>NC_083344.1:110788407-115884653 GCF_019175385.1 Lycium barbarum | reverse complement strand
TATTATTTTATTATTATTTAATAATAGTATCAGAATTCGAATCCAGGTGCGTAAGAATGAACGACTTTGCGGGAGCCGATGACTACTATGATTTATGGGTTTTTGACGAGTTCCAGAACCACGAGCGAGAAAGCGGCATGGGAGAAACCATATATTCGGAGAACGCAAATGTTTTCAACAATACAATGCTTAGGATACTAGATGGACATGATTGATTTTCTCTGATGTGTACCTAAGTTATTTTGCTCAATCAAGTTATACTAGCCCTTTTTTGCATTGGGCTTGTCGTGATGATGTGCCTCTATACTCTCATCTCATAATACTGTTATTATTTCTATAATTGAGATAAAAAAAACATTATGTAAAGTAGAACTCTGAAAAGAGGAAGAAGTCGAGCTACAAGAAAAATTCCCGCCACTACCATAGTAGCAACATGTATAAGAGCCGAAATAGGAGTAGGCCCCTCATGACATCAGATGTAACCAGGTATAAAGGGAAATTGGGCGCATTTAGCTGCTGCACCCAATAAGAAAATCTTTTTTTATTATTATATTGAATCTTCCAACAAAAGAACTTTATATCAAATAAAGTATATACTTAGACTTTCTTGTGCTAGAACTTTAGTTTGGAAACACAAAAGTATTGACACACTTTTTATCTGTTCATCATATCTTTTTAACAGTCTCAGACTGCGGACTTTTGTGCTAGTGATTTAGAAGCTCTTAATACAGAGTTGGAAGTATCAAAAAACGTCCATAAGTTGTATGCTGGAATTGCAAAGCTTGGAGACATTTCATCAACATCAGAGCCCATCAATATCCAGGCATTCAGCTATTTACTGAATCCCCTCACCCACCGATATCCAAAGGTACCGTGAAGCAGAGAGAAATTTAAAATAAGCAGTAATAGATAAATCAATAACATGCCACAATGAATTAGACATCTTCTCAACTGTTGTTTTTAACTATTTCTGCAGATTAGGAGAGTCAGTGCTGAGGAAGTTTATCTTGTGCTCTTACAAAATGGAACTCTAGTGCCAGATGACAAACTAGAAAAAGCACTTGAGATTATCGTTAAAACTTGCTGGGAAGGTGATGTTAAGGAAGCAAAAGGGAAGAGATTAAAGCTCTGTGCCATGTGCAACCTAGAAATTAAATAAAATTATTACTTACTACAGAACACGTTTGTTTTTCTTCTTGTTATACGGTTTCTTATAACATGAGCTTGTATTTGCTACTTACAATTACCAAAAGTTGTAGATTATTGTGGCGGGAACGAAATACTATTATTAAGGCAATTTAACATGAATACATATATTTTTGAATTTTATTTTTTTTAAAGAATACTAAGAAGCAATCAAAACTTATAGACGAAAGTAGCTTGTTCGTAGTAAGGAAGATCATAGCAAAAGGATAAAACTCGACTTCGTTTTGATTTTATATCAGTAGCTGATAAATAGTGTAAATATGTAGTAAAAGAATATTTTGTAAATCTTCTATTTTAGGTTAGTATAGTTTGTATCCTAATAGGACATTGTAACTATGGTATATTTACCAACTCAATCAATGAGAATAATCACGGAATTAATCTCTTTCATGGTATCAGATATTAGGGTTTCTTTTCCTTCTCTTCCGCTGCCCTAATTCTCCGATGTCCTCTACCCACTTTTCCGACGTCTTCTTCTTCTTCTTCGATTTCCGTCCATTTTTCTTGCCTTCCATCAATGGCAGACACCAAGTTCCATCCTGCTTTGGCTGTCTCCAACATCAAGAATCACATCCCAATCATTCTTGAGATGGAAACGGATCATTATTCGGCTTGGGCCGAATTATTCAAACTTCATGCCCGGTCTCACCGTGTCCTTTCCCACATTCTTCCAACCGGAAAGGAGAAGGCTCCTACCACCGACGACGAAAAGGAGTTGTGGTCCACTTTGGATGCCACGGTACTTCAATGGGTATATGCAACCATCTCCACGGACTTATTGCATACAATCATCGAAGAAGACCTATCAGCAAAGGAGGCCTGGGATCGCCTCCGTAATTTTTTTCAAGACAACAAAAACTCCCGTGCCGTTGCTTTGGAACATGATTTCTCTCATGTCAAGATGCGGGATTTTCCAAACGCTTCGACGTATTGCCAACGTCTCAAGACCTTGGCCGATCAACTTAAGAGTGTGGGGGCTCCGGTGACCGACAACCGCCTCGTTCTCCAACTGGTGGCTGGACTCCCAGAGGCATACAAGAATTTGGGTACCTACATCTGCCAAAGTAAGCCTCTTCCACCATTCTCCGAAGCTAGGTCAAGTTTGTGCCTTGAGGAAAAGGCGTTGGCTGAAATGCACGATGACTCGCCCGCGGCTATGGTGGCTAATTCCAAACGTGATTTTGATGACTCTTCTCATCTGGAAAATTCTGGTCGTTCTCACCATCATCGGGGCAAAAATAACAACAAAAACCGCGGCTCTAGCGGCGGGAATAATAACGGCGGTGGCCGTGGTTCGGGCGGCGGCAGTGGCAGCTGACGCCGTGGAGGATGCCCCTCAGGTGACCAGCAGCAGTGGCAACAACCCTCCTCACCGTGGCAGTGGGGTTGGATGCCTCAGTGGGCTCCCCCTTGCCCGTATCCTACCACGCAGTGGGCTCGGCCACAGCAGCAGTGGCAGCCGCCATCTTCTTCGTTTGGCTCGAGGTCGCTGGCCCAGCCCGGCATTTTGGGCTCGTGACCACAGCAGCAGGCATATGCAGCCGCGGGCCCCCCGACGCAATGGACTCCGACGGATATTGAATCGGCCATGCACACGATGACGTTGAACCAACCCGATTCGAATTGGTATATGGATACCGGCGCCACGTCCCATATGACATCCACAAAAGGTACTCTCTCGTCTTATTTTAATTTGAGCAATCGTAATACTGGCATTGTTGTTGGTAATGGTAATTCAATTCCAATTCGAGGTTGTGGTCATGCTAAATTGCCTCCCCCGAACCCTCCTTTATTGTTAAACAATGTCCTTCATGCACCAAAACTCATAAAGAATTTGATATCGGTTCGTAAATTTACTACTGATAACTATGTGAGTGTTGAATTTGATCTTTATGGGTTTTCTGTGAAGGATTTCCGGACGGGGATGACTCTCATGAGATGTAATAGTAGGGGTGCTCTCTATCCATTGTCCACCTTCAAATTTTCCACCAATTCACCGTCAACTTTTGCTGCCTTGTCTTCTACCCGTTGGCATGATCGTTTGGGCCACCCGGGAGCTTCTATTTTGGATTTTCTTAGGCGTAATAAAAGCATTGAATGTAATAGTTCTAGTTCATCTAGTATTTGTCATTCTTGCGTTCTTGGTAAACATGTTAAGTTTCCATTTGCTAGTTCTATTTCCGAAACTTTGTTTCCATTTGACATTATTCATAGTGATTTGTGGACTTCTCAAATTTTGAGTTCTATGGGCCATCGTTATTATGTTCTGTTTTTGGATGATTTTACCAACTATTTGTGGACTTTCCCTTTGGCTAGAAAATCTGATGTTTACTCAAAATTCATGGATTTTAAGACCCATATTCTTACTCAATTTGAACGTCCTATCAAGAATGTCCAATGTGATAATGGGAGGGAATATACTAATAGTCAATTCGGAAAATTTTGTGCATCCAATGGGATGTCTTTCCGTCTTTCGTGTCCTCATACATCCTCTCAAAATGGGAAAGCAGAAAGAAAAATTCGTTCACTAAATAATGTCATCCGGACTCTTCTTGCTCATGCCTCCATTCCTCCGTCTTTTTGACATCATGCATTGCAAATGGCGACGTATCTCATTAATATTTTACCAAGTAAGCTATTGGGTCACAAATCACCTTTAGAGGTCCTTTACCAACGGAAACCATCTTATTCTCATCTCCGAGTCTTTGGGTGTTTATGTTATCCCCTTTTTCCGTCTACTACTATTCACAAGTTGCACCCTCGGTCAACTCCATGTGTCTTTTTGGGATATCCACCAAACCATCGTGGCTACAAATGTTTTGATTTATCCTCAAATAAAAACATTATTTGTCGTCACGTTTTATTTGATGAGACTCAATTTCCGTTTTCCAAAATCCATACTCTGGCTCCCACCTCTTATGACTTCCTTGATGATGGCCTCTCTCCTTACTTGATCCATCATATAGCCGTCAGCCCTCCACCGCTGCCCTGTCCCCCTCCGTCGCTGCCTGTGACTCAGGACCACGCCGACCCCTCCCCACCTGGGCAGCAGCCTCCATCGTCCTCTACGCAGGACCAGTCCGCCCCTCTCCCCCACCAGCTTCCCACCACCCCGCAAAACTCGACCATTTCTCCACCTGTCCAGCCCAATACCCACACATGCATGGTCACTCGTAGTCAGCGCGGGATTTTCAAACCCAAGCACCCATTTAATCTACATGCGGCGATTACCAAGTCCCCTATACCTCGTAAACCGTTGGATGCGCTACGTGACCCGAATTGGAAATTGGCCATGGATGATGAATATGATGCTCTTATTAAAAATAAGACGTTGGATTTTGTACCCCGTCCACCTAATGTGAATGTTATTCGGTCTATGTGGATTTTTACTCATAAAGAAAAGTCTAATGGTGATTTTGAGAGGCATAAAGCCCGTCTTGTAGGTGATGGCAAAACACAGCAGGTTGGCATTGATTGTGGTGAGACTTTCAGTCCGGTCGTGAAGTCAGCAACGATCCGCACTGTCTTAAGTCTAGCTCTATCTAAACATTGGCCCATTCATCAGTTGGATGTCAAAAATGCATTTCTTCATGGCGAGCTCAAGGAGACGGTTTATATGCATCAGCCTATGGGTTTTAGAGACCCATCTCGTCCCGATTATGTGTGTTTGTTGCGCAAGTCCTTATATGGGCTTAAACAGGCACCGAGAGCTTGATATAAAAGATTTGCTGACTTTGTTTCTTCCATCAGTTTTGCTAATAGCAGGTCTGACCACTCCTTGTTCATCTATCGCAAAGGGCACCACTTGGCTTACATTTTACTATATGTGGATGATATTATTCTTACTGCTTCTTCAGATGCTCTCCGCTGTTCTATTGTGGGCCTTCTTGGCTCAGAATTTGCTATGAAGGACTTAGGTCCTTTGAACTATTTTCTTGGCATTGCGGTGACCCGTCACAAGGGTGGTATGTTTCTATCACAACGAAGTTATGCTACGGACATTATTGAACGTGCAGGAATGTCCTCGTGTAAGCCTTCTTCCACTCCGGTTGACACTAAACCGAAGGTCGGTGCCTCTTCTGGCGATCTGTGTGACGATCCCACTCATTTCCGGAGCCTTGCAGGTGCTCTTCAGTATCTTACCTTCACCAGACCGGATATTTCTTATGCCGTATAGCAGATTTGTCTTCATATGGATGCTCCACGAGATACGCATATGCTTGCTCTTAAGCGGATTATTCGGTATATTCAGGGTACTCTTGATCATGGTTTGCATCTCTACTCATCTTCAGTTACTGATTTGGTTTCATACACTGATGCTGATTGGGGGATGTCCAGACACCAGACGCTCGTCGTCGGGTTATTGCGTGTTTTTGGGAGATAATTTGATATCCTGGTCATCTAAGCGCCAATCTACTCTTTCCCGCTCTAGTGCGGAAGCAGAATATAGGGGGGGTTGCTAATGTTGTCTCTGAATCATGCTGGATACGTAACCTCCTCTTGGAACTACATTGTCCGATCCCTAAGGCTACTTTAATTTATTGTGATAATGTCAGTGCCATTTACCTGTCAGGAAATCCAGTCCAACATCAGCGCACCAAGCACATTGAGATGGATATACATTTTGTTCGTGAAAAGGTGGCGCGCGGCCACGTCCGTGTCCTTCATGTTCCGTCCCGATATCAGCTCGCCGATATTTTCACTAAAGGACTGCCACAGGTCTTATTTGAAGATTTTCGGGACAGTCTCAGCGTTCGTAAACCTCCCGTTTCGACTGCGGGGGTGTGATAAATAGTGTAAATATGTAGTAAAAGAATATTTTGTAAATCTTCTATTTTAGGTTAGTATAGTTTGTATCCTAATAGGATATTGTAACTATAGTATATTTACCGACTCAATCAATGAGAATAATCACGGAATTAATCTCTTTCAGTAGCCATTAGCCAATAGTTCCTATATCTTTGGCTCTTTTAATTTCTTAGAAGCAAATATTCGTGTGGACCTTGTGGTAATGTCAAGATATATAATTTGCCCTGAACACATATTTCTTTTTTCTTTCTTTTTCTGTGTTTGTGGATATGAATATCGGAGATTCGACGGTATGAATGTGCATATTAATTCACAAGTCAATGATCCACACAGCTGCACAAGTGCAAATTGTTTCATTTTTAGCAAGTTGATCGTCTTCTGTGGTTGTGAACCAAGAAAATAATCCTCGATCCCCTCCAAAATAATGACTAGAGAATTATTTGACATTATAGTTTGATGACAGTGATAGTTTTATTTGGTGAATTTGGCAGCTTAGTTATATTTTTTGACATTAGGTTAATATATATAGTAATTTTAAATATAAGGAAAGTTATTAAGTATGATTTTTAATAAACAATTTGGTTTTATAATTACTTTGTCTCAATGTCCCTTAATGCCATGATCATACATGAAATTAACCCAAGCTGAAACAGAGTGCAACTTCCTTAGATGCTAATGCATGCAACTAATAATTTTGAAAAGCAAACTTGGATATTATACTATGGGAGAAGAAAAATAACAAGAACGCAAATGATGGTATTTTTTTCCATTGTCAACTAGTACATAATATTTGAAGGAAAAAAATTAAAGGAATGAAAAGAATTTTCACTCCTATATATATGTTATATTTTTGGGCAACTTACATAAATGACTTTAAGGGGCTTTTTTAGGCATAGCTATATTTTTGCTAATTACATTTCATAGCTATAGTAGATTATATTCACGCGCTACAATAGATTGTATTTCGTTGTATTCAAGTCAGATTTCGATGTATTCAACTAAACTGTATTCAAGTCAAATGTATTCAACTTAACTGTATTCAAGTCAAATGTATTCAACTCAACTGTATTCATTTGTAGCTACTTTTACACTGTATTCACTTTATTATATTTAAAATCGATTGTATTCAAAAAAATATCCTTCAAAATACAAGCAAAAAATACATAAAGAAACACTGAAGTTTACACAAAAATTTTTATGAATACACTCAAATAATGAATACAAAAATAAAATACACCCCAAACACTGAATTTTGCACTAAAAATTTAACGAATACACTCAAATACTGAATACAAGAAATAAAATACACCCCAAAAAGAAATAAAACACACTCGAATTTGAGATACAAGACATAAAATACACTTCAAATTCACTGTATTCATTTGTATACAAAAAAATCTCCTTCGAAATACAAGCGAATAAAATGTATTTTTCGATCAGATCTGGACAATAAAGTGTATTTTTCGGTCAGATCTGGACAACAAACTGTATTTCCGGCATCGTCACTCCCACCACTGGCGGCATGAAAGAGGAAGAAGTGGAGGCGTCGGGCAGATCTGAGCCACCGTCACTCCCACCACCATCACCAACAACCCTCGTCCTCTTCCTCTTATCTCGATGTATCTCTGCCGCCATCCGCCACAACAACACCACTACCACTACTTCTCTCCTCTTCGTCACTCATATCTGATGGCGCCGGAGCTTGAAAGCCGAGAGAGTTGACTGGTGGTGGTCGATCTAAGTGTATTTTTGCTCAGATCTGAGTCTCCGGTTACTGATCTGGCTGGAAATACACTGGAAAAGCGCGACGATTTCTTGCCGGAGTGTGTGAGAGAGAGAGAGAGAGAGAGAGAGAGAGAGAGAGACCAGATGTGAAAGAATGGCTAAATTGGGGATACATTCCTCTTTTCACGGTATTTTACCTTATAGTTAATAATTGTCATTAACATACAAATGTTAGCTATGAAAAATAATTAAGTCAAACTATAGCTACTAAATATAATTACCTACTAGTGTTTGTCAAGCCACTTAGATTTCCCGATATTTTTTCTTTTTAACATGGAACGGTGAGGCTCACCTCACCTCTCCATTTCTAATTAAGCGTCCTTTTCTTTCTCCCTTTTTAAAAGAAATTCAAGCTATTTTCGAAAGAGTAAATCGTACAACTAGTTTTGAATCTAGAGAATATATTAGGAGTAGATTCAACTGGACCATCATCTCTTTATACATATATGGAAAAACTTAAAATAGTATAGACATTAAGTTTTAACATATTTTTATATAATTTAATATCTTAAACTCATTGAATTCAAAATCTTAAATTTGCCCACGCGTTAAGTCTTTTGAAGTAATTGACGAGGACGGTCCTTGCAAAAGGTATAGGATATATGCAATTGATAAAAATGGCTACATATGAAGTAGGAATACTATTTGTAACTTTCTGTTAGAAACATAGTAGACGTGAATCATTCTTGTTTCTCTTCCATTAAGATAACTTCAATGTTGAGTTATTAGTAAATTATTTAATAACGTTGGTTTTCTTTTTTCCTCAAATTGTTTATTTAATAATTATTTAATAAAAATTAGAGTAGAGAAACTCCCTATCCATTTTGGATTCAAGAAATTGCAGAAAATTCTCCTTAAATAAAGAAAAAATCATTCTTATATTTACAACATTATATTTCGCTTAAATAAATCAAAAGTATATTTTTATAAAATTACCACAAATATCTTTCAAAGGTTAATAACAAAATAACATTATACGTGTATTCATAACATCAGTAGTAGCTTTAATTTAGCTTAAAAAAGCAGCCTAAAAATACTTATCTACGTAATTGGATTGAGACTTTCAACTGCTCCAACAACCTAAGCAAATCTAACTAGAAAATTCCGATCTTTATAACAGGGATCACAACACTGACCAGGAGCTCTTTTTTTTTTTTTTTTTTTTCTTTTTAAACCTAAAACACATACATATAATTATCAGAGACTAATGCAACGGCATCCTTGTTTTCCAAAAATTAATTCCCAAACTTTTTTTTGATAGTTTAATTTTCACCCACAAATATATGTATGTGCATACATATATAAGCTAAAAGTAATACGTGCACGCATCTTATAAGTACAAACAATGTGCACCCCACCCGTTATTACGTAAAGCAGGCCATAAAAATTAGTAAAAGTATTTTATCATTTCAACTTTAACCTAAAATACCTTGCAAACAATGTTTGTTTAACGATTTGATTCATTATTTAACCTGGAAAATAAAAACTAACCTACTACAACTTGTTAAATAAACTTGATAATGTAAATTCGTTACGCTCACTGGGGCGGAATCAGAGGAGTGCAAGGGGGTCAATTGAATCCCCTTCATTCAAAAATTATACTATATAGATAGGGCAAAAAATTTTTTTTACATATATAGTAATAAGTTATTGAATCTCTTTGGCATCCGAACATTTTATTTTTTTAATCCTCTTACTTGAATTTCTAGATCCGCCGATAGCTCTATGTGAATATAACTTAAATTGAATATAAAATTGTCTTTGTTTTTTTAATATAAAATTGTTCATTTTTGTGTGGGGGCTTATTTTTAAAAAATTCCCCCCACTTCTCTTTCAACTGCCGCTCCGTGTCCAACTCGTGTTTTAGCAGACTAATCAAAGGAGATACACTCCATATAAAGGAGAGTGAAAACTCCACTTTCAATCTGCCAGAAAATACTGAGACTAATTGGTTAAGTTTAACAATCAGATCATCAACTTTAGGTTGTGAGAAGAAATTACAAGGGTATATAATTTTGTGTTTACGTTTAAGGATGAATTAGTGGGACTTGGTGGTCCCGTTTCAGTACAACGATGTCAGTTTACACTGGTCGTGAAGCTTCAAAGGTTCGTTTTCTTACTCCATTTCTTCAAGTTTAGAACACCCTTTTTTACCTTCTTGCTAATTGCTTCAGGAGATTCTTAATATTTGTGATTCTTTTTTGTGTTGTTGTTGTTATGGATAGAAGCTATGGAAGAGAATTTGTGCGGAGACTGCAATAGAAATCAATCTTCTTGTGGAGAACTGGAAGTATATTCTTGGCGGTTTGATATTTCAGGTTTGTATTGATCAACTTTTATTTATATATATATATATATATATATATATATATATATATGTTGCTTGGTTAGTAAGACATTGTTTCCCTTATCTTGTAACATCTGGGTCCGAGGAATGAAATGAATATAGACGATTCATGTAACTGAACTCAACTAGGTTTGAGATAGACGTTTTCGCATAGTAGTTGAAAAAGAATTATTTCATCCGTTTCAACCCACATGAGTTGGTTTGATTCGGCACGGAGTTTAAGTGAATTAAAAGGAGACTTTTGAAATTTGTAGCGTTAAACATGACATAACATTTGTGTGGGTATAAAAGCTTCTCATTAAGGATATAATGAGAAATTTATTAGATAGATGATTTCAAATATAGAAATATGTCATTCTTTTTGGAACGTACTAATAAAAGAAATAATATCACATAAACCGGGACTGGAAGGACTATTAGTTTAGTGGGGTGGGTTGGTTCTAGTTGAAGATGCTAGGAGTCCTTGATCAGAGTTTGTGACTTGATTAGCTTTTCAACAAGATGTGTAAATTAATCATCCTCTTTTACTTATTTGCAAAGTTATGGCTTATCTGCTATAAACAACTATAAGTTCAGGTTTAAACTTAATAATTTAAAAGATTTTGAATCTCGATTCGCTCGTTACTCTGATTATTTGCCTAAAGTCGATAGTTTCTTTCTTCAGTACTTTCTGTTTTCTTTATTGTGTCTAGGGGCAGGGAGGGGAAGCTAAGGGGGAAGGGGTGAGCAGCGGAAGTTTGAGCAATCAAATTTTGCATTTTCTTCACCTCGTATTGAATGATGCAATTTGTTATTTATAATTCTTTTTTACATATTTTGCTGGTTTTGAAAGTTTTTCTGGCACTATTTGTCGTCATTGTCATATTTGATACATCATTTTTCCTTTTAGTTACTCCTTATTTGTTTTTCTTCATAAACTTAGTGTTTATTAGATCTACTAAGTTGTAAAATGTCTCACCTTTCTTTAGTATATACATGGACTTGCTGCTCGAGGGGTTCACTACATACATCAGCCAGGACCTACTCTTCAGGATGTCGGCTTCTTTCTTCTTCCGGTTGGTTTTCTTGGTTGTTGGTTCTCTTTATCTCCACTCTCTGGGGAGATGCCCACTCATATTCTTCCTTTTTGTTTTCCTTCTTAAAATGAAAACTACAGGAGCTTGGGCAAGACAAAGGTTACATAAGTGAAACAGTATTCACCACCCTCTTTCTGTCTTTTGTCTTGGTGAGTTGTTTTTGGTAATTTTCAGTCATCAATTAATGTTGAATTTGTCATATTTTGTATCTTTCGTTCACTATGCCTTAGAGGTATAATGTGACGCCAGGCTGCTTCAGGTTCGAGAAATTAAGGAAGCCTGGACATTAGACTCTAATCTGGCTGTGTAATATTTTCGTAACTTCCAACTGATTTTGGAGTGTTTAGTTGGTTGGAATTTTCAGTTTATTGCCATTTAGGTTTGCTTTGTATCTTCTTGTTCTTAACTCTTCCTCATGTTTTGCCGCAGTGGACATTCCATCCGTTCATTTTCAAGATCAAAAAGATCTATACAGTTCTGATGTGGTGCAGGGTCTTTGCTTTCTTAGTTGTAAGTAACCAGTTCTCTTGGACATCATTCTTGTGCTGTTTCCTATGTGTCTCATCACTGGGCTTCTATATTTAGTTTAAATGTTTGCGACTTTAATTCTCTTCCTGAATGCTTCATTGATTATCCTTAGGGTTACCAACAAATAAGAGAACATTTAGAGAGAAATCATGGTATCCAATATAATCTGCTAAGTCATTGAATGATTATTTACTACAGGTTTGTCAGTTTCTTCGGATCATAACATTCTACTCTACACAGCTTCCTGGTCCAAATTATCACTGTCGTGAGGTAAAGACTTGTCTCATTTGGTTGATAATTAATGTGCCAGTTTGCACTTATCTATGAGTTGTGTGTTATGTTAACTGTCTATCTTCTGATATTGCAGGGTTCAAAGCTTGCCACATTGCCTCCTCCGAATAATGTTTTAGAAGTTCTACTAATTAATTGTGAGATATAGTTTGCCTTCACTCACTGGGTTTACATAGTTCTCGTTACAATGTGCTTATGCGATGTTTATGGTTGTGCAGTTCCTCGGGGCGTGCTTTATGGTTGTGGTGATCTAATATTTTCATCTCACATGATATTCTCTCTAGTCTTTGTGCGGACATATCATAAATACGGGACAAGAAGGTAGCATTAGCAGTTGTATACTCTATAATGTTCTGTTTTGGTTGTACAATCTGATATTCAGATTAGAGTTCTGTTTCCAGTGAATGCTGGGGAAGGTAGTTAATTCTGAATTGCATTCAGCATCAAAGAAGCTCTTTCCTTTTTGCTTCTTTTCTTCTTTTTCTTCAACCTGACCATGGTGCCTTTTTTCTTGTGTGCCATATTACTGAAATAGCTTCATATGGTACAGG
This sequence comes from Lycium barbarum, assembly GCF_019175385.1. Lineage (NCBI taxonomy): Eukaryota > Viridiplantae > Streptophyta > Magnoliopsida > Solanales > Solanaceae > Lycium > Lycium barbarum. The sequence goes on along the minus strand of NC_083344.1, from coordinate 115,872,060 downwards.
ATTTATATGTCATTGCTTGAACTGCTGGCGCTTTCTTCCATTTCTTTTCTTTCATTTTTATTTGTTTGGTTTCTGTAGTTTAAAGTGGAGACCCTAAAAATAAAGAAGGCTTGAGCTAAATGGTTTTACCACAGCCAGAAGTTGTTAGTGATTGCTCAATTTGATTTTGCAGGTTTATAAAACTGTGTTCTTGGTTAGCTGTTATTGCTAAGAGCTTTTTGATTGTTGCATCCCGCAAACATTACACCGTGGACGTTGTTGTGGCATGGTGAGTGGAAGTCTCAGCTTGACGATCTGTGTTGGAATGTCTGTTTGCAAATAATAATCTGACTTGATTGAGCCCTATTACTTTGTAACAGGTACACTGTTAATCTAGTAGTGTTCTTTGTTGACAAACAGTTGCCAGGTTAGCATCCTAATCTTCTCTTTGAACGAATTTAGTTCTGGCTACTTCCTACTCCTGCCCTCTCTCTTTTTCGCTTAAAAGGAAAGGATCAAGAATTTTCTGAAGCACAGAGTTCTTTCTTCCAGAACTGCCTGACCGCGCTAGTGCACCGTTGTTTCTATCACTGAGCAAGGATAGCAAGACTAAGGAAGAGAATCACAAACTTCTGAATGGACATTCTGGAGATCCTGCAGAATGGGTATAGAGAATTGCATTCTCGATTGTATATAGATGTGCAGAACCCAAATCAATGGAAAGAACATTGATGTTGGGGTTACAGTGCATGTTGAAGCAATGATGAACGGTGTATAGACAATACAAGGAGTGCAACTAACCGAAGGTTGGTTTAGCAAATGATTCCTGATGTTCGTCTAAGTCCAATAGTTCTGGTTGGATACAAAATCAAAGGTCAATGCTGTTGATGTCTCCATGTTCCCTTTGGTTAAAGATTATCAAATGTATAATGGATTCCATCTACAGTCAATAAATTATCTTTTTCGTGTTGTATTCCCGAACTTCAGGCACTTAATTTTTCATAATTTTAGTCCAAGCCATCGATTACTTGGAGTGACAACACTAATAAAAGTTTGAATTCCAGTAGAGGCAACACTAGTGAATCCTTCCTATCCGTCAATTCTTAGTGAATTCTTTCCATCAAGTGTTGGTAGATAAAGTTACCAGTACTTGTGCTGGTGAAAGATAATAGGTGTTAGGTAAGTCAGTCACTCACACATCCAAATGTCAAGTCTTAGTGAATTCGTACTTATGCTGGTAAATGGTAGCAGGTGTTAGGTAAGTTAGTCATTCACACACGCTACCTCGAATGCTACTATTATATTTATATTTAAAAAAAAAAAGGGGAAGAATATGAAGTGTTCTTTCTTATACAAAATTAGCACAGATGACTGATTGACTGCAAAAATGACCGGGGTAGATCCTTAATCTTACATTTGATGGAACATGGGATGTAAAGAGCATGTAATGTTTCATGCAACAGTGGCATGGGGTCAGTTGATCCAATTGAATGCCTTATTGTCCCATGGACCATACTTCCCTTTTTCCCCTATGTAATATGGCTGGCCAATTACCTCTTTGCTGGAAGAGTTTTACTTAAAATGATGGAGACTGGACCTAACAGCACATGAAACTTCTTGCTCTTCTAGCTGTATTTGGTTGTTGCAATGCCCTAATTCTATAGACACATGATAGCCCATATCTGCTTTGTATTGTTCATTCCAACGTGAAATTACATTTTGGGGATTTGTTTAGCCGATTAATAATATTGGCTTGTTATTCAGCAATTGATAATTTAGGGATTGTTATGCGGGTTTTACCTTTAAAATCAACTTATTTGTAGGTTTACATTTCCACCATTTATTTGTAAAAACTTACCAGTGACAAGTCTGTTACATTGGATGTATAGTAGATCGGTGAAAAACCGTCCAAATCCTTTGAGCTACTTTCTTTGTACAAGAAGACATGCTCCACATATTTATACTTTAATTGCACACAGCAAATTTATATGGAGTCAAAATATTTTGACAATTACAATTCCAAATCTAAATATCATATCATCTAATGGGATTTAGAACTTATCAACCTCAACATTTAAAAAGACATTTTTAGAAGTAAAACATTTAGATGAAATTTTTGAAAATGGGGGCTTATCTTTGAAGTCTTGGACACTTCTCCAGGTTTCCATGGTGGAGAAGATGTTTCAACTTCTATCGGCGATCCCATTTATGAGACATCTCAAGGTTTTCCCTGCTTGGCTTGTAAATATTTCGTTTTAACATCCCAGGCCCTCTTCAATTGCCTTCACTGGGCATTTACACACGGCACGTGAATTTTTACTATACTATGAGGGGATGTTAAAGTGGAAAAGCCAAGAGATGACAAAGGCAAATACCATACAAGCTAAAAGGAAATTCAAGAATCGATGACCATTCAAACAAGTTCGACTCTCTGAAGAGGCAGATACTTGTGCAGCGGCTGCATTTGTAGCCAAAGCATTTGTTTCATTTGTTTGCTGTGCTGACTCAATGTCAGTTGGCCCAACAACATTGCGTGCAATCGAATTGCATATTTCACAAGTCCTGGAAAAATAACTTCAAATGGTTAGATGCTAAAAGTAAAGATTATATTTACTATTAGAATTTCTTAGGATTATGGAAGAGCTTGTGAGGGGGGGCAAAACAAAGCGACAAACCCACAAGGAGAAATTTCTCAAGAACAGTGTAGAGGAACCATATGTTTTAAGCCAGTCACATGCTTATTGCTGGAGAAAAACGGAAAACGAAAAGAACCAGATTACTACTGAAATACCAGTATGAAAAGGATTTCCAACATTGACTCAAAAACCATCAACAATATGGAAGCACAGGCTCAAAGGGGGTTGAGTTGCACAAAATTCATTAAATGATAAATACAACACGTTTTTTGTCAGAAGACATTTATCTTGTTAAATCATCATAAGTAAAGTTGAAAAACTAGGACGTGGAGAGAAAATAATGCTTTCTCCCTGTTTCAACAATTAGCCAAAAAACCTCTGACCTACCAGATATGTAGTCTTTGGAACTTCGATTCTACTAGAATTCTGGAGCTCCTACTTTCACAATTCCATTATATAACTGCATATCGTAGACATTCTATGCTAGATGTTTTTGTGCAAATTATATATAAAGGTATTTGTGCAATTACAGTTCTGTCTGTGAGAAAATGAATTTGTATTTGCTGCAAAAGATGTTACCCATCATGCAATGCTGCAACCAAAAACAAACTTGTGAAAAAACCTGATCCGTGAAGAGCATCCCAGTGCGTTCATTAAATAGTTTACTTTTCGGCAGAACAGATTAACAATAACAAAGATAATCTGTCAAAATTACACCTCAATTATCAATTGCAATCATACTGAACACTAACCACTGGCCAGAAAGTATTATCAAGAACGTGATTAACTAGCAATTCTAGTGACAATGAAGAAGTTATGGCACAAAATACTTGGTTAGAGAAAAGAAATGCCTCCATTTGTGGAAGGAGGAAGATCCAAAGTAAAGCATATCAGTCAGCAGATGAAAGACCAAAGACTTTAAAATCATGTATGTTTAAATTTATACACTGTAAAGGTGCCTGGATTCAGGCAAATATTTCAATAACCAGCAGCTTTATTGTTTGGTTTGAAAAATAAATTTGATTTTGAATAACCAACCCACAAATTTTTGGGAAAACCAGAAATAGAATACAGTACTTCTGGTTCTGTGACTTCCATAGTTGCATTATGATCATTTCAAAATAGACAAAATTGAGGGAAAGATCAAAGGAAAAGACCAGATTAAATTGGAATCCTTATTTTTCACCCTTTTGTCGCAATGCCAGGATTAGGGGAGACGCTTTTGAGCCTTATTTTCCTATTTAAAAGTAGCATAGTTTACTGGAAAAGCTAACTAGATGTTCATTATCCAAAAAGGATTCAGCTGTTCCTAATTGGAGATAGATTTTTTGCAGTAGCGTACTGATTATCATATTAACTGTAGCGAAATTAGGTGCAGTCTGAAATAACTTCATATTCGAACTGTTTAGTTTTGCTGAGTTGTAACAGAGACACAAATGGTATCCGACCCCTCCCCATACACATGTATACATACAAACACACACACAAGAGATACTAACTTCTTACTGCAGTTTATTACTTTCTTGAAAGCTAAGTGATTGCAAAGGAAATCTACATTATCCATGAAAGGTAAAACAAAACTAAAACCGTTACCATTTACCAATACTATAGAGATCCAAAGCAGTGTATGCAGTTCCTTTTCCAAATTCAAATGACACGTTTATAATTATTCACTCTGAGAGATATTTTGGTTTTTGGATTTAAATAATGATTCCATTTAATCCCTTTACTTAAACTCAAGTTAGATCTATCAGAGTGAAATAATGAATTTGAGGATAAGAGACCAGCATCAAATAAGCCTATGAGATGCATCTTGCAAATACTTTGGGTTCATTTATGGTCATTAATCTTTTAAGACTTGGGAAAAGCTACGTGGAGCAAATATTCTCCTTTTCCCCTAAGATTCAATCTCTACCTATGCTAATTTCATTGTCCTCCATGGCATGTAATGTCAAATACTCTTTTTTATTAATTCTTAATAGATTTTCCAATTTCCAAACTTCTGAATCTTCTATTTGATTTAGAATTTTTGGTTGCTCAACTAGAAAACTATTTTGCATTCTTATAAGTCATGAGATCACAGAGTGGTACAATGAAAACTTAACAACACATCATCGAAAAGAGAATTTGTTGCAGATTAATTTGTTTGAACAGATCAACCAACTCAGACATAGTAGTTTCAACATCAAATTGACACTAAAATCTTGAGTGTACGTGCATCAGAATTTCTGCTGTCAGAGAATAGTAGGTAAAATAAGTAGCATGTGAGGACACAAAAGTATAATCCTTTGACGTGAAAAATGAAAATAAACACTCTCTTCCTCCAGGAAAATCTCCATTTTGATAAAGAAATGTCAATGTCAAGTTTCAGAAAACTATATCATGAGATCTCTTTTCCATTAACTATATCATGAGATCTCTTTTCCAACAAGAACAAACATCAAAGACCAAATCTCTACACTACACTAACAGAAAAAATAACATTATTCTTACAGAACACTCACAGACATTTCCAACATTACAGGTCATCTACTGACATCAAAAGCACGCACTTCCAACACAAGAATCACCAAATCTATCATTGCAAATATTAAAGTGCATGAATCTTGGACATAACATAAGCCAAAACAAAGACATCATGTTTAGATGTCTATCATCACATCTAATAAGCAGAACAATTATCTTAAAAGACTAGTAAATCAAACAACACTTTGTTTGTGGTAAATTCACCCTTCCACATTGATCACATAGGCATCATTAAAAGTTCAAAATTAACCAACCATAAAACTAAAGTAAAAAACCAAAATTCAAGTTTTGGTCTACTTACTTAGGTGAAATGTGAAAGAATCTTGGACACTACATAAGCCAAAAAGGCCATCATGTTAAGATGTCAATCATCACATTAATAAGCAGAACAATTAACTTAAAAGGCCAGTAAATCAAACAACCCTTTATTTTAGGTAAACTTGTCCATCCACAATATAGACATCATCATAACTTCAAAATTCACCAACCATAAAAATAAAGTAAAAAAGCAGAATTCAAGTTTTGGCCTACTTAGGTGAAATGTGAAAAAACCTTGGAGACAACATAAGCCAAAAAAAGGCCAGTAAATCAAACAACCCTTTGTTTATTATCAACTGACCCTTCCACATTGATCATATAAGCATCAGAAAGTTCAAAATCAACCATAAAACTAAAATAAAATAATCTACTTACTTATTTCCCTTGATTTTAAACCAAGTTTCAGCACAATGCTTATGTGCAGCAGCCAAATCATCTTTACAAGAACACCCCAATTCAATAGCAACACCAGACTCAACTCCAATATCCACCAAACTCAAGTGACAGATTCTACAATCTCTTTCAACAATTTCCCCTAAATGCACCTTATTACTTTCATCATCGCCATTTTCTATATCAACTGAACCATCAGACTTACTGCCACGTGTATAGCTATAATCATCTTTATTTTTAGAACCAAACTGAGAATAACAAGAACCCACCTCAGACAACTCTACTCTTTCCATTTCAATGACCTCAAAACACAAAATTGTGAAAAAAACATTAATCTTCTTGAAAAAAGCTGAAATCTTTACTCTTCTTGAAACTTCAAAGATTTGATTTTTTTGGTACACTGCATGTGTTTAAGGCTTTGAACTCTATAAATATGAAGAATTTAACAAAATGGGGTGATGGATTTGGTGATGTATTAACTCAGACATCTTAAAGTTGAAGGCTTTAGTGTTCTTGAAATTTCAAAGATTTGGTTTTTATGGTATACTGCATGAGTTTAAGGCTTTGTATTCTATAAATATGAAGAATTTAACAAAGTTGGGTGATGGGTTTGCTGATATATTAACTCAAACATACTAAATTTAGCAACAAAAAAAAAAAAAGAGAAAGAGAAAAAAGTGAAAAGAGGGGGGAAAAAGAACAAATAACGTAAAAGGGTGAGGCTCATGGTTGTGTTGCAATAGCTGCGAGACAGGGGGCCTACCCCACTGTGTCACACAGATGGGATAGTGAGATGTGATGTGATTATACAGTGGCAGTATAGTTGGTGGAGTTAAAAATACGTGGAATTTAAGTTATATCGTTAAGATATTTTTATAAAGTGATTGTTTATATTTCGATTATCGTATTAATTCACTGTAATTATTGTTACTTTTCTTCATAACGCTTATCTATAATTCTTTTGCGCTTTTTAGTTTGTTTAAAAAAAATAATATGTTTTTATATTTAGAAATAACTTAACTTAAACTTCTTCTTTTTTTTATCTTTAATGAGATGATTTATAGCTACACAAATATTTGTGACTTATTTTAGACCATAAATTTCAAAAGTCTTCATTTCTTTTAAATTTCGTGTCTAATCAAACTATATCATATAAATTAAAACTGAGGGAGTAGTATTTTGCCATGACCTTTTTTGTCATGTTTTCATTTCTTGAGCCTTTACCTCCCAAGATAGAGGTAAGGCATGTACATTGTACCCTCCCTAGATCCCACTTATGGGTTGTATTTTCACAAAGGGATAACAAGTTCTTACTCCCTCTGCCACCGTTTGATTTGACATAAAATTAAGAAAGAAAGGAAGAATTTTAAAATTTATAGTCTAAACAAATTTTAAATATTTGCGTGATTGTAAATCATTTCATTAAAAATAAAAGGAAAATCTTAAAATTAAATTATTTTTAATTGTAGAAAAATGACATTCTTTTTTGGATAGACTAGAAATGAAAGATTGTCACACATAAATTGTTACAAAAGGAATATTAGTTTTATAAGATTATGAATTAATATATATTAAGAGATTTATTTATAATTATTTAATAAATAATTTAGTTATATAAAAAATTTATAATACTGATGCATAAAACTTTAAACTCTAAAAGATAGAGTGGCCAACGAAGGCTTACCAAAATATGATCAAATTTCATATTCAGTTCTTACCAAAATATGAGTTCTAAGTCTATTTAATTCTTTACTAAAATATGAGCTAAGATTATCAAATTTCACATTTTCCCCTTTCCTTATCTTCCGCTCTCCTGTTAGAAAAGGACCAGTTAGATTAGAATGTGTCGGTAATCTTGTAAGTGGTTGATAATTTGGGATTACAGTTTTCATTTTTTTTTTTTTAAAAAAAAAAAACATGGCAATGATGTTTATAAAAATGAGGAATCAGAAACTGACCACAAAAGTCAATATTCTGAAACTGACATGTAACGCGTACCAAAATGTGACTTCTAGTACATTCACATTCTTACTAAAATGTGAGTTTAGGCCTAAATGTGAGATCCAATCCACTGGACTTATACTTTTTGATATTTTATACTTTTTGATATCGTATGTAATCTATTCCCAATTTTCCCTTCTTCTTTCCTGTTTTTCTATATAAAAAAACTGTAAAAAAGGAAAGGAAAGAAAAAAAAAATAGTGGACTTGGAGCAAGAAATGTATTCTTCTTGAATAAGCTTATCATAGTTAAATAGTTCATTTAATATATTTTAACATAAGATATATAGAGCAGAATAGCATGCTACCTTCCTATTTGAGTAACTTTCCTATTTGAGTAAGGAGCCGTTTGTACATGATTTTATCTTATGAGATGAAATTATATTTGGACATGCAATTTGAATTTCTTAAGTTGTAATTTTTTTTATAAACATAAAAATCCCACAAGTTGTGAAAACCATTAAAAAAAAATTCAATTCTTATACAATCTTACCAAATGAGTTAATCATAGTTCATAATAAAATTAATACGCTACTATAAGGCCTTTCTAAAAAATACAACATCAATTGATCAAACTTTAATTCAATAAAAAGGAAAATTTAACATGAATAGTAATGTAAGTACTCTTTAATATAATCCTCCCACATGGTAAACATAATTGGTAAATATATTTTACCAATTTGCAGATTAATATTTAATGCAAATGGTTGGTAAACATGATTGGTAAATAGATCTACCAACTTATGAGTTTTTTTTTTTACAAAATATAAATGTATGGGTCAAATTTTACATTTATATTTTCTGAATTCATGATTTCAAATCTCAAATCATGTCTTATTAGATGATTTGTAATTTCATCTCATGAGATGAAATTAGAGATGAAATCACACGTCCAAACGCTGATTTCACCTCATGATTTCATAAATCGCATGTCCAAACGCCTAATGAACAAATTTTGCAACTTGTTGACAGTTGGTCTTATCGGAGCTTGGGACTATTCTTATTTCGGCTGGGATTTAATAAAGTTTAGTTAGTGAAAGAAAAAGCAGTTTATTCGGTGCTTTGTCGGGTATGGTTGCAACATCTTACTTTCAGTTCTACACTCCTGGACTAGTGGGTACTAAAGGGTTTCAATTTACATCAGTTAAGAGTAGCATAGATCTGTAAATAGGAGTATTTTAATAGTACTTCAAAAAACTGTACGTTTAACAGTCTCTAGAAGTACCCAAGTCAAATTGTGACTTCATTGATTCAGACCTAGGGAAAGACTAGTGACTACATTTTTGGTGCTTGAAAAAAAAAATATAACAACTAAAATTAAATTAATGATGGATTCTGTGGTTTTCCATTGTTGTCACCGTGGTGAATATAATTACACAGGGAATGGTTGGTGTAATCAGATTAAATTCAACGAGGTAAATTAATGCCCCCTTTTTCCTTGTTTACCCTCCCCCCCCCCCACCCCGTCTTTTTTACTCTATTATTGGAGTTGGTGAGTATGATGATTATTGGCAAACCATCGAGCACTTCATGATTTATTCTTCAATAGTAATGTTCTTTCAATATGTAATGAAAGAGAAAATAGGAGAGGAGATCATTGCAGCTAAAAACTTGGGTGCTTGTTCAATACTTTTTATCAACGTATTGATGATAAGGAGTCGTTTGATAATAACATTGAAACAATTAATTAATTTCAGGATAAAATCTTGCATAGGAACAATAATGCAAATATGTGTGTCTTCTCTCCGGCCTTCAACAACAACAACAATAATAATAATACGTGTTTGTAGTTTAGCACATGAAATTTTAAGACACACCCATTTTATTAAGTGTAAATGGAAAGTTCGACACAATTGGAATTTTAATTGAAAGCCTTTACTACTTTATGATTTGGCATGTACGAAATGAAACTTCATTCTTTATTCTACAAGATTTTTTATGAAGTCTTTCATTTATTTCTCTTGCATACGTTTTTTTATGTTGAATTGCATTTTCTGAAACTGCCATTTAGAAATTAAAAAATTACTTGTTGTTATAGCTGGATATGAAAGACATCTATTGTTCAAAACAAATTCTTTTTACTACTATTTATTTTCGAGAGTGTTATTTATTAATTTAGAAGATTAGAGCAAGTAAATTAGTGGTAATTAGTAAACATCGGGTGAATAAGGAACAGGGGCGTAAGGGGCAGAAGCAAATTCATCTACATCAGCATCTCCATTGCTTGATAGCTCAATCATGGCACGGTGTGGCCCGTTCTTCTGCTTGTTGCATAGATCTGGCAAATACACACCTAACACATTTCCAACATATATAAATTAAAAAAAAATTAGAGAAATAAAAAATCATGAAAAATAGTACTGAATTTAAGTTCTATGATAGGCATTATTTAATAGGCATGGTAAAAAAGATAACTAGTTTTCACGTGTACAAGTATTAGCTCTAAAATCATAAAAATAGTACGTGTTTAAGTTCTATGATAAACACAATTGATAATCTAGTAAAAATGATAATTAACTTGTTTTCACATGTACAAGTTAAAATTCACATAGCAGTGACAAAATCTTCGCATATCAGTAGTGGCGGAACCATCTTTGTTCAAGGATGTCAATTGACATTCCTTCGTTGGAACTTTTTATGTATATATATCATATATCATATGTTGAATCTTATTGACTTCTTTACATATTTATTTTTTTATATTTTTATTTTTCTTAATAAAATTTATGACGCCACCACTGATTTATAACTTAAAACCAAATAGTAAATGCATGTCATATATTGGTTGTCTGGATTAAGAAGATAGTGGTCTTAATCAACTAAATTGAGATTCTTTTAGTTTCGTGGAAGGCATTATTGCTATTAGAGGAATGCCCTTGATCCAAGCAAAAGTAGAGTAATCGAAAGGAACAAGTTTTGTTTAGCACGACCGCTCCAAACCATTACAAGCAATTTTTTTTTTTTCAAGAAACAAACATCTTATGGATCACTCGATCTTAAAACTAATAATAAAGATAGATTACGGTTTTTGTATTGGGCGAAAGGTGCACCCAGAGTTAGCTCATGTGACCGGATGCTTGGAGGGACCGGAGGATCTACACAGCTGGCCTCCGCTCTCACCAACTCGGGTCACATCCGTCAACCTCGATCAGAGCGCTACTGTACATACGAACGTTGAAGCCACAGAGATGGCACATCATCCGTACTTTAGGGTTGAAAAGTCTAACCTTGGCTTGTTTAGGGGAAGCTTAGGGTAGAAGGAAGTCATCATCTTGACTTATATAAGGGAAGTTTAGTGTAGCAAGAAGGGATCATCATGCTCCTACCATTGTAACTATCTTTTTCTTTCTCAATGGCAATATACAAGTTTATCTATTTTTTCTCAGATAGAGGATTATTACTCACTCTCTTGTATGTTCACTCTCTTGTATGTTTATCTCTTGTTAAAGCTTTATTTACACATATCACCACTCCGAACCGAGCTCGTAAAAGAGTTCTCGGGATTAGAGACGACCCACTTGTCTTCAAACCCTATACAAATAAATCTCTAACTGTTTTTTAGGTTAAATCTAATTTCACCGGAAAACAGTTTGGCACCGTCTACGGGGATAGACAGCTGTGGTGTCGTCCTGATTCGTAGCAGAGATTCTAAAATCCGCTCGCATTTGGGGTTGCTCTGTTGAAATATTCCTGACCATGCCTGAAACAGTTAGTAGCACATCAGAGGGTAGTGCTCAAATCGGAGCAAAAGACCTGCAGGGCTCGCAATCAGTGCACTGGCAGAACTCTAACAGGGAGAATGATCCGGAGTTAAGTGGATGAGAAGAAAAGAAGGAAATAGTACCACCCCCGAAGAAGGCTCACGACAAGATCCCAGCCGAGGAGAACTACCTTGACCATTCGGCGGAAAGTGGGGAAACGTCTCCTAGAGGGCGTTACCCCAGGAAAAGGAAAAGGTACCATCGCTCTAAGGCGAAGGGGATGTATAAAACGAAGGATCCCCCATCGGAAGTAACTCTAGCCACATTTCTGGCATTAAACAGCGCGATAATAGTGCTCATAGAGAAGCTCTTAAATTCTCTGACTGAGATAACACCGGCCAGTCGCCCTTCAAATAACTCGGAGGTTATCGAGACACCTGGGACTTTCGGAGTAAACGCAGAGCAAATAGGGTTGGAGCTGGTTAAGCAAAATGCGGACTTAGAAAAGCTTACCAAGCTGGAAAAGAAGCTTTATGACTGGATGAGTCAGATACTTGGGGATCCTAGTCTTGAAGGGAGCAGGAGCAATGAAGTATGGAAAGATCCCGTACAAGCTAAGCGTGGCCCCGCACCTATCCCGAAGAAGTTCAAGATGTCGGATATACCCAAATATAATAGGACCACGAATCTAGAAGAACGTATAACTACCTTTTAAGCACTCATCACTGGGCAGGATCTGAAGCAACGCGAGATTGAATCAGTCATGGTGAAAAAATTCCACCCAACGCTCATTAAGGGAGCACTTTCTTGGTATACTTTTTTACCTGAAAATTTATTGACTCTTTTGCTGCTCTTGCAAATAGCTTTGTGAAAGCTCATGTCGGAGCCTGAAGGGTTGAGATGCACATGGAGGACATTTTTACCATAACATAGAGGGAAGACGAACCGCTAAAGAGATTCGTGGGCAGGTTCCAAAGGGAGAGAATGTTGCTACCAGCTATCTCGGAGGACTGGGCCACAGCCGCCTTCGCGAATAGTCTAAATCCAGACAGTTCGCATGCATCTAGGAAACTGAAGGAAAGCTTGAAGGAATTCCTAGCCAAGTCTTGGAATGAGGTGAACGACAGGTACACGGCCAAAATGAGGATAGAGGATGACCTCAGAGTTGATGCCCGGATTGAAGTAAGAGGTAGGCCGCAGGTGAGACCCAGAAATGTTCCCCCGGCCAAACAGAGGAACCGAAGAGATTGGTATGAGCCATACATAGCTCGCCCGCCTCTGAGGAACCCTACCAGATCAAAGACGAGCACGGAAAGCAGTTAAAAACATAGTTGGAACATCAGCCACCTCAAGAAGTTTTACCTCTAAAGAGGCAACAGGTATGGTCGCATATCTACATAATTTATCTTGTACTAACTTGCTTCCTCTTCCTGACATGGACTGCCAACAATCATTGCTTGCGTCCCATTCTCTCTTTTTGCAAAAGTTCTGAAAACGCTTAATGTACCAACAGGACGATTTGTCCATCCGAGCTTCAAGGATAGAATAAGAATCCCCACTTATTCCTCAAATGTTGTCAATAAGCTACCTTTTGAACTCAAAACGTTCGAGCATAACAAACTCGGAGACCACATGGCTCTGTAGACCACTTCTAACACACGATATGGCCATAGATCCTCCGAGCGTGTAGGTTCCATGAACCTTTGTGCCATTAAATGGGGTCGAGACGTCCTCCCCATTAGCACCGAAAATCGAGGGCCCTCCTTTATTGCGGATTGGATGATTAGATCCTCAATATCGCGAAATCTTTTTCGGAAGTGATATTCAAGGATTGGGTTAGGAATGATGACCTCAAACACAAAACGCAAAAACAACATAAGCGTGCACCGGTCATCATACCTTAACTTAAACAACAAACACTCGAACATTAGCATAGTTCCGGTAGATGGGCATAACTGTCACGCCTCGACGGTTAAGTGAAAAACAAAAAGCCAACAGGTCATTTTATGTCACAATTGTTGCAAAAACAAAGCGCATGTCAAAGCATAAAAACAAAAATGAGGTTAACAAACAAAGCAAATAGCCTTCATTCGCCAAAAAGCGTGAAAAAGGAATTGGTGAGTGGGCCCAAAAGCATAAAAAACATAAACGTAGAAAGAGGGCACAAGGGCCCCAACATCCGGCAAAAACAAAATAGAACATAGCCAAACCGGCACGTGAGGCCTGCTAGAGTTTTCAGACGACTTCGTCACTTCTATACGGCCTTAAGGGTCATGGGTAAGAATTTCCGACCTACATTTTCCTACTTTTCCTATTAACGCTTTGGTTGCAGGACGGGGACCGGGACAATTTGGAGGGAGGATCGGCTCCTATAGAAGCAGCATGAATAAGAAAATACTTGGTCACTCTTTTTCTTGGTCGAGTTTTTTTTCCCAAAGGGTTTTTGCCGGCAAGGTTTTCAATAAGGCAACAACCATAAAATGTATTGCACTTGCAAACATGGCCAAGACTCCACGTCAAGACTCTAGATGAGTGAAGAGGCAAACTAAATGTTGTCTTGGCAAGATGATCAACTCGTGGGGAGAATGGTAACGTTTCTCTAGTTTACTGCGTGGAATTTGAAAAAGATGGATTATTCCACTTTTCGGGCTCATGCTATAGAGCCCCCGGAAAGTGGGGGATTATCTGTATTGGGCGAAAAGTGCACCCAGAGTTAGCTCATGTGACCGGATGCTCGAAATGACTGGAGGATCTACATAGCTGGCAGTGGCGGATCTAGGATATTCTCTGAGGGGGTTCAAAAAATAAAAATGTAGTGCCCGAGGCTTGAACTTGGAATGTCAAGGTGACTTTTGAACACCCTAAATCACCGAACCAACCCCTACTCTTGTGTTCAGGGTGTTCAAAATCTATATATGTACATAAAACATATAAAAATACCTTATATATACAGTATAATTTCTTACCGAGGGTGTTCGGGTTAACACCCTCAATGGGCTGTAGATCTACCCTTGACAGTTAGCCTCCACTCCCGCCAACTCAGGTACATTTGTCAACCTCGATCCGAGCGCTACTATACTCGCAAACGTTGGAGCCACCGAGAGGTCACATCACCCGTACTTTAGGGGTTGAAAAGTCTAACCTTGGCTTGTTTAGGGTAAGCTTAGGGTAGAAGGAAGCCATCATCTTGGCTTATATAAGGGAAGCTTAGAGTAGAAGGAAGTGATCATCCCGTTCCTATCATTGTAACTCTATCTTTTTCTCTCTCAAAGGCAATATAAAAGTTTATCTATTTTTTGTTAGATAGAGGATTATTACTCACTCTCCTGCAAGTTTATCTCTTGTTAAAGCTTTATTTACACATATCAACACTCTGAATCGAGCTCGTAAAAGAATTCCCAGGACTGAATAGCCCACTTGTCTTCAGACCTATAAAAATAAATTTCTAACTGATTTTTTGGTTAAATCTAATTTCACTGGAAAACGGTTTAAAAAAAAAAATTATCACCAACTTCTCGAGCCCAAATCCATGTTTATCATTTCTACCTAATGAAAGTTGATTTGTTATATCGGAACTACAAATCTCAAGAATTCATTCTTAAAAAGTTATTAAAAAGTTGCCCTTTCTTCTCCACTCTATCATACACTAGCTACAATGTTTTTTTTTTTTTTCCGTTCCCACCTGGTGTCCAGTCTTCATATTGAGGCCAATTAATTCAGATTCATGCCAAGAAATTTTGCTTTAGATATCAAATATGACTCCATTCTCCTAAGCACGAACACGAGGGGCCTGATTAATTCAGATTCGTGCTGAGAAGTCTCATTTTGAATATAAAAAATGACTCAATTCTCAAAGCACTCGAGGCTTCTAGTCAATGTTGCGGGTTGGAAAGGGACTTAGCGCCCCATCATAACCTTTGGTGGTAATTGCTTAGTCGACAATGTTGCGAATAACTATACTACTATTTGCAAAGTCAAACATTAATATTTCCATTGACCACAACCTTTTTATACATTTTCAAAATGTTTTTAGTTATAAAAAGTTGCAATTTATTGTAACACGGAGTACTTCTTATATATCTAGTTTTAAATTTTGTCAATTTTATTTTTAAAATCCTTAAAATTGATGTCATCAATCGAGACCGAGAATTAAAAAATTATCTCTCGGTCTCCGAATCCCTTCATTTTTTTTTTTGAAACCGACGAGGATGAACATTATGATGTAAATGAGCGCAATGTTGTTACCTTCTCCAGCAGCCAAATTAAAGTAAAGGTCAACAATGTTAGCACAACGTTCGTAACAAGCAGGGGAGCAAAGCTTAGCAGCAAACTGAGGTTCGAGCAAAGAATCAGAGGAAATTCCAACAGAGTTCCTGTCAACACCACAAGCCTCAACACACTCATCTGTCTCAATATGTTGCTTCATTTTTTCGACAACAACCTCAGATGTCTTGCATTGGTACTCAACCTTCCCATCTTTGGCTGCAGAGTTCTCCAACAAACACCTCTTCCCAGATGTTGCGATGGCGAATGCACAAACATTAGTTGGCAATTCCTCGCAAACGAAATTCCCTGAGATTTTAGCTAGGGAGAGTCAAAATATAAGGAAGTTAACAACTTATAGCTTAGCTTATAGTAAATGTAATGGCCACACATTTTTGACATGTTCAGTAGCGGAGCAAAGATTTTCATTAAGGAAAATCAAAATCTAAGAAAGTAAATGATTGAAAAACACCAAGGGGATTCAAAATATAGTGTATATAAATAACAATTTTTTAATTATATGCACGATATAATATTCTAACAAAGAGGTTTAAATTGACACCCTTTGAAGAAAATGTTGGCGCAAGTGTTTGATCCATGAAAAAAAATCAAGCCTACGCAAAAGAGAGAAGACTCCAACAATGGCTGATTTTTAGAAGCCCCTAAGAAAGAGGTTTAAGTCATCGATACCAATCCGATAACGCTTTTCTTGTATGCCGCTGCGTTAGCAAGGAGAGAGCTAAGTAAATGTTACCCTGAAAATGCGTGAGATTCGATTCTTTTGGGACATAATATAGTTAAGTGTATCTCTACATCTTGTTAACCTTTTAAATAATATGATCACATAATTCAAAAACAGGTGTTGTGATCACATTAACCCCACAGACAGTCTAATGAATTTAACTACATGCATGCATGTTACAATCAAATGTAATTCTGGAAACAATCGTGATGTGATTTTTTATTTCGTGCGCGAATAAAAAGAACATTAGATATACAGTACGTACCCAAAGCGCCTTGGAGGAAAAGGGCGCTAGCAAAGAAAAGAATCAAAGAGGACCTCATAGTGGCAGCCATTTAATTCTATCCTTTTCTTTGTTCTCTAGGGGATTTTTCTTTTTCTTCTTTTTTTTCCCTTTTTTTTTTTTTTTTTTGGTTTTTTGTTAATGACGATCAAGAGGAGAAGAGATGAGGGAGAATGGAGGGGTTTATTGAATTTATATATAGGAAGATGAGGAGGAGGAGATTGCGGTATGATCTATAAATTGTTTGGCCAGTGACTTAGTTCGTTTTCTTTATATTTTTGTGGATGCTATATTACTCTTTTTTATTTTATTATATTTTATATTATAATTACAGTTATTTTTTGCCTTAGTGGATCCGATTACTTAGAATATTGCAAATTGATTGGCATTCTAGGTAAACATATCCTTGCATAAAAATTTCTCATATAGGTCAACCGGAAAATCTGTGAATTATATTGCATGGTTAACCATTGTTGGATTTGACTTTTGTACTGGATTACCGCCCAGTGGCGGATCCAGAAAATTGAACAAGTGGGTTCAACCAGCGATAAAATTGTAGCAATAGTTGATACTAACAACGACCTTAGACACTATAAATGAGCACCATTAAGACAGTAAATGTGCTTTTAATTTTCAAGCTAATCATCATATTTGATTTTACAATGTGGTCTAACACCAATGTAGTTTTTAGTTTATGCTTATATTACTAACGGATCAACAAGGCGACAAAGATATTACACCACTTTTCAAAAAAGAAAAATGCATGTTACAAGTTATAAACTTCTTAAATCATATTATTAGTTTAAATAGTTTCACAATGCATATATTCTCAAATACATAAATATTCAATAAAAATTCATTAAGTTTCAGTCATTATGCATCTTCATATTTTATATTATATTTTTAAGCATTCAATTATGAGATTTATAATTTAATATTATTTTTAATTAATCACAAAATTTAACAACAATAAACCATAAATAAAGTAAGTATGAGTATCAAAAATGCTGGCATCAAAAATTCTATGCTAAGCAACCTTCACTGAGAATCGAACATGCGACCAACCATAAGAGGACTTTGAACCCACTTGCACCGCTGCACTACAAGTTCGGCTTGCGTCCGGTGGGTTCATTGTTTTTAGATAGTTTAATATTTCATTTTGTCAGCCAAATTAACATGTCAAAATAATTTATTTTTTTTCCGAACGAAGTGAGTCAACTGAACCCTCTTGCAACTAGGTGGGTCCGCCCCTATTACCGCCATTGAGCTCCCTCCTTATTTTGTCTCCCTTTTGAAAAATAAAAGACGCAAAAATATTAGAGGCCATCTTCTAAGGGTCATTAACTTAGTAAACCGTGCAAAACACAAGACATTCCCGGTGGAGCGCCCTGAAAAATTTCAAATGCGTTTAACCTTAAGTCATGCTTTTAGTCAATGCTAAAACCTAGCAAAATAGGTTATATTTGAGACGAATGAATGATAATTGATTTCAAAAGAATCCGGTTGATGTAGATAAGATATTGGAGCTTATGTTCGGATTGGAAGACATATGATAAATTAAGACTTGACCTTCTAAGTATAAAATTTCAACTTTCATGTTTTCTAAGTGTTTCATAAAATCGATAAGTGAATGTTTGGTGGTCAAGTGCTCGTGAAGGCGAGCGGGTGCTTGATTCACCATGTTGTACAAATGAATTGAATGTGCTAACCATCCAACTTACGGTATAAAAGTTGAAATGATGTACTTTATTATTGTTAGATGACTCTGGATTTAAATGTGAAGTATCTCTTGAAAGTTCTAGAAATGTTTGAGGCCGACCCCTTTATGTTTTAATGATGATTATATTGATGTTAATGATGACTAAGTTGATGTTGTTTGGCTACTTGTTGATGTCTCTTTATTGAGTTGATATGCTATTGTGACACATGATCCCCATAAGTCTTGAGATGGCCCAAAATAGGGCTGGGCATAAATACCGAAAAACCGGACCTAACCGAATTAATTTAGTTTTTTGGGTTTTCGATTATTCGATTTTTCGGTTCGGGTTCGGTTTCGATTTACGTTTTCAGAAACTTTGGTGTTCGGTTTTTAAAGTTCAGTTCTTCGGTGTTTCGATTTAAACCGATTTTTGTTTTTTTAAACAATAATTGAAGCTGCTCAGATTCGAGCTTTAAACCAAAAGTTAATACATTATCCAAAAAAACTAAAATAGTCCTTGTCCATTAAGTTTAAGCCAAAAAAAAAAAAAAAAATCAATTGTAACAAGCCCAAAAAAGCCTCAACTGTAATATCCTTAACAAAAGAAGGTGACTAGGATGTGTCTTTATGATTAATGTATGTCCTTCATGTGTTTTTTTAATTATTCTTACTCTATGTATATAATACCTAGTAATCCTATATCATGGCTATGGTTTTCTGTTCTTGTGTATCCCGTTTGTTTTATTTTGATTTCAATTTATCAGTTTTATGTTTTATTGCTTTCGAGAAAATGAATTAGTGTAAATGGAATCGCTTCTAATATCATATCAAAAAAATCGAAACCGAAAGAACCGAACCGAACTAGTTGGGTTCGGTGTCCACCTTCAAAAAATCTAAACCGAAGTAGCCGAACCGAAGTTTGAAAAAATCGAACCGAAGAACCGAACGCCCACCCCTAGACCAAAAGGAAGGGTCGGGCCAAGGTGAAAATGCATTGTTGCCCACAATCTTGTGGTGGCTCAAAAGTAAGAGTTGGGCCAATGTAAATGTTAC
Organism: Lycium barbarum; assembly: GCF_019175385.1. NCBI lineage: Eukaryota > Viridiplantae > Streptophyta > Magnoliopsida > Solanales > Solanaceae > Lycium > Lycium barbarum. Next base: position 115,852,467 of record NC_083344.1, on the reverse strand, counting down.
GTTAATGTCCAAAAGCTTTGAGGTGACCTAAATGCAGGTGGAGCCATGTTTTGACACTTACGGCTCGTTTGGTAGCCGGTTATAGTTATGCCTGTATTAATAATACAAGGATTAGTGATGAGAGAATTAGTATTATTTCATATAGAAATTAGTCGTGTAATGTTTAGTTAATTTAGTATCTATGACAAATAACACATTCATAACTTATAATATATGTATTAATTATGCTGGATAAGCATAAATAGTCGTGAAATAAAAATTTATTATTGATTTATTCTTTGTTTGGTTATTAATTTTGGGATAAGTTAATCAGAAGTAGAGATAGCACCAGGATAAGTTGTCTTTGTCAAATGGTGGAATAAGAATATCAGGATTAGTTATCCCGGATAAAACAATGAAAATAACAAAAATATCATGAGGTCCTCAAATCTTTTTTCTACCAAAAAATGTGGAGGATATTTTTGTAAACGAACAATTTAAAAAAAAAAAATTGTGCAACACGTGTTATTTTAATACAATAAACCGAAAAGGCTCAAATATGTCATCCAACTATCGAAAATGACTCATTTATGTCACTCGTCAATAGATTGGCTCATTTGTGCCATTGAACTATAGGAATTGGCTCATTTATGCCATCGAACTATAGGAAATGACTCATTTATGTCACTCATCAATAGTTTGACTTATTTATGCCATCGCTTGTTACCAAAATGACTCATTCATACCATTTTTCATTAACGCTGATTTTATAATACCAGATATGACACGTGGCTCCAATTAGAGGTCTACGTCGTTTAATTAAACCAATCCAATTTTAAATACCAAATTAATAAAAAAAAAACGATCCATACACCTTACCCACCCACAACCATAATCTAATTGGAGGTCACGTGTCATATATGGCATTGTAAAACCAGTTTTAATGAAATATGGCATGGATGAGTCATTTTGATAATAGGCGATGACATAAATGAGTCAAACTATTGATGAGTGGCATAAATGAGCAATTTCTATAGTTCAATGGCATAAATGAGTCATTTCCTATAGTTTGATGGCATAAATGAGCCAAACTATTGATGAGTGACATAAATGAGTCATTTCTGATAGTTGGATGATATATTTGAGCCTTTTTCGTACAATAAATCAAGCAGTTAATAAGGATAATACCAGGATAACTATCTTCAACCAAATCACCCCTTAGATATTTAAATGCTCACAAGCCTTGAGGTGACCTAGAAAAGGATATTGAGGTCATGTGTGATATTTATGTATATAGTGCTACTTTATTTGACATATGTGATGAATGTAAAGTGTGCACTCTATTTGATTACTTGTGAGCGCATGATTATTAATGATGTGTTTAATTTAGGAAAGATCACGGTTATTATCTTGTGTTAATTAAGAATGCTTCATGATGATATTATATCTTTTTAGCACTTAATAGGCTCGTCAATGACATTTACCGAGTACAGTGATGGTGTACTCAAGCTCTCTACATTTACTATAACCAGTTAGAGCTCGCACTCCTTTAATTTCCAACTTTAACTCCTTCTCAGCTTTAGGGTTGAACGCCAGGTTACACTGATGATGGATTCAGTACAGATGCATACCATATGTGATACATTTAGTCTATTTTTATTTGTTGTCATATTTATCGTCATACAAGGTTTCTTTGTTAGCTTTCACATGGCACCTGGTACTTCTATTCCAATGCGTGATCTACACTTTTCTATTCTATTTTTATGCTAGACTAGCTTATTTTTATTACTACGTTTTGCGCTCGTCATTTAAGCATCCTTGGGTCAAGTTTTGACTTTTGACATGAAGATACACTGAGAGTGTGTTCGGTATGGAGGAAAACATTTTTCAGAAAATGTTTTCACATTTTCCAGAAAATGTTTTTCAATTTTCTCATGTTCATTTGATCAAAAATTTTGCAAAACATTTTCCTCAAAATTGGAGAAAATGACTTCCCCAATAAAAATAGGGAAAATAAGTTCACAAATTCATTCCACCAACCACCCAACCACCACCCAACTCAATCCCAACCACCAAACCCCAACAACTCTCAACCCCCCGCCCAAAAATAAATTTTTTTGGGGAAAAAAAGTTGACATTATTTTTGGTTTTTTGTACCCCCCAACCCAAACCCCGTACCCTCCCCCCCCCCCCCCCCCCCCCCCGCAAAAACATTATTTTTTAAAAACTTTTTTTTTGCACCCCACCCCCCCCCCCCACTCAAAAAAAAATTTAATATTTTTGAAAAAAAAAAGTTTTGACATTTTTTTTGGTTTTTTGCACCCCCACGCAAACCCCACACCCTATGCCCCTCCCCCCCCCCCCCCCAGCAAAAAAAAATTTTTTTGATTGTTTTTTCCACCCCCACCCCAACCCAACACCGCACCCCTCCCCCACCCCCTACCCCCTCACCCCCCACCCAAGGCCCCCCAAGCAAAAACATTATGTTTTTCTTTTTGAAGAAAATAGTTTTGACTTTTTTTTTCCACCCCCACCCTAATGCGCACCCTACCCCTCCCCCACCCCAGCACCCCTACCCCCTTCACCCCCTACCCCCCGTAAAAAAATTAATATTTTTGAAAAAAAAGTTTTGACAATTTTTTTGCATCCCACCCCGCACCCTCCCCCCCCCCCCCCCCCCCCCAAAAAAAATATTTTTTTTGAAAAAAATGTGATGGGGTATTTTGGGTGGGGGTGTGGGGTGAAAAGATTTTTTTGGGGTAGGTGGTGTCTGGGCTGTAGAAACCCGCAAAAGACAATAAAAAACTTCAAAAAAATGTTGGGGTTGGGGGAGGGGGGTGTTGATATGGTATGAGTTCCACGCAAGGGGGGAGGGGGTGATGGGGGATGTGATCGTGTAGAAAATTTAGAAAAAAAAATAAAAACTTCAAAAAAAATATTGTGGGAGGGGTGGTAGGAGGGGGGTAGGGTGCGGGGGGAGGGGGTGGTGTATGGGTTACGGGAGTGGTTGAGGGTGGGGGTGCAAAAAACAAAAAAATAATGGAAGTGGGGTGGGGGCGTAGGGGTGGGTGAGTGGGAGTAGGGTGTGGGTGGGGGTATGGGGTTGGGTTGGAGTTGGTGAGGGTTGGGGTGGGGGTGCAAAAAACAAACAAAAAAAAATGGAAGGGGGGTAGGGGCGTAGGGGTGGGTGAGTGAGAGTGGGGTGTGGGTGGGGGGTATGGGGTTGGAGTTGGTGAGGGTTGGGGTGGGGGTGCAAAAAAAAATCAAAAGATATTTTTTTTAGGGGGGGGGGGGTGCGTGGGGGTGTAGGTGGGTGGGTAGGAGTGGGGTGTGGGTGGGGTTGGGGTATGGGGTTGAGTTGGAGTTGGTGAGGCTTGGATGAGTATTTTTCGGAAAACGTTTTCTATCAACCAAACGAACATGAGAAAATAAGTAAGAAATTCACTTATTTTTCATTACTCAAACGAACATGAGAAAATAAGTGGAAATTATCTTATTTTCTAGGAAAACATTTTCCTCCATACCGAACACACCCTAAGTGTATATCAATTTTGTACAATTGTACTTCAGTAATGTTACATGAATGTTTCTTGCATTATGATTCGATATGACGCTATATATGAACAAGGAATATGTCTTTGTTGCATTCTGGGAAAATAAAATGTTGGATGATTATTTACACAAAGTTATTTGGACTTTTTCCCTTTTAGCTTTAAACTTTTTCCCTTTTAGCTTTAACTTGTTTCATTATGTAAGTTCCATTTTGCATGAATTCAAACTCGGTCTGCCCCAAATTTGTGATAATACACTACCTTCATTTTGTCAAAACGAAAAAACATGAAACAACTCAGAGAAAGAAGAAGACAAGAGACAACTGATGCAATCCCAATAGAAGAATATTCATTCAACTTTTGATGTAAAAAGAATCTCCCGGAACAATTCTCAACAAATTCAAAGGAAATTAGAAATAAACCAAAATCCCCCACATCCTCTTTAACTGTATGAAAAAACAACAATAATAATACATGTTCTTAAAGAAATGAAAAAAAAAAATGTTTGCAGTATGTATATGTTGTAGTATATAAATTTTCAAATGTGTGTACGAAAAAATTAGAAAGAAACAGGGGACGGAGCTGGAGCATCAGCTACCTCTTCAAGAGCAGCTCCATTGCTCGATAGCTCAATCATGGCACGGTGTGGGCTGGTCCTCTGCTTGTTGCATAAATCGGGCAAATACACCCCTGCACATTTCCAATTTTACAGTTTATTGCAACAAAATCATAAAACTAATTTAACGCAAAAATGACTCAACTATGTGGTGACTATAAACAGTCAAACTTCTCCATAACAGTCATCCTCTATAATAAAATTTCACTATAACAGCTGTTTTTTCTATGGAACTCTTTATAATGACATTTCGCTATAGCAACCAAAAAGCATTGGAACAAATGACTTCGTTATAGAGAGGTTTGACTGTATGGCAGAAAATTTTAAAAAGATAGGAAAAGGCTAATGTTGTTACCTTCTCCAGCAGCCAAGTTGAAGTAAAGGTCAACAATGTTGGCACAATGTTGGTAACAAGCAGGGGAGCAAAGTTTGGAGGTGAATTGAGAATCAAGAAGAGCATCAGAAGAAATCCCAACAGAGTTTCTGTCAACACCACAAGCATCAACACATTCATCTGTCTCAATGTGATCCTTCATGTTTGCAACAATAACCTCAGATGTCTTGCATTGGTACACAACCTTCCCATCATTCCCTGCTGAGTTCTCCAACAAACACCTCTTTCCTGATGTCGCGATTGCGAAGCCACACACGTTTGTTGGCAAATCCTCACAGATGAAATTCCCTGAGATTATTATAACACGAACCAAATGGATCAAAATTGTTGACTGGAACTTCCAAATCAAAGAAATGCAAGACGCTAAAGAGTTTTTTACGTTACACTTAAATAGAATGAATTCGGTAAGGGTAGAATAGGCTCTATATATGGTTGATCGAATGTGTTGTGCCACTTGAACTCAAATCTATCTGACCTACTATTTTATGATACATTTATTTGTTACGTTGAATTTTTTAAATTCACATACTGTGGACAATAGCAGAGTCAAAAACTTTAAGCATTGGACTTAGAAAATGTAAGATCATGTATGCCTATTAAAACTTGTGAACCAAAATAATTCTTATGTCGAGGTGATTCAATAATATAAATTTCCGATGAAAGAGGTTCAATTAAAACTTTTAGATCGGGTAGTTCCATCCTGAATGTGGGATAAAAATAACTACTCTGGATATTGCAAATAAAAACATGCATGTTCTCCTCTATATATATATATATATTCAAAGGAATCAAACGATGATGTAATTACTTTGTGTGCATGAAAGTAAAGAAAATTAGATATACAATACGTACCTAAAGCGCCTTGGAGAAAAAGGGTACTAACAAAGAAAAGAATCAAAGAGGATCTCATAGTGGCAGCCATTTCTATTCTTTTCCTTTCTTTTTTTTTTTTCTTTTTTTTTGTCAAATATTTTATTGGGTTGTTTTGTTGTTGATGAACTCAAGGAAAAGAATAGATTGAAGAACTATGGGTTCTTGAGATGAAGATGAATGAAGGGGTTTCTTGAATTTATATAGGGAAATTAGGAGGAGGAAGAGGAGAAAAATGCGGGGTGTACTTTGAATTTTTTGTCACCTTCTTAGTTGGTATTATTTTATTTATTTTTGTGGATACGATTGATCTACCTTTTTTTTTTTTTTTTTTAATCCAACTTGTGATGCATATTCCCTGCTAAATTTTGACGAATTCTATGAAATTGGTGTGCACGAAGAGAGGGGGAATGGTATTTTGTAGAAGTTAGTGGAGCCCACGCGTTTGCTTCTCATTTATTTAATTTAGTTTTATACCTTATCGTTTTAAAGAAATATTGTTTCGTTGATTCTCTTGTTTGTTTTTAGTAAGTTTACTTCTTGCCTTCTAAGTTCTAGTTGACGACTAACAAGTACGTGTTTTTATGTCTGCTACATTGAAGTTTCAAACTCTAGAAACTGCAAAGAAATCATACAAGAGGATCTCGTTTTATATTTTTGTTTTGGTCTCCACTCGATCGGCGCCCATCGTATTGGATCTGACTAATTCGTATTCGCACTGTGTAAGATAAATTTATAAGAAAAAGCGCTCTCTAATAAGATTTTCTCCATATCGAAGGCTCGAAACTGAGAACTCTCACTAAAGGTGGAGGAATACCTTATAAGAGGATCTCTCTTCCCGTTTAATGTGGTATTTTCTGATTACTTTATTTTAATTTGTTTTCGATTTGCTCATCACTTTACGGTTTTGAATTCTTATTGGCTAGGCCGGCTTTTGCTGTTGCAAAATTAAAATTTTGGTCGACCATATTCACAAATTCTACTTTATAGGGAAAAGATTATGAAGCCACGAAATTTCTTTCTCGTTGCATTTCCCTTTTAAGGCTTCAATATATTGTCATAGTAACTAAACCATATATATTTAAGTTGCCAGATTCCCACTTAAAAGATTAACGAAATTTTCATGCATGCTTCAATTAGAAATTACTAGAATTTTTTTTGACAAAAGAGCTTTTCTACTTATGAACTTTTAATTTGGGGGATGATTAAAAATTGAAGGAATTACGAGTCCGCGACTTTTTTAGTATGGAAAAAAAAACAAATTCAAATAAAAAAAATACATAACTGGGTTTGACGCACAAATTTTGTGCGTGAAAGACTACTTTTTTTTTAAACCTATCAAAATCACATTTTTTTTTCATATTTTGGGCAAAGATTAGTCATGTTTCAAAACCCTGAAATATCAATATTTTATATAGGACTTAATATTTTTTTTTGCGTACAATAATGTCGGCTCATTACGTCAAGTATAACTAAACGTTTGGATCGTCATTTTAGGGGTTCTAAAGTGCCCCGAAGTAATTTTTTTTCTCTTCTTGTTCTTATTTTAGCAATGACAACAGTAATTTCAGCTAAAAAACACTAAACCTAGAGGTTGAAGAGTTCAAACCAACTTCCATGGGGAAAAATGGAGTGCCTTCTCTTCCCCACTTAGCCATTTTTCAGCAAACTCTTCTACTTCATTTCCTCCATTTTCACCCCCTTCAACACACTTTGCTAGAAATTAATAATAGCCTTAAACAATCAAAGCAAATTAAAAACTTACTAATTTTTTTCTTATTGATGACTTCATCATAAACTAACAATACAAATTAACCGCATGAGTCAGAAATTTAAAAGAACTTAAATAACCCCTAATCTTCATCAGAATATAAGTCCTCAATATCGTCGTCAGAAAAATGTTGGCAGTTTCTTAAGACACTTCTCTTTTCAGTAGATGTTAGTTCTCTACCGGTTGATGATGCTTGTTCTTCGGTCAACTTTAGCATGTAAAATCTACAACGTCTTGCCAGCATTTTGTTATTTTCTTTTCTAATCCTTTGTATTGCAAGCTCGCAAGTTTCTGGATCTATTCGAGGCATGGTTATTAAGTATCTTGTCGGGATTGGAGCGTTGAGATTTTCCAAGTCACGAACAAGACGTTCTAATTCGGCAAGCCGATGTGACCATTCTCGGCGTAAACCGCAGTAATATTCTCGCAGATATGAATACTTCACACTGCAGAAATCATCATTACGCTCTATAAGAAGGTAGGGATTTAGCTCGTCTAGTTTGAAATCATTGTTGTCATTCGAAAAACTGCTATGATTTGAACTCTCATCATCACTGTTATTTGGTTCTTTAGGTAGGAGTAAAGACCAAGCTGCGTTTCTACTACTCGACATTGAATACGTTGTAGTCTAATAACAAAAGAAAGGGCTACTTATATAGTTGCAAACCCCCATGTACCCCTAGTTGGGGGGGGGGGGGGTCTTTATGACCCTACCTACTTACTTTATATAAAAAAAATATTAATCTTTGCTACCATGTACACCATATTCTACCCTAAGGTAATGTATTTGCATCCAATTGTTCTCTTCGCGAAAATGGTTAAGAGCAAAATTAAACCTTTGTGGAGTTCCATGAGGCATTGACATAACACGTTTTTAGGCGTTTAAGCGTTACGGACGCTAACTTTTGCTCCAGTATTGCAACCTCCCTAACCCGCCAATCCCACTCCACTCTCATTTTATTATTGTATTCTCGATTGAATATATTGTTAGGGTTATTTGAGTATGGAAAATCATCATCTAGTTCCCATGTCCTACCCATTGCTTCGAATATGTTTTCCGGGGTAAAACATGTAATATAATCAAGATTACCAAACTAGGTGTAGAATGACATGATAACTCGTTTTAATATGAATGCTTCTAGAAATTGTCAATCATGTTATATGTAGTACTTCATTATTTGACCGTTTTGATATGACTCTCACTTGTATTGTGCACCATTATAATGCTAAATGTAAGTGTTGATTTAACAACACGCCACGCTTAACAATTTCAGCATACATATAGACTTGATTTGACAATACACCACACATTATTTGACCGATTTAATATGACTCTCACCTGTATTGTGCACCATTTTAATGCACAATGTAAGTGTTGATTTGACAACACACCACGCATGACAATTTCAGCAATCTATGACACATATAGACTTGATTTGACAATAAACCACGCATTATTTGACCGATTTAATATGACTCTCACTTGTATTGCGCACCATTTTAATGTGCAATGTAAGTATTGATTTGACAACACATCACACATGACAATTTCAGCAATCTATGACATATAATGACTTGATTTGACAATACAATGCTGCATTATTTGACCGTTTTAATGTGACTCTCACTTGTATTGCTTACCATTTTAATGCGCAATATAAATGTTGATTTAACAACACACTACGCATGACAATTTCAGCAATCTATGACACATATAGACTTGATTTGACAATACACCACGTATTATTTGACTGATTTAATATGACTCTCACTTGCATTGTGCACCATTTTAATGCGCAATATAAGTGCTGATTTGACAACACACCACGCATGACAATTTCAGCAATCTATGACACATATACTTGATTTGATAATACACCACGCATTATTGACCGATTTAATATGACTCTCACTTATATTGCACACAATTTTAATGCGCAATGTAAGTGTTGATTTGACAACACACCACGAATGACAATTTCAGCAATCCATTTAACATGAATGTTGGATGAGTGAAAAACTCATTAATTTCACAAGTCTAAGTCTTACGAGTCATTGAAAAAAAAATCAAAGTTCATAGAAAAAATATCTCAAAATGCTTCAACTGTTAGGGTTTCACTATTTTGGGATGGAGATATCGTTGAGGACAAGCACTCTGTTCGTTATAGTATCAAACCAAAAGCCCATGTTAAATTTTCAACAACTTTAAATTATGAAACACTACTCAGTTACATGCACCAAAGAATGAAAATTACACCCACTAAGTTTGGAATCTCAATAACAGACAGATATTCACAAACAATATCATACGGTGTAGTACGTTATGGCATGCACAATATCAATTATGATTAATCTTTGAGTGATTATTTGGGGTCACCGGAAGAATATAGTGATTTAGTATCCATTAAAGTTCTTGAGATGTATGTTGAAAAGATACCTCGAGAAAAAGTCCCTCAAGTCCAGCCTATTCATGGTAACACTTATGGGAACTTTAGTTCTTTTGGAGCCATTTTGAGTGGTCAAGTGTCGCTGGAAAATCTAAGCCAGCAATTTAATCAAGCTTACAATGAAAATTGGTAAATATGCATTTTTATATTATTATTGTCTGTAGTAACACGTGTTTGTTATATGAATTGGTAAATAACTATTTTTCAAATCTTTATAGGAACTATTCTCAAAACTCGCCAGTGGTACCAAATATAGATGTTGGTGAATCCTCTTAGTTCGGTGGAGTTAATCATTCTCCACACCATGACAATTCTTATGAACAACAGTAAGTTCATCACCTTGATATTAAATAATCCGTATATATATATATGTGTGTGTGTGTGTGTGTGTGTGTGTGTGTGTGTGTTGGTATTTAAAATATGTTGCTTTTCGTGTAGGAGGAGGAATGCACTTACTAATGAAGATTTTCCAAATTATTATGAGTCATCATCAAGTGATAACGATGAAATAGCTAATAATGCAGAGGTAACCGATGATGAAGATAATGATGATGTTCAAGTTGGTACGACCAACAATATTCCTCAAAGCCAAAACCAATAAGAACTAAATGCACCACCACGTACCACCACCGATGGCGGAAAACCAAACTTCTGAAATCCCAATTCAGTGACATTCTAACAATATTCCTTACCTTGACAGCCTGCAAGGTCGTGATGATGCATTTGTCTTCACAAAAGAAGATGATCACAGTCGCCTAAAAACCTGGATTGAACCAAAGGACCTCAATAGAGATCCATGCTACCTTGCAAAAGGAATGTTGTTTGCATCCAAAAAGGCATTGCAACGGGTTGTCAAAATCTATTGTTTTAAGGACATGAGGGAGTTTAAGGTTGATCAGTCAAACACAAAGATATGGAGGCTAATTTGTAGACGATGGTATCAAGGATGTGAGTGGTTGCTTTGGGGAATTGTTAAGCTTGATGGTATGTGGGCTATCACAAAATTTCGTTAAAAGCACACTTGTGATATAGAAGACAATCGAGCAAATCATTATAATTTAGATACAAACATGATTGCTCAAGTGTTACTTAAAGACGTTGTCGTAACGCCAAGGTAACATATCCTACGTAGTACATTATATGTCTTATATCAATTAAAAGATCATTAATAAATGTTTTTTCTTTAAACTTGCGCAGGATCCCCATCAAATATTGCATTAGAAACGTTCAAACCGCACATGCTAAAACTATAAGCAATAGAAAGGGATTTCTCGGGTGTAGAGCGCTTTTGAGATGATCTTTGAAAACTGGCATACCTCTTTTCAATCGCTGCCAAGGTTTATGGCGGCTCTATAAAATTTTAATAGTGGTACTATTGTAGAGTGGCGGCTTATACAGGGTACAATTTTTAACTTCGTATTTTGGATATTCGAACTATGTATTGATGTGTTTGCTCACTGCTGGCCAGTGATATCCATAGACGGCATGCATGTTTATGGTGAATATGACATCAAGCTCCTAATTGTAGTGGGAATGGATGCCAATGGGTCAATATTCCCTCTTGCATTCGCAATTGCCGCTAACGAGAGCAACGATACATAGGGGGTCTTTTTGACCCATTTGAAAACTCATGTTATTAAGGATCGTACGGGCTGCGTGCTGTCTGATCTTCATAAAGGCATGTTGAACTGTATGAATAATTTGTTGGGGTGGCAGTCTCCCCTTGTTTACCATCACTATTGCTTAAGGCATTTGAAAGAAAATTTGCAATCAACGTTTCACAATGACACTCTAAACAAATTGATGTGGGGGGCTGCGACGGAGCATCAACAAAGAAAATGGGCTGCAAAAATAGATCTGATCAGGGAAGTTAGTGAACCCGCATATGTTTGGTTGATGAAGCTCGAAATTGAAAAATGGACGTTTCATGCTGATGGTGGCAAAAGATGGGGCATGCTTACAACAAACAGCTTAGAGTCTTTCAATGGCTTGCTGAAATCTGCTCGGGGACTACCTGCCACCGCGATGGTGAGAATGACTTTCAAGCAAATGACTTTCAAGCAGGTTGTGGAGCGATTTGTGGTTAGGACAAGGCAGGCCGGAGCGATATTAGCCGAAGGTGGGACATGGATGCCAAAGCCTTACACTAAGATGGAGCATCATAGAAAAAAATGTGAGCTTCACCAAATAACCGAGTATGACCCCATTCAACGTGTGTATGAAGTTAGGACGGGTTATTACAACGGTAAGGGTGGAAACATGCATACCATTTGTTGACACCCAATTTTGTCCCGCCTCTCCTCCAAAATACCTATTTACGCTTCTAATATTTTTAGAAAATTAAAAATATATATATATTTATTTTTTACTAAATTATTAGCCTCTTATCAATACCGGCACTTTATTATTCTATTACAGTTACTAATTATTGTTATTATTATTATTATTACTATTACTATTACTATTACTATTATTATTATTATTATTATTATTATTATTATTAGTTCAAATCCGAGCCCAATCAACTCATACTATTTTGGACCAGTCCATTAATAACCAGCCCATATTTTAATTCATCAACACCCTATTCATAAAATCAGCCCACATTTTAATTCACCTCAGCCCAAAAAAATTAAATACTCAGCCGACATTTTCAGTCCATTCCTTCTACCCGACCCGGCCCACCACCCTACCCGACCCGGCCTAATATTCTTATTCCCTACCCTAATCCCTTTTCCCTCATCCTCTTTTCCCTCTCTCTTTCTCCTTCATCTCCTCATCGTCACCCCCACCACCGCCGCTCCTCTTCATCATCTCCCAACCCAACCACCACCGCCGCCTACACCCCACTCCCACTTCCCTCTGTTCCCCACCTTCGTCTTGTCCCCCCGCTCCTCTCTCTCCTTTTCCCGCTCCCTCTCCCTTTCTTCTACACAAAACCTAAAAAAAACCTATAAATAGTTGAGAGTGGAAACGTGTTAAGGGAGGAGATTTTGGAAGGCGAGAATCCCTTTACGAAAACAGGTTTTAAAACCCCAAAAATTGCCTTGCAAAAAAAACGGATCTGGAACCCCGAAATCCCCTAAGAATCAAGGCTTTTGAATCGCAAAATTCCCTTGAAATTATGTTCTGAAACAAGCTCCTTTTTGTTGTTTTTTTTTTTTTTTGAAATCTTCGAAAAATCTCTAAAATATAAGCCCTTTTTTGCCGCATAGAATTCCTTAAAAATCAGTTTCTTTAGCAGTCGTAATCTTATTTTAATATCGGGTCAAAATACTAGCTTCAATTCGTATTCGTTTGCCCTGTTGTTGTCGTGAATCCGAGCATCGCAAGCTCGGATTTAATAGTCTTCGAGGTAGATATCGAAACCTTCGCCTCACTTCGCTGCACCCGGAGAAGGTAATTTCCCTTTTCTACTTGTTTTCGCATCCTTCAGTTGCTATTCTACATGCTGTTTAGTAGTAGAGTTGATTAGCTCAGTTTAAATAGTTTGTTTGCATGTTGATAGTAATTCGGACTTAATTTGTTTGGTATGATGGTTTGATTATCGAGCTTGGCTCTGTTTGTGTAATTACATGCATTAGGTGCGATAACTGGGCTTTAATTGATTCAAATGTGTGGGTTAATCATGTTAGCTGGTTTAAATGGCGTATTGTTATACAAATCTGGTTAATTGGTCAGTAGGATATTCGAACTCGTTTAAGGGTTGTTGTTAGGTCAGACATGATTAGTAGTCGAATCTGTGGCTGATTTCTGTTTTACTTCTGATTATATTAACGAAGAATACCTCTATAAGTTTGTTCAATGTGTTTTAATAATGTCATAGTAATAAGGTAGGTTAGCATAATCCTCGGAGATTCACTGATTACTTGTTTATGTTCAGTTTTAATTAGTTTTCAGTCACCTGTGATTTGTTGAAATGAAATCAGTATGATTAGACATGCTATTAGTATAGTCCATAGATCTTGTTTGATATTGAAGTAGCCTGGGGTGCTGTTTGGTTTTGTTAACTGAATCAGGATTCTGTATCGAATTATTGACTCATAATTTGTGAAAACATGGTTAGTTTAAACTTCAATAATGTAGAGGATTTTACCTAGTCCAATCCAGTTTGCACATGTCACTCTAAATTGGCCTTTGTGTCCAAATTCGTATGATGAATTACCTGCAATTTAGTGGTATATTTAATTAAGACCTTCTGCCTAATATTTAAGACTCTGGCTGTTTTGTTCTTGTCATGTTATACCTTCCCCTTCTTCTCTGCTATTTTCCTCTATTTCTAGGTAGCTAGTTCATGCCCTGTTAAATATAAGTCCAGTCTGCAAATCTGTTTGTTTGTATGTTTGTGTGTTGTCTCTTTCGAGTGCTTGTTGCAGTGTCTCAAAATGATATCTTAAGTACGCTAACAAGTTGAAAATTGCTGCTGTTTGAGTATCCTTTGTCATCATAGATAGGACATTATCAAATTTTTTTTTTTTAAGGTCTAAATACAGGTTCGGCTGGGATTAGTATATTCAGTTGTAATGGGGCTCTCTTTGCTTTGTTTTGTTACCTGACCCTGCTGTCCCTGTTCTCTGTCAAAACTGCATTAAAACTAAGCAGCTTATTCCATTTCCTGATGTTGTACAAAGTCCCCAATTCCTATATAGAGATAGTGAAAGCCAGCAAATCAACCACTGCTCAACTCTGCAAATGTGCAGATTAACTTGTAAACCATGAGAAACTGTAATAGTTTCGTTATGATTGTTTGAGGTAATATAAATGTGAGGTTTAATTCACAGATCAGTGTGTGTTTATGTTTAATGTGGACACTGTTTGGTATAATTATTAGGATGTGTTAGCATCAGTTTCCTTCTATTATGATTAGTGTAAGTTGATTTAATATGGAGCATGATTTAAACTTAAAAACCTCTTCTACCTGAAACGTTTTTTTGGGACAACTGATTAAGGATGTAGCCTTGTAACATGATCCTTGTGGTTATTATTGTTGTTGATTCCCATTTGCACTCTACATTTAGGTTGAGTATAATTAGTTGTTGAAACATTTTAGTTTGACTTCCCTCTGGTGGATTGGTTGCTGCATTAGGTTTTAATGTTCATTACTTTGTTAAGTACTGGAGTATCTAGTAGCCTTACTTTGTGTCGGTTGATGTCAAGTGTTGATCTTTGTATAGTTTGTTTGGGATTTACTGAATAGTAAATGGTTTAAGGGCCAAAGCAATGTTATTATGGACATGTGTAATAGGAAAAGGACATTTCATGATGTCATTCTTTCGTATCTCATCTTTGGTTCAAAAATTTAGTTCAATGCCCTTTCCCCTATCCCTTTACAACTGTTAGCCTTTGTAATACGTACATGCCCATTCTGAGATTTTAACTATAAGCTCTAAAGCATGAATTCTGCCAAAAAAAAAAAAAAAAAAGTAAAAAAAGTGCTTTAACCTTGACTTTGTATGATCACATCTTTCAAATCTATGCTTCCTTCTATTCTAACTAGTTGTTTTGAATACTACGAGGAATTCCTAAAACGCCATACTCTGTGTACTGTCATCTTCAGTGTAGGTTTATTAAGAAATTGATTTGAACTGAAATTTGCCTCAGTGATATTTGGTGTCCTCTTAAGTGTATGAGTTGTTGAAATGAAAAAGGGGTCATTATCTTTGTTTGGTTTGCTGACTTATTGCTGGTGCATTTGTAAGCTGCTGATACTTAAAATGTGTTAAATAGTAAAAGAATAGTTTCAGGTCTATATGAATGTTGTGATGAGTTTATCCTTGTTTAAGTCCATACATGTTTGTGCATTTGCAAGTGTGGGCTGTTTGATTATGTATATGTATATACATAATATATACATATATTACACACATAAATCAGTCGCCTGTTGAGATTGCTCTATTATATTGGCACGTCAAGGTCCTACTCTTGTTTATTAGTTATGTGATGGTTTATTTGGTTTCGATTACTTGTTTTTCTTTTTTTTTTTTTAGCGTGTCTTGCATATCTTCGCTACATTAATCCTTTTCTTCCCTTTTTTTTTTTTATGCATGGCTATCGCGTACGAGTCTAAGACTCGTCGTCTTCCGCAGTCGATGTTGGGCCAAGGTCCAACGAAACAGCCTTCTCTCTCTCCGTCCAGCCTTTATAGAAAAACAGGAAATCTTCTGGGCCAAAGCCCAACAGCAGCAGTGATCGCAACAGTCTAAGATGGGCTGAGCCCATTCCTGCTCGCAGCAGTTGGGCCTGGAAAATGGGCCAGATCCATTTAACTTTCTTCCCCTCTCCTTTATTTTATTGTTGTATATTATGATTTGCTTTGTATGACTAACCTTATCTTATTTTATTTTCTTAACCTAGATGAATCCTAATGAATTAGTAGGTTTAGTTTTAGTAGTGGGTAGTTTAGTTTAAGAAAGACCAACAATCAATTCCATAAATTTTACTCTCTTCTTTTCATGTTAAAACTATTTATAATGTCTAATATTTATTTTATCTGGAACAATTGATTTGCTAAATGGCATGACTATATATTTCAAGCAAAGGGAGTCATATTTTTATCATAAACGTTTCAAAACGTCACTAATATGCAAGTAAAAGTATATTTTATAAGTAACTCTTCAAGTTTTGAATCAATCATGCATATTTTTAGCTAAGCATAATTAATAAGAAATAATAAAAAAAGGAGAAAGAAAACTCACTTCCTTTTGAATCCTATTTATAAGCCTAGATTTTCTACATTGCTACATTCATATAATATAATTTATTCAAAGTTCAAAATTACTAAATCTTTTCTCAAAAGCTATTATTTATGGGCAAATTATCATATTTTATACAAATCTTATATTAAACAGCATTTTATTTTAAAGTTTAGCCACATTTATAAGTCTTCTTCAAATGACATTTTTTTCTTAACAATGCTTAAGTTTTATTTCATGCAAATTATCACATTTCCTATAAATCTTATTAAATATTATCTTTTATTTAAGGCTTCATCAATATTTTCAAGTCCCATTTAAATTTTTAGAATCTTCTTTTACACACGTTATTATGTTTTTGTACGAGTATTATTTTAAACAACACTATTATACTTTCGTCTAAAATCTTAACAACATTCATAAATCGTATTTTTTTAAAAATGGCATTCAAAGTCTCTGTTATACAGATTATTATATTTTCTGTAAATCTTATTTTAACTAGCATTATTTTCTTTTAAAACTTTAGCAATATCTAAAAATCATTTTCTAAATTTTAAGCATTTTATTTACTCTCAATTAATTAACCTAAGTTTGGTCGGATAACCGTAAGTTAACGGATTCTAAAGGATGCCTAACCCCTTCCCTTTAGGATAATATAGAGCTCTTACCTAGAATCACACTGGTTAAGCAGACTATTAACGGAGGTTTAGTTTTAACTTTGCCTTAGTTAACATCTAGGTGTCCTAATTCACCGTCAAATTAATTAGGTGGCGACTCCTTAAAAAACAAAGCAATATAGGAATCACCAATACGTCATACTTCCCTAAATCAACCCTGGGTTAAAATGGGGTGCGACAGCTTGGCGACTCTGCTGGGGACACTTAGGCTCTAACCATAACAAACTTAGGTTAATAAATAATTTGTGAGATATTTTGTTTGTTTTATTTTATTTTGCCTATATTGTTGCTTTATGTGCTTTTAAATGTTCGTATTTCATTCCTTATGTGCATTTTTTTTATGTAACATGTATATTACTGCTTTTCTTAAATTGACATTCCGCTCATATCTCCTCCATTTCTGGAAATTCACACTATCACACGTACACACGAGGTGTGTTTTGCGCACCCGCAAATTTCTTCGTAGAATTCAAATTTTAGGAGAGTTGGCGTATGCGCGGGGTGCCCGAGTAACAGGGACCGCGTAGCCTTCTCACTCGAGCAGTCCGCTTGGGAACCTTGTGTCTAGTAAACCCACTCTTAGTCTACCTAGGGTAGAGCGAAACCAAAACCTTGTAAGGACATGCATCATTTTAAACCTAGGAAGCTTAATACCCTTGGTGTATTAAGTTCATTAGTCAACCTTACCAAATGTCCAAATGAGTCTATGACTCTAAGTGACACTACTCACTATCTATGTGCATTATTTGAAGGACAAATATGTGGAATATGTGGACCTAATACTCTATAGATAAATATTTCAAGGAAACTGACATTTTGTTGCAGGTTGCCGTGGAGCATTAAATTAATGCCGGAGGTTGAAGACAACCAAAGGAAATTAGTGAAGTTGAAGTATTAGATATCTTAGGTTGATTTTGAGATGTATTATTGATTGGCATGTAATAATTTTTATTCTTGCAAATTACTTTTAGGAGGAGTTGTGGAATGATACATAAAAGACATGTTTGTCCTTCAAATATTCGTTAGGCCTACCTCCGGCATAAAGAGGTCCCTTGCATTATAGAACGCGATTTATTATGTGCAATAATGTGTTTATGCAATATTATGTCCTTACCGTATACTGGCTCGTTTTCTTTTTTCTTATTTTATCTTTTTTCTTTTAAACTTATTTTCAAAATAAAAAACAAAATTGACTTGTGCTGAAGGAGAACTGACGGAGTATCCATATTTCACACGATCTAAAGTCAAGAAATCAAACTCTGACTCATCACTAATCACCTGGTTAACTAAAAAGTCTCGTTCTAAAATGGAGCAAAGTTTGATCAATGCGACCACTTCATCTGATCCATCTCTTAGTTTACCGATCACAAGTAATCCCACATCCTCTAATGAACCAGAAACACATTTGGAGATCATTCCTCGTCTTGAGCAATAGTTCCTGAATTAAGCCATATGGTACTTCAAAATCGGTCATTTTCTCAAACTCCACCACATATGACTCCATTTCAGGGAGGTCGTTAGACTTTGCCTATGCCAGATTCTCAAAACAAGCAAGCTATTTTACCTCTTCTCGACCAGGTCATTCCAATTCAGGCACCCACCTCATAATGCGGGTATTTTTAAATTTCAATTTAGGCAACCCACATAGGGTTCGGCCCTCCTTTTTATTAAAAACAAAACTCAAAAGTTCTTATTTTGCTCACGAACTACGTCTGGCCTGATTCCTTTGGGATACGTAGGCAACCCGAGGCGGGTTCGGCCCTTCTATTTATAAATTTTTAATATCTTCGGTTTGTCCAAACATTTTGGTCCCTATAAAATACATAAGGATTTTTATACAAAGACTTTGGTCTTCCCACCGTTTAAATTCATGTGTCTTAGTATCTTGAAACTGGGACAAATTTTTGAAATCGGTCAAATCACTTTCAAAAAATTTCATTACAACTTTCTCACTTTTCGATTGTTTAGAACCAAGTGCCTCCAAGACTTGAAACTGGGACAAAATTTTGAAGTCGGTCAAAATCACTTTCAAAAACTTTCATTATAAGTTCTTACTTTTCAATTGTCCAGAATCGAGCGTCTCCAGGACTGAAACTGGGACAAATTATTAGAAGTAGCATAAAAGTGGTCTTAAATGTTTAACTATTTTAAATAAAAGTCCATCCATATTTCTAAAATGCGAATAAATTCAAAAAAAAAATCGAGTCTTCCTAATCATTTTACAGATTAGAGCCACTAAGTATTTCCTTTCAAAGTCATTCAAATCTCATTACTTTTATTTTCAAAATACACTTTTTATAACTGAAACTCCCCGGCAAGGCAAAATATGGAATGAGGCATCGAAGAACGTGGATGCGACCGAGACAAGAATCAATTCAAGGGCCAAGTTCCCCGACATGCACAAGTCAATCAATTTCCTTTTAAACTCACAATTTTTCTTTAATGAGACAGGTTTAATTAACATAAATATGGTTCATATTTGGCTCCTCTTAAAATTTTAATTATGGACGTGATCAAAGAGTTAGCTTTCTTCAAAAGGGCAAATATTCTTCAACGTGGATGCAAAGGTAGCTTGTGTTGAACGGTGGACGTCGTTCCACTCGTCATGAAATTTTGATCGCAACAGTGGACACGAATTTATCTTCTCAACCAAGGGCTGTGAGCATAATTCTTTCAAACCCAGCTATTTACATATTCTTATCACTAACAGTTGTTTTAGCTCGTGGCATTTCTCGATTGATCAAGTGCACATAATCGTGGATTTAACCTTCTTCAAAGTGGATACTGACATTGGACACCTGTTATTGGTTTGAATTCCTCAACTTTGTCATCACTTTGTACATTTTTATTTATTTCAAGTCGCTAACAAGTTCTTTTAGAATGTGGTATTTTAATAAGACAACGAGATTGAAATCTTGCGTCGTATATTAAATTGTAGGGATAATTATGGATTTAACTTCCCTCACAAACGGGACACGGATTAAGATGTGGATACCTTTCTACAATACTATTTTTTTTAGTGGACGTGGATTTACATTGTGGATGTGGACGTGGAAGTAGAAGTAGATTTATATCGTGGGAAAGAATGTGGATTCATATGAACATTGTGGACGTGGAAGTGGATTTATTTTTAAAGTTTGTGAAAGTGGAGGTGGATTTATTTTTTGTACTGTGGAAGTGGATGTGGATTTATATTTTTGTACAGTGAAAGTGGACGTGGATTTATATTTTTGCACCACGAAAGTGGACGCGGATTTACATTTTTGTACAGTGGAAGTGGATGTGGATTTATATTTTTTGTACAGTGAAAGTGGACGTGGATTTATATTTTTGCACTGTGGAAGTGGACGTGGATTTATTTTTCTGCACTGTGGAAGTGGATGTGGATTTACATTTTTTGTACCGTGAAATGCGGACGTGGATTTATTTTTCTGCACTGTGGAAGTGGATGTGGATTTACATTTTTGTACCGTGAAATGCGGACGTGGATTTATATTTTTGCACTGTGGAAGTGGACGTGGATTTATTTTTCTGCACTGTGGAAGTGGATGTGGATTTACATTTTTTGTATCGTGAAATGCGGACGTGGATTTATATTTTTGCACTGTGGAAGTGGACGTGGATTTATTTTTTCTGCACTGTGGAAGTGGATGTGGATTTACATTTTTTGTACCGCGAAATGCGGACGTGGATTTATATTTTTGCACTGTGGAAGTGGACATGGATTTATTTTTCTGCACTGTGGAAGTGGATGTGGATTTACATTTTTGTACCGTGAAATGCGGACGTGGATTTATTTTTCTGCACTGTGGAAGTGGATGTGGATTTACATTTTTGTACCGTGAAATGCGGACGTGGATTTATATTTTTGCATTGTGGAAGTGGACGTGGATTTATTTTTCTGCACTGTGGAAGTGGATGTGGATTTACATTTTTTGTACCGTGAAATGCGGACGTGGATTTATATTTTTGCATTGTCGAAGTGGACGTGGATTTATTTTTCTGCACTGTGGAATTGGATGTGGATTTACATTTTTTGTACCGTGAAATGCGGACGTGGATTTATATTTTTGAACTGTGGAAGTGGACGTGGATTTATTTTTCTGCACTGTGGAAGTGGATGTGGATTTACATTTTTTGTACCGTGGAAGTGGACGTGGATTTATATTTCAGTTCAGGCGCCCACCTCCGAATGCGGGTATTTTATATTTCAGTTCAGGCACCTACCTCCGAATGCGGGTATTTTATATTTCAGTTCAGGCGCCCACCTCCGAATGCGGGTATCTTATATTTCAGTTCAGGCGCCCACCTCCGAATGCGGGTATCTTATATTTCAGTTCAGGCGCCCACCTCCGAATGCGGGTATTTTATATTTCAGTTCAGGCGCCCACCTCCGAATGCGGGTATTTTATATTTCAGGTCAGGCGCCCACCTCCGAATGCGGGTATCTTATATTTCAGTTCAGGCACCCACCTTCGAATGCGGGTATTTTATATTTCAGTTCAGGCACCCACCTCCGAATGCGGGTATTTTATATTTCAGTTCAGGCACCCACCTCCGAATGCGGGTATTTTATATTTCAGTTCAGGCACCCACCTCAGAATGCGGGTATTTTATATTTCAGTTCAGGCACCCACCTCCGAATGCGGGTATCTTATATTTCAGTTCAGGCACCCACCTCAGAATGCGGGTATTTTCAAATTCAATTTAGGGGTATTTCAAATTCAATTTTGGATTTAGCTCTCGTTAAAGTGGATCTCAATGTCGACTCAATTGGAAGCCGTAAATTTAATTCATCTCCAAAGTATATTGTGGATTCAACTTTCGAAACAGGGGTTACAAGTGTAAACTTTTCCAACCCTGTCTTATTTACACATATTATTTCTTTGTTGCTAACAATTGTTTTTAGCTTGTGGCTTTTGACAATATCAAAGTTAGCATCACACATCAACTCGTGGAACTTTTTCTTCAGCAGCGAACTGGGGCAATTTGTCGGGAAGGATAATCAGACTTCCCGACACGGGTCAAAGATCTACCTCGAACACTCGTCTCTAATTACAAGTATTCTCTTGCATTCCAGCAATTCAATTTTTAAGAATTCTCAAGTTTCTATCATAATACCCAGTGTTATCATAATTTCAACACTGGGACAATATTTTGCAAGCTTCGTGCCAATCGGGTTCATTAGTCATTCAGATGTCATAATTGTCCCAGAACTACACTCGACCTGATTCTCGTACAGCCCGAGATATGTAGGCAACTCAGAGACCGGAGTTCGGTCATAATCCTCTCAAGTTCCCTTTAGCCGGGACAAAATAGGCTACTGAGTCAACGTCTTTGCCCGACAACTCTTTTCATCATTACCAGGCAAAGAGGGACAAGTTGTTGACACCCAATTTTGTCCCGCCTCTCCTCCAAAATACCTATTTACGCTTCTAATATTTTTAGAAAATTAAAAATATATATATATTTATTTTTTACTAAATTATTAGCCTCTTATCAATACCGGCACTTTATTATTCTATTACAGTTACTAATTATTGTTATTATTATTATTATTATTACTATTACTATTACTATTACTATTATTATTATTATTATTATTATTATTATTATTATTATTATTATTATTATTATTAGTTCAAATCCGAGCCCAATCAACTCATACTATTTTGGACCAGTCCATTAATAACCAGCCCATATTTTAATTCATCAACACCCTATTCATAAAATCAGCCCACATTTTAATTCACCTCAGCCCAAAAAAATTAAATACTCAGCCGACATTTGCAGTCCATTCCTTCTACCCGACCCGGCCCACCACCCTACCCGACCCGGCCTAATATTCTTATTCCCTACCCTAATCCCTTTTCCCTCATCCTCTTTTCCCTCTCTCTTTCTCCTTCATCTCCTCATCGTCACCCCCACCACCGCCGCTCCTCTTCATCATCTCCCAACCCCACCACCACCACCGCCTACACCCCACTCCCACTTCCCTCTGTTCCCCACCTTCGTCTTGTCCCCCCGCTCCTCTCTCTCCTTTTCCCGCTCCCTC
This sequence comes from Lycium barbarum, assembly GCF_019175385.1. Classification (NCBI taxonomy): domain Eukaryota; kingdom Viridiplantae; phylum Streptophyta; class Magnoliopsida; order Solanales; family Solanaceae; genus Lycium; species Lycium barbarum. The sequence continues at coordinate 115,829,415 of NC_083344.1, read as the reverse complement.
TCCCTTTCTTCTACACAAAACCTAAAAAAAACCTATAAATAGTTGAGAGTGGAAACGTGTTAAGGGAGGAGATTTTGGAAGGCGAGAATCCCTTTACGAAAACAGGTTTTAAAACCCCAAAAATTGCCTTGCAAAAAAAACGGATCTGGAACCCCGAAATCCCCTAAGAATCAAGGCTTTTGAATCGCAAAATTCCCTTGAAATTATGTTCTGAAACAAGCTCCTTTTTGTTGTTTTTTTTTTTTTTTGAAATCTTCGAAAAATCTCTAAAATATAAGCCCTTTTTTGCCGCATAGAATTCCTTAAAAATCAGTTTCTTTAGCAGTCGTAATCTTATTTTAATATCGGGTCAAAATACTAGCTTCAATTCGTATTCGTTTGCCCTGTTGTTGTCGTGAATCCGAGCATCGCAAGCTCGGATTTAATAGTCTTCGAGGTAGATATCGAAACCTTCGCCTCACTTCGCTGCACCCGGAGAAGGTAATTTCCCTTTTCTACTTGTTTTCGCATCCTTCAGTTGCTATTCTACATGCTGTTTAGTAGTAGAGTTGATTAGCTCAGTTTAAATAGTTTGTTTGCATGTTGATAGTAATTCGGACTTAATTTGTTTGGTATGATGGTTTGATTATCGAGCTTGGCTCTGTTTGTGTAATTACATGCATTAGGTGCGATAACTGGGCTTTAATTGATTCAAATGTGTGGGTTAATCATATTAGCTGGTTTAAATGGCGTATTGTTATACAAATCTGGTTAATTGGTCAGTAGGATATTCGAACTCGTTTAAGGGTTGTTGTTAGGTCAGACATGATTAGTAGTCGAATCTGTGGCTGATTTCTGTTTTACTTCTGATTATATTAACGAAGAATACCTCTATAAGTTTGTTCAATGTGTTTTAATAATGTCATAGTAATAAGGTAGGTTAGCATAATCCTCGGAGATTCACTGATTACTTGTTTATGTTCAGTTTTAATTAGTTTTCAGTCACCTGTGATTTGTTGAAATGAAATCAGTATGATTAGACATGCTATTAGTATAGTCCATAGATCTTGTTTGATATTGAAGTAGCCTGGGGTGCTGTTTGGTTTTGTTAACTGAATCAGGATTCTGTATCGAATTATTGACTCATAATTTGTGAAAACATGGTTAGTTTAAACTTCAATAATGTAGAGGATTTTACCTAGTCCAATCCAGTTTGCACATGTCACTCTAAATTGGCCTTTGTGTCCAAATTCGTATGATGAATTACCTGCAATTTAGTGGTATATTTAATTAAGACCTTCTGCCTAATATTTAAGACTCTGGCTGTTTTGTTCTTGTCATGTTATACCTTCCCCTTCTTCTCTGCTATTTTCCTCTATTTCTAGGTAGCTAGTTCATGCCCTGTTAAATATAAGTCCAGTCTGCAAATCTGTTTGTTTGTATGTTTGTGTGTTGTCTCTTTCGAGTGCTTGTTGCAGTGTCTCAAAATGATATCTTAAGTACGCTAACAAGTTGAAAATTGCTGCTGTTTGAGTATCCTTTGTCATCATAGATAGGACATTATCAAATATTTTTTTTTTAAGGTCTAAATACAGGTTCGGCTGGGATTAGTATATTCAGTTGTAATGGGGCTCTCTTTGCTTTGTTTTGTTACCTGACCCTGCTGTCCCTGTTCTCTGTCAAAACTGCATTAAAACTAAGCAGCTTATTCCATTTCCTGATGTTGTACAAAGTCCCCAATTCCTATATAGAGATAGTGAAAGCCAGCAAATCAACCACTGCTCAACTCTGCAAATGTGCAGATTAACTTGTAAACCACGAGAAACTGTAATAGTTTCGTTATGATTGTTTGAGGTAATATAAATGTGAGGTTTAATTCACAGATCAGTGTGTGTTTATGTTTAATGTGGACACTGTTTGGTATAATTATTAGGATGTGTTAGCATCAGTTTCCTTCTATTATGATTAGTGTAAGTTGATTTAATATGGAGCATGATTTAAACTTAAAAACCTCTTCTACCTGAAACGTTTTTTTGGGACAACTGATTAAGGATGTAGCCTTGTAACATGATCCTTGTGGTTATTATTGTTGTTGATTCCCATTTGCACTCTACATTTAGGTTGAGTATAATTAGTTGTTGAAACATTTTAGTTTGACTTCCCTCTGGTGGATTGGTTGCTGCATTAGGTTTTAATGTTCATTACTTTGTTAAGTACTGGAGTATCTAGTAGCCTTACTTTGTGTCGGTTGATGTCAAGTGTTGATCTTTGTATAGTTTGTTTGGGATTTACTGAATAGTAAATGGTTTAAGGGCCAAAGCAATGTTATTATGGACATGTGTAATAGGAAAAGGACATTTCATGATGTCATTCTTTCGTATCTCATCTTTGGTTCAAAAATTTAGTTCAATGCCCTTTCCCCTATCCCTTTACAACTGTTAGCCTTTGTAATACGTACATGCCCATTCTGAGATTTTAACTATAAGCTCTAAAGCATGAATTCTGCCAAAAAAAAAAAAAAAAAAGTAACAAAATGTGCTTTAAACTTGACTTTGTATGATCACATCTTTCAAATCTATGCTTCCTTCTATTCTAACTAGTTGTTTTGAATACTAAGAGGAATTCCTAAAACGCCATACTCTGTGTACTGTCATCTTCAGTGTAGGTTTATTAAGAAATTGATTTGAACTGAAATTTGCCTCAGTGATATTTGGTGTCCTCTTAAGTGTATGAGTTGTTGAAATGAAAAAGGGGTCATTATCTTTGTTTGGTTTGCTGACTTATTGCTGGTGCATTTGTAAGCTGCTGATACTTAAAATGTGTTAAATAGTAAAAGAATAGTTTCAGGTCTATATGAATGCTGTGATGAGTTTATCCTTGTTTAAGTCCATACATGTTTGTGCATTTGCAAGTGTGGGCTGTTTGATTATGTATATGTATATACATAATATATACATATATTACACATATAAATCAGTCGCCTGTTGAGATTGCTCTATTATATTGGCACGTCAAGGTCCTACTCTTGTTTATTAGTTATGTGATGGTTTATTTGGTTTCGATTACTTGTTTTTTTTTTTTTTTAGCGTGTCTTGCATATCTTCGCTACATTAATCCTTTTCTTCCCTTTTTTTTTTTTTATGCATGACTATCGCGTACGAGTCTAAGACTCGTCGTCTTCCGCAGTCGATGTTGGGCCAAGGTCCAACGAAACAGCCTTCTCTCTCTCCGTCCAGCCTTTATAGGAAAACAGGAAATCTTCTGGGCCAAAGCCCTACAGCAGCAGTGATCGCAACAGTCTAAGATGGGCTGAGCCCATTCCTGCTCGCAGCAGTTGGGCCTGGAAAATGGGCCAGATCCATTTAACTTTCTTCCCCTCTCCTTTATTTTATTGTTGTATATTATGATTTGCTTTGTATGACTAACCTTATCTTATTTTATTTTCTTAACCTAGATGAATCCTAATGAATTAGTAGGTTTAGTTTTAGTAGTGGGTAGTTTAGTTTAAGAAAGACCAACAATCAATTCCATAAATTTTACTCTCTTCTTTTCATGTTAAAACTATTTATAATGTCTAATATTTATTTTATCTGGAACAATTGATTTGCTAAATGGCATGACTATATATTTCAAGCAAAGGGAGTCATATTTTTATCATAAACGTTTCAAAACGTCACTAATATGCAAGTAAAAGTATATTTTATAAGTAACTCTTCAAGTTTTGAATCAATCATGCATATTTTTAGCTAAGCATAATTAATAAGAAATAATAAAAAAAGGAGAAAGAAAACTCACTTCCTTTTGAATCCTATTTATAAGCCTAGATTTTCTACATTGCTACATTCATATAATATAATTTATTCAAAGTTCAAAATTACTAAATCTTTTCTCAAAAGCTATTATTTATGGGCAAATTATCATATTTTATACAAATCTTATATTAAACAGCATTTTATTTTAAAGTTTAGCCACATTTATAAGTCTTCTTCAAATGACATTGTTTTCTTAACAATGCTTAAGTTTTATTTCATGCAAATTATCACATTTCCTATAAATCTTATTAAATATTATCTTTTATTTAAGGCTTCATCAATATTTTCAAGTCCCATTTAAATTTTTAGAATCTTCTTTTACACACGTTATTATGTTTTTCTACGAGTATTATTTTAAACAACACTATTATACTTTCGTCTAAAATCTTAACAACATTCATAAATCGAATTTTTTTTAAAATGGCATTCAAAGTCTCTGTTATACAGATTATTATATTTTCTGTAAATCTTATTTTAACTAACATTATTTTCTTTTAAAACTTTAGCAATATCTAAAAATCATTTTCTAAATTTTAAGCATTTTATTTACTCTCAATTAATTAACCTAAGTTTGGTCGGATAACCGTAAGTTAACGGATTCTAAAGGATGCCTAACCCCTTCCCTTTAGGATAATATAGAGCCCTTACCTAGAATCACACTGGTTAAGCAAACTATTAACGGAGGTTTAGTTTTAACTTTGCCTTAGTTAACATCTAGGTGTCCTAATTCACCGTCAAATTAATTAGGTGGCGACTCCTTAAAAAACAAAGCAATATAGGAATCACCAATACGTCATACTCCCTTAAATCCAATCCGGTTAAAATGGGGTGCGACACCATTTATGAGGCAAAAAAGAACATGCACTTGTGGCGTGGGAATACAAGGTCCATAGTTACCTTAGAGCATATTCCGGCCAATTTCACCCACTTGGTAATGAAGCTTATGGCCAAACTAGCTGTTTTCAATAGTTGCTAACAAGGATTACATCACGAAATTGGGCATTAACTCACGGAGTCGTAGACCCAATCAAATGGATGTTAGTGAAAGAACTTACTCTTACAAGTGCTCTACATGTAAGCAATATGGCCATGACAAACGTTCGTGTAGGCAAAAAGGCCGTGGTGGTACAAGCACGTCTCGAAGTAATAGAGCCTCTAGAACTTGAAGATTGTATTGTTACTGTAATTTAGTATTGTATTGCTTTGAATTAGTATTGTAATTTAATGGAATGAATTATTTTTGAATAAGTATAAACCTCGCGTATTGGATGAATTATTATTAAATAAAATATTTTTATTTGTACATTCTATTTGACTAAATAATAAAACACTTAGATCAAAACCCTATAAAAATACATTTAAACTTAAAGAAGACAAGTTTCCAAACAAAAAAACTTACTTCGGGGCACTTTAGAACCCCTAAAACGGCGATCCAAACATTTAGTTATTCTTGATGTAACGAGCCGACATTATTGTACGTAAAAAAAAGATATGAAGTCCTGTATAAAATATTGATAATTTGGGGTTTTGAAACATGACTAATCTTTGCCTAAAGTATGGAAAAAATGTGATTTTGATAGGTTTAAAAAAAAGTAGCCTTTCACGCACAGAATCTGTGCGTGAAAGGACCAAACTAAAAAAGTTACAGTTTGGTCCTTTCACACACAGATTCTGCGCGTGAAAACGTAGTTATGTTTTTTTTTCCATACTAAAAAAGTCGCTGACTCAAGGAATTACATTTGCTATACGAGAGAATTTTTTTAATCTCTTTTTTTTCAATCTTTGTCACTAAGTAACTAGTTCTCAAACTAACTGGAATACTAGTAATTAAATTTAAATTTTATCAATATCATTAATAATATTAATTTAATAAGAAAATATACTTAATTGGTGTATTTAAGGAAAGTGCAAGATACAAGTTGGATAGGTAAAAAAAGGAAGCGAGTACATGTTAAAGAAAAGTTCAAAGATCAACCTGTTTTGCGTGTCATAGGTGCCAAAAATCACAGGGCGGTTTGTTCTCTAGGTGTCATGTTCTTACTGGTCTAATTATGTTTTACACCAAAAGTCAGCTAAACTTGTGTGGAAAAAAAATGGTAGCAACGAGCCAACGACTTGTACTTATATAGGAAACCAAAATATACGAAGAGAATGGACACACACCCCCTTAGGGATGTTACCAAGAAGACACTTCTTAATGAGTCAAGTCAATACAACATATGTAGTGTAAGTGTGTCTGCAGAGGGTGGTCATGTATACGCAGCCTTACCCCTACATTGCGAAGGTATAGTAGAGGTTATTTTCGATGGATCATTGGCTCAAGTAAAGCATATCAAAAACAGTATGAAATAGAAAATATAGTAGTGAAGAAGACAAGTTGAAAATTATGGAAAAAATAACAGTAGCAACAACAAAAATGAGTCAAGTCAATCCCCGTGTATTATTGTCTTAGCAAGTTGTTTTTCTTAATTTTTGTTAATATATACACTACAGGAAAGAAGACATTTGCAAACATTTTTTTTTTTGTTGACATAGTATTGACTATTGTTTGAAAAAGTACTTTTGGCAACAACATTTTTTTTTGTTGTTGCATAAACTTTTCCCATCCGCTATTCATGCAACAACTTTTTGTTGTTGCCAAAAGTACTTTTTATTAAATTTTTGGTTTTCCCTTCTTATGTCGAATTGGATTAATAAAACTCAATCCAATTTGGACTATGCCACTTTTGCCCAAAAATTCCTCTATATATAGGATCAATTTAGGCCTTATTTTTAGAACACAAGAGTGAATTCATAGCAACCGTATATAGAGAAAACGTGAGAGAGAAAGCAGATTTTCGTCCAGAAATATTTTGCTACAGAAGTCGGTTTTAAATTATGTTTTCCGATTCGTTAACCGTTGGATCGTGCTGAAATTTGAACTGGGGGTTCTTAACATCTGGTTCTTCGATTTCAACCGTGGAGATAAGATTTTGTGGTCTGTAGCTTCAGTTTTCGAGTACGAACAGTAGCTCATTTTTTGGGGTGATTTCTCTGCTTTCTTCACTAGTTTTGGTGCTATCTTTTATGTATTGTTGCTCCGTGCTTGGCTTTGTTGTTGTAACCCTTGTTGATTATAGTGGAGCTTTTGTGGGCCGGAGGTCCCGTAGATGTTTCCTCTTCACCTTGAAGGGGTTTTACCACGTAAATTTTGTGTATCTTCCATTCGATTTATTTTTGCTTGCTGTGCTATTTTATTGTTGGTGTAGCTGCAGTCCGAATTTCCATTTGTGCTAGTGTTTATTGTCTTCTCTTGGTTCAAATAGTGTGGGAAGTTTTGACTTGGGTATTTCTTGCGTTGTTACCTCGTCATGCAATTTGGTTATTGCTTGTTTCTTCCCAACAAAGTGGTATTAGAGCTTGTGGTTTTATTTGGTTGTGTCGATTGTCTATTTGAAAGATGGAGGCAAATATGAGCAAGATGGTTTGTTTAAATGGCAGTAATGACCATATTTGGAAAAGCAAGATGAAAGATCTTCTATTTGTCAAGAAATTGTACTTACCTGTGTTTGCTTTTAAGGAACCCGAGTCTATTGAAGATGAGGATTGAGAATTTGAGCACTAACAGGTTTGTAGCTATATTAGGCAATGGGTTGAAGATAATGTTCGAAACCATATTGTGAATGAGACAAATGCTAAAAGCTTGTGGGAAAAGCTCGAGACACGTTATGCTTCAAAGACTGACAATAATAAGTTGTTCCTATTGAAACAATTGATGAATATTAGATACAAAGAGGGCAGCCCTATTTCTGATCATATCAATGATTTTCAGGGTGTCCTTGATCAGCTGTTTGGAATGGGTGTCAAATTTGATGAATAAATACAGGGACGTTGGCTTCTTAATACTCTGCTAAACTCTTCGAATTTCTTTGACTAATTAGGCTCCCAGTGATGGTACAACTATGGAATATGCTAAGAGTGGTGTTTTGAATGAAGAGATGAGAAGAAGATCTCAAGCTTCGTCTTCTTCAACTTCACACTCCGATGTTTTGGTTACTGAATACAGGGGGAGAAGTAACTTCAGAGGTCAGAATGATAGAGGCAAAAGTAGAAGCAAGTCAAGATCCTCCAGGTACAAGAATCTTACATGTGACTATTGTCACTTGAAAGGGCACATAAAAAAACATTGCTACAAGTTTAAGAGAGACCAGAAAAAGCAAAAGAAAGATGGAGATATTGAAAAATGTGTTGTTATTGTTGCTGAAAATGATCTTTTTGTTGCTTGTGGTAAAAATGATATCAATCTTGTTTGTGATGAGTCTACTTGGTTTGTGGATTCAGGTGCCACTTCTCATGTCATGCCAAAGAAGGCATTATTTTCTTCTTACACTCCTGATAATTTTGAAATGTTACGAATGGGCAATAATAGTGAGGTTAAGGTACTTGGCATTGGCACAGTTTGCTTGAAAAGTAAGAACGGTTCAAGGTTGGTTCTTAACAATGTCAAGTATGCTCCAGATGTTTGGCTAAATTTAATTTTTGTAGGAAAACTTGATGATGAGGGTTATGATCAAACCGTTGGTGGTGGCCAGTGGAAGCTAATTAGAGGTTCAATGGTTATGTATCGAGGTTACAAGATGTCTGACTTGTACTTATTTGAGGACTCCATTTGTGGTGACTCAGTAAATTTGGTGGAGAATGATATTTCATCAAAATTATGGCTTAGAAGGCTGAGTCATATAAGCGAGAAGGGGATTGATAACTTGGCTAAGAAGAATAAGCTTTCTGGAATGAAACAAGCAAAGTTAAAGAGATGTGTTCACTGCTTAGCCGGGAAACAGAAAAGAGTTTCCTTTCAGAGTCATTCGCCTTCAAGAAAGCTTGATTTACTGGAGTTGGTACATTCTGATTTGTGTGGTCCTTTTAAATTAACCTCTCGTGGTGGTGCACTTTACTTTGTGACTTTTATTGATGATCATTCTCGCAAACTCTGGGTATTTCCTTTGAAGTCCAAGGATCAGGTACTTGATGTGTTCAAGACTTTTCAGGCCTTAGTTGAGAGACAGACAGGGAAGAAACTAAAATGCATCCGCTCAGACAATGGTGGTGAATACATTGGTCCCTTTGATAATTATTGTAGACCACAGGATATTCGGCATAAAAAAAAAAAAACTCCTCCAAAGACTCCTCAGTTAAATGGTTTAACAGAGAGGATGAACAGAACTCTAGTTGAGAGGGTTAGATGTTTACTTTCAGATGCTAAGCTGCCAGATTCATTTTGTGCAGAAGTACTTAATACTGCTGCTTATGTTATCAATTTATCTCCTACTATTGCTTTGGATGGTGATGTCCCTGACAGAGTTTGGTTTGGTAAGGATGTCTCTGATGCTCATCTGAGAGTCTTTGGGTATAAGGCCTTTGTGCATGTTCCTAAAGATGAGAGGTCAAAGCTGGAAGTTAAAACTAGGCAGTGTATCTTCATTGATTATGGTCAAGACGAATTTGGCTATCGTTTCTCTAATCTGGTTGAGAAGAAACTTGTTAGAATCCGTGATGTTGTGTTCTTTGAAGACTAGACAGTTGAAGATTTTGACAAAGCTGAGAAGGTTGATTCTCATAGCAATGAGAGCTTAGTCGATGTTGATCCAGTTCCTGTGACTATTGCACCTGAAGAAAATCTTCAAAATAATAAAGATCAAGTTGATAATGAAAATAGTGGTCATGTTCAGAATTACTAGCATGATGTTGTTGATGCTCCAGTGGAAGATGATATGGTTGGCCAGCAGCTAGCTGCTATTGATGCTCCAGAGAATTCTCTCAGAAGATCTATTAGAGAGAAAGTACCTTCATCTCGTTAATCTCCCAATGAGTTTGTACTCTTGACTGATGGGGGAAACCTTGAAAGTTTTGATGAGGCCATGGATAGTGAAGAAAAAAAAGTGGTTTAATGCTATGCAAGATGAGATTAAATCCTTGCATGATAATCATACATTTGATTTGGTTAAGCTTCCTAGAAATAGAAAAGCTTTAAAAAAACAGGTGGGTTTTTAGGGTGAAACATGAAGTTGGTAACCTAGTTCTATAGTACAAGGCTAGATTGGTTGTCAAAGGCTTTAATCATAAAAAGGGAGTTTATTTTGATGAAATCTTTTCTCCCGTTGCGAAGTTTGAAGAGTGTTGCTTGATCGCTAGGATGGCGGTTTCCTCCACATAGTTGGAAGGGAGAGAATTGTTAGGTTTTTGAGTTTTTCCCTTCCTATGTGGAATTGGATTAATAAAACAGTCCAATTTGGACCAGGCCACTTTTGCCCAAAAATTCTTCTATATATAGGATCAATTTAGATCTTATTTTTAGAACACAAGAGTGAATTCATAGCAGCCATATAGAGAGAGAAACGTGAGAAAGAAAATAGATTTTCGTCCAGAAATTTTCTGCTACAGCAGTCCTCTTTAAATTGTGTTTTCTGATTTGTTAACCGTTGGATCGTGCTGAAATTTGAACTGGGGGTTCTCAACATCTGGTTCTTCGATTTCAACAGTGGAGATCGGATTTTGTCGTTTGTAGCTCCAGCTTTCGAGTACGAACAGTAGCTCATTTTTGGGGGTGATTTCTCTCATTTCTTCACTAGTTTTGGTGCTATCTTTTATGTATTGTTGCTCCGTGTTTGGCTTTGTTGTTGTAGCCATTTGGAGAACATTGTTGTAACTCTTATTGATTATACTGGAGCTTTTGTGGGCCGGAGGTCCCGTGGATGTTTCCTCTTCACCTTGAAGGGGCTTTATCACGTAAATTTGGTGTCTCTTCCATTCAATTTATTTTTGCTTGCTTTGCTATTTCATTGTTGGTATAACTGCTGCCCGAATTTCCATTTGTGCTAGTGTTTATTATCTTCTCTTGATTCAAATAGTGTGGGAAGTTTTGACTTAGGTATTTTTTCCGCTGTTACCTCGTCGTGCAATTTAGTTATTGTTTGTTTCTTCCAACACTTTTTGCAATAATAGTCAATACTATGACAACAAAAAATTGTTTGGCAACAAAAAAAAAATCATTTTTAAAAGTTTCATCATATATGTCAACAATAAAATTAAGTTGGTGTCAAATATTGAATTTTGCCAACAATATTATTTTTGTTGCCAAAGAGTTGTTGTCATTTCTGTCTTGAAGTGATAGTCTTACAGGTGGTACATTGAGGTTTCCTTTGTAATATTTATACGTCACTGGTTAAAAAAAAAAAAATCAACAGTTTGGAATCAAACATTTCATTCACGCAATATAACCTTTTTTCAATCATTTGTCTCAAAGGAAGCTCATAATATCACTTACATATAACATCTTTTTTAATCTTCGAGGAAGTTTTTGCATGCTAGAGAAGTCGATTATCAAGAGCATGAATTTGAGCATTCAAATATTCAAAACATTAACGCATTGGTGAAGTTATTCACAACATTATGAACCTTGTTATAAGCACTTCCACAATCCATATACGGAACAATTGGAATATTCTCTAACAAACTAAAGTTCTGTCCAAAATTACCATCTCATCCAGAAGTACTATAAATGACTCTAGAGAAGTCGATAAAACTATACATGTATGTGACTCATCGTAGGAAATTGGGAAAGCTTAACCGCGAACGAAAGGAGAAGTTCCAAATGGATGGATAAGTGGGACCCTCTTAAGTCTTAACTACCAGCCCTACGCTTTCATCCCCACAATTGCCAATCAGCGCCCCCCACCCTCACCACCCACGGGGGTCTCCAAGAAAATAACAATTAGTCCCACTAAAGTTATTTGAAAGTAAGTTTCCCACACATGTTACAATTTATATATGCTTTTCTTGTTAAGTTTGTTTTGAGAAGAATGGCATTTTTTTTAGTTAGAAATACTTCAATTTTAAATTTTTTTCATATTATTATTAATACCATGCTCTTATCGTCACAAAAATCTCGTGGTATGATTACAAACACAATTCTACAAGGGTACATTTAATTTGTGCCAAAAGTTTGTTTTCTTTTCTGAACTTCGTGTCTTGTCAAATATTGTCATATAAAATAATTGATTACAATAACAAAATATTTTTAAAACGATAGGCGATTGAAACTAAGATTACTTGTTATTAGCACACTTTAGGTAAGTTAATTAACATTTAATAAGACTCTTTTAGTTTGATTAAAGATTGTACGTTTTTAGTGAGTAGTGAAATAACACAACTATAACATACTAAGTGTAATTACACAAGTGGAGTCTGAGAATGGTGATGCGTATGCAAATCTTACCTCTACCTTGTGAAGGTAGAGAGGTTGTTTCCGAATAAAATAAAACAATGAATATCGGATTAGTTTTGAATTGGGAGGTAGTTGTTGCAGCAAAAGATGAGAAAAAAATTGCAAGTCTGAAAACTTGTGATCACAACTCACTAAGGCAAAATCATTAGTAAAGCAAAATTACCAATGGCAGCATCAACAGCCACAGTACCAACAACTTCAAACTTTACCTTCTCAAACTCTCATTCCATTATCTCTAGCCTTTCCCTGTTCCAGCACAAAACTACTTCATTTTTGTGCACAAAAAACAACATAAAGAGAAATTGTAGACATGGTGGAATAAAGTGCATGGTCTTGGAGAAGAGTAGTGCAGCAGAGGCTACAAAAACCAAGAAACATAGTGTGTATAAGCTTGAGACATTAACTAACTGGCTGTTGAAGCAAGAACAAGATCGGGTTATTGATGCTGAACTTACCATTGTTCTTTCGAGTATTTCTATGGCTTGTAAGCAGATTACTTCTCTGGTTCAGAGAGCTGGCATTTCCAAACTTACTGGAGTTCATGGTGCTGTTAATGTTCAAGGAGAGGACCAGAAGAAGCTTGATGTTGTCTCTAACGGGGTTTTAGTTCTTTTTTCCCCCTTCAGTTTAACCATTTAGTATCTGAAATTTACTAGCTTGACTAATCTGCATTCTTACTGAATTGCGCACTAAAGGGTAAAGTCCTCCCTGGGTTCTTCATTTTCAAGGCTCGAATCTGAGACTCTAGTTAAGAGTAAAGGCTGATCCATCAGAGCTTGGTGGTGCCTCCAAATTAATAAGATCATCTTATGTTGCTTTACAAGTGTGATTTTGATTAACTTCTGGAGTAAGGTCGAAAGTTAGATAAAATTTCATGTTTTTGTGGAATTCAAAATTATTAGATAAAACCAACCTTTGTGTTTCAAATTTTTGTGACCCTCAGAAGAATGACATTGAATTATCTCTTTCAGACAGAAATAGTAATCCTAACTATCTAACAATGATATTAATGTGTCAAAGATAGAATAATGTATATACTTTAAAAGGGAGTAATAATTATGTGTAGGAGGGAATTTGCTATTAAGATCCCTAAACAAGCAACAATCTATTTATGTATTCTAGCAGAGCCAGTTACACATTGAATCCCTCTTCTACTACCTTGGAACGAGCTTATAGTTTCTGCTCAATAACATTTCAATAGTGGTATATTTTCCGAAAGAACTTGCCCCTCTTGGTATGAAGGCCGCATTTTATCTGAAGCTTTCCCGTTATAGCATAATATTTTAGAAAGATTAGTGGATTAGTTGTCAAGGAACACATGTATGCTTTTGTTTATTGCTTTGTTGCTACAGGGGTTCGAGGTTTTTGCAGTAAGACGTTAACATAGGAAGTTGCTATATAAACTTTGAGAGTATTAGTATTTAGTAGTATGGCATATGCAGCTAGATTAATGAAGATTGATGCTTATGGCTTGAACAGGTATTCTCAAATTGTCTAAGGGCAAGTGGCCGGACAGGTATTATAGCATCAGAGGAAGAGGACGTGCCAGTGGCAGTAGAAGAGAGTTACTACGGGAACTATATCGTGGTGTTTGACCCTCTTGATGGTTCATCAAATATTGATGCTGCTGTATCTACAGGTTCTATCTTTGGTATATACAGTCCAAATGACGATTGCCTTGTTGATCTTGAAGATACCACCACGGTACTAACCGGAATACCTATATATCCTTTCTTATCTAGAATCAGTAGAAGTAGGATTCTTATTGTCATGCTTGTTATATCTGCTAGATACTTCCTATGATCATTTTTGTCTATCTAGTTATGAATTGTGTTAGAATGATTAATTCTCTGGTGCCTGAATTTTTAGGGATTTTTTCATATTTGGCCCGCCAGCCGAAATTAATTACGGTCACTTGCTAAAAAATACAAAACATATACACTAATTATGTATATTATATGTATATTTATACTTAATACACAAAACCTATACATTTGCTAGCTATTTTGTAAGTTAGATAACCAAAAGGCATTGAACTATAATTATCTCAATTTTTGGTTCGAATAGTTAATCATTGAATACACATGCCCAAATTGCAGCTTGACACCGTGGAGCAGAGGTGCATAGTGAATGTGTGCCAACCAGGGAACAACCTTTTAGCGGCAGGGTACTGCATGTACTCAAGCTCAGTGATCTTCGTGCTCACGTTGGGGAACGGAGTCTTTTCCTTCACCTTGGATCCAATGTTTGGAGAATTCATTCTGACTCAAGAAAACATACAAATTCCAAAGGCTGGAAAGATCTACGCATTTAATGAAGGAAATTATCAGTTATGGGATGACAGGTTGAAGAAGTACATCGATCATTTGAAGGACCCCGGTCCTAATTGTAAGCCTTACTCTGCCAGGTATATTGGCAGTTTGGTTGGTGATTTTCATAGGACTCTTTTATATGGAGGTATTTATGGCTACCCGCGAGACAAGAAGAGCAGGAACGGGAAGTTGAGGCTTTTGTATGAGTGTGCCCCGATGAGCTTTATTGTGGAACAAGCCGGTGGCAAAGGATCTGATGGCCAACAAAGGATTCTTGATATTCAACCGGTTGAGGTGAGAACAAACTGACCCTTTCATCTGCTGCCAACAAGCAAAATATGTTAGTTAATTTGGTTTCTTTTGTTTCTATCTTTGCAGATACACCAACGCGTTCCATTGTACATTGGAAGCACAGAAGAAGTTGAAAAATTGGAGAAGTACTTAAGTTAATACAGATACGAAATCAAGGGACTATTCAAGTTTGTTTTGGTGACTTTTTAAACTATTTTAATCTTGTAAACAAACAAAATACATGAAGAGCTGTAAATTTGTATATTACTTGAAAGAAATTCATTTCACACATCTAGGCACAAGGCTTAATTATTATAGGTTATTGGAAAGCTTTGCAGTGATTCAATTCAATATACAATTGGAAATGGTGCTTATATGCCATACTTTTTCATCATTTTATAAGCATCGAGAAGCCTTAGTGTGCCTCGGTCTTGCGGGAATAGAGTTGGTGACGAGTTCAGTTGAGAGAGAAGCCCAAAACAATTGAATACGTCGAGACAGCATACAAGTATTTTTTGTCCCTATTTTGTACCACCTTAGTTTTTTGAGAAGCCCGAAATGGTTTAACTTAAAACTTTTAAGAAGTAGGCTAAGAATAGTGATAATATGTTCAATAGGCTAAGAAGTGTTTTTTACGAGTTTTACCAAAATATTGGCTTTAAATAACATGTTAAAGATTATGAGCCTTCAGCATATTTTAAGCAATGAATTAACTCAGCTCAAAACTTTTATTAAGCAACATTGATGCCTTATATATCCAATGTTGAGGACATGAATTCACAGTACCTTATTAGTAAAGCGTTGCAGTTAAGTAAATTTTAAGCAGAAACATGAAAAATCTATCATGGTGCTGACGATTATCCTCTCCTCTAAAGGGCTTTTAATTTTCCCCCACTTTCTCTATTAAGTCCAAATATTTCATCCTCTCTTTACAATAAAGCATTTAGAAGTGAAATCATCTTTCTGTTGGGTTTGTAGGGACACCATTTTCATCCCTTGAATTTCAGCCGCATATCTTTTGATCTTCAAGCAAGTTGCTCATTACTTTTTTTGATACTTTAGATATTATCTTGACAAATCATGTTCTCACAATTGTCAAAAATGAAAAGATAAGCAGGCTACCCCAGTTGTCAATCCTGATAGAGAAGAAAGAAATGGCTCAAGCAATTCCAAGAATTACTTGGAACACCAAATTCTCAAGCTCTTCTTCCATTGCTCATCACTTTCCTAATTTCCATCTCCTTCCCATCAATATCAAGAGATCACAACAGCTCCTCAATGGCAATTTCAGTTCTAATTCAAGAATTCGCTGCAAAGCAGCAAGCTTGGAAGGAGCAAAAACAGCCCCAGCACAGATCAAGAAACCGAAAAACCGATATGAAATGGTTAACTTGACAACATGGCTATTGCAGCAAGAACAAGCAGGCAATATAGATGCAGAATTAGCCATAGTTCTTTCAAGCATATCATTAGCCTGCAAACAAATCGCATCGCTTTTACAAAGGTCCAGCATTGTTAACCTTACTGGAGCTCAAGGCACTGTTAATATCCAAGGTGAAGATCAAAAGAAACTTGATGTTATATCCAATGAGGTTTGTTACTTTTTTACCTCCCACAATTAAATTATTGTGAAATTTAGTGCACTGATCAGTAAAAATGTTATCTTGAGTGTTGTAGTTGTTCTGCAATTGTCTAAGATCAAGTGGGAGGACAGGGATTATAGCATCAGAGGAAGAAGATGTACCAGTGGCAGTTGAAGAAACTTATTCTGGAAATTATATTGTAGTGTTTGACCCCATTGATGGATCTGCTAACATTGATATTGCCTTAACCACAGGATCAATTTTTGGAATTTATGGTCCAGATCAGCAATGCCTCGTAGACTATGATGATGATTCCACTACAGTAATTTTCTCGCTATTCTAACATGAAATTAAAGTATAACAACTACCATGCCTCAACCCAAGCAAGATGGGATCTGTTATATGAATCATCACTATCCGATATTCTATAAAATGAAATTTTAAAGCAATAATTCTTGGATTTTCAGATTGACCAAGCCAGGGAGAAGTGTATAGTTAGTGTTTGCCAGCCAGGGAGCAATTTAGTAGCAGCAGGGTATTGTCTTTATTCAAGTTCAGTAGTCTATACAATCTCGGTAGGAGACGGAGTTTATGCATTTACTCTAGATCCAGCATACGGAGAATTTGTTTTGACACATGAAGATATCAAAATACCAAAGGCTGGAAGAATCTATTCCTTTAATGAGGGAAATTATGATCTATGGGATGAGAAATTGCAGAATTATATTGACCACTTAAGGCAACCAGGTCCTAATGGCAAGCCATATTCAGGGCGTTACATAGGTTGTCTTGTTGGCGAAATCCACAGAATGCTGTTGTATGGTGGTATTTATGGCAACCCTAAGAACAAGAACAGCAAAAATGGGAACTTGAGGCTCTTGTATGAGTGTGCCCCGATGAGCTATATCATAGAACAAGCTGGTGGCAAAGCAACAGATGGCACCCAAAGGATACTAGAAATCATGCCTGAGCAGGTAAATTCAAAAACCTCCACTCAAGGAAAGCATAAATCAAGATTTTATAACGACAATTATAGTTGAAGATTGAATACACAGTTACACACCTGATTTTAGGTGGTATAATATAATGATAAGAGTCCAATTCCTTTCGGTGATCTAATTAACAAAATAGCAGGCATATGTATAGGTCTTGTTTATTAACTATAAACACACATATAGTATACATATAATATGCATAAATTATACATGTCAGTAGATAGGTTTTGTAAATTTTGGGTAGCTCACGTAATTAATTTTGGCTGACGGGCCAAAAATTGAATATCCCTAACAACAGGCGGCGTAATGTGGATGACGGCTCAAACATCATGTTAGTGTCTTGTTGGTGAGCCCATAGGACGTTAATTACTTTTCTTCGTTGCAGATACATCAGCGAACAGGTATTTTTATTGGAAGCCCAGAAGAAATTGAGAAGCTGGAAAAGTACCTTGCCTGAGAGCTCTCATTTTATGTGTCATCTGATGTGATGCAAGTTATTTACAAGATATTTTAGTGTATCAAAACTGACAATGTACCTAGAGGTTTCTATGTTAAATCAAATCCATCCCATATTTTACAGATGAATGAATAGTCAAAATCTAAAACATAAAAAGGTAATTCGATTGGGTTTCATAAATAAGGTCAGTTGTGATGAATTTAGCATGCCAGCCTCCATATCCATCTGTCGGAAAATTTAGTCATTTCTTGCACACAAGTTCTAATGTCTCGAGCTTCTATTACGCTTAACTGCAAAGATGTAAATGATACATAATCAGTTAGTCTTGTGGCCTCTAGCAGCTCTCTGTACAAAATAAAAAGTAAATCTGAAAGTGAAGCAACAACCACATACCAGGACTTAAAAGTTGGATACGTTTCGTAACAGATTTCACAGTTTTCACAGTATCTGGACCTGAAAAATCAATGACAAATTGAAAACCATTTCAGCACTTCCAAATGGAAGAAGTTTACATCAAATTGCACAGTCAAGAATTCCCTTTTACCTAGTAAACTTGTATCTTTCTCTGAAAAGACTTCAGTAACTGTAGATGAAATCTGTGATGTTATTTGGTTTGCATCAATGTTGACATTTCCAGACTCATATGGTGACCTGCTCATTAAACATTAGATGAAAACTTACATTAAGGAAGCAAAAAGAAAACCTTTTTTTCATGGACAGAAAAGCAAGAATGTTTACCCTGAAAAGGAATCTGGAGAAAAGTCCAGTTTGTCCTGGCAAGAATAATCAATCCCTTGTCCATCAATGTCAAAATCACGCAGCAGCTCAGAAAAACTAAAATTCGCACCGAGAAGATCTAAGTTAGGTAAATCCAAGTCAAAAATATCTCCTTCCTTAACAAAATCAGATGTAGAAATCCTGTCAGGAACTTGTGGTACTTCTGAACTACTTGGAATGTCCGAGGCATCAAAATCTAACCTACCTTTTACTTGATCTCTCTTCACAGACCTATTCAGGTTTGCTTTAACTGGTGAGGAAGTTGAAACACAATGATTTCTCTCTATGGAATAGTATCCTATTTGTTTGGTGGGGGTCAATCGAATTGTCTCTGAAGAGATTATAGTGTGGTTACTCGACAGTAGATGAGAGGGAGTATCTTCTTTGATCGAAGTTGCTTCTGAACAAATTTGAACCGGAGAGATAGATTTGTCAGTTTGGGATGAAGACTCTATTGGAGGTGTCTTAGGGTCGGAATAATTAATTATAGGGGTCAAAATGTTGTTATGCTCATCATCTGTAGTTGCTTGTGGCATTGAACTAGCACCTGCAAGGACTGACTACTCAGTGATCACCATAGTATTTATTAAGACATGAGATTCATATTAAGTCTAACTTCAGTAAGATTTACCTTTAAGTGGCAACTGATTGGTGGGTGACCGTGTACGAGATTTCTTGGCAGCTACTATGGCAGCATCTGAAACCTCCTTGGACCCTTTTCTTTTTGAAGTTGTTGGAATGGAATTTGGAGTAGAAAAATTCATGTTATCAGCAGCAGTGTTGGAAGGTATTGATACTGATATTAGGGCTGGACTAGTGTATGCAGAACAATAACCTGATAAATTTGACAATGATTAATCACTACCAGAGGATATGTCCAAAATAATGGGACTAAGAACAGACTGTTTCCTGATTCTTGCATATAATGAATAATAGGCATTCATAACATGGAATAGTAGATCTTATATGTGCGCCTTAAACATCTTGTTTGAAGTTAATACAGAGATTATCTTCAGGTCTTAAGGATTTACAAATATAAGGCTGTCTCCATATCATGTAGCTCCAGTGATGTCAAAAATGAGAACACCCAAAGTGTTTCCCAAGTGTATTTATGTTGAAAAATAACATTAAACAAATGCCAAATTGTGAAGAAAAATACCAGTACATTCTGTGCGGGACCTAGAATTGCTTAACAAATTAGAACTCAACAATCTGAAGAAAAAAAGTTATTTTGGTGGATGCAGTCACTGTAGGCAAAATATTGGAGCTACTGGCTCACAACTATTGAGAAAACCCCTTGAATAAATTTGGCAATTTCCTTTTTTTCCACTGAACAGAAGGCAACAAGTATGGACATTTAGCACTCTCAAACATCCCATATAACAAAATTGGTGATATCATTCCTCCATTGATCAAGAAATTCAATTTTTGGGAAGTACCATAATTGCCCAATAAGAAGGGTTTCAATTTTTCCATATGAACCATTTTGAAGACCTATTTGATTCCAACAAGTGATTGCAGAGTTGATCATTCACCATTAGACGGCCAAATGACTACAAGATCATCAGTCGACTTTACCTCAATTCACCATTTTGAACCTTGTACAAAAGGTTTTTCCCTACCAGCTCATTCTACCCATACCGTAGTTGAATTGCCTAAAGGAGAATTTTGTGTCTTTCTAGTCAGTAATGGAAGCAATCATCCCTAATCCCTACCCTTTTAAAATAAGAGCACCTCGCTTTGGCCATTCAAAAGGACTCAATTCTATGTCCAAATATCACATAGCGACAAACTCTACTTTCATTACAGTATTTCTGAACAAGTTCCTAGATAACAAGCCTATTGAAAAAGTATAAGACACACATCAGCAAGTATATGTAACACTATAGTGAGAATAGTTGACAGAATAGAAACCTGCTGAAATTGGGGGAGACCCATTAGTTTGTTGGACCACATGAGCGCCTAATTTGGGCATTGAAGAAGCAACAATTGGGGGAGGTGGCATCACATTTGCACTTGCATTGTAACCGTTCATAACTTGTTGCATTCCCTTTAGCAAATTCTGAACCTGCACTTTTTCTTGCTCTAGTAACACTTTCTGCTCTTTCAAACATATGTACTCATCCAACATTGCTCCTAAACTCAACAAACTCCTTGGCGCCTGTTAAAATATCACAAAACATAAAAACCAAAAAAAATAACTATAAGAAAAACAAATCAACCGAAAAGGTAGACCTCTCATTATAAGTCACTTATCACTCCAGTCCAAAATAATTGACGATCTAAGCTTGGCACATGGATTAAGGAGTTCACCTACTCATAAAATTTAAGAATTTTTTTACTAAATAACCTTAATTATGCTCCTTTTTTTTTAGGTTAACATAAATATCATTAAATTAGGAATGTGTCAAGGACAAATTTGAAAAAGAGAATTTAATACCTAAAACATTAATTATTTTAGATCAATTTTTAAAGACTAAAACATTACTTATTTGAACTCGCAACAGTAATACATAGCCAGTAACAGACCCACAATTTAAACACCATGGGTTCTAAATTGAAAGAATGGGTTCTGAAATACATCTTTCAGTGCGGGTTTATTCACCCTAGAATTTTCGACGTAACAGATAAATTTATGTGTAAAAATCCATTAAAGTCACAAAAACCCATAATTTCCATTAATTATATATATATATATATATATATATATATATATATATATATATATATATATATATATATATATATATATATATATATATATATATATATATATATAATGGATTTAATGCTAAAAAAATTTAAAGAATGAACCCATAAAACTTAAATACCGAATCAGTCTCTATTTTTGGATCTACGAGTGTATGTGAAAATGGGTACCTCATGGATGGGCGATTTAGAAAGGAGATGAGAAGCTTCAGACCGGAAGGTGTTGCGGGTTTCATCGAAATGGTTGTCGGAAAGGTAACGATCAACTATGAAAGCAATTTGGACAGGAGTTACTTTTCCTTTGCCTATGTTTTCTGTTCTTCTTGGTTTTGTTTGTTTTCCCATTTTCACTTTCTGCATCTAAGAAAATGTGTGTTTTGGAGGGAGAGTGTAGTGATTTATTGGAGTGGTCAATAAGGAGGGAACGTGAAGGTGGCATTATAACAACGGCGGGACTATTTGAAAAATAAATTGGTGAATACAAGTTGTAAAGTAACAAAAAGGGCGGCAAAACAACAAATGAGTAATTATTCCCTCCGTTTCCAATTTAAGCACCATTTTTTGTTTTTCGATAGTCAATTTGATTAAATTTTGAAGCTAAATTAGATTATATTAACTTAATATTTTAAAATTAAAATTTATATATTTTAAAACTATATGAAAAGTAATCTAATTTGTAACTTTTCTCATATCAATTTGGTGAAAAAATATATCTTAAAATGTTGGTCAAAGTTCATACAGTTTAAATCTCATTGGGACACGGGGAGTATTTATTGTTAGGACCTAGGGGTAATGAATTCTTTTTCTTTTTCACCGATAGGTTCACATGTATAATTTAAAACTCTATTATCCCTCCGTTCCAATTTGTTTGAAAGTTGACCAGTTTGAGAGTCAAACAAATCTTTCTTTGATTGCGATTTTCTTCAACTCCTTTTCATATATTGTGAATTATTAATTATGCACTTATAGTACTTTTTATATAGTTTTCAAATATGTAAATTTTATTATAAAATATTCAAATAATCTATATTTAAAATTAAGTCAAAGGAAAAGTTATTTGACTCCTCAAACTAGTCAATCTTCAAACAAATTGAGACGGAGGGAGTACTAATTTACTATGATTAGTTTTTAGTAGTTACTTGAATTAAAAACTATTTTTTGTGAACTTTATCTTATTGTATGTGATACAAAAACTCGATTGAGGACCCATAAATATAGGCAAAATTTTCATATTAATCTCTTTGGATTTTTTTTTTTTTTTAGAGAAAACGAAATTAGCATTAACTAAATATGATAATATTCATACAACATACATCATCCACCAGCCAAGATTACAATGAGGGAAAAATAAGTGATCTAACTTAATTTTAAACTTACCATTTCGAAAAACAAATAATTAACCAAAGAATCAAGAGACAATAATTTTTCATGATCTGAGGCGACGAATCACGACATGGAAGTAGGTGCAATCACAATATCAAATTGATGGTGTGAACCAAGTCGGCAGGGAAAGAGGACTTAATGATAATTCACGACAAAAATAATCAATTTTCCATCTTTAAGATTGTAAGCCCTCATATCTCTTCCATCACTATCTTTCTCATACTTAATCTCCTCGCACCAATCATTGGTAAGATATAGTGTGATTAGGTTTACCTCCTATAAACTTAGAGGTGTCAATGGAACTTGCTCCACCAAGGCTCAAAAACAAATTGTTGAATCTCCCAAGATGATAATATCCTTCAATTCACCTTAATTACATCTAATTCACACACTTCAAATTTAAATATCTAACGCCCATTTTCATGGGATAATCAACGAACAAATAATAGTTCACCAGATACCTCGACCAGGTAAAACTGAACTAAGTACTAACGAAATTTATCTTTCAGCTCACAAGCAAGTGTGGCTTTACATTTGGTTGAGGACCACCACACCATGTCACAGAACAAATTGCCCCTCATAACCCCTCCCCCCCCCCCCCCACCCAACCCCAAAACCCCCACCTCCTTTCTAATATCAGTTTTAGTCCAGCTGAGATCTTTAAATTGCCAAATAACCAAACAATAAAGTAGGAAACTACTATAATACATAATCTGATGTAGCAAGACTGACAGATAAAACAACCTTATCCATATAATTTGATTGTATATGCCACGGTGCAAAGTCATCCCTCTAATGGAAAACACTTTTAACCCTCGAGTTTGTGGGAGGAATATGCATGAAATTTTCTTCGTGGGAGAAACGAGAATAACCATAATCATCATTTTTATCAGCCAGCAAAAGCAAAGGGAAGTTGGGGCGAATATACATCAACATTATCCTTGAATGCAGCAGTTCGCCACGAACAATGTAACTTACAGAATGCTAAGTTTAGTAAACACCTTTTTCATAATTTGTGTAATTAATTTCCAAAAACCTGCTTCAGTAGCCAATGACGCAAGTGCAATTTCATTCTCCACATTCAACAGTGCCTTGGCTCATTCAACCAGTGAGCCGCAGCCAATTTTGACATGAACTTTCTACTACTAATGTGGCTAGAGGTCTATAAACAAGCAACTTCAAGGTACCAACTACGAAAAGCACATATATAAACAAAAAAATTGAAATAGAACAAGACAGCAGAACGCATACACAGCTATGTAATAGAGCACTAGAAACTTCATATTCATAAAACCAAGGTAAGTACGATTGAACACCACAACCACCAGAAACAATTACTACTGTTACAATACTACAGATTGTCTTTGACACAAACAGGAAAATTACATGATAGCACTGAAGCTATCAAGACATATTACATTGCCATTGCCAGAAGACCATCAACTGGAAATTGTTGTTTGGCATCGTCCAAATTAAGCCTCATTGATATCCTCTTCATCTTCCTCATAATACTCACCCTCCTCGTCAGCGGTGGCATCCTGGTACTGCTGATACTCAGAAACCAGATCATTCATGTTACTTTCTGCCTCGGTGAACTCCATTTCGTCCATTCCTTCCCCAGTGTACCAATGCAAGAAAGCCTTTCTCCTGAACATAGCAGTGAACTGCTCGCTCACACGCCTAAACATCTCTTGGATAGATGTTGAGTTCCCAATGAAGGTAGATGCCATCTTAAGCCCGGTTGGTGGGATATCACAAACAGTTGACTTTACATTGTTTGGAATCCACTCAACAAAGTAGGAAGAGTTCTTGTTTTGCACGTTGAGCATCTGCTCATCCACCTCTTTCGTGCTCATTTTACCCCTGAACATAGCAGAAGCGGTCAAGTATCTTCCATGACGTGGGTCAGCTGCACACATCATGTTCTTGGCATCCCACATTTGTTGGGTAAGTTCTGGCACTGTCAAAGCTCGGTATTGCTGAGAACCACGTGAAGTCAATGGTGCAAAACCAACCATAAAGAAGTGAAGCCTTGGGAATGGAATTAGATTCACGGCTAATTTTCTAAGATCAGAGTTCAACTGCCCAGGGAAACGCAGACAACAGGTGACACCAGACATTGTAGCTGATATAAGATGATTTAGATCTCCAACTGTTTCATTCAAAAGAAAGAGTTAAGAAACAGTGAACATTATTATGGTGGAACATGATCAACAATAAACAACAACAATCAAACATATATCTTCAAGTGTTGCATACAAAAAAAAAAAATTGACAAGAAATAGCCAGCATAAAGATGGAACGTGGTCCACAATAAGGGTGTGTTTGGTATGAAAGGAAATGTTTTCCTATTTTCCCTTGTTTAGTTGTACTAAATATCTTGAAAAAAGTTTTCCTAAGGAAAATATTTTCCTCAAAATAAGAGAAATTGTTTTCCTTAAAATTTGAGGGAAATTCTAAAACCACATAGTGTTCTGCTTTTGAATATATGCAAAAGCTCTTAAAAATGACATTTTCCAACTTGCGTACCAAAAACAAGAAAATGAATAGGAAGAAAACATTTTTGGTCATACCAAACACACCCTAAGTGACGGCAATCAAACAGATCAGGTACATAAAAATGCAAAGGAGATGCTGAAATGTCTTACAGCTTGGGGTGGTAAGCTTTAGGGTTCTGAAACAGATATCATACAAAGCCTCATTGTCAAGGACCATGCATTCATCGGCGTTTTCAACCAATTGATGCACAGATAAGGTAGCATTATAAGGCTCAACAACAGTGTCCGAAACCTTAGGTGACGGAAACACCGAGAAGGTAAGCATCATTCTATCGGGATATTCTTCTCTGATCTTGGAGATCAAAAGCGTTCCCATACCAGACCCTGTTCCTCCACCCAATGAATGGCACACTTGAAATCCTGAAAAAATCAAACAAAGGTAACAGATCCATAAAAACAAAGGATTTTTACAAAAAAATACACAACCCAACATAATATATTAGACCTACATAGCCATATTATTCAGTTTAAATTTGTATAATCAACTTTTTATTTTCGGAACAGTGCTTATAGACACGGTATACACAAAGGTATTTTCACAATACAACCCAACACAAGAAATTACACCTACATAGTCATATTTTCAGTTAACATCCGAATAATCAACTTTTTTTTCGCGATTGTGCTTATAAACAAGGTATACAACATTATAAAACATTAAACAATTACTGTCAACAATATGTCCACCTTGTATAAAAGTGTACAAAAGAGGTGTTTAAAAAAAACTGGGCTAAACCGGGTAATAATTAAGGAAAACTGGGGTAAACCAGGTAATTAAGGAAAAACTGGGCTAAACCGGGTAAAAATTACGGAAAACTCGGCTAAACCGGATAATTAACGACAACAGGGCTAAACCGGATAATTAAGGGAAAACTGGGCTAAACCGGGTAAAAGTTACGGAAAAACCGGGCTAAACCGGGTAATGAAGGAAAAACTGTGCTAAACCGGGTAATAATTAACGAAAACAGGGCTAAACCGGATAATTAAGGGGAAAATTGGGCTAAACCGAGTAAAATTTGCGGAAAACTGGGCTAAACCGGGTAATTAAGGAAAAAAACGGGAAAAAGTTACGGAAAAACTGAGCTAAACCGGGCAATTAAGGAAAAACTGGACTAAAACGGATAATTAAAGAAAACAGGGCTGAACCAGGTAATTAAGGAAAACAGGGCTAAACCAGGTAATTAAAGAAAAAAAGGGCTAAAATGGATAATTTAAGTATAAACCGGGTATATATACTTTCTCAATGGACAGAGCGCGGTTTTCCCTCACAAAAAAAATGCACACAGTGTTGGACCAAATGCCTAACAGAAGATTTCAAACCACAAACCTTGAAGACAATCACAGTTTTCAGCTTCTTTCCTGACAACATCAAGAACAGCATCAATTAATTCAGCTCCTTCAGTATAATGTCCTTTAGCCCAATTATTCCCAGCACCAGATTGTCCAAAAACAAAGTTATCTGGCCTAAATATCTGTCCATAAGGACCAGATCTAATACTATCCATAGTCCCAGGTTCAAGGTCCATTAAAACAGCTCTAGGTACAAATCTGCCACATGTTGCTTCATTGTAATAGACATTGATTCTTTCGAGCTGGAGATCGGAATCTCCGTCGTAACGGCCTGTTGAATCAATGCCGTGTTCTGCACATACAACTTCCCAAAACTTGGCACCGATTTGGTTGCCGCATTGTCCGCCTTGGATATGAAGGATTTCACGCATTTTTGGAAACTGAGATCGGTTAGAGAAATGTAAGAAGAAAAATGTGGAGAGAAGAGATATATGTAGGGAGATGGGAAAGGGGGTTTGTTTTATAGTGAGGTTAAAGAATTTGAAACAATTGCATGGTTTGTCCTTCAAATGGGATGATTCTAATTTTTTTACCCTTTAAATGGCTTGTTTTTAATTTTTGTCTCGTTTGGCCATAATTTTGTAGTTGAAACTTGAAAATTTGAGTATTTGACATTGTGATTTTTGAAGTTTGAAATTATATCTGGACATGCATTTTTCTTGAAGGAAAAGTTAAATTTTTGTGAGTGAAAGTGAAATTTCCCTCAAAAATTGATTTGAGTCAGTCCTGTCTGAGCCAGTTTTTGGAACTTAAAGTTGTGTTTGGATGTGCATTTTATTTGAAAAAAATTAAACTTTTGTGAGTGAAAGAGAAATTTCTCCCAAAAACGGGAACCAGTTTTTGAAACTTGAAAATATTTTGAAGATAAAATTTTAAAATATGATCAAATTTCATCGCAAAACAGATATTTGAAGATAATTTTCAAAATCTAATCTAAAATCTATGGCCAGACACTAACTTATAATTAGCGGTGTATAATTACTTTAAAGGCGTGAGACATAACTTGAGAGATATAATTATAGAAAAATATAAACTTAGGCCGTGCAAACAAATTATTTGTCTTGAGGGACTAAAATTAAAGACTACCACAAAATAGGGACAAAAGTGCAAATGACCCTATAGATTTTTCACTGTTTGAAAGGCTTGGATTCGTTTTGTACAAGGATAAACATAAATAGTCCTAGAATAAGAATAAAGCAATTCCTTATCCATTGTTTGGTTAGTAATCATGGGATAAGCTATTCCGGGAGTAAAAAGAGTGCTGGGATAACTTATATCTATCATAGAGTGGAATAAGTTATCCCGAGATAAGGAAGAAATCTTTTTTTTTTTAAATTATCCAATGTATAATACTTTTAGTTCAACATATCAAAAAGTCAATAAAAAATACTCCAGAATAACTAATACTTGTATAATTTATTTCAACATAATTAATTTCAGTATAACTTATCCCAGCGTAATTTGTTTTTGAATCGAACGACCCTGGTTGACGGATGAGCTGTGCCTTAGTAACGGATAGCGGATTTGCGGCTCAGATGTATTTATTTGTTTTTCTGAAGAGTCCAGATATATTATTATTTTTATACGATCATGTCTAGGAAAGAATTTGAAATTTGAAATATATGGGGACCCAGCTGGACCAGGACTACAGTAAACGTCAAGGTTATAAGTGTGACGTTGATTTTTCTTCACAACTTTATCAATGGACAATGGGTCATTTATTACATTCACGAAGTCTAAGAGATTGTTCAAAACCGAACCGCTATCGATAACTCAACCGCAAAATTAATTTATTGGCTTAATGGTATTGCGTTATCGGATCAGCGATTGAGAAATGGATTAAAATTTTATAGTTATCTGCTTATGGGTGCGGGGGCGGATTACTCAATTTTCTTATCGGGTAAACCGTTAATCCGTTAAGAATTTGTCATATTTATATTCTTAGCCCTAACAAATAAAATATGTATTGTGATTGTAATTTGTAAACCTAAAGCTAAAGCCTCAACCTAAAATATGTATCTCTATTTCTGTTAATTGTGAAACCTGGTTGTTTTCTATCAAATAGTTCATTCCCTGTTTCTTGTTTGCCTATATTGTAGTTTGCTAATTTTCTTGGAAAACTGTTGCTACTTGCTACGGTATTTTTACTAATATTGAATCCAACATTTCAATCTTCATGGTTATATTCCTATTCCTTTTTTTTTTTGGAGGATATCAATATCTTCTTTATAACCTATAAGGTAAAAATATTACATTTTGAGTCACTTTAAAGGCAGGTAATTTCCTTGACTACATGTGATTTTATCATTCATTTTTCTCTTAGATTTAACCGATACACCGCCCGATAACCGTCCGATAATTGCTAATCCGATACCGAACCAACCGATATCTTATAGGTTGGCTAGCGGATTAGCACTTTTAAAAACCGATAACCGCTAAGCCGAACCGTTAAGCGTAATTATCCGTCCAATCCGCCCGATAAGCAGCCCTAATCTGCACAGACTTTTCAGATTGATATTAATCTCTCCTATAGTACTGCGTGATATTTCAAGTATTCTCCAATGAGTTTTGTTATAGCTGAAAAGGTGTTTGGTTATCCTTTTTTAAAATTTATTCTTGTTTGTATGAGTGAATTCTTACATAATAAAAAAATCATATTAAATAAGTACAATTTAATTAGCGATAAGTTAGTGAAAATACTTCTTACTTTTTATGAAAGAGTAATTTTTTAAGGGTATGTCCAAATTAAAAACGTCATATTATGGACCAGAGGTAGTATAATTATAAAGGCACTGTTATATTGAATTTCATGTTATTGACATTGCTACAATAATTCAAATTTGGTATATGTTAATAGTTGAGATCAATTTAACCTTATTGTTTCCAAAATGGGTTAGTTTTGTCCTTATTAACTACTCTCATCCAATTTATGTGATACACTTTCTTTTTTAGTTTATCCCAAAAAGAATTATGCATTTCTATATTTTGAATTAATTTAACTGAAAACCTCATTTTTTACCCTTAATAAAATGATTTACAGACACAGAAATATCGATGGCTTGTCTTGTTTTAGACAACAAGTATAAAAAAAAATCTTTTCTTTTTTAAATTTCGTGCTTAGTCAAATTATATTACATAAACTGAGACGAAGGGAGTAACAAAGGAATTGTTTTCAATACATGAGCCATTTATACACAGAAAAAAAAACAAATTTGCCCTTAATCAATATTTAGTGGTTTTGAATTTCCCCTAAACTTTAAAAAACATGGTCACTGGCGGCAATAGCATCGTAAGTTTCAATACTGGAACCTCCAATTACCAATTCTCTATTCCTCATGCTTAAACACGGAAATCGTGGATTTGGAATTGAACGGAATCTCTTATTGTGGGTTAAGTTTGCAAGTTGGGTCGGACGTTTTTGCTTGATGGGTCAGTTTAATATGATGGGGCTGGTTTTACTTTGACAGAATTTAATTGGTGAAAAATAAATATTCATGTAGGCGCCATCATATGATAATAAAGGTGGGGACAAAAACTAACATCTCAGGATAAATATGAGCCCGAAGTAGGATAGGAAGGCTAAATATATCAAAAAATATAACGAATAGCAAATATAGTTTTTTTCTGAAAATACAAGGATAAATTTGACCCTTTTCCGTATTGAAAAATACTTAAGGGGTCCTAACCGTATTAAATTATAACTACTTTTTAATTAAGGTTAATTTAGTGAGAACACTTTTTATGTTTTATTGATATAAATGTTTTCTTAAGGGGTATGCCCAAATTAATGTTCTTTGGCTTGGCAGTGTATGTTATTGAAAAATACTTTTTAATTTTATTTTAATCGTAACTGTTCCAAAATGCCTATTATCACAGAAGAAATGTTTTTTTGGCACTTTACAATTTTTTTTTTCTTTTTTGTTTTAGGACATTTTGCAAGAGATCTTCGTATTGAGACCGAATGTGACCGAATCAGTTGGTCCGAATTTGTCGGCGTGTCGGTAAAATCCTTAGGTCGGTAGGGATTCTATTCTAGTATAATTGTAATAGTTATTTATGGTGAATTTGTAATTATGGTAAAATAGGATTTTAGTTCTTTTAGAATAGAGTTACCTTATCAGACAAACCTTACTTGCATATAAGGAGGTTATTATGACGAATGAATGAATGAAAGACAGAAATAATTTTTTCATTATTTTTGTCTCTCTAAATTTTTATTGTTATCTTGAATTTAACATTTTATTTTTTATGCACAAGAAATAGAAAAGAAAACACATAAAAAATTTAAAAAAAATTAGTTTCTTCTATTTAAATTATAAATGGGACAAGACATCTCATTTCCCCTCTATTTAATAATCTTCCGGGAAGTGTATTTAATGAGTCTGTCCTTTCTCCAGCATTTGGATATACTCCACTTTCTATTTGACCATATTATAAAAGTCTCCGAAGACTGGTCAAAATTCACAACTCAGAAGCAACTGAAATTCCCGCTGAACACAGCAGAGCCCATGTGAGTGTCACATGCTCTCAGCTCAATCCAATGCTGTTTTGCAAATTACAGCCTACTCACTCTTTAAGTGGACGATTAGGCATAAGAATTGTGAAATTTCTTATAAAAATACTCAGCAAATTGTTTTTAAATTAAAAATGATTTTGAAAATTAGAGTTTTTTTGTTTTTTTGAGTGATTTGAAATGAAAATTTTGAAAACAATTTTTTAAAGTTTTTGTAATTCCAGAATTCAATTTCAAATTAAAATTCAAAAACTTATAACAATTCTATATTCAAACCCTTTTTCGAAATATTATTCCAAAACAAAATGAAAACTATTAATAACCAAACGGGCTGATGGTTTAGATTTTTTGTTGGAACTTGGAAGTATGCCTGGTCGGCACCTTGGTCGAATGGTCGCCTAGCCTGCACAGCACAACTCTTTCGTGCCCCATGGATATACTTTCGAGTAAGATTTGAGAGTCGGCTGGATATGATTTGAAATCATGAAATAAAATTATAATGATTTGAAGTTGGAGTTTTGTTTGGACATGTAATTTAGATTTCTTAATTGTATTTTTTTTTATAGATATAAAAAACCTAAAAGTTGTGAAAACCATCAAAACTTTTCAAATTCTTATACAATCTTACCAAATGAGCAAGCCATAGTTCATAACAAAATTAATATGTTACTAGAAGGCCGTTCTAAAAAATACAATATCAATTGATCAAACTTTAATTCAATAAAATGAAAAATTGAACATGAGTTGCAGTATAATTACTCTTTAATATAATCCTCCCACATGGTTGGTAAGAGTAAATTTGTTATAATACTACCAACTTGTAGATCTTTTAATATTTGATATAAATGGTTGGTAAACATGATTGGTAAATATATCTACCCACTTATAAATCTATTTTTACAAAATATAAACTTATGAGTCAACTTTTACATTTAAAAAATTTAAAATCATGATTTGGAATCCTAAATCATGCCTTTTTAGATGATTTGGGATTCCATCTCATGAGATGAAATCGCATGTCCAAACGCATACTCTCGTTTGCCTCCATTACATTGAAACCGGTAATTTGAATTATATTTGATAGATCTACGACCTAACTTATATTTTTGCTGAAAAAACAAAATAAAACTTCAATATGGAGAAGAAAAAATCATGCATGAGGTCATTGCTCTAAATGAGATATATGGTTGACTGAAAACAAAATATTTGGTGCATATTTGAGAAAAAAATGTTCAAATTAAATATATAAAAATGCAATAATATATATACACGCGCACACACAGGAGCTAACACTACTGTGATAAGAATAGTAAGAGAATATACAACGAAGTTTCTTGTAACAAAGAATTTGAGTCCATGCATATTTATCCTAAGTTATAAATAAGCTAACTAACACAATACAAGAAAAAAAAAACAAGGTGTATTGTTAAAAGGCTCAGCCATGAACTGATTAAGAAGAAGAAACAGTTCTAGAGAAAATGGAGAAGAAGAGAACACCTTTTATTCATTCAACTCATTCTCAAATTGAGAGAAGTGTTCTAATGTATTACAAGATATTTTCATCTTTATATACTAACTACACTGATTTGGTTAAGATCAGATCCTACTAACTAATTACAGTTGTCACTCTAACTACTTGCTAACTGCCTAACTAACTCACTAACCTCCTTTAAGTTGTATCCACATTAGACCTGTAGGACCCCTCTTCTTCACTCCCCCTCAAGCTGAAGAATGAAAATAGGTTTTTCATTCCCAGCTTGGTAACTAAGTAGTCATGTTGGGGTCTGCAGAGTCCTTTTGTCAGCAGGTCTGCAAGTTGCTCTTTAGTGCTAATGTGATGTGTTGTAATGATTCCTGCTTGGATTTTCTCCCTTACAAAGTGACAGTCAATATCTATATGTTTGGTCCTTTCATGAAAGATGGGATGAGCTGCTATTTGTATGGCAGCTTTGTTGTCACAAAACAGCTGAACTAGTGTTGCAACAGTTATTCCTAACTCTGAAAATAATCCAGTCAACCAAGTGATTTCAGCAACAGTTGAGGCCATACTTCTGAACTCAGCCTCAGCAGAACTTCTAGACACAGTCTCTTGTTTCTTTGACTTCCATGAGACTAAGTCATCACCAAATTTTACCACATAGCCTGTTATTGACTTCCTTGATTCTACACAAGATCCCCAGTCTGAGTCACAATATGTTGTTAGTTTGTTTCCTCTTGAAGATGGCATGAACAACCCAAGGCCAGGTGTGCCCCTTTATGTATTTAACTACTCTCAAAGCAGCTTCTAAATGAGATTGTTTTGGATCATGCATATATTGACTCAGGACCTGTACAACAAAGGCAAGGTCAGGCCTAGTCATGGTCAGATATAACGGCCTTCCAACAATTCTTTGATAGCATCCTTTGTCTTCAAGCTGCCTGTCATTTACAGAAGTGGTTTGCTGTTGCTTATCATCTTTTGATGCATTTTCACTGATGATAGAGTCATATTCCACAAATGTAAGCTTATGGTTAAACTCTAAGGGTGTAATGGCGAGTTTACTTCCTGATAGTCCCAACTCAGGTACTAGTTCTAAAGAGTATTTTCTTTGACACATGTGGATTCCCTTCTATGATCTAGAGAACTCTATGCCAAGGAAATATTTTAATTCCCCCAAGTCTTTCATTTTGAACTTGGTTTGAAGATCCAACCTGACCTTCTTAATCAGAGGTAGGCTGCTGCCAGTTACCAAAAGATCATCAACATATACTAATACCAACAAGATCTCAGTGACAATTTTTTAAGTAAATAATGAATAGTCATAATGAGATTGTTTGAATTCCAGATCCACCAGTGCTTGTGTAAGCTTGAGATTCCATTTCCTAGGTGCTTGTTTTAGGCCATATAAAGACTTATCAAGTTTGCACACCATTCTACTGCACTCTCCCTGGCTTGAAAAGCCATCTGGCACCTTCATATAGATATCCTCCATCAAATCTCCTTGCAAAAAAGCATTGTGGACATCCATCTGAAAGATGTACCACTGAGATGCAGCAGCTAAAGCAACCACTGATCCGATAGTTACCATTTTAGCAACAGGGCTGAAAGTTTCCTTATAGTCTAGGCCTTCTTGTTGAGAGTACCCTTTTGCCACAAGCCTGGCTTTAAATCTTTCTACTTCACCAGATGATTTGTATTTGACTTTATACACCCACTTGCACCCAATAGGGACCTTGTCAGTAGGAAACTCAACTAGAGACCAAGTATGATTTTTCTGTAGGGCAGCTATCTCAGCCTTCATAGCATCCACACATTGGGGTTGGGAACAGGCCTCAACATAGGATTTTGGTTCTAGTACAGGAGAGTAGGCAGAGAGGGAACATCTATATGCAGGAGTCAAATTTTCATAAGAGACAAAGTGAGATAGGGGATAAGCACAGGAGGTAGAAGATGGGGGATGACCTATGTAATCAGCCATCCAGATGGGAGGTTTAGATGGTCTAGATGATTTTTTGAGGGAGCAGGATTATGAGGAAGAGAAGGAATAGATGGATTAATTGAGGGAGCAGGGATAAGATCAGTGAGATCAGGCATATGAGGATCAGAATGCTCAGCAGACACAGCTGAGTCAGGTGAGAGTGTGTTTGATGGATGAGTAGATGATGGGGAAGATTGTGAGGTGGGAGGTGGAGATGGCATAGAATAGGGCTCAAAAGTAGGTAGGGTCAAGACTGGAAACAAAGGAGACAAGGTAGAATCAGAGGAACCATCTTTGAAAGGAAAAACATGCTCTTGAAAGACAGCATCTCTGCTAACAAAGAACACTTTGGAGATGAGATCATATAGGACATACCCTTTTTGAACAGAAGAATAGCCTAAGTGGACGTATAGCTCTGGGACAGAACTTGGCAGATTTTTTCACATTTGTAGCAAAACAAAGACTCCCAAACACTCTGAGGTGTTGCAAGGAAGGAACTCTGTGAAATAACCTCTCAAAGGGTGACATACCATTTAATAGCACAGTAGGCAGTCTCTTGAGAAGGTACACTGCAGTTTCAACACATTTACTCCAAAATTTTAAGGGTACATAGGCTTAAAATCTGATGGCCCTATCCATATCAAGAATATATCTGTGCCTCTTCTCAACAACTCCATTTTGTTGAGGAATGTAGACACAAGAACTTTGATGGATTATACCTAGGTCTGTGAACAATCTAGTAACTTGTTCATTGAAGGACTCAGTGCCATTGTCAGACCTGAGGCATTTAATACCACAACTAAACTGATTCTTCACAAATGATACAAAATTTCTCAATACTACAATTGAATTAGCTTTGGTATGCATTAGGAAAATCCAAGTATACCTAGAATTGTCATCTGCTAGTGTCATGAAATATCTTTTACGATCATGAGATGGCACCCTATAGGGACCCCAAACATCAGCATGTATAAGATCAAATACATGAGAGGATGAAGAAGAGCTAATAGGAAAGGGCAGTCTTGTCTGCTTAGCAATAGGACACATAGTACATATATGATCTTTTGAGGAATTACACTTTAAACTATCAATTTTCTTAAGAACAGACAGATGAGCATATCCTAGTCTCCTATGCCATATAGACAAGTCACTGCAAGACTTATTTTCAACAGAATTACAAGTCACATTGTCACCAGTAGGACATTCAGTTTCCACAGCACTGGAACTATTTTTTGTCTTGTTATCTATACAAGTACTATTAAGCACAGAAGAGATAACAAATGGAGTAGCAACCTTCACATGATCAGCATTAAAACCAGCTTTTAGAATGTATAAACCTTGATCTTCCTTACTAATCCCTATCACCTTCCCATTGAGAGTGCCTGGAAAATGCAAAAGTTAGGAAGGAATGCCACAAGACATTGCAATTATTTGGTTATTTTGGACACATATAAGAGGTTGAATTTGAAGTCTGGGATATATAGAACATCTTTTATGGATTTATCCTTGAAAATAGAGGCAACTCCTGTGTGAGTAATAGAAACTTGACCACCATTTGGTAAGTTGACTTTATTTTTATGCATATCTGATAGTTTTTCCAAAGTACTTAGTAAATTTAGGTTATTTACCATATGGTTTGAAGCCCTAGTATCCACAATCCATTTACTATTTACAGGTTTAGACAAGCAGGCAATAATATTACCTGATGCTCCAACTAAGGCAGAGTGAGCTGAGTGTGCATTAGAGTTCACTCCTGTGTCCTTGTTCAACATCTGTAGGATTTGATTGTACTGATCCTGGGTAAAGAATGGTGCCATAGTTGGTGTGGAAGGACCAGCTCTGGCACTATCCTGCATATCAGATGATGATGATTGGCAGCCTGCACTTGCCACATTGTTAGCATAGGAGTGAACAACAACTCCTTTCTTCTTGTACTTAGAGTCAGATGGATAACCATGCAGTTTGTAGCATGTGTCTCTTGTATGTCCTTTAAAGTTGCAAAAATCACAGATGAGTGAGGACTTATTGTGATAGCTTTGATTGTTCTGATAGTTTTGGTTTCCAAAGTTGTTTCTAGGCCTGTAACCACCATTAGTTGACCAATTTTGAGATCTGTTATAACCTCCAGTATTCACACCACCAGAAATTCTGTGGTTATTGTTCATGTAACTGCTTGAGATGAAGCCTGGTTCCTGTTACTCAGAAGAGCAATTGACTTATGTTGCTCAGAATGAACAACAGAGTTGCTAATACTGTTTCTCCTTTGGATTTCAACATTAACTATCATTGCATAGGATTGGTTTACATTTGGCAAAGGTACAGTCATCAACACTTGACTCTTAGCATGGTCATAGGATTCATTCAATCCCATTAGGAACTGCCACAGTCTTTGTAGGCGAAAATGATCTTTGTACTGTTTTGACTCAGGGCAAGGACATGAAGGTGGTGGGATTAAGGCTTGAAACTCATCCCAGAGTTCTCTAAGCCTTGAAAAGTACACAGATACAGATGAGGTTCCCTAAGTTGAGGTAGTAATCTCCTTGTGTAGGTAAAAGGCCCTAGAAGCATTTACTTTATCAAATATTTCCCTAAAATCTTCCCAAAGTTTGTGAGCACTAGAAGAGTGAATTAGAGTGCTAATTAGATCTTTGGACATTGTATTCATAATCCAAGCTAGAACTATAGTATTGCATCTATCCCACAAATCATGCAAATTTGGTTCATAGTTTTCTTTCATACATGTACCTAACACAAATCCTAATTTGTTTTTACCACGCAGAACAAGCATCCATGATTTACTCCATAGAGAATAGTTTTCTGTACCTTGAAGCTGTAATGAAATGAGTACTGAACCTTGTGTATCTGACGGATGAACGTAGAGAGGATGATTGTGGTGAACTTCATCAATTCGTTGTGAGTTTCCATTTGCTTGAGTTGCATTTACTGTATCCGTAGCAGTTTGTTCACCATTGAGAGATGATTCAGTCCTTTCTGGATTTGTCATGTTGAATTTGGTTCAAATTTGACCTAGATTTTGCGACTACTTCTTCAAAAAAACTTGAAGATTGCGACAACTTCTTCGAGAATGTGAAGATCGGAGTGATTATTTCACCTTATTCACTTGCAATTTCACTTCCAAACTTGAATAGACACGCAGATACAGCTGAATCGCAAGTTTAATGGCTTGAGAACAGTGAATTTTGAATTTGAACAATTTTGATAATTTGAAGAACCAAATCAGAATTAATTTGAGAAATTGATTTAGCTGAGCTTTAGGATCTACGCGCAAAGCTCTGATACCATGTTAAAAGGCTCAGCCATGAACTAATTAAGAAGAAGAATAGGAAGAAGAAACAGTTCTAGAGAAAATGGAGAAGAAGAGAACGCCTTTTATTCATTCAACTCATTCTCAAATTGAGAGAAGTGTTCTAATGTATTACAAGATATTTTCAGCTCTATATACTAACTACATTGATTTGGTTAAAATCAGATCCCAATAACTAATTACAGCTGTCACTCTAACTACTTGCTAACTGCCTAACTAACTCACTAACCTCCTTTAAGTTATATCCACATTAGACCTGTAGGACCCCTCTTCTTCATGTATGCTATTTAGACACAATATCGTGCAAATTGATGAGATTAGCAAAGGTATCAACCAAAAATTTGTACAATGAAAAAACACTCTAATGATTGAGGTTTTTGGTATAGGTAGAACAAAATTGTACATATAATGTAATTAGAGCAATCATAAGAAGAGTAAAGTTTTACAGAAGGATATTTATCAAAAGTAAAAGGTAACTTTTGTAGACTATCTATTAGACCAACAGTTCTATATTAAGGAAGAATGTTGGCTTTTAAAGGTCAACATGTCCACAAAATAATAGCAAAGGTAGTAGAAGGAATTTCTTGACAACCTTGATTAGTAGTAAGTAGTAACCAACCCTCCAGCAGTCTTAGAAAAAGAAGTTTCCACCCAAAAAGATTTAAATATTAAGATGGATGTGTTGTTAGTACATAAATAGACAAGATTACAAATAATACATATATAATATAAAATGGGGAAGATTGTTTGAAATATCAGTAATCTTATTGATCTCCAACTACAATTGTCTTTAATTATAAATTCATAGTGAATGAAGGTGTTAAAAGGAGTAAATTAAAATTGTATTACATTACATTGATTAAAATTTGTCGTTTTAGAAAAGTAAAAAAAAAAAAACATGTATTGACTAAATAGACCAAAACAAAAACATGAGAGAGACGCAAACCAGCCTGAAGAAAACTAAACAGGGAAATATAAAGTGATTTTATGTTAATAAATTCCTTAAATTGGAGAATGAAATTATAAAAAATGAAAGACAATTAAATGATTGTCAATTATTTCCCCTCTTTTCGCGAAGGCGAGAGTTTGTTTACTATAGTCACATGAAGGATAATTAAAATTAGGCATAAAGTATCTCTAATAATTTTTTATATATGTTTATTAGTGTAAACTAGTGAATATGTTCGCGTTTCGATCGATTATAAAAGAATTAGTGAACCTACAAAATGATTAGCAATCTAAATAATACAGTTAGATATTATCCCTCTTTCTTATGAGAAAGAAAATAATCATAAAGACATACATTTGATTGATACATACACAAATTCAAATATTTCGATTACTAAGGAAGATTCAAAAGAAGCATTACATACAAATAAAAAAAATTGAAGTAAAATTGGGTAAATCTTATTTTACAACTACAAATCATCATACGAATAAAATTATTTAAATTACTGAATTGCATGTTTTTGCATCACTTGAGATAGAGATGAAGATAATGCTAAGCACCACTCACTCCCCTTCAGTGAAATATTCACAACATCATGGTTAAGTTCTTTAAGATTTGTTAGGTTCTTAACAAGTGCTTTCTGATCTGGGTTCTCAAGCTTTAAATTCTGGCTAGAAAGGCCAAGAATCACTAACTGTGTCAATCTAGACAATTCTATTGGAGTTTGCCCGTTAAAACCTGCATATGAAAAATTCAGGTATGTCAAGTTTGCGAGCTTATGAATTTCTGTTTGTATTGGAACGGATTCTTCTAGGACATTATAAGTCAGATTCAGCTTCTCAAGATGTTAAAGATCGAAGAGACTGCTTGAGTTATCAATTCCACCATAAAGTGTTTCAGTTCTAGTACAATAACATTACCTTGCCGATCACAACTTACACCTGTCCACAAGAAACAGTCGATGTTTTGATCCCACCTGACCCGTTTGATTGACATAGAAGAATAAAATGTAAGGCCATTCTTGAAATTAATCAAAAAGGCCCTTTGGTCCTGCAAACATTGGTCATATATTGGAGAAATAATAATTAGAACCAATAAGAAGTACTACCAGGATGTTGATGAAAGAAGGTTGTAGCATGAGTGATATTTTCATAGTGATCAGGCAATTTCGTGAGTGAACTAATGAAGTTGCTCAATAATGAGGAATTTCCCTTATAGAAATGGAATGCAACTTTAAAAAATGGGAAACGGGTCAAAAATACCCCTCTATTTTGGAAAAAGGGCTAAAAATATCCTCATTACGAATTTGGGTCAAAACCCTTCTGTTATTAAAGTTTTCCAATATACCCCTCTCTTAACGGAATCCCCAAATTCCCTCAAAATAACTCATTTTTATTTTTTAAACCCGCTCCATTATCTAACCAGACCCAACTAAATAATAACCATACGATCCCCTTAATCCCCCCAAATCTCTCAAATGTTTTCTACTTTTCTTCAATGTTGCTGAAGTGTGAACCTCACTTTTCTATCCAAAATTTTATCCAAAATTTTAGCTCAGAGTATAAACGGTCTCCAAAGTACTGACTAATAATTACCAAGTACAAGTTCTTCTGAAGAAGATTTTTTCACTCTCTATATGTTTACTCTCGGACTTTCCTGTTATGTGCAAATTCCTCAAAAAATTTAGTGTCAACCAAATTCCCGATGAAGTGATCTTGTTCACTTTTTCTCTCAATTACCCATCATGATGTTCAATTTCATTCGCATTGTAGGATTGATTTTAACTTTGGCGATGGAAATTAAAGTAACTATGTTATGTTTGATCTTAATGAATGGGTTTCTATTGCTTTCTATTTTAGGCCCCGAAAGAAGATGTGATGGTGGCCTGTCACATAATTTTCTATGAAATGGTTGTATGAATGGCATAAGGGTGAACCTCATTTTTCTATCCAAAATCTTATTTTAGAGTAACATAAGTGTAAACCTTACTCTTCTCTCTCTCTCTAATGTTGCTGAAGAGAAGTAGAAAATGTTTGAGAGAATTGGGGGGAAGGGGAATAAGGAGATCATCTGGGTTATTATTTAGTTGAGTCGGGTTAAATAATGGAGCGGGTTTAAAAAATGAAATAGGGTTATGTTGGGAAATTTGGAGATTTCCATTAAGAGAGAGATATACTTAAAAGTTTTAATGACGGGAGGGGTATTTCTGATCTAAATTCATAACGGTGGATATTTTTAGCCCTTTTCCCAAAGTAGAGGAGTATTTTTGACCCTTTTCCATTAAAAAATTGCATGGCACAT
Organism: Lycium barbarum; assembly: GCF_019175385.1. NCBI lineage: Eukaryota > Viridiplantae > Streptophyta > Magnoliopsida > Solanales > Solanaceae > Lycium > Lycium barbarum. Next base: position 115,788,400 of record NC_083344.1, on the reverse strand, counting down.
GGCATAGTCTTCCTTGTTATTCATTTTATCTCTTTTTGTAGAAACGCATACTCGTTTGCCCAAGTAAGTAAGTACAATTTTAGAAAATACCTGTATCTTTTCTCATTTAAGAAAATACATGTATCTGTTTAATGAAAAGGTTTCAAGTATATTCAATAACTAGCTTCTACTACATCACACGTGCACCAGGTGCATCACGCGTGCATTCCGTGTGTCACACGTACATCTCGTGCGTCACACTGCAATAGGTGTCAATTAATAATTTTTTAAAAACAAATTACATATATATTGTTAAACACATATGTGTGAGGTATAAAACAAAATTAAAAGTTCATAATTATGAAGGATGATCCTATTTCAGTGACTTGATATTTAAACTAAAAATTACTCGAACATTGTTAAAATTTATGATGATATAACAATTATAAATAAGAGTAGGTTGGCTTATACATTAAATTGTCTTAACTAATTAATGAATTGTGAAAAATAATTAGTAGATATGGTAGCTTAGCCCTTTAGAGGGGAAAAAATAAGATTGATAAAAGAATAATTGGGTTACACTAACAGATGTAAGAGAAAGAAATTTATTAACTATTAATAAATAAATATAAAAATAAAAATAAAAATTGTATACATAACAATAATAACTTTTGAGGCCTAAATATTTATTAGGCCTAAGCCCTTACTTTAACAATTAAAATATGTTCTTATTTTTTTGAGTAATACATTGCATGTAGAGGTGTCAAAATAGACTGACCCAACCCAACCCAACCCAGCCCTAAAGGGCCAAAGAATTAAATGGGCTAGGACGGGCTGACCCTTTTAATTGAAGGGCCTGCAAAATGGCAGCCCAATCCAGTCCTAAACGGGTCATGGGTTAGGACGGGCCAGCCCTTTAAGTTTTTTGTCTTTCGAAATAACATTTTCTAAGTGATTTTTGGTACAATTTAAACATGATTGCAATATAAAATAGAATCTTCTACCACCCATTCTTGCGCAAATCCATATCATAGAAGAAAAAAATTCAAGAGAACAAATATAAATTATTATTTTTTAATCACTAATTAAGATCATGTTTAAACGAAATTAAACATAATATAAATTCTAAGACTAAAAGTATTACTCCAGCTTCTAATTACTACTTAGTAGTAAGTACATTCTTTTTTCTCATTACTTTTTATCTTTTTGTTTAATTTACTTATATATTTTTTTAAATGAATTAATTTATTATTCTTTTCTGGCTTCAAGAGCTGGCCTCAACCCAACCCTTGAGGCCGGCAGGCCAAGAGAGGTTGGACTTTTGAGCCTCACTTCTATATGGGTCAAAAAAATCTTAGCTCAACCCTACTTAAATAAAGGGTTGGGTTGGGCCGGTCTCGCGGGCCAAGCCCATATTGACAGCTCTAATTGCATGCAATAGTATTGGTATTATCGACTGATGACCATTTATTTATCTCTTTCAAGTAGTGAATATGCTAGGCTTCATGGCTCAAAACATCACTTCTCGAAACACAGCTGGAGCTAAGAATCAACAGGCAGTAGCTTTAAGGGAAACTGCTAATTTCTACACCTTCTATAGGTGTCAATTTGACGGCTTTCAGGATTAACTTATACACACTCATGACAAGCGGTTCTATATATAAGGAGTGTAAAAGTTTGGACCCCATTGATCTTATTTGTGGCGATGTAGTAGTGTTCTTAATCAAAGCAGTACGTATTTCGCTGCATAGCCAATACGTTACCATCACAAGGCAACAGAGAAATATTGAGAACGAACTAGCAGGACTCGTGTCGCAATATTGCACGTTAAAATTAGCAACTCCGAACGTGGGTAATGTAATTATGTATTTAGGTCGGTCATGGGTAACTTCTCGAGTAATGTGATTATGCAGAGTTACATAGACCTGATGATAAATTTAGGAAGATGCATAGAATTTGAGGGAATGCGCCTAGTTCGCCCATTCTATATGAAATACAAAAATAGAGGACCTGGTGCAAACACAGAGGGACATGTGAAGGGAGCATTAATCACTGGTGATCCCAAGATCTCATTAAATTTCACAATTAGGAATTTTACAAACGGTGACAAATTCGTAGCCTTCAAAGTTCCACATTTTTTGGATCTCCTATAGACAAAAATAGTACTCTCTATGTATCAAATTATTTGTCGTGATTATAAAAAATAGTTGTCTCAAATTATTTGTGGTTATAAATAGAGTAAATATTTAATAAGAGAGAAAAATAACTTAGACATAAATAAGGGTAAAGTCAATGAAATACCCATCTAATTAATATATTTCTTAGCGGGTGTATGAAACGTAAAAGCGAGATAATTTGAGACTAGGGGAGTATTGTAATGAGTTATATCAGATTGGATAGTACATATCATTAATATAATATATATAATTGTAACCTTTTCTCTCCCAGCAAAATATATACTTACGTAGAAACATGTTAAATACTCGTTGTCTACTTTTTCTGTTACGTTACTGAAATTCATATCAGAAGGAAAATTGTGAGGAAATAGGATCTTTTGACCCCTTATAATTTGAATAGAAGAAAATATCTTTCTCAAATCTCTTATGTGTAAAAAATGAAGATCTCTTGTAAAAAGTTCATAAAGCAAAAAAACGTTTGTAAACGGTCAAAAATCCATTTCTCCTGAAAATTATTCTCAACATATCATAAATGAGATATATTAGCAAATTAAACTACAAGTGCAGTTGTCTTAAGCAAGAAATTCTCCATATATGTATGAGAATTTCTTGTATACCGTATATCTTTGTACGGATCAAATATATATCGTATATATTTATATATCCAAACAGTGGCGGATCCAGGATTTTCACTCAGGGTGTTCGGAAAAATAACTGAACCACTTGAGCTAGTCTTTTGCATTTGTTCAGGGTGTTCAAAAGTTAATATATGTACATGAACACAAAAAATTTATCCTAAATATATACTGTAATTTTTTACCCAGGATGTTCGGGTGAACACCCTGGGCAATGACTAGATCCGCCCCTGTATCCAAAAGGTCGTTTGCCTCTCCAAATAGTAAAATGATCACATAAATTGAAACAAAAAGTCGTTTGACTCTCAAAATAGTCGTTTAGGCTCGAACATTTTTTGTAAAATTTAGAATCCAACTTCAAATTAGATTTGGCAAAAATGAATTATTGTATAACTAAACACTGAGTTGAAAAAATTACACTAGTCAATGTGAGCTCATTTTTTTTACACATGAATAGTGAACGTGAGCTCATGAAATAGAAATGATAATTATGAAAAGAATGTATATGATTAATTAAGGGCATTTATTAAATTGAAAAATTAGCAAATTATATTTAGCCCTTAAATGACCGGTCAACTGTCGATCAACTTACCGGTCAATGACCGGAAGTTGAGATGGGAATGAAAATGTCAAGTGTTTAAACTTTAATGTTTTTCTTTTACTAAGATACTCTCCTTTTCACTGTCAAAATGAGCAAGAATGTTGGCTAATTATGCTATTGCTTTCTTGCTTTTTCTTTTCCATCGTTTTTTGTTTAGTTACATTTAGCCCTTAAATGACCGGTCAACTATCGATCAACTTACCGGTCAATGACCGAAAGTTGAGATGGGAAAGAAAATGTCAAGTGTTTTTAAACTTTAATGTTTTTCTTTTACTAAGATACTCTCCTTTTCACTGTCAAAATGAGCAAGAATGTTGGTTAATTATGCTATTGCTTTCTTGCCTTTTCTTTTCCACCGTTTTTTGTTTTAGTGATTAGCTTTCTCCATACGGAAAAGGTCCAAAAATATCCCTGAACTATTGAAAAAGGCTCATAAATACCCTCCTTCCACCTTTTGGTCTAAAAATACCCTTAAGGTTTGTTTTTGGCTCAAATATACCCCTCAAACTAACAAAGTTAAAGTTAACTCTTTTAAAAAGCCAAATGGCATTTTGTGATTGGACACATATATTATTTAATTTAAAAATTAAAAAATATGAACAAAACTGTTTTTTTTTTTTTTTGCATTTTGTGAATTAATCAACGAAATATGTTTTTTTTTTTGCATTTCGTGAATAAAAAAACGAAATAGGAAATTATAATTTTTTTTTGCATTTCGTGTATTGAAAAATGAAATAGGATAAAAAAATTAATTTTGTTCATATAAAAACAAAATTGGAAAATATATTTTGTCCAATTTTCCAATTTCGTTTTTATATGAACGAAAATAATTTTTTCATATTTTTAAATTTTTTAGTTTTTAATTTTTAAGTTTCCACACAATTTTTTTTTTTAAAATATGTAAATTACGGAATTTTATTATTGGCAATTTTTTTTTTAAATCTGGAATTTTTTTTTAAATTACGGAATTTTATTATTGACCAATTACAAATTGCCATTTGGCTTTTTAAAAGAGTTAATTTTAACTTGTTAGTTTGAGGGGTATATTTGAGCCAAAAACAAACCTTAAGGGTATTTTTAGACCTAAAAGGTGGATGGAAGGGTATTTTTAGACCAAAAGGTGGAATGAGGGTATTTATGAGCCTTTTTCAATAGTTCAGGGGTATTTTTGGACCTTTTCCGTTCTCCATATATTGTCTTCTCTCATTTCAGATTCTATTTGTTATGGAGTTATGCTGCATTTTTTCTCACTTACTAAGGTGCTGTTTGGCCATAAAAATTATTCACTTTTTTTCGAATTTTTTTCCCACTTTTTTTCCGGAATCAGCATTTGCCATGAAAATTACCAAAAACTCAAAAAACTTATTTTTAAAAAAAAAATCACTTTTTTTTTACTTTTTTTACAACTACATTTCATTAAAAACTATAATTTAAAAACTATGGCCAAACATAACTCTAACTCCAATTCCAACTCCAAAATTTTAAAAAAAAATTAAAAAAATTGATATCTATGAACAAACGGGGGCTAAATCATATCCAAATGATATTCAGGTGAAGCCTTCTCTAAGTAGGATCTTGCTCAAAGGGTACGGCTATTATCCGATATGGACCAGATGAATTTTTTTTTGTCAAATTCAAAAGCACCACGATGAGACTATTAATAATTCTTTCTATAGATATTTCAATGCGCTCAAACAAAGTACAAAATTGTCCACATAATAAATTCCACCTCATCTTCAGACCTCAAATTTTATTTTATTTTTCTTTTTCAGGTGCAGTGATTATTTTTCAAATTGTGTATTTCTTCTTCTTTTTTTGGGTCCAAATTTGTATAATGCAGTTACGTTATCTTGTCACATAAACAATTCTAGCAAAAATAGTAAATCTTTAACTATTTTATTTTATTTTATTTAATGTTTAGGTGCAATGACGAATTACCATAACTTTCTTCTTTTTAGGGCTAAATAGTAATAAAACTTTTTTGTACTTTGCCTTTACCGTAAATAGATGCACTTTATTGAAGAAATATAAAGGTAAACTAGTCAAAAACTATATTGCCTCTGATTAATATCATACAATATTTTTTTAGTCTGAGCATACTCCTTAAGAAATTTACTCAATCTAAATAAATACTAATACATTTTCACTAAATTAATCAAAATTGACATAATGGGAAATGAAATTTGAAATATTAGATGATTGAAATACACAATTAACGAGGAATTTGAAGCATGTTTTTGGTGCATAGTATACAAAATACATGCTCAACTTAATAGCTCCAACAGATTACACTAAATAAACTTTCTGCCGCTGCTTCGTTTATTACCACTATTTTTTATTTTTATTTTTGATAACATGGGAACCAGCTACCCTTCGGGTGTGCACAGGGTAAATCCAGCTCCTGTACACTAGCTCGCAAACAACACAAAAGAGATAAGCCGCACTAGGCAAGCCCCGTACGACGAGCTCGACTCAAAAGGCAAATCTCGCTGTGCAGGAGGTTTCAAACCTGAAACTTCAATTATGAAAGCCCCATGCTAAACCAACTGAGAAACCTTGCGAGTTATTACTACTAATTTTAATCCTTCAACACTTAGAATTTTTAAGAGGTGCGCTCAACCTAAACCTCAATATAATTTAGACCAGAGGAAATATGAATAAATTTTAATAAAATTAATACCCTGTTGATTATGCAAATTATTTATATTAGACTAATTTCAAATGCAAAATATCACATTTAATACTACTTGTATATAATATGAACAAGAGGAAAGCAGTTGTCAATTTCTTAAAGAGAATTTCTTACAGAGAGCTAAAACAAAAACACAATAATTAGATAGGTTGTTCACGTTTAGAAGGCATTTGGCCATAGATACAATTTTTTTTTCGCTTCATTTGAATTTATGAAGTCGAAGTTGAAAATAGAGTTGTGTTTGATTATATTTTTTTTGCAAAGGATAGAAGAAAACAGTTTATCTATATTTTTTGAAGATGGTATGAAGCAACTTTTAAGTTAAATTTGAAATTTTTATAACCAAACGGCTAATAATGGTGAATCGAAGTAAATGAAAAATGAACCAGTTCAATACTAGTACCTATTTGCATAAACTTAAAGGTTCAAATGAGGATCTAATGGCATAAAGATAAATAAAGCTTTCCAACACCATAAATGAGTGGAAAAGTACGAAAAAAGAAAAGCATCTCAGTGTTATAATTCCCCGTGTTATTCTTCATTTAACAATCAAAGTGCAAGGATAACGTTTTGGATTACTCATCATTGATGCTTTTCTTGTATAGTGAAAAAATTGCATGAAAGTTTGAAAAAAAAAAGAACAATTGAACAGATTGGATCTCAGTAACAAAAATCTTCTTCAATCCCATAATTGGGAATTCAGAAAGATAACGCAGTAATAAAACTAATCATCATTGATCCAAATAAACCATCCAATTTCCAAATAACCTCCCAAAAAAGCAAATGGTTTAAACCACCTTGCTTAAATCCAAGTTTAAAATGCCTGCTTTTTTTTTCTTTTCATTTTTCACTTACCTAATTCCAAACAAGGTATTAGGGGTCGTTTAGTTTGCCGACTAAATTGTCCATTATAATATTTAGACACTAATTTATCCCACATGGGAGGTAAGATAAAATAATCTCAGGAATAAGATGAGATATACTGTGTTTGTTGATGATATAAATCTATCTTACCGTCAACCAAACACAGTATAACCTTAATCCTGATATATCCCACCTTATACCACGTACCAAACAACCCTTAGGGAAAATACATATTAAATAGGATCTCAGCTATAGAGAAAAGTAGTCTACATTTCCAATAAGGAAAATTCAGAACTCGGATAAATTGTTTTATCACATCCTAGATCCCATATGAAAAACATGACCAAAAAAAGAAAATCAGTAAATATGAAAAGTGATAGGGTTGGATCTCAGAAAAGTGAAATACCAAAGAATTAATATATCCACATGGTTGAATATATTTCAGTCTTTTCTGTTTCCTCATCGATCCATACCAAAAATAAACAGAGAAAAAAAACATAGATAAACCGCACAACAAAAACTAAAATCAACATACTAAATGCGATGTCAGTATAAATAAAGCACAGATTAGTAGGACGAGTTTACCACATGTAGGAGAGCAAAGGGATAAACCCTAGCGCCGATGGAAAAGAAGAGCTGGTATTCGCTGTATTTATATAGAAACTTTGAGAGAGTGGGTGTTACGGCGACGTTTTAACTGAATTTGGCACTTATATTATATTGGACGAACCCTAGCTGCATAATGGAAAGATTGAAGTTGCAAGACAAGTCCTCAATTGAATTTCTCGGCTAAACTTGAACCTTGGACTTCTTAGAATTATTCTTAGGTACCTTTGGAATTTGGGCTGGGCTTTTCACAAGAATGAAAACATTTTCTTTTGCACGGATTGTTCTTCAAAGGCGCTGCTCTTTAATTTTTGGCCCTCAATTGATGGTCTTTAACTTTTGTACTTTGCTTAAAAAAATGGCTGAAAATATCTTAAGGTTCTGGGTTCAAACCCTCGGTTAGATAAAAAAATAAAAAATTTGCAAGGCAAGGCTTCGCGAAAACTCTGTCTTAAAAGGCATAATTTGCCTCAAGAGAAAAAAAAAAAAAAAAACCTCTGCTAGAATTCCACAAAGGCCTAGCTTTTGCCGGAATAAGCCTAATTTTGCAATGAAATTCTGCCTTGAGATTTTTTTTTTTTTTTACTAAGCCGGGATCCAAACCCAGAACCTCGGGATATTTTAAACGAAGGACAAAAATCAAAGACCAGCAATTTGAGGGACAATAATTAAGACCACCCTCGAATAAGGACAAGCGTGCAAATTGGCCAAATCCAAACTTGAGTTTTTCAGTTTTTGCAAATTGTTGTACTGTTTCTGTACAAGAAGTTTATTTTTCCAAAACTCATTTGTTTTAAAAAAAAAATTGCATTAGTTCAAGAACAGTTCTGAAGCAGTTTTTTTTAAGGGAAAAGAAATTGGCTGATTTTGAAAAAGTACAAACTCTATAGAGAACAGTACAAGCAATAGTTCGCAACTATTTTTTGGGGGCAAACTTAGTTTTTGAGAATCACACCCTAAACAAACCTCTTCCATAATAACGGTTTGATATCCTCTTATCAAGAGTTTACTTTCTTTTTTTTTGGGTATATTTTCCCGAGTTTATTACTAATACGATGCTTCCAGCTAAAATTTCAGTTAAGTAGCACATGCCATAACAAAGCCAAAAGCATCAGGGTGTGTTTTGTAGTTGTAAGGAGGAAAATATTTTTCAATTCTCCCATGTTGGTTGGTCAAAAAGTTTTGAAAAATGTTCTCTAGCAAAATAAGTTCCTCAACAATAAGAAAAATGAATTTCTTAATGGAAGTAGAAAAAACAAATTTCATAATTAACATTTCAAGTTCATTATCTTCCCGACTCACCCACCCAATATGCTCCCAACCCCAAACCCGAGCTATCGCTAAATCCTCATTCTCACCCCACTTATTTTCCAAAAACACACCATTAAAGAGCGAAAAGAAGAACTAGAAGGAAATATCACAAATAAAAAGAACAATAATTATAACCAGATTGTTATTGTGAAAAAGAGATTGAAAATGAAAAGTAGAATTAAACAAATTTCTCTAAACTATAAAAGAAGGGTTAATGAATTGGGCAAAACTAAAGGCAAAAATGTATAAGAAAAGATTTCATTCAAGGACATAGACTCAACCCAGGAATAAACACATATATATACAAAATAGATTTAGTCAATGTGTCATAGAAAGAGCAAAAAGTGACTAGCATAGAATTACTAATGAGCGAGTGTGTGAGATCATTTTCTCTTATGAATAAAACAAGCATTATTCGGCTAATGACTATCGAGTGACGAAATCACAAGTGACAGACATAGAATTAGCAATAGTCATTTACCTATAAAGAAAGAACTCAGAAGTTAAATAATCAATTCATACGGTATAAAGCAACACTTACATCCAGGAAATGTACAAGCAGCAAATAACAAAACAAGAAAGAAAAAAGACGGAATAAGAACTGTACCAAAGAAACGACCACAAAGTACAAATTCCAGGAAGATCAAGGTTTTTCATTTTTCTTTTCAAATTGTATAAAAAATCTTGCTCTTATCCAACAAACATCACTGTGTATTTTTCTTTTTCAAATAAGAATATCACTGTTTATGTCGCAGATTTATGAACTAGTATCCAGTATCGGATGCAATTATGAAAGGAATTAAACAGTTCACAAGTTTTTTCCAGCTTAAAACACTGAAAAATGTTTTTTTGTCATGCATTAGCTGCACTATTGTCCTTATTTTCATTTTCCAGGGTGTCAGGTTTGGTGCTGACCGCAGGAGAAGAATCCATCAAGCTAGCAGCAATTGCAGCTTTCAGATCCTCATCATCTTCTTCTAAAAGCATGCCTTGTTGCTCGTACTGGCGATAGGGATCAGAAGGCCACTGACTTTGACCACTTCTACTACCTGTTCTCTGTGCAGCGTTGCAGGACTTGGTAATCCTCTCTGCATCTTCTGGTAATAGCCACTGTCCATATCCACTAGAAGCTTCAGAAGAAGTGATCGGACATTCCTTGGGAAATTTTCCTCTCACCAGGAAAATGCTCCACCCGAAGCCTTTCAAGGAGTCTAGATATGCTGAGAGGTAAAATTTGGAAAGGTGTTCAGGGGCAGCCTTAAGACTGTCAAAGTTATACCACTCCCCATTTACTTTCCTGATACAGAACCAATGGTCCTGCAAGTGACAGATAAATGCATTTTCCAGTTCTGGGTCAATTTGAGCCGGTTCAGCAACTGGGCTGTCTAGTGGAATGATTTGTAGATCCCACACCTCCAACGCCTTTTGCAAAACCTGCCACCCACTCAAATTTTAGCTCCTAAAGCCAAAGCAGAATGTTATTTAAGGAAATCATTGGAAAAATAACATCATTGTCACAGGAACAAGAAGTTGTATGGTCATGGTGCCTAACTCCACTAGTGAAAACTAGTATCTCACATGTTATTTGTCTCACTCAAACTCAAACACATTAAACAAAACCTTGGGCTAGATAAATGAGCAATCAACACAGGCTAAAGCTAGATACTGTACTTGCTAACAGCGCAAACTAGAGTTCTGCTTTTCCGCCATTCCTCCATACTTTGGTTGTCTAGTACTTCAACTTCTCACATGGGTAGTTGGGTTCACTAGCTAGTATGTTTAATGGTAACCTCAAAATCATTACAACCAGCATATCCATCAAAGAGGTGATCATTCAGCAGAAAGAATGAACAACATGAGGACAAAAAAATGCACATTGCATTGAAGACAGGAGAAATACTAAAAAGTAACCAGAACTTTTAAAGTCCAAATCAGCATACAGACATACAAATTGGAACATTAGAATTTTGGTCCCCTTTTAGTAATTCGACCTTTAACAAAGACAATTAATCGGTATTTTCAGACATAAGGCTAAGTGGCGGTAACAAGCAGTAGCCCTGTCTCTAAACATCTTCCTTGGTAATTACGTTCTGTATAAGCTTTCCTCACACAAACATGCTCTTATTACACTAAACCAAACCACAAGGGATGCTGATAATTATTATCGTTTCTTCTATATTTGTTGATAGAATAGGCTTGCTGGGCTCTACCGTTGTCATAAAAGAAGGGGCTTGCTGTGCTCATCTTTTTGATTGATTGAATCGTTGAAATCGGAACTCTATCAAATATTTAAAATACTAAGAAGCATTTTTTCTTTTGGGGTAAGACGCATTTTTTCTTTTGGGTAGAAGCATTTTTTCTTTTGAGGTAAAAACGAAGTTTTTAGTTGTATAACTAAGAAGTATTTTCCAAAAATTTGCAAAACAATAGGAACCAAAGAAAAGCCTCGCCAACAATTTTGTGAACAAATTACCAAACAAATACATAGTGATTTCCAACTATATTATGTTCTCTCTTTATTTTTGCTCAAATTCTATCACTTATTTTTTCTTTTGTTGAGTCACATTTAGAACATGCCGTATTTTTGTCCACTGGTGATTAATCACTAGATAAATTGATTTCATTCTTGACGGGCATGAATTGCTGCAAATAATCTAGTCTGATTCTGGTCTCCTAAAATTGGAAACCTCATCTTTAGTTTTCACAAACATAGGATTTGTTATGTTTGGTAGAAAACAGAAAGCCCACAATAAAATTAGACCTTGTTACCTGAAGAGAATATAAAACCAGAGGACAAATCTTGCACGCATAACAGGTGTTTTAGCCTTAGAACCTAAGCCAGACAGGAGTGACACATCGAGCCTTCTCTTCATACAGACTCAATTCATGTCCCAATAAATGTTAGAGAAACAGTCGATACAATAATTTCATTTCTTTATTGTGCTGGAATGTTGATATCAATCTTATACATAGACATGATATCAACATATTAAACCTTGATATGCGCTCTTTATATTCAAGATTTCGTTACAATAGAAGGTTGGGTTCTGTTCCTTCATAATAAATCTTTATATGACCTACCCAAAATTGACCAGATATTTCCTTGCTTTATACAATTCCTACAGTCATTGAAGTTCAGTTATGGATAAGCTGACTGTTCAGATTCCAGAAAGAACATAATAAATTCATCTCACAAACTTCACCCAGAAATACAAAACAGATTCCCATCACCACCCACAAAGGTCCGTTAATGGCATGTGATTCAACCAGGTAATATTCGTGCTCCAGAAAGGCTTTTCAACATTCCTATTGGGTACTGTAAGTGACCATGATAACTCTTTATACAGGAAAGAGATGATTTTTGATTAGGAAAGTAACATCACACAACATTTACTCAAGACTAACATCACAGCACATTTACTGCACTCACATCAATGTATTTTAATCAAAACTCTTTCACAACTAAAATACCTTAACTCGACTTAAACTTTCCAAATTAACTTCCAACGTGACGATTGAAGGGAAAAATTAACCAAAGCAGAAACCAGAGTCATCTGCAAAATGAAAAAGGATCAGGGCTTTGTTAACAGAATGGAGACTAATAGATAGTGATCGTCATCTAAGTTATGTTCACCTCTTTCTTTTTCTATCCCTTCCTGTTTAAGATGATCTTTTTTTCCATTGGGGGTTGGGGTGATTATATCTAAATCATGCCATATATGTTGCATAATGTGGTGATTATTTGCTAGATATAAGAATGAATGTAAGAACATCTCAAATTTAACAGTTGAATCCATCAGTGCACACTGAACCAATAACTTCCTTATGTTGAGTCAGGTAGTTCTATGGGGCAAGAATTTGATTTAGTGACATGATATTACAGCCAACAACCTAGAATGAGTCTGCTGTCCTGATTAGGGACCCAATCTTTAGTTTTCAATAAGAATGAATGTAAGAACATCTCAAATTTAATAGTTGAATCCATCAGAGCACACTGAACCAATAACTTCCTTATGTTGAGTCAGGTAGTTCTATCGGGGAAGAATTTGATTTAGTGACATGATATTGCAGCCAACAACCTAGTATGAGTCTGCTCTCCTGATTAGGGACCCAATCTTTAGTTTTCACTTATATAAAATAATCATCTGTGCCTAACCACATCACAAAAATCTCTTTACTTTGTTAACTGAAGACAACATAAGACCAAAAGACGACTTGCACGCCTAGCCTAATAGGTAATTTGGAACTAGAACCCAGCCCATAGAGGAGTAACAGAAGAAGCCCTCTCTACAGTCGAAGATCTGTTCAAATTGCTCAAAGTCCCTTGTGCTGGTACTTTGTGATCCATTTCATTTTCAAAACAAGAAAGATATCACATGAAAGTCGGATGCTTTCCGCAAATGTCAGTATATATGACATTTAAAATTGATACATATGTGTTTACATAATTTGTGGGCTACGGGGCTACGGTTTTTCTTTTTGGTGGGGGGTGGAGGAAAGTGGTGCAAAGACAATACGTTGAGGATCACCTTTTGAACATCTACAACATTTCGTACCAAAAGGAGATGACAATCAACAAGTTCGGAGATTACTCGAGGGGAGTGTAATTTGGGATCGCAAATTTAGAAGTGACTTTAACGTCCTTGGATTAACGGAGTTCCAAAATCTGCTTCAGACGTTCAATAAACAACCTGACTGGTAGAGGATTAGGGTTCTTGGAAATGGGAGTTAGGGAGCAGTGCACGGTCAAAGTAAAGAGGTAGTACCATAAGTTGCTGCTCCCTCTGTCCCAAAATAAATGTTGTTTTAGCAGTTGCCCATTAAGAAAAACAACAAAATACAAGGTATCAATTACTAAGTTACCCCATTAGATGTTTCTTGAGAATTGAGCACTATTAAGAAGTAATAGTTCTTTAATATAAGGGCATAGTTGGAAACAATTACTAACTATTGTCTTGCATTCCGAAAGCAACAATTATTTTGGACAAATCTTTTTTGCTAAAACGGCACTTATTTTGGGACAGTGGGAGTAGTTAGAGAGAGCCAGGTTACCTCATCTGTCAGTTTGGACCCCCTAGGGACTAGGGCACCAAGAAAGGTTGTTTTTTTGCTAGGTTGGTGTTTAGGGGTGCGATTCTGACAGCGAAAAACTTGAAAAGAGGACAATCACATATGTTAATTGGTGTTTCATGTGAAAACACTCGGGTGAAGGCATGGATCATATCTTACTGTCTTGCCAAGTAAAATCGTCTGTGGTGGGAGCTTTAACTATGGTTTGGGATACAATGGACCATGCCTAGTATCGGAAAGAATGCACTATTTAGTTGGATGTTAAAGGACAGAAGAGAATAAGTCAGTCACGGATTGTCACTCTATTATCACTTATATGGGTAGTATGGAGGAAAGAGATAGGAAACTTTTGAAGGGAGGAGCGTTTTGTGCATATGAGGAAAACCCCCCCGTTTTTAATTCTTTGTGGTGCATCCATAATGTTGCTATTTGTATAGAAAATCGCATGTCTTTCGTAGAGAATTGTACCTTTTGTAGATTCTCTACTTTTTGGTATACATCTGTCCTCTTGTATAAATGAGCTTTTTCATTATAAATAAAATTAAACTTGATCAAAAACACTTCGTTTACTCATTTTCTCAAATCTAAAATTCGAGACTGTTTCTGAAATCTTACTTTGGAAGAAGAGTGGTGGAGCAGCGGTAAAGTTGTCTCTGTGTGACCTATAGGTCACGGGTTCGAGCTGTGGAGCACCAATAAAGTAGCCTCTGTGTGACCTATAGGTTATGGCTTCGAGCCATGGAAGTAACCCCTAATGCAAGCATTAGGGTAGACTGTCTACATCACACCCGTTGGGTTGCGGACCCTGCTAACGCCGGATGCTTTGTGCACCGGGCAGCCCTTTTCTTGAAATCTTACTTTGCCTAAAATGAATAAAGCATAATACAACTAGAACTTGGACCAAATATATTTAGCACAGACTTAACTAAACCAAAAAGTACTTTTTTTAATGATGTGAGTTTGGGCTAGCTTGTGTGCACCTCAACTATTCTATCGAATACCTACTACCTCCCACTAGGCCAAGTACTGACAAGCTTTTGTCCCAACAGGTTGTGCAAACGAAAATCCTACTAGTAGATAAGAACACAACCTAATCAATTCCCAAAAAATAAATTTGTATCAAATTCGAACTAGTAACTAATTCCAACATAGAAGTACTGAATAAACTCATACAAGCAAAAAATCTCAAATAGCCTTGATCAAGATTCGAGGTAAACTCTGTCCGCCAAGAATGACTAATACTGACTCCTTGAGTTGCACCAATAGTCATCCAAAGTAAAGCACAAAAAAAAAAAAAAAAAAAAAACACCAAAATAAGCAACTTCCATATCAATTATCCGAACAATATCTTATCTTTACTTCTGTACACTCAATGAAAAGGCTACCATCACTAACTACGTATAAATTTAGCTTCCATTCATAAATCGCCACGAAATCATAAGAATTCAATTTTCAATTAGCATAAAACACATAAATTATCGATAGTAAGTAAATGCTTCTCGTCTAACTAGGCTTTGGTGGTACATTTATCGATACCTATAACAGTGGATTAGTGGAAGTGTGCCTAAAGCTGCTTAATTTAACCCAGAACACCATGTTATTCAAATTAATTATAAAACAAATAACGAATAAGCATAAAGTAGACAAGTGAGGACGAGAAGGGTTGCTCAGATGGTCAGCACCCTCCACGTACAACCCTAGGGTCGTGGGTTCGAGTCACCAAAGGAGCAATAGCTCCAACAAAGTTGGATCAAAGGGGAATCAGAGGGTAGGGGATTATTAAAAAAAGAGAATTAGTTTCCTTTCATGAATAACCGCAAAATCATTAAGCTTCAATATTCAATTTGAACCGAAAGTGTCTAATTGGAACACTTTATTAGGAGATGAGGTGTTCAATTGGAACATAACTTATTTCGAGTGTCTAAATGGAATATCCATGTATTAAGCCTAAATTTATCATACCTATACCAGTGGATTAGTGAAGGTGTACCCAAACTGCTTAACCTAACCCACACCACAATGCTAGAGAAGACTTTTAAACTTGTGGTATTAAATGAGTCACATCTATTTTATGTGGCTATAAATCATTGCATAAAAGCAAATTGATCCCAAATATAGAAAGGGGTTATTCTTTTTAACACGGACTAATAAGAAAATATATTCACATAAATTGAACCGGAGGGAGTAAAGCATGACCAAGCAGTCTAACAGGAACAATAACGTAACTAGCACAAAATCATACATACATACGCTAATCAAAGTACAAGAGTAATCCTATGAAAATCATAAGACTTAATATTTCGAATTAGACAAAGTGAGATGAACCTGGATACTGAAATCGCCGTCAAGGGAAACATTATGAGACTGTTCTGGGACAAAGTCACCACCACCTTGTACCATCATTTGGCGTTCGGTACGGTCAAGATCGGAAGCAACTGCCGCTAAATCGAACTCTGAGAAGAAAGGACCTTGTAAGACGGTGTTCACACAATGTACAGCGCATAGCTTTGATTCTTGTACCTCGTGGTACAACATCCCTCCATTGCTCATCACTCCTTCCTTTCTTTCTGTCCCAAGGGTTTCCATCAGTCACACGCTCTTTTAATTTATCTTCTCTTTTTCGAGAAAATGTGATGTGAAAAAATAGGAATGTCAAGTTGAGTTTATTTTGGAAGGGTAGAACCGGTGAGACTTCAGAAGCACAAAAACAGTTTTTTTGTTTTTTATTTTTTATCAGTCTATATTATAATATTCAAATTTATAACGCATAAGGTCCCATTCGAGGATTTTTTTAATTCTAACGACTCGAGACTCTGATTAAGGTAGGAACACACCAAATCTTTGATTGTATAAAATAAAATGGGTTTTGGTCGCTTCCCTTTCCTTTTCTTACTTGACACGTCGGCATCCTATTCTCTGGCAGACTGGCACAACCCCAAAGGAAAGGTTAACCCAAAATAATTCATAAACGCTTCTCAGACGAAGGACCCGTTTGGTTATGAAAATTATTCATTTTTTTTTAAATATTTTTTTATTTTATTTATAAATCAATATTTGATTATAAAAATTTTAAATACAATTTGGAGTTATATTTAAAATTTGAAAAACACCTAAAATCTTGTTTTCATTTTTTCACTTTTTTTATTTTTAATATATTCAAACAATCAAATGTTTTCTTACAAAAACTATAACCAAACACAACTTCATCTTCAAAAATTCCAAATAAAGCGAAAAATATTTGGTTTTTATGACCAAACGCCTACTAAATAAATGCATGACATTCGTCTTGAAGTGAACTTTCATTATTTAACTTGTTTAGATAAAATTTTATCGATATATAGATTTACATTATTAATCACTCAATAATTAGTTTTAAAAAACTACTTGAATCTATGCAAGCATCAAGTATGAAAAATATTTTGCGAATTGACTAACTTTGAGCGTTATCTATTTTTCTAAAAAATTAGGTAAACAATACTTAATCTAACTCAATCCTTCAGAACAATTTACAAAGTGAAATAGCCCAATGATATACTACAATACATGCTCTCAGATCTCAATCATATGAGATTATAACTAGAGCTGGGTATAAATACCGAAAATCAAAAAACCGAATCGAATCGAACTTCAAGAAATCGAAACCGAAAGAACTGAACCGAACTAGTTTGGTTTGGTGTTTGGTGTTCACCTTCAAAAAATCGAAACCGAAATAGCCGAACTGAACTTTGATGAAACCGAACCAAAGAACCGAAATTTAAACTGAAATTTATACATCACCCAAAAAAATTAAAATAGTCCAAACCCATTAACTTTAAGCCCAAAAAAACTCAATTGTAATAAGCTCTCTTTTGCTTTTGTATCCCTAATTTCCACTTCAGTTGAGAAAATCAAATATCCTTAACAAAAAAAGGTGACTAGGATGCGTCTTTAGGATTAATGTAGGTCCTTTATGTGTTTTCTTAATTATTCTTGTTGTATGTATATAACACCTAGTAATTCGATATTATGGTTATGGTTTTTTGTTCTTGTGTATCCTGTTTGTTTGATTTTGATTTTAATTTGTTAGTTTTATGTTTTGTTGCTTTTGAGAATATGAATTAGTGTAAATGAGTCGCTTCTAATATCATATCAAAAAAAACAAATTGAAAAAATCGAAACCGAATCGAACCAAACTTCAAAAAATCGAAACCGAAAGAACCGAACCGAACTAGTTGGGTGCGGTGTTCGGTGTCCACCTTCAAAAAATCGAAACCGAAATAGCCAAACCGAACCGAAGAACCAAACGTCCATCCCTAATTATAACATCTCAGGGAACACTCATGATTGGATATTGGGGCGTGAATAATTAACTAGTAAATTGGCCCGCCGTTTGCGCGGTTATAAAACACTCGTACATAAGTAAATTATCTTCAAACTTACTTAAAACAAATAATAAAAAAAAATTAAGTTTTAAATTTCAACTCTGAAGTATTTCACAAAACTTATATTTAAAAAATGCAGCCAAAATAACAAATCATAATATAATCTTACGAAACAAACTTATTTTTTCTTTTACCTAAAAGAAAATTCAAAATTGTTTTCCTCTAGTTTTTATCATTTAGAAAAAACTCCTACTAAACTTCACAAAATTTTTCATTTTAGGTGAAATTACTTTTTCATTGTTGTATCTTTTTGAATATTTATTGTATTACATATATATTTAATATATGTCGTAAATAAGACTATAATTATCTTCAAAAGATTTTCTTAATGTAACAATAAAAGAGCAAAATACAAAAGGCAACAAATAAGGAAAGTAATATGAAGTATAACTTGATATAAACTCCGCAATTTGCGGAATGTACAAAACAGCACAAATTTTGCCTACAAACGGACATGGATGATGCAAATTGCCACTTACCATTATTTTCACTCCGTATTTTGTCAATATTATTTTAATTTTTTTTTTAGATAATTCTCGCCTAAAATCAGTAAAATCCTCATTTTACTCCAGATTTTATGAAAAAATGCCCACAATTCTTCCTCTTTCTTTTATATGTACTTTTTTTTTTTTACCATTCAATACTTTATAATTATTCTATAAATTCATCACTGTCCAAAAAGAAAAAATGAAAAAAAAGGAGAATAGAACTCCTATTAAATCCTTTGATAACATTATGGCATATTCTTTGTACAAGAACCAACAAAAAAAAAAAAAAGAAAAAAAAAAAAAGTCCGTGAATTCTTAATCCACTCTTCTCGCCTACCCTATCAAACTCATTTCCAACTTTTTCTTCTTGATCAAATAGTGTTGACGCAGCAAGGACAGCCTTCTGGAAAACAGTGGCTAATCCACGTACAAGATTTTTACCATCTTCTTGCTAATTCTTGAAGGGAAGGCCCAAAAAAGAGAGAAGTGAGACAAAAATCTTATATAATAAAGCCAAAACTAAGCTGATTTTGAAGTGCAAGAGGATGTGTGCTTGAAATCAAATGCTAGGAGTAATATTTATTGGTCTAAAGGTAATTGCATTTATATATATATATGTATTTTTTTTTATCAATGATCAAAGTAATGGGATTTAATGGGGGTGAGAACGTGGGTACAAGAAGAAATATTCATCTGGAATGGACAAAAGCTTTGATAAGGAACGTGGGTGAATGAAATAGGAGTAAATGATAATATTAAGGGATGACGATAAATAAGGTGTATATATTTATTTGTTTGCAAATTTTGTGGATGTTAAATAACTGGGAAAATCAATTTATAACAAAGAGGTTTAAAAAACGGAAGACAAAGAAGGGAGAAGGAAGGTTTCTTGGAAAAAGAAATAAAAGTACTAATAATAATGAAGAGAGAAAATTTTACCAAATTTTGTGAAGATTTTTTTTATCATTAAATAAGAAAAAATTAAAAATTGAGAAAATAGATAAATAGAAATGTTGGCGATAGATAATTTTCTGTACAGAGTTAAGATTGAAATTGGTTAAAGTGTTGATAATGGTGTTGCAATTTTAGTATTTACCCTTGCAAAAAGGGTGAGGTCATTAGCATTTCGCAAACTGTGGAGCATTTCCAAACGCATATCAAACAAAATACCTGGTACTTTTGGGTCAAATTGCGTCCAAAAATGCTGCCGCATAATGTGATCCGCGAGGGATATCGATCCAGGGGACTGCTCTGCGACCTTTCAGTAAAACAGTCATAAATTTTTACTCATAACTTTTTTCGATCTCCATCTTATATCATTGGAAAGATAGTTCAAAGGGATACAACTTTCATGTTTTAAGTCTTCTAAAATTCTTAACGTATTTTCACGTAAACAGGTTGGAAGTCAGGCCTACCGAAGATTTAGTCGATTCTATCGAATCTTACGCACCCTACTATTCCGTGTTGATCTTAAAACAGCTATTTTCACCCAAACTCATCTCGATAGGACTACATATATCTAAAATGTCACATTAATACTCATTTAACATGTTCACACCTAATCCAAATTTACAGGGTGTTACATTTTTAGTCTTTTATTCATAACAACATTCTTAATTTATGGTATAAAATCATATATATATATATATATATATAGGTTATGTAATGTAGGTAATGTAGATTGTGAAATATGTTACTCATTTGCTAGTATTTAGGTAACTTCCCCTTAAAATTTCCCACTACTTCAAATTAGATTCTGACTAAATTAATTTAATAAAAAAAATGGACCTAAATCGAACCATATCCATCACACATGTGACCAAAAAATTTCAAACTTATAGGCCCACATTTCTACTAGCGGGTCTAAATTCGGACCCAAACTCCTTTTAATTTCCCACACGCTTCATATTCGTTTCTTCTTGGACAAGTTGAGACCACTTTACTGACTGTGTTTTAAGGTATTCTCCTTTTCGTTATGCTTAGACTTGTTTATTTAATGTTATTATTATTAGGTGACATACATAATCTTACTCTTTTTATTCTTCTAGCTAAGTTTTGATTGCAGGATCTAATTCTTAAAGATTAAGCTAACAGAGATTCATACAACTTTTGATTAGAGAGAGATACTGGTTGAGCTTTGGATTACTTCTGCTAAGTGTTTACTTTTGATTTTTGTTATTTATTGTATTTACAGATATTACTTAACTCAAAACTATCATTTTTGGTATAATTATATCCCAATACATTCGGGTGATATATCCAGCAAATGTAAAGGTATACCTGTATATTTTTACTTAAATATACATATAATATGAATATACTATACATACAATATGCATTTTTTTATGACATGGGAACCGCAGCCGCTACCCTTTGTGTGCACACAGGGTAAACCCAGCTCCTGTGTAATAGCTCGCAAATCACACAGAAGAGATAAACTCGACCCAGAAGGCAAATCCCCTGCTGTCGTAGGCGGGGAGTTTCGAACTTGAGACCTCCATTATGAAAGCCCCATGCTCAACCGAGTTACCCTTGCGGGTCATATAATATGCATATACTATTACGTATAATATACATATCAGTGTAAAGGTTTGTATATTTGGGCTACTGTCCATAATTAAGTTTGGCCAAGGGGCATAAATGAAAGAATCCCATTTTTTTTTTTTTTTTGATAACCTTGGTGTCCAGGCAAACTTGCACACCTTGACTAATTCGACGGCTACGCCCCATCCGCATAGGTACCGTCTATACATGGACACATGACAGATATTAGCTAATGTTTTTGTCTCCTATGTTTGCCCCGGAGACCTCATGGTTCTTAACCCACTTCATTGACCACTAAGCCACAACTTTGGGTGTGTTTTGTGGGGAATTATTGGTATGCATCTTATCCTTTTGAGGTCCAGTGAATGATTTTGGTGTCCAATTTGAAGGACAGAATGCTTGAGAATAAAAAGAAATTAAGAGACAAACAATTGGTGGTAGGACTTGTATCCATTAATTGAGCGTTCAGTGTTTAAAATACCATTCTTCATAGTAGGTGATGCATGATAAACTGGAGAAAGGGAATGGGTAAATTCAAGCAATTATGCAACATAAAAGAAGATAACTGGTTTGATTTCAAAAGCTCAAAATCAAACAACAAACACCAACAATTGAGCGTCAATCCCAAGCTAGTTGGGGTCGGCTCGTCCATATGAATCCTGATTATGTGTCCCGCTTCATTTACATCCATCTCATTCCAATGTTCAATAAACTACGTTTTCTAACCTTTGAAGTTCACTACGTGTTCTACTGATATACAAACTCTCAACAAGATTAAATAGACATGTTACAAATATTGGACTAATGTAAGTGTACCAACAACACTAAGTCTGATTTCAAAAGTTCAACTTATTAAATTTCTTTTGAGTTTAAGAAGTCAATAGGGAAATGATTATGAAGGTGAAAATGCGGGACAGGGCACCTTAGTATTGTGAGTCTGCATTAAAACGCTGAGCTTGTAGAATTCATCATAGATGTCGGTGGCATTGTAGTCTTGTGAATTACATGCAAATTCTGTGGATTGCAGGATTCTTATGGAAGTGACTTTTAAGTACTGAAATCGAAGAAAGAGTAATGAGATGGCAAATGCTAATAATGGAAATGTGATCAACTAGAAAAAAAATGATAGAAGGTGGGAAAACTTTGGTCCTGAGCATAAAGATAATGTTCACTGCATATGAAGGCGGGCCAGAAGCCAAAAATAGAAAAAGAGGAGGAGATGTGGGTTATATTCCTACCTTATGAAGGCTGCATATGAAGGCTGGCCAGAAGCCAAAAATAGAAAAAGAGGAGGAGATGTGGGTTATATTCCTACCTTATTCAGAAAAAGAAAAAGATGTGGGTTTTATTCCTCTTTGGAGTGTACTGCTCTAATTTTGTGTTTGATATGCTGTGATCACTGTTTATTTGGGAAACCATGGATGAGAGTTGTGCAGAAGTAGCAAAACTGCATCTCAAAAGGCTGCCCAAAGGATGGCTGCCTTTAGATTATTTTTAAGAGCTGCAACAAGACGAAAATATCTTTTAGATGGGTTCATATGAACAGACTTCACTATGTTTTAATGTAACGAGTCTGGAAGCTATCTTCTATACAACAGTTAGACTTCCCTCAGTTGCCGAACTATCAGGTAACTAGATGCCTCGATTAAGCTGACTGAACAATGCCGGATATCCAGAAATGCTGATGGCAGGCTACAAGAAGCATCACTAACGTAGAAGTTCTAAACAACAGGAATTTTGTCATTTAAGTTATCATTTTTGCCTTTTGATGGGAAATGCATGCACACCAGGGAGTTGCCTATGGATTTAGTGAATGATTTAGTTGTGGCAACATCTAATGCACTGTCATTCCCTTCAGTTCATGCATCAAATTTAACCTGTTTCAAATGTGTGTTTCATTGTGGCATCTGCCACCTGAGGACTTTGTGCTTACAATTGCTTGCATAGGTAGTTTTTGTTGGATAGTTTGGGTTGCACAAAGTTAACTTTTGAAGTTTCTTGAACTCATACTACATATGCAATATAAATTAGACAACACTAAGATCTTGACTGTACTCTATGAACTTTTTTGGTAGTTGCTGCAGAATTCACAATGTCAAGAAGATATGACAGCCGCACAACTATTTTCTCCCCAGAAGGTCGTTTATATCAGGTTGAATATGCAATGGAAGCTATTGGAAATGCAGGGAGTGCAATAGGTATCTTAGCTAAAGATGGTGTGGTGTTGGTAGGTGAAAAGAAGGTCACTTCAAAGCTTCTTCAGACCTCAACATCCACCGAGAAGATGTACAAGATTGACAACCATGTTGCCTGTGCTGTGGCTGGAATAATGTCAGATGCCAACATTCTCATTAACACTGCTAGAGTTCAAGCTCAACGATATACTTTTGCTTATCAAGAACCAATGCCTGTCGAACAGTTAGTTCAGTCTCTGTGCGACACCAAGCAAGGCTACACGCAATTTGGTGGGCTTCGTCCATTTGGTGTTTCCTTTCTTTTTGCAGGCTGGGATAAGAACTATGGATTTCAATTGTACATGAGTGATCCAAGCGGCAATTATGGTGGTTGGAAAGCTGCAGCAATTGGAGCCAACAATCAACCAGCACAGTCAATGTTGAAGCAGGACTACAAGGATGACATGACAAGAGAGGAAGCTGTTCAACTTGTTCTGAAGGTGCTCAGTAAGACTATGGATAGCACTAGTCTTACTTCGGACAAGCTTGAACTGGCAGAGGTATACCACACCAATGGTAAAGTCAAATACCAAGTGCACTCACCGGAATCCGTGAACAGGTTGCTCATACAGTATGGATTGACCCAACCTGCTCCAGAGGCCACCTAAAACACTTCTCTGAATTTGGGCAGGTTTCAGCTGTCTGATTACTGGATAAGTTGTTCACTGACTTGTCCATATTTTATGCTTAGAGATTCTGTTTTTATTTCACTTCCTAAGATGGCAATGTCTGTTGAAACCTGCGTTATGCAAAATGAGAAAATGGAAATCCATTTGGTTACTTTTTGGTGCTTAATTACTATGCGTGGAGCAGGCAAGTTGCTTTTGGAGAAGCTTATTTGAGCTTAGTGGTCTTTGCGTTTCTATGAAATATAGAGATAGAATATAAGTTCCCTTTATCGAGTATGTAAGTGCTTTAGATGCTGGTGCTTTTCTTTCGCCTGAGTGGTTAACTGATTCTGTTGGACATTTTATGAATGATGATGACTTTATCTCCCACAACTTCCACCAATAGAATTCCAGGACATTACAAAGTAGCTCAGTACAAGATATTGTTTTTAAGTCTGACATTTTTCACCTTTGGTGAATGCCAATATACTTGGCTTCATACAGCTCTGTCTTTTTGATTTTACAACCACGAAAGTTTTTGATTCACCTGTTAATCCGAAGTGCATAATTGTCAACTCTAGTTCTTGTTTAGCTTAAGGATATTCTGTCGAAATATTCCCCCTTCCCCACCCCTTCAGATCTCTCTTCATGTCTCATTCATATCCACTCCCAAAAATATCATCGAACGACTCCCTAAAGTTCTACCTAAATTAGCACGCCCCATTACTAGCTCTTGATGATCAGTCTTTTGTCTGCAGATGATGAAGCTACTGTTGATATTAATGCTGAAGAAAAGCCCAGCATTTGGAAGGAACTTATGATCTCCTCCAAGAACCGCATCGAGCATTTCATTGCAGATTAAAATCCTGATTGAATTGTCGCCGATTTCGCCCCACATGTAGTTAGAGTTTTGTTGAAACTTATGCCATCCCCATCATTTATTTCAGTACTTCCCCTAATGCAGCAATAGTGCTGCAAGAGCTTCAGGGACAATTCTTGAAGTTTTCATTTCACTGGTGTCTAATTATTTTGATTTTCCATCAATTTTGACTTATCGAAAACATGAAGCATTAGAGAGCCTATCTTCTTAAGTTTTCGATAAGACGCCTCGAATTTGGAGAGGGTATTTTCTTTTTCTTTTTTTGGTTCTAGTAGGGGGCTGGGTGGAGAGGGAGGTGATGAAAGTGAAGAAGTAACAAAACACATTTTTAAATGGAAAAATACACTGATCTAGGGCTTTTTTTCGGTTTCCATGCGCTTTTATTTCGGGTCTGTTTGGAAAGCTAATTGGAATTGGTGTAATTACTAGTGTAGTAATTACGACGGCCTGTTTGTTTGTCATAATATAATTACACTATAATTACATGCGTACTGTTTGGTTGCACAAGTGTAATTACACAGTTAGATTTAATTTTAAATAAAGTAATTATCAAAATTTAAAGTTAATATGATAAATATATGTCTATAAATGATTTTTTTTATATAAGTATAAATGATGTTAGATTTAGTTTATTAAGATATATATATTTTTTCTAGAAAATACATTAATTACTAAATCATATATTTATAACTAATGTATCAATTCTAACTAAAAAATGAACAACATGCAATGTGAAATAACAAGCCAATACTACTAAAGCAAGTGAATTGGAACCATAAATATAACATAAGTTTAAAATACAAAAAAAATAATTATTTAACATATGTCAAATTCCAACATAATATAAAATAAGTTTCAATATAACTAAAGTAAATATAATTCAAGAAAAATGAAAAACATTATAAGTTTATAACCTCATTCAATAATGAAATTCTATTTTAATGACATCACTCATTATATGCCAAATTTGTTAATTACTCATTATTTCTAATATTAGAAGGTGTAGATTCAAAAACTA
This sequence comes from Lycium barbarum, assembly GCF_019175385.1. NCBI lineage: Eukaryota > Viridiplantae > Streptophyta > Magnoliopsida > Solanales > Solanaceae > Lycium > Lycium barbarum. Next base: position 115,762,272 of record NC_083344.1, on the reverse strand, counting down.
GAATAATAACATAGTTACCCTAAATGAAGAAAATAAAACAAATAAGAAATAAAAAAATACTTGCAATTACATGGAATCACAAGAAGTAAAGGTAGAGAAATAAACGATAAATAATGTAAAAAAGAAAAATATATTTTAAAAATAAATTTGAAAATAAAAAGTAAAAATAAAAAAAGACATTAAAATGATAGAAATAAAAAAAATATAAAGAAAATAAATTAAAATAAAAACAAAAAAGGAAAGACATTAAAAGTAACCTTGTAATTACACAGTGTAATTACCACCAATTCTCACCTTCCCCTTGAGAATTGGAGAGTGTAATTACACCCCTCCAATTATACCCAATTCCATGCTGAGCAAGTAATTACTTGACCAGACAATCGTGTTAAACTGTGTAATTACATCCAAATCCAATTCCCAGGTGGCTTTCCAAACAGGCTAGTGTCACACCCTACAGCCACATAGACGCAAAAGGTGATATTGATACCACTTTGTATCAGTTTTGGGGTGTATTTGGACCAACAAATTGAAGAATGTAATTAGAAAAGAAAGAAAAGGAAAAAAAAAAAAAAGGTTGAATGGGTTCTTATATATAATCCCCACAATTTCTATAAAATAAGGAAACCGAGAAAATAGTGCAGTATTCCAATAAAGAATTCGATTTTATGACCAATTGACTGTATTGCCTAGCTTCAAATAAAGTCCAGCCACCTCCTCTCCTTCATATGGTTTTCCTTGGGAATTACATCAACTGTGTTAAAAAAACAAAGCCAACAACAAGCTTAGATTTGCTTCTTACTGAAACCATGGCTGTAAATCTAGAGACAGTTTTCAAGTCGGTACAAGAACTGGCAAATAGCAAACAAGTTCCAGAAAAGTATATTCATCCAGAATGGCCAGTCAATACCTCTCCTCCCCTGCTAGATGTACCAGAAGTTGACCTTGGCCTTATCATATCACCAACATCCCCTGCTAGAGATGAAGAGCTCAACAAACTTCAATCCGGTCTCAAGTCTTGTGGCTGCTTCCAGGTCTGATTTTGATGAGTCTCTGGTATCACAGTTGATGATCTTAACACCCCCCCCCCCCCCCAAAAAAAAAAAAAGAAAAAGAAAAGAAATTAAGAAAACATTTTTGTAGTCTTGGAAATGGTCCATTTACTTTCAGAGGATCAAAACTAAACGAAAACATGGAAAACCAAGTTATGTTTACTGGATTTTTTGGTTTGCAGGTCGGTGTTGAGTCATGGTAGTAGAGTTGGGTCCATTCTGACTCATTGTTTATTTGATGTTCTGCCCCATCTTATATTGTTCACGCTCCAGATGTCTAGACCTGGGCGTGCGGGGGTGTTGAGTCTCACATCAGCTTTTTATGGGTGGGATGGTCTCTTTATATGGTGTTGGACAATCCTCACCATAAGAGCTAGTTTTTATCGTTGAGTTAGACTCAAGATCCATTTCTTTAAAAGTGAAAAAAACTACAGTAATAAACTATAAATAAAAAGAGCGGGTACTTAAAATAATTTTACTACAAGCTATCTATATGGTTTCTGCACTCTTGGTTGCAATATCCGTTTAAGTAACATATTGGAAATTCAGGTCATAAATCACGGGATAGAAGATTCATTTCTTGACAAAATGCATGAAATCAGCAAACAGTTCTTTGCTCTTCCTACTGAGGAGAAACTTAAATACGCCAGAACAGTTGATGCTGATGCCATTGAAGGGTATGGAAATGATTCAGTTCTTTCAGAAAAGCAAACACTTGATTGGACCGACAGATTGTATCTAAATGTGTTCCCTGAAGATATAAGGAAACTCCAATTCTGGCCCCAAAAACCTGAATGTTTTAGGTACATGTTCCTTCTGTGCAGTTTTACTCTGAAATGAATAAGTTAAACACACAGGGCTAACAAATTACTACTTGCAGGGAAGTATTTGAAGAATATCTCAAGAAATTGAAGTTGTTGAGTGAGTCCCTCCTAAAGGCCATCGCAACGTCATTGAATGTGGAGGAGAACTGCTTTCTGGACCAGTGTGGAGAATGCAGAACGATGGTTGCAAGATTCAACTTTTACCCTTCGTGTCCAAGGCCTGATGTTGTTCTTGGAGTGAAACCACATGCTGATGGATCAGCCATTACCATCCTGTTACAAGACAAAGAAGTTGAGGGGCTTCAGGTTCTCAAAGATGATCAATGGTTTAGAGTGCCTGTTGTCCCATATGGTTTCCTCATTAATGTTGGAGATCAAGTTGAGGTACGAAAGTGTAAACTAAATCATGCTGAAGGGCTTCAAATTTGTTGGATTTATTTTGAGTGATTCAAAATTTAATGTGTCTTTTGGTAAGACGCAATTCTTTTATGAAAAGATGCGTCAACAACCTTTTTAGGACACATCCGAAAAGATGTGTCCAATTGTTGTAAGGACGCGTCATGAAAGGTACGATCGCTTTCTATATAGATTAATCCCATTGCAGAAAATCTGTACTTGAGATCTTACATTATTTGGCTCTTTATGATTTCATCTCCTTCAGACGACCTTGTCCTTCATTCAATATTGTACAAAAGCAGTCCAGAAATTTAAGAGTTTCCCAAAACTTCTATTTGAGTGCATATTAGAAGATTTCCTGAGTTGTTTGTTGTATTTTGGGAGTAAGCTGTCACTTTACCATTTGCACTCGGGTAGCTATGGAAATCTACTATGAAGTCAATGCATTTTCCTATCCAATATTCTCTGTCTTCTTTTATTATTATTGTTGCGACTTGGTTGTTGATTAAATGTTCTTCTTTAGCATTACTATCTCTAATATTTTCCAACAAAATGTTGTACAGCATGTAAAATTCTCAGAATTGTTGTTCCTTGCAGATAATGAGCAATGGCATTTTTAAGAGCCCCGTGCACAGGGTGGTGACAAACGCAGAACGAGAAAGAAACACTCTTGCTGTTTTCATTATGCCAGATGCAGATGTTGAGATCGGACCAGTGGAGAAGCTTATCAATGCGGAAAGGCCGAGAGTGTACAAGAACGTTAAGAATTATGTTGAACTCTTCTTCCAATACTATCAGAAGGGGAGAAGACCAATAGAAGCAGCAATGATATGATAAGAACTCCATTAGCTGACAACAAATATGTCCCATTCTTGCTTTTCCATCCAACCCCTTCTGTCAGGGCCAAAAAACGAAAACGAAAGAGAGATGTTGGTTCCTTCTTCCTCTATTTGTACTTTTTACTAGCCGTGGTTGCCTCTTATGTGCACGAAGAACTCAACTTATACAATACCACTGAAATTTACCACCTGAAGCTGAATGCATTAAGAGCTGAAGATCCATCATCTCTACCACCACCTTTATTACTTTGGCCCTCATTGATAATGCCTCGGTGTATGATGGAGTTCTTCCATAATGTTTCTGTTTTTCTTCAAAAAATATTCCAAATATTGTTTAGTTATACATTAGAATGATCTTTTAGTTAGTTTCTGAAGGTGTTTTTCAAATTTAAAAATTAGTCTTTAACTTTTTTTTTTTTATTTTGGAGTGAAATGCATGTTCAAATATAACTTCAACTTCTGAATACCATTTTCCAACTTCAACTTCAAATACTATTTTTTTTTTCTTCTAAATATCACTCAATTCATGTTCGTGCCTACTAATAGCGGTAAAAATAAAGTAATACTCAGTCATAGTATCACAGATGAAGAAACAAATGTTATTTTAGTGTTGGTCTTAACTTGCTAATAGAGGTAAAAATAAAGTAAAACTCAGTCATAGTATCACAGATGAAGAAACAAATGTTATTTTAGTGTTGGTCTTGTGATTAAGTTTTAACTAGCATTTATATATTTCCAAAGCAGAGATCACACATGATAACATATGAGAACAGAGGTAATTAAAGCCAAATAGACTCAAGTATATATTCTACCTTAGCTTTGCTCAAAAGCACATTTTGATCTCTTAGCTAGCAGCCAGCAGTGTTAGGGGTTTTGTCTTGATTTTCTTACCATATTTGAGTTTTACTTTTCCCTTAAAGGAAAGTCAAAGTATTACCATTATTGCTTTTACTTTTCCTGAAAGGAAAATATAATTTTCTTTCATATTTGGCTAATCCTTGTCTTGGAGGAAAAGTTTTTTACATCTATAAATTGACGACCTCCTTCTCACAATTAGAGAACACACAAAAGAACATCCACATTCGGATTGTTGAAGTTAGGTTTGTGGCAAGCCGTCCTTCGGGATGTTGAAGCCCAGTCCTACTATGTAAGAAAACTATTGTGCTTGCAGTCTAGCCGTCTTGCTCGCTGTTTCCCTGCCCTCTACACACCCATGGTGATCATTAAAAGTCTTTCGTTCAGGGGGAGATTATTCTGTCATATTTTTTTTTTTTTTTTTTTAATATTAGGTTTCATGATGGTCACTTGATCAAATCATATTATAATATAATGTCTTTTTAGTATATCTTCTTTGTCGTCTAATTTATAGTTATTTAAGATTTACAATGATTAGCTTCCGCATGACCCCCGGATTATTTCAATCACAATAAGCAGGAGTGTATCCTGAATGTTTTATAACACTTCTTCCAAATAGTATAGGTGATCTTTAATGACACATTTTAATCAAATGTCATAAAAGGATAAAAGCACAAACCTCATAATATACAAATAGAAAAAATTGTTTATCGGTGCTTGCAAGTTGGTAGCAACGTTGATCAGCCCAAATGGCTTAACCTTGAACTTGTAGGCTAATTTATGCAAATATTTCTTTTATGTCATCATTAGATTTTAGCCCTATATTTAAAAATTGTTCAAATATAGCACTTTGGAAATTACCTTTCAGACAAAGTTAGACTTGGCTTCAATATTTGTTCATATATTGCTCGACCTTAATTATAGACAAAATATTAGACTGTCGTCTAACGCTTGCAATAACTTATAATTTTGGACTATCGTCTAATATTTTCTCATAAGATTTTCCGTTTGCTCAAAAGAAATCTTTACTTCGTGATCTAAAAGGTGTAAGTTGCAAAAGAAATAAAAAGAAGATCATTCTCTAAATAACAGTCTTAGTCGAATTTATAAGTCTTAATGTACCATTCAAATTTTGAAAGAAGCACCTTACCCTCTAAAATAGACTTACTGTTCCATTCAAATTTTGAAAGGAGCGCCTTACCCTCTAAAATAGACTTTCTTGACACAATTCTAAATTAATTGTATCAGTGTGTTTCAGATGCCGAATGCTTAGATTTTCTTTTGTAACATATTTCTTTTCTTTTTTCCTTTCCATATCAATTAAGACGAACCACACAGGTTGATCGATCTAGATATTCGACATGAACGTGAAACATAATCTACCATCTGCTAGCAGATTGAAATCCCTTCTCAACAAAGAATGATGAATCAGTTGATCACCAAATTCCTTTAATTTTCTTCTTGTCTTTCTATGAATTTTCTCTTTTTATTAATCATATATGTATATCTTTGGGGATGGGTTGGGAAGGGGAGGATGATTAGATTAATCTTAGCTTTGAAACAATGTAGTATAACGTCTTGCAGATAGCAAATATTAAATGATACAGAAACCAATTAGCAACCACAATTACTCTTTGGTTGGTATATTACCAATTGTCCTCTCAACAAGTTATGCAATATTATGATTACTTCTCCCTCATATGCAAAATATAATAACAAAACATCGGATTTCTATCTCTTTTTTTTTTTTTTCCTCTTTCTTCTAATAATTACATAATTTTCATTCAAATTAGGTGAAACAACTCCTTGGGGAGGATGGTAAGGGTGGGCACAAAGGAGATTTGGTTATTGTTTTATTTTACAAGTTGTTAATTTTGGTGTACGGAAAATTGAAAATTACGATTCAAATTGTTGGTTTCAAAAAGTTGGTACGTTTCAACTTTCAATTGACATGAGGACACTTCCATCCTCTCCTCGGCCCCAATTACCTCTGCGTATAACTTAAATTCAAACGGAAATAACATCTCTTGCGTTGTTGTATTTCAAATATCTAACTGTTACCTCCATTTCTTTTACTAGAAATAATAATTTGAAAATACTTGATGTTCTAAAGAAGTAAGAGAGAGTTAATTCCTTTTAATGATTAATTTAACCCTTACACTAATAAGGGCGGAGAGAGATTGATGTAATGAAAGTAAAAGCAGTACTCCTTGTTAGTAAACTGTATTCGCAAATAAACATAAATCAGAATCTGAAAACAGTATCAAAATTACGTAAGAATTAAACTGAGCGCACTGAATTCACAATGTGGCCTTAAGGAAATTAATCCCCTCAATGTACCCGAGGTGTTGGTATATATCCTCCCAGGATAGAACGATTTATTCAGAAGATCATAAGGATATATATAGCCATGGAAGTGTTGGTTCAGAAAGGTGCAACTCAAAGGTTACCTTTCAGATGGGCGGGAATATTTGAATTAATCCGGGAAGGAGAAACGGAAAGCGGATCCGGGAAATCGGGTCATAATTTGAATAATTAATTAATTAAATTTGGTCAAAAAAGATTATCAATCATATCATTTGATTGAAGCCGAAGCCGAGCGACGACGACGGCCCGAGAGGAGGTCCTTTTCTCAACTCTTTATGAGCTAGAAGAAATGCTTCTACATATATGCACAAGAACTTTCCTTTCTACAACCAATGTGGGAGAAATGCTTCATCCAAAAAAGCAAAAAAGGAACAATTCAAAATTTTCATTTTCCCTCCATATTTTCTTCCCTCCATTTCCTATTCTTCTAACACTTAAAACCAACAATCCCCACATGAATGGGGAATGACTATAAGAGAAAGGAATGCACAGACAAGTGTGTGATTTACATGTAAAGATTAATTGCATCTGGATAAGTAAGTTTCCCTTTGAACTTTCCGTAGTGAACTTATATTGGATATACTCAGTCAATCGGTAGATATGATATCTTTGAACCGTCGAGCTTTGTTGTACACCTAGACAACATAAGTCACACAATTAACCCTTAATCGTCTATGGTTCTCATGGTTGTGTTCTTTTTAGCCATGAACACCGCCTAATTCTATGAGTGCATAGAGAATGGGCCTTCACTATCATTCTTCTTGAAGCGGCTTACACTTCACATTCACATAGGTGATTTCTAAACGTGCAATCATGTAGATACACTATTTGGTCATATCTTGCCAAACTTAGAAACCATTAAAAAAATTAATGCTTTATTAACTCATTAAAAAGCCTTAACATTTTATCCTTGTTTCTGAACATTATCTTCATTATGAGAATGAGTTGAGTTATTTGACAATATTGAACTGTCATTCATAACTTTGTTTGATCCCTTCGAACCTAGCTCTTGGAATCTCCAGTCTACCAGGTAGAGTTACCGCCATGATGACTTGTCCTAGGCCTTAACCCCATTCCCCTTGATGATCTTTCAAACGCCTCTCTAGTTAGGCTTTTTGTAAGTGGATCCGACACGTTATCTCTCGACTTTACATAGTTAATAGTGATAACACCACTACAGAGTAGTTGCCTAAGGGTATTGTGTCTCCGTCATATGTGAAGAGATTTTCTGTTATACATAACGCTCTCTGCCCTACCTATTGCCGCTTGGCTATCACAATGTATACATATAGGTGCCAAAGGATTGGGAAATGGAAATGTCTTCCAAAAAATTTCGGAGCCATTTAGCTTCTTCGCCGGCCTTGTCTAAAGTTATAAATTCAGATTCCATTGTAGAGCGGGCGGTGCAGGTCTGTTTGAATGATTTCCAAGACACTGCTCCTCCACTAATGGTGAAAACATATTCACTTATGGATTTAACTTCAGATGATCCAGTGCTCCAATTTGCATCACTATATCCCTCAATTACTGCGGGATATTTATTATAGTGCAAGCATAGTTTTGGGTGTGTTTTAAATGCCCCAAAACTCGTTTCATTGCCATCCAATGAGTTTGATTGAGATTACTTGTCAACCGACTTAGCTTACTAATAACACATGCTATATCTGGTCGTGTACTATTCATGATATACATTAAGCTTCCCAATACTCGTGCATAGTCCATTGTGAATCACTTTCACCTTCATTCTTTTGAATTGCAAAACTTACATCAATTGGAGTGTTGCAACATTAAAATTCAAATACTTGAGCTTGTCAAGTACCCTTTAAATATAATGAGACTGTGATAATGCTAGACCTTGTGGAGTTTTATGGATCCTAATTCCTAAGATCAAATTAGTAACTCCTAAGTCTTTCATATCAAATTTGCTAGCCAACATGTACTTAGTAGCATTTATGTCAGCAATATATGTACTCATTATCAATATGTCGTCAACATATAAACAAACAATGAATTCATGATTTGGAGTATTTACATTAATCTTAAATTCATTTTCCAACATTGTTTTGGTCAAATTTTGTATGTCATTGTTTGGGTGCTTGTTTTATTCTATAAAGCGACTTAACAAGTTTGCACACTTTCATTTCTTTACCAGGAACCATGAAACCCTCAGGTTATTCCATGTAAAATTCTTCCTCCAACTTTCCATTTAAGAAAGCTGTCTTAACATCCATTTGGTGGATTTCAAGACCATACACGGCTGCCAGTGCTACTAACATCGGAATGGATGTTACCCTTGTTACCAACGAGTATGTGTCAATATAATCAAAGCCTTCTTTTTGTCTATAACCTTTAACAACAAGTCTCGCCTTGTATTTTTCCATAGTGCCATCAGCTTTCATTTTCCTTTTACATATCCATTTCGAACCTAAGGGTTTATTTCCGGGAGGAAGATCAACCAATTCTCATGTATGGTTGTTAAGATTGATTCAATCTAACTATTGATTGTCTCTTTCCAAAATGGTGAATCTGAAGAAGACATGGCTGTCTTAAATGTTTGAGGCTCATTTTCAAGTAAAAATGTCACAAAATCCGGTCTAAAGGAAGTAGATATCCTTTGACGTTTGCTACTCTTTGGATCCTTTTTACTTGATGTATTTTCCTTTGGTTCTTCCCGTGGTCGTTTAGACTTTAGATCTTTCGTTAGGAGACTCAAATTCATTTTTATGCGGATAAATGTTTTCAAAGAATTCAACATTATCTGATTCAATTACCATACGAATGTCGGGATTTTCAAATTTATGAACCAAAAACTGACATGCTTTACTGTTGGTAGCATATCCAATCAAAACATAATCCACAGTTTTTGATCCAATTTTGACCCTTTTGGGTATAGGAACTTGTACTTTAGCTAAACACCCCACCACTTTGAAATATTTCAAGTTGGGTTTTTTTCCTTTCCATTTTTCATATGGAATAGATTGTATTTTGCTGTGAGACACTCTGTTGAGTATTCGGTTAACTGTAAGAATAGCATCCCTCCACAAGCTCTGCGGCAAACGAAACTTATTAAACCTTGATTCTTATTATACCTAGTTATTCCAATTTGAAGAACATAAAAGCCTTGATGCTTATTATACCTAGTTATTTTGATTTTAAAGAGTGTGTGTGGAAAGTAAATCGGAGGAAAAGTATAATATATTTCTTATTCTGATAACTCTAAAAACTTTACTAAAGGAAGGTCTATGATTCAAATCTCTCTTTTCATTACCAAATTAAATTTTCTTTTATCTTGTTAATAATCTAGCTAGAAAGCAAAACAGGAAAATATAAAAATAAAAAGACAATGTTATTGGACTAACAGAGACAATAAACCACCTTAAGTCTCTACATGTTAATTGTCTTCCCCTGAAGGTGCCTTTTCTTTTAGTTTCTTTATTTGTTTATTTTCACATCTTTCTTTTTGTTTTCACTTATTTTCCTTTTTATTTTTTTATTGCGATTGGGGAGGAGTGAATCTGGAAGTGAGGCTGTGAGGGGCATGGCAGATTAATTAATACTTACTGTCGTTATTATTTTTGTTACAGAAAAGGATATGCTGAAAATTCATGAGTCCCTTTATTTGTATGTTTACTTATAATTCTTGAAAGAGGAAGTGCAAAATGGAGGGATGATGCACTTTCCTAGCAAGGAGCCATCTAATTCTTCTCTATGTTCATATCAAAAGAGAGTTTTGTTTACCCCGAATTTGGATAATCAATTGAATTTGTAAGTGGATATAGGATATGTGTTTTAAATCTCAATATATACCGTAGGGAATGGAGTGTATGGACGTTATGTAACAATGCGATTGATGAAGAGTGTTAGTGCTTGTTAAATGACATGCAACACTTATTTGAGGAAATACAATGAAAGTGCAAATGGTCACTATGGACCGAATCAGATCTTGGAGAGAGAGAGAGATTGTATATATGCTTTGATGTTACAAGTGTTCTTGAAAATGAATAAGCCAACCCCCTTCAAGGAGAAGGGTGGTCTCTATTTATAGGGTTGCCTTCATGGGCTTCATACAATACTAATCATTTAAAAAATAAAAGAAAGGACGACTCTGAGCGGATTTGGTGGGATTAGGTTGGCCGTACAGCCTGACACATGCATGGTTGGTGGTTGACCATGGCAGGATGCTACTGACGTGTGGCTCGATGCAACGGATGTATCGGACCAACGACACGGATACTCGGGGTAACGACCTCGACCGACTCGGTAACGAAGGAAACGGACCGAACGGTCATCTGGATTAGCTCCGGACAGGCGTTCCTCCGGTTCAGAGGGAAAGTCTTCATGTATCCCCTAGTTCCCTTCTTCCTTCGGTTCCTTGTTCCTCCGTCTTGACTCATATTCGGTTTTTACCGTATACAGATAGTCCCCACACTTTCCGGACCAACGATCTATCGGAGTAACGGGAAGTGGATGAATCATGAAACCGGTGACTCTACTGGCTCGTCGTTATCTTCTTATTTTGGCGGGAACAGTTGCGTCACGTCCCCTCTTTATCGGCCACGTGTCTCCTCCTGAATGGCCGGTTCTGACAACCGCCGCACGCATGTCGCTTCGAGTAGTTTCTTATTAATTACGGGGGACACGTGGCATCCCCTGGTTGGCTGGGGGATCGTAACCGTCACAGTCCCATTTCTCCTTCATTTTTCACTCTTCACTGCATTTTCTCTTCTTCACCATATTTAGTTGTCCTCTACAGTCAGTCTGTCGCTGATTTATTGCACGTACTACGTGAAAAGGGGCAACCTCATCACCATTTCTGCTAACTGTTCTCGTGGGAGTGTTACTTTGCACTTTGTCATTTCCTGAATTACTAGTTCCCTCAATCTTCTTGAACTTTTCTTCTGAATCCTCTTCTTTTCACATTTTCGAAATGTCGGAAACCACTTCTCATGACATTCCCTCGATCTCAACTCCAGGAACCGAGACCGTATCTCCGGTTAAAGCAAAGAGCTTCTTTGAGCCTACAGCTTCGGATGTCATACCAGCCAAATTCAACTTCAACAAAGACCTCGAGGTTGAAAAGCCTTCGTCGGTGTCCGATAGGGGGTTCGATGTGAGATGATACCCCTCCTCCATTACCGAGGATAAACTCGACCTGGTCCGGGCAGACTGCGGGTGGAACACACGCTCGGTTCAAGTTTTCGCCCCCGGTCCTGATGAATCAGTCACCGACCACCGGAGAGGTTTTTTGTACGTTTACACCTACCCCTTTACTCTCAAGCTCGACCCTCCGATTGACCCGGTCATCCTAGACATGTGCCTGACTTATGGAGTGACCTTGGCCCAAATTGGTCCGATTGTTTGGAGGGTCGTGGCATGTCTCCGACTGCTGGCCAATAACGCCGAGAAAGAGTTCACGTTGGCCCACTTGATAAGCCTATATTCCCCGAGGATATTTCGGGGCGGCGTAATAAAATTGACCAAACGCAGCCGAAACCCCTTTTTCTCGAAGATGGACGAGGACAGAGACCGAGGCTGGCTGGAGCGGTTCGTCCGGGTGAGGACCTGGGACATCATCCCGGAAGATTACATGCCATTCCCTGAAGAGTGGAACGACAAGCGTAAGCTTGAACTTCGAGCTATTGCCTTTGTATGTTTTGTCCTTTTTCGGTTTCATTTTTTCACCGCTTTTCTTATTTTGATTAGCCAAAGGATACGTTCCCCCGATAGTCCGCAATCTGAATGAATGGGTCACGGCACTCCTCAGCCAGTATGACCATGACAACCGGACGTGGGACCACCTATCACGTGGCCGATGGGTCGCCCAAAACCACGGTAGTACTATGCTTTCACCCGAGTTTAATGCATTTTTTCACAGTCCGTACTCATGGTCTCTTTGGCTTTTAGGTTTACCCAAGGGCTCGGTGGATCCGAGACCGGAGTCGGGCGCCGAACCCACAGCGTCCGCATCGGAGTTTGACTCAGCGGGTGCGTCTCGTGCCCTCGCTGCTGCTACTGCGGCCAAAAGAAAGAGGCCCTCGGAAAGGGGGCAAAAGCCGCAGAAGAGGGCGAGGAGCGCAGCCCGGTCCTCCCGGGAAGAAGCAGATCCCGATATCATCATCCGGAGAGTTGATGCCAGTTCTCCCGTTGCTCCGATCCCTTAGGAGGCCGCCGCCATTTCACCTCCTTCTTCCGCTGCTGAAGGACTTCTGATTCCGGCCCCACATACAGGTGCAGAAGAAATTCTTTCCCCGACTTCTTTAAGTTCGATTGACTTTGTCGACATTACAGGTGAAACTTCTTCTGAAGAGGCTCCCCTGCAAAGGACAAGGAGGCCCGGGGAGGCGGCCGCCGCTGAGGTCGGTCAAAAGGCTGGGCCGGTTCCTGAGATCGAAGTCCCCGTCGACGTCGATCTGACGCCCGAGCATGAGCCTGCCGCAACTATGGTATCCCCGAGCTTTCCCGAAGATATTGAGGCTGCTCCAAGTTCATCTACCCCGGCACCACAGCCCGACGATTTTGACGATATGTTCTCGGGCACCCCTCCCGCTACCGGTGAAGCTGCGGGATTCGGGCATCTGCCTATCCCTCGAGCTACGAGGTCGGCCAACCGGACCTCCGAATCTGGGGCTAGGGACGGCTTGGTGCGTGTTTTTCCGGAGCCAAGCGTGGAACCGAGGAGAACCAAATCGGTTGTGGTCACCGTCCCCGAGGACTGCATCTTTCTTTCTCGCCCGGTGGGCGTAGCGAGCTACCTGAGGCCTGTTGTCTCAGATTCGGATAAGCGGAAAATGACCGGGGTTACCTGGCAATGCCTTATCAACGAGGGTATGCATGCGAGCAACCGGGTAGGTTTCTGAGCCGTCTCTACATACCTTTACTAAGAATTTTAATCCTGTTCTCGTTTAAGTTTTTTGACTTGCCTTCTTTTGCAGAGTGTGGTGCTTGTTAACGAGGCCTTCGTCCGTGCCCAGCAAGAGATGGACGATCTTAAGGGACAATTGGATGCCCAGGGTCGGGAAACGGAGAAGTATGTGCATCTTCTTCGGGAGAAGGAGGAGGAGCTGAGTCGAGCAGTTGCTCTTTCCCATCTTCAGCCCGAGCTTGACGCAGCAAAGGCTGAGAACCGTCGGCTGAGGAGTGAACTGGTCGCTATGACCGAATACAATCGGAGCCTCGAAGCCGAGAAGATCGGCCTTAACCGGGATAATGCTCAAATTTTCTCGAGGCTGGGTGAGCTTGAGACCTCTTTCTCCCAACTCCAGGAGGAGCTGGATGTGGTGAAGTCGGATGCTTCTATCTTGGCCAAGAGGAACCGGCTTCTTGAATCTGAGAATTCCCGGTATCAGGAGCGTGCCAGAGTGTTCGAAGAGAAAGCAGAGAACAGGTCTCGAATGTGTGATGACTTGAAGAACGAACTCAGGGAGACAGCCGATACAAATGATGCCCTCCAGGCCGAGCATCAATCGGCTATTCAAACGCAGAATATTCTTGGGGAGGCTCGGGATGCCCCGGCAGCGAAGTTGGCTCAGGCCGAGGCTGATTTGGACGAGGCTCTGAAGAGCGTCGAGGCCGCCGAGGCTCAGGCCATTATTGTTGCTGAATATGAGAAGTGGAAGTCTCGGAGGATTACTCTCGAGCAAGCCGAGCATGGCTTCACTGATCTTCCGGCTCTTATTGCAGAGGCTAGAAGGGTCGAAGGAGAGGCAAAGGGTGCTCTTGGTTCCGACTCCGATGACTCCGAGCGGACAGAGTTGGAGCGCTCCGGTTCTAATCATTCCGAGTAGATTAGGGGACTTTTATTTTTTTGATGTAAAAAATATCCCTTTGTATAAATTTTCATGGACGAGAAATGCATCTCTCTTGTTTCCTTGTTTGAATGTTCATTACTATTTTTGCCAGTTTTGTCGGTCCGTTTTGAGGGCTAGCTGACTCGTGGTCGTTAGCTTCTCGAGCCTGTAGGACTTATCTAATGCCTTTTTAGAACAAGTAGACTCGCAGTTGTTAATTCATTGTGCCTGTAGGACTTACCCTTGGTGCCGGTATTTTTGGCAATATTTTAGGGCCGGTAAAATTTCGGCGTTGGCCAAATTTTGACGTAGTAGTCCCCGTTTGGGGAAGTCTATCGAATTTTGGCTCGGATCATTGTGACCTTGCTGCCTTTATCGAGTTTCGACCATAGTGCCCGGTATAGGGCGTGTGAATGAGGCAGTGCCGAAATACGGCGATTGTCGCCGGGGTAAAGTCCATTTAGCAGAAAGACACCCGAGATATTGTTATCCGAACTTTCAAAAGTTTCGTGTTTGCGAAATGTTTATACATGTGAGAGTTTTCATTCTTTTTTGCCGTAGCAAATACTAAATGGGACACGATTCATTATGATCGTTTGGTCCTTACATCGAAGGTGATGGCCGATGGCCGGGCCTTTGTTTTGCCGTGGCAAATGCTATATGGGACACGATTCGTTATGATCGTTTGGTCCTTACATCGAAGGCCATGGCCGATGGCCGGGCCTTTGTTTTGCCGTGGCAAATGCTATATGGGACACGATTCGTTATGATCGTTTGGTCCTTACATCGAAGGCCATGGTCGATGGCTGGGCCTTTGTTTTGCCGTGGCAAATGCTATATGAGACACGATTCGTTATGATCGTTTGGTCCTTACATCGAAGGCCATGGCCGATGGCCGGGCCTTTGTTTTGCCGTGGCAAATGCTATATGGGACACGATTCATTATGATCGTTTGGTCCTTACATCGGTGGCCGGGGCAATCAAGTGTTGAGTTTTCCCGTCTTCTTTGACCGAGGTAGTCTTCGATGTGGGCATAGTATTCCCCTAGCATTTATCCGAGCTGCTAGGTCGGGTGAGTGCTATTAAGTCCCCACTCAGAGAGTGTGACCTCGGTGGTCCGGAAGCTCGTCCTTTGTTTCTGCCAAGTAACACGTTGTACTTGTTGCCTCATTAAAAACCTTGTCGGAAAACCCATTCTGGGATAAAACCGTACTAAGGAAAAGAGTGCAACACGTGTTTTCAGTTCTGGGTTCTCTGCTCTGCTTGGTACTTGGCTCTCTGCAAAAAGAAAAGGTCAAAAAGAGAGAAAACATGGGGCTTCCTTACCTTAACAATAGTATCTCTTTAGATGAGCCACATTCCAGTTATTGCGCAAGCGCTGCCCGTCCATGGACTCCAGCTGGTACGACCCTTTGCCCGTTATCCCGGTTATCTTATACGGGCCTTCCCAGTTCGGACCCAACTTTCCCTCGTTGGGATTCTTGGTGTGCAAGGTAACTTTTCGAAGCACCAAGTCCCCGACTTGGAAATATCGAAAGTTGGCTCTTCGATTGTAATATCTTTCCATTCTCTGTTTCTGGGCCGCTATACGGACCAATGCGTTTTTGCGCAGTTCATCCGTGAGGTTAAGCTTCACGGCCATGGCTTCCTCGTTTGATTCTTCGGTGGTATACCTGAACCGGAGGGTCGGTTCGCCAACCTCCACAGGGATAAGGGCTTCAGCCCCGTACACCAATGAGAATAGGGTCTCCCCAGTGCTTGATTTGGATGTGGTTCTGTAAGCCCAAAGCACTTCCGACAATATTTCTCTCCAATGATGCTTTGATGCTTCGAGTCTTTTCCTCAGATTTTGGATTATCGTCTTGTTGGTGGATTCCGCCTGTCCGTTTACACACGGGTGATATGGGGTCGATATAATTTTCTTGATTTTCAATCCTTCGAGGAAATTGGTGACCTTAGCACCCATGAACTGGGGGCCGTTATCACAAGTTATCTCGGCGGGGATGCCGAAACGACAGATGATGTGATCCCAAATAAAGTCAATGACTTCCTTCTCTCTGATTTTTTCAAAGGCCTGCGCTTCCACCCATTTAGAGAAATAGTCAGTCATAAACAAAATGAAACGAGCCTTACCTGGTGCCCAGGGTAACGGACCCACGATGTCCATTCCCCAGTTCATGAAAGGCCAAGGTGAGACCACCGAATGGAGCAGCTCCCCGGGCTGGTGAATCATCGGAGCATGTTTCTAACACCCGTCACATTTTCGGACAAAATCTTTCGAGTCTTCGTCCATCCGGTTCCAGTAATAACCGGCCCTGATAATCTTTCGGACCAGAGCTTCTGCACCGGAGTGGTTGCCACAGGTTCCTTCGTGCACCTCTCTCATCACATATTCTTTTTCACCGGGGCCCAAACACTTAGCCAGGGGACCGAGGAAAGAGCGTCGATACAATTGGCCGTCCACTAAGCAAAAACGGGCAGCCTTGGTCCGTAGCGACCGTGATTCCTTCGGGTCATTTGAGAGCTTACCATCACGCAAGTAGTCAGTGTACTTGTTGCGCCAATCCCAAGTTAAGCCCATTGTGTATACTTCGGCGTGTCCGTTTTCTATGGCCGTGTTTGATAAGTGCACCGTTGCCCCGGGGTTGATTTCCTCCCCCTCGACCGAGGATCCCAAATTTGCTAATGCATCGGCCTTGCTGTTCTGCTCCCTCGGTATGTGCTGCATGGTCCATTCTTTAAATCGATGAAGCACCACTTGGGTCTTTTCGAGGTACCTCTGCATCCGTTCGTCCTTGACTTCGAATACGCCGTTCACCTGGTTTGCGACCAGAAGCGAGTCGCACTTTGCCGCGATTATTTCAGCTCCCATACTTCGAGCCAATTCCAAACCTGCAATCATAGCCTCATACTCGGCTTCATTGTTAGTCAATTTAGCAGTTCTAATGGATTGTCGAATGACATCCCCGGCTGGGGTCCTAAGGACAATCCCTAATCCGGAACCCTTAAGGTTTGAGGCCCCATCTGTGTGTAGAGACCAAATGCCCGTGGCCTTTCCCGAGGTCAGCAGAAGTTCTCTTTCGACCTCGGGGACCATAGCCGGGGCAAAATCTACCACAAAATCGGCCAAGATTTGGGATTTGCTGGCCGTTCGGGGTCTATACTCGATATCGTAACCGCTAATTTCTACAGCCCATTTTGTTAATCTACCTGACAACTCCAGTTTATGCATGATGTTTTTTAGAGGGTAAGTAGTTACTACACATATGGGGTGGCATTGAAAATAAGGCTTGAGCTTTCTGGAAGCGCTTACCAGTGCTAATGCCAAATTTTCCAAATGGGGGTAACGGGTCTCGGCATCCCCCAAAGTTCTACTTACGTAATAGATAGGGAATTGCGTACCTGATTCTTCTCGGACCAAAACGCCACTTACCGCCACTTTGGAGACAGTTAGGTAGAGGAAAAGCGGCTCGTCTGCCTTCGGTGTGTGCAGCAACGGGGGGCTAGACAAGTACCTCTTCAATTCATGTAGAGCCTCTTGGCACTCCGGTGTCCAGACGAAATCGTTTTTCTTCCTAAGCAAAGAGAAAAAACGGTGACTCTTGTCCGAGGACCTCGTTATGAAGCGACTTAGCGCCGCTATTCTTCCGGTGAGCCTCTGTACCCCTTTTATGTTGTTCACAACCTCGATATCCTCGATGGCCTTGATCTTGTCCGGATTGATTTCAATTCCCCGGTGTGATACCATGAAACCCAGAAATTTACCGGACCTTACTCTGAAGGCACATTTTTCCGGGTTGAGCTTCATGTTGTATTTGCGGAGCACATCGAAGGTTTCCTGCAAATGCTTTAAATGGTCCTCTGTTTCCAGGGACTTAACAACCATATCGTCAACATAAACTTCCATCGTTTTCCTTATTTGTTCTTCGAACATTCCATTAACTAGGCGTTGGTAAGTTGCACCGGCATTTTTAGTCCAAAAGGCATGACGTTATAACAGTAAGTCCTATATCGGGTGATGAAAGATGTTTTCTCTTGATCCTCCGGGTGCATCCGAATTTGGTTATACCCGGAGTAAGCATCGAGAAAACTTAACATCTCATGTCCGGCCGTCGCATCGATCATTCTATCAATGTGAGGCAATGGAAATGAGTCCTTCGGGCATGCCTTGTTTAAATCCTTATAATCGACACACATTCGAAATTTATTACCTTTTTTGGGCACTACCACCACATTAGCAAGCCAATCCGGGTACTTCACCTCCCGGATAGAACCTATTTTTAAAAGCTTTGTTACCTCATCTTTCACGAAGGCGTGTTTGGCCTCCGCCATGGGCCTTCTTTTTTGCTTCACCGGGGAAAGCTTCTCGTCCAAGCTGAGCTTGTGAGTTGCTATTTCCGGTGATATACCTGTCATATCTATATGCGACCAAGCAAAGCAATCGGCGTTAGCTTGAAGAAACTCAATTAATTTGCGCCTGAGCTCCGGGGTAAGCCCCGTGCCCAGGTATACCTTTCTGTCCGGTAGGTACTCGAACAGGATGATCTACTCCAGCTCCTCTACGGTTGACTTGGTTGCATCCGAGTCATCCGGCATGACGAATGATCTGGGTACCTCGAAATCATCCTCTTCATGCACTGGATCCGACCCGGTACACTTTGATTGCTATTGAGGGACCTCCCCTCCGGTTACATCCTTTTCCTCCTGAGCCGGCTCCTTAGGCCGAGGCGCCGCTTCCTCTACCGCGAACATTTCCCTTGCTGCGGGCTGCTCACCTCAGATGGTTTTCACCCCCTCCGGGGTGGGGAATTTCAGCAACTGATGCAGTGTTGAGGGCACCGCCCTCATGCTATGTATCCAGGGTCTGCCCAATAGTGCATTATATTTCATGTCCCCTTCGATCACATAGAACACCGTTTATTGAATGGTGCCATCCACGTTCACGGGCAATGAGATCTCCCCCTTCGTGGTTTCGCTCGCCATATTGAACCCGCTGAGTAGCCGGGCCACCGGTACGATTCGATCGAGCAGTCCTAGCTGTTCGACCACTCTCCATCGGATGATGTTGGCTGAGCTACCTGGGTCAATCAAAATACGTTTAACCTTAGTTTTAAAGATAAGTACAGAAATTACCAATGCATCATTGTGCGGTTGGATGATGCCCTTTGCGTCTTCGTCGTTGAAGAAAATAGAGCCCCCGGTTGAGTGATCTCGGATGCGCTTTTCACGAACAATAGAAACCTTTGTCCGTTTCATTATCGGCCCCCGAGGGGCGTCAATACCCCCAACTATCATGTTGATTATATGCTGGGGTTCGGTCGGCTCGGCCCTTCGATGAGCTTCTCTTTCCTTGTAATGACTTTTGGCTAGCTCGCTCAGCAGATCTCGGAGGTGACTGTTCTTCAATAATCGGGCTACCTCTTCTTTCAACTGGCGACAATCTTCGGTTCTATGGCCATGGGTTCCGTGATATTCACACACCATGCTCGTATCCCATTGGCCCGGATCTGACCTCAGAGGTTTCCGCCATCTTACGTCCGGGACGCGGCCGATGGCCGAGACGAGGCCCGAAGTACTAACGTTGAAGTTGTACTCCGAAATCTTTGGCGGACCCTTATTACCGGCAGAACTTCCGGCATCGCTCCTGAACGAGAGCCCCCGGCTGTTTGATGGGCGCTCGACCTGCTTGCTAACCCGTCCTGAGAAACGGCTGGGGCTCTCCCTTGACTTTTCCGACCTATAATTTTATCTCTTCGAATGGGAGTATGGCCGAAACCTTTCTCTCGATGATTCGACCTTTGTTTCATAACCCTTCCTCGGCTTCTCAAAACTTCTATCCATTTTTACCGGGACTGGGGGGAGCTCGAACTGATCATCCTCCACCCGAATCTTCGATTCATACCGATTATGGACATCGGCCCATGTCACAGCCTCGTATTCCAGCAAATTTTCTTTTGATTTGAACGAAGCAGTTGAACTTAGCACGTTGAGCCCCTTTGTGAAAGCTTGCGCGGCCCATTCTTCTGGAACTGGGGGGAGTTCCATCCGTTCACTCTGGAACTGGTTGACGAACTCACGCAGTAACTCATCGCCCCTTTGGGTTATTCGGAAGATATCGGCCTTGCGGGCCTGTACCTTTTTGGCACCGGCGTGAGCCTTTACGAAGGCATCAGTGAGCATTTCGAAAGAAGTGATCGAATGCTCGGGCAGGTGGTCGTACCACGTCAACGATCCCTTTGACAGAGTTTCCCCAAATTTTTTCAACAACACTGACTCAATTTCATCTTCCTCCATATCATTGCCTTTTATGGCACATGTGTATGAGGTCACATGCTCGTGCGGGTCCGTTGTGCCGTCATATTTCTGTATATCGGGCATTTTGAACCTCTTTGGGATCAGTTTCGGGGCTGCGCTCGGAGGAAAAGGCCTTTGGATGTACCTTTACGAATTCGGCCCCTTCAATAAAGGCGGAGCCCCCGGGATCTGATCCACCCGAGAATTGTATGTCTCGACTCTCTTTTCGGTTGAGTCTACCCGTTTCGCCAAAGTTTCGAGCATCTTTAGAACCTCGGTAGAAGAACCGGCTTCGGAGCTGTTGCTCTCAACCATTCGTGCCTCATTTCTTTCGGTTTCGGCAACACTCTTCGTCTTACCCGGCTCTGCTTCATCTTTTCCGCTCTGCAATCGGGCAATCGCGATTCCTTTCGCGGCGATTGCCGCCCTTTGTTCCTGTAGCATTTCAAAAATTAAACGCAAGTTAACATTGTCATTTGGTGCATCCGGTTCCCTCCGGCCCTGGGTCCGAGACAATGTAACGGAATTGTGAGTATTTAGAGGATCGGTGGCCGGTAGGGCGGCATTCTCCTGGTCCACGGTATTTTGCCCGTTGAGTCCCTCCCTCGAGTCGACGAGGTTCGGGTGAGCGGATTTTGGAAATTCCCGTGGTCCGCTACCTTCATTTTCTTCCACAATCTCGGTGTTATTGACATGGCCAGATTGTTCGATGTCGGCCATTTAGTCCGTTTTTCGCAGAGATGGGCAGGAGATGTTTTTGATTTTGATGAAAATGACAGAAATCGAGACTAAAGACCATTATTATCCTAGCCCCACGGTGGGCGCCAAACTGTTTACCCCGAATTTGGATAATCAATTGAATTTGTAAGTGGGTATAGGATATGTGTTTTAAATCTCAATATATACCGTAGGGAATGGAGTGTATGGACGTTATGTAACAATGCGATTGATGAAGAGTGTTAGTGCTTGTTAAATGACATGCAACACTTATTTGAGGAAATACAATGAAAGTGCAAATGGTCACTATGGACCGAATCAGATCTTGGAGAGAGAGAGAGATTGTATATATGCTTTGATGTTACAAGTGTTCTTGAAAATGAATAAGCCAACCCCCTTCAAGGAGAAGGGTGGTCTCTATTTATAGGGTTGCCTTCATGGGCTTCATACAATACTAATCATTTAAAAAATAAAAGAAAGGACGACTCTGAGCGGATTTGGTGGGATTAGGTTGGCCGTACAGCCTGACACACGCATGGTTGGTGGTTGACCATGGCAGGACGCTACTGACGTGTGGCTCGATGCAACGACTGTATCGGACCAACGACACGGATACTTGGGGTAACGACCTCGACCGACTCGGTAATGAAGGAAACGGACCGAACGGTCATCCGGATTAGCTCCGGACAGGAGTTCCTCCGGTTCAGAGGGAAAGTCTTCATGTATCCCCTTGTTCCCTTCTTCCTTCGGTTCCTTGTTCCTCCGGCTTGACTCATATCCAGTTTTACCGTATACAAGTTTAATTTCCTCACTCAATTTCTTCAATTCAACGTTAATATATCTGAATATTTTATGACTACACCCTTCACAAATTTAATCAGAAGAAACTTCTACAAGAAACTTCTACAAACAACTAAAATCTCTTGAACAGATGCCTCGGAAATGCATGAGGCATGATGTATTATGTAATAGGATAACTTTACGGTAGATCATTCAACTTTTTTTTTTATTGTATCAAAGTTATTAAATTATCTTTTGTAGTAAAAAGGAAATTCAATATATTTTACCTAAGTATCACAAGAAGTCACTAAACTATTACAACAAATAAAAGTATTTTGACCAAGTATTACAAAAAGTCATTCAGTAAACTAAGAAACTAAGTACGTGTTTGGACATAGATTTGGTTGAAACTAGAAAAAGAACTTTTGAAGTTGAAAAATGACATTTAGAAGTTGAGTTGTATTTGGACCATCAATTTTTTAAACTTGAAAAACTCATCTCCAAAAACTAACTTAAAAATCAATCCACCAGACAATATAACAACATACCCAGTGTAAATTAAACCACAAGTGGGTCCTGGAAAGAATAGAGTGTACGCAGACCTTATTTCTACTTTGAGAGGTAAAGATGTTTCCACTAGACCCTCGACTCCAATTCACCAAACAATATTTTTTAAAAAGATTAATTTTATAAAAGGAAAAAAGTTTCTTTGTCCAAACCGCGGCTTCCTTTCAAAATTGTTTTTTGTTCTTTATTTTGACAGCGATATTGAGTTAGTGGATGTTAATTAGGAAAGTTTACCTTATTTTGTTGCTGGAAGTTAATTAGGAGAGTTTACCTTATTTTGTTGCATGTGGGGACAATGGGATATGAAGAAACACAAGAATCATAGATGGCTTTCGACGCAGGGGCGGATCTACAGTGTCCGGTGGGATTCTCGGGAACCCACTAACGTTTGCCCCGACCCTATATTTATACTGTGAAATCTGTTGAATATATAAATATATTTCGCTGGGAACCCACATCAAAGATGTGTTGTTGGTCTGATGGCAAAGAAGGGGTTGACTAAAGCTTTGTTGTCCATGATTAGGGTTCGAAACTCGCTGGGCGATTTTAAGTCTTGTTTCTTTTTTTAACCAAACACTTCATTCTTCTTCCTCATTTTTTTTTTCCGGTTGTTTTCCTCTTATATTGTAATATAATTTCTCACAATTTTTTCTAACCATTTCATGA
This sequence comes from Lycium barbarum, assembly GCF_019175385.1. Classification (NCBI taxonomy): domain Eukaryota; kingdom Viridiplantae; phylum Streptophyta; class Magnoliopsida; order Solanales; family Solanaceae; genus Lycium; species Lycium barbarum. The sequence continues at coordinate 115,739,131 of NC_083344.1, read as the reverse complement.
CCCTTCGAAATGGTTATATATATATATCTGGGAAACAGGACCCATAAGTTTCAAATTCTGGATCCGCCTCTGTTTCGACGGTCATTAGTTTGGATAATAATCAAATTGGAAATATGAAAATCAAAATTAATTTATCCACACACACCCCTTTCACCCACTCACAAGAATAGCTTAATTTGCAAAATTATAGTGTGGTCCACAGAGTTATGTACTTTATGTAAAATGCAAGAAATAATCGGGGAAGAATTACGTGCCTAATGACAGTTTGTTTTTTTGTTTTTTTTTTTTTTTTTGAATTTGATTGAATGTATGTTGTTGTTCGAGAAGCGAGGGACTGGCCCCGATATCCATGTCATCACCTAACTAAAGAAAAACGACTCAGCAGCAAATTAAGTTAAACAGGACTTTTCACCTATATATATACAAACAAGCCTAAAAGACATCTATCACTACTGAAAAGAAAACCACATCTCTTTCTATTACAGTAAAGTAAAAAGAGCAAAAAGAATAATGGAATCTTGGCTTCGTATTTTCTTCTTGTTTGCTTGCCTCTTTCCAGGTTTCGTTGAATGCCGGGTTCGACGTTACAATTTCAATGTAAGTATTAGTAGAAAAGTAAGGATTTAATTGTAAGTAACTTCTACGATATCAACGTAATTTAACTTGTTATATAGTAGATTACTTGCATTAATTTTCAGTAACTAAAAAACAGTAGAAAGTACTGCTCGTCTACTCCCTGTTATTGACTAGACATACCAACTCTGTTACTAGCTAGCTAGCTATTTCTTCTAAATTATAGATTTGCTTGACGCACATAGAACTGCTTTTTCAATGATATTGAAGCATTTTTGCCTCATAGAATGGTTTATGAGAATAATTACTTGCTGAATCCATGAACTTTTTCAAATGGTAGTGCAATCTTCGACAAACGTAAATGACTTTTAATTTGCATGCCACCAATGTTCTAGTGATGGTTCTACTTTGTTATATGGCTCTAAAATTAATTTACTCTCAATGGTCATATTTATTTTCCAAAATAAATGATCGTCGTTTTCTCTTTTTCTTTTGTGTTTTCCTTATTATTATAATTTTCCTTACAAGTTACAACATTCTTCAGAACTGTTGACATTTCGATCCACTATTAACCGTCACAAAATATGTTGATGTAGAGTTTGTTGGCAATAACAAGTAGATTTCTTAAAGTACAATGCATTACAAATTAGCTGAGTAAAACCCAATTAGCAAAGGTGGTTGGTCTAATAAAACAAAAATTAGTTGGCGCCAACACTTCAAAAAATAATCATTACTACTTTCAAACCATATGGAAGGTGAAAATAAATTGTCAAACCAAACATCATCAGTACCATGACATTCCTATCAAAAATACTAACAAATTTATTACTCCAAAACCAGGTGATGATGAAAAATACGACTCGTCTGTGTTCTACGAAGCCCATTGCCACTGTTAATGGCAAATTCCCAGGACCCACAGTCTATGCTAGGGAAGGTGATACTGTGCTTGTCAATGTTGTTAACCATGTCAAATACAATGTTTCTATCCATTGGTAAGTTATATAATAGAGAGATTTTTACATGATCTATGTTTAACCAGCATGTTAGTTACTTATAATTTTTTTATCAGTTTATAATTACAATGTCACACCTAAGATTTGAGCATGTGACCTGAAGTAACTTTTTGAACTCCTTTTGCTACTCCACCAAAAAAATTTCTTATGTCAGGGGAATTCAATAGTTTATATATAACTAAAAATTTCATTTTTTCTCTATTTACACGGTATATTTTATCAACGAAGGAGATTCAACTGTACACCTTATTCCTACTTATCTTTGTACCTTTTTTATATAGATCTTTACGGAAATAGCCGGCTTGTTGAATTTACTGTTTTACTTTTAATTTCTAGTCAGTATATACAAATTATACACGTATATATTGTACATATTTTATACATTCGCTGGCTATTAATTATACATACTTATATACATTCATTGGCTATTTTTAGTTAAGCAATTTGGTGAGGCTGCTATTTAGGTTAATTTTTTTCTTTTTTTTTTTTTACAAGTGATTGTATAAATATTTCTCACACATCAGTGCATAGTATTTAGACTGCTCCATTGAAAGCATCAAAATTAATTTCCATTATCACTTTTGTACAATTCACTTAATTGGTTCTCTTTGCTTTACACAATTAATGTTTTCATTTGGTGTATGATAGGCATGGTGTGAGACAACTTAGAACAGGTTGGTCAGATGGACCAGCATATATCACACAATGTCCAATTCAGCCAGGTCAAAAGTATGTGTACAACTTCACCATCACTGGTCAAAGGGGTACACTCTTTTGGCATGCTCATATTCTATGGCTAAGGGCAACTATGCATGGTGCCATTGTCATCTTGCCTAAGCTTGGTGTTCCATATCCATTTCCAAAACCTGACCATGAAGCTATAGTTGTTCTAGGTGAACATAAATTTCTACACTTTTTTTTTCCCTTAGAGATTTTTTTTCCCACTTTGTTACAAAAATTAGATGGCATGTTTTCTTGAGGGAAAAGAATAAATTAATTTGATGGTTTAATGCAGCTGAATGGTGGAAATCTGATACTGAAGCTGTGATTAATCAAGCCATTAAGGCAGGTGTTGCCCCTAATGTTTCTGATGCTCACACAATTAATGGTCATCCTGGAGCACTTTCAAATTGTCCATCCCAAGGTAATATCTACAACTAAAAAATTTATCGAGTAACTTCTGTTCATTGAGAGTATATAATTATTTTATACTATCAAGCTAAGTAACATACAACAATATGTAACTATTCATAGCAAGTCTAATATATATACATTTATAATTTAGAAATACTTTAATTTATATATACACTACCAAGGTAAATTTTGTTACACTTATTGTATTTTTCATATGTTGCAGTAAATCACGTGCCTTTTTTTTCCGAGATCTAGTTCCACTTGTTATCAATGGTTACTTAGTTATTTTTAGGTGGTTCAGTAGTGTACAAATCTTTTTACATTATCAGTATGTAAAGTTAAATTTACTTAGGAAATAGGGTAAAACTTGTATATCTTTACACCATGATTCATCTGAAAGATAAGAAATTTTAATTTTTGAACTACAATATGCAGGTGGATACAAGTTGAATGTTCATCCTGGAAAATCCTACATGTTACGAGTCATCAATGCTGCACTCAATGAAGAACTCTTCTTCAAGATTGCTGGTCACAAAATGACCGTAGTTGAAGTAGACGCCACCTACGTAAAACCTTTTAAAACAGACACAATTATAATTGCTCCAGGCCAAACAACAAATGTACTTGTAACAGCTGATCAAGGTTCAGGAAAATACATGTTGGCTGCTTCTCCCTTCATGGATGCACCTATTGCAGTCGATAACGCGACTGCTACAGCCACGTTACATTATTCGGGCACTCTGGCTAGTTCGGTCACTACCCTGACTAGCACCCCGCCTAAAAATGCGACCCCCGTTGCTAACAACTTTATCGACTCTCTTCGAAGTCTCAATTCGAAAAAATACCCTGCTAACGTTCCGAAAAATGTGGATCATTCGTTGTTTTTTACGGTGGGGTTAGGAGTTAACCCTTGTCCTACTTGCAAACAGGGGAATGGAAGCAGAGTTGTTGCTAGTATAAACAATGTGACATTTACCATGCCAACAGTAGCCATTTTACAAGCACATTTCTTTGGCATCAAAGGAGTTTATACGACAGATTTTCCTCAAAAGCCTCCAATTAAATTCAACTATACTGGAACACCACCGAAAAACTTGGCTACGAAGAGTGGGACAAAGGTTTATCGATTGGCTTATAATGCAACAGTTCAAGTAGTTTTGCAGGATACTGGAATTATAGCCCCTGAGAACCATCCTATCCATTTGCATGGGTTCAATTCTTTTGCTGTTGGTAAAGGGCTAGGAAATTTTAATCCGAAAACAGATCCAAAGAATTTTAATCTCGTTGATCCTGTTGAGAGGAATACAATTGGAGTACCTGCAGGAGGATGGGTAGCCATAAGATTCCGCGCTGACAATCCAGGTACTACAGAAAAAATAAAGTAACAACATGCTACATTCAGTTAAATTGCACTGATAGAATGATTGTTTTGATATTATCAGTGTATATAACTTAAATTCACGAGGCATTTATAATGGTTGCTAAACTCTTATGAAATTGCAGGAGTTTGGTTTATGCATTGCCATTTAGAAGTGCATACAACATGGGGATTGAAGATGGCATTCCTTGTAGATAATGGCAAGGGTCCAAATGAGTCACTTTTACCACCTCCAAAAGATCTTCCAAAATGCTAAATTATTTATGCCATTCACTTCTTGATGTGAGCAAATTGTAGGAACACAACAAAGGCTGACACCGAAGAAAAGAGAGTCAACAAGCATTGTATTCATCCCTTGTGTAAAAATGAAAAAAGTTTTGCTCTAGCAAATCTCAATAATTATATTTGAAGCTTGTATGTATATGTTTTTTTGCGGTTTCTAATAAAAGTTTGATGATGTGTGTTTTTTCTATCTCTCTTGCTCCCAGTTAATCCCCTTGGTTAAATCTAACCAGTTAAGGAATTATATTACTCCATTTGCAACATTTATTTCAAATTACAACTATAAGATATACAGCCTTGAGTTCCATAGAACATGTCACGATGTGGCATACAAAAATTGCAAGACTTCTCGTGTAAATTTTGCAGTATAGTATATGGTGTAATAGGTCAACAAGTTAAATAATTGCAAAGGAGTAAGCTGATGCTAAAAAATCTTGTGTATACTAGAAAATCATATTTTTGCAGTAAAAATTCTAGGGTCTATTTTAGTTCCATTAAATGGTTCATCATGCAACTGCCAATATAGTCAATGCTGTCTATCACTATATACTATATATCTTTATGTCAACTTGAGCTTACATCTCAATGGTTTACTTTGTACCTTTAACTTTTTCTATATGAATAGATTTTATCCTTAGTGTAAAAAATAGACCATAATGACTAGTTTATAATGACAGCAATTACTAAGCCTCAAATCCAAGCAAGACTGCTTATAACATGTTTTCGCAAATAAGAATCTTCTATATAAATATGTATAAAAGCAGGACATAAGCCCGCTGACGTGGCGCATCCTAAACGCAGGAAATATATTTATCTTTTACCACATTATTTTGGCACTTTCCTCTAGAAATAAAAACAGAAAGCATGAAACACCGCTTTGGCAACCTAGTAATCTTAAAACACTCTATTCCCTGCCTTTTCGCTCTCTTTGTAATGTTTCCAGTTTGCCTCTCGACCCCTCCCTCTCTCTCTCTCTCTCTCCCTCTCTCTCTCTATCTCTATATTCTTCCTCCACTGCACTAAATTATCCACAAAGGAGAAATCCCCCAGAGTGAAGTTCAAGGACCGACCATCATCACTCCCATAAGATCTCGATTACTTTGGCAGTGGCGGAGCCAGGATTTTCACTAAGGAGGGTTCAACATATGAAAAAGTAAACACACGAAGAAGCTAAAGGGAATTCAACATCTACTATATATATACAAAATATAATTTTAACCATATATAAACAGTGTAATTTTCTGTCAAAGGGGGTTCAGCCCCCTTGGCTGTACCTAGCTCTGCCCCTATACTCTTGTATTAACACGGAATGTATATAGTGTTCTTTAAATCATGACTTTCCGCCTTTTACATATCATTAATTCAAGATCAAATTCTTCAATCTCTTCATTCCCTCTTTCAGATTTTAATTTAAAGAACAAAATAAGTGATGGCTTCTTGAGGGGAAGATTGGAACATCAATGATACATAAAACTTAATTTACCGTCTGAGTTCTTCAATTTTGCAACAGAAAGATTGACTGCTTTTGACATGGACCAATTTGATTCTACTTCTCTTGTGGCTTTATTGCACATTCTCTCCCTGTGTCTTCATGTGGAAGTAGCTTCAACAACTTAGTTATTCACCAGAGGAAACTGATCAATTAGTAGTCCTTGGAGGTGTATCTGAGGTTTGATCTCCTAAGTCCAGTTTCCTTGTAATTTATTGTTGTTTAGACAATGCCCTCTCTTTATCTATTTCCTATTTGCTATTTTGAGTTGTTTCATTGTACCTTCTTGTGTTTTATGCACCAAATCAGTAAAAATAAGATTTTTTAAACTCACAACAAATGGCTAAGAATTTACGGTTACCATAAAAACTTTGATGAAAGAAATGGTGCATTTTGGTCTTCCCTATATCTTTATCCTTCTTCATGAGCTTATTATCTTCGAATGTGAATCATGTTTAATGCAGAACTGTATCATAAGTAAAAGCAAAACAACAGGACATGCTTATTTTGACGCCCTGTTCGGAAAAAATCCCTTAGAGATACATTGCTCATAGTGTCGAAGAATGAAAAAAGTCTCTCATCGGTGGTTAATGAGATGGGTAGTATCCTTATATAGACTTGGACAATCCTCCCCTCATAAGCTAGTTTTTGAGGTTGAGTTAGGCCCATGATCCATTTCGTTACATGGTATCAGAGCAGGACTCGTCTCACCCGATGTGGGCCCCCAAATTAAATTGTCCACGCACCAGATGTCCAGTCCTGGGTGTGAGGTGGGGTGTTGAATAATGAAAAAAGTCTCTCATCGGTGGTTAATGAGATGGGTAGTCTCCTTATATAGACTTGGACAATCCTCCCCTCATAAGCTAGCTTTTGAGATTGAGTTAGGCCCATGATCCATTTCTTTACCCATGGTTTCAGGAATGGCTCCAAAATCCACACTACAGATACAGGCTGGGAAATTATAAGCAAATTCAAAACTTATTAACAAACATGGAAGATGCAGAATGCAAACCATCAGTTGCTTTATTGTGTGGCTCAACATCTACAAAAGAATCTCGGTTGATGCGCCAGGTAAGAAATCTTAAGGCAGCACTCAACTTTTCCTTATTACATGGTTTGTGTTACCATTGATGTGGAATATCTTTAAGAAAAAGCAGCTTTGCTAACTTTGAAATTTAGGCTTCAAATTGAGTGAAAAGGTACTTATTAGCACTGTATGGATTAAAATGTAGTCAAATAGAGAATCGTATGTGATTGTAGTCTAAACTTTGCTGCATAAAATATTCTTAAAGCGGAACACAAGAATGAAGAGTTAGAGGGACAAAAAGGTTTCTGCAATTCACATGAGTTTCTTGGGAATGCCTACCAATATTTAAAGCATAATAAGCTTCACTACTGTAATTCCTTCTGTAACTGATTTTGTTTTGTTTTGTTTTACTTGAGCTGAGGTTGTTTGAGGGTCTATTGGAAACAACCTCTCTACTTTCATAAGGTAGGGGTAAGGTTGCATAGAAATCACCCACCCCAGAACCCACTTGTGGGATTACACTGAGTATGTTGTTGTTTTGTTGTAGATACAGGTCGGGCAATTCTTTTTGACCCTTTAAGTTCAATTATTGATGTCTTGCTCAATATATGTTTTCAAAAAGGTTCAACACCTTCATCTACTTCCAACTGAAGGTTTTTGTTCAATATATATTTTCATAACGTTTCAACATCCTAATCCAGTTGTATAGTTGTGTGCGAATCTAGCAAAATTACTAGATTTCAAAACAATTGAACATCTTAAACGGTCCTGCGAGAACGATTAAAAAGGCATGTTCAAAGAAGATATGCCTATCGATATTTGGTAACTAACAACTACTTCCTCCGTCCCATAATAAGTGTCACCTTAGCCACAAAAATTTGTCCCATAATAAGTTTCTCCTTAGGATACCAATGCATATATTGACTAGTTTTTCCATCTTTGCCCTTGGACAAAAAAATGACAAGTTTCTTTATTCAAGGTCAAAAGTTGGATTCACAATGTCAAATGAGTTTCACGAGAAAATTAAAGTTTTGGCCTATGGAAGATAGGATTAGTAAGAGGCAAAAGAAGCAGTAGTACTCTAAATGATGATGGTTGGATTCCCAATGTCAAAAGATGAACTACTTGTGCATGTTCTAATCATCAAGAGCAAAAAAATATTTTTTTTAACATAAGGGTAATTTGATAAACTTTACACTTCATCATTGGTTTCTTAATATGCGTGGTAGCTGGTTAGCAAAGAAGACATGGCTCAACAATGTACCCAAAATCTGGGTTATGATGTTGCTGCTGAGGCTGCAACTGCATTGGTGCTGCCTCTATTATGTTCAAAGTTTCTGACCCTTGTTATTCCTCTAAATTATTACATACTGCACAAGAGGTAATTACGCAAATTTGCCTATGCACGAGTTATACGAGCCTTGTACATTTTTATTTTTGTGCTTCTTATGCATAGAATTTTAAGCACATTAAAAATATTGCAGGTGGTTGATTTTGCGGACAAGTATAGAAGTTATAGACTAACAGTCTCCGTTCGGTGGTCTGCCCATTTTACTGCCCTTATGCTGGATATAATGTAAGCGGAAAGGTTTATTTTGACCATAACTATGGCAGCATCATGGCTTCATAAAGTTTCACAAGACTCTTTTTATCTTGCTTATATCCAATCAAATGGTCAAACTATGGGTTCTAATGAAGATGACTACACCTTCAGCTGCGATGACAAGAGACCGAAACCAAAATTATCCTCTCAAAGTTTTTTTTTCTTTTTCCATTTCTACTCTCAGTCCAACTTTAAATAGAAATATTTTATACTTTTCGTGTAAATTAATGTTGAAAGATTGTCCAAAATTGAGAAGCCAATATACTAAGCAACAAAGATGACAATTGAAAAATATGTAGTAAATAAAATTGATCAAAATGGAAAGACTTCTGTGATTTCAAAGAGGTTCTTGAGATATGTGATACTGTCAAATCTGCTTATTTTTGTTGGAACGTTCTTAATGTATTTACCAGAATTTACATTATTGTTATTTTAAATATTAGGAGAGAACTAATTACAAATTTTATAAGGTCATTTATGACTGCGTGAAGTGTGGGTAAATTACCTAGTTAATCTATATCTATATATATATTATAAAAGCAGGACATAGGCCTCGTGACGTGGCATGCCTCATTGATCAGGAATGCTATTTATCTTTTTTTTTTTTCTGTTTTTTTGCCTTTTTATCCTGCTTTTCTCTCATTTATTTTCAATCTATTTTCCCATTCCCGAACAGTTGCTTCTTTTCGTATCGAGTTCTCAACAATTACTTCTTCTTTAATTACTTCTCTTAATTTTCCTCCCACTATTATTCCTCTTTAATTAATTCTCTTAATTACCAGGTAGCTAGAAGACATAGTGCATGGGAAGTGAAAAAAAAAAAAAAACAACACAGTGAAAGAGCCGTTGATTTCATCAGATTCTGCCTTCATGAGGGAATCTACGTCAAACTCCATTCCCACATAGAACACCGTGGTAGAGACCACGTTTATGACCAACATCTTAATACGATTCTTGGTTTAAGGTGCTACAGTTAAGTTGAAGTATTTCAAATTTGTTGAGGGAATACGACCTGTATGACAATCCGATTTTGGACCAACACATTATGGCTCTTAAAAACATTATGCTTTTTTTCGATTTCGTTACCTTATCATGGGAATAGGTTTGTGTAATGTTGTCAAATGTGAGAAAAGTGAATGCTTGCCTCGAAACAGAGGCCTCGCAACTTGACAACATGCTTTATCCACTTGTGCGTTGTGACTTAGAAAATGAGGTTTGAAGCAAATAATCTGGTAAATTTGATAATAGTCACTTTTCAGCCTTTGTAATTGAAAAATGGTCAATTTTCATGAAATTCTGCCTTTGTATGACCTGTAGTCGTTATTTCTGTGAAAAAAATATTCACCTTGGAGGGGTTAAAAGAAACCAAGGTATGCTAGAAAGTAATGGTTTCAGGATGCATCATCGTCCTTGAAGCGAGGGAGAAACCAAGAAAAGAGTCTTTATTAAGAGAAAGATTTTTCTGATGAATGCAAGACAAATATTACAGAAGACGAAGAGCACTGCACAACCATTGATATTCCCAGTAAGGGAAATGGTAGCATTTCTACAAAGTGGAGAAAAAGAGGATGAGCAGGGAGTTCTTTTAATGTTAGTTTTTGAATTTTACATTGTATAGCCGGCCATCAAAATAATAGCCAGTATATATATATAAATTAATTTCTGAGGGAATTTTTTAATGCTTGTGGTTTAGTTTCACTCTGTGTGTCGATGATGATTTTCTTTCCACAAAAAAGTATAGCCTGAAATCAGAATTTTGATTAATATTGAAGTCTTGATATTGTAAAATTTGTTAGACTAGAAACGAAAAAGTTACTAAATTATGAAGTAATTTCTTTGAAGGAGAAAGAACAATGAAGCTCTGACTAATCTTTAATTGTTTGTTTTCTTTTTCATTTTTGTTTCTATTTTAAATGCTTTAGAAGCATTTTGGTTGGATATCATTGAGCAAAAGCGATGATAATCTCACTTCAGTTTTTGACAAGAATGGTTTCCCCATTTGAATAGTTCATGTTGTGCATAATCCCTGGAATTTAGCTGAACTGGTTTGGAGAAATTGACTGCATTAAAAACTTCTATATTTTTCTAATAAAAAAATGCACTTGCCTTTTGAAACGAGGGTTGATGCTTTTGCAGGATCGGGGTACTTCTTCCATTAGCTATAACTTTACATTGAAATTAATTAAAATTATGTTGTTTACCAAATTCTTGATACGTATAAAACTTTGACTAATCTTCAATATAACAGGTGGATCTAAATCGAACTTTGCTGACCTTCCAGTACTCCATGACGTTTTGGATTGAGAAATTGAAAGTCTTTAAATTTTATGTACATGTATTGAAGGGAAAGACAACAGACCTACGGTAGATGTTACGTTGATGATTGACTTGGCTAACAATGTATGTAATATAGTTGCAAGTACTATAGTTTCAAAACGTGATTACTTTTGAGTCAACCTGTGATTTTACATGTTAAAAGTTTGAGGGATAAACGCATGTATACAAGAACGGTCTGGTCAAAGCTTCACATCAAACTTCAAATAATTAAGATACTAGGACTGAAATTGTTTAGAAATTCCACTTTAAGTGCATGGTTTGAATCATATATGTGAATTCGGTTGAAGGCTCAAAAGTACTGAACATTAAGTGTGTATAGGTTGAGTACTTCAGTTTTGAAACATACTATGATGTACATCGGAAGGATTATGCTTTACGGTGCCGCATATGAGCAGCTAGCCTGGTCATATTGTATTTTTCTTTAACTTTTTTCTCCAAAGCAATATTATATTTTTCATTGTGCATAGAAAATTATTTTAACAAGAACGACTACATACGCATTTTGCAAAGTATGCCGACAGTTGCAAAAACAAAAAATAAAAAAGAAGAACTACATATGACAGTTAATAATATCCTCATTAAAAGTTAGTAGAAAGGTGACAAAAAGATTTTGAAAGCCCCAAATAAATTTGAGAAGGAATGTGTTACTACTCAGCACTCACACTTTTAGGAGCTTACAACTTCTCCCGTTAAAGAAATCGAGGTTTAGTTTCATTCTATTAATCTTCGTCACAATGTATTAACATTTTTCTCCTAATTCGTGAATTAGATGATAATCATTTTTTATTTTGAGATTTAGATGAAATTAGTTATGATTTCTATTTTTATGTCTGAAGGAAATGATATATTCTTTTTGGGGGGGAGGGGAGGGCGCAGGGATTAGCGAAGTTCATTACCATGGGAAAAAAGTTGAACTGTTCGGGAACTATTTATTTTTTATATTCCAAATTAAATGAAATTAGTCTTGAAATTGATAATATAGAGAATTTTGGAGTTAATGGAGCCTCATCTATTGACAATGTCACATTAATTTTACTATTATATAGTTGAAATACGTAAGAAAAAAGAGTTATTTGCACCTTACAAGTTCTTAAAGAAAGACATTACAGGATAGAGGTTGGTAATCACAATAAACTTGCAGCTTACCATGATCGCGCGAGGCGCGGTCAAATTAACTAGTTAGTATATAAAGGCAGAAGCCGAGTATTGAAAGTTGAGGTGCATGTAATTTCGGATTTAAATTGAAAGATCCAATGTATTGGGTAACTAGGGGCATTTAATTATTGATGACTCTTTAATTTTTTATTTTAGAAGAGGTGACTCAAATTTTAATTATTAGGTAGATGTGATAATTTTCTATTAGTGATTAAGGGTTTTAAAGTTGCCCAAAAGTTTTCATTTTGACACTTTGACCCTCAACTTTATTTTTAACACTTTGCACTCAAGTTTTATTTTTAACATTTTGACCCAACCCCACCCAGACCCCGCCCCGGACCCCATGCCCCCCATGCCCCTCCCCGCCACCACCCCACCCCTACACCCCACTCCACCCTCCGTCATTTTTTTTTATTTTCTTTATTTATTTTTTCACCCCCTCCTCCTCCCAACCCCCTAACCACCCACCCCCCCTCCAATTTTTTTTTTTTCTTTATTTGTTTTTTCACCCCCCCCCCCCTCCTCCTCCTCGTCGCAACCCTCCCCACCCCCCACCCTTAAAAAAATTGATTTTTTATTTGTTTTTTCACCCCCCTCTCCCTCCTTCTCCTCGCAACCCTCCCCCCACCCCCCACCCCCCAGCCCCCCCACCACTCCCCCAAAAAAATTTAAAAAGTTTTGATATTTTTTTTTTGTTTTTTCACCAGCCCCGCTCCTCCTCCCACCCCTCACTACCCCCACCCAAAAAAAATTGATTTTTTAAATTTATTTTTTCACACCCCTCGTCCTCCTCCTCCTCGCAACCCTCCCCCCCCAAAAAAAATTTAAAAAAGTTTTGATTTTTTCTTACCAGTCTCCACTCCTCTTCCCATCCCTCCCCCCCACCCCCTAAAAAAAATTAAAAACATTTCACCAGTCCCCCCTCCTCCTCCACCCCTCACTAACCCCCCCCCCCCCCCCCCCCCCAATTTTGTTTTTTTAAAAAAAGTTTTGAAAAGTTTTTCTTTTTGTTTTTTTGCACCCACCACCCCCACCCTTCCAAAAAAATGTTTGTTTGAAAAAAAAAAAGTTTTGAAAAGTTTTTGTTTTTGCACCACCCCCTCCTCCACTCAAAAAGAATATTGAAACGAAGTTTTGATTTTTTGGGGGGGGGGGTGGGTTTAGGAAAAGTTTGGATAAAATTTAGGTTGTTGTAGTGTGTTTGTTGTGAAATAGAGAGTTTTCTGTTGTTGTCCTAGTATGGCTCAGGGTTTAAGGAAGGATATCCAATAGATGATTTTTTTGTTATTGTCTTGGTATTTATCTGGTTCTGTTTATAGAAGATATCCAACGGATTTACAATTGTTGCAACAAGTAGACAATCTGTTCCAACAACTACAAATCTGTTGGACATAGCTTCAGTTATTTGGTTCTGTTTGTAGAAAATATCCAACAGATTTGTAGTTGTTGTCCAAGCCGAAATGCTCCATAGTTGTTAATTGCACTGTGTTGTAATAATAATTATTTGTTGGAATTTTATGACACTTTAATGTTATTCTTTTTTAGAATGGTAATTTCTGTTCTTGGTGCTTGTGAACTAAGTTTATATGATATGTTGATCGTGTTCAAATCACAAATGTGTGTATTGTTGTTAATAAATTGCTGAACAGTTTTCAACAAGTAATGAATATGTAGAAATAGCTCTGTAACTTGTTGGGTTTTATCCAACAAGTAATAGGACTTGTTGCGACAACTAGTAACTTGTTTTTTATCCAACTGCTAAAAGATTTCCAGCAAATAAGCAATCCGTTGCAGCAACTAAGTTACATGTTGGGGTTTTTCCAACAAGTGGAGTGACTTGTTGCAGAAAGTGGGTAACTTGTTGTGTTTTATCCAACAAGAGTAAGGACTTGTTCAACAACTATGTCATTTGCTGCAACAGATACTACAGTTGTTGCAACAGATACTACACTTGTTGCAATAGATACTACAGTTGTTGCAACAGATGCTACTTGATTCACCCATATTTAGTGATCAACAAAGAGAATCAATGATATTTAGTTATAAACAAATGAAATCAATAATAAGTATTGATCAATATATAATACTTAATCAATTTGATGGTAATTTGAGTCAGGAATATGCACTAAATCCAATGATCATTAGAGCGAATATATGTGAATTACTTGATTCACCCATATTTAGTGATAATAAAATGAAATCAACGATATTTAGTGATCAATATATAATACTTAATCAATTTGATAGTATTTTGAGTCAGGAAAGATGATCTATTAATTCAGTATGCACTAAATCGAGTGATTATTATAGTGAATTGATGTGAACTTCTTGATTCACTCATATTTAGTGATAAACAAAGGAAATCAACTATATTTAGTGATCAATGTATAATACTTAATCAATTTGATGTATTTTGAGTCAGGAAAGATGATCTACTAAGTCAGTGTGCACTAAATCGAGTGATCATTAGAGTGAATTGATGTGAATAACTTGATTCACCCATATTTAGTGATAAACAAATGAAATCAACGATATTTAGTGATCAATATGTAATACTTAATCAATTTGATAGTATTTTGAGTCAGGAAAGATGATTTACTAAGTTAGTATGCACTAAATCGAGTGATTATTAGAGTGAATTGATGTGAACTACTTGATTCACCCATATTTAGTGTTAAACAAATAAAATCAACAATATTTAGTGATGAATATATATATATATATATATATATATACTAACATCCTTAATGGATTAGATAGTAATTTCATGATTTAGATGGGCAACTCTAAGTGTATTCTTAGAACATATACTACAGTTGCTGCAACAGATACTACAGTTGTTGCAACAGATACTACACTTGCTACAATAGATACTATAGTTGTTGCAAAGGATACTACTGTGAGGACCCCACACCCCTTGCGATGTGATGACCCCCTGGTGAGAGTCGTCTCTTTCGGGAGAACAAAAGGCTTGAGGTCACGGGTTCGAAGCGCTGCAGCGCGTAGCGAACTGGTGTGATTTCCTGCCATACAATACCCCAATATGTCATGCAAGCATGTGTGTCCAGTTGTAAGGGGCTGGCACAGGGGGTCATCACATCGCAAGGGGTGTGGGGTCCTCACAAAAAAGGTGACTTATGTTTGAGGATCCGCAGGTGTTACCCATGCATGCTGCGGGTTGCCCTCCATGAACATGCGTACATGACATGTAACACTCAGCCATTGTATGTGAAAGGGTGCTTAGCCAGTTCGCACACTCTGCAGAGCTTCGAACCTGCGACCTTGCAGTCACTTTTGTCTACCCCTTACGGTAGCGCCTCATCAAGGAAGTTTTCCCAAATTCCAAACACGTTTTGAAATACGGGCCGTAAAGTATAATACGGTCCGTATTTAACCATATGACCTTAAAATGTCAAATTCCAGAATGTTCAGAAATTCTTGGTTTCAGTTTACGGGCACTGTTCATGGTCGTAAGTTGGAATACGACCACTGTTCATGGGCGTAAAGTACCATATCACAACTGAACGGAAAAATTTCAATTCTCACATTCTTTATCTGATGTTCTAAGTCTAGGATCGTGGTCAAAACTTTCGTTAAAGCTACGGGGTGTTACAATATCTCCCCCTTGGGATCATTCGTCCTCGAATGATGGGTCATGGTTAAGGATATGGCTGAACATGGCTTGAATACATGAACATGAATGAAAGATGACATAAAACAAAAGAGCTTGACATGGTTACGTGGGAGCATGATCATGGATCATGAGAACTGAATGTGTGATTACATGGAAACATGGATACTGAAGCATGAGACATGAAACATGAGCGCTGGATACATGACATGAGCGTGAAACATGAGACATAATATGACATGAGGCATAGAAACTGACATGACATAGTTTCATGAAAACATCAGTGCCTAAACATGAGACATGAATAGCGAATACATGAACTTGAACATGAAACGTGAGGCATGAATACATAAGGGACATTATAACTCTTCTCCAAAATGTCATTAAGCCATCATTAATTCGATACTCGTAATTCTTGCCTGACATACAACATATACCTTGCTTTCCTTAACAGCTTTTGTCTCCTACCTCCAATGTCTTTGAAATCTCATTTAGAATCATAAATATTACTTCTTACTCATCAACATGTCGTATACGTCATACCCTTCGTGAGTCTATTTTTGGTATGCTAACAGGGAAATTTCCAAGGTGTAACATTCTCCCCCTCTGTTGGAACATTCGTCCTCAAATGATAACATTCGGGATTCTACAAATAATTCGCCAGAGTTTCCCCTGTAATATGGACACTACCAACCTGTCACAACAGCCCATAATATCATTGCCTCACAGGGCTACATCACAATAGCACTATAAATTGGCCACACACGACCAAAAGCATGAAAAGAAAGCTTACATACCTCAAAATCTTGGTGTTTCATCATAAATCTCTTCTGCGGGCTGAAACAAGTGCGGGTACATGGATTTCACATCCTCATCAGCTTCCCATGTAGCTTCCTCAACTTTCTGACTCCTCCACTGGACTTTCACTGAGGATACCTCCTTAGTCCTCAACTTGCAAATCTGACGGTCAAGAATGGTTATGGGGATCTCCTCATACGTCAAACTATCCTTAACTGTTATAGTATCAGTAGGAACAACCAACGACGGGTCTCCTACACACTTCTTCAACATGGATACATGAAACACGGGATGTACAACAGTCAAATCTTGTAGCAACTCAAGTTCATAAGCTACTAGTCCGACCTTTCGTAGAATTCTGTAAGGTCCAATATGTCTGGGGCTGAGTTTGTCTTTCTTGCCAAATCTCATGACACCCTTCATGGGTGAGACTTTAAGGAACACCCAATCATCTACTGAAAATTTTAAGTCCCTTCGCTTCACATCCATGTAAGCCTTCCAACGACTCTGAGTTCAAACGCTCTTGAATTAACTTAACCTGTTCCATAGCCTGATAAACTAAATCTGGTTCTAACAACTCTGCTTCACCAACTTCGAACCAACCAATTGGTAATCTACACCTTCGCTCAAAAAGGGTTTCAAACAGTGCCATACCAATACTAGCATGGTAATCCCTTTTTTTTTTTTCTTGTAAGTAAACTCAATAAGAGACGGGTGGTCATCCCAATTACTATTGAAATCAAGGACACCTGGTTACTAAACTGAATGAATACAAGATTACTAAACTGCTGAGATACTAAACTGAATGTCTATTGTACTAACTGAAAACTGGGCTGATTGAATACTGAGCTAACTGAATACTGGATTAGTTGAATACTGAGCTGACATGAATACGTGAGTACTGGACTGATATCTGAGTACTAAGCTGACATAAATATCTGAGTATTGAACTAACATGAATATCATAACATGAGATCTGAATAGCGTATCTATCCGACCATTTGTCTGAGGATGAAAAGTTGTGCTAAGGTTCACCTCTGTACCCAATCCTTTCTGAAAGAAGTTTCAGAAGTTCGCTGTGAACTGAGCACCATAATCTAAAATAATGGACTCTAGGGTCCCAAACAATCCGGCAATCTCATTAACACATGACTTGGCATAATCTTCTGTTCAATCTGTGGTCTTAACTGGCAAGAAGTGCGCTGACTTCGTAAGTCTGTCCACAATCACTCAAATTAAATCATGCCTCATAGCTGAACGAGGTAGACCTGATACAAAGTCCATATTGATCATTTCCTATTTCCAGACAGGAATATAAATATTCTGAGCCAAGCCACCAGGCCTCTGGTGTTCGACTTTCACTTGCTGACAACTCGGACACTCAGCTACGAACTCTGCTACATTCTTCTTCGTAGCATTCCACTAATAAATCTCCTTAAGATCATGGTACATCTTAGTGGAACCTGGGTGGATGGAATACCTAGAGTTGTGAGCTTCTGACATGATTCACTCTCTGAGCCCATCTACATCTGGAACGCATAATCTGCCTCGATATCTCAAGGTACCATTATCTCCCCCTTGTTCAAAAGCTAAGGCTTTCTATTCATGAATCCCTTCTTTCATCTGCAGTAAGTAGGAATCACCAAACTACTTCTCTCTAACTTCGATGACTAAGGAGGAATAAGCCATGTTCTGGGCAACAACTCCACCTACTTCGGAGCCGAAAGTCGAATTCCTAGCTTGGATAAGCGGTGAACTTCTTTCACCATAGTTCTCTTGTCTGTCTAAATCATGAGCCATACTTCCCATACTTGATTTTAGATACTTCCTAAAATACTCATAGTACTGTTGTGCGCTAAGTCTATGACTAGCACCCTAAAGATTAGAGTCTTGTACAATGGCACTACCCTTTTGACACATAACTAGGCATGATCTTATAGCTTTTCTGTGATCGCCTAATCGATAGTAATTGAACTTGACACGATCCGTTCGACGATCATTCTACTCACTTCTGGTTTTCTCTAAGATGAGGCATATTCCCTTATGGAGACTATCTCATTATGCCAACCTAACTGAACTGAGGTTCTTCATATCTCATACTAACCCTTCGGGTCTTCAATTATCTCACTGTGACATACTGGCGATTTATGCATCTCCCCCTTAGACCAAGGCTAACATGTTATACTTACAAATTCTTCTCTTTTGATGGGATCCAATTAACATTCCTTATCTTCTGTAATTCCTTTGTACTCTACAACATTGATGAATCTTTCGACTCCCATTTGAGCAATTTCTCATGGGGAAAAAACCAAATTTACTTACATGAGCAGTTGCTATTGTATTCATAATTGGCGTACTCCATCTTAATGACTTTACTCTGCTTACATTGTAAATCTTAGGTCAACCCCTTTTGACAACTCTTAAAGGCTATTCTTCTATAGTTTTCTCTCTTACGGTTTAGCTGATTTCTTCTTTCACTAATCACTCTACTCCACGCTTAACGTAAGCCCTTGGTTTCTAACACACATTCGGATGTATCCGAACTGTCACCTACTCAAGGTGTTCATCTGAATAGGAAATCAAATCATATTTCTCAAAGTCAGCCGTACTCGTAACTTAGTCAAATCTTATCATTACTGTTGACATGGATTTTCTAGACATATTACAAACTTATATCTCATTCTCCTTCTATTTCTAGGAAAATTTTGGCAGAGTTTCCTCTGTATTTCTTACTATCCCAAAAACCTGCACGCAGGAAATACCAACAATGCCTCACAATGCCTCACAAGGCCAACATGTATACATATATATCATATCATATCATAGCCACACAGGGCTCCCAATTTCAACAACGGTATAAAAATGATGAACTTACCTCATATGTCCAACTCAAACTGTACCTGTTACAATTTCTTGTTTATTTTCCCCTTTCAATCTTTAACTGGAGAAGGAGTGGGTCTTGATGACCTCCGGTAGAATACTGTCTGCCACCACTTCCTTGAGATCCTCCATGATTTACCTTTTTCCTGTTGACTTATCTCCTTTTCCAATTTCTTTGATATCCTCTCCCTGTTGTATTCCATTCTCCTTTCTCGAGAACATCATTATCATTCAACATACCATTCATTCCTTTACACCCCTTCTCGGGCAACTTACATTGTATTCCACTTTCAATATCACTTGAAGTCTCATTCGTTACCAGTAAGTACTGCACAATTGTACCCCTTATGGGTAAACATCCTTACTTGGACCTTGAATTACCTGTTCATCTCCTGCGCATTCGAAACGTAGGTAATTCGAGAAGAAGAGAAGTTACTTATCGCTCTAAGCTTCATGGCACGATCTAGAGTAGAAAGAAATGAGACAATCCTGAATGTCTTGGTGGTCAACTGTTTATATGTATGGGGCCCTCACACATATAAAAGTGACCCCACTGGACACAGTTTCATAGACTCCCTAAAGACTCTTGAACCTAGGCTCTGATACCAAGTTTTGTCACGCCCCGAACCATGGCCTGGACGTAACACGGCACTCGGTGCCTGACTGCATGTGACCGAGCGAACCACATGGCTTGCTGAACTATCATGAGGCATACATGAGCGGAAATATAACGTGAATGCATGATGAGCCTTTATAAAACGTGATAAGTCATAATACTTAATAAAAATACTTGTTTAAACATGAGTGCAGAAATAACATGAATGAGCCAAAAATGGCTATACGACTCTGAATGTCTGACATAACATAACTGACTTGTCTAGTCTATGAAACTTCTATCATGATCTGACTGGAAAACATACTTACTGGGACAAGGCCCCCAGCATACCTTTAATGCATAACTAATCATAAAACAAAAGTTTACTAAACCCCGAATGAAATTGGGCTCACCAATAAGCTGATACGAATGTTGTCCTACTGGGCAGATGGGTCGTCCTGTATATCAGTACCTGTATCGTGAAATGCAGGCCCCCGGGCAATAAAAGGGGACGTCAGCACATTGAATGTACTGGTATGTAAAACAACTGAATGAAATAACATGAGACATGAAATAACATGATAAGAACTGAAACTGAAAACCTGGACATGAACATGAGCATGAGTACATAAACATGAAATTTGAAACTGAAACTGAGTGCTGGAACTGAACATGAACATGAGTACTGTAAGCAGGAGATAATCTGTAATTGTCACGACCCAGCCCCGTGGGCCGCGACTGGTGCCCTACTGGGACACCCCAAACGAACTCACACCCAGATCATCGTAATCAGACATCTACCGAACACTTATCCTAAGCAGTCGCCCGTACAAATCAAACAAATCACAAATCAGAAAAGAGGCGGAAAATACATCGCCAAATTTTCACACACACACATCCGAAGGGTGGCGGAATGCACATCGCCCCCAGAAGCATACACATACATACAAAATCAGAGGCCGACTTGGCCATAGTAGTGTACGGGCCGCTTAAGAACACAAAACTGACTCACATGCGAACACACCGGACCCACGACCCACAAATCTGACTACAGGCCTCTAGACAAACAGAACATAAGACATATGAACATAGGACGGGACAGGGCCCCGCCGTACCCACTCATCCAAGTATACAGAATACAGACACAACAAAAGATATGTACCAAAAGTAGGCTCCGGATCAAGGGGAGCTCTCCAACACAGCAGACTGAGTAGCCTAAATCGGAGGACCACCCAGACGAGCTTCTGTACCTGCGGGCATGAAACACAGCCCCCGAAGAAACGGGGGTCAGTACGGGAGAAGTACTGAGTATGTAAAGCAGAGGGTACAGAAATCACAAACACAGCGGGAGTCAGAAGGAACAAACACACCGTTATCGCAAACAAAGAAAACCTGTGCGGGAGGCGAACGTACAAATGCAAATCAAATCATGTATAGGGTTTAGGAACGTGGTCACCCCCCGACGCTGGTGCCACAACACATCATAGCTCCAGAAGTTTTCAAATCTCCGTACAATCTCCAGACACATCATATCACACACACATCATATCATCAGAACATATCAAATGCCATATCACATCATAACTCCATAAACGGTAACCGGCCCTATGGCGAGGCCTCGGAAACCGTAACACATCATAACTCCCGAATATAACATAGTGCGCACGATCACAAAGTCGGCCCGGGTACCGACGAACGAAATCATAGCCGACAGCACGAACAGAGTAGTGCAGAAACCATATGCATATCAAAAATAATTTACCGAACTCAACATATAATTTACATATAAGTATACACTGACACCAAGAGGCTCGGAGTAGGAATCGGATTGATAAAAGTAGGCATATAGAGGTTACGAAGTTCCGAGCCGTCAAATTCGTAAGAACACTGTTCATGAGTCACTCTTTCGGAATCCTCACATCATCCCAAGTACAGAACGTGCATTAATGGCACAGGAAGTTTCCAACGCATCCTTGGGTCATAAACAAACAGTCGCAGATTAAAACAGACACAAACGAATCAATCAAACTGGATAAGGGGAGCCTCGGGGCTCGCGGGCCCACCTCGGGTCAAATTGAGGCGGCGGACACAAATCGCAGGTTTTTGGCTTCATATAGTCATTTACAAAAGTTTCGAAGAGTTTCGGACTCAACAGCATAAGTTATGGAGGTACGAGCATTCTTTTACCCAAATGGGACCAAAAGGTTTCAATCGCGCTGAATGAATAGTGCTCGAACTTGAACCTCGATTTCCGGGAGCAGAGTTATTCCCGAGATTCTGAAATTTACCTAGTAGGTCTAGGACATGCCAAAAGAATGAGAGGTAGGCTTTACATACCTGGTTGGCGCCTTACGCTCCTCAAATCGCAGTTCCCGTTTCGTCCAGAAACTGCAAATGGTCACTTTTACCAGTTACTATTCATGAGAATTAACATATTCATCTTTGGGGCTAAACTTGGCTACCGAAATTTTGGCAGCACTTCCCCTGTAATTATAACACCCCCGAGACTTAGCTCGGCTCAGAATACAACAACAACAGCAACCCAAACGTCATTAAGCCATACAACCCACAATTATACTACATAAACTTCAAAATTTCACTTTAATACATAAGTTGACAATTCTTGATTCAACTTCAAAAGTCCAAATCTATTTCCACATTAGTGTATTCATTCACCATTATTCAAACACACCACACACAAGTCCCAAACCACATACAAACACCCCCAAAGTTCATTACTTTCAAATTTTCAATCAAAACACCAAAAGTTACGACGAGCGTTCTAACTTGCGTCGTTTCATTCCAAATTCGTTAATATCAAACCATAAACCTTATTTAAGGTCTTTAGTGTCATAAATATACTATGATATACACCAATATCCCAAAGGTATACATTTTTCCGATAACGTCCGAAATCATTTTCTAACACCCATTCGATTCTCCAAACATTCACTTACGATACAAAGGTCATGACAACACAACTAACAACCTTAAACAAAGTCAATTCACACTTGTTCTCCTATCTTAAGGCACACGGCCAAACACACTCTTTTCACACACACACGCCACACACAAACACAACTCCATCCCATAATCTTTACACTAATACAATCACCAACACATACATATTCATTTCATGACATTAAAACATAAAAATCTTACCTTTTTCTTGAAATTCCGATTTGCCGCAAACGAGCACCTTACACCAAACTAATTGTCTTACGTCGGAGAGCGTCTTTAGCACTTCATAACTATGCAAAACTCAAGATTTTTAAGGCCAAGATCAAAGCTTGCCAATTTTTTTTTTCTTTCCTAAACCCTCTCGGCCGAGAGCTATTTGAGAGCTTTCTCAAGATTTTTTTTTGTTTTTTGAACTTAATCTTGATAATTCCAACTCAAGCTTGTATATATCTACTACATAGAGGTCATGTACATAGCACATGACCATTTAAATTGGTTTTGGGCCTCCACAATGGCCGGCCACTTCAAGGTCTTGGGCTTGATTTCCTTGTTCAATTTCTTGGCCCAATGCATAAAACGTCCCGTTTTGTAATTCCCGAAACAAATTTCCAAAATTCCAAATTTACCCTCGGCCTTCCCCGAGGTCTTGACATTTATGACTCCATAACCAACATGTTCATATTCACCAAAATCAAAATATTTCCTCAACGCACACAAGTATTCTTTATTTCTCGATTTCCCGTTATACGAAAATACGGGACATAACATTCCTCCCCCCTTAAGAACATTCGTCCTCGAATGTTGAATCGAACTCATGGGTGTCGTACTACTCCGGGAGGGTTCTCTTGATAGTTGTCCTTTATTGATTTCTCTGACATGTCTTCTTTACCAATACTAGGGTAGATGTTTCACATCTCTGACTCAAATACCTTCATAGTACCTTTTCTCATACTCTACGTAATCACCGAACTCTGCATTATATTCTTGTAAGGGACGGACGCTTTCCAGACACCATCGTCAATATCATCTTCTTTTCACACTCCTGAGTTTCCTTACCACATCGTCGTAATCTCACTCTACTTCCTATCAGACACTTCATACCGAACAGATTCACAGTCGAAGTCAGACGTACGGACTCACATCGAACAAATCCAAAATCAGAATCAAAGATACGGAATTGTTTCATACAGAGTCGTGATCAGACAAACCGAAACATATCAAACATACGGGCGGTCAAAATCAAACACACCGAAGCATATCAGATGGATGTATATCCAGAGTCAGACCCACAGAGGTGTGCCAGACAAAAACGGATTCAGAATCAAACGCACAAAAGGTTCATCGGACGGAACACAGTCGAACGCAGGAATGCAGAGGCGTACTAGGCAGAGCCTCATCGGAATCGGGAGTGCAGAAGCACCACAGATAGATTGTCAATTTAGGATCAAATTATTCATATTAAGGCTCCAATAATTCATGAGAATTTCCCTTTATTTGCAAACTCACTCACCAAGTCATCACACAATTCGTCTTGCGTCTTACGTATCGACTTCCTTCAAAATTCCACTTACTCACACTGCTTATCTTCTATTTATCACAACATTAGTTTCCGGGCTCGGCTCTTAGCCCTCGTGGCCCTGAATGAAAATCATACACACACACATACACATACACATACACACGTTTACTCATACCTTACTAGCGAACATCTCTGGCTGTTATTCAAATTTGTTCAATTTCCCAAGAGGCGTTGTGCCCCCCCCTTTTTTTTTTTTTCTTTGCCCATTTAGTCCGCCTCGTTCCGCGCGACTCTCGAAAGGGCACTAATTATTCCACACACTCTATTTACCTTTGGTTACCCCAAATTATCATTTACATTAATCATACTTACACTTGTGCAAAATTTTGCATTACTTCCCAGGGGGTCACCCATCCCAGAATTGCTCTGGCTTGAGCACGCTTAACCTCGAAACTTTTACGTATTTTGACGCGTTAGGGCTGATATAATTTTGTCAATTGCCCCGCACGACCTTTGTCACGAAATTTTAGGCCAAACGGGGTCTTAGCAAATTTTTCGGAAATTTTTCATAGCGGGTCCCACTCTGACTCAAAGAGGTCGTTTGCTCTTCTAGCTGAGTGGTCTATCGTTCTAGCCTTCCAAATCTCATATATTTTCCTCCCACATGTACAGATAACTGCCTCGGATATTTTCATCAATTCGGATTCTTACCCTACTTTTACTGACACACACAAAAAGGATACCGCATAATACTGAGGTACAAACCTATCATTGCACATATTTATTCAGAAAAGGGGTTAGTAATATACCTGGGTCTGTGTCTGGGGGTGCCTCTGGGTCCCGACGACCAGTCAAAGCATAGATGCGGTTCGAGGGACCGCTAGAATCTGAACCCCCACCACGGCCTCTACCGCGGCCCGCTGGTGCTGGCATACCTCGCCCCGTAGAGCGCGTGGCCGAAGGTGTAGATGACGAACCAGCAGCGGACCTCATCGGCGGTGCTGCGCTACCGGAACCACCTGCCCACGGGCAATCCCGCATGATATGGCCCTGGCGGCCGCAAGCAAAACAGGCCCCCGTGGCCCTGAAGCACTCACCTGGGTGCGACCTTCCACAATACGAACACTGGGGTATGGGTGGCCTAGACTGACTGGGACCCCTGCTCGCCTGAGGACCTGGGGCTCTGGAACTCTGGTCTACCCTGGACGGTCCCGCTCCATCAAACCTCTTACCCGCAAACTGTGTGTCCCGGCCTGACGGAGGAAAGTACCCACTGGACTGATACTGAGGCTGCCCGCCCCGGGAATCTCCAGAATACCCTGCTGATCTGGCCCTCTTGGGCCGTCTCCCATCATACTCTCTACTGGGCCGATCTGCCCGGTGCCGGTTCTCCATCCCTTGGGCGTAGGCCTGTAAACGGGCGATGTCCATATCTGTCTGCAATGACACCGCCATACACCCGTCAATCAAGTAACGATCCAGCCCCATAACATACCTATGCATCCGGTCTGTCATATCTGCCACCACGGCAGGGGCGTATCGGGCCAGGGAATCAAACTCCAAGTTATATTCACGAACGCTTCGACCCCTCTGCTGCAGATGCAAAAACTGATCAGCTCGCTCCCGACGTAACTCTGGGGGCAGAAAGTGGCGGGTGAAAGCAGTCACAAACTGATCCCACATGGCTGGAGGAGCACCCTCACCCCGGGATAGCTCCCAAGTCTCATACCAATGCGCGGCAACGTCCCGAAGTCTATGCGAAGCTAGCTCAACTGACTCGGTCTCTGACGCCCTGACCAAGTCTAAGGCACGCCGCATCCCCCGAATGAAATCATGGGGGTCCTCGTCGGGCTTAGACCCGAAAAACTCTGGAGGGCCGCATAACAAGAACTCCCGAACTCTCAGGCTTTCCCGCCTGTCCTCATCATCATCGTCCCTCCGCCCGCGCCTGCGAGCCTGTCCGGCTGCAATCGTGGTCAACAACTGTACAACCTCCCTCAGGGTCCTATCCTCCGCCCCTGGCTGAGAAGCTGGAGTCTCAGGAGCGGGTACATGGACCTCTGGAGCTGCTGAAGGTCCCGCTCCAGGCTGTACTAATGGGGGTGTAGCAGACCCCTCAGAATGAGGTGTAACCTCAGGCAAATCATAAACACGAGCCCGGGTAGCCCGTTGTGCCTGACTGGTCTCTCCCACCTTCGCCTTGCCCTTCTGGGCCGCCGTTGCCTTCTTCGGAGGCATCACTGCAAACACAACAACGGGTCAGATCAGAATGACCCTAATAACACAGCTCTATCGCACGATCTAAGATTTCAAAGAAAAGGCAACACAACATCCTAGATGTCCCGTAGCTTCCTGTTTATAGATGTGGTGCACAACACATCGATAAACAAGACTCTACTAGACACGGCCTGTAGACATTCCGAGGACAAACCGCTCTGATACCACTTTTGTCACGACCCAGCCCCGTGGGCCGCGACTGGTGCCCTACTGGGACACCCCAAACGAACTCACACCCAGATCATCGTAATCAGACATCTACCGAACACTTATCCTAAGCAGTCGCCCGTACAAATCAAACAAATCACAAATCAGAAAAGAGGCGGAAAATACATCGCCAAATTTTCACACACACACATCCGAAGGGTGGCGGAATGCACATCGCCCCCAGAAGCATACACATACATACAAAATCAGAGGCCGACTTGGCCATAGTAGTGTACGGGCCGCTTAAGAACACAAAACTGACTCACATGCGAACACACCGGACCCACGACCCACAAATCTGACTACAGGCCTCTAGACAAACAGAACATAAGACATATGAACATAGGACGGGACAGGGCCCCGCCGTACCCACTCATCCAAGTATACAGAATACAGACACAACAAAAGATATGTACCAAAAGTAGGCTCCGGATCAAGGGGAGCTCTCCAACACAGCAGACTGAGTAGCCTAAATCGGAGGACCACCCAGACGAGCTTCTGTACCTGCGGGCATGAAACACAGCCCCCGAAGAAACGGGGGTCAGTACGGGAGAAGTACTGAGTATGTAAAGCAGAGGGTACAGAAATCACAAACACAGCGGGAGTCAGAAGGAACAAACACACCGTTATCGCAAACAAAGCAAACCTGTGCGGGAGGCGAACGTACAAATGCAAATCAAATCATGTATAGGGTTTAGGAACGTGGTCACCCCCCGACGCTGGTGCCACAACACATCATAGCTCCAGAAGTTTTCAAATCTCCGTACAATCTCCAGACACATCATATCACACACACATCATATCATCAGAACATATCAAATGCCATATCACATCATAACTCCATAAACGGTAACCGGCCCTATGGCGAGGCCTCGGAAACCGTAACACATCATAACTCCCGAATATAACATAGTGCGCACGATCACAAAGTCGGCCCGGGTACCGACGAACGAAATCATAGCCGACAGCACGAACAGAGTAGTGCAGAAACCATATGCATATCAAAAATAATTTACCGAACTCAACATATAATTTACATATAAGTATACACTGACACCAAGAGGCTCGGAGTAGGAATCGGATTGATAAAAGTAGGCATATAGAGGTTACGAAGTTCCGAGCCGTCAAATTCGTAAGAACACTGTTCATGAGTCACTCTTTCGGAATCCTCACATCATCCCAAGTACAGAACGTGCATTAATGGCACAGGAAGTTTCCAACGCATCCTTGGGTCATAAACAAACAGTCGCAGATTAAAACAGACACAAACGAATCAATCAAACTGGATAAGGGGAGCCTCGGGGCTCGCGGGCCCACCTCGGGTCAAATTGAGGCGGCGGACACAAATCGCAGGTTTTTGGCTTCATATAGTCATTTACAAAAGTTTCGAAGAGTTTCGGACTCAACAGCACAAGTTATGGAGGTACGAGCATTCTTTTACCCAAATGGGACCAAAAGGTTTCAATCGCGCTGAATGAATAGTGCTCGAACTTGAACCTCGATTTCCGGGAGCAGAGTTATTCCCGAGATTCTGAAATTTACCTAGTAGGTCTAGGACATGCCAAAAGAATGAGAGGTAGGCTTTACATACCTGGTTGGCGCCTTACGCTCCTCAAATCGCAGTTCCCGTTTCGTCCAGAAACTGCAAATGGTCACTTTTACCAGTTACTATTCATGAGAATTAACATATTCATCTTTGGGGCTAAACTTGGCTACCGAAATTTTGGCAGCACTTCCCCTGTAATTATAACACCCCCGAGACTTAGCTCGGCTCAGAATACAACAACAACAGCAACCCAAACGTCATTAAGCCATACAACCCACAATTATACTACATAAACTTCAAAATTTCACTTTAATACATAAGTTGACAATTCTTGATTCAACTTCAAAAGTCCAAATCTATTTCCACATTAGTGTATTCATTCACCATTATTCAAACACACCACACACAAGTCCCAAACCACATACAAACACCCCCAAAGTTCATTACTTTCAAATTTTCAATCAAAACACCAAAAGTTACGACGAGCGTTCTAACTTGCGTCGTTTCATTCCAAATTCGTTAATATCAACCATAAACCTTATTTAAGGTCTTTAGTGTCATAAATATACTATGATATACACCAATATCCCAAAGGTATACATTTTTCCGATAACGTCCGAAATCATTTTCTAACACCCATTCGATTCTCCAAACATTCACTTACGATACAAAGGTCATGACAACACAACTAACAACCTTAAACAAAGTCAATTCACACTTGTTCTCCTATCTTAAGGCACACGGCCAAACACACTCTTTTCACACACACACGCCACACACAAACACAACTCCATCCCATAATCTTTACACTAATACAATCACCAACACATACATATTCATTTCATGACATTAAAACATAAAAATCTTACCTTTTTCTTGAAATTCCGATTTGCCGCAAACGAGCACCTTACGCCAAACTAATTGTCTTACGTCGGAGAGCGTCTTTAGCACTTCATAACTATGCAAAACTCAAGATTTTTAAGGCCAAGATCAAAGCTTGCCAATTTTTTTTTTCTTTCCTAAACCCTCTCGGCCGAGAGCTATTTGAGAGCTTTCTCAAGATTTTTTTTTGTTTTTTGAACTTAATCTTGATAATTCCAACTCAAGCTTGTATATATCTACTACATAGAGGTCATGTGCATAGCACATGACCATTTAAATTGGTTTTGGGCCTCCACAATGGCCGGCCACTTCAAGGTCTTGGGCTTGATTTCCTTGTTCAATTTCTTGGCCCAATGCATAAAACGTCCCGTTTTGTAATTCCCGAAACAAATTTCCAAAATTCCAAATTTACCCTCGGCCTTCCCCGAGGTCTTGACATTTATGACTCCATAACCAACATGTTCATATTCACCAAAATCAAAATATTTCCTCAACGCACACAAGTCTTCTTTATTTCTCGATTTCCCGTTATACGAAAATACGGGACATAACAGTAATAATCTGTAATAATCTATAATACCGACATGATCCACCACGGGGAGAAACGTGGAGTCTTATCTCTGCCCGATCAGCTAAGCTATCTCGTACCTTGCCAGGGTACGAGACATGAATCTGACATAAATGGATCCAAATCCCTCAATGGGGAAAATATGAAGGAATCGTCCTAACTGGGCAGAGCGATCCTTATCCTACGTTGGCATACGTAGTTTCAGGCTATCTGAGCCTTCTCGGTATTAATACAACTCCCGAACATGAAAAGAACTGAAAACATGATTTCATAAAATAACTTGTAAACATGGTTTCATGAAATAACTTGAAGTGTAGTTTCATAAGATAACTTGTCATATTCTTTTCAAACGTGTTCTTGATTCACGAGTAATAACAATAGTTCGTGATCATATATATAATTGACTTGAAAACATGCTTGTACTTGATAGATAAAATCAATAAGTTTCATATAAACATAATTAGAACACATGAGGAAGAATTCATGATTCATGGATTAAGCTGGGGTTCCTAATAACCGTAATGGAAGATTAGGAATACAACAACGAATATAGATACAAACTTCATGTACATAAATACGTAAATACGGGCTACCAATATGTTGGGTTTAATGCCGTAAGATTTGAACTTCATGGATATCAATGAAATGAAGCATGGGGAAGAACATAGAGATTCCCTCATGTTGATGGAAGTTCTACATACCTTAGTTGTTCAAAAACTTGAATTAAAGACTTGGATTTTGAAGAAGATTTCCTAAATCTTGATTCTTGAATCTTGAGATGGGTTTTCGGGTTTTCTTGAAAACCCTAGATTAGGAATGATGATTTCTTGTTTAGATTACAATGATATATGTTAGAATTGAGTTGGAATAATTAGAATGGACTTACCTTGGTGTTCTTGATGTTGGAGGAGAGTAGGAGGTCGCTCTAGGGTTTGAGGGAGTGAAAAATAATGACTTGAACTGATATAAACGAACATATAATGTTCTGGAAAATGCAGTTTACGTCCAGCACTGTGCTGGCCGTATTTTAAGTTTACGGGCCGTAAACTGCAATACGGTCCGTATTCTGCCATATGGACTGCACTGCATCTCTTCAGTAAAATGGCCATAGCTCTTTGCACAGATGTCCGTTTGACCCCCGTAAGATACCGTTGGAAAGGTATTTCAATGCTATACAACTTTCATCAAGGAAGTTTTCCCAAATTCCAAACACGTTTTGAAATACGGGCCGTAACATACAATACGGTCCGTATTTAACCATATGACCTCAAAATGTCAAATTTCAGAATGTTCAGAAATTCTTGGTTTCAGTTTACGGGCACTGTTCATGGTAGTAAATTGGAATACGACCACTGTTCATGGGCGTAAAGTACCATATCACAACTGAACGGAAAAATTTCAATTCCCACATTCTTTATCTGATGTTCTAAGTCTAGGATCGTGGTCAAAACTTTCGTTAAAGCTACGGGGTGTTACAACTACAGTTGTTCCAACAGATACTACAGTTGTTCCAACAGATACTATACTTGCTACAACAGATGCTACTTGGTTCATCCATATTTAGTGATCAATAAAGGGAATCAACCATATTTAGTGATAAACAATGAAAATAAACCATATTTAGTGATAAACAATGGAAATAAACCATATTTATTGATAAATATATATACTTAAGCAATTTCATGGTGTTTTGGGTCAGGATAGATGATCAACTAAGTTCAATACGCACTAAACAGAGTGATCATTGGAGTGAATTGATGTGAACTACTTGATTCACCCATCTTTAGTGATAAACAATGGAGATCAACCATATTATTGATCAATATATATATACTTAAGCAATTTGATGGTGTTTTGGGTCAGGATAGATAATCAACTAAGTCCAATACACACTAAACTGGATGATCATTGGAGTGAATTGATGTGAGCTACTTGATTCACCCATATTTAGTGATAAACAATGGAAATCAACCATATTTATTGATTAATATATATACTTAAGCAATTTGATGGTGTTTTGGGTCAGGATAGATGATCAACTAAGTTCAATACGCATTAAATGGAGTGATCATTAGAGTGAATTGATGTGAACTACTTGATTCACCCATATTTAGTGATAAACAATGGAAATCAACCATATTTAGTGATCAATATATATACTTAAGCAGTTTAATGGTGTTTTGGGTCAGGATAAATGATCGACTAAGTTCAATACTCACTAAATGGAGTGATCATTGGAGTGAATTGGTGTGAGCTACTTGATTCATTAGTAACTTGTTTAAACATATTAGTTATTTGTTCGAACATATTAGTAACTTGTTGAAACAGATTAGTAATTTGTTGCAACTTCTTCCACAACTGTACTATCTGTTGCAATAGATTAATAACTTGTTTAAACAGATTAGTTACTTATTGGAACAGATTAGTAACCGTTGAAACATATTAGTAATTTATTGCAACTTTTTCAACAACTGTATGATCTGTTGCAATCATTTAGGCAACTTGTCTAAACAAATTAGTAACTTGTTTAAACAGATTAATTACTTGTTGGAACGGATTAGTAACTTGTTGCAACTTCTTCAACAACTGTATGATCTGTTGCAATCATTTAGGCAACTTGTCTAAACAGATTAGTAACTTGTTTAAACAGATAAGTTACTTGTTGGATCGAATTAGTAACTTGTTGCAACTTCTTCAACAACTGTATGATATGCTGCAATCATTTAGTCAACTTGTCTAAACAGATTAGTGACTTGTTTAAACTGATCCATCTGTTGAAACAGATTAGTAACTTGTTGCAACTTCTTCAACAAGTGTATGATCTGTTGCAACAATTAACTCATCTGTTGCGACATATTTTTTAGTTTTTACAATAATTTAAGCAATTGTTTGATTTTTTTTCCAACAAGGTGAGTAATTTGTTGCAACAACTAAGCAACTAAGCAATTCTACTGTATGCATCTATTGAAACAAGTAGTAAGCAAAATAAATAAGTTCATAAATAAAAATTGTTCAACAGCCACCTTGGCTCCAAGTACCACAATTAATCAAAATAAATAAGTTCATAAACATCATTTACAAATAACATAACGGACAAAAAAAAAAATTGTTCAACAACCTCCAAATACCACAACTTAAGTAATAATTTATTCAACAACTACATTTTGGGGTGTAGCAGATTTCCTTGATCTACTTCATCTCCTTCATTTCCATCATCAGTTTCTTCATCTTCTAGTTTTTCTTCACTTTCTTCATTTGTATATACTGCTTCTTGGCTTTGTTCTTCATCTCTTTCTGACGATTGATTGTCAGTTTGGCTGTCAATTTAACTATATCTTTCCTCAACATTTGTTGATTCATAAATAAATTGTCTACTTGTTGCAACAAGTGTAGAACTTGTTGCAACAATTACAAATCTGTAGGATATCCTCTACAAACAGAACTAAATAACTGAAGCTATGTCCAACAGATTTGTAGTTGTTGCAACAGATTGTCTACTTGTTACAACAAGTGTAGAACTTGTTGCAACAACTAAAAATATGTTGAATATCTTCTACAAATAAAACCAAATAACTGAAGCTATGTCCAACAGATTTATAGTTGTTGCAACAGACTGTCTACTTGTTACAACAAGTGTAAAACTTGTTGCAACAACTAAAAATCTGTTGGATATCTTCTACAAACAGAACCAAATAACTGAAGCTATGTCCAACAGATTTATAGTTGTTGCAACAAATTGTCAACTTGTTATAACAAGTATAGAACTTGTTGCAACAACTAAAAATCTATTGGATATCTTCTACAAACATAAGCAAATAACTGAAGCTATGTCTAACAGATTTGTAGTTGTTGCAACAGATTGTCTATTTGTTACAACAAGTGTAGAATTTGTTGCAACAACTAAAAATCTGTTGGATATCTTCTACAAACATCAGCAAATAACTGAAGCTATGTCAAACAGATTAGTGAGTCGTTGCAACAGATTGTCTACTTGTTGCAAAAAGTGTAGAATTTGTTGCAACAACTACAAATCTGTTGGTTATCTTCTACAAATAGAACCAGATAAATACCAGGACAAGAACAAAAAAACTATCTGTTGGATATATTTTCCTAAACCCTGAACCATACCATGACAACAACAGAAAACCCATCTATTTCACTACAAACACATAACAACAACAACCTAGATTTTATCCAAACTTTTCCTAAACCCAAAAAAAAAAAAAAAAAAAAAACTCAAAACTTCATTTCAAGATTTGTTTTTGGAGTGGGGGTTGCAAAAAACCAAAAATAAAAACTTTTCAATTTTTTTTTAAAACAAAATTATTATTTTTTTGGGTGGGTGGGGGAAGTAAGAAACCAAAAAAAAAAAATCAAAACTTCTTTTCAAGAAAAATCATTTTGTTGGGGTAGGGGGTGGGGGTGGGTGGGTGTTTATGCAATAAAATAAAAAAATTCAAAATTTTTTTTTTCAAAACAATTTTTTTTTCGGGAAGGGTGGGAGGTGCAAAAAAACAAAAAAAAAAACACTTTTCAAAATTAAAAAAAAAAAACATTGGGGGTGGGGGGGGGGGGTGACAAAACAAATAAAGAAAATCAAATTTTTTTCTTTTGGGGCGAGGAAGAGGAGTGGGGGCTAGTAAAAAAAAAATCATTTAAAAAAAATTATTTAAAAAAAATGGGGGGGGGGGGGGGAGGAGGAGGAGTAGGGGCTGATAAAAAATAAATTTCGGGAGGGGTTTGCAACGAGGAGGGTGGGGGTGAAAAAACAAATAAAGAAAATTAAAATTTTAAAAATAATTAGGGGCGAAGGGGTGGGAGGAGGAGGAGTGGGGGCTGGTAAAAAAATCAATTTTTTTTTTGGGCGGGTGGAGGGGGAGGGTTGGGAGGAGGAGGAGAAGGATGAAAAAACAAATAAAGAAAATCAAAAGATTTTTTTTAAAAAAAATTAGGGGGGGGGGGGGGGGGAGGGGGCGGGGCGAGGGGTGGGAGGAGGAGAACGGGGCTGCTGGTGAAAAAGAAAATAAAAAAATTTCAAAAAAAAATTTAGTGGGGGAGGGAGGGGTGGCTAGTTAAAAAGCAAATAAAAAAATTCAAAACTTTAAAAAAAAATTGAGGGGTGGGGGTGTGGGGCGGGGGAGAGGTGGGAGGAGGAGAAGAGGGTTGGTGGGTTTTTTGGATTAAGTTGGGGTCTTTTTATATTTTGTAATAGATTAAGAAGTTTGAAAATACATTTTGGATCCTAATTTTCTTAATTCCAAATTTAATTGGATTTTGCTTTCAAGTGGTCCCCATGAGTCACCTATACTAATTTCACAACTAAAAGGTCACCTATAGCTAATTCTTCCGGGTAACTAAGCATGTCTTTGGAAGAGGGCAACCAAGCTACGATCCAATAACAATTATGACATTTCCCTAGATCATTATTTACATTTTTTTTGTCCGGATTTTTCCTTTCCTTTCCTTAAAAAGCTTTTCCCCTGTAATTTTTAATTTTTTTTCCTTCGCATTTTCATTAAATTCAAATAACCTTTAAAAAAGCCAAACGTCTTCATTAAAGAAGCAATCAGTTTACAATTTATTTTGCTATTTAATTAAGGGAGGAACTACAGGAGTGCAAGGGGGAAATTATACTATGTTTATAAGGTAAAATTATCTATTTATTTATGTACACATATTTAATTTTGAATCCCTTTGACATAAATTGAAACGGGCTTCACCTTCAGCCCAAGGTAACAGGTTCGAACCTGCTAAACGCATAAGTTTTTCCTTTTTTGCTTTGGTCGGTTTTTTCCCCCTTTTTAATTTAACAGACAAAACAGCGCCGTCCTTCAACTCTTTTTAATTTATTTTTTTAAATAAAAACGTGAGGCATTGGTGGGATTAAAGAATCCCTAATTTGTAAAATAATATATTGGTAAAATTCCACAAAGGTCTGGGTGGGATATAGGGTAAGTTATCGGCTCTTTCTGCTAAAGAATCCCAATTTGAAAGCGTGCAAATTAAAGGGAGAAGAAATAGAGTGTGCTCTTCTCGCTTCTGCTTGCTGCTTCTTCCGTC
This sequence comes from Lycium barbarum, assembly GCF_019175385.1. NCBI lineage: Eukaryota > Viridiplantae > Streptophyta > Magnoliopsida > Solanales > Solanaceae > Lycium > Lycium barbarum. The sequence continues at coordinate 115,703,216 of NC_083344.1, read as the reverse complement.
AATATACTAGTCTCCTGTTGGTCGCCCCTGTCCAAGGTAAGTTCCGTCAATATTGTTGTTGTTGTACTACTTATATTCACTTATTTTATTTATTATAATAATGATATGAGCTGATCATAAATAAAGTGAGGATTCATATGGTCGACCTCAACTTATTTGGTATTGACGCGTAATTGTTCTTGATGATGATCAACTGTAAACAATGCCTGAATGGTGATTTAAGCTTACGCCTGCTATGCATGCATGTATTTACCTTTTGGTGATAAATAATGATGCACCGATTTTTGTTCAGTGAACACCCGGGAAAAGCAATTTATGTTATACTTCTAACTAAATGTTGTATACTGTTGAGTATGTTCTTGATGATGATAAATAAAATATGTTTGTCTTGAAGTTATATTTTATTCAAAGATTGTCAAGAAATAATAAGTATAAAGAAAAAGGAATTTAACAATAATTTATTGTCTAACACAATATATTTTGCTGCTAAATTACATCTGATTAATATGGAGGAAATAGTTTGGGTCGACTTCTATAAATAAAGTCCAACCACAGGCTTTAGAATTATATGTATTTAACATTCTTGATTGTGTTATCTTATTATTATTCTCTATCTTACAAAATTCTCATTCATCACCTATAAGGTATAAGGCTAATTGGATAGTACTAAGTGGTAGAAGAAAATGAGGCAGAGGGCTAAAGGTTCGACACAATCTAATCCATCTAGTAGACGCAATTCAGACAATGTGGTTTTGTTAGCAAAAAGATCAAAGTATGTGATTTTGGCATTGTTTGTGCTAGCGGCATATGGGAGTTGGTCTGTGTATCAACTTCAGTTTCTCAATCTACCTAAGCCACTTGGGGTGGAAGAGGTTGGTAAGAGGGGTTTCTCGGAGCATCAAGCCATCAAACATGTTGAAGCCTTAACTCAATTGGGTCCACATCCTGTTGGTTCAGATGCACTCGATCATGCCTTGCAGGTATATTGGCTTTTCAGTTTAATTTTCTGAGAAGTCGCTATTTACTTGACATCATATGTGCGTCCAAAACATTTATTCCTTTACATTCCTAGACTGCTTGGCGTAGGTATAACTACATCATAACTACACATTTATCACATCTTTTTGAAATGCTTACATATAATAAAAAAATTTAGTTCTTGGTGAAAGCAATATTATTATTTATAATAATAAGGATTAATTCAACTTAATAAGATATTAGTCATGTGTTTCCAATACATTACCTTGGATGTTATTGTAAAAACTTTCTTTATTAATATGGAGATTTGGGTAGTTCAGTTCAAAGTTCTAAAATATTTCTCTTTAGAACGTAAGTATTTTTTCTTTCTTTACTTTTTATATAAGTTTTATACTTCTTTTATACTCTTCAATATTGTCTAAGAGAAACTAAAATCATACTAACATTTACCATTAAAATTCTTTTGGGACATCAAAATCTTGGGGCCTAATGCAAAGGCTTTACTAGCCTCATCACTCTTACCTTAAACCAAAATCCTAACTAGTGTTATCATTGATCATCCCTAATATTTGTGGCATAGACACACCTAAATGATTCAATATTCATTTTTATGGTTGAGAAGGAATCTTAAGTTTTATAGTTATTGCTTAAGTTGCTAATTTCTGTGCTCTTTCTCTTGTTTTCTAATGCAGTATGTCTTGCAAGCCATAGAAACTATTAAAGAAACAGCTCATTGGGAAGTTGATGTAGAATTAGATCTTTTTCATGCTAAATCTGGTGCTAATATTATGGTTGGTGGACTTTTCAAGGGGAAAACTCTTGTTTATTCAGATCTGAATCACATTGTACTAAGGATCTCGCCAAAATATGCACCTGAAGCAACAGAAAATGCCGTTCTAGTATCTTCCCATATTGATACCGTGTTTTCCACTGAAGGGGCTGGAGACTGCAGTTCATGTGTAGCTGTTATGTTGGAGCTTGCTCGAGGAGTATCTCAATGGGCTCATGGGTTCAAAAGTGCTGTAATTTTCTTGTTTAACACAGGGGAGGAGGAGGGCTTAAATGGTGCTCACAGCTTTATAACGCAGCACTCTTGGAGTGATACTGTAACAATGGCTATTGACTTGGAGGCCATGGGTGTTGGAGGGAAGTCAGGAATATTTCAGGCCGGTCCTCAGCCATGGGCAATTGAAACTTTTGCTTTGGCAGCAAAATATCCATCTGGCCAAATAGTTGCACAGGATATATTTAAATCCGGGGCAATAAAATCTGTTACTGATTTCCAAGTGTACCAAGAGATTGCCGGTCTTTCTGGTCTGGACTTTGCGTATGCTGATAATACTGCAGTATACCACACAAAGAATGACAAATTAAAGCTTTTGAAACCTGGTTCTCTTCAACATCTTGGAGAAAATATGCTTGCCTTTCTGCTTAAGGCTGGTGCTTCTACTAATCTTCCCAAGGGCAAGGGGACAACTTCCCATGGAAAATCTGGCCAGGATACTGGTATATATTTTGACATCTTGGGAACATACATGTTCGTATTCCGTCAGCATTTTGCCAGTATGCTCTACAATTCGGTAATATTACAGGCACTTTTAATATGGACGACATCATTATTCATGGGTGGATATTCTGCCATGGTATCATTGGCCTTATCATCCTTGAGTCTCATGCTCATGTGGATGTGCGCAATCAGTTTCTCTGTACTTGTTGCCTTTGTTCTTCCCCTCGTATCATCTTCACCCATTCCCTTCGCTTCAAGTCCATGGCTAGTAGTTGGTTTGTTCGGTGCACCTGCTGTGCTCGGGGCTTTCAGTGGTCAACATATGGGTTATCTCATTCTGTTGAAGTATCTGACAAAGACATTTTCAAAAAGAAATGTGAATCTGCCTTTGGTTGTGCAAGATGATCTGGCAAAGTTAGATGCTGAGAGATGGCTCTTTAAAGCAGGTTTAATGCAGTGGCTTGTTCTTTTGATTGTGGGAAACTTTTACAAGATAGGATCTTCTTATTTGGCTCTTGCTTGGCTAGCCTCTCCTGCATTTGCATATGGATTGCTTGAAGCAACTTTGTCACCAGCACGGCTGCCAAAACCACTCAAAACGGTCACCTTGCTGATTGGATTATCTGTGCCTTTCTTGCTTTCTTCTGGCATAATTATTCATCTGGTTGCCACACTAATTGGCAGTGCTGTTCGACTTGAAAAGAGTCCTGGCAGCAACCCTGAGTGGCTGGGCAATGTAATACTTGCAATATTTATTGCTGCCATAGTATGTTTGACACTGGTATATCTTTTGTCATATATTCATATTTCAGGTGCAAAGGTGCCACTTATTATAACGACTTGTCTACTGTTTGGCATCTCGCTCGCTGTGATTCAACTAGGTGTGGTTCCACCATTTAGTAAAGATACTGCCAGAGCTGTAAATGTTGTGCATGTTGTAGATATGACAGGAGCCAATGGCCAAAAGCAAGAACCAACCTCTCACATTTCCTTATTTTCAACTACTCCAGGAAATCTAGTGAAGGAGGTTGAACAGATTGGAGAAGGATTTACTTGCGGCACTGATAAACCTCTTGATTTTGTAACAATTTCGGTCAAGTATGGTTGTTGGAGCGACAGAAATGCTAATATTGGCTGGCATGAGCCAGATATTCCTCTGATTCGTGTTGAGAATGATATCAAGAGTGACTATAGAGTTACACGGGTATCCATTGACACAAAAGTTTCCACACGCTGGACTCTGGGTATCAACGCTGATGAAGTGGAGGATTTCCAGTTGAAAGACGGTCCTGAGGAGTTGGTTCCAATTGGCGATAAGAGCAATGCAGATGGATGGTACATAATTCAGTTTTCAGGAGGGAAGAAAGCACCAAGAAAATTCAGTCTGACTCTTTTCTGGGCCAACAATCATACTCATAAGTCCTACAAAAAGAATAGCAACACAGAACAACCCTTGCTAAAACTGCGGACAGACGTTGATAGAATAACTTCCCCAACTGAAACGGTACTTGGGAAGCTTCCTCAGTGGTGTTCTTTGTTTGGGAAGTCCACATATCCTCTTACCTTAGCTTTCTTGAGTAGTTTTCCCGTTGATTTCTAGGGCTCGCGCTAGGGAATGCAACTTTTACAGGACAAAAAGCAGAATAGATATAAGACTTTGATAGGGGTGGCCACTGGCCATAGCGCTCCACTGGTAACGAAGTGCAACACGTGCTCATGGTTTTTCCTTTTTTTTTTTTTTTTCTTTTTTTAAGCCAGAGTAAATGTTTGATTTAGAACTGCAGCAAAGCAGCCTATAAACTGCAGTAAAGCTTCAATCTGCTTCGAAAAAGCTAATAATGTATGTTCAATATTGGATCTCATAGATATCTTCATGAACGAAACCAACCAAAATTCATATATCCAGTCTGCCGGTCACTTACTAGCTACTTTAAATTAAAAGTTAATAACTTTTTTCATTGTGTTGCGAGGAATTGACAGTCATCCAGAAAAATTGAGTAAAATAGTCAAGTGGGACATGAAAAAGCGAAAACCTGACACAAAATGTAGCAGGAAATTGTTGGAAGAAATAAATAGATACAAATTACTATGCAAAATTCATAGGAAAGAAGGCCTTACAGTAACAGAAATATTCTTATCTATGCTGACAGAAGTTCCTATCCTATACCTAGCTAAATAGATTCCAAAAGAAACTCTGCATATACAGTATATCGTAGTATCTGTATTTACATCACTTTGTTATCAATTGGATTATCTTTTTTGTTTCCCCAGTATCCGGTACCCACAATAGACCCGACTAATAATTTGAATTGGCGCTGGTAAGTTTCACATTGGGGGTAACGTTCCCTATCAAAGGCGACTCCATTCTTGAGGCTCAAATCTGGATTCATGCCCTGATATTTCTCTTTAAGGGTAAAACGATGCCTACCAAAGACGACAACGATCCCAAGACTCGACGTCATGACATCTGGTGAGGATGGAGTACTCACCTAGAGACAGATTCAGGATTTAAAGTTTATAGGCTCTGAACTCACAATCATTTTTACTTACTAGCGTAGGGATAGCTTATACGTATGAAGTAGATTACTTAACATAAATATAGAGTCTGGACAAAAGCTACTAACTTCTACTATAGATTCACCCCCCGTACTTACCACCCGTCGCAACCTTTGGTTGTTGTTAATTTACATCACTTTGTTATGAGATAAAAAAAAATATCAAGAAAAGGAATCAAATTTAGGAAACAGAATTGGATCTCTGGAGTGAATTAGAGGAGGAATTCAAGAACTGGATGCAATCCTCAATGGCTTCAGCTCTTTGACAATCAAATCTTTCTGCATAAGAATGCGACCTTGCCAAGCTTGTCGAAGAGACTTTACGTGAACACCTTTTTCTGTAATTGGATTTTGAAAACAAACTTAGAGCACTAGCAACCTTAGTTCTTATATCCTTTAAAAAACTCATTGGAGAAAATCCTGAAGAAGAATTTCTTTGAATACTCAAAATAGATGAAGTTGATTTTTTGTTAGTAGGAAATTTTATGGGCTTGTTATAATCATGCTCATGGCTCATACTCACTCTATTGCTCATTTTTTTGTGGCGGGGGAGATGGTAAAATTTGGTTATTTATTGAGAATTGACGAGATAAAGGGAAAAAAGAAGAAGATATTACTAGTAAAGAAGAAGGATTAAACCTACTTAACCTACTACTGTAATTTAATAAGACCAGTAGAAACTTTATTGATTTTGTAATTTAACAGTCAGTAGGATCAATTGACTGTGGACCAAACAGGTGTTTAACTCACGTATTTACCCCCTTAATTTTGAAGCAACTAGATACTAAAACATTTTACTGATTTGTGCTCGAGTTATGTAATTGAATAATTTTTTTAAAAATAATATGTCTTTATATTATGGGTGTGTTTAGTATGAAGGAATATGTTTTCCACGAAAACTATTTTCTTGAAAAATAAGTAATTGTTTTACTTATTTTCTGATATTTGGGAAATAACCTAAAAATATTGTCCCAAGAACATTCATTATATATAATCTAGTCGAGTAAGAAGGTGACGGTGTGTGTGCGGGGAAGGGGCATACCTAGGTTGGAGGAGGGAGTTAAATGAAATTTCTTTTTTTCGTTGAAAAATTATATTGTGTTATATGAGGGTTCAAATCTCATGTGTAACATTTTTTAATCGAATCCTAGTACTACCACTAGTGTGTGTGAGGAGGGGAGGGGTTGCAGAGTGGGAGAAGGCGATTAACATAGAATATCGATCATTTATAAGATTTATTTTCACCAGTCTCAACAACAACCACATACCCAGTTGAATCTCATAATGTGGAGTTTGGGGAGGGTAAAGTATACGCAGACCTTACCCCCACATTGGAAGCCAGGGAAGCTGTTTCCGAAAGACCCTCGGCTCAAAAGAAAACAAGAAAACAAGGGAAAAGAGTCAGATACGGACAAGCAAATCAAAACAATGCGAAAATGAGAAATAGCAAGAGCAAGAAAGTCATGATAAACAACAAAGAGAGACAAGACCTAACACATATAACAGGGTAAAAATACTCCTAATATGAGAAAGGAAACCTCGCGGCCCCCACTAGCCCTCCACCCTGATACTCGACCTCCACCCCCTCCTATCACCGGTCATGTCCTCGGTAAGCTGGAGTAGCGCCATATCTTGCCGAATCACCTCTCCCCAGGCCTTTTTTGGCCTACCCCTCCCTCTCTTCAGGCCCACCACTGCCATCCTCTCATACCTCTTCACTGGCGCATCAGCGCATCTCCGCTGCACATGACCGAACCACCTCAACCTCCCTTCCCGCATCTTTGTTTCCCAGTCTCATAAGGGAAATTATTTCCTAATCCTCAAGGAACTTGTTTTTCTCTCCCTCTCAAACACACCCTAAGTCTGAACCTATTTTGTCACAAAGAAGTGGTGTAAGATACTGACACAGTATCCGCCGGTACGAGCTTGATTTAGAAGAAATAGTTGATGGACTGCATTTCACCAACTTAGTACGAATATCTTCATTTTGATGTCGATAAATTCGTAGCGTTACTCTTAATAAATTGACGGGAATTCTACTTGTAATTAGTTAGGTAGTGTTCTATTTGCCTCATTAATTTTGTCACTGCATTTGCGCGTAATATATAGTACAATTTACTTTTGAAAGATAATTTGTTTTTCACTATTATTTTCTTCAAGGCTCTATGTATAATGTTTAACTTAATGCAAATTTGTTGTCAATAATGCTGTATTAATACTTCAACTTATATAATTATGAATATTAAAGTTCTAATTTTACCAGAAATTAATAAATAGATTGATATAGTGTGCCTTCTATAAGTCTTTTTTTCCTTCAGAAAACAGTTTAGATTCTATTAATAATGCATAAAAGGTAGTATAAATAATCTAAAAGAGGAAATAACAGCATGAACTAGCACAATCTGACTTGGGAAGATTGTTTCCCAGAAGATACTATTTAAATTAGAAGGGCAAAAATTAAAAGAGGAGGAAGAAAACAATTAGTAGCTAAACGTTACATTAGAGTTGGTTAAGATGGCATTATTGCTCTAGATATATTCAAGATTGTTGAAACGTGCATGGAGGGCAATCATAGGGTTATATAATGTACCTCCACGAACCTACTTTCAACAAAACCGAAGGAAATATCATGTTCATACTATCAATACATGCAGTAAATAATGGTGAAAGTTAACTTAATAGCATCCTGTTTTTACATCAATTCGATGAATACATGACACATATCTTCACACACACACACTTATCATTAAACTATAGTCTATCATCTTAACTAGAAAATTTAACTGCGCTTCGCGCAGTCATTGAAAAAGACGGTATATATTTCTCAGATTAGATTCAAAACTCTCCTTATTATCAATCTGCAAATTTATTTCTGTTAAATATTGAAAGTAAAAGAAATTATTTTCTAGTAATTGATCGTGTACTTCACTAATTACCAAACTGTAACAATTGAAAACTTTATATAACAAAATGAATATTAAATAAAAAGTTAAGGAACTAAACTAATTTTGTTCAAATCATTATGAAAAAAAATGATTTTCATCTATTCTACCTGCAGCTTATTAGAAAAGGTTAAAGGCATAAAAGAAACTTTACTGGTTGTTTACTTTGGTATTCTAAAATTAATGCTAAAAACACTAATTTTTATTAAAAATACATATGAAAAAATTAAAATGAACAACGCTTTTATGGAAAAATAAAAGGAGAAAGGAATTAGAATAAAGAAATAGAAAGAAATAATGTTGGCACCAATTTCGGCTCCACTTTGTCGGATTTGCTATTCCGCTCGTAACTCATTCTTCTGGCCTATAGGAACAACATTTCATCTTAATTACAAAACAAAGTAGTCCATATCATTTTCTCCTCCTAATTTGCTGTGAGATGATCCATTGTTGTTGGTTACAATTTACAAATACTCCAAGTCTTCAGCCTTTTAATTTTATATGCTAATTAAACGTTTTGGAAAATGAAAGGTTGTTTTTTTTCTCTTCCAATCAGTTGAATGTGTTTTTAATTCTAAGAGATATGTCCCAAAGGAACGTGTTTCCTCACTTAAATGGTAATGCATTTAGAGACTTTCAGTTTTGTCTCATTAATTGGATAATATATTTAGAGTCTTTCAGTTTTTTTTTTTAAAATAAGATAAATAGAAGCACAAAGATAAAAAGCCGAAAAAGGGAAAAAAAAAGAAGATAAATGGCATTCTAGGCCATAGAGAGGTGCCACATCACCTTGTCTATGCCTAGCTTTATGTTATATATAGATTTATGACTTAACCATGATAAATTAATATGATTTGTTGCAAATATCGGGTGCAAATAACTTTTTTCCCTAGTTGAACTGTTTGCCGAACTATTACATCTGCCCTAATTGCATTGTCCAAGTAGATTTTATCGTTGACGTCCTACTGCACAAATGCTAGCTAGGCGATGATTGATAGCTACGTTGCTCGGATTTGTAAAACATATTATCGTTTGTGTGTCGAATCGTTCAAAATATATGCAATTTTTGAAAAATCCCAAAAAAACAAACAAGAATTTTTTTTAGAGGGTCCGAGCAACATAAATTAATTTTGCCTAGAGAGTTAATGCTGCTATTAATTGGACCGTCTATGGAGAGGGCCAAGAACCGGACGGTGTTGAGAAAGAGACAAAACCAGCTGTTAACGGAGCACATTGAGCAATTGTACTCTCTTGGGAAAACAACACAAATTGCCCATAAAAAGCAAAATAATTACCCACATATGCCCCCATCCTTATTAATTACTAAGGTTACCTAAGGCTTCATTTGTTTTCATTAAGATAAAAACGTTTGAATCTGAATGCACATCTGAATGATTAAGATGTTGTCTCTAGATCTAAACACTGAATGATTAACACTGTTTGTTTCTCAACATCTGAATGTCCATAATATATTTATTTAAATATTATAAATATAAAATTCAAATAAAAAGTAACTAAATATTAGAACATAAATACAAATTTAATAAAATAAAATTATTATTTGATAAAAACTAAAACATTTATGTTCGCTAGTAATGACGGAGATGCTTTGTAGTGATGGTGGGTGGGGTAGGTGAGTGGTGGTGGGTGGTGGTGGTGCCGCGGTTCTGGGTAGGGTGGGGGGTGGGTGGTGGTGAGGGGGTAGTTGGGGGTAAGGTAGGTGGGTGGTGGTGGTGGGGGTGGGATAGTAGTGGTGGTGGGCAGGTGGAGGGTTAGGGTGGTGTTGGTAGTAAGTGGGGTAGGGGTAGGGGTAGGGTTGGGGTGGGTGGTTGGGGGTTGGTATAGGGGGTGGGGTAGTGAAGGGTTGGGATGGGTGGTGGGTGGCGGGAGTGGGGGTCGTTGGGGTAAGGTAGATGGGAGTGGGGGCTGGGCGGTAGTGATAGGACTTAGGAGGGTTGTAGGGATGGGGGTGGGTGGGTAATGGTGGGGGTGGTGTTAGTGGTGGTGGTGAGTGGGGCGTAGGGTTAGGGGTAGTGTAGGGTTGGGGAGGGTGGTGAAGGGGTGGGGGTAGTAGAGGGTTGGGGTGGGTGGTGAAGGGGTAGGGGAGGTTTGAGGTGGGTAGTGGGAATGAGGGGTGGGGTGGAGCTGGTGTTAAAAATTATCCATACAAAGTGCCTCTTAATGATATTAAGACTTGGTTCAAGATCTTAATGAATAAGACCTATTCAAACCAAATAAGTGCTTAGATCTTAATGTAAAACAAATGCACTTAATGACTTAAGGTCTGAACCATTCAGATTCAGACCTTCATTAAGTGCAAACAAATGAGGCCTAAGAAACCTAAACAAATTACCCGAATATGCCCCCACCCCCGTTTTGACCGAAGCTGTCAACCTTTGACGTTAGGTTACCTACACCAATCAAAACTCTTTCGCGAGCTGTACTCCTTCATGCGTCTCCCGCTCCCTTCGTTTTCTTTTTAGTTACTGTTTTCTTTTCCTTTTTTTGTCATTTACTAATTTTGTCTTTTTTCTCTATTTGTCTTGGATTTTGTTTTTAATATAAAAATATAGGAAACATAATAAAAATATCAAAAAAAAAAATTAAATAATTAGACCACAACAAAAAGTAATTAATAAAAATACTAAAGTCACTAATTTGTTTACTAAAATCTAAATTAATTGAAAATATATATTTATGAAATTTTTCTCTTTGCAAATAAAAATAAAGTTTGTATTTAAATAGTGACTCTATTTTTTTGTAAATTTTTAAATAAAATTTAACTTGCAATTTTTTTCTTGAAGGAATGAACGGGTCCTCCATGAAACCGTATCAGTATATATTAAATGATACATACCATATGTGTATCATAGAGTATTGAATTGTATTTTTCTTAAAGGAATGAACCAATCCGCTATGATACTCTATCAGTAATATATGATATATATCATGTGGGTATCATAGAGGACTGAAGAGTGTTCTTGTTGAAGCAATGAATCAGTCCTCTATAATACCTTGTCAATATATGGTATATGCCATGTGGGCATCATAGAGGACTGAGTAATGTTAGAATGAATCTATCATATATGATAACATCTTAGTATATGGTATATACCAGGCTGGTATCATAAAGGACCGAGTATTTTTCTTGAAGGAATGAACTGTTAGTCCTCTATGATACCATGTCAACATATGATATACTATGTCGGTATCATAGAGGATTGAATTGTATTTTTCTTGAAGGAATGAACCAGTCCGCTATGATACTCTATCAATATATAAGATATGATATATACCATGTGATATATATCATAGAGCACTAAAAAGTGTTCTTGTTGAAGAAATGAATCAGTCCTCTATGATACCTTGTCAGTATAAGGTATATACCGTGCGGGCATCATAGAGGACTGAGTAATGTTAGAATGAATTTGTCATCCATGATACCCAGCATATGGTATATACCAGGCTGGTATCATAGAGGACTGAGTGCTTTTCTTTAGCCCCTGTTTGGATGGTTGTTTCCCGTGGTTCATTAATGTAAAGTATGGTATGGTACAATATGATATTGTATTGTATTGTATTGTACTGTATTAATGAACACAATGTTTGGATACACTGTATCGTTTCTTGTGGTTTAATAACATTTTTACTATTTGGTTTGACTGTATGGTACTGTATAATAACATGTAAGTTTACTACAATACCCTTAACTGATATAACTATTAAAAATATCAACAATTACTAGGATAATCCCAATTAAAAGACAATAAATAACTGACCGGAGCCTAAATGGTATAAAAATACACGGTATAAACCAAAAGGGGGTAGCCTTTTAGTTACATACCAAAACGGGTATAACGTGGAGCAGTCCACGTTATACCCCAAATTTTTTTTCCATTGTCAGATGATCACAGAAAAAAATAAATTAAAAGGTATAACGTGGATCAGTCCACGTTTTACAACATATATTTGTGAAACGTGGTACTGTCCACGACTCATTGTGCATTGTTGCCCTAATTTTTCTCTCCTTTCTCCTCCGCCTCTTCCTCCATCTTTTGAAGTTACAGAACTTCGTCTCCATCTCCTTCTCCTTTTCCTTCTCCTCCATTTATTTTCTTTTTAAACCCTGCATTACAGTCTAATTTTTGGAGCAACATCTTCATCTTTATCTTTTGTTGCTATTTAAATTAAGGTATTTTTTCTAACTCATATAATATTGTATATTTATAGTAGATGTAGATATCTGTTTGCCTTATATATCTTAATTGTTATTTTTTATTTGTGTTATTTTAATACGTATAAGATATATGTTTGTGTTATTTGTGTTATTTTAATTTGAACTTAAGATATGATTGTTAGAAGCATTATTATATAAAAGGTCCAATTTGTTTAGTAGCACTTTTGAAGAAATTTGTTGTTATGTTACTGTTATTTTTGTGGATTGTTATATAAAAGATCTGAATAACTAATTGTTTTTCATTGTACCTTTAATGTGATATTTATATAGCCAGAAAAGTGAAACTTAATTGATGTCTCAGTAGCCCAAAAAAAATATACTTAAAATGTCATGATAATGCTTTATTATATGGGACCTAAGTCTAAGTGGGTGGACAATTATTTTGTCTATACCTTATAGGTATTAATGTGGTCCATTATCAGTGGTTTCTAAATAAGGCGTATGGAAGTTGGCTTTATCTAGCCAGTGCATATTTGTTATGCTAAAATTGGAATAATATATCTTTTTTTAATAGTAAGTTACTCCAAATAGCTTGATCTGGACTTCAATTTTTTTTTTTATCTAAGGTATGGAGCTTCCACGGGTATGCGTACATCCGGGGCCAGAAGTGTACGATGTGTTAACACTCCAGGAGAAGCATCGATCACAGGCTGTGTGGGATGGTGCCTTGAGAGGATCGACCGGATGCCTGTTTCCGTGCCGAAGCACGTGAAGCGTCATCCTTTTCATCCTCGCATCCTTGACTACTTTGGCCTGTGTGGATTTAGGGGAGTAGTAGAGGTAGGATGTGTATCATATGATTAGGCAGTCATCATTGCACTTATAGAGAGATGGCGTCCTGAGACGCACACCTTTCATCTGCGTACGGGTGAGGCGACCATCACATTACAAGCATGTTTAGCATGGTTGTTGATGGTAATCCCTTGAATGATATTAATGCTAGAAATATAAGTATTGTTGGGTGGCAACAATTAATCCATGAGCTTATTGTTTGGGCACGCGGTCTGGATTGTTTTAATGGTGTTAGTAGGTTAGAACTAAATAAATTAATTGAATATATTAGAGGCTTAGATAACATTACAGATCAGACCCCAGAAATTGTTGTGCAATAGCGGGTTAGGTTGTACTTGCTATGGCTTTGTGGCGGCACGATATTTCCGGATAAGTCCGGTGACTTACTTAATTTAGACTATTTGCTTGACATGCGTGACCTTAGAGCAATGAGTAGACAAGCTTGGGGAGCGGCTGCATTGTCATATTTGTATACTTGTTTATACCGCGCTTCGTTGAAGAAAGCCAAGGATGTGTGTGGATTCATTTCCTTATTGCAGGTATGTGACCTTTAAAATTATATAATTTTATTTGGTTGTCCTATTTGATAGTTATAAGGTTTTTATGTATTTATTTTAAATTTTTAATATAGGTTTAGGCTTGGGAGCGAATTCTACCGATGCAGCCACCACCCAGGGCCCTTCAGCCACAAACGACTCTTGCACGAAAGTGGACTCATCGTAAAGCTCGCGAAAATGAGGCACGTGTTGTGCTACCCATATGTAGGGATGTATTGGACAACCTAACAGATGGTCAGGTATTTTATCATAATTATGGTTGTTAATGGCGTTTTGATATAATAGTTACGCTTATGTGTAATTTATTTATTTTATTATCATGTAATTTTATGTTCTTTCTATCGTAGTTTGTGTGGCAGCCTTATTCAGAGGCCATCATTAATGGACTCCCTGAGTGGTGTCGGCGTGGCCAAGTTATTTGGATGGCGCAGGTTCCCCTTATTCGGGGTATTACGTATCTTCCCGCTATGAATATTGGGCTTCAAAGAGGTACACTTCAACAAGAAACAATGGTAGGAGTTGGTAGCCAGTCACATAACTTTGGTTGGACTATGCAGAGCTGTGATATTCTTGGACCGAGTAGTGCTCCAGATACAAGTGAATTAGGTGGCGGAAGTATAATTCGATATCGCCCTACTCAAGTGGAGTCATTTACAGAAAGGTAAATATAACGATATTTTTTTCGCTTAAACTAGGAGACTTCTAACTAATTGTTTCTGAGATTTGAACCCCTTGAATATTCCTATGTTTGTAGGTGTAACGATTTTGAAGAAAATCCCGTATTAACTCATCTCACACAAATTGTGAGCAATAATGATGTAGCTAATGATCAATCCGATGAGTCAGATAGTGATATCCCATTAGATCACACAGAAACAGACGATGATCACTCATCTGAAGTCGGTCATTCTTATGAAGACATTACTACTCGAAGTGATGGTAACGTTAGCTACCATTCTAATGCGATTCCATATTTGGATAACACAGAAGAAGGCCCGGATGATTTTGCCTTCATGAGAGATAACGGTCCAGTTCGATCTGCACTTTGGGATTGTAAAAAACCTGAATTTATCAGATCAGGTTAGTATGGTGGCAATGAATATTCTTTTTATTTGTTGGCCCATTTTTAGGGGGTTGATAATTTTCCTTGTATTATGCAATTAGGTATGTTATTTCAGAACAAGCAGGAAATGAAAGGCGCAGTGAGACAATATTGTCTCAAAGAAAAGAAAGAGTTCATTTGTGATCAGTCCAAAGGTAAATTTCGGAGGGTTATTTGCAAGCGTCATATGTTGGGATGTGAGTGGATGATCCGTTTTAGAGAAATTTCAAGTGGTATGTGGAAGGCAGGCAAAGCGGTTCTCCACCACAGTTGTCTCACGGATGATTACAGAAAGGATCATTCCAATTTGAACAGTCACCTAATTGCTACTACGTTGATACCATATATTATGGTCGATCCATACATCAGTATTAAGTCAGTTCAGCAAAAAATAAAAGGATTGCATACGTTTACTCCTAGTTATAGAAAAGCACAAAAGGGGCGTAAGAATGCTATTGAAATGGTATTTGGTGATTTTGAAACCTCTTTCAAGACATTGCCCCGATACATGGCTGCCTTAAAATATTTCAATCCGGGGACCGTTGTTGAGTGGGAGCACCAATCAACTACAATGCAAGGTGAACACATCTTCAAATTTCTTTTCTGGGCTTATAAACCAAGCATCGATGAATTCAAAAGTTGCAGGCCTATCATCTTAATAGACGGTACTCATCTGTACGGTAAGTATGAGATGAAACTGCTAATTGTTGTTGGAATTGATGCGAACAATAACATTTTTCCACTTGCATATGCTATTGTTGCACGTGAGAGCTTTGAGTCTTGGATGTGGTTCCTTGTGTTGTTGTGGAGACATATTGTTCATGAGAGACAAGGAATTGGACTTATTTCTGACCGTCATCAGGGCATGTTACAATGTGTCCAAACACATGATTGGTTACAACCACCATTCACACACCATAGGTTTTGCGTTCGGCATTTGAAAAGCAACTTCAATAAAAAGTTCCTCAGCAGTGACCTTGAGAAGCTAATGTGGTTGGCGGCTACAGAGCACCAGAAGAAGAAGTATAAAATGAGGATGGAACAAATCAAAACAATGTCACCTCCAGCGCATCTGTGGTTAAAAGCTCTTCCGGAGGAGAAATGGACATTGCATAAGGACAACGGTCATAGGTGGGGGCTATGACAACGAATGTCTCCGAGTCTTACAACGATTTATTGAAGAAAGCTCGTGGATTGCCCGTTACTGCCATGGTCCGTTATACGTTTAAAAATCTGATTGATCGGTTTGTTGAGAGAAGCACCCTTGCCGATTTGTTGATTGCAGATAAAAAGTTTTGGCCGCGCGCTGTTGAAAAGAAGTTTGATGAATACTGGGAGAGGTCACTAAAGCATACTGACATGCAGCAATACAATGCAACTGAAGGGGTCTTTGAGATTCTGACATTTGCACACGAAGGTAAGGGCGGAAATATCCATAAAGTCTCTGCTGAAGGGAAAAAGTGTTCGTGTGGGAAGTGGAGAAACTACCATATGCCATGTTCACATGCAATTAAATTTTGTGATATCCGCGGAATTCAACCAAAGACCTATGTTAGCAAGTACTACAGTTGCAGGTTTTACAAGCAAACGTACAGTGGAAATTTTTCACCGTTGGGTGATGAGGCATATTGGCCACCTTCTCCCTTCAGTTTAATTGCAAACACTGAATACGAGCGAACTTCAGGAGCGCGGACTATAACTAGAAGGAGGAATGAAATGGATATAGCTCCTGCTCGCATGGCTAGAAAGTGTAGTACGTGCAAGCAAACAGGTTATAACAAGAATCGCTGCCTCGACAGAAATCAGTAGTTGTTGTTGCTTGTTGGTTTTTATGTTTTTTCTTAAGTTGTACGATTGTTGTTTCCTTATGTAATCTTCCAAGAATATATAACATGTCTTGTGTCGTTTAATAGTTAGTATGTAATTTAACATTTACTACTCAGTTAATGTGTGACGTTTATTTAACTTATATTTTATTTTTTTATTTCTGTTCGCATATATAACACATATTTAATTATTGCATGTGTTAAAATATTTATTTGAGTTAATCACTGAAATTAACTATATGCTTTAAAAATTAAAAAAATCAATAAAATTGTTTTATTAAAAACACAGCTGAATATGATTTAAATAGAGGCAACGTCTTACAAACTATTTGTAAAACGTTGGGGGAAAAAATTAATGAAAGGTATAACGTGGACTGATCCACGTTATACAAATAATTTTGTATAACGTGGATCAGTCCACGTTATACCTTTTAATTTTTATTTTTTTTATTTTTTCTGTGATCATCTGACAATGGAAAAAAAAAATTGGGTTTTGCTATGTAATTAAAAGGCTACCCCCTTTTGGTTTATACCGTATATTTTTATACCCTTTAGGCTCCGGACTCTCATCTCTTCTTCTTTTTCTTTGACTCTATAACCTCGAAAAAAATTGTTTGTTCAAATTACTTTATAAAAAGAAAAAAAGCTTGCGTGAATTACTTTAAAGAAAAAAAAAAAAAAAAACTTGCGTGTGCTAGATGAAGCTCTAACGCTCCAAAAAAGCTTTCATTTCTCTCTGTTTGATCCATGCGTGTGCTGCTGATTTTTTACTGCCCTAATAGTGAGTCTTCATTCTTTCTTCTTCTCATTGTTGCCTGCAAAGAGGGATAATCTTGATCTTCCTCCTCATGATTATTAATAATACAAGAAATATAAAGCTTGAAGGATTTGGAGGCGGAACAGACTTCAGTCGTTGGAGAGAGCTGGAGGCAAAATTAAACATCTAGTTTATATATATTAATAAAACTAGGGTAAAGGATAAAATAGGAATTTTAAAAATAAGTAGGGGCATAATGGGGAAATAAAATACGTAACCAAGGAAAAATCACCAAATCTGTGGTAACAAAAATTGAAACTTTTCATGGTTATATAACCATGGGATAAACCATGGGTTTATAACACCATACCACATAATTTTAAGAATAATGAAAACAAATGTGGTTTCATAGAAAACCATACATTAATGAACCACGGGAAACCACCACACAAACATGGGGCCAAGGATGAACTGTCAGTCCTCTATGATACCATGTCAGTATATGATATACCATGTGGGTATCATAGAGGACTGATTAATATTTTTTGAAGAAATAATCTAATCTTCTATGATACTTTATCAGTATATGATATCTATCATGTGGGTATCATGGACTACTCAATCCTCTATGATACTCATATGGTCTATAAGGTATCACAAAGGACTAACAGTTCATTCCTTCAAGAAAAACACTCAGTCCTCTATGATATCTTTTGAGTATATGATATATCACGGGTCAATTATCCATGATACCCTGTCAGTATATATGATATATACCATGTGGGTATCATAGAGGGTTGAGTTGTGTTTTTCTTGAAGGAATGAACCAGTCCGCTATGATACTCTATCAGTATATAGTATATGATACATACCATGTGGGTATCATAGAGGATCTTGAAGGAATGAATGTGGTATCATAGAGGACTGAAGAGTGTGTTTGTTGAATAAATGAATCAGTCCTTTATGATACCTTGTCAGTATATGGTCTATATCGTGTTGGTATCATAAGCTACTCAATCCTCTACGATACTCATGTGGTATATAGGGTATCATAAAGGACTAACAGTTCATTCCTTATATAATATACCACGGGGGAATTATAGTATACTGCAACAGTATACTTCAACTGTTATTGATTTGGTATACTATATGCTAGAATAAGTTTTTTTTTGAGATATAGAAAAAAAAAAAAGTACTATATCAATTATCTTTTTACATAGAAAACAAGAATGAAAATAAAATAGGCTAAATGTATGTAGACTTAAATTATGAAAAGAAAAAACAGAATCTTTTTTTGAAAAAAATGAAATGAGAAAAGGAGAAAAAAGAAAATTTTAATCTATAATTTTTTTTTATTAAATTAGATTTTAATAAATAATCTAGCGATTTTAATTTTTTTCTTAATTACTTCTTGTAGTAGTCTAATTATTAAAATTTTAAAATATTTTAGTAGTCTAAAAATAGTTAGCTACTATATTTATTTTTAAAAAGTAAAATAAAAAGACCAAAAAGAAAGGATAAGTTAACAAAAAGTTAAAGTAAGAAAAAAGAAAGAACAAAGAAATTATAATGAAAGGGACAAAAAGCAACAAATACCGCTGAGTACACTGCATGCAACGATGCGCGAAAAAGAAAATGGGAAATGGAGGGCACATGGGTAAATATTTTGAGGGGCACCAAAGTAGAGGGGGCTATGAGTGTGTAAAAAATTTGCATTTGGGTCTCTTATTCCATAAGTCAATATATCAGGGATTATGTGAAGATGATAAACATTAAACGCGTTAATTATAGAAAAATTTACTTGTCATAGCTACCTGTAAGATTTATTTATAAATAATAACTATCTTATTTTTTATTCAATTTTCGTAGCTTTATTTCTCCAAATTACATTTCATAACTGGTCCAGTAACTTTTGAAATACATATACCTTTCTATTCTCCCTCACTATACATTTAAGATTTATCATCTTCTTCAAATCCTAAAAAAAAACAAAATCCCTCTCCTCTCTCTCCTTCCCCTCACTACCGCCTCTCTCCCTCCCTTACTCTATCTCCAGCCTCTCTTCTCCTTCCCCTCACTTACCCCTCCCTCCTTTCTCTATCTCCACCACTCACGCCGCCGTCAACACCACCACCACTATTACTACCATCTTCATCCAAACTTGAAAAAAACCTTAAGGTTCTAGTTCTTCAGATCTGAACTCCATATGCTTCTATTCCATCACCTACCCTAGATCTCATTTTCTCTTACACATCAGAAGAATCCTGCAGTAGTAGCAGCAGCAGCCATGGTCGACGACGGAGTGAAAAAAAAAAGCTCTAACAACGGTGAAAGACGACGGAGTGAAGATTTATTAACCAGTCCAATTGAAAGTTTTTATCTCCGGATAACGTCTTTTTTGTAGCAATCTGAGACAACTCGCTTCTTTCCTATAAGAACACCATTGATGAGAGTTGTGGAGCTTCATGCCCACCAAGTGTTTGATAAAATGTTTCAGCATATTTCAGTGTATTAACAAACAATACATTTAATTTTCAGTATATTTCAATACATTATTTCGCTGTATTTCAATGCATTTATCTTTTTTTGGTGTAGATAATGTTCCAAATATAGAGCCTATTTTTACTACACTTTGTTTTCACAACTTTTGTATTTCGCTGTATTTCAATGTATTTCTGCATTTTGTATTTCTAATTTATGAAACAGTTTCTGATATATTTCATTGTATTCCATTGTATATACGCATACTACAACTTTATATTTCTTAAACAATAAACCATATTTCATTATATTTCAGTGGATATTTTTCTGGATTTGGAAGTTTTTAGATCTTTAGTTGTTTTTAAATTCAAAAAGTTTTGATTGTGATAAAAGTTGAGAGAGATTCGTAAGCTTTTATGGAAGAACAACTGTTATGCGTGATTTATGGGAAGTTTTAAATTGAATCCCATAATTTTTTTTTAAAAAAAACTATTTCATAAATAGAGCCTGATTTTACTCTTCAGGGATTTGTGTGAAATATGGTTGATTTAATTCGACTTACTATTTAAAAAGGAAAAGAATATTATGTTCCAAAAATATAGCCTATTTTTTCTCTTAGAATTTTTTTTTTTAAATATGTTCCAAAAATAGAGCCTAAATTTACTCTAACGTGTTTTGTATTTCTCTGTATTTCGCTGTATTTCAAAAATGCGAGATACAACTGAAATATAGCCAAAAGCAACTACGAATTGTAAATCTTCAATTTGTAGCTATAACTAGTTAGAAGCTATTAAAAGATAGCTATTTGTGTAAGTTTCACTTAATTATATGATGTTTTGGACTCAAGGAGATCGATATGCATGTAGGGTTTTGGGCTGGCTTGAGCTCAAACTTAGTTCACATCATTTTGGCCATATTTTTGCGCGAATTGGCCTTCTTTTAGGGTGGTCTTTAGTTTTTGTCCCTCAAATTGCCGGTCTTTAATTTTTGTCCTTCGCTTAAAAAGGTGGCCGAAATACCCGGAGGTTTTGGGTTTAGAACCCCCGCTCAAGTAAAAAAAATAAAAATTTCGCAAGGCAAGGCTTTGCAAAAAGTCTGCCTTGTGCGGCAGACTTTGCCTTAAGGCATAACTAAAAATCTGCCTTATAAGGTAAAGTCTGTCGTCTCCTGCAGACTTTTAGTTATGCCTTAATGCAAAGTCTGTCTTATGCGGCAGACTTTTCCTTAATGCATAACTAAAAGTTTGCCTTATAAGACAAAGTCTGTCGTCTCCTGCAGATTTTTAGTTATGCCTTAAGACTTTTGGCAAAGCCGGGGATTTTTATGACTAAGTCAGGATTCGAACCCAGAATCTCGGGGTATTTTAGACGAATCAAAAATTAAAGACCAGCAATTTGAGGGACAAAAATTAAAGACCACCCCCATTTTGGGGCCAGTTGGGTTTGCTAACAGAAGACAAGATAGTTACAACTACAAGTCTACAACATATGCTGTATTGCTAGAGTTCAGGATACCAGCTTCACTTAAACTGGGCCTCGAAACTTTGAGAGCCAGAAACACGGGACTTTCTTTCTTCAGGCACTGATTGGAAAAATATCAATATTAAGATTTTTGTGTTTTTTCCTATCATTTCCTTTTTCTTACTTTTGTTTTCTTTTAGGGAGTTGAGAAACGCAGATATTCAAAGGGGATCTTTAAAATATATCTTCTGATCTTATTGTCCGTTGTTTATTTAGTTCCTACTCTCATTGCCCCATTTTATGCATGTGACAGTGTTTGAATGGATACGACATATAAAAAATTAACTAAGATTTTGACATGTAAGCCAAATATTCAGAATTAGCATTTTAAAGGAGCGGTTAGAGAGAATTTCATTTAAATGTTGGGGAGTGAAAGGCCCAACAAATAAGTCTAATCATTACAGGTAAAATGGAGAAGCTAAAATTAAATAGTGAGTATCCAAAAAAGATAGGTTAAAAGAAAAAAGTGTATCATATAAAATGAGATGGGTCATTTGCACTTTTGTCCCAATTCTATGCTGGTATTTAATTTTTATCCGCTGGTATTCAATTTTTGTCCTTCAAAATCGAACTTATGCCCCTATAGGCATAAGTTCAATTTGATTTTGAAGGGCAAAACTTAAAGACCAGCCATTTGAAGGACAAAAATTAAAGACCAACCCATTTGAAGGACAAACCGTGCAATTACTTGAAATGAGATAAAGTGTAATTGTTACTACTACTTGGAATTTGGGAAGCCTCTTGTATAGTAATTTGTTTGCTCTGTTAGTTATCCTTGATCCAGATTTACAAAGGTTATGGATTCATTTGAACCCGGTAATTTTGGCTCAAATAAGTACAATCAGGTTAAGTTAAATGATCTGAATAATCAATGATACAAGTTGCATGGACGCCAGCCGCCAGGTCCATCATGGATGACCCTTTTCAAACATTAGACCAGCTTTAATTTTCCTTTCTTTTCTTTTTGGAGAACTATTGGATGAATATGGATGTATAAATTTGGGTGGCAAAAAAAAAGAAGAAGAGAAAGATGAGAAACTTAAAAGAAAAGAAACTCCTTACTGTGCCAGCAGATTTACATGTCTTTCTCATTGTTCTTTTGCCTTTTCCCTAATAATTAAGTCTATATCTGGATACATTTGCTTGTCATTTAGAGTGGACTAACATATCACGTTCACTCCACATTATTATTTATTAGAATGATAAATAACATGGCTAATTTGGACTTATTCTCATGTCTGTATATTAGGCAGTACGGCCTGGTACCGCTGGACAGAGTCTATATTTAATTGATTCAACTGAACTCGGTATTTTGACACATTATATAGATACATATGTCAAAAATAATTAATTTCTTAATAATTACTATATTAAACTTTGAACCTGTAATTTTAAAGGTACAATAAATTTAACGCTAAAAATATTAAAAGTTAAACTCGTCAAGTTTTAATCTTGGATCCGCGGCCATGCTTAGTAAACCTATGCACAAGTAGGCTGGAAGCTCCAAACTAACGTTTCAACTTCCACCAATGCTAACTTTTCTTCGGCTTTCAGTTCATCATTAAGTCTTGTCTCTGTAATTTTCTTGCTCAATCATGAATTGAGAAATATTTAAAACATTAATCTCAGTGTTAATGACTTTTGTTACTTTCATATACAATTCTGTTAACATGGTACCCACAATTTAACAAAACACTACAAAGATTTTACTCTTTCCCACCCAAGCACCTTCCAATTCCCCCCCCCCCCCCCCCCCCCCCCCATTTTATACAACAAATAGTGAACTTCAACTTTGATTTACTATAAATCCTATTCACATATTTTTCTTGAGTTCAAAACTGTCTTCCCCTTTCCCCTGAGGACATTGAAAAAAGACTAACTAAGATATGATCCTGAAACATGTATAATATTAGTAGCTATGTTGCACGGATCCTTCATAAGTCCAACAGGTTTAGGTACTTTCTGCGGATTTTTCAAAATGTATCAAATACTTCTACGAAACCGTACCAGATACATACTCATAAACGAATAGCGATTAGACAGAAAAAATTCTTGGATGAGACCAGGTGAATCAAAAAAGAAATCTTTATTGGTTCTACCTCCTATTTTTTACATTTTTTATGAAGAGAGTGAATCTTTTTCTCTAAGGATGAGGAAAAAATGGGTCCGAATCTCCTACTGGAATGATTTGGAAGTCCTAAACAGAAAATAACGATATTTGCTAGCAACAACAGAACGAAATTACTCAATATAGATTCATCCAAAATTAGTCCGAGTAACATATATTTACTAAGTAGCCTATTGATTTGGCTTATGATGAGTGTTAGAAACTTCCTTACGAAGTTTCACCAACATTGAGAAGACATGACAAGTAGATTAACTACATTTCCAGCTCAGATCAATCACTAGTTCCTCATTGTACTGCTTTGGTATTTATTGACAGGTAAGAGTCATTTTTATTTGGTGCAGTGGCTCATGACTAGGAGTGTCAAGTGGACGGATCATTAATTGCTCAAAGATTATTTGGGTTGAGATGTTTGAACTAAGATAGGCTAAACAATGTGTCGTAGTCGAATTCATGCAACTCTTAACAAGTTTTAATTTTTTTTTCTTATAATTTAGTTAATTACCTAATAAAACTTTCTTTTTATAATGACTAAATATAACATACCAAACAAAAATAGACTTTTAAAAATATTTTGACGAAGTGTTTCATTGGTCAATTTGGACTACATATTTAACCGAAGCCCAATTTTAAACGGGCTGAATTGGACGGATCAAAATATAATACGTTTATAAATGAAGGGATCATTAATCCTCCAAACATGAAGGGGTTAGACGATTCATACTTTCATGAGCTAATTTTGCCGCCCCATGAATTGTATCCCATCTCAGCTGAATAGACTACACACATTGCATAAAGATACCAAGTTGTTGCCCATGAAAAATCTTTCTTTTTGCATGTTCTTTAATTATCCTTTTCTAATGTGGAAATTATACGTGTATTTTGACTGCTGATGATAATATAATCTAACATCCTCCACTTTCTGTCTTCTTTCCACATTTCATTTGATTTGTGTATCAAAAGCTTGAAGGGATCTTTTTAATTTCATAAACCTGTGGGGCCTATAAAGAAGCAGAATAAAGAAATCTTTGTCAGTCCAAAGGGAAGCTGGTCCCGTTTTAGTTCTATTTCTTTGTTACTGCTATTTTAGTTGATACTCTAAATACACAATTATGCAATTTCTGCAATCAATTTGAAGAAAGGTATCAGAATCTTCAATCTTGTTGTAAAAAGGGGTAAGAATATAAAAACACCGAGCCAATGTGGTTGTGGGACAAAATATATATGTGGTCTTAATATACTCTTAAGAGCACTATATCAAGTTAGCATAAAGTGGCAAAGTGCTTTCTATGCAACTTGCAAGAGGTTCTGCTTTAAGAAAGGAGTGGGGTTGTATGGCATTTACTGAAAAAGTTTCCAAGAATGGTAATATTGCTCATGCATGACATATATTCTTTGGCTCGCATCCGAAGATGTGACATAGTAGTTAATAAATTAATTTACCTGAAACAAAATTCAAGGGAAACCAGAGTTTAAATCTCAATAGAAATAAGAAAACGTTAGGTGATTTTTGATAGTTATCCGTACTTGTGAGAGATACTACCTCCGGTCCATTTAACTTGTCATGTTTTTTCTTTTGCACACCCTTTAAGAAAACATTAATTAAAAGTGTAATTTGACTAGATTATTCTTATTTATTCTTTGTACTACAATCAAGCTTCTCTATAATTGTCATTCATTATAACAACATTTCACTATAACGGCCAGATTTTCTCCGGATTGATTTTTCATGTTATATTTTACTTCTCTACAACAACATTCTACCTGTAACAGCAATGACATTCATTATAGCGGTACACTCTTTTTAAAATTACCTCTATAACATCCATACTCAAATATTGCCTAATACTAACATTTTGTAAAAAATGTATTATGTATAAGAATAAAATATTGAATTATTTATGGTAATCATCATTAATGTCATGCACATAGAAAATTTCAAGAGACATCGGATGTAGAAGGTGACAACGAAAGTGTTGATGAAGAGGCTCAACCTACTGCTACTTGGGGTGAGATAGAACAGTCAAATGTTGAGCTCCTTTTGCTGAAGGTTTGGACAAAATTCTTTGTCAATTGAAGCGTTATATTATTAATAAGAGAATGGAATTTACGTAACAACCTAGCTACAATTGTAGAACTCTTACGTCAACCTTGAAATATTTAAATTCTCAATTAATTTTAATGCATATGTGCCTTAGATTTTATTTCTTTATCGGTATGGTACAACTAGTTATGGATTTATTTAGTAATTTATTAGTCTTTTTAATTTTTAATTAATGAGGTATAAAAATCAATTGAGATTGTAAAATTAACAAGTATATTGTTTTCGTTTATCTATATCTATACTATTTTAAAAGCATGAATATAAATGTTGGTTGACCAAAATATCCTTTAAATATTGATCGACTTTTATACCCCTTAAAGGTTAATTTATTCTTATATTACTAATGTACAAAAAGGTAAAATTTTTCATTAAGGAATTAGAATTATAATGAGTTTGGTGGAAAAGAATCCCTTATTGAACTTGGTCACATGTTTTGCACTTTGTTATTCACGTTAGGAATTATATTAATTGCAATATATCTTACAGAAACTAGAGTTAGCTTAAAGCTTAAAATTAATAAATTAGAACTTCAATAGGATACAAATTTCACACTATTATAAATATCTCTTATCTGCTGCAGTTCATGTAGCAAAGCCATTTTTTTTTTACTGATGATCGATTTTATGGAGAATCTAGCTTAATCTATTCTTGGTTTTTTTAGTAGGTATTATTCCGGAACTTCATCTTCCCATAGAGAGTATAATTATCACCCCTTGCTAATAGGATGTAAGTATTTCATTACTTTTCATGTTTTCTTACTTTGTATTTACATTATTTATTGTTGTATGATTTAGGCATAATGGTAAAAGTTCGTTGTACTACATTTTATTTTATTATTCAAACTTGCTCATATATATAAAGGAGAGCCAATTGCTATGCATGTTCCTATATTTATTCTTAATCATAATTGAAACTGATTATCGCTTAGAGTTATTTCTTCCATTCTTGATTTTTTCGTTAAGTTCTTAACTTTGTCACAACAGCGTGAATAACATTCGATATAGATGTCACAAAGATGCAAAATTTTAATTGGAATTCTCAGCCGAAGAAGAATTTTGGGAGAAAAAACTTCCAAGGAATTATAACAACTTTATGGGAATTCGGTGATTTGAGAATCTAATGACTAGAAGAATGCACGAATGGATAAGAGTTTGCATGTTCTCATCTTTAAGGAGGATTATGTTTATGTTAGAGGTAACCACACTTTTTACTAGATAATTTTATTAGATTTGTATATATCTTGGTGGTCGAAAATATAATTATGTTATTCTTCTTTCCTTTGATTTGATCTCTTTAGTTCAATCATGTATAGGTCCAGGGAGTAATTCTAGATTCATTGTGGTAGCATAAATTGGTAGATTTGTTTTGACCAATCTATGAATTTAAAAGTTATAATGGCAAGAAATAAAGATGATACTTTACCTGCACCTGGAAGGATTGATCTAAAGTTTGAATATCCTATTGATGTTGGGAAATATATATATTCTAATGATATTGGGATTGAGATGTTACTCCAAAAGGCTGAGACCAACTGTGAAAGATCAAAAGTACATAAAGTAAGTTGATCTTGTGATTTAATCTGGCAAGTCTTCCCATATGCTCATCAAAGTATTTGTTAGCTCCACTAAATTGCTTAAAGTTGAATACTAAAGGAAATTGAAGAAACAGAGAGTCATGTGGAGGTGAAGAAATTGTCAGAGACAAACAATTGCGCTAAAGCTCGATCGAGCACTGTTATTTGGGATCCCATGGGGCAAAGAAAATTCGCTTGAATAATTCATGGTGGAAATTGACTCTATGCTACTGGTGAATTCCGTAAAAAATGACTGCAGAACCCTAACAAAAGTTTCAGACAGTAAAGACAATTAAAAGGTTGAGGGTTGAATTGAGTTCCCAATTGCACACTGTCTTATAACTCTTTAACTTCCCCCCTTCTTTACTTTACTCTTGATCTTTCTCTCTCTATCTCTAAATATTAATATCGTAGATTAAATATATTATTAAAAGACTTAGAGCTTTTGTTTAACCTTTGCCAAATTTCATCTACCAAATTACTTGCAATACAATACTAACGCAGATAGGTTGGATTTGTAATTGTTGCTTAATATTCTCCAGTTTCATGCCTCCTCTTCTTGTATTTTTTGGGTCTTTGGAAGTCGATACATCCCATACTTTAGGGCCCGTTTGGCCATAAATACCAAAAACTTTTTCACTTTTTTAAATTTTTTTGAAGTTGGAGTTGGAGTTGGAGTTGGAGTTGTGTTTGACCATAGTTTTTGAAATTGTAGTTTTTGGTGAAATATAGTGTACTACAGTGAAAAAAGTTGAAATTTTTTGAAAAACAAATTTTTCTTGTTTTCAATATTCCGGAATACAACTCCGGAAAAAAGTGAGTAATTTTTATGGCCAAACGCTAAAAGTAAAAAAAATGAAAAAAAAAATCGGAAAAAAGTGAATAATTTTTATGGCCAAACGCCACTAAATAATTAAGTGAATACTATTTTAAGATAAATAACTTCATTAACAAAATTCTGGCATGACAAATGAAAAGAGCTTAATTTGTGTTTGTCAAGAAAGGACCAATCATCTTATTTCATTGTTGAAACTTCCATGGATAAACACGTGGGTCAAATCATTGCAGCACTTCGTTCATAAAAATAACAAAAACGTTTTATTTTAATATTAATGATCACAAAAATTTCATAAGTATTATGAAATGTATAAACTACTTTTATAAAGGAAAAAAAAATTTGGAGTTCTACATAAATTCAGCCTTAGGGTTTTGATTCCTAAATAAAGGGCGCAACTAATTTGTCTTGGAGGTGGCTCCATCAATTAGACATTCATTACAACTCTAATTAATTAAATTGCCTACTTCCTATTTTCTCTCCGTCACATTACAAAAAATCAGATACTTATCAATTACTACTTTCATAAGTTGGTTATTTTCCTACTCCCTATTAAAAAAAAAAAAATTGCGACTTATACACTGCTCTATTTTTTCATTAAATAGAAAACCTGTAAAATACTTAGAAAAAGAATTGAAATCACGGTTAACCTTAGGAGTTTTCTCATGACATGCTACTTCATTCTACTTCTTCAATTTGCTTCTAAGTTCGTTATTTTTTCAAAAGTGTTTGCGGTCCTCACTGTGTTTTAAAAAAATAAATGTTAAAACTTTTATTTTATGTTAACCAAGGTTATTTTTTTCTTCAAACTTTTCTCTTAGCTAGAAAGTAAATTGTACAAAAACCAATCCTAGGGGCTCATGATTCTTGCCAAATTGCTAAACTTTGGAAGGTCCAACGCTTGAGTTAGCTTTATAGGTGTAATCTTGATTCGACCTCTATACTTGATTGAAGATTGGATTTGAAAACGCAGAGGCCTCGAGCAATTGCTTGGATTATTGATGACATATGCTACACATGCAGATTGTGCCAATAATGCTAACAAGCATGTATTTAATAGAAGAATTTAATTTTCATCTAAAAAAAGATGAAGGAATTGTCTTCTCTTTATTTGAAGCTAAGTATACTTATTTTTTTGCAATGACAATAAATTAAAGACATGTTCGAACAATCCCCAAATGTTGTACTGTATTAGCGGTCAGAGGCAGATCCAAGACTTAAATATTATGGGTTTAACGTCTTAGAATCTTAGCATTGAACTCATTATACCATTAGAATTATAGGTTCATATCTACCATTTATTGCATTTTTAGTATATTTTTACATATAAATTTATGCACCGCACCAAAAAAATTGCGTTCAGATTAACTCGATATCAAAAGGTTGTATATAGGCCTATGCTAGCAGCAACACAGACAATTTTATATTGCATTTATAAGAGAGATTTCAATGTAGAGTAGAAAGTTACGAACATGACATAGCAACCAAAGCCACAAGACATACTAACTAACTTAATTAAATTGATCATTTTCGTTGATTCAAATGATATCTAATTATTTTAAATTTAAATATTATGTTGACTGAAAATCTTCGTGCAATGCACGTACGTAGAAACTAGTTATTATAAAAGCATGAATATAAATATTGGTTGACTAAAATAACCTTAAAATATTAAAAGCTAATACCTTACTATTACTACTAACGTTACTAATTACTAATTCTATTTCGATTGAACTACATCCCTTACTATTATGATTAACGTTACTAATAATTACAAATTCTATTTATATTGAACTACTTAACTTTATTACTACTAACAATGTCGTCTATTACTAACTATATTAACTTACTAATCCCATTTTTGAACTATCTACTAACTGTACTAACTATTCCTATGTTTATTGAACTAACTAACAGAGCGTCCTAACAATTTGATCTCCTTTCTTCTTCTATATGAATTGTACTCCTAAATTAATTTGATATGGGAGCCAAACATAGAATCTATGGTTTCACATTCTTCATCGTAAGCTTTGGTACTGCTACTTTAGAAAAAAAAAATCGGCAAACTTCTCAAAAGGTATTAGTTCTTTCTATTATTATATTTTTTTATTTTGAACTTTATTATTTATGTTTAGAGGTCTCTACTGCTTTGTCAATTGCTATTGCCACCACAAGTTGTCTCTCCTAATTAGAAAATTATTAGATAGTTGCTTCTAATAAAGTAAATTAACCGTATTAGATAATAAAAATTAATTTATATTTCGAGTAGTTTTTTTTTGCAATTTTTCTTACTTATTACAGGTGTTTAGAAAATGGCAATGAATCAGATTTGGCAAAAGAATACGTGCCTCTAAATA
Source organism: Lycium barbarum (assembly GCF_019175385.1). Taxonomy (NCBI): domain Eukaryota; kingdom Viridiplantae; phylum Streptophyta; class Magnoliopsida; order Solanales; family Solanaceae; genus Lycium; species Lycium barbarum. Next base: position 115,672,968 of record NC_083344.1, on the reverse strand, counting down.
ATCTAAGAAAGTCCGATGTTTAGTGCGTAATAAAAGTATTGGTCATTGGGGAAAAGGTCTAATAACAAATATAAAATACAAGAGGTAATGTTTCGCGTATGCAGTTGACATTTGTGGACGAAGAGATAATATTCATGGTATATTTGTATTATATTTCTTACATATTCATATTTTATTTATTAACATCAAATTAATTTTAAATAATTTTTTCAGGGAACAATATTATCTATCTTAACTAAATTGATAATTTTTGTTTCAGATAATATCCAATCATATTGAAATCATGTATTATGCTAATGTAAGAACATTGATTTCTGACATTTAGATGGTTGTTGCATTTTTTACCGTACATATTTAAAAAGAACTATTTATTAAATTTATTGTGCCTGCATATAAATAATTGACCGAACCAGTACGCGACTTCATTAACGTGCAATTGATGCTATGTTGGTAAATAGGAATACCACAATATAAAATGAATACTACTTCTGAATTTCAGTTTTGTATCTAATTTATTGAAAAGTCTATTATCATTTACCAGTAGCCTTATTTTGCCTTGGAGTATTTTCTGATTGAAACTTATTACATTTGTGCATGTTAAAAGTCTTTGCTTATCACGTAATTCACATCCGTGTCGTTACTAGCAAAGAGGTTTAGACAAAGTAGAATTAGAATAGGACGTGATACCTTTATACGTGATAGCAATATAAGATCTAAACTGTCCAGCTAGATCTCTCTATATTACACAACTTTTTTTTAAAATCATAACTAGAAGTTCTTTAAAGAATTGAGCATAGCTAACTTAATGTGTCTATTATCTTTGGGACCGGGGACGAGGACCTTTTGAATAGTATAGAAGATGCTAAATTTTTAATATGTTGATTAACTTTATTTGTTTAAGCGATAAGAATATTAGTTTCGGAAAGAAAAAAAGGGAGTAAATTTAATGAAAACTATCCCAAAGTGAATTCTAATTGATTTTGGACAAAATAACTCACTGACAACATAATTGTAATTCTTTTTGGACAGCAATACATAAACACAATAAAGACTAATCCAACATAAATTTATCAGATTGTATATCGTTTTGAATAACTTGATTTTCTTTCCATTTTTTTGTTTGAATTATAATGGAATATTAACCTGTTGCTTGAATCTATTCAGAAAAAGGAATCATAAACTTTTGAAGGATTATTAGTTTTATACTTTTGTCCAGCTGCATAGAGAAGGTAACAGAATTCGGCAAACTTATTCAAGAACAACAACAATAATAAACGGCAAAAATATTTCTAAATTATTGGTAGATTTATATACCTTTCAGTCTAATTTTATCATTTTTTTTATATTGACTATGTTGGAAAATATAAAAAAAACATTACAGTTGAAAATAGAGTTTAAAACGAATACTACTTCATCAATTTTGACTTCCAATCTAATTAACTAAAGAGTCATCAAACAATAACTTCCAATATAATTAACTAAAGAGTCATCAAACAATCACCATAAGATCGGGGGAAAAGAGAGCTTATCACCCAAAGAGATTTCAAGAAGTTGATTTTTATGAAGGTAACTTCACTTTAGAAAAAATTCTCTTTAGAGCTTCTTCTATGCAAGTGTATATATATATATATATATATATATATATATATATATATATATATATGACTGTCTGATAGGTTATCGAATGTGTACTATTTCTATTTCAATCGTTTATAAGAATTAAGTATTACTCACTATATACTGAAAACTTGAAAAGTTACTATTATATAATATTGGGAATGTTAAATTTTCTAATAACGATTAGTGTCTAACAATATTTTTGTACCTCATCAAACAAATGTAATGTAATTAGAAGTACTATTACCTAACCTTTTTTTGTGGTAATTGATAGGGAATAACGTGCAATGCACGTTCGTATAAATTAGTAACCTAAAAAGTATAGAAAAAATAGTTGTTTACGTATTTTTTCTTATAACAGCTAAATGAGATCTGAATATCAAATGAGAGTATACATACATAACAACACCTCGCTATAACAGCCATGAAATTTCCGGACAGACACTGTCATTACATAGAGGTTTGACTATACTCTCTTTTTTGCCACATTTATTGAGCAAGGGCAAAAGGTGGAAACTAAGAATTAACTATTTCTTGATTTCCTAAAATGACAATTATTTTGCACTAGTTATTTTTAGTAAGCACGACAAGTAAAATCCAGGAATATTAGATACTCCCTCCGTCCATTTTTACTCATCCTGTATACTAAAAATAGTTGTCCATTTTTACTTGTCCAGTTTGAAAAATCAAGAGATAATTTACCATTTCATACCTATTTTACCCTTATTATTAACTATAGGGTTGGAAAGTTCAAGGAATTTTTAGTGGCTGCACAACTTCTAAAGTATTTTGTTATTTCAATCATTAGATAACTTAGAAATAATTAGGATTGATACAGTAAAATTGTCATTCTATTTATAACTTCTTAAGGGTGTGCAAATTCGATACAAGTAAAAATGAATGGAGGGAGTAATTAGAACTGAAATAGGTGAGGTATGCCCTATATATATATATAAATAATAGGCAGGTATAAAAAACTTGAAAAGACTTTGAAAAGTTTTTTGGCTGATTGTTTTGTTTATCAAAATTTTAACAATCCTACTCGGTACTTTCTCACTCCTTAAGTATCTTTTTATCATATATCAGTCTCTATATTTCTATGTTTCTGTGTTTTCTCCCTCTTATTATAATTTTTTTTAAGTCGGAATTCTACTTACTCTGTTCATCTCTTTCTCTTAGCCTTTACTCTTAATAACTCTCTTCTTTAATCACACCCCGAACATGACCGACATTTAGTCCTTTATAATCTGGACATTTTCGAGGCCTCAAAACCTAGGAATTTACAGGTTAATCCATTGAAATGATTAAAAAATTAAAAGACTCACTATATATTAAGAGGAATGAATCCATAACAACATGAATTTATATAAACATGGATTTATATAAAAATAAATTTTTACAAAAGGAAACCCAATAATATACATAAACGGGAGAGTAATACAGAAACACAGTTTAAAATATAAAGACTTACATGACTTAAAGATGGAGAGAGGTTTCCCTTTCGAGGAACTCTAAAAACGACTTCTTAAACTTGGAAACTTGTTTTTAAAACTACTATTATTTTACAAGAAAGGTTTATATTACAAGGTTGGGAATTTGGAAGGTGATTTTTGGCATTGGTGAAAGCGAAGGGAATATGGTTTTCTCTGGATGTTGCTTGATGTCTTCGTTCCTTATGAGAGCTCTCTATTTATATATTCTAACGGACTTCATTTTGCTTGAAGAATCTTTCTGACTTCATCAGGGTACACTTTGGGCCCCATCGTCACATGAAGTTTTCAGAAGATGCTTGTATTATTGTCCTTGCTAGTCCTGTAGTTGTTTTAATAAAGATACTTTAATAAAGTTACTTTATCATCTTTATTGCTTTCTCGACTATTACTTTCGTAGTGGTCTGCTTTTTCTTCTTAGCTATCATTACATGTATGCTGCCTTTTTCACGTGTCAAGATTGTGTAAGGCTATTGAATCGAAACTCATCCCTGAGTCATCGTTTGAGTCTTGTGAATCTTGAAAATTAGCATTATGGAAGTCTTCGTTGAATTCTTCATTTTCCCAACTATGTATTGGGGATATGTTTGGAGGAGGATTTTTTACTATATGTTTGTCTTGATTTTTTTTTTCTTGAAAAAACTTCTCTAATGTCTGTTTGACCATTTCTTCAATTTTGTCATTTTTTTCTATTTTGAAATTATGCTTTTCTTCTTTAATGTTTCTCCTTGTACAAATGTTCTGGGTAGTCTTTGTCTCGTCTGAGTTGATGGACCTTCATCTTCACTTTTTGGCATAGTGACAGCCATTAGCGGATTTGATGAGTCTTTACCTGCTACCGTTTGAACCGGACTAGTAGTATCTCTATCTGATACAGTGAATTTTATTGCATTCATTGGGGAATGTACACCCTTCTCATCCATTTTGTCTTGAGATGGAAAACTCTGTGATTGGCTAGTTCAAATTTTACCCCCATGAGTATGTGCTCTAGTATTTTTACGAGTCCAGAATCAAAATGCCCCCCAAAAGAATATTTTGAACCAAAATACCCCAACAAAAAAAAAGTTACTAAAGTACCCATAGCGCAGTATTTTACTGCGCTATAGCATTAACGGAGACGGAGCCGTTAAGTGCTATAACGCAGTAAAATAATGTGTTATCCAAAAGTTTCTCTCACCTATAACGCATTATTTTACTGCGTTATAGGAGTTCTTCCCGTTGCCAACACCATCACACTTTCACTCCTCTTTACATAATTTATCTTTTTTACGTAGTTTAGCCGTATATTAATCATGCTTTGAGACTCCAGAACTTCAATATTTTATATAGAACTCTAGTTATATTTGTACAATTAATAAAATAGGCTCAACACATCAAGAATACGTGATACTTTGGATTGTCGTTTTAGTAGTTGAAAAGTGCTCGAAGTCCTTTTTTGTTTGAAGACTTGTAGTCATTAGCTTTAAGTTATTTATCTTTTAGGGTTTCGCCTTATTTTTAAATTAATGCTTAACTTTATTTCGAATGTGTCACGTTTTTTTATTATCAATTTAGGATGTGAAGCTATAAACAATAATAAAGACTAATGATAATATTTATAAATATGCAAAAAATAGATAATATTTACGATAAATTGTACAACACTAATGTATATACACTATCGAGGATGGGTCCCACATGTAGTATGCCGGAGACTATCCCTAGGCCTAAGGCTCATACCATCCCCACTACCCTCGCAATCGTCTCCGTCGCCCTTTTTCCTCTTAATAACCGGGCGCTCCAAGTCATGATCATCTCCTCTTCCCCTAGCCCTCGCGCCCTTAATTAGAACGTGCTTCTTCTTGGATCTTGTCCCGCTGGCACGCTCAGAACCTCAGGCTGAGCTGGGTCTGGAAACTCGACCTCTTCCTCGTCAGGAGTCGCCACCACAGGCGCCGAAGGATGAACTTGAAAAGTATATAAATATTAGTACCATTTCTTATTTATATTGAATACATTAACGTTATTTATTTAATCAAACCTGTGTATCAACGGGCGCCTGAGTAGGCTCCTGAGATGGGTGTGATGGTGAATATAAAGTAGTCTCCTGGACGAGATGCTGTTCGAAGTCCAAGTAAAGGTTATAAAAATTAAATAAATATTTACCTTATATTGAATAAAATTAGATTTAAGTAAAAAACTTACATGCGCCTCGGTAGTCTCATGAGAAGACACCTCTGCCTCGGCAGGCTGATGAGAATGCTCCGGAATGGGCAGCTCCTGTGGACCCACTGGCGCCGAATCCTAAAATATGAAAAAAATGAAATAATAAGTACTTTAAATGATCAAATATGTATATTAAATATTGACCTTATATTGAATAAAACTAATTTTAATTAAAATCTTACATGTGGCTCGACACTCACATTAGAAGACATCGCTGGCTCGGCAGGCCCATGAGAAAATGCCTGAGTGGGTGGCTCTGGTGGACCCGCTGGCGCCGAATCCTAAAATATAAAATAGTACTAAATAATGAGTAACATATATATATTTAAAATAAATAATTTAAATGAACAAATAAGTATTTTAAATACTAACCGGGATCAAAAACTCATCGAAGTCAAGAATCCGGGCTCCCTCTAAATTCCTCACAGGCTGCTCATCAGCTAATGAAGCGCGTAACGCCGCTCAATCAATGTTATCACGCTCCTCCATGTATGCATTCTGGCTCGGCTGTGATGAAGACCCGGGTATCTCAGCAAGTAAGAGCGCCAGCGTAAACGTAGGTGAGTCTCCAAGTGAGCTGCCACCGGCCTGGAAGGGCTGCGGATGGACTAGACTGTGAACGCCCTCTGGAATGGGATCGGCCTCATCCGCCTCATCTACCAGTCCTCCACCACCAGGTCCTCTAGCAGCAGCGTTGCGTCCTCTACGTACACGGCATCCTTTGCCAGCACGGCCTCCTACTCTGAGAGCACCCGGTGCTGCTTGATACTCAGCCTCCGGAACAGGCTCCGCCATGCGCCTAATCTCGCCTGCCTGGCGGATACCATCCTCGGAAATCCTAACCATCTCCGCGGCAAGCCCCGCAAACCCAGGGTAAGGCATATGCTCTAACCCCAAGATGCGTAAGGCATATGCTCTAACCCCAAGATGCGTAAACGCCGTACGGCCAACAGCTGCATTTGTGTTTAACAGAAAAAAAAAGTTTATTTTTAAAACGTAACAATTAATGAAATTAGATAAATCTAAATACGATAAACTTACCAATTCCTCGTACTGCCCCGCGAGTGTTGAATATCCTACATCCCTAGGGGGACGCAAAGCTGGGTTGCCGATCAATCGGCGTGTGATCTGATGATACCAGCGCATGTAATGCTCAATGGGAATCAAATAGTCGACCACCGCTAAAGTGCCCAACCTGTTCTCCCAACGGTGGAGCTGGACACCCATGAAAGCCAAAAAATCATCATCAACGGCAGCTCGATCGTCCCGCTGGTAGTGTCGGAGCTCATGACGGACATCAGGGGGTATACTCTGTGTATGCCCAAACTGTCGTAAGACACGCCCGGGCATGTGATCCTCTACGATGTCCAAGTGTATCAATGCACACCGCGACTTCCAAACCCCCTGACCTACCCTACAGAAGGGGGGAAAACCATCTAATATAGCAGCGTACGACGTCCATATAAATAGCTGCATAACATATAAATACAAATCAGTGATCACCAAGTAGAAAAGACGTTTAATTAAATTATTAATGTAAATTTAAATAGTTTTACCGCATCGTCCGTCATGTGATCAAGCTGGTCCCAGAATGGAAGAATACTGTGGTGTGTATCGACATCCCGGTCAAAACCCGTTGTCCACCTCCTCGCATAAGGCATGTCAATCTCGAGGTGATGTCTAGGTACGGGCTGAAAAGGCAGCATCCTCTCCCACGCCCATAACTGTAAGCGATATTAGAAAATACGATTTTTTAGTCGTCCTTTCAAGAGGTTTGTTGACATTAAAGGAACGCACACTTAAATATTACCTGGAGAAGAGCAAAAAATCCACACACATCTCTGACAGCACCAATAGACGCTCGGCACAGACATCTGTAAAGATACGCCAAAACAGCACCGCCCTAGCTGTAGTCTCCCAAGCGGTCCAGATGCTCCAAGAAAACCAAGTAACGTAAATTGACAAAGGCACCCGATGAATTCGGGAACAAGATGCCCCCGAATATAATAAGCAGGTACAAATGGGCATGACGATCAACATCGTCCTGCGGGGTGCCGTCATCAACCGGATCCAGACCCTCCAAATAAGTGCAGAGTGCACTAAGCTGAACCCGACTCTGTCCCGATATCTGGGCCGCGACATCAGGCACGAAGTGGGTGAGCCTAGTCAACTCTGTCACCCACGTCTGACCAGGAGGAGGATCGTCCCGAGTGTACAGTGGTTCTCCATCAACCCCCAATCCAAAGAGGATCTCGACATCCTGAAGTGTAATCGTGGCTTCACCAGTGCGAAGATGGAAGGTATGTGTCTCTGGCCTCCACCGCTCAACCATGGCCGTGATGAGCGCCCAATCATGCTGTACCCGACCAACGGACACGCAACGGTAGATGCCGCCCCGAAACAATATCTCCAACACGCGAGGATGTGAGGGGTGCTCGCGTAAAAGAGCCCACACTCTCTGCAGCCTATGGGGACGAAGCCTAATAGATATCCCTATAATACCGGCCCATAATAACTCTGACCTATGATTGTCTTGTGTTATACCCCATTTTAACCGGAGTTAAAGTAGAGTACAACATATTGGAGATTCCTAAATTGTTTTGTTTTAAGGAGTCGCCACCTAATTAATTTAACGGTGAATTAGGACACCTAATTTATTAACTAAGGTAAAGCTTAACTAAACCTCCGTTAATAGTTTGCTTAATCAATGTGATTCTAGGTAAGGGTTCTATATTATCCTAAAGGGAAGGGGTTAGGCATCCTTTAGAATCCGTTAACTTACGGTTATCCGGCCAAACTTAGGTTAATTAATTAGGGCTCAATATAATGTTTAAATTTTAAAAACAACGACTTACAAATATTGCTTAGATTTTAAAGGAAAGTAATGTTAGTTAAGATTTACGAAAAAAATAAAATATTTTTTTCACAAGAGAGGACTTTAAACGCTATTTTAAAATAAGACTTATAAATGCTGCTTGGATTTTTAAATGAAAGCAACAATAATACTATTTAAAATAATACTTGTAGAAAATATAATAGCTTGCATAAAAGAGGATTTTAAATGCTATTTAAAATAAAGCTTAAATATTACTAAGACTTTATATGAAAAATATAATAAATGCTATTCAAGATAAGACTTGCATGAAATTATGATATTTTGCCCATAAATAATAGCTTTTGAGAAAAAGATTTAGCAATTTTGAACTTTGAATAAATTATGTTACATGAATGTAGCAATATAGAAAAATCTAGACTTATAAATAGGATTCCAAATATGTTATATTAATTATGCTTAGCTAAAAATATGCATGTTGTTTCAACTTGAATGAGTTTCCTATAAAATATATTTGAGTTTATAGTGACATATTAATGACGTCTTGAAACGTTTATGATAAAAATATATAGTCATGCCATTTTTGCGAATCAATCATTCCGAATAAAATATAAATATTAGACGTTATAAATAGTTTTAACATAAAAAGAAGATAATAAGATTTATGGAATTTATGGTTAGTCTTCCTTAAACTAACTACCCGTTACTAAAAAAACTAATCTACTAATTCATTAGGATTCATCTAAGTTAATAAAAAAAATAAGATAAGGTTAGTCTTACAAAGCAAATAAAAATATACAACAATAAAAATAAGGAAGAGAGAGAAAGAGAAGATGCAATGGATCTGGTCCATCTTAAGGCCCAATAAATTTTATATGTTGCTGCTACGGGCTGTTGCTGCTTATTGGGCTTCGGCCCAGCATCATTTTATACGTCTGATGGGGTTGACTCGAAAAGATTGCGTTGGGCTTTTAGCCCAACACCGAATGCGGAAGAAGAATGAGTCCCTCGGACTCGTATGCGATGATCATGCATAAAAGAAAGAAAAGGATTAGTATCCGCTCAACGAACAAGATTAAACATGTAAAATATAAGTTCAAAACAAATCAGTAGATTATGTATGTACTATGTATATTTAAGTGTACCTCAGTAGATTATGTATATACTATGTATATTTAATTGTACCTCATGTATCCAATTCAAAACAAAACTAAACTAAGATTTTATACTGAACTTGAACAGAATTGAAAAAAACAAAGTTGGGGGATGAACTAAACCAATTCATGCTTGTATTTTAAAATCTCTTAAACCAAATGACAGGAAAAGAATAACAAACAAGGATTATATCATGAAAGAATATATTCAGTTTGAAAGAAGATAGTGAATTCAGATAGCAGCAAAAAAAAAATGAAGTAACAAAGAGCACTGTAGGTAGCCCTAAGCAGTAGCTGTTGTGGCAAACCTAACAACAAGATGGCAGCCCAATAGTATTATAGTAACTTGACTCAGAACTACAACAATCCTAGTATCCATTTTTTAAGGGGGGCAAGTGTAGCCATCGATTGCTTATCTACCCACAGCCACCAGTCCTTTAGAATGTAACAAGTCCAATCTCAAAATGCCACAAGCATGGGAGGATGCAACAGCAAAGCAGTCAAGCAAGTAAAGTATCTATTTTTTTAAAAAGAAAACAAGGAGGCAGCAACTAACTTTCCAAAATCAACATCACATTCGTGAAATTTTCCTAAGCATAGTGATGGCATGAAATAAATTTCAGTTAAGGTCAGTGTTTCGGAACGAATGCACTATCAGTTTTCCTTTTCTTTTCTTTTTTTAGCGAGGCAGCAACCAATTTCCCAAATGCAACAGTTCACGAACACTCTTAAGGTGCAATAAGACTAAACTGGTCCATACAGATTCGACCCCAACAGGGTTCATGACTATCGAGATTAAACCAACTCAACTGTAAACGAGGATTAACACAGATTTGATCCTAGCTATAGAATAATAGACTGCACAACTAAACTGATCCATATAAGACTTAAGCATGCAAACATGGTTGATCTATTTTTATTTTATATCGCACATACAACCGGCCACATAATCAAACAAGAACACATAAATAAAGCCTGCCACTAACTTAACATTATGTAGAGAAAACAGAACTGATTGGGATGGAACCAGAAGCAACAAACCACATTGTGAATCAAGCTAGCTTCTTGACATGTGAAATTTATGCTTAAGCCAATGGTTGGCATTTGGACATTAAACACAAGCAGACAGAGCTGGGCTAACATACACTTAAAACCAAACTCAGAATCAACAGTGCACTGAACCCATCAATAAGCATACTTGACCCCTTTAAATTCTGTATGTTATAAATCCAACCTATATGATTTGCAACCAACATTTTAAACTAGTACAAGACTGATCAGCAGCTCCCACAGTATTGTTCAGACAATCTTAATTGGAATAAGTCACGATTGGGCTGTATGAACCTAATCACATCAGGCTAGATCAGATGCAGACTGAATCATATGAACAAAATGACATGGGCTGAGATAAATAAATGAAGAGGCATACATCAAAATATATTTTACAACAAGGGTAAAGCAAATTCAAACTAGTCTAAACTTTTATCAAGAACACTAGCCATGAACCAACTAGATAGTATGCAAATAAGCTACACAAATAAAACTCAGCCAAAGATAAAACAGGCATAAACACTGGGAGCATTAATATAAGCTTACTAGAAATATTGGGATAAGAAGCCAACACAGATACATATTTAACTAAACCTGAATCGAACTTGGCATATAAACACAAGAACACATCTTGACTGCTAAAACAGAAATTAACTAAATAAAGAAGAGTTGTTTACATACTTAAATAGACCAAAACTAAATTATCATACATAAACATGTTTTAACACATAAACAGACTAACACAGAAACGGACTTATCTATCGAACTAGAATAACTTAACTAAAATTAACATACTTGAATTATGGAACAATAAACTAAAATAACGCAAAAACAACAAAAGTGCAACAGAAATAACAAAAGGGGAATGGAGAATTACCTTCTTTGGGTGCAGCGAAGTGAGGCCTCGAATCTCCGATCTGCCTCGAAACACCACAAAACCCGAAATTATATATGCGCGAACACAAACAAATACTCAAGGAGAAAACAGAAAATGACTTAGTGTATTTTAATCGACAACCCAAATTATATGATCACTGCAAACTTGATATTTTGGAAACTTTGGGGTTTTCAACTTTAATTTCTAGGGGATTTCTGCGGCTAAAAGCCTGTCGGGGATTTAGGCTGTTGAAGAAACTTAATATTTTTTAGAAAATGGCGACTGCAAACTCATTTTTAGGGGGATTTCTGGGATTCAAGCTCTGTTTTTTTTTTTTTGGGGTTCCAGGGCTTTTCCCAACTTTTTCTCAGAGAATAAACGGGATTTCCAAAGAATCTTATTTCAGAACTTTTGTCTTCAGCGGATTCTTGCGACCCGAAAAAAAACTACAAAATAGGGGGGTTTTTACAGTTCAAGAACTGTGATTCTTATGTGATTTCCTGCGATTCTAGCCCTGCCCTAAACGATTTCAAGCCGCCACCATTTGTAGGGTTTTGGCTCGTTTGAGTCAAAGAAAAAGGAGAGAGGAGCGGGGGGACAAGGGAAGTGGGGGACAGCGGGGAACAGGGAGAGAACGGCGGTGGTGGGACTGAAGAGGTGACGAAAAGGGAGCGGCGGTGGGGTTGAGTGCGGCGTGGTGGGGCTGAAGATGACGATGAAAGAGGAAAAGAAAGGGAGAAGGGAAAGAAAAGAGAGGGGAGGGGTAAGCGGCGGAGGAGAAGAAGAGAATGAAAGGAAATCGGGTCGGGTCCAACTGATTTAATGGACCGGGTTGGCTAAAATTTGGGCTGGTAAATTAAACATGGACTGGTCTGAAAAATTGAATCAAAATATGGGCTGGTCCAAAAATGTTTATGAGTCGATCGACTTTGATTTGGGTCAGATAAATAAAAAAATACGGGGCTGAGTGCAAGAAATAGTTTGGCTTCTAAATTTAAATAAAAGACCCATTTTAATTAATTATGTACTAAGTGGTGCTAAAAAAATATAAAAAATGTGTGATTATTAGTGCTCAGGTAATAAAATCATATGACGTTGTAATAGCCGTGCAATAATATTTTGCAAATAAATAAATGCTATCATTTAATTGTGCGAAATGAATGCGATGCGTGTGCATAAGGTGGTAAAAATTCTGAAACGCAAACAAATAATAATAATAATAATAATAATAATAATAATAATAATAACAATAATAATGATAATGATAATAATGATAATAATGATAATGATGATAATGATAATAATGGTAATAATATAAACGATAATAATAATAATGATAACAATAATACTAATAATTAGTAATAATTAATAATAATAATAATAATAATAATAATAATAATAATTACTAATAATAATGATATAATGGTAGTAAGATAATGACAAAAAAAATGAAATGCCGGTATTAATAAAAGCTAATAATTATAGGAAAAAATGCAAATAATAATTATTATTTATTTATTTATTTTAAAAAAGTTGCCAAAATATTGGAGGCGAAAAATAGGTATTTCGGAGGAGAGGCGGGACAAAATTGGGTGTCAACAACTTGTCCCTCTTTGCCTGGTAATGATGAAAGAATTTTCGGGCAAAGACGTTGACTTAGTAGCCTATTCTGTCTCGGCTAAAGGATTGTGGAGGACTAAGGGTAAAGAAAATTACGGCCGAACTCTGGTCTCTGAATCGCCTACATATCTCGGGTTGCACGAGAATCAGGCCGTGTGTAGTTCTGGGATGGCTACGACACCTATGACTGGCAACTCACGATTTGGTGCGAAATTTTGCAAAATATTGTCCCAGTGTCGAATTATGATGACACTGGATATTGTGATAGAAATTCTGAAAATTGAGTGTGCTGGAACGCGAACGGGAAATTTGAAATTGGAGCCGAGTGTTCGAGGTAGATCTTTGACCCTTGTCGGGAAGTCTGCTTATCCTTCCCGACGTATTGCCCCAGTTCACTGCAGAAGAAATAGTTCCACGTTGCGCTAAAGCTTCTGCGAAACTTTGAACTTGATAAAAAAATAGTCAGTAAATAAATATTGAAATAAAGCGATGCAAGTACGGTGCAATGCGGCTGCGACCATACGCAAGGGCATTTGAAAAAAAATAACAAAGCAATGCAGATGCAGTATGATGCCTTATGCGGAAATTTTCAAGGGGGCGGTGCACAGCCCATGCAACATATGAAAGGCGATGCTCAGCCTTATGCAGAAATTTTCAAAGGGCGGTGCGCAGCCCATGCAACATATGAAAGGCGGTGCTCAGCCTTATGCAGAAATTTCCAAAGGGCGGTGCACAGCCCATGGAACATATGAAAGGCGGTACTCAGCCTTATGCAGAAATTTTTAAAGGGCGGTGCACAGCCCATGGAACATATGAAAGGCGGTGCTCAGCCTTATGCAGAGATTTCAAAGGGCGGTGCGCAGCCCATGCAACATATGAAAGGCGGTGCTCAGCCTTATGCAGAAATTTTTAAAGGGCGGTGCGCAGCCCATGCAACACATGAAAGGCGGTGCTCAGCCTTATGCAAAAATTTTCAAAGGGCGGTGCGCAGCCCATGCGACATATGAAAGGCGGTGCTCAGCCTTATGCAGAAATTTTCAAGGGCGGTGCGCAGCCCAGGCAACATATGAAAGGCGGTGCTCAGCCTTATGCAGAAATTTCAAAGGGCGGTGCGCAGCCCATGCAACATGAAAGGCGGTGCTCAGCCTTATGCAGGAATTTCCAAAGGGCGGTGCACAGCCCATGCAACATATGAAAGGCGGTGCGCAGCCTTATGCAGAGATTACAAAGGGCGGTACGCAGCCCATACAACATGAAACCCGGTGCTCAGCCTTATGCAGGAATTTCCCAAAGGGCGGTGCACAGCCCATGCAACATATGAAAGGCGGTGCGCAGCTTTATGCAGAGATTACAAAGGGCGGTGCGCAGCCCATGCAACATGAAAGGCGGTGCTCAGCCTTATGAAGGAATTGCAAAGGGCGGTGCATAGCCCATGCAACATATGAAAGGCGGTGCTCAGCCTTATGCAGGGATTTCAAAGGGGCGGTGCGCAGCCCATGCAACATATGAAAGGCGGTGCTCAGCCTTATGCAGGGATTTCAAAGGGGCGGTGCGCAGCCCATGCAACATATGAAAGGCGGTGCTCAGCCTTATGCAGAAATTTTCAAGGGCGGTGCGCAGCCCAGGCAACATATGAAAGGCGGTGCTCAGCCTTATGCAGAAATTTTAAAAGGGCGGTGCGCAGCCCATGCGACATATGAAAGGCGGTGCTCAGCCTTATGCAGAAATTTTCAAGGGCGGTGCGCAGCCCAGGCAACATATGAAAGGCGGTGCTCAGCCTTATGCAGGTGCAGTGCAATGCGGCTGCGAGCATACGCAGGGGCATTTGAAAATAAATAAAGCAATGCATTCGAAAGCAATAGAAAAATATTTGTGCGTTGATACATTTAAAAAAAATCATTTGCAAGATTAGCTTATTGTGATTGTCGAAAGTTATTGATACTTGAGGGCATAATTGATAGAAGAACGCTCAAACCGTTCGACGCGCCATCCTTACAAGGCTGTACATGTTTTAGCTTCTGCAACTCGGAAATCTGCATCCAAAGAATTTTTTGTAAGTTTTGGGAGGGGGTTGATTCGCGTTGACTTTGAGGATCTGGCTCTTGGCGCTTTACGCCTCCAACTTCGTCTGAACTTGTAACCTCCGCTCATTTTAAGTCTTGGCCAACTAGTCAACAGTCTGACTACAATCACATTATTTCAAAGTAAAAATAGACATAGTAAAATATGTGTGTAGTGATAAATGATTTCTGCTGAACTCGGAACCGTGACACATTGTGAAACAAAGCGAATGCCCCTTTTCCGAAGTTTTCCTCTGTTTGCTGACCAACTCTTCACATTTCTCGATGTCGCCTGCGATGATGCCCCTAAAAAAAATTGTCCCAGTTTCTAGCATAGTACGATGTGGGACTTTAACAATGACGAGACCGAGCCTGACATAGGCTGCCTACGTATCCCACTAAGGGAGTCAGGTCAAGCGTAGTTCAAATTACAAGCAGAAATAAAATTGAGATTTTGAAGTGATGTGACCGAGGCCTATGCGGGCCGCCTACGTATCCCACCATGGGAATCAGGTCAGGCGTAGTTCAAATTACAAGCAGAAATAAAATTGAGATTTTGAAGTGATGTGACCGAGGCCTATGCGGGCCGCCTACGTATCCCACCATGGGAATCAGGTCAGGCGTAGTTCAAATTACAAGCAGAAATAAAATTGAGATTTTGAAGTGATGTGACCGAGGCCTATGCGGGCCGCCTACGTATCCCACCATGGGAATCAGGTCAGGCGTAGTTCAAATTACAAACAGAAAAGATGGAAATCTTATCTTAAAAGACCCAACCCGATATAGGTTTGTTATGCATCCCGCCACGGGAGAGTAGTGCTATTACATGAAAAAGTATCGCGGAATATTACATACAAATAAAAGAAGGCTCCTAAATATAATACTTCTTGACGGCATCTGCGTTGATAGCTTTCGGCCAAATTTCGCCTTCCATTTCTGCTAGGACTAACACTCCTCCTGTTAATACTCGATGAACCATATAAGGTCCTTGCCAGTTAGGTGCAAATTTTCCTTTAGCTTCATCTTGGCACGGGAATATGCGTTTCAGTACCAATTGCCCCGGTTTGAATTGCCTTGGTTTTACCTTCTTGTTGAAAGCTTTGGCCATTCTGTTCTGATAAAGCTGCCCATGACAAATCGCATTCATTCTCTTTCCATCAATGAGCATCAACTGTTCGTATCGATTCTGTATCCACTTAGCGTCACTTAGCTCAGCTTCTTGGATAATTCTCAAAGACGGTATCTCTACCTCAACAGGTAACACCGCCTCTGTACCATAGACCAAAAGATAAGGTGTTGCCCCAGTTGAAGTCCTCACAGTAGTGCGATAACCGAGAAGAGCTAATGGCAGTTTTTCGTGCCAATGCCTGTAATTGTCGATCATCTTCCTCAATATTCTCTTGATATTTTTGTTGGCTGCTTCAACTGCTCCATTCATCTGAGGGCGATAAGGAGTGGAATTGCGATGAGTAATCTTAAATGTCTCGCAAATCTCCCGCATTAGATCACTGTTAAGATTAGCTCCATTATCTATTATAATTGATTCCGGGATTCCGAATCGGCAAATAATGTTGCTCCACTTTCTTTGTTACCGACTTGTGCGAAGATGCTTCCACCCACTTTGTGAAATAATCAATGGCTACCAAAATGAACCTGTGTCCATTCGACGCGGCTGGCTCGATAGGACCAATGACATCCATACCCCAAGCTGCGAAAGGCCACGGAGAACTCGTCACATTTAATTCATTTGGCAGAACTCGAATCAAATCACCATAAATCTGACATCGGTGACATTTCTGCACAAAACGGATACAATCTGATTCCATAGTCATCCAGAAATAGCCTGCGCGAAGGATTTTCTTGGCCAGAGTAAAGTCATTCATATGAGGCCCACATGTACCGCCATGCACTTCTTCAATCAACCGGGCCGCTTCTTTAGCATCAATACATCTTAATAGCCCTAAATCTGGAGTCCTCCTATACAAGATTTCTCCACTTAGGAAGAAATGGTTTGCTAATCTCCGAAGTGTTTTCTTCTGAACACTGGTTATGCCTTCTGGATAGTCTCCTGTCTTAAGATATTTCTTAATGTCGTAGTACCAAGGTTCTCCATCAGGCTCTTCATCCACATAGAAACAATAAGCATGTTGATCGTGCACATTTACCTTGATAGGATCTATGCGATTCTTGTCCGGGTGATGAATCATAGAAGACAGAGTGGCCAAAGTATCAGCGAACTCGTTCTGTGTCCTTGGAACGTGTTTGAATTCCACCTTGATGAATCTCTTACATAAATCTTTCACGCAATGCAAGTATGGAAGTATCTTCACATTCTTAGTGGTCCATTCACCTCGCACTTGATGAACCAGTAAGTCTGAATCGCCTATAACCAAAAGTTCCTGTATATTCATATCAACGGCCATTCTGAGGCCAAGAATACAAGCCTCATATTCTGCCATATTGTTGGTGCACAGAAACTTGAGCTTCGCTGAAATGGGATAATGCTGGCCTGACTCTGAAATCAAAACTGCTCCCACGCCGACTCCTTTAGAGTTTGCCGCCCCGTCGAAGAACAGTCTCCACCCTGGGTACTCTTCTGCGACATCTTCCCCGATAAACAACACTTTTTCATCAGGGAAATAAGTTTTAAGGGGTATGTATTCCTCACCTACCGGATTTTCTACAAGATGATCGGCTATCGCCTGCCCTTTGACAGCCTTCTGTGTAACATACACAATATCAAACTCGCTCAGCAACATTTGCCACTTAGCTAGCTTCCCAGTAGGCATAGGTTTCTGGAAGATATACTTAAGTGGGTCCATCCTTGAGATGAGATAAGTAGTGTACGCAGACAAATAATGTCTCAATTTCTATGCAGCCCAAGTCAAAGCACAACAGGTGCGTTCCAATAGCGTATATCGTGCCTCGTAAGGCGTGAACTTTTTGCTCAAGTAATATATTGCTCGTTCTTTCCTTCATGTTTCGTCATGTTGTCCTAATACACATCCAAACGCGTTCTCCGATACGAACAAGTATAATAGCAAAGGTCTTCCAGCTTCTGGAGGCACCAAAGCAGGCGGGCTAGACAAATACTCTTTGATTTTGTCAAAAGCTCTTTGGCAATCTTCAGTCCATTTAGTAGGAGCATCCTTCCTCAATAACCTGATTATTGGTTCGCATATCAACGTTGATTGTGCCATGAACCGACTGATGTAGTTGAGACGACCGAGGAAACTCTTCACGTCCTTCCGACTCTTTGGGGCAGGCAATTCCTGAATGGCCTTTATCTTCGAGGGGTCCAACTCTATGCCTCTCCTGCTCACAATAAAACCCAACAACTTCCCTGCAGGAACACCGAATGCACACTTTGCGGGGTTCAACTTTAGATTGTATCGCCTCAACCTGTCGAAGAACTTTCTCAAATCCGTCAGATGATCTGAGCTCTTTCGTGACTTGATGATGATATCATCCACATAGACTTCAATCTATTTATGGATCATATTATGGAAAATGGTGGTGATGGCTCTCATGTAGGTAGCCCCTGTGTTTTTGAGCCCAAAAGGCATCACCCGATAATAGTACACTCCCCAAGGTGTGATGAATGCTGTCTTCTCAGCATCTTTCTCGTCCATTAGGATTTGGTGATATCCCGCGTAGCAGTCAACGAAGGACTGCAACTCATGCTTCGCACAATTATCAATGAGCATATGAATATTCGGGAGGGGAAAGTCATCTTTCGGACTGGCTTTGTTGAGATCCCGATAATCCACGCATACCCTAACTTTGCCATCCTTCTTTGGCACGGGTACGATATTGGCCAGCCAAGTGGGGTACATCGTAGCTCGAATGACCTTTGCATCAAACTGTTTGGAGATCTCTTCCTTGATTTTTTAGGCTCAAATCCGATTTAATGTTTCTCTTCTTTTGCTTTACCGGAGGACAGGATGGATCAAGAGACAACTTATGCGAAACAATGTCGGTGCTTAATCCGGGCATATCATCGTAAGACCAACCGAACACATCTATATATTCTTAAAAAAGTTTGACCAATTCTTCCCTCTGCGACGGGGTTAAGTGGACACTGATTCTCACTTCCATCATGATTTTTGAATTACCCAAATTTATAATTTCCGTTTCATCCAAATTTTGTTTTGGCTTATTTTCAAAATATTCAAAATCCTTAGTTAATCCTTCAGGTTGCATATCTTCTTCATATACTTCAGAATCTTGCTCGGAATTTCCTACGGGCTCGCTTGTTTCATTATGTGTCACATTCACAATGTCGGCAGGTTTATTAATTTGATTACTGAAAAATAAAAGAAAAATTAATTAAACACCGACGGAAAATATAAATAAAAGCATGGCTTGAAATTTGCATTTGAGCTTCAAAAGTTTGGAGGCAAAATAACAAAAGCATAGGCACGATTCAGGCCTCAATTTCGAATCGTGTCTGTTTCATTAAATACTGAATACAATTCGTCTACCAAGACTCCCGGAGAAACGGGGGCGGGATACAAGTCCAATTGTTCAAACGGCATCCCGGCTCTGCATCCCGGATAGTCGGGTCTTCAGAACACCCATTCGAAACTATGTTGCATTCGGCTTCTTCTTCGGTGATGAATAAGTTCTTAAAACTTTCCAGGAGGTTGTCTTCAAGTATTTCCTCTGATGCTTGGGCAGCGGATGCCTTGAGAAATGACTGATTCAGGAAAGGAACAAGCTTTGGCAAGGGAACGTCACTTCTTCTTTTGAGACTAGCCAAAGCAATCTCTTTGGGGGTGGGCTCATATCCGAGACCGAAAGTATATTTGTGCCCGGGCAGTTGAATTGGTTCCACAATCCCATTCGATTTCAAACCGAGGCCTTGACCGGGTCGGAAACCATTCTTTAGCATCTCCCACGCCACCATCATAAGTACCTGTGGCAATTTCATTTTCCCCGCTTGAGCAGCGCACACATTCTCCTTGATATGAAAAACAGATCCGTCTAGCCTTTCCACACTTTCAATAGGAGGAACTGAACTTTCCGGGTAGAGGGGATTGTTGCCTTCTCCATGGATCACTACTTCTTGATGATTCCACACGAACTTTAGACTCTGATGCAAAGTGTAAGGAACCGCGCCCGCCATGTGGATCCATGGCCTTCCTATCAGCAGGTTGTAACTAGTAGATATGTCCATCACTTGGAACTCCACAAGCCCAATCTTCAGAGTCAAATCGATCTCTCCAACAACACCTCTTTGGGCTCCGTCAAAGCCTTTGACACTGACTTGACTGTCGCGGAGTTTCCCGACATCAATCCCTAAGGCTCGTAAGGTGGTGACAGGACATATATTCACAGCTGAGCCTCCGTCGATTAGCACTTTGGAGATGAACTTATCCCTGCATCTGAGGGTGATGTTCAATGCTTTGTTATGCCCCAAACCTTCAGGTGGCAACTCGTCGTTATGAAAAGAGACCCGGTGGGCTTCAAGGATTTCCCCTACCATAGCTGACAGTTTCTCACTGGAAGTCTCGGGCGGAACATAGGCTTCGTTCAGTATTTTCGCTAGAACACTCCTATGAGCCTCAGAACTCATCAACAATGCAAATAAGGAAATCTGAGCTGGCGTTTTCTTCAATTGTTCTACAACAGAGTATTCCTTGGTTGGCATTTTCCTCCAGAATTCTTCAACTTCAGCCTCGGTAACAGGCTTCTTCGGGCCATTCTCCTTGCATGGTGCCCCTCATGCTATTTCTTCAGGGGCATAGCACCGTCCAGACCTAGTCATTCCGGCGGCGACGGTTTCCACTATCACTCGTCCTTTCTCTTTGTCCCTTTCATCGGTTTGATAATTCCAGGGGACCGCTTTGGTGTTGCGAGAAGGTGCTGGGGCAACTAAGGTTGTGATCCTGGGCCTTGGAGTGAGCACTTCGAATGGGGCCCTCATTTGAACCGTGATTATTGGAGCAACACAATCTGACGATTCTATCTTCTCCCTTTTCTTAACTGGCACGATAGTCCCCTCCAGATTGCAATCTTCGTCAATGGTGATCATGTGCACATTTGCGTCGCCGTGATTCGGCAGCGGATTGTTGTTTATGTTCGGGGAAGCTTCCTTAAGCTGTATGACCCCTTCCTTGATCAATGCTTCAACTCTGTCCTTGAGAGCAAAGCAATTTCCGGTATCATGCCCCGCAACTCCCGAATGATACGCACAATGTTTAGTCCCATCATACCATCCAGGGAGGGGATCAGGAGTTCTTCCCTGGATCGGTTGGAGTATCCCTGCCATTTTCAGCCTCTCGTACAGTTGGGCTAAGGGTTCGGCTAACGGTGTGTAAGTCTTGGTTGGTTTTCTTTCGACATTTGGGCGCGGTCTGGGTGTGTTTTGTGGGCGGTTTTGTGAATGGTACTGGGGTTGTGGTGAGTAGGTTGGCCGGTGTTGTGATGGGTTTTGATAGGAAGGGGTTCGAGGTGAGTAGTATGCTAGTTGAGTATGGTAGACAGGAAGGGGGGTAGGTGGGGGTTGGTAATAAGGCTGAGGTGTTTGGGTGTACTGGCTGTAGTGTGAAGGCTGCGGTGAAGGATATTGATGGGTTAAGTTTTGGGTTGGTCTTCGATCTTGGATGGCCATGACCGGGGACACTCCGTCTCTCTTCTTCTTAGAAGGATCCGCCTGAATAGCCTTACTTGTAGCCTGCAAAGCCGCAAGATTTGTAACTCTCCCTGTTTTAATTCCTTCTTCAATGAAATCCCCCATCCTGATGACTTCAGAAAACTTCTGTCCGGTGACACTTAACATTCTCTCATAGTATGTGGGATCTTTTAGAGATTGTACAAAAAGCATTGTCATTTCACTTTCTGCCATCGGGGCCTGAACTTTTGCAGCTTCTGCTCTCCAGCGCACAGCGTATTCCCGAAAAGTTTCTGTTGATTTTCTCTCCAGCTTCATCAAATAAAACCGATCCGGGATAGTCTCGGTGTTGAACCTGAACCTGTCCATGAATTCCTGGGCCATCTCTCCCCAACTGTGCCATCTCTGCGGGTCTTGGTATGTGTACCAATCGAGTGCCTCTCCCGTTAAACTTCTTATAAATAGTTTCATTCTGATAGCTTGATCTTTACCCACTCCGACAAGCTTATCGCAATATGATCTCAAATGAGCCCGAGGGTTTCCCTTCCCGTCGAACATGTCAAACTTCGGTACTTTATATCCCGCAGGTAACTCAATGTCAGGGTGAATGCACAGATCTTCATATTCAAGTCCTTCACATCCCCTGTTGGTTTGGATACTTCTGACTGCTTCCCTCAGACTGCGAAGCTCTTTTGGCACATCCTCGTCTGCTCTTGCCCTGGCTTCCCTTTCCAACTCTTCATAGGGGTCAACGTCTGGATGCTGCAAGGCCTGTATCTGGGTAGTGAAAGGCTGAGCATCCGGTACATACTGCGTGTTATGGCTAGCAATATGCGTCAGTGGTGTATGTTGAGCTGCTTGGTATTTTTGGGTATGTGGGTTAATTTGGGTGGTGGCGGGTTGAGGAATGTAAGGAGTAGTGAAAGGTTGCGAATTGGTTTGTTGGAAGTTAATTTGCTGGAGATTGGCTTGTTGCGGGTCATTTGGTTGTGAGGTAGTTTGTTGTATGTTGGCTTGTTGCGGGATGGTTTGCTGCTGGATAGTTTGTTGCGGGATGGTTGGTTGCGAGTGGATCTGGGGTGGAATGGCTTGTTGTGGATTCGATTGTTGTGAGGTGGATTGTTGTTGGTTAGTTTGTTGGGGGTTAGTAGTATTTGGATGGACTGTGTAAAGCGGAGGGTGTGAGGGAGAAGGCTGAGGAGCGGGTGAATCGACAGGCGAAAAAAATGGTGGAATTGTCGTGTTTGTTCTTTGTTCAGGGTGAGGAGCGTTCAGGGTGATGGACAGGTTGGTGAGATTTCGCAGTCGCTCAATTTCGGTTTGCATATTGGCCATTTGCTGCAACAATTGGGCAATGAGTTCATCATTTCCCCCTCCTGAAGCCTCAGGTTCCTCTCTTGGAAGGGTGACGAGTCCCAAGCCAGTTTGTTCGGATGCCCCTGAATCGTTCATATCGCCGGATGCTCGTGCTTTTGATCTCGTGAAGTATGGGTGGTCTGCCAGTTCGCAGTCAACGCGAATCAACCTTTGGGGGAATAATAAGAATAAAATGAAACCTTCAAAAATGAAGAAAACTGCGTTAGTATGGTGCGAATGATTGCTGCTTAAAATAATGTGAACATTAAGCAAACAACGTTGAAAGAAACACATATTGCATAGCGATCAAAACACTTATTGCATAGCGAACAAATCACATAATAAAAGGAAATACAGCGCGACCTATTATGCAAAGGACCTCTTTTGTGCCAGAGGTAGGCCTAACGCGGATTTTAAGGATAAAATATGCAATTATATGTCATCCCAATGTACTATTAATTGAAGGCCCCAAAACATACAATGCTTAGAACTTAAAATCCCAATGTAAAAGAAATTATTACAATTACTACTTGATTTTCATAAGCTAATTAAAATGAGGAAGGCCCTTCGTTGCTCTTGAGCCTCTTGGTTGCCTGGATTGATCGATCGATCTTTCGGCGATTCTGGGCAAGGTATGACATAGCTAGAACTCCTCCCGTTTTGATGCCTTCTTTGATGCAAGTGTCCCCTTGCTCAGCTAGAAGTGCATCCAATTCTTGCATGCTTTGCTCGTAACTAAGTGCCTGCTGCTTCCAATTCTCTGCCTCCCTTTCCTTTTCTTCAAGTTGTGCACAGTGCTTGGTTTCAGAGACAAGGTTTTTCTTACGCAGTTGCCGGAGTAAGATATGTGCTTCGGCTTCTCCATCCTTAATTCTTCCTCTCAGGCTAACACCAGGTTCGATTGTCTCTTCCAAATTAGCGGCCAGCCACTCCATACAGTTATCCTCGCATCCAGCTTGGTATCTATTCGGCTCAACTAAATCTGGTTTCATAGTTTCCCTTAATTTCCACATGCGGATCACCTCCTTGGCAAAAGGAATTTTCCCTTCCTTGTAGTCAGCTCGGTAATGGTTCATATCTGCCACTAAAGGTATGTTTTGCTTCCTTCCCGATTGCCTCAAAGTTCTTAGCGGGGCGTAAGGTTGCAGGCCTCGAAGTCCCATCAAAACTAAGAATGGTACGATCTTCGTACGAAATACCAAACTCTCGGACGAAAACCAACTAAACATCCATTGAATTGAATCATCGCTCAAATGGCCAAGAAGTTCTACCCACTCTTTTACGCATTTTGGCTTTTCAAACTATCTGTCTGCCAATATAGCGCCTGGAACGTGGCCCAGAATGTGATTTTCACCCGTCGACTTTTGGAATGCTAGACCCCCGTTGACTTTCTGAAGATGTTCCATCAACCAAATCTGTAGAAGCAAGTTGCACCCCTCGAAATGCTTATTCCCGTGCTTGCAAAGTCCTAACGCTCGGTAGATATCTGCCACGACCATAGGGACTACGGTGTAGTGTTTTCCGTCGATGCCACCAAAGAGAGCTTTAGTTACAGTAATGAGATAGGTGTGAATGTCCTTCGTGGTTCCTTTGGGGAATACCATAGTTCCTAAAAAACACACTGCGAAAGCGAAGCACCATTTCTGTTTCCAAGAGTCATATGAGAAGAATTCATCTCGATGATCGACGAAACTTCTTTGATAACCGAATCTGTGATACAAATATTCAAGCGGTATCATAGATCTTTGTAGGCATTTTACGCCTTTACCCTCTCTGAACCCGAAGCTGTCAACAAACTCTTTTGGTAAAGGTTGCCTCGGAATAATCATGCCACAGTTTTTCCATTTCTTTTGCTTACGTAGTAACGCAACATTTTCTACATAGCCTCCTATTTCCTCTAACAACGGAGTCATTTCAGTGTCACCAAATCTAAACACGGCCCTTTCTTCATCCCAAAACATAGTTGTCGCCTCGATGATGTCTCTGCAGGGCTGGATATCCATTAGAGACGGTAAGTGACCCAATGCCCCACGCACAACCCGTTGTCCGTAATCTCCCAAATTAATCCACCATGCTTTTAGTTGGGGAGGGACGCTCAAAACCATGCTAAATCTCGGATAGGCATTATGCTGACTCATGGCTACCTGCATTCACAAATAGTTAGTACTACCTTAATAGCGCATGGTCCACATAACACACATTCATCCTTCAAATCAATGCACATACCATGATAATTGTCACTCGGGGTCGTAGACCCACTCGGACATTTGGAAAAGGTTGACTAATGGATTTAATACACCTTGGGTATTAAGCCTCCTAGGCTCGTGCATGTCCTTTAAAGGGTTTTGGTTTAGCTCTATCTTAGGCTGACTAAGAGTTGTTTTCCTATGATACAAGGTTCCCCCAAGCGGACAACTTGAGAGTGGAAAGTCCGTGGCCGTCGACTGCACCGCCGATCGACTAAATCCACTAGACCAATCCAACTAAAGGGTAATTTAGTAGTGCACGGGCGCGAACCGCGAACCCGTTTTAAGTGTGTGAATGTGTGTGAGTTTTCCAGGAGTGGAAGAAATATGAACGAAATGCCAGTTAAAGAAAGCAGTAACATATTATTACATAGAAAATTTCACATAATAAAACAATCAATTTAAAACAGAAGAAGAACAAATAAAGCAACAATAAAAGGCCGAAATAAATAAATAAATAAAAACAACCAAACATCCAACAAATTATTAACCTAAGTTGTTATGGTCAAGAACCTAAAGTCCCCAGCGGAGTCGCCAAGCTGTTATACCCCATTTTAACTGGAGTTAAAGTAGAGTACAACATATTGGAGATTCCAAAATTTCTTTGTTTTAAGGAGTCGCCACCTAATTAATTTAACGGTGAATTAGGACACCTAATTTATTAACTAAGGTAAAGCTTAACTGAACTTCCGTTAATAGTCTGCTTAATCAATGTGATTCTAGGTAAGGGTTCTATATTATCCTAAAGGGAAGGGGTTAGGCATCCTTTAGAATCCGTTAACTTACGGTTATCCGGCCAAACTTAGGTTAATTAATTAGGGCTCAATATAATGTTTAAATTTTAAAAAAAATGACTTACAAATATTGATTAGATTTTAAAGGAAAGTAAAGTTAGTTAAGATTTACGAAAAAAAATAAAATATTTTTTTCACACGAGAGGACTTTAAACGCTATTTTAAAATAAGACTTATAAATGCTGCTTGGATTTTTAAATGAAAGCAACAATAATACTATTTAAAATAATACTTGTAGAAAATATAATAGCTTGCATAAAAGAGGATTTTAAATGCTATTTAAAATAAAGCTTAAATATTACTAAGACTTTATATGAAAAATATAATAAATGTTATTCAAGATAAGACTTGCATGAAATTATGATATTTTGCCCATAAATAATAGCTTTTGAGAAAAAGATTTAGCAATTTTGAACTTTGAATAAATTATATTACATGAATGTAGCAATATAGAAAAATCTAGACTTATAAATAGGATTCCAAATATGTTATATTAATTATGCTTAGCTAAAAATATGCATGTTGTTTCAACTTGAATGAGTTTCCTATAAAATATATTTGAATTTATAGTGACATATTAATGACGTCTTGAAACGTTTATGATAAAAATATATAGTCATGCCATTTTTGCGAATCAATCATTCCGAATAAAATATAAATATTAGACGTTATAAATAGTTTTAACATAAAAATAAGATAATAAGATTTATGGAATTTATGGTTAGTCTTCCTTAAATTAACTACCCGTTACTAAAAAAACTAATCTACTAATTCATTAGGATTCATCTAAGTTAATAAAAAAAATAAGATAAGGTTAGTCATACAAAGCAAATAAAAATATACAACAATAAAAATAAGGAAGAGAGAGAAAGAGAAGATGCAATGGATCTGGTCCATCTTAAGGCCCAATAAATTTTATATGTTGCTGCTACGGGCTGTTGCTGCTTATTGGGCTTCGGCCCAGCATCATTTTATACATCTGATGGGGTTGACTCGAAAAGATTGCGTTGGGCTTTTAGCCCAACACCGAATGCGTAAGAAGAATGAGTCCCTCGGACTCGTATGCGATGATCATGCATAAAAGAAAGAAAAGGATTAGTATCCGCTCAACGAACAAGATTAAACATGTAAAATATAAGTTCAAAACAAATCAGTAGATTATGTATGTACTATGTATATTTAAGTGTACCTCAGTAGATTATGTATATACTATGTATATTTAATTGTACCTCATGTATCCAATTCAAAACAAAACTAAACTAAGATTTTATACTGAACTTGAACAGAATTGAAAAAAAACAAAGTTGGGGGATGAACTAAACCAATTCATGCTTGTATTTTAAAATCTCTTAAACCAAATGACAGGAAAAGAATAACAAATAAGGATTATATCATGAAAGAATATATTCAGTTTGAAAGAAGATAGTGAATTCAGATAGCAGCAAAAAAAAATGAAATAACAAAGAGCACTGTAGGTAGCCCTAAGCAGTAGCTGTTGTGGCAAACCTAACAACAAGATGGCAGCCCAATAGTATTATAGTAACTTGACTCAGAACTACAACAATCCTAGTATCCATTTTTTAAGGGGGGCAAGTGTAGCCATCGATTGCTTATCTACCCACAGCCACCAGTCCTTTAGAATGTAACAAGTCCAATCTCAAAATGCCACAACCATGGGAGGATGCAACAGCAAAGCAGTCAAGCAAGTAAAGTATCTATTTTTTTAAAAAGAAAACAAGGAGGCAGCAACTAACTTTCCAAAATCAACATCACATTCATGAAATTTTCCTAAGCATAGTGATGGCATGAAATAAATTTCAGTTAAGGTCAGTGTTTCGGAACGAATGCACTATCAGTTTTCCTTTTCTTTTCTTTTTTTAGCGAGGCAGCAACCAATTTCCCAAATGCAACAGTTCACGAACACTCTTAAGGTGCAATAAGACTAAACTGGTCCATACAGATTCGACCCCAACAGGGTTCATGACTATCGAGATTAAACCAACTCAACTGTAAACGAGGATTAACACAGATTTGATCCTAGCTATAGAATAATAGACTGCACAACTAAACTGATCCATATAAGACTTAAGCATGCAAACATGGTTGATCTATTTTTATTTTATATCGCACATACAACCGGCCACATAATCAAACAAGAACACATAAATAAAGCCTGCCACTAACTTAACATTATGTAGAGAAAACAGAACTGATTGGGATGGAACCAGAAGCAACAAACCACATTGTGAATCAAGCTAGCTTCTTGACATGTGAAATTTATGCTTAAGCCAATGGTTGGCATTTGGACATTAAACACAAGCAGACAGAGCTGGGCTAACATACACTTAAAACCAAACTCAGAATCAACAGTGCACTGAACCCATCAATAAGCATACTTGACCCCTTTAAATTCTGTATGTTATAAATCCAACCTATATGATTTGCAACCAACATTTTAAACTAGTACAAGACTGATCAGCAGCTCCCACAGTATTGTTCAGACAATCTTAATTGGAATAAGTCACGATTGGGCTGTATGAACCTAATCACATCAGGCTAGATCAGATGCAGACTGAATCATATGAACAAAATGACATGGGCTGAGATAAATAAATGAAGAGGCATACATCAAAATATATTTTACAACAAGGGTAAAGCAAATTCAAACTAGTCTAAACTTTTATCAAGAACACTAGCCATGAACCAACTAGATAGTATGCAAATAAGCTACACAAATAAAACTCAGCCAAAGATAAAACAGGCATAAACACTGGGAGCATTAATATAAGCTTACTAGAAAAATTGGGATAAGAAGCCAACACAGATACATATTTAACTAAACCTGAATCGAACTTGGCATATAAACACAAGAACACATCTTGACTGCTAAAACAGAAATTAACTAAATAAAGAAGAGTTGTTTACATACTTAAATAGACCAAAACTAAATTATCATACATAAACATGTTTTATCACATAAACAGACTAACACAGAAACAGACTTATCTATCGAACTAGAATAACTTAACTAAAATTAACATACTTGAATTATGGAACATTAAACTAAAATAACGCAAAAACAACAAAAGTGCAACAGAAATAACAAAAGGGGAATGGAGAATTACCTTCTTTGGGTGCAGCGAAGTGAGGCCTCGAATCTCCGATCTGCCTCGAAACACCACAAAACCCGAAATTATATATGCGCGAACACAAACAAATACTCAAGGAGAAAACAGAAAATGACTTAGTGTATTTTAATCGACAACCCAAATTATATGATCACTGCAAACTTGATATTTTGGAAACTTTGGGGTTTTCAACTTTAATTTCTAGGGGATTTCTGCGGCTAAAAGCCTGTCGGGGATTTAGGCTGTTGAAGAAACTTAATATTTTTTAGAAAATGGCGACTGGAAACTCGTTTTTAGGGGGATTTCTGGGATTCAAGCTCTGTTTTTTTTTTTTTTGCAAGGGGATTTTTTGGGGTTCCAGGGCTTTTCCCAACTTTTTCTCAGATAATAAACGGGATTTCCAAAGAATCTTATTTCAGAATTTTTGTCTTCAGCGGATTCGTGCGACCCGAAAAAAAAACTACAAAATAGGGGGGTTTTTACAGTTCAAGAACTGTGATTCTTAGGTGATTTCCTGCGATTCTAGCCCTGCCCTAAACGATTTCAAGCCGCCACCATTTGTAGGGTTTTGGCTCGTTTGAGTCGAAGAAAAAGGAGAGAGGAGCGGGGGGACAAGGGAAGTGGGGGACAGCGGGGAACAGGGAGAGAACGGCGGTGGTGGGACTGAAGAGGTGATGAAAAGGGAGCGGCGGTGGGGTTGAGTGCGGCGTGGTGGGGTTGAAGATGACGATGAAAGAGGAAAAGAAAGGGAGAAGGGAAAGAAAAGAGAGGGGAGGGGTAAGCGGCGGAGGAGAAGAAGAGAATGAAAGGAAATCGGGTCAGGTCCAACTGATTTAATGGACCGGGTTGGCTAAAATTTGGGCTGGTAAATTAAACATGGACTGGTCTGAAAAAATTAATCAAATATGGGCTGGTCCAAAAATGTTTATGAGTCGATCGACTTTGATTTGGGTCAGATAAATCAAAAAATACGGGTTGAGTGCAAGAAATAGTTTGGCTTCTAAATTTAAATAAAAGACCCATTTTAATTAATTATGTACTAAGTGGTGCTAAAAAAATATAAAAAATGTGTGATTATTAGTGCTCAGGTAATAAAATCATATGACGTTGTAATAGTCGTGCAATAATATTTTGCAAATAAATAAATGCTATCATTTAATTGTGCGAAATGAATGCGATACGTGTGCATAAGGTGGTAAAAATTCTGAAACGCAAACAAATAATAATAATAATAATAATAATAATAATAATAATAATAATAATAATAACAATAATAATGATAATGATAATAATGATAATAATGATAATGATGATAATGATAATAATGGTAATAATATTAACGATAATAATAATAATGATAACAATAATAATAATAATAATTAGTAATAATTAATAATAATAATAATAATTATTATTATTATTATTACTAATAATAATGATATAATGGTAGTAAGATAATGACAAAAAAATGGAATGCCGGTATTAATAAAAGCTAATAATTATAGGAAAAATGCAAAGAATTATTATTATTTATTTATTTATTTTTAAAAAAAGTTGCCAAAATATTGGAGGCGAAAAATAGGTATTTCGGAGGAGAGGCGGGACAAAATTGGGTGTCAACATCTTGCAAAGACAATACTGATCTATCAGCGGGCTCCGGGTGAACAGCGGGCCCCGGGTGATCAGCGGGCCTCGGGTGATCATCGGGCCCAGGGGGAACATTCGGATCCATGAAAGAGTCCGGTCTGTACAAACTAAATTAGTCATTATTCTTGAAATGAAAGATAAATTATATTAACTAATCGAAATTTAGCAGTAATATTTGTTTGAAACTCTATTTTGAATATGTGATACATTTTTTGTTGACCAAATAGCTAACACAACTACGATAAAATTAAACTAAGAGAGTATATTCGTCGACCACATATTTTCCTATAAACTTTACATTTTTATCGTTCGCTTATGTATTTATGAAAAGAATAACTTTAACTATTCTTTTTAAGATATTTTTTTTATTTAACATATATATTCACGCTTTTAAAATTGTATAGATTAACATTTCATAATAGTTTACAACTTGTTTGGATGGTTGTTACCTATTGTATTATATTATGTTGTTAGTTTAAATAAAATGTTTGCTTTGATTGCTACTTTAATTTTATTGTTATGTAACGACGAAAGGTTCTATTTTATGTAACCACTGATTTGGTCCTATACAATACAACACAATACGATAAATGTCAAAAAAATACATAACAATCATCCAAACAAAGTGTTAACAATATAATAATTCATTACCAATCAACTTCCTTCAATTCATAAAGAATATTTAACAAATACTCAATTAACAAAATAATAATTCATTAACAATTCATAAATAATTAACCAAATTAACAACTCATAAACATATAACAAATTAACAATGCATAAACATTTAACAAATTAACAATTCATAAACATTTAACAAATAATGAATTAAACCAAAAAAAAAAAAAAAAAAAAAAGGGAACAGTGGCCTAAGCCACTGCCCAGCCCGATCAAACCAAAAAAAAAAATGAAATTTCATTTTTTTTTTGGAAATTAACGACGATTAAATGCGAAACATGCATGAAATATAATGTATATAACAAAATAATAACAAAAGTTCATAGTAGAAAAC
The DNA here is from genome assembly GCF_019175385.1 of Lycium barbarum. Taxonomy (NCBI): domain Eukaryota; kingdom Viridiplantae; phylum Streptophyta; class Magnoliopsida; order Solanales; family Solanaceae; genus Lycium; species Lycium barbarum. The sequence continues at coordinate 115,641,263 of NC_083344.1, read as the reverse complement.
CTTAATCGAAGATTTTTTGTAGAGTTATTTTAATCGAGTTGTACGCCGCTTTTTCTCAAAATTCGAACTTAGAATCTTGCTCATTGACTTGAATATACCGAGAATCTAAACTTTCCGGATGAAATTTAATAGCAAACGACGTTTTTAAGACGTGGGGACCACCTTGGCTCGCCTCCAATGGCGTTTTGAAATTTTTTTTGCCACTGGAGGGGACTAGTGGTGGAACCCGATCGGGTATAGTGGAGTAATATAGCGCAGTATTTTACTGCGCTATAGGAGAGAGACAAACTCCTATAACGCAGTAAAATAATGTGTTATAAGTGAGAGAAACTTTTGGATAGCGCATTATTTTACTGCGTTATAGCACTTAACGGCTCCGTCTCCGTTAGTGCTATAGTGCAGTAAAATACTGCGCTATAGGTACTTTGGTAACTTTTTTTTATTGGGGTATTTTGGTTCAAAATATGTTTTGGGGACATTTTTGTTCCGGACTCTATTTTTACCTGCTCCATTAGTCTTGTCTTTTCTTATATCAAAGTCTCGTTCTTCTGATTTAACTTCTTGAATGATTCGGTCATAGATGAGCAATGGTCACAGAAAATTACTTTGTTTGTGTCTTTCTGGATATTGTATTGAGGGGTTTTTTCTGGGTTTTGCCTGAGCGCTAGAGAAATATAATAATTTGGTCCTAATATAGCCCTAACATAAATCTATTGCTTTTGTGAAATCATTAAAACATTAAAAAAGAGGTTTTTCTATTTTTTTTTTTATTGATCTAAAACTTCTATCCAAGTTAAAAAAATATTGTTTGTCTTGCCGTGTATTACCAAGTAATATTTAAATATTTTTTCTTAGCTTTTGTCTGTGAAATATTGACATAAAGCATTTAAGACTGCTATAAAATATTTGGTGTCTCTTTTATTGTATGCTATGCACAAATTGTCTACCAAACATCTTTGTTGTCTGTCTATTATACACTCTGCTAAAAGTCTAAATGACATATTTGAAGGTGGAAAAAATATTAAGTTGTGTTTTTCAAACCATATTTTGTCTATAATAGTCTCGTCTATATATATATATATATATATAGAGAGAGAGAGAGAGAGACACACACATATACATACTGGCAAACTATACCCGTTCGATGCACGGGACCCAACATGATTAATTTGGTTACTCAATTTAGTTAGTATTTATGGTTCGTATATTTTGCAAAGGATACCGCGATTTTCCTTAGTGAGTCTCCATATTTTTTTTTTCTTTTCGTCTTATTTTTTCCCTTAATTTCTCACTTATTGTTAAAATTTGTCCTACATGTCAAGTTTATAATCACAAGAGTCAAAGGATATTTTATTATATTATACACATTTTTAATTTAGAACCACAAATAGTCTATCTTTATTTCTTAAACTCCATGTTTAGTCAAACATAGAGACTTAAATCGAGACAGAGGGAGTATATGCCAAATGAAGGAATTGAAAAGACAATTGAGACACTGCGGATATATGGAGACGTAAACACACAAGAAGTAGTATTAATATTAAACTTCTAAAATATACACATGTTAGTCCTGGCTTAGAGTACAATTTCAGTTGTTTTTTGTACAACTTATTATTGTTGTGTTCATCCACTTGGGCGTTTGTTGTTAAAAAATAAAATAAAAAGTTTGTATTATTTTGGGTATGTCCGCCTCTTTGTTATATTTAGTACGTTGACAATTCAAATATCTTACATGTCAAGTTTATAATCACAAGATTCAAAGGATATTTTATTATATTATACACAAGATTTGAAAGTCTATCTTTATTCCTTAAACTCCATGTCTAGTCAAACGTAGACACTTAAATTGAGACAGAGGGAATACATGCCAAATGAAGGAAATGAAAGGACAATTAAGATATTGCGGACCTGTGGGGACTTAAAAAATAAACACACAAGAGGTAGAATTAATGTTCAACTTCTGAAATGTATACATGTTAGTCCCTACTTAGAGCACAATTTCAGTTGCTTTTTGTACAGCTTATTATTGTTGTGTTTGTTCACCTTGGGCGTTTATATATAAGAAGAAGGAAAATATAGAATAGAAAAATAGACATATATTTTTAGTAATGTGGCCAAGAAATATGGGACGAAGGGAGTACTTCATTTTTACTCCCTCCGTTCACTTTTACTTGTCCACTATTCCTAAAATAGATTTTCATTTTTACTTGTCATTTTTCACATATCAAGATAAGATAATTATTTTTTTCCTGTTTTACCCTTAGCAATAATTACTCATTCCAAATCATTTTCCAAATCCAATACAATTACTCTAACAATTAATATGGGGCATCATGGTAAAATATACACTTTATTTATTATTTTTTAAACATCGTGAAAATCAAAAGTGGATAGGTAAAAGCGAACGGAGGGGGTATTAATTCTTAAAGAACGTGAAAAGTCAACTATAGTAATGTGACAAAGTAATATGAGACGAAGGGAACACTTCATTTATTAATTCTTAAAGAACGTGAAAAGTCAAATAATGTGGCCAAGTAATATAGGACGGAGAGAGTACTTTACTTATTAATTTTTAGATAACATGAAAAGTCAAAAGTGAACAAGTAAAAGTTTACGTGGAAATAAATATGTGTCAGAGAATTAAAATTGAAGTGCACACATGTATACGTGACAAGAGAATAAATATTCAGCAAGAACGTGAAAAGTCAAAAGTGAACAAGTAAAAGTGCACGGAGGAAATAAGTATGTGTCAGAGAATTAAAATTGAAGTACATACGCGTATACTTGAGAAGAGAATAAATATTCAGTAATATGACATATATCCACGTGGAATTTATTAATTCTTAAAGAACATGAAAGTGCACGGAGGAAATAAATGTGTCGGAGAATTAAAATTAAAGTGCATACGTCTATACATGAGAAGAAAATAAATATTAAGTACTATGACATATATCCATATGAGATAAAAAAAAATAGTAGGGTAAAGTGTACAAATTATATATCTTATAGTACAAGCATTCATTGCGTGTATAATTTGTAAAACTTTTGATACAAGCTGGTGATGCTGTGTTAGTCCTCCCACCACACTTATATATAATAGAAATATTCTTTGGCTTGGTAGTGTGGGGACCGATATATAGTTTGCGCTAAGGTTTTATTGATACTTGGAACAGCAAATTGTGACTGTAAATTACAGTCACAATACCACCAATACGGAGAACACCAATAGAAAGTGGCATAATGAGGTGGATAAGAACATGAAATTAACAGTAACAGCATAACAAAACAAGGAAATCAACTTTTCATTTGACCTCTTATGATTTGCAAGTTGTTGAAAATCATTTTATGAAAAGAGCAAATTTGAATAATCATTTCAACACAAGGAGGAGCTGGTGGCTGTGTTAGCTTGATGGTAGACAATGTAGAGTAGTATTGGCACTAATGAAACATAATAGTACAGCTTTTTAAAGTAGTGTTTTCCTAACCTTAAATATCGCTAAAGCTCCTCTTTTGTGGTCTCTAATCATTAGATCTTAAATTATTAATTCCCAATTCCACTAACCATTAAGGGGTACTTTGGTTGCTGGTTTGGAAAGGAGTTACTCAGATATTAAAGCTAGCATAACTAATGTACCCTATTTGGTAGCTTTTTAGTTGATTTGTCTAAAATTCAACATCTGGTTATCATTTTATAATTCCACATAAATAAAGCAGGTACAAGTTATGAGTCAATTTATGTATTATTTTGCGCAGGCAGGGTAGAGGATGGAATAACTAAATCCTATATAACTAACTCTTGCATAATCAATACTTGCATAAATAGGTTATGTATTACTAATACCAGCAATCAAATGACCCTTAAGTATCTTAAATACAGAAATCAAGTTATCATTGGTGTCCGGGGCCAGATTCAGTGCACCTCGATTGCATTACGAGATATCCGCTACCTTCCACTAGCATAGGATACTAAGCAACTTTGTCGCTAAGACTTAGGCAGATGAAAATAAATCGTCAAATTAACACACTTCTCCTTGAACAGGTTATAAGAACACCTATGTTCTATAAGTGGAGGGCATTGTATCGAAGGGAAGTGATTAGTTTATCACCAATGACAAGTAATTTTGATGAACTGTTTGCTGAGAAACATTCAAATATTATCTATGTCTTCTCTTTACATAGAAAAAGGAGGAGAAGAACATAGAGAGAGCATCAAGCATCTTGAGAAGTTGACATTTCCTGTTTAGAATCCTTTAGGAACATATCAGTTAGCCCTGCCCCGGTAGGGGATAAAACTTGTTCTGTCAAGTTGATTCACATGAAAGTAACCAGAGCATTACATGTTACTCGATGAAGTGGATATTGACTCACCATTTATTAGGATGAGGTAACTTTGGTACCACGGATTACAAAAGTCATTTCTTAGGAAAATATTTTCCATGAGGAAGTTACTTTCATATGTTTGGTTACCATTAACATTTTTTCATCAAAATGGGACGCAAAAGTCATTTTCCTTACGACTATCTTAACTTAGCAATCTATCTTCTGTCTCATACAAGGGAAAATCCTGCAATAGCCCCAAATTGTGAATCAGCCCTTTGGTCTTAAGTTTCTCCACTTTTAATCAGGTCTACTTGTGCATGTAAGAAGTGCAATATGAACTAGGCTACTGAATTCAAGGTCTTCCCCCTAAACGACAATTACATTTTTTCCTTTCCCTTGTAACAAAGAGCAAAGAACAAAATGAAATAAATTATGAATTATGAATACAAATGCCAGCTGTAATAGTGCTTCTTCTACAGAGATGAAAACAAGGAACTACAAACTAAAACTACCACAATTTTCTTAAGGAACTTTAATTACTTCACTTATTGCTAACCATCTTGAATGACCAGTAATATTAACATGAGACAGTGCTCAGCCTTCTCACTGAACCTTCTACAACTCGGACATTTGCTTGCTGAACTCTACGAATCATTGTGGCAGCTTCATAATTAGCGTAATCTTCCAATATACTTTAACCAAACCTCTGACACACTCGAAAAGACAGCAGATGGTCGATCAGGTTAAAGAAATAGCTAATAGCTCATGTCATAGCTCTCTTAAATGAGGTGCCCACTTTAGTTCCAGATCTCAGGAATATGAACTAATTGAAGCATATCTAATTCTTGGTAGTGGCACTTATTTTTGTTTTTCTTTAAGAAATATGGATATCACAAAATATTGTACTGACCAAACTGAAGTCCCTGCAGAGTAACACTATGCATGCCATGTTCATGCAACTTTAGTCCATATGTCAAGAATCCCATATCTGCTTCTTGATTTGGCAAATTATACTCACATAAGGCTTTCGGTGGAGAAGGAACACATTTGTCCAGGGAACTGGAAGATGTATGATTCTCGGGCGAGGGAGATTTAATTTCTGTAAGATTGACAGTTGTGATATCATGTATGCTTGATCTTCTCTTATCTTTACCCCCGGACAGCTGCCTGATAAAGTACTTCTGAGCATGACTAGCTACTTGTGTTGGAGTTCTCGTGATCACAAAATTGCGAGAGATATTTCTCCAATCTCCTTTTCCATACTTCTTCAGCCCCAACAGAAATTGCCTGATCAAAATGTAGATAACAAATTCAAAATTTGCTTGAAACAGAAACATCTATAGAATAGAAAAAAAATTGATGAATTGCACTACTCTGCATTCCAAAAACATTTAGTTCTACTAAAAACAATAACCACATATAATACGTAGCAGTGAGACAATGTTATAGTTGATTTCTCAGACGGTCTCAAGTCTCAACTATTGATAATTATCTCAGAAAGTCACTTTTCTTTATGTTGTAACAGAAAAGTCACGCAACCAATTCAAGTTCGGTAGATATAACGTGAAATAATGAGTGACTTTTCTGTTACAAAACAAAGAAAAGTTACTTCCCGAGATAATTATGATCAGTTGAGTGACCGTTTGAGAAATCAACTCGACAATGTTAAATTATAAATTTTTTGTAACAATAATGACTAATTTTCTGATGCTAGCAGAATGAATCACCTGTGCTCTTCCTCAGTCCATGCTACTCCCTTTTTGCGTTCTTGTTCAGAAGATCGATTTCTCTTGCCAGATGGACCATAGAATTGCTTGTTGAAGTCGTGGAAGACGCCTTCTTCTTGATCATGATTGATCCACTCCAATGTGAATGAATTATTACTAGTTGTGTAGCCAGGTATTGGTACTAACCCTGCCTCTATATCACTAATATCTCCTACCAATTCTCTATACTGTTTGATAACATCATTCACAGTCTTTCCAGGGATCATAGCCGCTACATTATACCATCTATCCGGAGTCTCCTTATCGAATAAAGCGAGTGCATCCTCAAACCTCTTGTTCTCTTCAGCAGTCCATCTTGTTTCCTTGCTCTCCTCAAATAACCAATTTGAGTTTCTAAGAAATCCCATTTCCATGCTCATATTTTCTTGTTAACATACAAATACAAAATAATTAGCACAACCAGCTAGGAGAAGTGGCAGCCTAGTTGTGTTTTTCTTGGTAAAAATGATGAGAAGTGGGGTTTGTTTTTATGGCATCAAGAAGAAGCAATTGAAGGGAATCTGAATAAGTCTTTTTGAAAAGTATATAGTATAAGGTGAGGAATCTAGAAATGACCACCCAACTTTCCAAAGCCCAATCTCATATGTTGCAGCAGGTATCTCATATGTTGCAACAACTTACTTATATGTTGCAGCAAATATATATGTTACAACAACTTACTCATATGTTGCAACATATTCACGATATTGATCACATTGAACTCCTTTATTTATACTGAATAACATTGAATTCATTTGTTTATCACTAAATATGGTTGAATTAAGTACTTCACATCAAAACACTCTAATGATCACTCGATTTAGGAAGAATACACTTAGAATTGCCCATCTAATCCATGAAATTAAATTACATGAAATTACTATCTAATCCATTAAGGATATTAGTAGATATATATATATATATATATATTCATCACTAAATACCATTTATTTCCTTTGTTTAACACTAAATATGGGTGAATCAAGTAGTTTGCATCAAATTACTCTAATGATCACTCGATTTAGTGCATACTGACTTAGTAGATCATCTTTCCTGACTCAAAATACATCAAATTGATTAAGTATTATACATTGATCACTATATATCGTTGATTTCATTTGTTTATCACTAAATATGTGTGAATTAAGTAGTTCACATCAATTCACTCTAATGATAACTCGATTTAGTGCATACTGACTTAATATATCATATTTCCTGACTCAAAATACATCAATTTGATTAAGTATATACACTGATCACTAAATATCATTGATTTCCTTTGTTTATCATTAACTATGGGTGAATCAAGTAGTTCACAATGCATACTGACTTAGTAGATCATATTTCCTGACTCAAAATACCATCAAATTGATTAAGTATTATATATTAATCACTAAATATCATTGATTTCATTTGTTTATCGCTAAATATGGGTGAATCAAGTAGTTGATATCAATTCACTCTAATGATCATTGGATTTAGTGCATACTGACTTAGTAGATCATTTTCCTGACTCAAAATACCATCAAATTGATTAAGTATTATAAATTGATCACTACATATCGTTGATTTCCTTTGTTTATCACTAACTATCATTGATTTCCCTTTGTTGATCACTAAATATGGGTGAATCAAGTAGTGTCTGTTGCAACTACTGTAATATTTGTTGCAGCAAGTGCAGTATCTATTGCAACAGCTGTAGTATCTGTTGCAGCAAGTGACATAGTTGTTGAACAAGTCCTTACTCTTATTGGATAAACACAACAAGTTACCCTGTTTCTGCAACAAGTCACTCCACTTGTTGGAAAAAACCCAAAATGCAACTTAGTTGCTGCAACAAGGCCTGTTAGTTGTTGCAATAGATTGCTTACTTGTTGAAAATCTTTTAGCATTTGGATAAAACCCAACAAGATACTAGTTGCTGCAATAAGTCATATTACTTATTGGATAAAACACAATAAGTTACAGATCTGTTGCAACAGATTCATTAGTTGTTGGAAATTGTTCAGCAATTTATTAACAAGAATACACACATTTGTGATTGAACACAATCAACATATCATACACACCAAGTTCACTAACACCAAGAACAGAAATTATCATTCTAAAAAAGAACAACATTAAAATGTCATAAAGTTCCAACAAATAACTATTATTACAACACAATGAAATTAACAACTATGTAGCATTTCGGTTTGGACATGTTATTTTTTTGTGCCAACTATTTTGTATAAGGAGCATTTGTTTTTTCTCGTTCGCAATGATTCCCCGATTCCACGCCTCCTCTTTGTCCACCTTTTTCCGGGTTTGCTAGGATCAACATATGGAGGAGGTATCTCTCTTTCTAATTCAAAACTTCTTTTCAAAATTTTTTTTTTGGTAGGGTGGTGCAAAAACAAAAAACTAAAAAATTTCAAAACTTTTTTTTAAAACAATTTTATTTTGGGGTGGGTGGGTGGAGTAAGAAACCAAAGAAAAAAAAATTCTTTTCAATTTTTTTTTTTGCAGGGGCGGGGGGAGGGGTGGGGTGAGGGTGGTGCAAAAAATCAAAAACAAAAACTTTTCAAAACTTTAAAAAAAAAATTAAATTTTTTGGGAGGTAGGGGGTGGGGGCGAGGGGGAGGGGGGTGGTGCCAAAAACCAAAAACAAAAACTTTTCAAAACTTTTTTTTTTAAATAAAATTAATTTTTTTTTGGAGGGTGAGGGGTGGGTGGTGCAAAAAAACAAAAAAAAACTTTTAAGAATATTTTTTAAAAAATTATTTTTTTGGTAGGAGTGGGGGTGGAGGCTAGGGAGGGGGCTGGGGGCAGGGGTGGGGGCGGTGCAAAAAAAAACAAAAAAAATACTTTTAAAAATCTTTTTTAAAAAGACATTTTTTTGGTGGGGGGTGGGGGGCATGGTCGGGGGCTGGGGGCAGGGGTGGGGTTGGTGCAAAAAATCAAAATCTTTTTCGAAAAAACATTTTTTTTTGTGGGGGCTGGGGGGCAAGGGCAGGGGGCGGGGTAGGGGTGGGGGCGAGGGACAAAGTGTTAAAAATAAAACTTGAGGGCAAAGTGTTAAAAATAAAGTTGAGGGTCAAAGTGTCAAAAATAAAACTATTGGGCAAGCTCAAAATCCCTTAATCACTAATCAAAAATCATCACCTCTACTCAATAATTAAAACTTGAATCACCTCCCCTCAATTTTAAAACTTAAAGTTCACTTATATTTAAATGAGCCCGGAACCAAAATGCCCCCAAAAAAACCACTTTGAACCAAAATACCCCAACAAAAAAAAAGTTACAAAACTACCTTTAGCGCATTAAATTACTGCGCTAAAGCAGTTCACGGAGACGGAGCCGTTAACTGCTTTAGCGCAGTATTTTACTGCATTATAGAAACAATTTTTTTTCTATAACGCAGTAAAATATTGCATTATAGAAACAGTACAAAAAAAAATCTATAACGCAGTAAAATACTGCGTTATAGAAACAGTACCAAAAAAAAAAAAATTGGCCAACTTTATTTTTTGCTTGAAAAAACTTAGTGTTTGACTGTAAGGTTATTTTAGTCAACTTTATATGTCGAGAAAATTAGTTAGCTTTATTTTCAAAAATTGAAACCGCAGAAGTGAAATTGACATTCACAGCTACATTACCCCGGAGTTTTTACGTTGAAATCTATTGCGTATCATCATCTTATAAATAAAATTGAAAATTTTACGCCAATTTGGAGGAAAATTGAAATTGAATGGGATAAAAGGTGTTTTTTTTAAAATCCGCTCGGCCAAACTGCCGTAAGGTTCCGTGTAGATCTCGAAAAAATACGCAAGTTCAATAAAAAAAACGCGTAAAACGGACGTCCGAGCGCAAAGTTATGACCATCTAAAGTTTGACGACTTTACAACTAGTTTTTCTCCCTATATTTTTTAGAATTATATTTATATTCAAAATAAAGTTATGTCTTGATTAAAAAATAACACGCTTAAATCAAAATCTTAAAAAATAAAACATCCTAAAGTTTCCAAACAAAACTTACTTCGGGTACCTTTTCAACCCCTAAAATGATTATCTGAACGTCTACGTATCCTTGATGTATTGAGCCTACATTATTGTACGTAGAAAAAATATCAGGTTCTATATAAAATATTGACGTTTCGGAGTCTTGACACATGACTAATCGTTGGTCAAAGTATGGAAAATATTTCAAACAAAACTTACTTCGGGCACCTTTTCAATCCCTAAAATGACTATCCGGACGTCTACGTATCCTTGATGTATTGGGCCTACATTATTGTACGCAGAAAAAAATATCAGGTTCTATATAAAATATTGACGTTTCGGAGTCTTGACACACGACTAACCGTTGGTCAAAGTATGAAAAAAACACTAAGTTTTTTCAAACAAAACTTACTTAGGGCACCTTTTCAACCCCTAAAATGACTATCCGAACGTCTACGTATCTTTGATGTATTGGGCCTACATTATTGTACGCAGAAAAAAATATCAGGTTCTATATAAAATATTGACGTTTCGGAGTCTTGACACACGACTAATCGTTGGTCAAAATACGGAAAAAACACTAAGTTTTTTCAAACAAAACTTACTTCGGGCACCTTTTCAACCCCTAAAATGACTATCCGAACGTTTACGTATCCTTGATGTATTGGGCCTACATTATTGTACGCAGAAAAAAATATCAGGTTCTATATAAAATATTGACGTTTCGGAGTCTTGACACACGACTAATGATTGGTCAAAGTATGGAAAAAAGACTAAGTGTTGCAAAAAATAAAGTTGGCCAATTTTTTGTTTTTTGGTACTGTTTCTATAACGCAGTATTTTACTGCGTTATAGAAAAAAAATTGCTTCTATAACGCAGTAAAATACTGCGCTAAAGCAGTTAACGGATCCGTCTCCGTGAACTGCTTTAGCGCAGTAAATTACTGCGCTAAAGGTAATTTTGTAACTTTTTTTTTATTGGGGTATTTTGGTTCAAAGTGATTTTTTTGGGGCATTTTGGTTCTGGACTCTATTTAAATGCCCTCATAAACTAAACTAGTGTAGGAGAAGCTACACTAATTTAAAAAAAAAAAAAATAGAGTTATTGTATAGAAATTGAGACATACTTTGGTATATATTGAATTATTGTATCGAAATTGAAACTTTCGGTTCCGCAATTTCAATATTATAGTACTTCGGTTATGCATTTGTGAAACTCACCTTAAGTATTCTTAGAAAGGTGTTACTGTTCCTTTATGGACAAATTTTAAAAATTCTCATTAAAACTTATGTAATTACCGCTAAATTGACACATATGTTGGCTTGGCCAAACAGGCTATTAGTCGCATTTGATGTGTCCCACTTCTTTTAACTTCTTTTAATTTATTTTAAAAGAATGACATTTTTTTGTACTATTCATAAACTTCTAATTTTTAGTGGATCATCAATAGTCACACAATTTTTTTATTTTTTTTTTAATTTTATTTCTAATCAAATGCGATCACATAAATTAAAACGAATGGATAAACAAACAGGAATTACTATGTTGGAGAGAGTAAAAAAATATTGTGTCCAGATGTCATTGGCTTATGTGGGAGGTCCTTTTGGGTGTGTAGAGATAGAGATCCTCAGTCCTAAGACAGAAAGGACAACCTGTCATTGCCCATAGAGCTTCCAGTTGGGACACAATAAAACATTGAGGACAGCATAGGCATTGATCCTAATCATCTTCTTCTTCTTCTTCTACTTCTTCTTCTTCTTTTTTTTTTTTGTTGGGTGAAGGTTTAGTTACTAATTAAGGTGTTTTGGTCTCTGGTTAGAGTTATGCAGGTATTTGTAATGTAAAATTAGTTATGAAAAGTTTAATTATTCATGTATTACTAATTCATATTTTAGTTATTCCATTTTATCTTGCATGTTCTAGTCATGAGAGATTGTAAACCAAACATCGTAATGTACAAATTGTACGGTTGTCTCTTCGAATGAGTTGGTCTTTAATTTTAGCCCATCAAAATGGAACTTATTATGCCTAGCGTGACATAAGTTCTTTAAGGGCCCCGGTATAACTTATGGAATATTATGATGCGAAAATATAAACTTATGTCGTACGAAAAAACTATTTATCTTAAAGGACAAAAATTAAAGACCAGCACAAAATAGGGCCAAAAATGCAAATGACCCATCGTATACTTGGTGGCTGAATTTTATACGTAGCAATTATAATGCTACCAAACATGATACAAAATACTAGTTATCTTGGTTTTAATACATGGGTAAGATCCCTTCCTAACCAGCAGCTTTATGGTAAAAATTTACTCCTTGCTAGGAGAAAGTGTGATGGAGGTTAGAATAGAAAGGCTAATCATTTTTGGTATGTCAAAGTGGTTACATGTGCAAACTCTACTTTGTTTGCATGTCAAAGCGGTCATTACTGCAACTTCTGCCATTGTTTAGTTAGTCCAAAATAGCTGCCTATAGATTCAAAGTGTATGAAATCATTGAAATGTATGTAAAATGTACGAAATTGGAGATCAGCGAGAATAATTGAAAATAAATGCGATGTGTCAATATGTTGATACAGTATTAAATAATTAAGTTTGAATTCTTATACATTTATTATCTGACAAACCGTGAAGTGGGCTTGGTGTGGTCGGTAACATGATTATACAATTGGCCTTGCTAAACCAAAAACAAAAATAAAAAAAGGATAAAAAACTACACTTTGCAGAATCCCCCTCCCCCTCGCCACGCCACCCCTCCCTCCGCCCCCGGCCCACCTACAAGAAACAATTGAATGTCCAACTATACCTACTTACTTGGCAGCACACCTAAAGTTAATTTTAACCCAAATTATTCACTTTTTTGCTCAAAATTAGTACTTGGTCATGAAAATTTTAAATACAACTTGAAGTTGTAGTTAATATTTGAAAAACAAAAAAAACTCATTTTTCAAGATTTTTATTTTTTTCACAATCAAAACAAGTACATTTCAACAAAAAATACTAGTTGCACAAACTATGGCCAAACACAACTTCAACTAAACCCGTCAACCGGTTCGGGTTAACCGGTTCAAATCGGTAACCGTACCGGTAAAATCGAAACCGGAACCGGTTCCGGTTAACCATATATTAACTACCGGTTCCGGTTTCTATTGTTTTGGAACCGGAACCGGTTAAACAGGTCGATTTTTTTTTTTTTTTTAAATTGTAGGCGTTGGGCTGCTAATTTGGATCGTTGGGCAACGGTCCATTTGCAAAAATGGTCGTTGCCAAACGGTCCCAAACCCATTCCCCCCCCCCCCCCCCCCCCAAAACTGTTTTTTTAACACTCTAACCCATCCCCCGCCCCTATATAAACCCCTCTCTATTTTCATTTTAATCCACATCAATTCACTCTTCTCTTTCTCTCAAATCTCAATCTCTCAATTATAGTTACTTTGCAACAATTAGTCACTTTAAATTTCTCTCAAATAAATATTATAAAGTCTTATTATAGGTTCAATTATTAATTTTGCAATTATAATATTATTGGTGAAGTTGGTGATTTTGCAACAATCCGAAGTTGATTTGGTGGATTTGCAATTCTAGCCGCCTTCACTTTGTTGAAAATTAGTCTGGCAATTTGGTACCTTCGTTCCAACTCTATATTTATTTTTCGCAATTTAATTTACGCAATTTAATTCTAGCAATTTAATTTGTTGCAATTTATTTTTTTGTGATTTATTTGAGTGTGATTTAAATTAATTTTATTTAATAATTCCCAAGAGATTTAGATGTGGTGCCGGTAGTAGTGGTATTGTTAGGGATGGGCTTAATGAGAAAACATTTGTGGAAGAAACACCTAATTTAGGTATTGATGTTGGTGGAAATAATCCACTTTTAGGTCATGAGGCAATGTAATAACATTATACCGACATTTTTAATGAAATTGATGATGATGATGATGAAACACAAGCCCCCGAAAATCCTATAGGAGATACATGTCCTGCACAATCACATACACAAGACAAACCGCCTAGAACTCATAAGCCAACCGCCTAGAACTCATAAGCCAACCGCTAAAATTTGAAAATTCATGACTAAGGATAAGGAAAGCCAAACAGCTAAATGTACCCTATGTGGACAAATATTTGTTTTTAGGCAAGAAACTAGTAAGGATGGTGGAACGGATACACTAAATGGTCATATGAGAAAGAAACATATGGATGTTTGGGGAGAGCAAACGGGTTCAAATGTGGGGGGTATTCAAATGACGATAGACCCACGAATCGGTAAAAATTTTAAGTGTGACAATAAAAAAAGAGTGTGTAGAAATAGCTAAAATGGTAGCTTATGATTGTTTACCATTTTCCTTTCCTTCGGGTTTAGGGTTTGTTATTTACATTCAACGTTGTTATAAATCCGTTATTTGAGGGTATTCCTAGAAGTACTTGTAGAGCGGATGTTATAGATTTGTATTAAAAAATATAGATTTTATTTGCGCTATGTATTTAATTCTTTAAATTGTAATGTTTCTCTTACCGCTGATTTGGGTCTTAGTCTTAACAAGTTAGATTTTTTTTGCTATTACATGTCATTGGGTTGATGGCAATTGGGTTATGCAAAAAAGAATTATATCTTTTTTATATGATGAAGGAAAAGATCGTCACGATGGAAAAATTTTAGCGGATTCAATGTCTACTATTATGAGATTTTTTAACATTTATAGAAAAACACTTTGTATTGCTTTAGATAATGCTTCTAATAATACAAAGGCGATTGGTCTTTTAAAAAGAGAATTAAACCCTCCGCTAAAAAAAAAATTATGTAAGATATAGTTGTCACATTTTAAGCTTAATTGTTAAAGATGGTCTTGTGCGTTTTGACGATTCTATTCAAAAGTTTAGAGAGGCGGTTGCGTTTCTTTTTTGTAATACTAATAGGGGAAGACTTAGAGATTTTAAGAATTGTTGTGTGGAAAATAACCTTAGACCTAGAAAAATTCAAGTAGAAATCGAGACTAGGTGGAACTACACTTACATTATGCTATAGCAAGCATATGAGTATAGGATTCCCATACAACAAGTTCACAACAAATATAATATTAATAATGATGATTGGTTAAATTTTACGCATTGGGAAGATATTAAGTAATGAGTTGAACTCTTAGAAAAATTTTATGATGCAACTCTTGCTTTTTCTAAATAATTCTATCTCACGGTAACTGAAATTTTAGCATACTTAGCCGAAATAGCTAGAGTTTTACAAGAGTATAAATATAAACCCAGTTATCAAGCGGCTATTTTTTATATGACAACAAAATTTAAGAAGTATTTTTTTCCCATCCCAACTTTATTTATATTGGATTCTCTTTTAAATCCTTGTTTAAAAGTGTCTTATACTAAAGCATTGGTTGGTCAAATTTATACATTTTTAGAAATTGAAGAGGGAGTTCAACCATCTTTAGCTGAAGCCGAACTCGCTATTGATGATTGATGACGAGTTTAGAAAAGTTTTTACTCATTATTCTAATTTGGAAGAACATGCTACACCCGTTGCTCTACGCCCTACTACTTCTCAAAATAGCAAAAAAGGCTTGTCGGGTTTGTCGCATTTAAAAGTTTTACATTCACAGCCAACTCCTTCTTGTAGTGCAAACTTTGATGAATATAACTTTTATTTGATGCGGCAAAATGTGGATATCAAGGAACTAGATGAGTTGGACGTCTTAGCATGGTGGAAGAAATACAAGGCAAGCCATCCGCTCTCAAGAATGGCTCGAGATATCCTTACGGTTCAAGTATCAACCGTGGCTTCGAAGAGTGCATTTAGCCAAGGAAGACAACAAATTGGAGACCATAGACACTCATTATCCAGCTTTAGCTTGCAAGTACTAGTGTGCATTCGTGATTAGATTAGATCGGGGTGACGCAACCAAAACTTAGAAGCGGAGGAAGGCGAAGAGGAAGAGATTGAAGATTTGATAGCAAGCGGACCGGATCACATGGAAGACTTTAAAGATATCTCCATGGTCGAATATGATATGGGGGTAATTAACTAAATGATTGAGAATTGGTGATTTTATTATTCTACTATTTCTTTGCAACTCATGTATGATTTGAAAGTTAAAAAAAAAACTACAACTTGCAAATAAATATTATCCAAGAATGAATAAAATATATGGCTAATAAAATATATGACTCATTGAGCTTTCTTCTATTTACTTGTGTTCATATTTTTACTTATATTAAGTTAGGAATATACCTAAAATGTACTAAGAATATACTTATAATATACATCTACTTAAATTAAAAACTAGAAAGTTATATACTTGAAAAATAACTAAAATATACTAAGAATATACTTATAATATATAGTATACATATAACTTAAACATATATATATATATATATATTAAGTTAGGAATATACCTAAAATATACTAAGAATATACTTATAATATACATCTACTTAAATTAAAAACTAGAAAGTTATATACTTGAAAAATAACTAAAATATACTTATAATATATAGTATACATATAACTTAAATATATATATATATTAAGTTAGGAATATACCTAAAATATAGTTATAATATACATCTACTTAAATTAAAAACTAGAAAGTTATATACTTGAAAAATAACTAAAATATACTTATAATATATAGTATACATATAACTTAAATATAAGTATATTCTTACTATGTTTTAGGTATATGTAGTATAACTTAAGCATATAACTTATATGTAGTATAACTTAAGCATATATATATATATATATATATATACGTATATACGAATTTATAAACTTAGAAAAAAATTAAGTTATAAATAACTTAGTTATAATATAGTATACTTAACCATATATATATATATATATATATATATATAAAACTTATAACTATATATAGTATACATATAACTTAAACATACACACACACACACACACACACACACACACATATATATATATATATATATATATATATATATATATATATATATATATATATATATATATATATATATATATGTATGTATAAGTTATATAACCTAAGTATATTGATATATATAAGTATATTCTTACTATATTTTAGGTATGTATATATATACACGTATATGTTGTATTGCTGACTTGTTGTTAGCCTGTTAATCAGTAAATATATAAACTTTACTTATAAACTTATATAACATATGTAAATATACTTACAATATAGTAGGAAATACTATAATATATATATATACTATACAAAAAAAAAAGGTTTTGGACGTGTTTGAACCGGACCAGTTTCGGTTTCGGGTTTTTAATCGGTAAACCGGAACCGATTAAACCGGAACCTGTGGCCGGTTCCGATTTTTTAATCGGAAACCGGCCGGTTTGTTAACCGGTTAGCAGTCCGGTCCGATTCAAACCGGTTAGCAGTCCGGTCCGATTCAAACCGGTTAACAGGTTTAACTTCAACTCCAAAATTCCAAAAAAAAAATATTTTTTTTATAATTTCTATGGCCAAACGCCTACTAATTACTATAGATTATTTTTGAACTTTTGCTCTCGCTACCACATAGGGTTGTTGGCTCCAACTGTACCTATTAAATTGGCAGCATTCCTAAAGTTAATTTTCTTCTTTTTTTTTCCCCCACAAAATGATGTATTGATTACTTTACCTCCCTCCCTCTGTCTAACCTCTCTCTTTGTTGTAAATGGTTTTTGGTCAATGTTGTGTGCAAGGGCTTTTTCTTCGTCTGTCAAGAAAATTACTATACACGATACTGAATTCTCTTTTCTTTATGAGCCAGAAATTCGTCTGGGCCAACTCCTAGGACTAACCATAGTCTTCAAAACTCGGATTGATGTGAGGGTCTCTCTACCCTTCTCCATTTAAATGATAGGCTTAATTTGCATGTCGCTGCCGGGGCTCAAACTCGGGGAGAAGTGGTTTTTTTGGTTCTTTACAAATTTTTTTTGTTTTATAAACCCTTTACAGGAGATCATTATTTTTTACAAATAGGGAATCTTAAGAAAAACACATATAAGATATCTGAAAAGATATTTTCTTCTATTCAAATTGTAAGAAGGCAAGAAATCTCATTTCCTCTCAAACTCATTACCTAACTACAAGTCCCTTTATACCTTTGCTATTTAAATTAAGCACCGGGGGTTGTCTAGTATATAGTATATACGTAGAAGCCAAATGCTAGTTACTACAACACAAGCTCCTTTGAAAAAATTAAACAGAAATGTAGAAGGAAAATTATTAATTTAGAGAACGTAAATCAATGAGCAGAAAGCAGAAAAAAAAAAAAAGTCAGAATAGGTTCTTGTTGAGCTTAGTGGATTGGTGAGAGTCGCATCTCATGTCTCTTGCTATATACATTTTGAGAACAAAAATTTTCGAATCTTGAATTTCTAGCTAGGAGACAGGAAAATATCTTAATTTTCAAGAAGCTTGTACGTAGTACTAATTGTTTTTATTTTAAAGAAGTAATTGTTTAACCCTGAAGATTGTCTAGTAGTGTGATTAGCTTTATTAATTGTTAATTAATAGATATAGTATTGGAAATCTTAATTTCGTAAGAAATAGAAAAGCATATGCTACTGGGAGAAACTATATGCTTGTTTTCACATTTCAACAAGGAAGAATGGTTACTGCTGACTTTTTCTGTGTGGGAAATGAAAGAGAGTACTAAATTATTTTTTATAAAGGATTAAGTGATTTTCTATAAATAGAAAGTTTCTTTGCTTACCATCTTTCCCAAAACAGTGCATGTGGCTATGAAGGAATGAGCTCATGATGTGGACACCAACCAATACTACTTGCAACGCATTATAATTACCTAATATTAATTGTAATGTCCCCAAACAAATCCATGCACATGTGGTCTACAAATTCTTGACTACTTGGACCTACTTGGGTTCCTATTTTAATATTTTTGAGGAAGGAAAACGAATTTAAGATTTATTTAAGTTAATTCATAAATGTACGGGGTTAGTATTGTATTTACAATTCATTTGTCAGTGTGTAATTTAAAATGTGAATATATGTAGAAGAAAATGGGTCTATATTTGTCATTATATATAGAGATGACCCACTTATAATGCGAGAGAAATTAGTGATAGTGGTGGAGCTATGATTTTTATTAAAAAAAAAATTTTAGTAACTTTTTATTAAAGAAATTTAAAACATAAAAAAAGTAAACACATGAAATGTAAAGAGAATTCAACATTTAATAGATACATATAATTTTTTTTTTTAACTTTCGTGCATATTGAAATTTTCGAAGAAGGAATTTCAATTAATTCTCTTTGAACAAGGTAATTCCACCTCTAGTTAGTCAAATCCTTACTTATCTCCTAATATGAGGTGAAGTTGGCAACCTCATCATGTTATCAGACGTGAGGCCATTTGGATAATATTTGGTCAAAGTTGAAAAATAAATTAAATATGATGTTGATCACAGAATATTTGAACGTGATTGTATTTGGACATGAATTTTATTTGAAAAATAAATAAATAACATAATTAGTGAAAACCATTACGCTTCAAACTATAACTTAAATTCTCTTTTTTAAGTTGAAGTTGTAATAATACACTGAATATGTAATCTAAACCCTTACTTGCAGATATTTTTTCAAATATTATTCATGAAAGATGCACTATATTTTAACTATATAGAAGAGTGAGTTTCCTCACTTCTTCGTCGTCAGGCACCAAAAGAATTCGTCGTCCGTTTGTGAGCCTTTTAACTATATAGAAGAGTGAGTTTCCTCACTTCTTCGTCGTCAGGCACCAAAAGAATTCTTCATCCGTTTGTGGGCCCAAAAAAATAATTATGAGCCCACATATTTTAAACTACTACTAATATTTAAAAAAAAAGTTATAGTCCACATATTTTAAACAACTATTAATATTTAAATTAAAAAAAGAGTGAGTTTCCTCACTTCTTCATCGTCAGGCACCAAAAGAATTTGTCGTCCGTTTGTGGGCCCAAAAAATAATTGTGGGCCCACATATTTTAAACAACTACTAATATTTAAAAAAAATTGTGGCCCACATATTTTAAACAACTACTAATATTTAAATTTAAAAAAAAATTGTGGCCCGCATATTTTAAACAACTACTAATATTTTTAAAAAAAATTATGGGCCCCATATTAAACACCAACCAGTAATTAAAAAAAAAAGTGGAACCCACCACATTCAAACTCACGGGAAAAAAAAAGTGGATCACATATTAACAAAATCAAGTAATATTAAAAAAAAAGTGAATCCCATATTAAAAAACAAACAATGTTAAATAGGAGATGACCTTAGATTGGAGGGTTTGGAGGACCCAGATTAGGGTAGAAGGCTAGTAGATAGTCTCATTATCCTGTCTTATTAGTAGTCGCATTATCGTAGTATAATTTCTTGTGCTCTATTTTATGCTATTATTTGTTATTTCCTGTGCTTTGATTATTCTATATTATCTGTGTCGCTTGCGTTACTTCATTTCCATATCGATTTGAATCTCTTAGCCTTATCTGACCTCTTTTTATGTTTTTTTTATTGAGCCGAGGGTCTTTCGGAAACAGCCGTCCTACCTTGGTAGGAGTAAGGTCTGCGTACACCCTACCCTCCTCAGACCCTAGTTGCGGGATTTCACTGGGTTGTTGTTGTTGTTGTTAAAAAAAAGTGCTTACAAAATCAAACAATTAAATCAATAATGATGGATTCATTGCCACATGCGTATCAACCCATTAGAGGGAGCAAGTGAAATTATTGTAAAGCATCATACTTAAAATACAAAAATGCTTAGAAAATCAAACAATTAAATCAATAATGACGGATTTATTGCCACATGCGCATCAACCCATTAGTGGGAGCAAATTAAATTATTTTACAGCAACATACTTAAAATATTTATATATATATCCGTTTTCCAATTTTTGAAAAAAAAAATGGTGGGCCCATATAACCTGATGGATTCATTGCCACATGCGTATCAACCCATTAGAGGGAGCAAATGGAATTATTATACAGCAACATACTTAAAATACAAAAATGCTTAGAAAATCAAACAATTAAATCAATAATGATGAATTTATTGCCACATGGGTATCAACCAATTTGTGGGAGCAAATGAAATTATTGTACAGCAATATACTTAAAATACTTTAAAAAAAAGTGTGGTCCTCATATTAAACACCAACTAATATTAAGAAATTCAAAAAAACACCAACCAATTAAGCATTTAAAAAAAATGTGGTCCCCCATATTAAACACTAACCAATATTAAAAAAAAAACACCAACCAATATTTAAAAAAAAAAGTAAATAAAGTGGAACTCACCATCTCCAAACTCACGGGAAAATAAAAAAGGTGGACTCCATATTAACAAAATCAAGCAATATAAAAAAAAAGTGAATCCCATATTAAAAAAACAAACAATGTAAAAAAAAAGAGTGCAGACTTTGTATTCGTAGCAAACACTAATATAATAATGTTTTAGATACGGAGCACAAACTACAATGTTATATTAATCGTGTTTTGAACATAGTATCCCATATTGACAAAATCAAGCAATATATATAAAAAAAAGTGAATCCCATATTAAAAAAAAACAAAAAATGTCAAAAAAAAAAAGTGCAGACTTTGTATTTATAGCTAGCACTAATATAATAAAGTTTTAGATACGGAGCACGAACTATAATGTTATATTAATCGTGTTTTGAACATAGTATATATATTTATAATGCAAACTAATAATGTCCAAAAGGGTGGGCCCCATACTAAACAACACCAAGCAATATAAAAAAGTGCATACTTTATATTCGTAGCAAACACTAATATAATAAAGTTTTAGATACGGAGCACAAATTACAATGTTATAATAATCATGTTTTGAACATAGTATATGTATATATATTATATGCATAAAAATAGTACAAACTAATAATGTCCCAAAAAAAAAAGTGCACCCCATAAAAGCTGGACCCCATACTAAACGACATCAAGCAATATAAAAAAAAATGGATCCCACCATCTCCAAACTCACGGTAAAAAAAAAAGTGGACCCATATTAACAAAATCAAGTAATAAAAATAAAATAAAAAAAGCGAACCCCATATGAAAAAAAAAATAATGTCAAAAGAAAAGGTGCAGACTTTGTATTCGTAGTAAACATTAATATAATAAACTTTTAGATATGGAGTACAAATTACAATGTTATATTAATCGTGTTTTGAACATAGTATATATATATATATATATGCATATTTAGTGCAAATTAATAATGTCCAAAAAAAAGTGCACCCCCTATTAAAAAATCAAACAATATTCATGTAATTTCCAATGTATCTCATTAAGTCAATAATGATGAATTCATTACCACGTGCGTGTCAATCAATGAAATTGTTTTTCTTCAAAGGGTTAAGTAGTCAAACCATACATTTTTTTTTATATTAGCCTGAGATCTAATCTAGATATTAAACAGTTGTATTTGCTATTCCGCCATGTATTTGTTTATTAAAAAAAATAATGTCAAAAAAAAAGTGCAAACTTTGTATTCGTAGTAAACACTAATATAATAAACTTTTAGATACGGAGTACAAACTATAATATTATATTAATCATGTTTTGAACATAGTATATATATATATATATATATATATATATATATATATATATATATGCATAAAAACAGTGCAAATTAATAATGTCCAAAAAAAAGTGCATCCCCTATTAAAAAATCAAACAATATTCATGTAATTTCCAATGTATCTCATTAAGTCAATAATGATGAATTCATTACCACGTGCGTGTCAATCCATGAAATTACTTTTCTTCAAAAGGTTAAGTAGTCAAATCATACAATTTTTTTTATATTAGCCTGAGATCTTATCTAGATATTAAACTGTTGTATTTGTTATTCCGCTATATCATTTATTTGTTATGTTTACTGAAATAAATATACTTAAAATATTTATATTTTAAAATAAGATAGAATTTAATTACTTTTTTATTTTTTTTCTTACTCTAATAAATGTGAAAAGAAATTAATGTCCTAAAAAAATTATCAAATGAAGATGAAATAATGAATAACATAAATTAGTCAAATTATAATTCTAATCAACGTTTTCTTAAAAAAAACCATGCAAAAGACATCATGACAAGTAAAATGAGCTAAACCGAGAATATTTACTAAAAATTAAAAAATAGTATTTCTTCGTTTAAATAAAAAATCAATTTCTACTTTGTTTCGTTTTAAACATGTAAAATTAATTTAATAATTTGAATTAGAATTGTTCAAATCAAAATTTGATAAAAAATAATAAGTATTTTACACCTTTAAATTAATCGAATTAAAATTGAAAGTATCAACTGCTGCTTAAATATTGCTATTGTTTTATCTCAAAGAGAAGAAAATAGTTTCCTTTTAAACAAGTCTTCTCTTTTAAAAAATATTAATAAATTTGCCGATTTTGTTTTCATAACAAACATTAATATAATAAAATTTTAGATACGGAATACAAACTACAATGTTATATTAATCGTGTTTTGAACATAATATATATATATATATATTATCACTATTTAAAAATAACTACATACACATAAATGCACTATAATCTAAAGTGTTAGGCCCATGCGCCGTCTAGTATAATATGGAGAGTAAAGACCGATCCACAAAGACTCTATCTACCACTAGGTCAAGGTTGAACCACGTATATTGGGAGAGAAATAGTGGAACTGAAATCTTATGTGTAATTAAAGTAGTGTTGACATTCCATTTTGCCTTACATTAAGAATAGAATTTTAAGTCATGAAAGATTCCACTAACACTGGTAAATTTGCCAACATTCTCTTTGCTAATGTTTCTGAGGTTTTGTCGAGTTTATGGGTGTGGTAGCCAAAAAGCATCTGATGTTGATGCCTCACTTACTAATTGCTTGTAAAGGTTAGATTATTAACGGGGAATTAGTCATATGCAGTGTTTGGGCTTTTCGGAGAAAGTATTAATTTGTATTTTTTATTTAATCAACTTGTAAAAGTAATCTTTTTATGCATACTAGATAAATATTTTATTCCCTTATCTCTACTAAATTAACAAAAAAGATTAATTATTTCATTTATTAACTGATTGTTTAGAGATCCAAACTTGTTGTATATAATGTATACCATACATGGGATGAAGCCATATAAATCAATGGTATCGAATGGGTTGGGAACGTAAATCCTCGCCTTCAAATTAGTGGAAATTACACTCCCTGATCTTGAGAATTGATTGTCTTGAATTTTGACCCTCACTTGTCTCAAAGTCGATTCTTCAAAGTCAAAAGTTAAAAAGTGTTGTTCATAGAGCAGAACTTATTAAAACTTTGAAATTTTGTCTTTGGACCAAATAAGATCACAAGTTTAAGACCACCCTTCATATTAGGCCCCAACATTACTATTTAACGTCCATTCATGGCTAATGCCCAAACACTACCTCCCTCTAGTATGTGTGGTTAATTCAACAATAGCGTCCAACTCGAATATTTCTTTTGAATTAAGAATTATTTTAAACAAAAAAATAAACAATATACTATCAAGTCTCATTGACCAGAAGCCCACACAAGGAAGCACCATTCATTTGGTTCTATTCTATATAAGCCATTATCTCTTCTCTGTAAAGCCGCGTAAGGTAGCTATTGAGCTTAGCCCAAGTATTTTCTTAAAATTTTAACGATAAATTGGAGGGCAATTCGCAGGAATACCCTGATTCGGGGTGGTCTTAAATTTTTTTCCCCTCAAATTGCTGGTCTTTAATTTTTGTCCTTTGCCAAGAATATCTTGAGATTCGGGGTTCGAACCCCGGATCGGGCATAAAAATTTTAAAAAAAATCACAAGGTAAGACTTTTGGAAAAAGTCTGCCTTTGCGGCATAGGTTCCCTTAAGACATAACTAAAGTTCTGCCGGATCCGGCATAGGTTGCCTTACAATGCAAACTTTAAGTTATGCCAATGCAACCTCTACCGGAGACGGCATAGATTGTCTTAAGGCATAACTAAAGTTATGCCAGATTTGGCATAACTTTAGTTTTAAGCCTCAAGGCAACTTATGCCGCATACGACACACTTTTCCAATTCTTGCCTTGTAATTTTGTTTTTTTGACTGAACGAGGGTTTGAACCTAGAACCTCATGGTATTTTCGGCCACATTTTTAAGCGAAGGGAAAAAAATTAAAGACTAGCAATTTGAGGGTCGAAAATTAAAGACCACCCCAAAAAGGAAAAAATGTAAATTGGCATGGCATATTAACTCGGGCTGCTAATTGCTGGCACAAAACACCTAAACTGATTGAAATTGGCATGGAGTAGCCTGTATGCACACATTTCATATTTAAAAATGGAATAATTACTTGGCATAATTACATCTAAGAGATAATTATTGATAGTAACTACCTTTTAATTTATTTATATTTAGTAGTAAATTATCATTCATAGCTATATCAAATACATTAGGTTTATGACCTGTATTTATCCCTCAACCTCCTCTCCTCGAAAATTAGAAAAATCATATCACCTTAAAGAGTTCTCATCCTACATCACCGTTAAACAATCTCAATCTCAAACACCTGAAGAAGTATTAATGCTTCCAACCGGTCCACCTCTTATTTCTCTCTACCTTTTGTTACTGCTATAGTTTGAAACTTTTTTTTCTCCACTATTTCTTTTAATGTCTATCTTCTGTCAACAGCGTTGTGATCTTTGTTTTGGTGGTGGAGACAGCGGCTAATGATGGAAAATTGGAAAGGATGGTGACGCTATCGGTAGCGTGACCATTCGTTTTGGAGTTCAGACTTGTCGACAGCGCGTGGAGATTCAAAAACATTGGAGAAATCAAAATCCATGAACAACATGATATCTCATATCTGAGTGTATTCAATATTTTTTTTAGTGTATTTTTTCACATTTGACTGGAGATTGGACGGGATCCATGTCTTCTCCTCCTCCTTGTGTATCAGATCTGAATATATTTGAATCTATTAGTCATTTTTTGAATGTATTTTTTTTTGTATTTGACCGGAATCCTCGGCTTTCTCTCCTTGTATCTCATAATCTGAGTGTATTTTTGTAATTTTTTTAGTATAAATATAAGTTTAATGTATTTGGCTGATTATATTTTGAAAACTAGGTGCATTTGACTGTATGTATTGTCTGAACGATATATATACAGTCAAATACAAAAAAAAAAAAAAAAAGGATACTTACATAGCTCCGTCGTGTATTTAAATGCACTAGAATATAATCATTTTTAATACACGTATTTAGAAAACTTATATTGATGAATAACTTGTATTTTTGGGAAAACTAGGCGTATTTGAATGTATGTATAGTTTGAATGATCTATATACAACCAAAACAAAAGGATACATCAATACATAAATACAATAAAATACACAGCTTCGTCGTGTATTTAAATGCACTTAAATACATTATTTGAATACACATGTATTCAGACAAATTAATGTTGCATGTATCCAAAATACAGCCAAATACATGTGACATCAAATAAGGTTGGATACAATTAAACAGTGCATTCAAATACACTGAAATACATCAAATATGACGAAAATGCCTAAATATAGCTACGAATTGTGAATAGAAAAATGTAGCTGCAGATTGAACGCAAGCATTAAAAGATAGTTATTTATGTAAATTGCCCTTATAAATTGGCTTTTTAAAACCAAATACTTCCACCAGAAAAATAACTTTAGTTTTCATTTTTCCTCCTGCTTCTTATTTGCGATTAACCTTCAAAGGCACTGGTCTTTTGTTTTTGTCCCTCATATTGTTGGTCTTTAATTTTTGACCTTCGCCTAATACTCCGAAGTTTTGTGTGAATCCCAACTCAGGAAAAATAAAAAGAACTTCGCAAGGTAGAGGGTTATATCAAAATTAGGCTTATTCAAGCAAAAGTTAGGTCTTAAGGCAAATTTTTGCGTAAACTCTTCCTCATAGGGTTCAAACTCTAAGGTAGAGTTTGTATCCAAAACTCTGTCTTGCAATTTTTTTTTTAATTTTTAACTGAGAAAGGATTTGATCCCGGAACCCATGAGTTTTGGATACAAACTCTACCTTAGAAAAAATTAAAGACCAACAATTTGAGGGGCAAAAATTAAAGACCAGTGCCTTTGAAGGACATTCCATGCAAAAAATAAAAAAGATCAAAATAAGCTCAGCATTTGTAACCCAATTAAATGGACAAGCTCAATAAAATTAGACTTCAATTAATTTATATTTATTGGACTTAAATATTAATCTAATGACACTGACTATTTACACCAATATATATTGAAACTAATATGCTGTTATAATTTTGGCTGCAAAATGGGCATAATTAAACCATTATATAGCACGCAGAACCCCACCATTCTCCACTTGCCTTTGTGTGATCATTTATTTATGAGTTAAACTTACATGAACTAAGGGTCATTAGGTTCACATGCTATATATATATATATATGTGTGTGTGATAATGCAGTACTTGTTTATACAAACAATATACATAATTAATTCTTTACTAGGTTGCTTGACATTAAACCAATATCACGAGGGAAACTACACGTATGAATCTACAAATGCTGCTTCAGATAAATCTTGATTAGCGTAGATGAATTATATTCGAACCATCGATGTTATAACTATCTCAATGATTAGTGATTTCAAGTTTGTTCGAAATGTTCTTAGGACATTTCTGAAGATGGAACATAACCTTCTTGAGAAAGAAATCATTGATAGAAGATAAAGTTCAGGAATCACAAGTAAATCGATAGACGACAATTGTAGAAACACTAACCTTATTTTATTGCAAGAATTGTTTGAAGGAGATAGAATCTTCTCAGTTCGGATACTGCTATTATTTGTTTCTTCTCAGATGGAGTAGAAAAGAAAGAGGCTGACTTAGAAACCACATTCTTATATAATACGTTTAAGTGCCTTTTTCAGGTTTAAACGGTGTCTTTTCAATAAGTCTCCATCAGCCTTTTCAGGTCTAAACGGTACCTTTTCAATAAGTCTCCATCAGACACCAAAAAACGACCAATGAATTTCTACTTATTTAAAGTAAACCCCATAATAATTGATATTTACTTTATAAGTCCAAATATTTCAATATTTTAATTAGGTCATAAAATCGACTCCTTTAATGATAACATATCTATATATAAATATATTACTATGTGAGTCCATAAAATAAAGAAAATTACTAACAATCATTTCAGTTTAAAGTCTTAAAAGAACAATATCATAGAACTAAGACTTATAAGCAGTCTGGATAACGGCATCATAAATAACAACTACAGAACAAAGGCAACTTAACGATACTTCTTTTATCTTTGAGTTGTTCTGCTGACTCGGTCTTACACCCCAATCACACTTGCGCTTATCGCATCAGCAAGCTTGCTTGCAATTTGATAGCATGAATGGACTTCATACATAGCAAATTTCACCTCCTCCTCCGAAAGAACAGAAGATGATTGCCAATTAGGACGTATTGAGCCTTCACTAATGACGGGCTTCTTAATATCAACGTCAACTTCACCCATCAACTCTTCAAGTGTACTACTCAACAGCTTTGGTTTCTTCAGAAGCTTGGCAGCCAAATAACCAACATCCACAATTCTATTAAGTTCTAACTTCTCCCCGCAGAGCCCAGATTGCTGATATGAGAGTGTAGATTTCTGGATTATGTTTCTAGGACCTATAAAAGTAATGGTTCGATCATACAGGAACTCCTTAAGAGAGTGGGGGATATCATTTTTATTATCCGAGAGCACCAAGCGCTTAAATTGAATTATTATGCACCGGTTTTTCACATGAAACAGCAATAAATCTCCATTATTTACCACATCAACTCCAACAAATGGATTTAGAGTACTCTTCAATTCACTCTTTAGTTCCGAGATGCTACTGTAGAAAATAACTGCATGATCAGCAACTGTTGTGATGACAGTGTCATTGCCAATTTTCACAGTATAGATGCTCGCTTCGACGAGCCAAGGAAGGGGCAACAGGTCTGACGATGACATTTTCACTCTTAGTGTTGGTGCTCTGAACGCTGTCTGCAATCTTCACAATATTTCTTGTTATCTTTCTTTATGAAAATAGCTTGAAGCACTCTTATTTATAATGGTATGAAATCAACTTTAACTCAAAATAAGAAAATCTATTCCTATATAAATTTGATTATAAATCTTAACTAGACATGAATCAAAATACCAAATTCTAATCAATTTTGATTTACTACAACTTTGAATAACTATTTTCAAGAGGAGTAATATATATATTGGTAGAGAAATAATTCTCAAAGGTAGCTGTTAACCATGTCTACACAACTACTTGAAGGAATAGAAAAATATACCTGGGTTTGAAGATTGAGGAGCTGTGGAGCAGAGCTTCAAGTGTGAAATCAGAGGGTGAAGAAAGTTGGAGTTTATGCAATTCTCCACTAGATCTGTGCATCCAAGAGAATCTACTTTCCCTTTAGTGTTGTGTTGGATTTCCATTTTGGATTTGTCGTTTTGTGTGTTGATGTAAATGATTGATTAATGCCACTAGGCAGCTGCTTAGCGGTTGCTTAAAAAAAATGTATTCTCTCATTTCACATTAAGTGGTATTTTAGGTTTTTCATTTTGTTTCAAAATAAATGGTGTTTTAAGATTTTAAAAAAAAATTGACCTTGTTCTCTGAGGGCATATTAACAAAAACACTCATAATTTTTAGGAGTGAGTAATTTTTTAAAAAATATGCATAAATTGAAATACCACTTATTATGAAATAGAGAGAGTATGTCGGTAACTTGGACATACCGAGCTACATCTTCTTTTTGAATGATAAAGCGAACTGCTAGTTCTCTTTATATCATTCACTACATTCACTATTTTCTCACTGATTACCTGCCAAAAAATGTTCAGTGGTTATGTCACATTGATATTCAGTGGGAAAAAATTTAAATGGTATCGTTTTTACACGGAAAAAATAGAAATTTCCCCAGTGTTTCAATGAAACATATTTTCACCATATGTTTTTTCAGTGAGCTAGTTCGGTGGGAATAATGTGAAAAAATGTCATATTTTAAGGAAGATTACCTGTAAATAAATGTCCTATAAATAAATGTTTTTTTTGTGACTTGACAGTAGGTGTGACAAAATTAGCCCATAGAAACATGACCTGCTCGACTCATTCAAGTTTGTGTTGGTCTTTGACCTCCCTATTTATCGGGTCAACCCATTTTGACCCGTCCAGTTCAGTCCATCTATTAGGCTGATATGTAATCCAAATTGACTTATAAAATAACTTTATCAAGATATTTCAAAAAGACGTTCATTCTATTTGATATGTTATATATAACCATAATAAAGAAAAAAATTATTAGGTACTTCAAAAATTAGACAAGAACAAACCAAGAAATTAAAATTTAGTAAGAATTGGATTGATTGATTTAAGACTCGCTTTCTAGCCTAACCCATTTCACCCCAAGTAATAATATCCTGCCTAGTTATTACTCCCTCCTTTCCATAATAAGTGGTGTTTTTAGCTTATGAACACTCCTTAAGAAATTGTTCACTCGTAGAAAATCATGAGTGTTTTTACTAACACACTCCTAATTAATGCTTGAAAAAAGAAAAGCTACTTAATGAATCTTGATTGTAAATAAGGGTAAGGTTGGGAGAATAAGATCAATATCTTCTTGAAATCCTATAACACAACTTATTTTAAAACAAAATGAAAAGCCGAAAACACCACCTATTATGGAACGGAGGGAGTAACTTAGTTCATTTAATCTGCCCAAATTCAATGTAACCCGCCCAATTAATTCCCACGAGCGTATAAAAACTTTCTTACTCAAAAGTGTTATTCTGGTTTCATAGATCAACAGTGGAAAAACAGTCAATTTAGCTGTGGTTTCTTAATTTCAAATAACAATGATTTGTCCATTTATTAACTTAGTCCATTCAATCTACCCAAATTCAAACCAACCCGCTCGTTTGACTCCCTTGATAGTATCAAAATTTTCTTACTCAAAGGTTTTATTCTGATTTCATAGATCAACAGTGGAAAAACAGTCAATTTAGCCGTGATTTCTTAATTTCAAAGGGAGCAACATTAAATTATTGGATCGAAATTCACAAAAGAACAGCATTAATTTCCATGCCTTTTAACGCAAGTTCTTTAGCATTTCTGAGTTACCAACTAATGGGGCTTTACTAATTTTACTAAGTAGCTAGAGTTAAGATCGGATAGTTGAAATGAAAAAATGCTAGTAGGGTATCATGGGATAGAAAACCTATCAAAGTGAAATTAAAGGTAAGGTCAATAATGATAGAAGTAGAAAACAATATCATTGGAGCTTATGCAATTTTCCACTAGATCTGCGCATCCAAGAGAATCTACTTTCCTTTTAGTGTTGTGTTGGATTTCCATTTTGGATTGTCATTTTGTGTGTTGATGTAAATGATTGATTAATGTCACTAGGCAGCTGTTAGTGGTTGCTTAAAAAAAAAAAAAAAAAAATCTTTCATAATAAGTGATATTTTAGGTTTTTTAATTTATTTCAAAATAAATAATGGTTTAGAATTTTAAGAATAAATTGACCTTGTTCTCCCAGACTATGTTAGCAAAAATACTCAGAATTTAGAATGAGTAATTTCTTAAAATGTATGTATAGATTAAAACACCACTTATTATAAAACAAAGAGAGTATATTGGTAACTTGGACATACCAAGCGTTACATCTTCTTCTTGAATAATAAAGCGAGCTAGTAGTTCTCTTTATATCATTCACATTCATGATTACGTAAATTATGTATGTAACACGATGTAAAAAATTAAATGTCAATTTTTTAATATTGATTATCTTAGTCCCTACATATCCTAAGAAAAATATTACAATTAGGGAGTTTGATATATATATATATATATATATATATATATATATATATATATATATATATATATAATTGTGATGGTAGGCACTATTACATAATTACTATTTTCTCACTGATTTCCTATCAAAAAATATTCAGTGGTTATTTCACACCGATATTCGGTGGAAAAAACCTAAATAGTAATGTTTTCACACAAAAAAAATAGAAAGTTTTTCAGCATTTCAAAGAAACCTGTTTCCACCATGTGTTTTCCCAGTGAGCTGGTTCGGTGAAAATGAGGTGGGAAAATCATATTTTATAGCATAAATTTCTCACTGAATGTCGATGGGAAAAACCTATTTTCTAGTAGTGAGATAGCTTATCTTGTTTTCAATATTATAAATTTCATATTTTAAGGAAGATAACCTATAAATAAATGTCTTTTTGGTGACTTGACAGTAGGGGTGACAAAATTAGCCTATAGAAACATTACCCACCCAACTCATTCAAGTTTGTGTGGGTCTTTGACCCCCTATTTATTGGGTCAACCCATTTTGACCCGTCCAGTTCAGTCTAACTATTAGGCTGATATGTAACCCAAATTGAAAAAAAAAACTTTATCAAAATATTTCAAAAAGACGTTCATTCTATTTGATATGTTATATATAACCATAATAAAGAAAAAATTATTAGTTACTTCAAAACAGTGTTTTAAAAGACGTTTTCGGGGCGAGCCCTGTGGCGGGGCGTACTAAAAATGCCCCAGGGCGATGGGTCGGGGCTAAAGTCTCCAAAGGCGTACGCCCAGCAATTGGGGGTGTACGCCCAGGCGTTTAGGGTGAGTTTTTTTGTTGGGGCGTAAGCCTAAAAAACTTCTTTGAACTAAAATAAAATTTGTTAAATAAGTCCTTAATATAATGTTCAAATTCTCAAAAGTTAACATGTAATTACTCAAATGTTTTAAAAAGGAACTGAAACATTAAATTTAAAAGTCAAGACCTTTTTTAATTGCTAGAATGCCCACTATATATTATTTTCCAATTATTTATCTTGTATTCTACTATCTCAAAAAAGTAACAAGCAGTCACTTGTACTTGTAAGTAGCGTATAATAGATTGTTCTAATTAGTTTTTTTTTTGGGTGAAGAATATATATATATATATATATATATATATATATATATATATATATATATCACTTATTTATAATTTTCTTCAATTTTTTTACGCTATTTCACATATTTAAAAGTATTTATTATAATTATATCATTTTATAAAATATTAAAAATTAAAACCCCATGGGGCTTACGCCCCGTGCCTCGGGGCTTATGCCTCACTGAGGCAGACGTAAAACGCCCCGCCTTACGCCCTCGCCTTTTAAAACACTGCTTCAAAATAAACAAGAACAAACCAAGAAATTAAAACTTAGTAAAAATTGGATTGATTGATTTAAGACTCGCTTTTTCGCCTAACCCATTTCACCCTATGTAACAATATCCTGCCTATTAAATACTCCCTCCGTTCCATAATATGTAGTGTGTTTTGCTTATGCACATCCCTTAAGAAATTGCTCACTCCTAGAAAATTATGAGTGTTTTTTACTAACATACTTCTAATTAATGCCTAGAAAAAGAAAAGCTATTTAATGATTCTTGATTATAAATAAGGGTAATTTTAGGAAAACAAGATCAATTTTTTCTTAAAATCCCAAAACACTACTTATTTTGAACCAAAATAAAAGGCCTAAAACACCACTTATTATGGAACGGAGGGAGTAACTTAGTCCATTTAATCTTTCCAAATTCAATCTAACCCGCCCATTTAACTTCCACGATCGTATAAAAACTTTCTTGCTCAAAAGTCTTATTTTGGTTTCGTAGATCAACAGTGGACACACCGTAAATTTAGCCGTGATTTCTTAATTTCAAATAATAATAGTCCATTTAATCTGCACAAATTCAATCCAACCCGCCCGTTTAACTCCCTTGACAGTATTAAAAATTTCTTACTCAGAGGTCTTATTCTGATTACATAGATCAACAATGGAAAAACAATCAATTTAGCCGTGATTTCTTAATTTCAAAGGTATCAACATTAAATTATTGGATCGAAATTCACAAAAGAACTAGCATTAATTTCCATGCCTTTTAACGCAAGTTCTTTAGCATTTCTGAGTTACCAACTAATGGAGTTTTACTAATTTTACTAAGTAGCTAGAGTTAACGTACTCCCTCTCTCCCATATTATTTGCAGCTTATGCAATTTTCCACTAGATCTGTGCATCCAAGAGAATCTACTTTCTTTTTAGTGTTGTGTTGGATTTCCATTTTGGATTGTCATTTTGTGTGTTGATTGTAAATGATTGATTAATGCCACTAGGCAGCTGCTTAGTGGTTGCTTCAAAAAGAAAAAAATTCTCTCCATTCATAATAAGCAGTGTTTTAGCCTTTACATTTTGTTTCACAATAAATAGTGTTTTAAGATTTCAAGAAGAAATTAAACTTGTAAACATTTCTAATTTTTAGGAGTAAGTAATTTCTTAAGTAACGTGCATAAATTGAAATATCACTTATTATAAAAGAGAGAAAGTATATTGGTAACTTTAACGTACCGAGTGTTACATCTTCTTTTTGGATGATAAAGCGAACTGCTAGTTCTCTTTATATCATTCACGGTTCCGTAAATTACGCATGTAACATCATGTAAAAAATTAAATATCAATTTCTTAATATTGTTTGTCTTAGTCACTGCATACTCTCTCATTTTTTAATTTATGTGAACTCATTTAATTGAATATGAAATTTAAAAAAATAGAGAAGATTTTTAAATTTATAATGTAAAATAAGTCACATATATTTTGTGTGGCTATAAATCATTACATAAAGGTAAATTGTTCCCAAATATAAAAAGCAGTCATTCTTTTTTACACGGACTAAAAAGAAAATGAATTCACACAAATTGAAATAGAGGGAGTATATCCTAAGAAAAATATTACAAATAGAGAGTTTAATACATATATAAAAGGATATTTTTACACTATCAGGTTAATTTTGTGATGGTAGGCACAACCAAAAAATCATTATTTTCTCGTTAATTTCCTATCGAAAAATGTTCAGTGGTTATTTCACACTGATATTCGGTGGAAAAAACCTAAATAGTAGTGTTTTGACACTGAAAAATAGAAAGTTTCTCGGTGTTTTAATGAAACATGTTTCCACCATATTTCTTTCTAGTGAGTTGGTTCAGTGGGAATAAGGTGAAAAAAAATCATATTTTATAGCACAAATTTCTCACTGAATGTCGGTGGGAAAAACCCATATTTCTAGTAGTGAGGTAGCTTATCTTGTTTTCAATATTATACATGTCATATTTTAAGCAAGATTACCTATGAATAAATGTCCTATAAATAAATGTCTTCTTGGTGATTTGATAGTAGGGGTGACAAAATTAGCCCATAAAAACATGACTCGCTCGACTCATTCAAGTTTGTGTTGGCCTTTGGGCCCCCTATTTATCGGGTCAACCCATTTTGACTCGTCTAGTTTAGTCCATCTATTAGTCTGATATATAACCCAAATGGATCATAATTTTTTTTTTATCAAAATATTTCAAAAAGACGTTAATTTTATTTGATATGTTATATATAACCATAGCAAAGAAATAAATTATTAGGTACTTCATAAATTAGACAAGAACAAACTAAGAAATTAAAATTTAGTAAGAATTGGATTGATTGATTTAAGACTGGCTTTTTAGCCTAACCTATTTAACCCCAAGTAACAATATCCTGCCTATTTATTACTCCCTCCGTTCCATAATAAGTGGTGTTTTTAGCTTATGCACACCCCTTAAGAAATTGCTCACTCCTAGAAAATTATGAGTGCTTTTTACTAACATACTCCTAATTAATGCCTAGAAAAAGAAAAGCTACTTAATGAATCCTGATTGTAAATAACGGTAAGTTTGAGAGAATAAAATCAATATCTTCTTGAAATCCTATAACACAACTTATTTTAAAACAAAATGAAAAGCCGAAAACACCACCTATTATGGAACGGAGGGAGTAACTTAGTTCATTTAATCTGCCCAAATTCAATGTAACCCGCCCAATTAATTCCCACGAGCGTATAAAAACTTTCTTACTCAAAAGTGTTATTCTGGTTTCATAGATCAACAGTCAATTTAGCTGTGGTTTCTTAATTTCAAATAACAATGATGTGTCCATTTATTAACTTAGTCCATTCAATCTACCCAAATTCAAACCAACCCGCTCGTTTGACTCCCTTGATAGTATCAAAATTTTCTTACTCAAAGGTTTTATTCTGATTTCATAGATCAACAGTGGAAAAACAGTCAATTTAGCCGTGATTTCTTAATTTCAAAGAGAGCAACATTAAATTATTGGATCGAAATTCACAAAAGAACAGCATTAATTTCCATGCCTTTTAACGCAAGTTCTTTAGCATTTCTGAGTTACCAACTAATGGGGCTTTACTAATTTTACTAAGTAGCTAGAGTTAAGATCGGATAGTTGAAATGAAAAAATGCTAGTAGGGTATCATGGGATAGAAAACCTATCAAAGTGAAATTAAAGGTAAGGTCAATAATGATAGAAGCAGAAAACAATATCATTAGAAAAACGTCTCTTTCTCCCTAGATATAACAATAGGAAATATCACAGAAGCAGGACTTCCTAAGAGAAGAACCCATAATCACGTATTCCCTCCGTCCCATATTATTTGATCACCCCTTTTCTTTTTCACGCTCTTTAAGAAGTCTTAAATTAAAAGATATATTTTACTACATTATCTCTATCTCTCTCTAATAAATGCATTCTAACCAATATTGATTATTTTAAAAAACATTTAATACGAAGGGTAAGATGAAAAAATTAATTAATTTATCTTAATTTTATAAATGAATAAGTAATTTGGAATATATTTTTAATAATGTGGCCAAATAATATGAAACGGAAGAAGCACGTGTGAAAGCGAAAAGCTCATGCATGTAACTTGAAAATTTTGAGTTGCATGCAATCCTACTTCCAAAACTAGTAAGGGTCTGTTTGGAAAGCCACCCAAGTAATTGGAATTGGGTGTAATTACACAGTTTGACCTGTTTGTGTTACATCCGGCATTTTTGCATATTCAAAAAAAATTTGAGATAACTTGACTTGTAATGAATAAGGCCATATTTGGACCTTACTTGGTATGAAGGTGCCGGCTAGGATAACATTGGTGTGGAATTACGAAAGGTGGCCAAGGGCAAAAA
The DNA here is from genome assembly GCF_019175385.1 of Lycium barbarum. Taxonomy (NCBI): domain Eukaryota; kingdom Viridiplantae; phylum Streptophyta; class Magnoliopsida; order Solanales; family Solanaceae; genus Lycium; species Lycium barbarum. Next base: position 115,604,054 of record NC_083344.1, on the reverse strand, counting down.
TTAAAATTTTGGAAACTTGCTTCATGAATTACAAAATTTAGCCAATTGGGTTAAAAAAAATAAGAAAATAAGGCCCAATTGATAAGGGGGTGGCCGGCCATTGTAAGGCCCAAACCCATGGAATTTTATCAATTTCCATGTGCTAAATTATAATAAAAGACCATATATGAGTCATCTTCACCTAGAAGATTCAAGACATCAAAAGAAATTGAGAGGAGAAAAAGAAGAGGGGTCACGGCTAGAGTGAAAGAAGAGGAAAAATTCCAAGCCTTCAATTTTGATTCTAGAACTACAATTTTCTTGTATTCCTACTAAGCTCAAGGTTCTCTACAAGTGGTGTAATTATCTTGGCAAGAAAGTGATTTTGTGGCAAGTGAAGAACTTGAAGAAAGAGGTATGAATTTCATCCCTTTATGTTATGGAAGAAGTATGTGTGCTATGATGAGTAAAAGTGTGTGAAAATCATGAAATTATGGTGTGTGGGTGCATGGCCGTGTGAGTGTATAAATATGTGTGTGTGGCCGTGTAGTACTATGTGTTGGAGAGAACATGGATTTGTTATATTTAGTATGTTAATTGTGTTGTAATCTTGTGATGTAAATGAGAAAAAGTGTTGTTAATTGGTTGTCGGAAAGTAGGTGATTTTATTATAGTTTATGTGATTATGAGAATGAAATTGTAAGAATGCAAATTGTTATGGTTGTAAATGGAATTGGAAGATAAGAATATGTTATGGATGTTTATGTTAAAGATTGGAAGTCTAGGTGGATTATGGTTTTGGGTGGAAGCTTGTATATTGTGTATATCTTATGAATATTTTATGAAAATGGTATGATATGCCTCCGAAGTATGTTGTAATGACCTTGATAAGTGATGAATATGAAAATGGTAAGATTGGTTTGGAAATGTAAGGTCGGAATGAAAGATGTTATGTTATGACGGAAAGATGGCTAGTATGCCATATTATGTGTTTTGTGATACTTGTTGTTGTTATTGATGTTGTTGTTGGGTTGCTGTGTTGATATATTAAGCCGAGCTAAGTCTCGGGGATGTTATATGTATAGGGGAAATGCTGCCGAAATTTCGGTAGGCAATTATGTGATTAAGTATGGAATTTTAAAGGCTTGAATTGACAATTGGTAAACTTGACCATTTGTAGATTCTGGGCGAAATTGGAAGTGAAGCTAAGCGAGCATAAGACGCTATTGAGGTATGTAAAGCCTTCCCCTTTATTCTTAGGTATGTTCTGAACGTAATAGGCTCGGCCGCGAGCCTTAAATACGACTCCGTTCCTCGGAATTCGAGATGGAAATCCGCTCCAATTCCTTCAGTAAGATTGAATCACTTTTCTTACAACTTGTCCCTAAAGTGAACTTTTGTATGAAACTTTCCTAAACGGAGTCAGAATACTTCCAAATGATTATGGATGACCTCATAAGGTCTATTATCAGTAATTTACGCATGTCGCCTCAAGTTGGCCCGAGGTGGGCCCACTGATTCTGAAACTACCCTGATTATGCTATTGACTTATTTTTGAGCAATAACTAAAGGAAACTCTTAGCTACTCCCTCTACTACTAAACAATAAGTATTTAACAATCCCATTAAGTTATATGACCTATTCTGATGTGTACAAACGGTCTCACAAGTTCTGTTTCGACATAATCCGCCAGAACATCCGAAAGATATGATTCGTATACCCCTTTTGATATTAGTACTTCGATATAAGCATTCTGCCACAAGTGTTCCGATATAAGAATTCTGCTACAAGAATTCCGTTATAAAGTTTCGACATAAATATTCTGATATGGGCGTTTTGTTGTAAGTAATCTGATATAAGTATCTGGATATAAGTATTCTGACATAAGCATTCTGATCAAAGTATTCCGATAAAAGTGTCCCGATCTCGGTATGTAATCTGATATAAGAATTATGATATGAGAAATCTGTTATGAATAATCTGCTACGAATATTCTGATGGTACACTCAATCATTCTATCGAGTCTCGATTTATGTGCATTCAGTTGCTCACTACTCTGCTCGTGCATGTGCTATGATTCCTTTCACCGGATCCCGGGCCGGTTTATATCGTGCGGATGGGCCGCCGAGTCCCTTGTCGGGGGCCGGGTCCCATATATGAATTCCGAAGTATGATGTGTCCGGTTCCGGGGTACTGTGGTATATGTCCGTCCCCGGTTACCGTGTATATGTTACGAAGTATGATGTGTCCGGTTCCCCGACGTGTGATCTGTCCCCGGGGTTACCGTGGTTATGATATGATGTGTTATGTGACGGAGATGTTCGAAGATATGAAATCTTCTGAAATATGATATGTTGTGGCGCCAAAGGCAGAAGTGGCGACCGCGTTCCTGTGCCCTATGCATGATTCTGTCTGTCTGATCGGATTATGATTCTGTCTGTCCGTCGGGATTATGATTCTGTCTGTCCGTCGGGATTATGATTATGTCTGGTACACTTCTGTCTGTCCGTTTGGAGTATGATTCTGTCCGCTATATTTCTGTGCTTCTGGTTCAGACTATGATTATGTTTGCTGTACTTTCGCTTTACATACTCGGTACATTTTTCGTACTGACCCCCTTTCTTCGGGGGCTGCGTTACATGCCCGCAGGTACAGACGCACCCGGAGATACGCCGCCAGTTTAGGGCATCGATTCTGCTGTTTTTGGGAGAGCTCCTTTTGATCCGGAGCGTGTACTTTTGGTATATACCTTCTGACATCTGTATATTCTGTATGTATGGTAACTCTGGGTACGGCAGGGCCCTGTCCCGTCATATGATTCTGTATGTCTGTTAGAGGCCTTTAGATATGTATGTGGGTTACGGGTTGCTACGGTTCGGGTAGGTACGTACGATTTCGTGACTCTGTCTGTTATGTTAGCCTCATCGGCTTATGCGAAAGTTTGAGTATGCATATGTATATATATATTTTCGCGCGCGCCGTATCTGTATTGGCTTGATTCTGTAAACGCTTATTTTGAATTTTCTGTTTGGTTCGCCAACTCTGTTAGGTAGGTACGTATGGGTACCCAGTTAGGGTACCAATCGCGGCCCACGGGATTGGGTCGTGACAGTTTGTTTGACCAAGCAATTACACAGTTAGGTGGGAATTGGGTGTAATTGACAGGGTGTAATTACACTCTCCAATTCTCAAGGGGGGGCTGAGAATTGGGTGTAATTACACCCTGTAATTACATAGTTACTTTTTAGTTTGTTTATTTTTTTACTTTAACTTATCTTATTTCTATTATTTTAATTTTTTGATTTTTAATATTTTTTTATTTCTATTATTTTAATTTCTTTTTTATTTTTACTTTTTTTTATTATTTTTTTTAAAATGTATTTTTCTTTTTATATTATTTATTTTTCATTTTCTTTCTTTTCATTCCCAACTTTTACTTCTTGTGATTTCATGTAATTGCTCATATTTTTTTATTTTTTTATTTTATTCATTTAGCATAACCGTGTTATTATTCTAATATTTGAAACTACACCTCTTAATATTGGAAAGAATGAGTTATTAACAAACTTGACATATAACGGGTGACGTTATTAAAGTAGAATTTCATTATGAATAGGGTTATAGACTTATATTTTTCCTTTCTTTTGAATTATTTACTTAAGTTACGTTGGAACTTACTTATGTAATGTTAGAATTTGACATAAGAGTATTATGTTGAACTTTTTTTTTTCTTTTGAATTTAGGTTATATTTTCAATTTTAAGTTATTTGCTTTCACATTGCATGTTGTTTATTTTTCACTTACATTTGATGGATTTTTTGTGTCAAATATTTGAATAATATTATGGTATTATATTTATTAATATTGTTTTTTTGTCAAACATCCAATCCATAACGTTCTCACAAAAAAAGTCTTCTTTTAAGTTTTATAATTAATTAAAATTAAATATTAATTTGAAAAATATATATCAATTATTTTTGTTACAATATTAGTTACAAATATATGATTATTAATTAATATATTTTCAAGAAACAATGTGTTATTAAATAACTAATTTAATATCATTTATAAAGGCAATATTTTTTAAATATTAATTTTAAATTTTTATAATTAAATTTTATTTTTAAATTAAACTAACTGTTTAATTACACTTGTGCAACCAAACAGCACGCTTGTAATTACACTGTAATTACGTTATGACAAACAAACAGGTCGTTGTAATTATACTACTGTGTAATTACTAAGCTGTGTAATTACTACCCTAGTAATTACACCAATTTCAATTACCAGGTGGCTTTCCAAACAGGCCCTAAATGAGGAAAACAAGGGGGGAATTTGGTCATGACCTACAATATGCGCGCGCGCACATGTATGTGCCAATCTAGAGAATCCAGGCAATCAATGAGGAAATTAAACCAATGGATGCTTGGGAAAAGCGAGAGATAAGTTTTAAGTCAAAGTTATATATATTCCTTCCGTCCCTTATCATTTGGCCATATTACTAAAAATATATATTTCAAAATACTTGTCTATTTAAAAAACTAAGATACAATTAATTATTTTTTCCTATTTTATCCTTAATATTAAATATTTTTTAAAATAACCAATATTGATTAGAGTGTAATTTATCGAAAAGAGATAAGGATAATATAATAAAAATATACTTTCATTTATGATTAAAGAAAGTAACTAAACTAAAATGGGATGAAGGGAGTATATGATTCTACTCGAAGCACAAAGAGATCATATTTAACAAACAGAAATTGGATTGCTTCAAATTGGAGAAACCGAAACAGGTTGTTGTCGCCGTGGTTTTCCTTGAGCAGCGATACTAAAGCTGGCGTTGCGTGTTTGTTGAATAAATAGTACTCCTAATTCAGTTATTTTTTTTTTACTTTTCTTTCTTGTTAAAAATAGATGATTCAAAAAAATAGTTGTTATTTTAGAAAACATGATATAATTAATTATAAATCGATTTGGCCATGAGAATTTTCAGCTTTTTTCTAGAATTTGTTTTACTTTATTTGAAAATCAGCGTTTGGCCATGAAAATTTCAAATACAATTTGAAGTTATATTTGAATTTTGGAAAAAATACTTTAAACCCTTTTTTCACTTTTAGTAAATTCAAACAATCAAATATTCTTTGAAAAAAAAAACTAGGAGTATAACCATGTCACGCTCCAAAATGGGTTGCGACGTGACCGGCACCCGATGCCTACAAACTTACACCGAGCAAACCAAACCATTATGACATAATAAGTAACCCCAACTCATATTCACCTAACTCAAATAATTAACGTAATAACAATATGAGACAAAATAAAATAACTCCCTTCACGATCAAACTACATCAAAACTTAAAGTAAACATAAGTAGAAATGTCATTCGCTATGCCATATGAGTACCCACTGCCCAAAATGATACAAAGTCTCTATGGAGACTCTATGACGCTATGAATTAAATAATAAAGTTACGGGGTCATCCCGCACTATACAAAAGTATACAACCGAAATAGATGATCCATGATTGCAAAAGTGGGCCCACCAAAAGTAGAAAGCTGTAGGAACTCTAACTAGCACGTTGATCGTCCTGCACCGGACCGCCTGCTAAACTTGACATCATTTAAAACAAACGATGCCTGAGTATTGGAAATACTCAGATATGCGTCATAGGTGCAACTCGTGGAGCGGTAAGAGTTAGGGAATATAAATGAAGGAAATAACAAGTGCATGAAAGACAAATCAAATAAACAATACAATTCACTAGAGTATGTAATGAAACTCCAGTTACTTTATAACATATTTAGGACTTTTAAAACATCTCAAGTGTCATGGTCTGATCCATATTTCAAGTCTCAAAATTATATATGATGTATACACTCGGGACGCCATCCGCGAGGCCTGACGTACTCTCCCCGCTAGATAGGCTATGATACACCGGGGTACAAAACTCACGAGCCTAATCATCCCCTCGACCGGGTGAGATGGTACATTGGGGTGTAGAACCCACGGGTACGGTCATCCCCTCGACCGGATGAGCAAATAAATATCAAAGTCCTTATCGTTGGTCATATCTATTTCATTGATCAAACTAGAGTAAATCAAATCGATTCAAGTATTAGAGTAGCTTTTAAAACATAAAAATAACTAGAAGCTTGACATACCTTGAAGTCTCCTTAATTAATCTAAGAGTCGTTCCAAGCGTTTCAAATGGTTGTAACAACTTCAATCTACATAAATGAACTCGTATTCATCAACAACATATCACAACTACGCCAATTAACCAACTAAGTATCCAACACTAAATTTTCAACAATTCAATATTCATGTGATGTCCTCGTTAATCACCCTAATTAATTCCATCAATCGCGTTGATACATTCATTCGAGCCGCATAAGTCTACCATTTAAACCCATCGATACTGTTCATCATCTCTTTCACTAATTTCACACCCTTTATTACTATCAAGCTAGGGTTTTGTATTTAAGGTCAGTCCACACCAACTCAAATAATACCTTTCACCACCATAGATACTCATAAAAAACTCATATTTATAATTTATAAATGTAGAAATTACCTTCTTGAAGAAAATCCCAAAAATCAACTTTAGGCATTTTTGAAAACTCTAGATGTTCTTTCTAAAATTTAGCCAACCTATAAATGTAGTGACGTAACTATAAGTGTTAACTAACTCTATTTTACCCATAATTAGTAAGAATTTACCTTGGAGTGTTCTAAGAAGAGCTTGGCTGAAACCCTCACTGTTAGCTTCCCCAACAACTTTGTAAAATAAGTCTAGCACTTGGAATGAGCTTTAATAGGCTTTAGGATATATATGTATATAAAGGACCAGCTTTTTGGTCTCTTTTATTTTTACTACTGCTATCAACCGCATACCCTCTTCCCTATTGCCTTGGAGCCATTCACTGTCGGTGTATTAATTGCACCATTTGCCTTTTTTTTTTTTTTAAAAAAAAAGAATGCTAACCGCTTTTTTTTTTCCACTCTTTGTTGTGAACCCTTTACTAGTTGTTTTTAAATATTAGCATGGCCCCACAAAATAAATAGTAGTAGTATTAAACTAAATTTGAAAATTTTCCGAGGAGCTACAATAAAACCTTACGAAATTTTCAGAGTCACTACATTCTCCCTCACTTAGGATCATTTGTCCTCGAATGAAGTTCGTAGCTTATTTTCAAGTTCACAAGTCATGCTTAACTTTTTGCACAACACCTCTCTTAATCTCCCATTTTCACCTTCGACTCTCAAGGCCTCAAAATTTGACCAACTCTCTAAATTTTCAAAAATTTCGACAGAATTTCCTTTGTTTGTAGGCCTATCCAAAATTTTCAACCTATCAGCTTACCACAAGAATACAATAAAATTGGCCCCTCACGTCTTTACACATCATGAATATATCATACATGCCTCCACGAGCCTCATATGCCCCAAATATCACTAAATTGCACCTCTGGCATCAAAACGATAAAATATATGGCAATGAGATAAGTCTAGTCACCAGAGACAATAATGAATCAATTACGATATTAAAAAGAATAAATTTCTATCCATTAGCAAGCTAAACAAAGTTACTTACTCGCCTTACGGAAATAAACATGATATTTATCAAACTTTGAAATTTTAGGAAGTAGTCATACTTGTAGATGTGAACAAGTGTGGGTATCGAATTTTTATATCTTTCTCGGCCTCCCAAGTAGGCTCTTCACATCATGGTTACACCACAATATTTTAACCGAAGCTATATCTTTGGTTCTCAATCTACGGACTTGCCTATCAAGAATCTCAAATGGTTGTTCCTCATAAGTCAAGCCATCATTTATTTCTACTACTTCCGAAGAGATGACGTAAGTAGGGTCGGGCTTGTACCCACGTAGCATTGATACATGAAAACAGGATGAATCGTATTCATCGATGCAAATAACTCTAGCTCGTAGGCTACTTCACCCATCTTCTTCAAGACTCGATACGGGCCAATGAATCTAGGACTTAACTTTCCATTCTTCCCGAATCTCATAACACCCTTCATCGGCGACACCTTCAAGAATACTTGATCGCCCTCTTTGAACTCCAAGGCACGTCATCATACATCAGTGTAACATTTTTGTCGGCTCTGAGCGGTCTTTAGCCGCTCTTGTATCAAGGTTACCTTCTCTAAGGCATCATGCACAAGATCGGAACCAAGTAGTTGTAACACCCCGTAACTTCGGACAAGAGTTTGACTCATAAGATGATAATATAATGAAACCAAGATGAGGGTTATAGGAAGTGTTTTGAAAACCAATTAAGTCATAAGAAATGTCTTTGGGCAAAGAAAAGTTGGAAGCCACTCTACGGGGCGTGTTTTCAAACGAGTTTTTGGAAGGTCTTACTTCCAACGACCATAACCCCTCTATTAATTTGGAATTTGGGAAAACTTCCTTGATGAAAGTTTTAGCCCCTTGAAATAGCTTTCCAACGGTATATTACGGGCCTCAATCGGACATCTGTGCAAAAGGTTATGCCCATTATACGACAGACTGTCCGAGTAGAAGAATTTTGACGGACCATTTGACGGTCCGTAGAACATTTGACGGTCCGTAAAACATTTATACGGTCCGTCAAATGGTCACAGAGAATCATATTTTCCTGGGCAGTTTTACGGTTCATTTTGACGGTCCGTATAACATTTTGACGATCCGTAAAACAATTATACTGTCCGTAAAATGGTCACAGAAGACCATATTTTGCTGGGCAGTTTTACGGTTCATTTTGACGGTCCGTAAAACAATTATACGGTCCGTCAAATTGACTCAAGCCAGCGTAAAATGGTCACAGAAACTCAATTTTTGCTGGGTAGTTTTACGGACCATTTTGACGGTCCGCAAAAATGGGCGTAGAATTGCCCGATGGGTCAGATTTTAAGATATTAATAAGAGACCCAAAATCATTTTTTTCATTCCCATTTCTCCTACACGACTCAAGGGTTCTCTAGAGCCATCCAAACACTTCATATGCAAGAATCCAAGTGAAACTAAAGATCCACTTCATTAATTCACAAAACTAAGTGTTATATCCCGCATTTTATGCAATCGGATAATTCAAGACAAATGCGGGAAAACAACAAGCAAGGCAATATTTTATTTTGTTTGGCACATGAGTTGCTTATGAAGAGTCTAGAAGTGGAAATATGGAGAACGACGAAGGGCAAATTTGGAAGTTGGAAAAATTGTTTCCATAAATTACAAGAACTAGCTAAGAATATAAAGTGGGCTTGACATATTTTTTTTTAAGGAAATTTGAGGCCCAAACGTCCATGTATATGGGTCAAGCCCATATTGAATAAAAATTTGGTCAATAAAAAGATGACTAAGTCATCTTTATCACAACAAGCTCTAGAAATTTCAAGAAAAACAAGAACAAAAGAAAGAAGGAGAAAACCCTAAGGCATTTCGGCCATAGTAAAATTTCCCAAGGAAAATTGATAAAATTCTTCCAAAAATCATTTCCTACCAAGCTAAAGGTGCTTAACAAGGTGGAGTTGTTGTTGGAGCAAGAACAACTCATAATCCTACAAGTTGCCAAAAGATAGGCAAGTGAGAAGTTGAAGAAGAAAGGTGAGTATTGATCTTGTTTTATGAGTTATGCATGGTTTATATGTGTAGTAGTATGTTAAAATTGATGAAAATCATGAAGGAGAGGAATATGAAGCATGGCCGTGTATGTATATGTATATATATATGGGTGTAGAAAGTGTGTTTTAATTATCTTGCCTAGTGTTGGTTGTTATGGTTGTGAATGAAATGTGGAAAATGGAAGTTGAATGAATTTTAGGAGAGATTGTAGTATGCATGCATGTGGCCGTGTGTTGTGTGTAGTGGTGTGGCCGTGTGGTTGTGGTATAATATGGAGGAGAACGAGTCAATTTTATGTAGTGCTTTGATTGTCGTTATGTTGCGGATTCTTTGTGTTAATGATTATCTATGAACCTTAGCAAAGTTGAAATGGTGGAGACTTGCTTTAGAAGTTAAACGAATGGAATGTAATGTTTCTTTGTATGCATGAAAGACTATATGATTAGTGTGATGTCGTTGGAACGTATACATGAGCTCGTTATTGATTTTATTGAAGTTGGACGGTTTTTGAAAAAAAAAAGTAGTGAATTGTTTGAATATGGAAGTTGCTAGTGTAGTCGTTGAATTCATATCGATAGTTTGGCCGGGTTTGAATTCCCGGATTGTGATTGATGCGAATTTGAATATGTTGAATGTCGAGGATGGTGTATTTACAGAGGAAATGCTGCCGAAATTTCGGTAGCCAATTGTTTCCTTAAGGTGTTAACTCTAAGTATGCTAATGAGAGTTTTGGTAAAAATGACCAAATCGCAGATTTTGACGAGATTGTGACTCGAATTTGGAGTAGCTAAAGGAGCGAAAAGAGGTATGTAAGGCTTCACCTTTCTTTCTATGGCATGTCTTAACTAAAAGAAGTCGGGTACGAGCCTCGGGGACAACCCTAATCCCTGGAATCCGCACCTAATGTTTTCAACTTTTCGTTCAATTGAATTGAAGTAGAAAGTGTGCAAAATGATGAAAAGACCTTCTAGACCCCTATAACTTGCCTAAGTGGGACCCGATTACCCTAAGACTCATACAAGTAACGTTATGACACGTAATATGGGTAAATTATATACGCTACCTCGTCCGGCCCGAGGTGGGCCCGTTACTCTCGGATTTTTCTATAATCTTGGTTAACGTACTTGAAGTGAATCAAAAGGGGGCCTTTGATCCCGATTTCGTCACCAAGTGATAAGTACTATGACTACTCCAGCGGGAGTGTTTCTATGATGATAATGATAATGACAATGTCGGACAAGAGAATGTAGCTATGATAAGTACGACCGGAACGACTCTACGACTAAGCCAAGTACTTCATATAAACATGAAAGCGATAAACTAATTGTTGAATCATATTTATATTTTCTAGTTATAACTTTATTTTCTAAAATACCTAAGATTTCATTTTCGGTTACTGTAACACTATTTTCCGTTGATAGTTTCGCCTTAAAATACTTGTTCCTTCAAGGTGAGACAAAGCTATCACTAGCATTCCGTAATGTAATCGGAGGTCACCGACCTTATGTCACTCCGATGGATACAAGATTTTCCTTGGCTCTCTTGTGTGCTTATATGATATAGGTACATAAAACGGGTATACGTGTATGGGTATGTATATATATATATGGTAAAGTAAATGTATATAAGACATGTATATGCATAAAAGATGAGTAAATGTATATGTATGTGTATGTGGGGAAAAAGGGAAGGGCCACGGTTATATCACCACCTGATTCAGCTGGATTCCATCCTGGACGCGGGATGCCCGGACGCGGGATATGGGATGAGCCGTACGCGGCGTCTGTATATATATATATATATATATATATATATATATTTCATATGTGATGTAATATGTTGGGTCATCGTTGGGGAGGGGGTTGGGAGAGCCGATTGTATTCGGCGTCTGTAAATGTAAATGAAAGATACCGTCTACTGAATTGTACTGTTTTCTGTATACATGAATAAGGGACACCGAGGGGGGGTTGGGAGAGCCGATTGTATTCGGCGTCTGTAAATGTGAGCAAAAGATACCGTTACTGAAATGTACTGTTTTCTGTACACGAGAATAAGTAATATAAAAATGTTGATTCCTATGCCTATGAAAAGAAACGTTTCAAAGATGAAAAGAAAAGCCTACATGACAGCCGGCCTAAAGAGGGGCCTTCCTATGTACAGGTTACGTTCTTGCCTCGTTATACGCCCTTTGGCTCCGTGATATTATTATTGATCGTACTTTATGTTACTGCTTGCATTGTTTTCCATGCCTTACATACTCGGTACATTATTCGTACTGACGTCCCTTCTTGTGGACGCTGCGTTTCATGCCGCGCAGGTCAGCAGGTATACGGACCAGATTCCTAGTGCCCTATCAGCAGCATTCGACAACGCTCCAGTTGTTCCGGAGCCTTATTTCATCGGTACTATTTTGTGTATGTATTTTCGGGCGCGACAGTACTCGGCCCTTTCTCTGTATAAATGTACTATGTCTAGAGGCTCGTAGACAGATATACACAGTCAGCTATGTACAGTTTAATGTATTTTATTCCGAATGGTCCGCGTTCTGGTGTAACGCGATATTAGAAAGTTTACTGCAAATGTTAATGTTTAGAAAAAAAAATATGGCACTGTTTATACAGGATAGCTAAGGGGTGCTCGGTACAAGTATCGGGTACTCGTCACGGCCCCTGGTCGGGTCGTGACAGAAGTGGTATCAGAGCAGTTCGGTCCTAGGGTTTGTCTACGAGCCGTGTCCAGTAGAGTCTTGTCTATGGGTGTGTAGCGCGCCATACTTATAGACAGGAGGCTACGGGGCATTTAGGAAATGTGACCTTCTTTGTATTCTGAAATCGTGCGATAGAGCTATGTTACCAGGCTTCCATGCTCCTTTTCTAAAACCGATGTTATGGTTTCAGTAATGCCGCCGAAGAGAAAGGCTACGACGGCCGAGAAAGCCAAGGGGGTGGCGGCCCGCAGAGTTGAACAGGAGCTAGACGAAGAAGAATCTCACAATGAAGCTCCCCCTCAGACTGTTCCTGCACCCCCTGCACCGGCAGAGCAGGGAAGAGCTCCAGTTCCAGCCCCCGCACCTCCAGTTCCACCGCCAGCAGCTCCGGGCCAGCAGATGGCAGAGGCCATGCAGTTATTGACCCAGCTAGTCGCCGCACAAGCTCAGCGGCAAGATGTGGACACAGGCGACAGGGCGGTAAGCGCAAGGGCCCGAGACTTTATTACCCTGAAGCCGCCAGAGTTCTATGGATCGAAGCCAGAGGAGGACCCGCAGGGTTTTATAGACGAGATGCTGAGGAATCTGAGGATCATACATGCTTCGGATACGGAGTCCGTAGAGTTGGCTTCATACAGGCTGTGGGATGTGGCAGTTCTGTGGTACGGTAACTGGATATCATCGAGGGGAGCAAATGCACCCCCTCCGGTTTGGCAGGAGTTCACTGAGGCTTTCCTACGACATTTCCTACCGCCAGAGGTTCGACGGGCTCGAGCCGATATGTTCTTGAACCTGAGACAGGGAAATATGAGCGTTCGGGAATACAGTCTTCGTTTCAACTCGCTAGCCAAGTATGCCCCCGCCCTGATAGCAGATAGGGGAGACCATGTGCACCGGTTTGTAAGCGGGCTAGGGCCACATTTGGTTAAGGAGTGTTTGACGGCCTCACTCCAAGACGGGATGACTATTACCCGCATCCAGGCCCACGCCCAAAATCTGGAGGAGCAGTATCAGACACAGAGAGAGGAGAGCTATCCAGATAGGGGTTCCAGAAAAAGAGGCAGATTTTCTAGGGGTAGGAGCGAGTATAGAGGGGGGCAGGCACAAGAGCAATCTGGGTATTCGGGCCAACCAGCGGCCAGTGCACCTCCTCGATTTGCGGAATGGGGATTTGACCGACCTACCAATTCAGGAACAGGACAAGGCTCTAAGGCTTCAAGACTCCAGTACAGAGCCGATTCTAGCAGGACGGGGCTTCCCCCACCACGATGTGCTCGGTGTGGCAAGCCACACTCTGGGCAGTGCTACCTAGACACCGGTGGTTGTTTTGCCTGTGGTCGGACTGACCATTTTGTACGTGATTGCCCACTAAAGGATGGAGGAGGCCAAACTCAGCCAGCCGGATCAGCGATCGGTTCGTCGTCGACTGTGCGCCCTCGTGGATAGACTTCTCAGGCTCCAGCAGGCCGCGGCCGAGGTAGGGGAGGAGCACCTAGTTCAGCCGGTCCTCCGCACCGCCTATATGCACTGACAGGACGACAGGACCCTGAGCCTTCCGCAGACGCGGCCACAGGTACTTTTTCAGTATCCTCTGTGATAGACGTGTGTTAATTAATTCAATTTTTTTTCCCTATACTGTCCTCTGTATTACTGAACACATTGAGAATTTGGAAATTTGGACGGAAAGTGGCCATACGCATAGGTAAATGGCGAACACCCGAAAATTGCGAAGGTTAGAACTGTAAATAAAGGAAAAGACGTGTTACGCGGACGTTTCGAAAACTGCCGAGACCCCAACTCGTTCCATATTATGCGGCATAAGTAGTACGAGGAAGCGGAAGTAAAAATATTGACACCGAGACATCGAAATGCATTAAAGCTTCAAGGTTAAGCGTGCTCAGGTGGGAGTAATCCCATGATGGGTGACCCCCTGGGAAATATGCTGAAAATTTCATAGATGCGGAAACAAGAGACGAGTGTAAAAGTAGGTAGCCCAGAGTAAATTGGGGTGTGGGAAGTGGTTAGAAACCCCACACGAGTCACATAGGCCGAGCCGGACTAGACTAACAGAAAAAGGGAAGTCGTGACAACGGAAAGCTTTGGGAACGAAGGAGAAAAGTACAAATGTCAGGGTGAGGCCAATATTGAGTCCACACTAGCTAAGGCAAGGAATCCCTAATATGGCGGTATACGGGAACATGTCTAGTGAGGGGATAGACGCAGCGGGCGCCATGAAGAAGGAATTTCAACCGTAAAGATCGTAAAAAGGGCAACCTAAGCTTCTAAGATGAATATGCTAAGCGACAGGAGGTATTTACAAAGGAGACCTCCCCGAAATATTATACTACGCTATGAGGCAAGTTTAACCTTCGAGGACGAATGTTCTAAAGGGGGGGAGGATGTTATATCCCGCATTTTATGCAATCGGATAATTCAAGACAAATGCGGGAAAACAACAAGCAAGGCAATATTTTATTTTGTTTGGCACATGAGTTGCTTATGAAGAGTCTAGAAGTGGAAATATGGAGAACGACGAAGGGCAAATTTGGAAGTTGGAAAAATTGTTTCCATAAATTACAAGAACTAGCTAAGAATATAAAGTGGGCTTGACATATTTTATTTTAAGGAAATTTGAGACCCAAACGTCCATGCATATGGGTCAAGCCCATATTGAATAAAAATTTGGTCAATAAAAAGATGACTAAGTCATCTTTATCACAACAAGCTCTAGAAATTTCAAGAAAAACAAGAACAAAAGAAAGAAGGAGAAAACCCTAAGGCATTTCGGCCATAGTAAAATTTCCCAAGGAAAATTGATAAAATTCTTCCAAAAATCATTTCCTACCAAGCTAAAGGTGCTTAACAAGGTGGAGTTGTTGTTGGAGCAAGAACAACTCATAATCCTACAAGTTGCCAAAAGATAGGCAAGTGAGAAGTTGAAGAAGAAAGGTGAGTATTGATCTTGTTTTATGAGTTATGCATGGTTTATATGTGTAGTAGTATGTTAAAATTGATGAAAATCATGAAGGAGAGGAATATGAAGCATGGCCGTGTATGTATATGTATATATATATGGGTGTAGAAAGTGTGTTTTAATTATCTTGCCTAGTGTTGGTTGTTATGGTTGTGAATGAAATGTGGAAAATGGAAGTTGAATGAATTTTAGGAGAGATTGTAGTATGCATGCATGTGGCCGTGTGTTGTGTGTAGTGGTGTGGCCGTGTGGTTGTGGTATAATATGGAGGAGAACGAGTCAATTTTATGTAGTGCTTTGATTGTCGTTATGTTGCGGATTCTTTGTGTTAATGATTATCTATGAACCTTAGCAAAGTTGAAATGGTGGAGACTTTCTTTAGAAGTTAAACGAATGGAATGTAATGTTTCTTTGTATGCATGAAAGACTATATGATTAGTGTGATGTCGTTGGAACGTATACATGAGCTCGTTATTGATTTTATTGAAGTTGGACGGTTTTTGAAAAAAAAAAGTAGTGAATTGTTTGAATATGGAAGTTGCTAGTGTAGTCGTTGAATTCATATCGATAGTTTGGTCGGGTTTGAATTCCCGGATTTTGATTGATGCGAATTTGAATATGTTGAATGTCGAGGATGGTGTATTTACAGAGGAAATGCTGCCGAAATTTCGATAGCCAATTGTTTCCTTAAGGTGTTAACTCTAAGTATGCTAATGAGAGTTTTGGTAAAAATGACCAAATCGCAGATTTTGACGAGATTGTGACTCGAATTTGGAGTAGCTAAAGGAGCGGAAAGAGGTATGTAAGGCTTCACCTTTCTTTCTATGGCATGTCTTAACTAAAAGAAGTCGGGTACGAGCCTCGGGGACAACCCTAATCCCTGGAATCCGCACCTAAAGTTTTCAACTTTTCGTTCAATTGAATTGAAGTAGAAAGTGTGCAAAATGATGAAAAGACCTTCTAGACCCCTATAACTTGCCTAAGTGGGACCCGATTACCCTAAGACTCATACAAGTAACGTTATGACACGTAATATGGGTAAATTATATACGCTACCTCGTCCGGCCCGAGGTGGGCCCGTTACTCTCGGATTTTCCTATAATCTTGGTTAACGTACTTGAAGTGAATCAAAAGGGGGCCTTTGATCCCGATTTCGTCACCAAGTGATAAGTACTATGACTACTCCAGCGGGAGTGTTTCTATGATGATAATGATAATGACAATGTCAGACAAGAGAATGTAGCTATGATAAGTACGACCGGAACGACTCTACGACTAAGCCAAGTACTTCATATAAACATGAAAGCGATAAACTAATTGTTGAATCATATTTATATTTTCTAGTTATAACTTTATTTTCTAAAATACCTAAGATTTCATTTTCGGTTACTGTAACACTATTTTCCGTTGATAGTTTCGCCTTAAAATACTTGTTTCTTCAAGGTGAGACAAAGCTTTCACTAGCATTCCGTAATGTAATCGGAGGTCACCGACCTTATGTCACTCCGATGGATACAAGATTTTCCTTGGCTCTCTTGTGTGCTTATATGATATAGGTACATAAAACGGGTATACGTGTATGGGTATGTATATATATATGGTAAAGTAAATGTATATAAGACATGTATATGCATAAAAGATGAGTAAATGTATATGTATGTGTATGTGGGGAAAAAGGGAAGGGCCACTGTTATATCACCACCTGATTCAGCTGGATTCCATCCTGGACGCGGGATGCCCGGACGCGGGATATGGGATGAGCCGTACGCGGCGTCTGTATATATATATATATATATATATATATATATATATATATAATGTGTGATACATATGTGATGTAATATGTTAGGTCATCGTTGGGGAGGGGGTTGGGAGAGCCGATTGTATTCGGCGTCTGTAAATGTAAATGAAAGATACCGTCTACTGAATTGTACTGTTTTCTGTATACATGAATAAGGGACACCGAGGGGGGGTTGGGAGAGCCGATTGTATTCGGCGTCTGTAAATGTGAGCAAAAGATACCGTTACTGAAATGTACTGTTTTCTGTACACGAGAATAAGTAATATAAAAATGTTGATTCCTATGCCTATGAAAAGATACGTTTCAAAGATGAAAAGAAAAGCCTACATGACAGCCGGCCTAAAGAGGGGCCTTCCTATGTACAGGTTACGTTCTTGCCTCGTTATACGCCCTATGGCTCTGTGATATTATTATTGATCGTACTTTATGTTACTGCTTGCATTGTTTTCCATGCTTTACATACTCGGTACATTATTCGTACTGACGTCCATTCTTGTGGACGCTGCGTTTCATGCCGCGCAGGTCAGCAGGTATACGGACCAGATTCCTAGTGCCCTATCAGCAGCATTCGACAGCGCTCCAGTTGTTCCGGAGCCTTATTTCATCGGTACTATTTTGTGTATGTATTTTCGGGCGCGACAGTACTCGGCCCTTTCTCTGTATAAATGTACTATGTCTAGAGGCTCGTAGACAGATATACACAATCAGCTATGTACAGTTTAATGTATTTTATTCCGAATGGTCCGCGTTCTGGTGTAACGCGATATTAGAAAGTTTACTGCAAATATTAATGTTTAGAAAAAAAAAATATGGCACTGTTTATATAGGATAGCTAAGGGGTGCTCGGTACAAGTATCGGGTACTCGTCACGGCCCCTGGTCGGGTCGTGACACTAAGTGTGAGAAACACATCAAATCCATTCAAGTCAAGAAATTCCATAGAAGGTGGAACTAGGGTTTTGTTCAAGTGAAGCTTTTCAACTCAAGACTTATTCCCACAATAACTAAGGTAAGTTTTATGATGTTTCATGATGATTAAAGTGTTGATAAGTTCTTGGGAGAATAGTAAATGGGTTTGATAAAGAAAATTATATGAACTATGCTAGGGTTTTTGGATTGTTGACTTGGGATTGTTGTATTCATATGGGTGATGAAGAATGATGTTAATTACATCTAATTAAGACTGTAGAATCACCTAGAAGTCATAAAATGGGGATTGGGTGAATAAAACACCATTAATGAAGGTTGTAGAGCTTCATGCCCACTAAGTGTTTGATAAAATGCTTAGATGGCCAAAGCATGAATATTATTGGTAATATAGAATCCCTTTGACTTGTATTGATATAGATCAAAGTTGAAAGGGTTGACGAACATTGTATTACGCTCAAAGGCTGGAATTAAGGTATATGAGGCTAACTATCTACGTTAGGGAATATTCATGATTCTCCCTATGCCTCATTCTTCATGCTTGTCAGAAATTTGACTCAGAACATAGTTTAGCCTAGTTTCATGATATGATATAGAACTATTATCTTCTAGGGTTGCAGTTACAGAATTCGTTCATGGTTGTCACTTTGAACATCATGAACTCAGCACGTAATCTTTATCGACTTATGCATTATTATCACATGAGTCTCAGTCAGTGTATAACCAGTTATTTGCAAGAGTCCCATAATCAGGAGCAATTATCATGCTATCAGCTATAGCCAGAATTAGTTTTGTAAATTGTTAATGTTGAACACCTGTATCTGTACTTTTGGGCCCTAGGCCATAGTTTATGCATACGTATTGCTTGGGCCAGAGGCCACAGTTTTTGTGCACATTATTTGGGCCCTAGGCCACAGTTATATTTACAGTTTTACAGGTGATTCTTTATCCAGAAGAGAGAGTACTTCAGCTTCTTGCTTTCCTGTTTAGTTCAGTTTCAGTTTTCAGTTTTCAGTTTCAGTACTCTTAGAGGCTTCATAGACACAGTTCAGACAGTCAGATATTTATTATATTAGCCTTGTTGGCAGTTGTTCAATCATTTTGGTTTAGCCATGTTGGCTACTTTCAGATATGTTCAGATTGTCTAAGTATTTCCGCATTATGATATTTCAGTGAGACTTTTAGTTAATCAGCATGTGTTAGTTTTATTTTATAAATTAGTTATGTTTTGGTATCACATGTTGATTCAGCCAGCTAGTTGGTTCGCTCGGTCACATGCAGTCAGGCACCGGGTGCCGTGTTACGTCCGGGCCCAGGTTCGGGGCGTGACAAAGCTTGGTATCAGAGCCCTAGGTTCAAGTGTCTTAGGGAGTCTATGAAGCCGTGTCCAGTGGGGTCTCTTTTATATGTGTGAGGGCCCCACACATATAAACAGTTGACCACCAAGACATTCAGGATTTGTTTCACTTCTTTCATACTCTAGATCGTGCAAGATAAAGTAATGCTTTTAGGAATTATTCTAACTCGTGCAAATTAGTATTTCAGAAATGGCTCCAAAAAGGAAGTACAACAAGAAAAATACGACTACTAGCCAGAGGGCTACCGTTGACGCAACAACAGAAGGGGGCACTCAGGCCCAGGCAGCCGCCACAGCTAATGTCGCTGCTACGCCTTCCAATACTTCTGATGCAGATGTTAGAGGAGCTATTCAGTTGCTCACTCAAATTTTGGCAAATCAGGCCCAGCGACAGGAAACGGCCCCTAGCTCAGGCGCTAGTAGTGGGTCAAACAGTTCTAGGACTCAGGAGTTTATGCGGATGAAGCCGCCAGTGTTCACAGGGTTAAAGAAGGAGGAAGACCCCCAAAATTTCATTGATGGACTCCAGAAAATATATCGTGTGATGCATGCTACTGATACAGAGGCAGCAGAATTCCGGGCTTTCCAGCTGCAAGATGTGGCCCATATTTGGTATGAGACATGGGAACAGTCCCGAGGGGAGGATGCACCTTCTGCTACTTGGGATGAATTTGCAGACGCTTTTATTGAACACTTCATGCCAATTGAGGTTAGAGAAGCCAAGGCTATAGAGTTTGAGAATCTAAGGCAAAAGGACATGACTGTTCAGGACTATTACCTCAAGTTCGTGTCATTGTCCAGACATGCTCCTCACATGGTTCCTGATATGAGAGCCGTGGTTAGGAGATTTGTACTTGGGCTTAAACCCGAGTTGCACAGGGATGCCAACACAGTTGCTCAGAACGACAAGATGAATATTTCCAAGATACTGGCATTCGTGCAAGGTAACGAGACAAGAATGAAGGAAGAAGAAGCCCTACAAAAGCAAAAAGATAGGGAGTTTAGCAAGAGGGCTAAGTCTGCTAGTAATTTCAGTCATGGGGGATCTCAAGGTGATGGCAACCGTCAGTTTTTTAAGAATAGGTCATCAAGACCTACTCCCTCAATAGCTAGTGCTCCATTTCAAAGGTCCAAGTTTAACCAGAAAGACCGGAACCTCGGAACGACAGGCTCACATTCACAGGCCAGCGTGACCAACCGTGGTTTTCAGCACCCTACATGCAACACTTGTGGTAAGAAACATTCAGGAGTATGCCGTTTGGGCATGGATGGTTGTTTCGGGTGTGGTCAGCCGGGTCATTTTCTGCGGGATTGTCCGTCCGCAAGAAGAAATACCGGAGGTAACAATAATGTAGCTCAGTCCTCAAATTCAGCAACTCCCTGAAATTTCCAAGCCCAGCAGGGGCGCGGAGCAGCAAAGCCCGGTAATACGGGCGGTGGTCAGAATCGTCTGTATGCACTGTCAGGTCGCCAGGATACAGAGGCTCGTGGAGATGTTGTCACAGGTATGCTAACAGTCTTCACCTACGATATATTCGCTCTTATGGACCCAGGATCCACTCTATCTTATGTAACCCCGTATATTGCTAAGAAATTTGGGATAGAACCCGAAAAGTTTCAAGAACCTTTCGAAGTATCCACACCGGTTGGGGAATCAGTTATAGCTAGGCGTATCTATAGAGGTTGTCCAGTGTTAATCTACCATCGCAGCACCATAGCAGACTTAATAGAATTAGAGATGGTAGATTTCGACGTGATTATGGGTATGGATTGGTTAGAGTCCTGTTATGCCTCTGTGGGTTGTAGAACCAAAACTGTGACATTTGATTTTCCCGATGAACTTATAGAATGGAAAGGTAATTCAGTAGCACCTAGGGGTAGATTTAATTCCTACCTTAGAGCCAGAAAGATGATCTCCAAGGGGTGTATTTATCACTTAGTTCGAGTCAGGGATGCAGATGCCCAGACTCCAGCTCTTTAGTCAGTGCCAGTTGTCAGTGAATTTCCAGAAGTCTTTCCAGATGACCTACCCGGAGTCCCTCCTGATAGGGAAATTGATTTTGGAATTGACCTACTTCCCGGCACTAAGTTGATATCTATTCCACCGTATAGGATGGCCCCAGCAGAGTTAAAGGAGTTAAAAGTTCATTTGAAGGATCTTCTTGATAAGGGACTTATAAGGCCAAGTGTCTCACCTTGGGGCGCACCGGTCTTGTTTGTCCGAAAGAAGGATGGATCCTTGCGTATGTGTATAGACTACCGCCAGTTGAACAAGGTCACCATTAAAAATAAGTATCCTCTTCCCAGAATAGACGACCTATTTGATCAACTTCAGGGTGCTCAGTGTTATTCCAAGATTGACCTCAGATCAGGCTACCATCAGTTAAAGGTTAAGGAAGTTGACATTCCGAATACCGCTTTCAGAACCCGTTATGGTCATTTTGAATTTCTTGTCATGTCGTTTGGGTTGACGAATGCACCAGCAGCTTTCATGGATCTTATGAACAGAGTATTCAAGCCTTATCTTGATTTATTCGTCATTGTGTTTATTGATGACATATTGGTGTATTCCTGTAGTGAGACAGATCATGCAGAGCATCTCAGAATAGTGTTGCAGACTCTCAAGGATCGTGAGCTTTATGCAAAATTCTCAAAGTGCGAGTTTTGGCTCAAGTCAGTGGCATTCCTAGGCCATGTAATTTCAGGTGAAGGTATTAAGGTGGACCTTCAGAAAATTGACGCTGTCAAGAACTGGCCCAGACCCACCTCAGCAACAGACATCAGAAGTTTCTTGGGTCTGGCAGGTTATTATAGGCGTTTTGTTGAGGGATTTTCCTCTATCTCAGCTCGGCTGACTAAGATGACTCAGAAGAAAGTCAAATTCCAATGGTCAGAGGTATGTGAGCACAGTTTCGAAGAGTTGAAGAAGAGATTGACTTCTGCTCCAGTTTTGACACTACCAGAGGGAACCGAGGGATTCGTTGTCTATTGCGATGCTTCGGGAGTTGGTCTCGGATGTGTTTTGATGCAGCATGGTAAGGTTGTTGCTTATGCGTCCAGACAGCTTAAGACTCATGAGAAGAATTATCCAACCCATGACTTAGAGTTAGCAGCTGTGATTTTTGCACTCAAGATATGGCGGCACTACTTATATGGAGTACATGTGGATATTTTCACCGATCATAAAAGCCTGCAATATATTTTCAAGCAAAGAGAGTTGAATCTTAGGCAGAGAAGATGGCTCGAATTGCTTAAGGATTATGATGTGGATATTCTTTATCATTGATAAGTTGGTATTTTACCAACTTATCTCTTCTTTAATCTTATATTTTTGCTATGTTTGCTTGAGAAAATAGTGCATTTAATATCGTTTACATCTATTTTACAGGTTTTATGTGATTTAGAAGTGATCGGAAGAAACCAAGTGAAAATTAAGTCAAAAAGAGGCCAAATGGGACAGTTTTGCAAAAACGGGCCAGATCTGCAAAAACGGGCAGAATTGCAAATCTGAAAAATGGGGCATAAAAGAGAGGCTTAGGGCAGAAAACATTTTATCTTTGGCTCAACACAAGTCCTTGGAGGCTAGGATTTCACACCAACACATTGGAGGAGAAGATTGGAAGCACTTTAATGAGATATTCTTAATCCTTTCTTCAATTTCTTGTTTTGTATTGAATATTTATGTGTGTAGTATTTCATTTCAATACTTGAACTTTGTTTATGGAAGTATATATTGTTTAAGTTTGGATTGAATCTCTTGTTTTGCTTATGTGTTGAATGATTTTATTCCTAATGAAGTGAGTTATTGTTTCTTTAATTAATCTCATGTTGAATGATTCTTAAGGGAGTAGCTAACCCTAAGACTTGCCCATTTATTTCGGTTTAAACTTGGAAGAGGCAAACTCGGGATTGGGAAAGATTAATTAACAAGAATTTGGGGCGTTAACCCTCATCTTATGGAAATCGACCTAGGAATAGGCGACACCACTTGTAGCCATATTCGGGTGTTCTTAATGCTTCTAATTGCTTTAGGGATATTCAATTAGGTAGTCTAGTTAGTCTTCGGAAGAAGCTAATTTAGAGTCATTATCCGAGGCTAAGTAA
The DNA here is from genome assembly GCF_019175385.1 of Lycium barbarum. Classification (NCBI taxonomy): domain Eukaryota; kingdom Viridiplantae; phylum Streptophyta; class Magnoliopsida; order Solanales; family Solanaceae; genus Lycium; species Lycium barbarum. Next base: position 115,580,574 of record NC_083344.1, on the reverse strand, counting down.
TATAAGCTCACCATTATTTGTAAATCATGAAGTACATTGGATCGTTACTTGAGCGTAGTTTCCCTTGTATCCATGCTTGTGGCCATTGATCATTTTACTTGCTTTCTAGGTTAGTTTACATTTTTGCATTAGTTATAATTCTCTCAAACAAAACCAAAATATCATCCATCGTTTGACTTTAGCGTAGTTGGTGAAAATTCCTACTTTTCCTAATCGCCTATATATTGTTCTCTGTGGGATTCGACCCCGACTCATAGTTGGGTAAATTATATTTGCATACGACCGTGCCCATTCTAATTAATAGGGTGGATTTGGACGTTATCAATCATCCGGGGAAAGCGAATGTTGTAGCTGATGCTCTTAGTCGGCGTTCCATGGGAAGTTTAGCCCACGTGGACGTGGATAAGAGAGTTATGACAAAGGAAGTTCACCGTTTGGCCAATCTTGGAGTTCGACTTTTAGACTCGGAGAATGGTGGTGTGGTTGTTCAGAACATGGCTCTTTCCTCTTTAGTCGTGGAAGTCAAGGAGAAACAGTTTAATGATCCCTACTTGTTGCAGCTAAAAGAGGGAATTCACAAGCATAAGACAACGGCTTTCGAACAGGGGGGAGATGATGGTACCTTGAGGTACCGAGGTAGATTGTGTGTTCCAGATGTAGATGGGATCAGAGAACGAATCATGTCAGAAGCTCACAATTCCAGGTATTCCATTCACCCAGGTTCCACTAAGATGTACCATGATCTTAAAGAGATTTATTGGTGGAATGATATGAAGAAGAATGTAGCAGATTTTGTAGCTAAGTGCCCGAATTGTCAGCAAGTGAAAGCCGAACACCAGAGGCCTGGTGGCTTAGCTCAGAACATTGATATTCCTGTCTGGAAATGGGAAATGATCAATATGGACTTTGTATCAGGTCTACCTCATTCGGCTAGGAGACGTGACTCTATTTGGGTGATCGTTGACCGGCTTACTAAGTCAGCGCACTTTTTACCAGTCAAGACCACAGATTCAGCAGAAGATTATGCCAAGCTGTATGTTAATGAGATTGTCATATTGCATGGGACACCAGTGTCCATTATTTCAGATCGTGGTGCTCAGTTTACAGCGAATTTCTGGAAATCCTTTCAGAAAGGATTGGGAACCAAGGTGAACCTCAGCACAACTTTTCATCCACAAACAGATGGCCAGGCAGAGCGTACTATTCAGACTCTAGAGGAAATGTTAAGAGCATGCGTTTTGGATTTCAAGGGTAATTGGGATGATCACTTGCCTCTTATCGAGTTTTCCTATAATAATAGTTATCATGCCAGCATTGGGATGGCACCATTTGAAGCTCTGTATGGGCGAAGGTGTAGATCACCAATTGGTTGGTTCGAAGTTGGTGAAGCGGAGTTGTTAGGACCAGACTTGGTTTATCAAGCTATGGAGAAAGTCAAGTTAATACAGGAGCGTTTGAAAACTGCTCAGAGTCGCCAGAAGTCGTACACAGATGTGAGGCGAAGGGACTTGGAATTTTTAGTCGATGATTGGGTCTTCCTTAAAGTCTCACCCATGAAGGGTGTCATGAGATTTGGCAAGAAGGGGAAGCTCAGTCCCAGATATATTGGACCTTACAGAATTCTACGAAAGGTTGGTCTAGTAGCTTATGAACTTGATTTGCCACAAGATTTGGCTGCTGTTCACCCAGTGTTTCATGTATCCATGTTGAAGAAGTGTGTAGGAGACCCATCGTTGGTTATTCCTGCTAATACTATAACAGTTAAGGATGGCCTCACCTATGAGGAGATCCCCGTAGCCATTCTTGATCGTCAAGTTCACAAGTTGAGAACTAAGGAAGTAGCCTCAGTGAAAGTCCTGTGGAGGAGTCAGAAAGTTGAGGAAGCTACATGGGAAGCCGAGGAGGATATGAAATCCAGGTACCCGCACTTGTTTCGGCCCGCAGAAGAGATTTATGATGAAGCGCCAAGATTTTGAGGTATGTAAACTTTCTTTTTATGTTTTTGGTCGTGTGTGGCCAATGTGTAATGCTGTTGTGATGTAGCCCTGTGAGGCAATGATATTATGGGTTGTTGTGACAGGTTGGTAGTGCCTTATTACAGGGGAAACTCTGGCAAATTTTTTGTAGAATCCCAAATGGTTATCATTCGAGGACGAATGATCCCAAGGGGGAGATATTGTAACACCCCGTAACTTCGGACAAGAGTTTGACTCATAAGATGATAATATAATGAAACCAAGATGAGGGTTATAGGAAGTGTTTTGAAAACCAATTAAGTCATAAGAAATGTCTTTGGGCAAAGAAAAGTTGGAAGCCACTCTACGGGGCGTGTTTTCAAACGAGTTTTTGGAAGGTCTTACTTCCAACGACCATAACCCCTCTATTAATTTGGAATTTGGGAAAACTTCCTTGATAAAAGTTGTATCCCCTTGAAATAGCTTTCCAACGGTATATTACAGGCCTCAATCAGACATCTTTGCAAAACGTTATGCCCATTATACGACAGACTGTCCGAGAAGAAGAATTTTGACGGACCATTTGACGGTCCGTAGAACATTTGACGGTCCGTAAAACATTTATACGGTCCGTCAAATGGTCACAGAGAATCATATTTTCCTGGGCAGTTTTACGGTTCATTTTGACGGTCCGTATAACATTTTGACGATCCGTAAAACAATTATACGGTCCGTAAAATGGTCACAGAAGACCATATTTTGCTGGGCAGTTTTACGGTTCATTTTGACGGTCCGTAAAACAATTATACGGTCCGTCAAATTGACTCAAGCCAGCGTAAAATGGTCACAGAAACTCAATTTTTGCTGGGTAGTTTTACGGACCATTTTGACGGTCCATCAAACAGTTTGACGGTCCGTAAATATGGGCGTAGAATTGCCCGATGGGTCAGATTTTAAGATATTAATAAGAGACCCAAAATCATTTTTTTCATTCCCATTTCTCCTACACGACTCAAGGGTTCTCTAGAGCCATCCAAACACTTCATATGCAAGAATCCAAGTGAAACTAAAGATCCACTTCATTAATTCACAAAACTAAGTGTGAGAAACACATCAAATCCATTCAAGTCAAGAAATTCCATAGAAGGTGGAACTAGGGTTTTGTTCAAGTGAAGCTTTTCAACTCAAGACTTATTCCCACAATAACTAAGGTAAGTTTTATGATGTTTCATGATGATTAAAGTGTTGATAAGTTCTTGGGAGAATAGTAAATGGGTTTGATAAAGAAAATTATATGAACTATGCTAGGGTTTTTGGATTGTTGACTTGGGATTGTTGTATTCATATGGGTGATGAAGAATGATGTTAATTACATCTAATTAAGACTGTAGAATCACCTAGAAGTCATAAAATGGGGATTGGGTGAATAAAACACCATTAATGAAGGTTGTAGAGCTTCATGCCCACTAAGTGTTTGATAAAATGCTTAGATGGCCAAAGCATGAATATTATTGGTAATATAGAATCCCTTTGACTTGTATTGATATAGATCAAAGTTGAAAAGGTTGACGAACATTGTATTACGCTCAAAGGCTGGAATTAAGGTATGTGAGGCTAACTATCTACGTTAGGGAATATTCATGATTCTCCCTATGCCTCATTCTTCATGCTTGTCAGAAATTTGACTCAGAACATAGTTTAGCCTAGTTTCATGATATGATATAGAACTATTATCTTCTAGGGTTGCAGTTACAGAATTCGTTCATGGTTGTCACTTTGAACATCATGAACTCAGCACGTAATTTTTATCGACTTATGCATTTTTATCATATGAGTCTCAGTCAGTGTATAACCAGTTATTTGCAAGAGTCCCATAATCAGGAGCAGTTATCATGCTATCAGCTATAGCCAGAATTAGTTTTGTAAATTGTTAATGTTGAACACCTGTATCTGTACTTTTGGGCCCTAGGCCACAGTTTATGCATACGTATTGCTTGGGCCAGTGGCCACAGTTTTTGTGCACATTATTTGGGCCCTAGGCCACAGTTATATTTACAGTTTTACAGGTGATTCTTTATCCAGAACAGGGAGTACTTCAGCTTCTTGCTTTCCTGTTTAGTTCAGTTTTAGTTTTCAGTTTTCAGTTTCAGTTCCAGTATTTTATTGCATCAGTTGCTTTACATACCAGTACAATTCAAATGTACTGATGTCCCTTTTTATTGTTTGGGGGCCTGCATCTCGCGATGCAGGTAACGATACACAGGTTGACGGCTCAGCTAATTAGGAGTGCACATATTAGTTACTGGTGAGCCCCACATTCCTTTGGGGCGTTGTCAGCTACCCAGTTATTTCAGTTTATAGACAGCTCTATCATTCAGTACTCTTAGAGGCTTCATAGACACAGTTCAGATAGTCAGATATTTATTATATTAGCCTTGTTGGCAGTTGTTCAATCGTTTTGGTTTAGCCATGTTGGCTACTTTCAGATATGTTCAGATTGTCTAAGTATTTTCGCATTATGATATTTCAGTGAGACTTTTAGTTAATCAGCATGTGTTAGTTTTATTTTATAAATTAGTTATGTTTTGGTATCACATGTTGATTCATCCAGCCAGTTGGTTCGCTCGGTCACATGCAGTCAGGCACCGGGTGCCGTGTTACGTCCAGGCCCTGGTTCGGGGCGTGACAGTAGTCTTACCTCCATCGACTCAAACCACCCAATGGGAGATTTACAACGTCTCCCATACAAGGCTTCATAAGGAGCCATTTGAATACTTGCTTGATAGTTATTATTGTAGGCAAATTCAATAAGAGGCAAGTGCTCATCCCAATTTCAGCCAAAATCAATGACGCATGCTCTTAACATATTCTCGAGCGTCTGAATAGTCCTCTCAGCCTGTCCATCAGTTTGAGGGTGGAAAGCAGTACTCAAGTTGACACGAGTGCCCAACCCTTCTTGAAAGGACTGCCAAAGTGAGCCGTGAACTGTGACCCTCTGTCAGATATCATGGAAACTGGAATTCCGTGAAGTCTGATGACTTCTTTCAAGTACAACTTGGCATATTGTGGCATTGTGTCAGTCGTCTTCACTGGCAAGAAATGTGACGACTTTGTAAGTCGGTCTACAATCACCCAAATGGATTCATGCTTTAGACGGGTGCAAGGTAAGCCAACTACAAAACCCACATTAATCATTTCCCACTTCCATAGCTGAATTTTAATATTCTGAGCCAATCCACCGGGTCTTTGATGTTTAGCTTTCACCTGTTGAAAATTTAAACATCTCGACACAAAGTTAGAAACACTCTCCTTCATATTGTTCCACCAATAAATCTGTCGCAAGTCTTTGTACATCTTCATGGACCCCGGATGTACAGAATACCTCGAAGTGTGTGCCTCTGTCATAATCTCATCACGAAGCCCATCAAAGTTGGGTACACACAAATGACCATTCATTTTTAGTACCCTATCATTATCAAGAGTAAAAGTATGAAGAATATTCTTGGACTGCACACCATTCCGGATGTTCACCATGTTCATATCCTCAAATTGCTTAGCCTTGACATGCTCAATAAGAGAGGAACGTGCTAAAGCATAAGCTGTAAGATTTCCATCATCTGTTTTATCGAGTCTAATTCCTTGATCTGCAACTCCTCAAATCTCTCGAGCTATCGTTAAGTGTGCCGAAGTACCTAACAACCTCTAGCTCAATGCATCGGCCACTACATTTGCTTTCCCCGGGTGGTAAAGAATGCCTAAATCATAATCTTTCAATAACTCTAACCATATTCTGTGCCTCAAATTTAATTCTCTTTGCTTGAAAATGTAATGCAAGCTTTTATGATCAGTACACACTTCACAACGCTCACCATACATATAATGACGCCAAATCTTCAAGGCAAACACTACGGCGGTAAGCTCTAAGTCATGGATCAGATAATTCTTTTCGTGAATCTTTAACTATCTAGAAACATAAGCAATAACTTTACTGTTCTGCATCAAGACACAACCTAACCCAACCCAACTCTAGAAGCATCGCAGTAAACCACAAAGTCACCTCAACTTGTCGGTAAGGTCAATACGGTTGCTGTGGTCAATCTAGCCTTCAACTCTTGGAAATTTTTCTCACAAGCATCGGACCACTGAAACTTGGTCATCTTTTGAGTCAGCTTAGTCAATGGCGATGCAATAGTAGAGAAACCCTCAATGAATCTCTGATAATAACCAGCCAAACCCAAGAAAATTCGGATTATTGTCGGCGTCGTCGGCCTCAACCAACTCTTTACAGCTTCGATATTCACTGGATCAACTTTAATACCCTCACTTGAAACCATGTGCCCCAAAAATGCAACCGACTGTAGCAAAATTCACGTTTGGAAAATTTTGCATAAAGCTTATTTTCCTTATGTGTCTGCAAAGTTTCTCTCAAATGATTGACATGCTCCTCTTGACTTTGGGAATACACTAAGATATCGTCGATAAAAAAAATCACGAATGTGTCAAGGAAAGGCTTGAAAACCCGATTCATTAAATCCATAAAGGCCGCAAGAGCATTTGTTAACCCAAAGGATATCACTAAGAACTCAAAGTGCCCATAGCGAGTCCTAAAGGCCGTTTTTGGAATGTCCTTCTCTTTAATTTTTAGCTGATGATAACTAGACCGCAAATCAATCTTTGAAAAGTACTGAGCACCCTGCAACTGGTCGAATAAATCATCTATCCGCGAACTTACACCGAGCGAACCATTATGACATAATAAGTAACCCAAACTCATATTCACCTAACTCAAATAATTAACTTAATAACAATATGAGACAAAATAAAATAACTCCCTTCACGATCAAAGTACATCAAAACGAAAAGTAAACATAAGTAGAAATGTCATTCGCTATGCCATATGAGTACCCACTACCCAAAATGATACAAAGTCTCTATGGAGCCTCTATGACGCTACGAATGAAATAATAAAGTTACGAGGTCATCCCGCACTATACAACCGAAATAGATGATCCACGATTGGAAAAGTGGGCCCACCAAAAGTAGAAAGCTACAGGAACTCTAACTAGCACGCTGATTGTCCTGCACCTGACCGCCTGCTAAACTTGACATTATTTAAAACAAACGATGCCTGAGTATTGGAAATACTCAGATATGCGTCATAGGTAGAACTCGTGGAGCGGTAAGAGTTAGGGAATATAAATGAAGGAAATAACAAGTGCTTGAAAGACAAATCAAATAAACAATACAATTCACTAGAGTTTGTAATGAAACGCCAGTTACTTTATAACATATTTAGGATTTTAAAAACATCTCAAGTGTCATGGTTCTGATCCATATTTCAAGTCTCAAAAATATATATGATGTATACACTCGGGACACCATCCGCGAGGCCTGACGTACTCTCCCCGCCAAATAGGCTATGATACATCGGGGTACAGAACCCACGAGCCCAATCATCCCCTCGATCGGGTTAGCAATGATACACTGGGGTGTAGAACCCATGGGTCCGGTCATCCCCTCGACCGGATGAGCAAATAAATATCAAAGTCCTTATCGTTAGTCATATCTATTTTATTGATCAAACTAGAGTAAATCAAATCGATTCAAGTATTAGAGTAGCTTTTAAAACATAAAAATAACTAGAAGCTCGACATAACTTGAAGTCTCCTTAATTAAGCTAAGAGTCGTTCCAAGCATTTCAAATGGTCCTAACAACTTCAATCTACATAAACGAACTCATATTCATCAACAACGTATCACAACTACGCCAATTAACCAAGTATCCAACACTAAATTTTCAACAATTCAATATTCATGTGATGTCTTGGTTAATCACCCTAATTAATTCCATCAATCGCGTTGATACATTCATTTGAGCCGTATAAGTCTACCATTTAAACCTATCGATACTATTCATCATCTCTTTCACTAATTTCATACCCTCTATTACTATCAAGCTAGGGTTTTGTATTTAAGGTCACTCCACACCAGCTCAAATAATACCTTTCACCACCATAGATACTCATAAAAAACTCATATTTATAATTTATAAGTGTAGAAATTACCTTCTTGAAGAAAATCCCAAAAATCAACTTTAGGCATTTTTGAAAACTCTAGATGTTCTTTCTAAAATCTAGCCAATCTATAAATGTAGTGATGTAACTATAAGTGTTAACTAACTCTAGTTTACCCATAATTAGTAAGAATTTACTTTGGAGTGTCCTCAGAAGAGCTTGGCCGAAACCCTCACTGTTAGCTTCCCCGACAACTTTGTAAAATAATTTTAGCTTTTGGAATGAGCTTTAATGGGCTTTAGGATATATATGTATATAAAGGACCAGCTTTTTGGTCTGTTTTGTTTTTACTGCCGCTATCAACCGCATACGCCCTTCCCTATTGCCTTGGAGCCATTCACTGTCGGTGTATTAATTGCACCATTTTCCTTTTTTTTAAATAATAATAATAAAAAGAATGCTAACCTCTTTGTTTTTTTTTTCCACTCTCTGTTGTGATCCCTTTACTAGTTTTTTTATAAAGCTTAGCATGGCCCCACAAATTAAGAAGTAGTAGTATTAAATTAAATTTGAAATTTTTCCGAGGCGCTATAATAAAACCTTACGAAATTTTTAGAGTCACTACAAACTAAATACAACTCCATCTTTAACTCCAACTTCAAAACTCCAAATGAAGTGAAAAATATTTGGTTATCATGGCCAAACGCCCATTTAAATTCCACCTTTACCTGTACTCAATAAATGTATATATATATATATATATATATAGAGAGAGAGAGAGAGAGAGAGAGAGAGAGAGAGTAATGTGGTGAAAAAAAGAAAGTACATTAAAAAAATAAGGATAATTTAGTCAAATTATCTTTTTCTTAAGGAGCATGTAAAAAATATGACAAATAAATGAACCGAAAGGAAATCATTAATCATTTTTAATTCTCCGAGGAGGAAAATGAATAACACAGAAGAACGGGAATTACGTAATTGTGTGAAAGACTTTTATGGTACCGCAAAATAGTGAGCTTAGTATGGCACTTATTTTAATTTTATCTAATTTGATGATTTTGCGTGCTTACTTGTAGTGGTGAAGTCAGGAATTTAGTCAAGGTGTTCAAATTTTAAAGGAGTGAATAATTTTTTTTTATAGTCGAGTGGGTGCACAAAACCCGAACCCCCCCCCCCCCCCCCCCCCCCCCCGCCCCCCCTTTTTTTTTTTTTTACTCATGAGCGGGTGCTCTATATGAAAACTTAGAATTATGAAACTATCAATTGTATAAATCCAAAACTAACATAGAAAAGTCAACAAAAACAATTTTAGCATCTAGTTGAATTATATAAAGAATAACACACACCAAAACTAAAAATTAAAAATAAGAATAATCATGCAACATAAAAAAAGTAGTACCTACTGCTATTGGTAGAGTACAAAAAAAAAAGGTCGTAGGCCAAAACAATCTATAGGTAATATGAAATAAAAAAGGCAAAGAAATAGTAGTTAAAATAAAAGAAAGCGTGCCTCGAAGTATTTTTCTTTTTTTGTTGCTTTATTTTGACTGAAAAAGTAGAAAAGAGAAGAAGAATATGGACATTTTAACTTTAGATGATGCATTTCTAAATTTTATAGACTGAATTAAATATAAAAAAAGATAGAAAAAACCCTATGTTAATTCATTCAAAATTAAAGAAGAACTGGTAGGGTCTAATAAAGAACAGAATAAATGTGTTCTAGTAATAGAATCCGGCCTACCAATCCTCGTGTCACATTCTTAATGATGACTATAAAAGGCTATCTAACCACATACTTGCATGTCTCAAATGCACACCCTTACCGCTGGACTGTCACTCTCGATTGTGACAAAGGGTGTGCATTTATTCATATAAATATCACGATATTTCACCTATATATACGGTCTAATTTTCCGGCGAAGGATGTTGATAGAACTGATGAATCCACCAGAACAATTTAAGGGATCTGGTCCATAGTCATTTTCGGCTAAAATGACTATGGTGGCCAATTACCCAAAGTTGAGTGACTATAGAAGCCACTTCCCCAAAGTTGAGTGACTATAGAGGCCAGTTACTCAAAGTTAAGTGACTTTTTGAAAGATAAAATAAAGTTGAGTGACTTTTAAAAGACAAAATAAAGTTGAGTGACTATAGAGGCCAATTACTCAAAATTGAGTGATCATATAGGCTTCTAACACCAAACAATATACATAATTAATTCTTTACTGGGTTGCTTGATATTAAACAAATATCACGAGGGAAACTACACAAATGAATCTACAAATGTTGCTTCAGATAGACCTTGATTAGCGTAGATGAATTATATTCGAACCATCGATTTTATAATTATCTGAATGATGAGGAGTAATTCCAAGCTTATTTTAAAACAAGGTAACTTGTCCGCGCTTTGCGCGTTTATGATTCACCTAATTATGTTACAAATCATCCTTTAATATACAAATATTAGAGATAATACCTTTTTCCTCTTTTTCTTCCTTTTTAAAATGTTTTTTCTTTCACACTCTCTTTATATTTTTAAAAGTCAATCTCCCTTTTCTTTTCTTCCTCTTTAACTTAAGTAATAAATTTAGGTAACAAAAGAAACTCATAGGTGATCAGAACAAAGTTTTGATAATCATGATCACAACAATTGCTTGCGGCAATCCGCTGCACTTTAGTGCAATTTATTTCCGAAGCATGTTAAGCCATTTCTATATTCTAATTAGTCAAGAGTATTCGGCTTCCATTATTACAAACTGGGATATCACAAGCTCCTTATTCCATATGTCACTATCACTTATAGAAGAAAAGGCCTAAGAGTACATATCTCGCACAACACTGTAGTGAAACAATAGCTTTTGCATGAATGTCAAAGTGAGGCTGAATTAATGGATCGCTGTAGGTTTTGTTAGCTAAAGTTGTCTTGCAGACGCCTACTTTCTCCTAGACCAAGTTGATCCTGCATCATCTCAAATTCATTTTCATGGCCAATCATCATATTCTCGGGCTCTATAGCTTGTAGAGGTACATAGGTAGGAGACAAATTTTGTGCTTTCAGATATGTTGTACCTGCCTCCTTTTGCCATCCAATGCTTCATGGTGGAATCAATGCATTCTACTGCTTGTTCAAGAGGAGATTTAGTCACAAAGCACTGATTCATTCCTCTGCAGTTTCTGCCAGGAAAACTTGATTTGATCTCGAGTCAACTATATCTTCAATAGTGCATGCTAGCTCTAGGAGTTCAGCTTCCAATATTGTCAATGCCTCAAGATCGCCTTCGCTTGTTATATTGCAAGGTTTCTCCATAATAGCTCTCGAGGATTCAACCTTTTTAATAGAACTACAACAAAATACATCAGTAATTTGCATGGATTGTTGTATAATGCTCTTGTATGTGTTTTATGCAATAACTTCTTTCTGCAAGATCTGTTGGGGGAATTAAAGTATCGAGCAAATATGAGAGAAAAATACTTCTATTACTTTCAAGAATAGAAAGAAGAGACATACAAGCTCTAACAAAAAAAAAAACTCTCAAAAGACACCTCACAAATCTCTCAAGGATATTACACAACTCTTCTTGGTTGTGCTGTGATGATCTAATATCTGATGATAGAAAGCTTTACAAGCTTCTCTATTTATAGGACCAAAACTAGGTAGGAGGAAGGTGTGAGGAGGCTTGGAGGAAGCTTCAATGGTGGGTGAGAGGAAGGTGACTCCTAGGTGTGAGGAAGCATCTGTTGTCATTCATAGATTTGGAGGAAGCTTCATAGAAAGTGCTAGGAATTGAATTCTTCAATTTTCTTGTAACTGGATATGTCCTGGAAATTGAATTCTTCAATTCTCCCCTTCCAGGCATATTCAGAACAAGCATCCCGACTATGTCTCTGCATAGCTCTAGCTTATCTCGTGTCACCACCTTTGTCAGATGTCTGATGGATTCTCCTTTGTGTTGGTCTTCACTAGTCTCAATAGTTGTTGATCAATTGTCTCGTGTATCTAGTGATACCGAACATCAATATGTTTTGTACGAGAATGGTACATGGAGTTCTTGCTCAAGTCTATAGCACTTTGACTGTCATAATGTAACTTGTACTCTTTCTGCTGGATCCCAAGTTCTTGGAGATAACGCTTTAGCCACAACATTTCTTTACCAGCTTCAGCGGCAACAATGTATTCTGCTTCTGTTGTAGATAAAGCAACACATTTCTGCAATCTTGATTTCCAAGAAACAACTCCCCCTGCAAAAGTGTAGATATATCGTGAAGTAGATTTTCTACTATCAATATCTCTGGCCATATCAGCATCTGTATAGCCTTCCAAGACTGAATTAGCTCCTCCATAGCAAAGACATAACTTCGTGGTACCCTTCAAGTATCTGAGAATCCATTTGACTACCTCCCAATGCTCCTTCCCGGGGTTAGAGAGAAAATGACTCACTGTACCCACTGCATGAGCGATATCTGGCCGTGTGCATACCATGGTATACATTAGACTTCCAACTTCTGAAGAATAGGGCACCGCTGACATCTCCCCGATCTCTTCCTTGGATGTGGGACATGTTCTTTTGCTCAACTTAAAGTGATTCGCAAGTGGAACACTAACTGGTTTGGTATTATTCATGTTGAATCTCTCAAGTACCCGTTCAATGTACTTCTCTTGAGATAGCCATAACTTGCGATTCTTCCTGTCTCGAGTGATCTGCATCCCAAGAATCTGTTGAGTCGGTCCTAAGTCTTTCATATCAAAAGACTTAGAGAGTTCTTTCTTCAGTTGGTTTATCTTCATTTGATATTTCCCAACGATCAACATGTCGTCTACATATAGTAGAAGAGCAATGAAGGTACCGTCTGGAAGTCTCTTGATGTATACACACTCATCCGCAGTAGTCTTATTGTAGCTTTAACTCTTCATGCATGAGTCAAACTTCTTATTCCACTGCCTTGGTGCCTGCTTCAAACCATACAAGCGTTTAGATAGCTTGCACACGAGATTATCACTTGAAACCTCAAAACCTTCTGGCTGCTGCATATAGATTTCTTCTTTCAAATCTCCGTGAAGAAATGCTGTCTTCACATCCATCTGTTCAAGCTCCAAGTTCATACTTGCTGCCAAGCCAAGTATAACTCGGATTGAGGTCATCTTGACAACTGGTGCAAAGATCTCATCAAAGTCAATTTCTTTCTTCCGTTGGAACCCTTTGACAACTAACCGAGCTTTGTGTTTCACCACTTGTCCGCTTGTATCCTTCTTTAACTTGAACACCCATTTGTTTCTCAGTGCCTTCTTCCCTTTAGGAAGTTCTACGATCTTATAAGTTTGATTTTTCTGTAGAGATTCTAACTCATCCTGCATTGCTATCAGCCATTTTGCTTTATCCTTATGAGACATAGCTTCTTGAAAACTCTCTGGTTCTCCATCTTCAGTAAGCAAAAGGTATTCAGATGATGAGTACCTTTTTGATGGTATATGGCCTCGTTCAGATCTACGAGCAGTTGGAACCATCTGAGAAGAACTACTATCATCTGTGTCGTGTGATGGTTCTGGTGAGGTGGGTTGTGGCTCCCCTTGCTCAGCACTCTCTTCTATCTCCTCATCTTCTTTTGCTTCTAAGTTTTCTTCTGGCACTTCGTCAATATTTCTCAAGAACAATTCTGGTGCTTCATTTGAAACTTGAGCACCCTCATTTGACTTCTTTGACATCGTGGATTTTTCAATGTCTTCTATTGTCAAATTTTCGTGAAACACAACGTCCCTGCTTCTGATCACTTTTTTCTCCTTAGGATCCCATAACCTGTATCCAAACTCTTCATTTCCGTAGCCAATGAAAATACATGGTATAGTTCTCGCATCAAGCTTCTGCCTGAGCTCTTTGGATACATGTGCATATGATGAGCAACCAAATACTCTAAGATGTGAGTATGTAGGATCCTTACCTGTCCATAGCCTCTCTGGAACTTCAAAGTTGAGCGGTACTGAAGGTGATCGGTTGATGAGATAACATGCGGTATTGACTGCTTCTCCCCAAAATGCCTTTGGAAGTTTATCCATGTCCAGCATGCTCCGGACACGCTCCATGATAGTCCGGTTCATTCTTTCAGCAACGCCATTGTGCTGAAGGGTGCGTGGTACTGAATTCTCATGTCGAATGCTATATGCTCTGCAATATGCATCGAACGCCTTGGAAGTATACCCTCCATTATCAGATCGGAGACATTTCAGCTTCTTTCCTGTTTCATGTTCTACCAAGACGTGAAATGACTTGAAGCACTCAAACACCTGGTCCTTCGTCTTCAGGAAATACACCCACACTTTCCGAGAAGCATCATCGATAAAAGTCAGAAAATATCTGCTTCCACCGAGTGATTCAACCTCCATGGGACCGCAGACATCAGAGTGTACCAAACTTAACAACTCTGATCTTTTTTGTTGAAGTGAAATTAAATGAGACTCTGTGTTGCTTACCAAATAGACAATGATTGCAAGGAAATAGTGCAGCGTTTTTGTCAACATTGATAAGATTCTTCTTCATCAAGGTAGTCAACCCTTTCTCGCTCATGTGGCCGAGTCTCTGGTGCCGTAAATCCTGAGAAGCGTCTTTTGCAATGTTGAGGCTGTCTGTACAAATTCTTAACTGCGTTTTGTACAATGTGCCACAAACATGTCCTCGAGCAATTGTAAAAACGCCCTTTGACATTTTCCATGTACTTCTGCTAAAATGGTTTTCATACCCTTGTTTGTCAAGAGATACCACTGACAGGAGATTGAGCCGAAGATCTGGCACATGTCCGACATCCTTCAAAGTGATTGTGCTCCCAGTACCTGTCTTTATTTGTACATCACCAATTCCGGCTATTCCAGAGGAACTGGAATTAACCATCTTCACCGCTCCAAAGTCTCCAGCTTTGTATGTTGTGAAGTAGTACCTGTGGGGAGTTACGTGGTAGGATGCTGCAGTATCTACCACCCATTCCGTGTCTTCTCTTGAGACGTGAAGGCATGTCTCATCATGGGTAGTACAGTACGCTACATCACCTGAGATTGTGATGAGCGCTTCACCACCCTTGTTCTTCGGTTGAGAACTGCTCTTGCCTTGCTCCTCTATACTGCAATGGTGGCAGGTATAAGAAGGTTTTCGGCCATCCGACGATCTCCCTCGACTTTTGCCTCTACTTTGCCATTTTCCTCTACTGTTTCTTTGTTGTTTTCCTTGTGATCTTCGTCGATTCTCCATCACAAGGGCATGAGTCTGATCTGTGCTCATGTCTTTCTTTCTTGCCTCTTTATTGAACAATGCATCCTTGACCACAGACATGGTAAGTTTGCCATCTGGGGCTGAGTTGCTGAGAGTAACAACTAGTGTTTCCCAAATATCAGGAAGGGAACTAAGAAGTAGTAGAGATTGCATTTCGTCTCCAAGTGGCATTTCTACAGAAGATAATTTATTTACCAGACTCTGGAAACTCACTGGTATGTTCGGCAATAGAAGTTCCACTTTTGAGCTTCATATTAACAAGGCGTCTCATCAGAAAGGCCTTGTTCCGAGCGGTCTTGGCCTGGTACATGTCTTTCATCTTCTTCCAAAGGGCATAAACGTCGATTTCTTGTACAACGTGGTAGAAGACACTATGGTCAATCCATTGTCGGATTTGACCAATAGTTTTTCTATTAATTTTCTTCCAATCTATTGACTTGGGCGGGTCAGGATTAATACCCTTCAGCTTTATTGGATCAAAAAGGTATTTACAACTGAGGAAATCTTCCATCCGAGGTTTCCACAGCGTGTAGTTGGTAGCCGTGAGCATAATCATGGCTCCAGAAGATGAAGTTGACTCGTCAATGGTCATTTTTTCACCTTCTAAATAATTTTCAAAAACAATTGAGGGGCCAAACTGCAATTTTTCAAAATTACAAAACTGACCGGTAACGTGGCAGCTGACACTACAAAAAAAGGCTCCATTTGCGGGGGTTAAATTCACACATTGCGGCGGTTGTTAACCCCCGCTATCCGCTGTAGCAGTGGTCCACAAAACCCCCCCAATTCTGGTCGCCGCAAACATTTTGCGGAGGTTGTTTTCCTGGCCGCTGCAACACAATTACGGCGGTTGTGTGATGTATTTTGCGGCGGTTCTGACCTCCGCAATTGTTATTTATTTTTTTATTAAAAAAATGTTCTGGGGGTTAAAACCCCCACAATTCATTTATTTAGCGGCCTATTGCTAGCAATGCTATTCTGATACCTTTTTTTGGGACAATTATTACTCTAAAACTGATTGAGAATATATAAATATAATGAAGCATCAATTTATTATTCAAATTGTTTACTAAAATCAAGTAGCATCAATGTATTATTAAGCCATATTGAAATTAACATAAAGCAAGTATTATCATTAGTCTCAAACCTAATATTAAACACATTCACTCCAACATCAGTATCCTCATTAGTCTCAAAAACTAACATCAAACACATCCACTCAGACCACTAATCATAAAGGATCCGCTACGTCCATTCAATCAACTACCATACTTAATTGTCTAATACAATTGCACGGAACTTCATTGGTTGCCATTACGATTACTGCCACCAAATGATCTTCTTACGTCCGTGGGTGAAGCTTGTCCACTAGCTGCATCACTTGGCTACAAAAAAGAATTTAAAATAACTAATGATCAAATCCTCATAATCAGAGATATAATTTTTCATGCTACTTATGTTTGAATCAATAGCTCTAACAGACAGTCCTCCTGATTCATTGATAAAAGGAGAGAATTATTTTTCTTGGCACTGATTCAAGTGATATTTTACAAAGTATAAGGGCATTACAATAATCTATAATCTTCCATGACAAATACACACTACATATATTTGAGACACAACAGTCCTCATTAAGCTCATTTCCCTTTCAACTTCTGCCAACTTCTGCAAAGTTCCCAAATATATATAGTATATCTTAACTTTCCTCCTAATTTCTACACAACCCCTCTGAATCTTTTGTAACCTTAACTATATACTATCCATTTTCAGTCCATGTTAATTTTCACAGGTGAAGAGAAATTAATTAAGAGAATCAAATTATGGGGTTGAATAATGGGTCCAGTTTTTTGGCTGATTTCCTGAGGCGGTGCGGTGTCTACTTAACCTTCAAATCTTGTCCAAAATTCAGACCATCTAAAACAATAAAAAGGATGTCCATATCAATAAAATCTTTGTCCTATTATTGAAGGGACACAGAGTATCATCCATCAATAAAGTAGCTATCAAAAAATGTACCTTTATATTTGTTGTCTAGATCCAGATTCCCTAGGTATCCATTCTTGAAGAATGACAATAAAAATAGAGCATAACTACTGACATTATCATCATCTTAACAGAAAAAGGTACATAAAAGCAACTACTTCAGGTTCCAACAAGTCTACAATGAAGGGATTATAGTTTGAGATTAATCTAGGATGTGAGTAAGTTACATTTCAAAGTTAACAATCTTACCGTTGAAGGAGGAGTAGTAGAAACAAAGATCCCAGCAAATTCTTCAGGTATTCTCCCTTCTTTCCTTATCATATACATCTTGAAAGCGCTCATCATTTCAATGTGAGCATTCATCAGAAAATTGAGGCTGTCTTGGCTTTTGTTGTGAGCACTCAACACCTGATTGTACTTCTCTTGCCATTGAGAAGAACATGAACCATTATTGTAACTTGAAGCATTCAAATCACAATAACGGGGTCTTGTTTGTTTAAAAGCTCTACTTGGGACGGCTCATAATCCCAAGCACCTTACCCATCCAGAATGCTCTTTTCCTAGTACCTTTCCGACGACATCATTTGGCGAAATCTCGGACTCATCTGTGGTGCTTTGAGTCATGGATTGCTCAATTTTTTCCTAAACACAGCATACACGATTAACTCAAGTACCAGTTGACAAGATAAAAATAAATTAAAGCAGATTTTTTAGACTTCCTGGCTTTGTTTTTGCAAACCTTCTTATTGCATCATAATTCCTCACTTCTACTTGATCAAAAAGAAAAAATTCCTCACTTCTACTCACTGCTTTTCCAACCACTTTCCCTATCTTAACATTTACCCTAATGATGGTTGCAGGCATTCTGGTATGAGCTTACTGCATTTTCTCATTTTAACACTGTTGACACCCAATTTTGTCCCTCTTTTATTTAATTTACTCGGGTTTCTAAATTTACTAACGAGCTAAATACTTTATTTTTCACAATATTTTATTGCTACTACTATTAATATCACTACTTTTATTTTCAACATTATGAGCATTACTTTATCATAAATTTTAAACAGTTAGTCATCGTTTCGTTTTCGGGTTCGGATTCGTTAAATTAATTACTAGACAACACTTTCTAAAATCCTTATTTTTTTACATATTAATTATTAATTATCTTGACATAGTATATATTGTACTAGTACTTAAATTAGAAGCCCAAAAATAATTAAATAGCAGAGGAAGGATCAACAATTTTCAACCAAATTAATGGCCCAAAAGATAAATACAATATTATTTTCCTACCCAAATAATCCAACCCATTTATTTGATTCGGTATCCAGCCCATTACCCATTTTCACCCGACCCGGCCCATCTACCTTATTCACCTAAAACCTAAGGGAAAGAAAACAGCAGCCGCACATGGTCATCTTCTCCTCTTTCCTCTCTTTACCCTAATCTCTCCACTCACACTCCCTCACGTTCCTCTCCACTATCGCCATCCCAACGTTCTCTGCCATCTCCACCATCATCATCTCCACACCTCCCTGTTCCCCACGCCTATCTCATACGCTCCTCTCTCTCTTCTCTTAAACCAAAACGAAACCCTATAAATCTGTGGAAATTAATTTTAAGAAGGGAGGAACGGAGACAAAAGATCTGGAATCTACAAAATTCCCTTACAAAAACGCAAGTATTTATCGCCTCAAATCTCCTTTGAAAATCAATCTTCATCAATTTCTTAGAATATTTCGTGAAGTTCAACCGCAAGAGGGACTGAGCACTGATTTGGGGATGATTGGGTATACATAAATATTTCGTTACAAATTCCTTTCTTTTAATCTGGTCTTAAACCCTTCAAATCGGAAAAATACTTTTGTTAAAATCCGAGATTTGTGATGAGAGGTTAAGGTCTCACCATTCGATTAATTTCCCTCGCTGTTCGACAAAGAACTTTAACTACGACAGAATCATTTTAATTTCGAGTCGAGTTTCGAATCGGCTCATACGAGAGAGTAGATTCGAGGCCTCGACGCCCCAGTTCATTGCGCACAAAACAGGTAAACTTCGATACATTTATTACTTCGGGTCTTTAGTTTCTGCTTTGGTTAAATTTTTAGCTGGTTCTGCTATTTTTATGTTATGTAGTTTCTTTGTCGTCATATTATTTTCTGATGTTTTGGGGGCTGTTAGGATAGAACGTTAATCGCCAAAAAAATGAATTCGAAAGATGCATATCGTAATTTGGATGTTTAGATTGAATTCCATAACTTAGAACCCATTTAGAGCCGAATATACATGGGTATACAATGAGCTATCAAGATAAGGCGAAGGCATACACTCGATATACGTCTGCTATACACACTATGGTGTGTATATCTTAGGTATATCATGTATATGATTAAAACAGGCCAGCACTGTCCCTCTTTTGCTCTGTTTGTTCAAGCAATATACACTGATATGTATATAATCTTCTTGGGTTAGATACGATGCAATGATTATATGATATGTTGATGTTGTTTGCTGTTTTGATTTGGCCTCTAGTTTACGTTCTATGCTCAATCCCATTAGCAACTATGTATTAGGCCTAGTTCTATTGTTTTGTCTGATGAGTATGTTTTATATGAAATTAAATGTCTTAGACCCTGATATCAGTTATGCACGAGTGTTTCGTTTATGAAAATTTATGAAATAAATCATGTCTGTGCTGTTTCTGAATATCATACTCTAATCCCCACGACTTGAAGTGAAACCTTTCGTTGGTTCAAATGATCAGATAAACTTAAGGCTGTTTGCAGTAAAAGGAAAAAATCAAGACTTATCCTTTCTGTTAGTAGGAGTTGGCATGGTCTACTCTTTGGTTCATAGACACGGATAAGTTCTATGTTAATTACTTGCTCATAGTTAGTGAATTTAAATTCTGCTTAGTGAGCATATTGTTAAATCTGCCTGCATACTTTATTTATAAGGATTTATTTGCTTAAATAACTTTGTTGTATCTATTTAACTGAGGCCGTTTGTGCCATGTATAATTGAACTTGCTTGGTATATCGCCCCTGTCCTAAACTGTTTGGTATTGTCTCTCTTTCCTGCATGTGTTGCCATTGTATTTAGCTGCGAACTCTGAAATACGCATGATCTCCCGCACTGTCAAGACTGCAGAATATTTCTGTGAATCTCATTCTTTATAACTAGTAAGGGTGACTCCAATTTGAAAGACAAATAAAGATGGAAAGAGATGTTACTAGCTGGTCTTGCTAATCTTGTTAGCTGTGCCATTTTTATTCATACTCACGCTAACACTTTCTCATAACAAGTAAATAGAAGTAAAACCAGTGAAAGAAATATAGTGTTAGTAACATCAATGATAGTTAATGGTCCTACACATATATGTTTCAAGCTGGTGTGTCTAATTTCAGTTTGTAAGTGTTTATGCGTTCACATATGTTTGTCGTTTCAGTCAGTTTGGTTCGTTTACGGGTGTTCAGTCGTTAGCGAATGTAGTCTTAGTTGGTAGCTTGATAGGATTCGTGTATATTCATGTTTGTTACTTGTTTAAAGTTCAATATGGTTTGATTGATTTGATTCTATAAGCATTTTAGTATTACGCAAATTTGGTGTGCGAATTTATGAGTATGAATCAATTGTAGCTTTTAGTATTCTCTCTATCGGTTTAAAAAAACGATTTAATTCAAGAAGACACTCAAAGTATGGGCTGTTAGATAATATGATCTAATCTTCGGATGCATATGCATTTTTAGTTTTACATTCTTGTTTTGGTTTAAACCTGTCATCTTCAGCTTGTTTCTTTTCTTTCTCTCTGTTTCTACCACATTTTAGAAATAACCCGAGTTTGCAAATGCCCTTGAATGCCCCTGTTTTTTCCAAAATCAGTTGTTGCGTGTTCCTCAGCATGCCTGCTCACTGGTAGATGAGTATAATATATCCGCCTAATTGTTAAAGGATCTAACATGTATACATGAAGACATAGTAGCTATCTAGACTAAGGAAGACTAAAGTGTGACGCGTTGTTTTACCGGTTATGTTATTTTGCTTAGCATCCCTCAGTTGCTGCCTCTTTAGATATATTCACTGTTACCTGGAATTTTCACAATGTCCGGTATACAAGAAATGACTTCCGCTGCATTTGTTGAAAGTCTCCTTCCTCTTCTTGTTTGTTCGGGAAGCTGTCACTGCGTTGACTGAGGCAGTTCCCTGTTTATTCGCAAATTACTAAGCGGCTAACAGATCGTTATACTTGATAAATATGTCGTGGAGTATTGAATCACCGTCTTCTGTCCCCAAATTGTCCCGTGAAAGACTTATGAGTATAAGACCAAATCCGTAAGGCCTACTGTTGATTTTGTGTATTTGATGAGTTTTGATAATAAACAAAAAGATCAATGCTATGACCATTTATGCCTACCTCTATATAAACAAAAAGATCCTGTTAGCTTTGCATACTATCTAAATGTGATTAGTGAAAACCACTGTTATGAGCTGATCTAGGTATGTACTAGTATGCTGTGTATACTTGTCATGTATGCCTTGTTTGTGGCACCGTTTATATGTGTTTTCCAGGTGTCAATTCCCTCTTAGCATGATTCGTTTAGTTGTTTTTGTCCTTTACTGTTGATGTTCTCTAAAGACTACCCTATGATATACGGGGTATACGCATTTCTGTACACTCATAAGTGTATAGGAAATAAGTATACTCAGTATGAGATAGATATACCATTTTTGTGTCACGTGAATTAACTGAAAATAAATCGGTAACTGTGTGTTCATTCATGTTATGCGTGGATTTTAAAAACCATGAACATCCTCGGGAAAATTTCCTTGTCACTAATTTTATCTTTTCTTTGCATGTACACATCGGAGGAAAAATGGAGTCCTAATTCGGGACTCATCATCTGCCGCATTTGTTGTTGGGCCAAAGCCCAATGAAATTCTCTTCTCGAGTCGTCCTCCACCCGCAACATATAAAACAAAATTCTTGGGCCAAGCCCAGATAGAAAAAAAGCCGAATACCGCAGCCTTTAAACGGGCTAGGCCTATCTACTTTCTCTATTTTATTTTCTTTTGTGTATTTGACTTGTATGGATTGACTAACACTTTATCGCATTCTTGTTCTTTCTTAGCTTAGATGAACTGTAATAAATTAGTGGGTTTAATTTTAACATAATGGATAGCTTAATTCAAGGGAGAGACTCATGATTAGCCCATAGATTTCATTCTCCTTATATATTATAGTTATTTACGACATCTATAATATTTTTACATATTAAAACAATTGATTCTTAAAAATAGTATGGCTATATTTTCTAGCTAAGGGAATCATAATTTATTTTCACTATTTTAAAGAATTCAAACGTAATGAATAGACCAATATGAATTATAGCATACGTTTGTAGAAATGATCTTTTAGATTTATCCAAGTTGCATATACTTTGATTGAGTATAGTTTCTAAGAAATGATAAAAGAGATGAAAGGAAACTCGCATTAACTATTTTCGTACTTTATTCGTACTCTTAAAATACAAAATGACTAATATTTCATCATTTGATTTTTTCAAATATTTATCAAAATGCTGCATTAATTCACATTTTTCGTCCACTCATATGTATCTTTGGCAAGCTTTATTTAAAAAAAAAAAAAATATCATTAGTTGAAACCTTAACAACATTTATAAGTCGTATTACAAAATAGCATCAAAAGTACTTTTTGTATACAAATTATTATTTTCCTACAAGTTCTATTTTTAATGGCATTCTTACATGTCTATCTATAACTTTAGCCATACTTAAAAATTACTTTCCTTTTCTACAACACTAATTTATACTCAGCCTAATTAACTTTAAGTCCGGTCGGTTAACCATTGTTAATGGGTCTTAAAGGGTGCCTAATACCTTCCCTTTAGACTAATTGAACCCTTACCTAGAATCTTAAGTTTCGCACTTTAGGTGTCCTAATTCACCATAAATAATTAGGTAGCGACTCCTTAAAAACAACAAAAACAGGAATCTCCAATATGTCGTACTTCTAATTTAACCTGGTTAAAATGGGGTATGACAAACACTCAACTAAAGTTTGGAACTATTCTGGTTAAAACCAACAACAGACAGTTTTCCAAACTCTAATATCATTAAGGTCCTTGTAAATGTATTCATTTTTGGACAAGGTCCTCATAAATGTACTCATATTGTCAAGAATCATGTCAAACTATATCTACATAGATTACAGTAAGAACTATCCACTTGGAAGATGATTTGAAGAAATTTACTAAATCCACAATTACATAAAAACTTACACATATCTCTTTTGCTGCCTCATTAACATATGATCCATCTTCATTCCTATGAGTAGCAAGATAAAGTTGACCTCGTCTAGGATTTTGTCTGCTATTAGCCATCTATAAATAGAAAAATCAAAGCCACAATAACTTAACTAACTAGGAACAGATTCTAGTTTCACTCAAGTAATCCAAAATGAAGCAAAAACATTCACCATTTCAGCCCTTCTTCTGGAGTTGGGTTTGGAGCCACCGATGTGTGAAATGGTTTGTGTCTTCCGAATTTCAACATTTCTTTTGCACATTTCCTTTCAAAAAGATACACAAAAGTTAAGATATATAAACAAATAGCCATATAAATACACATACCAATTGAAGCATTTAAATAAATACCCTTGTTTTTTCTTTAAGGCGGTAATCAACATAAGAAATCCATTCTTCCCGTGGAATCCCATCTGGAACTTTATTAATTGCCTCAGCTCTTATCTGATCTCTGCTCTTAAGTGGGTCATCAATTGCATTAAACAACTTTAGCCTTCTTGCACCCCACTTCTTACACATCGAACTATATTCATATCGCCTTGTATTTGACTCGCTGGTCCGAAAACAAAATCGCGGCTGCAAGAATAAAAGAAATGGTTAGCTTATCTATTATATGCAAATATACAGTCCACTTTTTCTTTTCTGTTAGATGTGATTATTTGTTGTAAAGACAACAACTGTCGAGATTTCCCCGAGTGAGATGTGTGATTGTTTACTCTTACAGACTTTTAGGAGGAGGACACTATTCAGTATATTATCCCCTACATCTGTACATGGAATATCAATTTCTGTGCTTCATAAATATTCCTGTTCTAGTTGAATTATCGTAAGGAGGATTACTAAAAAGGTCTTCAGATTGCAACTTCTGAAAACACCCTTATGAGTTAAAGAAAGAAAAGGATTTAGGTTTTTCTATGTCACAAACAATTCCTAATGCAATAACCAAATCACGGGTGATTAGTTATGATTAAATAGAAGAAAAGAGGAAATTAAGCCTCATTATGGCCTATACCTTTATAAATTGATCAAAGCAATTATTGAAGTATGCTGCAGGTAAATCCGACCATTTTTCAAAGTGAACTAGAAATATGGAGCTGTCTTTTGCTAAAATTCCACAAAAACCTGCAAGAATGTCTTGTCCTTCGCCAATAGGAGAATCTAAGTCGTCAAAATCAACCACAATACGTTCTCCATGAGATAGATTGAACACGCCGTTTTCTTCAGTTTGAGTTTCTTGATAGCTCCTTGTGAATCTGAAAAGATAAAAACCCAAAATTCAGAAATCACAATCAAATAACATTTAGGTAATCATTTGTAATTACCATCAAGAACTTTAGTAGAGAAACAGAACAAACCACTGACAAAAATATTGTCGTGAAACAATGATTTTGTAATCAAATATACTGGCTGCACAGAGTAGTAACTAAATTCAACCAAAACAAAATGGAAATCCAAAATACATTTTATGGAAGTGATAAAAATAAAGTGATTGAAATATTGCAGGTAAGACAATTCCAATATGAGATAAAATGACTGATGACAGCTAATGCATATATATACATATATCATCTTTTTAAAACATGAAAAGTCAAAACATTGAAAAGATTATCTGGAAGAGAAACCATTAATTCCAAACAGAACAACCTACAGTCAATGCACATTGTATATAAGTTTTGGTTTGACTTTCCACAACAACACTTCAACCCTAAGTAGTTAGGGCACCTATATGACTCCTAGCTAACAATTCCACTATATCAACATGACTAATGAATTAATAACAGGCTCTAGAATAGTTGCAGTATACCTGTAACTATCATTGTCATTATTTCTTTCTCAGGTTGATAGTTATAGTCATTGTTTCACCATCAACACACATGTATTCTTTATACATCTGACGTCTTACACTTGAGGGGTCAATATGTCATAAAAGATTCACAAGGCAATGTCCTTAAATTTACTTTGGACGAGTAATAATGCATCTAATGTCCAATTTTCTGTCATTTTCAACAGCATGGAAGCTAAACCATCTGCAGCAGAACTAATTTTGCTAGTCCCACCCCCACAGCAACGAGAAGAAGAAAGAAGAAAGAAGAAAGAAGAAGTAAGAAGCAGAAATCACCAATTGCATCTACCGTCCAATGTGACATAGACTCACGTCCACTAGACTTTTTAGGTGGTTTCGACTGTGACGCAGTTTGAACTGATGGAATCGGCTGCGTTGTGGTTTGACCTGATGGAATCGGCTGCGTTGTGGTCTGAACTGATGGATTTGGTTGTGCTGAATCCTGAACTGAAGGATTCCGCCGTGGTATCGGTTGAGAAATGAAGTCAGCCATTGTTGACGAATATTCTGATTCAGTAGTTGATGAGGTAATGGTGTATCATGAAAATGTGAAGGTTCTGATTCAGTTGTTGATGAAGATTGTGCTGCACCTCGTGAAGTAGATGCTGAGTGAACTGAGTTCTGTACGTTCTCGTAACGCTTGGGCTTTGGCATATCTTGTTGATCAAAATCTTGTTGTTGGTACGGCTCATTCCCGTACATTTCTCCTTCATCAAGCTCTCCCATGTCAAACAAATCTCTTGGCTTTAAATGTACAACCACACTCCATCCTTCATCAGTTTCATCATCAACATAATAGACCATATTTTCTTGAGATGCTTCAATATAAGGATCATGATCCTCACGATCGTCGGTGTGAATCAATCTAGAAAAATTGACACAATTAAAATTCCAAGCATCTCTTTTGAACCCTCTACTCCGAGTAGTGTCAGCTCATTGACATTTAAAGAGAAAAACCCTAAATCGACCATAATAATTAAGCTCAATAATATCTTCCACCTTCCCATAATATTGCAAGTCATCTTGCCTCGCATATCTATCAGCATTAGATGCAATACAAGAGGTGTCAGAGGTAAGGAAAACTCCACTGTTTTGAGTTTTCGATCCTTGTTCTCTAGACAAAGTCCAAAATTTGAATCCATTAATGTTATAAGCAGTGAACCTTCTTGCATTTGTCATCGGACCCTGTGCTAAAAACTCCAAATCAGTAGAGGTTGTATTGGCTATATCCGGATTCATAATCTAAATAAACAAAATTAGTTTTGTCAAATACAAAATTCAGACAAGAAACTTAATTAAGAATAGACAAACATTTGACTACCATTCACTTACTCGCTTTGGAAACCAATCAGGAAACTCCTTATTAACTCTCTTTTCTATTTCTGTTGGCAAAAGTTTTCGACGACCTCTTGAACTCCTTCTTATGTGATCTCTAAATTCACTACGAAGGAGTTGACTATATCGATTTAAATCACTTTACTCTAATGTTTTTGTCAGAATTCAAATAAATTTATATTTCTTACTCAATAAATGGCTTTACTGTTGCACAATTAAGTAACACATATCGATGGGCTTGAGCCTTCTCCAATTGAGTCAAAGGGAAATTTGAGCCTCTGACAGGTTTACCTTGTGGAGGGAACAAAGATGATTCCTCAGGAGCTATGTTATGATTTGGTTCATCATTTACACGTTTAGGCCTATTTACTCTCGACTCTATATCCTCAAAATAACGAGAATAAAGAGTCAGAGCTTCTTCAACTATGTAACCTTCAGCTATGGAACCTTCTGGTTGTGATTTATTCCCTACAAGGGACTTGAAATGGCCTAACAATCTATAACCAAAGCAAGAAGATATTAGAAAAAGCATTTACTTCGAAAGAAAGAGTTTTGAATGTCAAATATTTACCTTTCAACAAAATACATCCACCGATAATGTACCGGACCACCTTTCATTACTTCATCCACTAAATGGATAGTTAAATAAACCATTACAGTAAAAAAGGATGTAAGGAACAATATCTCTAAGTGGCAAAGTGTGAGTACAATCCGATCTTGTAGCTTTTCAAGGTCCGAGAGGCTCAAGGTTTTCGAACAAAGTTGTCTAAAAAATGAAGAAAGCTCTACCAAGGTTGCAACAACCTGGTTTGGAAGCACATTTCGAATTGCTATGGGCAATAATTGCTCCATAATGATGTGACAATCGTGAGTCTTTAATCCAAATATCCTCTTATTATCCAGATCAATACCACGAGAAATATTACTTGAGTAACCATCCGGAACAGAGACATTCTTTAAAGTTTTGAGGAAGGCAAGTCTCTTATTAACTGGAATGGTAAATGCAGCAAGCCAACAATTCTCATTCTTGTCTGGACATAGATCGCGCCTTATACCCATATCTTGTAGATCTTTTCGAGCATTAACATGATCTTTTCGAGATTAACAAGACTCTTATAACATTGTCGAACACATTCTTCTCAATGTGCATAACATCTAAATTATGGCGTAACAAGTTGAATTCCCAATATGGAAGATTGAAGAATATGCTTTTTTTTCTCCATTGTTGTTACATTTTCCCCAACATTTCTTTGTCTATTTCTTTTCCTTCTATTATTCAACTCTACTGGTCTTCCAAATGTAACATCAATTTCCTTCACTTGTTGCAAAATGTCTGACCCGGATAACTTTCTTGGCGGGTTCCTCTCCTCTACATTGCCAAAAACATGATGTCTCATCAATCTAAATTTATGATTTCCTACCAAAAACCGGCGATGACCTATAAAGCAACATTTTTTACTGTGACAAAGTCGACAAGGTTCTGTGTCAAAATTGCAAGACAGACATGCAAAACCAGTATGTGTGTTCCAACCGGATAAAATATCAAGTCCGGGAAAGTCACTGATTGTCCCATAAGAGTTGCTCGCATTCTAAACATTTCATTCTTTGATGAATCAAAAGTTTCCATACCTTCACACCATAACTCATTCAACTCCTTAACAAGGGGTTGTAGGTATACATCTATATTATTCCCTGGCGTACGTGGACCTGGAATGATAATTGATAGGATCACATTTGGTTGCTTCGTACATAACCAAGGTGGCAGGTTATATGGAATCAAAATCACTGGCCAAATGCTATAAGTAGTACTCATCGTTCCAAAAGGATTAAAACCATCACTAGCTAGGCCTAAACGAACATTTCGGGGATCAGAAGCAAATTCAGGAAAAGTAGTATCAAACCTCTTCCACGCCTCACCATCACTAGGATGCCTCATGATTCCATCTCCATTACTATTCTTTGTATGCCATCGCATCTGCTCTGCAATCTTAGAGCACATGAACAATCTTTGCAATCTTGATTTTAGCGGAAAGTAACGTAATATTTTTGCAGGTATTTTCTTTTGATTCTTCATTTTAGTAGGCACATGATTAGTGTTGCTCTTCTTGTTAGGCTTCCATCTAGAGACGTGACAATGCTTACATGTTTCCTCATCAGCATCATCTCCCCAGTACAACACGCAGTCATTCGGACAAGCATCTATCTTGATATAATCAAGAGAAAGCTTTTTTATGGTTTTCTTGGCCTCGTAGAAAGAATTAGGGATCCTTGCAAACTCAAATGCATCCCTAAGTAGATCTAGAATCATAGTCATTCCCTTGTCACTTAGCCCAGACGAACACTTTATGTGATACAACTTTAACAAAACTCTAGTTTTGAGTACTTGGACCCTTCAAATAATTGTTCGCTTCCATCTCTAAGCAACTCAAAAAAATCTTTGTTATTTGAAGGTGTATCATTTAACATTTCTTCTTCTCCAACTACTTGTGACGGATCTACATCAATGTGCTTATGCCTTGAGCCCTGAAATGCTTCATTAATTAACAATTCTATAGGATTTTCAGGAGGCAATGTATCTGGGATAATCTCTATATTTCCGGAGTTTTGCAATAGATCTATTTCCCCTTGCATAACCCAAGTGACATAATTTTGAGGGAATAGCTTGTCGATCAAATGATTGTACACTATATTTCTAGTCTGCCACTTCTCATTCCCACATTTAGGACACGGACATTTTATTTTATTTCTTACAGCTCCGTTCGTAAATGAAAAATCTAGAAATTGATTCAACCCAATCAAATATTTAGTTGTGGTTCTAGGCATTCCAATCCAAGATTTATCCATCGGGGAGTACTGGTTTATAACCTTTCAACAAGTGAAACTGATGAACATAAATCATATTTTTGAGAAGAAGAGTTGAATATAACCTACAGAATTTCATGCGAAAGAACAGTTTAGTAACCTAATTTATGGATATAGCATAAACAGAACAATATTTGTGCTTGTTTATAAATTATCATGTATTAGTCGAGACAGAATTGCACATCAGAAACCCAATACAAACAAGTTTGCTTTTTGGTTTGAAGCGATTAATGAAACAAAAAGCTGATAACTGAGAAGTAGGAAGTATACAACAAACAAGTAGTAGAGGCAGAATTTAAACTAGTCATCATCTTTTGGTTGACCGGAGATTAGAACTAGTCATCATCATGAGTTGTCTAGCCAAAATTATACAAGCATACATGAGATAGCCAAAATTTGCTGCTTTACTTCATAAATAAAATTTTACAAACTACTCCAGTTAATTCCATTGTCTAATAACACAACTATCTAAGTAGATTCACAAACAAATCTAAACTAAATTTCCAATTTCTCCATAGATAAACACAACTACCTAAGTTGTAATAAGCAAGAATTTGAAATCTAACTCGATTCACACAAATACCTAATTTTTTTCAGTAAGCTACAATTCGACTATGAAATCTAACATTTCGCTGAGCAGAAATATGCATATTTCAATGATTGATACAAAAGCACAAAATCAGTGATAAGCGAAATACGAAGAAATGCATATAAAAAAGAGATTATACTACAGTGTTTGCTAAACACAAAGCATAAGAAATTAATTTAACACAAATAGCAAGAATATTACATAAAAATAAGGCAAATAATTGTATAAATTGAAACGCTTGTTAGAATTGCAGATAATCAACGAGTTTAGCAAGTAATTATAATCAACATCGCCAAATGAAAAAAGAGAGCAATACAGAAAAAACCTAACTAGCGAGAACATTACTTACAAAACACAAATAATTCATGTTAATTTCACATACTAAGTTTATCACCACTAATTTTACTGATTCATGTTAATTTCAGTAGAATCAGTGAAAAAACAAAAACACAACTATGCAGAGAAAATCCACACGCAGGCTACAAATTAAATTAAATCACAATTTGTAGTGACATTTTTTATTTACTAATTCACCGATTTCTGATTCAAAATAACGAGTTCATAAGTTCCAAAATCCAAATCAAAGGATCAAACAAATGTTATTTACTGTTGTTATTTCTAGTTATTATCCAAATCATAACAACTATGTATACCTTCAGACTATCAATTCCATAGTTCAGTGCCTTCAAACTGTCAATTTTAATTGTGGAAAAATACAAAAATCCAGCATTGATGCATAGAAAATCCACATGCAAGATGAAAATAAACTAAATAACAATTTGTAGAGAAAAATAAAAAATAAAAGGAAGAAGAATACGTGAAAATCAGTAGAAACTTGAAGAAATCTTATATTTTCAACATTGATTTTTGATTTTCAACATTTATTTTGGATCTTCAGCCTTAGATTTTCTAAGAAATCTGAAAATATGAGCGATTTGGGGAAATTTAGAGAGAGAGAGTGTGTGAGAGTGGAGAAATTTGAGAGAGAGAGAGAGTGTTCTGGTGGGTTTGGCAAAATATGAGGGGCAGAATTAAAAAAACGAGGTTTTGGGTATATAGTTGTGGCGCCTTTTTTTTAATAGGTCTAGCGGGGGTTAAAACCCCCCAAATCTAATGAAAAATAGTGGGGCCTACACTAACCTCCACAATTAGTATAATTTTGCGGCGGCTATAATAACCTCCGCAATTAAACCTCCGCAAATCTAGTATTTTTTTGGAGTGTGATGCAGGAGCACCGAGGTAATTCTTTTCTGATGTGAAAGTTCAGACTATGCTGCAACCACAGAGCATACTCAGACAGAACATTGGCTCTGATACCACTTGTTGGGGGGGGGAATTAAAGTATCGAGCAAATATGAGAGAAAAATACTTCTATTACTTTCAAGAATAGAAAGAAGAGACATACAAGCTCTAACAAAAAAAAAACTCTCAAAAGACACCTCACAAATCTCTCAAGGATATTACACAACTCTTCTTGGTTGTGCTGTGATGATCTAATATCTGATGATAGAAAGCTTTACAAGTTTCTCTATTTATAGGACCAAAACTAGGTAGGAGAAAGCTAGGAGGAAGGTGTGAGGAGGCTTGGAGGAAGCTTCAATGGTGGGTGAGAGGAAGGTGACTCCTAGGTGTGAGGAAGCATCCTTTGTCATTCATAGATTTGAAGGAAGCTTCATAGAAAGTGCTAGGAATTGAATTCTTTAAGATCTGCACCCAAGGGCCAATTCCTAAAATGGCAGAACTCTCAAATTTCATAGTTGAACAATTTCTCAAATAAAAAATAGGAAAAGCACTCTTTTCTCAAATAAACAGAGAGAAAGACAAGACCAAGTCTCTTTTCTCTCTTGAATTTGTCAAAAGGATGATCTGCTAACAGGAAGAAGGAGAGTTTTTTTATCATTATCAGATTCTGAAAGTGTCCACTAACCAAAACTACTAATAAAACAATTCATGATATTAAAATAAAAAGAGTACATCTACTGTAGTACAACATTGACAAATATCTATTGCTTGATGTTCTAAATATATTCTAGAAAATAAATTGTGGAATATCTATGCTATTTTGTCATTCTTGCATGTCCTAAACCCAGTAGATATGATATCTTTCAATTAGAGCATAATTTTTCCATCAGTTTTTGTGAAGCTTTTAATAAGTTCGTGCAACTTCTGTAGGGCCATGGGATATACTTTTTCTCCTTCCTTGACAAGGTAGATTGAAGACTCTCAATTAAGCAAACGCACATAACAAAAATATATGCAGGTTAATTGAGGAGCAAAATTCATGTCTTACGGGAGTCACAATTAGTTATTAAGCTCATAAATTGGACACGAATACACAATAACAATTCTAAAATGTAAATCAAGTAAAAGGAAAAAAAAACACCTAACAGGCCTAACTAATACGGACCTCCAAATAACTTGTGTGATTATCTTCAATGTCCTATTGAATCCGCTTGGCGGAGTTCCCAAGGGAAAGTGATCACCATAGGCTCTCCAGTAAGAAAGGCCAAGGCTTTTAGTAGCAACATTAAACTTCAAGCGAGGGAATGCTTCTCAAATACTTTCAGGCATTGCCTTTGCTGGAAACATATGCTAATTTAAGAGCCTCGAGTTTAGGCAACTTATAACCGATAATGCTAAAATCCTTTCACCGCAATTTTTTTTGCTAAAAGCTAAACTCTGAAGGTTTTGTTGAAAAGCATCAGCATGAGGAGGGAACAAATAGTGGATCAAGGTAAAATCCAGATGAAAAATCATGGAACAGGTTGTTATTGTTTCTACTTCTAAAGTTCTCTGCCATACCACATATCTGTAACTTCTCTACCTTGGGAAATAGTCTAAAGGCAGAAGAAGTACAATATACAGGAGTCCACCCAGATAGATATTGCAGAATTTTCAGAATGAAAGTCGTCTCACTTGGCTTGAAACATTATTCCTAGCTAGTTGTCCCTGAGGATTTCTTGAAGGAAAAATCGCGCAGCTTTTTTTCTCGCCGTGATTCATATCTTAAGCAAGAAGCAAAAGAGGGGGCAAGTGAAAGAAAAACTTCAGGAACACCTACGGAAGGATCAAGGTTTCTCTTGCTTTAATCAAAACTCTTCAAAATGCAAATACTAAAATCAAATAAAATTCCCATGAAATAGTCTGGAAAAGCGAAGCGATTGATCTTGTCAAATCTCAGCGTTTTCAATCTCGCAGGAGAACAGAAAAAACTCTTCAATTTTTGGTTCGCCTGCCATAATTATACATTACTTAGGTATTATTCTATTGTGCACAATAATACAACGTTGAACTGTTAAAGAATACGAAAATGAAGAAGATTAACAAATATAAAAATTTACATGATTGATAGAAATAAGCAAAAAATTCAAATAAAGTATGGACGTAAACTACTGAAAACCAGGAAGGCATGCGGATATGAGTTGACATACCTTACAAATGAGAATAATGTTAAATTAAAGTAGTACGATTCACTTAAAGGCACAGTTGCGACGAAATTGCAGTACATAGGACCTGGAACATTAAAAAATATTAAATAATAACAATAATAAACCAAAGAGAAAAAATAGTGTCATGCCTTTATATGAGAGTGGTCAGTGATGAAGGGAAAATAGAATAGGGAGATTGTGAAACTGCCATAAATATTAAGGAGCAAAATATTAGATATAAGAGATAATCCGGAACATTAATAATACCTAATTAAAAATTATCGAATATAGAAAAAGCGGAAGTGCAATATAGATACACATGATACCAAACACCAAGAAAACATGAAGTTTCATACCTTTTGAAAATTTTCAGGGGATAAAAATCTTCTCTTCTACTGATATCTTCTTAGCCCGTCCTGCCATTATAATTGAAAATCTTAAGTTTTTGCTTTAAAATACTGCAACCGATGGGTTGAATTGTATTCCTCTGTTGTTATTTTTTGTTAGTTGCTGAAAGTTGATGTGATTGTGGAGGTATGAATTGAATGTAGATTTTGTGAGAAGAAGAGTTAATTAGTGGTAATTGGTGAAGGAAAAGGGGAAGACTGTGGGGTTATTTTGAAATGTCGTGAATTATTGCTGGTACGCATTCGGTAAAAATAAACGGTTATTAATGGATCTATTAAGGAAAACAAACGGGTATAATTGAAAGAAAAGAATTAATTAAAATGGGGAAAAGCCCAAAAAATCCAGGAAAAAGATAAATCCTAATACTGGCTTTAGAGGCATGCCACATTACCCGAGCCTTATCCCAGCTTTATATAGATATATAGATGCATAGGACGTTTCTGGAGATGGAATATAATGGAGAAAAGGACATAAATGGTCCCTTAACTATGATAGTAGGTTCAAAATAGTCCATTAACTATGCACTTAACGGTTTTAGTCCTTTAAGTTTGTTACAAGTTAACAAAAACGGTCCCTTAACTATGAGAGTAGGTTCAAAATAGTCCCTTAACTATGCACTTAACGGTTTTGGTCCTTTAAGTTTGCCATAAGTTGACAGTTTTAGTCTCGACAAAATATTCATCGAACTTATTTGTTAGATTTGACGAGAACTATGAAAAAAAGGGAAAAATTAGTGAGAACTCTAGATCGGTCAAATAACTCGGGACAAAACCGACGGACGTTAGTCGGTTATAGGAAAAAACTGAGGAAAAACCTACAGACTTGATAATGTCAAAAAATAGTGTCTCGGAACACAAAGACCGACGGATTCTGTCGATTAAAATCGAGAGAGTCCATTCGCTAAGTAAAATACACTAGATTCGTTTTTACTGAAAACTAGAGAAAACTAAATACTTCCAGTGTAGTGATTCTTTTTTTTTAAAATAGTTTCTGCGCATTTTTCCTCAAAAATAACCGATGGACTTCCGTTGGTTTTCGTAAAAAACAATAAAAATTAAAAAAAAATAGTGTCCCTCGATTTTATCCATCGGTTTCCGTCCATCGTTTTTTTCGCTTGTTTTTGGTAGTGATAACTTTTTTAGTTAAGGGACTATTTTTAACCAACCCTCATAGTTAAGGGACCATTTTGTCAACTTATGGCAAACTTAAAGGACCAAAACCGTTAAGTGCATAGTTAAGGGACTATTTTGAACCTACTCTCATAGTTAAGGGACCATTTTTGTTAACTTGTAACAAACTTAAAGGATTAAAACCGTTAAGTGCATAGTTAAGGGACTATTTTGAACCTACTATCATAGTTAAGAGACCATTTTTGTCCTTTTCTCGAATATAATGACCTTCTTGATAAAGAGATCATTTCAGTTTAAATTCTTAGAAGAAGCTTATCATATGATATGATAGAACAAAGTCTTTAAAATAGTTTGGACTTTGGATAACATGGGATTATAAATAACTACAGAACCAAATGAAAGTTCACTTAATTAACGATACTTCTTAATCTGTGAGTCGTTCTGCTGAATCGGCCTCACTGCCCAGGCACACTTGCACTTTGATAGCATGAATGAACTTCATACATGGCAAATTTCACCTCCTCCTCGGAGAGAACCGAGAGGACCCACTTATAATGCGAGAGAAATTAATGGTAGTAGTGGAGACATGATTTTTATTAAAGAATATTTTTTTTGGTAACTTTTTATTAAAGAAATTTAAAATATAAAAAAGATAAACACACGAAAATGTAAAGAAAATTCAACATATACTCCCTCTGTCCCATAATAAGTGTTCTCACCTTAATCAATTTTTTTTATCTCATAATAAGTGTCACCTTGGGAAATCAAAACATAAATTGACTAGTTTTTTTTCAATTCTACCCTTAGACAATAAAGTAACATCTAAATGGTCATTGGAAAAGCCATATAGTAACTTGATATTATTGGATTTCTAATGTCAAAAGGTTTACTTCTTGTACATGCTCTAATCAAAAGGTAAAAGTAATTTATTTTTATTATACAGGGATAATTTGGTAAACTTCACATTGCATTATTGATTTCTTAATATGCGTGTTTTTGGCTAAGGTGACACTTATTATGGAACGGAGGGCGTAATAAAAACGTATAAGTTTTTAACTTTTTGCGTAGTGTAATTTTTCGAAGAAGGAATTTCAATTAATTCTCTTTGAACAAGGTAATTCCACTTCTAGTTAGTCAAATCCTTACTTGTCTCCTAATATGAGGTAAAGTTGGCAATTTCATCATGGTATCAGACGTGAGGCCGTTTGGATAATATTGGTCAAAGTTGAAAAATAAATTAAAGTTGATGTTGATCACAGAATATTTGAACGCGATTGTATTTGAACATGAATTTAATTTGAAAAAATAAATAAATAATATGATTAGTGAAAACCATTACGCTTCAAACTAGTTTTTCAACTTAAAAATCTCTTTTTTAAGTTGAAGTTGAAATAATACACTGAATATGTAATCTAAACCCTTACTTGCAGATATTTTTTCAAATACTATTCATGAAAGATGCTACTATATATAAATATGGAGAGTAAAGACCGATCCGCAAAGACTATATCTATTACTAGGTCAAGCTTGAACCACGTAGACTGGGAGAGAAATAGTGGAACTGAAATCTTTTGTGTAAAGTAGTGTTGACATTCCATTTTGCCTTACATCTAAAATATAATTTTAAGTCATGAAAGATGGGAAAAGAGTCAAATTTACCCCTCTACTATGAAAATGATCAAATTTACTCACTGTTATACTTTCGGTTTAAATATATACTCTTAACAATACAAAGTGTATCAAATGTACCCTTTTCTGTTAAGTTTGTTTAAGGTAGATGTCCAATCCCACGTGGCACTAACATTTTAGTGATGAGGACGCGCGTGGCATGCCACTTGACCACCCCAACTCATATACCCATCCCCTCCACTTCTTTCTTCCACTACTAGCACTCCCATTCCTCCCACCATCAGTGCCACCATGACCACCAACATTTCCATCTTCACTTGACCACAGTAAGAAAATCTAGTCTCCAGATACTTTGACACCCATTAACCAGAGAATGCTTCTCTTTTCGGGTGCTAGAATGATAGTAAAATTTACCATCTTAACTATGGCTAAAATGTTTTGAGTAGTTAACTTGATCAAAAGTGTGTAGGGATGTGTGGCATATTCAAGTAGGTAGGAAGTAGATCCAGCAATCAATATTAGCGCTTATGAACTTGAACACAACTAATACCATTGTTTCTGCTTAAGCTAGCGTCAAGTTAGTAGAGTAAGAGTGTTTCGGAATTGAATATGGAAGGCGAATAGAATAAAGGGTATTAAGCATAGCTCTACTAATCTTGTTAAAGCTCAATATGGAACTTAGGAACCTCTTTTTATCATCTCAAGATTGTAGAGAAAACGAAAAACAGTCTGACGAAGAAATATCAAGACATTCGAAGAAGTTCATCAATTAAATTATTTGAACTATAGTGATTAAATTAGGGTGGCCATTCAGCAAGGGAATGGTCTGACTGAATGAAGGTGGAAATTATGAAAATGGTGGTAGTCATGGCGGCACTGATGGTGGAAGGAGGTGGTAGTGGTGGAAGAAGAAGTGGAAGGGAGGGGCAAAATGTGTTTGGGGTGGTGAGGTGGCATGTCACACGTGTCCACGTCACTAAAATATTAGTGTTATGTGGGATTAGATATCCACCTTAGACAAATTTAACGAAAAAGGGGTATATTTGATCCACTTTGTTAACGTGAAGGGTAGATCTGATCCTTT
The DNA here is from genome assembly GCF_019175385.1 of Lycium barbarum. Taxonomy (NCBI): domain Eukaryota; kingdom Viridiplantae; phylum Streptophyta; class Magnoliopsida; order Solanales; family Solanaceae; genus Lycium; species Lycium barbarum. Next base: position 115,542,738 of record NC_083344.1, on the reverse strand, counting down.
TCACATAGTAGAGGGGTAAATTTGACCTGTTTCCCATGAAAGATTCCATTAACACACACACCCCTCCCTCGCTTTTGGTGAATTTTCCATCATTCTCTTTCCTAATGTTTCTGAGGTTTTGTTGAGTTTATGGGTGTCGTAGCAAAAAAGCATCTGATGTTGATGCCTCACTAACTAATTGCTTATAAAGGTTAGGTTATTAACGGGGAATTAGTCCTATGCAGTGTTTGAGCTTTTCGGAGAAAGTATTAATTTGTATAATTTATTTAATCAACTTGTAAAAGTAATCTTTTTATGCATAATATATAAATATTTTATTCTCTTATCTCTACTAAATTAACAAAAAAGATTAATGATTTCATGTATTAACTAATTGTTTGGAGATCCAACAAAGCGCGAACAGATTCACTTGTTGTATATAATGTACACCATACATGGGACGAAGCCATATAAATCAATGGTATCGAATGGGTTGGGAACGTAAATCCTCACCTTCAAATTAGTGGAAATTACACTCCATGATCTTGAGAATTGATTATCTTGAATTTTTACCCTCACTAGTCTCAAAGGCAATTCTTCAAAGTCAAAAGTTAAAAAGTGTTGTCCATAGTGCAAAACTTATTTAACTTTGAAATTTTGTCCTTGGACCAAATGAGATCACAAATTTAAGACCACCCTTCCAATTAGGCCCTAACATTACTATTTAACCTCCCTTCACATGGCTACTGCCCAACACTAGCTCCCTCTAGTATGTGTGGTTAATTCGACAATAGTGTCGAACTCGAACATTTCTTTTGGACTAGTTTAGCGTACGTGCATTGCACGTGTGTTCCGCGTCAGACAATAAAAGCATATACAAAAAGAATAAATTATTGGGGAGAATTGACATAAAAAATAAATGTAACATTTGTTTAAATTATGAAACAACTGAAAAAATAGCTTAATTCAATATCGTCTAAACATGTAAAGATGAAAATTTTAATTAATATTTGTAATTTTATACGTATTTAATACTATATGAACTACCAATATGTTATGTATATCCAAGTGTAGTTTATTTACAGATTTTATGAAAATATCAAAAAGAAATTTACTTACAGATTTACATATTAATAACAAATAGAGATTTAAAAAAACGACTTGAATCAAAGATAAGAATTGATTGAACAAATTAAAAGAAACGTTTTCTAATGCATCACTACAACACAACAACAACGTACCCAATGTAATCCCACAAGTGGGATCTGAGGAAGGAAAGATGTGCACAAACCTTACCACAAAGATGGTAGAGAAGCTGTCTCCAATAGACCCTTGGCTAAAAAAAATAAAAAATAAAAATGCACCACTACAATATACAATAATAAATTTAGATGAGTTAAACAACACCAACATTCATCAAATTTGTGCGATATCCAGGTATTCTTTTTTATAAAATCGAACAAAAGATTTATCTATGGATTTAAATTAATACCAAATAAATATTTATTTACAAATATATATATATATATATATATATATATATATATATATATATATTAGTAGTTTATTTACATTCTTTCTAAATTCAATAATCGGGACATAACTTTCGAAACATAGTAAGTTCTTTTCATGCGCAACACAATTATATATATATATATATATATATATATATATATATATATATATATATATATATATATATATATATCGGAGTGAGGAAGTACCGAGTAGGATTGTTAAAAATTTATTTGAAAACAACACTACTTTCCTGCTTTGTCCTTTGAACTTTTCTTATTGAAAGAATTTATAAAATTTACTACCCCCTCTAAGTTTGGTATCAGAGCGAGAAGATTTTTGAACCTAAACCTATATCTTAAACCTATATTTAGACAAGATTATATGAGACAACATAGTTTTACTCAATATATAAGTTATAATTATCGTATGATATATTTCACCCAAAAAAAGACTTGCAAATCTTAGACAAACAAGAAAGTTTTTAACTGAATACAGTAGATACATAGACGTAGTCCATCGCCGAGACTTACATAATAATATAACAATACTAAGTTTAAGATATAATCTTAATTGGGAAATATTTTTTATCAACGACGAGATAGTTAGAGCTGAAGATCATATTAGACATCTAGAGCAACAAGTAAAATTTATCCCCTTAGGGTAATGCAAGATAATTATTTAGAGGTAAAACAAGAGCTAGAAAAACTATATCAAGAATATATAAGATTAAGTAATACTAAAGAAAATCAGTTAAGACTACAAAAGTTAATAGACATAATATCAGGATTAGAATATAAGTTACTAAGATATATAAAATCTAGAAAGACCTCAAAGAACCAAAAGCGATTTAGACCATATTAATCGTATGAGAACACTACCCTTTGTTAGACAAATAGTTATTAATCATTGGTATTTATATAGAGATTTAGAAAAAAGACGAGAAAATAGACAAGTAGAAAAAGCCTTAAGTGCGTATTTAGAGATACTAAATTCAGAAACATTATCATCAATAATAAATAATAGACTCCTACAAAGTCAGATTAATGAAGAAACAATCTCTGCTATAACGTGGGAATTACAAGGTCTAAGAGAAGATATAGAAAGACTTACAACTAGTATAGAGTACCAGAAGAAAGTTTGTAAAATAAAAATTCCGTTAGGATAATAAATAAGCCTAGAAAAAATAGATACATTAAAAAATCTAGAATACTTAGACTTAAGAATATACCCAGAAAAGAAATATAGAGCATTAAAAGATCATAGTATTATACAGTGTAATTTCAGTAACGGAGACCATATATTACATAGTGAAGACAAACAGTTGAACACATTAGTAGATTTAGTCATAAATTTTAGTCAAAAAATACAAGAAAATAATAAAGACATCACTAGAATATTAGAGGTGGTAGAAGCATCCCAGATTAAACAAAAGAAAACTTTCAAAAAATTAGAACAAAATCTCGATTACTTAAAAACACAAGAATTAGAATTAGAAAAGAAAGTCCAGACTCTAGTTAACAAATTTAATCTAGAAACATTACCTACAAAGACGGAAATAGAAAAGTTAGTTAAAGTTATTACAGAAAAACCAAAAGAGATAGAACTAAAGACAACCCAAATAGTCTCTAAAATAATGCAACAGGTAGAAGTTTTAACTAGTGATATTAAAGAATTAAAAAAGACAGTAGAAGAACTAAAAGAAATCAGTCTTTCATGAGCAGACCAACTTTAGCTCAAGAAGAAGCCTCAAAATTAATAGAAAATTCTATACCTTTACCAGCAGACTATAAAGATTATATACCTAACGCTAAATCGGATCAAATAATACTACAACAAAATATTACTATAATTTCATTAATATTAGAAATAATAAAGAAAATAGAAATAATAGTACCAAGGTTAGAATTAATAGGTGAGCGCGTTCGGTTGTTAAGTGAACAACAAGAAGAGAAAAATAAAGAGACCCCTAAAAATAAAGAAGTTGAAGAATTAATAGACCAATTAAAAAAGGTAGAAATAACACCTCAAAAAGAAAAAGTCAAAATAACCAGAAAAGCACACAAATGGACCTTCTTCCAATTAGATCAAGAAACGAAAGAGGCTCAGAAAGGCAAGAAAGACCAAGAGTAAGTTTTTCAGATAATAGAATAGGTAATAATTTCTTATCAAGAATTTTAAGTAGAAGAACACCAGAGGAAAATAACCAACAGTTAAGTGAGGTAATAGATGTAGACCGAGACATACAGATTTTCCAACAAAATCAATTAAAACTATTAAATCCAAAAACCTTATATAATATAGGACAGTTCTCAAGTACAGTACAATTATATAGACATTATAGAGAAGAACGATTATCATTCATAGGAACTAAAGTTACTACAATAAGTTTAATAGACCCAGCGGCTGTAAGACAAATAAAAAATACTGGAAGAAGTTTAATGCATATGGGATTAATAGTAGTAGGATTAGAAGGATTAACTAGAAAGAACTTAGGAACTAAAGTTTTAATAGTAATTTATGATAGTAGATGGTCAGACATGAAAAAATCAATAATAGGACTAACAGAAGTACACATGACAAATAATGGAGGAATCTTTTATATTAGCCCAGATTTTATAATGAATTTAGCAGAATTTGGAAAGCACATAAAAATAGGAATACAGACCAAGGGTTATGAAGAGATGTGCGACGGTAATAATTTATTAATATACGTAGGATTTCTAGGAAAAATGACTAATAATAGTAATACAAAATTTTAAATTAAGGTAGAAGATGTAGTAGAAGTAATGGGAAATAGAGGAATAAGACTAATAAAACCCATAAAAATAAATCCTGAAGAATATGCAGGGATGGAATGGAATCTAGAAGATTTTAATAGAAAAAAGATTCTACAGCCAGAATCTCACCTAATGTACACTAATTCTAAGGGAGAGACATCTATACGTTTTACTAATTATAATTATAAGCCACAGAAGACATAGAAAAAGAAAGTACTTTAGATGAAAATGAAATTACAGAATCAAATTTTATGAATATAGAACTAATACAAGACGATTTTGCGGTAGACATAGCTATAGAAGAAGCAAAAAGACTCCAAAAAGAAAACAAAAATATGCTTTTTAGATGTAAAGGGTGTAAGTTAGGAGAACTAACGATAGAAGAAACCATAAGTCATTTTAAATTATGTGAAGCTCGAATTGATAATTGGGGATATAGAGTAGAACATATATACCAAAAGAAATCAGACGAATTCGATAAAATATTAGAAGATATGCAATATAGTGATGACGAAATAGAGATAGACTCAATAATAAGCCAAAAAGAATTAATGGAATCTAGTGCATCTAGTTCTAGTCCATTTCAAAGAACAACAGGAGAACAACACACAGTGGACACAAGCACAGGAAATGTACCTACAACAACAACAACAACCCAGTGAAATCCCACATCGTGAGGTCTGGGGAGGGTAGAGTGTACGCAGACCTTAGTCCTACCAAGGTAGGACCGCTGTTTCCGAAAGACCCTCGGCAGGAAATGTACCTAGAAGAAGAGTTTTTAGAACAGCAGGATGTAACACCCCGTACCTTTAACATAAGCTTCGACCATGATCCTAGGCTTAGAAAACCTGATAAAGAATGCGGGAATTGAAAATTTCCTCTTCAGTTGTACGATGGTGGTTTACGCCCACGAACAGTGACCGTATTTCAGTATACAGCCCGTAATTCAAGTCTTAAACTGGCACCAAGGATTTCTGAGCATTCTGGAATTTGGCATTTGGATGTCATATGGTTAAATACGGACCGTATTTTAAAATACGGCCCGTATTTAAAAACGTATTTGTAATTTGGGAAAACTTCCTTGATGAAAGTTGTATATCTTTGAAATACCTTTCCAACAGTATATTATGAGGGTCAAACAGACATCTGTGCAAAGAATTATGGCCATTTTACTGAAGAGACACAGTGCAGTCCGTATTTCAAAATACGGCCAGTATTTAACTGGGCCGAAAATTTGATTTTCCAGAACAGTATATATTCGTCCATATCAGTTCAAATCATTATTTTTCATTCCTTCAAGCCCTAGAACGACCTCCTATCCTCTTCCATCATCAAGAACACCAAGGTAAGCCTACTCTAATTATTCCAAATCAATTCGAATACATATCCTTGTAATCTAAACAAGAAATTATCATTCCAAAACTAGGGTTTTCAAGAAAACCCATCTCAAGGTTCAAGAATTCAAGATTTTGTAAATCTTCTTCAAACCTCAAGTCTTTAATTCAAGTTTTGGAGCGACTAAGGTATGTAGAGTTACTATCTACGTGTGGGAACATCATTGTTCTTCCCCACACCTCCTAATCCATAAAGTATGAAACTTTACAAAATTAGGGTTTCTATTCTATACTATGCTCATGATAACCCTAGGTCCATGTCCATGATTATATTATGTATGAATTGCTATGATTGTATCATTGTGTTCTTAATAACTCCATATGATTATTGAGAATCAGTCTGTAATCCATGAAAACCCATATCTCGTATTCCATGGGTTCTTGCATACATGTTTTTAAATAAAAATGATTATTTCATGAATATCCTACATGTCTACAAGTTTTCATGCAACTATATTATATAATTACTTTCATGCTATGATACAAGATACATACATACTAAATACAAGTTATTTCATGAAACCATATTTACAAGTTATTTCATGAAACCATGTTTACAAGTTATTTCATGAAATCATGTTTACAAGTTATTTCATGAAACCATGTTTACAAGTTATTTCGTGAAATCATGATTACAAGACAAGTACAAGTTAATTCACGAAAATCATGGGCTTCTTAGCCAACTATACTATGTTCATGTTTTTGGGAGCTGCACGAATTACCGAGAAGGCTCAGATAGCCTGAAACTATGTAGCCACCATAGGACAAGGATCGCTCCGCCCAGTTAGGACAATACCTTAATTTTACACTGAATGGATCCATCAGGCACGTTACCACCTTATACCCTAGCAAGGTATAGGGGCTCTGTTGGTCCGACGAGGTACCAGACTCCACTTATCCACGTGGTGATATCATGTGTCGGTTTATGAAATGCTCTCCCTACTTATCATGTTTTACTTAGGTTATATATATATATATATATATATATATATATATATATGTACTCATGCTCATGTTCATGTCCAGGTTTTCAGTTTCAGTTCTTATCATGTTATTCCATGTTCCATGTTATTTCTTTTAGTTGCTTTACATACCAGTGCATTCAATGTGCTGACGTCCCCTTTTATTGCATGGGGGCCTGCATTTCACGATGCAGGTACTGATATACAGGATGACACATCTGCTCAGTAGGACAGCATTCGTATCAGCTTATTGGTGAGCCCCATCTCATTCGGGGTTTAGTCAACTTTTGTTTTATGATTAGTTATGCATCTAAGGTATGCTTGGGGCCTTGTCCGAGTAAGTATGTTTTCCAGTCAGACTCATGATAGAGGTTTCATAGACTAGACAAGTCAGTTATGTTATGTCAGACATTCGGAGTCGTATAGCCATTTTGGCTCATTCATGTTATTTCCGCACTCATGTTTAAACATGTATTTTTATTAAGTATTATGACTTACTACGTTTTATAAAGGCTCGTCATGCATTCACGTTATATTCTGCTCATGTTATGCCTTATGATGATTCAGCAAGCCATGTGGTTCACTCGGTCACATGCAGTAAGGCACCGAGTGCCGTGTTTCGCCCAGGCCATGGTTCTGGGCGTGACACAGGAGAACCTATAGACAATGTTAAACCATCAGGAAAAAAAATGCCTATAGAAGAACCTATTATTTTTCAAGAAGGAGGTAGTAAAGGTAAAATATTAAATATAGCAGCACATGATCCTCAAAGATGAAATTCAGTAATAGATCTTTGGAAAGGAATAGTAGTAGCAAACTATATAAAAACACATAGTGATACAGACGCAGAAACAATGTATAAATATTTAGAAACTTTTTTAGGAGAATCAGCCAAAGCTCTATGAGAAGCTTATAAGGAAAATTTTCCAATGGAATTTCAACACTTAGTATCTATGGGAGCAAATCCATATAATTTTACTAATAAAACACATACTTTAATTACAGGAGATGATCCAAATAGTGGATTATTAGTACTACAAAGAAATGCGGTAATAAAATTAGAACAACTAAGCATAAGTAGTTGGTTTCATATTAAAAAAATTAAACGATTATTTTTACTACTGTACTATTAGTGGAAATGCGTTTGATCAAGAATTAGGTAAAACATTGTTTAATAAACTACCAGGAGCCTTAGGAAGAGAAATAGAAGATAGATGGAATAAGAGAGACGGAGTAGTGCAGAATCCTAATCTAAAATGGTCTATAGGACATAGAATACAACATATAATGGATATACTACAAGAAAAATGTACCCATATACAGATACAAAAACAGCTAAAACAAAATGAAATGAATTTTTGTAAAAGCGTAGTTTACACTACACAAAGCTATGATAAAGACAATTACAAAAAGAAAAAACATAAAAAATACAGAACACATTATAATAGAAATTATCCTCAATATAATAGAAAGAAATATTATCTTAGAAAATTAGCAGCCAGAAAACCTTATTTAGACAGAAATAGGCATGTCAGAAAATATCGAACAGAAAGGAATTATAAAAATAAACTAGAATGCTTTACTTGTGGAAGTGTAGAACACTTAGCAAATACATGTCCAGAATAAATAATAAGACAAGAAATTCTCAGCTAATTGAAGATTTTCAAGAAACATTAATAAATGTAGACGAATATATGTCAGATACAGAAAGTATATATTCTATAGTAAGTGTAGACACTGAAGAAAAAATCAAAACAGACTCGTCAGACTCAGAAGCAGAAGAATTAATCAATGAAATAGGATTAGAAAATCTAGACTTAGAAGCAATAGATAATTTAGCAAATATAGCGGAAGACTGTAACCATGAGTTCGAACGAAATAAGGGATTGGATAGTAATGCATGTTTTTTTTGTAAATGGTATCCTAGTAGAGACAAAAGAGCTAAATGTAAAAATTGTTATATAGAAGGATGTATAATGTGTATAGAAAAAAAATTTAAGACAAAAATAAATAAAGAGGAAACTCATAAGAAAATTGAAGACCCTACTATTAATCTAAGAATAATAACATTAGAAACAAGAATAAATGAATTAGAAACTAGATTATGTAACCTAGAAAGAAGAAAACAAAAAGAAGGAGATAGTGAAGACGACGAAATAAGATTATCAAATATACAACCAATAATGAAACCATTAAGAACAATACCAGAAGATTCTGAAGCAGAATTAATGAGAATAGAAGACCATGAAGCATTAGTATGTAATGAAGATAAAAAATTAGGAACAATAAAAATACTTGCAAGAATTAAAATAGATGATTATGAGATAGAAACATTAGCATTAGTAGATTCAGGATGCACAAAGTGCATAATAAACAAAAGAATAGTTCCACCTAATTTAATAAAAATTCTAGAAAAATCAGTTGTAGCCATGCAAATGGATGGAACACATAACATATATAGGCATTATGTTCATAAGGCCTACATTAGCTTTATAAATACATGTTCAGAATTTTACAAACCAAGCTATAAAATGGATAAGATATGGGTAAGAGACCTTAATATAAATGTAGATTTTGTCATAGGATTAGACTTTATGTTACATAATAATGACAGCTGTATGATTACAAGAGATGGAGTAATCTTCTTAAAAAATATTACTCATACACCAGTACAAGTTCTTAAGACTGAAACTATAATTCGTCATAAGAAGATCCCTACCACAGACCAAAGCAACCTGCAAAAGAAAGAAGATAGTTGTTGTAAAGAGTGTCAAGAAAATAATACATGTTGTAAAGGTAAGCCAGAAATAAAAAAATTAACTCTAGAAGAAGAAGAAATTCTAGGAGAAGAGGATTCGTTAGAAAAAAATTATACTTTAATAGACATAGAAACAGAGTTATATAATTTTAAAATAGGGATAGAAAGGATAGGAGTAATAAAAAATCAAAACGATTTAGATAATATAATAAGAATACTAGATAAGATAGAAATTATAGGAGAAAAACCTTTAAAACATTGGGAAAATAACAAAATTGTATGTAAATTAGACATAATAAACCCAGAATATATAATTAAAATAGCCTCAATAGAAGCAACTAACCAAGATGTGGAAGACTTTAAAGCACAAATAAAAGAATTATTAAATTTAGGAGTAATAAGAAGATCTACTTCTAAACATAGATCTGCATCATTTATGGTAAGAAATCATAGCGAAATGGTAAGAGGAAAAGCGAGAATGGTAATAAACTATAAAAGACTTAATGATAATACTAGAACAGATGGATATAAGTTACCAGACAAAACAGAATTAATTAATAGAATACAAGGAAAGAAAATATTTAGTAAATTCGATTGTAAATCAGGATATTGGCAGGTACGAATGCATGAAGAAAGTATAGAATGGACTGCATTCACCTATCCTGAATGACATTTTGAATGGTTAGTAATGTCATTTGGATTAAAGACAGCTCCACCAATTTTTCAAAGAAAAATGGATAGTATATTTGGAGAATACAAAAGGTTTGTATTAGTATATGTAGATGATACACTAGTGTTTAGTAGAGATATTAAAGAACACTTAGGACATCTACAAACGATATTTAGACTATTCGTAGAAAATGGAATAATAATTAGTAAGAAAAAAATGGAATTATGTAAAAATTATATAAATTTTTTAGGAGTAGTACTAGGAGAGGGTAAAATAAAGTTACAACCTCATATAGCCAAAAAAGCTTTAGAAATGCCAGATAAGTTAGACAATGTTAAAGAATTACAATTTTTTTTAGGAATAGTTAATTATGCTAGAAATTTTATAAAAGATTTAGGAAAAATAGCAGGACCATTGTATTCAAAGACTGGATCTAATGGTCAAAAACACTTTAATACTGAAGACATTAAATTAGTACAAAAAATTAAAGAAAAAATAAAAAACATTCCCTATTTAAACATGCCTCTAGAAACATACTATTTAATTATAGAAACAGACGGTAGTTTTGAAGAATGGGGAGCAGTACTAAAATCAAAGCCCAATAAATACAGTAATAAAAATGAAGAAAAGATATGTGCTTATCAAAGTGGTAAGTACAAAGAAAAAGGATATATGAGTAGTATAGATACAGAGATTTTAGCTGTAATATATGGATTAAATAGTTTTAGACTATATATCCTAAATAAACCAGAAATACTAGTTAGAACAGACTGCGAAGCTATAGTTAAATTCTATCAAAAGATAAATGATAAAAATAGTAGTAGAAGACGATAGCTAAACTTTTTAGATACCATTTCTATTTATAATTTAAAATTTGAACATATAAAAGGAAAAAATAATAATTTAGCAGACCAATTAAGTAGACTAAAGATTATTGCTAACTGATTTTTTATTTGAACAGCATGAGACCTTCCAGTTCTCAAACAGCAGACAAGGGGAAAGGCATAGCCTCAACCTAAGACACATACAGACAGACAGTATTAGGTAACCTTCATTTTAGACCTACATCTGCATTAGACAATAATAACGCTTTAGAAAGAATACATTTTGGAACCAATAATTTAATATTTTTTCCGCCATCTAACTTAACTTTTAAGGTATTACTAGAATATGTAATAGACAAACAACAGACATGTTTAGTAGATAATTTATGGATATCACATAACAGAAAAGACACTAGTCATTTTGTAGCCACTCTAAATGCACTTTGTCAGTATTTTATAGACAAAAATCTAGACAAGAAATTTAAATTTTATGTTGTAATCCATGGTAGAACTAATGGTATTTTTCAGACCTGGATAAAAGTTTTAGATTCTATTAAAAATATAAGAAAACCTCTTTTTAAAGGCTTTAATGATTTCACTGAGGCATTAGACTATGCTAGAGGAGTATTGGGTCCAAACTACTATATTTCTCCAGCTCTCAGACAAAATCCAAATAAAACCCCTCAGTACAATATACAAAAAGACACAGACAAGGTGATTTTTTGTGATCACTGTTCTACTATGACTAAAGTGGTCAAGAGATTAAACCAACAGAAAGAGACATTGGTTCAAGAAAAAATCAACTCTTGGATCAAGTAAAGACATTAGAACAAAGACTACAAGCGGTTAAGTTCGAATTGGTGCAATCTCAGAGTTCTCCATCTCAGACAAAAATAGATGAGACGGGTGTGCATTCCCCACTGAAAGCAAATAGATTCACTGTATCAGATAAAGATACAACTAGTCCGGTTCAAACGGTAGCCGGTAAAGACTCATCAAATCCGTTGATGGCTGTCACTTTGTCAAAAAGTGAAGATAAGGGATGTTCATCTCTCCAGACAAGACGAAGATTACCAAAGACACTGACGCAAGGAGCTCCTTCTACCAAGAAAAGCATACTTGCATAAAAGAAAAAAAAATGACAACATAGAAAGTATAGTTAAAGAGACTTTGGAAAGATTTTTCCAAACAAAAGCAGAACAAGACAAGCATATAATCAAGAATCCTAGTCCAGAATTATCTCCAAGTCCAAGGATGTCCCAGTCCATAGTTGAGAAGAACATTCTTTCTAAATTCAATATTCGGGACATAACTTTCAAAACATAGTAAGTTCTTTTCATGCGCAAAACAATTATATTAATATCGTTGAAGATAAAATTTAAAATATTAGCTGCATCTTGTTGTGAATGTCATCCCTACCATGTAAATAAAGGAAGAATCATTGAATAAGCAAAAGTTTAGCGTGGTTCTTTTCATCCTAACTCCCAGAGGAAAAAAGAGTGAATACATGCAAGTTTGAATTGAGTGATTACATGTATGTTTCAGGAACCACTCATAAATATGTCATACAAAAGAATATTTAAAGAAAAAGGAGGATGCAATCAACTCCTTGATAGTAGTATTAAGGAGTTGTTTATATCAAGTATTAGCTAAAGAACATTTGTGACGATGCTAATTTACAAAACACTAAAGAATTTTACTAACCTTCATAGTATAAATTTACCATAAAAAAATTAAAATGAGGTCCCCATTTACCATGATAGCTAATATTTCTCAATCCAATCAAATCTCTAAAATTGACAAACAGAAAAAGAAAAATATCTTCATTACATTGACAGATAAACCAAAAAACAAAGGCTTTTTAGTTTTTATAGAGTCATAGTGGCCATACACATATTCAACGATGCACGAAAATAGAATCCTTATTCTTCTTGGCTCTTGCTCGCGCCTTCTCTCTCGACTCATAAACTTCTTTTTACTTCTTGCATCTCTAAGGTGTAAAGAGCTTAAATCCTTTGCGTATCCTTGCAAACTCTTTTCAAGATTCGATCTGATTGCACTTTTAACATGTGATTGCTAAACAAACAAATATATGGTTATAAATAATTAATCTACATAATTACACACCGAACAACAAAAAGATAGAGTATGAGAGGGGAATAGTACCATAGGTGAGAAGAGCATTTTGAATTTTCTACATACTGCTTAGCCTACCTCTACAGATTGGGCTATGAATTAATAATGTAATGATTTTGGTTAGAGAAACACAATGGTCTCTTGTTCACCGCTTTTTCTTTAGTACTCTTGTTCATCTCTTTTGAGTCCCAAAAAGAAGCATAACGATGTTCGCGTGGACCGCTTTATCCGGTGTCTATTTTGTTTTTCATTCTCTTGCCCAGGCTCTTGGCATACATGGATTAGAATACGATTGAACGCAAATTGTGAGCATGCATCAAAACCAAGTCTACGATGGATTCGTTTGCAGATGTGGGTCATTGTGAGTATTGTTTAACCATTCCATAAGAAAGAATATTGTTGTAAATTCTAGTTAGGAGATTTATGAGTTTTCTCCTTGCGGAAGCGGATCGTCTCTAGCCACCACGACTTGAATTATTGGTCGTCGTGAATCCTCATGCGACGAATTTCATCCCCATGAGCCTAAAAACCTCTTTAGGAAGATGTAAAGATTTTTTCTTGATAAATCCTAGTCGTCGTATTAAATGGAAATCGTCGTATTAAATGGACAAAATATTCCTGATAACTCAAAGTAGAAAAATAGTTTCGAACAACTCCAAGTAAAGAAAGAGAAAATTAACTCCTAAATCTAAAATATTATAACTGAAAAAAAAATACTCCTTACAAATAAGCCAAGACAACAATGACTTTCTTCACTAATTACAATTTCCTCCTATTAGATTACAAGAATTTTGAAACTTTTGGGGAAAAAAAAAATTTAGATAGACAAAAATAGCGAGAAAATAACAAGAAGACTTGAGAAAGTTTTGGTGCTTACTCCTTTTTGGATTTGTACTTACATGCTTAAGTGAGAGGAAACAAATAAAAGGTTCGAGAACTAAAGCGGAGCGATTCTTTTGATAACTACCTGAAGGATAAAAAAGAAGAAAAAATATTAGAGAATTCTTGAATTACAAATACGTTTATATAAGTTTGAAAACATTAACACTGAATTTTAAACCTACACCAATAACGAACTTTATACAGAGAAAAAAAATTCAAATGCATGACACATACATTCAAAAACAGTGTGTTTGGCTATTAAGAAAATACACTCAAAAAATACAAAGACACATGACATCAAAAGGTTCGTCCTAAACAAAGAAATGCTAAAAAAATCCTAAACCAAAACAAACGGCAATATACGGCACCAGGGGCGGATGCAGTAAGAGGCCAGGGTGTTCACCTGAACATCCTGGACAAAAAGTTATAGTGTATATTTAGGGTAAATTTTCTGTGTTCATGTGCATATATAAATTTTTGAACACTCTGAACATATATTACAGTGTATATTTAGGTCAAGTTATTTTTTCGAACACCCTGAGTGAAAATTCTGAATCCGCTACTGTACGGCACCTAAAGAATCCTAAACCTAAACGATGCAATATACAAAGGTTCTTTTTTGTACAAATATCTAGGAGTTCTTGTATCACTCAAATAAGGAAAGATGCAATATACGGCACCTAAAGAATCCTAAACCTGAACAATGCAATATTCAGAGGTTTTTTTTTTTTTTTTTTTTGTGCAAATACGTACAAAGGCTAGGGATATAAGTGATACATGAATTTTAGGAGTTCATGTATCATTAAATAAGGAAAGATATTAAAGCCAAATATTTTAATGAATTTCAAAATCCTAAAGTTGTCTTAAACTTTAGTTACGTAATTCAAATAAGGAAATATTTAACAATTAAATTTTAATGGATTTTTAACTCCTAATATTAGAAAAATCATTAAATGACTATTTTTTCCATTATAGAGTTTTAATGAAGGGCAAAAAGTTCAATCAATATTTTTAAAGTCCTTCGTGCTTTTAATATAGTATAGATTATTTGAATTAAGAACTATTTTAAACAAAACAAACAAGGCAAACTTACTCAAATGACTACCTTATTGTAGCTTCCTACCATTTGTAGCTACCCTTTTAAATATTACCATTTGTAGCTACATTTTAGCAAAATAGTATATGTTTTCGCGTGTATTTGTTGCCTACAAATACATGAGAACATGGTAAAAAAAAAAACAGGATCCTTGATTTTAGCCTTTAACGGTGGAACTATTAAATTAGATATTAATATATTTTTTTGATGTATTTTAGTGATTTCTTTTTTTTTTTTGCTTTGATGTATTTCAGTGATTTTTTTGTTTTTTGCTATAATGTATTTTCGTGTCTTTTTTTTAATGTATTTCAGTGATTTTTTTTTTAATGTATTTTACTGATTATTATTTTTTTGATGTATTTCAGTGGCTTTTTTTGATGTATTTCAAATACATTGTGTACAGTCCAACTACATATGAAGCCAAATATATTCAAATTTTCGTGTATTTGAATGGATTTCAACAAATACATTCAGATACAAGAGAAAAAAAATTCAAATGCATGACACATACATTCAAAAACAGTGTGTTTGGCTATTAAGAAAATACACTCAAAAAATACAAAGACAAATACATTCAAACATTGTGTATTTGTGAGATGTAGATTTTTTAATGTATTTGTATTTAGCTTTTAACAAATACACACGGCCAGATTTGAGACACTATCACCACCAAAAACCCTAATCTCTCCACCACCACCAAAATCCTAATCTGAGACACCACCACCACGAAAAACCCAAATTTGAGACACCACCACCACAAAAAAAACCCTAATCTTTCCACCACCAGTAAAACCCTAATCTCTCCACCTCCATGTCATCTTCTCCGCCACTATCTCAAAACCAGTGCCATTTCCGCCACCACCAACAATACAAACGGCCAGATTTGTGCCATCGTCTCACCGGATAGAGTGAAAAGAGAGAGAGAGAAGGGTGAGCACAGAGGGAGAGAGAGAAGAGAGAGAGGGGCGGCGGAGAGAGAGAGGGTTGAGCACGGAGGGAGAGGGAGAAGAGAGAGAGGCGCGACCATGGTGTGGTGGTTGAGAGAAGGGAAGAGAGATTTTTTAGGGTTTTGAGAAATAAAAAATCTGAAATGGGTAGTGATTGGGAAAAAAGAAAGATATATGTGTTTGGGTATGTATTTTTTTATATAGCTACCATTTGTAATTTAGAAAATTTAATTAGCTACTAAATATAATTAAATAAAAGGGTAGTTAATATTAATAATTAGGTCTTAAAAGAAGCTACTGTTGACACCCAATTTTCACCTCATAAATCGCGTCTTTTAAATTTTAAATTTTTCGAGTCCACGACGGAGTAGGATGCCCTTAAAAAAATTAAAAATTAAAAATCATGAGAAAATTGCAAAAATTGATGTTTAATTATTATTTTCATAAAAAAAAAAAAATAATTACAAGAAATCACGAGTTATTTACTTTTACAAACGTGATTTGAAAAGAAGATACGTATCTCGCCCCGTCTAACTCGGAAAAATTATTAATTAAAATGACGTATGAATTACGGCTCATTTTGACCGCATTTTTTTTTATATATTTTTAAATATTGCTCGGAAGTATATCAATATTGGACTCATTTTGAAGCTCGTATTTTAAAACAACGTGTTATAATTTTTATTTCGTCAAAATATTATTTTACAAGGGAAAAATTCTTGATAATGCTATCTACCAAAAAAAAAAAAAAAGCTTTGCACTCCTCTTTCTTCATCTCACGCCGCACGCCCCCTTTCTCTTTCCTCATTTTTCTCCTTCAGCCGCACTCTCTCTCCCTCATTTTCTACATCTTTTATTTTTTCTGCACCCTTTCCTACCCTTTTTGACCTTTTTTTTTTTCCCACATGCTCCACACATCTCCACACATCTGCACACATTTGATTTCTTTTTCCTTTTTTCTTTAATGGGTTCCACATGTTTCCTCCTTTTTTTACTACATATCACCTTTTCCCTAAATTTTGCTCCTTCTCCCCCAATCTCAACGACACAATCTTTACTTTTTCTACTACCAAATCACCTCTCTCCCTCCTCATTATTTTTCCACCACCAACGTTCAAAACAAACAGATTTCTTCAACTTTGAAATCCCGCCCAAAATCACAAATTTTAGTTTTCTACATCTATAAATACTTTATTAAAGGCTTCAGCAAGCAGATTTTTTTGAGCATCTTCAAACACTACATATCAAATACATTCCCTGCACATTTGAAAACTTTAAGAACCTTTAATTTCTAGAGTCACTCTCTCTGTCTCAGTGGACTTTAGCTATGGCAGAGATTTCGGAATTCATTTGTGTCGAGTTTCAAATTTATTAATAACGAAAAAGAAGGTTTCTTTTTTTTTGGATTCATGAAAAACTCTCTCATCTAAGATATTTATATTTTTTATCTCTCAAAGAAATTTTAGCATTTTCATTATTCTTACTCTCTGTCCAACTCAATCTTGCTCACAAAGGAGTAGATCTGAGACCTCAAAGCCCTTGTTCACTGCACCCATAAGAGGTAACTAGATCTGAGAATCTGTTACTAGCTTACAACTTCACGTATTTATCCTTTGCTTATGTGAGTTTCCTATTGACTATGCTATAACTTTTATTAATATGTGTTTCACTTTGCTTATTTTACCTCCCTAAATGTTAAGAAACAAATATCTGTTCTCTAATTCTCTGTCCTTATTTTGTCTTTCGCATGAACACCGGAGTCGAAGAGTTTTTCTGTTGAAACTCAACGACGCCGCTTATGTTGTCCACATATCTGCACGGATCTTTCTTGCCTCTCAAATATCAATTTACAGAGGGGATTTTGTCCTCCCATTAAAGCCGAACGTGCTACTTAATCGTCCCACTTTTCTCTGTTTGCTTTGCTTATTTATGATGGTTAATGATTTTATTTTCAGTTATGGACTTGCTGTGGAAGGTAGAATTATTATACAATTAATTAATGACTAAACCTTAAGTAATTATTTAAAGTCCTTGCCTTATAACATTTTTTAGGACTAATAATTTAATAACTTTAGGATATTGAACATTTGTAAGACGCACGGTTTTGAGTGTTAATTTGGTTTCAAGCTAAAATAAAATAAAATAATAGTACTTATTTCTTTTGAGGGATAATAAGGATTATAGCAGATCCTTCTAATTTAAAACAACGTTTTTAGCTTCAACTTACTTTTAACATTAAATGTTCTCTTACACAAAAAATGCATTCGGAGACCCGTTTAAATCTGAAGCCCCTTTCTACTTTTCAGAGCAGTCAATTATTAAAGTGTCTGCTATTTCGATCAATCTATAGAATACAAAACAATTCTTTTTCCGAAATTAGCTTTGCTGAGCATTTCCTTCCATTGTTTGGTTTGAGCGTACTTTAAGCTTTCCATTTACACTTAGCCTAATTAATATAAGTCCGGTCGGTTAACCATTGTTAATGGGTCTTAAAGGATGCCTAATACCTTCTCTTTAGACTAATTGAACCCCTACCTAGAATCTTTAAGTCAGTAGACCTTAAAACGGAGTTAACTTTAGAAAATAACTTTAATGAATTTTAGGTGTCCTAATTCACCATAAATAATTAGGTGGCGACTCCATAACTTTAATTAACCTCGGAATTACCGGGATGTTGTAAACTATTTTGACTTTGGTTAAAATAGAGTATAACAGCTACAATGAGTAAAAATTCCAAAAAACAAATAACATATATCAAGGCTCATTGATCAGAAGCCCACACAATGAAGCACCACTCATTTGGGCCTCTTCTATAAAAGCCATTATCTCTTCTCTGTAAAGCCTCGTAAGGTAGTTATTGGGCTTAGCCCGAGTATTTTCTTAAAATTCTAACGATAAATTGGCATGGTATATTAACTCGGGCTGCTAATTGCTGGCACAAAACACCTAAACCGATTGAAATTGACATGTCGTAGTCTGTATACACACATTTCATACAAAAAATGAAATAATTACTTAGCATGGCTATCTCTAAGAGGTAATTATTGATAGCAACTTTCTTTTAACTTATTTATATTTAGTAGTTACAATGATTTTATAAATTATCATCTATATCTATACCAAATACATTAGGTTTATGGCTTGTATTTCTCCCTCAACACCCTCTGTCCTCCAAAATTAGAAAAATCATATCACCTTAAAGAGTTCTCAGCATACAGCGTCGTTGAACAATCTCAATCCCAAACCAAAACCCTAAATCCCGAGGAAGTATTAATGCATCCAACTGGTCCACCTCTGATTTCTCTCTAGCTTTTGGTACTACTATAATCTGAAACTTTTCTTTTTATTTTTCTCCACACTTCCTTTTCGTGTGTGTCTTCTGTCAACAACGTTGTGATCTTTGTTTTGGTGGTGACAGCAACGACTGATGACTGAAAATTGGAAAGGATGTGGCGGCGCCACCGTTGCTGGCGTTGAGTGGCTGTTTGTTTTGGAGTTCAAACTCGGCAACAGCGCGTGGCGCACATCGGAGAAATCAAAATCCGTGAATAACATAAGATCTCATATCTGAGTGTTTCATCATTTTTTAGGTATAATTTTTAGCATTTGATTGGAGATTGGATCGGAATCTATGGCTACTTCTCCTCCTTGTATATCAGATCTGATTGTATTTGAATGTATTCATCATTTTTTGAGTGTATTTTTTTTTTGTATTTAATCAAAGATTTGACCAGAATCCACGGCTTCTTCTCCTTGTATCTCAAAATCTGAGTGTATTTTCGTCATTTTTTTAGTATAAATATAAGTTTAATGTATTTGGCTGATTATGTTTTTGGGAAAACTAGGTGTATTTGACTGTATATATTGTTTGAACGATCTATGTGCAATCAAATACAACCAAAACAAAAATATACATCCATTTATAAATGCAATAAAATACATAGCTACGTTGTGTATTTAAATGCACTGGAATACAATCATTTTAAATACACATGTAGTTAGAGAAATTATATTGATGAATAACTTGTATTTTTGGGAAAACTAGGTGTATTTGAATGTATGTGTTGTTTGAATTATCTATATACAACCAAAACAAAAAGTTACATCAATATATAAATACAATCAAATACACAGTCCCCTCGTGTATTTAAATACACTTAAATACATCATTTTGAATACACATGTATTCATACATATTAAGATTGCATGTATCCAAAATACAGTCAAATACATTTGACATCAAATAATGTTGGATACAACTGAACAGTGTATTTAAACACACTGAAATACATCAAATACAACGAAAATACTTAAATGTAGCTACGAATTGTAAATAGCCCAATGTAGCTACAAATTGTGAATAGCAAAATGTAGCTACGGATTGAAATCAAGCATTAAAAAGTAGTTATTTACGTAAGTTACCCTTAAAAAGTTGGCTTTATATGACCAAATACTTCAACCCGAAAAATAACTTCAGTTTTTTATTTTCCCTTCTGTTTCTTGTTTGAATTTTGATGACTTTCATGAACAACACTCGATGAGGATCCTATCATTCATTTGACACATGGCGCCAAACCTAAGCCACTAGGATAACGTGACATCTTGAGCTAATTAAAACAGGGTCATTTGCACGATTGCCCTTCAAAGGCACTGGTCTTTAATTTTTGCCCCTCAAATTGTTTATCTTTAATTATTGCCCTTTGCCTAATATCCCGAAGTTCTGGGTTCGAATTCTGACTCAATAAAAATAAAAAGAATTTCATAAGGCAGAAATTTGCAGCAAAATTAGGCCTATTCATGCAAAAGTTAAGTCTTAAGGCAAACTTTTGCCTTAAGGCAGACTTTTGCCCAAACTCTGCCTTATACAGTTCAAACTCTAAGGTAAAGTTTGAATCCAAAACTCTATCTTGCAATTTTTTTTTAACTTAGCGGGTATTCGAACCAGGAACTCATGTGTTTTTAGGCGAAGGTTAAAAATTAAAGACCAACAATTTGAGGGACAAAAATTAAAGACCAGTGCTTTTGAAAGACATACAGCGCAAAAAAAAAGGGGGGGGGGGGGGGGGGGGGGGGAGATCATAAGAAGCTCAACATTTGTTATCCAATTAAATGGACTAGCTCAACAAAATTAGACTTCAATTAATTTATATTTATTGAACTTAAATATTATCCAATTACATTGACTATTTAGACTAATATGTACACTGAAACTAATACACAGTCCAAGTCATCATTTTATAGATTTAAAGCCCAACAAATCTAAATGCTTACAAAGGCATAGGAATATCGATGGAGCATAAAAAAGATAACGAGCATACCCACTCAATTACATTACATGCATAAATTAGACTTTATAATTACACCGAATTGCAGCGAATTAATTGCACTGATGAATTCATGAATAGCATCCGAATTCCAGTGATGTCACTCTCACACTTACACAAAATATACTTATAATTGTGGCTGCAAAATGGACATAACTAAATCCATAATATAGCACGCCCAACCTCACCATTCTCCACTTGCCTTTGTATGATCATTTATTTGAGTTAAACTCAGTTCATTTGGTTCACATGCTATAGTTATATTATACTCCCTCCGTCCCATAATAAATGTCATTTTAGTCAAAAAAAATTTGTCTCACAGTAAGTGTCACCTTAGGAAAGCAAGACATAAATTAACTAGTTTTTTCTAATTCTGCTCTTAGACAATAAAGCAACATCTAAATGATGAATGGAAAAGCCACATAGTAATTTAATATTGTTGGATTCTCAATTCCCAATGTCAAAAGGTTTACTTCTTGTACATGCTCTAATGAAAAGGTATAAGTAATTTATTTTTATTATATAAGGGTAATTTGATAAACTTCACATTGTATTATTAGTTTCTTAATTAATATGCGTGTTTTTTACTATGATGACACTTATTATGGGACGGAGGAAGTAATATATATCATCAGATAATGCAGTACTTCTTTATACAAACAACATAACAATTAATTCTTTACTAGGTTGCTTGATATTAAACAAATATCAAGAGGGAAACTGCACGTATGAATCTAGAAATGCTGCCTCAGAAAAATCTTGATTAGCGTAGATAAATTATATTCGAACCATCGATTTTATAACTATCTGAATGATTAGTGATTTCAAGCTTGTTCGAAAATTTCCTAGGACATTTCGGGAGATGGAACATAACCTTCTCGAGAAAGATATCATTGATAGAAAACAAAGTCCAAGAATCACATGTTAAATCGATAGACGATAATTGCAGGAACACTAACCTTGTTCTATTGCAAGAATTGTTTGAAGGAGATAGGATCTTCTAAGTTTGGATACTGCCATTATTTGTTTCTTCTCAGAGATGGAGTAGAAAATAAAGAAGCGTTGTATCTGACTTAGGGATCACATCCTCACATAATACGTTTAAGTGCCTTTTCAGGTTTAAACGGTACCTTCTCAATAAGTCTCCACCAAACACCAAGAAAAGGCCGATGGGTTTCTACTTATTTAAAGTAACCCCTATAATAATTGATATTTATTTTATAAGTCCAAATATTTCAATACTTTAATTAGATCATAAAGTGGACTCCTTTAGTAACATCATATCTATGTATATTAACATGTGAGTCCATACAATTGAGAAAATTACTAACAATCATTTCAGTTTAAAGTCTTAAAAAAACAATATCATATGATATTACAGAACTAAGACTTAAAAAAGCAGTTTGGATAACGGCATTATAAATAACAACTACAGAACAAAGGTTACTTAACGATACTTCCTTTATCTTTGAGTTGTTCTGCTGAATCGGTCTTACTGCATGCTCACACTTGCACTTGTCGCATCAATAAGCTTGCTTGCAATTTGATAGCATGAATGGACTTCATACATCGCCAATTTGACCTCCTCCTCCGAAAGAACAGAAGACGATTGCCAATTAGGACGTATTGAGTCTTCACTAATGACAGGCTTCTTAATATCAACGTCGGCTTCAGCCATCACCTCTTCTAGTGTACTACTCAGCAGCTTTGGCTTCTTCAAAAGCTTGCCAGCCAAATAACCAACATCCACAATTCTAGTAAATTCTATTTTCCTGCCGCTACTTCCAGATATATATGACGGAGTAGATTTCTGGCTTATGTTTCTAGGACCTATAAAAGTAATAGTTCTGTCACACAGGAACTCCTGAAGAGACTGGGAGATATCAGTTTGATTATCCAAGACCAGCATGCGCTTAAATTGAATTATTAGGCATCGTTTTTTCACATGAAACATCAATAAATCTCCATTATTTACCACATCAATTCCAACAAATGAATTTGGAGTACTCTTCAATTCACTCTTTAGTTCCGAGATGCTACTGTTGACAATAGTTTCACGATCAGCAACTGTTGTGATGACAGTGTCGTTGCCAATTTTCACATTATAGGTGCTCGCTTCGATGAGCCAAGGAAGGGGCAGCAGCTCTGACGATGACATTTTCACTCTTAGTGTTGATCGCTCTGAATGCTCTCTACAATCTCCACAATATTTCTTGTTATCTTTTGTTATGAAAATAGCTAACAATACCCTATTTATAATGGTATGAAGCCTACTTTAACTCAAAACAGGAAAACCTATTCCTATATATATTTGACTATAAATCCTAACTACGCATTATTCAAAATACCAAATTCTAATCAATTTTAATTATTTTCAAGAGGAGTAATATATATTGGTAGAGAAATTCTCAAGGTAGTTGTTAACCATGTCTGTGGTGAGAGGTTTGAGGGACATATAATAAATGGGGTCGACTACAGGTTTTTGCAGAGCTACTTAATCAATGATAAATATTGTGTATTATACCCAACGGTAGCTTAGTCTTTTATATGTATTTAGGTACTATAAATACTCCACTGTACATGTAATTCAGGATCATTGAGCACATTCTAGTCTAAGAGCGATATAAATGTCGGAAGGATTTTTGCACAACAAACAGGGGGATTTCTTCAAGTAAGCAGAAATCAAATCTACTGGAAATGTGTCATGCGGGCTATCAATTCTCGGATTACAAAGAGTGAAATCCTACTACCACAAGTCTACACAACTACTTGAAGGAATAGAACAATATACCTGGGTTTGAAGATTGAAGAGCTGAGCTTCAAGTGTGAAATCAGAGGGTAAAGAAAGTTTGAGTTTATGCTATTCTCCACTAGATCTGTGCATCCAAGAGCTACTTTCCTTTTAGTGTTGTGTTGAACTTCCATTTTGGATGTCGTTTTGTGTGTTGATGTAAATGATTGATTAATGCCACTAGGCAGCTGCTTAGTGGTTGCTTCAAAAAAAAATATTCCCTCATTTCATAATATGTGGTGTTTTAAGATTTTTATTTTGTTCCAAAATAAGTTGTGTTTTAGCATTTCAAGAAGAAATTGATCTTGTTCTCCCAGGGTATGTTAGCAAAAACACTCATAATTACCTAGAAGTGAGTAATTTTTTAAGAGGTGTGCATAAGTTAAAACACCACTTATTATGGATCAGAGAGAGTATATTGGTAACTTTGACATACCGAGCGTTACATCTTCTTCTTGGATAATAAAGCGAACTACTAGTTCTCTTTATATCATTCCCAGTTCCGTATTATTAGGGGTGTCAAATGGGCAGGTTGGACTGAAATTGGCCCAATTCAAATGGGTTGAGGTAATAAATGGGTTGGGCTAACATTGACGCAAAAGTTACTTGGGTTGAAATGAATTGGGTTGAAATGGGCTAAAAATAGGCTGGGTCATAACCCACCCAACTTAACTCAGTTTTTTTGAAAGGTCTATTTTCTAGAAAAAAACATTTTTCATGAAAAATATTTTTTAGCTATACATTTTTTGCGAAAAGTTTTTTTTCCTGGAAAATATTTTCGCAGATTTTTCGTGAAAAATATTTTTGAAGAAAACATTTTGCGAGAAAAATATTTTTTGTGAAAAATATTTTCCTTCATATCAAACACACCACAAAGTTATAAGATATAGGATACAAGAAAAATGAATACATAGAAAAAAATAAAGTAAATCTCAAGTAATAAACTCAAATTTAAGTAAATCGTAAAAATGGGCTAGAATTGGGCTAGTATTGGGCTAAGTTGGAGATCACTTTAAAATGAGTTATGTTGGGCTGGGCTAAAATCAGCCCAATAGGAAATCATCTTGAGCCCAACCCATAAAAGTTTGGACGGGTTGAGCGGGTCATCATCTTTTGGGTCATATTTGACACCCCTAGCAAGTATCATCAAATATTAATTACGCATGTAACTCGATGTAAAAAATTAAATTTCAATTTCTTAATATTGTATTGTCTTAGTCCCTACATAATCCTAAGAAAAATATTACAATTAGCGAGTTTAATATATATACATGGTTAGTATAAGAATATTTTTATACTATCCAGTCAATTTAATTGTGATGGTAGGCACTACTAAAATATTAGTATTTTCTCACTGATTTCCTGTCGAAAAATGTTCAGTGGTTATTTCACATCATAGTGGGAAAAACCTAAATAGTAGTGTTTTCACACGGAAAAAATAGGAAGTTTTCTAGTGTTTCAATGAAACCTGTTTCCACCATGTGTTTTCCCAGTGAGCTGGTTCGGTACGAATGAGGTGGGAAAATCATGTTTTATAGCACAAATTTCTCACTGAATGTCGGTGGAAAAAACTTATGTCTCTAGTAGTGAGGTAGCTTATCTTGTTTTCAATAGGGTTAAGGCATCATTTACCCCCTGAACTATACCCGAAGTTGCTACGACAGACCTTACCTTTTTTTGGGTCCT
Organism: Lycium barbarum; assembly: GCF_019175385.1. Classification (NCBI taxonomy): domain Eukaryota; kingdom Viridiplantae; phylum Streptophyta; class Magnoliopsida; order Solanales; family Solanaceae; genus Lycium; species Lycium barbarum. The sequence continues at coordinate 115,516,994 of NC_083344.1, read as the reverse complement.
ATTACCCCCCTAAACTTTTTTAAAATGAAATAATTACCCCCCTAAACATTGATATCCACTTTCATATAGAAGAGTGACATACACTCTCCTTTCCACACATATATTATTTGTTTTCTTCTTCTTCTTTTTTTCTTTTTTCCGCTTACGTGTCAATTTTATTTAAAAAAATGAAAAATGGATATTTAAAAGATCTGAAAATTTGATTTTTTTTAAAAAGCCATTTAAAAAAAATAACAAAACTGAAAACATGGATTTTTATAAAATATGGAAAATGGATTTTTTTAAAATATGGACAACTTGATTATTTTTTTAAAATTTCTTAAAAAATCTTGATTTTCATGATTTCATTTTCTTAGGACATTTTTATTTTTTCAAATAAAATCTGGATTATTAAAAAAGTTGAAAATGTGTTTTTCTTGTCAAAATGTGGAAACTGAATTTTATAAAAATTTGGAAAAATTAATTATTTTTTAAAAAAATGTGGAAAACCTATTTTTTAAACTAAATTTCTAAATAACCGATTTTTCATATTTTTTAAAAATAATTCAGTTTTCCATATTTTAAGAAAATAAAATTTCAAGAAAAAAAAAAGTTTTCCACATTTTTATGCTTCTCACTCTCCCAAAGAAAGTGAAACACACTCCCCTTACCACGTAAGCGCTCTCTCTTGTCACATCAGCGTTTAGGGGGATAATTATTCCGTTTTTAAAAAAGTTTAGGGGGGGTAATAGAACTCAGGAAAAGGTAAGGTGTGTCGTAGCAACTTCGGGGATAGTTCGGGGGTAATGATGCCTTATCCCGTTTCAATATTATAAATTTCAGTTTTTAAGGAAGATTACTATAAATGAATGTCTTTTGGTGACTTGATAGTAGGGGTGACAAAATTAGCCCATAGAAATATGACCCGCCCGACTCATTCAAGTTTGTGTGGGTCATTGACACCCCCTATTTATCGGGTCAACCCATTTTGACTCGTCCAGTTCAGTCCATCTATTAGGCTGATATTGTAACAGCCCAGCCCACCACATGTAGAAATTGTCCGCTTTGGAGCTTTTGCCCCTCACGGTTTTAAAACACGTCTACAAGGGAGAGGTATCCAAGCACTTATAAAGCACTCTTCGTTCTCCTCCCCAACCGATGTGGGATTCGCCTAAACCGATGTGGGATTCGCCTAAGGCAAGCTTTTACACTCACCCCCCCCCCCCTTGGGACTCAGCGTCCTCGTTGAGGTTTGCCCCACCACCGGCTCGGCACCGGCTCTGATACCAATTGTAATAGCCCAGGCCACCGCATGTAGAAATTGTCCGCTTTGGAGCCTTTGTCCCTTACGGTTTTAAAACGCGTCTACAAGGGAGAGGTATCCAAGCACTTATAAAGCACTCTTCGTTCTCCTCCCCAACCGATGTGGGATTCGCCTAAACCGATGTGGGATTCGCCTAACGCAAGCTTTTACACTCAAGCTTTGTCACGCCCCGAACCATGGCCTGGGCGTAACACGGCACTCGGGCCTTGCTTGCATGTGTCCGAGCGAACCTCATGGCTTTCTTGTCAACATGGCATCAAAACAATATACTCTATATGATGCAATTTAAGTGAATCATGAAAATGTAATTTGCGGAATAAAGTCTTGAAATTATCTCATAGCATGAAAAATCATGAAAACTTCATAGTCTGCAAGCATGAAAACATAACTGACTCTGTGAACTAACATCTGTCTATGAAACCTCTAAAACATGTCTGAATACTAACTACCAGGACATGGCCTTGGACTACCATAACTGAATACTAATGCAAACTCCATGTTGAACCCCGAGAGGAGTGGGGCTCACCAATAAACTGATAACTGAGTTGATCCTACTGCGCAGGTGTATGCTCTTGAAAATCAGTATCTGCACCGTGAAGTGCAGGCCCCGGGCAAAAGGGACGTTAGTACATGGTGAATAGTACTAGTATGTAAAACCTGCTGAAACGAAGAACATGGCACAACATAGGTATAGGACATGAACTGAAACTGAATGTAACTTGAACATGAGCATGAAATGTGAGTAAAGTCTGAAAACAATAAATTAATGGAAATACATGTATATAAAACTGCTTGTAACGTGGGGAATGCTATAGTATAACCGACAACATGATCTGGTACTTGCGTCCTACCGGTAGAACACTCACACCTTGCCAGGGATATGAGATTTAAGTAATAATGAGCATGTAAGGATCCAAACTGCATAATGAAGGTGTTGCCTCCTTGCTGACAACCCTTATCCTACGGTGGCTATGTAGTTTCAGGCTATCTGAGCCTTCTCGGTTAACTAAGCAAATCCCAAAAACATGAACATGATATAGTTGGCTAAGAAACCCATGATTTTCGTGAAATAACTTGTAATCATGATTTCACGAAATAACTTGTAACATGGTTTCATGAAATATCTTGTAATATGGTTTCAATTATATATATATATATATATATATATATATATATATATATATATATATATATATATATATATATATATATATATATATATATATATATATATATATAATTGACTTGAAAACATGCTTGTAACTTGCTAAATAAAATCATAAAGTTTCATATAAACATAATGAGAACACATGAAGAAGAATTCATGATTCATGAATTAAGCTAGGGTTCCTAATAACCGTAATGGAAGATTAGGAATACAATAACGAATATAGATACAAAATTCATGTACATAAACACATAAATACGGGCTACCAATATGTTGGGTTTAATGCCCTAGGTTTTGAACTTCATGGATATCAAGAAACGGAGCATGGGAAAGAACGTAGAGATTCCACATGTGGATGGAAGTTCTACATACCTTAAATTGCTCCAAAACTTGAATTAAAGACTTGAGTTTTGGAGAAGATTTCCTAAATCTTGATTCTTGAACCTTGAGATGGGTTTTCTTGAAAACCCTAGATTAGGAACAATGATTTCTTGCTTAGATTATTAGAGTATATGTTAGAATTGAGTTGGAATAATTAGAGTAGGCTTACCTTGGTGTTCTTGACGATGGAAGAGGGTAGGAGGTCGTTCTAGGGCTTAAAGGAATGAAAAATAATGATTTGAGTTGATATGGACGAATATATAATGTTCTGGAAAATTGAATTTTACACTCAGTTAAATACTGGCCGTATTTTGAAATACGGGTCGTATTCCGTATGGACTGCACTGCGTCTCTTCAATAAAATGGTCATAACTCTTTTCACAGATGTCTATTTGACCCCTATACCGTTGGAAAGGTATTTTAAAGCTCTACAACTTTCATCAAGGGAGTTTTCCCAAATTCTAAATACGTTTTGAAATACGGGCCGTATTTTGAAATACGATCCGTATTTAACGATGTAACCTCTAAGTGTCAAATTCCAGAATGCTCAGAAATCTTTGGTACCAGTTTACGACTTGAAATACGCTCCGTATACTGAAATACGGTCACTGTTCATGAGCGTAAACCACCATCTTACAACTGAAGAGGAAATTTCAAATTCCCACATTCTTTATTTGATTTTCTAAGTCTAGGATCACGGTCAAAGCTTAGGTTAAAGGTACGGGGTGTTACAGATATATAACCCAAATTGAGTACTCATAAAAAAACTTTATCAAAATAATTCAAAAAGACGTTCATTCTATTTGATATGTTATATATAAACATAATAAAGAAAAAAATTATTAGGTACTTCAAAAATTAGACAAGAACAAATCAAGAAATTAAAACTTAGTAAGAATTGGATTGATTGATTTAAGACTCGCTTTTTAGCCTAACCCATTTCACCCCAAGTAACAATATCCTGCCTATTTATTACTCCCTCCGTTTTATAATAAGTGGTGTTTTTAGCTTATGCACACCCTTTAAGAAATTTCTCACTTCTAGAAAATTATGAGTGTTTTTACTAACACACTCCTAATTAATGCCTAGAAAAAGAAAAGCTATTTAATGATTCTTGATTATAAATAAGGGTAAGTTTTTGAGAACAAGATCAATTTCTTCTTGAAATCCTAAAACACTACTTATTTGAAATAAAATAAAAAACTTAAAACACCACTTATTATGGAACGGAGGGAGTAACTTAGTCCATTTAATCTACCCAAATTCAATCCAACCCGCCCGTTTGACTCCCTTGATAGTATCAAAATTTTCTTAGTCAGAGGTCTTATTCTGATTTCATAGATCAACAGTGGAAAAACAGTCAATTTAGTCTTGATTTCTTAATTTCAAAGGGAGCAACATTAAATTATTGGATCGAAATTCACAAAAAAACTAGCATTAAGTTCCATGCCTTTTAACGCAAGTTCTTTAGCATTTTTGAGTTACCAACTAATGGAGTTTTACTAATTTTACTAAGTAGCTAGAGTTAAGATCGGATAGTTGAAATGAAAAAATGCTAGTAGGGTATTATGGGATAGAAAACCCGAAAATTTAAGTGAAGATGACTTTTAAGTTTGGAAATTACTAGAGGTGACTTGTAGGGACCACATCAAGTCAAAACCCAATTAAATTTGGGATTAAGAAAATTAGGGTTGAAAATGTATTTTGCCAAACTTGTTAATCTTTTATAAAATACAAAAAAGACCCCAAACCATGTAATCCAACCCCTCATTTATTTCAAACTCAACATCGGTCCAATATCAAACCACACGAACTTCATTCAAAACACGAACTGATCTCAACTGCTCCTTCAAACTTTCAACTTCAAACCCACGAACTGATCTCAACTGCTAAATGTGCTTCTTGAAACCGTCTTCAACCTCTTCAAAAGCCGACTCAGAAACGAACTACTGCTCTCCATTTCTCTCAGGTAAAATCGCTCAACTTTTTCTTCTTTTAAAGTTAGGGTTTTGAAATCAAAGTGAGAACATGATGATTTTGGTCAGAGAAGAAGAAGAATAACATGGGTTTGTCTGCAATGTTGTTTATTTTGTTGTTCAATGCTTGAAAAACCCTTATTTGCTGTATTTGTTCGAGTTTTTGAGGTTTGTGTATTTGTAAATAGTGTATGTGGTTGTGAAATTCTGGTTTTTGGTGTTGTTTGTGCTCTCGTTCTCCTTAGGAGGTCGAAAAAAGGGCTTGTTGGGCTTGACAAAACCCGTATTTGCTCTATTTGTTCCACTTGTTGGGGTTTTTGTGTTGTTAAATAGTGTATGTGGTTGTGAAACTATGGTTTTTGGTACTGTTTGTGTTCTTGTTCTCCTTAGGGTTTCGAAAAAAAGGGTTTGAATTTTTTTTGGATTTTTCCCAACAGCTGAGTAAGTTGTTGCAGCAACTTCAGCACTTGTTTGACTATTGAGGTTAGTTTATTTTGTTTAACTTGTGATGGTTGTGTGTTTGTATTGAAACAAATGTTTTTTCTAGTTCAAAAGTTAGGGTTTTGAAATAAAAGTACGAAAATGACTAATTTTGGTTAAAGAAGAAGAGGAAGAACATGGGCAAGATGTCTATGCAATGCTGTGTATTTTGTTCAATTTTTGATTGTTGTGTGTTTGTAATACACTGATATTGCACCCTAATAGTGAAATAGATGTTGTTGTTGTCCTATTGTTGTCTTTGTAAGGCTTAGAAAAAAGGGCCTTGGCATGTTTTTTTTACCCAACAGCTGAGTAATCTGTTGTAACAGATTTCTAATCTGTTAGTAAAAATCCAACCAGTTGCTGAGGTTGTTGCAGCAAGTGAATATGTTGTTGCAACAAATTTAAAATCTGTTGAAAATTGTTAAAACAGTTGCCGAGGAAGCTGCAGCAACTGTTCTGATGGTTTCCAACAGATTAATCTGTTGGAACAACTCAATCATATGTTCCAACAACTTTACCAGTTGTTGCAACAGATTATCCATCTGCTGGAATTAATCAATACAGTTGCTGAGGAAGCTGCAGCAACTGTATTGATATTTTCCAACAGATGTATAATCTGTTGCAACAACTTATGAAGTTGTTCGAACATAATGATGGAGTTGTTCCAATATATTACACACTTGTTGCAACATATGCTTCAGTTGTTGTAAAAATTCATTATTTATTTACTTTAAATGGTGCACAAATCAATTGAAAGTGTTTTTGCTTATCTCCTATATGCAGATAAAATATCTTCACGAAAAAGAAAAGGGGAGGAATCATCTACAGTTAGTAAAAGAGCTTAGAGGGCATCATTAGATGATTTTGCTGAACAGACAAATATTCTTTCTGAACAAACTGCTGAACAGGAAACTTCTCTAGTAGGAGTTTATGGCCAAGAAAGTAAAGAAGAAGAAGAAGAAGAAGAAGAAGAAGAAGAAGAAGAAGAAGAAGAAGAAGAAGAAGAAGAAGAAGAAGAAGAAGAAGAAGAAGAAGAAGAAGAAGAAGAGGAAGAGGAAGAGAAGAAGAAAGAGAAGAAGAAGAAAACAATGATGAAAATGAAGAAGAAGAAGAAGAAGAAGAAGAAGAAGAAGAAGAAGAAGAAGAAGAAGAAGAAGAAGATGTAAATAATGATGACAATGAAGAGGATAAAATTGCATCTTTTGAAAGGTCGTCGACCGGGGTTGTTGATTCTTCTATTGGGACTGATATTGACAGACCTTCCACTGATGAAGTTGTCAAAACTTTCAGTATTGAGAAGTGCCGTGTGCAGATGCCGATGGATAAACTAGGTGATTTGAATGGTGATCTTGTTGTAAAATTAGTCATGGGCAAGCCCTTTGATTACTTTAGGAAGATACTTCAGAAGGAGGACTTGGAGGATTTCTTCAGGGCCACATGTTTTGGCATGTATCTAGATTTGCCTGAGGACAACAATGCAAGGTTTCAAATGACCATTGTGTATGGTCTTCTCAAACGAAGAATTATTTGCAGCAAAACTGATGAGATATGGATAAACTACTGCGGCATGCTAGTTTGTTTTGACATCAAGGAGTTTGCCATAATCACCGGACTGAGGTGGCATACTCCTTCTCAGCCTCTTCCTACAGTTACATTAAAGAAGGGAGTCATGACACCCAAGTCATCCAAGGGAGCCAAGACACCCAAGTCATCCAAGGCAGCCAAGAAAGGCAAAGCCAAGGTTGATGATAATTTGGATTTAGTGGATGTTTGTGGAAAGAGCTACAAGGCAGCGGATTTGCTAGTAGACTTGAAGTCAGAAACTATGTCAAGAAAGCACAAGGAGTCATTGTGCTTAGTTTGGTTTGTGAATTCTATTCTTTGGGCAAGGGATGTAAAGAATAATATACAACTTGGTTTGATTAAACTGTCGGAGGATCATGAGGCATTCAATAACTATCCATGGGGTCATAAAAGTTTTAAGTTGACTATTGAATATTTGTGCAAAGCTTTGAACCCTAATGTGAAGACTTCCAACATCTATGGCTTCCCTTGGGCCTTCATGGTAAAATTTCTTTCTTCAATGTTTTATCTTTTTAATTCTTTTCCTTCATTGATTATTCTGATTTTTTGTGGCATAATTTTTTCTAAGCTTGGGCATTTGAATCCATTCCTCTCCTACAGAGTCAAGTCAAGGACTACTCGGAAGAAGTTTATTTTCCAAGGATCCTCAGATGGTTGACTACCAAAAACAGCAACAAAAAAATGAATCTTGATCCTTTTAAACCCCCCAAGGAAGTAGTAAGTCAGAATCTGTTGGAAAATATCCCTGAATAGTTTTATAACAAGTAACTACTTGTTGCAACAGGTACATTTATCTGCTGCAACAACCTCAGAATATGTTGGAAAAATCAAAACAGTTGTTGAGGAAGTTGCAGTAACTGTTCTGATATTTTCCAACAGATAGTGAATATGTTGCAACAACTCTTAAGATGTTGGAACAAATTACTCAGTTTTTGCAACAGGTTCACAATATGTTGGAAAATATCAAAACAGTTGCAGAGGAAGCTGCAACAGTTGTTTTGATTTTTCCAACAGCTAAAGAATATGCTGCAACAACCTAGGAGGTTGTTGAAACATATGTGGGGGGTTTTCCAACAGATTACACACTTATTGGTTGAATATATCTGTTTGTTTGTTGTAGGTTGTACATCCAAGGATTATCCTGACAAAACGAGAGGTACAGATGCCATGCCTTGTTTGTTTAGGGAATATGGAATCTGTGCATGATGAATTGATTGATCAGATAAAAGAAGAATTAGCTGGAGCCACAACCATCATAAGGGTTGGTGTTGTTGATGGTGGTGGTGATGGAGGTTGTGGTGGTGATGTTGATGTTAATTCTGTTGGTGATGGTGATGCTGTTGATATAAATATGTTGCTGATGTTGCAAGACAAGCAGTGGAAGGTCTTGCTGATAAAAGAAAAGATGATGGTGGTGGTGGTGATGGAGTTGGTGGTGGAGTTGGTGGATATACTCCCCAAAGTGGTGGTGGTGGGCAGACCACAGATATCCCTTATAGGTTGGGTAGATATTCTTCAGTTGGTGCCGGTTCCTCCAAGGTGTATTCTTGTGCTTGTGAATGCAGTACTTGCAGGCTGAAAATGAAAAGTTTGATAAACAAGGTTGAAGAGTTGCTTCAGGCACAAAAAGATATGAATTTAGCTATAAAGAGTTTGATGTCCAAGAGGGGTGTCTAGCCATCCAAAAAGCTCAGCTCACCCTATACTCCTATTGGGATTCGCAAAAGGGCAAAAACAATTTCCAAGGCACTTGCTGATTGTAGAGCAAGGAAAACAAGTACTCCATAGAAGTCTATTGCTACTCCTCCTACTGAAGTTGTGCCACAAGTGCTAAAAAAAGTTGATATTTTCAAGCGTGTAACCCCCCCCCCCCCCCCCCCAAAAAAAAGCTTGAAACCTTGATCAAATCCAAAAAGAGTGGGAGAGCACTGTACTCAATACTTGAATTTGGGGCCGAAAACTTTAAGGTTATGACAAACATGCACGAATGGTGGGAGGATTGGGTAAGTTTCAACACTCATATATATATGTATATAATTCAGTATGTTGTTTGAACAAGTCATGTAATTTGATGAACTTGTTGCAACAAGTTAACTAGTTGTTACAACAAGTTACTAGTTGTTACAACAAGTTACTAGTTGCAACAAGGTGCTAACTTGTTGCAACAAGTTAACTAGTTGTTCCAACAAGTTAACAACCTGTTGCAGCAAGTTCACTAGTTGTTCCAACAACTCTAACTTCCTGTTGCAGCAAGTGGCTGACTGTTTTGATACTTTTACTGCAGTATGTAGATGAAGTCTTATTGCTGATGCGTATGAGGTAGCTCAATTTCCCTAAGCACTATGATTCCTCTGATAGAATCATGGACCTCAACTTGCATCCTTTTCTGACTTTTCCTGTCTTCTACAGGCCCCTTCGATGAAGAGGACTCTGGAGATTGGTAGGGTGCATGATGGGTTGTATTTCCTCTGCTTAGACTGTCTAAAGAAAAGCAATAGGGCAGCTGATACACAGAATTATAATGACACACCATCTTGTTTTGCTTCTAATTCTAGTCATGTAAATAGATAACACTGTCTATGTCATTCCCATTCCCCACTTTTCCCTCATACCTCTAGTGTAGTAAGTCAATCCTATTCCTATTCTCCCACTGTGTATAACTCTTTTCATGCAAATAAAGACAGTGTTCCTTCTCTTGTATCTCCCAGAAATGATGTGGATTCATTGTGCATTTTAGACTTGGACATGTCCCTTTTAGTAAAATGAAAGGGATGACATCTATACAAGTTAATTTCTTCACCAAACAGCCATTTTTATGCTCTATATGCCCTATGGCAAGACAGAGTAGACTGCCATTCCCATCTAAAGCCACCAACACAAAATAAATTTTTGATCTTGTTCACATTGACCTGTGGGGTCCTTATCATGTCCCTACGTATGATGGGTATAAGTACTTTTTAACCATAGTATATGATTATAGCAGGTCCACTTGGATTCATCTACTGAGTTGTAAGAGAAATGCCATGCATGTTCTCAAAGCATTCATACATATGACTGAAAATCAATTTAAAACCACAGTAAAAGTCATCAGGTCAGATAATGGCCTGGAATTCTATAACACTGAAGCAACCATTTTTTTTCAAGCCAAAGGAATCATACACCAGAAAACATGCCCTTATACACCACAACAAAATGGTATAGTAGAAAGAAAGCACAAATACCTTCTAGAAACAGCTAGAGCACTCCTCTTCCACTCCAAATTCCCTTTGAAGTACTGGAGAGAGTGCTTTCTTGCTGCTACACATATCATAAACAGAATAAATCCCCTTTTGAGCTGTTTTACAAAAAAAAAAAATCCACCTACTCTTATATGAGAAGCTTTGATTTCCTATATTATCCCACTTTACCAAAACCACACAAACACAAATTTGAACCTAGAACTTCCCCTCATGTCTTTATTGGATATCCCTATGCTACTAAGGGTTACAAGGTCCTGAGTCTAGCCACAATGAAAATACATATTTCTAGGGATGTCATATTTTGTGAAAGTATTTTTCCCTTTTCTTTACTAGGAACCAATCCCAGAGCTCATTAATCCCTGATCATATTTCCTTTTATGATGATACTGGGCATCCTGCATATAAATTCCCAGTTAATTTACCAGATGATCACATAGGTGTTGCTATCCCCAACCCTTCTCAGTTATCTGATACTGTAATACTATAGAATAATTCACCCTTACCTACATCACCTTCACACACACCTAATTCATTAACTCAACCTACCCATACAGAACCTCCAGCACCAAATATCCAGCATCATAAACCACTAGTTGCAGAAAATAGACACTCCCATAGAGTTCCCAAACTACCATCTTATCTACAAGATTGTATGCATGCAATACCCAACCTAAAGCTAATCCTTTCCTACTGAATCCAGACCTTCATCCTTGCATGCATCATTCTCTCTAAATCATCATATTGATTCTGATGTTCTAAGTCCTGAAAGTCAGCATTTTGCTTTAAATATCTGTCATAGTAGTGAACCAACTTCTTATGAAGAAGCAACTACATACCCTGCTTGGCAGTTGGCTATAACTCAATAGTTTGAGGCTATTCACTATAACAATACATGGGATTTAGTGCCTTTTCATACAGCTAAGCAACCCATAGGTTATAAATAGGTATACAAAATCAAACACAAGGCAGATGGATCTATAGAAAGATTCAAAGTGTTACATCTTGGAATTTCGTGTCGCTCGCATTATGAACATGCCAATGTAAATATAAAGTGGACATGAAGCCTTTGTAAGGTTAATAAAGATGTTTGATGATTCTAATTAAGATTCCAAAGGCATTTGAGGCTAAAGAAGTAAGTTCGTCGGAGAAAGCTAAGGTTGGGATATGTTTTGGGAAATTTCGTATCATTTGAGCTATGCATTGCCTAGAATCACCTTGAGTAAGAGATATGAGGTCCCTTAGATGGTTAATGAAGTATTATATAAGTGACAATAAGGTTTCATAATGATTGGAGTTTGATCAAATCGACGAGAGAAAGTTTCCGGAATTTTTGGGTTGTATGACCACTTATACGGACCGTATAAGTTATACGGCCCATATAAATGGTCCGTAAAACCATTTCAGAGAAGGGTAAAATATGGTGGGATTATAGGGACCATTTATACGGACCATATAATGGTACGTATAATCGGGTCGGGCCAGCTTTTCATTTTTTTATATATGGACGACCTTAGTTCATTTATTTCATTTCCAACTTTCCCCAAAGTCCTAAAAGACCTAGAAACTTCTCTCAATCATATCCACACAACCCCAGAGAGATCATAGATCAAATAGCAAGAATCAAAGGATCCAATTGTTGAAAGGCTCACTAGGGTTTGTAGAACTCAAGATTTTCTTTGGTGATTGAAGTTGGGGTTTCACTCAAGTGAATGATTTGATTCAAAGCTTGCTCTTGAGTGATTAAGGTGAGTTCCTATACTTGTTTCCATGTTATTAAAAGTATTTGGTTATTGAATAACTTGGATTAGGGAAGAAAGTAGAAGATAAAGCTCAATTATGAATTTAATGATATTTTTGAGTAGTAAATTAACTTGAGTCATGATTCTTAGTATGCTATAAGTATAATATTGTTGAGGGGTGGTACTAATGATGTTGAGGAAGTATTTTATGTAAGTGAATATGGTGTTGTGTTGTAGCTATTGCTACGGATGACCTTAACAAGGAGTTTTGAGGATTGGAAAATACTTAACTTGAAGAAGCCTCTTGATTATGATATTATGGATGTTGCTATTGATATTTAGGAGTTGTCTATTATATGGAGGAAGTCAATGAAACAAAGGAAATGCTGCCCAATTTTCTCTAACTCATGAATTACTCTAGTTTCAACTTAAGAGTGTCTTTAAGACTTAACCTTAGTATGATCCTTTTAAATGTAGATCTTGTGAACGTGAAAAGAGAACGTTAAATGATTAAGGAGACGTTAAGGTATGTTAAGGCTATTCCTTCTTCATTTTGGCATGATCCTATGTTATGAGCCAACAAGAGATTAAATGAGCTTTCATATTACTCTACTCTTAGAAGCATTATGAGTATTTCAGTCTTTAATGTCCCCATACCCCGTATGATTGTTCCTTCTGTTCATGGGTCTTGAGATTACTTATGTTGATGATGTTAGCTCAAAAGTTGTCCATCGGAGGTAATATGATCTTATGTCACTCCGAAAGTTCTATGTATACATTTCAGTTACGCATTGCATTCATATGCATATGCATATTGACCCATGACCAGAAGGCGTTATATACGCGTCTATTATATGTACATGGGGTGTGGGAAAATAAATAGGCGTTATATACGCATTACCACCTAATCAGCTGGTGCACCTTAAGGATGATATATGGATCGGGCCGTACATTTCTCGACATTGTTATATGATATATGGTTTAGGTCGTACGTTCCTCGGCACTATTATATGGGATATGGATCGGGCTGAACGTTCCTCAGCACTATGACATATATTAATATACATGAGCATGATTATCATTGAGAGCATACAGATTATGCGCCCATAGAGGCATTGTCAGTTATATAGATACTTATTCATACAAATTTATGCAGACAGGTAGTTTAGCTTTGAGTTCCAAATTTCGTTCATAATTCTCATGCTTATACTTATGTTACTCTTATGCCTTGCATACTCGGTACATTATCCTTACTGACTCCCTTATTGCTCGGGGGGGGGGGGGGGGGGGCTGCGATCATGGCTGCAAGTTCAGGTAGACAGACAGGTGGTCCAACTCTGTAGAACCTCTATATCCAACAATGGTCAGTGCGCTCCATTTGATACGGAGCTGCAGTCTATTTTGGTATGCCATTCTTCTGAGAAGTATATGCATATGGGTATGACGGGGCCCTGTCCCATCCTTTCTTCAGCTTGATATTCCAGTAGAGGTCTGTAGACAGATGTATGTGTATGTCAGATGATATAGCCTTGTTGGCTCCTATTATTTTGTGTACAGTATATGTAGCAACCTAATTGGCTTGTACTGTTCTTTCATCTTGTATGTATGTACATGTACATGGTTCATGATGTCGCCCCTTTATGAGGCAGTATGAGATCAGTTTAAGTCACTTATGGGCCCTTGATGTTCAATCTGGGCCCTACAAAAGGTAATACCCTATCCTAGTTCGACTTTTTCCTATTTTCAATCTATTTGACGCACTACCTTGTTCATATTTGATTAAGAAGTTGTTTCAAGTTGCTTTTTTTAATGTAGCTTGTGTATCTGAAATAGTGTTGTTTATGTTAATATAAGAGCTGAGTGGCTACTGTTTTATTGAAACTTTAAGGCTACTATGTTATAATGCTAGTATAATGATGCTTAAAAGGATTTTAAGTTTCAATTAATAGGTGATAAGGTTAAAGCAAGTTAGGAAGAAGCAGGTGTTGGTCCTAGTTGTTGTTTGCTATTTTCATTGAATTTTTTTTGGTCAGCTATATTATAATGATAGTTTCAATGGAGTTTAGGAGTTGTTAAATGATACTTGCTAAGGTATCAAGGCTAAAACAAGTAAAAATGAGTTAAGTGTTGGTTTAGGTTCTTGTTTACTGCTACATTAGTTGATCCTAAGGGCTTGGGGAGCTATCCTTCCATCTTAGTGACTGCCTGATTATTATTCTGTGATTTCTGAGCATCCCAGTCCTATTATGGTTATTTAGTTCATTTTTTCTAAGTTGTTGGATGATCCTCAATGAGGTATAGATCTTTGGTTTGCCTTATAGATGTTTGCCATGTATTTGTCATCCAAACTGCTTAGGGTCTTTTAAATAAGCTTATGTTCTTGTATTTACTGATTAGTAATTTAGGTTTAGTCTAAATGATGTTTTGAAATGACTCTGAAGTGGTCAAGTGATCTTTAAACAAGAAATGGCCCCTGAAAAGAAGGAGTTTAAGCCTTTTATCTTCACTTGAAGTGGACTGTTAGAGTGTATTTTTAAAGATTGTGAGGTCTGCCACTTGTTTAGACTTATATGACCCTCTATGATCAATTCAGACTTAAAAGACCTTGAAAATTTGAAATATGATGCTTGTCCCTGTATTGTTTACATATATTGAACAAAACGTTATATAGGCCTCTGATTTGCTTGTCTTCTCTATGTCCATGATTGAACCTGTTCCCACTCTTTTAAGACAAAGAGGACTTGCAACATAAAAAAATATAGTTTTCAAATCCCTAAACCAACAGATCTGTCTGTAAAAGCTTATGAACCTTTAAAAAATTTAGAACCTCTGATTCCTCTATTCTTCACTAAATGGATGTCAAGATAATAAGAAGAGGATTTGTATGTTTTGTGACTGCTTGGCTTCACTTTTATGCACTCTATCATTTTTAGATCTTGCTAGGCCCCTAAAAAGTAGAGTCATTCACTTATTTGCTCTGTGAATCCTGGAACTGCTGGGCATGGTTTGAAGTTTTCTAAAACTGAAAGTTTTGTTGCAAAGAAATCAAGACTTGAAAAGCTTATGTTGATTCTAGGAAAGTCTAAGTTCTGTTTGGTCCTTTGTGTGTGCTGATCATCTGTTCTGAGAAGTATAATACGTAAATAAACCATGGAAGGTAGAAGAATGTATAGATAAGGGGCCAGGCTAGTTGTTTTGAGTTTTGTAATGTGTTGTTCATGCTTCTTCTGTAACTTGTCCTTTCATCCAAACTTGTTTTCCATGTGGTTTATCCTAAAACTTAAATATTCCATTCCCTGCTTATCTTTTGAACTTCATGTGTTTTGAATGGTCTAAACTAAATCTAAAGCTTGGCTTGTACTTCCTTTGTTTACCATGTGGGCATCTGGTCATTTCTGTGCATTATCTTTAGTTGCATACCTGCTATAAGCCTGTCAAAGTTGGAATTTATTATGCCCAATGCATTGTTAAAAATCAAAGTTGCCATAAGAAGAGTAAGTGTAGTATGTGTATTAGACTTCATGACTCTGCTTAAGCCCTTTTGTGGCTTAAACACATGATTTTCACCCTCACTTGTTTCCAGTCTTGATATGTTTGCAAATAGTACTCTAAGTCTAAAAGATAGTTTCATGCCCCTTTTTTTCTGTAAAATCACTGATCCTGTTTTGACTACCCTTTAAGGCCTATAAAGACTGTGCTTGATCCTGCATTTGTGTTTGGATCTATCTGTTTAATTCTAGGATTGAAACCAAGTTAAACCATCATTTAAAAAAAAATCTGCAGATGTTCCTATGAGGCTGTTTATAGATTAAAATGATCCTTGAATTATTAATTGAGACCTCTGGCATCAAATGATAGGACTTAAACTAGGATCCAAAAAACCTGGGGAGTAATTGGTGAGCCTGCACACTGTGTTGTTTGATATCTAGACCTGCTTGAGTCAAAACTGGTATAAAGAGGATCCTAGATCTTAAGCTAGTCTCTGTGACTTTTAGGTAAATAAAGAATGGGCTAAAAAATGGCTTTCTGGTATTGGCTTAGCTTCTTATTGACTAAAAATGAACTCTTGATCAAACAATTCATTGCCTTATCTCTCTTAACCACAGATTTCCTTTTAAAGCTAAGAACATGGACCATGAGCATGATTATTGTTGCCCCTATCCTGTTCCTTTGCCCCTCCACCTCTTGGTTCTATATTTCTTTGCTTTACTATTCTTCCACTGTTGCTCCTACTTGTTTTGTCACCTTGAAACTTGCCCTGCTCCCCTTGAGTGTGCTATTGCTGTTCTGAGCATTGACATTTGATATGTCTTGCACCATCACTCTTATAATTTCTAAAACTATTTGATTCATTTGTTTCTGTGACTAGTTGAGCTACTCTGTAACTTTCTTGTGTTATATGCATTGAAAATTGACATTAAGTTGCATTATTATAAAACTATTTGCTTTGGCTTGTAACTGGAACTTGACCTTAAAATTGGGTGAATTTTGGGGGGGACGGGGTTATGGCTCGTATATAACGTGAATATGGCGTTTAGAGTTGAGGTTAATTGAATATTACAATGTATATCAAGTGCATATGGAGGGTATGCCCTTCAAAGGGTTTTGCTCCTCATATTTTAGTAATATCCTAGTAAGTATATCATGTATACACAGTTTTTACACTTAGAAAAATTTGAGAAGAAATGGGGGGGGGGGGGGGGGGGGGTAGTATACTAGTGGTCTATCATGTATATACAACTTTGACACTTATGAAAATTTTAAAAGGGAAAAATGGTTTGGGCCTCGGGTCAGCTGTTAGCGTCTCTACGCTTGACTTAATGTTACTAGTCTTTTGGGTCTTTTTTTTTTTTAACTGGGCCGCTTGATTACCTACTGTTATCAGTTATAATAAATGGGCTCGGCCCAATAATGTTGTGATTCATTTTTGGCTATGTAATAATTATTCTACATTTGAATTCTTAGTTAGTTCAAATTATGAATGTATACTAATATTGTGTATACTCGTTTGCATCCTTGTCCATTCCAAACTCGTTTGTGGGCCCCCACGGTGCCCACTAACTCATCTAGATCGAGTCGAACAAATTCGGAGTAAAATGGAGCATACGTATGGACTTAGGGACCAACTTGCATAAATCTTTCGTTTGGGCTTGGTCGGCCCAAAATCCTTACTCTCTACTTTATGCGATTTTCTGGATTTGTGCCTTTAAATTCAATATGTTGGAACCCTTATATGATTGTCATACAATTTAAAGTCGCTAAAATTGATTTTAAAATCCAACTCGTGTGAAAAAATAATAATAAAACGGACCAAGAAGCTATTTTGGACTAGATTGACATTATTAGAACTTTGAGACTGAACTGCCTGGGACCATTTTTGGACTGTTTTAAACTTGCGGACTGATTTTTGATATTAAGGACTTATGCAAATATGTATAAAAATAGGATTAAAATTTTGGTTAGACAAAGAATATAATTGATAGATTAATAACATAGCATAATTAATTACGGTATATATATATATATATATATATATATATATACATTATGATAAAAACTATTTTCGTAAAACTATTTTCATAACTTAAAATTCCTTTTTTCAAAAAATATATTTTTTGGGTGGACTTACGTGGAGTCCTACCTAGGCTAAGAGCCTTCGGGTATGAGCTTAGGTGTTCAAGTCCGACACCTATGCTCAATTTTGAACGGAACTATATTTTGACGATTTCTTAAAAAATGAACTTTTGCATGTATATGACACCCTTTTATTGCGGGAATTTAGACTTAAACAATTTTTGTCCAAAACGATTTATAATCATAAGGTAAACTATTAGAACCCGTAGGTAAACTGCAATTGAGCAGATCCTTAATACCGGAGTGCCTAACACCTTCCTCGGGGGATCATCAGAACCGTTACCCAGACTTTGGTAGATTAGGATTCTTTTAAATATTTTAAATAAACCCTTTTCGAACTGATTTTTCTAATTTCCTAAAAATTAGGTGGCGACTCTAAAATATATCCTTTAGAGCACCATTAAGTGGTTGGCGGGTTTTTCTTACTTTTCCGGTACGATTCACGACTGTACTTCCCCGGGACACCTCCCTCCTTTCATGAGGTATGTACGATTCGGTTAAACTTAGAATCTCCCAACGCCCGCTACGGATGGCGACTCTGCTGGGGACAATCTAAGGTTCTAACCATAAGGGTTCTAATATTATTTGCCTTGTATAATATAAATTGTTTATATGATATAAATTTCCGCAAAATATAACTATCATTCATGCATGCATACTCCGTCACTCCTGGCATTTATTTTACACTTTGTTCTAAGGGTGATGACCCAGGATGAGCTGTGGTCACACCTTCACTAAAAAATCCTTTAAAATATTCTTTGGAGGTCTCTAAGGTCGAGTGGGTATGCGGTTATCCCATAGCCTTAGAGAACCCACCCCCAGCTTGTCCGCTCGGGTAACCTATGTCATTCGTTTGAAATCACTCTAGAATAATTAGCATAGAGCGAAGCCAAATCCTTACTGATATAGTGCATACTAACCATAGACCGGTTTGGGTATCTCAGACCTACCTAAATTGGACAGAAAAGACATCTTACTGTGCTCGGACGATGTAAAATCGGAAGGCACTGTATCCTGCTATTTGCTATTTGGAAGCATTATTGTGCTAAGTGTAAAACAGATTGCTATTCCTGGGGCAGGGAACTAACAGTGGTTTGTCTTGCAGATGTCTCATGATGTGCAGTTTGACATGGTTGTGGGTCCACCACCGGGTTTAGTGATATGGTGGAAGGGTTTGACTAATGATCAGAAGAAAGAAATTTAGAGTTTTGTAGGGCATCTGCCTTCATTGATGAATATGGTTGGGGATTCGGGTTTGCTAGAGAACATTACTAGATATTGGGACAATGACAGAATGGTATTAAGATTCGGAGAAATAGAGATGACTCCCATTTTAGAAGAAATTAGAGATGTTCTAAAAAGTGTAGGAAGTGCTAACAGCTCCAAAAAGAAACCAGCACAAAATATCCTTATCCCTCACAAACCTAACCCAAAAGAAATCAAAGACATGTTCGCTGTCAACAAAGCTGATTGGGCACAGGGACCCACTATAGCCTTCAGGGAGTTGTATAGGAGGTATGCATCCAAACAGGGGTATGAGGACTATATCCTTGAGTTTTCATCACCCCAGTCTTAGGAAGCTAACTGAACATTAGCATTTATCACTTGCCTGTTAAGGACCATGGTATTCCCGCAAAATGCTTCTCTAGCTATTGACACCCGAGTTGTCTTTGTTGCCCATGCTATTCTTAGGGGAGTCACAACGAATGGGGTTACCAAGTATTTTGACATCACCCCTTCTATCAGACATATATCGAGCTTTAGGAAAATGTCGTGACCATTACTACTACTTCCAAGGGTGCAACCTCCTAGTCCAATGGTGGATACTTAAACATTTGGATAGGAACGGCTTACCTACTCGCCGAGATCCGGCCCGAAGAGAGGATGGTTTGGGAGTCACTGCTACGCCTTGCGGTGTCCAGAATAAAAAAGGACGGGCACACATCTTCTCTAGATTAAGAGAGGAACACATCAGATGGAGGGTGCCTGATTTGGATTCCAAGATTTTTTGTATTAAAAGCCATAGGCGTCCATATCTACCACTTATGGGCATTAGGGGAATCAGACCTTGCGCGTCATTGAGAGTACTTAGACAGTTTGGCATGAAGCAGATTGTTCCAAGTGTGGGTAATATGGGAGAATTTGTACGAGATTGTGAGAAAGGACGTATCCAAGGTATAAAAGATGCTCAGAAAGATTGGAATAATGTGATATGATAAGATGAATTGGACAAGGATCCAAACAACCGGACAAGGATCCAAACAACCCAAGTCATGATGAAAATTACTGCGAGTGGCTTAGGGCCAAGTTAGCTGACACTGCCACTCCAGGACCATATCTGTACAAGTTTCCCAAAGATAGGGAAGTTGTGAATGCAATCCAAGTTAGGAGAATGAAACGACGAATAGAAGGAAGAGAAATGGATCATCAAGCACAAATAGAATATAATCAGAAGATAATTGAGAGTTTGACAGATGAAGCAGATGCTTCGTTGAAAAGCTTGGAATGGGTTGACACCTTTGTTAAGAAAGCCATAGATACGGGGTTGTCATTGCTCGATAATCAGAGGGGTCAATAGATCAAGACAGCATTGATGCCAGCACATGTAGCCATTCAGAGGGCCAAGAAGGCGCGACATGATAGAGAGCAGATTTATGTCCGTGAAGTGGATTTTTCTTGATTACTGCATTTACTTTAAAAGCCTTGTAATCCCACTGGGAAAAAATCATTAATGAAAAGCACTGGATTTTATTTTTTGGGAACAATGCATTTGTTTTACATATGGCACAATTTTGCTTCATATGTTAGTAGCCTCGGAGCAATGAGGTATAGGAAAACGAGTTAGATACTGCCTAAATGCTTATTTGACAT
Organism: Lycium barbarum; assembly: GCF_019175385.1. Classification (NCBI taxonomy): domain Eukaryota; kingdom Viridiplantae; phylum Streptophyta; class Magnoliopsida; order Solanales; family Solanaceae; genus Lycium; species Lycium barbarum. The sequence continues at coordinate 115,496,616 of NC_083344.1, read as the reverse complement.
ACCTGTTCTGTGTGAAAAATCATATACATTGTCAAAATTCTTAATTGATTCACATTCCGGCCACTACCCCAAAGAAAAACCAACGAAATAACCATCAAAACAAATTTGTATCCACGTTAAAAGGTTGATTTGCTAATAGGAAATAGAGACTCCAGACAGCATGAGTGCAACTTCGCCCTATGTCAACCTAGCCAGTGATGACGAGGGCACAGAAGTAGCAACTGAGAAAAACGGGCAATGGGACAAAAGAATGGCCTTAGCCACTGCTAGGATGAAAGAAGCAGTGCAAACTACTAAGGCGGCCAATGAGAAAATGAAAGAAGCGGAAACCCTCCTAGCTTATGTTGAGGAACTGACAAAACAACACCCCGCCAATCGGGTGAAATGGGGGAAGGCGCCTGGAGTACCACTTGGGAGTTACGTCCCGCTCAGCCATCAAGAGACTCTTGACCCTATACCTTATGGGGAAGATGAGCTCCTTATCCCTAATCTGAAGGCTTATGGAAATCCACGTGACTCCCAATTCGAGGAGCTTCCTGTCTCCTGCACAATTGTCCTTAAAGGCATAAGATTACATAATTGGGGTGCACCAGTAGAGTTGTCAAAGCAAGAACTTTTGGAAACTTTGGGAAGCATTAGGGTGTATGCACAAAGCCCAAACTTGCTGCCACCATACGCTCCTTCTACGGGTTACAAAAAATGCCTCTACCACCGAGGTCAATCGGATCACACTGCTAACGAGTGTGTAGCATTAGAAAGAAAACTTATCCAATGGATCGATCAGGGTAGGATCAGTCAACTGTGGGGGCCCCACTCTTTCCTGACTCATGACCAAAGAAGAAATCACCCAGAAAGTCTATCAAATGTCAGGTTCTGAAGAAGTGATTTTTCCAAATTTGAGGAGTCATATGCCAGGATTCACTCTTTACTGTGCAGCGTTAAAAAGATAAGGGCAGTGCCCCAAACCTACCAAGGTTATCCAGGATCCTCTGAAGAATGAATTTTCATGTATCACCATGGCCGCCTTGGCCACGACATTGAAGAATGTATGGACTACAAGCTCGAATTAGAACATCTCATGAATGAAGGTCATGTTTGTATTGTCGCAGGAAGATAAGGATAGAAGAAAAAGGTCGAAGAAGATATGAAGACTTGTTTAGCATGGTCGGGTAGAAGACATAAGTATCCCTTTACTGCTTTCAATAAGATAAAGTATCCTTTTCCCTTTTTATGTAAATAGAACCACGCCAACCTGATGTCCCATTGGGGATACGTGGGAAGCCTATATAAGGCCTGGTCAAGGTAGAAAATTAAGTTTCGGGTAGCATAGGAAAAAACCTTTATGTGTATGCCTGAACTACAGATGGACATGTTTTCCCTCTGGTGGGATACATAGGCAGTCTATTTAAGACTCGGTCCTTTTATAATAAAAATTTAAATTCCCTTAGTAAAGGATGGGTTGCAAATCAACTGTACAAAGTTTTTACCCCAAGCCAGACCAAAATACCGTGGAATGTGAATCAATCAAGGAGTTGAAACAAAGTATATGATTCTATGTGCTATAAACTGCAAACAACGTGATATCTTGTGTTGCGTGCTTAAGACTAACGCTAACTTGAAAGCTTTTGAGTTGTTTTTCTCTTCTAGACAGGGGTCGATCCGCTGACATCATTCACTCAATCAAAAGCTGCTGCAGCGTCCTTAAACCCTCAAGAAGAAAACATGCCTGAAACTCTACCACCAAACATGAATGCTTTAGTTGAAGATACCCCAACCAGGGACATAGCCAGATTGCCTCTGGAAGAGGCTGTCAGCCTACTGATGAGACAATTGGCTGAGGCCATAGAAGAGGCCGACCGCTTAAGAGCCGAAAAAGAAAATACCACTAATGCTGAGGCTAGGAGACTTCAACCCACTTTCCCAAACCTGGATTTACCAATTCCTGATCACTTTCCTCAAACCTAGGCTGGGGCTCCCTTCCAGACTCCATTACGCCGAAATGCCACCCATATGGGGAGTTCTTCCCACCATACCCCGGCATTTCAAATACTGACTCACGCAATAAATGCAAATGATTATCAAGCCCCTCGGGCAACAGGGGATCCAGTGACTCATCCCACACAACGAAATGTTACCTTCTAAGAGCATGTCACTCATATCGACTCTTCACCAGAATTGAAGAATATGGAGATATTCTTTGAGGCCAGAATAGACAAAATAGTGAAAAAGATGGGCAAAAAGATTGTCGAGCTAGAGCATGGCTCCAAGAAGAAAGAAGGGTTGAGGTATTCTGACCTATGCATCCACCAAGTATTGGGACAGCCAGAAGGCTTTAAAATTCCCAAATTTGACCATTTCAATGGGTCGGGCAACCCCAGAGCCCACCTAAGAGCTTACTGCGATCAGCTGGTCGGAAGTGGCGAAAATGAAGCCTTGCTTATGCGGTTGTTTAGTCGAAGTCTGTCAGGGACGGCTATGGAATGGTTCATCTCTCAACATATTAGCCGTTGGAAAACATGGGAAGACATGGCGGGATCGTTCATGGAAAGATTCCGCTTCAATGTAAAAAATGTACCTGATCATTTTTCGCTGGAGAAAATTCATCAGAAATCAACTGAAACCTACCGAGAGTATGCTAGCCGGTGGAGAGATGAAGCGGCACAGGTACAACCTTCCATGACTGAAGCTGAGCTGGTAGCCGCATTCATACGATACCAAGAAGCCGATTGCTTTGATAAGATGATAACCATAAAAGGGTGCTCCTTCGCAGATATAGTTGCTGTGGGGGAAGAGATCGAAGATGGCCTTAAAACAGGCAGAATTGTTAGTATACTAAACAGGCCAGGTACGCCGGGCACCATGAGTGGCAAAAAGAAAAGAAATATAGCCTGTGTTTCTAGAACTGCTAGTCCAAAAAGTCAAGGAAAAGAGATAGTCCACAAAAATTTAGATAGCTACCAATCACCTCCACCAACCAACTAGACAATCACCTCACCCCAATATAGCCCAATGACTAAGTGCTACACACAACCTAGCTACTCAGCTCCACAACCAAGCTATCAAATACCAGCACCGACGACCAAATTATCGAATGCCAGCACCTAATAACCAAGCTCCACAAGACCAAACTTTCCAGAACCAGCCTCCACCGGCAAACTATGAAATGCCTCAAAGAAAACCTACGAGAGTATTCACTCCTCTACCGGAATCAAGGACAAGCCTATTTGCCAAACTAAGGGATGCCGGGCGAATAAGTGCCATCCCACCAAAACCTTATAACCCCGTTGAGCGATGGTACAGGCCGGATCTCAATTGCGCCTATTATCCCAATCAAGCCGGTTATGCCACTGAATATTACATAAACCTGAGACACAGGTTACAGGATATGATCGACAATCGAGAGCTCGTCTTAGAACCAACACCACCAAATGTAGCTACAAATCCTCTCCCAAAGCATGGGGTGAACCAAATTCACATGATAGAGAGAGGTGATGAGTGGGAAGAGAGCCCATCTAAAATTCGTTCAGATATGGAAGGGTTAGAAGCATTGTCGCCTAGTTGTCACTACAAGAGCAAAAAGAAGTGCTAGACCCTCTGATAAAGGGATCCGAGATATCTGCCCTAATTGAAAGAGAGCCTTTTGTGCTCAGGTACCCCTCAACTATGGCTCGAATTCACAACGAGCCCTTCATACACAGAACATCAGGATCAATTAAGAATGAACCCTTTGTGATCAAACCACCACACCAAATAATAATTAGTAATGATAAAGAAATAGCTGTTGTGGTTCAGCGTATGACTAGGTCAGGAAGGTGTTATGCCCCAGAAGAACTTGCGCCCGAAGCACCTCATTGCGAAAACCCTCAGAAGAAACCCATAACTAAGGGTGAAGCTGAGAATTCTGGAGGAAAATGCCGGTCAAGGATTATTCGATTGTTGAGCACCTGTATAAAACTCCTGCAAGGATATCAGTAATGTCACTATTACTCAGTTCATCCCAGCACCATTTAGCCTTGATGAAAGCTTTGGATGAAATGCAAGTACTTGCCGGCACCACGAGCGAAACATTAGCCGAAATTATGGGGTATGTTGTGCGGGCTCATAGGTTGTTATTCTCCGATGATGAATTACTAAGAAATGGAAAGTCCCACAATAAAGCCCTGCACATAACAGTCAAATATCGGGACAAGATTATTCCACAAGTATTGATTGATGGGGGAGCTGGGCTGAATGTATGCCTTGTGAAGACTCTGAAGCAGCTTGGATACGATATTAGTAAAATTCGCCAGAGTCGAACCAACGTAAAGGATTATGATGGTGCAACCAGTGACCCAATTGGGAAAATAGATTTACACATAAAAATGGGCCCCGCGAAGTTCGTGGTGGAGTTTGTCATTATGGATATCAAAACAAGTTATAACCTGTTGTTAGGACGACCTTGGCTGCACGCTGCTGGAGTTGTAGCATCTTCATTACACCAATCTCTCAAGTTCATATGGGATGATCAGGAAGTCGTAATTCACGGCAAAGGAAGTGTCCACAATTATCCAGATGACTCTGTGCCGGTTATAGAAAGATCACTAATAGGCGCTGATTTTCACACTGTTGAGCTAGTCGTGATAGGTTGTAGGGCAGATGATGAAGACGTCCCCATGCCACCGGTTTATAAGATGGTAGCTACAGCTATGATGAGGAATGGGTTTGAACCTGGAAAAGGTTTGGGAAAGAACTTACAAGGAATCACAGAACCAGTAAGTGTTAAACATGGGAGGTACCGATTTAGGGTTGGATATGAGCCATGTCAGGCAGAAGAAGAAGAAGCAGGGTATGTACCAAGAGGTCCCATCAAAATGAGAAAACCATTCCCTCATCTCTACTAATCCTTCATTATATGCCCATTGAGCCAAAACGGTGGAGATCTAGAAGAGGGTTTGAGGACGCTGTTCGGAGAAGGAGAATATGCAGCCAGCATCGAAGAATGCTTTGAAGCATCAGAAATTCGCCCTGCTAAACCAGGAGAAACAACATGTGGATGGACTTCTATACCGTTGTTCACTCTACAGTAGAAAGGATGCTCATTTTCAAAAAACGACGGAAGTCTTCTTTGAGGACCGGCTTATGGCCTTTTAATGTTTTCTTATTTCACATGTTGTTTAAATAACAGAAAATGGCTCGATGTTCCATTCCGAGTCAAGACCGTCATTTGTACTGCCTTTTAAATTTCAATGAAAACGCCTCAAAGTTTGCCATAAAACAAAAGTGTTTTACTTCGCCAATATAAGTATATATATATATATATATATAATACAACTATATATTAATGCATAATTAAGATTGCATCTACATGAATAACAACCATGTTATTTTGTTTTACAGTAATAATACAAAGGTTACAAATAATGTCATGACATGTTACAAAGCAAGTGAAAATGATGATCAAGGAAAAGAGATGACTGAACCAGAGGGGTTAATAGACGTCGAAGAATAATATAAGAACAGGCCCATGACAAACCTAGAGGAAACAGAAGCAGTTAATCTAGGAAGTGAGAAGCTGGTAAGGGAGACCAAAATAAGTATGCACTTGGCAGAGGCCGAGAAGGAAGGGTATATGTTACACCCTGTACTTTCGAAGAAGCACTTATTAAATTTGAATATAAGTATGTCAACCTATGGCTAAGAAAAACAACCTTGGATTATAAAGAACGAAGCATTATTAAGTATATGGTATGAGTAAAGGATGAATTGCGATCTTATAAGTCGTAACCGGGAAGGACAACCTTGGAACCAAAGGATATGACTATTATCAAGTATGATTAATGATAAATATCATGTATGGATAGTTTCGGAAGATTCTGGGACCAAGCAAATCGAAGAAAATAAGTTTGTTGAAAATTCAAAAAAAGTTGGCAGAATTTTGAGCAGATTTTTAGTCAAATCTGGAGGGGTATATCTCCTAGTATATTAGTAGTTTTAAGGTGTTTCAAAAATCTAAAATTAAGTTTGTCGTGTCTAGTTTCCAACGCAACAAACCGCTCATCGATACGACATCAGAGCAGAGAATTATGGACGTTACAACTTAGGTTGACAGAGCAGAAACGCTACTCCAGTAATCGGGCGGCTACAGTAAACGAGCTGCTACAGTGTTGCCACAGTGCCACCGACTCTAATCCACTATAAGAGGCCAAAATCTGACCTTAAACTTCATTTTCTCCACTCTTCTTCATCCAAAAATATATGAGAGCTCCCAAGAAACATTGAGAGGTAATTAGTGAGCAGATTAAAGTGACAGGATTATATATGAGGTTCGGAAAACGTATAGAGTTTTGTGATTCTTATGCCAAACACCAAATATTGACGGGGCAAAGGAATTTATCAAAGATAAACAAGATGTCAAGCTCTTCCAACCTTGATTGAGGTAAGAATATTCTTTACCGTGGATATTATGAATTGTATCATGGAGATTTAGTTATCAAAGCTTCGTAAAGTCTAGTGATTGGTTGATGAATTGGGGGAACATCGTGTGGGATGTTTTATGGAGCCTATTGGTGTTGATGATGTTGTTATTGCTATTGTTGATTGTTGTTGTTGTTGTTGGGCTATTTGATGACCCTTAGTGGTCTTTGGGATGTCGTATAAATAGGGCAGGTGCTGCCCGATTTTTCGAAGGTTATTATATTACTAAGATATGATAGTTGCGACACTATTTGTTGATGACGGTATCATTTCACTTGTTGTAGCCGCAAGAGGATTATGTTAAGCTTTATTGTGGATTGAGAAGGAGATTATCCAAGTATGTTAAGGCTATCCTTTCTTTCATTTTGGCATGATCTATGACAAGTGCGAAGTGTAATGATATCCATAATGAATCAACTCCTAGATGTAGGAGCTCATGTCCTAATGCTTATATTGGTGTTATTCATATCCTGAATCCTTTGGCTTCTTAAGTCCCGAAGGGGCATCCATAAGTTGTACGCTTTCATAACGATGTCTAATTCCCGAAGGGGACATTCATAAGGTTTCCTTATTCCTATGCATTTCACATTTGATTTTTGAGTCTCGAAGGAGACAAATGAAAAGGGGAAGAAGCTCCCATTTTTGAAAAAGGGGAAGAAGTTCCCGTTTTGAACTAAAAGTTGCTCCGAAGGGAATCTTTTGATGGTTTCCAAAGATGTTCATGCATTTGAATATTTATATACATGCACGACATCATTTCATGGGGAAGTGGAAAAGGGCTAAGGTGTTATATACGCAAACCACCTGATTAGCTGATATACGATGATTATGATGCCAGAAGGGGCCATTATGCTAGTATGCCCGAAGGGGCTGCGAGCAGGGTGAAGGCATGCATTATATATATATACACACACACACACACTCATGATGCATTAAAAGTTCATATGCACGCATATGATTGGCAGTGTTGATTACAGGTACAGATTGAGTCTGTTACTCTTTTATCATTCGAGTCGAGATATATTGTTTCAGTTCTGCCTTACATGCTCGGTACATTATTCGTACTGACGTCCTTTTTCCTGGGGGAGCTGTGTTTCATGCCACACAAGTGTAGACAGATGAGTAAAGGACACTTGCTATAACATGTTCCCGGGCTATTAGATGGATTGGTGAACTTCACTTCTATTCGGAGTGTTGCCAAGTCAGAGTACTTATGCATGTCCTCGAGTCAGATGCATTACCAGTATGCTGGGGCCTATCTCAACTTATGTTATGGTAACTTGGTCCTTGTAGAGGCTTTTGCAGACAACATCCTGTGGATAGTGTGTCGAGATGTCGACAGTTGTGTAAAACGGCCATGTAGGTCGATGTGTTCATATGCATTGTTTTAAATATTTTATTGTGACCAAAGTCTTCTCTGAATTAATGATAAGGGAGAAGTCCCTGACTTGGTGAACGAGCTTTATTAAAAAGTTTTCATGTTTTACTTGACGAGGGCGTCATTTCATGATTTAAAGGTTCACAAAAAGTTGTGACTTATGAATAGAATGGTGGTATGGCACTAAGCCGAGTAGGGTCTTGAGTTTCAGTTGCGGCCCTCCGGTTTGGGTCTTGACAGTATCGGAGTCTACTAAAAATGTACGAAGATGTTTTTGCTTGGTAATACGCCAATATGCCAGGTTTGAGTAAAAATATTGTTGTCCATAGGTTGCCAATCCTTGAAGGGTTCACCCTGGTAAAATAGAAAATCCAGCAACCTAATCCTGATGTTAGCATTCGGACTAAAGAAGAGGTAGAAAAACAGATTCAGTCAGGGGTCGTTGAAGTAACACCATACCCGACATGGTTAGCGAACATAATTCCAGTGCCAAAGAAAGATGGGAAAATAAGGATTTGCATGGACTACCGTGATCTCAATCGCGCTAGCCCGAAGGATAATTTTTCACTCCCAAATGTTCATATACTCATTGATAATTGTGTCAAGCATGAGGTACAATATTTTGTCGATTGCTACGCCGGCTATCATTAGATATTGATGGATGAAGAAGATGCTCAAAAAACGACATTCATTACACCGTGGGGGGTGTATCATTATCGGGTAATGCCTTTCAGACTCAAGAATATCGACGCCACTTACATGAGGGCAATGACTGCCGGCTTTCATGATATGATGCACAAAGAAATCGAGGTGTATGTGGATGACGTCGTTGTCAAATCTCGAATAGGTGAGGACCACCTCGAACATTTGTGGAAATTCTTTGATAGACTCCACAGGATTCATAGTCAGTCGCCAGGGTATCGAGTTGGGCCCCACCAAGGTCAAAGATATCCAAGAGCTACCGCCTCCTAGAACAAAGAAAGAGGTCATGAGCTTCTTAGGAAGATTGAATTATATTGGACGCTTCATCGCCCAGTCTACAGTGATTATAGAACCAATCCTCAAGCTTCTCAAGAAAGATGCTCCTACCAAATGGACAGAAGACTGTCAAAAAGCCTTTGACACAATAAAAAAATACTTGTCAAATCCACCTGTCTTAGAGCCCGTTTGGATTGGCTTACAGCTTAAAGCTGTTTGCAGCTTATAAGCTGAAAAAAATAAGTTGGGGTAGTCCAACTTATTTTTTTTGGCTTATAAGCTGTTTTCAGCTAATAAGCTGCTTTAGATAAACTAAGTCAAATGGGTCCAATTATTTTTTTGAGCTTATTTTAAGCATAAAATGACTTTAAGCTGGCCAGCCAAACACTCAAAAAAGCTGAAAACAGCTTATAAGCCAACTTATAAGCCAATCCAAACGGGCTCTTAGTCCCGCCAAGACCAGGAAGTCCTTTGCTGCTATACATGTCAGTATCAGAAAATGCTTTTGGATGTATGTTAGCACAAAATGACGAGACAAGTAAGAAGGAGAGAGCCATCTATTACATCAGTAAAAAGTTCACGCCATGCGAATCCAGATACTCTTTGGTGGAAAAGAAGTGTTACGCTCTAACCTGGGAATCTCATAAATTGAGACATTATATGGTCGCTTACACGACTCATCTGATTTCGAGAATGGACCCACTAAAGTGAATTTTTCGCCAGCCCATGCCCATAGGGAAACTGGCTAAATGGCAAATGCTTTTGAGTGAGTTCGACATCCAGTACATTGCATAAAAAGCAGTCAAAGGGCAGGCATTGGCAGACTTATTAGCAGGAAGCCCGGTAGACGACAATCTCGTGCCTTTATGGACTTACTTTCCAGATGAAGAAGTAATGACTTGAAGGTGAAGAAAGTGAAGACGAATCAGGATGGACCATGTATTTTGATGGAGCAGTCAATTTTAAGGGATCAGGAATCAGAGCCATTTTGGTTTCAGACTCGGGCTAATATTATCCAGTAGTAGCCAAATTAAGCTTCAATTGCACCAACAACATGGCTGAATATAAAGCCTGCGTCTTGGGTCTACGTTTAGCCCTCGACATGGATGTGAAAGATCTTTAAGTAATTGGCGACTCAGATTTGCTAATCCACCAAGTTCGAGGAGAGTGGGCCATGAAAAATGAAAAGATCGTACCATATGTCAGACTTGTGCAATGATCGACAGACCCTTTCCAAGAAGTCAAGTTCAAACATATACCAAGAACTCAAAATGAATTCGCCGTCGCATTGGCAACAATAGCATCCATGATCTAGCATCCAGACAGTAGATACATTGATCCTGTCAAGGTCAAAATTAAAGATCAGCCAGCCCATTGTGCTTTTGTAAAAGCTGAGATTAATGGAAACCCTTGGTATGCGGACATTAAAATGCTCTTGGAAAAAGGAGAATATCCCGAAGGGATCACTTTAAATAAAAAAAGGACTATCACAAAATTGGCAAATGGTTTTTTCCTCAGCAAGAATGTCCTATACAAAAGAACTCCAGATTTGGGATTGTATAGGTGTGTTGACTCTTTCGAAGCTACAAAAATAATTGAAGAGGTGCATGTTGGAACCTGCGGGCCCCACATGAATGGGTTTGTGCTAGCAAAGAAAATTTTGAGAACAGGATATTATTGGATGACCATGGAAAATAGCTGTAGGAAATTTGTCCAGAAGTGCCACAGGTGTCAGATTCATTGGGACTTGATAAATGTTCCCCCAATAGAACTAAAGGCTATGACATCGCCTTGGTCATTCGCCGCTTAGGGCATGGATGTCATAGGACCAATTGAGCTGGCTGCGTCAAACAAACATCGTTTCATCTTGGTTGTCATATATTACTTTACCAAGTGGGTGGAAGCAGCATCTTATTCATCAGTGACAAAGAAAGTGGTCACAGACTTTGTACGCAACAACATCATATGCCGATTTGGCATCCCAGAATCAATCATAATAAACAATGGGGCTAACCTGAATAGGCATTTAATGAGAGACATGTGTGCGCAGTTCCGAATCACCCACCAGAATGCAACCGCATATCGACCGCAAATGAATGGGGCTGTAGAAGCCGCCAACAAAAACATCAACAAAAAATCCTCCGAAAGATGATTGATAACTACAAAGATTGGCATGAACAATTTCCTTATGTATTGCTAGGATACCGTACTACGGCCAGAACTTCGATTGGAGCCACTCCGTACCTGTTGGTGTATGGCACCGAAGCAGTGATACCAGCCGAAGTAGAATTTCCTTCGCTTCGGATAATATAGGAAGCTGAGTTGGACGATACATAATGGATCCGTAAAAGGTATGAGCAGCTGGCTCTAATAGACGAAAACAGGATTATCTCTATTTGCCATGGTCAATTGTACCAGTAGAGAATGGCGCGTGCTTTTAACAAGCGTGTGAGAACTAGAGTGTTTCAAATTGGGCAATTGGTACTCAAACGAATATTCCCTAATCAAGAAGAATAAAAAGGAGAGTTCGCACCAAACTGGCAAGGGCTTTATATGGTACGAAAAGTGTTGTCAGGAGGAGTCGTGGTCCTTGCTAAAATGGATGGTCAAGAATGGCCAAAAGCGATAAATTCAGATGCCATCAACAGATACTACGTGTGAAGAAGAAGATTGATGGCAAGGATTCAGAGTTTCCATAGTTTAGTTGTTCTTTAGTTGCATTCCCTCTATGTGTAATTTTGCATTTCTTCTGGAAAACCAAATCCAAAAGTATGTACAAACTACGCAAGGAACTGATTCCCTATACTTATAAGGGGATACATAGGCGTTTTTCCAAGCTCGGTCGCTTTAACATAAAAATCCAAATTATGTATGTTGAACTACGTCATGACCTGATTCCCACCTGGGATACGTAGGCGCTCGTTTGAATTCGGATATTTCCAAAGAAAACTCTAATATGCTTACCTCGAACTACGTTTTGACCTGATTCCCAAAACGGGATATGTAGGCGCTCTCCCGAGCTCGGTCATTTCAAACAAAATTTCCAATAAACCTTAGGAAACTTCAGAAATAATTCAGCAAGTGAGCAAAAAATGGTCCCACAAGGAAACTGTGTAGAATTTTTTAGAAGGATCTCAAAAATTCCTCAAGCACGATAAAATCAAGAAGTAACAAGTACACACTTACACTGGGCAAAATTTTTGAGAGAGTCTCAAAAATTCCTTCGACATAGCGAGACTTGAGTAGATGCAAAGATGTATATAAACTGGGACAAAATTTTCGAAAAGGATTCGAAAATTTTCACGAGTCAAAGTCAAGAGGAAGAAGAGACTAGAGACCTTGCTTAAGTAATTAATGTCATGACATTAAAAGGGCGTATATAAAATATTACTTTTCAAAACATATATGCATATATCTTCAAAAAGCAAATCATTGCATAAAACTTTCCTAAAGGAAGAACAAAAGATTTTAAAGATAATGAGCATTCTTTCCTTCGAGATATAAGCGAAAGAAGTCCATACGCATGGGAGGCAGTCGACCATATAGGAAACTGACAGATCTTTCTGTGAATGCAGGAACAAACAAGCACGAATATTTTACACTAACACATTTGCTAGAGCATTCAAAACAGGGTAACGGTGGCAATCAAAGCGACGAAAAGCTCCAAGGATTGCGGCACAAAGAGCGCGCAAAAGGGTAACAAAATCCATCCCAAGTAAAGCTTTCATTACACTGACAAGTTTGTCCATTTCGCAGAGCACATTAATTTTGCAAGAGAAAAGCTTTTAAAAGACTACTGGGACATATAATCATGGTATCAGAAGTCGGGTTTCCACTAAAAAACAGTTTATGTATCAAGGTATTGAGACCCCAGCCTAGACGTCGCATGGCTTGCCTTGATACATCGGCTGAGTGGACGTCCAAAATTCAAAGGAAAAAAAACAACAAAATCAAAATGATGAGTTGATAGCGGGATTGAATTTCGTTACTCACAATCGAGTCTAGTCCTTTTGGAAGATGTAAATCCTGTCTACAGGCGGGTATTCTTCCCCGAAGTCATAAAAGGAAGGTTGTCTTGCCACCTAGGTAAGCTTCATTCCTCAAAATGACAATATGGATTATGGGACTACGTGTCGAAGGGGATGAGTCACCATCTATATATATGGCCAAAAATAGGTAGCGTAATTCCGAGCTTAATGTCCGCAATTGTTGAAATACGAATGTGATTCCTACGTCAAGATTTGCGGTCGCTATTGCAGTCTATTTCAAGTTAACAAAATCATGATTCAAAGACAGTGGTAGTCATGAGCAAAGGCTCCGCCTTTGAATGTGTCGTAGTTACCTTAAAAATTCTGACTAAATGTTGTAATTCTGGGCACGGGGGTTAGCGGTCATCATGAAAGGAATATGATCCCGCACTCTGATAAGCAGTCTACATTTAGGTATTTTTGACTATAGATGATGTTAGACCAACTGGTATACCGCGGTCACCGTATGTGGATAACGGGATGGGCGACACCAGATTTGGACAGTCATCGCAATATGCAATCATGATGTGATGCCAAATTTTCGAGGGTAGTGGATGTCGTAAGAAACAAAACGGCCCCACACGAGAAAATATGGGTTTCATAGTTGGCATATAGAGTTACGAAAATGACAACCGGACTGGGGTATGTAGGTTCGCAGAAATGCGGTATAGCCTGACCCAGATCCCAACAGAAGTTATCATTTGAACGATGGAAACATCTGACAACGACGAAAAAAAATAGGTCAAAATATCGTGATTATTATCCAGAGTAGATTGCTTTCGAAAATGTACACAAAAGCACACACTTATAGGAGAAAAGAAAAAGACAGATAAACGTCGACAAGGACAAATGTAGTGGTACGGAGTCACGACAATGACAACAAAATAGCGAAATGCTGCACAAGTATGACTATACTAAACTTAAAATTTTTAAAAGACTAACACGCAGGGCTCAGCGTTCGGAGACGGGCTAGAAGCTACCAAAGGTGGAAGCAAGAGCCAGATTCAAAATATGCGGAGCATACGTGGAACTCTTTCTCAGGCAACCGGTCAAAAATCGTGTACAGAAGTCAAGCTTTCTACACCAGGGGTTGAAGATCGCTCCAAACATCAACATTAATAAGCCTTTTTAAAGAAAAATCGCCTCCGGCTCGGATCTCTAGCCTGAAACAGCCAAGGAGGCTCCCATATAAAAGGATATTCCTTTTCGTACTATCGAGTAGAACTACAATTGGCCTGATTCCCAAAGCCAGGGATATGTAGGCTACTCAAGTTTCGAGGCTTGGCCATATTCCTATAGTTATCTTAGGATATTCCGATATAACTTGAAGAAACTCCTATTTTATATAGTCCTCATAGAGTCAGAACTACAAACGACCTGAATTCTCACGTAGCCTGAGATCTGTAGGAAGCCCATAAATCGGGGTCCGGCCATACTTTTGAAATTTTGCGCAAAAGAAAGCTGTAATATCTTTTGTTCGATGAAAATTAGGTTCGTCAATTTCGCAGGTCAAGGATGTCAGGCCATCCTTGAACTTCGAAGGGGCAATTGTTGAGCCCCAATTTTCATCGCGTAAGACGTATAGTTTAAATTTTCATATTTCCCGAGTCCAAGACGGAGTAAGGATGCCTTTTACAAGAAAAAATAATAAAATAAAAATCCCAAAAATTGAAAAAATTAACATTTTATTATTATTTGTGTAAAATTAACAATTACAAGAAATTACGAGTTATCTGCTTTTACGAATTTGATTTTAAAATATACATTTCGTTCCATCCAGCTCGGGAAAATTGTTAATTTAAAATAACGTATGAACTACGGCACTTTTGACCTCATTTTTCGCATTTTCAAATATTGATCGGAATCATGTCAATATTGGGATTATTTTGAAGCTCGTATTTTTAAATGACGCATTATAAACTTTATTTTTATTTTTACGAACTTACGTGTTAAGTTTTATACAAATATATCGTTTTATAAAATTGTACATGTTTATTTAAGTTGTGTGCAAGGGACCTCTAAATATTGTTTTAAAACTCAAGGATTTTTTTTAAAAAAACTTGCAAAATATTTTAAAGGGGGAGGGGTGTATATATTACATCGAGGAATAAAGTTGCAATTGAGCAACTTTGGTCCCCTTCTATTCCCGTCTGTGTATCTCTCTGTCTCTAAGCTCTAATGGCGATTTCTAGGGTTCTGGTTTCGCGATCTTTGCCATGGCCATTTCATGGCTGCTTTCGGGTAAATTCTTGAGGGGTTTTGCTCCCCTTATCTTCCTAGCCCTAACGGCAGGCTTATTTTTAAGTTTTAATTACGTTTTCATGTTCGATTCAAAATCTTAATTGGGAGTTTACTCTTGTTTTCTCCGTGTCATAGGAGCCATGGACAGGGGCCTTTAAGCCTGTTGTTAACTTGGTACTATGACACATAATAGAGGGAATTAAAGGGGGGAAGCCCAAGGGATCCGAATCGGTTAGGAATTTTGGGAATTTTATCCTTTAAATGTACTATGCGAACGTTGTGTTGTACTGATTTTGGTTGCTTGTGTGACTCACAGTATTATCTTAGTATTTCCTATTTTTTGCTGAATTTTTATTGGGATTTTTAGGGTGTAACCCATCAGATTTTTGTTTTGTTGTGTGATTTGTACAAAATCTGATAAGGTTATAGTACTATTGGTATGAATTTGTGGAGAAATGGTTTTGTCTTTTATTAAATTTGAATTTGTTTGATTTAGGGTTTGAGAATGAGGGGGAAAATCTGTTGAAATTCAGGTTCTACCTCTTTTGTCCCTAAGTCCTACTCCTATTACTATATATAGAGGGTCTTATGACCATGGAAGGATCCGAAATTTTTTCTTTCAAAAAACCCTTTGAGTATCAAGAGTTCTAAAAAGTCTTAAATATTTCTCTCCATATACTACACAAATATCTGAAAATATTACTACCATACTATATATGAGAATGCTATAAAAGTTACACTACTTTTGGAATAAAGATTTATTACACAAAAAAATACAAAAACAAGGCTGTTTTAAAGTTTCTTTGGGTGTGGATATTTGAAGTGCTAATTCAACCCCTCATCTTTGATCTTTTGGTTGCCCTACAAAAAGGTAATACCCTATCTTAGTTCATCTTTTTCCTGTTTTCAATCTATTTGATGCACTACCTTGTTCATATTTGATTTAGAAGTTGTTTCAAGTTGCTTTTTTTAATGTAGCTTGTGTATCTGAAATAGTGTTGTTTATGTTAATATAAGAGCTGATTGGCTACTGTTTTATTGAAACTTTAAGGCTACTAGGCTATAATGCTAGTATAATGAGGCTTAAAAGGATTTTAAGTGTCAATTAATAGGTGATAAGGTTAAAGCAAGTTAGGAAGAAGCAGGTGTTGGTCCTAGTTGTTGTTTGCAATTTTCATTGAAATTTTTTTGGTCTGCTATATTATAATGATAGTTGCAATGAAGTTTAGGAGTTGTTAAATGATACTTGCTAAGGTATCAAGTCTAAAACAAGTAAAAATAAGTTAAGTGTTGGTTTAGGTTCTTGTTTACAGCTTTATTAGTTGATCCTAAGGGCTTGGGGAGCTATTCTTCCATCTTAGTGACTGCCTGATTATTGTTCTGTGATTTCTGAGCATCCCAGTCCTATTATGGTTATTTAGTTCATTTTTTCGAAGTTGTTGAATGATCCTCAATGAGGTATAGATCTTTTGGTTTGCCTTATAGATGTTTGCCATGTATTTGTCATCCAAACCACTTAGGGTCTTTTAAAATAAGCTTATGTTCTTGTATTTACTGATTAATAACTTAGGTTTAGTCTAAATGATGTTTTGAAATGACTCTGAAGTGGTCAAGTGATCTTTAAACAAGAAATGGCCCCTGAAAAGAAGGAGTTTAAGCCTTTTATCTTCCCTTGAAGTGGACTGTTTGAGTGTATTTTTAAAGATTGTGAGGCTTGTTTAGACTTATATGACCCTCTATGATCAATTCAGACTTAAAAGACCTTGAAAATCTGAAATATGATGCTTGTCCCTGTATTGTTTACATATATTGAACTAAAAGTTATTTAGGCCTCTGGTTTGCTTGTCTTCTCCATGTCCATGATTGAACTTTTTCCCACTCTTTTAAGACAAAGAGGACTTGCAACAAAAAAAAATATAGTTTTCAAATCCCTAAACCAACAGATCTGTCTGTAAAAGGTTATGAACCTTTAAAAAAATTCAAACCTCTGATTCCTCTATTCTTCACTAAAGGATGTCAAGATAATAAGAAGAGGATTTGTATGTTTTGTGACTGCTTGGCTTCACTTTTATGCACTCTGTCATTTTTAGATCTTGCTAGGATTGAAACCAAGTTAAACCATCATTTTTTTTAAAAAGAAAATCTGCAAAAGTTCCTATGAGGCCGTTATAGATTAATATGATCCTTGAATTATTAATTAAGACCTCTGGGACCAAATGATAGCACTTAAACTAGGATCTAAAAAACCTGAGGAGTAATTGGTGAGCCTGCACATTGTGTTGTTTGATATTTAGACCTGCTTGAGTCAAAACTAGTATAAAGAGGATTCTAGATCTTAAGCTAGTCTCTGTGACTTTTAGGTAAATGAAGAATGGGCTAAAAAATGGCTTTCTGGTATTGGCTTAGCTTCTTATTGACTAAAAATGAACTCTTGATCAAACAATTCATTGCCTTATCTCTCTTAACCACAGATTTCCTTTTAAAGCTAAGAACATGGACCATGAGCATGATTATTGTTGCCCCTATCCTGTTCCTTTCCCCCTCCACCTCTTGGTTCTATATTTCTTTGCTTTACTATTCTTCCACTGTTGCTCCTACTTGTTTTGTCACCTTGAAACTTGCCCTGCTCCCCTTGAGTGTGCTATTGCTGTTCTGAGCATTGACATTTGATATGTCTTGCACCATCACTCTTATAATTTCTAAAACTATTTTATTCATTTGTTTATGTGACTACTTGAGCTGTTATGTAACTTTCCTGCGTTATATGCATTGAAAATTGACATTAAGTTGCATTATTATAGAACTCTTTGCTTGTTTTATTTGCTTTGGCTTGTAACTGGAACTTGACCTTGAAATTTGGTGAATTTCTTGGGGGGGGGGGGGGGGTTATGGCTCGCATATAACCTGAAGATGGTGTTTAGAGTTGAGGTTAATTGAATATTACAATGTATATCAAGTGTATATGGAGGGTATGCCCTTCAAAGGGTTTTGCTCCTCATATTTTAGTAATATCCTAATAAATATATCATGTATACACAGTTTTGACACTTCGAAAATATTGAGAAGAAATGGGAGGGTAGTATACTAGTGGTATATCATGTATACATAGCTTTGACACTTATGAAAATTTTAAGAGGGAAAAATGGTTTGGGCCTTGGGTCAGCTGTTAGCGTCTCTACGCTTGACTTAATGTTACTAGTATTTTGGGTCTCTCTCTCTCTCTTTTTTTTTTTTTAACTGGGCCACTTGATTACCTACTGTTATCATTTATAATAAATAGGCTCGACCCAATAATGTTACGATTCGTTTTTGGCTATGTAATAATTATTCTACATTTCAATTCTTAGTTAGTTCAAATTATGAATGTATACAAATATTGTGTATACTCGTTTTCATCCTTGTCCATCCCAAACCGGTTGGTGGGCCCCCACGGGGCCCACTAACTCATCTAAATCGAGTCGAACAAATTCGGAGCATACGTATGGACTTAGGGACCAACTTGCATAAATCTTTCGTTTGGGCTTGGTCGGCCCAAAATCCTTACTCTCTACTTTATGCGATTTCCGTATTTGTGCCTTTAAATTCAATACGTTGGAACCCTTATATGATTGTCATACAATTTAAAGTCGCTAAAATTGATTTTTAAAATCCAACACGTGTGAAAAAATAATAATAAAACGGACCAAGAAGCTGTTTTGGACTCGGAACGCTGGACTTAGGAACATTATTGGACTAGATTGACATTATTAGAACTTTGAGACTGAACTGCCTGGGACCGTTTTTAGACTGTTTTATACTTGCGGACTGATTTTTGATATTAAGAACTTATGCAAATATGTATAAAACATAGGATTAAAATTTTGGTTAGACAAAGAATATAATTGATAGATTAATAACATAGCATATTTAATTACGGTATATATATATATATATATATATATATATATGTGTGTGTGTGTGTGTGTGTGTGTGTATTATGATAAAACTATTTTCGTAAAACTATTTTCATAACTTAAAATTCCATTTTTCAAAAAATATATTTTTTGGGTGGACTTACGTGAAGTCCTACCTAGGCTAAGAGCCTTCGGGTATTAGCTTTGGTATTCAAGTCCGACACCCATGCTCAATTTTGAGCGGAACTATACCTTGACGATTTCTTAAAAAATGAACTTTTGCATGTAAATGACGCCCTTTTATTGCGGGAATCTAGACTTAAACAATTTTTGTCCAAAACGATTTATAATCATAAGGTAAACTATTAGAACCCGTAGGTAAACCGCAATTGAGCGGATCCTTAATACCGGGGTCCCTAACACCTTTCCCGAGGGATCACCAGAACCCTTACCCATACTTTGGTAGATTAGGATTCTTTTAAATATTTTAAATGAACCCTTTTCGAACTAGTTTTCCTAATTTCTTAAAAATTAGGTGGCGACTCTAAAATATGTCCTTTAGAGAATCATTAAGTGGTTGGCGGATTTTTCTGAATTTCCCGGTACGATTCACAACCATACTTTCCCCGGACACCTCTCTCCTTTCATGAGGTATGTGCAAGTCGGTTAAACTTAGAATTTCCCAATGCCCGTTACAATGGGAAAATGGATAGGCATTATATACGCATTACCACCTGATCAGCTGGTGCACCTTGACGATGATATATGAATCGGGTCGTATGTTCCTCGGCATTATTATATGATATATGGATCGGGTCGTACATTCCTCGACACTATTATATGGGATATGGATCGGGCTGAATGTTCCTCAACACTATGACCTATATTTATATACATGAGCATGATTATCATTGAGAGCATGCAGATTATGCGCCCACAGAGGCATTGTCAGTTATTCAAATACTTGTTCATACAAATCTATGCAGACAATTAGTTTAGATTTGAGTTCTAGATTTCTTTCATGATTCTCATGCTTATACTTATGTTACTCTTATGCCTTACATACTCAGTACATTATCCGTACTGACTCCCCTATTGCTCGAGGGGGCTGTGTTCATGCCCGCAGGTTCAAGTAGACAGGCAGGTGGTCCAGCTCCGTAGGACCTCTATATCCAGCAGTGGTCAGTGCGCTCCATTTGATCCGGAGCTGCAGTCTATTTTGGTATGCCATTATTTTAAGATATATATGCATATGGGTATGACGGGGCCTTGTCCCGTCCTTTCTTCAGCTTGATATTCCAGTAGAGGTCTGTAGACAGATGATATAGCCTTGTTGGATCCTATTCTTTTGTGTACAGTATATGTAGCAGCCTAGTTGGCTTGTACAGTTCTTTCAACTTGTATGTATGTACATGTACAGGGTTCATGATGTCGTCCCTTTATAAGGAAGTATAAGACCAGTTTAAGTCACTTATGGGCCCTTGATGTTCAGTATGGTTCAGATATGAGAATAGAGGTATTTGGTCACTAGAGGTCAGACACTCGTCACGACTCATCGGTTTGGGTCGTAACACAAAGCTAGACTAGTAGTGAAGGGATACACTCAACACCAAGGTATGGATTATACAGAAACATTTTCTCCTGTAGTCAACATGACAACAGTGAGAACTTTGATTGCTACTACTAATAAGAAACAGTGGAATATCTTTCAACTAGATGTGAATAATGTTTTTCTCCATGGAGATTTTGATGAAGAAGTGTACATGGATGTACCTCAAGGTCTGGAAACAGGTTGCTCAGGTGTGGTTTTCAAATTAAACAAGTCCCTATATAGTCTCAAACAGGCCAGTAGGCAGTGGTATGAGAAGTTGATTGAAGCTTTGAACTCAAGAGGATATACCCACTCAATGTATGATTATTCTCTATTTCACAGAAAGAGGGGCAGTTCTGTAGTCTTTCTTGCCATTTATGTTGATGATGTGTTACTGACAAGGACTGATGTGGATGAAATCATCCATCTCAAGCAGTTTTTTGTTGACAAGTTCAAAATCAAAGATTTGGGAAGGTTGCACTACTTTTGGGGCTTGGAAATCCTATACAAAGATGATGGTATGGTAATCTCACAAAGAAAATTTGTCCTGGATCTCTTAAAGGAGTTTGATTGCCACCAATACAGTAGTCTCATTTCTCCTTTAGATCCCACTATCAAATTGAGGGCCAAAGAAGGTGAACCTATGAGTGATCCTTCCCATCATCGAAAGTTAGTAGGAAAACTTAACTTTCTTACCAACACTAGACTTGACATAGCATATGGAGTGCAACACATAAGCCAGTTTATGCAGGATCCCAGACAGCCTCATCTTCATACAGCAATGCACATGCTTAGATATTTGAAGAAAGATCCAACACTGGAGGTGTTCATGTCCAATTCTCCTGATTACACTGTTAAGGCATACTGTGATTTAGACTGGGTTGCCTGCCTTGACTCTAGAAAATCAGTTTTTGGTTATATTGTTTTCTTAGGTAACAGTCCCATCAGTTGGAAATCCAAGAAGTAGGAGACTATCTCTCTTTCCTCAGCAGAAGCAAAATATAGATCCTTGAGAAAAGTTGTTGGTGAACTAGTTTGGCTCAGTAGACTCTTCACTGAATTCACCATTCCATTTCTTAGTCCTATTTATGTATTTTGTGATAGTCAATCGGCCTTACACATTGCCAAGAACCCAGTCTTCCATGAAAGAACTAAGCATATAGAAGTTGATTGTCATTTTGTCCGGACTCAATCACAAGCAGGCTTAATTTTCCTCCATCACATTAGCACTGGATAACAACTTGCAAATGTGCTTACCAAAGCTCTCACAGGGATCAAACACTCATCTATTCTTGGCAAGTTGGTAGTGATCCCTACACTTCCAACTTGAGGGGGGCAGTTGAGATGACTAAATAATATATTCTGTACTGTTCTGAGTCAGCATGATTAGTGTAAGTTAGTTTAGGTTAGTTAGTTTGTGAGTGAGTACACTTACAGTGCTTAGCTGTCTCTTAGCTATACATTTTAGATATTTTAGTTAGTCGGTGATGATTCTATATAACTAATGTTTTAAAGAGAATGAAGTTAGTTTTTCATTTCCCCAATTACTGATCTTCTTCTCTCTTCTTTCCTCTCCATTTTCTTATCTCCATTGTTGACCATTCTCAAAGCTCACTGAACAAGTATGAACTCAATATATGTGTTTGATTCTTAGAGTTTATCACAACCTAGTAAAGAATTAATTATGTATATTGTTTGTAATTAGAAGCTTATATGATCGCTCATTTTTGGGTAGTTGGCCACCATAGTCACTCAACTTTATTTTGTCTTTCAAAAGTCACTCAACTTTGGGTAACTAATTTCTATAGTCACTCAACTTTATTTTGTCTTCCAAAAGTCACTCAACTTTATTTTGTCTTCCAAAAGTCACTCAACTTTGGGTAAATTACCTCTATAGTCACTCAACTTTGGGTAATTGGTCATCATAGTCACTCAACTTTATTTTGTCTTCCAAAAGTCACTCAACTTTGGGTAAGTGGCCTCTATAGTCACTCACTTTGGGTAATTGGCCACTATAGTCACTCAACTTTGTTTTGTCTTTCAAAAGTCACCCAACTTTGGGTAAGTGGCTTCTATAGTCACTCAATTTTATTGTCTTCCAAAAGTCACTCAACTTTGGGTAACTGTCTTCTATAGTCATTCAACTTTTTTTGCCTGAGCTGTACAGTTCACAATTTTGGTTAATAAAAGTCTTTATTTACCACAAAAAACAAATTGCAAGGCATAAATAATTAAAAAAAAATATTCTGAGAATATAAAATTCTATCTCGACGACATTATCCCTTCCTTCAGTCTCAATTTTATCTTCACTATTACTAGCAGAATCTTCACTCGGGAATTCTCCACCAACCATTTTGCTCAAAAATTTCTCAAATATTAAGACATTAGCCTTGTTAATTTCAGCAAACGGAAGACCCAAATTAAGATCCTAAAATCTTAGTTCGATAGAATTTTATATTCATATAATAACTTTTTTTTTATTATTTATGCCTTACAATATTACTTGAGATATATTGTCTAAGTTCATAATTTTATGTATTAGTGATGAATAATATCTTATATTTTAGTATTATATGCACTAATTATGATGAATCGAATCCTAATAAATTTAATATTACTTCGTACACGTGCTTGACCCTTTCTTCCCTCGATCCTCGATCTTATCGGTTTAACATATATCCGAATTTTACCGTATACAGATAGTCCTCACACTTTTCAGACTGACGTTTTATCGAAGTAACGGGAAGTGGATGATTCAAGAAACTGATGGCTCCATTTGTCCGTTGTTCATCTTTTCGTTTTGGCGGGAACAGTTGCGTCATGTCCCCCTGATATCGGCCACGTGTCTCATCCCGGATGGTCTGCTCTGACAACCACCGTAACGCACGTCGTTTCAAGTCACGTCTTATTAATTACGGGACACGTGGCAATCCCCCATTGGTCGAGACCTGTAACCGCCTCGATCTCATGCCTATAAAACGCCCTCAACTTCTTCATTTCACCATTTTTACGACTCATTTTTCATTTTCACTCTCCCACTGCATTTCTTCATCTTCACCACACCTAATCGTCCTCCATATCAAGTTTGTTGCTGATTCAATCGTTCGTTCCTTCTTATTCATCGCGTATACTACGTGAAAGGAAACAACTTTGCCGACCTCTTCATTAGCTGTTCTTGTTTTAGAGTGTTGTTGCTTCTCATTCTCTGTCATTTCTTAAACTCTGTTCCCTTACTCCTTTTTAACTTCCTTTTCGAATCCACTCAACTTCTCTTTCTCATATTTTTAAATGTCTGCCAATACCGAAACCACCTCCCATGACGTTCCTTCGGTTTCTTCTCCAGGAACCGAACCAACCTCTCAACCCAAAGGGAAGGTCACCTTCGAACTGACTGCTTCGGACATTGTTCCGGCCAAACCAAATTTCAAAAAAGATTTCGAGGTCGAGAAACCTTCTTTGGTATCTGATGGAGGGTTCGACGCAAGGCGATATCCCTCGTCCATTACTGAGGACAAACTCGACTTAGTCCGGACCGATTGTGGATGGGATAATCATCTGGTTCACGTTTTCGCCCCCGGACCTGATGAGTCAATCACCGACCATCGGGAGGGTTTTTTGTACGTTTATACTTATCCTTTCACCCTCAAACTCGCCCCCCGATTGATCCGATTATATTAGATATGTGCCGAACCTACAACGTTACCCTGGCCCAGATTGATCTGATAGTTTGGAGGACCGTGGACTATCTCTGTCTGTTGGCCAACAATGTGGTAAAGGAGTTCACACTGGCCCATTTCATACGGCTTTACTCCCCGAGGTTGTTCAGAGGCAGAGTAATAAAACTTGCAAAGCGCAGTCGGAATCCCATTTTTTCAAATATGGACGAAGACAGAGACAGGGGATGGTTGGAGCGTTATGTCCGGGTGAGGACCGAGGACATTATTCCGGCTAGTAGCATGCCTTTCCCGGAGTGGTGGAATGATAATCGTAAGTCCGAATCCTTCTAATAATTGCTTTTGAATGTTAAAACTCCAATCCTTCCGCACTCTCACTACTTGTCCTCTTATTTTTAATAGTCGTGAGTTGGGTTCCTCCGGCAGTCCGGAATCTCACCGAATGAGTTACTGCTCTCATCAACCAACATACACACGACGATCGGACATGGGGATTCCTTTCTCGTGGCCGGTAGATTGCTCAAAACCACGGTAACACTTCTGCTTCTATTGGTTTTTGACATTTTTCCACCTCTCCTTAGTGTAACATTTTCATTTCTCAGGTTTGCCCAAGGGCTCGGTGGACCTGAGGCCGGAGTTAACAACTGAACCTGCAGCATCGGCAAACTAGTTTGATTCAGCAGGTGCATCACGTGTCCTTGCTGCCGCTGCCAAGAGAAAAAGGCCCTCAGACAAAGCGCAGAAGCCGAAGAAGAGGGCAAGGAGCGTCACTCGGACCTTAAGGGACGAAGCAGAGCCCAAAATTATTGTTCGGAGAGTCAGCGCTGTCCCTTCCGTGGCTTCGATTCCGGCGGAGGCTGCCACTGTTCCACCAGTCCCACCAGCAGAAGAAGTGCCTTCAGTTCCGGCGTTATACACATGTGGGGAAGAAATTCATTGTCCGCTTCATATAAGGTTGGTTGAATTCATCGATATTTTAGGTGATGTCTCGCCCAAAGAAACCCCTTTGCGCAGGACGAGAAAATCCGAGAGGGCACATGCTGAATCCGGTCAAAGGATTGAGCCGGTCCCCGAGACGGAAGTCCCTATGGATGTTGGTCCGCTTCCTGACCATGAGACTGCCGCAACTTTAGAGATCCCTGCCTTAGTCGAAGCTGCTGAGATCCCTCCGAGTTTCCCAACTCAGCCCCCAAGATCGGATGAGTTTGAAGACATGTTCTCGGAGACTCCTTCTGCAACCGGCGAAGCTGCTAGTTTCGGACATCTCCCGATCCCTCTATCTACCAGGGAGGCTAGTCGGACCACTGAGTCCGGCGCTACAGACAGCTTGGTGCGTACCTTTCCGGCACCAAGTGTGGAACCAAGGAGGACAAGGTCGGCTGTGATCACCGTCCCCGAGGATTGCAGCTTTCTTTCTCGCCCGGTAGGGGTGGAAAGCTATTTGAGGCCCCTTGTCTCGGACTCGAATAAACAAAAGATGAACGAAGTCCCGTGGCAATGCCTCATTAACGAGGGTATGCATATGGGCAATCAGGTAAGTTTATCATCCATCTTTGCCTAATTTCACTGAGAATTTTAATCTTGCTTATACTCTATTTGCAGAGTGTAGTGCTAGTCAACGAGGCGTTTGTACATGCTCAGCAAGAGGTAGACGATCTTAGGGGCCAACTGGATGCCCAAAGTCGAGAGACGGAGAAATTTCAGTACCTTCTGCGGGTGAAGGAGGATGAGTTGAACCGAGCGGCTACTCTTTCCAACCTCCAACCCGAGCTCGATACCACAAAGGCTGAAAATCATCGATTGAAGGGTGAGTTGGCCGAGATGGTCGAATACAACCGGCGTCTCGAAGCGCACAAGATCGGCCTTAGCCGAGACAACACTCGTTTTTCCTCAAAGCATGGTGAGCTCGAAACCACCATCTCTCAACTCCAGGAGGAGATGGACTCCGTCAAGTCCGATGCTGTGAGCATGGCCGAGAGGCATTAGCTGCTCGAATCTGAGAGTGCCCGGTACAAAGAGCGTATGAGGGTATTTGAGGAGAAAATGGAGAAAAGGGCTCAGATATGTGATTATCTAAAAACCGAGCTTGAGGAGACGATTGATGCTAATGATCTTCTCAAGGCCGACCTTGAGGCGAACACTCAAATGCAAAAGGTCTTCGAAGAAGATCGGGATATTCTGGCGGCAAAGCTAGCCCAGGCCGAGGCCGATTTGGAAGAAGCCCTAAAGAACGTGGAGGCCGCCGAGGCTCAAATTATTATTGCTGCGGAGTATGAAAAGTGAAAGTCTCGAAGGATCACCCTTGAGCAAGCCGAGCAAGGCTTTACGGATCTTTCGGCCCTGATACTTGAAGCTAAAAGGGTCGAGAAAGAGGCTAAGGGAGCCTTCGGGGGAGAATCCGACGGCTCCGAGCGGACAGTGTCCGAACACTCCAGATCCAGCCAGACCGGATAGAATTGCCCGTACTTAACTTTTTATTTTTTGCTTTTGTAGGATTTTTTTTTTGATGTAACTCGTAGGAATTTTGTTTTGATGTAAAACAACCTTTGTAGAAATGGAAAATGCACCTTTCTTGTTTCTTTGCTTGAATGTTTCCTATTATTTTTTCCCAAATTGTTGATCCGTTTTTAGGACAGGCAGACTCGTGGTCATTAGTTCACTGTGCCCGTGGGACTTATATAATGCTTTGTGAATTCAGACGTCTCCGAATCACGATAGGTATTTCTTTAGGGCCGGTATTTTTTGGCTATAAGTTTGGGCCGGTATTTATCGGACACCTGGATCCCAACCTTAGCAAAATATGACATAGCAGTCCCCATTCGAGGGTTTAAAGGTTTTGGCTCGGTTCACTGTGACCTTGTTGCCTTCGTCAAATTTCGACCGTAGTGCCCGGAATAGGCTATATGAATGAAGTAACGCCGAAATTCGGCGGTAATCACCGGGGTAGGGTGTTTTAACTAGAAGTCATCTGATATATCATTGTCTGAACTATCGATAATTTTTGTATTGCAAGTATTTGCACATCATACATGATATGAGAATTTGTTTCCTTCTGCTTTTGCCGTAGCAAATACTAAATGGACAAGATTCATTCTGATCGTTTGGTCCTTACATCGAAACCTAATGCAGAAGGTTCGGCCTTGGTTTTTGCCGTAGCAAATATTGTGTGGACACGATTCATTCTGATCGTTCGGTCCTTACATAGAAGCTTAAAAGTAAAATTTCAGCTCGGTTTTAATTTGTTGAGCTCCTCCAATTTATAACCGGGTATAATTGTCCCCTAGAGCTTATCCGAGTCTACAAGATCGATTAAGCGCTACAAAGTCCCCCTTCGTATGGCGTGACCCCAAGTAACACGTTGTACTTGTTGCCTCATTAAAAACCTTGTCGGAAAACCCATTTTGGGACAAAACCGTACTAAGGAAAAGAGTGCAACACGCGTTTTCAAACCTAAATTCCACTTTATCTGGTACTTCCTGCAAAAAAAAGAAAAAGGTCAGTAGATAAACACGAGGCGTCCATACCTTAGCAGTAGTATCTCTTCAAATGTTCCACATTCCAGTTATTGCGCAACCGTTGTCCATCCATTGATTCCAGCTGATATGATCCCTTGCCCGTTACCTCGGTTATTTTGTACGGTCCTTCCCAGTTTGGACCCAGTTTTCCTTCGTTGGGATTCTTGGTGTTCAGGGTAACTTTCCAAAGCACCAAATCCCCAACTTGGAAATGCCGAAAATTGGCTCTCCGATTGTAGTACCTTTCCATTCTCTGTTTTTGTGCTGCAATACGGACCAACGCGTTCTCGCGAAGTTCATCCGTGAGGTCGAGTTTTATGGCCATGACCTCCTCGTTTGACCCCTCGGTTGTATAGCTGAACCGGAGACTCGGTTTCCCAACTTCTACGGGAATGAGGGCTTCGGCCCCGTAGACCAACAAGAAAGGGGTTTCTCCCGTGCTCGATTTTGATGTGGTTCTGTAGGCCCATAATACCTCCGGTAGTATTTCCCTCCAATGATGCTTTAATGCTTCAAGTCTTTTCCTCAGATTTTGAATTATTGTTTTGTTCATGGATTCCGCTTGCCCGTTTGCACATGGATGGTATAGAGTTGATACGATTTTCTCGATCTTCAGCCCTTCGAGAAAGTCATTGACTTTTCCGCCCACGAACTGAGGTCTATTGTCACAAGTTATTTCGGCCGGAATGCCGAAACGACAGATGATGTGGTCCCATATGAAGTCAATGACTTCCTTTTCTCTGATTTTTTCGAAGGCCTGTGCTTCAACCCATTTAGAGAAATACTTAGTCATAAACAAAATAAATCGAGCTTTACCTGGTGACATCACCGAATGCAGCAACTCCCTGGGCTGATGAATCATCGGGGCATGCCTCTGACACCCGTCACATCTCCTGACGAAATTCTTTGAATTTTTCTCCATCCGGTTCCAGTAATAACCGGCTCTGATAATTTTTCGGACCAAGGCTTCTGCACCGGAATAGTTGCCGCAAGTCCCCTCGTGCACTTTTCTTAAAACATACTCCGTTTCTTCGGGACCCGAACACTTGGCCAGGGGTCCGAAGAAAGACTGTCGATACAATTGGCCATCTACTAAGCAAAAAAGCGCAGCTTTCGTCCTTAATGATTGTGATTCCTTTGGGTCATTCAGGAGCTTTCCATCCCGCAAGTAGTCAATGTACTTGTTGCGCCAATCCCAGGTCAAACACATTGTGTTTATTTCGGCGTGTCTGTTTTCTATCGCCGAATTCATCAAGTGCACCGTTGTCCCGGGGTTGATTTCTTCCCCTTCGATCGAGGACCCCAAATTGGCCAGTACATCCGCTTCGCCGTTCTGCTCCCTCGGCACGTGTTGCATAGTCCATTCTTTAAACCGATGAAGTATCACTTGGACCTTCTCCAAATACCTCTGCATCCATTCGTCCTTGACCTCGAAGATGTTGTTCACTTGGTTTACGACTAAGAGAGAATCACACTTTGCCTCGATTATTTTGGCCCCCGTACTTCGGGCTAATTCCAAACCTGCAATCATAGCCTCATACTCGACTTCATTATTAGTCAATTTAACAGTTCTAATGGATTGTCGAATGGCATCCCCGGCGAAGGACGATTCCAAGCCCGGAACCTTTGAGGTTCGAGGCTCCGTCCGTGTGTAGCACCGGCGTGTACTTTTACGAACGCATCAGCGAGCATTTCGAAAGAAGTGATTGAATGCTCGGGCAGATGGTCGTACCAGGTCAATGCTCCTTTTGATAGAGTTTCTCTGAATTTTTTCAGCAACACAGACTCGATTTCATCTTCTTCCATATCATTGCCTTTTATAGCGCAAGTGTATGAGGTCACATGTTCGTGTAGATCCGTTGTGCCGTCATATTTTTGGATATCCGGCATCTTGAACCTCTTCGGGATCAATTTCGGTGCTGCACTCGGAGGAAAAGGCCTTTGGATGTACCTCTTCGAATCCGGCCCTTTCAAAATAGGCGGAGCCCCCGGGATTTGATCCACCCGGGAGTTATAGGTTTCCACCCTTTTTCGGTCGAATCAATCCGCTTTACTAGCGTCTCGAGCATTCGCAGAACCTCGGTGGACCAACCTGCCCCGGATCCATTGCTTTCGACCGTCCGAATCTCGTCCCTTCGGGGTTCAGCAGCACCCTTCGCCCTTTCCGGGGTAGTTTTGTCACTTCTGTTTTGCAATTGGGTGATAGCGACTCCTTGTTCAGCAATCGCCGCTCTCTGTTCCTGCAACATTTCAAAAATCAAACGTAAGTCAATATTATCATTCGGGGTGTCCGGTTCTTTCCGGCCCTGTGTCCGGGGCAAAGTAATTGAATTGTGCGTATTTAAGGGATCGGTGGCCGGCTGGGCGGCGTTCTCTTGGTTCACGGTGTTCTGCCAGTTGAGGCCCTCCCTCGAATTAACGGGGTTCGGGTCAGCGGGGTTTGGTAATCCTCGTGGCCCGCTGTCTTCATTTTCGGCAACGATCTCGTGGTTGTTGACGTGACCAGATTGTCCACTGTTAGCCATTTGGTCCATTTTTACAGAGATGAACAAAAGATAATTTTTTATTTTTTATTCTGACGAGTAAGATAGAGATCAAGATCGAAGACCACTATTATCCTAGCCCCACGGTGGGCGCCAAACTGTTTACCCCAAATTTGGATAATCAATTAAATTTAAGTGTGAGGTATAGGATATGTGGTCAAGTCTTAATCTATTTGGTAGAAAAAAGATGTATATGAATTTGTTATGAAGCAACTGACAATAATCAATGATTTAATACATGTTTGTATATCTAGTGATGTGTTAATAGTGCTTGAATGAACAGATCTAAGAGATGAACGCTATATTCCGGACCAAAATCAAATGTAGAAAGGGAGAAATTTATATGTTATTGCTATTACAGATGCTCCTGAACTCAGAAAACAGCCAACCCCTCAAAATAGGGTAATGACTCATATTTATAGTTTTGCCTCATGGGCTTCATATAACACAAGGCCCTAAAGAATAAAGAAAAACCCTAAAATGGATAACGCGTACGGTCTGACGCCCGTACGATTGTCAGTACAATGTGGCAGAACGGTATTGACGCGTGGCAATTGTGTAACGGACGTCCCGGACCAACGGCCATGATATAACGGATCAACGGCCACGCTCAACGGACCAACGGCCACGATCCACTCGGCTATGGAGAAACCGGACCAAACGATGCTCTTCGTTTCCTTCGGTTCAAGCGCTCCTCCAGTCCAGAAAGGAAACCTTCGTACACGTGCTTGACCCTTTCTTCCCTCGATCCCCGATCTTATCGGTTTAACATATATCCGAATTTTACCGTATACACTTCTAACTCATATTGTTTGTATAAACAAGTACTGCATTACCTGCTCATATATATTATACCTACCGTAGCATGTGAACCAAATGACCGTTAGTTCTTGTAAGTTTAACTCATAAATAAATGATCATACAAAGGCAAGTGGAGAATGGTGGGGTTGGGCGTGCTATATTATGGTTTAGTTATGTCCATTTTGCAGCCAAAAGTATAAACATTATATTTTATTGTAAGTGTGAGAGCGACATCACTGGAATTCGGATGCTATTCATGAATTCATTAGTTCATTAGGGGCCTCTTTGGAAAGCTATTTTGGAATTGGAGTTCGCTGTAATTCGGTGTAATTATAAAATTTCATTTTATGCATGTAATGTAATTGAGTGGGTATACTCCTTTTTTTTTTTTCATGCTCAGTCGATATTCCTATGCCTCTGCAAGCATTTAAATTAGGGGATTTTACATAAATGACTACATTTTGGAGGTTTAAAATTTTCCATAGCTACATTTTCAATATTTACATGGTATAACTACTTTTTTTTTCGCTGTATTCGTTTTTTTTTTTTTTCCGCTGTATTCATGAATATAATGATTTTTTTCTTTTTTCACTATATTCATGAAATGACTATCTGTAATCATAAACGGGCTCGTTGTATTCATGAATACAACGAGTAAAACTGAATACATAAAAACATACATACTCCAAAAATTAACAAATATACCCTTAAAAAAATGAATACAATCTAAAATATTAACAAAAGAAACTCAAAAAAGTGAATACAATCATCTTGTTCATGAATACAACAACACCAACCATTAGTTCCGGCCAGATCTGACGGAAATTTCACAACAACAATAACAAACAACGCCTATGCTGACAAATACACCCTAAAAAAATGAATACAATCGAAAAAATTAAAAAAAAAACTCAAAAAAGTGAATACAATCGCCATATTCGTGAATACAACAACTTCCGGCCAGATCTGACTGTTTTCGTCCAGATCTGACACCGACGCCACCAGATCTACGAAAACAGCGCCGTCACCAACAATCGCCGCTGTTATCCTTCATCGTCATCGTCACCAACAACTCCGCCATTAAAACGAAATCGAAGCTTGTTCAAGAACCGTAACAATGTCAGAATTTTTTTTTTGTTAAAATCAAAAAAAATGAAAGAAGATATTCAACAAAATACACATAAAAAACAACTGAAAATGAAAGAATTGTTGTGTGTGTTTTTAGAGAGAGAAAGAAAACGGGCGTGTGTTTTTAGAGAGAGAAAGCAAATGGAGATTTTTAGAGAGAGAAGATAGTTTAAGAAGAAGAAGAAGGTGGGTAAGTACAGAGAAAGAAAATGGAGATCTTTATGGAGAGAAGACAGTTGAAGAAGAAGAAGGTGGGTAAGTAGAGAGAGAGAGAGAGTCAAAGAACTGACATTTCCAATGTTTTTTTCTTTCTTCCCTTTTTTTTTTTACTTTATTTTATTTTAGTAGTTATTAAGTGTCATTAAGATACAATTATTAGCAATGGAATGTAATTAATTGAATCTGTAGCTACTAAATATAATTAGATAGTAGTAGTTAGTTACGTCCCGTAATTATCCCTTTAAATTATTGGGCTTAAATCTATAAAATGACTTGGACTATGTATTAGTTTCATTTTTTTTTTTGCGCGGATTTGCTTTCTTTTGGGCTATTCTTTAATTTTTGTCCCTCAATTTGCTGGTCTTTAATTTTTGCCCTTCAGTTAAAAAAGTAACCGAAAATATTCTGAGGTTCTGGGTTCGAACACTCGCTTGGTAAAAAAAAAATCCTCGTAAGACAAGGCTTTGGGAAAAGTCTGTCTTATGTGACATAGTTTCCCTTAAGGCATAACTAAAGTTATGCTAGATCCGACAAAGGTTGCTTTAAGGCATAAATAAAAGTTTGCCTTACAAGGCAACTTATGCCGGATCTGGCATAACTTTAGTTATGCCTTAAGACAACCTATGCCGTCTCCGGCAGAGGTTGCCTTGGCATAACTAAAAGTTTTGCCTTATAAAGCAACCTCTGCCGGATCCGGCAGAGCTTTATTTATGCCTTAAGTCAACCAATGCCGCACACTACTAAAACACAGGCGAAAATCGACGGCCAAAACCGACGGACTATGTTGGTTTTCCATAGCTACATTTTCAATATTTACATGGCATAGCTACTTTTTTTTCGCTGTATTCGTTTTTTTTTTTTGTTTTTTTTCTTTTTTCACTGTATTCATGAAATAACTATCTGTATTAATAAACGGGCTCGTTATATTCATGAATACAGCGAGTAAAACTGAATACATAAAAACATAGATACTTCAAAAATTAACAAATGCACCCCAAAAAAATGAAGACAATCTAAAATATTAACAAAAAAAACTCAAAAAAGTGAATACAATCATCTTATTCATGAATACAACAACACCAACCACTAGTTCCGGCCAGATCTAATGGAAATTCACAACAACAACAACAAACAACGCTTATGCTAATAAATACACCCTAAAAAAATGAATACAATCGAAAAATTTAACAAAAAAAAAGCTCAAAAAAGTGAATACAATCATCTTATTCATGAATACAACAACACCAACCACTAGTTCCGGCCAGATCTAATGGAAATTCACAACAACAACAACAACAAACAACGCTTATGCTAATAAATACACCCTAAAAAATGAATACAATCGAAAAATTTAACAAAAAAAAAAGCTAAAAAAAGTGAATACAATCGTCGTATTCGTGAATACAACAACCTTCGACCACATCTGACTGTTTTTGTCCAGATCTGACACCAACGCCACCGGATCTACGAAAACATCGTCGTCACCAACAATCGTCGTCGTTATCGTTCATCGCCATCGTCACCAATAACTCCGCCATTAAAATGGAATTGAAGCTTGTTCAAGAACCTTATCAATGTCAGAAATGTTTTTTGTTAAAATCAAAAAAATGGAAGAAAATATTCAACAACATACACATAAAAAACAACTTAAAACGAAAGAATTGTTGTGTGTGTTTTTACAGAGAGAAAGAAAACGGGCGTGTGTTTTTAGAAAGAGAAAGCAAATGGAGATTTTTAGAGAGATGATAGTTGAAGAAGAAGAAGGTGGGTAAGTACAGAGAAAGAAAATGGAGATTTTTAGAGAGAGAAGACAGTTGAAGAAGAAGAAGGTGGGTAAGTAGAGAGAGAGAGAGAGAGAGAGTCAAAGAAGTGACATTTCCAATGCTTTTTTCTTTCTTCCCTTTTTCTTTTTTACTTTATTTTAATAGTTATTAAGTGTCACTAAGATACAACTATTAGCTATGGAATGTAATTAATTGAAACTGTAGCTACTAAATATAATTAGATAATAGTAGTTAGTTACGTCCCGTAATTATCCCTTTAAATTATTGGGCTTAAATCTATAAAATGACTTGGACTATGTGTTAGTTTCTTTTCTTTTTTTTTTTGCGCGAATTTGCTTTATTTTGGGCTGTTCTTTAATTTTTGTCCCTCAAATTTGTCCTTCGGCTAAAAAAGTGGCCGAAAATATTCTGAGGTTCGAACACCCGCTCAGTAAAAAACAATCATCTTAAGATAAGGTTTGGGGAAAAGTCTGCCTTATATGGCATAGTTTGCCTTAAGGCATAACTTTCCGGCAAAGGTTGCTTTAAGGCATAACTAAAAGTCTACCTTATAAGGAAACCTATGCCGGATGTGGCACAACTAAAAGTTTGTCTTATAAAGCAACCTCTGTCGGATCCGGCAGAACTTTATTTATGCCTTAAGACAATTATGCCGCACACTACTAAAACATAGGCGAAAATCGACGGCCAAATCGATGGACTGCGTTGGTTTTTCAGTGGAAACTGACGAAAAATCGACGCAACACGCCCGTCGGTTTAAGTCATGTCGCTTTTAAAAAATCGACGGACTATGTAGGTTAAAACCGACAAACTCTGTCGGTTATGTAAAAAAGAAAAACCGACGGAGTCAATCGTTTTTTTAAAAAAAAATGAAATGTAGCAACTTGGAATCGAACCCGGGTACGTTCCTTGTCATTAACGGGCTCTAACCGCTAGACCACACATGTTCTTTGTTCAAGTACTTACATTGATTTAATTTATACTGTTTGTTCACTCTAAAAAACGACGGACTACGCCAATTTTTTATTTAAAAAATAAAGAAAAAGCGACAGAGTCCGTCAGTTTATTTTTCTAAAATAAACCGAAAGCGACAGAGTCCGTCGGTTTATTTTTCTAAAATAACATAAAAAATAATTATATTTTCTATGCAAAAATGTACGAAAAATTACAGACGCAGTCCGTCGGTTTTCTTAAAAAAAAAAGATTTAAAAAATTATCAAGAAACCGACAGAATCTGTCGGTTTTTTTTGTCGGTTTTTTTTTGTCGGTTTTTTCCAGTTTTTTAGTAGTGGCATAAGGCAGACTTTTTCCAAAGCCTTGCCTTGTAAATCTTTTATTTTTTATTTTTATGTCTGAGTCGGGGTTCGAACCCAGAATCTCAAGGTATTTTAGGCAAAGGGCAAAACTTAAAGACCAGCAATTTGAGGAGGAAAAATTAAAGACCACCCCGAATAAGGGGCATTCCTGTGAATTCCCCTATTAGTTTGAAGATATATTAGTCTAAATAGTCAATGTAATTGGATTAATTTTTAGGTCCAATAAGCATAAATTAATTGAAGTCTGATTTTGTTGGTCTAGTCCTTTTAATTGGGTAACAAATGCTGAGCTTATTTTGATCCTTTTTTTTTCTGCAGAATTCCCTTCGAAGGCACTATTCATTAATTTTTGCGCCTCAAATTGTTGGTCTTTAATTTTTATCCTTCTCCTAAAAACCCATGGGTTCAGGTTCGAACCCCCGCTCAGTCAAAAATTTTAAAAAAAAATTGCAAGGCAGAGTTTTGGATTCAAACTCTATCGTAATATAAAGTTTGAACCTTATAAGACAGAGTTTGGGCAAAAGTCTGTCTTAAAATAAAAGTTTGTCTTAAGGCCTAACTTTTGCCCGCATATGCTTAATTTTGAATAAAAGTTTTCCCTGAAAGCCTAAATTTTGTCCGAATAGGTCTAATTTTTCTCCAAACCTCTATCTTACAATTTTTTTTATTGAGCCGGGTTCGAACCCAGAACCTCGAGGTATTAGTCGAAGGGAAAAAATTAAAGACCAGTGCCTTTGAAGGACAATCGTGCAAATGACCCTATTTTGATTAGCTCAAGATGTCACGTTATCTTAGTGGCTTAAGTTTGGTGTCATGTGTCAAATGAAATGATAGGATCCGCATTGAATCATTGTTCATGAAAGTCGTCAAAATTCAAACAAGAAGCAGGAGGAAAAATGAAAAACTGAAGTTATTTTTCTGATTGGAGTATTTGGTCATAAAAAGCCAATTTTTT
This sequence comes from Lycium barbarum, assembly GCF_019175385.1. Taxonomy (NCBI): domain Eukaryota; kingdom Viridiplantae; phylum Streptophyta; class Magnoliopsida; order Solanales; family Solanaceae; genus Lycium; species Lycium barbarum. The sequence continues at coordinate 115,460,119 of NC_083344.1, read as the reverse complement.
AATATGAAATGTGTGTATACAGGCTACTACCTGCCAATTTCAATCAGTTTAAGGTGTTTTGTGCCAGCAATTAGCAGCACGAGTTAATATACCATGCCAATTTATCGTTAAAATTTTAAGAAAATACTTGGGCTATGCTCAATAACTACCTTATGGGGCTTTACAGAGGAGATAATGGCTTATATATAGAAGAGGCCCAAATGTATGGCGCTTCCTTGTGTGGGCTTCTGATCAATGAGCCTTGAGAGTATATTATTTGTTTTTTTTTTTTTTTTTTTTTTTTTTTTTGAAATAGCTCGTAATTCAAAAGAAATGTTGGACACTATTGTAGAATTAACCACACATACTGAGAAACTTCCTATTTTTTATGTGAAAATACTACTATATAGATTTTTTCTATCGACATTCGGTGGGAAATAACCACTAAACATTTTTCGGTAAGAAATCAGTGAGAAAATAGAGATTTTTTAGTAGTATCTACCATCACAATTAAATTAACATGATAGTGTAAAAAAACTCTTACACTAACCATGTATATATATTAAACTCGCTAATTGTAATATTTTTCTTAGGATATATGTAGGGACTAAGATAATCAATATTAAGAAGTCGACATTTAATTTTTTACATCGTGTTACATGCGTAATTAATATTTGATGATACTTACGGAACCGTGAATGTGAATGATATAAAGAGAACTAGTAGTCCGCTATATTTTCCAAAAAGAAGATGTAACGCTCAGTATGTCCCAGTTACCAATATACTCCCTCCGTTATATAATAAGTGGTGTTTTTAACTTATGCACACCCCTTAAGAAATTGCTCACTCTTAGAAAATTATGAGTGTTTTTACTAACACACCCTAATTAATGCCTAGAAAAATAAAAGCTACTTAATGATTCTCGATTATAAATAAGGGTAAGTATGGAAGAACAAGATCAATTTTCTTGAAATCCTAAAACACCAATAATTTTGAAATAAAATGGTAAGTCTAAAACACCACTTATTATGAAATGAGGGAATATATATATATATATATATTTTTTTTTTTTTTTTGAGTAAGATAGAATAAATGCTTTACTTGAGTAATGAGTAAGATAGAATAAATGCTTTACTTGAAAACGAAAATGTGGCTCCAAAGTTGCTTAAATTTTAGTAAAATATATAAAGACGAATAATGTAAACAATAATCTAATATTTCCTTATGTCTATATTATATGGTGTTTTTAGCATAGACACGCCCCTTTAGAATCACTTACCTCTAGAAAGTAAAAAGCGTTTTTACTAAATTTTTCTTAATTAAATAGTACTAATTTAATATGATTTATTGATTATGTGAAAATTCACTATCAAAATAAGAATAATTTTTTAAAAAACTATTAATAACTTCTCGATTACGTGAAAGATTATTTATTTTGGATTAAATGTAAAAGTTAACAATATCATAAACCGGAAGGACCAAGAGTAAGAAAAGAATAAAACAATATATGTACCAATAATAGAGGTCCATGTAGCAGTGAACTTAAACAAAAAATGAGTGCAAGCATTTAGAATTTGAGATAGGCAGAAAAGGAGCCACGTGTAGCGGATTCTCGTTTATATATACTATATATATAACTAATATACTAATATATATTTTTGAAGCAACCACTAAGCAGCTGCCTGGTGGCATTAATCAATCATTTACATCAACACACAAAACGACATCCAAAATGGAAATTCAACACAACAGTAAAAGGAAAGTAGCTCTTGGAGAATTGCATAAGCTCAACTTCCTTCACCCTCTGATTTCACATTTGAAGAAGCTCAGCTCCGCAGCTCCTCAATCCTCAAACCCAGGTATATTGTTCCATTCCTTCAAGTAGTTGTGTAGACTTGTGATAGTAGGATTTCCCCCTTTGTAATCTGAGAATTGATATCCTGCATGACACTTTTCCAGTAGATTTGATTTCTGCTTACTTGAAGAAATCCCCCTGTTTGTTGTGCAAAAATCCTTCCGACATTTACATCGCTTTTAGAATTGAATGTTTGTCTGTCTTGATTAAGTAGCTCTGCAAAAACTTGTAGTCGATCCCATTTATTATATGTCCCTCAAACCTCTCACCACAGACATGGTTAACAACTACCTTGAGAATTTCTCTACCAATATATATTACTCCTCTTGAAAATAATTATTCAAAGTTGTAGTAAACCAAAATTGATTAGAATTTGGTATGTTGATTCATGTCTAGTTAGGATTTATAGTCAAATTTATATGGGCATAGGTTTTCCTGTTTTGAGTTAAAGTAAGTTTCATACCATTATAAATAGGGGTGCTGCTCAGTCGGCGGAGCCACGAAAAATTATACCGTGTAGACATGTCAATTATTACGTATTACAGACATATATTACATAATGAACACCCTTAATATATAGATTATATGAATTCGAACACCTTTGACAAAATTTCTAGCTTCGCCACTGGTGCTGCTAGCTATTTTCATAACAAAAGATAACAAGAAATATTGTGGAAATTGCAGACAACATTCAAAGCGACCAACACTAAGAGTGAAAATGTCATCGTCAGAGCTGTTGCCCCTTCCTTGGCTCGTCGAAGCGAGCATCTACAATGTGAAAATTGGCAACGACACTGTCATCACAACAGTTACTGATCGTGAAGCTATTGTCAACAGTAGCATCTCGGAACTAAATAGTGAATTGAAGAGTACTCCAAATCCATTTGTTGGAATTGATGTGATAAATAATGGAGATTTATTGCTGTTTCATGTGAAAAAACGGTGCCTAATAATTCAATTTAAGCGCATGGTGGTCTTGGATTATCAAACTGAAGTCCCCCAGTCTATTAAGGAGTTCCTGAAGGACCACACTATTACTTTTATAGGTCCTAGAAACATAAGCCAGAACTCTACTCCGTCATATATATCTGGAAGTAGCAGCGAGAAAATAGAACTTAATAGAATTGTGGATGTTCGTTATTTGGCTGGAAAGCTTTTGAAGAAGCCAAAGCTGCTGAGTAGTACACTAGAAGAGTTGATGGGTGAAGTCAACGTTGATATTAAGAAGCCTGTCATTAGTGAAGGCTCAATACGTCCTAATTGGCAATCGTCTTCTGTTCTTTCGGAGGAGGAGGTGAAATTGGCGATGTATGGAGTCCATTCATGCTATAAAATTGCAAGCAAGCTTACTGATGCGATAAGTGCAAGTGTGAGAGGGCAGTAAGACCGATTCAGCAGAACAACTCAAAGATAAAAGAAGTATGTTAAGTAACCTTTGTTCTGTAGTTGTTATTTATAATGCCGTTGTCCAAACTGCTTTTAAGTCTTAGTTCTGTGATATCATATGATATTGTTCTTTTAAGACTTTAAACTGAAGTAACCTTTGTTCTGTAGTTGTTATTTATAATGTCGTTAACCAAACTGCTCTTAAGTCTTAGTTCTGTGATATCATATGATATTGTTCTTTTAAGACTTTAAACTGAAATGATTGTTAGTAATTTCTCTATTTTATGGACTCACATATTAATATAGTTATACATAGATATGCTAGAGTCCATTTTATGATCTAATTGAAGTATTGAAATATTTGGATCAATTATTATGGGGGTTACTTTAAATAAGTAGAAATCCATTGGCCTTTTCTTGGTGTCTGATGGAGATTTATTGAAAAGGTACCGTTTAAACCTGAAAAGACACTTAAACGTATTATATAAAGATGTGGTCCCTAAGTCAGCTTCTTTCTTTTCTACTCCATCTCTGAGAAGAAACAAATAATAGCAGTATCCGGACTTAGAAGATCCTATCTCCTTCAAGCAATTCTTGCAATAGAACAAAGTTAGTGTTCCTACAATTGTCATCTATCGATTTAATTGTGATACTTGGACTTTGTTTTCTATCAATGATCTCTTTCGCAAGAAGGTTATGTTCCGTCTCCAGAAATGTCCTAAGAACTTTTCGAACAAGCTTGAAATCACTAATCATTCAGATAGTTATAACATCGATGGTTCGAATATAATTCATCTACGCTAATCAAGATTTATCTGAAGCAGCATTTGTAGATTCACAAGCAACCTAGTAAAGAATTAATTATGTATATTGTTTGTATAAACAAGTACTGCTTATCTGCTCGTATATATATTATAACTAATTAACTATAGCATGTGAACCAAATGACCGTCAGTTCATGTAAGTTCAACTCATAAATAAATGATCATGCAAAGGCAAGTGGAGAATGGTAAGGTTGGGCGAGTCCGGAACCAAAATGCCCCAAAAAAAATCATTTTGAACCAAAATACCCCAACAACAAAAAACAGTTACCAAAGTACCTTTAGCGCAGTAAAATACTGCACTATAGCACTTCACGGAGACGGAGCCGTTAAGCACTATAGCGCAGTATTTTACTGCGCTGTACGAAAGTTTCTCGCCTATAACGCAGTAAAATACTGCGCTATAGGAGTCCGTCATTTTCACTAACACCACATTTTCACTCCTCTTTACGTAGTTTATCTTTTTTACGTAGTTTAGCCGTATATTAATCATGCTTTGAGATTCCGGAACTTCAATATTTTATATAGAACTCTAGTTATATTTGTACAATTAATAAAATAGGCTCAACACATCAAGAATACGCAATACTTTGAATTGTCATTTTAGTGGTTGAAAAATGCTCGTAGTCCTTTTTATTTGAAGACTTGTAGTTATTAGCTTTAAGTTATTTATCTTTTAGGGTTTCGTCTTAGTTTTAAATTAATGCTTAACTTTATTTCGAATGTGTTACGTTTTTTTTTATTATCAATTTAGGATGTGAAACTATAAACAATAATAAAGACTAAGATAACATTTATAAATATGCAAAAAATATATAATATTTACGATAAATTGTACAACACTAATATATATACAATATCGAGGATGGGTCCCACATGTAGTATGCCGGAGACTATCCCTAGGCCTAAGGCTCATACCATCCCCACCGCCCTCGCCATCGTCTTCATCGCCCTTTTTCCTCTTAATAACCGGGCGCTCCAAGTTATGCTCATCTCCTGTTCCCCTAGCCCTTGCGCCCTTCACTAGAACGTGCTTCTCTTGGGATCTAGTCCCGCTGGCATGCTCAGAACCTCAGGCTGAGCTGGGTCTGGAAACTCGACCTCTTCCTCGACGGGAGTCGCCACCACAGGCACCGAAGGATGAACCTGAAAAGTATTATAATTCACATTTGAAGAAGCTCAGCTCCGCAGCTCCTCAATCCTCAAACCCAGGTATATTGTTCCATTCCTTCAAGTAGTTGTGTAGACTTGTGATAGTAGGATTTCCCCCTTTGTAATCTGAGAATTGATATCCTGCATGACACTTTTCCAGTAGATTTGATTTCTGCTTACTTGAAGAAATCCCCCTGTTTGTTGTGCAAAAATCCTTCCGACATTTACATCGCTTTTAGAATTGAATGTTTGTCTGTCTTGATTAAGTAGCTCTGCAAAAACTTGTAGTCGATCCCATTTATTATATGTCCCTCAAACCTCTCACCACAGACATGGTTAACAACTACCTTGAGAATTTCTCTACCAATATATATTACTCCTCTTGAAAATAATTATTCAAAGTTGTAGTAAACCAAAATTGATTAGAATTTGGTATTTTGATTCATGTCTAGTTAGGATTTATAGTCAAATTTATATGGGCATAAGTTTTCCTGTTTTGAGTTAAAGTAAGTTTCATACCATTATAAATAGGGGTGCTGCTCAGTCGGCGGAGCCACGAAAAATTATACCGTGTAGACATGTCAATTATTACGTATTACAGACATATATTACATAATGAACACCCTTAATATATAGATTATATGAATTCGAACACCTTTGACAAAATTTCTAGCTTCGCCACTGGTGCTGCTAGCTATTTTCATAACAAAAGATAACAAGAAATATTGTGGAAATTGCAGACAACATTCAAAGCGACCAACACTAAGAGTGAAAATGTCATCGTCAGAGCTGTTGCCCCTTCCTTGGCTCGTCGAAGCGAGCATCTACAATGTGAAAATTGGCAACGACACTGTCATCACAACAGTTACTGATCGTGAAGCTATTGTCAACAGTAGCATCTCGGAACTAAATAGTGAATTGAAGAGTACTCCAAATCCATTTGTTGGAATTGATGTGGTAAATAATGGAGATTTATTGTTGTGTCATGTGAAAAAACGGTGCCTAATAATTCAATTTAAGCGCATCTTGGATAATCAAACTGATATCCCCCAGCCTCTTAAGGAGTTCCTGTATGACCCAACTATTACTTTTATAGGTCCTAGATACATTAGCCAGAAATCTGCATTCTCATATTATACATCTGAAGGTATCATCCAAAAATTAGAACTTAGTAGAATTGTGGATGTTAGTTATTTGGCTGGCAAGCTTCTGAAGAAGCCAAAGCTGCTGAGTAGTCCACTAGAAGAGTTGATGGGTGAAGTTGACGTTGATATTAAGAGGCCTGTCATTTGTGGAGGCTTAATGCGTCCTAATTGGCAATCGTCTTCTATTCTTTCGGAGGACGAGGTGAAATTTGCCATGTATGAAGTCCATTCATGCTATCAAATTGCAAGCAAGCTTACTGATGTGATAAGTGCAAGTGTGAGTGGGCAGTAAGACCGATTCAGCAGAACAACTCAAAGATAAAAGAAGTATCGTTAAGTAACCTTTGTTGTGTAGTTGTTAATTATAATGCCGTTATCCAAACTGCTTTTAAGTCTTAGTTCTGTGATATCATATGATATTGTTCTTTTAAGACTTTAAACTGAAGTAACCTTTGTTCTGTAGTTGTTATTTATAATGTCGTTAACCAAACTGCTCTTAAGTCTTAGTTCTGTGATATCATATGATATTGTTCTTTTAAGACTTTAAACTGAAATGATTGTTAGTAATTTCTCTATTTTATGGACTCACATATTAATATAGTTATACATAGATATGCTAGAGTCCATTTTATGATCTAATTGAAGTATTGAAATATTTGGATCAATCATTATGGGCGTTACTTTAAATAAGTAGAAATTTATTGGCCTTTTCTTGGTGTCTGATGGAGATTTATTGAAAAGGTACCGTTTAAACCTGAAAAGACACTTAAACGTATTATATAAAGATGTGGTCCCTAAGTCAGCTTCTTTCTTTTCTACTCCATCTCTGAGAAGAAACAAATAATAGCAGTATCCGGACTTAGAAGATCCTATCTCCTTCAAGCAATTCTTGCAATAGAACAAAGTTAGTGTTCCTACAATTGTCATCTATCGATTTAATTGTGATACTTGGACTTTGTTTTCTATCAATGATCTCTTTCGCAAGAAGGTTATGTTCCGTCTCCAGAAATGTCCTAAGAACTTTTCGAACAAGCTTGAAATCACTAATCATTCAGATAGTTATAACATCGATGGTTTGAATATAATTCATCTACGCTAATCAAGATTTATCTGAAGCAGCATTTGTAGATTCACAAGCAACCTAGTAAAGAATTAATTATGTATATTGTTTGTATAAACAAGTACTGCTTATCTGCTCGTATATATATTATAACTAATTAACTATAGCATGTGAACCAAATGACCGTCAGTTCATGTAAGTTCAACTCATAAATAAATGATCATGCAAAGGCAAGTGGAGAATGGTGAGGTTGGGCGAGTCCGGAACCAAAATGCCCCAAAAAAATCATTTTGAACCAAAATACCCCAACAACAAAAAAAAGTTACCAAAGTACCTTTAGCGCAGTAAAATACTGCACTATAGCACTTCACGGAGACGGAGCCGTTAAGCACTATAGCGCAGTATTTTACTGCGCTGTACGAAAGTTTCTCGCCTATAACGCAGTAAAATACTGCGCTATAGGAGTCCGTCATTTTCACTAACACCACATTTTCACTCCTCTTTACGTAGTTTATCTTTTTTACGTAGTTTAGCCGTATATTAATCATGCTTTGAGATTCCGGAACTTCAATATTTTATATAGAACTCTAGTTATATTTGTACAATTAATAAAATAGGCTCAACACATCAAGAATACGCAATACTTTGAATTGTCATTTTAGTGGTTGAAAAATGCTCGTAGTCCTTTTTATTTGAAGGCTTGTAGTTATTAGCTTTAAGTTATTTATCTTTTAGGGTTTCGTTTTAGTTTTAAATTAATGCTTAACTTTATTTCGAATGTGTTACGTTTTTTTTTATTATCAATTTAGGATGTGAAACTATAAACAATAATAAAGACTAAGATAACATTTATAAATATGCAAAAAATATATAATATTTACGATAAATTGTACAACACTAATATATATACAATATCGAGGATGGGTCCCACATGTAGTATGCCGGAGACTATCCCTAGGCCTAAGGCTCATACCATCCCCACCGCCCTCGCCATCGTCTTCATCGCCCTTTTTCCTCTTAATAACCGGGCACTCCAAGTTATGCTCATCTCCTGTTCCCCTAGCCCTTGCGCCCTTCACTAGAACGTGCTTCTCTTGGGATCTAGTCCCGCTGGCATGCTCAGAACCTCAGGCTGAGCTGGGTCTGGAAACTCGACCTCTTCCTCGACGGGAGTCGCCACCACAGGCACCGAAGGATGAACCTGAAAAGTATATAAATATTAGTACCATTTCTTATTTATATTGAATACATTAACGTTATTTATTTAATCAAACCTGTGTGTCAACGGGCGCCTGAGTAGGCTCCTGAGATGGGTCTGTAGGCTCCTGAGATGGGTGTGGTGGTGAATATGAGGTAGTCTCCTGGACGAGATGCTGTTCGAAGTCCAAGTAAAGGTTATAAAAATTAAATACATATTTACCTTATATTGAATAAAATTAGTTTTAAGTAAAAAAACTTACATGCGCCTCGGTAGTCTCATGAGAAGACACCTCTACCTCGGCAGGCTGATGAGAATGCTTCGGAATGGGCAGCTCCTGTGGACCCACTGGCGCCGAATCCTAAAATATGAAAAAAATGAAATAATAAGTATTTTAAATGATCAAATATGTATTTTAAATATTGACCTTATATTGAATAAAACTAATTTTAATTAAAAGCTTACATGTGGCTCGACGGTCACATGGGAAGACATCGCTGGCTCGGCAGGCCCATGAGAAAATGCCTGAGTGGGTGGCTCTGGTGGACCCGCTGGCGCCGAATCCTAAAATATAAAATAGTACTAAATAATGAGTAACAACGGGCCCCAGGTGATCATCGGGCCCCGGGTGAGCATCGAGCGCCGGGGGAACATCGGGCCCAGGGGGAACATTCGGATCCATGAAAGAGTCCGGTCTGTACAAACTAAATTAGTCATTATTCTTGAAATGAAAGATAAATTATATTAACTAATTAATAATTTGTAGGGAATATGTGAATTATGTAGTATTATATCTTGTGAATAATTAACATGGGATATACAGTAAATTTAATATGTGATAGTAAGGACACATATGTGATGACAAAGATTTTTAAGTTAATTACTTTTGAATTATGTGATGGCAAAGACTTGTTAAGTTAATTAGTTTGGGAATCGAAATTCAGCAGTAATATTTGTTTGGAACTCTATTTTGAATATGTGATATATTTTTAGTTGATCAAATAGCCAACACAACTACGATAAAATTAAACTAAAAGAGTATATTGGTCGACCACATATTTTCCTACAAACTTTACATTTTTTTCGTTAGATTATGTATTTATGAAAAGAAGAACTTTAACTATTCTTTTTAAGATAATCTTTTGTTATTTAACATATATATTTACGCTTTTAAAATTATATAGATTAACATTTCATAATCATTTACAACTTGTTTGGATGGTTGTTACCTATTGTATTATATTTTGTTGTTAGTTTAAATAAAATGTTTGCTTTGATTGCTACTTTAATTTTATTGTTATGTAACGACGAAAGGTCATATTTTATGTAACCACTAATTTGGTCCTATACAATACAACACAATACGATAAATGTCAAAACAATACATAACAATCATCCAAACAAAGTGTTAACAACATAATAATTCACTACCAATCAACTTCTTTCAATTCATAAAGAATATTTAACAAATACTCAATTAACAAAATAATAATTCATTAACAATTCATAAATAATTAACAAATTAACAAATCATAAACATATAACAAATTAACAATTCATAAACATTTAAAAAATAATGAATTAAACAAAAAAAAAAAAAGGGGGGGAACAGTGGCATAAGCCACTGCCCAGCCCGATCAAACAAAAAAAAAACGATTTTTTTTTTTTTTTTTTTTTGGAAATTAACGACGATTAAATGTTAAACATGCATGCACTATAATGTATATAACAAAATAATAACAAAAGTTCATAGTAGAAAACCTTAATCGAAGATTTTTTGTAGAGTTATTTTAATCGAGTTGTACGCCGTTTTTCTCAAAATTCGAACTTAGAATCTTGCTCCTTGACTTGAATATACCGAGAATCTAAACTTTCCGGATGAAATTTAATAGAAAATGACATTTTTCGGATGTGAGGACCACCTTGGCTCGCCTCCAATGGCGTTTTGAATTTTTTTTTTTTTGCCACTGGAGAGACCAGTGGTGGAACCCGATGGAGTTTTAGGGGGTGATATAGCGCAGTAAAATACTGCGCTATAGGTGAGAGAAAAAGTCTTATAGCGCATTATTTTACTGCGTTATAGCTGACGACAACTTTTGTATAGCGCAGTAAAATACTGCGCTATAGTGCTTAACGGCGTCTCCGTGAAGTGCTATAGCACAATATTTTACTGCGCTAAAGGTACTTTGGTAACTTTTTTTTTGTTGGGGTATTTTGGTTCAAAATGATTCTTTTGGGTGCATTTTGGTTCCGGACCCAAGTTGGGCGTGCTATAGTATGGTTTTAGTTAGGGAAAAGGGTCAAATATATCCTTTACTTTGTTTTATTAGTTAAATATATCCTTCGTCAGTGAAAGTTAACAAAAATAACCCTGCCGTCTTCAAACTTCACACTTATGTCCCTATTTGGATGGAAATCCCCAAATCCTCTCAAATTACCCACTTTTTTTGTTGACCCAGCCCGTCCGACCCACCTATCATCATCATGAAGCTCTAGCTTCATCTTTTCATGGAGAAAAGAAAAAAAAAACAAGAACACACCCAAATGATAAAATTTCAAAACTCACCTTAAATTTAATCTTTAAATTCAACTCCGAATCTTGGTGGAAGTTGAATTAGCTTAAGATGTCACGTTATCCTAGTGGCTTAGGTTTGGCGCCATGTGTCAAATGAAATGATAGGATCTTCATTGAGTCATTGTTCATGAAAGTAGTCAATATTCAAACAAGAAGCAGGAGGGAAAATGAAAAGCTGAAGTTATTTTTCTGGTTGAAGTATTTGGTCATAAAAAGTCAATTTTTTAAGGGCAACTTATATAAATAACTACCTTTTAATGATTGCTTTCAATCCGTAGCAACGTTTTACTATTCACAATTTGTAGCTACATCTAGGCATTTTCGTCGTATTTAATGTATTTTAGTGTATTTGAATACACTGTTCAGTTATATCCAATCTTATTTGATATCACATGTATTTGACTGTATTTTGGATACACGCAACCTTAATTTGTCTGAATACATGTGTATTCAAAACGATGTATTTAAGTGCATTTAAATACACGATGGAGCTGTGTATTTTATTGTATTTATATATTGATGTATCCTTTTGTTTTGGTTGTATATAGATCATTCAAACAACACATACAGTTAAATACACCTAGTTTTTCCAAAAATACAAGTTATTCATCTATATAATTTCTCTAAATACATGTGTATTTAAAATGATTGTATTCCAGTACATTTAAATACACGACGGAGCTATGTATTTTATTGCATTTATATATTGATGTATCCTTTTGTTTTGGTTGTATTTGGCTGTATATAGATCATTCAAACAATACATACAGTCAAATACACGTAGTTTTCCCAAAAACGTAATCAGCCAAATACATTAAACTTATATTTACACTAAAAAAATGACGAAAATACACTCAGATTCTGAGATACAAGGAGAAGAAGCCCTGGATTCTGGTCAAATCTTCGGTTAAATACAAAAAAATACACTAAAAAAAAGACCAATACATTCAGATCTGATATACAAGAAGGAGAAAAAGCCATGGATTACGGTTCAATCTCTAGCTAAATGCAAAAAAATACACTATAAAAATGACGAATACACTCAGATCTGAGATCTCATGTTGTTCATGAATTCTGATTTCTCCGATGTGCGTGAATCTCCACGTGTCGTCGCCTAGTCTGAACACAAGTTTGAACTCCAAAACGAACATCCACTCAACGCCACCAACGGCGTTGCTGTCGGTAGCGTCACCATCCTTTCCAATTTTTTGTCATTAGCCGCTGCCGCCGCCACCAAAACAAAGATCACAACGTTGTTGACAGTAGACAGACATGAAAAAGAAGAGTGGAGAAAAAGAAAAAGAAAAGTTTCAGACTATAACGGTAACAAAAGCTATAGAGAAATAAGAGGTGGACCGATTGGAAACATTAATACTTCCTTAGGTGTTAGGGTTTTGCTTTGAGATTGAGATTGTTTAACGGCGCTTTAGGTATCGAACTCTTTAAGGTGATATGATTTTTCTAATTTTGGAGGAGAGAGGGGGTTGAGGGAGAAATACAAACAATAAACCTAATATATTTGATATAGCTATGAATGATAATTTACAAAATCACTGTAGCTACTAAATATAAATAAACTAAAAGATAGTTACTATCAATAATTACCTCTTAGAGGTAGCTATGCCAAGTAATTATTCCATTTTTTTAATATGAATGCGTGTATACAGGATACTACATGCGAATTTCAATCAGTTTAGGTATTTTGTGCTAGCAATTAGCAGCCCAAGTTAATATACCACGCCAATTTGCAATTAGCAATTAGCAATTTCAGGACTGCCCTTCGCTGGGGGTGGTCTAATTTTTACCCTCAAAATTCTGGTCTTTAAATTTTGCTCCTTAGGCAGAAATTTGCATGTGCACAGACAGAATTTGCATGGGCAGATTTGCCTGTGCCCATGCAAATTCTGCCTTACGGCCTAAATTTTGCCTTGCGATTTTTTTTTCCTTTTTACTGAGTTGGGGTTCAAACCCACAACCTCGGGATATTAGGCGAAGGGTAAAACTTAAAAACCACCAATTTGAAGGACAAGAATTAAAGACCACCCCAGATGAGGGCCGATCTGCGCAAAAAAATAATAATTAAGAAAATACTTGGGCTAAGCCCAATAACTACCTTACGGGGCTTTACAGAGAAGAGATAATGCCTTATATAGAAGAGGCCCAAATGAATGGTATATTATGAAGGCCCGGGGAAGGGATAATGGCTTGTGTAGGCTTCTGATCAATGAGCCTTGATAGTATATTATTTGTATTTTTGTTTAAAATAGTTCTTAATTCAAATAATTCAAAAGAAATGTTCGAGTTCGACACTACTGTCGAATTAACCACACATACTAGAGGGAGCTAGTGTTGGGCATTAGCCATGAAGGGAGGTTAAAAGTAATGTTAGGGCCTAATTTGAAGGGTGGTCTTAAACTTGTGATCTCATTTGGTCCACGGACAAAATGATAAGTTTCATAAGTTTTGCTCTATGGACAACACTTTTTAACTTTTGACTTTAAGAATTGCCTTTGAGACAAGTGAGGGTCAAAAATTCAAGACAATCAATTCTCAAGATCATTGAGTGTAATTTCCACTAATTTGACGGAGAGGATTTACATTCCCAACCCATTCGATACCATTGATTTATATGGCTTCATCCCATGTATGGTATACATTATATACAACAAGTGAATCTAGTCGCACTTTGTTGGATCTCCAAACAATTAGTTAATACAGGAAATCATTAATCTTTTTTGTTAATTTAGTAGAGATAAGGGAATAAAATATTTATATATTATGCATAAAAAGATTACTTTTACAAGTTGATTAAATAAAAAATACAAATTAATACTTTCTCCGAAAAGCTCAAACACTGCATATGACTAATTCCCCGTTAATCACCTAACCTTTACAAGCAATTAGTTAGTGAGGCATCAACATCAGATGCTTTTTTGCTACCACACCCATAAACTCAACAAAACCTTAGAAACATTAGCAAAGAGAATGATGGCAAATTTACCAGTGTTAGTGGAATCTTTCATGACTTAAAAATTCTATTCTAAATGTAGGGCAAAATGGAATGTCAACACTACTTTAATTACACATAAGATTTCAGTTCCACTATTTCTCTCCCAATGTACGCGGTTCAACCTTGACCTAGTGGTAGATATAGTCTTTGTGGATTGGTATTTACTCTCCATATTATATATAGTAGCATCTTTCATGAATAATATTTTTAAAAATATCCGCAAGTAAGGGTTCAGATTACATATTCAGTGTATTATTTCAACTTCAACTTAAGAAAGAGAATTTTAAGTTGAAAAACTAGTTTGAAGCGTAATGGTTTTCACTAATTATATTATTTAATTTATTTTTTTAAAATAAAATTCATGTCCAAATACAATCATGTTCAACTATTCTGTGATCAATATCAACTTTAATTTATTTTTCAACTTTGACCAAATATTATCCAAACGGCCTCATGTCTGATAACATGATGAGATTGCCAACTTTACCTCATATTAGGAGACAAGTAAGGATTTGACAAACTAGAGGTGGAATTACCTTGTTCAAAGAGAATTAATTGAAATTCCTTCTTCGAAAAATTACACCATGCACAAAAGTTAAAAAAATTACATGTATCTGTTATATGTTGAATTCTCTTTAAATTTTCATATGTTTACTTTTTTATGTTTTAAATTTCTTTAGTAAAAAGTTACCAAAAAAAGTTCTTTAATAAAAATCATAGCTCCACCACTACCACTAATTTCTCTCACATTATAAGTGGGTCATCTCTATATATAGTGACAAATATAGACCCATTTTCTTCTACATATATTCACATTTTAAATTAGAGCCTGTTTGGATTGGCTTATAAATTGCTTATAAGCTGTTTTTAATTTTTTTGAGTGTTTGGCTGGCCAACTTAAAGCTATTTTGTGCTTAAAATAAGCCCCAAAAAATAATTGGGCCCATTTGGCTTAACTTATCTAAAGCAGCTTATAAACTGAAAACAACTTATAAGCAACCCCCACCCCCACCCCCCCCCCCCCCCACCCAAAAAAAATAAAATTGGGGTGGCTCAATTTTTTTTTTTTTTTTTTGGCTTATAAGCTGCTTTTTTTAAGCCCATCCAAACAGGCTCTTACACACACTGACAAATGAATTGTAAATACAATACTAACCCCTTACATTTATGAATTAACTTAAATAAATCTTAAATTCGTTTTCCTTCCTCAAAAATATTAAAATAGGAAACCAAAAGTAAGTCAAAGTAGTCAAGAATTTGTAGACCACATATGTATGGATTTGTTTGGGGACATTACAATTAATATTAGGTGATTATAATGCGTTGCAAGTAGTATTGGTTGGTGTCCACATCATGAGCTCATTCGTTCATAACCACTTGCACTGTTTGGGAAAGATGGTAAGCAAAGAATCTTTCTATTTATAGAAAGTCACTTAATCCTTTATAAAAAATAATTTAGTACTCTCTTTCATTTCCCACACAGAAAAAATCAGCAGTAAACATTCTCCCTTGTTGAAATGTGAAAACGATCATATAGTTTCTCCCAGTAGCATATGCTTTTCTATTTCTTACGAAATTAAGATTTCCAATACTTTATCTATTAATTAACAATTAATAAAGCTAATCACACTACTAGACAATCTTCAGGGTTAAACAATTACTTCTTTAAAATAAAAACAATTAGTACTACGTACTAGCTTCTTGAAAATTAAGATATTTTCCTGTCTCCTAGCTAGAAATTCAAGGTTCGAAATTGTTGTTCTCAAAATGTATATAGCAAGAGATATGAGATGCGACTCTCACCAATCCACTAAGCTCAACATGAACCTATTCTGACATTTTTTTTTTTTTTTTGCTTTCTGC
Source organism: Lycium barbarum (assembly GCF_019175385.1). Lineage (NCBI taxonomy): Eukaryota > Viridiplantae > Streptophyta > Magnoliopsida > Solanales > Solanaceae > Lycium > Lycium barbarum. The sequence goes on along the minus strand of NC_083344.1, from coordinate 115,444,075 downwards.
TAGTGATTTACGTTCTCTAAATTAATACTTTTCCATCTACATTTCTGTTTACTTTTTTCAAAGGAGCTTGTGTTGTAGTAACTAGCATTTGGCTTCTACGTATATACTATATACTAGACCCCCGGTGCTTAATTTAAATAGCAAAGGTATAAAGGGACTTGTAGTTAGGTAACGAGTTTGAGAGGAAATGAGATTTCTTGTTCTTACAATTTGAATAAAAGAAAATGTCTTTTCAGATATCTTATATGTGTTTTTCTTAAGATCTCTTATTTGTAAAAAATAATGATCTCCTGTAAAGGGTTTATAAAACTAAAAAAAAAATTGTAAAGAATAAAAAAAACCACGTCTCCCCGAGTTTGAGCCCCGGCAGCGACATGCAAATTAAGCCTATCATTTAAATGGAGAAAGGTAGAGAGACCCTCTCATCATCCCGAGTTTTGAAGACCATGGTTAGTCCTAGGAGTTGGCCCAGACGAATTTCTGGCTCATAAAGAAAAGAGAATTCAGTATCGTGTATAGTAATTTTCTTGACACACGAAGAAAAAGCCCTTGCACACAACATTGACCAAAAACCATTTACAACAAAGAGAGAGATTAGACAGCGGGAGGGACGTAAAGTAATCAATACATCATTTTGTGGGGAAAAAAACAGAAGAAAATTAACTTTAGGAATGCTGCCAATTTAATAGGTACATTTGGAGCCAACAACCCTATGTGGTAGCGAGAGAAAAGTTCAAAAATAATCTAGGCGTTTGGCCATAGAAATTAAAAAAAAAAATTATTTTTTTTTGGAATTTTGGAGTTAAAGTTGTGTTTGACCATAGTTTTTGCAAATAGTATTTTTTGTTGAAATATACTTGTTTTGGTTGTGAAAAAAATGAAAATCTTGGAAAATAAGTTTTTTTTTTTGTTTTTCAAATTTCAACTACAATTTCAAGTTATATTTAGCATTTTCATGACCAAGTACTAATTTTTGAAAAAAAAGTGAATAATTCTTATGGCCAAACGGCCACGGGTTAAAATTAACTTTAGGAGTGCTGCCAATTAAGAGCCCGTTTGGATTGACTTATAAGTTGCTTATAAGCTGTTTTTAGCTTTTTTTAGTGTTTGGCTAGCCAACTTAAAGCCATTTTGTGCTTAAAATAAACTCAAAAAAATAATTGAGTCAATTTGGCTTAGGTTATCTAAAGCAGCTTATAAACTGCTTTTTTTAAGCCCATCCAAAGAGACTCTAAATAGGTAGAGTTGGACATTCATTTGTTTCTTGTAGGTGGGCCGGGGGGCGGAGGGAGGGGTGGTGTGGCGAGGGGGAGGGGGATTCTGCAAAGTGTAGTTTTTTTTTTTTTTTTTTTGGTTTTTTGGTTTTTTGGTTTGGCAAGTCCAATTGTATAATCATATTACCGACCACACCAAGCAACCACTTCACGGTTTGTCAGATAATAAATGTGTAAGAATTCAAACTTAATTATTTAATACTGTATAAACATATTGACACATCGCATTTATTTTCAATTATTCTCGCTGATCTCCAATTTCGTACATTTTACATACATTTCAATGATTTCATAAACTTTGAATCTATAGGCAGCTATTTTGGACTAACTAAACAATGGTAGAAGTTGCAGTAATGACCGCTTTAACATGCAAACAAAGTAGAGTTTGCACATGTAACCACTTTGACATACCAAAAATGATTAGCCTTTCTATTCTAACCTCCATCACGCTTTCTCCTAGCAAGGAGTAAATTTTTACCATAAAGCTGCTGGTTAGGAAGGGATCTTACTCATGTATTAAAACCAAGATAACTAGTATTTTGTATCATGTTTGGTAGCACTATAATTGCTACGTATAAAATTCAGTCACCAAGTATATGATGGGCCATTTGCATTTTTGGCCCTATTTTGTGCTGGTCTTTAATTTTTGTCCTTCAAGATAAATAGTTTTTTCGCACGACATAAATTTATATTTTCGCATCATAATATCCATAAGTTATACCGGGGCTCTTAAAGAACTTATGCCACGCTAGGCATAATAAGTTCCATTTTGATGGGCTAAAATTAAAGACCAACTCATTCGAAGAGACAACCGTACAATTTGTATAGTACGGTGTTTGGTTTACAATCCCTCATGACTAGAACATGCAAGATAAAAATGGAATAACTAAAACATGAATTAGTAATACATGAATAATTAAACCTTCCATAACTAATTTTACATTACAAATACCTGTATAACTCTAACCAGAAACCAAACAACACCTTAATTAGTAAGTAAACCTTCACCCAAAAAAAAAAAAAAAAAGAAGAAGAAGAAGATTCGGATCAATGCCTATGCTGTCCTCTATGTTTTATTGTGTCCCAACTGGAAGCTCTATGGGCAATGACAGGTTGTCCTTTCTGTCTTAGGACTGAGGATCTCTATCTCTACACACCCAAAAGGACCTCCCACATAAGCCAATGACATCTGGAAACAATTATTTTTTTACTCTCTCCAACATAGTAATTCCTGTTTGTTTATCCCTTCGTTCTAATTTATGTAATCGTATTTGATTAGAAATAAAAAATTTAAAAAAATAAAAAAATTGTGTGACTACTGATGATCTACTGAAAATTAGAAGTTTATGAATAGTACAAAAAATGTCATTCTTTTAAAAAAAATTAAAAGAAGTGGGACACATCAAATGCGACTAAGAGAGTACTAATGAGAATTTTTAAAAATTTGTCCATAAAAGAACAGTAACACCTTTCTAAGAATACTTAAGGTGAGTTTCACAAATGCATAACCGAAGTACTATAATATTGAAATTGCGGAACCGAAAGTTTCAATTTCGATACAATAATTCAGTATATACCAAAGTATGTCTCAATTTCTATACAATAACTCTATTTTCTTTTTTGTTTTTTTTAATTAGTGTAGCTTCTCCTACACTAGTTTAGTTTATGGGTGTTTATCTGAGTTTTAGATCTGCTTAAGATCTCAAAAAGACTTATTCAGATTCCCTTCAATTGCTTCTTCTTGAAGCCATAAAAACAAAGCCCACTTCTCATCATTTTTACCAAGAAAAACACAACTAGGCTGCCACTTCTCCTAGCTGGTTGTGCTAATTATTTTGTCATTGTATGTTAACAAGAAAATATGAGCATGGAAATGGGATTTCTTAGAAACTCAAATTGGTTATTTGAGGAGAGCAAGGAAACAAGATGGACTGCTGAAGAGAACAAGAGGTTTGAGGATGCACTCGCTTTATTCGATAAGGAGACTCCGGATAGATGGTATAATGTAGCGGCTATGATCCCTGGAAAGACTGTGAATGACGTTATCAAACAGTATAGAGAATTGATAGAAGATATTAGTGATATAGAGGCAGGGTTAGTACCAATACCTGGCTACACAACTAGTAATAATTCATTCACATTGGAGTGGATCAATCATGATCAAGAAGAAGGCGTCTTCCACGACTTCAACAAGCAATTCTATGGTCCATCTGGCAAGAGAAATCGATCTTCTGAACAAGAACGCAAAAAGGGAGTCCCATGGACTGAGGAAGAGCACAGGTGATTCATTCTGCTAGCATCAGAAAATTAGTCATTAGTGTTACAAAAAATTTATAATTTAACATTGTCGAGTTGATTTCTCAAACGATCACTCAACTGATCATAATTATCTCAAGAAGTAACTTTTCTTTGTTTTGTAACAGAAAAGTCACTCAGTTATTGTCATTTTATATCTCTCGAAAATATCATTTGAATTGGTTGCATGACTTTTCTATTACAAAATAAAGAAAAGTGACTTTCTGAGATATTACCAATAGTTGAGACTTGAGACGGTCTGAGAAATCAACTGTTACATTGTCTCACTGCTATGTATTATATGTGGTTATTGTTTTTAGTAGAACTAAATGTTTTTGGAATGCAAAGTAGTGCAATTCATCAATTTTTTTCTATTCTATAGATGATTCTGTTTCCAGCAAATTTTGAATTTGTTCTCTACATTTTGATCAGGCAATTTCTGTTGGGGCTGAAGAAGTATGGAAAAGGAGATTGGAGAAATATCTCTCGCAATTTTGTGATCACGAGAACTCCAACACAAGTAGCTAGTCATGCTCAGAAGTACTTTATCAGGCAGCTGTCCGGGGGTAAAGATAAGAGAAGATCAAGCATACATGATATCACAACTGTCAATCTTACAGAAATTAAATCTCCCTCGCCCGAGAATCATATATCTTCCAGTTCCCTGGACAAATGTGTTCCTTCTCCACCGAAAGCCTTATGTGAGTATAATTTGCTAAATCAAGAAGCAGATGTAGGATTCTTGACATATGGACTAAAGTTGCATGAACATTGGCATGCATAGTGTTAATCTGCTGGGACTTCAGTTTGGTCAGTACAATATTTTGTGATATCCATATTTCTTAAAGAAAAACAAAAATAAGTGCCACTACCAAGAATTAGATATGCTTCAATTAGTTCATATTCCGGAGCTCTGGAACTAAAGTGGGCACCTCATTTAAGAGAGCTATGACATGAGCTATTAGCTATTTCTTTAACCTGATCGACCATCTGCTGTCTTTTCGAGTGTGTTAGAGGTTTGATTAAATTATATTGGAAGATTAAGCTAATTATGAAGCTGCCACGATGATTCGTAGAGTTCAGCAAGCAAATGTCCGAGTTGTAGAAGGTTCAGTGAGAAGGCTGAGCACTGTCTCATGTTAATATCACTGGTCATTCAAGATGGTTAGCAATAAGTCAAGTAATTAAAGTTCCTTAAGAAAATTGTGGTAGTTTTAGCTAAATTTACCTTAAAGTTCCTTAATAACTATTTGTGACTCTCGTAAGGCATGAATCTTGCTCCTCAATTTACCTGCATATATTTTTGTAATGTGCATTTGCTTAATTGAGAGTCTTCAATCTACCTTGCCAAGGAAGGGGAAAAAGTATATCCCATGGCCCTACAGAAGTTGCACGAACTTATTAAAAGCTTCACAAAAAGTGATGGAAAAATTGTGCTCTAATTGAAAGATATCATATCTACTGGTTTTAGGACATGCAAGAATGACAAACTAGCATAGACATTCCATAATTTATTTTCTAGAATAGATTTAGAACATCAAGCAATAGATATTTGTCAATGTTGTACTACAGTTGATGTACTCTTTTTATTTTAATATCATGAATTGTTTTATTAGTAGTTTTGGTTAGTGGGCACTTTCAGGATCTTATAATGATAAAAAAAACTCTCCTTCTTCCTGTTAGCAGATCATCCTTTTGACAAATTCAAGAGAGAAAAGAGACTTGGTCTTTTCTTTCTCTTTGTTTATTTGAGAAAAGAGTGCTTTTCCTATTTTTTATTTGAGAAATTGTTCAACTATGAAATTTGAGAGTTCTGCCATTTTATGAATTGGCCTTTGGGTGCAGATCTTGCAGAAAGAAGTTATTGCATAAACACATACGAGAGCACTATACAACAATCAATGCAAATTACTGATGTACTTTGTTGTAGTTCTATTAAAAAGGTTGAATCCTCGAGAGCTATTATGGAGAAACCTCACAATATAACATGAAGCATTGGATGGCAATAGGAGGCAGGTACAACAACATCCAAAATCTGAAAGCACAACCTGCCTATGTATCTCTACATGCTATAGAGCCCGAGAATATGATGATTGGCCATGAAAAGGAATTTGAGATGATGCAGGATCAACTTGGTCGAGGAGAAAGGGAACGGGAGGCATCTGCAAGACAACTTTGGCTAACAAAACCTACAGCGATCCATTAATTCGGCTTCACTTTGACATTCATGCAAAAGCTATTGTTTCACAAGAGTATTGTGCGAGAAATGTACTCTTAGGCCTTTTCTTCTATGAGTGATGAACCTTATGATGAGCTAGATGATGGCAACTAGCAGATCGACTGCAAAAGCTTCTAAAAGGCAATAGATTAATTGACAGTCATAGTGACATATGGACTAAGGAGCTTGTGATACAAAACAATGTTTCCCAGTCTGTAATAGTGGAAGCCGAATACAAAATTGTTTTTGTTGACTTTTCTATGTTAGTTTTGGATTTATACAATTGATAGTTTCATAATTCTAAGTTATCATATAGATTTAGCTAAATGATATGTAAGTTGATTTTAAATTTTGGGTGCACCCACTGATGAGTAAAAAAAAAAAAGGTTTTGTGCACCCACTCGACTGTGAAAATAAAAAAATAAAAAAAAGTATTCACTCCTTTAAAATTTGAACATCCTTTGACTAAATTCCTGACTTCACCACTACAAGTAAGCACGCAAAATCATCAAATTAGATAAAATTAAAAAAAGTGCCATACTAAGCTCATTATTTTGCGGTACTATAAAAGTCTTTCACACAATTACGTAATTCCTGTTCTTCTGTGTTATTCATTTTTCTCCTAGGAGAATTAAAACTGATTAATGATTTCCTTTCGGTTCGAAGGGGAGCCTTGGCGTAACTGGTAAAGTTGCTGCCATGTGACCAGGAGGTCATGGGTTCGAGCCGTGGAAACAGCCTCTTGCAGAAATGCAAGGTAAGGCTGCGTACAATAAACCCTTGTGGTCTGGCCCTTCCCCGAACCCCGCGCATAGCGGGAGCTTAGTGCACCGGACTGCCCTTTTTTAATGATTTCCTTTCGGTTCCTTTTATTTGTCATATTTTTTACATGCTCCTTAAGAAAAAGATAATTTGACTAAATTATCCTTATTTTTTTTTTATCTCAATTTAGTATTACTTTCTTTTTTTCACCACATTACTCTCTCTCTCTCTCTCTACATTTATTAAGTACAGGTAAAGGTGGAAATTGACTAGGCGTTTGGCCATGAAAACAAGATATTTTTCACTTTATTTGGAGTTTTAAAATTGGAGTTGAAGATGGAGTTGTATTTGGTTGTACTCCTAGTTTTTTTTTCAAAGAATATTTGGTTGTTTGAATTTAATGAAAGTGAAAACAGGGTTTAAAGTATTTTTTTTAAATTCCAAATACAACTTCTAATTGTATTTGAAATTTTCATGGCTAAATGTTTATTTTCAAATAAAGTAAAACAAATTCTAGAAAAAAGTGAAAATTCTCATGGCCAAATCAATTTATAATTAATTATATCATGATTTCTAAAATAACAACTACTATTTCGCTGCTCAAGGGAAACCACGGCGGCAGCAACCTATTTCGGTTTCTCTACAATTTGAAGCAATCCAATTTCTGTTTGTTAAATATGATCTCTTTGTGCTCCGAGTAGAACCATATACTCCCTTCATCCCATTTTAGTTGGTCACTTTATTCAATCATAAATGAAAGTATATTTTTACTATATAATTAATGTTAAGGATAAAATAGAAAAAATTAATTAATTGTATCTTAGTTTTGTAAATAGACAAGTATTTTGAAACATATATTTTTAGTAATATGGCCAAATAATATGAGACGGAGAGAGTATACATTTTGACTTAAACTTATCTCTGGTTTTTCCAAAGCATCCATTGGTTTAGTTTACTCATTGATTGCCTGGATTCTCTAGATGAGCACATACATGTGCGTGCGCGCATATTGTAACTCGTGACCAAATTCCCCCTTGTTTTCCTCATGTACTAGCTTTGGAAGTAGGATTGCATGCAACTCCAATTTTGCAAGTTACATGCATGAGCTTTCCGCTTTCACACGTATTCTTTCGGTCCCATATTACTTGTCCACATTACTAAAAAATATATCCCAAATTACTTGTTTATTTACAAAATCAAGATAAATTAATTAATTTTTTTCAATCTTACCTTTAGTATTAAATATTTTTGGAAATAGTCAATATTGGTTAGAATGTATTTATTGGAGAGAGATAGGGATAATGCAGTAAAATATATCTTTTAATTTATAATTTCTTAAGGAGCGTGCAAAAGGGAAAGGAGTGATCCAAATATATGGGACGGAGGGAATACGTGATTACGGGTTCTCTTAGGAAGTCCTGCTTCTCTGTTATTTCCTATTGTTAAATCTAGGAAGAAAGAGACGTTTTTCTAATGATATTGTTTTCTACTTCTATCATTATTGTACTTACCTTTAATTTCACTTTGATAGGTTTTCTAGGGGCATTTAGCTATAGGTGACTCTTAAGTCTTTTTATTGAGTGGAGGTGATTCAAGTTTTTAATTATTGAGTGGAGATGATGTTTTTTGATTAGTGATTAAGAGGTTTTGACCTTGCCCACAAATTTTCATTTTGACACTTTGACCCTTAACTTTATTTTTAACACTTTGCCCTCAAGTTTTATTTTTAACACTTTGACCCAGCCAATATAAACCCTAAAATACCAAAATGGGTAAAAAAAAAAAGGGCGCCAATAGCTGCACCCGTTTTTGCTCTTTTCCCTCCACTGTTCTTCTTCTCCTTCCTTGATTCGTTCTTCCTTCTTCTTCTTCTTCTTCTTCTTCTTCTTCTTTTCCATCCGCCTGTTCTCATTCTTTTTCTCCCTCCATTCTTCTTCCTCATCTTCCATTGCTGCTTCCCCTGCTTCTTCTTCATCCATTGCTGTTCCATTTTAAAGAATTTGCTCAACAAAAGAAAAAACTAAACCACCAGATTTGCAATTTTTTTGGTTGGATTTCGTTAGTGTCTACATGGGCATTACTTCATAAGTATTGCTGCTTCCCATGCTTCTTCTTCTTCCATTGGTGCGGCATTTTGAAGAATTTGCTCAACAAAGAAAAAAACGAAACCAGCAGATTTTGCAATTTTTTGGCTGGGCATTACTTTAGAAGTAATTTCCGCCCATTTGGTAAGTAAAATATTGCTGTTTTTTTTCAATTATTTATATGGGTTTTGCTGCTGATTTTTCAACAATTTACAGTAACAATTGTACTTGTTGCAATAACTGCTAAAGCTGTTGTATAAGAGCTTCTAATTTTTTGCAACACCTGTTGTAGTTTCTGCAGAAGCTGCTATAGTTTATGCAACAACTATTGTAGTTGCTGCCACAATTACAACAGATTATGTAGTTGTTGCAACTTCTATACTAATTGTTGTTAAATACGTAGTATGAATAAGTTGCAACAGATTTGTGAGTTGTTGCAAGTAGTGTACTACCTGTTGCAACAAGTATCTTACTTGTTGCAACAACTCATTGATCCGTTGGATTCAGCTTTAGTCCAACAGAACCCAAAAAACTGAAGCTGACTCCAACAGATTAGTTAGTTGCTGCAACAAGTGTATTACCTGATACTTGTTTCAACAACTCACTAATCTGTTGGACATCTTCAACTGTCTTTGGATTAAACAGAACTCAAAAAACTGAAGCTGACTCCAACAGATTAGTTAGTTGGTGCAACAAGGATAGTACTTGTTGCAACACCTGATTCATTTGTTCCAACAAGTCATTAAGTTATTGTATTTTGTTACTATACTGTCATGACCTTTTTTAAAAAAAAAACAAAATATATTCAGGTAGCATTAATGGGGGACTCAATAACAATAGGTGTTGATTGCCATGGCGAATGGATCGAGAAGAACAATCGATATATTTGGCGATGGAAGGGTAGTCACATGTTAGAGACGATAGCGATGGTGTCCAAAGAGATGTTGTGTTTGATGATTTTGTGAACTTAATCATCACCTATTGTGAATTAACTTGTGAACCGAAAGATCTTGCCACCACTTACATGCATAGCTCTTTTGAAAACCAGAAGGTCTTGCCTTTTAAGATAACCGATCAGGATCGTTTGCATACTTATTTGAATGATGTAGCTAGGCCCATTTTAAGGGTATACGTGGTTGGAAGCCCAGTAGAGAACCATAATTTAGGTCAAGACCAACAAGATGTGTTAAATGATAAATTGGATGAGGTAGATATGGATATGGATATGGATATGGATATGGATATTCTAGATAATGGAAGTGGGGGTGAGCCGATTCCTACACCCGAAGTTGCGAGCAATACACCGTGTTCTACACAATCTTCACAGTGTAGCCATGTTCAAGATGATGAAACAGGCTTTTATAAAGGAATGTCATTCAAGAACAAGGAACAACTAGCAACTATGTTGAAACTTGCTTGCGTGAAGAAAGATTTTACACTCAAGAAGGTGATTAATTCGCGCACTGTGTATTGCTTTAGATGTGTACATCTGGAGTGCAAGTGGTGGCTGAGGGCTATGAAGCTTTTAAGTTCTGACAGATTTTGTATTACAACCTACGTAAAGTATCACACATGTGGTTCTGAGCATATTACTAGCCATAATCCACACACCACAGCAAAAGTCATTGGTGAATACTTCAAAGATAGGTTTCCCGACGGTAAAGGCCCATCTACAAAAGATATGAGCCAATCATTCCGCACAGAATTAGGTTGTAAGGTAAGTTATTGGAAGGTCTGGAAGGGCATGGAGATTGCAAAATCTTTGACAAGGGGGACACATGAGCACGGGTATGCAGTGCTTGATGCATACCGTTATATGCTTCGTTCCGCAAATCCAGGAAGTAAGACGGCATTGAAGGTTGATGCTAATAGGAAGTTCAAGTACTTTTTTGTAGCCTACAAGGCTTGGATGCTTGGTTTCGCGCAAATGAGAAAAGTCATAGCTGTCGATGGGACATTCTTGAAGAGCAAGTACGAAGGAGTGTTATTGTCAGCCGTGGCGCAAGATGCGGAGAATCATGTTTTTCCTATGGCATTTTGTGTAGTGGACAAGGAGTGTGATGCCTCATACAAATATTTTTTTGAACAAATGAGAAGCTTTGTAGATGATACCAAAGAGTTGTGCATAATTTCTGATAGGCATCCAAGTATCAAAAAGGCAATTTCAATTGTCTTCCCTTTATCTCATTATGGTTGTTGCATGAAGCACCTTGGGGAAAATCTCCGAACCACCTTTCACAATACGAAGGTCATATCTCAGTTTTATAAAGCAGCAAAATCGTACAATATAGATGAGTTTAATGACCATTTCAATCAAATCAGAGATACCGTCCCTGGGGCCGCCGAACATCTTGAACGTGTTGGATTCCACAAATGGAGTAGGGTATTCTTCCCCGAAAATAGGTATTCATACATTACCTTTCCAACAAATAACACATCTATTGGAACAACTAACTCACTTGTTGCAGCAGGTAAGTTAGTTGTTCCAACAACTCACTTAGTTGTTGTATTTTGTTATGACACAGAGACAATAACTGAAGCTCTCTCCAACAAGTAACACATCTGTTGGAACAACTAACTCACTTGTTGCAACAGGTAATTTAGTTGTTCCAACAACTCACTTAGTTGTTACATTTTGTTATGACACAGAGACAATCAACTCACTTAGTTGTTGCATTTTGTTATAACACAGAGACAATAGCTGAAGCTCTCTCCAACAAGTAACACATCTGTTGGAACAACTACCTCACTTGTTGCAACAGGTAATTTAGTTGTTCCAACAACTCACTTAGTTGTTGCATTTTGTTATGACACAGAGACGATAACTGAAGCTCTCTCCAACAAGTAACACATCTGTTGGAACAACTAACTCACTTGTTGCAACAGGTAATTTAGTTGTTCCAACAACTCACTTAGTTGTTGCATTTTGGTATGACACGGAGACCATAACTGAAGCTCTCTCCAACAAGTAACACATTTGTTGGAACAACTAACTCACTTGTTGCAACAGATAATTTAGTTGTTCCAACAACTCACTTAGTTGTTGCATTTTGGTATGACACAGAGACCAAAACTGAAGCTCTTTATTTTCACAGGTATAATCTTATGACGTCAAACATTGCTGAGTCGGTGAATTCAATGTTCAATGTTGAAAGAGAGTTTCCCATTACTGCTTTATTTGATGCCATAAACAGGAGATTTGCAGAAAAAATTCATGAGAGACGTATGGAGTTCATCGACTCACCAAACATCTTTGTTCCTTCAGTTGAATTTTTTTTTCAAAATTTGTCAACTTGGGGAACAAGTTGTTAGCCCATCAAATAGCCAACTACAAGTTCAGCGTCATCGGTCACGGTGCAGTTGCGACAGTCGATCTGCAAAGTAGATCTTGTACTTGTAGAGTTTTTGACCTGGACAAAATACCTTGTCCACATGCAATGGCAGCACTTCGTGTCCAATATGGTGACGACTTTGGAAGGCGGATTTATGACTACTCATCTCCATATTATAAGGTGGAGAATTACATAATTGCATATTGTGAGGAAATTTATCCTGTGCCTTCTGAAGAATCTTGGGAAGTTCCTTTGGAGATTTTAGAGAGAGAGATACCTCCTTCATATGTTGATCCAAGCAAACCCGGAAGAAGGCGGACAAAGAGGAGGCATGGAATCGGGGAATCATTTCCAACGAGGAAAAACAAATGCTCCTTATGCAAAACAGCTGGCCACAAAAAAACAACATGTCCAAGCCTAAATGCTCCGTAGCTGTAAATTGCATTATGCTTTAATAATAGTTATCTGTTGGAACTTAATGACATTGTAATGTTATTATTTCTTAGCATGGTAATTTATGTTTAACTTCCAGCAAGTAATAAATCTGTTGCAACAACCAAGTTATATGTTGGTGTTTTTTCAACTAAGTTATGTGTTACAACTTATGTTTTATCCAACACGAGTAAGGATTTGTTCAACAACTTAATCACTTGCTGCACAGATATTACAATTGTTGCAACAAATTCTACATATGCTGCAACAAATACTGTACTTGCTGCAACGGATACTATAGCCGCTGCAACAGATACTATAGTTGTTGCAGCAGATTCCTCGCATGCTGCAGCAGATACTATACTTGCTGCAACAGATACTACTTGGTTGACCCATATTTAGTGATCAACTACTCGATTCACCCATATTTAGTGATAAACAAAGGAAATCAACCATATTTAGTGATAAACAATGGAATACTTAATCAATTTGATGTATTTTGAGTTAGCGAAGAGGATCTCCTAAGCCAACATGCACTAAATCGTGTGATCATTAGAGCGAATTGATGTGAACTACTCGATTCACCCATATTTAGTAATAAACAAAGGAAATCAACCATATTTAGTGATAAACAATGGAATACTTAATCAATTTGATGTATTTTGAGTCAGCAAAGAGGATCTCCTAAGTCAGCATGCACTAAATCGAGTGATCATTGGAGTGAATTAATGTGAACTACTCGATTCACCCATATTTAGTGATAAACAAAGGAAATCAACCATATTTAGTGATAAACAATGGAATACTTAATCAATTTGATATATTTTGAGTCAGCAAAGAGGATCTCCTAAGTCAGCATGCACTAAATCGAGTGCTCATTAGAGTGAATTGATGTGAACTACTCGATTTACCCATATTTAGTGATAAACAAAGGAAATCAACCATATTTGGTGATAAATAATGGAATACTTAATTAATTTGATGTATTTTGAGTCAGCAAAGAGGATCTCCTAAGCCAGCATGCACTAAATCGAGTGATCATTAGAGTGAATTGATGTAAACTACTCGATTCACCCATATTTAGTGATAAACAATGGAATACTTAATATTTAGTGATAAACAATGGAATACTTAATCAATTTGATGTATTTTGAGTCAGCAAAGAGGATCTCCTAAGCCAGCATGCACTAAATCGAGTGATCATTAGAGTGAATTGATGTGAACTACTCGATTCACCCATATTTAGTGATAAACAAAGGAAATCAACCATATTTAGTGATAAACAATGGAGTAGTTAATCAATTTGCAAGTGCATTGTTGCAACAACTAAGTAAATTGTTGCAACAGAAGATCCATATGTTTCAACAGATTCTTTACTTGTTGCAACATCTTTAGCAGCTGCTGGATTATTTGCAACAGAAGATCCATATGTTCCAACAGATGCTTTACTTGTTGCAACAACTAAGTAAATTGTTGCAACAGAAGATCCATATGTTCCAACAGATTCCTTACTTGTTGCAACAGAAGATCCATATGTTCCAACAGATTCCTTACTTGTGGCAACAACTAAGAAAATTGTTGCAACAGAAGATCCATATGTTCCAACAGATTCCTTACTTGTTGCAACAACTAAGTAAATTGTTGCAACAGAAGATCCATATGTTCCAACAGATTCTTACTTGTTGCAACATCTTCATATCTGTTGCAATATTTGCACTAGTTGTTTTATTTTTACCAACAATTTAGGTATTTGTTCCAACATATCTATCACTTGCATAAAACTACTGAAACAACTTAAACAATATATAAGGGTACTGAGCATATAATATATATTTAACAAATTTACATAATGTGTTCATCCACCATAATTCATGCAAGCAAAATATGAGAGAAATTGTTTAATGCAAACATAGTTTAAGAGAAATTGATTGTCCCCACATTAGGGCTCCAACACCTTATCAATAATTCCACAAGCCCACCTCCATTGCATCCTCTCCACAGTATTGTCACTCAATAAGGTATCGGGCTTGGTCATATTCGTGCGGGTAAGCAAAGCTTCAACAAAAGCAAGTGACCAGGAAGCGCATGCCTTATTGGTCTCATTGCGGGGGATATCCTGCTTCCGAACAAACTTCCATGATTCATTCAGCAACTTTTCAGGTAAGTGTGAGAACATGCCACTCTGCTTTAGCAACTTGGGGAACAAATCCATTAACGGCTGCATGTGGCAGAAGAAAGCATTGTCTTCATTACATGGGATGTTGCAATCATAAGCATTTATGATACCCTCCTCAATGATGATCTCAACAGTGACAAAATGGCTGTCATTAATATTCATGACAGCTATGATCCTTTTGGCACCAATCCCCTCGCAGCTACCTGGGTAGGGCACACTACCTCTGGGAAAATTGAGACCATCATCGTCCCACCTAAAGAGAGCAAGTCTTTGATCATAGGGCACGACACCCACATTTGTAGACTCATCGGACAACCCTAAGTACCTGTTGTGATAGTGATGGTAGAAGTACCCCATGTGCATTAGCAACTACTTCTTTCCCTTTGTTAAATCTGTTGTTTTGGTTGTAGTTCTGAATGTAACCTTGGTTCCTTTGGTTTTGGCTGTACACTTGGTATCCGTGCCTATTGTTGTAACTGTTTTGTGCATTTGTGTTGGAACTTTGGTAATTCTGATTGTTCTGATTGGGATAACCATGTACCTTGTAGCAATTGTCCCTGGTATGTCCTGCTTTTTTGCAAAAGTCACAATACGGTCTAGTCCTATTATTTCCTGAGTAGCTAGTGCTTAGTGAATGACCAGTGCTAGGTGCATAGTTTGTTTTGAAATTACTTGATCCAAAAGTGCTTGCATTATTTGCATTCAAAGATATTGACTCAGCAAAAGCCTTATTGTGTGGTCTAATCTCTCTTTGCTTCTCCTCTTGTACCAAAATTGCAAAAGCTTGTCCCATGGAAGGTAGAGGATTCATTATGAGAATGCTCCCTCTAATCACTGTATACACCTCATTTAGTCCCATGAGGAACTGAATTAAACGCCTATCCTGCTCTGCCTTGATCATCAGATCTTTTCCACCACAACTACAATGACATTTACACTGATGTTTGGTTGTTAAATTGCTTATCTCTTCCCACAACTTCTTCATTCGAGTGTAATAGTTAGTAATGTCTAATGTTCCCTGACTCAAATCACTTATTTCTTTTTGAATTTGGTATAGCTTTGCTCCGTTTGTTTGATCGTATCTGTCCTTCAACTCATTCCATAGTTCCACAGAGTCAGTTACATACTCCAGGCTATCAGCAATTTCTTTAGTGGGGGAATTTAGAATCCAAGATGTGACCATGTCATTCACATCTCTCCCATTGTCTAAGTTTTGGGGATTGTGACTCTGGTTTCTTACACTCTCCAGTTATGAAGCAAATTTTGTTCTTTACTGACAGTGACCTTCAGGCACTTCACTTCCATGAGCGATATCCTACTCCGTCAAAGGGAGTAGGTACCAACACAACACTAGCATTATCAGACGGATGAATATAAAAAGGGCTACTTACATCGATGGTATTGCTCTCATCGATTGTAGTTTCAGTGGTTTCTCCAATTTGTTCATCAACCGCCATGGCAATTTTTCTTGATTGTTTGATTGTTCTTCAAATCTTCTTCTCCAAATCTAGAATTAAGAAGATACAATTGAATCAATCGATATACGACTGAATTGAAATGAATTTGAGCTCAGAAATATAATTGATTGGGGAAAAAATGAACTAAAACCCTAAATACGAAAATTCTGAGAGTAATCTTCGAATTGGAAGAGATTTCGAGCTTCTATGGCAGATCTAAGTCCTATGATCTGATACTATGACAAACTCTAAGAATCTGAAAGTGCAAGAGGGGGGGGGGTGAATTGTTAAAATCTTGCTCTGTTAGTCGACTAGGTCAAGCCAGTAGTCGACTACTTACTCAGTGAATATTAAGGTAAGTGCAGAAAATAAATGACACACGTATTTTATACTGGTTCAGATTCAATGTGAATCCTAGTACAGTCCCCTTGGGTTGCAAGGTGATCTCTGCAGCTCTTTTATAAGATTTGGTACATGAAGGTTTTGAATGAAGTTCCTACGTCTACACTCAAAACACTCTTAATCTTTTGATACAAGGCCTCACAAACTATAACTCTCCTTTCTCTCTTATTACACTATGAATCACACAGACTAACAATGTTTGTTTGAAAGTAAAGCAGAGCAATGGAGGTAATGAGACAATTGCATAATTCTTGCGTTTGTGAGGCAGCCCCTTTTATATTGTTTTAGGCTCTTCACGCAGAGAGTTCAACCCAAGGGATTTGATCCTTGGAAATGGAATCAGAGATCCTATTTCCAAGAATAAGACTGAGCTGTTGCTGCTTTCCTTGTGCGTTGAGGCAGCAGCAGATATCTTACACCTCATGAGATATGCCTTTGATATTATTTCCTTCTTGAAACGATTTGATGCTGCTGAAATATTTCCTCTTTATTTTGCAGATGTGTTTTCCTTTTCTTAAAGGATACGCGGCTGAAGATTAAAGCTGGTATTTTGCAGATGTGTTTTCCTTTTCTTGAAAGATATGCGGCTGAAGATTAAAGCTGGTTGCCCTAACCACGTTTGGGCTAGGAAGCCATTTGTCGAGTGAGCCCAGCTCGTTGGGGCTGTTCTGTGGGCTTTCAATTTGTTTGGGCTGTTTTGTGGGCTCACATATATTCCTTATGTGATTTAATTACTATACCTGCACAAGTAAAATTGTCATCATAAAAACTTGACACTAACAATCTCCCCCTTTTTGAGGATGACAATTTTAGACAAAGTGTAGTCAACTTCCCTGTAACGGATGCTCCCCCTGAATAGGTGGAGGCTTCCCCTGACTAGTCGACTAGTCCTTATAGGCTCCCCCTGAGCAGTTGACTGTCATTCTCCCCCTTTGGCATCACTCAAAAACAAAACAAAAGCAGAGGCAAAGAACCAACAAACAAACAACACAGCAAATAGGCAAAACCAAAGGACAAATAACAAATAACAAAAGGCAACTAGCAGCACTGCCAAGCATAAGTTCCACAAAAAACATTGTTTAAACAGTTAAAAAAAACTATTCTTGACGACGGAAGACTGGACTACGAAGAAAGTAGGCTAATGTATTCACAATAGCATCCTTCATTTCCGTCAGCGGTGTAGTAAGATGTTCAGGCATAGCAGCAACACTAGCTTGAAGCTTGGTGGACGGTTTGACCGCTTCCTTAATAACAACATCCAATTTCAGCCTCAGCTTAGAGACATCAGCACCTGTTTCCCTAGTCACATCACGAATCTTCTCCACTTGAAATAATGTGGATGCCATTAAGTCTTTAATGGACTCAATTTTTTCATCCATAGCAGAAAGTTTGGCGAGAAGTTCTTCATAGCATTCAGAGGAGACAGCAGAGGGATCTGATTTTTTTCCTTTGGTGGAGGGACCAGGTTGAGATGCCTCATAGACATCTTTTAACAACCAGGAATCATTGCTCAAAACATATCCCATGCTACCAAACGCCTTAGAGTTGTAGCATTGCTTAACTGGAGTGATGGGATAGTCGACTAAGTCGATTTTATGGACCTCTAGGATGCGGGAGATAAGCATACCAAATGGAAGGCTAGAAGGATTTGAAGCGCACTCAATCATATAATTGATAACAATGGAGGACAAATTAATTTTTTTCTTGGACAGAAGGCAAAAGGCAAAAATAGCATCACGTTGGGAGATGGTAGAGTATGACCCAGCACGAGGAACAATAGTAGTAGCAACCATATGAGCAAGCACACGAGCCTCAAACGAGATATTGGATGGACCAATTTGAGCAGGAACAAAGGAGGAATTTGAGAGGGTTTTTTTAACATCGTCAAAAGACACTTCAAGAGATTCGGGCCAAAAAAATTTGGGTAATTCCGAAAAACCAGAGCAGGTGCAACCAAAAATAGAGTCAAGAACAGAGCAATTTAGCACAATATGAGTGCCAAGAACCAATGTTTCAAGTTCATTAGCTTTAGAAGACCTAAGATTGGCATAGAACATGCGAACAGGAATTTCATAGACATGAGGAGGGGTTTTAAAAAAGTTTTCCCATCCTTGATAGACAAATAAATGTTTAACCTTACAACTGAGAGAGAGCATAAGGTCAAGATCGACATTCCTACCAGAAACGATGGTTTTGTCCTCAAGAGACGAGAACAGTTCCTGATGATGGTCATCCCAAAATTTCTTCCGAAGATCAAGAGGTTTATCACAAAGTGTTTTGAGTTTCTTGGAGGAGGTGGAGCATGCAACCTCAAAAAGGGCTCGTTTTCCAAGATGACAAATGGGAACTAAGTCGAAGGAAGCAGGGTCATCGGAGACGACAGGGTCACGAGGAGGCGAGGGGAGGTTTTTACCCATTTACTGTAGCCTTGAGCTTTGACGGGTGGAGGGGGTAGGGGTTTTCGCGTTTTTCGCCATTGGAGAGAGGAGAAGATGAACAGAAGCTTTGGAATAGAAAGGTGAGGAGGAAGACGAAAAGGGGTTATGGGGATACGGGTAAAAGGGTGTAGGGAAAAGTAAAAGGTTTTATGGAAAAGGTAAAAAGTAAATATGGGAAGATGGGAATGTCATAAATTTGATGGGAATACCATTTATGGCAAAGATTTGAGTACCCGAAAATATTGACACGGTTTGTTAAAAATTTAACAGATTTATCAATAATTCCCAAAGAGCTTCTTAGCATGCAGAAGCGTTCCTCAAGAAGGGGTTTAGTAAAAATATCAGCCAGCTGCTTTTCAGTGTTAACAAAAACAATTTCAAAATCTCCCTGAGCAACATGATTTCTGATAAAATGATGCTTAATATCTATATGCTTGGCCCTAGAATGATGCACAAGATTTTTAGATAAACAGATAGCACTCGAATTATCACAGAAAAGTTTTACAGGTTTAAAAAACAAGTCATAATCACTTAGTTGGTAAGACATCCAAATTAGCTGTGTGCAGCATTGACCAACGGCTATATATTCAGCCTCAGTAGTAGATAAAGAGACTGATCCCTGTTTTTTGCTATTCCAGGAAATAAGAGATTTTCCTAGAAGCTGGCAAGTACCACTGGTACTTTTTCTATCATCTTTATCACCTGCAAAATCTGCATCTGAAAAACCTTCAAGCGTAAAATCAGTGGTGCTAGGATACCATAAACCATAGTTAGTTGTTCCATGAAGATATCTAATGATACGTTTAACGGCAGTAAGATGAGATTCCTTTGGAGCAGCTTGGAATCTAGCACACCTGTACACACTAAACATAATATCTGGTCGACTAGCAGTTAGATAAAGCAATGACCCAATCATACCGCGATACTTGGTTTTATCAACAGGTTTTCCTTGTTCATCCTTATCAAGAGAGCAAGTAGTACTCATTGGAGTTCCCATAGCTTTTGAGTCAGACATCCCAAATTTTTGGACGAGTTCTTTAGCATACTTAGCTTGACATATAAATATTCCAGTGTCAGTTTGATGAATTTGTAGTCCCAAGAAGAATTTTAATTCTCCCATCATACTCATTTCGAACTCGCTTTGCATAAGATCAGAAAATTCCTTGCACATAGAGGGGTTAGAGCTTCCAAAAATAATATCATCAACATATAAGTATGATAAGATTTCTTAAGGAGGATCGTTTAATGAAAAGAGTTGTATCGATCTTTCCTCGAAAAAATCCATGGCTTACCAAGAAGGAGCTTAAGCGATCATACCATTCCCTAGGTGCTTGTTTAAGACCATATAAAGCTTTACTTAATTTAAAAACGTGATAAGGAAATTTCAAGTTTTCAAAACCTGGCGGCTGTTTGACGTATACCTCTTCTTCAATAAACCCATTTAAGAAAGCGCTTTTAACATCCATTTGAAAAAGTTTGAATTTTTTAAAAGAAGCATATGCAAGCAAAATTCTTATGGATTCCAACCTGGCAACAGGAGCAAAAGTTTCATCATAGTCAACACCTTTCTGTTGTGAATATCCTTGAGCAACGAGCCGGGCTTTGTTTCTAACTACTTCTCCAGCCTCATTTAGCTTGTTTCTGTATACCCATTTTGTGCCAATGATTGAAGCATTCTCAGGTTTGGGAACTAGATTCCACACTTTGTTCTTTTCAAATTGATCAAGTTCCTCTTCCATAGCCTTCACCCAGTATTCATCTTTTAAGGCATCACCAACTTTCTTTGGTTTGCATTGAGAAATAAGAGCAAGATTTACGTTATTTTTAGTAGATGCTCTAGTTTTCCTTCCTTCATGGATGTCTCCAATAACAAATTTCTTTGGATAGTCAGGTTCACTTCTCCATTCGTTTGGAACTGCTCCAATAGTAACATCAGTCGACTGAGGTTCATCAGAAGTCGACTCACAGGGTGCCTTTTCTTCAGTGGGTTTTGTAACCACTGCAGTAAGTATTTGACTGTCTTCTTCATCTGCAATTTTCCTTTTCTCGGCCAGGTTATTAGTATCATCAAATACAACATGAATAGACTCTTCAATAGATAAAGTACGTTTGTTATAAATTCTATAAGATCTACTAGTAGGAGAGTAACCAAGAAATATACCTTCATCACTTCGAGGATCAAACTTACTAAGATTTTCTTTCCCATTATTGTGAACAAAACACTTACATCCAAAAGGATGAAAGTAGCTAATATTTGGTTTCTTACCCGTCCACAGCTCATACGGAGTTTTCTTAAGAATTGGTCTAGTTAGGCATCTATTCAAAATATGACACGCTGTACTTACCGCTTCTGCCCAAAAGTGATGTGGTAGGCTTGTTTCTATGATCATTATTCTTGCCATATCTTGAAGAGTTCTATTCTTTCGTTCAACTACACCATTTTGTTGCAGAGATCGAGGTGAGGAGAAATTGTGTGTGTATCCTTGATCATTACAGAATTCCTCAAAGGCTTTATTCTCAAATTCTCCTCCATGATCACTTCTAATGGAAGTAATGTAATATCCCTTCTCACGCTGAATTTTCTCACAAAAAAAACTTAAAATTCTTTAAAGTATCATCTTTATGAGCAAGAAATATTACCCAAGTAAAACAAGAGAAGTCATCTATTATAACAAATGCGTACCTTTTTCCTCCAATGCTAGCAGTTCTAGTAGGACCGACTAAATCCATATGAAGTAATTACAGGGGCTTTGATGTAGACACAATATCTTTAGAACTAAAGGAGTTTCTAGTTTGTTTACCTTTTTGATACGAATCGCATAAGTGATCTTTTGTGTAGTTGAGTTTTGGCAATCCTATTACAAGATTATGTCTTGCTAGTTTTTCAATTAATCGCATACTAGCATGCCCAAGCTTCTTGTGCCACATCCACGAATCTTCTCCCATTGATGCCAAGCATATATGACCTTTAGCATTTTTGATAGAGTCCAGAGTGTACACATTTTTATTTCTGCTTCCAGGAAGAATCTTTGTTCCAGAGGAGTCTTCTATGACACAACCTGATTTACTAAATCTTATCTCAAGATCTGAATCACATAGCTGACTTACACTTAACAAGTTATACTTAAGTCCCTTCACCAACCAGACATTTGAAATGTCACAGGAATTATTGAAAGCAATAGTACCAATACCAATTACCGTTCCAGTTGAATTGTCTCCAAAAGTTACCAATCCTCCATCAAAGTCAGCGACTGATTTGAATAAATTTTTGTCGCCTGTCATATGTCTTGAACACGCACTGTCTAGATACCATTTTCCCTTTTTCTTTTTCTTGTGGTGTTCCTGCAAGACAAAATTTTATTCTTGTTTAGGTACCCAAGAGTTCTTGGGTCCTTGATGGTTAGTTTCAAAATATTTGATTTTCTTGGGTTTCCACATCCAACCAGGTGCAGTTGTAAAACGAAATCTACAGTTATAATAGTTATGCCCAAGTTTTCCACAGCAAAAACACGTTTGAATTTTTTTTTTTTCACAATATAGGAATCGGCTGAACTGTGCATTCCAGGTTTCCCTTCAATTCTTTTAAGAGTTCTAGTTGACTTATCAGTGTTCAAATAACCAGTTTTCTTTCCTTCAAAATTTCCAGTTATTTGCACAACCTTTTTCCCAGTAAACTTGGGTGTATTAGATTGGTTTGACTTGACATGGTTATGGTTGGAAGGTTTTAATAAGATATCTAATCTAGATTGTAGATTGTAAACTTCATTTTGGATTGAATTTTTTTCTTTTTCACAAATTTCTAATCTTGATTCCCATTCCTTTTTCTCTCTCTTCAGTTTTCTGTATTCATCAAAGACATTATTTAGATCTATAAGAGTTTGATCTAATAATTCTTGAGTTTCTTCACATTTGGCACAGGAATGAGAACTTACCTTGCCGCCTTCTTCGAGAGCCACGAAGCATATATTTTCACCTTCTTCAGATTCTTCATCTGAGATCTCATCTTCACTCCAACTGCTGAAAGCTCTTTGTTTTTTATAGCCTTTGGTTGGTTTCTTTCTTATCTCAGGACATTCAGAAGCAATATGGCCATATTTTCCACATTCAAAACATTTTCCGTCATTCTTTGGCTGTCCAGTGGGGGTCTTGCCTTTTCTAAAGTTTGAGCTTCCTTTTCTGTTACTTCTTGATCTTCTCATGGCTTCTATCACATGCCTCGAAATCATGGCTACTTGTTCTTCTTTAAAATCATCATCATATTCTTCAACTTGAGCCTTGAATGCGACCACTTTCTTCTTTTCGTCCTTCTGGTATCTTTGGATATGATTCTTTTCAAAAGCTATAAGATTTCCTCTTAATTCATCATAAGTGAATTTATCCAGATTTCCGTCTTCAAGAACAATGGCTTTGGTTTCCCAAGTCTTTGGCAGACTTCTGACAAGTTTTCTAACTTGTTGAGAGTTGGTATAGGTTACTCCAAGCGATTTGAGTTCTCCAATAGTTTTGCTGAATCTTGTGAACATTGATTCGATGTTCTCATCATCTTTCATCATGAAGGCTTCATAGTCGTGTCTTAGAGCATCAATTTTTGTTTCTTTTACTTTTGATGTTCCTTCATAAGTGACCTCAAGTTTATCCCACATTTCCTTGGCAGTATCACAATTTGAAATTTTGCATACTCTTCTCCACTCACTGCACAGTAGAGCAAAGCTATTGCCCTTGCATTTATTTGTAGAGTCCCTTGTTGTTCTTTAGTAATGTCGTGTGACTCTAGATCAATTGCAGAAACTTCTGTATCTTCTTTGTTTTCAGTGTTCGCTCTGGGAATGGGTTTAGGTCCCTTTTTAATCACGACCCAGGCTTGATAATCAGTTGATTGCACGAATATTTTAAACCTTTCCTTCCAGTGGCCATAATGTTCACCATTAAAGTATGGTGGTCTTGTTGTGGAGTGCCCATCTTGCAATATTGCTCCAGGAATCTGATATCCAGCCATTTGATCTTTTCTCACGTGCGGTTAAGCACTGAAAGTGAGACCTTGCTCTGATACCAATTGAAAGTGCAAGAGGGGGGGGGGGGGGGGTGAATTGTTAAAATTTTGCTCTGTTAGTCGACTAGGTCAAGCCAGTAGTCGACTACCTACTCAGTGAATATTAAGGTAAGTGCAGAAAATAAATGACACACGTATTTTATACTGGTTCAGATTCAATGTGAATCCTAGTCCAGTCCCCTTGGGTTGCAAGGGTGATCTCTGCAGCTCTTTTATACGATTTGGTACATGAAGGTTTTGAATGAAGTTCCTACGTCTACACTCAAAACACTCTTAATCTTTTGATACAAGGCCTCACAAACTATAACTCTCCTTTCTCTCTTATTACACTATGAATCACACAGACTAACAATGTTTGTTTGAAAGTAAAGCAGAGCAATGGAGGTAATGAGACAATTGCATAATTCTTGCGTTTGTGAGGCAGCCCCTTTTATATTGTTTTAGGCTCTTCACGCAGAGAGTTCAACCCAAGGGATTTGATCCTTGGAAATGGAATCAGAGATCCTATTTCCAAGAATAAGACTGAGTTGTTGCTGCTTTCCTTGTGCGTTGAGGCAGCAGCAGATTTCTTACACCTCATGAGATATGCCTTTGATATTATTTCCTTCTTGAAACGATTTGATGCTGCTGAAATATTTCCTCTTTATTTTGCAGATGTGTTTTCCTTTTCTTGAAGGATATGCGGCTGAAGATTAAAGCTGGTATTTTGCAGATGTGTTTTCCTTTTCTTGAAAGATATGCGGCTGAAGATTAAAGCTGGTTGCCCTAACCACGTTTGGGCTAGGAAGCCATTTGTCGAGTGAGCCCAGCTCGTTGGGGCTGTTCTGTGGGCTTTCAATTTGTTTGGGCTGTTTTGTGGGCTCACATATATTCCTTATGTGATTTAATTACTATACCTGCACAAATAAAATTGTCATCATAAAAACTTGACTCTAACAGAATCAACACAGATATTGGGCTCATACTTGTTCAATGAGCTTTGAGAATGGTAAACAATGGAGATAAGAAAATGGAGAGGAAAGATGAGAGAAGAAGATCAGTAATTGGGGAAATGAAAAACTAACTTCATTCTCTATAAAACATTAGTTATATAGAATCATCATCGACTAACTAAAATATCTAAAATGTACAACTAAGAGACAACTAAGCACGGCAAGTGCACTCACTCACAAACTAACTAACCTAAACTAACTTACAACTAATCATGCTGACTCAACACAATACAAAATATATTGTTTAGTTATCTCAACACGAATGAATCTACAAATGCTGCTTCAGATAGACCTTAATTAGCGTAGATGAATTATATTCGAACCATCGATTTTATAATTATCTGAATGATGAGGAGTGTTTCCAAGCTTATTTGAAAAGTGCATAGGACGTTTCTAGAGATGGAATATAATAACCTTCTTGACAAAGAGATCATTTCAGTTTAAATTCTTAAAAGAAGCTTATCATATGATATCATAGAACAAAGTCTTTAAAATAGTTTGGATAACATGGGATTATAAATAACTACAAAACCAAATTAAAGTTTACTTAATTAACGGTACTTCTTAATCTTTGAGTTGTTCTGCTGGATCGACCTACTGCCCAGGCACACTTGCACTTATCCCATCAGCAAGCTTGCTTGCAATTTAATAGCATGAATGGACTTCATACATGCCAAATTTCACCTCCTCCTCCAAGAGACCCGAGATTTTTATTAAAGAATTTTTTTGGTAACCTTTTATTAAAGAAATGTAAAACATAAAAAAAATAAACACACGAAAATGTAAAGAGAATTCAACATATACTTCCTCCATCCCATAATAAGTGTCACCTTAATCAAATTTTTTTGTCCCATAATAAGTGTCATCTTAGGAAACCAAGACATAAATTGATTAGTTTTTTCAATTCTACCCTTAGACAATAAAGTAACATCTAAATGATGACTGAAAAAGTCACATGGTAACTTGGTATTATTGGATCTCCAATGTCAAAAGGTTTACTTCTTGTACATGCTCTAATCAAAAGGTAAAAGTAATTTATTTTTATTATATAGGGATAATTTGGTAAACTTCACATTGCATTATTGGTTTCTTAATATGCGTGATTTTGGCTAAGGTGACACTTATTATGGAACGGAGGGCGTAATAGAAATGTATAAAATTTTTAAGTTTTGTGCATAGTGTCATTTTTGGAAGAAGGAATTTCAATTAATTCTCTTTGAACAAGGTAATCCACTTCTAGTTAGTCAAACCCTTACTTGTCTCCTAATATGAGGTGAAGTTGGCAATCTCATCATGGTATCAGACGTGAGGCCGTTTGGATAATATTTGGTCAAAGTTGAAAAATAAATTAAAGTCGATGTTGATCACAGAATATTTGAACGTGATTGTATTTGGACATGAATTTTATTTGAAAAAAAATTAAATAATATGATTAGTGAAAACCATTACGCTTCAAACTAGTTTTTCAACTTAAAAATCTCTTTCTTAAGTTGAAGTTGCAATAATACACTGAATATGTAATCTAAGCCCTTACTTGCAGATATTTTTTCGAATATCATTCATGAAAGATGCTACTATATATAATATGGAGAGTAAAGACCGATCCGCAAAGACTATATCTACCACTAGGTCAAGGTTGAACCACGTATATTGGGAGAGAAGTAGTGGAACTGAAATCTTATGTGTAATTAAGGTAGTGCTGACATTCCATTTTGCCTTACATTTAGAATATAATTTTAAGTCATGAAAGATGGGAAAAGAGTCAAATTTACCCCTCTACTATGAAAATGATCAAATTTACTCACGGTTATACTTTCGGTTAAAAAATACCCTTAACGTTAACAAAGTGGATCAAATGTACCCTCTTCTGTTAAGTTTGTTCAAGGTGGATGTCCAATCCCACCTGGCACTAACATTTTAGTGATGAGGACACGCGTGGCATGCCACCTCATTTACCCACCTCACGTGGCATGCCACCTCACTTGGAAATGGTGGTAGTCATGGCAGCACTGATGGTGGAAGGAGTACAGGTGGTAGTGGTAGAAGAAGAAGTGGAAGGAAGGGGAAAAATGTGTTGGAGGTAGTGAGGTGGCATGCCACATGTGTCCACGTCACTAAAATATTAGTGTCATCTGGGATTAGACATCCACCTTGGACAAACTTAACGGAAGAGGGATATATTTCATCCACTTTCTTAACTTTAAGGGTATTTTTGAACCGAATGTATAACGGAGGATAAATTTAATCCTTTTCACATGGTAGAGGGGTCAATTTGACCCTTTTCCCGTGAAAGATTCCACTAACACACACCCCCCTCCCTCGCTTTTGGTAAATTTTCCATCATTCTCTTTGCTTGCTAATGTTTCTGAGGTTTTGTTGAGTTTATGGGTGTGGTAGCAAAAAAGCACCTGATGTTGATGCCTCACTAACTAATTGCTTGTAAAGGTTAGGTTATTAACGGGGAATTAGTCATATGTAGTGTTTGTGCTTTTCGGAGAAAGTATTAATTTGTTTTTTTAATTTGTTTTTTTATTTATTTAATCAACTTGTAAAAATAATCTGTTTATGCATAATATATAAACATTTTATTCCCTTATCTCTACTAAATTAACAAAAAAGATTAATGATTTCATGTATTAATTAGTTGTTTAGAGATCAAACAAAGCGCGAACAGATTCACTTACTGTATATAATGTATATCATACATGAGATGAAGCCATATAAATCAATGGTATTAATGGGTTGGGAACGTAAGTCCTCGCATTCAAATTAGTGGAAGTTACATTCTATGACAATTGATTATTTTGAATTTTTGACCCTCACTTGTTTCAAAGGTAATTCTTCAAAGTCAAAAGTTAAAAAGTGTTGTCCATAGAGCAAAACTTATTAAACTTTAAAATTTTGTCCGTGAACCAAATGAGATCACAAGTTTAAGACCACCCTTCAAATTAGGCCATAACATTACTATTTAACCTCCCTTCATGGCTAATGCCCAACACTAGCTCCTCTAGTATGTGTA
Source organism: Lycium barbarum (assembly GCF_019175385.1). Classification (NCBI taxonomy): domain Eukaryota; kingdom Viridiplantae; phylum Streptophyta; class Magnoliopsida; order Solanales; family Solanaceae; genus Lycium; species Lycium barbarum. The sequence goes on along the minus strand of NC_083344.1, from coordinate 115,416,144 downwards.
GTTAATTCGACAATAATGTCCAACTCGAACATTTCTTTTGAATTATTTGAATTACGAACTATTTTAAACAGAAAAACAAAAAATATGCTATCAAGTCTCATTGATCAGAAGCCCACACAAGGAAGCACCATTCATTTGGGCCTCTTCTATATAAACCATTATCCCGGGCAAATCGCAGGAACGTCCCTATTTTGGGGTGGTCTTTAACTTTTGCCCAGCAAATTGGTGGACTTTAATTTTTGGCCTTCGCCTAATACCATGAGGTTTGGAGTTCGAACCCTAGCTTAGTTAAAAAATAAAATCGCAAGACATATTTTTGTAGCAAAGTTAGGCCTCAGGCAGAATTTTGAATACAAAACTCTACCTAGGTAGAGTTTTGCAAGCCAAAGTTAGGCCTCAGGCATAAATTTACAAGCCAAAGTTAGGCCTAAGGCATAGTTTTGCAAGCCAAAGTTAGGCCTCGGGCATAGTTTTGCAAGCCAAAATTAGGCCTCAGGCATAGTTTGGCAAGTCATCAGGCATAGTTTGCCTGCAAACTCTACCTTAAGGCAGAGTTTGCCTTCAGGCATAAGGCAAACTATGCCCGATGGGGCAAACTTTGAATCTACACCTTTGCCTTGCGATTTTTTTTTGAGAAGTAGTTCGAACCCGAAACCCATGGCTTTTTAGGCAAAGGGCAAAACTAAAGATTTCAAATTTAAGGGACAAAAATTAAAGACCAGTGCTTTTGAAGGGCAATCCGCACAAAAAAAAATGCTTTATCTCTTCTCTGTAAAGCACCGTAAGGTAGTTATTAGGCATAACCCAAGTATTTTCTTAAAATTTTAATGATAAATTGATATGGTATATTAACTCAGGCTGCTAATTGCTGGCACAAAACACCTAACCTGATTGAAATTGGCATGTAGTAGCATGTATACACGCATTTCATATAAAAAAAATGGAATAATTACTTGGCATAGCTACCTCTAAGAGGTAATTATTGATAGTAACTACCTTTTAATTTATTTATATTTAGTAGCTACAGTGATTTTGTAAATTATCATTCATAGTTATATCAAATACATTAGGTTTATGGCTTGTATTTCTCTCTCAACCCCCTCTCTCCTCCAAAATTAGAAAAATCATATCACCTTAAAGAGTTCTCAACCTACAGCGCCGTTAAACAATCTCAATCTCAAACCAAAACACTAACACTTGAGGAAGTATTAATGCTTCCAACCGGTCCACCTCTTATTTCTCTCTAGCTTTTGTTACTGCTATAGTCTGAAGCTTTTATTTCTTTTTTTCTCCACTCTTCCTTTTCATGTCTGTCTTCTGTCAACAACGTTCTAATCTTTGTTTTGGTGGCGGCAGCAGCGGCTAATGACGGAAAATTGGAAAGGATGGTGACGCTACCGGCGCCACCACCATTCGTGGCGTTAAGTGGCTGTTCATTTTGGAGTTCAGACTCGGCGACAGCGCATGGAGATTCACGCACATCGGAGAAATCGGAATCCATGAATAACTTGAGATCTCAGATCTGAGTGTATTCGTCATTTTTTTAGTGTATGTTTTTGCATTTTACTGGAGATTGGATCGGAATTCATGGTTTCTTCTCCTCCTCGTATATCAGATCTGAATGTATTCGTCATTGTTTTAGTGTTTTTTTGTATTTAACCGACGATTTGACTGAAACCCACGACTTCTTCTCCTTGTGTCTTAAATTTGAGTGTACTTTCGTCATTTTTTGAGTGTAAATATAAGTTTAATGTATTTGGCTGATTATATTTTTGGGAAACTAGGTGTATTTGACTGTATGTATTGTTTGAATGATCTATATACAACCATATACAGCCAAAACAAAAGGATACATCAATATATAAATGCAATAAAATACATAGCTCCGTCTTGTATTTAAATGCACTTGAATACAATTATTATACACATGTATTTAGAGAAAGTATATTGATGGATAACTTGTATTTTTGGGAAACTAGGTGTATTTGACTGTATGTTGTTTGAATGATCTATATACAACCAAAATAAAAGGATACATCAATATTTAACAATAAAATACACAGCCCCGTCGTATATTTAAATGCACTTAAATATATCATTTTGAATACACGTGTATTCAGACAAATTAAGGTTGCATGTATCCAAAATACAACCAAATACATGTGACATCAAATAAGGTTGAATACAACTGAACAGTGTATTCAAATACACTGAAATACATCAAATACGGCAAAAATGCCTAAATGTAGCTACGAATTGTGAATAGCAAAATGTAGCTACGGATTGAAAGCAAGCATTAAAAGGTACCTTAAAAAATTGGCTTTTTATGACCAAATACTTCAACCAGAAAAATAACTTCAGTTTTTCATTTTTCCCTCCTGCTTCTTATTTGAATTTTGACGACTTTCATGAACAATGACTTGATGAGGATCCTATCATTTGATTTGACACATGGTGCCAAACCGAAGCCACTAGGATAACGTGACATCTTGAGCTAATTAAAATAGGGTCATTTGCACGATTGTCCTTCAAAGGTACTGGTCTTTAATTTTTGCCCCTCAAATTGTTGGTTTTTCATTTTTGTCCTTCACCTAATACCCCGAAGTTTTGGGTTCGAATCCCGACTTAATAAAAACAAAAAGAATTTCATAAGGTAGAAGTTTCGGGCAAAAGTTAGGTCTTAAGGCAGAATTTTTCCCAAACTCTGCCTTATAGGGTTGAAACTCTTAGGTAGAGTTTGAATCCAAAACTCTGTCTTGCAATTTTTTTAAAATTTTTTTAACTGAGTGGGGATTCGAACCTGAAACTCTTGTGTTTTTAGGCGAAGGGCAAAAATTAAAAACCAACAATTTGAGGGACAAAAATTAAAGACCAGTGCCTTTGAAGGACATTCCGTGCAAAAAAAATAAAAAATGATCCAAATAAGCTCAACATTTGTTACCCAATTAAATGGACTAGCTCAACAAAATTAGACTTCAATTAATCTATATTTATTGAACTTAAATATTAATTACATTGACTATTTAGACTAATATATATTGAAACTAATACACCGTCCAAGTCATTTTATAGATTTAAGCCCGATAAATTTAAATGCTTATAGAGGCATAGGAATATCGTGGAGCATAAAAAAAATAGGAGTACACCCACTCAATTACATTACATGCATATAATGAAACTTTATAATTACACCGAATTACCGTCAACTCCTATTCCAAAATAGCTTTCCAAACAGGCCCCTAATGAACTGATGAATTCAGGAATAGCATCCGAATTCCAGTGAGTTTCTCCGCAAGAGAGTTTTTGAAAACTACTTTTGAATAGAAGGACTTAACATTTTAGAGAACAAAGTGAATAAACTTTGGCGGAAGCTTAAAACTTTAGAGAACAAAATGAATAATCTTTTGTTTCAACAACTCTTCCTTGAAACATTAAAACTGATAATCAAGTATAAGTACTCAACACAATTTATTAAAAAAATAAGGTTAACATTTATTTATCAATTGTTAAAAATTGGGAAATCTACTGAAATAGGACAATATGTAAATCTTTAACTTTTGCAGTTTTTATTTTTAAATTACCCCCACTAACTTACTAATCCACGTGCACGGTTATATTCCAACTTAAATTCAAAATTTAACTGTACCAAACACTAATCCACATTTATATATCTTTTTCTTTCACTTCTACAGATCATTTTTCATTTTTTGCTCAGTTTACTTATTTTTGATTTCAGTACTTAATTTGATTGCGAAATTCTAAAGAAAAAGAAACAATTTACTTGCTATTTAAATTTTGTTGCCATTCATAACTTACTTTAGTTTCATGTCCTTTTGACGATTTCGATAAGTATTATGTTTGCAGGAATAATATCAATATGTATAGAGGTGAGGATGATGAAAGACTTGAGATGGTTTAGAAACGGGGATGCCATCATGTCGTTAATCTTTTGTTACCACTGTTTTTGTTGAATTCTTGAGTTGATCTTTCGTTGCTCCAGGTTAATGATTCATGATGTTAATATGAAATTGGAAAGCGGAGGACGACTACTGCCTCCATCTTCTACGTACTCATGAATAATTTAATTCAACTGCAAATCACTCTCAATCAAAACTATATAGATATTCTCTTTTATCTCACAATCCAATTTTCCCAGTTGCTATGGAATGGAAGGCAAGGGATTAGTTAGGAAGAGCGGTGCAAAATGATACAGTAATATAAGGTGCTTCGTGACAACATTCAGTGCATCAAAAGCCTGTCTGAGGTTGGCGAGAAGAGGCGGAGTGAAAAGCATCCGTGCGATTTACGAAGCTGGTATCTAATGATACTACCTAATCATATGATTGACTCAATCTCTGCCTTTGTGTTTAACAGTACTTTTTAACTTTTTAGATTTTTGTTATTGCTATATATATTCCTATGCTTTAAAGAGACAAAGCAGGTCTCTATGGATTTTGGTAGGGGTGTACAAAGTAAACCGACAAACTGCACCAAACCGATAAATCGAGTCAAACCGAGAAAACCCGACTAGTGGTTTGGTTTGACTTGGTTTGGTGTTGAAAAAAAAAATCCGATCATAATTGGTTTGGTTTGGTTTTAACTAAAAAAAGTCAAACCGAACCAAACCAACCCGACATTACATGTATTCAATTTTTAAAATATTTTATACATAAAAATATTTATTTGTAATGTAATTTATAAATATTTCTTAAATTTTTTCGTAGTTTTTTATCTATTATCATATTATTCAAGCTTGAACTTAGAATTTTGAACGTCAATAAGTTTTATATCTTATGAATGTTAGTAACTCAAATAAAGTTCAAACCAAAATCAACTCAACACTAATGCTAACAAAAGAAATTCAATTTACCATTAGGAATGACAATAATGTTGGATATCTATTCTTTAGTTTTGCATAATTGATTTAGAGAGTGAAAATACATAATTTAAGTTTTTTTTTCTCGGTCATGTAATTAATACTTATTTGTCGTACTTATTTTAGCATGACTTAATATTTTTAGATTATGGTCATTTTCTTTATGGCTTGTTAATTAGAAATATTTATTTTAACTGATTTTATTAGCTTTTGTTAAATATTTTAATACAATGTCATCACTCTTCTCACATTTTGTGTAATTTTCTTAAGAAACGCCTTAATTATATAGTTGTATCTTACTAGGACTAAAGAAATATTTGAAGCAAAAGTTATATGTTTTGTATCAAGACTATTCCGAAAAAAAACCCGAAAAACCCGAGAAAACCAAATAACCTGAGAAAACCCGAGGTTGAAAAACCCGAATTTTATTGGTTTGGTTTGGTGTATAAATTTAAAAACCCGACGCAATTGATTTGGTTTGGTGTTTAAAAAATCCGAACCAATCTGGTCCATGTACACCCCCTAGATTTTGGTGTTAAGTTTTACATTTGAGTTAGTGGGTATCTTTTAATTATGCACTGTAATTGGCTTAGTTTTTGAATCTATAAACTATCTTATTTCAGTTTCAAATAAAGAAACCATTTATATGATAAAGTAAAAATCTTTCTAAAAATGGAGATAACAGTATTTCTTAGTTCGTTATGCCATGATGAGAGGAAATTCAGAAGTATGGCATATTTTTTTATTTTTTTTTTCTTTTTTTCCCCACCCATTTAGGAGGATTTATAGTGTTTCCACACTTCCCCTCCAGTGTGACTCGAACCCAGGACCTATCAGTCGTATGACATATTTGCTACTCTTTTCGTATCTTTTTATTTTAGTGTATCCGCTGAAATTTTAATTTTACTTTTAAAAACATATATACGTAAATTTTGAAAATCTGAATTGATCTTTTATAATTTCTTTCTCTAATATTTTTCGTGCATCGCGCGAGTACTATACTAACGTATATCTTTAAGGTGACTATAAATTATATTTTAGTGAAGAAATGGAGGTGTGCATAAAATTTTTGCAATTACGTTGGATATTTTAAAGTTAATCTATTTATTTCTAGTTTTTACAAAGACTACATAAATAACAACTTTTAAAAAGAATTCTAAACGTTAATATAAATTTATATTGAAAGGCTTAAGCTGAATGATATCTCTGAAAATTTGTAAAAATGAATTTTAACTTTGAAAGTGAAATATGTGTAGACACGTAAATTTTAATTATTGGAGTTAAATTGGACTATATTTTACAAGATATATTAGTCCAAAAATATTAGGGGCGGATATAATTGAATTTAAAAAATTATGAATTTAATTAAAGACGAATAGATAAAAATCGTTAAACAAAGAGGAAATTTTCTAAAAGTAATTTCTTATAGTTCAGATTTATTCTAATATGATATGAAAAAAAACAGTTGACTTATCATGAGAAAAGTTATAAATATTATGCATAAAATCACATAACCGAAACTATAACAGATAAAGTAAAAAATAAGATATCAATGAAAGAATTTCAAGCAACAAAATAAAATTATTAACTACAATTAAGATTTTTAGGCAAGCAATCTCAGTAATTTCTTATTTCATATATTACCCAAACTAACAGTTATTTAAAATATCAATAAAAGTATATGAAATAACAAAGATCTTTTTCACTTTAAACTAAGAGAGCATCAATTTATAAAAAAAAATAACGTATAAGTAGGATTAAAGAAAATGTGAGCATATTTATAATTTCATGTAATTTAAATGATAAAACAAAGTAAAAATACTCAAAATTATTATTATTGATAAAATTAAATAGAATACCGAGAAATTAAAAAAAAAAGTGTCCAAATAAAGAAATCAGGAGTAAGAAAAAATCCTATATTTATATCTATATTACTTTAATTAGATCATAAAATGAACTTTAATGATAGCATATCTATGTATAAATATATTAATATGTGAGTCCATAAAATAGAGAAAATTACTAACAATCATTTCAGTTTAAAGTCTTAAAAGAACAATATCATATGATATCACAGAACTAAGACTTAAAAGCAGTTTGGATAACGGCGTTATAATTAACAACTACACAACAAAGGTTACTTAACGATACTTCTTTTATCTTTGAGTTGTTCTGCTGAATCGGTCTTACTGCCCACTCACACTTGCACTTATCACATCTGTAAGCTTGCTTGCAGTTTGATAGCATGAATGGACTTCATACATGGCAAATTTCACCTCGTCCTCCGAAAGAATAGAAGACGATTGCCAATTAGGACGCATTAAGCCTCCACAAATGACAGGCCTCTTAATATCAACGTCAACTTCACCCATCAACTCTTCTAGTGGACTACTCAGCAGCTTTGGCTTCTTCAGAAGCTTGCCAGCCAAATAACTAACATCCACAATTCTACTAAGTTCTAATTTTTGGATGATACCTTCAGATGTATAATATGAGAATGCAGATTTCTGGCTTATGTATCTAGGACCTATAAAAGTAATAGTTGGGTCATACAGGAACTCCTTAAGAGGCTGGGGGATATCAGTTTGATTATCCAAGATGCGCTTAAATTGAATTATTAGGCACCGATTTTTCACATGACACAACAATAAATCTCCATTATTTACCACATCAATTCCAACAAATGGATTTGGAGTACTCTTCAATTCACTCTTTAGTTCCGAGATGCTACTGTTGACAATAGCTTCACGATCAGTAACTGTTGTGATGACAGTGTCGTTGCCAATTTTCACATTGTAGATGCTCGCTTCGACGAGCCAAGGAAGGGGCAACAGCTCTGACGATGACATTTTCACTCTTAGTGTTGGTCGCTTTGAATGTTGTCTGCAATTTCCACAATATTTCTTGTTATCTTTTGTTATGAAAATAGCTAGCAGCACCAGTGGCGGAGCTAGGAATTTTGTCAAAGGTGTTCGAATTCATATAATCTATATATTAAGGGTGTTCATTATGTAATATATGTCTGTAATACGTAATAATTGACATGTCTACACGGTATAATTTTTCGTGGCTCCGCCACTGAGCAGCACCCCTATTTATAATGGTATGAAACCTACTTTAACTCAAAACAGGAAAACCTATGCCCTTATAAATTTGACTATAAATCCTAACTAGACATGAATCAAAATACCAAATTCTAATCAATTTTGGTTTACTACAACTTTGAATAATTATTTTCAAGAGGAGTAATATATATTGGTAGAGAAATTCTCAAGGTAGTTGTTAACCATGTCTGTGGTGAGAGGTTTGAGGGACATATAATAAATGGGATCGACTACAAGTTTTTGCAGAGCTACTTAATCAAGACAGACAAACATTCAATTCTAAAAGCGATGTAAATGTCGGAAGGATTTTTGCACAACAAACAGGGGGATTTCTTCAAGTAAGCAGAAATCAAATCTACTGGAAAAGTGTCATGCAGGATATCAATTCTCAGATTACAAAGGGGGAAATCCTACTATCACAAGTCTACACAACTACTTGAAGGAATGGAACAATATACCTGGGTTTGAGGATTGAGGAGCTGCGGAGCTGAGCTTCTTCAAATGTGAATTATAATACTTTTCAGGTTCATCCTTCGGTGCCTGTGGTGGCGACTCCCGTCGAGGAAGAGGTCGAGTTTCCAGACCCAGCTCAGCCTGAGGTTCTGAGCATGCCAGCGGGACTAGATCCCAAGAGAAGCACGTTCTAGTGAAGGGCGCAAGGGCTAGGGGAACAGGAGATGAGCATAACTTGGAGCGCCCGGTTATTATGAGGAAAAAGGGCGATGAAGATGATGGCGAGGGCGGTGGGGATGGTATGAGCCTTAGGCCTAGGGATAGTCTCCGGCATACTACATGTGGGACCCATCCTCGATATTGTATATATATTAGTGTTGTACAATTTATCGTAAATATTATATATTTTTTGCATATTTATAAATGTTATCTTAGTCTTTATTATTGTTTATAGTTTCACATCCTAAATTGATAATAAAAAAAAACGTAACACATTCGAAATAAAGTTAAGCATTAATTTAAAACTAAGACGAAACCCTAAAAGATAAATAACTTAAAGCTAATAACTACAAGTCTTCAAATAAAAAGGACTACGAGCATTTTTCAACCACTAAAATGACAATTCAAAGTATTGCGTATTCTTGATGTGTTGAGCCTATTTTATTAATTGTACAAATATAACTAGAGTTCTATATAAAATATTGAAGTTCCGGAATCTCAAAGCATGATTAATATACGGCTAAACTACGTAAAAAAGATAAACTACGTAAAGAGGAGTGAAAATGTGGTGTTAGTGAAAATGACGGACTCCTATAGCGCAGTATTTTACTGCGTTATAGGCGAGAAACTTTCGTACAGCGCAGTAAAATACTGCGCTATAGTGCTTAACGGCTCCGTCTCCGTGAAGTGCTATAGTGCAGTATTTTACTGCGCTAAAGGTACTTTGGTAACTTTTTTTTGTTGTTGGGGTATTTTGGTTCAAAATGATTTTTTTGGGGGCATTTTGGTTCCGGACTCGCCCAACCTCACCATTCTCCACTTGCCTTTGCATGATCATTTATTTATGAGTTGAACTTACATGAACTGACGGTCATTTGGTTCACATGCTATAGTTAATTAGTTATAATATATATACGAGCAGATAAGCAGTACTTGTTTATACAAACAATATACATAATTAATTCTTTACTAGGTTGCTTGTGAATCTACAAATGCTGCTTCAGATAAATCTTGATTAGCGTAGATGAATTATATTCAAACCATCGATGTTATAACTATCTGAATGATTAGTGATTTCAAGCTTGTTCGAAAAGTTCTTAGGACATTTCTGGAGACGGAACATAACCTTCTTGCGAAAGAGATCATTGATAGAAAACAAAGTCCAAGTATCACAATTAAATCGATAGATGACAATTGTAGGAACACTAACTTTGTTCTATTGCAAGAATTGCTTGAAGGAGATAGGATCTTCTAAGTCCGGATACTGCTATTATTTGTTTCTTCTCAGAGATGGAGTAGAAAAGAAAGAAGCTGACTTAGGGACCACATCTTTATATAATACGTTTAAGTGTCTTTTCAGGTTTAAACGGTACCTTTTCAATAAATCTCCATCAGACACCAAGAAAAGGCCAATGGATTTCTACTTATTTAAAGTAACCCCCATAATAATTGATCCAAATATTTCAATACTTCAATTAGATCATAAAATGGACTCTAGCATATCTATGTATAACTATATTAATATGTGAGTCCATAAAATAGAGAAATTACTAACAATCATTTCAGTTTAAAGTCTTAAAAGAACAATATCATATGATATCACAGAACTAAGACTTAAGAGCAGTTTGGTTAACGACATTATAAATAACAACTACAGAACAAAGGTTACTTCAGTTTAAAGTCTTAAAAGAACAATATCATATGATATCACAGAACTAAGACTTAAAAGCAGTTTGGACAACGGCATTATAAATAACAACTACAGAACAAAGGTTACTTAACATACTTCTTTTATCTTTGAGTTGTTCTGCTGAATCGGTCTTACTGCCCTCTCACACTTGCACTTATCGCATCAGTAAGCTTGCTTGCAATTTTATAGCATGAATGGACTCCATACATCGCCAATTTCACCTCCTCCTCCGAAAGAACAGAAGACGATTGCCAATTAGGACGTATTGAGCCTTCACTAATGACAGGCTTCTTAATATCAACGTTGACTTCACCCATCAACTCTTCTAGTGTACTACTCAGCAGCTTTGGCTTCTTCAAAAGCTTTCCAGCCAAATAACGAACATCCACAATTCTATTAAGTTCTATTTTCTCGCTGCTACTTCCAGATATATATGACGGAGTAGAGTTCTGGCTTATGTTTCTAGGACCTATAAAAGTAATAGTGTGGTCCTTCAGGAACTCCTTAATAGACTGGGGGACTTCAGTTTGATAATCCAAGACCACCATGCGCTTAAATTGAATTATTAGGCACCGTTTTTTCACATGAAACAGCAATAAATCTCCATTATTTATCACATCAATTCCAACAAATGGATTTGGAGTACTCTTCAATTCACTATTTAGTTCCGAGATGCTACTGTTGACAATAGCTTCACGATCAGTAACTGTTGTGATGACAGTGTCGTTGCCAATTTTCACATTGTAGATGCTCGCTTCGACGAGCCAAGGAAGGGGCAACAGCTCTGACGATGACATTTTCACTCTTAGTGTTGGTCGCTTTGAATGTTGTCTGCAATTTCCACAATATTTCTTGTTATCTTTTGTTATGAAAATAGCTAGCAGCACCAGTGGCGAAGCTAGAAATTTTGTCAAAGGTGTTCGAATTCATATAATCTATATATTAAGGGTGTTCATTATGTAATATATGTCTGTAATACGTAATAATTGACATGTCTACACGGTATAATTTTTCGTGGCTCCGCCGACTGAGCAGCACCCCTATTTATAATGGTATGAAACTTACTTTAACTCAAAACAGGAAAACCTATGCCCATATAAATTTGACTATAAATCCTAACTAGACATGAATCAACATACCAAATTCTAATCAATTTTGGTTTACTACAACTTTGAATAATTATTTTCAAGAGGAGTAATATATATTGGTAGAGAAATTCTCAAGGTAGTTGTTAACCATGTCTGTGGTGAGAGGTTTGAGGGACATATAATAAATGGGATCGACTACAAGTTTTTGCAGAGCTACTTAATCAAGACAGACAAACATTCAATTCTAAAAGCGATGTAAATGTCGGAAGGATTTTTGCACAACAAACAGGGGGATTTCTTCAAGTAAGCAGAAATCAAATCTACTGGAAAAGTGTCATGCAGGATATCAATTCTCAGATTACAAAGGGGGAAATCCTACTATCACAAGTCTACACAACTACTTGAAGGAATGGAACAATATACCTGGGTTTGAGGATTGAGGAGCTGCGGAGCTGAGCTTCTTCAAATGTGAAATCAGAGGGGGAAGGAAGTTGAGCTTATGCAATTCTCCAAGAGCTACTTTCCTTTTACTGTTGTGTTGAATTTCCATTTTGGATGTCGTTTTGTGTGTTGATGTAAATGATTGATTAATGCCACCAGGCAGCTGCTTAGTGGTTGCTTCAAAAATATATATTAGTATATTAGTTATATATATAGTATATATAAACGAGAATCCGCTACACGTGGCTCCTTTTCTGCCTATCTCAAATTCTAAATGCTTGCACTCATTTTTTGTTTAAGTTCACTGCTACATGGACCTCTATTATTGGTACATATATTGTTTTATTCTTTTCTTACTCTTGGTCCTTCCGGTTTATGATATTGTTAACTTTTACATTTAATCCAAAATAAATAATCTTTCACGTAATCGAGAAGTTATTAATAGTTTTTTAAAAAATTATTCTTATTTTGATAGTAAATTTTCACATAATCAATAAATCATATTAAATTAGTACTATTTAATTAAGAAAAATTTAGTAAAAACGCTTTTTACTTTCTAGAGGTAAGTGATTCTAAAGGGGCGTGTCTATGCTAAAAACACCATATAATATAGACATAAGGAAATATTAGATTATTGTTTACATTATTCGTCTTTATATATTTTACTAAAATTTAAGCAACTTTGGAGCCACATTTTCGTTTTCAAGTAAAGCATTTATTCTATCTTACTCATTACTCAAGTAAAGCATTTATTCTATCTTACTCAAAAAAAAAAAAAATATATATATATATATATTCCCTCATTTCATAATAAGTGGTGTTTTAGACTTACCATTTTATTTCAAAATTATTGGTGTTTTAGGATTTCAAGAAAATTGATCTTGTTCTTCCATACTTACCCTTATTTATAATCGAGAATCATTAAGTAGCTTTTCTTTTTCTAGGCATTAATTAGGGTGTGTTAGTAAAAACACTCATAATTTTCTAAGAGTGAGCAATTTCTTAAGGGGTGTGCATAAGTTAAAAACACCACTTATTATATAACGGAGGGAGTATATTGGTAACTGGGACATACTGAGCGTTACATCTTCTTTTTGGAAAATATAGCGGACTACTAGTTCTCTTTATATCATTCACATTCACGGTTCCGTAAGTATCATCAGATATTAATTACGCATGTAACACGATGTAAAAAATTAAATGTCGACTTCTTAATATTGATTATCTTAGTCCCTACATATATCCTAAGAAAAATATTACAATTAGCGAGTTTAATATATATACATGGTTAGTGTAAGAGTTTTTTTACACTATCATGTTAATTTAATTGTGATGGTAGATACTACTAAAAAATCTCTATTTTCTCACTGATTTCCTACCGAAAAATGTTTAGTGGTTATTTCCCACCGAATGTCGATAGAAAAAATCTATATAGTAGTATTTTCACATAAAAAATAGGAAGTTTCTCAGTATGTGTGGTTAATTCTACAATAGTGTCCAACATTTCTTTTGAATTACGAGCTATTTCAAAAAAAAAAAAAAAAAAAAACAAAAAAAAAACAAATAATATACTCTCAAGGCTCATTGATCAGAAGCCCACACAAGGAAGCGCCATACATTTGGGCCTCTTCTATATATAAGCCATTATCTCCTCTGTAAAGCCCCATAAGGTAGTTATTGAGCATAGCCCAAGTATTTTCTTAAAATTTTAACGATAAATTGGCATGGTATATTAACTCGTGCTGCTAATTGCTGGCACAAAACACCTTAAACTGATCAATAAATCATATTAAATTAGTACTATTTAATTAAGAAAAATTTAGTAAAAACGCTTTTTACTTTCTAGAGGTAAGTGATTCTAAAGGGGCGTGTCTATGCTAAAAACACCATATAATATAGACATAAGGGAATATTAGATTATTGTTTACATTATTCGTCTTTATATATTTTACTAAAATTTAGGCAACTTTGGAGTCACATTTTCGTTTTCAAGTAAAGCATTTATTCTATCTTACTCATTACTCAAGTAAAGCATTTATTCTATCTTACTCATTACTCTTCTTCGTTTTAATTTATATGACATCTTTCATTTTTTCGAGTTTTATTTGATTTAACTTTTAAACTAAATCAAATTAGATCAACTTAATATTTTAACATTAAAATTTAGATATTTAAAATTATGCCAAAATTACTACACTGAGAATAATATTTTTAAGCATACTTATATTATATATAAAGAACTAAATTGATTCTTGAGGTTCATTTGATGAATTTATTTTTTCACTTAATTTTGTCTAAAACTAAATTTAAATCAACACTTTAACTAGCATAAATTCTTGCCATATAAAATATCATGAGTGAAATTAAAATTTTATAAATGCCAAAAATCTATTTCTATTTATAAACTAAGAAAGTATCTGCTCACAAATTCATAAAAAAAAAATGTAATGTTTTTCAATTTATGATTTTCACAGAAACTATTTTATATACTTTAAATCATATTACTTTACATATTGTTGAGTCATTTGTATCCCTTGAGCATTTGTTGATTCTCCTAACAAACCTCCTTTCGTATAATCTGTTTAAAAGTTCTGATTAAGTGGCTAAGAAAATTTAATAATTATGAAGACTTACCAAGAATACATTTTTAACGTGCCACTAAATTATAGTAATTATGGGGGAAGAAAATATGATATAGATTATATTTTTTATTTAAAATATCATTATTTTTATATCTTGAATTTGGGCCCGGACTTAGCACGGGCCGCAGGTTACTAGTATATATATATATATATTCCCTCATTTCATAATAAGTGGTGTTTTAGACTTACCATTTTATTTCAAAATAATTGGTGTTTTAGGATTTCAAGAAAATTGATCTTGTTCTTCCATACTTACCCTTATTTATAATCAAGAATCATTATGTAGCTTTTCTTTTTTTAGGCATTAATTAGGGTGTGTTAGTAAAAACACTCATAATTTTCTAAGAGTGAGCAATTTCTTAAGGGGTGTACATAAGTTAAAAACACCACTTATTATGTAACGGAGGGAGTATATTTGTACTGGGTCATACCGAGCGTTACATCTTTGTAACAACCCGATATTATTCTTATAGTGGTTATGTGTGTTAATTTTTTAATTATAGAGTTTAGTTAGCTTAATTGTTCACATAATGACATATACCTTGTAAATACTTGCAGAGGTACAGTAGTGTTAGTTATATAAATTATAGGCTAGGGTATAACTTTTTGTAGGGATTAAGATTTGATACATAATTTTTTTTTTTATAGGAAAAGGCATGAATGCATACATACAGTAGTAAAGTAGATTATTAGCAAGGTGGCAATTGTTTTAGTGGGCCCGGCTTTATTTTGTTCCATATTACTAAATGTGGGCTTTTGGGATTTATTCAAGAGAGTGACAAGTGGCCCATAGATGCCTTTGGGTGAATAACATGAGAATTGAATCCCGAACCAAAATGACCCCAAAAAAATTTTTTTGAGCCAAAATATCCTAACAAAAAAAAGTGACATAAGTACTTTTAGTGCAGTAATTTGCAGCGCTAAAGGACTTAACTGTAACGACGCGATTAAGTCCTTTAACACAGTAAAAAAAAAAATTTGGCCAACTTTATTTTTGCAACACATAGTATTTTTTTTTTCATATTTTGACCAACGATTAGTCGTGTGTCAAGACTCCGAAACGTCAATATTTTATATAGAACCTGATATTTTTTTCTGTGTACAATAATGTAAGCTCAATACATCAAGGATACGTAAACGTTCGGATCGTCATTTTAGGGGTTGAAAGGGTGCTCGAAGAAAGTTTTGTTTAAAAACTTTAGATTTAAGTGTTATATTTTTATAAGGTTATTTTAGTTAACTTTATATGTCGAGAAAATTAGTCAGCTTTATTTTAAAAAAATTGAAATCACAAAAGTGAAATTGACATTCACAGCTACATTTCCTCGAGATTTTTACGTTAAAAATCTATTGCATATCATCATATTATAAGTAAAGAAAATAAAAAACTTCAAGCCAATTTGGAGGAAAATTGAAATTGAATAGGATAATAAGTGTTTTTTTTTAAAAAAAATCGGCTCGGCCAAACCGCCTCACGGCCATTTTTCCGCGTACATCTCGAAAAAATACACAAGATAAAAAAAATCGAGTAAAACGGAGATCCCAGCGCAAAGTTATGACCATCTAAAGTTTGACCACTTTACAACTAGTTTTTCTCCCTATATTATTTAGAATTAGATTTATATTTAAAATAAAGTTATGTCTTGATTAAAAAATAACACATTTAAATCAAAACCTTAAAAAATAAAACACTTAAACCTACAGTTTCCAAACAAAACTTACTTCAGGTACTTTTTCAACCCCGAACGTTTACGTATCCTTGATGTATTGAGCCTACATTATAGTACGCAGAACAAAAATATCAGGTTTTATATAAAATATTAACGTTTCAGAGCTTTGACACAGGACTAATCGTTAGTCAAAGTATGAAAAACCACTAAGTGTTGCAAAGAAAAGATTTATTAAAATAAGATGTTGCGATCTTTTTATGGAAAAAAACACTAAGTGTTCCTTAAGTGTGTTATTTTTTAGTGCGTAACTTTATTTCGAATATGTTACAAAAAAAAATCGCGTAAATCGGACGTTCGAGCGCATAAAATAGCGTATATTCGAAATAAAGTTACGCTTTAAAAAATAACACACTTAAATCTAAACCCTAAAAATAAAAACTTTAAGCTAATGACAACTAATCTTCAAACAAAAATGGACGTTAACGTATATAGAACACTTAAACCTAAAGTTTTCAAATAAAACTTACTTCGGGCACCTTTTCAACCCCTAAAATGACGATCCGAACATTTACGTATCCTTGATGTATTGAGCCTACATTATTGTACGCATAAAAAAATATCAGGTTCTATATAAAATATTGACGTTTCGGAGTCTTGACACACAACTAATCGTTGGTCAAAGTATGGAAAAAAACACTAAGTGTTGCAAAAAATAAAGTTGGTCAAATGTTTTTTTTTTAATTTTTTTTACTGGTTCTATAACGCAGTATTTTACTGCGTTAAAGGACTTAACCGCACCGTTACGGTTAAATCCTTTAGCGCAGTAAATTTACTGCGCTAAAGGTACTTATGTCACATTTTTTTTTGTTGGAATATTTTGGTTCAAAGGTTTTTTTTTGAGTCATTTTGGTTCCGGACTCCATGAGAATTCACTAGTAATGTGCCCACCCGTTTTATATAATATTCACCCAAGCCTGAGTTATTCGTAAGTTATATTTCACTGACTTAGAGGAACCCACTGTAGTCGTACGAAGTGGAGCAACCCGTCATAGTTTCTACTGGTTTCTTTAATTCCAGGTATGGATCTCAATCAAAATTTATTCTTTTCTTGAGCAATGAGTCAATTAAGGTAGACTACAACTCTATCCTGTAAAAGAAGAAAATGGTTAGGTAATGTTTAACTGTGGTACCTCCCGAACTTTTGTACGCAGTAGCAACATCATTGGCCATTTTGATTATTGTTTTGGTAGAGTTGAATCTTAACAGAAAGGTGTTATAATTTGAGTTGTATTAGTATTGAGATACAATTTTCACTTTTTAAAAGAATTATGGAATCAAGGTATAGAATGTTGAGATTTAGTTCTAACCTGAAATTATAGGATTAGTTTTCCTAGACTAATTTGGACCATTTATTTATGTTATTAAATAGATTAAGGCTATTGGAGATTGTTTGAAGGGAATTTGGCATTTCAAGAGAGGTTGCGTTTCGATTATAAGGCAAGTGAGATTTAAACTCTTAGTTTACTTGCTTTTCATAAAAAGCATATGAATTGTATTGTATATATACATTTAAACCATTTAGTTCGTGTTAGTGGGCAAGCATGATCTAAATTGGATAATTTCCAAGAGTCTAAAGTAACGACCCTGAGTCCTTTAGCGTAAATTCGCTTAAATAGATATTTGTTATACATATATAGTCTTGACTTGGTATTGATTGGATGCTTATTCCGATGTGTCATATCTTCAGAGGAGCATACTCCGGCAATCCCCATTTGGTTCAGTCAAAGGTAGATGCCAGATTTATAAGAGACCCGAGTAAGATGTGGGTAAATAATCCCCACTCCAGAAGACGAGGTAAGACATGGACAAATACGTACCGTGTCCCGTGAGAATAGATTTAGATTCAATGTATTTCATAGAAGTGACCCTGGTAAGATATGGGTAAATAATCCCCACTCCCGAAGACGGGGTAATGTCACGCCCCGAACCATGGCCTGGACGTAACACGGCACTCGGTGCCTGACTGCATGTGACCGAGCGAACCACATGGCTTGCTGAACTATCATGAGGCATACATGAGCGGAAATATAACGTGAATGCATGATGAGCCTTTATAAAACGTGATAAGTCATAACACTTAATAAAAATACTTGTTTAAACATGAGTGCAGAAATAACATGAATGAGCCAAAACTGGCTATACGACTCCGAATGTCTGACCTAACATAACTGACTTGTCTAGTCTATGAAACCTCTATTATGAGTCTGACTGGAAATCATAATTACTGGGACAAGGCCCCCAGCATACCTTTACATGCAAAACTACATAGAGAATACAATGCTTAAAACCCCGAATGAAATGGGGCTCACCAATAAGCTGGTACGGGCAAGTCTTAATGATCAGAAGCGTCGTCCTGTAAATCCGTACCTGCATCGTGAAATACAGGCCCCCGGGCAATAAAAGGGGACGTCAGCACATTGAATGTACTGGTATGTAAAGCAACTGAAAGAAACAACATGGGACATGGAAAAACATGATAAGAACTGAAACTGAAAACTGGGACATGAACATGAGCATGAGCATGAGTACATAACATGGAATTGAAACTGAAACTGAGTACTGAAACTGAACATAAAACATGAGTACTGTAAGCATGAGATGATCTGAAATGATCTGTAATAATCTGTAATACCGACATAAACCACCACGGGGAGAAGCGTGGAGTCTGATCTCTGCCCGATCAGCTAAGCCATCTCGTACCTTGCCGGGGCACAAGACATGAACATAACATGAATGGATCCAAATCCCTCAATGGGGAACATATGAAGGAATCGTCCTACTAGGCGGAGCGATTCTCATCCTACGTTGGCATACGTAGTTTCAGGCTATCTGAGCCTTCTCGGTATTATTACAACTCCCGAACATGAAAATAATATAGTTGGCTAAAAAGCCCATGACTTTCGTGAATTAACTTGTACTTGTCTTGAAATCATGATTTTCACGAAAGGACTTGTAAACATATTTTCATGAAATAACTTGTAAAAATAACTCATGCAGTTTCATATGAACATAATGAGAACACATGAGAAAGAATTCATGATTCATGGATTAAGCTAGGATTCCTAATGTCCGAAATGGAGGTTTAGGAACACAATAACGAACATACATATGGAATTCATGTTCATACATACATACATAATTACGGGCTACCAATACATTGGGTTTAATGCCCTAGGATTTGTACTTCATAGATATTACTAAACGAATCATGGGGAAGAACATAGAAGTTCCCACATGTGGATGGAAGTTCTACATACCTTAACTTCCCGCTTTTGGGCGTATCACAATGTCCTTCAATCCCTTCAACTTCAATCTATAGTAATACAAGTCATAGGGATTCTATATTAGCAATCATATCCATATTTTGTTCATCTAAGCATTTTATCAACACTTGGTGGGCATGAAGCTCCACAACCTTCATTAATGGTGATTTCTTCACCCAATTCCCATTCTATTACTTCTAGGTGATTCTACAATCTTAATTAGATGTAACTAACATCATCCTTCATCACCCATATGAATACAACAATCCCAAGTCAACAATCCAAAACTCTAGCATTGTTCATATAATCCTCTTTATCAAACCCATTTACTATTCTCCCAAAAACTCATCAATTCACAACTATACATGTTCGGAGAGTAGGAACATTACCTTTTCGAAGTCCAATCCTCTTGAGTTCGGGTTCTAGGGTTTTCACCTCCAACTATAATGTTCCAATCATAACTCTATAGATTAGAAGGGTTTACTCAAGTTAGAACGGGATTAGGGACTTGGATTCAATCTAGAATCATGATAGAAACTTACCTTGGAAGATCTTGAGATTTGGGACTTGTTCTCTATGAGTTTAGAGAGTATTTTCGTGAATGGGGAAGCTGGGGAAATAACCCCAAGTCCTAAATATAGCTTAAAACGCGTAAACCCTACTTTTGACCCGAAAACGTACTTAACGGACCAAACGACGGTTCAAACGACGAACCGTCGATCAGATCGACGGAGCGTCGATCTGCTCCGTCGAATTGGTCAAATTTCCAGTGAACAATACACATTCGACGGTTCAAAGGACGAACCGTCGATCTTCCCGTCGAAGTCACCCATTTCCCACCGAAGACAGGCTTCAGTAAAATGGGCATAACTCTTTGCACAGATGTCCGTTTGACCTCCATAATATACCGTTGGAAAGCTATTTCAAAGAGCTACAATTTTCATCAAGGATGTTTTCCAAAATTCCAAATTAATAATGGGGTTATAATCGTTGGAAGTATGACCTTCTATAAACTCTCTTGCAACCATGCTCCGTAGAGTGGTTTTCAACTTTGCTTTGCCCAAAGACATTTCTTACGACTTAATTGGTTTTCAAAACACTTCCTATAACCCTCATATTGGTTCCATTATATTATCATCTTATGAGTCAAACTTTCGTCCGAAGTTACGAGGTGTTACAATATCTCCCCCTTGGGATCATTCGTCCTCGAATGATAACCATTCGGGATTCTACAAAAATTTCGCTAGAGTTTCCCCTGTAATAAGGCACTACCAACCTCAAAATCTTGGTGCTTCATCATAAATCTCTTCTGCATGCTGAAACAAGTGCGGGTACCTGGATTTCATATCCTCCTCGGCTTCCCATGTAGCTTCCTCAACTTTCTGACTCCTCCACAGGACTTTCACTGAGGCTACTTCCTTAGTTCTCAACTTGCGAACTTGACGATCAAGAATGGCTATGGGGATCTCCTCATAGGTGAGGCCATCCTTAACTATTATAGCATCAGCAGGAACAACCAACGAAGGGTCTCCCACACACTTCTTCAACATGGATACATGAAACACTGGATGAACAACAGCTAACTCTTGTGGCAACTCAAGTTCATAAGCTACTAGACCAACCTTTCGTAGAATTCTGTAAGGTCCAATATATCTGGGACTAAGCTTCCCCTTCTTGCCAAATCGCATAACACCCTTCATAGGTGAGACTTTAAGGAACACCCAATCGTCGACTGAAAACTCTAAGTCCCTACGTCTCACATCTGTATAAGACTTCTGGCGGCTCTGAGCTGTTTTCAACCGCTCCTGTATTAATTTGACTTTCTCCATAGCTTGATAAACCAAATCTGGCCCTAACAATTCTGCTTCACCTACTTCGAACCAACCAATTGGTGATCTGCATCTTCGCCCATACAGGGCCTCAAATGGTGCCATCCCAATACTAGCATGATAACTATTATTATAAGAAAACTCAATGAGTGGTAAGTGATCATCCCAATTACCTTTGAAATCCAAGACACATGCTCGCAACATATCCTCCAGAGTCTGAATAGTACGCTCTGCCTGGCCATCTGTTTGTGGATGAAAAGCCGTGCTGAGGTTCACCTTGGTACCCAATCCTTTCTGGAAGGATTTCCAGAAGCTCGCCGTAAACTGAGCACCACGATCTGAAATAATGGACACTGGTGTCCCATGCAACCTGACAATCTCATTAACATACAGTTTGGCATAATCTTCTGCTGAATATGTGGTCTTGACTGGCAAAAAGTGTGCTGACTTAGTAAGTCGGTCAACGATCACCCAAATGGAGTCATGTCTCTTAGCTGAACGAGGTAAACCTGATACAAAATCCATATTGATCATTTCCCATTTCCAGACAGGAATATCAATATTCTGAGCCAGACCACCAGGCCTCTGATGTTCGGCTTTCACCTGCTGACAGTTCAGGCACCTAGCTACAAAATCTGCTACATTCTTCTTCATATCGTTCCACCAGTAAATCTCCTTGAGATCATGATACATCTTAGTGGAACCTGGGTGAATGGAATACCTGGAATTGTGAGCTTCTGACATGATTCGCTCCCTGAGCCCATCTACATCTGGGACACATAATCTACCTCGATACCTCAAGGTACCATCATCTCCCCCTTGTTCGAAAGCCGTCGTCTTATGCTTGTGAATTCCCTCTTTCAGCTGCAACAAGTAGGGATCATTAAACTGTTTCTCCTTGAATTCAACGACTAAAGAGGAAAGAGCACTATTCTGAACAACCACTCCACCATCCTCGGAGTCCAAAAGTCGAACTCCCAGATTGGCTAAACGGTGGACTTCTTTTGTCATAACTCTCTTATCCACGTCCACGTGGGCTAAACTTCCCATGGAATACCGACTAAGAGCATCGGCTACAACATTCGCTTTCCCCGGATGATAGAGAATATCCACGTCATAATCTTTAAGCAATTCAAGCCATCTCCTTTGTCTAAGATTCAACTCCTTTTGCTTGAAGATATACTGCAGGCTTTTGTGATCCGTGAAAATATCAACGTGCACTCCATACAAATAATGTCGCCATATTTTAAGTGCAAAAATTACCGCTGCCAACTCTAAGTCATGAGTCGGGTAATTCCTTTCGTGAACCTTGAGCTGACGGGATGCATAAGCTACAACTTTACCATGCTGCATTAAGACACATCCGAGACCAACTCCCGAAGCGTCACAATAAACCACGAATCCTTCAGTTCCCTCTGGCAGAGTCAAAACTAGAGCAGAAGTCAATCTCTTCTTCAATTCTTCAAAGCTTCGCTCACAAGCATCTGACCATTGAAACTTAACTTTCTTCTGAGTCAACTTAGTCAATGGAGCAGAGATAGAAGAAAATCCTTCTACGAAGCGTCGATAATAGCCTGCCAGGCCCAAGAAACTTCTTATATCAGAAACTGAGGTGGGTCTGGGCCAACTCTTTACGGCGTCAATCTTTTGAGAATCAACTCTAACACCTTCACCCGAGATTACATGGCCTAAGAATGCCACTGATTTAAGCCAAAACTCACATTTTGAGAATTTCGCAAAAAGCTCACGATCCTTAAGAGTCTGCAACACTATTCTGAGATGTTCTGCATGTTCAGCCTCATTACGAGAATACACCAAAATATCGTCAATAAAGACAATGACGAATAAATCGAGATAAGGCTTGAAGACCCTGTTCATAAGATCCATGAAAGCAGCTGGTGCATTTGTCAACCCAAATGACATAACAAGAAATTCGAAATGGCCATAACGGGTCCTAAAAGCTGTCTTAGGAATATCCACTTCTTTAACCGTCAACTGATGATAACCTGTCCTGAGATCAATCTTGGAATAACATTGGGCGCCTTGCAGCTGATCAAATAAGTCATCGATCCTAGGAAGAGGGTACCTGTTCTTAATGGTGACCTTGTTCAGCTGACGGTAATCTATACACATACGTAAAGAACCATCCTTCTTTCGGACAAATAAGACTGGTGCACCCCAAGGCGAAACACTAGGCCTAATAAACCCCTTATCAAGTAGATCTTTTAACTGGGCTTTTAACTCTTTTAACTCTGCTGGGGCCATTCTGTATGGCGGAATAGATATCGGCTGAGTATCGGGAAGTAAATCAATTCCAAACTCAATTTCCCTGTCAGGAGGGACTCCTGGAAGATCTTCCGGAAAGACTTCCGGAAATTCATTTACAACTGGAATAGATTGGAGAGTTGGAGTCTGAGCATCTGAATCTTTGACTCGAACTAGATGGTAGATATAGCCTTTGGAAATCATTTTTCTGGCCTTTAGGTAAGAAATGAATCTACCCCTGGGTACTACTGAATTACCCTTCCATTCTATGACTGGCTCATTAGGAAACTCAAATCTTACCACCTTAGTTCTACAACATACTGCGGCATAACATGAAGCTAACCAATCCATACCCATGATCACATCGAAGTCTACCATTTCTAATTCTGCTAAATCAGCTATCGTTCTGCGGTGGTAGACTAAAACTGGGCAACCCCTATACATATGTCTAACCGTGAGTGATTCCCCAACGGGGGTGGACACCTCAAAGGGTTCATACAATTTTTCAGGTTCAATACCAAATTTCTTAGCAACAAAAGGGGTTACATACGATAGAGTGGATCCTGGGTCAATAAGGGCATATACATCGAAAGTGAAAACTGTTAGAGTACCTGTAACAACATCTGCTCGAGCTTCTGTATCCTGACGACCTGTCAATGCATACATGCGGTTTCGCCCCCCGCTTGTGTTTCCAGACCTAGCTGCATTGTCCCCTCGCTGGGCCTGATTATTACGAGGGACTGCTGGATTGGTGGGCTGCGCCACGTTGCCTCCGGTACCTTGCCTAGCTGATGGACAATCTTTCTGAATATGGCCCCTCTGGCCACAACCATAACATACATTCCTGCCCATGAGACACTCACCTAAGTGTTTCTTATTACATTTGCCGCATATCGGATAATTATAATTCGACTGACCCCCACTAGTTTGAGAGTACGAACTTGATGGCCTGAAATTCTGCCTCTTATCATTGCGGAACTTAGGAGGTGGGGCACTTGCTGTGGACGGAGCAGGTGCTGCTGACCTGTTCTTGAAGAAGTTCCTATTTCGGTTCCCGCTGAACTGTCCGGTGGATTTGACCCTCTTGTTGTACTCCTTGTCTTTCTCTTTTTGTAAGGCTTCTTCCTCCCTTAGCCTTGTCTCCTTGCCCTGCACAAAAGCAACCATCTTGGAAATAGTCATGGTCTCATTTTGTGCCACAATATTGGCTCCATCATACAAATAGGAATCAAGACCTCCCACGAATCTTCTCACTCTTTCCCTCATATCAGGTACCATGTGTGGGGCATGCTTTGCCAGTCTAACGAATTCCAGATAGTATTCTTGAACTGGCCTGCCATTTTGCTTAAGTTTCAGGAACTGTTCGGCCTTAGCCTCTCGGAGCTCTATTGGCATAAAGTGGTCTAGGAATGCGCTAGCAAATTCATCCCATGTAGCATCAGGTGCACTCTCACCTCGGGAAAATTCCCAAGATTCATACCACGTGTTAGCAATGCCCTGTAATTGATGAGCTCCAAAAGTAGCTGCTTCGGTTTCGGTAACTGTCATAATCCTGAAGATCTTTTGGAGAGCGTCAATGTAGTCCTGGGGATCTTCATCCTTTTTCGTTCCCGTGAATACTGGGGGATTCATTCTGAGAAAGTCCTTTGCCTTAGAAGACTCCCCATTACCTCCTGAACTTGATCCAGTTTCTTGACGTTGGGCCTGAGCTGCTACTAGCTGGGTGAGCATATTAATAGCACTCCTAACATCCCTATCCGAAGAATTAGGAGGTGTAACAGTAGAGGCGGTTGGAGCTGTTGTCTGAGTCGGAACAGTATCTTCGTGAGCTACTGCGGCGGTAGCCCTTTGGCTAGTGGCTGTGTTTTTCTTCTTGTAAGTTCTTTTGTAAGGCATTTTCTGAAAACACGTATACGCACGAGTTAGGAAACCATCCTAAAAATACTGCTCTAACTGCACGATCTAGAATATGAAAGAAATGAGACTATCCTGAATGTCTTGGTGGTCAACTATTTATCTGTGTGGGGCCCTCACACATATAAAAGAGACCCCGCTAGACACGGTTTCATAGACTCCCTAAAGACACTTGAACCTAAGCTCTGATACCAAGCTTTGTCACGCCCCGAACCATGGCCTGGACGTAACACGGCACTCGGTGCCTGACTGCATGTGACCGAGCGAACCACATGGCTTGCTGAACTATCATGAGGCATACATGAGCGGAAATATAACGTGAATGCATGATGAGCCTTTATAAAACGTGATAAGTCATAACACTTAATAAAAATACTTGTTTAAACATGAGTGCAGAAATAACATGAATGAGCCAAAACTGGCTATACGACTCCGAATGTCTGACCTAACATAACTGACTTGTCTAGTCTATGAAACCTCTATTATGAGTCTGACTGGAAATCATAATTACTGGGACAAGGCCCCCAGCATACCTTTACATGCAAAACTACATAGAGAATACAATGCTTAAAACCCCGAATGAAATGGGGCTCACCAATAAGCTGGTACGGGCAAGTATTAATGATCAGAAGCGTCGTCTTGTAAATCCGTACCTGCATCGTGAAATACAGGCCCCCGGGCAATAAAAGGGGACGTCAGCACATTGAATGTACTGGTATGTAAAGCAACTGAAAGAAACAACATGGGACATGGAAAAACATGATAAGAACTGAAACTGAAAACTGGGACATGAACATGAGCATGAGCATGAGTACATAACATGGAATTGAAACTGAAACTGAGTACTGAAACTGAACATAAAACATGAGTACTGTAAGCATGAGATGATCTGAAATGATCTGTAATAATCTGTAATACCGACATAAACCACCACGGGGAGAAGCGTGGAGTCTGATCTCTGCCCGATCAGCTAAGCCATCTCGTACCTTGCCGGGGCACAAGACATGAACATAACATGAATGGATCCAAATCCCTCAATGGGGAACATATGAAGGAATCGTCCTACTAGGCGGAGCGATTCTCATCCTACGTTGGCATACGTAGTTTCAGGCTATCTGAGCCTTCTCGGTATTATTACAACTCCCGAACATGAAAATAATATAGTTGGCTAAAAAGCCCATGACTTTCGTGAATTAACTTGTACTTGTCTTGAAATCATGATTTTCACGAAAGGACTTGTAAACATATTTTCATGAAATAACTTGTAAAAATAACTCATGCAGTTTCATATGAACATAATGAGAACACATGAGAAAGAATTCATGATTCATGGATTAAGCTAGGATTCCTAATGTCCGAAATGGAGGTTTAGGAACACAATAACGAACATACATATGGAATTCATGTTCATACATACATACATAATTACGGGCTACCAATACATTGGGTTTAATGCCCTAGGATTTGTACTTCATAGATATTACTAAACGAATCATGGGGAAGAACATAGAAGTTCCCACATGTGGATGGAAGTTCTACATACCTTAACTTCCCGCTTTTGGGCGTATCACAATGTCCTTCAATCCCTTCAAATTCAATCTATAGTAATACAAGTCATAGGGATTCTATATTAGCAATCATATCCATATTTTGTTCATCTAAGCATTTTATCAACACTTGGTGGGCATGAAGCTCCACAACCTTCATTAATGGTGATTTCTTCACCCAATTCCCATTCTATTACTTCTAGGTGATTCTACAATCTTAATTAGATGTAACTAACATCATCCTTCATCACCCATATGAATACAACAATCCCAAGTCAACAATCCAAAACTCTAGCATTGTTCATATAATCCTCTTTATCAAACCCATTTACTATTCTCCCAAAAACTCATCAATTCACAACTATACATGTTCGGAGAGTAGGAACATTACCTTTTCGAAGTCCAATCCTCTTGAGTTCGGGTTCTAGGGTTTTCACCTCCAACTATAATGTTCCAATCATAACTCTATAGATTAGAAGGGTTTACTCAAGTTAGAACGGGATTAGGGACTTGGATTCAATCTAGAATCATGATAGAAACTTACCTTGGAAGATCTTGAGATTTGGGACTTGTTCTCTATGAGTTTAGAGAGTATTTTCGTGAATGGGGAAGCTGGGGAAATAACCCCAAGTCCTAAATATAGCTTAAAACGCGTAAACCCTACTTTTGACCCGAAAACGTACTTAACGGACCAAACGACGGTTCAAACGACGAACCGTCGATCAGATCGACGGAGCGTCGATCTGCTCCGTCGAATTGGTTAAATTTCCAGTGAACAATACACATTCGACGGTTCAAAGGACGAACCGTCGATCAGATCGACGAACCGTCGATCAGATCGACGAAACGTCGATCTTCCCGTCGAAGTCACCCATTTCCCAGCGAAGACAGGCTTCAGTAAAATGGGCATAACTCTTTGGACAGATGTCCGTTTGACCTCCATAATATACCGTTGGAAAGCTATTTCAAAGGGCTACAACTTTCATCAAGGATGTTTTCCCAAATTCCAAATTAATAATGGGGTTATAATCGTTGGAAGTATGACCTTCTATAAACTCTCTTGCAACCATGCTCCGTAGAGTGGTTTTCAACTTTGCTTTGCCCAAAGACATTTCTTACGACTTAATTGGTTTTCAAAACACTTCCTATAACCCTCATATTGGTTCCATTATATTATCATCTTATGAGTCAAACTTTCATCCGAAGTTACGAGGTGTTACAGGTAAGACATGGACAAATACATATCGTGTCCCGTGAGAATAGATTCAGGTTCAATGTATTTCATAGAAATGACCCGGGTAAGATGTGGGTAAATAATCCCCACTTCGAAAGACGGTGTAAGACATGGAAAAATACGTACTGTGTCCCATGAGAATAGATTCAGATTTAATGTATTTCATATAAGTGACCCGGGTAAGATGTGGGTAAATAATCCGCACTCCGGTAGATGGGGTAAGACATGGACAAATACGTACCGTGTCCCGTGAGCACAGATTCAGACTTAGTGTATCTAATGTGTTGCTTGTTTATGCTTCATGATTTCAGCTTCAGCTTCATTGTTCGTATATATTTAATATACTTGTAACGTTTAATTGCTTTTATGCATTATCAGGAATTTCTAAGACTTGCCCCAGGGGTAAGCTAAGAGTGTGTCGATGATCTTGCTGGGTCCTTTAGACTCACGCTTGTTGATGTTTGTATGTGTGCAGGTGTTGATAACAGCAACCAGGTAGCCGATATCTGATTATTCTAGCTTCCTCAGTCAGTTCAGTTGAGGTGAGCTACCATTAGATCATGGAGGCCTCTTCTTCTTTAGTTGACTAGTATTATTCCGAGCTGCGTCTCGTACTTTGTATTCAGACTAGTAGTTCCGTGACTGATACATATTTTGGGGTTTATGGACAGACTCGGTATTTTGTATTCCGCACGTGTCTTTATATTATGAGCCTTGGGTATAATTCTTCCTTATCTTTTAATTATTCAGATGTTTATCTTAGAGGGTTCGTCTCATGGGTAGCAGCTCGTCAGGTGCCCTGTCGTGGCCTAAGTGTCAGATTTGGATCGTGACAATCTTCTTCTTGGAAAATATAGCGGACTACTAGTTCTCTTTATATCATTCATATTCACGGTTCCGTAAGTATCATCAGATATTAATTATGCATGTAACACGATGTAAAAAATTAAATGTCGACTTCTTAATATTGATTGTCTTAGTCCCTACATATATCCTAAGAAAAATATTACAATTAGCGAGTTTAATACATATACATGGTTAGTGTAAGAATTTTTTTACATTATCAGGGTAATTTAATTGTGATGGTAGGCAGTACTAAAAAATCTCTATTTTCTCACTGATTTCCTACTGAAAAATGTTTAATGGTTATTTCTCATCGAATGTCGATGGAAAAAAACCTAACTAGTAGTATTTTCACCAAAAAAAAAAAAAATAGGAAGCTTCTCAGTATGTGTGGTTAATTCTACAATAGTGTCCAACATTTCTTTTGAAATACGAACTATTTCAAACGAAAAAAACAAATAATATACTCTCAAGGCTCATTGATCAGAAGCCCACACAAGGAAGCACCATACATTTGGGCCTCTTCTATATAAGCCATTGTCTCCTCTGTAAAGCCCCATAAGGTAGTTATTGGGCATAACCCAAGTATTTTCTTAAAATTTTAACGATAAATTGGCATGGTATATTAACTCGTGCTGCTAATTGCTGGCACAAAACACCTTAAACTGATTGAAATTGGCAGGTAGTAGCCTGTATACACACGTTTCATATTAAAAAAATTGGCTTTTTATGACCAAATTTGAATTTTGACGACTTTCATGAACAATGACTCAATGCGGATCCTATCATTTCATTTGACACATGACACCAAACTTAAGCCACTAAGATAACGTGACATCTTGAGCTAATCAAAATAAGGTCATTTGCACGATTGTCCTTCAAAGGCATTGGTCTTTAATTTTTTCCTTTCGGCTAATACCTCGAGGTTCTGGGTTCGAACCCGACTCAATAAAAAAAATCGCAAGACAAAGGTTTGGAGAAAAATTAGACCTATTCGGGCAAAATTTAGGCCTTCAGGAAAAACTTTTATCCAAAATTAGGCAGATGCAAACAAAAGTTAGGCCTTAAGGCAGACTTTTGCCCAAACTCTGTCTTATAAGATTCAAACTCCATCTTACGGTAGAGTTTGAATCCAAAACTCTGCCTTGCAATTTTTTTTTTAAAGTTTTAACTGAGCGGGGATTCGAACCTGAACTCATGGGTTTTTAGGAGAAGGACAAAAACTAAAGACCAACCATTTGAGGCGCAAAAGTTAAAGACTAGTGCCTTTGAAGGGCATTCCGCATAAAAAGAATTGATCAAAATAAGCTCAGCATTTGTTACCCAATTAAATGGACTAGCCCAACAAAATTAGACTTCAATTAATTTAACTTATTGGACTTAAAAATTAATCCAATTACATTGACTACTTAGACTAATATATCTTGAAACTAATAGGGCAATTCACACGAATGCCCCTTATTTGGGGTGGTCTTTAATTTTCCCCCCTTAAGTTGCTTGTCTTTAATTTTTGCCCTTTGCCTAAAATACTCCGAGATCCTGGGCTCGAACCCCGGCTAAGGCATAAAAATTAAAAATAAAAAATTCGCAAGGCAAGGCTTTTAGAAAAAAGTCTGCCTTATGGCACTACTAAATAACTGGAAAAAACCGCCACAAAAAATCAACGGAAAACCGACCCAAAAAACGTTCGGATTCCGTCGGTTACTTGATAATTTTTTAAATCTTTTTTTTTTAAGAAAACCGACGGACTGCGTCTGTTATTTTTCGCACATTTTTTGTGCAAAAAATATAATTATTTTTTATATTATTTTCTAAAATAAACCGACAGACTCTGTCGGTTTTTATTTATTTTTTTAATAAAAAAATCATCATAGTCCGTCGGTTTTTAGAGGGAAAAAATAATATAAATTAAATCAATGTAAGTACTTGAACAAAGAACATGTGTGGTCTAGTGGTTAGAGCCCGTTAATGCCAAGAAACGTACCTGGGTTCGTTTACAAGTTGCTATATTTCATTATTTTGTTTTTTAAAAACGACGGGCTCTGTCGATTTTTTTAATTTTTTTACATAACCAACAGAGTCTGTCGGTTTTAACCTACGCAGTCCGTCAGTTTTTGAAAAGCGACGTAACGTAAACCGACGGACGTGTGCGTCGATTTTTCATTAGTTTTCACTAAAAAACCAACATAGTCCGTCGGTTTTGGCCGTCGATTTTCGCCTGAGTTTTAGTAGTGTGCGGCATAGGTTGCCTTAAGGCATAAATAAAGCTCTGCCGGATCCGGCAGAGGTTGCTTTATAAGGCAAACTTTTAGTTATGCCAAGGCAACCTCTGCCGGAGATGACATAGGTTGTCTTAAGGCATAACTAAAGTTATGCCAGATCCGGCATAAGTTGCCTTATAAGGCAGACTTTTATTTATGCCTTAAAGCAACCTTTGTCGGATCTAGCATAACTTTAGTTATGCCTTAAGGGAAACTATGCCACATAAGGCAGACTTTTCCCAAAGCCTTGTCTTACGAGGATTTTTTTTTTTTTTTACCGAGCGGGTGTTCGAACCCAGAACCTCAGAATATTTTCGGCCACTTTTTTAACCGAAGGGCAAAAATTAAAGACCAGCAAATTGAGGGACAAAAATTAAAGAACAGCCCAAAAGAAAGCAAATCCGCGCAAAAAAAATGAAACTAATACATAGTCCAAGTCATTTTATAGATTTAAGCCCAATAATTTAAAGGGATAATTATGGGACGTAACTAACTACTACTATCTAATTATATTTAGTAGCTACAGTTTCAATTAATTACATTCTATAGCTAATAATTGTATCTTAATGACACTTAATAACTACTAAAATAAAATAAAGTAAAAAAGAAAAAGGGAAGAAAGAAAAAAGCATTGGAAATGTCAGTTCTTTGACTCTCTCTCTCTCTCTCTCTCTACTTACCCACCTTCTTCTTCTTCTTCAACTGTCTTCTCTCTCTAAAGATCTCCATTTTCTTTCTCTGTACTTACCCACCTTTTTCTTCTTCTTCAACTATCTTCTCTCTCTAAAAATCTCCATTTCGTTTCTCTCTCTAAAAATGCATACCCGTTTTCTTTCTCTCTCTAAAAACACACATAACAATTCTTTCGTTTTTAGTTGTTTTTTATGTGTATTTTGTTGAATATCTTCTTCCATTTTTTTTATTTTAACAAAAAAAAAATCTGACATTGTTAGGGTTCTTGAACAAGCTTCGGTTTTGTTTTAATGGCGGAGTTGTTGGTGACGATGACGATGAAGGATAAAAACGACGATTGTTGGTGACGGCGATGTTTTCGCAGATCTGGTGGCGTCGGTGTCAGATCTGGGCGAAA
This sequence comes from Lycium barbarum, assembly GCF_019175385.1. NCBI lineage: Eukaryota > Viridiplantae > Streptophyta > Magnoliopsida > Solanales > Solanaceae > Lycium > Lycium barbarum. The sequence goes on along the minus strand of NC_083344.1, from coordinate 115,383,655 downwards.
ACAATCAGATCTGGCCAAAAGTTGTTGTATTCATGAATATGGCGATTGTATTCACTTTTTTGAGTTTTTTTTTTTTTTAAAATTTTTCGATTCTATTCATTTTTTTAGGGTGTATATGTTAGCATAGGCGTTGTTTGTTGTTGTTGTGAAATTTCCGTCAGATCTGGCCGGAACTAGTGGTTGGTGTTGTTGTATTCATGAATAAGATGATTGTATTCACTTTTTTGAATTTCTTTTGTTAATATTTTAGATTGTATTCATTTTTTTAGGGTATATTTGTTAATTTTTGGAGTATGCATGTTTTTATGTATTCAGTTTTACTCGTTGTATTCATGAATACAACAAGTTCATTTATGAATACAGATAGTCATTTCATGAATATAGTGAAAAAAAAATCACTGTATTCATGAATACAGCGGGAAAAAAAAAAAACGAATACAGCGAAAACAAAAAGTACTATGCCATGTAAATATTGAAAATGTAGCTATGAAAAATTTTAAACCCCCAAAATGTAGTCATTTATGTAAAATCCCCTAATTTAAATGCTTGCAGAGGCATAGGAATATCGACGGAGCATGAAAAGAAATAGGAGTATACCCACTCAATTACATTACATGCATAAAATGAAATTTTATAATTACACCGAATTACAGCGAACTCCAATTCCAAAATAGCTTTCCAAAGAGGCCCCTAATGAACTAATGAATTCATGAATAGCATCCGAATTCCAGTGATGTCGCTCTCACACTTACAATAAAATATAATGTTATACTTTTGGCTGCAAAATGGACATAACTAAACCATATATAGCACGCCCAACCCCACCATTCTCCACTTGCCTTTGTATGATCATTTATTTATGAGTTAAACTTACAAGAACTAAGGACTATTTGGAAAAGAAGCACAATTATAAGTTACATGTATACAATGCAAGGGTAATCTTTTTTTTGTACCATAGAAAAACAAGAAATGAGACGAACCTGGACTATTTCCTTCTTTTTGTGAACCTCTCCTTCATTTGGTGGTTTCCTCTTTCTGTATGTTTGACAACCATAAATTGCAATCCTTCATTGCACTCACAGCTCTTCATTGTCTTCCTCTATTACAATACAAGAACAACAACATACTTAGTGTAATCCCACAAAGTGGGGTCTGGGGAGGGTAGAGTGTACGTAGACCTTACCTCTATTACAATAGTAAGCAAAAAATTATAGAGAAGGGATAAGAGACAAACAATTGAGTGGTAAAAAGCATAAATGTCATCCACTATTTATAAGGATTATAAAGTAAAAGATTTTCTTAGCTACTACTCAAAAGCACTTAATGTTTTCTTCTAAAAGCTCACCAAACACCTCGATTTCTTAAAGTAAGCACATTTAGCTACCAAGAAACTTGGCGAAACAGGCTATAAGTAACCTTCATATCAACAAACAAGGAACATTTACAGACCTAATCAGCCCAAACATTATCAATATTCAATCAATCAACTGCGCCACAACCCTAAACTAGTCGGCTCGGCTATTTGAATCATTGAACACAAATTCCACTCTATCCGAACCCATTTCATTCCAATACTGATAAATAAATCTCAAACATTATAAGCATGATAAATCTTTTGGTATATCCCTTGTATACAATCGTTCTTTGGCCATGTTTATGAATGAAAATACTTTTACTTGATAAAAAAAAAAACATTATAAGCACCATAAAATAGAAGCACTAAATCAAGAACTGAGATAGTATAAAGAATGCACCTTTGCTTCCAACTTCTTGTGATATGCCAAGGGCAAGAGCTGTCTTCCCCGTACCAGGCGGACCAGCTTGCAGTAAAGCCCGACCAGCCATCTTCTTTTGGCGTATCATATCAACCACAAGCCTGCAAGCTTCTCTGGCTGCTGCCTGGCCCACAAACCCAATTGCCAATGGTAGCGGTCTCCCATTGGGCTACCACATAACACAACAAAGTCACAGCTAATCACCCATTTGTTAGCAAAAAAGTACACACATGCATGAAACTTATACATGAAAATGCATGAAAGTTTTTTGGTAACTAAAGAACTAGCAGAAGATATAACAGCAAAGTCCAAAAACCCTCAATGCTAAACTCCCAAGAAAAAATAAAAGAGTCTAAAATAGATCCTAGAAAAAGAGTACTAAATAGTAGCCTAGGACAAAGTGGGGGTTGGGTAGAACAAGCACAAGATATCAGCTTTATGCAAATTTAACACCAAACACCAAATAAAAACAAGTTAACCCAAAAGAATTCCTTAAAGATCAAAAACAGTAAAGACAAAAGTAATTCCAAAAGACCAAATTTTGTCTCCATTTATATTTACTTGATACTTATTTCTATCAACCGCATTTCTCACATCTGTTAGGACTTCCCAAAAGTCAAATCATTTTTCAACTCAATCTCTTTAGGGTTTTAAATTCACTAATGTAATGATTGTGGGGAGGAGAAACACATTCATCACTTACATTAATAAAGACACTCCTTTTCAGAGCAAGAAAAGAACACCCAACACAGCAATTTCGAAATACCCAAACAACAAATCGACAGAAGTTTTAGCAGAAAAGAAGGGAAAAAAGTACCTGGACTGGGCGGTGGAGAGGGATGGACAGATAGGCGGCGGACTGGTGGACGACGAAGTGAGAGCTAGCGGCGGAGTGAGAGAGTTTTGAGAGAGGATTTTGGGAGAGAAGTGTTTAGAGGTGGAGCGGGACTGGCATAGTAAATCTATTTTTTTAATTAAAAAATCGACGTCGTGAGGTCGGTATTTCGAAAATTAATTAATTATTTATTTAAATATGTATTCTAACCTCGTGAGGTCGCAAAATTAATTTCTGTTTTTATTTTTTCTTAAATAAATGAGGTCAGTATCTCTAAAATTAATTTTTTTACTTTTATATATACGTATTCTCACCTCATGAGGTCGAAAATTTAATTTCTTTTTACGTTTCTAGAATTTTATTATTAAATACCCACCTCGTGAGGTCGGTTTCTCTAAAAAAAAAAAAGGAGGCTTATACCGACCTCATGAGGTCGCTTTTTTTCCGACCTCATTGAGGTCAGTTTTTGTAGGTCGCTTTTTAGAAATTTTTTAGTAGTGAGAAATGAAAAATGATAACTCTCCATATAGCTTCCTATTTGATCATCATATGCTTTGCTGAATTTTCCTTGTCCTGATTCTGATATAAGGAATTTGAAGCATATCCATATTCAGAATTTTTCTTCCCTCAACTGGCAATTCTCCAAAAGAGTGAAATTGTTGCATCTGATCTGTCTGGAAAGCTAGATTGGCTAAATAATCATCCATTTTATTGCCTTCTCTGAATATATGTACCATTTGTAGCTGAATCTACTGCATTGCCCTTTTTATTTCCTTTCTATACTCCACCAGTTCCCATGGTACTTTCCAAACATCATTTAATATGTTCTTCAGTACTAAAGAATCTGTCTCAAAAATGAATGTCTGTACATGCTGTGTTTGGCACCATTTTACTGCTTCATAAACTGCTTTTGTTCTTGCTACCATGTTGGTAGTTATTCCCATCTACTGTGCCTGTGCATAAACTAGATCACCTCTGTCATCTCTAAAGCAAAAACCATATGAGATGCTCCTTGGATTCCCTTGACTTGCATTATCTGTATTACATTTAAGTATCCCTTGGCCTGGCATATTCCATTTAACCAAACAATAATGAAGTTTTGGTTTATATTGACTAAGCATAAGAATTATGGCAGGCCATTCTGTAGGGATTGTTGTTATTCAGGGGTATTGCACTTTGACAAACTGCAGGATTTTTCTCTGCACCTGAAATATCATCCTGTTGACTGATCTATTGCCACCATGCTTGATTCAGTTCCTCTATGTCCAGATCTCCCATACAGTAATTGTTGGAACAACTGCATATACTGATTTGAGCTTTGTAGGAGCCTCCATAGTACACCATTTTTTGATAAGTTGATGCAGTTGCAAGCCTTTTATGGTCATACCTGCACAAGAAGTAAGCTTTCTCCAAAGTTGTATAGCTGTTGGAGATGTTAGAAATAAATGTGACATAGTTTTCATTTGGTGATCTTCATAGCACCAACACCTTGAGACAATTGGAATTCTCAGTCTCTGGAGGTTATCATCAGTGGATATCCTGCCTTTCCATAATCTCCATAACAAAAAACAGATTTTAATTGGCAATTTCTTTGTCCATATAAAATTGAACTGAACTTCTTCCTGATTCTTCTGTCTGAGTTGATTCCATGCACTTTTCACTGTAAACTTGCCATTATTAGTATTCATCCACCAAGCTATATCATTATCCACTTGCTGAAGATCTGGTTTGATATTCTGGACAATGTGTTGTACAATATCTTCTGGCAATACCACTCTAAGTTTAGTTTGACTCCACTACCTTTCTTCAATGAAATTCTTCACTTCTATCTCCTTCTCTCTAGCTTGATCTTCCACAACAAAATACAAAGCACCAAGCTTGGTCCGGTTGTCAAACCAAAAACTGGAGTTTCCAACCTTTATCTGCCACCAGATATTATGCTCAACTTTCTCTCTAATCTCTACCATCTTCTTCCATACACTAGAGTCTCCCTTAGCTTGAGCAATTGTTGGATGAAGCTTTTTACAATACTTGTTAGCCATGTAAGCACCCCATAGTGAAGGACAAGTTCTCAGATTCCACCAAAGTTTAGCAAATAAAGCCTTGGAGATATCATGTAAAGATCTAAAACCCACTTCCCCTTCATTCTTGGGATAACACATACTGTCCCATGCCACCCAGTGTTTACTCTTCATCCCTGAAATTTCAACTCTAAAGGAAAAACATTGGCAAATAGTGGGGTTTTGAACCCTAAAAATTTATACATAGTGGGTAGAGGAAGGGAAAATGGACAGGGAATTACAACGTGGGGATTCGAACTCTCACATTTATAGTCACTTAACTTCTAAGTTGAGTGACTATAGAAGACAGTTACCCAAAGTTGAGTGACTTTTGGAAGACAAAATAAAGTTGAGTTTTATATTCTTAGAATAATTTCTTTTATTTATTTATGCCTTGCAATTTTTTTTTTTTTGGTAAATAAAGACTTTTATCAACCAAAATTGTGAAATGTACAGCTCAGGCAAAAAAAGTTGAGTGACTATAGAAGACAGTTACCCAAAGTTGAGTGACTTTTGGAAGACAAGACAAAGTTGAGTGACTATAGTGACCAATTACCCAAAGTTGAGTGACTATAGAGGTCACTTACCTAAAGTTGAATGACTTTTGGAAGACAAAATAAAGTTGAGTGACTATAGAAGCTACTTACCCAAAGTTGAGTGACTTTTGAAAGACAAAATAAAGTTGAGTGACTATGGTGGCCAATTACCTAAAGTTGAGTGACTATGGAGACCACTTGTCCAAAGTTGAGTGACTACATATAGAGGCAAATTACCCAAAGTTGAGTGACTTTTGGAAGACAAAATATAGTTGAGTAACTATAGAAGCCAGTTACCCAAAGTTGAGTGACTTTTGAAAGACAAAACAAAGTTGAGTGATTATGGTGGCCAATTACCCAAAGTTGAGTGATCATATAAGCTTCTAACTCCAAACAATATACATAATTAATTCTTTACTAGCTTGCTTGATATTAAACAAATATCACGAGGGAAACTACACGAATGAATCTACAAATGCTGCTTCAGATAGACCTTGATTAGCTTAGATGAATTATATTCGAACCATCGATTTTATAATTATCTGAATGATGAGGAGTGATTCCAAGCTTATTTGAAAAGTGCATAGGACGTTTCTGGAGATGGAATATAATAACCTTCTTGACAAAGAGATCATTTCAGTTTAAATTCTTAAAAGAAGCTTCTCATATGATATCATAGAACAAAGTCTTTAAAATAGTTTGGATAACATGGGATTATAAATAACTACAGAACTAAACTAAAGTTCACTTAATTAATGATACTTCTTAATCTTTGAGTTGTTCACTTGCACTTATCCCATTAGTAAGCTTGCTTGCAGTTTGATAGCATGAATGGACTTCATACATGGCAATTTCACCTCCTTCTCGGAGAGAACCGAGATGACCCACTTATAATGCGAGAGAAATTAATGGTAATGGTGGAGCCATGATTTTTATTAAAGAACATTTTTTGGTAACTTTTTATTAAAAAAATTTAAAACATAAAAAAAATAAACACACGAAAATTTAAAGAGAATTCAACATATACTCCCTCCGTCCCATAATAAGTATCACCTTAGCCAATTTTTTTGTCCCATAATAAGTGTCACCTTAGGAAACCAAGACATAAATTGGCTAGTTTTTTCCAATTCTACCATTAGACAATAAAGTAGCATCTAAATGATAATTTGAAAAGTCACATGGTAACTTGGTATTGTTGGATTCCTAATGTCAAAAGGTTTACTTCTTGTGCATGCTCTAATCAAAAGATAAAAGTAATTTATTTTTATTATATAGGGGTAATTTAGTAAACTTCACATTGCATTGTTGATTTCTTAATATGAGTGTTTTTAAGGTAACACTTATTATGAAACGGAGGGAATAATAGATACGTATAATTTTTTTAACTTTTGTGCATAGTGGAATTTTTCTAAGAAGGAATTTCAATTAATTCTCTTTGAACAAGGTAATTCCACTTCTAGCTAGTCAAATCCTTACTTGTCTCCTAATATGAGGTTAAGTTGGCAATCTCATCATGTTATCAGACGTGAGGCCGTTTGGATAATATTTGGTCAAAGTTGAAAAATAAATTAAAGTTGATGCTGATCACAGAATAGTTGAAAAATAAATTAAAGTTGATGCTGATCACAGAATATTTGAACGTGATTGTATTTGGACATGAATTTTATTTGAAAATAAATAAATAATATAATTAGTGAAAACCATTACGCTTCAAACTAGTTTTCAACTTAAAATTCTCTTTCTTAAGTTGAAGTTGAAACAATACACTGAATATGTAATCTAAACCCTTACTTGCAGATATTTTTTCAAATATTATTCATGACAGATGCTACTATATATAATATGGAAAGTAAAGACCGATCCGCAAAGACTATATCTACCACTAGGTCAAGGTTGAACCACGTATTTGGGAGAGAAATAGTGGAACTGAAATCTTAGGTGTAATTAAAGTAGTGTTGACATTCCATTTTGCCTTACATTTAGAATATAATTTTAAGTCATGAAAGATGAGAAAAGGGTCAAATTTACCCCTCTATTGTGAGAAGGATCAAATTTACTCACTGTTATACTTTCGGTTTAAAAACACCCTTAACGTTAACAAAGTGGATCGAATGTACCCGTCTTCTTTTAAGTTTGTTCAAGGTGGATGTCCAATCCCACGTGACACTAACATTTTAGTGACGAGGATGTACACACGTGGCATGCCACCTGACCACCTCAACCCATTTACCCATCCCCTCCACTTCTTTCTTCCACCACTAGCACCTCCATTCCTTCCACCATCAGTGCCGCCATGACCACCACCATTTCCATCTTCACTTAACCACAGTAAGAAAATCTAGTCTCCAGATACTTTGACACCAATTAACCAGATAATGCTTCTCTTTTCGAGTGCCAGAATGATAGTAAAATTTACCATCTAAACTGCGGCTAAAATGTTTTGAGTAGTTAATTTGATCAAAAGTATATAGGGATGTGTGGCATATTCAAGTAGGTAGGAAGCAGATCCAGCTAGCAATCAATGTTAGTACTTATGAAGTTAGCACAACTAATACCAGAGTAGGAGTTTCGGAATTGAAAATGGAAGGCGAAGAGAAATAAAGGGTATTAAGCATAGCTCTACTAATCTTGTTAAAGTTCAATACGGAACTTAAGAACTTCTTTTTATCATTTCAAGATTGTAGAGAAAACGAAAAACAGTCTGACGAAGAAATACCCAGATAGTTTAAAGTTGCAGTTCATCAATTAAATTATTTTAACTATAGTGATAAAATTCAGGTGGCCATTCGGCAAGGGAATGGTCTGACTAACCCCTGTTTGGATGGTGGTTTCCCGTGGTTCATTAATGTATGGTTTTCTATGAAACCATGTTTGCTTTCATTGTTTTTAAAATTATGTGGTATGGTGTTGTAAACCCGTGGTTCACTTCATGGTTATATAACCATTAAAAGTCCTAATTTTTGTAACCACGGATTTGGTGGTTTTTTCGTGGTTATATATTTCATTTCTCCATTATACCCCACCCTACCACTAACCCCCACCTCACCCCTGCCCCACCTTCCACCATCCATCCCACACTACCTCCACCATCCATCCCACACTACCCCCACCCTACCACTCACCCCAACCCCACCCCCGCCCTACCACCCACTCCCACCCCCAACTACCCCACTCCTCTGCCACCCACCCCAACCACCACCCACTACCCCTCACCACCGCCCAACCCCACCCCACAACAACTCACCCCCACCTTACCACCCACTATGCCCACCCTTATCCTACAACCACCCACCCCTCCACCACCCCCACCCACTACCCCTCACCACCACCCAATCCCACCCCCACCCTCATACCACAACCACCCACCTCACACCATCCACCCCTCCACCACCCCCACCCACTACCTACTTATTTTTTAAAGTTCCTATTTTATTCTTTACATGAGTTTTATTAATATATATAAAACTAATTTCTAATTAAGAGTTAAGGGTATTTTAGTAAACTTACAAGTTATTATACAGTACCATACAGTCAAACAAAACAATACAAATGTTATTAAACCACAACAAACGATACAGTCTATCCAAACATGGTGTTCATTAATACAGTACAATACAATACAACACCATACTGTATCATACCATACTGTACATTAATGAACCACGGGAAACAACCATCCAAACAGAGGGTAAATGAAGGTGGAAATTATGAAAATGGTGGTGGTCATGGCCGCACTGATGGTGGAAGGAGTACAAGTGGTAGTGGTGGAAGGGAGGGGCAAAATGTATTGGCTGTGGTGAGGTGGCGTGCCATATGTGTCTACGTCACTAAAATATTAGTCACACGTGAGCCTGGAACTTTTTTAACCCAAAAAATATTTTTTGGAATCAAACTAACCCTTTAAAAAAAAAAAAAAAAAAACTAGGCTTCACGCACAGAATCTGTGCGTGAAATGACCAAACTGTAACTTTTTGAGTTTGGTGAGGGAGGGTACTTTTTTTTTCTCCTTTTCTTAAGCTATCAAAATCACGTTTTTTTCATACTTTGGGCAAAGATTAGTCATGTTTCAAAATCCCGAAATATCAATATTTTATATAGAACTTAATATATTTTTTTGCATATAATAACGTCGGTTCATTACATCAAGTATACCTAAACGTTTGGATCGTCATTTTAGGGGTTGTAGAGTGCCCCGAAGTAAGTTTTGTTTGCTTGGAAACTTGTCATCTTTGTTCTTTGGAAATCAAACTCAAAATTAAGCTTTTTTCAATACTTTGACCGAAGATTAGTCACGTTTCAAAACACCGGAATATAAATATTTTATATAGAACTTCATATTTTTTTAGTGTAAAATAATGTTGGTTCATTACATCAAGTATACATATCTGTTTGGATCGTCGTTTTAGGGGTTGTAAAGTGCCTCGAAGTAAGTTTGGAAACTTGTTATCTTTAAGTTTTTTTCGTACTTTGACCGAAGATTAGTCACGTTTCAAAACGTCGGAATATAAATATTTTATATAGAACTTAATATTTTTTTAGGGTACAATAATATTGGCTCATTACATCAAGTATACATATGCCTCTCACTCACGTAAATAAAAAATAAGGATGGGAGCATAGGTAGAAAACTAGTTGTAAATTGTCGAAACTTTAAATGGTCATAATTTTGCGCTCGGATGTCCGATTTTCCGCGATTTTTTTTTTGATCTGGGGTATTTTTTCTAGATCTACGCCGACAAACTTCCGCAAGGCGGTTTGGCCGAGCCGATTTTCCAAAAAACACCCGTTTTCTGCAAAAATTTCATTCTTCTTTAGTAAAAATCTAATGATAAAAATCTATTTCGAGATGCTAATCCCGTGGTAATGATGTTTTGAATGTCAATTTCGAGGTTCGAAATTCAATTTATGAAAACGAGTTAGATAGCATTAGTAAACATTATAAAAAATAAAATGTCTACTTTGTTGCTTCCACCAATTTGGCTTGGTGGTTTAGCCTCTCTTTTTTACTTACTTCTTTTTTATGCCAACAACATGGGATCAAACTTTGGTGGGAGCATTGAATGAGATATATTATACCTTGATTGAACCTCTCGTATTGGATGAATTATTTTTTAATATAATATTTTTATTTCAAAACACTTAAATCAAAACCCTATAAAATATGACACTTAGATCTAAAGATGACAAGTTTCAACCAAACAAAACTTACTTCGGGGCACTCTACAACTCTTAAAACGACGATCCAAACATTTAGGTATACTTGATGTAATGAGCCAACGTTATTGTATGCAAAAAAATATATTAAGTTCTATATAAAATATTGATATTTTGGGGTTTTAAAACATGACTAATCTTTGCCTAAAGTATGAAAAAAACATGATTTTGATAGTTTAAAAAAAGAAAGAAAGAAAAAAAGTACCCTCCCTCTTTCACGCACAGAATCTGTGCGTGAAAGGACCAAACTCAAAAAGTTACAGTTTGGTCCTTTCACGCACAGAAGCCTAGTTTGGTTCCAAAAGCTATTTTTTAGGTTAAAAAAGTTTCGGGTCCATGACACGTGGGATTAGACATCCACCTTGGACAAACTTAACGGAAGAAGGGTATATTTGATCCACTTTGTTAACGTTAAGGGTGTCACACCCCTTTTTGCGCCCCCGCGCTATAAACGCGCAAGTTTTTATTATTAAAGGGTTTTTCCATTTGAAGTGACGGTTTTGAAAAGGGATTATTTTATTTACAGAGTCGCCACTTGGAATTGAGTTTTGGTGTTCCAAGCCACCTTATGAATCCCTAATCAAAAGGAAATGACTCTTTTATTATGGTCCGCGAAAACAGAAGACCGGGTAAGGAATTCTGTTGACCGGGGAGAAGGTGTTAGGCATTCCCCGAGTCCCGTGGTTCTAGCACGGTCACTTTATCGACTTATACTTAGCTTAAATTAATTTTGGATATATTATGTATCTGAGTCTTGATTTGCTCGTACTTTTATTGTTGAACATTTATTGGTCTTAAACCGGATGCGTAACCGCATTCCGAATCTTTAGAGCGTCTCAAAGTAAGATGCATAACTGCATTCTTATTCGAAACAAAATTAATTATTAAAACGAGTTCGGCCAAGGTGCGTAACCGCATCCTCGAGTTATAAAAAAAATGTCTCGAAATAAGATGTGTAACCGCATTCTTAATCGAAACAAACATCTTAAAACGTGCCTAAAGCTCGTCTAGCGTTAAAAGCATTATTTCTCTCTAAAATCTGAGAATTAATATTATTGGATAATTTTCACTATTTGACAATGAGTTTTGAATAAATTCGCAACCCATCTCGCTCCCTTCGCACTAGTATTTACTTAGTTAGGCCTTGAAAATTAATCTAGGCCCAATCTATTATCGGAACAATTCAAGCAATTCTCGTATGACTCAAGATCGTATGGTCAGCTACCAGAAACAAAAGCTCAAAAGAAACATTACTGGAAAACTAGATCTATGCTAACTTTATTATAAAGGTCCAAACTTTATATCAAAATAAGTACTTATTATTCTCTTGAAAATATGCCTAAAATAACCAACTTAAACTCTACTAGAGATGGTCAATAAGCAATTCAATTCTGCATGCTAAAATGTAAAATCCACCTCAACCCATTGGTTTCCTCAACAAAACCAACTTTAGACCAATTTACGCAAAAATTCTTTGACATTAATTGTTTTCTCATAATTTGGGTGCATTAACTTAAACATGATAAGATAACTATCAACATACAGCTAGTCATTTTCAATTGTAAAATACATGTTAAGCAGTACTCGCACTAAGATGAATGGAAATAATAAATACGGACAAACATCATTATCAGAATGAAATAGGGAATTCAACGAGTGAACCTCGAACAGAGCTGAAATATTCTTGTGAAATTGGATTAATAATAAACCATTCTGAATACAGCAAAGTCAAAGCTCGAAAAATGGACAGTGACAAGAATCTCAGACCAGAACAAAAATGGGCCTAGCCTCGGACCTCGACACACCTTACTCGAACCCGACCGAACAACGGGAAAGACGATGGTTTTTAAAGCTGGAATTTATGGTGTTTTAATGGTCTGTTTCAGGTGTTTCATGGTGGTGTAAAGATGAGTTTCATGGTGTCTATGGTGGTGGTTTTGGAAGGTTTTAATAGTGGACAAAAAATGGAGAAAAGGAGCAGTGAAAGTGGCGTTCACATGGTTGTTTTAGGCTGATTTTTTGTTGAAGTTTAAAGATTAAGCTTATGGGTCTTTTATGTGATTAAAAATGGGTGAGTTTAATGGTGTTTGGATGGTGGTTAACTGGTGGTTTTGTTTTTTGTGTTTTTGGTGACTGGTTTCAGGTGGGTTACGACGTTGGTGACGTGGTGGTTGAGAAACGGTGGTGGGTCAGGTAGGAAGGGGTGGTTTAACGGTGGTGAATGGGGTGGAGGGAGATGGTGGAAAGGAATGGAGGTGGTGGTGAGGAGAATAAAAAAAATGAAGAAGATGATATTCTTCTTTCTTTTTTTCTGCTTTTTTCCCGTTTCTCTTTCTCTATCTATAATATATATATCTGCCTCTCTATCTATTTCCTTTTCCCTTTTTATATCTAATATCAGTGCTCCCCCCCCCCCCCCCCCCCCAATGACCCCTTTTCTGTTTCTCTCTCTCCGTGTCCATGTGATTTCTTTTATTATAAAAAAATGGACCCTACTATTTCATCTTTTTTGTGTTTGTAACTGTATCAAATTATGGACCACTCAATAATATTCCTCGCCCCTTTGTCACGTATTCTCTCCCATTAAAAAATCTGTTTTTCTATTTTATCTTTTACGTGATGTGTGTATATATTGTGAAGTAGTGAGCAAAAAAATGAAGTGGGAGAAACTAATTTGTTGGAAAGAATCTTATGAGGTGGAACTTTTTGGTTGGTCCTCCTTTTATTTTTTTTTGTTTTAATATAAATTTAAATACACTTATAAGTATTTTAGCCACCTAATTTTAGACTAAGAAAAATAAAAACTTATACGTTTAAATCCGGTTAAAAAGAAAAAATATTTTTTTGAAAATTTTCTCTTTATCTTAACTACGACTCTATTTTGTTTCCACAGCAAAATCACTAAAATGAGATAAAATTCGAAAAAAAAACAAGATTAAGCCAAAAAGAAATATTTAGTGTTAAAATCGTGTAAAACAACTTAGGGAGGGTCAAAAATTACGTGTCTACAAAGGATATTTTTGAACCGAAAGTATAACGAAGGGTAAATTTGATCCCTTTCACATAGTAGAGGGGTAAATTTGACCCCTTTTCCATGAAAGATTCCACTAACACACACACCCCTCCCTCACTTTTGGTAAATTTTCCATTATTCTCCTTGCTAATGTTTCTGAGGTTTTGTTGAGTTTATGGGTGTGGTAGCAAAAAAGCATCTGATGTTGATGCCTCACTAACTAATTGCTTGTAAAGGTTAGGTTATTAACGGGGAACTAGTGAATTTAGCCGCGCTTCGCGCGGCCATAAGAAATAATAATAAATTGATTTTTTTTCTTTTCTGAAAATGTAGTTGGGATAGAAGATTTTACATAGTTTCTTATGTATACATACAACTAATTTTATAAGTGAGTTTAATCACCAATGTATTTATTCCAATGTTTTAATTCTCAGTGACACCCATATAGATCAAGCGGAATACATATGGTTACAGGCTGATTATGAGGTCATGCAAATATCCCTTTTCTTAGCTAATTTGTATATGTTAACATGATATATACGTATTTCTAAATTAAAAAAAATTACCTCTTTTGTTTCTTAAAAGTGAAAGAAAGCTTCAAGAAAATTTGTAATGTTATTTTGAGAAATAATAAATATATTTTTCTAATATATATTTTATGCATATTTAAGTGTGTGTTTTTAAATAGTTTTGAATGCCTCATATTTAAAAACTTAAGACGGAAGAAGATAAGTGAAAAAGAAAAAAGAGAAAAAGTATAAAGAGTAATTCTGTCATCCATCAATAGAGAAATGCCGGCAAGTATAACACTCTATCCTTCCTCTTCTCTATACTCCTTTTTTATTTGTCTCTTTCTCTGCAGTTCTTCCCTCTTTAATACTCAAAACTATAACATTATTATATCAAGGTAAAAGTTCTTGTCCTCAAGTTGTAAGAAAGTAAGAGATCTCTTTTCCTCGAAAAAAAAGGGAGGTATTGGTCTAAGTTAATATCCAATTCACGATGAACATCACTATATCAAGAACCGATATATAAAAATATTATTACACAGTAGACCTTTTATATTTTAATCTTTAATTTAGTTTAATTTCTTGAGAATATTTAAAGTTGTTTAACATTCTTAAAATGGGAACCACATGACCCTCTTCATGTAATAACTTAAGAGCAACTAAGTATACACAGTACAAATAGTCAAAACATGATAAGTATTGATTTTTATAGCAGTTACCATTTCCAAAACTATTTATCTTTAAGTAGAACTTACCAAATTCCTTGCAAAGCGACATGCCATTAAGGAGAAAAGCACTTTCAACTCCTTTTTTTTTTTTTTCTCTCTCCTTTCTTTTTTATAATTAAAATTAAAAAAACTACCATTATAACACCTCATCAGTCAATTTAAATGGAGAGGATGGGCTCTTTCAAAGGAAGACATACTTGCTTCTTCTTTTTCTAATATCGTAAAACAAAGTAACCCAATTTCATCACCAAAATTTATGCAAAATTCTCAGAAATATGTATTTTCTCTCTCTTCTATCTTAACACTCTAGAACTCTTTGCATAAAAATGATCCATAAAGTAAACATAATCCATTCAATAAAAATATAAAATACAAGTTAATATAATTATATGAGAGAACGTAAATAATAAGAAGCAACCATATATAGGATTTTGCAGTAAAAGGAACATTGGTACAAATACTTCAGTAAAATCAATTTCGAGTCTAATCCTACGTGGAAAAAAAATCAAAGTTAGTAGAGCCCTCATCTTTCATTCAATCAATATCCATGAAAAATAGTCAAGACCCATTTCTAAATATGAGACTTGCATGCTAAGATAACAAAATCATTCAACAAATAAAGTTGAAGCATATAATAATAACGTGTGTAAGAACATATTCATATTTGAAGTAATATTTTTTCAGATCAGTTGCATCATCAAAATGCTTAAGGTTGAAATGAAAAAGTGAAAACCTGAAAATCTTAGGGACATCAAGGAGATGCTTGGATTCTAATCTGAAGATTAAACGCTCATTCAATGGTCATGCCATTTTTGTTCTTCAATCACCACCCACAAAGATAGCAATGACCATGGGATATATATGGTCCAGGACAAAGCTCTTTATTTTCTTCTTCTTTATTGTTTTGGGCATCTGAAGGGGCAAACTTTTGAGTAATTATTGCAGATTTCAATTTGTAACAGAAAAGATCACATTGTGGAATCATTACGATGTATTAAGTGCTTTTTAAATATAAGGAAATGAAACGGACTATTTTTATTTTTATGCAATAGAGACTTTGTTGGCTTTTAATAAAGTGATTAAAAGATTAATAAAGGAAAAAAGGCCAAAAAAAAAGGAGAAAAAAGATAAATAGGAATGATAGCCATAGAGAGATGTCAAATCACCTTATTTATGTCTAGCTTTATATTATATATAGATTAGTCATATGCAGTGTTTGAGCTTTTCGAAGAAAGTATTAATTTGTATTTTTTATTTAATCAACTTGTAAAAGTAATCTTTTTATGCATATATTGAGCTTTTCGGAGAAAGTATTAATTTGTATTTTTGATTTAATCAACTTGTAAAAGTAATATTTTTATATATGTATATATGGGTTTTGCTAACCTACAACGTTCATGTTGTAGGTTAGCCTCCTACCCCTTTTTTAGTTCACTTAAATGCCCCTGTTATTTTCTACTATAGCATTAAAATTAAGGACTTTTTCGTCATTTCATAAGAAAACCCAATTCATCTCCTTCTCCCAATACAAAACTTCCGCCCGCAATTAGATTTTTCTCTGCCTGTGATAATTTTGAGCATCCAGCGATCCTAACGTTTTTAATCAATTCTGAGAATAGCAACAACACAAATCATTCTTCTCCTCATTTCCAATTATAACATGTGATTATTTCAAAGATTACATAGAAAATAAATGCTGAAAATGTACAGAGCAAAAGTTCAGGGGGTTCCACAATTAGTCCAAAATTGAAGTCGACATTGGTGGTTCTAATGGAGTTTAACAAGTGACCCTGATGTTGCAAATGTCTAGCACTACAGATCTAAAGATAAAACTAAGGGTGTCAAATTTGGCTCAAAAGGTGATGATGCGTCCAACCCGCCCAAACTTTTATGGATTGGGCTCAAGATGATTTTATATTGAGTTGATTTCAGCTCAACTCAACATAACTCATTTTAAAATGATCTCCAACTTAGCTCATTACTAGTCCATTTTTAAAATTTATTTAAATTTGAGTTTATTACTTGAAATTTAGTTTATTTGTTTAATATATACACTTTTCTTTTATCACGTAGCTTATAAGTTTGTGGTGTATTTAATATGAAGGGAAATATATTTCACGAAAAATGTTTTTCTCAAAAAATATTTTCCACGAAATTTATTTTCTTAAAAAATATTTTCCACGAAAAATCCGTAAAAATAATTTTTAGGAAAATATTTTTCACGAAAAATGTATTTCTAGAAAATATTTTCCAAAAAAATATTTTTCTAGAAAATAGACCATTCAAAAAAATTGGGTCAAGTTGAACGGGTCATGACCCAGCCCATTTTTAGTCCATTTCAGTCTAACCCAATTCAACCCAAATAATTTTTGGGCCAATATTAGCCCAACCCATTTATTACATCAGCCCATTTTTATTGGGCCAATTTCAGTCCAACCGCCCATTTGACACCCTAGATAAAACTATACCCAAAAGAAAAATGGCAGAGGAAAAGAGGGGGGGGGGGGTGTTTCGCCGGAAAACAAATGAATCAAGATGAAAGTTTCGAAAGAGATTGACGAGAAGGTTTGGTGGGATAGTGAAATTGAGAGGAATCGGAGAAGAGGAAAAAAGAGGGGGGGGGGGGGGTGTGGGGGGGATGAGAAAAACAATGATTAAATTCTTATCTCCATTATAAGCAAACCTTCAGATCATAGAGAAAAACCATGGCTGCCTGTGATGGGTCTTTTCCCACCAGATTCAATGGCTGGAGTTTTAAGAAGGAACAGGTAAATTAATTTGGGTTTTGTGATGAAATGACGATAAAGTCCTTAAGTTTAATGCTATGGTAGAAAATAGTAAGAGTATTTAAGTGAACTAAAAAATGGATAGGCTGCTAACCTACAACCTTCGTGCTATAGGTTAACAAATATATATATATATATATATATATATATATATATATTATTGGGAATTTTACATGGCATGACAAACTTATACTAAGTAATTATATTTAATAGCTATAGTTTGTTTTAATTACGTTCCATAGCAAACATCCAACCGCTAATCACATCCAATAACGGACACGGTAAAACATTGGTAAAAGAAACCTGTATCCCATTTCACACTTTTCAAACCGTTTTTCTCTCTCATCGTGTAGCAATCTTCTCCGATTTTTTCTCCATTTCCCTTATACACGATCCTCACCAGATTCACTCATCCTAAATTGTAACCACGCACTAATAGGTAAGGTATTGGGTAGTTTTTTAAGTTTCTATTGTGTATTTTGTTCTCTACAATCTTGCCATCTATAATTTTAAGGAACAAATTTTATTTCATTGCCAGGGTTTTTGTGTTTTTATGCAAAAAATTATCCGTCATTGTTAGGGTTTTTCAAGCTTCGAATTTGGGATTAATGGCGGACGGAAGCACTCTATGCAGAATAACTAGAGGTATACCCACTAATGTGCAGTATTTTGATGATGCTCCATCTTTTGATTTGTGTATCTCTCAAGATGAACAAGAAATTGCAGGCTCTGTTGCTAGAGTGGCTGCCCAGAGTAGTAGTATCAAACGAAAAGATGGAGTTCAGACTCCGTCAAATTCCAAAGCATCCGTACCTAGTACTGATAAGCGGAGAAAACTCATCGATGATGCTTCAGGGAGCAAGGGAAAAAATATTGTTGTAGATGTGCCTCAAAAGACAGTGGAGGTACTGTATTTCCTTTCATGAAGTTATGAATACAATGTATCTGTGTATTTTTAGTTTTTCAATCTTGGATACAATTTTCCCCTTTTTATTTTACAGTGTATTTTAGTCGTGAATACAATGTCATATTCTGTGTATGTGTGTTGTATATGATTTTACTGTTGAAAATACAATGCAAATAGCTACACTGTATAAATTGAGTATGTTAGTTTTGATACAATATATATTCTAATGAGTATTCTACATTATGCACCTTGCCATATATCTTTTTTTAGAGTTAATGTATTTTAATTTGTAGTTGGGGTGAATACAGCATAGGTGTGAACACAGTGAAAAAAATAGACACACTGTATATGTAACTGTATTTTAGATTTGACATACTGTATCATTGATCATGTTTTTATTGATATTTTGTTGAATCAGTTATTTGTGAAAGATCCTCCTACACATTCGGTGCACATGAGTTGTTACACAAATACGGAGGTATTTAAACAGCTTAAGGACAAACTAACCGCTGGGCAGTACAAATTATTCGGGGATACTTGCTTTGGTGTATTCCTCTAGATGCAGCACTGTGAGGTCCAAGCACAGATGGTGAGGTGCTGTATGGTGAGAGAGCTCACGAATAGTTCTACCGATGCTTTTTTGATGGACATAAATGGTAGGGAATTGCGCTTTTCTATTAGGGAATTCGCACTCATTACTGGTTTGAAGTGTATTGGCAATGAAGACGATTTTACAGTCAACCGAAAACGGAAAAACAGGATATTGGAACAATATTTTGGTGGGTCTAAAAAATTGCCAAAAAAGGCTGATTTGGTTGATTGCTTCATGGACAAAAATTGGGGCCTCAATGATGGCGATGCCGTTAAGATTGCTATATTATATTTCATTGCTTCATGGACAAAAATTGGGGCCTCAATGATGGCGATGCCGTTAAGATTGCTATATTATATTTCATACATACATATATCTTGTCCAATGAGAAGAATGCTACAAGGATACCAAGGCTACATTTTGAATTGGTGGAGACTGGTACATACAAAGATTTCCCATAGGGTAAGTTAGCATTCCGCGATTTGATCAAAAGTATCAGCCAGAAGATGACTGTCGAGAAAAAGTTTTATAGGCTTCATGGAATGCCCCTTGCCATGCAAGTATGGTTATACGAGTGTTGTTCATGTGTTGACAACACTCTTGCAGTTAAGTCGGGTGACAACATTCCCAGAATTCTTAATTGGAGGACCATAGAAAGCCAACCAACTTTTAAAGACTTGATGGACGGCATGTTTAAAGAAGATAACAACCCGGTAATTTGTTGTTCCAACTCTTTGAATTTTGTATCTTAATTTCTCTATTTTAATTTTGTATACATACATATTCAAATATATACATATTTGAAGTGTCTGATTACAAAAAACATGAAATCAAATAGTAAGAGTGTCGCGTAGATTTGACATTAGTCTAGAAAGGGGCTGTGAATTCCATGTTATGCCATTTTCAGTATTATAGTCTTGTTGTGTTTACTTGTATCAAGTTCTGAGATCTGTTGAATTCATTTGAAATTATGTATCCTTGTTAGGCACTTTGAATATTATGGTGTTGTTATGGCTATTTGCATCAGGGTTGGAATTTGTTTGGCTTGTTTGAGACTATATATTGAACATCCTGTTGGTTGAAGTCTAATTTAGGACTTAAGATTTTGTTTGAGACTGTGTAATCATGCTATACAAATCTGATGTATATTGAACATCCTGTTGATTAGGAGATGCATTCATTTGACAACATAGTGCCGACGATTAATGAGGTTGCTTGTCTTCAATTGCCCCCACTTGTCATTGGTGTGGTACAAACTACCACTGCCCCAATTCCTATAGATGATGATTTTGATGATTTTAGTTCTACCCCACCTCACAAGAAACGTAAGGAGAGAACTGTTGGAGGTTCTTCATCCAAGAAAACAAGTCCTCGCCCTGAAACAGTTCCAACTTCCAACATTAATACCCGTGGGAAGATGCCTTTTGTACAATCTAAAATGCAGTTTCTCCAAACTCCGATCAGCAAGTGCATCCAAAAACCCCATTTGTCCAGCATGACATCCCGACAACCAACAAAGAAGACGAGTTGTCTCTCATAAGGCAAGATCTTGATGATTTTAAGAAGTTGGTAAGAGTAATTTATAGCTTTCAATTATTTTTATATCATGTTTTTTGAAATTGTATGATAAGCATACTATATTGATATTTAATTCAAAATTCAGGTCAGGACGAGTTTAATGATCTTCGCACAACGATGAATGATCTTCGCACAACGATGAACGATCTTCACACAACGATCAATGACAACTTCACAAAGGTTCTTCAAGCTATCAAAGGGAATAATGCTTCGGACAAGGTAAAACCAAACAATTAAAAACACTACTATATTCAAGTCAAATAAATATACATTTTTTTTCCTTACAGGGGGCTGCCAGCGAATCTCTATTTCAGCGGCATGACATTGGAATACATCGCTCAATTGATGACAACATCTTTGATACACCACCAAATCAAAATGAGACTTGCACATCTCATATTCCAACTGAGGTAATTAGTCTGTATCAGCTTATATTTCATTGTATTTCAATTTTATTGATGTCTAATTATGTGTATACATGAATATAAATGAATACAACTGCACTGACCCTATGCATGAATACAACTGATGTAGACATCTACTGTCTGTATACATGAATACAACCTGGGAACACAACTGGCTGTGTATTTTGTATTCATGAGTGTATACATGAGTGTATATATCACTGTATATGGTTAAATCTGCAAACAAATAGAATATTTCTTGATTACCGAATTGAATGTATACATGAATTAGAATTAGAATTCATGACTGTATACATGATTAAATCTGGTGTCTGTGTATATGAGTACTGATTTTTGATACAGATACAACTGACTGTATGTGTATACATGACCGTATATATGAATATAAGTATACGGTGTATATGAAAGCATTACTGTTGTATCGTGGTTTCTCAACAACCATCTGTTGAGAATAAGACAAACACTTCCCCCTCCCAGAAAATAGAATCCTCCTAAGTCACCACTGAAAAGATTTAACATATACAGAACTACGTTGCTTCGTTAATTTCATTGCTACACTGTAATACCTTTAATAGTAGTTCTTCATCAATATAATCCACCTAGTAATATTGTTACTTTTATAGATATCAACATAACGAATTAGATTAAGAAGAATATGTTTCCTCTGCAATCTAAAACTGAGATTAAAGTGTCACATGATTGAATGAAATAGCACGAGCACCAAAGCTTCTTTAAATGGCATTTGGTTTAAAAAGTTTTATTTTCGAAAACAGCCAAATGAAGTTCATTTCATCTCGAAGACCAACTCCAAATCGATTCTTCAAAAGAAAACTAAGAATTTCATCCATGAAAGTCCTAGCTTGAACACCCTTATCCTAGTGTCCTCATTTACTGGTACGGTTTATTATTCTTTCATTTTCATTCTTCCACTAGGGAAATGAATGATTACATAAAATTGGTCATAACATTGATATCAGAAATATTACAATCAAGTCATATTGAACTCACACTCCTCTTAAGCATTAAACTCATCCTACCATAAAAGAAAAAGGAGCTGGTCATTTTGATATGTCTTATCCATATTCCAACTAATGTAATTTGTCTGTATCAGCTTATATTTCATTGTATTGCAATTTTACTGATGTCTAATTATGTGTATACATGAATATAAATGAATACAACTGCACTGACTATATGCATGAATACAACTGCATGTGGGCATCTACTGTCTGTATACACGAATACAACCTGGGAACACAAGTGGCTGTGTATTTTGTATACATGAGTGTATATATCACTGTATATGGTTAAATCTGCAAACAAATAGAATACTTCTTGATTACCGAATTGAATGTATACATGAATTAGAATTAGAATTCATGACTGTATACATGATTAAATCTGGTGTCTGTGTATATGTGTAATGATTTTTGATACAACTGACTGTATGTGTATACATGACTGTATATATGAATATAAGTATACGGTGTATATGAAATATACACAAAGTGAACAAAACAAATTCCTCTTTAAGTGTGCAAAAAATTGGAAAAAAAAAGATGCTGAAAGTGCTGCTTCACTGTTTGCTTAATTCCATAAAAAAGTGTCATCTAATGTTATCGTAGGGCTTCGGATCTCAGATTCCAATTGAAACAGCTCAAAGAACAGTTGATGTTGTCCATATTGCTCTTGATGGCATGCATAGCAATGAAGGAAGTCCCATGTCAGTTGGTGTATCGTCTAGTACAGTTTGTGGTGGTGCAGCTGATCCAAAACAAGAGAAAAAGCAGACCATAGGTGATGACAAACAGATTGTTCAGGCAGTACAACATGTGGCTCAGTTTGAGTTGGCGGATGAATTGCTTCCATCTCAAAATACCATATCAAGAATTGTGATGACATTGCGTAAAGAAAGACGCCCCGGGCCATTGCAAATATCCCTCTATATGACAAATTTTGGCTCAACTTCGGGTTTGTATTATTGCATATTTCACTTTTGTATGCTTGTATTCCATTTTTTCTTGTATTGCACTTTGATTTAACTAAATTCAAGCAGGTAGTTCAGTTAAGTTGACTGAGATATTTGACAAAAAACACCCATTTGAGAATAATTCCATCACGGGGCGACATGATGAAAAGCTCTTTGCTGACTTCTTAAAATGGTTGAGGGAGGGTTTGCTTGTTAGACATGATACCAAGTAAGTTATTTTATCTACCACAGTTAGGTGTTTTAATAGATTTTTCAAAATAATTTTGTTACATGTATTTCGTATTTACTTTACAGAAAGAACAAAGAGGACCATTACAAAAAAGGGAAGGCAACACTGCCCAAATTTATGGACTTTGGTATTCAGAAAATCAACGACAAAAATTGGTTTTACCTTTTGTCAATGGATGGACAGATGTGGAATGATCAGGTGTGATGTATCTTTATTTTTCAAATATAGTATATATTAGCATGTCTTCCACGCTTACTGTTTGTATACTTTTTTTGTGCAGCATATTGATGTCATATTTTACTACTTCCGAAAGAAAGCAAAGTATGACACAAGTAGCAAATTCAAGTTTACCATTGTCGACTGTGTTTTCATGACAAAGATTGACGCAATAAACACAGTGTATGCTGACCCGGATGGTGCAACAATCGGTGGAAAACAGGAAGATATTTTATGTGAATACGTGAAAGGCCACCGGTTGCAATGCACTGTCCCGTGGCATTTTGTTGACTATGTATTTATCCCAGTCAACGTGAAAGATAAAAATCATTGACTGTTGGAAGTCCTATCATTCATGGACAGACGTTTATATGTTTATGACTCCTACCGATCAGCGGGGCATGATGCAGCTGTTAAGTCAGAAATAGACAAACTGGCCTCACTGTTGCCTCTGTACTTACATCTCACTGACTTCTATGTTGAAAAAAAAAGGAATTGATTTTACTCATCACCCGGCATACAAAGACAAAGCACCGGCTGATAAGTTTGAAGTTGTGTTTGTTGACAATCTGCCACAGCAAAGTCCCGGTAGCATGTACGTCTGTTTCTTTATTCTCTATAATAACATAGACGCAGATAATTTATTGTTTTAAAATACATATCTTTTTTCATATTTGTAGGGACTGCGGGATATATGTTGTTGTATTTGCGGAGTATTTGAGTCACAAAGAAGCTATTCCACCCAAAGATCTTGATGCTGAGTTACTTCGGATGAGATATGGTGCACTTTTGTGGGTTTATGCTCAGAAGAAGAATGAAGTCGATGCCGTAAGCGAAAATGTGGCTCCTCCAAAGCCAGTTAGAGCAGCGATAGATTTTGATCAAGTTGAATTAAACATAGTTAATTAGATTCTAGTTTCTTGACCGTAAAACAGATTATGATGGTGTTTTCATCCTTTATGTTGTTGACTTTTTTATTCCTAGAAGGCAATTGTTAGTATGAATACTCAATATTCAGCTACTCTTTTAATGAATACATTCTGATTTTTTACAATGTATTCATGTTTTGTTATATCTCACAGTTGTATTCAGAGTTGAATCAATTGCAGTTATTTTGATGGTTATTTGAATCAAATGAGGACACATCCCTTGTAGTTAAGAAACTTTTGGATGTGCATTTCATCGAATGAAGCAACAATTATTTTGCATTCATAGCAATATTTCACACATAGTTGTATCCGTAATCAGTAATGTATTCACTTAAAGGCTGTAGTCACACAAAATTATATTTTGGGATTCTTGGATACAAGCTAGTGAAAAAAGTTGTATACGCATTCAGAGTTGTATTCACACATTGCTTTATCGAGCATCAACAGATGTTGTATTCACTCAAAGCTGTATACACATAATTTCCATCTGCTGTATTCACTCAAAGCTGTATACACATAATTAGACACCACCATTGCTGTAAAAACCACCAGAAAGTCTGGAAGCATGCCCCGCCAAGTTACGGGTCGGATTATCTCAAATACCCGATTAATCAGCTAAGAAGGGAATTAAAAATGGACAAAAATCATCATCACTAGCACCCGTTTCCACCAGCTCGACTGGCAGCACTCAATGATCCAACATAAGCATTGTATTAGCATAGTTCTTGAGCCGAGGGTTTATCGAAAACCACGTCTTTACCTCCAAAGGTAGGGGTAAGGTCTGTGTACACTCTATCCTCGCAGACCCCACTGGGGCCACATTGGTTATGTTGTTGTAGATTGTATTAACATAGTATGGAAGGGTATAGACACCATTTGATATGATATGTAAACAACCATCCAAACAAACTGTTAATATTACTCCCTTTGTTAAAATTGATAAAAGGGTTGTTTGAATTCTTGTAGCGATTAAGAAAATCATTGGCAGATGCAAAGAGTGGCAACCACCCTTTTCAATGAAAAATGCTGAACTCCTTGTAGCCTCATTCTCTCTCTTCTGAGTTTTTGCTTTGCTCATTTTCCTACCTTTTGCTTCCCTAAACTGACAGAGAAAGTGAGGCTCAGATCTGTGTAAAGCTCGAGCAAAAGATAGTCTGGCGACGCCATGGCTGCAAAAACCACCAGAAAAACTGGGGCATGCCACGCAAGGTGCAGGTCGGATAATCTCAAATACCCGATTAATAAGTTGTATTCACACGTTGCTGTATCAAGAATCAGCAGATGTTGAATACATCCACAGACAGAATTTCCATCTGCAATCAGTAATGTATTCACTCAAAGTTGTATCCACGCAAAAGTTGTATACGTATTCACAATTGTATTCACACATTGCTGTATCTAGTATCAGCAGATGTTGTATACACATTCTCTATTGTATTCACACATTGCTGTATCTAGTATCAGCAATGTTGAATACATCCACAGCAGAATTTTCCACACAAAGCTGTTTTTTGGATTCAGAATATACTGGATACAAGTTAGTACAACTAGCTATTTTTTGTATGCAGAATTGTTTTCACACATAGCTGTATATGCAATCAGCATATACAGAAAACAGTGAAACAATATTTTGTATATCTGCAATCAGTAATGTATCCACACAAAACTGTATTCACAGAAAATTGTATTCTGGTTCCGGGATATCTTGGATACAATTCATTCAAATAGCTATAGAACATAGTTGATAGATATCATTCCTTCAAAGAAACTGTTTCTGCTTTCAAATCGTTAGAATAGTATAAGTGCTAAACTTTAGTATTGGTACAGTTTTAAATCATGAACCAAAATAAACCACAGACACTTCAATGCTTTCATATAAAATCGTTTCATTTATTCAGTGTTCCAAACAAACATACATGACCAAAAATCAGGGAACATAAACGACAATCGTTCTTTGCAGTTGATTTTGTCCAATATTGAAAAACATTAGACAGCAAGATTTACAACCGAACCACCAACTACTTTCTTCGAGGCTCATTTGTACAAGAACGCCTATTGTGTCCAACATGTCTACACCTACTACACGAATTTGTACGTTTTGTTGAAAACCATTCAGATAAAGAATTATCGCGCTTCTTCTTTGGCCTTCCAGGCGGTCTCTTGTATCTCGGTGGAAAAACTACCTCTTCCAAAATGTATTCAAGTATTTTCCATTCACTCTCATCGGGTAGAGGATAAACTGGGATATCATAAGTCTTCATCATAGTTTCAAGTTTGTATATTTTTTAGTAATAGTTGTCGGCTGTGAGATTTTTTTTCTTAAGAACAGCCCAGGAATGTGGGCAGGGAATCTCCTCCATCTGAAACTCTTTGCAACTGCATGTCATCTTTTCAATACAAACTATGAAACGCCGCCCCTCATCAATTACCGTGTGCACGTATTCGGTTGATGGTATTACCTAAGAAACCATACAAAAATATATTAGCATGTTACAGATGTATTTCAAATAATATATAAATTTAACAATCATACAGACCATGAAATATACCGAAGAAATTAAATACACAAACAGATACACAGAAAACTAACAGTCATGCGTGCAGATTTACGCTCATTAATGGAAAGCATTTCATTGAATTTCTTCCCAAGTGTTGTGAATGTATACGAACCATTTTGTCGGTTAGTGAAATTCCAGCGCCCAAACATAATCCTAACTTCTTCCAGAAAATCAAATATTGGCAATTCTCTTGCTTGTACGAGAGCTGAATTGATAGACTCAGCAATATTAGACGTCATTGTCCATGCTCGGTTGACTGGAGCATAAAGCCTAGACCACTTTTCCCTGCCGGCTAAGTCCAAGTAATCCTTTACACGAATATCCACCGTCTCAACCTTTTCCATTAGCATGTCAAACTCATCCTGCATATACGCTTTTGCCATTGCATAGTACACCCCACTCAGCACCTTGTGACTCTTTCTATATTTATTGTATACATTCTTCCAAAGATGCCATATACATGCAAAATGGGGAACGCTAGGATATACTTTGGATACAGCCTTGATGATGCTTTCATGCCTATCAAATACAACACACATGCTCTCCCGTAGCCCATAAGCTTCCTTGAACTGTTCAAAGAACCACATCCAAGACTTATCATTTTCTGAATCAATCACGCCATACGCCAAAGATAGTATGTTCCCTGCAAAATCAGTTGAATACATTTTTTTTAGTTCTATAAGCTTTTTATATAACTAAGTGATCTATTTTGAAATACCTGCACCATCCATCGTGCTCGCAGAAACAAATGTCCCATTATATGCTGTTTTGATGTGGCTGCCATCTACAACCACGATTGGTCGACAACATTCAAACCCCTTTATAAATGCATACAATGCTACAAAAAGATACAAGAACTCATTTTCAGATGTTTTCTTCATTCTTATATGAGAACCTGGGTATGTTTTATCCAAAATGTATACGTATCTCGGCAATTTCTTGTATGACTCGGCTGGCTCACCCCTTAACTCCGTCATAGCCTTTTCTTTAGTACGCCATGCTTTCATGTATGACACATCCACCCCAAAATCATTTTTAACATCATCTACTATATCACTAGGCACATACTTCCTTTTATAATTTCTAAATTTTGGCTTAATAATTCCAGCTATAAAACCACTACTAGCTTGATGTTGCGTATACACCTTATCCTTCAATGGACATGTATGTTTCTCTACGAACTCTCTGATTTTGAACATAGCTGATCTGTTGATACTTGAAGCTTTCAATTTCCACTCACATTGTCTAGAAAGACATGCAAGGGTGTAGCTGCAATACCGGATATGTATATATACATATACAGTCGAAAAATACACATCATATGATTATTCAAAACAGTGATATTTAGAAAATATATAAATAATCAAAACACACATATAATCATGTATTCAAATTTAGTAGACATACATGTAAGCAGTTTAATACACTACCCTAGCATAATTGTATTGAATTTATAGATGAATACAAATACATCAAAAAAATCAGTAACTAACTAACCTTACAGAATTTGACCTCTCTGTTCGGAATTGAAATATGTTGTCAATAGCATACTTCGTCATCACAACTTTCAAAGTTTCCTTATCATTGTATACCTGATTTACCATGACTTCTTTTTTATTACGATTTGAAATTATGAAATCGTTCTCTCCTCCGAATATAACTATTTCCTTACTAGAAGCTGATGCCGCCAGTGCTATCGAATCATTAGCATCCATTTCGTGTATACCATTTGTATCCGCTAATGCTAGGCTACCTTGAATAACAATTTCGCCCGATAGACTGTTTTCACTCGTCCTATCAGCTGTTGTGATACACAACGGATACATCCCGAACTGCCTAGTCTCTTTCTTCAGTTCAACATACACCCGGACACTCATGTCGTTGTGTATTTCCATAGGCATGGAATTACCGTCGATCATATATTTGATTGTAAGTTTTTTGATACTTGTATCTATTCGCACCTGCTTCGCTATTGCATCAACTAACTCATCATACGAGGCATACTCTTTGAAAACTACTGCATCTATAGAGTAATTAACGAAACAATTGTCATCGTTCCAAAAACCAGAATGTCGAATTACCGCTGTTATATTAGACATTACTTGAATTTAGAACGCAACATTCAGGACTGCAACAAATTAGCAACAAAATCATCCGTAAGCCTGTTGTATCATCTATATCTGTATAAATTGGTCAGAAGCATAAATTGAACTATTAATTACCTTTTGTTGTATATAATGGCGACGAGATGAATACAACAATGTCTGTATAGGTCAACAAAAAGGATTTACGTAGAAACTGATACATACAGCACCGAATTTGACATACACAGACGCAAGAGATTCGCAATTAAATTCTGAGATAGTTTTATGCATGGAATTGGTATAATTGAATTCTAAATTTTGACTGAAATTGCTCTGTTTTCAGCTATTGCTAATGCAAATTTGAATTCAAATTCGAATGTATGGAGGAATAAAGAGCCGTGTTAATTTTTGGAAGCTATCTGTTAAGCTTGATTTTAGGAAGATATTATTTTTGTTTGCCATGTTTAAAAAGATTTGGTTCCAAGATTTCAACAACTTTTTACTTATTGTATCCGGAATACAGCGTGAATCCAATGTTGGATACACGCTGATAAATGGGCTGGATTTTCTACGTTACGTAAATAATGAAAGTGTTGCTACAGTGAATCTTTAAACCCCAAATGTTAGTCATTTGTGAAATTTTCCCTATTTTATTCCCTTCTCTGTAAAGCCCCGTAAGGTAGTTATTGGGTTTAGCCCAAGTATTTTCTTAAAATTCTAATGATAAATTGGAATAGTATATTAACTCGGGCTGCTAATTGCTGGCACAAAACAACTAAACAAATTGAAATTGGCATGTACTAGCCTATATACACACATTTCATATTAAAAAACGGAATAATTATTTGGCATAACTACTTCTAAGAGGTAATTATTAATAGTAACTATCTTTTAATTTATTTATATTTAGTAGCTTCAGTGATTTTGTAAATTATCATTCATAACTATATCAAATACATTAGGTTTATGGCTTGTATTTCTCCCTCAACCCCCTCTCTCCTCAAAATTAAAAAAAAAATCATATCACCTTAAAGAGTTCTCAACCTACAATTCCATTAAACAATCTCAATCTCAAACCAAAACCCTAACACCTGAGGAAGTATTAATGCTTCCAACCGGTCCACCTCTTATTTCTCTCTAGCTTTTGTTACTACTATAGTCTGAAACTTATATTTTTCTTTTTCTTTTTCTCCACTCTTCCTTTTCATGTATGTCTTCTGTCAACAACGTTGTGATCTTTGTTTTGGTGATGGCGGCAGAGGCTATTGACGGAAAATTGGAAAGGGTGGCGATGCTACAGGCGGCGCCACCGTTGGTGGCGTTGAGTGGCTGTTCGTTTTGGAGTTCAGACTCGGCGACGGTGCGTGGAGCTTTACGCACATCAAAGAAATCTGAATCCATGAATAACATGAGATCTCATATCTGAGTGTATTCGTCATTTTTATAGTGTATTTTTTTTGCATTTGACTGGAGATTGGACCGGAATCTATAGTTTCTCCTCCTCCTTGTATATCATATTTGAATTTATTTGAATGTATTCATCATTTTTTAGTGTATTTTTTGTATTTAACCGAAGATTTGACTGGAATCTACTGCTTCTTCTCCCTGTATCTCAGAATCTGAGTGTATTTGAGTGTATTTTCGTCATTTTTTGAGTGTAAATATAGGTTTAATGTATTTGGCTGATTATATTTTTGGGAAAACTAGGTGTATTTGTAACGACCCATTTGGTCGTTTAGTACTTTTTGGCCTAATATCCCTAAAACACCCTTTTCGTGGTCTAATTTTGGTGTCTATAGCTTGCGATAACGGGTGATTCGGTTATTGAATTGACGAATAAATTTTAAAATATATGTATTTAACGTGTGTGAATGGTTTATTCATAGAAATAATATTTGCACACATATAAGGTGTAAGTGGGTAAATACGATATTTGACGGAGTGAATAATTGGTTATATGTTTACTTTTAACGAGAGATTAATTACCTATAAGTAGCTTATGATTAATGATTAAGGTGGACATCATGACCCTCTGAGCGGCTCGTGAATCTTGAGGGAAAGTTGGCCTATACGAAAGTATAGGAAATTTGGGATTGGGATCTGCCGTGTGGAACAGTAGTCAATAGTAAGTGAAGCCATGTGCATATGGAGTGCGTGCTCAAAATGTGAGTAGGAATAGAATGAATCAAGAAGAACATAATAATTGAGATATACTTTTAATTTAAAAATTAGTACTACTACTTGGGATTTTCAATTGATTGTGCGTAGCCCACTGGCTGTGTTGGCTCTATTTTAGTCTAAAGGTGATTGCCCATCTATAGATACCAATCCATGCTCCTCTTTTTTTTTTTTTTTCTTTTTGTTTTTGACTTCATGTGCAACTTTTACTAAAGCAAGCTTCCTCCCTGTACTTGCCATCATCCACCAAGGTTTGTCCCATTCATTTGATGCATATTTAATATCAATTTCCAGTACTATATGCTGCACAATATCTTCAGGAAATAGCCGCATGAGTTTGCTAGCAGCATATTTGTGATTGTAGGAGACATCATTGTCCACGTGGGACTAAGAGAATCAACAACCTTATAAATCATTGCAAGGTGACATATGTATATATTGGTGGTAATTTATGACCAAGCCTTTTTGCTAATTAAATAAGGATTAGGTGGGTCTTACAACACACTATGTAATGGCAATCCATGGGATTTCATTTCAGAGTAAGAAATGTTCTTCACAAAGTATGAACAATATATTATGGAGAACTGTACCACATCCACGTTTGACCAAGAAAAGTGGGCAGCAAATGACTAGTGTCCACACATGGACATCATAATGACACCTTATTTTTATATAGTAAAAACTTGTCATGAAAGGACAAGTGCATGCCTAACTTTCCACGTGTATGCATAGCAAGTAAACAATTCAAAAGCAATGCAATTTATTAAATCTTGTGGCTGATTTTGGTAGTATAAGAAATTAATGGCACCAACACCATTAAATAAGTGGGCACGGCAATAAAGGAAAATAATTGTACCTTGCATTCTTTCTTTAATTAGCTTCATAAAGAAGGATCCTATATGCATATATGCAGCATTGGTTCTATAGGAACGAAGAGTGCGTGGGACTCTGCTCAAAAAACAAATATATGCAGTTTCTACACTAAATATATATATATATATATTGAACGACGGTGATTTTATTATACTCATGTTGGTTTCCTCCAGACGATAGGAAATCGGAAGATTTCATCAATATGAATTAAGGTGGAAGAAGATTATATTTTTTTAGCCCATAAGACTCTGTCCGTTCGGAAGCACTTCAGAAGGAAAGAGCTTTGGCGTGAAAGTTCGTGACACCTGTTCGACATTGAGGTAGGTTACGGTTTACTTTATGTCTAGACTCCGGTTAGCAAAACATATGTAAATAGTAGTGATTAACGGGGAAAGCATGATAGGTTTTCAGGCATGGGGTGGAGGTAAATATCATCTAGGTTGATATTGTCAGCTGTTACGTGGGCCTGTCGCCATTATTGTGATACTGTTATGAGGGCTCGTCGCCATTATTGCGATATTGTTATGTGAGCTGTCACTGTATTGTGATTTCATGTACTTGATATAATTTCCTCTCTCTTGTTATCTCACTGGTCATATGAAAGAGGAAGGTTATTACTGAGAAATTGACTATTGAATTACACTTCCTAGTATGAATCTATGGAACCTATGACTGCGGTGATTATTGAGGTTGATTTCATGCGAGGCATGCATCCCATATTCTATGTGCTATGTGATGTAATTATCACCTAGTTGTATCTTTATCACATACTAGCTCACTCACCTTATGAAAGGGAAGGGTAATATTGATTATTGAGCCATGGACAATAATATGACATGTACTTGTTTATTGCATATTGGTGATATAGTTGAGACTGATATCATGCATGATATGCTTCCATATTACTTTTATGTTGTCCCAATGGTAAGGAGAGTGATTGAGAGACTCCGAGGTCTTTGCCGGAGATTGAGAGTGACAAAGAGACTCCGAGGTCTTTGCCGGAGATTGAGAGTGACAGAGAGACTCCGAGGTCTTTGCCGGAGATTGATTATGATTGATAGCCTCCGAGGTTTCTGCCGGAGAGCACGAGTGGTACATGGGCTTCGCGGGTCCCCGATGGGTCATGACTATGAGGTATTTCCATAGCATGTGTGTACGAGGGGAGCGTGAGAGGTGAATACTACATCGCATAACATTTACATAGCACGACATTGCATTGCATAGCACTCCATTTGAATTGCTATTCATGTCATTGCATGGTACATTCTCTAATTGATTCTTGATTTGTAAACTATTGAGTTGTTGTTTGTAAGTATTTATTTTAGAGGCTTGATGGACTCGAAGTTTAGAGATTCCCCCTAGACTTATAACCTGAGATATTGAAATCCCTTGTGACTATCGTTACTGCAAGACTTTCATATGTGCTAGAGTTGTGACTGTGTTTGATTACTTATCTGCTTACTTGTTAGTTGCTTCTTGTTTATATGCGTGAACTAACCATTGTCGGTCTATGATACCTACGAGCCTTGTGTTGTGCCCATACTACTCTTGCTACACTCCTTGTGGAGTGTAGAGTTATTTTCAGGTGATGTTCGGAGTCTCACGATCGTTTCGAGGCATTCGTCAAAGGCGTTTGAGTGAGTTATTAAGATCTTGCAACCCAGAGGCTCTCCTTAGATTTCTGTTGTTCTCTATCCTTAAATAGAAGTCGTATCCAGTTTGAGTCTGTTATCTACTTCAAATTGTAAACTTCTTAGAAGCTCTTGTATGAGTCTAGACCAGATTTTGGGAATTTCTTATAATAAAAGTATTTATTCCGCATGTTGTATCAAATTAAGGTAGTTACCTGAAGGGTTCGCCCACTAGGGAGGGTTAGTGTGGGTGCCCGCATGATCCATGATTTGGGTCGTGACAGTATTTGACTGTATGTATTGTTTGAATGATCTACATACAACGAAATACAATCAAAACAAAAGGATATATCAATATATAAATGCAATAAAATACATAGCTCCGTCGTGTATTTAAATGCAATGGAATACAACCATTTTAAATAAACATGTATTTAGAGAAATTATATTGATGAATAACTTGTATTTTTTGGGAAAACTAGGTGTATTTGACCGCATGTGTTGTTTGAATGATCTATATACAACCAAAACAAAACGATACATAAAATATAAATATAATAAAATACATAACACCGTCGTGTATATAAATGCACTTAAATACAT
Organism: Lycium barbarum; assembly: GCF_019175385.1. Classification (NCBI taxonomy): domain Eukaryota; kingdom Viridiplantae; phylum Streptophyta; class Magnoliopsida; order Solanales; family Solanaceae; genus Lycium; species Lycium barbarum. The sequence continues at coordinate 115,349,406 of NC_083344.1, read as the reverse complement.
CATTTTGAATACACATGCATTCAGACATATTAAGATTGCATGTATCCAAAATACAACCAAATACATGTGACGTCAAATAAGGTTGGATATAGTTGAACAGTGTACTCAAACACACTGAAATACATCAAATACGGCGAAAATGCCTAAATGTAGCTACGAATTGTGAATAGTAAATGTAGCTAAGGATTGAAAACAAGCATTAAAAGGTAGTTATTTATGTAAGTTGTCCTTAAAAAATTGGCATTTTATGACCAAATACTTCAACCAGAAAAATAACTTCAGTTTTTCATTTTCCCTCCTGCTTCTTGTTTGAATTTTGACGACTTTCATGAACAACGACTCCATGAGGATCCTATCATTCCATTTGACACATGGAGCCAAACCTAAGCCACTAGGATAACGTAACATCTTGAGCTAATTAAAATAGGGTCATTTGCACGATTGCCCTTCAAAGGCACTGGTATTTAATTTTTGCCTCTCAAATTGTTGGTCTTTAATTTTTGCCCTCTGCCTAATACCCCGAAGTTCTAGGTTCGAATCCCGACTCAGTAAAAATAAAAAGAATTTCATAAGGCAGAAATTTGTAGCAAAATTAGACCTATTCGGACAAAAGTTAGGCCTTAAGGCAAATTTTTGCCCAAACTCTGCCTTATAGTGTAGGTTCAAACTCTAAGGTAGAGTTTGAATCCAAAATTCTGTCTTGCAGTTTTTTTAAAAAAATTTTAACTGAATGGGGATTCGAGCCAAGAACTCATGTGTTTTTATGCGAAGGACAAAAATTAGAGACTAACAATTTGAGGGACAAAAGTTAAAGACCAGTGCCTTTGAAGGACATTTCACGCAAAAAAAAAAAAAGATCAAATTAAGCTCAGCATTTGTTACCCAATTAAATGGACTAGCTCAACATTGACTATTTAGACTAATATATTTCTATTATATATAAGTGGCTAAGGAGACCAACACATCAATATCTACTTGTACCCAAAGCGTTACAAATTATACACGCAATGAATGCTTGTATCAAAAGCTATATAACTTGTACACTTTAACCAACTGCTTTTTTATCCCAACGTGGACATATGTCATTGTGCTTAATATTTATACCCTTCTCATGTATAGATGTATGCACTTCAATTTTAATTCTCCGACACATTTATAAGTGGTTAAGGAGGACCAACACAGCAATATCTACTTGTATCCAAAGCTTTACAAATTGTACACACAATGAATGCTTATACCAAAAGCTATATAACTTGTACACTTTTAACCAATTGCTTTTTAATCCCATGTGGATATATGTCAGAGTGCTTAATATTTATTCCCTTCTCATGTATAGATGTATGCACTTCAATTTTAATTCTCCGACACATTTATAAGTGGCTAAGGAGGACCAACACAGCAATATCTACTTGTACCCAAATCTTTACAAACTGTACACATAATGAATGTTTGTACCAAAAGCTATATAACTTGTACACTTTAACCCACTGCTTTTTTATCTCATGTGGACATATGTCATAGTGCTTAATATTTATTCTCTTCTCATGTATGACGTATGCACTTCAATTTTAATTCTCCGACACATTTATTTCCTCCGTGCACTTTTACTTGTTCACTTTTGACTTTTCACGTTCTTGTTGAATATTTATTCTCTTCTCATGTATAGACATATGCAGTTCAATTTTAATTCTCCTACACAAATTTATTTCCTCCATTCACTTTTGACTTTTCACGTTCTTTAAGAATTAATAAATCTCACGTGGACATATGTCATAGTACTGAATATTTATTCTCTTCTCATGTATACACGTATGCATTTCAATTTTAATTCTCTGACATATGTTTATTTCCTCCGTGCACTTTTACTTGTTCACTTTTGATTTTTCACGTTCTTGCTGAATATTTACATATGTCATAGTACTTAATATTTATTCTCTTCTCATGTATAGACGTATGCATTTCAATTTTAATTCTCCGACACATTTATTTCCTCCGTGCACTTTTACTTGTTCACTTTTGACTTTTCACGTTCTTGCTGAATATTTACTTAATATTTAATTCTCTTCTCATGTATAGACATATGCAGTTCAATTTTAATTCTCCTACACAAATTTATTTCCTCCGTGCACTTTTACTTGTTCACTTTTGACTTTTCACGTTCTTTAAGAATTAATAAATCTCACGCGGACATATGTCATAGTACTAAATATTTATTCTCTTCTCATGTATACATGTATGCACTTCAATTTTAATTCTTCGACACATATTTATTTCCTCCGTGTACTTTTAACTTTTCACGTTCTTTAAGAATTAATAAATGAAGTACTCCCTCCGTTCCACATTACTTGACTTTTCACGTTCTTTAATAATTAATAAATTAAGTACTCCCTTCGTCCCATATTACTTGGCCACATTACTATACTTGACTTTTCACGTTCTTTAAGAATTAATAAATGGAGTATTCCCATCGTCCCATATTACTTGGCCACATTACTAAAAATATATGCCTATTTTTCTATTATATATTTTTCTTATATTTTTTTATATTTCTATTATATATAAATGCCCAAGGTGGACGAACACAGCAACAATAAGTTGTACAAAAAGCAACTAAAATTGTACTCTAAGCAGGGACTAACGTGTGTACATTTCGGAAGTTGAACATTAATTCTACCTCTTGTGTGTTTAATTTTTAAGTCCCCACGGGTCCGCAGTGTCTCAATTGTTATTTTATTTCCTTCATTTGGCATATACTCCCTCTGTCTCAATTTATGTGTTTACGTTTGACTAGACACGGAGTTTAAGAAATAAAGATAGACTTTCAAATCTTATAGTTCTAAATTAAAAATGTGTATAAAATAATAAAATATCCTTTGAATCTTGTGATTATAAACTTGACATATAGGATATTTAAATTGTCAACTTACTAAATATAAAAAAAAAAAAAAGGCGGACATAACTAAAATAAGATAAATTTTAACAACAATTGAAAAATTAAGAGGAAAAGAAAAAAATATGGAGGCTCACTAAGGAAAATCGCAGTATCCTTTGCAAAATATACAAACCATAAAGACTAACTAATTGAGTAACTAAATTAATCATGTTGGGCCTCATGCATCGCACGGGCATAGTTTGCAAGTATTGAAACTAGGGCAAAGTACATAAATGACAAACATTTGGGCTTTAATCAAGCCACATAGCAAATTTTCAATATTTACATTTTGTAGCAACTACCCAGCTGCCAATGGTTGTATACGTTTTTTTTTCACTGTATTCGTTTTTTATTTTCGCTGTATTCATGAATACAACAATTTTTTTCTTGTTTTTTCATTGTATTCATGAAGATGACTATCTGTATTTATAAATTGGCTTGCTGCATTCATAAATACAGCGAGTAAAAAATGAATTCATAAAAACTTATGTACACCAAAAATTAACAAACACCATATTTTTCGGTATGTATACAACAAATACAGGCGTATACAACATAGATACACCAAAACAATTAATAAAAACTTGCGAAAAACACTGTATACAACATACGTACACCAAAAAAATAACGAATACACTCAAAAATTGAATACAAAAAAAATAAAATTGATTGTATTCATTTGTATACAGGCATAACTTCACTCTATTCATATGCATACAAAAAGATTTCTTCGAAAAACGCAAAAAATATTGTATACAGTGTATGTATACATAGATCTGGAAAAAAAACTTCCGAAAAATATGTATACAGTGTATGTATACACAGATCTTGAAAAAAAAACTTCCGTTCAAAAATTCCGATCAGATCTATGTACACCTTCTTCTCCTTCACCTTTTTTTCTCCGTCATCATCACCGTCACCTTCAGATCTCACCGGAAAAGCTATAGATCTAGAGCTCTGTTGTCGCTCCGGCGAAAAGCACTACATGCACTGCTCAGATCTGTCGTAGATCTGAGCTTTTTTTTTCTTTTTGCTTCGAACAATGCTCAGATCCGTCGGTATTGACTCTTTTCCGGCATAGATCTGAGTTTTTTTTCCCTTTTTGGCGCCGGAGAAGAAAGGAAAAAGGGGCACGGTTGGAGAAGAAAGGGAAAGGGGAAGGGGCTGGCAGTGACGGTGGTGAAGGGGCTCGGCATTTCGCCGGAGCTCCGGCGGTCGGTGGTGGCCGGCGGCGGAGCAGTGGGGAGAAGAGGGGGGAGAGAGAGATGGGAGGGTTGAGTTGGAAGTGAATAGTGTGATGGGTATTCTACTTTGTGTGTATATATATATATATATATATATAGTTACTAAATGTCATTAATATACGAATGTTTGTTATGAGAAGTAATTAAGTTAAAATTATAGCTATTAAATATCAATACCCACTATATGTTTGTTATGTCATGTGGTTATCCCTTGAAACTAATACACAGTCCAAGTCATTTTATAGATTTAAGCCCAATAAATCTAAATGCTTACAGAGGCATAGGAATATCGATGGAGCATAAAAAAAATGAGTATACCCACTCAATTACATTACATGCATATAATGAAACTTTATAATTCCACCGAATTACAGCGAACTCCAATTCCAAAATAGCTTTCCAAACAGGCCCCTAATGAACTGATGTATTCATGAATAGCATCCGAATTCCAGTGATGTCTCTCACACTTACACAAAATATACTTATAATTGTGGCTGCAAAATGGACCTAACTAAAACCATAATATAGCACGCCCAACCTCACCATTGTCCACTTGCCTTTGTATGATCATTTATTTATGAGTTAAACTTACATGAACTAAGGGCCGTTTGGTTCACATGCTATAGTTATATTATAATATATATCAGCAGATAATGCAGTACTTCTTTATACAAACAATATACATAATTAATTCTTTACCAGGTTGTTTGATATTAAACAAATATCACGAGGGAAACTACACGTATGAATCTACAAATGCTGCTTCAGAAAAATCTTGATTAGCGTAGATGAATTATATTCGAACCATCGATGTTATAACTATCTGAATGATTAGTGATTTCAAGCTTGTTCGAAAAGTTCTTAGGACATTTCGGGAGATGGAACATAACCTTCTCAAGAAAGAGATCATTGATAGAAAACAAAGTCCAAGAATCACATGTAAATCGATAGACGACAATTGTAGGAACACTAATCTTGTTCTTTTGCAAGAATTGTTTGAAAGAGATAGAATTTTCTAAGTCCGGATACTGTTATTATTTGTTTCTTCTCAGAGATGGAGTATAAAAGAAAGAAACGTTGTATCTGACTTAGGAACCATATCCTTATATAATACGTTTAAGTGTCTTTTCATGTTTAAATGATACCTTTTCAATAAGTCTCCATCAGACACCAAGAAAAGGCTAATGGGTTTCTACTTATTTAAAGTAACCCCCATAATAATTGATATTTATTTTATAAGTCCAAATATTTCAATTCTTTAATTAGATCATAAAATGGACTCCTTTAATGATAGCATATGTTGGTGTTATTACAATGAAATTACAATTACAATTGAAAAATAAAAATAAAGAAATAAAAATATCTTCGGCTGAGGCGCGGATATCTTGCTCTCTTTAAGGAGATTCAAGCCCACTACAGCAAATCTACCGGTCCAGCAGTAATCTTTCTGACTTGTCCCCTCCAGGATACAATAGCCCGATCACGTCGTATAACTCAACAAACTCTGGACAAGATGTTGAGTCCAAAGCTCCACAAAAAAAAAAAAACACCTTCCTTCAACTAATAAACTCTCTTTTTTACTTCCCTCACTTTTGAAGAACTCTCTAAAGTATATATTTTTCTCTACTCTACACAAGTGAAGGATGGATAACTATTTATAGGTGAATAATATTATCCTTATAATAATGGATGAAAGGTATGGTTTAGTGGGATATTACACTTATAATTATGTAGAGAATATAGGTGAGTAATGAGTAGGAATTACAAGGAATAATGGTCACATTATGGTCACTTTATGCCACCAAAAACGTAAGAAACTAAGACCAATTCTGGCTCTTTGTGGCTGCCTAACGGACAAGGAGTTACAAGGCATTATTGCCATTAACTGATGATATTTAAAAGGGAAACTTAAGGCCATAATCTGCCTTATGAACGTGGGAGAAGAATTGGACAATCTGGCACTTTAAATATTGATATGTAATATTAAAATGCTCAAAACACTTACAATCCCCCACTCATTTTAATATTAATCTAAGAGAGTTTATCAGCTGAAGGTAGACTAGTATGCATAATGAAGGTGTGCTATGCATTGAACCTCCACTTAGTAAAACAATAATCTTTACTCCAGAGCCGTAGTGGTATCAGACTTGAACTATGACTGCTTTAGAGAAATAAATAATTATTGCTTACACATAATAATCAAGGTGTTGACATGAGTTTTAACAGTCAGCACATTACGGCCTTGTGCTATCCCAGTTTCATGAGTGCTTTTGAGAATGACCCAATTCTCATAGGAAGCGGCCTACTTCCACACTCACATAGGTGAAATCTGTCAAGGGTGCTTCTGTAACTTAACACCCCACTCATACGAGCTACAGTATTTCATTAAGAGTTTATAAACTCAACCTCCACAAACTGTTACAGAATAATGCAGCCACACCATAGGGAGGGAATAAATAAAATAGTGCATTTTTTCAATAATTCATCATATGATTCGTTTTTCCCATTGAACCTGGATATAGGATCTCTAGTCCCCAAGTTGGGTTTCCTCATATACGATTCATGAATTTATGGGCTTCAATCCCATCCCTCTCGATGTGCTCCAGACCTTTTCTCTTGCCAAGGCCTTGGTTAGTGGATTTGCAAGATTATCACAAGATTTGACATAATCAATGTTAATGGTCCACTTGTCAAATATGATCTCACAGTACTGTGTTTTCTCCTTATAGGTCTGGATTTACCGTTATAATAACGGTTTTGAACTCTACCAATTGCAGAGGTGCTATCACAATGAATGAAAATAGGAGGAATTGGTTTTTGAAAATAAGGAATTTGAAATAATAAATCTCTTAACCAATTCGCTTCTTCACTAGCTGAAGCCAAAGCAATTAGTTCGGCCTCTATGGTAGAGTTAGCAATAATAGTTTGCTTTTTTGATTTCCAACAAATAGCACCACCTGCCAACGTAAAAATATAACCAGTGGTTGAACAGGAATCACCATATAAAGTGTTCCAATCTGCATCAGAAAAGCCTTCAAGTACAGCAGGATATTTTTTTTTTATAAAATAAGCCATAAGTTTTTGTACCCACTAAATATTTCATAACTCTCGTTATGGCATGCCAATGCTCACTACCTGGCTTGCTTGTAAACCTGCTAAGTACTCCAACTGCAAATGCAATATCAGGCCTAGTGCAATCAGTCACATATCTCAAACTTCCAATTAAGCTATCATATTCCTTTTGATTTATCACATCATTTTCACTTTGAACAGGAAAAAAGTGAACACTTGAATCAAAAGGAGTTATAACATGCTTGCAATCAAGAAAGTTATATTTTTTCAAAATTTTCTCAACATAATGTGATTGGTCAAGGAATATTCCATCACATGTTTTAGTAATTTTTATTCCAAGATTAAATTTTGCCTCACCAAGATATTTCATATCAAAATGGCTTCTAAGAATATTTTTAGTTTCACCAATAACATTCATGTTAGAGCCAAAGATCAATAAATCATCAACATAGAGGCAAACAATAACATGTGAATTATTCCAAGACTTATGATAGATGCACTTATCACACTCGTTCATTCTAAAACCATTCTCAATCATGCAAGAATCAAATTTCTCATGTCATTGCTTTGGTTCCTGTTTCAAGCCATGTAGAGATTTAGTAAGTTTACACACTTTTCTTTCTTGGCCTGCTTCAACAAAACCTTCGGGTTGTTGCATATAAATTTCCTCATTTAAGTACCCATTTAAAAAACAGTTTTTACATCCATTTGGTGAATATGCAAATGAAAAATTGCAGCAATAGCAATTAAAAGCCTTATGGATGTAATTCTAGTTACCGGAGAAAAAGTATAAAAAATTTCTAGGCCTTCTAGTTATTTAAAACGGGCAATTCGCAGAATTGCCCTTATTTTGGGGTGGTTTTTAAATTTTGCCCCTCATATTTGAAATCTTTAAATTTTGCCCTTCGGCTAAACCCCATGGGTTCCGGGTTCGAACCCCCACACAGTCAAAATTTAAAAAAAAATCGCAAGGCAGGATTTAAATTTCGCTATGCCACCACCGGCATACACTTGTGAAGAAATTACCAAAGTTATGCCGGACCCGACATACTTATGCCTTATGGGCAGACTTGGCAAAAGTATGTCGGGTCCGGCATAACTTTGGTAATTCCTTCACAAGTTTATGCCGGGTCCGACATAAAAGTTTGCCCATTAAAAGTATGCCCCCACGAGCATAAACTTGTTAAGGAATTAACAAACTTATGCCGGACCCGGCATACTTATGCCTTATGGGCAGACTTGGCATAAGTATGCCGGGTCCGGTATAACTTTGGTAATTCCTTCACAAGTTTATGCTGGGTCCAGCATAAAAGTTTGCCCATTAAAAGTATGCCCCCACCGGCATAAACTTGTTAAGGAATTACCAAAGTTATGTCGTACCCGGCATACTTATGCCAAGTCTGCCCATAAGGCATGAGTATGCCGGGTCCGACATAAATTTGGTAATTCCTTAACAAATATATGCCGGGTCCGGCATACACGCGACCCAAACCTTACCTTGCAATTTTTTTTTAATTTATGCTTGAGCGGGGGTTCAAAATCAAAACCTCATGATTTCTGCGTGAACGCTCAGAGTTGCAATGCGAAGGGCAAAAATTAAAGACCAGCAATATGAGGGGCATATTTTAAAGACCACAAATATGAGGGGCAAAATTTAAAGACCACCCCAAAAGAAGGGCAATTCGCGCAAAATATGATTTAAAACCCTTAGCAACTAGTCTAGCCTTATATTTATCAACAGAACCATCCGGCTTTAACCTTTTTCTAAGGACCCATTTACACCCAATTGTTTTACAACCCGGTGGTAAGTCAACTAACTTCCAAGTTTTATTGGAAATAAGTGATTACATTTCATCATTTACAGCCTCTTTCCAAAAAATAGCATCATGTGAAGATAAAGCTTCTTGTAAATTAAGAGGGTCATCTCCAACATTAAAAACGTAAAAATCAGGACCAAAATCTTTTTCTACTCTAGCTCTTTTACTTCGTCTTAACTCAAAATCATCACTTTCTTTATTTTTCAAAACAGAAGTAGAAGAACTAGGTAGTGATAAAATATTTTCGTTAGTCCTATGACCCCTACTATTTTTAGAATCAAATGAAAATTTATTTTCATGAAAAATAGCATCACCTGATTCTATTATTATATTATCTTCAAGATTAAAAAACCTATAGGTTGTACTATTTGAAGCATAACCAAGAAAAGCACAAGTAGTAACTTTTTTACCCAATTTACCTATTTTGGGATCCATTAACCTCACATAAGCTAGACAACCCCACACTCTTAAATATCCCAAATTTGGCTTGTGACCTTTCCACAACTCAAATGGTGTTAATTTAATATTTTTATGAGGCACACGATTCAACACATAATACGCAGTTAAAATAGCTTTACCCCAAAAATTTAGAGGTGCACTAGACTCAATAAGCATGGCATTTGTTAACTCAACCAAAGTTCTATTTTTTCTCTCCGCTAGCCCATTAGACGCAGGAGAATAAGGTGGAGTAGTTTCATGAATTATTCCTAATGATCTAACAAAAGAATTAAACTCATTAGACTCATATTCACAGCCTCTATCACTTCTAATTCTTTTTATTTTTCTTCCAAACTAATTTTCAACTTCATGGAGATAAATTTTAAAATTTTCAAAAGCATCACTTTTAGTTTTCATCAAGAAAACATATGTATACTTAAAAAAGTCATCAATAAAAGTGATAAAATATATATTTCCTCCGCGAGTTAAAATTCCTCCAAGTTCACAAATATCAGTATGAACTAACTCTAACAATTCAGTTTTTCTTTTAACTTGAAAATGAGGCCTTTTTGTGATTTTGGCTTTACTACAAGCCTCACATTTTTCAAAATCCTTTTTAATCATTGGGATTAATCCTAAACTACTCACGATTCTCACATAACGATTATTAATATGACACAAACGAGCATGCCAAAAATTAGTGGAAGAAAGCATGTAAACATAATTATAACTTTATTCATTTCAACATTCAACTTGAACATCCCATCACAAGCATACCCCCTTCTCACAAAAATACCTTTTTTCACTATTACATATTGATTAGACTCAATAATTTGTTTGAAGCCTGCTTTATTTAGAAGAAAACTAGACATCAAATTTTTTCTCATGGAAGGAGTAAAAAGTACATCTTTTAAAGTTAACACCCTTCCTGAGATAAAGCTCAACTCGACATCTCCCTTTCCAAGCACTTGAGTAGTGTGAGAATCACCAAGCATGATGGTTTTGGGCTCCTCAAATGGAGTATACACTTGGAACCAATCTTTGTCATAGCAGACATGACGGTTTGCACCAGAATCATCCCACCATCCATCAACATTTTCAACCATATTTATGTCTGTTATCACCGCCACAAGTGGCTCTTCGGTAACGTTCGCCTAAGGTGTAGGACCACGTTTCCAAAACTTGCAAAATCGAGCAATATGCCCACTCTTGCCACAGACAAAGCATGGTTCTCCATTTTGTGCTTGGTTATTACCACCATTATTTTTCTTGGGAGGTCTACCATTATTTTTCTTGAATATTTTCTTCTTAGGCTTCATAGAGGTATTTTTGTTAGCATTGGGAGAAGCATTATTTGAAGTAATTAAATTTACCTTATTTGTGACGGGTTGTAAGTTGCTATCTTCCGTTTGCAAAAGTGCATCTTGGCCCCTTGCCTCTTCTTCCATGCGGATTCGCATAATCAACGTCTCAAGAGAGGTTTCCTTTTGTTTGTGGCGCATATATAGTTTTTTGAAATTCCTTCCATGAAGGTGGAAGTTTATCTATTATGCCACAAACAATAAGGTTATCTCCAATTTTTATCTCTTCGGATCTAAGCTCTCCAACGATCATTATAACGTCTTGAGCTTGGTCTAGCACTGATTTGTTGTCCACCATTTGGAAATGAAAAAATCTACTAGCAGCATATTTTTTCGCTCCAGCCTCCTCAGTATCATATTTACTCTGCAACGCTTTCTAAATTTTCTTTGCGATAGAGTAAGTTCTATCATAATAATCATAAAATTTATCTGATAGACAATTAAGTAAATAATACCGACACTTGTATGAATCTTCATTGTACTTTTCAATTTTTTCTTGAAGAGAAATAAGTTCTTCATCATTCATGGAAGAGTTGTCTACTTTATTTGGATTTTTCTCACTTAACACATAAGAAACATTGAGAAGACTTAAGTAGAAAAGTACTTTACCCTTCCATCTCTTAAAATGAGTCCCGTTGAACCGAAATAGCTTCTTAAGATCTCTCACTTTGACATCCGCGAATTTTTCAATTGTAGCCATGAATCTCCTTAAAATTGTTGGCGATATGACAATGAAATTACAATTACAACTGAAAAATAAAAATGAAGAAATAAAAATATCTTCGGCTGAGGCGCAGATATCTCGCTCTCTTTAAGGAGATTCAAGTCCGCTGCAGCAAATCTACCGGTCCGGCAGTAATCTTTCTGACTTGTCCCCTTCAGGATACAACAACATGATCACGTCGTATAACTCAACAAACTCTGGACAAGATGTTGAGTCCAAAGCTCCACAAAAAAGAAGAACACCTTCCTTCAACTAATAAACTCTCTTTTTTACTTTCCTCACTTTTTAAGAACTCTCCAAAGTATATATTTTTCTCTACTCTACACAAGTTAAGGATGGATAGCTATTTTTAGCTGAATAATATTATCCTTATAATAATGGATGAAAGGTATGGTTTAGTGGGATATTAAACTTATAATTATGTAGAGAATATGCGTGAGTAATGAGTAGGAGTTACAAGGAACAATGGTCACATTATGGTCACTTTATGCCACCAAAAACGTAAGAAACTAAGACCAATTCTGCCTCATTGTGGCTGCCTAACGGACAAGGAGTTACAAGGCATTATTGCCATTAACTGATGATATCTAAAGGGAAAACTTAAGGCCATAATCTGCCTTATGAACGTGGGAGAAGAATTGGACAATTTGGCGCTTTAAATATTGATATGTAATATAAAAATGCTCAAAACACTTCCAGCATATCTATGTATAAATATATTAATATGTGAGTCCATAAAATAGAGAAAATTACTAACAATCATTTCAGTTTAAAGTCTTAAAAGAACAATATCATATGATATTACAGTACTAAGACTTAAAAGCAGTTTGGATAACGGCATTATAAATAACAACTACAGAACAAAGGTTTCTTAACGATACTTCTTTTATCTTTGAGTTGTTCTGCACTTGTCGCATCAGTAAGCTTGCTTGCAATTTGATAGCATGAATGGACTTCATACATTGCCAATTTCACCTCCTCCTCCGAAAGAACAGAAGACGATTGCCAATTAGGACGTATTGAGCCTTTACTAATGACAGGCTTCTTAATATCAACGTCGGCTTCAGCCATCACCTCTTCTAGTGTACTACTCAGCAGCTTTGGCTTCTTCAAAAGCTTGCCAGCCAAGTAACCAACAGCCACAATTCTACTAAGTTCTAATTTCCTGTAGCTGGGAACTCCAGATATACCATATGAGACGCTCACAGGTATAGAATATGAGAATGTAGATTTCTGGCTTATGTTTCTAGGACCTATAAAAGTAATAGTTTGGTCATTCAGGAACTCCTTAAGAGACTGGGGGGTACCAGTTTGATTATCCAAGACCACCATGCGCTTAAATTGAATTATTAGGCACCGGTTTTTCACACGAAACAGCAACAAATCTCCATTATTTACCACATCAGTTCCAACAAATGGATTTGGAGTACTCTTCAATTCACTCTTTAGTTCCGAGATGCTACTGTTGACAATAGTTTCACGATCAGCAACTGTTGTGATGACAGTGTCGTTGCCAATTTTCACATTATAGGTGCTCGCTTCAATGAGCCAAGGAAGGGGCAAGAGCTCTGACATTTTCACTGTTAGTGTTGGTCGCTCTGAATGCCAATCTCCACAATATTTCTTGTTATCTTTTGTTATGAAAATAGCTAACAAACCCTATTTATAATAGTATGAAACCTACTTTAACTCAAAACAGAAAAATCTATTCCTATATAAATTTGATTATAAATCTTAACTAGACATGAATCAAAATGCCAAATTCTAATCAATTTTGGTTTACTACAACTTTGAATAATTATTTTGAAGAGGAGTAATACATATATTGGTAGAGAAATAATTCTCAAAGGTAGTTGTTAACCATGTCTGTGGTGAGAGCTTTGAGTGACATATAATAAATGGGGTCGACTACCGGTTTTTGCATAGCTACTTAATCAAGACACACAAACATTCTAGTCTAAGAGCGATGTAAATGTCGGAAGGATTTTCGCACAACAAACAGGGGATTTCTTCAAGTAAGCAGAAATCAAAACTACTGGAAATGTGTCACGCAGGCTATCAATTCTCAGATTACAAAGGGGGAAATCCTACTATTACAAGTCTACACAACTACTTGAAGGAATAGAAAAATATACCTGGGTTTGAAGATTGCGGAGCTGTGGATCTGTGCATCCAAGAGAATCTACTTTCCTTTTAGTGTTGTGTTGGATTTCCATTTTGGGTTGTCTTTTTGTGTGTTGATGTAAATGATTGATTAATGCCACTAGGCAGCTGCTTAGTGGTTGCTTAAAAAAAAAAAATCTCTCATTTCATAATAAGTGGTGTTTTAGATTTCAGGAAGAAATTGATTTTATTCTTTAAGAAAAACTCATAATTTTTTAGGAGTGAGTAATTTCTTAAAGATTTTACATAAATTGAAATACCACTTATTATGATACAAAGAGAGTATATTGGTAACTTGGACATACCGAGCGTTACATCTTCTTTTTGAATGATAAAGCGAACTGGTAGTTCTCTTTATATCATTCACTACATTCACGGTTCCGTAAATTACGCATGTAACACGATGTAAAAAATTAAATGTCAATTTCTTAATAGTGATTGTCTTAGTCCCTACATACTCTATGTGTTTTAATTTATGTGAACTTATTTAACTGAGTATGGAGTTTAAAAAAATAGAGAAGACTTTTAAACTTGTGAAGTAAAATAAGTCACATATATTTTGTGTGGCTATAAATCACTGCATAAAGATAAATTATTTTCAAATATAGAAAGCAGTCATTCTTTTTTACACAGACTAATAAGGAAATGAGTTCACATAAATTGAAACATAGGGTATATATATATATATATATATATATATATAAGGATGTTTTACACTATCAGGTCAATTTTGTGATGGTAGGCACTACTAAAAAATCACTATTTTCTTACTAATTTCCTATCAAAAAATGTTCAGTGGTTATTTCACACCGACATTCAGGGGGGAAAAACTAAATAGTAGTGTTTTCACACGGAAAAAATTAGAAAGTTTCCCAGCGTTTCAATGAAACATGTTTCTATCATATGTTTTTCGAGTGAGCTGGTTCGGTGGGAATAAGGTGAAAAAACCATGTTTTAAAGCACAATTTTTCACTGAATGTTGGTGGGAAAAACCCATATTTCTAGTAGTGAGGTAGCTTATCTTGTTTTCAATATTATAAATGTCATATTTTAAGGAAGATTACCTATGAATAAATGTCTTATAAATAAATGTCTTTTTGGTGACTTGATAGTAGGGGTGACAAAATTAGCCCATAGAAACATGACCCGCCCGACTCATTCAAGTTTGTGTTGGTCTTTGGCCTCCCTATTTATCGGTTCAACCCATTTTGACCCGTCCAGTTCAGTCTATCTATTAGGCTGATATATAATCCAAATTGACTCATAAAAAAACTTTATCAAAATATTTCAAAAAGACATTAATTCTATTTGATATGTTATATATAACCATAACAAAGAAAAAAATTATTATGTACTTCAAAAATTAGACAAGAACAAACCAAGAAATTAAAACTTAGTAAGAATTGGACTGATTGATTTAAGACTCGCTTTTTAGCCTAACCCATTTCACCCCAAGTAACAATATCCTGCCTATTTATTACTCCCTTCGTTCCATAATAAGTGGTGTTTTTAGCTTATGCACACTCCTTGTGTTTTTACTAACATACTCCTAATTAATGCCTAGAAAAAGAAAAGTTACTTAATGAATCTTGATTGTAAATAAGGGTAAGTTTGGGAGAACAAGATCAATATCTTCTTGAAATCCTAAAACACAACTTATTTTAAAACAAAATGAAAAGCCTAAAACACCACTTAGTATGAAATGGAGGGTGTAGCTTAGTTCATTTAATCTGCCCAAATTCAATCTAACCTGCCCATTTAACTCCCACGATGGTATAAAAACTTTCTTACTCAAAAGTGTTATTCTGGTTTCATAGATCAACAGTGGACAAACAGTCAATTTAGCCGTGATTTCTTAATTTCAAATAACAACGATCTGCCCATCTATTAACTTAGTCCATTTAATCTAACCCAAATTCAATCCAACCTGCCCGTTTGACTCTCTTGATAGTATCAAAATTTTCTTACTCAGAGGTCTTATTCTGATTTCATAGATCAACAGTGGAAAAACAATCAATTTAGTCGTGATTTCTTAATTTCAAAGGGAGCAACATTAAATTATTGGATCGAAATTCACAAAAGAACTAGCATTAAGTTCCATGCCTTTTAACGCAAGTTCTTTAGCATTTCTGAGTTACCAACTAATGGAGTTTTACTAATTTTACTAAGTAGCTAGAGTTAAGATCGGATAGTTGAAATGAAAAAATGCTAGTAGGGTATTATGGAATAGAAAACCTATCAAAGTGAAATTAAAGGTAAGTTCAATAATGATAGAAGTTGAAAACAATATCATTAGAAAAACGTCTCTTTCTTCCTAGATTTAACAATAGGAAATATCACAGAAGCAGGACTTCCTAAGAGAACCCGTAATCCCGTATTCCCTCCCTCCCATATTATTTGACATCACTTTTTTTTTTACATGCTCCTTAAGAAATCATAAATTAAAAGATATATTTTACTAAATTATCTCTATCTCTCTCCAATAAATACATTCTAACCAATATTAACTATTTTAAAAAACATTTAATACTAAGGGTAAGATTAAAAAAATTAATTAATTTATCTTAATTTTATAAATGAACAAGTAATTTAGAATATATTTTTAATAATGTGGTTAAGTAATATGAGACAGAAAGAGTACATGTGAAAGCGAAAAGCTGATGCATGTAACTTGCAAAATTGGAGTCCTACTTCCGAAGCTAGTAAATGAGGAAAACAAGGGGGAATTTGGTCACGACCTACAATATGCGCGCGCGCACATGTATGTGCCTATCTAGAGAATCTGGGCAATCAATGAGTAAACTAAGCCAATGGATGCTTGGGAAAAGCCAGAGATAAGTTTAAGGCAAAGTGTATACTTCCTCCGTCTCATATTATTTGGTCATATTACTAAAAATATATATTCCAAAATAATTGTCTATTTACAAAACTAAGATACAATTAATTAATTTTTTCTATTTTATCCTTAACATTAATTATTTTTTAAAGTAACCAATATTGATTAGAGTGTAATTTATTGAAGAGAGATAAGGATAATATAATAAAAATATACTTTCATTTATGATTGAAGAAAGTGACCAACTAAAATGGGATGCAGGGAGTATATGGTTCTACTCGAAGCACAAAGAGATAATATTTAATAAACAGAAATTGGATTGCTTCAAATTGGAGGAATCGAAACAGGTTGCTGTCGCCGTGGTTTTCCTTGAGCAGCGATACTAAAGCTGGTGTCGCGTGCTTGTTGAATAAATAGTACTCCTAATTCGGCCTTTTGTTTTTGCTTGTCTTTCTTGTTAAAAATAGATGATTCAAAATAGTAGTTGTTATTTTAGAAAATATGATATAATTAATTATAAATCGATTTGGCCATGAGAATTTTCACTTTTTTCTAGAATTTGTTTTACTTTATTTGAAAATCAGCATTTAACCATGAAAATTTCAAATACAATTAGAAGTTATATTTGAAATTTGAAAAATATATTTTAAACACCATTTTCACTTTCAGTAAATTCAAACAACCAAGTAATCTTTGAAAAAACTAGGAGTATAACCAAATACAACTCCATCTTCATCTCCAATTTCAAAACTCCAAATAAAGTGAAAAATATCTTGTTTTCATGGCCAAATGCCTACTCAAGTTCCACCTTTACCCGTACTTAATAAATGTAGAGAGAGAGAGAGAGAGAGAGAGAGAATAATGTGGTGAAAAAAAGAAAGTAATACTAAATTGAGATAAAAAAAAATAAGGATAATTTAGTCAAATTATCTTTTTCTTAAGGAGCATGTAAAAAATATGACAAATAAAAGGAACCGAAACGAAATCATTAATCAGTTTTAATTCTCCTAGGAGAAAAATGAATAACACAGAAGAACGGGAATTACGTAATTGTGTGAAAGACTTTTACGGTACCGCAAAATAGTGAGCTTAGTCTGGCACTTCTTTTAATTTTATCTAATTTGATGATTTTGCGTGCTTACTTATAGTGGTGAAGTCAGGAATTTAGTCAAGGGTGTTCAAATTTTAAAGGAGTGAATAATTTATTTATTTTTTACAGTCGAGTGGGTGCACAAAACCATTTTTTTTTTACTCATCAGTGGGTGCACCCAAAATTTAAAATCAAATTACATATCATTTAGCTAAATCTATATGAAAACTTAGAATCATGAAACTATCAATTGTATAAATCCAAAACTAACATAGAAAAGTCAACAAAAACAATTTTATATTCGACTTCCATTATTACAGACCTGCCAATTATCTACTGCCTTTTAGAAGCTTTTTTTGAAACAGGTAACATTATTGCCTTTTAGAAGCTTTTGCAGTCGATCTGCTAGTTGACATCATCTAGCTCATCATAAGGTTCATCACTTATAGAAGAAAAGGCCTGATAGTACATTTTTCACAGAGTACTTTTGTGAAATAATAGCTTTTGCATGAATGTCAAAGTGAGGCCGAATTAATGGATCGCTGTAGGTTTTGGTAGCCAAAGTTGTCTTGCAGACGCCTCCCGTTCCCTTTCTCCTCGACCAAGTTGATCCTGCATCATCTCGAATTCATTTTCATGGCCAATCATCATATTCTCGGGCTCTATAGCATGTAGAGATACATAGGCAAGAGACAAATTTTGTGCTTTCAGATTTTAGATGTTGTTGTACCTGCCTCCTATTGCCATCCAATGCTTCATGGTGGAATCAATACATTCTACTGCTTGTTCCAAGAGGAGATTTAGTCACAAAGCACTGATTCATTCCTCTGTAGTTTCTGCCAGGAAAACTTGATTTGATCTCGAGTCAACTATATCTTCAATAGTGCATGCTTGCTCTAGGAGTTCAGCTTCTAATATTGTCAATGCCCGCTTGTTATATTGCGAGGTTTCTCCATAATAGCTCTCGAGGATTCAACCTTTTTAATAGAACTGCAACAAAATACATCAATAATTTGCATTGATTGTTGTATAGTGCTCTCGTATTTGTTTTATGCAATAACTTCTTTCTGCAAGATCTGCACCCAAAGGCCAATTCATAAAATGGCAGAACTCTCAAATTTCATAGTTGAACAATTTCTCAAATAAAAAATAGGAAAAGCACTCTTTTCTCAAATAAACAAAGAGAAAGAAAAGACCCAAGTTTCTTTTCTCTCTTGAATTTGTCAAAAGGATGATCTGCTAACAGGAAGAAGGAGAGTTTTTTATCATTACCAGATCCTGAAAGTGCCCACTAACCAAAACTACTAATAAAACAATTCATGATATTAAAATAAAAAGAGTACATCAACTGTAGTACAACATTGACAAATATCTATTGCTTGATGTTCTAAATCTATTCTAGAAAATAAATTATGGAATGTCTATGCTAGTTTGTCATTCTTGCATGTCCTAAACCCAGTAGATATGATATCTTTCAATTAGAGCATAATTTTTCCATCAGTTTTTGTGAAGCTTTTAATAAGTTCGTGCAACTTCTGTAGGGCCATGGGATATACTTTTTCCCCTTCCTTGGCAAGGTAGATTGAAGACTCTCAATTAAGAAAACGCACATTACAAAAATATATGCAGGTAAATTGAGGAGCAAAATTCATGCCTTACGAAAGTCACAAATAGTTATTAAGCTCATAAATTGCACACGAATACACAATAACAATTCTAAAATGTAAATCAAGTAAAAGAAAAAAAACACCTCACAGGCCTAACTGATAGGGACCTCCAAAGAACTTCCGTGATTATCTTCAATGTCCTATTGAATCCACTTGGCGGAGCTCCCAAGGGAAAGTGATCACCATTGTCACACCCAGACCTTACTAGGGTGTGATGGGCACCCGACCCCATATTCGGAGCCGAGCGAACCCACAGACCTTTGGGACACACATAATCTTAGTGGACTTTTTAAATAAGATAAAAATAAAATATATAATAAACTCTCAAAATATGTTTGTTCGATGCTTTCCGAATCAAACAGAATCTATAATCATACAGAATTTAACACATAATACAGAATGACATATCGGCTGATGAAGCCGCATACACAACTGACATACTATACCCACGACTCTGTCTGCAAAGTCTTTAACATCAATCCGGAAATCATATCGTACATGCACTTTGACTCGGCAACGCTCCAGAAGCAAATGGAGCTCGCCAATCCTGCTGGAACATCCTCTATAACAACTTCACATCATCTGGGTGTACCTGCGCGACATGAAACGCAGCCCCCGAAGAAGAGAGGTCAATACGGAATATGTACTGAGTATGTAAAGCATGAAATACAGAAAACAGAACATACCGGATCAACAGTACAAAGGTAAATACATTATCCAGATTATCAAAGCGCTATTTCCCGATCACTAATCATGTAAGCAGATTTCGTATGTCAGAAAAGTGCAGACTCAGAATATTAGAATGATTGTTTCCCAAACACAGATCATATAAGCCGAAGTCGTATGTTAGAAGAAGTACGGATCCAGAATGTCAGAATACTTGTTTTTCCAGACACAGATCATGTATATCAATATCGTAGGTCAGAAGAAGTACAGAGGATACAAAACGCCAGAGAACTTACTTTCCAAACACAAACCGTGCATATCAGGGTCGTATGTCGTATATGTGCGTATAACAGATCCCGGCCCTTCCGTGAGGGACGCGGTGGACAGAACTATCAATGCATGTCAAAACATATGCCATATCCGGCCCCATTATGGGACTCGGTGAACAGAACGTGGTCGCCACCCCGTCACTGGCGCCACAACACAGCATAACTCCAGAGTAGGGAATATCTCCATAACATATCATAACATATCAGATGGCCATATCATATCAAACATCAGAATATGCACATATCATATCATATCATATCATCGGATGTCAGAACATATGTACATGGAACAGCATAACTCCAGAACCTATGTACGTGTCATACCTACCCCCTCACATCGAGGCACGGCGAACAATGCAGTGGAATACGCATGATAACATATCCTGGCCCGGGCTCAGTGAGGGAAACAATTAGGCGTCCACGAGTGGAGTAGTGAGAAACTAAATGCAATGTAAAACACAATACATTTACAAAGACTCGATAGGACATATCGAATGACAAATCGTAATAATGAAATCGGACGATAATCATAGGAGGTGTATTTCGGATGTCATAGTGAGTTACGTAGAAATAATCCTTCTGAGATAGTTTTCATGTTCCAAAATAGTTTATAAGACTCAATGGAATATTTAAAACAATTTTCGTTTAGTAGTTAGAAGAATAGTTAAAATGTTTCCTTTAATATCGCTCGAAAATAAGACAATAATACAATAGGAGATGAATCGGGAATAGTGGGCCCACCTCGGGTCAACTGAGGTGGCGTACACAATTTACGTACGTTACACTTCATGACGTCATTTTTGAGAGTTTTAAAGTAGTCGGGTCCTATTTGCGCTAGTTCTAGGTGTTTAGGCAATTCTTCCAACTATTCATAAAATATTTAATTCAATTCTACTGAATGAAAAAGAGGTAAATTCAAACTCGGATTTCTAGAGATAGAGTTGTCCCCGAGGCCCGTATCGAAACCTATTAAGTCTAAGACATGCCAAAAGAAGGAAAGGTAAAGCTTTACATACCTTATTTGCCTTTTACGTTTGTCCAAACTCAAATCCCGTTTCCTCCAAAATCTACAATTGGCCACAATTACCAAATGTTAACTATAAGCCTTTAGAAATCAAATCTTAAATCCATGCTTGTCTACAAAAATTTGGGCAGCATCTCCCCTATAAATTCAACATCCCCGAGAATTTAACTCGGCCAAAATGTCAACAACAACACCCACAGCAATACCAACAACACCAACAATCAATACAAAACACATTCTAACATAAGTAGTCTTCCTTTCTACATAATGCAACAACTTCTACTCCAACTTCACACTTTCAAACCAATATCAACGTTTTCATATTCATTTACTAATTTAAGATCATTCAAATACAATTCGAAAGTATTTCATATCATTCTACAAAATATGCAAAAATTCCACCAAAATCCAAAATTCACCCGAAAACTCCTCAAGGTGCAACAATAACAATGACAACACATTTTCTTTCCTTCCAAATTCACAAACTACACCAACAAATTTACATGTTAACATTATTATCCATACAATATAAGAATTCATACTAATGTCACATTGACTTCTTCAACATCCCTTCAACAATTACAACTTTCTTTCAAACCATCAAATCTTTATTTTTAATATAGAATCTACAACAACCACAATCAAGATACTAAATAACATCAATAACAACATCCTCCACATTCTACAAGTTAACTACATTTATTTTCATCCAAAATTCTCTTCAAATCTCATTCCATAATTCACAATGCCAACGGACGAATTTATATCGCTATTTTCCCGTTCTAATCCGTTAAAACTTTAAATAAACTTGTTAGCAATGAAAAGGAACCTTATCCATACCTTAAGAATTCAGCCACCACGTTATCACCCTCCTCCTTGGTTGATTTTTAGCTCAAATTGAAGACAACGCAGCGTACAACACTTTTCCCTTCATGAGCTTCGGGATTCGGGGCTCGGATTTTGGTCAAACTTCGTTTTTCTTCTCTCCAAAGCTCCTCTCTCTCTCTTTCCAGAATTTTCTGGTATTTTTGGTATGAAAAATGAGGATAAAGGGCTGAAATCTCACTTAAATAACATGGGTCATGGGCCTAACCCGGTTGGGTCCGAGTTGGGCCTAGCCCACTGACCTTTCTGCCTTAAAACGTCCATATCTCCTTATTCCGACGTCACCTGGGAACCCACGACCTATGGTTGGAAAGCTAATTCAATTTTCTACAACTTCTATTTCTTGGTAGTTTTCCAAATTCCAAACTTATAATACCGTTTTTGCCCCTCGAAGTCAGGTCACCCGAAAACGTTTTCTTAAAAATATTCGTTTGGAGGGCTTCCACTTTGATTTGGCCCAAGGGTCCTTCGTGAGTTGTGTTTAACTTTACATATGTGATTCATATAACTTGTCACATGGTCCAAAAAATTCTTGACGTGTGGGCCCCACCTCAGCTTACAAATAATCCGACGTTCAAAAATACGGGATACAACACTATCAATGTGAGTTTAAATTATGTAGCAACAACATGATTGTCAATTTTTTTGAGGAAGCACGTATCACGCTCATGCTCTGAAAATGCGGGATATAACATCCTCCCCCCCCCCCCCCCCCCCCCCTTTAAAACATTCGTCCTCGAATGTTCAGCTGCCCTTATGAGATCTTATAACACTTCGGGGGGTCCCTATCGCTAATTCGTCAAAGTATTCTTCCTACTTTCATCCTTAATCTTCCTTGGATTCCTTCCTCCTCGAATACTTTTCTGATTTTTCCATTTGTGGCATCGATTCTGAAGTTTATGAAATTTTCACTTAGGCTCGCAAATCTGTTTCATTTCTAGATCACCCTTCCAGGCAAACACTTTTACATTCGAGGTAATCACATTAACGTGACTGCATTTTGTCCCTTTATATGCCAAATCTACTGTCATCGTCACACGACTTTATCGTTCTTTTTCTTACTTCACATTCCTTGTCGTAGTCACTATTTCTTTAGTCCCACTCTTTTTTAAAAAAAATTGGTTCTCGAACCTCACACATTCCTCGTTTGCTCCATATGACCGCATCTTATCCTTTTCATAGGCCTATCTTCGAATTTTTGTTCAAATAATCTCGTACTTTGCCGATAACTTCTCTCGGGCTTCCCTTACTGGGATTTCTTACCTTTTTCCAACATTTTGGTCTCTTGTCTTCCACCTACGCACTCTCTTTCTTTCTCAAATATTGTAGTATTATATCCTTTCCAGTCTTAGCCTGTAATGAAAATGATAACAGCTTGCCTTATAGCACTTGCACCATTTATTTCTATTGTCAATTAAGCTTCGGTGCTCTTACTCAATTAATGCCTTCCACACCGTAGTGCCGGTTGCTGGGACTCATATGTCCGCCGATACGATCATATATGGGATGTCGTACGAATTCATACATACATATATAATTATTACCAACTAGCCCACAAAATACCTCCAAACGCTATTCAAGCCTATCCTAATTCCAGAGTTGTGGCGTACTTTGTCTCTCTTCTAGTCTAGCCTATCGCGTGCTGTGTGGCCTTTTATGGTCTCCAACCATCCCGCATACTCTAATTTCCCTTTTTGGTTACTCTAGCTTTTCATTTGTCTTTTATGGCTAAATCTTTAAGATTCCTTGCATACTTCCGAGGGGGTCACCCATCCTAACATTGCTCCCACCTTAGCACGCTTAACCTCGAAACTTTGATGAAATACACTGCCTTAATGCGGATATAATCGCGTCCGCCTCCTCACATAACCTTTACTACGTGATTTGGGGCTAGTCGAGGTCTTACAGATTCCGAGACATTTTCGTATTACGTCCTTCTTTGTACAATTACTATTTTACCCTTTTCACTTATGTGTATGATTATTACTTGTCCTGGGCTTCCAGATTACTAATGGTGGCGGACATACCTTCGTCGCCACTACCTATAAGTGCTCAGGTATCCGTATGTCCAGATTTTTTTATTTTTTTTACCATCCGTACATACTAACCTACAGCAAAACTGATTGTTAACTTTCTCTGAATCATCCAATAAACCTTATCCTTACTAACCTCAAATTTTTATCCCTTTTTAACTCTTCGGACTGTTAATCATCTTTCTTACAATCGTTCTTCACATCGTGCCCAAATCTGTAGCTTCTCCAAAATGTCACATCCCACTTATCGTTTATTTACGATGTTCCCATTCCATACTTCTTCCTGTTAGGTATACCTAGTTAAATGACCACATTTTGAATATTTGACCGAGTCTCCCTTACCATCCTTACTATTCAGAATCTGTACGCAACAAATATCAACAATACCTTACAACGCATACAGCTATATAACACATTCCAGCCATCCTGAACTTTCAATTTCAGATAACAAAACAAATACTTCAAGACTTACCTTTATGACTTTCCATGTCATCCCTTACCTTCTCCCGTCGTATGTAAAGCTCATATAAGGAATTTCATTTTCCTATAACTGAGCTCTATCGCACGATCTACAATAGCAAAAAGGTCAACAATCCCTAAATGCCCCGTAGCCTCTTGTTTATAAATGTGGCGCGCTTCATACCATAAACAAGACTCTATCGGACACGACTTTGCAGACAACCCTTAGGACAGACCTGCTCTGATACCACTTTGTCACACCCAGACCTTACTAGGGTGTGATGGGCACCCGACCCCATATCCGGAGCCGAGCGAACCCACAGACCTTTGGGACACACATAATCTTAGTGGACTTTTTAAATAAGGTAAAAATTAAATATATAATAAACTCTCAAAATATGCTTGTTCGATGCTTTCCGAATCAAACAGAATCTATAATCATATAGAATTTAACACATAATACAGAATGACATATCGGCTAATGAAGCCGCATACACAACTGACATACTATACTCACGACTCTGTCTACAAAGTCTCTAACATCAATCCGGAAAGCATATCGTACATGCACTCTGACTCGACAACGCTCCAGAAGCAAATGGAGCTCGCCAATCCTGCTGGAACATCCTCTATAACAACTTCACATCATCAGGGTGAACCTGCGCGGCATGAAACGCAGCCCCTGAAGAAGAGGGGTCAGTACGGAATATGTACTGAGTATGTAAAGCATGAAATACAGAAAACAGAACATACCGGATCAACAGTACAAAGGTAAATACATTATCCAGATTATCAAAGCGCTATTTCCCGATCACTAATCATGTAAGCAGATGTCGTATGTCAGAAAAGTGCAGACTCAGAATATTAGAATGATTGTTTCCCAAACACAGATCATATAAGCCGAAGTCGTATGTCAGAAGAAGTACGGATCCAGAATGTCAGAATACTTGTTTTTCCAGACACAGATCATGTATATCAATATCGTAGGTCAGAAGAAGTACAGAGGATACAAAACGCCAGAGAACTTACTTTCCAAACACAAACCGTGCATATCAGGGTCGTATGTCGTATATGTGCGTATAACAGATCCCAGCCCTTCCGTGAGGGACGCAGTGGACAGAACGATCAATGCATGTCAAAACATATGCCATATCCGGCCCCATTATGGGACTCGGTGAACAGAACGTGGTCGCCACCCCATCACTGGCGCCACAACACAGCATAACTCCAGAGTAGGGAATATCTCTGTAACATATCATAACATATCAGATGGCCATATCATATCAAACATCAAAATGTGCACATATTATATCATATCATATCATCGGATGTCAGAACATATGTACATGGCACAGCATAACTCCAGAACCCATGTACGTGTCATACCTACCCCCTCACATCGAGGCACGACGAACAATGCATTGGAATGCGCGTGATAACATATCCTGGCCCGGGCTCAATGAGGGAAACATTGAGGCGTCCACGAGTGGAGTAGTGAGAAACTAAATGCAATGTAAAACACAATACATTTACAAAGACTCGATAGGACATATCGAATGACAAATCGTAATAATGAAATCGGACGATAATCATAGGAGGTGTATTTCGGATGTCATAGTGAGTTACGTAGAAATAATCCTTCTGAGATAGTTTTCATGTTCCAAAATAGTTTATAAGACTCAATGGAATATTTAAAACAATTTTCGTTTAGTAGTTAGAAGAATAGTTAAAATGTTTCCTTTAATATCGCTCGAAAATAAGACAATAATACAATAGGAGATGAATCGGGAATAGTGGGCCCACCTCGGGTCAACTGAGGTGGCGTACACAATTTACGTACGTTACACTTCATGACGTCATTTTTGAGAGTTTTAAAGTAGTCGGGTCCTATTTGCGCTAGTTCTAGGTGTTTAGGCAATTCTTCCAACTATTCATAAAATATTTAATTCAATTCTACTGAATGAAAAAGAGGTAAATTCAAACTCGGATTTCTAGAGATAGAGTTGTCCCCGAGGCCCGTATCGAAACCTATTAAGTCTAAGACATGCCAAAAGAAGGAAAGGTAAAGCTTTACATACCTTATTTGCCTTTTACGTTTGTCCAAACTCAAATCCCGTTTCCTCCAAAATCTACAATTGGCCACAATTACCAAATGTTAACTATAAGCCTTTAGAAATCAAATCTTAAATCCATGCTTGTCTACAAAAATTTGGGCAGCATCTCCCCTATAAATTCAACATCCCCGAGAATTTAACTCGGCCAAAATGTCAACAACAACACCCACAGCAATACCAACAACACCAACAATCAATACAAAACACATTCTAACATAAGTAGTCTTCCTTTCTACATAATGCAACAACTTCTACTCCAACTTCACACTTTCAAACCAATATCAACGTTTTCATATTCATTTACTAATTTAAGACATTCAAATACAATTCAAAAGTATTTCATATCATTCTACAAAATATGCAAAAATTCCACCAAAATCCAAAATTCACCCGAAAACTCCTCAAGGTGCAACAATAATAATGACAACACATTTTCTTTCCTTCCAAATTCACAAACTACACCAACAAATTTACATGTTAACATTATTATCCATACAATATAAGAATTCATACTAATGTCACATTGACTTCTTCAACATCCCTTCAACAATTACAACTTTCTTTCAAACCATCAAATCTTTATTTTTAGTATAGAATCTACAACAACTACAATCAAGATACTAAATAACATCAATAACAACATCCTCCACATTCTACTAGTTAACTACATTTATTTTGATCCAAAATTCTCTTCAAATCTCATTCCATAATTCACAATGCCAACAGACGAATTTATATCGCTATTTTCCCGTTCTAATCCGTTAAAACTTTAAATAAACTTGTTAGCAATGAAAAGGAACCTTATCCATACCTTAAGAATTCAGCCACCACGTTATCACCCTCCTCCTTGGTTGATTTTTAGCTCAAATTGAAGACAACGCAGCGTACAACACTTTTCCCTTCATGAGCTTCGGGATTCGGGGCTCGGATTTTGGTCAAACTTCGTTTTTCTTCTCTCCAAAGCTCCTCTCTCTCTCTCTCTTTCCAGAATTTTCTGGTATTTTTGGTATGAAAAATGAGGATAAAGGGCTGAAATCTCACTTAAATAACATGGGTCATGGGCCTAACCCGGTTGGGTCCGAGTTGAGCCTAGCCCACTGACCTTTCTGCCTTAAAACGTCCATATCTCCTTATTCCGACTTCACCTGAGAACCCACGATCTATGGTTGGAAAGCTAATTCAATTTTCTACAACTTCTATTTCTTTGTATTTTTCCAAATTCCAAACTTATAATACCGTTTTTGCCCCTCGAAGTCAGGTCACCCGAAAACGTTTTCTTAAAAATATTCGTTTGGAGGGCTTCCACTTTGATTTGGCCCAAGGGTCCTTCGTGAGTTGTGTTTAACTTTACATATGTGATTCATATAACTTGTCACATGTTCCAAAAAATTCTTGACGTGTGGGCCCCACCTCAGCTTACAAATAATCTGACGTTCAAAAATACGGGATACAACACTATCAATGTGAGTTTAAATTATGTAGCAACAACATGATTGCCAATTTTTTTGAGGAAGCACGTATCATGCTCATGCTCTGAAAATGCGGGATATAACAACCATAGGCTCTCCAGTAAGGAAGGCCAAGCCTTTCAGTAGCAAAACTTCAAGCGAGGGAATCCTTCTCAACTACTTTCAGTCAATGCCTTTGCTGGAAACATATGCTAATTTAAGAGCCTCAAGTTTAGGCAACTTATAACCGATAATGGTAAAATCCTTCCACCGCATTTTTTTTTTATTTGCTAAAAGCTAAACTCTTAAGGTTTTGTTGAAAAGCATCAGCACGAGGAGGGAACAAAGGTAGTGGATCAAGGTAAAATCCAGATGAAAGATCATGGAAGAGGTTGTTCTTGTTACTACTTCTGAAGTTCTCTTCCATACCACATATCTGTAACTTCCCTACCTCGGGAAATAGTCTAAAGGCAGAAGAAGTACAATATACAGGAGTCCACCCAGATAGATATTGCAGAATTTTCAAAATGAAAGTCGTCTCACTTGGCTTGAAACATTATTCCTAGCTAGTTGTCCCTGAGGATTTCTTGACGGCAAAATCGTGCAGCTTTTTTTCTCGCCGTGATTCATATCTTAAGCAAGAAGCAAAAAGGGGGGCAAGTGAAAGAAAAACTTAAGGAACACCCACGGAAGGATCAAGGTTTCTCTTGCTTTAATCAAAACTCTTCAAAATGCAAATATTAAAATCAAATAAAATTCCCATAAAATAGTCTGGAAAAGCAAAGCGATTGATCTTGTCGAATCTCAACGTTTTCAATCTCCCAGGAGAACAAAAAAAACTCTTCAATTTTTGGTTCGCCTGCCATAATTATACATTACTTATGTACTATTCTATTGTGCACAATAATACAACGTTGAACTGTTAAAGAATACGAAAATGAAGAAGATTAACAAATATAAAAATTTACATGATTGATAGAAATAAGCAAAAAATTCAAATAAAGTATGGACGTAAACTACTGAAAACCAGGAAGGCATGAGGATATGAGTAGACGTACCTTACAAATGAGAATAATGTTAAATTAAAGTAGTACGATTCACTTAAAGGCACAGTTGCGACGAAATTGCAGTACATAGGACCTGAAACATTAAAAAATATTAAATAATAACAATAATAAACCAAAGAGAAAAAATAATGTCATGCCTTTATATGAGAGTGGTCAGTGATGAAGGGAAAATAGAATAAGGAGATTGTGAAACTGCCGTAAATATTAAGGAGCAAAATTACTATTATATATAAGAGCAAATGTGGGGACTTTTGTAGTCCTCACGATAATTTCCCAATTTTTTTAAAATTTTTTAATTTATTACTTTTAGGTCTTAATCTTATTTATTTAAGTTAATTTTTTTGTTTTTTGTTTTTAAGGTCTACTTTTTAAAAGCTATCGAACCTGGGGACTTTTGTAGTCCTCACAATAATTTCTAATTTTTTTTAAACTTTTTAATTAATTACTTTTAAGTCCTAATCTTATTTATTTAAGTCAATTTTTTTGTTTTTTTGTTTTTAAGGTCTACTTTTTAAAAGCTATCGAACCTGGGGACTTTTGTAGTCCTCACAATAATTTCCAATTTTTTTTAAACTTTTTAATTAATTACTTTTAAGTCCTAATCTTATTTATTTAAGTCAATTTTTTTGTTTTTTTGTTTTTAAGGTCTACTTTTGAAAAGCTATCGAACCTCCTACCTCATTTTTCATGTTTTTTGGTTTTCTGGTTGGTGCTCGATATCCGCATTTGAGCCCAATTAATCCGGATAATTCGCACAGTATCGCGCCTATTCGGGGGAGCGCTTCCTCCAAAGATTTTTTCCATATCCATGTTCGAACCCCTAATCCCTAATTAAGAGAGGAGCAGCTTCATCCGCTGCACAAGTTAAATTATGTATTTGTCTTAAAAGTTCATTAACTATGTATAGATTATTTATTTAGAACTAAATAACTTTAGAAAATTAGGATACATAAGTTATAAATGTCAAATTCTGGCTCCACATTCAATTTGAAATAAATAATTTCATCAAAATGGAAGTTAAAATATTAAAGGAGTGGAATGAAAATTTTGTTTTCATATAACTACCCACTTGTGGGACTACAATGGGTATATGGTTGTTGTTGTTGTTGTTGTTGTTGTTGTTGTTGTACACTTGTACTAACACAAATTATATTTCTTTAGTTAAAATATCTACTTTTATATCTTGAGTTTGGGCCCGGGCCGAACCCCTAATTCCTAATTAAGAGAGGAGCAGCTCCATCCGCTGCACAAGTTAAATTATGTATTTGTCTTAAAAGTTCATTAACTATGTATAGATTATTTATTTAGAACTAAATAACTTCAGAAAATTAGGATACATAAGTTATAAATGTCAAATTCTGGTTCCATATTTGATTTGAAGTAAATAATTTCATCAAAATGGAAGTTAAAATATTAAAGGAGTGGAATGAAAATTTTGCTTTCATATAACTACCCACTTGTGGGATTACAATGGGTATATGGTTGTTGTTGTTGTTGTTGTTGTACACTTGTACTAACACAAATTATATTTCTTTAGTTAAAATATCTACTTTTATATCTTGAGTTTGGGTCCGGGCTTAGTACGGGCCTCACATAACTAGTATTAGATATAAGAGAGAATTCGGAACATTAATAATACCTAATTAAAAATAATCGAATATAGAAAAGCAGAAGTGCAATATAGATACACATGATAGCAAACACCAAGAAAACATGAAGTTTTATACCTTCTGAAATATTTCAAAGGGTAAAAATCTTCTCTTCTACTAGTATCTTCTTAGCCTGTCCTGCCGCCATTATAATTGAAAATCTTAAGTTTTTGCTTTAAAATACCGCAACCGATGGGTTGAATTGTATTCCTCTGTTAATTTTTTTTTTTTGTTAGTGGCTGAAAGTTGATGTGATTGTGGAGGTATGAATTGAATGTAGATTTCGTGAGAAGAAGGGTTAGTGGTGATTGGTGAAGGAAAAGGGGAAGACTGTGGGGTTGTTTCGAAATGTCGTGAATTATTGCTGGTACGCGTTCGGTAAAATTAAACAGTTATTAATGAATCTATTAAGGAAAACAAACGGGTATAATTGAAAGAAAAGAATTAATTAAAATGGGGAAAAGCCCAAAAAATTCAAGAAAAAGATAAATTCTAATACTGGTTTTAGAGGCATGCCACATCAGCCGAGCCTTGTCCGAGCTTTATATTATATATTATAAGAGACAATCTAAATATTTTGTCGTCCTCAGTTGTATTCCAACCAGACTTTTCAACCGAAAGGCTCTTCCTGTTAATTTGCCCCCCAAATTAGTCCTTTATTACTTAAGCTATTACCGGATATGATGCAAAAATAATGGACACAAGTGGAAATTCACTGTTTCTGTACTTTATGAGTTATGTTATTGACAAAGAGATAAAATGTGGGTCCCCTTCTGGTATGTGGATGATGTTGATTGTTATTGTTTTTCGAGGCTCTTTGCTCCAGCCTTTTTCCTTTCTTTGGTAATATAATTGCCAATTTGAGGAATTTTAGTTTTTAAATACCCAAAGAGGTATAAGAGCTGTGATATCAATTACTGCCTTCGAATTGTCTCAAAATAATTGTAATTTAGAAATTCAGGACTAAAATTAATAATTATTGTCAATCATATTATTAAAATTTAAAAAATAATTTTTTTGATATTGCTCAATTTCAAAAAAAATAATAAATAAGGATAACTTAGTAAATTATATTTTCTATTTTCTATTTTTCTTAATGGTGTGACGAACTAAAGCTACCTTTTAAAACCCTTAAAAGTTTAAACAAAGTCTGAATTTTCAGTTGATGTACTTTTTATATTATAATTTTAGTGTTAATTCAAATATGAATTTCTTGATATTCTTACATAAATTTACCTATTAAAAGCGGGACAAAAAACACTACAATTTTTATATTTAACATTATTTAAAAAACATTGCATGCAAAATATAATATAATTTAACTATGTGCATTGTAATAACACTGAACAAATTGTAAAGGGAATTGAACTTTTCGAACTCTTTTTTCAAATATTGAAGTATTTGTGCATATAATAGGTTACTCTACATCTTATAGTAGAAGTTTAGGACAAAACCGTTAGATTAAACATTAACCTTTAACCCATCATTCATTGTTTAGTCATACCACAGCGTGTGAAGTTCACATGATATATTTTCCTTATAGGTTATTCATAAGAAATTTAATAAACACACATTAAATGATATTAGCTCGTTTAATAGGTATAAGTCTCATCTAAAGTGTGTACATATAAATTTGACTACTGAAACATGATATTCTCAAAACTTTCTGTAAAATGAAAACAACGAGAGCTTTTATGCTATACATACATTTGAAAAATAAAAAGAAAGTCCATAACAAGAAAATTGTTCTTTTTAACTTTCAAGTACTCTTGATTGATATAACGTATTAGAAGTCTTTAGAAAATATTATAGTACTTTTCAATAAATGACGCAACAAAAATAATAAGATAAATATTGAATACTTTTAAAAAACAATTGCAAATTTAATTTTTAATATTAGTTTGGGTCCGATCATAGGACGGGCTCACAGGTACTATATAGTAATTTTAATTCTTTGATGCAATAAAACTGTTACACGTGGCTGCTAAAGCTGATTTTCCCTGCATATTTCCCTTCTTTACCCTTTGTCAATTTGTTGGGACACTAACACTCGGGCCCTTTTTATTGGTGTATAGTTCAACTTTGGTAGATCTACCTTTTTGCCCCTTATTATGTTATTTTTTTACGCTATTTGTGTGTACATTTAGTACGGCGAATAAGTTTTTTCATCTAGAAATTTGTAAGGATAATTTCACAAATCTCTTTTGAAAAACCTATGATGCATTATTTTATTAACATAAACATAAAAGTAAAAATCATTAACGGGCGATTTCTTATAAAATTAAAAATGAAGCCGTTATAAGTCGACATTAATTAAATTATCTTTAAAATCTCTTATTTGATTAACCGAGAAGTAATTTTTTTAATCATAAAGTACTCTCTCCACTCACTTATACTTGTCATGTTTTGCTTCTCGAGAGTCATAATGGACTTTGATTAATATTTTTAAGATGTATTTTTTTCGTTATATTATTATAAGAAGAATTACAACTTATAATATTTTTTTGTATATATTTTGAACATCTAAATTTTAATTTTAAAATATTAAATTAATCTAATTCAACGTAACACTGAAGATTAGTCAATTGACTTCTGATTAACAATGAAAAAGTACTTATCGCTTCGCAACCTCTAATGATAAGAAATTGTGAGTAATTTTTTTTTTAAAGTTGTAAGGACTCATCTGACAAAAATTATACTTTTTTAATTAAAGGTACTACTCTCAGATAATGAGTTTGGGCCCGGGCTTAGCACGGGCCTTCTGCAACTAGTAGATATATAAATACAGATGCATAGGACGTTTCTAGAGATGGAATATAATGACCTTCTTGATAAAGAGATCAGTTCAGTTTAAATTCTTAAAAGAAGCTTATCATATGATATCATAGAACAAAGTCTTTAAAATAGTTTGGATAACACGGGATTATAAATAACTACAGAACCAAATTAAAGTTCACTTTATTAACGATACTTCTTAATGAAAGAATTATTTTCCGTAGTTTCCTTTCATTCCTTGAATTGGTTAATATACAAAAGTATCCTACCTAGAATAGAAGAGTATAAAATATTACAAAATATTCTAACCTAAAATAAGAGATTACAAAATATTTACATAATCTATCACACCCCCGCAGTCGAAACGGGAGGTTTACGAACGCTGAGACTGTCACGAAAATCTTCAAAAAGGACCTGAGGAAGACCTTTAGTGAAAATATCTGCAATCTGATATCGGGACGGGACATGAAAGACTCGAACTTGTCCCCGCGCAACCTTCTCATGCACAAAATGAATGTACATCTCAATATGTTTGGTGCGTTAATGTTGCACCGGATTACCGGACAGCTATATGGCACTCACATTGTCACAATATACCAACGTAGCCTTGCGAACCGGACAATGTAGTTCCAATAAAAGATTGCGAATCCAGTAAGACTCAGAGACAACATTAGCCACACCTCGATACTCTGCTTCAGCGCTAGACCGAGAAAGAGTTGGTTGTCGCTTTGACGACCAAGAAATCAAGTTGTCACCCAAAAATACACAATACCCCGACGTAGAACGACGAGTGTCCGGACAGCCACCCCAATCTGCATCGGTGTAGGAGACAAGGTCGGTGATCGATGAGGGGGTAGAGATGCAACCCATGGTCAAGAGTGCCCTGAACATACCGCACAATCCGCTTAAGAGCATGCATATGATCGTCCCTCGGATCATGCATATGTAAGCACACCTGTTGGACATCATATGAAATATCTGGTCTCGTGAAAGTGATATACTGAAGAGCACCTGCGAGACTATGATAATGAGTGGGATCTTCATAAGGAGCACCCGAAGTAGCACTGACCTTCGGTTTTGTGTCAACCGGAGTGAGAAAGGGCTTGCAAGATGACATACCCGCGCGATCAATGATTTCCTCGGCATACTTAGGTTGAGAGAGGAACATGCCTCCCCCCCCCCGGTGACGGGTCACAGCAATGCCAAGAAAATAATTCAAAGGACCTAAATCCTTCATAATGGAACGACGGAGAGCGTCTGAGGATGCAGTGGGTATAATATCATCAACATATAGTAAAATGTATGCCATTTCAGTCCCCGTATGGTAGATGAACAAATAATTATCAGACCTGCTATTAGAGAAGCCAAGGGAAAACACAAAATCTGCAAATCGTCTATACCAAGCACGTGGAGCCTGCTTAAGCCCATAGAGAGACTTACGCAATAGGCAAACATAATCAGGATGTGTGCGATCCCGAAAACCCATAGGTTGATGCATATACACAGTTTCCTTGAGCTTACCGTGAAGAAAAGCATTCTTCACATCCAGTTGATGTATAGGCCAATGCTTTGACAACGAAAGACTAAGAATAGTGCGAATAGTTGTCGGTTTCACCACCGGACTAAACGTCTCACCACAGTCAATGCCAACCTGCTGAGTTTTGCCATCACCTACA
The DNA here is from genome assembly GCF_019175385.1 of Lycium barbarum. NCBI lineage: Eukaryota > Viridiplantae > Streptophyta > Magnoliopsida > Solanales > Solanaceae > Lycium > Lycium barbarum. The sequence continues at coordinate 115,313,937 of NC_083344.1, read as the reverse complement.
AGTCGGGCTTTATGCCTCTCAAAATCACCATTAGACTTTTCCTTATGAGTAAAAATCCGCATAGAATGAATAATATTAACATTAGGTGGACGGGGGACCAAATCCCACGTCTTATTCCTAACAAGAGCATCAAATTCATCATTCATAACCATTTTCCAATTCGGGTCACGAAGAGCGGCCAATGGGTTACGAGGTAGAGGAGATTTCGTAACCGTGGTATGTAAGTTAAACGGACGTTTAGGCTTGACAATACCTTGTTGGCTGCGGGTGACCATGGTGGGACGGGGAATGGGCATAGGCGGCTGGACAGTAGTAAGGGGACGGGGGCTGGCAGTCGGGCTAGCTGGGGCTGGCAGTCGGTCCAGCTGGGGCTGCCTCACCGTGGGACCAGCAGTGGTGACGGGAGGCAGTGGAGGAGTAGTGGTCGGCTGGGCAGCGGGCGAGGACGGGGCAGGTCCCGATTTTTTGGAGGTGATGAAAAATATAAGGGGAGATCCCTTGATCCAAAAAATCATATGTATGGGGTTGAGAAGCAGGAAAGTTAGCAAAGGAAACCGAGTCTCATCGAAAACAACATAACGACTAAAGATGATCTTATTTGATGATAAGTCATAGCATTTGTAGCCTCTATGGTTTGATGGGTACCCCAAAAATACACACGGTGTAGACCGGGCCTGCAACTTATGAATCGTAATTGACGGGAAAAGAGGGTAGCACAAACACCCAAAGACCCGAAGGTGAGAGTACATAGGTTCCTTATGATATAGATCATGGAGAGGAGACTTATGGTTCAATAACTTGCTTGGTAAAATATTGAGTAGGTAAGTTGCCATTTGCAATGCATAATGCCAAAAGGAAGGCGGAAAAGAAGCGTGGGCAAGAAGAGTTCGCACGACATTATTGATAGACCGAATCTTCCTTTTGGCCTTCCTATTTTGTGAGGACGTATGAGGACAAGAAAGACGGAAAGACATCCCATTAGACTCACAAAGACGCCACAAATCATTATTTCCATATTCTTTCCCATTATCACATTGGACATTTTTTATTTCTTGTTCAAAATGCGTTCGGACATGGGCCCGAAATTCTAAAAACTTAGCAAAGACATTAGATTTCCTAGCTAAGGGAAAAGTCCACAAATATTTCGAGAAATCATCCAAGAAAAGAACATAATATCGATGACCCATGGAACTTAAGATAGGAGAAGTCCATAAATCACTATGAATAATATCAAAAGGCATACAAGTGTTCGAATTAGACGGAACAAAAGGCAACTTAATATGTTTTCCAGGCACGCAAGAACGACAAATACTAGAACAACTAGAATTATTACATTCAATGCTTTTATTGATCCTAAGAGAATTCAAAACTGACGCTCCCGGGTGACCCAAACGATCATGCCAAAGAGAAGAAGACAAAGCAGCAAAGGTTGATTGAGAATTGGTTGTGTTTGTGATGGTGGTGATGATGGGATATAGATCGCCCGGCTCTCACATCTCATTAGTGGCATCCCCGTCTGAAAATCCTTCACAGAAAACCCATATGGATCAAAATCAATAGACACATAGTTATCAGTAGTGAACATTCTAACAGGGATTAAGTTTTTAATGAGTTTTGGGGCGTGGAGGACATTTTTCAACGATAAAGGAGGGTTTGGGGGAGGCAAATGATTATGACCACAACCATGAATTGGAATTGAATGACCATTACCAACAGCAATACCATGATGATGATTGCTCAAATTAGAATAAGACGAGAGATTACCATTCGTGGATGTCATGTGAGATGTTGCACCGGTGTCCATGTACCACTTCTGGTCCGGAGGATTCATAGTCATCGTATGCATTGCTGATTCGATGTCCGTGGGAGCATAAGACGGGCCATACATCTGCTAATACGGGGCAGCAGCATACGCCTGCTGCGGAGGCTGGGGAGCAAGGCCGAGTATGCCCGGCTGTTTAGCCGAGGGGCCTTGCGAAGATGTCGGCCAAGTTGACGGATACGGGCAAGGTGGCACGACCCATTGTGGCATCCATCCCCAAGCATAATTTGGAAGCTGCCACGGGTGAGGAGATGGGTGACGCGGCCAGCTGCCTGGCGGTGGCTAGGAATTTCCACCGCTGTGACCGTAGCTGCCGCCACGGCTGCCTTTGCCGCCACCGTTTCCACGGCCAGCGCCGTTCCGACGGCCAAAATTGCGGCCTTTGTTGTTGTTATTTTTGCCCCTGTTATTCACAGCATGACCAGATGAATTAGTATTATCAAAAAAGAAAGTCGAACCCTCACAACCTGTGGTAGCCACCATCGCCGAAGGAGTAGAGTGGGCCGCCTGCATCGCCTGTTCTCGTTCCTCCAGAACCAGTGAGGAGCGCGCCTCGGTGAAAGGAGGAAATGGTTTGCTGTGACGAATCTGCGTTCCCACACCCTTGAATGCGTCGGTGAGACCCGAAACAAGCTGAAGAACAAAGCGGGAATTGAAAACCGGAGCCCCCACATTTTTTAACTGATCGGAGATGCTCTTGAGCCTTTGACAATACGTAGACGCGTTCGGGAAGTCTTCCATCCTAGTTGTGAAAAACTCTTGTTCGAGCATAACGACACGGGAGTTTTGATGGTCCTGGAAGATGTCACGCAAGCGATTCCAGGCCTCCATGGCCGTTGCTCCAGGTTCCAGAATAGTAGTAAGGAGGTCATTCGAAATCGTGGAATAAATCCACTGGAGCACAGTCGCATCAAGGGTCGACCAAAGTTCTTTGTCATCATCGGAGGGAGGGGCTGCCTGCTTCCCTTTCTCTAGTGCGATGATATGGTGTATGACCCTATGGGATTTAGCATGGATTTTAAACAATTCCGCCCATGTACCATATTGTGCATTCTCCATTTCAAGAACCACAGGAATGTGATTACGGATGTTGGAGACGGCGAAAGCGGGGTGAAAGGATGATTTGGAGTCGGACATGGTGGCGGAAAAAGGTGGCAGCCGACGGAGCTAGGGCAGCGGAGAGGAGAGAGGAGAGGAAAAAAAAGAAAACCCTAGACTACTGATACCATGAAAGAATTATTTTCCGTAGTTTCCTTTCATTCCTTGAATTGGTTAATATACAAAAGTATCCTACCTAGAATAGGAGAGTATAAAATATTACAAAATATTCTAACCTAAAATAAGAGATTACAAAATATTACACAATATTTACATAATCTATCACTTAATCTTTGAATCGTTCTGCTAAATTAGCCTCACTGCCCAGGCACACTTGCACTTATCCCATCAGTAAGCTTGCTTGCAATTTGATAGCATGAATGAACTTCATACATGGCAAATTTCATCTCCTACTCGGAGAGAACCGACATGACCCACTTATAATGCGAGAGAAATTAATGGCAGTAGTGGAGCCATGATTTTTATTAAAGATTTTTTTTTGTAACTTTTTATTAAAGAAATTTAAAACATAAAAAAGATAAACACACAAAAGTGTAAAGAGAATTCAACATACACTCCATCTGTCCCATAATAAGTGTCACCTTAATCAAATTTTTTTGTCCCATAATAAGTGTCACCTTAGAAAACCAAGACATAAATTGACTAGTTTGTTTTCAATTCTACCCTTAGACAATAAAGTAACATCTAAATAATGATTGAAAAAGCAACATAGTAACTTGGTATTATTGAATTTCTAATGTCAAAAGGTTTACTTCTTGTACATGCTCTAATCAAAAGGTAAAAATAATTTATTTTTATTATATAGGGGTAATTTGGTAAACTTCACATTGCATTATTGATTTCTTAATATGCGTGTTTTTGGTTACGACGACACTTATTATGGAACGGAGGGCATAATAAAAACGTATAATTTTTTAACTTTTTGCATAGTGTAATTTTTCGAAGAAGGAATTTCAATTAATTCTCTTTGAACAAGGTAATTCCACTTCTAGTTAATCAAATCCCTTCTTGTCTCCTAATATGAGGTAAAGTTGGCAATCTCATCATGGTATCAGACGTGAGGCAGTTTGGATAATATTGGTCAAAGTTGAAAAATAAATTAAAGTTGATGTTGATCACAGAATATTTGAACCTGATTGTATTTGGACATGAATTTTATTTTAAAAGAAAAAAATAAATAAATAACATGATTAGTGAAAACCATTACGCTTCAAACTAGTTTTTCAACTTAAAATCTCTTTCTTAAGTTGAAGTTGAAATAATACGCTGAATATGTAATCTAAACCCTTACTTGCACATATTTTTTCAAATATTATTCATGAAAGATGCTACTATATATAAATATGGAGAGTAAAGACCGATCCGCAAAGATTATATCTGCCACTAGGTCAACGTTGAACCACGTATACTGGGAGAGAAATAGTGGAATTGAAATCTTATGTGTAAAGTAGTGTTGACATTCCATTTTTCCTTACATTTAGAATAAATCTTAAGTCATGAAAGATGGGAAAAGAGTCAAATTTACCCCTCTACTATGAAAATGATCAAATTTACTCACTGTTATACTTTCGGTTCAAACATACCCTTAACATTAACAAAGTGGATCAAATGTACCCTCTTCTGTTAAGTTTGTTCAAGTTAGATGTCCAATCCCACGTGGCACTAACGTTTTAGTGACGCGGACGCACGTGGCATGCCATCTGACCACCCCAACCCATTTACCCATCCCCTTCACTTCTTTCTTCCACTACTAGCACCCCCATTCCTTCCACCATCAGTGCCACCATGACCACCACCATTTCCATCTTCACTTGACCACAGTAAGAAAATCTAGTCTTCAGATACTTTGACACCCATTAACCAGAGAATGCTTCTCTTTTCGAGTGCTAGAATGATGGTGGAAGGAGTACAGGTGGTAGTGGTGAGAGAAGAAGTTGAAGGGAGGGGAAAAATGTGTTTGGGGTGGTGAGGTGGCATGCTACATGTGTCCACGTCACTAAAATATTAGTGTCATGTGGGATTAGACATCCACCTTAGACACATTTAACGGAAGAAGGGTATATTTGATTCCCTTTGTTAACGTGAAGGGTAAATCTGATCCTTTTCACCTAGTAGAGGGGTAAATTTGACCCTTTTCCCATGAAAGATTCCACTAACACACACACCCCTCGCTTTTGGTAAATTTTCCATCATTCTCTTTCCTAATGTTTCTGAGGTTTTGTTGAGTTTATGGGTGTGGTAGCAAAAAAGCATCTCTTATCGGAGAAACTAATTGCTTGTAAAGGTTAGGTTATTAACGGGGAATTAGTCCTATGCAGTGTTTGAGGCTTTGAGCTTTTCGGAGAAAGTATTAATTTGTATTATTTATTTAATCAACTTGTAAAAGTAATCTTTTTATGCATAATATATAAATATTTTATTCTCTTATCTCTACTAAATTAACAAAAAAGATTAATGATTTCATGTATTAACTAATTGTTTGGAGATCCAACAAAGCGGAACAGATTCACTTGTTGTATATAATGTATACCATACATGGGATGAAGCCATATAAATCAATGGTATCGAATGGGTTGGGAACGTAAATCCTCACCTTCAAATTAGTGGAAATTACACTCCATGGTCTTGAGAATTGATTGTCTTGAATTTTTTACCCTCACTAGTCTCAAAGGCAATTCTTCAAAGTCAAAAGTTAAAAAGTGTCGTTCATAGTGCAAAACTTATTTAACTTTAAAATTTTGTCCTTGGACCAAATGAGATCACAAATTTAAGACCACCCTTCAAATTAGGCCCTAACATTACTATTTAACCTCCTTCATGGCTACTGCCTAACACTAGCTCCCTCTAGTATGTGTGGTTAATTCGACAATAGTGTCGAACTCGAACATTTCTTTTGGATTATTTGAATTAAGATCTATTTTAAACAAAAAATACAAATAACATACTATCAAGCCTCATTGATCAGAAGCCCACACAAGGAAGCACCATTCATTTGGGCCTCTTCTATATAAGCCATTCTCTCTTCACTGTAAAGCCCCGTAAGGTAGTTATTGGGCTTAGCCCAAGTATTTTCTTAAAATTCTAATAAATTGGCATGGTATATTAACTCGGGCTGCTGATTGCTGGCACAAAACACCTAAACTGATTGAAATTGACATGTAGTAGTCTGTATACACACATTTCATACAAAAAATGGAATAATTACTTGGCATAGCTACCTCTAAGAGGTAATTATTGATAGCAACTTTCTTTTAACTTATTTATATTTAGTAGCTACAGTGATTTTATAAATTATCATCCATAGTTATACCATATACATTAGGTTTATGGCTTGTATTTCCCCCTCAACCCCCTCTGTCCTCCAAAATTAGAAAAAATCGTATCACCTTAAAAAGTTCTCAACCTACAGCGCCGTTGAACAATCTCAATCTCAAACCGAAACCCTAAATCCTGAGGAAGTATTAATGCATCCAACCGGTCCACCTCTTATTTCTCTCTAGCTTTTGGTACTACTATAATCTGAAAATTTTCTTTTTCTTTTTCTCCACACTTCCTTTTCATGTCTGTCTTCTGTTAACAATGTTGTGATCTTTATTTTGGTGTGGCAGCAACGGCTGATGATGAAAAATTGGAAAGGATGTGGCGGCACCACCGTTGCTGGCGTTGAGTGGTTGTTCGTTTTGGAGTTCAAACTCGGCAACGGCGCGTGGAGATTCACGCACATCGAAAAAATCAAAATCCGTGAATAACATAAGATCTCATATCTGAATGTTTCGTCATTTTTTAGGTGTCATTTTTTTGCATTTGATTGGAGATTGGACCTGAATCTATGGCTTCTTCTCCTCCTTGTATATCAGATCTGATTGTATTTGAATGTATTCATCATTTTTTGAGTGTATTTTTTTGTATTTAACCGAATATTTGACTAGAATCCGCAATTTCTTCTCCTTGTATCTCAAAATCTGAATGTATTTTCGTCATTTTTTTTAGTGTAAATATAAGTTTAATGTATTTGGCTGATTATATTTTTGGGAAAACTAGCTGTATTTGACTGTATGTATTGTTTGAATGATCTATGTGCAGTCAAATACAACCAAAACAAAAGGATGCATCAATATATAAATGCAATAAAATACATAGCTACGTCGTGTATTTAAATGCACTGGAATACAATCATTTTAAATACACATGTATTTAGAGAAATTATATTGATGAATAACATGTATTTTTGGGAAAACTAGGTGTATTTGACTGTATGTGTTGTTTGAATTATCTATACACAACCAAAACAAAAGGATATGTCAATATATAAATACAATAAAATACACAGTCCCCTCGTGTATTTAAATGCACTTAAATGCATCATTTTGAATACACGTGTATTCATACATATTAAGATTGCATGTATCCAACATACAGTCAAATACATGTGACATCAAATAATGTTGGATACAAATGAACAGTGTATTTAAACACACTGAAATACATCAAATACAGCGAAAATACCTAAATGTAGCTACGAATTGTGAATAGCCCAATGTAGCTACGAATTGTGAATAGCAAAATGTAGCTACAGATTGAAAGCAAGCATTAAGAGGTAGTTATTTACATAAGTTACCCTTAAAAAATTGGCTTTGTATGACCAAATACTTCAACCCGAAAAATAGCTTCAGTTTTTTATTTTCCCTTTTGCTTCTTGTTTGAATTTTGACGACTTTCATGAACAATGACTCGATGAGGATCCTATCATTTCATTTGACACATGGCGCCAAACCTAAGCCACTAGGATAACGTGACATCTTGAGCTAATTAAAATAGGGTCATTTGCACGATTGCCCTTCAAAGGCACTGGTCTGTAATTTTTGCCCCTCAAATTGTTAGACTTTAATTTTTGTCCTTTTCCTAATATCCCGAAGTTCTGGGTTCGAATTCCGACTCAATAAAAATAACAAAAATTTCATAAGGCAGAAATTTGCAGCAAAATTAGGCATATTCATGCAAAAGTTAGGTCTTAAGGAAAACTTTTGCCTTAAGGCAGACTTTTGCCCAAACTCTGCCTTATACCGTTTAAACTCTAAGGTAGAGTTTGAATCCAAAACTCAATCTTGCAATTTTTTTTAAATTTTTTTTAACTTAGAGGGTATTCAAACCAGGAACTCATGTGTTTTTAGGGGAAGGTTAAAAATTAAAGACCAACAATTTGAGAGACAAAAATTAAAGACCAGTGCCTTTGAAAGACATTCAGTGGAAAAAAAAAAAAAAGATCAAAATAAGCTCAACATTTGTTATCCCATTAAATGGACTAGCTCAACAAAATTAGACTTCAATTAATTTATAGTTATTGAACTTAAATATTAATCCAATTACATTGACTATTTAGACTAATATATATATATGGAAACTAATACACAGTCCAAGTCATTATTTTATAGATTTAAAGCCCAACAAATCTAAATGTTTACAAAGGCATAGGAATATCGATGGGGCATAAAAAAGATAAGGAGCATACCCACTCAATTACATTACATGCATATAATGAAACTTTATAATTACACCGAATTACAGCGAACTCCCATTCCAAAATAGCTTTCCAAACAGGCCCCTAATGCACTGATGAATTCATGAATAGCATCCGAATTCCAGTGATGTCACTCTCACACTTACACAAAATATACTTATAATTGTGGCTGCAAAATGGACATAACTAAAACCATAATATAGCACGCCCAACCTCACCATTCTCCACTGGCCTTTGTATGATCAATTATTTGAGTTAAACTTAGTTCATTTGGTTCACATGCTATAGTTATATTATACTCCCTCCATCTCATAATAAGTGTCATTTTATTCAAATTTTTTTGTCCCATAGTAAGTGTCACTTAGGAAACGAATGTTGACACCCAATTTTGTCTCACCTTTCCTCCGAAATACCTATTTTTCGCTTCGATTATTTTGGCAACTTTACAAAATAATTATTTGCATTTTTCACTATAATTATTAGCTTTTATTAATACCGGCATTGCATTATCCTGTTGTAATCACTATTGTTATTATCTTTTATTACCGTTACTACTACCTTTAGTATTATTATTGTTATTATTATTATTATTATTATTATTATTATTATTATTATTATTTTATTACCAGTATTATTATAATGCACATTTTTATCATTTCAGCATTTTTACCAGCTTATGCACACGCATCGCATTTGTTTCGCACAGTCAAATGATAGCGCTTATTTATTTATTTATTTTTCTTTTCAAAATATTATTGCACGGCTATTACAATGTCATAAAATTTTGTCATCTGAGCACTAATAATTACATATTTCATTAAGTAGTATTTAATCCGCATTAATTCGGTCCATAATTAAATCCTAAAGAAAAAAAAACTATTTGGGCTGAGGCCTAATTCGTGCAACCAGCCCATGTTTTGATTCACTATTTGGCATACATTTTATTCATCAGCCCATTTTAATGCCCAGCCCACATCTATTCGACCCCAACCCAACTCAGTATTTGAACTGACCCGGTCCAGCCCAATGACCCGACCCGGGTCAGTTGAACAAAAGAACCCTAGGGTTCTTTTCATCTGACGAGCCGCTCGCCACCTCCCCCTTCTCCCTTCTCTTGATCTCTCTTCCCTCTCTCTTCCATCTCCTCTCTTTCATCGTCCTCGTCATCTCCTCTCCACCATGCCTTGTCCCCCACTTCGCCCTGTTCCCCGGTTTCTGCCATCTCCACTTCCTTCTGTCCCCTACGCTCTTCTCTCTCTCCCGCTCCTCCCTCTTTCTTCAACGCCAAAAGAGCAAAAACCCTATAAATAGTGGTTAGTTGCATCGTAAAGGGGGATTTTTTTAGTCGGGTGGCAAAAAATCCCCTAAGCAATATTAGTACATCAGCTCTATTTCTGAATATCGAGTCAAAAATACTAAACAATTTTTTCTGCTTTTCGTTTGCTCTGTTGTTGCTGTGAACCCGAGCCTCGCAAGCTCGGATTTGGCAGTCTTTTCGAGGTAAATCTGAAACCCCCTGCACCCCATTTCGCTGCACTTGCAAAAGGTCAGCAACTTACCCTCTTCTCTGAAGTTCATTTTTATTTTCGATGTGATGTTTGTATGAGTTAGCTTTCTATGTCGACATGTATTTGTTTCGGCTTCAGTATTAGTTAAGGAGTAAGTATCGTCAGGTGTTTGATTTGGCATGTTAAAGTTTGTTAGTATAATTATGTTATTCAATAGTTTAAACTAGGATTGCATATGTTAAAGTTGGTTATGTTTAGTTGTGTTATTCTTATTTGCTAAGTTTAATCATGCTTAAGAGTATTTAATTCTTGCTTATTTGGTAGCTTAGGTCCTGTTTAGTCGAGATTCAGTATGTTGAGTAATCAGTTCGATCGACGTTGTGCCTACTTCAGCCTCTGTTTTGTATTATCCGTTTTCATATGCTTTACATTTTTATTGGTTTAGGTAATGTGATAATATTGATAGATATTATTCCAGTTCTGCTTAGATTAGTTTGGTTTAGTTTTGTTTAGTTTGAGTTCAGTATGTTTCACTGTGGATAATTTGATCTTCGGTATATCGTTTGAATGATACTAGCATGTTACTAGCAGTTTTAAGGCTGTGTGTGGCCGTTGTTTTTCTCTGGTTCAGACTGGTTTAGACTCAGTGTGTTTGTAGCTTATTTACATGCGTGCAATGTACTCTATGAACTGTTGAAAGCATGTTTAGCAAGATCAAAGATCAGTTTAAGCTGGGTAAAGGCGGATATTAATGTGCATTTGTTTTGAACATCTAATACTGGGATTTGACGAAATATGTTCCCTTGTCTTGCATTTGCCTGCTGATAAAAAAAAATAATAACAAAGTCTGTCCATTTCTTGCCTATTATGATGTCACTAAAGTCCCTGTTTGTTCTATGAGAACTTTGATAAGTGTTTAGCATTGGCATGAGCTTGTCTGATCTACTTGGTTAAGTGTGTGTTAGTTAATATCTGTGCTAGTGTTTGTTTAGTTTAGCCGAGCTTAGTCTTAGTAAACATAGCATAGCATTAATTGATCACGTAGTTAGTTTAAGAATCATACATGTTAGATTTGTTCATTTTATTAGCTTGTTCTATGTGTTGGTATAGCTTTAAATCTAGTCAGTAATTTTCATGCCTCAGTAATTTCGGTGTTTGAATTCTGTTTTTGTTTAGCTCCCACGGTTCATGTGTTTATGCTTAGTTTATTCTCAAATTCCGCTTTAGCTTTTGAAGTTTCGTGATTAGTTCAATGATCATTTGCTGCTCTCTCATTAACTTTGATTGAGAAATGACCAGTTTATATGGTCTCGATTCAGATACTAATCTTATTTCCCTTTCTTTTACATGTACACATCGGAGCAAACAGAGTCTTAATTCGGGACTTTATCAAAACAAAGTCTCAGATGAGACTCGGCCCACCCATCCATAGAGTCATCTCGTTCCGCAATTCTTAAATCACGTCGGGCAGGCGAAACTCGCTAGAGACCGCCTATAGCATTTTATTCTTTTTTCTTTCATCCATTTTTTATGATTGCTAAGTTGTCTGTGTTTTGGATTGTGTGTGGTTTAAAATTAGGTGCAGAACCTATGATTCACGTAGGATTAGAAAGGGGTAGATTTTGTCATTTAGGATTACCGCTCTGAACATTAAGTACTTATTTTCACCATATAGAGTGCATCATTCATATAATCATGTTTTAAACTTTGTTAGTTATAAGTTATCTTTTTTTTCTCAAAGCTATTTTCTTAAATTTTAGATCTTAGAATTAATTAACCTAAGTTTGGCCGGTTAACCGTAGTTAACGGATTCTAAAGGATGCCTAACCCCTTCCCTTTAGGATAATCTAGAACCCTTACCTAGAATCACACTAATTAAGCAGACCATTAACGGAGGTTTAGCTAGACTAGGTGTCCTAATTCACCATTAAATCAATTAGGTGGCGACTCCTTAAAACAAAGCAAAATAGGAATCTCCAATATGTTGTACTCTAATTTAACCCGTTTAAAATGGGGTATAACAACGAAGACATAAATTAACTAGTTTTTTCTAATTCTACCCTTAGACAATAAAGTAATATCTAAATTATGATTGAAAAAGCCACATAGTAACTTGATATTGTTGAATTCTCAATTCCCAATGTCAAAAAGTTTTCTCCTTGTGCATGCTCTAATAAAAAGGTATAAGTAATTTATTTTTATTATATAAGGGTAATTTGATAAACTTCACATTGTATTATTAGTTTCTTAATATACATGTTTTTGGCTAAGATGACACTTATAATGGGACGGAGGAAGTAATATATATCATCAGATAATGCAGTACTTCTTTATACAGATAATGCAGTACTTCTTTATACAAACAACATAACAATTAATTCTTTACTAGGTTGCTTGATATTAAACAAATATCAAGAGGAAAACTGCACGTATGAATCTAGAAATGCTGCTTCAGAAAAATCTTGATTAGCGTAGATGAATTATATTCGAACCATCGATGTTATAACTATCTGAATGATTAGTGATTTCAAGCTTGTTCGAAAATTTCCTAGGACATTTCGGGAAGTGGAACATAACCTTCTCGAGAAAGATATCATTGATAGAAAACAAAGTCCAAGAATCACATGTTAAATCGAGAGACGATAATTGTAGCAACACTAACCTTGTAATATAGCAAGAATTGTTTGAAGGAGATATGATCTTCTAATTTTGGATACTGCCATTATTTGTTTCTTCTAGGAGATGGAGTAGAAAAGAAAGAAGCGTTGTATCTGACTTAGGGATCACATCCTTATATAGAGCCCGTTTGGATTGGCTTATAAGTTGGCTTATAAGCTGTTTTTAGCTTTTTTGAGTGTTTGGCTGACCAGCTTAAAGTCATTTTGTATTTAAAATAAGCTCAAAAAAATAATTGAATCAATTTGACTTAACTTATCTAAAGCAGCTTATAAGCTGAAAACAACTTATAAGCCAAAAAAAATAAGTTGGACTACCCCAACTTATTTTTTTTTACTTATAAGCTGTTTTCAGCTTAAAGCCATAAGCCCATCCAAACAGGCTCATAATATGTTTAAGAGCCCGTTTGGATTGGCTTATAAGTTGCTTATAAATTGTTTTCAGCTTTTTTGAGTGTTTGGTTGGCCAGCTTAAAGCCATTTTGTGCTTAAAATAAGCCCAAAAAAATAATTGGCCTCATTTGGCTTAACTTATCTAAAGCAGCTTAAAAGCTGAAAACAGCTTATAAGTCAAAAAAAAAATAAGTTAAATTACCCCAACTTATTTTTTTTGGCTTATAAGTAAAAAAAAGAATAAGTTAAGTTACCCCAACTTATTTTTTTTTTTGGCTTATAAGCTATTTCCAGCTTATAAGCTGCTTTTTTTAAGCCCAGCCAAACAGGCTTTAAGTGCCTTTTTAGGTTTAAACGGTACCTTCTCAATAAGTCTCTACCAGACACCAAGAAAAGGTCGATGGGTTTCTACTTATTTAAAGTAACCCCCATAATAATTGATATTTATTTTGGAAGTCCGAATATTTCAATACTTTAATTAGATCATAAAATGGACTCATTTAATAATAGCATATCTATGTATAAATATATTAATATGTGAGTCCATACAATAGAGAAAATTACTAACAATCATTTCAGTTTAAAGTCTTAAAAGAAGAATATCATATGATATTACAGAACTAAGACTTAAAAGCAGTTTCGATAACGGCATTACAAAAAACAACTACAGAACAAAGGTTTCTTAAGCTTGCTTGTCGCATCAGTAAGCTTGCTTGCAATTTGATAGCATGAATGGACTTCATACATCGCCAATTTGACCTCCTCCTCCGAAAGAACAGAAGACGATTCCCAATTAGGACGTATTGATTCTTCACTAATGACAGGCTTCTTAATATCAACGTTGGCTTCAGCCATCACCTCTTCTAGTGTACTAGTCAGCAGCTTCGGCTTCTTCAAAAGCTTGCTAGCCAAATAACCAACATCCACAATTCTACTAAGTTTTAATTTCATGTGGATGGGAGCTCCACGGAAGACGCTCCCAGTATCATATGAGAATGTAGATTTCTGGCTTATGTTTCTAGGACCTATAAAAGTAATAGTTCGATCATTCAGGAGCTCCTTAAGAGACTGGGGTGAATCAGATAGTTTATCCAACACCACCATGCGCTTAAATTGAATTATTAGGCACCGGTTTTTCACACGAAACAGCAACAAATCTCCATTATTTACCACATCAATTCCAACAAATGGATTTGGAGTCCTCTTCAATTCCCTCTTTAGTTCCGAGATGCTACTGTTGACAATAGTTTCACGATCAGCAACTGTTGTGATGACAGTGTCGTTGCCAATTTTCACATTAAAGGTGCTCGCTTCGATGAGCCAAGGACGGGGCAACAGCTCTGACAATGACATTTTCACTCTTAGTGTTGGTCGCTCTGAATGCTGTCTGCAATCTCCACAATATTTCTTATTATCTTTTGTTATGAAAATAGCTAACAAACACCCTATTTATAATGGTATGAAATCTATTTTAACTCAAAACAGAAAAATCTATTCCTTTATATATTTGACTATAAATTCTAACTACCAAATTCTAATCAATTTTGGTTTACTACAACTTTGAATAATTATTTTCAAGAGAAGTAATACATATATTGGTAGAGAAATTCTCAAAGTAGTTGTTAACCATGTCTGTGGTGAGAGGTTTGAGGGACATATAATAAATGGGGTCAACATATAAATGGTTTTTGCAGAGCTACTTAATCAAGACACACAAACATTCAATTCTAAGAGCGATGTAAATGTCGGAAGGATTTTTGCACAACAAACAGGGGGATTTCTTCAAGTAAGCAGAAATCAAATCCACTGAAAATGTGTCATGCGGGCTATCAATTCTGAGATTACAAAGAGGGAAATCCTACTATTACAAGTCTACACAATTACTTAAAGGAACAGAACAATATGCCTGGGTTTGAAGATTGAGGAGCTGCGGAGCAGAGCTTCAAGTGTGAAATCAGAGGGTGAAGAAAGTTGAGCTTATGCAATTCTCCACTAGATCTGTGCATCCAAGAGAATCTACTTTCCCTTTAGTGTTGTGTTGGATTTCCATTTTGGATTTGTCGTTTTGTGTGTTGATTGTAAATGATTGATTAATGCCACTAGGCAGCTGCTTAGTGGTTGCTTCAAAACAAAAAAAAATTCTCCGTTCATAATAAATGGTGTTTTAGCCTTTACATTTTGTTTCAAAATAAATGATATTTTAAAATTTCAAGAAAAAATTAAACTTGTAAACACTCATAATTTTTTAGGAGTGAGTAATTTGTTAAGTAATGTGTATAAACTGAAATACCGAGAGAGTATATCGGTAACTTGGACATACTGAGTGTTACATCTTCTTTTTGGATGATAAAGCGAACTGCTAGTTCTCTTTATATCATTCACGGTTCCGTAAATTACGCATGTAACACCATGTAAAAAATTAAATGTCAATTTCTTAATATTGTTTGTCTTAGTCCCTGCATACTCCCTCAGTTTTTAATTTATGTGAACTCATTTAATTGAGTATAAAATTTAAAAAAATAGAGAAGATTTTTAAACTTATGGTATAAAATGAGTTACATATATTTTGTGTGGTTATAAATCATTACATAAAGGTAAATTGTTTTCAAATATAGAAAGCGGTCATTCTTTTTGACACGGACTAATAAGGAAATGGATTCACATAAATTGAAACAGAGGGAGTATATCCTAAGAAAAATATTACAATTAGCGAGTTTAATATATTTATATAAGGATATTTTTACACTATCAGGTCAATTTTGTGATGGTAGGCACTACTAAAAAATCACTATTTTCTCACTAATTTCCTACCGAAAAATGTTCAGTGGTTATTTCACACCGATATTCGGTGGAAAAAACCTAAATAGTAGTGTTTTCACATGGAAAAAATAGAAAGTTTCTCAGCGTTTCAATGAAACATGTTTCCACCATATGTTTTCCCAGTGAGCTGGTTCAGTGGGAATAAGGTGAAAAAAATCATGTTTTATAGCATAAATTTCCCACTGAATGTCGGTGGGAAAACCCATATTTCTAGTAGTGAGGTAGCTTATCTTGTTTTCAATATTATAATGTCATATTTTAAGGAAGATTACCTATGAATAAATGTCCTATAAATAAATGTTTTTTTGGTGACTTGATAGTAGGGGTGACAAAATTAGCCCATAGAAACATGACCCGCTCGACTCATTCAAGTTTGTGTTGGTCTTTGGCCCCCCTACTTATCGGGTCAACCCATTTTGACCCGTCCAGTTCAGTCCATCTATTAGTCTGATATATAACCCAAATGGAATCATAAAAAAACTTTATCAAAATATTTCAAAAAGACGTTCATTCTATTTGATATGTTATATATAACCATAGCAAAGAAAAAAATTATTAGGTACTTCAAAAATTAGACAAGAACAAACTAAGAAATTAAAATTTAGTAAGAATTGGACTGATTGATTTAAGACTGGCTTTTTAGCCTAACCCATTTCACCTCAAGTAACAATATCCTGCCTATTTATTACTCCCTCCGTTCCATAATAAGTGGTGTTTTTAGCTTATGCACACCCCTTAAGAAATTGCTCACTCCTAGAAAATTATGAGTGTTTTTTACTAACATACTCCTAATTAATGCCAAGAAAAAGAAAAGCTACTTAATGAATCTTGATTGTAAATAATGGTAAGTTTGGGAGAATAAGATCAATATCTTCTTGAAATTTTAAAACACAACTTATTTTAAAATAAAATAAAAAGCCTAAAACACCACTTATTATAGAACAGAGGGAGTAACTTAGTTCATTTAATCTGCCCAAATTCAATCTAACCCGCCCATTTAACTCCCACGATCGTATAAAAACTTTCTTACTCAAAAGTGTTATTCTGGTTTCATAGGTCAACAGTGGAAAAACAGTCAACTTAGCCGTGATTTCTTAATTTCAAAAAACAATGATCTGCCCATATATTAACTTAGTCCATTTAATCTACCCAAATTCAATCAAATCCGCCCGTTTGACTCCCTTGATAGTATCAAAGTTTTCTTACTCAGAGGTCTCATTCTGATTTCATAGATCAACAGTGGAAAAACAGTCAATTTAGTCGTGATTTCTTATTTCAAAGGGAGCAACATTAAATTATTGGATCGAAATTCACAAAAGAACTAGCATTAATTTCCATGCCTTTTAACGCAAGTTCTTTAGCATTTCTGAGTTACCAACTAATGGAGTTTTACTAATTTTACCAAGTAGCCTAGAGTTAAGATCGGATAGTTGAAATGAAGAAGGAATTTTTACTTTGTGTAACTTCTTCTAAAAGGTAATTATTAATAATAACTATCTTTTAATTTATTTATATTTAGTAGCTATAATGATTTTATAAATTACCATTCGTAGCTATGTCAAAATACATCAAGTTGGAGTGGTTTAACCCAGGTTCGAACCCAGGTAAAAACATTACTTTTGTTATATATTTTTCCTAGCTTCTTCTCCTTATATTTTGAGTGTATGTAAGTGTATTTCGTCATATGTATTATCAAGTTGGAGTGAATGAAGCGATTATTAGGCGTGGCTCTGCCCCTCCCTATACCCAGATTTTGAACCCAGCCAGCAACATCACTTTTGTTACATATTTTTCGTTACGAATTTTAATTTGACAATAGGGTATTATAGGCCAGAAAACCTATCAAAGTGAAATTAAAGGTAAGTTCAATAACGATAGAAGTAGAAAACAATATCATTAGAAAAACGTCTCTTTCTCCCATGTTTAACGATAGGAAATATCAGAGAAGCAGAACTTCCTAAGAGAACTCGTAATCACGTACTCCTTCTGTCCCATATTATTTGGCCACTTTTCGTTTTGCACTCCTTAAGAAATCATAAATAAAAAGATGTATTTTACTACCTTACCCTAATCTCTCTCCAATAAATACATTCTAGTCAATATTGACTATTTTGAAGAACATTTAATACTAAGGGTAAGATAGGAAATATTTAATTAATTTTATCTTAATTTTGTAAATGAATAAATAATTTGAACATATAATTTTAGTAATATGACTAAATAATATGTAACAAAGCAATACTTGTGAAAGCGAAAAGCGAATGCATGTAACTGCATAATTTTTTTGGAAACTCCAGGATAACCCGCAGCCGCTACACCCTCTGCCACAGCCTCTGCCCTTCGGGTGAGCACTCTGTGGTGAGCACTGTGTGCGCACTGGGTAATTAGAGTTGCATGCAATCCTACTTCCAAAGCTAGTAAATGGTCACGAGTTACAATATGCGCGCACACGCATATGTGTGTGCCTATCTAGAGAATCCTGGCAATCAATGAGGAAATTAAACCAATGGATGCTTGGGAAAAGCGAGAGGTAAGTTTAAGTCAAGGTGTATACTCCCTATGTCTCGTGATAGTTGATCACATTATTAAAAATATATGTCTCAAAAAACTTGTTCTATTACAAAACTAAAATACAATTAATTAATTTTTTTCTATTTTATCCTTAACATTAATTATTTTTCAAAGTAACTAATATTGATTAGAATGTAATTCATTGAAGAGAGATAAGAGTAATATAGTAAAAATACACTTTCAATTATAATTCTTAAAAGATCTGTAAAGAAAAAAGTGATCAACTAATATGGGACAGAGCGAGTATATGGTTCTACTCGAAGCACAAAGAGATCATATTCAACAAAGAGAAATTGGATTGCTTCAAATTGGAGAAACCGAAACAGGTTGCTGTTCCCGTGGTTTTCCGTGAGCAGCGACACTAAAGCTAGCGTCGCCTGTTTGTTGAATAGATAGTACACCCTTTGGTTCATTTTATTCCCTTTGGTCCATTTTTTTCTTATTTGTTAGTTATTAAAAATAGATTATTCAAAAATAATTGTTATTCTTTTCGTTTACTTTTACTTGTCCACTATATTAAAAATAATTTTTATTTTTACTTGTCCACTTTAGCATATTAAGAGAAAGAAAATTTTATCTTTCATCTTTTGCCCTTAACATTGACTATTCATTCCTCAAATCATTTCCCAAGTTCATTGAATTTATACATCATTAATATGAGCATTATGGTCAAATATATGCACTTCATTTACTGTTTCTTAAGGAACATGCAAAGTTCATTGTGGACAAGTAAAAATGAACGGAGAGAGTATTTTAGAAATCATGATGTAATTAATTATTAGCCGGTTTAGCCATGAGAATTTTCAGTTTTTTCTGTAATTTGTTTTACTTTATTTGAAAATCAGCATTTAGTCATGAAAATTCCAAATACAACTCGAAGTTGTAGTTGGAAAATACGTTAAACCCTGTTTTCACCATTTTTTCACTCAAATAACTAAAAATGCTTTGAAAAAAACTAGGAGTATGATCAAACACAACTCCATCTTCAACTCTAACTTTAAAACTCCAAATAAAGTGAAAAATATTTGGTTTTTATGGCCAAACGCCTACTCAGTTTCCACCTTTACCCTTACTCAATAAATGTAGAGAGAGAATAATGTGGTGAAAAAAAAAGTAATACTACATTAAGATGAAAGAATAAATAATGATAATTCAGTCAAATAATCTTTTTCTTAAGGAGCGTGTGAAAAATATGACAAATAAAATGGACCGAAAGGAAAGCATTAATCAGTTTAATTCTCCTAGGAGAAAAATGAATAACACAGAAGAACGGGAATTACGTAATTGAGTGAAAGACTTTATGGTACCGCAAAATAGTGAGCTTATATGACACTTTTTTTAATTTTATCTAATTTGATGATTTTGCGTTCTTACTTGACACAATCCAGTTAAAAAGGCATAACTAGCTTCCTGAATTAGAGTCGACTTTTTTATTAGACTCCCGATCTTTACAGATGCAGAATCTTAATCAAGAAAAAATCATTTACATATGGAGGTACAAAAGTCATGAGTTTGTTTCTACTTAACTAATGAATGTTGGAATTAAAAATTTCCACATATCAATATAAATAGTTGTGAAAAAATAAACGTATTTTTATCTAATTATTTCAATTAGACTATTTGACTTCTTCTACTTATACAATAATTCTTTTTGTGTGTGTGTGTTTTTTTTTTCAATATGGAATTATCATGATCAAATTAGCTTGAAGCGGTTCTATAAATATCTTGAAGGAAGAAACTGTACGCACAAAACGAAATTTGTGAAAAAAGAATAAAGATTCAATGTGTGTCAGTAGATATTGCCAGTAAACAAACGATGAAAGTGAAAGTAATATATGCCAGATGATATTGTAAAGGCCAACATAATGTCAAACTTAGTTGTCGCATGTGAAATTCATAATAACATATCGTGACTGCTTAATTAGCAATCTCTTATGACAGATAATTTTCTTAATAATTTTCGATTCTCCTATAATCACAGTTCAACTAGTTTCATAGTACAGGACTAATCATTTCCAACCTGTATCTTATTTCTTTCCTAATTTCAATGAAGATTTATTTGGTATTGCCAGTGGCGGAGCTGCTAATCATTCGATCCTCAATTATTCAATAATAAAGATTTGCAGGATAATTTTATTAAAGATATTAACATTTTGAAGATGATCTTTTCGTATAATTAAACAGACTTATGTTGCAACTTCGAAATGGTGACCCAAATTGTCAGAAACTACAAACTACAAATCTTCGAAATGTTTAATTCGAAATCTTTTCGTACTTGAATAAACTGCAAAAAATCGGCAACAAAGGATGTTTTTATGATTAAACTGACCCAAATTAAAGAAACTAACAACGCTAATGAATTTATCAGATGAGCATCATGTTTAATTCTCCTAAATATAATATGACTGCTATTTGCTAGGATAGTGAGGACCTGTTTGGAATATAGGATATGATAGTTTTGGTATAAATTGTGTTGTCACAAATGGACCCTATTTTATGGGGTCCAAACTCCAAAATCCAAAACTAGTTCCTTCCTAGCTCTTATCCGAATAACTTTACCCGTTTTGTCATTAGTCATGAATTGTAATATCAAGATTGATATTATTCTTTCTCAATTATGGAACTACTAAAAGCTTTCACTTTATGTATTTGTATACGGGTAAAATCGAGGATACGGAGATGCTCGGTTTCCCGTTGTCATGGTTATGTTCGGGTACGATACGGCCGGCTTATCGAGGATGAGGCTTCGAGCTCGATCTGGACCGAGGCATTAAAGGAGAGGCGGTTAACTACCATAAGGAGAAGACCGGAATATCCGCCCTCAACCGGATATTTCGGCGTCAATCTCGGCAACAGCTGTCACCAAATTTCTTTTCCTTACTTAGAATTGTACTAGGGTTGAGACTCCTCTATTATATAAAGAGGAGGTCCCCATCCATTTTAAGGCGTTCGGCAACAGAAAGAGAGAAAGAGTTCATGCAAAAAAGCAATAGAATCATCTGAGTTCATTCATATTTTTCTAAGTTTATCATCATTGTTCATTGTGTAAGCACCCGGCAAAGGGGTTCGACCTCGGTTCCGATACCCGAGGCCAGTCATCATTAATATTTAGTCAGATCTGCTTCTTTATTTACCTATTCGTTTATCCCGTAATCCCATCTTGAATTGAATTGAGCCACATATCTTTGGCATCACACATAAATTTAATTGTTCACCATTTTAAGGATAAATAGTTTGGCGCTCACCGTGGGGCCAAAGATAGTAGTGGCGGTTCAATACAAAATTCTGGTTACACTCGATATTTTACACTTATTCTTTAAGGTTTGATTTCAGGTATACCAGAAATGTCGGATTCCCATTCCGTTAACTTTCAAGTCGAGCCAAGCCATCACGAGCATAACGATGAGGGCGTACCTAACAATAACGCGCCTCCTGTTAATCCTGTTCAAGCTGGATCATCGGTGGGCAACATACCGGCCGACAAGAATAACGGAGCCATGCTGCAGCAGCTCCAAAACCAGTTAGACATGGCTATGGCGCAATTGCAGAACCGGAATCAGGCACCTGATATTGCTCCATCAGAATAGACCCAGGATACGGAAGAAAAGCACGTTGCTCGGAATAACGAGAACCATCTCGGGCAGAGCGACGAACTGATTAGAAGGCTCGAAGAATTGACGAAACGAGTCGAATCCGGCGAAAAGAAGATAGAGGCAAACGATAAGAAGGTGGAGAACTACAACTCAAGGGTCGATCAGATTCCAAGGTCCCCGCCGGTGTTGAAAGGACTGGGTTAGAAAAAATTCGTCCAAATGCCATTTCCACCGAGTGCGGCGCCAGTGAAAATCCCTAAGAGATTTCGCATGCCCGATATCCCGAAGTATAATGGGACAATGGACCCAAATGAACATGTGACTGCATATAGGTGTGCTATTAAGGGCAATGATCTCGCCGATGACGAAAGGGAATCAGTGTTGCTTAAGAAATTCGGGGAAACCCTATCAAAGGGGGCAATGATTTGGTATCATAACTTGCCCGAGCATTCGATTGATTAGTTTTCCATGCTCGCTGATGCTTTCGTCAAGGCCCATGCTGGGGCCATCAAGGTCGAGACCCGAAAATTGGACTTGTTCAACGTCAAGCAGCGAGATGACGAGACCCTCCGCGAGTTTATAACTCGATTTCAAATGGAGCGCATGGACTTACCTTCGGTCACTGACGATATGGTGTTCAGGCTTTCACTCAAGGGCTCAATTCAAGAAGCTCGATCACATCTATGGAGCTAAAGCAAAATCTGATAGAGTACCCCACGATCGCCTGTGCTGATGTACATAACAGGTATCAATCAAAGATCAAGGTCGAAGATGATAATATTCTGAGGGCTACTTCAGTATCATAGCATTCTGGTAAAGGGAGTGATCGGTCGAAGAGAGTGACAGATCGAGATTCCAGATGATCATATGATAGGTACCAACCTTACCCGCTCGATCAAAGGGGAAATGAGCCCAACAGCGAATCGAGCAAGAATGATAGGAGGAATGATCGAAGGAACGATCGAGGCCAAAGTAGTCGTGGACTGATAAACAGAAATGATGTCGATAGAGCCCTGGAAAACAGAGAAACTCCAAGGTTATCCAAGTATAATTTTTGCATCGATGTAGTGACCATAGCGGCCGCCGTTATCCGTAACAAAGAAACAAGGCATCCAAGGCTAATCCAATCTCATCCAGAGAAGCGGGATAAAAGCCTTATTTGCAAATACCATCACGCTCACAGCCATCGAACCGAATATTGTCGGCATCTGAGAGAGGAGGTCGCTCGTGTGTTCAATTTGGTACACCTTCAAGAATTCCTAAGTGAACGAGCAAAAATGCATTTCAAGAATGTGGACTCCAACAAGCAGGATAGGTCGGAAGAGCCTCAGCAGGTGATACATATGATCATGAGAGGAACGGACGCCCCCATTGGGCCGGTTGTAAAACGCACCGAGATTTCCATAACAAGGTAAAAGCATATTCGGAATGACGACCCCGACGGTCCTATCTTGTTTAGTGACGAGGACATGGAAGGAATCACCCAGCCTCATAACGATGCACTGGTAATATCTGTCTTTGTCAATAAATTTAGAATCAAACGTGAGCTAATTGATCCAGGTAGCTCGGCTAATATTATCCGATGGAGAGTCATCAAGCAGCTGGGACTACTAAATCAGATCGTGCTAGCAATACGAGTCCTCAACGGATTCAACATGGCATGAGAGACGACGAAGGGTGAGATCACTTTACTGATCAACATGGCAGGAACTACGCAGCAGACAAAATTTTATGTGATAGAGGGGGACATGGGATACAATGCATTGCTGGGAAGACCGTGGATTCACCTTATGAGAGTGGTCCCCTCAACTATGCATCAGGTATTGAAATTCCCGACCCCATAAGGTATCAAAACCGTTCGTGGTGAACAACAGGCCGCAAAGGAAATGTTCGCGGTTGAAGAATCTATTAAGATTATAAAGGTGCTGGATCGTAACGAAGGGAAGAATGCCAAATAGCAATCACAGATTCCGATCTCGAAATCCTCGGAAGATCGGAACAGAGACACACCAGACGAAGAGTTAAAGTTCGGAGTACCGAGGACGTTTGTGATGCTTGATGATTCAGATGCTACTAAATCCACGGTCGAAGAACTCGATCAAATCACACTGTTCGCTCACCCACCGGATAAGAAGGTATACCTGGACACGGGGTTAATCCCCAAGCTCAGGAAAAAAATTTATTGAATTTCTTAAAGATAACTCAGATTGCTTTGCTTGGTCCCATTTAGACCTGACAGGTATTCCACCAGATGTGACAACACACAAGTTGAGTCTGGATCCAAGTTTTCCTCCCGTCAAACAAAAGCGGAGGCCACAGCCCGAGGTAAAATATGCATTCGTCAAAGACGAGGTAACCAAGCTCCTTAACATAGGGTCCATTCGAGAGGTAAAATACCCAAATTGGTTAGCTAACGTTGTAGTAATGCCTAAAAAGGGAAATAAGTTTAGAATGTGCATAGATTATAAATATTTAAACAAGGCTTGCCCAAAGGATTCATTTCCTTTACCCAGCATCGATCGCATGATCGACGCTACTGCGGGTCATGACACACTGAGTTTCCTCGATGCCTACTTCGGGTAGAACCAAATACAAATGGACCTGGAGGATCGAGAAAAAACCTCTTTCATAACTAGGTCTAACACATATTGTTATAATGTAATGCCCTTCGACTTAAAAAATGTCAGTGCCACCTATCAGCGGTTAGTCAACCGCATGTTTGAACACCAAATAGGGAAATCAATGGAAGTTTATATAGATGACATGGTCGTTAAGTCCCTGCGAGCAGAGGACCATTTGAAATTTTTGCAGGAAACTTTCAGCATATTAAGGAGGTATAACATGAAGCTGAACCCGAAAAAATGTGCCTTCGGAGTCAGATCGGGTAAGTTTCTTCGATTTATGGTATCGAATCGCGGGATCGAAATCAACCCGGATAAGATAAAGGTAATCGAAGATATCACCGTGATAAACGACATCTAAAAGGGTACAAAGATTGACAGGACAGATAGCTACTTTAAGCCGATTCATCTCCAGATCGTCAGACAAAAGTTATCGATTTTTCTCGTTGCTAAAGAAAAAGACTGACTTTGCATGGACCCCCGAATGTCAGATGGCCTTAACAGAACTCAAAAGGTACTTGTCAAGCCCGCCTCTACTCCACACGCCAGAAGCGAACGAGCAGTTGTATCTATACTTGGCGGTGTCCGAGATAGCGGTGAGCGGTGTCCTGGTTCGAGAGGAGAAAGGTACGCAATACCCGATTTACTATGTAAGTAGAACCCTCGGTGACGCCGAAACCAGGTACCCACATTTTGAAAAACTCGCTTTAGCTTTATTGAGCGCATCTAGAAAAGTAAAACCTTACTTTCAGAGTCATCCCATATGCGTTGTAACGTCGTACCCCATTAGGAATGCCATGCATAAACCTGAACTCTCAGGCTGACTAGCAAACTGGGCTGTGGAGATTAGCGGATATGATATTGAATACAAACCCCGAACTGCAATCAAATCCTAAATACTGGCGGATTTCGTAGCCGATTTTGCACTAACCATGATCCCTGAGGTTGATAAAGAAATTCTTTTTGCCTCGGGGACTAGCACGGGAATCTGGACTCTTTACACATACAGTGCGTCTAATGTAAAATGGCCCGGGTTAGGGATCGTTCTCAAACCTCCCTCGGGTGACGTAATAAGACAATCTATTAGATCGACTGATTTAACTAACAACGAAGCCGAGTATGAGGCTATGATTGCAGGTTTAGAACTGGCTAAAGGCTTGGGAGCCGAGATCATAGAGGCCAAATGCGATTCTCTCCTGGTGATCAACCAAGCGAACGGAACCTTCGAAGTCAAGGATGATCGAATGTGGAGATAACAAGAGAAATTGCAGGTTGTCCTTCGCCGGTTCAAGGAGTGGACGTTGGAACACGTGCCCCGGGATCAAAATAATGAGGCGGATGCCCTGGAAAATTTGGGATCCTTGGTCGAATCGGATAGCTTTAACTCCGGAGCTGTGGTGCAGTTGACAAAATCGGTCATAGAGACCGGCCACGTTGAGATAAACTCGACCAGCCTCACTTGGGATTGGAGGAACAAATACATAGACTATCTTCAAACAGGAAAGCTACCATCCGATGCCAAGGAATCAAGAGCCCTCCGAACCAAAACAGCTAGATTTTATTTGGCCAATGTCCAGTTATACCGACGATCGTAACATGGCCCCTTGGCGAGATGCCTAGGACCAGGAGAAACCGACTACATTCTGAGGGAAATTCACGAGGGGACTTGCGGGAACCATTTGGGAGTCGATTCATTGGTTCGCAAGCTGATCAGAGCGGGATACTACTGGAACGAGATGGAGAAAGCCGCAAAAACCTTCGTTCGAAAATGCAACGATTGCCAAAGGCACGCCCTGTCAATATATCAACCCGGGGAAGAACTCCATCCGGTCCTTTCCCCATGGCCATTCACGAAATGGGGTATGGACATAGTAGGGCCTCAGTCATGGGCCTCAGGTAAGACGCAATTTATTTTGCTTATGATTGATTATTTCTCTTAATGGGTTGAAGCACAGGCACTCGAGAAAGTCAGGGAAAAAGAGGTCATTGATTTCATTTATGACTATATAATCTATCGATTTGGGGTACCCGCGGAGATCGTGTGTGATAACGGGAAGCAGTTCATAGGCAGCAAGGTGAGCAAGTTTTTCAAAGAATATTAGATCAAGAAGATCTTATCCACCCCATATCACCCGAGTGCGAATGACCAGACCGAGTCTACTAATAAAACTATATTACAGAATCTAAAGAAAATACTGATCGGCTCTAAGCACCGATGGAAGAAGGTTGTGCCCGAGATTTTATAGGCCTACCACACAACGGTGAGATCAAGCACCGGGGAGACTCCATTTTCCTTTGTATACGGAGTCGAGGCCCTAATACCCGTCGAAGTCGGTGAACCAAGCTTGAGATTCTGATATGCCACAGAGGACTCGAACCATGAAGCAATGTCTTCTAGTCTGAATCTCGTGGACGAAAGGGGGGAAGCTGCTCATATCCGGATAGCCGCACAAAAACAAAGGATGCAAAGATATTATAACTGAAGGGATAACTTCAGGCACTTTTAGATTGGGACTTGGTACTAAGGAAAGTCACACTTCATACAAAGAACCCTTACGAAGGGAAACTATCCCCGAATTGGGAAGGATCGTATCGAATCACTAGAATAACCGGGAAAGGTTCCTATCGGCTGTAGGACGAAGACGGACAACAGTTAAAGCATAACTGAAACGTGGCACACCTGAAGAAGTATTATTGTTGAAGGTAAGAATAACTTTTCTTTCTATTTTTCTTCTCTTTCGACCTAACAACGCAGGGATACAACCTGAGGAACATCGGAGCAGCACAATGGAAGCCTGAGATTTTAGGACTTAGGACTGAAAGCACGTGCTGTACTCTTTTTCCCTTCGACCGTTTTGTCCCGAAGTGGATTTTCGGTAAGGTTTTTAATGAGGCAGCTGTTGACACCCAATTTTGTCCCGCCTCTCCCTCGAAATACCTATTTATACCTCTGGTATTTTGAGAAATTAAAAAAAATATGCATTTTAATTTTACTATAATTATTAGTCTTTTATTAACGCCCCCGTTTTATTATTCCACTGCAGTTATTATTATTATTATTATTATTATTATTATCATTATTATTATTACTATTATTATTCTTAAAATTATCATTTTTATTACTGATTGTCATTAATTATTATTATTCCTGTTATTTCCATTATCGTTATTATTATTATTATTATTATTATTATTATTATTATTATTATTAATTACTAATCATTATTATCAGCGTTATTTTTGTTATCAATCATTAATCATCATTATCATCGTTATTTTATTATTAATTATTATTATTGTTTTATCAACAACTGTTATTTATTACTATTATCATCATTATTATTTCTTATTATTATTATCATTATTATCTTATTATTACCACTATTATTGTTATTATTATTAATTTATTAACATTTTGTCACTATCAATAATTGTTATTTATTATTAATTATTATCATCTTTATTGTTATTATTAATTATTATCATTTTTTAATTATCAATATTTGTTACTTACTATTATTATTATATCTATTATTATGTTTTATCACCATTATCATCAACATTATCATTATTACCATTATCATTATTGTTATTAGCAGTATTACTATCGCTATTTATTTGCTGCTATTATTTAGTATTATTCAAATTTGCATTTCTCAACGTTTCTACCAACTTCCGCATGCATATCACATTTTATTTCGCACATTTAAATGTTAGTGTTTGTTTGTTATTGAATATTATTGCACGGTCATTGCAACATCATATGATTTTATTATCCGGATCTTTTATAATTACATATTTCCGTATTAGGTGATATTCTGGCACCCTTAGTACATCGTTAATCAAAATGGGCCTCTTATGCAAATTTAGAAGCCAAACTATTTCTTGCACTCGGTCCGTATTTTTTGACTTACCGGACCCCAAATCAAAGTCCGATTAACTCCTAATATTTTTTGGACTAGACCATATTTTTTATCTCAATTTTAGACCAGTCCACGTTTAAATTCACTAGTCCATCTTTTTAATACCCAGTCCAAAATTTGACCGGGTCCGATCCATTTTTTCGTCCAAATAAGGAAACCCTTTTTAGGGTTTCCCCTTCATTTCGTCGTTCCCCCCGCCGCTTTCCTCCTTTCCTCTCCTCTTCAATTCCCCTGCCTCCTCCTTTCCCGCCTCTCCTCCGCCGCTCCCACTTCCCCTTTTTCCTCCTTCTTCTCCGCTCCCCCCACCATGCCCTGTCCCCCACTTAGCCCTGTTCCCCGCTCTTCTCTCTCTCCCGCTCCTCCCTTTTTCTTCAACACAAAAAAAGAGCAAAACCCTATAAAGAGGGGCGAGTTGAATCGTTTGAAAGGAGGTTGGAAAGCCCCCCCCCCCCCCCCCAAAAAAGGGATACAGATCTTGAACCCCGAAATTTCCTGAAAAGAACAAGTTTTTCCATTGGCGAAATCCCCTGAAAATAACGAATTTTCCGGTGGTGGAAATTCCCTGAAAATAGAGTTCTTTGAGCCGCACAAAAGTCCCAAAATATTAAGCCTGCAGTTAGTTTTGATAATTCAAGATATCAAGTCAAAAACCCCAAAACAATTCTCGTTTTCGTCTGCTCTGTTTGTTGTTGTGAATCCGAGCCTCTCGAGCTCGGATTTGGGTAGTCTTCGAGGTAAATCTGAAACCCCGCACCCCATTTCGCTGCACCCAAAAGAGTCCGCGTGACTCGTTTTTCTCCTGCATTCGATGTTGGGCTAAAAGCCCAATGCAATCTTCTCGGATCATTTCCCATCAATTCTGTCCGCAACAAAGAAAAAATGGAAACGAAATTCCAGGCCAAAGCCCAATAGACAAGAACAGCCTCAGCAGTCTAAAAATAATTGGGCCAAACCCCAATAGCAATGGATCGCAGCAGTCCAAAGATGGGCTGAACCCATTCAATTTTATTCATTCCTCTATTTTATTTCCTTTATGCATTTAATTTGTATTGCATGGCTAACATTTTTGTTTTGTTAATTTAGATAAACCTTAGTGAAATTAGTGGGTTTAGTTTTAGCAATGGGTAGTTAGTTTAAGGAAGACTAAATTAATTCCATAAGTTTTCACTTTCTTCTTTTCATGTTAAAAATGTCTAATATTTATTTTTAGAATAATTGATTTGCAAAATGGCATGACTTTATATTTTAAGTAAAGGGAATCATATTTATCCTTACTATCAAACACATTTCAAAACGTCACTAACACGCGATATAAACTTAAATATGTTTTATAAATAACTTTTTAGTTTTGAGTTAATTACACATATGTTTGAAGTATAATTAATAAAGGACAAAGAAAGTTCATGTTAGCTATTTTTATGTTTTGTTTTAAATTGCACAATCAATTAATACCTCATTATTGAGTTGTTTCAAATATTTATTGAAATATCGCATAAATTCGTATTTTCCTTTATTCATATGCAAATTATCATATTTTGCAAATCTTATTTTAGCATTATTATACTTCCCTTTGAAGCAATAGCAACATTTATAAGCTTTATTTGAAACAGCATTTAAAATCTTCTTTTTTTATAAGTTACTATATTTTTACAGGCATTATCTTAAATAGCATCATTATTGCTCTCATTTAAAGTCTAAGCAGCTTTTTATAAGTCTTATTCTCAAATAGCATTTAAACTAATCTTTTATGCAAACTATTATTTTCTGTAAATTTTATTTTACACGATATCATCATATTTTCTTAAAATCTAGCAATACTTCTTAGCCGTTAATTTTTTTCTTAAAATTCAAACACTGCATTCGCATCTTTAGCCTTAATTAATTAACCTAAGTTTGGCCGGATAACCGTAGTTAACGGATTCTAAAGGATGCCTAACCCCTTCCCTTTAGGATAATAGAGAACCCTTACCTAGAATCATACTGGTTAAGCAGACTATTAACGGAGGTTTAGTTAGTTTTACCTTAGTTAATATCTAGGTGTCCTAATTCACCGTTAAATTAATTAGGTGGCGACTCCTTAAAACAAAGCAATTTAGGAATCTCCAATATGTTGTACTCCGCTTCCACCCGGTTAAAATGGGGTATAACAGCTTGGCGACTCCGCTGGGGATTTTTAGGTTCTTAACCATAACAACTTAGGTTAATAATTAAATTTGTTGGATGTTTGGTTGTTTTCTTTATTTTTTGTCTTTATTGTTGCTTTATTTTTTTCTTTTATGTTCTTTTAAATGATTGTTTTATTATGTAAATTTTCTATGTAATATGTATGTTATTGCTTTCCTTAAATTGGCATTCCGCTCATATTTCTTCCACTCCTGGAAAACTCACACATATTCACACACTTAAAACGGCTTCGCAGTTTGCGCCCGTGCACTACTAAATTACCCCTTTAGTTGGATTGGTCTAGTGGATTTAGTCGATCGGCGGTGCAGTCGACGGCCACGGACTTTCCACTCCCAAGTTGTCCGCTTGGGGGAGCCTTGCGTCATAGGAAACAACTCCTAGTCAACCTAAGATAGAGCTAAGCCAAAACCCTTTAAGGGCATGCACGAACCTAGGAAGGCTTAATACCCAAGGCGTATTAAGTCCATTAGTCAACCTCGTCCAAATGTCCAAGTGGGTTCATGACCCCAAGCGACGTTTATCATGTTATGTGTGCATTATTTGAAGTTGATTGGGCCAAATATCGACCATTGCTCTAATTAATTAAACTTTAGGAGGGTGTGGTTTTACTAACCTGTTGTGATGCAGACATCCGTGAAGATCGCAAGTTTTGAAAGAAGCTTGGACACAATTGAACTTAGCTTATTTTTTAGGAATATGTTTTTCCCTCTTTTTCTTATTTGACATGTAATAAAGCTTAAAAATATTTATGTACTTCATTTTGGGAATAGACTCGTTTAATTAATTAAAGAGCAAATGGGATGACATATAATGGCTCTTTCATCTTTCAAGTATACGCTAAGCTTACCTCGGGCATAAGGAGGTCCCCTACGTATTAACACGCGTGACTGTTATTTTATATACTTGTGTTATGAGCCTTTAAGTTGCGTGCTTGCTTGCTAAGTGGTTTACTTGAACTTATTTGCAATATGCTTGCTTTTGAATTTATTTGTGATTATCAGCTGATGCCAAGCTCATTACTTAAATTTATTTGCAGGCTCTTATTTGAATTTATTTGTGAAAAGTTATTACCTGATATTTACTAACATCATCTTTGTTTCAGAAGAAAAGTAAATTCATATTTTGCTTTGCCGCACAATTGCATATTGTTCATTAATTATTTTTGCATCATCCTCACCTAAAAAAAAAAAAAAAAAAAAAAAAACTATTTATTCCGCGGTTAGCGCACTTTAGCCACTCTAGAGCACCTTTAAGATCGTTCGCATTCTTAGCATCACTCTCGACAAATTTCTAATCGTCGGAGGAAATTTTTTAATTTTCGCATACCTGAACTAGCCTTGAAAATCCTTAAAGTTAACTCTTATCATTCCAACTTTGTTTTAATAGGCATTATCTTATCATTATTTTCTTAGTTACTCAAATCTATTAGTATCGAACAATTTGTCTCACATCAAACTGCAAATTCTAGAGCTTTTTGTGTCCTCCTTTTACGGGTATGATCTTTTGTCTCAAACGACGAAACATTTGACCCGTTAGCTCCATGCCTCGTAGAATCCA
Organism: Lycium barbarum; assembly: GCF_019175385.1. Lineage (NCBI taxonomy): Eukaryota > Viridiplantae > Streptophyta > Magnoliopsida > Solanales > Solanaceae > Lycium > Lycium barbarum. Next base: position 115,281,633 of record NC_083344.1, on the reverse strand, counting down.
TTTTGCACTCGGTTTACGTCATGGAACTTTTACTTTCAAATTCTACCATTTTCAGCATTTATCGTTTCTTAAATTGGTAGATGTCCAAATTTATTGGTCCAATCTATCTAATGACACTTCTCGATATTTGTTCGATTTTTGCCATCAAGTTGTTCAAGAATGACTGTTCAAGTACCTTGCTTCTGCGGATTCTTCGCTCAGTCAATCGCGTCATTCTGGGTCGTTGAAATTTATCTTCACGCACCCATTAATTTTAATTTTTTGGCATGCAAGTCGAAGGACAATCTCATAGGTCTCCTCTCTTTGACATTTTGCAACCCGCCAGTGCTTCGTAACTCTCAGGTATATTAAATTCAACTGTCTTGCGCCCGATCAATCATGATCTTCTCTAAGCTAATCTCTTGCATTATTAAAAAAAAAAAAAAAAAAAAAAAAAAAACTTTCTACACACCACCCGAACTACGTTCGACCTGATTTCCTGTCGGATACAGGATACGTAGGCAGCCTATATAAGGCCCGGTCTTATTTATTACAAATTTTAATATTCCCCAAACGAAGGAGCATGAAATTGGAACAATTTTGGAATGCAACCCAAGACCTCTTTGCAAAACGCCCTAAAACTGGGACAATTTTTTTAAAAAATATGCTGAAATTAGTAAGAATTTACTCAGAACCAAGCTTTGGCGTTCGATATGAGTCAACCTTTCTTCAAACGGCATGTTCTACTCCAATGTAGTTTTGTTTTCTTTCGATTCATTCTCAACCGTCAGAGCTAAATAGCTGATGATTCATTTTCGTCCATTCCTTTATATGACTCAAGTCATCTCTAATCTAGAGCCTGCTTAATTAGATCACGAACTAATCTAACTTTAAAAGGGATATATATATATATATATATATATATATATATATATATATATATATATATATATATATATATATATATATATATATATATATATATTATTTTGGGCATTTACTTCATGCACTAACATTTTATTTTGTTTATGAAGTTTTACTTTTCTCTTTAAAAGGTTGTCTGGCATTGAACATTGTTTTGGCGGCGAATCTGCATTAAGGACGAGATACAATGGCAAAAAGATTTGAATCATTCAACATCGGTGTGGGATTGGTACAAGCGCAAAATGAGGATAGTGAGAATAATGTGGTACAAAGAAGCGTGTTGGTCAACTTGGGAAATACCTTCAGCCTTCTTCCTAACACAAGTTCTGCTTCCAGCTCAACCCAAAACATTTCCTTCACTATTTCTCCTCACCCAGCTCCTACATATATACCGCCAAGATACTCTATTAAACCAGAAGATTTGCAAGTCACATTGATACCTAATGTTCAAAAGCCTGCACTTGCAGCACCCTTCACAGAAAACCAGCAAAATCAGCTAGCGGTAGGCCCATACAAGAAATTGAGAAATGAAACGAATGTAATCAATTGGGATGACTCAGATAGAGAGATTCACAATTTAAGGAGAATTGTCGAAGAAGAAATGCGGGCAAGAAATGTCCAAAGTTTAAGATATGAAAGCTTGTGCATGCTTCCAAATGTTGAGTTGCCGCCAGGATTCAAAGTGCCAAAATTCAACACCTTTAATGGCAGAGGAAATCCTATTACGCATTTGAAGGACTATTGTAGCAGATTAATGGGAATTGGACAAGATGAAGCCGTACGAATGAAATTGTTCATTCAAAGCCTATCAGGGTTAGCATTAGATTGGTACACAGAACAAGACTTTCGCAAATGGTACACATGGGAGGACATGGCTCGCGACTTTGTAGAACACTTCAAATTTAACATCGGGGTTAGTCCAAATCTTTATGATATGCTTGAGATAGAAAGAATGCCACAGGAGTCTTTTCAGGAATATGCCATCCGATGGAGATTGGAAGCTTCAAAAATACGCCCTCCATTGCCCGAGAATGAGTTGATTTCAACTTTCATCCAAATACAAAAGGGCATATATTATGAAAAGTTGTTATGTGCGCGGTTACATGACTTTTCTGACCTAATTCAAGTTGGAAAGCAAGTAGAAGCGGGCATTCAAGCAAGAAGAATTGTTGACACTTCATCAGTACAAGCAACTTTTCAAGCTGAAATCTTCAACAACTTGCAAGGCGAAAAGAGAGAAACCGACTCAGCTGTCAGGTCTACACATCAGCCGCAATCACGACAGAACTATCAAGGTTCGCATGATCATGTATACCTTCATCAACGAGGCTTTCAATATCAACCCGATCAAGCACAGTCTAGCTTACGACAGTCAGAGCACGCACAACTCCGCACTTTTACTTCTCTTGAAGAGTCATTAACCAGCATATTTGAGAGAATGAGAGCCAAGAGACTCTTGAAGCCGAAGAAAGGATGGATCCCTAAAAGCCTACCGCCAAATTTTGATTGGTCCAAGAGTTGTGCTTACCACTCTAATATTCCAGGTCATGACACAGAAAATTGCCTGGCACGTAAGCATAAGATCCAGAACATGATCGAAAAGGATAAGATAAGTGTGCAACAAAATAAATTGCGCGACAATGATGACCCTTCAGTGGCAAATGCAATTATTGTTACTGGTGATCCATCAAAATTGGCACCGAGACATTTGAAAAGGAAGCGTGGAACTAAGTAAGATGATTGAAAGGATCCATCGTCACTAGCATTCTCCGCCCACTTGCCTCATGATCAGCTTTCCTTCTTGTAATTTTTGCTAAAGCTTGTTATGAACTACTTTCGACCTGATTCCTTCGGGATAAGTAGGCAGTCCATTCTCGGACACGGTCTTAATATAGTGAAAATTCCATCTTCCCCATAAAGCAACACTGGGGCAGCTTTGCAAATGGCCTATCATTATTCGACAAAAGCATGAGTCGAAATCTCGAGCAATGTATTAGCGTCACCAGATTGTTGCAATGACATCACCTCGAGAAATACAGATTCAACGCCAAAGCTTTGGTGTTCAATGCAAGACAACCATTTTATTTTACACTAACAAATTTTCTTTGAGTAACGCAGGGCCATATTTTAGCTATTTTTGAAGGATATCACACAGTATCAAGTCGGCAATTCAGATAGAGCAAATGGCAAAGTCAACTTAATACTAATTAAAACTTACAAATTTCTTTGAGTGCAGGAACTTTTTTAGATGCAAATTTTGGCAGGGTAGAAGGTCCCTAAATCTTCGGCATTACGTCATGAATATTTGCTGCTGCAAATTACGCACTGCGTCAAACTCGTCTCACCGCATACAAATAAAGCACCGCAAAAGCTCCTCGCTCCACACTAATTTTAGTAATCATAAATCAAGCACTGCATTTAGGCTCGTCCGCCTTTAATAGGACATTTTGGGCTCGTCCGCCTTTAATAGGACATTTTAGGCTCGTCCGCCTTTAATAGGACATTGTAGGCTCGTCCGCCTTTAATAGGACATTTTGGGCTGTGCACCGCCCCTTTGAAATTTTAGCATAAGACCAAGCACCGTCTTCTATCTCAATTTTATTCTGCTTTGTAATTTGAACTACGCTTGACCTGATTCCCTTAGTGGGATACATAGGTAGCCTATGTCAGGATCGGTCTCGTCATTCGCAAAAGCAACATCCTCCTATACCAGAAACTGGGACAAATTTTAAGGGCATCACCGCAAAAGCTCAATATCCTCCTATACCAGAAACTGGGACAGTTTTAAGGGGCATCATCGCAAAACGACACCCTCTTATGCGAGTAACTGGTACAATTTTTAAGGGCATCATCACAAGCGACATCGACGAACATGAAAGAGAATATGGCCAACAGAGTCATCAGGCAAAAAGAAGACTTGGGAGAAAGGACGCTCGCTGTGTTTCACGGTTCCCAAGTTGCGGAAGCCAAAATATATAATGTTCGCAGCCTTGCAAGGATTGCACGTCAAACGGTTTGATCTTTCTTATGCCTCTCGAGTATCAATAATTTGCGAGATTCGCAACAAATTAATGCTTAAGTCTTGCAAACATGTCGATGCACAAACATTTCCTATTGTTTTCAAATGCCTTGCATAAATGCTTTCAAATACAATGCGCATGCACTATTGCTTTAAATGCCCCGCACTGCACTACTATTTTCAAAATGCCCCGCACTGCAAAAGCAACCGCACCTGCATTACATTATTACTTTCAAATGCCCTGCAAAGGCACATCATCATTGTTCGCAAAAGCACCTCATTTAGGCCCGTCCGCCTTTAATAGGACAGTTTAGGCCCGTCCGCCTTTAATAGGACAGTTTAGGCCCGTCCGCCTTTAATAGGACATTTAGGCCCGTCCGCCTTTAATAGGACATTTAGGCTCGTCCGCCTTTAATAGGACACTTTAGACTTGTTCGCCTTTAATTGAAAGTTTTAGGCTCGTCCGCCTTTAATAGGACACTTTAGAGTTGTTCGCCTTTAATTGAACATTTTAGGCTAGTCCGCCTTTAATAGGGCAGTTTAGGCCCGTCCGCCTTTAATAGGACATTTAGGCCCGTCCGTCTTTAATAGGACATTTAGGCTCGTCCGCCTTTAATAGGACACTTTAGACTTGTTCGCCTTTAATTGAACGTTTTAGGCTCGTCCGCCTTTAATAGGACACTTTAGAGTTGTTCGCCTTTAATTGAACATTTTAGGCTAGTCCGCCTTTAATAGGGCAGTTTAGGCTAATCCGCCTTTAATAGGACACTTTAGAGTTGTTCGCCTTTAATTGAACATTTTAGGCTAGTCCGCCTTTAATAGGGCAGTTTAGGCTAATCCGCCTTTAATAGGACATTTTGGGCTATGCACCGCCCTTTTAAATTTCTGCATAAGGCTGTGCACCGCCCTTCACATGAGGCATGGGCTGCGCACCGCCCTTTGCATCGTTTCCATATATTGCCTGGGCCATGCACCGCCCTTTTAAATTTCTGCATAAAGCTGTGCACCGCCTTTCATATGATGCATGGGTTGTGCACCGCCCTTTGCATCGCTTTCATATATTGCCTGGGCCATGAACCGCCCTTTCAAACTTCCGCATAAGGCTGAGCACCACCTTTTAATTTTATGCATAAACCCGTGCACCGCCCTTTGCATCGCTTTCATATATTGCTTGGGCCATGCACCGCCCTTTTAATTTTCTGCATAAAGCCGAGCACCGCCCTTGCATCTCTTTCGTATATCACGTGGGCCATGCACCGCCTTTCTAAATCTCCGCATAAAGACATTGCACCGCACCTGCCTTGTTTTATTATTATTTTGTTGATGCCCTGCATATGCTCGCAGCAGCATTGCACCGCGCTTGCATCGTTGTTTTTCAATATTTATTCTTACTGACTATTTTTATCTAGTTTTTAGTTTCGCAGGAGCTTTTAGCGCAACGTGGAACTATTTCTTCGGCAGCGAACTGGGGCAATACGTCGGGAAGGACAAGCAGATTTCTCGACAAGGGTCAAAGATCTACCTCGAACACTCGGCTCCAAATTCAAATTTCCCGTTCACATTCCAGCACAATCAATTTTCAGGGTTCTATCACAATACCCAGTGTCATCATAATTCGACACTGGGACAATATTCTTTGCGAAGATTCGCATCAAATCGTGAGTTACCAGTCATAGGTGTCGTAGTCTTCCCAGAACTACACACGGCCTGATTCTCATGCAACCCGAGATATGTAGGCGATTCAGAGACCAGAGTTCGGCCGTAATTTTCTTTACCCTTAGTCCTCCACAATCCTTTAGCCGGGACAAAATAGGCTACTAAGTCAACGTCTTTGCCCGAAAATTCTTTCATCATTACCAGGCAAAGAGGGACAAGTTGTTGACACCCAATTTTGTCCCGCCTCTCCCTCGAAATACCTATTTATACCTCTGGTATTTTGAGAAATTAAAAAAAAATATGCATTTTAATTTTACTATAATTATTAGTCTTTTATTAACGCCCCCGTTTTATTATTCCACTGCAGTTATTATTATTATTATTATTATTATTATTATTATTATTATTATTATTATTATTATTATCATTATTATTATTACTATTATTATTCTTAAAATTATCATTTTTATTACTGATTGTCATTAATTATTATTATTCCTGTTATTTCCATTATCGTTATTATTATTATTATTATTATTATTATTATTATTATTATTATTATTATTATTATTAATTACTAATCATTATTATCAGCGTTATTTTTGTTATCAATCATTAATCATCATTATCATCGTTATTTTATTATTAATTATTATTATTGTTTTATCAACAACTGTTATTTATTACTATTATCATCATTATTATTTCTTATTATTATTATCATTATTATCTTATTATTACCACTATTATTGTTATTATTATTAATTTATTAACATTTTGTCACTATCAATAATTGTTATTTATTATTATTATTTTATTATTAATTATTATCATCTTTATTGTTATTATTAATTATTATCATTTTTTAATTATCAATATTTGTTACTTACTATTATTATTATATCTATTATTATGTTTTATCACCATTATCATCAACATTATCATTATTACCATTATCATTATTGTTATTAGCAGTATTACTACCGCTATTTATTTGCTGCTATTATTTAGTATTATTCAAACTTGCATTTCTCAACGTTTCTACCAACTTCCGCATGCATATCGCATTTTATTTCGCACATTTAAATGTTAGCGTTTGTTTGTTATTGAATATTATTGCACGGTCATTGCAACATCATATGATTTTATTATCCGGATCTTTTATAATTACATATTTCCGTATTAGGTGATATTCTGGCACCCTTAGTACATCGTTAATCAAAATGGGCCTCTTATGCAAATTTAGAAGCCAAACTATTTCTTGCACTCGGTCCGTATTTTTTGACTTACCGGACCCCAAATCAAAGTCCGATTAACTCCTAATATTTTTTGGACTAGACCATATTTTTTATCTCAATTTTAGACCAGTCCACGTTTAAATTCACTAGTCCATCTTTTTAATACCCAGTCCAAAATTTGACCGGGTCCGATCCATTTTTTCGTCCAAATAAGGAAACCCTTTTTAGGGTTTCCCCTTCATTTCGTCGTTCCCCCCGCCGCTTTCCTCCTTTCCTCTCCTCTTCAATTCCCCTGCCTCCTCCTTTCCCGCCTCTCCTCCGCCGCTCCCACTTCCCCTTTTTCCTCCTTCTTCTTCGCTTCCCCCACCATGCCCTGTCCCCCACTTAGCCCTGTTCCCCGCTCTTCTCTCTCTCCCGCTCCTCCCTTTTTCTTCAACACAAAAAAAGAGCAAAACCCTATAAAGAGGGGCGAGTTGAATCATTTGAAAGGAGGTTGGAAAGCCCCCCCCCCCCCCCCAAAAGGGATACAGATCTTGAACCCCGAAATTTCCTGAAAAGAACAAGTTTTTCCATTGGCGAAATCCCCTGAAAATAACGAATTTTCCGGTGGTGGAAATTCCCTGAAAATAGAGTTCTTTGAGCCGCACAAAAGTCCCAAAATATTAAGCCTGCAGTTAGTTTTGATAATTCAAGATATCAAGTCAAAAACCCCAAAACAATTCTCGTTTTCGTCTGCTCTGTTTGTTGTTGTGAATCCGAGCCTCTCGAGCTCGGATTTGGGTAGTCTTCGAGGTAAATCTGAAACCCCGCACCCCATTTCGCTGCACCCAAAAGAGTCCGCGTGACTCGTTTTTCTCCTGCATTCGATGTTGGGCTAAAAGCCCAATGCAATCTTCTCGGATCATTTCCCATCAATTCTGTCCGCAACAAAGAAAAAATGGAAACGAAATTCCAGGCCAAAGCCCAATAGACAAGAACAGCCTCAGCAGTCTAAAAATAATTGGGCCAAACCCCAATAGCAATGGATCGCAGCAGTCCAAAGATGGGCTGAACCCATTCAATTTTATTCATTCCTCTATTTTATTTCCTTTATGCATTTAATTTGTATTGCATGGCTAACATTTTTGTTTTGTTAATTTAGATAAACCTTAGTGAAATTAGTGGGTTTAGTTTTAGCAATGGGTAGTTAGTTTAAGGAAGACTAAATTAATTCCATAAGTTTTCACTTTCTTCTTTTCATGTTAAAAATGTCTAATATTTATTTTTAGAATAATTGATTTGCAAAATGGCATGACTTTATATTTTAAGTAAAGGGAATCATATTTATCCTTACTATCAAACACATTTCAAAACGTCACTAACACGCGATATAAACTTAAATATGTTTTATAAATAACTTTTTAGTTTTGAGTTAATTACACATATGTTTGAAGTATAATTAATAAAGGACAAAGAAAGTTCACGTTAGCTATTTTTATGTTTTGTTTTAAATTGCACAATCAATTAATACCTCATTATTGAGTTGTTTCAAATATTTATTGAAATATCGCATAAATTCGTATTTTCCTTTATTCATATGCAAATTATCATATTTTGCAAATCTTATTTTAGCATTATTATACTTCCCTTTGAAGCAATAGCAACATTTATAAGCTTTATTTGAAACAGCATTTAAAATCTTCTTTTTTTATAAGTTACTATATTTTTACAGGCATTATCTTAAATAGCATCATTATTGCTCTCATTTAAAGTCTAAGCAGCTTTTTATAAGTCTTATTCTCAAATAGCATTTAAACTCATCTTTTATGCAAACTATTATTTTCTGTAAATTTTATTTTACACGATATCATCATATTTTCTTAAAATCTAGCAATACTTCTTAGCCGTTAATTTTTTTCTTAAAATTCAAACACTGCATTCGCATCTTTAGCCTTAATTAATTAACCTAAGTTTGGCCGGATAACCGTAGTTAACGGATTCTAAAGGATGCCTAACCCCTTCCCTTTAGGATAATAGAGAACCCTTACCTAGAATCATACTGGTTAAGCAGACTATTAACGGAGGTTTAGTTAGTTTTACCTTAGTTAATATCTAGGTGTCCTAATTCACCGTTAAATTAATTAGGTGGCGACTCCTTAAAACAAAGCAATTTAGGAATCTCCAATATGTTGTACTCCGCTTCCACCCGGTTAAAATGGGGTATAACAGCAGCGCTGAACAGCGTGCTACTCGAATAGAGTAGACCGATCAAAGACCGGAGACTGGAGACTGCATATATCGGGCTATTAGTACCCGAACCCTCATACCTCAGACTCGAGTACGAGGGGACTACTATACCATGGGCTAAATGATAACTATGTAAAAGCCAAGGCTTGAACGATAGGATCAGATGTAATGACCAAACGATCGATTGAATCGTGTCCAATTAGTTTGTTCTTACCACCGCAATGATTGCAGATACATCTCCGGTCGGTTTATCAATAAAAATCTTACTTCGAGCAAAATGATCCAATGTTGCCAAATACTAGAAGGCTATGGCCTAAGCGGTTGAAGACTACGGTCTACAAAACAAAATAATCCAATGTTTCCAAATACTAAAAGGCTAAGGCCTAAGCGGTTAAAGACTACGGTCTACAAAACATACGCAAACTTGAAAGACTATGGTCAAAACGGTTAAAGACTACGGTCTAAAAACACAAAACATATTGTGATCCGGTCTGTCTTGCAATTTATAAATAAAGCAACGACTAAACTCAACACGAAGTGAAACCCGATCACGAGCCGTTACCACTTGAATTCTATTCTGGCTGAAGCAATAAGGCAAGCCAAAAACGATAGCATAAATCGAACAAACAATGAACCGAGGAATACTTTGTAAAGGGCAACAAAAGGAGATGAATAGACCGAATGAAGATTTTTCTTTTCATTTATACATACATATAGTGGATTTAAAAGGCTCAAACTAGCGGCCTTAAAACAAAAAACAAAAACAACAACAAAAAAAGACATAAGGCCCACAAGTCTAATCTTCACCCGATCCCTCGATTTCTTCCTCGACTGACTCAAGGTCGATATCCGAATCCTTGGGGTCGAATACAGCCTTTGCTTTCAGTTCAAGCTTCTTGGCCTCGTCGATCAGATCTTATAAGTCCACTCCAGTGGCTTGGACTTCTTCGAGGGATTCTCTTCGGGATAAGAACTGCACGTACTCGGCTCGAAGATTACTGGCCTTCTCGGAAGCAGTCACGTCGGCCTTATACTGGTCAATCAAATCGTCATAGCTCGAGATCTAGTCAAGAGCCTTTCCATGTTCAGCCTGCAGATTAGTGATGACCCGGCTCAGTCTATCTCGTTCAGCTTCGGCCGCAGCAAGCGACGAGCTAAGTCTGTTTACTTATTCAACCGTCGCCCGAAGCTGCTCTTTGAGAACATCTCGCTCGGCTACAACATCGATTGTCGTTTCTTGGAGGGCATTAAGCTCGGGTTTGATCCCATCAAGCTCCACCCGAAGTTGATCAATCTGGCTACCGTATGCCCGGGCCTGAGAAGGAGGGACATTAGCATCGGCTATTAAAGTTTTATTGTAAACTTCAAAAGCCCTTACCTTCTCTGCCAACTGGTCACGTTCCTACTTAGCCTCGGCAGCTTCGTTTTGAGCCGCTGCCAAATCCAACTTAAGGATAGAAAGGTCAGGAAGAGACGAGATGTATTCCAATTTCTGCTCATACAGATCCATGAGCTCGTCCACCTCCTGACTCTTCCTTTTGAGCCGATCCACTTTGTTCCTGAGCCGGTGGAAACTTGCATGATGAAGCACGAGGACTATAAGGGAAAAAAGGAGCGATTATTAAAATGAGGTATGAAATTAAAGCTAAGTGAAAAAAGCATATGAACAAGACTTACCCGACTCAACGCCTACTGAGCCTCGTTGAAAAGGCACGATTCGCTGACTTAAGCCATTTTCTTACGATCCTCTTGGGATACCAGAGGGTACAGATAGCTGGCCACCCCGACCGGCCCCGATAGCATGTTCATATCGGTCGGCACCTTGAAAGAGATTAGCCTCTTCCATTCGGGTCAGTACTAGGGGCAGGAAAGACTTTCTCTAACCTAGGACCGAAATTAACCTCGAAACGGTTGGCCACGGAGATGGATAGATGCTCAAAACCCGACATACCAGAAGCCGGTATTTCATAATTCCCATAACTGGTTGCCCCTTCCGACCCCGTTGACTCCTCGGTCATCTTGCCTTTGGCTTTGTCAGCATCGGCGGAAATATCCACCAATTGAGGGGGAGAGTCCTGTATGCAATTATTGTTTCAGACGAGGCCACAACTTGTATCAGAAGGACAGAAACAATACCATACAAAGGCAAAATGTTAGGTACCTTTGAACCCGGTACGAAGGAAGTTGCCTTCGATCCAGCGGCTGCGGCTGGCAGCCTTCCCAAGCTTTGAGTAGGAATGTGCTCTGTTGTAGGGTTTTTAGATGTCCCGACCTTCCACCTGATGCTCCCTGCGTCTGTCGGTCTCGGGATATCTCTCGAACCCGCCAGAATCGGACTTGAGCTTTCCACTAAGGGTGGAGCGATGTCAGTAGAACCGGCCAGCTCTTGATCAAGGAACTCATCGGTAAGTCGATGCTTGCCCGACACCTGGTCGTCATCATCAGAATGATCCGATAGTTGACCGGTGACCTCGGCATCCAGATCCCGGACCGAGACATCTTCCGAAGAGGTCTATCTGATGGTGAGCCTCGATCTTTTCCTAGCCTCGGAAGGAGCTCAAAAAGACTCGGAGGACCGTCTTTTCCTCCTCTCCGCCTTGTCTCCCTGATCAGGAGGTTCGATATTTTGTTCATTGGCCGAGTCCTCGGTAACCTCCTGACCCTGAATTTTGGTGGCCTTTGATAGACCTGTGAAGCGAAGAAGAAAAGTTTTAACTCATCAAACATATCATAACACGCAGAGAAGACGGAACAGCGCTCTAAGAGAAGGACTTACCGTGAGTTTCGGCCTCCCACCGGGACCGATATAAACGTCGCCAGGTGCGGTCGGCATAAGTGAGTTGGGAACAGATCTTCCCAATCAATTGATCAATGTTAGGAACCGCACCAATAAGTGTTATATACACACGAGCAAATCAAGGGGTCAGTGTAGGTACAGACATGTGATCATATCACACTAAAGTAAAGTTACTTACGGTTTGGGTTCCATTTCTCAGGAAACGGCAACTTATCAGCGGGAATCAGATCCATTGTCCTGATTCGGACAAATCTTCCCTGCCAGCCTCGATCTCTATCTTCGTCCAGACCGAAGAAGGGTGCTTTTCTGGCTCGTTTTGAGAGTTTAATCATACCTCCTCTGAAAACACGGGGGATATGTAGCTGGAGTAGATGGTGCACCGTGAATGGAAAATTCATGTTTGTAGTGAAATAACAGAGGAGCACAACGATTTTCCAAAATGACGGATGAATCTGGACGAGGGTAATATCATACCGTTTGCAAATATTCACTACCACGGGATCAAGGGTGCTAAATGTGAAAGGATAGGTATAAACACTTAAATACCCTTCCACATAGGTCGTTATAGCTTCATCCTGATCGGGAATAACGACCTCCTTACCCTTCCACCCGCCTTGACCTGTTCAAGTTTACTATAGGGTATCGTGCACAAATAGTCCGATATTTCGACAACTCGATCCCCTTGTTGAGAAGGTTTCTCGACCTTGAAATCCTGGATGGTCGAGCAATCTTGAGGAATGAAGCCCGTCAGTACAGTCTCTGGTTTTGGAGCGGAGGAGGTCTCACCGGTTTTGGCTTTTGAAGATTTGCTCGTCATTACGGAAGTATGAAGGTTTGAATGAAGGTTTGAAGATTGGGTAAAGGACTGATAAGGATAAATGAAGATATGAAGATATGAAGGTTTGAAGATATGAGGGTCAGCGTATCCAAAGCACACGAAGGTAAAATTCTCTTGGGTAAAAGTCAGAAAGTAAAAAATGAAAGAGAAAACTTGCTTTTATAAAGTGGGGCCGAGACGGTTCGCCTTCCATAACCATGGGAAGCGTACACGAGAAGGAACCGGGTCACCCCACTCGATTAACAGATCGTACGTGAGCAGGTCGGCCTTCCGATGAGACCTAGGTCGGGCTTCTACATCAATACCACTATGATCAAGTAAAGCTTCCATATTGGTCACAAAGGATGTGGTCCCGAACCAGTTGTGGTCGAGTACAAAAAATAAAATGTTCGAGCATGGCAGCCGGTACCAAAACATTTCGAATATTGGTGAAACATAGAACAAGCGACAATTGATCGAATATTGCAAGGACATATGCAAAGGTTCAGGTACGAACAACACACATGGAATGCTCAATAAAGTCCAATAAAAACCAATTCGCAAAGTTCCATTAAAGGTTGTTCCATTTCATAAAATTTCGACTATGTCAGATACATCAGTCCAAAAAAATAGGAGAAGCCCTACTCTACGGCTATAAATTGAAAAACGAAAGTAAGACAGCAACACCCTTAACCGACTTAGCAAGTCGAAGGTTGAGATCTTTAGTCTATCCTACGGGATGCGACGATGATGCATGATACCGATTAGGCATCCCCACGACCTACACCAAAGGTGGATGAACCAGGGATATTTGGCTCCGGTAAATCTTCTTCATCAAGCACTATTGTTGGCAGAGTTTCGTGAAAAGGCATTTCCCGATGGGTCTCCATGATATGACGAGTTTGAACCCGAGATCCAACCCCCGAATGCCCAACCGGGAAGCTTCCAGTCTCTATGCGCCAAGGTGCCATTGGTGGTGCAGGTGCTCTTCTTCCCCGAACGACGTCCTCAGCTACTGATTTTTCCTTGGAAGCTCTTCTCGTCTGAAGCCCTGAATAGAAAATACATTGGGTTGAGACATAATACAAAGGAGTGAGAGCCGAAATGGTCTAGTTAAGGAATTACCGTGATTTTTCCTATCCACCCTTCAGGCGCCATTCTTCTCCAAGAACGGCCTATGCTACGAGAAGCTCGGAGAAGGGAAACCACCCATTCAAAGATAGCCATATCAAGCTCGGGTTCGGCCGGATTTGGTGAAGGTTCCACGCCTCTGGAAAATCGGTAGACGATTGACGGTGAAGTTGAGTTGTGCGTATCATCACAAACCGATGAAGCCACCCTCGGTCATAATCATCTTCGGGGTCGATCAGGCTTCGACTTCCCCTGGGAAGCATATGAACAATCCCCTCTCGGATCACCCGAGGTACGTATGTATGAAGTAGATGTTCAAGGGTGAAGGGGACCCCGACTACATTTGCCAACTTCTCAGTACAGTACACAAGTCTCCAAATCTATGGGGCGATCTGTTCGATACATATCTGATACCGACGACAGAAGTCCTCGATCACTCGATGAACAGGGAGAGTGAACCCAATGGTAAAGGGATAAGTGTATGACAACGAGTAACCGATAACATGGTGATTTATTTTCACACCATTCCTAACAGGGTGAACGTAAACATCTATGCCTAAGTTGCAATCTTCCCTAACTGCGATAATGGTGCCATCATCGATACAGGATTCGAAGTTCTCCACCTAATCAAAATGGTGAAAATTTTTGCAGTCGTTCGTATAGATAAATCCCGATGGGAGAATACCAGAAGCGAGAGATTATAGCTCCTTATCAGAACCAACGACTCCTGTTGACGGCGTGAATGAATGTTGATCTTCACCTTGAGTCAATAATGGAACGTAAGCCATATTCATGGAAGGTTTTCCTTAACAATAAATGATCATGCCCTGATAAAAGAAGAATCAAAATTCGAGAAGTGCTACGAGCTCAATACGGGAATCGCAATAAGGTATTTGAGGAGGAGCAATGTGAGATTTGAAGAAGTACAGATGCATGAGAAAGGAAGAATACATGGGCTTTACATAGAAAGGAAATCAAGAGGTTCTGTAGAGTATCAAGGACTCTGGCACAAGGAGGTCTCCTAAAAGGATTTGGCATCTGGGTAATAATAACCTAGCATCGGCCAGAGTAAGATGTTGACTAGAAGGTCTTGTCCTAGATAGTTGGAGGCGGCTGTTTAGCTTTATTTGGGTCCATTTCCCGCCGTAAAAATTTTTACCTCGGGAAATGGGGGGACTATCTGTATACGGGTAAAACCGAGGATACAGACATGCTCGGTTTCCCGTTGTCATGGTTATGTTCGGGTACGATACGACCGGCTTATCGAGGATGAGGCTTCGAGCTCGATCTGGAACGAGGCGTCGAAGGAGAGGCAGTTAACTACCATAAGGAGAAGACTGGAATATCCACCTTCAACCGGATATTTCGGCGTCAATCTCAGCAACAGCTGTCACCAGATTTCTTTTCCTTACTTAGAATTGTACTAGGGTTGGGACTCCTCTATTATATAAAGAGGAGGTCCCCATCCATTTTAGGGGGTTCGGCAACAGAAAGAGAGAAAGAGTTCATGCAAAAAAATAATAGAATCATCTGAGTTCATTCATATTTTTCTAAGTTTATCATCATTGTTCATTGTGTAAGCACCCGACAAAGGGGTTCGACCTCGGTTCCGATATCCGAGGTCAGTCATCATTAATATTTAGTCAGATCTGCTTATTTATTTACTTATTCGTTTATCTCGTAATCCCATCTTGAATTGAATTGAGCCACATATCTTTGGCATCACGCATAAATTTAATTGTTTAATATTTTAAGGATAAACAATATTCTTTTGTGAATAATTTTATTTGCACTTTTTTTCTTGATATGAGATGTTCTCTAAAGTTATTAGAAATCACAAATAGACATCTGAAAAGAATAAAGATGACCAATTAAAGGACACTGCTTAGAAGATAGACAAGAAAAATCTGTCATGATATGATTCTTTTACTTAATAGAGTATTTGTTTTCATGGAATGTGCTTATAATGCTGAAGTTTCGACTCAATAATTAGTCCATAGTTTGTTTAAGTTATATGGTGTTGTCAGGTTGTTGTATTCTTGTCACGCCCCGAACCAGGGCTTAGGTGTAACACGGCACTCGGTGCCTAATTGCATGTGACCGAGCGAACTCATAGGCTGGTTGAATCAATATGTGATATCAAAACATGCTAAAATAAGAAAATAAGACTAACACATGCTGATCTGCTAAAAGTATGAGTGAAATAATATTAATTGCAGAAATACTGTAAAAGTATGAATAAATAGCCCACAAGGGTAGCACATCAAAAGTCTACTAATATCTGACTGATTGGACTATGTCTATAAAGCCTCTAAGAATATTGAAAAGATAACTGTCTACAATACTGAAAAGACTGAAAGCAGGATAGCGCCCCGAAGGAACTGGGGCTCACCAAGCAGCTGATACGGGCAACCCTAGCTAGCTGAATCGTCAACCTGTATATCGTTGCCTACATCGCGAGATGTAGGCTTCCAAGCAATAAAAAGGGATATCAGCTCATTTGAATTGTACTGGTATGTAAAGAAAACTGAAGGAAAGACTGTAAGTATGAAACTGAAACTGAAACTGCAACTGAAAACTGAAACTGAAACTGCAACTGAAAACTGAACTGAACATGTGGAGCGAAGATAAGAATACTCCTCGGTTTTTGAATGAATAATCACCTGTATGATTGTAAATATAAAATGTGGCCTAGGGCCCAAATAATATGCCCAAAATTGTGGCCTCAGGCCCAAGCAATACGTATGCATATACTGTGGCCTAAGGCCCAAAATTACAGATACATGTGTTCAACATTAAACAATTTACAAGACTGAGACTGGGCTATAGCTGATAGCCTGATAACTGTTTCTGATTATGAAGCTTAAACTAATATCTAATTATACACTGACCGAGAGTCATACGATGTCAATACATAAGTCTATAATGATTATGTACTGAGTTCATGATATTCAAAATGATCACCATGAATGAATTATGAAACAAAACCCTAAGAGATAACAGTTCTATAACTATTTAAGAAACTAGGGCTAAATTGTATTTTGAATCAAATTACTGACAAGCATGTCGAATGAGACGTAGGGAGAATCATGAACATTCCCTAACGTAGATAGTTATCCTCACATACCTGTAATCGCTCCAATCTAACGAAATAAACTGCTTTTCTGACGTAAAACACCAAAACTCCAGCTTGAATCACTTGGGAAGGTTTTACCTTGGAAATCCTATGTTTTGGTTGAAGAATCATGTTGTTAATCATGAATAAATGTTGGAAGTACTTATGAATCGTTAGAGCGATCTTATCTTGACGTGGAAGGATGAGAAGAGGAGGAAAACTGCTGCTTAGGGCTTTAGAACGAAGTTGTAATGTCTAATAACTGAAATTTTGAGATAAGTGTTGAATTTATAGCATAGGGAATTTTAGACCCCCAGGCTCGCCGAGCGCTGTCTATGACTTTCCCCTGCCTAGCTTTGGGGTGAGCTCAGCAAGCTCTCTTGTCTATTTTACACTTAGACAATTTTCTTGAATTTTTCTCACTTTTGGACCCCTACCTAGCTGAGCGCAGTCTAAGGCGAGCCCTTGCCTCGCTTTGGGGCGAGGTCGGCTAGCTCCCCTGTCATTTTTACACTCAGTCGATAGCGTTCATTAAAATAGGCATGACTCCTAGCACAGAGCTCCGTTCGAGCTCCACAATATACCATTGGAAAGTTATTTCAAAGGGCTACAATGTTCATGTTTTTTAAGTTTTCTCAAATTATCAATGAATTTTCCTGAAATTGGGCAGGAAGGCAGACATGTCGAAAACTTAGTTGATTCTACCGAATCCTAAGAACCTCTCCATTAGCCCTTTTGAGACGATCATATCTCCTTGCTCCGAACTCCAATCAGCCTGGTCCTCATGTGCCTAAAAAGGTATTTCTACATACTATAACTTTCACTGAGGAACCTTTTACAAATTCTCAACGAATCAAGAGGTTACGGATGCCCGAATTAGGCTTGTCAACCACTTTCATAATACGTACAAGCTTTCAAATTTTTCGCTAAAACTCTAACGATACGAATCTAACCTTAGTTTTAAGATACGGGGTGTAATAATTCTAGAGGGGATATGTCAAGATTGTGACTAATAAATTGATAAATATTCTATCACAGTGATTTTAAATCTCCTTAATCAAATAGAGCAATATATCCGCACCTTAACGAGATATTCAATTGTACTTTTACCAACGCACGTAAATACAAGACTTAGAGTTATAGGGATTTTGCAAGAATAACGGAGAAGATAGTTTAGAACAAAAGAACGTGTCTATATATTTCATTATTGTTCTCTTATTTTTAATATATTGTCTCCATTTTGACTGTTGCATCACTTCCTTGAATCTTGGAGTAATTCTTGTTGCTGCTAATCTTCTTATCTTCAGTTGAAATTGTTCGACAAAGTTGTACCTTCAATTGTAAAATAGTATTAAGGGTAGAATAGTCTTTTTCTATGTACTGAATTTGTTAAAGAAGTAGTTAGATCAGAAGTTAATTATCTTCCTAAATACAGTTAGTAGCTCAATTGTATATAAACCTGTTGTACATCATTTTCAGTTCACAAGTTCAATATACAGATTCATTCTTCTTTCTCTATCCTCTCTGTATTCTTGAATTCACATCTTTAATACCATATCACATCATGGTATCAAAGCTTTCAGCACCATAGTTGAACTCTGAAATCGATCCATATATTTTTGCTGCAAATTCTAAATCTAAAATTCTTGAGTTGGTAAAATTTGAAGAACAGAAATGGAGGATAATGATGTTATCAACAATGAGGTACCAATAGGTCAAAATTTTATCAACTACTGGGGAGCAACAGACTCAAAACCTAGGGAGTTCTCAGACCAATGGAATCGATTACTCTCATCCACTATTCTTGGCACTATTCGATGTAAGTGGAATTTAGATAATTTCTTTTCAATTAACAGGAATTGAGAATTACTCGATTTGGTATAGGTCAATGAGATTAGCCCTTTTAGGCAGAAACAAATTAGGTATTGTAAATGGTAATTGCAAAAAAAAAAATGTTTCCTGAAAGCATGGATGATCAGTGGGAAAGAGTCAATGCAATTGTACTTTCTTGGATCTTGAATGGAGTTTCTAAGAGTCATTTATATGGTATTATGTATGCATCTGTTGCTTAGCTGTTTGGGAAGATCTTGCTGAAAGATTCAATAAAACTGATGGATCAAGAACTTTCAATTTACATAAGGAACTAGCAAATTTAACCCAAGGAACATCATCTGTGTCAGTTTACTTTTCAAGATTAAAGAACTTGTGGGAAGAATTTGAGGCTTGCCAGCTCCTGGTTATGAATGTGACAAGTCAAAAGAATTTGTGATATATCTGCAGAAATTGAAACTGTATCAATTTCTTATGGGGTTGAATGAGAGCTATTCTCAAGCTAGGAGTTAGATTTTACTAAGGAGTCCCTTACCTACAGTAAATCAAGCATATTCTATGATCATTAGTGATGAAAATGAGAAAGGAGTTGCTGCTACTTCAGGTGTGTTAGAGAGTACTCAACATGGATCATTCAGCAACTATGAGATGGCTATGCATGCTAGGAATAATGCTCAACCTGTTTCCATTAGCAACAACTATGAAATGGCTATGTGTACTAGGAACCATAACAATAATGGACAGAATCAAAAATTCAAAAAGAACGGAAACCTTCAGTGTGAAGTATGCAAGAGAAAAGGTCATACTAAGGAGAACTGTTATAGGGTTGTGAGGTATCCTTCAGACTTCAAATTTCAAAGGAAAGTTAATAACACTAGTGCTGCTTACAATGCCAATGTGATGCAAGATCATGTTGGTTCAACCTCTCAGTTCAATCCTGAATATGGTCATAATACAAATCTGTATGTTCCATCTGCCAATATGGGTAAAGAAGTGTATGGTCACAATACAAGAAATGTAAGAACTCAACCAACTGGAAGTTACAATCACAATTGTGCGACAACTCAACAAGGAAACTATGCTTTCACCAGTGAGCAATATAAGCAAATTCTACGGATGTTGAACAAAGGAACAAACAACAATTCTAACTCAGTCGCACCAACTAACATTGCAGGTATGCCTAAATCATTCTTAGTAACTGATGGTGTGCATGAGTGGATGATAGATACAGGTGCAACAAACTATATGGCATCCAAAATAACTTTATTAAATAAGGATACAATCACTAAACTAGACAATCCTAAAAAGGTGTTTTTGCCTAATGGTAATATTTCTAATGTAACACACAGAGGATCTAGTTCAATTTCTAATCAAATTATTATAACAGATGTATTTCATATTCCACAATTTAAGTTCAACTTACTATCTGTTTCAAAAATAACAAAAGAACTCAAATGATCTGCAACTTTTTCCCCTAATTTTTATCTATTCTAGGATCTCTTCATTGGGAGCGTAAAGGGGATAGGTAGGGAAGATGATGAATTGTATCTACTAATATCTCAAGCTAGTCAAAGATGTCTAAATAAGAACTTGGATATAAGAGTCAATGAAGCTGTTGAGAAGACTAATTGTGACATAGTATTGTGGCATAAGAGATATGGACACATGTCTATAGGCGTTCTTAAGAAAATTTTACCTGCTAATTTACTGCATATTCAAGAATGTATTGCTAAATACATTGTTTGTCCCTATGCAAAACAAGGTAGACTGCCTTTTCCTTCTAGTAATATTAAAAGTGCTAGTATGTTTCATATGATTCATGTAGACGTATGGGGACCTTACAAAACTGCAACATTTGATGGCAATAAGTATTTTCTGACTGTGGTTGATGACTTTACAAGAATGATTCTGTTATTTCTGCTTAAGTTGAAATCTGATGTTTATGTATGCTTAAAACTATTTCTTACTTATGTTAGTACTCAATTTAATTAATTTGTGAAAGTGATTAGAAGTGACAATGGTAGAGAGTTTGTTAACTCTATATGTGAGCAGTTGTTTCAAAATTTGGGCATAATTCATCAGAAATCTTGTGCATATACCCCTCAGCAAAATGGTATTGCTGAGAGGAAACATAGGCACATATTAGAAGTCACCAGGGCCATTAGATTTCAAGGACAAATTCCCATTCGATTTTGGAGTCATTGTGTACTGGCTGCTATTTATCTGATAAATAGAATGCCAAGTACTGTACTCAACAATGCATCTCCTTTTAAGAAGTTATATGGTAAGATGCCTAACCTCAAACACCTTAGAGTGTTAGGATGTTTATGCTATGTAAATATTGTGCAAGAACATAAGTAAGAAATGTTCTTAAAAGGACATTTCTTAAACTAATGCCAAGAGCCAAAATGGCAGCCCACATGGGCTACTCAGAGGTTCAAAAAGGTTATATACTATATGATCTAGCTAACAAGTCTTTCTTTGTTAACAGAGATGTAACATTTAGAGAAGATATTTCTCCTTTCAGCAAAAGTTAAGATCAGCACACACTGTTCACTGATGCCAATTTGAGTCAAATGATGATGGATGGAAGTTTATCTCCTATACAAGTTGAGACTCAACATTCAACTAATCAAAAAATGAATGGTTCTCAAAATCAAACATCTAATCCATCAAAAAAGACTAATCAACAATTTACTGAACCTATACAAGCTGACCTCAGACCAGAGGACCTGCTACAAGTTGAACCTATACAAGCTAATCCACAAAAAGATCATGATCTTGAACCTGTTCATATAGTGTAGCAGAATGAGATACAACCTATACTGCAACAAGAAGTACAACATGAACAAAAAAAATAGAGCTTCAAGTAGAGCCAAACATCCTTCCATTTGGATGAAGGATTTTGTCTCATCGAATATTCATGAGGATACTCCATTTGCTTTACACGAATACCTTGAATATGAGAATCTGTCTCAGAAGCATCAAGCTCACATTGCAACTTTCTCTTCAGTCACTGAACCATCAAGTTACAATCAAGCTATTAAAGATCCTAGATGGGTAGCAGCTATGAAAGAAGAAATTTCAGCATTGGACACCAAAGGTGTATTTACAAAGTCAAATACAAAGCTACAGGTGAGGTGGCAAGGTTTAAGGCAAGGCTAGTTGCCAAGGGGTACAGTTAACAAGAGGGAATTGACTACCAAGAAACATTTTCCCCTGTGGTCAAGATGGTTACTGTTAGAACCATTCTTTCACTAGCTGTATAAAAGAAGTGGCACATACACCAACTGGATGTGTATAATGTCTTCCTACAAGGGGACTTGAACAATGAAATTTACATGGACATGCCTCAAGGATTTTCAAGTCAGGGGGAGTACAAAGTATGCAAACTTGTAAAGTCCTTGTATGGGCTTAAGCAAGCTCTAAGACAATGGAATGCAAAGCTATGTGTGGCATTATTGAAGTTTCAGTTAACACAATTATCAGGAAAAAACTAGTGAAGGAATGACAATAGTGTTGGTGTATGTAGATGATAAGTTAATCATTGGGGATAATTTGAAGTTGATTCAAGAAAAAAAAGAGTCACTGAGCAAAGCATTTAAAATGAAGGACTTAGGAGAACTCAAATATTTTCTTGGTATTGAGTTTGCCAGATCAGAGAAGGGAATTTTAATGAACCAAAGAAAATATTGTCTTGAGCTTATTGCAGAAGCTAGCCTGTCAGCAACCAAACCTGTCACAACCCTTATAGACATCAACATTAAGCTCACATCTAAACAGTATGATGATCAGACTGAAGGAAATTCAAAAAGAGTAAGTGACCCTCTAGCAAATGTAAATGCATGCCAAAGGCTCATTGCCAAAGTGCTATATCTTGCTGTAACAAGACTTGACATATCCTTTAGTGTACAAACACTAAGCCAGTTCCTCCACAACCTAAGAAATCTCATATGGAAGCAGCTCTAAAGGTGGTTAAATACATCAAGAACCAACTAGGACAAGGGATACTCATATCAAGTAAACAACGCCACACAGTTACTGCATGCTATGATGCAGACCGGGCAGCATGCCCTCTTACTAGGAAATCAGTGTCTGGTTTTTAAATCAAGCTTGGTGAATCATTAGTGTCATGGAAATAAAAAAAAACAGACCACGTCTCTAGGAGCTCTGCAGAATCTGAGCACAGATGCTTGGCAACAACAATTGCGGAACTGGTTTGGCTACATGGACTATTGAAGGCAGTTGGTGCAGAAATTCAAGGACCAGTTGATGTTTATTGTGATAGTAAAGCAACAATCCAAATTGCTGCTAATCCAGTTTACCATGAGCGTACAAGACATATTGAAATCGACTGTCATTTCATTAGAGAGAAAATTCAGCAAGGCATGATCACCACCAAATACATGGCTTCTCAGGATTAGCCAGTAGACAGTCTTACCAAAGGTTTAAATTAACAAAGTTCAGCATCAATATTTGAACTCCAAACTAGGTGTACTGAATATTTTTCCTCCACCTAGTTCGAGGGGGAGTGTAAAATAGTATTAAGGGTAAAATAGTCTTTTTTTTATATACTGAATTAGTTAAAGAAGTAGTTAGATTAGAAGTTAATTATCTTCCTAAATACAGTTAGTAGCTCAACTGTATATACACCTGTTGCACATCATTTTCAGTTCACAAGTTCAATATACAGATTCATTCTTCTTTCCCTATCCTCTCTTTATTCTTGAATTCATACCTTTAATACCAGATCACATCATCAATCATTAATTACCGTCTCTATCACTGCTCTATCATCAATTCTTCTTCCCTTCTAGGTTCAATTAAGTTCTTGGTGTAGTTTATTAATATTCGAAAAGGTACAAAGAGGGGGATATAAAGTCCTACCGGCATCACCATCAATTTATATTGCTGACAAGCGACAACAATTACAGAGACAATACCTCATGTCACATTCTTCACTTGTAACTTTATACATAACTAAGTTAATTTGCTGATTTAATGATGGATGGAGGTAAATATTAAAAGATTTGCCCATCTGAAAATGTATTTTAAAGTTTAAAATTTTGGGCTTCTTCTCTTGACAGATTTTAATTCAGGTGGCTTATGAAAGATTTAATTTTCTTTTCGAGTACTTTCCATCATACCAAAATTTTTACTATTAAACACCAAAAAACTTTACGAATAGATTTTAAAGGAGAGCATTTTCAACTACATATATTATATTGAAGAAATCTTGCTGCACGCCAAAGGTAGTCCAAGTTAGCAATATTCTCAGACAATAACACTAACGAATTAAAAGTTTATAAAAGAACATCCAGTTAATACTTTCTGTTAAATTTTCTTTTCTCCTCTCTCATGAATGTGTTCGATGAGTATATTGTAATTCGGACTGTCACCAAGATGCAGATGTACCTGGTTGGTCATGATTTTAATTCGTAGGCTATCACAATTAGCTTTTGGACATTCTAAAACCATACTCGTATCCAAAAACTATCAACGGAATCCAATTTTTTCTCTAATTTCGGGTATTAGAAAAATCTTCAAGACCACAAAAAAAGAAGAATATGCGTAATGTGAAAGACTCTGAAACGTCATAGATCTCGAACTTTCGTTGAGAAATAATGAAAGAGCAAGTGGTAGTGGCACTTAAGAAGTAATAACTGGACCCATGTGAATGTCAACGATGGAACATGTTCCATAATTTTGATCCCTCGTGGCCTAAAAATCCATTCCTTAATCATTAATTCTGCCACTAACATTACATTAGCCATAATAATTTTAAAATTAATGTAGAAAAATATCAACATGATAAAAGGGGTTAGTAATCATGATTGACTAAAAGTCTTCCTCTAGTTGGTCTACACCTCATCATCCTTGACTTCACTTTATTAGTCAACATGTGATTAGTGGTGGACTCATATGGTCATTACATTATTAATGCATGGGAAAAAAATAATGATAAGAGTAGGAGAAAAGGTTTTGGAAACAATATGAATAAGCTGGAATGTTCCAAGTGACATTCAAATAATCAAGAGATAAAGATTCAAACTGTGATACACGAGATCGAACTTCTATAACCATGGTCATTCTTTTCTATATCCACCTAACTATTTAAAAGTAAGAGTGCATTGGAACATTTAAAACAATCTTTTTCATGGGGAATATATTTGAGTATATGAACAGAGGCCGTTTCTGTCAATTAGCCTTTAAGAGAGCACAAGTCCTACTACTATTTACAGTTTACACCAATGTTTAACAGCATTATTCCATAAAAAAGGCGGTCTTATTTCTTGCAGCTTCAATACATCATTCAAAGAAAAATCAGGGTGTGTTATTGAGGATTTTTAGAAGATAGGTGCACTATTAAAGAAAGGAAAAAGAATATATATAACTTAGCTTTCAACCAAGTGCACCACTAAGTCTTTTGTAACATGCATGCCATAAAGTAATATTAGATGTATATTTTAAAATTATACACATAATATACCGAATTTAATGAAGTGACCATTGATTCACGCGACCCTTCTATTACATATAAATCCGCACTGGTTGGAGGGTTTGATGGAGACAATAAATGTGGAATGCCACTATAAAACTTTTTTTTCCTACTTCCAATAGGAAAGTCATTTTATTTCAAGGAATTTGTTTTCCTAGATAAAATACTTTTAACAAAATTTAACCAACCAAATGTGGGAAAATAAAAATAAAACTCCTCCATACCAACCATACCCTAAGTTTCATTTTTATGATTTTTTTTTAACTCAAAAAATAAAAGCAAAAGGTCAATAATGATTGGTCAAGTTGTTTCTACACTTCGCACAGCGAATTAGGTAAGGTGTTAAATTCTCAGAAATCAATATAAGGTATATTCTTTTTGTCTCCATCTTATATGGAAAAATTATCGAATAGATTACGAGAAATTAAAAAGTTATTGTAAGTCAAATCCACCGTCAAGTGGTTAATTTGGAACGTATTCCGCTATTTTGAACTTTGAATATTTGTACTTGATTGTGATTTACAATAATTTACATGAAATTTGTACTTTACTACATCAAAAAAGAAATAAAAAATAAAAAGTTGCAGATCCAGCACATGATATGGTTTACTGAAATAAGATAACAATTATTTTAAAATTGTAATCTTCTTTTGTATTTTATACGAAAGGATTGCACATGCAAGAGAAAATGACAGTCAAACATAGAATGATATAATGAACAACTACGTAATTGTTCATATATTTTACTTTATTTTCATTACACTATGGGGCGGTTAGGAGCGTTTATAATGTTAACAGCCTATAAAACAACTGAGTTTTAATTCTTTATCACTCAAGTTGCAAAAAGCTTTAAACAGTCGCACGTAAATCTATATATACTAACAAATACTAATTGGTACTATTATAATGTAAATTACATTTATGATAAATCTTCACATGTCCGTTTATATAACTTAAATTCTAAAAAAGTCTGTAAGATTTTAAGTGATAATATTTTTTCTTTTTCTCTATTATTTTCTTTACTTGTACCAAAACTCGAAGACCCAAGATGAGAATCATATGTATAAGTAATCCCGTCAACCGGTTCGTGTTAACCGGTTCAAACCGGTAAAATCGGAACCGGAACCGGTTAATCAGTTCCGGTTAACCGTTTATTATATACCGGTTCGGTTTTAATTTTTTTGGAACCGAAACCGGTAAAACTGGAACCGGACCGGTAAAATCGGTGGAATTTATTTATTTATTTATTAAATAGAGCCATTACTTTCCAACAATTAGCCACTTTAAATTTCTCTCAAATAAATATTATAAAGTCTTATTATAGTTTCAATTATTAATTTTGCAATTATAATATTGTTGGTGGAGTTGGTGATTTTGCAACAATCCGAAGTAGCTTTGGTGGATTTGCAATTTTAGTCGCCTTCACTTTGTTGGAAATTAGTTCGGCAATTTGGTACCTTCGTTCCAACTCTATCTTTATTTTTCGCAATTTAATTTGTTGCAATTTATTTTCTTGTGATTTATTTGAGTGTGATTTAAATTAATTCTATTTAATAATGGCGAAGAGATTTAGACGTGGTGCCGGTAGTAGTGGTATTGTTAGGGGTGGGCTTAATGAGGAAACATTTGTGGAAGAAACACCTAATTTAGGTATTGATGTTGGTGGAAATAATCCAATTTTAGGTCATGAGGCAATGCAACAACATTATACCGACACTTTTAATGAAATTGATGATGATGATGATGAAGAAACACAAGCCCCCGAAAATCCCATAGGAGATACATGTCCTGCACAATCACATACACAAGACAAACCGTCTAGAACTCGTAAGCCAACCGCTAAAATTTGGAAATTTATGACTAAAGATAGGGAAAGCCAAACAGTTAAATGTACCCTATGTGGACAAGTATTTGCTTTTAGGCAAGAAACTAGTAAGGATGGTGGAACAGGTACACTAAATGCTCATATGAGAAAGAAACATATGGATGTTTGGGGGAGAGCAAACGGGTTCAAATGTGGGGGTATTCAAATGACGATAGATCCACGAACCGATAAAATTTTTAAGTATGACAAGAAAAAAGAGCGTGTACAAATAGCTGAAATGGTAGCTTATGATTGTTTACCATTTTCCTTTCCTTCGGGTTTGGGGTTTGTTACTTACATTCAACGTTGTTATAATCCGTTATTTGAGGGTATTCCTAGAAGTACTTGTAGAGCGGATGTTATAGATTTGTATAAAAAATATAGATTTTATTTGCGCCATGTATTTAATTCTTTAATTTGTAATGTTTCTCTTACCGCTGATTTGGGTCTTAGTCTTAACAAGTTCGATTTTTTTGCTATTACATGTCATTGGATTGATGACAATTGGGTTATGCAAAAAAGAATTATATATTTTTTATATGATGAAGGAAAAGATCGTCACGATGGAAAAATTTTAGCGGATTCAATGTCTACTATTATGAGATTTTTTAACATTTATAGAAAAACACTTTGTATTGCTTTAGATAATGCTTCTAATAATACAAAGGCTATTGGTCTTTTAAAAAGAGAATTAAACCCTCCGTTAAAAAATATTTTTCATGTGAGATATAGTTATCACATTTTAAACTTAATTATTAAAGCTGGTCTTGTGCGTTTTGACGATTCTATTCAAAAAGTTAGAGAGGCGGTTGCGTTTATTTTTTGTAATGCTAATAAGGGAAGACTTAGAGATTTTAAGAATTGTTGTGTGGAAAATAACCTTAGACCTAGAAAAATTCAAGTAGAAATTGAGACTAGGTGGAACTACACTTACATTATGCTACAACAAGCATATGAGTGTAGGATTCCCATACAACAAGTTCACAACAAATATAATATTAATAATGATGATTGGTTAAATTTTACGCATTGGGAAGATGTTAAGGAATGTGTTGAACTCTTAGAAATTTTTTATAATGCAACTCTTGCTTTTTCTAAACAATTCTATCCCACGGTAACCGAAATTTTAGCCTACTTAGCGGAAATAGCTAGAGTTTTACAAGAGTATAAATATAAACCCGGTTATCAAGCAGCTATTTTTTATATGACAACAAAATTTAAGAAGTATTTTTTTCCCATCCCAACTTTATTTATATTGGGTTTTCTTTTAAATCCTTGTTTAAAAGTGTCTTATACTAAAGCATTGGTTGGTCAAATTTATGCATTTTTAGAAATTGAAGAGGGAGTTCAACCATCTTTAGCTGAAGCCGAACTCGCTATTGATGACAAGTTTATAAAAGTTTTTGCTCATTATTCTAATTTGGAAGAATATGCTACACCCGTTGCTCCACGCCCTACTACTTCTCAAAGTAGCAAAAAGAGCTTGTCGGGTTTAAAATATTTACATTCACATCCAACTCCTTCTTGTAGTGCAAACTTTGATGAATATCACTTTTATTTGATGCAGCCAAATGTGGATATCAAGGAACTAGATGAGTTGGACGTCTTAGCGTGGTGGAAGAAATACAAGGCAAGTCATCCGATACTCTCAAGAATGGCTCGAGATATCCTTATGGTTCAAGTATCAACCGTGGCTTCGGAGAGTGCATTTAGCCAAGGAAGACAACAAATTGGAGACCATAGACACTCATTATCCGGCTTTAGCTTGCAAGTACTAGTGTGCATTCACGATTGGATTAGATCGGAGCGACGCAACCAAAACTTAGAAGCGGAGGAAGGCGAAGAGGAAGAGATTGAAGATTTGATAGCAAGTGGACCGGACCAAATGAAAGACTTTGAAGATATCTCCATGGCCGAATATGATATGGGGGAAATTAACCAAATGATTGAGAGTTGGTGATTTTATTATTCTACTATTTCTTTGCAACTCATGTATTATTTGCAAGTTAAAAAAAATTACAACTTGCAAATAAATGTTATCCAAGAATGAATAAAATATTTGGCTCATTGAGCTTTCTTCTATTTACTTGTGTTCATATTTTACTTATATTAAGTTAGGAATATACCTAAAATATACTAAGAATATACCTATAATATACATCTACTTAAATTAAAAACTAGAAAGTTATATACTTGAAAAATAACTAAAATATACTAAGAATATACTTATAATATATAATATACATATATCTTAAAGATATATATATATATATATATACACACACACGTATATACGAATTTATAAACTTAGAAAAAAATTAAGATATAAATAACTTATGTTATAATATATAAGTTATAAATATATATAGTATACTTAAACATATATATATATAGTATACATATAACTTAAAAACACACACACACACACACACACACATATATATATATAAAACTTATAACAATATATAGTATACATATAACTTAAACATATATATACATATATATATATATATATAAAAGTTATATAACCTAAGTATATTGATATATATATATATATAAGTATATTCTTACTATATTTTAGGTATATGTAGTATAACTTAAGCATATAACTTAATATATATATATATATATATATATATATATATATATATATACACGTATATGCTATATTGCTGACTTGCTGTTAGCCTGTTAGTCAGTAAATATATAAACTTTACTTATAAACTTATATAACATATATAAATATACCTACAATATACTAATAAATACTATAATATATATATACTATACAAAAAATAAAAATAAAAGGTTTTGGACATGTTTAAATCGGACCGGTTCCGTTTTCGGGTTTTTAATCGGTAAACCGGAACCGGTGGCCAGTTCCGATTTTTAATCGGAAACCGACCAATTTGTTAACCAGTTACCGGTCCGGTTCGGTTCAAACCGATTAACAGGTGAGCATAAATACCTAAAATCGAAAAATCGGACCGAGTAGAATTAATTCAGTTTCTTTTTATATATATATAATAAATTCGGTGTTCGGTTCGGTGTTCCGTTCCGGGTCGCCGGTTCTTCAGTATTTCGGTTTAACCGAAAAGTTACTACATGAATACAAATTTTTTTTTACAACACTCAGATCACATGATCAAAGTCCACTCTCTCAACCCCAAATTAATTTATCCAAGTCCATCCTTATAGACCCACCCTAATTTCATTTCACCTAACCTACGACAATGAACATTGAACACAATTGATCTTTATATTCCAGTAACCTTTGTTTTGGTTTTGCATTAAACCAACAACAAAGCCGAACTTTGAAAAAATTGAACTGAATAACCGAACGCCAACTCCTATGTATAAGTAGAGAGAAAAAAGAAGAATTTCCAAACAAAAGAAGCAAGAAAATTATCTCACATATAACAGACAATTTTTAGGTAAACATTTACTCGTACCTAATTTTTATCATGATTAATTAATAAATTAAGATAAGAATATGTATTAGCAATTATGACTTAGTAATAATGTATTTGAAGACATATCATATATTTCATTTGTTTCAATTTGTTTGTCTTGCTTTATTTTTTAGTTTGTTTTAAAAGAATGTCTCTTTCCTAATTTGACAATTCTTTAATTTCAACATTTCACATAACATGTTTAAAAATCACTAAATTAAAGAACATTTTGGTATATTATACATATATTTAATTTAAGAGCCACAAGATTCAGAAGCCGCACTCTCCGATCCAAAATAGTTGATTTTTTGGGATGTGACATACCTCCTTGAGAAAGTTAATCAGTTACACAGTTCAAATGGTTATTTGACAATGTTACCGTTTTTCCCCTAATTTTTCTTAAAAATAAAAATAAAAATAGTGAGCATTTACATTGAAAAATCCATTATAGAGAAGGGTAATTTAGAAAAAAATTAATAAATAACCTTTTTGAACTTTAAAAAATTCATTTATTTTGAATAGAAAAAGAATATTTAATTTCATAAACTCGGCATGCGGTCAAACTAAGACAATCAAATTAAAAGGGAAAAGACTATTTATTATGATCGGAATATACGCGGAATATAGTTGAGTATTTTTTTAATATACAAATAAGCTTAGCTAGCTCTTGCTACTGTTGTTTATAAATACGTTATGTGTACTTAGAATGCTACTGAAAAGTTGCTTTTTCTTTCCCTGCTCCTACTTGTAGTCTGTATTCATCAATACAAAATCTCTGAGACCTTTTTTCCTGTTTTTACGGTCACTTTCGCCGCCTTTGTGAATCGTCTCTGTGACTATAAATATTAAATCAACTGCATTTAAGTGCCCTTTTGAATTATTAGTTGAGATATTTGTTGTTGCAATTATTATTGTGCTGCATTAATTTCTCCTTCTCTGTTCTGTCAATTCTTGAAGTGGAGCAATCTTCGAAACTTGTTTTTTTATCTCTCTCTTCTCTGCTTCTCAGTGTAAATTGAGTTGTAATAGAGCTCTCTTTTGTTTTCACTTTGAGGAAACAAAACATAAAGAATAGCTCAAAGGAGAAGTTTTTTTGGCTTCTTTTACAAGACATCTGGTTTCAAGAAAGAGACATCTCAAAACAAGGTATTTGAAGAAAGTGGGAAAATGGGTTTTTTTTTTCTTTTATTTTACATTCTTTTTCTGGAGGTGGTTTTTTTGTTATTTTTTGATCTAGGGAATTCTTGGAAAGTAGGTCTAGTATTTTTTGGGGGTTGGTGTATTCTTTTTTGTCTTATTTTCTGTTTTTTTTTTTTTTTTTTTTTTTTTTGTGTGTTTGCAGATCTGATTATTTGCAAATTAAAATGTATCCACACAAGCAAGGAGAGGAAGCTATTGTGTCAAATTTCAATGAAACTGATCATGATGGGGAAGTTGAGAAATCAGAAGAAGATCAGTCCATTTTCAATGTCAAAAGTCTCTTCTGGCATGGTGGTTCTGTTTGGGATGCTTGGTTCAGTTGTGCATCTAATCAAGTAAGAACTAAACTATAGTATAATTTTTTTTAATTCTTTTTATGATTGTTTAGTAAATGTATGTATATTCTTAATTTCATTTGTTTTTAACAGGTTGCTCAAGTGCTGTTGACACTACCATATTCATTTTCGCAACTTGGTATGGTATCAGGGATAGTGCTTCAAGTGTTTTATGGTCTTGTTGGAAGTTGGACTGCATACCTCATCAGTGTTCTCTACATAGAGTATAGAAGTAGAAAAGAGAAAGAAGGTGTTAGCTTCAAGAATCATGTCATTCAGGTAGGTATTTTTCTTATTACAAATTGGAATAACAAAGGGCTAAATTTCAGTGGGTCGTGGTAAAAAAACAAACTAATTATTCTCTTCTGATCAGTACTACCTCACTACCAGATATTTCAACTTGTAATATTCTCAGTATCTTTAAAAAAAATTATACTTTCAATAATCTTATGACTTGTTGCAAATAGATTTATTCATTTTACTTTGTATCTGATTTCTTTTTCAACTGGCAGTGGTTCGAAGTACTTGATGGACTACTGGGTCCTTACTGGAAAGCACTGGGGCTTGCCTTCAACTGTACTTTTCTTCTGTTTGGATCTGTCATACAACTTATTGGTTGCGCAAGGTATGGTGCTATGAACATGATCTCAATTCTTCATTTAAACAATATTTAAATCTATCAAAACTGCGATTTAAATAAAAATATTGGCAGTGAAGTAAAAATATTTGAGACTACCAGATTATTTTAACTTGTTGCAGAGCCGATTTTTCTCGTTATTAATTAAAATCTCTCTTACCAGTGAAAGATAATTACATTTACCTATAGTTATTTCTTAAGTGGCAAGATAGTCAATACTTAATTGTTTTTAACTGTTATAGAAGTTAAAACTCTAATTAAAAACATTATCTTGATTATTAATTTGATAGATTTTTTTTTTAATTTGGTACAGTAACATATATTACGTCAATGATCATTTAGACAAGAGGACATGGACATATATATTTGGAGCGTGTTGTGCTACCACTGTTTTTATTCCTTCTTTCCATAACTACCGGATTTGGTCTTTTCTTGGCCTTGGGATGACCACTTACACAGCATGGTACTTAACTGTTGCTGCTATTGTTCATGGTCAGGTAAATAATAGTAGTACTCATATTTCCTAAACAATATCCATCATTTATTAATGTACGTTCAAATTATTTTTTGCAATTTCTATAAATGGTGGGGTCATTTATATGTTATTATAGGTTGAAAATGTGCAACACTCAGCTCCAGCAAAGCTTGTGCTGTATTTCACTGGTGCCACCAATATTCTTTACACCTTTGGTGGACATGCTGTTACTGTGTAAGCTCTCACACCCAGCCCATTCTTTTCCTCATTTGTAAATGAATCTTTTTACCATTAGTACAGTTTAATCAGTGATGGTAGGTTATTTAACATTATTTTAGGTCACTAGTTCTAATTAACTATGGGTAATTACATTTAATTACTTTTAAGCAACATATACTATAATTTTTTTAAACACTTTTACTATAAATTCCCGGTGTAAAATATTTTTCAATACATGTAACTAGTGGTAATAAGTGGAATTAGTAACTTTTAAAAAATAAGATAAATAACATGCTACAACAAATTAAATTGTATTGAAAGCATAAAAAGCTTTTTACCGTGTCAATCTATGTTAGTTTAATTCATTGGGTAACACATTCTAAATTTAAATTTGATGGCTTCAAAGATTCTTATATTGAACTTATTATACTTTTTATATTATGAATTCAAAATTTAGTAATTATTGAAATTTTGAGTAATTTTTACATATATAAATGTGTTTTGTATAAAAAATATTGAGTTTAGTTGAACCAGTAGAGTAGACGATACCTACCTCCGCCATTGGGGGACAACTATGAATTGTAGTGTAGAATCCAATGCCAATGTTCTCCAACGTACTTATAATTACTTTAAATAATTAGAGCATATCATTAGATTCCATATTCTTGTTATCCTGTACTTATCACTTTTCACACCCAATATAGTCATTTACTGGCATGTTTAAACTAATCTAATATCCCTTTTTGTTTATATTTAGGGAAATCATGCATGCAATGTGGAAACCCCAGAAGTTCAAGTACATTTACTTAATAGCCACACTCTACGTTTTCACCCTAACCATTCCATCAGCTGCAGCAGTCTACTGGGCATTCGGAGACCAACTTTTAAACCATAGTAACGCTTTTTCGCTTCTTCCTAAAGACGGATGGCGCGATGTTGCAGTTATATTGATGTTGATTCACCAGTTTATTACGTTCGGATTTGCTTGTACGCCGTTGTACTTTGTGTGGGAGAAGGTGATAGGGATGCATGACACTAAGAGCATATGCTTAAGGGCACTTGTTAGGTTGCCTGTGGTGATACCAATATGGTTCTTGGCTATTATTTTTCCATTCTTTGGGCCAATTAACTCTGCTGTTGGTGCTCTTTTGGTTAGCTTCACTGTCTACATCATCCCAGCTCTTGCTCATATGCTCACTTATAGAAAGGCCTCTGCTCGACAGGTAATGCATTTATTTCTATACGTACCTTCCCCGAATATACTTTATATACTTTGTGTATATATTTAAATATTGTGTTACTGAACTAGGAAATTTTTTATTTTGTATCTCATACAACTGTGTCAAGTTGTGTGAGGACTTTCTATTTATGACAAGTCCGATTTGTGGATCCAAAATCTTAATTTTTTGGGTTACAACGTCGACTTGTCAAACAATTATAACCCTCACACAACTAATGATAAGGTTCACGAAGATAAAAGTCTCGCACTGATAGAGTAAAAGAATATTTACACTATTAGATCATCTAAAAGATATATTTATGAGTAGTAAGTACTGTTCATAAAAAGTTGGACTAGTAATTAATTAACCTGAAAAATGAGACAAGTAACCTGCTGCAATAAGTTAATTAAAAAAAATTACACTGTCAATTTATATTGGTAAAATTCTTTTTAAACAAATCGTGTTGATGGGGGAGTTGAAAGAGGGGTTGGGAATGGTTTAAGATAGGGACATCATGGAAACAAAGGTACAATAACGACACCAAAGTCTTGGATTTTGAAATATTTTGTAGGGAAGGATATATAGGTGGCCGGTGAGCCGAGGGTGTTCATTCGAACCCTTTCGGCAAAAAAAAAAAAAAACACAGTTTTTACAAGGTTAAATTATTTTTTATGTATATATAGTAAATGTTGAACCCCCTTAGGCTTCTTCGTATGTTTACTTTTTTATATTTTGAACCCCCTCGACGAAAATCTTGGCTCCACCACCGTAGTTGGGAAGTCATTTTCATTTAGTTATATGCCTACTGTCTCTCTGTTGTATTATGTTTGAGATGAGCTGCCTAGTTGTTGATTGCCCTTTAGTACCTTGAATTGACCTATTTTAAAATATTCTATATATCATCAAATTAGAAGTTTCTCCCTTCTTGAAATTAGCTTGACTCACTTGTCAACCTAGTCTATACCCCAAAGCTGTGATATACCTTTTCTATTCATCAAGTTGTACAGTCTTCTTTACTAGTACGAATTTATTTTTCGCAAACATAAAATATTTTTTTGTATTCAATGTAATTTGACATGCCTTAACAAATTATCCATTCTTTTCTAAATCATGTAACCAATTCATATTTAGTCTATATTTTACCAGTCTTTCAAGAAATATGATCGTGTAAACATTTTTTATATTGTAAGTATATAAAACGTACTTTTTATTTTTTATTTTTTTTATTACGTTGGAATGCTAACGCACCCATAGTGGGTGTGGAATTCATGGCACACACACCCTTGCTGGATGTTATTTCATGATACCACATTGTGGCGTATATAAAACGTACTCTTTTTATTTGAATGAAAATTGCAGAATGCAGCAGAGAAGCCACCATCCTTCATGCCAAGCTGGACTGTCATGTATGCCATTAACATATTTATAGTGGGCTGGGTTTTGGTTGTTGGGTTTGGGTTTGGTGGATGGGCCAGCATGAGCAATTTCATCAAACAGGTTGATACATTTGGCCTTTTTGCAAAATGTTACCAGTGCAAACCAGCAGTACCTCCGCCAACTCTGCCACCACATTCGTCGCCTCGGGCCGTGCACCACTAGACGTCGGAGAAGTCAATGGTCAATATGTTCGACGAATATTTTTGTATGTAACCCCACATGTGCTGTGTGCTAAATTTTCTTTTTCTTTTGCTAGTGTTTTGATTTTGTTCCTTACGATATGAGATATGTGTCCAATTGCTGGTTAATTTACTATCAAAGGATAGGCT
The DNA here is from genome assembly GCF_019175385.1 of Lycium barbarum. Lineage (NCBI taxonomy): Eukaryota > Viridiplantae > Streptophyta > Magnoliopsida > Solanales > Solanaceae > Lycium > Lycium barbarum. Next base: position 115,245,234 of record NC_083344.1, on the reverse strand, counting down.
AATTAAATCAAGATATGTTAGTTTCACTCCTTTTGTCCCTCTTTTGGTGGATTAGTAAGTTATTATCCATATCTTATTTATATGGTATATTACTATTGATAAGTTAAATACAATAATTTTTTTGTATTGTTTTAGTTTTCAAACTGTTTAAGATGCTTTACTTGAGTCGAGGGTCTATCAGAAACAACTCTCTATCTTTATGAGACATGGTAAGGTTTTGCATACACTCTACTTTCCTCAAACTCCACCAGTGAAATTACACTGGGTTTGTTCTTCTTGTTATTGTTGTATAGTTTCTTAGTTCGCAAATTTTATATATTATAACATAGAATTGATGGTTCACAAGAGATTTGGCCTTTGAAAGTGGACATTTTTCATCAAAATGACCCTTTTGACCAGAACCTTGAACTTGCACGAACATCTCATAGCTCTTTCACTCTTTATTTCATTTTTCCTGAATACATTTTTTTTTCTTTTGCTTATATTGCTTTTAAAAGCATATGTATTATATGAAGACTCTTTGACTCTCTTAGCTGAGATCATAATCAATTTCTTTATTTTCGGTGAAATTACGATTTAATAGTCCAGCCTTTCTGATGCTGACAATATCGGCGAAAGGGGGAATTAAATGCTAATTTGTTCTCCTTCTTGGAAATTGTTATAATATTGATATTTAACAGAGGTTAAAAATAAACAACTTATCTAATCAAATATTGAGTCGTTTCAAGTCAATGTCCTGAAATAAGGGATCGTTTGGTAGGAGGGATAGGATGGGATGGGATTATTAGTCCCATGAGATTTGAATTATCCCATGTTTGATTGGTGGGATAACTCTTTGGTATCCCACTCAATCTCATCTACATGGGATAAAAGGCGGGATAAGTTATCCCATATAGAGGTGGGATATGTTATTCCATCCTATCCCACCCAATCTCATCTATATGGGATGACTTATCCCTCCTACCAAATGACCCCTAAGTGTACTCATGGCTGAAAGTTTAGAGTCTAGAGAAAATGATGGCATTTTAGAGCATTTTTATATTAAATTGTATGAAAGTTCATTGGTCAAATGCAACATTCTATTGCTGCATTCATTTTCCGTTGTGGCCAGTGGCCATAAAGAGGCAGAGAAAGGTTTCATTTTGTCTCACGTTTTGGAGCCTTAATTGGCCTTTACTTTTTATTCTTCCACTATCTCATTACTCATCCATATTCATCCTCTTTAGTGTTGTAACTCATGTAACCTCCAACTAATAATTCTTCCATTTATCTACCTACTTTACTACCCTATTCATATCAAATTAATTCAAGGATGATTTTCCTAGCTATAAATAGTTAGTCATCCTTAACTTGTGGGGTGTGTAGAAAAATATATACTTTGGAGAGTTCTTGAAAAGTGAGGAAACTAAAAGAGAGTTTATTAGTTGAAGGAAGGTGTTCTTCTTTTTGGTGGAGCTTTGGACTCAACATCTTGTCCAGAGTTTGTTGAGTTATACGACGTGATCGGGTTGTTGTATCCTGGAGGGGACAAGTCAGAAAGATTACTGCTGGACCGGTAGATTTGCTGCAGTGGGCTTGAATCTCCTTAAAGAGAGCGAGATATCCGCGCCTCAGCCGAAGATATTTTTATTTCTTCGTTTTTATTTTTCAATTGTAATTGTAATATCACCATCAATTTTAAGGAGATTCATATGGCTACAGTTGAAAAATCGGCGGATGTCAAAGTAGGAGATCTTAACAAGCCATTTCGGTTCAACGGTACTCATTTTAAGAGATGGAAGGGTAAAGTACTTTTCTACTTAAGTCTTCTCAATGTTTCATATGTGTTAACTGAGAAGAATCCAAATAAAGTAGACAACTCTTCCATGAATGATGAAGAACTTATTTCTCTTCAAGGAAAAACTGAAAAGTACGATGAAAATTCATACAAGTGTCGGTATTATTTACTTAATTGTCTATCAGATAATTTTTATGATTATTATGATAGAACTTACTCTACTGCAAAGAAAATTTGGAAAGCGTTGCAGAGTAAATATGATACCGAGGAGGCTGGAGCGAAAAAATATGCTGCTAGTAGATTTTTTCGTTTTCAAATGGTGGACAACAAATCAGTGGTAGATCAAGCTCAAGACTTTATAATGATTGTTGGAGAGCTTAGATCCGAGGAGATCAATATTGGGGATAACCTTGTTGTTTGTGGCATAATAGATAAACTTCCACCTTTATGGAAGGAATTTCAAAAAACTATGCGCCACAAACAAAAGGAAACCTCTCTTGAGACGTTAATTATGCGAATCCGCATGGAAGAAGAGGCAAGGGGCCAAGATGCACTTTTGCAAACGGAAGAAAGCAACTTACAACCCGTCACAAACAAGGTAAATTTAATTACTTCAAATAATGCCACTCCTAATGCTAACAAAGATACCTCTATGAAGCCTAAGAAGAAAATATTCAAGAAAAATAATGGTAGACCTCCCAAGAAAAATAATGGTGGTAACAACCAAGCACAAAATCAACAAGCACAAAATGGAGGATCACGTTTTGCCTGTGGCAAGAGTGGGCATATTGCTCGATTTTGCAAGTTTCGGAAGCGTGGTCCTACACCACAGGCGAACGTTACCGAAGAGCCACTTGTGGCGGTGATAACAGACATAAATATGGTTGAAAATGTTGATGGATGGTGGCTGATTCTGGTGCAAACTGTCATGTCTGCTATGACAAAGATTGGTTCAAAGTGTATACTCCATTTGAGGAGCCCAAAACCATCATGCTTGGTGATTCTCACACCACTCAAGTGCTTGGAAAGGGAGATGTCGAGTTGAGCTTTACCTCAGGAAGGGTGTTAACTTTAAAAGATGCACTTTATACTCCTTCCATGAGAAAAAATTTGATGTCTAGTTTTCTTCTTAATAAAGCAGGCTTCAAATAAATTATTGAGTCTGATCAACATGTAATAGTGAAGAAAGGTATTTTTGTGGGAAAGGGGTATGCTTGTGATGGGATGTTTAAGTTGAATGTTGAGATGAATTAAGGTAATTAATTCTGTTTACATGCTTTCTTCCACTAATTTTTGGCATGCTCGTTTGTGTCATATTAATAATCGTTATGTGGGAATCATGAGTAGTTTAGGATTAATCCCAATGATTAAAAAGGATTTTGAAAAATGTGAAGCTTGTATTAAAGCCAAAATCACAAAAAGGTCTCATTTTCAAGTTGAAAGAAAAACTGAATTATTAGAGTTAATTCATACTGATATTTGTGAACTTGGAGGAATTTTAACTCGTGGAGGAAATAGATATTTTATTACTTTTATTGATGATTTTTCTAAGTATACATATGTTTTCTTGATGAAAAATAAAAGTGATGCTTTTGAAAATTTTAAAATTTATCTCCATGAAGTTGAAAATCAGTTTGGTAGAAAAATAAAAAGAATTAGAAGTGATAGAGGCCGTGAATATGAGTCTAATGAGTTTAATTCTTTTGATAGATCATTGGGAATAATTCATGAAACTACTCCACCTTATTCTCCTGCGTCTAATGGTGTAGCGGCGAGAAAAAATAGAACTTTAGTTGAGTTGACAAATGCCATGCTTATTGAGTCTAGTGCACCTCTAAATTTTTGGGGTAAAACTATTTTAACTGCTTGTTGTGTGTTGAATCGTGTGCCTCATAAAAAGACTAAATTACACCATTTGAGTTGTGAAAAGGTCACAAGCCAAATTTGGGATATCTAAGAGTTTGGGGTTGTCTAGCTTATGTAAGGCTAATTGATCCCAAAATAAGTAAATTGGGTAAAAAAGTTACTACTTGTGCTTTTCTTGGTTATGCTTCAAATAGTACAGCCTATAGATTTTTTAGTCTTGAAGATAATATAATAATAGAATCAGGAGATGCTATTTTTCATGAAAATAAATTTCCATTTGATTCTAAAAATAGTGGGGGTCAGAGGACTAACGAAAATATTTTGTCACTACCTAGTTTTTCTACTTCTGTTTTGAAAAATAAAGAAAGTGATGATTTTGAGTTAAGAAGAAGTAAAAGAGCTAGAGTAGAAAAAGATTTTGGTCCTGATTTTTATGTTTTTAATGTTGGAAATGACCCTGTCAATTTACAAGAAGTTTTATCTTCACATGATGCTATCTTTTGGAAAGAGGCTGTAAATGATGAAATGGAATCACTTATTTCCAATAAAACTTGGAAGTTAGTTGATTTACCACCGGGTTGTAAAATAATTGGGTGTAAATGGGTCCTTAGAAAAAAGTTAAAACCGGATGGCTCTGTTGATAAATATAAGGCTAGACTAGTTGCTAAAGGTTTTAAACAACTAGAAGACCTAGAATTTTTTGATACTTTTTCTCCGGTAACGAGAATTACATCCATAAGGCTTTTAATTGCTATTGCTGCAATTTTTGATTTGCATATTCACCAAATGGATGTAAAAGCTGCTTTTTTAAATGGGGACCTAAATGAGGAAATTTATATGGAACAACCCGAAGGTTTTATTGAAGCAGGCCAAGAAAGCAAAGTGTGTAAACTTACTAAATCCCTATATGGCTCGAAACAGACACCAAAGCAATGGCATGAGAAATTTGATTCCTGCATGATTGAAAATGGTTTTAAAACAAACGAGTGTGATAAGTGCATCATAAGTCTTGGAATAATTCACATGTTATTGTTTGCCTCTATGTTGATGATTTATTGATCTTTGGCTCAAACATGAATGTTATTGGTGAAACTAAAAATATTCTTAGAAGTCATTTTGACATGAAAGATCTTGGGGAGGCAAACTTAATTCTTGGAATAAAAATTACTACAAACATGTGATGGAATATTCCTTGACCAGTCACATTATGTTGAGAAAATTTTGAAAAAATATAACTTTCTTGATTGCAAGCATGTTGTAACTCCTTTTGATTCAAGTATTCACTTGTTTCCTGTTAAAAGTGAAAATGATGTGATAAATCAAAAGGAATATGCTAGCTTAATTGGAAGTTTGAGATATGAGACTGATTGCACTAGGCCTGATATTGCGTATGCAGTTGGAGTACTTAGCAGGTTTACAAGCAAGCCAGGTAGTGAACATTGGCATGCCATAACGAGAGTTATGAAATATTTAGTTGGTACAAAAATCTATGGCTTGTTTTATAAAAAATATCCTGCAATACTTGAAGGCTTTTCTGATGCAGATTGGAACACTTTATCTGGTGATTCCAGTTCTACCACTGGTTATATTTTTACGTTGGCAGGTGGTGCTATTTGTTGGAAATCAAAAAAGCAAACTATTATTGTTAACTCTACCATGGAGGCTTAACTAATTGCTTTAGCTTCCGCTAATGAAGAAGCGAATTGGTTAAGAGATTTATTATTTCAAATTCCTTATTTTGAAAAACCAATTCCTCTTATTTTAATTCATTGTGATAGCACCGCTACAATTGGTAGAGTTCAAAACCGTTATTACAACGGTAAATCCAGACCTATAAGGAGAAAACACAGTACTGTGAGATCATATTTGACAAGTGGTACCATTAATGTTGATTATGTCAAATCTTGTGATAATCTTGCAGATCCACTAACCAAGGCCTTGGCAAGAGAAAAGGTCTGGAGAACATCGAGGGGGATGGGATTGAAGCCCATAAATTCATGAGTCGTATATGAGGAAACCCAACCTAGGGACTAGAGATCCTATAACCAGGTTCAATGGGAAAAACGAATCATATGATGACTTGTTGAGAAAAATGCACTATTTTGGTGTGAGTGCATTATTCTGTAACAGTGTGTGGAGGTTGAGTATATAAACTCTTAATGAAATTCTGTAGCTCGTATGAGTGGGTTGTTAAATTACAGAAGCATCCTTGACAGATTTCACCTATGTGAGTGCGGAAGTAGGCCGCTTCCTATGAGAATTGAGCTCGTTCTCAAAAGCACTCATGAAACCGGGATAGCAGCAGGCCGTAATGTGCTGGCTGTGAAAGCTCATGTCAACACCTTGATTATTATGTGTTAGCAGTAATTTTTTATTTCCCTAAAACAGTCATAGTTCAAGTCTAAGACTACTACGGCTCTGGAGTAAAGATTATTGTTTTACTAAGTGAAGGTTCAATGCAGAGCACACCTTCGTTAAGCATAATAATCTACCTTTAACTGATATACTCTCTTGTTTAATATTAAAAATGAGTGGGGGACTGATGGCATTTTAGAGTTTTTTTATATTAAATTGTATGAAAGTTCATTGGTCAAATGCAACATTCTATTGCTGCATTCATTTTCCGTTGTGGCCAGTGGCCATAAAGAGGCAGAGAAAGGTTTCATTCTCTCTCACGTTTTGGAGCCTTAATGGCCTTTACTTTTTATTCTTCCACTATCTCATTACTCATCCATATTCATCCTCTTTAGTATTCTAACTCATGTAACCTCCAACTAATAATTCTTCCATTTATCTACCTACTTTACTACCCTATTCATATCAAATTAATTCAAGGATGATTTTCCTAGATATAAATAGTTAGTCATCCTTAACTTGTGGGGTGTGTAGAAAAATATATACTTTTGAGAGTTCTTAAAAAGTGAGGAAACTAAAAGAGAGTTTATTAGTTGAAGGAAGGTGTTCTTCTTTTTGGTGGAGCTTTGGACTCAACATCTTGTCCAGAGTTTGTTGAGTTATACGACGTGATCGGACTGTTGTATCCTGGAGGGGACAAGTCAGAAAGATTACTGCTGGACCGGTAGATTTGCTGCAGTAAGCTTGAATCTCCTTAAAGAGAGCGAGATATCCGCGCCTCAGCCGAAGATATTTTTATTTCTTCGTTTTCATTTTTCAATTGTAATTGTAATCTCATTGTAATATCACCATCAGAAAATATTTGTCCAGAAAATTGAACGAGAAGAACAACTTTTTTGAGACAATGAAAGAATATTTTTGGCGTCTGATAACTAACAAAGACAACTCTCTTTATATGCAAACTGCTGGAGCTATTACAAAAAGAAATTAATACGGAGTTACAGAAATCGAATAGTTGTTATACAGTTTAAAAGTGTTATTACAGATTTGATTGCAGGAAAAGATTAATTTCTTGAGCAGTTACAAAATGCTGAAATTATGATAAAAAATTAACAGTGAGAAAAAATAAAATCAGGCTATAAAGGTGTGTCACACCAACCACACACGTATCACGAACACATTCACATGTATAGCAGAGCCAAGCTGAACGGGATGCCGCAACAACGTGCATTTGCCAAATTTCAACTCAACAATATGAAGGAAACTCAGTTAATCTCATAACGAAAAAATTTGTATACAAAAAATGCTCGAAATAAATCTTTGCCCTTGCATCACCAACAAAAATATATAATAATGCCAATGTTCAATTTTTTTTTATATGGATGGGGGAGAGGTTAAAAAAATGTGTTAGTTGATAATTTTTATATAGAGAAATAAGAAATTTACACGGCTTATCACGCTCTAAAAGTTATAAACATAATTAGCACGACTCTTAGAGCAACTTTTATTACTTTTGGGTATATTTACTTACAGCGATTTACTCCATTAAATAAGAGAGGATTACGAAATTTATTCCATTAAATCAGGGATCCACAATTATCTCTTAATATTTTATTTTAATTGTACTTTTTCAATTCATTTTCTCTTCTTTAATCAATAGACCCCATTGATCGTAGTTTTAGATTGAGCAAAATAGAAAATTATCTATTTCCATTCCTTTTTCTTTCATGTTAGATACTAACATTTTTTACCTTTTATATTTTCTTTTATTTGGGGAAGAAGAATTAAATCAGGATGAGCAAGTTATTATTACTTCAAAAAGTTGTCAAGTGATTACATGTTTATGTGGGTCATTAAACCTAGAAAAGATACTGAAACAGGGCACAAACAAGTTATTGTTATATATTTGGTATAAACTTATGTGGTCGTTTGGTTTGAGGTCAAAATAGTCCCGGGATTACAATCCCGGGACTAATTTATACCATCTGAAAGATGGTATAAAATAATACCAGTATAAGTGAGTTAAGAAGGTATAAGTTGAGTTATTCCAGCACTAATTTTTATACCACGTTTGGTACAAGGTATAAAATAATCCCGGGATAAATCTATACCTTATACCAAACGTGGTATAAAAATTAGTACCGGCATAACCCATGTTATACCTTAAACCAAACGACCACATAGTGATATATTCATGGTATAAATTTGTTATTTCAGAGGTAGTTTATATGAAAAAATTTATATATATATATATATATATATATATGGTAATATATGTATGGTACAAACATTTTATATCTAGAACATACCATGTATATGTTTATTATACTTTATATATATGGTATATGTTTATTATACTTTATATATATGGTATAATTATATATTTTGTGAAAATATCATGCATATTTATGGGATAAATATATTTCTACGAAAATACCATGCGTATTTATGAGATAAATATGTTACATGAAAAAATAATTTTCAGTTGAAAAAATGCCATGTATATTTATGGTATAAATCTATTTCTTGTGAAAATACCATATACATCTTAGGAAAGGAAAGAATGAAAAAAAATTTGAGTGATTGTTTTAGTTATGTAAGATAAATAATTTGTCCAAAAAAAAAAGGAACAGTTTCTTTTGGGACTAATCCTCATGCTTAAATCTAGGGATTCTCTTTTGAGAAGTTAATATTTACTTGCTATGAAATGAAAACTAACTAATGCTGCTACCATCGTGGAATTATTTTTTAAATATTGCCTAGTTATGTTTTTTTCCCTTTTATATATTTAGCTAACAAAAGTAATTATTTTTGTTAAGCAATCAACTGTGTTAAAAAGCCCATATCATTTCTCCCAATCATGACATGAAGCCCAAATATTTTACCATTTCTAAAGACCAAAATATCAATTTTTTGTGCGGAGTAGCCTTCAAATGCACTGGTCTTTAATTTTTGCCCTTTAAATTGGTGGTCTTTAATTTTTGGTCCTTTCTCCTAATACCATAAAGTTTGGGGTTCGAACTCCAGCTCAGTAAAAGAAAAAAATTTTGCAAGGCAGAATTTTATAGTAAAGTTAGGCCTTAAAGCAGAGTACCTGAAGCCAGAGTTTTGTAGGAAAATCTTTGCCTTCTGAATCCAAACTTTACCTTGCGAATTTTTCTTAAAATTTTTGACTAAGCGAGAATTCGAACCGGAAACCAAGGAGTTCTAGCGAATGACAAAAATTAAAGACCACCAATTTAATGGATAAAAATTTAAAACCACCCCAAAATAAGTGCATACCTGCGAAATATTGCATTACTTTGGACCCTCTGTGTTGAATCACTCACTGGACAGTGCCTTTTCTAGGTTGGGCTTCTACTCTAGGCCCTAAATTGCAAAAATTGTAGGGCCTATATAGCCCATTGTTTTAAATACAAGTAAATAAGTAAAATATTTCATAATATACAACTATTAATTAAATTACATAATCTACAATATATATTCTATATTTAGGGTATATGTATAATTTTATATCATAAATAAAAAAATGTTTCTATGAATAAAAGACTAATAATAAGGAGTTTCCTATATTAGTGATAATCAAATTAAATACATATCAAAAAACATTAATTACTTTTCTAAACATCCCAATATACTCAACTAGCATTTTAATCCATAAAATAGTATACTACTGTTTATATAATATATATTATACAATTCCTTGAACAAGTATATATATTCTTGTACTTATATATTACGTGTATTTCACTATTATATACTATATATAATATTATTTTTTATGTTTATATAATATATATTAGATAATTCCTTGAACAAGTATATATATTCTTGTACTTATATATTACGTATATTTCACTATTATATACTATATATAATATTATTTTTTATGTATATTAGATGGTATATATTATATATTAAATAATTTCTTATGTATATTAAACAAAAAGTGTATATATATATATATCTTTGACCACATACATTATCGTATATACTAGGCATATATTGTTTATCATATTAAATATATACAAATATAAATTTAATTGAGTTAATTTTTCTATTTCAGGAAGAGAGAGAAAAAAGTTTGAATAGCAAATATGTGATGGTAGAAAGTAAGTCAAGTTTAATGGGATGGAGGGTCAATTATTAATTAAGATCCTATTTTAGTAGTAATCCATAAGTAATTATATTATTCTATCTACATCTTGTATATTGTATACTTTATATGTTATTGTAGAGTACAATTGGTTGTCACATAGAGTAATACATTCACATATTAGGTATATCATAATATTATATACTATATACACAATAATATTATTATATTATGTACTATATATAATACAAAAATTTAAACATACTAATTTCTACTATTATATTCACAAATATTTTGTTATCATTTTTTCAGTTAAATATACCAATTTGAATATACCATATACTTTTTAAGGTATATTTTCATGTACATTTCTTATGCCATATTTCCATATACCATATCTTTTCATGTACTTTTCGTAATATTAATATATTCAAATAATTTCTTTTAGTCACAAATAAATAATTCAATCATTATCAAGGGAATTAAAAAAAAGAAGAATAAAAAGGAGAAAAAGGAGAAAACGAAAGGAAAAAAAAAGTCTTTTTAAAAAGGTTTATGGAATATGGGATTTGAAGTTGATTTTGTTGTGTTCTTTGGAAAATTACATTCTGATGATTTTGAAAGAAAGAGAAAGTAAATGTGAATATGCATTGATGGTAATAACTCCTAAAATTAAGTATTATTGATATTTTAGGAATGTAAAAAGTTGTATATAAGTAATTTTTTGAAAGTAGTTGTAATCCTTTTAACTACCATTTGAAAAAGTTGTATTTGTGTGACCAATATAGCCCATTGTTTCGTTGGTGTATAGGTAATGTATCTATTTTGTGTAGCTACACAACCTACGCATCTAGGTTGTATCATTGGATCGGTCTTTAAGTATATCATCTTTCTTCAGAACCAAAAATTAGAAGGTAATGCAGCACCCGAATGGTACATATGGGAGAAACTAGATAGGCGAAGGGCTAGGATTAGGTAAGGAAATGATAATTAGGCTAAAACTAGTTAACTAGATACCCGAATGGTATCTCCAGGTAATTAATCCAAAATTGTAATGGGAACCATGGATTCTTTTGCACTTTGCCCCTATTCTTTTGCTGGTCTTTACTTTTTGCACCTCGAGGCAAATAACTTTTTCGCGGAACATCAGTTTATATTTTTATATCATAATATTCTACAAAACTTATGTGCCTCGCTTTTTTAAATAACTTATGCCCTGAAGAGCAAAACTTAAAGACCGATCCATTTGAAGGGTAAAAATTAAAGACCGCCCCATTTAAAGGACAAATTGTGCAATTTCTTCCATAAGAAATGGTAGTCTCCATATCTTGATAAAGGTATTAATTGGAATAGAGCCTTTATGATTCACTTCAAGGTGTGAAAACTGAAACTCCGGAACCAAAATGACCCCAAAAAAATATTTTGAACCAAAATATCCCAACAAAAAAAAAATGTTACCAAACTATCTTTAGCGCAGTAATTTACTGCGCTATAGTGTGCGTCTTTTTTTTTCCGGCTCTTTTGGTTAACCATTTCTTCCATTACACTTTTTAACGTACTTTGACCATAGATTAATCATGCTTCGGGACCCCGAAACTTCAATATTTTATATAGAAACTTACTTATTTTTGTGCGATTAATAAGGTAGGATCAATACATCAAGGATACACAAAAGTTCGGATGGCTGTTTTAGTGGTTGAAAAGTGCTCGAACGCCATTTTCGTTTGAAGGCTTGGTGTCATTAGCTTGAAGTTCTTTACAAATACTTAAACTTGTTCATTAATAATTAATCAAAAGTTAGTCAAAATGGTAGCATTCATACAAAAACAAAATTAATTAAATTGCATCATTCATAACCTTGAGTAGATGAAATACAATCATCAAAGTAAGAAAAAAACTTAAAAAACATTCATCAATTAATGCCCTTGAGTTGATCTTCTGCCACCACCGCGAGTTGTGCCACCACCCCTAGATGTGCCACCACTGTTAGATCTACCACTATGAAAGTTTCCTCCACCACGAGAGGTACTTCCACCGCGAGATGTGGTTTGACCACCATGCCGTAAGGGACACTTGCGCTTATAATGACCAACATAATTGCAAAATGAGTGTCATCTTCTCATCCCTCTCTCTCACGTAGGATCAGATTAAAACTTCCCTTTTTCGATTGTTTTCCATCCATCTTTCCATGGTAGCAGCTTTGCTTCATTATTTTAGTGAAAATAACAGCTCTTGCCACAGTGAAAATCTGCCCGTCCCTGCCATTTTTTGGCTTGCTCCAACCCGTGACTTTGCCTTTTACAAAATTTGAATTCAAAAATCGTTAACCCTAGCACTTTCTTCCACCTATAAAATGACTTTAAGTTCTCAGCCGAAAGGGGGAGGGGAGGCGCGAGCATTTTCTGTCACAGAGTCTCGAGTCTTTTTTTTATCTGGTCTTGAACTTTAAAAATCAGAAAAAACACTTTTTTTTTGAAATATGAGAATTGTGACGAAAGATTAAACTCTTGACGATTCGTTTAACTTTCGTCGCTGTTCGGCGAAAGAATTCCAACTACGACAGAGATACTTTAATTTTGACTTGAACCTCAAATTTGTCAATACGAGAGAGTAGATTCGAGGCCTCCGCCCCTCAGTTCACTGCACCACAAACAGGTGAAATCCGATGCTATTTCGACTTATCGTTTTGTTAAAATTATGTTAGTGTAGAAAAATCATGTTTAGTATCTTGCTGTTGCCATTTGTGATTCAAAAAGCATGTTTGCATTTCTTATTTCGCGTAGCTGCTATAGCTGACGAATAGCCTAATTTAATCTCGAGTCTAGTTTAGGTGTAAAGGTGACAGGTTATATAAATAGATTTCATGAACTTGTGTATGAAGCATTATCAATTTGTTTCAAAAAATGTTCTCAAGCAGTATGGTAATGAGTTAAAAAACTGGTATTTTATGCCTCTGAATGAAAGTAAAACACTGAAAGTTCTCCTTACCTAGCCTTACAGTTTAAAATTCTGTGATAAGCTATCTGTTCCTGGGCAAAGATTTTAAGATATGATGTGTTGGTCTTGGGCAAAGCCTATAATGAAGAGATCTCGTTTTCTTTCAAACAAAAGGAGCTGATTTGGTTCTATCTTTAACAACTAAGTTATGAATGAATTTTTAGACTTGTTTAAACTGTTTGGTTGTGCAGGACTAGGTCCTGAATAGTTTCTTTTTCTGTAAAACTAAAAGAATCTATAGAAAGTCTTGTCGTTGTTGTGAATCGGCTTTGAAGTATGTAGTTGATTTGGTACTGTCCAGTTCTAGTTTTTGTAGAAATCCATTATTTCAGACTATGAGGCTGTAACTCTCCTCTCTCACTCAATTAGTTAAAAACCAGATAGAAGAAGTAGAATATAGCGCAATGCCAAAATTTGCCCTGTTCTTTCCTTGTGCTTTCAAACTTTAACAAGGAGGACTTAACTATTTTAACCTATATGTGTATCATTTGAGATATGAAAAAGGTGTTAACTTTGTCTATAGTTAAATAGCATGAATTTTCTTGGACTGCGATGATTCCTGCCTAGATTTCATATTCGCTAACACTCGGTTTCACCTCGCTTATGCTATTGGGAGTTGGGTTTAGTTTATAGTTAATAATTTGAGTTGGTTAACTAATCGTTTAGTTCAAACTAGGGCCTTCCCTTTCTCTTTGGTTATTCACGCTAAAGCACTGGTCCAATGCAAAGGATCAGTTCAAACCTCGCTGTAGCAGGAGTTAAATTTGGATAGTTATAGGCATCATGACACTTATGAAATATTTGCTTGCAAGTTGTGAATTTCCTTCTCTGATTTTAATGTTCGTTATGAGTCGTATCATTATTTTAATCCTATTTTTTCTTTTATTTTGCATGAATATCGGAGCCGAAGAGTCTCACTTTGAGACTCAACGCCGCCGCTATCACACAGAGTCAGTACGATATCCACCATCAACTCTCTCTTACATGGCCTAAGCGGCATCTTGCAGAGCATTCATATCGCATGTGGAAGTCGAAAATGGCTTTCATTATTCTACGATACCATCTTTGATTATCTGTTGGTGTGGCTAACATTTATTTTTGATTATATATTTACTGCTTCTTAAAACTCGGAATTGCGTAAGATACGAGTTGGAACATTCTATAGGTTTTTTAGGCAGTAGTGAAGAGTACCTGTTATCATATAGAAGGGGGCAATTAGACAAAGTTTTTAATTTGGAGGATGTTATGTCAGGTATATTAGGTGAAGTCATTTGGATTCTTTTTGGCATTTCTCAACCTTTTCCATGTCAAAACTCCACATTTTTCATAAAAATAAAATGGTGTCAGCAACATTTTCAAAGAAGAAAAAAATGAGCTTTCAAAACGTGAGTCCTTAATAGACACCTTTAATCCACCTTGGAATGTGAACTTTATAAATGACTTTCTTTGGCCGACCATGCAAAATTTGATCTCCTTTAGTTCACTATTTAATTCCAGTCTACTACTGCTATTTTTCAATGACTAAATTTATGTTATTTTAAATCACTACTTTAAATTAGTTGGACGTTTTCGCAAGATCTTAGCCTTATTAATTCACCTAAGTCCGGTCGGTTAACCATTATTAATGGAATTTAAAGGATGCCTAATATCTTCCCTTTAAATTAGTTGAACCCGTACCTAGAATCATTTGGTTTCACAGACTTTTAAAACGGACTTAACTTTAAAAAATAACTTTAATGAAATTTAGGTGTCCTAATTCACCATAAATAATTAGGTGGCGACTCTTGTACTTTAATTAACCCCGGAATTACCGGGATGTTGTAAACTATTTTGACTTAGGTTAAAATAGGGTATAACAATGAGCATTTTCGAGTGTATCTCCCCGGTGGAATATCCATTTCATTATGAATATGCGAGCATGCATTCTTTCTGAATTTACGGATAAATGCTTTATTTGCAATCATTGAAAATGGATCCGGTGGCCAATAACTCTCACTACCAAGTGAGTAGAACCTTCCAGCATACATTCTTGCATAATTTTCAACTGTATATTCCTCAGCCATGTACGAGGAGGTGTTCTTTCCCATTGCAATAAAACACTTGAAGGCATGAGAACATGGCATGTGATATGATTGCCACTTGCCGCATGTGCATGTTCTTGGAATCTCACAAATTGTGTGGATGTTACCTCTTTTACCTTGGTGCACACTTGTTGTGAGTTCAAATATGCGCTCCGCAGAGTTGTACTCCATCCGGTCATGTTTCTGAGCCTTGTATTTGTGGTACTCGAATAGTTGTGACGGTTTTGGCATCCATCTTAGAGCTGTTGCTGCATGTGCTTTGGCCTCTTTTGATCTATTGACTAACCGCTCCACAACCTGCTTAAAAGTCATTCTCACCATTGCGGTGATGGGTAGTCCCCATGCAGATTTCAACAAGCCATTGAATGACTCAGAGCCGTTTGTTGTCAGCATACCCCATCACCTACCTTCATCCTGGTGTAATGTCCATTTGTCTTTATCAATTGCATTCAACCAGTAGAAGGCTTCCTCATTCGCCCGCCTAATAATGTCCATCTGCAGGTTAAACTTCTTCTTCTGATGCTCTGTTGCAACCGCCCACATCCAATTGCAAAGTGCTAGGGTTCGATATGCATTTTGGAAGTTTGCCTTCAAATGCCTAAAACAATAACGATGGTAGGCAAAGGGTGGCTGCCACCCCTGAAAATTGAACATATTATGCAATATGCCAGTATTTATGTCTGATATCACACATATTCCCATTCGATCCTTCATAACGTGTTGCCTTAAGTAGTTCAAAAACATACCCCACGTACTAGTGCTCTCATTAGCTGCAATTACAAAAGCTAGAGGGAATATAACTCCATTTGCATCCATTCCAACTGCTATTAGCAGCTATATGTCATAAATCTCGTACACATGTGTTCTATCTATTGATATTACGGGCCGACAATGAGCAAAACCATCAATGCATGGTTTGAATGCCCAAAACACAAAATCAAAAATATTACCGGGCACACCAGACTTCGATTTGAGCTTCCATTCAACAACAGTACCATGATTGAAGTGTTGTAGAGCCGCCATGTATCTCGACAACTTCTTGAAAGAGCCATCCCAATTGCCGTAGACTATCTCATGTGCACGCTTACGCCTAAGATACGCCTTCCTCTTAGTAACAGGTTTGCTATATACTTTCAGGACGACTGTAATACAATATTTAATAGGGAACATGAAAAAGTTGAAATATCAGCATATAACAACGAGGAACATTATATTAACACCAAAAATAAAATAAACTTAGGTGAAGGTGATACCTTGGGTTTTTTCCAATGTCGTCAATTAATACACGAGCAATCATGTTAGTATCTAGATTGCAATGATCATCTGGGAGGTCACCCATATCACAAGTGTGCTTTATGTAGAACTTTGAAATAGTCCACATCTTTTCAGCAGTTTCCTTACCACGGAGCATCCATTCGCAGCCTTGATATTTTCACTTGCAGACCAATCGCTAAAGTTTTCATGTGGAATCGTCAACTTTAAACTCCCTCATCCCCTGGATGAAATAAATCTTAAGAGCCCTTTGCAATGATTTTTTCGAGCTAAAAATCATGCCTTTTTCAATATGAGCCATTTGTTTTAAAAGATCCACTAGCTCTTTCCACAAACTTCGCCGAATATGATCATCATCCCTAGTAAAGATAAAGGCATCTGGGTGATCTTGAAGATGATCAAGATAGGGGATCTCATCGAAATGCCACTGAATCGGGGTCGACTCTTGCTGTTGAAATTGGCTTTGCGGCTGAATCAGAATCGACTCTTGCTGTTCAAATGGTTGCTGTGAATTCAGTTTCTCCTGGTGTGCCGGACTGTTCATCATGTCTTGCAACATTTCTACTTGATATTGAGGATTAGTTCCAACCTCAATCCCATCGTCACTTTGCTCATCGTCACTTTCCTCCGCATTAGGTATTTCCTCACTATCGCTGGATGATGTCACTATATAATTCGGATAATCCGGACCATCCATAGCAGGTCTTTGCCTATAATTTGGTGCAACCACCACATTCTCCCTACATAAGAAATTAGAGTATTTTAACTACTACACATCAAATAACATTATTGATGTTAAAAAAAATAGACGTATCGATAGTAATCAACTGCGCCGAAACTTGAGAAAGGACCATCGCTTTGAGTTGTTGGACCGTCCGATATGATCCATATCAGGTTTATAACCGCTAAATAATATAATCGACATCATTAGTAGCATTCAAGTGACACTACACATAATAATAAGAAGAAGAAGAAGAAGAAGAAGAAGAAGAAGAAGAAGAAGAAGAAGAAGAAGAACAACAACAACAACAACAACATTGTAAAAAATGAATATTTACCACTGCCCATCAAATTGGTGACTTAAACTATCCAGAGGCATTTGGCTAGTCAAAATGCTTTCATAAGTACTCATGTCAGGGTAATTGTGTTGATAAGTAGGTTCCGCTTGAGTGACTTCGGCCTGAATTATAGACGGGGCTTCCCAACAAGGTCTATTTCGAGCTTCCCGAGGAGCCCTCGCCATGAATTCAAGTCGATTAGTGGGGACCTTCTCTATATACATTTCAAGGACGTTTAAAGTTATGCATTGCCTATAATCATAAGTCGCCTTCAAATAATCAGTTAAAGAACCATTGTCTTGAATGTACCACTGTCCATAACTAGTTACACCTTGCAGCGTAAATGACATTGGATATTTTCCAATTATATTTAGATCAAAATCACTTCTACTAACTTGTAGTCTATTATACAAGGCTTGGAGTAGTTTTGAGAATTTTAAGTCAAGTGAAAACTTAACATGGTATTTTGAGGGAGAATCATAGCGCAAATTATTTTCCTTGAATATAATTTGTCCGTCCCAAAATAAAGAAACTCTAATTCTTGGAACATCTGCCATATTTTGAATAATTTAGGAGGAATACAAAATGCAAAAACTGGATGAAACTTGGAATTTTTTCCCTTATACAAACTCGATATTAATAAGATTTTGAAGTTTGAATATAGAACCAACGCATGCATGCAATTAGTGTGTCTTGCAGTGTTACGTCAAATCAAATTAAGTACGGAGTGTTGCATAATGCATGAATTAACCGCGCTATATCAGGTCCCGGCAGAATAGCGCGGTAAATTATTACGTTATTTTGTCACAACGCAGTAAAATACTGTGTTATGACAGTATAACGCAGTATTTTATTGCGCTATACCACTGCAGTATATTGCACCTCAACTGTCAAACAGAAAAACGTCATAATTCGAATCAAACTTTAAGTGTTGTTATAAAATGTAATTTGACGAATAGTTGTTACCAACCACACAAAA
This sequence comes from Lycium barbarum, assembly GCF_019175385.1. NCBI lineage: Eukaryota > Viridiplantae > Streptophyta > Magnoliopsida > Solanales > Solanaceae > Lycium > Lycium barbarum. The sequence continues at coordinate 115,226,753 of NC_083344.1, read as the reverse complement.
TTAAGTTACTATGTCATTTTTTGACCAATTTAGATATATTAGTCGTGTTATATCGTTCACTCCAGCAAACATATTTGAAGCAATGGGTAGGACTTGGGAACTAGATGATGATGATTTTCATTACTCAAATAACCCTAACGACAAATTCAATCGAGAATACAATAATAAAATGAGAGAGGAGTGATATTGGCGTGTTAGGGAGGCTGCAGCACAAGTTAGCGTCAGTAGGGCTTACACGCCCAAAAAAACGTGTTATATCAATGCCTCGCGGAATTCCACAAGAGTTTAATTTTGCTCTTAATCATTTTCACGAAGAGAACAGTCGGATGTAAATACGTTACCATAGGGTAGAATATGGTATACATGGTAGCACAAGATTTAGATCCAAGTGGGATTCGGACTCTGAAATGTCCGATGAAGATTAATATTTTTCTTATAATAAGGTAAGTAGGTAGGGTCATAAAGACCCCCCCTGAGGGTACTTGGGGGTTTGCAACTATATAAGTAGCCCTTTCTTTTGTTATTAGACTACACCATATTCAATGTCGAGTAGTAGAAACTCAGCTTGGTCTTTACTCCTTCCAAGAATCAAATAGCAGTGATGATGAGAGTTCAAATCATAGCAGTTTTTCAAGCGATACCTGTGATTTCAAACTAGATGAGCTAAATCCCCACCTTCTTATAGAGTGTAATGATGATTTCTGCAGTGTAAAATATTCAGATCCGCGGGAATATTATTGCGGTTTACGCCGAGAATGGTCACATCGGCTTGCCGAATCAGAACGTCTTGTTCATGACTTGGAAAATCTCAACGCTCCAATCTCAACAAGGTACTCCTTAACCATGCCTCAAGTAGGCCCAGAAACTTGCGAGCTTGCCGTGCAAAGGATTAGAAAAGAAAACGACAGAATGCTGGCAAGACGATGTAGATTTTACATGCTAAAGTTGGCCGAAGAACAAACATCATCAACCGGTAAAGAGCTAACTGCTACTGAAAAAAGATGGGTCTTAAGAAACCGCCAATATTTTTCTGAGGATGATATTGAGGACTTGTACTCTGATGATGATAAAGAATGTTGTGATTTTAGTTTTAAGTTTAATTTATGATGATGCTGTTATTTTGAAGAATATTAGTATGTTAAGTATTTTCATCTACTCAAGGTTATGAATGATGCAATTTAATTAAGTTTTTTTTTTTGTATGAATGCTGCCATTTTGACTAACTTTTGATTAATTATTAATGAACAAGTTTAAGTATTCGTAAAAAACTTCAAGCTAATGACACCGAGCCTTCAAACGAAAATGGCGTTCGAGCACTTTTCAACCACTAAAACGGTCATCCGAACTTTTGTGTATCCTTGATGTATTGATCCTACCTTATTAATCGCACAAAATTAAGTAGGGTTCTATATAAAATATTGAAGTTTCGGGGTCCCGAAGCATGATTAATCTATGGTCAAAATATGTTAAAAAGTGTAATGGAAGAAGGGTTAACCAAAAGGGCCGGAAAAAAAAGGCGCACACTATAGCGCAGTAAATTACTGCGCTAAAGGTAGTTTGATAACATTTTTTTTTGTTGGGGTATTTTGGTTCAAAATGTTTTTTTTTAGGTCATTTTGGTTCCGGACTCTGAAAACTGATAACGTTGACTTTTTTTTTGTTTTGTTTTTTGTTTTTTGTTTTGGTTCCTTTCTTCAATATTTAAGAGTTGGTGGAGCGGCATGTGAATAATGAAAACAAGAAGATAGTAGATAAAAGGGGTCCTGCCTTTGGTAAGATTTGAAACCCCACATAAAGGATATTGTGTTGCCATTACAAAAATCTACTTTAATACAAGGAATAGACTAATACAGATATTCCGAAGTCTTAATATAAAGAAACCGCGCAATTATAAGTTTGAGGAGTTATTTTTGGTGCATCTTATCTTTAATATATTATTCATCACCAAAATCGGAGGATTTAAGATTTAAATTTAATGAGTTTAATTTGTATTGAATTCATGATACAATTTAAATTATAAATTAAGATATAATATTTGTTAAAAAATTTAATAGATTTTTATATATATAGATATACTCCATTTCAAAAGTTTAAATTCAGATGAACCATAGCCGAAGGGCATATCTACCTCTGAGCAAAATGGTTGAAGCATCTAGAATCATTCTTCCCTCCTTTGAGATCGATGTTATTATTCTTGTCCATCTTAGAATATACATTTGTCCCTCATTAAGAGTTTTTGAAAAAGTTTATAATGTCTTAAGTCACTTCCCTCATTACCTTTAAGTTTTTGGGTTGAATGCTTAAATTCTTTCCTAATTTGGACTTGAACAATGAATCAACAAGTGAAATAACAGACTATAGCTTTGTAATTATATCTAAACTATGAAATATACAACTTCATAATTTGTTAATACTTCCTAACTACACTAACTACGTCACAATTGGGACTTTTACAAGTGATTTCTTTTTGTTATTGTAACATTTATATGAAGTTTGTCTATGGATATGGATTCAACTTTTCAATAGCGTAATTATGTTTATTCTTTCACCCTTGCTTACTACTAAAGAAACTTTTGATAAATGAAGGAGCAACTCTTTTCAGGTCTCTAATTAAATATTCTCCCTTTTTAGGACTGAAACGTGAAAATAGACATGATGAGTAACCTAGTACTTACTACTTGATTAGCGGAACATCAAGTAGTATTAAGGAGAAAATACCCAATTAACTACATTAAATGAGGCAATCACCTTGTATTTTATAGCTTACAGAGTTTAAAATTCCTTAAACACAACTTCAACTACAAGCATTCATTCCCCTATAGTCGGCTTTCAATATTTTAAATCTTTGATTTTACGTACTTCCTTTATCATTGTTTGTCACCTTTTATTGTATTTCAGGAGTTAAAGCTGATTTCAACAGAATGTCAAGAAAAAAAAATTACTGAGAAGAAAAAGGGCATCAAAATTACTGAAGAATTCTTCTTCTTCTTCATTGGAGTAATTTTCACCCTGCTGTTGCCTATTTGTACAGCACCATTTAAGACGAAGTTAACTTTTTAATTTTTTTGCATATGTAGCCATTAAGGGGTTTCAGCATTAAAATTATCATTGTGGTGAGCTTAAAAAAGTGGATCTTGAATTTCGAATATGAAAATTGAATTTAAATCAAGTGGTAGTGTTCGAAAAACTTGAAAACATTGACATGAATTGAAGATTGGTAGTCCAAACTTCGAAAAAACAACTTTCAAATTCGAGCTCATATGCATGAACTTTCAGACACACATATCTAAAGTTTGGCTTCAGCCAAAAATGTCATAAATTTGCTGTGAAACTGTGAACACGAATTTTTACAGCTTCAATCGCATGTACATGAAGTTAGTTTCAAAGTGGTTAAATCTGCAAACAATTAGTCTTCAACATTACGGTGAATATATACAATCAGGCAATTCAAAATGGCGGTCTTTAAATTTTGCCTTTCAGGCAGAATTTACAAAGTCTGCCTTGTGATTTTTTTTTTCTGAGTTGGGATTCGAACCCACAACTTTAGAGTGTTATGTGAGGGGTAAGAATTAAAGACCACCAATTTAAAAGACAAAAACTAAAGACCACGCCAAATGAAGGACAATCCGCGCAAAAAAACAGTATACAATCACTCATCATTAAGCTCAGTTTTTTTAAAAAAAAAAATTGTGGGGCTGTGACTTTATATCAGAATGTAACTCATGATGATCCTTGGACGTCCAATAAAAAACAAGCAATTCATAAAGCCACCAATATGGATGATTCCACAAGTCATAAGTCAAAGATGGATTGCTTCTATTGGCAGCTACTTACGACAAGATTTTGTCAGCATGTAGTATGCAAAGAGGGTAATTTACCGACGATTGTCTGACTTTCACTTTATTGCATCAAAATCATAAAACTAATTTTTGTAACGAAAAAATTACTCAAGGATACTTACATATGACATAAACTAAAATAAGCTGATAATTGCGAAACCTTATCCGAAAAATACAAGTAGGAAGCCACATGGAATATTTAGGATTCTTTTAACATGAAAAGACAGAGAAAGAAACAATCTGATATTATTGAAATCAAAAGTTGATCAGAACAGTGACCAAAAAGGAAAAAACAAGAAAAGAAGTTCTTCTTGCTTGAGCTTATTCAAGCTTATGATCAAGAACTTGTTTTGAGAGTATAAATAAGAGTGTCCTGTCTTTTTACAAATCTGAAATTAAAGAATTCACAAGTGGGATTCCTGTTAAGAACTGTAAATATCTTTACATAATAAACAATGATCAGAAATCAATCTCCCTATGATACTTCCTTGTTCAATTTTCATACTACTACTCTGCTTGTTCCATAGGTGCACTCCATAAGTTTCACCACTTAGTTGAAGCAATTTTGCTTCTATCCATCTTGAATGAGTTCTTGTATTTACCTTCATAAAAAACCCGGTAATTCGAATCCAATCAACCGGATAAAATGCTATTGGTTTCAACACAGTAAAGTTGAACTGATTTTTTTCTTTGGAGGTCAATCTCTCCACCACTCTTGAAACTAAGTATGGTCCATTTTGTCCCCACTTATTTCCATCAAAAGATGAAGCAAATTCCTCCATAAACTTGTAAAGAAGGGGATGCTTTTTATCAAAAATCAGCACTGCATTATTCAATCTTGTCCAATTCCCATTTGCAGATACGCTTTGCGCGCCAATTGAATTCCTCAATCTTGAAAAATCCTTCAGGATGATGAAATCTGTATCCAGATAAACACCACCATACCTGTACAGAACCGCTAGCCTAATCAAATTGGACAAATTTTGAGCCAATGGGATTTCACCAGGGTCCTTTATACCTTTCTTTAGGTCATCAAACCAAGATTCAACTGGCGTGCTGTTGAACAGAAAAGATAACTCTGGAGTCACAGCAAGAACTTTATAGCCCAATTGAGTCAAAGGCCTCAACATTCGAACCCCACGAGGTGTATCCAAAGTTCGCGACAAAATTATCAAACACCCTTTCGGATGAGATTTGAATAAAGTCTCCAATGCGAAAAATTCCCTTCTCCCAAAAGAACTAGCAGGGGAAATCCATGTCATGAAGAACTGAACTTTGCAACTTTTTGTACTAAGGAATTTGTTTACTCTGCTATTGAATTGTCTTGACAATCTGGTTGACTTCAATATGCTAAATTCAGGCAAATTTTTCTTGAACCAAGAAATTCTTTGTTCCACTGTGAGATTAAAAGGAGGCACCAAATTCACATGATCTTCAACTTCTTGTTCTTCTTTGATTATATATGCTTCATGGTTTATTTTTTCCTTCTTTGAAAAAGATGGTCTTTGTACAAAAGTTGACTTTAGTGGCTGATGGGAACTAGTTTTTGATACAAAAGAAACTGAATGGGATGATGAAAGATCAGAAATAAATATGAAAATAGAAAGGATCAAAGCAAAAGAGAGTACAGAGAAAAGATGGAAATTTGTTCTACTAATTCTGTAGTAATCAAACATCTTCACCATTGGAATAGTGCTAGTACTTTTCTATGTTACTATAAAAAGGTTATGTAACATATTATTTGCAGCTTTTTCATGGAGAATAAGATGGAAAATAATTAAAGGTAGAGAGAAGGATGAATGTTTTGAAATTCTGCAAGGAAGTTTATAATAGTCCAAATTTGAACACTTACAAAGTTTATTTTGGTAAAGATCATAGAATAATTGGCTTAGAGAAGACTTATGGCTGCTACTTGGAAGGGGACGTACAAGGGAGAAAAGGAGACAATGTTGACTTGTTGAAAAAACAGTTTTTTTTTTTTGTTAAAGTATTATGATTTCTTTTCTTTTATATATACATACACTGATACGAGGAATAAGAAGGAAATTTGAAAAGGTAATTTGTTGCAATACTACCTTGTATGGACAAGTTAATAATAGAAGCTGACTCTTTAATTTGGGTCGATAACTGCACGTAAAGAAAGTTCTATAAATGTAGTAATGTTTAAATGTGTCCATAATTGACCTTTTGATTACAGAAGTTTTTTTTTTAGAAAAGTTGTCTTCTATATATGGCTAATTTTTTTGTAAAAAGTTTAAATTATATTCACTGATTGCACAAAGATCTTTTGTGCATGTCAATAAATTTAACAATTGATAGTAGGTTAATTACCAGTTTATCATATAATCAATTAATACTTATTATAGAAATTTGTTTCTGATTACCTTATAAATGATGTGATTGTGCAAACATTATACCCACAATCCTAAGGGTGTTCATGGTTCAATATGATTGATTTTTTGTTACAAAAAACTAAAATAGTTAAGTCGATTTTTTTAAATATTTAAACTAAACAAGATCAAACGTAATACAAATTTGTAGTTTTAGGTTTTGTTAATTTGGGAGATTGTATTTCCCTTTTTATATAATATTCATTTAACACTAAAGTCATAAAGAATTTTGAATGCCAAATTTTTTTGCTTTTCTTCCTTGATACTTGTACCAGGTTTCCTGAATTAAAACCATTGCTTTGCGAAGGACTAGTAAATGAAATACTCCTATAACACAAAGGAAACTATGTGTCGCTTTTGATGTTTTAAACTAAATTATGTCAATTGTAGTGAAGGTACACTATGATATACTGTTTCATTGTAACAAATCATATGCAGTTATATTTCAGTATATGTTGTTTGAGAATGTTGGCTCTAAAAAATGAGGGTTGAAGGAAGCGTTTGAATAACCAAATGAATGCTGATATTAAAAGTAGTATCTTGCTGATAACTTCAGTGGGGGCATAATGGTGTATCACAGTAGCAGTGGTGGAGAGGGAGGTGCTAATGGTGAAAGATGATATGGAAAGAGGGGTGTAAATTGGGTTTGATTAGTGAGCTGTCATGCGACAATCCACTTTGATCAACTTTACGGTGGAGGAGTATATTTGAATAAATATTATAATGTTAGGAGTATATTTGACCCTAAAATATAACGAGGGCTATATTTGGCTTTTTTGATGGTTACAGGGTTTATTTGATCCTTTTCCGAACAAATAAAGAAGAAAATGAAAGAGAGAAAAATGACAATAAACAACTTGAAAAATACAAATATAAAAAGCACCATATCATAAATAGAAAAAACAAACTACTTTGAAAAGCAATAAAGAACAAATATATATAGTTCTGCGAAAAACATAATTTTGACTACTTAATTATTTTTAAAATTTCCTCCTTTAGATATGTTTTAAGAAAATTATTTGTAAAAGATTTTAGTTATATACGTTGATTACTTAATTATTCTTTTACATGTCGATAAACTTTAACCACCTATAGCAAGTTGGTTAATGGTTACCATTTTATCATATAACCAATTAATGCTTATCATAGAGATTTACCTGCAATTATTTTATAGATGACCTTATTGTGCAACTAATTTTTGCACTCAACTATTTTTATTTGTTTAGAACCAAACCAAATTAATTATTACTGACTTTTTATAATCTTTTAATTTACTAAACCAACACAAATCAAAACATCAATTGATTTATCAAGTTGGTTTGATTTAATTTTTATATAATATGATTTTCGACTTTTTTCAACACTCCCACTCAGTGCATAGATGATAGAACCTAAAAATTGTTAGTAATTTTTTGCAAATCAGTAATCGCACAATCAATTTTAATCCACGCCTATTGCGTAAATTCTTATTTAGATATCAAAATTTAGGAAAATATGTTGGATGATAGAGTTTGGTGGTTACTCGAAACTATTATATTTTGCCTCATAATTAAGGTGGGCACTGGAATACTCTGCCTCCCCATTTTTGTGAACTCATAGCTACTTAGCTAGCCCCATTTTTTTTAGGATGGGAAAATGTGGGAGAGGATTACAACGTAGGGATTCGGACCCTCAATAACAAGGTGAAAGTTCAGGTAGCCAACAAACTGAGCTACTAGATCCCTACTAGCCCGAAATTTTACAATACGGTCTAAGTATGTTCATAGTTCCATTGCAAGTAACAGTTAGGGTATGTTTGGTATGAAGAAAAATATTTTTTTTATAATATTTGACTGGTTATCAAAATATTTTTATTTAGTAAAACAAATTTTCTTAAAAATGAATCTAACGGAAGTAGAAAAAACAAATTCATAAGTGATATTTTATGTTGATCCATCCCTGCAACACTCCATCCCAGCTCACTCCCGTCCCAACGCTCGCAACGAACCCGCTATCACTAACCCCCGGCCCTCGCAACCCACTCCCGATACAAGCACCCCCGACACCCACTCCCTCACCCCCACCCCTCTCCCCCCTTGACCCATATAATATTTATTTAAATTATATATAAAAAAATTATATATGTTTTATTTATTTTTTATTTATCAAACACGAAAATAAATAGAGTAATTATTTTTTGATAAAATATTTTTCATGAAAAGCATTTTTCTTCGTACCAAACACTCCTTTAGAGGCTACTTGAATTGTTGGCAATATAGAACGCGATATCTAAGAATTATATAGTGATTTGGACGGATAAGAAGAGATTTTGTCTTCAGAAACTTTCTAATCGGGTTGATCATAAAATTAAAATAAGAACTGAACGTGTTTTCTTTTATGTAAATATAATTTCCGTTCAAATTAAAAAAAAAAAGAAAAAGATAATGATATCATACAGCTAAGCCACATGTCTGGCAGAGCAAATGTCAAATATCAAATTGAGTCATTCTTCTGGAACGTCTTACCTTCTAGGTTAATAGTTATGGTCACTTGTCCTAAAGCATCATTAACAATCATTTCAATTTCTCTAGAAGAGAAAAGGAGTTGACATTCTTAATTTTTTTTGCTAATAGCCAATATTTAAAGTGATTGGGGAAGCCTAAAGCATCACAAATATTATTGATCCATACTTGTGGGAATATTTTGGTATTCCTAGTTGGAGAGAAAAACTTATCGTGCTAATTTATGCTTTTAAAAGATTAATATGATATATAAAAATATAAAACCTTTCTGGAATTATCAACATTCACTTTGTTTCGATTTTTAAAAGCGACAAGTGACAAATATTTTATAAAATAAAGTATTAACAATAATTCTTGGCATAAAAAGGAAAAATAAAATAGAAAAGAAAAGTCTATCATTGTTAAACATTTCATCATCAGAAAGCTCTAGCCATACGGATTTATATTAATTCCTGGCATTTTCGAACACCCTGGACTTTTTTCAAGGAGTCCTTTTCTAAGGAGTTATTATTTTCAATAATTCAAGAAATTTCTCACACATAATCATAAATCAATTTGTATACGTAGTATCGAGGAATATAATGGAACAATTGAGATTTCTATATACTTAACTAGAGTCTCGAGTTCGAAATCAGTGTAAATTCAAATTAATCATGCTCATGAAATTCGAACATGAATAATTATATCAGAAAAAATTCAACTGATTATGTGTAATTGTCTTTAAAAAAATTTCTTGTTAATTTAAAAAGCGAAATAGTGACTTATTCTGCTAGTTAGTTGGGAACGAGCACAAAGAAAGTCAATCATTACTGAGTGTCCATAAATATATGTTCTTATTGAGCAAAGTGCTTGAGGAGTTGTCCACTTGTGTAATTAATTTCTTTAAAAAAATGTAAGTAAGGAAAAGACGGGCATTAATTGAGCCTTTAGGATTTGACAAAAAAAAAAAGAGCTTTTAGTTTGCCCAGTCCTATTTTTAAATGTACCATATTTTCCATAATTAATCTATCTTATAGTACTGATAAAGTAGCCATACTATTTGATCAACCATGTCGTGTTTGTTTAATGCAGTATTAATTTTTCTTTCCATTCTAATTAGGTAAATGATTTTGCGGAATCAAGAAAATAAAAAACTGACACTCGCAAAAATTGGAATGACAGTGGTGCAGCATGGAAACAAAAGAGTTTAAAATTGGTAACGTGAATACATGCATATATTAATATCTTTGTATGATTGTTTTACCCTTTATAAGCAAAGATATTCTTCTGACATCTTACAGTGTCGCATTATTGTATAAATATAGTATATAAATGTCATTATCCTGAGCATTTCTTAGCGCTTCACTTCTTAAGCATCATTATCCTTTATTTGATTTGGTTTTATGCCTTTCTGGCTTTTCTCTTAGTCGCCAGCCATCACTATCGCTGGTGACGGAGCAAGGTTGAAACCTTAGCATCATGGACGATTAAAGTCCCAAAGCTTTGGCATTAGTGGCGGAGCCAAAAATTTTACCTAGGGGTTCAAAAATATGAAGAAGTAAATACACGAAGAGATCAATGGGGTTCAACATCTACTATATATACATAAAAAATAATTTTAATCTTGTATATACACTGTAATTTTTCGGAGAGAAGGTTCGGATGAACCCCCTGGAGCCTACCTAGCTCCGCACTGGCACTAAGTCTAATTGAAACCATTTCGAAAAATTTAATTTTAAGTATACAAAATAAAGTAGTCTAAATATTAGTATGATATTTTATAAGATAATCCGCCGAAGCAAAACATTGACACCCCTGTATGGATGATCCATTTTATTTAGTTTAGTTGCTTGATTCTAATATGTCTTGCCTTTTTTTTTTTTTTTTTTTTAAGTATAACCATCTAAATTAGCAACATCTAATGGGAAAACACTCTCTACTAGGATTTTTTTACATTTTTGGGGCTCGAATATGAAATCTATTGGTAAGAGTTACGGTATCTCATCCATTCTACCATACCCCTTGATAGTGAGTATAGTTACTTTTTCATTAAGTGTTGTTGAAATATTTTAATGGCCAATTACATAGACAGATCCTTAAGCTTGGTCCAAATTTATTTTGGCACTTTAACTTATGCTTGCTCCATTTAGTAGGCGTTTGGATATGTCATTTTATCTCATGAGATAAAACCCAAATCATCCAAAAAGGCATGATTTGGAATTTCAAATTTTTTAAATGTAAAAGTTGACCCATAAATTTATATTTTATAAAAATAAATCCATAAGTTGGTAGATATATTTACCAAATCATGTTTACTAACCATTTATATCAAATATTAAGGGCCTGTTTGGAAAGCCACCTATTTGTTTGTCATAACACAATTACAGTGTAAATACAAGTGTGTTGTTTGGTTGCACAAGTGTAATTACACAGTTAGTTTAATTTAAAAATAAAATTTAATTATAAAAAATATAAAATTAATATTTTAAAAATATTTTCCTTTATAAATGATATTAAATTAGTTATTTAATAACACATTTTTTCTTGAAAAATATATTAATTAATAATCATATATTTGTAACTAATATTGTAAAAAATAGTTGATATATATTTTTTAAATTAATATTATTTAATTTTAATTAATTATAAAACTTAAAAGAAGACTTTTTTTTTTTGTGAGAACATCATGGATTGGATGTTTGACAAAAACTAATATTTATAAATATAATGCCATAACATTATTCAAATGTTTGACACAAAAAATTCATCAAATGTAAGTGAAAAATAAACAACATGCAATGTGAAAGCAAATAACTTAAAATTGAAAATATAACCTAAATTAAAAATCCAAAAGAAAAAGTTTAACATAAAACTCTTATGTCAAATTTCAATATTACATAAGTAAGTTCCAATGTAACTTAAGTAAATAATTCAAAAGAAATAAAAAATATAAGTCTATAATCTCATTCACAATGAAATTCTACTTTAATAATGTCATTCGTTACATGTCAAATTTGTTAATGACTCATTCTTTCCAATATTAAGAGGTGTAATTTCAAAAATTAGAATTATAACACCGTTATGCTAAATGAATAAAATAAAATAAAATAAAATAATACGAGCAATTACATGGAACTACAAGAAGTAAAGGTTGGGAATGAGAAGAAATGAAATGAAAAATGAATTTTACAAAATACAAATAATTAAAAAGTAAAAAAATTAAAATAATAGAAATACAAAATAAATTAAAAATCAAAAGAAATTAAAATAATAGAAATAAATAATAAAAATAAATTAAAATAAACAAAAAAGAAAAAAAGTAAAGAGTAACCCTGTAATTACACCCTCTCAATTACACTTAATTCTCACCTAACTGTGTAATAACTTGGTCAAACAAACAGACCAAATTGTGTAATTATACCCAATTCCAATTACCTGGATGACTTTCCAAACAAGCCCTAAAATATCTACAAGTTGGTAGTATATTTATAACTAATTCACTCTTACCAACCATGTGTGAGGATTATATTAAAAATTAGTTACATTATAACTCATGTTCAATTTTTCATTTTATTAAACTAAAATTTGATCAATTGATGTTGTATTTTTTAGAAAGCCTTTTTAGTAGCGTATTATTTTTTTTTAAAAAAATTCCCAGGTTTAATCCTGATGTAGCGTATTGATTTTTTTATGAACAATGACTTCCTCATTTGGTAAGACTGTATAAGAATTGAAAATTTTTTATGGTTTCCACAACTTGTAAAGTTTTTATGTGCATAAAAAATATAACTTAAAAAAATTCAAATTACATGTATAAACTAAACTTCAACTTCAAATCATGTTCAAACAGCTCCTTAGACCTTTCAACATTATCTCAACCATGTCTTTTAAACACAAAACTCTGACGTGGCAAAAAAATTGTCTCTCCTTATGCTCTGGGGTTGCTCTCAAATTATAATTTTACCTTTTCTTTTTCTTCTTAAAACTCACATTGCCAATTTCATTGTCACCGCAGAATTAAAGCCGCCGGCAGGATTAGTTTTCCAGCGAACTTATGAAAGGAAGCTTACGAACTTGATAGAATTTAGGAATGGGTATTGAAAAGAGTTGATTCTGATACTTGTTCAACCTTGAAAATTTGAACTTGTGTAAGATGAGTTTAGATTAATTGTGTTGTATAGGACATAACAAGCAAGATTTTAGAATTGGGTATTCAGAAAATTAAGGGGAAAAGCTTCGGAAGCGAATTAAAATGCAGTCTCGAGTGATTAAAACAATGCCTTAGTATTTTTCTGGCTCACTCCACCGTTTGATGTCGAAATTATTGATTTCTTTTGATGTTTCAAGAATCTGCTGATTTCTTTTACAAAGGACGAAACAATGAAAGATGATGTACCTAAAAGATGATGCCTTGGCCTATGAATTTTAGAGCAGTGGTGTATATATACCCTGCCGTTACGAAAATGGTGTAAATATACCTCCGCCGTTATACAAATGGTCAAATATATCCTTTTTGCTGCCAAGATTTTTTTTTTTAAAATCATTTAGCTTATCTTTTAATTAAAAAAATGTTACGTGACTTTAAAAAAAAAAAATCTACCCCTTTTTTTAGTAGACTTATTTTTTTCAAAGCCACGAAGCAATTTGTTTTTCTAGTGGCTTGTCTTATTCGTTTTAAAAAAATATTTCCTTAGCTTTAAAAAAGAAATAAGTCTACCCATTCTTTTAAATAAACTAGACTCGACCCACCAGAAAAATATTACCGCATAGCTTTAAAAAAATAAGTCTACTGAAAAAATAGGTAGACTTATTATTTAAAGCAATGTGACATTTTTTTTAATTAAAAAACAAGCTAAGTAATTTTTTATTTTTTTAAAAAAAAATTATGGCAGCGAAAAGGGTATATTTGCACCATTTGTATAACGGCAGGGGTATATATGCACCACTTTTTAACGAGAGATATATTTTTTCTAAATCACAAAGTTGAGGGGTATATTTGCACCTTTTCCCTTTATTTATCGGTTATTTTTCCAGGTCACACGAGTGAAGCTCACGCTCTTCATTTGATTCCTAATCCTATTTTTTGTGTTTAAAAGACACATTTGAGATGATGTCGGAGGGTCTAAATGGAACAAACATTTTAAATGATTTTACTACTTCCTCCATTTCAAAATATGTATCACTTTAGCAAAAAATATTTGTCCTAAAATAAGTGTCACCTTAGAAATTCAAGACAAAAATTGACAAGCGTTTTTAGCTATGCCCTTAAGATTAAAGTAGTCTTCTTTAATAGTATTGCTCGATTCTAAAAAACAATCTAATAAGTAAGGATAGTTTAATAAATTTTACATTAAATACATTATATTTATTTATTTCTTAATGTACGTGATTTTTGGTGAGGCAGCACTTTCTTTAGGACGGAGGGAGTATTCAGGCATAATTTATAGACCCTCCAAAGTCCTTATCATAAATGATCAGGAGGGTCTATAATTTATGCTTGAATAGTAAAATCATTTGCCTTTTGCTGTTTCTCCAAAGATTCTTTAGATTCTAAATACTTGGGGTCTCTCTTTAGATTCTCTCAAAAAAAAAAAAAAAAAAAAACTCATCCTTTTCTATTCACATTGCATATCAAATGCCTTTAACACTTGCAAAGGTAGGTAACAAGGGAAAATGAGTAGTGTATTCTAACTCTTAAAGCAATTTTTGAGGATTCTGCATTGACCTGCATTTGGAAGTTGTGAATATGGAAACAGTAGACTACATTGTTTCTACCAAATTCATGTTGGATGATGCAACAGATCTAGAAACAGCTCAGAATGGACTTGCTAGTCATGTCCATCGTTCTTTGTTCTTTTATCGAAAATAAAATATTTAACTTTGTTGGTAGTAATATCTCCATTAAAATCTACCGGTTCATTTGGAGAGGGATTAAAAGTGCACTAATTTGGCAAACAATATGGACTGTTGGTGCTCCAAGTTAAAAGGAAGGATGATTTTGAGTTTAAACCCAAAGATAAGGGACTATTTTGGGACTTTTCTCGTGTTTTCGATGATAGGTCTTTAACTAATATGTCAGTGTGCTACTAATATTCCTTGATACCACTGTAACAAGATTTTGTTTATTAAGCAATCTGAAGTTGAAGTTGATCAGCACATATATGATGCGTTTTCAAATATCAATATTTTCAATTTACATCTAGGTTAGCGTCATATCAGTGTCCCTGATGATATCGTTCTGGAAATATTTTTAGACACATAATTATATTACATACATATTATGAGGGGTTTTGCTTGGTTGGAATCTGTTTAACTGATTAACTTTCACATGGAATAGCTAATTTTGGTGTTTTCTTTGTTGCCAAGTTGTTGCATTACTTTTAACCAGTAGTGTGTTTTCTGGTGAACTCATTAATAGCCTAGCTATTTTCCTCCTAATAGTTGCTTAGTGCCCCTTCTACAGAAGAGGAAATAGGAAAGGATTAACCTATGATGAAAAGAAGTATGGTAGGTATTTTCCAACTTCCAATTGCTGTTACTTGCTACTAAACAGGCATAGAGAAACACAGTTTCTGAATATTATTACATGTTAACTTTCTATTATCAATGTAGCATCTATGTTCTGTAACAATTTTAAATAAAAAAAGTACCTATGACCAAAATAGACTGGATATCTAGTGACGTGCTGCTTTAGCAAGGCAAAGCGCACCCCTGTTACTCACCTAGCTTGAGGGCTTAAGCACGCCTCAAGTAAGCTTTTGACAATGTTGTACAGAGTACCATGTTACCAAGGGGCAGAAACGAGAGAGGCGGAAGGAAAATCATATGGCACATCTACTGCGTCCATAAGACCTCAAGGCTTAAGATACCGCAGCACCAGAAACCTAATCTGCTACATGGAGTAAAACTATTCTTAGTCACCAAACATATTGAATGTATCTAGTTGGAAGTACTCTCGGTAGTAAAAATCGAACTACTAATATCCTTCCTTCCGAGCTACTCGTAGCTCTATTTTACATGAGAAACTTAATAAGTGGCTACTCTAAGGTCTAATGAGGGCCAATACATGCATTCCTTGCATTTCCCAGGTTAGCTGAGCAGAAATTTACAAATACTAAAGAATATGAGAACCTAGAAACATTACAATGGGATAGCACATCGTTGCGCTTATCTTGGTATCATCTCGGATACACTATGAAAACTCTGGAACTCCGTTGTTGCAAAATGGTCTGTGGATTTTACGCCTTTTTTCTTTCCCTTGGAGGACGAGGTCAGGAAGCCACTACCATAGCTCGATTGTTTGGAGCTATGTGGTCTATAGACTCCTGGCTCAGTTAACAACTTCTCATTTAGCTTGACCTCTTTAGACAACATTTGAATCACTTGTTTCATGTTAGGTCTTTGGTTATAAGCAGATTGAATACAAAAGAGAGCAACTTTGATGAAGCGAAGCACTTCGGCTTTTGGATACTCAGTAAGCTCTGGATCAACAAGATCTAGAAGCCTCCCTTCTTCTCTAAGTTTCCATGCCTGCAACATTTTAAACCTTCAAAAAATCAGTATGCAAACCAATGTGAGGAATTAATACTTTTCACGTCCCATTAAGATACAAACTTTGCCTATAGGACAACTTCCAAGTAGAGGCGGAGCCAGAATTTGAAGCTTATAGGTTCAGGATTCTAGTCCTTTTAAGTTATTGGATTCTGAATTATAAAATCGTATATATTCAAGGGATTTCTTGAGACAAATACAGGGTATGGACCAAAGCTACTATATTAGGCCGAACCCGTAATCCGTATTCTAGCTCCGCCCCTGCTTCTAGGGATGGATAGAGGATTCGAGTTGCGGTAGGTTGATGGCCGGCTGAAATAGTTTTAAGTATGATCAATCCTTTGAATGTTGAGCTATTGAAGGTAAGCCCACTAATGGATACAGATATTTGTACAGCCGACTACAACTAGTTTGGCATTGAGGTGTAACCGTCTAATATATTGTCCTATAAGATCCAAGAACTTGTTCTGAGGTCCAGCAAATGCAAGTCCTTTAAAAACCCATCTCAAAGAAACAAACTCAGCCATTTTTAACTTTCTTCTTTATTTTTCAGTTAAATGCATTAGACAAGCTACTTCCTTTCTAAACATGAAATCAACAGATGACTCGAAGTTTATCCAACATGTTACAATAAAGTTAGGAGTTATGTCTACTTGAACCATGTTTAAGTAGAGGAGAGTCATTATATGATGATAACTAGCAATTTATGTGATTTGCATCTAAAAAGTTATTGTTCCTGATGAAACCTACCCATTCTACTAGTACCAAGAGATCTTCTCCAAATGCTTCATTGCTACTGCTTCTGCCACTTATAATTTCGAGAACAAGAACTCCGAAACTATAGACATCAGCCTTTTTCGTGAGCTGTCCTAACAAGGCATACTCGGGAGCAAGATATCCTCTGCCACAACAAGTAGATAACCGAAGTAAGAATAGAAAAGTAGTATCTCCTCTGTCCCATTTTATATGAAGGTGTTTCACTTGACACGAAGTTTAATAAAGAAAGGAAGACTTTTGCAATTTGTGCTCCAAAACAAGCCTTAGATATTTGTGTGGCTGTAAATCATCTCACAAAGTTAAATTGCTTCCAAATATAGAAAGGGAGTACTATGTTATGTGGAAAAAAAAGAATGGATGCAGTGCAAAATTGCTTGTACTTTCTCTTTAAAACTTTAAATTTACACTCACATTGTTCCAGCCACTCGAGTACTAACATGAGTGATATTATCAGGGAAAAGCTTCGCGAGTCCAAAATCTCCAATTTTAGGATGGAGATTTTCATCAATAAGGACATTACTAGCCTTAATATCTCGATGAACTATTGGTGGTTCTGCATCCTCGTGAAGAAACGCTAGGCCAGATGCTGAGCCCAAACATATAGCAGCTCTCTTAGGCCAATTTAATGGAATACATTTCCCTTTAGAACCTGCAATGGTAATTGTCTATGGTGATTAATGATGCACTTGGATGAAAGAAAATAAGCATATACTTGGGCCTTTTATTACCGAATTATTCATGCTCATTGGCTAATGCAGACTACTCAGACTCATTTGCTATTGTCTATATATGTTTATTTGGTTCAAATAAGCATTTAACTTTGTGAAAAGTACCAAGTAAAGCACTGGCAAGGCTGTTATTCTCCAAGTATTCGTAAACCAATATTCTATTGCCAGCCTCGACACAACAACCAATCAACTGAACAAGATTTGGATGTCGCGCATTTGAAATGATATTAATCTCTGTCAACAATTCCTTTGTCCCTTGTTTTGATTCAGCAGAAAGACATTTGATAGCTACAGGCCTTCCATCCCTCAAAACTCCCTGCGATCAAACAATCAAGTTGCTTAAGTAGTTAGTACACTAACTAGGATTTCATAGATGTATCAAACCAACTTAACTCATTTTTGTCTCTATATTTGCACTATAGTCTCACCTTATAGACAACTCCAAAACCACCTCCTCCTATTTTGTTTGATGGATGGAAATTCGCCGTTGCTGATCTCAACGAGTTATAAGAAAACAGCCTCACATTGTTGGTTGCAAGTTCTAATCCTTCAGAGTGAAAGAACGTTTAAGACTTGGAACTTGGAAGATGAAATTGGATGAGAAAAGAACGGGAGAACACATCTAAAGAATTTTGAGCAAGTACTCAAACAAATTACGAGGGAGAGGCAGGAGCTAGCTAGTCTCCTCTTCTCTTTATTTAGTAGTCTTGCCTAGTATTCACCAAATACCTTATTCTTCATTTTTACTACTACCTGTTACTTTGAGTGCTTTGTTTATCTTGCTATTTTTGCTGTCATAATTTTCTTTTGCATCTTGCTTTGATTATATTTCTTTTGAGCCGAGGGTCTATCAGAAACAATCTCTCTACCCCACAAAAGGTAGGGATAAAGTCTGGTAAATCTTATCCTCCCAGACTCACTTGTGGAGTTACACTGGGTATGTTGTTGTACTCAAACAAATTAACTCCCTTACAGTTCATACCATACATAAATTTTAGGTTTCACAAATTGGTATGGAAAAAGGCATTATTTTAATTTTCTATATATATATTCTAGGTGAAGTATTCAAACATCTAAATATTTAGCATCGGCCTCCAGGTAGAAGAAATAAACCAATTGTTGCTTAGACATGAGAATGGCATTGGCATCAGTCACTGAGATATCGATCAAATTAATGTAAAATCACAATGAAATTAAGACCAGAAGATCACCACATTTGGTGTCTTTGCTAGTATCATACATATGCTTCAGTCTACAAATGTCCATGTTGTTATTCAGAGTGCAACCTAAACAAGCTCCGTTTCCCATTGTATCGTTGAGGAAAGCGCGACACAGAAAGTGCTTAATATATGACAGCTTATGTAACTCCATTCTTTAACAACAATTTGACAGGGGTGAAGGGGTTTGGAGATTCATCTCATAGTGATTTCTTAAAAAAAAGAAATGAAAGACAGAGATGAATTTAACAACAAAAATTAAATATCAGAAGCTAGCTACAACAAATGCTAAATTCTGAAGGGTACAAAATGATTCATGTAAGATTGTAAGTGACTGATATACAAAACGAAGATATAAGCATATTTCTTCTCGATCTGGAAGAGACAAAAGAAGTCATCATGCTCATTAATTGTGTAGTTTGACATTAAAAAAGAAAAAAAAAAAACTTGAAAAGAAACAGAAATATACAGAAGGGGGATGGTCTTACCTTGTACTTGAGTTCCTCCGTTGTCCTTGCACGGTATAAAAGAACCAAAACAACTAAAAGCCATTCTTGAAATATTCAAACTTTCTAATACTAAAACCAAAACTAAAAAAGAGAAGAGGGGGAAGAAGAAAACGCAAGAATTAACTTGTAATTCAACTGTATAGGAAAAAGAAAAAAGAATTGAACTTGGAAAGCTCCAATAATATAGTTGTTCAATGTGAAAAGAGGAGCATCGTGGAAGACATATAAGTAAGTTGTACGAATTCACTGTAATTGGAGATCAGATACAAGAAATATCGCCGTGTACTGTGGAGTATGTTGTATGCAATATAATGAATTGAATACGACCACGAAATCACGAATGATATTTATAATTAATGGATGTTCAGTTTGCATCATCCCTCTGTGATGACAATTGACATATTCCTCTTGATTTTTTATATTTACTTTAATCACAGACGCTAATAATGGGGCCTGTAGGCCCTACAGTGTCCTTAGAGAATGGGTCAACGCAGAAGGTCATTTTCTCTGTTTATTTCTTTTTCATTTTCTAATAGTATCTGAATCAGCTTGTAACTTTTCTGATGTATTCATGATAATTTGTGACGATATATAGGTAAATATGTTAACTAAAGTTTGAAGCATATGACCCACACTGAATGTTGCAATTGAGATTCAAATTAAGAATTTATAATTTGTTAGAATTATTCCTAAACCTTAACCAGTCGATGAGTTACTTTGAGGTCCACAGAAAAGGTCATTTGTACATGACCACGAGCTTCCTGTGCCTCCCAAACTATAATTACTACCGTACTTTTTTTAAGTTTGGTGGCATGAAAATCTGAAAGAGCCTATAAAATGGGAAAGTTAATCTTTTTTGTTTCGCACTCCATGTTTGACATCGCTTTGAGATCGATTAATCTGAATTAGCGTCGAAAGTTTTTACTTTAGGGTAAAACTCTCCCTATCAAATGCTAGTTTAACCCCTACTCATAATTGACTTTAGTAAATAATTTGTTATAGTTATGTTGGGTGACCTGTTACAAACTATCTAACATGACCATATAAGTTATTCACTTCTATAATCATACATAGAATCCCCCCCCCCCCCCCCCCCCCCGGATACCTCTCAGTGTGTGGTATTCGCTTCGGGGGCCGGCAAATCCAGATTCACATCGAAAAGTTTCACTTTGGGGAAAAACATTCATTACTCAAAGATAATTTTATTTTCAGGATTTAAACTCGACATCTCTAATTAAGGATGGAGGAATATTTATCACTTATTCACTTTACCACAATCTTTAATGGTATATATGAAGCTTCTTGAACCAACTTAATTATATGTACGCGACATGACTCAACGTGTCAATTTGATTCACATATTAAAGCTTAACATCTCATCATTAAAAATAATCCAAAGTAAATATATGGAGTATATAGTAAATCTTAAAAAGTTTAAAATAAAAACAGGAAGTAGTAAAATGGCCGGTTCATGAACCTCATTTTGCTTGACATTTGACTCATTAAAAGTAAGAAAATGATACAAGGATTTATCGTCAGAAAATATGTGTGAAGAAAATATACAAGGATTTATCGTCAGAAAATATGTGTGAATGAAATGTGAACTGTGAGTTGATGACGTGAGTCGATGCATGCCTGCATTAGCTAGCTCTAGTTGGGCAAGAAATTGTAGAAGTTTTCTAGAAATGATTCTAATCCATATTGAATCAGAGGGCAGATTCTGTATTTCCTGTTTATGAGTTTTTGCACCAATTTTAAGTATATTACTCTCTCTGTCCCATTATACTTGTAATCTTCATTTTTTTAGAGTCAAACTAAATTAACTTTGATCAACATTTTAAACTATATTTTTTCACTATGTTGATACGAGAAAAACTGTAACTTGTAGTACTTTTGTTGTAGCTTCTGAATATATAAATTTTAATTTTAAAATGTTGAATTAATCCAATCCAATTTACCTTCGAAGATTAGCCAATTTGACTCTGAATAAGTGAAACATGACAACAAATATGGGATGGAAGGAGTATATTACAATAATAATTAGTGTCACAATAAAATATTTATAATTTTTTTAATACATATAAAATTTGAGCAAAATTTATTGAGTTCACGTGAATAAATTAGATATAGATCCGCTTCAAACAACAACGCTCCAAAACTCATTTATTTCACCCTTCATCGTATTTTGAATTATTGGGAAGGATAAGTGACCTAGTGAGAAGACAAAGTGAACATAAGACTGGACCAATGTGTGAATGTAGTCGATGTGTCTTTCAAAAGCGTCAAACTAATACCTATTTAAGAATGATATCACCAGCTGGAGAACACCTGTATTTTGTGACACTTTAACTTGAAAAAGATGGATACGACAATTATTTTATTGACTAATATTCCCTTTTGGACAATAAGCCTGTAAATAGTAAAAAGGAAAAATAAATAATGAGAGAAGCTTGGTGAATTGCTACCGGCACAATCCCTTGCTGATTATCAGAATCAGAGATAAGTAAATTAAGAGAGAAAAGAATTGGTGAATTTGCATAAGGCGACTTGATTAGGATGAATTTTATACGTTCAATAAATAACTAATTGTTTTCCATTCAAACACCATATGCACATAGAATTATTAAAACATTTACATATAATTGCACACTAATTTGAACTCATTAATTAATTACTAGATCATGAATTCGCTTATATGAAAGTGCACTCAATTGTTTGATATAGTAGTATATTTAGTAAAATGTTCTTTTACGGATGCTTATATCAAACCAATAGATGCATGACACAACAAGTTTATATGATTTAGTGTATTTACCTAATGAGGGCACCATTGAAAAATACCAAATAGGTAGTTTTTCAAATAACGTATAAAGACTTTTTTCTTAGTTCTTTTTGTTGCAACCATTTAAAAAGAGTCATCAAACAACATTATATTTGGTCGGGTACAGTGTCGGTTTGTTTTATTTTTTTATTGTTTTAGATAATGGCTTAAAACACCTGAACTTTTATTTTTTTCGTGAATTTCACGCATCAACTATCAACTATGATATCTTTTCCTATCTAAACTATCACAATCTATGTATTAAAAAAACACATTTAGTTGAGTAGTTGATGGTGTGTAGTGTACACTCTTTATATTTATTTAAAAACGGTGCCAATTGACACTTCATGTGGATAAATATTTTCACCTATGCGGAATTTCAGAAAATCAAATAATTTTCGTGATTTCTTCTCTAACAACACAAAAAAATCTAACAAAAAACGAAAGAGATAATGGTCAAAAACACACCTGAACTATCACTTTTTAGCGAGTTTCATACCCCAATTATCAACTATTCCCTTCATCTACCTGAACTGTCACTATTTATGCATTAAACACATCTCGAAGCTGACTAGGCCAAATATTTGATGACAATCTTCAACAGGCGTGCGGGTGCTTATTTTATCCATAAAAATTCATCCACATGGCATATACAACCTCTAATTGAGCTAACTAGTTTCATTTTTTTTTTTCTATTTTCACTTAATTCCTTTTAAATCCCTCACTTCTCCCCTTTTCTTTTTCATTTCTTCTTCATTTCTTAGTCATCTTTTCTTTATTTATTCTTTTTTAATCAAATTTTCTCCTTCACAAGAATTGTCATGACAACTAGAACACTGAATATTACAAAATAATGGCAACCACTTGTAACTGATTTAAGATAAAAACAAATCAGCACAACAACCGAATTAAGGTGTGAAATAAGATTTTCCGTTACAAAATCTAGAAAGTAATCTCAATCTTTATTTGGTTTTCAAATTGGGATTCTCTTCCTATCTGTAAAATTTATTGCTTCACTGTAATTTTTTTTGTATAAGAACCAGCCGTTCCTTCATTTCCCAATTGAGTTTCTCTTAAATTTGTTACTTCATTCAATGGATTCCTGTTTCTCTCCGGGTGTGGGTCTAACGGGCCGGGTTCACAATCAGATTTTGGGTTTTCTTTCCATGATAACAATTTCTTGAATTGAGTTATGAGGATTGAAATTGTATCCGACTTGCTTGAATTCAAAATTGACGATGAAGGCTTTGGTGGCATTTTTTATTGAGCCCAGAAACACAAGCATGGGAGAGAAGAAATCAAGAGAGAAAATTGGTTTGCTTTTCCGATTTTAAAATTAGGGTTTGTTAAAATTCAGAAAAGCAAATCATTTCCTCTCTTGATTTCTTCTCTTCCATGCTTGCGTTTTAGGGCTCAATCAACAATGTCACTAAAATTTGCACTTTTAGTTTTGAATTATGCAAGTTGGATACAATCTCAATCCTCATGAACCGATCCGAGAAATTGCTATCATTGAAGCCAACCCAAAATTTGTTTGTGAACCCGACCCTTTAGACCCACTCTCTGGAGAGAAATCGGAATCCATTATCGCCAGGGGATCAAATAGTTCTACGTTAGAGTTTTTCACCCAAAATTTATACAAAATTAACGTTCAGTTGATCTAGTTTTCGTGACAATTCTTTTGAAGGTGCAAATCTGATTAAAGAAGAAGAAATGAAGAAAAGGGGCTGAGAAATGAAAAGGAAGGGGAGAGGAGAGTGATTTAAAAGATTTAAGTGGAAAATAGAAAGGAAAAAAAAATAACAAGTAAGCTCAATTAGCAGTTACATATGCCATGCGGGCAAATTTTTATGGAAAAAATGAGCTTTCACGTGCCTGCTGTCGATTATTCTCAAATATTTGGCCTAGTCAACTTTGAGGTGTGTTTTAATACATAGATAATGATAATTCAGGTAGTTAAGAGAACAACGTAACTGATAATTGGAGTGTGAAACTCGTTAAAAAATGATAGTTCATGTATGTGTTTTTTGACCATTATCTCTATTTTTTCGTTTCATATCAAAGAAAGTAAACAAATAAGAAACACTTAATCAGCAAACATGGGAAGCTTAATTACGTGGCGGGATATTCAGCAATAAACTTCTTATAGTAATTAACAAACTGTATAAACATTTATTTACTCATTTTGTTATCAACTTGAAAATAAAAAGAAACCATTATAAACTCCTTTAAAGGAGTAGTTAATTCTAAGACTAGATTAGTTTTGGGACGAAGCTTCCGTTCCTCCATACTCAATCTTTAGAAGTATCCTTCACGAAATCGGTTACTTAAAAATTGTAAGATAATAGATCAAAGATTTCAAGGTTTTCCGATAAAAAATGATATGTATTCAATGTTGATATTAATTTACTCCCTCTGGTTCATAAATCATAATAAGTGGTGTTTTTACTTTTTCATTTTGATTCAAAATAAGTGATATTTCACAAGATTAAGACAGTATTTTTTTATTTTTTCCCTTATTTAAATAAATGAAGTTCTACATAACCAAGAAATCATCAAAGAGATATTTCTTTCTCAAGGCATTTGATTAAGGTATGTTAGTAAAAATACTTCTTACTTTCTAAAGTGAACAGTTTTTTCAGGGGTGTGCCCAAGCTAAAAACACTTCTTACTTAATAAGTGGTGTTTTTAAAAAACGAGGAATGTATTAACTTTTTTTCAAGGTTACCCTTCCTAATAAATGATCTAATATAATTTTCTATGAGTAAATTTGAGAAATATAAAGGTCAATATAATCGATAACATTTTCAATTAATGTTCAAAAATTGATTTTTTAATAGGTGTGCAAAAAAACTATAATTAAAAAAAAATCAACTAAAAAGGACCGGAGGGAGTATGTCATACTCTAAGGCCTCATTTGTTTGCATTTAATGGAGGTCTGAATCTGAATGGTTCGGACTATAGGTCATTAAGTGCATTTGTTTACATTAAGATCTAAGCACTTATTTGGTTTGATAGGTCTTAATCATTAAGATCTTGAACAAAGTCTTACTATCATTAAGAGGTATTCTATATGGATAATTTTTACCACCAGCTCTACCCAATCTCACCCCCACTCCCACCACCCACCCCAACCCTCCACTACCCCACCGTCTATACAAACCCCCTACCACCCACCCACCCCCACTCACCATCACCAATACCACCCCAACCCCCAACCCCCACCCCTACCCACCACCCACCCCCACCCCCACTACCTAACCCTACCCTTTATCCTACCCCCCACCAACCTCCACCCCATTCACCACCTCGCCCTACCCGCCACCACCCACCCTCCCGCCTACCCCCAGACCCACCGCACCACCACCACCCATCGCACCACCACTACCAATCCTACCACTGCCCCCACAATCCTCCCACCACTGCCCACCCCCACCCCCAGAACGCACCTACCCCACCCACCACCACTACAAAGCATCTCCGCAATTACTAGCCAACATAAATGTTTCATTTTTTTATCAAATAATATTTCATTTTATTAAATTTGTATTTATTTTCTAATATTTAGTTACTTTTTATTTCTATTGTATATTTATTATGTTTAAATCAATACATTATGCACATCAGATGTTGAAAAACAAACGGTCTTAATCATTCAGTGTTCAGATCTAGAGACAACATCTTAATCATTCAGATGTGCATTCAGAAACGTCTTAATCTAAATGAAAACAAATGAGGCCTAAAAGGGTAAAGCCCAAGTTTGAGTCGTGGCGTTTGTTTCCAAGAAAAGGTGCAAAATACTTTTGGCTAATTGTTTTTGTTCAAGTTTGATTGCGTTTGTCTGATAGTTTTTGCCAAAAGGAAAAAAGTTCAAAGTCTTGAAATTCCTTTTCTTTTTTGTTGTAAAAATTATTAGACAAACACGTTTGGCCAAAAAATTTCACCTTAGTTTCGGAAAAAAGGGGACCTATGGACTATGGTTTATTGATTGACAGATTTTCATAGTCTCTGGAAAACTAACACAATAGTACCACTATACCTCTATACGTATTGAACACACAACTCTCAAAACTTGAACAAAAATATGGAAGTTTTCAAATTACCTACTTTTGAAAAAAAGAAAAAGTTTCACCTTATAGTTTCGGAAAAATGGGACCATAATTGACCTACAACACGTACAGTGGTATTAGTTTCAGTCTATCTTTTTCTTTTCATAAAACTATAATGAGAGAGTAAGCAAGAGACCGTGAAATCAATCACTAAGTTTCAAACTAGTGATACAATAGTCTAAACCCAACATTTTAATTATTTGCCTGTCCATTTGGAGACATATTCAATCTCACTCCTGAGGGTGTGGGGGGTGGTTTCGGGAGGGGATTAGTTAAGCAGATACCATAATATTATCTCATTCATTGAATTTCTACCTTTTTTATGACTATTATAGTGGCTAGTTTAACATTTTTTAACGTGTGCCAATTGAAGTTAATAAAGAAACAAAAAAGTAAAAAAAAGGGACCTATGGACTATGGTTTAGTGATTGACTGATTTTCATAGTCTCTGGTTGAAAACTAATACAATAGGACAACTATACCTCTATTCGTATTGAACACACAATTCTCAAACTTGAACAAAAATATGGAAGTTTTCAAGTTACCTACTTTTGAAGGAAAAAAAATGGTTTCACCTTATAGTTTCGGAAAAATGGAACCATAATTGACCTGCAGCACGTACAGTGGTATTAGTTTCAGTCTATCTTTTTCTTTTCATTGGGCTAGATGTTTTAATCCCTCTTTTGTTTTCCGAAAATAAGGTCCCCTTTTTTTCCTAAAATAAGGTGAAATTTTTTGGCCAAACGCGTTTGTCTAATAATTTTTACAACAAAAAAGAAAAGGTAATTTCAAGACTTTGAACTTTTTTCCTTTTGGCAAAACTATCAGACCAACACAATCAAACTTGAAGAGGGATTTAAACACACAATCCTTTTTTTTTTTTAAGAAAGAAAAAAAAAAAGCATCCAACGGAAAGCAAGCCACAAGACTCATGAAATTAATCATTCAGAACACACTAAATTGAGGAAGATTAATTAAAGAAATAAACTAATTAGGAACAAGTCAGAGAATGAACGCAAGTTTAATTCCATTTCTAAAAAGGAAAATTATATTACACTTATTATACTAGTAATAATTAGACTCTCTTTATTTTCTACATGGAGAAATTTGACTTAGTCACTTTTTTTTGTTTGAAATACTACGCAACGCGCTGATACCTCTCTAATCAAATTTCAACCAGCACGTCTTTTTAATGAATTATGAAAATACTCTACATGAATTTTTCTCAACCTAACTTTCCAACAAGAAAAAAGAATTAAGACATAAAACTGCCTCAAAATTCCTAATATGAGTTGTAAGTTGATATTACTTGACTCTTACCCACCCCACCCAAAAAAAAAAAACTTTAATCGTAGCACATTATATATTTAGACAAAATTAGTCTCTTCAAATAGTGGAAGTATCAGTTACAAAGGTCGATGGCCAAGATTCCAAAATTTAGAGCATAGTATTACGAGTTCAAATTTCAATAAAAGTAATTTCAATTTCATTAAATGTGAAGGGTAGCTAGCTGAACATCTTTCACCTGAAAATTATATATAAGGGACAATAAAAGGGCTTTTGTAGTCCTCATAAAACTTTCCTAAAAAACAAACTTTACAATTAATTACTTTTAGGTCCTAATCTTATTTTTTAAATCAAATTTATTTTTTGTTCTTATGGTCTACTTTTTAAAAGCTATCGAACATTCTGTCTTATTTAATTGTTGTTTATCTGGTATCTGGTACCCATTGGAGCTCGCATAATCCAGATTCCT
Organism: Lycium barbarum; assembly: GCF_019175385.1. Lineage (NCBI taxonomy): Eukaryota > Viridiplantae > Streptophyta > Magnoliopsida > Solanales > Solanaceae > Lycium > Lycium barbarum. The sequence continues at coordinate 115,198,576 of NC_083344.1, read as the reverse complement.
GTCGCATAGGGCTCAATCGAGGGAAGCGCTCCCTACCAAGGATTTTTTCATACCCAGGCTCGACCTCGAAAACCCCGGTTAAGGGAGGAACAACCCCATCCGCTACACTTTATTTTCCCTGTTGCTTTTTTCTATTGATCTTATCTATTAGCCTAAAAAATAGTTATTTCTTCGCTAGATATTCTTGCTTCTTGTTGCTCTTTGTTTTCTTCGTTTTCATTTGTTGTTTATTATAGATTTTTACATCTAAGCATTTCTTTTACTTTATATTTATACTAGAATGAGCTCATATGTGTTTACCAATATTAGTACAAAAATGATTTTCAGATAGTTTTAAAAATTATTAAATGATGCCATATAATGTTAAAATAAAGACAATATTATCAGTTAAGATCGGGTTATCTTTAAAATCTCTTGTTTAGTTAACTAAAATTAATATTTTAAACACAAAATGAGTTTGAAGTAGGGCAGAATTAGAGTGTCAGCTACCGATTTGATCGGATTCGGTAGCACTTTGGTCCAAATTCTATATTTGTCTTAAAAGTTCATTAAATATGTACAAATTATTAATTTAGAACTAAATAACTTACAAAATTAGGATTCAAAACTCATATATTTCAAATTATGGCTCCGCATTTAATTTGAAGTAAATAATTTCATCAAAATGAAAGTTAAGATATTAAACGAGTGAAATGAAAGTTTTGCTTTTATATATTGAAAATTTACTTATTTGAAGTTTAATTATTACCAACATAAATTATATTTCTTTAATTAAAATATTACTTTTATATCTGGAGTTGGGTCCAGGCTTACCACGGGCCTCGTAAAACTAGTTGTGTATATAAGTCAAAAAGTACTTTTCAATGCATGTACATTAAATCTTGAATATTTTTAGTTAATATTTTTTATTCTCCAGCCTCGTTTAGAACTCTGTAGTCAAACATTATCATTGGACTAGATGTTTTAATCCCTCTCTTGTTTTCTTCTTAAAAAGCTTATAAGAAGTCTTTCGGGGTGACTTATAGGAGAAAGGGACAGTCACTAACAAAGGCTTGAAGAAGTAAAAAGGTCAAAATCAATGCCTCTTCGTCTAATAATAAAAGTAATCGCGTTGAAAGATATAAAATTGACTCTGTTATAGAACTCAACTCAGTTGTTTGATGAAATGGTCAGCTACCTAAGAAGTATGGAATATTTGTCAAGTTACGTGTAACTCTACTCTGTAAGCAAACCTTAAGGTAAATATAATATAATGAAATACTAAGCAACGCGCTAATACCTCTCTAATCAAATTTCAACAAGCACTCTTTCAAAGAATGATGTAAATTGTCTACATGAATTTTTCTCAACCTAACTTTCCAACAAGAGAAAATAAATAAGACATAGAACTGCCTCAAAATTCTAATATGAGTTGTAAGTTGATTTTACTTGACTCTTCCCCCAAAAATAAAAAAACTTCAATCTTAGCACATTATTTATTTAGACAAAATTATTCTCTTCAAATAGTGGAAGTATCAGTTAGAATTGGTCGATGGCTATGATTCCAAAATTTAGAGCACCGTACTACAAGGTCAAATTTCAATAATAAAAATATAATTTCAATAATATTACATGCCGAAGGGCGAAGGTGGTCAGTTGAATATCTTTTGAAAAATTATATTATGTATAAGTAAAAAAAAAAAATTATGTGTATACATTAAATCTGAAATCCCACAACTCTCTGATTAATGTTAATATTAATATTTTTTATTCTCCACCCTCCTGTAGAACTCTCTAGTGAAAAATTATCATTGGATTAGATGCTCTAATCCCTCTTAAAAAGCTTATTAGAAGTCTTTTGGGGGTGACTTATAGGAGAAAGGGACAGGCACTAACAAAGGCTTGAAGAAGAAAAGTTAAAGGTCAAAATCAAGGCCTCTTCTAGTAATAAGCAATCGCGTTGAAAGATATAAAATTTGATGAAATGGCTACCTAAGACGTATGGAATATTTGTCAAGTTACGTGTAACTCTACTTTGTAAGTAAACCATTAATCTATATATATTATAAAGCTAGACATATATAAGGTGATGTGGCACCTTTGTATAATCTTCATTCCTATTTATCTTTTATCTCTTTTTTTTTGACATTTTTTTCTCCATTTCTCTACTAATCTACTCATTAATTAATTAACAAAAACAAAAACTTAATACTTATTGCTTTATTAGAGTATGGCCAAAGTCAGCCCACGTACAAAGCAACCCTCTAATCAACCCACGACAGCATATGTATTGCTACATCAAATTTGTTCACAATAAATTCAAAAACCGTTTTTTCCCATTTCTTTCAAAAGTACACGTTCGTGCAGCAACTCCCAAGGCAGAAGTGAAAAGCCATTTTAAGCGTCAATGATTTTTAATCTGTATCCCATGAGTGATTCTCACAAATATTAATCACTATTAATTACAGTCATTTACTCCTCTGCCTCTACTCTATTCCCCCCCCCCCCCCCCCCCCCGCCCCATATGTGTGTCTTCTTTTTCATTTTCTTTGGGTACGTCATTTCCATGTGTTATACCCTTATGCCTTTTTTTTATTGTCTAAAAGGTATTTAATAACAAATACGTTTTGTATGATCTTATTTTTTAAGATTTTCATTCAGTAAATAGTTTTTGATATCCTATATTGATCCTAAGAAAGAATCTAACATGTAGAATTTTCCTTTGTTTACTTACCATTTTCAGTCGTAGTACTGTATTGTTTCTTGCAAGGACAAAGAGAAGATCAAATTGTGAATATATGAAAAAGACTAGAAGGATGACTAGGGGAGCTTATATATATATACAAGGTGATGTGACACCTCTCCATGATTTAGAAAACTATTCATTTTTTTCTTTTTTTTTTTTGGTCCTTTTTCTATTTTTCTCATTTATATTCTATGTAGAAAAAACTCAAAATCACTCATTTAACTCTCTTAATTATGTTAAATGTTCTCAACTTTTTATCTTCCAAAGAAATGAATGTTACGTTTTTCCTGTTTAATTCATCGTAAAAATATCTGTAATGGAGAAACATTTTTGTGAGCATGAAACATTTCACCCGCTTCTATCACAATTCAATTCACCAAAATTATTGTTTATGATAATGGAGAATTTAAAGCCATTTAGTCGACTATTTAATGTATAAATCTGTGCAAGCTAATTAACTTCAAATTCTCGGCAGGCATTTAGCCAAATTTTTTTTTTGTTGCAGTTAGAACTTTTCTGCAGGGGAGCAGGTAACACATGATATAGAGAGGATACGTGAGCTATGAGAATTTGTGACATCTTATGGTCTTTCCTCTATATGTACCTGTATAAGTTCCTATCAATTGGCATCTTATTCGGTATACAAAGCACTTATTCTTGAGTAAGATTCTTTTTTCTTACATGAAATTTCACTAGACGAATGTCGGATCTTGCACCAGTTATTTTAATTTAATTTCTTTTTATAATTGTATTATATCACGAAAAAGTTTGAAGTGGATGTTGTAGGAGCACATTTGATGGATGTCAAAGAGTTATCAAAGATTTAAGACTTCAGTTAATTCTCTTAATTCATACGAGGTTCCAATAAGGTATTTGGCATTTAAATTACAGTCCACTTTATATCCGAGATGGTTCAACTTAAAGCTATAGGTTCGTGCACCTATTTAATTTCTCAGATATCAAATTATGTGGAGATTTTATAATATAAATTTTGCCTAACTAGATAAACGTCATTAGGGATACGAAAAATTATTTGTAGTAGGTGAACTACATATAATTTAAGATTTAAATATCATTTAGTTGAATACTAAGATTTAAAGTTGCTCCTCTACATGCGACTTTGGGGGGGGCGGGGGGCGGGGGGGATGATGATGATACATAATTGTTATTCTGCAAAGTAATTTTTGGTGATACCTGATTGTCATTCTCTTTCATTGCTGAAAAGTTTTAAAAAATAATTATATATTATACTTAAGAAAACATAAACTGAGTAATAAATGAGCAATTATAGAAGAATGATAAAAGGTTTTATGCCATGAAGACCAAAAAATGATTCTTTTAGCATTTAATCAAAACCAATAGCTATAGTGGAAGAGGTTAACTCAATAGTTATATTTAGACTCTTGGGTTTTTTAAAATAAGGTAAATACAAAACAAATATTATTCACAAATAAGAGGAATATTTATGATTACTAATGGTAAACAACATTCTTGTAAAATAATTAACTATAACAGTTGAAGAGAAAAGTTAAGTAGGTATATTCAGAATAACTATTACAGTGAAAAAGAAAAATTTAAGTAGATATATTTGGAGTAACTATTACAGTGGAAAATGAAAAGTCAGGTAGATATATTTAGAGACTTTGGGCTGCTTAAGAGGCAATGCAAAATATGTTGTTCAAAATAATATTAATCATTATAAATAATGTTTATTAGTAGCAGTTTATTTAGAGACTTCTGAAATTTCTAAAAAAAAAAGTAAACATAAAATTATGTCCTATAATAAATTTAAACTACCAAAAGTGGGAGGCTTTTATTTAGATAATGCTTTCCTATTTTATTTTATTTTATGTATTTTTCCTTATATTCATTTTTTAATTTGCTTATATGTATGTAATATATTATATATTTACTTCTGTTTTGTTTTTGACGGTATAAATTTTTGTCTTTATTTTATCTGGACTTTAAAAAAATGTCATTTTGTTACATTTTTCATTTCTAACCGCGCGAGGCGCGGATAAGTTAACTAGTGGTAGTATAATGTAATGGTTTGCATTATGCCACATAAAGCAATTTTACTGCCCAGTGTCCTGTGTAATGTCTCGGATTATCTATTCATTTTGTAAAGGCATAATACATAATTACACACATTAACTTACCTCAACTAGAACCTGATCACTCCAATTTTGAAAATGCACATATAGACATCTCAACTCGTTTTGTATCTAGTGAACACCCGACACTGACGTGACACATCAACTTTGAAGGTATCTTAATGATCATTTTGTAAGTTGGAGTACGTTCAACTAACATAGTGGGGACGAGTTGATGTGTCTAGATGTGCATTCTCAAAGTTAGAGTATTTAGTTGCCAGTAGAGGAGTCAAGGCTCACATCGCCCTAATTTGTCAATCATAGCTGTCTCGTCTATTCTATTCTCAAAAACGTGTAGACAGAAGGCTCTTTTTTCGGACTGTCTTGTTTTCAGGCCGACGATTGGGCTTCGAAACATTTGATTTGGAAGGAATGCTTTCACAAGCGGTAGAAAGAGACCATGTTCGATCCTCACATAGATAGACAAGCAGTCAACCTTGATTCCCTTAACGTAACGGAGTCCTTTTTTTAGTCTAATAATCAAGAGGTTATGAATGGCATGTCACGCGATCACTGTTGCTCAATTGACATCTAATAACGTTAATTACTTTGTATTTATGTCTTATAGCTAAAATCTGAAAAATAAGGTTAATTCTTTTTTAATTTGATAAGCAGACACTATTTTTTCATAAAAAAATAAGGCTAAGTGCATATTTTTTCGAACTGAAGGAGTAACTATGTAAGGATGGCATCACGGGGGAGAACTTCACCTGTTTTTGTGACACTTTTAAGTTGAAAAGGCTGGCTACTACTATTATTTTATTGACTAATATTCCCTTCTTCTGTTTTTTTACCCTTTTTTTTTCTATTGGACAATAAGCCTGTAAAATAGTGAGAAGGAAAAATAAATGATGGGAGAAGCTTGGTGAATTACTACCGTCAGAGTATAGCACAACCCCTTGTCGGTTATCAGAGATAAATAAATTAAGAGAGAAAAGAATTGGTGAATTTGCATAAGGCGACTTAGGATGAATATTGTAAATTCAATAAATAACTAATTGTTTTCATTTCAAACGTTATATGCATACACAAATAGAATTATTAAAATACTGACGTATAATCGCACACTAATTTGAACTTATTAAATCTAGATCATGGATTCGCTTATATGAAATTGCATGCAATTGTTAGATATAGAGCCCGTTTGGATTGGCTTATAAGTTGACTTATAAGCTGTTTTCAGCTTTTTTGAGTGTTTGGCTGGCCAGCTTAAAGTCATTTTATGCTTAAAATAAGCTCAAAAAAATAATTGAACCCATTTGACTTAGTTTATCTAAAGCAGCTTATAAGCTGAAAACAGCTTATAAGCCAAAAAAAATAAGTTGGACTACCCCAACTTATTTTTTTCAGCTTATAAGCTGCAAACAGCTTTAAGCTGTAAGCCAATCCAAACGGGCTCATAGTAGTATAATTAGTAAATTTACTTGTGGGGTCGTTATATCAAACATGACACGATCACTACTAGAATTAGAAGTTTTTCCCACCGAAATTTGGTGGGAAATTTGTACTAGAAAACATGATTTTTCCACCGAATCAGATCACTGGAAAAACGCATGCATGGTGGGAAATAGGTCCTCACTGAAACGCTAGAAAATTTTCTAATTTTTCCGTGTGAAAACACTATTATTTCAATATTTTCCACCGACATTAAGTGGGAAATACCCATTGAATATTTTTCAGTGAGAAATTTAGTAGGAAAATAGATTTTTTAGTAGTGAATAAGTTTATATGACTTAGTGTATTTACCTAATGTTGGTACCAAATAGGTAGTTTTTCAAACATCGTAGAAAGCCTTTTTTTTTTCTTGGTTCTTTTTGTTGTAACAAATTTAAAAAGAGTCACCAGACAACATTATATCTGGTCGGGTACAGTGCCGGTTAGTTTCATTAATTTTTTTTTTTATATAGATAATAGTCAAATACACACTTGAATTATCACTTTTAACGGATTTCACACTTCAGCTATCAACTATTCTCTTTTCTTATATGAACTATCACAATATATGTATTAAAAAATACACTTATTAATTAAGTAGCTGATGATGCGTAGTGTACACTCTCTATATTTATTTAAAAAAAGTGTCAAGTGACACACCATGTGGATACATATTTTCGCCTATACAGAAATTCAGAAAATCAAATAATTTTCGTGATTTCTTCTCTAACAAAACAAAAAAAATCTAACAAAAAATGAAAGAGATAATGGTAAAAAACACACAAAAAAATATCACTTTTTAACGAGTTTCACACCCCAACTATCAACTGTTCCCTTTATCTACCTGAACTATCACTATCTATACATTAAAACACGCCTTGAAGCTGACTAGGCCAAATATGTGAAAACAATCTTCAACAGGTGTGTGGGTGCTTATTTTTTCTATAAGAATTCGTCCACGTGGCATATACAACTGTTAATTGAGGTGACTAGGTTAAATTGTTTTCTTCTATTTTCACTTAGTTCCTTTTAAATCCCTCAGTTCTCCCCCTTCTTCTTAATTTCTCAGTCCCCTTTTCTTTATTTATTCCTTTTTAATCAGATTATCTCCTTCACAAGAATTGTCATGAAAACTAGACCGACTGAATATTACAAAACAAAGGCAACTAATTGTAACTAATTAAGATAAAAACAAATCAGCAAAACAATTGAATTAATTTTTATTCTGTTTTAAATAAGATTTTCCGTTACAAAATCTAGAAAGTAATCTCAATTTTTATTTGGTTTTCAAATTGGGGTTCTCTTCCTATTTGTAAAATTTATTGCTTCATTGTAATTTTTTTTATTTTTTTATAAAAGCCCCCTTCTCCTTCATTTCCCAATTGGGTTTCTCTTAAATTTATTACTTCATTCAATGGATTCCGATTTCTCTTTGGGGTGTGTGTCTAACAGGATGGATTCCAATCAGATTTTAGGTTTGCTTTCCATGATAGCAATTTCTCGAATCCGGTCTTGAGGATTGAGATTGAACCAACTTGCCTGAATTCAAAATCAACAGCGAAAGTTTCAGTGGCATTTTTTATTGAGCCTGGAAACACACTCACTAGAGAGAAGAAATCAATAGAGAAAATGGTTTGCTTTTCTGATTTTAAAATTAGGGTTTGTTAAAATTCAAGAAAAGCAAACAATTCCTCTCTTGATCTCCTCTCCTATGCTTGCGTTTTCGGGCTCAATCAATAATGTCTCTAAAATCTTCACCTTCAGTTTTGAATTACGGCAAGTCGGTTACAATCTCAATCCTCATGACCCCGTCCAAGAAATTGCTATCATTGAAAGCAAATTCAAAATCTGATTGTGAACCCAACCCGTTAGACCCATGCTCCAGACATAAATCGAAATTCATTATCGCCGAAGGATCAAATAGTTCGACGTTAGAGTTTTTCATCCAAAATTTATACAAAATTGAATAAAGCTGGTATTTTATCAATTTGTCTCTTCGTTATTCTTAGTTTTTTGTTATGTTTGATTGAGTAAATAGTGCATTTACTATGGTTTACTTTAAGTTTACAGGTTTATGTGATTGAGAAGTGATGGGAAGAAAGCAAATGAAAAATTAGTCAAAAAGAGATCAAATTAAAGAAAACAAGAAAATTGACTAGAAGCGCAAAAAGTGGCTAAGAACGCCGATTTGAAACTCTGAAGGCTAGTTTTGTTATTTTTTATTAGGAAATTTTTGACACTATAAAAGCAACACATGGGAGATTTTATTGTCATCTTTGGCCATTTCCAAAGTTTAGGGAGCAAGAAGTCATCATCCAACCATCATGGATCGAAGATTAGAGCAAAGTTTATGGAAATTTCTTACTCCTTTAATTTCTTTGATTCCTTGCATTTGTATTGAAATATTTGGTGTAGTTTGTGTATTTTCAGATTTGAATATTGTGTCTAGAGATAAAACAATATTAGGATTTTGATTATCATCTTCTTGCTTTTATATTAAGGGAAAATGACCTAATAATACTACTTAAGACTCTATATTATAAAACATAAGGATATTTTTCCTTACTTACAAAACATACCAACAACATTACAAATTATACCAGATTTGAGTTTAATGAGATCTCACGATTTTAGGCTTTTTCTAAGGAAAAGAATCTGATTTTAAATGTGGGCTTAATTTTAGGATAGTTACCAATCAATTTCTTCTTCTTTTTTAAAAGATTTCTCTCTCTCTCTCTCCCTCTCCTTCTATGATAAACACCATTTCCAGACCTAAAATTCATCATCTCTCCTAGAATAAATTTTCAAACCAATATTACAAAGTATTTTTTATTAATGACCTATGTATTAATTGTATATAAAAATTGGTTTATATCGTTTTGAGATATGTGTGATCATTGTGTGTTTGAAACCTTTATATATTATATAAACTGTAGATTTCAAAAACGTTGAAAACTAATATATGTATGAAATCTGCTTTATATCATTTAGATATATGCGGTACAATGTGTATGAAATGCGAATAAATTTTATATGAATTAATGTATGAAATGTGTATGGAATCTGGTTTGTATCAATCAGAAAACTTATTATACATATATACTTTTTCATAATCTATACATACTTTGATCAGATTTTATACAATTTATATGTACTTTATCATAATCAAAATATACATACAACTTTTACACATATTTCATACATAAAACTTATAACGAATTTATACAGTTATACATATTGCATACAAAAATTTATACATATTTATTTTCTGGTGTATGAACTTTGTATGAAGTTTAGTTTGTATCAATTAGAGATTTATTATACATATTTTCTCAAAATTTATAAATACTTTGATTATATTTTATACAATTTAAATGTACTTAATCATAATCAAAATACACATGATTTTTATACATGTTTCATACATAAAAATTATAACGAATTTATACGGTTATACATATTGCATACAAAAATTATACATACATGTTTTCTGGTGTATGAACTTTGTACATAAAAATTACCGATTAGAATGGACTTTTTGAGTAAAAGTTGGAGAAAATTAGGGAACAGTATCTCTTAATTTTGAATGGAGAGAGAAAAGTGGATAAAATAAGGAAAATAATTTATTTAATGTATTTTATTTACTTCTTTTTAATTTACTTGATTCGTAGTTTTTGTAACAAATCTATTGATATATTTTGTAAACTAAAAAGCATCGTCATGTTCTATAAATATACCCTCTTACTATGTACATATATGTTTTTTGCCCTATTATTAATTGGGTGCTTAGTAGTCTATCAATGGGTCTTCGTTTGTCTAACTAATTTTGTAATATTATTGTTTTTCAAAGTAAGTGATCAACCTTAGGACATCCCCTATTATCTTTAATTAAACTCGACAGAGGAAATTAGGGATTGGGCTTTAGATTAATTAGTGCGATTTGGGGCTTTAAATCTAATCTAATAGATTTAACGTAGAGATAGGAAGAATCTAAGTGTAGCCTCAAATTGGAATATGCTATTAACTGGTGAATTTTAGCATTCACCCTCCAAATCGAAGCTTTTTTTTTTTTTTTTTTTTTCAGTTCCAGGAGATCAAAATGTCCATTGGTGAATAAAGTTGGTAAAATGCCCCCAGCAATTGAGCACTGAAATTAAAGGAAAAATTTACTTACATGAGAATGTTGGTTAGTACCGATAATACCTTCTATTTCTATCCCTAACCCTCTGTTTGGATGGTTGGTTCCCGTGGTTCATTAATGTACAGTATGGTATGGTACAGTATGGTGTTGTATTATATTATACTGTATTAATGAACACAATGTTTGGATAGACTGTATCGTTTGTTGTGGTTTAATAACATTTATATTGTTTAGTTTGACTGTATGCTACTGTATAATAACTTGCAAGTTTACTAAAATACCCTTAACTCTTAATTAGAAATTAATTTATATATATTAATAAAACAAAATAGGAACTTTAAAAAATAAGTAGGTAGTAGGTGGGGGTGGTGGAGAGGCGGGTGGTGTGAGGTGGGTGGTTATGGGATGAGGGTGGGGGTAGTGGGTGGTAGGGTGGGGGTGAGTGGTTGTGGGGTTGGGTGGTGGTGAGGTGTAGTGGGTGAGGGTGGTGGAGGGGTGGGTGGTGTGAGGTGGGTGGTAGGGTGGGGGTGAGTTGTTGTGGGGTGGGGTTGGGCGGTTGTGAGTTGTTGTGGGGTGGGGTTGGGCGGTTGTGAGTGGGGTAGTTAGGGGTGGGGATATGTGACAGATGAGTGGGGTAGTTAGGGTAGGGGTGGGGGTGAGTGGTAGGGTAGGGATGGGTGGGGTGGATGGTGCAGGGTGGGGAGGGGTGGGGTAGGGGTGAGTGTGTGAGTGGTAGAATGGGGGTGGGGTGGGATGGATGGTGGAGGGTGGGGTATAATAGGGAAATAAAATACGTAATCACGGAAAAATCACCAAATCCGTGATTATAAAAATTGGGACTTTTCATGGTTATATAACCATGTGATGAACCACGGGTTTACAACACCATACCACATCATTCTAAGAACCAATAGAAACAAACATGGTCTTATACAAAACCATACATTAATGAACCACGGGAAACCACCATCCAAACAGGGGGTAAATGTAGTTGTCAGTGTGATTAAGATCAAACAAAAGCCTCAGCCAAAATACTGAATCTTTCTGGTTGCTTGAACCAGCCCACTGCTGAATATTTCACTTCTGTCGAAACAAGTCAGAAAGGGAAAAGCAAGATATACTAACTGATAGACTAGAAGAATAAGAGCAAATTTTCCAATTCAAATTGTTTAGGACGAAAAGGATGACCGTTCTAAAAGCATCCTGCAAAACTTGGCTACATTGGCTATTAGCATCTAAGTTAACGAAAAATCAAGATTGCTTGTACCAACAAGGGCAGGAAGTTAGAGTATGTACCATTGAAAAAGAGATATTTGATTATTTAGGGATGAGTAGTGGTATGCCAGGATAACTACTCAAGGTTCATCTACATCGCTACCAAGCTGAGCATTGTGGCTTACTGTATAGAGGCTTCCATCTGGACCCGCGACCTTAAACCTATGCAGTAGGACAAAGAAAAATTAAAAAAAAATTAGACTCTTGAAATAGCAAGACGCAATACTTAAGCTAGCGCAAAAGCACACTACATACCTCTCGAGAATGAATTTCCCTTCCTTATACTTTTGGGTCTTGTCATGTGCAGCTTCCTGGAATATTTTGAGAGTTGTCAGTAGGAATATCAGGATAACTAGAGATCAGATGAAGAGTTAAAAATCAGATCAGGAAACTCACATATTTCCAGCCCACAATTGAGCCACACCCCACACAGAATATGTCAACAACAGTGTGCATTCCGGTCATCATCAGCCGTTCTTCTTTCTCTCCAACGGTGACATTCACACTGCAATGCACAAAAAAGGAGAAAAACATAAAACACAAAATTGCAAGTGCGAATCATGAAGCATTGGATGGAATGGTGGTTGCTAAACTATCACATCTCCAGAAAATGCAAAGAGAGTTGTGACCTCAAGTAGATTAATTGTGTTGCTAGTACTTCAAGCAATTGAAAAAGACTACCAGCCAAAAAAAAAAGGTTACTGGAGAATGCAGAGATGCCTGAATCAATATAATACAAACATTCACTGCCAAATTTAAATTTATTATAGCTTCAAGGTTTTTAAGTGTAAAAGAATATCCATATAAAATGGCAGGTATATTTGAGCTTCACAAGTCAAAGAGCACTTACACGTTATCAAAGAGGTAAGCCTTCCCATGACTGCAGTGGAATGACTGTAAAAAACTCAAGGGTCATCTTAGAATACATATATGTGAAGCATTCAGAAATCACGCAAGTGTAATGATTTGTAAGCGACCCAGTTTGCAGTTAGTAGCATAAAGACAACATAATCCAGAAGCCCAGGAATAACCCCAGTACGAACTACTAATAGTGTCAGCAAAGCTTATTAGAATGGCCAAGGTGCTCTTTTCGAGGGAATAGCCATTAGAAGTGAATAACTCCACTCAAAATTCGAAATAACCTAGCGAGCTCAATATTCACTGGGATAGGAACAAGGTAGCAATATATTGAACATGAACGTTCAAGGTGGTCTTTTCAAGGGTGTAGCCATTAGAAAGTGACAAATTTCGTTTATATTCCAAACCTAGTGAGTTCGATACTCACAGAGATTTGAATAAGATAGCAATAGATTGAAAAGGTTAGGCTTAAGGACCAGTTTTTCTGGGTGTCTTTATATAAAACTGATAACAACAAATGAAAAATTATCCAAACTTCATCATAGAAAAATGGACCGGACCCACTAAGACTGAAGGCAAACCTTCAAGATGAAACAAATCAAATAATTACCTACAAATGTAACTTATAAACACGAACCATTACATCCATCAGGTACCATAGGTTGTCAGTACAAGAAGTATGTTCACTTGCTCTATTTGGTTGTTACGTCTTTTCCCTAACAATATCAAATAGCTGATGTTTTGCATGTCTTCGTCTACCATGGTTAGTATAACAAAGTTTCACTGGTGATAGTATTAGAATGACTTCGATATACTACAGAAAACATCCAGCAAATTCAATTCAGACCAAAATATCTTCTATAGATATAGGATAGATAAATGATAATGAAGTATTAGTGTGCCAGTGTAATCAGTCATGGTTATTCGAAAAAACACAGACGTGAACCCAGCAATTTGTGGTCATCTACAACTTAACTCATTTAAAGAAAAGAAAACTCTGTAGCAGCCTTATGCCAAAAAGACCAGACTAGGCCCAGTAATTCTTGCCCAGGGTAACTGATCTATTGCAAGCTACACTAGCCTCTACTCCAGAGGTGCAGATTATGAGAGATAAGCCATGTAAAGCCAACCTCAATGATCCATACTGGCGGGATCCATTTCATTGTGGATCCTGCCAGGGTCAACACATTTGCACAATCCTACTAAATCGACAACTACAATTTTGACCAATCAGAATGGCATGTCTAGGCCCCAGAGAAAATTAATAGATAAGACGCCCTTGTATCTGAAGTCCGTTATGAGCGCCACAAACTTGATCTCAGAACATTGGCTTCACTTAGGCTACCCAATTTATTTTTTGCACAGTTTTCATCTCTCTAAATGTTTGTTTTGGCATGAAAAGGAAATTAATTGATCCTTCCCTTGTTTGATATCATTGAATCTGATCCTGCTGCTTAAAATGGAAAAGAATCATTTGTAAATTGCATGCACATTTAAGGATTTAACAAGTTAATAAAACCTACAATAATAAGGTAAGTAAATAATAGGTCCACATGAACTGAGACCAACATATTCAAACTAATAGTAGGATCCCCCTTTCCTAACTAATCCCCTTACAGTAGTGACAGATTCACGAATCACAAAGATCCTATAACTTCATGATTCTGAACTTTTTAAAGCACAAATGAGAACTTCCAAATTCATTGTATCTTGAAGATCCTATAATTTGAAGAGACTTGTATTTCTCTAAAGCACTGTTACTCAAAGTGCAAAAGCGACAATGAGTCCATCATTATTAGTTGATGGGAGACCCCTACAAGAATGCAAATGAATACAGTTTGGGCTAAACATAGTCTAGTCCTACATGGAGGCAAATCAAGTAACTCTTAAAGAGAGAAGGTTGCCTACCAAGTTGGATAACGGAGAACTTCTGAGGGACACTTATCATCTCTCCAGCCTTTGCTTTTTCCCCATATCAAGACTCTAGTACCTCAAGATGTTTACTCCAAGATAATAGCCTACATTTTTACTGGGATATATCTAGCTAGGTTTCTTCTCATAGTCCATTCCAAGTTTCCAACTAGTAGCAAAGGCACCAATTTGGTGGGGGTGGTGGGGTGAGAAGTGGGGAAAGGGAAAGGAGAGGGGGGAGAGAGAGAGAGAGAGAATTATAATCATGCGATGGTTAAAATCAGAAACTGATCCATTTTCCATTCCGAGGATGATATATCACAGAATTATTGACTCTTTTTTCTGAATAGAACTAAAAACTTCACTTTTTTTAATAGTTGATAATCGATATAATAAAGAAGTTGGTGGAAACACCATAACTCAATCAACTTTACCTCAGCCCCCAAATTAGTTGGGTCAGCCATATGAATCCCTTATATCCATTCCTCATTATTCGAGCCTATTTCGTTCAAATACTGACATATTTTAGACAACTTAATGGTTCCATAAATTATAGGCTCTATAAATGTTACACTTATTCCTACATGGACATACAAATATTCAACCAAACTAAAAAGACTCACACTGAACCTCATGTATGTATTGTGGGTAACAATTAGGCCTTAATCCAACTAGTATTGTCCAGATGGATCATTTCCTTCCATTTTGTTAGCTCTTAGCAAGATCGACAATGATTCGAAGGGATTTAGGTATTTTGAGACAATTTGGCTGCTTGCAATTTTAGTTCTACCTTGTCTTCTTTTAGAACCTTCAATCAT
Source organism: Lycium barbarum (assembly GCF_019175385.1). Classification (NCBI taxonomy): domain Eukaryota; kingdom Viridiplantae; phylum Streptophyta; class Magnoliopsida; order Solanales; family Solanaceae; genus Lycium; species Lycium barbarum. The sequence goes on along the minus strand of NC_083344.1, from coordinate 115,183,261 downwards.
TACGGTATCACACATCTTGATCAGCGTATTTTCAAGTTTACAAAGAACATGACACTATCTCAATCGTCCCTCTCTCTTTTTATCCTATGTGAATGTTGCTTGTATCCTCTATATGATGTAACCATTTCTCATCTGGTCCAATCTTGTATAACCCTATATCTATCTTAAGATCCGCATTTCCAAACTACTCATTTAGAATATATGTTTGAGGCTCAGCATTCACTTACATATAACATTGTTGGTTACACAACCATCACTAGAACTTGCCTTTAGCCATTCTCCTCAAAGACCACCTAGATTTCTAAACTGTCTGCATTTAAGAATCCTACCCAATCTTACTTCACCTCCCCTTTGTTCCACTTCTAGGAACTAAACTTATAGTGCAATATTCTATCTTACTTCTAATTATCCTAAAACCTGTACTCTTTAATACTGCTTCATGGTTCCATTTGAATTCCGAGCTACTTTGTCAATATTAACATTGGTGGAAACAGCTGGCCCTGACTCTCAAGCAGGCTCATCCACAGCATGGCCCACACCCTCCGTCTTTCGGTCTATCCTGACTCCCACTGTATAGAAAGTTTCTTCTTTTTTCTTTTGAGCTTCAGAGTATGGAAATATACTAGACAAGAAAATTATATTCTTTCTCCATTTGCAATAAGGTGTTAGATATCATATAGCTATGATGGAAATAAGGAGCTTGCAGTAGACTGCAACTAAGTCCCTTCTAACAGAAGACAAACATTTCGACCAAGTATGTCCAAAGTTCCAAGAAACAATATCGGCACAAAAGATCTATAAATCAAGTATGCCTCGATCCAATATTAGTTATGACCAGTTATATGCATCCTCTGTATTCATTCCACTCTGATCAAATCAGTTCCCTAATAGGCAGAACTAATATCAGCACTGAAGTTAGCAGGATATATATGGTAACGCAGTATCTCTTCTAGGCACCCGGTGGAGCTAGAATATTTAGTTTATGGGCTCCAAATCCTAGAAAAGGCAACTTAGTGGGTTCTCGATAAATTATTTATACACAGTAAGTTGATCTTTTAACACAAATACAGGATTTGGGCCTAAGCTACGGGTATGGGACCCATTAGTAGAATTGGAGCTCCACCCCTGCTTGTAGCTTACGAAAATGTCAATAAATAAAGCATCTTTTTATCCTTACAAAAAAAATGAATCTTTTATGAAACTTACAAAATTTCAAGTCCACCTGCAGATTCCTAATACAATCTTAATATAAAATCACAAAAGACATCATCCATAAAAATAAAGGAATCCAGGCAATCAGTAATACATGTGTATACAACAACAACAACATAACCAGTGTAATCCCACAAGTGGGGTCTGGGGAGGGTAAGATGTGTGCAGACCTTACCCCTACCTAGTGGCAGAGTCAAAATTTTCACTAAGGGATGTCAGAGTATAAAAGGGTAAACCCACGAAGAAGCCAAGGGGAGTCAATATATAGTATATATACATAAAGAAATTTACCTAGCTACACAATCCAGTGTAAAATTGACACCCCTTGAGTACATGTGGCTCTGCCACTCCCCTATCTTTGTGAGGAAGAGAGGTTGTTTCCAATAGATCCTCAGTCTCAAAATAATATAAGACAACAAAATAGCAAGATACAAAACAAATGCAACAACAGAAAGCAATACACATTGAAGAATAAGAAACTACGGGATAACTAAATATTACTACTAAAAGTTATACATGGTGTATTATATGCAGATAGATATATACCTTAGAAATAATGTGATCAGCCAAAGCTAGATGGGTTTGACAGTGCTTGCATTTATAGCTGTTTCCTTCAAGAGTTATCACAAATAGCCGACCCATCTTCTCTAATTACCCTTCAAAACCACAAAGATCACTGTTTTATCACTAATTAAATCATCAATAAAAACCCAAAGAAGAAATAATAGAGAAGAACCACAAGATCAAAATAAGATTTGTGTAAAAAAAAAATTACATGAATTGGTGTAAGTATCCTGTACGACAATTTTGTAAAATTAGTACTACATTATTGGTACAAAATAACCGACCCATATCATACCAGTTCGACATGAGTACGTAAATATCATATGATACAGTATACTGTACAATATCGAAAATACAGATGAAAGGAAAAAAAAAAAATGATCTCACCTAATCAATAATTGGAAAGAGAGAAAAGTATTATTAATATTTACAACAATTGAGGCATGTGTTATGTCACTTATAGCATGGCTATGTGATGGAAATTTTGAGAAACCCACTAAGAATTAAACTCCGGATTTGCAGCTGCCATATTTCCTCTTTTTTTTTTTTTTTTTTGCCAACAATTTGCATGATAAATATTACTAGTATATCCCTCCATCTTTTATATTTAGTTTTTTTTTTCACATAATTAAATTGAGAAACGGTAAAATAGATTTATGAGACCTAAAATGTAAACTAGACTTATGAGTTAACTTAAACTAGCAACATTATTTCTTGAATTGTATATTTGGGGTGTGTGTAGTATATGACTGGAAAATGTATTTTTTTTCCTCGTTTCATTGCGCACTAAATATCTTGAAATATGTTTTTCTATGAAAAATGTTTTCCTCAAAATAGTAGAAATGTTTTTCCTAAATGTTTGAGGGAAAATATGCTTTGGATAATAAAAGCAGAATAATGCATCCCAACCCACCCCCGCACTATCCACCCCTACCTGCCCCTAACCCATCTAGCTCCACACCCCTGCCTTGCCTACCCCCACGCTACCCCACCTCCGCCATGCTAACCCCTGTCACTAGAAGTTGCACTCTGAATTTAAAAACCTAATGGTGTTTTGCTTTGAATATATGCAAATGCCCTTAAAATAATATTTTTCAACTTACGTACCAAACACAAGAAAATGAGTAAAAAAATCACTTATTTTTTGAAAAAAAAAAATTCTTGAAAAACATTTTCAGCATGCCAAACACACCCTTGACTTGTAAATTATCTCCTAAGACCTGTTTACGAGTAAAGAAAATCTTAAATTTTGGCCTGTGATATTAGCATTAATAATGTTAATTATTCGTATGAAAGCATGTTAGAAACCAACCTATATAATTTTCATATATCAAAATTGGGATATAAGTATCACAAAAATTAATTATTATTGCATCAACGAATAAGTTCTTTCGATTTTTGTTGAAGTAAATGAACATATTGTTTCTATATTATCATACGTGTTTCGAACTAAATAAGTTTGTTGGAGAATTAGATATACGTCTTTTGATAATTAGGTGAGAGCCACAACAACACACAACTTTCTGGTAGCATAAACTATAAACTTATAGTACATAAAACCGTCCTTTTTCATGACAAAACTGGTTTGTAGTTTGTAAATATTTAGTTCCAGTTGTTTTGTTTCCTTAAGTCCAAATTAAAGGATCGAGGAGAAAATTGAAAATCATCAATCTATAAAATTATTACTCAAGTACTTGCTTGTAATGAAAGCTCAACAAATATTATGTCACATCTGACTTGGTTCTGATAATGCCGTTCTTTTCATGACTCTTACGTATTAAGCTTCTTTTTTCTTTGGAGGGGGTTAGCTAGATATACTTCGAAAGGCCATTAAACTTTACATAATGTTTAACACAAAGGCCATTAATGTGAAAATAGATCAAAGAATAACCCTCATGGTAGTCAATTCTCATTGGACAACCAAAGGCCGTTTATTGGAATAGAAAATTTCGAAAGAGTTAGGTTCGAATAAATTTCCTGTGTTTGAACTACAAACATGTGTGTGTATATACATACATGCATATATATATATATATATATATATATATATATATATATATATATATATATATATATATATATATATATATATATATATATATATATATATATATACCGTTTAATTGGAATAGAAAATTTTGGAAGAATTAAGTTCGAATAAATTTCCTGGGATCCTCTTCCTTTCGAACTACAAACATGGGTGTGTGTGTGTATATATGTATATCATGTCTTAAAATTGGAATGGGTTTGGGACCAAAAGAAGCTTAACGTATCGAGAGTTGTCGTGTGTTTTTTGCGCGGATTGCTTTCAAAGGCATTGGTCTTTAATTTTCGCCCCTCAAATTGCTGGTCTTTAATTTTTTTTTTTTCCCTTTCGTTAAAAAAATGACCAAAGATACTCCGGGATTCTGGGTTCGAACCCCGCTCAATAAAAATAAAAACAATTTCGCAAGGCAAAGCTTCAAGAAAATTCTGCCTTATAAGGCATAAGTAAATTCTGCCCTATAAGCCAAAATTTTGAATTTCGCAAGGCAATTTTTTTTAAGGCAATTTTTTTTTTTACATTGCTAAGATTCTACAGAAGTTAGGCCTTAATTTTGACCGAATAGGCATAATTTGCTATTAGATTCTGCCTTGCGCTTTTTCTTTTATACTATGCTAGGGTTTGAATCCAGAATCTGAGAGATATTTTCAGCCACTTAAAGTGTCGAAGGATAAAAATTAAAGACTAGCAATTTGAGGGACATAAATTAAAGACCACCCCCGAATAAGGATATTTGTGTGAATGACCCTTATCCAAGTGGATAGGCCCAGTAGTTAAGTGGGCCTTTCACAGTTACAGGGCCAATTAGCAGTAATGTCCTTATATTGGGGTGGTCTTTAAGTTTTGGCCATCAAGATGAAAGTATTTAACTTTTGCCCTTCACTTAAAACCTTAGAGTTTCGGGTTCGAATTTCTGCTCAGTTTTTTTTTTAAAAAATAGCTAGGCAGAGGTTGCCAAAAACTCTACCTTGCGATTTCTTTTTTTAATGAGCTGAGGTTCCAACCCACAACGTCGGGGTATTAGGCGAAGAGCAAAACTTAAAGACCACCAATTTGAAGGGAAAAAATTAAAGACCACCCCAAATGAAGGTCAATCCGTACAAAAAAAAAAAAAGTAGTTACAGCATCTTTGGATAGCAAAGCCCAAAAGGACAACCATGGTAAAATGTCTTTTTTTTTAAAAGAAATACTCTCTCGTTCTAATTTATATGATACATTTTCCTTTTAGTCTATCTCAAAAATAATAATACATTTCTATATTTAAAAATAATTTAAGTTCAAATTTCCCCTTTTACCCTTAATGAAATGATTTATAGTCGCACAAATATCTATGACTTGTTTTAGGCCACAAGTTTCAAAAAATTCCTTTATTTCTTAAACTATGTGCCTAGTCAAAGTATATCACATATATTGGGATAGAGGGAGTAGCCATTTTTTAGACCTTTAGTTAAGTTGCAGCCAGTATTTCAAAATTATTTTAATGTTTAATTATTTTAATGTAAAAATAAAATTTTAACAAAAATATCCCTATAATTAGAAACAAGGAAAAAATTCCAGAATTTGTTTACTGGAGTTCGAACATTTACTTGTTGGAACTCCGTGAACTGTTCCTGTAGTTTGAATTTTGAAATTCTAGCAATTTATTACACTTAGATTATGAAAAGTTTGAACTCCATGGATCATCTAAGGAGTTTGAACCTTCAGAAAATTTCACATTTAGATTGTGAAAAGTTTGAACTCCATGAATCGTTCCTGGAGTTTGAACTGATAAAAGTTTGAACTCCATTAATTGTTCATGCAGTTTGAAACTCCAACACATTTGTCGGAGTTCCACTTATCAAAGTTTGAACTCCAGCACCATGTGTTGGAATTTTTTCATGTTTTAACTAAGGATATTTTTGTTTAAATTTTATATTCGCATTAAAAATTTGCCACTTTTTACTAATCATCCCACTTAAATTTTACCTTTTTTGTGTGGATCAGCAGCTAAGCCCAATGGGCAGATGTTTATACACTAACATAAACTCACAAAGTCCCTTTTCAAGGTCCAGCTCTGCATTCCTTTGGAATTCGATGTACTAAGTGACAAGAAATTAATTAATTCCAGAATCCAGATCAATACCAAGGCTGGGAAAATGGAGGTGGCTGTCCAAGCAGGATGAAAGACATCTCAACCTGCCCAATTTAATTCTCTTGAATTTATGATTGTATTGGTCAAAACCATTTGTATCACATTACTAGTTGGGGATAGCTAATAGCTAGAGGTAAAACTAGTAACTAAATAATATCAAAAATGAGTAAATACTCCCACAAAGAATATTATTTAGATTGCAGCTGGCAAGATTCTGGTTTTGATGTATGAACGCAAATATGAATGTGCATGTAAAATACAAAGTAAGCTTGCTAAGATGCTTACCTTTTCGTACCCAGTTGTCATGGCCTGATTTTGGGATTTTCCTTTTACCATAACTTAATTGTGTCTAATAGATATGTACGTGTTTAATATTTTATATGTATATACCTATTTACAACATACTAAGTAGGCGTTTGGCCATAGACACCAAAAATAAATTCGCTTTTTTTTTGGAATTTTTGAAATTGGAGTTGGAGTTGATTAAAGTATTTGCAAATAGTATTTGCTTTTTTTTAATGTACTTTTTTCAATAAACATGAAATATGATTTATACCCCTAATTTTTAAGAACTAACAAAATCACCAAAGATAGAAAACAATAGTTTTCAAATATCTACATAGATGTAAATACTGATATTTTCTTCACAAACACAGCCAAGAATAACTAGAATGTTCGTAATTAAACATTACAAAGCACTAACTAATGAATAAAAGAGCGAGCAACTCATGACTAAGGAAATATTGACAGGAATTAATAAACATAATTACAGCAAAACCACTGAACATGATTATTAAAAATCAACAACACTATTAATTTGCTATTCTTTAATATAATTCTCCCACATTCTGTGAGCAATCTGTTCTCGTCGAGCATGCATTTCCCGATCAGCTGACCGAGAAGACGAAGATGCATTGTTAATCCCCGTTCCTTGTTCATCGGTGCCATCAACATCTATATCATCGTGTTCATACTTTATAAATATTCCATCACTGCTTTGGTGTTCCCGTAAAAATTATGCAACACAGCACAATCAATTACAATCCTAACTTGTGTGTCTACATCATAATTGTTCATGACATGTCAGAATATTTTGAATCTACTTTTCCATGCTCCAAATGTTCTTTCAATCACATTGTGTAGAGATGAGTGTCTATAGTTAAATAACTCTTTGCCGTTTTGAGGCTCTCTTTCACTCCCTCTGTAGTCATTCAAAAGGTCCGTATCCCTTTGTATGGCGCTAAAAATCATTTCGTGTTCCGAAAACCAGCGTCAACAATGTAATATTTATCTATTAAAATAAAATAAATGTAACTACTCAAACAAGGTAACAACAAATGAAATATAATGTATTTCAGGTTATATACCTTGTGGTGGAAAAGAAAATTTTACCTCCGGGTCAACAATTGCATTCTCAAGCACTCTACTGTCATGTGCAGTACCTTCCCAACTTGAAGGGTAAACTTTGAAAAATGAAAGAGAAAAGTAACAGTCCAAAAAGTGAAAATTGTGAAAAAAAAAAAAAAAACTGAAAAAAAGTGGAAAAAAAAATAAAAATTCCCGTGGCCAAATGGGTCCTAAATTATGCTTAAAGTGGGTAGCCCCAGTTGCATTTCCCTAAGAAGTTAATTTCAAAAATTGAAAAATTTGATATGCCCCACCCACCCCCACGATTCTATTGTCTTACTTTTCAACGTACCTATAGCAATGAAGCAATAAGTTAAAAATTGACAACTGCGGTTGCAACTCGCAATGAGTGCTTTTAAAAGAAGAACAAATCCATACAAAAGTTTAGCATTTGCCGAGGTGGAAAGAAATCTTTCTAATACAAGAATATACAATAAAAAGGGGACATGCAACGGTGTAAGAATGTTGATGTTTTCCTATTTAAATAATCGGAAAATGGCCAAATATACCCTGTATTATTGAAAAAGATCTAAATATAACCTTCGTTATATTTTGGATTAAAATATATCCTGTCATTATATTTGGGTTTCAAATATATCGCTTCTTTATACTTTAACACAAATATACCCTTCATTTTAATGGAGGGACACTTGTCATCATCCTATTTGCCTATTTTAAACTATCCACTAATTAATTAAAATTCAACGCATAACCCGGTATCCAATTAAAAAGACTCATGACCCGATATCCTATTTTTCAATGGCTGCTTCTTCAAATGCCGGCACCCTGTTCGCCGGTACGCCGGAGCTACTCAATGCACGACGATAACTACCAAATGGTGGATAAGAGGTCCTGCCCAAGCAAAAATTCTTCAGTCTGCCTTACCTCGTCAGAAATCATAAAACCATTCTAACTTCTCAGGATATAAGGGAGTGTAAAAGAAAAAATTAATTAATAAAGCTCAAATGCAAGAAGTTTGAGTTCACTCTAACTAACATTTTGTTTGGATGATTCTAAAAGGAAGTTCCCATTGTATAAATTCCGATCATCTAGAATTCCATTTTCATGTTCTTCTTTTTTCAAAGCATTGAAGCGGATCGAAACACAATTATTTTCAGTCAAATAACGAACCAAACAAATAGATTTTTTTAATTAATTCAAAACCGAAAGAAAATTAAAATGCACCATTCAAAATTTTCGGGTCATGGATCTTTTACTTGGATACCGGGTTATGAGTTGATTTTTAATTAATTAGTGAATAATTTAAAATAGGCAAATAGAATGATGACACGTGTCCTTCAGTTAAAATGAGGGTAATTTCTGTGCTAAAGTATAAGACAGAGATATATTTAAACTCAAATTATAACGACAGAAATATATTTGGACTCAAAATATAACGAAAGGTATATTTGGCCCTTTTTTCAATAAGGATGGTTGGACCAAATAGACCACAAATAGTTCTATTTGGATCATCAATAGTACAGTTCAGCTATAGTCATGAAGGCTGGGGTGCTATTCTCACTGATTTATACGCTTGCAAGGTATTTATCTCTTCTTCTTCCTTTAATTTGTTGTTTTCTTTTCCATGTTTTGTTTCTTTCAGTTAGTTCTGCAAGTAGAGGATAAAATTGTTGAGTTTGGGTTTTAGCATCCAGTTAATGATTGTAAATTTTAATTGAAGAGCTCTGAGAGAAAGCACTAGTATTAAATACTACTTTTGGCCCTTTTATTTTATTTCAAATTGCAGTGTCCGCTCAAAACTTGAGTCCGGAACCAAAATGACCCAAAAAAAAAAAAAAATTTGAACCAAAATATCCCAACAAAAAAAAAAGTGACATAAATATCTTTAGCGCAGTAATTTAATGCGCTAAAAGACTTAACCGTAACGGCGCGGTTAAGGAACCCATTTTAAAAAAAAAATTGGCAACACTTAGTGTTTTTTTCCATACTTTAACCAATAATTAGTCATGTGTCAAGACTCCGAAACATCAATATTTTATATAGAACCTGATATTTTTTTCTGCGTACAATAATATAGGCTCAATACATCAAGGATACGTAAACGTTCGAATCGTCATTTTAGGGGTTGAAAAGGTGTTCGAAGTAAGTTTTGTTTGAAAACTTTAGATTTAAGTGCTCTATTTTTATAAGGTTATTTTAGTCAACTTTATATGTCGAAAAAATTAGTCAGCTTTATTTTGAAAAATTGAAACCACAAAAGTGAAATTGACATTCACAGCTACATTGCCCCGAATTTTATTTTATTTTTTTACCGAACATTTTATTGCTTTCCTCCTCTTGTATTTACATTAAAATCCTAGTTTGTCCATCTCTCAGACAGTGGGATCTTCTCTAATGAAAACAAAACCCCTATGCACATATCCGCTACCCACTTTATCTACCTCCCTATTTTGATTCTCGATGCATATAATTTTTCTATCCAAGCCTTATCTTTGCACTTCTTCCTATACATTAATTCAAAAATTCGCTGCTTGCATTCCAGTTGTACTTGGCTACTTACCAGTTGGGGTCTAGGTACTTTGTTGTTCCAAAGTGCTCCATTCCTTGCCGACCATATGTGATATATTGTTGCTTTGACTACAGCCCATTGGAAAGCTCTGCTAATATTCCCCTTTGCTTTTCTTGCAATGCTTCTCCATATTTGTTGTGCATTCTCACATCTTGTCTTTACATTTAACCATTGCATTAATTCCTTCATGCACTGTTTAGAAAAGATACACCTGAAGAAAAGGTGGTTAGTGGTCTCTGGGTGCTCTCCACATAGCAGGCATGCTTCCTCTTTGATTATTCCCATTCTCTTCAGCCTGTCCCTTGTCAGCAGTCGCCTTTTCATTGCAAGCCAGCTAATAAAACTGTGCTTTGGGATGCTTGCAGTGTTCCAAACTCCTCTCCACCATGGCCACTCAATACCAGCTCCCTTTCTCCATTGGTAGCCACTTTTGATAGTGTACTTGCCATGGGCTGTGAGCCACCCATTTTGTGTATATCCAGCTTCAAATTTGCTCCTTAACCTGCATATTTTCTTCCAATACCAGCTACTGTTTTGTGGATGCTGGTATTGCCACCAGTCTGTCTCTTTTAGATAGATGTGATTCACCCATTTGACCCAGAGGTTGTCAGTCTTGTTTGCTATATTCGACATATATTTTGCTACCGCTGCTTCATTTCATATATGGCAGTCTTTCACTCCAGTCCTCCCTCTTTTTGTGGTTTGCATATATCGTCCCAAGCTACTAGTGGTGATTTACCTGTTGTAGCATGCCCACGCCAAATAAAATTTCTGCAAATAGCAACTATCTCCTTTATAACTCCCATTGGTGGTAGAAAACTGGAGGACCAATACGCATGAATGTTCATCAGTACTGAATTTACTAGCTGGACTCTCCCAGCATAATAGAGATTCCTAGAGCCCCATGTCCTAATTTTGGCCACCATTTTTTCCCCCAGCATTTCACATTCTACTGCTGAGAGCCTTTCGGATGATATGGGCACCCCTAGGTATCTGAATGGTAGTCTTCCTTTTGAGTATCCAGTTAATTCACAAAGGTCATCTACCATCTGAGCAGGCATGTTGGCTGAGAATATATTTGATTTAGCATTGCTGGTGGTTAGACCTGATGCCTCTGAGAAGGTTTTCATTCCCCTTAGCATCAGTACCACTGGTAGGAATTCCCCTTTGCTGAATATGAGCATGTCATCCGCAAAACAGAGATGGTTAAGCTTTAGGCTCCTACATTTTGTGTGGCATTCAAATCCTTCTTGTTCGGATACCCACTTCATGATCCTTGTGAAGTACTCCATACATATGACAAACAATAGGGGGGATAAGGGATCACCTTGCCTGAGGCCTCTTTTCCCCTCTATATTGCCATGTAGTCCTCCATTTATAGCAATAGTATACTTAGTTGTGGACACACACTCCATTACCCATCTAATAAATTTATGAGGAAAGTTCAGCCCATGTAGCATTTCCTTCACAAAATCCCATTCCACAATGTCATAAGCCTTTCTCGGGTCTATTTTTATTAAGCAGCTTCTAGTTGTGTTTTTCCTGTTGTATAGCCTCACTAGATCTTGACATATAAGTATGTTTTGCACTATTGTCCTCCCAGCAACAAAAGCACTTTGATTTTCTGACACTATCCCAGGTAATACTTCCTTCAGTCTGTTGCACATTATCTTGGATATTATTTTATATAGGGTGTTGCAGCACGCTATTGGTCTGTAGTCCAACACTGAATCAGCATGGTTGCTTTTGGGAATCAGTGTTAGGACTGTATCATTTACCCCTTTCAGCAGCCTCCCTGTATCAAAGAACTCCATGACTCCATCCACTAAGTAGTTTTTCACAGTTTCCTAACTATCCTTGAAGAACTAACACCCATACCCATCCGGGCCTGGGGCCTTGTCTCCATGTATTTCCCATAGGGCTGCTTTAAGCTCTTTCTCTGTGAACCTCTCTATTAGCCTGCTTCTTTGCTCTTCGGTTACCAATGCTCCACTTCTGATTATTTCACTATTAGCATGCTGCCTTTGATCATTCCTGGTTCCCAGCAACTGCTTATAATAGTCAATGAAAGCATTTGCAACCCCCTTTAGATCTGTTGCTGGGCTCCCATCAGCTATTTTAACTGAGAAAATTCTATTTTGGGTTCTTCTTGCTTTTAGTGCATTGTGGTAGAACCTTGTGTTTTGGTCCCCTTCTTTGAGCCATTGTATTTTGCTTCTCTGTCTGAGAAACATTTCTCTGGCCTTATCCAGTTTAATACACTCCTGGTTTAGTGTGATCTCTTGTTCTATCAGTGTTCCATTCTTGGGATGTTGCTGGATTTTTTGTTGACATTGTATTAGCTTTTCCATTGCTTCTTCTACCTGTATTTCAATTCTACTAAACCTGTCTTTGTTTAGTGCAAGTAGCACTTTCTTCAATCTGTTAAGCTTTCCTACCACCTGGAACAATTTCCTTCATGTTGCTCTTGCTTCCCAACTTGCTTTCACGTTTTCTTTGTAGTCAGGTACCATGTTCCACATATTAAAATATTTGAATTGTTTCCTTCCTTGTGTCCCTCCATTCTCCCATATGATGATACCAGGGCAGTGGTCAAAAACACCTTCATTCTTGCAATGGACCTCTGATGCTGGGAGTTGATTGATCCAATCACTGTTCACCAAGACTCTATCTATCCTGCTTTGCACCCTATTTTCCACTCTTTGCTTATTGCTCCAGGCAAAAAATGCACCAGATGATTTCAGGTCTTGTAGCTCTGTATCTGCCACACATTTCCTAAAATCTCTTAGTTAAGCAAGTGTGACTGGGCTTCCCATTCTTTCCTCTCTGTGTAGTATGCAGTTGAAGTCCCCCATTATTGCCCAAGGTCCTTGGACTTTACTGTGTATATGCCTGATTTCTGCCCACAACTCCCTTCGTAGTACACATTCATTGAACCCATACACCATAGTTATATTGAATTTGTGACCAGTACCTCTGTGTTTCACTTTACAGTGAATCAGCTGCGCTGTTACTACTTCAATGTCTACCTCATTTATTCCCGGCTTCCAAAGTACCCATATTTTACCTCCAGGGTGTGCTGAAAGGTTTGTTGTAAATGAGCATCCTTTATAAAGATTAAGAGCAGCCAGTTGGGCTTTTGTTCTCTTAATCTTAGTTTCCAGAAGTCCAAATAGACTCACCTTGGAGTTCTGAATAAACACCTGCATCTCCTGTTGTTTAGGTCTTCTATTTAGACCTCTGGTATTCCAGAATCCGATGTTATCCATGGGGTATGGGGTTTCCCCCTTTTCTCCTCATTTCAGGTACCCCTCTTTCCTCTTCTGGTTTATTATTTTGTGGTGGCTGCATCTCCTGTGTGTTTGCATTCTTTTCATGCCTTGTACTTGAGCTACATTGCCCCTCTTCTTTCTCAGCTGATTCTGCTTGGTTCAAAGGTTCAAAAGTATTTTTCGTATTCAGCAGCCGCTCAGGTATGGTGTTCTGTTATCTCTTTGGTGACACAACTTTGTAATGTTGTTGTGGTGGCTTGTTGTGCCCTGCTCATGGTTTTTCCTGATTGTTGCATTGTTCAATTGTGTCCCCTTGTTGTTTGCCCAAGTTCAGTCTAGCAGCCCATGCTTCACCCCTCTTCTGTCTCCTATAGTCTCCAATTTCATGGCCAAATTTTTTACACCTGGTATACATTACTGGCTTCCATTCATACTCCACCTCTTGTTCAATTATTCTTCCATATTCATTCTCAAACATTATCTCAGTTGGGTATGGTTTATCTAGTGGCATTTCCACCAATATTCTAGCAAATGTAAGTCTGTCCTTCTGTGTCGTTGCTTTATCTGCTTTCAATGGAGTCCCTACCAGGCTTGCTATCTTTGTCAATGCTCCTTTACCCCAATATTTAATATCAAGCCCTCGTAATCTGATCCATATTGGTACTTTGTTCATTGTTTCTTTTGTGATGTCAATTTCAGGCCTCCATAGCTTTACCACTATTGGTTTTCTGTCAAACATCTGCACTCCTTGTTCCACAGCTTGCCCTCTACTATCAGCACAATGAAATCTCACTAAGAACACACCCCTGTTCGCCATTGCAACTTTTTCTATCCCCAATCCTTTCCATATTCTCAAAAAATACCCCTTCATGACACTTTGGGGGAGGGGGGTTTCGATCCTAGGACATAGCATACAACTGTTGTGCTCCAATAATCTACTTCCTCTTTAATGTCATCTAGGGTTATTTTCACATTTGTGGTCTCCGTCGCATTACCCGTTAAGTCAAATCCCTCTTCTATCGGTGTTTCCCCAACTACTTTACTCCATGGAGTTGCCAATTTCAAGTCTAGGGTTTGTATCTTACCTGAGATTTGTTCCCCATTGGCTTCATTTTCCACTTGATCTGCCCATGCCTCTTTCATAGGGCTTTGTTGTATCTCCGCCACTCCCATGTTTTCCCCCACTGGCGTGTTCACCGGAGTTTTGTTCTGGCTTAGCGTGAATGGCACTATTCCTTGCCCCGAAATTTTTACGTTGAAATCTATTGCGTATCATCATATTATAAGTAACGAAAACTAAAAACTTCAAGCCAATTTGGGGAAAAATTGAAATTGAATAGGATAACAAGTGTTTTTTAAAAAATTGGCTCGGCCAAACCACCTTGTGACAGTTTTTCCGCGTAGATCTCGAAAAAATACACAAAGATAAAAAAAAAAAATCGCATAAAACGGACATTCCAGCGCAACCATCTAAAATTTGACCACTTTACAACTAGTTTTTCTCCCTATATTTTTAGAATTAGATTTATATTTAAAATAAAGTTATGTCTAGATTAAAAAAATAACACGCTTAAATCAAAACCTTAAAAAATAAAACACTTAAACCTAAAGTTTCCAAACAAAACTTACTTCGGGTACCTTTTCAACCCCTAAAATGACGATCCGAACGTTTACGTATCCTTGATGTATTAAGCCTACATTATAGTGCGCAAAAAAAAAAATATCAGGTTCTATATAAAATATTGACGTTTTGGAGTCTTGACACAGGACTAATCGTTGGTCAAAGTATGGAAAAAACACTAAGTGTTGCAAAGAAAAGATTTATTAAAATAAGATGTTGCGATCTTTTTATGGAAAAAAACACTAAGTGTTCCTTAAGTGAGTTATTTTTTAATGAGTAACTTTATTTAGAATATGTTGCAAAAAAAAAAAATCGCGTAAATCGGACATCCGAGCGCAAAAAATCGCGTAAATCGGACGTTCGAGCGCAAAAAATCGCGTAAATCGGACGTCCGAGCACAAAAAATCGCGTATATTCGAAATAAAGTTACGCTTTAAAAAAATAACACACATAAATCTAAACCCTAAAAATAAAAAACTTTAAGCTAATGAAAACAAAGCCAATTTTTTTTTTACTGTTTCTATAACGCAGTAAAATACTGCGTTATAGATTTTTTTTTACTGGGTTCTATAGCGCAGTATTTTACTGCGTTAAATGACTTAGCCGCGCCATCACGGTTAAGTCCTTTAGCGCAGTAATTTACTGCGCTAAAGGGCGCAGTAAATTACTACGCTAAAGATACTTATGTCACCTTTTTTTTTTATTGGGGGTATTTTGGTTCAAATTTTTTTTTTTTTTTTGGGTCATTTTAGTTCTGGACTCCTCAAAACTTATAGGCCACATAGGCAATTGCCTAAGGCCCCACAATTATGGGGGTCACACATTATTTTATAGGTCAAATTACACCCTATGTTAATTAAGGTAATAATACAATCAAAATTGACCCATTTTTTAAAATTTTACAAAATATGACTCACTCCCTCCTCCTCCTCTCTCTTTCTACATAGGCACATGAACTCCCTATCTCTTCTTCCACCAGACAAGCCTATGTGTGACAGTGCCTTTAGTAAAATTTCAACAATTCAGAGAAAATAATGAAGTACACAAATATTAGCAACAATATTTGGAGTAATTCATTTTTTTTAAATACAAGCCAAGTATATGACAAAGCTCAATTTTAACATTTATAGATTTCGAAGTTATCTTTAATTTGATTTGAGGAGTTCGAATTTGTTGAATAGAATCTGTTGTTTGAAGCTAAAAAAACGTGATTATCTATTGATTTAACATGAACAAGAAGCAGAAACTCCATAAGCGGCCATTGTTAATGCTCGAAGCTTCAAAGTTTGAAATCAGGTTTTTATAAATAAGCTCCATTTTAAGTGGATATTGTTGCAAAAGATCGGGTACGTATTGAAGAACCTAAATATGAAATTTAGGGTGATGTGGTGTAGCTTTTGAGGTGTTTTGGATGGATTTGGTGCTTGGATTCAAGAAAGAAGATGAAGTTAGTTTTTGTATAATAGTATATAATATTGTATAATAGCGTATAGGAGTGTATAAACACCTCTTATAATTTTGTATAATGTTGTAGAATACTGTATAATAGAGTATATGTGTATATAAACACCTCTTATAACTTTGTATAATGTTTGTATACTGAGTGTATAATATTGTATATCGAGTTTTTAAACATTGTTGTAAAAAAAAAATCGGAGTTTTGTAAAATGGTGTATACCATGTGTATAATATTGTGTACCCGATTTTGAATGATTGTGTATAAATGTGTATACGCGATTATTTTCGCGTATAATATTGTATAATTATATTTTCTAGTATATATACCTACACATTGTACAATATTTGTATAATTGTGTAGACGTTCGTATTTTCGTGTATAATATTGTATAATAATATTTTTTTAGTGTATATACCTACACATTATACAATAGTTGTATAATTGTGCATAAATGTGTATACATTCATATTTGCTTGTATAATATTGTATAATTATATTTTTTAGTGTATATGCCTAAACATTATACATCTTCAAACACTTATATATATAATGTACCTATCTTTTGTATATAAGTGTATAATACTATATAAAAGTGTTTTTGGGCAAAAGCTTTGCAATGTAAATTTTGGGCTATTTTTTTGCAATGTAAGTAAGCAAATTGTATATTTATGAAATTTTTCCTATTTTATATGAACTATTTTTTTTTTTAAAAAAATATCTAGTAGTTTAGAAAAAAATTACCACCTATTGGGTTGTTGCATAAAAAGGGGAATCAGCAACCAAAAAAAAAAAGCATAAAAAAGGGAAGAAAAGTGACCTTTTGGGATTGGAAGAGAATAAGAAAAGTTGGTGAAAGAAAGATGAAAAGTACCATTCATAAAGACAATATTTTAGGGACACGTAATTTCATACTAAGAGTGTAGCACTATAGCTGATACATCTTTTCTCTATTAAATTATTGTACTTTATATTTAACTTTTTAGTTTTTTCTAAACATTTTTTAACTTTTTCTCAATATTCATTATTTATCAAACACAAAAGTTTTCTTTGATTTTTTATTCTTCAATCTCAACTAAACTCTTTAATCTTTCTTCTCCATATGCTCAAAATCAATTGATCAAACACTATTTTGAGATGAAAAAAGAGTCTAAGATATACTTTGGATTTCGTTTTCAAGTTTCAAGGGTTGTGGATTTGGAAGAGCGAAAATTATTTTAAAACAAGTTATCCATCTCTTGAATCAGGCTCTATCTTTCTACTTTTATTAGTTTTCATACTTTTTATTTATATTAATATTTCATTTGTATATGTATCAAGAAAGATTGAACGGATTAGCTATATTGTCAATTGAAAAAGAACTATTAGACGATATTGATATAAAAAAAATTATTTGTAATTTTGCGTCTCAAAAAGCTAGAAAAAGAAATTTTAATATATATATATATATATTATTTTTTAAGTTAAGGCCCCTCATTAGAGTTTGGCCTTAGGCCCCTGATATGGTTGAGCCGCCCCTGGTTCAGAATAGGTGTCCACTTACATAATCAAGATAGCATTAACTTTGTTTTTTTTGGATTTGCACTTATTAAATGCTATGTTACCAAATCTTAATGTGTCAAGTTAATAGTACTCATGCAAATTTTAATTAAGAGTATTTTAGTCAAAATACCTATTTTTTCTAGAAGTTAGTATTATCTTAAGGATATGCTAACGGCTAAGTGAGTACTTATTTTGAACCAGAAGGAGTACTTACTTGCGCCTTGTGTTTTTACCAAACGAACAAATGCAAGACACATAGCTTTTGTTTACATATTTTCACTTAATCATGATTAACTTATATGTAATTCTTACTTTAATTTGTAACTGCAAAGGTTAACTTCTTGATTGGTGTAACTGTAAACATGCATGCTCAAATTAAAATTGAATGTCCTATGTGCTTAGTTGAACGATAGGAGAACACAAAAGATGGAGATAGTATATTAGGGGATCAAAACATTTTTTTTTATACCCCCTGTTATATTAAAACCAGTTTGGTTATGCTTTGTTATAGGGATAGTGCTTCGTGGATATGGTGGTTGGAACACAAGGCTCGCTCTTCAAGTCTTGGACCAAATATTTCCCAAGGTATTACAATGCTGATAATTTCATCAAAGGTCACTCATCTGTAACAAGAAAATCCTTCATTTTTGCCTAGGTATCACAAAAAAGTTATTAAACAATTTTTTTTGTAAGGAAAAAGGTATTCAACTTTACCTACTTCTCAAATAAAATGTCTCTTTTGTTTTTCCTCCTAATGACTTTCGGTGATACTTACAAAATTGAATGACTTTTTTGTTATAAAAATAGTTTAGTGACTTTCGTGATATTTAGATAGAATCGTTAAAAAAAAATAGTTTATAGAAAAACAAAATAACAGTTGAGCGACCATCCATATAATTAACCCAGTAGATTGTTGAAGAAGCTATCGTATGCTTAATAATATTTATTTGTTCATATAATTAAGGATGCAGCTGTACAACATCACTTGTAATTGTATACTTTGGTGGGAATGACTCAGTGAGACCTGATCCAAATGGTCTAAGTACTTCTCACGTTCCTCTTCTTGAATATGTACAAAACATGAAGAAAATCATACTTCATCTCAAGGTAACCATTTTAATTTGAACTCAACTGTGTGTCCATCATTATATTATTCTTGCCGAATGAAAGTGTAAAAAAAATAAAAAAGAAAAAAGAAAAACTCCGAGCAAATAATAAACACAAAATATTATAAAGATTAAAATTATACGCTATCAAATTGAATTTTTTTGATTTATTAATTGCTTGCAGAGCCTATCGGAAAAGACTCGGATAATAATTCTTAGTACTCCAGCAGTGAATGAAGAACAGATCATCAAAGTATACGGGTAATATATAATGATATTTAACTAAAACAGGGCTTTAGACTAATTTTCATAACTCAGCAAGGAAATTTGTCGGAAATTGGCTGGTTGGAAATGATTCCAAACGAACTTTATCTCACATTTTTAATAGCATTCTGATGGAATGTCCATCTGAAATGTTTTCGACGTACTTTTCGTCAAAATGTCATATTTCCAATAACAGGATGCCCGTCGGAAATTCACGTATTTTAGTTCTTAGCAGGGAAATTCGCGGTAATTGGCTCGTCAGAAAGTGTTTTGACAAACTTTTCGTTAGAAATCTCACATCTTTGACAGCGTTCTAACGGAATGTCCGTCAGAAATTCACTTGTCGGAACATTTTCAACGAACTTTTCGTCAGAAATCTCATACTTTTAACAGCGTTTCGACGGAATAATTCGCATTTTGTTAGTGATGGCTTGCTATTATTGTTTGCTTTTGGAAACCAAAAATTCTCGGCGTTCGAATGAGTCATCACAGAAATATTCAGAAGCTTGCATAAAAATGTGCCAAGAGTTGGGCATCAAGGTGATAGATCTTTGGACTGCACTTCAAAATCGAGACGATTGGTTAACTGCTCATTTCACGTAGGTTTGCTATCTTAATTTAAAGCTTCAATTATTAGTTAGTAGTAAATAATTGATTGAAAAATTAAATTCGTGGCTTAAGGTGTATAATATTCTTGCAATATGGTTGAACCTCACCTAATTCTTGGACCAAACCTTCAATATTCTTGACAAATCCTTAAAGGCACAAAATTTTTGATTTTTAATTTATATGAACTCAGTATATATTTTCTTATATGATCAATGCAGTTTAATCTATTAATATAGCAAGCATAATGCTATAAAAGGATTTTTCTTAAAATATAGCAGACCTAGCTAGGTATTACTTTAATTATTGCAGTATAACAGTATTTGTGCATGAAACCTAAACTCTAAAATATTTACTAGACTTATGGTGCAAAAACATGATTACTCCTTTTTAGAGCTTACTAGGAGAAAAGAACTCTTGAATCCTAACTCTTGCGCGACATTTCCGTATTGAGAAACCTTAATTGCCTCACAAGTGCAACCCCCACAAGTGATTTTCTTTGGTGTTTGTCAGAGGATTTAGTTGATATATACTGATAGTGTAGATTTTTTATACCATTTAATATAATATATCACTTCTTAGTAGGTAAACTACCTTATATTCCAAATTTAGATTCACTTGTTATGAACAATAACCTATTACTAGCTTATATAAGCTAAAGTGCTTATATCATCAGTGTATATAAGTTAAACTCAAATCAACTCTGACTTCTTCTTATATTTGGGTGTGAAGGGATGGGGTTCATTTATCAGCAGAAGGAAGCAAAGTTGTGGTTAAGGAAATATTAAAGGTTGTGAAAGAAGCAGAGTGGGAGCCAAATCTACATTGGAGATCATTGCCCACTGAATTTGCAGAATATTCACCTTGTATCTTTGTTGGGCCTGATAGTAAGACTGCTGTTAATGCTGCTGATATGGACTTTGACTGGCAAGCCCAGTGGATCTGATCAATTGTTTTAGGACTTCTAAAACAATGAAGCCCATCATTGTGGAAAAGCCCACTTTTCTTGACCCGTTTCAGAAATAATTTGAAGTTCTCTTCAATGTTCACGTTATCAATTCTTGTCTTCAATCCATATTATCTGTTTGTTAAGATTTTACATAGCTTGAACTGTGATGCCATAATGTTTAGCTATTCTTGATCCCCAAGACGCCTTTGGTTGATGTTCACACTTGATTCACCATCTACACTTACTACATTCACTTTCGGAAATTGAAACAAAAATCATAACCTTCCAGTCTGTAGTCAGCCTCACACTATGCCTGACTAACGAGTCTGACGTGCTCACGACTTTCCCTCTTTTGTGCTGTTCCTCAAGTCTTTGAGTGTCAATCTTCGTTTGGGCCAACTGCGAGGTTCTACCTTGACTTTTCATTGGTTTCTCCCCGTTGAAAGAGAATTAATCATAAGATAAACGTAAGAAATGTCATTCAAATATCACAAATAAACATATATTTTTAAAAGTAAATCCTTGTGTCTCAGTTCTTGGATATTCAAGTTGCATCAAATGGTCTCACCAGTTTACCTATTGTACACAAAATGCATGCATGCATAACCTGATGAGGCATTATGGTAGTATCAAGATACATATATGTTGTGTACAGAGTCATTTTGATCATTCACAATTCTCAGGTTTATAGTGCGTCTAATCTTGAATGCTGTTAATTAAATTTCTTTTCCATTTCACTTCGTTACAAAGCACATTCATAAAATATTCAGTATAGTACTATCGAAGAAAGTTGGTTCTTCTTTCATCTAAGAATAATATGAGAATGGAACATTCAGGAAATACTTCGTAACTTAATAATACGAATGAACTCTAAAATTGTTAGAACTTAAAATCTATATAATAATATAAAGCAGGGCACTAGCCCCGCCACGTGGCACCTCTCATTGATGAGGAAACATACTTATCTATTTTGTCAATTTTTTGGGCTTTATCCTTTATTTTCAACACAATAAACTCAATTTTATTATTATATATATATAAAAAAGAGTTAGTGTTCAGTTACAACTAGGGCTGTTCACAGTTTTGGTTAAAACCAAAACCAAACCGAATAAAAAAATCGACATTTGGTTTGGTTTGGTTTTAAATTTTAAAAACCAATAATATTTGATTTGGTTATGGTTCTATTAAAAAATAATCGAATAAATAACCGAACCAAACCGATAAATTATATACATAAATTTTATACCTTTTGATCATTAATTTGATTTTTGGTCTACTTATTTACATGGTTATTTAAGGCCATGTTTTTAAGAATATGTCCAAGCCCATTGTAGACAATAAAATTCGCGTCGAGAAAATAATAATCAAGACAGGAAAATATCACAACAACTTTTGTATTTGATTTCAGAATATGAGTGTTACAATCTCTATGATTCCTCTGATTCGCCTTTTCTATAGTAAATTCAAGAGCTTTTGAGCTTGATCTTAAACTTGATGGATTTAATTTTGACTTGGACTTGAATTCAAGGGCTTTTGAGCTTGGTCTTGAATCTTCGTCTGGATCTCTAGAACTTCTAGAGAAATACTTGAGTGCTTGAATGCTTTCAGCTTGTAGAGAAATTGCGGTGTTTGATCCACGAGCTCTCCCTTGCTTCTTGTTAAATTTCAATCCTTTTTCTGAATTATGAGACCTCTATTTATAGTTGTAGGATGGAGGAGTTGTGATAAGGATAGGCTTCTGTCGACCAATCAGAATTAAGCTGACATGCCGATATTTGATTGGCCGGAACATGTCACTTGTACACATGGTGCATCTTCATTGGCTTTTGATTTGACTAGACATGCTGCATCATTTTGACACGTGGCATGACCCTATAGGCTTCTTTATTTGACTTGGCGTGCCACGTCATTTGACATGTGGCACCAATTTGGGCCTCTTGAATAAGATGACATCTTGGACTTGACAAAGTGGGCTCATTATTTATAGCCCAAATTAATGGACTAGCCCGTAAAAATTGGATCATTAATCAAATCCATATTTATTGGACTTAAATAATTAATCCAATTATATTAATCCATAATATTTCTTTGGACTAATATATCTTGAATTTAATATAATCTGAATTTCTTGCGGATTTAAATTTAATACAATTTCACTATCCACATCCATGTCTTTAAGTCTTTTAACTCTTTAAGTGTTAAGTGTGAACCTACTAACAGAAGCTCACGTTAGATTCTAATGTCTTTAACTTAAATTTTTAGCCTTTCTTTGTCAGCCATTTGATTTTAGGTTGTTTTTTTTTTCTTTTCGAATTGATACCTTTCTTTTTTCTTGTCTGAATGGGTCCTAAACTTCTAATATTTTTCATATGAAAAGGACAGAGGTCGTAGATTTTGAGGTTCCTATAGAAGATACTTCAGTAACATCAGCATTTGCTGCAACTTGAACACATGGTAATGCCCTAATACTTCTTCCGTGGGTAATTCTCCTAAAAAGCAGAAAAGAACAACTCCTTGTAGTCGAGACCCTATCCTTGGGGATAATGATAGAAAAACATCTGAAGTTTGGGATCATTATACAAAGTTGTTTTTAATAAAATGGGAGAATTGAGGGCAAAATGCAAGTACTGCCCCAAAGTTTGGGATCATTACAAAAAACAAAAAAAAAAATCATATATTTTCATTTTAATTTTAGGTAGTTTGTATGTTTAATTAATATATATGTTTGTAACAATAACTAAAAGCTCCTATGCTCTACTTTATTTCCAGGTATGTGTATTAAGATGACAAAAACTTAGATCTATATGTAATAGTTTAGCAACTTTGGGTAACTTGAGTACTACACTATCACTAATAGTAAAAATGTCTCTATGATGTATGTTCCACCTTAAACTATAAATAAAAGTTATCGTTTGAACAAAAAAAAAAAGACATGTCTTTTTCAACTTTTTAATGTTTTACTGATAAGTCTCATGGCTGTTAGTGATAAACCGAAAAATCGAACCAAACCGACAATAACCAAACCGGTGGTTATTATTTTATTTAGTTTGGTTATGATTTTAGACATTTAAAAACCGAGTAAATTGATATGGTTATGATTTTAATCAATAACCGACCCAAACCGAATCATGAACACCCCTAGTTACAACTTCATCAAATATGAAACGCAGTGTCTTCAAAAAAAAAAAAATTGCAACCCGTTTCAAATCAAAATCCTCACCACTTTATTTATAGTGTCTCGAATTAACCCCTAAATAAAACCAGAACATAACTCAACAACCAGCAATTACCAAAGGATCACGTCCATGATTCAACCCAACACCCCTGTGAAACAAAAACTTCAATTCTTTTGTTTGATTGAAGGCAAAGAAGAAATCACCATGGGGAAAGGCATCAGAAAGATCTGAAGGTACGTACAAAGCTTCATGTTAGGTTGATATTTGCCTTCATGTATTCCTATATTAAATTCTTTTTCTATATTTTACCCGCACACCTTATATTGGTTTTTCCGATCCTTCTCCGAGTGTCGTCGGATCAATAATTTATTCAACCATGGAATTCCACTGTAACTTTTTCCTCCTGTACATTGTTTTTCCTTCCCACCGGGCTTTCACATTGTTTGTCCTAATAGTGGAATATATGACTTATGTTAAGAAAAAAATAGCGAACAAGAAAAAACTGAAAATATCATCTGCTATTGAAACTTAACAAATATATCTCCATATCTTATATTATTGATTTTCCTTGATTTAGGTTGATTGTAGTAATAAATTTTGGATCTTTTGGTTATTTTGTCGTCCATTTGTGCAATTTGATTAATCTTCAATGTGTTCACTTAATAAGTTTTCCATCTAATGTTTTATGCATAGATAATGACACTAATGTTTTTTGCCATTTTTTATATGTGTTTGCTCGATAATTAGCACCGTAACTTTAAAGTATTATTCGAGTTCCGTTAAAAGCGTTTGTAGGGTAAACTTGAAGATTCGAACTTCTATTCACTGATTTCTTGAACAATATCATAGAAGAAGTTTATCATCCTTGACTAAAGGTACAAATTCTTCATCTTTCCTTTTTACATCGGGTTTTGATAGAGTACGAGTCTAAGCATGAGAATTCTGGTGAAAACTATTTCTCTCTCTTTTTTTTTTCTTTTTACATCGAGTTTTGATACAGTATGAGTCTAAGCATGAGAATTCTGGTGAAAACTATTTGTCTTTGTCTTCTTTTTTTTCCTTTTAATTTGGCTTTCACAATATATGCCTTAAGAGTGATATTAGGCTTCAACGGAGTAACTTGAGTTCAGAAAGATCAAACTGGTTATTATTTGCTCCTGTGCTCTAAATATTTTGGTGTTGCTTGATTTTCGTCTTTATATCTTTGATATTTTATCAAGATTCCATCATCAACAATTTCAAAAGTTTTGGTTCTTTGTGCGCTGCACCTCAATGGTTTGATATATTGTTGTCCGTGTATAATTTAGTTTATTTATTCTTCCAATCTTTGAAAAGAAAGAAATAACACCAGTTAAAACTGACTTTCTCTTTCCCTTTCATCTTTCACGGTAAAAAACAAATATCAACCAATTGTAGAAAAGTTTGGTGAAGAAAGACTATCCTATTATTCACTTCTATTTTTTTATTCACCCACCCTTAGATTGGTTTTTCCGTTCTTTCTATCATTACCTCTTATTGGTTTGTTAGGTTCTTGACTATTTCGACGGCAAGAAGGAAGGAAGACAGCCAGTCAGTTCTTAGTTTCCTTATATTTTTACAGCTTTTTCTATGTGAATATTTAGGCTAAATTCTGTTGACTATAATGTTAATGTACAACGACTGAAATAGCTTCAGGATACATGGATTAGTTTAAATCTGTAATGTTCCTGTAAATTTATATATTGAATACCTTATTATTTAGCTATGAGAATAGTTCTTATCCCTATATGTAACTTCGATCAAAGTTGTTAACATGCTCATCAGAAGTGCTGAAGTGACTAATTTTGAGTCTTGAAATACAACTTCATCTCCTTAAGCCTGTCCAATATTCAAAGCTTTTCTTTCTTATTTTGAGTGTTCCATTTTTTTTTTAATTTCATGGAAACTCATATAAAACAGGGACATATTGGTTTTTAGAAAGTTCATGAACAAGTGACATATTCTTTATTTTATGTTCATCCATCTTTTACTAAATTTTTTCTATCCAACTAATACTTTCGTTTTTCTTTCTTTCTGTTACTACATTTTTCTCTTTTTTTTGACATGATTCATTTGTAGATGTTATGTTTTTCCTTGCACTAATGTCTCTGAGAAGTAAAAGTTACTATATTCAAACTTTTCCCCGTACCTCACTTACACATCTTTAGATGAAATTATCATACATTCTTCCACTATACTTTTTAACCCCCATTAAAAGATTAACTCTTCAGGTCAATCTAATCTGTTTTCGAATCAAGTCACGTCGTATTTCAAAACCACAAGCAGGTTAGTCTTTCGCCATCACTTTCTCATAAAGCATTTACGTTGTACTTATTATTCTTGAATTGAAAATTTTGCAAACATGATCAATACTTAATTTCCATTCTAATGGTTTCGATAATTATTCTTAAGAGATTTGTATAGCAGGGTATTACATCATTTAAAAAGATATAAATTTAACTGGAAGACTATTCTAATTGTTGGTGCTTATCCTTAAAACATTTTTGCTTCGCGAATTAAGGTTTGCTTACGAATATGTTATTGATCTCTAATTTGTTAACATTGTGAGTGATTTTTACTAATCAGTAAAAAAAATAAAACTGAGAAAGAGTTATTGATTACAGGAATGCATTTTAAATTATGTAGTCTTGGCACCAACAAACTAAAAAGGGAGGTTTAAACAAGTATGATACCTATAGAAGACCTTGAGAGTTTGGGAAACTAACACATGTACTGATTAGATAGCCTACATCACAATGAAATAGATGAACATTCTATCTTATAGCTAGCTAATATTTAGTTTTGCGCTTCTCTATATATCAATTTTTGCATTTGTAATTGGCTTTTGAAGGTACTCTAAAGCTCTGTATGATGTGATTTTCGTAATAGCGAAGGTTGGCTAATAAGCCGGAGACTCTAGCTCTAGCTTTGGAGACTATAGTTCTTGTTCACCGGAAATAATGAATTAATATGCGCTTGAAGTACTTGCTGATGTCTCATTGGATAACTTGGAAGACTCTAAAGAGGAAAAACATGTAGATGATGGTGTTACGAGCAGGAAGAGAAGAAACTTAATCATATATGACGATGAAGTTAGTGATGGACATACAAAAAATCACAAGATGTAGAGTGTTTATTGTTTGTTGGACCGTTTAATGTTGTGTGAGCTAAGACAAATATTTGGTCCTTTTATGCTTTTATCTTTAGTGTCTAGAGTAGATTAGAGTCGATGTGTGCTGATGAAGAAGTTGCTCTACTATTGTCATTTAACTTTTACTTAAAGCGCTGAAAATGTATGCATGTTTGAAGGTAGTGTTGTTGGTATGCCATTTCATTGTTCTGAGTTAACTTTAACTGCTTATGCTTGATTCTAGGATGGAAAGGGCGAGAATTTATACTCAGTCGCTTGATGGAGGTTTGTATCCTTTATCCAAGTAACAACGTGAATTTTGTAGCTTCTAAAATAGTTATGAGGCACGATAATCAAGTTTTACACCTTCTACTATCTATTTTCGGTCAAACGAGGTTGCAACTAAGCCAAATTGGAAAGTGACGGTTGGAAGATCATACTATTTGTGCTTATGTTAGCCGGTTTGGTTCAGAGAATACTTTTAGTTTCTTCTCAAATCAGTGCTCGTGTTCAGCTTATTAAACTCACTATTAATCTTAATCGGTGATGATTTTAGGGAATCTTTACATGATGAAATTTTTTAGAACGGTATAGTGTATGCCGTGAGGAGATTGAGTATTCTAATACTTTTCCTTTACACAAAAGCAGAAAAAGATGCTTGATTATTTCATAAACAATAAATAAATATTGAGAAGGCAATTATATCAAAGATCTTTATTTTTTCATCATTCTTAATATTCAAATTCGCAAGCTTAATGAAGTCATTTTCGCGCGGGCAAATTATCTAGTTATAAATATTTGACATTCTTATGTAATTGGGTTACTGATAATTCAAAAAGATGTTGGTTTAAATACAAAATCATAAAGGATAAAAACTTACTCACACCGAATATTTACACTAAATCAATAGATACACGACGCGTGTTTAAATATATACAATCATCACTTGACCATGGTTAGTTAATATATATATTCTACTCATTAAATCACTTAACCATGATAAATTACATTGATTTGGTGTAAATACCCAATGTGAGTAAGTTTTTACCATCATAAAGTTAAAGGCAACTTAAAGTAGTTAATTAGTAGTGAAAGAAACAATGACATCGAGCACTCCTATCTAGAGATACTAATTCACAAGGCCATCCAACTATGAAATGATCTTTCAAAGTCATGTATTTTTTATTTATTTTTTTGTAACAATAAGGACATTCAACTTTTTTTATATCATATCAAAAATCACTCAATTAATATTTGGCGAACAAAATATGACATGACATTTAATTTAGTCTATATGAACTTTTTTTTTCTCAATTCACATGGTAATAAGACCCGACCAGATCCGAATCGATAACCCAAATTAACTCTTATTAGTACTATTCACTTCGATAAAATCACGAGGGAAACTTTTTGCTCTCACCAAAAATTCAGAACTTGGAAACTACCAGTGTAAACCGGACATCAACTGTATTTTTCTACATTATATGTCTACATTACATAAGGAACAGTCGCCACATTGCATTCATGTCTGACAGGCAAAAGGTGAGACATCAACTGTTCTAATTAAATGCATCTTTCCAGTTTATTATTTATATATTTAACTGTTTAAACTATTATTTCAGGGACTAGTTGCTGGATGTTTACTGAAGCAAGGTTAATCTGGGTTATGGGTTTGAGTCGGGTCGGGTTAGGTCTTATTTTCATGTGGATTGAGAAAAAAAAAATGAAAAAGTTCATGTAGATTGAATGTCATGTCATATTTTGCTGGCCTAATATTAATTGGGCTACTTTAATGTGATATATGAAAAATTAGATGACTTTGTTGTTAAAGAAAAAAAAATGATTTTGGAAGATCATTATCCATAATTGAGTTACTAAATAGCTAATGGAGTATACTAGTAGTGTAATTTAGAAGACCATCAATATTATATTTTTCTTAGCCGTTGTACTAAAAAATTATAAATTTTCTTATTAGATATAAAAAAAAAACATAATTTTTCTTATCCGATGTTATAAAAAGGAAATCATAACTCTTCTTTATACCGATGTACCACCAGAAAAAAAAAAAAATCATGAATTCTTCTTTCCATAACTTCCTGTTGGGGATAATACAATGAAATTACAATTACAATTGAAAAATAAAATGAAGAAATAAAAATATTTTCGGCTGAGGCGCGGATATCTCATTCTTTTTAAGGAGATTCAAGCCCACTGCAGCAAATCTACCGGTCCAGCAGTAATCTTTCTGACTTGTCCCCTCCAGGATACAACAGCCCAATCACGTCGTATAACTCAACAAACTCTGGACAAGATGTTGAGTCCAAAGCTCCACCAAAAAGAAGAACACCTTCCTTCAACTAATAAACTTTTTTTTTTACTTTCCTCACTTTTTAAGAACTCTCCAAAGTATATATCTTCCTCTACCCTCTACAAGTTAAGGATGACTAACTATTTATAGCTAGGAAAATCATCTTTGAATTAAATTGATATGAATAGGGTAGTAAAATAGGTAGATAAATGGAAGAATAATTATTTAGAGGTTACATAAGTTACAAGAAGAATGTGGGTAAGTTAATGTGATAATGGAGAAATGAGTTACAAATAAACTTATGGCATCATTTTTCCACCAGAACGTGAGGGTAAGAAACAGACCATTCATTGCTTCTTAATGCTACCAACGTGAATGACATGGTCAAAGGAAGAAAATGAGACACTTTAACAAGTCAATTAAATAATATTAAAATGCTCAAAAGACCTATCAATCCCCCACTCAATTTAATACTATACAAGAGAGTTTACAGCTGAAGGTAGATTATTATGCGTAATGAAGATGTGCTTTGCATTGAACCTTCACTTAGTAAAACAATAATCTTTACTCCAGAGTCGTAGTGGTCTCAAACTTGAACTATGACTGCTTAAGGGAAATAAAGAATTATTGCTCACACATAATAATCAAGGTGTTGACATGAGCTTTCACAGCAAGCACATTACGGCCTTGTGTTATCCCGATTTCATGAGTGCTTTTGAGAACGAGCTCAATTCTCATAGGAAGCGGCCTACTTCCACACTCACATAGGTGAAATCTGTCAAGGATGCTTCTGTAATTTAACACCCCACTCATCCGAGCTACAGAATTTCATTAAGAGTTTATATACTCAACCTCCACACACTGTTACAGAATAATGCACTTACACCATAGGGAGGGAATAAATAAAATAGTGCATTTTTCTCAACAAGTCATCATATAATTCGTTTTTTCCATTGAACCTGGTTATAGGATTTCTAGTCCCCAGGTTGGGTTTCCTCATATATGACTCATGAATTTATGGGCTTCAATCCCATCCCCCTCGATGTGCTCCAGACCTTTTCTCTTGCCAAGGCCTTGGTTAGTGGATCTGCAAGATTATCACAAGATTTGACATAATCAACATTAATGGTACCATTTGTCAAATATGATCTCACAGTACTGTGTTTTCTCCTTATAGGTCTGGATTTACCGTTATAATAAAGGTTTTGAACTCTACCAATCGCAGCAGTGCTATCACAATGAATTAAAATACGAGGAATTGATTTTTCAAAATAAGGAATTTGAAATAATAAATCTCTTAACCAATTCGCTTCTTCACTAGCTGAAGCTAAAGCAATTAGTTCAGCCTCCATGGTAGAGTTAGCAATAATAGTTTTTTTTTTTATTTCAACAAATAGCACCACTTGCCAACGTAAAAATATAACCAGTGGTAGAACAGGAATCACCAGATAAAGTGTTCCAATCTGCATCAGAAAAGCCTTCAAGCACAGCAGGATATTTTTTATAAAACAAGCCATAGGTTTTTGTACCAACTAAGTATTTCATAACTCTCATTATGGCATGCCAATGTTCACTACCTGGCTTGCTTGTAAACCTGCTAAGTACTCCAACTGCATACGCAATATCAGGCCTAGTGCAATCAATCACATATCTCAAACTTCCAATTAAGCTAGCATATTCCTTTTGATTTATCACATCATTTTCACTTTGAACAGGAAACAAGTGAACACTTGAATCAAAAGGAGTTACAACATACTTGCAATCAAGAAAGTTATATTTTTTCAAAATTTTCTCAACATAATGTGACTGGTCAAGGAATATTCCATCACATGTTTTAGTAATTTTTATTCCAAGAATTAAGTTTGCCTCCTCAAGATCTTTCATGTCAAAATGGCTTCTAAGAATATTTTTAGTTTCACCAATACCATTCATGTTAGAGCCAAAGATCAATAAATATCAACATAGAGGCAGACAATAACATGTGAATTATTCCAAGACTTATGATAGATGCACTTATCACATTCGTTTGTTTTAAAGCCATTTTCAATCATGTAGGAATCGAATTTCTCATGCCATTGTTTTGGTGCCTGTTTCAAGCCATATAGGGATTTAGTAAGTTTACACACTTTGCTTTCTTGGTCTGCTTCAGCAAAACCTTCGGGTTGCTCCATATAAATTTCCTCATTTAGGTCCCCATTTAAAAAAAACAGTTTTTACATCCATTTGGTGAATATGCAAATCAAAAATTGCAGCAATAGCAATTAAAAGCCTTATGGATGTAATTCTAGTTACCGGAGAAAACGTATCAAAAAATTCTAGGCCTTCTAGTTGTTTAAAACCTTTAGCAACCAGTCTAGCCTTATATTTATCAACAGAGTCATCCGGTTTTAACTTTTTTCTAAGGACTCATTTACACCCAATTGTTTTACAACCCGGTGGTAAATCAACTAACTTCCAAGTTTTATTGGAAATAAGTGATTCCATTTCATCATTTACAGCCTCTTTCCAAAAAATAGCATCATGTGAAGATAAAGCTTCTTGTAAATTGAAAGGGTCATCTCCAACATTAAAAACATAAAAATCAGGACCAATATTTTTTTCTACTCTAGCTCTTTTACTTCTTCTTAACTCAAAATCATCACTTTCTTTATTTTTCAAAACAGAAGTAGAAGAACTAGGTAGTGATAAAATATTTTCGTTAGTCCTATGACGCCCACTATTTTTAGAACCAAATGAAAATTTATCTTCATGAAAAATAGCATCACCTGATTCTATTATTATATTATCTTCAAGACTAAAAAATCTATAGGCTACTATTTGAAGCATAACCAAGAAAAGCACAAGTAGTAACTTTTTTACTCAATTTACTTATTTTGAGATCCATTAGCCTTAAATAAGCTAGACAACCCCAAACTCTTAGATATCCCAAATTTGGCTTGTGACCTTTCCACAATTCAAATGACGTTAATTTTGTCTTTTTATGAGGCACACGATTCAACACATAACAAGCAGTTAAAATAGTTTCACCCCAAAAATTTAGAGGTGCACTAGACTCAATAAGCATGACATTAGTCAACTCAACCAAAGTTCTATTTTTTCTCTCCGCTACACCATTAGACGCAGGAGAATAAGGTGGAGTAGTTTCATTAATTATTCCCAATGATCTAACAAAAGAATTAAACTCATTAGACTCATATTCACGGCCTCTATCACTTCTAATTCTTTTTATTTTTCTACCAAATTGATTTTCAACTTCATGGAGATAAATTTTAAAATTTTCAAAAGCATCACTTTTATTTTTCATCAAGAAAACATATGTATACTTAAAAAAATCATCAATAAAAGTAATAAAATATCTATTTCCTCCACGAGTTAAAATTCCTCCAAGTTCACAAATATCAGTATGAATTAACTCTAACAATTCAGTTTTTCTTTCAACTTGAAAATGAGGCCTTTTTGTGATTTTGGCTTTACTACAAGCCTCACATTTTTCAAAATCCTTTTTAATCATTGGGATTAATCCTAGACTACTCATGATTCTCACATAACGATTATTAATATGACACAAACGAGCATGCCAAAAATTAGTAGAAGAAAGCATGTAAACAGAACTAGTAACTTTATTCATCTCAACATTCAACTTGAACATCCCATCACAAGCATACCCCTTTCCCACAAAAATATCTTTTTTCACTATTACATATTGATCAGACTCAATAATTTGTTTGAAGCCTGCTTTATTAAGAAGAAAACTAGACATCTTTAACCATTACAATTCTCTAGGCATATTCTATTATAGATACCACTCACTACACCAAAAAAACACACGCGCATACTATAAAGAGAAAAGGAGGAGAAAAACCTAAAAAAAAAATTAAAAAAAAAGGACAAAAAATCAGCCGCCACCTCCTTGGCTAAAAAACACCCTACCCAAAAGAGAGATCTCCTTTGCTAAAAAGAAAAACCATTGATCAGCTTTAAATTAGAGCAGCCCCAAACCCAAAAAAAAATATACGTACAACAACCCATGTGAAGGAAGAGACATACATCACCATGTAAGCTCCATCAAAAACACCATTTTCACTATCGTTTCACTTTTAAGTGTTGAAAAATCGTGGTGGGTCTTGTTCGAGGTTCCTATTGGCGTTAATGGTCTGTTGAGGATTTTCTTGCTGCTTCGTTTTCTCTGTATCAAAAGAGTTTCGAAGTTATAGGTCCAATTCTTTAGTTCTCTCTTCAATTTATGTCCTGTTAAATTTATATCTGCGATTTCTTGGAGTGTTGTCTCGTTTGTAAATTCTCGTGATTAAATATTTCATTATGAATGGGGAATGTTTCAGTAGTGATTTTAAACATCATAGTTGTTTTATTGTTGGAAAAAATAGGAATTCAATGGAGATGAATAATGTGCATAAGCTATGGTTTATACTTATCATTACACCGTGGTTGTTGGGTTGTAAATGAGATGACTTGGGTTCCAATGGTTTTTTTTTATATAACAATGAGCTTCTTTAAACATTAATGGGAATCTTAATTAAATGGATTTGGGACTATTTGGTACCATTACTCTGTTTTCGGTTTTCCTCTTATTTTCATCGTTAGTTACTGCCTCCTATTTATTTAAATGGCTAGAATCATATAATCTTGTTTAGTGATCTTTGATGATTAGCTGTAGCATGTTATTAGTAAATTGCAAGTATTTGTTTTTACTTGGAATTCTTGTTTTGGAGTTCAGGATATTATAATATACTTAGTTAGGCAAATTTTAATTGGCAGTGATTGGGTTCAAGAATTAAATGATCGCGGATTGGGATAAGAAAAGAATAAATTTGGGTCTTTATTACTATCATTAATTGGGCCAGCCATGACATAGTAGGCCCGATAATTAATTAATTTTTAGTGCGAGATGAGCGAGACGAGATTGCAAATTTATTTCCATATGGTTGTCAAGTATAAAAGAAAAGAGCGGAAAAACCAATTGTAGGGGAGCGAGATGAGTTGCGAATTTATTCAAAATTCATTGTCGAAAGAGTGAAAATTAATCAATAATAATAAGCCTCGGATTTTAGAGACAAATAATTGCCTTTAACGCTAGATGAGCTTTAGGCACGTTTCAAGATGTTTGTTTCGATTAAGAATGCGGTTACGCATCTTATTTCGAGACGTTTTTTTATAACTCAAGGATACGGTTACGCACCTTGACCGAACTCGTTTTAATAATTAATTTTGTTTCGAATAAGAATGCAGTTATGCATCTTACTTTGAGACGCCTAGAAGATTCGGAATGCGGTTACGCATCCGGTTTAAAACCAATAAATGTTCAACAATAAAAGTACGAGCAAATCAAGGCTCAAATACATAATATATTCAAAGATTAATTTAAGCTAAGTATAAAGTCAATAAAGTGACCGTGCTAGAACCACGGGACTCGGGAAATGCCTAACACCTTCTCCCCGGTCAACAGAATTCCTTACCCGGTCTTCTGTTTTCGCGGACCATAATAAAAGAGTCATTTCCTTTTGATTAGGGATTCATAAGGTGACTTGGAACACCAAAACTTAATTCCAAGTGGCGACTTTGTAAAATAACTAATCCCTATTCAAAACCGTCACTTCAAATGGAAAAAACCCAAAAAAAGGGGTGTGACAAAGCTCAACTCGACATCTCCCTTTCCAAGCACTTGAGCAGTGTGAGAATCACCAAGCATGATGGTTTTGGGCTCCTCAAATGGAGTATACACTTTGAACCAATCTTTGTCATAGCAGACATGACGGTTTGCACCAGAATCAACCCACCATCCATCAACATTTTCAACCATATTTATGTCTGTTATCACCGCCACAAGTGGCTCTTCGGTAACGTTCGCCTGTGGTGTAGGACCACGTTTCCGAAACTTGCAAAATCGAGCAATATGCCACTCTTGCCACAGACAAAGCATGGTCCTCCATTTTGTGCTTGTTGATTTTGTACTTGGTTGTTACCACCATTATTTTTCTTGAGAGGTCTACCATTATTTTTCTTAAATATTTTCTTCTTAGGCTTCGTAGAGGTATTTTTGTTAGCATTAGAAGCAGCATTATTTGAAGTAATTAAATTTATCTTGTTTGTGACGGGTTGTAAGTTGCTTTCTTCCGTTTGCAAAAGTGCATCTTGGCCCCTTGCCTCTTCTTCCATGCGGATTCGCATAATCAACGTCTCAAGAGAGGTTTCCTTTTGTTTGTGGCGCATAGTTTTTTGAAATTCCTTCCATGAAGGTCTATTATGCCACAAACAACAAGGTTATCCCCAATTTTGATCTCCTCGGATCTAAGCTCTCCAACAATCATTATAAAGTCTTGAGCTTGATCTACCACTGATTTGTTGTCCATCATTTGAAAACGAAAAAATCTACTAGCAGCATATTTTTCGCTCCAGCCTCCTCGGTATCATATTTACTCTGCAACACTTTCCAAATTTTCTTTGCAGTAGAGTAAGTTCTATCATAATAATCATAAAACTTATCTGATAGACAATTAAGTAAATAATACCGACACTTGTATGAATCTTCATCGTACTTTTCAGTTTTTCCTTGAAGAGAAATAAGTTCTTCATCATTCATGGAAGAGTTGTCTACTTTATTTGGATTCTTCTCAGTTAACACATATGAAACATTGAGAAGACTTAAGTAGAAAAGTACTTTACCCTTCCATCTCTTAAAATGAGTACCGTTGAACCGAAATGGCTTGTTAAGATCTCCTACTTTGACATCCGCCGATTTTTCAACTGTAGCCATATGAATCTCCTTAAAATTGATGGTGATATTACAATGAGATTACAATTACAATTGAAAAATAAAAACGAAGAAATAAAAATATCTTCGGCTGAGGCGCGGATATCTCGCTCTCTTTAAGGAGATTCAAGCCCACTGCAGCAAATCTACCGGTCCAGCAGTAATCTTTCTGACTTGTCCCCTCCAGGATACAACAACCCGATCACGTCGTATAACTCAACAAACTCTGGACAAGATGTTGAGTCCAAAGCTCCACCAAAAAGAAGAATACCTTCCTTCAACTAATAAACTCTTTTTTTAACTTTCCTCACTTTTTAAGAACTCTCCAAAGTATATATCTTCCTCTACCCTCTACAAGTTAAGGATGACTAACTATTTATAGCTAGGAAAATCATCCTTGAATTAATTTGATATGAATAGAATAGTAAAGTAGGTAGATAAATGGAAGAATTATTATTTAGAGGTTATATAAATTACAAGAAGAATGTGGGTAAGTTAATGTGATAATGGAGAAATGAGTTACAAATAAACATATGACCTCATTTTTTCACCAGAATGTGAGGGTAAAAAACAGACCATTTATTGCTTCTTAATGCTACCAACGTGAATGACATGATCAAAGGAAGAAAATGAGACACTGTCGATTAAATAATATTAAAATGCCCAAAAGACCTATCCCTTCCGAATCCAAAATGGCACATACAATTCATCTCTCACTTGCTAAAGCAACTGATACAACCACAACTGAACGTTGGACTGCCACACACAACAACCATCACACATTAATTCACCCAAATCAAACCACAAAAAAATCAATCCAAATAAGCTGAAATAAATTGATCACTTCAATTCATTCTCCTCCTCCGCCACCACTGTCGCCTCCACCGCCACCACCACCGCCATGGGAACTACCATCCATGTCAGCTATATGTGACGTGGCAATGACCGCTACTGCTGCTGCTCCCGCATCGTTGCCACCTGTTTTTAAGGGAGTGCAAAAACCAGTTTAACCAATAAACTGATAACAATTACTCTCTTTGTAATAAATTTTTCTTTTTAGTCTATCTAAAAAAGAAATGATACATTTTTATATTTAGAAATAATTTAACTTGAAACTTCAACGATTTACAACCACATAGATATTCAAGATTTGTTTTGGACCACAAATTTCAAAAATCTTTCTTTCTTTATTAAACTTCGTGTCCAGTCAAATACACTCTGTATAAAATGGGAGGGATAAATATATTATTGGTTTGCTTATCGATTTATCATGCTTACAAACTGATACTAGATAATATAAAAAATTGATCCGAATTGATCGATAAGCATCCCTACCTGGATTGGTGGTGGCTCCGGCGTGGTTACTATCATAACTGTTGGCTGACGTGGTGTTGTTGATACCCTTACTTCTGTGACTTGATTTTGAATGTGAAGATGATCCTTCTTGCTTAGCTTTGCTGCTCTTACGGTTTAGGAAGCAAAAACACAAGCTTTTATTAACCATTGTAAACATGATTGACAAGAATAATGAATTATGAATGGTTAAATATACTTAGTAACATGTTTTTGCATCGAAACAGTAACCTTTTGCTTAATGGTAAAGAGAAAACGACAGCCACAATTTTCTCTATGGGGCCAACTTGGGATTCTTTTTAATTATCTTCCTTATCCTTCTTACATCATGACAATTGACAGCTAACTGCTAGCAGCAGTGTAATTAAAAGGTGCTTATTTAATTATTTAATAATATTCCTTTCTATGTAAATTATCTATCCATCTATCTATCTATATATATATACATGGCTACATTTATTTATCTATCTACATATATTAAAAGCAGATAGATATTACTACTTTAGTAATATTTGTTCCTACGTCTAACAACTTTAATTTGGTTCAATCTACATATATTAAAAGCACAAGTATAGGCAAGATAGATATTACTACTTTAGTAATATTTGTTCCTACGTCTAACAACTTTAATTTGGTTCAGTACTTAACATATTTATTCTTTTTTCTCTTTTTTTTCAATATTCTCAATTAATAGTTTGTTTGATAGTTAGTTTTTCTTTAAATTTTTGAACTTTTATTTTCAATATTCAAGTTGCCGAATTGAAGTACATTACGCGCGTTGAGTTTATTTTCTTTATTAATCAGGTGGGTTATCAATCCTGTGTTGGTTTTGCTTCTTGGTGTGTCTCATGAACGAATATTGTGTAAACTACAGTAAGTGGATTTGAAATGTATCCCAGAGAAAACTACACGATACTCCTAAGAAGTAAGAAGAAATGTTTTTAAATAGTACTCTCCCCGTCCCATTTTATACCAAGAAATTTGACTTGGTACTAAGTTTAAGAAATAAAGGAAGATTTTTAAAACTTATGGTCCAAAACAAACCATAAAAATCTGTGTAGCTAAAAATCACTTCATTTAAGGTAAAAAGGTAAATTTAAAGTTAAATTGTTATTAAATATAAAAATGTCATTTTTTTTTTACGGACTAAAAAAAAAAGTGTCATATAATAAATTGGGATGAAGATAGTATTATTTTCTCATGGCATGATTTTGTAGAGTGCACAGTTCAAGTTTCCTGGTAAGTTGGGGCTCAAAGAGTTGGTAAAACTAAAATTCAACTGATTGGTATGGCAAATACGTGTCATTGATAACATGTATAAGGACCTGATCATTTTCAGATCCTTCCTTACTGGTTCTTGGGCATCTACGATTGCAATATCGATGAGGTTGCAAAACTGGCCTGTAAAATCAGTTATGATGTCCTATGAGTCAAACCTAGAGTCTAGAAGCAACAGTAAACGCTAGAGTGGCTAAGCAAAAATTTAAGTATTAATCACGACAAACAGAGAGTCGGGAAGCAAAGATGCTTGGCAGTTGGCTTTCTTTGTTACCTCGTCATGCAACTGAAATAGGCAACTAAGGTATGCTAAAGCAACTATAGAGCACTTCACATCAATTATATATCAATCCCAAACCGGATAGTAGAGTGTCAACCATGAACCCTCCATATTCATTCCGCTCTATTCACACTCAATTTGTTCAAACATTGATAATTGTCAAGATAAAGTAGGAATTAGCTGATTTAAAGCAGTTTTATTCCATCTCTAAAATTAGGCAAAACCCTATCACTTAGCCGAACATTAACACATTTTCGACCCAAAATACGTCACTGTATACGGTGAAAACCGGATGAGGGCCAATCCGGGGTAGCCGTGGCTCGGAGGAGGAAAAGGAGGGAAAGTTCGTGTATAGGCATCTGGTTTCCGGATAAGCATTCGGATCAAAGCCAAGCGGAAGCATCATCGGTCCCGGTTTTTAAGCTACCGAAGGTTCGGATCTCTTTCCGGGGGGTTACCGCCGGAGGTCCGGTACCCGTGAGTCCGTTGGTCCGTTATGACCGTTACTGGGGCGCAGCAGTGGTGTCACATCATGGTCGGCTATCAACTA
The DNA here is from genome assembly GCF_019175385.1 of Lycium barbarum. Taxonomy (NCBI): domain Eukaryota; kingdom Viridiplantae; phylum Streptophyta; class Magnoliopsida; order Solanales; family Solanaceae; genus Lycium; species Lycium barbarum. The sequence goes on along the minus strand of NC_083344.1, from coordinate 115,143,695 downwards.
TGCGTGTGTCAGACGGCGCCGTAAGTCAGATCCCATCACATCCATTCAGGGGTTGTCCCTTTATTATTATTTTATTAATTCATATTGAGGAAGGCCCATGGGTTCATCACTATAAATAGGGCATTCCCTCCTCCCTTTGGGGGTTGGTTCATCTTTATTCAAAAGAACACTTGTAACACAATACCTATATATATATACAGTTCTTGCAATCTCAATATTGATATTTTCCATTGTAAGTTTGTCATCTGTATCATATTTCTTCAATCAATTGGCCATACGCGGAGTCATCCGTCACTTGCGCTCCTTGCTCGCTTATCAATAAGCATTCTCATCCACGGTTTGTAATAAACATTGGGACTCAAGCACATATCCTATACTCACACACAAATTCAATTGATTACCGAATCCGGGGTAAACAGTTTGGCGCCCACCGTGGGGCAGGGATAATAGTTCTTGGTCCTGATTCTTGTCGTTCTCACCTCCAAACCGTAACACTCCCACCCCGTTTGTCTCGTCAAAAACGGACTAATGGCTGATGTTGAGCAATCTGGCCATGTCAATAATACCGAGATTGTGGCAGAAAACGAGGAAAGCGAATTACGGGGACTACCGAACCCCGCTGACCCGAACCGCGTCGACTCGAGGGAGGGCCTCAACCGAAAAAACACGGTGGATCAAATTAATGCCGCCCTACCGGCCACTGATCCTCTAAGAACTCGTAACTCCGTCACATTGTCTCGGACCCAAAGCCAGAGAGAGCCGGAGGAAGCGAACGACGACATTAATTTGCGTTTGATTTTCGAAATGTTGCAGGAACAAAGAGCGGCAATCGCCGAGCAAGGAATGGCGATTGCCCGGTTGCAGAGCGGACAAGGGGAGGCTGGGCCGGAATAGGCCAAGGGAACAGCAGAAATCGAGAGAAACGGGCCGCGGATAGTCGAGAGCAATGATTCCGGAGCCGGTTCTTCCACCGAGGTACTGAAGATGCTTGAAACCTTGGCGAAGCGAGTAGACTCTACCGAAAAAAGGGTAGAGACTTACAATTCTCGGGTAGATCAGATACCGGGGGCTCCACCTTTGCTAAAAGGGTCTAACTCGAAAAAATATATTCAAAGGCCTTTTCCTCCGAGTGCAGCACCCAAGTTAATCCCGAAGAGATTCAAGATGCCGGACATTCAGAAATACGATGGCACCACGGACCCACATGAGCACGTGACCGCGTACGCCTGTGCTATAAAGGGCAATGATATGGAAGAGGATGAGATAGAGTCAGTACAGTTGAAGAAATTCGGGGAGACTCTGTCAAAGGGGGCGTTGACGTGGTACGACCATCTGCCCGAGCATTCGATCACTTCTTTTGAGATGCTCGCCGATGCCTTTGTGAAAGCCCACGCCGGTGCAATAAAGGTGCAGGCCCGTAAGGCTGACATTTTCCGGATAACCCAAAGGGACGGCGAGTTATTACGGGAATTCGTCACCCGGTTCCAGAGGGAACGAATGGAGCTACCCCCGGTGCCGGAAGAGTGGGCCGCACAGGCCTTCACAAAGGGCCTCAACATGCTAAGTTCGGTGGCCTCGGCAAAATTGAAAGAGAGCTTGCTGGAATACGAGGTCGTAACATGGGCCGACGTCCACAATCGGTATGAGTCAAAGATTCGGGTGGAGGATGATCAATTCGAGTTCTCTCCGGTAAGGACCAAAATAAGTAGAGGTTTCGAGCCGCCAAGGAAGGGATACGAGGCCAAGTCTGAATCATCGAAAGACAGGTTTCGGCCATATCCCTATCCGGATAAGCAAAGTTTCAGGTCGGAAAAGGCAATAGAGAGCCCGAGCCATTTCTCAGGACGGGGCAGCAAACGAGTGGAGCGGCCATCGAACAGTCGGGGACTCTCGTTTAGGAGCGATGCCGGAAGTTCCGCCGGCAATAAAGTTCCTCCAAAAATTTCATAATACAACTTCAACGTTAGTACTTCAGGACTTGTCTCGGCTATTGGACGTGTCCCCGATGTAAGGTGGCCTAAACCATTGAGGTCGGATCCGGGTCAGCGAGATCCGGGTGTAGTGTACGAGTATCACCGGACCCACGGGCATCGAACCGAAGATTGCCGTCAATTGAGAGACGAGGTAGCCCGGTTATTGAAAAATGGTCACCTCCGAGATCTGCTGAGCGACCGGGCCAAAAATCACTATAAGGAAAGGGAATCTTTTCAAAGGTCCGAGCCTGTCGAACCCCAGCATACGATCAACATGATAGTGAGCGGGACAGACGCCCCTCGAGGGCCGGTAATGAAACGGACGAAGATCTCTATTGTTCGTGAAAAGCGCACCCGAGGCCATTCGGCCGAGGGATCCATCTTCTTTAATGACGAAGACGCAGAGGACATCGTTTAACCCCACAATGACGCATTGGTAATCTCTATACTAGTCTTTAAAACTAAGGTTAAACGTATTCTGATTGACCCAGGTAGCTCGGCCAACATCATCCGATGGAGGGTGGTTGAACAGCTAGGACTGCTCGGCCAAATCGCACCAGTGGCCCGGGTGCTAAGCGGGTTCAATATGGCGAGCGAAACCACAAAGGGGGAAATCTCATTGCCTGTAAATGTGGGTGGCACCATTCAGCAAACGATGTTCTATGTGATCGAGGGGGACATGAAATATAATGCATTATTGGGCAGACCTTGGATACATAGCATGAGGGCGGTGCCCTCAACACTACATCAGCTATTGAAATTCCCCACGCCGGAAGGAGTGAAAACCGTCCGGGGCGAGCAGCCCGCTGCAAGGGAAATGTTTGCAGTAGAAGAAGCGGCACCTCGGCCCGAGGGGCCGGAATGGAAAAGTGCAACCGGAGGAGAGATTCCCAAATAGCAATCAAAGTGCGCCGGGTTGAACCCGGTTCATAAGGAGGAAGATTACGAGGTACCCAGATCGTTCGTCATGCCAGATGACTCGGATGCAACTCAGTCAACTGTGGAGGAATTGGAGCAGATCATCCTGTTCGAATATCTCCCGGACAGAAAGGTATACCTGGGCACGGGGCTCACCCCGGAGCTCAGGCGTCGATTAATTGAATTTCTTCGTGCTAACGCCGATTGCTTTGCATGGTCGCATATAGATATGACAGGTATATCACCAGAAATAGCAACTCACAAGCTCAGCCTGGATGGGAAGTTTACTCCGGTGAAACAGAAAAGGAGACCCATGGCGGAGGCTAAACACGCATTTGTGAAGGACGAGGTAACAAAACTTTTGAAGATAGGATCCATCCGAGAGGTAAAGTACCCGGACTGGCTGGCCAACGTTGTGGTAGTACCCAAAAAAGGTAACAAACTTCGAATGTGTGTCGACTTCAAAGATTTAAACAAGGCATGCCCGAAGGACTCGTTTCCGTTGCCTCATATCGACAGAATGATCGATGCGACGGCCGGGCATGAGATGTTGAGTTTTCTCGACGCTTACTCCGGCTATACCAGATCCGGATGTACCCGGAGGATCAAGAGAAAACATCCTTTATCACCCGGTACGGGACCTACTGTTATAACGTCATGCCTTTCGGACTAAAAAATGCCGGTGCAACTTACCAACACCTAGTTAATGAAATGTTCGAAGAATAGATAGGGAAAACAATGGAGGTTTACGTTGACGATATGGTTGTTAAGTCCCTGGAAACAGAGGACCATTTAAAGCATTTGCAGGAAACCTTCAATGTGCTTCGCAAATACAACATGAAGCTTAACCCGGAGAAGTGTGCATTCGGTGTAAGATCTGGCAGATTCCTAGGTTTCATGGTGTCAAACCGAGGGATTGAAATCAACCCGGACAAGATCAAAGCCATCGAAGATATCGAGGTAGTGAACAGCATAAAGGGGGTTCAGAAACTCACCGGGAGAATCGCAGCACTAAGTCGCTTTATATCGAGATCCTCGGACAGGAGTCACCGGTTCTTCTCCTTGCTCAGAAAGAAGAATGATTTTATCTGGACACCGGAGTGCCAAGAAGCTCTGCAGGATCTGAAGAAGTACTTGTCTAACCCCCCTCTACTGCACACGCCGAAGGCAGGTGAGACACTATTTCTGTACCTAGCGGTCTCCAAAGTTGCGGTAAGCGGCGTTTTGGTCCGAGAAGAATCAGGTACGCAATTCCCTATCTATTACGTGAGTAGAACATTGGGGGATGCGGAGACCCGTTACCCCCATCTGGAAAAGTTGGCGTTGGCACTAGTAAGCGCCTCCAGAAAGCTTAAGCCTTACTTTCAAAGCCATCCCATATGTGTAGTAACTACTTATCCTTTGAAAAACGTCATGCATAAACCCGAGTTGTCGGGTAGGCTAACGAAGTGGGCTGTAGAGGTCAGCAGCTACGACCTCGAATACAGACCCCGAACGGCCATCAAATCCCAAATCTTAGCCGATTTCATAGCAGACTTTGCCCCAGCCATGGTCCCCGAGGTCGAAAAAGAGTTCCTGCTGACCTCGGGAAAGGACACGGGCATTTGGTCTCTGTATACAGACGGGGCTTCGAACCTTAGAGGTTCCGGGCTTGGTGTTGTCCTTAGGGCCCCGGCCGGTGATGTCATTCGACATTCCATCAAAACTATCAAGCTAACTAACAATGAAGCCGAGTATGAGGCTATGATTGCAGGATTAGAATTGGCCCGGAGTATGGGGGCAGAAACTATCGAGGCAAAGTGCGACTCGCTTTTGGTCGCAAACCAGGTGAATGGCACGTTTGAAGTCAAGGATGAACGGATGCAGAGGTATCTCGAGAAAACCAGAGTGATACTTCACCGATTTAAAAAATGGACCCTGCAGCATATACCGAGAGAACAGAACTGTGAGGCCGATGCATTGGCAAATTTGGGATCTGCGGTCGAAGGGGTCGAAATCAACTCCGGAGAAACGGTGCTACTGACAAGAACGGCCATAGAAAGCGGACACGCTGAAATATACTCGACAGGTCTGACTTGGGATTGGCGCAACAAATACATTGACTACTTGCGTGATGATAAGCTTCCAAGCGACCCGAAGGAGTCGCGTTCGTTACGAACAAAGGCAGCCCGATTTTGCTTAGTGGACGGCCAATTATACCGACGCTCTTTCCACGGACCCTTGGCTAAATGTTTGGGCCCTGGGGAAACGGAGTATGTGATGAGGGAAGTACATGAAGGGACCTGTGGCAATCACTCTGGTGCGGAAGCTCTGGTCCGGAAGCTGATCAGGGCCGAGTATTACTGGAATCAGATGGATGAAGACACGAGAAACTTCGTCCGAAAATGTGACGGGTGTCAGAGGCATGCCCCGATGGTTCACCGGCCCGGGGAGTCGTTGCATTCAGTGGTCTCACCATGGCCATTCATGAAATGGGGAATGGACATCGTGGGTCCATTACCCCGGGCACCAGGTAAGGCACGCTTTATTTTATTTATGACTGACTACTTTTCTAAATGGGTCGAAGCGCAGGCCTTTGAAAAAATCAGAGAAAAGGAGGTTATCGACTTCGTTTGGGACCACATCGTCTGCCGTTTCGGCATTCCAGCCGAAATAACTTGTGATAACGGTCCTCAGTTCATGGGTAGTAAGGTCAACAGTTTCCTCGAGGGGTTGAAGATCAAGAAGATTGTGTCGACCCCATATCACCCGTGTGCAAACGGACAGGCGGAATCCACTAACAAGACAATAATCCAAAGTCTAACGAAGCGGCTGGAAGCATCGAAGCACCGTTGGAGAGAAGTGTTGCCCGAGGTATTATGGGCTTACCGAACCACGGCCAAGTCCAGCACGGGCGAGACCCCTTTCTCGTTGGTATACGGGACCGAAGCCCTTTTCCCCGTCGAGGTTGGCGAGCCGACTCTCCGTTTCAGATATGCAACCGAGGAGTTAAACGGGGAGGCCATGGTCGTAAGGCTCGACCTGGCAGATGAGATACGCGAAAGAACATTGGTCCGAATTGCGGCTCAAAAGCAGAGGATGGAAAGGTACTACAATCGGAGAGCCAACTTTCGGCATTTCCGGGTTGGGGACTTGGTACTTCGAAAAGTCACTTTGCATACAAAAAACCCAAACGAGGGAAAGCTAGGACCAAACTGGGAAGGGCCGTACAAGGTGACCGGTGTAACAGGCAAAGGATCGTACCAGCTGGAGTCCATGGATGGACAATGCCTACGCAACAACTGGAACATAGCCCATCTGAAAAGATATTACTGCTAAGGTATGATCCTCTCATATACCTTCTGTTAACCGTATTGTCTTTTTGCAGGAAATCGAACACGACACAAAAATAGAAACTTAGGACTGAAAGCACGTGTTGCACTCTTTTCCTTAAGTGCGGTTTTGTCCCAAAATGGGTTTTCCGCCGAGGTTTTTAATGAGGCAACGAGTACAACGTGCTACGCAATAAAGGCAAAGGGCCAGAACTCGGACACCCGAGGTTGCATCTCCCGAGTGAGGGCTTGGTAACACTCACCCGACCTCGAAGCTCGGACCCGTGTTAAGGGGCCACAGTACCCACATCGAGGCATGGCACGATAAAGAGAAACAAGGGAGGAAATTCAGCATTTGCCACGGCAAAAGCATAGGCCGGCCACCGCCTTCGATGTAAGGACCAAATGATCATAATGAATCGTGTCCCATTCAGCATTTGCCACGGCAAAAGCATAGGCCGGCCACCGGCCACCGCCTTCGATGTAAGGACCAAACGATCATAATGAATCGTGTCCCATTCAGCATTTGCCACGGCAAAAGCATAGGCCGGCCACCGGCCGCCGACTTCGATATAAGGGCCAAACGATCGCAATGAATCGTGTCCCATTTAGTGTTTGCTATGGCAAAGATACAAGGAATGAAAATTCTCCTATATGTACGAACACTTGTAATACAAAAGTCATTACAATAACCAATATTTTGGCAGTGCTCAAGTTGTACGCCCAAAACACTGGGCGAAGTGAGGTCATCTCAAATCGGCCTTAAAGATAAGTCTCACGGGCAGAATTAATCAACGACCACAGATCATCTTGTCCGAAATTCGGACCAATAGTTCAAGGCAGAATAAAAACAAGCAATCAAGCGAAGACACAAGAGAAGTGTAACTTTCATATACGCAAAGGATACTTTTATAAAGAGTACATTTACATCAAAAATAAAAAAGATCCTATGCTACTCAGCACGGCTAGAGTCAGAATAATCGGACTCGGTTCGTTCGGAGTCATCCGAGTCGGACCCAAGGGCATGGTTGGCCTCCTCCTCCATCTCCTTGGCCTGGGTAATCAGGGCCGGAAGATCGGATAATCCGCGATCGGCCTCTTCAAGGGTGAGCCGCCGAGACTTCCACTTCTCATACTCGGCAACAATGGCAGTATGGGCCTCGGCCGTCTCCACGCCTTTCCAGGCTTCTTCTAAGTCGGCCTCAACCTTAGCCAACTTAGCCTCTAGCTCGGCTCGGCCTGCCACAGCAATAGTCCTCATGTGGACAGCAGCTTCTAGCTCGGCCCTCGGGGACGAGATTGAAGGAACGTCTGTAGAAGTGCTTTCAGACATGATTGAAAGAAAAGGAGAAAAGTAGGGAATGGCGTAAAGGAAACGAAGGAAGTGACGATTTGAAGAAGCAAAGAAGCAATTGACGAGAGTAGTGACAAAGCTAATTCCCTTTCCTTTTTTTTTTTTTTTGTATTGGTAAGAGAAGGTTTGGCAACGAATTTGTGAACGGAAAGGATGGTTTTTGACGCACAGAAGGAAGAAGAAAAGGGAGAGCAAACCAGAAAAGTGAAAAATGAGGAAAGGAGGGGCTTTATATAGGCGTAAGGGAGGAACGGTTATCGAGGGCGGCCAATCGAGGATCGCCACGTGTTGCGACATTAATGCGAGACGACGTGTAAAAGGCGGTTGACAGGAACGAACAAACCAGAATCGGACACGTGGGCGACAAAAAGGAAGACGAAACGCAGCCGTTCCCGCCAAAATAAAGTGATAAGAATTGGCCGTCCGGGTGGCCGGATGTACGATTCATTCACTTCCCATCACTCCGATAGATCGTTGGTCCGGGAAGCGTGGGGCTATCTGTATACGGTGAAAACCGGATGAGGGCCAATCCGGGGTAGCCGTGGCTCGGAGGAGGAAAAGGAGGGAAAGTTCGTGTATAGGCATCTGGTTTCCGGATAAGCATTCGGATCAAAGCCGAGCGGAAGCATCATCGGTCCCGGTTTTTAAGCTACCGAAGGTTCGGATCTCTTTCCGGGGGGGGGGGGTTACCGCCGGAGGTCCGGTACTCGTGAGTCCGTTGGTCCGTTATGACCGTTACTGGGGCGCAGCAGTGGTGTCACATCATGGTCGGCTATCAACTATGCGTGTGTCAGACGGCGCCGTCAGTCAGATCCCATCACATCCATTCAGGGGCTGTCCCTTTATTATTATTTTATTAATTCATATTGTGGAAGGCCCATGGGTTCATCACTATAAATAGGGCATTCCCTCCTCCCTTTGGGGGTTGGTTCATCTTTATTCAAAAGAACACTTGTAACACAATACCTATATATATACAGTTCTTGCAATCTCAATATTGATATTTTCCATTGTAAGTTTGTCATCTGTATCATATTTCTTCAATCAATTGGCCATACGCGGAGTCATCCGTCACTTGCGCTCCTTGCTCGCTTATCAATAAGCATTCTCATCCACGGTTTGTAATAAACATTGGGACTCAAGCACATATCCTATACTCACACACAAATTCAATTGATTACCGAATCCGGGGTAAACAGTCACCTCCCAGTTAAATTACCTCATAGTATTATCCAAACTTCTTTTGTTATGATGCTGGTGCTAGAGCCCAGTTTGCTCGCACCTAGAAAATTTCACCAGATAACTGCGGCCTCTCTCCCGCATGACTACAAGGTATCTCTGTCCACTAAGACCACAACAGATGAGAAGAAATCAGGTAGCGTTTTCTGTCACAACTAGAATTTTAACCTCACATCTCATGATTCTCCTCCTGCTTCATTGACCCCTAAGTGGTCGTTTGGTACGTAGATAGATTTATCCCAGGATTCTAATTTATCCCATCTCTTGGGATTAATTTATCCCATTTAAGAGATGGGATAAAATAATCCCAAGATTAATGGGATAAGATGGGATATCTCATCTTTAAGTCTAGGATGCACTTTATACTATGTTTGGTACAAGGTATAAATTTAGAAATAATTACTTAATGTAGCTTCTTATAAGACCTATTTATCCTTTTAGTTATTTATATTTAGTAACTAATTTACTTTTCTAATTTACCATCCATAGCTATATAGTAACTATACACATACATGGTTAAACAAATCCCTTAATAATAGACATTGACTATTATTAAAATTGGTTCCATAATTCTAACTTCCCTTTCCTTCTTCAACCATGATTTTCCTTCTCTCTTCCATTTCCTTCTTCCACTAAATCCTAAACCCTAACTTCTTCTCAACAACGGCTATCATTGTTGTTGCAGGTTCTGCCAAACATGTTAGATTTTTTATTTATTTTTTTGGCATCAAAATATGGCATTTGTTAACATACCTTCTTGATGCCTCAATGTTATTTGATTCGTTGATTTTCTACACTATTATTTTTGTTTTCATCAATTAATATGTATGTAATTTGTGTTTTTGAACCAGTGATGCATATGTTTGCCTGTTTTTGTGTATTTGAACCAGTGATTAACTGGTTATCGAATACACATACATTCAATTTTGTATATGAATGTTTTATGTACTGGTGTATTTGAAACAGTGACGTATTTTGTTGTATGTATTTGTGTATTTGAAATAATGATCAACTTCGAATAAAATACACAGTCATTTAAATTCGTTTATGAATGTTTCTATGTATTTGTGTATTTGAACCAGTGATGCATATGTTTGCATGTTTTTGTGTATTTGAACCAATGAGTGACGTATTTTGTTTATATGTATTTGTGTATTTGAAATAGTGATGAACTGCGAATTAAATACATCGTCATTTAAATTTGTTTATGAATGTTTGAATGTATTTGTGTATTTGAATTTTTCAATAAAAACTTAAATACAATTGTTTTTTAAGTGTTTTGAAGTTACAAATCATGTATTTTTTTAATTTCCGGTTGAATGATCGTAGTCTCTGTTTTTATGTTTCCTTCTATTATTAATGTTTTTGAATTTTGAATTTAGTTACAAAAAGAAGGGAAGAGAGAAGGAAAATCATGGTTGGAGAAAAAAATGGAAGCTAAAATTATGGAACAAAATTTACCTTACCAAAAGAAGGAAAGAGAGAAAGATATTAAAAAAAGATAACACCACCGTTAATGCCTAAATTTAAGGGATCTGGTTATTGTTTACAAATTAGTTATGTATTTGAAGATCTTCAAATACATGCGTCCAAATACATAAACTAATGAAATGGTAGCTACATATCGTAATATTGAAAAGGCTAGCTACTAATGGTAAGAACCTATAATAAGGTAGTTATTTCCGTAAGTTTACCATAAATTTATACCTTCTACTAAATATGGTATAAAATTAATCCCACAGTTAGTGTTGGGATATCCCAACTAATACCGTCTACCAAACGCCCCCTTAAGTGCTCATCAAACTTAGTATGCACAATGTATTTTAACTCAAATATCCAATAGACAATAGTTACTAAAAACTAAACAGTACAAAATTAGAAGCACCAAAGCACACACAATTGTTGTAGTCAGTACCCACAATGACGCACATTTGATCCTTTTTTCCAACACTTGTGCTCAACAAAACACAAATCCATTACAGCAAAAACTTCACACATTCAAAAAATGTACAAAAAATTCATCCAAACACGTTATATAACTTGTCGGTGCATTCATAGTAGAAACATGCAAAAGGAATTAATGAAGAAAACAAGAATAGCATCATCAATGTAAACATCAAGCCAGAGTTCCTTCATAGGAAGCGTAAAGTTACAGGCGCCATTACAACGTCAGCCAGTAACAGGAGGATTGAAATGGCGGAAATAGAAAGCCCCAAAAACGACCACGAATTTGGGAAATATAGTGTCGTTAGGATGTTCGTAATTGAAATGAGGTAGACATTGAAGAGGAAAACGAGAAAACACACAATTATAGCCATGATCACTCGAGTTAAATTTAATTCCCCCATAGTTGTGCGAAAATATCTCGATTTGAATGGATTCACGAATCGTGTTTTTACATATATGTTTGAGATATGAGCGTAATTTAGGCATTAACTTTGATGGAGCTAATACAACAGCTTCTTTACAGACTTACTTTAGAAGAAAATCAAGACAAGCATGTGCACAACAGTTATTACAAAATTTACTACAATAGTATTTCTCTTAGTTTTAGGAGTTTGTCTTTATGTTTTAGTTTAAATGTCAGTCCCTATAAGGATTTTAGTAAGAAATAATTATCTGTACTTTGCATCTGGAGATTTGTCCACTTTATACTGACATAATTATTGTTTAATGCAGTATTTAAGATTCTTGCACTTCATTTAGCCAGTAAAAATTCTTCTTCATATCTCTTTATCCTCGCATGTCTTACTAGTTTGATGGTTGATCCAAGATGATGTCTACCTGTTCTTCCAGCGAACGGCCACTAGGAGTACTGCTGGTTAGAACATCCTCCAATTTTTAAATGGTAAATGATTTCCCTATCTTCTATAGTTAATATAAATTTAGCGGCTCAATGGCAAACTTCACAAGCATAACATCACCGATAAATCAAATGTAAATGTAGAATCTAAAGAAGAAATTTAGATGGTAGAAATTGCCTAGAAGCGGACAGTACTTAAGATATATGACATTTGTAGCCTATTGTCAAAGAGTAATTAAATGATCACCAGCTTTACTCCTTTGGGAACTTTTGGTTGAAGCTGCAGCATAGCCAGGTCTCTTGCTTTCTCTTTACAATTTTCTCTTACATTTTAAAACCAATTTCTTACATCTTCAAACTCGTTGCGGGGATCAATAATGAATTTCTCAAGCGCTAAACTATTTTCAAGAAGGTAAGTTGCAAGTTCCACATCATTTGTATCTCCTAAATAACCTCTATATTGAACTTCTGTGAGATGTTGATGGGGAGATTTCAGTCTTCGTACAAATGCTTCCTTCTTGGACATCCGTAATATCCCTATGAAGCTCGATTATAAATTTATGCAGGTATGGAGCTGCCTCTAGAAGTGGAGTGATTCCAAGCAGAGAACCAGATTCCACGTAATTGAATCTCAATGTTAGCCGTTTGAGATTGTTGAATGTTGGAAAAGAACCACCAAAATGACGACACACTGATTGATGATAACCTTCAAGTGAGAGCATCACCAATTGGGTGAAATTAGTTGTAATCATGGGAGCAAGGTCATGATAAAACATTCCGCGCATGGCTTGATTAATATCAATATAAAGAATTGAAGTAACGTTCTTGAGAAGCAAGGTTTTTATTAATCCCCTAAATGTAAGACAAGATTAGCATTACGGCTTTCCAACGAATCTAAAGGGCAATACCATATCACCAAATGCTTCAATTTGAGGGAAGGACCAAAAACTTTCTAATGGTTGAGACCGTGTGATAGATAACAATTCAAGAAGGGGGTAGCTCGAGATTAAACTTTCAACATCCTGACCACATAAACTCTATTTAGAGTCGGCCTTTTGAGATCCTTAAATCCAGCGCTTAACAGTTCAATGGGAAAAGAATATTTACCGAGTCATGTAGGCTTTAACCAATTGAGATCGACTGAGAAGTCTAATTTAAGGCTTTGAATCTTCTTAGATGATGTAAACGTGAGGCACTTATAAATTTCACATGTAGCAGCAGTATCAGTAATCTCAAGAAAAGGAAAAGCAATGCTGAATTCTTCTAAAACAGGAAACTTACGCGAATCCAAAGCACGACTAATCCAATTGATATGCCTCGTCACTCCCTTTGTGCAGACAATTGAATGATCCAACCCCATAATCGGAAGGTTCGGATTAATAAAGTTGAGACGTGAGATATACGTCCAAAGGTACCGCCATCGACTTGAAAGCAAACTTGTGACAACTGCTTCTTCAATTGTCCCCTTAGAGAGTATTGATACAAGAAGTTCCTGAGGCAATTGGCTAAGCCTATACTTGTTGGATAAGTTTTCTCCGGTGACCGTTCGACCACCATTAAAGAAGAAGAAGGTAAAGTGGCGGACAGAACGAAGCCTCTGTTAACTGAAGTGGTTGACTAGAATTATAAGGGTGAAGTGTTTGACTAGACTTATAAGGGTATTGGACACAAATTTATTTAGTCACACATTTTGGGCCTACTCGTTCCATTGGACCAGACAACACAACTTGGGAATTCAGAATGCACAAAACTGGCCCAATACAAGAGATATACAAATTGCTTACATCACATATACATACGTCATTGTCTATTGTACAGATTTTACAATTTGTTAGGAACAACAACCAATAGAATAGTGACAAGTGCATAGTTTGTTAGGTTTCATTTTCATTCCTTTTGCTATTTATGCAACACTGTACAGCGTTGTTTTCATCAAGGAATATACAAAATATTCTCTCATCTTCTTTTCTTTCATGGTATCAGAGCATCTGCTCTAAAACCCCTATTTTCATATTCATCTCTCATCAAAATCTTCAATTTTCTGTTTTTTCTACGGTCATCTTCAATCTTTTTTTACTTTTCTTCAATTTTTTTCAATTTCTAGACATCAAATATGGCTGATAACACTGAAATAGATCAAGCTGCAACTGTAGTAGTCACCACTGAAACTGTGAATGCCTCACACCCATACTTCATTTCCCCTTCAGAAACACCTGGTATGCAGCTGGTCAACTCTCCTTTTGATGGAAAGAGTTTTGCTGGTTGGAGAAGAGGTATGCTCATAGCTTTTGCTGCCAAAAACAAGGCAGGCTTCATAGATGGTTCTTCAACAAAGCCATCAGGGGACTCAGATCTGGAAAAGGCATGGTCAAGAGAAAATAGTATGGTTATTGCTTGGTTACTGAACTCAACTTTCAAAGGAAATTTCTGAAAGTGTAATCTATTTTACCACTGCTAAGGACATATGGGGTGATTTAGAAGCTAGGTTTGGGTAGAGCAGCGGCGCCAAACTATTTCAACTCCAAAAGGAGTTGAGTGACCTAACACAGGGTGCAAGTGACATTGCAACTTACTATACCAAGATGAAAAGGCTTTAGGATGAGCTTGAGAGTCTGGATTCATTCATCTGCAGCCGTGTGTGCACCTGTGAAGCAAAAACAAATGCTCAAAGCTAAGCAAGATAAAAAACTGGTCAAGTTTCTTATGGGTCTCAATGATATTTACTGTGGTGCTAGAGGCAATATCTTGATGATCTCTCCACTTCCCTCTGTTGCTAATGCTTATGCACTCCTAATGCAAGAGGGAAAATAAAGGGAGATGCATTCTACATCTAAGTATCCAGGTGAAACCTCCTCTTTCATAGCAGCTGGTTAAGGTGGTCAGAGACCATACTATAATGATGCAAAAGGACCTAAAGGAAATGTTGCCAACAAGAAAATTTCTCCTACTTGTAGATACTGCAAGAAGGTTGGACACACCATTGACCAGTGCTACAAGATCAAGGATTTTCCACCAAATTTCAAGTTTACTAGAACTAGGAACAATCAGAACTTTGCTTAAGGTAATGCAGCATTCAAACAGGAAAGAAATGGGGAACAGTTCTTCTACAATAATGACTCTAGGGATGCAAGTAAGCAGCTCAGTCAAGAGTAGTTGCAGCAAATTGCACAAATGCTGAGTCAATTCAAGGCAAATAATCAAAACAATGAGCAGACCAATGAACCTAATGCAATCTGTGCTGGTACACAAACTGTTTCTTTCTCTTTTAATTTAAATTCCCCAAACAAGTTCCTAAATAGTGACTCGTAGATCATTGACTCAGGTGCTACTGAGCATATGAGTTTTAACAGAAAGTTCTTTATTTCAATCTGTCTTTACCTAGTCTAATCTCTGTTAAACTACCTAATTCTCAACAAGTTAGAGTTATTCATGCAGGTTTAGTCAAGTTGTTCACTCAAGTAATCATACATAAAGTCTTGTTTATTCCTAGTTTCCATTATAACCTTCTTTCAATTCACAAACTGTGCCTTCAATTTATTATTGGCTAATGTTCAATTCTTCTCATTGTTTCATACAGGGCCCTTTAATGAAGAGCCCCATGGTCCTTACAAAGGAATCTAGGTGCTCAAATCTGCTCCAGAAACAAGTCCTCCATTAGTTCCTAGTTTAGTTAGATCTTGTAATGCTCTGTCTGTTTCAGTTTGTCAATCAAAAGGCACTAGGCCATTAGCTTTGTCTTCAGTTTCAGTTTCTGATGTAACTAGTAAGCTATGGCATATAAGACTAGGCCATATGCCCTTGTCCAATATGAAAAATATCAATGAAATTCCAGTTTCCTTTTGTTCTAAATTTGATGTTCCATGTGATGTTTTCCCTTTCGCAAAACAAACCAAGTTGTCTTTCCCCAATAGCAACATTAATTCTAAAGCAGCATTTGATCTAATACACATAGACACATGGGTTCTAAACAAATCACCTACCTATGATGGTTTTAGATATTTTCTTACTGTAGTTGATGACTATACTAGATGCATATGGATTTTTCTTCTATCTACCAAAAGCAATGTTTTTCCCATACTCAAGTCTTTTATCGTTATGATTGAAAGGCAGTTTGATAAGAAAATAAGAAAGATCATATCAGATAATGCTTGGGAACTAGGGGCCAGTAATGAATCTTCTGAGTTCTTAAAATCTCAGGGCATTGTTCATCAAACATCCTGTGTAGAAACCCCTCAACATAATGGCATAGTTGAGAGAAAACACATATATTTATTAGAAGTTAGTAGAGCTTTATTATTTCAGTCAAGTCTTCCTCACAAGTTTTGGGGAGACTGTTCGATAACAGCCACTCACTTAATTTATGTCCTACCAAATTACTAAATTTTCAAACTCCTTTTGAAAGATTATTTGAAAACAAACCTAATTGTTCTTCTCTTAAGGCTTTTGGTTGTCTTGTTTTTTCATCTACTTTAGTTCAAGGCAAGTCCAAACTATGTCCTAGAGCTAAACCATGCATTTTCTTGGGTTATCCTTTTGAGAAAAAGGGATACAAACGTATGAGTCTCAAAACTAAGAAGATTTTTGTATCCAGAAATGTCATCGTCCATGAAACCAATTTTCTTCTTTCACAAAAACATCTTACACCTCCTATTTTTGCATCTCCCTCACTTAATCCTAATCCTACTTCACAACATCCTTCCATTGCTCTTCTAGAAGACTTAATTTAGCAACAACTATCCTCTACATCTCCCTATTCCTCTATTGCTACTTCTACCCCTGACCTCACACATTCACACAGAACTTCCCAATCCTGGTCCTAGTTCATCTGATCCAAGCTCTTCACAACCATCTTCCCACACACCTGAACCTACTTCATCAAATCCTCATATCATGAATCAACCTATTCCTCCTCCTATATTTGAACAACCTGTACCTCCTCCCAATTCTATCATCCTTAGATAATCTACAAGAGCTACAAAAACTCCATCATATTTAGAAGACTATATTTGTGACATAGTTCATCTAGCAAATGTTTCAACTACTTGCTTCCTCTCCCCTGTCTCTCCTCACTCTTTCTCCTTTACATCTCTCTCTTCCTCCAATCAACATTTCCTCAATGCTCTCTCTCACTTTCAAGAACCAACCAGTTTCAAACAAACTAGTCTACACCCAGGATGGAAAGAGGCCATGTGTAAGGAAATTAATGCTCTAATTTTAAATAAAACTTGGGATGTTTTTCACTTAACCCAAGGACAGAAGGCTCTCCCTTGCAAATGGGTATACAAAGTTAAACTTAAATCTGATGGTAGTGTTGAGAGACTAAAAGCCAGATTAGTTGTTAGGGGAGATGTTCAAAGGGAAGGTATTGATTTCAATGAAACTTATAGTCCAGTTGTCAAAAGGACAACCATCATATGGTTGTTAGCTATTGCAGCCAAGAGGAATTGAGGTTTGTTTCAGCTAGATATTGACAATGCATTACTACATGGGGAGCTTAAAGAAGAAGTTTTTATGAAATTCCCTCCTGGAATGGAGGTTTGTGATCTTAATTTAGTTTGCAAGTTGAAAAAGTCTTTATATGGATTACGACACGCTTCACGCCAATGGTATACAAGACTGACTTTAGCTCTTAGTTTCAAGGGATACAGTCACTCACTCAATGATTACAGTTTATTCTTTAAGAGGAATAGGCTAGATATCATAATCCTAGCAGTCTATGTTGATGATAACAGGCAATGACTTAAGTGAAATCCATTCAATCAAAGCCTTTCTAGACTTGGAATTTAAGATCAAAGATTTGGGAAACTTATAATATGTTTTGGGAATAGATTACTCCGAGAACCTCAGGGTCTGATCTTGAACCAGAGGAAATTTGCCATGGAAATGTTGAGTGATTTCAATTGCCTTGATCTTCGTCCAGCTTCTTCTCCATTAGATCCATCTCACAAATTACACACAAAACAAGGAAAATTGTTAGCAAATCCTTCCATTTATCGAAAATTAATAGGAAAGCTGAATTTTTTAACACATCAGATCTTTCATTTTGTGTGCAACATTTAAGCTAATATATGCAATCACCTCGAGAACCCCATTTTGATGCTGGTATTCACATTTTGAGCTTTGTCCTTTTAGATCCTGGCCTCGGTCTTTTTATGTCTTCTTCTCCAAACTTCGAGTTAAGGGCCTTTTTGTGATGCCGACTGGGCCACTTGCCCGGAAAGTCGTCGTTCCATTAGCGGATACTTCATCAACTTTGGAGACTGGCCAATTTCTTGGAAGTCCAAGAAACAAGTCTCTGTTTCCCTTTCCTCGGCGGAGGCTGAATACCGATCGATGCGCCGAGTAGTCGCAGAAATTACTTGGCTTGTTCGCCTCTTTGAAGATCTATCCTTTTCACCATCTCTTCCGATCTCCTTACACTCAGACTCACAAGCAGCTCTTCACATCGCCAAAATTCCCGTGTTTCATGAAAGAACGACGCACGTGGATCTAGATTGCCATTTTGTCCAGCAACAATACCTTGCCAGACTCGTTTCCCTCTCTTTTGTACCCTCAAACTCACAAATCGTAGATATTTTCAATAAACCTCTAAATGGTCCCACTCACCAGCACATTTTGGGCAAGTTGGGTCTGCATACTGCCCCTCCAACTTGAGGGGGGGGGGGGGGGAGGGGGTGTTGGACAAGTTTTCTCCGGTGACCCTCCGACCACCATTGAAGAAGAAGAAGAAGGAGGTAAAGTTGCGGACAGAACGAAGCCTCTGTTAACTGAAGTGGATGACTAGAATTATAAGGGTGAAGTGGTTGACTAGACTTATAAAGGTATTGGACCCAAATTTGTTTAGTCACACATTTTGGGCCTATTCATTCCATTGGCCCAGACAACACAACTTGGGAATTCAGAATGCACAAAACTGGCCCAATACAAGAGATATACAAATTGCTTACATCACTACACATACGTCACTGTTGTATACGTGTATATTCTTATTGTATAGATTTTTACAATTTGTTAGGAACACAAGCAATAGAATAGTGACAAGTGTATAGTTTGTTAGGTTTCATTTTCATTCCTTTTGCTATTTATAGCAACACTGTACAACATCATTTTCATCAAGGAATTTACAAAATATTCTCTCAACATCTTTTCCTTCAATCCTCCACCTCCATACTTGCAATACTACTTACACTTCGTTGTAATTTTGTTCAGTTAAATAGACCTAAATATGAAAACCTTTTAGCCTCCGATCTGTAGTGATTTTATTACAAAGGCCAAGTAGATCATAGACTTCTCCTGCAACTACAATATTAGACTTTTACTATAACTAAAAACTTAAATATTCTACTAAATCAGATATTAGATTCCTCTTATAACTAAACTACTAATTAATCCAAAAAAACTATAGCAGTAACAGATGTAACACCAAACATCTGCCATTATTTTGTTACTAACACTATTTAGGACGATTCTTTTATGAAAAATTGTTGTTGTCCAATCAGTTCTTTTTTGTACGCTCTTTTTTGTCGCCTTTACTCTCTATTTTTTTATTTTATTTTTTTGCCTTTTCCTTCGCTTTTGTTACAGACTACATATTTTGGTATGGTAGAAAATATTTATCAAATAAACATATTTCTAAAAATTATAAGTTAATCTTCACACGTAGCTGAAAAATATTTTTAAAAATATGTTTTACCAAACGGAGGACAACGACGGCTATGCATTATTCGGATTCTTTAGTTTAGTTTTTTTTGGTTTGGACAACTGGGGATGTGCATATTGTTTTTCTTTTCAAAATGTTTACAACTGAATTCAAACAGTACTAATCGTTCCAGAAACTAAACCGGTATAAATCTAAACATAATGTTAGTCCGGTTTCAAGTTCTTGTTTTTTCATCTAGTTAACAACCCTTCAAATGTATGCTACTGTAACAAATCTATATGAAGAATAATTGGTAGGTCATATATGCAATGGCTGATTAATATTAATGAACAAGTTTAGTACTCCCTCTCTCCCAAAAAGATTGTCCTTCTTTCTTTTTTAACTTATCCCAAAAAGATTGTTTCCTTTTTTATATTTGAAAATAATTTAACTTTATGAAATAATTTACAGCTATACAAATATCTAAGACTTATTTTGGACCACACATTTTAAAAGTTTTCTTTTATTTTTTAAATTTTGTTCTAAATCAAAAGAGGATAATCTTTTTGTGATGGAGGGAGTAATTGATTTTAGGAGGAACTTTAGTTAGAGTTAGCCAGTTAGGAACTTAGGTTTCTCCTTAAATTAACTCGGGAGTAACATTAGTTGAGAACCTAGTTTGTACTGAGATCCACTACATAAGCATTTATGTCATAACAAGTCTCATCAACATCAACACTGTCTCATCAACATCAACACTGTTGGAGGGATTATTTTTATCAATTTGATTTATTTTGTAACTTTATGTTCCTTTTTAGGTTAAAAAGTATAAGGAGAGCCTTAATGAATTCAGAGTCCGAAACCAAAATGTCCCCCAAAAAAATATTTTGAATTAAAATACCCTAATAAAAAAAATATTATCAAAATACCTTTAGCGCAGTAATTTATTGCGCTAAAGCAGTTAACTGGGACGAGAGAAATTCTTTTTAGGAGCTATTTCACGCGATGACAACCAGGAGTCAATTCATATTAAAAGCAGAAGAGGGAATTCAATGTCAATCGCCATCCACTATAGTAATGCCAATAAAAATCGAAAATGAGACCCGCCTACTCGGGTCTTTTATGGACTCCGTTAACTACTATAGCGCAATAAATTACTGCGCTATAGTCCCTCCCATTTTTTTTTAGCCCTTTTGGTTAACCCTTCTTCCATTACACTTTTTAACGTACTTTGACCACAGATTAATCATGCTTCGGGCCCCTGAAACTTCAATATTTTATATAAAACCTTACTTATTTTTTTGTGATTAATAAGGTAGGATCAATACATCAAGGATACACAAAAGTTCGGATGGCCGTTTTAGTGGTTGAAAAGTGCTCGAACGTCATTTTCGTTTGAAGGCTCGGTGACATTAGCTTGAAGTTCTTACAAATACTTAAACTTGTTCATTAATAATTAATCAAAAGTTATTCAAAATGGAAGCATTCATAATTAAAAAATAAACTTAATTAAATTGCATCATTCATAACCTTGAGTAGATGAAAATACTTAACATACTAATATTCTTCAAAATAACAGCATAATCATAAATTCAACTTAAAACTAAAATCACAACATTCTTAATTATCATCAGAGTACAAGTCCTCAATATCGTCCTCAGAAAAATATTGGCGGTTTCTTAAGACACATCTTTTTTCAGTAGCAGTTAGTTCTCTGCCGGTTGATGATGCTTGTTCTTCGGCCAACGTTAGCATGTAAAATCTACATCGTCTTGCCAGCATTCTGTTGTTTTCTTTTCTAATCCTTTGCACGGCAAGCTCGCAAGTTTCTGGACCTACTTGAGGCATGGTTAAGGAGTACCTTGTTGGGATTGGAGCGTTGAGATTTTTCAAGTCACGAACAAGACGTTCTGATTCGGCAAGCCGATGTGACCATTCTCGGCGTAAACCGCAATAATATTCCCGCTGATCTGAATATTTCACACTGCAGAAATCATCAATACGCTCTATAAGAAGGTGGGGATTTAGCTCATCTAGTTTGAAATCACTGGTATCGCTCGAAAAACTGCTATGATTTGAGCTCTCATCATCACTGCTATTTGGTTCTTTTGGAAGGAGTAAAGACCAAGCTGAGTTTCTACTACTCGACATTGAATATGGTGTAGTCTAATAACAAAAGAAAGGGCTACTTATATAGTTGCAAACCCCCAAGTACCCTCGGGGGGAGGGGGGCGAAGGGGAGGGTCTTTATGACCCTACCTACTTACCTTCTTGTAAGAAAAATATTAATTTTCATCGGACATTTCACAGTCCGAATCCCACTTGGATCTAAATCTTGTGCTACCATGTATACCATATTATACCCTATAGTAATGTATTTGCATCCGATTGTTCTCTTCGCAAAAACGACTAAGAGCCAAATTAAACTCTTGTGGAGTTCCGCGAGGCATTGACATAGCACGTTTTTTTTTGGGCGTTTAAGCCCTACTGACTCTAACTTGTGCTCCAGTGTTGCAGCTTCCCTAACACGCCAATCCCACTCCTCTCTCATTTTATTATTGTATTCTCGATTGAATCCGTCTTTAGGGTTATTTGAGTAATGAAAATCATCATCACCTAGTTCCCAGGTCCTACCCATTGCTTCAAAGATGTTTGCTAGAGTGAATGATATAACACGATTAATATCTCTAAATTGGTCAAAAAATGACATCGTAACTCAATTTTGTGTGGAATGTTGTGTTAGTAACAGTTATTCGTCAAATTACGTTATATAAAGTCTGATTCGAATCATGACGTTTTTTTGTTTGACAGTTAAGGTAACAATATGATGCAGCGGTATAGCTGTCACGACCCAACCCCGTAGGCCGCGACTAGTGTCCGTGCTGGACACCCAAACGTACCCAATAACCCAAACCAACATATTATCAAAATATATTAATATAAAGGTTAGTTGGCGCTACTAAATATCACAGATGAACAGATTTTGCACGTAGAGGCCGATAAGGCCATCACCGATCATAACAACCCAAAACATATACAGAACCCACACAAGTCTGTCTACAGACCTCTACAGAACATAACAGAATCATAAGATGGGACAGGGCCCCGTCGTACCCCTGAATAGCGTACATATATACAATAGCAGAAGATTGTACCAAAATATAGGCTCCGGATAAAGGAGCGCTCCAAAATAGCAGAATAAGATCCTAAGCGGACGGATCAGCAAACCTGTCGTCGGTACCTGCGCGGCATGAAAACGCAGCCCCCGAAGAAAGGGGGTCAGTACGAAATATGTACTGAATATGCAAAGCCTGAATTACAGAAACAAAATCATAACTGGTACAGAACGTACAGAAAGTAAATAGAAAACCCAAAGTATCAGATACATATTTTCAAAACATGCAGAGTGTGTACAGAAACATATGTCACATGAAATCCGGCCCCTGCCAAGGGACTCGGCAGACAGAACGTGGCCACCCTCCCGACGCTGGTGCCACAACACAGAAGAATCAGAACAGGGGCATAACCCTGTAACATAATATGTCATATCAGATGGCCATAGCAAATCATATCAGAACAAGCGTACATGGCACAGCATACTCCACAAACCCATGTACGCGTATACCTGCCCCCTCACATCGAGGCACGGCGAACAATGCAAAGGATCACGCTTGACAACATATCCTGGCCCGGGCTCAGTGGGGGAAACATTGAGGCATCCACGAACGGAGTAGTGAGAAACTAAATGCACTAAAAATACCATATATATATTTCCAGAGACTCAATGAGGCATATCGAATGTCAAATCAAATCAATGAAATCGGACGGAAACATAGTAAGTAAATTTAGATGTCATAACGGGTTACGGAGGCATAATCTATCCGAGATCGTTTTCAAGATTCAAAACAATTTATAAGACTTAATGAAATATTTAAAATAGTTTTTATTTAGTAGATAAAGGAGTAGTTAGAGTATCTCTAACGAAAACGCTCGAAGACAAGTCATAGACACATAAAGGGTAAAATTGGAAATAGTGGGCCCACCTCGGGACCAATGAAGCGGTGGGCTCAAATTACGTATTTTTAAGCTTATGGGGTCACCTACAAAGGTTCTAGGACATTCCATAACTTCGTAAGCAATTTGGGAAAAAATTTCATAATTTTTCATCAAAGCATACTTAAGGAATTCAATTCTATTGAATGAAAAAGCGACGATTTCAAACGCGGATTCCGGTGGACAGAATATTCCCCGAGGCGTAAATCCAAGCCTAGTACATCTAGGACATGCCAAGAGAAGAATCGGGATAGCTTTACATACCTTATATGCTCTTTACGCCTTTCCAAATTCAATTCCCGTTTCGCCCAAAATCTGCAATTGGTCACATTTACCAATTCTCAATTTCCAATCTTTAAGTATTCAATCTTTATTCATAATTGCCTACAGAAATTTGGGCAGCATCTCCCCTATACATATAGCATCCCCGAGAATTTAACTCGGCCAAAACAATCAACAACAACCCAACAACAACATCAACAACAACAACAATCACTATAAACACAATATAACTTAACTAGCTATCTTTCCAACATAATGTCATAACCTTCATTTCAACTTCAATTTCCAAACTAATCTCAATGGTTTCACATTCATCATTAATCTAGATCATCACAATATAATTTGGAAATATTTCATATCATTTCTACGAAATATTCACAAGATATACAAAATATACAAACTTTCCACCAAAACATAATTCACCCAAAACTTCAAATCTTCAACCTACATATTCATAACATATTTCCATCTTCCAATTTCATCAACCATAATCATAATTCACATCTTAACAACTTCATTTCCATAATATCACAAAATCATTCTAAAGTGACATAATCTTCTACATTCCAACTTCAACCAAAATTCATTCAACTTTCATTCCCAATATAATTTTCACCATAACCACAACTAATACAACATAAAATTCAACTCATATATGTATACAACATATATACACTCATGGCTACATATATATATACATACCCACTTTGCAAACTTCCTTATTTCCATAATTTCTACTCATTTCCACATACCACAACATAAACAAACCTTCATAACATAAGAAAAAGAAATTGATTCTTACCTTTTTCTACAACTCCTTCACTTGAACAAGTTGTCAACTTGAAGAAATAAGTGCTCCTTCTTCCAAAACAATTACACCAAGTTGTAAAGGACCCTTAAATTAGTAGGAATACCACAAGAAAATAATTTTTGGAGGAAGATTTGGAGGGGTGAATTTTCTATGGCCAAACCCGAAATGGCCCTTTTTTTTGCTCTTGTTTTGTTTGTTCTTTCTCCTTCTAAGTTTCTTGAATCATCTAAGGGATAATGATCCCTTTATAATTAATTTGCCACATGGAAATTAATTAATTTGGTGGGCTTGGACCAGGTATGGCCGGCCACCCTCTCACCTTGGGCCTAAATTTTTCTTTTCATTTTTTTGGGCCAACTCGGTTGGTCCCGAGTTGGGCCTAGCCCACTGACCTTTCGACCTTAAAACGTCCATATCTCCTTGTACCGACGTCACCTGGGAACCCACGACCTATGGTTGGAAAGATAATTCAATTATCTACAAATTCTAATTCTTGGTATTTTTCCAAATTCCAAACATATAATACCGTTTTTGCCCCCCAAAGTCAGGTCACCCGAAAACGTTTTCTTAAAAATATTCGTTTGGAGGACTTCCACTTTGATTTGGCCCAAGGGTCCTTCTTGAGTTGTGTTTAACTTCACATATGTGATTCATATAATTTGTCACATGTCCCAAAAAAAAAAATCTTGACGTGTGGGCCCCACCTCAGCTTACAAATAATTCGACGTTCAAAAATACGGGATGTAACATCCTCCCCCCCTTTAGAACATTCGTCCTCGAATGTTAAATTAATCTTATAGGGTCTTGTAAGCATTTTGGGGAAAATATATCACAAAGTAGAGGCTAGATCTTTCAATACACTTATATTTCGAAAAAGACATTAGTATACCTGTATCCGCGTTTGGTAGCGCCTCCGGGTCCTGTCGACTAGTCAAGGCATAGATGCGGTTCGAAGGACCGCTTGAACTGGGAGCCCCGCCACTACCTCTGCCGCGGCCTGCTGATGTCGACGTACCCTGCCCCGCAGGGCGCATGGCTATCGAAGGAGACGATGACCCAGCGACTGATCCGGTAGGCTGCGCTGCACCTCCCAAATTACCCTTATACGGACACTCTCTCACAGTATGGCCCTGACGGCCACAAGAATAACAAGCACCTGTAGCACGGTAGCACTCTCCAGGGTGGTATCTCCCACAATAAGAACACTGAGGCCTGGGTGGCCTCGTCTGACCGGAACTCCTGTCTACCCGCGAACCTGAAACCCCGGAGCTCTGGCCTGCTCCTAAATACCCTGGGCTATCAAATCTCCTGCCTGAGAACTGCGGAGGTGTGCTCTGTGCTGGCTGGGAAGAATGCCTGCTAGACTGCTGCTGCTGCTGAGGCTGCCCACTCCGAAATTCCTCAAAATACCCAGATGATCTGGCCCTCTTGGGCTGTCTTCGATCCTGACTCCTATCGGGCTGATGACCCCTGTGCCGGTCCTCCATGCCCTGAGCGTGCGCCTGAATCCGGGCAATATCCATATCGGGCTGAGCGGCCAATACCAAGCAACTGTCGACAAAATAACGGTCCAGCCCCATAATATACCTGTGCATCCTGTCAGCCATAGTAGCTACCACAGCAGGTGCATATCGGGCCAATGAGTCGAACTCCATACTGTACTCTCGAACACTGCAGCCCCTCTGTCTAAGCAATAAGAATCTGTCAGCCCTGGCCCGCCGTAACTCCGGAGGCAGAAAATGGCTAAGAAAAGCCTCAGAAAACTCATCCCAGACTGCTGGGGGAGCACCAACGCCTCTGGCTAACTCCCAAGACTCGTACCAATTTGCTGCTACATCATACAACCGGTACGAAGCCAACTCCACTGACTCTGTCGCAGATGCCTTAATCAAATGTAACGTGCGCCGCATCTTCCTGATAAACTCCTCAAGATCCTCCTCGGGCTTTGTCCCGAAGAACTCTGGAGGATTACAGGTCAGGAACTCACGAGCTCTCGAACTGTCACGTCTGTCTGCACGACCATCCCCAAGTCCGTGCCTATGAACCTGCCCTGCTACCAGTCTGGTCAACAACTGGACCGCATCTCTCATAGCCCGATCCTCAGCCCCTGGCTGTGGAGCTGGAGGCTCAGGTACTGGAACCTCTGGAGCTACTGGTGGAGCTGCCCCAGACTCCTCTGATGATGAAGACGTAGCAGAGTCTGCTGGCCGGGACGCAATATCACGCATCATCTGAGCAAGGGTCCGAGTACCCTTCTGAGCCCGGCTGGTCTCTCCTACCACGCCCTTTTTCTTCTGGGCAGCCGTCGCCTTTTTCGGAGGCATCACTGAAAGAAAAACAACAACGGATCAGGACAGAATCATCCTAATAGCACAGCTCTATTGCACGATCTAAGATTTCAAAAAAAGAAACACCCTAAATGTCCTGTAGCTTCCTGTTTATAGGTGTGGTGCACAACACACCGATAAACAAGACTCTACTAGACACGGTCTGTAGACGTTCCGAGGACGAACCGCTCTGATACCACTTTTGTCACGACCCAACCCCGTAGGCCGCGACTAGTGTCCGTGCTGGACACCCAAACGTACCCAATAACCCAAACCAACATATTATCAAAATATATTAATATAAAGGTTAGTTGGCGCTACTAAATATCACAGATGAACAGATTTTGCACGTAGAGGCCGATAAGGCCATCACCGATCATAACAACCCAAAACATATACAGAACCCACACAAGTCTGTCTACAGACCTCTACAGAACATAACAGAATCATAAGATGGGACAGGGCCCCGTCGTACCCCTGAATAGCGTACATATATACAATAGCAGAAGATTGTACCAAAATATAGGCTCCGGATAAAGGAGCGCTCCAAAATAGCAGAATAAGATCCTAAGCGGACGGATCAGCAAACCTGTCGTCGGTACCTGCGCGGCATGAAAACGCAGCCCCCGAAGAAAGGGGGTCAGTACGAAATATGTACTGAATATGCAAAGCCTGAATTACAGAAACAAAATCATAACTGGTACAGAACGTACAGAAAGTAAATAGAAAACCCAAAGTATCAGATACATATTTTCAAAACATGCAGAGTGTGTACAGAAACATATGTCACATGAAATCCGGCCCCTGCCAAGGGACTCGGCAGACAGAACGTGGCCACCCTCCCGACGCTGGTGCCACAACACAGAAGAATCAGAACAGGGGCATAACCCTGTAACATAATATGTCATATCAGATGGCCATAGCAAATCATATCAGAACAAGCGTACATGGCACAGCATACTCCACAAACCCATGTACGCGTATACCTGCCCCCTCACATCGAGGCACGGCGAACAATGCAAAGGATCACGCTTGACAACATATCCTGGCCCGGGCTCAGTGGGGGAAACATTGAGGCATCCACGAACGGAGTAGTGAGAAACTAAATGCACTAAAAATACCATATATATATTTCCAGAGACTCAATGAGGCATATCGAATGTCAAATCAAATCAATGAAATCGGACGGAAACATAGTAAGTAAATTTAGATGTCATAACGGGTTACGGAGGCATAATCTATCCGAGATCGTTTTCAAGATTCAAAACAATTTATAAGACTTAATGAAATATTTAAAATAGTTTTTATTTAGTAGATAAAGGAGTAGTTAGAGTATCTCTAACGAAAACGCTCGAAGACAAGTCATAGACACATAAAGGGTAAAATTGGAAATAGTGGGCCCACCTCGGGACCAATGAAGCGGTGGGCTCAAATTACGTATTTTTAAGCTTATGGGGTCACCTACAAAGGTTCTAGGACATTCCATAACTTCGTAAGCAATTTGGGAAAAAATTTCATAATTTTTCATCAAAGCATACTTAAGGAATTCAATTCTATTGAATGAAAAAGCGACGATTTCAAACGCGGATTCCGGTGGACAGAATATTCCCCGAGGCGTAAATCCAAGCCTAGTACATCTAGGACATGCCAAGAGAAGAATCGGGATAGCTTTACATACCTTATATGCTCTTTACGCCTTTCCAAATTCAATTCCCGTTTCGCCCAAAATCTGCAATTGGTCACATTTACCAATTCTCAATTTCCAATCTTTAAGTATTCAATCTTTATTCATAATTGCCTACAGAAATTTGGGCAGCATCTCCCCTATACATATAGCATCCCCGAGAATTTAACTCGGCCAAAACAATCAACAACAACCCAACAACAACATCAACAACAACAACAATCACTATAAACACAATATAACTTAACTAGCTATCTTTCCAACATAATGTCATAACCTTCATTTCAACTTCAATTTCCAAACTAATCTCAATGGTTTCACATTCATCATTAATCTAGATCATCACAATATAATTTGGAAATATTTCATATCATTTCTACGAAATATTCACAAGATATACAAAATATACAAACTTTCCACCAAAACATAATTCACCCAAAACTTCAAATCTTCAACCTACATATTCATAACATATTTCCATCTTCCAATTTCATCAACCATAATCATAATTCACATCTTAACAACTTCATTTCCATAATATCACAAAATCATTCTAAAGTGACATAATCTTCTACATTCCAACTTCAACCAAAATTCATTCAACTTTCATTCCCAATATAATTTTCACCATAACCACAACTAATACAACATAAAATTCAACTCATATATGTATACAACATATATACACTCATGGCTACATATATATATACATACCCACTTTGCAAACTTCCTTATTTCCATAATTTCTACTCATTTCCACATACCACAACATAAACAAACCTTCATAACATAAGAAAAAGAAATTGATTCTTACCTTTTTCTACAACTCCTTCACTTGAACAAGTTGTCAACTTGAAGAAATAAGTGCTCCTTCTTCCAAAACAATTACACCAAGTTGTAAAGGACCCTTAAATTAGTAGGAATACCACAAGAAAATAATTTTTGGAGGAAGATTTGGAGGGGTGAATTTTCTATGGCCAAACCCGAAATGGCCCTTTTTTTTGCTCTTGTTTTGTTTGTTCTTTCTCCTTCTAAGTTTCTTGAATCATCTAAGGGATAATGATCCCTTTATAATTAATTTGCCACATGGAAATTAATTAATTTGGTGGGCTTGGACCAGGTATGGCCGGCCACCCTCTCACCTTGGGCCTAAATTTTTCTTTTCATTTTTTTGGGCCAACTCGGTTGGTCCCGAGTTGGGCCTAGCCCACTGACCTTTCGACCTTAAAACGTCCATATCTCCTTGTACCGACGTCACCTGGGAACCCACGACCTATGGTTGGAAAGATAATTCAATTATCTACAAATTCTAATTCTTGGTATTTTTCCAAATTCCAAACATATAATACCGTTTTTGCCCCCCAAAGTCAGGTCACCCGAAAACGTTTTCTTAAAAATATTCGTTTGGAGGACTTCCACTTTGATTTGGCCCAAGGGTCCTTCTTGAGTTGTGTTTAACTTCACATATGTGATTCATATAATTTGTCACATGTCCCAAAAAAAAAAATCTTGACGTGTGGGCCCCACCTCAGCTTACAAATAATTCGACGTTCAAAAATACGGGATGTAACAATAGCGCAGTAAAATACTGCGTTATACTAGTATAACGCATTAAATTACTGCGTTATTCTGACATAACGCATTATTTTACTGCGTTGTGAGGCGCTATGGCAGAATAACGCATTAATTTACTGTGTTATTCTGACATAACGCATTTATTTCTTGCGTTATGCAACACTCCATACTTAATTTGATTTGACGTAACACTGCAAGACACTGTAATTGCATGCATACGTTGGTTCTATATTCGAACTTCAAATCCTATTAATACCGAGTTCGTATAAGGCAAAAAAAAACAAAAAATTCGAAGTTTCATCTAGTTTTTCATTTTTGTATTTCTTCTAAATTATTCAAAATATGGCAGATGTTCCAAGAATTAGAGTTTCTTTATTCTGGGACGGACAAATTATATTCGAGGAAAATAATTTGCGCTATGATTCTTCCCCAAAATACCATGTTAAGTTTCCACTTGACTTAAAATTCTCAAAACTACTCCAAGCCTTGTATAATAGACTACAAGTTAGTAGAAGTGATTTTGATCTAAATATAATTGGAAAATATCCAATGTCATTTACGCCGCAAGGTGTAACTAGTTATGGACAGTGGTACATTCAAGACGATGATTCTTTGACTGATTATTTGAAGGCGCCTTATGATTATAGGCAATGCATAACTTTAAACGTCCTTGAAATGTATACAGAGAAGGTGCCCATTAATCGACTTGAATTCATGGCTAGGGCTCCTCAGGAAGCCCGAAATAAACTTCGTCGGGAAGCCCCGTCTATAATTCAGGCCGAAGTCAATGAAGCGGAACCTACTTATCAACACAATTACCCTGACATGAGTACCTATGAAAGTATTTTGACTAGCCAAATGCCTCTGGATAGTTTAAGCCAACAATTTGACGGGCAGTGGTAAATATTCATTTTTTACAATATTATTATTATTATTATTATTATTATTATTATTATTATTATTATTATTATTATTATTATTATTATTATGTGTAGTGGCACTTGGATGCTACTAATGATGTCGATTATATTATTTAGGGGTTATACACCTGTTATGGATCATATCGGACGGTCTCCTCAATCGAGATGGAGGAATCAGGTTGGAACATCCTGAGTCTATCCAACAACTCAAAGCGATAGTCCTTCCTCAAGTTTCGGTGCAGTTGATTACTATCGGTACGTCTATTTTTTTAACATCAACAGTGTTATTTGATGTGTAGTAGTTAAAACACCCTAATTTCTTATGTAGGGAGAATGTGGTGGTTGCACCAAATTATAGGCAAAGGCCTGCTATGGATGGTCCGGATTATCCGAATTATATAGTGGCATCATCCAGCGATAGTGAGGAAATACCTAATGCGGAGGAAAGTGACGATGAGCAAAGTGATGATGAGATTGAGGTTGGAACTAATCCTCAACATCAAGTAGAATTGTTGCAAGACATAATGGACAGTCCGGCACACGAGGAGGAACTGAATTCACAGCAACCATTTGAACAGCAAGAGTCGACTCCGGTTCAGTCGCAAAGACAATTTCAACAGCAAGAGTCGACGCCGATTCAGTGGCATTCCGATGAGATCCCCTATCTTGATCATCTTCAAGATAGCCCAGATGCCTTTGTCTTTACTAGGGATGACGATCATATTCGGCGAAGTTTGTGGAAAGAGCCAGTGGATCTTTTAAAACAAAAGGCTCATATTGAAAAAAGGATGATTTTAAGCTCGAAAAAATCATTGCAAAGGGATGTTAAGATTTATTGCATCCAGGGGATGAGGGATTTTAAAGTTGACGATTCCACACGAAAACTTTGGCGATTGGTCTGCAAGCGAAAATATCAAGGCTGCGAATGGATGCTCTGTGGTAAGGAAACTGCTGAAAAGATGTCGACTATTTCAAAGTTCTACACAACGCACACTTGTGATATGGGTGACCTTCCAGATGATCATTGCAATCTAGATACTAATTTGATTGCGCGTGTATTAGTTGGCGACATTGGAAAAACCCCAAGGTATCCCCTTCGCCTAAGTTTATTTTGTTTTTGGTGTTAATATAATGTTCCTTGTTGTTATATGCTGATATTTTAACTTTTTCAGATTCCCTAATAAAAATTGTATTACAGCCGTCCTGAAAGTATATAGCAAAACTATTACTAGGAGAAAGGCGTATCTTGGGCGTAGGCGTGCACATGAGATAGTCTATGGTAATTGGAAGGGCTCTTTCAAGAAGTTGCCGAGATACATAGCGGCTCTACAACACTTCAATCATGGTACTGTTGTTGAATGGAAGCTCAAAACGAAGCCTGGTGTGCCAGGTAATATTTTTGATTTTGTGTTTTGGGCATTCAAACCATGCATTGATGGTTTTGCTCATTGTCGGCCTGTAATATCAATAGATGGAACACATGTGTACGAGAAGTATGACATAAAGCTGCTAATAGGACTTGGTGTCGCATGTTGTGCCAGTGAGAACCGATCGACCGGCAAGACCTGCGACACAACATGCGACTCGCATGTTCGACATGCGACTCGCACATGGTGTCGCATGTTGTGCCAGTCCAGAATCTTCTGGACAATTATATATAGACCCAATTTCGTTTCTAACTCATTTTTTTCCACCATTTTAGTCCTAAAACCTCTGGAACCCTCTCCAAACTTTCATCCACAAGAAAAATCAAGGGAAACCAAGATTAACAACATCAAATCCATGAATCAAAGTGTATGAAACCCAAGTAAGGTTCATCTTCCTCAAGGAAATCCAAAGAGGGAAAGTAGGGTTTTGGTGCTAGAAGGGAAAACTCCACTCAAGGCTTGTCCAACCATCATCCAAGGTAAGTTTCATGACTATTACATGTTGTTTAAGATATTGGAAGGTTAAGGTACTCGACTTGTAGAGAAGCATAACAAATGGGTCATTCAAGAGTGAATAGTGTCATGTTTGGTTAGTAGTGGAATTGAATCATGGATTATAGGGTGTTGTGAGTATGAATAGGTTATAAATGACTTGTAAACCCTGAGATAAATGTGATACGTGGGAAAATACGATATCGAACCTATAACCATAAATGTGATGAAATTGGAGAGAAATGGTGGATTTTGCTAAATGCACATAGATGATGATTGTTGATTGTGATGTTGTGAGTAGCATTGGGAATGTTGGGAGTTGATATAGAACATGGGAAAATTAGTATAAACAAAGGAAGTGCTGCCCAATTTTTCCTAGAAATAACGACGCGTTCTCATAGTTATTTAGCTAATGTACCTCGCATTCTTTAATGAAGGTGACGACGTAACATCGGAGGTGAACGAGAGATCGATAGCTTAGCTAAACGACAAAGGTATGTGAGGCTAGTCCTTCCTTCTAATGGCATGAATCTCTTAGCTTGAATTCCTATTCCTTTCATGAGCTCTCACCTTCTAAGAAATTAGAGGCTTATGCCTATGAATGTCTATGTGGGTTAAGCTATTCGATGTGAGGATGTTATTCCTTGCCTACACTCACCTTATGTACTAGTCCTTTCAAGGTGAGGCACAATGTCCATAATGGCTCCATAACGTAACCGGGGGATCACGACCTTACGTCACCCCGATATGGTAAAGTTTATCATGAGTCTTATATACGCATTAGGATAAGATAAGTAATTTATGATGAGCATATTATTATGAGTATTTTGCATTGAGCATGTCATGAGCATTTTACACCGTGCCTAGTTGGCCGGGCAGTCACCGCCAAGGCGGGCAGCTATACGGAGACACCATGACCTTCGGGCATGGACATACACCACTAGTGGGCGGCATGAGATGGTACCCCGGACGCGAGAGGCCTGGACTCGGGCTAATGTTGTTGATTATCACACGTTCCGATATGGACGGGCAGCTTGCATATTATGCATATATGAGATTATGATGAGTATAAGTAAGACAACACGCAATACTTCTTTTATGATTGTCATTCAGATTCAGATGTTTCATATTGATGTTCACATTATATTATCACTGTCTTTCTTCATTGTTTATGTCTCTCATACTCAGTACAATGTTCGTACTGACGTCTTTTTTCTTTGGACGTTGTGTTCATGCCCACAGGTAGGCAGGGAGGAGACGTTACTCCAGATTCCTAGAGTTGCCAGCCGATTAAAAGCCCTCCATTGCTCCGGAGGTTCCTATGACAATCTTTTGTGTACAGTTGTATATGTGTCAGTTCATAGAGGCTCGTAGATACTCGATGTGGGTTGTATGGTCTCAGGGAATGGTCATTTTGCATGCATGTACACATATGTATTATTTTGCTAGCCTATAGGGCTCAAGTATATACAGTACTTTTGTTTCCAAATGAAAATGTTTTTCTTATAAATTAACTATGAAGTGGATAATCGATTGACAAAGAGGCTAAGGAGTAGTAACACGAGTGGTGCTCGGTGGTTAGCACGGGTACCCGTCGCGGCCCTTAGCCGGGTCGTGACAAATATGTTCAATTTGCAGGGGTGGCAGCCACCCTTTACCTACCATCGTTATTGTTTAAGGCATTTGAAGGCAAACTTCCAAAAGGCATATCGAATCCCAGCACTTTGCAATTGGATGTGGGCGGCTGCAACAGAGCATCAAGAGAAGAAGTTTAACCTGCAGATGGACATTATTAGGCGGGCGAATGAGGAAGCCTTCAACTGGTTGAATGCAATTGATAAAGACAAATGGACATTACACCAGGATGAAGGTAGGCGATGGGGTATGCTGACAACAAACAGCTCTGAGTCATTCAATGTCTTGTTGAAATCTGCACGCGGACTACCCGTCACCGCAATGGTGAGAATGACATTTAAGCAGGTTGTGGAGCAGTTCGTCAGTAGATCAAATAAGGCCAAAACACATGCAACAGAAGGTCTAAGATGGATGCCAAAACCGTCAAAACTGTTCGAGTACCACAAATATAAGGCTCAGAAACATCACCGGATGGAGTTCAACCCTGCAGAGCGCATATTTGAACTCATAACAAGTGTGCACCAAGGTAAATGAGGTAACTGTTGACACCCAATTTTGTCCCGCCTCTCCTCCGAAATACCTATTTACGCTTCTAATATTTTTTGAAAATTTAAAAATATATATTTATATTTTTTACCATAATTATTAGCCTCTTATCAATACCGGCGTTTCATTATTCTATTACAGTTACTAGCCATCATTATCATCATCATCTTCATCATCATTATTATTATTATTATTATTATTATTATTATTATTATTATTATTATTATTATTATTATTATAATTCACAATTTTTTATCATTTCGGCATTTTACCAGCTTACGCACACGCATCGCATTTATCTTTGCATAATTAAATAATAGTGTTTATCGCACGGCTATTACAACGCCATTTTTTATTATCTGAGCACTAATGATTGCATATTTTATATTGAGTAATATTTTAACACAAGTTATCTAAATAGGTCTTTTATTTAAATGTAGTAGCCCAATCAACTCATACTATTTTCGGACCAATTCACAAAACCAGTCCACATTTTAATTTACCAGCCCATTTTAATTCACCCCCAACCCATTTTAATGCCCAATCCACATTTCAAATACCAGCCCAATATTTCAAAACGGACCAGTCCAACCCAATACACTACCCGACCCGACCGCCCCTTTCACTTAACAAAGGAAACCCATTAGGGTTTCCTTCATTTTCTCCTCAGCCACGCCGCCACCCCCCATCGCTTCTCTCTCTCTCCCTCGTCTCCCCCCACGTTGCCACTGCCACCCCCACGCCTTCCTGTTCCCCACGCCACTATCACCCCCACTTCGACCTTATCCCCCCGCTCCTCTCTCTCCTCCTTTCGAACGAAAACCCTAATCCACCCTATAAATAATCCGATCTTGAATCGGTTAGCAGGAGGGAAAAAAAGGGAGCAAGGCAAGAATCCCCTTACAAGAAATAAAACGAGTTCTTGAACCCCCAAGAAATCCCCTCCAAAGTTTTTTTTTAGCTGTCACAATATCACAAAATATCGAATCAAAAAAATACTCAAACAATTTTTTTCGTCTGTTCTGTGGTTGTTGTGAATCCGAGTTTCGCAACCTCGAATTTGAAGTGTTTCGAGTGTATATCGAAGGCTTCATACCCACTTCGCTGCACCCGAAGAAGGTGCGTCAATCCCCTTCTGTTTAATTTTTCATCTTCTACATTTTTAGCTTCTTAGCTGTTATATGTTAGCATTAGATATTGTCTTCATGATTTAGCAATTATTATGTTAATTCAGTTAGTGGTTTGTGAGATTTTATATGTTGATAGATTAAATAAATTCCTATGTCTTAATCGCGATTAGTAGTTGACAGTGTCTATGTGTTTATCTCGGAATCGAGCTGTTTAGTTTCTATATGGTCGGTATATGTCCTTTGTGGGGTATGATGAGGTTATATTAAGTCTACAATGCTTTTATTGATATAAACTTGATTATGTGAGTTGATTAATGGTGGTGTTACTCATATTAGGAATGCATAAATGGAGTATGTAGTCCTGTCTATGTTGCGTGTCCTGGCTCAGTAAGTTTTAATCATGTTTAAAGGTATCCAAACCTTGTGCTCCTGCGACATTGCTAAGTTTAGGACCAAATTTTAGTATACGAGTCTGCATTCCTATCGACGTTGCATCTGGTTGATTCCTGTTTTGGACAGATCTGTCATTAACATGTACATGGAGTCTAAACATCTGGTTAAACTTCAGTCTACTGAAATTAATTCTACAGGTTGATCTGTTCGAGTCCCTGTATACTAGTCTAAGAGTCCAAACTTGTGCTATTACTCTGTGTGTTTAGCTTCGGTCCCAATCGGTTGAATCTGCAATGTGTGCGAGTCTAATATTGAACCCCCTACGCAATGATCTTGTTGATGTGATTCTGTGGTGAATTTTTTTAAATTTTTTTTTATATACATTCGTCTTACCCTGTTTGCAATCAGTTGCAACTATGAAGTATGTTGATTAAGATTGATGAACATTTTATCATTAGGACTGTTTCCCTATTAATAACCATTTGAGTGTTTTAGACTACTTACGTGATTTGTTTGGTTAGTTATGTTTTGGTTTCCTGTTTGTAGTTGTTTAGGTTGTATTATGCAGGTTTAATCTCAGATTAATCCTGTTTGTTCTATGAGAATTCTAGATAAATGTTTGGCATTAGCATAAGCTCATCACCTGTGCCTATCCTCAGCAGCATCATCATGTCCTCCTTAAATTACAAGCCTGCACTCAATATGCATAAATTTCGACTGCTAGTGTGTGCCTTCATGTAATTGTATATGCTTGCATTATCCTTTTTTTTTTTAAGAAAAATGAACTTGCTGTTTGAATACTTGCTTGAAGATCCGAGGGTGATATGAACCCTTTTCTATGAATTGAATGTGATTGAGTGCTTTTCTTTTCTGTTAACGACTTTATCTAGATCCCATTAGATCATCATGGTACTCCAAATTAGGTATTTGAACTTTTGGAAATGGACTGACATGAATATTAAGTAGCCTGTTGAACCAAACCTGTTTTGTCCTCTTTTCGATTCTAATTCTGTTTTTATCTCGATATCTTGTTCGAGCTAGGCTTATGTTTCGCTTGTCGAGAACCTGTTTGGTGGCTGTTTGGTCATCTCTCTTTATGCATTCAAATATATGCAAAAATCTCAAACCTGTTTATGTTAAGGGGTTCCATAGTTTGATGACTTCTTTTTCAGGAGTTATCTAAGTATATTTTTTTTAGATTTGGTTGTTTTGCTTAAGAGAAGAAATCTGGAAAACAGTCTCCACCTCATTTATATGTCAAATGGAATAATTTCTTATCTTATAAACAATACATGTTGAAATTGCTATTTATGAACTTGAGAATGAAATCCGGTAGGGAATGTCGTGCATGTTAGCACAGTTAGTTGAAATATTTCAAAACGTGAGCTGATTCTGTGTTTCTCATTGGCTGTTGTATGGTGATTGTTTGGGAATATCCTCAACATACTTATAAGTGTTTCAATTTTGTTAAGGCAATGAGGTATACTTAAAACATACATAGAATATACACAATCTGCTGGCTTGTTTGAGTTTATATTTCATGTGTTTAATATAACTCATTGACCGTATACTAATCCTTCTTTACTTTCATTTTATGCATGATCATCGCATACGAGTCCAAGGGATTCGTTCTTCTTCCGCATTCGGTGTTGGGCTAAAAGCCCAACGAAATCTTCTCTCGGTCCATCCTTGTCCACAGCAAAAAATGGAAAATAAAATTCTGGGCCGAGGCCCAACAGCAGCAAACAGATCCTAGCAGTTCCAAAATGGGCAGAGCCCATTTAATGTTATTTGCTCCTTATTTTATTTTATAAATTTAATTTGTATTATGCAACTAACTCTTTGTTTGTTTTTGTTTTTGTTTTCTTAGTTTAGAAGAATACTAATGAATTAGTAGGTTAGTTTTAGTAATGGGTAGTTAGTTTAAGGGAGATCAATAATTAATTCCATAAATTTCATTTTCTTCTTTTTATATTAAAGTTATTTATAGTATCCATAACATTTACTTCTAGAATAATTGATAGTATAAATTCATATTTTTGAATTAAAGGAATCATATTCTTATTATCTTAATTTCAAAACATCACTAATATGCAAATATAAATTCAAACATATTTTAAATTACTCTTCAAGTTTTGAGTCAATCACGCGTATTCTTAAGTAAGCATAGTTAATAAAGATAATAAAATGGATAAAGAAAATCTATTAGCTATTTTGTATTTTATTCATACTTCTAAAACGTAAAGTCTATTAATACCTCATCGCTTAGTTCGTTTTAAATATTTATTAAAACATTGCATAAACTCGCATTTTCTTCTGCTTATATGCGAATTATCATATTCCACAAATCTTATTCTGAATGGGATTATTATACTTCCATTTGAAGCATTAGCAACATTTATAAGTTTATTTTAATAACATTTAAAATCATCTTTTATGCAAGTCATTGTTTTCTGTAAATTTATTTTAAATAACATTATTATGGTTTCCTTTAAAACGTTAGCAACATTCTTTAGCCATTTTTCTTAAAACTTTAAAATGCCACATTAATATCTTTAGTCTTAATTAATTAACCTAAGTTTGGTCGGATAACCGTAGTTAGCGGATTCTAAAGGATGCCTAACCCCTTCCCTTTAGGATAATATAGAGCCCTTACCTAGAATCACATTGGTTAAGCAGACTATTAACGGAGGTTTGGTTTTAACTTTACCTTAGTTAACATCTAGGTGTCCTAATTCACCGTTAAATTAATTAGGTGGCGACTCCTTAAAACAAAATAAATAGGAATCACCAATATGTTGCACTCTAATTTAACCCGGTTAAAATGGGGTACGACAGTAACGTCCACACAATTTGTGAGATTCCAAGAACATGCACATGCGGCAAGTGCAATCATATCACATACCATGTTCTCATGCCTTCAAGTGTTTTATCGCAATGGGAAAGAACGCCTCCCCGTACATGGCTGAGGAATATACAATTGAAAATTATGCAAAAACGTATGCTGGAAGGTTTTACCCACTTGGCAGTGAGAGTTATTGGCCACCGGATCCATTTTCAATGGTTGCAAATAAAACATTTATCCGTAAATTCAGAAAGAATGCATACTCACGTATTCATAATGAAATGGATGTTCCACCGGGGAGATACACTCGAAAATGCTCATTTTGCAATTATGTTGGTCATGATAAGCGCAAGTGTCCCTTACGGCATGGTGGTCAAACTACATCTCACGGTGGAAGTACCTCTCGTGGTGGAGGAAACTTTCGTGGTGAAAGTACCTCTAGTGGTGGTGGCACATCTCGCGGTGGTGGCGGAAGATCAACTCAAGGGCATTAATTGATGAATGTTTTTTAAGTTTTTTTCTTACTTTGATGATTGTATTTTAAAAAGTTTGGGTTTCTTATTAATGAACAAGTTTAAGTATTTTCATCTACTCAAGGTTATGAATGATGCAATTTAATTAAGTTTATTCTTTTTGTATGAATGCTGCTATTTTGACTAACTTTTGATTAATTATTAATGAACAAGTTTAAGTATTCGTAAAGAACTTCAAGCTAATGTCACCGAGCCTTCAAACGAAAATGGTATTCAAGCACTTTTGAACCACTAAAACGGTCATCCGAACTTTTGTGTATCCTTGATGTATTGATCCTACCTTATTAATCGCACAAAAATAAGTAGGGTTCTATATAAAATATTGAAGTTTCGGGGTCCCGAAGCATGATTAATCTATGATCAAAGTACGTTAAAAAGTGTAATAGAAGAAGGGTTAACCAAAAGGGCCGAAAAAAATGGGAGGGACTATAGCGCAGTAATTTACTGCGCTATAGTAGTTAATGGAGCCGTCCCCGTTAACTGCTTTAGGCATTTTGGTAATATTTTTTTTTTTATTGGAATATTTTGGTTCAAAATATTTTTTTTCGGGGGCATTTTGATTTCGGGCCCACGAATTCAAACGGAGGAAAGAGGCATCTCAACACAACATGGAATGGTAACATGTCATCTATAGACCTTTCTAGTATAGTCTAGTCATAATAACGAAAACTAAGAACATAAAGAAAAAGAAATACTCTTTCCGTTTCATAATAAATGGTGTTTTTAGCTTATGCATAACTCTTAAGAAATTATTTACTCCTAAAAATTAAGAGTGCTTTTACTAACTTACTTACCTCTAATCAAATTTTACCTCTTTCTAAGATATCTCATTCTTAGAAAAGCTATTTAATGTTTTTTGATTATATAAATAAAAATAATTTTAGAAAAACAAGATCAATTTTTTTTTGAATTCTTAAAGCAGCTCTTATTTTAAAATGAAAAG
Organism: Lycium barbarum; assembly: GCF_019175385.1. Lineage (NCBI taxonomy): Eukaryota > Viridiplantae > Streptophyta > Magnoliopsida > Solanales > Solanaceae > Lycium > Lycium barbarum. Next base: position 115,102,862 of record NC_083344.1, on the reverse strand, counting down.
CCTAAAACACTATTTATTTAGAAACGAAGGAAGTACAATTCTAGGCTCTGGGAAGGTTTTCTCCACTTTGGTTATTGCTCAACCTCGTGGCAAGAACCTTTACTGCCATCTACATCGAATACCATAGAAAAGATATAAACTCAGACTGATTTTTTAACGGAAATTTAATTTGGTGTTGGTGATTTGTCAATTCTTGGTTGTCAATGTATAAATTATGTGTCCCTACGGTCCTGTCACCATTAACAGCTATTTCTTGCATAGGTCAAGAACAATTATTAATAGCCACAGGGCAAAAGCCGATGTAGACTTCGATAGAGGGTGCCATCCTGATTAGTATATGTCTTCCATTCCAATTAGGGAAAAGGATATAATGCGGCCTTCAGAAATTTTAATGGCCCAAATTTTATCTTAATGTCGCGAAATGGACTTTCGATTCAAACGGTTGACGAGAATTAACCCAGAAATAATGGAGAAAATTCAGCCTTCAAGAAATATTCCAAAATATATATAATATGTGTAAAATTATTGTATAATATGTGTATAATTAGTAAGTATATGTTGATTATATATTTATTATGCAAAATTATACAATAATAATATATTTTCTAAACACATAATGTACGGATACATATCCTATACAAAAACAATAATGATACAGTTTCTATAAGTATGATACATTTTCTATACACTTCTATACATATACAGTAGTGCTACATATTCTACACAATAATGATACAGTTTGTATACATATGCTGGAATTAGTTGAAAAAATGCTACAAAACTAAATTATTTTAAAAAGCTAAAAATGTATTTTAAGCTTTTTGAACCATTCGATTATCAATAGTTTGGGCCTCATGACTACTTATCTCCTTTTCCCTTCGAATTATGCCCAAGAATTAGTTTATGAGATGACGATTATCCAAAATCATATAAATTGATGAAATTCTCAAACACCCGCGGCGAGCCTAAGCTAGCGTGCCTGCTTACTAGGCAGTGGATAACATAAGACGTGGTCCAACATCAACATTGAAATGAGTCTAATTCTACTATCATGATAAGAAAATGGATTTTTGGTCTAACCCTACAACAAGAATTAATTCATTTGGTGAGGATTGCCGAAGAGGCCATAAGCATATGATTAGGAGACCAAATTCCCATTCCACAATCTATGTTGGACAAACTTGGATAACATATATTTATATGAAGTGCAGAAGTGGCTGTTCCCTCCGTTCACTTTTATTTATTCAATATTTTAAAAATAGATTTTTATTTTTATTTGTCACTTTTAGCATATCAAGAGAAGATAATTTTATTTTTCTGTTTTATCCATAGTATTAATTACTCACTTCAAATCATTTTTCAAATCCAATAAAAATATGCACTAATTAATATGGGCACATTGATAAATTATTCACTTTTTTTTTAAACAACATGAATAGTTCAAAGTGGACAAGTAAAAGTGAACGGAGGGAGTAATTAGCTAGAGTAATTTTCTTCTCCACGTACACAACAATTTTTACCCAATATCATTTGCTGCAACCAACATATATATGAACAATACCTTCAATTTTAATCAAAAATTACAAGACTATGCTATGCTCATATCAGCGGCTAATTTACAAAATTTACAAGTTCAGGCAAGAGAAGAAAGTAATTGTAATTTTAATAATCATTTACATATATATCAATACTTTATGTCAAAATATTGAGTTCAGTTGAACTGGTAATCCATCCTAATAAAAAAATGAATCTTGAACAAAACTCAATTGTTCAAGAACATATAACAAGACAAAATTATCATTTGCCCACTGACGTGAGACTCAACACATCCACCTGATGGTGTTGACCAGTTAATTAACTATATGCTTAATTAATCTCATCAAACTAACAATTGATTGAAACATTAATTAAGTTTGTCCCAACCTGGCGTGGACCATTTACTACTGATGATTCATAGGTGCCTTACAATAAAATCCTCCTTTAATAATCATAAATGCAATAGTTATTTAATACAATTGAACGCATGCTAGCTGAATCACAATGAAAGCAGCAATTAGACTTATTTAACACAATTGAAGGTCTGCTAGCTGAATCACAATGAAAGCAGCAATTAGACTGAAAAAAAGAAATTAAATAAATTAATCCAATCTGATCCCCACTTTAAAAGGTCAACAGCAGGACTAGTCTTTTGCCATGAAAATTCTAAATCTAACTTGAAATTGTATTTCAAATGTGAAAAACAGCTTATAATCTGTTTTTCAACTCACTTTTTATTTTAAAGTTGTATTTAAATATATTCAAATATGAATATTATTTCAAATATTATTTTTAAAACGAAAAAGGCTCATAAATACCCTCCTTCCACCTTTTGGTCTAAAAATACCCTTAAGGTTTGTTTTTGGCTCAAATATACCCCTCAAACTAACAAGTTAAAATTAACTCTTTTAAAAAGCCAAATGACATTTTGTAATTGGTCAATAATAAAATTCCGTAATTTAAAAAAAAATCCAGATTTTAAAAAAAAATTGCCAGTAATTTAAAATTCCAGATTTAAAAAAAAAATTGCCAATAATAAAATTCCGTAATTTACATATTTTAAAAAAAAAAATGTGTGGAAACTTTAGGTTTAAGTATTTTATTTTTTAAGGTTTTGATTCAAGCGTGCTATTTTTTTAATCAAGACATAAGTCAAATGGCATTTTGTAATTGGTCATACATTTTAATTTTAGAATAAGTAAAACCCACCCAATTTTTAAGACGCAAACCCACTCATTTCTTTTCAAAAAATAGTAGAATAATTGAATTAGATTTATGTTCAAAATAAAGTTATGTCTTGATTAAAAAAATAACACGCTTGAATCAAAACCTTAAAAAATAAAACACTTAAACCTAAAGTTTCCACACAATTTCTTTTTAAAAAATATGTAAATTACGGAATTTTATTATTGACATTTTTTTTTTAAATCTGGAATTTTAAATTACTGGCAATTTTTTTTAAAATCTGGATTTTTTTTAAATTACGGAATTTTATTATTGACCAATTACAAAATGCCATTTGGCTTTTTAAAAGAGTTAATTTTAACTTGTTAGTTTGAGGGGTATATTTGAGCCAAAAATAAACCTTAAGGGTATTTTTAGACCTAAAAGGTGGATGGAAGGATATTTTTAGACCAAAAGATGAAAGGAGGGTATTTATAAGCCTTTTTCAATAGGTTAAGGGTATTTATGAGCCTTTTCCGTTTTTAAAAAGTATCACCAGACACAACTACATAAATTCTAAGTAAATTGAAAAATATTTGAAATCTACGGCCAAACGCCTAACTAGGTAGTGAGAAAAAGCGAGTACTAAATTCTCGAGAAACAAGAAATAAAATTGAAAGCTACTGAAAGTTGTCGGCCATTTTTAGGTCTACTTGATCTTTATTATCACACTGGGTTAAGAACATCAATGGACAAGACAAGCAGATGCAGATAGTACGTACGTACCTCCAGTTAAGCGATATATAGCTGTATTCTTTTAAAATGTACCTTCTTCTTTACCAATGTATGTTACAAACTTTTTTTAAATCAATTCCATGTAGCTTTCTAAATTTTGAAGTGACTTAACTTATATTTTTCATTTTATCTTTAATAATAATAATCTTTTATAATCACAGAAATTTATAGTTTGTTGAGTGCACGAGGTTTAAGAAGTTTACACGTAAATATTATGAAATATTTAAAATACAAAAAAAATCATTTTTTCTCTTACTCCGTACTCATTCTAACTTTGCCACATAATTAAAACGAAAAATGATCAAATATACCCCTGAACTTTGAAAAATAGTTCATTCATACCCTTCGTTATACTATTGGGCCAATTATGCTCTTGCCGTTATACTTTGAATCCAAATATACCCTTCTATTATACTTTGAGTTTAAATATACCCTTGTCCGTTAAGTCTAAAGTGGATATAAGATATGACGTGACACTAACAACTCAATGAGGTAGACATCACATGGCATGCCACCTCACTACCCCAACCCATTTACCCCTCTCTTCCCCTTCTTCTTCCACCACTACCATCTCCTCCCCTCCACAACCATTAGCATCACCAAATCTCATCTATCGCGCACCAAAATCCGTAGTCAAATTTTCCAGTCTAAATTGAATACTAAATAGATCCATATTAACTAATCAATAATCTGACATAAAGAAATTTCACATTTTGTTCATCCTTGGAGAAGAGGAAGTGATAGAATAATTAAAACCACAGAAATTTGATAATGGTAGTAAAGTCACCTAATTCCCCAATTTCCCTCCATATCATTCTCATTCTCTTCGGTCCGCTCTTTTTTCCCTACTTTGTCGTTAACGATAATAAAATCAAAGGGAAAATAGAAGTGACTCAACTGAATCAATTGATTGAATTCGAAATATTCTGGATATATCATGATCGATAATTGATTATATTCTGAATCAACCGGTGTGGTGGTGCTAATAGTTGCAAAGGTTGTTGAGGGGAGGAGATGGTAGTGGTGGAAGAAGAAGGGGAAGAGAGGGATAATTGGGTTGGGGTGGTGCAGTGGCATGCCATGTGGTGTCCACCTCACCGAGTTATTAATGTCACGTCATATCTCATGTCCATCTTGGACAATTTTAATGGAGAAAGGGTATATTTAGACTCAAAGTATAAAAGAAGGTATATTTGGACTCAAAGTATAACGTCAAGGGCATAATTGGCCTAATAGTATAACGAAGGGTATGAATAAATTATTTTCCAAAGTTCAGGGGCATATTTGACCCTTTTCCGTAATTAAAATCACCTAGTCAAACTTTGCTTGTAATTTCCGGCAGCTTCTCTCATTCTAACTTACCTTCTGCGACAAATTGTTATACTCCCTCTTGATAAAAAAAAAAAAAAAAAATTCACTTAGCCTTTCTTTTGGATAAAAAAAGAGTCCATTTAGCAAATTAAGAAAGAATTAACTTTGTTTTTTCATATTTGCCCCTATGAAGTGTTATATGATTAAATCTCAATGCCTATTTAATTAGGGGTAGTTTAGTCAAATTACATATTTTTGTCTAGGAATTAGTATTTTCTTAAGAGGTGTACAAATGGCTAAGTGTATTCTTTTTTGAAACCGGAGGGAGTGCTAGCTTTTACTGATGATGATTAATGACTAATATTAGATGCAACTATGCTAATCATACTAATGTTTTAGACTTATCAACTATAGTGATAATAAATCAAAGCCATAACACATTCCGGACTTCAAATTATTCATCGTGAGCCATAGCATCAAAGTACGTTCAATCTGTCTTAAAAGGCACTAAATAAAAGTAAAGACCACGTATATAAAGTCAATGAAGAATATAAAACTGTTCCCTGATTTATACTAATCTTGTCAAGTGTCCATCAAAGCACTTGAGGGTTTGGATTATTGCAAATAGAAAGTAGGACCATTTTCACATGTAATGTGTAACACGTTACCGAGGTTCATTTTGCGAAGTTATTTTGGGCTCGTGCATAGAAGTATTTTCAGTGGATATCTATTACTCTCTCCGTTTCAATTTATGTGATACAGTTTAATTAGATATAAAATTTAAAAAATAAAGAAGACTTATGACACTTGTGATAAAAAAATAATTTATAAATATTCGTGTTTGTGTAAATCATTTCATTAAGGGTAAAAGGAAAAATTTCAATTTAAATTATTTATCTAAATACAAAGATGTATCTTTTTTTAGAACAGACTAAATAGACAAGTGTATCACATAAATTGAGACGAGAACATGCATATATTTAGTGCTATAGCCACATAGAGCGAAGGATGACCAATTTAACATCCATAATAGTAAAATGATACTGAATATATAAAATATCTTACAGCATACATAGGTGAAAAATTCCTTTATATAGTTAAATTTTAAATATTCTTAACGAAATTTCGGATTTCCTATCACTTTTCGGGAGAAACGTCACCTTTCTGCCCTTCAAGCAGTACTGGGAGAAGAAACACAAAGGTTTTTAACCTTTGACCGGTAATTTAAAAGAAAACATAATGTTCTCAAATAGATGGAATAATAATACAAAATACAAAATCCAATTAATTGATATATTTGTCGTGGAGTTTCCACTGTAATCCAAACTTCATGGCAGTGCACATTGCACAATATGACAATATTAGTACATCATATGCACGACAAGTGAGTGACTTTGAACAAGTTGTTTTTTTTCTCTCCAGCTATATGGAGTTTTTTCTTTTCGGATTAATAGGCTCTTCTTTTGGTATCGACATAAAAAATATCTCTCTACTTAAATAGTCAAAAAAGTACAGCAATTACCAACTATGACATATTAGCACTAGCAAGTAGTTAAAAGTTGGCACAAGAGAGGGCCTCTGCATTTCTTTTCCAATTCTCTCTCCCTTTCACTTTGTAAGCAAAGTTGACAGAAATGTCTAAACAAACATACAGAATATGCTGTTTCCAAAGGAAATTCAAGCTAAAAGAAGCTGAGGCACCTGATGAGATCAAGGATTTGTTTGGTAGATATTCAGAAAATAACATCATGACAGCAGAACATTTATACAAATTCTTGAAAGAAGTGCAAGGTGAAGAAAATATTACAAAAGAAGAAGCTGAATCTCTATTCGAATCAGCACTCAAAGTTGTTCATGAACATCTTAATATTGTTTTCCATAAAAAGGGTCTCACTCTTGATGGATTCTTTCGTTACCTCTTTAGTGATGCTAACGTGTCTGTCTCTCCGGACAAAAAGGTATAAAATAGTATAGTACTCTTTAACTTATTGTTTTTCTTGATATATTTATATTTATGTTGCAGAAATCTCAAAGTCATTTTTATATTGGTTGTTGTTCTCTTTGCACAAAGCCAAAAAACAGAATTTGATTTGATTTGGTGCTGTAAGTTAGTACATTATATTGCTCTTTGTTGACTAGTAGTTGTACTAGTATTATCATATAATAGGAAAGGAGATAAAAGTTTACTTTTTATTTGTCTTTATTTGCAGTTTTAAATACTTTGGTCAAATCTTTATTTTTATATGCAATCAATTGTCTCCTGTCTTTTAGAAGAAAAAGTAGTAAATTACTACTCCCTCCGGATAAAAAAAAGTTTTGGGTCAAAAAAATGTACCTTTATTAAATCATTCCAGATTTACCCTTTCCAGTGTTACGTGATCAAATCTTAATGCCTATTTAATTAGGGGTAGTTTAATCAATTTACAATTTTTTTTCTTGGAGTGAGTAGTTTTAAGCATGTGCAAATGGCTAAAGTGAACTCTTTTTTATCCGGAGTGAGTAACTGTTTAAGAGTACTACAGAAGAAATAGCAGCAAATCTAGAAATTGGTTATTGGGAAGACATTCTGATCTTTCTGTTTTTTCTTGCAATTTGATTTTTACTATGATGCATATGTTCTTTCTCCAACTAATTTGATCTCATCATGATGACTATTAATAATTCCATTTTGTTGCATTCCAGGTGCAACATGACATGACTGCTCCTTTGTCTCACTATTTCATTTACACCAGTCACAATACCTATCTCACTGGGAATCAACTCAACAGTGATTGCAGCGACGTGCCTATAATAAAGGCACTCCAACGAGGTGTCCGAGTTGTTGAATTAGACATGTGGCCAAATTCTTCGAAAGACAATGTGGATATCCTTCATGGAGGGTAATGCTTTACTTTCCCCTCGCATATTTGCAAACTTAGATTTGGAGTGTATATTATTTTCTCATATGCTCAAAGAGTGTTCATTGTTCAACAATCTGTTAAAAAAGAAGGGTGGTAAGACGAGATGGTCACACAATTAAATATGGTATCAGAACAGACACTAGTCTTGAGTTTAAGTCTCACTGCCCCCATTATCAAAAAGAAATTCTCACGTGCTTGGCCATGAAAAGGAACTAGATCTACACGTGAGAGGACGCGTTGAAGATATAATTAAGTAAAGAAAAGTGTGTTCTCTTCGATAGCTTAAACTTTTAGATGAGATGGTTAGATAATTCAACATGTTACACTAAAGAAGTACCTATGGACTAGCCTTGATACATTTTTTCTCTTTCCAACTCTATCTTTTATCGAAATGTTTTGAAAATGCAGGACATTAACACCTCCAGTGGAACTTATCCAATGCTTGAAATCAATAAAGGAGTATGCATTTGTGGCATCTGAATATCCTGTAATTTTAACTCTAGAAGATCACCTCACTCCTGATCTTCAGGCTAAAGTAGCTGAGGTATGTAAGCTTATTCCTACCATCGATCATTAAGATCATGTCTCATGGTTCAAAATTTTGTTGTCCGATTAACCGAAATTTAAGTTCATCTATAGATGGTCACTCAAATATTTGGAGATGTACTGTTTACCTGTGGGGCAGAATGCTTGTCAGAATTCCCTTCTCCAGAATCTTTGAAGGGGCGGATTATCATCTCAACTAAACCACCAAAAGAATATCTTGAAACTAAGAAACCAAACGTGAAAGATAGTGGTTCTCAGAAGGGGAAGAACTCGTCAGAGGAAAAAGCATGGGGAGCAGAACTTTCTGATCTTTCACAAAAAATGATGGCTTTAAATGAGGTGATCATCATATAAGTTGTTTTTGTATAAAAAAAATACTAAGGAAACTGAGTCAAATTTCCTATTTAGACTAAATTAAACCACTTTGCAGAATGAAAAGAATGGAGAATGTCAAGATGAGGAAGCCGATTCTCATCATGAGAACCCTAATATACAGCAGAATACAGCTCCCGAGTATAAACACTTGATTGCTTTCCAAGCAGGGAAATCAAAAGGTCCAACAAGGGAGTGGCTAACCGTGGATCCTATTAAGGTGAAACGGATTAGCTTGAATGAAGAAAAGCTCATAAATGTTTCCCTCAATCATGGGAAAGATTTAATCAGGTGAAGGCATACTCACAAGGCAATGATTGCAATCTTTATCATAGTTTAGTTATTCTTGTCAACGTTGTGTCTACGAATGCATGATTGTCTATGATATGATATGCTCCTTCTGCAAAGACAAATTTAAACCTCACATTAACTATAATACATATTTCTGAATTTTGGTGGTCAAATTCTGCTTTACTTTTGAAAATTTGGTTGGAACAGAAACTACTGATGCCTTTAAGCGTGGATGTTGTTATTTGTTCAAGAAAACCTTTCTCGGAACTGACTACTTTTCCTTTCAACATTATGCACTGTCGAATTTCTCCGTAAAGGTTTACTCAGAGAAATTTGCTGAGGGTATATCCAAAAGGTATACGAGTCGACTCTTCCAATTACAATCCGCTAATAGGATGGATGCATGGAGCTCAGATGGTTGCATTCAACATGCAGGTTCCAATAAGTTTTTTTGGTCCTTTATTCTCAATACAACATCAATATTTTAGTGCTGCAAGTTTGTATTTTTACATCTGTCCTTCTAATGTATAATGCGATTGTCTTCTATCACCAGAGACATGGAAGGCCTTTGTGGTTAATGCAAGGGATGTTTAGAGCAAATGGTGGCTGTGGTTATGTCAAAAAACCAGAGCTTCTATTAAAATCTGGCCCAAATAATGAGGTCCATGATCCTAAAAGGCTTTTATCAGTGAAAACTACCCTGAAGGTTGAGCAAATCATCTTTATTTGAGATATGTGAATTCTCTGCACTTACAAAAGAATATGTAATAAACTTTTGCATTCTTTTAATTTTCAGGTGAAAATATACATGGGAAGTGGTTGGCATTTGGACTTTAAACGCACACACTTTGATGTATATTCTCCACCAGACTTCTACGTCAAGGTTGGCCTAATGTATTTGCATTTGATTTTTGGTTTAAGATGGATTTGTTTTTGTTTGTTTTTTTTTCAAATTCTGTTCCCATGTAATGCAGATTGGTATTGCTGGAGTCCCTGCAGATTCAATAGTTAAGAAAACCAGGCCGATAGAGGACAACTGGATACCGACATGGGGTGATGAATTTGAGTTCCCATTGACAGTTCCGGAGATCGCATTGCTTCGGGTAGAAGTTCATGAATATGATATGTCAGAGAGCGATGATTTTGGTGGACAAACTTGCATTCCTGTTTCAGAGCTCAGAACAGGAATTCGAGCTGTGCCTATTTACGATGAAAAGGGAGACAAATATCCCTCTGTTAAACTACTTATGCGGTTTGACTTTGTATAATAAAAAGTTTCAGGTATCGACTAGAAAATTGCACCGCTCATTGTATAATCAAAATATATAATCGATGTTATAAGTCATTTGTCAGACTAACCATATCTTAAAGTTGGAGTTTTTATTATGAAAGAGTGAGGATTGCTTAGTTGGCCAGACGCGTCCATTTCTAAAAGTTGGTCGGGGTTTTAAGTCACACCAGGTAAGTGGGGAATCACTGATGATCTCCTGAGCATAGAGGATAAAAAACCATTCTACTGATGAACTTGAAATTACAGAACTTTTGCATTTCTTGTGCTGGCATTACCTAATAATTGATTTCAGGAAGTGTATGATAGGGAGGACCAACAATCTTGTGTTATTAAACAAAAAGAAGACAAACAAAATGATGAACACTTCAATTCATATAGCCTAAGCTTCAACTGCTAATTCAATATACAATATCTGCTAAAGATAATACACCATTATGGACAATCTTATCAACTTTCCTTCCCCACAGCTTGTAGTAGTATAAGCAATTGAAGGAAGTAATATGACGCACCTCCGATAGTGGCATATTGTAACTTTTCAGGCCCTTCTACTGCTGGAAAATCGCTATCAGAAGCACGATTAAATCCACCAGCTAACCATGCCAAATTCTTGTATTCTCCCTCATGTAACTTCGAAATAGCCATCAAAGACCTGTAGAGAAATATAGCAGAAGAAAAGTAAATTGGGGAAACCTTCTGCTAGCCCAAGACCGTTAACTAAAATTGGAAGATTCAACTACATAAGAAGAAGCTTTGGAAAGGAGAACTTTGTAATGGAAGAAGATTCTCTTGAATTGGCTTGAATGACTTACAATTGGGTTGATTACTAATGATTAAGGCCACCCCTCTTTATACTTGTGTAGGGATGATTCTAGAAATACTTCTAGATACATCCATAAGAAAAATTTAATTATCTCTATCTTCTAGCACGACTTAGAATATCTAGATATTTTCATCCTCTATTATAAATATCTAAGTGTCTAGAATTTCTAGACATTTCCTAAATACAATATATATTAAAGATATTACATTATAACTTTCTAGAAACTCTTCTAAATATCGATGATATTTTTGTTCTTCCAAAAAAATTAACTTTAATTTTTCACACTTCCTCTTAAAGTAATTTTTTTGGAAGCTATCCCGAACTTGTCGTGGAAGAACTCAGACGAAGCTTTTGAGCGTGTCATGGTGAAGATCGCAACAATATTTTCCCGACATTGCTTCCTTCTTCAAATGATGATGGTTTTCCGCTAATAATTGGGTCTCCAAAGAAACATGAATACATCTTGATAAAATTCTCTGTAGCGGCCAGACTTGACAATATTTCTTTTTGGCCTTTGCGAACCACGTGAATCATCTTCATGCTGAGTTTCACATTCTTGAGTTTTCAGACTCCCCCTTTCTCTTAGCTCCTTAACAATTGTTTTAAATGGAGAAGCACCTGAGTAGTGACGATCTGACCATGAATTTCTTTCGAAGCCTCAATACTAGCATAAGATCCACCACTAGATTCCCTTTCCAGCTCCTCAATAAATTGTTTGGCAGCTTTAGAGATTCCAAAAATCATACCGTTTGTATCTTCATATGAAATTGAGCCTTCAAGGTCAATCTCTTCATTTATTTGACCGTCGGCTTCTCCATCTGCTTTCAGTATTTGATCTGAGACTCTGATATGATAGATGATTGACCAGAGACTTCATGACAGATGATTGACCAGAGACTTCAACTTCCACTACAACTTCCTCAATGCTTTCTCCAGAATGGTCACCATTGTCATATATAGTTTCAAAAACTTCCTGCTCAGGATCTACTTCAACATCCTCTACGTCTAGATTTTTATTTCCAATTTCAGGATGTGCTTCGTTGATTTCCTCGATAACAGCTACCACATCACCAGTCTGAGCGTCTTCAGAATCTTTTTGCTTTTTGTTGATGACACCAATGCGTTCTTTCTCCACGTAATAGATTGTATTATCTCCTGAATTCACGAGCCAGTCATTTTCGAAATTGAGGGAAGCTAAGGCATCTACTGCTCGAGTCTCAGCTACGAATTACCTTCCCCAGTCTTCTTCTTCTTCAACAACTTTATCGGTTTGAGCCATGTTGCTTTCTTTGGCTCGGCAAAATCTTTTTATGTGTCCTACTTCACCACATCGGTAACATTTAATAGACTTCTTACCATAATGATTAGAAGAATCCTCCTTCTGTCTTTTCAAGCTTGAACCCTCATGGAATTGAGAATGTGCCATATCTCTTGAGTCACTTCGCTCTTGTATTTCTTTAAAATTCCTCTTGTTAGTAACAAGAGCATTTCCTTCCCCTTCTTTGATAGACATACTAGCCATCTGTTTGGCTAGTAGCTCCTGTGATGACAACAAATTTTCAAACTCCTCCAAGGATGGTTGTTGAGCCCATCCTTGATTTATGTAACAGAAGGAATATATTCTTTCTTCAAACCACAAATGATAATTCTTCTCATTCGTGCTTCAGATATAGCCTCATTCGGATTTAATAATGAGATCTCTGAACATAAGTTCTTAATCTTCAAAAAATATTCGGCAGTAGAAAGATTACCTTGAATGGTGTTAGCCAATTCATTCTCCAAGATCTGTAGCATCGCTTCATCCTTCTTATTGAACAAACGATCAAAGGTCCTCCAAATTTCATGAGCTGATTTGCACCTTATAATATGATCAAACAAGTTGTGCGAGATGGACCTATTTAGGATGAACTCCGCCTTCGCATTAATCTGCTTCCATTTCTTGAATGCGTTGCTATTTTCCGGTCCGTCAGTAGGAGGACTTGTGTAACTACCATTAACAACATCCCACAAATCCTCTCCCACAAGTTTTGACTCCATACATGTCTTTCATACCTTGTAATTGGACTGATTCAACAACTCTATCCCCAGTCCATTAACACGGCCGCTCAAATCCATTTAGAGAAACCAGTTGAATCTACTACTAACCCGATCTTGAAATAAAATCCAAAAGCCAACCACGGCTATGACTCTGATACCATGTAGAGAAATATAGCAGAAGAAAAGTAAATCGGGGAAACCTTCTGCTAGCCCAAGACCGTTAACTAAGATCGGAAGATTTAACTAAAGAAGAGGAAGCTTTGGAAAGGAGAACTTTGTAATGGAAGAAGACACTCTTGAATTGGCTTGAATGACTTATAATTGGGTTATGTTGGGTTGACTAGAAATACTTCTAGATACATCCATAAGAAAAATTTAATTATCTCTATCTTCTAGCACTAAGAATATCTAGATATTTCTATCCTCTACTATAAATGTCTAAGTGTCTAGAATTTCTAAACATTTCCTAAATACAATATATATCAAAGATATTACATTATAACTTTCTAGAAACTCTTCTAAATATCGATGATATTTTTGTTCTTCTAAAAAAATTAACTTTAATTTTCACAAGACCTACAGATGCAGCCATAAAGTTCACAATTGTTCAACATATATCTGAAACTAATGCACATTAGCAGAACTTGTAGGTCTCTGTAATTAGAGTATGGGGCATACTTACATTATATCGTGTACAAAACTTAGAGGAAAAGAGTTGATAATATGACGTCGTTCCTGGAGTTTGAAACTCCAACAGTTTTTCACACTTGAATTGCAAAAACTTGAACTATAGGAATCGTTCATGGAGTTCAATTTGTCAAAACTTCGAATTCCAGCACCATTTGCTGGAGTTGTTCCATGTTTTAGTTAGGAGTATTTTTGTTCAAAAAGGTTTTCCTTGTCAAAAAGGTTATTAAATGTTCTAATAGCATTTAAAATAATGGCTAGTGTTTGATATTAGGTGTTAAAAGTGGGTATTTGGCAATTTAAAACCTGAATTGCTTTGGATTATGGGCCTATATACATTCACAAGCAACGGATAAAAATCACAAATAGTCACTTTTCAACACTTGTAATTGGAAAATAATGTTATGGACGAATTGAAAACTCCACGAGAATGACTAGTTTAGAGATAGTGATTAAAAGTGGTCAGCGGACGATAAATCTAGAAAGCAACAGCTTGATTAATTACATTACTAACCTTAGTCCTTCACCACAAGCCACAAGAACCTTAGCATTATCCTTATCAGGAATCTTCTGCTCAACTTGCTTAACAAATTCATCATTGATCATAGTGAAATTCTGTCCAGTCCAAGCTCCAATATAACCAAAATGCACCCACTTCTTCAACAGAGTAATGAGGCTATTATCCATGTCCTTTAAAAAAAGTGGCACATGTAATGAACCTTTAACACATGCCTTTTCTCTCTCCCATTCTGGCCTAATGTCCAGCAAGATATACCCTTCATCTACCATGGCTGTACCTGTTCAGAATATAATTAAATAGTAAAGGTGTGCTCTTCCTAACAACTTAAGGTTTTAAATGAGCTGTCACACACTTCAACACGGTATTAGTACAGATAGAGGTTCTAGGATCGAATCTCAGGCTTGCACGCACTTAAGGGGGCGTGTTGAGAATATAATTAAATAGTAGGAAAAATGTGCTCTCTCTAATAGCTTAAGGTTTTAGATGAGATGGTCGCACACTTCGACATGGTAGTAGAACAAGTAGTGGTTCTAGGAACGAATCTCAGGCCCACACTTGAGGGGGCGTGTTGAGAATATATAATTGAATAATAAAAGCGTGCTTAAGATTTTTGATGAGATGGTCACATACTTTAACAATACCTGCTTCTTTTGGTAATATGGGACGGACTTTACCGGACTGTATTAGCTGTTGTCCGTTGATGGAAACTGCATTAATTCTCAGAATTGTTGAGCGTTGTGATGGAATTTTGAACTGTTTGTTGTTGTACTTTAAAAGGGAGGATTGTAGTTGGTTCAGTTGAATTAATGCCATCTTTCTTTGTTTCTTGCTTGCTGTTGCAGTCCAGAATTTGCAACCTTATCGTGAAAGAACTTGGTTTTGGACTTACCTTATCATGTTTGATTTTATTTTTTCCTCATATATATGCCCTCCATCTTAATAAAGAATAGAGAGATGAATATATAAGACAATAATGTTTTTGAGTGGGGAAAGGCCAGCATACTTTTGCCCCATTTCCTCCAAGTATATAAGTAAAATAACTAAAAAGTAAAAACACGTAAATACAAAAACACCTATAAGTACTCCCTCAATGTGAAAAATGGAAGTAACAGAAGATTGATACTACCTCCTCCTCAGTCCCAAAATAAGTATTGCTTTTGCTCTTTTCACAATCATTAATAAAAGTAATAAATATAAGGTACTTTCTTCGTTCCAATTTAAGTGTTTTAGGTTGATTGGACATGAAATTTAAAAAAATAAAGAAAAACTTTTAAATTTTATCGTCTTAAATTAAAGATGTGTATAGTTCTTTAAATCTTGTGGTCTTAAACTTACCACGTAGAATGTTGAAATTGAAAAATTTACTAAATATAGCTTTCTTTTGGACAGATCAAAAGAGAAAGCAAGACAGTTTGAGGGCATAATTTGAAACACATGTTAACTTTTGTGTTGAATTCATTTATTCGTATTTTGGAACAAATTTTTTAAGCTAAGGGTGTGCTCCGTAGGGAGGAAAATATTTTCTAGTTTTCTCACGTTCGTTTGGTAAAAGTTTTTGGAAAACATTTATTTTAGGAAGCAAGTTCCTTAAAAATGAAAAAAATGACTTTCCTAATCAAAGTAGAGAAAACAAGTCCACAAGTGACATTTCACTAATCACCCTACCACCCCCAACCAATAAACCCCAACTACTCCCCAATCCCACACACCCCGCCCTCCACCCCAAAAAAAAAAATTAATTTAAATTTATTGTTTTGGTTCTCTACACCCCGCTCCCAGCCCCCTTCAAAAAAATTTAAAACGTTTTTCTTTTATTGGTTTTTTACACCACCCACTCCGCTCCTCCCCCCCCCCCCCCCCCCCCCCCCCCGACCCTTAATTTTTTTTTTAAATTTATTACACCACCAACCTCCCTTTGAGTTTTTTTTTTTGTTTGAAAGTTTTTTTTTTTTTTTTGATTTTCTACACCCCCAACCTTGCTCCCCCCCTCCCGAATTTTTTACTTCATATTTAATTTTACCTTTATAATTTTTTTTCTATATAAAAATGGAAAGTTGGCCTTGTTAAATTTGGTGTGGGATCAGTGGGTTGTAGTTGGGGCGTGGGAGTGGATGGTGGTGAAAAAATTTCTCATTTTTTATAAAAGTAAAATAAAATATATGAAATAGAGAGGGGAGTGGGTGGGTGAGAGGGTTAGAAGGACCGGTGGTGTAGCGTGGGGTTGGGGTGGATGATGGTGCGAGGTAGGGTGGGTGAAGATGAAGTGCGTCCGAGGGTGGTGGAGGGTAAGTGCTAGGGGTGGGTGGTGGGTGGTGGGGGTGGGGTAGTTATGGGAGTTGGTGTCATATCGGGTGGTGGGTTGGGGTGGGGTTAGTGGGGAATATTTTCTACCAACGAACTGAACATGAGAAAATAAGTAACAAATTCACTTATTTTTCACTATCCAACCGAACATGAGAAAATAAGTAAACATTCACTTATTTTCCAAAAACTCATTTTCCGTCGAAAACATTTTCCTCCATACCGAACACACTCTAAAGCGGCACTTATTTTGGAACGGAGGGAGTAAAAGATATGGAGTTTGATCAAGCTTATTACAAATATAGCTGAAAAAAATGCATTCTAGAAATTCTGCAAGTTTAAACAAAATAAATATTACCTATAAATTTATCAAGGCCCTAAAAATGAAGTTTTGCCAACTTTTTTAAACACATCTGGCGAAAAATTGAAATTTCGACTAAACATGATACAAATGATTTTCGAAAAATATGCTAGTTTAAGTAAAGTTAATTTTACTATAAGATATACTGCCATGTAATTATAAATATTCTAAAAAAAAATGCAGCAACGTTTTTCTACAAATCTTATAAATATAAATAGCAAAAAAAAAAAAAAAAAAAAAAAATGGCAGCGATTTTGAAAAAATAGTATATATATAATTTTAGAAAACATCTCGTGTGCTTAAAATTACTTATGACGTAAAAATAATCTTGCCAAAGGCTAATCTAAAATTTAAAGTTTATAGTTCTTACATTTCTCAACAACTTCAAGTTAATATTAAATAATAACTGGGTTAACCTTAAAAAATATATAAATATTTAATAAATTTTTTAATATATACTAAATAAGATTTGAACAAAAATTATTGAGTTCAGGTGAAGCCGTAACCAACCTTTCGATCTGCCACTAATCTCATTCCAAATTTTAGTTGAGGGTGATAATATATAAACACAACATTATAATTCAGAGGTGACAAACTCAACCTATCTAAGGGTTTTTTATTCATAAATATTTTTCTATTAATTGTACATATTTAAAATATAGATAAAATGTACTTAGGAATATATTAAGGCAAGAGTAAGAATCAATAAAAACCGATAGCGTCTATTACACACGCTCTGCTGCCTCTATGACTCCAAATTCAATTTCATTCCATATTTTTTTCACATTAAATCTGTTTATATGAAAATTATAAGATCTTCCTTTACTTTGCTAAAGATCTCAGAAAAAAATGTCAACAATATCATCATCAAGTCCAAGAAGTGTAGAAGAGATCTTCAAAGATTATAATGCTCGTCGTACTGGAATTGTTCGTGCTTTAACTCATGGTACTTCCTTTACATATGCTAATTCATTAAATTTTCCTTTTATTTTTGGATTTGTTGAATAATTGGTTTTTTCTTTCCAGATGTGGATGAATTCTATAATCTATGTGATCCAGGTAATTTTCAGTTAATTTATCTCTGTTGGTATCTTTAATATTTGGAATTGAGGGGTAGTTGATTGATTCGTTTGTAATTGGCAGCATTTTTCGGTTTATGCATTCTTGATTTGTTTAACAAGGACATGGTTTTTTTTTTTTTTTTTAATTTTGTTCTCACTAATTTTTCAGGTTGTTTTTAGTATTGGGATTTGAGATACAGTTACAGTGACTGTTATTGCTATATTCTGAGCCGAGGGTCTATCGGAAAACAGCCTCTCTACCTCCCAAGGTAGGGGTAAGGTCTGCGTACACTCTACCCTCTCCAGACCCCACTTGTGGGATTACACTGATTATGTTGTTGTTGTTGAGATACAGTTAAAGTGACTGAGGATGTACTGCTGTTGAAATAAAAATCATAAGAAATTGGTTTGATTGGAATTTTTAAAAAAATGCTAACATAGCAAACGACAACATACCCATTGTAATCCCACAAGTGGGGTTTGGGGAGTGTATTATTTTCTTGATAATTGAGAAATTCACTGTTTCCGCTTTGAAACTCGGAGAATAATGGGGTCGCTTCTTTGTTCTTTTTCATCACATACCAGACTTGGTTCACCAACTAGGACTTGAATTCATGCTTTGCACCTACTATACATCTTGTGTTATACTAACTTTGTCGTCGAAAGAAAAATGAAATAAAAGTTGGATCTTTCTTATATACACAGAGTTTTACTTGGCCTTCTGTGACTTATTTAATTATTTCAAATTTAGAAAAAAGTAAATTTGTGTCCTAAATTTGTATGGTCTTGATTTTTGTGTTATTCATGTTTTAATACTTGGGTGTAGAGAAAGAAAATTTGTGCCTATACGGACATCCGAATGAAACCTGGGAAGTCAACCTTCCTGCTGAAGAAGTCCCACCTGAGCTCCCAGAGCCAGCACTAGGAATAAATTTTGCGAGGGATGGGATGAATCGGAGAGATTGGCTTTCACTGGTTGCGGTGCACAGTGATTGTTGGTTGCTTTCTGTGGCTTTCTTTTTTGGAACTCGTCTTAACCAAAATGAAAGGTACTCTTCTTGTTGGTTGGAACTGGGATAAATTGGTATATACACAAATGCAAAGTGCTTTTACCTGATCTCCACCAGCTCCCTCTTAACTTCAATAAAAATTATATTTTTCTTAACTCTTAAAAGAGTGAATATGTTAATTCTTCTGTATGGGTTATCTCTCTATGACTCCCCTGTGGTTCCTGCTATTCTTTTGATTCTCAGGCTAAGAAATTAGATTATTGTTTTATCAAGATGTAAGTAAAGTTGCTAACTAGCTAAAATTGAATGTTATACGGTTAAGGAACTGACTTTAGCAGGGTGTGTGTCCCAAAATCCTGCTCTAGGATTCGTTTTTGGTTCTGTGTGATTTTGGAGAATTATTCAATAATCAACTAAGGTGTAATCCCAAACTAGTTGGGCCAGCGATTTGAATCCTCTATGTATTTCATTCTATTTGAGCTTCTTTCGTTCCAACAGTGATGAGTAGTTTGTATCTTAAGCCTTAGGGGTAGGAGTTCTCTAGAACATAAATTCTCTAAATATCACCCTTACTCCACATTTTTATCGCTACCCTGACCTAATAAAAGTTATATATCAGTCTTAATTTTATAAAGAAATATCCTGAAATAAATGTAGCTTTCGTCAGATTTCCTAGATCAGAGAACTCTAAGCAAGACTTGATATAAGGAATCTATAGCATTTGCTTTATGCATCAATAAGTAACATGAATGTGCTGGATCAGATAGCAACATTTTCAGTGTTAAATGCGGATAGCAACATAAACGAATTGGCAGAGTGGATGGGATGTAAAGTTTCAGAAATTTTCTGTTGTTTATTTAGGGCTTCCATTGGGTGCTAAGGTGAGGGATCAAAGGATTTGGCGAGGATTTTTAGATAGTTGTGCTAAGAAGATAGCCCTGGAAAATACAGTACCTATCTGTTGTTGGGAGGCTCACTCTAATCAATAGTGTATTGGATAGAATTCCTATATATTTGATATCACCTTTTCTCATTCCTGACTCTGTTGAAAAGACCATGATAAGTCAGTTTCCTTGGCAAAATTTTGAAAGGAAAAACTTCCATTTTGTAAAGTGGCAGAAAGTTATAAAGGACAAGAGAAGTGGGGGGTTAAAAATCTAAAATTTCATAACGAGAGTTTGTTATTCAAATGGTTGTAGAGGTAAAATGAAAATGGAGCGGAAATGAATGAAGCAGCTTAGCGACGCCACATATGGTAGAGAAGTAAATTGGAAATCCTGTGCAGTGTCTATGCCTTAAAAACTGCATTATGGAAGCACATAAGTTGATTATGGCCTAAATTTTGAAAATTCATTTCATTTGAAGTTGGAAATTGTATCAGAATCAAGTTCTGGACAGATGTTTGGCTGGGAGATGATAAATTGAGTAACAAGATCTCCTAAATTGTATAGTTTAGCAAGGAATAAACACTGTACAGTAGCAGAGTGTATGTAGAAGTGGCATACATGGGAATAATAGAGATTCAATTTCACGAAATTGGTCAACTTCTACATTAGTTGGAGCCGTTGATCATTAATGCTAGTAGATTCTCCTCTCATATTTGGACAGCTGGAAATGGCGTCAAATTCTCAGTAGGTAGGTATTATAGTCTATTTGCTAAATATGTCACTGGGTTTTGATTCGACCATAAAAGATGTTATGAAAATCACAAGCACCCCTGAAGTAGCTTGTTTTATTGGATTGTAGCTAGAAATGCATGTTAACTCAAGATTTGTTGCAAATAGGGGTTCCTTTGTGCAATAGATGCTTTTTCCGTGAAAATTCTCAGGAATCTGCAGAATATCTGTTGGTGTAGGGGAAATATGGTAGAAGACTTAGTTCAGTACACAGATACAGATATATTGTAGTTTGTATGCTTGCACTACCTCCTTGGTGCTTCTGTAACGAAATATACATTTCCTTATTTAAAAAAGAAAAATAAATTATCCATAACTCCCACTGTCTGTCAAGAACGAAACTTTGCCCCATCAGATTTTGCCATATGTTTTATCCTTTGTCATAGTAGTCGCAGTTTTAATCTTCATTTTCTTGTCCTTTGATTCGTGCAACTATATGTTGGTCCGTGTACCACAATTATCGTATTTATCTGTGGTAGCTACTGTTTCTGTTTTCTCATACTGCTTTATCATGGCTTTTTTGCTTTCGTTAGTTTCATTTTCGTATTGCTTTGAACTGTTTCTGCTTATCTGACCTTTTCTCGTCATGTTTTCTCTTGAGCCGAGGGTCTTCCGGAAACAACCTCTCTAACTTCCGAGATGGAGGTAAGGTCTGCGTACATTTTACCCTCCCCAGACCCCACACTGTGGGATTCCACTGGGTATGTTGTTGTTGTTGTAGTTGTTGTTTTATCTTTTGTGATTACCATCTGATTGTGCGGTGATTTTAGCTGTGATTTAGAGTCACAGGAGATGTTGTAAGCTCTTTTGCTCAAACATGGGCTATCTTTGCGGAGACAATTTTCTTTTGTGGACGTGACGTGTGCTCCTGCTTCTAATTTTATTTGCTCTCCTTTGGGATGTCCTTTGCATTTCTGACATCAGGCCATTTATTTGAATTTGCATTTGCTTCTGTGGAGACCATGAAAAGGGATATCTCTGAAATGCTGGCCATTTTATTTGAAATTGTCTATTGTTCCTGTAGATGGCGAAACCATGAAATGGGAGAAGTTTCTCATAATGCAGCTTAAACATGCAAAACCTTTATTGTTTGTCCTTCTTTGCCTTTTGTCTAGTTTTTCTATGCTTCTAGTCTATAGCTCCATAGGCTTGTATTAGCTGCCGCATTACGTTAATTTTATAGTTATAAAAATATAATGATGTTTTTTGTACTTGATTTTTACTTTGGGGTTTCTCTTTCTTTTGGGAACTCATCAAGGGACCAAGGGAGAGCCATAGACTCTTTGTTTATAATTATTGATTGTTGTTTAAGTCGAAGAGAATTCATTTTGTAATATGTTAGAATGTTCTATATTTGATCTATCTGCTTCGGTAAATAGCATAGAATATTCAACTTTACCAGTTAAAAAAAATAGCATAGAATATTCCTCTTAATTCTGTCATAATTAGGAATCACAGTATTTAGGTTGCTTTCCTCATTTCATGTAGTGACTAGTGATGTACCTTAGTTCTAGTAGCCTAAAATGGAGCCCTCCTGTATATTGTCTATAACCAATTCAGGACAAATTCTCTCTCTTTTTTTTTTTTTTTTTCACATCATATGAGAGGTTCCAGCGCTCTTACTAGAGACCAAATAGCTGCATCCAATGGTGTGGCATAGTGGTCAATGAATTGGGTGCAAGTATAGAAGGACACTGTCTTTATCAAAAAAAAGGTAGAGGCATAAATAGCTTGCCCCTCCTTGGGGCAGTCATATGCGACCTACCCAGCCAAAACAAATCTTGTTGTAATATTTCTTTTTCTGGTGATCATCCCAACATGATCGTCTCTTCCAACCACTTTCCAGCTTTATTCCATCTCTCTCAAGCAAAACATTTTTTGGAATTGCTTTTACGTTTTTTTGATAAAGTGATGAGTTTCATTAAAAAAGAGAGCATCAGGTAGATGCAAAACTACACAAGGAAAAGTTACAAGGAGCTGAAATGACAAAAAAGAGAAATTAGCCCGGCTCCTATACACTGTGCTAGTCTAAAGTAAGGGTACCGATAAAAAGGATTAAGCGAACACATAGCAGTCAAAGAGTGATGAGGTGCCATCAAAACATCTTCTGTTCCTCTCTGTCCCATATACTCTAAAAAATAGCTGCAGGAATCATCAACCAAATTTTCTTGATGGCCTTATCAACATTCCATGATTCCATAAACTCCAGCTTAACTGTGCTTGTCTCATGTTCTGTGTCATGACCCAACTAAGGCAAAAACAAAACTGTAGAATATGCTCCATATATCAGTGGCTACTGAGCAGTGCCAAAATAGGTAATTAACTGTTTCCAGATTCTCCCTACTGAAATAGCATCTATTTACCAACGGGAGACATTTCCTGCTAAGGTTATCTTGAGTTAGACAAGCTTCATGTAGGGCAATCCAGTTGAAGAACATTACCTTAATAGGAAGTTTGGTTCTTCATATCAATTTCCAGGGCCAAGAGTCAATCACCTGATTTTGGGAGCATATCTGCTTGTAACAGCCCTTAACTGTAAATATCCCCTTTGTACCCCAACATATGGTGTCTGAAAGGTCTTCAAAAATATTGCTGTTCCCTACTTTTCCTAACAATCCAATCAGACTCCCGATATCCCAGTCTTGGACATGTCTTCTAAGATGAATATCCCAGGCGTGATTGCTTCTGTTTTGGGCAATTGAGGAATTTTTATCCACAGCAATGTTGAAAATGCTAGGGAATACATCTTTGAGAGCAGTGTTAGCTAGCCATTTATCCCTCCAGAAACAGATGAGCTCACCATTTCCTGGTTTGAAATGGATATTTTGAGAGAACTCGCAGCTCAATTTGTTGATGAACTTCCAAGGACCAACTCCATAAGGGGCATTGTTTATATTAGTACTCCAGTTATCTCTACATCCATGCTTAGCCTTGACCACCTCCTTCCATAGGCGTTGTTCACCATTACCAAACCTCCAAACTCACTTCATGAGTAGACACTTGTTGTGAATGGCTAAATCCTTGATCCCTAGACCACCATTGGACTTGGGCTGTCTGACTTTATCCCACTTTATCAGGTGGAATTTGTGAGAGTTGCAGTTCCTTCCCATAGGAAATCCCTTCTAATTTTATCCAGTTGCTCTAGCACCTTTTTAGGAATGGGAAACAAGGACATGAAATAAGTAGGTATGCTATGTTACTCTTGCCCCCATAGAAAAATATTGCATTTGCCATGTAGCCAGCCTTTTCTCAAATTTTTCCACCATACCATTCCAAACATCACTGTTTTTGAAACTGGCACCCAATGGTAGACCCAAGTAAGTGGTAGGAAGAGATCCAATGCTGCACCCCATGATACCTGCCACCATCTTAATGTTATGCACAACATTGACTGGGTAGATAATGCTTTTCAACATGTTGATGTAGAGGACTGAGAGAGCTTCAAATAGCAGAAGAGTGAGATTTAGGTAGAGGAGTTGAGTCCTTTCTGCTTCACAAAAAAATCATCGTGTCGTCAGCATATAATAAGTGGGAAATGGTGACTGTAGTCCTAGTATTACTGCCAACTTTGAATCCCTTAATCCACTATAATTGTCTAGCCTTGTCTACCATCTTGCTCAGATCTTCCATGGCTAATAGGAACAGCAATGAAGAGGGTGGATCACCTTGCCTGATCCCTCTCTGAGGAGAGAAAAAACCAACAGGGGTAGCTGTCCTTACTTTATCTATTTCTTACTTTCTTGTTCTTACTTGTACTATAACATCGCAAAAGATCATGTGTAGTCCCAGACTGGACTATTTGATACCCACAAAGTTTAGAAATAGCTACCATAGCTGGTCAGTGATAGGACAATGTGAAAAGAGATGATTAAGAGTTTCTGGCCCTCTTTCTGTAGGTTGGCTACCGTCAGGCATAAAATCAGTTTTGTCTTAGTTTTGCTACTCAATTAGTCTGTTTGGATTAGTATCTATTACAAAGTTTATCACCTAGTTTCTGCTATTCGACGAAAGGGAATGTGCATGATATGATGTGCTTTAATAATGTTTAAGAAGGAAAAAGGATTTATTCTGGCTTGCAATTGTTGCTTCTTATGTAGGAAGCGTCTATTCAGCATGATCAATGATCTACCAACGGCCTTTGAAGTTGTGGCAGAAAGAAAGCATGTAAAAGAGAAGCCCACTGCTGATAGTGGAAGCAAATCTCGTGGTAGCACGAAGGTATTACCTTCTCTCTGCTGTTCCTGAGCTAGTGGTGCCTTTGTATTAATATGCTTACTGCAAAATCTTCAGATTATTAATGCTCGAGATTAAGACCATACTCTATATGAAGTTCCTTATAGTTTCTTTTTCAGTATGTCCTGATTTATATCTCCCACGGCACTAAAAATTTGCTCTTACATTCTGTAGAAATCTGCTGAAGGTCAGGCCAAAAGCACACCAAAGCTTGCAGATGAAAGTTACCCGGAGGAAGAGGAACATGGTGAGACACTGTGTGGAAGCTGTGGTGGGAATTATAGTGCTGATGAATTTTGGATTGGCTGCGATATCTGTGAGAGGTGGTACCATGGGAAATGTGTTAAGATAACACCTGCGAAAGCTGAGAGTATAAAGCAATATAAATGCCCGTCGTGCAGCTTGAAACGGAGCAGACAGTAGTTGTTTCATGAACAATGGGAGGCCATAAGTGCTGGTGCTCTGACCATTAACAGAATAGTATAGCAATCTTACAATTGTGATTGATATCCTATTGTGATGTTTCCTTACTTGACACTTGGAAAGGAAAATGTAATTTACCTTCTTCCCTTAATCCATGTTCGGATGCTAGCTCAATATATAGAAAAACTCTTTTACGTTATTGTAAAGGTTGCTATAATGTTAGCGGTTTTGTAGTTGAATAAAGTAATTGATGCATTTGGATTCTGTTGACAATATGTATTGGCAAACTGACATATTTACCTTTCTTTTTAGACTCGTCAAATGAACTTTCACTCTTGTTAAATTGTTGATTGCTTTTGGTTATGTAAATTGAACTAAAGGCAGGATTTTGAGCTTAGAAAGTTGACCTTTTTAGCTTGGTCTGTTTTAGAAAAATTTAAGTTCTGTTTTTATTCCTACCTACCATCTTGATCATCATCCATCACCTGGGTAACATTTTCGTGGCGACAACTTTACTGTGTGTGTTAACTATCCTTATCAACCTTGGCTGCTTGGGAAGAGCAGAGATATGCCAACTTGTGACACGGGTTCAAGCTGTTCTTATGTTTTATCAGAGGAGAGGCTGAAAATGGACGCAAGAACTACATCGGTTTGACAAAGCAGTAGCTGAGGTCCAGAGGGTAAGTAATGCTCTTTGTTAACTTCCATACAATTTTTTGCTATTACTATTCTTACTACTTTTTTGAGGGTTATCATTAAGTATTAGAATCACCTCTCTTATATTCAGTCTTTATTATTATAACTGTATTATTTCAACCAAATTGATGACTAAGAGCAATACCAAAAGGAAAGTTTGAAAATTACCACCACCATCATCACAACCACCCCCACCACACTATCATTCACTACCACCCCCTGCGGTCAATCCTTACTACCAACCACCTCTACCATCATAACTATCACCGCCGCCAACTACCGCCAACGCCATCGTCAACCACCACACAATCTTCAGCCAGCACCATCAACATCGCCAACTACCAACATCAACCAACTCCATCATCACAACCATCACCACCACTGCCAAGCGCCACCATCACGCCAATCACTACAACACCAACTACCTCCACCATCACAACTATTGCCACCACTACAAAGCATTTCCGTCATCACTAGCAAACATAAATGTTTCATTTTTTATCAAATAATACTTTTCTTTAGATTTATAGTTATTTTCTAATATTTATTTACTTTTTTATTTGAATAGTATATTTATTATGTTTAAATAAATACATTATGCACATTGAACAAACAATCTTAATTCAGATCTAGAAACAACATCTTAAATGTGCATTCAGATTCACACGTCTTAATCTTAATGAAACAAATGAGGTTAGTCTATTTAGTTGGCACTTTCTCCCCCCTACAAACAGTGTGGATAACTTTTTAGATTTTGTTAGTTCCCTGTCTGTAGCACAATAGAGCTGTAGGGGAACTTTTTGGCTGTTTCACGGGTTTTGCCTAGCTAGCTTCATGTATTTTTGTTTTTTGAAGCTGCTTCACTGTTTCTTTGTAATTCCGCATCTTCTTGATGCTTTTTTAATTCAACTTATTTACTTCAACGAAAAAGTTTGAAAGAAGTACATCTGATAGTTTGTTCGTTGTTGATGCTGAGTGCTTTCTCCAAATTGTGTTTAAGCTTAAAACTGCTCAAAATTTGTTTTTGGATGTTGATTTGCATATGCATATTTGAGGTCACATCAAGTTCCAAACTCTGGAACAATGACACGTTGGTATAATATATACATAGTCAAATTACTTAAAAGAACACAACATCATCAATGGATAACTCTTGGCAATTTTCAGCTTTAATGTCTTTAGTTGGTTTCATGATGATTAATGTATTTTAGACTCCATGAGTACAAATCGAAGTACCACTAGCAAATTGGCGTTCCGTTAAAGTCAAAAACATATCCAGAAAAAAAGTGTAAGTAGTAACGAAGTCATATAAGTTAATGAAACTTCCGGGAAAAGCACGGATGCACTATCTAATATTCCAACCCCATTAATAGAGTGTTGCATTGGCTGTTAAGTAAAATAGGAAAATGTTTTCCGGAGAAATAAGTAACTTTTTTGTTTACATGTTCGGTGTTTGATATATAGGCAGAATATATTTTTGCAAAAATATTTGTATTTAATCTAGACAATACTAGAGGTAGGGGTGGTAGGATCGATAGGGTAATGTTGGATCTACGTGGGTGGCAGGGTGTTCACCCGAACAACCTCGGCAAAAATTATAGTGTATATATAGAGTAGATTTTATGTGTTTATGTACATATATTAACTTTTGAACACCCTAAAAAATGTAAAAGGTTAGCTCTAGTGGTCCAGAGTGTTCAAAATTAACTTTAGTGTCCA
This sequence comes from Lycium barbarum, assembly GCF_019175385.1. Classification (NCBI taxonomy): domain Eukaryota; kingdom Viridiplantae; phylum Streptophyta; class Magnoliopsida; order Solanales; family Solanaceae; genus Lycium; species Lycium barbarum. Next base: position 115,075,112 of record NC_083344.1, on the reverse strand, counting down.
AGGTTTGATTCCCGTTGACAACATTATTTTTAATATTTAGCTTTTGTTGTTTTTTTCGACCCCCTTGAGTGAAAATTCTGGATCCGCAACTGTGTTGGAGGATGGGGAAGAGTGGGATGCTATTTAATTTGTGGAACTTGTTTCCGATTTCCACTCTAGCAAGTTTCAAATTTTGTCTCGGTAGGACAATATGTATTTCTATTACTATGAAATTTATATAATTTTACTCATTTATCAAGAAAGTTACTTTTCTAGAGAAATATTTTTTAAAATTTTTGATCAACCAATATGAAAAAATTGAAAAATATTTTCTGAAATGTTTTCTTCCGTACCAAATACACCTACATGCAAAAATTCAGCACGTGCTAAATTGTTGGACTTGTTGGAATATTCAATTGCCCATGTGTTTGGTTTAAGACAAAGTAGAATGGCGTTAAAATGAAAAGTGAATTTGCCTAAATTGGATGACACATTTATTATCACTAAAACCTTACCCTATTCGACAACTCTGAATAGATGTGTTGCAGTACCTAATTGTCAACTAATTTTTCAACCACAGATATAAATCTAATATTAGTTTGATTTTTTTTGTTTTTTGTTCGACTTGCAAACTACTATCAACTTTCAAGATACAAACTAGTAGTTCAACTCAAACTCCTAGATGTTGATGTCCTAGTGAGTGTCCCTACATGTTGAATCTTAATTGGAAAAATTGGATAGTAAATCTTATCCCAAGTGATAATGATCACGTGGTTTAACTAGGATTAATTATTATATCTTGAGTTGAGTGTAATAAACGTATGGTCACACCACGTGGTTTAACTAGGATTAATTATTATATCTTGAGTTGAGTATAATAAACGTATGGTTACATATCTGATCAGATCACCTAACTTTTGAAAAAAGATTAAAAAGTTTAACAAAATATCAAGTCTTCGTGCAATGAGAGAGATTAACAACGGTGTTTTAAAAGACAGTTTCAAGACTCGTTCCGGGGCGGAGCAGTGGCAAAACGTACCGGAACTCACGTGCGGGGCTTAGTTCCTGTGAGGCTTACCCCCTAAGCGCCCGACTGTACGTCCTAAACACGCCTAATGCCTAACGCTCGGGGCTCGCCTAATAGTTCTTACACAAATTATATGTTAAATTCCTTAATTAAAATCATTGATCCTCATAATTCTTTAACAAATGAATGATACTTAACAGTTTTTCATCTATAGATCTAAGAAGATTGGGTGTAACTCAAAGAACAAGTCGTAGCATTGCATATTTACTATTTGAGAACATCGTGAGGGTGAATATCAATTAATATTTCTTTTAAAAATACATAGCCAAATTGTACATTTCACTTATCATTTGTCTTTTGTCCTTTGTATCAATATTATCATATTTTATTATTTCGTTATTTGAAAGTACCTTTATTAATATTCATGAAGGAGTTACATTTCATTATAATACTTATAAAGTTTATTGATTATTTGCTTATAGGGAGATAAAATGAATTGTATGATAGTAATATTGTTTTAAGAAATTTTAATTTTTTTTCATTGTTTGACAGTTAAGATGTTAGAGTTGATTTGCATTTTTCATAATAGCTTTTATTTCATCGTATTGTTTATACTTGTAAAATTATGTTATATATAATTACAAGTTCTAAGTGGCATATAATGAATTGCTTTGATTAGTTTTTGTGAGGATCACACACACACATACACACACATACACAGATATATATATAAAATTTATTTATAGTTTTCTTTTATTTTTATGTAATTTTACCTATTTAAAAAATATTTATTGTAATTATATTATTTTATGAAATAGTAAAAATTAAATACCCATGGGGCTTATGCCCCGTGCCTCGGGGCTTACGCCTCACTGAGGCATATGTAAAACGCCCCGCCTTATGCCCCCGCCTTTTAAAACACCGATTGACAAAAAGAAAAAGATTGATATACTCCTCGCGCGGGCCCGAACATTTGTGGCACACTTCACAACTCAAGACCTAAATTATGTAATTTGATCAACATTTTAAAATGTATTTTTTAAATCATATTGCATGAGAAGAATTGCAACTTATAAGGAATTAGAGAGGGGGGGAGGGGGGGACAAAGGAGAAGAAGAAAAAGAAGAAGGAATTAGAGGATTTCACAAATAGATGTGAAACAATCAATAATACATTTTCTATTTCATGTGACGGTATTTCTTTTTTAGTCTGTTTCTGTTCGATTAGAAACAAGAAGATGCAGAAGCAAAATATTGAAAATAAACCCTAATTCATCGATGGGGAAGAGAGAAAAAGAGAGAAACTTTTATTCCAAAATGATGAAATGTTTTTATTAGTTGTGTTCTGGATCCTTTCGATCCACTTATACATTGGAAACTGCCTTTACATAATTGACCACAAAATAAAACCCAACTGGGTAGAGAAAGTAAAATTGGCTATCTAAGTAGAATGAAAACTATCACTAATGGGCCTGTGTTGCAGGCTTCTATAAATGGAATGGGCCATGGTCAACAGCCCCCCTCAAGCTGGAGGGTGACAACACCCCAAGCTTGTGCAACAAATGATGATGAGGTGAACTAACTAGGGCCTTAGTGAATATATCAGCCAACTGATCAGCACTCTTGATGAAATGAAGAGAAATCAAGCTAGAATTCAAACAGTCCCTGACATAGTGGCAATCGATCTCGATGTGTTTTGTACGCTCATGGAACATCGGATTTTGAGCGATGTGTAGAGCAGCCTGACGATCACAAAAAATGGGAACATCACAGTTAATAGACAACCCCATGTCAGCTAACAAACGAACTAACCAACAAACCTCAGCCACCACTTTCCTCAATGCTCTATACTTTGCTTCAGCAGAGGAAAGTCGTATAGTTGGTTGTTTCTTGCTTTTCCAGGCAGCCACCAAGTGTAATAAAGAAACCAGTAATAGACTTTCAACTAAAAGTGCAGGCTGCCCAGTCAGAATCAGAGTAACCAATCAGAGAAAAGTCATCAGAGTTGTCAAGTAAAATTCCTTGAGCAGGGTCATTAGATATATATCTCAAAATATGTAGAGCAGCCATCATGTAAGGAACTCTTGGGGATTGTATAAATTGACTTAAATGTTGCACTAAATAAGAGATGTCAGTCCTGGTATGTTGTAAAAAATTCAACTGACTAATCAACTTTCTATATACTGTAGGGTCAGGCAGGACATCACCATTATCAGCTGAAAGTTTGATAGAGTGATCCAAAGGAGTAACTACAGATGAAAACTGATCACGATGATACTGTAAAGCAGATCTGAGGCATACTTATGTTGGTTTACAATCAGACCTTGAGGATGAGTAGAAACCTATAAACACAAAAAGTAATGAATGATGCCAATGTCCTTTCTTTTGAACTGAGAATCCATAAATGATTTGAGAGACTGCATTTCTGGTAAATCATCCCCAACCAAGAGAATGTCATCAATATACACAGCCAGGAGAACCAGGGAAGAACCAGAAGACTTGATGAACAAAGAATAGTCATTTTTACTAGAAATGTAGCCTCTATTAAGTAAGGATTCAGACAGTTTGGCAAACCACTGTCTAGAAGCCTGTTTGAGGCCATATAAGGGATTTCTTAGCTTGCAAACCAAAGGAAAAGACGAAGAAGTAGGAGACACTTGAAGCCCTGTGGAATTTTCATGTAAACATCCTCATGAAGATCCCCATGTAAAAAGGCATTATTGACATCAAGTTGGAAAATAGTCCAACCCCTTTTAACAGCTAAGGACAAAAGACATTTTGATTGTAGTAAGTTTGACCACAGGGGAGAAGGTCTCAGTGTAGTCTACTCCTTCTTTTTGAGTGTCACCCCTAACAACAAGTCTTGCTTTGTATCTTTCAACAGATCCATCAGACTTCTGTTTGATTTTATATACCCGTTTACAAGAGATGGCTTTCTTGTTAGGATATAGGGGGACATGATCCCAAGTATGATTTTCTTCAAGTGCCTTAAATTCTTGTAACATTGCCTCTTGCCAAGCAGGGTGAAAGACTGCCTGTTGGTAGTATTGACAAAAGCACTTCAGTAGAAGAAAGCTTTGCAGTTGTAGGACCAGGTGCAATCGGATTAGAAACTGAGGTACAGATGTAGTCAGATAGATAAGATGGTCTCTTAGGGACCCTGGAAGATTCTCTTAAGGGAGGAACTGAAGCAGGAGGAGATTGAGGAATTGGAAGAGGGATTTCATAAAGGACAGGAGAATGAATGGGAAAAGAGAGGATGCATAGGAGGAGGAGAGTGAACAGGAGACTGTGGAGGTGGAAATGTAGTAGACAAGGAAGGTGGGTGAACCGGAGAAATAGATGAAGGTACATCTGTGTAAGTAGAATCAGGAGGAAGAAAAGTAGGGATGGACAGAGAAGAGGAATGATATGGAAAAGCATGTTCATGGAACACAACATCTCTAGAATAGAATATGGAATGTGATTGCAGGTTCAATAATTTATAACCCTTTTTACCAGATGGATAACCCAAAAAAACACAAGAAACAGTCCTTGATTGAAATTTATGCCTACCAGGATTGGGAGAAACAGCATAACACAAGCATCCAAAAGACCTAAGGTGTTCAAAAGAGGGTGAATGCCCATTTAATTTCTCAAATGGTGTGATGTTGTTCAGGATAGTAAAGGGAAATCTATTGATCAAATATGTGGCTGTTAGGATGAAGTTTCCCAGTATTTCATAGGCAATTTTGTTGAAAAAGTAGTGCCCTAGATACCTCTAAAAGATGTTTGTGTTTTCTCTCCACAATACCATTTTGTTGTGGAGAATGAGGGATAGTGGATTGAGGAAGAATGCCATGGGCAGAAAAGAATTGTTGGGCTTCATGACTAGAGCCCAGTTCATATGCATTGTCAGATCTAAAAGTCTGGATAACAACATTAAATTGTGTCCTAATCATGAAGGTGAAAGCTTTAATAATGGACAAAGCATTGCCTTTAGAGGAGAGGAGATGTGTCGAGGTGGCCCTAGAATAGTCATCCACTAAGGTTAAAAAATATCTAAACCCATTGTAAGTTTGAACATTGTAAGGTCCCCAAATGTCTATGTGAACTAATTGGAATGGTGTGGTGGAATGGATAGTGCTTTTAGGAAAGGGAAGTCTTTGTTGTCTAGCCACAGGACAAACAATGCAAAGAAAAGGTTGTTTAAATGAAAGTTTGTTAGACAGAAAAGGATAAGATTTCATCCTATGGTAAGGCATGTGACCCACTCTTTGGTGTCAAAACAAATCAGCTTTATTAACAATAGAGGGATTACAGGGAGAAACTGATGTTGGAGGAACATGATGGGTGTAAATTATTCATGTAATTTTATACATAAAAAAATAAGTTTTAAAATAAAACATGAATATTTATATCTTATTCTCGCATATTTTTTGACAGAATCTTGCAGGAAAAAGAATATCTCGGAAGAATGAAAAACAAGCAAATGCCAAAGAGATAAGAAAATATTTCATGGGTGCAACCACAAGTTCACGTTCACAACCGTGAAATTTCACATGTGGAAATTACATAAAGACAACATTGGGAGAAGTTGTAAAATCCACGGGTGCGACCGCTACTTTCATACTCATACCCGTCAAGTGTTGAAATCCACGGGTGTGACCACCACTTTCATCTTCACACCCGTCAAGTGTTGGCATCAAGAGAGAAGTTGTAAAATCTACGGGTGTGACCGCCACTTTCATACTCACACCCGTCAAGTGTTGAAATCCACGGGTGTGACCACCACTTTCATCTTCACACCCTCAAGTGTTGGCATCAAGAATGAAGTTGTATAATCCACGGGTGTGAACGACACTTTCGTACTCACACCCGTCAAGTGTTGAAATCCACGGGTGTGACCGCCACTTTTATACTCACACCCGTCAAGTAAGGTTACGAATGTGAGCACTACTTCAAGGAATGCATTCGTAGGGGGAGACACTATATTTTTCCTATAAATAGAGGCATCACTTTGCTTAGAGAGAATATAATCCAATCTTGAAAAAGATATAAGAAATAGTCTTCGCTCTATTTCTCTTCTTTTTATTTTTGCAGGAGTAGTATTTTATTTTTAATTTCTTTCTTACATACTCCTTAATGGAGTAGTTTCTTTTTGTTGGGATAGTTGAAGAAGCTTGGTATGATGTTATAATATTATCTTTACTTTAATTTTTTCATGTCTTGTTATTCAAATCTTTGATCTTGCTTCTTTTAGTCCTAATTCTCACGGAGGGATTAATTCAAGCTAGTTTATCGATTCAAAAATCCCAATATTATTTCTTTTAGTCCTAATTCTCACGGAGGGATTAATTCAAATAATTTTGTTGTTTTTAACATTGTTATCTTATTTCTTTCGGTCCTAATTCTCACAGTGGGATTGACTCAAATAAGTTTAATGATTTCAGGGGTCTCTATCTTATTTCTTTCAGTTCTAATTCTCGCGGAGGGATTGTTTCAAATAAGTTTAGTGATTTTAAGGGCTAATCGCAAGAGGTCTTTATTCCTCATAACACAAATCAAGTCAAATAAGTTTTTCTATTCTTTTGTGGAATTTAATAGAATGAGATTTTATTATAATTGTACCAAGTGGATTCAACGACTCCCAACTCTTTTCTCTTTAAATTTTCTAATAAGTTGTTTATTTTATTTTAAGTAATTTATAATTTCAAAACCTCTCATTTCATCAATTTGATTCTCTCAAATAGTACCCAAGACAATACGCATCTGTAGCCTAGGTGGTTCCAATCTCTGTGGGACGATATCTTAAACTATACTATAATTTGACAGAGTAAGAGCGAACTTTACTATGCACTTTGGCCTCGTTAGAACATTACATGAATTTACATTTGTGGAAGAAACATTACAAGAAGAAATACGAGATGAAACTGGACACAAACTAGAACAGTCAGAAACAGAACTAGACAAAGCATTACAAGGAATATTACTGTATACAGAATTGAAAAAATACAATCCACCTGCAACTCTACCAATTTCCAGTGGCCTCCTCGGAGAAGGGCCCTGTACATAGCAACGAGAAGTGGTAAGAATTGCATGACAATTAAGTTGAGAGATAATTTTATGAATAGAAATAAGATTGAATTGAAATGAAAGAACCAACAAGACATTAGGAAAGGTAATGTCTGGCCTAAGCTGTAATGAGCCAGTAGACACTACCTTGATCTTATATCCATTTGGTAAGGTAATAAAGAAAGGTGTTGTAAGGGGTTGAACATTATTTAAAAGCTGTTTGTGAGGGTTCATATGGTTTGTTGCACATGAGTCTAGAATCCAAGGAGTTTTATCTAATAAAGAAGATGCACAAACATTATATCCATCTGGAGTGAAAACAGAACAACTAAACACACCTGCAAAACTAGCAAATGTAGATGCATCACCTGTTGCCTTTTGGATAATATGGATAATGGAGGGAAGACATGTGATTGTTATGCATCAAAGTCATTAGGTGTTGGTACTGTTCTGGACTAAAACCATGTCCACCACCTTCAGATGGGCGTGGAACCTTACTAGCAGATATACCAGAACCAGAGGACTCCCCAATAAAATTCTCAGTCTGAACACATGAAGCAGACTTCTTGTTTCTTGTGAACATAAAGTCTTGAGGGTACCCATGAAGCCTATGTCATTTTTCCATTACATGTCCAGCTCTTTTACAATACCTGCAAAAAAAGAGAATGTTAGAGAAAATGGTGTAGTTGAAGGGTACCTTTTATTGTCAAAGTTTTTATTGTATTGTAAAGGTGAAGGGTATCTTTTGTTGTCAAAATTTGGTGGAGGGTATCTTTTGTTATCAAAATTAATCATTTGAGAAGGTCCTCTACTATTAGATGTCCCAGCAGAGGCAGAAAAGGAGACTGAATCATTTGAGAAACTAGGTACAGAATTACAAGATTCTTTCTGCTTCTCATCATGCTGGAGCATTGAATATGCTTTGCTAAGAGAAGGTAGGGAAGGCATCATGAGAATGTTACTCTTACAGGTAGAATAAGACTCATTCAACCCTCCAAGGAATTGAAACAATTTCTGTTCTTCTAGAAGCTTTGCTAAAGCACCACATGTACATACAGGACCCACATAAGCAGTGCTGAGTTCATCCCATAGGCTCCTCAACTTGGTAAAAAATGATGCAATGTCAGATGATCCTTGAACAAGACTACTTAATTCCTTTTGGATTTGAATGTACTTAGAGCCATTGGACTGACCAAACCTTTCGTTTATGTCTGCCCAAATGTCTTTGGCTGTGCTAAAGCCCATGACACTGGATTTTATGTCTTTGGACAATGAATTGGTTATCCAAGCTATAACCATATCGTTACAACGCTCCCAATAGGGATAATAAGGGGAGTCTAGTGTTGGTTTAGCATCTTTACCCGTGATAAGTCCTAATTTGTTTTTGGCTGACAAATCCATTAACATATTCTTTCTCCACAATACAAATCGATCACCATAAAAAATATCAGCAATTAATTGACTACCATCAGAAGGATGTACGTAGAACGTGTGAGTCTGTTCAATTGAGAAAGGGGCGAAACCCTCAACAGATGTGGAAACTCTAGCACTATTCTCAGTTCCCATGACAAAATATACACAAAATTCAACCACAATAGCGAAAGTATAGCACAAATGCAACACAAAAATACAAAGGATTCCAAATACTCGTCACACTGATAAAGCGAAGAGTAGAAATTTGTTACCGTCCTTCTTCTAACTACTTGAAGAAGTAAAAGCCTTGAATATTGTGATACCCCGAAAATTACTGGATACACTCATCAAATAACACCAGAAATTTCAAAATAACTCCATAGATCAAAGAAACACCTCAAAATTTGCAGAAAACTCGAATTTCGAAATACTAAAACTCAAAATTATCATTTGAGGGTAAGCTCGATCGAAAGAGCAGATTGAGATCTACTCGAATCCATGCTCTGATACCATGTTCGATTAGAAACAAGAAGATGCGGAAGCAAAATATTGAAAATAAACCTTAGTTCATCGATGGGGAAGAGAGAGAAAAAGAGAGAAACTTTTATTTCAAAATGATAAAATATTTTTATTAGTTGTGTTCTGGATCCTTCCGATCCACTTATACATTGGAAACCGTCTTAACATAGTTGACCACAAAATAAAACCCAACTGGGTAGAGAAAGTAAAATTGGCTATCTAAGTAGAATGAAAACTATCACTAATGGGCATGTGTTGCAGGCTTCTATAAATGGAAGTGAAACTTACATAAACAGCTACCTTTTAATAGCTTTTAACAATTTATAGCTGCTTTTTCTATATTTATAAATCATAGCTAATTTTTGTTGTATTCGGTTGTATTTCACGTTTTTGAAATACACGGAAATACAAAATCCGGCAGAGTTCGCGTTTTTGAAATACACGAAAATACAAAATCCGGCAGAGTAAAAATAGGCTGTATTTATGGAATAGATTCTCTTCTTTCATTTTAAATGGTAAGTCAAATTAAATCAACCATGTATCACGCATAACGACTGAAGTTCCATAACAACTCATGTTTCTCTCTCCAAATTACTCCATTCCAAACTGTTTGAATTCAAAGAAACTCAGCACATAATTTTCCAAAAATAAGAAGTCTCTCAGAATACATCATATTGCTGGATTCAGTTGTATTGCAATTTTTTTAAATACACGTAAATACACCAGCGGCTGTATTTCGTCGTTTTGAAATACAGAAAAATACAAATGTCCCAGCAGTTGTATATCATTGTTTACAAATGTCCCATCGTAACATTCACTATATTTACACCAAAAAAAGATGAATACATTGAAATACAACAATATAAAAGTCGTGAAAATAGAGTGGAGTAAAAGCAGGCTTTATATTTGAAACATTCACTATATTTACACCAAAAAAAGATCAAATACAACAAAATATAAAAATCATGAAAATGACATTTAGTTGCCCGAATCTTCATAACGATTTACATGAGAAGCTTAGCGGAGGCGTTAATCTTCAAAGAAAAGAGTGGCGAGTAGGGCCTCTTTTGATTGCTCCGGAGATTAGGTAAGCAATAACTAAATCCTTCTTTGAGGCCAAATTTCAAACATGTGGCGGGCAGGAAGGAATTTTAGTTGAAGTGAACAAATGGGAGTGTCAATTCTTTCCCATTACCAGATTTCAGTCACAGATTGAGTCTCAATTCATATACCAACTGCAGGTGTTGTTTCCTAAGAGATTGACCCAAACAAATATAATCAAAGAAAGTGTGCAGAAGTTCGGCCAAATGACGACTACTTTTTCGGTGAAGATGGAGGAGGGAGGGAGGGGTAAGGGCAAACGAGATCTGGTGGTACCAAAGGACAAAGAAGGTTACTCCAGCAAACGCAAAGCAACCCAAATCTATTAAGTCACCTGCTGCTAAAAGGGCCGGATATAGGAGGAATAATAAAGTCTGTCAGCATTAAAAATGAAGGTTTTACTTTCAGTCGTGTAGGTAGGAGCAAGTTTAACTATATCTTCTTCTAAAGCAACAACATGAAGCATATGGAGTTCAGATATGAAGAGCTAGAACCTTAAGCTTATCGAGTTTAAAGATAGAGATGGTAGTAGTGGTGGTGGTGGTGCTGACGTCGGCGTTGGTGGTGGAGATGGAGGAGGGAGGAAGGGAGGGGTAATGGGAAACGAGCGAGGGCGGTGTTTGGAGGGTTCAGGCAAGGGAAATAAATCTCATAGATTTGGGGGTAGGAGAGGAACGAAGAGAGAGAAAGAAAAGGTGAGGGAGAGGATAGATTTGGGAGGTGAGAGAAAATCAATTTAAAAGAAAAACTTGTGAAATACAGGATACTAGTTATGATGTGTAATTTAAGAAAATATTTTAGCTACAAAAAATTAATAAATAAAAGGTTGTTACTATTCATAAATAGGTCTTAGAGGTAGCTACGACAAGTAAATTTTCCTAAATGGAATGGGCCACGGTCAACAGTTTCAAAGAGAGTGACTCGCTATATATTTGAAAATCAATTAATTTTTAAACTTTTCATATTATCCTCAATGACATGATTATATTTTATAGTTATACAAATGTCATAACATGTTTAAGATAAAAAATCTCAAAAGTCTTTGTTTCATTTTTAATCTTTGTCCCATGTTGGACTCCACATATATAGTTTGTGGGATGGAAATTTGGACTCCTTAATTATACGATCTTGTGCAATTCTCACCTTATTAAGGACGCACACCTTAATTCGATGTTGGTGTCCCATATTATCATATTATCCACGCTTCAGATACAAATTCTAGACGCGCAGAGATGTTACGTTGGAGCCCACATCACTTGTGAATGGGCACTTGAACTCGTTATATAGTCTTTAGCAATAATTATCGCATGAACTCGTCACAAATAATAAAACAGAGGGAGTAGTAAAGATGAACAACCACAATACAAAAAAAGATTACCATTTTTTTCACTGATAAGATGAAATTTCAGTGAAGAAAATGAAAGAAAAATGTTCACACACCATTTTTCGAACCCGAGTTTACCAATATTAGAGAATTTTTTAGGGGAAAATGCAAGTACATATTGAAGTTCCCTTAGTATAAAGAGGCAGAATTTGGCAAAAGCATGAAAGACCTGACATGGAAATATCAAAATACATGTGCAGTAGTAAGCAATATAATGGCATATACATTGCCAATACATTTAATGACCTCCTAGATATAAAAAGGTAATATTAATTATCTTGGGGATTTTAGTGATTCAACTTGAGATTTGCCATAAGGACCCCTTGTTCTGATGAAAGCTCGATACTTGTTGAATGTCGTCGGAGAATATATCTCCGGCTGGTCCTCCGTTACAAGTTCATCTGCAGGTTTGATAAGTATGTCACCTCCTGGATTATAAAACAATGCCATAGAAACACGTTCTTTGACCGAATTAACGATAGCACGGTGCTCTACACTCTTGTACATTCCATTACTTAATACCTGTAAAATGTACAACATTAAATTAGACCACCATATTCAGAATTTAAGTGAATAGAGAAGTTATAAATTAAACAATCACGTAAATAGCCCGTGTAGAATTTTGAAATGATTTTTTAGGTATGATATGGACGTTTAATTTGGTTTTCAATACTAACAAATTTGTGTTGGAAAACAAAATTATGTTCGCTAATGAATATTAACTAGTGCAGCTCCCAAATGCTACTGACAACTTACTGCTTTCAGCTTGAACTAATTTAAGTATCGAATCAATTTCTAGATCCCAAGTACGATGTCACAGGCCGATTTATAGAGACGGTGACACATAAATAACCCGTGGGGGTGCTCATAGTCCCACTTGACACATGCCAACCTTCTAGATCCGAAGTGCTTTTTCATGGGGATCAAAGACGGATTGAAGATTTAAATTTTATAGGTTCAATCTTTGAGGTTCTTAATATGAATTTAAATTTACCATGTACATAAATTTATGTATTGGGTTAAAAGTAAGATGGACCCGATATCTACATTGATGGGCATAGAGTCGTGCCAAAAGACACGAGACAAGCAAAGGCTGGCTTGGGGTCAAGTAAAACTTCATATGCCACATTCGGCACATGACAATTGTTATGAAAGGGTACACTAGAAAATAGCAACAAAGTTATAATTTTTTTTTCCACACATGTATTTACCTGAATTTGATCTCCAATGTTGACAACAAAGGCATTAGGAACAGGTTTAACAGTTATCCAATTATCGCCACGACGGACTTGGAGGCCGGCGACGTTGGTGTCAGAGAGGAGAACGGTCAGGCCACCAGGATCAGAATGAGGAGAGAGGCCCAGTGTTAGGTCCGGTTGTGGACATTTTGGGTAAATATTTACCCTTAAACATGCACCTATTTCTCTGTCTCCTCCATAGCTTTGGTGTAGATAATCTTCATTTAATCCGAGGTTTATAGATAAGATTTTGAGTAACTTTTCACATAGCTTCACTACTTCTTGTCCATATTCTGCAATGGTTTGCCTGGAGAGGTCGTAAAAATAACAAAAAGTGAAAAAACAAAATGAAGATAAAGTACTTAGAAGTTAAAACTATTATTAAGATCTGCAAAACGAATCAATTTTATTAATTTTATATATACATTGACACAATAAGAATTTTTTTATACGATCAGATCACTTAAAATGTCTACGGTGTTATATTGGAGATAATCTTTATAACAAGTGTGGTTTAATGACTTATACTCTTTCTGTCCAATTTATATGATATCATTTGACTTATCATAAAGTTAAAGAAAGAAATAAAAAAAAAAAGACTTTTATGAAATCTGTGGTCTAAAACAAATCTTATTTGTATGACTATAAATAATTTCATTAAGAGTAAAAGGAAAATTTTAAAGTTAAGTTATTTCTAATTATAAAAGAGTCACATTTTCTTTGAGACAGACTAAAAAAGAAAGAGTATAGTGACACATAAACTCTAAAATATGGTAAACACTCATAATCATCGTGTAAAATCCTTTATATTTATACTGTATTATTTAAATCCGATGAACACTACCACGTTGGACGTGTTTCATTGAAAAACGTGAGGAAAGACAGCTAGAGTTTAAATAAATTAAACTACCCAATTAGGACCACATATATAACAACTATCGAAGGACCACACTCACAATCCTCGATATTGATGTACAGAATGTAGGTCTGATATGTAGAGCAAACTTATTGGTACACATGTTGATGTATTCCATTAAGTATTCTAGTGAATGATTGTCTTCATTTGCATAAATCTCTCTCTCAAAAGTTACTGATAAGATCCTGTGCTCGCACAATTTCAATTTACATAGCGCAATTTGATTTAAGAAAAAGGACGAAACTTTTCTGAAAGTTGTGATATTAAACATATTATGAGATTTTTATGGCTACAAAATTATTGTATTAAAGGTAAAATAAAAAATTTAAACTATAATTAATTTTAAATATAGAAATGTGTCCTTTTTTTTTTTGGAAACGAACTAATTAATAAAAAAATAGTATGTATTATCTAAGATGGACGGAGTGGATATATTACTAATTAAGACAAGTTACCTAGCTAGGTTAATCGATCACCGTACTCTTCTTTTGTTAAAAATATAATTAAATAAATAAAAATGTGTTATTTGTAACATCTAGAACTTTTGGATGGTATCAGACAACAGTCATAAGTTCGAGTCTCCCCATTCCTCATTATCAGACATCATGAAGTCTTTCAGATGAGATGGTAATACAGTAAAATAAAATGGGAAAAAGCAAAATGAAAGTTCACCTGCATGAAATAGGAAGACTAGGCCATTTGTCATCGTCCTTCAATCCTTCAGGAAGATAATGAAGGAAGAAATAATCACACCAATCCAATTTAGCACCTTTCTCCACTCCAAGCCTACTTCCATAACCCTCATAAGTAACTGGAGAATTCGCAAACTTCTGCTTCTCCTCCAATGGAAGTTGAAAAAACTCTCGCCAAACACCACGTGCGTTAGCCATGAGTTCATGGCTAACACCGTGATTCACCACCTGGAAAAAGCCCCAGTCCCGACACGCCGTAGAAATGAGTTCCATTGTTTCATGTCGAATAGATTCATCGGTTGAATTCAGGTTTTCTAGGTCAATCAATGGAATATTATTTTCTTCCTTAACATGGGACGTTGTCTCCTTGAAGCATGGTCTGTCCGCTAGCAGTTTAACAAAGTGTTTGGGGATTTCCTTAATGCCACTTTCGGACAGCTCTTGAACTCGTATAATTGGCTCTGGCCAGCTTTCAAACCGACTCATTATTAAGTTGTAGTGACTCGCTTGTTCAGTACTGCTAACTATTATACGAGTTTTGTCAGTCGTGGACAAGGTGGAAGTGGACGATAATGGTTAGAAAAAACAAGATTGACGTGAGCTTGAGAACGTGGTTTTCATGGGGGCCGGGGTTTAGTGCTTTATTCAATTGTAACTGATTTGTTCTGTACTACGTACAATTCCAAGAGGATAATGTCTTAGTGTGGAAGAAGATGCTAAATTTCGTGTAGGTAAGATTGTCGTTTTATTGATCAGAAAGAGAAAAGAGAGATGGAAGGATCTAGAGATTCGAATATTTAATAAATGAGTCTAAAAAATTATAGGTTGTGGACATGGTGTTGATAATGTAGAAGAGCTAGATCATTCAAATGATTTTTTTGTACATGACAAATTATCAAGAGAGTGTAAGACTACTATATATTGTATTGTGTGGAGAGTACAGTGCCACTGCTAAAGAACAAACTAAACACGTGGAAAGAAAAAATATTGTGACTTAGGAGTTTGGATTATCTTGAAGAGTAGGGGAGTGTGGCGATATATACATGAATACAAAAAAAAGAAAAAAAGAAAAAAAGAAAAAAGAAATTAAAGAATTCAATTCCGGCTCCGTGATAGTCTTTACTTCTTCTTTCTCACTCTAGCACGTGCTTATGGAATGGTAGCCATGAGTTGATGTAGGCATTAATTAAGATGATTAGGTTAAATTAAGTTCTAGTTTAAGTTTTGTATATGGTGAGTGTAAATAATTTTTATATCATCAGAACATCTAAAAGATATTAAAATGTAAGTCATATTAAAATGTGTGATTTAAAATTATGAAAATAAAATCATCTTATCTGCTAGGACAGGTAAAAATGACCTAATGATATAAAAATTATTTACACTGACATGTACATAAAACTTAAACTCAATTCTATCAATGTGAGGTATTATAAAACTACTTTAATTGATACAGTATTCACAATTCAATAGTGGAAAGACAAAATTGGGTGGCATAATTTCTCCATAGAAAAAGTATAATTTTTGTTTCCATTCAATATTTCGGCACAAATATGAGAGAAATTAACATTTTAATTTTTAGCGTAGTTCACGTATCGGCGCATTGCATCAAACAAGTCCAAGGTCACTCGTTCACATTATAAGAAATATATTAATCCTCTGTTTTTTATAACGTGGTGTTTGCATCTCATTAATTTAATTGGGAGATAACTGCTTTGCTGGAAAAATTAAGAAAAGAAAAATGAAGATTTGAAATTAAAATTTGTTAGCTACTACACACTTTTTATAATAAATAAATGAAGAATAATACTCTTTGCTCAACTTTAATACTCCTAATTAACTTATTATTTAAGAGTTCGGCCAAAAGTCAATAGATTTAGTGCAAATTTTTATATTTAGATTAAGGCATTTACGAAATACATTTAAAACTTAAATTTAAAATCAAATTGCTGACACCTGATATCATTATTTTAAAATTTGAAACTCATAAAATTCAAATTCGAACTCTATCTGGTCTACTTGTATATAGAAAATAAGAAAAAAAGTTGAGGTGCCGCAAAATAGAGTTCACATGCATGGTGGTAATGACGGCTGATAATACATCGAATCATGGCAGAAAGGAATCAAATTAAATAAATAGTTTGAATTTTGAGAATAAACTAATACGGATAGCCATAGGTGCTAACAAATAATTGTGGATTATAAGGGGAGTGATTTTGGTTGGTTTTACTCTCTATCTATTGGACAGCACACTAATTAAATCTGCAAACATTGTAAAATGTAGCTATTCTAGTAATCTTGATTATTTTGAAATAGGTTTCTTAAGCATGCATACACTTGCTTATATATTCTCCACATCTTAATAAAGATTAAGATAAGTTGCACTAGTTAGTCGAAAAGCTCCACATCAAGCATAGCTCTGAATACACTGGTACATTTTTTTTTTTACGCTCGTTTGGATATGATTTCAAACCATGATTTGAAATTAAAATTGAAAAATTTACTTGTCATACCTACCTCTAAGACCTATTTATGAATAGTAACTATCTTTTATTTTATTTATTGTTCATAGCTAAAATATTTTCTTAAATTACACATCATAACTAGTATTTTGTATTTCACAAGTTTCTCTTTTAAATTGGTTTTCTCTCACCTCTCAAATCTATTTCTCCCTCACCCTTCTCTTTCTCTCTCTCCGTCCCCTCTCTTGCCCCTAGATCTATGATCTACTTCCCTTGCCTGGACCCTCCGAACGCCGCCCTCGATCTGTGAGATCTACTTCTTTTGATTGGCTTATGATTAGCAGAAACTGATCTACGATTGCCAAATTCACTTTTATTCTTTGACGAACTGAATGCCCCATCACAGCTTTTCCTTCCATCAGTTTGCTGATTCCAAGCAGTACCAAAAATCCTTTGAGACCCTCTAAGTTTCTCTGATTTACAAATCTCTGAAGAAAAACTCACTGTTTTTTTCACCAGAAGCAGTTAAAGAAGTCTTATTTTTTCTAAGTGGAACAATTCCAGATTCATCAGTATCCACAGCTCTACAAGTTATCAAATTCCTGAAAATACTTGAAGCCCCATTTATCAAATACTTGAAGTTTTCTTCTTGATTTTCATTGAGCCAAAAGAAGCAGAGGAAGTAGAAGAATTTGATGAAAAAGAAGAAGAATTGTTCTCAAAGTTGTTAACTTTTTCTTCTTCTTGGATTTTTGGTGAATTTGTGGTTAGTGTGGAAGTTGGAGATTCTTCTTCAATCTCTAAAGGCTCTTTGATGAATCCATTGAAGGATCTTGATCTTGTTTGGTTTGTTCCTTACTTTTCCGACACTGTCACTTCTTCTCTGCGGCGGCAGCGGTGGTTCACCGGCCATGGGATTTCTACTGTAAGGATAGTAGTGAAGGCGAAGAAAGCGCAGTGCATCAACACGCCCTCAAATTCCAACGCCTGTCCACCATTAAACTACTATTTTGGTAGAATTGCTCTCTGTTTTTCGTTAATAATTGTTGAATCTCTTCTCTCACTGATAATGGCGCTATTCTACCGCCTCCCCGGCATGAATCCAACGCATACTCCACCTCCGATGAGAGTTGTGGAACTTTATGCCCACCAAGTGTTTGATAAAATGTTTCAGTATATTTCAGTGTAGTACTGTTTCAGTAGATTTCGCTATATTTCAATGTATTTCTAATTTATGAAACAATTTATGATATATTTCATTGTATTCCATTGTATATACGCATACTAGAATTTTATATTTCTTAAACAATCAGCCATATTTCATTGTATTCCAGTGTATATTTTTCTATATTTTGAAGTATTTCTAAAAGTTTGGAATGGAGTAATTTGGAGAGAGAAATATGGGTTATTATGGAACTTCAGCCGTTATGCGTGATACATGGGTTGATTTAATCTGACTTACCATTTAAAATGAAAGAAGAGAATCTGTTCCATAAATACAACCTATTTTTACTCTGTCAGATTTTGTATTTCCGTGTATTTTAAAAACGCGAACTCTGCCGGATTTTGTATTTCCGTGTATTTCAAAAACACGAAATACAACCGAATACAACAAAAACTAGCTATGATTTGTAAATATATAAAAAGTGTCACGCCCCGAACCATGGCCTGGACGAAACACGACACTCGGTGCCTTACTGCATGTGACCGAGCGAACCACATGGCTTGCTGAACCATCATGAGGCATAACATGAGCGGAATATAACGTGAATTCATGATGAGCCTTTATAAAACGTAGTAAGTCATAATACTTAATATAAATACTTGTTTAAATATGAGTGCGGAAATAACATGAATGAGCCAAAATGGCTATACGACTCCGAATGTCTGACATCACATAACTGACTTGTCTAGTCTATGAAACCTCTATCATGAGTCTGACTGAAAAACATACTTACTGGGACAAGGCCCCCAGCATACCTTAGATGCATAACTAATCATAAAACAAAAGTTGACTAAACCCCGAATGAGATGGGGCTCACCAATAAGCTGATACGAATGCTGTCCTACTGAGCAGATGTGTCGTCCTGTATATCAGTACCTGCATCGTGAAATGCAGACCCCCGGGCAATAGAAAGGGGACGTCAGCACTTTGAATGTACTGGTATGTAAAGCAACTGAATGAAATAACATGGGACATGAAATAATAATGATAGGAACTGAAACCTGGTCATGAACATGAATACATATATATATATATATATATATATATATATATATATATATATATATATATATATATATATATATATATATATATATATAAAACATGGTAAAAATATCATAAGTAGGGAAAGCAATAACTTATAACCGATCCATGGTCTGGTTCTTGCGTCCCGCCAGCAGAACACTCAGTCCTTGCCAGGGAACATGAGATTTAATAAAATATGAAAGGATCCAGTCATTATGAGAGATCGTCCGGGACATGGGTGGAGCGATCCTCATCCTACGGTGGCTACGTAGTTTCAGGCTATCTGAAGCCTTCCTCGGTAATTAAAGCAACTCCCAAAATCATGAACATGTAAAATAAGTGGCACTTGCTGCCCATGGTTTTCATGAATATAACTTGCTTGTACATGGATGTCATAAATTATAGCTTGCTTGCATGAACTTGTAAAACATGTATAGTATTTTCTTGAAAATAGCATAATATATCATAAACTAGCATGCATGAACCCATGGAATGAGATATATGGATTTTTCATAGATTACGGACAGATTCTTAATAATCATAAAGAAATATAAAGAACTCAATCATGAAATTATAACAATTCATACATAATATAATCATGGACATGGACCTAGGGTTATCATGAGCATGGTATAGAAACCCTAGTTTTCGTAAAGAATCATAATTTATGGATTATGAGGCGTGGGGAAGAACAATGATGTTCCCACACGTAGATAGTAACTCTACATACCTTAGTCGCTCCAAAACTTGAATTAAAGACTTGAGCTTTGAAGAAGATTTCCAAAATCTTGAATTCTTGAACCTTGAGATAGGTTTTCTTGGAAACCCTAGTTTTGGAATGATGATTTCTTGTTTAGATTACAAGGATATGTATTAGAATTGACTTGGAAAATTAGAGTAGGCTTACCTTGGTGTTCTTGATGATGAAAGAGGATAGGAGGTCGTTCTAGGGCTTAAAGGAATGGAAAATAATGATTTGAACTGATATGGACGAATATATACTGTTCTCGAAAAATTAAATTTTCGGCCCAGTTAAATATTGGCCGTATTTTGAAATAATGGCCATATTTTGAAATACGGTCCGTATTTTGAAATACGGACTGCACTGCGTCTCTTCAGTAAAATGGTCATAACTCTTTGCGCAGATGTCCGTTTGACCCCCATAATATACCGTTGGAAAGGTATTTCAAAGCTCTACAACTTTCATCAAGGAAGTTTTCCAAAATTCCAAATACGTTTTGAAATACGGGCCGTATTTTGAAATACGGTCCGTATTTAACAATGTAGCCTCCAAATGTCAAATTCCAGAATGCTCAGAAATCTTTGGTACTAGTTTACGACTTGAAATACGGCCCGTATACTGAAATACGGTCACTGTTCATGGGCGTAAACCCTTATCTTACAACTGAACAGGGAAATTCCAAATTCCCACATTCTTTATCTGGTTTTCTAAGTCTAGGATCATGGTCAAAGCTTAGGTTAAAGGTACGGGGTGTTACAATATCTCCTCCTTGGGATCATTCGTCCTCGAATGATGGGTCATGGTTAAGAATATGGCTGGACATGGCTTGAATACATGAACATGAAAGAAACATGATATAAAACATAAGAGCTTGACATGGTTACGGGGGAACATGGTCATGGATCATGAGAACTGATTACGTGATTGCATGGAAACATGTACATGGGGAACATAAAACTGAGTAGCACCTACATGAATGAGAATCATGAAACATTTGTCCTCGATTTATGACTATGGTTAAGAATCGCTACTAACTTTGGAATCTACAAAATTTATGGCAGGACTTCCTTCATAATTCAGACCCTCACGACATTTCTCAAATGCCTGCCAGCTAACTAAAGTACCAACATAGAACTCACAGGGTATCTTAATAGGCATGATGTGACATAACGTGATTACTGAATCTTGAATATAGCTAACATAAATACTGAGCTGGCTTGAACACACGGATATTGGCTGAATGATTACATGATTACTATACATGGGGTTTGGAAGAAAATTTGTAGGCACGAATGACATGAGTACTGGAAATAGGCACGAACATGACATGATTTCCTGGGCGTCAGACGCATGACGTGGGACATAAATACATGAAGACTGGATGACATGAATACATGAGTGCTAAATTGTCATGAGATACGAATACGTGTAAACATGGATATCATAACATGGGATCTGAATGTCGAAAACATGATTGTTACAACATGAGGGTTGAATACTAAGAGCGGGTAGGATTTGGATACTTAGAGACTTGATCATAGACGTTCGTATATCACCATGGTAATATGAGATGGGAGTATGACTTAGGCTTTGAATGTAAGCGCAACTCGATGTGAATGCGTCAAACTTGAGTCATATAACAAGAATATGATCCTAACATAGGTATTCATAAAGCTCTAGCATAGGCATGACATGAATACGTCGAATCTGAGTAGAATACTCCTGAGATAAGCACCATAGGGGGCAGGAAAGGAACTCTTGTTTGCTCTGAAACGTAGTTAGGAATACCTTGGCATACCTTGCTTATTATTGTGAGCGGATCATGAAGGATTGAGAGAAAAGGAATTATAGGTACTAATCACATGAGATACTTCTCTTTAGAGCACAAACATGACATGGTGCATTGGACATGGAGGACGTAAGGTGGAACATGCGTACATGGGAACGTGATTCATATGAAATGAAACGTGAATAGCATGACATGGGGCATGGGACCATGAAAAATATGGCGTTTATATGAGTACCTACATACCATGGCATATGGACTTGAGTTCATGAGTATTGAAGTAAGACTAAGGCATTAGTCTGACTTGCATAGAGCATAAGTTGCAGGCTAACTCTTGGGTACTCAGAGACATAAGACATGGATAAAACATTACCTTCAGAATTTAGATATACCGAAAGAATAGGACATGGTTCAACATAGCTTACACTTATCACCGTGAGTAAATGCCCTTGTTATAAATTAGGCACATGAAAGAATGGATTATAGGCATGTATAACTCGTTCCTCGAGCATCTAAGACTTGGGTAGAAAGTCACCTTGAACATAACGAGGCCTTGGTACTTTGCGAAAGGAAAAAGGAATCATGTCATCATGATCGTAAAACATTAGCTAAAGGAACATAAGCACGAATTACATAGAATCATGGGTAGGACATCCATCTTGGTTCACCTTCATTATTATCTCACAAAATAATTGTTACGATAACGCTATAAGTGGAATGCATAGAGAAATGAATTGGGGCACGAGTATGTGGTAACATGGATAACTCAATCATAGGGGTCAAGATCATCATCATATTTGAAAAGCACTTAGATGCTAGAACATGGACATGAGTATAAAAGCATGATACATACGTGAGACCTGAATGCAGTTTTTAACTTTAGACTTGAGCACAACCTGATGTGCAAAACATGAAAGAATATTTCTTTTGCTTGGATTACTATCATTATGGAGTCTTTGTTCTTGAATTATAAGCATGAAGTGTGCAACGCTAACTTGGGCATGAAATAGGTACGAAAGGAACGAGTAGAGTACGCCTGGGCATTAGTACCGCATAGTACATGAATTGCTCTGGAATTGGAACCGTTATACCCTTAAAACTCGCTATTCGATCTAGAACTTTATCTCATAACATAATTACCTAATACTTGATCTTAACAGCATGACAAAAATCACATTCTACGCACCTTATCTTGGCTACATGAAACTGTGATCCTCTGACATAATCTCCTTAACACCTATCAACTTATGAAACACATAGTCTATATCGACACCTTGTCGCACGGTCTCCCCCTTAGTTCAAAAGCTGACGTTTAAAGCCTGTGGATCCCTTGAGTTAGCGATAAGTGGTCATCTAGTGATTTCGCTAATTTCCTCTAACATACTGACGACTCATTTCTTCGACTTACTTGAAGCAAGTCTAACTTACTGGGAAAACTGGATTACTTAAATGAACGGGTTTCTAATGTACGTAACTGGCATACTAGCTTTGTCAGTCTTGAGGAAAACTCTTTTCTGATAACTTTTAAAGGCTCTTCTTCTGTAGCTTGCTTTCTTACTGCTTAGATGGTTTTCTTCTTTCACCAATTTCTATACCTCAAATTTAACTTAAACCCTTTGGATTCTAACACGCTTAAACCCTTTGGTTTCTAACACGCCTTTGGTGTATTCAGACAGTTACCCACTTAGTAGTGCTAACTTGACTAAGTAACTCAAATCATACTTCTACTAATTCTGCTGAAAATTTCTAATTCACTGTATCTATTCAAACTTACTATGCTTCTGTTAACCACTTGCTAGTATCATATTCTCTAATTCTTCTCTGGGTACTAAAGTGAAGCATAAGGTTATTTCTAACTTTTCCTCCTTATCTGACTCTATTCTGTGGTTGTATACCATCTTTCTAAACTATAGACATGGATCACACTTAGGGAAATTTCATCTGTCTCAAATAAGGAATTGGAACAACTAACCCCAAACTCCCTATACACTTTCAAAATTATATCATACTATACACATCAGGGATAAATACTTAATCACATAACCTAAGAGGGAATTGTCATATATTTTATCTCAAAGTAATATCTGCCTCTTGTAGTAACTTACTAACGTCATCTCTCTAGGTCTGATCTGAATAAG
Organism: Lycium barbarum; assembly: GCF_019175385.1. NCBI lineage: Eukaryota > Viridiplantae > Streptophyta > Magnoliopsida > Solanales > Solanaceae > Lycium > Lycium barbarum. The sequence goes on along the minus strand of NC_083344.1, from coordinate 115,051,411 downwards.
CTTAAATAATTTAAAACTAACCCTAAAAAAATTCAGTATTGTCTGCTCGTTATTTTCTTATCGCATCAGTCCCTTTCTAGTCATGTGCATAGATCATATGACAAATATATATATATATCCTAGAAAAGGTCGAGACTTTCTAGTATTACAGGTGGTTGGCTCTTAGGCTATTTCCTGCTCAAAACTACCGTGGACAATTTATGCCTGCTTCTGTTAACTTCATAACATCCTACCTCGTGGGGTCTTAAGTATGAACCATCATCCTTATACTATAGCTCCATGGTCAAAGATTCCAAATAAACTTACTCTATAGGGTATATAACTTACGGGTGCTACCATACCGAAATTTGTCTTTCAACTAGTACTAACACCTGATAAACACACCATGCACTATTTGGCAAGTCTTGGGTCTCGAATTTCCTTCTTGCTGCTTACACATTTGATACATTTATAATTCGATGGAAAAAGAATGTTACTTACAGCTCTAAACTTCATGGCACGAATTAGAATAATTCCTGATGACTCCATCTGAAAGAAACATATCGATGATGATTAGATTTATATCTTTCTCATCCATTGAGACGTGGCGTATTCGGTAGAATGGGAAACAACACACGAGTCCGAGTGATTTCTGAGAACATAGCTCTATTGCACGATCTAGAGTTGAAAGAAGTGAGACAAACTTAAATGTCTTGGTGGTCAACTGTTTATATGTGTGGCGCGCACACACATATAAAAGTGACCCCACTGGACACGGTTTCATAGACTCCCTAAGACACTTGAACCTAGTGCTCTGATACCAAGCTTTGTCACGCCCCGAACCATGGCCTGGACGAAACACGACACTCGGTGCCTTACTGCATGTGACCGAGCAAACCACATGGCTTGCTGAATCATCATGAGGCATAACATGAGCGGAATATAACGTGAATTCATGATGAGCCTTTATAAAACGTAGTAAGTCATAATACTTAATATAAATACTTGTTTAAATATGAGTGCGGAAATAACATGAATGAGCCAAAATGGCTATACGACTCCGAATGTCTGACATAACATAACTGACTTGTCTAGTCTATGAAACCTCTATCATGAGTCTGACTGGAAAACATACTTACTGGGACAAGACCCCCAGCATACCTTAGATGCATAACTAATCATAAAACAAAAGTTAACTAAACCCCGAATGAGATGGGGCTCACCAATAAGCTGATACGAATGCTGTCCTACTGAGCAGATGTGTCGTCCTGTATATCAGTACCTGCATCGTGAAATGCAGACCCCCGGGCAATAGAAAGGGGACGTCAGCACTTTGAATGTACTGGTATGTAAAGCAACTGAATGAAATAACATGGGACATGAAATAATAATGATAGGAACTAAAACCTGGTCATGAACATGAATACATATATATATATATATATATATATATATATATATATATATATATATATATATATATATATATATATATAAAACATGGTAAAAATATCATAAGTAGGGAAAGCAATAACTTATAACCGATCCATGGTCTGGTTCTTGCGTCCCGCCAGCAGAACACTCAGTCCTTGCCAGGGAACATGAGATTTAATAAAATATGAAAGGATTCAGTCATTATGAGAGATCGTCCGGGATATGGGTGGAGCGATCCTCATCCTACGATGGCTACGTAGTTTCAGGCTATCTGAAGCCTTCCTCGGTAATTAAAGCAACTCCCAAAATCATGAACATGTAAAATAAGTGGCACTTGCTGCCCATGGTTTTCATAAATATAACTTGCTTGTACATGGATGTCATAAATTATAGCTTGCTTGCATGAACTTGTAAAACATGTATAGTATTTTCTTGAAAATAGCATAATATATCATAAACTAGCATGCATGAACCCATGGAATGAGATATATGGATTTTTCATAGATTACGGACAGATTCATAATAATCATAAAGAAATATAAAGAACTCAATGATGAAATTATAACAATTCATACATAATATAATCATGGACATGGACCTAGGGTTATCATGAGCATGGTATAGAAACCCTAGTTTTCGTAAAGAATCATAATTTATGGATTATGAGGCGTGGGGAAGAACAATGATGTTCCCACACGTAGATAGTAACTCTACATACCTTAGTCGCTCCAAAACTTGAATTAAAGACTTGAGTTTTGAAGAAGATTTTCAAAATCTTGAATTCTTGAACCTTGAGATAGGTTTTCTTGAAAATCCTATTTTTGGAATGATGATTTCTTGTTTAGATTACAAGGATATGTATTAGAATTGACTTGGAAAATTAGAGTAGGTTTACCTTGGTGTTCTTGATGATGGAAGAGGATAGGAGGTCATTCTAGGGCTTGAAGGAATGGAAAATAATGATTTGAACTGATATGGACGAATATATACTGTTCTGGAAAAATTAAATTTTCGGCCCAGTTAAATACTGGCCGTATTTTGAAATAATGGCCATATTTTGAAATACGGTCCGTATTTCAAAATGGCCATAACTCTTTGCGCAGATGTCCGTTTGACCCCCATAATATACCATTGGAAAGGTATTTCAAAGCTCTACAACTTTTATCTAGGAAGTTTTCCAAAATTCCAAATACGTTTTGAAATACGGGCCGTATTTTGAAATACGGGCCGTATTTTGAAATACGGGCCGTATTTTGAAATACGGTCCGTATTTAACAATGTAGCCTCCAAATGTCAAATTTCAGAATGCTCAGAAATCTTTGGTACTAGTTTACGACTTGAAATACGGCTCGTATACTGAAATACGGTCACTGTTCATGGGCGTAAACCCCTATCTTACAACTGAACAGGGAAATTCCAAATTCTCACATTCTTTATCTGGTTTTCTAAGTCTAGGATCATGGTCAAAGCTTAGGTTAAAGGTAAGGGGTGTTACAAAAAGTAGCTATAAATTGTTAGAAGCTATTAAAAGGTAGCTATTTGTGTAAGTTTCACATTAAAATTCTGCTTGGACATGGGTTTCTTAAATGGTATTTTTTCTCTTAAACATGAAAATCCACAATATTGTGAAAACTATCAAAACTTCATCAACTCTTGTACATCTTACCACATGAGCAAACCATAGTTCATAAACAAGGTATCAGACTATGCTAAGGCGCTATGCATTATTAAATTACGTATCTCCATATTGCTTTTAAAAATAAATGCTTGCCATTACATACACTACTAAAAAAATCGGGATTTTCGACCAAAAATTTCGACCACATGAGGTCGAAAAGGCCTTTATTTCGACCAATTTTTCGACCACACGCGTATTTCGAAATCTTTTTTCGACCACACGTGGTCGTAATCACATTCTACCGAAATTAAGGAAAAATTATTTTCGACCACATGTGGTCAAAAAATTATTTTATATTAAATTATATATTTAACTTTTTCGACTACGTGTGGTCGAAAACACTATTTATATTTAAATATAGAAAAAAAATTATTTTCACAATTTCGACCACATGTGGTTGAAATTGTAAATTAGGCCCAGATTTTCGACCACATGTGGTCGAAATCTGGCAACCATATTGCTAAATTTCAACCACACGTGGCCGAAATTGTATTTTTTTGGTACAATTTCGACCACATGTGGTCGAAATTGTGAAATATCTGGGCTGACTTTCAACCACCTGTGGTCAAAAATCTGGAATATTTTTTCCAGCATTTGCCTGTTTTTGACATCCCACTTGCCAATTTTCAAATAACCAAATTTATCAACCAAAACAGTCATCCAATTCATCAACAATGCAACACAACAACCATAAACAATATTCAAACACTTGAATACTCAAACATTGTCTATTCAAACACTTAAACATCATAAACTACGTTCAACCACTTAAACATCTTAAAATTAAAAGTACTTCTAATTCGAATTAAAACTACATTCAAACTCTTAAACGTAATATACATATCCATTTAAACATAGCCGAATTAGAATCCAAAAGCACACTAATCAAAAAGGTCAACGTTCGGTATTAGAGACATGATCCGTATCCTCCCCAACATCCTGGCCTCCGAGGAATTAAGTGTTCTTGTTAGCGGGTCAACTTGATGCTTCATAGCTTCATACTCCTTAGGATCAACTGCCCTATCATCATCAGCAGCACCTACGACTTCAAGGGCCGACGGGTATCGACGAAAGGCTCCATTGTTTGTTGCATATATAGGAAAGTCCAGCATTAAGACACCGCTTTAAATTGACTTCTTCATTCGATAAACTAAGCTTGATATGTGATATTGAAATTAATGATACTAAATCATCTAACTGCAAGCGAAGAATAGCCCATGTTAATGGATTATTATGTGCGACAGACAACCTTGAAACCTCCCAAAGTAAGATCCTTGACACCTTTACGAAGTATAACAATAACATCTATACGCTTGTTTTATATAATCTTTTTCTAGAATAAATTAAAAAACAATTAAGTACCTGTAGTTCTTTAATGGCATTCATGTTTTTCATATCTACAATAGCAATGTGACCCTTTCGTCCAGCTGCAGCCATGTAGCGACCGCTAGGGGTGAATTCAAGAGTGTAAGGACCAAAATCTGCAAAATACAAGTCAACAACTGATGTGAAGCTACATAAACCATAATCTGTGGAAACATAAAAACAAATCATAGACAGCAGAGCAGCACCAATGCCTCACTTTGTCATCAAAAAGTAATAAGATGGATAATGCAGACTCATCATCATATAAATCACCATCGAATATTCATACTGGTTAAATATTCAAAGCACAATGAAAAACAAGGAGAAGATTCGAAGATAGGCAAAGAACTGAAAGTAAACAAACAGAAGAATATCCACCACCTCTCTTATTGGAGAAAGCTGAGTATGAAATGAAGTATATAGCATGAATGCATCAGATCAAACATTTCATAACTATTTGACTATTTCAAAATTCTGTGATAAAGCATAATAACTAAAGTTTTCATCTTCACCGGCTTCCGTTTACTAAGATTCAAAGAATCATCTGAGCAAAATCTCAAGTCTAAAAGATTGAGTAATGACCAAAACCAGTTACAGTTGGTAGGGATGAAGCATATTAAATTTCACAATTCTGCTTGCAAGTTTAAATGGATAAACAAGCAGTACATGCCCAAATTCAATGCTCCTGAAAATGAAATTGAATGAAATTGAAAGACACCTTCTCAGCCTTCGCGGCAGCTGCTGCAGATTTTCCATACAAATCTTCTTTCACAGCAAGCTGACCCTGTAATTTTTTATCTTTCAATGCTTGCAAATTATTAGAAGTAGCTCTTTAACATCTGATCATCAAGGAAAAGAAAAACTAACCAGCATCAAAGTTTTGAGTTAAAAGAAAGTTTATAAATCTTAACAAACTTCAGTACCTTCAAATCTGTTCCTTCACCTCTAAGATATTTCTTTTTTGTCATATCCATCTCTTCAGAAATGACCTGCCAGTCAAGATATCGAGAAGAATCACAAGGCAGTTGAGTAAGAATAAGAAAGGAAATGATCAAGTTCTAAAGATTTTTATGCATAGTGATGTTTGGTACTTCTAATCAAGAAATATTGGATCTAATCATCAATTGTAATCCTTTTGATCCCTAATACTATTTGGCTTCAAACAACCATGTTAAGAACTCAAAGGTTTCAACATGCCATCGCTTAAGTTCTAAAACTAAGGTCCAATATTACTGTAAAGAAAGCAAAGTCCAGAAAAATACTAAAAACGTAACAAGATTCATCTTCCCAAAATAGGCATAAAGCGAACAATACAGAACAATCCTACTAGGTGTTGATAATGATCAATAACCACCAAATATAACCCGTAGTTTAACCCAACTCAACCAAATCTAAAGAGTGAATGATAGTGGCCGCCGTTTGGCCATGAGAATTATTCACTTTTTTTCCAGAATAGTTTTTCACTTTATTTCAAACTCAATGTTTTTGGTTATAAAAGTTCCAAATCCAACTTGGAGTTGGATTTCAAATTTGGAGAAGTGCTCCAAACATGTTTTCCAACTCCGACTTCATAAATTCCAAATAAAGTGCTCTCTTCTCTCCTTTGCATAAAGTATAACCAAACACAATTCCATCTTCAACTCTAACTTCATAAATTCCAAATAGTGAAAAAACATTTAAAGTTGGTATGTTTCTTCTGGACAGTGAAATTGATTCTAACTACTATTTTCTAGATAATTTCGAAACTTAATCAGTTTGCTTCAAGTAATAGTTCCATATTAGTTAAAAGCTGGTTATATTACACACAACCCAAGCACAGATTCTGATGAAGGAACTCATTCCACCACTTATAACATTCAATTTAGATAAAAAGAATCCAAAAGAAAAGAAAAAAAAACTACAATGAAGCAATAACCTCAGCTATATATAGAAAAAGATGCAGAATTTCTAATTATGAGTGGCAACTTTGACAACTACCCTTTACGCCATTTTGTCTGTAAATTTGAAAAGTAATACAAGAACTACAAATTACACATATCGATAACATGGTATTGAAATATAAGTTTGAGCACTAGTTCAATTTGGGGGTTGTGTTCATGAGATTGGGGAAGAAAAAAAAATACCTGAGCTGGCGGCGTCTGGTGGCGACGATTGCTGGTCGAAAAAAGCGGCGGCGGCGGGTGGCGTTGACCGTCTAAGGAGGGGGTGGGGGCAGTCGGGTGGTGGGATGGTAGAGAGAGGAGATGGAGAGAGAAGAGAGTGAAAGAGAAGGGGGAAAATGAAAGAAAATTAAAGAGACTAGATCCAGATCTGATCTAAATCTTTTGAAATTTTGGACGACATGTGGTCGAAAATAATTAAGTTAAATTTGATCGATTTTGATTTAATTATTTCGATCATATGTAGTCGAAATTAGATTTTTATTTTTATTTTTTAATTAATTGTTTTATATATATATATATATATATAATTTAATTATGTATAAAATGTTTTTTCCCATTTATTATTTGTATAAAAATTAATTTCGATCACACGTGGTCGAAATTCATTTTTCCTATTAAAAAATCGACCCGATGTGGTCGAAATTCTATAAAAAATTAAATTCTTCAAATTTCGACCGCCCGTGGTCGATTTATTTTCGACCAAAAGTGTGGTCGAAATTTTTAGGTCGAAAATGAGCATTTTTTTAGTAGTGATACTATTACAAACTTTCAAATACACATAGTTTTATAAAGATCCACTTTCAAAAAATCAACAATAGTAGTAACTAGTTATTCTTTAATATAATCTTTCCGCATAGTACGGTCAATCTCTTCACGTCGAGCACGAGTCTTTTTTTATAAAATATAAAATGTTGGGTCTTTTTTGTTTAACAAAATATAAACTTATGGGTCAAGTTTTAAATTAAAAAAAATTAAAATCAAAATATGAAATCAGTCTCCCAAATCCTATGGTCAAATGCCTACTTACAGTGTAATTCTACATGTTATAGCGTGTTTAGCATTTATTTGAATGAGATATGTAAACTCATTTGAGGAATGCGATTTACCGTTGCCTGCTTTATTTTCAGTCAAACAGAAATATCTTCTAAGATGGCAATTGGAGATTATAAAATAATCTATCTTGCATGTATTTTTTGTTACAAATCTTTTATTTAAATAGAGTGCCGCAAAAAACACTCGTCGTTGTTTTGTTGTCCTATAAACAATGCAGTTTGGCCGACGTAGAGTCGAACTTCTATATGACTTCTGTTTATTTTAATAGGCACGTGACACTATTTCTACTCTTTTTGCAGTTTCATTTTATGTTTCCCATTGGTTCCTATCCTAGAAAAAAATTATATATTTTTTTAAAGACTAACTAGTTGTTTGTTATTGGACTTACACCTATATTTCTGTCATGTTGTATATACAAGGTAGATTAGGTGGAAGGACGTTTTATTGTTTTGTTGTGATTATGTAATTATCTTTTCCTATTTCTTGGTTTTTGCCATAAACTTCTTCCATGCACACTTTTAATTATATATTGCATCCCAAACCTTTCAAATATTACTCCCCGTCTCATATTAGGTGTCCACATTATAAAAATATTTGTCCCAAAATACTTGTCCACTTACAAAATCAAGTTAGAATTAATTAAAGTTTTCCTATTTTTACCTTAACATTAATTATTTTTTAAAGTAATCATTATTGATTAGAGTACAATTTATTGGAGAGATGAAGATAATGTTGTAAAGTACACTTTTATATATGATTTCTTAAAAAACGTGTAAAAAGAAAGTGGACAAGTAATATGAGACGGAGGAAGCACTGGATAACGTGTTCTATATTCAAGTATTTCCGTTCAAGGTGTAAAGGTTGAGATGCAATCAGCAGAGATTTATCAATGGCTTTGGGGTAAGCTTAATTAAACCATATATTAAAGAATTAAGACGTAAAAAATGTTAGAATAGTTTGTGCTGATGGGAATATTTGAGAGATTAATGAAATTGTCCCTCGTTGGTAAGATGGAAGCCAGGAGAATAGATATGTTTTTAAAAACTTCTTGTCTTATTTGGTTTGAATTATTTGACGGAAATTTTGGAGGGCAATCAAAAGTGGGCAATTTGCAGGATTGCCCTGGGGTTGGTCTTTAATTTTCTTCCCTCAAATCAGTGGTCTTTAATTTTTGTCCTTCGCTAAAAGCCTCTTGATTCCGGGCTCGAACTCTTGTTCTAAAAAAAAAAAAAACTTTGCAGGAATTTTACAAACCTCTGCCTTAAGGCCTAATTTTGGATAAAAATTTGTCTTAAGATAAACTTCTGCCTTAAAGCATAATTTGGGGTTATGCCTTGCGAATCCCAACTTATGCCTTCGATTATTTTTGTATTTTTAATTTTGACTGAGCTTGAATTCGAACCCTGGATCTCTGAGTGTTACGAAGGGAAAATATTAAAGACCACCAATTTGAGTAACAAAAATTAAAGACCACCTCAAAAGAAGGACAATCCGCGCAAAAAAATGATCAAAAGTTTGGCTATAATATTAAATAGCCAAAAATGGGCACTTCGTCACTTGGGCACCTATCAGTTTTTTATCTATTTAACTTAAAACGTTTTTTTCCTTTTAATTAATTATTCAGAACATCATGAATATGTTTTAAAATTCAAAATAGATGAGTATTTATTTTAAATTGCGTGTTGGTAAGGTTGAGTCTGTTAATTTTAATAGACTCTCAAATTATTATGAATACTGCATCTTCTCCAAAACGATAATAAATCATAATTCTTCTCTTTTTCTTTTTCTTACTGCTCACTACAAATCACAGGTTTCGTTCCTGCGGGAAATTTGAGTTAATTGCTGAAAACTCGAATTCATCGGCTTTATAAAATTCTTGAGGAATTCTGTCACCATCCGTGCAGCAATTAAGTGAGAGACTTAAATTCCTTAAGGACAACAAATACAAAATAAAAGCAAATTTAATCATTCCCTATATCTTGAATTTATTTTTCTAGCAAAAATGTGCAAATGTATGTTGTATCGAAATAACAAGGGATCATGCGAAAGCTAACAATTGCAAACTTTCAATGACGCTAAACAGACAAAGAGAACTATACTAAAAGTAGCATAATATTATATATGCTTTGGTTAACTGACCTACATATAAGAAAATTAATAATATAGAAACTACTGAGATAATAATCACCCCTTAAATAAGAGTCTTTAATGACTACATTGTGAATGCTACTTAGTCTATATATGAGATCAAAACTTCTCTCCAAGAAAAGGAAAGATATGGAAGGGTCTTTTTCCACCAAGTTTTTTTTTTTTTTTAAAGTTAAACACAATTATGATATAATTCAAATATATAAGAAATTCAAGGCTAACTCTAACACGTCAGTCTTTAATATAAACCGCAAAAATCAAGTTGAGGGATCCATGTATATGTACTACCAGTGTTGTACATTAGAAACCGATTTATATTTTATTTCCACTTTTACAAGGTGGGAAATGAACTTACTAAAGGACAAAATATTGAAAAATAAAACAAACAAGGGGATAAAATACAAGGAAAATTGCAAAAGGAAATAAAAAAGATGAAGAAAAATAGGGAAAAAAAGGAAAAAAGAGACCAGACGATAAAGATCGGCGCAATTAACGAATGCAATCGTGTAACTAGTTATCTATCTTGTCAAGCCGTCTAGAAAATTAGCTAAAGTTAAATGTGTATGATCCAATAGGATTATGATGTTTTGAACAACTCTAAGATGATTCTGTATTTGTGTTTTGCACCTTTTTTTTTACCTCATCACTAAGTACTAATTTATATTCGTGGCTTGTCAATTATTATCACAACTCTTCATATTCAGAGTTCAGTTTAAATAATATATACTGATTATATAAAAAGTTTTTGGAAGTAGTTCAATTTGTTATAGCAATTTGTTACTACCTACGTCCTAATTTATGTGACATGTTTGACTAGTTACAAAGTTTAAGAAAGAAAGGAAGACTTTTAAAAAAATGGGATCTAAAACAAACCTTAAACATTTGTGTTGACATAAATCGTTTCGTAAAAGGAAAAATTTAAATTTAAGTTGTTTCTAATATATAAAAGAGTGACTTTCTTTATAGGAAAGATTAAAAAGAACACTGTGACACATAAATTGAGACGGAGGGAGTACTAATTTTATTATGTAATCAATTAGTGCTTACCATAAAATTTATTTGTAGTAACTTTATAAGTAACCTGATTATATAAATATTATTTATATTATAAATGCATAAAATTCAATTCTTTAGAATTTATTCATTCACTTAAAAGAGATTATATAGAAAAATTTGACATCGTATCAAGAAAAATATATAACACGGGGGCAAAAAGGACTCTCACAAAACACGTGCAAATAGGGCGACCTTGTTGTGACGAAATAAATATCTTAAATATTAAATGAGCTGGTTCTAGGCCTGTCTTTGTTAGATTGGATTGGTTTGACTGTGGACTTTCTCGAATTACGGTTGCAAATGAGACATTTACATAAACGTACCAAACAAAAAGAATATTTACCACCGTTTAATCATAGAATACTATTTAAGCTTTTTGGCCAACCAAAATTATTTATGATATTCAATACTCAAAAGAACAAGGAAAAAAGATTCTTTTAGTGAGTGTGGTCATTTTCTGCAAATATATGGACGATGCTATATACAAAATTTGAAATGGATTGGAGGAAATTTAAACTTACTTGGAGTCAAAATTCGTAGCTGAAATCGAATATTGAAAAAACATCACTATGCACAGGTATATCATATGTATGTCATTGTATATTCTTGTATATCAATATATGTCATACACACATATACGTAATATACATAGATATATAGGAGATGCACAGATATATGTACATGGGGGATATATATGTGTATATAAATCATGATACACACATATATACACCAATTCTACTATCGAATATGTCCCTACGTATTTAAAATATGATTGTAAGTCCAACTCAACTCCCTCAATTTTGTTCTAAACGAGTTAAAATTTGAAACTAATGGACCAATCAACATCAATATGAAACAATCAATTTGAGGTTACATCCAAGTTAAAAAAATTAATGTTTTGGCTAACAACTGACTTTCAACTTGGCTGATTTTTATATTTGTTTTTCTCCACTGAGAAAATTGACTTTTGAGGATTGTTGTTATTTTGGAAGATCATTGATTTACACTATAATTAAACTTTTAATGCAAGTTCCGGTGCTTTTTATTTTTATAAGAACATGATGAAAATTATCTCATCCTCAATTTAAAGGTAGTGTAGAGAATATGTAAATCGGTTATAAAAGGATTTTTGGTCTCTTAAAACTTAGCTCTGATACCAATGCTGAATTTTGAGCCTCTTTTTCTTCATATTTAGATAAATAAATGGTAAAATTAACAAAATAGCTACCTATTGGAAATTTCCTACCGATTATAGCTACCCTTTTTATATTTACCAAATGTAACTACCTTTCCAGCTTTAAGTGTATGTTTTCGAGTGTATGTTTAACTCACAAATACACGGTCAAACAGTAAAAAAAAAAAAAATAGACGCCTAAAATTATGCCTAATCAACCGTGTACCATTAAAGTTGTAATTAATCCTATATTTGGTATATTCAAATTTTAGTTCCACAAAATCAGCTCAAAACAATTTTCCTTCATCAATCAAATATTCAAAATCAAACGTAACCAAATTCAAATTTCAAAATCTACTGAACCTTCAACTACTCTGTTTTTTTCAAAAAAAAAAAAAAAAAAAAAAGATCACCAAGAAGATCATCGTTTGAGGTAATTCAATCAATATGTATTTGTTATATCAAAAAATTTGTTCATAAAGTTACGTAATCTAGTGTTTAGATTTTTTTACCGTAAGAATCATGTATTTTTAACAATCTGTTGAAATTTATTTTTTTACGAAAATTAAAAAGCTATAGATCAGCGTTTCAGGTTGATCGATCAAATACATTATAGTGAATTTTGAATAGGTGCATGCCAATCATCAAGTACTATTTATCTGTTTTCAAATTTACAATCACAATCACTAGTTTTGAAATTGATGAAAAAATTATTTCAAAAATACTTATCTTAAGGTGAATATGTTCTTAAATTGGTATAATTTCAAACAAAAACATCAATTATAAATCTCTTTAACATTACAGGTATAAATTTCATCTAGTATTTCTGTTATGTATTTGTCAAATACTACCGAGTATAATGTATGTTCGATATTATTTTATGCAAACTGCAAATAAATCCAATTTTTGGAAATTTTGATTGACATATTTAATGTTCTTAATGATTTAAGTTGTTGAAACGAATTATGTATTTGTAGATTGTAAATTGAATAATTTGATGTTGTATTTTTTTGTTTATATGTTACTGTTACACCTTGGAAATTTCATGTCGTCGTATAGTGAATGAACCAACGCGAGCTTAAGGGTCACATGAAGTTCTTAAGCCTATAAGACGAATGTTTAGTGGTCTTAGAACGCGCACGTTAAGATCTTGAAGTTATATGAATTGATGAAATAAGAATTGATAAGTTATATGAAGTTATTGTGTTAAGGAGTGTTTGGTAAGGTTTTGAGGACGAGTTATCGGGATGTTTAAATCATTAATGAAGTATTAAACAAGTGTTAAGAAGGTTGTATAAGGATTGGAGATCAAACGAAATGACGCGGACAACTTCGGAAAAAGCTGTGAGTTCCACGACCCCTTTCACGGACCGTGAAACCTTCCACGGACAGTATACTGGTCCGTGGAATACCCGACAGAGATGATGGTCTTCTGGTGGTGATCCACGACCAGTTCCACGAACCGTACAATATTCCACGGACCGTGGAAGTGTCCGTGGAAGCCCCGACGAGTTGAACAAGTTCTGATTATATAAATGTGATCCCACTTCATTTATTTCATTTTCCCACATTCCTTCATCTCTCTCAAGACCTCTAGAAGGTTCCATACATTTCATCCACAAGAATTCAAAGGAAATTGATGATCAACTTCATCAAACCAACAAGAATCAAGGGTATGAAACCCATTAAAGTCATCTAAACCAAGAAATTTCAAAGGAAGTGAGTTAGGGTTTTTGGTGCAAGAAGAGTGTTGCTACTCAAGGCTTGTTCCTACAATATCTAAGGTAAGTTTTATGATATTTTCATGATGTTTAAGATATTGAGCAGTTGAAACACTTGGATTGTAGAAGGATATAGAAAAATGGGTTACAAATGAGCGAATAGTGTCATTGTGAAATAGTAGCTGGATTGAATTATGAATATTGGTATTTTGTGATTGTAAATACGTTATGAATGACATTTAGAATGCGGAATAAGTATTATATGTGAGAAAATGCGATAATGAGATATGACCATGATTATGGAGAAAATGAAGAGAAATTGTGAAACGCGGATAGTGTAGACGAATGATGATTGTTGTCTATTATTTTGTGAATGTTGGTATGGTTGTTTGGGAGTTGATATAGAATATTGGAAAAGTTGCATAAACAAAGGAAATGCTACCCAACTTTCTTTAGCTCTAGTAAGCACGTTTAAGAAGTCAATTAGCTAATGTTAATGTGAATTCTCTTGAAGGTAGAAACATGGGCATCGAAAGAGAACAAACAAGTGATAAATTAGCTAAACGGAAAAGGTATGTAAGCTAGTCCTTTCCTTCTATGGCATGAATCCGATGGTATGATTTTTCTTTCTTCTCCATGAATCTCCTACATTCCGGGAAGCTAATAGTTCATGTTCATGAATAGCTATATGGGATAAGAGATATGTTGCGAGCGCAATAATGATGATGATAAGCTTGAGTCTAAAGATTCTAGAGTCTATGATATGATGTTCCTCTAAAGTTGATGATGTTGTTTGTTGTACACACTCACCTTATATACTATTTCCTTCAAGGTGAGGCAGAATATGTATAAATGCTCCATAATGGAATTGGGGGTTCATGACCTTATATCACCCCAATAGAGTATAATTGTCTTAAGTTTCCGGTCATGCATTATGATAATAATATGATGATAGTATGATAAGCCTATGATATGCACATGATGATGATATTACACCGTGCCTATATGACCGGGCAAACACCGCTAAGGCGGGCAGACATACGATGATATTACACTGTGCCTATATGGCCGGGCAGACACCGCTAAAGCGGGCAGACATACACACCACTATAGTGGGCAGCTTATACCCCGGACACGGGAGGCCTGGACGCAGGCTTATACATTATCACACCGTACCTATATGGATGGGCAGCTTATACATTATCACATCGTACCTATATGGACGGGAAGCTTATACATTATCACACCGTACCTGTATGGACGGGCAGCTTATACATTTATGCATATATGATATGATAATGGATATGAAGTAAGTCAGCATGTGCTATTTCTTTCATAAGTGACAGTCATATACAATTGCTTCCTTATTGATGCTTCCTTTATCTCATTGACGTACTATTATTGTTTATGCCTCTCATACTCAGTACAATGTTCGTACTGACGTCCGTTTTCTTTGGACGCTGTGTTCATTCCCACAGGTAGACAGGGAGGTGATCCTGATCCAGACTCATAGGAGCTAGCAGCTGATTGAGAGCACTCCATTGTTCGGAGGTGCTTATGATCATTCTGTTGTGTACATGTATATTTTGGGCATGACGGGGTCTTGTCCCGTCCTTATGTCTAGCACTCCGGTAGAGGCTCGTACATACACAGTGTGGGTTATATGGTCTCACGAAGTTGCTATTATGTTTACATATATGTATTGTTTTGATAGCCAAAAGGCCAATGTATATAAAAGTATTTATGTTCCCAAATGAAATATGATTTTCTTATGAATTGAGTATAAATTTGATAAAAGAGCGTTAAATGAGTATGATGAATAATAGAACGAGCGGTGCTCGGTGGTTAGTCCCGAGTACCCGTCGCGGCCCCTAGCCAGGTCGTGACAGTTACCTGTCAAAATTGTACGTATTTACAAATATAATAACATAATTGAGTGTATGTTGTATTTATAATGTTAATATTAACCTTTTTCAGATGTGTATTTTTCAATTTAACAGTATGATGTATGTTGTATTTGTCAATATTTACGTGTGATGGATGTTAAGCTTGGTAGAATCTGGTTTTTATTCATGTTAATTTTTTTAATGCAAAATAATTGAATAAAAATTGTTGTAAAACAGATGTCGAATATTTCATCGTTAATAAACACTCTGGATTTTGGAACGATGAAAATAAATATGTCAATTACAAAATTGATGCGGTCACATTCAAAGAGTATTCTACATATGTTGAATTTTTAGAAACAATTGCAACATAGCTGAATTTGGATAAATTCTGAAAGAACATATACGTAAACTACACTGTTGAAGGTGATGAAATCCCAATTGAAATTCACAATGATTTGGGTGTAAAAGTGTATGTGGAGTTGAAGAAAGAGAATAAAGCATTACCAATGTATCCGCTGTGTATAACTACAAGTGATAGGAGTTTGGAGATATGTTTATCCGGAGAGAGTTATGTTCATGGTAATCACTTGCAAATCGGTTACACGAATCAGTCATCATTGGGAGAAATAGTTGGTTCGACAGAATTAGCATCATCTAGTTGTGGACAGGTTGATGTGTTGTTTGAAAATAAACAATTCGTGGTTATAGACGACCTAAACCAAAAGGTAGTTTCTATCGATCAAGTTTACAAAGACAAGGATACTTTAAAAACTGTGATGGCGAATAATGCCATTACAAACCGATTCAACTTCCACACAGAAAGGTGTAATGCAATAACGTATTTCATTTTACCATGTGGATTGTGTATTTGAAATTGTGACTATGATTATTTATAACGTCAGTAACTGTGTATGTTTAATTTACAATGTATGTTTAAAACTGTTACAGTGTATGTTTAGATTGTATTTTGTTTACAAATTTATACGTGCAAACAGTTTTCTTTTACATTATGTATTTTAAAAACTTTCTTGTATATATTTCAGTATTTAATAATGATTTGATTATATTTATTTGTGGTCATTATTGTATTTGACTTTAATGTATTTTTAACTCATGCTCATTATATGTAGCTACACACTTGTCTGCGTATCTGATGATTATGATTGAAAATTGAGGGCGTCAAGTATAGGGAAGTCTGAACTTTTTAGAATTAGAGAGTTTCAAGATAAACATATATGTCCCCTAAAGGAAAAGGTTTATTCCTTACGACAAGCTACGAGTCGATTGATAAGTGGAATTGTTAAATCAAAAATAGCAAATCATAAGAGGAAATACACTCCTAAAGACATTGCAGAGGATATAAAAATGATTTTGGCATGGATGTTTCATACATGGTTGTGTGGCGGGCAAAGGAAAAGGCGATGATTAATTTGAGGGGTACAATGGCTGAATCGTATAACCGGCTACCTAGTTACCTATATATATTAAATAAAACATATCCTGGTTCAAATATAAAAATGCGTAAAACCAGAGAGAATGAATTTCTGTATGTTTTTATTGCTCTCTATGCATTTATCAAGGGATTTGAGTGTTGTCGACCAATTGTGATTGTTGATGGTAGCCACTTAAAGACACCATTCAATGGGACATTTGTATCTGCAAGCACATTAAACGGTGCAGGTATGTCTAAAATTCACGATGCTTTTTGTTTATTAATCTTAATAACTACAAATACAATATGTTTTTTTTTACAGAAGAAATACTTACATATATGCAGGTAATATACTTCCCCTAGCATATGGTGTGCTTGATTCTGAGAATGATGTTGACACCCAATTTTGTCCCGCCTCTCCTCCGAAATACCTATTTTACGCTTCTAATATTTTTGGAAAATTAGAAAATATATATTTAGATTTTTTACTATAATTATTAGCCTTTTATCAATACCGTTGTTTCACTATTCTATTACTGCATTAGTTATGATTATTACTATTATTTTTATTATTGTTATTATTTATTATTATTATTATTATTTATTACTATTATTATAATTTATTACAATTATTATAATTCGTAATTTTTATCATTTTCGACATTTTTACCAGCTTACGCACACGCATCGCATTTATCTTTGCATAATTAAATAATAGTATTTATTTTACTGTAGATTTTCGAAATATTATTACGCGGCTATTACAACGCCATTTTTTATCTGAGCATTAATGATTGCATATTTCATATTGAGCAATATTTTAACACAATTTATTTAAACATGTATTTTATTTAAATTTAGAAGCGAAACTATTTCGTGCACTCAGTCCGTATTTTTGATTTATCGGATCCCAAATCAAAGCCCAATCAACTCATAAATATTTCCTGACCAACCCATATTTTGATCTCAATTTTTAAATCAGTCCGTGTTTTAATTCGCTAGCCCATTCTTTTAATACCCGGTCCAAAAATTGACCCAGTCCATAAATGGACCGGATCTGACCCATACCCGTTCACAATAAGGGTTTCCCCTTCATTTTTTCCTCTTCACCTCCCTTTACCCTAATCCCTTTTCTCCTCTATGCCGCCGCTCCCCTCCTTCGTCTCTCCCTTTCCCTTTCCTCCTCCCTTCTCCCTCTTCCTCGCACCCCGCTCCTCTCCACTTACCCCTGTCCCCACCACCGCCGTTTCCTTTTCATCGTCACCCCGCCACCACCGCCGCCTACCCCACTCCCATTTTCCTCTGTTCCCCACTCGTCTTTGTCCCCCGCTCCTTTCCTCTTTACGCTCCTCTCTCTCTTCGTCACAAGAAAACCCTAAATCGCCTTATAAATACTCATCTCCAAATCAAGAAAGGGGGAATGCCATTAGAAGGGGGATCTAAAAAAGAAAGATTTTTGGAATCAGTAAAAACCCCTCCCACGAATCAATTTTGGTCAGTCAAAGAATCCCCTTACAAAAAACAGTTCCTGAACCCCAAAAAAAAACCCCCTATTTTGTAGTTTTTTTTGTTGTTGTTGTTTGGAGCGGCAAAAATCCCTCGAGATTAGACAGTTCCTTGAACCCCCAAAAAACCCCTTAAAGAAAGAAACAAGTTTATTTTTCAGTGGTAAAATCACCAGTAATACTAGTTCATTAGCCGCCTCAAAATCTCCGTAAAAAAACAGTTGCTTTAGTAAATCATAGTCTCGAACTATCTAGTCAAAATTCTAGAACATTTGTTTTGTTTTTCTGCTTTTATTCGCCTTGTGTTGTTGCAAATCCGAGCATACGCAAGTTCGAATTTCAAAGTATTTGAGGTAGATATCGAAACCCTCGCCTCAGTTCACTACACACACAAAAGGTAAAGCTTTTTCCTTGTATTTATTTCAATTTTTTTAGCGTTCTTAGTATCTTCTGTGTATTTAGTTTAGTTTTGTGCTTATGTGTTATGAGTTCATATTGGTTTTGTTTATTTTTTGAGTTTTAATCTTGCTATGTGTTAGTTATTTATTAGCACGTCTATGCTTGATTTAGTAGTTCATATATATTCAGTGTTAGTTTTTTTTTTAGATCAACTTGGGTTTGGTTTAATCAATTTTCTTGTGTAAGCAGGCCATATATCTTCATTATCAATTAGTAGCATTTTAGTATATTGCCTTTAATTTGGTGTTTCACGTTCACATGTTTGATATCTGGTGGTAGTCGTTAGATTAGTCTACGATTAGTGTTAATGGGTCTGTTTTAGCTTTAGTTATTGTTGTTAAGTTGTTGTTTGTTGACGATTGCATGGATTAAACTGGGTCGATTTGTTCAAAGCATGCTCTGTTTATGATTTGGATTAGTTTCACATGAATTCAAGTAGTAGAAATGACTAGGTGCAGTACATGGTGGTTCTGAGTTCCATTTTAAATGTGTGATAGTTCAGCTCTTCCTGTTTATGCTAAAATGTCCAGTGATCATAGGCACACATTAGTGATGCTTAAATCAACTCACCTTGCGACTTGTATGCCTTAGTTGGATAATGGGATTTGATCCTTTGAAGATCCTGCTACCTGTTTTTGACCATGCCATCTTATATTTGGAGTTGACTCTTTCATTACCTTCCATGCTCCTCTAGAACTTACAGCCATGGCTGCAATACCCATAATGGTGCCAACTCCTTGACCAGTCTGTTGTTGTATCTTCCATTTTGAAATGTTTCCTCTATGCCCTTATTGTATGGAAATATTCCACTTGACTCTACATTAATGTTTTGAGTTGGTTGCCAACCTGATTTCCCTTTGCTTGTCCTTAGCAACTGCATATTCCTTTCTTTTACCTCGCTTATAGCTGCTATTGCTGTTTATCTATATCTCATCTTAAGAGATGCATTAGCTTATCAGTTAAAAACATGAAATCCTGATATTGAAATAAGAGTCCACAAAATGAAGATTTGTGCAGTTTTCTTTAATGATCAGTCGAATAAAATGAACTAGGAAGTGGTAACAACCTTCACACACCTCGTATGTAAGTTAAATCTCTATTAGTTCTGGACAATGTATGCATTGAGCATGAGTTTTGTAGAATGAGATTTCCTTTAAGGATGTTCTCCCTGTTCAGTCCACCTTCCTCTACTAGCACCTGCTCATTTTTAGTTTGCCTGAATTGCTGGGGTTTAGCCATTTTAGCTACTGCTGTGTTTAGCTTTATTTAGACAGTATGGGATTCTATTGCTGTGTTGGCTCAGCAGATCCTTTATGATGGTGTCTCAAACTCATTTTTAGTTCAGATTCCTCTGTTGATTGACAATATCCTTGATGTTTCCCTCTCCTTTTCCCCTCTGAAAATTTGCTGAAAACATCAAATGCTGCCAATTCTCCTTTCCCTGCAGTTGTAAAATTCATTGGACATTTGTTGATTTCAAAACCTTTAAGGGTATTAATTCCTCTTAAAACAGGAGTTTAGTCAAATTTGGTCCTCTGTGTGTGCTTAAGGACCCTGGTTTCTTCATTTTGCATGATAAGTCCAAGAATAATTTGAAAACTGTTTGCCTTCCTTTAAAAAAAAAAAAAACGATTATGCTTGATAAATTCTTCTTTTACTAACAAGTAGTGGAGAATGCATCTCATTTTGACAAAAGGTCAGCGTGGCTTTCAATTTTATTTAAGTTGGTTCATTCTTTGTTCACTAGTCTTGCCTCACAACTGTTTATTTTTCCTCTTAAAACTGGTTTTTTGCAAACGAAGGAGTGGTATCTGGTTTAAATTCTGAATGCAAAAAGGGTTTCTATGGTCTTGATTCATGCTGGATTTGTCTAAGGTTCATCTGCCTTGTGTCATCCATTCCAAACTGTTGTCCCAAAAATGAGTATGTGGTCTGTCCTAAAGAGGATATCATTTTGATTAGATTACTGTTGAGATGATCATTAGTATATCTTGGTTCTAGCATTTGATTGAGTTTAAAGCCAATAGCTTTGAAAGTGTAAGCGATAGATTAATGATGGCATGAGCATGAGTATAGTTTGCTTCAAAGGTTGTTGGTTTCCAGCATATAAATGCTCTATTGCTGAATTTTGTCTTAAATGAACAACCATGTATAAGTGTTCAGATGATAGCATAAGTCAAACAGTTCTTCAATCATGTTGTTTTACACATGGTTGACTGTAGCATGTTTTCAATCCCTGCATAATTTCCCCCTATTTCCTCGCTGTTCAGCCTTATTCGAACGCAGTTGTTGGCATTTCATGTCTGCTCCCAGTTCTGTTGCAATCTGGGCGTTTCTAGTTAATTTTCTGGTTGAATATCTAACTGTATCTTATGCTTCCTTGGAATGTTTGTTCTGGTCTGGATTACATGAGGCGTTCGCAAATTTCCTTCTCTCTTTCTGCATTTTTTATTTGCTCTTGAGGGTTCATCCTCTACGATTTTTCTTTCTAGTATAGCATACGTCAAAGTATACAGGGTATACAAAACCTCAGTGTACGCCCAGCATACACAAAGGTCGTATACCGGTGTATACCTTTCCACTATACCAAGTATATTCTGAGTATTACGCGCTACTACATCTGTCCGAGTCTTGCATATATTTATGTACGACAAACATCACATTGTGGTGCTTGCCTATGTAGGAGGGTGGCCCTGTTTTTTATACCATAAGTATATAATGCCTGAATGCTGTATAAAATCGAAATATACCCAAATACTCCCAGAATATACACGACTTATTAATTTCTTTTTGAATTCATATTTACATGTTTAACTTATTCACCGGTCAGGTACTAATCCTTTTCCTTCTCATTTTATGCATGACCACTGCTGCGAGTCCGAAGGATTCGCCTCTTTCCGCATTCGGTATTGGGCTAAAGCCCAACGAAATCCTCTCGTGTCCAGCCCCATCCGCAGCCTATACACAAAAAGAAAAGAATTCTGGGCTAAAGCCCAATGGCAAAACAGTCCGCAGCAGTTGGGCCCTAAAATGGGCTAGATCCATCCATTTCTCTTCCCCTCTATCTTATTTATTGTTGTATATTTTTATTTGCTTTGTATAACTAACCTTATCTTATTTTATTAACTTAGATGAATCTTAATAAATTAGTGGATTTAGTTCTAGTAATGGGTAGTTAGTTTAAGGAAGACTAACAAATTAATCCCATAAGATTATTCTCTTCTTTTGTGGTTTCATTTCTTTGATTTGCAAAATGGCATGATTTTATATTTCGAGTTAAAAGAATCATATTTTATTCTTACTATCCTAGAAATTTCAAAACGTCATTAATATGTAAATGTAAATTCAAGTATTATTCTTATAAATAACCCTTTCAAATTCAAATCAATCACGCATATTTTCATCTAAGCATAGTTATCATTAGTTAATGAGAAATGATGAAAGGATAAAGAAATTCCTATTAGCTACTTTTGAATATATTCTTAAATCGTAGAAAAAACAATTAATATGTATTTATAAGCCTATTTTTATACAACATTATTATATTTTCTTTCAGAATCTTAGCAACATTTTGTGGACTTTATTTAAAATCCTCTCTTTATGCAAAAAATGTTCTTTACAAGTTTTATTTTTCAAAATAGCATCTTATTTAAAGCCTTAGCAATATTTGTAAAGTTTTTATTTAAAGTAAGCACTCAAAATTCTCTCCCATACAAATTTTCACCATTAATTAATTAACCTAAGTTTGGTCGGATAACCGTAAGTTAACGGATTCTAAAGGATGCCTAACCCCTTCCCTTTAGGATAATATAGAGCCCTTACCTAGAATCACACTGGTTAAGCAGACTATTAACGGAGGTTTAGTTTTAACTTTGCCTTAGTTAACATTTAGATGTCCTAATTCATCGTTAAATTAATTAGGTGGCGACTCCTTAAAATCAAAACAAAAATAGGAATCACCAATACGTCGTATCCCTAATTTTGACTCCGGGTTAAAATGGGGTGTGACAAATGACAAATCTTGGACGTGGTTTTTCGAGTATTTCAGAGAAACATACGGAGTAAGAGAGAACATGTGTATCGTATCCGATAGGCATGAGAGTATAAACAAAGCTGTTTTCAGAATCTATCCAGAAGTCACACATTATGCATGTATATGACATCTATGGGGTAATGTATGTAAAAAATACAGGAAAAGTCATGATATTTTGTCGCTGATGTGCCGTAAAATTATGGGATATTCGATGCTAATTCCTTAAGCTTTTGTGACTCTTCAAGTACTTTTGTTGTTACTTTTCGTGTATTTATGTTGTTTTGTAGGATAAGATGTCCGGAGAGCATAACGGAGCAAAATGAAGCAAAATGGAGCAAAAATGGCTGAAATGCGGCACATGCGAGTAGCATGTTGTGCATGCGAGCAGCACTGGCTGTAGCATGTGCTGACAGAGATATTTGCACAACATGCTACAGTTTGGTGCAACATGCAACTGTCATGTTGCACATATGGCACAAGATGCGAGTAGCATGTTGTGCACGCAGGGTATTTTTGTCCAGATTTTGTTACCGTTTTGACACTTCTATAAATTGAATGCTAGAGTTTGTAAAACTCATCTTTGGCCATTCAACACAAGTTTTGGAGACTAGGGTTCCTACACCACACTTGGGGATTGAAGATTTGAAGTTTTGATAAGAAATTTCTTAACCCTTTACTCATTTCTTCAATTCCTTGCTTTGTATTGTATATCTAAGTGTGTAGAATTTTATTCCATAACTTTAATCTTGTTTATGAAAATATTAATTTGCAAAGTTGTATGAAACCTCTTGTTATGCTTATGTATTGAATGATCTTTATTGCTATTGAAGTGGGTCTTTGTTGTTTTAATTAATCTTGTTCTTTAATGTTTCTTAAGGGATTAGCTAACCCTAAGACTCGCCCATTTACTTTGATTGAGCTTGGAAGAGGAAATCTAGGTTGGGAAAGATTAATTAACAAGAATTTGGGTCATTAAACCCATCTAATAACTTGAGCTCGGAAGAGGATAGTTACTTGAGGTTAAATTGATTGTGCCTGATATCACACTCTAAGGCTTGAAAAAGCTTAAAGTGAAATTCATTGATTTGGTTGAAAGACTTTCAATGAGATTTTAGACATCATTATCTATCAACACAAACCTGCTCTTAGTTGCAATATCATAAAATATATTGTATTGTTACTTGAGAGTTCCTTGTATCCATGCTTGTGGTCATTGATCATTTTACTTGCTTTCTAGGTTAGTTTACATTTTTGCATTAGTTATAATTTTTTTAAAATCAAAATATTCTAAAGTTTTTGGCTTATCGTAGAAAGTGATAATTCCTTACTTGTTTAAATAGCCTAGTATATTGTTCCCTGTGGGATCGACCCCGACTCATAGTTGGGTAAATTATATTGCATACGACCGTGTACACCTTCTCTTTGAGGAGTGAATTTGGACGTTATCAGTCGCCTGTTTTTAATTCAATGGCAAAAGCATATACGCAAGATGAGTTTGATCAGTTGATGCTTAAGGTTCAGAAAGTAGATATGCGGGTTGCAGAGTATTTGGATGAAGCTGGTAGGGATAGGTGGGCTAGAGTTTATGCAACTGTCAACCGAGGTTGGACAATGACTTCTAAGATTGCGGAGTGTATTAACAAACATCTTCTAGCTGCTAGAGAACCGATATATGACTTTCTGGAAGAGGTTCGAAAGATGTTTGATAGATGGAATTACACTAATAGGAGAAGTGGAACATACACGTTCACCACACTCGGTAAAAAATTCCAAGAGATGCTGTCAATCAATGAGTATTTGTGTCTACGAATGACGGTATGTTTCAAAATCATGTGTTTTTATAAAAAATTAAATGTATTTATAAAAAAAATTAATTCTAAATACTGTTTTTTAATAAGGAACTCTGTTTTTTTTATTGAATGTATTTTTGATCTTAAAACAGTTTATATTGAAAAACCTTCAAATACATGGAGTTTTTTTTTGTGACTGATTGAAAAAAAAAAAACAGTTTAGTTTTTTTTAATCTGAAGACTGCTTTTACATAATAAAATCCATTTTTTTATTGAATGTATTTTTGTTCTTAAAACAGTTTATATTGAAAGAAATTCAAATACATAATTTTTTTTTGTTTGACAGATTGAACCATCAACAGAATTTGTGTACACGGTACATGATGGATAAAGGCGTTTCATTATTAATCTGAGTAACAAAACATGCAGTTGTCATATGTTTCAATTAGACGAAATCCCATGTCCGCACGCATGGGCTGTTATAAAACAGAAACATTTGGTTGTTGATAATTATTGCTCCGATTTATTCATGCCAGAGACAGTTGTAAAGACATACGATATTACTGTGGATCCTCTACTAGACGAGCGTGAATGGAAAATTCCAAAAGACATCTTGGATGAAGTGGTGTTGCCTCCGAGATACAAAATACCACCTGGTCGGCCAAAGAAGAGGCGTGACAAACCTTTACATGAATTAATGGCTGGAAAAAAGAGACATGCTTGCAGTACTTGTGGATAACTTGGACACAACAGGCGTTCGTGTGGTTTTGAGCCTAGGAGGAAATGATTTGGTTTCAATTATGTTTTTATAATCGTACCCTTACTTAGGGAAATACTCCGGGTTTTTTGAAGAATAAGGACAAATGTGTCAATAATTTCTATTGACACTTATTATCTGTATTTCTATAATTCTTGTTTTGTATAAATGTTTGTCGTAAAATTCATTGATTACTGTCAACATATGTACAAATACATCTAGTTTACAGTAACTAAATCATCAATAATTCATGAACAGAGGTTAAACAATCATTGAGATTAAATTTGGTATTATAACATACTTGAGTAAATAACTGTGTATGTCTGTTAAAGAAACTTAATGTGAATACTTGAAGATTGTTTTTTTGTTCATTCAAACATACAGCAACCATATAGTATGTGGATTACAAGAACATTAGTTTTTTATCTCAAAAAAATGATATGTATTTTTAGCTGTTAAGTTCAAAAAAATTATGTATTTGTAAAATACATAGTTTACAGATGTTAATGATGTCAGTATTTGAAGGCCACTTTTTGATATTGAATGAAATTTTCTTGTTTCCGAATAGTATGTTCAACAGTTAAATAATTGTCAACATTAATAATAATCTTAAAACAAAATAAAAAAAATTGCACATTCATTTCAGAAAATTATAACCCAACATCAATCTAATACATCTAAAACAACAAACTAGCTACTAAAGAAAAATAAAGAACAAAAACATTGTTTATCCTAACATAATTGTTCAAACATCATGAACATCAACAGTGTTGTAATTTATCTCAGTCCTAATTGGTCTGGATGGAACCTCACTATCACTCTCAGCATTGTTGGCCAACTTGACTTCGGCGTATCCCCACAAAAGAGTGTCATATCTCGTACGCAGCATATGTGCATCAGTATTATCTGGTATATTCCCAGCCGTGATCAAATACTCAGCATATGCTGCCACAAATACACCACAGTCCCTATGATAAAAAGGGATATACATGTTAGTTTTTAATACTAACTATAATTAAGGATAAAAAATGTTGTAAATATTTTTTGTAATGAAACATACATATAACAGAATGTATTTGAAAAGAGTATTAAAATGTATGTTTTTATAAATCTATATGACTTATCTATTTGGATATAAATACCATGTATGTTTTTTTAAAATATTTATGTATTTGTGTGAATAGACTGATGCATCCTACATGTATTTGTTGGTTAAAATAACTTTTTAATTTGGAAATACTTACATGCTACCATATTCTTGCTGAGGCAGATTTTCAATATAAACAACATCAAGGGTATCCATCTACCCCTTATCGTTAGAAACTGTATCCTTAACCAAACTGAGACGTCTTCGATTTACAAAGAATCCCGACATATTAAGAAAATGTGGCAGTAATGTGGCCAGTTTATCAACTTCAGTCCTCACAATTGCTGCGTGCCGAGCAGAATGGTACGAGTTGTAAACATAAAGACGCCTGTCAATTTTTTTATTCATTTAAAAAAAAAAGAAACAGGAACCAGAATATCAGTAAACATGTATTTTTTGTAATATTTAAAAGACAAGTGTTAACCAAAAATACCTGTCCAAGAATGACAAAACAACCAACACCCAATGATTTTCTTCTTTTATGTTGAATGGTATTAGCACATTGTCAACCGTATACCATGGCACATTCGCAAGTAGTCTGTGGCCCTTGACATAATCGATCAAAGTAGACTCTTCGTTGGCAACATCGGTCTGTGTTCCGACGTTGTGGAATGCGTGATAACAAACATCAAAGTGTTGCTTGAAAACACAATCAACAGTGGTGAAAGTGTAGTTGTTGTTCATGTCATATTTTCCTTTCTTCCGAAAGTAGTAGAATATGACGTCAATATGCTGAAATGATTCAAAAATACATGGGTTAACTTTAGATATGAATTAGTGCATATTTTTGGTAATTAAAATTGTTATAAAAATTACCTCATCATTCCACAACTGACCATCCATTGACAAAAGGTAAAACCAGTTCTTATCTTTAACAGTTGGGACAACAAAATCGTATTGGACACCATCTGTAACAACCCGTTTGGTCATTTAGCACTTTTGGACTCATTTTCGTTAAAATACCCTTTCCGGAGCTTTAAATGGTATTCTTGACTTGCGGAAGCTGGTGGCACGATGATTTAATTGACGGGTACTTTTGAAATATATTTATTTAATATGTGTGAATAGCTTCTTTATAAGAATATGAGTTTCACACATATAAGGTATAAGTTGGTAAATATAGTATTTGACGGATTGGATAATTTTTAAATAAAACAAAATGGTTAATTGAATAAGTGAAATAGGGAGGCTATTGTGGTAAAGAAGTGGGCCAAGCCCATTACCTATTCTGGCTGAAACCACGTTGTAGTGGTTGTGGGGATAAAAATATTAGGGTAAATGAGATTTGACTCTTAAAGAAAAATAAACAAAGGGGCTGCTCAAGAGGTTTTGGCGTACGACACAGTGATTAATTCACTGGTTTTAAGCTTCATGTATTATTTTCTGTTAGTTCATATCATGCACTTATTTATTGATTATTATATAGAGGCCTTTGGAAAGTGCATAATTTATTTAATGAACCAATGATTTGGAAGATCATTTGATTACTATTACTAAGGGTTTTTTTAAGAGTAATTATTGATGTCACTAGTAACTAAATTGCAACATACAAAATGCAGAGAACAACTAGTTTACAATCTATATCTCGTGCCTATTGCTGTTACTTGTATCATCATTGTATTATTACCTATTGCTATGCACACTTTGGACGTATCTTTTCGGATTGCTAAAAAGAAAATAAATGAATTGAATTAGGAAAGCATTAACCAACAAAATTTAGCAAATGATTAGGTAATGATGGGGGACTAACTAACGGGGCAATGAGAGGTTACTTGGTGGGATGCATATTTTTATGATTTTTAAGTGAACTGCTAGCATGGAACGTTCAGATAGTGTTGATGTTAAAAGCTTCCGTATTTTCACTTTTATACAGAGATGTAGTAATTTTCTTCCATGTTTAGTATTTTTGGGATGTGATAATTAATCAATTGGATATTCATAAATTGTATTGAATTATATGCACACCTTCAAATTCACGACAATTAAGATTTTGAGATAATTGAAGGTTTTAAGTCCTAGTCTTAAGAATTTAGGATTTGAGAGCTGGAGATTGAGAGTGATTGAAAGCCTCTGAGGTTTCTGCCGGAGAGCATGAGTGGTACATGGACTTCGCGGGTCCCCCATGGGTTATGACTTTGAGGCACTGCCCTTAGCATGTGTGTACGAGAGTGGAGTGAGAGAGGTGACTGTTGCATTGCATTGCATTCATTCACTCATACATTTTACTGATCATCTGGTGAACTATATCTGTCTTAGTTGATTTTATGATTCCTTTACACTTTACTTGTGTATTAGATGTGACCATACTTGTTTGCTCTATGTGCTACTTGTTAGTTTCCACTTCTTCATGCCTTATCTAATCATTGTCGGCCTATGATGCTTACCGGTACTAGTGTTGTACTGATACTACTCTTGTTGCACTTTTTTTGAGTGCAGAGTACGATCCAGGCTCCAGTTCTACACCCCGTGGCTGATACGCGAGGGTGACATCTTTCAGTCATTCAGGGTGAGCTACTTGGTCATCCGTGGCCCCTGAAGGATCTCCTCTATTTATTTCTGTTTTTGTATTCGACAGACAATATGTAGCCTTCGGGTATTTTCAGACTTATATTCTATACTATGTTAGCGCTCTTGTACCCTTTGACCAGATTTTAGGGTTGTCGTGACATTTCTAGTTATGATAAGTATTTAAGACTTGATAACTTATTATTATTTAATTTCTCGTTTATTTAACTTGTTATTAGTAATGTGGTTCGCCTACTCGGAGGGATAATGTAGGTGCCACCACGACTCGCGAATTGGGTCGTGACAAGTTGGTATCAGAGCTTATAGGTTAATTGGTCTAATGAGTACAAGAGCAATGCCTAGTAGAATTTTGCGGATTGGTACGTAGACGTTCGTACCCATCCTCGAGAGGCTACAGGACATTTAGGAAACACTCCACTTCTTTTTCTCTTTTCGTGCTAGTTCAATCCGATTGGTATCTGGTTCATTCTTTTCGTGCGAGATTATTCAGATTGGTATCTTAACCTCATTTCTATGTTCTCTCATAGATGGTGAGGACGCGATCGACCGATACTGGAGGACAGGAGCCTGCACCTGCACCCGCATCCATACCCGTTGCCCAAGCAGCTGTCCGTGGGCGAGGCAGGTGACGTGGCAGAGGACGTGGCAGGGGCAGAGGCCGTGTAACTAATCCAGATAGGAGCCAAGCACCAGCACCTGCTCAGGACCCTGACAGAGAGTTGACTCCGGAGCTTGACGACATTCCGGAGGAGGAGATTAGGGCTGCTGAGGCATAGCCTGGGGTCGCTGCTACTCCTGATTTTCAGAAGACTGTGTATTGAGTGTTGGGGTAATTTGAGTGTTTGGCTCAGGCGGGCATGATTCCAGTTGTTCCAGATGGCTCACAGACTAGAGTGGGAGGTCATACTCCCGATGCTACGGTTGCTCCAGGATTTTGGACATCGAGGGTATTGCCGGCAGCAGTGGATCCCCGTATTGATGCTACTCCAGCGCCTGATTTTGCTCTAAGGCCTATGGATGGGCCAGTGTTGACCAGTGAGGAGCAAAAAATATTCGAGGGATTTATCCAAATGTCTCCTTCTTGGTTCTATTGTACTCCCGGGGAGGATGCGTATGAGTTTATTGTTAGCTGTCATGAGATGCTTCATAAGTTGGGGGTAGTGGAGTCTCGCAGGGTCGATTATGTTTCTTTCCAGTTAGTTGGGGATGCTAAGCCGTGGTGGAGATCATACATGGAGCGTCTACCAGTTGGGTCGCCCACCTTTGACCTGGACCCAGTTCTACCAGGTGTTCCTGGAGAAGTATGTCCCTCGTACCCTGAGAGACAACAGGAAGGATGAGTTTTCGACATTGGAGCAGCGAGGTAGATCGGTTGCGGAGTATGATATCAGATTTCTCGCTTTGTCCCGTTATACGACGGCATTACTTCCCACAGAGGCTGAGAGAGTGAAAAGATTTGTGAAGGGTTTGGACCTTCCGCTTCGGCTGGCGACCTTACAGTTGGAGGCTTCTGGGGCCTCATTTCAGTCAGTAGTAGAGCATGCCAGGAGGGTTGAGTAAGAAATGGGTCGGGCACATAGTGGGGGTGGCGACAAGAAAGCTCATAGATTTGACAGTTTCGGAGGTCCTATTAGAGGTGGGGGACACCATGACAGGGTTCATCATCATCCCTACAGCCGCCCCATCCAGTCATCACTACAGGCTTTAGCAGGTGGTTCTTCAGGTTATAGCGGGCACGGTTCTGAGCAGACTTCCCGAGGTTCTTACTCTCGACCTTCAGACCGCGGAGGGTATTCTGGTTCTTCTATGACAGTTCAGCAGCCTATGGCCAGAGGAGCATGTTTTGAGTGTGGTGAGACAGGGCATTACGCGAGAGAGTGTCCTAGATCTAGGCAGGGTTCCAGAGTTCAGACATCTAGGCCTCCAGCACTGCCAGCTAGAGGAGGAGGATATTCTGGTAGAGGGGGTTCGCAGTCGGGCAGGGGTGGCCATCAGCCTAGCAGAGGTGGTCATCAGTCTGGTAGGGGCGGCGCTCAGTCCGTGAGAGGGGGATCTCAGGCAGTCCGTAGTGGTTGTGGAGGCACACAGTCCGAGGGTGGACGTGCCCATTTCTATGCTTTTTAGGGTCGACCAGAGGCCGAGGCCTCTGATGTGGTTATCACAGGTATTATTTCGGTTTGTCACCGATCAGCTTCTGTCTTTTTTGATCCAGGTTTTAATTTCTCTTATGTGTCCACCTATTTCTCTACGGGTCTGGATATGCTTTGTGTTATGCTTGATGTACCTATTCATGTCTCTACTCCTGTCGGAGATGCTGTGATAGTAGATCGGGTCTATAGGTCTTATGTGGTCACGTTTATGGGGTATGATATGTTGGGTCCATCCCCTTATTTTAGGGAAGAAAACACTTCCCTTGTTTTGAGGAAGAAAACATCTTCCTTGTCTTTGGAAAATTGTCAAGTGCTTGCTTGAGTCATTAATGACATCAATAGGTTCATCTCATACCTATAAATAGGGAAGCTTTCTCATTTGCTAAATACACACCAAATATTGAAGAAGAAAACACATCCCAAAGAGAGAAAAATCTAAGAGAAATACTCTTAGTGAAAGGCCTAAGTAAGAGAAGGTCTTTGAGAGATTTTTTAGTAAAAATTCTTGAGTGTAATTGGGATTGGGGTTGTGAGGTTGAGTGTTGTAAACATTTGTAATATTTCTTCTTTAATAAGATCTGCAGCAGCAACGTGGACGTCGCTCTCATATTGAGGGTGAACCACTATAAATCTGTGTGTGCTATTTATTCTTCGCTTGCATCACGACGTAAGTAGGTTCTGTCTAAGGAGGTTGGTATTTAAGTGGTCCAGCTGTGATCCTCCAATCTTTCCTGGGAACCTTCTTACAAAGGTCGGATTTGGGATTCAAATCCTAACAACTGGATTTGGGATTCAAAACCCTAACAACTGGTATCAGAGCAACAGGTTGTGTTGTGATTTAGAAACGATGGGAGGCGAAAATGGTACGACGCACGACATCGGTAAATTCGATGGTACAGATTTTGCGTTCTGGAGAATGCAAATTGAAGATTATTTATATGGCAGAAGGCTTCATGAACCTCTGAGTCCGAAACCAGAGGAGATGAAGCAAGCAGATTGGGATCTCCTCGACAGACAAATTCTGGGAGTCATTCGGCTAACGCTGTCGAAGAACGTTGCTCACAACGTGGCAAAGGAGAAGACCACCGCAGATATGATGAAGGTATTGTCTGACATGTATGAGAAACCTTCGGCAAATAATAAGGTATTTCTCATGAAGAAACTATTTCATCTAAAGATGATGGAAAATGCTCATGTTCTGGAGAGGCATTGACTGTCACACCCCTTTTTTTACCCGGGAGGTTAAAGTAGAAGTATGACGTATTGGAGATTCCTGTTTTTTGTTTATTTTAAGGAGTCGCCACCTAATTATTTATGGTGAATTAGGACACCTAAGTTTATTGAATTTATGTTTAAAGTTAACTCTGTTTAAGGTCTGCGAAACTTAAGATTCTAGGTAAGGGTTCAATTAGTCTAAAGGGAAGGTATTAGGCACCCTTTAAGACCCATTAATAATGGTTAACCGACCGGACTTAGGCGAATTAATTAGGCTAGGTATAACATTTTAAATATTTTGGAAGATAGTTTATAAGCGTTGCTAAAGTTTCAAAACGTAATAAAGTAATAATGTTATAAAAATATGATTTGTACAATATAATAATTTGTATGAAAAGAGACTTTAGGGACTATTAAAGGTGAATTTGAAGATATAATGGTTTTCATGTAGGGACCGAGTTTAGCGAACTTAAATTTTTGGATAAAATTGTATTACTATGACAATACCAACTGAAATCTAGCTTTATTATAAATAGGATACAAAGGACATGAGTTTCTTTTTTGTTGACTTTATTTGGTTATTTTAGACTAAAATATACATAGCTGAGTAAATCTTGAAAATAATGTTTATAAAGTAGACTTGGATTGGTATTTATATATTAGTGACATCTTGAAAGTTTTTAGGATAGTAGAAGTGAATCATGATTCTTTTAGTTCAAAATATGTAGGCATGCTATTTTAAAAAAAGAATCAATTATTCTAAGAAAGATAAATATTATGAATATTATAAATAACTTTAATATAAAAGAAGAAAATGAAACTTTTATGAAATTATTCATTAATTTTCCCTTAAATTAACTACCCATTATTAAACTAAACCTCGCTAATTCGCTAAAGTCCACCTTAACCTAAGCAAATAAAACAAATAAAGTGTTAGTCATGTAATTACAAATTAAATACACAAAAGTAAAATAAAATGGGAGAGTAAATGATTTAAAGGGCTCAGCCCATTGTGAAACTATTGCTGCTACCGCCACTGTTATGGGCCTCAGCCCAAAATATTATCCTTGGCTGCAGGTGGGCTGACCGGACAGAGGGTACAGATTTTGTTGGGCTTTAGCCCAACGCCAAATGCGGGAGATGACGATGAGTCGCTTGGATTCATATGCGAGATGCCATGCATAAGAACGAAAGAAAAAGGATTAGTATACAGTCAATAAATAGGGCTAAATATATATAGTGTAAGTTCGAAAACAAACCAATATATTAGGTATACATAGTGTATATCCAGATGTATCCCGTATATACATACCTATATCTCACAAACAAAACAACATATGATGTATCCGTATACGCTATTGGTCCTTGTGTGTTATTTACCCGTTTAATCCTATATGCGATATACCTAAGATACACACACCATAATGTGTATATCAGATGTATATCGAATGTATATTCGATTTTGGACAGGTTCTAAATCCTGGAAACTCAGTCTAAGTATCCAAATTACAGTAGGCATCTTCCAAACTCATTTAGCATAGATATCCATCATGACTCTGAACCCATTGAGATTTATTTCTAACTTCAATGATTTCTCGGTTTTATGTCTAAAAGGGAAGCGGCCAAGAACGCTGAACAGATTGAGAGACAAGAAACAACGTATCATATTTTAGCGCTCCTCAACATATCATAAGCAGTTAAAGGAAAACAGAGGGGGAGGGGGCTGTTTCTTTGTATTTAAATCAAATAAAGATGCACCAGGATGTATGCCAGTATATCTGATAAGGACCTCACACTAATCTTATCATAATTTGATCGGGTTAATCACACATTGAACAAACAGAACTAAACATGATTACAACTCAAAGTATAAGGGAAGAATTGACATACAACCCAGGAACAATTTTAAAATAAAGAAAAGTTCAGGTTTTGCAACTGGGAAACAACAGTCAGTTAAGTTTGGTTCCTATTGAGTTCACAATATGTTGATGTCAACAGATAATCATCATAGATGTGCATTTTAGGAAAGGGGTAAAGGCAAGTCAGATTGGCAACCCAAATCTAAACATGATGCAAGACAAGTGGAATATGGCTTCACACAGCAAGGATGCAAAGGTGAATACTCTCAAGTAATGGGGATGCACAGCAGCAGGCTTATCAGGGATTTAAAGTTAATAACAAAACTGCAGTTTGGTTAGGATCTTAGCACACTCATGCAGGCAATACAGGGATTAAGTTTGGTTATGGACATGTACAGGATTCAGATTGAAATCCAAGCAAGGTTACACTTCATATCATGGAGCTATACTAAGTAAAGGTGTAAACATGCTAATGTCTAATCCTACCATTTTATATTAGATAAAAATGACACCTATAACTAACACAACCCAAACATCATTCCAACATAGGCTGAAACTAAATGATAATAATATACACCACTAGCTCATGAACCTTCCCATAATCAAATGCATATTTGAGGTAGTCAAAGAAAAAATAGCTAAGTAAATAACTTGCTTTGAATTAAACAGACTCAACACCAACTGGGATCAAGCACAGATTTATTAAAGTATGGGACTGGCCAGGCTAGGCACAGATCATGTTCAAATAGGCTATGAACTAGGTAACTTCTAATGAATACATGATCGGACAGGGTTGGTGATAAGGTTACTAGAGAGATGTCATACGCTTAGATAACCTAGATAATCATACAATGAGCATATGACATGGACATCTTGTTAACAGAAAATAAAATTTAGTGAATGAAGACAGGATATGGATAATGACATACAAGGTGATACACATAGAATGCAGATGTTTTAAAACAATACAAAGGTTGAATCAAAATATATCTCCAGGTATGCTGCCTAAGTGTTTTCAGGAGCTCTGATCATCAAAATATCCAGACCAGCACAATGCAATCAAACTAATCACTTATACAAGTAGGCAGATTCCTGATGGACAGTATTCATGAAGAAACAAATACAACACGTTTTCCCACACATTCCTGAGTTTATACGACATACGAATCTACACATCTAACAGTTATACATGTTGAGTTTAGTCCATTAATGTTACTAGATAATCGCACATACAGGGCAAATCCAGGCAACTCAAAGCAGGGCCATAAATCGTGCGTGAGTCTTTATTATAGGTTGTATCTCAATCCTGTTTAAACCATATAACAAGTATTTTAAATGCCAAGCCCAGTGCTCAAGTAACAGATAGGCAGACCTATGCTTGGCTGGAGATTAACTAATGGACATACTAACCCTATAATTAATAAACCAAACCCACAGTCAGATCCAAATAGCGAACTAATCGACTAAAACAGAGCTGGATTTGGTCACATTATGCACTACACTAACAGTAATAATGTCACTGCTACTGTTTTTGTGTTAGCATTAACCGAAACAGAAAATTTAAACTTAGAGATGAAGGACAATTATAGAGATGATTTAGTGTCGGTCTGTTTTAATCATATAATCAGTATACCTAAGATATACACACCATAGTATGTATATCAGATGTATATCGAATGTATGTGCTCTTCTTACTTTGATAAACCACTGTATATCCTATGTATATTAGACCTTAAATAAGTTCTAAGTCCTGTGAATTTCATCTAATCATCCAAACTAACAGACATCTTTCAAATTTCATCCTAACGATCATTATTCTATCCTAACAACATCCAAACATCAAACAAATAGCGCGACGACGAAGAAAAAAACTACATGACTACTAAATAGCAGGATCAGCTAAAATTTAACCAAAAAGCAGAAATTAAAGACTAGAAGTGATAAATGTATCGAGGTTCACCTGTTTTGTGCGCAATGAACTGAGGCGTCGAAGTCGTCGAATCTACACTCTCGTTATGAATAGACTTGAACACGAGCGAACCTCAACTCGTCTATGCTTGGAATTGAAATTTAGTAGCAGAGCAAAAATATGGTTTGCTATTTTGAATCGCTACCCCCAAAGTGTTAAGGCTTAAGAATATTAATGTTTTCAGAGGAACCTAAGTGGCTAAAAAAAACAGAATTCCCAGCCCAAAAATTCTTAAAATCGTGTTCAATCCCTTTTTCTATTTGATTTCCGGGTTCTTCTCCATTTGTTTTGTTTCCTTTTTTTTTTTCTGAAAACCTGAATCCCAATCCCCCAAAGACAACTCCTCCCCCTTTTTCCTGAAATCCCCCCCTTTTTATAGGATTGCAATTGGGATTTTTTAAATGGAAGAAGAGCGTGTGAGAGAGAGTAAGCGGGGAACAGGCGTGGTGGAAGTGTCAGGGAAGATGGCAGAGGTGTGGGTGTGGGGAGAACGTGAGGAGAGAGACGAAGAAGGAGGTGGTGTCAGAGGAGAAACGTGGGTGTTGTAGAGGTTGACGATGAAAGAGGGGTGTCAGGGGTAACGTGGAGGGAAGTGAGAAAAGGGAGAGGAAAGTGAAGGAGAACAGGGGGAGACAGGGGATGGGGTGGTGTGCGGCGGAGTTGGAGGAGGGAAGGAGGCGGAGAAAAAAGGAAAAGGGAGAAGACGATGAAGGAGGCGGAAGTCGAAAGAAAGAAAGAGAAAGGGGATTAGGGTAAAGAAAGGAGAATTGGACCGGGTCGGGTCGCGGGTAATGGGCTGGTCCGTTTGGGCTGGCCCATTAATTTAAACATGGTCTGAAAATGTGGGTTTAAAATGTGGGTTGGGTATAAAAATGTAGGTTATTTATTTGGATAGGGAATAATATTGTATTTGTATTTTAGGCCATTAATTTGGCTGAAAATTGTTGGTCCTTCCTCCGCTATTTTAATTATCTTCGGGCTTCTAATTTAGTGACTAGTACAATATCTATTATGTGAAGATAAATAGTAATTAGTGTATAGAAAGTAAGGATTTTACCAAGTGTTGTCTTGTAATTAATTTGATGAATCCGAACCCGAAAACGAGACGATGACTAACCGTTTGAAATTTGTGATAAAGTAATGCTTATAATGTTTAAAAATAAGAGTAGTGAAAATAAAGTATTTAGTTCGTCATTAAATTTAGAAGCCCGAGTAAATAAAATTAAATAAAGGAGGGACAAAATTGGGTGTCAACAGATGCCCCTCTTCGACCGGAGATGATGTAAGAGTCTTCGGGCGAAGAAGTTGACGTAGTAGCCAATTTTGTTTGGACCAACGAATATGAATTTATAAGATATGGGTTAGGAGAATTGGTGAAAATATTATGAAGGCAAAAGGAATTGTGGTCGAACCTATTGAGCGAATGTTATTTATGGATTTATGATTTGTAAGGGTTGTAGACGGGTGACGAGAATGTTCAAGAATGGAACATATGCTTATAGCCTCCTAATTATAAATGTGGCGCGCAACACCTTTAAGTAGGACTCTACTAGGCACGATGTACATTCTCTAAAAATGCCCCAGTGTTGAGTTATGGAGACGCTGGGGATGTAGAAAGGAATATGAGATTGTGAAAAAGAGTAGATTCAGTAGAGTTTTAGCGGTGAATATGAAAGAAATTTTTGGATAACCTACGTAGCACATGTTTATGGATGTAGGCGGAGTCGAGTTCGAGAGTAGATTCGTGACCTTTGCTTGTGAGTTTGGTAATCCTCTTCAGCAAATTTGCCCCAGTTCACTGCGTAAGATAAAGTTCCACGTTGTGTTGCGTCCCTGCAGGTTGTATTTTCTGCCAAAACTGAAATTCATGTCAAAATTAGTAATAGAGTTGAAAGTGTAAAATTGTGAAGAGTGTAAAATGACAGTAAATATGAGCGTGGGAATGAAAGTGAAGTCGTGTGGCTAATGTTGTCTCTGATTGTCTTCAGGGACTTGAATGAATGTGTGATGCGTATGCTGAGGATGTGATAAGGTCTCTAGTCGCGGTTGAAGATGATAGTGATAGAGCCTCCGGCTATCTTCCGGGACTCGATGATCTGCGAAATTTTAAGGTAAACTCGTTAAAGTAGGTAAAGTAGATGATGAAATAAAGAAATGAAGTAAGGAGTAAAGTAAGTGTATAGCCGTTTGGCTTATGCAGGTGAGGCCGTGTAGCCATGCGATATCTCCGGTTGTCTTCGGGGACTTGATGTTGTGTCTATCTCCGGTTGTCTTCGGGGACTTGATGCTGTGTCTCCGGTTGTCTTCGGGGACTTGATGTTGTGTCTCCGGTTGTCTTCGGGGACTTGATGTTGTGTCTCCGGTTGTCTTCGGGGACTTGATGCTGTGTCTCTGGTTGTCTTCGGCGACTTGATGCTGTGTCTCCGGTTGTCTTCGGGGACTTGATGCTGTGTCTCCGGTTGTCTTCGGGGACTTGATGTTGTGTCTCCGGTTGTCTTCGGGGACTTGATGTTGTGTCTCCGGTTGTCTTCGGGGACTTGATGCTGTGTCTCCGGTTGTCTTCGGCGACTTGATGCTGTGTCTCCGGTTGTCTTCGGGGACTTGATGCTGTGTCTCCGGTTGTCTTCGGGGACTTGATGATATTCCTGTAAAGTTCAAGGTAAAATCGTTAGAGTTGATGATGTGTAGCCGTCTAGCTTATGCATATGAGGCAGTATAGCCAAGTGATGCCCGGTTGTCTTCGGGACTTGATGATCTGTCTCCGGTTGTCTTCAGAGATTTGATGATGCGTCTCCGGTTGTCTTCGGCGACTTGATGATACATCTCCGGTTGTCTTCAGAGATTTGATAATGTGTCTCCGGTTGTCTTCGGGGACTTGACAATAATTCCTGCAAAGTTCAGAGTAAAATGGTTAAAGCTGGTAAAGTATATGATAAAATAATTGGTAAAGTATGGAGCAAAGCGGTAGAATGGCCGTTTGGCTTATAATGTTGATGGCATCGTGACAGGCTGAATTAATGACACGGAATCCTGATTTAATTCGCCTTCAACTTCGTCAACCTACAAAAAAACAGGTATATAAAGTCATAAAGTTATTGTGATAAAATAAAAATGAAATTACAGATAAAGTTGGAAATAAAGTCGTTTGGCTTTTAAGGCGAGGCCATAATGAGTCAAATGATGCTTTTGGCCCTGATTGATAGACTTGACCGTCGATCTTGCGGTCCTTTAATTCCTGCACTCAAAGAAAAATTCTTAGTTTGGGAGGGGGAAGTTGATTCGTGTTGACTCGAATCTTGACGTTGTTGGCGCTCCATTTGTCTTGTTTGTTTGGATCTTATGATCTCCGTACAAATCTCGGTAGATGACCAGTAGTGAAAATGATTGAAAGAAAATATTTCATTTGAAAGGTAGGTATGTAAGTATATGTATAAGGAAATGTAACTATATGTATATAAGTTGTGAAATATGTATATGTAAATGTATGTATGTAAGGAAAGATATATATGTAAATATATGTATGTAAGTTGTAAAATATTTCTGCCAACTTCAGATTGTGATACTTCTGAAACAATTGAAAAGTCATTTGTCTAAAATACTTCCTGTCTGGTGACCTTAATCTTATCGATGTCCAACTCTTCTCTTGTCTAATCTTTCAAAATATGCCCCAGTTTTGATTCCGAATGGTATACTAAACCTATGCTATGGTGTGACCGAACCTTGTATAGATTGCCTACGTATCCGCCAAGGAATCAGGTCAGAACGTAGTTCGTGAAACATAAAATGGTCTGAAGTTTTCTAATAAAGGGACCGAACCCGATGTGGATTGCCTACGTATCCCACCGAGGGAATCAGGTCAGCGTAGTTCTGTTATATAAATGGTAAAAGATTTGTTGGATTTTATCTAGGTGTGACGGATCTATATGTTGATAGTGTACGAATCCCGCCGAGGGAATCAGGCCCTGTGTGGTTTTCTTTGATTTTTCTGTTATAGCGTAACCGAACCTTATGTGGGCTGCCTACGTATCCCCCATGGGAATCAGGTCAGCGTAGTTTGTACGGATAAGATATTTTGGTTTTTTGGTTTTTTTTTTTTTTTTTTTTTTTTTTTTTTTGGTAAAGCAACCGAACCCTTTGTGGGCTGCCTACGTATCCCACCAAAGGAATCAGGTCAGCGTAGTTCGTATGCATGCCAATGGGAAAAATTCTAACCTAGTATGACCGAGTCCCTATGTGGGCTGCCTACGTATCCCACCACGGGAATCAGGTCGAAACGTAGTTCGTACGCATAAGATATTTTGGATTTTTTTTTTTGTTATAAAGCAACCGAACCCTATGTGGGCTGCCTACGTATCTCACCATGAGAATCAGGTCAGAACGTAGTTCGTACGCATAAGATATTTTGGATTTTTTTTTTGTTATAAAGCAACCGAACCCTATGTGGGCTGCCTACGTATCTCACCATGAGAATCAGGTCAGAACGTAGTTCGTACCGTTGTTAAAGGAAAGGTTGCAAACTAGGTTGTCTTACCTAATGTTGCCCTTTGATCTTTTCTTGGGTTGCTAGCTTTCAGGCTTATGTTATTACCTATCGGTTATCTCAATTTTTAGTGGATTCTTGTCTTGTCCTCTAGTTTCTTTGTTACTCTCTCGGGATTTGTCTATTCGTTCATTTCATGTCACAATCGTAGAGTTGGCAGATTTGATAATTATAGTAGAAAATAACAATAATAGATGATTAAGGAAAATTAGAAATGCATTCATAGTTTTCATGATTAAGCTTCAAAAAGATAAAGTAAAGCAAACAAAAGTTTTGAGCATGATTCAAGCCTTTAAAAATAAAAGTTCACTACATGTTCAGTCTACCAAGACTCCTGGCGAATCAGGGACGGAGTACAAGTCCAGTTCTTCAGAGTCTCTCCTGGTTCTGCACCCTGGATGGTTGGTGTCTCAGTAGTTGTTGCAGTAATCTTCACTGGCACTCGTTTTCGGATCATCCCCACAGGCGCAACGAACGTT
This sequence comes from Lycium barbarum, assembly GCF_019175385.1. Lineage (NCBI taxonomy): Eukaryota > Viridiplantae > Streptophyta > Magnoliopsida > Solanales > Solanaceae > Lycium > Lycium barbarum. Next base: position 115,010,110 of record NC_083344.1, on the reverse strand, counting down.
GATGACATGCCTCTCTCCATCCTTTCCAATTGGCGCAATGGCCTCCTTCCGATTCTTAACTTTTCGATAATTATCATATTCACGTTGACGTTTTCGTGAGTAGGCAAAGGGATGGGGATCCATATCGGGTCGAGCTCTAGTGAGCTGGATCGCTCCTTCCTTAATCAAGGTTTCGATTTTGTTTTTGAGGCCATAGCAATCCTCAGTGGCATGCCCAGGAACTCCAGAATGATATGCACAATGCTTGGAACTATCAAACCATTTTGGAATAGGATTGAGAATTTTCCCTTCAATAGGTTGTACCACGCCTGCCGCTTTCAGTCTTTCAAATAGTTGAGCCAAAGGTTCAGCGAACCGAGTGTAATTACGGGTGTTTTTTGGAACAGGGTTTGGACGGACTTTATGTATGGTATGTGGTCGATTTTGGTAAGTGGGAGCTTGGACAAGTGAGTTTTGATAGTGAGGTGCTCGAGGTTGGCAGTAGTTTGCTTGGGTGTTGTAGAAAGGGTAAGGGAATAGCGGAGCTTGGTAAGGTTCAGCGTAGCGGTAAGGGTAGAAAGACTGTTGTGGATGGTCAAAGTATGTAATGACTTGGTTTGATGGGTTTAGAGGAGTAATTATAGGTGGTGGATTAGCGTTGGTGGGTAAAGGAATGTGAGGAGTATTACCTAGTGATTGATTTGGCGGGTTGACGAGTGGTGGATCAGGAGCGGCATAGGTAGTGTAGGTTAGAGGTAAGTTGTTGTTGGTAGGTACAGTGTTTTGCGGAGGAAAATGTTCAAGGACTGGAGATTCAAGTGATGGAAAACGAGGCGGGTTTGGTGCGACGTCCTTAGGTTCAGGAGGTGGACTTTGGAGTGTAACAGATGAGTTGGTCATGTTCCTAACCCGATTCAATTCTCTACGTAGATCCTCAATTTCTTGAGTTAGGCGGGCGCTATGTTCATCCCGTTGGATAGTAGTGCTACGTTCAGAAGTCTCAGGGGGATCATTAGAAACCATGATGTTTTCCGGACCAGTTGAAATAGATGCGGCTGGATCGGACGTAATATTTGCCTTTCCTTGAACAACCCAGCTGCGTTGTGGTAACGATGATGTCTTTGACCTTGTGATGTAAGGATGGTCGGCCATTGAGTGTCGACACGAATCAACTCTCTTTGGGATTAAATGAAAAGAAACATAAAGTGTAAACGATGTTAGTCTCACGAACATATCTAGGTAAAGTCATGATCACGTAAAGTCTAGTAAGACATGTAGCAAATAATTCATCAAATAGAGTCAAACAAGTTGTCAAACAGATGTAAACGATTATATCAAAAAATAATAACGCTTCCTAATATGCATTTGACCTCTTTGTGCCAGAGGTAGGCCTAACGTTTGTTTGAAGGGTAAAGTGTGCCATAATATGTCATCCCGTTGCTTTGATTAATTAAACAAATTCTATTTCCCCAACAATAAAGTACAAAAGTAATGTAACGTTTATTACATGTCAAATGAATACAACATAAAGTGTTTCCTAATCTAAATGAAGTGAACACAATTTCCTATGTCTAAATCTCAGCCCCGTTTTTGTGATGTCATTGATCTTTGTCATTTGTTGTACTCCGATGCATACCTGTCATAGAAATGTTAGTCATTCCCTCCTTTCCTAAAGTTTAATTAATTAGAGCGAATAGTCAATATTTAGGCACAGTTATCCTTCAAACATGCATATAAAGTATGATTGGTATCACTCGGGGTCATGAACCCACTTGGACGTTTTGGGTAAAGTCATCTAATGGATTTAATGCACCAAGGGTATTAAACCTCCTAGGTCATGAAATGTATGCTCTTAATAAAGGGTGTTGGTTTAGCTCTATCTTAGGCTGACTAAGAGTTGGCTTCCTATGACACAAGGTTCTCCCAAGCGGACAACTTGAGAGTGGAAAGTCCGTGGCCGTCGACTGCACCGCTGATCGACTAAATCCACAAGATCAATCCAACTAAAGGGGTAATTTAGTAGTGAACGGGCGCGAACCGCGAAGCCGTTTTAAGTGTGTGAATATGTGTGAGTTTTCCAGAAGTGGAGGAAATATGAACGGAATGACAGTTTATCAAAGCAGTAACACATAAACAGTTTATATCAAACAAACAGTTTATATCAAGCAAACAATTAATAGCATGTAAAAACAGTTAACAAACAAATAAAGTAATCAAAATAAGCACACAAAACCTATTTAAACTAAGTCCGTTATGGTTAGAACCTAAGTGATTCCCCAGCAGAGTCGCCAAGCTGTCACACCCCTTTTTTTACCCGGGAGGTTAAAGTAGAAGTATGACGTATTGGAGATTCCTGTTTTTTGTTTATTTTAAGGAGTCGCCACCTAATTATTTATGGTGAATTAGGACACCTAAGTTTATTGAATTTATGTTTAAAGTTAACTCTGTTTAAGGTCTGCGAAACTTAAGATTCTAGGTAAGGGTTCAATTAGTCTAAAGGGAAGGTATTAGGCACCCTTTAAGACCCATTAATAATGGTTAACCGACCGGACTTAGGCGAATTAATTAGGCTAGGTATAACATTTTAAATATTTTGGAAGATAGTTTATAAGCGTTGCTAAAGTTTCAAAACGTAATAAAGTAATAATGTTATAAAAATATGATTTGTACAATATAATAATTTGTATGAAAAGAGACTTTAGGGACTATTAAAGGTGAATTTGAAGATATAATGGTTTTCATGTAGGGACCGAGTTTAGCGAACTTAAATTTTTGGATAAAATTGTATTACTATGACAATACCAACTGAAATCTAGCTTTATTATAAATAGGATACAAAGGACATGAGTTTCTTTTTTGTTGACTTTATTTGGTTATTTTAGACTAAAATATACATAGCTGAGTAAATCTTGAAAATAATGTTTATAAAGTAGACTTGGATTGGTATTTATATATTAGTGACATCTTGAAAGTTTTTAGGATAGTAGAAGTGAATCATGATTCTTTTAGTTCAAAATATGTAGGCATGCTATTTTAAAAAAAGAATCAATTATTCTAAGAAAGATAAATATTATGAATATTATAAATAACTTTAATATAAAAGAAGAAAATGAAACTTTTATGAAATTATTCATTAATTTTCCCTTAAATTAACTACCCATTATTAAACTAAACCTCGCTAATTCGCTAAAGTCCACCTTAACCTAAGCAAATAAAACAAATAAAGTGTTAGTCATGTAATTACAAATTAAATACACAAAAGTAAAATAAAATGGGAGAGTAAATGATTTAAAGGGCTCAGCCCATTGTGAAACTATTGCTGCTACCGCCACTGTTATGGGCCTCAGCCCAAAATATTATCCTTGGCTGCAGGTGGGCTGACCGGACAGAGGGTACAGATTTTGTTGGGCTTTAGCCCAACGCCAAATGCGGGAGATGACGATGAGTCGCTTGGATTCATATGCGAGATGCCATGCATAAGAACGAAAGAAAAAGGATTAGTATACAGTCAATAAATAGGGCTAAATATATATAGTGTAAGTTCGAAAACAAACCAATATATTAGGTATACATAGTGTATATCCAGATGTATCCCGTATATACATACCTATATCTCACAAACAAAACAACATATGATGTATCCGTATACGCTATTGGTCCTTGTGTGTTATTTACCCGTTTAATCCTATATGCGATATACCTAAGATACACACACCATAATGTGTATATCAGATGTATATCGAATGTATATTCGATTTTGGACAGGTTCTAAATCCTGGAAACTCAGTCTAAGTATCCAAATTACAGTAGGCATCTTCCAAACTCATTTAGCATAGATATCCATCATGACTCTGAACCCATTGAGATTTATTTCTAACTTCAATGATTTCTCGGTTTTATGTCTAAAAGGGAAGCGGCCAAGAACGCTGAACAGATTGAGAGACAAGAAACAACGTATCATATTTTAGCGCTCCTCAACATATCATAAGCAGTTAAAGGAAAACAGAGGGGGAGGGGGCTGTTTCTTTGTATTTAAATCAAATAAAGATGCACCAGGATGTATGCCAGTATATCTGATAAGGACCTCACACTAATCTTATCATAATTTGATCGGGTTAATCACACATTGAACAAACAGAACTAAACATGATTACAACTCAAAGTATAAGGGAAGAATTGACATACAACCCAGGAACAATTTTAAAATAAAGAAAAGTTCAGGTTTTGCAACTGGGAAACAACAGTCAGTTAAGTTTGGTTCCTATTGAGTTCACAATATGTTGATGTCAACAGATAATCATCATAGATGTGCATTTTAGGAAAGGGGTAAAGGCAAGTCAGATTGGCAACCCAAATCTAAACATGATGCAAGACAAGTGGAATATGGCTTCACACAGCAAGGATGCAAAGGTGAATACTCTCAAGTAATGGGGATGCACAGCAGCAGGCTTATCAGGGATTTAAAGTTAATAACAAAACTGCAGTTTGGTTAGGATCTTAGCACACTCATGCAGGCAATACAGGGATTAAGTTTGGTTATGGACATGTACAGGATTCAGATTGAAATCCAAGCAAGGTTACACTTCATATCATGGAGCTATACTAAGTAAAGGTGTAAACATGCTAATGTCTAATCCTACCATTTTATATTAGATAAAAATGACACCTATAACTAACACAACCCAAACATCATTCCAACATAGGCTGAAACTAAATGATAATAATATACACCACTAGCTCATGAACCTTCCCATAATCAAATGCATATTTGAGGTAGTCAAAGAAAAAATAGCTAAGTAAATAACTTGCTTTGAATTAAACAGACTCAACACCAACTGGGATCAAGCACAGATTTATTAAAGTATGTGACTTGCCAGGCTAGGCACAGATCATGTTCAAACAGGCTATGAACTAGGTAACTTCTAATGAATACATGATCGGACAGGGTTGGTGATAAGGTTACTAGAGAGATGTCATACGCTTAGATAACCTAGATAATCATACAATGAGCATATGACATGGACATCTTGTTAACAGAAAATAAAATTTAGTGAATGAAGACAGGATATGGATAATGACATACAAGGTGATACACATAGAATGCAGATGTTTTAAAACAATACAAAGGTTGAATCAAAATATATCTCCAGGTATGCTGCCTAAGTGTTTTCAGGAGCTCTGATCATCAAAATATCCAGACCAGCACAATGCAATCAAACTAATCACTTATACAAGTAGGCAGATTCCTGATGGACAGTATTCATGAAGAAACAAATACAACACGTTTTCCCACACATTCCTGAGTTTATACGACATACGAATCTACACATCTAACAGTTATACATGTTGAGTTTAGTCCATTAATGTTACTAGATAATCGCACATACAGGGCAAATCCAGGCAACTCAAAGCAGGGCCATAAATCGTGCGTGAGTCTTTATTATAGGTTGTATCTCAATCCTGTTTAAACCATATAACAAGTATTTTAAATGCCAAGCCCAGTGCTCAAGTAACAGATAGGCAGACCTATGCTTGGCTGGAGATTAACTAATGGACATACTAACCCTATAATTAATAAACCAAACCCACAGTCAGATCCAAATAGCGAACTAATCGACTAAAACAGAGCTGGATTTGGTCACATTATGCACTACACTAACAGTAATAATGTCACTGCTACTGTTTTTGTGTTAGCATTAACCGAAACAGAAAATTTAAACTTAGAGATGAAGGACAATTATAGAGATGATTTAGTGTCGGTCTGTTTTAATCATATAATCAGTATACCTAAGATATACACACCATAGTATGTATATCAGATGTATATCGAATGTATGTGCTCTTCTTACTTTGATAAACCACTGTATATCCTATGTATATTAGACCTTAAATAAGTTCTAAGTCCTGTGAATTTCATCTAATCATCCAAACTAACAGACATCTTTCAAATTTCATCCTAACGATCATTATTCTATCCTAACAACATCCAAACATCAAACAAATAGCGCGACGACGAAGAAAAAAACTACATGACTACTAAATAGCAGGATCAGCTAAAATTTAACCAAAAAGCAGAAATTAAAGACTAGAAGTGATAAATGTATCGAGGTTCACCTGTTTTGTGCGCAATGAACTGAGGCGTCGAAGTCGTCGAATCTACACTCTCGTTATGAATAGACTTGAACACGAGCGAACCTCAACTCGTCTATGCTTGGAATTGAAATTTAGTAGCAGAGCAAAAATATGGTTTGCTATTTTGAATCGCTACCCCCAAAGTGTTAAGGCTTAAGAATATTAATGTTTTCAGAGGAACCTAAGTGGCTAAAAAAAACAGAATTCCCAGCCCAAAAATTCTTAAAATCGTGTTCAATCCCTTTTTCTATTTGATTTCCGGGTTCTTCTCCATTTGTTTTGTTTCCTTTTTTTTTTTTCTGAAAACCTGAATCCCAATCCCCCAAAGACAACTCCTCCCCCTTTTTCCTGAAATCCCCCCCTTTTTATAGGATTGCAATTGGGATTTTTTAAATGGAAGAAGAGCGTGTGAGAGAGAGTAAGCGGGGAACAGGCGTGGTGGAAGTGTCAGGGAAGATGGCAGAGGTGTGGGTGTGGGGAGAACGTGAGGAGAGAGACGAAGAAGGAGGTGGTGTCAGAGGAGAAACGTGGGTGTTGTAGAGGTTGACGATGAAAGAGGGGTGTCAGGGGTAACGTGGAGGGAAGTGAGAAAAGGGAGAGGAAAGTGAAGGAGAACAGGGGGAGACAGGGGATGGGGTGGTGTGCGGCGGAGTTGGAGGAGGGAAGGAGGCGGAGAAAAAAGGAAAAGGGAGAAGACGATGAAGGAGGCGGAAGTCGAAAGAAAGAAAGAGAAAGGGGATTAGGGTAAAGAAAGGAGAATTGGACCGGGTCGGGTCGCGGGTAATGGGCTGGTCCGTTTGGGCTGGCCCATTAATTTAAACATGGTCTGAAAATGTGGGTTTAAAATGTGGGTTGGGTATAAAAATGTAGGTTATTTATTTGGATAGGGAATAATATTGTATTTGTATTTTAGGCCATTAATTTGGCTGAAAATTGTTGGTCCTTCCTCCGCTATTTTAATTATCTTCGGGCTTCTAATTTAGTGACTAGTACAATATCTATTATGTGAAGATAAATAGTAATTAGTGTATAGAAAGTAAGGATTTTACCAAGTGTTGTCTTGTAATTAATTTGATGAATCCGAACCCGAAAACGAGACGATGACTAACCGTTTGAAATTTGTGATAAAGTAATGCTTATAATGTTTAAAAATAAGAGTAGTGAAAATAAAGTATTTAGTTCGTCATTAAATTTAGAAGCCCGAGTAAATAAAATTAAATAAAGGAGGGACAAAATTGGGTGTCAACAGATGCCCCTCTTCGACCGGAGATGATGTAAGAGTCTTCGGGCGAAGAAGTTGACGTAGTAGCCAATTTTGTTTGGACCAACGAATATGAATTTATAAGATATGGGTTAGGAGAATTGGTGAAAATATTATGAAGGCAAAAGGAATTGTGGTCGAACCTATTGAGCGAATGTTATTTATGGATTTATGATTTGTAAGGGTTGTAGACGGGTGACGAGAATGTTCAAGAATGGAACATATGCTTATAGCCTCCTAATTATAAATGTGGCGCGCAACACCTTTAAGTAGGACTCTACTAGGCACGATGTACATTCTCTAAAAATGCCCCAGTGTTGAGTTATGGAGACGCTGGGGATGTAGAAAGGAATATGAGATTGTGAAAAAGAGTAGATTCAGTAGAGTTTTAGCGGTGAATATGAAAGAAATTTTTGGATAACCTACGTAGCACATGTTTATGGATGTAGGCGGAGTCGAGTTCGAGAGTAGATTCGTGACCTTTGCTTGTGAGTTTGGTAATCCTCTTCAGCAAATTTGCCCCAGTTCACTGCGTAAGATAAAGTTCCACGTTGTGTTGCGTCCCTGCAGGTTGTATTTTCTGCCAAAACTGAAATTCATGTCAAAATTAGTAATAGAGTTGAAAGTGTAAAATTGTGAAGAGTGTAAAATGACAGTAAATATGAGCGTGGGAATGAAAGTGAAGTCGTGTGGCTAATGTTGTCTCTGATTGTCTTCAGGGACTTGAATGAATGTGTGATGCGTATGCTGAGGATGTGATAAGGTCTCTAGTCGCGGTTGAAGATGATAGTGATAGAGCCTCCGGCTATCTTCCGGGACTCGATGATCTGCGAAATTTTAAGGTAAACTCGTTAAAGTAGGTAAAGTAGATGATGAAATAAAGAAATGAAGTAAGGAGTAAAGTAAGTGTATAGCCGTTTGGCTTATGCAGGTGAGGCCGTGTAGCCATGCGATATCTCCGGTTGTCTTCGGGGACTTGATGTTGTGTCTATCTCCGGTTGTCTTCGGGGACTTGATGCTGTGTCTCCGGTTGTCTTCGGGGACTTGATGTTGTGTCTCCGGTTGTCTTCGGGGACTTGATGTTGTGTCTCCGGTTGTCTTCGGGGACTTGATGCTGTGTCTCCGGTTGTCTTCGGCGACTTGATGCTGTGTCTCCGGTTGTCTTCGGGGACTTGATGCTGTGTCTCCGGTTGTCTTCGGGGACTTGATGTTGTGTCTCCGGTTGTCTTCGGGGACTTGATGTTGTGTCTCCGGTTGTCTTCGGGGACTTGATGCTGTGTCTCCGGTTGTCTTCGGCGACTTGATGCTGTGTCTCCGGTTGTCTTCGGGGACTTGATGCTGTGTCTCCGGTTGTCTTCGGGGACTTGATGATATTCCTGTAAAGTTCAAGGTAAAATCGTTAGAGTTGATGATGTGTAGCCGTCTAGCTTATGCATATGAGGCAGTATAGCCAAGTGATGCCCGGTTGTCTTCGGGACTTGATGATCTGTCTCCGGTTGTCTTCAGAGATTTGATGATGCGTCTCCGGTTGTCTTCGGCGACTTGATGATACATCTCCGGTTGTCTTCAGAGATTTGATAATATGGAGCAAAGCGGTAGAATGGCCGTTTGGCTTATAATGTTGATGGCATCGTGACAGGCTGAATTAATGACACGGAATCCTGATTTAATTCGCCTTCAACTTTCGTCAACCTACAAAAAAACAGGTATATAAAGTCATAAAGTTATTGTGATAAAATAAAAATGAAATTACAGATAAAGTTGGAAATAAAGTCGTTTGGCTTTTAAGGCGAGGCCATAATGAGTCAAATGATGCTTTTGGCCCTGATTGATAGACTTGACCGTCGATCTTGCGGTCCTTTAATTCCTGCACTCAAAGAAAAATTCTTAGTTGGGAGGGGGAAGTTGATTCGTGTTGACTCGAATCTTGACGTTGTTGGCGCTCCATTTGTCTTGTTTGTTTGGATCTTATGATCTCCGTACAAATCTCGGTAGATGACCAGTAGTGAAAATGATTGAAAGAAAATATTTCATTTGAAAGGTAGGTATGTAAGTATATGTATAAGGAAATGTAACTATATGTATATAAGTTGTGAAATATGTATATGTAAATGTATGTATGTAAGGAAAGATATATATGTAAATATATGTATGTAAGTTGTAAAATATTTCTGCCAACTTCAGATTGTGATACTTCTGAAACAATTGAAAAGTCATTTGTCTAAAATACTTCCTGTCTGGTGACCTTAATCTTATCGATGTCCAACTCTTCTCTTGTCTAATCTTTCAAAATATGCCCCAGTTTTGATTCCGAAGGGTATACTAAACCTATGCTATGGTGTGACCGAACCTTGTATAGATTGCCTACGTATCCGCCAAGGAATCAGGTCAGAACGTAGTTCGTGAAACATAAAATGGTCTGAAGTTTTCTAATAAAGGGACCGAACCCGATGTGGATTGCCTACGTATCCCACCGAGGGAATCAGGTCAGCGTAGTTCTGTTATATAAATGGTAAAAGATTTGTTGGATTTTATCTAGGTGTGACGGATCTATATGTTGATAGTGTACGAATCCCGCCGAGGGAATCAGGCCCTGTGTGGTTTTCTTTGATTTTTCTGTTATAGCGTAACCGAACCTTATGTGGGCTGCCTACGTATCCCCCATGGGAATCAGGTCAGCGTAGTTTGTACGGATAAGATATTTTGGTTTTTTGGTTTTTTTTTTTTTTTTTTTTTTTTTTTTTTTGGTAAAGCAACCGAACCCTTTGTGGGCTGCCTACGTATCCCACCAAAGGAATCAGGTCAGCGTAGTTCGTATGCATGCCAATGGGAAAAATTCTAACCTAGTATGACCGAGTCCCTATGTGGGCTGCCTACGTATCCCACCACGGGAATCAGGTCGAAACGTAGTTCGTACGCATAAGATATTTTGGATTTTTTTTTTTTTGTTATAAAGCAACCGAACCCTATGTGGGCTGCCTACGTATCTCACCATGAGAATCAGGTCAGAACGTAGTTCGTACGCATAAGATATTTTGGATTTTTTTTTTTGTTATAAAGCAACCGAACCCTATGTGGGCTGCCTACGTATCTCACCATGAGAATCAGGTCAGAACGTAGTTCGTACCGTTGTTAAAGGAAAGGTTGCAAACTAGGTTGTCTTACCTAATGTTGCCCTTTGATCTTTTCTTGGGTTGCTAGCTTTCAGGCTTATGTTATTACCTATCGGTTATCTCAATTTTTAGTGGATTCTTGTCTTGTCCTCTAGTTTCTTTGTTACTCTCTCGGGATTTGTCTATTCGTTCATTTCATGTCACAATCGTAGAGTTGGCAGATTTGATAATTATAGTAGAAAATAACAATAATAGATGATTAAGGAAAATTAGAAATGCATTCATAGTTTTCATGATTAAGCTTCAAAAAGATAAAGTAAAGCAAACAAAAGTTTTGAGCATGATTCAAGCCTTTAAAAATAAAAGTTCACTACATGTTCAGTCTACCAAGACTCCTGGCGAATCAGGGACGGAGTACAAGTCCAGTTCTTCAGAGTCTCTCCTGGTTCTGCACCCTGGATGGTTGGTGTCTCAGTAGTTGTTGCAGTAATCTTCACTGGCACTCGTTTTCGGATCATCCCCACAGGCGCAACGAACGTTGATGACATGCCTCTCTCCATCCTTTCCAATTGGCGCAATGGCCTCCTTCCGATTCTTAACTTTTCGATAATTATCATATTCACGTTGACGTTTTCGTGAGTAGGCAAAGGGATGGGGATCCATATCGGGTCGAGCTCTAGTGAGCTGGATCGCTCCTTCCTTAATCAAGGTTTCGATTTTGTTTTTGAGGCCATAGCAATCCTCAGTGGCATGCCCAGGAACTCCAGAATGATATGCACAATGCTTGGAACTATCAAACCATTTTGGAATAGGATTGAGAATTTTCCCTTCAATAGGTTGTACCACGCCTGCCGCTTTCAGTCTTTCAAATAGTTGAGCCAAAGGTTCAGCGAACCGAGTGTAATTACGGGTGTTTTTTGGAACAGGGTTTGGACGGACTTTATGTATGGTATGTGGTCGATTTTGGTAAGTGGGAGCTTGGACAAGTGAGTTTTGATAGTGAGGTGCTCGAGGTTGGCAGTAGTTTGCTTGGGTGTTGTAGAAAGGGTAAGGGAATAGCGGAGCTTGGTAAGGTTCAGCGTAGCGGTAAGGGTAGAAAGACTGTTGTGGATGGTCAAAGTATGTAATGACTTGGTTTGATGGGTTTAGAGGAGTAATTATAGGTGGTGGATTAGCGTTGGTGGGTAAAGGAATGTGAGGAGTATTACCTAGTGATTGATTTGGCGGGTTGACGAGTGGTGGATCAGGAGCGGCATAGGTAGTGTAGGTTAGAGGTAAGTTGTTGTTGGTAGGTACAGTGTTTTGCGGAGGAAAATGTTCAAGGACTGGAGATTCAAGTGATGGAAAACGAGGCGGGTTTGGTGCGACGTCCTTAGGTTCAGGAGGTGGACTTTGGAGTGTAACAGATGAGTTGGTCATGTTCCTAACCCGATTCAATTCTCTACGTAGATCCTCAATTTCTTGAGTTAGGCGGGCGCTATGTTCATCCCGTTGGATAGTAGTGCTACGTTCAGAAGTCTCAGGGGGATCATTAGAAACCATGATGTTTTCCGGACCAGTTGAAATAGATGCGGCTGGATCGGACGTAATATTTGCCTTTCCTTGAACAACCCAGCTGCGTTGTGGTAACGATGATGTCTTTGACCTTGTGATGTAAGGATGGTCGGCCATTGAGTGTCGACACGAATCAACTCTCTTTGGGATTAAATGAAAAGAAACATAAAGTGTAAACGATGTTAGTCTCACGAACATATCTAGGTAAAGTCATGATCACGTAAAGTCTAGTAAGACATGTAGCAAATAATTCATCAAATAGAGTCAAACAAGTTGTCAAACAGATGTAAACGATTATATCAAAAAATAATAACGCTTCCTAATATGCATTTGACCTCTTTGTGCCAGAGGTAGGCCTAACGTTTGTTTGAAGGGTAAAGTGTGCCATAATATGTCATCCCGTTGCTTTGATTAATTAAACAAATTCTATTTCCCCAACAATAAAGTACAAAAGTAATGTAACGTTTATTACATGTCAAATGAATACAACATAAAGTGTTTCCTAATCTAAATGAAGTGAACACAATTTCCTATGTCTAAATCTCAGCCCCGTTTTTGTGATGTCATTGATCTTTGTCATTTGTTGTACTCCGATGCATACCTGTCATAGAAATGTTAGTCATTCCCTCCTTTCCTAAAGTTTAATTAATTAGAGCGAATAGTCAATATTTAGGCACAGTTATCCTTCAAACATGCATATAAAGTATGATTGGTATCACTCGGGGTCATGAACCCACTTGGACGTTTTGGGTAAAGTCATCTAATGGATTTAATGCACCAAGGGTATTAAACCTCCTAGGTCATGAAATGTATGCTCTTAATAAAGGGTGTTGGTTTAGCTCTATCTTAGGCTGACTAAGAGTTGGCTTCCTATGACACAAGGTTCTCCCAAGCGGACAACTTGAGAGTGGAAAGTCCGTGGCCGTCGACTGCACCGCTGATCGACTAAATCCACAAGATCAATCCAACTAAAGGGGTAATTTAGTAGTGAACGGGCGCGAACCGCGAAGCCGTTTTAAGTGTGTGAATATGTGTGAGTTTTCCAGAAGTGGAGGAAATATGAACGGAATGACAGTTTATCAAAGCAGTAACACATAAACAGTTTATATCAAACAAACAGTTTATATCAAGCAAACAATTAATAGCATGTAAAAACAGTTAACAAACAAATAAAGTAATCAAAATAAGCACACAAAACCTATTTAAACTAAGTCCGTTATGGTTAGAACCTAAGTGATTCCCCAGCAGAGTCGCCAAGCTGTCACACCCCTTTTTTTACCCGGGAGGTTAAAGTAGAAGTATGACGTATTGGAGATTCCTGTTTTTTGTTTATTTTAAGGAGTCGCCACCTAATTATTTATGGTGAATTAGGACACCTAAGTTTATTGAATTTATGTTTAAAGTTAACTCTGTTTAAGGTCTGCGAAACTTAAGATTCTAGGTAAGGGTTCAATTAGTCTAAAGGGAAGGTATTAGGCACCCTTTAAGACCCATTAATAATGGTTAACCGACCGGACTTAGGCGAATTAATTAGGCTAGGTATAACATTTTAAATATTTTGGAAGATAGTTTATAAGCGTTGCTAAAGTTTCAAAACGTAATAAAGTAATAATGTTATAAAAATATGATTTGTACAATATAATAATTTGTATGAAAAGAGACTTTAGGGACTATTAAAGGTGAATTTGAAGATATAATGGTTTTCATGTAGGGACCGAGTTTAGCGAACTTAAATTTTTGGATAAAATTGTATTACTATGACAATACCAACTGAAATCTAGCTTTATTATAAATAGGATACAAAGGACATGAGTTTCTTTTTTGTTGACTTTATTTGGTTATTTTAGACTAAAATATACATAGCTGAGTAAATCTTGAAAATAATGTTTATAAAGTAGACTTGGATTGGTATTTATATATTAGTGACATCTTGAAAGTTTTTAGGATAGTAGAAGTGAATCATGATTCTTTTAGTTCAAAATATGTAGGCATGCTATTTTAAAAAAAGAATCAATTATTCTAAGAAAGATAAATATTATGAATATTATAAATAACTTTAATATAAAAGAAGAAAATGAAACTTTTATGAAATTATTCATTAATTTTCCCTTAAATTAACTACCCATTATTAAACTAAACCTCGCTAATTCGCTAAAGTCCACCTTAACCTAAGCAAATAAAACAAATAAAGTGTTAGTCATGTAATTACAAATTAAATACACAAAAGTAAAATAAAATGGGAGAGTAAATGATTTAAAGGGCTCAGCCCATTGTGAAACTATTGCTGCTACCGCCACTGTTATGGGCCTCAGCCCAAAATATTATCCTTGGCTGCAGGTGGGCTGACCGGACAGAGGGTACAGATTTTGTTGGGCTTTAGCCCAACGCCAAATGCGGGAGATGACGATGAGTCGCTTGGATTCATATGCGAGATGCCATGCATAAGAACGAAAGAAAAAGGATTAGTATACAGTCAATAAATAGGGCTAAATATATATAGTGTAAGTTCGAAAACAAACCAATATATTAGGTATACATAGTGTATATCCAGATGTATCCCGTATATACATACCTATATCTCACAAACAAAACAACATATGATGTATCCGTATACGCTATTGGTCCTTGTGTGTTATTTACCCGTTTAATCCTATATGCGATATACCTAAGATACACACACCATAATGTGTATATCAGATGTATATCGAATGTATATTCGATTTTGGACAGGTTCTAAATCCTGGAAACTCAGTCTAAGTATCCAAATTACAGTAGGCATCTTCCAAACTCATTTAGCATAGATATCCATCATGACTCTGAACCCATTGAGATTTATTTCTAACTTCAATGATTTCTCGGTTTTATGTCTAAAAGGGAAGCGGCCAAGAACGCTGAACAGATTGAGAGACAAGAAACAACGTATCATATTTTAGCGCTCCTCAACATATCATAAGCAGTTAAAGGAAAACAGAGGGGGAGGGGGCTGTTTCTTTGTATTTAAATCAAATAAAGATGCACCAGGATGTATGCCAGTATATCTGATAAGGACCTCACACTAATCTTATCATAATTTGATCGGGTTAATCACACATTGAACAAACAGAACTAAACATGATTACAACTCAAAGTATAAGGGAAGAATTGACATACAACCCAGGAACAATTTTAAAATAAAGAAAAGTTCAGGTTTTGCAACTGGGAAACAACAGTCAGTTAAGTTTGGTTCCTATTGAGTTCACAATATGTTGATGTCAACAGATAATCATCATAGATGTGCATTTTAGGAAAGGGGTAAAGGCAAGTCAGATTGGCAACCCAAATCTAAACATGATGCAAGACAAGTGGAATATGGCTTCACACAGCAAGGATGCAAAGGTGAATACTCTCAAGTAATGGGGATGCACAGCAGCAGGCTTATCAGGGATTTAAAGTTAATAACAAAACTGCAGTTTGGTTAGGATCTTAGCACACTCATGCAGGCAATACAGGGATTAAGTTTGGTTATGGACATGTACAGGATTCAGATTGAAATCCAAGCAAGGTTACACTTCATATCATGGAGCTATACTAAGTAAAGGTGTAAACATGCTAATGTCTAATCCTACCATTTTATATTAGATAAAAATGACACCTATAACTAACACAACCCAAACATCATTCCAACATAGGCTGAAACTAAATGATAATAATATACACCACTAGCTCATGAACCTTCCCATAATCAAATGCATATTTGAGGTAGTCAAAGAAAAAATAGCTAAGTAAATAACTTGCTTTGAATTAAACAGACTCAACACCAACTGGGATCAAGCACAGATTTATTAAAGTATGTGACTGGCCAGGCTAGGCACAGATCATGTTCAAACAGGCTATGAACTAGGTAACTTCTAATGAATACATGATCGGACAGGGTTGGTGATAAGGTTACTAGAGAGATGTCATACGCTTAGATAACCTAGATAATCATACAATGAGCATATGACATGGACATCTTGTTAACAGAAAATAAAATTTAGTGAATGAAGACAGGATATGGATAATGACATACAAGGTGATACACATAGAATGCAGATGTTTTAAAACAATACAAAGGTTGAATCAAAATATATCTCCAGGTATGCTGCCTAAGTGTTTTCAGGAGCTCTGATCATCAAAATATCCAGACCAGCACAATGCAATCAAACTAATCACTTATACAAGTAGGCAGATTCCTGATGGACAGTATTCATGAAGAAACAAATACAACACGTTTTCCCACACATTCCTGAGTTTATACGACATACGAATCTACACATCTAACAGTTATACATGTTGAGTTTAGTCCATTAATGTTACTAGATAATCGCACATACAGGGCAAATCCAGGCAACTCAAAGCAGGGCCATAAATCGTGCGTGAGTCTTTATTATAGGTTGTATCTCAATCCTGTTTAAACCATATAACAAGTATTTTAAATGCCAAGCCCAGTGCTCAAGTAACAGATAGGCAGACCTATGCTTGGCTGGAGATTAACTAATGGACATACTAACCCTATAATTAATAAACCAAACCCACAGTCAGATCCAAATAGCGAACTAATCGACTAAACCAGAGCTGGATTTGGTCACATTATGCACTACACTAACAGTAATAATGTCACTGCTACTGTTTTTGTGTTAGCATTAACCGAAACAGAAAATTTAAACTTAGAGATGAAGGACAATTATAGAGATGATTTAGTGTCGGTCTGTTTTAATCATATAATCAGTATACCTAAGATATACACACCATAGTATGTATATCAGATGTATATCGAATGTATGTGCTCTTCTTACTTTGATAAACCACTGTATATCCTATGTATATTAGACCTTAAATAAGTTCTAAGTCCTGTGAATTTCATCTAATCATCCAAACTAACAGACATCTTTCAAATTTCATCCTAACGATCATTATTCTATCCTAACAACATCCAAACATCAAACAAATAGCGCGACGACGAAGAAAAAAACTACATGACTACTAAATAGCAGGATCAGCTAAAATTTAACCAAAAAGCAGAAATTAAAGACTAGAAGTGATAAATGTATCGAGGTTCACCTGTTTTGTGCGCAATGAACTGAGGCGTCGAAGTCGTCGAATCTACACTCTCGTTATGAATAGACTTGAACACGAGCGAACCTCAACTCGTCTATGCTTGGAATTGAAATTTAGTAGCAGAGCAAAAATATGGTTTGCTATTTTGAATCGCTACCCCCAAAGTGTTAAGGCTTAAGAATATTAATGTTTTCAGAGGAACCTAAGTGGCTAAAAAAAACAGAATTCCCAGCCCAAAAATTCTTAAAATCGTGTTCAATCCCTTTTTCTATTTGATTTCCGGGTTCTTCTCCATTTGTTTTGTTTCCTTTTTTTTTTTTTCTGAAAACCTGAATCCCAATCCCCCAAAGACAACTCCTCCCCCTTTTTCCTGAAATCCCCCCCTTTTTATAGGATTGCAATTGGGATTTTTTAAATGGAAGAAGAGCGTGTGAGAGAGAGTAAGCGGGGAACAGGCGTGGTGGAAGTGTCAGGGAAGATGGCAGAGGTGTGGGTGTGGGGAGAACGTGAGGAGAGAGACGAAGAAGGAGGTGGTGTCAGAGGAGAAACGTGGGTGTTGTAGAGGTTGACGATGAAAGAGGGGTGTCAGGGGTAACGTGGAGGGAAGTGAGAAAAGGGAGAGGAAAGTGAAGGAGAACAGGGGGAGACAGGGGATGGGGTGGTGTGCGGCGGAGATGGAGGAGGGAAGGAGGCGGAGAAAAAAGGAAAAGGGAGAAGACGATGAAGGAGGCGGAAGTCGAAAGAAAGAAAGAGAAAGGGGATTAGGGTAAAGAAAGGAGAATTGGACCGGGTCGGGTCGCGGGTAATGGGCTGGTCCGTTTGGGCTGGCCCATTAATTTAAACATGGTCTGAAAATGTGGGTTTAAAATGTGGGTTGGGTATAAAAATGTAGGTTATTTATTTGGATAGGGAATAATATTGTATTTGTATTTTAGGCCATTAATTTGGCTGAAAATTGTTGGTCCTTCCTCCGCTATTTTAATTATCTTCGGGCTTCTAATTTAGTGACTAGTACAATATCTATTATGTGAAGATAAATAGTAATTAGTGTATAGAAAGTAAGGATTTTACCAAGTGTTGTCTTGTAATTAATTTGATGAATCCGAACCCGAAAACGAGACGATGACTAACCGTTTGAAATTTGTGATAAAGTAATGCTTATAATGTTTAAAAATAAGAGTAGTGAAAATAAAGTATTTAGTTCGTCATTAAATTTAGAAGCCCGAGTAAATAAAATTAAATAAAGGAGGGACAAAATTGGGTGTCAACATCGACGAGTTTTGCTTTTAATGTCGAAAACAGAAGCAGAAATTATGATAGAAACTACAACCGAAATAGGGGCAGATCGAAGTCAAAGAATGGCAGGGGTCAATCCAGACCAGGACGAACACTTGAGTGTTGGAACTATGGAAAACCAGGTCACTTCAAGAAGAACTGCAGGGCGCCAAAGAAGAAGGACAACAAGGGGGCTGGAATCAACGCTGCTACGGAAGACATTGGCGATGCGTTGTTGCTATCTGTTGACAGCCCGATAGACTCTTGGGTGCTTGACTCAGGAGCGTCCTTTCATACCACCCCACATCATGATATAATGACAAACTACGTGGCTGGGAATCTCGGCAAAGTCTATTTAGCCGATGGAGAGCCGCTAGACGTTGTTGGCACGGGAGACATTAATTTGAAGATGTCAAATGGATCCTCGTGCAAGATTACAAAAGTTAGTTATGTTCCAAAGCTGATGCGAAACCTGATCTCAGTAGGTCAGCTTGATGATGAGGGATATGATCTCAACTTTGGTAATGGGTCTTGGAAGGTGGCGAAAGGTGCTATGGTAGTTGGCCGAGGAAAGAAGATTGGCACTCTCTATATGACGACGAGCTGTCGTGACACTATTGCTGTGGTTGACAACACAAAGAAGACAGATTTGTGGCATTGTCGGCTGGGGCATATCAGCCAGAAGGGGATGAAGCTGTTCGTGAAAAATGACTTAATTCTGGAACTAAAGACGGTGGACCTTCATACGTGTGAGAGCTGCATTCTCGAAAAACAAAAGCGAGTAAGCTTCTCAAATGCAGGCAGGGAGTTGAAGGTCGAGAAGCTCGAATTGGTGCACACAGACGTGTGGGGACCTACCACTGTCCCCTCTCTTGGAGGATCACACTACTACGTGACCTTCATTGATGATTCAACCAGGAAGGTATGGGTTTATTTTATGAAAAATAAATCCGATGTGTTTAGTGTATTCAAAAGATGGAAAGCCATGGTCGAGAATGAAACAAACCTCAAGTTGAAGTGTTTGAGGTTCGACAATGGCGGAGAATACACCGATGGTGATTTCAAATGGTACTGTGCCGATAATGGGATCAAGATGATGAAGACTATTCCTGGAACGCCGCAATAAAATGGAATAGCCGAAAGAATGAACCGAACGTTGAACGAGCGTGCTCGGAGTATGAGAATACACTCTGGACTGCCCAAGACATTCTGGGCAGATGCAGTCAATACCGCGACCTTTTTAATTAACCGAGGACCGTCAATTCCCTTGGATTTCAGAATTCTAGAAGAAGTCTTGAGTGGCAAGAAGGTAAATCTTTCATTTCTGAAAGTGTTCGACTGCTTATCATATGTTCATAATGATGATACGGCTAGAAGCAAGCTTGATCCAAAATCAAAGAAGTGTTACTTTATTGGCTATGGTGACACCGAGCTTGGTTACCGATTTTGGGATGAACAAAATCGGAAGATCATCCGAAGCAGGAATGTTGTCTTCAACGAAGAGGTACTGTACAAAGACAAGTTGCAAAAAAATTCAGAATGTCAGGACAAGGAATCAGAAATAGTCGATTTGAGGGACTTCCCGACACCTGAGCCGCAGCCAGGTACAACCGAGGCAGAGGAACAAACAATCCGAGAAGGTGTTGATGAAAGTGCTGATTCTGAAACAAATAAACAGACGCCAATCACAGAACTGCGTAGATCATCCAGGACCAGGAAGCCGATTCACAGGTACTCTCCATCCCTCAACTACATGCTACTCACTGATAGAGGGGAGCCGGAATGTTATGAAGAAGCAATGCAAGTCGATGAATCGACTAAGTGGGAGCTAGAAATGAAGGATGAGAAGAAGCAGATGGACAAGATACCTTATGCATCTGCAATTGGTAGTCTTATGTATGCAATGATATGTACAAGGCCAGACATTGCACATGCCGTGGGAGTTGTCAGCCGATTTATGAGCAATCCGGGAAAGCAACATTGGGAGGCTGTGAAGTGGATATTCAGTTATCTGAAAGGCAACTCGAGTTCAGCTCTGTATTTCCGAAAATCAGAAACAGGATTGCAAGGGTATGTTGATGCTGGCAACGGTGGTGATGTTGATAGCAGAAAGAGCACATCCGGGTATATTTACACCTTCGGAGGTACTGCAATCTCTTGGGTTTCCAAGTTGCAAAAGATAGTAGCTTTCTCTAGTTATGAGGCTGAGTACGTTGCTATGACGGAGGCCACAAAGGAAATGATGTGGCTACAATCTTTTCTGCGGGAATTGGATCAGGACCACGAGGGAAGTGGGCTATATTATGATAGCCAAAGCGCCATTCATTTGATAAAGAACCCGGTCTACCATGCTCGAACGAAGTACATACAACTTCGGTACCATTTCATTGGATCAGCTTTGGAAGATGGAGCGTTAGTGCTTCAGAAGATCGCAGGAAGTCAGAATCCAGCAGACATGCTGACAAAGGCAGTGACGATAGACAAACTGAAGTTATGTTTAGCTTCAGTTGGCCTGCACGAAGTATGAAACTACGAAAGAGCTGCTGTATCGATCAAAGTGTGAAGACTAATTAAAATTATCCTTCAAGTGGGAGATTTGTTGGGTCCATCCCCTTATTTTAGGGAAGAAAACACTTCCCTTGTTTTGAGGAAGAAAACATCTTTCTTGTCTTTGGCAAATTGTCAAGTGCTTGATTGAGTCATTAATGACATCAATAGGTTCATCTCATACCTATAAATAGGGAAGCTTTCTTATTTGCTAAATACACACCAAAAATTGAAGAAGACAACACATCCCAAAGAGAGAAAAATCTAAGAGAAATACTCTTAGTGAAAGGCCTAAGTAAGAGAAGGTCTTTGAGAGAATTTTTAGTAAAAATTCTTGAGTGTAATTGGGATTGGGGTTGTAAGGTTGAGTATTGTAAACACTTGTAATATTTTTTCTTTAATAAGATCTGCAGCAGCAACGTGGACGTAGCTCTCACATTGAGGGTGAACCACTATAAATCTGTGTGTGCTATTTATTCTTCGCTTACATCACGGCGTAAGTAGGTTCTGTCTAAGGAGGTTGGTATTTAAGTGGTCCAGCTGTGACCCTCCAATCTTTCCAGGGAACCTTCTTATAAAGGTCGGATTTGGGATTCAAATCCTAACAACTGGATTTGGGATTCAAATCCTAACATGATACTTGGGTAGACTTGGTTATTTTGAATATAGTGGACTTTGATATTATTTTGGGCATGGACTGGTTATCTCATTATCAAGCTATTTTAGACTGTCATGCCAAGACAGTCACGTTGGCCATGCCAGGTATTCCACGGTTAGAGTGGAAGGGTACTCCTAGTCCAGCACCTAAGAAGATCATATCATTTCTTCGGGCGAAGAAGTTAGTGGATAATGGATGTTTAGCATATTTAGCTCATATTCGGGATACTAGTGTGGATACTCCTTCCGTAGAGTCAGTGCCAGTTGTTTGTGAGTTCTCAGAGGTTTTCCCTACAGATTTGCCTGGTATGCCGCCTGATCGAGATATTGACTTTTGCATTGACTTGGAGCCAGGCACCCGACCTATTTCTATTCCACCCTATCGGATGGCTCCGACAGAGTTGAGAGAGTTGAAGGAGCAGTTGCAAGACTTTTTGAGCAAAGGATTTATTAGACCCAGTATTTCTCCTTGGGGTGCTCCCGTTCTGTTCGTGAAGAAGAAAGATGGTACCATGCGAATATGTATCGATTATCGACAATTAAACAAGGTTACAATCAGAAATAAGTATCCAATACCCCGCATTGATGACTTATTTGATGAGCTTCAGGGTGCGTTGATATTTTCTAAGATTGATTTAAGGTCAGGCTATCATCAGTTGAAGATTCGAGCGGAAGATGTTCCGAAGATCGCTTTTAGGACCCGTTATGGTCATTATGAGTTCCTGGTGATGTCCTTTGGGCTTACTAATGCCCCTGCAGCCTTCGTGGATTTGATGAATGGGATCTTCAAGCCTTACTTGGATTCATTTGTGATCGTGTTTATTGATGACATCCTAGTGTACTCTCGGAGTAAGGAAGATCATGAGAAGCATCTGAGGATCGTGCTTGGCCTGTTAAAGGAGAAGAAATTGTATGCCAAGTTTTCCAAGCGTGAGTTCTGGCTCAGTTCCGTAGCATTATTTTTGGGACATGTTGTATCCAAGGATGGGATTATGGTTGATCCTGATGTGCCGTGAATTTCGGCACATTTTATGCCTTTGTCACTAGAAGTGTTGCTTGTTTTTAAGTGTTTTTACATCGTTTCTTATGTTATTTTGGTGTTTTTACATCGTTTCTTACTAAGGAACGGAAATGATAAGAAATGCTGAAAAACGGACAACTTGGAGCAAAAGGACGGTCCGTAACATGATCCGTACCAGAGAGGATACGTGCCGCTATAAAGGACGGTCCGTAACTCATGTTACGGGTCGTAACGTGTACCGTAAGCTGAGGAAAATTTCCAGAAAGTGCCTAAGTAGTGTCACAGGTTACGCCCCAGAAGGACGGTCCGTAACTTAAGTTACGGGGCGTAACGTCATGGCGTAACGCATTGGCCACTGAAGACTAAGGCCATGATCCGCTGGAAGATACGGATCGTAACTTGTGTTACGATCCGTCGCAAGAAGCCGTGATTTCAAGCTGACAAAGGACAAAACCGAAGGACGGACCGTAACCTGTGTTACGGTCCGTAACAATGCCGCGTAAGGGTGTTTTTGTCCAGAAACTTGGCGCGATTTTTGGCCCTATAAATACTTAAAGTTGGGTTTTAATTCATTATTCTGATTTTTCTTGGGGAACATTAACTTTAAGTCTTGAATATTTGAAGTGGTTGGAGCATTTAAAGCAACAACTTCACTTTCATTCCGTATTGTATTAGCATTGTAAGTATATTATGTTAACTTTTAAGCTTTCTTTGTTAACCAAAATGATGAGTAGCTAATTTTAATTCTAAGGTTGTGGATCCCATGATGGATATTATGTGAATGGGTTTCTACTACTGATATATGCATAATGGTTGTTAGTATTTATTCTATCTTTGTGCATTAGCGTTGGGTAATGATTGCAAGCATTAGCCTAAGCCATTATATTAACTTTTCTTGGCAAAAGAGAGTCAGTATGGTAAGATTGAATAATAATGACTCGGGGCGTTAACCCTCGTTTAATAGACTAACTTAGGGATAAGAACAAGTCTAAATTGGCATTATTGGTCGCTCTTCGATTTTAACTCTTTTACATTTGGAAAAATCATAAATAGAAAATACGGTCTAACTGTTGGGAAACATTAGAAAGTCCTTAAGAGATCAAGTGCATACTCTTAGAACAACCATTAGAAGTATATCACATTGAAACCTGAAGCATAATATCTAATCAAAATGGGGAACACAACCTTAGTCTCTCTCTCGCATTAAGTACAATTCAAGTCAAAATATTCAATTACATTACTCAACAAATATTTCAAACTATCAGGAATAGGACAAAAGCCTTTAAAGACTAGTATCGCATACAATTAGTATCCTTTTCTCTCCATATTCCCTGTGGGATTCGACCCCAACCTTGTTTGGGTTACTATATTTGACAACCTCCGCTTTACGCCGTTAATAGGTGTAATTTGAGCGTATCAGATCCCAAAAAGATCGAGACGGTTATAGATTGGGCCAGGCCTACTTTGGTCACTGAGATTCGGAGCTTCGTAGGCCTTGCGAGTTATTATCGCTGATTTGTGAAGGGATTTTCATCTATTGCTTCCCATTTGACTAGGTTGACTCAAAAGAATGTGTCTTTCCAGTGGTCCGATGAGTGTAAGGATATCTTTCAAAAGCTTAAGGCTTTATTGACTTCAGCCCCGATTTTGGCTTTACCGGTGGAGGAAAAGAACTTTACTGTTTATTGTGATGCTTCACGCATTGGCTTGGGATGTGTGTTGATGCAAGAGGGTAAGGTGATCGCGTATGCTTCGAGACAGTTGAAGGTTCACGAGAAAGAACTACCCCACTCATGACTTGGAGGTAGCTACAGTAGTCTTCGCTTTGAAGATTTGGAGGCATTACTTGTATGAAGTCCATTGTGAGGTGTTCACGGATCACCGTAGTCTTCAGCATATATTTAATCAGCGGGATCTAAATTCGAGGCAACATAGATGGACGGAGTTTCTTAAGGATTATGATATCACCATTCTTTATCATCCGGGAAAGGCTAATGTGGTAGCTGATGCGTTGAGCCGAAAGGCAGTGAGTATGGGTAGCTTAGCACATTTGATTGTGAGAGAGCGTCCTTTAGCCATGGAGGTGCAGTGTTTGGCTAATGGTATGGTGAGACTTGATGTTTCAGAACCTGGTAAGGTTCTAGCTTGTGTGGAGGCGAGGTCGTCTCTTTTGGAGCAGATTAGGGCCCAGCAGTTTGAGGATGTGAAATTATGTAAGATTCGGGATAAGGTTCTAAGTGGAGAAGACAAGGAGGTTATTCTTGATGATGAGGGTGTTTTGAGGATTAAGGGGCGCATTTGCATTCCTAGAGTTGGTGATTTGATTCCGTTGATCTTGAAAGAGGCTCATAGTTCCAGGTATTCCATTCATCCAGGTGCAACAAAGATGTATCGTGATTTGAGACAGCACTACTGGTGGGGTAGGATGAAGAGAGACATTGTGGATTTTGTTGCCCAGTGTTCGAATTGCCAGCAGGTTAAGTATGAACACTAGAGACCAGGTGGTGTGCTTCAGAAGATGCCCATTCCCGATTGGAAGTGGGAGAGGATTGCTATGGATTTCGTAGTTGGTCTTCTGAAGACTCTGGGCAAGTTTGATTCGATTTGGGTTATTGTGGATAGGTTGACTAAATCCGCACACTTCATTCCGGTTCAGATTACTTATAATGAAGAGAAGTTGGCCAGGATTTACATTTGAGAGATAGTGCGATTGCACGGGGTTCCTATTTCCATCATTTCCGACAGAGGCACTCAGTTTACTTCCCATTTCTGGAGGACATTACAGAAGGAATTGGGAACTTAGTTAGATCTTAGCACCGCGTTCCACCTGCAGACAGATGGTCAATCCGAGAGGACTATTCAGGTGCTTGAGGATATGTTGAGGGCTTGTGTTATTGATTTTGCTGGTCATTGGGACAAATTCTTACCCTTGGCAGAGTTCGCGTACAATAATAGCTACCATTCCATTATTGATATGGCGCCATTCGAGGCTTTACATGGTAGGAGGTGTCGTTCTCCTATTGGGTGGTTTGATGCTTTTGAGGTTCAACCTTGGGGTACAGATTTGCTGAGAGAGTCTTTGGACAAGGTGGAACTTATTCAAGAAAAGCTTCTGGCAGCTCAGAGTAGGCAGAAGGAGTATGTTGACCGGAAGGTTCGTGATATGGAGTTCATGGTTGGTGAGCATGTCCTATTGAAGGTTTCACCCATCAAGGATGCGATGCGATTTGGGAAGAAGGGCAAGTTGAGCTCGAGGTTTATTGGCCCTTTTGAGATTCTTCGTCGTGTTGGCGAGGTGGCTTATGAGTTCACTTTGCCACCAGTTTTGGCAGGTGTTCATCCGGTATTCCATGTTTCCATGCTGAAGAAGTACCATTCAGACGGGTCTTATATCATTCAGTGGGATTCGGTACTACTAGATCAGAATCTATCCTTTGAGGAAGAGCCGATGGCAATCCTAGATAGGTAAGTGAGAAAGTTAAGGTCCAAGGATATTGCTTCGGTCAAGGTGCAGTGGAAGCACCATCCGATTGAGGAGGCCACTTGAGAGACCGAGGCGGATATGCGGAGTAGATATCCTCAGTTGTTCGACAGTTCAGGTACCCTTTTCTCCATATTTCCCTTGTCACTCAAGGACGAGCGATTGTTTGATTGGTATCTAATGTAACGACCCGTTTGGTCGTTTAGCACTTTTGGACTCTTTTTCGTTAAAATACCCTTTCCGTAGCTTTAAATGGTATTCTTGGCTTGTGGAAACTGGTGGCACGATGATTTAATTGGCGGGTACTTTTGAAATATATTTATTTAATATGTGTGAATAGTTTCTTTATAAGAATATGAGTTTCACAGATATAAGGTATAAGTTGGTAAATATAGTATTTGGCGGAGTGGATAATTTTTAAATAAAACAAAGTGGTTAATTGAATAAGTAAAATAGGGAGGCTATTATGGTAAAGAAGTGGGCCAAGCCCATTACATATTCTGGCTGAAACCACGTTATAGTGGTTGTGGGGATACAAATATTAGGGTAAATGAGCTTTGACTCTTAAAGAAAAATAAACAAAGGGGCTGCTCAAGAGGTTTTGGCGTACGACACAGTGATTAATTCACTGGTTTTAAGCTTCAGGTATTATTTTGTGTTAGTTCATATCATGCACTTATTTGTTGATTATTATATAGAGGCCTTTGGAAAGTGCATAATTTATTTAATGAACCAATGATTGGAAGATCATTTGATTACTATTACTAAGGGTTTTTTTAAGAGTAATTATTGATGTCACTAGTAACTAAATTGCAAGATACAAAATGCAGAGAACAACTAGTTTACAATCAATATCTCGTGCCTATTGCTGTTACTTGTATCATCATTGGATTATTACCTATTGCTATGCACACTTTGGACGTATCTTTTCGGATTGCTAAAAAGAAAATAAATGAATTGAATTAGGAAAGCATTAACCAACAAAACTTAGCAAATGATTAGGTAATGATGGGGGACTAACTAACGGGGCAGTGAGAGGTTACTTGGTGGGATGCATATTTTTATGATTTTTAAGTGAACTGCTAGCATGGAACGTTCAGATAGTGTTGATGTTAAAAGCTTCCGCATTTTCACTTTTATACAGAGATGTAGTAATTTTCTTCCATGTTTAGTATTTTTGGGATGTGATAATTAATCTATTGGATATTCATAAATTGTATTGAATTATATGCACACCTTCAAATTCATGACAATTAAGATTTTGAGATAATTGAAGGTTTTAAGCCCTAGTCTTAAGAGATAAGAATTTAGGATTTGAGAGACTATTTATGGATGAAATTGACTAATTTTCTGGATATATGACCTTAGGTTATGGGTGATATGATTTTTCAACAAAATTTTAGTTCTGCCCTTATGGGTCCATGGTCACTTTTTAAGGTCGTTTTTGGGTTTCAGATATAATTATAGCAATATGGGTGTCCTTAGATTTGTATTCTAACGTAGATCGCATATTTGATAGATTTTGATCGTTCAGAGGCTCTACGCAAAGGGAAGGCTTTGGTTTGATTGTTCGTGGCACTTGTTCGGCGTTGAGGTAGGTTACGGTCTACTTTAGTTAGACTCTGATTAGAGAATCGCATGTAGTTGTAGAAAGTGACGGGGATAGCATATAGGCCTTCGGGCATGAAGTGGAGGTGGATTCCAATTAGGTTGGCTCTGTCAGCTGTTATGTGGGCTTGTCGCCATATGTGTTATTTTCTGTGATTATCACCTGTTTGTATCTCTGTCATATACTAGCTCCCTCATCATATGAAAAGGAATGATAACATTAATATGACTTGTATTTGTTGATTGTACGTTGGTGATATTGTTGAGACTGATATCATGCATGACATGCCTTCCATATTATTCTTGTGATGATGGTGAGCTAAGTGATTGAGATACTCCGAGGTTTTTGCCGGAGATTGAGAGTGACAGAGAGACTCCGAAGTCCTTGTCGGAGATTGAGAGTGATTGAAAGCCTCCGAGGTTTCTGCCGGAGAGCACGAGTGGTACATGGACTTCGCGGGTCCCCCATGGGTCATGGCTTTGAGGCACTGCCCTTAGCATGTGTGTACGAGAGTGGAGTGAGAGAGGTGACTGTTGCATTGCATTGCATTCATTCACTCATACATTTGACTGATCATCTGGTGAACTATATATGTCTTAGTTGATTTCATGATTCCTTTACACTGTACTTGTATATTATATGTGACCATACTTGTTTGCTCTATGTGCTACTTGTTAGTTTCCACTTCTTCATGCGTTATCTAATCATTGTCGGCCTATGATGCTTACCGGTACTAGTGTTGTACTGATACTACTCTTGTTGCACTTTTGTTGAGTGCAGAGTATGATCCAGGCTGCAGTTCTACACCTCGTGGCTGATACGCGAGGGTGACATCTTTCAGTCATTCAGGGTGAGCTACTTGGTCATCCGTGGCCCCTAAAGGACCTCCTCTATTTATTTATGTTTTTGTATTCGACAGACAATATGTAGCCTTCGGGTATTTTCAAACTTATATTCCGTACTATGTTAGCGCTCTTGTACTCTTTGACCAGATTTTGGGGTTGTCGTGACATTTCTAGTTATGATAAGTATTTAAGACTTGATAATTATTCTTATTTAATTTTCCGCTTATTTAATTTGTTATTAGTAATGTGGTTCGCCTACTCGGAGGGATAATGTAGGTGCCACCACGACTCGCGAATTGGGTCGTGACATCATCCTCGAAAGCTGCCATGTTTTTTCTATAATGATCTTCATAATTTTTCCTGGAAAAAAAAACACAAATTCATTATGAAAAAAGGGACACATTCATAATTATTCCAAAATTCATAAAATCCTTACAAACATACTTGGCGTCATGCCTTTTGAGCATTCCCTTGTTAAGCTATTCACAGAATTCTTCAAATACATCAAGGTCCAACACATCGGTAATGGGAAATTGATGAAAGGGGTGTTTCTTGTCAAACAAAGGCATTTGTTGCTTGCCCGAACTGCTACCTGTGTATTTGTGAAAAAAAAAATCAACAGTTGCTCCATTTTAAAAAATATATAGCAAACAACAAAAAGATGTAAATACATACCAAATTCTGTGCACCATGGTGAGGTCTAGTATTTTCCGGGCCGTATAGTCCCAGGAACTGATGGATGAGGAATTGTCTCTTTTCCAGGAGTTTGACTTGGCCAAGCTTCGTCGGGGAGATACCACTCAGATATAGGTTGCACGTCACAAACTTTTGCACCAAGATCCACAAAATCATTAAAGCTAGTCTTTCCCACATTCTTTTGTGGTGTAACTTGTTCTTTTGGATGCTCTTTTGCTATATGAGCCAATACCTGTGCAATAACCTAACAAATACAAACATATAAAACTGAACGCCAACTGACCAGGTGGAAATGCGTCTATAGCGCAACATATGTCCCTTTTCCCCCATATTCCCCATATGCGTATACATATATCATATACATATATCATATAAGCAGCATGCATGAGAGCCCAAAGAAAGTCATGTATCTATCGGAGTGACGTAAGGTCGGTAACCTCCGATTATATTATGGAATAATCATCATGGCTTTGTCTCACCTTGAAGGAACAATTATTATAAGATGAGATTAGCAACGAATAACAGCGTTAAGTGAACATAGAATCAGATCATAACCACGTTGCGAGTCAATCCGAGTTAGTATAAGAAAATTATAGACATTGTCCCTTACAAAAACCTTTAAACCTAAAATCATTTTCATCGTAGTCATTGTAGAAATATTCTCATCCTTGACATCATCATTATCATTGTAAAACATATCCGTCGTTGTTGTCATAAGAGCTTACAAAATCATAAACCTCTCTTTTGGGAGAATACGGGCACTTTGGAAAAACATTTACGAGTTATCGGGAAGAGAATCATGCCTTGGAATCATAAACATCTAACTTTTAAAAACAAGGAAGATATGAAAACAATTATGAAGTCATAACATCGGAATCATGCCTTGAAGAAAGGGACGAGCCTTAACATACCTGCTCCACGTCCTATTAGCTACGCTTAATTGTCCAAGCTCGCTATCGCTAGTCTACCTTCAAGAAGATTGACACAATCATTAGACTCATCATCATATACTTGTCTTAATCCTTCAAATAAATTCACTTATGATCTGCCGAAATTTCGGCAGCATCTCCCTTGTAAATATACCATCCCCGAGAATCTAACTCGGCCCAAATCATCAATCAACAATCCGAGAATTTAACTCGGCCAAACTATCAACAACAATACCAACAATCGTGCCAACAACATCCACAATCAATTCAACGACATTTCATTTATATTCAATTCAATTCACATAATACTCAAAACAACCCAATCAACATACTACTTCACCCGACACTTTCCAAATTCAACAAGAACAATAACAACCTATTTCCTTCTTTCAAACTCAATCACAACAACCCAACTTACAATCTTCCAAACACATCTCTTAACTCCAAATTCATGAGTTATATCAACAACCCATACATTAACAAATTTATTCTTACAAATATAAGAAACCACACTAATGTCACACTAACTTCTTCAATAATGCACAAACGATTTCAAATTCATTTCAAGCCACCAAACCTTCATTTTACATCATGGAACCCACAACACAACAATCAAACTACTAAATAAAATTAATTCATCACTTCTACACCACCACCACTCACACGACCACAACCATACACATACATATTTCATGAATTCCATCCATTTCTACATACAACAACGTACATAAATCATCCATAACATATATAAAAGAAGATTAAACCTTACCTTACTCCACTTGTCTTCTTACTTGGCTAGGGTTTGTAAATCTCCCAAATTAATGCTTGGCTTACTCCAACAACTCCTTCATGTTAATGAGGACCTCCCAATTAGTTGAAATTCTAGAAGAAATAATTTTTCTTGATCAATTCCATGACACCATTTTTTTGGAGTCTTGGCCGAATGGCCCTCTCTTCTCCTTCTCTATTTTTTTTTTCCAAGTCTTCTTATGTTGTAAGAAAATTAAACCTCTAGATAATTGTCTCTTGCTAATATATATATATATATATATATATAGGTGCCTCCCACAAGTAATAAGTGGACACATGTCCCTTCTCCCTTTTTCTTGAACTTTCTTAAAATAGCAAATATGACCACTTGGCTTATGTAACAAGCTTGGTCCATATATATATATATATATATATATATATATATATATATATATATATATATATATATATATATATAATTAGCCTCATTAAATAAAAATGTGGACATATACTTATATGCCACACGGCCAACTTGGCTTCTTCAAGAATTCTCAAGACTTCTTGTGAAATTCCCATTTTGCCCCTGGCATTTCGCAATATTACCATGAGCCATTTTGTGAATTTTCCTTTTTACCTTTGACCTTTATCAATATTTCCATTCTAATAAACAACTTGTATATTAAAAATTTTTTGAAACATAGTCTTGCCCTTCACCTACTACGACCACCTTGAAATATCCGAATGTGTAAAATAAGGGATATAACAAACAATGTTCCTAAAGTTAATGTGATCCTGTAAATTTGGAAAACATTGCAACTATCAGTCATGTATTTGTCAGACCTGTATTTGTTAAAATACATTGCAATAGAAAAGTATGACTACTGTCAAACAATGTATTTCTATGAAGATAGTAGTTAAGAAACATGTACTTGGCAAAAACATATTATGAATAAGGATTAAGTAATAAGAATGTATTTTATTTTAGAAATTCTACCTTAGAAACACCTTCTCTGAACATGCCCGAAATGAGTAAGGAAACCGTAGGTTGTGTGTTAATTGTTTTCCAGTTGAACATTCTTGGAATTCGGTTTCCTGTCTTAACAGCTAAATTGGGGTCAATGTTGGAACAACACTCGTATATCCAAACTTGCATAGCATACGGAAAACCCCGAAGACAGTAAAACTGAAGTATCTTTTGCATCCTGTTGTGAAAACTAACAATCAGATCATCGAATGCTTCTTTACCCCATGTATAATCTACATATCGTCCACTCACAACCAAATCAAAATGTTTTTTTGGTACTGTCACGTTTCTCTTTTCACTGGACAGTAAATAATTATGGATGAAATATAAGATCGCAATCCTAACAGCATCTCTATCAACATTAGCCCCGACACCCCAATCCTGATCTTCAAAACACTTGTTTAACGACATCTTTAAAACATTTTTTATTGCCCTAGGAAAATACTTTGTCATGAATTTGTTCTCAACATCCGGAAATTCAATTTCCTCACCATAACACTTGAGCCCAGTAATTAATGCAAAATCAAATAGAGTAAATGTGAGTTCGGTCCCATTGATATCAATAACAAAAGCATCCTTCGAACTACGTTTCAACTCCCTAATCATCAGACATTTAAACAGTTGACAATGAACCTCGGATTCAACCGGCATATCCAAATATTTACAAAAATCAGTGTTCTCAAACATCTCAAACTATTCATCAATAAGTTTGTCCATCAAATCATCTCTGATTTTTTTATTCATGTATGCTTTAATACGTACTGGACCAGTTGGAGGACGTTTCAACATGAATTTAGATCCTTTAAAAAATAATTAATAATATGAGAACAAATACACATCGTATACTAAAAAATACATATGACTGAATATTAAAAAAAATATAAAAAAAGATTATTGGTTCTTAAAATTTAAAAACTACAACACAAAATAAACATACATACACTATAAGAAAGTATAGAAATTGCAACAAAAATTTTCATATTTGGCAACAACTTATTTTTATTGTTGACAAATGATTTTTTTATTGCTAAAGAATTTAATTTTGTTGCCATAGTATTGATTATTATTGCAAAAAGTACTTTTGGCAATAAAAAAAAAAGTTGTTACACGTTGTTGCAATAACAGCCGTTGGGAAAATTTCATGCAACAAAATATTTTTTTTTGTTGCCAAAAGTACTTTTTACAACAATAATAAATCTATGGCAAAAAAAAAACAATATTGCCAAATATAATTTTTCTTGTAGTGATACTTTAGAAAAAAATGTTCCCATAAGAAGCAAGTTAAAAAAACAATCAAAAATACATAAACAGCAACACATATATATTTAGACCTAAGTTTTATGGGAAGAAAAATAGACATACATATAATGAAAAAAATCTATAAAATCTGAGAAAATACTAGATGTCAACAAATACACAATTAAAATACAACATCTATCTCGCAAAAACATACGAGTCTCACAACTAAAAAAAATCAACACATACATTCATATAGATTAACGTATGCGTTTAAAACATAAATATAAATAGAAAATATGATAAATCCGACATCAACATGAAAATCAAAAAAAGAATAATCAAAACATACATTTATAAAAAATTACGTATGCGTTCAAATACATAATCAAAAAATGAAAAAATACTTGATTCTTCACTGATAATTTTGCTGCTAGTAAATCTTTATCAACAACAACATTCTTCCCCTTTTTAGCAGAATCAACTTCAGATGTATTTCTCCTCTCTAATGTTGTAACAGAAGCTTTTTTGGTCTCAGAAATACGTAGTTGAAGACTCGCTTTTCTCTTAGGATCATGTATTTTCTTTGATCTAATCTCAGCATATTCTTTCTCAGCAGAAGCTGCATCAACATTGATTTTTTGTTGAGAAATACCCAAATCAAAGGTCGAAAAATCTAAATTTTGAACACTATGTGTTATACCTCTAGTTACTCTCCTATTAGGTGTGGTTTGATAAGCCATTAGAAAAATGATTTAGTGATTAACACTTGAAAATTAAACTTTGATTTAAGTTAAAATTATAAGAATAGTAACATTAAAAAATGAAAAATACACAATATATATAAAAGTACATACACAAATACACAAGCACCCGAGAATTTAGGGCACAAAATCGTGGTTGAATCGTGGATGAAACGTGATTGAAGGTAGAAAGTAATGGGAAAAAACTGAAGAGAAAAAAACGGCTAAAATTTTGAGTAATTAAAGAGAGAGAATCCTAATTAATGTGTGAGTATGTAATTGTACCGTTAAAAGGGGGAACAGGGATTGGGCAACGTGATTTTAGGTATATTTGTGTATGTTTTACCTTTTTTACCATGGTAGCTATAATTGGTAATAATGAAAAGTTTTAAGTTATTATTAATAATAAAAACAAATGGTAGTTATGTTCATTAAATATGCTTAAAAAGAAGCTATGGCAAGTAATTTTTCCTAAATAAATACCTTTTTGGATCAACTTATATTTCATAAGCCCATTAATATCTATACCATTTAAAAGACCTAACTTTAGGTGTGATTTGAGGTGGAATAGAGAGAAAAACTAGCATATTTAGACGTGTTCAACATACACAATATTATAAAGTAATATTTTTCTTACTATAATTGCATCGAATTTCAATTTTAAATGAAAATAAAAGGAATTTAAATTATATACATCGATAGTATAAATAATTTTCACGCTAACTTGGCTTTTTATACCACTTGTAATAGGTTATAATAGTTAAATCATCACCCAGTGCTTGCAACAGAAAGTTTTAGATAATTGCTTTTACATGACTTGATAGTATAAATTCTTTTACATGCCAATGTATAGAAATTAAACTACTCAAGTCACTGCATGATATTTAAATGAACGTTGACGAGAAATATCAAAGTTCAAATTCTCAAGTCAATGCACGAGTCATTGCATAGAAAGGTTCAAATGATTGCTACTACACAAAGATCATATCACTTGTAATAATACAACTTGGTTTGATATCTTGTCAAATGAAAACATCATAATTTCAAGTCTCTGCAAGTAGCACTGGCCCTAATTTGACTTCATTCCCCCTCTATTTTTTGTTTTTGTTTTTTTATTTGAATTTTTTGGGGGACTTAGACTCATGATTAAGTAAAAAGAATACTATAAATATTTCGTAGCAATGTTTACTGACCGAATTGTGTGATTGCATGATTAGTTGGGCTCGAATTAAGTCGATTAATGGGGATGTTGCTCAGATTCTCTGAGTACGGGGTTGTCATGGCCGGAATCAAGAGTTCCTAGCCAACTTGTACACCATGTACTATAAACAGAGGACCTAGGGTAATTTCCCAAGAGATTCGAATGATTCGGGTACTAATTTTAGGATTTCTATCCTATCTGTACAATGTATACGTTGGAAGTACTGGTTCTTTTGTCTTATTGGTGACTAAGTGTACTATGCTAGTATTTTGCTGATTTATTTGATTTTATTTGAATTTTTAGGATAAAATTGGTTATTTTTTGTGATATGTGCTGTTTTATGATTGGGGAGTAGTACATTCAGTATAGCTGGTTGAGGAATTTGCTGAGTTGTTATGGAAATTTGAAATTTGTTTTCGAATTAGGTTGAAATGGTGGGAAAATCTGTTTGGAGGGGGGGGGGGGGGGGGGCACCTAGAACTTTCTATTTTGGTCTTTAGGGTTCCCACTATTTTCCTATAAATATCTAGTGTTCATGACTAAAAAGGGATCCCCAATTTTCTTCCCCCAAGGCTAAGGTTGAAATTCTCACTAAGTTTCTACACTAGCTTTACATATATTTATATACTACCCCACTTAACTACATATACAAATATAATAGAACTTGATACACACTATAATCCTATCAATATACTACAAGACCATATAAAATACTACTAGTTTTTGGGGAAAACCTAAGAGTAAAGGGTTGTTTAAGGGTATTTGGTTGTTGGTGTTTGAAGTTTGAAGACTCAATCCCCATTTTGATCTTCTGGTTGCCCTACAAAAAGGCAATACTACCATTTTAAGCCTATTTCATTCTTCTTCTTTTTGTTTATATTGCCATTTATATTGTTTGAATCATGTTGTGTTATTTGACTTTTGAAACTGTTTAAGTGTGTTAAATGAGATAATGAGATTGTTTGAATGCTTTTAGTGTTGTTTAACATGATTAGGAATAAAAAATGGCTATTTGATTTTTTTTTTAAAAAAGAGTTATTTGGAACCTCTATATTTACTGTTCTGTTAGTTTTTTAGACTATGGAAATTTGGACTTACAAATTCTGAGTTATAGTATGGCCAGGAGTGATGACATAAAGTGTTTTGAAGGATTCTTGCTTTGGAAATAGCTTTAGATGGAATATAGGGTCTATTTTTGTCCTAGATTACTGTTTTATTGACATCCTGGAATAAGAATTTGTTGGCTTTGTCTCTTATGGTCTTTTGCGTTGATTGAGAGTATGAAGTGTTATCTTGACACTGTTTTGGCCTTTGAAATCACTGGATGTGTTTTCTGTGCCATAATCTTGTTATTTTGAACTTAGTTAGGACCTAAGTGTTATTAGGTTGATATTAGTCTTGAGTATGATTTGTAGAAGTTATGAGACCCTAGAATTAACTAAGTGGTGCTAATCATAAAATTGGTATTTGTTTTGCTAAACTATATTCTTATTAGTCTATGCAGACTAGCATTTGTTCTTATCTAAAACTTTTGAAAGGCTCAAGTGATAAAATAGGCCAGAAAGGTTCTTTTTTGTTTTTATTTTGGTACTTGCTTTGTTTGGAATCACCTAAGTTATAACAAGATTAAAAATGAATCATGTTTTCCAAAAGTAAGTGTAAAAGGTTCAAATCAGTATCATAGTTGATATGCAACTTCAGAATTTGTAAAGGTTGTTTTCCCTTTTCTCTGTGTGTTCTAAGTGTGCAGAACTGTTTGTCTTCATGGAGACTTCAAAACACTTGGTTTTTGTTTCCTCTCTGGAAACTGAATTACTGGACATCTTAAGTAGAAAATAACTTCAAATATCTTTGCTGAGTTTCAGTTTTGTCTCTCCTTGCTTACAAATGATCTTAAAGTGTGCATTTGTCCACTTTTTTTGTTTTGTTGTAATCTGGTGTGTGTTCAGTTATGTATACCTCTATGACCTGGAGTAGGATCATATACCCTTTATAAGTTCTTTCCTTAAATTTTGTGGGAACCATTGGAATTTTGTGGAAAATTGTTTGGCTATGTGATCTGTAATGAGTGAACTTGCCTCAAAATTTACTTTTAGACTAAACTATGTTCATTAAGGAATTGCTTGGGATAATTGTAATCAATTTGGTTTGGAACACACTTTTTGTGCATTGAAATTGGTATCAGCTTGTAACTTAACATTGTCTTGAACTTATTTGTCTAAAGCTAAAGCTTGCTATTTGCTGAACCAGGCTCTTAAGACTAAAAATTATAAGGAATGGACCTATTTGACTATATTGTAGCAAAATGTGGTTGGAAATTGTGCTACAACTTGTAGTTTGGCTTATTTTTCCAAGTTTGAAAACTTAAAACTGAGTGAAATCCCTTCCTATGCAAAGACTGTTTCCCTATGATTCTTGTTAAGGGTTGAAATGGAACCTGAATTAGCTATTGAAGTTAAGATCATAAAACCTATTTTTGTATACCATTGATCACTAAGTTATTTGAGTAGCAAGCTACTAAAACTGTCAAAAGTAGGGTTTTAAGTCTCTTTTTGTGAAACTGTGTGTGTTTGAACTCATTTGATTGCTTATTTTGACCTTCTACTTGTATGAAGTTCCTTCACAATGTCAAAACTTAGTCTAAAAAACTAGTTCTTGACTAGAAAAAATTATTTGGCATTACATGTAGTGTTTGGATTCTGTGGAGATTCAACTTCTCATTTATTTGAATTCTCTTTATAAAACCATGAAGTATCTCTGTTAGCTTAAAAAGGCATTGCATTTGGTTTTGAAAAACTCAAAATTGACTTGGAAAAAGAGAAGAAGGAACTCTGTGTGTGCATGTGTTACTTGGCTGACTATATATTGATTTTCCTCACCTATAGTTGGCTGTTTTATCACATTTAGAAACTGAAAACTTACCTGGTAAGCTAAACACTTGAAAATGATAACTGTAAAGTTCAGGATTTGTTGCTCAGGCTAAAAAACTGATTGCTAGAGACACTTTGAAAGACAAGATTGTCAGCCTTCTTCCTTAAAAATATGAAGTTGCCTTTTCTGTTATTGCTTAAACTAATCCCTCTCCAGTTTGCTTGATATGGCAAATTGGTTTTGAACCCTCTGTGATATTGAGCATCTCTTAGACCTTGCTTGATTTTGACATGACCACTAGATTAGGGAAACCTGCTAGACCATGATGCATCTCCAGTTTCTTTCTTAGTTGCATTTTTTAACCCTGGTTTCTTTGCGGTCTTTTCCTGCCTAATACTTGTTCAAAACTGTCCTAGCTTGAAAAATGATTCACTTTAAATTAGTAATAGGAAGCTGTGTGATTTTAAACCTTGAGAAGCAATTTGAAAACTGTAGTTTTGGAAGCCATAAAAACCCGTGTGCTTGATTCATCTTTGAATCTCACTGAATTAAATAGGTTTGGATTGAAAGCCTTG
Source organism: Lycium barbarum (assembly GCF_019175385.1). Taxonomy (NCBI): domain Eukaryota; kingdom Viridiplantae; phylum Streptophyta; class Magnoliopsida; order Solanales; family Solanaceae; genus Lycium; species Lycium barbarum. Next base: position 114,971,535 of record NC_083344.1, on the reverse strand, counting down.
CTTATGAGCTATATTTGTATAACCTGTGCATCAACCTCTTAAACTACGATTTTGGGAAATTTTATTGCCTAAACATTGCTTTAACTTTGCGTTAGATTAACCACTAACTTTGAGTATTCATTTGACTCCAAAATTCTGCTCTGGACTGAGTTTTAGAGGCTGACATATATGCATTTGCTTAGCAAAACTGTTGGTCTTTGTCCTATTTTTGATTAACTGAACACTACTTGATTTGTTGTGCCAAAAAATTATTATTTTAGACTACATATTTGGTTGCTCATTCTGCCTGATTCTAGGTGGTTTAAATCTGAAAACCTTAGCTATTCCTTCTGGCTTTGATGTGTTTTGGTAGCTGGGATGAGTTATTTCGAAAAGGAGAATATTGGGGAAGAGTAGTGTATATGGAGGGTATGCCCTTCTAAAGGGTTTTGCTCTCTATGCGCAAGTATATCATCTAGTATATCATGTATATCAAGGTCCAACACTTTAGAAAATTTGAGATAAAATGTAGTGGTATATCATGTGTATTACCTTCTATACATAGGAAATTTTCAGTCTGGGTCTATTATTTGTGCCTATCGTCCGTGTGGGGTTTATTGCTGCGGTCATTTATGGGCGTATTGCATATTTGGGTTATCTCCTTATTCTGCCATTACAAAGTATTAAGTGGGGCTTGGCCCAAATTTGATGTTAATTCATTTTTGGCATTGTAATAATCATTATAGCTTTAATTTTGAATTTAGTTAATTTGTGAACGTATACTAATGTCATGTATGTCCTTTACCTCTATGTTCATCCAAAACTTGTTGGTGGGCCCTAACGAGGCCCACTAACGTGTCTAGATCGAGTCAACTCAACTTGGAGCGAAATGGAACATACGTTGGAATTGAGACAAACCTAATTGCATAAACATTTTCCTTTTAGTCTTGGTCGGCCCAAATTCTCTATCTCCCTTAATTACGTACTTTAAATTATTATTTGCGCAATTATTATGACAATTGGAACCCCTATGGGATTGTCGTATTTTAAAGTCGCCAAAAGGAATTTATTATAAAAGTCGAGACTAATTTTTGGGGCATTAATGCAAACTCGAGACTGATGTGAAATAAAGGACCAAAACTGTCAAGTTTTATGAAATTTGGGACTGATTTGAACATTTATGAAACTTATGGACTTATGACATATGGACTGATTTAGACCAATGTTCAAAACTTGTGGGACTAATTGTGATTATTTAGACTTAGACTAAAAAATAAAATTTGACTAAAACTTAGCAAATATAGAATAAAATAGACTATATATAATTAAGGGAAAACTACATATATATACATGTTAAGGAGAAATATTTACGAAACGTGACGATAAGTTTTTTCCTTATTTACAAAACTTAACGATATATTACGAAATATGACGGGTTTTCATATATTTTTCGATTTTATTTTTTTTCAAGAAAATATTTTTTTAAAAAAAAATATTTAAAAAAAATTAAAATTTTTAATTTTTTTAATAATAATTTATATATATTTTTAATTTTTTTTTCTCAAAGGCTTAAAAAATTACCTCAAATTTTTGTGTATGAAATGTGTATGTATGAGCGAAATTTTTAATATAATTTTCATACACAAAATTGTGAGCGAAAACTTTCAGCATTGTATGAAAGTTGTTAAAATGTTGTTGTAGTTGTATTAATTTTCCAGAAACCTAATATGCACATTATATACGAAAAATGTGAATAAAATTCTAAGTCTTGAGCGAGATATACACATTTCATACCATTCTCATGCATAAAATTTTGAGTGTAACGTTTAAGCCTTGATCGAGATATACACACTTCATACATTCTTCATACATAAAATTTGAGGGAAATTTTTAAGCCTTGAGTAAGATATACACATTTCATACACAAAAATTTGAGCGATTATTTTAAGTCTTGAATGTTGTATCAAAGTTGTATACAATGTTGTTGTAGTTATATTAATTTTACAGAAATCTAACATAAACTTTATACACAAGAATGTGAGCGAAATTTTAAGACTTGAGCGAGATACAAATTTCATATTATTTTCATACACACAATTTTGAGTGGATTTTTAAAGCCTTGAATGAGATATACACATTTCATACCGTTTTCATACATTAAATTTTGAGCGAACTTTTTAAGCCTTGAGCGAGATATACAAATTTCATACATAAAATTTTGACCGAAAAAAATATAAATAATTTTTTTTAAATAAAAAAATATTTTTTTAAAAAAAATTAAATAATTTTTTTAATTTTTTTTTAAAAGCATGTTTTGTATAGGGTTTGTAATGTTATGTTTTGTAAATATAAAACTATCGTCATGTTTCGTAAATATTTGTCCTTAAGATGTATATATACGTAGTTGTCCCTATAATTAATATACGGACTATAATAGTATGCCTAAATTATTTTCTTAAAAACTATTTTTTCTATACTTTGAAAATATTTTTCAAAACTATTTTTTGGGTGGACTTACGTAGAGATCTAGTTAGGCTAAGAGCCTTCGGGTATTAGCCTAAGTGTTCTAGTCCGACACCCTACACGCCCAATTTTGGGCAACATTTTACCACTTTAATTCTTGAAACGGGGTATATTTGCGTAAATGCCTAATTTCTATTTGCGAAAATAGGAAACAAAACTGTTTTTATAACAATCAATTTATATCTACAAAGGCATACTATTAGAACCCGTAGGTCAACCGTATTTTACGGATCCTTAATACCGGGGTGCCTAACACCTTCTCCGGGAGATCACCAGAACCCTTACCCATACTTTGGTTAGATTAGGATTCTTTTAAAATTTAACCGTTTTGAATGAACCCTTTTCGAACTGGTTTTCCTAATTTCCTAAAAATTAGGTGGCGACTCTAAAATAAGTCCATTTAGAGCACCATCCACGTAGAAGAATATTTTTTCCTTTTTTCCGGTACGATTGAAAACCGTACTTTCCCGGGACACTTTCCTTTTTAAATGAGGCAAGTGCAAATATAAATCAGAAAAAATAGAACCACTACAATAAAAAAACTCCACCACCAAAAAAATACAGTGAAACAGAAAAACCAAAAACCAACTATGCCTCGACATTTCCGTCCTCACCATCATCGTCGTCGCCGACCTTTGCACCACTGATGCTGTTAACGAAGCGTTTTACTTGTTTTTCAAGAAAGTTAGTGTCGTTTTTACGTGTTTTATCATGTTTCAGGTACTTAAGGGCCTGACAGGCTGAAGTTGAAAAATTTAGTATAAAGAGGTCCAAAAGACAACTCATTGTGGAAACAACTGAAGCAGTCATTCCACGAGAAGAAACACAGACCGTGGATTATTCCACGGACCGTGAAATTAGGGGTGAGCGTTCGGTTTTTCGGTTTCGATTTTTTGAAAGTGGACACTGAACACCGCACCGAAATAGTTCGGTTCGGTTCGATTTTTTGAAGTTCGGTTCGGCTCGGTTTCGATTTTTCTAATTCGGTTTTTTTAGCGATTACACATCTCTCCATTTATTTCCATTTTTCCTTATTGATTGCTTCGAGTTACAGTGGTGTACGCTAGACTAAATGTTTGAAGGTTTGATGAGTTTAGAATCCAACCATAGTGATCATCCACACATACAAGATAATATCTTCTATATACAAAATATAATGTATTATACAACGTATAATAAAACCATACAAAGGTATATAAAATTTTATATAGTATATAATCAAATTATGTGAGTTATATCTAATTTATTATAATAGGTGAAATAAATTATACGAATATTATTCTATGTATAACATTTTTATTATACTATATATAATAAAAATCAACACTCAAATTATTATTATACTTGTGTTCAATATCCTGTAGTGTCAAATGAAAACTGAGATTTTATTTTTTATGGAACAATGAAAGAAGTTGAGAATAAGGAGGAAGTAGAAAAGGTAAGAAAAAAACACTGGAAAAAAATCTTGCAGAATAAGGAGGAAGTATGAAATTGTATAAAAGTAGCTATACTATGAACAACAAATAGGTATTGGAGTTATTCACGTTTGAAGGGTTTCCTTATATAGCAATTTGATTTACTATAAAACACTTAACCTGCCATGTAATGTTTAATAATATTTAGTTTCTAAGAGTATGTAAATATTATAATATTATTGTCTACTTATGTTTTTTCCCCAAAAATAATTGTATTCATGTAGTAAATTTTCAAAAAAAAAAAAAAAAGAAACTTCGGTTAAACCGAAAAACCAAAAAACCAAAAATCCGAAACCGAACACCGAATTTGCTATTTAAAAAAACCGAAACCGAACCGAAACACCGAAAACCGAAAACCGAAAAACCGAATTCATTCGGTTCGGTTCGGTTTTTCGGTTTTCGATATTTATGCCCACTCGTGAAACTGGCTGTGGAACAGTTTCAGTGATTCATGTTGGAAGAAGGAAATTCACGGTCATTTCCCACGGACCGTGAAATATTTCACGGTCCGTCAAAATGAGCGTCAAAATGATGCTGAGGCCAGAAGAACATCAATTTCACAGAGAGCAGAAACATTTTCACGGTCCGTGAAAAGTTTTGTCGGGCCAAAGATGTTATTTTTTCTTTGGAGCAAATTGGCCTACTATAAATACCCTTTGTAGGGTTTGTTTAGAGGACTATTCATCAGATTTCAGTTTTATTCCTTAGCATTGAATACTCTATAGTTTTTGAAACTTTTTGGGGAGAACAAAACAATTGCAAGTTACTTTCTTTCAATTCCATTCATTTAATAGTGAGCATTATGATTTCAAGTATCTCTTCTTGTTCTTCCTTCAATATGAGTAGCTAAATCAATTCCTAAGGTTGTGAATCCTAGGATAGGTGTTGTGTGATTGGGAATAGAGATTGATATACGTATAATGAATTATTAAGGTTTATTTATTCTTCATTCTTCATTCATAATTAATGGTTGCAAACATTGATTAAAGCCATAAACTTTATGTAACTTTGGAAAGTACTTAGGATTTGGTAAGAATAAATCAAAAGAACTCAAGGCTTTAAACCTTGTTTAATAAATTCACTTAGGAATAAGAAGAATTTACTTGGCACATTTAACCGTTCTTCATATACACTCTTTTATATTTGGGAAAATCATAAGGAGAAATAGTTTTTAACTGTTGGGAAACATTTGAGATTCCATTAGAGGCTAAGTGCATACAACGATCCATTAAAAGTATATCAAGACCAATCACCATAGCATACACGTATCTGACGGGGACACAACCTTGGTTCCTTTTACCATATATTTTACAATCTAAAGCCATTAGTCATAAAACAACCAATTTTCTACAAAACCAACGGAATACAAGATTAGACCTAAAGAAAGTATTCTACGATTTTAGTAACCTTTTCACACCATATTCCCTGTGGGATTTGACCCCAACCTAGTTGGGTTACTTTATTTGACATCGTCCGCTTTACATCATTTAATAGGTACAATTTGAGCGTATCAACCACCGGAATCACTAAACGAGAAATAGATACCACCAGCCAGAATACCCCACAGACCACATCCCGAGCTCCACAGATGTCCAAATCCACTCACCAGTGCACACCTACTACATCTAGGCGACGTTCTTGCCGGTTCAAGTCCTAGTAAACCAACATACTGTTACTCCCCAGTGCAGTTCCCTAATGCGTACGTGGACCCACAACAAGCGACGCAAATGTACATGGGGAACCTTCCACCCAAATCCCGGCACTGACATGGGACCTAGAGCTTCTCCGGCAACATGCTATACTAATGCTAGACAGCACCCACTTGCTAAACCACCTGATAAGCCAAGGCTTATACTCAAACTACCAAATTCAGACAGCCCTCCAGCTATTGCAAATCCAAGAAATAGAGGCGTTAGAGATCATCCACCAACTAATTCTGTTCAACAATGGGACAGAGGAAAACCCAACTCAGATAGTAACAACGATGGAGGTTCAATCAGTGAAATCCCAACCCTTACACAAATAATAGACCTCATCCTCCTCTTCCCAGGAGGATGAGAAGATTTAAATAGAGCCAATGTGAACCTACCCGAGAACCTGGACGTAGATCACCATCAAGCACAGGTACAGTAGGAGGAAGAGGATTAGGTGATGCACCACATAGACCCGGAGCTATTATTCCTCTCACCAATAGAGGAAGAGGACTTCTACTATCGAGCCCCAAAAGAAGATCAGGAAACAAACATTCTCGATCTAATTCCACAGAAACTGACCCTGGGGAACTCTCTATCGATGTTGCTTCACGAAAACGAAGCAAAAAAGTTTATAGTAGCCATCCCAAGAGAGGCATTGAGAGTAGCCTTCAACATCAGAACTTATCGTTTACTCTACTACAAAAATATGCTCTCCTCTTAATCATAACACTGACAGAACAGGACATCCCGATTAGGGGTGTACCACCCATTACTGTCCCACCTGCAAATGTCTCTAGCCCAAGGGAGAAGTTCAATTGCCGAGGTAGAACCTGAAATGAAGATTCCATTATGGAACTGTAGGGGTTGTTATAACCCATATTTTAAAAGAAACTTTAAGGCTATTGTGGAATGGAACAATCCAACAATGATTTCCCTAATCGAAACAAGGATGAAAAAAACATGATTCATTAATAGATTTCATCAAGTTTATAGATATGTTTGAGATCAGTGCTAATGGATACTTAGGATGAGTTGCCTTAATGTGGAAAAACAATGACGTCACCATTGACCCTGTTGCAATAACTAGCCAGGAAATCCATGTAAACGTGCAGGTAAACCCCTCTACACCACCTTGGATTCTGTCTTTGATCTATGCTAGCACTGCCTTTAATAATAGGAAAATCCTTTGGTACAACCTAAAAGCGGTTGGCAACCACTGCAAAAAGCCCTGGCTTATGTGTGGACTATTCAATGAAGTCACCTCTGCCAAGGAAAAATATGGGGGAAACCCTATTAATAATTCTAGAGTTGCTGCTTTCCTAGAATGCCTAAACACTATTGATATGATTGACCTAGGTTTTTTGGGAAGTAAATATACCTGGACCAATAAAAGAAAAAACAAAAGAAATCTTATCCTAGAAATGTTGGACAGATTTATGGAAAATTCGAACTGGGTGGGATTATTCCCTGACACGATTGTCTCCCACCTACCTCGTACTCACTCCGACCACTACCCTATAATTTTAAACACTGACAGACCAATAGGAAAGCCCCATAATTTCTCCCGCATTGAAACAATGTGGCGAAAACACCCCGAATTCAAACATATTGTGGGCCACAACTGGCCAACTCTGCTGACTATGGTACTGTTTTAGATAATTTCACAAAGCATGTCCTAGCCTGGAACAAAGGCACCTTTGGAAATATCTGTTACAAGAAAAAAAAAATCCTTCTATCAAGAATAGCGGGCCTACAAAAAAATGGACCCCACCTTAAAAAACAACTACCGTAACAACCTGGAGGAAAATCTCATCACTGATTACAATAATGTCCTAAAAAGTGAGGAGGAATTTTGAAAACTAAAATCTCGGATTCAATGGTTAAACGACGGGGATGCCAACACCAAATTCTTCCACATCTCTACTATTCAAAGACATCGAAAAAATAGAATTATTGACCTTATGGATACTGTAGGAAACTAGAACCATGACCTTAGAGAAATCAATGATATTATCTTAAATCACTTCAGAGATACTTATTCCACAGCGCTTTCTAGCTGCTATAATAACACCAACCATATTTTTAAGAGTCAAAACTCCTTGACTGCTAAACATCAGGCCCAATTATCCCCCCCCCCCCCCCCCCCCTAAGCCCAATAGAAATTCAAAAATCCTTTAAATCTCTTAAATCTCCAGGCCCTGACGGTCTATACCCCATATTCTTTCAACACTTCATCTGGGATGACACTCCACTAGCTATTAAGGATACTTGTATGAAATGCTTTCACACTCTAACAATTCCCCCTGAAATTAATAAAACTCATGTTATACTTATTCCTAAAATAAAAAACCCCTCTATGATAACCCGGTATAGACCTATAAGCCTTTGTAACACTGTGTATAAAACAGTCACCAAAATCATTGTCAACCGTATACGACCTCTCCTAAATGACCTTATCAACCCCTTCCAAAACAGCTTTATCCTAGGGAGGCGCGCTGCAGACAATGCCATTATTGTTCAAGAAGAAATCCACTCTTTTTAAAAAAAAATCCCATACTAAAGCGAAAATGATGATCAAAATCGACCTAGAGAAAGCCTTCGACTAATTAGAATGGTCCTTTATTTACGCATCTCTCCACAAGATTAACTTTCCCCACACTATGATCAAGCTCATTATGAGTTGTATCATAACTCCCACGACTGCCATTCTAATCAATGGTAAGCCTAGCGAATATGTTGAACCAACAAGAGGCATTAGACAAGGAGATCCTTTATCCTCGTATCTTTTTATTATTTGCATGCAAGCTTTGACTAGAAGAATTGCCCATGAGGAGGACATTGCAAATTGGAACCCTATCAAAATTAGTCAAAATGGTCCCACCCTAACCCACTTACTATTTGCCGATGACTTAGTCCTATTTGCAGAAGCCAACCATAAAAATGCAACCACAATTATCAACACCTTTAACTTCCTAGCCACTCATTCCGGACAAAAGATAAACTTCCACAAATCCAAAATAACTTTCTCCTCAAATGTACATGCTGACACTGCTAACCAACTATCCTCTAGCTTAATATAAAAAGCTCTTCAAATTTTGGGAAATTCCTTGGTTTCCCCATAACAAATCTCCATCCCAAAGCCTCTAATTACTAGTACATTCTAGATAGAATGAATACAAGACTAAAAGGCTAGAAAGCAAGAATGCTTAATATGGATGGAAGGTGCACACTTGCGCAATCAATCCTAAATGCTATCCTTGTTCACTCCATGCAAATTAATCTCCTCCCAGCCTCTACTCGGAAGCATATAGACAGGATTCAAAGAAACTTCATATGGGGAACCACTGCCAAGAGGAAGAAAATCCACCTTATTAATTGGGATCTTGTGTCACGCCCCGAACCTGGGCCTGGACGTAACACGACACCCGGTGCCTGACTGCATGTGACCGAGCGAACCAACTGGCTGACTGAATCAACATGTGATATCAAAACATAACTGAATGTGGAAACAACTAAACACATGCTGATATACTAAAGGTCTAACTGAAATCATAATGCGGAAATACATAGACAATCTGAAATATATCTAAAAGTAGCCAACATGGCTAAACCAAAACGACTGAACAACTGCCATCAAGGCTAACATAATAAATATTTGACTGTCTGAACTGTGTCTATGAAGCCTCTAAGAGCACTGAATAATAAAGTTGTCTATAAACTGAAATGACTGGATAGCTGACAATGCCCCGAAGGAATTTGGGGCTCACCAGTAGCTGATACGTGCTCCTAAATAGCTGAGTCGTCAACCTGTGTATCGTTGCCTGCATCGCGAGATGCAGGCCCCTAAGCAATAAAAAGGGGCATCAGCACATTTGAATTGTACTGGTATGTAAAGCAACTGAAGCAATAAAATATTGAAACTGAAACTGAAACTGATAACTGTAACTGTAATAGCAAGGAAGTAGAGCTATGAATACTCCCTGCTCTGTATCTGAATCATCTGTATTATCTGTGTTTGTATATGTGGGGCCTCGGCCCAATAATAAATGCACGCTATGGCCTCGGCCTAGTAGTGCGTCAGTCAATGGCCTCGGCCATGTATACGTATACACAAGACTGTGTTGTGCCCTCGGGCAAAATCACATATGTATAATTATGGTTAATTAATAAGGACTGAGACCATAACAACAATGAACAATTCTGGACTGAAATAGACATGCTGGACTGAATTGAAAACACTGACTGTTTCTGAGCATACTGAATTTCTAGACTGAGACTCATGTGGTAACAATACATAAGTCTATAAAGATTACGTGTTGAGTTCATGATATTCAAATTGATAACCATGAACGAATTCTGTAACTGCAAACCTAGAAGATAACAGTTCTACAACATATCATAAAACTGGGCTAAACTATATTCTGAGTCAAATTACTAACAAGTATGAAGAATGAGGCGTAGGGAGAATCATGAACATTCCCTAACGTAGATAGTTAATCTCACATACCTTAATTCCAGCCTTTGAGCGTAATACAATGTTCATCACCCCTTTCAACTTTGATCTATATCAATACAAGTCAAAGGGATTCTATATTAGCAATAATATTCATGCTTTGGTCATGTAAGCATTTTATCAAACGCTTAGTGGGCATAAAGCTCCACAATCTCTATTAATGGTGTTTCTTCACCCAATTCCTATTCTATTACTTCTAGGTGATTCTACAATCTCAATTAGATGTAATTAACATCATTCTCCATCACCCATGTCGTTATAACAATCTCAAGTCAACAATTCAAAACCCTACTATAGTTCGTGTAATTCTCTTTACTAAACTCATTTACTATTCTCCCAAGAACTCATCAATTCACTATTATGAATGATTAGAGTGTAGAAACATTACCTTTTTGACGTTCAATCCTCTTGAATTCAAGTTCTAGGGTTTTCACGCCCAACAATAATGTTCCACTCACAACTCTATTGATTAGAAGGGTTTACTCAAGTTAGAAAGAGATTAGGGACTTGAATTCAACCTAGAATCATGATAAAACTTACCTTGGAGGGTTCTTGAGGCTTGGGACTTGTTCCCTCTGACTTTACGGTGATTTTTCGTGACTAGGGGTGTTAGGAAAATAAACCCCAAGGTTAAATGTAACTTAAAATGCGAAATCCCAACTATTAACCCGAAATCGACCTGGTTCGCGATGGTTCCGCGATGCGGTTGCATCGCGCAACAGTCTGCAGCTAAAAACTCAGAGTTTCGCGATCGTCCCAAGAAGCGACGGGTGTCGGTTCTGCACAGTGTTCGGTAAAATGGACATAACTTCTTGTACAGAGCTCTGTTGGGGCTCCACAATATACCGTTGGAAATATATTTCAAAGGGCTACAACTTTCATGTTTTAAGTTTCCTCAAATTCCCAACGGATTTTCACTAAATTTGACTGGAAGGAAGACGTATCGAAAATTTAGCCGATTCCATAGAATTTTAAGTGTCTTACTATTAGCCATATTGAGACGATCATATCTCCTTGCTCCGATCTCTGATTGGCCTGGTCCTTATATCGTTATTTCTACATACTACAACTTTCATTAAGGGTACTTTCCCAAATTCTCAACTAATCAAGGAGTTATCGCTGCCCGAAGTAGGCCTATCAATTATTTTCGCAAAACGTTCAAACATTCAGTTTTTCCACTAAAACTCTAATGATATGAGTTTAAACTTAGTTCCAAGATACGGAGTGTTACGTCTTGTTACTGAACCTAAGAAACAAAGAGGCTTGGGTCTCAAAACTGCCAATGGGAAAAACATGTCTGTCCTTTCCACCCTCATTTGGAGAATGCATAAAAATCCTCTCCCTTTGTGGACTCAAATTCTCCTAAAAAAATATAAAGTAACCAATAGGAACCACACTTCTAACACCAAAAACACTGACTCATATATCTGGAAAAGCATCTCTAAAGCTAGACCCATCTTCGACAAAGGTTGTCGCTGGTCAATTGGTCAAGGCAACCTTATAAATCTCTAGAATGATAAATGGATGAACTCAAACCAATCCCTTAGACAACTCATCCAGGGCCTTCTCCTTAGACATTAATACAACATGACCCTTAATTCTATCATGCACAATAATACCTGGAATCTTGACAACATCTCCTTTGAGACCCCCAAAGAAATCTCCTCCCATATCCTTAATGCTTACATTCTTTTCTCCCTAGATGCCAAAGATTATTTCTATTGGGAAAACTCCGAAGATAAAATGTGTACAGCAAAGCATGCTTATATACTATACCAATCAATGATTGCCACAAACACCATCCCACCATCTTTGACCTTCAACTGGATATGAAACTAAAAGCTGCAAACAAACTTAAATACTTCTTTTGGCTACTACACCACAAAAGACTCCCAACAACATCCCTACTCGATCAATGGGACACCATCCCCTCCAACCTCTGAAAACACTGTAATACCCCAGATAGCATTACACATATCTTCCTTCGCTGTCCCAAAGCTTCTATTGTTTGGACTGAACTTGGATTTACCCAACCTTCCGATAAAGACTTCCATAACTGGCTCTGTTCTATGAGCCAGTCAAAGGACCTTATTCCTCTCCCTAACAACTCACAAATTCCTATTTCCATCCTCATATCTTACACTATCTGGAATATATGGATTAATAGGAATCAGAACCTTTTCAATAACTTGCAATCCTCCACGGATGTAAAACACATATGCACCCATGCCCTTGAATTCTTCCATCTAGCCATAAATAACCCCTCATCCCCTAACAAAACAATCCTGCATATTAAATGGGACAAGCCACCATATGGCTCCTATAAACTGAATGTTGATGGTGCATACAATGCTACTACTTCGTAAGGAGGAGCTGGAGGTGTCATCCGAGACGATACAGGGAAATGGAAGGAAGGTTTCGCTACCAAAATCATTGCCCAATAAGCTCTACACGCAGAAATTCAGGCCCTACTTAGAGGGCTCGAACTAGCTTTCACAAAAAAATTGTTCCCACTGATTGTGGAAACAGATAACCAAGTATTGACATCACATCTCACACAAGGAACAACATCAACTCACACAAATCTACTATCTGATTGTAGGTTCCTATTGCAAACAATGGAGATTCCTCGGATACAACACATTAACAGAGAGCCGAATGCAGCGGCACACAAGATGGCTGAGATTTGATCCAACTGTGAAGACCGAATGATGGGAGAATCATATTTTTGGGGCTCTCCCCCTGATTCTGTTATATTGTTGTTAAATAAAGACTTATTAGAGACAGTATCGTTCAGATGTATCTCAACCTCGCAATTTAGAGATAACCTCATTTAGAGCTATCTCATGTCTGTATATTTTGCGACTACTCTTTTTATTTCAGTTATAAATTCTTTGTTTCAGCAAAAAAAAAAAAAAAAGAAATGAAGGTGATTTAAACTAGAGACTGAAAAAGAGTTTTATTAGGATCCATACCTAAAGTTAACATCATATAATACAATTGAGACATGCATTGTGAATAAGATGAATTCCCTTCATGTCTTTTTGAGAAAAAGCTACAAGAACTCCTAATGATGTTGTTATATATTATTCTTATAACTAAGATCAAATACTTTATGCAAATTATACTCTTGGCCTTTGTGAAGTTCATCGATCTTGCAATAAGAATGATAAAAACAAATAAGTTTTAGCTAATGTGATAAGTTTGTTCGTTCCCCTAGCTTTCGTCTCTCAATGTTAGTATTCATCCAGCAAAGTACTTTTGCCGTTAGAAGTTTTTTGATTTCTACTTATTTTACTGCTCAACCGGAGATTCCCACTTTCATATCTTACTCTAGGTTGGTAGTTTTTACCACCTATTATGGTCAACAAATCATATAAGCCAGATAAATTAGCCAAAGTTTCATATTTACCCGTCACATACAAAAATTCTACGTTAATGAAACTTTTCGCAGAAATTTAAATTTTACTCAAAAATCCTAAGTAATACTAATCTTATCAACTAATCAAAATATTTGGTTATTAGTCTACTATGTGGCTCTGAGAACCATAGATTTCATCATATGCTAGGGTCTATGTCATACCACTACCTCTAGAAATTGTAGCTCACAACTTACTTTAATTTACAATTCACATTAAAACACATGATCAATTGAGATTATAATTAACTTAATTAACACCGAATTTCCAATTTACTTTAATAGTACTATTTTACATGATTACTGGTCTTTGAAATGTCCCCTAGAGTCCAAGAAATCAAGCATAGCTTTAGAGAGAAAAAACTAGTATCGAACAACCTGGTTAAGGAAGGAATTCAAAAATTAAGAAATTTAATATATCTATCAACTATTATCACCACCACCTTTTGATTTACCAACACTAGAACTCGATAAGTTGGGGAATACTTTCCCTACAATTGTCTCTAAGTACTACATGTAATATTTAGGTCATGTACGGAACTTAGAAGCTACATCTAGCATCAATGATTATACTGACTTTGGTAGTTTTTAATCTATTAAATCGTCTTTCCAACGGAATAAAATTAAAAGCACATGTATGTTAACCCTCGTGCTCGAAACTAGAAAATAAAAACAGAATGAAGCCAATTACTGTGTGTTCTTAAGAAATTTAAGCTCAATAAAGTAATGAAATAGTGGTACTTCAAATTTCAGTATACTTCACGCCAAAAACGATATAGATTACACGATATTGTTTTAAGTTGAAAAAAAGGATTGTTGTCCTTGACAAGTCAAGCGAGCGACGGCAGCCGCGATAGCGCGAAGACTTACCTTCTTCTCAACTTTTAAGCTAGTGTAGAAGTGCTTTTTTTTATTTAAATCAAATAAGTTCTTCTCCTTTCTCCGAGGTGGGATAACGTCCTTTCATTTCTAATTTACAACCCGACCCCAAAAGTCATGAATTCAAATCCTATTCATGAAAGAAAAAAAAATATTCTATATAGTACTACTATGTAGTTAAACGAAAAAGGCTTAGAAAAGTCATACAAAGCACGCATGCACTAATGGGGCCGGTCCTTCCTTAACCAGATGTCTCGGGTTTGAGTTTTGGATATGGAAAAATCCTTGGTAGGGAGAGATTCTCCATGAATGGGGCCTTACGTGGCGCGAATCTGAATATAGTCGGGTTCCAATACGGTACAGAACACCGAGTGGAAAAAAGAAAAAAAAAGAAAAAAAACACGCATGCACTGTCCAATTCCAACCCCATTATCATGGAGTCTTCCCTTGACTGGTAATTTACGAAATATACAATTCAATGCAAAATATTCAACACGTGGTAAAATTTTTGTGTAGTGGAATTTAAAGGCCACTATATTTGGTACTTTAGACAATTAGTTGGCACTACAACTTGCATCTAATTGGACTATGCTGTGCTGTACTCGACAGCTATAGTAAGTGTATAGTAGTACCAAAATTGTCGACTAACTTTCTGTACTATTAATTATTAAAACAAATTTGATTTGCAACTACTGCAGTCAATTTCAAATTGTTACCTAGTTACACTCAAACTCTTAAATGTTTATCTTGTGGATTTCCTAATGAGGGTCCCTACACGCACTTTCAAAATTACAAGATTTTTTTCTTTACAAAAATGGATGTTGACTTGAAACTATTGATAACTTTTTCCGGAGTTGGAAAATTATCAAGTAAAATACGATGTAGATATTTTGGAAGGAAGGAGAAGAATTATGTTACCGTCTATGTCAAAACTAAGTCTTATCTGATGAATCATCTTTTAAACTGGAAAGGTGACATTGACTTTAGTGAACGTCATACTATTACGTGTTTAATTACATAACTTGATTTTTTGAAGTATAATAACACATTGAGAAATTAACAGAAAAGTTTTACAATGTGCATCACATGCTAAGTCCTACTTGGAGTCCGCAACTTTTTTAATTCAAAAAGGGTCTAAAGTTATCAAAATACCCCACTAGAAAAAAAAAAAACCAAACTACCTTTCGCGCATAAAATTAGTGCGCAATAAAACCAAACTGCAATTTTGCAGTTCTGCCCTATTAAGGTTTTTTTCACACAATTTTAAAGCTCTCAAATTCACCTTTTTTTTCATACTTTGACGCAAGATTAGTCATATCTCAGAACTCCAAAATATTAATATTTTATATAACCTTGATATTTTTTTTTGCGGACAATAATGTCGGCTCATTACATCAAGTTTACCTAACCATTTGGATCGTCTTTTTAGGGGTTGTAAAGTGCCCCGAAGTAAGTTTTGTTTGTTTGAATCTTGTTATGTTTAGGTTTAAGTCTTTTATTTTATAAGGTTTTGTTTCAAGTGTTTTATTTTTTAGTCAAGGCATTACTTTTTTTGGAGAGGTTCAAAATAATTCATCCAATACGAGAGGTTCAAAACAATTCATTGCAATAACCAAATAATACATCATTATTTATAATAACAAAATATTTAAAACAATACATCAAGTACGGGAGGCTCTTGTATTACGAGACGTAGTTGCACCACCACGGCCTCGTAGGCTACACAAACGCTTATCATGGCTAAACTGCTTACACGTCGAGCACCTTCGAGAGTATGTCCTATCTGGAACATCTATTTGATTGGGAATTCGAGTTCACACGTTAACCCGAATTTTACGGATATACTCTTTGTTAACAACCATTGAAAATGGCTCGTCTGGCCAATAAGCTTGATCACCAAGTGGGTAGAAGCGGCCTTCATATGCTTTAGCATAACTTTTGGCGCTGTATTCCGATGCCACACAACTTGTTGTCGTATTTCCCATTGCCTAGAAACACTTGACGGCATGAGAACACGATATGTGGTATGTTTGCCACTTACCACAACTGCACGTTCTCGTGCCCTCATAAACGGTATGCATGTTTCCTCCCTTACCATGGTAATAACATGTGATTTCATACACACGTTCAATCATGCCATACTCGGTCATCTTGTGCAGCTGACTATTTTGCCTATGATGCTCCATCATTTTGAAAGGTTTTGGCATCCATCTCCCACCCTCTACTAATATGGCTCTGGCTTGCTTGGTTCTTGTCACAAACCGGTCCACAACTTGCATGAAAGTCATTCTTACTATTGTAGTAACGGGTAGTCCCCGAGCAGATTTTAGCAAACCATTGAATGACTCCGAGTTGTTTGTTGTGAGCATCCCCCATCTCCTTCCTTCATACAAATCTATTTGGGATGAAACCAAATCAATCCAAAAATGCGGAATTTAAAGATACGAAGAAAAGGGATGAGAAATAGAGATAAATACTTGACCCGAATGGGGGGAATCCTATAGACAAATCTAGATATATGAAACCTAAACCCTTCTAATTTGAATTCAACAACCCAAAAGAACCAAAGCAATATGAATTCAAGGCAAGATATTCGGATGAAATCCACAAACGAACAATCTTCATGAAATCATTAGAAATAAACGGTTCAAAGACCAACAATGGAATCCACCATTAAATCTACTAAACCCTAGCTAAACAAACTATGATAATCCTATCATAACTCAAATATTCATCATCAAAATCTAAGTGAAAAAAATGGCTAAGTCTAGTATTTATACTCCTAGATTAAAGAAGACTAAGTTATTACAAAAATGTCATTAATGAGGCAAGGGCTTTGTTTGGCTAGTTGGATGTTGGCTTGGAATCCGAAATGTCTCTCCCTTGCATAAATAGTCATCATCCCATCCTCAAAGCTTGCAATTGCGACCATTTGCATGTTTGGCCACTTTTGCATTTCTGTCCTTTTTGCGCTTCTAGCCACTTTGAGTGTCGGCCTTCTTTCTTGTAGCCTTATCTTCAAGCCTCACCCAAGCCACCTCCCACATATCATAGGCCTCATTGTGGGGCTTGTATAGACCTCCAAAGGCCTTCAACACCATCCTTATCATCCATGCCGCTTGTAGAGCTTGAAGTTTCATATCTTGGCCTTAGATGAAGTTTCATATATTGGCCTTAGATGTAAGTCTTGAAATGAGGTGTGTCAAGTACGGTCATATCATGCCTTCATCAGCGTGTAATGTCCATTTTTCAACTTCGATTTTCTTCAACCAAGTATATGCTTCTGGAATCACTTCCTTGATCATCTCCTTCCTAGCAAGCCATTTGTTTTTGTTGATACTCCATCGCAGCCGCCCACATCAATTTGTTTAGTGTGCCGTTTCCAAAATTCATTTGAAAATTTACCTTGATGTGTCTTAAACAATAGTAATGGTAAGCAAAGAGAGGCTGCCACCCCTCTGAAGTAGCCATGAGTGCATTATGCCTTGATGTCTATCATATATCACGCATATGCCCATACGATCCTTAGTAATATGCCGCCTCAAATGTGTCAAAAACATCCCCCATGTGTCGTTACTCTCGTTAGCGGCAATTGCTAAAGCAAGAGGGAATATCGACCCATTGGCATCCATTCCTACTGCAATGAGTAGTTTGATGTTGTATGCACCATATACATGCGTGCTATCTATGGATATGACTGGCCGACAGTGACAAAAACCATCAGTAGGTGGTTTGAATGCCCAAAACACATAGTAGAAAATTGTAACGAAATGAAGCCTCTACTCTACAAGAGTTCCTGCATTGAATTTTTGTAGAGCTGCCATATACCCCGACAACGTCTTGAAAGAGCCCTCTCAATTTCCATAAATCATCTCAAACGCACACCTACGCCCAAGAAATCCCTTTCTCTTGCTTATTTTTTTTTTTAATATACCTGTTTAACGTTTCTAATGCAATCTTTGATGGGGATCCTGCACAAGTTTAAACAAATACCACTTAGCAATGACAATTTAATTGATGTAAGAATTATAATGAATTAGGTCGAATAGGTTACCTTGGGGTTTCGGCAACGTCTTTAAGTAGCACTTGAGCAATCATATTTATATCTAAATTAAAATGATCTACTCGATTCTCTCCCATGTCACAAATGTGATGTTTGTGGAATTTTGTGATAACCCACAGGCCATCGGGCTTTTCAATTCCCCGAAGCATACATTGACAGCCTTGATATTGTCGTCTACAGACTAGTCTCCATATTTTTCTGGTTGAATCATTAACCCTATACTCCCTCATAACCTTATAACAATAAATTCTTACTGACCTTTGCAATGCTTTTTTTTATCCGAACACCATCCCTTTTTCAAGGTAGCAATCATCTTTTATAAGATCAACCGGTTCTTTCCACATTTTTTGATGACATTGATCATCTTCTCTTGTGAAGACAAAGGCATCAACCCGACCTTGAAGATTTTCTAGATATGGAATATTGTCAGAATGCCACTGCATTGGGCTTTCGGGAAGGCTTTCAGGAGTTGGGTTTTCCGGCACTGGACTTTGCATCAATGCTATTAAATTTGCTTGCTGCCCACGAGATTGAACATCGACCTCTTCGTCTCCATCATCATCATCATCATCGGTTTGTTCTACATTATTCGGTCCGCTATCCCTTGATGATGTCTCGCAATAATTTGGACACTCATCACCATCTAAGAAAGGCCTCTTCCAACACAAAAAGTAACATATTTTAAATACCAAGGTGATGAACCTATCGATATTGATCTACATGACATGGTTTGGAGAAAGATCATCTCCATCGAACTGAGTGGATTCCCAAAATCATCATTTGGTACCACTGCCAAGTTTTGTGAATAATATTCAACTCCACCAAACTGAGAGTTTTGCCCAATATTATTCATATCAGGTGTGTAACCCCTACAAAGATACCAAAAAAGGATATTTAGTAATAAAAATAAAAATAAAAACAATTGCTACTACAAAAAATAATAATTTAAAAATTAATATTTACCAATTTTCAGTGTTTGTTTGATTAAATTTCTAGCTTAGAGTTTCCAACGGGACTTGACCACTCAAAATGTGTGTATAGAAACTAAAGTCCCCATAAGTGTTATCATGAGTAGGCTGGACTTCAAGGACTTCTACATGTATTTTTTCTATATACATTTCAAGAACATAAATGGCGACTACATCCCTATAGTCTTCAGGCGTCCTCAAATACTCCCTCGAAGAGTCATCATCATTGATCACACACCATAAAGCACTAAGCCTTGTGAAACGGTGTTTGGATATCTGCCAGTTACAAATAATTCATACTCTGTGGGATCAGTTTTCATTTTTTTATGTAGGTAAGTGACTAATATTTCGTAGTTTAAGGTTGTTGGAAACTTAACATGGGATTTTGGTTTGGTACTATTACCCACGGTATTATTGTCATCAAGTATAACTCCATCACAAAATGGAGAAACCCTAACGTTTGAAGAAGAAGAAGACATTTTTCCTTTGAAGTTTGAGTTTTTTCAAGAACTTAAAAGACTTAAACTTATGAAATGGATGAGTTTTTACCTTATCCAACATTCATATTAAATAGGCAAAATATGAGAGCAAAAGTGAATATTTTAAAAATGTCGGAACCCTACTGCGCATGAAAATACTGCGCAATACTTTTACGCATGAAAATGTTGCGCAATAGGATAAGATTTTTGAAATAATGCAGCATGGTGTTGTCAAATCAAGCATAGTGTGTCATAAAAAGCGGACAAATAATGCATCATTGTGTTGTCACATCAAACATAGTGTGTCATAAAAAGCGAACAAATAATGGAGCATTGTGTTGTCACATCAAGCACAGTGTGTCATGAAAAGCGGACAAGCATAGTGTGTCATCTATGGCTGATGTATTGCGCATTTAAATGTTGCGCAATACAAGTTAGTGTCATAAAAAGTGGTCAAATAATGCAACATTGCGTTATCACATCAAGCATAGTGTGTCATAAAAAGCGGACAAGCATAGTGTGTCATCTATGGCTGATGTATTGCGCAATACAAATTAGTGTCATAAAAAGCGGTCAAATAATGCAGCATTGTGTTGTCACATCAAGCATAATGTGTCATAAAAAGCGTACACACTATATTGCGCATTTAAATGTTGCGCAATATAAGTTAGTGTCATAAAAAACGGTCAAATAATGGAGCATTATGTGGTCAAATCAAGCATAGTGTGTCATAAAAAGCAAACAAATAATGGAGCATTGTGTTGTCACATTAAGCATAGTGTGTCATAAAAAAAGGACAAGCATAGTTTGTCATCTATGGCTGATATATTGCGCATTTAAATGTTGCGCAATATAAGTTAGTGTCATAAAAAGCAGTAAAATAATGCAGCATTGTGTTGTCACATCAAGCATAGTGTGTCATAAAAAGCGGACAAGCATAGTTTTTCATCTATGGCTGATATATTCCGCATTTAAATGTTGCGCAATACAAGTTAGTGTCATAAAAAGCGATCAAATTATGCAGCATTGTGTTGTCACATCAAGCATAGTGTTTCATAAAAAACAGATACACTATATTGCGCATTTAAATGTTGTGCAATACAAGTTAGTGTCATAAAGAGTAGTATATAACATAATTGACGAAAAACTAGCATTCACATTAAAACGAGTTATAATGTCATTCTATACCCAATTTTCTGATATTGGTTCTATTACATGTTTTACCCCACAAGACATATTTGAAGCAATGGGTAGGAGATGGGAACTAGATGATGATTTTAAATACTCAAATAACCCGAACAACAAATTCAATCGACAATACAATAACACAATGAGAGAGGAGTGGGATTGGTGTGTCAGGGAGGCTGCAGCGCTTGAACAAAACTTGAGGTCATTGGGGCTTAAACGCCCAAAAAAAGGTGCTATGTCAATGCCTCGTGACACTCCACAAGAGTTGAATTTTGCTCTTAACCGTTTTCGCGAAGAGAACAATCGGATGAAAATACGTTGCTTAAGGGTAGAATATGGTCAACATGGTTACACAAGATTCAGATCTAAGTGGGATTCGGGCTGTGAGATGTTCGATGAAGATTAATATTTTTTTAAAATAAAGTAAGTAGGTAGGGTCATAATGACCACCCCCCGAGGGTACTTGGGGTTTTCCATCTATATAAGTAGTCTTTCAATTGTTATAAGACTACAACATTTTCAATGTCAAGTAGTAGAAATGTAGATTGGTCTTTATTCCTTCCAAAGGATTCGAATAGCAGTGGTGATGATAGTTCAAATCATAGTAGCTATTCCAGTAAATCAAGTTTTCTTAATAACAATGATTTCCAACTAGACTATATGAAACCCCACCTTATTATAAAGCATAATGATGATTTTTGCAGCGTAAAATATTCAGATCCACGAGAATATTATTGCTGGTTACGTCGAGAATGGGCGCATCGGCTTGCCGAATCAGAACGTCTTGTTCGTGACTTGAAAAATCTCAACGCTCAAATCCCAACAAGATACTCAATAACCATGCCTCAAGTAGGTCCAGAAACTTGCGAGCTTACCGTACAAAGGATTAGAAAAGAAAAAAACAGAATGCTAGAAAAACGTTGTAGATTTTACATGTTTTAGTCGGCCGAAGAACAAGCATCATCAACAAGTAGAGAATTAACATCTATAGAAAAAAGATATGTCTTAAGAACCCAAAATATTGTTCTAAGGACGATATTGAGGACTTCTATTCTGATGATGATTAGGGGTTATTTTGGTTCATTCTATTAGATTTTGGGTAATTTAAGTTTCGGACTCGTGCGGTTAATTTGTATTTTTAGTTTATGATGAAGTCACCAATTTGAATATTTTTAGTATGTTTTTAATTTGCGTTGATTGTTATAGTCTATTATTAGTTTAAATAATCTTCTTAAGACAAAGTGCATAAAAATAATAAACAACAGGAATAAAATACATAAAAATAACAAAATAAGTAGAAAATACATAGAAAAACAAATTGCATAGAAACATTAAACTTAATAAACAAAATACATAGAAATAATAAACAACACCAACATAGCACAAATAGTCTTCCAAAATTTCAGTTTTTCTTTCAAATCATTTTCCTCTTTCTCTAAGGTTGGCCTTGAGAAAACTTTGTTTTTCTTTGAATTCTTTTTGCAACACCTCCAAAAGGTCAATCTTTTCTTTAGCTTCCATAAGCTTAAATTGCAAGTCAAACTTCATGGTATCTCTTGAGATACGTGAAGTTGCGGTATCTCTATCAAGAGAAGCCTTTTTAATCTTCGCCGCCACCGTTTTATCCACAGGAATTATATCTTCCCAACGAAAATGTTTGCAACCGCTCATATCCTATAAACATTACAAGAAAATTAGTTTTTAAACGTGTAATATGTAGATAATGTGAAAATAATTTAAACCCCAAAAAAATGTAAAAACACTTACTTCGGGCACTTTACAACGTCAAAAACGACGCCCCGGATCATCTTCGGTCCTTGATGTTTTTAGCTTACAATAACGACCACAATCACAAACATCGAGTTCTATAGTAAAGTTTGACGTTTCATCAGAGCTTTGAGACATGATTTTGTTTTGGGGGGGAGGGGGGGAAGGTGAAGAAGAGTAACTTGGAAAAAAAAATTAGACGGAATTTATTGAAGGCCTTCTGTGCACTAAATTAGTGCGCAATAGGGCAAAATTGCAAAATTACAGTTTGGTCCTATTTCGCACCAATTTTATATACAAAAGGTAATTTAGTTCTTTTTTTTATTTAGCAGGGCATTTTAGTAACTTTAGACAATTTTTGTGTTAAAAAGTTGCGAACTCGTCATACTTGTGTGAGGCACTAATTTACTTGACAAATGTACAAATTTGGGTCCCACTTCATAGTCTCCATCTCTCCTGCCAAACTCCACCTAGATCTTCTTCCTCCCATTCCTCCATTAATATGTTCTCATTTCTCTTCTACCAGACTTTGTTGTTCAGACGTACTACTAAGAACTAATTGGAACAACAATTTAATGACTACATTCAACACAAAGTTTCATGCTCCTCCCCTTTTCCAACACCCTGCCCTAAAAAAGAATTCCTCCATCAGTTCCCTAATGCATTAGAAAAAAGCAAAAACAACTGATGGTATTCCCTACAATTAAAATGTTCTCATTAAAGTATCAAACTCAAAACCCTACTGACCACAAAATATCGATTCAAAATCCACTGTCAAAAAACCCTAGCTAATCAGCTAACCAAAATTCCCAAAAAGCGTTCTCCATATTTAAAGCTTTGAGATACAAAACATTAATCTAAATCATGTTAAATAAAATGAAGAAATAAAAAATTGCTCAAGAATTTAGTTTTTTTTTTCCCATAAAATAAATTGAACAAATAGAGAAAGAAACTAATCTGAAAGAGGAATGAAAAATAAAGATTAATGGTATGAATGAAACGAGGAAGAAGATAAAAAAGAAGGGGAAAGTCAAATAAGATGAACCAAGGAATTACGGGAGATTGGCAGAGGGGAGAGAGAGTCTTTGACAGTGGGACCCAAATCTATACATATGTCAAGTAATAAGTGCCTCACACAATTATACCTCGGCATGTGAGGCACATAGTAAATCTTTTTCAAATGAACATAATATCGGGTATCACAATGAAATAGATTGACGTATATTGATCCTTGGGATAATTGCACTTTTCGTTCCCTAGTTATTGATGAATTCTAGTTTTGGTTCTTATAATATTTGTTTAATTATATTTAATCTTCCATTAATTAAGATGTATTGTTTTGGCCTTACTTATATAAAAAATACTCTCTTCGTTCCAAAAGGATTGTCCTCTTTTGACTTAACACAAAGTTTAAGAAATAAAGGAAGACTTTTGAAATGTATGATCCAAAACAAGCCTTAGATATTGTGTGGCTGTAAATCATCTTATAAAGTTAAATTATTTCTAAATATAGAAAGAGGGACAATCTTTTTGGGACAGATTAAAAAGGAAAGAAAGATAATTTTTTTGGGACAGAAGGGAGTATGTGATATTTAGCTAGAGTATTTTTAAAATGATATCACTGTCAAATATAATCCATACAAATTTAACATAATACACCAATATTTGAATGATTTAGCATTTAGTAATTCGTTAAATTTGTGAAATTAGGAGTAACATTTGGCTATTGACGAGATGAATATAACAGATTTCACCAAGGAAAGTGAACAAAATGCGCAAAATGGTACATATTATCTTCTTGTTCATTATTACAAGAAAGTAAAAGCTCAGCCAGCAGATAGGGTATTTTACTATGTTGTTTATAACCAATTGGCATATACCACAGTAATAACTTCCTAAATAGTAATCTATATATAGAAGATAAAAGGTAATATAATTAAATTATCTTGGGGATTTTAGTGATTCAACTTGAGATTTTCCACTAGGTCCTTTGGTTCTAATAAAAGCTCGATACTTATTGAACGTCGTTGGTAAATATAATGCTGGTCGATCTTCCGTCACAAGTTCATCTGCAGGTTTGATGAGTATATCACCTCCTGGATTGTAGAAGAATGCTAGAGAAACACGTTCTTTTGCTGAATTAACGATCACTCGATGTTCCACGCTCTTGTAGATTGCATTGCTTAATACCTGCATGCAGTCATTATGAAAATTAAGCTCGTAAAATGCAGGTAGAAAGTAGATGAAATACCACCATATTCAAAATTAAGTATGGTATAATTTAGACTATTTTAAAGGTGCGTTTGTACAAAAATATTCACGTATATAATGATGGAAAATCTTGTCAAGATAACAACATGTGTCGAAAAAGAATTTAACTTCTATATAGTATGTACTGTCGGCGACGTAAAGGAATTTGTATACTGTCACCTAGAAGGTAATAAAAAATCACTATCGATAACAGTGGGATTAGTAATTTGGAAAAAGTTTAAGCTCTATGCACGAAAACACGGTGTTAACAGTATTTACACAACCAGATTGCCTACTAGAAGGTAATTACATGTAAATCTGAAATATCTTTATAATAATTAGCATTAATCATTAAAATTGGTAACAAAAAAAATGATAACTAACCTGATATAATAAATTAAACTACACAAATAATGTAAAAAATCTTTACTCAGTGTATATAATTTAACCATCAATAAAATCGAGTCGTGAAAACAGTCTCTTGCTAAAATACAGGATTAGATGGCCTACAATAGATCCTTATGGTCCGGCCCTTCCCCGGACCCCGCACATAGTGGGAATCTAGTGCACCGGGCTGCCCCCACACCCTCCCCTTTTTTTTCCAAGAAGTAAAGTATACTTATAATATAAAAGAATTTTACAATGTCAATATATGTAAGTTAAATTGGTTGATGTTATGAGATCCCAAGTCAATTTTCTTTACCTTAAGAAAAAAAAAAAAGTGATACATACCTGAATTTGATCTCCAATGTTGACAATGAAGGCATTAGGAACAGGTTTAACAGTTAGCCAGTCATTGCCACCGCGGACTTGGAGGCCGGCGACGTCGGTGTCAGGGAGGAGAAGTGTCATGTCACCAGGATCAGAGTGTGAAGAGAGGCCCAGTGTTAGGTCTGGTTGTGGACATTTTGGGTAAAAATTTACCCTTAAACATGCACCTATTTCATTGTCTCCTCCAAACTTATTGTGTAGATAATCCTCACTTAATCCCAGGTTTATTGATAAGATCTTTGTTAATCTTTCACATAGTTTCACTACTTCTTCTCCATATTCAGCAACAACTTTTCTGGGTGAACAAACAACCATAACAAAAAGAGCAGAATAAAGTTAATTAATTGTAATCGACAAAATGTACGTATATCACCGGGTAAATTTCATGGTTACATAATTATTACTTTCTCTGTCTTAATTTATGTGATATAGTTTGACTAGACACAGAATTTAAGAGATAAAAGAAAACTTTTGAAACTTGTGATCTAAACAAGTCATATATATTTGTGTGGTTGTAAAATATTTCATTAGAGGTAAAAGGGGAAGATTTAAGTTAAATTATTTCTAAATATAAAAATATATCTTTTTTTTTTAACAGATTAAAAAAGAAAGTGTAGTTTTTTTTCACCAATATCTAATTTAAAAATCACAAAATTTTGTCCTTTCAAACACAAAAATCGAATATGCCGAATTTTTTTAATTCCAGTGGTAATACCTTTTTGATATTTTCGGCCACGACTTTCGTGGGTGGTCATAACCAAAAAAGAAAAAGAAAAAGAAAAGTTAATTAGAAGTATTGTGATCGACAAAATGTACGCACGTATATGACCGCATTTGACATGTTTTTCAGGAGAATTAATTTTTTTGTTTTTTCTAAAAGACAAGATAGTTGAGAGACAGCAACCTGCACTGAATTTACCAACAAACCCAAGGACCACTGCCCCAAACTAACGTATACATGAAGTTGAGAAACTCTGCCACGTGGACTCAAGCGAATACCATGGAGGCAGCGCAACAGACCAACTTGTAGATGAGCTAAATTTTAGCGGGTTTCATGAAAAATTCAAACTTGAACGGATTGAATAGGTCATATTTTCATGAGTTAATTTTGCCACCTCTAATGACGACCCGTCTATCTAGACGTATCCTTTCCATAAAAAATCTTTCAATTTTTTGAAAATATGCTACTATTATCTCATAATTTATGTGATATATTTTTCTTTTTATTCCTATAAAAAATGATATATATATAATTTAACTTCGTAAATTTTTATTTTAGATTTTTATTTTATCATTAATGAAATAATTTACTACACAAATATTTATAATATATTTTGAATTACAAATTTCAAACTTCTTTTTTCTTTCTTAAATTACATAGTTATTTAGTTAAAGTGAATCACATAATTATAAAGGGAATACTACTTGGTAATCCTATTTAATACTGGTAAAGATCCTTGCTAAGTAGGCGATTGGACATGAGATTTAAACTATGGTTTGAAACCATGAGATAAATCAGCGTTTGGACATGCATTTCATCTCATGGTTGGAAATTTCAAATCATCCAAAAAGACATGATTTGAGGTTTCAAACCATGGGTTCAGAATTTTTAAATATAAAACTTGATCCATAAGTTTATATTTTGTAAAAAAAAAAGACCCATAAGTTGATAGATATTTTTAACAATTACTCCCATCAACCATGTACCAACCTTTATTTATGTCTACCATGTGGGAGGATTATATTAAAGAGTAGTTACATTATTATTCATGCTAATTTTTTTTTATTGAACTAAAGTTTGATCAATTGATGTTGTATTTTTTAGAAAGGTCTTCTAATAGCATATTAATTTTGTTATGAACTATGACTTGCTCATTTGATAAGATTGTATAAGAATTAAGAATATTTTAATTATTTTCATAACTTGTGAAATTTTTATATTTATAAAAAAAATATAATTTAAAAAATTTAAATTATATATCTAAATATAATTTTAAATTAGAGTTTCATCTCATAATTTCAAACTAGGGGAAACGGCTCCTTAACAAAAAGCAGAACATAGGGAAAAGTAAAAAAGAAAAAGGGTTAACAAGCCTTAAAAAACTTGTACGGATCAGTAAAGTCTAACCACGCCGACATGTGAGAATGTGTAAAGTCGCATATCTATGCATACTGGTTCTAAGTACTAATACTGTTAAGAAGTAGGTGCACACGCATTTACTCCTTTAATTTATTTAAAATATATTTACGTTGTTTTTAAGGATATACTCGCTACTCTCCCCTAAGAAGTTTGATTGGATACGATATTAAAAAAAATAATGAATATTTTTCAAAATTATATTTTAGAACAAATTTTAAATATTTATTTGATTATAAAATCATCTTATTAAAAGTAAAATAAATGATTTCTACATATAAGAAAATAAAAAGTTTCTAGGATAAGAGTAATGTAGTAAAAATACACTTTTATTTACGAGTTTTTAAACGACGTGTAAAGGTAAAAGTGGACAAATAATATGGGACAACGAGAGTATTTTTTGAAACAAACCAAAAACGAAAG
This sequence comes from Lycium barbarum, assembly GCF_019175385.1. NCBI lineage: Eukaryota > Viridiplantae > Streptophyta > Magnoliopsida > Solanales > Solanaceae > Lycium > Lycium barbarum. Next base: position 114,943,008 of record NC_083344.1, on the reverse strand, counting down.
TAAGAAACCTAAATTGAGACGGAAAGAGTAGAATTTTTAAAAAATTTAAAATAAAATCTACATATTTAAAATTATGTAGTAAATATTATAAGTCATAATAATTAATAATTTAAAATATAAAAAATATTTTACTCTTGAATAGAAAGTTACCACATAAATTGAGACAACTTACAACCAAAAGTTTACCTGCATGCAATGGGAAGGAAAGGCCATTTCTTCTCATCCCTCAAGGGCTCAGGAAGATAATGAAGGAAGAAATAATCACTCCAGTCCAATTTGCCACCTTTCTCCACTCCAAGTCTACTTCCATACCCCTCATAAGTAACCGGAGAATTCGCGAATTTCTGCTTCTCTTCCAACGGAAGATGAAAGAAATCGCGCCAAACACCACGTGCGTTAGCCATGAGATCATGGCTAACGCCGTGATTCACCACCTGGAAGAAACCCCATTCGCGACAAGCCTGTGAAATGACTTTCATAGTCTCATCGCGAATGGATTCATCGGATGACTTCAAGTTTTCAAGGTCAATCAACGGAATATTAATATTTTCTTCCTTAACATGGGATGTTGTCTCCTTGAAACATGGTCTGTCTACTGGACGTTTTACGAACCGGCTGGGGATTTCTCGAATGCCACTTTCGGATAGTGCTTGGACTCGGACAATTGGCTCAGGCCAGCTTTGCAAGCAATTACTCATTATATTGGTTCGGTGAGTATCACTTGCTTGTTCAATACTACTAATTATATTATACACGAGGCTATATAATGTAGCTAGCCTTTTAAGAATATTGTCAGTAGATGTCGTACAAGTTATTAAGTTGTGGTTGTAATGGACCTTTGGGAAAGTAAGAGAAAGGAACGGGGATTCTAGAGCTCTAAAAGTTGCGAGTTGTGGACAAGGTTGAAGTGGGACGATAATGATGAAAAGAATAACGAAGTTGACGTGAACTTGAGAACGTGATTTTCATGGGGGGTTTAATTTAAAGCCATATGTAGGTTGGAGAGCTATTTATTAAGGAGATTTTATGCTACGTGTATACACGTATTACATACAACAGACAAGAGAGGTTTAGATTATGCAAATGAAGTGTTTATATTATGTCACTCCTAAAAACAAAGGGAGAGTAGTAGTTAGTAGTTAAGGTCATGAAGATGTGGAGACATATTTATATGCACAAACAAAAGAGTTTGGTTATATGGCGCCGTGATGATCTTGACTTGTTCTATATGACTCTGTCCTCACATAGTGCTAGTGGAATGGTAGCCTTAATGAAGTAGTATACTATAATTAATATGATTTGGTCAAACTTCTCGGAGTATAATGTTGTAACTTAAACCTTTGTTTAGAAAAGAAATTAATACTTTAATTAAGACACCTGCTAAATATGCCTGAAATGTTAAAAGTACTTTTACCAGAAGCAAGTCATGTCGACTTTGCATTTTAGGAATAAAATAATAGGAGTATGCATGTTAAAGTTAGACCATTCTGCAAATATAAAATTTAGAACTGACCACCCTCCTCCATCCAAAAAGAAAAGAGAAAGAGTCAAATAAATTAGAGCAAAGTTGGACACTATTATTTTGGCCTAGTTCAAGTATATCGGCCCATTATTTGACTTTCATGACCCCTTAAAATTTCTTACTTCAGTGAAAACGTCCAAGTCGAAACTAAGATCTTAATTTGACATATAATTATCTTCATTATGATTGAAACTAGAACATGTGTTTGATTAAGTTTATAAGTTGCATGTCAAACTAGCCAGCAAAGTATTTTTCAATTTGATTTATGTACTCTGGTTAACACAAATTAAAAATGTGTATAGTCAAGGGCTTATAAGTCAAAATTAGCCAAAAACCAAAATTGATCACTCCTAACTTATTGTTTTACAGCTTATAAACACTTTTGATTTTTCAAATATTTTATAAATTTATCTCTAATATCTTTTGTAATATACGAAATACTTTTCCTACATAACTTTTTGTTGTTTTTCAAATCTATTTTCGTCATTTGTCTTTTAATAATTATGTAAATATTCTTTTAAATTATATATTTTCTTAAATAGCTTCATAGACATTTTAATTATTTTAATAGAAAAAGTGCTTATCAACTACTTCTTTTTAATTGGATCAAACGAGCTCTTAGTCCTTCGCTTTCCCTATGATGTGTTGTAACTAATTCTTTTTGCATACCTTTTTGAATTTTTCTATATATACAGATCAGGATAATCCTCTATATGTGACATCGTATATAGTCTTGAAACTTGATTGCTTGGCTTTGTGGAATAAAATAACAAAATTGTACTTCTTTTTGTAAAAATATGTACCAATCTACATTATCCTATATATTATGTCTAATATATATGTACTTGCAGGGTTCAATATTATAAGAAAAATAAATTATTCAGAAACTTCATCAGTAAAATGCATGGCACGTAAAACTTTTTCACAGGTATATTATCTATTGATTAGTTATTTAGTATTAATCTTCTGGTGCTTTTCTTATTCCAGTTTCATCCCAACAAACTTCTATTGATAGACTTCATTTTGTAATGATGAATATTGACTATAAATATTATTTATCTTTCCAACCAAAAATTGAGTTTAAGTTAGATGTATATGTTGCCTATATATATTACAACAAATAAAGATTACCTGATGTTACCTGAGTGTAAAAATCGTTTACATTAACGATACATATTACTTAAACAAAATTGGAATATATAATATTTTCAACTTCACCAAGGTCGCGATATCCGTAAAACCCCTTATAAAATAATGTGCAAAAACCAATTAAAAGCACTTAAGCAGAAGGTCAATATCGATCGACATCATCGTTTATCACAAGGTAAACCGACCTAGCGTAAAGAAGTTGCACTGTAGTACATATATTAAACTAATTTAAACAAGCAACAACACATATAATGTGATTTCAATCCTATTCGTTAACAAGTACCAAAAGAAATTTGATACTCTCGCTTTTTGTTAGTGGAACATAGCACATCTCGCACACTTGCTCACTGGCTGAAGACTAATTAGGATCACAATTGTTTTCATACTTATTATATCAATAAACATATTGTCCACAATTAAAATTCACATGGCTAGCTAGTAAAGTGATCTAGAAAGGAGAAATGCCAGAGGTGCTGCAAAAATCAAAATGGAGTTCCCATTATGTTGGTCGATGGCGGCTGATAATTCATTGTATCATGGCAGAAACAAAAGGAAAAGTTAGAAGGGTAAACAATGGGCAGGTACGGACGCATTCACACTGTTGTTTAGTCGTGCGAAATTATTAGCAACTAATTTCACTTCTATATGTAGTGGTGTAAGTAGAATTTCTCGTAAATTCTTATAATGACAAGTGATGTCATTTTTGTAGATAAGAGAAGGTTACTCAGATAATAAACTGTTAGACTATGTAAATATTTAGTTAAATATATTTTGTAATCTTCTATTTTAGGATAGCATATGTTAGAATTATATTAGTCAAATTAGTTTCTAATTTGTAGCCTACAATTAAGTTGTAAATGCTGTATATTAACCTATTCAAGGAATGAGAATGATCACGGCAAATATTCTCTTACATGGTATCAGACTAGGTCTCTCCTAAAACCCTAGCATCCTAAACCCTAGCCGCCGACCACTTTTTTCATCTTACTCCTCTTCGGCCCTTCCTCCTCCTCTTCTCCATGGCTGACGCGTCCAAGTTGCACCCTGCGACTACAGTCACCAATATCAAATCATGCATTCCTATTGTTCTTGACTATGAAGGAAGCCAATACAATAACTGGGCTACCCTCTTCAAGCTCCATTGCCGAGCAAACTTGGTGATCGACCACATACTACCTCCTGCCTCCCCCAACGTGCCACCACCGGCACCCGCAGCCGAAAAACTTGCCACAAAGGCTCTATGGGAACGGCTAGATGACATCGTTCGTCAATGGATATATGGTACAATATCGAATGATCTTCTCAACACAATCATTCATCAAGAGGACATCGCAGCCGAGGCTTGGAATCGTCTTGTTCATCTCTTTCAGGACAACAAATCGGCTAGGGCTCTTGCTTTTGATGCAAAATTCACCAACACCAAATTGGTGGATTTTCCGAATGTGAAAGCATACTGCACCAGGCTAAAAGTTCTTGCAGACAATCTCGCAAACGTTGGCCACAAAGTTTCCAACGAACACCTTGTGTTTCGTCTTCTGCGAGGGTTATCGGAAGAATATAAAACCTTTCGAACGACGGTGCAGCACCGTTCTCCTCTCCCATCTTTTGACGTTGTCCGGTCGATGCTCGAACTTGAGGAAGACAGTCATGGCGAGGATGCCATCCACGACTCCGGGTCGAATGCTGCTCTCGTTTCCCAAAATATTAATCCTCATAATTTCTCTGGTAATGGGCAGCCTAACAATTCTGAAAATACCTTCAACAATCGAGGAAATTCTCACAATCGTGGAAAGAAGAACAACCGCGGTGGGACCGGGAATGGGCAAAGCAGCGGCGGGGGCAGCCGGAACAATGCCCAGGCCAACCAGCCCGCCGCGTCGCAGCACCAGGGGGCTACTGCCCCGTCGTGGTTCTTTCCACTGTGAGATGCCTGGGGGCCACCCCACCGTGCTCGTACCCCACTGCTGGGTGGCAGCAGCCTCGCGGTTGGCAGCAGCCACGCCCAGCTCCGTCACAGCAGGGAGTTCTTGGTGCTCATCCTCCACAGTCTTTCTACTCGGCAGCCTCGTCATCACATGGTGGGTATGCGCCCACGGATATTGATAATGCTATGCACACAATGTCTTTGAATCCGCCCGATGATAACAATTGGTACATGGACACCGGAGCCACATCTCACATGACCAACTCCCAAAGTACTCTCTCGTCTTACTATCAATTGAGCAAAAATAATGGCATTGTTGTTGGTAATGGTAACATGATACCGATTCGTGGTTATGGTCATACATCCCTCCAAGTAAATCCCTCCTTACACCTGAAAAATGTTTTACATGCACCTAAAACTCATCAAAAACCTTATTTTCGTTCGTAAATTTACTATCGATAATATGGTTTCTGTTGAATTTGATCCTTTTGGCTTTTCTGTGAAGGATTTACGGACGGGGAGCAAACTCATGAGATGTGAGAGTTCGGGTGATCTTTATCCATTCTTCAAAAATTATCGAGCCATCTCGCCTTCCGCACCATCTGCTTTTACCGTCATCTTTCCTCATATTTAGCACTCCCGTTTAGGTCATCCCGGGGATGTAATTCTTAGTTCTTTACGTAGTAGTAATTTGATTGAATGTAATAAGGCTCGAAAAAATGTTTGTCATTCTTTCCCTTTGGGGAAATTAATTAAAATGCCTTTTTATGACTTTCTTTCAACTACTACTATGCCATTTGACATTGTTCACAGTGATTTATGGACTTCACCTGTTCTTAGCTCTTCTGGTCACAGATATTATGTCTTATTTCTTGACAATTATACTAATTTTCTTTGGACTTTTCCCATCAAAACAAAGTCCCAAGTTTATGATTGTTTCTTGTCTTTCCGGACTTTCATTCGCACTCAGTTTGAAAAAGAAATAAAAACCTTTCAATGTGACAACGGGTGTGAATTTGATAATGGCCCTTTTCATAAATTTTGTGAACAAAACGAGGTGCTTTTCCGATTTTCTTGCCCGCACACCTCACCCCAAAATGGTAAGGCGGAACGGAAAATTAAATCCATAAATAATAATGTTCGTACACTCCTTGCCCATGCATCTATGCCCCCCTTTATTGGCTTCACACCTTGTCCATGGCAACGTACCTACACAATATTCTCCCTTCTAAAATCTTAGCATATAAGACACCCACTCAGATTCTTTATCAAAAGACTCCATCCTACTCTCATCTCCGAGTTTTTGGTTGTCTATGCTTTCCTCTATTTCCGTCCACACAAATTCATAAGCTACAATCTAGGTCCACTCCGTGTGTTTTCTTGGGGTATCCTTCTAATCATCGGGGGTACAAATGCTATGATTTATCGAGCCGAAAATTAATCATAGCTCGGCATGTGTGGTTTGATGAAAACTCCTTTCCATTTTCACAAATAAATAGTCCATCTTCTACCTCATATGAGTTTTTGGGTGATGATAATTCTCCATTGAGATTACATTTATTGCATGACCAGGCCGCTGCTCTGCCGCCTGCAACCCACCACCCGAGCTCACCTATCTCCCCTCCTCCCTCGTCGTAAAACCCTCCCGCCACCCTAGCTGCCCGCCAGCTCCTTCCCAGTTCTTCCGCGGTCTAGCCAGCAGTCCCGCCACTGCCAGCCCCTCTGTCTCCCTCGCTGCCAGCTCCCCACCTCTGCAGTAGCCCCATCCCTGCCAGCCCCCCACCCGCTCCTCGCATGACTACACATAGTCAACATGGGATATTTAAGCCGAACTTGAAATACCATAATCAAGCCTTAAGTGTCACCAACAATTCCATCTCCCCTATTCCCCGGAATCCAGTTGGTGCGCTTAATGACCCGAATTGGAAAATGCTATGCAAGATGAATATAATGCTCTTATTGATAGTAAAACTTGGGAGTTGGTCCCTTGTCCTTCAAACGATAATATTATTCGGTCTTTATGGATTTTTCGGCATAAAAAGAAATCTGATGGTTCTTTTGAGAGGCATAAAGCCCGTCTTGTAGGTGATGGCAGGTCTCAACGGGAAGGTGTTGATTGTGACGAGACTTTTAGTACGGTCGTCAAACCGGCAACTATCCGTGTGGTACTTACTATTGCTTTATCCCACTCTTGGCCCATTCACCAACTTGATGTAAAGAATGCTTTCCTGCATGGCAACTTGAATGAGACCGTCTATATGTATCAGCCCTTGGGATTCTGGGATCCGGCTTGTCCCGATCATGTTTGTCTCTTGCGTAAGTCTCTTTATGGCTTGAAATAGGCACCCCGGGCATGGTATCAGCGTTTTGCTGATTTTGTGGCAACCATTGGTTTTTCGCATTGTACATCTGATAACTCTCTCTTCACTTATTGTCGTGGAAAGTATACTGCTTACATTCTGTTATATGTGGATGATATTATTCTAATTGCATCTTCAGACTCTCTTAGACTCGGAATTATGTCCAAGTTAGCTACGGAATTTGCAATGAAAGACTTGGGTCCGTTGAGCTATTTTTTGGGGATTGCCGTCTCCCAGGACAAAAATAGCCTATTCATGTCTCAGAGTTCTTATGCAGAGGATATTCTTGACAGGGCAGGGATGTCACAATGTAAGCCTTGCCCCACACCAGTTGATACAAAAGGCAAAATCAGCGCCAATTTGAGCGCCTCATATGAAGATCCTACGAAGTATCGTCGGCTGGCAGGTGCTTTGCAATACTTGACATTTACTCGGCCAGACATATCGTACGCAGTCCAACAGGTTTGCTTGTTTATGCATGATCCCAAAGTCGAGCATATGGAAGCATTAAAACGCATCTTGCGTTACATTCGAGGTACGATTGACTTTGGTACGCATTTATACAAAACCTCTCTATAGTCACTACTAGCATATACAAATGCTAATTGGGGAGGATGTCTAGACACCCGACGCTCCACATCGGGTTATTGTGTATATTTTTGGGATAACTTGATTTCTTGGTCTTAAAAGCGCCAACCCACTCTATCTAAGTCTAGTGCTGAAGCTGAATACAGAGGGGTTGCTAATGTTGTCTCTGAATCTTGTTGGATTCGTAATCTGTTGCTTGAACTCAATTGTCCTATTCGTAAAGCAACTTTGGTCTATTGTGACAATGTGAGTGCCATTTATCTGTCTGGAAATCCGGTACAACATCAACGTACCAAGCATATTGAAATGGACATTCACTTTGTTCGTGAAAAGGTTAGACGTGGAGAGGTTCGCGTCCTACATGTTCCGTCCCGTTATCAGATTGCAGACATTTTCACCAAAGGTCTTCCGCGCGTACTATTTGATGATTTTCGGGACAGTCTAACCGTTCGTAAACCTACCGCTTTTACTGCGGGGGTGTGTTAAACTATGTAAATATTTAGTCAAATATATTTTGTAATCTTCTATTTTAGGATAGCATATGTTAGAATTATATTAGTCAAATTATTCTAGTTTGTAGCCTACAATTAAGTTGTAAATGCTGTATATTAACCTATTCAAGGAATGAGAATGATCACGACAAATATTCGGTTACATAAACACCTTTCACCTTGATATCGCTTGAGGCTAGATATATCCGATCTTGATTTTGAGCAATAACTACTTGTAGGTATCTTCAAGATGGTATGATTAAGACATATTTTCTAAGAAAAGATGTTCTCGATGAAGTTTAAAAATAGATTAAATACTCTTTTGGTTTGTACATAAAAAAGTACAGTATTAATATATAAAAATTATATAGAGATACATTTCATAAAAAACTATTACTTCCTCTATATCAAATTATGTAACATAGTTTGAATTTCGAGACTTAAATTTATTAATTTTGACCATAAATTCGGATATAGAATCTTTAAATTTTTTTAAAATAAAATTCATATATTTGGAAACTATATCGGAAGTACTGTAAATTACAATAATTAACAACAACAACCTCCCATACTAGTCAAGGAAAAACTTATTTGACTCTTGAATTTGAAAAGTGCCATATAAATTGGGATGGAGAGAATATATGCATAGAGCTACATTTTTTAGAAGAATACACCTGTATTTTCTATACTTGTTAACTTAAAATTCTGGGTTGAAAAAGAAAAACTTAAAATTCTGGCTTGCACGGTGTAGTGTAGGGTGTGAATGGTTTTCCAAAAAATCGATTGAACCGACTAAACCGTACCGTACCAAATCGATTTTTAGATTTTTTTTTAATAAAATCGAAAGTTTCAATATAAATCTATAACCGTACCGAAAATTAGGTTAGGTTTTTATTTCTTAGAAATTACCGAAAAATTACCGAACCGAATAAATATATATTTAGAAAATATATTTTAGGTATTAAATTAAAATACAAAGCATTAACTTTTCTTCCGTCTTTATTTTTTCTAAGTTTTAGAGTTATTATTCCAGTTAGCATGGTATTATCTATAAATTTATCTTGTAAATTCTTTAGCTTAAGATTTAGTACAATTACCCTTTAATCTAAGCTTTACTAGTTCAGGTAAGTTAGAAGTATTGGTTCATCTATTTCAAATTAACTGATTTTTATGAAAATTACCAATTTAATTATTAATAGAGTTATTCTCTTTAACATTTTTTTTATGATATTGATATCCTATATAAGTAACAAGTACAAGTATATATTTAGTAGTGACATTCATTAGTGAGTTGTTTATAACATTTTAATTTATAACTTTAATTATTTTTTTGGTATTGCATTGGTCATTAGATGATCTTTTAAAATATCAAAAATTAACCGAATCAAACTGATAACGAAGAAAACCCGAGATAATGGGACTGTTTCGAAAACTCTAATTTTGGTTGTATAACATAAAATAACCGAAAATTTGATCTGATATAAATTCTTTAAAATAATCGACCAAACCGTACCGTACCATTAACACCCATCGTAGTGTGTCAATTATATAATTGCTGAGTCCACTAATTAAAGATAGTGTTTGGCCGACAAGAACTTCTGATTAAGAATTTCTTACATGACTAACAACCTGTTTGGCCAAGCTTATTTTTCTCTCAAAAGTACCTATTTTTTTAATAAGTGCTTATTTTAAAAAAAAGTGAGGTGTTTGGCCAAGATTTTGGGAGAAAATAAGTGTTTTTGGAGAGTAGAAGAAGCAGTTTTTCAGAAGCTAAAAAAAATAGCTTTTGCCCCAAAGTACTTTTTTGAAAAGTACTTTTGAGAAAAATACGCATAGAAGCACTTTTTAAAAGCTTGACCAAACACTAATTGCTGCTCAAAAGTACTTTTTAAATTAATTGGTCAAACACAAACTGCTTTTAGCCAAAAATACTTTTTTGAAAAGTACTTTTTAAAATAAGCTGTTTTTAGAAGTTTGGTCAAACAAGCTATAAGTTTTATAGGCATGTGGCGCTATGTGATGCCTTTTTGAAGTTTCATTTATTTATTTATTTATTTATTTTATATGATGGCTGCTCTCCTAATTGAAAGAGCAAAAAAAAAATTATTCTATTTAGACTGATAATTTGTATAATATTGTTATTGAAATTTGGTATTTCCTGTCGATGTATATACGTCATAGACGTCACCCGAGAAGAATTATGACTAAATGTGTCGGTTGGGTTGAGTTTGGAATCCGCGACTTTTGTAGTACAAAAAAAAAAAAGTTGAACCAAACTAGCACAAAAAAAAAAAACATTAGTAGGTTTCACGCACTAAATTAGTGCGTGAAAGGACCAAACTGTAAAAATGCAAGTTGGGCCTTTCACGCACGAATTTCGTGCGTGAAGGAGGCAACAAAAAGTCGCCCCCTCCTTCCCCACCACAGACCCGACCATTTCACCCATCCACCAACCCGCCATTAACGCCGTTTTCAGTGGTCCCCAACCCCCCAAAACGCTATTTCGTGTTGTTTTTCAATCCAAAACTCAATATTCTTGGTTTATTGAAGTGTAGCAATAAGTTTCTAAGGTTAGATTTTGGAATAGAGCGGCGCAGAGCTCATTTTGAAAACTCAAAAACACCTTCATTCTAGGTATTACTATGAATTTTTTTTATTACATTGCTAAATATATTATTACCTTAGGTATGGGGGAGGGATCTGTGGTGGATTGCGCATTTTTTTTGTGCATTTCTGGGCAGTCCGCACCCACCACTACGACTGCCCCCTTTAATTTTTTTTTTTTTAATTTGTTTATCTATTGTTAATTAGTTAATTATTTATTGCTTGTTTATTTAGTATTTGTTAATTGTTCGATTAGCGACTTAAGTATTTATTAATTGTTAGACTAGCTATTTCAATTGTTAGACTGGCTAATTATTTATTTAGTTTTTGTTAAGCCAATTTTTTATTTGTTAATAATTTCTTAATTGTTTCATTAGTTAATTAATTGTTTATTTGTTAACTATACGATAATAATTTATTAATTTTTTGATTAGTCACTTAATTATTTATTTATTAAATATATGATAATAACTTGTTAATTATTTGATTAGTTAGTTAATTGTTTGTTTATTAATTATTTATACTAATTGTATGCTAACTAATTGTTAATTATTTGACTTATTAATTTTTAATCTTTATATTTTAGGATTCATAACCCATAGCTTAGGATTGAAAACCCTTAATATAATTTTCGATAAAAGATTACATAAGTAATATTACTTGTTAATGATTTATTTAAAATACGTAAAACAGATGGGTCACCACAATCCTTAATAAAATTTTCAATAAAAGATTACATAACTAATATTACTTGTTAATGATTGATTTAAAATACGTAAAACAGATGGGTCACCACAATTCTTAATAAAAATTTTGATAAAAGATTACATAACTAATACTACTTGTTAATGATTGATTTAAAATGCGTAAAACAGATGGATCACCACCTTCTTGATCCGGGGCCCTTCGACCGAGAGTTACTGTATCTTCAGCCCGAGCATAGGTCGCAACATATATGGACATCCGACCTGCAGCCTGAGTCTCAGGTCCGTACCCGGTTAGGGGACTCAACATGGGAGATCTTAGTTGCTCGCCCCCCACATCCTCGTGTCCTGGATATACTACGTCGGGGCAGTATCTACCGGTGCGTCGAAGTTGGTCGGGTACAGCACGATAGGAACTATTCTCAAAACTCGCCAGTGGTACCAAATATGGATGTTGGTCAATCCTCTCAGTTCGGTGGAGTTGATCATTCTCCACACCATGACAGTGCTTATGAACAACAGTAAGTTCATCACCTTGATATTAAATTATATATATATATATATGTTGGTATTTAAAATATGTTACTTTTGGTGTAGGAGGATGAATGCACTTAATAATGAAGATTTTCCTAATTATTATGAGTCATCATGAAGTGATGACAATGAAATAGCTAATAATGCAGAGGTAACCGATGATGATGATGTTCAAGTTGGTATGACCAACAATATTCCACAAAGCCAAAACCAACAAGAACCAATGCACCACCACGTACCACCACCGATGGCTGAAAACCCAACTTCTGAAAGCCCAATTCTGTGGCATTCTAACAATATCCCTTATCTTGACAGCCTGCAGGGTCGTGATGATGCATTTGTCTTCACAAGAGAAGATGATGATAGTCGCCTAAAAACCTGGATTGAACCAAAGGATCTCAACAAAGATCGATGCTACCTTCCAAAGGGAATGTTGTTCGCATCCAAAAAGGCGTTGCAACGGGCTGTCAAAATTTATTGTTTTAAGGACATGAGGGAGTTTAAGGTTGATCAGTCAAACACAAAGATATGGAGGCTAGTTTGTAGACGACGGTATCAAGGCTGTGAGTGGTTGCTTCGGGGAATTGTTAAGCCTGATGGTATGTGGGCTATCACAAAATTCCGCGAAAGACACACTTGTGATATGGAAGAAAATCGAGCAGATCATTATAATTTAGATACAGACATGATTGCTCAAGTGTTACTTAAAGACATTGCCGAAACGCCAAGGTAACTTATCCTACCTAGTACACTATATGTCTTATATCAATTGAAAGATCATTACTAAATGTTGTTTGTTTAAACTTGTGCAGGTTCCCCATCAAAGATTGTATTCGAAACGTTCAAACCGGATATAGTAAAACTATAAGCAACAGAAAGGGATTTCTCGGGCGTAGACACGCTTTTGAGATGGTCTTTGGAAATTGGCATACTTCTTTTCAATCGCTGCCAAGGTATATGACAGCTCTACAACATTTTAATCATGGTACTGTTGTAGAGTGACGGCTTATAGAGGGTAAAATCTTCAACTTCGTATTTTGGACATTCAAACCATGCATTGATGATTTTTCTCACTGCCGACCAGTGATATCCATAGATGGTACGCATGTATATGGTGCCTACGACATCAAGCTCCTAATTGCAATAGGAATGGATGCCAATGGGTCAATATTTCCTCTTGCTTTCGCAATTGCCGCTAACGAGAGCAACGACACATGGGGGATCTTTTTGACCTATTTGAAAACTCATGTTATTAAGGATCGTACTGGCATATGCGTGCTGTCTGATCGTCACAAAGGGATATTGCACAATATGGATAATTTACCGGGGTGGCGGCCTCCCTTTGTTTACCATGGCTATTGTTTAAGGCACTTGAAGGCAAATTTGCAATCAAAGTTTCACAATGGCACTCTAAACAAATTGATGTGGGGGGCTGCGATGGAGCATCAACAACGAAAATGGGCTGCAAAAATGGATCTGATCAGGGCAGTGAGTGAACCCGCATACGTTTGGTTGATGAAGCTCGAAGTTGAAAAATGGACGCTTCATGCTGATGGAGGCAAAAGATGGGGCATGCTCACAACAAACAGCTCATATTCTTTCAATGGCTTGCTGAAATCTGCTCGAGGACTACCTGTCACCGCAATGGTGAGAATGACTTTCAAGCAGGTTGTGGAGCGATTTGTGGTTAGGATAAGGCAGTCCAGAGCGATATTAGCCAATGGCGGGACATGGATGCCAAAGCCCTTAAAAAATATGGAGCATTATAGAAAAAAATGTGAGCATCACCAAATGACTGAGTATGACCCAATTCAACATGTGTATGAAGTTAGGACTCGTTATTACAACAGTAAGGGTGGAAACGTGCATACCGTTTATGTGGCAACAAGAACATGCACTTGTGGTAAGTGGCAAACGTACCACATGCCGTGTTCTTATGCTGTCAAGTGCTTCGAGAGAATGAGAAAAACGGTAACAAGTTATGTGGCGGGGAATACAAGGTCCACAATTACCTTAGAGCATATTCCGGTCAATTCCACCCACTTGGTAATGAAGCTTATTGGCCAAACGAGCCGTTTTCGATGGTTGCTAACAAGGATTACATCAGGAAATTAGGCATTAACTCACGGAGCCGTAGACCCAATCAAATGGATGTTAGTGAAAGAACTTACTCTCGCAAGTGCTCTATATGTAAGCAATATGGCCATGACAAGCGTTCGTGTGGGCAACAAGGCTGTGGTAGTACAAGCACGTCTCGAAATAATAGAGTCTCTACAACTTGAAGATTGTATTGTTATTGTAATTCATTATTGTATTGCTTTGAATTAGTATTGTAATTAAATGGAATGAATTATTTTTTAATTAGTATAAACCTCTCGTATTGGATGAATTATTATTAAATCAAATATTTATATCTGTACATTCAAATATAATAAAACACTTAAATCAAAACCCTATAAATATGACAAGTTTCAAAACTTACTTCGGGGCACTTTAGAACCCCTAAAACGACGATCCAAACGTTTAGGTGGATTTGATGTAGTGAGCCGACATTATTGTACGCAAAAAAAGATATTAAGTTTTATATAAAATATTGATATTTTGGGATTTTGAAACATGACTAATCTTTGCCCAAAGTATGGAAAAAAAAAGTGATTTGAAAGGTAACATAAAAAAAAAAAAAAACAACAACAACAACAAAAGGCCTCCTTCACGCACGAAATTCGTGCGTGAAAGGCCCAACTTGCATTTTTATAGTTTGGTTCTTTCACACACTAATTTAATGCGTGAAACCTACTAATGTTTTTTTTTTTGTGCTAGTTTGGTTCACCTTTTTTTTTTTTTGTGCTACAAAAGTCGCGAATTCGTTGAGTTTGGGAGAGGACTAAAATGAACAAAATTAATAAATGGGGTCAGGGGAGGGGGGGGGGGTCATATGATCAAAATAATTTAAGTTAATAAATGATGAATCATAGAGTCAAAATAAGTTGAGTTACTAAATGAACAAGTCATTGTCAGGATAACCAATTCATTCAACTCTTACCAAGTTTTAATTTTATTATTTATTTAATTATCTAATACTATATTTTTTACATATAAAAAAATTGGATAAAGTTTCTCATGATTCAATTCAGGCTACATAATAGTCCAAAGTGTGGAAGGGTTAAATTAAGCAGGACAAAATGGACTACCCAAACTTAAACGGGTTTAGACAAATCATATTTTTAATAATTTTTTGTGCGGAGTGCTCTTCAAATGCACTGGTCTTTAATTTTCTCACCTCAAATTGGTGGTCTTTAATTTTTGTCCTTTCGCCTAATACCATGAGGTTTGAGGTTCGAACCCTAGTTCAGTATAAAAAATAAAAATAAAAAAAAGAAGACAATTTAGCAAGACAGAATTTTGTAGTAAAGTTAGGCCTGTTCAGGCCAAAATTAGGCCTTAAGGTATAAGGCAAAACTCTGCCTTAACGTAGAGTTTTGGCATGCCTGAAGGCAAAACTCTACCTTAAGGTAGAGTTTGACTGCTATCTCTACCTTAAGTGAAACTCTACCTGAAGGTAGCAAAATTCTGCTTGCAGGCAAATCTCTACCTTGCGAATCCAAACTCTATCTTGAGATTTTAATTTTTTTTTTTTTGATTGAGCGGAGGTTCGAACCTGAAACCAAGGAGTTCTAGCAAAGGGAAAAAATTAAAGACCACCAATTTAATGGGCAAAACTTAAAGACCGCCCCAAAATAAGGCATTCCTGCGAATTGCCCTATTTTTAAGGGATAATTTTATCATCCCTATTGTGAGTCTTGACCAACATTTAATACAAATAGGGTCATTTGCACTTTTGTCCCTATTTTGTGCCGGTCTTTAATTTTTGTCCTTCAAATGGGCTGGTCTTTAATTTTCGCTCTTCAAAATCGAACTTACGCATATTGAGCATAAATTACATATCATAATATCCACAAGTTATGCCTACGCCTTTAAAGAACGTATGCCCCTATAGGCATAAGTTCGATTTTAAAGACAAAAAAATTATAGACCAGTCCATTGGAAGGAGAAACCGTGCAATTACTTGATCCAAATATATCTAAGTAGTGCACCAACTGAATAATATTAACAGAAATTTCAGCTGACATGTTCCATAAAAATCATAACCTTATCCATAATTTATCACAGTTCTTGTTACTACGCATCCGCATCATCTGATAGAATTATACTCGTACTTAATAAGCATCCTATACAAACTCAAGATTAATACATAAAGCAATACCAAATCGTGAATAAATAAATAAAAACTTAAACAACCTAGACTCAAATGTTCTCGCACAATGATTTGCAAAAATTGATTCCAGCTAAATATGATACTATATTTATAGGTATGGATACAGAGCCGAGCAAATCGAACCCAATCTGAATCTAAAAGAGCTGAGCTGAGTTGAGCTCCAACCAAGTTTTACCTAGTTTGTTATAATTTTTTTTTTTTTTAATAATAGTCCACTAGGCTTTTGGCCTAGGGCTAATTTTATAAATTTTATCAAAAAAATCCAGAAGTTTGTACAACTCTAGCCAAAAGGCTAATGAAAATACAAAATTTAAACTAATGATCAAATTAAGACTTATAACTTGTCTTAATTTGATATTACAAATTGTTAAAAAATTACTAATAGAATGAAATTTGAAATAATTGCTCCATAAAGAACTTCTGTTTCTATATCTCACATGCTCTATATTTGGCCCTCTATATGCACCAAGGCAGTACATTTTCTAACTAATGACCAGTTCTCAGTAGGATGAGCATCCCGGGGTGCTAATACCACCAACTAAGAAACAACCACTAAATAGAAACTGTATGCCCATGTGTACTCAAGAGGTCTGTTGTGTTCTATGTGCTCAATCATTAGGAGCAATAATTCCACTTCCTGTCATTTGTCAAAAGTGCCTCCAACCAGTTGCAATTTATGCTGGTAAAACTTCTCAACATCCTGATTACACTGTGTTTCGCTGCTTGTTGGTATTCCTTCAGTGTGGTTGTTTTGTGGTACTTGTTGAATTAAAATCCTCCATTTATGTTAGTTTGTGTACCTGCAACCATTAGCAAACAGTTAGTGTAAACTACATCCTTCACATTCTCCTCCCAAAGGATTTGAGTGTGAGGACCTCCTTTTCTCCCACCTTCCCCCTATATTCAGTCTCCTTAACATGATCTAATTCTTAGACAGGGCAGCTGTAATTTGTCACTGTTCACAATTCTTTTACAGTGGCTCTCCATGTCATGAAAGGAATTGAATTGTATGTCCCCTGTGTCCAAAGCTAAATTAGCCAAGTGATCTGCTAATTTGTTTCCTTCCCTATAAATATGCTCTATCACCACCACTTTTTCCTCACTTATTCTCCAAATTTCTTCCACCA
Source organism: Lycium barbarum (assembly GCF_019175385.1). Taxonomy (NCBI): domain Eukaryota; kingdom Viridiplantae; phylum Streptophyta; class Magnoliopsida; order Solanales; family Solanaceae; genus Lycium; species Lycium barbarum. The sequence continues at coordinate 114,925,729 of NC_083344.1, read as the reverse complement.
TAGTAATGATTTGCCAAGGAATTTCCCATGTCCTTTGAATAGAGTTCTTCAGCAAAAGTGAATCTGTCTCTATCCTTATTTGATCCCATTGACTGTCTTTTAAATACCTGAGAGCCTGTAAAATGGCTAGGGCTTCTGCCTCGGTGTTGGTGCTTTGAAGATCCTCTATTTCTCTGGCCTGTGCTTGTATCACATCTCCCCTTTCATCCCTTACACAAAAGGCCCATGAACTCCTACCCGGGTTTCCTCTTGAGGCTCCATCAGTATTGACTTTTATCCATCCAATATCTGGAGTTCTCCAAGTCACTGGTGTTACTCTTATCTTTGGAGAATATCTCTGTAATGCCTCAACGATCACACTCCAATTATATGGTGCATACCTAAAATTTTTCCTTCTCACCTTCATGAATTGAATCAAAGTATGCATCACCTGGTAAATGAGTTTTGTGATTGACACCTTCCCTTCATGTCTCATAGTGTTTCTCCTCTTCCAGAGTTCCCAAATAATAATAGCAGGGACAGCTTGGTTGATACATTTGGTATGTAGTCTACTAGGCATATCCCACCATCTGTTAATTATTTGGGTAACTTGCAAATTCTCAGTATTTATCCCCACTGGTCCACAAAAATACTTCTAGATGGCTTGAGCTGTTGGTGAGTGTAAAAAGACATGGGAGGTATCTTCCACTTTTGGATGTTGACAACAATAGCATCTGGAAGGGAATTGGTGTCCCCATTTCTTCAACTTATCATCCAGTGGTAGCTTGAACTTCCAAAATCTCCACATAAAAAAAGATATCTTTATTGGTAGTCCTTTGATCCACATATGCTTATACAAATTACTGGGGTCTTTTCTTTGTCTGAGCAATTGAAATGCAGACCCAACTGTGAATTTCCCCCTCGAATCTAATTTCCAGAAAGCCTTATCTGCTTGGCCATTTTCATTTGGTGGATTAATGTGCTGCACAATATGGTCTGCTAGATCCTCAGGAAGGATTCTTCTTAGCAACTGTTCATCCCATTGCCCCACTTCTGCAGTTTCTTTTACAAGGATGATTGTGGGATCACACTCAAAATCTGGTGGAGTAATATGGTATAGGGCTCCCAGTCCTGTCCAATTATCAAACCAAAAATAAGAATTACCTTATTGAAGCTTCCACCATATCTCATGTTCCATCTCATCTCGGTATTTAATCATCTTCTTCCACACATAAGTACCTGATCCGCTAGGGGCTATCACAACATGAAACTTCTTTAAGTACTTATTACTCATGAAAGTTCTCCATAAGGATTGTTTGGTTCTCATGTTCCACCACAGTTTAGCAAAGAGGGCTTTAGATATATCTTGTAGGCTTCTAAACCCCATGCCACCTTCTTCTTGTGGGTGACATAAGGTTGTCCAAGTTGCCCAGTGCTTACTTGAATTTCCCACAGAGTTGCTCCAAAAGAACTTAGCAAACAATCTATGAATCTGAGCAAGTATAGCACTAGGAGGGTCACAAGCGGATATTAGGTGTATAGGCATGCTCTGTAAAACATGTTTAATCAGTGTTGTCCTTCCTCCAATAGATAACAGCTTACCAGTCCATGAGCTCAGTCTATTCTGAATCTTTTCTGTTATCTCCTTGTAGTGAATGTTCCTTCTTCTCCCATAGTAGATTGGTACACCCAAATATGTGAATGGAAAATCCTTTTTAGGAATCTGGGTGACAGAAAATACCAGCTCCTTAATGTTATGAGATGTCAAATGATGCATATAAACAACACTTTTCTGCTTGTTGATCTTCTGGCCACTCACCTTCTCATAATTACTCAAAGTCTTCATCACTAATCTCATAGATTGTTCATTAGCAGAGGTGAAAATGATAGTATCATCTGCATATGCCAAATGATTGACATATGGACTCCATTTTGGCATCCCATATTCCTTGTACTCATCCTCAGTATGCAGTGTATTGAGAGCCCTAGACAAACATTCTGCAGCCAAAATGAATAAAGTAGGGGACAGTGGATCTCCTTGCTTTACTCCTCTAGATGATTTGAAGAATTCATGAGGTTGCCCATTAATCAAAATGGAATACCAATTATTTGAGATAACCCTAAACACCAGATCAATAGTAAATTCACCGAACCCCATTCTCCTCAGGACTTTAGTTAGAAATAACCATGATACTCTGTCATAAGCCTTTTCCATGTCAAGCTTAATGACAACATTTACAGGCTTTCCTCTAATCCTAATATCATGTACAATTTCCTGAGCCAACAGAATGTTTTCTACAATATTCCTGCCTCATATCAGAAAATGTATTAATTTCTTTCTTCTTTGGTATCAAAACCAAATTGGTACAAGTTACATACCTTGGGAGTTCATGCCCACAGAAGAATGATCTCATCATGGTCACCAAGTCATTTGCAATAATTTCCCAACAAGCTTGGAAAAATCTTCCTGTGAAACCATCAGGACCCCCTGCACTGTCTCCATTTAAACCAAAAACTGCTCTTTTCACCTCTGCTTCATCTGGCATTTCATAGAGTTGTTGATTTTGTTCTTCTGTAACCATTTTAGGAATCTTATCAAGCATAGAGAAATCTGTAGGGATATTTTCCTCTTTGAATTGGTCTGAGAAAAATCTGATTGCTTCCTGCGCAATCTCCTCTTCAGTGTCCAGCCATGTACCTGTATGATCTTGAATTCTCTGTAATTGTAGTACTGATCAGTTCAACCGAGTTTGTTATAATACCTAATTGAGTATGAGTCGAACCTAATCGAGCTTTGTTGAAGTATAATCAAACTGGAGCTCATAAGCTGTTGTTTAAAGACCATGCACAATTCGATGAAAAATCATGAAATTTATCAAAAACAAATCAGGTGTTAAGTTATCACTCACTTTGTGTCGTCCAATTGGCTCGATATCAACTAAATTGGTAACTCATTCATACTCACTGCATCATTTTTCGTATCACATATATGAATTCAGGCTCTAATCACAAATCTTTTAAGTCAATTTTTCTGCAAGTTACTGCTTTAACCTTGTTCCGTCCTTCCAATATTTTAGCTGTCCACTAATAGCAAAAGGAAAAAAAAAAAAAAAAAAAAGAAGAAGAAGAAGAAGAAGTAATTTACACCTTTTAAAACGTGGCAAATTAGGATGCATTATTTAGGACCATTTTTGGTAGATAAAAAGCACAATCCGACAACTAGCGGATCGATATGAATATTTAGCCCTATGGTAGTTGAGGGTCTATTTCTCCCTCCAACATATTATTTCCACAAAAAGGGAAAAGCTAATTAAAAGTGGTGAACATTTTCCAAATCTGTGTGCTAACGTGCTATTATACTAGTCTAACCAAAATGTATACTTTTCGTACCATGCTAAAACATAATCACATCTCGTGGATCATGACTTGTATTTTAAAATTAATTTAACTAAGTTTTTTGTGTCAAGTGCATATTTTGCTTCTTCTACTGGTAAACATTATAGACCAGTTTCCAATCCTGCTTCTTCTATTAATAAACATTATAGGCTATTTTTTACCAATATACTAATGTTTTAAAAGGAAAATTGGACTCACAATAACCCCTAACGAGAAAATCTCAAAATACACCAATATGATCGCGATGGATTGGAATTGTGATGTTGGGATCTTGGACAGAGATGGATAATATTTTAGTAGATAAATTAAGACCAGTTCATGAAAGAATAGTCGTATATATGCCCTGGAAATATGAGCTATGCACGGTATTTAAATATCTACTTCAAAAGAAAATTGTCTAAAACTACTTATGGGTGGAGTCAAAATTCGTCTTTATTGAGAAGTCGAAGAAAAATCCTTTTGTTAAAAGTAAGAAGAACCTTTTTGGAAAAAATAAGAACCGGAATTTATACATTGATTCGTAAGTTAAATAGTATTATCTCCTGTACGATTCTTAAAGGATACGATTTTACCTAGAGGTGACAAAATTAACCCATGAAAATAAATAACCCGCCCAATCCGAATAAGTTTGAGCCGGTTATTGACCCGCCCATATATTAGCTCAGCGTATTTTATTCCAATTCATTTCAGCGCATTTCAATTTGAGCTGATATATAGCTCAAATTGATCCATAAGAACCTTGCCAAAATATTTTCAAGAAAATAATTTTTTATAATTTAATATGTTATATGCGGCCATAATAAAGATAAAAAAATCGTTTAGGTAGTTAAAAATTATAAAAGAACAAACAAATAAATTAAAATTTAGTAAGAATTAGGTGGGTTAGGTTATGACCGATTATTTAGCCAATTTTAGCTCAATTCATTTCAGCCCAAATCCATTTATAAACTCAATTCATTTTGTCGCGCCCAAATCCAATCCAACCCTCCATTTGACACCCCTAATTTTACCCTATAATTAACAGATTTTTATAGTTTCATATGGCTAACTCCTCGATAAGTTTGATATTTGCCACATACAGAATTTTCGCCTTTAGTCATTCGCCTCATGCATATGCTGCAATGACGTACCATGTGCGGTTTTAGTCTTGAATGTAATTGTATGCCAAAATCGTGTGCTTCAATATTACGTATGAGTATATCGTTAAACATATATAGCTTTAATTATTTTTATACATTCTTTAATTATGAATTCTATATTTAATTCTGAAGTATTTTTGTTACCTTTTTCATGCTTAAATATTGATTTTTTTTTTTTTACAATTTTGGTAAAAGTTGAAATTGAAACAGCCGAGATTGAAGTTAACGTCCCATACAATATGATAGATATGCCTCAATGGCTCGACTTTATCATGGGGTTTTGTAATGGATTCTGTATATAACATACGGTTTAATAGAAAGACGGTGAGAGAGATTCATATTAAAACATTTCTCGCAAGTTGTGCATTTTAATCGCCGGTTTATTGAATCTGTTAGATTAATTTACAGCAATAGTTTAATTTACAGCAACCTATAAATGATTGGTTGAACTGGACATGCAAAGCATTTGTATAGAACGTACCACGTTGGGAATAATATCTTTTATTTTTGGCCGGCTAAAAGGACATAATATCATTAAAAAAACGGAAAAGGGCCAAAATTACCCCTGAACTTTGGGAAATAGTTTATCCATACCCTTCGTTATACTATAGAGCCAATTATACCCTTTACCGTTATGCTATGGAATCAATTATACCATTATGTCAAACGGCTGTCACGTGACATCATCCGAGACCTTCCAACTCATTTTTCGCCCCAAATAATTATTTACCTACTAAAATAACCCAGCCGTTTGACACAATTTTAGCCCTTTTCCGTTAAAAAAATGGATTAATATGCGTCATAAACAAAGTACAAGGTTACTACGTACCAAATTGTGTCCTGGTTTGGAGTTAACTAAGTTCCTAGTGCCAGTATTGTCCTAACAAATATAGTTCATAATTTGTATGTGCATACTGCTTTATTGGCAAGCATAAGTGATAGTAGGAACTACCAAAAAACATGATATTATTCATATATTTGTTTCTTGAATTACTCGGGCGCAAGTTGGTGAGGACATCATCATGATTATATAAAAAAAATTATTTTCTCGGTCCTTTCTTGTTAATCCGTCACTGCTCCCTAAAGCTGTCTGATCACTGGACCCCAAGTTGCTATATCATATTCATTCAACCTATATACCACTATTGATAAAATTAATTACCTCAATTGAGTCTGTGCAGAACTCCACTACTGATAGAACTGTCTTATCGTGTCTGATCATGAGAAAGGTGCTTGACTCCTATTCCACTTTTACTTGTACCTTATTGTCAATATGGGGAGCAACTCAAGCAATAACCAAAATTCCAGCGACATGTGTTTTTAAAAACTAAAACAAATGATTATAAATAAGAACATCCAAAACTATATGGACAGTGGGGTACCGCAAAGACAAGGTAGTACATATGGGCTATATATGGCTGTCCAATAAACGCCTGTCAAAAGGTTTGTAATTGAAAGCTAAGATCGAGTGAAACAGAAACTGTAAGCAAAATCAGAGAGGAAAATGGAGATTTCAAATGGTTTTCATTTCATCAACAAAATAGAATGATAACTAACTACTACAAAATATCTTCTATCTATTTATACATCTTAACTTACACTAACCCAACTTGCCAACTCATTTAAAGCTCATGACAGCTGGATCTTAGCTGGATCTTTTGTAACTTACTCATAACTAACTTCTCTAACTACCTAACTAACATCCTCACTAATTGACTAAGAGCCTGTTTGGATGGGCTTATGCCTATAAGCTGAAAACAGCTTATAAGCTAAAAAAAATAAGTTGGGGTAGTCTAACTTATTTTTTTTGGCTTATAAGCTGTTTTCAGCTTATAAGCTGTTTTCAGCTTATAAGCTGCTTTAGATAAGTTAAGTCAAATGACTTTAAATTGGTCAGCCAAACACTCAAAAAAGCTGAAAACAACTTATAAGCAACTTATAAGCCAATCCAAACGGGCTTTAACACTGGCAGCAGATGACTTAGCTTACAACAGTCGTCTTAACATCCCCCCTCAAGCTAGGAGGTACGAAGATGTTCTTCATCCCTAGCTTGGACACCAAAAGATCACGTTGGCTATGTCCTAGTCCCTTTGTGAAAACATCAACAGGCTGTTCATTAGTGATAGATACAAATTCTTCACCAAACCATGTTACACCTTTTCTCTGATGAAGTGACAGTCAATGTCAATGTGTTTTATCATTTCATGGAACACTGGATTAGGTGTAATCTGTATAGCAGCCTTACTATCACTATGTATGGGAACTGGAAGCTATATTTGTATATCTAGTTCTCTAAACAATCCAATCAACCAAACAACCTCAGCCACAATGGAAGCCAAACTTCTAAATTCTGCTTCTACAGAATTTCTAGAAAAAGTAGTCTGTTTCTTTGATTTTCATGAGATCAAAGCACCAAGTATCCAGTGGTAGATCTTCTAGTGTTTAGACAAGATCCCCAAGCAGCATCAAAATATGCCTCTAGAGTGTTGGCATTCTTAGCAGTCATAAGGATCCTAAAAACAGGTGCTTTCTTACATACTTAACCACCCTGAATGCAGCCTCCATTTGTGATAGTTTTGGAACATGCATAAATTGACTAAGATTCTGAACAACATAGGATATATCTAGCCTAGTAATGGTCAAATACAACAACCAATTAATATATGGTACTCTCCTGGATCAGATAGTAATGAATCAGTAGAATTCTCATGGTGTAATGAATCAATAGAATTCCTAATGTGCTCATCATACTCAAAAGTAGTGAACTTTTGATTCACTTCAACAGGTGCATGAATAGGCTTTGTTCTTGACAATCCAAGGTCTGATATTAATTGCAAAACATACTTCCTTTAATGCATCAATATACCCTATTTGCTCCTTCCAAATTCAATGCCAAGAGAAAAATCTGAGATCTGCCAAGGCTTTAATCTTGAAGTTGTCCTGAAGCACTTTTTTTGTATTTTCAATCAACTTCATATGGCTACCAGCGATAAGTTAATCATCTACATATATAAGCACTATCACAATCCCTGAACTAGATTTCTTGATCATGAAGGAATAGTCTAAATGGCTCTGAGTGAATCCTGCATCAATCAGGGCAGTGGTAAGTTTGATGTTCTACTGCCTTGAAGCTTGTTTAAGTCTATAGAGTGACCTCAACAACCTACATGCCTTTTGCTGAGTAGTTGACTCCTGTTTGAAACCTTGAGGCAACTGCATGGACTCCTCCTCATTCAAATCACCTTGAAAAAATGCATTATAGACATCCATTTGTTGAATGCACCATCCTTTATTTGCTGCTAATGTTATCACTGTCCTTACTGTCACCATCTTCACAACTGGGAAAAATGTTTCTTGGTAATCAAGTCCTTCCTTTTGATTGTATCCCTTAGCCACTAACTTGGCTTTGAATCTTTCCACTTCACCATCTGCTTTATATTTAATCTTGAACACCCATTTGCAACCTATTGCCTTTTTCCCTTTGGGCAAATCAACAACTTCCCATGTGTGATTGTCTTCAAGTTCTTGGATTTCAGTCTCAATGGCTAGTACCCATCTTATGTCTTGTGCAACTTCATGAAAGGACTGAGGTTTAAGTTCATTTGGAAATTGAGTCAAATTTTTTTGATAACCAGTGGGATAAAGTGTTATATGCCACTGACTCTTCAGTGGGATAAAGACATGTATTTGACCTCTTCCCTTTACTTGTGTCAAAGTCTTTAATCCAAATTGAAGGATTGCTTTTGCTTGTTCTGTTGGATACTCTCCTATGCTCTTGCCTACTTTCTTTATCAAGTGCATCTTCTTGTCTAGTTGCTGCCCTTAATGGAAGTGATATTATGGGGATGGGCTCTAGCTACATATTAGGAACCACCTCTGATGTGGTTGTGTTATTTGTGTGCAAATCAACTTCTGCAGATTGAACAGGTTCAACCCCAGTTTGATCCATAATGGGACAGGTGGTATGTAGAATTTATTTTCAGTAAAATATGCATCACTACTCTGTGATGATGGCATAGTGTGTTGAAAAGGAAAGATATCTTTAACAAACACTACATCTTTGCTGACATAAAAGGTTTTGTCAACTAAGTTGTAAAGCTTGTAGCCCTTCTGTTGTGTCCATGTTCCATTAAAATAGATTTGATTGCTCTGGGCCCAAATTTATCACCTTTGAAAAATATTTGTTGCATAACACAGACAACCAATTACTCTCAGATGAGACATATTAAGTGGTTTACCATACAACTGTTCATGTGGGTTGAGATCATTACGCACAGTTGAAGGAATTCTATTGATAATGTGAACTGCAGACAGGATGCATTCTCCCAAGAATCTAACAGGCAAGTGCCCTTGAAATCTTATTGCTCTAGTAGTCTCCAAAATATATCTATGTCTCCTTTTCACAGCACCATTTTGTTATAGTGTGTGTGGACAGGAGCTTTGATGCACAATGACATGCTGTTTAAACAAATTATCACAGTTCTTATTAAAGAACTCACCTCTATTATCTTATCTGAACATTTTCCCCTTCTTGTCAAACCGAGTTTCTATCATGACTAGAAAATTTTGCTGTAAAGTAAACACATCAGATTTGAGATGCATCAAAAAAATCCAAGTCCATCTAGAATAGTCATCAACCAATGTTAGACAGAACTTCATTCCATTATGTGTAGCAACCTTATAGGGTCCCCATACATCCATATGTATCAAATCAAAACAACTAACAGATTTGCTAGTGCTTCTGGGAAATAGCAACCTAGCTTGTCTTGCTAAAGGACAAATGTCACAATGACTCAAGGGAATATTATTATTGACCCCTAATGCACTTATTTTTTTAATAACAAACATAGGCACATGTCCCAATCTCTTGTGCCAAACAGCTTCACTTCCATAGCATCCAGTAGCTGCTACAACTTTTATTCCTCTTTTATTGATTCCAGACCTCAGTATGTACAAATTTTTATTTTCTTCACCAATCTCTTTCACCTTCCTAGTGAAGAGATCCTGAAAGATGAAGAAATCAGGAAAAAATAATGCACAACAATTCAGTTCTCTTAGTAGTTTGGACACATATAAGAGATTAAACTTGAATGCTGGCACACATAAAACATTTTTAACTATGACCTCCATTCAATTGACAACTTCCTGATTGAGCGACAGATGTTGAACCACCAATTGGCAGTTGAACTTGCCCTGGGTTATTTACTGTGTTACCACCATTCAACAACTTTTCATTACCAACCATATGATTTGTAGCATCACTATCAACTATCCACAGCCGAATATCAGATTTTAAGGTATCATAAAATGCATTTCCTGCAAAAATGCATGTTACTGCATTAGCACTGCTTGAATCTCCCAATAGTGGTTTGTTGAGCATTCGTAAAATCTAATTGTATTGGTCTTGTGTGAAATATGTGGTTGGTTGCCTCATTCCTTCTGTGTTGCTAGTCACTTGTTGATCCTGTGTAACTACTGCATTAATTCTCATTTTCTTCTTTCCTTTGAAATCTACAGGGTAACCTATCAACTTGTAGCATGTTTTCTTCACATGTCCCTTCATGTTGCAGAAGTTGCAATGCATCAGGTTTTAGCAGTTCTCCCTGCTTTGTCCCTTCATGTTGCAAAACTCACAGTACAGATGACAAGGTCTCCTCTGCCTTTGAACATTACTGCTACTTGCATTCATTTGAAAACCACCATTTCCATTCCTACCAGCAACTGAATGGAAAACACCAGTGCTATCACCAATATTTCCACCTGAGTAAGAGTCATTACTACTACTACTACTACTAGCCCTTAGATGAAATCAAATTAACTTAGAAAGGAATGCAGCTGGATCTAAAGGCTCAAGTCTAGTATGACTTGCACTACCACTCAGTGCCCTTTGACTCTCATCTTGAACAATCATAGCATAACATTGATTGATGTGTAGTGTAGTGTTCGTCATTAAAATCTGACTTCGAGCTTGACTATAGCTGTCATTTAATCCCATCAGATATTGCAAGAGCCTCTGTCGAACTATACTTTCATCATATTCCTTTGTTCGATCACATTCACATGTAGGTGGTGGAATGATTGAGTCAACTTTATCCCACAGATCCTTCGATCGTGAATAATACACAACAACAGAATTGACTTCTTGACTAAGAGTAATAATCTCTTTGTGTAAATGATAGATTCTAGACATATTAACCTTATCAAACCTTTCCTTTAAGTTATTCCATACCACACATGCATTTGACCTTGAACAAAATTCTACTAATCAGTTCCTTACTTTCACTGCTCATGATCCAAAAGACTACTATTGCATTGCATTGATCCTATTGCTTTGCATCTGAATCTGATTTATAATCCTCCCTTTTTATCGTACCATCCAAAAATCCGAATTTATTCTTCGTTAGAAGAATTAGCTTTATCGCACGACTCCAAATCGAGTAATTATCCATTCCAGTTAGTTGCAGACCACCTTAAACTGCTCCTGGAACATCCTAAGGTGCTAAGTATAATGGATGTGAGTGATAAGTATGATCTATCATAGTTTCAACCGTTGTTTGATTAAGCTCAACAAACAAACAGTCAAAAAGAAAATTCTCAAATAACCTCTCGATCGAACAAAATTAAGTGCAATTTGGATCAAATCTCTCAGTTTTCCTGCAATTCAGCTGCAAAAACTCCTAGATTTAATCAGATAAGCTTTGCATGTCAAAATGTTTATAATTGAAAGCTAAGATCGAGTGAAACAGAAACTGTAAGCAAAATCAGAGAGGAAAATAAAGATCTCAACTGGTTTTCATTTCATCAATAAAATAGAATGATAACTAACTATTGCAAAATATGTTCTACCTATTTATACATTTTAACTTACACTAACCCAACTTGCCAACTCATTTACACCTCATGACAGCTGGATCTTAGCTGGATCTTCTGTAATTGACTCATAACAAATTTCTCTAACTATCTAACTAACAACCTCACTAATCGACTAACACTGGCAGCAAATGACTTAGCTTACAGCAGCCATCTTAACAACGCCATCCTAGTGTTACAGCTACAAATTGTTTAAAGATTAAAGTACTGAAAAATGTCAATTTCAGTGCTCCTCTTTATTACTACTATTATAGCAACCACTATATATATAGAATCAACTTAGGTCTTATTTCATATACATAAGAGTGAATTCATAGCAGCCATATAGAGAGAAAAACATGAGAGAGAAAGCTGATTTTCGCACAGTGAAAATCTGCTACAGCAGTCTGCTTCATATTGCGTTGCCCAATTCGTTAACCGTCGAATCGTGCTCAAATTTGAACTGGGAGTTCTCAACATCTGGTTCTTCAATTTTAATGGTGAAGATTGGATATTGTGGTCTGTAACTCTAGTTTTTCGAGCACGAATAGTAGCTCATTTTTTAAGGGTGATTTCTCTCCTTTATTCACTAGTTTTGGTGCTATCTTTTATGTATTGTTGCTCCGTGCTTGGCATTGATGTTGTAGCCATTTGGAGAATATTGTTGTAACTCTTATTGATTATAGTGGAGCTTTTGTGGGCCGGAGGTCCCGCGGATATTTCCTCTTCACCTTGAAGGAGTTTTACCACGTAAATTTGGTGTCTCTTGCATTGGTTTATTTTTGCTTGCTTTGCTATTTTGTTGTTGGTATAGTTGCTATATGGATTTTCATTTGCGCTAGTATTTATTGTCTTCTCTTGTTTCAACTAGTGTGAGAAGTTTTGACTTGGGTATTTCTTCTGCTGTTATCTCGTCGTGCAATTTGATTATTGCTTGTTTCTTCCCAGCAATTATCATGTTATATTCGTCGTGAAGCAAAACACCAACACTCTAAAGTTTGCTTTAATTCATACACAAAAGGACTCTAGTGTTTGAGCGGGGCCATGTCCATTTTTGGTTCATAGTGCTTTAATTTCTTGTATGAAAAATACTGTCGCATCGTCCTATTGAAGCCACACATTGTTTAAAGTATAGAGAAACGTGAACTGATTTTTTTTTAGTTGGCCTTTTCAGTGGTAGCATTTGTCAATTACTCTGTAATGTTGAATTATTGATTTGACATAGAGGACATGGTACTTGTTTGGATTATACTACTTTAATTTATTGTACATGAAAAATGATTGAAAATTAAAGAAAAATGATTAAATCTCCATTTGTTTTTCTTCTTAATTTCCTACAGAGCCTTTCATGCTAGTGTCGAAAAGTAGTTGGGTAAATAAACTAGACGATCAGTCACTTCAATTTTGGATCTAACTCTTTGTATTAATTCTATGTATGTTAAGTCACTTACCAATGTATGTGTACATTAGCAGGTGTATCTAGTACAATATTGACGTCTATCTCATGATGTTAGATGTCTTGTTAGACTTCTAATAAAAAGGTTTCATCAATATGAGACACTATTCACATGTTTTCTCAGGCTATACATCCGACTATTCTTCTTTTTAAAACTTATATCACGTCGTTTAAGACAAATTAATCACTTTACATGTTAGATTTGTTGTTGGAGTTTGTTACTGCGCCAAAAAGAACGTTATAGCGATCATTACAGGCATTCCACAACTCTCAACCTGTCTGGTTGTCTCGTATCGGGAAAGATCGACAATTTTGTCAAAATTATTTAGTCTTACAATTTCTGAGAAAAAGAACTTGAATGCACTATCCTTCTTGGAGAGACCGAGTACTGTACACTTTGGCTCTCCTGATCAATACGGCACTAAGTAAATTCTTGTGTCACCTACTCTAATGCTCCAGCTCCGGACCTTATTAAGGTTTTGAGCTTTCTAGCTTGTTATGCGCTAGCTAGTAAGGGGAAAGCTTTACTGATTGGGCCAACCAATTTCTAGTATTAGGCCTTTTTGTGCCAACTACCAATTCCAACTAGGAAACCACTACTACTTGAGCCTAAGCTCCTGAACAGACAGGAAGAAGAAGCGCACTGAACCTCCCTTCTGAACTATCCTTTCAGAAGGTGAGGAAAAGATTAATTGAGTTTCTCGTAAGTAATATTTGAAAACACCGTTCCTTGATTAATTAAGTAATTATTAGATCTTATAAATCCTTATTCTATGTTTTACATACAATCCAGAGATGTGAAGCAAAGGTCCAACTATAATACGGGTGGAGCAAAGGCAGGGAGGAAAGGCACGCACCTTTCTTCATCTGTTACAACTTTAATTTCAAATGGTGCCAGCTTTTTGGATTTTAATAGTAATAAATACAGATGACTGCATTTTCAACATGGTATTTTATGACTAAAAGTTACCAGCCGACGGAAAAAGACAAATCCCAGATGCGAGGCTAACATTTATTAGTACTCTTTTTTTGGTACATTAAAAGAGATCAAGTAAATTACTTACCATATTCTTTCATAAGCTAAATAATACAAAGTACTCTTCTTACTCGCATGCAGGTGGGTGCTGGAAGAATGGCAGGACTGATATGATCCATGGACTTTAAACAATATAAGTATATATTATACATTACGTTCAATACAATTAAATAATACAAGACGATACATTATGAAACAAGATTAAACGACAAATCCCAAAGAGGCTCTATCAAACACAACACAAAATATAACAATAAGCATGCACGTCCTATACCCCAAACCCACCAAAACAAACAAACCACTGCACGTCCTATGCCTCCAATTCTAGTCCACTTATCAGCAGTCCAAAGATAGAAGGCTGACCTGATACCTTTTTGTTACGCATGGACTTGTTTATCATGAGTACTCGATATTTGCTAATACAGGTACGAGTACTTATTGATAATTTTGAGTCACGAAATGTCTATATCATAACCTTCAATTAATATCAGTACATCAATAAATCGTAGGATTTATGTAACATATTGTTTGAGTCAAAAATCGTACTTTGCCCAAATAGTTAAATTTGTATTAAAAGTTAAATAAGATTAACCACAGTTGATAGTAATTTGATAAAAATGGTTGAATTAACACAAGCTTGTTATTAAAGGTTGATAAAGAATAAATAAATAAATAAATAAAGGGAAAAAGCAAACTTATGCCAATTGTGATGAATAGTAATAATGGATTCACCTTTGTCAAGAATGAGCAAGAGCTTGATGATAAGAGAATCAGAACAATAATAATAATCAGAAAATAATTGATAATAATTTGTTTTTCAGACAGTATTGGATGCCTTTGGTATAAAAGTAAAATTACTATTTATAGGTATTTGGTCCTATCTGGTGCCTTTCCCGTTGTGTGTATGCAACGGCCATCATTAATTGCTGAATTAATGATTGTCATTTAATTCCTTGATTATGGCTGTCAGAAACCGTTTCGCCGTTACTGCATTAACTCTATTTAATGCGTAATCAAGAGGTTCTCGTATGTTGTTCCCATTGATGTTCTCTTCGTTGACCATGTCGTCGGTATCAGCTACCTCTTCGTAAATGCTGTGCTCGACATTACAATTGGTTCTTTCTACGCCATTGTCTTAATTGACACGTGTCAACCATATGTTGATCCACGTGTTAGGCACAATTTTACCTACACAGATAGCCCCTCAATTTTTTGGGTTCATCACAAAGATGTCCCCGAAGAATTGTCTTGGCAATTTTCATCAATCTTTCCTTGATTAGACATTTGAATCGTTTCATTGTGGAATAAGAAACATTGTAACTGACGTTAGATCGTGGCCCACTAACGTGATGGGTACGTGGCATAACTGCAGAAGTTGAAAAAACTTGCATTAATGATGAAGTCAGATGTGGGGCACGTGGCCATTGCCGTGCCCTTCATTTTCTCGCCGGTTCCCGATGCAATAATGATTCCCCTATAAGGAGAATTTTTACCCTCTTATTTCTTTTTTTTGCTTCCAATTCACGCTTTAATTTTTTGAATAACTTTGCTACTTCTTCTTCTTTTTCGACTTCTTCTACTTTTTCTATTTTCAACCATTTTCAACCATGTCTTCTCCTTCGTCTTCTCAAAATATTTTACCAGAAAAGACCGTCATTGTTGATGCTCTTCATGCCAATGTGGGTCTTGAAAAACCTAAGAGCATATTGCCTCCTAAAAAATTTATGAGCGATGCTATTGCTCCCGCTGCTGTTTCCAGGCCTTCATCTTCACCAACTTCTGATGTTGGTGATGATGAAACTGACATGGTTGATGTGAATCTGTCTTCTGTTGATAGTATGATTCCGAAGAATCCTTCACATACTACAGATTTAAAGATTGTTCTTCTGAAAGGCGATAACCGTGATGTTTCGGGGCTAGATGGGGAAAGGATGGTCTTAGTTTCTTCAATTACTTCTCGTGTCACTGAGGAGCATCTTGATTCTGTTTGGGAAAGATGTCACTGGACAAATCGTAATCTCGACATCGTAGTTCCCGGAGAGGATATTTCCGCAACTACTCAGCTTCCCAGATATTTTGCGATGTACCTCTATCCTTTCACTATCGGCTTTACTTTACCTCTTTCGCCGTTTGAAAATTTGTGTGGCACAAATTACCCTCGGGGTTTGGCGATTGTTTCAATTACTTGAGCATGTTGCTCATCTTGCTGGGGTAAATATTACTCTCGATCATATTTTATATCTGAATTCGATCCGTTTTATCCAAGGCTCTATGATTATGTTTAGAGCTCGGGATCCAGTAAATTGTTTAAAGACCCCGAGGATGGTCATGATTGGCGTTGATTTGACGAATTCGTATTTATCTCCACTGCTCAACTGGTGAGCGGGGATGCTAGCACCTTCCCGAAGAAGTGAAATGCAAGAGGTAATACTATTTTTCTTCATTCCCTTAATCTTCTCTTTTTAAACTTCTCCTTTGTTCAACAACTTTTAACCCTAGATTGGTTAAACCTTCAAACATAAGGGAGTTTAGTAAAGTCGTGATTCAAGCTTCGTCGTGTGTCCGTACATGGGGGGCGTATGCCGTTTCGAAGGGTATTCGTACTCTCAAAGATATGAAGCCGGACAGAGCTTCTGCGAAAGGTAGAGGTAAAGATATTGAAGAAATACCTTGCTTTGTAATGGCGAAAGAGTTTATCTTATATTCATTTTATTTTTCTCAGGTCCTTCGAAAAAGGTGAAACATGTAGCAAAGAAATGACTAACTCTTCCGAGCGACGAAGGGGCGGCATTGGAAAAGATAAGATCTCTTACTAGTAAAAGATCTAATGCCGAAGTTAAGGATTCCAAGGCTGTTGACGAGCCTGCCTTGAACAAGAAAAGATTGAGAAAACAACTTCTTTCGGAAGCAGCTGTTCCCGAGAAGACGGGAGGTATGCCAAGTGAGTTCAGGTTAATTGACGAGAGTACTGATTCTGAAGAAGAATCTTCGTTAGTTTTACATTGTAACACCCTGTATCTTAAAATAAAAGTTAGACTCGTATCGTTAGAGTTTCAGATCAAATTTGAAGGTTTGAACGTTTTGCGAAAGTGGCTGAGGGGCCTACTTCGGGCAACCATAACACCTTGATTCGTTGAGAATTCGTAGAAGGTTCCTAATGAAAGTTGTAGTACGTAGAAATACCTTTCCAGACATATGAGGACTAGGCCAATTGGAGTTCGGACCAAGGAGATATGATCGCCTCAAAATGGCTAATAGAGAGGTTCTTAAGATTTGGTAGAATCAACTAAGTTTTCGATACGTCTGCCTTCCATCCCAGTTTATGGAAAATCTGTTGATAATTTGTAGAAAGCTTAAAACAAGAAAGTTGTAGCCCTTTGAAATAGATTTCCAACGGTATATTTTGGAGCCCAAACAGAGCTCTGTGCTAGGAGTTATGCCCATTTTACTGACAGGGGAGCTCGCCGAGCTCGCCCCAAAGCGAGGCAAGGGCTCGCCTTGGACAGCGCTCAGCGAGGTAGGGGTCCAAAAGTGGGAAAAATTCAAAAAAATCATGTAAGTGTAAAATGGACAAGGGAGCTCGCTGAGCTTGTCCCAAAGCGAGGCAGGGGCAAGCCATAGACCGCGCTCGGCGAGCCTGGGGGTCCAAAATTTCGATTATTAGACATTACAACTTCGTTCTAAAGCCCTAAGCAGTCGTTTTACTCCTCTCCTCATCCTCCCACTTCAAGGTAAGATCGATCTAACGATTCCTAAGTAATTCCAATAATTATTCATGATTAGTAACATGATTCTTCAACCAAAACATAGGATTTCCAAGGTAAATGCTTCCCAAGTGATTCAAAGCTAGAGTTTTGGTGTTCTACGTCAGAAAAGCAGTTTAGTTCATTGGATTGGAGCGATTACAGGTATGTGAGGCTAACTATCTATGTTAGAGAACGTTTATGATTCTCACTACGTCTCATTCTTCACACTTGTGAGTAATTTGACTCAAAATACAGTTTAGCCCTAGTTTCATGATATGTTGTAGAACTGTTATCTTCTAGGGTTGCAGTTACAGAATTCGTTCATGGTTGTCAATTTGAATATCATGAACTCAACACGTAATCTTTATAGACTTATGTATTGTTACCGCATGAGTCTCAGTCTAGAAATTCAGTATGCTCAGAAACAGTCAATGTTTTCGGTTCAGTCCAGCATGTCTATTTCAGTTCAGTATTGTTCATTTTTGTTATGGTCTCAGTATTTATTAATTAACCATAATTGAACATATGTGATTTTTTCCCAAGGGCACAACCTTATGTATACGTATACTTGGTCGAGGCCATAGCGTGCATTTATTATTGGGCCGAGGCCCCACATATACAAACACAAATAAAATAGATGATTCAGATACAGAGCACAGAGTATTCATATCTCTACTTCCTTTGCTATCACAGTTTACAGTTATCAGTTATTAGTTTCAGTTCTAGTACTTTATTGCTTCAGTTGCTTTACATACCAGTACAATTCAAATGTGCTGATGTCCTTTTTTATTTCTTGGGGGTCTGCATCGCAGATTGACGATTCGGCTAGCTAGGACTTGCTCGTATCAGCTATTGGTGAGCCCTAGTTTCCTTCGGGGCGTTGTCAGCTATCCAGTCATTACAACTTAATAGACAATTACTCTTTCAGTATTTCTTTAGAGGCTTCATAGACATAGTGCAATCAGTAAGATATTAGCAGATTTTGATATGTAGCCTTGTTGGCACTCATTTCAGATGTTTTAAACTCAAAAGATAATTCCGCATTTAATCTATAGCAGACAGACTTTTTAGTAGATCAGCATGTGTTAGTCTTATTTTCTTATTATTGCATGTTTCAATATCATATGTTGATTCAGCCAGCCTATGGGTTCGCTCGGTCACATGCAGGTAGGCACCGAGTGCCGTGGTACGCCTAGGTCGTGATTCGGGGCGTGACATATAATGTAAAAGGCGGGTTGAATTTCCAACTTCTTCTGACATTGTTGTCATTTCAGATGAATCTCTTATGAAGGAGATGGAAGAATTACCGACTGTTATTGAGAGCAATAACGAAGGTGATACCGCGGTTTCCGAGGCGGATATCACCGATAATATTATTTCTGGAGTTGCCGATAAGACTGAGACCTGTCTTCCTGGTAGTGTTGATGAAGTTGAAGTTGAAGTTCCTTCTCGTGAAGCTGCTGTAGCCGATGTCGAGGACTTGGTCGATACTGAAAACATTGATGCCAGTGCTCCTGATATCCCCACTGGTACTTCTACTTCTCTTTTTCAACGGCAAGGAACAAGTACCCCTACAATTCCTTATAATATCGCTCAACCCGTTTCCCGCTTTACCGTAGCCGATAAAGGGAAAAACGTTTGGAAAGAAGGAAACATTTTGCACGGGGTTGATCCTCGAGCACAACTTCTTCGGGCGGATGATCCCGCCACTATGTGGATGAGGTCCTTTGTTCCTCCCACCGTCAATCGCAATCGTTCATTTGAACTATTGAATGAGGACAATCTTTTGGCCAATCCTTACATGATGAGTCGTTTTTCTCATAACTATATCGGTCCCAAGGAGAATAGGATTTTGAAAGATATGCCTACTCATCAAATGGACATCGGTTCCCTCGGGCTTATGATTTAGGTATAGGTTTTCACTTCCCTTTTTTTTTTCTTCTTACTTCCCTTCATTATCTTCTGATCATTATTAATTTTGATATAGTCCCAAACATATTTATGTGGGAGTCTTGAACGTGCTGAAGGTGAGGCTAAACTCATTCAAAAGCTTCATGAGGAGAATGTCGTACTCACTCAGGAAGTGAAGATCTTGAATGCGGAATGTAATTCTTCCGTCGAGGAGTTGGACAGAGCCAAAGCCGAAATTGTGGCACATCGGGCTGATGAAAGAAATTTTCAGAAGCAAATTGCTGATCTTGAAAAAGAAAAAGCTGAAGCTTTTCGCATAGCGAAGCAGGAGGAGTTGGCTATTGGCGACCTGAAGCAAAAATTAGTGGAATCAAGTCAACTAAAAGTCAATTTCCAAAACAAATTGTGGGATCAAAATGCCAAACTCTACTAACTCAAATCTGACTTCAATGCTTTGAAATTGAAGAATGTCAAAGACTCTGAAGAGCTTGCACAGGCTTTGATTGGTCTAAATCAAAATAAACATGACATTCCAGCTCTCCAAAAAGAGTTGATGGATAAAGATCGGGATCTTGACAAGAAAAATGTTATGTTGGCGGAAAGCCACAAAAAATTCCCAGAGGTTCTGGATTTTGCAAAGAAATTGCGTGAATTCGCAAAGCAACTCCAGGGTCGAAAAGACAAGTACAAACAAAGAATTGAAGATATGGAGAAGGGTTTTGAAGATGAAAAACAAAAAATTCTCAGTTGGGCTATTATTAAAGCTCGACATGAATTTTTGAAAAATTTCAACCCTTCTTCTTTTGATCATGCTCAGGCTCTCGCCGTTGCTAAGCAGAACATGAAAAAGGCCAATGAAATCCTCAGATATAATGCAAAAGATGAATCCATGGCTGAGGAGGAAGATGAATGTCGGCACCTCAGATGAAGTGGATATGATATCCGGAAATGCAGCTACTCCTACCCCTGAGGATACCGTAGTCGGGGAGGATCCAAGTATTGACTCCAATGTCGGGGATGTTCCCGAGGGTAATCCTGCGCAAATTGCTAAAGATGTCTTCCTTCCTTCTTCTTCACCAATTTCTCCTTCTCATGTTTAAATGTTTGTATTTTGTGTCTTTCTCTTGTAAGGCTTTTTCTTTTATGAATAAAATTTCTTTCATTCATGTTTTTCCTTCACTATAAATAATCTCTTGGAAGTTTTCTTTAATTAAAATCTTTCACGGGTGATCAATCCGATTAAAAATTTTAATATCAGAATCCTTATAAGTAGACCTGTAATTTTGACGTTGTCTTTTCGGGAAGTTTGCTATAGTTTACTGAGTAGCTCAAGTGACTTGAAGAAATCAAGTCGTTGACTTTGACTTTCCACACAAACAAGAAATCTTAACTGATGTGTTTCTTTGTCAACAAGAAATCTCAGTTAGTGGATTTCCACACAAATAAGAAATCTTCTTTCGAAATACTAAGACTAGAATACAAGATGTTATAAACAGACTTACATGTCAAATTCCGCCATTGTTAACTCGAAGATGTTTTTAACGGAATCGGAATTTTCCTACATTATGAATTTAACTTAAATGATTGGCATTACTATTGTGTATGTATGATCGAAATCATGGATACACCATTTGTACAATTGCAAACAGTGATATGCGTGTATGATCGGAATCATGAATATACCATGCATCCTTATAAAACACAAAGATCATGTAATAATCAATTTCATTGCTAACATGACTATAAGTTTACAAATCGAGCCCGAAGGCCTTTTCTGTACATTTTTTGAGCGATAGCCTCTATTGTCGGTCCCTAGTGCTAGTCCCCCATTGTTTTGTTTTGAAGTATGAAGAACTAACCAATGATACCCATAACCTATTCCCGTACATTCTACTTACTGTCTCGTTAAAAACCTCCCCAGTAAAACCCAAACGGGATAAAACCCGAGTAAGGAAAAACGAGTACAGCTTGTCGAATGAACCTAGATGTTAGGAATGGAAGAGTTTTAAATTTCTTATGTTGTAGTTGTTGGAGACAACCTTCTCGTCTAAAGTTTCTAATTGAAATGCTTCTTTTCCTTCATCAGCTATAACCCTATAGGGTCCTTCCCAATTTGCTCCTAGCTTGCCCTCGTTTGGTATCTTGGTGGCTGGAGTTACCATTCGCATGACCAAATCTCCAAGTTTAATTTGACTCAATTTTGTCTTATTGTTGTAGTATCTTTCCACCTGCTGTTTCTGTGCCATTAACTTGATCAGAGCCAATTCTCGGTGTTCTTCTAATAGATCAAGTCCATCCTTCATTGCTTCCATGTTCTCTGTATCTATGGCATGTGCATATCTTATACTTGGCTCCATTACTTCAATTGGTACCAATGCCTCTGCTCCATACACTAATGAAAAAGGTGTTTCTCCGGTACTAGTTTTGTGCGTAACTCGGCAAGACCAAAGAACCTCAGGGAGGACATCAGGCCAACTTCCTTTTGCATTGCCAATTCGTCTTTTTAATATTTTGAGTATCGTTTTTTTTGTTGATTCCCATTTACGGATGGATGATATGGTGAAGATGTTATCCGTTTGATCCCGAGATTTTGGAGAAAATTTGTTACTTCCGCTCCAACAAATTGCTTCCCGTTATCACAGCTTATTTCCTTTGGAATACCGAATCGACATTGTTATGCCCTGTTTTTAACAGATTAAAACTAGTTCACAACTTATGACTATATTTCCTCCGGTTTTGAAAATTTTCAGAGTCGCCACCTAATTTTAGGAAATATTAGGAAAACATTTGTAAAAATGTAAACTCCATTTTTAGTCTTTAAAACCTGTGAGATTCTAGGTAAGGGTTTTATTTACTCCGAGGGGAAGGTATTAAGCATCCCTCAGAGCCTATCCGAAGACAGTCTTTAAACTTAGCTTAATTAACACTAGAGGGGGGTTATTTAATTATTTCTTATTTTTTTATTATTACCTATTCTTTAAATAGTGCGGAAAAGAAACTAACCTCTTCGAAATGAATCGTACAAAAGGGGGGTTTTAAAGTAATTATAACTATGTGAGTCAATGCATGTTTATAAGGGAAGTAGTTAATGCTAATGTATGCATGAGGAAAATATGTACGACATTTATTTTTATAAGAACGGTATGCATAATATAGAATAATGAGGGGTATGTTTTTTTATAAGAAAATAATGTATATATTTGATATGTAAAAGAATTAGATAGTACATGTGATATATATGTATATGGAGATAGTACATGTGTATGTTTATTGTAAAGGCGATAGTTAGTATACATGAGATGTAAACATATACGTATATATTCATAATAAATTTTTGTATACAATAGTATAAAATGAGAGGATTAGGAATGCATATTTTGTTTAGAAAAATAATGTATATGTGCAATATTTATATCCTATGAAAAATGATATACAATAGTTCAAAAATAGCTATTTTGCGATTATGGAAATAATATATATGTATACACATGGTGAAAAGATGATTAAAGGAAAATAAAATAGTATATATATGTATGCGTGTAAATAAAATGGAATATTTACCTTATAGCTCTCGTAAAATAGCTTGAGCCACTATACTCGGGCCCTAACATAATTTTCTCATTTAAATTTAATGAATCTGACCTATTCCATATGTTAGCATTATATAGAAAATGATTGCCTACAAAATATGCATCTTACCCTTTTGAAACCCCTATTTAAATCGCTCATTTTTTTTAAAAATGGATTTAAAAAGAAACGTTAGTTTGATGAGAAATTGACTCAAAATGAATTATTTTTTCCAGTTAATTTCCTTTAGTTGGAAATCATTTTTTAACATGACAGTGCATAGACAAAAGCTGAAAATATTGGCGATTATCATTCTAACACGCCTAAGGCAAGATTAATTATCGAAGAGGAGAGGAAAAAGTAGTGACTAAACTTACCATCATCCTCGATTGGTTTATACAAACCCAAACACAAACCAAGTACTGCATATGTACAAATAGCGAGTTCACAAAATGTTAGTCAAATGATATAAACGACATATATAAATTGATACAAAGTTGTGAAATTTTGAACAGAGGAAGAAGGATGGAGACTCGAGACGAAGGCTAAGGACGGCTAGACACGAGCAAATAAATCTGTTGCTGGCTACTTTCTGGTATGGGCAGAATCCGGAGTTGTCATAACTCCAAGTGCTCCCAAGGTTCCTTCTCCGGGACAACGAACTAGGCTATTGTCGTTGTCGAGTCCTCGAATCTGCTCGAAGTATTTTTTGTTGTTGCAACCAACAAAAGAGTGAAACCTAAGTATTTTTGTACCTTTGCTTAGCCAAGAACTTAGAGTAAAAAAGAAAGATTTTTCTGATAGCAAAAAGTTTTAAAAATAATAAGAAGGATAGGGATTTTTCTCTTAATGAAAGATTTGTTCAAAGGGAATTTTCTGTCTTCAAAACCTTATCTAAAACAGCCTAGGAAGGCTGTATTTATAGGCCAACACAGAGGGGATTTCATCAGCTTCTTCAAGAAGCTGAAAAATTCAGAATTCAAAAAAAAAAAGAGGGAAAAGGTGACGTGTTTTGATGGGAAGTTCTAGAAAAAGATTTTGATGGATAATATCAAGAAAAAGGGGTGAAAAATCTCACCTTTTCAGTTCGATTTGAGAGGATAAGAGCCGTTGGGGTCTAATGCATGGTAGATTCCTCTATTACCCACTGAATCGAAGGAGAGTTCGAGCTTGAAACTGGTGGTGCATTGCACTCCTCTTCTACAGAGGTTGAAACGACCTATATTGGCTCCTTTCGGCTCTGCCATCACGTCAATCAAAAGGACAGGAGACGTGGCAGAAGTGGAGGCGGCTATGGCTTCAAACCAATGAACTTAAGGGTTTTGGGTTAAAGAGAGAGTGGGGTGTTTGGATCCGTGGTCTGATGGGCGTGGTGGTGGTGAGGTGACGGAAGTGACGTGATGGGGGGTGGGTGGCAGCGATGGTTGAAGAGGAGTGTAGGGATCGTTTGGTTAGGGCTATTAGAGTATGAAGTTTCGTTCTAGGGATTGAGTGTATAGATGATTGAGTCGGGTCGGTGGATAATGGGCTGGGGCGTTTTGGGCCACAGCTTTTGGTTTAGGGGGAAAGGGAATTGACCCAATATTATGTAGGTGAATTAATTTCTCATCCCTTTTTTACTTTAATCAATTAATTAAAATATGCTTCTTTGTCCTAAATAATTCTGACAAAATGTACACCTACATAAATTCTAATGCAAGTAATTTAGTATACATATTTAGTTTTAAAATAGAGTAAGAAGATGATTAATATAGTAATAAATAGGATTAAAGGAAAAACGCCAATGCCGATATTGATATACGAATATCGACACTATTTTTGAGTGGTTTAATTGTAAAGAATGATGTTAGTAATTTTTTTAATTATATAAAAATAATAATGATGTTTGGTGATTTTTAAGAAACGATAAATCTTTCTTAGTTTTAGAGAAATAATATCTTTAAAATAGTGTAGTAATTAGTGAAAATATTCCAAACTCATTTCTGGGGAATTTTCACGACTGAGAAGCATAGTGAAATTAATTAAACGAGAAAGGAGGGCCAAAATTGGGTGTCAACAGCTTGTCCCTCTTCGACCAGGGATGATGAAAGAGTCTTTGGACGAAGACGTTGACGTAAACCCGATTTTGTCCTGACGAGTACATCAGATTGGGTTTGGAAAGAGTACAATTACAAAAGGGGTAATTCTTTTGGGAATCGAGAGGTGAGTTTATGAATTCGACCGAACTCTAGTTTCTGAATAGCCTACATATCTCGGGTCATAAGAGAATCAGGTCGATGTAGTTCGAACAAGAAGACGATAAGATTTTGAGAGGTCCTCAAAATTTTGCCCCAGTGTCTAAATTATGAGAAAACTGGCTCTCTTGTTATGGACAGGGGATGATACTTTTGTTGGAGATTTGGAAGGTTGAGTTGTTAAAAAGTTTTGAGTGATCCTAAAAAATTTGTCCCAGTGTTCTAGTTATGGTAACACGAGGTTTCAGAGATGGAAAGGGTAGTGGTTTCAGCATGAGCGAAAATGGCTAGAATGGAATATGACTAGCTTGACTGTGAGTCCCCTACATATTGAAGAGGACGGGAATTAATTCATATTTAAAGAAAATGAGAAGATAGAAAATTTCAAGGGTTCCTCAAAATTTTGTCCCAGTGTCGAATTATGGTGACACTAGATGTTGTTAGGAAGATGTGGTCAAGTTTTGGGGGTAGACGACTACTGATGAAAAAGATCTTTCTGAAGACGGGATATACTTTTGCAGCCTCCTAATTATAAATGTGGCGGCCGCAACACACCCATAATCGAGACTCTACACGGATGCATCTTCTTGCTATCATAGGATCATATCAGCCCGTCGTAGAGGACTGACGCTCAAAACTGTCCCAGCATCGCGTTATGACGACTTAGGATGCGAAAGAATTTGACTGAGCCTCCAGAATGTAGATTCTCAGAGGAAGTAACTGTCTTTTTTTTTTTTAAATTGAGAGAAAAACTGATTGGCGAGCCAAAGCAGAGAGCGGATTCATTGACTCTAGCTTGTGAGTTTGATGTCCTCATCAAGCGGGGCGCCTCAGTTTGCTGTGGCAGAGATAGTTCCACATTGTATTGTGTTGACCTGCAAAAGATATAAAGATACCCGTGCAGTTCAAAGTTGTAATGTAATAATAACATAAAGATAAAAAAGGGAAGGATTGTAGACAAACTAGAATTGAAAGCTCCGATTTGCGGAGCGACTGAAATGTAAAGCTTCCGGCTGGTGGAGCAACTGTAATGTAAAGCTTCCGGCTGGCGGAGCAACTGTAATGTAAAAGCTTCCGGCTGGCGGAGCAACTGTAATGTAAAGGCTTCCGGCTAGCGGAGCAACTGTAATGTAAAGTAAAAATCTCCGACCGGCAGAGTTGTTGACGAAGTTAGACAGCGGTCCCCGATTGGCGGGGTAATTGGCGGTTAGACGGTATCCTCGATTGGCGGAGTTAGTCGCAGTTAGATCGTATCTCCGATTGGCGGAGTTATTTGACGCAGTTAGATTATATCTCCGATTGGCGGAGTTTGTCGCAGTTAGATTGTATCTCCGATTGGCGGAGTTAGTCGCAGTTAGATTGTATCTCCGATTGGCGGAGTTAGTCGCAATTAGATTGTAGATCTCCGATTGGCGGAGTTAGTCGTAGTTAGATCATAGATCTCCGATTGGCGGAGTCATTATTAAGGAACAAGGCTGCTACGGGGGCCCCCATCTCTCGAGTAATCGACCTTGACCCTGCTTCTGGAGATACCTGCAAATTTAAATGGAACGTTCAGAGATGAATAAGCCAAGATCACAAAATAAAATAGGAGAAGGTTATTTTGGCTCATGGTGTAGTGATGGATCTTGTGATGCCTCCACCGGAAGCTCGCTTTGATGTTATTTTGTCCTAATTCAGTCAATCCTATACTCAAAGAAAAATTCTTATTTTGGGAGGGGGTGTTGATTTGTGTCGATCATGGCCCTTGCCTTGTCACTTGAATCCTTTGAGCTTCTTTGGTTGCGGAGATCTCTGTCTGGAGACTTGGTAGGTGGAAAAATACGTAAATGCACTTTGAAAGAAAAAAAATGGTATTTTAGAAATCGGATATGCATGTATATGTATTACGTATAAATGTGATAAAACTCTATCATTTTTTAGATTATGACATGTTCCGAAACGCATTGAGCTTCTCCATTCTGACGCCCGCATCCAAACAGTGTCTTTGCATAGTCTGTTCCTCTGATGACGCTTCATCGTATTCAAGCCAAGTGTCGCGATGTATTTGACGATGAGACCGATCCTAATCTATAGTTACATTACAAATAAAAGGTTTCCTAAGGGTATGAACGAGCCTTTTTAGGTTGCCTACGTATCCCAAATAGGAATCAGGTCTGTACGTAGTTCGAGGGGTACAAATGAAAAGAAAATGATATGTAATGTGATGAGACCGAGCCTGACTCGGGCTGCCTACGTATCCAAATGGAATCAGGTCGTAACCTAGTTCAATTACAATAAAGGGGTAAAATAAAGCAATGACTGAGCCTGACTCAGGCTGCCTACGTATCCAAACGGAATCAGGTCATAACGTAGTTCAATTACAATAAAGGGGTAAAATAAAGCAATGACTGAGCCTGACTCAGGCTGCCTACGTATCCAAACGGAATCAGGTCATAACGTAGTTCAATTACAATAGAAAAGAAGATTAATAAAAGGACTGAATCCGGTGGGGATTGCTTACGTATCCCACCGAGGGAAATCAGGTTGAATCGTAGTTCTAGTTACATAAAGATAATGTTTTTTGGGGGGTTTTCAATTACAAGAGACCGGACCCGATGTGGGTTGCCTACGTATCCCATCGTGGGAAGTCAGGTCAACGTAGTTCTGTTACATAAAGAAATGCAAATTAAAACAGAAAAGAAAAAGCTAGCTTAGATGTCTTCAGATGTAGTACTTCTTGGTCGAGTCTGAGTTGATGGGCTTCGTGCTCACTTTACCATCCATTTCTGCCAAAATCAATGCTCCTCCTGAAATCACTCGATGAATCACGTATGGACCTTGCCAATTTGGTGCGAATTTCCCTCTAGTTTCTTCCTGATGAGGAAATATTCGCTTTAAAACCAACTGCCCTGGTTCGAATTTTCCAGTCCTTACTCTCTTGTTAAATGCCTTGGACATCCTGTTCTGATAAAGCTGACCGTGACAGACATCGTCCATCCTTTTCTCATCAATGAGCATCAACGGTTCGTGTCTACTACGTATCCATTCTGCATCGTCCAAACCAATATCTTGGATAATCCTTAGAGAAGGTATCTCTACTTCTGCGGGTATCACAACTTCGGAACCATAGACTAGCATATAGGTAGTTGCTCCTGTGGATGTTCTAGCAGTGGTATGGTAACCAAGCAAAGCATATGGTAACTTTTCATACTACTGCCTGTGACTGTCTGTTATCTTCCTTAAGATTTTCTTGACGTTCTTATTTGCTGCCTCGACTGCTCCATTCATCTGTGGTCGATAAGCTGTGGAATTTCGGTGGGCAATCCTAAACTTTTCACAAGTCTCTCTCATAAGATTGTTGTTGAGATTGGCCGCATTATCTGTGATAATTGACTCTGGAATCCCAAATCGGCAAACTATTTTGTTGCGAACAAAATCTGCTACCACTTTCTTTGTTACTCCCTTGTACGTTGAAGCTTCGACCCATTTAGTGAAATAATCGATGGCCACCAAGATGAAGCGATGTCCATTTGATGCGGGGGGTTCTATAGGTCCAATCACATCCATGCCCCAAGCGGCGAACGGACAAGGGGAGTGTCGTACCCCGTTTTAACCGGGTTAATTTAGAGTACAACATATTGGTGATTCCTATTTTATTGTTTTAAGGAGTCGCCACCTAATTAATTTAACAGTGAATTAGGACACCCAGATGTTAACTAAGGTAAAGTTAAAACTAAACCTCCGTTAATAGTCTGCTTAACCAATGTGATTCCAGGTAAGGGCTCTATATTATCCTAAAGGGAAGGGGTTAGGCATCCTTTAAAATCCGTTAACTACGGTTGTCCGGTCAAACTTAGGTTAATTAATTAAGACTAAATATAGTGTTTAAATTTTATAAAATGGCTTAATATGGCTAAAATTTTAGAGGAAAATAATGTTAAAATAAGATTTACGGGAAATATAATAATTTGTATAAAAGGAGAACTTTAAAGGCTATTTTAAAATAAGACAGGGTTGTTAAGATTTTGAAGAAAAAATATGATAATGCAATTTAGATATGGTTTGTGAAATAATTTGCACAAAAAGAGATTTCAAATGCTATTTAAAATAAACTATAAATATTGCTAAGCTTTAAATAATAATGTTATTTTAAAAATGAGACTTGCAAAATACAATGACTTGCATATAAATAGAAGCTTTTAATAGAAGACCTAGCCAATTTAAGCTGGGAATAAAATTACACTTATGCAAAAGGTGATAGAGTTTTCCTCCTCTTTTTTTACTAACTTTGTTTAGCATTATTTGGCTAAAAAAATACATATAATTGAATGAAGCTTAAGAAATGTTTATAGAATATACTTGAGTTTATATTAGCGTATTAATGACGTTTTAATTTTTTAAGATAGCAAGCATAAATTATGACTCTTTTAGCTCAAAGTATGTAGTCATGCTATTTTAAAAATCAATTATTCCAAATAAAAATAAATGTTATAAATACTATAAATAGTTTTAACATAAATAGAAGAGAATGAGACTTATGGTATTAATTACTAGTTTCTTTTCTAAATCAACTACCCATCATGCTAAACTAACCCACTAATTTACTAGAATTCATCTAAGTTAAGAAAACAAAAACAAAGTAAAGGGGGTTAGTCGAATAATACAAATCAAATACATAAAGTAAAATAAGGTAAAAAAAAGGACGGGAATTAAATGGATCAGCCCGTTTTGGGGCAACTCCTGCGAATCTATTGCTGCTGTTAGGCTTGGCCCAAGAATCTTTTTTTTTTTGTTTTGCTGCGGATGAGGTGACACAAGAGAGAAATTGTGTTGGGCTTTTAGCCCAACGTCGAAGGCGGATGGAATCGAGTCCCTCAGACTCATACGTGGCGGTCATGCATAAAAAAAATGGAAGAAAAGGATTAGTATGTAATCAATAAATACGACTAGACATGTATAATGTAAATTTAAAACAGACCAGTAGATATGTATATACTACGGATATTTGAGTATATTCAGTGTATACACATTCTTAAGGATACTTAGAGAAAATGTTCAAACCCAAACAATACAATAATAAAGAGATGGTTGGAGCCCATGTGGTCTATTCTATATCCCTGAATAAACTTAGTTGGTGCTCAAGAAAAAAAAAGCAATTGAGTTGCTGCAAACTCATACTACTGAAGCCAAAAAGATCCGTCAACCAACATGCTTCAGTTTTTGCGCTCCAGTAATTAGTAGCTTGATTAAGTAATAATAAACTGTAATCTTTATACGCAATTGGAAAGGCTCCAAGAAAACCAAAATACACATCCACCTTGCATGTCAGATGGAATTTCACTGATCTCTAGAAGCAAAACAGTTTCATTTTTATCACATTCCTTTCCACTTGGAAAGCTAATCATTTGTCGCAACTTGGAAAGCTTTCAAGTATATTAAACCGTTTCAAGTGCAAGATTTGAACCTTAGTGTTGCCACCTAGATTACATAGGGTCTCATAAGGATTGATAAGACAAAGGAAGGTCAGAATATATCAGTTTCAAATCCTGAGAAAGGTGTTCATGCTATCCTTAGATTTTTCAGGCAAGTATTCTAAACAAACAGACTCATTTTCTCTTGAAATGGAGTAGTTTGAAATCATATAGAGACAGACGTTGGCATACTTAAACTAAATAAGCAGGACACAACCACAAAAGAGAAAGTAAGAGCATAGTCAGTTATTCTGGCATACTAAGACTTGTTTTAGACTTTAACAATTTAAAGACTATCCTAACATGTGCAAAATAGTCGATAGAACACAATGAGAACAGATTAGACCATTACTGGTGCCTCATGATCATACCATTATTCCACATTTTTTCTAAATGATGCCGAATCTTAACTTAAAAAACACCCATGCATTCTCAACATACTCTGTTGCATAACTGAGATTAAACAACCATAGGAATCCACTAATCATATATTTTAAACTCAAAACAAACACATGCTTGGACAAGAAACCACGCTCAAGTAAACAATATACTCAGATCTTAGTGAAACATAACTGTTTCCTTTCGTATAGTAGTAATGACCACATAACAATGGCTTAGCGCCCCAGCCAACTAAATAAGCAAGAGAACAAACAAATGCCTGAGCTTAGAGGGGCATAGGAAAGGGCTAGGGGACTAATCAAATTGTACAGAAAGTTATCATTCAAACAAATGGAATAGACTTGTATCCCTTATAAACATGTATTTGAACAGAGTTCAATTTAAGAAGGATTCATAGACATGTAGGCAATAATCGTAATTCAAACCCCATTTATCCATTAAGTCATTTAATCAAACCGACCAAACCTCCTGAGATTTATCCAACCTTTAAACAAGTAACAAGTTCATGCTCTTTTTTAAATTGAAAAAGCAACTAAAATCTCATAGCTTAACCACCAGTGTGCATGTCGACTCAATAACGGATTAAATATACCTCCCACAAGCCTACATCTCAACTAATTATGTTACTATATCATTATTACTAAACTAGGCTATGCCTTGACAACATCGTAGAGGTGTTATACACTAACATGAGAAAATAGGGGTTGAACACATATCTTTACTAAACATACTTGACTTAAACAACGCCTTTTTGAACAGGATGGGAACATATTTGGAAGCAAATCAAACAAGACAACTTTGTAATAATACTAACATCCAGCAAACTAGCTTAAACTAATTAGCCATTTAGCTAACGCATGAACACCATATTTAAACTAAAGCAAGCGATCTTCATATTACTTAAAATTGCTAACATATTAACCTAGCTAACTAATCCAGCAACCAACTATGCATAAATACATGCTAACATTAAGCTAATAAAAACAGTGACAATAAACAACTATACCAGCATTTAAACTAAGCTAAACATGCATATGGATATGCTTATTTCTAACTAAACATAACTTTAAACTTAAAAGCATACAAACACATATCTAGCTTAATACACATACTAAACATAATAAAATTGAGACAAAATATAAGTAAATAAATAAATAAGAAGGAAGATTTTTACCTTCTTCGAGCACAGCGAGCTGAGGCCTCGAGTCTTCGATCTACACTTGAACACTATCAAATCCGGGCTTGCGAAGCTCGAATTCACAGCAACAACAGAACAGACGAAAAAAAATTGTTTGAGTATTTTTTGATTCGGTATTTTTGAACTATCACAACGAGTTGCAAATTTGGTATTTTGGAAAACTTTAGGTGAATCCTAGATCGGTTCCCAGAGCCCCTTATTCAACTGGCAAAATGATTATTTATAGGATCGATTCGGGTTTGAGCTAGGGTTTTCTTTGTGAAGAAGAGAGAGAGGAGCGTGGGGGACAGAGAGAGTGGGGGACAGAGGCGTGGGGAACAGGGAGAAGTGGAGGTGGCAGAGGTAACGTGGGGGGAAGAGAAAGACGATGAAGGAGAAGAGGGAAAGAGAGAGAGAAGGGATGGGGCGGCGGCTTAGGGTTTAGGGGTAAAGGGGAGAGAGTATAGCGGTGGGTTTGGTATGAAAATGAAAACATTAAAAGGGTATTACCCCTTAACTGAAAAGAACTTGGGTCGGGTCGCGCCCATTTGGGCTGGATTCGGTCAATTTTCTTTTGGGCTGATTTTATGAATTAGTCCAAAAATAGTATGAGTTGATTGGGCTACTACATTTAAATAAAAGACCTATTTAAATAACTCTATACTAATGTGTGTTAAAATATTATTTAATATAAAATATGCAATTATTAGTGCTCAGACAATAAAATTATATGTCGTCGTGATAGCCGTGCAATAATATTTCGAAAATCCACAGTAAGTAAATGTTATTATTAAATTACGCGAAGATAAATGCGATGCGTGTGCATAAGCTGGTAAAATGTGCTGAAATGATAAAAATGTGAATTATAATAATATTGGTAACATAATAATGATAATAATAATAATAATAATAATTAGTACTGTAATAGAATAGTGAAACGCCGGTATTGATAAGAAGCTAATAATTATAATAAAATATAAATATATTTTCTTAATTTGCCAAAAAATATTAGAAGCGCAAATAGGTATTTCGGAGGAGAGGCGGGACAAAATTGGGTGTCAACAGGGAGCCCATTACATTGAGCTCATTTGGGGGAACTCGAATAAAATCTCCGTGAACTTGACATTGATGACACTTTTGTACATGGCGAATGCTGTCTCTTTCCATAGTCATCCAAAAGTATCCCGTTCTCAGAATCTTCTTTGCTAAAGTGAATCCATTCATGTGGGGTCCACATTTCCCTGCGTGTACTTCTTCTAACAATCTCGTCGCCTCTGTGGCATCCACACATCTTAGCAATCCCAGATATGAAGTCCTCCTATATAGGATTTCTCTGTTAAAGAAGAAGTGATTTGTCATTCTCCTCAAGGTCCGCTTCTGTTTGTTAGTTGCATTTTCCGGATATTCTCTCGTCTCGAGCAACTTCTTAATGTCGTGGTACTATGGCTGGCCATCCAATTCCTCATCGACATGAAAACAATATACTTGCTGATCGTGTACTTCTACCTTGATAGGGTCGATGTAATTCTTGTTCGGATGTTGGATCATTGATGACAATGTCGCAAGGGCATCAGCAAACTCATTTTGGATTCGAGGCACATGCTTGAAGTCAATCTCTCTGAACTGCTTGCGCAACTCCTTCACGCAATGTAAGTATGGAAGAATTTTGACATTCTTGGTGGTCCATTCTCCTAGTACCTGATGAACTAATAGGTCAGAATCGCCTATTACCAAAAGTTCTTTGATGTTTATATCAACTGCCATCCTAAGCCCGAGGATGCAAGCTTCGTATTCCACCATATTGTTCGTGCAGGGAAATCTGATCTTTGCCGAGATAGGGTAGTGCTGACCTGTCTCGGAAACCAAAACTGCTCCTATTCCGACTCCTTTGAAATTTGACGCTTCGTCAAAGAACATCCTCCATCCTGAATAAGGCTCTGAAATATCTTCCCCTGTGAATAGTACTTCCTCACTAGGAAAATAGGTTGTAAGCGGCTTGTATTCATTGTCTACAGGGTTCTCTGCAAGGTGATCCGCCAAGGCCTGTCCCTTGATGGCCTTCTGAGCTATGTACACGATGTCAAACTCACTTAACAAGATTTGTCATTTCGCTAATTTCCCGGTGAGCATCGGCTTTTGGAAGATGTATTTGAGTGGATCCATCCTTGAGATCAAGTACGTGGTGTACGCAGATAAGTAATGCCTCAACTTTTGTGCCATCCAAGTAAAAGCACAGCATGTGCGTTCCAACAAAGTGTACCTTGCCTCATACGGTGTGAATTTCTTTCTTAGGTAGTAAATGGCTTGCTCCTTTTTCCCCGTCTCATCGTGTTGTCCCAACACACATCCAAACGTACCATCCAATACGGACAAGTATAGCAGTAGAGGTTTTCCCGGTTCTGGCGGGACCAATACGGGTGGACTGGACAAGTACTCCTTAATTCTGTCAAAGGCCTTCTGACACTCTTCTGTCCACTCTGTGGCCGCATCTTTCTTTAGCAACTTAAATATGGGTTCACAAATCACCGTTGACTGTGCGATGAATCGACTAATGTAATTGAGCCTTCCAAGGAAACTCATTACATCTTTATTGCTCTTCGGGGGAGGCAAGTCTTGGATGGCCTTTATTTTTGAAGGATCCGACTCTATACCTTTTCTGCTAATAATGAATCCTAATAATTTTCTAGCAGGAACTCCAAATGCACATTTTTGCTGGATTCAACTTCAAGTTGTACCTCTGAAATCGTTCAAAGAACTTCCTTAGGTCAGTAAAATGATCTGAACTCCTTTGAGATTTGATAATGACATCGTCCACGTAGACTTCGATCTCCTTATGAATCATATCATGGAACAAAGTAGTCATGGCCCTCATGGAGGTCACACCAGCATTCTTGAGGCCAAATGGCATTACTCGGTAGCAGTACACTCCCCATGGAGTGGTAAATGCTGTTTTTTCCGCATCATCCTCATGCATCAAAATCTGATGACATTCCGCAAAGCAATCAACAAATGATTGCAACTCATGTTTTGCACAGTTATCGATAAGTATGTGGATGTTTGGAAGGGAGAAGTCATCCTTAGGACTAGCTTTGTTGAGATCCCGATAATCCACACATATCCTGATTTTTCCGTCCTTCTTTGGAACGGGCACAATGTTGGCCAACCAGGAAGGGTAGTTTGTAACCCTTACGACATTTGCTTCAATCTGCTTAGTGACTTCCTCTTTGATCGTTAAACTCAAATCGGGCTTGAACTTCCTTGGCTTTTGCTTGATCGGCGGGCAGGTGGGATCAGTTAGTAGCCTATGAGAGACGATGTCAGTGCTCAGCCCGGGCATGTCATCGTAGGACCAAGCAAATACGTCGACATATTGCTTAAGCAATTCCAACAATTCTTGCTTCTATTCATCTTCTAAGTGTATGCTGATCCGAGTTTCCTTCACTGCTTCGCCGTATCCTAAGTTAACTATCTCAGTTTCGTCCAAGTTCGATTTCTTTTGATTCTCAAGTTGCTCGATCTCTTGCGAAAGATTCTCAGGCATCATGCTTTCGTCGTATTCCTCGTAATCTTGTTCGCCGTTTGTACTTTGCTGAACGGTTTCGTTACATGTCATAATCATAGAATGAATATTTTTACTAGTTTGAGTGCTGAAAAAGAAAAGCGAGTATAAGTAAGATATGATATTTTAATAGAAAAATAAAAATGCATTTTCATTAAAAAAGCATTCAATGCTTTTAAAGAAAGAGGCAGATGACAAAAGAGCACATGCATGATTCAAGCCTCAATTGATCATGCTATTTTGAAAACAAACTACAATTCCACACTACCAAGACTCTCGGCGAACCAAGGATGGGCTGACAGTCTAATTCTGCAAGATCTCTCCTCGTTCGGCATAACGAATAGTCTGTGTCTCGGCATCTGCTTCAGTCTCCCCACAATACTCCTCGATCATTGTCACGAACAGGTTCTAGATTCCTTCTATGATATCTTTATCGACCTCCGGCACAATCATCTGACCCTAGACAGGAACTTGCTTCGGCACAAAGATCCTCTTGGTGCCGCTAGTTTCTCCAAACATAAGATCATACTCGAGCCCAAAAGTACCCTTCTGCTGCTTCAGCTGGATTGGTTCAATTATGCCATCAGATTTTAGGCCTAACCCGGACTTTGGCTGGTAGCCGTACTTCAACATCTCTGACGCTACCATCTTTTCCGCGCTTGACATCTTTATTTCATCAGATCCCGCCATCTCATCTATTTTTACAGCTTGCATAATTTCCACAGTATGAAAGGTAGTTCTATCTAATTCTCCCATTTCTTCAATAACCGGAATAGAGCGTTCAGAATAGACGGGGTGACTAAATTCCCCATGAACTACGATTTGCTCCCAACCCCATTCAAATTTCAAACACTGATGTAAAGTGGAAGGAACGGCTCCAGCCATGTGGACCCATAACCTTCCTAACAACAAGTTGTAAGTTGACGATATGCCCATCACTTGAAAAAGGACCGGGAACTCCACGGGCCCGATCTGCAAATGTAGACAGATTTCTCCAATGACACCTCTTTGTGTCCCGTCAAAATCTTAAACCTTTATACGGCTTTCTTTCATTTCTCCCGTGTCCATCTTCAAACTTCTCAGGGTGTTGAGAGGGAAAATGTTACACCCTGAACCTTCATCGATAAGTACCCTAGATACAAACTTATCTCCGTACCTCACGGTGATGTGAAGTGCTTTTGTAACACCCCGTAAATTTGAACTAGGTGTGAGTATGTAAATATCTAGTGTTAATATGATATTTTATCTATATGAATCCATTATTGATGAATTCGGGTGGAGGATGGTCGTTTTGAAGTCAAACCAACAATCGAAGTTCATAAGGACTCTTAAAATCGCCTAAGTTTTGGTAGGCCTAGCTTCTGGGAGATATTCATGCAAATTTGTTGAGAATTTGGAAATACTTCCTTGATAAAAGTTGTATATCTTTGAAATATCTTTCCAACGGTAGGTCGCCCAGCCCGAGAAACATTTTGTACAAACAGTTATGCCCATTTTACTAAACAGTGTTCTGTCAGTTTGAGGTTAAAACATACGGACCGTAAAAATTATACGGGCCGTATATTCCAGCCGTATAATTGGTCCAGAATGTCCAAATCACTGGAATGATTATGCGGTAGGATATACGGTCCGTACAAATTGTACGGGACGTAAAATTGAGCGTAAAATGGGTCTGAAAATAAGTTTAAAACTTCATTTCCTTCACACCTCATTCACGAAAACTCACCCCAAATTTAGAGAGAACAAGTCCTAAACTTCAAGAACTTCCAAGGTAAGTTTTTATTATAATTTTAGATTGAATCCAAGTCTCTAATCCCTTTCTAACTTGAGTAAACCCTTCTAATCCATAGAGTTGTGATTGGAACATTTTTGTTGGATGTGGAAACCCTAGAACCCGAATTCAAGAGGATTGGACTTTAAAGGTAATGCTTCTACTCCCTAATCATTTATAGTTGTGAATTGGTGAATTCTTGGTAGAATAGTAAATGGGTTTGATAAAGAGAATTATATGAACTAAGCTAGGGTTTTTGGATTGTTGACTTAGGATTGTTGTACTCATATGGGTGATGAAGAATGATGTTAATTACATCTAATTGAGATTGTAGAATCATCTAGAAGTAATAGAATGGAGATTGGGTGAAGAAAACACCATTAATGAAGGTTGTGGAGCTTCATGCCTACCAAGTGTTTGATAAAATGCTTAGATAAACAAAGCATGGATATTGTTGCTAATATAGAGTCCCTATGACCTGTATTGCTATAGATTAAAGTTGAAGGAATTGAAAGACATTGTGATATGCTCAAAAGCACGAAGTTGAGGTATGTCTCTTTTGAACATACTCTTTTGATCGATTTTTACAAACTCTTTGATGTTGATTCGTATGTCTCCCTTTTAAAAATCTTAAGGATGATTTGTATGTCTCATTTAAAAAAATCATATTTTGGCTATAAGGATGATTTGTATGTCTCCCATTTTAAAACCTTATTTTGGAATGCATGACTTCTTTTCTTGAAAGTTCTTTATTGAATAAAAAGGGTGAACTTCTCATACAAAACCCTAATGTATGTCTAAGATTTTAATGATGTTTTTATCCTTATCATTGATAGATTTGACGAGTTGGAATAGAGAAAATGACATTGAAAGTTCGGTTATAATTTTTGGATACCAAATGACTTGGGGGCTGTTTTGGTATGATTAAATGGATAGGGTTATTTGGATATTGATATAAAATAATTGTTGATGTTGTTGATAAGTTGTTGTTCTTGAAATTGAGAGAATAAAGTGTATGAATATATTGTATACAAAGCGTATACCGGGTTGTTTTGTGACGATATATTTGGGGGCTGTTTTATATGATTTCGTGGCTGTTTTGTGACAATATTTTGGGGATGTTTTATATGATTTTCGTGTATTTTGGGGCTGTTTTATATTTTATTATTGTTATACTATGGATATACGGAAATAAAGAAGTGTATACAAGCATTGGCATCCGAAGGTATAGTGGGCTGTTTTGGAAGTAATTTAAGGATGGATTTAATTTCAAGATCCTTTAATGAATCAAATGAAAAGCAATCTTTTCATGTTCCTTGAACTCTAATTCATGTTTTAATGGTGGTTAACGTGTGTGAGGGGACAAACCCACAATAAACCTAGATTGTAATAAACTCTATTTATGTATAAGATATTATGAATGTTTTCCTCTATGAGAGATGCTTAGTAATGCTAGTTAAGAGTTGGTAATGACATTCCCATTGGTGAATTAGGACATGGAAATCTTTGTAAAGAAGTTGTATGTTTTCAAAACATTGATTGGAATGATTTATCTTTACGATATGGCATAACGAACCTTAATGGTAAATGGTGATGTGGCTGCTTTAAGATGAATTGTAATTCGGCTTTTAAGCTATGAACTCTGTTGATGTGTTTAATCCTAGCCATTCGGGAGGATGAGTGGTCACCGGGAATTTCATATTCCGGTGTGCTTATGCCTAGCCATTCGGGAGGATGAGTGGTCACCGAGGTTTATATTCTGGTGTGCTTACGCCTAGCCATTCGGGAGGATGAGTGGTCACCGGGAATTTCATATTCCGGTGTGTTTGTGCCTAGCCATTCGGGAGGATGAGTGGTCACCGAGACTTTCATATTCCGGTGTGTTTGTGCCTAGCCATTCGGGAGGATGAGTGGTCACCGAGACTTTGTAATTCGGTGTGGTGCGTTGTGACAAGGGAACCCTACGGTCAACCCCTCGATGTGATTGATTCTTGGGCTTGTGTCGGTGTGTGTAATATTCGTAATCTCTCATAGAACTGTTGTTGACAATCATGATCAATTTGAAAGGCATAATTAAAAGTTGTAACTTAACAAAAGACTTCATAATCGGTTTTGATAATTCTTATGGAGATACACATGTTGAATACTTGTTTCTATATTGATAAATGGCTTTGTAAACTGTTTAACAAATGATATTGAGAATCACAAAGTGGAATGACTGTTTTTATGCTATCTTTTCAGAACTGATTTCTTTATACATTATTGTATTTTATTTTCATAATACTTGTTGTCCCCGAGACACTCACTGAGTACGAAAGTACTCAGGCATACCATTGTTGTTTTTGATGGTATGTTAGGTAACGAAGAAGAGCAGGTTCGTGATACTTTCGACGCTTAAGTGGACTTGCTACTGCTGTGGATTCGGCGAGCCCACATCCTTGTTCGTGGGACACTTCCTGTTTCATTTATTATTCTAGATTTCCGGGCTGCGTCCCGAATTTTGACGATTGTTATGTCTCTTAGAAGCTCCATAGATAGTTGTCAGAATTGTGGGTAGATTGTCAAAAGTCTCGTACGACTTAATGGGTGTTTGCCACGTTGATGGCTATTACTTATAAAGACTTCCGCTGAGTTAATTCATGTGTTCATGATGTGTTGCATTTAATTTATAAATTGTTGGAGGCGAATGTTGAACCTGGCGGGTTCAAGTATCATTATTGTGTTGTTTAGGTTCTTCCGATGTTGTTCGTGACGTCGGATGCCGGTCACGTCTAGGGTGGGTTTTGGGGAGTGACAACTTTGTTGTGTTCTGTTCCTTCTGGTGGAAGTTCATCATTGCGGAAATAAATCTTGTTTGCTTCAACCATCTGCCAGATTGTTGTGGCCAGCATTTCACTCGTCGTCTCATTCGATATGCTTACTCCACTCAACACCTTAACTAAAGCGTCCATGTGGGCTTCAGAACTCATCAACAAGGACATGATTGATATTTGAGCGGGTGTCTTCTTCAACTGTTCCTCGACTGAATAATCTTTGGTTTGCATCTTCTTCCAGAATTCTGCTGCCTCGGCATCAGTAATGTTTCTCCTTTGATGGTGCTCTTTGCCTGAACTTCCTCTATTTAAATCCTTCGGGACATAACATCTTCCTGACCTTGTCATTCCATGAGCGACTGCGGTTTCCATCATCTTATCCTTTCCTTTCAATTGATAGTCCAATGGGACTGCCCTGGAATCATAATCGTGCTTTCTTGCTACAATAGTGGTCACCACGGATTTTGGTTGGTATATCCGAACAGTTACCGGTGCCTTCAACTGTACCGTGATGATGGGAGCAGTTGGGGATGTTGCGACAAATGCCTCAGTGTTTCCAACGGGCACAATGGTTCCCTCCAAGTCATATTCCTCATCAAATGATATCATATTAACCGCCCGATTTCCATGATTTGGTAGCGGGTTGTTGTTCACATTCGGGGGTGCTGTAGTGCATTGAATTGCTCCATTCTTGATTAAAGCTTCAACCTAATTTTTCAAACTAAAGCATTCCTTGGTGTCATGTCCCTGAATTCCCGAATGATATGTGCAACGTTTGTTCCCATCAAAGTTTCGAGGAATTGGGTTAGGAATTCTCCCTTCAATTGGTTGCAACAATCTTGTTGTCCTCAACTTTTCAAATAACTGGGCTAAAGGCTCGGCTATGGGGGTGTAGGTTCGGGTATTTCTGACTTCGGGAGTTGGGCGAGGTCTTCGGGCATATGGTGGTCTATTTTGGTGGACGGGTGCTTGGATAGGAATGTA
This sequence comes from Lycium barbarum, assembly GCF_019175385.1. NCBI lineage: Eukaryota > Viridiplantae > Streptophyta > Magnoliopsida > Solanales > Solanaceae > Lycium > Lycium barbarum. Next base: position 114,884,260 of record NC_083344.1, on the reverse strand, counting down.
AGGTCTTTGAGGGTTTTGGTAAGTGGGGGCTCGTGGTGGGTTGTAATGTGGTTGTGCGTTATAAGCTGAGCATGGGACATAAGGGGCATGACCAAAGATTTAGGGGTTTGTGATATTGGATATGTCCTCCTTCTTTTTGTTAATTGCGCTAATGGAACCTGACTATATGGCTTTGCTTGTGGCTTGTAGCACAGCCATTGATTGAATCTTTCCAGACTTGATTCCTTCTTCCAAAAAGTCTCCCATTTTGACCAAATCTGCGAACTTTTGGCCCATTGATCCCATCATCTTTTCAAAGTAGATGCCTTCCTGAGCTCAAATGAAATACTTGCTGAGCTAGATTTCGTCCAATGGGGGCATAACTCGGGCAGCCTCAATTCTCCAACGTCTTGCGTAATCCTGGAATGATTCAGTCGTCTTTTTTTGTATGTTGCTCAGAGAAAACCTGTCTGGTGTGATCTCAGTGTTGAATCCGAACGATTCATGAAATCCCCATCCATATCCTGCCAGTCGATCCATTTGCGAGGATCTTGGCGAGTATACCAAGTGAGCGCCTCTCCTGACAAACTTCTAATAAACAATTTCATCCTCAATTTCTCGTTCCTTCCTACTCCTACTAACTTGTCGCAGTAGGCCCTCAAATGTGCATGAGGATCACCTGTCCCATCAAAAATATCGAACTTAGGAGGTTTGTACCCTACTGGCATGCCAATATCCGGGTGTATGCATAGATCATCATAATCCAAACTCTCACTTCCCCGAGTGACTCGCATGCTCCTCATTTCTTTCCTTAGACTGTGTAGCTAGTTAATGATTGATTCATCTTCTCTTATCTTGGCATCTCTCTCCATTTTTGCATATTGATCCACCTCGAACGGGACCCTGATTGTGACAGGAGCGGTAAAGGTTGGAGCCTCATTTACATATACCGGTGGCACATATTACTTGTGGGAAGTGTCAACGTGTGCCCCTGGTATGTGCTGTACGGTGGGGTAAGTAGGTGCAATAGCAGTTTGGGTTGATAGTGGGTTTTGTGAAGTATAGGTGTAGTCGGAGATGTAAGGGGTTTGTTTAGGCAGATTTGGTACATTCGCTGGAGTGAGTGGAGGTAGGTTGGAACAAAAAAGGGGTACTGGAGGTGGGCGTGTGGATGGAGGGAAGTGTTCTGGAATAGGTGAATCCAAGGATAGAAAGTGAGGTGGGTTTGGGAAAGCAGTCACAGTGAGATGGGTCAGGTCCCGAACTTGGCGCAGCTCTCCTCTTAGTTCGTCAAGTTGTAGCTTTAGCAAAGCGATCTCTTCTTCATCGTTTAGATTAATCCTCTTTCTTGAGCTCCCTGGATTTTCATTCGTTATAGCAAGGTTAGCCATTGGGTTGACTTCGTTGGTGATAGTCATTTTTCCCTTAGACCTCAAATTGTAGTGTGATTCGGCCAGTTTGAAGATCAACACAAATCAACCTCTGTTGGGGGGATAAAACTAAAATAAAGACAGTTGGAAAACAAAAGTTAGTCCGGGAAGCTTTAGAAAGAGTATAGTAATACATTTGATCACATAATTACATCAAGACGATGTGCAAACAAGCGTGTCCTAATTGTGGAGCCTCTCTTTGCTAGAGGTAAGCCTACGTTACACACAAGTTGATGATGATGATCCTTTTTGACACATTCTGTGATTTTTTTAGAATAAACATAACTTCTATTCTAACAAAAGGTAGCTCGAGAGCTTACAAGGATAGGCCTATGGCAGCCTGAAATGATAAAACACAAAAGGGGATGGCCATAAAGGCATACAAAAGGAATGGGTCGATGGAAATGCAAAGGGTGGCCACGAGGACGTAAAAAGGGATGGGCCATACGACACTCTTTTGGAATGTAAAGAAAACAAAAGGGGGAAAGAAAATAGTCTAGGGCCATGTCGGGCCGTCATTATCATCCCCATCATATGCTGGATCATAATCAGGCCCTGGGTCGTACTCAGGTTCTTCCTCTGGGTCTGTCTCTATCTCCCATCCTGCCTCTGGGTCATACTCAGGTCCCTCCTCTGAATATCCTGCTGGAGTATACTCAGGTGATTTATCCGGCTCTACCTCCATTACAAGATTACGCTCTGATTCCCACTCTGGATCTTCTTCCGGATCCTCTTCTATTGGTTCATCTGGCTCTGTCGGCTCTTCTTCGGGATCCTCTTCCATCTCTTCTTCCGGCTCCACCGGATCTTCCTCTTCTACCAGTTGTATCAGATGGTTTACTGAACCCGGAACTACCTGCCTGTACATATTATTATTGACGTTCATGAAAGGCAATATCACAACAGTAAGCCAAGCGGCTACATCATCGTCCGTGAGCCCATCGAATCCGTCCTCGATTGGAAAAAAGTGCGAGGCCTCCCACATTATACTAGGCGTAATACTCGGGTGTGCACCAACTATCGTCACCCATACCAATTGTGATCATGTTCAGCCATTCTCTTAGTAGAATTCTCACTCGTCCTACTGGAACTACCCTATCATAGTTATCTTCATACAGTGCCATATGGGACCGGACTGGGACATCTTGTGTAACTCCAAACTGCCTCAGGACTCTAAGAGGCGCATACGGTTGAATCCCGTCCAACCCGATCAACTCAACGAAGTACAGATTCGCAGTTCTTACCAAAGGTCTCCCCGAAAGCCAGGGGTATTTCCACTGAATAGCATCTCCCATGAGCTGAACCAAGAATACGCGCCACTCCTCTTCTCCTATAGGTTCAGGCCAGTACCTCATTCTTTCCGTATGGCTCTGAATTCTGCTGCGAGTATCTATGCAGTAATCCATGACCGGGGGGGCGAGTATAGAAGTGTTCTGTGGCCTATAACTGCAGCAACAGATTACACCCCTCAAAAAAGTTATGCCCTCTTGAACAAGCCGATAGAGCTCGGAGCATCTCCGTGAGGATCATATAGACCAATTTCAATTCATCCGGTCCCGAGAAGATATTCATAACAAGTGGCAAAAGGTTAATATTGATTCGGTAGGCTCTCTTTGGGAAGACCAAGACTCCCAACAAGGCTATGGCCAAGACTCGTGGCCGCATTTTCTCCCACCTTCCGCGATCACACACAAACTCATCCCGATATCGATCAAAGCTGCGCCCAAATCTCTGAAAAAGAAAGTCGAACTTCACTCGATCATTTTCCACGTTCCTCAAGACCGGGTAGACATTAAATCCCAGAATGCGGAGGAATTTCTCTCCCGATGTGAAGGATGGTAACACCGGCATTCTTCCCTCAAATGGTAAGTCGGTGAATCCACAAACTTCCTCTAAAGTAGGGGTTATCTCAAAATCCAAAAAATTGAAGGTTACACTGGCGGGATCCCAAAATTCTATCTGCAGCTTGGTAACAGTTTTGTTTGCTTGGATACCCATTAGTGACATTAGCGACCCTAGATGTTGTTGAATTTCCTCTCTGTGTGCCACTTTTATGTTCCTCCACCAAGTTTTCAGGTCGTGAGGAGATGAGACTATCATTTGGATATTTGGTAGGTTTTGGTTAATTTCCATCTGAAAAAGAAGGGTAAAGGTTATGATAAGTATTGTTTGTTAAAAAAAAATCATCTTGTGTCTCTTAAGGATCATTTTATCAATTCACATAAAGGGTTATGTCATTCAGGTTTCAAACCTTTGACAAAATGGTGGATTCCTAATTTGCAGCGACAATACCTTGGATTGTTCTGCCTAAGGTGTATGCAGCATGACTTATTTTTTCTAGAATAAGATTGTTTCCTAAGAATTTCGGAGTGGGACTGAATGTCTGCGAGGAGGTAAGTAGTAAACTACCGTACCGACTCTGAAACTAGAGAATCCAAAGAAGGGGTGGAGGCGTGTAAGACAACACCTCGCGTGAACCACAGTGTGTGTAAGTGTACGGCCAAAGACTCGATAGAAAGTGCAAAGACATTATGAGGAAAGCAGTAACAAATAGTATTTTCTCAAACAAATAAGGAGTGCAAGTTTGGCTTTGGCTTGCGTCCTTTCAAATATAGCAATGTAGCAACTCATAAATAACAGGTGATAAAAAATATATAAATAAATAAACATCCCTCAAGCATCTACTTCTTAATCTCAGTCTGCTAAAGTCAAAACCTAAGGTAAAACATTCCCCAGTGGAGTCGCCATTCTGTTATGCCCTGTTTTTAACAGATTGAAACTAGTTCACAACTTATGACTATATTTCCTCTGGTTTTGAAAATTTTCAGAGTCGCCACCTAATTTTAGGAAATATTAGGAAACCATTTGTAAAAATGTAAACTCCATTTTTAGTCTTTGAAACCTGTGAAATTCTAGGTAAGACTTTTATTTACTCCGAGGGGAAGGTATTAAGCATCCCTCAGAGCCTATCCGAAGACAGTCTTTAAACTTAGCTTAACTAACACTAGAGGGGGGTTATTAATTATTTCTTATTTTTATTATTACCTATTCTTTAAATAGTGCGGAAAAGAAGCTAACCTCTTAGAAATGAATCGTACAAAAGAGGGGTTTTCAAGTAATTATAACTATGTGAGTAAATGCATGTTTATAAGGGAAGTAGTTAACGCTAATGTATGCATGAGGAAAATATGTACGACATTTATTTTTATAAGAACGGTATGTATAACATAGAATAATGAGGGGTATGTTTTTTATAAGAAAATAATGTATATATTTGATATGTAAAAGAATTAGATAGTTATATATATATATATATATATATATATATATATATATATATATATATATATATATATATGTGTGTGTGTGTGTGTGTGTGTGTGTGTGTGTGTGTGTGTGTGTGTGTGTGTGTGTGTGTGTATGTTTATTGTAAAGGCGATAGTTAGTATACATGAGATGTAAACATATACGTATATATTCATAATAAATTTTGGTATATAATAGTATAAAATAAGAGGATTAGGAATGCATATTTTGTTTAGAAAAACAATGTATTTGTGAAATATTTATATCCTATGAAAAATGATATACAATAGTTCAAAAATAGCTATTTTGCGATTATGGAAATAATATATATGTATACACATGGTGAAAAGATGATTAAAGGAAAATAAAATAGTATATATATGTATGCGTGTAAATAAAATGGAATATTTACCTTATAGCTCTCGTAAAATAGCTTGAGCCACTATACTCAGGCCCTAATATAATTTTCTCATTTAAATTTAATGAATCTGACCTGTTCCATATGTTAGCATTAAATAGAAAATGATTGCCCACAAAATATGCATCTTACCCTTTTGAAACCCCTATTTAAATCGCTCATTTTTTTTAAATGGATTTAAAAAGAAACGTTAGTTTGATGAGCAATTGACTCAAAAAGAATTTTTTTTTTCAGTTAATTTCCTTTAGTTGGAAACATTTTTTAACCTGACAGTGCATAGACAAAAGCTGAAAATATTGGCGATTATCATTCTAACACGCCTAAGGCAAGATTAATTATCCAAGGGGAGAGGAAAAAGTAGTGACTAAACTTACCATCATCCTCCATTGGTTTATACAAACCCAAACACAAACCAAGTACTGCATATGTACAAATAGCGAGTTCACAAAATGTTAGTCAAATGATATAAACGACATATATAAACTGATACAAAGGTGTGAAATTTTGAAGAGAGGAAGAAGGATGGAGACTCGAGACGAAGGCTAAGGACGGCTAGACACGAGCAAATAAATCCGTTGCCGACTACTCTCTGGTATGGGCAGAATCCGGAGTTGTCATAACTCCAAGTGCTCCCAAGGTTCCTTCTCCGGGACAGCGAACTGGGTTATTGTCGTTGTCGAGTCCTCGAATCCGCTCGAAGTATTTTTTGTTGTTGCGACCAACAAAAGAGTGAAACCTAAGTATTTTTGTACCTTTGCTTAGCCAAGAACTTAGAGTAAAAAAGAAAGATTTTTCTGATAGCAAAAAGCTATAAAAATAATAAGAAGGACAGAGATTTTTCTCTTAATGAAAGCTTTGTTCAAAGGGAATTTTCTGTCTTCAAAACCTTATCCAAAACAGCCCAAGAAGGCCGTATTTATAGGCCAACACAGAGGGGATTTCATCAGCTTCTTCAAGAAGCTGAAAAGTTCAGAATTCAAAAAGAAAAGGGGGGAAAATGTAACGTTTTTTGATGGGAAGTTCTGGAAAAAGATTTTGATGGATAATATCAAGAAAAAGGGGTGATAAATCTCACCTTTTCAGTTCGATTTGAGAGGAGAAGAGCCGTTGGGATCTAATGCATGGTAGATTCCTCTATTACCCACTGAATCGAAGGCGGTTCATTGCACTCCTCTTCTACAGAGGTTGAAACGACCTATATTGGCTCCTTTCGGCTCTGCCACCACGTCAATCAAAAGGACAGGAGACGTGGTAGCAGTGGAGGCGGCTATGGCTTCAAACCAATGAACTTAAGGGTTTTGGGTTAAAGAGAGAGTGGGGTGGTTGGCTCCGTGGTCTGATGGGCGTGGTGGTGGTGAGGTGACGGAAGTGACGTGATGGGTGTGGGGTGGCGGCGATGGTTGAAGAGGAGCGTAGGGATCGTTTGGTTAGGGCTATTAGAGTATGAAGTTTCGTTCTAGGGATTGAGTGTATAGATGATTGAGTCGGGTCGGTGGATATTGGGCTGGGGAATTTTAAAAATGTACACCTATAAAAAATTCTAATGCAAGTAATTTAATAGACGTATTTAGTTTTAAAATAGAGTAAGAAGATGATTAATATAGTAATAAATAGGATTAAAGGAAAAACGCCAATGCCGATATTGATATACGAATATCAATACTATTTTTGAGTGGTTTAATTGTAAAGAATGATGTTTAGTAAATTTTTTTTAATTATATAAAAATAATAATGATGTTTGGTGATTTTTAAGAAACGATAGAAATCTTTCTTAGTTTTAGAGAAATAATATCTTAAAAATAGTGTAGTAATTAGTGAAAATATTCCAAACTCATTTCTGGGGAATTTTCACGACTGAAAAGCATAGTGAAATTAATTAAACGAGAAAGGAGGGCCAAAATTGGGTGTCAACAGACATATGATGTCTTTCCAGAGGAAATTAATAACTTGCTCTTATCCAATTTTTGCGTATGCCCCTGCTTCAACCCACTTAGAAAAATAGTCAGTTGCAACAAGTAAGAATTTAACTTTACCTTTGGCTTATGGGAATGGTCCCACGATGTTGAGTCCCCATTTCATGAACGGCCATGGGGTAATGACTGAATGAAGAGGCTCTGCAGGTTGATGTATTGCGGATGCATATGCTTGACATTCTTTGCATCGTTGTACAAAGTTTTGTGAATCTTTGCCCATTGTGTTTCAATAATAACCTGCACGCAGCAAACATCGGGCTAATGATCTTCCACCGAAATGATTTCCACAATATCCACTATGCACTTGTTGCATAGCGGGTTCTGTGTCCGTTGGGCCTAAACACTTGGCGAGCGGCCCTCCAAAGGTTCTTCGATATAGCTCTCCGTAAACCAAGCAATATCTAGCTGCTTTTTCTCATAATTTTTCGTGCTTCTTTCTTATCTGTGGGTAGAGTCCCTTGTTGCAAATACTCAAGTATCTCATTTCTCCAATCATGTGTTGATCCCGTTGCACGTACTTCTATTTCACAACTAATTGGATGCAATAAATGGATCACACTTCTGCTTCCTGGCTCTGCTCTAATTCCCAGTCTTTGAATCTTGCAAAGAGGTCTGATATCTGCGTTTAATACTTCTGCATTCGTTGTTCTTTTATGCTGAAAGTTCCATACACCTGATTGACCACCAATTGTGAATCACAGTATACCTTGATGGTTTCTGCTCCATATTCCAAAGCAAGTTTTAAACCTGTAATAACAGCCTCATACTCGGCTTCATTGTTAGTAATTTTGGGGCATTTAATGGCTTGGCGGACAATTTATCCGCTGGGTACTTTAAGTACTAAGCCTAATCCCGACCCACTTTCATTAGATGCCCCATCCGTGTATAGGGTCCATATCCTGGAGGATGACCTTGAAGTTGCGATGGTTTCTTTTTCTGCCTCCAAAGTTAATTTATAGCTAAAGTCTGCTACAAAATCGGCAAGAACTTGCGATTTTATAGCATTTCTAGGTTGATAAGTAATATCAAATTCACTAAGTTCAATCACCCATTTAGCCAATCTGCCTAATAATTCTGGCCTATGGAGAATACTCCGTAGGGGGGATGTCGTTACCACGGCAATTGGATTACTTTGAAAATAATGTCTTAATTTTCTAGCAGCATGCATTAAAGCTAAAGCCAATTTTTCTAAGTGCAGATATCTCGTTTCGGCATCTAAAAGTGTTTTACTAACATAATAAATTGGAGATTGTTTACCTTCTTCTTCTTGTACCAAAACTACGCTTACCGATATCTCTGAAACGGCAAGACATAGAAATAACTTTTCCTCGACATTGGGTTTTAACAGCAACGGCGGACTTGAAAGATACCTTTTGAGCTCCTGCAATGCTTGTTTACATTCCGGCGTCCACTCAAAATCTTGCTGCTTTTTTAGTACCGTGAATAATTTGTGGCACCTCTCTGATGACCTTGATATAAATCGAGATAGCGCTGCTACTCGACCAGTCAAACTTTGAACCTCCTTTTTGCTGTTGAGATCATCGGGAATGTTTTCTATTACCTTTATTTGGTCTGGATTTACCTTTATTCCTCGCTTTGAAACCATGAATCCCAAAATCATTCCTGAGGCTACGCCAAATGAGCATTTCTCGGGATTTAGCTTCATGTTGAATTGTCTTAATATCGCAAAGGCTTCTTTTAAATGAATCAAGTGGTCTTCAGCCCTTTCCGACTTCACAACCATATCGTCAATGTACACCTCTATTATTTTTCCCAATTGATTTTTGAACATTGTCGTCACCAACCATTGATATGTTGCATCGGCGTTCTTGAGTATAAACGGCATCACATTATAACAATGTAAACCCTCGGTGTTATAAATGTTGTTTTTGTTTGATCCGCATGATTTATCTTAATTTGATTGTATCCTGAATATGCATCAAGAAAACTCAATAACTCATGGCCAGCTGTTGCATCTATCATTTGATCTATATGAAGGAGTGGAAACGGATCCTTTAGGCAGACTTTGTTTAGATCTGTGAAATCCACACACATTCAAAGCTTTCCATTCTTTTTTGGCACCACTACTACATTCGACACCCACTCTGTATGCTCTACTGGCCTTATGGATCAGACATCTAACAATCTTTGTACTTCTTCTTCTATGAATTTACTTCTATCCTCGGGGAATCTTCTTTGAGGTTTTTTACAGGTCTGTGATAAGGATCAATGTGCAGTTTATGTATTGCTACTTCCGGCACTATCCCTGTCATGTCAGCATAGCAAAAGGTAAAAATATCTATATTGTCACATAAAAATGAAATATACTTAATTGGTTGATGTAGTTTGCATCCGAGGAATGTACGTTTTCTACTAATGCATCATCAAACAGCATAGGGTTGAGATCCTCAACTACCGTCGTTGATTACTCCTCGAACCGCTGCAATATTGGCTCAGGTATGATTAGATTGATGTCAGCGTCGCCGTGACCCGTTGTTGCTGCTGCTATGCCGAGATCATCGGCATTGGTTGGATCGCCGTTTAAGTTTCTTTGCTCAAGGGGCATTGACCGACTTGAACCAGCAATTCCGTTCAGTGGAGGCAGTCTTAAGGGATTTTGTCGTATTTCAACCATCATTTGTTTCATCACCTCCGCCATCTCTCCTTTCAAGAATTCTCGTAAATCACCTATCGGGATGGAAGCTTGATTTGGATCCGCCATTGATGTGTCTCCTGTTGTTTCGTTAGTTGCATCAACCAATCCTTCATCATTGACATTCCTATTTTCGTCAATGGGTGTAGTTGTAGATCCTGTCATTTCTAAAATGCAAAAACAAAAGAGAATACCAAAGTAATAACGTTTGCGTAAATAGAGATTAAACGACAAGGCCAACTGTAGAATTCCCACAGACGGCGCCAAACTGTTTGAGTCAAAAATCGTACTTTGCCCAAATAGTTAAATTTGTATTAAAAGTTAAATAAGGTTAACCACAGTTGGTAGCAATTTGATAAAAATTGTTGAATTAACACAAGCTTGTTATTAAAGGTTGATAAAGAATAAATAAATAAATAAAGGGAAAAAGTAAACTTATGCCAATTGTGATGAATAGTAATAATGGATTTCTCGTTTGCCAAGAATGAGCAAGGGCTTGATGATAAGAGAATCAAAACAATAATAATAACCAGAAAATAATTGATAATAATCTGTTTTTCAGTCAGTATTCGATGCCTTTGTTATACAAGTGAAAGTACTATTTATAGGTATTTGGTCCTATCTGGTGCCTTTCCCGTTGTGTGTATGTATCGGCCATCATTAATTGCTGAATTAATGATTGTCATTTAATTCCTTGATTCTGGCTGTCAGAAACCGTTTCGCCATTACTGCATTAACTCTATTTAATGCGTAATCAAGAGGACCTCGTATGTTGTTCCTGTTGATGTTCTCTTCGTTGACCATGTCGTCAGTATCAACCACCTCTTCGTAAATGTTGTGCTCGGCATTACCATTAGTTCTTTCTATGCCATTGTCTTAATTGACACATGTCAACCACATGTTGGTCCACGTGTTAGGTGCAATTTTACCTATACACATATATAGTCTAGCCAACGTAACCCTAAATAGCAATACCTGTATACGGTAAAAACCGGATGTGAGGCAAACCGGTGGAGCGAGGGGACCGACTGATCTGCCTTCTTCGTCATTGGAACGACCAAGCCCGGTGACCCGAGCATTCGTGGCCGTTGGTCCGTATAGCCGTTGGTTCGTACGGCTGTTGGTCCGAGTAGCCGTTGGTCCGTGTGGCCGTTGGTCCGAGTAGCCGTTGGTCCGTGTGGCCGTTGGTCCGAGTAGCCGTTACTCCGTGTGGCCGTTGCACGCGGGTCACGCGCCAGTAAGGTCCTCGATCGCTTTATCGAAGAACTCTCGCATATACATTTTCTCCATCTACATAAATCAAGATCCAAGCACATATCCTATACCCACTTACAAATTTAATTGCTTATCCGATTTCGGGGTAAACAGTTTGGCGCCCACCGTGGGGCTAGGATAATAGTGGTCTTTGATCTTGATCTCTATCTTACCCATCAAAATCAGAAACATCTGCTGTCCGTCTCTGAAAAAACGGACCAAATGGCTAACAGTAGGCAATCTGGTCACGTCAACAACAACGAGATCGTGGCCGAAAATGAAGGCAGCGGGCCACGAGGATTGCCAAACCCCACTGACCCTTTAAATACTAACAATTCAATTACTTTGTCCGGGACACAAGTCCGGAAAGAACCGGATACCCCGAATGATAATATTGACTTGCGTTTAATTTTTGAAATGTTGCAGGAACAGAGAGCGGCGATTGCCGAACAGGGAATCGCAATAGCCCAGTTGCAAAACGGAGGAGATAAAACGACCCCGGAAAAGGCGAAGAGTGTTGCTGAAACCAGAAGAGATGAGGCACGGATGGTTGAAAGCAATGGCTCCGGAGCTGGTCCATCCACCGAGGTTCTGAGAATGCTCGAAACGTTGGCGAAGCGGGTGGACTCGACCGAAAAAAGGGTGAAGACATACAACTCTCGGGTGGATCAAATCCCGGGGGCTCCGCCTATTTTGAAAGGGCCGGATTCAAAGAGGTACATCCAAAGGCCTTTTCCTCCGAGTGCAGCTCCGAAATTGATCCCGAAGAGGTTCAAAATGCCGGATATTCAAAAATATGACGGCACAACCGACCCTCACGAACGCGTGACCTCATACACCTGTGCTATAAAAGGCAATGATATGGAAGATGATGAAATCGAATCCGTGTTGCTGAAAAAGTTTGGGGAAACTCTGTCAAAAGGAGCATTGACTTGGTACGATCATCTGCCCGAGCATTCAATCACTTCTTTCGAAATGCTCGCCGATGCCTTCATAAAAGCACACGCTAGAGCCAAAAAGGTGCAGGCTCAAAAGGCGGATATTTTCCGTGTAGCCCAAAGAGACGAGGAGTTATTGCGTGAATTTGTCAACCGGTTCCAAAGGGAACGAATGGAGCTCCCCCCGGTTCCGGAGGAATTGGCCGCACAAGCTTTCACAAAGGGGCTCAATGTTCAGAGCTCGACGGCTTCGTTCAAATTAAAGGAAAGCTTGCTGGAATACTAGGCCGTGACCTGGGCGGATGTCCATAACCGATACGAGTCAAAAATTCTGATAGAGGATGACCAACTCGAGCTTCCCCCGGGGCTCGTAAAAATGAACAAAAGCTCGGAGAGATCACGAAAGAATTACGAACCGGAGGCCGGACCATCGAGGGAAAGGTATCGGCCATACTCTCAAAAACCAAGCTTCAAGTCGGAAAAATCAAGGGATGGCCCGAGTCATTTCTCCGGGCGGGGGTGATAAACGGGCCGAGTCCCCGGTTCAGGTATACCATCGAGGAGTCAAACGAGGAGGCCTCGACTGTGAAACTCGATCTCACGGATGAAATTCGCGAAAACGCGTTGGTCCGTATTGCAACCCAGAAGCAGAGAATGGAAGGGTACTACAATCAGAGAGCCAATTTTTGATATTTCTAAGTTGGGGACTTGGTGCTTCGGAAAGATACCTTGAGCACCAAGAATCCTAACGGACGAAAACTGGGTCCGAACTGGGAAAGACCGTACAAGATAACCGAGGTAACGGGCAAAGGATCGTATCAGCTGGAATCCGTGGACGGGCAGCGATTGTGCAACAACCGGAACGTGGCTCATTTGAAGGGATGTTACTGCTAAGGTATGGACACCTCATGTTTAACCTTTTTCTCTTTGCAGGAAGTCAAGTACCGGATAAAGTTAGGATCTGGGTCTGAAAACGCGTGTTGCACTCTTTTCCTTAGTACGGTTTTGTCCCAAAATGGGTTTTTCGACAAGGTTTTTAATGAGGCAACAAGTACAACGTGTTACTTAACAAAAATAAGGACAAACGGCCGGGAACTCGGGGTCACGGCCTACGAGTGGGGACTTGATAGCGCTCGCCGGATCTTGCAGCTCGGATAAACACTAGGGGACTTATACCCACATCGAGGTTTACCCCGGTTTGTGGAAAATGGAGGAGCTCAACAAATCGAGACCGGACCTTCTGCATTAGGTTTCGGTGTAAGGACCAAACGATCAAAATGAATCGTGTCCCCCCAATATTTGCTATGGCAAAATCAAGACCGGACCTTCTGCATGAGGTTTCGGTGTAAGGACCAAACGATCATAATGAATCGTGTCCCATTTAGCATTTTCTACGGCAAAGCAAAGGCCCGGTCACCGGCCATAGCCTTCGATGTAAGGACCAAACGATCATAATGAATCGTGTCCCATTTAGCATTTGCTACGGCAAAACCAAGGCCCGGTCACCGGCCATAGCCTTCGATGTAAGGACCAAACGATCGTAACGAATCGTGTCCCGTTGTATATTTGCTACAGCAAAGGCAGAAGGAATTAAAATTCTCATATGTACAAACATTTTGGAAACGCAAAGTTATCAAAAGTTGGTATAACAAAATCTTGGGTGTCTTTCTATTAACAGGACTTCGCCCCGATAGCAACCGCCGTATTCCAGCACTGCCCCACTCACATACTCTATATTGAGGATTGTGCCCGAAATTCGACAAAGGTGATAAGGTCACAATGACCCAATCCAAAGCTCGACAAATTCCCCCAAAACGGGGACTGCTGTTATATCCCGCATTTTTGTGCAATCGGAAAATTCAAGACAATCGCAGGAAGACAACAAGCAAGGCCTTATTTTTTGTTTTGTTTGGCATATGAGTTGCTTATGAAAAGTTTAGGAGTGGAAATGATAAGAAAGGCTAGGGGCGAAAAGGTAAATTCGCAATATGACTCGTGGAATTATGGAGGGAGACGAAGGGCAAATTTGGAAATTGGAAAAAAAATAAAATTTGTCATGGAGTACAAAAAAAATGGGCTTGATTTTTTTTTGGGCCAAGGTTGGCTATCCATCCTTCTTGATGGGCCAAGCCCATGTTGGATTAAAAATCCATGGCAATAAAAGAAGACCAAGTCTTCTAATTTTTCCCACAATCCTCTAGAACCTCCAAGAACATAAGAAAACAAAGAAGAGAGAAGAGAAACCTAAGGGCCATTTTCGGCCACCACAAAACCTTGGGAGATTTTCATCAAAAATTATTCCTTCCTAGCCAAGCAACTAATTAAAGGGTCCTTAGCAAGGTGGAGTGTTCATTAGAGCAAGAAAAACACAAGTTCATGCAAGTTGTGATTTCTAGCTAAGTGAAGAATTGAAGAAAAAGGTAAGGTTTAATTCTTTTTTTATATGTTATGGGAGATTTTGTGTGTTGTAGCATGTAAAAGTGGATGAAATTCATGGAAGAGAAAAACTATATTGTGGCCGTGTGCCTATGGGTGTGTGTAGGAAAGATGGTTTAACTATTTTATCTAATAATTGGTTGTTGTTGTTGTGGATGTTATGTTGATAATGAAAAATTGGATGAGCTTAGTGAAGTTGTAGTAATTGGAGACTTGTTTTAGAAATTATGTGAATTGTATATAATGTCTTTGCATGTAGGGAAGACAATGATGTTAGTATGGTGTTGTTGGAATATAAATTATGAGGTTGTTATAGCTTTTATTGGGATAGGAAAGTCTTGAAGGAAGTAGAATGTTAATGGAAGTGTTAGAATGTATTTTGGATTGAATATGGAAATTGTTAGTATGGTTGTTGACATTATGTTGATAGTTTGGCCGGGTTGAATTCCCGGATTGTTGTTGATTAAAAATTTGCTAGGTTGAGTTTTGGGGATGGTGTATTTACAGGGGAAGTGCTGCCGAAATTTCGGTAGCCAAGTATTACTTTAAGAATCCAATTCTAAATGCTCTAATCAAGTTTAGTAAATGTGACCAATTTAAAGATTTTGGCGGATTTGCGACTTGAGTTTGGAATAGCATAAAGAGCGGAAAGAGGTATGTAAGGCTTTACCCTTCTTTCTATGGCATGTCTTAGATGTAATAAGTCGGATACGAGCCGCGGGGACAACTCCGTTCTCCGGAATCCGCACCCAAAGTTTTCCACGTTTCGTTCAATGGAATTGAACTAAAAATTGTGCAAAATGTTAGAAAGACTTCCTAAATAACTAGAGCTCGCATAGAGAGGTCCCGACTACCCTAAAACCCTCCCAGGAGACGTCATGAAATGGAACGAACGTGAATTTGATATGCCTCCTCATTTGACCCGAGGTGGGCCCATGGATCTCGGATTTTATCTATTGTTCCGGTTGACCTATTTTGAAGTAGAACCTAAAGGAAACCTTTGATCCTTATACCGCTTATCTAATGACAAGTAATGTAGCTATTCTAATGAGAATAATCCTACGACGATAATGACAATAACGATGTAAGAAAGAGAATATGTCTATGATGAGAACGACGAGAACGATTGCATGTCTAAAAGCCTTAAGTGAAGGATTCAGTATGAATACAAGAATAATGGACTAGTTCTTGAGTCCAACTCTATTCTTTTGGCATGACTCTATTTTCCAAAGACTCTAAGGTGCACGAAGTAATGTTTTATGAGTTTTACGATCTTGTCCCATGTTTTCTCTTAATGTTATTCTTCATTGATAGTCTCGCCTCATAATACTAGTTCCTTCAAGGTGAGACATGACGATCATGATTATTTCATAATGTAATCGGAGGCTACCGACCTTACGTCACTCCGACGTGGACATGGTTTTCTTGGAATCTCGAGCGTGTTGTATGCATGTTATAAGTATATGTATATGATAAAAGAACCAGAGCGCTATAGACGCTGATGTATGTACATGACACACGTATATGTATATGATGAAAGAGCCAGAGCGCTATAGACGCTGATATATGTACATGATGCATGCATATGTATATGGGGAAGATGGAGATAAGGGCAGCGCGTTATATACGCATATCCACCTGATCAGTTGAAATTATTTGACATGATATCGTCCCGGACGCGGGATTCCCGGACGCGGGATGTGTATATTTATGGTTAAATGGATCGGCTGCCGACGCCTCGGCAATATGACATGTTCTATTTTTATATATATATATATATATGAACAAGAAAAGATTTTCAAAGGAAAGCTAAGCATACATGACATCTGCCCAAGGGCACTTATATGTACAGGTTATGTTTCTACCTCAGGACATGTGCTATAACTCTTTTATGTCATTATCCCTGTTTCATATTTTCCATATATTACTATTCATGCCTTACATACTCGGTACATTATTCGTACTGAAGTCCCTTCTTGTGGACGCTGCGTTTCATGCCGCGCAGGTCAGCAGGTAGACGGACCAGATTCCTAGGAGTTCTATCAGCAGTGTTGGCAGCGCTCCAGTTGTCCCGGAGCATCAGTTCCTTGCTACTATTTTTGTGTAGATATATTTGGGCACGACAGTACTCGGCCCTTTCTACGTATATGTGTACTATGTTTAGAGGCTCGTAGACAGATATGTACAGTTAGATATGTTGTATTTTGGCATCTTAGCGTCGCTGTATAACGTGATGTCAAAGTTTACTAGTCTATGCTTATGAAGATGCTACTAACGATAATGTTCAGTGACGAAAAAAAATATATGGCACAGTCACTACGGCCCGCTGAGAAGTAAAGGTAAAATGATAGACAATGGGTGCTCGGTACAAGTATCGGGTACTCGTCACGGCCCCTAGTTGGGTCGTGACAGAAGTGGTATCAGAGCAGTTCGGTCCTAGGGGATTGTCTACGAGTCGTGTCCAGTAGAGTCCTATTTATGGGTGTGTAGCGCGCCACACTTATAAACAGGAGGTTGCAGGGCATTTAGGAAATATGACCTTCTTTGTACTCAAGATCGTGCGATAAAGCTATTCTACCAGGTTTCCATATTCTTTTCCTAATCCTGTGTTATGGTTTCAGTAATGCTGCCGAAGAAGAAAGCTAGGGCGGCCCAGAAGGGCGAGACGGTGGCTGGAAGAAGAGTTGAACGGGCGCTAGAAGAAGGAGAATCTCATAATGAAGCTCCCCCTCAAACCTTTCCTGCTCCCCATGCACCGGCAGAGCAGGAAAGAGTTCCAGCTCCAGCCCCCGCACCTCCAGTTCCACCGCCAGCAGCTCCGAGCCAGCAGATGGCCGAGGCCATCCAGTTGTTGACCCAGCTAGTTGCCGCACAGGCTCAGCGGCAAGATGCAGACCCGGGAGACCGAGCGGTAAGTTCAAGGGCCCGCGACTTTATCACCCTGAAGCCTCCAGAGTTTTATGGATCAAAATCAGAGGAGGACCCACAGAGTTTTATAGACGAGATGCTAAGGACTCTGGGGATCATACATGCTTCGGATACGGAGTCCGTAGAGTTGGCTTCATACAGGCTGCGGGATGTGGCAGTTCTGTGGTATAATAGCTGGATATCTTCGAGGGGAGCAAATGCACCCCCACCGGTTTGGCAGGAGTTTACTGAAGCATTTCTACGGCATTTCCTACCACCAGAGGTTCGACGAGCTCGAGCCGATATGTTCTTGAACCTTAGACAGGGAAATATGAGTGTTCGAGAATACATCCTTCGTTTCAACTCACTAGCCAGGTATGCCCCAGCCCTGATAGCTGATAAGGGAGATCATGTGCACCGATTCGTGAGTGGGCTAGGGCCACATTTAGTTAAGGAGTGCCTGACGGCTTCACTCCAGGATGGGATGACTATTACCCGCATCCAGGCCCACGCCCAAAATCTGGAAGAGCAGTACCAGTCACAGAGAGAGGAGAGTTATCCAGGTAGGGGTTCCAGAAAAAGGGGCAGATTTTCCAGGGCTAGAAGAGAGTATAGAGGGGGGCAGGCACAGGAGCAATTTAGGTATTCAGACCAATCGACGGCCAGTGCACCTCGTCGATTTGCGGATAGGGGATTTGACCGTTCTACTCACTCGAGACCAGATCAGGGTACTAGAGCTTCAGGAGCCCAGTATAGAGCTGATTCTAGCAGGATGATGCCACCCCCGCCACGGTGTGCTCGATGTGGTAGGCCACACTCTGGAGAGTGTCGCGCAGGTACAGGTGCTTGTTATACTTGTGGGCGGGTTGGCCATTTGATGCGTGATTGCCCACTGAGGTATGAGGGAGACCAAGCCCAGCCCGCCGGGTCCGCGGTTGGTTCATCGTCGACCGTACGTCCTCCCGGACTGACTTCCCAAGCTCCAGTGGGCCGCGGCCGAGGTAGAGGAGGGGCACCCAGTTCAGCCGGTCCTCCGCACCGTATATACGCATTGGCAGGACGGCAGGATCCTGAACCTTCCCCAGATGCGGCTACAGGTACACTATCGGCATTTTCCTATTATATGTATGCGTTAAATTGATCCAGGTTCTACTCTATCGTATGCTACTCTTTGTGTTACTGGACATATTGGAAATTTGCAAACTCAGGACGAAAAGTAACCATACACAAAGGAAAAAGATGAATACTGACGATTGCGAAGGCTAAAATAGTAATTAAAAGGAAAAGATACGTTACGAGAGCGGTTCGAAAATTGTCAAGATTCCAACTCGCCCCATATTAAGTGATATAGGCAGTGCGGAGGAGTGGAGGCCAATGGACTAGCATTAAGGCACTAAAACGCACTGAAGTTTTGAGGTTAAGCGTGCTAGGGTGAGAGCAATCTCAGGATGGGTGACCCCCTGGGAAATATGCTGAAAATTTCATAAATGCGGGAACAAGAGACGAATGCGAAATTAGTTAGCCTAATGTAAATTAGAGTATGTGGAGTGGTTAGAAAACCTATAGAAGTCATGTAAGTTGAGACGGGCTAGACTAACAGAAGGGGAGAAAGCATGACAGAAAAGGTATTCAAGACTGGAGAAAGTTTGATTAGCTTTTGGGAGTGTTTGTAAGTAAGATAGTGGTGGAAATGCATATATGTACATGATATATTATCGGTGACAGTAGAACCCTAACAAGCAGTGTCGCGATACATAGAATGTGCTAGCTGAATAAAATTCAAGGGACGTAATGAAAGGTATGAGTATGGATGTCACAGGGTAAGACCAACACCGAACTCGCACTGGTGGAGACGGAGAAGCCCTAATGCGGTGATATACGGGAGCATATTAGCGAGGTAATAGACGCGGCAAACTCCGCAAAGGGGAAATTATAATTGTAAAAGGTCGCGGAAGGCGACGACTACTTAAAAGGCATAGACGTGTGTAGACCCTCCTAATAAAGGAGGGGAGAGCATTTTAGACCAAAAATGGACTGTGACAATTCAAGATCCCATAAAAGGGGGCTTATTAACGCAGGGCCAGAGTGCGGATGCTAACTCAATTGACCTACGACATAAAAGCAACCTAAGTTCCTAAAATGGACATGTTAAGCGACGTGTGAGATATCTACGAAGGAGACCTCCCCGAAGTATCATAAGACCTCCTAAGGTCAGTTGAACATTCGAGGACGAATGTTCTAAAGGGGGGGAGGATGTTATATCCCGCATTTTTGTGCAATCGGAAAATTCAAGACAATCGCGGGAAGACAACAACAAGGCCTTATTTTTTGTTTTGTTTGGCATATGAGTTGCTTATGAAAAGTTTAGGAGTGGAAATGATAAGAAAGGCTAGGGGCGAAAAGGTAAATTCGCAATATGACTCATGGAATTATGGAGGGAGACGAAGGGCAAATTTGGAAATTGGAAAAAAATTAAAATTTGTCATGGAGTACAAAACAAAATGGGCTTGATTTTTTTTTGGGCCAAGGTTGGCTATCCATCCTTCTTGATGGGCCAAGCCCATGTTGGATTAAAAATCCATGGGAATAAAAGAAGACCAAGTCTTCTAATTTTTCCCACAATCCTCTAGAACCTCCAAGAACATAAGAAAACAAAGAAGAGAGAAGAGAAACCTAAGGGCCATTTTCGGCCACCACAAAACCTTGGAAGATTTTCATCAAAATTTATTCCTTCCTAGCCAAGCAACTAATTAAAGGGTCCTTAGCAAGGTGGAGTGTTCATTAGAGTAAGAAAAACACAAGTTCATGCAAGTTGAGATTTCTAGCTAAGTGAAGAATTGAAGAAAAAGGTAAGGTTTAATTCTTTTTTTATATGTTATGGGAGATTTTGTGTGTTGTAGCATGTAAAAGTGGATGAAATTCATGGAAGAGAAAAACTATATTGTGGCCGTGTGCCTATGGGTGTGTGTAGGAAAGATGGTTTAACTATTTTATCTAATAATTGGTTGTTATTGTTGTGGATGTTATGTTGATAATGAAAAATTGGATGAGCTTAGTGAAGTTGTAGTAATTGGAGACTTGTTTTAGAAATTATGTGAATTGTATATAATGTCTTTGCATGTAGGGAAGACAATGATGTTAGTATGGTGTTGTTGGAATATAAATTATAAGGTTGTTATAGCTTTTATTGGGATTGGAAAGTCTTGAAGGAAGTAGAATGTTAATGGAAGTGTTAGAATGTATTTTGGATTGAATATGGAAATTGTTAGTATGGTTGTTGACATTATGTTGATAGTTTGGTCGGGTTGAATTCCCGGATTGTTGTTGATTAAAAATTTGCTAGGTTGAGTTTTGGGGATGGTGTATTTATAGGGGAAGTGCTGCCGAAATTTCGGTAGCCAAGTATTACTTTAAGAATCCAATTCTAAATGCTCTAATCAAGTTTAGTAAATGTGACCAATTTGTAGATTTTGGCGGATTTGCGACTTGAGTTTGGAATAGCATAAAGAGCGGAAAGAGGTATGTAAGGCTTTACCCTTCTTTCTATGGCATGTCTTAGATGTAATAAGTCGGATACGAGCCGCGGGGACAACTCCGTTCTCCGGAATCCGCACCCAATGTTTTCCACGTTTCGTTCAATTGAATTGAACTAAAAATTGTGCAAAATGTTAGAAAGACTTCCTAAATATCTAGAGCTCGCATAGAGAGGTCCCAACTACCCTAAAACCCTCCCAGGAGACGCCATGAAATGGAACGAACGTGAATTTGATATGCCTCCTCATTTGACCCGAGGTGGGCCCATGGATCCCGGATTTTATCTATTGTTCCGGTTGACCTATTTTGAAGTAGAACCTAAAGGAAACCTTTGATCCTTATACCGCTTATCTAATGACAAGTAATGTAGCTATTCTAATGAGAATAATCCTACGACAATAATGACAATAACGATGTAAGAAAGAGAATATGTCTATGACGAGAACGACGAGAACGATTGCATGTCTAAAAGCCTTAAGTGAAGGATTCAGTATGAATACAAGAATAATGGACTAGTTCTTGAGTCCAACTCTATTCCTTTGGCATGACTCTATTTTCCAAAGACTCTAAGGTGCACGAAGTAATGTTTTATGAGTTTTACGATCTTGTCCCATGTTTTCTCTTAATGCTATTCTTCATTGATAGTCTCGCCTCATAATACTAGTTCCTTCAAGGTGAGACATGACGATCATGATTATTTCATAATGTAATCGGAGGCTACCGACCTTACGTCACTCCGACGTGGACATGGTTTTCTTGGAATCTCGAGCGTGTTGTATGCATGTTATAAGTATATGTATATGATAAAAGAACCAGAGCGCTATAGACGCTGATGTATGTACATGACACACGTATATGTATATGATGAAAGAGCCAGAGCGCTATAGACGCTGATATATGTACATGATGCATGCATATGTATACGGGGAAGATGGAGATAAGGGCAGCGCGTTATATACGCATATCCACCTGATCAGTTGGCATTATTTGACATGATATCGTCCCGGACGCGGGATGTGTATATTTATGGTTAAATGGATCGGCTGCCGACGCCTCGGCAATATGACATGTTCTATTTTTATATATATATGAACAAGAAAAGATTTTCAAAGGAAAGCTAAGCATACATGACATCTGCCCAAGGGCACTTATATGTACAGGTTATGTTTCTACCTCAGGACATGTGCTATAACTCTTTTATGTCATTATCCCTGTTTCATATTTTCCATATATTACTATTCATGCCTTACATACTCGGTACATTATTCGTACTGACGTCCCTTCTTGTGGACGCTGCGTTTCATGCCGCGCAGGTCAGCAGGTAGACGGACCAGATTCCTAGGAGTTCTATCAGCAGTGTTGGCAGCGCTCCAGTTGTCCCGGAGCCTCAGTTCCTTGCTACTATTTTTGTGTAGATATATTTGGGCACGACAGTACTCGGCCCTTTCTACGTATATGTGTACTATGTTTAGAGGCTCGTAGACAGATATGTACAGTTAGATATGTTGTATTTTGGCATCTTAGCGTCGCTGTATAACGTGATGGCAAAGTTTACTAGTCTATGCTTATGAAGATGCTACTAACGATAATGTTCAGTGACAAAAAAAAAATATATGGCACAGTCACTACGGCCCGCTGAGAAGTAAAGGTAAAATGATAGATAAGGGGTGCTCGGTACAAGTATCGGGTACTCGTCACGGCCCCTAGTTGGGTCGTGACAACTGCTACATCAAAAACTTTGCCAAGGTTGAAAAAATACCGACCCTGAAGAAAATGCCTATCGTAATTCGGAGACATCTGAACTTATGAAGCAACGGATAAGTCCCACGGGCACGGTGAATTAACGACTATGAGTCGACCTGTCCTAAAACGGACCAACGATCATGACCAAAATAATGGCAAACATTCAAAACGAAGAAATAAGAAGGTAACGATGAGCTGACAGGGCCACCGGTTTCGGAAGTTATCCACTCCCCGTTACTCCGATAGATCGGAGATCCGGAAAGTGTGGGGATATCTGTATACGGTAAAAACCGGATGCGAGGCAAACGGATGGAGCGAGGGGACCGACTGATCTGCCTTCTTCGTCATTGGAACGAGCAAGCCCGGTGACCCGAGCATTCGTGGCCGTTGGTCCGTACGGCTGTTGGTCCGAGTAGCCGTTGGTCCGTGTGGCCGTTGGTCCGAGTAGCCGTTGGTCTGTGTGGCCGTTGGTCCGAGTAGCCGTTACTCCGTGTGGCCGTTGCACGCGGGTCACGCGCCAGTAACGTCCTGTCCTGGTCAACTACCCATCATGCGCGTGTCAGACGGCGCCGTCAGTCTAATCCCACCAAATCCGTGCAGAGCTGTCCTTGTTGCTATTATTTTATTAGTTCACATCATATGAGACTCATGGAGGTCACACTATAAATAGAGCACGTCCCCCTCCTTTGGAAGGGTTGACATCTTTTACTTTCCAAGAACATTTATAATAGAAGAGCTCATATATTCAATCTCTCTCTCAATATCTGATCCGGCCAAGATTGTTTGTTTCGGTTTATACTGTGTTTCTTCCATCAAAGTGTTTCACACTGTTTATACATGTTTACATTCTTGGCAAGTCGCCGTCCTCGATCGTTTTATCGAAGAACTCTCGCATATACATTTTCTCCATCTACATAAATCAAGATCCAAGCACATATCCTATACCCACTTACAAATTTAATTGCTTATCCGATTTCGGGGTAAACAATACCCAGAAAGAACTTCTAAATAAAGAATTATTCCTTATGGTTTCTTCTTCTGATGATGATGAATGTGGAGATATTAATTAAGTATATGGTATTTGTTAGAAGCCCATTTAATTTGGTTAGTATATGGTATTTGTTAGAAGCCCATTTAGTTTGGTTAGTTGTACGATCATATAACTATGTGGTATGGTTGTTCAGACGGATAGAACTCCTAATATTCATCGAAAGATAATTTATTTAGTATTGAAATAAAAATAGTACACTTGAATATATATATGACATGTACAATAAATGCATATATATATATATATATATATATATATATATATATATATATATATATATATATATAAGGACAATTGCCCATAGATGATTTCATATATTTCATATATATATGAAGATATCAGTAGAAAAGGTCAGAGGCAGATCTGGGATTCGAAGGTGTCAGGTGCCATAATTTTCTTCAATGTACATCTTGTTAGGAAAGTGTTGGGTCGGGTCCATATCTTTTTAGTTTATTAGGGTCAACTTAATAGGCCTTTTTTTATTTGCAAATATGAAAATTATATCTCAAAAATCAAGAAACGTACATAATTAACATCTTAAACAAAGAATCACACTCATTAACAAGGTAAAATCAACATTTTCACCAAGGGACTTGCATCTTTTATGTATATTAAAAAATGAACTTGCACAAGTAAAATAACATCTTCAATAACGGAATTACACCAATCAAAATACGAAAAATAATAGAAAAATTCTTCAAACATAAGTAAATGTAGAATTAGATAAACTACAAGTTCTCAAAAAAAAATCATAAATTTCATGTTTTTTCTAAGCAATGCTTGTGAAATTTCCATCACAATTTAAGTAGTAAAGTGATTTAAATTGAATTTAACAATTATAGAATAGCACAATATAATTTTTTTATAATACACTCCCTCCATCCATTTTTATTTGTCCGCTAAAAATATATGACCACTTTTACTTGTAAGTTGTATAATTTGAAAAACCAAGACATAATTTACCATTTTATACCTATTTTACCCTTATTATTAAGTACTCCAATTCATTTCTCATTTTATTTATTACTTATTAAGAGTGTCCCAAGTCAAATATAGACAAGTAAACATGGACGGAGGGAGTAATTAACAAAAGAAATTATAAAAAATAAAAATAAATTGAATTTTGATCTCAATCCAAAATTTCCATTGAGACCCAAGTATTTCGATTTAAATACTCACAGATTTGAGATTATGAAAAATGCTTAATTTAAGGGATTTTGAAGTTTCTATCTGTCTGTTCTCGCTAGAGCTCACAAATAAAATAATAGAATAGAGGAAAGCCAATATAAATAATAAAAATATAAATAGAAAATTGGGAGAGCCGAAAAAAGAATTACTGGTACAAAGGAACTAAAAAGCACAAAGAAAAATGGGATTCGGAAATGTTCAAGATAGATTCAAACTTGTGTCTACTAGCTATGGCACCTTTGTCTAATTTGCGACTGGAGATGACAGGATTAAATATTTAACCTAATTTAAGCAAATTGCAACATAGGTATATAAAAAATTTATCAATTTAGGGGTATCATGGCACCCCACCCTAAAGGGTAGATCCACCCCTGGAAAAGGTAGTTGTACCCTTGCCCACATGCTACCAGATTACGTCATGAGCCACATGCAATCCAAAGCTTAGAAATTTTCCAGACTTCAAACTTCAAACTTCAAATTTAAGCTCCCATTTGGCCATAAATTTTGGGAGCATATTTTGAAGATTTATTTTCAAATCATTGGTTGGCTATAAAAATTTGAAAGATTTTGAAATAAATCTTCAAATCCCAAATTCTGGCTCAAACTTGTTTTTGTGGCAAGATCTATGTTTTAGCATTTTCAAAACTTTTAAAAACTATCCCCAAACTTTTGTATTTTATAAAAAAATAAAAAAACCCATCTATTTATGACCCAACTAATTCTATCTACCATGTTCCTTCATAAAGCGGTATCTACCATATTTCCACAATTAAAACCGTCTCTTCTATAAACTGAACGAGCTACTGTAGAAATCCGTTGAAAAGATAAAAATTTGAAGGTAATTTGCTAAGATCTGCTAATGTTTTGCTTGATTTGTATGATTTTCCTTCAGATTTGTTTTGCTTGATTTGTATGAATTTTTCTTCAGATTTGTAAACCCTTGTATTGTAATTTGAATTGTCGTAGCTACTAAATGTGTTATTAGCAGTTGTTATTAAAATATCATGTTCTGCATAATTTTGGATTAACAAGTATGTATGTTTTGTATGGTTGGGTATTCTTGATAGTTTCTAGAACTTATGGGTATAAGTATATTTCATATTTTCCAAAACAAAAAGTAAAATATGTTTTGAAAAATTTCGCCCAAATCAAGTTTTTCAATGTTTTTTTTGGGAATCTATGATCAAACGCTAGCTTAAACCATGGAAACTAGTCAAACTACTACCGCTGGCTTTGAACAGCTAGGAGCCCGTTTGAATGGGCTTTTATATATTAGGAATTCTAACCTATGGCGCTTATTTTTGTTATTTTGGCTTAAAAACAGACTGTGCAATGCATGAGGCATGCTCACAACTTCACTAGGTCTAGCATAGTAATCAACAGATATAATTTTATGTAAACAAGAGATAAAATAAGCTTTTTTTGTTTAACAGAAAAAAATGAAAGAAGGTCAATCAGGTTTGGAGATGCGGGATATCGATCCCCGTACCTCTCCCATGCTAAGCGAGCGCTCTACCATCTGAGCTACATCCCCAAGGGCTGACTACTTCTTTAATGTACCCATTTCTTCTAGTTTGCAATTGTAAATATTTTCCGAGAAAGTTTTTGAAGAAATAATATTTTAATGACAATATTTGAAAAGATTTAGGAAACAATTTGTTTGGACAGGATATTTTTCAAACACCCTTTGATTAGTAAGCCTCTACATTATCACTACATGGTACTATTTGAACACCATAAAATATAGTATTCCTGAAGTAACATCATTAGCTAGGCTAATAGTAAACACATAACATAAAAATCAAGGGTGTTCATAAAAATATTAGTGACTATTTTTGAAATTTTGGAAAGCAATTTGGTTGGACAGAATATTTTTCAATAAAGAGATATTGCGACCCTTTGTCAGTTAAGCCTCTACATTGTCCATATATGGTACGCTAATTAAATACCAGAAGAAATATTCCTAAAGCAACATCATTAGAGTACTAGTAAACACGTAAGATAAAATCAGGGGTGTTTATAAAAATTTGACTCAAAGCCGTTGTAAACACTATTTCTTAGAATTTATTTGCTTTATTTCGGTTTAAACTTATAAGTTAACAATATTTGTTTTGTTTGGTATTAAAAAGGAGAACGAAACTAACAAATGCATATACATTTTATAAAAACTTATGTATATTACTATATTATTTTATTTTTCAGTACAAAATTGCCTATACATTTTTTTTTTTCAAAAGCAACCAGTGGTGGAGGGTTTAGGCTTGACCCTAACCTGTTTATTCATCACAAAAGAAGGGTACATGGAGGAGGACATAAACCCTAACCTCCATTACACAATGGTTCATCTTTGTACAGAAACTAAGCGCAAACAGTTAGCTCAAGTTTCCTTCTGTACGTCAGATTTGTTACTATACATATTTGAAATGCTTACTTTGTATGCGATGCTTAATGTGGCTTATTCAATAGGTGCCTTTTTGTTTCGGTTGATTTTTTTCCTTACTTTTTGTTATAATTAGGGGGTTACGAAAGAGGAGAAATTGAACTCTCATCAATAAGGTGAAAATTCAAGTTGTCTATTAAACCAATTGATTTTTCTAGTTGATTGAGCTTGATAAACAACATTAAAACAAACATTCTAGAGTAATAATGAATCATAGTTTCATTTTCACTGTTTTTGTATTGTTTCGGTCATACTTGTTTTTTTTTCCTGTTTTTGTTTCTCATCCAGTGTAGTATTTGTATTGTACGTCGATTAATTCAGATTCATGTTATGTAAGGTTCGTTAAAGGGTGAAATGCTCCCTACCAAGACTTTTTCTATTTTTAAGACTCAAAACTTCAGACCTCTAATTAAGGGTGGAGGAATCCTAACAATTCTAACACAACCCTTGATATATACTCCCTAATCCCTACCTTGTGTTTTGTCTCTTGCAGACTAATGTTGATGATGGAAAATTATTATGGAATACTTTCCTTTGTCGTTCTTTGGTTTCTCCAAGCATTTTAAACTGTCTTGCTTAATTGATAGGGTAACATTCCAAATTAGAACACACGTGCCTGGGGCAAACTATTTGACCATAGTAGAGTATTAAAATTAAGGGAAAAGGGTAAAAAAAATGTCCCTCTATTTTGGGAAAAGGGGTAAAAATATCCTCCGTTATAAATTTGGGTCAAAAATACCCCTCCCATTATTAAAGTTTTCAAATATACCCCTATTTTAACGGAAATCTCCCAAAATAACACGATTTCATTTTTAAACCAACTCTATTTAAATCCGACCCAACTGCATAAAAAACTCATATGCGACCAACTTGTTCCTGAGTCCTACATCTGGAGCCACTAGGCACAAGCGCGGGTAACCCATATGAGTTTTTTATTTAGTTGGGTCGGATTTAAATGAAGCGGGTTTAAAAATAAAATCGGGTTATTTTGGGGATTTAAGACAGGAGTATATTTGAAAATTTTAATGACGGGAGGGGTATTTTTTACCCAAATTTGTAATGGAGGATATTTTTATCCCTTTTTCCAGAGTAGAGGGGTATTTTGACCTTTTCCCTAAAATTAAATAAGAGTACGTTTCATGACATGTTAAAGTAATTATTGCTCTATTTAGTGCTTCATTTATTTTGATTTTAGGCCATGTACATTTAATAATTGCTTCTAGCCGTGTGAATCTATCTTGCTTAAAACTTTTTTCATTTTCGAATCTTATTTTATATGAGTTCCCGTTTTCGTCGATACACTAGGCTTAATTTACTAAAAGAAAAAAATCAAACTAAAATAAATAAGACCATTTGAATTTACTAGTAGCTAGAACTTGAAGATGTGCTATGAAAACTGGTTTGATCGATGAAAAAAATACCTGAAGAATGAATACAGATGAATTGGTTTGTGAATTAAAATAACCAATCTTAAAATTATTCGAACACGGATTGAAAATAAAATACTTATAAACCGCACACGGCGTCCAAGTAAATTTTTTCTCTTATTGGGTAATGGTGAAGAGCTACCAAACTTGGTACATAAGTATTAACATTGAAGCTTGTAAACCCGATCTTTGAAATTCGTCCAAAAACTTTCCAGTTTCAACATCGAAAAAACTCATCGTCTCACTTGCGTCAACTATCAAAATTTCGTTGGTAAAGCTCATGTGACACACTCCCTCTATGCCGTCGTATATATGATCATCAATTGTCACACTAAACTCTAACCTCCATGAATTTAAGCTTCCTAGATCATCATTATTATGAGCAATATATCCCTTGAACAAGATACTACTGAAATTTAGACACGTTGTTTTTGTCATCAAACAAATCTTTCCTGCCTTTTCCTCTATACTTACATTGTCTTCAAGGCTTTCTATTGGTACCTCAATCAGATCAAATTCTTCCTTAGCTACGTCGAAAGCAACAAGTGTTGTTGTATCACTCTTGACTTTATGATGATGTGGATCGTGGTGAATACTCTTTGTACACCAATATAAAATCCCATTTACACATGCCGTTGACCAACCATATCCGGTCCAAGTGAACTATGATTCCATTTCAAAGACCTCCATGATTGGTCATATCCGTTAACAGTTGAAATCGAACCATTAATAGTCTCTGAATATGGAGGAGGGTGAAGTCCAAATTGAAATTGACGTTGAAAAACTACTGCTTTGTATGAGAGCCAAGAGGACGCATTGAAAATTTTAACTATTTACATTCTTCTTGTAGAAATGTAGTAGAGCGCACATTTGGCGTTTGGAAAGCTAGATGGTCTACTTTGAGAGACATGCCTTACTATCACACTGACACACAAAGGGACATCGTACTTGCTACTATGGTCATTCACAATTATATCAGAAACAAGTGCAATGTGGATGATGCATTCCAAACAGTCGAGAATGAGAGCTATATTTCATCGGTTGATTCTAATATTGACACAACTTCAAGAGCTAACAATGTAGATGTCGAAGACGTAGGAGAACAAAATGATGTCTATTGGATGGAGTTTCGTGATATGATTGCCAGTGACATTTCTAATGCTTGATGCTTGTATTATATGAATATTTTCCACTTCTTGTGTTTATAGTGGAGTGATTTCGGCTGTATTAGCACTTTTATTTTGTCTCAAATTCTCCATCTTTGAAGTATGAATTGTATTATCCTTTTGTATAAAGCATGAAGGCGTTGGGATATTGCATGAATGAATGCTTTACTACCTTCTTAACTTTGGGAAGATATCTCTTGCACCATATTATGTGCAAATGCAATGATAGAATTTCTTGAATGACTTTAAGAATATGTTTTTTTCAACAGAATGTTGCCACTGGTCTTCAGTTCTTTTATTTCCTACATATTTAATGATGGATTATGTTGCTGCAATTACCCCTATACATTAAGTAACATATATTTATAAAATTAACTTAAATAAATAGTTTATATTGGAAGTGATTTTAAAATATAAATTACTTTTGATTTGAATCAACTTTAGAGTTAAAAATCTTATAGTATCAACTTGTTTATGGTGTTAACAACTTTAAGGGTATTTCAATCATTTTGACAGAAAATAAGTGTTTAACAGCACTTATGTACCAAACACACCAGTAACTTATTTTCAGCATAAGCACTTTTATCCAAACACACAACTGCTTATTTATAAAATAACTTTCAGCGCTTAAAAGTTCTAAAAGCATTTTATACATAAAAATCACTTTTTTTGAGCTAATCCAAACGGGCTCTTAATAGGTGTATCAAGTTAATTCATA
This sequence comes from Lycium barbarum, assembly GCF_019175385.1. Lineage (NCBI taxonomy): Eukaryota > Viridiplantae > Streptophyta > Magnoliopsida > Solanales > Solanaceae > Lycium > Lycium barbarum. The sequence continues at coordinate 114,853,699 of NC_083344.1, read as the reverse complement.
ACAAGTAAAAATGGACAGAGGGAGTAACACATTAATTTTGACAAGAAAAACTACAGGTTAAATTTAGATTTTCAAAGCATAATTAATAATAAAATAGAACAAATCCCTAATAAATATATTCTTATGAAAGTATAACTTTAATAAGTGCTAAGTAATTCGATGTTGATCGTCGATTAACTTATTTCAGTCAATAAGTAAGCTGAAAAGTAACGTTTAAAAGTGATGACTTCGTTCCAATGTAGAAAAAGTAACACCCACTAAAAATACCATACATATTAAAGTTATCTTTTCACTATTTATTAGTAATTATTTTATATGTTTTTTATCTATTAATGACATAAAATATATATAATTTTTAATAGCAGAACCCAATAAGTGTTGTATTGATATAAAGAGAGGGGGGTTATGCCTTACTTCTAAATAGAAAGAAAACAGGTGATACAATCAGCTCAAAAGGGAAGGTTTGCCTAAGGTACACAGTCCTTCTTCCTAACAAAAAAGCTATATGTTAGACACTCAATTTTGTCCCGCCTTTCTTCCAAAATATTTATATGTGCTTCTAATATTTTTGACAACTTAAGAATAGTTATTTATACTTTACTACAATTATTAGCTTTCTATTAATATCGTCGTTTTTCATTATCCTACTATAGTCATTAGCTATTATCATTTTTATTACCGTTATTACTATTACTACTACTATTATTATTATTATTATTATTATTATTATTATGATTATGATTATTATCTTCATTATATTGCATCACGTTTAACATCTTACGAATCGCATTTATTTTATATATTTAGACGATAGTATTTACTTACTTTTAAACTTTAAAAAATATTATCGCGCGGCTATTATGATATCGTATAATTTAGTTTGAGTACTAATAAATATATTTTTGTATTAGGTAATACTTTAACACACGTTAATATATAATTAACTAAAGAAGTGTCTTTCATCTTAATTTAGGAGCCCAAATACTATAAGGAAGAAAGCATATTAAGTCCAAGATAAATAGTCTTCATACTAGCCCAATTCATATAAAATATGATCCTAATTTGGTCAATAATAGCCCAAAATGAGTAGCGCATTCGGCCAAATAAATGTACCATCTGAACATTTCTTAAAAAAAAGGTCCAATATGCAGCCCACTATTCTTTTAAACCGACCCGACCCGTTTTCAACTAAAAATCAGCTAGGGTTGCAAACACTTTCATAAAAAAACCCATCAGCTGCGCTTGCTCTGTCTTCATCTCCATTTTTGGCTAAACCTTCTCCTTTCTTTAGCCACGGACAGAGGTTATTCACCCCATTTTCGTGCAAACTTTGACTGGTTTCAATATCTATCAGAACCCTTTCTATTCCTTTGGTGATATAACGTCCACATTTCAAATATTGAATCTGGTGACAAAGATTTCTTCAGCTTTTTCTGTCATGATCTGGACTGATCTTCAAAGGACTATTTTGAAATGCAAATCGAAGACTTTTGAAATCCCGCGCCTAACAAAAACCCTAGTTCATCACTATAAATACTAGCTTTGCTACTCGTTTTAGAGGAACTTTTTTTTGGCGGCCATTTTCTTACTCTAATACTCACAGTTCTACCCTCCAAAAGATTTCTCTTAAGAAAATCTAGCTGCTTTTTGCTTCTGTTGGTTGCTTAACCAAAATAGAGGCATTTTACCTTTTCTCGAGTCAAGGTCGTAGACGGTGTGACCCGAGATCTACGCCCCTGTTCGCTACACTCAAAAAAGGTCAGTAATTCTCCTTCTCCTTTTACTTCAGTTCTGTTCTTTGTGTTTAATATTGTTTTTAGTTTGTTTTATGTAGATTCCAGAATGTTACTTAAGGTTTAGTTGTCTAATTTCAATAGGAATATGAGTTAGTCGTAGCTTTCTTTCGATTTTATGTGAATGCATATATCTTTTGTGCCTTTATTGAGCTTATTTCTCTTTTCATCGAACTTGCGAAGTATGAACCATTTACAGCTTTGTTACCCTTTGTCTGTTCAAAAAATGAATTAGTTTAAGAGGATTAACTCAAAGTATAGGCTGCTATGATATGGTTTAGTTTTTTTTTTTTCAGAGCACATAGGAGTTTAGTTTTACATTATAGTTTTTTTTTTCATTTGAATCTGCTCTTGTCTTCCATTAAATGGTTAGCCTTTAGCTATTCTTTGGTAGTTTAAGAGTATGCTTTTTTATTCCTGAAATTTTGATCTGAAATGGTTGATAATAGCTGCTGCTAATGCGATTTTCTAAATCTATAGTATAAAGTTCATTTAGGCCTTATCATTAAACATATCATGTTGCGGGATTAAGTTAGGTAGAGATTAAGCTAACAATTGATGTATGGCTTTCTATTTTTAAACATTATCAAGTTAGTAATTTTATATGAATGCGAATAGGTTGAATCTTCCATTCGAAACTCAGTCTCCATGATCATTTAGTTTAGAATTATTATTAGTGTAGTTAGCCAAATTCTCAAACTTGTCTGCTTCCTGGCTTGAACAATGTTTTCATCTTTTCCTTTCCTATCTGTTTTTCCTTTAAGGTAATATGAGAATGAATTTGCTTTCGGTTAAGTTGTTTTCTTTAGTATTTTGATAAAATGAGGTGATCCACTCTTCATTTGAAGTCGTACTCTATTTTCTGGAAAACATTTGTTGTTGGTTAGGATAGAGGTCGATCTTTCCCTTTAGTATGCGTTTAACTTAAGATATGATATGCGAAATTACTTGGTTCTTACACATCGATCTTTCTTAAGTTTGCCTCTATTTTCAGAATGTTTGGTTTGGTTAAATTGATTTGCTCGGAACTCTTGTTTTGAACGTGATTAAGTAATAACCAGGAGAGTCTAGATGTTGTTCAAATGTTTATTTTTCCGAAGAAATGACTAAGTTTCAATTTGCTAAGTTTTGAAGGATCTTTCTGTTGAGGTTTTTGTCTCTAATTTAGATCAGCTAGCTAAGTTCAACAATGTTTCCATCCTAGTTATTTTTCTTCATTATCCTGTTTTAAGGAAGTGTATTTCTGATCGTAGGGTATTTTGACATACCTCTTGTGCGAATATGCCTTCGCTTTTCAATATCAACCACTATTTTGAACCGTTCCGCATTTCTATTCGTTTAGTAAGACAATGAGTTCTAAGTGTTGTTTCTTAATAAGTCATAATACGAAGCACCTGTTGATAATGTTCACTAAGATCCAATCGTTCAAATATTTTGTAAGAATTCTCTTTATTAACATGGACAACATGTTTACGAACAAGTGTAAAGCCATAATATGTACAGCATGTTTAAGGTGTATGTTAATTATATAGGAAGGGCTGTGAATTTCTATTATGTAAAGGCTTCTGGTTCCCTCGATTAAAATCATGGCATAGGCTTATATTTAAATAATGTCTATTTAAATGATAGTGGAATTAAGGTTAAAGTCTAGTCTTTAAAATGACTTATCTAATACTTCTTTGAACTCTCTGAATTTTGGTTTGTGCTTGCAATTAAGTTTTCATGTTTGTTTCTCTTGCAATCTGCATCTTGTTGGACGCTGCCCGTTATGCTATTTAAGAATTTATCTTTGTCTATTTGTTTTCCTTATTAAATCTGCTCATTTCCTAATTCTTTTCTCTTCTTTGTTTTCATGACATATGGGAGCATTCTTGAGTCTTGCATTGAGACTCGACATCGCTGCTAGGCTCGAGACTTGCATTTGCATCTCCAATAGCACCTCTCATCCTCTGAAAAATGCACCTGAACAGAACGCCAAAAGAGAGGGGAGAAGTAGTGGATATTCTCTCCTATCATGTCGATCGAGTTTTGCTTCATGATCTGCTAATATTTTTCTTAGTTCCTTTCATGGATATAGCTAAATTAAGAGGACTCCAAGTAGTTAATCTTATGGGGGGTAGTTTACAGATAATGGATATATAGAGTTCTAGTATGTTTTTTTCGGAGTAACGTATTTAAAGGTTTAGCAATTTAGTCTATTCTCTTCGGTTCAAGATTTTTAAGTTATTCTTTTACAAGGTTTAAAAATGGAGTTTACCTCTAATCGTGCCTCAGATCGGTAGCTAAATTTGCTAATCCAATTACACCAAGTGAAACATGGAGTCTAATAACGTATTTTTTTAAAAAAATAAAAAAATACTAATAATAAAACGAGCCTTTTGAAAACTAAAAGATCATCTTTGCTTTGTTTCTTTAAATAAAAGGAGTACGTTTTTCTGTATGTTCTCAAAATTTATTTCTAAAGGATCAAATCTCCATTTCAAAAAAAAAAAATCTAAACGTATAAGACAAGATTTCCTATGAAGTATAATCACTTTGTTGTGACTTAGTTAATCACTACTATTGCTTGATTATAACGATTAGCTAGTATATTAAGTACTAAATCCATTGTGTTATCAAATGCAAAATCCTTCACTCAATCACTGAAATACATAAATAGGAATACTTTTTTCTTACATCGCCAATAAAATATTAATATTTTGTCAGAATTTCTTGTATTAACCTAAGTTTGGTCAGTAACCGTATTTAACGGATTCTAATGGATGCCCAAGACCTTCCCATTAGGATATTTAGAACCCTTACCTAGAATTTATGAGGTTAGTAAGACCTTTAAAATTAGAGTTTATTTTAGGTATTTATTTAGTTAAAATATGTGTCCTAATTCACCGTTAAAATAATTAGGTGGCGACTCCTTGAATTAAATATTTAGAAATTACCAATATGTTGTACTTCGCGTTGACCCGGTTAAAATGTTCTATACATTTAGCTGACTTTAAAGTTAGACTTGTGAAATCTGGTCCTAAGACTTTACAATTGATTTCCCTAAAGCTAAAAAAAACGGTTCAAACTATAAAGATAACATTATCCTCATCTTCATCCTTGTCTCTGTCATCTTCAATTTTTCTCTTTCATCGTCAAATCATTAGGATAACAAACGAGAGGCAGCATTTCACCTTCTTGCATTCTCTTACCGTTTTTCCAAAAGGTTTGCCTTCAGCTGGTTATAAGATCTTTCTCCAAAGAGCCTAACTCCACCGCAATGGAGGTCCACACGGTGAACACACCAATTGCAGTGTGTCGCAAATTGTTCATTCCCAAAGCACTGCCTACACTTACAACTGATTGTAAGTAACAGGTGTAAACGTATGTAGTGTTTTTGGAGTTTCTTCAATTGTCTTAGGTTGTGGAGACAAACCTGACACTCGTACACATATCAAAACAACCGCTTGGAGATTGGAGGTGCTCTTTCTATCTTTTTTTTTTTTTTTTTTTTTTTTGCGGTTGGAGGCAGGGACAATCACCATTTTTTTTGCTAGGAGTAGAGACAAAGACACTAAGCATTTTTCTGTTGGGGTCGAGACACAGAGACTATCCATTTTTCAGTTTGAGAGAAAGAGAGAGAGAGTATGACAGAGAGAGAGAAATGAGTGAGACACTAAAGACAACAAATGGAAACTTTATTCTCAAGGTGATAGAGATGTAATGATTTGAAATCCGACACAATCGAGATCTTCCAAACGACAATCCATTTCTTTTAGCTGACATTTTAAGTCAGAAAACTCATTTTATAAAATTTTGCTTAGTAAATATATATATTTTTTTTTAATTAATTACATCCATCATTGGATGTGTATTTTATTTCATTCAGCAAAAACTTACATGAAGCACCATTGAAATCAATGGCACTCTACAAAAGTTACTAGTATAAGAACTAGCAAAGATACAAAATAGGTCTAACTAACGAAGAAATTGGCCTTATCATATCTAATTCTCATACTGGGAATCTGAGAGTTATCAAGATGGTATGCTCCTCTTGATACGTCCGGGATTTGTTGCCAGTTTTGAAAGACAAAAGTGCCTTCCCTGTTAGCGCCCCATTTAGCTAGCCCATCCGCTACTTGATTGGCTTCTCTATAACAATGCTCCACGCTACAATTCATTTGCAACATAGTTTGTAGTATGTCGTCGATAACAGTCTTGAGTTTCAAGTTGTTTGTACCCCTTCCCCTAATCATATCAGCGATCAGCCTTGAGTCCAGCTCTAACTCAACGTTGGTTAAGCCCTTTCGGGCACACAGCTGCAGTCCAAACTTGGCTGCTTCTGCCTCTGCCGAATTGCTGCTGCTGCTGCTGTCCACTTTTGCCGCAAATGCCATGACAAGGTTGCCTCCCTCATCTCTCACTATGCCCCCAATGCCAGCTCCGTTTCTGGACCAGCTTCCATCAGTGTTGATCTTCACTTTGCCAGCTACGGGTTTAGTCCATAATATAATTTTCCAGTTGGTGCTGGGCCTTAGCTTTTCCACGTGTTCACAAAAAGTACTCCAGCTGCCAGCTACCTCCAGCTTTGGGAAAGCTTGCTTTAAGGACATCTTGAGATTCCACCATATATGATTTTCCATTCCTCTGCGCCAAAAATTCCTTTGACTGCCATATTTACAAGAACACATTTGTTTCCATATTTCCCAAAGTATGATCACAGGGAGGATATGTAATGTCATTTTGTGGACTTCATTACTAGTTTTGGATTTCCACCAGTTCTCTAAATTTCTTACGATACTCCAGGTTGGCTGCATGTTGATCCCCAAAAGGAGTTCCAAATGTTTTCCAGATCTGTTTGGCCACCAGATTATGTATAAACAAGTGGTGTCTTGTTTCGTGCTTTTCCTGTTCGCAGCAGACACACATACAAGCTCTATTAGTAACAAACTTGCATAGAGTATCATCCAAAGGAAGTTTCCTATGGATGATCCTCCATGCAAGAAAGGATATCTTAAATGGGAGTTTAGAGTGCCATACCTTGCTGGTGATGTATTGCTCTTCCTTGTGGGTTCTGATAATTTCCCATGCTGACTTGGTGGAGAAATTTCCATCTATGCCCGGATCCCATATAGCTATGTCCTTTTTGTTGTTGTTTCCTATACGAACTCTGGAGATGCTTCTAATCAGGTGACTAGGTATTATTTGCGAAAGCTCGTCATTGTTCCATTGTCCTTCCTGAAAAAAATCTTTGACTTTGGTCTTGGAATAAATGGACTGGTTAGGGACTAGCTCGGCTAAGGCACCCTTCCCTGTCCAGTTATCCCACCAAAAGTTACTCCCTCTTTCATTAATTTTCCATATAATATGCTTCTCTTCCTTGTGTTTGATTTTCATAAGTTTTCTCCAAGTATTGGATTGGGGGCCATTAATGGACTTGGCTACAGGGTGTACTCTAGAGCAATATTTTGCCAAGACAAAGTTGGACCATAAGGACTTTTGGGTCCTCAAATTCCACCACCTTTTATAAGCAAAACCATCGCTGATATCTTCAAGTCTTTTGATTCCAACCCCTCCTTCCTCCTTGGTATTACATAAATTGCTCCAAGCACTCCAATGATATTTATTTTTATCATTATCAGCTCCCAAAAAAATTGGCAATGTGATTTTCGATGAGCTTGAAAGTAGTTTTAGGAGGTGTAAGAGCTGCCAAAGTATATGTAGGAATGGCCTGTAGCACACTCTTAATAAGAATGACCTTGCCTCCATTGGATAAAAATTTGCTATGCCACCCTAATAGCATTTTGGTGATCTTATTGACCAGATCATCGAAGTAGCAAATTCTCCTCTGTCCCGCATAAATAGGGCAGCCCAAATAGGTAAAAGGGAACTGCTTGTGCCTAAAACCAGTATTGTCAATGATTCTGTTGATTCTAGAAGGAGAGACTTTTTTTGAGGTACAGAAAAAACTCTTGTCTTCATTCACCTTTTGCCCGGAACTTTTTCCATATTTCCTTACTTGTTTCATGATCAATTTGACAGACTTACTTTTCCCAGCAGTGAAGATGACAATGTCGTCCGCATATGCTAAATGATTAACTTGCGGGCCCTTCTTACTCATGGTGAAAGGGTAGAAATTGGGGTTAACATACAGCTTGTTAAGAAGTCTGGATAATACTTCAGATCCCAAGATGAATAGAGAGGGGGAGAGAGGGTCTCCTTGCTTTAAGCCTTGTGATGATGTGAAGAAACCTGTTCTGTTCCCATTAATAATAACTGTGTACCATACTTGTGAGATCAGCCTCCATATAATTTCAATCCACCATTCAGAGAAACCAAAATTCCTAAGAACAATAGTAAGAAATCCCCAAGAAAGCCTGTCGTAGGCTTTTGCCATATCGAGCTTGATCACCACATTGCCACCTAGATTAGGCTGCGTAATATCATGGACAATTTCCTGAGCCAGTAGTACGTTATCCGTAATAAGCATCCCTTGCACAAACCCACTTTGGTTCAAGGAAATCATCCTGGGCAGGAAGGGATTAAGTCTCTTTGCAAGTATTTTGGAGATAATTTTGCTTGAGAAATTACTTAGACTAATGGGCCTAAGATCAGAGAAATTAGTAGGAGAATTGACTTTCGGGACCAAAACTAGGCAAGAATGAGAGAAGAATTTTGTTAGGTTACTTCCTTTAAAGAAGCTTTGGACAAAGTTGAGCACATCATCCTTGATAATATCCCAACATTTCTGATAGAACATGCCGCTGAAACCATCTGGACCTGCTGAGCTAGTAGGGCTCATATCAAAAATAGCCTCTTTGATTTCCATTTCCTCTGGTAGCCTAGAAAGTAACAGGTTATCCTCTTCTGAGATGCATTTGGTGATGCAAGAAACAATCGTTTCGTCCACTGTAGTCTCTGGTAAATTGAAGAGATTTTTAAAATGATTGACCGCAGCTTTGCCAATTTTTCCTTCGTTCTGAATCCACTTCCCTCTATGATTTTGTATTCTATGGAGATGTAGTCTTCTCCTTCTATCTTTTATGATATTGTGAAAGTATCTTGTGTTGGAGTCTCCTTCTTCGTACCACTTTATTTGGGCATTTTGTTTAAGAAGAGACTCCTGCATAGCCATCCAAGTAACATATTCTGCCTGTCCCTTATTTAACTCCGCCCTGGTTTCCTCAGTATTGTCAAGTGTGTCCATATCTTCTAATCTCTGCACTGTTTCCTCCCATTCCACCACCTTTTGGAAAACATCACCGATGACTTCTTTCGACCAAATACTAAGCTGCCTTCCTAAGTTCTTCAACTTTTGATGTAGAATCCACATTGGGTTCCCCCTAATATGAATTTCCCATTCCTTCTTTACTATATCATAGAAGCCTGGTTGATCATTCCAGAAATTCAGGAATCTAAAATATTTGGTGCCCTCATTCATATCATCATAGCATTTAAGTAGTAGAGGCCTATGGTCGGACCCTGTCCTACTTAAATGCCTAACCACGCTGTTTTGGAATTTGTGTAGCCAATCATCATTAAATAGCAACTTGTCCAACCTCTTCCATATCCTTTTGCTTGGTCTTCAAATATATATATTTGACTTTTATAAGTTTATACATATCTTTTTTATATTATACGAAAAGAATATATCTTTTAATTTGCTAAAATACGTAAGTAAAATAATATTAAAGTGGTATCAGAGCTAAGTTTGACTTAAAATAAGCTCTGATACCACTTTTAAATATAAAGTAAAGTAATAGTAATTACATTTAGTAGAGAAAATTTGGCTCACAAACCTATTGAAGTCTTCAATTGACAAAATGGCCTTCTCTTATTTCTCCATTTTAAAATAAATCAAAATAAATAAGAAAATTAACTAAATGAATTATTGGGCTGTAATTAATACTCCATCTGTTTCAATTTATGTGAACCCATTTGACTGGGCACGACATTTAAGAAAGAGTAAAGACTTTTGAAACTTATGGTTCAAAATAAGTCTTGAATATTTATGTGGCTGTAAATCACTTCATAAAGTGAATTTGTTTCCAAATTAGGAAAGAGGTCATTCATTTTAGCACGGGCTAAAAAGGAAATAGGTTCACCTAAATTGAAATAGAGGGAGTATATTATACAAGCTATGGTATCTATTTATATATAAACTAAACATAAAAACCTAATAATCCCTTCAATTTCAAATCTGTTTTCCCTCGTTTTGATTACAACGACATAGAGAAAAAAATCTGCTATGTCCATTGAAGGCCATTCTTTTCTCCTCCCTCTTGCTAAAGACTGTTTTTTTCTCCAATTTACTCATCTTTAGAAATTTCTTTTTGAGTATTCTTCTTGAGTTTCTAAATTGTAAGTTATCTACTCACCCTTAACTCTAGCATCAATCTTATTTTCTAAAGAAAAAGATTATAGTAATAGATATGAAATTACAGTTTATATGGAGTTACAGTTAATTAATTACTTTTTCTTTGTGGGTGCTGCTTCTTGATCATAACTTCAACTTGTTTTTTGAAGAATTCATGGTGCAAGTAGATCCTAAAAATGTTGGCCGCGAGCTCAAGGACAATCAGGTGCACCTTCATTTTTTAGCTTTTTTAACTTAAATTTCTCACTTATCAGTGAGAAAGGAATCACAGTTTTTATAAATTAAGTAACAGATAATAAATCGGTCCGACCAAGTAAAAATTTGTCACAATTTAGGTGACCGATTATTAATGGGTCTACTCAATCAACCATCGATCTGTTTTATAAAATCATTCAAAAGGCTAAATATTTTTATTACCAAATCAGGCGATTGATTGTAAATTAATCTGACCAATCTATAAATCGATCTGATTTTCTAAATATATAATAGACCGACAAATAGTTGGTCGGATCGATTTACAATCAGTCCTTTAAAATATTGACACCGATCTTTAGTTTTCCTTATTTGTCTAATTGATATTACATTTATTACAATATCTTCAGGAACATGATTTATCTAGCGAGGGGGATGAGTCTTCTAAAACAATTAGTGATGGAGATGAAGCTTCTAAAATAGTTAGTGATGGGGATGAGTCTTCTGAGACATTTAGTAACGGGGATGAATCTGCTAAGGAGAATGATACATTATTGATACCACAACGTGAAACCTCAATAGTGTCACACCCCAATCCTGGTAGGGCATGATGGGCACCCGACCCTTACTTAGAGTCGAGCGAACCCGCTGCTTCTAGTTATACTTATAAATCTCACAGGACTCTTAAGTCATGAAATGAAATTCACAATAGGAGCTTTTCGAAAACATTCTTTTCATCTTTCTCGAATCAAATAAAATTTGTAATCATATGAATCTGTAAAGTAATGCATAATGATACATCGGCTTAAATAGTCGCTTACAAGACTGGCATACTGTATACATGACTCTGTCTGCAAAGTCTCTAACATAAAACAATATACCATAACACACATACTCTAACTCGGCAACACTCCGGAAAGAAATGGAGCTCGCCAATCCCGCCGGAACATCTTCTAGCAATATCCTCTACTCATCTGTATACACCTGCGTGGCATGAAACGCAACGGCCACAAGAAGGGGCGTCAGTACGAATAATGTACTGAGTATGTAAGGCATGAGTAACAACATAACATAGATATGAAGAGTAACAAGGAATAAGAGAGATAACCTGTACATCTGAATGCCTCGTAGGGCGGATGTCATGCATGCTTAACCTTTTAAAAAAAACATTTCTATACATATACATAGTAACATGCCCGGCCATTAAGGCGCGGTGTCATATATAATATCATGCCCGGCCATCAAGGCTCGGTGTTATCATTATTAGCCTGCGTCCAGGCCTCCCGCGTCAGGGGCAATATCATAACATGCCCACTGCAGTGGTGTGCACATCTACGTGCCTGCCTGGCCGACTATAGCGCGGCGCGGTGTGAGAAAATACATACATATATATAAATAAAGCATGCATAAGAGCCCAATCAAAAGCCACAACTGTATCGGAATGACGTAAGGTCGGTAGCCTCCGATTATATTATGGAATACTCATCGTCGCTTTGTCTCACCTTGAAGGAACAATTATTTTAAGGTGAGACTATCGATGAAGAATAGAATTAAGAGAAAACATAGAATAGGATCGTAAATGTCATAAGGCATCAAGCCATGTATTTTTTTTTGGAATCTTAAAAGAAATTAGTCATCATCCATGAATGAATTGAGAAATCAGTAAATAACTCAACATTCTTATATCGTCGTTGGAATCATAAACTTAGAACCTTTAAGCATGGAGTCATTCTCATCATAGTCATCATAATGATATTCTCACTTTTGACATCATCGTTGTCATTGAAAAACATATCCTTCGTCGTTATCATAAGAACTCACATAATCACAACCTTTGGTTTTGGAAAATAGGGGCACCTTGGAAAACAATTATGGAATATCAAGAAGGAAATTATGCTTTGGAATCTGGGACATTTAGCTTTTGATGACAAGGAAAAATACGGAAACATTTATGAAATCATAACCTAAAGATCATGTCTTTGAAAGAAAGGGGCGAGCCTTAACATACCTGGAAGATGATTCTCTACTTCCAACTTACTTCCCGTCTTGCAACTCTCTTAAGAATTATTCGTGGCCTCGTAATCTACATATATAACCATTCATAATATCATTAGGATCATCGTCATACGCTCGTCTTAAACACTTAATGAAAGTCCTTTTAGATTCAGTCGAAATTCGGGCAGCATTTCCCCTGTTTATGTGCCTAGCCCGAAATTCCAATTCAACAACCAACAACATCGACAACAATACCAATAGTAGTAACATCATTTCCAACACCAACATATGCCATACAACAGCCCACACACTGTTGTCCAAATTTCTCAACCAACCAACTTGGGGTACGACTAATTAATAACTTTATTTCCGTAAAGAAGCCGAAATTAATACTAACAACATCAATATCAACATCCTTAACATTCTACAAGATGAACATATACATATCTTATCCAAAATTCTCTTCAAGCCTCGATCCATAATTCAACAACATCAACACAACAAACTATAATTCTATTCTTGCAATTATTCCTTAATCAAACTTGATAAAGAGAGAGATTTGAAGATTCATACCTTGTTTTTATGAAAGTAGCAAAATCTTCAACATTTTCTTGTTCCCATGCTCCTCTAACTCCAAACAAAATTATATTCGTGACTATGCGTTGCCCGGACTTCGATTAGTACTTCGTAGCTTGAAATTTTGCTCAAAATCTTCACTTTTATGTGAGATTAAGAGTCATTTTTAATGGCTGAATTTTCTGGAACATTGTAGCATTTTTGATGATGAAAATGGGGGGTTTTATCCCTTTTATAGTGGGTGGGCCGACGTACTGTTTCTGCGTTGACAGCTCAGTTTGTAACGTCTATAATTCTCTACTCCGATGTCCTATCGATGAGAGGTTTGTTGCATTAGAACCTAGACTCGACGGACTTCATTTGTGACTTTTGAAACACCTTAAAAATCCATATATACTGGGAGATATGCGCCTCCAAAGTTGACTAAAAATCCTTCTAGCATTTCTCAAATTTTCGTCGAATTTATTTTCTTCAATTTGCTCGATCTCGAAATATTCCGAAACTCTCCATACATGATATTTATCACTTATTATACTAATAATGGTCATGTTCTCGTGTTTCAAAATACTCTTTCCCGATTACGACTTACGAGATCGTAATTCACCCTTTTTCTTCGTTTTTAGATACTCTCCCTGGCTTGTGCTTTTCAAAACATCATGGGACGTCTCCGACACTCCATTACTACGGTGAGGTAAATTTCATACTCATGCTCTGAAAACGCGGGGTATAACAAATAGACCTCTTCCAATATAGTTTGTGTAAGGAATTGGACGACGAGGACCACTTTGATGGACTTGTGAGCATTTTATCAAAGTGGGATGTTGTTAAAAATATACAAATTACTTGGAGAAGGAAAAAGTGTACAACCAATTTATGAATAGTTGTTTTGGCTGCTTATTAAAGTTAACCTAGAGAATTGGAACAAAAATTTTTGTGGCCAGATCGTACACTATCTTCTATAACGACGTGTTGTAAGCTCAAACAAAAAGGAGGTTTGGTTCATTATGGTAAGCCAATTCGATTTGGTATGAAGGAGTTTTCTATGATTATTCGGACTGAATTATGAAAAAATTCCCACCGGTAAGGCTTTATATGATGAAGAGAAGGCAAAAGATTTTTTAGATCTGGTGTTGAACAAAAATAGTAGTCTAACGGGAAATGATTTAAAGGAAATATTAAAGAGTGACAGATTTGATGCGCAAACAAAGTTGAACATCGCTATGGTGTGGTGTTGTTGAGTCTTTTTTATGGGTTGGTGATCAAAAGCGAACTGTTGATGTAAAGAATATGAAAATGGTGACAAACTTGAATTACTTTAATGCATATCTTTGGGGTAGGCGTTCTTTTGAGATGACAGTTGAGTTCCTCATAAATGTTAACTTGAAGAAAAAGTCTGCAGAATGGAAGGAAAATAATTCCACATCTAAAGGTTACAGCTTGCAAGGATTCTCTTGGGCTTTTCTGGTAACTTATAAATAATTTATGTTGAGATAGATATTGAATTGGTCATGACAATTACCAAGCATACAGATAGACATCATAAAGGAGAGGAACATGACAATTTCAACACAAATAGCAGAGGTTTCACAGACACTCAGAGGATTGACAACAAAAAATAGTACCTCCAAGACCCTAATAGCGCATGCAAGAAATTTCTCTAATCGGGGAACAAATCAGATATCAAGGCTTCATAGACCACCGATTTTGAAGTCAATCTAGAAGAAATCGAAAGGAACAACTCTTTACTTGAAATGAAACAATCTAGTTTTTCTGAGAATCAACTTCTTTGGCTATGGCTTCGCTGCACCTGGTCAGAGCTTTATGGTGCAAGAAATGCTCCAAGGGGAGAAAATCAGACTTGGATTTCCGGTGATGATCTCTGCTCCGACGAAGATGAAAAGTTCTTGAAGTTTTCTATTTTACTTTTGAGTTTGGTGTTGAACTGACCTTGTGCAATATTTTCTTTTTCTTTTTTGTTTTTCATTATTATATATTAATAAAATATCCCTCAACTAAGTTTTTTAGTGGTTTTCAATTACCTTCAAATTTTCTAACATATTTACTGCAACATGTAGACATTTTAAATTAGATAAATGAAGTTAAGAATTGGTAAGGACCTTATCAAGTTAAGAAAGAACTATAAGTAAGAGTCTTCATTACATTCCACGTCATCATAAAGTCGAGAGTGATACAACAACGCTTGTTGCTTTCGACGTAGCTAAAGAAGAATCTGATCTGCTTGACGTACCAATCGAAAGCCATGAAGACAATGTAAGTATAGAGGAAAAAGGAGGAAAGATTTGTTTGATGACAAATACAATCCAAAGGTATCTTGTTCAAGGGATATATTCTTCATAATAATGATGATCTGGGAAGCTTAAATTCATGGAGGTTAGAGTTTAGTGTGACAACTCATGATATATACGGGGTAGACGGATTGTATCACATGAGCTTTACCAACGAAATTTTGATAGTTGACACATATGACACGATGGGTTTTTTCAATATTGAAACTGGAAAGCTGTTGGATGAATTTCGAAGATCGGGTTTAACAGCTTCAATTTTAATACCTTATGTGCCAAGTTTGGTAGCTCTTCACCATTACCCAATAAGAGAAAAAAATTACTTGGACGCCGTGTGCGGTTTATAAGTATTTTATTTTCCAAGGTAGGGACTGGGAGCCGCGTCAATTGTCGTGGTAGATGGATCTCTCCATCGTTAACTAGAGGTCATGAGTTTAAGTCTGAGAATGTGAAATATCGTAGCATGTAAGCAGTGCTTCCTTCTTTAATGGATCTTACGCAAGGCGAATCTAGGTTAGTTAGAAATCCAATGCGATTATCTAACTGTGCATAGGTAAGAAATAAAAAATAAATAAACACAAGTACATAGGAAACAACACAATGACTGAAACAAATAATTTTGACTCTAGAATATTTGCTTCAATGTTAATTGATTATTCAAGCTCAATCAACTAATCAAATTAGGGTAGTTCAGTTAATTTAACCGGCAATTTAAATTTTCACCTTATTGATGAGAGTTCAATTTCTCACCTTGTAAACCTCTCCCCTTTTTGTCCTTCCCCTTGCCTGCGTCTTTATAGTAACAAGTAAGAAAATGAAAATCAACCAGAACAAAAGAAGGCACCTCTTAAATGAACTTTATTAAGCATCGTACGAAGTAAGCGTCACGAATAGATATATAGGCAATTTTGTAATGAAAACTAAAAGAGTATAATAATATACATAAATTTTATAAAATTCATGAATCTACATTTGTTAGTTTCGCTCTTCTTTTCAACACCAAAACAAAACAAATGGAGTATTATTAACTAATAAATTTAACACCACAATAAATCAATAAATTTTAAGAAATGGTGCTTACATCGGCTTTAATTTGAGCCAAACTTTTATGAACAGCCCTAATTTTATGCTACCTGTTTACTATTAGCCTAATACTGTTGCTTTAGGATATTTCTTCTGGTGTTTAATTACTGTACCATACAGGGATAATTAATATGTAGAGGCTTAACTGATCAAAGGGTCGCAATATCTGCTTTTTCAAAATGGAAAAGGATTAAAAATACTTCTGAACTTTGAAAAATAATTTATGTATACCCTTCGATATATTATTGGGCTAATTATGCCTCTACCGTTATACTTTGGTGTTGATTTGTCCTAAATTTTAAAGGAGTGCCACATGGCAGCGCCTTATTAAGAGACCCAGACCCAATCTTTAATCTACCCGTTTAAAACTCACTATTCTATGACCCGACCTGTTACCCAACCCAAAACCAACATTATTCTTCCATCTTTATCAATATTTGCTCAAAATTTCCAACCCAACTTCGGTTAACAACCTCGGAGCATCAATTTAATGTCGAAAACAAATTCAATAATAGATTCCAATTTATTAGTAACAAATACATTTTCAACAACATAAATCGACCGGTATCGAAGAAATTGAGGCGAGAAGAGGACTCCGGGCACCGTCGCCGATTGATGATAGAAACCAGTCGGAGTAGTCCACTTGCTTCCAAGCACAGAATTTTCGAATACCTAGCAAACCCACCTCCAAAGCTTCATTGTGGACTACAAAGTTTACCTTTAATTTCACTTTTGAGTGTCGATGATCTGTAATGCATGTACAACAATGCCAAACCTGGAAACTGAAAATAGCTATGCGAAGATACAATTTTTATTGAATAAAAATCAAATTTTGGAAACACCCAGATAGAAAAAAAGGGAAAGGAGATGGAATATCCTTGAGAAACGGTCTAGTTGAATAAAACATTGATTTCTAGTACTAGAAAAAAACTGCTGAAAAGCGAACAAAAAAATTAATTTTTCCAACCTCGCGAGATCGATTTCTAAAAAAAGACCTCAAAATCGACCTCAAAAGTAGGTCGGTATAGGCAGGTCGCAAATAATGAGGTCGGAAAAAAGCGACTATATATGGTCGGTACAGGATTCGTCCAAAAAAAGGGAAAAATTAACATACCGACCTTGTCTGGTCGATATATTAAATTATTATTTTTTCAGAAAAAACATTAACGGCCACGTGAGGTCAGTAAACTAGTCTCTCTATTCTTCCTCTCCCAGGCAATGTGTCTTTCATGCTTTAGTGTGGAAGAGTGATGAAGGGGGAATGGATTAACAAGCAGATGTTTCCGCTGTATATGGCCTTACCTTTTACTTTTACTCAATGTTAATGCACTTTTTCTTCATGTTTAGAGAAAGAAGGGAAATAGGAAAATTGGATAAGAAATTTTTTATTCATGAAACTTTGGGACCCTAGTTTTGTGATAAAACAATGGAGTGTTTCAATGGAAGAAGGAGATGAAGGTTGGAGAAATTGGTTTTGGGTGTAATTTGGTATTGGCTTGATTAGTTTAGCGGGTCGGATCGGGCTAAAAGAGGGACGGATAATTTAATTTCTGAGCTGCCACATGGCACTCCATTAAAAGTAAGGGAAAATCAACACCAAAATATAACGATAGGGGTATAATTGATCCACTAGTATAACGAAGGGTATACATAAACTATTTTTCAAAGTACAGAGGTAATTTAGGCCCTTTTCCTTATTTAAAAACTATCCTCTCCAAACACATTGTTTTCTGAAACTTTCAAAATTAATCATTAAAATATCATCTCTTCGAAATTAACTTCTTCATATATCATTAAAAAATTTTAACATCATTAAAAGATATCATTAAAATAATATTTCATCTCTTGTTAAGACTATTTCTTGCTTTATGCGCACTGTTTGCATGGGGATGTAGCTCAGATGGTAGAGCGCTCGCTTAGCATGCGAGAGGTACGGGGATCGATACCCCGCATCTCCAAACCTTTTTATGTGCAATTAAAAGTTTGTGCATTTTTCTTGTTAAACAAACTTTATTGTATCTCTTGTTTACATAGAATTATATCTGTTGATTTTTTTTAATTATATCTGTTGATTATTTAAGAACAATCTATTTTCATGTAGAACTGCAAATTATCCCTTTCACTGTGAATGTTTTTTATGGTTTTCCTTGAACTTTGATTTTGTGTTTATTTTGAAGCTCGTAGATTATTAATTACCTATTGTACGTTTTATGTTCTATCTTCTAGTACTACTTAGATTTTCAAGAGTTGTAATGATGAAATTATAAAACATGAACAAATTTTAAGTTGAATAGTTTTAAAATTTCGTTTAAAGCTATATATTGTCATGATAAAGTATTTCAACCTGGTTGCTATAAGTTCGATGATTTGCAGAAAGTTTGACCAAAAAGAGTTTTAAAGTAATTTGCTTAAAGAGGCTGACCATAAGAAAAGAGGTAAGAAAACCACAAAAAGGACCTTGTTATTCAATTTGTAGAAAGTTAGTACCTCTCTGTCGTAATTTGTTTGACGCTTTTAGTTTTTCGAGAGTCAAACTTTTAATTTTGAATTTTTAACTATGTGTTTGAACATATAATATTTAATTTTTTTGAAATAAAATTTACATATTTGAAAACTACGTAAAAAGTGTTATAAGTCACCATAATTAATACTAATTTAAATTATTTAAAAGACATGAAATATTTACAGTGAAAGAGCAACTCATTTGACTCTCAAAAAGCAAAAAGTGTCAAACAAATTGAGATGGAGTATTTTTTTTATGGTACAAGTTGGTGTTAAGCTATTCAAAAAGATAGTTGTATTATATTGTACCCTCTTTCCCTCCTGGTAGTCGAAGGGTGCCTGATTAGCAACAAAATTTCAAAAAGTAGAGACAATTATTGGGTATTACTATACTAATTTGTGATGGAAAAGTTGTGTATCATTTGAAGAATAATGAACATTAATTTCTTGTCAACCAAGGAGAATGGATATTAGTAAATTATTTTGTATGAAAAAGTAGTAGTGACATATATTATAAGAAGAATGACAATGACATATTTCTTGACAATCACTCCATTGTTTAGTAATCTTAAGTCATGCTAACCGTTATTTAATAGACCAATTTCTGGTAAAAGATTATCAACTTGTTTAATCCTAAATTAAGTACTTGCTTTATCAACCCTCTACTAATTTCATATTTCATCAAATTGTTGTCACCAATGGATTCATCTGTATCAACAGAACCACTTAGCAAGAAGTATGGTGGTTTAGCTTCTTCTTTTTTTATCTTTTAATTTCATTTGCCTATTTACAATTCTAAAAGTTATCTAAATATTATTTGGATATGCATATGTACTCAAAGATTAAACTAAAAGTAGGCCAATCAATATGCTGCTCTTTTTTTCTTTTTTTTTTTTAATTTCCTTTGGTGAAACAGTGCTCTTAAGAGAGAGAATAAGGCAAAGGAGAAGGAGCACCTGGAACAGGAAAAGAAGGTAAAACTTCTGTTTTGTAAATTTTCAGTTTTGTGTATGTTTTTTCACGACTAGAAATAGGCATTTTTTTTCCGCCAACATTCAATGGAAAATTTGTGCTATAAAACATGTTTTTCCCACTGAAACATCTCACTGGAAATATGCACGGTGGGAAACAGGTTCCCTTTAAAACGCTGAGAAACTTCCTAATTTTTCCGTGTGAAAACATTGCTATTTAGGTTTTTCTCACCGATACTTAGTGGAAATACCCACCGTACATTTTTGGGTGCGAAAATAGTGATTTTTTAGTAGTGTGTACTCAGTGATGCTTGACCATCTGGTTTATCATTCATAATGATATGGAATCTTGGGTGTGATGGACACACTCAAGAGTTAAGTATACTAGTAGTTTTCTTGAGTCATCTTAGTAGTACTAGTACTACCTTATCAGTATAGCTGCCAAAAAAATGTTTTAGCTTATTTGCATACTTGCCAACGTGCAAGTGAAAGTGTACATTTTTTAAGTTGATGAGTTTTGTCCCCAATTGGATGTACAGGTTGCAACAGTAGCTAAAAGGCAATTGAAGCATCATAATATGCCTGAGAATGATAATTTGGATCCTACTGTAAGTCCTTCTACCATTTTGTTCAACCTCAGTGAGAAATTATTCCTTGTTGAATTTACAGCCCAAAAACTCAACAATCAGGATGAGCTTTCACAATGTGATAAATGGTTAAAAGTTGAAATTTTTGTGGCAGCAATACTTGGCGAACAGATTGAGGAGCGTTGAATTGTTGAGAGAATCTGGAATAAATCCATATCCACATACATTTCACATAACAATCTCTATCCCTGAATTTATCAGCAGATATGCTTATTCAAGTGCTGGAGAGAAACTTGAGGTCATTGAATTTGATATCTCCTTAGCAGGTTCTCAGGTTATGAATTCCATTAAAGATTGATTAGATTTGAAATTTCAATAACTTCTATTCACATCCATGTAGGGAGAGTAATAAGCAAGCGAGCATCATCATCAAAGCTCTATTTCTATGAACTGTTTGGTGGTGGGGCGAAAGTACAAGTACTGGCTAGTGCAAGGTATTGAGTTATTTGAATAAGCGAGCTCAATGAATGATGAAACAAAGACATTCAATTAAATGCTTATTATTTTCTTAACTTCAATTAAGTTATTGGATTTTAAGAGTATCTTGCCTTGGCTGCTTAACGGATAATGGCATAGTGAACGCCTTTGATCCATCTTTTTAACTTTATGACTCATAATATCATATTTATGGTAGGGATTCGGATATGGATGATGTTGCATTTCCTAACTATCACTCTGGAGTGAAGCGAGGTGACATCATTGGTGTCCGTGGATTTCCTGGTTAGTCTTTTAAAATCCATTAAAGAAAGAAAACTAAGACAATGTTTATCTTTTACCACTTAAAAGTTGGGATCCAATTTGATCCCTATTTTGATTCACAAACAATTTTCACCAATTCATTCCAATTTATAGCTTGAAATTATGCCAGTAATTAAAGTGTCATGCTGCTAATGCTGCAGGGAAGAGTAAGAGAAGAGAGTTAAGTATCTTTGCAAAATCTTTTACAGTGCTAGCTCCTTGCCTACACATGCTACCGAGGCGTTTGACCTCCTCTATCGTAGATGAAACTCGGGCACAGGTGAAACATCCATAAGGAAACCTATCTTATGTATGTCCAGTTCATATTACATCAATGATTCTTAATACAAGACTCAAAGGAGTTGTTTATTTCCAGAGTTCCCAAGGAACAGTAGCTAATGATACTTGGACACTGGGCGATGCAAGAAATCCTGAGTCGTATGTGTTAAGGGATCAGGTATGATCATATGAAGAATCCGGATTTTTAAAGTCCCCCCTGCCCCCCATTTCCGGAGCAAGAAAAAAGTGATAAGGAGAAAAAGGGAGAAACTAGATAAAAATGTAGATGGTAGGTAGTGGCGGAGCTAGAACTTTTACTAAGTTTAGCCAAAATATAAAGAAGTTAAGGGAATTCAACATATACTATACATACATAATTTCTTTCACCTTTGTACACAGTGTAAATTTCCAGCGAGGGGGTCAATTGACACCCCTTGGACAAGGGTGGCTCCACCACTGGTTAGGTTAAACCGCTCTCAATTGTATAGGAGTAGCCATATTTGGCTAAATCTGGTTTCCTGTATCTAATTATGGTTGGCTAATCATGATACTTTGTGGTTTTCAGGAAACTCGGTATCGTCAAAGGTACTTAGATCTAATGATGAATCCAGAAGTTCGAACTATATTCAGGACTAGAGCCAGAATCAATTCTTACCTCAGGAGTTTCCTCGATAATCTTGGGTTTCTGGAGGTTTAAATCCTAGATATAGCCCTTTGAATGCTGACTTATTCTCCTGCACTAATGTGTTCTTTTCTCACTCAGCTTTCTATTTGTCTTAGGTGGAGACTCCTGCTATGAATTTGACTGCTGGAGGAGCTGCAGCCAGACCATTTGTTACTCACCATAACGAGTTGGACACAAAACTATTCATGCGTGTTTCCCCCGAGCTTTATCTTAAGAAGTTGGTTGTTGGCGGATTTGATCGTGTTTATGAGATCGGGAAGAATTTCAGGAACGAGGGAATGGATTTGACTCACTGTCCTGAATTCACGATGTGTGAATTTTATATGGCTTATGCTGATTACAACGACTTGATGGATTTGACAGAGCAGCTACTATCAGGCAAGCTTCTCAAATAGTTATCTAAATTGCTTTTCGTCTTCAATCTGTTGATATAATTTAAGCGATTTTTGCATAGGTATGGCGAAGGAACTAACTGGAAGTTATAAAATAAGGTACCATGCTAATGGCTTGGATAATGAACCGATAGAAATTGATTTCACTCCTCCATTCAGGTATGTAAATATGTGATTAACGATGTAAAACTCACCTTCCAAAAGGAATAGCATTTACTTAATGGTTTGGCGTTCCTCTTATTTGTTAATTGCAGAAAGATTGATATGTTGTCGGAGTTGGAGAAAGTGGCTAACATCAATATACCCAGAGATCTTTCCTGTGAAGCTACTAATAAATACTTGCTAGATGTATGTGAAGAGTTTGATGTCAAATGTCCTCCACCTCATACCACAACACGATTGCTCGATAAGGTCACTTCCTGATTTGCCATAGCATACTGTTGTCACTATTATATTTTGTTTTCCAAGTTAAATGGCAACTCTATTAGTGCTTGAAGTGTCATGTTGACCATTATTGATGTTATATTTTCAGAATTTAGTATCTCGTTGACATACTAATACCTGTATGATTGTTCCCCAGCTAGTTGGTCATTTTGTTGAAGTAAGCTGCATAAATCCTACTTTTATTATCAACCATCCTGAGGTCATGAGCCCACTGGCAAAATCGCATAGATCAGAGCCTGGTTTGACTGAGCGTTTCAACTTATTTGTTAACAGGCGAGAGGTAATATGTTATTTCTTTTGGTGTTGATGCAAGTGCTTTCTATATTTCAATCGTGATCTTGCATTTGGTACTATTTAAATTAACCCTTTCAGCTCATCCTGCCCCGCTTTCTCCAGCTATGTGATAGCTACACTGAACTAAATGATCCTTCAGCACAGAGAGAACGTTTCGCTGAACAATTAAAGGTACATTTGCATTATAACCAAATTGGTGGATAGGTAGTAACAAAACCTATGAATCTTAAGCACCTACTATTATTGCCACTTACCACCAGAAGAAAGCAAGAAAATTGCGCATATATGATCTACTGTTTTATTATTTCAAAATCTTCAAATTCCATCTAAGATACATTGGGAAACATAATTGGATTTGGATAAATCTTCTGTATTCAGGATTCAAGAAAATGAATTAGTGCCTCTTTACTTACTCAAAAAAGTATATAATATGTGAAACAAGCTAAAAGAAGAAAAGGGAGAAACAAGAAAATACCAATAATTGTACTGTTAGCAAGTATTCTGCTAGTTCAGTATGCTAACAGTTAGAATTCATAACATGTGAAGAGATTCTTTAAGCCAAGAAGAGGTTCTTTTTCTGCTTACTAACACTGTTTTTTGTCATCTCAGGATCGACAATTAGGAGATGACGAGGCAATGGTTTTGGATGAGTCCTTCATTACCGCATTGGAGTATGGACTACCCCCTACTGGTGGCCTAGGCATGGGAATTGATAGACTTACAATGTTGCTTACAGATTCACAAAATGTCAAGGTTTAGTAAACTCGAATTCTTGAAGTATGTTAAAATTCTCAGTGCATGACAAAAAAAAAATGAATAGCTGTCAAATCTCACTCTGCTATTTTTCTACCTTCTCAGGAAGTTATCCTCTTTCCAGCCATGAGACCACACTGAAAGAATTTACCAAGTGGCCAGCGATCGCGTGTTCTCTCCATTATTATGATCATTTGATTGACTTCATTTGCAATTCTACATAAAACTTACAAAATCAGTTCCCAGAATTTATTGAAGTTTTCATTTAGTAGTATATCAATGTAAAAATGAAATGCAATACATTAAAGCTTTTTTTTTTTTCCGGAGAGGATGTGTGTGGTGGACAAGTTACTCAACATTGTCAATTTTAAATGATCGTCCAGTTTCATGTATATGTTGTATCCATCTCTTGAAAATGAAGTTAAATTGACTTTCTTTAGCCAACCTGCAAGTACATATAGTTTCGCATTTTCATCCTTTCTTTACTCTAACTCTGATATTTGATTGAAAATATTCAAAATCAATAAAACAGATACCAAGAAGAGCACCACTATTCCTAACATCAAACCAGAGTGGGGACTGCATATTTCTTCTTTTTCGAGTCAAATCTATAAACTCGTTTGCTGAAATTTAAATATATAGCAAATTTAAAATTATTTAACTAAAACAATGATGTTTTAACAATTATTTTTATTATATTTGACCAGAAAAAGATATTTCACAAAATTTATGTATTTAGAAAGATAAGAAGGTATATTCTATTTCAAAAAAGTCACGTGATAAAAATAAGTGACCAAAATATCAACTAATCTTTTTAATTATAAATTTGACCCCAAAAAATGATCACAATTAATAAAGCACTAATTAGTATAAATAAAGGATACTTATAGTGTTTGACAAAGCTTCTAAAATCAGTTTATTTAAAAAAAAAAAAATCAAAAGTGTTTTTCAAAAAAATGTTTTTGGCGAAAAACAGTTTGTTTGTGCTTGCCAATTAATTTAAAAAATAATTTTGAGCTGCAATTAATGTTTGGTCAAGCTTTTAAAAAGTATTTCTAATAAGTGTATTTTCATTAAAAGTGTTTTTCAAAAAAGTGTTTTTGGACAAAAGGTATTTTTTTTAATCTTCTAAAAAACTGCTTCTGCTACTCTCTAAAAGCACTTATTTTTTCCCTGGCCAAACACCTCACTTTTTAAAAATAAGTAGTTATTAAAAAAAATTAGCACTTTTGGTAAAAAATAAACTTTAGCCAAACAAGCTATTAAAAAGATTGTTCTATTTAGTTCAATTATTACTGCCTTATACAGCTTTCCAAGGCGGATCGACGAAGCAATATTATCTCCCACAAACCTACTAATTAAAGTCAACCACCAATAAGAAAAATATTTTAGATGATATTTTACCTTTTTAGTAACTAACTAAATACTACTACTCCAAACACACAACCCCCCCAACCCCCCGCCACACAAGCCCCCCACCCCCCCCCCCCCCCCTCCCCAACCACCGCAAGCCAGGTTGATTTGCTCAATTAACAAAACATGTGGTTTTTTTGTTGATTTATAGCTATAAAAAAGTGTAACTAAAAATTTTAATATTTAAAAATAAAGTATAATTTCGAAAATTACGTATTAAAGAACTTTCTTAGTACAAAATCTAAAAAAGAGAGATAATATGAAACGAAGGAAGCATTCGGCAATTCCTATAATTTTATACATACTCCCTCTGTCTCAAAATATTTATCGTCCTTACTAAAAATACTTATTTCAAAATATTTGTGATTTTATTTACCCAAGATAAAATTAAGTAACCTTTTTCTATTTTACCCTTTTATTAATTACATTAATGGGATGATTTTGTGAGTTCACATGCCAACATTTAATAGGTGTTATCATTAATGAAATAAATATTTATTGAAAAGAGAATATGATGAAATATGTTAAGAGAGTAAAATAGTCAAAATGCTGCCTTTATAATGTTTTTTTAATGGGCGTGTAAATGAAAAGTACGATAAATATTTTGAGATGGAGGAAGTACAAATTCTACAAAAAAACATTATGATTAGTCAGAATACGCCAAATAAATTAATAATGAGGTACACAATATAAGGGTCGTTCCATCAAATACGCACTCCTGTTCAAATAGAGTATCCACTTAGCCATTTGCATATTCTTTGAGAAAATTCTAACTTCTAGGTAAAAATAGATAATTTGCACAATCATTGAAAAAATAATTTAATTAAAGTATCCCTAATTAAACATATATTGAGATTTGATCACATAACACTTAAAAATGACAAGTCTGAAAAAATAAGGTTAATTCTTTCTTAATTTGATGAGTGAACATTCTTTTTGAACAAAAAAATAAAGGAATAATTTTAATAATAAACAATCCAGCATAAAATGTTACACTCACTTAGCAATATTAACCTTTTTTTGCAGCAATATTTATACACACGATATACTAGGGGGTATAGACCAAGTTAGTTTGGGTTTTCTAAACACCAAACCAAGCCAATTGCATCGGTTTTTAAATATATAAACCAAACCAAACCAATAAAAGTTGAATTTTTCAACCTCGGGTTTTTTCGATTTTTTTGGGTTGCTGGGATTTTTTGAGTTTTTTCCCAGTAAAGTCTTCTTATAAAATATGAAACTTGTAACTCAAATATTTCTTTAGTTCTAGTAAGATACGACTATCTAATTAAGATATTTGTAAGAAAATAACACAAAATGTGAGATGAGAGATGACATTGTACTAAAAGATTCAACAACAAAAAAAGTAATGAAATCGCATAAAATAAAATGATCATAATTTAAAAATACTAAGTCATGCTATAATAAATACGGCTAATTTATAAGGCATATAGAAAATGATCATAATCTAAAGTACTAAGGCATGCTAAAATAAGTAAGGCTAATAAATATTAATTACAGACTAAATATTAAAGAAAAAATAAAATTATGTTTTTTATTTTCACTGTCTAAATTAATATAAAACTAAAGAATAAATATCCAACATTGTGTTAGAATTGAATTTCTTTTGTTAGCATTAGTATTGATTTGAAATGTTTTGGGTTTTATTTAAGTTATTAATATCAAATGGTTCTAACTAATACAACTAGTTAGATACTACACACAAATAGTTCTAATTTCAAGCTTGAAATAATATGTAAAGACAAAGAACCATGAAAAGGTTTAAGAAATATTTATAAATTACATTACAATTAAAATATTTTTATGTATAAAATATTCTTAAAATTTTATACATGTATTGTTGGGTTGGTTTGATTCGATTCGACTTTTTTTAGTTAAATCAGACCAAACCAAAAGTGATCGTATTTTTCTTTTTAAAACCAAACCAAGCCACCAAGCGAGTTTTTTCTCGGTTTGATTCGGATTATCGAGTTGGTGTGATTTGTCGGTTTCTTTTGTACATCCCTATGATATACAACATTATATATTTACTGTACACAATATATAAACTTGTATAGAAATATATAATAATCTATAAGAGAGTCATTACGGATAATATTAGAAATATGTGTCATTTTGGGTAAATATTTTTCCCAAATAGACAGAGGGACACTATTTTTGAACAAGAGTGAGTATCAATCAATATATATTCAATATCTTATAACCCACACTTAGATTTCCGTGCCAAAACATCCTTCATCTTCTTCGTCGTCATTTTGCCTGTTTCTTATTCTATCTGCTCAAGAGTTGACAAAATCATTGCTTTGTATTCATGAAAGTTCCATCTACTATAATTCAAGGTCGGTTCTCTTCTTTTCTTTTTTCCTTTCTGAGAAAAATTGCTAATATGTTTTTCTTTTTAATGTGATCAAGATTTGATATTTTGCTTCAAAGATAATACGGAATAGTAAATTCTTAATGCAAGAAATTTTCAGTCTTTCAAGTATTGAAAAGTCGAGGGAAATGAAAAACCTTAGTTAATATTGGGACTTGGTAACCAGAAATGTGTAATTTTTTTTATTTATTTTTTAAGAATTTGGTTAGGATACATCATGGAAAGGAACAGAAAAAAAAAAAAAAAAAAACAAGTTGTGAATATGGATATGGGGTTTTCTCTTGGATAATTAGGAAATTGCAGGGTAAAATGGTACTCTCAATTTAAGTGTCTTAGTTATCAATATGAGTGTTTTAGTTTGATTAAGTACGGAGTTTAAAATATAAAGGGAGACTTTTGAATCTTGTGGTAAAGATGTAATATATTAAAATGATCTTTTGAATTTTGGGACATATCAAAAGGAAAGTAAGACACTTTAATTGGGACATATTTTTTAAAAATTCAGTAAAAGTTCTTGGAATCACTGTTTGGGTTGACTATGGTTTTTTAATAACTTTAGTATAAATATTCCTCTTATCAGTTTTCCCAAAAAGAAGAGGTCTATCTTTTTAAATAGTCAGTGATCATTCCTTTGGGTTACACTTTAGAATCTTTGGATGGTGAAAAAGCTAAAATATTTGTAGAATCTGGCAAATTAGCTGTTAAATTTCATATTTTATATGATGTTGATTAAGTAATTCTGTTTGTATGTTGGTATTTACTTTGAGCATGTTTACTTAGTGTTTTAGACTCTCTGTGTGACTCGTTTGATTAAGGACTTACATTTTAAAACGCGATGCAGAGGAAATGATTAAAGAGGCGAGAAGCTCCTATTTTGATTTACCAGCATTGGATGTTTCCACTGCATTTCCTCAAGCAACACCAGCTTCCGTCTTTCCTACATGCAGTAAGATTGATTTTTACTTTACTTAGTTGTGTATTAATACCATTTATTATTTGAAGAAAGAAGCTCAGTACTCTTTTGAGAATCGCTAAATGAGACTGCTTTTTTGGAAGACAAATTTGTGTTCATTAAGGACTGAGTTAGCTTTGTTACGATGTGCTTTGATATTCGGGCTGAGCAATTCTATGTCTTTGATTACATTTGGAAAGATCATCTTTGTGGTCACAATGCTGAGGATTTCACTAACTTGGATGTAAACTTTACAGCTTCGGACTATTATCAGTTTGATGATCTCTTGACTCCTGAAGAGAAAGCCATCAGAGTCAAAGTGAGAGAGTGCATGGAAAAAGAAGTTGCTCCTATAATGACAACGGTATTCCCTAGTTCTTGTATGTATTGAATATTCCCAGATTTATGGCTATAATAGCTGCACCTATAGTTAACATAAAAACGAAGACTTGCTCTCAATGAACTCAAATTTCTAAGAAACAGGTTGAGCGTTTGAAGCTAATCCATTTCTTGATTTGATTGTGTAGTACTGGGAGAAAGCAGAGTTTCCGTTTGAAGTCGTTCCAAAACTTGGTGCTTTGCACATATCTGGTGGCACTATAAAGGTGTTTCTATAGAGCATGATAAGTTTGTTAGTTCCTGGCATTTTCAACTTCTATGAGGCACTTATTTACTTTCGGCTTCAGGGGTATGGTTGTCCAGGTCTATCAATTACTGGAAGTGCTGTTGCCCTAGCAGAAATTGCCAGAGTTGATGCAAGCTGCTCTACATTCATTTTGGTGCATTCATCTCTGGCAATGCTCACTATTGGTAGCTTTATAGTATTATTTTCCGAAGTTTCTACTGGCGCCATTTTTGTTTATTTTGAGCTTTGGGCATTTCAGATATAATCGTCTTAAATAATGATAGACAACTTCTTATACAATTTGATTAGGACTATGCGGGTCAGAAATGCAAAAGCAAAAATACTTACCATCTCTGGCTGAACTTAGCACTGTAGCTTGCTGGGTAAGAATTTTGGTTAGTTATTGATTTAGCATTGGCATCTGTTTTGCTTTAGATAAGTATTTATAATTTATATCTTTTGGGACCTAGGGTCTAACTGAACCAGACTATGGAAGTGATGCAAGTGCTTTGAGGACCACTGCCACAAAGGTCTAGAATCTAAAATTGAGTCCTGGTTACTAATTTCTATATCGTTCTTCATTATTTCTGTTCTTTTTATGGTAAAAGGCTGCTTAACATGCCCCCTTCCCTTTCTTTTGTGATCTCCAATTGTTAGGTTGAAGGAGGTTGGATCCTTGAAGGGCAAAAACGGTGGATAGGGAACGCTACTTTTGCGGATGTGTTGGTCATTTTTGCTAGAAACACAGCCACAAACCAGATAAATGGGTAAGTAACAGTATATACTATCTAGATAATCTAGTTCACCACATCTTATTTTTGTCAAAATCGGTTATTGTGTTTGTCTCAGCTTCATAGTAAAGAAGGATGCTCCAGGCTTGCAAGCTACTAAAATAGAAAACAAAATTGGGCTGCGGATTGTTCAGAATGCAGATATTCTCTTTAAGAAAGTGTTTGTTCCTGATGAGGATAGACTACCTGGTGTCAATTCTTTCAAGGATACAAACAAGGTATGGCTGCAATGGTTAAATGAGGTTGATGATGCAAAATGTGTGCATTGTTTCACTAATAAAACTTTGTGCAGAAGGACCATCCTGAAGTCATCAATAGTTAAATACACTAAAAGGTCGTCACTAATGGTTGGTCTGACAAGGGAACAAGAATCAGAAACTTACCATGTGAATTTAGATCTTAAATCTTAAGAGAATGACTTAATGTTAATTTCTATTGATGCTAATAAAGTTTCAAAAATTCTTGAAAATACCCGTCCTCCCCCAAAAGAACCAACCCCACAAAAAAGTAAAAACAATCATTGAAGGAGGAAAATACATAGCTACCCCCCCCCCCCCCACCCCCCCCCCCCCCAAAAAAAAAAAAAAAGAGGAATAAATTTTAAATTCCTTTAATTGCTTTCTTCAGCTTGCTAATGGATTTTTGATGCAGTGTGATTGTCATACTGATTGATAAAGTCACTGTTCTCATTATAACGATTTCCCATCTGTATTTCCAATACTCCATGCATGCATCTTGCCGTTCAATTTTCTTGAAGTTCTGTCACTTAAAATCCTGTCCTTTTAAGTTATTGTCTATATTTTGGTAGCGGCAATTACTTAAATAGCTGAAATCGTCTTGACAGTCTATACTACTTTGTTCCCTGAACAGGTGCTTGCTGTATCACGTGTCATGGTTTCATGGCAACCTATAGGCATTGCTATGGGTGTATATGATATGTGCCACAGGTAGTATTTAAATTAGAAACCTGTTTTATTTGCTGTCAAATGAAAGTTACTTATACTGGGTGCTCTTTGGTTCAAATCATGGACGTTAAGCTAATTCCTGCTGGGTAAAATAAGGGAAGTTGATTTTCGAGATTGCTATTGTCTATGATGTCCTTTTGATAAGTATTGTCTACAATGTCCTATGGTGGCAATGAAAGTAATCTCAATTCTCTGGAGTCATACAAACATATATTCCTTATATCTTAACTTATTTTCCTGTTCAAATTAACAAAAAAAAATAATCCTATATCATATCTTTCATCTGAAAGGAAGTTGCCCCAAAGAACGTACAATTTCTCAAGATCTGTGCAGGCTTGGAGAAGAGCAGAACGTAATAGAAGCAAAAGATCCTTACAGATGCTATGAACTAGTTGGGGTTAGGACATTGAACATTAAGTCTGGTATTGACTGTTGACTAAGAGGCTTTTAGTTTATCTAGGGATTATGCCAATAGAAAATTAAGAACCTCTAGGACCTGTAATTTGTCCTAAAGCACACATGTTTGAGTATTAGAATGTAAAGGGTCAAGATGGAATGATATAGATAATGAGGAGTCGTATGGCCGATCCAACTAGATCAGGATTTTTGATAACAATCCAACCAGATTAGGATTGCATGTTAGTCGTTGTTGTATCTTTCATGTCTCATTAGTCAACGTGCTGTCATTCTATTTATCTACTTCAAAATAGAACAGCCAAGTGATCAAGCAAAGAGATTTTAATACATGATGGGGTTTGATATTTAATTCTCTCAGGAAATAAGTAATTGAAGATAAAGTGGTCCTAAAGTTAGTAATTACTATTTAGGATATCTTTACCTGTTTACCATGAAGTGGTTTAAAAGAACCTTATTAGCATTCTGTTGTACCCTTTATTTGTCAATCTTTTGTTCAATGTTTTTATAGAGTTTCCTAGTTCAACATTTCTCTGGGCTAAATTGTTTTCTAACTTGAAGGTATTTAAAAGAGAGGAAGCAGTTCGGAGCTCCATTGGCTGCTTTCCAGATCAATCAACAGAAGCTGGTTCAGATGTTGGGCAGCATTCAGGCAATGGTTCTTGTTGGTTGGCGCCTTTGCAAGTTGTACGAGAGTGGTAAAATGACTCCTGGTCAAGCTAGCTTGGGGAAAGTAAGACCATATTCTACTGATTTTAAAGTTGTTATAGATTTATCTTTTGCAGTGATTAACAAATCGTTTGTTTCTAGTCATGGATTACCTTGAGGGCTAGAGAGACCGTTTCTCTTGGACGCGAATTACTTGGTGGCAACGGAATCTTGGCTGACTTTCTAGTGGCAAAGGTTTGTGGATGAACAATGCTTACTTTCTTCCTCAGATGCAAACCGCAAGATACTTTATTTTCCTAGTATTTATTTTTTACTTGTATAGTTGTATAGATCTCATTTTGGCAGCAACTTATGTTTTGTGTTCTCATTTTCTCCACATATCTGTCAATGTCTCCAGGCATTCTGTGACTTGGAGCCCATCTATACATATGAGGGTACCTATGAAATCAACACCCTGGTAACAGGTAGAGAAATTACAGGTCTTCCTAGCTTCAAGCCAGCAGCATCGAGGCCAAAGAGCCGCCTGTAGTATCTCAACCATCTTGAAAGTGTTCTGCTGAACTCACTGCACCTCTAGACCTACTTGTGCAAAAGGGGAACTCACTCAAGAATATTTAATCCCTTTTAATCTCCGGGATCATAATCATAAAGAAATCTTGTAATAAAACAAACTTTGTATATGTGAACTAGTTCATTGCTATGTATCGATTTGGCTATGCAATGCCAGTATGCATAGTTATCTATCTGATTTTATATGAAGTTTAATCCTTGAATAGATTTTGAGAGATTCACACCAAGTACCTCGCGGACGCAATATATGTAATGGGTAATTCTTCCTACTAAGACAGGAGCATGAAACGAATCTCTCAACTCTTTTTCCTTGTCTACTTCCCTGATGTAATGTACTCATTCTCTGGCTGCAACCTTCTTCCTTAACTTCCCAATCTACAAAATTACAGTAAGAATTTGGCCTAAAGTGTGTAATACAGAATGCAGAGGATTTGAAAGGAAATGATAATTAAAGCACGTCTTTCTTGTAATACAGCTGGCAGCTGCTGCTTTTTTTTTTTTTTTTTGGTACTCCAATCAACAAGCTAATACTTCTGGCTTAATAATAACAGTGACGATGTAATTTAGTTCGTAAGATCAATCTTCTGATTCTCAAGATTAGAGCAGTTTATTCCATCAAATCTAAAGTGAATATCTCTTTCCTCTTTCTTCATCTCAAATTAAGTCAACCTTCAATTTAAGGAAGTTCTAACAGGCTTATAATATAAAAGGCTCAGTGAAATTTTACTTTCACAATGCAACATCTTTTCTCGAAAAGCTCGTACAAGTGTTTATTTCCACGATGTTTCATTTTTTTAAGTTCTATTCTTAAATCTCAAAAACAATATATGACTATTTGGGGAAATAGCGTTAACCGAAAAATCAAATTTGAAATGAAGAAGTTGCTTTGCTATAAAGAGGTGAGCATAAAGCATTTGAGAGCACCTAATTAAACTCGTGATTACTGCTAATTGTACGTATGCCATGTCTGTAAATTAATACTTTGCTTCCACGGTTTTGACTGGATAAAGATCTACAACCATCAATCCCCTCGATCAGGATGTAAACATTATTGGGATATGAACTTACAACCCTGTTTAAGTCAAATTCAATACAACAACTACACCTTGGACCCAAACAAGTTGGACTTGAAGCAAATTTGATACAATTAAATATATTTTATCACTCATGTTCGCCATTACTAAGAGGTTTTATTATAATTTACAACAGTGCCTGCAAGTTGCCGAATTCTTGGATGGCAAGGTTTCATTCAGGGCTTCGATAACAGTCAGGTTCACGAAGCAAAGATGCCTCATGGTTCTGGATATCTACTATAATATGATGCTCAAACTTACAGCAGTCCACACAATCGAGGTCTTGAGCAGATTTGCCTTCCATTTGATTTGACAATTGCCATAACTCCAGCAGTTACACCAGCACAGAGTGCAGAGAACAAAAAGGCATTTGTATTTCGTCCCGCTGCCCAAAGTAGATTATGCTAAATTAGAATCTTGAAATATGAAGCTATAAGATAAGAATTTGGTAAATACTGCACACCACCAATCAATCTCACTCAGCTCTATTAAAAAATGGAAGTGAAAAGGATACCTTGGTTTATCGTGATGGTGGTCACGGTCAATCCTCCAATTAAAAGAGCTGATGCTACTGGCAGATACTGCAATGATTTGTTCATATGATCAATAATCAGTCTAACAATGATTTGTTCATATGATCAATAATCAGTCTAACAATGTGTTACAAAAGGAAATAAGTAAAATGACCTGACTCAATTACTGCAACAAGTCAGTAAGCAACCACTTGGTATGGATTTATGCTTTTTCATTATATTGTCTAAGAGATTTAACTTTGTGAAAGCAGATCAGTAAGATTCATGATTCTACAATATTATATAGAAGATGGAGAAGCCCTGCTATCATCTAGGTTATACCAAGAGACAGTCATTGCTTACACTGAGTGATTCGAATCCATTATTCTGGACTGGAGAGGGGTTGCCCCTGTTAACACTATAGCGACCACTTATAAGGTCCACCGCATCCTGCAAGTGCATGGAAAGTATATGGAGATCTCACTTGCAGTGTAAAGATAATAAATAAGAGAGGATATTTTAATATTAAGATTATATCTGCAGCATGCCTGACGAAGTCCATCCTGAAAATTGTTCAAGAAGTATCTTGAAATTGCACTCATCCCATCTTGAATAAGTCCTGTCATAGTCTGTTTTCCATATCTGGTGCATTTTCAAAGTAAATTTAGAGTGGATAAATGATGCTTTTGCATTCATATTTTTAACCCAATATTTCATCTATTACTTGACAAGGTCACGTTTTAGAGCATGTGTTCCAGAATATTCCAGGCTGATTTCATCACCTTGCTCCACCCACACTGCAATAGGAGTATGAAGACTAAATAAACAAAGAAGGCCAGTATGAATGTATGAATTTTATTGGACACGAATTTTACAGAGTCCGTACTAGTCTTAAAGATTTCAAAATCTTCAGGGAACATAGATATGCACTCATTTGAAGAAAGCGCGCCAACTCTTTGCAGTTGAGAATCCAAAGACTTCCGAGCCAGATAGCTCTGCAAAAGATAATGGCAGATTATAAAGGGTAAGTGCAAGGGAAATTACCATATAAAAAAACAATATTATGTGTGTTTGAAGCATTTCAAGGACTCGTTTCATCGAATAAAGAATAGATGTGGTTCCTCCGACCTGAGTAACATTTGTCCGATCTAGGCAGTCAATGCAGTTGGATCTAATAACTCCTCTCTGCTCTAATAGAATCTTCTCTTCTGTGTCTATGAGAAAGTATCTGCTCAGCTGGATTAGTGAATTTTAGCGAGAAAAACAGTATTATGGACATTAAACATTGTCATATTGAATTATCTTTTCCTGGCAAACAATGCCGCTGTTGTTCTAGTTTTATTCTTACCCTTTCTTTTCAAAATCCTCCGAGATCTCATCATATAGAAGTTGTATGTTGTCGAAGTTTGAGCCCCCACAACACTGATGAAAGTCAAACGACACATATCTGAGACAATGCAAACAGAATCAAGAAATTAGTCTTGAGTTTGAGCAGGCAACACTTCAGTTTCTTAATGCAGTTCAGTAGGCACAAAATTGCTGAAATTAGATTGGAAAAGAGACTAAATAACTATATAACACACTTTCAACCAGGTGTCTACTGACTTTGATGATAACTACCATATCAGAAGTAATTGTGGCCAACTATTTAGTTTCCACCTTTCTCTCAATCTTCTAACTTCAGCCATGTGATGGTAACTATCATAAAATTAAGTAAGGGTAGCTTACTAAATTCTCCAGTTCTCTCTACCTTCTGACTTCAGTCACTATGGAACTATGGGATGGACATGATCCTACAGCCTCAGATAGATAAAGGTTTAGTAGAGTCAGTCACCTCACACTTGAAAGCTTTTGGATTTGTGTTGCATAAGCTGCATTTAATAGACCCTCATCTCCTTGCTGCAACAGGAGATAACGAGAATGTAAATGTGAAAATATTATTAACAGAACTAGCTCCTGTAGCAGTAAAATTAGGATAAATTACTAAGTGGAATCTCATAAAAAAAAAATGAAATATGACCATTCTGGCTATTAAGAAATGAAATAATAGTTACTATTTCGACAAAAATTTCATCATTCGTAATGATTTTGACTTTTGCGATATCTAGGACAGCAACATAATGTTAGATTATAGTAACCGGATTAGAAAAGAGGAAATAAAGCTTGGTTTCCTGAGATATTCAAAAAGCTCAATAAGCATGGATACATGTATAGTTGTGCATGGATACACATATATTCTTACTCGAAAACATTCTCCATAGTTGATGCTGGAAAGAATTGTCCACATTATCAACATCAATGCAACTTAATGGACTTAAGTATCAGCAGAAAAGCTATATACCTTGTCTGTCAGGTCAACTGCAATGACATCCCCGTATCTTTGCGACAGATCATGAAAATGGCGCTCCACAACTTTTGGCTGAACGAGGAAAGGCAATTTCTCATAATTCATACACTAGAAGATTTTAAATAAAGATAATCAAGAATAAGTACATACTGTTTCCTCATGATCGATAATATTAAGCCGTGGTTTATAGCTCAAATCAACAATTTGCTCCCACAAGAGTGGAATTGAACCTCGAATCTGAAATGCAGAAGAGATGGTTTCTCAATGCTTAGACCCTTGAAATTGTCAAAGTTTCCTCTTTTCTTTGTTAGAGAAAAGTAACATCTCAGACATACACCATTCTTCCAACAAAGAAAAGAGGAGACTTAAAGACAACTTGAAAATTATCAGATGAGAATAAACATGACTAATGTTCTTTCATGCACATAAGAGAGAAAGATGTGTGTGCGCGATACACACACACACACACACACATATATATATATATATAGAGAGAGAGAGAGAGAGTCAATTACACAAAAGAAAAGAACCAGTTACTTTAGTTACAATGCCCATCAGTCACAACTTCATATATGTCATTGCTGAACTACCAAAAAGCAGCTATAACACTCTTTTAGACATGGAAGAAACCCTTATTTGCCAAATAAAATGTGCGGAAACCATAGAGATGCAATTTAACTGAAGAATCATGCTTCGGAAAACATACTTGCAGAAAAGAAGACCTGAAACCTTCAAACTCCAGCAACTGCTCAGTTTCAATAAAATTAGCAGTATCGCCTTCTAGATTAGCCCCTCTTCTCCACATCCGTGTTCCTATATTTGGTATAATAATATTAACTTAGAAAATAAATTTGGGTTTTGATTCCAAATCAATGCCACATGATTAATGCAATAATATTAACTCAGAAAACAAATTTGATGCTTTAGAGATAACGGATTCTTTATGTACCCAAGCGTCGTGTGCATCTTCTTGAAATCAATGCTATGGTAGCTGGTGACTCTTTGAGTTTAAGATGTCCTGTCTGAAAGCTTATGTCCTGGTTAAGGAAAAAGTATTTGTACTTCTGACAAAAGCACACGTAGTTTGGGCATTTATGAATTGCATATCCTTAAACCCGTGGAGGAAGGGAGGGA
Organism: Lycium barbarum; assembly: GCF_019175385.1. NCBI lineage: Eukaryota > Viridiplantae > Streptophyta > Magnoliopsida > Solanales > Solanaceae > Lycium > Lycium barbarum. The sequence continues at coordinate 114,815,836 of NC_083344.1, read as the reverse complement.
GGGAGGGAAAGAGAGGGAGACATGGGAGTAGGGACAAGAATTTCAGGATATTTCCTTGCAACAGAGGAACGATGAAGCCATCAAGCTGCACCAACAAAGAAAAAATGAAAGACGATTTTAGACAAGCTACATATCAGAGTCCAATACATCTGATTTTTAATAATCTCACTGATAATCAATCGAATTATTTTAATTTGTTAAATGAAAAGGCACTTATTGATCAAAAGAAATGTATAAACACAGGTCTTTAACAAACCTTGTTTTCAATCAGGTCCTCCAACAGATTTTTGTTCCAAACAAATCGTGGGTCAGCCTGAAATTAAGCCAAAAACCAAAATAATCAAGAAGAAACAACTCTACACAAATTTCATACATTAGTGAAAAACATTATGATGCTGGTGCATAAAGGTGATAGGAACATAGTTGTTAACCAGGATGATGCCAAAAAATGTATAATTCTATTTGGTATTTATCGTCGATCCGGAACATGTAGCAAGAAGAGTCTTTGTAGGGAAGCAAAACACCGGACAGAGTAGTTCAATATGACATGGCAATATTTTGTCCCACATCTACATCAGTTTGACAGGTGAAACAAGTCCACCATGACATATGACAACTAAACGTGGTAGCGTGGTCAAATATGAGAACCCAATTAAGCTTTTGGTATAGCAGTAGGCTAGCATCCTGTGAGATCACATGCACAAAGACATCTTCTGGTTGGTATTGTGACCATAATAAGTAACACTTCTTCGTGAGTTAAGGCTCGATCACAGGAGAGAGTACTTTTGGCAAGAAGATTTGGACTGCTTTGGTAACCATGGAAAACAATTGATCCGATAAGGTGACACTCAACATATTTTACTCCAACAGAAAACAAATGTGAATCTCCATGCTTGCAAGTAATTGTTAATGGCACAGCAGAAAGCTCTTAAAGCTCTCACTTTCAAACATTTAAGAGGCTCATAAGATTAAGAGATATAACAGGATGAAAATATATGGGCAATGACATTAACATCATCAAGTACACCTTAAACGGTTCTCGGTCACTGACTTCAATCAAAATGTGACAACCATAAGCGACGAAACGGCAGACACAATAGCCTGATTCAACATTTATTCGCCCATAGAGTTAATTGAGCCTTAACCTTCAGCAACCTCCAACTATCAACCGAAAACAATGATCTCTGGGATTAGATAAGAAATCTAACAGCGAATCATAGTAGCTTTAACCTTCCATTACCTCCATGCGGAATTGAATGTAATGATTTGTATTTCATACGTAACACATAAAAAAAAAATCCCAAGTGCTTCATAAAACAATTTTGATACAGTGAAACATATCATGTGAGGTGTGCATGCAAGCAGCGTCAATTGTCGGAATAGTCACTGAAGTCTATTTTCCTTTCTCTCATCCATGGTTTTGGCACTCAATTTAACACACTAAGCAATTTCTATCAGTGTGAATCCTTCATAAGTAGGTCCAGAAAACTTGCAGCGGCCAGAATATGTGTTCACATGCCAGTTGGAAGCAATAATATCATAACATTCTACAAATTCAATGTTATGAAACAGTTCCAAAATAGTTAGTAGACAAACCTGTTTCCAAACTGGTTTACTCATCCACCCTTTTGCCAAATTGTGTCTTCTCTGCAAGCTGGTAAATATATTTAGATTTCTTGATACTAAAAGAATTGCCAATGCGCAAAGTCAAGGAAACGACTGAACAAAAATAGGGGTAATAACACAGCTTGAACATACTTCACTGTTATATCTGTTTCATAGGAATAATACAAGCCTGGAGTTGATTCCACTATTCTCAACAAATTCATGAAGTAAGCTTCATCTTTTTTCTGCTGGCACAATAAAAACAAAAGAGAAAAAGGAAAAGAGCTTCATCTATTTTCTGCCAGCGCAAGAAAAGTAAAAGAGAAAAGGGAAAAGTGTAAAAGACAAACATTATTCAAAGAAAGGTATTTTAAGTTTGGATATTATGATATGAGAACCATACTTCTTGCCGTGTTAGATGCCTTGAGGCCTCGTTGCAGGAAAGAAACTTCATGGACATCACACGAAAAACAGGAAAACCAAGATAGTTTCCCACTTCTTTGCGGGAAGTTATTAACAATATATGTGATCCTACAAAAGAAGAAATTAGCAGAATGTAAATAAATCTTGACAGAAATTGAGTTAAATTATGATATTATCCTTTTTTTATTCCTAAACATTCCCACAGTTGACAACCAAATCTAATTAAGTTGACATTCAAGGAAGACCTAAAACAGCTAGATTAACAACCTTACCTTTTATGGATACAGATATAAATATGGATCGGATCCCAGCATTGCTGTAAACAATTGTGCATACATAACCAAAAATATGATAAACGGTTTGACAGCAAAGGGAAGTACTATAGTCTCAGATATATTGGACAAGCAAAACAACAGCTAGTAAAAGGAATTAAAGCCCAAAAAGTGGTGGCAAGTCAGAAGCTTCACATCAATGCAGACATGAAATGTTAGGGAAAAATAAAGGAGAAATGGAACCTAGGAAAGAGGGAATCCCTTAAGAGTTGTAAATTGGCTTGATCTTTCACAATAAGTTGCTTCACCAACTATATACACTTGATAGAGTAACTAAATATTTATGACCATGTTTGTGAATATTTAACTCAATGTTATTCAATGTGCAACTGTTTTTCAGAACAAAAGGAAGTAGCTAAGGACTTCTAGTACTTTCGTTTGGTATCCATCTGTGCCATGAATCCAAATAAACCATCAGCAAAAGCAACTTAATTTAAAAAGGAAATGCAAGTGATGCTAGGAGATACTATGTGTAGATTTACGCAGGTTGCTCCATCAGAAGAAGATGGGTTATTCGAAGTTCTTAAGGATATTTAACTGCTGACATGCAAAGAACTGGCCTGATCACATTTTCACCAGATAGTGAAGTATATACTGCCCCCAGCTATTTACGCATCAACAACTTCAAAAAGAAAATTGAAAAAGATTGGATTTTAGCAAGTTTAGAATTGTTTGCTAAAGCAATTTCCATTATTCAAACCGTCTACAAGTTTACACTATATCCCATTTATCAACTACTTTCAACTTGTTAAGTTGTCCCGAATTGGTTGAGGAATGGATTGTTTGTCTCCTTATATGATTTTGGACAATCCTCACCCCATGAGCTATCTTTTGGGGTTAAGTCAGGACCAAGGTCCATTTTCCTAATATGGTAGTAGAGTCAGGTCCATTCCTGTTATTGTGTGTGCCGATGTTAGGCCCTCAAATTATTGTCCCTACTCCAGTTGGCAGGTCTGGGCGTGGGGGGGGTTGTTAGGTTGTTCCGCATTGATTGAGGGAATGGGTTAACAACTCTCACCTCATGAGTTAGCTTTTGGGGTTGACTTAGGCCCAAGGTTCATTGCTTAACACAACTTAGGCATCACTATATTCAAATTACAGGAGTTGCGCTGGTTCAACCACATAGATGATGCAACTATTTCAATTCCAAAAAGAATGGCAGAGTTGGGACTCAAAACGTCAACACATCTAACTTTCAGACTGAATTCTTTAAGTTTTTACATACTTAGAAATTACAAAAAAGGTTCTATAAAGTTCAATGCTCTAGAGTAATAACATCGTACATTTGAGTAATTTCCTGCCGGAAACCTAATTGTTAAATCATTAAGTTTGTAAGCTATAGTCTCCTCGTATGGTCTTGGACAATTCTCGCTACTTGAGCTAAATTTTGTAACTGAGGTAGCGCAAAGGTGCAGATTTGACTACAAAGTGTTGGACAACAAAGGAGAGTACTATGGCTTCAGAATATAGGTCAAACAAAAAACAGCCAATAAAGGAACTAAAGCCCAAAAGAAGGCGGGAACAATAAGAGGGAAAAGGTTAAATGCAGACATAAAACACTTAAGAGGAAAATAAAGGAAACTGAAACCGAAAAAACCTGAAGTAGAATAAACATGAAATGTTAAATCCTTTGCAAATTGTGATATAGCTTCATCTTGCACCATGGGGTTTTAGCACTTATTATTAGTTCAATATTTTATACCACTTTTATGAATACTTTAACCTTATTTAATCAAAATATACCATTCTTTTCTGAAGATAATTTTTAAATTAACACAAAATAGCAAAGGACTTTTGTGTTCATCTACTTTACTTTTGTAGGAAGTACTAATCAGTATATGTCTGAATGTAAATAGATGAATCAGCAAAAGAAACTTAATTTAGAAAAGGAAATACTATTAATAGTTGATGTTATGTAATACTATGTGTAGATTTTTGTTGGTTGCTGCACTATAAGGAGAAATAATATTGAGTTATTTGAAGTTATTAGGGATATTTAACTGCTGATATGTAAAGTAATAACGCCCAAACACATCAATTTCCGCCTCCAGTTAAGTATCTATTGAACTCTTCCTATGTGAGCTTAGCGAAGCATATCCAGTGTGAAGCCCAAATAAAGAAAGAGAGTTGTAGTGGATTCATATAGCCGACCCTCTAACTACTGGGAATTAAGATGTAGTTGGTTGATAGTGAAATGTCTACTGCCTCCAGCTATTTACACTTCATCAAATTTTAAAGAAAAAAAGGATGGAATCTTTGCAACTCTAGAACTGTTTGCTAAAGCAAAACTCAATATTCACAGCATCTACAATTTACAAGCCAATTCATGTGTATCAACTACCTTCAACTCACTCATAGCATTCAAATTACTTGAGTTCCATTGATTCACTCACAAGCAAGTATATAATAAAGATTCATTTCAGTATATTACCTGCCAACAACCTAATTGTTCCAGCAACTCCATATATTGTAGAGACTTTTGAAGGATTTCCAAAGCTCATATCACCTGAAAAAAAAGCAAGAGCAAAAGAGCCCACCTTAATTTCAAACCTCAAATATCTCAATATTTTTCACTCCATTCGTCCCGAAAAGAATACATAGGTCAACTTAAAGCATCTAATTCTGGAAACCAATTAAGTTTAAACATTTAGGGGTAGTCTGGTATGCGGACAAGCATAAATAGTCTTGGGATAAAAATTCAGTACTGCCTCATCCCTTGTCTGGTTACTAATCCTGGGATAAGTTATACCAGGATTAGAAATAGTACCGGGATAAGTTAATGATAGTACCAGATTTAGAATTAGTTATCGCTGGATAAAATAATGAAAATGACAAAATTACCCCTGAGGTCCCTAAAACTTTTTTTTTAATAAGAAAATAGGGTGGAGGGTATTTTTGTAAACAAACAACTTTTGTTTTAAAATTACTCCCTCCGTTCACTTTTACTTATCCACTTTTGGCTATGCACACCTCTTACGAAATAATAAATGAAGTGCATAATTTACCAATATACCTATATTAATTGGTGCATATTTTTATTGTATTTGAAAAATGATTTGAAGTGAGTATTTAATACTATGAGTAAAACAGAAAAAAAAAATTATCTTGTCTTGTATTGATATGCTAAAAGTAACAAGTAAAAGTGAAAATTTAATTTTGAAAAAATGGACAAGTAAAAGTGAACAGAGGGAGTATGAAATGTATGTTATTTTTAATACAATAAACTAAACGGACAATAAAAAATAATCCCAACATAACTAATACCACCGTAACTAATTTCAGCAGAACTAATCCCACCATAACCAAATCCAGTATAACAAATCTCAAATCTCAACATAACTAATCCCAGCATAACTTGTCTTCAAACCAAACGACCCCTTAGAAACTAATTAAAAACACCAGAAAATTAAAATAAAAGTAGTTAAACTGCAATTCACCGTTGAGTTTCTCGATGTTGCCATCAAAGCGGCTAATGGAGAATCCTTCAGTGGGAGATTCCAATGATATAATAACAAATTTATCTGCAAATTCCTGTAATTCCAATTGGCTACATAACTTGAAATGTTCTGTTGAATTTGCTTCAATTTCCATTTGTTGGAATATCAAATTTGGAAAGGAGGATTTCGGGAGAATTGATTGATGAGTCTTAACAGATAATCAAAGAGGGGCTATTGGAAAAACTTGCGTTAAGAAACGCTTGTAATGATTTGCTCAATGATTGATCTCAAGACTGGATTGTCTGGAACCAACGTGGAATGGTTAAATTAGAGAAAATTATTTTTTCCTAAAAAAAGAAAACAAATGTTTCTGTTACTTTTATCTTTTACTATTAAGTTTAACCAAAAAATAGGGACTTTGTAAGGGAATACATGGTGCACATTAACCGCTAGGTTTGGTTGAGTTGATTGGATGAGTAGCTTTCACATGAGAGATATGTGATGGATTTCTCCTCACCAACTGTCTTCTCAGTCAGAGCTTGTCATATCACGCTTAACTAGTGTGATTTATATTTCTCGTGTGATTTGCGGGTTATTGGATAGAGAGCAAATTACTAACGCACATTCGAAGAATAGCGATTGCGAGTTTGCTAAGGTTTCAAAAAAAAATGGTATCTAATTCTTTTTGGTGTGTCAATAAGGGCAAAACTACGCTATTTTACAGTGATAGGGACGTCTATGAGCCAAAGTATAGAATGACAAAAATAATCTTTTTTATAATTTATGAGCAAAATATAACCTTTTACCTTGTTTATAAGTATTTTTTTTATTTATTTATGTGTTTGATAAACATAAAAAATATTTATATGTCCAAAACTAGTAATTAACATAGGTTGATTACCCCTTAATTCATGTAATTCCAATTGGCTAGACAACTTGAAATGCTCTGTTGAATTTGCTTCAACTTCCATTTGTTGGAATATCAAATTTGGAAATGGGGCTTTTGGGATAATTTGATGAGTCTTAATAGATAATCAAAGTGGGTTATGGAAAACTTGCGTCAAGCAACGCTGTAATGATTGATCTCAAGATTGGATCGTTTGGAACCAATGTGGAATGGTTAAATAAGACACAATTATTTTCTTACAACAACTAATGTTATGTTAAAGGAAAAAAAAAAATCCTATCACTACTAGTTTTTGTTTCCCTTACTTTTCTTTTTAGCATGTTTCAAAAGAAAATATAACTTTCGTTATTTAGTAAGTCTTTACAATCAATATCCTACATCACATATTTAAGACCGCGAATTCAAAAGACATTTTTATACATTACACATATCTTTAATTTAAAATTATAAAATTCAAAATTCTTTTTTTTTAAATCCCAAAAAATCAGAGGGACTTTGTAAAAGATAGGACTTTAATATATTCTTCATGCTGCACACTAGTCTAATTAGTCTCTAGACTCTAATACATGGATGAACCCAATTGTTAGTCAATCACAAATGTAGACTATTTCTCACAGTTCAGAAGTAAATATAATTCTTTACCTTTTTTTTCTTTTTCCTGGCTCATTTTTCTTTCGCTATTAGTTAGTTTATTTGTTTTTGTTTTTTTACTCTTTTTTCCATTTTCATTTCTTTCAAAAATCCGCCGGAACTCAATTAAATTAGAAAACATAATTTTATAAGTGAACAATTTAATTCCATGAGATTTAAAAAACCAACCAGATAAAGTAGTGGTCCCTAGGCAGGCAATAACGTAAGGATAACTGGATAAGCACATTTAAAGGGGTCTCCATCTAAAGCCCTGTCATAAAATATAGAAATATCTACAAGGTATTAATACGTAGCAAAAAAAGAAATTCAAGATTAAATTAAAATAGGATTATAATTTATAGCTATTTCCTTTATTACAGTATCCTAACCTTGGAATGTTGGTGACGGCGGAATTTAACTCAATTAAAGCATTTTTATTGAACTGAAATTGCTTAACGTATCATTCTTAATTATATTTTGCTCAATAAGGGATAGCTAATAGTTCGGAAAAAGCGACGGGGTTAATTGATTTTTCCAATCACTTCCGAGAGACGACTTTTGAGAAATTTCTTTTAAAAGGGAAAAGAATAGATTGATTAAAAAAAAATTAAAAAAATTGATACTTTGCAGCTTACAATGAAAATAAGCGCCCTCCACTTTCAACCCGAAGGTTGCAAGTTCGAGTCACCAAGGGAGCAAAGGAGGGAGCTCCTGGGGGGGGGGGGGGGGGTGTTTAAAAAAAAAAAAACCAATGAAAATAAGGAGTACCAGAATTTCTCGTAATACAGAAAACGATAGGTGAGGTTCGTTTGAAAGAAAATGTTTTACATTTTAAAAAAAAAATCTCGTGGTTGTATTGGTAATAAATGTATAGGGGTGCAGACATGTGGCAAGAGTTAAAAGGAATTCATATTCAATTCCGAGTTAGTCGGTGTCAGTTTAGCCAAAAATAGAAGAATTCTTAACCATCCAAGAACTTGGTCCCCGGTCGAAACATCTCTACAAGAAAGATTTCATTTAAGAAAAAAACATTATGGTCATTGTATCCACACTCGATATTTCCATCAACTCAATGAGTACATGATACATGCCTTTATATACATATTTATCACTACATTAATAGTTATTTAAGACATGTTCGCACCTTAATTTGTTACTTAACAGTAGAAAATTAATATGATTTAGAGTAAATATCGCGCGCGGATAAATTTTTATCGGTCACTAGGCCTTTATCACTGTCAGAATTGTCCGAAAGAAATCACCAAAAAGGGCGTAAAAAGAGAAAATACAAATATGCAAAATTAAAGTTTAGAAGATTAAGATCGGCGAACTAGGCTGTGGCACCATTGCTTTGGTTGTAGTGTCCATATCGGAGAGAAAAGTGTTTGGTTCTGTTGAATAATTGCAGTTTTAGTAGAAGCCTATTTCATTATCATGGTTAATTAGACAAGAGAGGTCAATATAATGAGAATGGTTTAGTGTACACAAAAAGAAAAGGTTACCTTATTATGAACGTCTCTCTTGGGGGAGTTGGCCAAAAGGTCATTTTGGAAACTTATTTCGCCAAAAGGCCATAAGCATTCAGAATTTAGTGCTTTAGCCACCATTTATGATGTCAACACGTCAGAAAACTGTTGTGTCAAATCTCAGCCCTAAAGTTTTAAAAACTACACTTTGGTCCCCTCAGTCCTAACATTTTTATTAGCTAGAATAGAAATAAAAACAAAATATTTCCCTCCAAAAGCTCCCATTTTTTGCTTTTTTCTGACCATTTTTCTGGCGAAAATTTTGGCTTTTCACCAGATAATCAGTCTCCCACGACGGCAAGCTTCCATAGTTCAGCCATTGTAAGTAAAATCTAGTAGAAATCGTTGAGAAGGAGTTTTCCTCATTGTTGTAAAAGCTCACTTTTTCGGCAAAAATTCCGGCCTCATTCCGACATTCCGTCACTTCTCCATTCAAATACCTCAGTTCGCAACTGGTAAGAGCTTTATCTCTACTCTTTTTGATCATGTATCTGGTACAGCTCCCCAGTCAGTAATAGACCACAGTCATCAACGAGTCATCGACCAAGCATAGACCAAAGTCATAGTCTATTATATATTTTATTATGGCGTCGATTGCAGAATATATTATAGTAGGTGGTGATTACATGGGTGAATGAGAGGAGCCCCAAAATGTTGGAATTGGAATTCTGCCAGCAGTACCGATTGTCGTGCGTCGCAATGGTACGTATAATGACTTGGTCACAAGCGTAATGGAAAGCGGGGAGTTAAATTGTGAGTCTAGCGACTTGCGCATTAGTTATATGATTAATGCTTTGCCCATTAGGGGAAAAACTCATCCTTCCTTCATAACGAATGATAGGCAGATAGTATTGTACATGCTTGATGTTGCTGCTGATGGTTCTAGGCCTGTTTTAAGAATAAATGTTGTTGAGAGGCCTCAAGTTGGTTCTACATCAGCAGCACCACCCCCACCCACAGACCTACCATTGCCACAGCCACCAGCCGATGAAGCTTCAATGCAACATGAGGGCATATGTGATCATTTTATGGATATGGATGATCCTGATAGTGATGACGAAGAGTGTGATGGAAATGATGGGGGTGATGGGCAGCCACCAAGTGGTTCACAAAGCAACCACAACTTCAGTGATGGAACTGGTTTTTACTGTGGGCAAACATTTGAGAATAAAGAGTATTTAAAGGTTTTATTGAAGAAAGCTGCAATAAAGACCCCATTTTGTTTTAAACCAACAAGAGTAACAACAAATATTATAAGGTGGAATGCACCTCTTCTGATTGTGGTTGGATGATGCGGGCCAATAAGTACGACAACTCGGATAGGTTTTGCATTTACAAGTACATTGGTGATCACACTTGCGGGGTTGAACACGTTACGAGCACTCATAAGCATGCCTCGACAGTTGTCCTTGCATCAGTCTTGATGAATGACTATATTGACAACAAAGGGCCAACGACAAAGGAAATTCAGAGGACGGTTTTCAGGGAGTTCCATTGTAAACCAAGCTATTTTGAGTGTTGAAAGGCAGGTATGATAGCTGAAAATCTAAATCCAGGCTCCAGAATTTGCATTAGTCTTGATGATGCGGACAGGTTCAAATATTACTTCGTAGCTTACGGAGCTTGCATCCGAGGATATAAACACATGCGAAAGGTTATTGCCGTTGATGGCACATGTTTATATGATAAGTATGAGGGTGTGTTGTTGTCCACCGTCGCACAGGATACTGAGAACCATATCTATCCAATTACTTTTTGCGTGGCGAACAAGGAGTGTGATGAATCCTGGACCTACTTCTTTGAGCAGCTGAGGTATATAATCGCTGATGAACTAGACTTGTGCATCATCTCTGATAGGCACAAGAGCATAGCCAACGGTGTTTCCAGAATTTTTTAGCATGCTCATCATGGACTATGCATGAAGCATCTTGATGATAACCTTCGAAAAAATTTCCAATGTGGAGATTCTCTTCATGTGTACTATGATGCAACAAAGGCATATGGTTACCAGGAGTTCAATGAACATTTTCAGCAATTAAGGAATAAATGCCCCAAAGCTGCTAATTGCCTCGAGTTTGATATTGGATTTGACAAGTGGTGCAGGGTATATTTTCTAGCAAATAGGTACGATGTGCTGACCACAAACATTGCGGAGTCGCTAAACTCAATATTGAGGGGTGAAAGAGAGTACCTTGTGACTGCCTTAGTCACTTCCATTTCTAGGAGGTTTGCTGAAATTTTCACCAACAATAGCTTGTCTGATGTAATCTTCTTCTTTCGAGTAACCTTTGCATAGAATTCTGCCCCTTTCTTAATTGCCCAGTCCTATCTAGATTGAGAGGGATAAGATCCACAATTTAAACCGGTGATCAACGCAAACTCCTTAAATCCAAAACACGCAGGCTTGTCGTTCACGAGGAACCACATTTCACGCTTCTTTTTCTGGACCACATGGCGAAGAAGCATATAGTGGATCATCCATCCGTAGAAATTGATGAAGAATTTTGACAGCCTTCTAAAGCGACCAAAACAGGAACGCTTCCACATTTTCCTTAGTTTTTGATCTCTCAATACATTGTTAAATTCAACTAACAACGACAGCCTGCTCCTAACAGAAACTTTTCCTGCAAAAGTTTCATAATCATCCAGCCAATTGATCAAACTATACTTTTCAACGTTAATTGTCTTTGCATAATATGGTAAGGACAAATGATCAACATCTTCAGCAGCACTAGAGTGTTTTGAACCATCCCCAAATACACTCTCAACTCTACTATTAGCTCTATCTCTATCAACACTACACTCATCAATGGGGTCTGAGTGGGACGCACTCTTAGCTTCTGCACTTCTTTTTCTTTTTCTATCTCGGCTGAGTTCTTCACCTCTTCTATTTTTATCCTTACGATTCGCATTAGAACGAGTTTCAACCATTGCACAAGAATGGGGGAGTATTTTTCCTCCTCTGCCTTTACACCTAGGCATTTATACGATCTATATACAAACAATAGAGACGTTGATCAACCACCATATAACAATAATCGACCAAAAGTCTATTAATAGACTATATATAATTTCAAAAGGCAAAAATAGAAAAATAAAGATCGAAACAAGCAAAATAAGCATAAATAACACACATTTCGATGAAAAAAAAGAGGAAAAACAACAAAGGTTTTGAAAAAAAAAAAACAGATCTTTATGAATCCAGTTTTTTATCAAGATCGAAAAAAAATATAAAATTTCAGGGCAATATGGAGTTCAAAATGCTCCGATGGAGTTATAGAGTTAAAGAAATTACCTGTTTACGACAATCAAGGCGTGTTGGAGCTTGGGGGGAGAGGTGGAAGTTTGAGAATTCCAAGCTAGAAAGAGAAATAAAGAAGAGAAAGGTACGGATGAGAGAGAAAGAGTGTTTGTGTATTTTATTAGAAGTCAACTGGACTTAAGTGTATAACTTAAAACTTTTAATGTTTTTAAAATTATGAAAAGTACCCTATTCCCATTTTTCTAAACCCCAATATCGAAAAATAATTGAAAAAGAAAATGAGCAGCCACAATGCCAATAAAAACTTAGAAGCGGCCTTTTTTGACAAATCTTCTCGTCTCTCTTTAGCAAATCACTAGCTAATTAGGTACAAATATAATGGCCTAAACAAGTAAAGTAACCAACATTATTTAGCAATCAACAGTGGAACTTATGATTACACTCAAAAGATAACACTGAATTATAGTTGAAAAGTTTAAGGATAAAGAGGCATACTTCTTGAAAATGATTATAGTTATAAATAATCAAATCACTGCTACGATTATTTGTTGAAATTACTGGTACATTAGTTAGGTTTAAAATGTCGTAAGATACCTTGGTACATATATTCTATGTGTTAAGCTGACAATGGGGAGACAGTCCTATATAATTGAATTAGTTTTAGGTTATTCAATCCCACTTATATTATGAACGGTTATCTGTAGTTATTTTTTAATATTTCAGATAGCTCATATACTGTTAGTGTAAAGGATTAAACTCTAATACATATGTCATGGACCCCATACCATTGAATTGTTTGATTGATATGTTGAACCTGCTGTATCAGAAAGATACGCCATTCTGTTAGTTACTGCAAATGCAAGTCATGAGATATGAATATGGGATGATGAAAAGAGAGCTAAAATATACATGCTCTGCAGAAAACCATCCCCACCTACTGTTTAGAGGTTGTTTGGATTGACTTTTTAAAAGTGGTTTACAAGCTAAAAGTTAAAAGCTATAAGTTGGTTTTATCCAACTTTTGACTTTTGACTTATTTTTATATCTTTTTAGCCTCAAAATAAATGTTTAAAAATACTTTATCTCACTCAAACACCTCAAAAAGTAAAAAAGAACTTAAAAGTCAAAAAACACTTAAAATAAGTCAATCCAAACACCCTCTTAATCTTTTTTCACAAGTCATTTGTAATGTCTAGAAAAAAAAGGACAGCTTGATACACAAAGTGGTAGGTATTCATGCAGGATCAAAAAAGGCCCGCAAGGGAGTGTAATTCATGAAAAAGCTCAAATTTTGCCATTTCGAACTGGCTATACAAATATTGTGCACCAACCATGCATGACTTCCACTTCACTCCGACTATGAACCCCACCCCCCCCGCAAAAAAAAAAATATTGTCCTCCAAAAGCTTCTCTGTTTACTTTTAAGCCTTCCAATCACTTAGCCTTGCTTCATGTTGCAGTTAAACTTCTCCATTGTGAATTAGTTCACATCCATCCTTTCACCATGGGATGGACAAAATCTGCCAGAAGAAAACTCTCTTTGCCCATAATCACAACCATCATCTGCACCTTCTTAGCCTTCATTTTTCTCTTGTACACTGAGAGGGTCAGTACTATTTCTTCGGGCTATATTTCGAGGCTTAAGCCTTGTCCCAAAAGAGCAGGTGTACTAGCTAGTTGATTAATTTTGATCCCAATTGCTCACGTTTTTTTTTTTTTTTTTTTGGTCGTGCTGATTTTTTTTTTTTTTTTTTGGTTTCTTGGCTTAATAGATGACAGAGAATTGGAGAGCGATTCAATAGACAATCTAGCAGAAGATACAAATGATTTTGATCCTGATGAATGCAGCGTCAATCATGGGAAATGGGTCTTCAATTCTTCAATTAAGCCATTGTATTCAGACAGGACTTGTCCTTATATTGACAAACAATATTCTTGTATTAAGAATGGCCGAAATGATTCATATTATCTTCACTGGGAATGGGAGCCTGATGACTGCATGTTGCCAAGGTTAGCATGTTACTTAAAAATGTGATTTTCAATTCTCTGTTTCATTATGGAAATTACCATATTGCAAGATGAAAAAAATAGTATGATAAATTCTTGGTTCTTGTATCAACTTACCATATTGCAATGACTAAAAATTCAGGTTCAATCCTGAGATCGCTCTCAGAAAGCTTCGAGGAAAGAGACTAATGTTTGTAGGGGATTCAATACAGAGAAATCAATGGGAATCTTTTATTTGTTTAGTTGAATCTGTAATCCCAAAAGGCAAAAAATCTATGAAACGAGGGCGCGTTCATTCTGTATTCAAAGCTAAGGTAATTCACCATATAACTCAAACATAAAAATCTGGTCTTGTTCAAGAATTTTCTTTAAAAACTAAGGGATTGAAGTTGGAAAAATCTGGTTTGCACTTATTTGCCAGGAGTATGATGCAACCATTGAGTTCTATTGGGCACCATTCTTGGTGGAGTCTAATACAGATATTCCTATTAAAAGTGATCCCAATCAAAGAATCATTAAAGTGGACTCAATTTCCCAGCGTGCCAAACATTGGTTAGGAGCAGACTTCCTTGTTTTCAATACTTATGTTTGGTGGATGAGTGGACTCAAGACCAAGGCACTGTAAGTTCTTCACTTTATACAATTAACTAGACGCGAATCTAGAATATAAAGTTTATGATTCCGACAGAAACCTCAAGTTAATATATAATAATAACTGAGTTCACATTCAAATATTTATAGATATTTAGTGATTATTTCAATGCATATAGAGGGTTTGAGAAAAAGTTACAGTGTCAATCGAATACGCAAGCAACACTTTCAGTCTGCTATTATAACGGCAGAGTCAGAAATTCTAACAAGGGGATTAAAGAAAAAATTGAATATCACAACTAGAATTTGAAACTACAACCTAAAGCGTTTTGAGCCACCCTTACCACCAAACTAAAAGTTTTCATTGCGTCAGGGGCTCGACAACTTATTTATATACATAAGAAAAAAACCAATTATATGTACAGTATAATTTTCAGGTGAATGATATTTAATCAAACCTTCTTTGGTATGAAGAATTTCTACTTGGCATTGCATATGTTTTAAAGCGATAAAAAATGCAGATGGGGCGAATTCGAAAACGGAGAAGAAGGTTATGAAGAATTAGATACAGCAACTTCTTACAGAGTAGCATTAAGGACATGGGCAAATTGGATTGATTCAACAATTGATCCCCAAAAAACACGGGTTTTTTTCACTACAATGTCCCCTTCACACCAAAAGTAAGTTATTATGCCAAATAAACACATTCAATTTCTTAATAAATCGCGTTACAATCTTATTGAACTAAAACTCATTGAATCTTTTGCTGCTCATTTATTCAGGAATAAAGAATGGGGGAACGTAAACGGGATAAGGTGCTTCAACGAGACGAGACCAGTGACGAAGAAGGGTCACTGGGGAACTGGTTCAAACAAAGATATGATGAAGGTTGTTGCTAGTGTTATGGGCAGGATGAAAGTTCCTGTTACTGTCCTTAATATAACACAACTATCTGAGTATAGAATCGATGCGCATACGTCGATTTATGGTGAATTGCAAGGCAAATTGTTAACGGATGAGCAAAGAGCAGATCCATTGCATTTTGCAGATTGCCTACATTGGTGCTTGCCTGGAGTTCCTGATACTTGGAATCAGCTACTTTTTGCATATTTGTAGCCCCAAAAATGTAATGCTAAAGTCTAAACAGACTTGAAATGATCCTTCGTTAGTAATTTTTCCCCCCTGTAAACCAACAACAAATGCAAAGTGCATGAGTTGTCGTAGACATCCTTTTTTTTTTTTTTTTGGGGGGGGGGGGGGGGGGGTTGGGTAACACACGTTGAATCAATATGCAAAGTTAATTGATTTGCTGAATAATCTTCCATAATTGAATATTAAAATATAAAGTGTCGTTCTAATAGATAGAGACGGAGCTAGAGTTTGAACGTTATGAGTTCAAGAATAGCAATATCAAGTTTTAGCAACAGGGTTCTAACTTTAATTTTTGTACATATCTATTCAATGTCTTAATACAAATACAAAATTTGAACTAAAATTACTGGTTTGATCCAACTCGTGCATTGGCTTCTAGCTCCGCCCTTAGTAGTAGGCGGTTGGACATGAGACAGTTATATTTGAAAAAAGTAGTATTTGAAGTTAAGTTGAAAAAGCGCATTTGACGGCTGAAACTGTACTTGGACATGCATTTCACTTGAAAAAATAGTAAAGTATTGTCAGGGATATCTTTTTTAGTTGAAAAAATGGTTCAAACTTTTTTTTTTTTTTTTTTTTTTTTTAAATCAAGTTTGGAGTGAAAAATTGATACAACATCTAATAGGTTTTTAGAAATTGTTATTAGAAAAAAAGCAAAAATAATATATATCCAAGCAGCTCGTAGACCGATCTGGTAGAACAACTCAAAAGATAAAAAAGTATCGTTAATATCGTTCCAAGCTCGAAGTACCATTTGTACAGTGTCTTTCTACACTTTATTTTAAGTTTTGAGTTAGATATTCAAACTATTTCACAAGGCAAAAGGCTTTTGTTGAAACCTTAAATTAACTTACTTGAAAACTTATGAAGAGTAACCACTAGGTCTTAGCAACCCGGTGCACATACGGTCAGAATAAAGGCCGCATCTCAAAGGATATGATGTAAACATTCAAAAAATGCAAATATTAATAGTTATTTCCACACCTCAAACTCGTGTGACCTAGTAACCACCAAGCTATATTTTTTGTTTATCTGACTAGCATTGTAATTATTTTTTGAATAAATATGCAACTTCCCAAACCCCCCAAAAAAAAAAAAAAAAAAAACACTCAGATGGATTACCGACTCCAAGCCCATCTAGCCATCTCTGAAAGCCAGTCAATATTGGGCCTCCCTACCACGGCCCACAATAAAAGAGTTCGTCTTCTTCTCGTCTGTTTACCAAGTTGCAAGTCCTTAGGTATCTCGAACCTTCCACAACTCGACATCCTAATTTCGCTGATTCAATTTCATTATTCCCCAAGGTACAACTTTCATTCTACCACATCCATTCATTCACTTACATCTTAATTTGCTTGTTTAAATCTGTTATTCGATCTGTTACGTTCCCAAATCAGAACAAAACCGTAACTTTCATATTTTTTCAGTAGTTCTATATTTCTTTGTTTATTTACCTTTTCTTATTGGTATAAACGTTGTAGAAATCAACCATGGCTGGAGGAGCAAACTTTCTTCATAGGGTTATTTCTTATGTAGCCAACGAATTAATCGTCAACGGACTTGCCAACAGGTAATCTATTTATTTATTTTCTTTTTGTTTATTTTCTTCTCTTATTTGTTTATTTATATTTGGGTATTTTCCGTAAAGGGTGAAATTTTTTAGTCCTGTGACAAGATTTATTCGAATAGAATGGAGTGGATTATAAAGATGGGAAAATAACATTCTATGTCTATTTGGAGAAAATATTTACCCAAAATGGTCCATATTTCTAATATTACCCGAAATAAGTGTATAATGTTGTATATCGTGTGTAAACACTGTTGCAAAAAAAATGTTGGCTATGTGGATGTAAATTAAAAATATGGCTATGTTGGATGTAATATTTTATGTTGGATTGTTTATCGTTGAAATTGTTCATCTATCCATATATGAAGCCGGCTTTAACTAGTTTGGGATCGAGACATATTGGCCCTTTTTGCTAGGCATCTTTAGTGGTAACATGTTCTATCGATGATTAATCAACTCGAAAGATTCTTCTGTAATTTTCCTGCTTTACTGATTAAAGAACTAATCTTTGCACTTTTCCAAGCTTTGCTCCTGTTTGGCCATAGATTCTGAATTCGAAACTTTAAATTTGAAAATTTGAGTTTTTGAAGTTGTGATTTTTAGAAATTAAAGTTGTGTTTGAACATACATTTTACTTGGAACAAATTTGAAGTTTTGCCAGTGGAAGTGAAATTTCTCCCAAAACAGACCAGTTTTTGGAACTTGAAAGTATTTTGAAGATAAATTTTCATAAGATGATCAAATTTCATTGCCAAACATACATTTAAAGGTAAATGTTTACAATCTGATCCAAAATCTATGACCAAACGCTAGCTAAGTTATACAGAAGTTGACCAAAACAAATCTTAGTTCAATATAAGGATTAAGAAAGTCATCACTGTGAATAAGGTACAATTAATCTTACCTGGGGAGGGAGACCTGTTAAAATGTTGGGGGCCTAGCTTGGGATTTGTCTTTTGTGTTTGGCAGCAATTCATGAATATACTTGTGTGTTTTTTTTTTTTTTTTTTTTAAATAGTTCCTGAGTATGCTTGTGATTAGGAGTGGCAATCGGACGGGTTAGATCGGATATGGGTGGGTTGAAAATGGGTTTAATAATAAATGGATAAAATACCCGACCCGTCCACAATTAATACGGATAATGAATGGGTTAATCGATGGATAATATGGACATATTATCTATGTTGCTCAGGCTCTTAAAAAATGTCAATGGGTGCGTGTTGGATTCTCCAAAAGTAGTGTATTTTTGGAGAATCCAACATGGGTACGACATCAAAAGTGAAATGTCCGCGCAGCTTAGCATATTATGCATGGTCAGGTGAGAACACAAGCTGAAAGCCAAAATACGAATAGATTCCTAGGAAGCAAGAACTCATGAAAAATAACAAGCAGCCAAATGGGTATTGATAATATGGATATCCATTTTTAGTGGATAATATCCATAATTGATCCATTTTTAAATGGTCAATTATCCAACCCATATTTAATGAGTCAGTGTTTTTCTAAATTTGCCAGCCCTACTTGTGATGGTACGCAATGCTATTTTAGCTTAGCTGCATCCATTTTATCTCAGCAGGATACTGAATTTCACAGCACTTGTTTGATGCATGCATGCCAACGACAACTCTATAGCCTTGAAAAGAATCCAATGCCTTTGCAACATAATCTCATTGACCAAGGCTATTACTTCATTTTACTTTATATCATTAGGGTTGTGCACAATTTTACATAATTTATGTTTACCATGTTTGTGTTTGCCAATTATGCGTTGGGCGTTTTATCCCTTCAGCCATGGATGCTTATCGTGGAACTGGAACCTGTACATGGAGAATTACTAAATTTCAATTGAAATGAAGTCTTTAGGATAAATTGATGCAATTTAGGAGAAATCAATGAGATGACATCAATTCGAATCCTGGTTTTCCGAATTGAGAGATAAAAAATCCTTACATTTCTTGGACTCATGGACCAAATTCAATTTAGTGGATACTTCATTCACGTTTTTTCTTCCGCTTAGGCTTTTTCTGAAATTTTTTGACCCTCGAAATTGGAGTATCCTACTTTCACGCGATGCACCAAGCAATGTTGCACGATCAGGGCTGTAATGTTTGTTTCGGTACTTTTCATCTTCACTATGAAGTGCAAGCTTGCCAATGATGACTTTGTAGGCTTGTAATGATTGCGAAGAAGATGGGAATCTAAAATCAACATATACAATGGACTTCGGCTGCTTGGTTATCATCTTAGCTCTAAGTTATCTTTGCTTTTATTAAGAAAGATAACTTTTTTAAACTATTCACTATTCATATTGTTGCTAATATTTTTGCAGAGTATTGGCTAGAGAGAAAGATTTTCTTTCCTTCAAATTAAGTTATGACTTGTGTGTTCCTTTTTGTTTGTCACATCTTGGATTCTCATACTAGATTGTGTAAATGAGACGAAGAAAATCTTTTTGGCCTATATATGCTATTGCAAACAAATGAAAAGATAAAAAAGAGTTTCGTGCAGCTTTAATTATTCAAAGCATTAAGAATCCATTAAATTATTGTTGTATTACTGGTGTAGCTTCGTAGACAAGTGATAGCTTTCACGCTTATGTTCTGACTACTACCTTGTAGATACCCTCGTTGGTATAAGATTGTTGACAAAGTTAAAGTGATGTTGTTTGCCAGGAATTAATTTTGTAGGAGAATTTGGAATTACTTCATGTGACAGCTATTAAAAAAAAACAAAAACAAAAACTACATTATACTATGTTTCTGGGTAAAAGGAGAAACTGTTCCTATGTCAAGTGGAAACATATCTTTCTGGTCCCATGGGGAAAATAGTGTTTTTTTTTGGGATGTCTGTCTACTATCTTTCTTTCGGTAGTATGAGGCTTGAGATATTATACTATAATGGTCTTCAGAATATGCCCACTAATTTGTATCTTTCTTTACGTTTCAGCCCTGGTTTTCAAAGATTTGCAGTAAGGACCTCAAGGAGAATGGAAGATCTATCTAAAATGGGTAACTAATATACCATCTCTTCCTGATTTTAGTCAAGTTTTCAGGCTGTTCTGAGCATCTGTTTTCGTACTTGCAGCTGACCAGAAGAAGCGAGAAATTGCTGACCAGATCAAGGATGCATCCAAAAACTTGGAGGTTTTAACTGCAAAACTTTTAAAAGTAATTATAATGAGTCTCGAACTAATAATTAATTTACTAACTGATAATTTTTTTGCAGTCTTTCAAGAATCAGTGATTTGGAAGCAAAGGTGTAAGGATGTACAGAGTTTGCCTTTTCCTCCCAAACAATATTTTGAAGAAAATTGAGTCCTTGTTGCTGTGTGATTATGATGCCTCGAGGATAATTGCAGCTCTGTAATGTGGCTGTTGTTGCATATGGTGGTTTAGAGGTGATCTCAGTAGTATGTCATAATTATGTTGCATTGTATGTGTTACTTGTTTTCCCATGTTTGACACTTTTATGATGTGTTTTTGGAAGTCGCTTGGATCTCCCCTAGGGGATACCATAGTCAATTTCGAATCATGTCTTTATAAAGCATGTGAAATAAGTGCACTTCTTCCATTTAATATAGTCAAGCATACAGGGTGGGATTTATTATGACTGTTTTTCAAATATTCAAAAAGAGTAGCCAGAGTTTGAACAGAATAACTTGGTCTTATTTTCCTTGTCCAAAACATTTATGCCTAGATAACATTTTCCCCAGTTATTTACATGACAAATTTATTTGATGAATTATAAGAAAGTATTGATTATATTGATGTTTTTCCAAGCGTTCAGTGGGCACTCTCTTTGGTTTTTGTGTTGCTCATATACGTAGCTTTTTCCTATGTCACTAAAAGAACAGGACTTTAAAACATGCAGCAATTCCGCTGTTTGGAGATCCTGTATTTAAAAAAGGACGTGCTCCAAAAACTAAGCAGAGTCGAATTGGGATTACAAATTAACATGTTATAAAAAATATGGGGGGGTTATGGAGAATTTTATCTTTAATGTTGTGGAGAGACAGATTTTTTGCTGCTCAAACTATGGTGAGTTTGTTCTAGTGTTGAGTACTTACGTTCTCTGGATTAGTTCACGTTTTTGGCCTACATGTAAAAGTTAGCCACAGTTCCAAATGATATAGTAATATCACCATTCTTCACTTTTTAATTAAAAAAGATACATTTTTGGCGATAACCTTCTATTGTTGCAACTTTGAGCTACCAACGCCCAACTCTCACTCTAGGGCTTCACCTCCACCACTGCCAACCACCTCAGCACAGCCGGGTGATCAAAATAAGGACAAGACGAGACTCACAACAAGATGCATGGTTGTCTTTTCGTTATGGAGGCTGAAGGTAATGTGTGATACTATATTTTTTTTAGGGGTCTCGTCGAAGTATTGGATGTGAAGTACACAGGAGTTCAACTGTGATTTTGGTGATAGGTGTTAAAATGGTGATGTGTATGGTAGAGGGATGTCACTTGTCTGAGAAAATGTAGTGCATGTATATGTGAAGAATTGAGATGGAAAATGTATATGCGCATCTAAGGGAATCAGAATGAGGTTACTTAGTTCAAGCATCAGATCGATGTTTGAAGTTTAGTTGTATTAGATTAATCTTCAGACCACTCATTTGACTCAAAAATCAGTTGTCATTTAATGAAGGTTTTTGCCCATTTGGGCTCTCCTCTGCATAGACTGTGCACTAGATTGAGTATTGTCTAGCCTTTGTAATATCCTGCAAGCTCAGACAGCTTATTGTTGACATGAGAAGCATCACTACATTTTGTGGCATCACTTGGACCTTCTAAGAATTTTGGGAAGAACAATGGAGGGGGGCGTTGGGGGGGGGGGGGGGATGACATGGAGCTAGTTTTGATGGATTACTTTATAGTCAGTACAATAGGGAACTCAACTTGTTTGAGACTGAGACATAGTATCGCTGTTGATGTTTGAATGCGAAAATTGGAGTCCCTCAGAGCTAATACCAAAATCCAAATAATAGGAATATCGTTAAAAAATAAATGGATTTTAGGCCTAATTCAGTCCCAAGGGCTAGATCATGAGGGAAGATTGTCCAAGACCAATGCCTTTTCATCCAATGTAGGTCACCTCACGCCCAGGGCTGTCCGATACCATATTAAAGAAATGAATTTTGAGCTTAACTCAATCTTAAAAGCTAGCTCACGAGAGGATGATTGTCCAAGATCATATAAGGAGACCACCCATCATTTTTTCATCCCACGTGGGATTCTCCAACAAATATGCTTGCTCACTTTGAGGTTTTCAACTTTTCATTACAGCTTTGCCAGTGCCACTCAGGTGTAGTGCATTCGTGGCTGGATGTAGCCCGACAGCTTATAGTCTTTAACCAGCACGGGTCCAACACTTTGGATTATATAGTGTATCTATGTGTATGTAGTTGTGTACAATTGTAAAGATTTATGTATTGGGTGGTGATAGTATATACAGAGACGGATTTAGCAGGAACCCCCATGTATTTGTGCGGATCTTGTATTTGTATTGAAAAATTCAGCAAATATATTAAAAAATACTATTTGGGAACCCATTAACAAAGTGTGTTGTTGGTTCAGTGGCAAAAAAGAACTCTTAAAGCTTTGCTACTTTTGGTCAAGGGTTCGAAATCCTTGGTCACCAGTAGGTCTTTGCATTGTCTCTTTATTTTTTTATTTTTAATTTGAAATGGGTTGGAACTCACATGTATCAAATCCTGGACCCGCCTCTGAGTATATATATTTTATATTGCCAATAAACATACCTAAATTTGCACTGTCGATTCATATATATAGATGAACATTAATACATATACACAAATGTTATTTGTCTATTAAGTGGAATTATGTGAGCATGATAAAATAGTGAAAAGTAAAAGGAGTGAAAAACTTATACCCAAAGGTATAAGTTTTAAATCTTTTGGGTTTATGACTTCTTTAGTGATTTTTGTGTTCAATTTAAATCGTTATTTTTTTTTTTTCTGAATTTCTCTGAGCATACGTTTACCATTTTCTGAACTTATTATCATTATTTAAATGTCCTATTTTTTTCTTCTTCACGTGAACCCCACTTTTTTTTTTTTTTTTTTTTTTTTTTTTTTTTTGCAATTGTCTCCTAATTCTTCACGTGAATTTCACCTTTATTTTTTTTATCTCTATTATTATGGAAGAGTGAGCCTCACCTTAAATTTGTTTTTTTTATTTGTACTATTACAGAAAAGTAGGCCTCAACTTAATTTTTTTTAAATATCTACTATTATAAAAGTGTGGGCCACACTTTTTTTTTTTTTTTTTTTTTTTAATTTTTACTATTATAGAAGACCGTTTATATTTCGTCTTCTTGATGTTATTTCTCATTATTGGTGTGAGACGTATGTGAAGGTATAAGTTTTAAATCTTTTGGTTTTATGATTTCTTTAGCAGTTTTTGTGTTCAATTTAAATCATTATTGCTTTTTTTCCGAACTTTTCTTCTTTACATTTTCTCTAAGCGTACCTTTATTATTTTCTGAACTTATTATCATTATTTAAATATCCTATTTTTTTCTGTTGTAATTGTCTCCTACTTCTTCACGTGGACCACCTTAATTTTTTTCCTAGCAATTGTCTCCTAATTCTCCACTCGGACCCCACCTTAATTTTTTTTAATCTCTACTATCCTCACCTTAATTTTTTTTTTCATTCCTACTATTAAAGAAGATTGGGGTCCCCCTTTTTTTTTTTTTTTTTTTTTTAAGTGACTGACGACAAACTATATAAAACAACCTTTGCAAGTAAATGATTGAACAGCTCTATTCTGCTATACCAAAAGTAATAGAAACTGTACAAAGGAAATTGCAGAGGTAATTTGTTCCTTTTCTTAAAAAAGTTGTACTGTACCAGCATGTGTCCTTGTAGCCCCTGACCCACTGCCTTTTTCTTTTCTAATAATTTTGCCATAACAGATGACGAACTGCCCCAAACCCACATTTCTATATAGTAGAAAAATAACGCTGCATGGTCTGTCAATATGCAGAGACTTTTAGTTGATCAATTTAAAACATTAGGCAATAATACCAGTACTGAATGATAAGCAGACACCTTTAGTTGAAGTTGTTCATAATTGACGATTGAATGGGAAATGCTTTCAACACTTTCTTGGAAGGAAATATCAAATAAATGATATTAAAAGAGGCTTCCTCAGATCTGAAGATAGGTAGTGCAGATATTTATTATATAGTAATTCTTTTAAGACAAATGTAGAGTTTGAACCAAAAGATATTGGGTACTGCTGGATCCATAGTTTCTACTACCTCCACCTCTGCACGTGGACCCATATGAAATCCTGTACAATAATTAGAAAAAGAAAGGGTAAAGACAGGGGCCGAGCCAGTAAGAGGCAATCTGAACCTCCTTTGACGAAAATTTACACAATATATATAAAGTTAAAATTAATTTTTATATATGTATAGTAGATATTGAACCCGGACTTCTTCACTTGTTTACTTCAAATTTTTGAACCTTAGTAAAAATTTTGGCTCTGCCACTGGGTAAAGATACAGATTTACTTCATGCAATATAATAATATTTCCTCTTTGGGCCAACACAGAATCTTAAGAAATCAACATCGACGTCTTTGATTTGTGACTTTGTTTTTGGGTAAATTCTTACTCGCATTGAGTGTTTATATCAAATCAATTTAACAAAGCATGGTTAAGTAATCTAATAAAGTGAAAATATGAATTATTTAACCATAGTTAATTGCGAAAAGTCTATGTGCAAACGCATATCACACATCTATTAATGTGGTGCCGGTTTTTACTTGTTTCTGCACTTTTTTCAATACCATAAGTTGATGGACTAAGAATGACATTCAAATGCTAGCTTTCGGGAAAAAGCAACTGTATTCATTATTTTACACCTTCAAATCAACCCGAGGAAAGGAACCTACAATTAATATGGAAGAAACACATATAGCTAGGGATCAGGAGGAGTACCTGACAATTTTACATGTCATCATCTAGGATATAGTATACTGGATATGTATTCTTCTGAGAAATTGATGGTATTTGCATTGGAATTCGTTTGAACAGGGTAGAGATTTGATAATTCATGCTGATCATTCTCTTCCTGTCCATGTTGATTACACCAAGGCATTCCAGTTAACTTCCTCAAACCTTCAATTTCAGTAGCCACTTCGTTCATCCTAGGCCTATCTTCTCCATGCAATTGAAGACAACTCTTCACTAGCTCAACCATCTTTTGAAGTTGCTCAAGATTCCCTTCTCGCAAAACAGGACGATCAAGAATTTGAAGTAAGCGATTGTTATTCACGGACGAAACAAAATGATCAGCCAAATTCCTTTGTTCATCGTTTCTAGCTCTAATAATAGGTTTCAACCCCGTTAGAAGTTCTGCCAGAACTACTCCAAAGCTGTAAACATCACTTTTTTCTGTCAATTGACTTGTGCACAAATATTCAGGATCCAAGTACCCAAATGTCCCTTGAACTAATGTAGCCACATGTGTTTGATCTAGAGGAATTAACCTTGAAGCTCCAAAATCTGCCACTTTAGCTGTGTAAACACTATCTAACAATATGTTGGCAGACTTAATGTCCCTATGAATTATAGGCATGGATGCAAATGAATGAAGGTAAGCAAGTGTAGTGGCTATCTCTGCTGCAATCCTCAAACGGTTTTGCCAAGTTAACCAACCCGCTTCACGTTGGTTGTGAATATGCTCGTAAAGAGTTCCTTCAGAGACGTACTCATAAACCAATAAAGGAACTTCATCTTCCAAACAACACCCAAAGAGCCTCACCACGTTTCGATGGTTGATTTGAGTGAGAATAAGCACCTCATTGATAAACTGCTCAATTTGACTCTCGTCCACAATTCTAGATTTTTTAATGGCAACTATGCGATTATCAGGTAACACACCTCTATATACAATCCCATTGCCACCACGACCAAGAATTCTGTCTTTGGCAAAATTGTTTGTGGCTTTCTTGAGTTCCTCACCTGTATAAATTTTTGTTGCTACCACACCGCCCTCTGTAGGGGAGATTCTACGCTGCAATAATAAACCACCATTTTGTTGGAAGAACTTCTCCCTGATTTTGATCAGTTTTCTTTTCTTGATGCTGAAATAGAGCCAAGTTATCCCAACCACTAGGGATATAAAGCCTACTCCCATACCTGTGTAAATGCAATTACTAATTAGTAGAGTTGAACTTTCATTGTCTTTTTCAATTCAAAAGTAATGGATTGTACACTGTTAAAACTTGAATCTAAACTCGCGGAATTGAACAATAAAGAAAAGGAGTGGAGAGAACATTTTCTGCATTTCTCTGCAAAAATGAGAAAAGGTGAGTATACAAAATATCTCCTAGGCTATTTATATAGCTGTCCTAATCGACTTACTCAGCTAAAACTAATTGACCAGTCACAGTCAAGTTTCTAACGAACAAACTACGTGTTTAACTCCCTAACTAACTTGTGTTGTACAACATAATTAACTGACTGTGCAGCTTTACTAATTCTAACAGACACATTCATTTTACTATTGAATGTATATGCTAACAGTTAGCATTGGTGTTCCAAATGGCTTGTTTCAGACTCATAAAAGAAAGTTCTGTATCATTCAAAAATAGTCTCGATCTGTGAAAATTATTGAGTAAATCTTGGTCTTAGATCAAAACATCATATGAAAAATATGTTGTATCGTATTTTGGTAATAAAAACATACAAAACATTATGGGAAAAAAAAAAATACTGCTCCGCCACATGTTTTGTATGTGTATGAAAATGAAAAACAATAAAAACCAAATTTTGGTTAAATAAGAAAGGCTTAAGCCATCCGTTGTCACCTAAACTTGTTCACAAATTTCACTTAGATACCTCAACTCAGACTTGTAACTATTAAACCCAGATTCGAACACGTGACCTTAGGGAGGTTTTGCAACCCCTTAACCGCTACGCTAGACCTTCAGCTTGTGTCAAAGGGTGTCAACACTGGTATGGATACCTATAAAATCAAAAATTCACCTATCTACACAACGTAATTTTCCCGCGAAGGGGTGTCGCTTGACACCCTCGGGAAAGGGTAGTTTCACCCTTGCCTCTACCACTCTGGTTAGATCCACTTAAGACACATTTTTAACAGACAGTGAAAAATATAACGGGTGTGTAGTTCACGTGCGGATAATGGGGGAAAACGACGAATTAAATGAGGGCACGTGGCATTTGGACTCAAAATAATCATTAAAATTGAATTGGGAATTTAAAAAAAAAAATTAAAAGAAACCCTGTTTCTGCATCCCCACACCCCTGTAGCCAGCCCTCCCCCATTCTTCTCCTCTTTAGAACACTGCCCGTCTTCCCTCATCTCCCATTCCCAAAAAGTTTATGTTCTTTTCTTTCTATTAGTGTTGCTATTCTTTTTGAACCATACAAGTAATGAGATGAGGTGAATAATTAATGTGGGGTGGTGTTTGTTGGTCGGTGGCCGGAAGTGGGTGGCTCCGTCCAAAAATGGAAAGATAAATTTTTGATCGATTCTGTTGGAAGATTGAGGTTCAGCCCTTCTTCTTCACATTGATATCCAACTATGAAATTTCCTCCGCCCAGATCTTATTTTCGCCGGAAACAATGGAGTTTCGTTGAAAAATTGTTTCAGACCTTCTCTTATTTTTCATTTTAATGAACTCCTTTTCTTGAGGGTGATCGGCCACAACAGAAAACTCGAATGGTGACCTCAAATCAGGCTGAGAGAAACTCCAATTTCTCAATTTGATTTCAGTTTCAGTACTAGATTTTGATGGACTGTTAGGAAGAATAATTTAAAGTTGGGTTGGGTTGGGTTAACTGAGGTGTTTTTTTGCCGATGATATTAGTAGTGGCGCCACTGGTCATAGTGGCGGGATCACGGCTGAGGGTGGTAGGGACAAATAATGAAAGAAGATAAAAATTTTGACTAAATAATGCCCTTTCATGCTCCTGACTTGTGTGTATTACATAAATTTTGCCATATCAGCAAAAAGTGTCTGAGTAGTTCAAATCTAGAGGGTGAAGTGTTCAATCGGTACAAATCTGGGTTGAGGTGTGTAAGTGGAATTTGTAGACAAATTTAAGTGGCGACGGATAATTTAAGCCAATAAGAAAACTTTGCAAAATAGCTTGAAATGAAGTGAAAAAAGAAACATTCAAAAAATTATGGAGTGATAACGAGAACTCCAGGCTTCCCAGTCATTTTCTAGCATGGAAAATCACATTAGCAGCAAGTATTTGTTTTTGTGGTTATGAAATTTGTTCGAGATATTTACCTAGAGAGAACTTGATCCATGGGAACTGAGAGTAGGGAGCAATACATGAAAGATGACCATTATTTTTGCGATCATCGGTATATCCATCAGGACAAGAACAATAGAAACTCCCCAGGGTGTTTGTGCAGTTCTTTTCACACGAAATGGTGTTTGGGTCAGCACATTCATCGATATCTGGCAACCAAAGAAATAAATTGTAATATTAACATCATAAGTATTTTATTACGGGTTTAATTTTTATACATGACAATATTTTTTTTAAACAATCAGTCATCTTAGAGGTTATTAAGGATACAAAAACAATAATAGTTATGTCTCCGTTCGGAACAACTTATGGTAGATTAAATGAATCTTCACTAACAACATTAGTAGTAATTGTTGACACCCAATTTTGTCCCGCTTCTCCTCCGAAACACCTATTTATACTTCTGGCATGTTAAAAAAAAAATAATAAAAAAAAATAATAAAATAATAAATAAATAAATAAATAAATAAAATAAAATAAAAAATATGTTTTTATAATTATTAGTCTTTCATTAACACCCACGTTGTATTATTTCACTGCAGCTATTGTTATTATTATTATTATTATTATCATTATTATCGTTTTTATTATTATTATTAATTATTACTATTATCCTTAAAATATTATTATTACTAATTCTCATTATTATTATTATTGTTATTTATTTATTATTATTATTATTATTATTATTATTAATTACTAATCATTATTATCATCGTTATTTTTTATTATTAATTATTATCATTGTTTTATCAATAATTGTTATTTATTATTATTATTATCATCATTATTTCTCTTATTATTATCATCATTATTATATTATTATTACCCCTATTATTGTTATTATTATTAATTCATTATCATTTTGTTATTTGCAATAATTGTTATTTATCGTTTATTATTAATTACTATCATCTTTATTAGCTTTATTAATTATTATCATTTTTTAATTATCAATATTTGTTGTTTACTATTATTATTTATTGTTTTTATCACCATTTATCATCAACGTTATCATTATTACCATTATCGTTATTGTTATTAACAGTATCACTACCGCTATTTATTTGCTGTTATTATTTAGTATTATTGAAACTTGCATTTTCTCGACGTTTCTACCAACTTCCGCACACACATCGCATTTATTTCGCACATTTCTTATGATAGCGTTTTGTTATTAAATATTATAGCACGGTCACTTGCGACATCATATAATTTTTACCCGGGTCTTTTTATAATTAAGTATTTCCGTATTAGATGATATTCTGGCACCTTTAGTACACCGTTAATCAAAATGTGTCTCTTATTCAAATTTAGAAGCCAAACTATTTCTTGCACTCGGTCCGTATTTTGACTTACCGGACCCCAAATCAAAGTCCAATTAACTCCTAATATTTTTTGGACTAGACCATATTTTTTATCTCAATTTTAGACCAGTCCACGTTTAAATTCACTAGTCCATCTTTTAATACCCAGTCTAAAATTTGACCCGGTCCACAAATGGACCGGGTCCGATCCATTTTTTTCGTCCAAATAAGGGAAACCCTTTTTAGGGTTTCCCCTTCATCTCCTCATTTCCACTGCCGCACCCCCTCTTTCCCATTCCCTCTTCTTCTCCTCCTTTCCCTCTCCTCCGCCGCTCCCACTTCCCCTTTTTCCTCCTTCTTCTCCGCTCCCCACTCACCCTTGTCCCCCACTCTTCTCTCTCTCCCGCTCCTCATTCCCTTTTCCAAGCAAAAACCTATAAAAGGAGAGGGGGGAACGAAGGAGAGGAGGACGAACGGGAACGAAAAAAACGGGGATTTTCTGGGGGATAGGAGGATTTTCTGATTCATAGGAGTACCCCAAGGAGGATTTTTGGATTGGAAAACCCCCCAAAGAAACTAAGTTCTCAGTCGCACAAAAACCCCCCTTGAAAAATTTGAGTCTTTTAGCCTGAAAAAATTTCATAGAAACAAAGAGCCTTCGTTTTTGTCGCTGAAATCCCCCAAGCAAAAATTTCAATTTTATCAATCTCTCTTATGTCTGTGAATTGAGTTTTGAAGAGTTTAAGTGTGTATCGAAGGCTTCGCACCCATTTCGCTGCACCCGAAGAAGGTAAATCCCACTCCTCTCCTTTCAATCTTACATATTTTGTGTGCTTATACGTTTTGGTCTGATGTTAGCTTAGCTATTGTGATTAGATGGGTCATTATTACGTTTCAGCTTAGTTGGAATCGTGTCGCATGTTGCTGTTGTTATTCAGGTTAAGATGTTCGGTTTTAGTCAGAATATCGTTTGTTGGCATGCTGATAATTCAATCTAATATGAATCGGCCAAATAATCTTTAAAGGAACACAAATATTCAACCCAACTCTGTCCCCTTTTCGTTGGATTCTATATTTAAAAGAAGGAAGTTTCAATTTGGTTGAGGTTACTGTTTCTTTACAGTGATTTTGGCACTCTCCTGCCTTGAATGCAACTCACTTGCTTTGGTTTTCATGTATGATGTTACCGTCCTGTGTTTGTACGAAATAAGTTAAATGCTCTCTTCCTAGGCCTGTAATCCACCTTCCCTTAGTTAAATTTTCGTAATCGTTGAGTGTTTTAAGTTACTTATGTGATTTGTTTTGTTTAGTTATGTTTTAGTTCCTGTTTGTAGTCGTTTGAGTTGTATTATGCATGTTTAAGCTTAGATTAATCCTGTTTCTAGTTCTGTAGTTGCTCAGTTCCATATTACGTATCAACTTGGGTTGGTCATGTGCTAGTTAGATCTACATCGCTTATTCATTCTTCATTTGAGTAGTTCTAAACCTTAGTTTGTAGCCTGCGATTGTGTGCATGTGCCTACCTTTTAGTTGTTCTATAGTGGTTCATTTTATTCTTGTTCTGATTAGCCATATGTATTCAGCCTATAGCAGTTTAAATATAGTTTGTATGCTCAATAATGGTTGTTCACAGATCAGTTCAGGTCTGTGACTGCTTAGTTGTGCTTTATTCTGTCTGCAGTTACTCTAGTTGTAATAGGCATGTTTGGTCCTGTTCAGTTTAGTCCTATGATGATTTTAGCTTTATATGCAAGTTTAAATTGACCTTGTGTCTTAAGTTTGCCTTTGTTCGCTTGCATGTCAGCAGATTAATCGTATGTCAGTTTAGACTAGGTGACATGGTAATCGCATTTGTGTGCATTGGACTTTCCATGACCAGTCGGCTCGAACAATTTATATAGGTTTTGTTTTGATCTAGTCGTGTGTAATTTGGATTCATACATTAATGTAGCACTAATACTTCGGATATCTTAAGTTGATATGGCTGAGGGGAGTAAACATGAGTTGAGAAAAAGGTCCTTTGTTTGAAAATCTTTATCACCCTGCTGATAGAAAGAGCTTATTTGTTTGTAGGCTTCAAGTCGTCTTGTGGGCAGTTTGAAAGAAAGAATAAATGAGAAGAACGAACCTGTAGACCTTGCTATGATATATATTACGTTTAACTTGGTAAATGTGTAAAGGGATAATCAGTATAAAAGGAATAAAATTTGCATTTTCTTTAGCCTTTGTGTGTTTGTGGCCTTGTCTGTTCTTGCATAAAAAGGGTATCGACCCACTGTCATTTTATTTGGTCCCATGGTCCATTGTCCCTTAAGGAGAATGTTCATATGTTATATGATCCGTGTCTTTTGTGCGTGTCATAATTCATACATACGTCATCACGGTGTTGTTAAAAACCATAAAGGGGACTGTCTGCCCTCTCTTGTTCTGTCGGCTATACTGTAAAATGCCAAGCATGCCATGAAAGACTTGGTAAATATCCTTATGATTAAACTTGCTGAGTTATGTGTTGCCTGGTCCTAAATCCATTCATTTTTATTTAATAAGATTAGTTAGTATGGGACCTGTTCCATTCAGCCCCTCTTCTCTATGCTTCCTTCTATGTCTTAGTTTTGAGTTGATAAACAAACCCACGTAGATACAGGTTCTTATTTGCTTTGGTTACTAAGGAAAGATAAATGAGTTTAAGAAATTTGTTGGGGACTCTACATGACTATAGTTTAGATATCCAAGTTTACTTCAGTCATGCACATCGTTTAGCAGTCCTTCATGGTGTTTCCTCTGATTATTCTTGGTGTTTGACCTTCATTGACTTTGTCCGACTTTTCTTTGTTTGTTTTTTTTCTTACTTCAAGCTAACTCTTATTTTCTTTTTGCAACCCATAACGCATACTTTGCTGTTACTTTGCTTTTGCTCCTAATTTGAATGGTATGCTAATCTTTTATTTTTATTTTGCATGACCATCGCATGCGAGTCCGGGAACTTGTTCCTTCCGCATTCGGAGTTGGGCTAAAAGCCCAATGAAATCTTATGAGTCATTCTCTGTCCGGCTCCCGTCCACAGCAAAAGAAAAAAAAATAGAAAACAGATTCTGGGCCAAGCCCAATAGCAAACAACACAGCAGCCCACCCGTAGCAAATTAAAGAATTCTGGGCCGAGGCCCAGAACAGTGGCAGTAGACAAGCAGCAGCCCAAAATGGGCTAGGCCATTCATCACATCTTCCTACACCCTATTTTATGTTGTTTATATTCAATTTTTATTATGTGATTAACCTTTATTTTGCTTCTTTTAAACCTAGATGAGTCCTAATGAGTTAATAGATTAGTTTTAGTAACGGGTAGTTAGTTTAAGGACAATTAACCATCAACTCCATAAATCTTATTATTTTCTATTTACATCAAAACCATTTATAACGTTTAATATTTATGTTTCATTCGAAATGATTGATTCGCAAAAAAAATGGCACGACTATATATATTTTTATCATATAAAGACGTCATTAATATGTCACTACAAACTCAAATATATTTTATAGGAAACTCATTCAATTTGAAACGTTCATGCATATTTTTAAGCATAATTAAGATGATATACTTTGATATTCTACTTATAAGTTTAGATTTTCTATATTGTTACATTCCCATAATATAATTTATTCGAAGTTTAAAATTGCTAAATCCTTTTTCTCAAAAGCAACTATATATAGGCAAAAATATCCTAATTTCATATAAGTCTTATCTTGAATGACATTTATTATATTTTCACATAAAGTCTTTGTAACATTTTAAGCTTTCTTTAAATAGCATTTAAATTCTCTTTCATGCAAATTACCCTTTATAGGCTTTATTTCTAAACGGTATTTTCGGCTAAAGCCTTAGTAATATTTACAAGGTTTATTTAAAATAGCATTCAAAGTCTTCTTTTATGCAAATTCTCATCTTGATTAATTAACCTAAGTTTGGCCGGATAACCGTGTTTAACGGATTCTAAAGGATGCCTAACCCCTTCCCTTTAGGATGATATAGAACCCTTACCTAGAATCACATTGGTTAAGCAGACCATTAACAGAGGTTTAGTTTTAACTTTACCTTAGTTAATAATTAGGTGTCCTAATTCACCGTAAAATTAATTAGGTGGCGACTCTTTAAAACAAATCAATTTAGGAATCACCAATATGTTGTACTCCGCTTCAACCCGGTTAAAATGGGGTGTGACAGTAATCAACTTAAAAAATAAGATGATGAAATTAGTAAGTAGTAATTAACTTGAAAAATATGATAGGTAAATTTTTATAGCAAGTCAAACTGCACCGATAATGTAAAAAGTTATTTACGGATAAAAGATAAGTCCATTTAATAAAGCATAAAGCAGCTTTGGCATCCTCAGCGGTTAGCACTATGGTAATGTTTTTAGGTCTCATTTGTTTTCATTAAGATTAAGACGTTTGAATCTTAATGCGCATCTGAATGATTACGATGTTATCTCTAGATCTGAAAACCGAACGATTAAGACTGTTTGTTTTTATCAACATCTGTATGTGCATAATGTGTTTATATAAACATAATAAATATACAATTCAAATAAAAAAGTAACTAAATATTAGAAAATAAATACAAATGTAATAAAATAAAAATATTATTTGATAAAACAATGAAACATTTATGTTCGCTAGTAGCGGCAGAGATGCTTTGTGGTGGTGGTGGGTGGAGTAGGTGCGTGGTGTTGGGAGGGTTGTGGGTGGTGGTGGTGCCGTGGGTCTGGGCGTAGGGTTGGTGTGGTGGTGGGTGGGTTGTGGGATTGGGGGGTGAGTGGATAGTGGTGGGGGTGGTGGTGCGTAGGTGGGGGATTGGGGTGTTGTTGGTGGTGGTGGTGAGTGGGGGTAGGGTTGGGGTGGGTTGGTATAGTGGGGTGGGGTAGTGGAGGGTTGGGGTGGGTTGTAGGTGGAGGGGCGGGGTGGAGCTGGTGCTAAAAATTATCCATACAAAATACCTCTTAATGATATTAATACTTTGTTGAAAATCTTAATGATTAAGACCTATTAAGATCAAATAAATGCTTAGATCTTAATGTAAAATAAATGCAATTAATGACCTAAGGTCTGAACTATTCAAATTCAGACCTCCATTAAGTGCAAACAAATGAGGCCCAGTGCAGTTCGAACTTTTTGTTTTCTTAAACAAGCTACTCCCTTAAACCCAAAAAGATTGTCTTACTTTTCTTATTAGTTTGTCCCAAAAAGATTGACAAATTTATAGTTAGAAACAATTTAAAGATGATTTATCGTCACACAAATATCTAAAATTTGTTTTGGACCACACATTTCAAAAGTCTTCCTTTATTTCTTAAACTAAGTGTCAAATCACATTAAGACAATTTTTTTTGGGAACGGAGAGAGTATATGTGTGTGTGTGTGTCTATATATATAATTTTTTTTAATTACATACGGGGTAGGGGAAGGGGAAGGGATTACAACGTGGGGATATCAATGTGAGGATTTAAACCCTCACCAACAAGGTGAAAGTTCAGATAACCAACCAACTGAGCTACTAAGATCCCTACGAGGGAGTATATATTAGACTTAAGGAAAGATTATAGTTCCCTTCGAACTCGATCTTATCCCATTACTCTTATGTCGATGAAACAACTGAAATTAGATATTCCCTCTACTTCAATTTATGTAATACACTTTTTTTTTAAGTGTGTCTCAAAAAGAATGACTTAAAACTTTCCTTTTTACCTTTAATGAAATGATTTACACAAGTACATATATATTTTTTTTGACCACAAGTTTCAAAAGTCTTTCTTTCTTTTTTAAACTTATATCACCTGACTTGGGACGGAGCGAGTAACATTCTTTAGAAATATAAACTAAATATTTTAGTAAAGCCAACTTCTGCACAGCTCTTACTCTTGACAAATAGTGGCACTTTCATAGTCTCATTTGTTTCCTTATAATCAATTTAACAAATATTCGAGAAAATCTATAGACATACTCTTTTCTATCTCATTTTGTACAGTACACTTATTTTAGAATCTATTTCAAATCACACCAGAACTATCACTTTAATGAGATAATTTATATATTGTTGCACAAATATTTATGAATTATTTTAAATTACAAGTTTTATAATATTTCTTTGTTGATTAACTACATTCTTAGTAAAATATCATATAAAATAGGATAAAAGGATACTTATTTCTCCTTTTTAGGAATAAAAAACAGGAAGTCAAAACTGATATGAAAATAATGCAATCACATTTCTTTAGATTGCTAAATCATTTGTCGCAGATTTTTTTTTTTTATAAATAAATGTTCTTTATTTTTTTTGTCAGGTAAAACAAGAAACAACTTTGGAAGGAGAGATTCAAATGTTAGATTTTTCATTTAGCTTAATTAAAATGTGGCCCATATATTACTAATTGATTTTATTCAAATGAATTAAATTATGAGCCCGTTTGAATTGACTTATAAGTTGTTTTTAGCTTTTTTGAGTGTTTGGCTGGCCAGCTTAAAGTCATTTTGTGCTTAAAATAAGCTCAAAAAAATAATTGCGCCCGTTTGACTTAGTTTATCTAAAACAGCTTATAAGCTGAAAACAACTTATAAGCCAAAAAACAAAAAAGTTGGGCTACCTCAACTTATTTGTTTTAGCTTATAAGCTGCAAACAGCTTATAAGCATTATAATCATTTGGTGATAATATTTGAGGAAGTTCCTCGATGAGGTTGGACTCTTTGGTACGAGGCATAAGGGATGAATAATTCCAGAATTAAATTTGAGATAAGTTTATCTCACGTTTGATTGAGATAAAATCACGGTATAACTAATTCTGAAATAACTAATATCCTGGGATAACTTGTTTCCCAACCAAACGACTCCTAGATGACTTATCCTTTTATGAGAAGATAAGGAGTCTTATTAACCGTGGGGTTCTAGGACTGACCGGTTATAAAAAAATCTGGATTTCATTATCATTGTCGCCCAAATTCCCATCCAAATCAGGTATGTTATTCATGATTCAATGTATTTTGCTGAATTTCAGTGTTGTTATGTTATTACTTCGCTAACTTCTTTTCTAGCATTCGAATATTGAATTACATATTTTATGTTTTACTGTATCTTTTTCCAAATTGATATGCATTTATTTCGAATATTGAATTACACATTTTGTGTTTTACTGTATCTTGTTCCAAATTGATATAGTATATAGTATACTCCCCCGTTCCAAAAAGATCGTTCTCTTTTGACTTGACACAAAGTTTAAGAAATAAAAGAAGACTTTTGAAATGTGTGGCCCAAAATAAGACTTAGATATTTGTGTGCCTGTAAATTATCTCATAAAGTTAAAGTGTTTCTAAATATAGAAAGAAGATAATCTTTTTGGGACAGACTAAAAAGGAAAGGAAGACAATCTTTTTGAGACAGAGAGAGTAGTTGTTATGGTATAAGGGGAGGTGCTGATAGGGAGGTTCTGTATAAGTCACTATTTTCAGATATTTTGTAAAGATATTAGTATTAACTTAGTCGATAAACTGACCGATATTCGATGGATAATCGCTAAACCCATACCGAACCAATCTATATCTTATTATTAGGTCAGCAGATTAGTATACTTAAAAATCAATAGCCGATAAGCTGAATTCTTAAGTGCAAATATCCAACAGAGCAATCCGATAAACACCTCTAACATGTCTATTTATGTTGTATATACATATGTATTCTGGTATTAAAGTCTAATGTCAAAACTCTCTTTGTTCCACTTTACGTGACATTACGTTACTATTCGGAGAGAAAAAGTTAAGAGTTCTATGTCCAAATTTATATTGAAAATCAATTTAATCCTCATACGAACTACTGAGTAATTATATTTGCCTACCTTGGCAGCCTGGAGCGAGATAAGGATTTCCCTCATAACCTTCATTACAGCTGCATCTGTAGCCACCAAGATCAGTATCGGAATCAACACACTGGCTATTTTCTTTGCAAGCATAATCCTCGCTTTGTTGAGCTTGCTTGCAAGTTTGATTGCCGATGGCCCAGTCCAGCACAATGGGTACACTGGACTTTGTCCTCTCATAAAAAGTATTATCATTTAGATCTTGTAGGCCTCGAAAATGGAAGCGATCTGCCTCGCCCAGAAATGCATACCCACATGGACTAAACGACCAAACATTGGTGCGGTTTCCTGTGATAGACATAGTTATGTCATAGTATTTCAAGATCTTGGGTATAGGTTTCTGGCAGCAGCCTTTGCCCTTACACACTCCTTCCTTGATATCCTCGCCGTTGTGACAGCTGGTATTGCAGCCATAGTCAAAGTTATCAGACCCTGTAATGCTAACGTATTCATCGGAGCCAATTACGGTCAAGCTGTTCAACGCCGAGAAACTATATGGAGTTGATTCTAAAGATGTGGTCGGAGAGATTGATTCGTTGAGCATAGTTCCGTCGGAGTTGTAACATCTCGAGCTGATGGCATTAGCGATGCGCAATTCAGCATCAGAGACAGAGATGTCATACACCACCAGGTTATTTCCTGCGTGGAGTTTCTCAGAGCCATCATTAAAAGTGATGCAGTTCATCTCGAAACCTGAATCCAAGGCGCAACCTGAGCCAATACCAAATGGGTATGGAACCGTAACATTTCCACACTGCTGAGGACGTCCTGATATTGTGACATTGGGACCTTTAGTGTTGGTTTGGGCCGTGGCTAATGTCAGTAGAGGCACACACAAGCATATAAACAAGCAATTTGTTAAGGAAGCAAGTTTTAGGTCCATGGTTTTTGTGTTTCCAAAAATGATGCGAACCCTAGTTCTATCAACAAGTTACTACTATGATTTTCATAATTATAAAATGCAGAGACAATTGGGGTGAATCATGCCTAAGAAGCCGGGTTCATAATACAACCTGCCTTAAACACTATAAGGGTCAAGTTGGATGAACCTTAATTAGCTTGTAGATTCTGAAACCAATTAAATCACTGACTTTTCCAGTGAATTCCTCGAATGGTTATTGAACTTATTGAGAAGTCCAACTAAAGTAACTTCAATTAATATTTTTCATGTTTTGAAAATTAACTAGAAATATTCAAATGGGTTTTTATAATTTAAAAATGGGTTAAGGGGTCTTATGTCCAAAAATGGATTGTTTTACTATTTTGAAAATATGAGCATAGTTTGATGACCTTATTATTCAAAAAAATTCCAAAGTTACTTTAGTGGAACTATTTAACAAGTTCAATGACCATTTGAGTAATTCACTCCGACAGGTGTCTTGTTAGTTTGTCATCTAGCTACTACTCATGCACAAGTCTGGCTAATACTTAAATTTTCAGCAAATGTGGAAAAAGGGCCACATTTGCCCTTATGCCATGCCGGACCTTCCGTCCACCCTACCACATCTCTTAAATATCATAAGGAGTATTAGTTTTTAAAATATATTTTTCAGTAAAAATTTCTACTCACAAATCAAACGCGGTATTTTAGAAACATGTTTCCTAACATTTCTCTGTGTGTGTGGTGGTGATGGGTCCCGGGTGGGGCGGGGGCGGGGGCAGGGGGTGGGGGTGGGGGGCAGTGTGGCGGTAAATCGTCCTACCTTGACAGCCAGGAGTGAGATATGGATTGCCCTGAAAACCTGGTTTACAATTGCAGCGGTAGCCACCACGGCCAGTGTCTGAGTCAACGCACTGGCTATTTTCTTTGCAAGCATAATCGTCGCTTTCTTTAGCTAGCGTGCATTTTTTATTGCCGATGGCCCAGTCTAGCACAATGGGCACACTGGCCTTTGTCCTGTTTAAAAAAGTAGCATCATCTAGATCCTTAACGCCTCGGAAATGGAAGCGATCTGTCTCGCCCAGAAATGCATACCCACATGTACTGAACGACCAAACATTAGTGCGGTTTCCTGTGACAGACATAGTTGTGTTATAGTATTTCAAGCCCGTGGGTATAGGTTTCTGGCAGCAGCCTTTACCCATATTGCACACTCCTTCCTTGATATCCTCCCCTTTGTGACCGCTGGTATTGCAGCCATAGTCAAAGTGATCAGACCCTGTGATGGTAACGTATTCATTGGAACCAATTACGGTCAAGCTGTTCAACGCCGAGAAACTATATGGAGTTGATTCTAAAGATGTGGTCGGAGCGATTGATTCGTTGAACATAGTTCCGTCTGAGTTGTAACATCTCGAGCTGATGGCATTAGCGATGCGCAATTCAGCATCAGAGACAGAGATGTCATACACCACCAGGTTATTTCCTGCTTGGAGTTTCTCAGAGCCATCATTAAAAGTGCTGCAGTTCATCTCGAACCCTGAATCCAAGGCGCAACCTGAGCCAATGCCGATACCAAATGGGTATGGAACTGTAACGTTTCCACACTGCTGAGGACATCCTGATATTGTGACATTTGGTTTGGGCCGTGGCTAAGGTCAGTAGTAGCACACAAGCATATAAACAAGCAATTTGGTAAGGAAGCAAATTCATTTGTTTTAGGTCCATGGTTTTTGTGTTTCCAAAAATGATGCGAACTCTAGTTCTATCAACAAGCTACTACTATGATTTTCATAATTATAAAATGCAGAGACAATTGGGGTGAATCATGCCTAAGAGGCCGCGTTCATAATGAAACCTGCCTTAAACACTATAAGAGTCAAGTTGGATGAACCTTATTCAGCTTTAAATTTTGAAACAAATTAAATCACTGACTTTTCCAATGAATTCCTCGAATGGTCATTGAACTTGTTGAGAAGTCCAATTAAAGTAACTCGAATTAATATTTTTCACGTTTGAAAATGAACTAGAAATATTCAAATGGGTTTTTATAATTTAAAAATGGGTTAAGGGGTCTTATGTCCAAAAATGGATTGTTTTACTATTTTGAAAATATGAACATAATTTGATGACCTTATTATTCAAAAAAATTCAAAAGTTAATTTAGTGGAACTATTTAACAAGTTCAATGACCATTGAGGAATTGACTCCGACTTTTCAGGTGTCTTGTTAGTTTGTCATCTAGCTACTACTTATGCACAAGTCTGGCCAATACTTAAATTTTCAGCAAATGTGGAAAAAGGGCCACGTTTGCTCTTATGCCATGCTGGAGCTCCGTCCACCTTACCACACCTCTTAAATCTCATAGGAGTATTAGTTTTTAAAATATATTTTTCAGTAAAAATTTCTACTCACAAATCAAACACTGTATTTTAGAACTATATTTTATGTGGAAATATATTTACTAAGATTTTTGTGTGTACGTGTGTGTGTGGTGGGGTAATCGTCCTACCTTGACAGCCAGGAGTGAGATATGGATTGCCCTGAAAACCTGGTTTACAATTGCAGCGGTAGCCACCAAGGCCAGTGTCTGAGTCAACACACTGGCTATTTTCTTTGCAAGCATAATCCTCGCTTTCTTTAGCTTGCGTGCAAGTAAGATTGCGGATGGCCCAGTCTAGCGCAATGGGCACACTGGCCTTTGTCCTGTTTAAAAAAGTCACATCATCTAGATCCTGTAGGCCTCGGAAATGGAAGCGCTCTGCCTCGCCCAAAAATGCATACGCGCATTGATTAAACGAACAAACATTGGTATGGTTTCTTCTTGTGGTAAACATGGTTATGTTATAGTATTTCAAGCCCTTGGGTATTTGTACCTGGCAGCAGCCTTCGCCTGTACATTCTCCTTCCATCACATCATCCCGGCTGATATAGCGGGGGTTGCAACCATACTCAAAGTTAAACCCCGTCATGGCAGCAGCGTCACAACCAACAACAGTAAACCTGTTCAGCGCTGAGAAACTATACGGAGTTGATTGTGAAAATCTGATCTACCCAGTACCTTTCTCGAGCATAGCTCCCGTACGGGGTGAGTAAGAACTCCAAGCTACTGGATTCTCAATGCGCAATTCAGCATCGGAGATGTCATAGATGTCAATATTTCCTATGAGGAGTTTTTGAGAACCATCATTAGAAATGTTGCAATCTAACACAAATCCCCAATCAAAGGCGCAACCTGAGCCAATACCAAATGGGTATGGAACCGTAACGTTCCCACACTGCTTACGGCATCCTGGTATTGTTACATTGGCACCGTTGGTGATGGTGTGTGTTGGCATTAACCTGGTAGTTTGGGCCGTGGCTAATGTTAGTAGTAGTAGCAGACAAGCATAAAAACAAGCAATTTGGTAAGGAAGCAAAATCATTGGTTTTAGGTCCATGGTTTTTGAGTGTCCAAAATGATGCAAACGCTAGCCAGTTCGACTAACAACTTGCTAATGTTATGAT
Source organism: Lycium barbarum (assembly GCF_019175385.1). Lineage (NCBI taxonomy): Eukaryota > Viridiplantae > Streptophyta > Magnoliopsida > Solanales > Solanaceae > Lycium > Lycium barbarum. Next base: position 114,773,469 of record NC_083344.1, on the reverse strand, counting down.
TTTTCATATTAGTAATTCAAATGCAAAGACTTGGGGTCAGTCATGCGAATGGGGCCCACTTCACCACTGGTTCAGAAGAGTCAAGAGGGACGACCTTGACTCCTATCTCTGTGGATAAGAAGATTCTGCAAACCAAATTAAAGGCAAGACTATAAACACGAGTCTTGTAAATTTGTCATATTCTCATGTACAAGCCAAATTTTAATTAACAAGTTTTGCGTGAAAAAGAATCTCAATCATCTGCATAGATAGGACACAAAATGTAAGAAAAAAGACTAGCTAGCTAGTAAATATTCCTTGGGGTGACAACCTCGAAAGAGGACTGACTTGTGTACAGAAGAATAGTCGTTTGCACGTACCAAACATCATTTTAAAGTTAACTGTTCTTGCTAAGCCTAGATAATTGATACATCCAACCATTTGAACTTGAAAAGTGACGGAAACGACACATAAGTAATAGTTTGTCAGTGCAATTACGTTCCTAGTACTTCATCAAAAAGGTTGCGCTGGAACGGTACATACTCATTTATTCTTAATCAGTGCTGAACTTAGGTTCAAGTTCTGGGTAAAGAATCGTCTTATTGGGGAGCGTTTTACCCCAATGCGACTCCCGACACGAATCCGGGTTTAGTCGGGGCTCAACGCTAGCACCGAAAACTAGAAAATGAAATTTAAAATGGAAAAGGTCCAAAAATACCCCTGAACTATCCAGAAAAGTTTAAATATACCCTTCATCCATCTATTGTGGCTAAAAATATCCCTCCACTCACCTTTTTGGCTCACTTATGCCCTTTGACTAATGGTCAACATTGAATTTTAAAAAATATTTATCAAATCCAACAATTTTTTGTTAAAAAGAGATCTCGGATAAAGGGCTATCAACCCGACAGTGCTCCCGTTGGTCCATTTAGTGGATCCATCCCCCCAAAAACAAGATTATATTGAGCAGCAACTTCGGGGAAGATAGCATTGGGACATGCTATTACCTATGTATGGTGACGGGTGTATCATGCCAGAGTCTGTCCGAAAAACGAGTACACATGGGTGGGTCTTTTTAATGGGTCAAGTATTTTAATTTTGGCTAATAAGAAGTTGCCACGTGGACTTTAAATAAACATTTTTTAAAATTCAATGTTGACCTATAGTCAAACAACATAAGTGAGCCAAAAAGGTGAGCGGATGGGTATTTTTAGCCCCAATAGGTGAAGGAAGGGTATATTTAAACCATTTTGGATAGTTCAGAGTCATTTTTGGACTTACAGCACTACCTATTTTCCTATTAACAACATGCAAATTGTAAAGTTGCAGATTAGCTCCTTTTGTCACGCCCCGAACCATGGCCTGGACGTAACACGACACTCGGTGCCTGACTGCATGTGACCGAGCGAACCACATGGCTTGCTGAATCATCATGATGCATAACATAAGCGGAATATAACGTGAATGCATGATGAGCCTTTATAAAATGTAGTAAGTCATAATATTTAATAAAATACTTGTTTAAACATGAGTGAGCCAAAATGGCTATACGACTCTAAATGTCTGACATGACATAACTGACTTGTCTAGTCTATGAAACCTCTATCATGAGTCTGACTTGAAAGCATAATTACTGGGACAAGGACCCCAGCATACCTTAGATGCATAGCTAATCATAAAACAAAAGTTGACTAAACCCCGAATGAGATGGGGCTCACCAATAAGCTAATACGAATGCTGTCCTACTGAGCAGATGTGTCGTCCTATATATCAGTACCTGCATCGTGAAATGCAGGTCCCCGGGCAATAAAAGGGGACGTCAGCACATTGAATGTACTGGTATGTAAAGCAACCGAAAGGAACAACATGGGACATGGAATAACATGATAAGAACTGAAACTGAAAACCTGGACATGACATGAGCATGAGTACATATGTATATATATAACATAAGTAAAACATGATAAGTAGGGAGAGCATTTCATAAACCGACATGTGATATCACCACGTGGGTACGTGGAGTCTGGTACCTCGCCGGACCAGCAGAGCCCCTATACCTTGCCAGGGTATAATGTGGTAAATCACCACGTGGGTACGTGGAGTTTGGTATCTCGCCGGACTAGCAGAGCCCCTATACCTTGCCAGGGTATAAGGTGGTAACGTGCCTGATGGATCCATTCAGTGTAAAATTAAGGTATCGTCTTATCTGGGCAGAGCGATCCTTGTCCTACGGTGGCTACGTAGTTTCAGGCTATCTGAGCCTTCTCGGTAATTTGTGTAGCTCCCAAAAACATTAACATAATATAGTTGGCTAAGAAGCCCATGATTTTCGTGAATTAACTTGTACTCGTCTTGTAATAATGATTTCACGAAATAACTTGTAAACATGGTTTCATGAAATAACGTGTAAGCATGGTTTCATGAAATAACTTGTAAATATGGTTTCATGAAATAACTTGTATTTAGTATGTATATATCTTGTATCATAGCATGAAAGTAATTATATAATACAATTGCATGAAAACTTGTAGACATGTAGGATATTCATGAAACAATCATCCTTAGTCAAAAACTTGCATGCAAGAACCCATGGAATACAAGATATGGGTTTTCATAGATTACAGACGGATTCTCAATAATCATAAAGAAATATTAAGAACTCAATGATGGAATTATAACAATGCATACATAATATAATCATGGACATGGACCTAGGGTTATCATGAACATGGTATTGAAACCCTAGTTTTAGTAGAGAATCATAATTTTATGGATTATGAGGCGTGGGGAAGAACAATGATGTTCCCACACGTAGATAGTAACTCTACATACCTTAACTTCTTGCTTTTGAGCGTATCACAATGTCCTTCAATCCCTTCAACTTTGATCTATAGCAATACAGGTCATAGGAACTCTATATTAGCAACAATATCCATGCTTTGTTCATCTAAGCATTTTATCAAACACTTGGTGGGCATGAAGCTCCACAACCCTCATTAATGGTGTTTTCTTCACCAAATCCCCATTCTATTACTTCTAGCTAATTCTACAATCTCAATTAGATGTAATTAACATCATTCTTCATCACCCATATGAATCCAACCATCCCAAGTCAACAATCCAACAACTCTAGCATAGTTCATATAATTTTCTTCATCAAACCCAATTATTATTCTCCCAAGAATTCATTAATTCACAACTATAAATGATTAGGGAGTAGAAACATTACCTTTTATGAGTAGTCACCACGAAATCAACATCCCCAAGTTCGATTTTTAGTTTAGAATGACGACAACAACTTGTACTACACTTTATCCTTCACGAGCCTCGGGATTCGGGGCCTTCAACTTGGTTGATTCTCTACTTTTTCTCTCTAACTCTCCCCTCTCTCTCTCTCTCTCTCTCTCTCTCTCTCTCTCTCTCTAAAATCTGAAAATGTGATGAAATGTGGCTGCTAGGGTTAACATTTCTCTTAAATACCAAGGGGAAATGGGTTTGACCCAACTTGAAATCGGGTTGGGACCTTTCTATCTTAAAACGTCCATATCTCCCTATTCCGATGTCACCTGTGGGCCCACGACCTATGGCTGGAAAGGTATTTAAATTATCTACAACTTTCATTCTTTGGGTTTTCCCAAATTCTCAATTTATGATAGAGTTATGGCCTCTCGAAGTTAGGTGACCCGCAACGTACTTATGGACCAAGATACGCCCCATGTTACGGTCCCGCAACACGAAGGACGGACCGTAACTTGGTACCGTACCTTAGTGAAATTTTCAGTGAGGTTCTGGAAATTTTTGGTGTGTTACGGCTCACTGTTACGACCCTTAACGTCACCGTAACGCAGACAAAATTTCCAGCGAATAGGCTTCAGTAAAATGGCCATAACTCTTTGCACAGATGTCCGTTTGACCCCCATAATATACCGTTGGAAAGCTATTTCAAAGGGATAAAACTTTTACCCAGGAAGTTTTCTCAAATTCCCAAAGGAGTTTCACGAAATTTGACTGGAAGGCAGACGTATCGAAAACTTAGCCGATTCTATAAGATTTCAAGTGCCTTACTATTAGCCATATTGAGACGATCATATATCCTTGCTCTGATCTCTGATTGGCTTGGTACTTATATCGTTAGAAAGGTATTTCTACATACTACAACTTTATTGAGGGTGCTTTCCCAAATTCCAAACCGATCAAGGAGTTATCACTGCCCGAAGTAGGCCTATCAACCATTTTCGTAAAACGTTCAAACCTTCAGTGTTTCCACTAGAACTCAAATGATATGAGCTTAAACTCAGTTCCAAGATGCGGGGTGTTACAATATATCCCCCTTGGGATCATTCGTCCTCGAATGATGGGTCATGGTTAAGAATATGGCTAGACATGGCTTGACTACCTGAACGTGAAGGAAACATGACATGAAACATGGAGACTGAACTAACATGACATGGTTACATGGAAACGTGAATACTGAGACATGAACATGGGCACTGGATATATGACATGAGCGTGGAACATGAGATATAACATGACATGGGGCATGGAAACTGACATGACATAGTTTCATGAAAATATCAGTGCCCAAACATGAGACATGAATAGCGAATACATGAACTCGAACGTGAAACGTGAGGCATGAATACATAAGGGACATTATAACTCTTCTCCAAAATGTCATTAAGCCATCATTATGTCGATACTCGTAATTCTTGCCCGATGATGTGGCGTGATTTTACGCCAAAATCGACGCTTTTCGGCTATAAGTTTTACTTATTTTTAAGCAAGTCTATGTTATTTCACGTGGTTTTTATCATGTTTCAGGTAATACGAGGTCCCTAGAGCCTAAGTTTGGAAAACAAGCAAAACAGAGCACAAAACGTTGATCACTGGAAATAACTAGAGGTTCTGGAAAATTTTGTGGAAAAATACTCTGCGCGTTCGCGCAGGTATCCCACGCGATCGCGCCTACGCGCGATATTAACTACACGCGTTCGCGCTGCAAGTCCACGCGATCGCGCACACGCGTGTTATTAAGTATACGCGTTCGCGCTGGAGTATAACGCGTTCGCGCTGAAGAACGAGCGTGACTTCACGCGTTCGCGCTGAATGATGGCGCGATCGCGCTGAAGGATTTCTAGCCCAGTTCGACCAGAACTTGGCCTTTGACGATTTCTGCTATTCCAGTCCCTTTAAATAGAAAACTAGGGCAAAAACATTATTATCTTTGGCAGTTTTCACAAGTTGGAGGCTAGGGTTCCTACAAAAATGTTCTCTCTTCTTTTTAATCCTTGTTGATGGAAATCTCTTGGTGACAATTAAGATTGACACTCTTGTTGTGCTTATTTATTCATTTGCATTGTTCTTAATCAAGTAAGTTTTTGCTGTTTTAATTATTCTTGTTCATGAATGTTTCTCAAGGGATTAGCTAACCTTTGAACTCGCCCATTTACTTTGTTTGAAACTCGGAAGAGGAAGAACGGAGTTGGGATAGAATAATTAACATAAATTTGGGGCGTTAACCCTCATCTAATGGAAATTGACCTAGGAATAGGCAATACCACTTGTAGCCATATTCGGGTGTTCTTAATGCTCCTAATTGCTTGAGGGATCTTCAATTGGGTAGTCTAGTTAATCTTCGGAAGAAGTTAATTTAGAGTCATTATCCGAGGCTAAATAACATAAACTTGCTATTATTTATAATTCGTGAAATAGATTGGATCGTTACTTGAGAAGTAGTTTCCTTTATTCCATTCTTGTTGCCATTGATCAATTTTCTTGCTTTCTAGATTAGAATTTATATTTCCATATTTTATCAAAATCTTATCAAATACCACCATTGATGCGTTCGGGCATAGCTATTGTTAGTGATAATTCCTAATCTGCTTAAATCGCCTACATATTGTTCTCTGTGGGATTCGACCCCAACCTTGTTGGGTTACTATATTTGACAACGTCCGCGTTATACCATTAAGAGGTGTAATTCGAGCGTATCACCCGACACACAACATATACCTTGCTTTCCTTAACAACTTTCGTCTCCTACCTCAAATGTCTTTGAAATCTCATTTGGAATCATTAAATATTACTTCTTACTCGTCAACATGTCATATATGTCATACCCTTCATGGGTCTATTCGCGGTACGCTAACGGGGAAATTTTCAAGGTGTAACATTTTCCCCCTCTGTTGGAACATTCGTCCTCAAATGTTAACATTCGGGATTCTACAAAAATTTCGCTAGAGTTTCCCCTGTAATATGGCACTACCAACCTGTCACAACAGCCCATAATATCATTGCCTCACAGGGCTACATCACAATAGCACTATAAATTGGCCACACATGACCAAAAGCATAAAAAGAAAGCTTACATACCTCAAAATCTTGGTGTTTCATCATAAATCTCTTCTGCGGGCCGAAACAAGTGCGGGTACATGGATTTCATATCCTTCTCGGCTTCCCATATAGCTTCCTCAACTTTCTGACTCCTCCACAGGACTTTCACTGAGGCTACTTCCTTAGTTCTCAACTTGCGAACTTGACGGTCAAGAATAGTTACGGGGATCTCCTCATAAGTCAACCCATCCGTAACTGTTAAAGTATCTGCAGGAACAACCAACGATGGGTCCCCTACACACTTTCTCAACATAGATACATGAAACACTGGGTGAACAACAACCAACTCTTGTGGCAACTCAAGTTCATAAGCCACTAGACCGACCTTTCGTAGAATTCTATAAGGTCTAATATATCTGGGACTTAACTTCCTTTTCTTGCCAAATCTCATAACACCTTTCATGGGTGAGACTTTAAGGAACACCCAATCATCAACTGAAAATTCTAAGTCCCTTCGCCTCACATCTGTATAAGACTTCTGGTGACTCTGAGCCGTTTTCAAACGCTCCTGTATTAACTTGACTTCCTCCATATCCTGATAAACCAAATCTGGTCCTAACAATTCTGCTTCACCAACTTCGAACCAACCAATTGGTAATCTACACCTTCACTCAAAAAGGGTTTCAAACAGTGCCATACCAATACTAGCATGGTAGTATTTTTTTTTTTTGTGTGTGTAAGTAAACTCAATAAGAGACAGGTGGTCATCCCAATTACCATTGAAATCAAGGACACATGGTTACTGAACTGAATGAATACATGACTACTAAACTGCTGAGATACTAAACTGAATGTCTATTGAACTGACTGAAGACTGGGCTGACTGAATACTGAGCTGACTGAATACTGGATCAGCTGAATACTGGATTAACTGAATACTGAGCTGACATAAATATCTGAGTATTGAACTAACATGAATATTATAACATAAGATCTAAATAGCGTATCTGTCTGACCATTTGTCTGAGGATAAAAAGCTGTGCTAAGGTTCACCTTGCTACCCAACTTTTCTGAAAGGATTTTCAGAAGTTCGCTGTGAACTGAGCACCATAATATGAAATAATGGACACTAGGGACCCATACAATATGGCAATTTCATTAACATATGACTGGGCATAATCTTCTGTTCAATCTGTGGTCTTAACTGGCAAGAAGTGAGCTGACTTCGTAAGTCTATCCACAATCACCCAAATTAAATCATGCCTCCTAGCTGAACGAGGTAGACCTGATACAAAGCCCATATTGATCATTTCCTATTTCCAGACAGGAATATCAACATTCTGAGCCAAGCTACCAGGCCTCTGGTGTTCGGCTTTCACCTGCTAACAATTCGGGCACTTAGCTACAAAATCTGCCACATTCTTCTTCATATCGTTCCACCAGTAAATCTCTTTTAGATCATGATACATCTTAGTGGAACCTGGGTGAATGGAATACCTAGAGTTGTGAGCTTCTAACATGATTCGCTCTCTGAGCCCATCAACATCTGGAACGCATAATCTGCCTCGATATCTCAAGGTACCATTATCTCCCTCCTGCTCAAAAGCTAAGGCTTTCTATTCGTGAATCCCCTCTTTTATCTGCAGCAATTAGGAATCACCAAACTGCTTCTCTCTAACTTCAATGACTAAGTAGGAATGTCATGTTCTGGGAAATAACTCCACCTACTTCGGAGTCTGAAATTCGAATTCCTAGCTTGGATAAGTGGTGAACTTCTTTCACCATATTTCTCTTGTCTGTCTAAATCATGAGCCATACTTCCTATACTTGATTTTTTTTTTGAGATATTTCCTAAAATACTCATAGTACTATTGTGTGCTAAGTCTTTCACTAGCACCTTATAAATTAGAGTCTCGTGCAATGGCACTATCCTTGTGACACATAACTAGGCATAATCTTATAGCTTTTCTGTGATCGCCTAATCGATAATAATTGAACTTGACACGATTCGTTCGACGATCATTCTACTCATTTCGGGTTAGGCATATTCCCTATGGAGACTATCTCATTATGCCAACCTAACTGAACTGAGGTTCTTCATATATCATGCTAACCCTTCGGGTCTTCAATTATCTCACTAGACTTACTGGCGGTTTATTCATCTCCCCCTTAGACCAAGGCTAGCATCTTATACTTACAATTTCTTCTCTTTTGATGGGATCTAATTAACGTTCCTTATCTTCTGTAATTCCTTTGTACTCTACAACATTGATGAATCTTTCGACTCTCATCTGAGCAATTTCTCATGGGGAAAAACTAAATTTACTTACATGAACGGTTGCTACTATATTCATAACTGGCATACTCCATCTTAATGACTTTACTCTGCTCACATTGTAAATCTTAGGTCAACCCCTTTTGACAACTCTTACGGCTTAGCTGATTTCTTCTTCCACCAATCACTCTACTCTGAACTTAACTTAAGCCCTTAGTTTCTAACACACATTCGAATGTATCCGAACTGTCACCCACTTAAGGTGTTCATCTGAATGGGAAATCAAATCATATTTCTCAAAATCAGCCATACTCGTAACTTAGTCAAATCTTATCATTACTGTTGACATGGCTTTTCCAGACATATTACGAACTTATATCTTATTCCCCTTCTATTTCTAGGAAAATTTTGGCAGAGTTTCCTCTGTATTTCTTACTATCCCAAAAACCTGCACGCAGGAAATACCAACAATGCCTCACAAGGCCAGCATATATACATATATATCATATCATAGCCACGCAGGGCTCCCAATTTCAAAAACAGTATAAAAATGATGAACTTACCTCATATGTCCAAATCAAACGGTACCTATTACACTTTCCGATTTATTTTCCCTTTCAATCTTTAACTGCAGATGGAGTGGGTCCTGATGACCTCCGGTAGAAAACTGTCTACCACCACTTCCTTGAGATCATCCATGATTTACCTTTTTCCTGTTGACTAAGCTCCTTTTCTAATTTCTCTGATATCATCGCCCTGTTTTATTCCATTCTACTTTCTCAAGAACATCATTATCATTCAACATACCATTCATTCCATTACACCCCTTCTCGGGCAACTTACATTGTATTCCACTTTCAATAGCACGTGAAGTCTCATTCGTTACTAGTAGGTACTGCACAATTGTACCCCCCTATGGGTAAACATCCTTACTTGGACCTTGAATTACCTGCTCACCTCCTGTGCATTCGAAACGTACGTAATTCGAGAGGAAGAGAAGTTACTTATTGCTCTAAGCTTCATGGCACGATCTAGAGTAGAAAGAAATGAGACAAATCCTGAATGTCTTGGTGGTCAACTGTTTATATGTATGAGGCCCCCATACATATAAAAGTGACCCCACTGGACACGGTTTCATAGACTCCCAAAAGACTCTTGAACCTAGGCCTTGATACCAATCTTTGTCACGCCCCGAACCATGGCCTGGACGTAATACGGCACTCGGTGCCTGACTGCATGTGACCGAGCGAACCACATGGCTTGCTGAATCATCATGATGTATAACATAAGCGAAATATAACGTGAATGTATGATGAGATTTTATAAAATGTAGTTAGTCATAATACTTAATAAAATACTTTTTTAAACATGAGTGAGCCAAAATGGCTATACGACTCCAAATGTCTGACATGACATAACTGACTTGTCTAGTCTATGAAACCTCTATCATGAGTCTGACTGGAAAGCATACTTACTGGGACAAGGCCCCCAGCATACCTTTAGATGCAAAACTAAATAAAGAAATACAATGTCTAAACCCCGAATGAGATGGGCACATATGTATATATATAACATAAGTAAAACATGATAAGTAGGGAGAGCATTTCATAAACCAACATGTGATATCACCACGTGGGTAGGTGGAGTCTGGTACCTCGCCGGACCAGCAGAGCCCCTATAGCTTGCCGGGGTATAAGGTGGTAAATCACCACGTGGGTACGTGGAGTCTGGTACCTCGCCGGACCAGCAGAGCCCCTATACCTTGCCAGGGTATAAGGTGGTAACGTGCCTGATGGATCCATTCAATGTAAAATTAAGGTATCGTCTTATCTGGGCGGAGCGATCCTTGTCCTACGGTGGCTACGTAGTTTCAGGCTATCTGAGCCTTCTCGGTAATTTGTGCAGCTCCCAAAAACATTAACATAATATAGTTGGCTAAGAAGCCCATGATTTTCGTGAATTAACTTGTACTTGTCTTGTAATAATGATTTCACGAAATAACTTGTAAACATGGTTTCATGAAATAACGTGTTAGCATGGTTTCATGAAATAACTTGTAAATATGGTTTCATGAAATAACTTGTATTTAGTATGTATATATCTTGTATCATAGCATGAAAGTAATTATATAATACAGTTGCATGAAAACTTGTAGACATGTAGGATATTCATGAAACAATCATCCTTAGTCAAAAACCTGCATGCAAGAACCCATGGAATACAAGATATGGGTTTTCATAGATTACGGACGGATTCTCAATAATCATAAAGAAATATTAAGAACTCAATGATGGAATTATAACAATTCATACATAATATAATCATGGACATGGACCCAGGGTTATCATGAGCAACAACAACAACAACAAGCCCAGTATAATCCCACTATGTGGGGTCTCGGAAGGGTAGAGTGTACGCAGACCTAACCCCCACCTTGAAAGGTAGGGCGGCTATTTCCGAAAGACCCTCGGCTCAAGAGAGGGAAACAAAGAAAAACAAGACAAAGGTCAGATAGAACCAAGCATATCGAAAATAATACGATTATAAGGAATAACGAAAGCGGGAAAATCATGGTAGGACAGTCCAGAAAGAAAGGAGCATTAACTAATATAGATAAATAAGATAACCAAAGTATACCGGCTCAACAAATATAAGCAGCAATCAAATGCAGAAATCAAATGGTAATAAACAAATGAGCAAAACTACGACTACTATGGTGAAAAGATAAGCCACCTAGCCTTCTATCATAATCTTAGTCCTCCACAACCTCCTATCTAAGGTCATGTCCTCGGCGAGCTATAACTGTGCCATATCCTGTCTAATCACCTCTCCCCAATACTTCTTCGGCCTCCCTTTGTCCCTCCTGAAACCGTCCATAGCCAACCTCTCGCACCTACGCACTGGAGCATCTATGTCTCTCCTCTTCACATGCCCAAACCATCTCAGTCTCGCTTCCCGCATCTTGTCCTCCACCGATGCCACTCCCACCTTGTCTCAGATATCTTCATTCCTAATTTTATCCATCCTAGTGTGCCCACACATCCACCGTAGCATTCGCATTTCCGCGACTTTCATCTTCTGAACATGCAATTTCTTGACTGGCCAACACTCCGCCCCGTACAATAAAGTCGATCTAACCACCACTTTGTAGAACTTGCCTTTGAGTTTTGGTGGCACTTTCTTATCACACAACACTCCGGAGGCGAGCCTCCATTTCATCCACCCTGCACCAATACGATGTGAAACATCGTCGTCGATATCCCCATCTTCCTGTATAATAGACCCAAGATACTTGAAGCTTCTTTTCTTTTGAATGGCCTGGGTACCAAGCCTCACTTCCCCGTCAGCCTCACGCGGCAGGCCACTGAACCTGCACTCCAAGTATTCTGTCTTAGTCCTACTCAATTTAAATCCTTTAGACTCCAACGTCTGTCTCCAGTCCTCCAGCTTATCGTTAACTCCGTTGCGAGTCTCGTCAATCAGGACTATGTCATCCGCGAACAACACACACCAAGGCACCTCACCTTGTATTTGTCTCGTCAATTCATCCATCACCAGGGCGAATAGAAACGGGCTAAGAGCTGATCCCTGATGCAACCCCATCATAACAGGGAAGTGCTCCGAGTCTCCTCCTACTGTCCTTACCCTGGTCTTAGCCCCATCATACATGTCCTTAATCGCTCTAATGTACGCCACAGGTACACCTTTAGCCTCCAAGCATCTCCATAGGACCTCTCTTAGCACTTTGTCGTAGGCCTTTTCTAGGTCAATGAATATCATGTGCAAGTCCCTCTTTCGCTCCCAGGGTTATCATGAGCATGGTATTGAAACCCTAGTTTTAGTAGAGAATCATAATTTTATGGATTATGAGGCGTGGGGAAGAACAATGATGTTTGCACACGTAGATAGTAACTCTACATACCTTAACTTCCTGCTTTTGAGCATATCACAATGTCCTTCAATCCCTTCAACTTTGATCTATAACAATACAGGTCATAGGAACTCTATATTAGCAACAATATCCATGCTTTGTTCATCTAAGCATTTTATCAAACACTTGGTGGGCATGAAGCTCCACAACCCTCATTAATGGTATTTTCTTCACCAAATCCCCATTCTATTACTTCTAGCTAATTCTACAATCTCAATTAGATGTAATTAACATCATTCTTCATCACCCATATGAATACAACCATCCCAAGTCAACAATCCAACAACTCTAGCATAGTTCATATAATTTTCTTCATCAAACCCAATTATTATTCTCCCAAGAATTCATTAATTCACAACTATAAATGATTAGGGAGTAGAAACATTACATTTTATGAGTAGTCACCACGAAATCAACATCCCCAAGTTCGATTTTTAGCTTAGAATGATGGCAACAACTTGTACTACACTTTATCCTTCACGAGCCTCGGGATTCGGGGCCTTCAACTTGGTTGATTCTCTACTTTTTCTCTCTAACTCTCCCCCCCCCCCCCCCTCTCTCTCTCTCTCTCTAAAATCTTAAAATGTGATGAAATGTGGCTGCTAGGGTTAACATTTCTCTTAAATACCAAGGGGAAATGGGTTTGACCGAACTTGAAATCGGGTTGAGACCTTTCTGTCTTAAAACGTCCATATATCCCGATCCCGATGTCACCTGTGGGCCCACGACCTATGGTTGGAAAGGTATTTCAATTATCTACAACTTTCATTCTTTGGGTTTTCCCAAATTCCCAATTTATGATAGGGTTATGACCTCTCGAAGTTAGGTGACCCGAAACGTACTTATGGACCAAGATACGCCCCATGTTACGGTCCCGTAACACGAAGGACGGACCGTAACTTGGTGTCGTACCTTAGTGAAAATTTCCAGTGAGGTTCTAGAAATTTTTGGTGTATTACGGCTCACTGTTACGGCCCGTAACACGTGTTACGACCCTTAACGTCACCGTAACGCAGGCGAAATTTCCAGCGAATAGGCTTCAGTAAAATGGCCATAACTCTTTGCACAGATGTCCGTGTGACCCCCATAATATACCGTTGGAAAGCTATTTCAAAGGGCTACAACTTTTACCAAGGAAGTTTTCTCAAATTCCCAACTTATTTTCACGAATTTGACTGGAAGGCAGACGTATCGAAAACTTAGCCGATTCTATAGGATTTCAAGTGCCTTACTATTAGCCATATTGAGACGATCATATCTCCTTGCTCTGATCTCTGATTGGCTTGGTCCTTATATCGTTAGAAAGGTATTTATACATACTACAACTTCATTGAGGGTGCTTTCCCAAATTCCAAACCGATCAAGGAGTTATCGCTGCCCGAAGTAGGCCTATCAACCATTTTCGCAAAACGTTCAAACCTTCAGTGTTTCCACTAGAACTCAAATGATATGAGCTTAAACTCAGTTTCAAGATGCAGGGTGTTACACCTTTCCATTTACTCAAGTTCTTATTAGATGACTGACACATATCCCATTTGAAAATGAATGGTGTAAATTATATCAACTAAACTAATTAGAGTCTTAACCGTAACTAAAGTAATAAATATTTTCATATATTTCTCGCAAAAGAATTGGCAATCCGCGATTCTAGCAATTTAATTAGTGTAGGATGCAGTAATTAGTCTTTTATTAATAGCAGCATTCAGCAGAACCTAACCCCTCCAAAGTTTGAACTTTTATATTTAGAGTTTGCTTTCATCCACTATATATATATATATATATATATATATATATATATATATATATATATATATATATGTCTTTGATCTCTATCTTGTTATTTCATGCAAATAAATTTAGTAAACATTTCCTATTCGTTATGGCAGTAAAATTCTATTTTTGTTGGGATCGAAATATTCAGGGGCGTCATGCGGAAGTTTTCAATCACAAATCTTGAATGACGATAAATCAGAAGACAATAGAAAATATACTAAAAAGGCATAATATTTTAAGAGGGTTTGGTCAATTGACCTACATATCGAAAACTAATACTCCCTCCGCTTCAATTTATGTGAATCCATTTGACTAGACACGACATTTAAAAAAAAGTGAGGACTTTTGAAACTTGTGGTTCAAAATAAGTCTTGAATATTTGTGTTGCGGTAAATCATTTCATAAAGTGAATTTTTTTCCAAATTAGGAAAGAGGTCATTCATTTTGGTACGGACTAAAAAAGAAATAGGATCACATAAATTGAAACTAGGGAATATAAAGAAAGACATAAAACTGTGGAGAGAATAATCTCCCCATAAACAAGACTCTCTAAACGACTATGCTATTGTGTGTGTTCTATTGTATGAGAGAGATTCTTCAATATATAGAGGTCCAAAACCTTTTCCTCCAAAAAAAGGACTTGTCAATCATGAAAGAGAATTATATTTTCTTTCAGAAAAAGTAAAACAATGATGGTTATACTTTGACTTTCCTTGAAGAATAAGAAAATCAGTGGCAAACTGTAACAAATCTCCCCTTCTAGCCTGGATTTTCTTGACAAAACTTGATCCGTCTTCTTCACATCATCTTCATCACTACTGCTTGCTATGGTTAAAAGTAGGCATGAATTAAAAATTTGAGCCTTGCGCGTAAAAAGTTAGCACGGGTTAAAAATGGAGCCAATGCATTAAAAGTGAACATGCGTTAAAATTGGCCAAAGCATTTAAAGTAAACAGGGATTGAAAATTTGAGCTCATACGTTAAAAGTAAGTATGAGTTGAAAATTGGAGCTCATGCATTAAATTAAGCACGAGTTAAAAATTATTTTGTTTTAAAAATATGCAACAGCAGGATTGTTGAAAATATGATTGAAAATCTGTCCACATGTAGTATTCCAGTTTTTTTTTTGGGGACAAAAATCTTCATTATCATCAAATTGGCTGCATCTTGATATGAATCTGCCTTAAATCTGTCTTCAACCTCGTTGTACCGTTGCCTCTGATACCAGTTGTGGAATCGAAATAATCAGGGGCATCATGCAGAAGCTTTCAATCGCAAATCTTGAACGACGATAAATCAGAAGACAATGAAAAATATACTAAAAAGGCATAGCCTTTTAATAGGATTTGGTGAATTGACCTACATATCGAAAACTAATATAAAGAAAGACATAAAAGTGTGGATAGAGTAATCTCCCCATAAACAAGACTCTCTAAATGACTACATTGTGGATGCTATTGTGTATGTTCTATTGTATAAGAGGGATTCTTCAATATATAGAGGTCCAAAACCTTTTCCTCCAAGAAAAGGACTAGCCAAATATGGAAGAGAATTATATATCCTTTCAGAAAAAGTAAAGCAATTATGGTTATACTTTGACTTTCCTTCAAGAGAAAAGTAAAACTCAAATATGGTAAGAAAATCAGGCAAAACCCTAACAATTTTAAGTGGTAGTGATAGTTTCCAAAGTGTCTCTATTTGAGTCAGAGATGGACTCAGAATTTGAATTTTATGGATTCAATCTTTTAAGATTCTTATGTTGAACCCCTTGTATTTTAAAAGTTATGGGTTCATATCTACTATTTATTGCAATTTTAATAAATTCTTACACATAAATGTGAACTCTGTGTCGACCAGAACCAAAATGCCCCCAAAAAAACATTTTGAACCAAAATACCCCAACAAAAAAAATGTTACCAAAATACCTTTAGCGCAATAATTTACTGCGCTAGCAGTTAACGGGGACGGCTCCGTTAACTACTATAGCGCAGTACTTACTGCGCTATAGTGTCCCTCCTTTTTTTTTCGGCCCTTTTGGTTAACCCTTCTTCTATTACACTTTTTAACGTACTTTGACCATAGATTAATCATGCTTCGGGACCCCGAAACTTCAATATTTTATATAGAACCCTACTTACTTTTGTGCGATTAATAAGGTAGGATCAATACATCAAGGATACACAAAAGTTCGGATGGCCGTTTTAGTGGTTGAAAAGTGCTCGAACGCCATTTTCGTTTGAAGGCTCGGTGACATTAGCTTGAAGTTGTTTACGAATACTTAAACTTGTTCATTAATAATTAATCAAAAGTTAGTCAAAATGGCAGCATTCATACAATTTTTTTTAAATTAAATTGCATCATTCATAACCTTGAGTAGATGAAAATACTTAAACTTGTAATATTCTTCAAAATAACAGCATAATCATAAATTAAACTTAAAACTAAAATCACAACATTCTTAATCATCATCAGATTACAAGTCCTCAATATCGTCCTCAGAAAAATATTGGCGGTTTCTTAAGACACATCTTTTTTCAGTAGTAGTTAGTTCTCTACCGGTTGATGATGCTTGTTCTTCGGCCAACTTTAGCATGTAAAATCTACATCGTCTTTCCAGCATTCTGTTTTTTTTTTTTCTAATCCTTTGCACGGCAAGCTCGCAAGTTTCTAGACCTACTTGAGGCATGGTTAAGGAGTACCTTGTTGGGATTGGAGCGTTGAGATTTTCCAAGTCACGAACAACACGTTCTGATTCGGCACGCCGATGTGACCATTCTCAGCGTAAACCGCAATAATATTCCCACGGATCTGAATATTTCACACTGCAGAAATCATCATTACGCTCTATAAGAAGGTGGGGATTTAGCTCATTTAGTTTGAAATCACTGGTATCGCTCGAAAAACTGCTATGATTTGAACTCTCATCATCACTGCTATTTGGTTCTTTTGGAAGGAGTAAAGGACAAGATGAGTTTCTACTACCCGACATTGAATATGGTGTAGTCTAATAACAAAAGAAAGGGCTACTTATATAGTTGCAAACCCCCAAGTATCCTCGGGGGGAGGGGGGGGGGGGGGGGGGGGAGGGGGAGGGTCTTTATGACCCTACCTACTTACCTTATTGTAAGAAAAATATTAATCTTCATCGGACATTTCACAGTCTGAATCCCACTTGGATCTAAATCTTGTGCTACTATGTATACCATATTCTACCCTATGGTAATGTATTTGCATCCGATTGTTCTCTTCGCAAAAAAGATTAAGAGCCAAATTAAAATCTTGTGGAGTTCTGCGAGGCATTGACATAACAGTTTTTTTTGGGCGTTTAAGCCCTACTGACGCTAACTTGTGCTCCAATGGTGCAGCCTCCCTAACACGCCAATCTCACTCCTCTCTCATTTTATTATTGTATTCTCGATTGAGTCTGTCGTTAGGGTTATTTGAGTAATGAAAATCATCATCATCTAGTTCCCAGGTCCTACCCATTGCTTCAAAGATGTTTGATGGAGTGAACAATATAACACGATTAATATCTCTAAATTGGTCAAAAAATGACATAGTAACTCAATTTTGTGTGGAATGTTGTGTGGTTGGTAACAATTATTCGTCAAATTACGTTATATAAAGTTTGATTCGAATCATGACGTTTTTCTGTTTGACAGTTGAGGTGACAATATGATGCAGCGGTATAGCGCAGTAAAATACTGCATTATACTAGTATAACGCATTAAATTACTGCGTTATACTAGTATAACACATTAAATTACTGCGTTATACTGTGATAACGCGGTATTTTACTGCGTTGTAACAGAATAACGCGGTAATTTGCTGCGCTATTCTGCTAGGACATGACATAACGCAGTTATTTAATGCGTTATGCAGCACTTCGTACTTAATTTGATTTGACGTAACACTGCAAGACACTGTAATTGCATGCATGCGTTGGTTTTATATTCAAACTTCAAATCCTATTAATATCGAGTTCTTATAAGGCAAAAAGAGCATAAAAGTTGAAGTTTCATCTAGTTTTTGCATTTTGTATTCCTCCTAAATTATTCAAAATATGGCAAATGTTCCAAGAATTAGAGTTTCTTTATTCTGGGATGGACAAATTATATTCGAGGAAAATAATTTGCGCTATGAATCTTCCCCAAAATACCATGTTAATTTTCCACTTGACTTAAAATTCTCAAAACTACTCCAAGCCTTGTATAATAGACTACAAGTTAGTAGAAGCGATTTTGATCTAAATATAATTGGAAAATATCCAATGTCATTTACGTTGCCAGGTGTAACTAGTTACACTACTAAAAAATCTGTATTTTCCGACCAAAAAAAAGGGCCATTTCTGACCTCATGAGGTCGGTTTTGGGCGAAAACCGACCTCAAAATTAGGTCGGAAAAGAGTGGGTCGGAAATATTACCGACCTCACGAGGTCGCAAAAAACCGACCTCATGAGGTCGGTAATATTTTTTTAGTCGGATATTAATTATATGAAATACCGACCTCATGAGGTCGGTAGTTTACAATTCCCTGGAAACATTTGCAGAAAACCGACCTCATGAGGTCGGTAATTTGCAATTTCTGGAAATATTTTGTAGAAAACCGACCTCAAGAGGTCGGTAATTTGCAATTTCTGAAAATATTTTGCAAAAAACCGACCTCATGAGGTCGGTATTTTATGTGTCTGGCCCCAAAACCGACTTCATGAGGTCGGTACCTTGCAAGAAAAATGGCAGCACCTAGCTGTTTTTTCAGTTGCTCCCCTGTCAAGATGAAAATAATTTTACTTTCAACTAAAACCAGGTCAAATAGCTGCCAACAATACACCAAACTACTATAAATACATAAAACATTAAACTACTATTACAGAACATATACTACAACCACCAATACATCAAATTCAATTTGAAACTACTTCAAAGTTTAATAAAAACATCAATCAAACATTCACAAGAGACTTAAGCTACTTCAACCTTTGCAAACATCAAAACAACATTAAACTACTTCAATATTTGTAAACATCCACAAAACATTAAACTAGTCTACATTAAGTTAGTCTACAACATTAGACTACTTCACCCCTCGCAAACATCAAGATGGTTGACGCGAACATCCAAAGTCAAGTTCTGCTGCTCAGCTGCCTCAAGTTGCTGCTTTAGAACTACAACCTCATTTTTTGACTTTCCCAACCTACCAAATATTACAAAACGATGGGACTAATCAAGATTAAAAGAAAAGAAAAAATAGGCCTTATTCATTTTTGGCTCGACAGCCAAAATATCACACCAAACTCATTTTAACCAAAAATCTCATATCCGATCTGTAAAATCTCTTTATATGCTAAACAAGTGCCAAGAAGTACCTAAAGAAAATATACAAGATAACATACCTAAGTGGTTTCTTTTCAAGTTACCACTTCTTTTATTGGATAGCCAGATAAAAACAAAGAGTCATCAACATAAAAAGGGCCATTTGAATCAGCCATTAACCACCTGAAGAAAAAAAGTAGACTCAAGGGTCCACTTTTTTCCACCAGTGGAGGACAAAGAAGCCCCATTTTAGGCCATTATCATGTTATTGACCAAAAAGGTTCATACTAATGTTCGTGCAGCATGTTCAGCTTAATGTTCTTGCACTTCTTTATATATGGATGCAACATATTTACGTGGCGAAAGACTCGTATAAATTATAGCTTCATCTTTGAGCTAGCCCAAACTAAGGAACTCAAGTATAGAGATGTGTACCTGATATGTACTGCATCGATGTCTGCTGTTGTCGGGGTCCTTTTTCTTCATCTTACATTCGTGGCGAAAGGGTATTCTTATAATCATATTCAAGCAATTCCTGGCCTCCTATTATTGGTAATTTTCTTACTATTGACAAAAAATAAAATCGATATTTTTCTTTTTTGACTCAATGTATGAATAAGTAATCACAATTGTTTAACCGGTCTTCATTATGCTGCTGGTGTGCCCATTAAACATCATATACAAATCAAGCCGTTATCGATTCATTTGTGTGATAAGGAACATCATATTTTCACCTATGTATAAGGTCGTCATGTTAGACTTCTTCATGGCTGATCAACTTTGTAGCCAGGTAAACAAGAAATCAGTCAATTAAATAGTTGTAGCATTATATTCTTCAGTTCTGTAACAGATCAAACATTTGCTGATGCAAATTTTTGTTAATTATTAAACGTGTTCCAATGCTCAGAAACCTTGAATATGTTGCATGCTACTATATAACTGGAAGCTACAAAAATCATGATTATGGATACTGTATGAGGACAAAATATTATAGGGACCTTGCTTATGCAATTTCTTTCTTGCCATATTACTGGAGAGCTATGCAGGTTTTTAATAACTTCCCCTTTTCAACATTTTAACTTTGAACTTTTATATGACTTACATAAAAAAGTTGCATAGAAACTGAATCAGATATGGTATTTGCAGTGTGCACGAAGATGGTTCGACGAAGGACACAAAAGCCACCTAGTCAACCTAGGAAAGTATGTGTCTGCAATGTTGGCTGCTGGTGCCAAAGTTGCATATGAAAAAGAAAAGAATTTGGGATGGCTTTGCTTAGTTATAGTCATATCAAGTGCCACAACTTTGTATCAATTGTACTGGGATTTTGTTAAAGATTGGGGCTTACTCCAATGTCATTCCAAGAATCCATGGCTAAGGAATGAATTGATGCTTCGTCGAAAATTTATTTACTACTTCTCCATGGTATTAACTATTAATCATCCCTCAATGGAAAAAAAAAACATAATCAAAGAAAAACATAAACTATGTTGCTCGGACTTTCCTAAAATGTTGTTGCACCCATGTCTGATCCTCCAAAAATACACTACATTTGGTGAAAGCCAGATACTAAAGTTGCAAACTTCATTTAACATGGATACAGTTCACCTATCAGTATTTCAGCCATATACATAGTCATATTATACTGTCAAAAGAAATCTACCTTAAAATCCAACAGACGGATTGTCCAATTTCTAAAACTAAAGCCTCTCAAGCAAGGAGACCAAATAATTCACCTTTAGCAAACTCAACAAACTAAAAATTACCCAATATCTCACACCAAACATAATCATCAAGCAAAAATCAGCACCAAATACCAAATTAAAACAAAGACAACAATTTGGAGAATCAACAAGAAATTTGACAACCCAAAGAATTTCCCTTTGCCAAACTCAACAAACTAAAAATTACCCAATATCTCACAAACAAGAATAATCATTAAGGGCAAATCAACACAAATATACCAAATTAAAATAAAGGGAAAATTTTAGAGAATCAACAAGAAATACTTCAGCCATATATATACAGTTCCCATATCAACATTTCAGCCATATAAATGGTAAAATTAAACTGTCAAATGAGAATTATTTTAACTTAAATCCAACAGACAATAGTTCCAATTTCTAAAGCTTGGGAGACCAAAGTATTCACCTTTACCAAAGGATAAGTTAGGGCTTACCTAGAAGATGGAAGACGTGGGCGTGGGTAGGGACGGTGGCGGCGTGTGGTGACCGGAAGGAACGGCGGTGACGTCGCCGGAGTTTCTAGGGTTAGAGAGAGAGGGGGAGAGAGAAGTGAGAGGAGAGAGGCAGAAATGGGAACGAGTATAGGAACGGGTATAATGGGTCTTTATTTGACAGATTATACCGACCTCATGAGGTCGGTATAAGTAAAATATTTTATTTTTTAATTAAAATAATACCGACCTCGTGAGGTCGGTATTCTTTTAAATTAAATATATTTTTAATTTAAAAGAATACCGACCTCACGAGGTCGGTATTATTTTAAATAAAAAATAAAATATTTTACATTTATCATCAAATAAATTCCCGACCTAGTGAGGTCGGTATATTATTTTTTTAAATTTGGGTACAATATTACCGACCTCATGAGGTCGGTTTATTTTTAAAAAAATTAAAAAATACGTATTACGACTTTACCGACCTCAATTGAGGTCGGTAAAACCTATTTTTTTAGTAGTGTTATGGACAGTGGTACATTCAAGACGATGATTCTTTGACTGATTATTTGAAGGCGCCTTATGATTATAGGCAATGCATCACTTTAAACGTCCTTGAAATGTATATAGAGAAGGTGCCTATTAATCGACTTGAATTCATGGCTAGGGCTTCTCGGGAAGCCCGAAATAGACCTCGTCGGGAAGCCCCGTCTATAATTCAGGCCGAAGTCACTCAAGCGGAACCTACTTATCAACACAATTACCCTGACATGAGTACCTATAAAAACATTTTGACTAGCCAAATGCATCTGGATAGTTTAAGTGAGCAATTTGACGGGCAGTGGTAAATTTTCATTTTTTACAATATTATCATCATCATCATCATCATCATCATGGATCATATTGGACGGTCTCCTCAATCGGGATGGATAAATCAGGTTGGAACATCCTCAGCCTATCCAACAACTCAAAGTGATGGTCCTTCCTCAAGTTTCGATGCAGTTGATTACTATCGGTACGTCTATTTTTTTTAACATGAATAGTGTTATTTGATGTGTAGTAGTTAAAACACCCTAATTTCTTATGTAGGGAGAATGTGGTGGTTGATCCAAATTATAGGCAAAGGCCTACTATGAATGGTCCGGATTATCTGAATTATATAGTGACATCATTCAGCGATAGTGAGGAAATACCTAATGCGGAGGAAAGTGACGATGAGATTGAGGTTGGAACTAATCCTCAACATCAAGTAGAACTGTTGCAAGACATGATGAACAGTCCGGCACACGAGGAGGAACTGAGTTCATAGCAACCATTTGAACAACAAGAGTCAACTCCGGTTCAGTCGCAAAGCCAATTTCAACAGTAAGAGTCGACCCCGATTCAGTGGCATTCCGATGAGATCCCCTATCTTGATCATCTTCAAGATCGCCCGGATGCTTTTGTCTTTACTAGGGATGATGATCATATTCGGCGAAGTTTGTGAAAAGAGCCAGTGGATCTTTTAAAACAAAAGGCTCATATTGAAAAAGGGATGATTTTCAGCTCGGAAAAATCATTGCAAAGGGCTGTTAAGATTTATTGCATCCAGGGGATGAGGGAGTTTAAAGTTGACGATTCTACACGAAAACTTTGGCGATTGGTCTGCAAGCGAAAATATCAAGGCTGCGAATGGATGCTCCGTGGTAAGGAAACTGCTGAAAAGATGTGGACTATTTCAAAGTTCTACACAAAGCACACTTGTGATATGGGTGACCTCCCAGATGATCATTGCAATCTAGATACTAATTTGATTGCACGTGTATTAGTTGGCGACATTAAAGAAAACCCAAGGTATCCCCTTCGCCTAAGTTTATTTTATTTTTGGTGTTAATATAATGTTCCTCGTTGTCATATGCTGATATTTCAACTTTTTCAGGTTCCCTATTAAAGATTGTATTAGAGCCGTCCTGAAAGTATATAGCAAAACTGTTACTAGGAGGAAGGCGTATCTTGGGCGTATGCGCGCACATAAGATAGACTTCGGCAATTGGGAGGGCTTTTTCAAGACGTTGCCGAGATACATGTACAACACTTCAATCATGGTACTGTTGTTGAATGGAAGCTCAAATCGAAGCTTGGTGTGCCCGGTAATATTTTTGATTTTGTGTTTTGGGCCTTCAAACCATGCATTAATGGTTTTGCTCATTGTCGGCCTGTAATATCAATAGATGGAACACATGTGTACGGGAAGTATGACATAAAGCTGCTAATAGAAGTTGGAATGGATGCAAATGGAGCTATATTCCCTCTAGCTTTTGCAATTGCAGCTAATGAGAGCATTAGTACGTGGGGTATGTTGTTAGACTACTTAAGGCAACACGTTATTAAGGATTGCATGGGAATATGTGTGATATCAGACATACATGCTGGCATATTGCACAATATGTTCAATTTGCAGGGGTGGCAGCCACCCTTTGCCTACCATCGTTATTGTTTAAGGCATTTGAAGGCAAACTTCCAAAAGGCATATCGAATCCCAGCACTTTGCAATTGGATGTGAGCGGATGCAACAGAGTATCAAGAGAAGAAGTTTAACCTGCAGATGGACATTATTAGGCAGGCGAATGAGGAAGCCTTCCAATGGTTAATTGCAATTGATAAGGACAAATGGACATTACACCAGGATGAAGGTAGGCGATGGGGTATGCTGACAGGAAACAATTCTGAATCATTCAATGACTTGTTGGAATCTACACGGGGACTACCCGTCACCGCAATGGTGAGAATGACATTTAAGCAGGTTGTGGAGTGGTTCGTCAGTAGATCAAAAGAGGCCAAAGCACATGCAACAGCAGGTCAAAGATGGATGCCAAAACCATCAAAACTGTTCGATTACCCCAAATATAAGGCTAAGAAACATGACCGGATGGAGTACAACTCTGCAGAGTGCATTTTTGAACTCACAACAAGTGTGCACCAAGGTAAAGGAGGTAACGTCCACACAATTTGTGAGATTCCAAGAACATGCACATGCGGCAAATGGCAATCATATCACATGCCATGTTCTCTTGCCTTCAAGTGTTTTATCGCAATGGGAAAAAATGCCTCCTCGTACATGGCTGAGGAATATACAGTTGAAGATTATGCAGGAACGTATGCTGGAAGGTTCTACCCACTTGGTAGTGAGAGTTATTGGCCAATGGATCCATTTTCAATGGTTGCAAATAAAACATTTATCCGTAAATTCAGAATGAATGCATACTCGCGTATTCATAATGAAATGGATGTTCCACTGGGGAGATACACTCGAAAATGCTCATTTTGCAATTGTGTTGGTCATGATAAGCGCAAGTGTCCCTTACAGCATGGTGGTCAAACTACATCTCGCGGTGGAAGTACCTCTCGTGGTGGAGGAAACTTTCGTGGTGGAAGTATCTCTAATGGTGGTGGCACATCTCGTGGTGGTGGCGGAAGATCAACTCAAGGGCATCAATTGATGAATGTTTTTTAAGTTTTTTTCTTACTTTAATGATTGTATTTCAAAAAGTTTGGGTTTCTTATTAATGAACAAGTTTAAGTATTTTCATCTACTCAAGGTTATGAATGATGCAATTTAATTAAGTTTTTTTTTGTATGAATGCTGTCATTTTGACTAACTTTTGATTAATTATTAATGAACATGTTTAAGTATTCGTAAAGAACTTCAAGCTAATGTCACCGAGCCTTCAAAAGAAAATGGCGTTCGAGCACTTTTCAACCACTAAAATGGCCATCCGAACTTTTGTGTATCCTTGATGTATTGATCTTACCTTATTAATCGCACAAAAATAAGTAGGGTTCTATCTAAAATATTGAAGTTTCGGGGTCCCGAAGCATGATTAATCTATGGTCAAAGTACGTTAAAAAGTGTAATGGAAGAAGGGTTAACCAAAAGGGCTGAAAAAAAGGAGGGACACTATAGCGCAATAAATTACTGCGCTATAGTAGTTAACAGAGCTTTCCCCGTTAACTGCTTTAGCGCAATAAATTACTGCGCTAAAGGTGTTTTGGTAACCATTTTTTTTGTTGGGGTATTTTGGTTCAAAATGTTTTTTTTGGGGATATTTTGGTTCCGGACTCTCGAAAGTTGGGGGTTCAATACTACATACACCCCTGATTTGAGTTAGATGCGTATTCAAGATTTGAATTTCATGGACTCAACCTTTTAAGATTCTTAGGTTGAACCCGTTGTATTTTAAAAATTATAGATTCATGTCTACTATATATTGCAATTTTAATAAATTCTTACACATAAATTTTTATCCGTATCAAAAGTTAGGTGTTCAATTGAAACCCCAACTACAATACCACTTAAGCCCCGGATTTGGTGATTTCCAAAAAGATACATTTTGAGAATGTTTTGGGCGGAAAAAAAAAACTAAACTACCGAATGTGACATCTATCGAAATTAATAACCAATTTGTTAAATATCTAATAAGAGAAGTTCTTTTAATTTATTAGCGTGAAAGTTGAAACCATCCTAGTTCAATGATACATAAATAAAAAAGTCGATGAAAACCAAGTTTAAATATATAAGTTAAAAAAAAAAAAATCGAAGGGTTAAATGCTAGATATAACAAATGAATCAGTTTGTGACTTAAAATAATCAACCTTATCTAGTCTAGCGTAACTAAGGGCTCGTTTGGTTAGAAAATAAGTTATTCCGGGATTAGTTATCTCGGGATTGTTATTCCACCTTCAATGTGGGATAAAATAACATTATAATCCCGAGATTAGTTATCTCGGGATTTTATTGCGACCAAACCTGGGATAAGGCAACACTAAATTTGTATCTCAGGACTATTTTTGCTTATCCATCGTACCAAACGAGCCCTAAGAGAATTATTCAAGTACGTAAAAGAAGCACTTGTCGATGGAAAATACTTATCCCCACGATGCACGCACCTATTCCAGATAATTTTTTCTTTACCTGAGTATAGTTTTAATGTAAGCAACGAGTGCGAATTAAATTATATCTTAGACGATATTGAAGAGCTTACAAACTCGCTGATAAGGGATTAAAGTTGTATAAGTAGGGATTTAAAATTCACCCAACAAGCATTAGTGTAATGCATTAAAATCTCTTTTGATTCTTGTGATTTAAACTTGTCATATAGAATATTTAAATTATCAAATTACTAAATATATAAAACATATTTTTTTTAGAACAGATCAAAAAGAAAAATAAAACACTTAAATTGGATAAAAGAAATACAATGCGTTTAAATCAGCATGCATGATTTTCGCAGTTAAAGCATTCTATGCCGTACATATCAGAAACTGACACAGTAACCTCGTTCCTCACGAGTTAAGCTTCCTATAACACAATTTTTGATTTCCGAATTTCACTTTTTATTTTGTATTTGATTCTAAAGTATCTACATATGATTCAGTTTTAGATCAAAATTGTTATTTGTGAAGGCTTTATCCGCTTTTCGGAGAGTCTCTCCCATTGGTTATCGCGGAGTAGCCGAAGAGAAAAGGCTTATGTTTGGTACCAAAAAGAAAAAATGAGAAGACTTTTGTACGAGTAGATGACAAATTTTCAAAACTAGTGTTTAGTCGTGCCTATATTGCAGAATCCTCTCAAATCACGAGTCAAAGGTTGTCCCTTGACTCTCTTTAACAAGTTCTCAAAGCAATATATGAACCCTCTAAAATCACGAGTCAAAGGTCGTCCCTCGACTCTCTTTAGCAAGTTCTCAAAGAAATATATGAACCGTTCCCCTGAGGTACGGTTGACCCTAAATTCTGCATTTTATTAAATGAGTTTGTATACGGGTAAAACCGAGGATACAGTCATGCTCGGTTTCCCATTGTCATGGTTATATCCGGGCAGGATGCAATCGACTTATCGAGGATAAGGCTCCAGGCTCGATCTAGAACGAGGCGTTGAAGCAGAGGCGGTTAACCACTATAGGGAGGAGACCAGAATACCCGCCCTCAAATCGGATATTTCGGCATCAATCTCGGCAACAGCTGTCACCAGATTTCTTTTCCTTACTTAGAATTGTACTATGGTTAGGACTCTTCTATTATATAAAGAGGAGGCCCCCATTCATTTAAGGGGGTTCGACAACAGAAAGAGAGAAAGAGTTCATGTAAAAAAGCATTAGAATCATCTGAGTTCATTGATATTTTCCTAAGTTTATCTTGATTATTCATTGTGTAACACCCGCCAAAAGGGGTTCGACCTCGGTTCTGGTACCCGAGGCTTGTCATCATTAGTATTTGGTCAGATCTGCATCTTTTATTTACTTATTCGTTTATCCCGTAATCTCATCTTGAATTGAATTGAGCCACATATCTTTGGCATCACACATAAATTTAATTGTTCTCCATTTTAAGGTTAAACAGTTTGGCGCCCACCGTGGGGCCAGAGATAGTAGTGGCAATTCAATTCAATATTCTAGTTACACTCGATATTTTACATTTGTTCTTTAAGGTTTGATTTCAGGTATACCTGAATGTCGGATTCCCGTTTCGTCAACTTTCAAGTCGAGCTAAGCCATCACGAGCATAATGATGGGGGCGTACTTAATAACAACGCGCCCCCTGTTAATCCTGTTCAAGTCGGATCATCGGTGGGCAACGTACCGGCCGGCGAGAATAACGGAGACATGCTAGAACAACTCCAAAATCAGTTAGACATGGCTATGGCCCAATTACAGGCCCAGCAAGAGATCATAGCGCGATTGCAGAACCGGAGTCAGGCACCCGATATTGCTCCATCAGAAAAGACCCAGGATACGGAAGAAAGGGATGTCACTCGGAATAACGAGAACCATCTCGGGCAGGGCGGCGAACTGATAAGAATGCTCGGAGAATTGACAAAACGAGTCGAGTCCTGCGAAAAAAAGATAGATGCGAACGATAAGAAGGTGGAGAACTACAACTCGAGGGTCGATCAGATTCCAGGGGCCCCGCCGGTGTTGAAGGGACCAGATTCAAAAAAATTCATTCAAATGCCATTTCCACTGAGTGCGGCGCAAATGAAGATCCCTAAGAGATTTCGCATGCCCGATATCTCGAAGTATAATGGGACAACGGACCCAAACGAACATTTGACTGCATATACGTGTGCTATTAAGGGGAATGATCTCGCCGATGACGAAAGGGAATCAGTGCTGCTTAAGAAATTCGGGGAAACCCTGTCGAAGGGGGCAATGATTTGGTATCATAACTTGCCCGAGCATTCAATCGATTCATTTGCCATGCTCGCTGATGCTTTCGTCAAGGCCCATGCTGGGACTATCAAGGACGAAACCCGAAAATCGGACTTGTTCAACGTCAAGCAGCGAGATGACGAGACCCTTCGCGCGTTTGTTGCCCGATTTCAAATGGAGCGCATGGACTTACCTCCGGTCACTGACGATTGGGCCGTTTAGCACTCAAGGGCTCAATTCAAGAAGCTCGATCACATCTATGGAGCTAAAGCAAAATCTGATAGAATACCCGGCGATGGCCTGGGCTGATGTACACAACAGGTATTAATCAAAGATCAGGGTCGTAGATGATAAGATTCTGAGGACCGCTTCGGTATCATGGCATTCTGGTAAAGGGAGTGACCAATCGAAGAGGGCGGCAGATCGGGATTACAGATCATCATATGATAGGTACCAAACTTACCCGCTCGATCGAAGGGGAAATGGGTGCAACAGCGAATCAGGCAAGAATGATAGGAGAAATGATCGAAGGAACGATCGAGGCCAAAGTAGTCGGGGACTGATAAATAGAAATGCTATTGATAGAGCCTCGGGAAACAGAGGAACGCCAAGGTTATCCGAATATAATTTCTGCGTCGATGTAGCGACCATACCGACGACCGTTATCCGTAACAGAGAAACAAGGCATCCAAGGCCAATCCAATCTGATCCAGAGAAGCGGAATGAAATCCTTATTTGAAAATACCATCATACTCACGGCCATCGGATTGAAGATTGTCGATAGTTGAGAGAGGAGGTTGCTCGTCTGTTCAATTTGGGACATCTTCGAGAATTCCTAAGTGAACGAGGAAAAACTCATTTCAAGAATGTGGACTTTAATAAGCAGGATAGGGCGGAAGAGCCTCAGCAGGTGATACACATGATCGTGGGAGGAACGGACATTCCCATTGGGCCGGTTGTAAAACGCACCAAAATTTCCATAATAAGGGAAAAGCGTATTCTGAGAAATTGATGGTATTTGCATTGGAATTCGTTTAAACAGGGTAGAGATTTGATAATTCATGCTGATCATTCTCTTCCTGTCCATGTTGATTACACCAAGGCAGTTAACTTACTCAAACCTTCAATTTCAGTAGCCACTTCGTTCATCCTAGGCCTATCTTCTCCATGCAATTGAAGACAACTCTTCACTAGCTCAACTATCTTATGAAGTTGCTCAAGATTCCCTTCTCGCAAAATAGGACGATCAAGAATTTGAAGTAAGCGATTGTTATTCACGGACTAAACAAAATGATCAGCCAAATTCCTTTGTTTATCGTTTCTAGCTCTAATAATAGGTTTCAACCCCGTTAGATGTTCTGCCAGAGCTACTCCAAAGCTGTAAACATCACTTTTTTCTGTCAATTGACTTGTGCACAAATATTCAGGATCCAAGTACCCAAATGTCCCTTGAACTAATGTTGCCACATGTGTTTGATCTAGAGGAATTAACCTTGAAGCTCCAAAATCTGCCACTTTAGCTGTGTAAACACTATCTAACAATATGTTGGCAGACTTAATGTCCCTATGAATTATAGGCATGGATGCAAATGAATGAAGGTAAGCAAGTGTAGTGGCTATGTCTGCTGCAATCCTCAAACGGTTTTGCCAAGTTAACCAACCCGCTTCAC
The DNA here is from genome assembly GCF_019175385.1 of Lycium barbarum. Lineage (NCBI taxonomy): Eukaryota > Viridiplantae > Streptophyta > Magnoliopsida > Solanales > Solanaceae > Lycium > Lycium barbarum. The sequence goes on along the minus strand of NC_083344.1, from coordinate 114,742,829 downwards.
ATTGGTTGTGAATATGCTCGTAAAGAGTTCCTTCAGAGACGTACTCATAAACCAATAAAGTAACTTCATCTTCCAAACAACACCCAAAGAGCCTCACCATATTTCGATGGTTGATTTGAGTGAGAATAAGCACCTCATTCATAAACTGCTCAATTTGACTCTCGTCCACAATTCTAGATTTTTTAATGGCAACTATGCGATTATCACATAACACACCTCTATATACAATCCCATTGCCACCACGACCAAGAATTCTGTCTTTGGCATAATTGTTTGTGGCTTTCTTGAGTTCCTCACCTGTATAAATTTTTGTTGCTTCCACACCGCCCTCTGTAGGGGAGATTCTACGCTTCAATAATAAACCACCATTTTGTTGGAAGAACTTTTCCCTGACTTTGATCAGTTTTCTTTTCTTGATGCTGAAATAGAGCCAAGTTATCCCAACCACTAGGGATATAAAGCCTACTCCCATATCTGTGTAAATGCAATTACTAATTAGTAGAGTTGAACTTTCATTGTCTTTTTCAATTCAAAAGTAATGGATTGTACACTGTTAAAACTTGAATCTAAACTCGCGGAATTGAACAATAAAGAAGAGAAGGAGTGGAGAGAACATTGTCTGTATTTCTCTGCAAAAATGAGAAAAGGTGAGTATACAAAATATCTCCTAGGCTATTTATATAGCTGTCCTAATCGACTTACTCAGCTAAATCTAATTGACCAGTCACAGTCAAGCTTCTAACGAACAAACTACGTGTTTAACTCCCTAACTAACTTGTGTTGTACAACATAATTAACTGACTGTGCAGCTTTACTAATTCTAACAAACACATTCATTTTACTATTGAATGTATATGCTAACAGTTAGCATTGGTGTTCCAAGTGACTTGTTTCAGACTCATAAAAGAAAGTTCTGTATCATTCAAAAATAGTCTCTATTTGTGAAAATTATTGAGTAAATCTTGGTCTTTGATCAAAACATCCTATGAAAAATATGTTGTATCGTATTTTGGTAATAAAAACATACAAAACATTATGGGAAAACAAAAATACTGCTCCGCCACATGTTTTGTACGTGTATGAAAATGAAAAACAATAAAAACCAAATTTTGGTTAAATAAGAAAGGCTTAAGCCATCCGTTGTCACCTAAACTTGTTCACAAATTTCACTTAGATACCTCAACTCAGAGGTGTAACTATTAAACCCAGATTCGAACACGTGACCTTAGGGAGGTTTTGCAACCCCTTAACCGCTACGCTAGACCTTCAGCTTGTGTCAAAGGGTGTCAACACTGGTATGGATACTTATAAAATCAAAAATTCACCTATCTACACAACGTAATTTTCCCGCGAAGGGGTGTCGCTTGACACCCTCGGGAAAGGGTAGTTTCACCCTTGCCTCTACCACTCTGGTTAGATCCACTTAAGACACATTTTTAACAGACAGTGAAAAATATAACGGGTGTGTAGTTCACGTGCGGATAATGGGGGAAAACGACGAATTAAATGAGGGCACGTGGCATTTGGACTCAAAATAATCATTAAAATTGAATTGGGAATTTTAAAAAAAAAATTAAAAGAAACCCTGTTTCTGCATCCCCACACCCCTGTAGCCAGCCCTCCCCCATTTTTCTCCTCTTTAGAACACTGCCCGTCTTCCCTCATCTCCCATTCCCAAAAAGTTTATGTTCTTTTCTTTCTATTAGTGTTGCTATTCTTTTTGAACCATACAAGTAATGAGATAAGGTGAATAATTAATGTGGGGTGGTGTTTGTTGGCCGGTGGCCGGAAGTGGGTGGCTCCGTCCAAAAATGGAAAGATAAATTTTTGATCGATTCTGTTGGAAGATTAAGGTTCAGCCCTTCTTCTTCACATTGATATCCAACTATGAAATTTCCTCCGCCCAGATCTTATTTTCGCCGGAAACAATGGAGTTTCGTTGAAAAATTGTTTCAGACCTTCTCTTATTTTTCATTTTAATGAACTCCTTTTCTTGAGGGTGATCGGCCACAACAGAAAACTCGAATGGTGACCTCAAATCAGGCTGAGAGAAACTCCAATTTCTCAATTTGATTTCAATTTCAGTACTAGATTTTGATGGACTGTTAGGAAGAATAATTTAAAGTTGGGTTGGGTTAACTGAGGTGTTTTTTTGCCGATGATATTAGTAGTGGCGCCACTGGTCATAGTGGCGGGATCACGACTGAGGGTGGTAGGGACAAATAATGAAGAAGATAAATTTTTTGGCTAAATAATGCCCTTTCATGCACCTGACTTGTGTGTATTACATAAATTTTGCCATATTGGCAAAAAGTGTCTGAGTGGTTCAAATCTAGAGGGTGAAGTGTTTAATAGGTACAAGTCTGGGTTGAGGTGTGTAAGTGGAATTTGTGGACAAATTTAAGTGGCGACGGATGATTTAAGCCAATAAGAAAACTTTGCAAAATAGCTTGAAATGAAGTGAAAAAAGAAACATTCAAAAAATTATGGAGTGATAACGAGAACTCCAGGCTTCCCAGTCATTTTCTAGCATGGAAAATCACATTAGCAGCAAGTATTTGTTTTTGTGGTTATGAAATTTGTTCGAGATATTTACCTAGAGAGAACTTGATCCATGGGAACGGAGAGTAGGGAGAAATACATGAAAGATGACCATTATTTTTGCGATCATCGGTATATCCATCGGGACAAGAACAATAGAAAATCCCCAGGGTGTTTGTGCTGTTCTTTTCACACGAATTGGTGTTTGGGTCAGCACATTCATCGATATCTGGCAACCAAAGAAATAAATTGTAATATTAACATCATAAGTATTTTATTACGGGTTTAATTTTTATACATGACAATATTTTTTTAAACAATCAGTCATCTTAGAGGTTATTAAGGATACAAAAACAATAATAGTTATGTCTCCGTTCGGAACAATTTATGGTAGATTAAATGAATCTTCACTAACAACATTAGTAGTAATCAACTTAAAAAATAAGATGATGAAATTAGTAAGTAGTAATTAACTTGAAAAATATGATAGGTAAATTTTTATAGCAAGTCAAACTGCACCGATAATGTAAAAAGTTATTTACGAATAAAAGATAAGTCCATTTAATAAAGCATAAAGAAGCTTTGGCATCCTCAGCGGTTAGCACTATGGTAATGTTTTTAGGTCTCGTTTGTTTTCAATAAGATTAAGACGTTTGAATCTTAATGCGCATCTGAATGATTACGATGTTATCTCTAGATCTGAACACCGAACGATTAAGACTGTTTGTTTTTATCAACATCTGTATGTGCATAATGTGTTTATATAAACATAATAAATATACAATTCAAATAAAAAAGTAACTAAATATTAGAAAATAAATACAAATGTAATAAAATAAAAATATTATTTGATAAAACAATGAAACATTTATGTTCGCTAGTAGCGGCGGAGATGATTTGTGGTGGTGGTGGGTGGAGTAGGTGTGTGGTGTTGGGAGGGTTGTGGGTGGTGGTGGTGCCGTGGGTCTGGGCGTAGGGGTTGGTGTGGTGGTGGGTTGGTTGTGGGATTGGGGGGTGAGTGGATAGTTATGGGGGTGGTGGTGCGTAGGTGGGGGATTGGGGTGTTGTTGGTGGTGGTGGTGAGTGGGGGTAGGGTTGGGGTGGGTTGGTATAGTGGGGTGGGTGTAACACCCCACATCTTGGAACTGAGATTAAGCTCATATCATTTGAGTTCTAGTGGAAACACTGAAGGTTTGAACGTTTTGCGAAAATGGTTGATAGGCCTACTTCGGGCAGCGATAACTCCTTGATCGGTTTGGAATTAGGAAATCACCCTCAATGAAGTTGTAGTATGTAGAAATACCTTTCTAACGATATAAGGACCAAGCCAATCAGAGATCGGAGCAAGGAGATATGATCGTCTCAATATGGCTAATAGTAAGACACTTGAAATCCTCTAGAATTGGCTAAGTTTTCGATACGTCTTCCTTCCAGTCAAATTTCGTAAAATTCCGTTGGGATATTGAGCAAACTTCCTTGATGAAAGTTGTAGCCCTTTGAAATAGATTTCCAACGGTTTATTCTGGGGGTCAAACGGACATCTGTGCAAAGAGTTATACCCATTTTACTGAAGCATGTTTGCTGGAAATTCTGGCTGCATTACGATGACGTTACGGGCCGTAACACGTGTTACGGGCCGTAACAGTGAGCCGTAACACACCAAAAATTACCAGAACCTCACTGGAAATTTTCACCAAGGTACGGTTCCAAGTTACAGTCCGTACTTCTTGTTACGGGACCGTAACATGGGGCGTATTTTGGTCCGTAAGTATGTTTCGGGTCACCTGACTTCTAGAAGCCATAACCCTATCATAAGTTGGGAATTTGGGAAAACCCAAATAACGAAAGTTGTAGATAATTGAAATACCTTTCCAACCATAGGTCGTGGTCCCACAGGTGATATCGGGATAGGGAGATATGGACGTTTTAAGACCAAAAGGTCCCAACCCGATTTCAAGTTGGGTCAAACCCATTTCCCTTTGGTATTTAAGGGAAATGTTAACCCTAGCAGCCACATTTCATCACATTTTCAGATTTTAGAGAGAGATAGAGAGAGAAAGAGAGAGAGAGGGGAGAGTTAGAGAGAGAAAGTAGAGAATCAACCAAGTTGAAGGCCCCGAATCCCGAGGCTCGTGAAGGATAAAGTGTAGTACAAGTTGTTGCCGTCATTCTAAGCTAAAAATCAAACTTGGGGATGTTGATTTCGTGGTGACTACTCATAAAAGGTAATGTTTCTACTCCCTAATTATTTATAGTTATGAATTGATGAATTCTTGGGAGAAAAATAAATGGGTTTGATAGAGAGAATTATATGAACTATGCTAAAGTTGTTGGATTGTTGACTTGGGATTGTTGAATTCATAAGGGTGATAAAGAATGATGTTAATTACATCTAATTGAGATTGTAGAATTAGATAGAAGCAATAGAATGGGGATTGGGTGAAGAAAACACCATTAAAGAGGGTTATAGAGCTTCATGCCCACCAAGTGTTTGATAAAATGCTTAGATGAACAAAGTATGGATATTGTTGCTAATATAGAATCCCTATGACCTGTATTGCTATAGATTTAAGTTGAAGGGATTGAAGGACATTGTGATACGTTCAAAAGAGGGAAGTTAAGGTATGTAGAACTTCCATCCACATGTGGGAATCTCTACGTTCTTCCCCATGATCCGTTTCGTAAAATCCATGAAGTTCAAATCCTAGGGCAGTAAACCCAACATATTGGTAGCCCGTAATGATGTATTTATGTACATGAATTTTGTATCTATATTCGTTATTGTATTCCTAATCTTCCATTACGGTTATTAGGAAATCCTAGCTTAATCCAAGAATCATGAATTCTTCCTCATGTGTTCTCATTATGTTTATATGAAACTTTATGATTTCATCCAGCAAGTTACAAGCATGTTTTCAAGACAAATCTATATATATATATATATATATATATATATATATATATATATATATATATATATATGATTTCGAACTATTGTTATTACTCATGAACCAAAAACATGTTTTGCAAGACTATGACGATTCATGAACACTATGTACAAGCAAGTTATGATTCATGATATACCATGGGCAGAAAGTGCCACTATTTTATACGTTCATGTTTTGAGAGTTGCATTAATTACTGAGGAGGGCTTCAGATAGCCTAAAACTACGTAGCCACCGTAGGATGAGAATTGCTCCACCCATGTCCCGGACGATCTCTCATAATGACTGGATCCTTTCATATTTTATCAAATCTCATGTTCCCTGGCAAGGACTGAGTGTTCTGCTGGCGGGACGCAAGCACCAGACCATGGATCGGTTATAAGTTATTGCTCTCCCTACTTATCATGTTTTACTTATGATATATATATGCATATATATGTACTCATGCTCATGCTTATGCCCATGCTCATGTTCATGTCCAGGTCTTCAGTTTCAGTTCTTATCATGTTGTTCCATGTCCCATGTTAATTCTTTCAGTTGTTTTACATACCAGTACATTCAATGTGCTGACGTCCCCTTTATTGCCCGGGGGCCTGCATTTCACGATGCAGGTACGAATTTACAGGACGACGCCTCTGCTCGTTAGGATCTGCACGTACCAGCTTATTGGTTAGCCCCATCTCATTCGGGGTTTAGACATTGTATTTCTTTATTTAGTTTTGCATCTAAAGGTATGCTGGGGGCCTTGTCCCAGTAAGTATGTTTTCCAATCAGACTCATGATAGAGGTTTCATAGACTAGACAAGTCAGTTATGTTATGTCAGACATTTGGAGTTGTATAGCCATTTTGGCTCACTCATGTTTAAACAAATACTTTATTAAGTATTATGACTTACTACGTTTTATAAAGGCTCATCATGCATTCACGTTATATTCCGCTTATGTTATGTATCATGATGATTCAGCAAGCCTTGTGGTTCGCTCGGTCACATGCAGTCAGGCACCGAGTGCCGTGTTACGTCCAGGCCATGGTTCGGGGCGTGACAAAGCTTGGTATCAGAGCCTAGGTTCAAGTGTCTTTAGGGTGTCTATGAAACTGTGTCCAGTGGGGTCACTTTTATATGTGTGAGGGCCCCATACATATAAACAGTTGACCACCAAGACATTCAGGATCGTCTCACTTCATTTATATTTTAGATCGTGCATTTAGAGGTGTATTTCTAGGATGGCTTCCTAATTCGTGCGTGTACGTGTTTTCAGAAAATGCCCTACAAAAGAAATTACAAGAAGAGAAACACAGCTACCAGCCAAAGGGCTGCCGCGGAAGTAGCTCACGAAGAGACTATTCCGACTCAAACAATAGTCCCCACTGCTCCTACAGCTACACCTCCTAACACTTCGGACATGGATATGAGAGGAGCCATCCAGCTGCTTACTCAGATTGTTGCTAACCAGGCGCAGAGACAAGAATCAGCCCCTAGCTTAAGTGCTAGTGGTGGGTCAAATAGTTCAAGAACTCTGGAATTCTTACGAATGAAACCTCCAACTTTCACAGGGACTAAGGCTGAGGAGGATCCGCAGAACTATATTGATGGCCTACAGAATGTGTTTCGTATTATGCATGTCACTGAGACTGAGGCAGCAGAGTTTGGTGCTTTTCAGCTGCAGGATGTTGCTCTTATTTGGTATGAGACATGGGGGTAGGGTTGGGGTGGGTTGGTATAGTGGGGTGGGCGTAACACCCCGCATCTTGGAACTGAGATTAAGCTCATATCATTTGAGTTCTAGTGGAAACACTGAAGGTTTGAACGTTTTACGAAAATGGTTGATAGGTCTACTTCGGGCAGCGATAACTCCTTGATCGGTTTGGAATTAGGAAAGCACCCTCAATGAAGTTGTAGTATGTAGAAATACCTTTCTAACGATATAAGGACCAAGCCAATCAGAGATCGGAGCAAGGAGATATGATCGTCTCAATATGGCTAATAGTAAGGCACTTGAAATCCTATAGAATTGGCTAAGTTTTCGATACGTCTTCCTTCCAGTCAAATTTCGTAAAATTCCGTTGGGGAATTGAGAAAACTTCCTTGATGAAAGTTGTAGCCCTTTGAAATAGATTTCCAACGGTTTATTATGGGGGTCAAACGGACATCTGTGCAAAGCGTTATGGCCATTTTACTGAAGCCTATTCGCTGGAAATTTCGCCTGCGTTACGGTGACGTTAAGGGCCGTAACACGTGTTACGGGCCGTAACAGTGAGCCGTAACACACCAAAAATTTCCAGAACCTCACTAGAAATTTTCACCAAGGTACGGTCCCAAGTTACGGTCCGTACTTCTTGTTACGGGACCGTAACATGGGGTGTATTTTGGTCCGTAAGTACGTTTCGGGTCACCTGACTTCGAGAAGCCATAACCCTATCATAAATTGGGAATTTGGTAAAACCCAAAGAACTACAGTTGTAGATAATTGAAATACCTTTCCAACCATAGGTCGTGGTCCCATAGGTGATATCGGGATAGGGAGATATGGACGTTTTAAGACAAAAAGGTCCCAACCCGATTTCAAGTTGGGTCAAACCCATTTCCCCTTGGTATTTAAGGGAAATGTTAACCCTAGCAGCCACATTTCATCACATTTTCAGATTTTAGAGAGAGAGAGAGAGAGAGAGATAGAGAAAGAGAGAGACAGGGGAGAGTTAGAGAGAGAAAGTAGAGAATCAACCAAGTTGAAGGCCCCGAATCCCGAGGCTCGTGAAGGATAAAGTGTAGTACAAGTTGTTGCCGTCATTCTAAGCTAAAAATCGAACTTGGGGATGTTGATTTCGTGGTGACTACTCATAAAAGGTAATGTTTCTACTCCCTAATTATTTATAGTTATGAATTGATGAATTCTTGGGAGAAAAATAAATGGGTTTGATAGAGAGAATTATATGAACTATGCTAGAGTTGTTGGATTGTTGACTTGGGATTGTTGAATTCTTAAGGGTGATGAAGAATGATGTTAATTACATCTAATTGAGATTGTAGAATTAGATAGAAGTAATAGAATGGGGATTGGGTGAAGAAAACACCATTAATGAGGGTTATAGAGCTTCATGCCCACCAAGTGTTTGATAAAATGCTTAGATGAACAAAGTATAGATATTGTTGCTAATATAGAATCCCTATGACCTGTATTGCTATAGATTGAAGTTGAAGGGATTGAAGGACATTGTGATACGCTCAAAAGCGGGAAGTTAAGGTATGTAGAACTTCCATCCACATGTGGGAATCTCTACGTTCTTCCCCATGATCCGTTTCGTAAAATCCATGAAGTTCAAATCCTAGGGCAGTAAACCCAACATATTGGTAGCCCGTAATGATGTATTTATGTACATGAATTTTGTATCTATATTCGTTATTGTATTCCTAATCTTCCATTACGGTTATTAGGAAATCCTAGCTTAATCCAAGAATTATGAATTCTTCCTCATGTGTTCTCATTATGTTTATATGAAACTTTATGATTTCATCTAGCAAGTTACAAGCATGTTTTCAAGACAAATATATATATATGATTTCGAACTATTGTTATTACTCACGAACCAAAAACATGTTTTGCAAGACTATGACGATTCATGAACACTATGTACAAGCAAGTTATGATTCATGATATACCATGGGCAGCAAGTGCCACTATTTTATACGTTCATGTTTTGAGAGTTGCATTAATTACTGATGAGGGCTTCAGATAGCCTAAAACTACGTAGCCACCGTAGGATGAGGATCGCTCCACCCATGTCCCGGACGATCTCTCATAATGACTGGATCCTTTCATATTTTATCAAATCTCATGTTCCCTGGCAAGGACTGAGTGTTCTGCTGGCGGGACGCAAGCACCAGACCATGGATCGGTTATAAGTTATTGCTCTCCCTACTTATCATGTTTTACTTATGATATATATATGTATATATATGTACTCATGCTCATGCTTATGCCTATGCTCATGTTCATGTCCAGGTCTTCAGTTTCAGTTCTTATCATGTTATTCCATGTCCCATGTTAATTCTTTCAGTTGTTTTACATACTAGTACATTCAATGTGCTGACGTCCCCTTTATTGCCCGGGGGCCTGCATTTCACGTTGCAGGTACGAATTTACAGGACGACGCCTCTGCTCGTTAGGATCTGCACGTACCAGCTTATTGGTTAGCCCAATCTCATTCGGGGTTTAGACATTGTATTTCTTTATTTAGTTTTGCATCTAAAGGTATGCTGGGGGCCTTGTCCCAGTAAGTATGTTTTCCAATCAGACTCATGATAGAGGTTTCATAGACTAGACAAGTCAGTTATGTCATGTCAGACATTTGGAGTCGTATAGCCATTTTGGCTCACTCATGTTTAAACAAGTACTTTATTAAGTATTATGACTTACTACGTTTTATAAAGGCTCATCATGCATTCACGTTATATTCCGCTTATGTTGTGTATCATGATGATTCAGCAAGCCATGTTGTTCGCTCGGTCACATGCAGTCAGGCACCGAGTGCCGTGTTACGTCCAGGCCATGGTTCGGGGCGTGACAAAGCTTGGTATCAGAGCCTAGGTTCAAGTGTCTTTAGGGTGTCTATGAAACCGTGTCCAGTGGGGTCACTTTTATATGTGTGAGGGCCCCATACATATAAACAATTGACCACCAAGAAATTCAGGATCGTCTCACTTCATTTATATTTTAGATCGTGCATTTGGAGGTGTATTTCTAGGATGGCTTCCTAATTCGTGCGTGTACGTGTTTTCAGAAAATGCCCTACAAAAGAAATTACAAGAAGAGAAACACAGCTACCAGCCAAAGGGCTGCCGCGGAAGTAGCTCACGAAGAGACTGTTCCGACTCAAACAATAGTCCCCACTGCTCCTACAGCTACACCTCCTAACACTTCGGACATGGATATGAGAGGAGCCATCCAGCTGCTTACTCAGATTGTTGCTAACCAGGCGCAGTGACAAGAATCAGCCCCTAGCTTAAGTGCTAGTGGTGGGTCAAATAGTTCAGGAACTCTGGAATTCTTACGAATGAAACCTCCAACTTTCACAGGGACTAAAGCACCCTCAATGAAGTTGTAGTATGTAGAAATACCTTTCTAACGATATAAGAACCAAGCCAATCAGAGATCGGAGCAAGGAGATATGATCGTCTCAATATGGCTAATAGTAAGGCACTTGAAATCCTATAGAATTGGCTAAGTTTTCGATACGTCTTCCTTCCAGTCAAATTTCGTAAAATTCCGTTGGGAAATTGAGAAAACATCCTTGATGAAAGTTGTAGCCCTTTGAAATAGATTTCCAACGGTTTATTATGGGGGTCAAACGGACATCTGTGCAAAGAGTTATGCCCATTTTACTGAAGCATGTTTGCTGGAAATTCTGTCTGCATTACGATGAAGTTACGGGCCGTAACACGTGTTACGGGCCGTAACACGTGTTACGGGCCGTAACAGTGAGCCGTAACACACCACAAATTTCCAGAACCTCACTGGAAATTTTCACCAAGGTATGGTCCCAAGTTACGGTCGGTACTTCTTGTTACGGGACCGTAACATGGGGCGTATTTTGGTCCGTAAATACGTTTCGGGTCACCTGACTTCGAGAAGCCATAACCCTATCATAAATTGGGCATTTGGGAAAAACCAAAGAACGAAAGTTGTAGATAATTGAAATACATTTCCAACCATAGGTCGTGGTCCCGCAGGTGATATCGGGATAGGGAGATATGGACGTTTTAATACAAAAAGGTCCAAACCCGACTTCAAGTTGGGTCAAACCCATTTCCCCTTGGTATTTAAGGGAAATGTTAACCCTAGCAGCCACATTTCATCACATTTTCAGATTTTAGAGAGACAGAGAGAGATAGATAGAGGGGAGAGTTAGAGAGAGAAAGTAGAGAATCAACCAAGTTGAAGGCCCCGAATCCCGAGGCTCGTGAAGGATAAAGTGTAGTACAAGTTGTTGCCGTCATTCTAAGCTAAAAATCGAACCTGGGGATGTTGATTTCGTGGTGACTACTCATAAAAGGTAATGTTTCTACTCCCTAATTATTTATAGTTATGAATTGATGAATTCTTGGGAGAAAAATAAATGGGTTTGATAGAGAGAATTATATGAACTATGCTAGAGTTGTTGGATTGTTGACTTAGGATTGTTGAATTCATAAGGGTGATGAAGAATGATGTTAATTACATCTAATTGAGATTGTAGAATTATATAGAAGTAATAGAATGGGGATTGGGTGAAGAAAACACCATTAATGAGGGTTATAGAGCTTCATGTCCACCAAGTGTTTGATAAAATGCTTAGATGAACAAAGTATGGATATTGTTGCTAATATAGAATCCCTATGACCTGTATTGCTATAGATTGAAGTTGAAGGGATTGAATGACATTGTGATACGCTCAAAAGCGGGAAGTTAAGGTATGTAGAACTTCCATCCACATGTGGGAATCTCTACGTTCTTCCCCATGATCCGTTTCGTAAAATCCATGAAGTTCAAATCCTAGGGCAGTAAACCCAACATATTGGTAGCCCGTAATTATGTATATTCGTTATTGTATTCCTAATCTTCCATTACGGTTATTAGGAAATCCTTGCTTAATCCAAGAATCATGAATTCTTCCTCATGTGTTCTCATTATGTTTATATGAAACTTTATGATTTCATCCAGCAAGTTACAAACATGTTTTCAAGACAAATATATATATATATATATATATATATATATATATATATATATATATATATATATATATATATATATATGATTTCGAACTATTGTTATTACTCATGAACCAAAAACATGATTTGCAAGACTATGACGATTCATGAACACTATGTACAAGCAAGTTATGATTCATGATATACCATGGGCAGCAAGTGCCACTATTTTATACGTTCATGTTTTGAGAGTTGCATTAATTACTGAGGAGGGCTTCAGATAGCCTAAAAATACGTAGCCACCGTAGGATAAGGATCGCTCCACCCATGTCCCGGACGATCTCTCATAATGACTGGATTCTTTCATATTTTATCAAATCTTATGTTCCCTGGCAAGGACTGAGTGTTCTGCTAGCGGGACGCAAGCACCAGACCATGGATCGGTTATAAGTTATTGCTCTCCCTACTTATCATGTTTAACTTATGATATATATATGTACTCATGCTCATGCTTATGCCCATGCTCATGTTCATGTCCAGGTCTTCAGTTTCTGTTCTTATCATGTTATTCCATGTCCCATGTTAATTCTCTCAGTTGTTTTACATACCAGTACATTCAATGTGCTGACGTCCCCTTTATTGCCCAGGGGCCTGCATTTCACGATGCAGGTACGAATTTACAGGACGACGCCTCTGCTCGTTAGGATCTGCACGTACCAGCTTATTGGTAAGCCCCATCTCATTCGGGGTTTAGACATTGTATTTCTTTATTTAGTTTTGCATCTAAAGGTATGCTGGGGGCCTTGTCCCAGTAAGTATATTTTCCAATCAGACTCATGATAGAGGTTTCATAGACTAGACAAGTCAGTTATGTTATGTCAGACATTTGGAGTTGTATAGCCATTTTGGCTCACTCTTGTTTAAACAAGTACTTTATTAAGTATTATGACTTACTACGTTTTATAAAGGCTCATCATGCATTCTCGTTATATTCCGCTTATGTTATGTATCATGATGATTCAGCAAGCCATGTGGTTCGCTTGGTCACATGCAGTCAGGCACCGAGTGTCGTGTTACGTCCAGACCATGATTCGGGGCGTGACAAAGTTTGGTATCAGAGCCTAGGTTCAAGTGTTTTTAGGGTGTCTATGAAACCGTGTCCAGTGGGGTCACTTTTATATGTGTAAGGGCCCCATACATATAAACAGTTGACCACCAAGACATTCAGGATCGTCTCACTTCATTTATATTTTAGATCGTGCATTTAGAGGTGTATTTCTAGGATGGCTTCCTAATTCGTGCGTGTACGTGTTTTCAGAAAATGCCCTACAAAACAAATTACAAGAAGAGAAACACAGCTACCAGCCAAAGGGCTGCCGCGGAAGTAGCTCACGAAGAGACTGTTCCGACTAAAACAATAGTCCCCACTGCTCCTACAGCTACACCTCCTAACACTTCGGACATGGATATGAGAGGAGCCATCCAACTGCTTACTCAGATTGTTGCTAACCAGGCGCAGTGACAAGAATCAGCCCCTAGCTTAAGTGCTAGTGGTGGGTCAAATAGTTCAAGAACTCTGGAATTCTTACGAATGAAACCTCCAACTTTCACAGGGACTAAGGCTGAGGAGGATCCGCAGAACTATATTGATGGCCTATAGGAAGTGTTTCGTATTATGCATGTCACTGAGACTGAGGTAGCAGAGTTTGGTGCTTTTCAGCTACAGGATGTTGCTCTTATTTGGTATGAGACATGGAAACAATATCGAGGGAAGGATGCATCTTCTGCTACATGGGATGAGTTCATTGACGCTTTCTTTGGCCACTTCATGCCAATCGAGGTCCGGGAAGCAAAGGCTATGGTATTTGAGAGGTTGAGGCAGGGTAGCTTGATCGTTCAAGAGTATTATCTCAAATTTATTTCGTTGTCCAGATATGCTACTCACATGGTTCCCGACATGAGGGCGACGGTTAGGAGATTTGTACTGGGGTTGAAACCCGAATTGTATAGAGATGCCAAGACTGCTGCTCAGAATGATAAGATGACTATCTCTAAGATCTTGGCATTTGTGCAAGGTAATGAAACTGAACTGAAGGAAGAGGAAGCTTTACAGAAACAAAGGGATAAAGAATTCAACAAGAGGGCTAAATCTTCAGGTAACTTTAGTCAGGGAGGAGGTAGGCAGTTCTTCAAGAACCGGTCAGCAGGACACGCTCCATCTGCAGCTAGGGACCCAATCCCTAATTTCAGAAATGACAAAAAACAGAACTTTAGACCATCGAGTTCTCATTCTCAGGCTAGTACGAGTCAGTCAGTCTATACAATTCCAACTTGTAGCAAGTGTACTAAGAGACACTTAGGTGAATGTCGTATGGGTACAAATGCGTGCTATGGTTGCGGCCAGAAGGGCCATATTCAGAGGGACTGTCCATCAGCCAGACAGGGTACCGGAGGTAATGTGACGCAGTCCATAAATTCAACAGCTCCTCGTTACAATCAGGCCCAGCAGGGGCGTGGCACGACAAGGTCCAACAATACAGGCTGTGGTCAGAACCATTTGTATGCATTGACAGGTCGTCAAGATACAGAGGCTAGAGCAGATGTTGTCACAGGTACACTCACAGTTTTCACTTTGGAAGTATATGCCCTTATTGACCCAGGATCCACATTATCTTATGTAACCCATTTTGTTGCTAAAAAGTTTGGTATTGAACTTGAAAAATTGTATGAACCCTTTGAGGTGTCCACCCCAGTTGGGGAGTCAGTTATAGCTAGGCGTATTTACAGGGGTTGCCCAGTTTTAGCCTATCACCGCAGAACCATAGCTGATTTAGCGGAATTAGAAATGGTAGATTTCGATGTGATCATGGATATGGACTGGTTAGCTTCATGTTATGCCACAGTATGTTGTAGAACTAAGGTGGTAAGATTCGAGTTTCCTAATGAGTCAGTCATAGAATGGGATGGTAATTCAGTAGTACCCAGGGGTAGATTCATTTCTTACCTAAAAGCCAAAAAATTGATTTCCAAAGGTTATATCTACTACCTAGTTCGAGTCAAGGATTCAGATGCCCAGACTCCAACTCTTCAATCTGTCCCAGTTGTAAATGAATTCCCAGAAGTCTTCCCAGAAGATCTTCCAGGAGTCCCTCCTGACAGGGAGATTGAATTTGGAATTGATCTACTTCCCGATACTCAGCCGATATCTATTCCGCCATACAGGATGGCTCCAGCAGAGTTAAAAGAGTTAAAATCCCAGTTGAAAGATCTACTTGATAAGGGGTTTATTAGGCCCAGTGTTTCGCCTTGGGGTGCACCAGTCTTGTTTGTTCGAAAGAAGGATGGTTCCTTACGTATGTGTATAGACTACCGTCAACTGAACAAGGTCACTATTAAGAACAGGTATCCTCTTCCTAGAATAGATGACTTATTTGACCAACTGTAGGCTGCCCAATGTTATTCCAAGATTGACCTCGGATCAGGCTATCATTAGTTAAAGGTTAAGGAAGTTGATATTCCGAAGACCGCTTTCAGAACCCATTATGGCCATTTTGAATTTCTTGTTATGTCATTTGGGTTGACAAATGCGCCAGCTGCTTTCATGGATCTTATGAATAGGGTTTTCAAACCTTATCTCGATTTATTCGTCATTGTCTTCATTGATGATATTTTGGTGTATTCCCGTAATGAGGCTGATCATGCAGAACATCTCAGAATAGTGTTGTAGACTCTTAAAGATCGCGAACTTTTTGCAAAATTCTCAAAGTGTGAGTTTTGGCTTAAATCAGTGGCATTCTTAGGCCATGTGATCTCGGGTGAAGGTGTTAAAGTTGATTCTCAGAAAATTGATGCCGTGAGGAGTTAGCCCAGACCCACCTCAGTTTCTGATATAAGGAGTTTCTTGGGTCTGGCAGGCTATTATCGACGCTTCGTAGAAGGATTTTCTTCTATCTCTGCTCCGTTGACTAAGTTGACTCGGAAGAAAGTTAAGTTCCAATGGTCAGATGCTTGTGAGTGAAGCTTTGAGGAGTTGAAGAAAAGATTGACTTCTGCTCCAGTTTTGACTTTGCCAGAGGGAACTAAAGGATTCGTGGTTTATTGTGATGCTTCGGGAGTTGGTCTCGGATGTGTCTTAATGCAGCATGGTAAGATTGTAGCTTATGCATCTCGTCAGCTTAAGGTTCACGAAAAGAATTATCCGACTCATGACTTAGAGTTGGCAGCTGTAGTTTTTGCACTTAAGATATGGCGTTATTATTTGTATGGAGTGCACGTTGATATTTTCATAGATCATAAAAGCCTGCAGTATATATTCAAACAAAGGGAGCTAAATCTTAGACAGAGGAGATGGCTCGAATTGCTTAAGGATTATGATGTGGATATTCTCTATCATCCAGGGAAAGCGAATGTTGTAGCTGATGCTCTTAGTCGGCATTCCATGGGAAGTTTAGCCCACGTGGACGTGGATAAGAGAGTTGTGATAAAGGAAGTTCACCGTTTGGCCAATCTTGGAGTTCGACTTTTGGACTCCGAGGATGGTGGTGTGGTTGTTCAAAATAGTGCTCTTTCCTCTTTAGTCGTTGAAGTCAAGGAGAAACAATCTAGTGATCCCTATTTATTGCAGCTGAAGGAGGGGATTCACAAGCATAAGGCAACGACTTTTGAACAAGGGGGAGATGATGGTACCTTGAGGTACCAAGGCAGATTATGTGTCCCAGATGTAGATGGGCTCAGAGAGCGAATCATGTCAGAAGCTCACAATTCCAGGTATTCCATTCACCCAAGTTCCACTAAGTTGTATCATGATCTCAAGGAGATTTACTGGTGGAACGATATGAAGAAGAATGTGGCAGATTTTGTAGCTAAGTGCCCGAACTGTCAGCAGGTGAAAGCCGAACCCCAGAGGCCTGGTGGCTTGGCTCAGAATATTGATATTCCTGTTTGGAAATGGGAAATGATCAATATGGATTTTGTATCAGGTTTACCTCGTTCATCTAGGAGACATGACTCTATTTGGGTGATCGTTGACCGGCTTACTAAGTCAGCACACTTTTTGCCAATCAAGACCACAGATTCAGCAGAAGATTATGCCAAGCTGTATGTTAATGAGATTGTCAGATTGCATGGGACACCAGTGTCCATTATTTCATATCGTGGTGCTCAGTTTACAGCGAACTTCTGGAAATCCTTTCAGAAAGGATTGGGTACCAAGGTTAACCTCAGCACAGCTTTTCATCCACAAACAGATGGTCAGGCAGAGCGTACTATTCAGACTCTGGAGGATATGTTGAGAGCATGCGTCTTGGATTTCAAAGGTAATTGGGATGATCACTTACCTCTCATTAAGTTTTCTTATAATAACAGTTATCATGCTAGTATTGGGATGGCACCATTTGAAGCTCTGTATGGGCGAAGGTGCAGATCACCTATTGGTTGGTTCGAAGTAGGTAAAGCAGAGTTGTTAGGACCAGATTTGGTTTATCAAGCTATGGAGAAAGTCAAGTTAATACAGGAGCGTTTGAAAATAGCTCAGAGTCGCCAGAAGTCTTATACAGATGTGAGACGAATGGATTTAGAATTTTCAGTTGATGATTGGGTGTTCCTTAAAGTCTCACCCATGAAAGGTGTTATGAGATTTGGGAAGAAAGGGAAGCTAAGTCCCAGATATATTGGACCTTACAGAATTCTACGAAAGGTCGGTCTAGTGGCCTATGAACTTGAGTTGCCACAAGACTTGGCTGCTGTACATCCCGTATTTCATGTGTCCATGTTGAGGAAGTGTGTAGGAGACCCATCGTTGGTTGTTTCTACTGATACTATAACAGTTAAGGATGGGTTGACCTATGAGAAGATCCCCGTAGCCATTCTTGATCGTCAAGTTCGCAAGTTGAGAACTAAGGAAGTAGCCTCAGTAAAGGTCTTATGGAGGAGCCAGAAGGTTGAAGAGGCTACATGGGAAGCCGAAGAAGACATGAAATCCAGATATCCTCACTTGTTTGAAGTGCAGGCAGATAGACTTCAAGGTAAATAAATTTAATATTCATGTTATGTCCATTATGTATTCATGCCTCACGTTTCACGTTCAAGTTCATGTATTCGCTATTCATGTCTCATGTTTGGGCACTGATGTTTTCAAGAAACTATGTCATGTCAGTTTCCATGCCCCATGTCATGTTATGTCTCATGTTCCACGCTCATGTCAGCTATCCAGTGCCCATGATCATGCCTCAGTATTCATGTTTCCATATAACCATGTCATGTTAGTTCAGTCTCCATGTTTCATGTCATGTTTCCTTCACGTTCATGTAGTCAAGCCATGTCCAGCCATATTCTTAACCATGACCCATCATTCGAGGATGAATGATCCCAAGAGGGAGATATTGTAACACCCCACATCTTGGAACTGAGATTAAGCTCATATCATTTGAGTTCTAGTGGAAACACTGAAGGTTTGAACGTTTTGCGAAAATGGTTGATAGGCCTACTTCGGGCAGCGATAACTCCTTGATTGGTTTGGAATTGGGAAAGCACCCTCAATGAAGTTGTAGTATGTATAAATACCTTTCTAACGATATACGGACCAAGCCAATCAGAGATCGGAGCAAGGAGATATGATCGTCTCAATATGGCTAATAGTAAGGCACTTGAAATCCTATAGAATTGGCTAAGTTTTCGATACGTCTGCCTTCCAGTCAAATTTCGTGAAACTCCTTTTTGAATTTGAGAAAACTTCCTTGATGAAAGTTGTATCCCTTTGAAATAAATTTCCAACGGTATATTATGGGGGTCAAACGGACATCTGTGCAAAGAGTTATGCCGATTTTACTGAAGCCTATTCGCTGGAAATTCTGGCAGCGTTACGGTGACGTTACGGGCCGTAACACGTGTTACGGGCCGTAACAGTGAGCCGTAACACACCAAAAATTTCCAGAACCTCACTGGAAATTTTCACCAAGGTACGGTCCCAAGTTAAGGTCCGTACTTCTTGTTACGGGACCATAACATGGGGCGTATTTTGGTCCGTAAATACGTTTCGGGTCACCTGACTACGAGAGGCCATAACTCTATCATAAATTAGGAATTTAGGAAAACCCAAAGAACAAAAGTTGTAGATAATTGAAATACCTTTCCAACCATAGGTCGTGGGCCCACAGGTAACATCGGGATAGGGAGATATGGACATTTTAAGTCAGAAAGGTCCCAACCCAATTTCAAGTTTGGTCAAACCCATTTCCCCTTGGTATTTAAGGGAAATGTTAACCCTAGCAGCCACATTTCATCACATTTTCAGATTTTAGAGAGAGATAGAGAGAGAGAGAGGGGACAGTTAGAGAGATAAAGTAGAGAATCAACCAAGTTGAAGGCCCCGAATCCCGAGGCTCGTGAAGGATAAAGTGTAGTACAAGTTGTTACCGTCATTCTAAGCTAAAAATCAAACTTGGGGATGTTTATTTCGTGGTGACTACTCATAAAAGGTAATGTTTCTACTCCCTAATCATTTATAGTTGTGAATTGATGAATTCTTGGGAGAGAAATAAATGGTTTTGATAGAGAGAATTATATGAACTATGCTAGAGTTGTTGGATTGTTGACTTGGGATTGTTGAATTCATATGGGTGATGAAGAATGATGTTAATTACATCTAATTGAGATTGTAGAGTTAGTTAGAAGTAATAGAATGGGGATTGGGTGAAGAAAACACCATTAATGAGGGTTATAGAGCTTCATGCCCACCAAGTGTGATAAAATGCTTAGCTGAACAAAGCATGGATATTGTTGCTAATATAGAATCCCTATGACCTGTATTGCTATAGATTGAAGTTGAAGGGATTGAAGGACATTGTGATACGCTCAAAAGCGGGAAGTTAAGGTATGTAGAACTTCCATCCACATGTGGGAATCTCTACGTTCTTCCCCATGATCCGTTTCGTAAAATCCATGAATTTCAAATCCTAGGGCAGTAAACCCAACATATTAGTAGCCCGTAATTATGTATTTATGTACATGAATTTTGTATCTATATTCGTTATTGTATTCCTAATCTTCCATTACGGTTATTAGGAAATCCTAGCTTAATCCAAGAATCATGAATTCTTCCTCATGTGTTCTCATTATGTTTATACGAAACTTTATGATTTCGTCCAGCAAGTTACAAGCATGTTTTCAAGACAAATATATATATATATATATATATATATATATATATATATATATATATATATATGATTTCGAACTATTGTTATTACTCATGAACCAAAAACATGTTTTGCAAGACTATGACGATTCATGAACACTATGTACAAGCAAGTTATGGTTCATGATATACCATGGGCAGCAAGTGCCACTATTTTATACATTCATATTTTGGGAGTTGCATTAATTACCGAGGAGGGCTTCAGATAGCCTGAAACTACGTAGCCACCGTAGGATGAGGATCGCTCCACCGATGTCCCGGACGATCTCTCATAATGACTGGATCCTTTCATATTTTATCAAATCTCATGTTCCCTGGCAAGGACTGAGTGTTCTGCTGGTGGGACGCAAGCACCAGACCATGGATCGGTTATAAGTTATTGCTCTCCCTACTTATCATGTTTTACTTATGATATATTTGTATATATATATATATATATATATATATATATATATATATATATATATATATATATATATATATATATATGTACTCATGCTCATGCTTATGCCCATGCTCATGTTCATGTCCAGGTCTTCAGTTTCAGTTCTTATCATGTTATTCCATGTCCCATGTTAATTCTTTCAGTTGTTTTACATACCAGTTGTTTCAGAAGTCCCCTTTATTGCCAGGGGGCCTGCATTTCACGATGCAGGTACGAATTTACAAGACGACGCCTCTGCTTAGGATCTGCACGTACCAGCTTATTGGTGAGCCCCATCTCATTCGGGGTTTAGACATTGTATTTCTTTATTTAGTTTTGCATCTAAAGGTATGCTGGGGGCCTTGTCCCAGTAAGTATGTTTTCCAGTCAGACTCATGATAGATGTTTCATAGACTAGACAAGTCAGTTATGTCATGTCAGACATTTGGAGTCGTATAGCCATTTTGGCTCACTCATGTTTAAACAAGTACTCTATTAAGTATTATGACTTACTACGTTTTATAAAGGCTCATCATGCATTCACGTTATATTCCGCTTTTGTTATGTATCATGATGATTCAGCAAGCCATGTGATTCGTTCGGTCACATGCAGTCAGGCACCGAGTGCCGTGTTACGTCCAGGCCATGGTTCGGGGCGTGACAGTGGGGTAGTGGAGGGTTGGGGAGGGTTTTAGGTGGAGGGGCGGGGTGGAGTTGGTGCTAAAAATTATCCATACAAAATACCTCTTAATGATATTAATACTTTTTTGAAAATCTTAATGATTAAGACCTATTAAGATCAATTAAATGCTTAGATCTAAATGTAAATAAATGCAATTAATGACCTAAGGTCTGAACTATTCAAATTCAGACCTCCATTAAGTGCAAACAACTGAGGCCCAGTGCAGTTCGAACTTTTTGTTTTCTTAAACAAGCTACTCCCTTAAACCCAAAAAGATCGTCTTACTTTTTTTATTAGTTTGTCCAAAAAAAATTGACAAATTTATATTTAGAAACAATTTAAAGATGATTTACCGTCACACAAATATCTAAAATTTGTTTTGGACCACACATTTCAAAAGCTTTCCTTTATTTCTTAAACTAAGTGTCAAATCAAATTAAGACAATTTTTTTTGGGAACGGAGAGAGTATATGTGGGTGTGTGTCTATATATATAATTTTTTTTAATTACATACGGGGTAGGGGAAGGGGAAGGGATTACAACGTGGGGATTACAATGTGAGGATTTAAACCTTCACCAACAAGGTAAAAGTTCAGGTAACCAACCAACTGAGCTACTAAGATCCCTACAAGGGAGTATATATTAGACTTAAGGAAAGATTACAGTTCCCTTCGAACTCGATCTTATCCCATTACTCTTATGTCGATGCAACAACTGAAATTAGATATTCCCTCTACTTCAATTTATGTAATACACTTTTTTTTTTAAGTGTGTCCCAAAAAGAATGACTTAAAACTTTCCTTTTTACCTTTAATGAAATGATTTACACAAGTACATATATATTTTTTTTACCACAAGTTTCAAAAGTCTTTCTTTCTTTTTTAAACTCCGTACCTGATTAAGTTATATCACATAACTTGGGACGGAGCGAGTAACATTCTTTAGAAATATAAACTAAATATTTTAGTAAAGCCAACTTCTGCACAGCTCTTACTGTTGACAAATAGTGGCACTTTCATAGTCTCATTTGTTTCCTTATAATCAATTTAACAAATATTCGAGAAAATCTATATACATACTCTTTTCTATCTCATTTTGTACAGTACACTTATTTTAGAATCTATTTCAAATCACACCAGAACTATCACTTTAATGAGATAATTTATATATTGTTGCACAAATATTTATGAATTATTTTAAATTACAAGTTTTATAATATTTCTTTGTTGATTAACTACATTCTTAGTAAAATATCATATAAAATAGAATAAAAGGATACTTATTTCTCCTTTTAGGAATAAAAAACAGGAAGTCAAAACTCCTATGAAAATAATGCAATCACATTTCTTTAGATTGCTAAATCATTTGTCGCAGATTTGTTTTTATTATAAATAAATGTTCTTTATTTTTTTTGTCAGATAAAACAAGAAACAACTTTGGAAGGAGAGATTCAAATGTTAGATTTTTCATTTAGCTTAATTAAAATGTGGCCCATATATTACTAATTGATTTTATTCAAATGAATTAAATTATGAGCCCGTTTGAATTGGCTTATAAGTTGCTTATAAGCTGTTTTTAGCTTTTTTGAGTGTTTGGCTGGCCAGCTTAAAGTCATTTTGTGCTTAAAATAAGCTCAAAAAAATAATTACGCCCGTTTGACTTAGCTTATCTAAAGCAGCTTATAAGCCAAAAAAAAAAAAAATTGGGCTCCCTCAACTTATTTTTTTTAGCTTATAAGGTGCTTAAAATAAG
The DNA here is from genome assembly GCF_019175385.1 of Lycium barbarum. NCBI lineage: Eukaryota > Viridiplantae > Streptophyta > Magnoliopsida > Solanales > Solanaceae > Lycium > Lycium barbarum. The sequence continues at coordinate 114,719,602 of NC_083344.1, read as the reverse complement.
CCTATCCAAACGGGCTCTATATAAGTATCTGATATTATAATCATTTGGTGATAATATTTGAGGAAGTTCCTCGATGAGGTTGGACTCTTTAGTACGAGGCATAAGGGATAAATAATTCCAGAATTAAATTTGAGATAAGTTTATCTCACGTTTGATTGAGATAAAATCACAGTATAACTAATTCTGAAATAACTAATATCCTGGGATAACTTGTTTCCCAACCAAACGACCCCTAGATGACTTATCCTTTTATGAGAAGATAAGGAGTCTTATTAACTGTGGGGTTCTAGGACTGACCGGTTATAAAAAAAATCTGGATTTCATTATCATTGTCGCCCAAATTCCCATCCAAATCAGGTATGTTATTCATGATTCAATGTATTTTGCTGAATTTCAGTGTTGTTATGTTATTACTTCGCTAACTTCTTTTCTAGCATTCGAATATTGAATTACATATTTTATGTTTTACTGTATCTTTTTCCAAATTAATATGCATTTATTTAAAATATTGAATTACACATTTTATGTTTTACTGTATCTTGTTCCAAATTGATATAGTATAAAGTATACTCCCTCCGTTCCAAAAAGACCGTTCTCTTTTGACTTAACACAAAGTTCAAGAAATAAAGAAAAACTTTTGAAATGTGTGGTTCAAAATAAGACTTAGATATTTGTGTGCCTGTAAATTATCTCATAAAGTTAAAGTGTTTCTAAATATAGAAAGAAGATAATTTTTTTGGGACAGACTAAAAAGGAAAGGAAGACAATCTTTTTGAGACAGACAGAGTAGTTGTTATGGTATAAGGGGAGGTGCTGATAGGGAGGTTCTGTATAAGTCACTATTTTCAGATATTTTGTAAAGATATTAGTATTAACTTAGTCGATAAACTGACCGATATCCGATGGATAATCGCTAAACCCATACCGAACCAATCTATATCTTATTATTAGGTCAGCAGATTACTATACTTAAAAATCAATAGCCGATAAGCTGAATTCTTAAGTGCAAATATCCAGCAGAGCAATCCGATAAACACCACTAATATGTCTATTTGTGTTGTATATACATATGTATTCTGGTATTAAAGTCTAATGTCAAAACTCTCTTTGTTCCACTTTACGTGACATTACGTTACTATTCGGAGAGAAAAAGTTAAGAGTTCTATGTCCAAATTTATATCGGAAAAGGGCCAAAATTACCCCTGAACTTTGAAAAATAGTTCATCCATACCCTTCGTTATGCTTTAGGGCCAATTATACCCTTACAGTTACTATGGGGTCAATTATATCCTTATGTCTAACTGCTGCCACGTGGCATCATCTCAGCCCTTCAAAATTATTTTACCCTCAAATAGTTTTTTACCCACTAAAATAACTCAAAACCACCCGAATTTTTTTTTCCAGCAAAAATAATACGGATAATTTTTTCAGAAAAAAATATAAAAATAATTCCGTATTATTTTTGCTGGAAAAACAATTCGGGTCGTTTTGAGTTATTTTAGTTGGTAAAAAATTATTTGAGGGTAAAATAATTTTGAAGGGCTGAGATGATGCCACGTGGCAGCAGTTAGACATAAGGGTATAATTGACCCCATAGTATAACTGTAAGGGTATAATTGGCCCTAAAGTATAACGAAGGGTATAGATGAACTATTTTTCAAAATTCAGGGGTAATTTTGGCCCTTTTCCGAATTTATATTGAAAATCAATTTAATCCTCATACGAACTACTGAGTAATTATATTTGCCTACCTTGGCAGCCTGGAGCGAGATAAGGATTTCCCTCATAACCTTCATCACAGCTGCATCTGTAGCCACCAAGATCAGTATCGAAATCAACACACTGGCTATTTTCTTTGCAAGCATAATCCTCGCTTTGTTAAGCTTGCTTGCAAGTTTGATTGCCGATGGCCCAGTCCAGCACAATGGGTACACTGGACTTTGTCCTCTCATAAAAAGTATTATCATTTAGATCTTGTAGGCCTCGAAAATGGAAGCGATCTGCCTCGCCCAGAAATGCATACCCACATGGACTAAACGACCAAACATTGGTGCGGTTTCCTGTGATAGACATAGTTATGTCATAGTATTTCAAGATCTTGGGTATAGGTTTCTGGCAGCAGCCTTTTCCCTTACACACTCCTTCCTTGATATCCTCGCCGTTGTGAAAGCTGGTATTGCAGCCATAGTCAAAGTTATCAGACCCTGTAATGCTAACGTATTCATCGGAGCCAATTACGGTCAAGCTGTTCAACGCCGAGAAACTATATGGAGTTGATTCTAAAGATGTGGTCGGAGAGATTGATTCGTTGAGCATAGTTCCGTCGGAGTTGTAACATCTCGAGCTGATGGCATTAGCGATGCGCAATTCAGCATCAGAGACAGAGATGTCATTCACCACCAGGTTATTTCCTGCGTGGAGTTTCTCAGAGCCATCATTAAAAGTGATGCAGTTCATCTCGAAACCTGAATCCAAGGCGCAACCTGAGCCAATACCAAATGGGTATGGAACCGTACCATTTCCACACTGCTGAGGACATCCTGATATTGTGACATTGGGACCTTTAGTGTTGGTTTGGGCCGTGGCTAATGTCAGTAGAAGCACACACAAGCATATAAACAAGCAATTTGTTAAGGAAGCAAGTTTTAGGTCCGTGGTTTTTGTGTTTCCAAAAATGATGCGAACCCTAGTTCTATCAACAAGTTACTACTATGATTTTCATAATTATAAAATGCAGAGACAATTGGGGTGAATCATGCCTAAGAAGCCGGGTTCATAATACAACCTGCCTTAAACACTATAAGGGTCAAGTTGGATGAACCTTAATTAGCTTGTAGATTCTGAAACCAATTAAATCACTGACTTTTCCAGTGAATTCCTCGAATGGTCATTGAACTTATTGAGAAGTCCAACTAAAGTAACTTCAATTAATATTTTTCATGTTTTGAAAATTAACTAGAAATATTCAAATGGGTTTTTATAATTTAAAAATGGGTTAAGGGGTCTTATGTTCAAAAAGGGATTGTTTTACTATTTTGAAAATATGAGCATAGTTTGATGACCTTATTATTCAAAAAATTTCAAAAGTTACTTTAGTGGAACTATTTAACAAGTTCAATGACCATTTGAGGAATTGACTCCGATAGGTGTCTTGTTAGTTTGTCATCTAGCTACTACTCATGCACAAGTCTGGCTAATACTTAAATTTTCAGCAAATGTGGAAAAAGGGCCACATTTGCCCTTATGCCATGCCGGAGCTTCCGTCCACCCTACCACATCTCTTAAATATCATAAGGAGTATTAGTTTTTAAAATATATTTTTCAGTAAAAATTTCTACTCTCAAATCAAACGCGATATTTTAGAAACATGTTTCCTAACATTTCTCTATGTGTGTGGTGGCGATGGGTCCCGGGTGGGGCGGGGGCGGGGTGGGGGTAGGGGGCTGTGTGGTGGTAAATCGTCCTACCTTGACAGCCAGGAGTGAGATATGGATTGACCAAAAAACCTGGTTTACAATTGCAGCGGTAGCCACCACGACCAGTGTCTGAGTCAACGCACTGGCTATTTTCTTTGCAAGCATAATCATCGCTTTCTTTAGCTAGCGTGCATTTTTTATTGCCGATGGCCCAGTCTAGCACAATGGGCACACTGGCCTTTGTCCTGTTTAAAAAAGTAGCATCATCTAGATCCTTAACGCCTCGGAAATGGAAGCGATCTGTCTCGCCCAGAAATGCATACCCACATGTACTGAACGACCAAACATTAGTGCAGTTTCCTGTGACAGACATAGTTGTGTTATAGTATTTCAAGCCCGTGGGTATAGGTTTCTGGCAGCAGCCTTTACCCATATTGCACACTCCTTCCTTGATATCCTCCCCTTTGTGACCGCTGGTATAGCAGCCATAGTCAAAGTGATCAGAACCTGTGATGGTAACGTATTCATCGGAACCAATTACGGTCAAGCTGTTCAACGCCGAGAAACTATATGGAGTTGATTCTAAAGATGTGGTCGGAGAGATTGATTCGTTGAACATAGTTCCGTCTGAGTTGTAACATCTCGAGCTGATGGCATTAGCGATGCACAATTCAGCATCAGAGACAGAGATGTCATACACCACCAGGTTATTTCCTGCTTGGAGTTTCTCAGAGCCATCATTAAAAGTGCTGCAGTTCATCTCGAACCCTGAATCCAAGGCGCAACCTGAGCCAATGCCGATACCAAATGGGTATGGAACTGTAACGTTTCCACACTGCTGAGGACATCCTGATATTGTGACATTTGGTTTGGGCCGTGGCTAAGGTCAGTAGTAGCACACAAACATATAAACAAGCAATTTGGTAAGGAAGCAAATTCATTTGTTTTAGGTCCATGGTTTTTGTGTTTCCAAAAATGATGCGAACTCTAATTCTATCAACAAGTTGTGGGGTCCAGTCCCCTATCCCATATTTTAAGGAAGGAAGATTTTTCTTCCTTTGACAAAATCACATTGGTAGCGATTGTGGAATTGGCCAACAATCAAATTCTTTTGTTCACATTTTCGTGATGTAAGCGCTTACCTCATCATAGTCGTGATGTAAGCGCTTACCTCATCATAGTCGTGATGTAAGCGCTTACCTCATCATAGTCGTGATGTAAGAGCTTACCTCGTCATAGTCGTGATGTAAGCGCTTACCTCATCATAGGAAATTCATTCCTATAAATAGGCAACTTATGGTTCATTTGTAATACACCAAAATCATTTGCTATACACACCAAAATCTCAGACAATACATCTGAGTGAGAGCAAAGTGAGGTATTCCATAGACTGTAAGAAAAAACAGTCTATGAAGAAAAATAGAGTGTGAGTGATATTGTAGTGAGGTGGGAAATATCAAAAGAGTGTTTTTCTTTTGAGGGTGTAGTGGTCTTAGGAGTATTTGTACTCGTTACTACACAGTGTAAAATTCCTTACTATAGTGATATCAGCTGCTCCTCTTGATCGTGGTTTTTTTTCCCTTATTCAGAAGGGTTTTCACGTAAAAATCTCGGTGTCATTATTGCTGCATTTTATTCTTGCTGATATAACCATAAGTTAGTGTTCCGCGTTTATCACTAATACCGGGAATATTATTTTTGCGGGTCTATTTTATTCCTAACAAGTGGTATCAGAGCCAAGGTTCTGTCTGAGTATGCTCTGTGGTTGCAGCACAGTCTGAACTTCCACATCAGAAAAGAATTACTTTGGTCTTCGAATAAAATAGTATTTGTATTTGCGATAAACGATGGAAGCCAACACTAGTAGAATGGTTACTTTGAGTGGCGTAAATTATGCCATTTGGAAGGGAAAAATGGAAGATTTGCTCTATGTCAAGAATTTTCATCAACCTGTCTTTGCCAGATAATAAATCAGATGAAGAGTGGAATTTGTTGCATCGGTAGGTTTGCGGCTTTATTAGACAGGGGGTTGACGATAATGTGTTGAACCATATTTCTGGGGAGACACATGCTCGGACCCTATGGGAGCATCTTGAAAGTTTGTATGCTCGGAAAACTGGTAACAACAAGATGTTTTTGATAAAGCAAATGTTGGGTTTAAAGTACCACGATGGTTCCGCAATGACAAATCATCTGAATACTTTTCAGGGGATCATGAACCAGTTATCTGCTATGGGCATTAATTTTGATGAAGAAATTCAAGGCCTATTTCTAATTGGTTCCCTACCAGATTCTTGGGAAATTATTAGAACTTCATTATCAAATTCTGCTCCGAATGGTGTGATCCCTATGGATCTTGCCAAGAGCAGTCTTTTAAATGAAGAGATGACAAGAAAATCTCAAGGTTCCTCCTCATCAGATGTCTTGGTGACTGACACTAAGGGGAGAGGCAAGAATCGTGGTTCTCAAAATAGAGAACATCATAGAAGCAAATCCAGAAGCAGACTTAAAGATATTGAGTGCTATCATTGCGGGTAAAAAGGGCACACAAAGAAGTTCTGCCGGATTTTGAAAAAAGAGAATAGAGAAAAAGAGGAAAAGAAAGAAGATGGTAATCGTGTTGCTGCTGTCACTACAGAAGATCTTATTACTGTCCTTGATGCGGATCTGATAAATATTGCTTGTGATGAGTCAAGCTGGGTTGTGGACAGTGGTGCCGCATCTCATGTGACATCAAGGAAGGAACTTTTCTCATCCTATACTCCGGGTCACTTTGGAACTTTGAGTATGGGTAATGAGACTGTATCTAGGGTGGCTGGTGTTGGAACGATTTGTTTGAAAACTAGTATTGGAACTAAACTAGTTTTAAACAATGTAAAGCATGCACCTGATGTTCGTTTGCACTTGATCTCTGTTGGTGTTTTGGATGATGAGAGATATGTCAGTACCAGTGGTGCTGGAAAGTGGAAGCTTACTAAAGGTTCCATGATTGTGGCTCGTACCGAAAAGCGTCATGGTCTATACTGGACTACGGCCTCTACCTGTGTTGATATGGTGAATGCAGTTGAGAGCAATAGCTCTTCAACGTTATGGCATAAGAGACTTAGCCACATTGGCGAGAAATGACTAAATGTTCTGGCCAAAAAGAAATTATTGTCAAATTTCGAAAGTGCTAAATTAGAAAAGTGTGAGCATTGCTTGGCTGGAAAACAAAATAGAGTTTCTTTCAAGTCTCATCCTCCTTGAAGAAAGACAGAGTTGCTTGAGTTGGTGTATTCAGATTTATGTGGTCCAATGAAGACAAGGACCTTGGGTGGTGCACTTTATTTTGCTACCTTTATTGATGATTGCTCAAGGAAACTTTGGGTCTACGTCTTAAAGACTAAAGACCAAGTGTTGGGTGTCTTTAAGCAGTTTCAGGCCTCAGTTGAAAGAGAAACTGGAAAGAAGCTGAAGTGTATTCGTATTGATAACGGTGGTGAATATTGTGGACCGTTTGACGAATACTGCAAGCAACAGGGTATCAGACACCAGAAGACTCCTCCTAAGACTCCTCAGCTTAATGGTTTAGCCGAGAGGATGAATAGGACCTTGATGGAAAGAGTCAGATGTTTTCTTTCTGAAGCAAAGTTGCCGAATTCCTTTTGGGGTGAGGCTTTATTGACCGCCGCACATGTTATTAATATATCCCCTGCGGTTTCTTTGCAAAGTGATGTTCCAAACAGAGTTTGGTATGGCAAGGATGTTTCCTATGACCACTTGAAAGTGTTTGGTTGCAAAGCTTTTGTACATGTGCCTAAAGATGAGAGGTCGAAATTAACTGCCAAGACAAGGCAGTGCATCTTTATTGGTTATGGCCTTGACGAGTTTGGTTACAGTCTATATGATCCAATTGAGAAGAAGGTCGTGAGAAGCCGTGATGTTATCTTCGTGGAGGATCAAACCATTGAAGATATTAACAAAGCAGAGAAGATAAAATCTTCAAGTTCTGAAAGTTTAGTTAATCTTGATCAAGTCCCTCATACAAATGTTGATGAAGTTGATGGGCTCGATAACGATAGTGATGCCCAGAATCATGTTCCAGATCAGCATGTTGATGATGATAATGATGCTGCTATTGATGAGGTAGATGTTCCTACTCATGAAGTCATGGATGAGTCAGATATTCCACTTAGAAGGTTCACTAGACAGCATGTTCCTTCTTCCCGTTATTCAACTAATGAGTATGTGTCACTCACTGATGAGGGAGAACCTGAATGTTATGAGGAGGCCATGGAAGATGAGCACAAGGATCAATGGATTGAAGCCATGCAAGATGAGATGAAATCTCTACATAAGAACCATACTTTTGAGTTGGTGAAATTGCCTAAGGGCATGAGATCTTTAAAGAACAAGTGGGTGTTCAAAGTTAAAGCCGAAGAACTTGTCGGCATGCACTCAAATTAGAAGCCAGTGTACCCTCCTTTAGGTAAATGGGACTGGAGGGGGAGATTTGTGGGGTCCAGTCCCCTATCCCATATTTTAAGGAAGGAAGATTTTTCTTCCTTTGACAAAATCACACTGGTAGCGATTGTGGAATTGGCCAACAAGCCAATTCTTTTGTTCACATTTTCGTGATGTAAGCGCTTACCTCATCATAGTCGTGATGTAAGCGCTTACCTCATCATAGTCGTGATGTAAGCGCTTACCTCATCATAGTCGTGATGTAAGCGCTTACCTCATCATAGGAAATTCATTCCTATAAATAGGCAGCTTATGGTTCATTTGTAATACACCAAAATCATTTGCTATACACACCAAAATCTCAGACAATACATCTGAGTGAGAGCAAAGTGAGGTATTCCATAGACTGTAAGAAAAAACAGTCTATGAAGAAAAATAGAGTGTGAGTGATATTGTAGTGAGGTGGGAAAAATCAAAAGAGTGTTTTTCTTTTGAGGGTGTAGTGGTCTTAGGAGTATTTGTACTCGTTACTACACAGTGTAAAATTCCTTACTATAGTGATATCAGCTGCTCCTCTTGGTCGTGGTTTTTTCCCCTTATTCAGAAGGGTTTCCACGTAAAAATCTCGGTGTCATTATTGCTGCATTTTATTCTTGCTGATATAACCATAAGTTAGTGTTCCGCGTTTATCACTAATACCGGGAATATTATTTTTGCGGGTCTATTTTATTCCAACACAAGTTACTACTATGATTTTCATAATTATAAAATGCAGAGACAATTGGGGTGAATCATGCCTAAGAGGCCGCGTTCATAATGAAACCTGCCTTAAACACTATAAGAGTCAAGTTGGATGAACCTTAATCAGCTTTAAATTTTGAAACAAATTAAATTACTGACTTTTCCAGTGAATTCCTCGAATGGTCATTGAACTTGTTGAGAAGTCCAATTAAAGTAACTCGAATTAATATTTTTCACGTTTTGAAAATGAACTAGAAATATTCAAATGGGTTTTTATAATTTAAAAATGGGTTAAGGGGTCTTATGTCCAAAAATGGATTGTTTTACTATTTTAAAAATATGAACATAGTTTGATGACCTTATTATTCAAAAAAATTGAAAAGTTAATTTAATGGAACTATTTAACAAGTTCAATGACCATTGAGGAATTGACTCTGACTTTTCAGGTGTCTTGTTAGTTTGTCATCTAGCTACTACTGATGCACAAGTCTGGCCAATACTTAAATTTTCAGCAAATGTGGAAAAAGGGCCACATTTGCTCTTATGCCATGCTGGAGCTCCGTCCACCTTACCACACCTCTTAAATCTCATAGGAGTATTAGTTTTTAAAATATATTTTTCAGTAAAAGTTTCTACTCACAAATCAAACGCTGTATTTTAGAACTATATTTTATGTGGAAATATATTTACTAAGATTTTTGTGTGTACGTGTGTGTGGTGGGGTAATCGTCCTACCTTGACAGCCAGGAGTGAGATATGGATTGCCCTGAAAACCTGGTTTACAATTGCAGCGGTAGCCACCAAGGCCAGTGTCTGAGTCAACACACTGGCTATTTTCTTTGCAAGCATAATCCTCGCTTTCTTTAGCTTGCGTGCAAGTAAGATTGCCGATGGCCCAGTCTAGCGCAATGGGCAAACTGGCCTTTGTCCTGTTTAAAAAAGTCACATCATCTGGATCCTGTAGGCCTCGGAAATGGAAGCGCTCTGCCTCGCCCAAAAATGCATACGCGCATTGATTAAACGAACAAACATTGGTATGGTTTCTTCTTGTGGTAAACATGGTTATGTTATAGTATTTCAAGCCCTTGGGTATTTGTACCTGGCAGCAGCCTTCGCCTGTACATTCTCCTTCCATCACATCAACCCGGCTGATATAGCGGGGCCCGTCATGGCAGCAGCGTCACAACCAACAACAGTAAACCTGTTCAGCGCTGAGAAACTATACAGAGTTGATTGTGAAAATCTGATCCACCCAGTACCTTTCTCGAGCATAGCTCCCGTACTGGGTGAGTAAGAACTCCAAGCCACTGGATTCTCAATGCGCAATTTAGCATCGGAGATGTCATAGATGTCAATGTTTCCTATGAGGAGTTTTTGAGAACCATCAGTAGAAATGTTGCAATCTAACACAAATCCCCAATCAAAGGCGCAACCTGAGCCAATACCAAATGGGTATGGAACCGTAACGTTCCCACACTGCTTACGGCATCCTGGTATTGTTACATTGGCACCGTTGGTGATGGTGTGTGTTGGCATTAAACTGGTAGTTTGGGCTGTGGCTAATGTTTGTAGTAGCAGAAGACAAGCATAAAAACAAGCAATTTGGTAAGGAAGCAAAATCATTGGTTTTATGTCCATGGTTTTTGAGTGTCCAAAATGATGCAAACGCTAGCCAGTTCGACTAACAACTTGCTAATGTTATGATTTTTCATATTAGTAATCAAATGCAAAGACTTGGGGTCAGTCATGCCAATGGGGCCCACTTCACCACTGGTTCAGAAGAGTCAAGAGGGACGACCTTGACTCCTATCTCTGTGGATAAGAAGATTCTGCAAACCAAATTAAAGGCAAGACTATAAACACGAGTCTTGTAAATTTGTCATATTCTCATGTACAAGCCAAATTTTAATTAACAAGTTTTGCGTGAAAAAGAATCTCAATCATCTGCATAGATAGGACACAAAATGTAAGAAAAAAGACTAGCTAGCTAGTAAATATTCCTTGGGGTGACTACCTCGAAAGAGGACTGACTTGTGTACAGAAGAATAGTCGTTTGCACGTACCAAACATCATTTTAAAGTTAACTGTTCTTGCTGAGCCTAGATAATTGATACATCCAACCATTTGAACTTGAAAGGTGACGGAAACGACACATAAGTAATAGTTTGTCAGTGCAATTACGTTCCTAGTACTTCATCAAAAAGGTTGTGCTGGAACGGTACATACTCATTTATTCTTAATCAGTGCTTAACTTAGGTTCAAGTTCTGGGTATAGAATCGTCTTATTGGGGAGCGTTTTACCCCCAATGCGACTCCTGACACGAATCCGGGTTTAGTCGGGGCTCAACGCTAGTACCGAAAACTAGAAAATTAAATTTAAAATGGAAAAGGTCCAAAAATACCCCTGAACTATCCAGAAAGGTTTAAATATACCCTTCATCCATCTATTGTGGCTAAAATATCCCTCCACTCACCTTTTTGACTCACTTATGCCCTTTGACTAATGGTCAACATTGAATTTCAAAAAATATTTATCAAATCCAACAATTTTTTGTTAAAAAGAGATCTCGGATAAAGGGCTATCAACCCGACAGTGCTCTGTTGGTCCATTTAGTGGATCCATCCCCCCAAAAACAAGATTATATTGAGCAGCAACTTCGAGGAAGATACCTATGTATGGTGACGGGTGTATCATGCCAGAGTCTGTTCGAAAAACGGGTACACATGGGTGGGTCTTTTTAATGGGTCAAGTATTTTAATTTTGGCTAATAAGAAGTTGCCACGTGAAATTTAAATAAACATTTTTTAAAATTCAATGTTGACCTATAGTCAAACAGCATAAGTGAGCCAAAAAGGTGAGCGGATGGGTATTTTTAGCCCCAATAGGTGAATGAAGGGTATATTTAAACCATTTTGGATAGTTCAGAGGCATTTTTGGACTACAACACTACCTATTTTCCTATTAACAACATGCAAATTGTAAAGTTGCAGATTAGCTCCTTTCCATTTACTCAAGTTCTTATTAGATGACTGACACATATCCCATTTGAAAATGAATGGTGTAAATTATATCAACTAAACTAATTAGGGTCTTAACCGTAACTAAAGTAATAAATATTTTCATATATTTCTCGCAAAAGAATTGGCAATCCGCGATTCTAGCAATTTAATTAGTGTAGGATGCAGTAATTAGTCTTTTATTAATAGCAGCATTCAGCAGAACCTAACCCATCCAAAGTTTGAACTTTTATATTTAGAGTTTGCTTTCATCCGCTATATATATATATATATATATATATCTTTGATCTCGATCTTGTTATTTCATGCAAATAAATTTAGTAAGCATTTCCTATTCGTTATGGCAGTAAAATTCTATTTTTGTTGGGATCGAAATATTCAGGGGCGTCATGCGGAAGCTTTCAATCACAAATTTTAACGACGATAAATCAGAAGACAATAGAAAATATACTAAAAAGGCATAATATATTAAGAGGGTTTGGTCAGTTGACCTACATATCAAAAACTAATACTCCCTCCGCTTCAATTTATGTGAATCCATTTGACTAGACATGACATTTAAGAAAGAGTGAGGACTTTTGAAACTTGTGGTTCAAAATAAGTCTTGAATATTTGTGTTACGATAAATCATTTCATAAAGTGGATTTTTTTCCAAATTAGGAAAGAGGTCATTCATTTTGGTATGGACTAAAAAAGAAATAGGATCACATAAATTGAAACGAGGGAATATAAAGAAAGACATAAAACTGTGGAGAGAATAATCTCCCCATAAATAAGACTCTCTAAACGACTATGCTATTGTGTGTGTTCTATGGTATGAGAGAGATTCTTCAATATATAAAGGTCCAAAACCTTTTCCTCCAAGAAAAGGACTAGTCAATCATGAAAGAGAATTACATTTTCTTTCAGAAAAAGTAAAACAATGATGGTTATACTTTGACTTTCCTTTAAGAGAAGAGTAAAACTCAAATATGATAAGAAAATCAGTGGCAAACTGTAACAAATCTCCCCTTCTGGCCTGGATTTTCTTGACAAAACTTGATCCGTCTTCTTCACATCATCTTCATCACTACTGCTTGCTATGGTTAAAAGTAGGGATGAATTAAAAATTTGAGCCTTGCGCGTAAAAAGTTAGCACGGGTTAAAAATGGAGCCAATGCATTAAAAGTGAACATGCGTTAAAATTGGCCAAAGCGTTTAAAGTAAACAATGATTGAAAATTTGAGCTCATACGTTAAAAGTAAGTATGAGTTGAAAATTGGAGCTCATGTGTCACACCCTAACCTTACTAGGGTGTGATGGGCACCCGACCCTTACTTAGGGCCGAGCGAACCCTCTGACCCTTAGTACACACATAATCCTGTCAAACTTTTAAATCAAATAAGGATGAGATACATAGAAAAACCTTCAGAAATATTCTTTCTCGTAGCTTTCAAATCAAACAAATCTGTAATCATATAGAGCTTATATCATAATACAAAATGACACATCGGCTGATAGAGCTGCTTACAGAACTGACAACCAATACCCACGACTCTATCTGCAAAGTCTCTAACATCAATCCAGAAATCGGAACATACACATACTCTGACTCGGCAACACTCCAGAAGCAAATGGAGCTCGCCAATCCTGCTGAAACATCTTCTGACAAATCTTCTGCTCATCTGTATGTACCTGCGTGGCATGAAACGCAGCCCCCGAAGAAAGGGGATCAGTACGGAAAATGTACTGAGCATGTAAGGCAAGAATCACAGTGAAAGAATCATAACTGACATAAAGAGTACAGAAACATATACAATGCCCAGAATACCATAGCTCTTTCCTTTAGAACATAAATCGTGCATACCATTATCACATACCGTACCCGGCCCGTTATAGGACTCGGTGAATGAAATCGTGCGTACGAACATCATATATCATATACATACCGTACCCGACCCGTTAAGGGATTCGGTGATAAAATCATATCATCCTGCGCTCATATCATCATGCATGCATATACATATACATACCGTACCCGGCCCTCTAGTGAGGGACTCGGTGAATGAAGTCATACCGTACCCGGCCCATTAAGGGACTCGGTAAATGGAATCATATCGTACCCGACCCATTAAGGGACTCGGTAAATCAAATCAAATGCACATATATTGTACCCGGCCCATCATGGGACTCGGTGCCATAATCATATCATCATATACATATACCATACCCGGCCCTCTAACGAGGGACTCGGTGAACAATGCAGAGGAATACGCACGATAACATATCCTGGCCCGGGCTCAGTGAAGGACATACTGAGGCTTGCACGAACAGAGTAGTGCGAAACCATATGCACGTAAATCAAGACTCGATAGACAAGTATACTTATCGACATCTGAAGGCTCAGAAACAAGTTTCGGATCAATCGGATTTAGTATAAGAAAGTTATGAGCGTTTGAAGTACAGAACCTTCTACGAGCGTTTCAGAAGCTATTTTTTGGAAAATCAAAGCAACAATCATATCAAGTACTTTTCGGATATCATATGGATCAAATCAAATATAGCTTTTGGAATCATATGTACATATCAAATTGTATCAGAGACTTAACGGAATAACCAGACGTACTATCATTTGAACACCAAGACATTAGCCATATCACTTGTCTCTCGAATGCCAATTCGAAAACATATCAAGTAGATCTTCGGACATCATAGATGCATATCAAAATCATATGAAACAACTTATGAAAATCAAGGATATTAGCCATCCTAGTGGCTCTAAGAATAGAAATTTCTTTGCAGTCATACATATACGTCATTTGTTCGTTCCATAAAGATCATGCCAAAAGAAAGAAAGGTAAGCCTTACATACCTGTCTCACGACCAACTGGCTACACTTATTTGTCCAAACTTGTTAGTCTACATTCAAGAGAGTTTACATAATCATTAGATTCATCAGCATATACTTGTCTTAATCTTTCAAATAAAATCATTTATAATCTGCCGAAATTTCGGCAGCATTTCCCCTGTAAATACACCATCTTAAAATCTTCCAACACATGTCTCACTTCCAAATTCATGAATTATGTCAACAACCCATACATTAACTAATTTATTCTTACAAATATAAGAAACCACACTAATGTCACACTAACTTCTTCAATAATGCACAAACAATTTCAAATTCATTTCAAGCCATTAAATCTTCATTTAACATCATAAAATCCACAACACAACAACAATCAAAATGCTACATAAAATCAATTCATTTGTTCTACACAATACAATTATATTCGGCCACAACATCAACCCACACAGCTACAACATAGCATCCACAGTTCATGAATTTCATCCATTTCTTCCCTCTACAACATATACAAACCACCCACAACATAAAAAAAAAAAGATGAAACCTTACCTTTTTCCTTAACTCCACAACTTGGCTTGGGTTGCTCCTTGTAAGAATGAGTGGTTTTCTTGCTTCAACAACTATCCCATGTTAAAGAGGGCCTCCCAATTAGTAGAAAGGCTAGAAGAAATTCTTTTTTGATCAAGTTCTCTCAAGGGGTCAATTTTGATGCTCATCGCCGAATGGCCTTTTTATTGTTGCCTTCTCCATATTTCTTGAATCTTCTAAGGAACAAGATGGAAAATATGGCCTATAAGTCATCTTTTTATTTACCCATGTTAAGCCTCCACATGGGCCTTGGCCCATACCATATTACACGGCCCACTTGGCCAATTTGTTCAAGACCATCATTTTTTTTTGTTTTGTTTTTGCAATTCATGAAAAATTATTTTTCTAATTCCAAATTTTCCCTTAGCCTTCCTCGATATTTCCATGGGCCATCTTGTGAATTTCCCTTTTTACCCTTAGCCTTTCTCAATATTTCCATTCCAATAATATTCATAAATAATATTCATAACAACTTGTACATTAAAATAATTTTTGAAAATGGTCTTGCCCTTAACATACCACGACCATCTCGAAATATCTGAACACACAAAATACGGGCTATAACATCATGCATTAAATTAAGCACGAGTTAAAAATTATTTTGTTTTAAAAATATGCAATAGCAGGATTGTTGAAAATATGATTGAAAATATGTCCACATGTAGTATTCCAGTTTTTTTTTTGGGACAAAAATCTTCATTATCATCAAATTGGCTGCATCTTGATATGAATCTGCCTTAAATCTGTCTTCAACCTCATTGTACCGTTGCCTCTGATACCAGTTGTGGAATCAAAATAATCAGGGGCATCATGCAGAAGCTTTCAATCGCAAATCTTGAACGACGATAAATTAGAAGACAATGAAAAATATACTAAAAAGGCATAGCCTTTTAATAGGATTTGGTGAATTGACCTACATATCGAAAACTAATATAAAGAAAGACATAAAAGTGTGGATAGAGTAATCTCCCCATAAACAAGACTCTCTAAATGACTATATTGTGGATGCTATTGTGTATGTTCTATTGTATGAGAGGGATTCTTCAATATATAGAGGTCCAAAACCTTTTCGTCCAAGATAAGGACTAGCCAAATATGGAAGAGAATTATATATCCTTTCAGAAAAAGTAAAGCAATTATGGTTATACTTTGACTTTCCTTCAAGAGAAAAGTAAAACTCAAATATGGTAAGAAAATCAGGCAAAACCCTAACAATTTTAAGTGGTAGTGACAGTTTCCAAAGTGTCTCTATTTGAGTCAGAGATGGACTCAGAATTTGAATTTTATGGGTTCAATCTTTTAAGATTCTTATGTTGAACCCCTTGTATTTTAAAAGTTATGGGTTCATATCTACTATTTATTGCAATTTTAATAAATTCTTACACATAAATGTGAACTCTGTGTCGACCAGAACCAAAATGCCCCCAAAAAAATATTTTGAACCAAAATACCACAACAAAAAAAAAATGTTACCAAAATACCTTTAGCGCAATAATTTACTGCGCTACAGCAGTTAACGGGGATGGCTCCGTTAACTACTATAGCGCAGTATTTACTGCGCTATAGTGTCCCTCCTTTTTCTTTGGCCCTTTTGGTTAACCCTTCTTCTATTACACTTTTTAACATACTTTGACTTAGATTAATCATGCTTCGGGACGCCAAAACTTCAATATATAGAACCCTACTTATTTCTGTGCGATTAATAAGGTAGGATCAATACATCAAGGATACACAAAAGTTCGGATGGCCGTTTTAGTGGTTGAAAAGTGCTCGAACGCCATTTTCGTTTGAAGCCGGTGACATTAGCTTGAAGTTCTTTACGAATACTTAAACTTGTTCATTAATAATTAATCAAAAGTTAGTCAAAATGGCAACATTCATACAAAAAAAATTAATTAAATTGCATCATTCATAACCTTGAGTAGATGAAAATACTTAACCTTGTAATATTCTTCAAAATAACAGCATAATCATAAATTAAACTTAAAACTAAAATCACAACATTCTTAATCATCATCAGAGTACAAGTCCTCAATATCGTCCTCAGA
The DNA here is from genome assembly GCF_019175385.1 of Lycium barbarum. NCBI lineage: Eukaryota > Viridiplantae > Streptophyta > Magnoliopsida > Solanales > Solanaceae > Lycium > Lycium barbarum. Next base: position 114,702,500 of record NC_083344.1, on the reverse strand, counting down.
AAAATATTGGCGGTTTCTTAAGACACATCTTTTTTCAGTAGTAGTTAGTTCTCTACCGGTTGATGATGCTTGTTCTTCGGCCAACTTTAGCATGTAAAATCTACATCGTCTTGCCAACATTCTGTTGTTTTATTATCTAATCCTTTGCACGGCAAGCTCGCAAGTTTCTGGACCTACTTGAGGCATGGTTAAGTAGTACCTTGTTGGGATTGGAGCGTTGAGATTTTCCAAGTCACGAACAACACGTTCTGATTCGGCAAGCCGATGTGACCATTCTCGGCGTAAACCGCAATAATATTCCCGCGGAACTGAATATTTCACACTGCAGAAATCATCATTACGCTCTATAAGAAGGTGAGGATTTAGCTCATTTAGTTTGAAATCACTGGTATCGCTCGAAAACCTGCTATGATTTGAACTCTCATCATCACTGCTATTTGGTTCTTTTGGAAGGAGTAAAGGCCAAGATGAGTTTCTACTACCCGACATTGAATATGGTGTAGTCTAATAACAAATGAAAGGGCTACTTATATAGTTGCAAACCCCCAAGTACCCTCGGGGGGAGGGGGGGAGGGGAGGGGGAGGGTCTTTATGACCCTACCTACTTACCTTGTTGTAAGAAAAAAATTAATCTTCATCGGACATTTCACAGTCTGAATCCCACTTGGATCTAAATCTTGTGCTACCATGTATACCATATTCTACCCTATGGTAATGTATTTGCATCCGATTGTTCTCTTCGCAAAAAAGATTAAGAGCCAAATTAAAATCTTGTGGAGTTCTGCGAGGCATTGACATAGCAGGTTTTTTTTGGCGTTTAAGCCCTACTGACGCTAACTTGTGCTCCAATGCTGCAGCCTCCCTAACACGCCAATCTCACTCCTCTCTCATTTTATTATTGTATTCTCGATTGAATCTGTCGTTAGGGTTATTTGAATAATGAAAATCATCATCATCTAGTTCCCAGGTCCTACCCATTGCTTCAAAGATGTTTGATGGAGTGAACAATATAACACGATTAATATCTCTAAATTGGTCAAAAAATGACATAGTAACTCAATTTTGTGTGGAATGTTGTGTGGTTGGTAACAGTTATTCGTCAAATTACGTTATATAAAGTTTGATTCGAAACATGACGTTTTTCTGTTTGACAGTTGAGGAGACAATATGATGCAGTGGTATAGCGCAGTAAAATACTGCGTTATACTAGTATAACACATTAAATTACTGCGTTATACTAGTATAACACATTAAATTATTGCGTTATACCGTGATAACGCGGTATTTTACTGCGTTGTGACAGAATAACGCGGTAATTTGCTGCGCTATTCTGCTGGGACCTACCATAACGCATTTATTTAATGCGTTATGCAACACTTCGTACTTAATTTGATTTGACGTAACACTGCAAAACACAGTAATTGCATGCATGCGTTGGTTCCATATTCAAACTTCAAATCCTATTAATATCGAGTTCTTATAAGGCAAAAAAAGCATAAAAGTTGAAGTTTCATCTAGTTTTTGCATTTTGTATTCCTCCTAAATTATTCAAAATATGACAGATGTTCCAAGAATTAGAGTTTCTTTATTCTAGGACGGACAAATTATATTCGAGGAAAATAATTTGCACTATGATTCTTCCCCAAAATACCATGTTAATTTTCCTCTTGACTTAAAATTCTCAAAACTACTCCAAGCCTTGTATAATAGACTACAAGTTAGTAGATGCGATTTTGATCTAAATATAATTGGATAATATCCAATGTCATTTACGTCGCAAGGTGTAACTAGTTATGGACAATGGTACATTCAAGACGATGATTCTTTGACTGATTATTTGAAGGCGCCTTATGATTATAGGCAATGCATAACTTTAAACGTCCTTGAAATGTATATAGAGAAGGTGCCCATTAATCGACTTGAATTCATGGCTAGGGCTCCTCGGGAAGCCCGAAATAGACCTCGTCGGGAAGCCTCGTCTATAATTCAGGCCGAAGTCACTCAAGCGGAACCTACTTATCAACACAATTACCCTGACATGAGTACTTTTGAAAGCATTTTGACTAGCCAAATGCCTCTGGATAGTTTAAGTGAGCAATTTGACGGGCAGTGGTAAATTTTCATTTTTTACAATATTATCATCATCATCATCATCATCATGGATCATATTGGACGGTCTCCTCAATCGGGATGGATAAATCAGGTTGGAACATCCTCAGCTTATCCAACAACTCAAAGTGATGGTCCTTCCTTAAGTTTCGATGCAGTTGATTACTATCGGTACGTCTATTTTTTTTAATATGAATAGTGTTATTTGATGTGTAGTAGTTAAGACACCCTAATTTCTTATGTAGGGAGAATGTGGTGGTTGAGCCAAATTATAGGCAAAGGCCTGCTATGGATGGTCCGGATTATCTGAATTATATAGTGACATCATTCAGCGATAGTGAGGAAATACCTAATGCGGAGGAAAGTGACGATGAGATTTGTCATACCCCATTTTAACCGGGTTAAAGTAGAAGTACAACATATTGGTGATTCCTATTTTTTGTTTATTTTAAGGAGTCGCCACCTAATTATTTACGGTGAATTAGGACACCTAAAGTTAATTAAAGTGATTATCTAAAGTTGATATTATTTTTAAGTCTACGAAACCAAAAGATCTGAGGAAGGGTTCAATTAGTCTAAAGGGAAGGTATTAGGCACCCTTTAAGACCCATTAACAATGGTTAACCGACCGGACTTACGATTAGTTAGGCTAAGTGTAAATATAGTATTATAAAAAAAGAACATAGCTTTGTAAATATGGCTAAAGTTATAAACAGACATGTAAGAATGCTATTTAAAAGAGGACTGTACAAAAACAATTATTTGTATAAAAAAAGATTTTGAGTGCTATTTAAAAGTAAGACTTACAAAAGACTATTAGTTCAATATGGACTATGTAAGAATTGTTTTAACAAATATATGTTTCAAGCGTTGAAAAAGAGCTAAAGTGGAGAAGTTATCCACAGAACTAGCTTGACTTTTTATTTCTCAAAATAAGCTAACATTAGGGTATCATTTATGATGTTTTTTGAAAATCCTAAGATGGTGAGAATGAAAAATGATTCCTTTAACCCAAGAATGTATAGGCATGCTATTTGAAAATCACTTACTCTAAATAAATATTATAGATACTATAAATAGTTTAGAACATAAATAGAAGAGAATGTAATTTGTGGAATTAACTACCCATTACTAAACTAAACCCCTTAATGTCACTAAGGTTCATTCTAGCTAAGGAAAAAAAAAACAAAATAAGAAAAAGTGTTAGTCAAATAATACAAGTTAAAGGCACAAAAATAAAGGAGCAAAGATGATTAAATGGGCTCAGCCCATTTAATGGAAATTGCTGCACTTTGTTTGCTATTGGGCTTCGGCCCAGAATCATTTTCATATGTTGCTGCCGAATGTTGTTCCTGTCAATTGGGCTTTGGCCCAGAAATTTTGTTTTCTATTTTGGCTGCGGACAGGGGCTGGACACGAGAAGAGGATTCCGTTGGGATTTGACCCAACGCCAAATGCGGGAGATGACGAGTCGCTTGGACTCGTATGCGAGATGTCATGCAAAAAAAATGAAAAGAAAAGGATTAGTATATAATTCAAAGAATTTTAAATAAGAAAGAGTCAGCCAAGATGTTCTATTCCTTGAAAATGTAATAACTTGCTTCAAGATTCGCAAATAGGTAAAAAAATGACAAGAGTCGAATTCCTAATTATCAGAATAAAATTGTTCAATCTAATTATAGTGAAGGGGAAATAGAACCAGAAACTCTCACATAAATCATGTTTCAGATACGAAAAGGGCCAAGCACCCAATTCAAAACAAAACTAAACTAAGACTTTTATACTGAACTTGGACAGAATTGAAAAGCAAAGCTGCGAGATGAACTAAGCCAATTCATGCTTGTATTTTAAAATTTCTTAAACCAAATGACGGGAAGAGAAAAACAAACAAGGATCATATCATGAAAGAATATATTCAGTTTGAAAGAACATAGTGAATTTAGTCCAGAAGCAACTGCTAGATAGCAGCAAAAAAAATGAGGTAACAAAGAACACTGTAGGTAGCCATAAGCAGTAGCTGTTGTGGCAGATACAACAAGAAGGTGGTAGCCCAAGGGTACTATAGTAAATTTACTCAGAACTAGAACAATCCTAGTATCCATTTTTTCCAAAGACAAGTGTAACCATCAATTGCTTATCCACCAAAAGCAGCCACCAGTCCTTTAGAATGTAACAGATCCAATCTCAAAATGCAGCAAGTATGGGAAGATGCAATAGAAAAACAGTCAAGCAAGTAAACCAGTTACACAATGTACTAAGGAAAAGATTGACACTCCCCGAACCATGGCCTGGACGTAACACGGCACTCGGTGCCTGACTGTATGTGACCGAGCTAACCACATGGCTTGCTGAATCATCATGATACATAACATAAGCGGAATATAACGTGAATGCATGATGAGCTTTTATAAAACATGGTAAGTCAAAATACTTAATAGAATACTTGTTTAAACATGAGTGAGCCAAAATGGCTATACGACTCCAAATGTTTGACATGACGTAACTGACTTGTCTAGTCTATGAAACCTCTATCATGAGTCTGACTGGAAAACATACTTACTGGGACAAGGCCCCCAGCATACCTTTAGATGCAAAGATAAATAAAGAAATACAATGTCTAAACCCCGAATGAGATGGGACTCACCAATAAGCTGGTACGTGCAAATCCTAATGAGCAGAAACGTCGTCCTGTAAATCAGTACCTGCATCGTGAAATGCAGGCCCCCGGGCAATAAAAAGGGGACATCAGCACATTGAATGTACTGGTATGTAAAACAACCGAAGAAATAACATGGGACATGGAATAACATGATAAGAACTGAAACTGAAAACTTGGACATGAACATGAGCATGAGCATGAGTACATATATATATTTAACATGAGTAAAACATGATAAGTAGGGAGAGCATTTCGTAAACCGACACATGATATCACCACGTGGATACGTGGAGTCTAGTACCTCGCCGGACCAGCAGAGCCCCTATACCTTGCCAGGGTATAAGGTGGTAACGTGCCTGATGGATCCATTCAGTGTAAAATTAAGGTATCGTCCTAACTGGGCGGAGCGATCCTTGTCCTATGGTGGCTACATAGTTTCAGGATATCTGAGCCTTCTCGGTAATTCGTGCAACTCCCAAAAACATGAACATAATATAATTGGCTAAGAATCCCATGATTTTCGTGAATTAACTTGTAATCATGATTCCACGAAATAACTTGTAAACATGGTTTCATGAAATAGCTTGTAAACATGTTCTTGATTTATGAGTAATACAATAGTTCATAATCATATATTTGTAATTGACTTGAAAACATGTTTGTAACTTGCAAAATAAAATCATAAATTTTCATATGAACATGATGAGAACACATGAGGAAGAATTCATGATTCATGGATTAAGCTAGGATTCCTAACATCCGTAATGGAAGATTAGGGATACAATAACGAATTATAGATACAAAATTCATGTACATGCATACATAATTACGGGCTACCAATATGTTGGGTTTAATGTCCTAGGATTTGAACTTCATAGATTTTACGAAACGGATCATGGGGAAGAATGTAGAGATTCCCACATGTGGATGGAAGTTCTACATACCTTAACTTCCTGCTTTTGAGCGTATCAAAATGTTCTCCAATCCCTTCAACTTTAATCTATAGCAATACAGGTCATAGGGATTCTATATTAGCAACAATATCCATGTTTTGTTCATCTAAGCATTTTATCAAACACTTGGTGGGCATGAAGCTCCACAACCCTCATTAATGGTGTTTTCTTCACCAAATCCCCTTTCTATTACAACTAGCAAATTCTAAAATCTCAATTAGATGTAATTAACATCATTTTTCATCACCCATATGAATACAACAATCCCAAGTCAACAATCCAACAACTCTAGCATAGTTCATATAATTCTCTTTATCAAACCCATTTACTATTCTCCCAAGAACTCATCAACACTTTAATCATCATGAGAAAGTCATGAAACTTACCTTAGATAGTAGTTGAACAAGTCTTGAGTGGAGTTACTCCTCTAGCACCAAAACCCTACTTCACTTCCCTTGGGTTTTCTTGAATTAGATGAACTTTGGCTAGGTTTCATACATTTAGGTTCATGGATTTGGTGTTATTGATTATGGATTTCCCTTGAATTTTTTGTGGATGAATGTTAGAGAGTATTTTAGAGGTTTTGTTGACCAAGAATGATGAAAAATATGATTTTGATCGAGTTGGGTCTTATTTAAAGTAGTCCAGAAAAGTCTGGACAAAATCTCTCTGGCACACTTTGCGGCGGAACTGCGGGGCCGCAATTCGTGTTTGCGGGCCGCATCTTGAGCCGCATAGTGTGACAGAGGGTGATATTCTGCCGAACAGTCTGTCGTAAAATGGCCATAACTTTTTGTACATAGCTCCGTTTAAGGCCCATAATATACCGTTGGACAGATATTTCAAAGGGCTACAACATTCATCAAGGAGGTTTTCCCAAATTTTCAATTAATAAAGGGGTTATGGTTATTGGAAGTAAGACCTTCTATAAACTCGCATGCAAAAATGTCCCGTAGAGTGGCTTCCAACTTTTCTTTGCCCAAAGACATTTCTTATGACTTGATTGGTTTTCAAAACACTTCCTATAGCTCTTATATTGGTTCCATTATATTATCATCTTATGAGTCAAACTTTCGCCCGAAGCTAAGAGGTGTTACAAAGATTATGCACAACAGCGACAGCGAATAGAGGTTTACAGAATGCGAGTGCATTCATGAATCATATAATTGCACATAGAAGCACACAACAACAGTCAAGTATACATTAAGCGTATCACCCCCTTAAGTTCTCAGATGGCTCAAATTGCCTTAGGGCTCTCAAACCTATTACTGTTTTCCTCATGGCTAATTCATGCAAACACAACCTTTATTCATTAGAACCCCAAAGCTCACAAGATAATGAACTAACGACAAAGACAAGTTGAGATATTACAGTGCACAGATTTGTCAAGATTCAGTTGGCTCAAGCACATTTAGACCAACACACAAAAACTCATATTTTCAAATGAAAGAGTAACACATGATGAACATTATTCTTAATCAAACATGCTCTATACAGTTTTGGAATAAACATAGACTAGATCAAAACAAATCCCATCAAGTTAGATATATGATCCTTCATGCTTAAACAAAGAACCAGAATTTCAAACAAGGAGAAACAGTGACACTTGATATAGGCATTCTACAAAAGGAGCATAACATTCAACAGACAAACCACCAAATTTGCACACTGGATTCATATTTAACGGGGAAGGAACTAGTAAAGACTTAGTCTCCTCAATCAAACAAAACCAAACACCCAGTGTAGGACCTCTTACTTAAATAAAACAAACATGGTACAGGATGGATAGAAGGTAGACAAGTTCAATTATTCAGATGTGATACAAGAACAGACATCAAGTCTTAACTGGGTTCAAAATGATACCAAGAAATGCATAGGTAAATGTAAAACCTACACTTGTTATAAATCAAAAGATATGGCAAAGGACAGGAAACTGGGTATGTTTTCGACAGGCAACGATTTTAAATAATCCTAGTGATTAGATGATTCATACCAATGAATTTAAGATTCAGACCCACGTCTCTGTTAAATTTTGCTCTTTCTTTAAAGTTCAGCAACCGAAACGACAAGTCACAACAATGAACTTATCAAACACAGCAACAATCCTGCTTAGACAACATGACATAGGCAATGAAAACAAAGCTAATAATAATGCATAGATGAAATGATTCCTGGGATGTATACAAACTAGTATGCAGCTTATCATGAAAAAGGTTCAACACACCACAAATTTTAAACTTCTTGAGGCCAAACATCATTTGAAATGTCCTTTCTATTGGACAGCATACTGAAATATATGTGCTTAAGGTGAGCTTACACTACCAAATACCAAAACAGCCGCTTAACTAATATGAGAAAGGCATGACCAGATCAAACTAACAAAACTATAACTGGCCATGATTTTATTGAACCATACTAAGCATCCAGACGAATTAGCAAACATTTAAACCAGCACATGATCGGTTAGTATTCAAACTAACCATCTTATAGGCTTGCTAATGACTCGATAAAACTCATTCCACATGTTTGACCACTACTAACTAGACTTAAGGCTATATTAACACCTAGAACAAGCTAATAGATGAACAAATTTATCATATGTGATTCTTCAGCTAACTACATAATTAAACGATGCTATACCATATTAATTAAGATTAGGCTCAACTAAGCTGAACAAACACTAACATAGGTATTAACTAACACACAAGTACCAGTTAAACTAAAACCAGCAAAATACCAAAATAAATAAAAGGAAAAGGGTTACACTGATCAGAATTAAATTAAGCTTAACTAACCATTGAAAATAATTCATATGAACATCAAATAAAGATCTTAAGCCATATTTTCAATGAAACACTGAATATACTAAATGAGCATCAACCATTATCAAAAGATAAATATAACTTCCTATTTTACGACATCAGATATACAAACTTTATCACAGCACCAACTTGAAATAAAAATTACTTTAAATATTCGAACAGAGAATCCAAACACACACATCAGAAATCAAAGCGAACCAAAAAGTGGAAGGAAGGCATTGCCCTGACCTTTTGTTGGTGCAGTGAACTGGGTGTCGATGGCCTCGAATCTACTCTCGAATACGACGAACGATCTCGAAACTCGAATTAAAACAATCCAGAAGTTCTTATTTTCCAGAAATGTTCAAGAGCAGACTCGAATGATTTATCGAATCGTGTCAAATGTAGGAGTAAGCTTCCCGAAAATGTTAAGACTCAAGAAATCGATATTTTCAAGGAAAGACCTCAGCGGCTAGAAAGAACTTGAAACAGAGTAGAATTAGAACAAACTAAGACTTAAAATAGTAGTGGAAAGGGGAAATGCTGAGTATGGTGAAGTATTCTGTTCCCGATTGTTGGGGTCTTTTTTTCATTTTTTTAAAATCTCTCCCTAGAGAAGATAGAGGAGTCCCCTTTTATGGGGAAAATTGAAGAGAGAGGAGCGTATGAGAGAGAGACAAAGGAGCGGGGGACAGGGAGGAGTGGAGGAGACAGAGGTGTGTGGGGGACAAGGGTGAGTGGGAGAGGAGAGAGGAAGGAGGCGAGGAGCGTGAGAGAAAGAGGGAGAGAGAAGGCGGCGGGTGAAGAAAGAAAATGAAATGAAACCCTACTGGTTTCAATTCTTGTTGTGGGACGGACCGGGTCGGGTACAAATTAAATGGGTATGGGCTGATTTGTTAGGATATGGTGTTGGGCTGGTTAGTTCGGATATGATGGGGGAATGGGCTGGTACCGAATGGGAATGGTAGTGGACTGATTTGGGCTCAAATGTTGGTCCAAAATATTGATCCTTTCTCCTCTATTTTAATTATTCTCTGGGCTTCTAATTTAATAACTAGTACCATATATACTATGTGAAGACAAATAGTAATTAGTATGTATGAGTTAAAATTAATTTGACGAGTACAAATCCTAAATGATCATAAAGTAATACTAGTAATATTGATAGTAAAGTAGTGAAAATGAAAGTACTGATATTAATAGTAGTAGCGGTAAAAAGAATAATAGTGAAAATTAATAGTAGTAAAATAAAGTGTTCAGCTCGTCAATAAATTTAGAAGCTCCAGTAAATAAATTGAAATAAAGGAGGGACAAAATTGGGTGTCAACAAGATTGAGGTTGGAACTAATCCTCAACATCAAGCAGAACTGTTGCAAGACATGATGAACAGTCCGGCACACGAGGAGGAACTGAGTTCATAACAACCATTTGAACAGCAAGAGTCAACTCCGGTTCACCCGCAAAGCCAATTTCAACAGTAAGAGTCGACCCCGATTCAGTGGCATTCCGATGAGATCTCCTATCTTGATCATCTTCAAGATCGCTCGGATGCTTTTGTCTTTTCTAGGGATGATGATCATATTCGGCGAAGTTTGTGGAAAGAGCCAGTGGATCTTTTAAAATAAAAGGCTCATATTGAAAAAGGGATGATTTTCAGCTCGAAAAAATCATTGCAAAGGGCTGTTAAGATTTATTGCATCTAGGGGATGAGGGAGTTTAAAGTTGACGATTCTACATGAAAACTTTGGCGATTGGTCTGCAAGCGAAAATATCAAGGCTGCGAATGGATGCTCCGTGGTAAGGAAACTGCTGAAAAGATGTGGACTATTTCAAAGTTCTACATAAAGCACACTTGTGATATGGGTGACCTCCCAGATGATCATTGCAATCTAGATACTAATTTGATTGCGCGTGTATGAGTTGGCGACATTAGAGAAAACCCAAGGTATCCCCTTCGCCTAAGTTTATTTTATTTTTGGTGTTAATATAATGTTCCTCGTTGTCATATGCTGATATTTCAACTTTTTCAGGTTCCCTATTAAAGATTGTATTAGAGCCGTCCTGAAAGTATATAGCAAAACTGTTACTAGGAAGAAGGCGTATCTTGGGCGTATGCGTGCACATAAGATAGTCTTCGGCAATTGGGAGGGCTCTTTCAAGACGTTGCTGAGATACATGGCGGCTCTACAACACTTCAATCATGGTACTGTTGTTGAATGGAAGCTCAAATCCAAGCCTGGTGTGCCCGGTAATATTTTTGATTTTGTGTTTTGGGCCTTCAAATCATGCATTAATGGTTTTGCTCATTGTCGGCCTGTAATATCAATAGATGGAACACATGTGTACGGGAAGTATGACATAAAGCTGCTAATAGAAGTTGGAATGGATGCAAATGGAGCTATATTCCCTCTACCGTTTGCAATTGCAGCTAATGAGAGCATTAGTACGTGGGGTATGTTGTTGGACTACTTAAGGCAACACGTTATTAAGGATCACATGGGAATATGTGTGATATCAGACATACATGCTGGCATATTGCACAATATGTTCAATTTGCAGGGGTGGCAGCCACCCTTTGCCTACCATCTTTATTGTTTAAGGCATTTGAAGGCAAACTTCCAAAAGTAATATCGAATCCCAGCACTTTGCAATTGGATGTGGGCGGCTGCAACAGAGTATCAAGAGAAGAAGTTTAACCTGCAGATGGACATTATTAGGCAGGCGAATGAGGAAGCCTTCCACTGGTTAATTGCAATTGATAAGGACAAATGGACATCACACCAGGATGAAGGTAGGCGATGGGGTACCCGGGGACTACCCGTCACCGCAATGGTGAGAATGACATTTAAGCAGGTTGTGGAGTGGTTCGTCAGTAGATCAAAAGAGGCCAAAGCACATGCAACAGCAGGTCAAAGATGGATGCCAAAACCGTCAAAACTGTTCGAGTACCCCAAATATAAGGCTCAGAAACATGACCGGATGGAGTACAACTCTGCAGAGCACATATTTGAACTCACAACAAGTGTGCACCAAGGTAAAAGAGGTAACGTCCACACAATTTGTGAGATTCCAAGAACATGCACATGCGGCAAGTGGCAATCATATCACATGCCATGTTCTCTTGCCTTCAAGTGTTTTATCGCAATGGGAAAGAATGCCTCCCCGTACATGGCTGACGAATATGCAGTTGAAAATTATGCAGGAACTTACGCTGGAAGGTTCTACCCACTTGGTAGTGAGAGTTATTGGCCACTGGATCCATTTTCAATGGTTGCAAATAAAGCATTTATCCGTAAATTCAGAAAGAATGCATACTCGCGTATTCATAATGAAATGGATGTTCCACTGGGGAGATACACTCGAAAATACTCATTTTGCAATTATGTTGGTCATGATAAGCGCAAGTGTCCCTTACAGTATGGTGGTCAAACTACATCTCGCGGTGGAGGTACCTCTCGTGGTGGAGGAAACTTTCGTGGTGGAAGTATCTCTAGTAGTGGTGGCACATCTCGCGGCGGTGGCACATCTCGCGGTGGTGGCGGAAGATCAACTCAAGGGAATCAATTGATGAATGTTTTTTAAGTTTTTTTCTTACTTTAATGATTGTATTTTAAAAAGTTTGGGTTTCTTATTAATGAACAAGTTTAAGTATTTTCATCTACTCAAGGTTATGAATGATGCAATTTAATTAAGTTTTTTTTTTGTATGAATGCTGTCATTTTGACTAACTTTTGATTAATTATTAATGAACATGTTTAAGTATTCGTAAAGAACTTCAAGCTAATGTCACCGAGCCTTCAAACGAAAATGGCGTTCGAGCACTTTTCAACCACTAAAATGGCCATCCGAACTTTTGTGTATCCTTGATTTATTGATCCTATCTTTGTAATCGCACAAAAATAAGTAGGGTTCTATATAAAATATTGAAGTTTCGGGGTCCCGAATCATGATTAATCTATGGTCAAAGTACGTTCAAAAGTGTAATGGAAGAAGGGTTAACCAAAAGGGCTGAAAAAAAAGGAGGGACACTATAGCGCAATAAGTTACTGTGCTATAGTAGTTAACGGAGCTTTCCCCGTTAACTGCTTTAGCGCAATAAATTACTGCGCTAAAGGTGTTTTGGTAACCATTTTTTTTGTTGGGGTATTTTGGTTCAAAATGTTTTTTTTTTTTGGGTATTTTGGTTCCGGACTCTCGAAAGTTGGGGGTTCAATACTACATACACCCCTGATTTGAGTCAGATGCATATTCAAGATTTGAATTTTATGGACTCAACCTTTTAAGATTCTTAGGTTGAACCCGTTGTATTTTAAAAATTATAGATTCATGTCTACTATATATTGCAATTTTAATAAATTCTTACACATAAATTTTTATCCGTATCAAAAGTTAGGGTTCAATTGAAACCCCAACTACAATACCACATAAGCCCCGGATTTGGTGATTTCCAAAAAGATACATTTTGAGAATGTTTTGGGCGGAAAAAAATAATAAAACTACCGAATGTGACATCTATCGAAATTAATAACCAATTTGTTAAATATCTAATAAGAGAAGTTCTTTTAATTTATTAGCGTCAAAGTTGAAACCATCCTAGTTCAATGATACATAAATAAAAAAGTAGATGAAAACCAAGTTTAAATATATAAGTTTTAATTTTTAAAATTTCTAAGGGTTAAATGCTAGATATAACAAATGAATCAGTTTGTGACTTAAAATAATCAACCTTATCTAGTCTAGCCTAACTAAGGACTCGTTTGGTTAGAAAATAAGTTATTCCGGGATTAGTTATCTCGGGATTGTTATTCGATCCTCAATGTGGGATAAAATAACATTATAATCCCGAGATAATTAATCCCGGGATTAGTTATCTCGGGATTTTATTCCGACCAAACGTGGGATAAGGCAACACTAAATTTTTATCTCAGGACTATTTTTGCTTATCTATCGTACCAAACGAGCCCTAAGAGAATTATTCAAGTACGTAAAAGAAGCACTTGTCGATGGAAAATACTTATCCCCACGATGCACGCACCTATTCCAGATAATTTTTTCTTTACCTGAGTATAGTTTTGATGTAAGCAACGAGTGCGAATAAAATAATATCTTAGACGATATTGAAGAGCTTACAAACTGGCTGATAAGGAATTAAAGTTGTATAAATAGGGATGTAAAATTCACCCAACAAGCATGAGTGTAATGCACTAAAATTTCTTTTGATTCTTGTGATTTTAAACTTGTCATATAGAATATGTAAATTATCAAATTACTAAATATATAAAAAAAACTTTTTTTAGAACAGATCAAAAAGAAAAATAAAACACTTAAATTGGATAAAAGAAATACAATGCGGTTAAATCAGCATGCATGATTTTCGCAGTTAAAGCATTCTATGCCGTACATATCAGAAACTGACACAGTAACCTCGTTCCTCACGAGTTAAGCTTCCTATAACACAATTTTTGATTTCCGAATTTCACTTGTTATTTTGTATTTGATTCTAAAGTATCTACATATGATTCAGTTTTAAATCAAAATTGTTATTTGCGAAGGCTTTATCCGCTTTTCGGAGAGTCTCTCCCATTGGTTATCGCGGAGTAGCCGAAGAGAAAAGGCTTATGTTTGGTACCAAAAACAAAAAATGAGAAGACTTTTGTATGAGTAGATGACAAATTTTCAAAACTAGTGTTTAGTCGTGCCTATATTGCAGAATCCTCTCAAATCACGAGTCAAAGGTCGTCCCTTGACTCTCTTTAACAAGTTCTCAAAGCAATATATGAACCCTCTCAAATCACGAGTCAAAGGTCGTCCCTCGACTCTCTTTAACAAGTTCTCAAAGAAATATATGAACCGTGCCCCTGAGGTACGGTTGACCCTAAATTCTGCATTTTATTAAATGAGTTTGTATACGGGTAAAACCGAGGATACAGTCATGCTCGGTTTCGCGTTGTCATGGTTATATTCGGGCAGGATGTAATCGACTTATCGAGGATAAGGCTCCAGGCTCGATCTAGAACGAGGTGTTGAAGCAGAGGCGGTTAACCACTATAGGGAGGAGACCGGAATACCCGCCCTCAAATCGGATATTTCGGCATCAATCTTGGCAACAGCTGTCACCAGATTTCTTTTCCTTACTTAGAATTGTACTAGGGTTAGGACTCTTCTATTACATAAAGAGGAGGCCCCCATTCATTTAAGGGGGTTCGGCAACAGAAAGAGAGAAAGAGTTCATGTAAAAAAGCAATAGAATCATCTGAGTTCATTGATATTTTCCTAAGTTTATCTTCATTATTCATTGTGTAAAACCCGCCAAAAGGGGTTCGACCTCGGTTCTGGTACCCGAGGCCTGTCATCATTAGTATTTGGTCAGATCTGCATCTTTTATTTACTTATTCGTTTATCCCGTAATCTCGTCTTGAATTGAATTGAGCCACATATCTTTGGCATCACACATAAATTTAATTGTTCTCCATTTTAAGGTTAAACAGTTTGGCGCCCACCGTGGGGCCAGAGATAGTAGTGGCAATTCAATTCAATATTCTGGTTACACTCGATATTTTACATTTGTTCTTTAAGGTTTGATTTCAGGTATACCAGAATGTCGGATTCCCGTTTCGTCAACTTTCAAGTCGAGCTAAGCCATCACGAGCATAACGATGAGGGCGTACCTAATAACAACGCGCCCCCTGTTAATCCTGTTCAAGTCGGATCATCGGTGGGCAACGTACCGGCCGGCGAGAATAACGGAGACATGCTGCAACAACTCCAAAATCAGTTAGACATGGCTATAGTCCAATTACAGGCCCAACAAGAGATCATAGTGCAATTGCAGAACCGGAGTCAGGCACTCGATATTGCTCCATCAGAAAAGACCCAGGATACGGAAGAAAGGCATGTAGCTCGGAATAACGAGAACCATCTCGGGCAGGGCGGCGAACTGATAAGAATGCTCGGAGAATTGAAAAAACGAGTCGAGTCCGGCGAAAAAAAGATAGATGCGAACGATAAGAAGGTGGAGAACTACAACTCGAGGGTCGATCAGATTCCAGGGGCCCCACCGGTGTTGAAGGGACCGGATTCAAAAAAATTCATTCAAATGCCATTTCCACCGAGTGCGGCGCCGATGAATATCCCTAAGAGATTTCGCATGCCCGATATCCCCATGTATAATGGGACAACGGACCCAAATGAACATTTGAATACATATACGTGTGCTATTAAGGGGAATGATCTCGTCGATGACGAAAGAGAATCAGTGCTGCTTAAGAAATTCAGGGAACCTTGTCGAAGGGGGCAATGATTTGGTATCATAACTTGCCCGAGTATTCAATCGATTCATTTGCCATGCTCGCTGATGCTTTCGTCAAGGCCCATGCTGGGACTATCAAGGTCGATACCCGAAAATCGGACTTGTTTAACGTCAAGCAGCGAGATGACGAGACCCTTCGCGAGTTTGTTGCCTGATTTCAAATGGAGCGCATGGACTTGCCTCCGGTCACTGACGATTGGGACGTTTAGCACTCAAGGGATCAATTCAAGAAACTCGATCATATCTATGGAGCTAAAGAAAAATCTGATAGAATACCCGACGATCGCCTAGGCTGATGTACACAACAGGTATTAATCAAAGATCAGGGTCGGAGATGATAAGATTCTGAGGACCGCTTCGGTATCATGGCATTCTGGTAAAGGGAGTGACTAATCGAAGAGGGCGGCAGATCGGGATTACAGATCATCATATGACAAGTACCAAACTTACCCGCTCGATCGAAGGGAAAATGGGCGCAACAACGAATCAGGCAAGAATGATAGGAGAAATGATCGAAGGAACGATCGAGACCAAAGTAGTCGGGGACTGATAAATAGAAATGCTATCGATAGAGCCTCGGGAAACAGATGAACTCCAAGGTTATCCGAATATAATTTCTGAGTCGATGTAGACCGTTATCCGTAACAGAAAAACAAGGCATCTAAGGCCAATCCAATCTGATCCAGAGAAGCGGAATGAAAGCCTTATTTGCAAATACCATCATACTTACGACCATCGAATTGAAGATTGTCGACAGTTGAGAGAGGAGGTTGCTCGTCTGTTCAATTTGGGACATCTTCGAGAATTCTTAAGTGAACGAGGAAAAACTCATTTCAAGAATGTGGACTTTAATATGCAGGATAGGGCGGAAGAGCCTCAGCAGGTGATACACATGATCGTGGGAGGAACGGACATTCCCATTGGGTCGGTTGTAAAACGCACCAAAATTTCCATAATAAGGGAAAAGCGTATTCTGAGAAATTGATGGTATTTGCATTGGAATTCGTTTAAACAGGGTAGAGATTTGATAATTCATGCTGATCATTCTCTTTCTGTCCATGTTGATTACACCAAGGCATTCCAGTTAACTTACTCAAACCTTCAATTTCAGTAGCCACTTCGTTCATCCTCGGCCTATCTTCTCCATGCAATTGAAGACAACTCTTCACTAGCTCAACCCTCTTTTGAAGTTGCTCAAGATTCCCTTCTCGCAAAACAGGACGATCAAGAATTTGAAGTAAGCGATTGTTATTCACGGAAGAAACAAAATGATCAACCAAATTCCTTTGTTCATCATTTCTAGCTCTAATAATAGGTTTCAACCTCGTTAGAAGTTCTGCCAGAACTACTCCAAAGCTGTAAACATCACTTTTTTCTGTCAATTGACTTGTGCACAAATATTCAGGATCCAAGTACCCAAATGTCCCTTGAACTAATGTAGCCACATGTGTTTGATTTAGAGGAATTAACCTTGAAGCTCCAAAATCTGCCACTTTAGCTGTGTAAACACTATCTAACAATATGTTGGCAGACTTAATGTCCCTATGAATTATAGGCATGGATGCAAATGAATGAAGGTAAGCAAGTGTAGTGGCTATCTTTGCTGCAATCCTCAAACGGTTTTGCCAAGTTAACCAACCCGTTTCACGTTGGTTGTGAATATGCTCGTAAAGAGTTCCTTCAGAGACGTACTCATAAACCAATAAAGGAACTTCATCTTCCAAACAACACCCAAAGAGCCTCACCACGTTTCGATGGTTGATTTGAGTGAGAATAAGCACCTCATTGATAAACTGCTCAATTTGACTCTCGTCCACAATTCTAGATTTTTTAATGGCAACTATGCGATTATCACGTAACACACCTCTATATACAATCCCATTGCCACCACGACCAAGAATTCTGTCTTTGGCATAATTGTTTGTGGCTTTCTTGAGTTCCTCACCTGCATAAATTTTTGTTGCTTCCACACCGCCCTCTGTAGGGGAGATTCTACGCTTCAATAATAAACCACCATTTTGTTGGGAGAACTTCTCCCTAACTTTGATCAGTTTTCTTTTTTTTGATGCTGAAATAGAGCCAAGTTATCCCAACCACTAGGGATATAAAGCCTATTCCCATACCTGTGTAAATGCAATTACTAATTAGTAGAGTTGAACTTTCATTGTCTTTTTCAATTCAAAAGTAATGGATTGTACACTGTTAAAACTTGAATCTAAACTTGCGGAATTGAACAATAAAGAAGAGAAGGAGTGGAGAGAACATTTTCTGCATTTCTCTGCAAAAATGAGAAAAGGTGAGTATACAAAATATCTCCTAGGCTATTTATATAGCTGTCCTAATCGACTTACTCAGCTAAAACTAATTGACCAGTCACAGTCAAGCTTCTAACGAACAAACTACGTGTTTAACTCCCTAACTAACTTGTGTTGTACAACATAATTAAGTGACTGTGCAGCTTTACTAATTCTAACAGACACATTCATTTTACTATTTAATGTATATGCTAACAGTTAGCATTGGTGTTCCAAGTGGCTTGTTTCAGACTCATAAAAGAAAGTTTTGTATCATTCAAAAATAGTCTCGATCTGTGAAAATTATAGAGTAAATCTTGGTCTTAGATCAAAACATCATATGAAAAATATGTTGTATCGTATTTTGGTAATAAAAACATACAAAACATTATGGGAAAACAAAAATACTGCTCCGCCACATGTTTTGTACGTGTATGAAAATGAAAAACAATAAAAACCAAATTTTGGTTAAATAAGAAAGGCTTAAGCCATCCACTGTCACCTAAACTTGTTCACAGATTTCAATTAGACACCTCAACTCAGACTTGTAACTACTAAACCCAGATTCGAACACGCGACCTTAGGGAGGTTTTGCAACCCCTTAACCGCTACGCTAGGCCTTCAGCTTGTGTCAACACTGGTATGGATACCTATAAAATCAAAAATTCACCTATCTACACAATGTAATTTCCCCGCGAAGGGGTGTCGCTTGACACCCTCGGGAAAGGGTAGTTTCGCCCTTGCCTCTACCACTCTGGTTAGATCCACTTAAGACACATTTTTAACAGACAGTGAAAAATATAACGGGTGTGTAATTCACGTGCAGATAATGGGGGAAAACGACGAATTAAATGAGGGCACGTGGCATTTGGACTCAAAATAATCATTAAAATTGAATTGGGAATTTAAAAAAAATATAAAAGAAACCCTGTTTCTGCATCCCCACACCCCGTAGCCAGCCCTCCCCCATTCTTCTCCTCTTTAGAACACTGCCCGTCTTCCTTCATCTCCCATTCCCAAAAAGTTTATGTTCTTTTTCTTTCTATTAGTGTTGCTATTCTTTTTGAACCATACAAGTAATGAGATAAGGTTAATAATTAATGTGGGGTGGTGTTTGTTGGCCGGTGGCCGGAAGTGGGTGGCTCCGTCCAAAAATGGAAAGATAAATTTTTGATCGATTCTGTTGGAAGATTGAGGTTCAGCCCTTCTTCTTCACATTGATATCCAACTATGAAATTTCCTCCGCCGAGATCTTATTTTCGCCGGAAACAATGGAGTTTCGTTGAAAAATTGTTTCAGACCTTCTCTTATTTTTCATTTTAATGAACTCCTTACAACAGAAAACTCGAATGGTGACCTCAAATCAGGCTGAGAGAAACTCCAATTTCTCAATTTGATTTCAATTTCAGTACTAGATTTTGATGGACTATTAGGAAGAATAATTTAAAGTTGGGTTGGGTTAACTGAGGTGTTTTTTTTCCCGATGATATTAGTAGTGGCGCCACTGGTCATAGTGGCGGGATCATGGCTGAGGGTGGTAGGGACAAATAATGAAGAAGATAAAAATTTTGGCTAAATAAATTTTGCCATATCAACAAAAAGCGTCTGAGTGGTTCAAATCTAGAGGGTGAAGTGTTCAATAGGTACAAGTCTGGATTGAGGTGTGTAAGTGAAATTTATGAACAAATTTAAGTGGCGACGAATGATTTAAGCCAATAAGAAAACTTTGCAAAATAGCTTGAAATGAAGTGAAAAAAGAAACATTCAAAAAATTATGGAGTGATAACGAGAACTCCAGGCTTCCCAGTCATTTTCTAGCATGGAAAATCACATTAGCAGCAAGTATTTGTTTTGTGGTTATGAAATTTGTTCGAGATATTTACCTAGAGAGAACTTGATCCATGGGAACTGAAAGTAAGGAGCAATACATGAAAGATGACCATTATTTTTGCGATCATCGGTATATCCATCAGGACAAGAACAATAGAAACTCCCCAGGGTGTTTGTCCAGTTCTTTTCACACGAATTGGTGTTTGGGTCAGCACATTCATCGATATCTGGCAACCAAAGAAATAAATTGTAATATTAACATCATAAGTATTTTATTACGGGTTTAATTTTTATACATGACAATATATTTTTAAAACAATCAGTGATCTTAGAGGTTATTAAGGATACAAAAACAATAATAGTTATGTCTCCGTTCGGAACAACTTATGGTAGATTAAATGAATCTTCACTAACAACATTAGTAGTAATCAACTTAAAAAATAAGATGATGAAATTAGTAAGTAGTAATTAACTTGAAAAATATGATAGGTAAATTTTTATAGCAAGTCAAACTGCACCGATAATGTAAAATGTTATTTACGGATAAAAGATAAGTCCATTTAATAAAGCATAAAGCAACTTTGGCATCCTCAACGGTTAGCACTATGGTAATGTTTTTAGGTCTCATTTGTTTTCATTAAGATTAAGACGTTTGAATCTTAATGCGCATCTGAATGATTACGATGTTATCTCTAGATCTGAACACCGAACGATTAAGACTGTTTGTTTTTATCAACATCTGTATGTGCATAATGTGTTTATATAAACATAATAAATATACAATTCAAATAAAAAAGTAACTAAATATTAGAAAATAAATACAAATGTAATAAAATAAAAATATTATTTGATAAAACAATGAAACATTTATGTTCGCTAGTAGCGGCGGAGATGCTTTGTGGTGGTGGTGGGTGGAGAAGGTGCGTGGTGTTGGGAGGTTTGTGGGTGGTGGTGGTGCCCTGGGTCTGGGGGTAGGGGTTGGTGTGGTGGTGGGTGGGTTGTGGGATTGAGTGGTGAGTGGATAGTGGTGGAGGTGGTGGTGTGTAGGTGGGGGGTTGGGGTGGTGTTGTTGGTGGTGGTGAGTGGGGGTAGGGTTGGGGTGGGTTGGTATAGTGGGGTGGGGTAGTGGAGGGTTGGGATGGGTTGTAGGTGGAGGGGCGGGGTGGAGCCGGTGCTAAAAATTATCCATTCAAAATACCTCTTAATGATATTAATACTTTGTTGAAGATCTTAATGATTAAGACCTATTCAGACTAATTAAGTGCTTAGATCTTAATGTAAATAAATGCACTTAATGACCTAAGGTCTGAACTATTCAAATTTAGACCTTCATTAAGTGCAAACAAATGAGGCCAAGTGCAGTTCGAACTTTTTTTTTGTTTTTTTAAACAAGCTACTCCCTTAAACCCAAAAAGATTGTCTTACTTTCCTTATTAGTTTGTCCCAAAAAGATTGACAAATTTATAGTTAGAAACAATTTAAAGATGGTTTACTGTCACACAAATATCTCAAGTTTGTTTTGGACCACACATCTCAAAAGCCTTCCTTTATTTTTTAAACTAAGTGTCAAATCAAATTAAGACAATTTTTTTTGATAACGGAGAGAGTATATGTGTGGTCCAAAATAAGACTTAGATATTTGTGTGGCTGTAAATCATCTTATAAAGTTAAATTGTTTCTAAATATAGAAAGGGGACAATCTTTTTGGGACAGACTAAAAAGGAAAGGAAGACAACCTTTTTAAGATAGAGGGAGTAATTGTTATGGTATAAGTGGAGGTGCTGATAGGGAGGTTCTGTATAAGTCACTGTTTTCAGATATTTTGTAAAGATATTAGTATTAACTTAGTCGATAAACTGACCGATATCCGATGGATAATCGCTAAACCCATACCGAACCAATCTATATCTTATTATTAGGTCAGTAGATTAGTATATTTAAAAATCAATAGCCGATAAGCTGAATTCTTAAGTGCAAATATCCAACCGAGCGATCCGATAAACACCTCTAACATGTCTATTTGTGTTGTATATACATATGTATTCTGGTATTAAAGTCTAATGTCAAAACTCTCTTTGTTCCACTTTACGTGACATTACGTTACTATTCGGAGAAAAAAAGTTAAGAGTTCTATGTCCAAATTTATATTGAAAATCAATTTAATCCTCATACGAACTAGTGAGTAATTATATTTGCCTACCTTGGCAGCCTGGAGCGAGATAAGGATTTCCCTCATAACCTTCATTACAGCTGCACCTGTAGCCACAAAGATCAGTATCGGAATCAACACACTGGCTATTTTCTTTGCAAGCATAATCCTCGCTTTGTTGAGCTTGCGTGCAAGTTTGATTGCCGATGGCCCAGTCCAGCACAATGGGTACACTGGACTTTGTCCTCTCATAAAAAATATTATCATTTAGATCTTGTAGGCCTCGAAAATGGAAGCGATCTGCCTCGCCCAGAAATGCATACCCACACGGACTAAACGACCAAACATTGGTGCGGTTTCCTGTGATAGACATAGTTATGTCATAGTATTTCAAGGTCTTGGGTATAGGTTTCTGGCAGAAGCCTTTGCCCTTACACACTCCTTCCTTGATATCCTCGCTGTTGTGACAGCTGGTATTGCAGCCATAGTCAAAGTGATCAGACCCTGTAATGCTAACGTATTCATCGGAACCAACTACGGTCAAGCTGTTCAACGTCGAGAAACTATATGGAGTTGATTCTAAAGATTTGGTCGGAGAGATTGATTCGTTGAGCATAGTTCCGTCGGAGTTGTAACATCTCGAGCTGATGGCATTAGCGATGCGCAATTCAGCATCAGAGACAGAGATGTCATACGCCACCAGGTTATTTCCTGCGTGGAGTTTCTCAGAACCATCATTAAAAGTGATGCAGTTCATCTCGAAACCTGAATCCATGGCGCAACCTGAGCCAATACCAAATGGGTATGGAACCGTAACGTTTCCACACTGCTGAGGACATCCTGATATTGTGACATTGGGACCTTTAGTGTTGGTTTGGGCCGTGGCTAATGTCAGTAGAAGCACACAAGCATATAAACAAGCAATTTGTTAAGGAAGCAAGTTTTAGGTCCGTGGTTTTTGTGTTTCCAAAAATGATGTGAACCCTAGTTCTGGCTTAAGTAATTAAAACGCCCCTGAACTTGGCACGTTTTTGCAATTTCAGTCCCCAAACTATTGATAGATTTCAAGACACCCCTACACTCGGCTAAATGGGTTTAATTACACCCCTGAGCTCATGACCCGGAGTGAGTGTAGTCACTCGCGGGTCCAGCTGTAAAATAAGGCTTATGTGGCCTCCACGTGTAAAATATTAATGCCACATGGCATTTTCATCCTATGTGTCCTCCACATAAAATAAATTGTTTTGAAAAAACTGTAAAACTGATTTTTTTTTTATAAAAAATATGGAACAATGAAATATTTATTTTAAATCTGGAAAATTTGATTAATAAAAATAAACTGAAAAACTACAGTTTTAATTAAAATATCTGTAAAAAATGGATTTTTTTTTTAAAAAATGAAAACTTGATATTTTTTAAAAGTGTCCTAAAAAAATTCAGATTTTCACGATTCTTTTAAGACACTTCTTTAAAAACAAAACTGGAAAAATTGATTTTTTTTTTAAATGTAGAAAACCCATTTTTTTTTTTAAATAATCCAGGAAAATTAGATTAGTTTTTAAATCTAGAAAAGAATTATCAATTTTCCACTTTATTCTTAAAAAAAATCAATATCCCAGATTTTAAAAAGTCAAGGTTTTTAATCAAAAATTCAATTTTTCAGATTATTTTTTTAGAAAAATGGGTCTATTTAGTTTTCCAGATTTTTTAAAAGTCCATGTTTTTTAATTAAAAAAAATAAAATTTCCAGATTTTTTCTAAAAAAATAATGGGTTTCTCAGTTTTCAAGATTTAAAAAGTTTCAGATTTTTTAATAAAAAATTCAGTCCCGGTTTATTTTAAAAAAATGGGTTTTCCATATTTAAAAAAAAATAGTTTTTTCTGATTTTTAAAATTTATACTTTTTTATGAATTTTCCAAAATTGATTTTTCTTTTCTTTAAAAAAAAAACTGACGTGGCACCTCTCACGCGCCTGTTGGCGTGTGACTACACTTGATGTGCCACGTGGCAGCTCGAGGATGAATTAAAACCCATTTTGCCAAGTTTAGGGGTGTCTTGAAGTGCAGCAATAGTTTGGGGACTAAAGTTGCAATTCGTGCCAAGTTTGAGGGCGTTTTAGTCACTTAAGCCTTATAAAATGCAGAGACAATTGGGGTGAATCGTGCCTAAGAAGCCGGGTTCATAATAAAACCCGCCTTAAACACTATAAGAGTCAAGTTGGATGAACCTTAATTAGCTTGTAGATTCTGAAACCAATTAAATCACTGACTTTTCCAGTGAATTCCTAGAATGGTCATTGAACTTATTGAGAAGTCCAACTAAAGTAACTCGAATTAATATTTTTCATGTTTTGAAAATGAACTAGAAATATTCAAATGGGTTTTTATAATTTAAAAGTGGGTTAAGGGTCTTATGTCTAAAAATGGATTGTTTTACTATTTTGAAAATATGAACATAGTTTGACGACCTTATTATTCAAAAAAATTCAAAAGTTACTTTAGTGGAACTATTTAACAAGTTCAATGATCATTTGAGGAATTGACTCCGACTTTTCAGGTGTCTTGTTAGTTTGTCATCTAGCTACTACTCATGCGCAAGTCTGGCCAATACTTAAATTTTCAGCAAATGTGGAAAAAGGGCCACATTTGCCCTTATGCCATGCCGGAGCTTCCGTCCACCCTACCACTTCTCTTAAATATCATAAGGAGTATTAGTTTTTAAAATATATTTTTCAGTAAAAATTTCTACTCACAAATCAAACGCTGTATTTTAGAAACATGTTTCCTAACATTTCTCTCTGTGTGTGGTGGCGATGTGTCCTGGGTGGGGCGGGGGCGGGGGGTGGGGGTGGGGGGCTGTGTGGTGGTAAGTTGTCCTACCTTGACAGCCAGGAGTGAGATATGGATTGCCCTGAAAACCTGGTTTACAATTGCAGTGGTAGGTGTCTGAGTCAACACACTGGCTATTTTCTTTGCAAGCATAATCGTCGCTTTCTTTAGCTAGCGTGCATTTTTTATTGCCGACGGCCCAGTCTAGAACAATGGGCACACTGGCCTTTGTCCTGTTTAAAAAAGTAGCATCATCTAGATCCTTAACGCCTCGGAAATGGAAGCGATCTTTCCCGCCCAGAAATGCATACCAACATGTACTGAACGACCAAACATTAGTGCGGTTTCCTGTGACAGACATAGTTGTGTTATAGTATTTCAAGCCCGTGGGTATAGGTTTCTGGCAGCAGCCTTTACCTATATTGCACACTCCTTCCTTGATATCCTCACCTTGGTGACCGCTGGTATTGCAGCCATAGTCAAAGTGATCAGACTCTGTGATGGTGACGTATTGATTGGAACCAATTACGGTCAAGCTGTTCAACGCCGAGAAACTATATGGAGTTGATTCTAAAGATGTGGTCGGAGCGATTGATTCGTTGAGCATAGTTCCGTCTGAGTGGTAACATCTCGAGCTGATGGCATTAGCGATGCGCAATTCAGCATCAGAGACAGAGATGTCATACACCACCGGGTTATTTCCTGCTTGGAGTTTCTCAGAGCCATCATTAAAAGTGTTGCAGTTCATCTCGAACCCTGAATCCAAAGCGCAACCTGAGCCAATGCCGATACCAAATGGGTATGGAACTGTAACGTTTCCACACTGCTGAGGACATCCTGATATTGTGACATTTGGTTTGGGCCGTGGCTAAGGTCAGTAGTAGCACACAAGCATATAAACAAGCAATTTGGTAAGGAAGCAAATTCATTTGTTTTAGGTCCATGGTTTTTGTGTTTCCAAAAATGATGCGAACTCTAGTTCTATCAACAAGTTACTACTATGATTTTCATAATTATAAAATGCAGAGACAATTGGGGTGAATCATGCCTAAGAGGCCGCGTTCATAATGAAACCTGCCTTAAACACTATAAGAGCTCGTTTGGATGGGCTTATGCTTATAAGCTGCAAACAGCTTATAAGCTAAAAAAAATAAGTTGAGTAGTCTAACTTATTTTTTTTGGCTTATAAGCTGTTTTCAGCTTATCAGCTGCTTTAGATAAGCTAAGTCAAATGGGCCCAATTATTTTTTTGAGCTTATTTTAAGCACAAAATGACTTTAAGCTGGTCAGCCAAACACTCAAAAAAGCTGAAAACAGTTTATAAGCAACTTATAAGCCAATCCAAACGGGCTCTAAGAGTCAAGTTGGATGAACCTTAATCAACTTTAGATTTTGAAACCAATTAAATCACTGACTTTTCCAGTGAATTCCTCGAATGGTCATTGAACATGTTGAGAAGTCCAATTAAAGTAACTCGAATTAATATTTTCATGTTTTGAAAATGAACTAGAAATATTCAAATGGGTTTTTATAATTTAAAAATGGGTTAAGGGGTCTTATGTCCAAAAAAGGATTGTTTTACTATTTTGAAAATATGAACATAGTTTGATAACCTTATTATTCAAAAAAATTCAAAAGTTACTTTAGTGGAACTATTTAACAAGTTCAATGACCATTTGAGGATTGACTTCAACTTTTCAGGTGTCTTGTTAGTTTGTCATCTAGCTACTACTCATGCACAAGTCTGGCCAATACTTAAATTTTCAGCAAATGTGGATAAAGGGCCACATTTGCTCTTATGACATGCCGGAGCTCCCGTCCACCTTACCACACCTCTTAAATATCATAGGAGTATTAGTTTTTAAAATATATTTTTCAGTAAAAATTTCTACTCACAAATCAAACACTGTATTTTAGAACTATATTTTATGTGGAAATATATTTACTAAGATTTTTGTGTGTACGTGTGTGTGTGGTGGGGGTAATCGTCCTACCTTGAAAGCCAGCTGTGAGATATGGATTGCCCTGAAAACCTAGTTTGCAATTGCAGCGGTAGCCACCAAGGCCAGTGTTTGAGTCAACACACTAGCTATTTACTGTGGAAGCATAATCCTCACTTTCTTTAGCTTGCGTGCATATTTTATTACCGATGGCCCAGTCTAGCGCAATGGGCACACTGGCCTTTGTCCTGTTTAAAAAAGTCGTATCATCTAGATCCTGTAGGCCTCGGAAATGGAAGCGCTCTGCCTCGCCCAAAAATGCATACGCGCATTGATTAAACGAACAAACATCGGTATGGTTTCTTCTTGTGGTATACATGGTTATGTTATAGTATTTCAAGCCCTTGGGTATTTGTACCTGGCAGCAGCCTTTGCCTGTACATTTGTCACGACCCAGCCCCGTGGGCCATGACTAGTGCCTGAGCTGGGCACCCATACGTACCTGTCAACATTATAGGGCCGACACTATAGGCCTCAACTAATAACATCACAACATATTCACATACGCAAGCTGACAAGGCTGCCACTATACATGTTATCATACTACGCAAGCCACCAAGGCTGCCACTACACATTAGAACATTACGCACGCCGACAAGGCTGCCACTACGAAACGATAATACAAGCAAGCCGACAAGGCTGCAACAACAATAAGACAATATATGCAAGCCGGCAAGGCTGCTATAGCGATAAAACACCCATAATGAACATATACACAATTGACCACATCGGAATACAACCCATATACATGTCTACAGACCTCTAAGAGTGTTAATAGTGAAATATGACGGGACAGGGCCCCGTCGTACCCCTAGATAAAATACATATACACCACAAGAGATTCTGTACCAAAATCTAGGCTCCGGAACAAGGGAGCTCTCCAAGATAGCTGAATAGGACTCCTAAGCTGGCGGGTTACCAACGTGAGCATCTGTACCTGCGGGCATGAACGCAGCCCCCCAAAGAAAGGGGGTCAGTACGAAATATGTACTGAGCATATAAAGCATAAATACAATAAACAGGATCATACTGAAGTGAGGAGTACAGAAAAACCAGTACAATGATCAGAAACCACAAGGCTTACCTTTGAATAATAAATCATGGTTTCAATATCAGACATAACTCGTTATGAAACTTTATGTCACCATTAGAGAATAATCCTGTTTATATACATATGTATAACGTGTCCCGGCCCTCCAGTGAGGGACTCGGTAAATAAAATCATATCATCATCATGTATATATATAACATGTCCCGGCCCTCTAGTGAGGGACTCGATGAATAAGATCATTATGTGCCATCCTGGCCGCCATCCCCATATCATCATATCATCATATACATATATATAATGTGTCCCGGCCCTCTAGTGAGGGACTCGGTGAATAATGTAGTGGATCTGCGCACGAAAACATGTCCTGGACCGGGACTCAGTGAAGGATGTAACAGTAAGCACGAGCAGAGTAGTGAGTAACCATATACATACAAATCATCTTTTGAGACTCAATAGATAAGTAGACTAATCAGCTCTCAAGTATCAGGATAATAATCATATTGAGTTCTTTCTAAATGTCATTACGAACTATAACAAGGGACGTCGCAGGGATCATATACATGTATCAAATTAACATGAGATAGCTTATGAAAGTCAAGGACACCTCTAATTATGGAATTCTTTAAGAATAGGAACTTCTATACATCATATATTAGTCAATCATGTAATAGACTCAAGACAATAGCTCGACTATCCTAAAAGTTCTAACATCAAGAAACGAATAAAAATCATGAGTCATGCTTGGAACTAGTGAGTAGAATTACCCCAAGGCTCATATCATATCTTACTTACATCTAGGACATGCCAAAAGAAAGAAGGGATAGGCTTTACATACCTCACGTCGTTCAAGAGCTCAGTCCATCCAAGAACTTCCATAATTAATATGATAAACCTATAATCGTAAGAATACGCACGTGACTTAAGAAGGCTTTCGTATATCATATATATTAATTGATGACTTAATTCTAAAACAAAAGGGGAAACATCTCCTCTATATCATTAGCATCTCCCAATTTGGTATATAAGCCCAACAACAAATAAATCCCAGAAACACAACATGAATGTCCATAACAACTTCATAGCACTATATAACGAGCGACAAGCTCGAATTACAATCCATATACTCCATGGCACCTTTTCGTATGTTTTCTTTTTAACCTTAAAAATATTCTCAATATGATAAGGGAATCATTTACCACAAATCTCGGCTTTATATCATATATTTACAACAAGAAAAATAGCCCACAACTCCAACTATATCAATTGACAATTCTATTCATAAATTCGCGTTTATTTCATCAATTCCTATATCGATACTTGTATAAACTTCTTTATTTTTGTATATACATAGTATAACAACAAGCAGGATAGCAATAAATACAACAAATTTCACGATATTCCATCTCACTAAATAATTTATAATAACCACCACACAGTCCATATGATAACAATAACCATTTATCCGATTCCGATATTATTTTCGTATTTCTCATACCACAATTTAGCCATGACCTGGATGAACTTTAAATATATCTAGTAGAGGATAATTCTTACCTTATTTGCCAAGAACTCCTTATCTTCCTCCTTATTTTACTACGAAGAAGTCTCCAATTTGCTATCATTCAGAGGAAACCGACGTGGTATAACCTCTATGTCGTCCCTCCCGTGCTTGCTTCAACGAAACAGAATTTATCTTCCCCACGTTGCTGCCTATTGTTAACAAGCTGAGAAGAGAATATGCATGTATTCCTCTACTTATAACCTTACGTTTTTATGAAGAATTAATGGGACAAGTTGCTGCTCTAAATAAATGTTGTTCCTCTTGTCAATTATAGATACGTTGTTGTCCACATAGCACGTAATATTTGCAGCAACTATTCTACTAGAGGCTTTCTTAATTTTTTTCAAATGAACTAATATATCACCATTTCCTCTACTTGAAAACGTGAATCTACCTAACTTTCACCACTTCAAGACATACTTATATTGTTGCCACCTAAACCTCTTACAGTTGCATAGTCATAAGTCTCCCTTATCCCCATGTTCCCACGTGGATTCATATAAATTAAACTTATCCTATTTTGTCCAATTAATACCATAATTAATCCGTTACTCTCCCAATTCATCCAAACATTTAACCAATTGTCCACATAATTAATTCCTTAATCTCAATTCACTTAAGTAAGAATTTTTAACACACCTCATATACTCGTTATCATGATAATGAGATATAACACTAGTCCATAACCTCTTTATATATACACCAAATATTATTCCAATCATCGTCGTCACACTTGTTAAGACTAAATTATTTCGGGACTTTTATCCTTTTGTACACCAATCTCTTTATTTGCATACTTGAATAGACCAAATTCTCCAGTGCGAGTGGTTCGAACCGTAGCTCGAAAGTAGGGGTATAATAATAATGAAACATATACTATTCAATTTGCTAAACCTTTAAACTTCGCGCCACTTACCTATCACTTGTTGAGTTATCATAATTACTTATAACCTCAAAATAATCTTGTCCTCCGAGCTTATGTCGGTTAACTGACGAATAACCCAACGTACAAAAATACGGGATATAACATCCTTCCCCCCTTTGGAACATTTGTCCCCGAATGTTAAACTAGTCCTGCACTCCCAGTACTTCCTTAAATGTTCTTTTATTAAATTACGCCCTTCATATGCCTCTTTCATTTGTCGATTCCCGTAAATTTATCATAACGCATTCCAGATCTTTTCTGTTGCTTCTCTAGGTAATACTTCCACGTCGTTGTCTTTACTCTCCTCCTTATTTCGCAGTTGGTTGATAGTTGTATTGCGAGCTCTTCTGTTGAAATCTTACTCTCTCCCTGGTGCACTTAGTCATAACTCGACTCTTTCTTTTTCTATAGTTACTCCCTTAAAATGTATCATTCACTTCATCTTACCTTGTAATCTTTAAATAAGATTTTATACCGCGCAGACGTCCCTCGTCGATTTATTAGATTTTACAATCCTTGGAGTATTTCATGCCTCTGGTAACTTGTAGACCCTTCGCAGACTTTACGAATAAAATGAAATTTCCCAAGTGTAATACTATCTTACTTCAATAATCTTACATTGCTCTGCCGTTACAGTCCATATTCTGGAATCTTCAGCCTCATGTATCACTCCTCGACTTCCTTAAAAGACTTTAACTTAACTGTCACTCTTCTTTTTAGCTCTTAATCTCAATCTTTAGAGTTAGCTATGAAATAGTCCTGGAGTTCCCTCATATAATAACTTTACGTAGCTTTTATGTGATCTGTTTATTATTGACTGGTATAATTCTGAAAGAATTTTTGATTTGACATATAAATTTATTGTCTTCTAGTAACCAGCTCGTCCTGATCATCCTGCTTAAACCATTTCATAATTTCCTTTAACCCAACTTGTAACACTTTAGGCATATTATCTCGTTTCGTTTCTTTATTTTTAACTCAAACTCTTCTATTGCCTCTTTACTCATATTCTGCACTTAGTTTTTCAGTCACACATTATGTTGCAATTTTTCAAGAGTACGCGAAGGTGCTCAAATTAGCCCAAGAAATACCTTAGTGTCATCTTAGTAGTCTTCATGCTTTACGTGGCCTTCTTCTCTCTTATCTTACAATCGGTATCGGGATAAATCTTTGGCTCAACCATGGCCATGTCCTATTTTTCCCTCAGTACTAATTCTATCTCGGTAATTTAGTTCAACTATCTTTACATCTTTCCTTAATGCGCCCAAAATATCGTAATCGCATTGTTATTACTGAATCCTTACTCTTCTTATCAAATATTCACTTGGTCTCATTCTTAGCATACAAATACTCATAGGTCGCATAACTATTCTTGTACCATATGTACAAAATAGATCCAATCTTAGTCATAGTCTTTCCTGGTTCTGGTTCATTATACTTTACATAACTCATCCGTACTAAAACTCACTCGTAGCCTATCTTGTCATACTCCTTTCCCTTCATTTATTTACCCTTTGATTTTTCTCATATCCTACTGTAGGAGATTTTTCTGTCCCTTCTCCTTTGCTACTTGTAATCCACAATATCATTAGGAAACAACTCTATTGCCAACCTTTTAGCCTCTAATCCAATATAGCATTGCTACCCTTTATAATATTTCTTACGTTACTCGTTTGCATTCTCTTGTCGTATTCTTTCTTTTTATAAGCACCAATTTTCTAATGTCATATCATTCCAGACCTTCACAATGATTCTCAGCACTGTCTCAAACACCACCCTGGCTTCTATCCACTTATTGTTAGCTTTCAGATTTTACTAACTTGTTTCAGCAAGGGATCTCAATAAATTTAAGCATATATATCAAATATATTTCAGTGTCAATTGTTTCCATTTATACTTACTTTGCTTTCACCCGCTTCCCCCTTTTGGGGTTGCACTTATACCATATCCATGTCTTTTCTTTATCATTTATAACTTTGATTCCCCACATACGAAACCTTAACCAAATCACGAAGCGATGAGAACTCTCGATATATAGTACAAAATCTCATCTGATGGTTGGCACTCGAGTAATATAATTAATGTAGCAATTTATCCAAAGCCACATTCCATTTATTCCAATCAGTAATTAGCTAGTGCTTATAGTCGTTTCAAATTCTCAATTAGGTAGCACTTATATTTTGATGATAAGTGTCCCAAGCTTTCCTATAACACTATCTTTATCCCAACAGATATCATCTGTTTCCTCTAATAAATGCACAATACATCAGTTATTTCGCAAATCCACAATTTTTGTCCTTTAAGGATTTTACTATTTCCAAGGTGAAGTCACATATACGCAGTCCTCCTTTACGCCACATGCTCTTTCACCCTTATTGTATACCCAACGCTAACTTCTAACTTACTCAAAATCGTATCAAATTCGTCTTAATAGTGGCCTTGTCTTATCACCTTCTCGTCGTACTACACCTTAAGTTTGTAGCTATATATTTCCCCTTAACCCAATACTCATACTCAATTAATTACGTCTGTCTTGAGTGCTTACTTTAGTATTCCTTTCATTTCTCCAATCTGTGCCCATCTTATTCTCTGTGCATGAAGAATCTCATGCTACCTCTGTATTCTTCTGAAAACACTACTCCTACATAATTCCGTTCTCTTTTTCAAAACGTATTATGTTCATCCCTATTTTTTTCTTACCATCCCAGTCATTTTCTAGCACTCATTCTGCTTCGTTGCTCATCTTTTTGTAGTTTGGTGTTTCGCAACTCTGTCACTTATATTGCTCGTGCTCTCGGCTATAGATGTCATAACCAATTACTGCACTGTTTTCTCGCTCGCTTCCTTCTTATTTTTTTTTCAATTAACTCCTTCCTTTCTTGTGCTCGCTTTCATTTCCGTTATCGCATAATCTTTATTCTGAACTTCCCTATAGCACTTTATAAGTCTTTCTTACTCGTTCTATACCTTACCTTTCCATTTTACATTTGCTTTTATACTTTAGTCACATAGATCACGTCATCTCTTTTAGTCACTCCTCACTAGGCTTTACTCATTTTCATATCGATCTTTATTGCATTCACATAATATCCTGTTCGTAATCAATCCTATAACATAATACTTTTTAACTTTATTAACGATTCTTACTATGTTTTAATTACACTCTATGGACTAGGCGTACTTAACCCTTCACCCATTCTGATCAATCTTATCCTTAATATCTCACAAACTGTCTTACTACTATCTTCATAACTTGTTATAACTCTTCTTTCTTTGTACTTCTATATCAATCATACCATTACTCCCTTTAACTGTAAGCTCGTCGTAAGTTATCCCTTAGGGTCGCAAGCTCTTCCGAGTCGTCCTAACATTTCATCAACAACACGTGGAACACATGATTCATGACAGCTCACAATTTGAGTTTTCCTTCCACGAATTCCATCTCCAATTAATTGACTAAGAACTAATAAAGTGTCACCATGAAGCATTTTCCAACCACCGCCAGGAGAAAACTAGGATCTAACAAGCACCACAGGACTTCTAGTGCTTGATGTACATAGTTCATCTCCAAGTGTATTCTTGAGTCATGGATGAACCGTTTAGTTCATAAACTACTTGCTGTATGATTTGTACTTTTCAATAAAAGTGAAACTTAATCGCTGGACGTTTTTACCCTTCAACATGAGCTTTTCTAAGGCAAAACATGGTTGGAAAGTATTCTGGTCCATCCAAATGAATTCCAAACTTTGCTGCTCATATAAATTTTTTCAAATAACAATGGTGTCTCTTACGGATGACATGGAGGGTATCTCTTAAAGCTTTAATGCAACATATCAAATTTACCTCATCGATATCGAATTTCAGGACATTTTATGAACTTATATCTCATTCTCTTATTTTTCCTATTTCTGGGAAAATTTGGGCAGAGTTTCCTCTGTATGTCTCACTATCCCAAAACCTGCACGCAAGAAATACCAACAATGCCTCACGGGGCCACATATATACGCACATATCATATCGTATCATAGCCACACAGGGCTCCCATCTCCAAGTAAAAGTTACAAAGGTGTCGGGACTTACCTGTCATATCTCACCTCAGGGCGTACCTGATCCTTTAACGACCTGTCCTGCTATATCTTCATATCTACCTTCTCTTTCATCCTTCAACTTTATATTTCAATCGTATTTCAATATTCTTACCTTATCCGACATACCTCCTTCACCCCATTGCTTACCTGCGTGCTGTGTAGCTTCCAATGTCATCGGTCATTTTCATCTGTCGATGTCGTTCTTCAGCTGAAATCAAATGTTAGTATAAGAGATTTCATTTCCTATGACTGGGCTCTATCGCACGATCTTAGATTTGAAAGAAAGGTAACATCCTAAATGCCCTGTAGCTTCCTGTTTATAGGTGTGGTGCACAACACGCCGATAAACAAGATTCTACTAGACACAGTCTATAGACACTCCAAGGACGAAATGCTCTGATACCACTTTTGTCACGACCCAGCCCCGTGGGCCATGACTAGTGCCCGAGCTGGGCACCCATACGTACCTGTCAACATTATAGGGCCGGCACTATAGGCCTCAACTAATAACATCACAACATATTCACATACGCAAGCCGACAAGGCTGCCAGTATACATGTTATCATACTACGCAAGCCACCAAGGCTGCCACTACACATTAGAACATTACGCACGCCGACAAGGCTGCCACTACGAAACGATAATACAAGCAAGCCAACAAGGCTGCAATAATAATAAGACAATATATGCAAGCCGGCAAGGCTGCTATAGCGATAAAACACGCATAATGAACATATACACAATTGACCACATCGGAATACAACCCACATACATGTCTACAGACCTCTAAGAGTTTCAAAAGTGAAATATGACGGGACAGGGCCCCATCGTACCCCTGGATAAAATACATATACACCACAAGAGATTATGTACCAAAATCTAGGCTCCGGAACAAGGGAGCTCTCCAAGATAGCTGAATAGGACTCCTAAGCTGGAGGGTTACCAACGTGAGCATCTGTACCTGTGGGCATAAATGCAGCCCCCCGAAGAAAGGGGGTCAGTACGGAATATGTACTGAGTATATAAAGCATAAATACAATAAACAGGATCATACTGAAGTGAGGAGTACAGAAAAACCAGTACAATGATCACAAACCACAAGGCTTACCTTTGAATCATAAATCATGGTGTCAATATCAGACTTAACTCGTTATGAAACTTTATGTCACCATTAGAGAATCATCCTGTTCATATACATATGTATAACGTGTCCCGGCCCTCCAGTGAGGGACTCGGTAAATAAAATCATATCATCATCATGTATATATATAACATGTCCCGGCCCTCTAGTGAGGGACTCGGTGAATAAGATCATTATGTGCCATCCTGGCCGCCATCCCCATATCATCATATCATCATATACATATATATAATGTGTCCCGGCCCTCTAGTGAGGGACTCGGTGAATAATGTAGTGGATCTGCGCACGAAAACATGTCCTGGACCGGGACTCAGTGAAGGATGTAACAGTAAGCACGAGCAGAGTAGTGAGTAACCATATACATACAAATCATCTTTTGAGACTCAATAGATAAGTAGACTAATCAGCTCTCAAGTATCAGGATAATAATCATATTGAGTTCTTTCTAAATGTCATTACGAACTATAACAAGGGACGTCGCAGGGATCATATACATGTATCAAATTAACATGAGATAGCTTATGAAAGTCAAGGACACCTCTAATTATGGAATTCTTTAAGAATAGGAACTTCTATACATCATATATTAGTCAATCATGTAATAGACTCAAGACAATAGCTCGACTATCCTGAAAGTTCTAACATCAAGAAACGAATAAAAATCATGAGTCATGCTTGGAACTAGTGAGTAGAATTACCCCAAGGATCATATCATATCTTACTTACATCTAGGACATGCCAAAATAAAGAAGGGATAGGCTTTACATACCTCACGCCGTTCAAGAGCTCAGTCCATCCAAGAACTTCCATAATTAATATGATAAACCTATAATCGTAAGAATACGCACGTGACATAAGAAGGCTTTCGTATATCATATATATTAATTGATGACTTAATTCTAAAACGAAACGGGCAGCATCTCCTCTATATCATTAGCATCTCCCAATTTGGTATATCAGCCCAACAACAAATAAATCCCAGAAACACAACATGCATGTCCATAACAACTTCATAGCACTCTATAACGAGCGACAAGCTCGAATTACAATCCATATACTCCATGGCACCTTTTAGTATGTTTTCTTTTTAACCTTAAAAATATTCTCAATATGATAAGGGCATCATTTACCACAAATCTCGGCTTTATATCATATATTTACAACAAGAAAAACAGCCCACAACTCCAACTATATCAATTGACAATTCTATTCGTAGATTCGCATTTATTTCATCAATTCCTATATCGATACTTGTATATACTTCTTTATTTTTGTATATACAGAGTATAACAACAAGCAGGATAGCAATAACTACAACAAATTTCACGATATTCCAGCTCACTAAATAATATATAATAACCACCAAACAGTCCATATGATAACAATAACCATTTATCCGATTTCCGATATTATTTTCGTATTTCTCATACCACAATTTAGTCATGACCTGGATGAACTTTAAATATATCTAGTAGAGGATAATTCTTACCTTATTTTCTAAGAACTCCTTATCTTCCTCCTTATTTTACTACGAAGAAGTCTCCAATTTGCTATCATTCGGAGGAAACCGACGTGGGTATAACCTCTATGTCATCCCTCCCGTGCTTGCTTCAACGAAACAAAATTTATCTTCCCCACGTTGATGCCTATTGTTAAAAAGCTGAGAAGAGAATATGCATGTATTCCTCTACTTATAACCTTACGTTTTTATGAAGAATTAATGGGACAAGTTGCTGCTCTAAATAAATGTTGTTCCTCTTGTCAATTATAGATACATTGTTGTCCACATAGCACGTAATATTTGCAGCAACTATTCTACTAGAGGCTTTCTTAATTTTTTTCAAATGAACTAATATATCACCATTTCCTCTACTTGAAAACGTGAATCTACCTAACTTTCACCACTTCAAGACATACTTATATTGCTGCCATCTAAACCTCTTATAGTTGCATAGTCATAAGTGTCCCTTATCCCCATGTTCCCACGTGGATTCATATAAATTAAACTTATCCTATTTTATCCAATTAATACCATAATTAATCCGTTACTCTCCCACTTCATCCCAACATTTAACCAATTGTCCACATAATTAATTCCTTAATCTCAATTCACTTAAGTAAGAATTTTTAACACACCTCATATACTCGTTATCATGATAATGAGATATAACACTAGTCCATAACCTCTTTATATATACACCAAATATTATTCCAATCATCGTCGTCACACTTGTTAAGACTAAATTATTTCGGGACTTTTATCCTTTTGTACACCAATCTCTTTATTTGCATACTTGAATAGACCAAATTCTCCAGTGCGAGTGGTTCGAACCGTAGCTCGAAAGTAGGGGTATAATATTAATGAACCATATACTATTCGATTTGCTAAACCTTTAAACTTCGCGCCACTTACCTATCACTTGTTGAGTTATCATAATTACTTATAACCTTAAAATAATCTTGTCCTCCGAGCTTATGTCGGTTAACTGACGAATAACCCAACGTACAAAAATATGGGATATAACAACATTCTCCTTCCATCACATCGTCCAGGCTGAAATAGCGGGGGTTGCAACCATACTCAAAGTTAAGCTCTGTTATGTCAGCAGCGTCACAACCAACAACAGTAAACCTATTCAGCGCTGAGAAACCATACGGAGTTGACTGTGAAAATCTGATCCACCCAGTACCTTTCTCGATCATAGCTCCCGTACTGGGTGAGTAACATCTCCAAGCTACTGGATTCTCGATGCGCAATTCAGCATCGGAGATGTCATAGATGTCAACGTTTCCTATGAGGAATGTTTGAGAACCATAATTAGAAATGTTGCAATCTAACACAAATCCCCAATCAAAGGCGCAACCTGAGCCTATATGCGGTAAAAACCAGATATGAGTCAAACCGGTGAGACGAGAAACCGAAGGAAGAAGGGAGCAAGAACATATATGAAGATTTTCACTCTGAACTGGAGGAATGCTTGTCCGGAGCTGATTAGGATGACCATTTGGTCCGGTTCCTTCTCCACCGAGTTGCTCGAGGTCGTTACCCCTAGTATCCGTGCATTGGTCCGGTACAGCCGTTGCACACAAGCCACACGTCCGTAGCGTCCTGCCATGGTCAACCACCAACCATACGTGTGTCAGACCGTACGGCTAACCTAATCCCACCAAATCCGTTCAGAGTTGTCCTTATAATTATTATTTTAACAGTTTGTATGGAATGAGGCCCATAGGGGCAATGCTACTCCTTTGAAGGGGTTGGCTTCCTCACTTTCCAGAACAATTATAATAGCAAGTACATATAATTTCTCTCAAAACATTTGATTCAGCCGAGATCTGTTGTTTTCATTTTTATCGCATTTCTTCCGTAGAATATTTCGTATTGCTCATAAACGTCCATATCCACAGCTAATCGCTATTACCAGCCGCTTTACTACAAAACATTCATACACTTGTTTTCTCTATCAAGTATGCATTGAGATCCAAACACATATTCTATACCCATTTATAAATTTAATTGATTATCCAAATTCAGGGTAAACAGTTTGGCGCCCACCGTGGGGCTAGGATAATAGTGGTCTTTGGTCTTGATTTCTATCATATTCATCAAAATCAAAAACATCTCCTGCCCGTCTCTGCGAAAACGGACTAAGTGGCCGACATCGAACAATCTGGCCATATCAACAACACCGAGATTGTGGCAGAAAATGAGGGCAGCGGACTACGGGGATTGCCAAATCCATCTGACCCGAACCTCATAGATTCGAGGGAGGGCTTCAACCGGCAAAATACCGTGGACCAGGAGAATGCCGCCCTACCGGCCATTGATCCTCTAAATACTCACAATTCTGTTACATTGTCTCGGACCCAGGGCCAGAGAAATTCGGATGCACCAAACGACAATGTTAACTTACGCTTAATTTTTGAAATGTTGCAGGAACAAAGAGCGGAAATCGCCGAGCAAGGAATCGTAATTGCCCGGTTGCAGAGCTAAAAAGGTGAAGCAGAGCCGAAAAAGGCAAAGGGTGTTTCCGAAACCGGAAGAAACGAGGCACGAATGGTTGAGAGCAACGGCTCCAGAGCCGGTTCTTCTACCGATGTTCTAAAGATGCTTGAAACTTTGGTGAAACGGGTAGACTCAACCGAAAAGAGGGTCGAGACAAACAATTCTCGGGTGGATCAGATCTCGGGGGCTCTGCTTTTACTGAAGGGGCCGAATTCAAAAAGATACATCCAATGACCTTTTCCTCCGAGCGCAACCCCGAAACTGATCCCAAAGAGGTTCAAAATGCCCGATATACAGAAATATAACGGCATAATGGACCCGCACGAGCATGTGACCTCATACACCTGTGCCATAAAAGGCAATGATATGGAGAAAGATGAGATTGAGTCAGTGTTGTTGAAAATATTTGGGGAGACTCTGTCAAAGGAAGCGTTGACGTGGTATGACCACCTGCTCGAGCATTCGATCACTTCTTTCGAAATGCTCGCTGATACCTTCATAAAGGCTCACGCCGGTGCCAAAAAGGTACAGGCCCGCAAGGCCGATATCTTCCGGATAACCTAAAGGGACGATGAGTTGCTGCGTGAGTTCGTCAACCGATTCCAAAGGGAACGGATGGAACTCCCCCCGGTTCCAGAAGAATGGGTCGCGCAGGCTTTCACAAAGGGGCTCAACGTGATAAGTTCAACTGCTTCGTTCAAATTAAAAGAAAATTTGCTGGAATATGAGGCTGTGACATGGGCCGATGTCCATAATCGGTATGAATCGAAGATTCGGGTGGAGGATGATCAGTTCGAGCTTCCCCCAGTCCCGGTAAAAATGGTTAGAAGTTTTGAGAAACCAAGGAAGGGTTATGAAACAAAGGCCGAATCATCGAAAGAAGGGTTTCGGCCATACTCCCATTCGGAGAGACAAAATTTTAGGTCGGAAAAGTTAAGGGAGAGCCCAAGCCATTTCTCTGGTAAGGGTAGCAAGCAGGTCGAGCGCCCGTCAAACAACCG
Source organism: Lycium barbarum (assembly GCF_019175385.1). Lineage (NCBI taxonomy): Eukaryota > Viridiplantae > Streptophyta > Magnoliopsida > Solanales > Solanaceae > Lycium > Lycium barbarum. The sequence goes on along the minus strand of NC_083344.1, from coordinate 114,661,793 downwards.
GGGGCTCTCGTTCAGGAGCGATGCCGGAAGTTTTGCCGGTAATAAGGGTCCGCCAAAGATTTTGGAGTACAACTTTAACGTTAGTACTTCGGGCCTCGTCTCGGCTATCGGCCACGTCCCGGATGTAAGATGGCCGAAACCTCTATGGTCAGATCCGGGCCAACGGGATCCGAGCATGGTGTGTGAATATCATGGAACCCATGGCCATAGAATCTAGGATTGTCGCCAGTTGAGAGAAGAGGTTGCCCGGTTATTGAAGAACGGTCATCTCCGAGATCTGCTAAGCGAGCGAGCCAAAAGTCATTACAAGGAAAGAGAAGCGCATCAAAGGGCCGAGCCGGTCGAACCCCAGCATACAATCAGCATGATAGTTGGGGGTATTGACGCCCCTCGGGGGCCGGTAGTGAAACAGACAAAGGTTTCTATTGTTCGTGAAAAGCGCATCCGAGATCACTCAACTGGGGGCTCTATTTTCTTCAACGATGAAGACGTAGAGGGCATCATTCAACCGCACAATGATGCATTGGTAATTTTTGTACTTATCTTTAAAACTAAGGGTAAACGCATTTTGATTGACCCAGGTAGCTCGACCAACATCATCCGATGGAGAGTGGTCGAACAACTAGGACTGCTCGATCAGATCATACCGGTGGCCCGTGTAATTAGCGGGTTCAATATGGCGAGCGAAACCACGAAAGAGGAGATCTTATTGCCCGTGAACGTGGATGGCACCATTCACCAAACGGTGTTCTATGTGATCGAAGAGGACATGAAATATAATGCTTTATTGGGCAGACCCTGGATACATAGCATGAGGGCGGTGCCCTCAACGCTACATCAGTTGCTGAAATTCCCCACCCCGGAGGGGGTGAAAACCATTCGAGGTGAGCAGCCCGCAGCAAGGGAAATGTTCGAGGTAGAGGAAGCGGCCCCTCGGTCCAAGGAGCCAGCTCAGCAGGAAAAGGATGTAACTGGAGGGGAGGTCCCCCAATAGCAATCAAAGTATACCGGGTCGGATCCAGTGCATGAAGAGGATGATTTCGAGGTGCCCAGATCATTCGTCATGCCGGATGACTCGGATGCAACCAAGCCAACTGTAGAGGAGCTGGAGCAGATCATCCTGTTCGAGTACCTACCGGAAAAAAAGGTATACCTGGGCACGGGGCTTACCTCGGAGCTCAGGCGCAAATTAATTGACTTTCTTCGAGCTAACGCCGATTGCTTTGTGTTACACCTCAAAAAAATTTTCGTTCATGCACAGTGAATTGACTGATGAAGGGCATGATGCATACGATGTTTTGATAAGTAATAAATAATATTTAATAATTTTAAATGAGATTTCAAAGACATTTGAGATAGGAGACGAAAGTTGTTAAGGAAAGCAAGGTATATGTGGTGTGTCGGGCAAACATTTCGAGTACCGAATTAATGATGTCTTAATGACAATTTGGAGAAGAATTATAATTTCCCTTATATTGGTAATGAAGTGTCAAGTAGGTTTCAAGAAGGAACCATAAGCCAAATATGGGCATAAGCCATCCCAAAAGGACGATTTAAGGAAACATTTCCGGATGATCTGACTTGGAGGGGCCAAAACGCCATTATAAGTTTGGAATTTGGAAATATCTCTAGAAATGAAAGTTGTAGATAATTGAAGGATCTTTCCAACCATAGGTTGTGGGCCCTCACAGCATATAGGTATCAAAAGTTAGGGCCATTTTACGATAGACTGTTCGGGCAAAATCACATTCTGGCGCACTTTGCGGCGCAACATGCGGCCCGCAAACACGACATGCGGCCACACAGTTGGGTAGAAAAGTGTGCCAGTTAAATTTTTGGTGGTCTTGCATGGTTTGCGACCCAACATGCGTTTAGCATGCTTTGCGTCCCGCAAAGTGTGCCGCATGTTGTGTCAGTCCAGAATCTTCTTAACTATTATATATAGACCCAATTTCGTTTCTAACTCATTATTTCACCATTTTTGGTCCTACAAAGCTCTAGAACCCTCTCTAACATTTCATCCACAAGAAAAATCAAAGGAAACCAAGATTAACAACATCAAATTCATGAACCCAAGTGTGTGAAACTCAAGTAGGATTCATCTTCTTCAAGAAAATCCTAAGGAAGGTGAAGAAGGGTTTTGGTGATAAAGGGAGGATTCAACTCTAAGCTTGTTCCACCATCATCTAAGGTTTGTTTCATGGTTTTATTGTATTGTTTAAGGTATTGGAAAGCTAAGATACTTGGATTGTAGAAAAGCATGGAAGATGAGTTTTGGAAGGATGAGTAGTGTCACTATTAAATGATAGTTGAATGAAACCATGAACGTTGATATGTTGTGATCATGAGTATGTTATAAATGATGTTTAGACCATGAAATAAGTGTGATGTATGAGGAAAATGTGACGATAAGCAAAAACCACTAAATGTGGAGAAATTGGAGGAAATTGGTGGATTTTGCTAAATGTATATAAATGATGATTGTTGGTTTCTATATTGTGATTATGGTTCCGAATGTTTGGGAGCTGAAATAGAATATGGGAAACGTAGTAGAAACAAAGGAAATGCTGCCCAATTTTCCCTAAAAATAGTAGTCCGTTCTTATAATTGCTTAGCTAACGACGGCATGAATTCTCATGAAGGTATACATTAGTGCATCATAGGGGAAGCAAGCAAGCGATAAGAATAGTAAACGTCAAATGTATGTAAGGCTAGTCCCTTCTTTCTAAGGCATGAATCCTATGATGTGATATTCCTTCCTTCTTCATGATTTTCCTACGTATCAAAAACTATGAGTCTACGATTCTAAAGAGCATCACGAGATAAAGAAAAGAGACACGTTACGAGCATGACGATGTTGATGATGAATCCAAGTCTAGAAGTCATAAAGCTCATGATATAATCTTCCTACGAAGTTAATGATCCTTATATGATTCCTATGATAGTATTTTCCTTACCTCTCCATGACTCTCCTACTTTCCGGAAAACTAAGAGCCTATGTTCATGAATAAGCCATATGGGATAAGATAAGAGGTATGTTACGAATGTAGTAATGATGATGATGAGTCTAAGTCTAAAGATACTAAGGCCTATAATATTATGGTTCTACAAGATGATGATCCACATTACGATCCATTGATATTGTTCATTGACTACACTCACCTTATATGTTAATTCCTTCAAGGTGAGGCATAATGCTTATGAATGATCCATAATGGACTCGGGGTTCTCGACCTTATGTCACCCCGAAATTGTTATAGATTGACCATAAGCCTTAATGCACGTCTTATGACCAATGTTCTGCAAAGCTGCGAGTCTATGTTCATAGAGGATTTCATATGAGATAAAGGTAAGAGATATGTTATATAAACGATAGTGGCAATGTTGAACTTAGGCCTAGAGATTATGAAGTCTATCCTACGACATTCATACGAAGTCCATGCTACGAATATGATATGATTTTCATAGATTGTCTTTAAATTTAAATGTATGCATTAATGAAAGGTTACGATACGCTTATAAGATGTATATGATGACAATGATGATGATAAGATATACTGATCCTTGTTATGATATATGCGATATGGTCGAGCCACTACATGGCCGAATACGGAAGACATGTCTATGATATTGTCGAGCCACTATGTGGCCGAATACGGATACTGTCGAGCCACTATGTGGCCGAATACGGATATTGTGTATGTGATACTGTCGAGCCAATATGTGGCCGAATACGGATAATGTCGAGCCACTACGAGGCCGAATAGGGATATTGTCGAGCCCTACGTGGCCGAATACGGATAATGTTTTATGTGTATGAGCAGATATGGTATTATGATGATGAATTATATGACATGATGATGTATACGCTATGATGATTCATGTACGACGATTATGTATATGTGATATATATATATATATATTCATCCTTAAAGGTCGCGCAGGTTTTGCCTTCACCTCATGACTTGTGATTCTCTATCATGTTTATTTCATTCATGCCTTACATACTCAGTACAATATTCGTACTGACGTCCATTTTCTTTGGACATTGTGTTCATGCCCACAGGTAGACAGTGAGACGGCGCAGACCTATAGGAGCTATCAACAGATTTTCAGGAGCACTCCATTATTCCGGAGGTGCTGATCTGGTTTATACTTTTGTGTATATATATGTATATGTATTTTGGGCACGACGGGGTCTTGTCCCGTCCATATGTCTAGCACTCTAGTAGAGGCTCGTAGATACGCAGTGTGGGTTAGATGGTCTCACGAGATGCTATTTAGTATAAATGTTATTTTGATGGCCAAGAGGCATATGTATATATAGATATATATATAAGTATTTATGTTTTATATGGAATATGATTTTCTTACAATTTGATCATAAAAGTGATAAAAGAGCATTAAATGAGTATGATGAGACATAGAACGATTAGTGCTCAGTAGTTAGCCCCGGGTACACATCGCGGCCCCTAGTCGGGTCGTGACAAAAGTGGTATCAGAGCAGTTCCGTCCTAGGAAGTGTCTACGAGCCGTGTCTAGTAGAGTCTTGTTTATGGTGTGTTGCGCGCCACGCTAGTAAACAAGGGGCTACCGGGCATCTAGGAAAGTGACCATCTTTCTTCTTATGAGATCATGCGATAGAGCCGTATAAAAGATTTTTCCTCCCTAATAGTGTGTTGTGATTTCAGAATGCCGCCAAAGGGAAAAGCTATAGCTGCCCAGAAGGGCAAGACTACGACAAAGAGGCGGGTGGAAAGAGAGCCTCCGGTGAATATTAGAGAGGGTGAATCACAAAATGAGACTTCATCTAGTACTTCCTCCACCCCGCCTAATGGGGTAGAACAAGGGGGAGTTCCAGCTCTGATTCCTCCACCGGCTGCTTCGGGTCACCAAGTGACTGAGGCTATACACTTATTGACACAGCTAGTTGCCGCCCAAGCATAGCGGCAGGGTTCGGGTTCAAGTGACAGGGCTGTTAGTACCAGAGCTCGTGACTTCATGACTTTAAACCCTCCGGTGTTCTTTGGGTCAAAGCCGGATGAAGATCCGCAAGGCACCATTGATGAAATGTTGAGGACATTGAAAATCATTCATGCCTCCGAGACTGAATCTATAGAGCTAGCATCTTATAGGCTCCGGGATTTGGCAGTTTTATGGTATAATAACTGGGTATTATCAAGAGGAGAGAATGCGCCTCCCCCGGTTTGGCAAGAGTTCGTAGATGCTTTTGTTCGTCACTATTTTCCACCCGAGGTCTGCCGAGCTAGAGCGGATAGGTTCTTAAATCTAAGGCAAAGGAACATGAGTGCCCGAGAGTATAGCCTCCTATTCAATTCATTGGCTAGATACGCCCCGGATATAGTGGCCGATATGGGAGATAGAGTGCATAGGTTTGTGAGTGGCCTAGGGCCACATTTGTTCAGAGATTGCTTAACGGCTTCATTGCAAGACGGGATGGATATTTCCCGCATTCAAGCCCATGCTCAAAATCTAGAAGAGCAACGACATCCGCAGAGGGACAAGCGTGATATAGGTCGGGGGCAAAGTAAGAGGGCCAGATCCATAGGTGCTGATAGCGACTATAGAGGGGGATCGAGGCAGTCACATTCTAAACACTCAGGTCAGTCGGTGACTGGTGTACCTCCACGAGTTGCAGACCAGGGATCCGACTTTTCTAGGTATCCCGGACCGGATCAGAGTTTCACAGAGTCGGGCTCTCGGTATAGGAGTGATTCAGGCCAGAGGAGATCATCTATACCAAAATGTACCTAGTGCGGTTAGCTACATTGGGGACCGTGCCAATTGGGTTCGGATATTTGTTATGTTTGCGGCCAGTCAGGTCATATCATGAGAGAGTGCCCATTTCGAGGCGGTAGGCATGCAGTTCATCCCGCAGGATCAGTGGCTGGTTCTTCTTCGGTGCCCCCGGGAGGGCAGACTCCTCCGATTCCAGCAGGTCGAGGTAGAGGCAGAGGGGGAACATCTACTTCAGGTGCCACTCAGCCCCGTATATATGCTTTAGCTTGGCAACAGGATCTAGAATCATTCCCCGATGCCGTCACAGGTATATCTGCACCTTTGATGATATGTAAAAAGAGAAATATGTTTGTAATATTAAGTAAGTATGAATTGATAGATTTTATGTTATGTATGACGGAAATCAGTAAAGTATGATATGGGGTATTAACAATGTGTATATATATATACATTCTAAAGGACAGTGCTGATCCACCACCCGTGATCTTTATGAAATGCCTTTCTAAAGAGTACTACCCATGGGACTTGAAGAGGATTGTAAGAAACGATGCTACTTAAGTCCTAAGGAAGCGAGATGTGAGGATTAGAACTCCTAAGATAGTAATCGATGAAGAGAAAAGATAGAGTCAGTTAAGGGAGTGACATATGTTGCCGAGTAAGTTAGTTGTGAATGAAAACTCCCTTATCACATGAATTATACCTTCAATATATTTTATTAAGATGAGAGTATGAAATCCATGTACCCGCATTTATTTCAACTCTCAGGAGGGATTCAAGGTGAAACGCCAACAATATAAGGTATGTACGCCTACTTTTCATGCTTATGGGTCGTGTGTGGCCATAGATATGATGCTATTATGTTGTGGCCCTATGAGGCAGTGATATTGTGGGTTGATGTGGCAGGTCAGTAGTGCAATATTACAGGGGAAACTCTGGCAAAATTTTCGTAGAATCCCCAATAGTTTAACATTCGAGGACGAATGTTCCCAAGGGGGGAAGGACGTTACACCTCGAAAAAATTTTCGTTCATGCACAGTGAATTGAATGACGAAGGGCATGATACATACGATATTTTGATAAGTAATAAATAATATTTAATGATTATAACTGAGATTTCAAAGACATTTGAGGTAGGAGACGAAAGTTGTTAAGGAAAGCAAGGTATATGTGGTGTGTCGGGCAAAAATTTCGAGTATCGAATTAATGATGTCTTAATGACAATTTGGAGAGGAATTATAATTTTCCTTATAATGGTAATGAAGTGTCAAGTAAGTTTCAAGAAGGAACCATAAGCCAAATATGGGCATAAGCCATCCCAAAAGGGTGATTTAAGGAAACATTTTCGGATGATCTGACTTGGAGGGGCCAAAACGCCATTATAGGTTTGGAATTTGGAAAAATCTCTAGCAATGAAAGTTGTAGATAATTGAAAGATCTTACTAATCATTGGTCGTGGGCACTCACAGCATATAGGGATCAAAGTTATGGCCATTTTACGACAGACTGTTCGGGCAAAATCACATTCTGGCGCAATTTGCGGCGCAACATGCGGCCACGCAGTTGCGTAGAAAAGTGTGCCAGTGAAATTTTTGGTGGTCTTGCATGGTTTGCGACCCAACATGCGTTTAGCAAAGCTTGCTTTGCATCCCGCAAAGTGTGCCGCATGTTGTGTCAGTCCAGAATCTTCTGGACCATTATATATAGACCCAATTTCATTTCTAACTCATTATTTCACCATTTTTGGTCCTACAACCCTCTAGAACCCTCTCTAACATTTCATCCACAAGAAAAATCAAAGGAAACCAAGATTAACAACATCAAATTCATGAACCCAAGTGTGTGAAACTCATGTAGGATTCATCTTCTTCAAGAAAATCCTAAGGAAGGTGAAGAAGGGTTTTGGTGATAAAGGGAGGATTCAACTCTAAGATTGTTCCACCATCATCTAAGGTATGTTTCATGGTTTTATTGTGTTGTTTAAGGTATTGGAAAGCTAAGATACTTGGATTGTAGAAAAGCAAGGAAGATGAGTTTTGGAAGGATGAGTAGTGTCACTATTGAATGGTAGTTGAATGAAACCATGAACGTTGATATGTTGTGATCATGAGTATGTTATAAATGATGTTTAGACCATGCAATAAGTGTGATGTATGAGGAAAATGTGACGATAAGGTAAAACTACTAAATGTGGAGAAATTGGAGGAAATTGGTGGATTTTGCTAAATGTATATAAATGATGATTGTTGGTTTCTATATTGTGATTATGGTTGCGAATGTTTGGGAGCTGAAATAGAATATGGGAAACGTAGTAGAAACAAAGGAAATGCTGCCCAATTTTCCCTAAAAATAGTAGTCCGTTCTTATAATTGCTTAGCTAACGACGGCATGAATTCTCTTGAAGGTATACATGAGTGCATCGTAGGGGAAGCAAGCAAGCGATAAGAATAGTAATCGTCAAAGGTATGTAAGGCTAGTCCCTTCTTTCATAGGCATGAATCCTATGATGTGATATTCCTTCTTTCTTTATGATTTTCCTACGTATCATAAACTATAAGTCTACGATTCTAAAGAGCATCACGAGATAAAGAAAAGAGACACGTTACGAGCATGACGATGTTGATGATGAATCCAAGTCTAGAAGTCATAAAGCTCATGATATGATCTTCCTACGAAGTTAATGATCCTTATATGATTCCTATGATAGTATTTTCCTTACCTCTCCATGACTCTCCTACTTTCCGGAAAACTAAGAGCCTATGTTCATGAATAGCCATATGGGATAAGATAAGAGGTATGTTAAGAATGTAGTAATGATGATGATGAGTCTAAGTCTAAAGATACTAAGGCCTATAATATTATGGTTCTACAAGCTAATGATCCACATTACGATCCATTGATATTGTTCATTGACTACACTCACCTTATATGCTAATTCCTTCAAGGTGAAGCGTAATGCTTATGAATGATCCATAATGGACTCGGGGGTTCTTGACCTTATGTTACCCCGACATTGTTATAGATTGACCATGAGCCTTAATGCACGTCTTATGACCAATGTTCTGCAAAGCTGCGAGTCTATGTTCATAGAGGATTTCATATGTGATAAAGGTAAGAGATATGCTATATAAACGATAGTGGTAATGTTGAGATTAAGCCTAGAGATTATGAAGTCTATCCTACGATATTCATACGAAGTCCATGCTACGAATATGATGTGATTTTCATAGATTGTCTTTAAATTTAAATGTATGCATTAATGAAAGGTTACGATACGCTTATAAGATGTATGTGATGACAATGATGATGATAAGATATACTGATCCTTGTTATGATCTTTGCGATATGGTCGATCCACTACGTGGCCGAATACGAAAGACATGTATGTGATATTGTCGAGCCACTATGTGGCCGAGTACGGATACTGTCGAGCCACTATGTTACCGAATATGGATATTGTGTATGTGATACTGTCGAGCCACTACGTGGCCGAATACGGATACCGTCGAGCCACTACGTGGCCTAATACGAATATTGTAGAGCCCTACGTGGCCGAATACGGATAATGTTTTATGTGTATGAGCAGATATGATATTATGATGATGAATTATATGACATGATGATGTATACGCTATGATGATTCATGTACGACGATTATGTATATGTGATATATATATATATATATATATATATTCATCCTTAAAGGTCGCGCAGGTTTTGCCTTCACCTCATGACTTGTGATTCTCTATCATGTTTATTTCATTCATGCCTTACATACTCAGTACAATATTCGTACTGACGTCTGTTTTCTTTGGACGTTGTGTTCATGCCCACAGGTAGACAGGGAGACGGCGCAGACCTATAAGAGCTATCAACAGATTTTCAGGAGCACTTCATTATTCCGGAGGTGCTGATCGGGTTTATACTTTTGTGTATATATATGTATATGTATTTTTCGGCATGACGGGGTCTTGTCCCGTCCATATGTCTAGCACTCTAGTAGAGGCTCGTAGATTCGCAGTGTGGGTTAGATGGTCTCACGAGATGCTATTTAGTATAAATGTTATTTTGATGGCCAAGAGGCATATGTATATATAGATATATATAAGTATTTATGTTTTATATCGAATATGATTTTCTTACGATTTGAGCATAAAAGTGATAAAAGAGCATTAAATGAGTATGATGAGACATAGAACAATTGGTTCTCGGTAGTTAGCCCCGAGTACCCGTCGCGGCCCCTAGTCGGGTCGTGACAAAAGTGGTATCAGAGCAGTTCAGTCCTAGTAAGTGTCTACGAGCCGTGTCTAGTAGAGTCTTGTTTATGGTGTGTTGCGCGCCACGCTAGTAAACAAGGGGCTACCGGGCATCTAGGAAAGTGACCATCTTTCTTCTTATGAGATCATGCGATAGAGCCGTATAAAAGATTTTCCACCCTAATAGTGTGCTGTGATTTCAGAATGCCGCCAAAGGGAAAAGCTATAGCCGCCCAGAAGGGCAAGACTACGACAAAGAGGCGGGTGGAAAGAGAGCCTCCGGTGAATATTGGAGAGGGTGAGTCACAAAATGAGACTCCATCTAGTACTTCCTCCACCCCGCCTAATGGGGAAGAACAAGGGGGAGCTCCAGCTCTGATTCCACCACCGGCTGCTTCGGGTCACCAAGTGACTAAGGCTATACATTTATTGACACAGCTAGTTGCCGCCCAGGCACAGCGGCAGGGTTCGGGTTCAAGTGACAGGGCTGTTAGTACAAGAGCTCGTGACTTCATGACTTTAAACCCTCCGGTGTTCTTTGGGTCAAAGCAGGATGAAGATCCGCAAGGCTTCATTGATGAAATGTTGAGGACATTGAAAATTATTCATGCCTCCGAGACTGAATCTATAGAGCTATAGGCTCCGGGATGTGGCAGTTTTATGGTATAATAGCTGGGTATGATCAAGAGGAGAGAATGCGCCTCCCCCGGTTTGGCAAGAGTTCGTAGATGCTTTTGTTCGTCACTATTTGCCACCCGAGGTCTGCCGAGCTAGAGCGGATAGGTTCTTAAATCTAAGGCAAGGGAACATGAGTGCCCGAGAGTATAGCCTCCTATTCAATTCATTGGCTAGATATGCCCCGGATATAGTGGCCGATATGGGAGATAGAGTGTGTAGGTTTGTGAGTGGCCTAGGGCCACATTTGTTTAGAGATTGCTTAACGGCTTCATTGCAAGACGGGATGGATATTTCCCGCATTCAAGCCCATGCTCAAAATCTAAAAGAGCAACGGCTTCATTGATGAAATGTTGAGGACATTGAAAATTATTCATGCCTCCGAGACTGAATCTATAGAGCTATAGGCTCCGGGATGTGGCAGTTTTATGGTATAATAGCTGGGTATAATCAAGAGGAGAGAATGCGCCTCCCCCGGTTTGGCAAGAGTTCGTAGATGCTTTTGTTCGTCACTATTTGCCACCCGAGGTCTGCCGAGCTAGAGCGGATAGGTTCTTAAATCTAAGGCAAGGGAACATGAGTGCCCGAGAGTATAGCCTCCTATTCAATTCATTGGCTAGATATGCCCCGGATATAGTGGCCGATATGGGAGATAGAGTGTGTAGGTTTGTGAGTGGCCTAGGGCCACATTTGTTTAGAGATTGCTTAACGGCTTCATTGCAAGACGGGATGGATATTTCCCGCATTCAAGCCCATGCTCAAAATCTAAAAGAGCAACGACGTCCGCAAAGGGACGAGCGTGATATGGGTTGGGGGCAAAGTAAGAGGGCCAGATCCATAGGTACTGATAGCGACTATAGAGGGGGATCGAGGCAGTCACATTCTAGACACTTAGGTCAGTCGGTGACTAGTGTACCTCCACGAGTTGCAGACCAGGGATCCGACTTTTCTAGTCATCCCGGACCGGATCAGAGTTTCACAGAGTCAGGCTCTCGGTATAGGAGTGATTCAGGCCAGAGGAGATCATCTATACCACAATGTACCCAGTGCGGTAAGCTACATTGGGGACCGTGCCGATTGGGTTCGGATGGTTGTTATGTTTGCGGCTAGTCAGGTCATATCATGAGAGAGTGCCTATTTCGAGGCGGTAGGCGTGCAGTTCAGCCCGCAGGATCAGTGGATGGTTCTTTTTCGGTGTGCTCGGGAGGGCAGACTCCTCCGATTCCAGCAGGTCGAGGTAGAGGCAGAGGGGGAGCATCTACTTCAGGTGCCACTCAGCCCCGTATATATGCTTTAGCTGGGCAACAGGATCCTGAATCATTCCCCAATTCCGTCACAGGTATATCTGCACATTTGATGATATGTAAAAAGAGAAATATGTTTGTAATATTAAGTAAGTATGAATTGATAGATTTTATGTTATGTATGACGGAAATCAGTAAAGTATGATATGGGGTATTAACAATGTATATATATATATATATATATATATATATATATATATATATACATTCTAAAGGACAGTATTGATCCACCACCCGTGATCTTTATGAAGTTCCTTTTTAAAGAGTACTACCCATGGGACTTGAAGGGGATTGTAAGAAACGATGCTACCTAAGTCCTAAGGAAGTGAGATGTGAGGAGTAGAACTCCTAGGATTGTAGTCGATGAAGAGAAAAGATAGAGTCAGCGAAGGGAGTGACATGTGTTGCCGAGTAAGTTAGTTATGAATGAAAACTCCCTTATCACATGAATTATACCGTCAATATGTTTTATGAAGATGAGAGTATGAAATCCACGTACCCGCATTTATTTCAACCCTCAGGAGGGATTCAAGGTGAAACGCCAACAATATAAGGTATGTACGCCTACTTTTCATGCTTATGGGTCGTGTGTGGCCATAGATATGTTGCTATTATGTTGTGGCCCTGTGAGGCAGTGATATTATGGGTTGATGTGACAGGTTAGTAGTGCTATATTACACGGCAAAATCTCTGGCGAAATTTTCGTAGAATCCTGAATAGTTTAACATTCGAGGACGAATGTTCCCAAGGGGGGAAGAATGTTACACCTCGAAAAAAAATTCGTTCATGCACAGTGAATTGAATGACGAAGGGCATGATGCATACGATATTTTGATAAGTAATAAATAATATTTAATGACTCTAAATGAGATTTCAAAGACATTTGAGGTAGGAGACGAAAGTTGTCAAGGAAAGCAAGGTATATATGGTGTGTCGGGCAAAAATTTCGAGTATCGAATTGATGATGTCTTAATGACAATTTGGAGAAGAATTATAATTTCCCTTATATTGGTAATGAAGTGTCAAGTAAGTTTCAAGAAGGAACCATAAGCCAAATATGGGCATAAGCCTTCCCAAAAGGGCGATTTAAGGAAACATTTCCGGATGATCTGACTTGGAGGGGCCAAAACGCCATTATAAGTTTGGAATTTGGAAATATCTCTAGAAATTAAAGTTGTACATAATTGAAAGATCGTTCCAACCATAGGTCGTGGGACCTCATAGCAAATAGGGATCAAAACTTATGGCTATTTTACGACAGACTGTTTGAGCAAAATCACATTCTGGCGCAACATGCGGCCCGCAAACACGACATGCGGCCACGCAGTTGCGTAACAAAGTGTGCCAGTGAAATTTTTGGTGGTCTTGCATGGTTTGCGACCCAACATGCGTTTAGCAAAGCATGCTTCGCGTCTCGCAAAGTGTGCCGCATGTTGTGTCAGTCCAGAATCTTCTGGACCATTATATATAGACCCAATTTTGTTTCTAACTCAGTATTTCACCATTTTTGGTCCTAAAAACCTCTAGAACCCTCTCTAAAATTTCATCCACAAGAAAAATCAAAGGAAACCAAGATTAACAACATCAAATTCATGAACCCAAGTGTGTGAAACTTAAGTAGGATTCATCTTCTTCAAGAAAATCCTAAGGAAGGTGAAGAAGGGTTTTGGTGATAAAGAGAGGATTCAACTCTAAGCTTGTTCCACCATCACCTAAGGTATGTTTTATGGTTTTATTGTGTTGTTTAAGGTATTGGAAAGCTAAGATACTTGGATTGTAGAAAAGCATGGAAGATGAGTTTTGGAAGGATGAGTAGTGTCACTATTGAATGGTAGTTGAATAAAACCATGAACGTTGATATGTTGTGATCTTGAGTATATTATAAATGATGTTTAGACCATGAAATAAGTGTGATGTATGAGGAAAATGTGACGATAAGCTAAAACCACTAAATGTGGAGAAATTGGAGGAAATTGGTGGATTTTGCTAAATGTATATAAATGATGATTGTTGGTTTCTATATTGTGATTATGGTTGCGAATGTTTGGGAGCTGAAATAGAATATGGGAAACGTAGTAGAAACAAAGGAAATGCTGCCCAATTTTCCCTAAAAATAGTAGTCCGTTCTTATAATTTCTTAGCTAACGACGGCATGAATTCTCTTGAAGGTATACATGAGTGCATCGTAGGGGAAGCAATCAAGCGATAAGAATAGCAAACGTCAAAGGTATGTAAGGCTAGCCATTGTTTCTTAGGCATGAATCCTATGATGTGATATTCCTTCCTTCTTCATGATTTTCCTACGTATCAAAAACTATGAGTCTACGATTTTAAAGAGCATCACGAGATAAAGAAAAGAGACACATTACGAGCATGACAATGTTGATGATGAATCCAAGTCTAGAAGTCATAAAGCTCATGATATGATCTTCCTACGAAGTTAATGATCCTTATATGATTCCTATGATAGTATTTTCCTTACCTCTCCATTACTCTCCTACTTTCCGGACAACTAAGAGCCTATGTTCATGAATATCCATATGGGATTAGATAAGAGGTATGTTACGAATGTAGTAATGATGATGATGAGTCTAAGTCTAAAGATACTAAGGCCTATAATATTATGGTTCTACAAGCTAATGTTCCACATTACGATCCATTGATATTGTTCATTGACTACACTCACCTTATATGCTAATTCCTTCAAGGTGAGGCATAATTCTTATGAATGCTCCATAATGAACTCGGGGGTTCTCGACCTTATGTCACCCCGACATTGTTATAGATTGACCATGAACCTTAATGCACATCTTATGACCAATGTTCTGCAAAGCTGCGAGTCTATGTTCATAGAGGATTTCATATGAGATAAAGGTAAGAGATATGCTATATAAACGATAGTGGTAATGTTGAGCTTAAGCCTAGAGATTATGAAGTCTATCCTACGATATTCATATGAAGTCTATGCTCCAAATATGATGTGATTTTCATAGATTGTCTTTAAATTTAAATGTATACATTAATGAAAGGTTACGATACACTTATAAGATGTATGTGATGACAATGATGATGATAAGATATATTGATCCTTGTTATGATATATGCGATATGGTCGAGGCACTACGTGGCCGAATACGGAAGACATGTATGTGATAATGTCGAGCCACTATATGGCCGAATACGAATACTGTCGAGCCACTATGTGGCTGAATACGGATATTGTGTATGTGATATTGTCGAGCCACTACGTGGCTGAATACGGATACTGTCGAGCCACTACGTGGCCGAATACGGATATTGTCGAGCCCTACGTGGCCGAATACGGATAATGTTTTATGTGTATGAGCAGATATAGTATTATGATGATGAATTATATGACATGATGATGTATACGCTATGATGATTCATGTACGATGATATTATATATATATATATATATATATATATATACATCCTTAAAGGTCGCGCAGGTTTTTCCTTCACCTCATGACTTGTGATTCTCTATCATGTTTATTTCATTCATGCCTTACATACTCAGTACAATATTCGTACTGACGTCCGTTTTCTTTGGACGTTGTGTTCATGCCCACAGGTAGACAGGGAGACGGCGCAGACCTATAAGAGCTATCAGCAGATTTTCAGGAGCACTCCATTATTCCGGAGGTGCTGATCGGGTTTATACTTTTGTGTATATATATGTATATGTATTTTGGGCACGACGGGGTCTTGTCCCGTTCATATGTCTAGCACTCTAGTAGAGGCTCGTAGATACGCAGTGTGGGTTAGATGGTCTCACGAGATGCTATTTAGTATAAATGTTATTTAAATGGCCAAGAGGCACATGTATATATAGATATATATAAGTATTTATGTTTTATATGGAATATGATTTTCTTACGATTTGAGCATAAAAGTGATAAAAGAGCATTAAATAAGTATGATGAGACATAGAATGATTGGTGCTCGGTAGTTAGCCCCGGGTACCCGTCGCGGCCCCTAGTCGGGTCGTGACACTTTGCATGGTCGCATATAGATATGACAGGTATATCCCCAGAAATAGCAACTCACAAACTCTGCTTGGACGGGAAGTTTTCCCCGGTGAAGCAAAAAAGAAGGCCCATGGCGGAGGCAAAACACGCCTTCATGAAAGACGAGGTAGCAAAGCTTTTAAAAATAGGTTCTATCCGAGAGGTGAAGTACCCGGATTGGCTTGCTAACGTGGTAGTAGTGCCCAAAAAAGGTAATAAATTTCGGATGTGTGTCGATTATAAGGATTTAAACAAGGCATGCCCGAAGGACTCATTTCCATTGCCTCACATCGGTAGAATGATCGATGCGACGACCGGATATGAGATGTTAAGTTTTATCGATGCTTACTCCGGGTATAACCAAATTCGGATGCACCTGGAGGATCAAGAGAAAACATCTTTCATCACTCGATATGGGACTTACTGTTATAACGTCATGTCTTTCGGACTAAAAAATACCTGTGCAACTTACCAACGGCTAGCAAATGGAATGTTCGAAGAACAAATAGGGAAAACGATGGAAGTTTATGTTGGCGATATGGTTGTTAAGTCCCTGGAAACAGAGGACCATTTAAAGCATTTTCAGGAAACCTTTGATGTGCTCTGCAAATACAACATGAAGCTCAACCCGAAAAAATGTGCCTTCAGAGTAAGGTCCGGTAAATTTCTGGGTTTCATGGTGTCAAACCGAGGAATTGAAATCAATCCGGACAAGATCAAGGCCATCGAGGATATCGAGGTTGTGAACAACATAAAAGGGGTACAGAGGCTCACCGGAAGAATAGCGGCGCTAAGTCGCTTCATATCGAGGTCCTTGGACAAAAGTCACCGTTTCTTCTCTTTGCTTAGGAAGAAGAACATTTTCGTTTGGACACCGAAGTGCCAAGAAGCTCTACGAGAATTGAAGAGGTACTTGTCTAGTCCCCCGTTGTTGTACACATGAAGGCGGAAGAGCCACTTTTCCACTACCTAGCTGTCTCCAAAGTGGCGGTAAGTGGCGTTTTGGTTCGAGAAGAAGCAGGTACGCAATTCCCTATCTATTACGTAAGTAGAACTTTGGGGGATGCGGAGACCCGTTACCCCCATTTGGAAAAGTTGTCTTTAGCACTGGTAAGCGCTTCCAGAAAGCTCAAACCTTATTGTCAATGCCACCCCATATGTGTAGTAACTACCTACCCCCTGAAAAATATCATGCATAAACCAGAGTTGTCAGGTAGATTAACAAAATGGGCTGTAGAAATTAGCGGTTATGATATCGAGTATAGACCGCGGACGGCCATCAAATCCCAAATCTTGGCCGATTTTGTGGCAGATTTTGCCCCGACTATGGTCCCCGAGGTCGAGAGAGAACTTTTGCTGACCTTGGTAAAGGCCACGGGCATTTGGTCTCTACACACGGATGGGGCCTCGAACATTAGATGTTCCGGACTAGGGATTGTCCTTAGGACCCCGGCCGGGGATGTCATTCGACAGTCCATTAGAACTACTAAATTGACTAACAATGAAGCCGAGTATGAGGCTATGATTGCAGGTTTGGAATTGGCTCGAAGTATGGGAGCCGAAATAATCGAGGCAAAGTGCGATTTGCTTTTGGTCGCAAACCAAGTGAACGGCGTATTTGAAGTCAAGGATGAACGGATGCAGAGGTACCTCGAAACAACCCAAGTGGTGCTTCATCGATTTAAAGAATGGACCGTGCAGCATATACCGAGCGAGCAGAACAGCGAGGCTGATGCATTAGCAAATTTGGGATCCTCGGTCGAAGGGGAGGAAATCAACCCCGAGGCGACGGTGCACTTATCAAACAAGGCCATAGAAAACGGACACGCCGAAATATGCACAATGGGCTTAACTTGGGATTGGCGCAACAAGTACATTGATTAATTGCGTGATGGTAAGCTCCCAAATGACCCGAAGGAATCACGGTCACTGCGGACCAAGGATGCCCGTTTTTGCTTAGTGGACGGCCAATTGTATCGGCGCTCTTTCCTCAGTCCCTTGGCTAAGTGTTTGGGCCCTGGTGAAACGAAATATGTGATGAGAGAGGTACACGAAGGAACCTGTGGCAACCACTCCGGTGCAGAAGCTCTGGTCTGAAAGATTATCAGGGCCGGTTATTACTGGAACCGGATGGACGAAGACTCGAAAAGTTTTGTCCGAAAATGTGACGGGTGTCAGAAGCACGCTCCGATGATTCACCAGCCCAGGGAGTTGCTGCATTCGGTGGTCTCACCTTGGCCTTTCATGAAGTGGGGAATGGACATTGTGGGCTCGTTACCCTGGGCACCAGGTAAGGCCCATTTCATTTTGTTTATGAGTGACTATTTTTCTAAGTGGGTTGAAGCGCAGGCCTTTGAAAAAATCAGAAAGAAGGAAGTCATCGACTTCATATGGGATCACATCATCTGCCGTTTCGGCATCCTCGCTGAGATAACTTGTGATAATGGTCCTCAGTTCGTGGGTGGCAAGGTCAATAATTTTCTCGAGGGATTGAAGATTAAGAAAATCGTGTCAACCCCGCATCACCCGTGTGCGAACGAACAGGCAGAATTCTCGAACAAGACGATAATCCAAAATCTGAGGAAAAGACTTGAAGCATCAAAGCACCATTGGAGAGAAAATTGTCAGAGGTGCTGTGGGCTTACAGGACCATATCCAAGTCTAGCACAGGGGAAACCCCTTTCTCATTGGTTTACGGGGCTGAAGCCCTTATCCCTATGGAGGTTGGAGAACCGACCCTCTAGTTCAGATCTGCCACCAAGGAATCGAACGAGGAGGCCATGGCCGTGAAACTCGTCCTCACGGATAAACTACGCGAAAGCACTTTAGTCTGTATTGTAGCTTAGAAACAGAGAATGGAAAGATACTACAATCGAAGAGCCAATTTTCAACACTTACAAGTCGGGGATTTGGTGCTTCGAAAGGTTAACCTGCACACCAAGAATCTCAACGAGGGAAAGTTAGGCCCGAACTGGGAAGGCCCGTATTAGGTAACCAGGATAACGAGCAAAGGATCGTACCAGTTGGAGTCCATGAACGGGCAACGTCTGCATAATAACTGGAATGTGGCTCATCTGAAAAGATACTACTGCTAAGGTATGGCCTCCCCGTGTTCTCTTATTAACCTTTCTCTTTTGCAGGGAGTCAAGAACGGGGTAAAATTAGAGTTTAGGTGTTATATCCCGCATTTTGTACATTCGGATAAATCAAGACAATTACAAGAAGTTAAGGACAAGGCTATATTTTGACCTTGTGGAAATATTAAGTAAAGCTAGGGGCAAAAAGGAAAATTCGCAAGATGGCTCATAGAAATATGGAGGAAGGCAAAGGGAAAACTTGGAATTTGGAAAATAAATTTTCATGAATTACAAAACAAAAAAAAAGTGGGCTTGGAATTAAAAGGGCCATTTTGCCGTCCATAGTAAATGGGCCAAAACCCATATGAGAACAAAATAAATAAGTCCAAAAGATGACTTATTAGTCATCTTATTCATCTAATTCCTAGAAATTTCAATAAACTTAAACAACAAAGAAGAAGGAGAAAAACCAAAGGCCATTCGGCCATGTACAAACCAACAAGAACCTTAGAGAAAAATTTATCAAAAATTATTTTCTTCTAGCTAAACAACCCATTGAAAGGTCCCTAGCAAAGGAAGTGGTCATTGGAGCAAGAAAAACACATATTCTTGCAAGCTACAAATCTTAGCCAAGTGAGAAGCCAAGGGAAAAAGGTAAGGTTTAATCCTTTTCTTATATGTTATGGATGATTATGTATGTTGTAGTATGTAAAACTAGATGAAATTCATGAAAATAGGGATGCTATATGTGGCCGTGTATATGTAGTATGTGGCCGTGTGGATATGGTTTGATGTGGAAGAAAATGAATCAATTTTACTTAGTATTTTGGTTGTTGTTGTAATAGAATCTATGAGAGGGATGAAAGTTTAATGATTCTAGTTAAAATTGTAAGTGTTGGAGAGTTGCTTGGAAGCTAATGTGATGTTAAAAATCATTTCTTATATTCATGGAAAATGATGTTGTTAGTGTGTAAATTGTTGGTATGGTTTATGCACTTGAAAGAAGAAATTAGGTTGTTATTGTTTTTATTGAAGTTGGAAGGTCTCGGGTGAAGTAGTATGTTGATCGGTTTGTTTTGAATGTTATGTGAATTGTTTGAAGTATTCTTGAATCATGTTAGAAAGATTTCGGATTAATACTTGAATGTGGGATCATTGGTGTTAGTTGGATTATATGTGATTGAATTGAATATAAATGAAATGCCGTTGAATTGTGTGACGAAGGTTGGTAATGTTAGAATATATTTTGGATTGATTGTTAAAGTTTTTAGTATGATTGTTGGTATTGTTGTTGATAGTTTGGCCGAGTTGAATTCTCGGATTGTTATTGATAAAATTGGCCGAGTTAGATTCTCGGGGATGGTGTATTTACAGGGGAAATGCTGCCGAAATTTCGGCAGAGCATAAGTGAATTTATTTTAGAACTAAGGCAAGTGTATGACGACGAATCTAATAATTGTGTGAACTCTTTTGAATGTAGACTAGCAAGCTGGGATAAATAAGCGTAGCTAATAGGACGTGGAGCAGGTATGTTAAGGCTTGTCCCTTTCTTTCAAAGGCATGATCCCGATGTTGTGATTTCAAAATTGTTTCCATATCTTACTTGTTTCTCAAAAGTTAGATGTTTATGATTCCAAGGCATGATTCTCTTCCCAATAACTCGTAAATGTTTTTCCAAAGTGTATGTATTCTACCAAAACAGAGGTTTATGATTTTGTAAGCTCTTATGACAGTAACGATGGATATGTGTTACGATGACATTGATGATGTCGAGGATGAGAATATTTCTATGATGATTATGATAAGAATGATTTCATGTTTAAAGGTATTTGACATGGTTATTGCTTTGATTTTCCAAAAATAGCTTCTGAATCGCTTGCAGAAAGTTCTGTACTTTAAACGCTCATAACTTTCTCATACTAAGTCGGATTAACCCGAAACTTGTTTCTGAGCCTTCAAGTGTCGATTTATGTACGTACCCATCGAGTCTTGAAAATTTGTTCTATGTGCATATGTATATGATTTGGCGCCTTATGAGATTTATGATCTTATTCTATGTTCTCTTAACGTTGTTATTCGTTGCTAGTCTCATCTTATAATACTAGTCCCTTCAAGGTGAGACATAACGATCATGATTATTCCATAATGTAATCGGAGGTTACAGACCTTACGTCACTACGATGGAGTTATAGCGTTTGTTTGGGCTCTTATGCATGCTTATGTTGTGATGATTACACCGCGCCTATACGGCCGGGCAGCACCGCTAAGGCGGGCGGCTTATGGATGATTACACCGTGTCTATATGGCCGGGCAGCACCACTACGCTGGGCGTAGTGGGCGGCTTATGGACGATGATAATAACACCGTGTCTATATGGCACGGGCAGCACCACTAGTGGGCGGCGTGAGATGATTACCCCGGACGTGGGAGGCCGGGACGCAGGCTAATGATGTTACTTGATTCAGACAGTTTATTATGCATGAAAGTAAAAGTGAGCATGCATGATTCCACCTTAAGAGGCAGGCAGTTACAGTCATACCTTTTCTTATATCTCCCATATTTCTTATTATGTTGTTGTTCATGTTCTGTTTATATTATTATATTATCATTCATGCCTTACATACTCAGTACAATGCTCGTACTGACGTCCCTTCTTGTGGACGCTGCGTTTCATGCCACGCAGGTAAGCAAGTAGACGAGTACGATTCCTAGGAGCTCCACCAGCGATACATCGAGAGCGCTCCAGTTGTTCCGGAGCTTCAGTTTATTGGTACTACTTTTGTGTATATACTTGGGCACGGCAGAACCCGGCCATCCTTGGAATTATATGTATCTTGTTTAGAGGCTCGTAGACAGATATGTACAGTTAGATGTTTCACAACCTTGTTTGTCCTAGTCGCTGTATGATATGTTAGTGAAGTTTATTGCCACCTGTTTACGAGTATGCTATTAACGATGGTGTGAGTAAAGTAATGACGGTATCGTTCGTACGGCCCACTCAGTAGTAAGAGTAAGATGCGAAGTAAGAGGTGCTCGGTATAGTAGTGTCACGACCCAACCCTGTAGGCCGCGACTAGTGTCCATGCTGGACATCCAAACGTACCCAATAACCCAAACCAACATATTAGCAGAATATATCAATATAAAAGTCATTTGGCGTTACTAGTTATCACAGATGAACAAATATAGCATGCGGAAGCCGATAAGGCTATCACAGATCATATCAACCCAAAAACATATACAGAACCCACATGTATGTCTACAGACCTCTACAGATAACAACAGAATCATAAGACGGGACAGGGCCCCGTCGTACCCCTGAATAGCATACATATGTACAATGGGAAAAGACTGTACCAAAACGTAGGCTCCGAACAACATAGCACTCCAAGATAGCAGAAGATAGTCCTAAGCAGGCGGATCACCAAATCGATCGTCTGTACCTGCGTGGCATGAAACGCAGCCCCCGAAGAAAGGGGATCAGTATGGAAAATGTACCGAATATGTAAAGCACGGAACGTAGTAAAAAAAGTCATAATCGAAGCAGAAGGTACAGAAAATGAACGGAATATCCAGAATAGCAAAATGTTGATCATAAAGCATAAATAGTGCATGCAGAAAACATATGTCATATCTGGTCCCATTACGGAACAAAATCATAACCGGAACAGAACGTACAGAAAATGAGTATAATATCCAGATTATCAGATGCATATTTCCAGAACATAAAGAGTGTATGCAGAAACATATGCCATATCATATCCGGCCCCCCACCAAGGGACTCGGTGAACAGAACGTGGTCGCCACCCCGACACTGGCGCCACAACACAGCATAACTCTAGAGTAGGGAATAACTCCGTAACATATCATATCATATCAGAATGTGCACATGTCAAACACATCAGATGGCCATATCATATCATATCATCATATATCAGAATATGTGTACATGGCACAGCGTACTCCACAACCCATGTACATGTATACCTGCCCCCTCACATCGAGGCGCGACGAACAATGCAGTGGAATACGCGTGATAACATATCCTGGCCCGGGCTCAGTGAAGGAAACATTGAGGCATCCACGAATGGAGTAGTGAGAAACTAATGCAATATAAAATATAACACATTTATGGAGACTCAATAGCATAAGTCAGATGACAAACCATATAAAGAAACTAAATGGTAATCATAGCATATGCCTTACGGATGTCACAATGGTTTATGTCAAAATAAGTTTTATGAAATTGTTTTCATGTTTCAAAATACGTTGTGGGACTTACGAAATACTTCAAAACAACTGTCGTATAGTAGTTAGAAAAGTAGGCAAGAGTTTCCTTTGAATTCCACTTCAAAATAAGCCAAACGGAACAAATCAGAAAAATTCGGGAATAGTGGGCCCACCTGGGATCAAATGAGGTGGCGTACATAATTTACGTATGTTACACTTCATAACATCACTTATGAGAGTTTTAAAGTAGTCGGGTCCTATTTGTGCAAGTTCTAGATGTTTAGGCAATTTTTTCAAATTTTCATAACATATTCAATTCAATTCTACTGAATGAAAAAGGGGCAAATTTAGGTGCGGATTTCTAAGAGTAGAGTCGTCCCCAAGGCTCGTATCCAAGCCTATCATACCTAGGACATGCCAAGAGAAGAATAGGTAAAACTTTACATACCTTATTCGCTCCTTACGCTTCTCCAAATTCAAATCCCGTTTCGTCCAAAATCTACAATTGGTCATATTTACCAAATATTAATCATAAGGCTTTAAGAATCCAATCTTAACCAATTCTTGTCTACAGAAATTTGGGCAGCATCTCCCCTATATATACAACATCCCCGAGATTTAACTCGGCTCAAATATCAACAACCATACCAACAACAATACCAATAATCATCAACAATCGATTAGAAACGCATTCTATCATAAATTGTCTTCTTTTCCAAATAGTGCAACAACTTCCAATTCAACTTTGCACTTTCAAATCAATATCAACATTTCCACATTCATACACTAATTTAAGATCATTCAAACATATGCCAAGAATATTCCAAGCCATATATCCAATATTCAACAATTCCATCAATTCCATATTCCACCCAAAGTTCCTACATATGCAACAAAACCATCACAACACATTTTCTACTTACAAATTCATAACCAACAACAATAATCCACACTTTAACAACTTCATTTCCATAATATCATAAGATCATACTAAAATGACATAATCTTCTACAATCAACTTCAATGCCAAATTAAACCATTTACCCTTCATTTACATTATAAGGATCACAACAACACAACTAACATATTAAACAACATTAGTTCATTTCCATTTTTCTCTTCCACACCACATGGCTCCATACCCAATTTACAACTCCAACCAAATTCATTCAACTTTCATTTCCAATATGAATTCCACCATACCCACAACTAGAATACAACATAAAATTCAACTCATCTTAGCTATACAACATTACACACACACGGCTACATATATATATATATACACACCCACTTTGCAAACTTCCATATTTTCATAAATTCTACTCATTTCTACATACTATAACATAAACAAACCTTCATAACATAATAAAAAGGAATTAATTCTTACCTTTTTCTCCCAACTTCTTCACTTGACTAAGTTGTTAAATTGGTGAAACAAGCTCCTTATCTTCTAAAATAACTACACCAAGTTGTAGAGGACCCTTGAATTAGTAGGAATACCACAAGAAGATAATTTTTGGGAGAAGATTTCAAAGGGCAAAAATTTGCAAGCCATGGCCGTATGGCCTTCAAGTTTTTTGCTCTTCTTTTTTTGTTTTTCTCCTTGTCTTATTTCTTGAAACTTCTATATGTTTCAAGACAATTAAATGGTCCCTTTTATTTAATTATTACATGGATAATTCACTTGGGCTTGGGTCCTTTTTATGGACCATGGCCGGATGGCCCCTATTGGGCCTCTTCTTCCCCCTTTGTTTGTCATGGGCCTAACCCGGTTGGCCCCGAGTTGGGCCTAGCCACTGACCTTTCGACCTTAAAACGTCCATATCTCCTTGTACCGACGTCACCTGGGAACCCACGACCTATGGTTGGAAAGCTAATTCAATTATCTACAACTTCTATTTCTTGATATTTTTCCAAATTCTAAACTTATAATACCGTTTTTGCCCCTCAAAGTCAGGTCACCCGAAAATGTTTTCTTAAAAATATTCGTTAGGAGGGCTTCTACTTTGATTTGGCCCAAGGGTCCTTCATGAGTTGTGTTTAACTTTACATATGTGATTCATATAACTTGTCACATGTTCCAAAAAAAATCTTGATGTGTGGGCCCCACCTCAGCTTACAAATAATCCGACGTTCAAAAATACGGGATATAACAAGTAGTATTGGGTACCTGTCGCGGCCCTTAGTTGGGGCGTGACAAAAGTGGTATCAGAGTAGTTCGTCCTAGGGGTTGTCTACGAGCCGTGTCCAGTAGAGTCCTGTTTATGGGTGTGAAGCGCGCCACACGTATAAACAGGGGGCTACAGGGCATTTAGGAAATCTGACCTTCTTTGCACTCTAGATCATGCGATAGAGCTATGTTACTAGGTTTCTATGTCCTTTTCTTAATCATGTGTTATGGTTTCAGTAATGCCGGTGAAGAGGAAAGCTACGGCGGCCCAAAAGGGCAAGACGGCGGCTGGAAGAAGAGTTGAACAGGAGCCACCAGTGGAAGTAGAAGAAGGCGGTCTCACAATGAAGCTCCTCCCCAGACTTCTCATACTCTCCCCGTGTCGGCAGAGCAGGAAGGAGCTCCAGTGCCAGCCCCATTACCTCCACTTCCACCGCCAGCAGCTTCGGGCCAGCAGATAACAGAGGCTATTCAGTTGCTGACCCAATTAGTTGCAGCACAAGCCCAGCGACAGGGTGCGGGCAAAGGAGATAGGGCGGTAAGTGCAAGGGCCCGTGATTTTATCACCCTGAATCCTCCGGAGTTTTATGGATCGAAACCAGAGGAAACCCGCAAGGTTTCATAGACAAGATGCTGATGACACTGAGGATAATACATGCTTCGGATAAAGAGTCAGTAGAGTTAGCTTCATATAGATTGAGGGATGTAGCGGTCTAGTGGTATAATAATTGGATATCTTCAAGGGGAGCAAATGCACCTCCCCCGGTTTGGCAAGAGTTCACCGAAGCATTCCTGCGACATTACTTACCACCAGAGGTTCGACGGGCTCGAGCCGACATGTTTTTAAATCTCAAACAGGGAAATATGAGCGCCCGAGAATATAGTCTCCGTTTTAACTCTTTAGTCAGGTATGCCCCAGCCATGGTGGCTGATATGGGAGATCATGTACATCGGTTCGTGAGTGGGTTGGGGCCACATTTAGTTAAGGATTGCTTGACGGCTTCACTCTAGGATAGGATGACTATCGCTCGTATCCAGGCCTACGCCCAAAACCTGGAGGAACAACATCAGCTACGGAGAGGTGAACATTATTCTGATAGGGGCTCCAGCAAAATAGCCAAATTTTTCGAAACTAGAAGTGAGTATAGAGGGGGACAGGCACACCAGCATTCCAGGTATTCAGGCCAATCAGCGGCCAGCGCACCTCCTTGATTTGTGGACGAAGGATTTTACAGTCCTATTTATTCAAGACAGGACCAAAGCTCAGGAATTTTAGGTTCTCGGTTTGGAGGAACTCCCAGTCAGAGGAGACCACCAATTCCACGATGCAGCTAGTGTAGAAGAGTACATTCGGGTCCGTGTCTTCAAGGCTCAGATGCTTGTTATGCTTGCGGACAAATTGGGCATATGATGTATGAATGTCCGTCAATGGTTGGTAGAGGTAGGGGCCAGCCCGCAGGGTTTTTGACGGGTTCTTTTTCATCTGTGCACCCTCCAGGATAGACTTCCCAGGCTCCAGCAAGCCATGGCTGTCACGAACCAGCTAGGGGCCGCGACGGGTACCCGGGCTAACTACCGAGCACCACTCATGTTACTACCCCTTAGCCTCGTTATCAAATCAATTTCCAATTCTTACTCAATTTATAAGGAAAGCCGTTTTTCATTTAGGAACAAAAGTATTATATATACATGTGCCCTTTAGGCTAGCAAAATGATATACATATATTCATACATACTAAACGACCCTGCCATGAGACCATACAACCCACCACGAGTATCTACGAGCCTCTATGAACTGAAATACATAACTATACACCAAACATATCATCATAGGCACCTCCGGAGCAATGGAGGGCTTTCAATCAGCTGGCAACTCTATGAATCCGGAGCAATGTCTCCTCCTTGTCTACCTGCGGGCATGAACACAAAATAAAACGGACGTCAGTACGAATATTGTACTGAGTATGTAAGGCATAACAATGGAAATACGTCAATGAGATGAAAGAAACATCAATAAGGAGCAACTGTATGTGACTGTCACGTATAGAAGAAATAGCACATGCTGACTTACTTCATATCCATTCTCATATCATATATTGCTGCGGAACGTGCAGCCCGGTCCATACATCATCATATATATAAATATATTACCGTGGAACGTACGGCCCGATCCATAAATAATATAGTATATTAGTGTCGAGGAACGTACGGTCCGATCCATCACCCATATGTCCCGCGTCCGGGCATCCCGCGTCCGGGAAGATATCATAAGATACCAGCTGATCAGGTGGCTATGCGTCTATAGCGGCTCACCTTTCCCCATGTCCCCTATGTACATATACATATCATATACACATATAATATACGTAGCATGCATGAGAGCCCAAGGAAAGTTATGTTCCTATCGGAGTGACGTAAGGTCGGTAACCTCCGAGTATATTATGAAATAATTGTCATAACTTTGTCTCACCTTGAAGGAACAACTATTATAAGGTGAGACTATATGAAGAATATCATTAGGAGAACATCGAATGAAGTCATAAATCTCATAGGGTGTCAATTCACATACGTTGGAATCCTTTAAAAATAGTCATCATCCATGAATAAAATCGAAAGAATCCATAAGTAGCTCGATATTCTTATATCGTTATTGAAAACATAAACTTGGAACCTTTAACCCGGAATCATCATCATCATCATAATCAAGTAGGAAAATATTCGCGTCTTTGACATCATCGTTGTCATCACAAAAACGTGTCCGTCATTATGATCATAAAAGCTTACAAAATCATAAACCTTTGTTTTAGAAAGATACGGACATTTTGGAACACATTTACGGGTTATCAAGAGAGGAATCATGCCTTTGAAGGAAATGTACGAGCCTTAACACACCTTTCTCGTTTAAGCGATTTAGCGTTTGCGTATTCCCTTCCAATATCGCGTTTCTACCTTCAAAGAAGAGTCGCATTAACATTAGTCGAGTAGCCATGAGAACGTACTACTTTTCCCGAATTCCATATCAACTCCCAATACTAATAACAACAACCACATCATCCCAATTAACAATCATCATTTAGCTACATTTGGCAAATTCCACCATTTTTCTCTATTTTTCCCACATTTATGGTTTCGAGTCCGCTAACGTATTTCCTCGTATATCATGCTTATATCATGGTCTACATATAATTTACAACACAATTATAATCATAGTATAACCACATTCATGATTCAACCAACTATCACCCAACCATGGCGCTATTCACTCAGTAGTGGTTCATTTCTATATCTTGCTACACTTCAAGTATCTACGCCTTCCAATAACTAAAATGACGTAATATAATCATGGAACATACCTTGGATGATGGTGGAACAAGCCTTGGGTGGAATTCCTCCTCTTTGACCAAAACCCTACTTTCACCTCTTTGGGTTCTCTTGAAGAATATGAGTTTTACTTAGGTTTTCACACACTTTGATTCATGAATTATAGGTTGTTGATCATGGATTACCTTGGAATTTTCGTGTGGGTGAATATTTGAGAGGGTTCTAGAGGTTTCTTTAGCCAAAAATGGTGAAATAAAATGATTTGGACGAGCTTGGATATATATAAAGTGGTCCAGAATTTTCTGGACAGGCACGACATGCAGCACGATGTGCGGAACGCATGCATGACATGCGGAACCGCATGTCGTGTCGCAAAGCTTGCAAATCGTCCATCTTCCATTGGCACACTTTGCGGTTGAAGTGCGGAGCCGCATGTCAGACATGCGGAACCGCATGTTGTGTCGCAAAGCGTGCCAGCTAACCAACTCTCACTGGCACACTTTGCGGCGAGGCTGTGATACCGCATGTTGAACATGCGGAGCCGCATGTTGAGCCGCAGAGTGCGCCAACTGTTCGACAACGAGAAATCGTGACCTTTTTGATTCCGATCCTTATGGAACCTTCTTAGCACTTATTTAGTACTCCAATATCGACATCATTTCACTTCTCTAGGACATCATTATATCATCCTTAATTTGTTACTCGTTATTCTTCGTCCGATACACAACATATGGTCTGTTTCACTTAGCGACTTCCTTCCGTTGCATCGTATATGCCACGTCCTTTGGTAGCCTATTCACTGTACATGTACGGGGGATTTTTCCGAGGTGTAACACTGTCCCCCCTTTTGGAACATTCGTCCTCGAATGTTAAACACTCGGGATTTTACAAAAATTTCGCCAGAGTTTCCCATGTAACTCGGCACTACCAACCTGTCACAGCAACCCACAATATCATCGCCACACAGGGCTGCATTACAATAGCAATACACACACGACCAAAAGTATAAAAATAAAAATAATCATACCTTATATTGTCGGCGTTTGGTCTTGGATCTCTTCCGGGGGTTGGAATAAGTGCGGATACTTAGATTTCATCTTTTCTTCCGCCTCCCAAGTCATTTCTTCCCGGTTGTTGTTTCGCCACAACACTTTAACTGACGCTACCTCTTTATTTCGTAACCTTCTCACTTGCCTATCTAAGATAGCAACTGGCACTTCTTCATAGTCTAGCTTTTCCGTTATTTGCACATCATCTATCTGAAAAATCTTTGTGGGATCTCCAACACACTTACGGAGCATAGAAACATGAAAAACTGGATGCACAGACTCAAGCTCCGAAGGTAACTCCAATTCGTAGGCTACTTGTCCCACCTTGCGGATGATTTTGTAGGGTCCGATATATCTTGGACTCAGTTTCCCTTTCTTACCGAATCTCATCACCCCTTTCATTGGTGAAACATTCAAGAATACCCAATCACCAATTTGAAATTCCAAGTCGCGTCGGCGGTTATCCGCATAAGACTTTTGGCGACTTTGGGCTGTCAATAACCGATCTCGAATCACTTTGATCTTTTCTATCGCTTGTTGGATCAATTCGGGACCCACCAATTGTGCTTCGCCTATTTCGAACCATCCGATCGGTAGAATGGTAGTTGTTGTTGTATGCGAACTAAATTAATGGTAAATGGTCATCCCAGCTACCACCGAAATCCAATACACACGCTCGCAACATATCTTCTAAGGTTTGAATGGTACGTTCGGCCTGTCCATCAGTCTGTGGATGAAATGCTGTGCTAAACTTCACTTGCGTACCCAAACCTTCTTGGAAAGACTTCCAGAATTTAGCTGTAAACTGCGCTCCCCTATCCGTGATAATAGATAATGGAATGCCATGGAGTCGCACAATTTCTTTAAGATACAGCCTTGCATAATCCTCTGCCGCGTATGTGGTCTTAACTGGGAGGAAATGGGCTGCTTTCGTTAACCTATCCACGATCACCCATACCGAATCACATTTACCACAAGAACGAGGTAATCCCACAATAAAGTCCATATTGATCACGTCCCACTTCCAAGTAGGTATCTCTATTGCTTGCAATAAGCCTCCCGGCTTCTGATGTTCAACTTTTACTTGTTGGCAAATTGGGCATTGTGCTACGAATTCCGCTATATCTCTTTTCATACCATCCCACCAATACACTATCCTGAGATCATGATACATTTTGGTTGATCCCGGGTGAATAGAATACCGGGAACAATGAGCTTTCTCTAAGATTCGTTGGCGCATATCAGCCACACCCGGCACACATAGTCTTTCTCGGTATCTGAGAATTCCATTACTAGAAACTTCAAACGGAGAGTTTTATTTTCCATGAGACGTGTCCCTATAATGGCACAATTGAGGATCTTCGCATTGCCGTTCTTTCACTTCCATGTCCAAGGACGAAACCGTAGAATCTTTGATACTAATACCTGCCTCACCCGCATCAAATACACGTACTCCAAGATTAGCCAACCGATAGAGTTCTTGAACCATCTCTTTTCTTTTCGGAGGGACTTCACATAACCTGCCCATTGATCAGCGGCTAAGTGCATCGGCTACCACGTTTTCCTTCCCGGGGTGGTACAAAATGTCAACATCATAATCCTTTAATAACTCTAACCACCGCCTCTGTCGCAAGTTCAACTCTTTCTGTTTGAAAATGTACTGGAGACTCTTGTGGTCTGTGTAGATATCAACGTGCACCCCGTACAAGTAGTGTCTCCACATATTCAGGGCATGAATGACTGCAGCAAATTCGAGATCATGTGTCGGATAATTCTTTTCATGCTTTCGCAATTGTCTCGAAGCATATGCAATGAATTTACCGTGCTGCATCAGTACACATCCCAAACCAACACCCGAAGCGTCACAATACACCACATAACCATCCGATCCTTCTGGAAGTGTTAAAACTGGAGCTGAGGTCAACCTGTTCTTTAACTCTTGGAAACTACGCTCACAAGCGTCGTTCCATAGAAATTTAGCTGCCTTTTGGGTTAGTTTTGTCAATGGGGCTGAGAGAGATGAAAATCCATCTACAAATCTTCTATAATACCCGGCCAAACCCAGGAAACTACGAACTTCTGTGGGCGTCGTAGGCCTCGGCCAAGTTTTCACCGCTTCAATTTTCT
Source organism: Lycium barbarum (assembly GCF_019175385.1). NCBI lineage: Eukaryota > Viridiplantae > Streptophyta > Magnoliopsida > Solanales > Solanaceae > Lycium > Lycium barbarum. The sequence continues at coordinate 114,629,796 of NC_083344.1, read as the reverse complement.
AAATGTGAACTCGAATACCATCATCAGAAATAACATGGCCTAGAAATGTCACCGAATTTAACCAGAACTCGCACTTTGAAAATTTCGCATATAATTCTCGGGCTCGAAGAATACCAAGAACAATTCTCAAATGATCGGCATGTTCTGATTCCGTGCGAGAATATACCAGAATGTCATCGATGAACACTATCACAAAGAGATCTAGGAGTGGCCTGAATACATTATTCATCAGGTTCATAAATACGGCAGGAGCATTGGTCAACCCGAATGACATTACTCGGAATTCATAGTGTCCATATCTCATTCTGAAAGCTGTTTTAGGAATATCCGCTTCTCTAACTCTCACTTGATGGTAGCCCGACCTCAAATCTATTTTGGAAAACCACTTGGCGCCTTGCAGTTGATCGAACAAATCATCGATTCTTGGAAGAGGATATCTATTCTTTATCGTCACCTTGTTCAGTTGCCTATAGTCAATACACATCCGTAGGGACCCGTCTTTCTTTCTTACGAACAAGATCGGTGCTCCCCACGGTGATGAACTGGGCCTAATGAACCCTTTCTCGAGCAAATCCTTTAGCTGCGCCTTTAGCTCTTTCAATTCTGCCAGAGCCATGCGATAAGGAGGAATAGAAATAGGCTTTGTGTCCGGCAATACATCAATAGCGAAATCAATTTCCCGTTCCGGTGGAAGACCTGGTAGTTCGTCCGGAAATACGTCTGGAAATTCATTTACCACTAGAACTGACTGGAAAACCGGCGGTTCTGCCTCGGTATCGTGAACCCGAACTAGATGGTAAATATAGCCCTTGGCTATCATCTTTCTCGCCTTGAGGTAGGAAATAAACCTACCCTTTGGAGTCGCTATATTACCCTTCCATTCGAGCACAGGCTCTCCCGGAAATTGGAATCGAGCTACCTTTGCCCGGCAATCAACATTGGCATAACACGATGCCAACCAATCCATACCCATAATTAAATCGAAGTCAACCATTTCTAGCTCAATCAAATCGTCTCGGGTCTGACGATCACATATCACAATAATACAATTTTTATATACTCGCCTTGCTATCACGGGTTCACCAACCGGAGTAAGCACCTCAAAAGGTTTAATGAACTCGGGTTTCACCCCAATACAACCGGAAACATATGAAGTGATACAAGAAAATGTAGAACCCAGATCTATCAACGCATACACATCACGGGAGAATATAGACAATGTACCTGTGACTACCTATGGAGAGGACTCAAGATCCTGTCGTTCGGCCAAAGCATATACATGGGGCTGAGTGGCACCTGGAGTAGATGCTGCCCCTCGGCCTCTACCTAGGCCTGCTGTCGCCTGGGAAGTCTGCCCTGCGGGACGTGCTGATGAAGACCCCGCTGCTGAGCCCGTGGGCTGAACTCCTCCTCTGCCATACCGTGAAGCACAATCTCGCATGAAATGCCCCGTCTGCCCACAAACATAGCAACCATCGGTGTCCTGACGACACGGCCCTGAATGTAATTTGTGGCACCGACTGCATCGTGGAACTGGTGGTCGCCTCTGACTGTGATCACCCCCAAACTGAGAACCCGAAGCTCTGGAACTTTGACCCTGTCCCGGTGGGAGAGAACGATCAAATCCCCTGTCTGTGAACCTAGGAGGTGCACTCGTCGTTGACTGGCCTGAATGTCGGGGATGAGTCTGCCTTGATCCCCCTCTGTACTCACTGCCTGTACCCATGGACCTAGCCCTCTTGCTCTGTCTCCTATCACCATCACGATCACCCCTTTGTTGTTATTGTCACCCCTCTAAATTCTGTGCATGGGCCTGTATCCGGGAAATGTCCATCCCGTCTTGTAAAGAAGTCGTTAGACAATCTCTGAATAAATGCGGCCCCAAACCGCTGACAAATCTGTGCACCCGATCCCCCGTGTCGGCCATGATGACACGAGCATACCTGGCCAAAGAATTAAACTGCATGCTATACTCTCGAGCACTCATATTCCCTTGCCTCAAATTCAAGAATCTATCCGCTCCGGCTCGGCGGACCTCAGGCGGTAAATAGTGGCGAATAAATGCATCGACGAATTCTTGCCAAACCGGTGGAGGCGCATTCTCTCCTCTTGATGATACCCAATTGTTATACCATAATACCGCCACATCCTGGAGTCGATAAGATGCCAACTCCACTGATTCAGTCTCAGAGGCATGAACAATCTTCAACGTCCTCAATGTTTCATCAATAAAACTTTGTAGGTCTTCCTCCGGTTTTGACCCAAAGAATTCCGGGGGTATTAGACATATGAAATCACGGGCCTTTGTACTTGCTGCTCGGTCACTTGGGCCCACATCTTGCCGTTGTGCTTGTGTGGCAACCAATTGTGTCAATAACTGAATAATATCGGTCATTTGTTCACCCGAAGCAACAGGCGGACGAATTGGAGCTGGAGCTCCTCCTTGCTCTTCCGCATTGGGCGGGGTAGAAGAAGTATTTGACGAGGCCTCATGATGTGATTCTCCTTCTGCTATATTTACCGGAGGCTCTCTTTCTACCCGTCTCTTTTTTGTACTCTTGCCCTTCTGGGCGGCTGTAGCTTTTCCCTTGGGCGGTATACTGAAATCATAGTACACTTATTAGGGAGGATAAAATCTTACACATGGCTCTATCGCATGAGTTCATAAGAAAAAGGATGGTCATGTTTCCTAAATGCCCTATAGCCTCCTGTTTATTGATGTGGCGCACAACACACAATAAAAACGACTCTACTAGACACGGCTCGTATACACTTCCTAAGACCGAACAGCTCTGATACCACTTCTGTCACGACCCAGCTAGGGGCCGCGACGGGTACCCGGGATAACTACCGAGCACCACTCATGTTACTACCCCTTAGCCTCGTTATCAAATCAATTTCCAATTCTTACTCAATTTATAAGGAAAGCCGTTTTTCATTTAGGAACAAAAGTATTATATATACATGTGCCCTTTAGGCTAGCAAAATGATATACATATATTCATACATACTAAACGACCCTGCCATGAGACCATACAACCCACCACGAGTATCTACGAGCCTCTATGAACTGAAATACATAACTATACACCAAACATATCATCATAGGCACCTCCGGAGCAATGGAGGGCTTTCAATCAGCTGGCAACTCTATGAATCCGGAGCAATGTCTCCTCCTTGTCTACCTGCGGGCATGAACACAAAATAAAACGGACGTCAGTACGAATATTGTACTGAGTATGTAAGGCATAACAATGGAAATACGTCAATGAGATAAAAGAAACATCAATAAGGAGCAACTGTATGTGACTGTCACGTATAGAAGAAATAGCACATGCTGACTTACTTCATATCCATTCTCATATCATATATTGCTGCGGAACGTGCAGCCCGGTCCATACATCATCATATATATAAATATATTACCGTGGAACGTACGGCCCGATCCATAAATAATATAGTATATTAGTGCCGAGGAACGTACGGTCCGATCCATCACCCATATGTCCCGCGTCCGGGATGATATCATAAGATACCAGCTGATCAGGTGGCTATGCGTCTATAGCGTCTCACCTTTCCCCATGTCCCCTATGTACATATACATATCATATACACATATAATATACGTAGCTTGCATGAGAGCCAAAGGAAAGTTATGTTCCTAACGGAGTGACGTAAGGTCGGTAACCTCCGAGTATATTATGAAATAATTGTCATAACTTTGTCTCACCTTGAAGGAACAACTATTATAAGGTGAGACTATATGAAGAATAGCATTAGGAGAACATCGAATGAAGTCATAAATCTCATAGGGTGTCAATTCACATACGTTGGAATCCTTTAAAAATAGTCATCATCCATGAATAAAATCGAAAGAATCCATAAGTAGCTCGATATTCTTATATCGTTATTGAAAACATAAACTTGGAACCTTTAACCCGGAATCATCATCATCATCATAATCAAGTAGGAAAATATTCGCGTCTTTGACATCATCGTTGTCATCACAAAAACGTGTCCGTCATTATGATCATAAGAGCTTACAAAATCATAAACCTTTGTTTTAGAAAGATACGGACATTTTGGAACACATTTACGGGTTATCAAGAGAGGAATAATGCCTTTGAAGGAAAGGGACGAGCCTTAACATACCTTTCTCGTTTAAGCGATTTAGCGTTTGCGTATTCCCTTCCAATATCGCGTTTCTACCTTCAAAGACGAGTTGCATTAACATTAGTCGAGTAGCCATGAGAACGTACTACTTTTCCCGAATTCCATATCAACTCCCAATACTAATAACAACAACCACATCATCCCAATTAACAATCATCATTTAGCTACATTTGGCAAATTCCACCATTTTTCTCTATTTTTCCCACATTTATGGTTTCGAGTCCGCTAACGTATTTCCTCGTATATCATGCTTATATCATGGTCTACATATCATTTACAACACAATTATAATCATAGTATAACCACATTCATGATTCAACCAACTATCACCCAACCATGGCGCTATTCACTCAGTAGTGGTTCATTTCTATATCTTGCTACATTTCAAGTATCTACGCCTTCCAATAACTAAAATGACGTAATATAATCATGGAACATACCTTGGATGATGGTGGAACAAGCCTTGGGTGGAATTCCTCCTCTTTCACCAAAACCCTACATTCACCTCTTTGGGTTCTCTTGAAGAAGATGAGTTTTACTTGGGTTTTCACACACTTTGATTCATGAATTATAGGTTGTTGATCATGGATTACCTTGGAATTTTCGTGTGGGTGAATATTTGAGAGGGTTATAGAGGTTTCTTTAGCCAAAAATGGTGAAATAAAATGATTTGGACGAGCTTGGATATATATAAAGTGGTCCAGAATTTTCTGGACAGGCACGACATGCGACACTATGTGCGGAACGCATGCATGACATGCGAAACCGCATGTCGTGTCGCAAAGCTTGCAAATCGTCCATCTTCCACTGGCACACTTTGCGGTTGAAGTGTGGAGCCGCATGTTAGACATGCGGAACCGCATGTTGTATCGCAAAGCATGCCAGCTAACCAACTCTCACTGGCACACTTTGTGGCGAGGCTGTGATACCGCATGTTGAACATGCGGAGCCACATGTTGAGCCGCAGGGTGCGCCAACTATTCGACAACGAGCGATCGTGACCTTTTTGATTCCGATCCTTATGGAGCCTTCTTAGCACTTATTTAGTACTCCAATATCGACATCATTTCACTTCTCTAGGACATCGTTATATCATCCTTAATTTGTTACTCGTTATTCTTCGTCCGATACACAACATATGGTCCGTTTCACTTAGCGACCTCCTTCCCTTGCATCGTATATGCCACGTCCTTTGTTAGCCTATTCACTGTACATGTACCGGGGATTTTTCCGAGGTGTAACAGTGGCCGAGGCAGAGGAGGGGCACCCAGTTCAGGCGGTCCTCAGAACCGTATCTATGCGTTGACAAGACGGCAGAATCTTGAATCTTCCCCAAACGTGGCTACAAGTACACTATCGGCATTCTTCTATGATGTGTATATGTTGACTGATCTAGATTATACTCTATTCTATATCGCTCTTTGTAATGTTGAACGTATTAGGTTGAAACCTGAGCCAAATCAAATGGTTTGGGATGTCCATGCCTGTTGGTGACCAAGGTGCTTTCGCCACTATTGGGAATCTGCAAATCCAGGACGAAAGGTAGTCGTACACATAGGTAAGAGGTGAATGTTGGGGATTGCGAAGGCTAAAATAGTAATTGTTAAAGGAGAAATATGTTACGAAAGTGTTTCGGAAGTTGTCAAGACCCCGACTTGCTCCGGATTACGTGATAAAGGTCGTGTGAGAGAATGGATGCAAATATACTAGCATTAAGGTACCGAAATGCATTAAAGTTTCAAGGTTAAGCGTGCTATGGTGGGAGCAATTTTAGGATGGGTGACCCCCTGGAAAGTGTATTAAAAGTTCCATAAATGTAGATATAGGAGACGAATGTGAACTTAGGGAAACCTAAAGAAAGTTAGAGTATGTGGAGCGGTTAGAAACATTATAGAGGTCGTGTAGGATGAGATGGACTAGACTGGTGAAAAGAAAGAAAGCGCAACACGGCTTTAGGATTAAAGCAAGTTTGAATAGCGTTCGGAAATGTTTGTGAGTGAAATGGTAGTAAAAATATATATGCATATGACATCTCATTTGTGACTGTATCGATCGAGGGGTGAATCCCAGCAACCAGTGTTGCGATGTATGGAAGGCACTAACCGAACGGAATTCAAGAGACAAAGCGAAAGACATAGTACAGATGTTACAGGGTAAACTGATATTGGATCTACCACTAGTCAAGGCTGGAAAGTCCTAATACACTGATATTCGGAACAGAAAGAAAATGAGTACGTAGAGAGTAAGGAGCTTCGAAGTGTCAGAATTATCAAAGAAAGGACCAGGATAATGAGCAGCTGATCAGAAAACCCCTGATATAGAATGAGAGATTCATGTGAAGATTGAGAGGTTCGACTATAAAGAAAACAGGATGAAAGATAAAGAACGGGCAGGAAGGAAAGGACGTAGAAATAAATTGACAACGAGTGTAATATGAGGCAGATATAGGGAGAACATACGGAAGATGCCTGGAGAGGTCAATAGATATAAAAAGGACAACTGAGACGGTACCATATGAGGCTTTGTATAGCAACAAGTGCAAGTCATCAGACGGTTGGTTCGGTATTGGCGGAACTAAGTTGATCGGCCCACGGCCTACAGGCAACCTAAGCTTCTAAAACGGATGTGTTAAGGAATCGTATGTAGCCACTATAAAAGAGACCTCCCCAAAGCATTATAATACGCCATGAGGCCAGTTCAACATTCGAGGATGAATGTTCTAAAGGGGGGGAGGATGTTATATCCCGCATTTTGTACATTCGGATAAATCAAGACAATTGCAAGAAGTTAAGGACAAGGCTATATTTTGACCTTGTTTAATACACAAGTTGTGAATGAAAATTTTTTATGTGAAAATATTAAGTAAAGCTAGGGGCAAAAAGGGAAATTCTCAAGATGGCTCATAGAAATATGGAGGAAGGCTAAGGGAAAACTTGGAATTTAGAAAATAAATTTTCATGAATTACGAAACAAAAAAAAAGTGGGCTTGGAATTAAAAGGGCCATTTGGCCGTCCATAGTAAATGGGCCAAAGCCTATATGAGAACAAAATAAATAAGTCCAAAAGATGACTTATTAGTCATCTTATTCATCTCATTCCTAGAAATTTCAAGAAACTTAAAGAACAAAGGAGAAGGAGAAAAACGAAAGGCCATTCGGTCATGTACAAACCAACAAGAACCTTGGAGAAATATTTATCAAAAATTATTTTCTTCTAGCTAAACAACCCATTGAAAGGTCCCTAGCAAAGGAAGTGGTCATTGGAGCAAGAAAAACACATATTCTTGCAAGCTACAAATCTTAGCCAAGTGAGAAGTCAAGGGAAAAAGGTAAGGTTTAATCCCTTTCTTATATGTTATGGATGATTATGTATGTTGTAGTATGTAAAAGTGGATGAAATTCATGAAAATAGGGATGCTATATGTGGTCGTGTATATGTAGTATGTGGCCGTGTGGATATGGTTTGATGTGGAAGAAAATGAATCAATTTTACTTAGTATTTTGGTTGTTGTTGTAATAGAATCTACGAGGGGGATGAAAGTTTAATGATACTAGTTCAAGTTGTAAGTGTTGGAGAGTTGCTTGGAAGCTAATGTGATGTTAAAAATCATTTCTTGTATTCATGGAAAATGATGTTGTTAGTGTGTAAATTGTTGGTATGGTTTATGCACTTGAAAGAAGAAATTAGGTTGTTATTGTTTTTATTGAAGTTGGAAGGTCTCGGGTGAAGTAGTATGTTGATCGGGTTGTTTTGAATATTATGTAAATTGTTTGAAGTATTCTTGAATCATGTTAGAAAGATTTCGGATTTATACTTGAACGTGGGATCATTGGTGTTAATTGGATTATATGTGATTGAATTGAATATAAATGAAATGTCGTTGAATTGTGTGACGAAGGTTGCTAATGTTAGAATATATTTTGGATTGATTGTTGACGTTGTTAGTATGATTGCTGGTATTGTTGTTGATAGTTTGGCCGAGTTGAATTCTCGGATTGTCGTTGATAAAATTGGCCGAGTTAGATTCTCGGGGATGGTGTATTTACAGGGGAAATACTGCCGAAATTTCGGTAGAGCATAAGTGAATTTATTTAAGAACTAAGGCAAGTGTGTGACAACGAATCTAATAATTCTGTGAACTCTTTTGAATGTAGACTAGCAAGCTGGGATAAATAAGCGTAGCTAATAGGACGTGGAGCAGGTATGTTAAGGCTTGTCCCTTTCTTTCAAAGGCATGATCCCGATGTTGTGATTTCAAAATTGTTTCCATATCTTACTTGTTTCTCAAAAGTTAGATGTTTATGATTCTAAGGCATGATTCTCTTCCCAATAACTCGTAAATGTTTTTCCAAAGTGTTCGTATTCTACCAAAACAGAGGTTTATGATTTTGTAAGCTCTTATGACAGTAACGATGGATATGTGTTACGATGACATTGATGATGTCGAGGATAAGAATATTTCTATGATGATTATGATAAGAATGATTTCATGTTTAAAGGTACTTGACATGGTTATTGCTTTGATTTTCCAAAAATAGCTTCTGAAACGCTTGCAGAAAGTTCTGTACTTCAAACGTTCATAACTTTCTCATACTGAGTCGGATTAATCCAAAACTTGTTTCTGAGCCTTCAAGTGTCGATTTATGTACGTACCCATCGAGTCTCGAAGTTTTTTCTATGTGCATATGTATATGATTTGGCGCCTTATGAGATTTATGATCTTATTCTATGTTCTCTTAACGTTGTTATTCGTTGCTAGTCTCATCTTATAATACTAGTCCCTTCAAGGTGAGACATGACGATCATGATTATTCCATAATGTAATCGGAGGTTAACGACCTTACGTCACTCCGATGGAGTTATAGAGTTTGTTTGGGCTCTTATGCATGCTTATGTTGTGATGATTACACCGCGCCTATACGGCCGGGCAGCACCGCTAAGGCGGGCGGCTTATGGATGATTACACCGTGCCTATATGGCCGGGCAGCACCACTACGCTAGGTGTAGTGGGCGGCTTATGGACGATGATAATAAAACCGTGTCTATATGGCACGGGCAGCACCACTAGTGGGCGGCGTGAGATGATTACCCCGGACGCGGGCTAATGATGTTACTTGATTCAGACAGTTTATTATGCATGAAAGTAAAAGTGAGCATGCATGATTCCGCCTTAAGAGGCAGGCAGTTACAGTCATACCTTTTCTTATATCTCCCATTTTTCTTATTATGTTGTTGTTCATGTTCTGTTTATATTATTATATTATCATTCATGCTTTACATACACAGTACAATGCTCGTACTGACGTCCCTTCTTATGGACGCTGCGTTTCATGCCACGCAGGTAAGCAGGTAGACGAGTTCGATTCCTAGGAGCTCCACCAGCGGTACATCGAGAGCGCTCCATTTGTTCCGGAGCTTCATTTTATTGGTACTACTTTTGTGTATATACTTGGGCACGGCAGAACCCGGCCATCCTTGTGATTATATGTATCTTGTTTAGAGGCTCGTACACAGATATGTACAGTCAGATGTTTCACAACCTTGTTTGTCCTGGTCGCTGTATGATATGTTAGTGAAGTTTATTGCCACCTGTGTTACGAGTATGCTATTAATGATGGTGTGAGTAAAGTAATGACGGTATCGTTCATACGGCCCACTCAGTAGTAAGAGTAAGATGCGAAGTAAGAGGTGCTCGGTATAGTAGTATCGGGTACCCGTCGCGGCCCTTAGTTGGATCGTGACATTAGGCCTGAAAACAGGTGTTGTACTCTTTTCCTTAGTACGGTTTTGTCCCAAAATGGGTTTTCCGACAAGGTTTTTAATGAGACAACAAGTACAATGTGTTACTCGATAAAGATAAAGGACGAACGCCCGGAAATCCGAAGATCACACCCTCCGATTGGGGACTTAATAGCACTCATCCGACCCCGCCGCTCGGATAAAGTGCTAGGGGAATACATTACTGTACCTGCAATCGAAGAAGACCCCGGTCAAGGAAAACGGAGAAACACAAAACTTGCTACGGCAAAACAAAGGTCCGGCCACCGGCTATAGTCTTCGATGTAAGGGCCAAACGATCATAATGAATCGTGCCCCATTTAACATTTGCTACGACAAAACAAAGGCCCGACAACCGGCCATAGGCTTCGATGTAAGGACCAAACGATCATAATGAATCGTGTCCCATTTTTTTTGCTACGGCAAAGGCAGAAGGAATGAAAATTCTCATATGTACAAACAATATGCAAAAGCAAAATTATTTGAAAGCATGGATAAGCAATATCTAGGTTATCTTCCTATTAAAAGATTTTACCTCGGTAATAACCGCCGTATTCCGGCATTGCTTCATTCACACGCCCTATACCGGGCACCATGGTTGAAACTCGACAAAGGCAACAAGGTCATTGCATATCGAGCCCAAATCGTTAAAAATTTGCCTAAGGCAACAAGGTCATAATGATCCGGGCTAAAATTTTATAAACTTCCCCAAACGGGGACTGCTATGTCAAAAAATTTAGCCAAGGCTGAAAAAAAAACTCGGCCTTAAGGAAAAGCTTATCGTAATTCGGAGACGTCTGAACTCATGAAGCATCGGATAAGACCTATGGGCACGTTGAATTAACGACTACAATCGACTTATCCCAGAACGGACCAACAATCATGGTAAAAATAATAACAAGCATTCAAACGAAGAAACAAGAAGATACGTTTTTCATACATGCGAGGTATGCTTTTACATCAAAAACCAAAGTCCTACAAAGGCAAAAAAAAAAAAAAAAAACCAAGTGCAGGCCCTATGCTATCCGGCATGACTAGAGGAGGATGAGTGTTCGGAGTTGTCTGATTCAGACCCGACGGCGCGGTTAGCCTCCTCCTCCATCCCTTTGGCTTCGAGTATCAGGGCGGGAACATCCTCAAAACCATGCTCAGCTTGCTCGAGGGTAATTATCCAAGACTTCCACTTCTCATATTCGGCAACAATGGCAGTATGAGCCTCGGTAGCCTCCACATTCTTCAAAGCCTCCTCCAAACCGGCCTCGGCCTCGGCTAGCTTTGCAGCTAGAACACCCCAGTTCTCTTCAAGGGCATCTTGCCTTCGAGCGGCCACTTCAAGCTCGGCCTTGAGAGCGTCATTAGCATTAACTGCCGCAGCAAGCTCGGTCTTCAGGCTCTCATGCAGCCAGGCCCTTTTTTCCGCTTTCTCCTCGAACGTCCTCATACGCTCTTGGTATAGGGCAGTCTCGGATTCGAGCAGCCGGTTCTTCTCGGCCAAACTCGTAGCATCGGCCTTCACCGAATCCAGTTCCCCCCGGAGTTGAGAAATGGTGGTCCCGAGCCCATCTAGCCTCGAGAAAAATTAGGCATTATCCCAGCTGAAGTCGATCTTATCAGCTTCGAGACTCCGATTGTACTCAGTCATTGCAGCCAGATCCCTCTTCAAATGAAAATTTTTGGCCTTTGCCGCATCAAGCTCGGGTCGGAGGTTGGAAAGAGCGACCGCCCGGTTCAACTCTTCCTCCTTCTCCTGGAGGAGATGCAGATACTTCTCCGTTTCCCGGCCCTGGGCATCCAGTTGACCCCTAAGATCATCCATCCCTTCCTGGGCATGGACGAAGGCTTCATTGACAAGCACCACACTCTGCAAAAGGAACAAAGTTAGAAACTTGGATAACACAAAGAGGAAACTCCCGATGAAGCTATGCAAAGACGGCTAAAGACCTTACCCGGTTGCCAGCATGCATACCCTCGTTTATGAGTCACTGCCAGGAGACCCCGGTCATCTTGTGCATGTCCGAATCCGAGACAAGAGGCCTCAGATAGCTCGCCACGCCCACCGGGCGGGAGAGGAAGCTACAGTCTTCAGGGACGGTGACCATAGCAGGTCTCATTCTCCTCGGTTCCACGCTCGGGGCTGGAAAAATATGCACCAAGCTGTCCCTAGCCCCGGTGTCGGAGGTCCGTCTTGCCAATATCGTGGCCCGAGGGATCATGAGATGCCCGAATCCTGCGGCATCACCGGTTGCAGGAGGAGTGCCCGCAAACATATCTTCAAATTCATCCACCCTCGGAATCGGTGTAGAGGAACTTGGAGCGGCCTCAGTATCTTCGGTAAAGGCCGGGGGCTCCGCAGTTGCAGCAGGCTCATGCTCGGGAGTCGGATGAACATATCTGGGGACTTCGGTCTTCCGTTCCTTCCCAGCCCTTCGTTCTCCTTCGGCAGCGGCCATCTCCCGGGGCCTCCTTGTCCTTTGCAGGGGAGTATCTTCCGAAGAAGTTTCACCTGAAATGTCGACAAAATCAATCGACCGAAGAAGAGCCGGGGAAAGAATGTCTTCTGCACCTGAGTGGGGAACAGGAACCAAAAGACCTTCACCAGCAGAAGGCAGGGGTGGGACGGAGACAGCCTCCTCCGATATTGGAGCCGCGGAAGGGGATGCACCAACCCTCTGAATGACGATGTCGGGCTCTGTTTCATCCCTCGAGGGCCGAACAACACTCCTCGCCCTCGTTTTCGACCTCTGCCCTTTTTCGGAGGGCCTCTTCCTCTTTGCAGCCTCAGCAAGAACACGAGACGAGCCGGCCGTATCGAACGCGAGTGCCGATGCTGAGGGCGCACCCGCCGGTTCCGGTCTAGGGACCACCGAGCCCTTGGGTAGGCCTGAAAATAGAATATGTTAGCAAAGGTTAGAGGGTGTAATGATCACGGATAATAAGAAAGGCAGTAAAGACGAGTGGGAGCAGAGTACTACCATGGTTCTGGGTGACCCATCGACCGCGTGACAGGTGATCTTATGTCCGGTTGTCATGGTCGTATTGACTGAGAAGATCCGAGACCCATTCATTGAGGTCACGGACGACCGGGGGAATTTATCCGTTGGCTGATAAAGATAAGGAAAGCAGTAAGAAAATAAGATCGAAGAATGACAAAACGTATAAAGGCAATAACTCGAAGTACAGGCTTACGCTTGTTGTTCCAATCCTCCGGGAAGGGTAAGAAGTCATTCGAAATAATGTCCGAGGTCCGTACCCAGACGAACCGCTCCAGCCAGCTCGGTCCCTGTCTTCATCCATCTTCGATAAGAAGGGATTCCGACTGCGTTTTGTCAGTTTTATTATGCCACCCCGAAAAATCCTCGGGGAATACAGACGTACTAAGTGGGCTAACGTGAACTCTTTTTCGGTGTTGTTGGCCAGTAGCCAGAGACACGCCACGACCCTCCAAACAATTGGGCCGATTTAGGCTAAGGTTACGCCGTAAGTCCGGTACATGTCAAGGATGATCGGGTCAATCGGAGGGTCGAGTTTGAGAGTAAAGGGGTAGGTGTAGATGTACAAAAATCCTCTCCGGTGGTCGATGACTGATTTGTTCGGTCTGGGGGCAAAAACTTGAACCGGACGTGTATTCCACCCGCAGTCAGCCCGGACCAGGTCAGGCTTATCCTCGATAATGGAGGAGGGGTATCGTCTCACATCGAACCCCCTATCGGACACCGACGAAGGTTTTTCGGCCTCGAGATCTTTGTTGAAATTGAATTTGGCCGGTATAATATCCGAGGATGTGGGCTCGAAGGAGCTCTTTGTTTTAACCGGGGATACGGACTCGGTTCCTGGGGACGAGACCGAGGGAACATCATGAGAAGTGGTTTCACACATTTTGAGAATATGAAAAGAAGAAGAAGATGAGTAGATTCGAAAGAAGGACTAAAGAAATCAATGGGCAAAAAGGGAACAGACAATGTAGGAGAAGTCAAAGGGCAAAGATCGACGATGAACTAGCAACAAATTTGGTACAGAAGGAGAGCAGATGCGATGAAGACGAAGAAACAAAGTGTAAAAGTTCAGGGCAAAGAAAAAAGGAGTTGGAGGTTTGAAGGATGTTCAAATAGAGGGATGAAGGGTTAGTAGACGTTTTATAGTTAGGGGATTTGGGCGGTTACGATTCCCAGCCAACCGGGGGATGCCACGTGTCCCCCATAATTAATGAAAAATGACTCGAAGCGACATGCGTGCGGCGGTTTTCAGAACTGGCCATTCGGGATAAGACACGCGGATGATAAAGGGGGAACGTGATGCAACCGTCCCCGCCAAAATAAGAGGATAACGCCGAGCCAACGGAGTCACCGGTTTCGTAGTTTATCCACTTCCCGTTATTCCGATAGATCGGTGATCCGGGAAGTGTGGGGACTATCTGTATGCGGTAAAAATCGGATATGAGTAAAACCGGTGAGATGAGAAACCGAAGGAAGAAGGAAGCAAGAACATATATGAAGATTTTCACTCTGAACGGGCGGAATGCCTGTCCGGAGCTGATTGGGATGACCATTTGGTCTGGTTCCTTCATCACCGAGTTGCTCAAGGTCGTTACCCCGAGTATCTGTGCCGTTGGTCCAGTACAGTCGTTGCACACAAGCCACACGTCAGTAGCGTCCTGCCATGGTAAACCACCAACCATACGTGTGTCAGACCGTACAGCCAACCTAATCCCACCAAATCCGTTCAGAGTTGTCCTTATAATTATTATTTTAACAGTTTGTATGGGATGAGGCCCATAGGGGCAATGCTATAAATAGAGCTCATCCCCATCCTTTGAAGGGGTTGGCTTCCTCACTTTCCAGAACAATTGTAATAGCAAGTACATATAATTTTTCTCAAAACATTTGATTCGACCGAGATCTGTTGTTTTCATCTTTATCGCATTTCTTCCATCAAATATTTCGTATTGCTCATAAACGTTCATATCCACAGCTAATCGCTATTACCAGCAGCTTTACTACAAAACATTCATACACTTGTTTTCTCTATCAAGTATGCATTGAGATCCAAACACATATCCTATACCCATTTATAAATTTAATTGATTATCCAAATTCGGGGTAAACAGAGCCAATACCAAATGGGTATGGAACCGTAACGTTCCCACACTGCTTACGGCATCCTGGTTTTGTTACATTGGCACCTTTAGTGATGGTGTGTGTTGGCATTAACCTGGTAGTTTGGGCCGTGGCTAATGTTAGTAGTAGCAGCAGACAAGCATAAAAACAAGCAATTTGGTAAGGAAGCAAAATCATTTGTTTTAGGTCCATGGTTTTTGAGTGTCCAAAATGATGCAAACGCTAGGCAGTTCGACTACCAACTTGCTAATGTTATGATTTTTCATATTAGTAATCAAATGCAAAGACTTGGGGTCAGTCATGCCAATGGGGCCCACTTCACCACTGGTTCAGAAGAGTCAAGAGGGATGACCTTGACTCCTATCTCTGTGGATAAGAAGATTTTGCAAACCAAATTAAAGGAAAGACTATAAACACGAGTCCTGTAAATTTGTCATATTCTCATGTACAACCCAAATTTTAATTAACAAGTTTTGCGTGAAAAAGAATCTCAATCATCTATATAGATAGGACACAAAATGTAAGAAAAAAGACTAGCTAGCTAGTAAATATTCCTTAGGGTGACTACCTCGAAAGAGGACTGACTTGTGTACAGAAGAATAGTCGTTTGCACGTACCAAACACCATTTTAAAGTTAGTTGTTCTTGCTAAGCCTAGATAATTGATACATCTAACCATTTGAACTTGAAAGGTGACGGAAACGACACATAAGTTATAGTTTGTCAGTGCAATTACGTTCCTAGTACTTCATCAAAAAGGTTGCGCTGGAACGATACATACTCATTTATCCTTAATCAACGCTGAACTTAGGTTCAAGTTCTGGGTATAGAATCATCTTATTGGGGAGCGTTTTACCCCCAATGCGAGTCCCGACACGAATCCGGATTTAGTCGAGGCTCAACGCTAGCACCGAAAACTAGGAAATGAAATTTAAAATGGAAAAGGTCCAAAAATACCCCTGAACTATCCAAAAAGGTTTAAATATACCCTTCATCCATCTATTGTGGCTAAAAATATCCCTCCACTCACCTTTTTGTTTCACTTATGCCCTTTGACTAATGGTCAACATTGAATTTTAAAAAATATTTATCAAATCCAACAATTTTTTGTTAAAAAGAGATCTCGGATCAAGGGGCTATCAACCCGACAGTTCTCCGTTGGTCCATTTAATGGATCCATCCCCCCAAAAACAAGATTATATTGAGCAACAACTTCGAGGAAGATAGCATTGGGACATGCTATTACCTATGTATGGTGACGGGTGTATCATGCCAGAGTCTGTCCGAAAAAAGGGTACACATGGGTGGGTCTTTTTAATGGGTCAGGTATTTTAATTTTGGCTAATAAGAAGTTTCCACGTGGAATTTAAATAAACATTTTTTAAAATTCAATGTTGACCTATAGTCAAACAGCATAAGTGAGCCAAAAAGGTGAGCGGATGGGTATTTTTAGCCCCAATAGGTGAATGAAGGGTATATTTAAACCATTTTGGATAGTTCAGGGGCATTTTTGGACTACAGCACTACCTATTTTCCTATTAACAACATGCAAATTGTAAAGTTGCAGATTGGCTCCTTTCCATTTACTCAAGTTCTTATTAGATGACTGACACATATCCCATTTGAAAATGAATGGTGTAAATTATATCAATTAAACTAATTAGGGTCTTAACCGTAATTAAAGTAATAAATATTTTCATATATTTCTCTTAAAAGAATTGGCAATCCACGATTCTAGCAATTTAATTAGTGTAGGATGCAGTAATTAGTCTTTTATTAATAACAACATTCAACAGAACTTAACCCGCGGCTCCTCAACTCAAAAATTTTGCTCTAAATTCAGCATATAAATAGTATATTTTAGAAAGAGAAGGTCTGCCTTCTCTCTAGAATTATTTACTGTTACTACCCGTTGCATACCATTACATCACTGAACACCTGTCTTTCTCTATCATCCCGATGGGACCGCCAGTCGGTAGCCCCCCGGGAAATACTTTCGATAACCCAATTTCAGAATCGCCTCCATCTACAGTGGTTGGAGAAGGTAGCTCTTACGCTAACACTCTCTCAACGACTTCGAATCCTTCCACAAGAAGCGATTCTACCACAACAAATGTTCAAATTTAGAAAGCTAGAAGGACAGTGCACAATGGTTTCCCTGCTCTGGTTTTCAAAACTAAGGCATACTATGGAGTCATGGCGAATCCTTGCAGACACATGATAGTGGGGAGATTTCTAAAGTCCAGACCTTAGATTGACACCATATGATCGAAGTTTGATGAGAAATTTGCTATGAAAGGTACGGTCAAAATTGACTTAATGAAACCTATTATTCATAATGTTTGGATAGGGACAGAGGATGAAAATGATCCGTTAAAAGGGTATGTACAAAAAGTGGAATATGAGAATATACCTAAATATTGTAAACATTGCAAGAAGTTGAGCCATGCTCTAAGTGAATGTCGTGTCATGATTAAGATAAGAGAGAGTGAACAAAAGGAGGCTGAGAGAGTCAAGCAACATAATGAAAGCCAAATCACAAAGAAGCCTGGGAAAAAATATGAGATAGATAACAAAAAAGAAACTCAAGATAGGGGTCGAAAGATGACTGAGCAAAGGGAACAAGTAAAAACAAGAAATAGAGGTAGAAGTGAGCCTCCCAAAATGTTTAAACCAACTGGTGCTATTTTTGGAATTGATAAACTTATGCCAGTATCAGAAAGGCAAAATAAGGAAGGAGTCTAAGATGAAGAGGGAAACAAAGAACAAAACATAATTGTGGAAGGAAATGAAAACCAGGATGCTGTTGGTACACCAACAGAGGAAAATATGAATCTGGAAAAAAATGATGATCAACAGCAGGAAAGAAATGGGGATGATATGTCAAAAGACTTGAGGAATAGGATCAAAGAGGATCAGGTGATACAAAAGAAAAAGGCCAAAGGGAAAGGGTCTAATGATAAGACAAACAACCCTCAGGAAACACAGACTTTCATCATCAATGATGACAAAGAATTAGAAGTAATCCTATTTGAAGAAGGATGGGAACCTGCTGTTAGCAAAAAGAAACAAAGGAGCAGAAGTAATAAATCCAAACAAAAAAGATAACCAAGTGAGCAAGAGGGGAAGAAACAAGAAATGACTATTACACAAAACAACTTTGATGAACTGTTGCAAGAAGAAGACAATGTGAATCTAAATGTGGATATTATTGTTGAGGCTTCAAAAAGAGATCAACAGAATGAGGAAAACATGAAAGGTTAGGAGAAAGTAGATAAATAGGTAGAGACGTCTTCTACTGAAGAAGAAAATACATCTGAAGATGAGGATGAAGAGGACACTCTCTCAGAAGAAGGAGAAGACAATGCTTCAGAGGAATTTGAAGAAGAGGAGAAAGAACAAAAAGAGAAGAATCTTAAGGACACCAGTAAGGAGAAAGATAGAAATGAAAAAGAAGATCCAGAAGGGGCAGAGAACAAGAGAAAGAAAAAAGAGAAAATGGAAAGACAAACGAGAATAACACCTATCATATGGAACCAAAAAAAGAATACACAAAAATCTGTTGTAACGCCTACTAATGATTAAGTGTATCAATTGGAATATTAGGGGGATGAAATCTCAGACTGGAACAGAAAGGCTGAGATATTTGATTAAAGGACACAAACTCTCTTTTGTGACTCTTCAGGAACCTTTTATCAATGAATCAAAATTAGACTCATACAAATTAACTCTTGGGATACAAGGTGCTTATGCTAATGTGAACAATAAAATTTGGATCTTTTGAGGGAATGATATGGAATGCTCTGTCTTTTGTTCAGAAGACTAAATGGTTACTTACAGAATCAAAACTCATTCTAATCAACAATTATATATCTCTATGGTTTATGCTAAGTCAAGATCAGCTGGCAGGGAGGATCTATGGAGATATATGAGAGTTTTTGCCTCAACTATTAATGATCTATGGATGATATGTGGGGACTTCAACTGCATATTGTCTATAGATGAAAAGAAAGGAGGAAAGCCATACAGTTTCAAGAAAAGTTTGCCTTTCATTGAATGTATCCAAGATTGTGGTGTTAAAGATATTGGCTTTTCAAGGAATATCTTTACCTGGTCAAATGAAAGGAAAACGGAGGATGTGATTTGGAAAAGGCTGGATAGGACTCTGTGTAATGAGAACTGGAATGAGGCTTTTAACACTACTGATAATATCCATCTTGCTAGAATCAGTTCTGATCATTGTCCTCTCCTAATCACCTATAAGAACAGTCAACAGTCATATGTTAAGTACTTCAGATTCTTGAATTTCTGGATAGACATTGAAGGGTATCAGAATATTGTGAAAGATAACTGGATCACACATACAAGTGGTAATATATTTTGGGAGGTCTCCAGCAGAAACTTAAGAATAGAAGCAAAGCTTTGGGAGACTGGTCCAGAACCAAGATAGGAAACATCTTTGACAATGTGCAACAACTTGAAGATGAAGTGAAAACCAAAGAAGAAAAATATATGCTATCGATGGATGAAGTTGACAGAATGCAGATGAACAAAGAACCTGAGCTGATTATGCACCATAAGCATGTAGATAATTTTTGGAGACAAAAAGCCAATCTCATATGGAACCTGGAAGGAGAGGAAAACACCAAATTCCTCCATGTAGTGGTTAAAGGCAGAAGGAAGTATCTGCAGATCAGAAGAATTTATGAGAATGGAGCTTCGATAGAGGAAGAAGAGGAAATTGGAAATGCTGCAGCAAAGTTTTATCAGAACTTATTCACACATCAGGATACACATATTGATCTCAGTATCCTTGAGCATGTTCCTAACTGCATTGACTCCTTTGATAATGAAAATCTTTCAAAAATTCCCTCTGGGAAGGAAGTAAAAAAAGCAGTGTTTGATATTAATCCAAACAGTGCTACTGGACTTGATGGTTACAGTGGAATGTTTTTTCAAAAATCATGGGATGTTGTTGATCCTGACATTATTAAATTAGTACAAACTATTTTTTAGGGGAAACAAATTCCAAGATTTTTCACTAATACTTGCTTGATTTTTCTTCCTAAAGTTGATTCTCCCTAAACTTTTTCTGAATTTAGGCCTATAAGCCTCAGTAATGTAACTCAAAAAATTATTTCCAAAGTCTTATCTGATAGATTAGCTAATGTTCTCCCAAAAATAATTTCTGCTAACCAAAGTGGCTTTATTAAAGGTAGAACCATAGAGGAGAATGCCCTATTAGCTCAAGAAATCATTCATGATTTAAAACAAGAGAACAGGGATGGAAATGTTATCTTCAAGATAGATATGAACAAAGCATACAATAGACTATCCTGGTATTTTTTATGTGTTGTTATGAGAAAAATGGGATTTGATGAAAAATGGATCTTTATCATATGGAATGTTCTTTCTAACAACTGGTATACTGTTGTCATTAATGGAAAAAGACATGGATTTTTTAACTCTCAAATAGGAGTTAAGCAGGGAGATCCTATATCTCCTGCTCTATTTATTATTGCTGCTGAAACCCTTTCTTGCATGCTGAACAATTTGTATAATGACCCTACGTTTATCAGTTTCACTATGCAAAAGAAGGTCCTAAAATTAATCATCTTGCGTATGCTGACGACTTGATTATCTTTTGTGGAGGAAAAATAGAGTCCCTAAAGAGTGTGATGAAAGTTCTAGAGGATTACTCAATCAACTCAGGTCAAATGATAAACAGGAACAAAAGCTGCTTTTTGATGGATAAGAAAACCTCTGAAAAAAGAAGCAGGATAGTTTCCAATATCTTACAAGTACATAGACAAGAATTCCCAATAAACCACTTGGGATGTCCTTTGTTTCAGGGCAGGAATCTTATTAGTTATTTTGCTGAAATGGCTACTAAAATTCTCAAGAAGATAAGTTCTTGGAACTATGGTAGACTGTCAGCAGGAGGCAAGGTGATTTTGATTAAGCATGTTTTATCTGCTATGCCAGTGCATCTTCTTGCTGTATGTCAACCTCCTAAAACTATCTTCAAGCAATTGGAACAAATTTTTGCTAATTTCTTTTGGGGCAGTAATAAGGGCAAAAACAAGTATCACTGGGCAAAATGGTCTAGTCTTTCCCATCCAACAGAGGAGGGAGGAATAGGGATTAGAGCTTTACATGATATTTTTGATTCTTTTGCTGCTAAGCTGTGGTGGCAATTCAGGACTAAAGAATCTCTATGGGCCAGTTTCCTGAAGGCAAAGTACTCCAGAAGAATCCATCCTGTAGCCAGGAAATGGAGCTACTCTCAGTCCCATAACTGGAGGAGAATGATGAAGATCAAAGGGAGAGTTGATCATCTTATTTTTTGGAAGCTTAATAATGGTAAGGCTAGCTTTTGGTGGGACAACTGGTCAGGACTAGGTGATTTGGCTAAATTTGGTGAGGCTAACACTTCTGCGAGGGGTGTTGTAGCTGAGTACATTGAGAATGGCAGTTGGAATGTGAATACGATGAGAATAAAGCTTCCAGATCAGGTGGTTAACCATATCCAAGGAATTACTATTAAATTTCCACATCTTAATGATAAACCAATATGGAAAATCACCACAGATGGGAAATTTAGTTGTAAATCTGCTTGGAGTTTTTCTGAAAAAGTTCCAAAATGCTACATTTGTCAACAAGATGATGTGGCATAAAAAAGCTCCTTTCAAAGTCTCTTTCTTTCTGTGGAAAACTCTAAAAAAACAAGGTATCTGTTGATCTCAATCTAAATAGATTTAACGTTAACTTACCTTCTATATTTTCTTGTTGTGTTGAACATGAACAAGAAAACCTGGAGCATTTACTGGTAAGGAGTAGGATCAGCAAAAAGGTTTGGATGCATTTCAATCAAAGCTTTGGAATCTATCAGATCACAAACAGCATAAGACAATGAGTTATTACATGGTGGCTCGTCAAAGGGAAGAATCCTATCCAAAAAATGGTATTGCAGATTCTTCCTAGCATCATTATGTGGCAGATTTGGAAGGACAGATGCAAAGCTAGATTTGAAGGAAGGGATATGTCTGTACAAGGGATAATTTAGAGGAGCTGTCAGCAACTTATCATGATCATTCACAAGCAATTCTCGCATATTGATCCTTTTTTTACATTGGAGGCAATTCATACATGTCATGGATCAAGCAAAACTACAATTTAAATCTATAGTTGTGAAATGGGCTTTTCCTGCTAACAATTATGTGAAATTGAATACTGATGGCTGCTCTAAAGAAAATCTTGGCATCAGTGGAGGTGGTGGTATCATCAGAAACAGTAGAGGTGCAATGATAGCTGCTTTTGGAGTGAATTTTGGCATCTCGACTAACAACTTAGCTGAGGCAAAGGTGATGGAAATAGGAATAGAGTGGTGTGTGATGAAGGGATTTATGAAGTTAGAAATGGAAAGTGATTCAAAGCTGCTTGTAGACTGGATTTTGAATCATAGTGATCCTCCATGGACCATAATGGATATTATCGTGAATGTTAGATCTCTTTTGGAAAGTGTGGATAGTTGGAATATGGAGCACTATTACAGGGAAGGTAATAGAGCAGCAGACACCTTGTCCAACTGGGGATTGGAATGCAAAGAAATAACGTAGATTACTAATTTCCAACAGCTGCCCAAGACAGTTAAAGGGGAGATCAACATGGATAGAATGCAAATGCCTACTTTTAGGATCTGTCCAGTCAAGAATTCAAAGGATTAACAAAACAAGATGCATAGGATATATACGTTTGACGTAACTTAACTCATATTTTTATATAGAAGAAGAGTAGTCACTCTTCCAAGATACCAGTTTTTTGTAAGCTTAAAGGACATCCTATCAAGCATAGTATGGGGACTGTCCATACAAAGATAGGTACAGGGAGATGCTCTCCTCTGTGGTGTATTTTGGAGATATGAATAAAATAGAGCCCTCGAGGAGAGGGTGGATTGAAAAAAAAAAAGCAGAACTTAACCCCTCCAAAGTTTGAACTTTTATATTTAGAGTTTGCTTTCATCCGATATGTGTGTGTGTGTGTATGTATATATATATATCTTTGATCTCGATCTTGTTATTTCATGCAAATAAATTTAGTAAACATTTCCTATTCGTTATGGCAGTAAAATTCTATTTTGTTGGGATCGAAATATTCAGGGGCGTCATGCGGAAGTTTTCAATCACAAATCTTGAAGGACGATAAATCAGAAGACAATAAAAAATATACTAAAAAGGCATAATATTTTAAGAGGGTTTGGTCAAATTAACCCACATATCGAAAACTAATACTCCCTCCGTTTCAATTTATGTGAATCCATTTGACTAGACACGACATTGAAGAAAGAGTGAGGACTTTTGAAACTTGTGGTTCAAAATAAGTCTTGAATATTTGTGTTGCAGTAAATCATTTGATAAAGTGAATTTTTTTCCAAATTAGGAAAGAGATCATTCATTTTGGGACAGACTAAAAAGGAAATAGGATCACATAAATTGAAATGGAGGGAATATAAAGAAAGACATAAAACTGTGGAGAGAATAATCTCCCCATAAACAAGACTCTCTAAACGACTATGCTATTGCGTGTGCTCTATTGTATGAGAGGGATTCTTCAATAGATAGAGGTCCAAAACCTTTTCCTTCAAGAAAAGGACTAGTCAATCATGAAAGAGAATTCTATTTTCTTTCAGAAAAAGTAAAACAATGATGGTTATACTTTAACTTTCCTTTAAGAGAAGAGTAAAACTCAAATATGATAAGAAAATCAGTGGCAAACTGTAACAAATCTCCCCTTCTGGCCTGGATTTTCTTGACAAAACTTGATCCGTCTTCTTCACATCATCTTCATCACTACTGCTTGCTATGGTTAAAAGTAGGCATGAATTAAAAATTTGAGCCTTGTGCGTCAAAAGTTAGCACGGGTTAAAGATGGAGCCAATGCGTTAAAACTGAACATGCGTTAAAATTGGCCAAAGCGTTTAAAGTAAACAAGGACTGAAAATTTGAGCTCATACGTTAAAAGTAAGCATGAGTTGAAAATTGGAACTCATGCATTAAAGTAAGCATGAGTTAAAATTTTTTTGTTTTTTTAAATATGCAACAACAGGATTGTTGAAAATATGATTGAAAATCTCTCCACATGTAGTACTCCAGATTTTTTTTGGGACAAAAATCTTCATTATCGTCAAATTGGATGCATCTTGATATGAATCTGCCTTAAATCTGTCTTCAACCTCGTTGTACCATTGCCTCTGATACCACTTGTTGGGATCGAAATAATCAGGGGCATCATGTAGAAACTTTCAATCGCAAATCTTGAACGACGATAAATTAGAAGACAATGAAAAATATCTAAAAAGGCATAACCTTTTAATAGGATTTGGTGAATTGACCTGCATATCGAAAACTAATATAAAGAACAACATAAAAGTGTGGAGAGAGTAATCTCCCATAAACAAGACTCTCTAAACAACTACCTTGTGGATGCTATTGTGTTTGTTCTATTGTATGAGAGGGATTCTTCAATATATAAAGGTCCAAAACATTTTTCTCCAAGAAAAGGACTAGCCAAATATGGAAGAGAATTATATATCCTTTCAGAAAATATAAAGCAATTATGGTTATACTTTGACTTTCCTTCAAGAGAAAAGTAAAACTCAAATATAATAAGAAAATCAGGCAAAACCCTAACAATTTTAAGCGGTAGTGATAGTTTCCAAAGTGTCTCTATTTGAGTCAGAGATGGACTCAGAATTTGAATTTTGTGGGTTTAATCTTTTAAGATTCTTATGTTGAACCCTTTGTATTTTAAAAGTTATGGGTTCATATCTACTATTTATTGAAATTTTAATAAATTCTTACACATAAATGTGAACTCTGTGTCGAAAGTTGGGGGTTCAATACTACATACACCCCTGATTTGAGTCAGATGCGTATTCAAGATTTGAATTTTGTGGACTCAACCTTTTAAGATTCTTAGGTTGAACCCGTTATATTTTAAAAATTATAGATTCATGTCTACTATATATTGAAATTTTAATAAATTCTTACACATAAATTTTTATCCGTATCAAAAGTTAGGGGTTCAATTGAAACCCCAACTACAATACTACATAAGCCCCGGATTTGGTGATTTCCAAAAAGATACATTTTGAGAATGTTTTGGGCGAAAAAAAAAACCAATTAAACTACAGAATGTGACATCTATCGAAATTAATAACCAATTTGTTAAATATCTAATAAGAGAAGTTCTTTTAATTTATTAGCGTGAAAGTTGAAATCATCCTAGTTCAATGATACATAAATAAAAAAGTAGATGAAAACCAAGTTTAAATATATAAGTTTTAATTTTTAAAATTTCGAAGGGTTAAATGCTAGATATACCAAATGAATCAGTTTGTGACTTAAAATAATCAACCTTATCTAGTCTAGCCTAACTAATGGCTCGTTTGGTTAGAAAATAAGTTATTCTAGGATTAGTTATATCGGGATTGTTATTCCACCCTCAATGTGGGATAAAATAACATTATCAGGATTAATTATCTCGGGATTTTATTCCAACCAAACGTGGGATAAGGCAACACTAAATTTTTATCTCAAGACTATTTTTGCTTATCCATCGTACCGAACGAGCCCTAAAAGAATTATTCAAGTACGTAAAAGAAGCACTTGTCGATGGAAAATAATTATCCCCACGATGCACGCACCTATTCCAGGTATGTTTTTCTTTACCTGAGTATAATTTTAATGTAAGCAACGACTGCGAATAAAATAATATCTTAGACGATATTGAAGAGCTTACAAACGGGCTGATAAGGGATTGAAGTTGTATAAGTAGGGATGTAAAATTCACCCAGCAAGCATGAGTGTAATGCACTAAAATCTCTTTTGATTCTTGTGGTTTTAAACTTGTTCTGTAGAATATTTAAATTATCAAATTACTAAATATATAAAAAATACTTTTTTTAGAACAGATCAAAAAGAAAAATAAAACACTTAAATTGGATAAAAGAAATACAATGCGTTTAAATCAGCATGCATGATTTTCACAGTTAAAGCATTCTATGCCGTACATATCAAAAACTGACACAGTAACCTCGTTCCTCACGAGTTAAGCTTCCTATAACACAATTTTTGATTTCCGAATTTCACTTTTTATTTTGTATTGATTCTAAAGTATCTACATATGATTCAGTTTGAAATAAAAATTATTATTTGCGAAGGCTTTATCCGCTTTTCGGAGTCTCTCCCATTGGTTATCGCGGAGTAGCCGTAGAGAAAGGCTTCTGTTTGGTACCAAAAAGAAAAAATGAGAAGACTTTTGTACGAGTAGATGACAAATTTTCAAAACTAGTGTTTAGTCGTGCCTATATTGCAGAATCCTCTCAAATCACGAGTCAAAGGTCATCTCTCGACTCTCTTTAACAAGTTCTCAAAGCAATATATGAACCGTGCCCCTGAGGTACGGTTGATCCTAAATTCTGCATTTTATTAAATGAGTTTGTATATGGATAAAACCGAGGATACGGTCATGCTCGGTTTCCCTTTTTCATGGTTATGTTCGGGCAGGATGCAATCGGCTTATCGAGGATAAGGCTCCAGGCTCGATCTAGAACGAGGCGTTGAAGCAGAGGTGGTTAACCACTATGGGGAGGGATATTTCGGCATCAATCTCGGCAACAGCTATCACCATATTTCTTTTCCTTACATAGAATTGTACTAGGGTTAGGACTCCTCTAGTATATAAAGAGGAGGCCCCCATTCATTTAAGGGGGTTCGGCAACAGAAAGAGAGAAAGAGTTCATGTAAAAAGCAATAGAATCATCTGAGTTATTTGATATTTTCCTAAGTTTATCTTCATTATTCATTGTGTAACACTAGCCAAAAGGGGTTCGACCTCGGTTCCGGTACCCGAGGCCTGTCATCATTAGTATTTGGTCAGATCTGCATCTTTTATTTACTTATTCGTTTATCCCGTAATCTCATCTTGAATTGAATTGAGCCACATATCTTTGGCATCACGCATAAATTTGATTGTTCTCCATTTTAAGGTTAAACAGTTTGGCGCCCACCGTGGGGCCAGAGATAGTAGTGGCGGTTCAATTCAAAATTCTGGTTACACTCGATATTTTACATTTGTTCTTTAAGGTTTGATTTCAGGTATACCAGAAATGCCGGATTCCCATTCCGTCAATTTTCAAGTCGAGCCAAGCCATCATAAGCATAACGATAGGGGCATACCTAATAACAACACGCCTCCTATTAATCCTGTTCAAGTCGGATCATCGGTGGGTAACGTACCGGCCGGCGAGAATAACGGAGCCATGCTGCAGCAACTCTAAAATCAGTTAGACATAGCTATGGCCCAATTACTGGCCCAACAAGAGATCATAGCGCAATTGCAGAACCGGAGTCAGGCACCCGATATTGCTCCATCAGAACAGACCTAGGATACGAAAGAAAGGCACGTCGCTCGGAATAACGAGAACCATCTCGGGCAGGGCGGCGAACTAATAAGAATGCTCGAAGAATTGACGAAACGAGTCGAGTCTGGTGAAAAGAAGATAGATGCGAATGGTAAAAAGGTGGAGAACTACAACTCGAGGGTCGACCAGATTCCAGGGGCCCCGTCGGTGTTGAAGGGACCGGATTTGAAAAAATTCGTTCAAATGCCATTTCCGCCGAGTGCGGCACCGATGAAGATCCCTAAGAGATTTCACATGCCCGATATCCCGCAGTATAATGGGACAACGGACCCAAATGAACATTTGACTGCATATACATGTGCTATTAAGGGGAATAATCTCGCCGATGACGAAAGGGAATCAGTGCTGCTTAAGAAATTCGGGGAAACCCTATCGAAGGGGGCAATGATTTGGTATCATAACTTGCCCGAGCATTCAATTGATTCATTTGCCATGCTCGCTGATGCTTTCGTCAAGGCCTATGCTGGGGCTATCAAGGTCGAAACCCGAAAACTGGACTTGTTCAACGTCAAGCAGCGAGATGACGAGACCCTCCGCGAGTTTATGGCCCGATTTCAAATGGAACGCATGGACTTACCTCCGGTCACTGACGATTGGGTCGTTCAGCACTCAAGGGCTCAATTCAAGAAGCCCGATCACATCTATGGAGCTAAAACAAAATCTGATAGAATACCCAACGATCGCTTGGGCTGATGTACACAACAGGTATCAATCAAACATCAAGGTCGAAGATGATAAGATTTTGAGGACCGCTTCGGTATCATGGAATTCTGGTAAAGGGAGTAATTAATCGAAGAGGGCAGCAAATCGGGACTCTAGATCATCATATGACAGGTACTAACCTTACCTGCTCGATCGAAGGAGAAATGGACGCAACAGCGAATCGGGCAAGAATGATAGGAGAAATGATCGAAAGAACGATCAAGGCCAAAGTAGTCAGGGACTGATAAACAGAAATGCTATCGATAGAGCCTCGGGAAACAGAGAACTGATAAACAAAAATGTTGTCGATAGAGCCTCGGGAAACAGAGAAACTCTAAGGTTATCCGAATATAATTTCTGCGTCGATGTAGCGACCATAGCGGTGGCCATTATCCGTAACAGAGAAACAACGCATCCAAGGCCAATCCAATCTGATCCAGAGAAGCGGAATAAAAGCCTTATTTGCAAATACCATCACACTCACGACCATCGAATTGAAGATTGTCAGCAGCTGAGAGAGGAGGTTGCCCGTCTGTTCAATTTGGGACATCTTCGAGAATTCCTAAGTGAACGAGCAAAAACTCATTTCCAGAACGTGGACTCCAACAAGCAAGATAGGACGGAAGAGCCTCAGCAGGTGATACACATGATCGTGGGAGGAACGGACATTCCCATTGGGCCGGTTGTAAAACACGCCAAAATTTCCATAACAAGGGAAAAGCGTATTCGGAATGACGACCCCGACGGTCCCATATCGTTCGGTGATGAGGACATGGAAGACATCGCCCAGCCTCATAACGACGCACTAGTAATATTTGTCCTTGTTAACAAATTTAGAATCAAACGTGTGCTGATTGATCCAGGTAGCTCGGCTAATATCATCTGATGGAGAGTCATCGAGCAGTTGGAACTACTAGATCAGATCGTGCCAGCAATATGAGTCCTCAACGGATTCAACATGGCATGCGAGATGACAAAGGATGAGATCACTTTACTGATCAACATGGTAGGAACTACGCAACAGATAAAATTTTATGTGATAAAGGGAGACGTGGGATACAATGCATTGCTGGGACGACCATGGATTCACCTCGTGAGAGCGGTCCCCTCAACTATGCATCAGGTATTGAAATTCTCGACCCCAGAGGGTTTAAAACCGTCCGTGGTGAACAACAAGCCGCAAAGGAAATGTTCGCGGTCGAGGAATCTGTTAAGATTATAAAGGTACCGGATCAGAACGAAGGGGATAGCAATCACAGATTCCGATCTCAGAGTCCTCGAAAGATCGGAAGAGAGACACACCAGACGAGTTAAAGCTCGGAGTGCCGAGGACCTTCGTGGTGCCCGATGATTAAGATGACACTAATCCATGGTCGAAGAACTCGAGCAAATCACACTGTTCGCTCATCCACTGGATAAGAAGGTATACCTGGGCACGGGATTAACCCCCGAGCTTAGGAAAATTTTTATTGAATTTCTCAAAAATAACTCAAATTTCTTTGCTTGGTCCCATTTAGACATGACAGGTATCCCACCCGATGTGACAACACACAAGTTGAGTCTGGATCCAAGTTTTCCTCTCGTCAAACAAAAGCGGAGGCCACAGCTCGAGGTAAAACATGCATTCGTCAAAGACGATGTAACCAAGCTCCTTAACATAGGATCCATTCGAGAGGTAAAATACCCAGATTGGTTAGCTAACGTTGTGGTAGTGCCTACAAAGGGAAATAAGTTTAGAATGTGCGTAGATTATAAATATCTAACAAGGCTTGCCCGAAGGATTCATTTCCTCTACCCAGCATCGATCACATGATTAACGCTACAGCGGGTCACGACACGCTGAGTTTCCTCGATGCCTACTCTGGGTACAACCAAATATAAATGGACCCGGAGGATCGAAAAAAAAAACCTCTTTTATAACTAGGTCTGGCACGTATTGTTATAATGTAATGCCCTTCGGATTAAAAAATACCGGTGCCACCTATCAGCACTTAGTCAACCGCATGTTTGAACACCAAATAGGGAAATCAATGGAAGTTTATATAGATGACATGGTCGTTAAATCCCTGCGAGCAGAGGACCATTTGAAATTTTTAAAGGAAACTTTCAGCATATTAAGAAGATATAACATGAAGCTAAATCCGGAAAAATGTGTCTTCGGTGTTGGATCAGGCAAGTTTCTCGGATTCATGGTATCAAATTGGGGGATCGAAATCAACCCGGATAAGATAAAGGCAATTGAAGATATCACCGTGATAAACGACATCAAAGGGGTATAAAGATTAACAGGACAAATAGCTGCCCTAAGCCGATTTATCTCCAGATCTTCGGACAAAAGTCATTGGTTTTTCTCGTTGCTAAAAAGAAAATGACTGACTTTGCATGGATGTAACACCTCGTAACTTCGAGGGAAGGTTTGACTCATAAGATGATAATATAATGGAACCAATATGAGGGTTATAGGAAGTGTTTTGAAAACTAATCAAGTCATAATAATAGTCTTTGGACAAAGCAAAGTTAGAAGCCTTTCTACGGGGGATGTTTTCAAGTGAGTTTGTAGAAAGTCTTAATTCCAATGACTATAACCCCTTTATTATTTAGGAATTTGATAAAACTTCCTTGATGAAAGTTGTAGACCTTTGAAATATATTTCTAACGGTATATTATGGGTCTTGAACAGAGCTATGTACAAGAAGTTATGCTATTTTACCGAACACTGTACAGAAAACACCCTCTCAGAATATTGACCTGCAGGAGGTCGCGCGATGTACGTGCGTCGCGGACCCAAAGCATAAAAGGTCAGGTTTCGGGTCAAAAGTCGAGTTTACGCATTTTAAGTTATATTTAAGATTTGGGGTTTATTTCTCCAACACCCCATTCACAAAACATCACCCTAAATTCATAGAGAACAAGTCCCAAACCTCAAGAAACTTCCAAGGTAAGTTTTATCATGATTCTAGGTTGAATTCAAGTCCCAAATCTCTTTCTAACTTGAGTAAACCCTTCCAACTCAATTCTAGTATATACTCTAATAATCTCAGCAAGAAATCACTGTTCCTAAACTAGGGTTTTCAAGAAAACCCATCCCAAGGTTCAAGAATTCAAGACTTTAGAAATATTCTTCAAAGCTCAAGTCTTTAATTCAAGTTTTGGAGCGACTAAGGTATGTAGAGTTACTATCTACGTGTGGGAACATTATTGTTCTTCGCCACGCCTCCTAATCCATAAATTATGATTCTTTACGAAAACTAGGGTTTCTATACGATATTCAGGATAACCCTAGGTCCATGTCCATGATTATATTATGTATGAATTGTTATAATTCCATCATTTAGTTTTTAATATTTCTTTATGATTATTAAGAATCTGTCCGTAATCTATGAAAAACCCATATATCTTATTCCATGGGTTCATACATGCTAGTTTATGATATATTATGCTATTTTCTAGAAAATAGTATACATATTTTACAAGTTCATGCAAGCAAGCTATAATTTATGATATCCATGTACAAGCAAATTATATTCACGAAAACCATGGGCAGCAAGTGCCACTTATTTTACATGTTCCTGATTTTAGGAGTTGTTTTAATTTCCAAGGAAGGCTTCAGATAGCCTGAAACTACGTAGCCACCGTAGGATGAGGATCGCTCCACCTATGTCCCGGGATATCTCTCATAATGACTGGATCCTTTCATATTTTATTAATTCTCATGTTCCCTGGCAAGGACTGAGTGTTCTGCTGGCGGGACGCAAGCACCAGACCATGGATCAGTTATAGGTTATTTCTCTCCCTACTTATGATATGTTTTTACCATGTTATATATATATATATATATATATATATATATTCATGTTCATGACCAGGTTTCAGTTCCTATCATTATTATTTCATGTCCCATGTTATTTCTTTCAGTTGCTTTACATACCAGTACATTCAATGTGCTGACGTCCCCTTTTATTGCCTGGGGGCCTGCATTTCATGATGCAGGTATTGATTTACATGACGACACATCTACCCTATAGGAAAGCATTCGTATCAGCTTATTGGTGAGCTCCATCTCATTCGGGGTTTAGTCAACTCTTTGTTTTATAACTAGTTATGCATCTAAGGTATGCTGGGGGCCTTGTCACAGCAAGCATGTTTTCCGGTCAGACTCATGATAGAGGTTTCATAGACTAGACGAGCCAGTTAAGTTATGTCAGACATTCAGAGTCGTATAGCCATTTTGGCTCATTTATGTTATTTTCGCACTCATGTTTAAACAAGTATTTTTATTAAGTATTATGACTTACTACATTTTATAAAAGCTCATCATGCATTCACGTTATATTCCGCTCATGTTATACCTCGTGATAATTCAGCAAGCCATGTGGTTCGCTCGGTCACATGCAGTAAGGCACCGAGTGCCGTGTTTTGCCTAGGCCATGGTTCGGGGCGTGACTATCCGAGCCTAGGTTCAAGTGTCTTAGGGAGTTTATGAAACCATATCCAGTGGGGTCACTTTTATATGTGTGTGCACGCCACACATATAAATTTTTGACCACCAAGACATTTAAGATTGTCTCACTTCTTTCAACTCTAGATCGTGCAATAGAGCTTGTCAGAAATCACTCGAACTCATGTGTTGTTCCCATTCTACCGAATACGCCTAGTCTCAATGGATGAGGAAGATGTAAAGCTAGTCGTTATCGATGTGTTATTCTCCGATGGAGGCATTAAGAATTATTCTAACTCATGCCGTGAAGCTTAGAGCAGTAAGTAACGTTCTCTTTCCATCGAATTCTAAACGTATCGAATGCGTAAGCGGCGAGAAGGAAAATTCGAGACCCAAGACTTACCAAATAGTGCATGGTGTGTTTATCAGGTGATAATACCCTTTTAAAAACAAGTTTCGGCATGGCAGTACACATAGTTTATATACCTTACAGAATAAGTTTATTTGGATTATTTGACCATGATGCTACAGTATAAAGATGATAGTTCAGATTTAAGACCCTACAGAGTAACATGTTATGAAATTAGCCGCAGTAATCATAAATTGTCCATGGTAGTTTTAAGTAGGAAATGGCCTAAGAGCCAACCACCTCTAATACTTGAAAGTCTTGGCTTTTTCAAGGATATATATATATATATATATATTTTTGCCATATGATCTATGTACATGACTAGGAAGGGACTGATGCGATAAGAAAACCATGAGCAGATGATATTGAATTTTTTTATAGGGTTAGTTTTATTTTATTTAGGCTTATTCATATCAGACCTAGAGAGTATGATGTTAGTGAATTACTAGAAGAAGCAGATATTACTATGACATAAAAGATATGTCAATTCCCTCTTAGGTTATGTGATTAAGTATTTATCCCCGATATGTACAGTGTAATATAAATTTGAACTTGTACAGGGAATTTGGGATTAGTTGTTCCAATTTCTTATTTGAGAATTTGAGACAGATAAAATTTCCCTAGGTGTGATCCGTGTCTATAGTTCAGAAAGATAGTATACAACCCAAGAATAGAGTCAGATAAGGAGGAAAATTTATAAATAACCTTATGCTTCACTTCAGTACTTAGAGAAGAATTAGATAATGGGATACTAGCAAGTGGTTAACAGAAGCATAGTAAGTAAGTTTGAATAGATACAGTGAATTAGAAATTTTCAGCAGAGTTAGTAGAAGTACGATTTGAGTACTTAGTCAAGTTAGCACTATTAAGTAGGTAACTGTCTGAATACA
The DNA here is from genome assembly GCF_019175385.1 of Lycium barbarum. Lineage (NCBI taxonomy): Eukaryota > Viridiplantae > Streptophyta > Magnoliopsida > Solanales > Solanaceae > Lycium > Lycium barbarum. The sequence continues at coordinate 114,595,809 of NC_083344.1, read as the reverse complement.
CCGAAGGCGTGTTAGAACCCAAAGGGTTTAAGTTAAATTTGAGATATAGAAATTGGTGAAAGAAGAAAATCATCTAAGTAATAAGAGAGCAAGCTACAGAAGAAGACCCTTTAAGGGTTATTAGAAAAGAGTTTTCCTCAAGACTGACAAAGCTAGTATGCCAGTTATGTACATTAGAAACCCGTTCATTTAAGTAATCCAGTTTTCCCAGTAAATAAGACTTGCTTGAAGTAAGCCAAAGAAATGAGTCATCAGTATGTTAGAGGAAATTAGCAGAACCACTAGATGACCACTTATCGCTAACTCAAGGGATCCACAGGCTTTATGTTGACACCCAATTTTGTCCCTCCTTTATTTAATTTTATTCACTCGGGCGTCTAAATTTATTGACGAGCTAAATACTTTATTTTCACTACTATTATTCTCGTTACTTTTATTTTTTAACATTACAAGTATTACTTTACCACAAATTTTAGATGATTCGTCATCATTTCATTTTTTGGGTTCGGACTCGTTAAATTAATTACAAGACAACACTTTGCAAAATATTTACTTTTTACGTATTAATTATTTATTGTCTTTACATAATATATATTATACCAGTTATTAAATTAGAATCCCAAAAATGATTAAATAGCGGAGGAGGGATCAATAATTTTCAGCCAAATTAATGACCCAAAATACCAATACAATATTATTTCCCTATTTAAATAAACAACCCACATTTTAATACCCAACCCATTTATATCAGCCCATATTTAAATTCATAGGCCAGCCCAATTAACTCCTACCCGGCCCAACATACTAATACCCTAACCTCTCATCTCTTTATTTTTTCCTCATTTTTTCCGCCTCCTCCATCTTCTTCATCTCTCTCTTCTACTTCTCTCTCTCCTCACGTTTCACCCCACCATCGCCATCCCCACCCTCCCTGCCATTCCACTCGCCCCTGTTCCCCACGCCATCCTCCTCCCTGCCACCTCCACCTTTCATTGTCCCCCCCACGCCTGCTCATGCTCCTCACGTTCCCTGCTGTCCCTGCACATCCACGTTCCCTGGTCTCCTTCCACGCCTGTCTCCTCCATCCCTTTCCCATACACTACTCTCCCCCCGCTCCTCTCTCTCATCACTCTTTAAAAGGGGAGGAGCTTACACCGTGAAAGGGGGGAGAAAAGAAAAAAAGGGGGGAGGTTTTCGGTGATCAAGTCGGGGGGATTTTCCCTTTCTTATTTTTTTTGTCTAGATCTTCCTTTAAATCAGAAAAACCCTTCTGTTGAAATATACGATTTGGGATGGAAATTATCATCGAATAGTTAGCCTCAATTCTAAAAAATAACCACATATTACTCTACTTTCACTTTCCAGTTTGAAACTCTAGCTACTTTAATCGAGTTCGTTCGTGTTCGAGCGTAGATTCGACGACTTCGACATCCAGTTCACTGTACCACAAAAAGAGATTGTTGATTGGTGGTTGCCGTTCCGTCTACTATTACCTTGTGCTGCTACTTATAGCTGTGCTAATTGCTACGTTTGGAATTACGCTAGTGTTCGTTGTGTATTGCTTATCGGCCCATTTCTACGCATGTCATTTAGTTCCGGTTGCAGGTTCTTATATTTAAGCTGAATATGTCTTGGCACATGTTAATCATCTCTTAAGTTTCCCATATATGATGATTTTGTACATTATAAGAATTATACCATCGCACTAATTTCTTCTCCTTTCTTTTGCATGACATCGGGGATTGCGAGGAGTCTCGAATGAGACTCAACTTGGCTGCAAGATCAAACAATTATGTTACCTCCTCTCGAGTCAACCCGCTCTAAAAAAAAAAGAATTCTGGGCCAAAGCCCATCACATTGACAGCTTGGCGACTCCGCTGGGGAATACTTAGGTTCTAACCATAACGGACTTATATTTAATTAGGATTTGTGTGCTAACTTTATTTGCTTTAATTATTTTCACATGTTATAACTGTTTATTTACTATTAATTGTTTGTTTGATATAAACTGTTTAAATGTTACTGCTTTGATAAAATTGTCATTCCGTTCATACTTCTTCCACTTCTGGAAACTCACACTATCACACGTACACGCGAGGTGTGTTTTGCGCACCCGCAAATTTGTTTCATAGAATCCAAATTTTAGGAGAGTTGGCGTATGCGCGGGGTGCCCGAGTAACGGGGACCGCGTAGCCTTCTCACTCGAGTAGTCCGCTCGGGAACCTTGCGTCTAGTAAACCCACTTTTAGTCAGCCTAAGATAGAGCTAAACCAACACAGTTTATTAAGAACATACATTTCATTACCTATGAGGTTTAATACCCTTGGTGTATTAAGCCCATTAGATGACTTTACCCAAACGTCCAAGCGGGTTCACGACCCCGAGTGACACCAATCATCCTTTATGTGCATATTTGAAGGATAATTGTGCCTAAATATTGACTACTTCTCCAATTAATTAAACTTTAGGGAGGGAATGACTAACGTTTCTATGACAGGTATGTATTTGCATTGGAGTACAACAAATGACGAATATCAAGGACATCACAAATGGAGCTAGAACTTAGACATTGGAATTTTATTTACTTCATTTAGATTAGGAAACACTTTATGTTATATTCATTTGACATGTAATAAATATTACACTACCGTTGTACTTTATTTTGGGGAAATAGAATTTGTTTAATTAATCAAAGCAACAGGATGATTGGAGAATTGGATTCCTAAAAAGTTGATTCGGGTCAACACCGACCATTCGAGATGCCGAACCAGGAGAGACATTGGAGAATTGGATTCCTACTCCAGGAGTCTTGGTAGTTTGAACATGTAGAAAACTTTAGAAATAGCTCAATTTTAAAATTGAGGCTTCAATTGTGCCTCAAAACTTTTGTTTGTTTTGCTTCATCTTTTGGAAGCTTAAATTGCAAAAAACAATGAATGCATTTCTGATTTTCCTTAATCATCCATTATTGTTATTGTCTACTTTATTTATCAAAACTGTCAACTCTACGATTGTGACATAAAATGAACGAATAGACAACATACATCCCGAGAGAGTAACAAAGAAACTAGGGGACAAGACAAGATTCCACTAAAAAAGAATTGAAATAGCCGATGGGTGATGACATAAGCCTGAAAGCTAGCAATCCAAGAAGAGATCAACGGACGACATTAGTTTAGACAACCTAGTTTGCAACCTTTCCTTTAACAATTGGTGCGAACTACGCTTGACCTGATTCCTGGTGGATACGTAGGCAGCCCACATAGGGACTCGGTCATACTAGGTTAGAATGTTTCCCATTTGCATGCGTACGAACTACGCTTGACCTGATTCCTCGGTGGATACGTAGGCAGCCCACATAAGGACTCGGTCATACTAGGTTAGATTTTTCCCATTTTGCATGCTTACGAACTACGTTCCGACCTGATTCCCGAGGTAGGATACGTAGGCAGCCCACATAGGGTTCGGTTGCGCTATAACAGAAAATCTAAAAATTATTACACAAAGAAAACCACACAGGGCCTGATTCCCTTGGCAGGATTCGTAGACTATCAACATACAGATCCGTCGCACTTAGATAAAAATCCAACAAACCTTTTACCGTTTATATAACAGAACTGCGCTGACCTGATTCCCTTGGTGGGATACGTAGGCAATCCACATCGGGTTCGGTCCCTTTATTAGAAAACTTCAGACCATTTTATGTTTCACGAACTACGTTCTGACCTGATTCCTTGGCGGATACGTAGGCCACCTATACAAGGTTCGGTCACACCATAGCATAGGTTTAGTATACCCTTCGGAATCAAAACTGGGGCATATTTTGAAAGATTAGACAAGAGAAGAGTTGGACATCGATAAGATTAAGGTCACCAGACAGGAAGTATTTTAGACAAATGACTTTTCAATTGTTTCAGAAGTATCACAATCTGAAGTTGGCAGAAATATTTTACAACTTACATACATATATTTACATATATATCTTTCCTTACATACATACATTTACATATACATATTTCACAACTTATATACATATAGTTACATTTCCTTATACATATACTTACATACCTACCTTTCAAATGAAATATTTTCTTTCAATCATTTTCACTACTGGTCATCTACCGAGATTTGTACGGAAATCACAAGATCCAAACAAACAAGACAAATGGAGCGCCAACAACGTCAAGATTCGAGTCAACACGAATCAACTTCCCCCTCCCAAACTAAGAATTTTTCTTTGAGTGCAGGAATTAAAGGACCGCAAGATCGATAGTCAAGTCTATCAATAAGGGCCAAAAGCATCATTTGACTCATTATGGCCTCGCCTTAAAAGCCAAACGGCTTTACTTCCAACTTTATCTGTAATTTCATTTTTATTTTATCACAATAACTTTATGACTTTATATACCTGTTTTTGTAGGTTGATGAAGTTGAAGGCGAATTAAATCAGGATCCCGCGTCATTAATTCAGCCTGTCACGATGCCATCAACATCATAAGCCAAACGGCCATTCTACCGCTTTGCTCCATACTTTACCAATTATTTTATCATATACTTTACCAGCTTTAACCATTTTACTCTGAACTTTGCAGGAATTATTGTCAAGTCCCCGAAGACAACCGGAGACACATTATCAAATCTCTGAAGACAACCGGAGATGTATCATCAAGTCCCCGAAAACAACCGGAGACGCATCATCAAATCTCTGAAGACAACCGGAGACAGATCATCAAGTCCCGAAAACAACCGGGCATCACTCGGCTATACTGCCTCATATGCATAAGCCAGACGGCTACACATCATCAACTCTAACGATTTTATCTTGAACTTTACAGGAATATCATCAAGTCGCCGAAGACAACTGGAGACACAGCATCACGTCCCCGAAGACAACCGGAGACACAGCTTCAAGTCCCCGAAGACAACCGGAGACACAACATCAAGTCCCCGAAGACAACCGGAGACATAGCATCAAGTCCCCGAAGACAACCGGAGACATATCATCAAATCTCCGAAGACAACCGGAGACACAGCATCACGTCCCCGAAGACAACCGAAGACACAGCTTCAAGTCCCCGAAGACAACCGGAGACACAACATCAAGTCCCCGAAGACAACCGGAGACATAACATCAAGTCCCCGAAGACAACCGGAGACATATCATCAAATCTCCGAAGACAACCGGAGACACATCATCAAATCTCTGAAGACAACCGGAGATGTTCATTCAAGTCTCTGAAGACAACCGGAGACAGATCATCAAGTCCCGAAGACAACCAGGCATCACTTGGCTATACTGCCTCATATGCATAAGCCAGACGGCTACACATCATCAACTCTAACGATTTTACCTTGAACTTTACAGGAATATCATCAAGTCCCCGAAGACAACCGGAGACACAGCATCAAGTCCCCGAAGACAACCGGAGACACAGCATCAAGTCCCCGAAGACAACCGGAGACACAGCATCAAGTCCCCGAAGACAACCGGAGGCACAGCATCAAGTCCCCGAAGACAACCAGAGACATAGCATCAAGTCCCCGAAGACAACCAGAGACGCATCATCAAGTCCTCGAAGACAACCAGAGACATCGCATGGCTATACGGCCTCACTCGCATAAGCCAAACGGCTATACACTCACTTTACTCCTTACTTCATTTCTTTATTTCATCATCTACTTTGCCTACTTTCACAATTTTACCTTAAAATTCGCAGACATCATCAAGTCCCGGAAGACAGTCGGATGCCTTATCACTATCATCTTCAAACGCAACTAGAGATATTATCACATCCTCAGCATACACATCACGCATGCATTCAAGTCCCTGAAGACAACCAGAGACAACATTGGCCACACGGCTTCATTTTCATTCCCACACTCATATTTACTATCATTTTACACTCTCTATAACTTCAACTTTACTACTAATTTTGATATGAATTTCAGTTTTGGCAGAAAATACATCATGCAGAGACGCAACACAACGTGGAAATTTATCTTACGCAGTGAACTGGGGCAAATTTGCTGAAGAGGATTACCAAACTCACAAGCAAAGGTCACAGATCTACTCTCGAACTCAATTCCGCCTATGTCCACCAACATGTGATACGTAGGATAAATTCTCCTTTCACATCCTCCGCTAAAACTCTACTGAATCTACTCTTCTCACAATCTCATATTCCTTTCTACATCCCCAGTGTCTCCATAAATCAACACTGGGGCATCTTTGAAGAATTCACATCGTGCCTAGTAGAGTCCTACTTAAAAGTGTGTTGCGCGCCACATTTATAATTAGGAGGCTATAAGCATATGTTCTATTCTTGAACGTTCTCGTCACCTGTCTACAACCCCCCGCTAGATTATGAATCCACAAAAACTTTCGAACTAGACATGGCCTTAGTGCAGCCCGAGATATGTAGGCAACTCGAAACTGAGATTCGGCCATAATTTTCATAATTCCTTCGGACCTCATCATATTTTCCATCAATTTTCCTAAACCGTACTTTCTTACAAACTCATATGCGTTGGCCCAAACAAAATTGGCTACTACGTCACCTTCTTCGCCCGAAGATTCTTACATCATCTCCGATCGAAGAGGGGCATCTGTTGACACCCAATTTTGTCCCTCCTTTATTTAATTTTATTCACTCGGGCGTCTAAATTTATTGACGAGCTAAATACTTTATTTTCACTACTATTATTCTCGTTACTTTTATTTTTTAACATTACAAGTATTACTTTACCACAAATTTTAGATGATTCGTCATCATTTCATTTTTTGGGTTCGGACTCGTTAAATTAATTACAAGACAACACTTTGCAAAATATTTACTTTTTACGTATTAATTATTTATTGTCTTTACATAATATATATTATACCAGTTATTAAATTAGAATCCCAAAAATGATTAAATAGCGGAGGAGGGATCAATAATTTTCAGACAAATTAATGACCCAAAATACCAATACAATATTATTTCCCTATTTAAATAAACAACCCACATTTTAATACCCAACCCATTTATATCAGCCCATATTTAAATTAATAGGCCAGCCCAAAACGGACCAGCCCAATTAACTCCTACCCGGCCCAACATACTAATACCCTAACCTCTCATCTCTTTCTTTTTTCCTCATTTTTCCGCCTCCTCCATCTTCTTCATCTCTCTCTTCTACTTCTCTCTCTCCTCACGTTTCTCCCCACCATCGCCATCCCCACCCTTCCTGCCATTCCACTCGCCCCTGTTCCCCACGCCATCCTCCTCCCTGCCACCTCCACCTTTCATTGTCCCCCCCACGCCTGCTCATGCTCCTCACGTTCCCTGCTGTCCCTGCACATCCACGTTCCCTTGTCTCTTTCCACGCCTGTCTCCTCCATCCCTTTCCCATACACTACTCTCCCCCCGCTCCTCTCTCTCATCACTCTTTAAAAGGAGAGGAGCTTACACCGTGAAAGGGGGGAGAAAAGAAAAAAAGGGGGGAGGTTTTCGGTGATCAAGTCGGGGGGATTTTCCCTTTCTTATTTTTTTTGTCTAGATCTTCCTTTAAATCAGAAAAACCCTTCTGTTGAAATATACGATTTGGGATGGAAATTATCATCGAATAGTTAACCTCAATTCTAAAAAATAACCACATATTACTCTAGTCGAAGAGGGGCATCTGTTGACACCCAAGCAAACTACTGCCAACCTCGAGCACCTCACTATCAAAACTCACTTGTCCAAGCTCCCACTTACCAAAATCGACCACATACCATACATAAAGCCCATCACATTGGCAGCGAATAGCAGCAGTCCAAAGGATTGGGCCAAACAGTAGCTTAGTCGCGACAATCCTAAAAATATACTGAGCCCATTTAATTTCTTTGCTCTTCTATTTTTATTTTTTGTGTATTTAATTTGTGTTGTATGACTAGCATCTTGTTTGTTAATTTAGATGAACTTTAGCAAATTAGTGAAGTTTAGTTTAATAATGGGTAGTTAATTCAAAGAGAAAACTAACAATTAGCTTCATTAGTTTATGTCGAAATTATTTATTATCCATAATATTTATCTTTTAGAATAATTGATTTTCAAAGTATCATGACTATATTTTTTTTGACTAAGGAAACCAAATTATACTTACTATTTTAGAAGTTTTACACTAACTTAGCTTATTCTAAGAAATAAAAAGGCAAATTAGTTTCAACGGGTAACTTTCCACTTTAATTCCTTCCAACACTTGAAATACATATTTGGCTAAGATAACCTTTAAAACTTTATTAAATAACTCTTTTAAATTTTAGTCATTTCCTCCACATATAAACATTACATTTTCCGCTTTCTTTTAGTTTGTTTTTGACTAAAACTCTTTTATGCAACTATTACCTTTCCACAAGTATTATACTCTCGTTTAAAACTTTTAACAACATTTATAAGTCGTATTTCAAAATAGCATTAAAAGTACTCTTTTATACAAATTATTATTATTTTACAAGTTCTATTTTAAATAGCATTCTTACATATTTATCTATAACTTTAGCCATGCTTACAAAATTACTTTCCTTTTTCTATAATACCATATTTACACTTAGCCTAATTAAATTTTAGTCCGGTCGGTTAACCATTGTTAATGGGTCTTAAAGGATGCCTAATACCTTCCCTTTAGACTAATTGAACCCTTACCTAGAATCTTAAGTTTCGCAGACCTTAAACACAATCAACTTTAGATAACTACTTTAATAAACTTTAGGTGTCCTAATTCACAATAAATAATTAGGTGGCGACTCCTTAACAACAAACAAAAATAGGAATCTCCAATATGTCGTACTTCTACTTTAACTCAACCCGGTTAAAATGGGGTATGACACTTTAAACGTCAGCTTTTGAACTAAGGGGGAGATCGTGCGATAAGGTACCGATATAAACTATGTGTTTTGTAAGTTGATAGGTGTTAAGGATATTATGTCAGAGGGTCACAATTTCATGTAGCTAAGATAAGGTGCGTAGAATGTGATCTTTGTCATGCTGTTGAGATCAAGTACTAGGTAATTATGTTATAAGATAAAGTTTTAGAGCGAATAGCGGGTTTTAAGGGTATAACGGTTCCAATTCCAGAGTAATTTATGTACTATGTGGTACTAATACCCAGATGTACTCTACTCATGCCTTTCGTACCCATATCATGCCCATGTTAGAGATTGATACTCTGCGTTTAAGATACAAGAATTAATATTTCATACGATAGTAAGCTATGCAAGGGAATGTCCTTTCATGTTTTGTACATCAGGTGTGCTCATGTCTAAAGTTAAAGACCGCATTCAGGTCTCACGTATCTATCATGCTTTTATACTCATGTCCATGTTCTAGCATCTAAGTGCTTTTTAAATCTGATGATGATCTTGACCCCTATGACTATGTTATCCATGTTACCACATACTCGTGCCCAATTCATTTCGCTATGCATTCCACTTATAGCGGTATCGTAACAATGATTTTGTGAGATAATAATGTAGGTGAACCAAGATGGATGTCCTCGCATGATTCTATGTAACTTGTGCTTATGTTCCTTTAGCTAATGTTTTACGATCATGATGACATGATTCTTTTTTCCTTTCGCTAAGTATCTAGGCCTCATTATGTTCAAGGTGACTTCCTACCCATGTCTTAGATGCTCGAGGAACGAGTTATACATGCCTATAATCCATTCTTTCATATGACTTATTTATAACAAGGGCTTTACTCACGGTGATAAGAGTAAGCTATGTTGAACCATGTCCCATTCTTTCGGTATATCTAAATTCTAAAGGAAATGTTTTATCCATGCCTTACATCTCTGAGTACCCAAGAGTTGGCCTGCAACTTGTGCTCTATGCAAGTCAGACTAATGCCTCAGTCTTACTTCAATACTCATGAACTCAAGTCCATACGCCATGGTATGTAGGTACTCATATAAGTGCCATATTTTTCATAGTCCTATGCCCCATGTCATGCTATTCACGTTTCATTCCATATGAATCACGTTCCCATGTACGCATGTTCTACGTTACGTCCTCCATGGACAATGTACCATGTCGTGTATGTTCTCTAAAGCAAAGTATCTCATGTGAATAGTACTAATAATTACTTTTCTCTCAGTCCTCTATAATTCACTCACGAGAATGAGCAAGATGAGCTAAGGTATTCACAATCATGATTAACAGCTAACAAGATAATCAGAAGTAAAGTACATTCCTATATTTAAATAGATATCATTTCATGTACCTTATGGTACTTATCTCGGGAGTATTCTACTCAGATTCGACGTATTCATGTCATGCCTATGCTAGAGATTTATGAACACCTATGTTAGGATCATATTCTTGTTATACGACTCAAGCCTGTCGCATTCACATCCAGTGGCGCTTACATTCATAGCCTAAGTTATACTCCTATCTCATATTACCATGGTGACACACGAACGTCTATTATTAAGTCTCTAAGTATCCAAATCCTACACGCGCTTGGTATTCAACCCATATGTTGTAAGAATCATTTTTTCGACATTCAGGTCCCATGTTACGATATCCATTTTTACACGTATTTGTATCTCATGACAGTTTAGCACTCGTGAATTCATGTCATCCAGTCTTCATGTATATGTCCCATGTCATGCATCTCACGCCTAGGAAATCATGTCATGTCCGTGCCTATTTCCAGTACTCATGTCATTCGTGTCTACGGACTTTCTTCCAAACCCCATGTATAGTAATCATGTAATCATTCAGCCAATATCCATGTGTTCAAGCCAGCTCAGTATTTATGTTAGCTATATTCAAGATTCAGTAATCATGTTATGTCACATCATGCCTATTAAGATACCATGTGAGTTCTGTGTTGGTACTTTAGTTAGCTGGCAGGCGTTTGAGAAATGTTGTAAGGGTTCGAATTATGAAGGACGTCCTACCATAAATTTTGTAGATTCCAGAGTTAATAGCGATTCTTAACCACTAGTCATAAATCGAGGACAAATGTTTCATGATTCTCAGTCATGTAGGTGCTACTCAGTTTCATGTTCCCCATGTATATGTTTCCATGTAATCACGTATTCAGTTCTCATGATCCATGACCATGTTCCCATGTAACCATGTCAAGCTCTTATGTTTTATGTCATGTTTCTTTCATGTTCACGTATTTATGCCATGTCTAGCCATATTTTTAACCATGACCCATCATTCGAGGACGAATGATCCCAAGGGGGAGATATTGTAACACCTCGTAGCTTCGGGCGAAGGTTTTACTCATAAGATGATAATATAATGGAACCAATATGAGGGTTATAGGAAGTGTTTTGAAAACTAATGAAGTCATAAAAATAGTCTTTGGACAAAGCAAAGTCAGAAGCCTTTCTACGGGGGATGTTGTCAAGTGAGTTTGTAGAAGGTCTTACTTCCAACGACCATCACCCCTTTATTATTTGGGAATTTGGGAAAACTTCCTTGATGAAAGTTTTATCCCTTTGAAATAGCTTTCCAACGGTATATTATGGGTCTTGAACAGAGCTATGTACAAGAAGTTATGCCTATTTTACCGAATACTATGTAGAACCGAAGCATGTCGCCTGTGGGGGCGCGTGCGAGCGCGTGCGATGGACCCGTGTCGCGGGCCGATCCCACGAAAACACCCTCTCTGAATATCGACCTATAGGAGGTTGCACGATACACGTGCGTCGCGGACCCAACGCATAAAAGGTCGGGTGTCGGGTCAAAAGTCGGGTTTACGCATTTTAAGTTATATTTAAGATTTGGGGTTTATTTCCCCAACACCCTATTCATGAAAAATCACCCTAAATTCATAGAGAACATGTCCCAAACCTCAAGAAACTTCCAAGGTAAGTTTTATCACGATTCTAGGTTGAATTCAAGTCCCTAATCCCTTTCTAACTTGAGTAAACCCTTCCAACTCAATTCTAATATATACTCTAATAATCTCAGTAAGAAATCATTGTTCCTAAACTAGGGTTTTCAAGAAAACCCATCCCAAGGTTCAAGAATTCAAGACTTTAGAAATCTTCTTCAAAGCTCAAGTCTTTAATTCAAGTTTTGGAGCGACTAAGGTATGTAGAGTTACTATGTACTTTTGGGAACATCATTGTTCTTCCCAACGCCTCATAATCCATAAATTATGATTCCTTACGAAAAATAGGGTTTCTATACCATGTTCATGATAACCCTAGGTCCATGTCCATGATTATATTATGTATGAATTGTTATAATTCCATCATTTAGTTCTTAATATTTCTTTATGATTATTAAGAATCTATCTGTAATCTATGAAAAACCCATATATCTCATTCCATGGGTTCATGCATGCTAGTTTATGATATATTATGCTATTTTCAAGAAAATACTATACATGTTTTAAAAGTTCATGCAAGCAAGCTATAATTTATGATATCCATGTACAAGCAAATTATATTCATGAAAACCATGGGCAGCAAGTGCCACTTCTTTTACATGTTCTTGATTTTGGGATTTGCTTTAATTACCAAGGAAGACTTCAGATAGCCTGAAACTACGTAGCCACCGTAGGATGAGAATCGCTCCACCCATGTCCCGGGCGATCTCGCATAAAGACTGGATCCTTTCATATTTTATTAAATCTCATGTCCCCTGGCAAGGACTGAGTGTTCTGCTGGCGGGACGCAAGCATCAGACCATGGATCGGTTATAAGTTATTGCTCTCCCTACTTATGACATTTTTTACCATGTTATATATATACATATATATATATGTGTATATATATATATATATATATATATATATATATATATATATTATATATATATATATATTATATATATATATATATATATATATATATATATATATATATTCATGTTCATGACCCGGTTTCAGTTCCTATCATTATTATTTCATGTCCCATGTTATTTCTTTCAGTTGCATTACATACCAGTACATTCAATGTGCTGACGTCCCCTTTTATTGCCTGGGGGCCTGTATTTCATGATGCAGGTATTGATTTACATGACGACACATCTACCCTATAGGAAAGCATTCGTATCAGCTTATTGGTGAGCTCCATCGCATTCGGGGTTTAGTCAACTCTTTGTTTTATAACTAGTTATGCATCTAAGGTATGCTGGGGGGCTTGTCACAGCAAGCATGTTTTCCGGTCAGACTCATGATAGAGGTTTCATAGACTAGACGAGCCAGTTATGTTATGTCAGACATTCGGAGTCGTATAGCCATTTTGGCTCATTCATGTTATTTCCGCACTCATGTTTAAACAAGTATTTTTATTAAGTATTATGACTTACTACGTTTTATAAAAGCTCATCATGCATTCACGTTATATTCCGCTCATGTTATTCCTTATGATGATTCAGCAAGCCATGTAGTTCACTCGGTCACATGCAGTAAGGCACCGAGTATCGTGTTTCGCCCAGGTCATGGTTCGGGGCGTGACAAAGGACCCCTGAATTTCAGATGGCCTTAGCAGAATTCAAAAAGTACTTATCAAGCCCGCCTCTACTCCACATGCCAAAAGCGACCGAGCAGTTGTATCTATACTTGGTGGTGTCCGAGATATCGGTGAGCATGTCCTAGTTCTAGAGGAGAAATGTACGCAATATCCGATTTACTATGTAAGTAGGACCCTCGGTGACGCCGAAACCAGGCACCCACATTTGGAAAAACTCACTTTGGCTTTATTGAGTGCATCTAGAAAATTAAAACCTTACTTTCAATGTCATCCCATATGCGCTGTAACATCGTACCCCCTAAGGAATGTCATGCATAAACCCAAACTCTCAGGCCAACTAGCAAAGTGGGCTGTGGAGATTAGCGGGTATGATATTGAATACAAACCCCGAAATGTAATCAAATCCCAAATACTGGCGGATTTCGTGGCCGATTTTGCACCGGCCATGATCCCCGAGGTCGATAAAGAAATGCTTCTTCCCTCGGGGACTAGTATGGGAGTCTGGACTCTTTACACAGATGAAGTGTCTAATGTAAAAGGGTCCGAGTTAGGGATCATTCTCAAACCTCCCTCAGGTGACGTAGTAAGACAGTCTATTAGATCGGTTGATTTAACTACAATGAAGCTGAGTATGAGGCTATGATTGCAATTTTAGAATTGGCTAAAGGCATGGGAGCCGAGATTATAGAGGTCAAATGCGATTCTCTCCTGGTGGTCAACCAAGTGAACGAAACCTTCGAAGTCAAGGATGATCGAATGCGGAGATACCAAGAAAAACTGCAGGTTTTCCTTCACTGGTTCAAGCAGTGGACTTTGGAACACGTGCCCAGGGATCAAAATAATGAGACAGATGCCCTGGAAAATCTGGGATCCTTAGTAGAATCGGATGGGTTCAATTCCGGAGCTGTGGTGTAGTTGACAAAATCGGTCATAGAGACCGGCCACGCCGAGATAAACTCGACCAGCTTCACTTGGGATTGGAGGAACATATACATAAACTATCTTCAAACAGGAAAGCTACCACCCGATGCCAAGGAATCAAGAGCCCTCCGAACTAAAATAGCTTGATTTTGTTTGGTCGATGGCCAGTTTTACTGAAGGTCATTCCACGAGCCCTTGGCGAGATACCTAGGACCAAAATAAACCGACTACGTTCTGAGGGAAATTCACGAGGGGACTTGCAGAAGCCATCCGGGAGCTGATTCATTGGTCTGCAAGCTAATCAGAGCGGGATACTACTGGAATGAGATGGAGGAAGACGCCAAAACCTTCGTTTGAAAATGTAACAAATGCCAAAGGCACGCCCTGTCAATACATCAACACGGGAAAGAGCTCCATCCGGTCCTTTCCCCATGGCCATTCATGAAATGGGGCATGGACATAGTAGGGCCTTTGCCATGGGCCCCAGGTAAGATGCAATTTATTTTACTTATGACTGGTTATTTCTCTAAATGGGTCAAAGCACAGGCACTCGAGAAAGTCAGGGAAAAAGAGGTCATTGATTTCATTTATGACCATATAATCTGTCGATTCAGGGTACCCGCGGAGATCGCGTGTGATAACGGGAAACAATTCATAGGCAGGAAGGTCAGCAAGTTTTTCGAAGAATATAAGATCAAGAAGATCTTATCTACCCTGTATCACCCGAGCAAGAATGGCCAAGCCGAGTCTACCAATAAAAATATACTGTAGAATCTAAAAAAAAAGACTGACCGGATCTAAGCACCGATGGAAGGAGGTTTTGCCCGAAGTTTTATGGGCCTACCGAACAACGGTGAGATCAAGTACAGGGAAAACTCCGTTCTCCTTGGTATACAGAGCCGAGGCCCTGATACCCGTCAAAGTTGGTGGACCAATCTTAAGTTTCTGATATGCCACTGAGGACTCGAACCATGAAGCAATGTCTGCTAATTTGAATCTCGTGGACGAAAGGAGAGACGCTCGGCTACAGCACCAATTGTCTACTCATGGAGGGCATTAAGCTCGGGTTTGATCCCATCAAGCTCTGCCCGAAGTTGATCAATCTGGATAACGTATGCCCGAGCCTGAGAAGGAGGGGCATTAACATCGGCTATTAAAGATTTATTGTAAACTTCGAAAGCCCTTACCTTCTCTGCCAACTGGTCACGTTCCTGCTTAGCCTTCGCAGCTTCGTTTTGAGCCGCTGCCAAATCCGATTTAAGGATAGAAAGGTTAGGGAGAGACGAGATATATTCCAATTTCTGCCCATACAGATCCATGAGCTCGTCCACCTCTTGACTTTTCCTTTTGAGCTCCTCCTTGAGCCGATCCACTTCGTTTCTGAGCCGGTGGAAGCTTGCATTATGAAGTACGGAGGCCTATAAGGGAAAGAGGAGCGGTTATTAAAATGAGGCATGAAATTAAAGTTAAGTGAAAAGAGCATAGGAACAAGACTTACCCGGTTCAACGCCTGCTGAGCCTCGTTGAAAAGGCAAGATTCACTGACTTCAGCCATTTTCTTATGGTCTTCTTGGGACACCAGAGGGTACAGATAGCTCGCCACCCGGACCAGCTCTGATAACATGTTCATATTGTCCGGCACCTTGAAAGAGATTAGCCTCTTCCGATTCGGGTCGGTACTACGGGCAGGAAATACTTTCTCCAATCTAGGACCAGAATTAACCCTGAAATGGTTGGCCACGAGAATGGATAAATGCTCAAAGCCTGACATACCGGGAGCGGGTATTTCATAACCCTCATAACCGGTTTCCCCTTCTGACCCCGTTTGACTCCTCGGTCATCTTGCCTTTGGCTTTATCAACATCGGTGGGAATATCCACCAATCGAGGGGGAGAGTCCTGTATACAAATTATTGTTTCAGACGAGGCCACAGCTTATATCGGAAGGATAGAACCGATACCATACAAAGGCGGAATATTAAGTACCTTTAAACCCGGTACGGAGGAAGCTGCCTTCGATCCAGCGGCTACGGCTGGAAGCCCCCCCCCCCCCTCTCCCAAGCTTTGAGTGGGGATGTGCTCTGTCATAGGGTCTTTAGATGTCCTCACCTTCGACCTGATACTCCCTACGTCCATCGGTCTCAGGACATCCCTCGAACCTGCCGGAATCGAACTTGAGCTTTCCATCATAGGTGGAGAAATTTCAGCAGAACCGGTCAGCTCTTGATCAAGGAGCTCATCGGTAAGTCGATACTTGCCCGACACCTGGTTTTTATCATCGGAATGCTCCGATAGTTGATCGGCGACATCGGCGTCCAGAGCCCGGGCCGAGACATCTTCAGAAGAGGTCTCTCTGAGGGTGAGCCTCGATCTTTTTCTGGCCTTGGAAGGAGCTCGAGAAAACTCGAAGGACCGTCTTTTCCTCTCCGCCTTGTCTCCCTGATCAGGAGCTTCGATATTTTGCTCATCTGCCAAGGCCTCAGCAGCGTCCTGGCTTCGAATTTTGGTGGCCTTTGATAGACTTGTAAAGGGAAGAAAAATAAGTTTTAACTTATCAAACATATCGTAACACGTAGGGAAGACGGAACAGCGTTCTAAGGAAAGGACTTACCATGAGTTCCGGCCTCCCACAGAGATCGAGACAAACGTCGCCAGGTGTGGTCGGCATACACTACTAAAAAAACAGCGTTTAGTGACGGACGTATTCCGTCGCTAATCAGCATATATCTGTTACTAAACATGTGTTGCGACGGATTAGCGACGGAATGTCGTCTGTTACGATTTTGCGCGTTGCTAACCTATTAGCGACGGAAAAATAAAATCCGTAGCAAATATAGCGACAGAGTAGTGACGTATGAGATCCGTTCCACATTATAGCAACGGAATATTTTGTTGCTATTGTTATGAATTCCGTGACTAATTTCATATTTCATTTCGTCGTTTTAGTAAATTCGCGACGAAAATCATTGTCGCTAATCCGTCGCAAAATATTTGAATTATTTGTGCCTGCATTTAGCGACAATACAATATTTGTCGCAGTCTGTAGCCTTCTGTTTTCCCTCTAGCAACGACCAAAATCCGTCGCAAATATGTCACAAATATTTTTCTTCCATTTTGTTTTTTTAAATGCACCTGTTGTAACATACTAAATACAAATTAATAAATACCCTTAAAAATAACTGACATTCACATAAAATAATATTTATAAAAAATATTCAAAATAGATAGCGGAATCCTAATCGTTTAGTCCAAAACACTGGCAACACCAAGCTATCAACTACCAAAAGAACGTGCATAATTTTGTTCTTTCCAGCAAAAAGCAGATAACATAAAAAACTAATGCATGGGTGAAGGACTACGATATATTCTTCTCTTCCTTGTTCCCCCAGCAGCTTTGTAATATGCTTCACATTGATCAATATCAGACTGAGACTGAATTTTCCCGTAATATTTCTTGATATCTTTCCTATAATAAGTAGTGAAATTAAAACATCAAGAATACTAACCATTCAATTTTACCAAATAAAAAGAGAAATGAATTCCAAAGATAAGGGAGCAGATATATTTATCCATTTTTCGTTGGAATTGAAGTCTCAGGATGACCAGCAAAAAAGAGTTTCATACAACTTGGATATAAATGATCATATACATTGTCTCATAGTCAAGTAACAGAACATGAAAATAAAGACAGTTAGAGTTCCTAAACAACAAATAGAAGGACAATTTCAGGCCATTTCCTACTGATTTAAGTCATTACTGATACTACTTTTCAGTTCTTCCTGTCTAGTAGACTGTTTATATCAAGCAAAATTAAATTGACCAACATCATCTAAATTATATATTAAAAAAAAAATACAAGCATGGACTAACCCTGCTTACTTGGCTACTGATGATAACTGGTGATATGGGAAAGTTGATATTTACTGGTTGCAGGAAAAGAGAGAGTTTACTGGTGCTTATACAAAAGTCAATATGCAGCACTTCATATGGCTCAAAGAAATTGCATATCAAGGTGGAAATTTTGAAGTGTTCAAGATACTAGCTCTCAGAATTTGATTCAGTTGTTGGGAGCAAATATGTGCCGAAAGACTAAGGCTAAGCAGCTGTTTAGAATGCATATGGAGGCAGAAGGTTTCTGATGTGGAGAAGAGAGGGGAACACTACCATCATGTTCAATTCCTTAAGGAGGAGAACATGGTGGTAATTATTACTAACTCTTTCTTCTTTTTTGCATGTTTGATCTCTACATGCAAGCAAAAAAACATCAGAAGTTCAGAAAATTTGAAACTTGTTTGTGCTAATGATCCTATTCATCTTGGATATGAAGTGATACAATATTGTTTCGCTAATGGTTACTCTAGTACATGGAATTGGAGCATCTGCTGCTGGTTTTTTTAATAAATATATAGTAGCATCTTTTTCACATTAGTACATCATGCAATTCATATGATAACATCAAGTATGCAGCAGTTCAGCAAATGCAGGTGTGCAAGGATAGTATGGCCGAATGATGCACTAAGGGAAAAAATTTGGGACATTATTTGTATACATGGATATGAGTATGACCACCTGGGAAGAATAGCAAAGTGCAGTTTACTGAAAGTTGCTGCTGGTTTCACCATGGAATACTTCATCATTTCATTGCTCCAGTTTTTTGGTTATTTTATGATCAAAATCTGGTTTTTATCATTGGTTATAATTCAAATTCTGGTTGGTTGGACTTTAGTCAATTGTAGTACCAATTTAAGTCATCTTATAAGGCTTAAGTTGGTCATTAGTTTAATGTTGTATTTTTTATTAGCCACTTTGGCAACATTTGTAACGACTTTGTAAGATATATACAACTGTGCTCGATCAGAAATTCACACAGAACTAAATACAAAATAGAAACTTTTCACCTTAATCGCATTAAATTCCAGCCTTAAATTTCCCAAAACAAGAACTTTAGAACAGTGACTCTAATAAATATCATAATGCAGAATATAGAATCCAACAAACAACCCATCGATTGTAACTTTCAATTAACTTGTAACTTACAAATCCCTAAACCCAATTTGTCAAATTCAAAATTCACAATTTCAAAAATAGAGATCGCGAAACAGAAGTTACAAACAGAACTCAAGAACCCAACAAGCACAGCTTAAAAATGAGCAAGCAGAAGGAACTTTAGAGAAGATTACTTGAGGTACTTTTTTTTTCGAAAGAAAAAGTGAGAATTATATTCTTGAGGGCTCTATTCTTGTTCTTGAGGGCTCTTTGCGAACAACATGAAGAAAGATTATATAAATCGATAGATTAGGGAACTTTGTTCTTTAATCAATAGCCATCAAAGGCTAATCAGTATATCAACAAAGTGAAACAAAATAATATCAAATTGTAGATACATGTTTAGTCCAAAAAAACACTATAAGGAAAAGAATTAACAACTACAATAGTACATTCATCTAGTTGCACTAATGAACAACGCTCCTACTTATTCATCTAGCCATGAAAACAGCTAATACCAAGACATGTAGGTAAATTCATTTGTTTTCGTCATACATAACATGTTCTTTCATATAATGTTTCTCGATAAATATTTGAAAGTAGTAAAATTAAAAGCAGATAGACAGTTTCTTTTTATTATAGACTCATATCAATTTCACAAGGACAAGTAAGTCAATTTATATAACAATAAGGACATAAAAACTTTTTTTCTTTACAATAGGTAAAATAAGTAATAGACCTTAATCCCTACTAAGAAAAAACCTTGAAATAGATATATACAATGCTCGATCAGAAATTCACTTAGAGCTAAAAATAAAATAGATTCAAAATTCCATACATATGCATTGATAAATCACAACAAACTGAAATAGCAATTGGGTATGCTTACCTTTTATGTGGAAGAAGAGGTCGTCTTGAATCTCCGATCGATCACTGGGAACGAAAGAGATAAGAAGGTGCCCAACGTTGGAATTCTTTAACCAAACAACTCCTCACTAGGATCCTGTTAAGATGAATTATTTCCATGTAGGAACATTAATTCCTAAGCTCTAAAACCATATTTATTTATTTTGAAGACCCAAATTAAAAGAGACATCCAATCAACGGAAGACATACAGATTTTGAGCAAGAAAAATCATAGGAATAGACCCATTTCACAAAGATAATCAGCTGTGTCAATGATCTAACTATAAAGTGAAGTGCAATTGGTTTTGCTAAGAATTTCCTTGCAATAAGTTCCTAAAGAGTGTTATCTCAAGCTGAGGGCACAGTACCAGAAAATATTGTCTGCATATTTGCAGCCGGGCTATTTACTAAAGTCATCATATAAGGCTTAAGTTTTTCATTAGTTTAATTCTGAAATTATAAAATTTTGAACTTACATGGACAGCTCGGGCACGCTCATCAACAAAAGATTCTCCATCATGATCATGTGTATGGACATGCAAATGTACCTCACCTGGTGTTGGATCTCGACCCTTTGCAACAGCCTATGCAAAAGTTACTCATTTCAGAAGATTGCACCAAGAACAATAGCAGTATAACCAATTTTCAAGTAGTAAATATAAAAAATTTAAGAGCGTATGAAAAAAAATATATACTTACAAGTCTCTTGCAATGCTCCCCAATGCAGATAGAGCCACCCGTGTGAGTTACCTCTATCTAATTATGCTAGTGGATCTTCCGAGTTACCTTGACTACATGTCAGTTGGTTCTCTTTTTCACGTTTACGTAGACTTACCTATGCCTCCTCTCTTTCAGTTCCTTACCGTATTGGCTTTTAAAATTTTTGTGAGCGAGAAGGTAGAAACATGTTCCCTCTCCAAAAATCTTTATCCATAAGAAACCCGGCCTTCTCCAAAAATCTTTATCCGTCACAAATGAAACGTACAGCCCCTTCGTCTTAACGAACAAAGAATCCACCTTAAAAGAGTTATAGTTTAAATTGGACAGTCCACCCTTTTAAAGATCATGCTCAAATCAATAGTTTGAAAAACCATAGGATCAACTTAAATCTATGAAAGATAGATTTATGCTCAACTTACAGCATGTACTGATGCATGTTTTTTTTTTTTCAAAACGGAATATTTGAGTCAAGTCCCTATCTCAGGTTATTATAAACATAAGGGCAAAGTCTTTCAAAAGAATATGCATTTTGGTAAGCAAGGTTACTAAACAACAAGGAAAAGATGCACTGCACATTTAAAATAAGCCATCACTGTGGATATTTAGGGAAAATTTAAGGACATGAATACAGAGTAACTTTTTATTTGATCAAAATAGTAACTTCGTTTTTTTTTTAAGAACAAATGAATGATTTTTTTTCTTCCTGCAAAACACACAAGTCTAGGTCAATCAATGCACTTAAAATAACTTGAAGTGGATACAGTCATAATTCAAAACGAAATTCTTCCAAAGAACTTTAGCCAAAGTTTAAGACTAAGATCTGAAAGAGACTAAGATCCTAAATCATGGCAGATTATCCCATTTTAAGACTAAGGTCTCTTTGAATATAAAGAAAGAAAAGCTCTTACTCCAAACAAGTTCTAGGACTTATATAAGAAAAGGTATACAAACAGAAAGAGAGGAAATTATCAAAGAGTTCACACATGCCATAAAATATTTATTGTGCACCTAACCCACATATTTATTGTGTTAATGGCATACATATATGTAGTGTATTAAGAGAAAGTGGTGGTGTTGCTTATCAACTCTGTTTCTATTGTCTAATTAGCATAGTTGTTTCTTGAGGCCACACCAATGGAACATTATTATATGGTTCTACGGTAATACTTGTATCTTCAAATGCATGTTGTTATTGTTTAGGCCTACCATACGTTTATGCAAAGGGACTAAATGCACTCATGAAAGTTTTTGTTCCAGTAATACCAACTTGAATCACGTGCATCCGCAAAAAAAGACTACTATCTTTTTTATTCTCCTTTTTCCAAACTAAGGTGGCTTGCCAGGGGCCACATTGTTAGTCTTCCCCCCTGTAAAAGGAGGAAATTACAGTCAGATGCTTCGCTTGTTTAGCTCTCATAATGAATGTGGCTAATGCAGACGATAATCTAGATGCCAAGACGTTACTAAACTAAGTTTTGCTGCTTTCAGGTGTCTAAACTGATTGCTGAGCTTGCGGCTGCAGCTGCTGCAGAGAAAGGCCTAGTTTTTGAGAATGCCATGGAAGATAGGCTCTGCGCTTACTCACGAGCAGTTGCGCACTTTCCAACAGCTGTCAAGGAGGTAAGAAATTTTAGATTTCTTAATTGACATTACATTTTGAATCATGTGCTTTAACCAATCCCATTTGTCTGACACCTTGTGTAGTTCAAATGGAGAAACGTGTGGTTTTATTCACTCTCTGAGAAGGCTATTGCAGAAGGGAAACCGGATCCATGTACCAATTAACATACGGAACTGATGTAGTAGATAAGAACAGTGAATCAAACACCAACATTCGCTTAACAAGGGGGTAAGATATTGGTTGAATTATCACAGCTCCCTAAGCAAACTTTATTAAACTAAAGAGCAAACTGATGCATGAACTAGGAAAAAAAACTAACACAAATGAATTGGAACGAGTCAACGTAACTAAGCCAAAATCTCTTTATGCTTACTGGAGAATTATACACAAAAATGAACTTTTGGTTCATGAGACATAAAGGAAACAGGGGAACTAACTTAAAGAAAGGCAAGCTAGTGAATACATCAAGAGAGCAACATTTGTTTCTGGAAACTCAAAGTGGAAATATGCTTAAACTGGAAATTTTAAGCATAACTTGATAAAAATCTATATAGAGATTAACATTTGTATAACTCTAACATGCTTGGAGAACAAAGAAAGTCACTCATTGTAATATATAATTTCATGTTTTTGGAACTAAAATGCTCAAGGAAGAAGTAAAACGGGCTGAAACATTAGGCAATACTCAATCTCATACTAATCTAAGCTTGAGCATAAGCTAAATCTCATAACATAAACTTATTGATGAATGCATGAGGATTTCATTAACAATTACAAAATTGGTATTTAACCAAACAAACATTTTCTAACGAGTTGAGCATACTGGAAAAAAAATAAACAGCAAAGGGAAATAAACTCATGCTTTTCACTCAAATTTAAAGGAAGCTAAACATCTAAACCTGTAAACTTAATCATGCTGAATTCCTACAAAAATCAGAACGACGCTAACAAACATGAGATCGAGTCCATTAACTCATACTCACACAGAATTTAAATAGGCAGAAAACTTAACTAGGAAAATAGCTAAAAACGACACAGCCAAACAGAACCGGAAAATTAAGAGAGAAGAAGGAGAATTTATGCTCAAACAAGAACTTAAACACTCAGATTTTAACACACACTAATTGACTAATAAACCAACTGACTTTTAGTGAGAAATGAAGAAAGGCTAAATATGGAAAAAAAAGTGCAGGAAATGCTAAGTAACTCATACTTTGCAATGGAGATGACAGGAGGAAATAAAATGGAAACTAACAAAGCATTAAATTAACTCATGTTTTCTATTCAAATGGAGTAACAACAGCGACATGAAAATAGGATAGACTAACCAGTGAACATATTCTCATGTTAAATAGCAGGTAAAACGTTCTATTTCTACGGTCACGAAACAAAACACACATTCACATTTTAATATCTAACGAGCATGATCTCTGCTAGTAGACGAGAGACAGAGTCTCTTAATAATTTATTCGAGCATTTTATTTCTTCAAAAGAATATGTAGACTAGGCTAAAAAAAATAACTGGCAACATATTCTTGCATCTTCAACACACAACAGTGGACAAAACAGAAATGCTCCTGTTGGGAAACCAATGTACTCCAATGGGGAAGAAACTGGACATTCTAATCCTATGGGTGGACAACAACTTAACTCTGTTGGTGGGAATATGCTTGCTGTTAAAGCCGAAATATTTCCCGACGCAGACTATCAGAATACCATTTTCCCGGAGCAATTTGGACAGGATGACCTCATGAGTGCCTTCCTAAAACAGCAAGGAAGTGTTGGACCAGTGGAAACTAAAAAAAATCGAGTAAGAAACCCAGTTCACTAACACTGATTTCAAATCACAGAGTACAGAAAAAATCGAGTAAGAAACCCAGTTCACTAACACTGATTTCAAATCACAGAATATAAAGAATGTTGAGTTCTTCAAGCTTTTTCTCACATGCAATGAATTAAAATAAACTTTAACCACCAAATAATATTATCCTACAAGGTTTAGCACAAACAAAGGTCGAATTTCCATTTTCATCAGATTTTGGCCCAAATAGAGATTCCCAACACTTAACCTTCAAATAAATTATAAACCCAACAGTTTTCAAGACACCCACCTTCAATTTAGCCAAAAAAAACAATTAAAGACACTCTGTCCTTTAGACAATAAGCAAAAAAACACGGATTTCTTAATTTCTATTTTAGGTTTAATGTCAGAAAACACAAAGAAGGAGATAAAGAAGAAAGAAACTGCCCATAAAACATAGAAAAATCAAAACATACCTTTCCTTTAGATAAAAGATGCAGCAGAAGAAGAGAAAAACACAATAGAAACCTTAGATTTACATTATTTTGATCTCTGTTGTGCGCTCTCTCTCTCTATGTTAGCAATTTCGCATACTCTCTCTCTATATCTGTGTTGGGAGTGTTTTGAAGTGAAATGAACTGAAATGTTTACCCTAGGTTATATCTTCTATTTTAACACTTAGCGACGGAATATCGACGGATTTTATATTCCGTCGCTAAATAATACATTGATTTCTTTTAATCATTAATATTGCAACAAATTTTTCCGTTGCTGCAAATATATATTTTTTCCGAGAAAAATTAAAAGGCCTAGCGACGGAGTTTTCGTTGCTGAATCCGTCGCTACATAAAAATAAAATTTGTCGCGCCTCTTCTGTTGCTAAATCTATAGTGAAATTTAAGGCGCCAAAATTTCGTGCTAATCATTAGTGACGAAACTCAGTTTTCGTTGCTAATCCGTCGCTATATAATGAGATAAAATTTTAGTTGCTTTTCTAGCGACACAATGAGTAATCCGTAGCTAATCCGTCGTTAATTAGCGACAGAATATGGGTTGTCGCTAATATTCCGTCACTAAACGCTGGTTTTTTAGTAGTGATAAGTGAGTTGGGAACAGATCTTCCCAATCCATTAATCAATGTTAGGAATCGCACCGAGGTTTTGAATAAGTGCTATATACACACGAGCAAATCAAGGGGTCAGTGTAGATACAAACATATGATCATATCATACCAAAGTAAAGTTACGTACGGTTTGGGTTCCATTTCTCAGGAAATGGCAACTTATCAGCGGGAATCAGATCCGTTGTCCTGATTCGGACAAATCTTCCCTGCCAGCCTTGGTCTCTATCTTCGTCCAGACCGGAGAAGGGTGCCTTTCTGGCTCGTTTCGAGAGTTTAATCATACCCCCTCTGAATATACGGGGACTATATAGCCAGATTAGATGGTGCACCGTGAATGGAATATTCACGTTTGTAGTAAAATAACGGAGGAGCACAATGATCCTCTAAAATGACAGATGAATCTGGCCGAGGATAATATCATACCGATTGCAAAAATCCACTACCACGGGATCGAGTGTGCTAAATGTGAAAGGGTAGGTATAAAAACTTAAATACCCTTCCACATAGGTCGTTACAGCTTCATCCTGATCGGGAATAATGACCTCCTTGCCCTTCCACCCGCAATCTGCCTTGACCTATTCGAGTTTACTCTGGGGTATCGTGCACAAATAGTTCGATATTTCGATACCTCGATCCCCTTATTGAGAAGGTTTCTCGACCCTGAAATCTCGGATGGTCGCACAATCTTGAGGAATAAAGTCCGTCAGTACAGGATTCGATTTTGGAGCCGAGGAGGTCTCACCAGTTTTAACTTTTGAAGATTTGCTCGTCATTACGGAAGTATGAAGGTTTGTATGAAGGTTTGAAGATTGGCTAAAGGACTGATAAGGATATATGAAGATATGAAGGTTAGCGTATCCAAAGCACACGAAGTTAAAATTCTCTTTGGTAAAAGTCAGAAAGTGGAAAATGAAAGAGAAAACTTACTTTTATAGAGTGGGGCCGAGACGGTTCGTATTCCGTAACCGTCTTTAGAGCCAACCTGGTCTCGACACGTGCCGATGTCAGACGGATGTGACCTTGATCTTATCTAACCATGGGAAGCGTACATGAGAAGAAATCGGGTTGCCCCTCTAGATTAACGAAGCGTACGCGAGTAGGCCGGCCTCCCGATAAAATCTAGGACGGGCTCTCGCACCAATATCATTAAGATCAAGTAAATCTGCCATATTGGTCACAAAGGATGTGGCCCCAAACTAGTTGTGGTCGAGTACAAAAAATAAAATGTTCGAGCATGGCGACCGGTAGTGAAGCATTTCGAATTTTTGTGAGCTATAGAATAAGGACAATTGATCAAATATAGCAAGGACATATACAAGGGTTCAGGTACAAACAACACACATGGAATGCTCAATAAAGACCGATAAAAACCAATTCGCAAAATTCCATTAAAAGTTGTTCCATTTCACAAAATTCCGACTATGCCAGATACATCAGTCCATCAGGAAAAAGCAGGAAAAGCCCTACTCTACGGCTATAAATTGAAAAATGAAAGTAAGACAACAACACTCTTAACTGACATAGCAAGTCGAAAGTTGAGAACTTCAGCCTATCATATGGGATGCCACGATAATACGTGATATCGATTAGGCATCCCCACGACCTGTACCAGAGATGGATGAACCCGGGCTATTTGGCTCTTGTAAATCTTCTTCATCAAGCACTATTGTTGGTGAGGTTTCGCCAAAATTCATTTCCCGATGGGTCTCCATGATATGACGGGTTCGAACCCGAGATCTAACCCCCGAATGCCTAACTGGGAAGCTTCCAGTCTCCCTGTGCCCAGGTGCCCTCGGTGGCGCAGGTGCTCTTCTTCCTTGAACAACATCCTCAGCTGCCGACTTTCCCTTGGTAGCTCTTCTCATCTAAAGCCCTGAAAATCAAATACATTAGGTTATGACATAGTACAGGGAGTAAGGGTCGAAATGGTCGAATTAAGAAATTACCGTGGCTTTTGCCTTTCCACCCTTCGGGTGCCATTCTTCTCCAAGAACGGCCCATGCTACGAGAGGCTCGGAGATGGGCAATCACCCATTCAAAGATATCCATATCAAGCTCGGGCTCTACTGAATTTGGTGAAGGGTTCTACACCTCAGGAAAATCAGTAGACGATGGATGGTGAAGTTGAGTTGTGCATATCATCATAAACTAATGAAGCCACCCTCGGTCATAATCATCTTCGGGGTCGATCAGGCTTCGACTTCCCCTGGAAAGCAGATGAACAATCCCCCCTGGGATCACCCGAGGTATATATATATATATATATATATATATATATATATATATATGAAGTAAATGGTCAAGGGTGAAGGAGACCCCGGCTACATTAGCTAACTTCTCAATACAGTACACAAGTCTCCAAATCTGTGGGGTGATCTGTCTGATACATATCTAATACCGCCGACGGAAGTCTTCGATCACTCGAGGAACAGGGAGAGTAAACCCAATGGCAAAAGGATAAGTGTATGACAACGAGTAGCCGACAACATGGTGATTTATTTTCACACCATTCCCAACAGGGCGAATGTCAACATCTGCGCCTAAGTTGCAATCTTTCCTGACTGCGGTGTCACACCCCAATCCTGATAGGGCATGATGGGGCACCTGACCCTTACTTAGATCCGAACGAACCCGCTGGTTCTCGTTATGCTCATAATCTCATAGGACCCTTAAGTCATGAAATGAAATGCATAATGGAAGCTTTTCGAAAACATTCTTTTCGATTTTCTCGAAACAAATAAAATCTATAATCATATGAAATTTGTAACATAATGCATAATGATACATCGGCTCGCAGAGCCGCTTGCAAGACTGACATGCTGTATACGTGACCCTGTCTGCAAAGTCTCTAACATAAATCAATATACCATAACATACATACTCTGACTCGGCAACACTCCGGAAAGAAATGGAACTCGCCAATCCAGCTGGAACATCTTCTAGCAATATCCTCTACTCATCTGTATACACCTGTGTGGCATGAAACGCAGCGTCCACAAGAAGGGATGTCAGTACGAATAATGTACTGAGTATGTAAGGCATGAGTAACAACATAAATAGATATGAAAAGTAACAAAAAATAATAGAGATAACCTGTACATCTGAATGCCTCATAAGGCGGATGTCATACATGCTTATCCTTTAAAAAAACATGTATATACATATACATAGCATCATGCCCAGCCATTAAGGTCCGGTGTCATATATATAGTATCATGCCCGGCCATTAAGGCTCGGTGTTATCATCATTAGCCCGCGTCCGGGGCAATATCATAACATGCCCACTGTAGTGGTGTGCACATCTACGTACCTGCCCGGCCGACTATAGCGCGGCGCAGTGTGAGAAAATACATACATATATATATAAAGCATGCATGAGAGCCAAGTAAAAGCCATAAGTACATCGGAGTGACGTAAGGTCGGTAACCTCCAATTATATTATGGAATAATCTTATTCGCTTTGTCTCACCTTGAAGGAACAATTATTATAAGGTGAGATATCAATGAAGAATAGCATTAAGAGAAAACATAGAATAAGATCATAAATCTCATAGGGCATCAATTCATATACTTTTGGAATATTAAAAAGAATAGTCATCATCCATGAATAAATTGAGAAATCAATAAATAGCTCTACATTCTCATATCATCATTGAAATCGTAAACTTGGAACCTTTAAACATAAAATGATTCTCATCATAGTCATCATAATAATATTCTCATTTTTGCCATCATCGTTGTCATGGAAAAATATATCCATCGTTTTTATCATAAGAGCTCACATAATCACAAACTTTCGTTTGGAAAATACGAGTATTTTAGAAAACATTTATGGATTATCAGGAAGGAAATCATGCCTTGGAATCTTAGACTTTTTTTTAAAAAAAAATTGATAACAAGGAAAATATGGAAACATTTATGAAATCATAACCTAGGGATCATGCCTTTGAAAGAAAGGGGCAAGCCTTGACATACCTGGAAGGTAATTTCTCGACTCCCAACGTATTTCCTCTCTCGCAATTCACTTAAGATTATTCGTAGCCTCGTAATCTACAAATACAACCATTCATATCATTGTTAGTCTCGTCATCATGCTTGTCTCAAGACTTTAATTAAAACCCTTTTAGATTCTGTCAAAATTCGGGCAACATCTCCCATGTTTATATGCCTAGCTCGAAATCATAATATCAAGAACCAATCAACAACAACAATACCAACATCATACAAGATAAATATATGTAATTGCATCCAAAATTCTATTCAACCCTCAATCCATAAGCCAACAACACCAACACAACAACTATAATTTTTATTCTTGCAATTATTCCTTAATCAATCTTAATAAGGAAAGAGATTTAGTGATTCATACCTTATGTTTACCAAAGTAGCATGATCTTCATTATCTACTTGTTTCCAAGCTCACTCCAACACCAAACGGAATTATAATTGCGACTACACGTTGTCCGGACCTCGATTAGTATTCCGTAGCTTGAAATTCACTCAAATTCCTCACTTTTAAGTGATATAAAAGCCCCTATTTTGTGCTAAATTTTCTGGAACATTTTGGACCATTTTGATGCTGAAAAATGGGGTTTTAACCCCTTTTATAGTTGCTAAGTCGGCATCACTGTAGCAGTACTGTAGCAGCCCTGTTTCTGCGTTGACAGCTCAGTTTGTAACGTTCATAATTCTCCACTTCGATGTCCTATCGATGAATGGTTTGTTGCATTATAAACTAGACTCGACGAACATCATTTTAGCCTTTTTTTTCACCTTAAAACTCCTAATATACATGGAGATATACCCCTCCAAAGTTGACTAAAAAATCTGCCCAACATTTCTCAAATTTTCGTCGAACTTATTTTCTTCAATTTGCTTGATCTCGAAATCTTCCGAAACTCTCCATACAAGATACTTATCATTTACGTCTGTACTCAAGGTCATCCCTTTTCTTATTATTTGTCTTTCTACTAACTCTCTATGCTTTATCGCTTTCATTGTCTCTTCGGCCTTCGTTTTTTACATTCTTGTATCCCTTTTCATCCCGTGCTTACCACATACTTTTATCCAATTTTGATCTCATCTTGTTTTTATTCAGAAATTCTTGTTCTCTTCGATCTCCACGTATCTTTCTTACGTTTCATAGATGTCCCAAGCCTTTGTCTTCTTGGGGTTTGATTATTCTTATTCTTCCGCCCTTAAAGATAATTCAAGACTGGTCATATTTTAGCATCTTTTGCTTTCTGTAGCAGTCGAATTAATCTTTGCGGTACTTTATCTTTCAACTAGTCTACACCGAACGTCTCGCTTAATTTCTCTTTCCTTCAATTGGACTTCTGGAACTTGACTAACTGACGGTAATTCTTGTACTTATATCCAAAACATCTCAAATCTCTTCTTTAATGATTCATTTCCTTCAATTTACTCTTAAAGTTTCTGATCCTTGGTTCGGCTAATAAATTAGGGGTGAATTCAGAAATTGTCGAGAAATAACCAAGATTCTTAGTCATGCAGCGAATTCGAATCTTCTAATTCTTTCCTCCATCGGTAACCTTCATTCATCCCTTTTTCCAATAAGAGCCATCACGTTACTTGTTCCACGAGGTCTCATTGTCACCCGATTGATCTAATCAAACGCAATATCCTTTGATCGTTTCCTCTGGGTTTCTCCTTCTACTTTTTACCTTTGCCCGATTATCACTTAATAAGTCTTTCCCATAGTTTGACGCAATTATCTGTCATTTGGATTTACCAATCAAGCGGATCTATTAATTCCTTAAATGTCCATCTCCTTTAGTTATATCCTTGAATCCTTTTCCTGCGATCTTGTCCTCACGACTTCGCCTTCCGTTGACTTAGTTCCTCCTATTTCGCAGCCCTCTATTTCTCTACTAGTGGGTCCCTTTCTTATTTAGTTGCGGCGCTTATCCTTGCTTGCTTATCTAGAGCTACTTTAGATTATTCCTCTTAGTACTAATCGATTTTACATGTATATCATCTCATCTCCTTTTTAATGCTTTTGTCAAACTACTTAATTCCTTACAATGTCATCATAGTTCCACCTATGGTAGCGCCCATATGGCTTGCAATAGCATTTCCTTACTAATGGCTTATTATTTTCATTAATCACTTTACTTCAGATTACTCATTCGATGCGTCAAAAAAATACCATGGCCAAGGGATCTATATTCAAATGGGACTCCATTTGACCCATACAACAATCCTCAGCACCATTCCTTATACTCTTGTATACAATATTTTCTTGTCAACATTGTTATCCCTCATAACAAGATTATACTTACAATATACTAATGATCATATTTCCAGCTAATCTACTATTCAAAATATCTTCAAATCTATGGTTGAATCTTTCCTCCGATTTCCTCTCCTCAATTCTTAACATCATTACAAAATAACTCATTAGCATGAGACTAAAATAAAATCTTACTTAATTACAACTTCCTTTCAATACGTGGGTGCTTCCCTCTTTAAGTCCTTGGCTCACCTATAGCAGCGGCTAATTGAGACTTGACGAGCTTCCAATCTTCTTCAAATATTTATCGTCGTCCCCACAGCATTTTACTAGCCATTTCATCAGGACGATTATTTATATGGTTCTATGACATATGCTCTTCACGATTTAATATAAACGGTGACTTATGATCTCACGACGCATGAGATGTTTTCTAGTCTCAGGTACTACTACTGTCGTGCTATCCATAGGCATACAGTCTTTCTTTCTTTTGACGATCATTGAGATTCCCAAAATATTCCTCTCTTAAAACTCTCACCTCTTCCAGTGTCACGATTTCTCTTGACTAATCCCGACTGTCCTTGATACTTAACCTGATCACTTGTATGCCTTCTCACTTCTTCTGTTACCTTTTTGGGGTACGTTGCTGCATATTTAATTGTAACAAAAAATTTCTCTGGTATGAGAGATTCGAATCATAGCCCAGAACACAACGTATTGCATTGGCAAAACTTTGTTTCCTTGATTTGCTAAACCTTCATTATCTTTTCATGCCTCCTTTCCCATGTTAGTCTCATAATATACTTGCATTTAGTCCATTTCCACTTTTCTTTAGCACCTCCTTGCTATATTAGTTCATCTTGAATTTCGACTCATTCAAGCCAGTACATTTCCTTCTTCTGTACTTGGGAATGTTCTAATTCGTCTAAGAATGTTCTCATATATCCAGTAGCTTTCGAGTATTGACCGTCTTTGGCAGTCAGTTTACCGATCCTAGCGATCCTTCAACTCTTCTAGTCCATATAATGTAGGAGTTACTTTCATCGCATGGTTTGACCTGTTTCTCTTTTGCTAATTGAATTCTTGTATCAAGTCAAATGTCCACACATATTGGACACAACTCGAACCACTTCCTTCCTTCATGCCTAATAGTCCCATAGGTTAATAAATCAATAGCGACATTAGAATTCGTTAGGCTCTTTATATCATGCCCGACTATACCATGCTCCTTCAGCCGGAGAATACTGCATTACATTTATTCATGCGTGTATACCGTTATTGGTCTGGTCCGAAAAAAAACCTGTGCAGGATTCCGCTTTCCTTCCGCGATGCGGAAGAAAAGCACAAAGTCCTGAGACCTTCCGTGATGCGGAGGAAAATCGGAAAGTTCTGAGACCTTCTACGCAGGACTCCGCTTTCCTTCCGCGATATGGAAGGAAAGCGCAATGTTCTATGGCTGATTTTTGAATGAGAAGTCAATGATCTAGCCTTGGCTTTTCGGAGTGACATGAGGTCGATAGTCTCCGAATAGCTTATGGAATTCGTATCGAGTCCAAAGGAGTAATCGATGATGAGTAAAATAATATTTCCAAGAATCAATCAAATAATAAGACATTAGAATTTGATATACAAAGCATGGGAATGGAGTAGATTTATTACGGAACGCCTATGTTCATGTTCTAGTTGGGTTCGTGTCAAAGAAAGAAGGAAACGAACAACTTACATCGAAGCTTACCCTTCACCCGATCCTATATATCAAGACATATATCGTTAATCATACATTCATCGCATTTCCATCAACTTATAAATACTCATAGACATCATTTCCCCGGTACCCTTGAGATCTCTCTTACTCTTGGTTCTCGATTCCGAGTTGGGTTTATATCATACCAGTAAAAGTCAATACTTTCTCCCATATTCTCTAATCACATAACTTCTTTTATTCGATTCATAACCGCACTCTCTCGTACTTCTGTCCTGAAGGTCCTCCTAGATTTCCTTTGCTCTTAAAGTACTGTTTTCCCGTTTGCCACTTCATAGTATCTACTTAGAAGTTCACAGAACATTCCACTATGAGTACAAACCCATCTTGATCTCGTACATCTATATATATATATATATACTTCTAGGGTGAAACTTTCCCGTACTCGTTAACTTCCTTCCCATATCAATATCTCTTCCTATAAATCGTAATACTGTATTTGAGTTCCTGATGTGGACTTTCTTTATGTTTCCAATAGGTCCCAATCCTCCGAAATCTCGGATGCAACTCATCCCAGTTTCTTAACTACTAACCATTTTTCCCTCCAGGATTCCTCCCTTAAATTAAATTAAGATCATTCTAAAACTTCTTTTTGGAAGCATCCCATAATTGCTTCCTTCAATCATGACTTACCAAACGGCTGATGGTCACATTTTCCCTTTACTCTTTCTCTATAGACATACAAACAATTTAATTTGTAAAAATTATCTTGTCTAGGCAAAATTTGGGAAATGATACCTTTATTTCAGTAAATTTCAACAGAGTTTCCTCTATAATTCATACTACCTCATTCCTGCACACAGCCCAGAAAACACATCCAATGCTCCACCGAGCAATCACAGATATCATAATGTCTTGCTCAAGTTCTAATATTAACATCTATCCATATTAATAAAACAGGAAACATACCTTTTGAATGAACAACTTCAATTCGAAGCAATTTTCTCGTAACGACATAATCGACTGCTTATCCATGATCAAAGCATTTGGTTAGGATCAGGGACGTCATATCCTATGATTTAGCTCTATCGCATGATCTAATATAAGAAAGAAAGGTCAATGGTTCCTAAATGCCCTGCATCCTCATGTTTATAAGTGTGGCGCGCTTCACACCCATAAACAAGACTCTACTGGACACGACTTTGCAGACAACCCCTAGGATGAACCGCTCTGATATCAATTTGTCGCACCCCAATCCTGATAGGGCATGATGGGCACCCGACACTTACTTAGAGCCGCGCGAACCCGCTGGTTCTCGTTATGCTCATAATCTCACAGTACCCTTAAGTCATGAAATGAAATGCACAATGGAAGCTTTTCGGAAACATTCTTTTCGATTTTCTCGAATAAAAAAAAATCTGTAATCATATGAAATTTGTAACATAATGCATAATGATACATCGGCTCGCAGAGCCGCTTGGAAGACTGACATGCTATATACATGACTCTGTCTGCAAAGTCTCTAACATAAATCAATATACCATAACATACATACTCTGACTCGGCAACACTACGGAAAGAAATGGAGCACGCCAATCCAGTTGGAACATCTTCTAGCAATATCCTCTACTCAACTGTATACACTTGCGTGGCATGAAACGCAGCATCCACAAGAAAGGATGTCAGTACGAATAATGTACTGAGTATGTAAGGCATGAGTAACAACATAACATAGATATGAAAAGTAACAAAGAATAAGAGAGATAACCTGTACATCTGAATGCCTCGTAAGGCGGATGTCATGCATGCTTAGCCTTTAAAAAAAACATTTCTATACATATACATAGTATCATTCCCGGCCATTAAGGCCCGGTGTCATAAATATAGTATCATTCCCGGCCATTAAGGCTCGGTGTTATCATCATTAGCCCGCGTCCGGGGCAATATCATAACATGCCCACTGCAGTGGTGTGCACATCTACGT
Organism: Lycium barbarum; assembly: GCF_019175385.1. NCBI lineage: Eukaryota > Viridiplantae > Streptophyta > Magnoliopsida > Solanales > Solanaceae > Lycium > Lycium barbarum. The sequence goes on along the minus strand of NC_083344.1, from coordinate 114,560,329 downwards.
GCCTGCCCGGCCGACTATAGCGTGGCGCAGTGTGAGAAAATACATACATATATATATAAAGCATGCATGAGAGCCAAGTAAAAGCCATAAGTATATCGGAGTGACGTAAGGACGATAACCTCCGATTATATTATGGAATAATCATCGTCGCTTTGTCTCACCTTGAAGGAACAATTATTATAAGGTGAGACTATCAATGAAGAATAGCATTAAGAGAAAACATAGAATAATATCATAAATCTCATAGGGCATCAATTCGTATACTTTTGGAATCTTAAAAAGAATAGTCATCATCCATGAATAAATTGAGAAATCAATAAATAGCTCGACATTCTCATATCGTCATTGATATCGTAAACTTGGAACCTTTAAACATAAAATCGTTCTCATCATAGTCATCATAATAATATTCTCGTTTTTGACATCATCGTTTTCATGGAAAAACATATCCATCGTTTTTATCATAAGAGCTCACATAATCACAAACTTTGGTTTGGAAAATACGAGTATTTTAGAAAACATTTATGGATTATCAGGCAGGAAATCATGCCTTGGAATCTTAGACTTTTTTTTTAACTTTTGATAACAAGTAAAATATGGAAACATTTATGAAATCATAACCTAGGGATCATGCCTTTGAAAGAAAGGGACGAGCCTTGACATACCTGGAAGGTAATTTCTCGACTCCCAACATATTTCCTGTCTCGCAATTCACTTAAAATTATTCGTAGCCTCGTAATCTACAAATACAACCATTCATATCACTGTTAGGCTCGTCGTCATGCTTGTCTCAAGACTTTAATTAAAACCCTTTTAGATTCTGTCGAAATTCGGGCAGCATGTTCCCTGTTTATATGCCTAGCCCGAAATCATAATATCAAGAACCAATCAACAACAACAATACCAACATCATACAAGATAAATATATGTATTTTCATCCAAAATTCTATTCAACCCTCAATCCATAAGCCAACAACACCAACACAACAACTATAACTTTTATTCTTGCAATTATTCCTTAATCAATCTTAATAAGGAAAGAGATTCAATGATTCATACCTTATGTTTACCAAAGTAGCAAGATCTTCAATATCTACTTGTTTCCAAGCTCACTCCAACACCAAACGGCATTATAATTGTGACTACACGTTGTCCGGACCTCGATTAGTATTCCGTAGCTTGAAATTCACTCAAATTCCTCACTTCTAAGTGATATAAAAGCCCCTATTTTATGATGAATTTTCTGTAACATTTTGGACCATTTTGATGCTGAAAAATGGGGTTTTAACCCCTTTTATAGTGGCTAAGTCGGGATCACTGTAGCAGTACTGTAGCAGTACTGTAGCAGCCCTATTTTTGCGTTGACAGCCCAGTTTGTAACGTTCATAATTCTCTACTTCGATGTTCTATCGATGAATGGTTTGTCGCATTATAAACTAGACTCGACGAACCTCATTTTAGGCTTTTGTTTCACCTTAAAACCCCTAATATACATGGAGATATACCCCTCCAAAGTTGACTAAAAATTCTGCCCAACATTTCTCAAATTTTCGTCGAACTTATTTTCTTCAATTTTCTTGATCTCGAAATCTTCCGGAACTCTCCATACATGATACTTATCATTTATTATACATGATGATGTCTATGTTCTTACATTTCAAAATAGTCTTTCCCGATTACGACTTACGAGATCATAATCATCCTTTACTTCATTGTTACATACTTGCCATGGCTTGTACCTTCCAAAACATCATGGGACGTCTCCGATACTTCGTTACTACGGTGATGTATGTGGCATGCTCATGCTCTGAAAGTACGGGGTGTAACATGCGGTAATGGTGCAATCATCGATACTAGATTCGAAGTTCTCCACCGAGTCAAAATGGTGAAGAATTTTGCAGTTGTTCGTATAGCTAAATCCCGATGGGAGAATACCGACAGCGAGAGATTCCAGCTCCTTATCAGAAATGGCGGCTCCCGTTGACGTTGAGAATGAATGCTGATCTTCACTTTGAGTCAATAATGGAACGTATGCCATATTCGTGGAAGGTTTTCCTTAACAGTGAATGGTCACGCCTTGGTGAAAGAAGATTCAAAGTCCGGGCAATGCTACGAGCTCAATACGGGAATCACAGTAAGGTTTTTGAGGAGGAGAAAATTGAGATTTGAAGAAGTACAGATGCATGAGAAAGGAAGAATGCATGGGTTTTATATAGAAAGAAAATCAAGAAGTCTTGTAGCTTATCAAGGACTCTGACACAAGAAGGTCCACCAAAAAAGATTTGGCGGCTGAGTAGTTATGACCTAGCATCGGGCAGAGTAAAATATTGACTAGAAGGTCTTCTCCTAGATAGTTGGAGGCGGCTACTCAGCTATATTTGGGTCCATTTCCCGCCGTCAAAAATTTTACTTCGGGAAATAGGGGGGGGGGGGGGGGGACTATCTGTATGCGGATAAAACCAAGGATACGGTCATTCTCGATTTCCCGTTGTCATGGTTATGTTCGGGCAGGATGCATTCGGCTTATCGAGGATAAGGCTCCAGGCTCAATCTAGAACGAGACGTTGAAGTAGAGGCGGTTAACCACTATGGGGAGGAGACCGGAATATCTGCCCTCAAACCGGATACTTCAGCATCAATCTCGGCAACAGTTGTCACCAGATTTCTTTTCCTTACTTAGAATTATACTAGGGTTAGGACTCCTCTATTATATAAAGAGTAGGCCCCCATTCATTTAAGAGGGTTCGGCAACAGAAAGAGAGAAAGAGTTCATGTAAAAAAGCAATAGAATCATCTGAGTTCATTGATATTTTCCTAAGTTTATCTTCATTATTCATTGTGTAACACCCGCCAAAAGGGGTTCGACCTCAGTTCCGGTACCCGAGGCCTGTCATCATTAGTATTTGGTCAGATCTGCATGTTTTATTTACTTATTCATTTATCCTGTAATCTCATCTTGAATTGAATTGAGACACATATCTTTGGCATCACGCATAAATTTAATTGTTCTTCATTTTTAGGTTAAACAGAGTTAAAGTTTTGTGCACCTCCTATATAATTTGTTTACACTATCAAGTTGAAGTAATTGCAACAAAAAGATAAATCGAATTTGATAATTTAAAAAGTATGAAAATAATTGATTATATACAAATATTTTTAGGATAATTTTTTTACCTAAGCACCAAACATAAGAAAATAAGTTAGAAACTCAAAATCATGCAGCTAAAACAAATGGTTAGTTCTTCTACCTCACCAAATTGCTTGCTTGTACATTGTATGCATGTGGGATTGGGTTCCTCTCCATTTCCCTTCTCTCTATTTTCCCCAAGTTCTACCTTAGATTAAGGACACATGACATGAGTTAGATTTAATGACTGAGATTTAATTGACTAAAACAAGGCTCTAACCATGGTTTACATAATTAATAACTTATTCATAAGTATATTAAAATATTTTCGCTGTCTTACTATTTTAATTTCCTACACAGTAATATCTTTTCTCCTTTATCAGTTTACCATTCCTTAAATAGATCTCATTATTAGTTGGTGATATTTTTCATTTTCCCAACTATCATGCTTACGAATTCACAAAATACATACCCCGTTATTCAATTGGTAATTAATTTCTGAAAAAGGGTGAAAATCCCGAAAGAGGGTGAAAATCCCTCTTTCTAATTGTTTGTTGGATTAAGTATTTGGTGCTGCCCTTTTATATGAAGAAACAGCTGAAGCATTTGAATGGCTTTTTAATGTATTTTTAAGGATTAGCCACTGCCCAAATTTTAGTTTTTAGACTTTAGATTTATCAATAGGTAAGGTGAGCAACATGTAATTTGTGAGTAGCATTTGAAGTTTAACTGTCAATGAAAATAATATAAACAATCACGCCAGCTCACGTGTAAATGGAAAAAAAAAAAAAAAAGATAGATATGAACAAAAGATATATATAAATAGGGTTTAGCTTAGGAGAGCAATGTACCCATTTTGTAATTTCTTTAAATATTCTTAGTAGCTTATTGTCAATTGTATTAGTGTGAGGTTTTTACTGTTTTTTTTTTGGTTTTTTTTTTTTTTGTCTTTTTCTAGAGAAAGCTGAAAAAAATAATCTGAGTTAATTTCCCCCAACTCATGAGAGAAGTTTCAACCAAGTTCTTTTATGCTAGCTTAGTTTTTTTTTTTTTTTTTGGGTTTTGGGGGGGGGGGGGGGGGGGGGGTTTGTGCAGAAACCTCTTTTTCCTTTCATCATTTCGTTGTTATGTTGAAAAATGTGAACCCAACAATCAAAAGCTTAATCAAATCTGAACAATTTCATTATCATAATTAGAAAATATAAACCCAGCAATCAAAAGCTAAACCAAATTTAACCTGTTTCATTTGCTATAATCTGAAAATTTAAACACAACAATCAAAAGCTAATTAACAAGATGTTAGTCGATTTGACGGAAAAGGCTCAAATATGTTATCGAACTATCGAAAATGGCTCATTTATGCCACTCGGTCAATAGTTTGGCTCATTTATGTCATCGTCGTTACCAAAATGACTCATCCATGCCATTTTTCATTAATGCCGGTTTTACAATACCAGATATGGCACATGACCTCAAATTAGAGGTCCACGACGTTTAATTAAATCAACTCAATTTTAAACCCAAATTAATAAAAAAAATCCGATCCATAAACCCTACCCACCCAAATTCCTTTTAACCCACAACCATAATCTTATTTGCAGGGACCTTTAGTTGATCAATTTAAAACAGAAGGTAAAAGTTTCAACCGTTTCTTGGAAGGAAATATTAAATTGTAAGTGTTACACCCCGTACTTTCAGAGCATGAGCATGACACGTACATCACCGCAGTAATGGAGTATCGGAGACGTTCCATGATGTTTTGGAAGGTACAAGCCATGCGAAATATGTAACAATGAAGTAAATGATGATTATGATCTCGTAAGTTGTAATCGGGAAAGACTATTTTTGAAATGCAAGAACATGGCCAGAACATGGCCATTATCATGTATAATAAATGATAAGTATCATGTATGGAGAGTTTCGGAAGATTTCGAGATCAAGCAAATTGAAGAAAATAAGTTCGACGAAAATTTGAGAAATGTTGGGCAGATTTTTTAGTCAACTTTGGAGGGGTATATCTCCATGTATATTAGGATTTTTAAGGTGAAACAAAAGGCTAAAATGAAGTTCGTCGAGTCTAGTTTATAATGCAACAAACCGTTCATCGATAAGACATCGGAGTATAGAATTATGAACGTTACAAACTGAACTATCAACGCAGAAACAGGGCTGCAACAGTGTAGCTACAGTATCACTAAATTAAAGTCTTGAGACAAGCATGATGACGAGCCTAACAATGATATGAATGGTTGTATATGTAGATTACGAGGCTACGAATGATCTTAAATGAATTGCAAGACAGGAAGTAAGTTGAAAGTCGAGAAATTATCTTCCAGATATGTTAAGGCTCGTCCCTTTCTTTCAAGGCATGATCCCTATGATTATAATTCCATAAATGTGTTCATAGCCTCCTTATTTCCAAAAGTTATATGTTCATGATTCCAAGGCATAACCAGTTCCTAATAATTCACGAATGTTTTCCAAAATGTTCGTATTCCCTAAACCAGAGGTTTATGACTCCGTAAGATTTTATGACAACAACGATGGATATGTTTTACAATGAAAACAATGATGTCAAGGGCGACAATATTTCTATGATGACTATGATGAGAATGATTTCATGTTTAAAGGTTCCAAGTTTATGATCTCAATGACGATATAAGAATGTTGAAATATTTCTTGATGTCTCAATTTAATTCATGGATGATGACTATTTTTTTAAGATTCCAAAAGTATATGAATTGATGCCTTATGAAATTTATGATCTTATTCTATGTTTTCTCTTAATGCTATTCTTCATTGATAGTCTCACCTTATAATAATTGTTCCTTCAAGGTGAGACAAAGCGACGATGATTATTCCATAATATAATCGGAGGTTACCTACCTTATGTCATTCCGATGTACTTATAGCTTTTACTTGGCTCTCATGCATGCTTTATATATATATGTATGTATTTTCTCACACCGCGCCGCGCTATAGTCGGCCGGGCAGGCACGTAGGTGCACACCACTGCAGTGGGCATGTTATGATATTGCCCCGGACGCGGGCTAACGATGATAACACCGAGCCTTACTGGCCGGGCATGATACTATATATATATGACACCGAACCTTAATGGTCGAGCATGGTACTATGTATATGTATAAAATGTAAGGCTAAGCATGCATGACATCCGCCTACGAGGCATTCAGATGTACAGGTTATCCCTCTTATTCCATTGATACTTTTCATATCTATGTTATGTTGTTATTCATGCCTTACATACTCGGTACATTATTCGTACTGATGTCCCTTCTTGTGGACGCTGCGTTTCATGCCACGCAGGTGTATACAGATGAGTAGAGGATATTGCTAGAAGATGTTCCAGCTGGATTGGCGAGCTCCATTTCTTTCCGGAGTGTTGCCGAGTCAGAGTACCTATGTCATGGTATATCGATTTATGTTAGAGACTTTGCAGACGGGATCACGTATATAGTATGTCAGTCTTGTAAACGGCTCTGAAAGCCGATGTATCATTATGCATTATGTTCCAAATTTCATATGATTACATATTTTACTTGATTTGAGAAAGACAAAAAGAATATTTTTAAAAAGCTTTCATTATGCATTTCATTTCGTGATTTCAGAGTCCAGTGAGGTTATGAATATAACGAGAACCAGCGGGTTCGCTCGGCTCTAAGTAAGGGTCGGGTGCCCGTCATGCCCTATTAGAATTGGGGTGTGACAGTAAGTGATATTAAAAGACGGTTCCTCAGATCTACCTGAAGATATAGTGCTATGTAGTCCTCCGGTCATTTTTTAAATTTCATTTTACTTCCTACTATATTGATGTTGGCATATGAACCTTCAAAATTTTCCCGGTGCAAATGTTCCAAGTAATTGTTGGGTTTTAGTTAAGTTGAATGGGAAATATATTTGAAAAGATGTAACTAAACTGAAAAGGTGCAACTCAAAGGTTGCAACTTTTCACTAAACCAGAGCAATGACTATATAAATCTGTTCAGTCCTTCAGATATTCCTTACAAATTTTCTGAAATTTTCTATTCTTCTACTCTTCTTAAAAGGTTCTTTTCTGTGTGATATACTGCCATTGAGTGGTTCGCCGCTATCAGAATTTGGAGTACTACTATTCTGGTAAGATAATCGTTCTATCCTGGGAGGGGATATTCCATCAACCTCGAGTACTGTGAGGGGAATAATTTCCTTAAGGACACACTTTGAACTAAGTGGGCTCAATTATATTCTGAAAATATTTTTCTAACACTGTTTCTGTTCATTTTCCAGTTTTTGTAATTTCCTGGTTTTAAGGTTTTACAGATTGTGTAATCTGGTTTTTCCTAAGTGTTTTATAGATTCCAAAACTTTATTTAAACTTATACAGATTATTTTGCCAACAATCTTAAGGAAATTATATTCTTTTTATATTCTGTATTCAAGAATTAAATTTTTGGAAATTATTTTACCGAATGGCTGTTAGGAGGAAGTGTTGTGATATGTTAAATATCTCAAGTACTCTGGATGCTAGTTACCCATTGTTGTCATATTAGTTGACGTCTTGTATATGACGTCATCTGGACCTGTATTTCGCAATCTGGCCTACCTTTCTTAATTAACAATGGTTGAGATTGAAAAGCTCTATTCCATGTGATGTCACTTATTAATTTATGTCGTTTAAGCCATTCAGGAAACAACGTTTTTATTTAAAGATAAAATTGAAAGTTTTGCATTCGGCCTGAGCACGTTGACATGTTTCAAAGGATTGAAAGTCAAGTATTTAAGAACTTTGAACCAAGTGCACTTTGTGATGCTAAAGAATTTTGTTGAGACTCTGTGTTTACAAAGCCGCTTCGTGACTGCTTATATTACGAGAAAGAGTCGGTGTGACTTATGAGCGTCAATTAAACCAACACACCTTTTCGATGTTATTTCTACTGTCTTTTCAAGCAGTTATTATTTTTTTTTTTGTTTTTTTTTTTTGTAAAGGGTTTTTTTTTGTTGGATTCAATAAATTCTTTAGTGGAGTCTCGATCCTAGATCAATCACTTTAGACTTGGCACCTGGGTTCATCTCTTTTCTGTTTTTGGAGATTATACTCTGTTCAGAAATAAATAAGTTACTTTTTTGGAGACTAAAATCTTTGTGGTTTTCTACTTCGCTTTTTGGAGATTAAAATCTGCGTGATTTTCTACTCCAAGTTACTACTCGGTTTAAGGAATATAAAAACTTTACCAATTTAGTTATGTTCGTTGGTTTGAATATATAAAATCTTTGCTGGTTCTCATTGTTGTTATTCGGTTTGAAGATATTGATTTCAAATAATATTTGGTTTGAAGATATAAAAACTTCGCTGTTTATTAAATTTGGTTAGGGAAGGAAAGCAACGTTTCTTCTAATTTGGTTAAGGAATTTAATGACTCTTTTGGATGCCCAATAGAGGTAAATTTCAGAATCATGTATCCGTGATCATTTGGTGGATAGTCCTGAGGAAAATCTACCTTATGTATTAGCTAGTTTTGATATCCTTACAGATTCTCGGTCTTGCATTTGAACAAAGACGTGGGTAGATTCAAATGTTGAGAAGGGAACTACTGGACTTGAATAGTTCTCTGTAATGTGCATATTGGTCAAAGACTAGAACATGAAAGGAATATGGTTAGCATAATAAATAAATGTTATGCAAAGTAAAGAGCAAGGTTGGCAGTTCTTTTTCTGAAACACGAAGACTGAAGAAAGGTCTCAATGTTTGTGTGGTTCCACCAGTGAGCAAACTAGTCATAGAGGGATTAAAAAGGTTCCCCTACACCTCGTAATTAGAAATATTACACTTTCTTTCCTAACCAAAGTAAGTGTTTGCGGTGGTGATATTTCTTTTGGAAATTCAATTCCTTGTTTCTCAATATTGCTATTCTTGAGAAAGATAGAGGATCGGTACTGAGAAGAGTGGTACGTGAAGGATTAGAGAGATTGTTGTTGTGTCCTACTCATGCACTTCTTCGGTTGTTGTAACCGTTGCAATTGTTGAAAAGGTCTATTCCATTCAAGAATAAATTAAATTGTGAAAGTCGACAACAAAATCTCAACTAATGCTCACTGTTGATGCTTCGTGGAGTCATTACTTTTTGTAAAGTAACCATGAGATAAGAAATCTTATTCCTTGAAGAAATCTGCTGTCAGATTCATCCTAAGCAAACTTGAGTTGATCAACTTGGAAAGGAAAGGAAAAAATTGCACCAGGGAGTATTTAATTTGTAGATTGAAGTCCATTATCATGGTTTTCTACTAACTAATTGAGTTATTTCTAATGTTCTATTTATTTTGTGTTATCATCAAATGAATATTCACGAGAGATCCATGTTCCACTTCTAGATGTGAGAAGTGTTGCGACATTGGGAGTAAATAAATTTATATGAAAGATGGGTCAACAAGAAAGTGACATAATCGGCTTCTACTTTCTTAACTTTGCTTATTATTATTTATAAAATTTCTACCCTAGTGACTTTTATGAATTTTGTCTTCATAAATATTCGGGTAAATGATTCATTTGTGATAATTCAAAATCATCTTTGGAATAGTGCATTTGGTAGGCTTAAGATGTGCTATTTGATATGGTCATTACTTGTTTCCAGTATGACTGAAGTATTAACTCAAACGTGGCAGTACTAATTTTCTCACATATTTTATTGAGAAGCTTCATGGTTCGCATAAAGTGGTGATCAATGTTGACATGGCAGATGATTCCAAGTCAGTTTTTCCTTTATATCTTGGCCATTGATTGAAGTAGGGAGATTTTTAAGATGAGAATCTAATTGCACCGTGTATGTAATGGTGGTGGTTATAGTTGTTTATATCACAAATCAGTTAATCAAAAAGTCTTTGTTAAGAATTAAAGACTTATCATCGTGAAATTTGGATAAAAATCACAGAGATAAGTTTTCTTTGGCCTTATTTCTTGTGGAGAGAGTTATATATCCAATACCATATCAAATGTTTAAAATGTGAGGGTTTCAGCTTGATATAAAATTTATGATTAGTTCATATTAGACTTACTCTCTAATTTGATTTGGAAAAATAAAAGATGTGAAAACTGACACTTTTGTATTATGCCAAACCCATAAAATCCTTAATGGATATTTGATATGCTGGTCGTTGGGATTAACTAGTATACCAAATTGATAATTGGTTATACACTTTTGTTCAGAAGAGTTATATTCCTTTATGAAATGGATGTTGGAGAAAGGCTATCCGCTATTTATTGGTTGATAAATATGACGATCAGTTAATCATTGATAATAATAAGTAATTGTTTCCCGTAGAACTTGTGGGAGGAAGCTATCCGTATGACTACCAGAATACTCAATCAAGTGCCTATAGAAAAACACAATTTATTCCATATGAAAAATAGAAAGGAAGAAAGCCCAACTTGAATTACTTCAAAGTGTGGGAGGTGTTTGGCTAAAGTGCAAGTTCCTAAACCTAATAGGGTAAAAATAGGATTGATAACTGTTGATTGTGTTTTCATAGGATATGCCACCAATAGTAAAGGGTATTGATTCTAGTTCACAAATCAGAAAATTTCGATAGAATCAGAAAATGTTGACTTATTGACATTATTCTATTATATGAACCGCACGATATATGTCATTGGTGGTATTGACATGGTATACCCTTGGTGGTATTGATATGGTAGTTAGTGAAATATTCACATAACTCGTTCCGTCTTGGTAAGGACTAGTTGATCGAACTACTAATTTGATGAGGTTGATCATATGTCTTTCATTACAGGTCATGTTCATTAATTTCGTGAACGGATGTCACTTGAAAGGTTGTGACTTTTCATGATAAAATGTGTCTGTTGAAAAATAACTCTTTGGAAAGACAAGACGGTTCATTAAATGTATAAATTCATTGGTTTATAAATCGAAGAACCAATTGATGATAATGATAAAAATTGACAATAGCTTGGATTTTCACATCGGTGAATGTGCTATCAGTTGGATAATTGAAGAAGTAGACTTACAAGAAGTGGAGTAGTTGAGAATATATATATTTTTAAAAGGTTGTGGCCACAACTGATGTTTCTCCATCCACGAGTGTCATGATATCACTTCAAGTATAGTTAACAGTCTGCACAATATCCTATTGTATAAGCTTTGTTTTGCATTATAATAAAAATTATATCACCGGGTCGTTCGAAACAAAATCCACGAGTGGATGTGTTGTTACCATTGGTGGAGGAGCAGTGTCGTGAAAATCATCCAAACTGACTTGTATCGCTCAATCTACAATGGAGTCTGAGTTCATAGTTCTAGACAAAGCCGGTGAAGAAGCTGAATGGCTTCGGAATTTCTTAGAAGATGTTCCATTCTGGCCCAAACCATTGGCATCAATATGCATACATTGCGATAGCCAAACGACAATAGGAAGGGCAGAGAGCGTTATGTATAACGGGAAATCTCCTCACATACGACGGAGAAATAATATCGTTTGAAAACTACTCTCTAGTGGAGTTATCACTATTAAGTCTAGAGATAACATCATGGATCCGCTTACAAAAGGCTTAACTAGAGAGGTAGTTGAAAGGTCATCGAAGGGAATGGGTTTAAGGCTTAAGACAAGTCATCATGGCGGTAACTCTACCTAGCAGACTGGAGATCCCAAGAGCTAGGTTCAAAGAGATCAAACAAAGTTATGAATGACGGTTCGACATTGTCAAATAACTGAATCCATTCTCGTGATGAAGACAATGTTCAGGAATAAGGATACAACATTAAGGCTTTTTAACGAGTTAATAAAGCTTAAGTTGTTTAATGGTTTTTAAGTTTGGCAGGTATGACCAAATAGTGTATCTACGTGATGACACGTTTTAGAAATCACCTATGTAAGTGTGAAGTGTAAGCCGCTTCAAAGAGAATGATAGAAAAAGCCCATTCTCTATACACTTATGAAACCAGGCGGTGTTCATGGCTGAAACAAACACGGCCGTGAGAACCATAGATGGTAAAGGGTTGATTGTGTGACATGTGGTTGTCTAGGTATACACCAAAGCTCGACGGTTCAAAGAGATCAGATCTACCGATTGACCGAGTATATCCGACATATGTTCACTACGGAAAGTTCAAAGGGAAACCTACTTATCCAGATGCAATTAATCCTTGCTTGTAAATCACACACTTGTCTGTGCATTCGTTTTCCTTATAGCCATTCCCCATTCATGTGGGGGATTGTTGGGTTTTAGTTAAGTTGAATGGGAAATATTTCTGAAAAGATGTAACTAAACTGAAAAGGTGCAACTCAAAGGTTGCAACTTTTCACTAAACCAGAGCAATGGCTATATAAATCTGTTCAGTCCTTCAGATATTCCTTACGAATTTTCTGAAATTTTCTATTCTTCTACTCTTCTTAAAAGTTTCTTTTCTGTGTGATATACTGCCATTGAGTGGTTCGCCGCTATCAGAATTTGGAGTACTACTATTCTGGTAAGATAATCGTTCTATCCTGGGAGGGGATATTCCATCAACCTCGAGTACTGTGAGGGGAATAATTTCCTTAAGGACACACTTTGAACTAAGTGGGCTCGATTATATTCTGAAAATATTTTTCTAACACTGTTTCTGTTCATTTTTCAGTTTCTGTAATTTCCTGGTTTTAAGGTTTTACAGATTGTGTAATCTGTTTTTTCCTAAGTGTTTTATAGATTCTAAAACTTTATTTAAACTTATACAGATTATTTTGCCAACAGTAATATATGTGGAAAGTTTCAGTTTGAGAAGCTAACTGATGGACAACTTAAAAACTCAAAGTCAGTCAATCACACTATCCAAACCTCACGTGATCGGTTGAACCATTTGAAATCTTTACAATAATGAGAAAAAGAAATGGTAAAGACACATATATCTACCTCATGTAATATTGGTGATTAGTATTTCTTTTTTGAGCCAAAAAAAAGATATTAAGATGTAAAAAGCAACGGACTAAGAATGATATTCAGATGCTAGCTTTCCGAAAAATATTACTATTGTATTCATTATTCTGCATCTTCAAATCAACATTAGGCAAACTTTTGAGGAAAGGAACCTACATATAACTGGCGATCAGGAGGAGTACCAGATAACTTTACATGTCATTATCGGTAGGATATAGTATACCCGAAATGTGTTCTTCTGAGAAGTTGAGGGTATTTGCATTGGAATTAATTGAAACAGTGTAGAGATCAAATAATTCATCCTGATCATTCTCTTCCTATCCATGTTGATGATTAGACGAGGAAATTCCAGTTAACTTGCTCAAACCTTCAAGTTCAATATCGATTGGGCTCCTCTCCATTTTCCTCAAGTTTTACCTTAGATTAGAGGCATATGACATGGATTAGAATTAATGACTAAGATTTAATTGATTAAAGCAAGACCCTAAATATAGTTTATATAATTAATAACTTATCCATAAATATATTAAAATACTTTCTCTCTCTTCCTATTTAATATTCCATCTTTTTTTCAATCATGATAACTCTTTAATAGTGATATTTTTCATTATATAGACAACTCTTTCAGAAATATACAATTACCAATTGAATAATGGGGTCTATATTATGTGAATTAGTAAGCATCCTAATTGAAAAAATGAAAAATATCACCAATTGAATAATTGAGTCTATTAGGGGAAAACAATTAAGTGGCAAAAAATAATCTGGTAAATTAGAAAAGATATTTTAGTGGGTAAGAAAAGTAAATAGGAAGAGAGAGAAAAATATTCTAATGTATTTATGGATAAGTTATTAATAATGTAATCATGGTTAGGGCCTTGTTTTAGTCAATTAAATCTTACTCATTAATTCTAATCCATGTCATGTGTCTCTAATCCAAGATAGAACTTGAGGAAAATTGAGAGAAGGGAAATGGAGAGGAGCCCAATCCGTTCCATAGCCACTTCCTTCATTGTAGGCCTATCTTCTCCATGCAATTGAAGACAGCTCTTCACTAGCTCAACCATCTTTTTGAGTTGCTCAAGACTCTCTTCTCGCAAAACAGGTCGATCAAGAATTTGAAATAAGCGATTGTTATTCACTGACGTAACAAAATGATCAGCCAAATTCTTTTGTTCATCGTTTCTAGCTCTAATAAGAGGTTCTAGCCCCGTTAGAAGTAAGTGTAAGCATCACTTTTTTCCGTCAATTGACTTGTGCACAAATAATTAGGATCCAAGTACCCAAATGTATTGGGATCGAAAAAAGCAGGGTGTCATGCGGAAGCTAATAGTTGCAAACCTTGGACGGTCGACGATAAATCAGACGACAAAAAGAACTATACTAAAATAAGAATAATATTATCATATGATTTGATCAAGTGACCTACATATTAAAAACCCTAATTTAAAAGAAAGCATTAAAAACTATGGAGAGAATAAAACCCCCTAAACAAAACTCTTTAACGAATATATTGTGGATGTTCTTATGTTTTTGTTTAAAGGGAATATCCTCAATTTATAGAAGTGTAAAACTTCTCCTCTAAGAAAAGGGATAAATATGGAAGAGTCCTTTTCTACCAAGAATTTATTTTTAAAGTAAAACACATTCATGATAGAACCCAAATAAGATAGGAAATTCAACGCAAACCCTAACAAAATGTCCCTTGAACTAATGTAGTCACATGTGTTTGATTTAGAGGAATTAACCTTGAAGCTCCAAAATCTGGCACTTTAGCTGTGTAAACACTATCTTAGCTATATCTATATAAAGCCGGACATAGGCCCACTGACGTGGCACGCCTCACAGCGCAGAAAACTTTATTTTTAATTTTCTTAGATTTTTGCCATTTTCCTCAGGTTTTTGCCGTTCTAAAATTATTTTTTCCCCTAGAAACCGGTTAATAAATGATATTGTAACTGTTGCCTCATTCGTTCCAATTCCTCACACCTCTTTCTCTTCCAAACTACCCGAACCTCTTAATCAGGGCATCTTCTCCATCTCTTTTCCCTAACCAAAAACATAGCACAAATACAGAGAACTTCATATATCATCTATGGAGACTAGAGAAAAGACCAAGCAATTTATTGAAAAAGTTGGTGTCATTGTGGGTAGCCGAGCCATGTTAATAAAAGGTTGCAGCGATTTCAGTCAAACAACAAAGCTAATAAAGTGAATTCACTTTTACAACATTTCAAATTTAGACTCTAAAGATTGCATAATAATGGCTGTTGAAGAAGTTGTTTAGTCGTCTATTCTCAAATAGAGATGCAAAAGAGAGATAGACGATTTAGCAGATGTGATTGCGTTGCAGATCTCTTTCCTCCTTATTTTAAGGTAGTACTAAAATTTTATTGAATTGATCAGTTGATTTTTTTGTAGCTACAAATTTGTGAATTCACCTGTTTCTTCAATTTATTTTTTCGCCAGTTTTGAGCTCTTTGTTGGTCTGCTGGGATTAACTCATTGCCTATTGTGAATAACAAATGGTGTTTTTGTCCAGTTATGAGTTTGCTTGCATTGCGAAAAGAAAATTTATTTTAGTTTGCTGAATTTGTTGACTTAGTAGTATCTTTATTAGCATCTTTATTTAGGTTGGTGCTTATCTCCATTCGTCTTCCAAAAACAGTGAAACGCTGCAACACCATGTTAGCGGGATGCCTGTTTGGGTAGTGATAAAAGTAGAAACAACGGAATGTGAGAGGGTTATTTTTTCCAAACTCTCTCTCTATGGACATTGCCGATGTCGGTTTATGATCCTGGTCCCGAGGCCAAGGAAGAAACGCATTAATGCTGGCATTGCATTGTTCTGGATAATGGCAAAATGGATCTTTGATTATATATGGACCACTTTGGTGCTTTCCTATGTATGTCAAACAACTAATTTCCTTCGCCTATTACTAGGGCTTTGAATCCATATCAGCGACTAAGAAAGGAATCCATCAGCTTAGAGATGCTGAGGACCTTTTGCTTTGCAGCACCAGGTGACGACATTATGGTGAAAACTTCTTCGTTTATCTATGGAAGGTTTCTGCTACCTCTTTTGCTTTGGCTGATTGTAGTCGTGGATCATTTTATTGTGCATAAACTGTTGGGTTGAGGTCCACCCATGTGGGAAAGAAGAAAAGTGGCCGAAAGTGAAAGTTGAGACATCATAACGATGTTGGCCGAAAGTGAAAGTGGAGACATCATAGCGATGTTGGCCGAAAGTGAAAGTAGAGATTTTTTTTTTTTTGCTTGAAATCTCAACTATAAATAGAGGCACTTCTTCTCATTCTAAATACACCAAAAATTGAAGAAGACAACGCATTCCAAAGAGAGAAAAAATCTAAGAGAAATACTCTTAGTGAAAGGCCTAAGCAAGAGAAGGTTTTTTTGGAGAGAATTTGTTTTGTAAAAATTCTTGAGTGTAATTGGGATTGGAGTTGTGAGATTGAGTATTGTAAACACTTGTAATATTTCTTCTTTAATAAAATCTGCAGCAGCAACGTGGACGTAGCTCTCACATTGAGGATGAACCACTATAAATCTGTGTGTGCTATTTATTCTTCGCTTACATCACGGCGTAAGTAGTTTCTGTCTAAGGTGGTTGGTATTTAAGTGGTCCAGCTGTGACCCTCCAATCTTTCCTGGGAACCTGCTTACAAAGGTCGGATTTGGGATTCAAATCCAAACAATTGGTATCAAAGCAACAGGTTGTGTTGTGATTTTAGAAACGATGGGAGGCGAAGATGGTATGACGCACGACATCGGTAAATTCGATGGTACAGATTTTACGTTCTGGAGAATGCAAATTGAAGATTATTTATATGGCCGAAAGCTTCATGAACCTCTGAGTCTGAAACCAGAGGAGATGAAGCAAGCAGATTAGGATCTCCTCGACAGACAAGTTCTGGGAGTCATTCGGCTGACGCTGTCGAAAAACGTTGCTCACAACGTGGCAAAAGAGAAGACCACCGCAGATATGATGAAGGTATTGTCTGACATGTATGAGAAACCTTCGGCAAATAATAAGGTATTTCTCATGAAGAAACTATTTCATCTAAAGATGATGGAAAATGCTCATGTTGCTGCACACGTAAATGAATTCAATACCATTGTAAATCAATTGTCATCGGTAAAAATTGATTTCGATGATGAAGTGCAAGCTCTAATTTTGTTGGCATCCCTACCAAATAGCTGGGAGCCAATGAAAGCAGCGGTTAGTAATTCTGTCGGCAGTCACAAACTAAAGTTCAACGATGTTAGGGATCGTATCCTTGCTGAGGAGGTGCGCAGGACAGATTCTGGAGAGGCATCGACGAGTTCTGCTTTTAATGTTGAAAACAGAAGCAAAAATAATGACAGAAACTACAACCGAAATAGGGGCAGATCGAAGTCAAGGAATGGCAGGGGTCAATCCAGACCAGGACAAACACTTGAGTGTTGGAACTGTGGAAAACCAGGTCACCTCAAGAAGAACTGCAGGGCGCCAAAGAAGCAGGACAACAAGGGGGTGGGAATTAACGCTGCTACGGAAGACATTGGCGATGCGTTGTTGCTATCGGTTGACAGCCCGATAGACTCTTGGGTGCTTGAATCATGAGCGTCCTTTCATACCACCCCCACATCATGATATAATGACAAACTACGTGGCTGGGAATCTCGGCAAAGTTTATTTAGCTAATGGAGAGCCGCTAGACGTTGTTGGCACGGGAGACATTAATTTGACGATGTCAAATGGATCCTCGTGGAAGATTACAAAAGTTAGACATGTTCCAAAGCTGATGCGAAACCTGATCTCAGTAGGTCAACTTGATGATGAGGGATATGATCTCAACTTTGGTAATGGGTCTTGGAAGGTGGCAAAAGGTGCTATGGTAGTTGGCCGAGGAAAGAAGATTGGCACTCTCTACATGACGACTAGCTGTCGTGATACTGTTGCTGTGGTTGACAACACAAAGAAGACAGATTTGTGGCATTGTCGGCTGGGGCATATCAGCCAGAAGGGGATGAAGCTGTTGGTGACAAATGGCTTAATTCCGGAGCTAAAGACGGTGGACCTTCATACGTGTGAGAGCTGCATTCTCGGAAAACAAAAGTGAGTAAGCTTCTCAAATGCAGGCAGGGAGTTGAAGGTCGAGAAGCTGGAATTGGTGCACACAGACGTGTGGGGACCTACCACTGTCCCCTCTCTTGGAGGATCACACTACTACGTGACCTTCATTGATGATTCAACCAGGAAGGTATGGGTTTACTTTATGAAAAATAAATCCGATGTGTTTAGTGTGTTCAAAAGATGGAAAGCCATGGTCGAGAATGAAACAAACCTCAAGTTAAAGTGTTTGAGGTCCGACAACAGCGGAGAATACACCGATGGTGATTTCAAACGGTACTGTGCCGATAATGGGATCAAGATGATGAAGACTATTCCTGGAAAGTCGCAACAAAATGGAATAGCCGAAAGAATGAACCGAACGTTGAACGAGCATGCTCGGAGTATGATAATACACTCTGGACTGCCCATGACATTCTCGGCAGATGCAGTCAATACCACGACCTTCTTAATTAATCGAGGACCGTCAGTTTCCTTGGATTTCAGAATTCCAGAAGAAGTCTGGAGTGGCAAGAAGGTAAATCTTTCATTTATGAAAGTGTTCGGCTACTTATCATATGTTCATAACGATGACACGGCTAGAAGCAAGCTTGATCCAAAATCAAAGAAGTGTTACTTTATTGGCTATGGTGACACCGATCTTGGTTACCGATTTTGGGATGAACAAAATCGGAAGATCATCCGAAGCAGGAATGTTGTCTTCAACGAAGAGGTACTGTACAAAGACAAGTTACAAAAAAATTCAGAATGTCAGGACAAGGAATCGGAAATAGTCCATTTGAAGGACTTCCCGACACCTGAGCCGCAGCCAGGTACAGCCGTGGCAGAGGAAAAAACAATCCGAGAAAGTGTTGATTCTGAAACAAATAAACAGACGCCAATCACAGAACTGCGTAGATCATCTAGGATCAGGAAGCCGATTCACATGTATTCTCCATCCCTCAACTACATTCTACTCACTGATAGAGGGGAGCCGGAATGTTATGAAGAAGCAATGCAAGTCGATGAATCGACTAAGTGGGAGCTGGCAATGAAAGATAAGATGGATTCACTATCGGCAAATTATACATGGGAGTTAGCCAACTTTCCAAAGGATAAGAGGGCATTGCAAAACAAATGGGTTTATCGGATAAAGGAAGAACCCAATGGAAGCAAGCGTTATAAAGCAAGGCTAGCAAAGGGATTTCAACAGAAAGAAGGCATCAACTATATGGAGATCTTCTCTCCCATAGTCAAGATGGTGACTATCAGAATTGTTCTTGGACTGGTAGCAAAGGAAAATCTACATCTGCAACAGATGGACGTGAAAACTGCATACGGTGATCTAGACGAGGAAATCTACATGCGACAGCCGGAGGGCTTCAAAGTCAAAGGAAAGGAGAATCTGGTGTGCAAACTTCAAAAGAGTCTGTACGGACTAAAACAGGCTCCAAGACAGTGGTATTTAAAGTTTGACAGCTTTATGAAGAAAGCTGATTTTTCAAGGTGCGAGGCAGATCACTGTTGTTACTTCAAGAAATTTTAAGACTCGTACATGATACTGCTACTCTATGTCGACGACATGCTAATCGTAGGAGCAAACCTACAGGAGATTGATCGGTTGAAAAAAGGGTTATCGGAAGAGTTTGCAATGAAGGATTTGGGAGCTGCAAAGCAAATCCTTGGGATGAGAATCGATCGAAGCAAGAAGGGCATCAAACTCTCACAAGAAGAATATATGAGGAAAGTTATCAAAAGGTTCAACATGTATGATGCCAAGCCAGTCAGCACTGCCTTGGCTGGACATTTTCGGTTGTCAAAGGATCAATCGTCGAAAACCGAGGATGAGAAGAAGCTGATGGACAAAATACCTTATGCATCTGAAATCGGTAGTCTTATGTATGTAATGATATGTACAAGGCCAGACATTGCACATGCAGTGGGAGTTGTCAGCCGATTTATGAGCAATTCGGGAAAGCAACACTCGGAGGCTGTGAAGTGGATATTCAGCTATCTGAAAGGCAGCTCGAGTTCAGCTCTGTATTTCCGAAAATCAGAAACAGGATTGCAAGGGTATGTTGATGCTGACAACGGTGGTGATGTTGATAGCAGAAAGAGCACATCCGGGTATGTTTACACCTTCGGAGGTACTGCAATCTCTTGGGTTTCCAAGTTGCAAAAGATAGTAGCTCTCTCTAGTTGTGAGGCTGAGTACGTTGCTGTGACGGAGGCCACAAAGGAAATGATGTGGGTACAATCTTTTCTGCGGGAATTGGATCAGGACCACGAGGGAAGTGGGCTATATTGTGATAGTCAAAGTGCCATTCATTTGGCAAAGAACCCGGTCTACCATGCTCGAACGAGCACATACAACTCCGGTACTATTTCATTAGATCAGCTTTGGAAGATGGAGCGTTAGTGCTTGAGAAGATCGCAGGGAGTCAGAATCCAGCAGACATGCTGACAAAGGCAGTGACGATAGACAAACTGAAGCTATGTTCAGCTTCAGTTGGCCTGCACGAAGTATGAAACTAGGAAAGAGCTGCTGCATCGATCAAAGTGTGAAGACAAATTAAAATTAGCCTTCAAGTGGGAGAATTGTTGGGTTGAGGTCCACCCATGTGGGAAAGAAGAAAAGTGGCCGAAAGTGAAAGTTGAGGCATCATAACGATGTTGGCCGAAAATGAAAGTGGAGACATCATAACGATGTTGGCCGAAAGTGAAAGTAGAGATTTTTTTTTTTTTTGCTTGAAATCTCAACTATAAATAGAGGCACTTCTTCTCATTCTAAATACACCAAAAATTGAAGAAGACAACATATCCCAAAGAGAGAAAACAATCTAAGAGAAATACTCTTAGTGAAAGGCCTAAGTAAGAGAAGTTTTTTTTTTTGAGAGAATTTTTTTTGTAAAAATTCTTGAGTGTAATTGGGATTGGAGTTGTGAGGTTGAGTGTTGTAAACACTTGTAATATTTCTTCTTTAATAAGATCTGCAGCAG
The DNA here is from genome assembly GCF_019175385.1 of Lycium barbarum. Taxonomy (NCBI): domain Eukaryota; kingdom Viridiplantae; phylum Streptophyta; class Magnoliopsida; order Solanales; family Solanaceae; genus Lycium; species Lycium barbarum. The sequence goes on along the minus strand of NC_083344.1, from coordinate 114,539,165 downwards.
CAACGTAGACATAGCTCTCACATTGAGGGTGAACCACTATAAATCTGTGTGTGTTATTTATTCTTCGCTTACATCACGGCGTAAGTAGGTTCTGTCTAAGGAGGTTGTATTTAAGTGGTCCAGTTGTGACCCTCCAATCTTTCCTGGGAACCTGCTTACAAAGGTCGGATTTGGGATTCAAATCCTAACATAAACTTCATGTCGCAGTGAATTGCAAAGGCCACACAAGACTTAGTGACTCTTTCCCAAGAACTTTCAATGGCACTTTTTCATAAACCAATAGGCCAAGAAGAGTTAGTTCTATATTTCTATTAGATGTGGAATCACATAAAGATCTGACATCGTTTTTAGTTGTGGAATTGGATGCCCCTGGCTTGCCCATGCTTCTCACATTCAGTATGCGCAGAAGCCTCTGCTTGCTGAAGCTATACCAATCTTTCACACATCCTCTTGCATCCGTTCTCGATGAAGTATTAAAGGGTTTATAATATTTATCATCATGGACATATTCTCCGCAATCTTAAAATAAGTTTGATTCTTAGTTAAATTCATTAAAAGTTCTTTTTGTTGCATCATTTAAGCATTTGATGACATCAGTTAGAGGTATCATGAGGCTTATGATGCTGGTGAGATTCCGTAAGTTGTTTAAGACTTCTCTCAAGACTTGCTTGATTAGTCATGATCTAATTTCTGGAAGTCATTAGAAGTAATATTATATCTAATGTCATGTTACGATCTCTTTGGGATCCACACAGGGAGTGAATTCATTCCCCAGGATAACTTTCTGCTACATCTATGAGACTATGACAATGTTAACAAGGAAAATTTCTCAATTCCTAATTGTAATTTAACACCTGTATGGACAAAAAAGATTATTACTATGAGAAGTTGGGTAGCTGAAGTGGACTTTCTTCAGAGATATTGCAGCCAAAATGAAGATATGAACAGTTAAACAGGATAGCACCCGAGGACATGGTGCATTTATATGATTTCAAGTAATTATTCTTTTTCACTTACATGATCTGTCTATTTTATATTCTTATCTAAAGGAAGTCTTTTCATTGATCAATTTACTTTTCCCCCAATTATTTTCAACAGGTCTGGTATTTGGTTGTTCGGCATAACTGTCCCATAACTTGCTCATGGTCATGTTCATTTCTCAAGATATCCTCCGATGAAGGTACCTTAATTAGGATAGTTACCGCTTGCTACATTTCGTTTCTTTTGGAGCCACTCTAATCATATTTGCATTACATGTTTTGTACTACTCAGCTGTTTCTAATAACATTACAAAATGCAAGCCCAACCTTTATTATGAGAGATCATGAGAGGCACAAAGTTTTTTGAGGAACAAAGTTTTTTGTTCTCTTAAGGTGTTATTTGAATACTAATTACCCGACTCTTAAATGATAATTTTGTTGGCTGTCGTTAGTGTTTACGGTGCTCTTATGTACAACTTGCTTTATATTGAAACAAGCCTTTAATTTTGTCACCTCTGAATTTTCTACATTTGAAGGAGAGTTCAATTAGTTCTCGGATACTATTTGATGGTTCGGCTACTAGAAACATTCGATGTTGACTCTTGAGTGTTGCTTTATGATGTTATTGTCAAATACTATTATACGAGAACTGAAACTATAAATTGGCTGACACCATACGTGCGACTTTCTATGCTTATAGGCATGAGCTTCCCTCCTTTTTAGCTTCCAGTTTTCACTTTCTTTTTCTCTTGTGGCTTATTAGTTCAAGAATGAATCTGCCGTATTTTCACGTCTTCTATTGGGACTTAGGAGATCATTACATTTGGACTATATTTATTTGATTGAAATGGGATGAAACTGTTAGGTTTAGTTTTAAAACCCTGGGTGAAAGTTAAAACATCAAGACATTGTGTAGTGTTTTACTCTGAGCTATATGGACTTACTCAGAAAGCAATACTCTTCACTTAATTTCACACAATGTTTCTTTCTGGCTTCTGTACACTTCCATTTAATCCTCACTCAAATCAAAACTCCCCACACCCAAAATCCATTTAATTAATCTTGTGCTTTCATTCAAATATACGAGGACGTTAAATAGAGTAATATTAGCTCTGCCTAATATAAATCCAACAGCTATATGCCACAATTGAAACAGGGTAAGCCACTTGGCTTAAAGCAGTCAAAAGCTCTTCAAGTACTATACCGATATCCATAAAAGGTTGCTCTATCTCTTTCATTGTTTGTTTTAGAAGTATAATGTTATGAGGGAAAGATTGATGTGGAGGCCCCGTTTAACTTTGAAAGATACTTTTGTATGTGAGACAAGTGTTATAATATTGTCTGCTGTGAGACCTTGGCATTGGAAATACCTTTTTTGTCTCTCTTTTGTACAGTGGCAAGTTAGTTGTGAAAACGGTTGAAGATACTTTTAGATCGAGTTGGATGAATGTTCAACTCTGGAAAGACCTGCTTTGCAGCTGAAGAAACGGAAAAGCATTTGGAAGAGGTGTCAGTCTGCAAGGGTTAAAACTAGATGTGTTTCTAAAGGGAAGTCTACTACTGTATGGTCTTGAAGCTCACGTGTCTTAGTTTGTTTGACCTCTGGTGTAAATAACATTTTATCGTAATAAGTATTTATGGCAGTTTTTTTTTATGTGTATGGTTGAATTTATTTATTTTATGGGAAAATATTGTTAAGGCCGTTGTAAGACTAATTAACCAACACTTAGTTAAGGCCTCTGTACGAATAAATAGCACTTAATCGCTGTAGTTAAGGCCTCTGTACGAATAAATAGCACTTAATCGCTAGTGTTTGGCTTTATTATTGGAACTTTTGTTTACTCATGAATGATATTGCTTGCTGCCTTTTTGAACGTTTTGCTATCATCAAGTTGTGTGAGATTTTTCTAACAAACCTTGATCAATAAATATTTGTTCGGTATTGAATTTGTTAGAGCTGAATTTTTTTTTTCCATTTAGGTGCTAACCTTGAGAGTTTAATTAAAAAGATTTAATAGTGTTATGGTTGGATAGTAGAGAAAACAAAAAAATGATCAAAGAGTAAAGATTGATATCTAAATTAGAAGAAATAAATCGATAAGTATTTAACCTCATTTTGATTTCTTTTGATGAGCGTGTGAAGCGCGGACAAATTTACTAGTTAACAGTCTATTAACAGACTTAATGTCCCTATGAATTATAGGCATGATGCAAATGAATGAAGGTAAGCAAGTGTAGCGGGCTATCTTTGCTGCAATCCTTAAATGGTTTTGCGAAGTTAACCAACCCACTCCACGTTGATTGTGAATGTGCTCATAAAGAGTTCCTTTAGAGACGTAATCATAAACCAATAAAGGAATTTCATCTTCCAAACAACACCCAAAGAGCCTCACCATTTTTTGATGGTTGATTTGAGTGAGAATAAGCACCTCATTGATAAACTGCTCAATTTGAATCTCATCCACAATTCTAGATTTTTTAATGGCAACCATGCGAGTATCACGTAACACGCTTCTATATACTATCCCATTGCCACCACGACCAATAGTTCTGTCTTTGGCGTAATTGTTTGTGGCTTTCTTGAGCTCCTCACCTGTAAATATTCTTGTTAGGGGAGATTCTGCGCTTCAATAATAAACCGCCATTTTGTTGGAAGAACTTCTCCCTAACTTTGATCAATTTTCTTTTCTTGATGCTGAAATAGAGCCAAGTTATCCCAACAATTAGGGATATAAATCCGACTCCCATACCTGTGTAAATGCAATTACTAATTAGTGGAGTTGAACTTTCATTGTCTTTTTCAATTCAAAAGCAAGGGATTGGACACATTCATTTTACTATAGAATGTGTATGCTTACAGATTGGTGTTCCAAGTGGCTTGTTTCAGACACATAAAAGAACGTTCTGTATCATTCAAATGGTCTCGATTTGTGAAAAATATCGAGCAATTTTTGGTCTAAGATCAAATCATTACATGAAAAGTATGGAGTTCGTATTTTGGTTATAATAAAAATATTATGGGAAAACAAAAATACTGCTCCGCCACTTGTTTTGTACATGTATGAAATCAAAACATTAAAAACCAAATTTTGGTTGTATAAGAAAACTGTGTAACATAGTATGAAATGAAGTGGGAAAAAAAAAACAATCAATAATTTATGGAGTGATAACGAGGACTCCAAGCTTCCAAGTCATTTTATAGCATGGAAAAGAATATTAGTACTAAGTATTTGTTTTTGTGGTTATGAAAGTTTTTCAAGATATTTACCTAGAGAGAACTTGATCCATGGAAACTGAGAGTGGGGAGCAATACATGAACCAGAGGCGGATCTATTAAGGGTCGGGGGGTGCCACGCCACCAGCAAGCCTTGCCCGAAACCCTGTGTATATATATGTATATATACAGAAGCTATGTACAAATATTTAATGTGGCACCCCCACTACAGTAACCGGCTGGTGCCAGCGGACAGAGGCTTTGATTCCTTCTCTCTGGTCGTGGGATCGAGTCCCAGCGACTGTATGTTGCACTTTAATTCTTTTTTTTTTACCCTTGCTGCTCAACAGACAACAATGAACAGTAGCAACGTGACTGGGTGTCACGCCCCGAACCCATGGCCTGGACGTAACACGACACTCGGTGCCTGACTGTATGTGACCGAGCGAACCACACGGCTTGCTGATTCATCATGATACATAACATAAGCGAAATATAACGTGAATGCACGATGAGCCTTTATAAAAACGTAGTAAGTCATAATACTTAATAAAATACTTGTTTAAACATGAGTGCGGAAATAACATGAATGAGCCAAAATGGCTATACGACTCCGAATGTGTGACATGACATAACTGACTTATCTAGTCTATGAAACCTCTATTATGAATCTGACTGGAAAACATACTTACTGGGACAAGGCCCCCAGCATACCTTAGATGCATAACTAATCATAAACAGAGGTTAACTAGACTCCGAATGAGATGGGGCTGTCACGACCCAGCTAGGGGCCGCGACGGGTACCCGGGGCTAACCTCCGAGCACCACTCGTTCTATGTCTCATCATACTCATTTCATGCTCTTTTATTACTTTTATACTCAAATCGTAGGAAAATCATATTTCATATAAAACATAAATACTTATATATATGCCTCTTGGCCATTAAAATAACATTTATACTATATAGCATCTCGTGAGACCATCTAACCCACACTGCGTATCTACGAGCCTCTACTGGATAACTAGACATATACATATATACACAAAAACATAGTCCGACTGGCACCTCCGAAATAGTGGAGTGCTCCTGTAAATCTGCTGATAGCTCCTATAGGTTTGCGCCGCCTCTCTGTCTACCTGTGGGCATGAACACAGCGTCCAAAGAAAACGGACGTCAGTACGAATATTGTACTGAGTATGTAAGGCATAACAATGAAAATACGTCAATGAGATAAAGGAAACATCAATAAGGAGAAACTGTATGTGACTGTCTCGTATAGAAGAAATAGCACATGCTGACTTACTTCATATCCATCATTATAGCATATATTGCTGCGGAACGTGCAGCCCGGTCCATACATCATCATTATATAAATATATCGCCGCGGAACGAACGGCCCGATCCATATATCATCATATATAAATATATTGTCGCGGAACGTACGGCCCGATCCATATATATAATATAGTATATTAGTGCCGAGGAACCTACGGCCCGATCCATCACCCATATATCCCGCGTCCGGGCACCCTATATACATATACATATCATCATCATAATATATGCATAAGAACTCAAGGACAACTATACTTTATCGGGGTGACGTAAGGTCGTGATCTCCCGATTTCATTATGGACATCTATAAGTATCCTGCCTCACCATGAAGGAAGAAGTGTATAAGGTGAGTGTATGCCATAACAGACATCTGTAACTTAATAGTGTTCTGCCTCACCTTGAAGGGACAATACATAAGGTGAGTGTATACAATACATGACATACTTAACTTAATGGTATGCTGCTTCACCTCGGAGGAAACAATGTATGAGGTGAGTGTATACAACATACGACATCATCAGCGTTATAGGAATGTCATAACATGAACTCTAGAGTCTTTAGACTCAAGCTTATCATCATTGTACTCATAACATATCTCTTATCTCATATAGCTATTCATGATCATAGACTCTTGACTTTCTGTGGTATATATAGAGAATTCATGTAGAGAAAGGAGAATCATACCATCGGATTCATGCCATAGAAAGAAAGGACTAGCCTCACATACCTTTGACGTTTACTATTCTTATCGCTTGCTTGTTCTCTTTTGATGCTCACGTTTCTACCTTCAAGAAAAGTCGTATTAACATCAGTCAATCGATTACTTAAACGTGCTTACTATTTCTAGGAAAATTTGGGCAGCATTTCCTTTGTTTATACTACTCTCCCCATGCCATATTTCAACTCCCAAACATCAATAATAGCATTCATAATATCATCGTCATTATTCAATTCCTACAATTTACTCTCATGGTCATCCATAGTCATAAACATACTACAACCTTACCTTCATCCCCATATAATGTTTCTCATGTGTTCTTGATATCATTTATAACATAGCTATTCTCGTAACATACGAAGAATCATGATTCATATTAAGTTACAACTCAAAATCGTCACTATTCCCATATTTGTAACCCATTTTCTACACTCTCCTATAATCCAAGTGTTTCAACGTATAAATACTTTAATCACCATGAGAAAGTCATAAAACGTACCTTGAATGATGGTTGAACAAGCCTTGAGTGGAGTTTTCCCTTCTAGCACCAAAACCCTACTTTCTCTCTTTGGATTTCCTTGAGGAAGATGAACTTTACTTGGGTTTCATACACTTTGATTCATGGATTTGATGCTGTTAATCTTGGTTTCCTTTGATTTTTCTTGTGGATGGAAGTTTAGGGAGGGTTCTAGAGGGTTTTCGGACCAAAAATGGTGAAAAGATGGGTTAAAAACGAAGTTGGGTCTATATATAATTGTCCAGAAGATTCTGGACTGACACAACATGCGACACGCTTCGCGAGTCGCGAGCATGATCCGCGAGTCGCAGGTGGTGTCGCGGAGCTTTCCAGATGACCGAACCTCACTGGCACAATCTGCGATGAAACGGCGTTGTCGCGGGTCGTGTCCGCGAGTCGCAGGTCATCCGCGATTCGCGGATGGTGTCGCGGATGGTGCCCGTAACAGTCTGTCGTAGAATGGCCATAACCTTTGATCCCAATATGCTGTGGGGGCCCACGACCTATGGTTAGAAAGCTCTTTCCATTATCTACAACTTTAATCCTGTGGTGTTGTTCCCAAATTCCAACTGTATAATAGCGTTTTGTCCCCTCCAAATCAGATCATCCGAAAACATTTTCCTTAACTCGCCCTTTTGGATGGCTTATGCCCATATTTGGCTTATGGGTCCTTCTTGAAACTTACTTAACACTTCATTACCAATATAAGGGAAATTATAACTCTCCTCCAAATTGCCATTAAGACACCATTACTTCGACACTCGTAATTCTGGCCCGACGCACCACATATACCTTGCTTTCCTTAACAACTTTCGTCTCCTACCCCAAATATCTTTGAAACCTCATTTATAATAATTAAATATTATTTCTTACTTATCAAAATATCGTATGCACCATGCCCTTCGTCAGTCAATTCACTGTGCATGAACGAAAAATTTTCCGAGGTGTAATAGGGGCTCACCAATAAGCTGGTACGTGCAGATCCTAATGAGCGGAGGTGTCGTCCTGTAAGTTCGTACCTGCATCGTGAAATGCAGGCCCCCGGGCAATAAAAGGGAACGTCAGCACATTGAATGTACTGGTATGTAAAACAACTGAAAGAAATAACATGGGACATGGAATAACATGATAAGAACTAAAATTGAAAACCTGGACATGAACATGAGCATGAGTACATATATATATATATATATATATATATATATATATATATATATATATATATATATATATATATATATTTAAGTAAAACATGATAAGTAGGGAGACCAATAACTTATAACCGATCCATGGTCTGGTGCTTGCGTCCCACCAGCAGAACACTCAGTCCTTTCCAGGGAACATGAGATTTGATAAAATATGAAAGGATCCAATCATTATGAGAGATCGTCCGGGACATGGGTGGAGCGATCCTCATCCTACGGTGGCTACGTAGTTTCAGGCTATCTGAAGCCCTCCTCGGTAATTAATGCAACTCCCAAAACATGAACATGTAAAATAGTGGCACTTGCTGCCCATGGTATTTCATGAATCATAACTTGCTTGTACATATTGTTCATGAATCATAACTTGCTTGTACATGGTTTTCATGAGATAACTTGTCATAGTCTTGCAAAACATATTTTTGGTTCATGAGTAATAACAATAGTTCGTAATCATATATATATATACTTGACTTGATAACATGTTTGTAACTTACTGGATGAAATCATAAAGTTTCATATAAACATAATGAGAACACATGAGGAAGAATTCATGATTCATGGATTAAGCTAGGATTCCTAATAACCGTAATGGAAGATTAGGAATACAATAACGAATATAGATACAAAATTCATGTACATAAATACATAAATACGGGCTACCAATATGTTGGGTTTAATGCCCTAGGATTTGAACTTCATGGATTTTAAGAAACGGATCATAGGGAAGAACATAGAGATTCCCACATGTGGATGGAAGTTCTACATACCTTGACTTCCTGCTTTTGAGCGTATCACAATGCCTTTCAATCCCTTCAACTTTAATCTATAGCAATACAGGTCATAGGGATTCTATATTAGCAACAATATCCATGCTTGATCATCTAAGCATTTTATCAAACACTTGGTGGGCATGAAGCTCCACAACCTTCATTAATGGTGTTTTCTTCACTCAATCCCCATTCTATTACTTCTAGCTGATTCTACAATCTCAATTAGATGTAATTAACATCATTTTTCATCACCCACGTGAATACAACAATCCCAAGTCAACAATCCAAAAACTCTAGCATAGTTCATATAATTCTCTTTATCAAACCCATTTGTTATTCTCCCAAGAACTCATCAATTCACAACTATAATTGTTTAGAGAGTAGAAACATTACCTTTTTTAAGTCCAATCCTCTTGAATTCGGGTTCTAGGGTTTCCACATCCAACAATAATGTTCCAATCCTAACTCTATGGATTAGAAGAGTTTACTCAAGTTAGAAAGGGATTAGGGACTTGAATTCAACCTAGAATCATGATAAAACTTACCTTGGAAGTTCTTGAAGTTTTGGACTTGTTCTCTCTGAATTTGGGGTGAGTTTTCGTGAATGGGATGTTGAGGAAATAACCCCAAATCCTAATTATAACAAAAAAACGCGTAAACCCGACTTTTTCACCCGAAATCGACCTGTTTCGCGATGGGTCCGCGATGCGGGTGCATCACACAACATTCTGCAGCTAAAACTCAGAGTTGCGCGATCAGTCCGCGAAGCGGGGCCATCGCGCACTCTATCACGCACCCTCACGCGCCGCGAGAAGCGACGGGTGTCGGTTCTGCACAGTGTTCGGTAAAATGGACATAACTTCTTCCACACAGCTCTGTTCAAGACCCATAATATACCGTTAGAAATCTATTTCAAAGGGCTACAACGTTCATCAAGGAAGTTTTCCCAAATTCCAAATTAATAAAGGGGTTATGATCGTAGGAAGTAAGACCTTCTACAAACTCACTTGCAAACATGCCCCGTAGGGTGGCTTCCAACTTTGCTTTGCCCAAAGACATTTCTTATGATTTGATTGGTTTTCAAAACACTTCCTATAACCCTCATATTGGTTCCATTATATTATCATTTTATTGGTCAAACCTTCACCCGAAGCTACGAGGTGTTATAATATCTCCCCCTTGGGATCATTCGTCTTCGAATGATGGGTCATGGTTAAGAATATGGCTAGACATGGCTTGACTACATGAACGTTCATGAAGGAAACATGACATGAAACATGGAGACTGAACTAACATGGAATGGTTACATGGAATCGTGAATACTGAGACATAACATGACATGGGCTATAGGAATTTACCTTGAAAGTTCTCTACTTGCTCTTCAAACAAAAATGGGTTCTTGGACTTCATATCCTCCTCGGCTTCCCATGTAGCTTCCTCAACTTTCTGACTCCTCCACAGGACTTTCACTAAGGCTACTTCCTTAGTTCTCAACTTGCGAACTTGACGGTCAAGAATGGCTACAGGGATCTCCTCATAGGTCAAACCATCCTTAACTATTATAGTATCAGCAGGAAAAACCAACGACGGGTCTCTTACACACTTCCTCAATATGGACACATGAAACACAGGATGTACAGCAGCCATATCTTGTGGCAACTCAAGTTCATAGGCTACTAGGACAACCTTTCGCAGAATTCTGTAAGGTCCAATATATCTGGGACTAAGCTTCTCTTTCTTGTCAAATCTCATAACACCCTTCATGGGTGATACTTTAAGGAACACCCAATCATCAACTGAAAATTCTAAATCCCTTCGCCTCACATCTGTGTAAGACTTCTGGCGACTCTGAGCAGTTTTCAAACGCTCCTATATTAACTTGACTTTCTCCATAGCTTGATAAACCAAATCTGGTCCTAACAACTCTACTTCACCTACTTCGAACTAACCAATTGGTGATCTGCACCTTCGCCCATACAGAGCTTCAAACTGTGCCATTCCAATGCTAGCATGATAACTGTTATTATAGGAAAACTCGATGAGAGGTAAATGGTTATCCTAATTACCCTTGAAATCTAGGACATATGCTCTCAACATGTCCTCAAGGGTCTGAATAGTGCGCTCTGCCTGGCCATCTGTTTGTGGATGAAAAGCTGTGCTGAGGTTCACCTTGGTACCCAATCCTTTCTGAAAGGATTTCCAGAAGTTCGTTGTGAACTGAGCACCACGATCTGAAATAATGGACACAAGTGTCCCATGCAATCTGACAATCTCATTAACATACATCTTGGCATAATCTTCTGTTGAATCTGTGGTCTTGACTGGCAAAAAGTGCGCCGACTTAGTAAGTCGGTCAACGATCACCCAAATAGAGTCATGTCTCCTAGCTAAACGAGGTAGACCTGATACAAAATCCATATTGATCATTTCCCATTTCCAAACAGGAATATCAACATTCTGAGCCAAGCCACCAGGCCTTTGGTGTTTGGCTTTCACTTGTTGACAATTCGAACACTTAGCTACAAAATCTGCCACATTCCTCTTCATATCGTTTCACCAGTAAATCTCCTTAATATCATGATACATCTTAGTGGAACCTGGGTGAATGGAATACTTGGAATTGTGAGCTTCTGACATGATTCGCTCTCTGAGTCCATCTATATCTGGAACACATAATCTGTCTCGGTACCTCAAGGTACCATCATCTCCCCCTTGTTCAAAAGTCGTTGTCTTATGCTTGTGAATCCCCTCCTTTAGCTGCAATAAATAGGGATCACTAAATTATTTCTCCTTGACTTCAACGACTAAAGAGGAAAGAGCACTATTCTGAACAACCACGCCACTATCCTCGGAGTCTAAAAGTCGAACTCCAAGATTGGCCAAACGGTGAAGTTCCTTTGTCATAACTCTCTTATCCACGTCCACGTGGGCTAAACTTCCCATGGAGTGCCGACTAAGAGCATCGGCTACAACATTCGCCTTTCCCGGATGATAGAGAATATTCACATCATAATCCTTAAGCAATTCGAGCCATCTCCTTTGCCTAAGATTTAGCTCCCTTTGCTTGAAAATATACTGCAGGCTTTTATGATCTGTGAAAATATCAACATGCACTCCATAAAAATAATGATGCCATATTTTAAGGGCAAACACTACAGCTACCAATTCTAGGTCATGAGTCGGATAATTCTTTTCGTGAGCCTTGAGCTGACGAGATGCATAAGCTAAAACCTTACCATGCTGCATTAACACACATCCGAGACCAACTCCCGAAGCATCACAATAAACCACGAACCCTTCAGTTCCCTCTGGCAGCGTCAAAATTAGAGCAAAAGTCAATCTCTTCTTCAACTCTTCAAAGCTTTGCTCACAAGCATCTGACCATTGGAACTTAACTTTCTTCTGAGTCAACTTAGTCAACGTAGCAGAGATAGAATAAAATCCTTCTACGAAGCGTCGATAACAACCTGCCAGACCTAAGAAACTTCTTATATCAGAAACTGAGGTGGGTCTGGGCCAACTCCTTACAGCATCAATCTTCTGAGAATCAACTTTAACACCCTCACCTGAGATCACATGGCCTAATAATGCCACTGACTTCAGCCAAAACTCACACTTTGAGAATTTTGCAAAAAGTTCGCGATCTTTAAGAGTCTGCAACACTATTCTAAGATGTTCTGCATGATCAGCCTCATTACGGGAATATACCAAAATATCATCAATGAAGACAATAATGAATAAGTCGAGATAAGGCTTGAAGACCCTATTCATAAGATCCATAAAAGTAGTTGGCGCATTCGTCAACCCAAATGACATAACAAGAAATTCAAAATGGCCATAACGGGTTCTGAAAGTGGTCTTTGGAATATCAACTTCCTTAACCTATAACTGATGATAGCCTGATCTGAGATCAATCTTGGAATAACATTGGACGCCCTGCAATTGGTCAAATAAGTCATCTATTCTAGGAAGAGGGTACCTGTTCTTAATGGTGACCTTGTTCAGCTGACGGTAGTCTATACACATACGTAAGGAACCATCCTTCTTTCGGACAAATAAGACTGGCGCACTCCAAGGCGAAACACTGGCCTAATAAACCCCTTATCAAGAAGATCTTTCAATTGGGCTTTCAACTCTTTTAACTCTGCTGGAGCCATTCTGTATGGCGGAATAGATATCGGCCGAGTATCGGGAAGTAGATCAATTCCAAATTCAATCTCCTTGTCAGGAGGGACTTCTGGAAGATCTTCGGGAAAGACCTCTGGAAATTCATTTACAACTGGGACGGACTGGAGAGTTGGAGTCTGGGAATTTGAATCCTTGACTCGAACTAGGTGATAGATATAACCCTTGGAAATCATTTTTTTGGCTTTTAGGTAAGAAATAAATCTACCCCTGGGTACTACTGAATTACCCGCCTATTCTATGACTGGCTGATTAGGAAACTCGAATCTTACCACTTTAGTTCTACAACATACTGTGGCATAGCATGAAGCCAACCAGTCCATACCCATGATCACATCGAAGTCTACCATTTCTAATTCCGCCAAATCAGCTATGGTTCTACTGTGATAGACTACAGCTAGGCCACCCCTGTAAATACGCCTAGCCATAACTGACTCCCCAATTGGGGTGGACACCACAAAGGGTTCATACAATTTTTCAGGTTCAATACCAAACTTTTTAGCAACAAAAGGGGTTACATAAGATAAGGTGGATCCTGGGTCAATAAGGGCATATACTTCCAAAATGAAAACTGTGAGTGTACCTGTGACAACATCTGCTCTAGCCTCTGTATCCTGACGACCTATCAATGCATACAAACGGTTCTGACCACCGCCTGTATTGCCGGACCTTATCGTGTCACGCCCATGTTGGGCCTGATTGTAACGAGGAGTTGTTGAATTTATGAACTGCGTCACATTACCTCCGGTACCCTGTCTGGCTGATGAACAGTCCTTCTGAATGTGGCCCTTCTGGCCGCAACCATAGCATGCAATTGTACTCATACGACACTCACCTAAGTGTCTCTTGGTACACTTGCTACAAGCTAGAATAGTATAGACTGACTGACCCACACTAGCCTGAGAATGAGAACTCGATGGTCTAAAGTTCTGCTACTTGTCATTTCTGAAATTAGGGACTGGGGTACTAGCTGCAGATGGAGCGGGTCCTACTGACCTGTTCTTAAAGAACCGCCTACCTCCTCCCTGACTAAAGTTACTTGAAGATTTAGCCCTCTTGTTGAATTCTTTATCCTTTTGTTTCTGCAGAGCTTCCTCTTCCTTCAGTTCAGTTTCATTACCTTGCACAAATGCCAAGATCTTAGAGATAATCATCTTATCATTCTGAGCAGCAGTCTTGGCATCTCTATACAATTCGGGTTTCAAACCCAATATAAATCTCCTAACCGTTGCCCTCAAGTCGGAAACCATGTGAGGAGCACATCTGGACAACGAAATAAATTTGAGATAGTACTCTTGAACGGTCAAGCTACCCTGCCTCAACCTCTAAAATACCATAGCCTTTGCTTCCCGAATATTGATAGGCATGAAGTGGCCAAGGAAAGCGTCAACGAACTCATCCCAAGTAGCAGAAGATGCATCCTCCCCTCGAGATTGTTCCCATGTCTCATACCAAATATGAGCAACATTCTACAGCTGAAAAGCACCAAACTCTGCTGCCTCAGTCTCAGTGACATGCATAATACGAAACACTTTCTGTAGGCCATCAATATAGTTCTGCGGATCCTCCTCAGCCTTAGTCCCTGTGAAAGTTGGAGGTTTCATTCGCAAGAATTCCTGAGTTCTTGAACTATTTGACCCACCACTAGCACCTAAGCTAGGGGCTGATTCTTGTCGCTGTGTGATGTACCGTGAATTTCGGCACATTTTATGCCTTTCTAACTAGAAATGTTGCTTGTTTTTAAGTGTTTTTACATTGTTTCTTATGTTATTTTTATGTTTTATAGGATTGGTTGACAAACGATCGGAAATGAGATGAAATGCTGAAAAACTGACAAATTGGAACTAAATGACGATCCGTAACTCATGCTACGGACCGTAACGGGATCCGTAACTCATGTTACGGACCGTAACGTGATCCGTACCAGAAAGGACACGTGACACTATGAATTACGGTCCGTAACAGTGAACCGTAACAGGACCAAAATTTCCAAAAGGTTTTCATGGAAACCATCTGTGTTACAGTATGGTGTTACGGTCCGTAACATCGCACCGTAACATCAACCAAATTTCCATAGAGTTGCCAAGTAATATCACACGTTACGCCTCAGAAGGACGGTCCGTAACACAGGTTACGGTCCGTCGCATGGTGGTCGTAACAACAAAGCTGACAAATGACGAACTGAAGGACGGATCGTAACCTGGGTTACGGTCCGTAACGATGCCGCGTAAGGGCATTTTTGTCCAAAAACTTGGCGCAATTTTTGGCTCTATAAATACTTAATGTAGGGTTTTAATTCAGCAGTCAGATTTCTTTTGAGAGCATAAACTCTAGGTTTTTCATATTAGAAGTGGTTGGAGCATTTAAGGCAATAACTTCACTTCCATTCCACATTGTAATTGCATTGTAAGTACATTATGTCAACTTTTAAGCTTTCTTTGTTAGTCAAAATTATGAGTAGCTAATATTAAAGCTAAGGTTGTGAGTCCCATGATGGATATTATGTGAATGGGTTTCTATTATTGATATATGCATAATGGTTGTTGGTATTCATTCAGTCTTTGTGATTTAGCGTTGGGTGATGATTGCAAGCATTATTCTAAGCCATTATATTAACTTTTCTTAGGAAAAAGTGTTAGTATTGGTAAGATTGAATGACAATGACTCGAGGCGTTAACCCTCGTTTAATAGACTAACTTAGGGATAAGAACAAGTCTAAATTGGCATTATTGGTCATTCTTCGATTGCAACTCTTTTACATTCGGAAGAATCATAAAGAGGCAATACGATTTAACTGTTGGGAAACATTAGGAAGTCCTTAAGAGACCAAGTGCATATTCATAGAACAATCATTAGAAGTATATCACATTGAAACCTGAAGCATAATATCTAATCAAATTGGGGAACACAACCTTAGTCTCTATTTTGCGTTAAATAAAATTTCAGTCAAAATACTTAATTACATTATTCAACAACTATTTCAAACTATCAGGAATTAAAGCCTTTAAAGACTAGTATCGCATACGATTAGTATTCTTTTCTCTCCATATTCCCTGTGGAATTCGACCCTAACCTTGTTGGGTTACTATATTTGACAACGTCCGCTTTACACCATTAATAGGTGTAATTTGAGCGTATCAAATTTTGGCGCCGTTACCGGGGAATACGGTTTAAAAATTACTAATTGTTGTGTACTCTTCTTTAAAACTTTTTCTAATCCATCACACCTTGTTTGCTGTTGTGGTGAACCAGGTGAACATGGCAGGAAGACCCAATCGAAATCAAGGAAACCAAGGTGGACTCCAAGTGAACCCACCTGCACCAGAAGAGGAGGAGGATGAGAATGTATTTGCAGATTTCATCAATGAAGCTGATTATGCTTCTGCTGTGGTTCCTCCTAGAACGGGAAATGCTAATTTCAAAATTGATAGTTCTATCTATCAGCTATTGAAACTTGAAGGCTATTTTCGCAATTCTTCGGAGGATTGTCCACTCCGTCACCTGAAGAACTTCCTGCATGTATGTTCTTAACAATCCCAAGGTGTTGTTCCTGCTAATGCACTGCGGTTACGGGTCTTCAAATATTCCTTGGCTGGTCAAGCAAGGGAATGGTATGAAAAGGTCCCCAGCAATACTATTCATACCTGGAACGAGTTAGCTAATATATTCTTGAAAAAGTGGTTCCCACCAAGCAAAAAGGCTGAGCTTCGGGACAAGATCTTTGAGTTCAAACAACTTCCGGGTGAACAATTATATGCAGCATGGGAGCGTTTCAAATACTATCTAGCTCAATCTCCGACTCATGGATTTCTGGATGCTATCCTCACTGAAAAAAGTTCTACAAGGGGTTAGATACCATGAATCAAATTGTTGTCAACACTGCTGCTGGGGGATGCTTCATGGACAAATCATTTGTCAACATCACCAGGTTGCTCGACAAGCTTACTACCCACAACCAAGCTTGGCATTCTAGTGATAGTGAAATCCTATCATATGGTAGTCCCTCTGCTGCCGCGGTGGCCAAAGAAAATCATGAGCGAGATCATGCTTTTGCTCAATTGCAAACCACCGTGGATTTATTATCGAAGAGGCTTATGGAGAAAGAAGCCAAAGGTGTGAATGTTGTCGAGGAGATGCCACCTCATGCTCCCGGAATATACCAAGTCTCTGAAGAAGCTTATCTAGAGGGGCAGCCACAATATCAAGATGTGAATTATATCAACAACTCACAAGGGGGTTATCAACGGCAAAATTATCAAGGTCCTGATAATCACCCATGATAAAAGCCTCAACAACAATTTCAAGGGAACAATTATGACAGAAATGATCAGGGCAATCCAAATCAAGGGAATTACAACAACAATAATTATGGCAACAAGAGCTCGAACCCCTACATTCCACCTAGGGGGCAAGCATCTTATTCCCAACAGTGGAGAGATAATTTAGCTAGCAACTCTGCTGGCAACACGTCTAATGATTCTGCAGAACTGAAAAGTATGATGCGTAAAATGCTAATGAATCAAGACAGAACAGAGAGCACAATCAAGGGAATGCCTCATGTCCAACTATCTCATTCAGCTTCCATTCAGAAGCTTGAAGCGCAATTCAAAGACCTTTCCCGAGAAATGCATACTCCTCAACGAGGACAACTACCAAGTGAAACAGTTCCAAATCCAAAAGGTAGTGGGGTAAACTCTGTGGAGAATGTAGCTGCTATTAGCACCAGAAATGGAAAAATACTTCAAGGTGCTAATAAAAAAGTGATTGATCTTGAGCCAATTGTTGAAGAAAAAGCGCAGCCTGATGTATCTGTTGATATTGTGGAGGAAGGAGCAGAGGAGGAAGTCCCTATTGTAGCTAAAGAGGAGCTGAATCTTGAAAATCTCAAGGCACAAGGAGAAAAATAGGAAGGGAGGAAGGCAAAAAATTTTGGCGCTCTTCGCCCTTTGAGCCAATTGTTCAAATCTTCACCGCCTTTTCCTCAAAGACTAGTGAGAAAAACAGAAGATGACAAGTGCTTGCAATTTTATGATCAACTCAAGCAGTTGACGATGAACATTCCTTTCCTGGACGTTATCCAAGAAATGCATGGCTTTGCTAAGTATTTGAAGGATGTCTTAACGAAGAAGAAAAAGCCATTGAAACACGACACTGTGGGTATCACTCATCGCGTTAGTGTTATTCTTTCCAAGACCACAGTGCAAAAGAGGGAAGATCCTGGAGCATTCACAATTCCATGCACCATAGGGCAGCAGAATTTTGCCAGGGCTTTGTGTGATAACGGGGCTAGCATAAATCTTATGCCCCTGGAAATTTTCAAGAGATCGGGATTACCGATGCCAAGGCCAACTATCATGAGGTTGCAGATGGCTGACAGATCGATAAAAAGGCCAGTGGGGGTAGTTGATGATGTGCTTGTTCAAATCGGGAAATTCCTACTGCCGGTAGATTTCGTGATTCTTGATTGTGCAATTGATCAGGAAATTCCTATTATTCTGGGAAGACCTTTCCTTGCGACAGGGAGGGCTCTTATGGATTCCGAGAAGCACGAGATCAAGTTCCGGGTGAACGATGAGGAGGTGACTTTTAACGCTAGAAAAGGCATGAAATTACCTAGTCCTTATCAAAGTATTTCAGTTATAAACTTTGTTGATGAGGTGGATGAAGCAGTGGAATTTAAAATGGAGGAAGAATGCTTGAGTGAAGCATTATTGGCTATCTTGGTGAATTTTGATGCCGAACAAATGGAGAGATATATTGAGACAGTGAATTTACTCACCGGACTGGGGTCTTACTCTTATGAGCCAAAGAAACTATCTCTTGATTTAGATAAACGAACAACTCCTCCAGAAAAACCATCAATTATTGAGCCACCGAAGTTGGAACTCAAGCAACTTCCATCCCATCTTAAATATGTGTTTCTTGGAGCAAATGCTACCCTTCCAGTTATTATGTCATCACATCTGAATGAGGGCCAAATTCAAAGACTCATCGCAGTCTTGACGAAGCATTTAAGAGCTTTGGGTTGGACTATTGTAGACATCCGGGGGATTCCCTCCGGAATTTGTGAGCATCGAATTCAGTTGGAGGAGGAAAGTTCACCAAGTGTTGAGCATCAGCGAAGATTGAATCCACCGATGCAAGAGGTGGTAAAGAAAGAGATTATTAAGTGGCTAGATGCTGGGGTGGTTTACCCGATTGCCAACAGTCCATGGGAAAGTCCAGTCCAGTGTGTGCCAAAGAAAGGGGGCATCACTGTTGTCCCTAACTCAAAAAATGAGTTGATTCCGACAAGAACTGTCACCGGTTGGAGAGTGTGTATGGACTACCGGAAGCTAAACACGGCATCTTGCAAAGATCATTTCCCTATGTCTTTTATTGATCAAATGCTTGATCGGCTAGCTGGAAGGTCTTATTATTGTTTCTTGGATGGGTACTCAGGTTACAACCAAATAAATATTGCATTAGAAGACCAAGAAAAGACTACTTTCACCTGTCCCTATGGGACATTCGCTTTCAGCCGAATGCCATTTGGTCTTTGCAATGCCCCTGCTACTTTTCAACGATGCATGATGTCGATATTCTCAGACATGGTTGAAAACTTTCTTGAAGTCTTCATGGATGACTTCTCTGTGGTGGAAAATTCATTCGATGAATGTTTAGACCATCTTGATCGGGTGCTGCAAAGGTGTGAAGATACCAACCTCGTTCTTAACTGGGAAAAATGTCATTTTATAGTAAAGGAGGGAATTGTCCTTGGCCATAAGATTTCCGAACGAGGGATTGAGGTTGATCAAGCCAAAATCGATGTGATTTCAAAACTCCCTCCACCCATTTCAGTAAAAGGAGTTCGGAGTTTCCTGGGGCACGCTGGATTCTATAGGAGATTTATCAAAGACTTCTCAAAAATTGCAAACCCAATGTGCAAACTCTTGGAAAAAGAGTCCAAATTCAATTTTGATGAGAAATGCATCAAGGCTTTCGACGAGTTGAAGCTGAAATTAACCTCTGCACCTATTGTCGTGTCCCCAGATTGGTCGTTGCCCTTTGAATTAATGTGTGACGCCAGTGGTCTTGCAATTGGAGTTGTGTTTGGTCAGCGGCTAAACAAAATCCTGCACCCAATTTATTATGCCAGCAAAACATTAAATGGAGCTCAACCGCACTATACAGTAACGGAGCAGGAACTACTTGCTATTGTTTATGCCTTTGAAAAGTTCCGAGCTTATTTATTGGGTGCAAAGGTAGTGGTTCACACTAATCATACTGCCTTGCGCTACTTGATGGCTAAAAAAGATGCTAAGCCTCGGTTGATAAGATGGGTGTTGTTTCTACAAGAATTTGACTTTGAAGTCAAAGACCGAAAAGGGTCAGAAAATCAAGTAGCTGACCATCTCTCCAGACTTGAAGCACCAGGGAGACCGATTGATGTGCTGGATATTGATGAAACTTTTCCGGATAAAAGAGTCTTGGTCATCTTCAATGATGTGGTACCATGGTATGCCGATATTGCTAATTATTTAGTAACTGGCATCGTTCCTGAAGAGTTGAAGAAATATCAAAAGAAGAAGTTCTTGAGAGATTGCCGACAGTATTATTGGGATGAGCCTTACTTATTCAAGACTTGTGCTGACAATATGATCAGAAGATGTGTGGCTGAATCTGAGGTGATGGATATTTTAAAGGCGTGTCATGATTCTCCGGTTGGTGGGCATCACAGTGGAAATAGAACTGCAGCCAAGGTGCTAGAATGTGGCTACTACTGGCCAGCCATTTATCGTGACGCAAATATGTTGGCATGCTCTTGTGATAAATGCCAACGCCATGGCACGATAGGTAGAAGGCATGAAACTCCGATGAATTTTGTTCTTGAGGTGGAGCTATTTGATGTATGGGGAATTGATTTTATGGGGCCCTTCGTGAGCTCCTACGGCCTGAAATACATTCTTGTTGTGGTGGATTATGTCTCTAAATGGGTGGAGGCGGTGGCCTTGCCTAACAATGATGGTAGGAGACTCAATGCCTTTCTAAAAAAGAACATCTTTACTAGATTTGGCACTCCTACAGCTATTATTAGTGATGGTGGCTCTCATTTCTGCAACAAACCATTTGCTGATCTTCTTGAAAAATATGGCGTGCATCACAGGGTTGCCACTCCAAATCATCCTCAGACGAGTGGTCAGGTTGAGGTCTCAAACAAAGAGATAAAAAGCATCTTGGCGAAGACGGTCAATGTGAATCGCACTGACTGGTCCAAAAAGTTGGATAATTCTTTATGGGCATATCGTACGACGTTCAAAATGCCTATTGGGACTTCACCGTATAAGTTGGTATTTGGGAAGGCATGTCATTTGCCTATTGAGCTTGAGCATAAAGCCCTTTGGGCATTGAAAAAGCTGAATATGGACTGGCACGAAGAAACAAAGCTGAGGTTGTTTCAAATCAACGAGATGGATGAATTTTGGTACAATGCCTATGAAAGTGCAACACTGTACAAGGAAAAGATGAAATACTATCATGACTCGAAGATCCTAAAAAGGGATTTTCAGCCAAAGGACTTGGTCTTGTTGTACAATTCTCGCCTGAAGTTCTTCCTGGGCAAGTTGAAATCTCGGTGGTCTGGTCCTTTCAAAATCGCAAGTGTTTCCCCGAATGGAAGCGTCATTGAGGTGAAATCCGAGGATGGCACTCGGACTTTTAAGGTGAATGCACAAAGAGTGAAGCATTACCATTGGTGTATTGATGATGGTAAGGTCTTTGATAGCTATCATTTGAAATACGGTTCCTGAACTCGAAAATGAGGTATCCCGTCGAGCTGTGACGTTAAACCAAGCGTTGTGTGGGAGGCAACCCACATTTACCGCTTTGTACGTAGTCTAAATTTTGTATTTCCTTTGTGTTCTTTTGTGTTTTTGATGTACTAATGTGGTAGGATTTTGAGAACTGAAGAGGCCAAATAACTGTTGATTTCGCCAGATGACACGCTCCACGTTATGGCCCGTAACGCATGTTACGGTTTGTATCATGGAGTGTAACAAGCGAAAAAGAAAATCAGAAATCACTGAAGGATGGAGGAAGAGTGTTACGGTCTGTGTTACGGACCGTCGTACAGGTTACGGACCGTAACACATGGTCGTAACTTTGATAAAAATCTGGGCATTCACTGGAAATTTTTCACATGTTACGGCAGGTAATACGGACCGTAACACGAGTTACGGTCCATAGGCTGTATTGCCAGGTCATTAATGAAATGGGGAAACGGTTTCGTTTATATGACTGTAACACGTGATACGTCTCGTATCTCATGTTACGGTCCGTAACAGGGAACGTAACCGACGGTTACAAATTTTAAAAAAAAAATAACCGGTGCCTAAAACTTTATAACTACCTCTCCCCATACTTTCCCTCTTCTCTTTTTTCACATCCCCCTCTCTTCATCTCCCATTCTCCTCCATATTTATCTCAATCTCATTGTTATTTTCTTATCAAAATCACTGCTTTAAGTTCGAGTTTCATCCCAGCAATCGCCAACGATCAGGTATGACATGTCTTGACTCTCTTCTTTTAACTATCGACGCGATTGCTATGATCTTCATGAGTAAATTTGTATAATATGCGTTGACATTAGTGTATTGATTGTGTCGAATGAGTTTCAATGCCATTGATAAATTGAGCGGGATTTGAAAATAGTTGGGGGTTGGGATTGGTATGTGTGCTGTTTGAGAGACTCGTGGGCACAAGAACATTGTTTCCCACTGAGTCGGAGGGCATTCCGATTGAATGATTCATTCGTCAAATTCCTAAAATTGGTTTGCCCACACAACTGTTCGATAAAAGGTCTCAATGAAAACTTTGTTAAAATCGGGTGAAGTCTGAGTAACTCGTGGTATGTGAGAGGATAAAATGTTATTTTACACCATACCCAAGAAGCATAAAGTCAAAAATATTGGCCTCGTGCTTAAAATGAGAGAATTTGGCCAAGAAATTTATCTGTTAATTTGATGCCCGTCGTTCAATTTTACGAGTCGTAACGTGTGTTACGGACCGTAACATCACCCCGTAACACCGAGAATTTCCATGAAAACTTTCTGAAATTTGAATGATGTTACGGTGAGATGTTACGGACCGTAACCCAATTGACGCACCGTAACACCACATCGTAACATCGAGGATTTCCATGATGGAAATTTGAAGGATGTTACGGTGAGGTGTTACGGACCGTAACACGTGCGACGGTCCGTAACCTCGTACCATAACTCCTATGATTTTTCAGAAAACTTTCTGGAAAATTGGGTTACGTTACGGTACCATGTTACGGACCGTAACACGTATGACGGTCCGTCGAATTTGTTACGGTCCTAGTGTTAGAAATGAACAAACTGCATTTCGGTTGGATGATACGGCCCGTAACACTATCGACGGTCCGTCGACTGTGTTACGATTCCTGAGCTAATTGAAGTCATAACTTGAACCAATAAACTGTAGCATTGAATAGCTTTTGGTGTATTATATCTAACTTCACCTTCCACAGGTATGGGTAAACCACGGCAAGCAAAGAAGGTTTCACCTAAGGTTACGAAAAAAGAAAAAGGTCGTACTGCAAGAAAAGTAACCTCGCGGCTACACGACGACGATCTGATCAAAGACGCTAGGGCTACAAAGCAGCCAGTCGCACCTAGCAGGCCAGCCCCACCAGTCGCACCTAGCAGGCCAGACCCACCATCAGAAAGTTCCTCCTCGACTGAGGAGGAGAGTTCGTCTAGTTCGTCGAGCTAGAGTGAACCCCAGCGAGCTGTCACACCAACACACCGACCTCAACCACCCATTAGACAGCCTACTGCGGAGGAGCGCAAAAAAGAGCGCGACCAGGAAATGAGAGAAACCGACATTCGGATGCAGGCTATGTATGAGCAGGACCTCCGATTTTCTGTGGAGGGATCTGAAGATTTGTACAACAAGGGGTGTGAGCTGGCAAAGAATGAGGGGAAGGACCCAAGGCGGAGTATTTTCGAGGAGAGGAATGTCAGTTTCGACAGTCTCGATGGTTATCCAGGCATTCGTGACACTATCTGCTTCCATAAGTTAGAGTTTCTGAAAAACTTTGCGGGGTCCTACATCCCGATTCTTGTTCGGGAATTCTACGCTTCTTACGGGGCTGCTGTATTCAAAGCACTAAAAAGGGGGCAGCGCGCAACTCAAGTGCCCGCCATGACCGAGGTAATAGTGCAGAAAAAGAAGATAAACATCTCTCCGACGGCCATCAATAGAATACTATTCGGGGAGGATTATATAGAGCCTACAGCAGCGGAAGAAGGGTAGTTTGTATACAAAATTGAACAGAAGGATACAATCCCCGTCCGAAAATGGGTGGCTTCAGTGATTGCATGGATGACAGATCCCGAATGGGCCATAGTGCCAAAGTTGACAGCCACCACGCGGATTTGAAAAAACACCCTCACGCCAGAGGCAAAGTTTTGGTGGCAGATTGTTCTATTTCGCATCCGGCCTACCCAGTCAGATAATGTTTTGACTCCGGACAGGGTTGTTCTTGTGGCTGCCATTATGTCGAGGTATAAGATAGCAGCAGATCTCCGAGAGAGAGCGACCTAGCCGGCTACTTCCCTTATTCATCCATGTCTGCTTACGCTATTATGCTTGCGTGAAGAACAAGAACCCCTCCCCCTTATCGATCACAGTGTGATCGCCAGGTGTATTTATGACATCACAAAGGGGAGGGATGATGTGTTGAGCCAGAGTTCAATTCCATCTGCGTCGTCTTCTGATGTGTTGGAGGGGCCGACGGGATCAGATGTTTTACCATTAGTTATCATGGGTGCTGAGGAAAATGCTGCGGGTTAGCCTACAGATACTAAGGTTCCACCTGCTGATTATGCTACACAGCCCATGCCAGCCCCAGCTACACCTACTTCGGGTGGTCCTACCTCGTCGACTGGAGCGAGCCCAGCACCGGCTCAGCCAATACCGGGAGTCCCACCCAAGCTTGCGAGAAAAATGATGTTCAATTGAGAGAATTTTGGGGCAGTGGTCCTGCAAGAAGATCGAACAGATAGGCAGGTCAAGCAGCTCATGACTGAGCTGAAATTGTACACTAAAAGAGCTATTGATGCTGCGTTGCGGCCAATCAAAGAACAGTTGGCTGATGACCACCTACGGATCCACTCTCGGATAGATGGTATTGAGAACAGAATGACTGAGCTGACTAGGACACACCCTGCTATGGAGTTGAGCACTATTCGGAGTGAGTTGCGGTCTGTCAAGGATGATGTGCAGAAATTGAAGGCACAGGACGGGGCTGTTGTGACTGACTAGCTTCCAAAAGTACACACAGAGTTGGTACAGAGCTTCTACCATCCGATTTAGAGTCTACATGGGGATGATGACATCGAGGACACGGTTGAGGTGGAGCACGACGAGGAGTTGGAAGAGGATACCCCCTCTTTGGCAAAAAAGAAGCACATGAGAGCCTCGCCAGATGATGAAAACCTCGAGCCCATTCTCCAGAGTCTTGATCCATTTGCTGATTTGCACCTACAGAATGAGGAAGAAGAGCGACGCACCTTAAAGATGCTCAGACATGAGTCTCGGCTGAGTACGGGCACCACTGGAGCTACTTCTAGCTCAGCCCATCCCATTGAGCCAGCTCACCATCCTTTTCCCCCACCCTCTGCGACTGGGATTTCTCGTGTTGGCCAGCCTGACACCACCATTGCTCCACCTCATGATGCTGCTGCAGATCCGAGTGCCTAGTGCGCTCCAGGGAGTCCCTCCATTCTTTTGATGCTTTATATTGATGCACTGAGGGCAATGCATGTTTCTAAGTTGGGGGTGTGGGTAATTACTGTTTTTATTTGTTTTGTTGATATTGCTTTGATATATTGGATATTATTTATTATGGTTTTTGTTTTTGTGGGTATTTTAGCCCAAATTGTGATAGTAAGCATGTGTTTAGGACAATTGTTATTGTTTTTGTTTTGTGGGTAATGTTTTTATTAGCAAGTATGTGTTAGGACCTTCTTCGGCTGTTCTTTGCTATGTGTTCTATTCCCGAAGAATGTTATGTGTATGCTGAAGCTGGTATGTTTAGGATGGTTAATTAAGAGTAAAGTAATGATGACTTAAGTGGTGGTGGTCCGTGTTCCTAGCATATATAAAAGTGGTTTTTACAAGTCCATGATATCCCTCCGAAAAATAATTTGTGATGTACATCAAGAATGAGTTGTTGATATTGACATGTATGGTTCTTTTAATGACATTGCAAATAAAGGGTGTCCATGTATGTGAAATCTTCAAACGGAAGTGAAGTCAAAATATTTAAACAATCCTTATGCCATTGTGTTGTGAGTTCTTAGTTTCCAATTATGTATGATGCGTGTAATCTAGAACTTTTCTGGTTGGTCGTGCGTGAATTCTAAGGAGAGTTTGATTGTGAAGTGATCCTAGGCTTTCTTTGTATTGACTCCAAAGCCTGTTTATCTTAAATGAGCCTAGCCCGTATAGAAAATGATCCCTAGTCTCCCATTTTGAGCCTATAAACTTTTACTTCGATTAACCGTGAACTAACCTCTTTCCCTTCTGTGAATAAATCCATTTGGCACCAAGTCCCTCCTTGACACTGAAGAATGGAAAATGAGGCTAAAAGCCTAAGTTGGGGGTGATAAGTAAAAAATGCGGAAAATGAGGCCAAAGGCCTGTTGGGGGTGTTCGCGAATATTAAGGGGCATGATTCAGCGTGGATATATATATATATATATATATGTTCTAAATAAATCCACGCTGAAGATGGAGGGTCGGAAATGATAGGAAGAATGGTGAATGAATTCAAAAAGAAGTGTCGAGGAGGGTGAGTCACCGATATCCAAATATTCATCCTACCTGTCCCTAAGCCAATGTTACAAGCCCAAAAAGTCCTAATGTGATCACAATCAAACTATTCAAAGTTGAAGGCATGAAAAATAAAGGCAAGCCTATGGTATGTCCACACATGGTATGCAAATTTCTTTGTGAGCGTGAGTACCTTCTGTCTCTTTACTTCTCTGTCCCATTTATTTGGTAAATGTGTGTTGGGACATTCTTTGGTCTATGTGACGGCATAGGGTTGGTAGATTGCAAAGTAACTGGCTTCCGGAAGTTGAAATTCATGTGCATAGAGACCCCATACTATGATTGTGTCATTAATTGAGGTTGCATAATAAATTGTAATTTTTCTGAAATGTGCGTCTTGTGTCACAAATAGGAGATGGATAAGAGCCTAAATATTTTTCTTGGATTGAAGAGTCTGTGCTAGAAATACATGCCAAAACCACCGTAGTCATTCTTATTTTGCTAAGATGTCGTGTGTTAGTAGTGAGTCTTATTGTAGTTGCTTGAGGACAAGCAAAAGCTTAAGTTGGGGGTGTTGATGCGCTGCTAATTTCGGCACATTTTATGCCTTTGTAACTAGAAATGTTGCTTATTTTTAAGTGTTTTTACATTGTTTCTTATGTTATTTTTGTGTTTTATAGGATTGGTTGGCAAAGGATCGGAAATGAGATGAAATGCTGAAAAACGGACAAATTGGAGCTAAATGACGATCCGTAACTCATGTTACGGACCGTAACGGGATCTGTAACTTATGTTACGGACCGTAACGTGATCCGTACCAGAAAGGACACGTGACGCTATGAATTACGGTCCGTAACAGTGAACCGTAATAGGACCAAACTTTCCAGAAAGTTTTCATGGAAACCATCCGTGTTACGGTATGGTGTTACGGTCCGTAACTCATGTTACGGTCCGTAACATCGCACCGTAACATCAACCAAATTTTCAGAGAGTTGCCAAGTAATATCACACGTTACGCCTCAGAAGGACGGTCCGTAACACAGGTTACGGTCCGTCGCATGGTGGCCGTAACAACAAAGCTGGCAAATGACGAACTGAAGGACGGACCGTAACCTGGGTTACGGTCATTAATGATGTTGCGTAAGGGCATTTTTATCCAGAAACTTGGCGCGATTTTTGGCTCTATAAATACTTAATGTAGGGTTTTAATTCAGCAGTCAGATTTCTTTTGAGAGCATAAACTCAAGGTTTTTCATATTAGAAGTGTTTGGAGCATTTAAGGCAACAACTTCACTTCCATTCCACATTGTAATTTCATTGTAAGTACATTATGTCAACTTTTAAGCTTTCTTTGTTAGTCAAAATTATGAGTAGCTAATTTTAAAGCTAAGGTTGTGAGTCCCATGATGGATATTATGTGAATGGGTTTCTATTATTGATATATGCATAATGGTTGTCATTCAGTCTTTGTGATTTAGCGTTGGGTGATGATTGCAAGCATTATCCAAGGCCATTATATTAAATTTTCTTAGGAAAGAGTGTTAGTATTGGTAAGATTGAATGACAATGACTCGAGGCGTTAACCCTCGTTTAATAGACTAACTTAGGGATAAGAACAAGTCTAAATTGGCATTATTGGTCATTCTTCTATTGCAACTCTTTTACATTCGGAAGAATCATAAAGAGGAAACACGACTTAACTGTTGAGAAACATTAGGAAGTCCTTAAGAGACCAAGTGCATATTCATAGAACAACCATTAGAAGTATATCACATTGAAACCTGAAGCATAATATCTAATCAAATTGGGGAACACAACCTTAGTCTCTATTTCGCATTAAATACAATTTCAGTCAAAATACTTAATTACATTATTCAACTATTTCAAACTATCAGGAATAGGATTAAAGCCTTTAAAGACTAGTATCGCATACGATTAGTATTCTTTTCTCTCCATATTCCCTGTGGGATTCGACCCCAACCTTGTTGGGTTACTATATTTGACAGCATCCGCTTTACGTCATTAATAGGTGTAATTTGAGAGTATCACTACGCCTGGTTGGCAACGATCTGAGTAAGCAGCTGGATGGCTCCTCTAATATCCATGTCCGAAGTGTTAGGAGGTATAGCTGTAGGAGCAGTGGGGACTGTTGTTTGAGTCGGAACAGTCTCTTCATGAGCTGCTTCAGCGGTAGCTCTTTGACTGGTGGTTGTGTTCCACTTCTTGTACTTTCTCTTGTAAGGCATTTACTAAAAATACGTACTCGCACGAATTAGAAAGAAATCATAAGAGTAATGCTCTAACTGCACTATCTAAAGTATGAAAGAAGTGAGACAATCCTGAATGTCTTGGTGGTCAACTATTTATACTATGGGGCCCTCACATATATAAAAGTAACCCCACTGGACACGGTTTCATAGACTCCCTAAAGACACTTGAACCTAGGCTCCGATACCAAGCTTTGTCACGCCCCGAACCATGGTCTGGACGTAACACGGCACTCGGGGCCTGACTGCATGTGACCGAGCGAACCACATGGCTTGCGGATTCATCATGATACATAACATAAGCGGAATATAACGTGAATGCATAATGAGCCTTTACAAAAATGTAGTAAGTCATAATACTTAATAAAATACTTGTTTAAACGTGAGTGCGTAAATAACATGAATGAGCCAAAATGGCTATACGACTCCGACTGTCTGACATGACATAACTGACTTGTCTAGTCTATGAAACCTCTATCATGAGTCTGACTGGAAAATATACTTACTGGGACAAGGCCCCCAGCATACCTTAGATGCATAACTAATCATAAACAAAAGTTAACTAGACCCCGAATGAGATGGGGCTCACCAATAATCTGGTACGTGAAGATCCTAATGAGCGGAGGCGCCGTCCTGTAAGTTCGTACCTGCATCGTGAAATGCAGGCCCCCGGGCAATAAAAGGGGACGTCAGCACATTGAATGTACTGGTATGTAAAATAACTGAAAGAAATAACATGGGACATGGAATAACATGATAAGAACTGAAACTGAAAACCTGGACATGAACATGAGCATGAGCATAAGTACATATATATATATATATTAAGTAGGGAGAGCAATAACTTATAACCGATCCATGGTCTGGTGCTTGCGTCCCGCCAGCAGAACACTCAGTCTTTGCCAGGGAACATGAGATTTGATACAATATGAAAGGATCCAGTCATTATGAGAGATCGTCCGGGACATGGGTGGAGCGATCCTCATCCTACCATGGCTACGTAGTTTCAGGCTATCTGAAGCCCTCCTCGGTAATTAATGCAACTCCCAAAACATGAACATGTAAAATAGTGGCACTTGCTACCCATGATATATCATGAATCATAACTTGCTTGTACATAGTGTTCATGAATCATAACTTTGCTTGTACATGGTTTTCATGAGATAACTTGTCATAGTCTTGCAAAACATATTTTTGGTTCATGAGTAATAACAATAGTTCGTAATCATATATTTATATATATACTTGACTTGATAACATGCTTGTAACTTACTGGATGAAATCATAAAGTTTCATATAAACATAATGAGAACACATGAGGAAGAATTCATAATTCATGGATTAAGCTAGGATTCCTAATAACCGTAATGGAAGATTAGGAATACAATAACGAATATAGATACAAAATTCATATACATAAATACATAAATACGGGCTACCAATATGTTGGGTTTAATGCCCTAGGATTTGAACTTCATGGATTTTAAGAAACAGATCATGGGGAAGAACATAGAGATTCCCACATGTGGATGGAAGTTCTACATACCTTGATGTTATAGCCCGTACTTTGTACGTTCGGATACTTTGAGAAAGTCGTGGCAAGTTGAGGGCAAGATCATTTTTCAAAATTATTTTAATGTATAAGTTGATTATGAATATTATTTATGAACATCATTAGTATGGAAATATTGAGAAAGGCTAAGGGTAAAAAGGAAAATTCGCAAGATGACTCATGGAAATATGGAGGAAGGCCAAGGGCAAATTTGGAATTTTGAAAAAAATAAATTCTCATGAATTACAAAACAAGAACAAAAAAAAATGTGGTCTTGTATAAATTGGGCCCAAGTGGTCGGCCAAGTTGGGGCATGGGCCAAGCCCACATGGATAAAATATATATGTGTATAAACATGACATATTAGTCATATTTTTCCACAAGACGCTAGACGTTTGGAGAGAAAGAATAGGGCCATGTGTCCATAATTCTTACTTGAGGGGCTTAAAAATAAATATAGATAAGTGGTGGAAATAAATAAGAAGACATGTTCATCTTTCCCACACTTAGAAGATTCAAGAAATTTGGAGAAGGCAAAAAACTTAAAGGGCCATTCGGCCAAGAGCAACCAAGCAAGAACCTTGGAGAAAAATTTGTTCAAAAATTATTTTCTACCTATTGGAAGGTCCCTAGCAAGGTGAAGTGGTCATTGGAGCAAGAAACACATTTGTTCTTGCACTTTACAAATTCTAGCCAAGAAGGAAGCTAAGGGAGAAAAGGTAAGAATCAACCTTCTTTCTATGTTATGGATGGTTGTGAATGTTGTAGTGTGTGAAAATGAGTAAAATTCATGAAATCATGGTGTGGGAGTTGTGGCCGTGCAAGTTGGTACTTGGCCGAATATAATTGTTTTATGTAGAAGTGATGAATTAATTTTATTTAGAAGTTTGATTGTTGTGTTGTGGATTCCATGATGTAAAATGAATGAAAATCATGAATTTAGTCTGTTAGTGGTTGGCCGTGTATATGCTATGCTTGGCCGTGGATGTGTTGTGTTGTGTAGAAAGAATGGATTAATTTTACTTAGTATTTAAATTGTTGTTGTAATGTATAGAAATAGATGAAAATTCATGAAAATATGTATGTTGTTGTTGTGGCCGAATAAGGGGTTGTTTTGGTAAGTTATGGTGAATTGATTCTATTTGACATTTTAGTAGTAGTCGATGTGGATTCTATGATGAAAATGGTGGTTTGGTAACTTGAAAGAAAGTTGTCGACGTGCAGGTTGTTGATCTAGTTCATGAATTTGAAATTAAGGAATGTGTTATTGATGTTTTTGTTTAATTTGGAAGGTTGCGGATTGTGTTGTGATAATCGGTTGGAACCTAAATGAAATGTCGTTGAATTATGTAAAACAAGTTATTAATGTTAGAATGCATTTTGAGTAAATTGTTGAAGATTGGAGATATGATTGTTGGCATTATTATTGATATTTTAGCCGAGTTCCATTCTCGGGTTTGTTGTTGATGATTTAGCCGAGTTAGACTCTCGGGGATGGTATAGTTACAGGGGAGATGCTGCCGAAATTTCGGTAGAACATAAATGAATTCATTTGAAAGACTAAGGCAAGTAAATGATAAAGAATCTAATGATTATGTGAATTCTTTTGTATGTAGACTAACAAGTTTGGACGAATAAGCGTAGCTAATAAGGCGTGGCACAGGTATGTAAGGCTTACCCTTTCTTTCTTTGGCATGTCCTAGAGCCAAGTAAGGTATGGTGTGATATGATCTTAAGGGTAAATCTGTTCTGTGATTCCGAATTTGATTATGATCCTAATCCCCTTCTTAATATAAGTTCATGATTCTTATTCACTTATTGATATAAGTATTCTGATATAAGTATTCTGATATAAGTATTTTGATACAAGTATTTTGATATAAGTGTTCTTATATAAATATTCTGATATAAGTATTCTGATACGAGTATTCTGATGTGAGTATTCTGATATGAGTATTCTGGTATGAATAATTCCTGTGAGCTTTAATGTCTCTAACTTCCGTATACGATCTAGGATTGCCTTGAAATGTCCGAAGAGGTTTCGGTACTAAGATGTCCATGACCTTCCTATATGTACGTGTGGTTTCGAAAGCTTTATTTGACTTGATCCATAACGATGTGCGAAATGTACTTGACATGACTGTTGCTCCGATTTTCCAAAAACGGCTTCTGAAACGATCGTAGAAGGTTCTGTACTTCAGACGCTCATAACTTTCGTATACCAACTCGGATTGACTCGAAACTTGTTTCTGAGCCTTCGAATGTCGGTAAGTGTACGTATCCATCGAGTCTTGATTTATGTGCATATGATTTCTCACGACTCTGCTCGTGCATGACTTAATGTATCTTTCACTGAGTCCCAGGCCAGGGCATGTTATGTTCTTGTGCGTACTCCACGATATGATTCACTGCGTCTCGGGCCAGGATATGTTATTGTGCGCCTTCCACTACATCGTCCACCGCGTCCCTCATAGGCGGGCCGGGATCTGTTATATGCATATCTATATCATCATGAGTTGTGAGTGGCGGCCAGGATGGCACATGATGATTCTGTCCACCGCGTCCCGTACTAAAGGGCCGGGTTCTGTTATAAGCATACATGATACATGATTTTGGTATATGGTTCTGCTCACCGCGTCCCTTATTAGAGGGTCGGGATCTGTTATATGCATATATGATATGTGATTCTGACATATGAGATGACTTCGCTCACCGCGTCCCTTATTAAAGGGCAGGGATTTGTTATCTGCATACATGAAATATGATTCACCGCGTCCCTCATTAAAGGGCCGGGCTCTGTTATACGCATATATGATATACGATTCTGAGCATTCTATACGTTCTGTATTCCGTCTGATACATGACATCATCTGAGCATTCCGTACGTTCTGTATTCTGTCTGATATATGATATCATCGGAGCATTCGGTACGTTCTGTACTCCGACTGACATATGACATTATCTGTGCGTTCTGTACCTTCTGCACTCCTTCTGACATATGACCTCAGTATATGTGATTGTGTCTGGGGAAAACAAGCATTTTGATATCCTGGTATCTTGGTGTTTTGGATTTGCACTGTTCCTGATCTATGATAACGGCGTCCTGACATGATACGCTATGGCGTCCTGGTATGATATATGATGTTAGCATGCATGATTTGTGTCTGGAAAGTAAGCATTATAAAATTCTGTACGTTCTGCACTCCTTCTGATATCTGATATCGGTGTGTACGATCTGAGTCTGGAGAGTAAGCATTTGGCATTCTATACGCTCTGCATGACTTGTGTCGGTCTGTATGATCTGTGTCTGAGACGCAAGTACTTTGGTATTCTGGATACTATACTTACCCTCTTGTACTGTTTGTTTCGATTATGGCTCTGCTTTCTGTATTTCATGCCTTACATACTCAGTACATATTCCGTACTGACCCCCTGTTCTTCGGGGGCTGCGTTTCATGCCGCGCAGGTACTCCCAGATGAGCTGAAGCTATGATAGAGGATGTTCCAGCGGAGTTGGCAAGCTCCATTTGTTCCTGGATTGCTGCCGAGTCAGAGTATGTGTGCTATGAGGTCTGATTACTGTTAGAGACTTTGCAGACAGAGTCGTGGGTATAGTATGTCAGTTCTGTAAACGGCTCCATCAGCCGATGTGTCAGTTTGTATTATAATATGAATTCTACATAATTACAGATTTTGTTGGATTTGATAAACAAAGAAAAAGAAAAGATTTCTTAAAGCCTTAATATGTATTTCATGCTTATTTGATTTAAAAAGTCCGGAAAGATCATGTATGAAATAAGAGTCTGTGGGTTCGCTCGACTCTGGATATGGGGTCGGGTGCCCATCACACCCTAGGGGTATTAGGGTGTGACAAAGTGGTATCAGAGCAGGTCTGTCCTAGGGGTTGTCTGCAAAGTCGTGTCCAGTAGAGTCCTGTTTATGGTGTGAAGCGTGTCACATTTATAAACAGGAGGCTACAGGGCATCTAGGGATTGTTGACCTTCTTTCTGTCTTAGATCGTGCGATAGAGCCAAGTCATAAGAAATGAAATTCCTTATGTAAGCCTTACATACGACGGAAGGAGGTAAATGATGATATGGACAGTTACTGCGGTAAGTATTGATATGTTTGATCTGTTACTTGAAATTGGCAGTTCCGGATGACTAGAATGTGATATATAGCCGTATACCCTGTGAGGCATTGTTGATATTTGCGGTGTACAGATTTTGAAATGAAAGAATGGTATAAGAGGAACAAGGCCTGATAAAGGATTCAGAAAGTCGACAACTAATTTTGCTGCAGGCTATTATGTAAAAGCGGTGAGTAGGAACCCAGACAGGCTGATACCCGAGTAATTACAGGTAATAACGATGGAGGTGAGATCATTACCATTAGGACTCTGGGAATCCAGGACGGAAGGTAATTATACATAAAAGTGAAAGGTGAATATTGCGGATCGAAAAGGGCAAAACAGTAATTGTAAAAGAAAGGACGGGTTACGAAGATTCCTCGGAATCTGTAAGGCTTCGATTTACTCTAGATCAGGTAATAAAGGTTATGTGAGGAAGCGGATGCGATTATATCAGCATTAAGGCACCGAATCCCACCAAAGTTCTGAGATTAAGCGTGCTAAGCTGGGAGCAATTTTAGGATGGGTGACCCCTTGGGAAGTGTGCAAGGAATCCTAAAGATTTAGCCATAAGAGACAAATGAAAAGCTAGAGTAACCTAAAGGTAAATTAGAGTATACGAGAGGGTTGGAGATTATAAGAAGCCACATAGCACGCGACGGGCTAGATTAGAGAAGAAACAGAAAGTGCGTCACAACTCTGGAATTAGAATAGGCTTGAATAGCGTTTGGAAGTATTTTGCGGGCTAGTTGATAGTAATTATATATATGAATGTATACGATATCTCATATGTGATTGTATCGGTGGACATGTAAGTCCCAGCAACCGGCGCTACGGTAAAGAAGACATTAATCAAGTAAAGGTACCGAAGTTCGAGTGGCAACAAAAATAGATGATACGAGTGTTACAAGATAAGCTATTATTATTCTTACTATAGGTTAAGATTGGAAATTCTAATACAATGAGAGTTGGAAGGGAGATGAGGAGTAAGAGATAAACGAAGACTTCACCAAAGGACTGTTGGCGTATAAGGAGCCCCTTATAAAGGGGGGGGGGGGGGGGGGGAGAATATCATATATCAGACTCTAAAGGAATGGGCATGAAGAAAAGAATAACTATGAGAGGGACCCTTCCGAAGTAAAATGAGACCCCATAAGATCAGTTGAACATTCGAGGACGAATGTTCTAAAGGGGGGAGGATGTTATAGCCCGTACTTGTACGTTCGGATACTTTGAGAAAGTCGTGGCAAGTGAGTTAATCTAATTGTAGTCGATTTCCTCCTTCTGACAAAATCCCTTACCAACCAATCTCGCTTTGTATCTAGCATCTTCTACACCCGGGAATACTACCTCTTTTTTAAGACCCATTTGCAACCACCAGTTCTCTTCCCCCTTAGGCAGACTCACTAAATCCCATGTCTGGTTCTTGTGCAGAGACTCTATCTATTCGGTCATGGCTAAATTAATTAGCTTCACCACACATAGTAGCTTCTGTATAGCTTGAAGGTGACAGATCCTTTATTTCCTCCTCGGCAAAAGCTAATGCATAGGCCATAAGATTAGCTTGTGAAGGCCGAGGATAATATTTTGGATTAGGCTTAAGAGTTCGTTTGTCCCTTCCAGTAGCTATACTGTATGGTTCAATTTCAGGTACTACTATGTGAGCTTTTTCATTATCTGACTCCACTTAAGTCATTTGATCCTCCTACTAGGTGAGTTTCACATTTTCCTCTACTGTTTCTATTGTAAGAACTTTCTGCCCTGCAAACTTAATAGAAGTCTTTCCAGAATCAAGCATAGAGGCCTCATCAAAAGTAACATCTCTACTGATTACAAACTTAATCGGATCTAAACTACATATTCTATATCCTTTTACTTCTTTAGCTATCCCATAAATAAACCTTTTCGAGCTCTAGGTTCTAGTTTTCCATCACTTACATGATAATATGCGGGACATCCAAAGATTTTTAAGTACGAGGAACTAGACGGTTTACCTGATCATACCTCATTTAGAATTTTTAAGTTAATGGCCCATGCTAGAGAACGATTAACAACATAACAAGAAGTATTTACTGCTTCCGCCCAGAACTTGTCAGTCACTTTGGCATTAGAGAGCATTCATCGTGCTTTCTCAAGAAGAGTGTGGTTTATCCTTTCGGCTACTCCATTTTGTTGTGGTGTATGCCTAACAGTTCTATATCTCAATACACCATGAATCTTGCAGAAATTTTCAAACTCTTCATTGCAAAACTTCAAGCCATTATCTATTCGAAGACACTTAATCTTTTTGCCACACTGATTTTCAGTTGATGTCTTCCAGTTTTTGAAATTCTCAAAGACATCACTTTTAGCCTTTAAGAAGTATACCCAAACCTTGCATGAAAAATCATCAAAGAAAGTAGGAAGATAGCTTTTTTTACCCTTGGATGGAACCTGAGATGGACCCCATAAATCTGAACGAATGTAGTCAAATACCCCTTCGATTTTGTGCTTGCCGTGCTAAAGCTGACCCGTTTCTTCTTTCCAAGGTCATAATGCTTACAAAAATCAAGTTTACTAATCTTCTCACCTTTCAAAAGGTTTCGGTTGCTCAAAATTGCCAACCTCCTCTCACTCATGTGACCAAATCTCATATGCCACATCTTAACCTTGTCATCATCTGATAACTGTGAGGTTGCAGCATTCGCAATACCTAGAATGGTGCTGCCCATAAGTACATAAAGATCACCCTCTAGTTTGGCCTTTAACATGACCAGAGAACCCTTGGTCACCTTGTAGATTCCACCTTCACCCGTATGTTTGTATCTAAGCATATCAAGAGTAGTAAGAGAGATTAGATTCTTTTTCATACTGGGAACATGTCGAACATTAGACAATGTTCTTATGATGCCGTCATGACACCGTATACGGGCTGAACCAATGCCTACTATTTCACATACTACATCCTTACCCATAAGTACAGTCACACTCGTCTGCTCGTAGCTAGTAAACCAGTCTTTTCTGAAGCACATGTGAAAGGTACAAGCTGAATCTAAAATCTAATCGTGTGTCTGAATGTCATCTATTGAAGCAGTTAGCACATAATCTTCTCCAGATGTCTGAGCTACCTGAACCGTAGATGCACTGGCTGTTGTTTTATCAATCTTCTTATTCGGGCAATCCCCCTCAAAGTGACCCTTTTGATGACAACCCCAACATTCATCATGCTTCCTACTCACCCTTTTCCTAGACTTTGACCTAGCTACTGAATTGCCTCTCCCTCTTTAGTTCGAGCGATCTCTAACCGTCAAACCCTCACCATGGTCCTCTTTCTCACCATTTTTTATATGGTTTCCTAATTCATCTGAATTCAATGCATGTCTTACCATCTGTAATGTGACCATTTCCTTACTATACATCATTGAATTAACTACATCTTTGTACGTCAATGATAATAAAAACAGTAGAGTACACGCTAGTTCTTTATCTCCCACTTTAATATCAGCATGAGTAAAATTCATAGCCAATTTATTAAAAGCATCAAGATGATCCTGTAAAGTTGTACCTGTCTTCATCTTGAAAGAGTGTAAACGCTGCCTTAACAACATTCTAGTTGTTACTAATTTCTTCTGATAGAGATCTTCAAGTTTCTTCCACAAACTCGCACCTGTTTTCTTGGTACTGACTTCACATAACACGCTATCTGATAAGGATAATTGAATTGCGTTAAACGCATCCATCTCAACCTTCTGCTTCTCGACCTCTTACATATTTTAGGGATACGAGTCGTCCAAAGCATAGACTGATCCTGCTCTCCGTAACAACGTCATGATCTTGATTTTCCAGATGTTGAAGTTATTACTTTGCCCATCAAAATTCGCTACCTCAAACTTCATAGATGCCATAATCTCCTCGTCTTCTAGATCTCGCGATCTGTAGGCTCTGATACCAATTGTTAGCATGAAAATGATAAATACACAGTAATTAATGTGGTTCGGATCGATGTGATCCTAGTCCACGGAGAACGGCCGACATTTTTATTAATATCAAGGGAGAAAGTAAGTTACAAGATTGAATACTCTTAGGTTCTATGTTCTGTCCTACTTAATCCTAACTAGCATGTATTTATACTACTAGGTCTAATCGTTTCCTAGAAAGGATCTAAATCCCAATAACACTCGAAAACCAATAAAGAAAAAGTTTCCTTTTATTTCTTTCGTTTTGAGTAGGAATTGGCTTGAATATCTTCTCGACATCACAGTCACACAAATGTTATGTCATGTTTAAGATTAAAAAAAATTATAATCAATACACAAATGGTACTTATTATATGTTTAATACGACAAGTTTTAAAGTTGTAATATCTCTTTTATATTGCGTACTAATTCAACATATGTCACATAAATTGGAACGGAAAGGAGAGTAGTATTATTGTCGCGACACAAATCTGGCACCTAAGTCGTGACAGCGCAACAAATGAGCCACTAACCATTTAGCCAACCCTCTAAGCTAAAGCATGCTCGTAACGTAGATGAAGAGAAGAAAGAATAATACTAATAAAGTTGCCTCGAATGGATATTTGCAGAAGCGTAATACAATGAAGGTGAAAGACATTCCAAACAATCAAATAAGTGACTAAGTCATAGAGCACTAAAATCTGAGTACAACTGATTCGAGACGCAACTGGATAAAAAGAAAAATAGACTTAAATGAAAGATAGAAGCTGAAGCCGCCTTTAAGGTCTAGTACTGACTCACCTCAATTGAATAGGACTGACAACTGGCTGGAGTCATTGGTTAGAAGCCGGACCCTTTCCTACTGAATCTGTGCACATGCAATACTTGTGAGTCTAAAAGACTTAGCAGGATTGTTGACTCGCTTCCCCAGCCTACCCCTGAAATAAGTCTTTAAAAATCGATGGTAGTGCATACAAACACCTTATCCTAACAGTACAAGTATAGATATGAAATACAAGTAAAGCAACTAAACTGAAATCATGAATACATACAATGAAAGTAAACATGAGGTACAATTTCTAATCTGAGATGGTGCAATGAGACATCACTCAAACTCAAATCCATCTACGGGGACAATGGTATGTACGTTAACCTAGCTCAACTTAATTTGGTGTCATGAATGCATTCACTCAATCTCAACCCCCTTGTGGTTCCATGAGTATTCTCACTCAATCTCAACGCCACAGTGGTGTCATGAGGAAGCCACTCGATCTCAACCTATGCTCTGACAGCACTTACGGGGACAAGGGTACGCTAATCCAACTTAACTCAACTAAGGCACCATGAATGCGCCCACTAAATCTCAACCCTTTATGATGTCATGAGTACTCTCACTCAAGCTCAACCCCAAAGTAGGGCCCTATGGACATCACTCAAGCTAACTGACTACACATATAGACATACATCTTGCCCAGGTTATGTGTGTTACTGATATCGTGATAAAACATGCTAAACAGCTAAACAGATATCACAAGAAAGCACAAATAACTTCTGAAAGATAAGGCATGCTAAACGCCATCATATCAAATCACTAGATCTACTAGAACTATCAAATCATGTGGAAACATGCACTGAGATCCCTCACGATCAACTCTG
This sequence comes from Lycium barbarum, assembly GCF_019175385.1. Classification (NCBI taxonomy): domain Eukaryota; kingdom Viridiplantae; phylum Streptophyta; class Magnoliopsida; order Solanales; family Solanaceae; genus Lycium; species Lycium barbarum. The sequence continues at coordinate 114,498,858 of NC_083344.1, read as the reverse complement.
GATATTCAATCTAGTCAATCTAGCTCATGCTTTCCTACCCACACGAACTAGATGGTTTAAATTCATACAAGCAATACATAGAATATGCTTTTAAGTAAAAGCAGACAAACTAAGACTTAAAGTTTCACTTGTCTCGGAAATGACAAACCTATACTTCACTGGAAATGCTCAAACTGCTCTTCAATGGCCTCAATCTATTCAAAATCATGAATAACATGTCCATTTTAAACTAAGGAAACGTATCCATATTTTTAAGACACCTCGGGATCAAAATTAACCCTTGGTCAACTCAAGCCCACCCTTCGAGTCAACGGTTCAATATCTAAAATTAATTACATGAACGCATTTCGCATAAGCTAGCTAGGGAATCCAATTCCATAATCAAAATCCAATTTTGATATCAATTTCTAAGTCAAATCATTGAATTTGCAATTCTATATTTAGGTCTAAAACTTCCGATTTTAGCCTTTTAACTAATCATATGATTCCACAGATCAAATTTGATGAAATTTACACATAAGCAATGGATCATGTAAGGAACCATACCTTAAATTTTGGATTGAAACTCTTATCTTTTTGTGATCCAAAATCGAGAGCTTCTTGCTCAAAAAACCAATTTCCTTCTGAAAAACACTGCTGAAATTTACCAGCATATATATTGAAAATGTATTCTTCGCGATGGCAAAAACCCTATCACAATCGGGATGGGTTAGGCTGATTGGCCATCACAGTCGTGTCACCCTTGGGCATTCACGCTGAGGCAAGATAGGACCACCTAGCAGACTCATCTTCGAGTTCGCGGCTCTCCCACTCATGATCACGTAGTACAATATTGCACTAGCAAAATCTCTGCAATTCGAAATGTGGATTCAATGGTGCTGAAACATTCCTGAGCCCCTTGGCACCTAATCCATACCCTGCTAACAAGTTCTAAATAATATTATTTGACTTATATCATATGTCGAATCATGATTTAGAACGTAGATGCTCATAAAGAGGGGTTGAATTGTTACAATTATTTACCATGCTAGAAAATGACTGAGAAGCTAAATTGCTCAGACTCTCCAGCATGGCTGCCGCACTTGTTTGAATCCTTCAAAAATACACCACTTTTGGAGGATACAACACGTACCCGTTGACATTTTTGAAGAGTCCGAGTAACATCGCAGGAAAGTATGGATTAATTCTCGTTATAATTTCATAATTTATTTGAATGATTGTTTTTCACTTCTATTCAAGATATTTTTGCAATTTTTTCTTATTTAACCAAAATTTAAATTTCAGATGGTTCTTTTATATGATGTTACATCATACACGCACAACACATATGGCAAAGCAGTACTTTTGTTTTCCGTATTATTTTGTATTACGAAATTAAAAAAGAAGAAGCTCTAATATGATGATTATGATCTACGACTCTAAACTACGTACTCCATTCAGGAGTCCGGACAATGTGTGAATAATACAGACTCTTCTTCTATATGTATTTGAAACAGCCACTTTGAACACCAACTCGTTGGCACATATATACATTCAATAGTACAATGAATGTGTACAATCCTGTACTTTTGATCTATAGTTGAAACAGACAATGAAAGTTCAATTCCACTAATTATTCAGGTATAGGAGCTGTTGGCTTTATGTCCCTAGTGATTGGAATAATTTGGCTCTATTTCAGAATCAAGAAAAGGAAATTGACTGAAGTTAGGGAGAAATTCTTCCAACTAAATGGTGGTTTATTATTAAAACACAAGATCTACTCTAACAATGGTGGTGTGGAAGCAACAAAAATTTTTACAGCTGAGGAGCTCAAGAAAGCTACAAACAATTATGCTAAAGACAGAATTCTTGGCCGTGGTGGCCATGCGATTGTATATAGAGGTGTGCTACGTGATAACCGCATAGTTGCTATTAAAAAATCTAGAATTGTGGATGAGAGTCAAATTGAGCAGTTTATTAATGAGGTGCTTATTCTGACTCAAATCAACCATCGAAACGTGGTGAGGCTTTTTGGGTGTTGTTTGGAAGATGAAGTTCCTTTATTGGTTTATGAGTACATCTCTGAAGGAACTCTATATGAGCACCTTCACAACCAACGTGGCACGGGTTGGTTAAATTGGCAAAATCGTTTGAGAATTGCCATAGAGACAGCCACTACACTTGCTTACCTTCATTCATTTGCGTCCATGCCTATAATTCACCGAGACGTCAAGTCTGCCAACATATTGTTAGATAATTCTTACACAGCTAAAGTGGCCGATTTTGGAGCTTCAAGGCTCATCCCTCTAGATCAAACACATGTGGCTACATTAGTTCAAGGTACATTTGGGTACTTGGATCCTGAATATTTTAGCACAAGTCAATTGACAGAAAAAAGCGATGTTTACAGCTTTGGAGTAGTTCTGGCAGAACTTCTAACGGGGTTAAAACCTGTTTCTGGTGATAGAAACGAAGAGGACAAGAATTTAGCTGATTATTTTGTCTCATCCGTGAATAAGAATAGCTTGTTTCACATTATTGATCGCCGCATTTTGCGGGAAGGGAGTCTTGAGCAACTCCAAAAAATGGCTGCACTGGTGAAGAACTGTCTTGAATTGCACAGGGAAGATAGGCCTACAATGAAGGAAGTGGCTATTGAACTCGAAGGTTTGAGGAAGTTAACTGGAATGTCTTGGCCTAATCAACAGGGACAGGAAAAGAATGAAGATGAATCATCAGATCTCTACACCGTTGCAACTAGCTCCAATGCGAATACCACCAATTTCTCAGAAGAATACATTTCGGCTAGTTCCCGTATGCTCTATCCTACAGATAATGACATGTAAAATCATCTGGTACTCTTCCTCCTTATCCCTAGCTATATGTGTTTCTTCCATACTGATGTAAAATAATGAATACAATTGTTATTTTCCCAGAAAGTTAGCATTTGATAAGAAATCCGTCCACTTATGGTTTCTAAATGACGCAAAAAGTGATAATAAAGATGTTAATGTTATGAGTGAGGATGGTTCTAAACCACATAAGGTGACAACTAACTCATATACATCCCTGCACTTTCGTATAGGTATTCATTAAATAGATCTGTTATGGACATAACTGGGAATGTTGTTGTTGACATAACTGGGAGAATGTTATCTAGGCAATACTTGAGGCTTAAATATTTTGGACAAGGAAAAATAGACCAAGTTACTCTGTTCAAACTCAGGTTACTCTTTTGGAATATTTGAAAAACAGTCATAATAAATTCCATCCTGTGTGCTTGACGATATTACATGGAAGAAGTGCACTTATTTCACATGCTTTGCAAAGACATGATTCAAAATTGACAATGGAATACCGGAGATCCAAGCGACTTCCAAAACACATCACAAAAGTGACAAACATGGGAAAACAAATAACACATACAATGCAACATTACTATGGCATCACTACTGTGATCACTTCTACACCACCATATGCAACAACAACCGCATTTAAGCAACCAGACTTAATGAGGATTTAATGAAAAATTAGAGATAAAATTAAAATTTAATAATTAAAATCTATGTTGCCATCTTATTCTCTTCACACTCATTGCACTAGTAAGACAAGCAAACATGACTTTCATTATAAAAACCTAATGGATGTTTTAAACCACCTAATAGATGTTTAAACATGTTTAAGGAATTAAACCAACGGGCTTTAAGGAATTTTGTGTTCAGTTACAAATCGCCGTGAAATAAATATAAACCGCTATTGTATAATATTATGCAACGGTTATTCCAGCAGTTCGTCTAAACCGCCAGAAAAGGGTTTTATGATAGCTTATCAGTCGACAGGTCTAAACCGTCACTAGTTTTAAATTGCGGCAGTTCAAACCGCCGCAAAATGAAGGAACCAACCGACGTGAAGAAGCGTTTTTTCTGTAATGACAATTCCCGAAACGTATAAAGTTTTAAATCCTCAAAAGTCTTGAGAAAAGTTTAAATATCTCTCTGGTTTGAAGGTGAAAAAGAACACAATAAACTTGCTAAATGAGACAGAATACAGTAGCAACCTAGCCACTTACATACAACTCCTCAAATCAAATAACAGAGTTAATTTCTTAGATTAATTTCTTAGATGATCATCCAAATTACGTAAAGTACTTAGTAAAATAGCCTTTATATTTTTTATGACAACAAAGTCACAAAGTATATCCATATTCCTTTAAAATAACTTAAGCGAGAATTAAACTAGTTAGCACTCATTTTAAAAGGCGCTGTATCCAAGATCCAGATATAAATCAAAAGGGATCTTCCATAATAATTTTTTTTTTCAAAATCACACATCGAGAAAAGACAAATTCAACTTTCAGTTGAAACATTAAAAATTAGAAATAAAAAAACCTATTATAAAACTATATAATTGGAAATAAACAAGAGAAGCAAACTAATAACTTTGTAGAAAGGAGGAAGAGATTGTATTTCACTTCTTGTTGATATCTCTTCACAAATTGAGAACTTAATCATCTATTTATAGAGATGGTAAATCTCTTGATGAAGTCATCAATGACAACACCAAGAGTTAAAATCAAACTTGTGTTGCTTCATTTTCTTCATTTCATACATGCCACCAAATGTACATGTACCTATCCTTATTTAGAACATGTGAAAAACCTAGGCTATATGGACATTCATATATATATATATATATATATATATATATTTTACAACACTTCCCCTTGGATGTCCATTGATAGATAATATGCCTCGTTAAAACCTTACTAAAAAAAAAACCAGTGGGAAAAATTCTAGTGAAGGAAAAAGAGTACATATTTCTAATAATATACATTTTGGTTGCCTCATTAAAAACCTTACAAGAAAAACCCAGTGGGACAAAACCTTGTATGGAAAAAAGAGTACAACATGTATTAACTCCCCTTGATGAGAACTTCAGTCCAAATATTTGAGTCTTCGCATTCCAATCTTGTGCACCATCTTCTCGAAAGTTGCGGTTGGTAGAGACTTGGTGAACAAATCAATCATATTATCACTTGAACGAATCTGTTGCACGTTGATATCACCATTCTTTTGGACCTCGTGTGTGAAGAACAACTTTGGTGAAATGTGCTTTGTCCTATCTCCTTTTATGAACCCTCCTTTCAATTGGGAAATACATGCTGCATTATCTTCATATAAGATTATGGGTATTTTATCACATTTCAAACCACACATTTCTCGAATGAGATGTATCATTGACCTCAGCCACACAACTTCACGGCTCGCTTCATGAATAGCTATTATCTCAGTATAATTTGATGAGGTATCCACAATAGACTGCTTTGTAGATCGCCAAGATATGGCAGCGCCCCCACAAATAAACACATAGCCTGTTTGAGATTTAGCTTTGTGTGGGTCAGATAAATACCCTGCATCGGCATAACCAACAAGATCGGGACTGCAATTGCTAGAATAAAATAAGCCCAAATCGATAGTTCTCTTTAAATACCTCAATATGTGTTTAATTCCGTTCCAGTGTCTCTTTGTAGGAGCACAACTATGTCTCGCTAACACATTAACTGAAAATGCTATGTCAGGCCTTGTGGTATTGGCAAGATACATTAGTGCACCAATTGCACTAAGATATGGTACTTCTGGACCAAGAATTTCCTCATTCTTTTCTTGAGGTCGGAACAGATCTTTATTCGCATCAAGTGATCGAACAACCATCGGAGTACTTAATGGATGTGCTTCATCCATATAAAATCGTTTCAACACTTTCTCTGTATAGGCAGATTGATGGACAAAAATGTCATTTGTCAAATGTTCAATTTGCAAACCAAGGCATAATTTTGTCTTTCCAAGATCTTTCATCTCAAATTCCTTCTTTAAATAATCAATTGCCTTTTTGAACTCTGCAGGAGTTCCAATAAGGTTTATGTCGTCAACATATACAGCAAGTACAACAAACTTCGGTCTTACTTTCTTTATAAAAACACATGGGCAAATTGCATCATTTGTATAGCCTTCCTTTAACAAATATTCACTAAGGCGGTTATACCACATGCGCCCGGATTGCTTCAAACCATTAATAGATGACGTGCCTCGTTAAAACCTTATTAGGAAAAAACCCCGTGGGAAAAAGTCCTAATGAAGGAAAAAGAGTACACATATCTAGTAATACGCTTTGAGAGCTGCATCATTAAAAACCTTGCCAGGAAAACCCAAATGGGACAAAACCTTGGTCAAGGGAAAAAGAGTACAGTGCGTATTTGCTCCCCCTGATTAAAGCATCACATAATTCTTGACGATGATGTAACAAATCTTGTATACCAACTTATCATATCTTGAGATTGACAGAGCTTTTATCAGATCTGTCAAATGACCATTTGACGAACTGGTTGATGATCTGCACCTTCCTTTCTCAGATAGAGTTGCATCATCGCCGTATAATATTGTTACAATCAGGACAAGTACATCATGACTTGCTTCATAATCTGTTGTTTTCTTTCTATGATTTGACTGTCATGACAATAATCCTTCATGGAAATAGATAACACATCTGGATTGAATTCTTATGTCGATCAGATGAATGCCCTGTATGTCCAAAACACTTGACAGTATTGGTTAGGACAAATATATTCATGTCAGGGCTTTCATTTGCAATATGCAGTTGATCTATTTCAATAACTCCATGTTGGAGTAAATTATATCATGCCTGTAGTTATAGCAAGATATATAAATGCATCAAATGCACAAATATATGGTACTTCAGGACCATTTCAATTTTCTCATGTCAGCAGATATAATCAAGTGCTTTTGGAAACTCTTCAAGAGCTCCAATAATATTCAAGTCATCAACTTGCATAATAATATGAAAGATTCTGATTATCATATAGAGACAAGGGTAAACATGATCTTATTGGTACCCTTCGTCAATAAATATTCATTAAGGCGATTTCAGTACATCAGCCTTGATTCATTTAATCCATTTAAGGATTTATAAACAAGTTTCCCAAGAATTTGTATATGCTTCAGGCATTTTGAATCCTTCAGAAATTTTCATATAAATTTTGTCAAGTAATTCATATAGGATGTGAAAACATCTATTTCTATTTAAATGATATGACATCTTCTGGTGTCTGGACAGCAGGTCAAATAAGCTTTATGCTTATCAAGATGCGTCATTTCACTTGATAATAATTTCTAAGTCAGCATGCTTTAATAGACGTAGGATTTAGATCCTCACAATCTTTTACAATATTGCGCTATATTGTATCAAAATATTGTCGACAAGATATCATGTTGTATCGGTTCGCAATTTGACATAACTTACTGAGATCTCATCACTTCATTATTTTCAGGTACCTGAACCTCGCATAAGGTTTCATGAAGTGTTATGTCGTCGGCTCTTCAAGAGCACTTTGCCTCCTTATTATGATCATTTGCTCCTCCTTTTTTTTTCAAGGATTATTATATTTGAAACCGATTGGTCTACCATGCTCCATGCATGTTGTAGACTCTGTCCTTCAGGGACATTAGGAGCATTTTGCAGATGAAATATGAAATAGTTGGGTCAGCAAATGCTTCCAGCATTTGACTTGAATTATCTGAGGATCATACTGATGATAATTCACAACATATTTCTTAGCTGCTTATTCTCTCCCCCTTATTTTAGTGACATATGTCCCCATTTTCTTTGGGAAAATCCATCTGTGTGCATCATGGTATATCCATTAATCATGTACCACACATCAAATGCTAAAAGATGGAAATATCTAGTTCCTGACCCTGAACCAAATATGAGGGGAGAATTTATCAAAATTTATTGATCTGAAGCATACAAGTGTTGTTGTATGCAATATATCATATCTCAGACTAACATCTGAAACTCTGTTCTCATAAGCAATGGTTTAGCTGTATTATGGAGGCATCTAATGTCAAACCAACTTAGATATAAACCAGCATTATCAAGATGATTGTCTTGATTACATATTCTGAAAATTGTGCTTCCAACTCAATCATTTTGAGCAAGCAACTTCGTAAATGTCAAACTGCCAGTTGACAATAAGCATACATGTGACTGTCTCATAGATGCATCTATTTAAGACGTCACATTATAGGTGAAGGGGCCCACATTCACCTTTTATATTTTTCAAAATTTTGGGGATTCAGTCCCAACATTAGCTGGTGTAATCAACTTATCATGAGAACAAACAACACAAACAAATTCTTAAAGAATCTTCTAGTTCTTCAATATGTTTTTAATACTCAATTAGCACATCAGATTTAGGACGATCAAAATGGTCTTGTCAACTGATAAAATTTTCTGTACCCGTAAACTTCAAGTTTACTATGACGAGTGCTATTTCTTTTAATAAACTTCTGGTTTAGTATTGCATGAAATTGTATATCAATAAACTTCTGGTTTATCGTGGTATGTGATCTCATCATGCTCGGGTAACATTGCACTTGTGTATTTCTTACCCATAGTAACTTGAAGATATTTAATATTCCGATCATTTGTAGTCTCAATATGATAACCATTTTTATTGTTAGTAAACTTCAGGTCTACTACAGTGTTCCGATCGTACCAATTACGATCTACGATGAATGGTATTATCATATATAACATCTTCAAGAGAATTCAATTTATTTATCATAATCAGATATTATTTGGACATTGCTAGTGTCATGATACTTGTAAATAAATAATTATCTCTTCTGGAGATGGATCATGATATTTTCACAATCAAATGCACGTTTTATATTTATAGGCTTTACTACATATTATCACATTCACTTCAGGGAATGGATCTATATTTATAGCTTATATCAAAAGTTCTCATTCTTAAAAAATGGAACACAATCATCTGAACGTGTAGGCCTTAAGCATATCAAATTGTGATAGCTTAAAATTTCTTTTAAGATATTGCTACTTCAGGAGCAAATCGAGATATGCATATAATGTAGAGATTTTTCTCTAACATATTTTCAATATAAATCACAATATGGAGGCCTATATATGAATCATCACTTCCAGTGATCGTGATCCATAAATATAAATAAATTTAGTGATACTTTAGACTTGTGAAGTATGAATGTCACTTCTGGGATCATTCTAAAAACAAGTACCAAATTAATCACGATATACGCATATATAAACATAGCATGTAACATTAGAAGTGAATTAAAAATATTAAACCAACAATAATAAGCAAAAAGGCTCAAATCACTTTACCTGTGATGGAAACTGTTTTTATTATAAGATACAAGTATAACTTACTAGATACCCAAACCTCATGAAGAATTGCAAACAATACTTGATTACATACACCGTCGTGAACCGTTTCCCGGATGATTTATAATTGCAACTCCTTAAATAACAAAAACTTCTGCATAAGTATATTATTTTAGATGGGTAAGACAATACCTTGATTTTCTGTAAGGCATGGATGACACAAAGACGGTAGTACCGATATGGGCTAAACTCAAATGAAAGATTAGAGACTCGTGCTGATAACTTGTTATAAAACTATATAATTGGAAATAAACAAGAGAAGCAAACTAATAACTTTGTAGAAAGGAGGAAGAGATTGTATTTCACTTCTTGTTGATATCTCTTCACAAATTGAGAACTTAACCATCTATTTATAGAGATGGTAAATCTCTTGATGAAGTCATCAATGACAACACCAAGAATTAAAATCAAACTTGTGTTGCTTCATTTTCTTCATTTCATACATGCCACCAAATGTACATGTACCTATCCTTATTTAGAACATGTGAAAAACCTAGGCTATATGGACATTCATATATATATATATATATATATATATATATATATATATTTTACAACAAAACCAATATTGTGTTAAAAAATCTTTCTTTCAGGGATTTATCGGGTCTGGATCCCCTCCGGTACTAGTTTCCTCCGGTGCCTCCAGTACACTTGTTGATGTAGGACACGTGTCGATTATAAAATCTAATCGTCCAAATTACTTCCCCTCATTTTTATCACTCTACAAACGCAGCCCCTCTTTTGCTCCCTTCTCCATGCTCACATAAACTGATAAACACTCCACCTACTTCTAAATCCACAGTACTTGCTTTCAATTTTAATCAAACAATACCATCCCGTTACATCAGCAACAACTAATTTGTAATATGCTAAAAGCAAATTTATTTTCCAAATTCCTATACATGTAAAGTAGCAAAACTTTTCTTCTCATTCTTTTTCTATTTTTAGTGTAGCTAATTATCATCAGTTTTCAAGATATTCCTACAATAGCTGATGGAAATCAACTTTATTTAGAAGATATCGTTTGAATTTTCAGCCAAGCTCAGCAATTGGTTCGATTTACGTTTACAAACCAAATTGGGTGGATTTAGAAGAAGAGTGTTAAGAAGACAGAAGAAGAGTTTTAAAAAAAAAAAAAAAAAAGACAGAAGAAGAAGAGGGACAATTATATGCAATTTATTAGGATGGAACCACTGTAAATTTTCTGGCAAAACATGACTGATTTTATTAGATATAGCGAAGAGGAGAGCAGAAGAAGATCGGATCTGTTGGTAGAGTGATAAAAGTGAACGGAAGTAATCTGGTCCATTGGATTTTTTAAGTGACACGTGTCCTAAATGAAGAGGTGTACTGGAGGAACCAGAGGCAACTGGTACCAGAGGGGATCCTACTCCTACCCGTGAGGGGAGCTCTTCTAGAAATTCTCGAGGGCCGCAAGATTTTCGCTATTAAACTCATGCCATACAAGGAGTTCGGAACCAAAATGGCTCCAAAAAAAAAAAACATTTTGAACCAAAATGTCCCAATAAAAAAAAAAAAAGTTACTAAAGCACCTAGCGCAGTATTTTACTGCGCTATAGCACCAACGGAGACGGACCCGTTAAATCCTATAACGCAGTAAAATAATGCGCTATACGGAATACGATGCAGCGTATAACGCATGATTTTACTGCGTTATAGGACTTTCCCGCTCTCCTATAACGCAGTAAAATCATGCGTTATAGTCTTCCACTATAACCCGATCGGGTTTCACCACTGCCCCCTCCAGTGGAAATTGTTTTTCAAAAGCGCCATTGGAGGGCAGGCTTCTGTGGTCCCCACTCATTAAAAACGTCGTTTTCTAGTAAATTTCATCCGGAAAGTTTAGATTCTCGGTATATTCAAGTCAAGGAGCAAGATTCTAAGTTTGAATTTTGAGAAAAAACGGCGTACAACTCGATTAAAATATCTACAAAAAACTTCGATTAAGGTTTTCTACTATGAACTTTTGTTATTATTTTGTTATATACATTATATTGCATGCATGTTTAACATTTAATCGTCATTAATAAAAAAAAAAAAAATTGGGTTTGATCGGCTGGGGGCAGTGGCTTAGGCCACTGTTCCGTTTTTTTTTTTTTTTTTGGTTTAATTCATTATTTGTTAAATGTTTATGAATTGTTAATTGTTAAATGTTTATGCATTGTTAATTCGTTATATGTTTATGAGTTGTTAATTTGGTTAATTATTTATGAATTGTTAACATTGTTAATTTGTTATATGTTTATGAGTTGAATTTGGTTAATTATTTATGAATTGTTAATGAATTATTATTTTGTTAATTGAGTATTTATTAAATATTCTTTATGAATTGAAAGAAGTTGATTGGTAATGAATTATTATATTGTTAACATTTTGTTTGGATGATTGTTATGTATTGTTTTGACATTTATCGTATTATGTTGTATTATATAGAACCAAATCAGTGGTTACATAAAATAGAACCTCTCGTCGTTACATAACAATAAAATTAAAGTAGCAATCAAAGCAAACATTTTATTTATACTAACAACATAATATAATACAATAGGTAACAACCATCCAAACAAGTTGTAAACGATTATGAAATGTTAATCTATACAATTTTAAAAACATGAATATATATGTTAAATAAAAAAAATTATCTTAAAAAGAATAGTTAAAGTTCTTCTTTTCATAAATACATAAGCTAACGAAAAAAATATAAAGTTTATAGGAAAATATGTGGTTGACGAATATGAACTCTTAGTTTAATTTTATCGTAGTTGTGTTGGCTATTTGGTCAACTAAAAATATATCACATATTCAAAATATAGTTCCAAACAAATATTACTGCTAAATTTCGATTAGTTAATATAATTTATCTTTCATTTCAAGAATAATGACTAATTTAGTTTGTACAGACCGGACTCTTTCATGGATCCGAATGTTCCCCCTGGGGCCGATGATCACCCGGGGCCCGCTGTTCACTCGGGGCCCGCTGATAGATCAGTATTGTCTTTGCAAGACAATCACAGGTCAGAGTTATTATGGGCCGGTACTATAGGGATATCTACTAGGCTCCGTCCCCGTAGGCTGCAGAGAGCGTGGACTCTTTTACGCGAGCACCCCCCACATCCTCGCGTGTTGGAGATATTGTTTCGGGGCGGCATCTACCGTTGCGTGTCCGTTGGTCGGGTACAGCATGATTGGGCGCTCATCACGGCCATGGTTGAGCGGTGAAGGCCAGAGACACATACCTTCCATCTTCGCACTGGTGAGACCACGATTACACTTGAGGATGTAGAGGTCCTCTTTGGATTGCGGGTTGATGGAAAGCCACTGTACACTCGGTACGAGCCTCCTCCTGGTCGAACGTGGGTGACAGAGTTGACTAGGCTCACCCACTTCGTGCCTGATGCCGTGGCCCAGATATCTGGATAGAGTCGAGTTCAGCGTAGTGCACTCTGCACTTATTTGGAGGGTCTGGATCCAGTTGGCGACGGCACCCCGCAGGACGATGTTGATCGTCATGCCCGTTTGTACCTGCTTATTATATTCAGGGGCATCTTGTTCCCGAATTCATCGGGTGCCATTGTCAGTTTACGTTACTTGGTGTTTTTGGAGCATCTGGACCGCTTAGGAGACTACAGCTGGGGCGGTGCTGTTTTCGCATATCTTTACAGATGCCTGTGCCGAGCGTCTATTGGTGCTGTCAGAGATGTGTGTGGATTTTTTGCTCTTCTCCAGGTAATATTTAAGTGTGCGTTCCTGTAATGTCAACAAACCTCTTGAAAGGGCGACTAAAAAAATCGTATTTTCTAATATCGCTTACAGTTATGGGCGTGGGAGAGGATGCTGCCTTTTCAGCCCGTACCTAGACATCACCTCGAGATTGACATGCCTTATGCGAGGAGGTGGACAGCGGGTTTTGACCGGAATGTCGATACGCACCACAGTATTCTTCCATTCCGGGACCAGCTTGATCACATGCCGGATGATGCGGTAAAACTATTTAAATTTACATTAATAATTTAATTAAACGTCTTTTCTACATGGTGATCACTGATTTGTATTTATATGTTATGCAACTATTTATATGGACGCCGTACGCTACTATATTAGATGGTTTGCCCCCCTTCTGTAGGGCAGGTCAGGGGGTTTGGAGGTCGCGGTGTCCATTGATACACCTGGACATTGTAGAGGATCACATGCCTGAGCGTGTCTTACGACAGTTTTGGCATACACAGAGTATACCCCCTGATGTCCGTCATGAGCTCCGACACTACCAGCGGGACGATCGGGCTGCCATTGATGATAAGTTTTTGGCTTTCATGGATGTCCGGCTCCACTGTTGGGAGAACAGGTTGGGCACTTTAGCGGTGGTCGGCCATTTGACTCCCATTAAGCATTACATGCGCTGGTACCATCAGATCACACGCCGATTGATTGGCAACCCAGCTTTGCGTCCCCCTAGGGATGTAGGATATTCAACACTCGCGGGGCAGTACGAGGCATTGGTAAGTTTATCGTATTTAGATTTATCTAATTTCATCAATTGTTACGTTTTAAAAATAAACTTTTTTTGTTTCTGTTAAACACAAATGCAGCTGGTGGCCGTACAACGTTTACGCATCTTGGGGTTAGAGCATATGCCTTACCCTGGGCTTGCGGGGCTTGCCGCGGAGATGGTTAGGATTTCCGAGGATGGTATCCGCCAGGTAGACGAGATTAGGCGCATGACGGAGCCTGTTCCGGAGGCTGAGTATCAGGCAGCACCGGGGGCTCCCAGAGGAGGAGGCCGTGCTGGCAGAGGACGCCGTGCTGCCGGAGGACGCCGTGCGCGTAGAGGACGCGGCACTGCTGCCGGAGGACCTGGTGGTGGAGGACTGATAGATGAGGCGGATGAGGCCGATCCCATTCCAGAGGGCGTTCACGGTCTAGTCCATCCGCAGCCCTTCCAGGCTGGTGGCAACTCACCTGGAGACTCACCTACGTTTACGTCGACGTTCTTACTTGCTGAGATACCCGGGTCTTCATCACAGCCGAACCATAATGCATACATGGAGGAGCGTGATAACGTTGATTGGGCGGCGTTACGCGCTTCATTAGCTGATGAGCGGCCTGTGAGGAATTTAGAGGGAGCCCGGATTCTTGACTTTGATGAGTTTTTGATCCCGGTTAGTATTTAAAATACATATTTGATCATTTAAATTATTTATTTTAAATATATATATATATGTTATTTATTATTTAGTAATATTTTATATTTTAGGATTCGGCGCCAGCGGGTCCATCAAAGCCACCCACTCAGCTTACCGCGGCAGAGGTGTCTTCTCATGAGACTACCGAGGCGCATGTAAGTTTTTTACTTACTTAAAACTAATTTTATTCAATATAAGGTCAATATTTAATATATATATTTGATCATTTAAAGTACTTATTATTTCATTTTTTTCATATTTTAGGATTTGGCGCCAGCGGGTCCATCAGAGCCACCCACTCAGCCATTTTCTCATGGGTCTGCCGAGCCAGCAGTGCCTTCCCATATGACTACCGAGCCACAGGTAAGCTTTTTATTAAAATTTATTTTATTCAATACAAGGTCAATATTTAATATACATATTTGATCATTTAAAGTACTTATTATTTCATTTTTTTTATATTTTAGGATTCGGCGCCAGTGGGTCCACAGGAGCTGCCCATTCCGGAGCATTCTTATCAGCCTGCCGAGGCAGAGGTGTCTTCTCATGAGACTACCGAGGCGCATGTAAGTTTTTTACTTAAACTAATTTTATTCAATATAAGGTAAATGTTTATTTAATTTTTATAACCTTTACTTGGACTTCGAACAGCATCTCGTCCAGGAGACTACCTCATATTCACCATCAGACCCATCTCAGGAGGCTACAGACCCATCTCAGGAGCCTTCTCAGGCGCCCGTTGACACACAGGTTTGATTAAATAAATAACGTTAATGTATTCAACATGAATAAGAAATGATACTAATATTTATATATTTTTCAGGTTCATCCTTCGGCGCCTGCGGTGGCGACTCCCGACGAGGAAGAGGTCCAGTTTCTAGACCCAGCTCAGCCTGAGGTTCTGAGCGTGCTAGCGGGACAAGCTCCCAAGAAGAAGCACATTCTAGTTAAGGGCGCAAGGGCTAGGGGAAGAGGAGATGATCATGACTTGGAGTGCCCGGTTATTAAGAGGAAAAAGGGCGACGGAGACGATGGCGAGGGTGGTGGGGATGGTATGAGCCTTAGGCCTAGGGATAGTCTCCGCCATACTACATGTGGGACCCATCCTCGATAGTGTATATACATTAGTGTTGTACAATTTATCGTAAATATTATACATTTTTTGCATATTTATAAATATTATCATTAGTCTTTAATATTGATAATAAAAAAAACATGACACATTCGAAATAAAGTTAAGCATTAATTTAAAAATAAGACGAAACCCTAAAAGATAAATAACTTAAAGCTAATGACTACAAGTCTTCAAATAAAAAAGGACTTCGAGCACTTTTCAACTATTAAAACGACAATTCAAAGTATCACGTATTCTTGATGTCTTGAGCCTATTTTATTAATTGTACAAATATAACTAGAGTTCTATATAAAATATTGAAGTTTCGGAGTCTTAAAGCATGATTAATATACGGCTAAACTACGTAAAAAAGATAAAATTACGTAATAAGGGAAGAATGGAATGATTTTATGGAGTCCTATAACGCAGTAAAATCATGCGTTATACGCTGCATCGTATTCTGTATAGCGCATTATTTTACTGCGTTATAGGACTTAACGGGTCTGTCTCCGTTAGTGCTATAGCGCAGTAAAATATTGCGCTATAGGTACTTTAGTAACTTTTTTTTTTGTTGGGGCATTTTGGTTCAAAATGTTTTTTTTGGAGCCATTTTGGTTCCGGAGCCGCCATACAAGGGTTCTATGTCGTCCATATCACGAGTACGGGTGAACAAAGAAGAGAGAAAAAAATTCAATCAGTAGTTTGCTTTGAAATTGAAAAATTCGTTTTTTATTGATTTAGATTGATTTGTCGATTTAAAAACCCGGACAGAATTAGTTTAATGGTATTTGAAAAATTCTAACCAAATCAATCCATGAACAGTTTAAATGTTCAGGGATTGTAAATCCCAAATAGGAGTATTAGACTATGAAACTAGCTACCTAGAAGCCTAGAACTTTGTTCGCAAACGCTTCCAGCTTTAATCACCAACAGTTTTTTAACCACAACTATGAAAAAATATTTAAGCTACGCCGCTAGATCGCTCGTATGGATCAGAAAAATTGGAGAATAAAATAGAGATATTTAAGTCATTTGCTATACAAGGAATAATGTGGAATTGCTTGAAAGTTTTTACAGATAAACGTCAGATATAGATGTAAGCTAATTCGATAGTAGAGATGAGCGAAAATTCATTACTAGTAATTATGATGATGTACCAAATCCATATTTCTAGGCTTACTTTTTAACGTTGTATTTGATTCCAATGGATCTGCATATGTTCTAGAATCAACTCTCTTAGCTTTGAGGAGTAAGTAAAAATAATTTGCAAAGGATTTATCCAATCTACGGATAGTTTTCCCTCTTGGTTATTGTCAGGGGTGGAGATAAAGGGGTGCAAGGGCCCGGGGTCTGTTTAAACCTTTCGATGAAAAATTATATTATATAAATAGGGTAAATTTTTTTTGGGCTATATATAAATAATTTTTTTTTTTAAATAATGAGAACTTTTCTTTTTGAATCTCCTTACTTAAATTTATGGCTGCTTATTGCGTAACCATAGGGAAAAGACTTTGCGCATGAGTATATGATGAATAATTTTCTAAGACTCGTGTTTAGACTTAAGTCGTGCCTCCGGTGCAAAAACCTATCAAATCATAAGTCAAGGCAATATATGAAATTATGAAACGTGCCCCTTGGCCACGATTGACCCTAAATATCTCTATTTTATTAATGTAACTTTCGTACTGGGGCAGTTAATATATTTTACATACACTATAGATTAAAGCAACTTGCAATAACAGGAACTGTTTATATAATTTAACAAGTTATAAGTTAATAATAATTAGTTATAAAATAATTTACAGTGTATAATAAAATATATGTACTATCGGTGTATTTAAATTAAACCCTAAGTTAAACATCATAATAATGAGTTAATTTCACCGGTAATCATCTAACTAAGTGTCAATTTCACAAAAGTCACTAGTCATTAATTTAAAGTAACTCAGCTTTATAAACTATAACTCTCAAGTCATTCTCATGGCTGCACCAACATATAACGATAGAAAATTGCATGCTTTTATAACCGTAGAGAAGTTATGGTATATTCAGTATCAAAAGTTCTAACGGTACTTATAAAATGTGATACATGTTTTTCTCTCTCTCAAGTATCATATGCGTGAAACACAGTCAATAAATTGTTATAGAGAGAATAATATATAGCTATACAATGAATATTGTGAAATCAATTTGATAATGTGTCAGCATTACTTGAAAACTCTTTCGAATTCAGATAGTTATTAAATATTGATTGGTTAGTTTGCCCAGGTAGTGCGAGAATAGAGTGAGTTTTTTTTTTTCCCCTAGAGTGAGTTTTTTTTTTTCTTGTTGATGTTTGGTTTCATGCATAGTATAATGTTATGTGGTTTTCCCCGTTTGCAATGTTATGTAAGTTGTTGCAAACACACACACACACACCCAAAAAAAAATAAAAAAAAAATAGAGACGTATGGTAATTCAATAATATAATGAACAAAAATTACTAGCAAATGCTGAATAGCTTCATATAGTTTTCACCACCAAAGGATGTGGTGCAGTAGATGAGGCTGCTTCTCCCTTAATCAGAGGTCTCGGGTTCGGGTCCTGGGTATGTAACAATCCTTGGTACGGAATGCTTCTCCCAAATGGGCCCTACGTGGCGTGACCCCGGATTAATTGGACTCCAGTGCGGATACCGGCCATGGATGAGAAACCAAAAAAGAAAAAATCTTCATATAGTTTTCGTGGTTGCGTGGGGAAAGGATCGGACTTGTGCATGAGTAGAGACTAATTTTCAAGACTCGTTTCTAATCAGCTCACGAGTCAAGCCCTTTAACCGATTGTTACGGCAGGACTCAATTTTGTGACACTACGTACTCTTTGTATTTTATTTATTAATATGATGGAAATTGATAAGTTGTTAACGGAACAACTAGAGCTTGCATCATTTTGGAAGCTCAACAAAATGGTTCAGCTTCCTCACAAAATTACATGTTTTTATGTTTGTGCACTAATATTGACGTTAGCCACTGCCCAAACTACCACTAATACTACCAAATTAATGCCAACGCCGCACACCATCACTAAAGGTGCCAATATCACAAAACCAGGATGCCTAGGCAGTGCGGGAACGTTACGGTTCCATACCCGTTTGGTATAGGCATAGGATCTGATTGCGCCATTAATTCGGGATTTGAGTTAGATTGCAACATTTCTAATGATGGTTCTGAAAAACTCCTCATAGGAAACGTTGAGATCTACGACATCTCCGATGCTGAAGTGCGCATCACCAGTTACGTAGCTCGGAAATGTTACAACTCCACCGGAATTTGGCGCAGGACCGCGTGGACCACATTTTCACAATCAACTCCGTATAGTTTCTCCGCGCTGAACAGGTTTACTGTTGTTGGTTGTGACGGTGCTAACATAATGGGGTTTAACTTAGAGTATGGTTGCAACCCCCGCTTTATCAGCCGGGGTGATGTGGTGGAAGGAGAATGTACGGGTGAAGGCTGCTGCCAGGTACAAATACCTAAGGGCTTGAAATCCTATAACATAACCATGTTTACCACAAGAAGAAACCATACCGATGTTTGTACGTTTAATCAATGCGGGTATGCATTTTTGGGCGAGGCTGAGCGCTTCCATTTCCGAGGTCTACAGGATCTGAGTGATCCTAATTTTAGAGCAAGGACTAAAGCCAGTGTGCCTGTCGTGCTCGATTGGGCCATTGGAAGTCTTACGTGTATTGATGCACAGACGAGTGAGGATTATGCTTGCAGGGAAAATAGCGAGTGTGTTGATTCAGACACTGGCCTTGGTGGCTACAGATGCAGTTGTAATGAAGGTTATGAGGGCAATCCTTATCTCACTCCGGGGTGCCAAGGTACGTATGATAATTTCTACTGGCTTGTAACGCAATTTACTTGCCCCCTGGCGATACCCACGGTGATTTGTACTGTCCCCGTGCTTTTCTGAAGCACCTTTCTTTCCACACCACTTTTAAATCTCTTTCATTTCTTCTCCATTAGTTGGTGTATAATATTTCTTTTGTTGGGGTTGTTTCTTTTGTTACTCTTTTACCGTCTCCAGTCACTTCTTCCATGCCCACTACCTTGCTTTCTCCATTCCCCCTTTTTTTTTTCTTTTTCTAACTGATCCTCACTCAAGATTGAAAAAAATTAAGGAACTCCACGAATTCACAGGGAGCTATGAAGTACAACTGAGGGTCCCAATATTACTGTTGCTTTTACCTTCGGTTGGTACTTGGTATATTATATTACTTTACTACTATTAGGAAGAGTGAGTTCAACTCACTTTCTCGTCGTCCGTTTCAATTTAATAAAAAAAAATATCGGCCCCACCCATTTATATTAAAAAACAACACCTAATATAAAAAAAAATAATATGGGCCTCATCATTCTATGGCATATATATATCCGTTCCAATTTCCAATTTAATAAAAAAAAATGTGGGCCCCATAATTCTATGACATATATATATATATATATATATATATATATATATATATATATATATATATCCGTTTCAATTTAAAAAAAAAAAAGGTTGTGAGCCTCATATATATTAAACAACAATTAATATTAAAAAAATAGTGCAAATTAATAATGTCCAAAAAAAGTGCACCCCGTATTAAAAAATCAAACAATATTCATGTAATTTTCTAAAGTATCTCATTAAGTCAATAATGATGAATTCATTGCCACGTGCGTATTCGTAGCAAACACTAATATAATAAAATTTTAAATAAGGAGCACAAACTACAGTATTATATTAATCGTGTTTTGAACATAGTATCTCATATTGACAAAATCAAACAATATATATATATATATATATATATATATATATATATATATATATATATATATATATATATATATAAAAGTGAATCCCATATTAAAAAAAAAACAATGTCAAAAAAAAAAGTGCACACTTTGTATTCGTAGCAAACACTAATATAATAAATTTTTAGATACGGAACATATATACAAATTACAATGTATATATATATACATATATGCATAAAAATAGTGCAAACTAATAATGTCCAAAAGGGTGGGCTCCGTACTAAACAACACCAAGCAATATAAAAAATAAAAATAAAAATAAAAAGAAGAAACTATATAAAGGATGAGTTTAGACCCATGCTTCGTCGTCCGTTATCCCTTAAAAAAAAGGGTGGGCCCCATACTAAATAACACCGAGCAATAAAAAAAAGGAAGAAAAAAAGGTGGAACTCCCCATCTCCAAACTCATGGGAAAAAAAAAAGTGGACCCTATATTATCAAAATCAAGCAATATCAAAAAAAAAAAAAAAGGTGAACCCCATATTAAAAAAATATAATGTTAAAAACAAAAAGTGTTGGTTTTGTATTCGTAGCAAACACTAATATAATAAAGTTTTAGATACAGAGCACAAACTACAATGTTATATTAATCGTGTTTTGAACATAGTATATGTATATATATTATATGCATAAAAATAGTACAAACTAATAATGTCCAAAAACAAAAAGTGCACCCCATAAAGGGTGGACCTCATACTAAACAACATCAAGCAATCACATTAAACATCTTAAAATTAAAACATCATAAACTACGTTCAAACACTTAAACATCTTAAAATTAAAAGTACTTCTAGTTCAAATTAAAACTACATTCAAACCCTTAAACATAATATACATATCCATTTAAACATAGCAGAATTAGAATAAAAAAGCACATTAATCAAAAAGGTCAATGTTCGGTGTTAGAAACATGATCCGTATCCTTCCCACTAGACTCATTGCCAAGAGCATGATTTATGTCAGCTTGTGACCAACGTCGTCTACCTTGGGAAGGTCGGGGTTGGCTAGGAGGCTGTGACCTACGAGCATCCCCGGGACACGGGGGAATCCGAAACGGCCGCGAATTAAGTAAGCTATTATTCTGGGCTTGCATACCTAACATCCTGGCCCCCGAGGAATTAAGTGTTCTTGTTAGCAGGTCAACTTGATGCTTCATAGCTTCATACTCCTTAGGATCAACTGTCCCATCATTAGTAACACCTACGGCTTCAAGGGCCGACGGGTATCGACGAAAGGCTCGATTAGGCATCCTATAAACTGTCCCATGCCTTGTTGGGGGAGCAACCTTCTCAATCCATTGTTGCTGTATTAACTCGTCGGTCGTCTGCGTGGTACTTGGTTGAGTGGCTCAAAACACCCCAAAGTATTGTTGAAATTCATTCTGAAATTGAAAGACACAATGTTCATAGTCTAATTTAGTACAAAAAATATATTATTATTGTTAACTAACGACTTATCCAAGTTCGCTCAGCCCTTGGCTCAACCCATCGGTCTGTACCATCGACGTTCTTCTCCTTCCTCGTGTGAGTAATCTTGAAGATCTCATCTTGAGGTACCGCCTGACCCCTCTGTAGACAACCTCTTTAACCTTGGTATTAGAGGTAAATAATGCATCGCCTTAACAACCACTCTCTTCCCGCTACGTGTATCCCTAAACCGTTCACTACCACAAAACTTACAAGATTCTAGATCGACGTCATCATTATAGTATAACATGCAGGCATTTTCACAACAATCAATTCTCACCGACGAGAGTCCCAACTTAGATACCAATCTCTTTGTCTTATAGTAATTATCGGGTATCTCTAGAGTCAGGTCAACCAATTCATGCATGAGGTCAATCACAGAATCCATTGCCCCTTGGGGAACATTGTTATCTGCTTTGATACTCAATAATTTAACAGCGACAGATAATTGAGAGTGGGTAGAACCATCATGTAAGGGCCGACTAGCTTTTTTTAACTTTTTATAAAAACGGCTGGCCTCTTCATTGGAAGGTTCTTCAACATGGCCACTTTATTCAAAGCCCCAATGCATGCCATAACCATCCTGAACCATGTCGTGCATTCTAGAATTCTGGACAGTAGGTTCTACCATCCTACTACTTTCACCCATAACAAAGTTCTGAAATCCACCCAAATTGTTACGCGTTTCTCCATGACTAGTCCAAACTATATAATTACTTTTAAAACCTTTTTCCATTAGATGTCGCCTAACAATCTCTAGGGTCTTGAATTTCATACATTCACATTTAGAATAAGGACACATAACCACACCATGAATTGTAAAATCATCAAGTGTTTTAGCATAGTCAACAAAATCATAAATGCCGGCTACAAATTCATTCTTCAACCCAAATCGACCAGGATTAGTTCTATCGTACATCCAACTACTAGATTCCATCTACACAAATTGCAGAAAGTTTGAACTTGTTAAACCATATTTAATTTATATGATTAGTAAAAGAATTTTATTTCAAAGTGTAACCTTCCTTCCTGTAATGCGCAGTTTGAAACTAGATAGATAAAGTACCTAAATCTTTTTAACATTAACTAATAACTACATAATAGCCACCGATGTATTAACAACTAGAAAAAACAGTACAAAAAAATGACCAAAAACAGTCCAAAAAAAAAACAGTCCAAAAAAAAAAACAGTCCGCAAAAAACAGTCCCAAAAACAGTCCACAAAAACAGTCTTAAAAACTGTCCAAAAAAACACTCCAAAAAAAAAAAACAGTCCCAAAAAACAGTCCAAAAAATGACCAAAAACAGTCCCAAAAAATAACAAAAACAGTCCCAAAATCTGAACCAAAACTGTCCCAAAAAAATGGACCAAAACAGCCCAAAAACTTTGTTAATTGACAACTTAAGCGCCCAAAAAGAATGACAACTTAAACTTTGCTACTGAAATATACTTTTATTTTTTTCCATTGACTAGTTGCATTGTTGAAAACTTTGCTAATTGACAACTTAAGCGCCCAAAAAGAACGGAAAGAAGGGAGAGGAGCGACAGTCTTGTGGACTTAGAAGTTTTAAGTTGCAGGCACTCAACCACTTTTTAATCTATAATTACTTTGTAAGATTCAGTGCTTAAACAATATCTTTGTATGTCATTGCTAGCTTCCAAACAAAAAAATATAATATGGGGCGGAAAACAATACGTGCTTAAGTACCCAGTAGCCTCAATAATGTTAGCACTCATAATGGAAAGAAAAAGTAAATAAAGAACACATAAAATAAATAAAGAGCACATAAATAAAGAACTAAAATAAATAAATAGCACATAAATAAAGAATTAAAATAGTCCCAAAAAAAGGGACCAAAATAGCCCAAAAATTAACATTCAATTTCAATTCAAAATCCCAAAAAAAAAAAAAAACATAATATAAACCCTAAAACAAATATTGAACACTAAATAAAGTTATCAAATCTACTAAATATAGAAGGTAATGAAGCTAATAACATGAAATTGTTATGCATTGGTAAGTGTTCATGACATTGGAAAAAAAAAACGTACCTGAAAATAATGGGCTGCGCCGCCCACGGTGGACTGGCGGTGGTAGGAAGGCGGTGGGTTGAGGGTCTGGGCTGGTGGTGTGGGTAGAGAGGAGAGGAAGAGAGGTGGTGTGTGTGGGTAGAGAGAGGGGAGGGAGGGAGGAAAGAGAGAGAAAGAAAAACCTTCAATTGAATTGTATAACCAACAGATGTGGTATAAGTTTTTTTTATTCTTTTATTTTTAAATTAAACGTTTCCCATTTATTATTTATACAAAATTTAATTTCGACCACACGTGGTCGAAATTATATTTTCATTTTAAAAAATCGACCCCGTGTGGTCGAAATCCTACTGAAAATAAAATAAAAATAAAATTCTTGATTTTTCGATCGCGCGTGGTCGATTTTTTTTCGACCAAAAATGTGGTCAAAATTTTTTGGTCGAAAACGCCCTTTTTTTTAGTAGTGAGAGAGCATTTACACTCAATCCTCTTTTTAACAACATCATCTGTGAAATAATTTTTGAATGCTATAGTTATAGAGAGAACATGATATAATATACTAAATAACATGAAAAATAGGTAATTGAGAGGCGCTCTGCCATTTTATGTGGCAGAGTTATCATTGTTAAATTTTTTACTATATTTAATGCGAATGTGAATATAATTTTTTTAATTTTATTGAAATAAGATATATTTATAATGAAGGTAATACAATAATAATATCACATAAAGTGAAACAACGTGCGTATTTGAATCCCCGTTCCAAAATAGTGTCTTGTTTATTTTTTGAGAAATGGAAACCTTTTATTTAATTACAAAATTTTGCAATAACTGACTTAGTGTTTTAAAGAAAGAAGTAAGGGAAAATCTCATAACTGTAGTGAGATTAGTGCCCCTTTTTCTCAAAAAATAGGGATATTATTTCTTTTTAAACGTAGCAATATTCTTCTTTCAAAAAGTACCATGTATATTGTATGCCCGCGCATACATTATCAATGCATATACACTAATACATTGTGTATATATATATATATATATACACGATTTATATACCGATACATTGTGTATATAAATGTATATACATTGCATACAAGAATTGCGCGTATAATTTAGAGATACGTGTATCAGTGTATATCTGCTATAAAATGAATAACTATGCATTAAAATTTTAAAAATACCGCTATAACGTGTAATTATGGAGCATAATTAGTTACATTAGGTAATTTTTTCAAGAACCGATTGCATTATTTTCAATATGATTACTGATTCTCCTTCAATTTTTGAAATTTATGCTTTTTGTCCTTAAAGTACTAACAATTACTAATTTTAGTCCTTATAATATCTCATTAAGCATATTTAATCTTTAGCTAGTCAAAACATACACTTTTGATCCCTCTACTTTGAATTTTCACAAGTTTAACGAATTACTAAGAGCCCGTTTGGATTGGCTTATAAGTTGCTTATAAGCTGTTTTCAGCTTTTTTGAGTGTTTGACTGGCCAGCTTAAAGTCATTTTGTGCATAAAATAAGCCAAAAAAAATAAGTTAGCCTACCCCAACTTATTTTTTTTTTGGCTTATAAGCTGTTTCCAGCTTATAAGCTGCTTATTTTAAGCTCATCCAAACAGGCTCTAACACTATTAAACCATTCAATTATCAATATGTTATGTTAAATTCATATTATTACTCCGCATTTAAGAATAATGTAGTTTTATAAATAATCTGAATAGATAATTTAATCTAAATATATTACTCCCTTCGTTTTAATTTGTTTGTCAGGTTTTGACTTAACACGAAGTTTATGAAAGTAAAAAAGTCTTTTGAAGGTCTTAAACTAAAGAAATGTAGAATGTACTAAAATGCCCTTTAATTTTTTTGTCTTAAACATGTCATGTGGAAAGTTGAAATTAGAAAGTTGTCGAAAAAGGAAAGAGACGTTCTTTTTTAAACGAACTAAAAAGGAAAGTAAGACATACGAATTAAAACGGAGGGACTATTTATTTAAAAATATCATAATGTAAACTCTTGTTAAATACTAATAGACTAATGCGACATTCAATTTATTTATTTGGTTTTGCCAGATATTGATGAATGTGCTAATCCAAGCACCAACTCGTGTGAAAAAAACTGCACAAACACCCCGGGGAGTTATAATTGTTCTTGTCCTAATGGATATACCGATGATGGCAAAAAGGATGGCCGTGGTTGTATTGCTCCCTACTCCGAGTTTCCATGGATCAAGTTCTCTATAGGTAAATATCTTGGAAGAATTTCATAACCAAATTAAGATACTAGTATTACTTTACCATGCTAGAAAATGACTAGTTGGGAAGTTTGACGTTCTCTTTTACTGCATAGTGCATATCACTAATTATATTTTCACCTCATTTCAAACTATTTTTGCAAGCTTTTCTTATTTAATTGACATTTTAGTTTTAGATGTTTCTTTATACAACACAAAATATGTGGCAGAGAAGTATTTTATTTTCTCTTAATCACTACTAGAAAAAGAGTTTTTTCCCACGGATATTTAGTGAGAAATTTGTGCTATAGAACATGATTTTCCCAGGTCATTCCCACCGAACAATCTCACTGGGAAAATGCATGGTGGGAAACCGGTTCCCATTGAAACGATGGGAAACTTCATAATTTTTCCATGTGAAAATTCTACTATTTGTTTTTTCCCACCAACATTCAGTGGGAAATAGCCACTGAAAAATTTCCAGTGAGAAATCAGTGGGAAAATAGTGACTTTTTAGTAGTGAATGTTTTGTATGTCCTTATTACGAAATAAAAGAAACGTATTTTTTCATTTGGTCTATGATACATAACTTTCTTTTATGTGTTTGAAACATCCACTCGAAAATCAATTTGTTAGCATACGCACACTCAATAGCAAACTGTAATGAGCACATTCTTGTACATTTGAGTTGAAATAGACAATAAATGTTCAATTCCACTAATTACACAGGTATGGGAGTCGGCTCTATGTCCCTAGCGATTGTGATAACTTGGCTTTATTTCAGCATCAATAAAAGAAAATTGATTAAAGTCAGAGAGAAATTCTTCCAACAAAATGGTGGTTTATTATTGAAACACAGAATCTCCACTAACGAGGGTGGTGTGGAAGCCAAAAAAGTTTTTACTGCTGAGGAGCTCAAGAAAGCTACAAACAATTATGCCAATGACAGAATTATCGGTCGTGGTGCCAATGGGATTGTATACAAAGGCTTGTTGTCTGATAAACACGTAGTTGCTATTAAAAGATCTAAAATTGTGGACGAGAGTCAAATAGAGCAATTTGTAAATGAGGTGTTTATTCTTACTCAAGTCATGAACCATCGGAATGTGGTGAGGCTCTTCGGGTGTTGTTTAGAAGTTGAAGTTCCTTTGTTGGTGTATGAGTATGTCTCTGAAGGAACTCTTTCCGAGCACAATCACAATCAACATGGAAAGTCACCTTGGTTATCTTGGCAAAACCGTTTGAGAATTGCGACAGAGATAGCAAGTGCACTTGCTTACCTTCATTCATTTGTATCCATGCCTATAATTCACAGAGACATCAAGTCTGCCAACATATTGTTAGACAATGATTACATAGCTAAAGTGGCAGATTTTGGAGCTTCAAGGTTAATTCCTTTGGATCAAACACATGTGGTTACATTAGTTCAAGGGACGTTAGGGTACTTGGATCCTGAATATTTCAGCACAAGTCGATTGACGGAGAAAAGTGACGTTTATAGCTTTAGAGTCGTTCTAGCTGAACTTTTGACGGGGTTGAAACCTATCATTAGAGCTAGAAACGAAGTGGACATGAATTTGGCGGATTTTTTTGTTTTGTCCATGAATAAGAATCTCTTGTTTCAAATTCTTGATCGTCGTGTCTTGCGAGAAGGGAGTCTTGATCAACTTCAAATGGTAGCTGAGCTGGTGAAGAACTGCCTTCGCTCGCATGGAGAAGATAGGCCTACAATGAAGGAAGTGGCTGGTGAACTTGAAGGTATGAGGAAATTAACTAGGAACCCTTGGTTGAATCAACATGGACATGAAGAGAATGAGGATGAATCATCAGATCTTTACACGATTCCAATTAACTCTAGGTAATGTAGATTCGTCCAGTTTGTCTGGAAAATAGAATTCAGTAGCTCTCTGTATTAATGTTGAATCCTCTTGATAGCCCAAGTTGGTCCAAATTCTAGGCCACTAATAATGATATAACATTGTATGTTACTCTCCCCATCCCTATGTTTCTTTCATAATGAATGTACTAATGTAAGTTGCTTTCCTCTCAATTTTAGGTTTTCTTTTGTTCTCAGGTTCTTTTTCCTCTTCTTTTTAGTGTTGGCGGTATGTGAAATAGAATACTCTCAAACATGAAACTGTCATCGTTAGTTGTGTTCAATTTTAGTTAGATTATGATTTTGAGCTGATAAAACATTGTTCTTTACATCTTTTAATTGGGCTACAATGGTGAAAATGTCTCAAAAATATAATGTCTCAAGGCATATGTCAGCTGATCAGCTATTATGATAGTAACTAATTACTCCATATGTCTCAATTTATGTGACACTATTTTCTTTTAGGTCAGTTCTAAAAAGAATGGTATCTTTCTAAATTTAGTAACAATGGGACCCTAAAATACCTATTTTACCCTTAATAAGATGAATTATAGCCACAAAAATATCTATAACTTAATTTAGTTCGCAAATTTAAAAAATCTTTGTTTTTTTCTTAAACTTTGTGCACAGTCAAACACGTCACATAATATTTAGACGGAGGAAGTAATAGGTTGTGAAATATTTAAATGGCTAATTTATGTGACTTTGAAACAGTACACCTATAGTATAAATTAAAGTGTAAAGAAGTCCTAAAACTACCATTATATCTTTGAACACCTATAAGGTGGCCGGTAAGAACTTGTACCTACTGACGGATCAATATAATAATTTGATTAAAGAGATAAGAGTCAAAAACACGCCTTAAGTATCATTTTTTTTTGAATTTTCTACCTGAAATATCAGGTGTGAGCGTTTCCTACCTAAATTATGACCAAATAGTTTACAAAACACACCTCAACTATCACTTGTTCACTTTTTCTACATGAACTATCACCAACTAGTTTGCAAACTACACCTCAACTATCGGCTGTCCACTTTTAATGAGGTGTGTTTTGCAAACTAGTTGGTGATAGTTTAGGTAGGAAACTGTCACACCAGATAGTTCAGGTGGGAAACTCAAAAAAAGGTGATACTTGAGGTGTGTTTTTGCCTCTTATCTCTTGATTAAACGCAACCCGTTATCAAACTAAAGTTTAACATTTTTGCAGGTCTACATCTCAATTAAAACCTTTCACTTGACAAATATGGGAATATCACATCTTTAGGCTTAAAAAAATTAAATATACCCAAGTAATCTAAGTATCATCAATCAAAGTCATAAAGTATCTAAAACCAAACTTCTAACTCTTTTTGAACCACCATAAATCGAATGTACATAACCTACTGTACCTTTAGCCTTGTGCAGAATACTTTTGTTAAATTTTATCCTAAACTGTTTTCCAAGCACACAATATTTATAAAAATCTAGTCTCTGGTTTATGTTCAATTAACCAACTTGCTCATTTGACCCGGTCTTTTACGATGTCTTTCCCAGTTCAAATGGTTAGCTGTATTAAATTTCTACGTCTAACAAGAACAGCTAACTTAAGATGATGTTTGGTACGTAAGTGGTGTTGGAATTAAACCTTTGGGTCCTTTTTCTTCTT
Organism: Lycium barbarum; assembly: GCF_019175385.1. NCBI lineage: Eukaryota > Viridiplantae > Streptophyta > Magnoliopsida > Solanales > Solanaceae > Lycium > Lycium barbarum. The sequence continues at coordinate 114,469,171 of NC_083344.1, read as the reverse complement.
ACTTATTAGGAAAAACTATTTTTTCTTTCTTATATTGAATCGTCCTTAATTTATTGGAATTGTAAAAAACTAGTAAAAGAGAGTGGCCTCGCGACCCCCAAAACACACGCGAGATATACATGAGACCTAATCCCAATTTTAAGTCACGCAATAGCTACAAATTATCTCTGTAACCTCCCACATTTTTGGCTAATATAAACTAGCCTTCTATGTGAATCACCTACATAAAAAACTAGATTCTTTTTTCCTCTCAAGCCTACTGGCAATCATTTGTTGAGGATTTCAAATTTCCAGTCACAAGTGCTGCGCGTGTTTGGAAGTGCAGTGAAACCTTCGATAGCGACTGTTTAAATCGATTTAACTCCTAGTCGGACTGAAATCACTTTCAAAGCAATGATTTGCCATGATACAATATTTCGATAAGTTTTTAATATTCTTATTTTTATTCCGTATCATTATTATATTTTTTACAACAAGTGAAAATGACTATTCTTTTGTAAGCAAGCTAAGTCAGTCCTCTTTCGACTTAGTCACCCAGGCAAAATCTAATTTTACATTGTGATATACTGCCTCCGTTTATTTTTACTTGTCCACTATATTAAACATAAATTTTCACTTTTACTTCTCCACCTTAGCATATCAAGGAAAGACAAACTTTTTTGTCTTGTTTTATCCTTAACATTAATTACTCATTTCCAAATTATTCTCCAAATCCAATGAGACTATACATCAATTAATATGTGTATTATAGTAAAATACATACTTCATTTATTAAATCTTAAGGAGCGAACTAAGTCAAAAGTGGACAAGTAAAACAGAATGGAGAGAGTAAATGCAAGTATGCAACTAGTACCACTTGTGCTAGAGCAGTAATTTGCCAAATTGCATTTTATCAGCCCATAATATTAATGCATCGTTCAGTAAATACTTGGTACTTTTTTTAATCAGATAAGGGGTCGACGCAGTAAATACTTACTCATAGTTAGGGGTGTTCATGGTTTCGTTTGGTTGGTTTTTGGTAAAATCAAAACCAAATCAATATACTCGACTTTTAAATTATTAGAATCGAACCAAAATAAATATAATAACATATTATCAGTTTGGTTTTTCAGATTTTAAGCAACCTGATGATATTTTCTCTTCCCCCCCCCCCCCCCCCCCCCTCCCCCACAATGAGGAAAGAACTTTCATCCTTCTCTAACTTATAATCCGTTTTTACCCTTTTATTTTGGTGACTATAATTTTCTGGAGAAAATGTCTTATGATCTATAAGCTTAACCAAGTGAATAAAGTTACTCAGAAACACCCAAAAAAAATGTAATTAAATCCCATAGTTGTTTCTTTGAATAAATGGGTTTGGATTCACGGTTCTCATTTAAGAAATGGGCTTAATCAAGCCTAAAGACCAGTAGCCTGTTATAGATATTAATGATAAAATTAAATTTTAGTGAAAAAGCATATAAAGTATCTAAAATTATTTACAAAGTTTAATATATTTTATATATACAATTAAAAAAATTGTATATAATTTGTCAGGTTTACTCAATTTATTATTCAATTTGTTTTTAATAAATCAAATCAAATAAAATATTATCATTTTAAAAAAATATAAAATCAAACTAAACCATACCCAAACAAATATTGATTTATTATTCGTTTTTTCCATTTGCATCGATTTTTTTACCAAACCATAAACACTGTTGCTCATTATTTATGTGAAACAAATAATTAACTATAACAGTTAAAAGATGAAGCAAGAATACATAACTTAACTTTAGCTTGATAATTTCATTTTACTAATTAACTACTACTTCGCTATTTGTCTTCCTTACTTCCGTACAACCAAATTTAAGTATTGGCCAGATTAGTGCATGAGTGGTAGATGACAACTAATGGTCAAAATTTCGTGGGATACCCTATTTTGGGCGCGCTATTTAAGTAGTGCCTTTTTTTTTTTTTTTTTTTTGCACGAGTACTCACTGCTTCTTCTCGCTCTTCTTGCTCAGACGCACATGTCTAAAATTTCAGCCCATTTTTACATATAGTTCATGCATATATGCCCTAGATCTCTTGCCTCGTCCAAACATGCTTGATTCTCGTCCTTTGGCCACTCCTCTTACTACTGGTACCTAGCTTCCCGAGTTGGATGTCACTTCCCTTCTGATCCCACCTATTTCATTCTTCTATTGGGTCGGCTAACTGTAGCTATAAGCTACAAGCCTTGAACTAGTATAAAGATTCTTCCCTTAAAGCATAATTCTGTAGTATTGAAAAGGCATAACTATGAAATCTTGCCTTAAGGTATTTTAATATCCTATGAAATCTTGTCTTAAGGCATAACTTTTGCCTATGTATCGAAAAGGCATAGTTCTATATTCTATGTAGTTCCTTTTCAAGCATAGTTTTGGAGTATAATTTAATTTATACAAAACTATGCCGGACAAGGCATACTTTATAGGATACTACAGAACTTATGCCTTAAGACAAAACTTTTGCCCGAATAGGCATAATTTGCTAGAAATCCTGCCTTGCGAATTTTTTTTATACTCTGCTGTGGTTCGAATTTTCGGCCACTTAAAGTGCCGAAGGGAAAAAATTAAAGACCAGCAATTTGAGGGGCAAATATTAAAGACCACCCCCAAAATAGGGAATTTATGCAAATGACACGTATATTTGTGCCCAAAGTATAATTGTCGGGTTATATTTGGACCAAAGTATAACAAAGGTAATTGACCCTTTCTGATAGTATAGGTGTATATTTGGCCCTTTTCCGTTTTCATAAGGGAAAGTTACATAAATATTAGTAAATGAATATGGTATTTCATAATCTACAAATATTAATTAAATTACATAATCTACAAAATATACTATATAGGGTATATATGGTTTTATACCATAAATAAAGAATGTTGCTATGAATAAAAGGCTAAAAATAAGGAGTTTCATATATTCATGATAACCAAATTAAATACATATCAAAACACATTAATTGCTTTTCTAAAAATCTCCAACTTACTTAGCTATCTAATTCATAAACAAGTATATTACTGTTTATATGATATTTATGTATACAATTCTTTGTACAAGTATATATATTATTGTACTTATATATTACATATATTTCACTATTATATATTATATAATTTTATTTCATATGTGTGTGTGTGTGTGTATTATTGAATTCATATATCAGGTATATATTTTATAATATATTAAATATATACAAATTTAAATTTTACTAAGTTAATTTTCCTATTTCATGGAAGAGAGAGAAAACAATTGAATAATAAATATGTGATGCAGAAAGTAAGCCAAGTTTTATGGGATGAGGTGTCAATTATTAATTAAGATGCTATTTTATTCGTAATCCATAAGTAATTAGAATTTTAGGAAAGCCAAGTTTTCCTTTTTAATGCATTTCATAGAGATATTTAAGGGATATATGAAAAATTGTACACAATGTAATTAAAAAGATAAAAATTAGATTTATGTTCTAAAATAATAAAACAAGAACAAAAATATTGTAGAGAAAGAGAAAAGAGAGGAGATATCTTTATTTTTCTTGACGGATTGGTTTACAATGAAAGAGAACCTCTATATTTATAGGGAAAAAGTGACTTGATCCCAAAGTCACTAACCCTAATATTTCTCCTAAAGATAGACATCCACAATAATAAATAATATTTATAACAATTTAATTGTATTTATGTAATTTTCTTAAAATAATTGTAACTTTTTTAAACATTTTTTTAAAAAGTTGTATTTGTGTAAGATTCCCTTTTCATAATGTAAAACGAATCAGAATGAATTTTGAATAATAGAAACCTATAGCGCGAATGACTATTTAAGACGTCTCCAAGGGGCATAGTTCACAATTTAGACCAGCAATGACTTGTTAAAAAGGGTCAAGGAACGACCCTAGAGTCCTAGACAAAGAGGCCAGAAGACCCCTTAAGTCTTGCATTAACAAATTAAAGGCGCTGATTAAGCTAAATGAACGTTATATTAGAATTATTATACCTCAATCCCAAATGATAGACGACTACAAATCCAGCTAGAACAATTCGTTCGCAATGGCAAATACTTGTAACTTTAATTAGCAAAATTTTTGCAATCACAACTACATATGAATAGATTTACGTGCCTCCGTCAAGAGGATTAGAACAAATTAAAAAGAAAGATATTTAACTTATATAACTCTATCCGGTTCATAAATTAGTTACTACTAGAAAATGTGCCCGCGCTTCACGCGACCATAAATTATCTCTTTTAAAATAACAGAAAGCAACTTCTTGTTTAAAAAATTAAAAATGTTGAGAATATTTTTTCTTGATATATTATTGTGTGCATAAAAATGATGAATGTTCGACTTCCCGGCATACTATACACCTAAATGCTTTCAACAAATTTATGAAATTAAAATTTTTACAATGCCAAAAACAAAACAAAAACAAATACTATAATGTAAGACATGTCTAAAAAATCTAAAACAAATTTATAAGAAAAAATGCTTGTGCAAAAAAATAGTTTTGGTTAAAGCATCAGAGTTGCAGTTATACACAGGTGGATTCTTCGAGGAGTAAATATGTGACGACCCACCTCTGGGGACCCACTACTCAGGTATTGTCTATGCCAGGGTATAGCCAGTCCGCACAGGGGCTCGCCTCATTATCCCTCTTCACGCTGCAGCGCTACGGGGTATCGAACCCGGAACCTCTGGCTCCTTTACATTCCCCAGAGGGAATCGCCTTTCACCAATTGAGCTGCAGCTTAATTGGTAAGAGGCGATTCCCTCTGGGGAATGTAAAGGAGCCAGAGGTTCCGGATTCGATACCCCGTAGCACTGCAGCGTGAACAGGGATAATGGGGCGAGCCCCTGTGCGGACTGACTGTCCCTGGCATAGACAATACCTTGAGTAGTGGGTCCCCAGAGGGGGTCGTCACAAAATACATCAATCATCTTGTGCACTAATAAAATTAAAATATTTGTAATTATCAATCTAGATCACTTATATTACACATAACAAATTTCTCAAAGCCATTATGAAGATAGTGTCAAGAATTCTTTTTAAAATTATTGTCAATGTACACTGCGCTTTATGAAGCATTTTATGAATTTTCCTCCAACTCTAGAGTCAATATCCTGCTGTATAGTTTAAAATACATTGAAAAATTATTTTCTATTAGTAAATCACTGAATCAGGTGACTTAGGGCATGTGATACCGTAAACGAATTATATAAAGTATCGAATAAAAGGGAAAGTCACACAAATACAATTTTTTAAAATGGTAATTAAAAAGATTACAACGACTTTCTAAAAATTACATAAATATAACTTATTCAAAATTTTAACTTTTTAATTACAAAAATACAACTTTTTACGTTCCTAAAATATTCGTAATACTTAATTTTAGGAGTTGCAACCATTTATGCATATCAACTTTTCACTTTCTCTTTCTCCCCCACAAAAAACAAAAATCTATGAAAAGGCATGACATAGAATGTGGTATCATGAACTAATAGCCAACATGGGTGCCTTAGCATTTCAATTTGGAAATCTTGAAAAGAAAAAAAATATAGAATGTAATTTTCCAAATAAACAAAACAAAATTAACTTCAAATTTCATATTCTATTTACCGTTTTAAAAGAAAAAAAAATTCTTTCGTTTCCTTCTGTTGACACTCAATTATGGCTCATCGTGCTTGAAATTAATGTCTGAGGGATCCCTGATTGTTAAATCGCACAAAATACAACTTTTCACACATTTTTTCAATTTTAACACAATTTATTGATAATTATCCATATTTATGCAGATTAGGATTTTTATCAATTTATTTTCGTTTAAATTAATTTAAATAATAATTACTTTTTCACAGTCACCTGCACATACACGGCGCAACACTGCAATTTTATTTTAGTAAACAATTAGCTTGTTTAATTTCTTTACAACACAATACATTTCTTTTTAATATCTTTACAACACAATACATTTTTTAAAATATCAATCACATTTCTATTTACATATTTTAATTGCATATTAATACTTGCTTTTTTTACATGTATATTAGTTACTCAATCCGTTTCAATTTATGAGAACCTATTTCTTTATTAGTCCGTTCAAAAAAGAATGACCTGTTTCTATATTTGGAAACAATTTACCTTTATGCAATGATTTAGAGCAACACAAAATATATGTAAGTCATCTAACACCACAAGTTTAAAAGTTTTCTCTTCTTTCTTTAACTTCATGTCCAATCAAATGAGTTCACATAAATTAAAATAGAGGGAGTATAATTTAATAAAGTCTGTCAATACAAAAACTAATATACATGTTAATACTTACTTTTTTTACATGTATATTAGTTACTTATAATTTAATACAGTCTGTCAATACAGAAAACCAGAAGATTTTATGGCAAACACAATTAATTCACATATTTTTTGTAAAATTACCCATGATATACCCTATTCTTACTCCCAACTCCCAAGAAAAAGTTTGGCTTTTTTCAAAAGCCACTATTGAACATATTTATTCTTTCTTTATCTACACCTTCTTTTTCAAACTTCTCTACACTTTTTTTCTAACTTGGAAGACCTTTGTTTCTTTATCCTCTTACCTAATTTTGAACACTTTGCTCATCTATCTATTTAAACTCTTTCGTGCCTCTCTTTCTTGGAAAACAAAAAAAAAAATGGGCAGTTAGACGGATAAATATAAAAGTTTACCAATGGTTTTCAGTGGAGAAAGGAAACGTTGGTATAGGAACTAGGGGTGGACGTTCGATTTTTCGGTTCGGTTTTATCAAACTTCGATTTAGCTATTTCGGATTCGGTTTTTTGAAGGTGAACACCAAATACCGAACCTAACTAGTTCGGTTCGGTTCTTTCGGTTTTGGTTTTTTAAAGTTCGATTCAGTTCGGTTTCGATTTTTTCAATTCGGTTTTTTTAATATAATATTAGAAACAATTCCATTGATACTAATTCATATTCTCAAAAGCAATAAAATATAAAACTGATAAATTGAAATCAAAATCAAACAAACAAGATACACAAGAACAGAAAACTATAATCATGACATAGATTACTAGTTGTTATATACATACCATAAGAATAATTAAGAAAACACATAAAAGACATACATTAATCCTAAAGAGACATCCTAGTTACCTTTCTTTGTTAAGAATATTTGATTTTTTCAATTGAAGTGGAAAATTAGAGATACAAATGCAAAAGAGGACTTATTACAATTGAGTTTTGTTTTGCTTTAAACTTAATGGGCCTGGACTATTTTAATTTTTTTGGGTAATGTATTAAATTTCGGTGTACGTTCGGTTTTTCGGTTCGGTTTTATCAAACTTCGGTTCGGCTATTTCAGTTTCGGTTTTTTGACGATGGACACCAAACACTGAAACAAACTAGTTTGGTTCGGTTCGATTTATTGAAATTTTGGTTCGATTCGGTTCGATTTTTTGATTTTCGGTATTTATGTCCAGCCCCAATAGGAATAGGTGAATTAATGCAATAACTAATGAGAGAGAAAAGTTAAATTGAACACCTTAAAAGGTAAGTTTCAGTAACTAAGGAGAGAGAAAAATTAAAATTATTTTTAAAAGGAGAAGTTTCAGTAACAATTAAGTAGAGAGAAAGTAAAAGTATCTGTAAAAGACAAGTTTTTGAAACTTGGAGACTACCATTCTGAGAGGTTATGTCAAATTGTTTTATTACTAATTAATCAATTAATTAATTAATACAATTTAAAAATGAGAATAAAGAAAAAAATTGACAATAAAGATAAGTAGATTTGTTGGCTTTAGAGGCATGTCACATCAGCGGGCCTATGCCCTAGCTTTATAATATATATATATATATATATATATATATATATATATATATATATATATTATTTTTTTAATTTATTAAAAAGAACGACACATTTTGTGTATCTAAAACTCTTTTAACTTAAAATTTTCATTTTTACCCTTAGAAGCATGCTTTTATAACCATACAGAAGTTATGGGATGTTCAGTACCAAAAGTTTTAACGGCACTTTTAAAATGTGATACAAGTTTTTTTCTCTCTCATATATATCGTATCTAGTCAAACACACTCATATAAAATGTTATAGAGAGAATAGTAGCTATACAATGAATATTGTGAAATTAATTGGGAAAAGGGTCAAATATACCTTATACTATTTGGCAACTGAAAGTGCCAGCACCTAGCATGGTCTGTGAAAGAATCAAACAAGAGGTGTACATAAGAGATAAAAGTAAGAAGAGGAGAAAGGAAAGTAGGAAGGGAAGACAGTGGATAGATAGCCTTTATCAATCAAGTAGTTAGTGTTACTTATTTGTTTACATATATTCTAAGACTATAGGGATGCCTCAGTCTTAGTAGCAATATAGGAAATTTGTATTTTGTTGTCCGGTGATCAATAATAATCTTTCTTTTCACCAGAAAAATAAAAATACCTTATACTATGAGAAATGATTTAGATATACTCCTCATTATACTTTCGGTCCAAATATATCCCTGCCGTTATATTATTGGTTCAAATATACTCTCTTCCGTTAAAGTTGTTTAAGGTGGGCATCCAATCTTACATGACACTGACATTTGATAAGGTGAATGTCACGTGGCATGCCACCTCAGCACCCCTAACTCATTTTACCTGTCCTTTCTATTTGTTTTTCCGCCACTAAAATTTCGTCCCCCTTCCACCGTCATTGCCACCATTACCGTTGAATATCTTCATATAGCTTGCGTTGTTGCGTGGGGAAAGGAATGGACTTGTGCATGAGTAGAGAGTAACTTTCAAGACTCTGTGTCTAATCAGCTCACGAGTCAAGCCCTTTAACCAGTCGTTACGGCAGGACTCAATTTTGTGACCCTAAATACTCTTTGCATTTTACTTATTAATATGATGGAAATTGATAAGCTGTTACTCGAACAACTAGAGTTTGCATCATTTTGGAAACTCAACAAAATGGTTCAGCTTCCTCACAAAATTGCATGTTTTTATGTTTGTGGACTAATATTTACATTAGCCACTGCCCAAACTACCACTAATACAACCAAATTAATGCCAACGCCGCACACCATCACTAAAGGTGCCAATATCACAAAACCAGGATGCCCTAAGCAGTGTGGGAACGTTACGGTTCCATACCCGTTTGGTATTGGCACAGGATCTGGTTGCGCCATTAATTCGGGTTTTGAGTTATGTTGCAACATTTCTAATGATGGTTCTGAAAAACTCCTCATAGGAAACACTGAGGTCTATGACATATCCGATGCTGAGGTGCGCATCTCCAGTTGCATAGATCGGAGATGTTACAACTCCGCCGGAGATGTCCTTTCGGACGAGCCCGCGTGGAATAATTTTTCACCATCAACACCATGTAGTTTCTCTGCGTTGAACAGGTTTACTGCTGTTGGTTGTGAAGCTGCTACCATGACGGCATTTAAATTTGATTATGGTTGCAACCCCCGCTATATCAGCCAGGGCGATGTGGTAGAAGGAGAATGTACGGGCAAAGGCTGCTGCCAGGTACAAATACCCATGGGCTTGAAATACTATAGCATAACCATGTCTACCACAAGAAATTACAATGTTTCTTCTTTTTATCAATGCGGGTATGCATTTTTGGCCGAGGCAAAGCGCTTCCATTTCAGAGGGCTAAAGGACCTGAGTGATCCTAATTTTAAAGAGAGGACTAAAGCCAGTGTGCCCATTGTGCTCGATTGGGCCATTGGAAATCTTACGTGCATTGAAGCACAGACGAGTGAGGATTATGCTTGCAGGCAAAACAGCGAGTGTGTTGATTCAGATACTGGCCTTGGTGGCTACAGGTGCAGTTGTAATGAAGGTTATGAAGGCAATCCTTATCTCAGTCCGGGGTGCCAAGGTACGTAGGATAATTTCAACTTGCTTGTAGCGCAATTTACTTGCGCCCTCTCTATCTTTGTATATATACTAAGACTAACATAGTAGCCTTGATTTTTTTTTCCCTTCTTGTGGCGTTAGATGAATAGTGATACAAGAAGAGATATAGAGCATTTACGGTCAAACCTCTTTATAACAACATTGTCTCTCTAAAATAATTTTTGAATGCTACATATAGCGAAGTATTGTTATAGAGTGAACATGATATAATATACTTAGATAACATGAAAAATGGGTTATTGAGATGTGCTCGATCGATCCGGCTATAGTTTCGAACCTCTGAGTATATTTGCAACTACTAAACTACAAGGGAAAACTTTAAACTTATCAGTGTTCTCTTCTATCCCAGTCTATGTGGCAAAGTTATCATAGTTAAGTTACTTAATTTTTATGTGAATATGAACATAAAAATTTTAACTTTTTGAAATAAGATATTTTTAAAATTAATATAATATAGGTTAGAATATTGGTTAATAATCCAAAGTATGAAAAACTATTTAATTAAAGAAGAACTTTTATGACTTTCGAAATATTAATAATGTCACATAAAGGTGAAGCAACGTGCGTATTTGAATCCCTATTCCAAAATTGTTTCATGATTTTTCTTAATTGAGAAATGGAAACCTTTGTCTCTTTTTTGCAAAACCACTAGGAAATAGCACGCTCTGAGCACGGGTCCAAGCGCGGGATGGATGATTTCTAAGACATAATCATGGAATTCTCTATAACAATTTTTTTTTTTAAATTGATAAGAGACAATCTTGGAGATTTATTGTGCAAAAATTTGATATATATTCAAATTTTAGAACACAGCTTTGCTGCTATAGAGTTTCACTTGTAGCACTTTAAATTTCAGGAAATTCCTAAAGTTCATGTTTCTTAACTTTAAGCTGCGACTATTTTTCAATTGCTTTGCAAATGAAGATTAATTTATGTACATTAAATCATTAATGTGGATCCATCTGTGCTTGAAAAAGTTTTCTCTCTTAAAATCATAATGCAGAATTGGAAAGCCCAAAAGTTCAATGAAATACAATAAATTAGTCCAAACAATCCGTAAATGACAGACTCTGTCTCTAGAATATGTAGGTTTCGAAGTTCTTGATTTGCTAATAGCTTTAATATGTAATATAAAAATTTCAACAATAACTTCATTGTGTTGCAAAGAATAAAACCTACCAGAAGTTCAAAGATAAAAGAAGCAAAAATTTTATTTTTATTATATATAAGTGTCCAATAGGGACTAACACATCAATGAATACTTGTACCAAAAGCTATATAAATTGTACACTTTAATCAACCACTTTTTTATCCCACGTGAACATATGTCATAGTGTTGAATATTTATTCTCTTCTCATGTATACACGTATGCACTTCAATTTTAATTCTCCGGCACTTTTATTTCCTCTGTGCACTTTTACTTGTTCACTTTTGACTTTTCATGTTTTTTAAGAATTAATAAAGTACTCCCTCCGTCCTATATTACTTGGCCACATTGCTAAAAATTTCTAATATTTCTATTATATATAAGTGTCCAAGAGGGGAGAGCACGGCACCAACAAATTGTACAAAAAGCTGTCCCAGTTGTACACTAAATTTAGACTTATTTCAATTGTACTTGGTTTTTTTTCTTTTTTTTTTTCAGTTGTGGGTCCACTTCATTTAACAAGTACTACTACTTGATTTGCCACCTATTCTCTGTACACGTATATTCCACTTTTACGTTATCATATTTCTTTACTTCTGCACTTCGTTTTATTACTCTATTATAGAAAGCACGTGAAATTGTACTCTAAGCAGCGACTAACATGTATATATTTCAGAAGTTTAACATTAATTTTACCTATTGTATGTTTACTTTTTAAGTCCTCGCATGTCCGCTATGTCTCAATTATCCTTTCATTTCCTTCATTTGGCATATAGTCCCTCTGTCTCAATTTGCGTGTCTAAGTTTGACTAGACACGGAGTTTAAGAAATAAAGATAGACTTTTGAATCTTGTGGTTCTAAATTAAAAATGTGTTTAATATAATAAAATATCCTTTGAATCTTGTGATTATAAACTTGACACGTAGGATATTTGAATTGTCAACTTACTAAATATAAAAAGAGGCGGACATAACCAAAATAAGATAAGTTTTAACAACAATTGAGAAATTAAGAGGAAAAATAAGAGGAAAAAAAACAAATGCTGCTTGGTGGTTCATATAGTTGGTACTCTGAATTTGAGATTTTCTTTTAATTTTTCCTGTTTAAATTAGAGTTTTGTTATTAATTTTGATAAGTTTATTCTACAAATTTCTTTGTTAATTAGATCTAACGCAGTGTCTCAATTGTCCTTTCATTTGACATATACTCCCTCTGACTTAATTTAAGTGTCTAAGTTTGACTAGACACAGAGTTTAAGAAATAAAAATAGACTTTTGAATCTTGTGGTTCTAAATTAAAAATGTGTATAGTATAATAAAATATCCTTTGAATCTTGTGATTATAAACTTGACATGTAGAATTTTTGAATTATCAACTTACTATATATAAAAAGAGGCGGACATAACCAAAATAAGACAAATTTTAATAATAATTGAGAAAGTAAGGGGAAAAATAAGAGGAAAAGAAACAAAATAGGAAGACTCACTAAGGAGAATCGCGATATACTTTACAAAATATACAAATCATAAAAATTAACTAAAGTGAATAACCAAATTAATTATATTGGATCTCGTGCATCCCACGGACATAGTTTGCTAGTTACTTTACAAAGGTGGAATTTCAGTCAGTAGGCTCCACCATTCTTGTGGGTTCACTGTAATGGCTGACATAATTTGGCAACTAAAGGAACGTGTAAGAGGGTAGAATGATCCACATGATCAAAAGTTTATGAAGAGGCAACGGTACCAATACAAAATTAACCAATCAAAATAGCACAGAAGTGTATAATGTCATATTTAGCCCCATTGGACAGCTAGCACACATGTTGACGGAGTGCTGCCTGCAAACTCCCTCTTATAGAATAAGATAAGAGAATTTGCCAATTTGGCAATAACTGAAAAAGTTTTTTAAAGATGGAAGTGAGGGGAAATCTCATAACTAGTGAGATTAGAGCCCTTTTTTGCAAAAAAATAAAAATAAAAATAGTGATATTATTTCTTTTCAAAATGTACCAATCTTTTCTTTTAAAATGTAGCATGTACACTGTATGTACAATATCAAAGTACATATACTGGTACACTGTATATGTTACGATATATATACCGATCGCGATTCATTGTATATATAAATGTATATACATTGCATACAATAATTGAATCTATAATTTAGAGATATGTGTATCAGTGTATATATGCTATAAAATGTAAAACATAGCTATGTATTGTAATTATTTTAAAGTACTGCTAGAAAGTACAATTATGGAGTATAATTAGTTACATTAGGCAATTTTTCCAAGAAGTAATTGCATTATTTTCAGTATGATTTATGATTCTCCTTTAATTTTTGAAATATATGCCTGTTGTCCTTGAAGTACCGACAATCACTAATTTTAGTCCTTATAATAACTCATCAAACATATCTAATCTTTAATTAATCAAAATATACACTTTTGATTCCTCTACTAGTGAATTTTCACAAGTTTAACGAATTACTAATGCTATTAAACCATTCAATGATCAATGCTTTGTTAAATTCGTGTTATTTTACTCCGGGTTTAAGAATATTATATTTTTAAAAATAATCTGGATATATAATTTAATCTAAATACATTACTCCCCCTATTTTAATTTGTTTGTCTGGTTTTGAGACTTGGCACGAAGTTAAAGAAATTAAAGAAAACTTTTGAATCTTGTGGACTTAAACTAAAGATATATAGAATGTACCAAAGTGTCTTTTAATTTTGTGGCCTTAAACATGTCACGTGGAAGTTGGAATTAAAGAGTTGTCAAAAAGGGAAAGACCCATTCTTTTTTATAAACAGAATAAAAAGGAAAGTAAAATAAATGAATTGAAATAGTGGAAGTATTTATTTAAAAATATCACAATGTAAACTCTTGTTAAATACTAATGGACTAATACGACAATCAATTTATTTGGTTTTGCCAGATATTGATGAATGTGCAGATCCAAGCACCAACTCATGTGAAATGACCTGCACAAACATCCCGGGAAGTTATAATTGCTCTTGTCCTAATGGATATACTGGTGATGGCAAAAAGGATGGTCGTGGTTGTATTGCTTCGTACTCTGAGTTTCCATGGATCAAGTTCTCTATAGGTAAATATCTTGGAAGACTTTCATAACCAAATTAAGATACTAGTATTACTTTACCATGCTAGAAGATGACTAATTAGGAAGTATGACGTTCTCTTTTACTGCATGGTGCATATCACTAATTATTTTTTCACCTCATTTCAAACTATTTTTGCAAGCTTTTCTTATTTAATTGACATTTTAGTTTTAGATGTTTTCTTTTATACAACACAAAATATGTGGCAGAGAAGTATTTTATTTTCCCTTAAAATTGATGTTTTGTATGTCCTTATTACGAAATAAAAGAAACGTATTTATTCATTTGGTCTATGATACAAAACTTTCTTTTATGTGTTTGAAACAGCCACTCGAAAATCAATTTGTTAGCATACACACACTCAATAGCAAAATGTAATGAACACATTCCTGTACATTTGAGTTGAAATAGATAATAAATGTTCAATTCCACTAATTACACAGGTATGGGAGTCGGCTTTATGTCCCTAGCGATTGTGATAACTTGGCTTTATTTCAGCATCAAGAAAAGAAAATTGATTAAAATCAGAGATAAATTCTTCCAGCAAAATGGTGGTTTATTATTGAAACACAGAATCTCCACTAACGAGGGTGGTGTGGAAGCCAAAAATGTTTTTACTGCTGAGGAGCTCAAGAAAGCTACAAACAATTATGCCAACGACAGAATTATCGGTCGTGGTGCCAATGGGATTGTATACAAAGGCTTGTTGTCTGACAAACGCATAGTTGCTATTAAAAGATCTAAAATTGTGGACGAGAGTCAAATAGAGCAATTTGTAAATGAGGTGCTTATTCTTACTCAAGTCATGAACCATCGGAATGTGGTGAGGCTCTTCGGGTGTTGTTTAGAAGTTGAAGTTCCTTTGTTGGTGTATGAGTATGTCTCTGAAGGAACTCTTTACGAGCACATTCACAATCAACATGGAAAGTCACCTTGGTTATCTTGGAAAAACCGTTTGAGAATTGCGACAGAGATAGCAAGTGCACTTGCTTACCTTCATTCATTTGTATCCATGCCTATAATTCACAGAGACATCAAGTCTGCCAACATATTGTTAGACAATGATTACATAGCTAAAGTGGCAGATTTTGGAGCTTCAAGGTTAATTCCTTTGGATCAAACACATGTGGCTACGTTAGTTCAAGGGACGTTAGGGTACTTGGATCCTGAATATTTCAGCACAAGTCGATTGACGGAGAAAAGTGACGTTTATAGCTTTGGAGTCGTTCTAGCTGAACTTTTGACGGGGTTGAAACCTATCATTAGAGCTAGAAACGAAGTGGACATGAATTTGGCGGATTTTTTTGTTTTGTCCATGAATAATAATCTCTTGTTTCAAATTCTTGATCGTCGTGTCTTGCGAGAAGGGAGTCTTGATCAACTTCAAATGGTAGCTGAGCTGGTGAAGAACTGCCTTCGCTCGCATGAAGAAGATAGGCCTACAATGAAGGAAGTGTGTTATATCCCGTATTTTTTAACGTCGGATTAATTGTAAGCTGAGGTGGGGCCCACACGTCAAGATTTTTTTTTGGGACATGTGACAAATTATATGAATCACATATGTGAAGTTAAACACAACTCAAGAAGGGCCCTTGGGCCAAATCAAAGTGGAAGTCCTCCAAACGAATATTTTTAAGAAAACGTTTTCGGGTGACCTGACTTTGGAGGGCAAAAACGGTATTATATGTTTGAAATTTGAAAAATTACCAGGAAATAGAAGTTGTATATAATTGAATTAGCTTTCCATCCATAGGTCGTGGGTTCCCAGGTGACGTCGGTACAAGGAGATATGGACGTTTTAAGGTCGAAAGGTCTGTGGGATAGGCCCAACTCGGGACCAACCGGGTTGGCCCAAAAAAATGAAAAGAAAATAAATTAGGCCCAAATTTGCAAGGGGTGGCCGGCCAACATGGCCAAGCCCAAGCCCATGGAAATTATCCATGTGGTAATTAAATATAAGGACCATTTAATTGTCATGAAACATTAGAAGTTTCAAGACAAAACTAGAAGGAGAGAAAACAAGAAACAAGAGCAAAAAAAGAAGGAGAATTTCGGCCAAGCAAGGAGAGAAAGGAAAAAATTTTAGGCCACCAATTCTTGACTCAAAAATTATAATTTTC
Source organism: Lycium barbarum (assembly GCF_019175385.1). NCBI lineage: Eukaryota > Viridiplantae > Streptophyta > Magnoliopsida > Solanales > Solanaceae > Lycium > Lycium barbarum. Next base: position 114,452,823 of record NC_083344.1, on the reverse strand, counting down.
TAGTATTCTCACTAATTTAAGGGCCCTCTTCAACGTGGTATAATTTTTAAGGAAAGAAAGTGCTTGTGTTGGCAAGTGGAAATTTCTTGAGAAAGGTAAGATTTTACTCCTTTTGTCTTGAAAGAAATATATATATGTGTTGTAGAATGTAGAAATGAGAAGAATTTATGAAAATATAGAATTTTGCAAAGTGGGTGTGTATATATGTAGGTGGTCGTATATGTATATTGTTGTATAGATAAAATGAGTTGAATTTTATGTTGTATTTTAGTTGTAGTTGTGGTGGACGTTATATTGAAAATGAAAGTTGAATGAATTTGGTTGAAGTTGGAAGTGGGAATTATGGCCATGTGGTGTGGAGATAGAAATGGAAATGAATTAATTTTGTTTAATATGTTAGTTGTGTTGTTGTGATCCTTGCAATGTAAATGAAGGCAAAATGGTTTAAGTTGGCATTGAAAGGGAATGTAGAAGATTATGTCATTTTAGTATGATTTCATGATATTATGGAAATGAAGTTGTTAAGGTGCAAATTGTGATGATTGTTGATGAAATTAGAAGATGGAAACATGTTGTGAATAAGTATATTAAAGATTAGAAGTTTTGGATGAATTATGGCTTTGGTGGAAAGTTTGTATATTTTGTATATCTTGTGAATATTTCGTAGAAATGATATGAAATATTTCCAAATTGTATTGTAATGATCTTGATTAGTAAATGAATATGAGAAGGTTGGTATTGATTTGAAAATGTGAAGTTGGAATGAAAACTATTACACTATGTTGGAAAGGAGACTAGTTATGCTATATTGTGTTTTGTGATGATTGTTGGTGTTGTTGTTGAATTATTTTGGCCGCGTTAAATTCTCGGGGGTGCTATATGTATAGGGGAAATGCTGCCCGTAGAAAAGTATAAGTTAAGATTCAAGTTCTAAAGGCTTGAAAGTGATGATTGGTAAATGTGACCAATTGCAGATTTTTGACGAAACGGGAATTGAATTTGGACTAGCGTAAAGGGCGAAAAAGGTATGTAAAGCTATACCGATTCTTCTTTTGGCATGTCCTAGGTGTACTAGGATCGGATTTGAGCCTCGGAAAGTACTCTGTTCATCGGAATCCGCATTTGAAAATATCCCTTTATCATTCAATGGAATTGAATCCTTTAAGGATATTTTGGTTGGAAGAATTATGTAAACTTTTACAAATTGTCTAGAAAGTTATGGAATGTCCCTAGGACCTCTATAGGTGATTCCATAGGCATAATATACGTAATTCGAGCCCTTCGCTTCGGTTGTCCCGAGGTGGACCACTATTTCCGATTTTACCCTTTTGTATCTATGATTTGTCTTCGAGCGGTTCTAAAGGAAATATTTTAACTACTCTTCTAACTACTAAATAAAAATTGTTTTAAATGCTCCCTTAAGTCTTATAAGTTATTTTGGAACATGAAAACGATCGTAGAAAAGTTATTTCTCCGTAATCCATTATGACATCCGAAATACACTCACTATGATTCTGTCCGATTTCATTATTTCGATTTGTCATCCGATAGGTCTTATTGAGTCTCTGGAAATATATGACATTCGTTTGAATTATTTTGATAAGCCCCATAATGTATTTTGAAACATGAAAATGATTACAAAAAGCTTATTTTGACATATGCTATTGGGATATCCGAAATGCATACACTATGATTACTGCTCCGCTTCTGTCATATGGTTTGTCATCTGAATTATGCTACTGAGTCTCCGTAAATGTGCTATATTTTATTTGCATTAGTTTCTCACTACTCTATTCGTGGATGCCTCAACGTTTCCTTCACTGAGCCCGGGCCAGGATATGTTATCACGCGTATTCCACTGCATTGTTCGCCGCGCCTCGATGTGAGGGGGCAGGTATACATGTATATGGGTTGTGGAGTATGCTGTGCCATGTACACATATTCTGATATATGATGATATGATATGATATGGCCATCTGATATGTTCGACATGTGCACATTCTGATATGATATGATATGATATGTTACGGAGTTATTCCCTACTCTGGAGTTATGCTGTGTTGTGGCGCCAGTGTCGGGGTGGCGACCACGTTCTGTTCACCGAGTCCCTTGGCGGGGGCCGGATATGATATGGCATATGTTTCTGCATACACTCTTTATGTTATGAAAATATGCATCTGATAATCTGGATATTATACTCATTTTTTTTCTGTACGTTCTGTTCCGGTCATGATTTTGTTCCGTAATGGGACCAGATATGACATATGTTTTCTGCATGCACTATTTATGCTTTATGATCAGCATTTTGCTATTCTGGATATTCCGTTCATTTTCTGTACCTTCTGCTTCGGTTATGACTTTGATTACTACGTTCCGTGCTTTACATACTCAGTACATTTTCCGTACTGACCCCCTTTCTTCGGGGGCTGCGTTTTCATGCCGCGCAGGTTCAGATGACAGATTTGTTGATCTGCCTGCTTAGGACTATATTCTGCTATTTTGGAGCGCTCTTTTGTTCGGAGCCTATATTTTGGTACAGTCCTCTGCTATTGTATATATGTACGCTATTCAGGGGTATGACGGGGCCCTGTCCCGTCTTATGATTCTGTTGTTATCTGTAGAGGTATGTAGACATACATGTGGGTTCTGTATATGTTTTGGGTTAATATGATCTGTGATAGCCTTATCGGCTTCCACGTGCTATATTTGTTCATCTATGATAACTAGTAATGCCAACTGACTTTTATATTGATACATTCTACTAATATGCTGATTTGGGTTATTGGGTACGTATGGGTGTCCAGCACGGACACTAGTCGCGGCCTACGGGGTTGGGTCTTGACAAAGTGGCTGGTGAACTTGAAGGTATGAGGAAATTAACTAGGAACCCTTGGTTGAATCAACATGGACATGAAGAGAATGAGGACGAATCATCAGATCTTTACACGATTCCAATTAACTCTAGGTAATGTAGATTCGTCCAGTTTATCCGGAAAATAGAATTCGGACAACTCTCATGTATTAATGTTGAATTCTATTGATAGTCCAAGTTGGTCCAAATTCTAGGCGACTAATAATGATATAAGATTGTATGTTACTTTCCCCGTCCCTCTGTTTTTTTCATAATGAATGTATTAATGTAATTTTCTTTCCTTTCATTTTTAGTTTTTCTTTTGTTATCAGGTGTTTTCTTTTTGTTATTCTTCTTTTTAGTGTTGGAGGAATGTAAAATAGAATACGTTCAAACATGAAAATTAAGCACTTGGGCTTGGATGAACATAAACATCCCCCCTAAATTTAATTTAGATTAGCTCTATGCCTTTTGGATGTTTAAAGTGAGTGTTATTAAGACTTCTTGTCTTGGGCCTTTTTGCACTACATCAAAACCTAAGTATGCCTTTGTGAAAGCTGTGAAAAAGGAAGTTCCGTGTCAAGCTTTTTTAGGACATAGGTTGCAGAATGATAAGTAACTTAGAGCCCGTTTGGATTGACTTATAAGTTGCTTATAAGCTGTTTTCAGCTTTTTTGAGTGTTTGACTGGCCAGCTTAAAGTCATTTTGTGCTTAAAATAAACTCAAAAAAATAATTGGGCCCATTTGACTTAGCTTATCTAAAGCAGCTTATAAGCTGAAAACAGCTTATAAGCCGAAAAAAAAAAGTTAGACTACCCCAACTTATTTTTTTAGCTTATAAGCTGTTTGCAGCTTATAGGCATAAGCTCATCCAAACAGGCTCTTAATCACTATGCTTTATTCAGGGCTGGTGATGCAAAAGATGTTCTTGAGCCTACTCCAAGCCATTTCTTACTTAGAATATAAAATGTCCACTGACAACAAGCAGAAATTAATGCCTGTTTTGAAGTGGGAACAATTACAAGATAAATTCAACCTTGTGTAGAACCACGAATGAGCTTGGATAATGCTAGCTAATTAACTACCAGTAGCGGTGTACAAAGAAAACCCACAAACCGCACCAAACTAATAATCCGAATCAAACCGAGAAAAAAATCCGATTAGTATTTGATTTAACTTGGTTTGGTATTGGAAAAAAAACTCGAGCCTAATTGGTTTGGTTTGATTTTAACTAAAAATAGTCAAACTGAACCAAACCAACCCGACATTACATGTATACAAATTTTTAATATGTTTTATACATAAAAGGTTTACTTATAATGTAATTTATAAATATTTCTTATGTTTTTTCATAGTTTTTCTCTTTTAACATCTTATTTCAAGCTTGGATTTAGAATTTTGAATGTTCAAATACGTTTTATAATCACCCATAAATGTTATTAACTCAAATAAAATCCAAACCAAACCAAACCAAATCAATACTAATGGTTTAACAAAAGTAATTCAGTCCTAATTAACACTAGGAATGGCCATAATGTTGGATATCTATTCTTTAGTTTGCATTGTTAATTCAGACAATAAAAATACATAACTTAATTTTTTTTGTTTCATCTAATTAATAATTATTAGCCGTAATTATTTTAGCATGATTAGTATTTTTAGATGACGATCAGTTTCATTAGCCTTATTAATTGGCAATATTTATGTTATGCTATTTTTTTTTGTTGAATATTTTATAATAATGTCATCCCTCATTTCACATTTTTGTTATTTTCTTAAGAAACACCGTAATTTTATAGTTGTATCTTACTAGGACTAAAAAAATATTGAAGTAAAAGTTATATTTTGTATGAAGATTTTTACGGGAAAAAAAAAACGAAAAATCCGAAAAAAAATGAAAAAGTCAAAAAATCCGACTTTAATAATTTGGTTTGGTTTATCGATTTAAAAAACCGATATAATTGATCTGATTTGATATTTAAAAAGCCCGAACCAACCTGTCCATGTACACCCCTAACTACCCGTCCTTGTTTACAACAATTAATGCCTTCACTCATCGTTAGTTGTGTTCAATTTTAGTTCGATTATGATTTGAGCTGATAAAAACATTGTTCTTTGCACCTTTTAATCGGGCTACAATGGTGAAAATGTCTTATAAATGTCTCAAGGCATTTGTCAGCTGATCAGCTGTTATGATAGTTACTAATTACTCCATTAGTCAATCCCAAAAAGAATAATATCTTTCTAAATTAAGTTATAATAATTTATGTCACGACCCAGCTAGGGGTCGCGACGGGTACCCGGGGCTAACCACCGAGCACCACTCGTTCTATGTCTCATCATACTCATTTCATGCTCTTTTATTACTTTTATACTCAAATCGTAGGAAAATCATATTTCATATAAAACATAAATACTTATATATATGCCTCTTGGCCATCAAAATAACATTTATACTATATAGCATCTCGTGAGACCATCTAACCCACACTGCGTATCTGCGAGCCTCTACTAGAGTACTAGACATATGGACGGGACAAGACCCCGTCATGCCCAAAATATATATACATATATATACACAAAAGTATAAACCCGATTAGCACCTCCGGAATAATAGAGTGCTCCTGAAATTTTGCTGATAGCTCCTATAAGTCTGCGCCGTCTCCCTGTCTACCTGTGGGCATGAACACAGCGTCCAAAGAAAACGGACGTCAGTACGAATATTGTACTGAGTATGTAAGACATAACAATGAAAATACGTCAATGAGATGAATGAAGCATCAATAAGGATGCAACTGTATATGACTGTAACTTATAGACGAAATAACACATGCTGACTTACTCATAATCATCATCATCTCATGTATGCAACAATGTAAAAGCTGTCCGTCTATATAGGTACGGTGTGATAATATATAAGCTGCCCATCCATGTAGGAGCGGTGTAATAATCATAGCCTGCGTCCAGGCCTCCCGCGTCCGGGGTATAAGCTGCCCACTATAGTGGTGTGTATGTCTGCCCGTCCATATAGGAGCGGTGTAATATCATCATCATATCCTATCTCTTATCTCTTATCTTATATAAACATTTATGGACTTAGGCTTCTAGCTTTCCGGAAAATAGGAACTCATGAAGAGGAAAAGAACTTATGCTATAGGATTCATGCCATAGAAAGAAAGGACTAGCCTCACATACCTTTGACGTTTACTATTCTTATCGCTTGCTTGCTTCCCCTATGATGCACTCATGTATACCTTCAAGAGAATTCGTGTCATCGTTAGCTAAGCAATTATAAGAACGGACTACTATTTTTAGGGAAAATTGGGAAGCGTTTCCTTTGTTTCTAATACTTTTCCCGTGTTTCATTTCAGCTACCAAACATTCACAACAACACTCACAATATCGTATCAACAATCGCAATCTATTTGCATTTACCACATTCCACCATTTTCTCCAATTTCTCCATATTTATGAGTTTTAGCTCATCATCCCATTTTCTCATACATCACACCTATTTCATGGTCTATACGCCATTTATAACATGCTTATACTCCCAACTCATCAATAGTCATAATCTAATCCAACTATCATTCAACTATGACACTATTCATGTTTTATGACCCATTTACTACACTATTCTATAATCCAAGTGTTTCAACGTATAAATACTTCAATCATCATGAGAAAGTCACGAAAGTTACCTTAGATAGTGATAGAACAAGTCTTGAGTGGAGTTCCCCTTTCTAGCACCAAAACCCTACCTCACCTTCCTTAGGGTTTTCTTGAAGAAGATAAATCTTATTTGAGTTTCATACACTTTGATTCCTGAATTTGATGTTGTTAATCTTGGTTTCCTTTGATTTTCTTGTGGATGAGATGTTAGAGAGAGTTCTAGAGGTTTTTAGGACCAAAATGGTGAAAAAATGAGTTAGAAACGAAGTTGGGTCTATATATAATGGTCCAGAAAATTCTGGATCGACACAACCTGCGGCACGCTTCGCGAGTCGCGAGCATGATCCGTGAGTCGCAGGTGGTGTCGCGGAGCTTGCCAGCTGACCGACCCTCACTGGCACACTTTGCGATGAAATGGCGTGGTCGCGGGTCGTGTCCGCGAGTCGCATGTCATCCGCGAGTCGCGCATGGTGTCGTGGATGGTGCCAGAAGGTGATATTTTTGCCCCGTAACAGTCTGTCGTAAACTGGCCATAACTTTTGATTCCGATATGCTGTGAAGGCTCACGACCTATGGTTAGAAAGCTCTTTCAATTGTCTACAACTGTCATCCTGTGGTGTTTTTCCCAAATTCCAACTTTATAATAGCGGTTTTGCCCCTCCAACCCAGATCATTACGAAGATGTTTCCTTAACTCGCCCTTTGGATGGCCTATGCTCATGTTTGGCTTATGGGTTCTTCTTGAAACTTACTTGGCACTTCATTACCAATATAAGGGACATTATAACTCTTCTCCAAAATGTCATTAAGCCATCGTTAATTCAATACTCTAAATTCTTTCCCGATACACAACATATACCTTGCTTTCCTTAACAACTTTCGTCTCCTACCTCCAATGTCTTTGAAATCTCATTTAGAATCATTAAATATTTTTTCCTACTTATCAAAACATCATATGCATCATGCCCTTCGTCAGTCAATTCACTATGCATGAACGAAATTTTTTTCGAGGTGTAACATTCTTCCCCCCTTAGGAACATTCGTCCTCGAATGTTAAATTATTCGGGATTCTACGAGAATTTTGCCAGAGTTTCCCCTGTAATGTGGCACTACCAACCTGTCACAACAACCCATAATATCACTGCCTCACAGGCCTGCAACATAATAGCAACATATCTATGGCCACACACGACCCATAAGCATGAAAAGTAGGCGTACATACTTTATATTGTTGGCGTTTCGTCTTGAATCTCTCCTAGGGGTTGAAATAAATGCGGGTACGTGGATTTCATACTCTCATCTTCATAAAATATGTTGACAATATAGTTTACATGATAAGGGAGCTTTCATTCATAACTAACTTTGTCACGACCCGACTAGGGCCGCGACGGGTACCCGGGACTAACCACCTAGCACCGCTCGTTTCCTCACTCGTCATAACCATTTTACATTTCTTTATCATTCATAATCTCATAATCATAAGACAACCATTTTTCATTTGACAACACAAATGATTTTATTATACATGTGCCCCTTAGGCTATCAAAATAACATATACAAATATAACATAATAATCTTGTGAGACCATCTAACCCACACTGCGCGTCTACGAGCCTCTATTGACATATTATACATATAGATGGAACAAGACTCCGTCGTGCGCGAAATACATAAAGGAGCCAAAAGAATAAACATAAGCACCTCCGAACAATGGAGTGCTCTCAATCAGCTGACAGCTACTAAGAATCTGGATCAAGCTCACCTCCCTGTCTACCTGTGGGCATGAACACAGCGTCCGAAGAAAACGGACGTCAGTACGAATACTGTACCGAGTATGAGAGGCATAAACAATAGCAATATATCAATGAAATATGAAGGCATCAATGAGATGAGGAGGCATCAAGAAAGAGCAATCTGTACTGGCTATCAAAAATAACTGAAATAATGCATGCTCACTTACTCATAATCATTATCATGTATGTATACACATATAAGCTGCCCGTCCATATAGGTACGGTGTGATAATGTATAAGCTGCCCGTCCAGGTAGGAGCGGTGTGATAATCATAGCCTGCGTCCAGCCTCCCGCGTCCGGGGTATAAGCTGCCCACTATAGTGGTGTGCACATCTACGTGCCTGCCCGGCCGACTATAGCGCGGCGCGGTGTGAGGAAATACATACGTATATATATAAAGCATGCATAAGAGCCCAATCAAAAGCCATAGCTATATCGGAGTGACGTAAGGTGGGTGGCTTCCGACGTCATTATGGAACATTCATTGACATCCTGTCTCACCTTGAAGGAATTAGCATATAAGGTGAGTGTAAGCAATAAATAGCATCATTAACATCATAGGATCATCACAACATGAGTATTGGGATTTCTATACTTTACTCATTACCTTGTGTGGCTAATTATGGACATAGACTCGTATTTTTCGGAACTTAAGGAAACTCATGGATAAAAAGAGAGTCAAGCTATAAGATTCATGCCATAGAAAGAAAGGACTAGCCTCACATACCTTGAACTCTATCTAATGTCCAACGTCTACTTCTCGAGCTCGCAGGTCTAAAATTAAGATAACATAGGCCACAGTTAGATTATCCACATCACTTACTAACCAATCCAAGTAGGAATGAAACTAAACAAAATTCGGGCAGCATTTCCCCTGTAAACTTAACAATCCTCGAAATTCCAACTTAGCCAAACATCAATAAAAATACCAACAACAACAATACCAACAATTTCATATCAAACTAGAATTAAATCCATTCTTAAATTACTCCCAAAACAGCCCATAAAACAAATACAACTTCGACTTTAACCATTTAATTCCTTCATTCTCATCATATAATCCACGTCAACAACAACCACAATACTAACTAAAATTAATTCACCATTTCTAATTAGAGCAGCCCTCTACACGGCTCAAACAACACCTCAACATCAACATACATAATTCCTTTATTTTTAACACATAATTCATAACAATAATAACAACAACCACAATCAAACCGATTTCTAATTTAAACAACTTCAATTCTGTCCATATCAACACCAACACTTAATCATGCAATTTTCTTACTTCTAATTCCACTTAATACAATTTAATCTTTCCACTACAACATCATTAAATCCAATTTCATGACAAAAGAAGAAGTCTTACCTCAAATATAATTAGGACAGATCTTCCAATAACTTGCACAATTTGCCCATTTCATCTTCTTCAACTTTAACTTCTGATCTTGCTGCTCCCTCAAACACTTAGAACACCTCGGAGATTATTTATTTATTTATTTATTTTATTTTTTTGCTATCAAAATCTTGAGCCTTATTGTGGACTGCCATGGCCGTGATCTTGGCAGCCATGGTTAATGCTAATTTTCTTAAGAAACAAAATGATTAGCTAAGAGAGAATGGTTTAATTTAGGGGTGCTGGTACGTTTCTTAAGAAGCAAAAATGGAAGCAATGTAAAAATGGGAATTCTCCAAGTAGAAAGTAATGTGCAGCAATTGTAAATGCAAAAAGGCATTCACTTCCTTGGCCTTAAACGTATCCCCATGCACTTTATGTGCTTTATGACTCACCAATAACACTTAATGCCACTTTTGTCTAATTCACATGACAAGGACACATGACACTCATTACTATTATTTAACGTAGCATTTGGTGAATTATGCAACTTCCTGTAATTGCATAAGAATGAAACACGTACTGCCCTTGGACCAAACATATGTCCTTGTCCAATATTACCTATAATGATTATCCCTTTGTGGGACCCGCATATAAATGTTGTCCTATAGCATCATCCAAATATTTTGACTAATCATTTTTGTTTCACGCTACCTTCGGCCACTTTTAATTTATCCACATAACTAGTCTCTTGCTCTCAGTTCACTTAAATAATAATCATTTTTTTAGCACACCTTATATACACATTTTATGCTCCTATGATATGTCACTAGTTCATGGCCTCTTTTGCCACACATAAAATATTATTTCCAATCATCGATGTCACTTTTTACCGTCTTAAATCATTTCGGGACTTCATCCTCTTATACACCGAGTTCTTAATTTGCATACTTGAATATGATCAAATCCTCCGTGCTCGTGTAAATTTTGATCATATTGGACGATTAAATTTTTCTAGTAAAAAAATACGGGATATTATAGCTTGGACCGTATTTCATCAAATAAATTTCGAACCTCGACAAAACTTATTTTCTTAGATTTGTTTAACTTCAAATATTTATAACACATCTGTATCATTACTACAACCACCCACAAACTTGGGAGGATAACCTCATTTTCGTTACTAATATCATTTAACTCGCACCCTTTCCAACACATGAAAATACGGGATGTAACATCCTTCCCCCCTTTAGAACATTCGTCCTCGAATGTTAAATTAGCCCTGCGCTCCCAATACTTCCTTAAATGTTCTTTTACTGGATTATGTTCTTCACATGCCTCTTTCGTTGGTCGACTCCCTTCAATTTATTATGATGCATTTCAGATCTCTAAGTAACCATTCTCGTAATATTTTGAAAATGCAATCTGCTACATACATATGTATGAATTTTTCCTATATAAAACTTATATAAAATGGTGAAGGGTCCAACGTTTACTTTCCAGTGGTGCCCATCCACTTAACCAACCCATTGATATTATTAGACTTTATTATCTCCATTGAATCAGCCACCAATTCTACCAAATAGTCTTAGTCATATATTGCTTGCTTGACATGCCCACACGTAGCATGTAAAATATCACACCTGTCCCCTTTATGCTAATTGTAACTGCTTCACTTTATCTCATGTAATTAATTACTTGTTCCCTTAGTTGACCTTGGGGCCCGTATAACTTTATACCACTTCAGAAAATTGTTTATCAAATGTCACCACTAATGAATTAATTGCTTAGTCACTAATACCTTAAAATGGTACCTCCTGGAAGTGTTACATTTACACTTATCCATTACTAACAAATTAATTCATTCCTCCACCACATTCCTCATTTAGTCAATTACACACATATTTTTTTTTAACTTAAATATTTAATCACTTTTATGGAGACACGTAGTCATGTTGATTATGGCACTTGTCACTTTATTCTTTAACTAATAGACTTGTTTCCCACTACAATTATTAAATAATTTCCTGTCCACAATCTCTTAAATTATAATCACTTAAGGCTGCCATCAGTTATATAAACACAAACACACCTTAACCTTCTGCCACCTAGCCATGAGTCACACGGACATATGCCCATTCAAAAAAAATTATCCAGCCATTTCAATTGATTTATTTACTTCTATCATGATCCCCAATTTACTCAATTACACAGATAATGATATATCAATTGAGGACCATTTAAATTATTCACCATCATAGCCGTGGGGTCCACCACTGAAATGGCATCCAAAGATAAAACTTTGTGGGCATTTGTACGAATGTCTTGAGTCACTATTAATTTATTTGCCATGCTTCCACGTATATAGAGTGTTGCCACATCAAAATTTATCCATAGTACAATACTTAAACTACTTTAATCCTCACCTAATAATATAACAAATAAATTCCTCTCCCTCCATTTTAGTTCAATGTCTTTAACCAATTAATCATGTACTTATTTTCTAGATCATGATTTACTTAAATATGAACCACTTTTAACACATTTATAAACTTGAGGAATAACCTCGCACGTCCAACTCAAACTGTACCCGTTATTCCTTTCTATTTATTTTCTCTTTCATCCGCCAACTTTATATTTTAATCATGTTTCAGTATTCTTACCTTATCCGACATGCATCTTTCGCACCGTTGCTTACATGTGTACTTTGTAGCTTCCAATATCATTAGTCATTTTCGTCTGACGCTGTCGTTCTTCAGCTGAAATCAAGGGTTAGTATAAGGAATTTCATTTCCTATGGCTGGGCTCTATCGCACGATCTTAAAAATGAAAGAAAGGTAACATCCTAAATGTCCTGTAGTTTCCTGTTTATAGATGTGGTGCACAACACACCGATAAACAAGACTCTACTAGACACGGCTCGTAGACACTTCCTAGGACTGAACTGCTCTGATACCACTTCTGTCACGACCCGACTAGGGCCGCGACGGGTACCCAGGACTAACCACCTAGCACCGCTCGTTTCCTCACTCGTCATAACCATTTTACATTTCTTTATCATTCATAATCTCATAATCATAAGACAACCATTTTTCATTTGACAACACAAATGATTTTATTATACATGTGCCCCTTAGGCTATCAAAATAACATATACAAATATAACATAATAATCTTGTGAGACCATCTAACCCACACTGCGCGTCTACGAGCCTCTACTGACATATTATACATATAGATGGAACAAGACTCCGTCGTGCGCGAAATACATAAAGGAGCCAAAAGAATAAACATAAGCACCTCCGAACAATTGAGTGCTCTCAATCAGCTGACAGCTACTAAGAATCTGGATCAAGCTCACCTCCCTGTCTACCTGTGGGCATGAACACAGCGTCCGAAGAAAACGGACGTCAGTACGAATATTGTACCGAGTATGAGAGGCATAAACAATAGCAATATATCAATGAAATATGAAGGCATCAATGAGATGAGGAGGCATCAAGAAAGAGCAATCTGTACTGGCTATCAAAAATAACTGAAATAATGCATGCTCACTTACTCATAATCATTATCATGTATGTATACACATATAAGCTGCCCGTCCATATAGGTACGGTGTGATAATGTATAAGCTGCCCGTCCAGGTAGGAGCGGTGTGATAATCATAGCCTGCGTCCAGGCCTCCCGCGTCCGGGGTATAAGCTGCCCACTATAGTGGTGTGCACATCTACGTGCCTGCCCGGCCGACTATAGCGCGGCGCGGTGTGAGGAAATACATACGTATATATATATAAAGCATGCATAAGAGCCCAATCAAAAGCCATAACTATATCGGAGTGACGTAAGGTGGGTGGCTTCCGACGTCATTATGGAACATTCATTGACATCCTGCCTCACCTTGAAGGAATTAGCATATAAGGTGAGTGTAAGCAATAAATAGCATCATTAACATCATAGGATCATCACAACATGAGTATTGGGATTTCTATACTTTACTCATTACCTTGTGTGGCTAATTATGGACATAGACTCGTATTTTTCGGAACTTAAGGAAACTCATGGATAAAAAGAGAGTCAAGCTATAAGATTCATGCCATAGAAAGAAAGGACTAGCCTCACATACCTTGAACTCTATCTAACGTCCAACGTCTACTTCTCGAGCTCGCATGTCTAAAATTAAGATAACATAGGCCACAGTTAGATTATCCACATCACTTACTAACCAATCCAAGTACGAATGAAACTTAACAAAATTCGGGCAGCATTTCCCCTGTAAACTTAACAATCCTCGAAATTCCAACTTAGCCAAACATCAATAAAAATACCAACAACAACAATACCAACAATTTCATATCAAACTAGAATTAAATCCATTCTTAAATTACTCCCAAAACAGCCCATAAAACAAATACAACTTCGACTTTAACCATTTAATTCCTTCATTCTCATCATATAATCCACGTCAACAACAACCACAATACTAACTAAAATTAATTCACCATTTCTAATTAGAGCAGCCCTCTACACGGCTCAAACAACACCTCAACATCAACATACATAATTCCTTTATTTTTAACACATAATTCATAACAATAATAACAACAACCACAATCAAACCGATTTCTAATTTAAACAACTTCAATTCTGTCCATATCAACACCAACACTTAATCATGCAATTTTCTTACTTCCAATTCCACTTAATACAATTTAATCTTTCCACTACAACATCATTAAATCCAATTTCATGACAAAAGAAGAAGTCTTACCTCAAATATAATTAGGACAGATCTTCCAATAACTTGCACAATTTGCCCATTTCATCTTCTTCAACTTTAACTTCTGATCTTGCTGCTCCTTCAAACACTTAGAACACCTCGGAGATTATTTATTTATTTATTTTATTTTTTTGCTATCAAAATCTTGAGCCTTATTGTGGACTGCCATGGCCGTGATCTTGGCAGCCATGGTTAATGCTAATTTTCTTAAGAAACAAAATGATTAGCTAAGAGAGAATGGTTTAATTTAGGGGTGCTGGTACGTTTCTTAAGAAACAAAAATGGAAGCAATGTAAAAATGGGAATTCTCCAAGTAGAAAGTAATGTGCAGCAATTGTAAATGCAAAAAGGCATTCACTTCCTTGGCCTTAAACGTATCCCCATGCACTTTATGTGCTTTATGACTCACCCATAACACTTAATGCCACTTTTGTCTAATTCACATGACAAGGACACATGACACTCATTACTATTATTTAACGTAGCATTTGGTGAATTATGCAACTTCCTGTAATTGCATAAGAATGAAACACGTACTGCCCTTGGACCAAACATATGTCCTTGTCCAATATTACCTATAATGATTATCTCTTTGTGGGACCCGCATATAAATGTTGTCCTCTTAGCATCATCCAAATATTTTGACTAATCATTTTTGTTTCACGCTACCTTCGGCCACTTTTAATTTATCCACATAACTAGTCTCTTGCTCTCAGTTCACTTAAATAGTAATCATTTTTTTAGCACACCTTATATACACATTTTATGCTCCTATGATATGTCACTAGTTCATGACCTCTTTTGCCACACATTAAATATTATTTCCAATCATCGATGTCACTTTTTACCGTCTTAAATCATTTCGGGACTTCATCCTCTTATACACCGAGTTCTTAATTTGCATACTTGAATATGATCAAATCCTCCGTGCTCGTGTAAATTTTGCTCATATTGGACGATTAAATTTTTCTAGTAAAAAAATACGGGATATTATAGCTTGGACCGTATTTCATCAAATAAATTTCGAACCTCGACAAAACTTATTTTCTTAGATTTGTTTAACTTCAAATATTTATAACACATCTGTATCATTACTACAACCACCCACAAACTTGGGAGGATAACCTCATTTTCGTTACTAATATCATTTAACTCGCACCCTTTCCAACACATGAAAATACGGGATGTAACATCCTTCCCCCGGTAGCGTATGTCTTTTTTTCTCATTTCACACATTATCAAAGGTGCAGATGTACCTGTGACGGCATCAGGGTATGACTCTGGATCCTGTCGCTCCGCTAGAGCATATATACGGGGCTGAGTGACATTTGAAGTAGATGCTCCCCCTCTGCCTCTACCTCGACCTGCTGGAATCGGGGGAGTCTGGCCTCCCGGGCGCACCGAAGAAGAACCGACCGCTGATCCTGTGGGCTGAGTCCCAACTTTACCACCCCTCGATGGGCAATCTCTCATCATGTGCCCAACCTGGCCACAGACATAGCAAGCATCTGATCCCTGGCGACACCGTCTTGAATGTAGTCTACCGCACTGACTGCACTGCGGTGCTGGGGGTCTCCTCTGGCTATAATCACCCCCGAACTGTGAACCTGAATCCCTCGAACTCTGGCCCTGTCCTGAACGAAAGGAACGATCAAATCCCCTATCTGAAAACCTGGGAGGCGCACTAGTTGCCGACTGGCCTGAGTGACTAGGGTAGTTTTTCCTTGATCCCCCTTTATATTCATTGTTTGTTCCCATCGATCTGGCCCTCTTGTTTTGCCTCTGATCAACATCTCGGTCACCCCTCTGCGAGGGTTGTTGGCCTTCTAGATTCTGAGCATGAGCTTGTATACGGGCAATGTCCATCCCTGCTTGCAACGAGGCTGTCAGACAGTCTTTGAATAGGTGTGGCCCCAAACCACTCACAAACCTATGTACACGATCCCCCATGTCGGCCACCATAGTCGGGGCATACCTGGCCAAAGAATTAAATTGTAGGCTATATTCCCGGGCACTCATGCTTTCTTGCCTTAAATTTAGGAATCTATCCGCTCTAGCTCGGCGGACCTCGGGCGGCAAGTAGTGATGAATGAAAGCATCTACAAACTCTCGCCAAACCGAAGGAGGCGCGTTCTCTCCTCTTGAAAATACCGAATTGTTATACCATAAAACCGCCGCGTCCCGGAGTCTATAAGAGGTCAACTCCACGGACTCGGTGTCAGAAGCATGAATGATTCTCAACGGCCTCAGTATTTCATCAATGAAGCCCTGTGGGTCTTCGTCCGGCTTTGACCCAAAGAATTCCGGAGGGTTCAAAGTCATGAAATCACGGGCTCTAGTACTGGCAGATCGATCACTCAGGCTCGTATTATGTCTTTGTTCTTGGGCGGCAACCAACTGTGTCAATAACTGAATGGCCTCGGTCATCTGTTGACCCGAAGCAGCCGGCGGAGGAATTGGAGCTGGAGCTCCTCCATGCTCTTCCACATTAGGCGAGGTAGAAGAAGAAGTGGGAGTGGCATGCGAGGAAGTAGCACCCTGAGCCTCGCTGTGTCCCAACTCAACTGGAGGTTCTCGGCTAGTGCCTTCACCGGAGGCATTTAATATCGCACGGATTTTCTTCTTTCTTGGCGGCATCGCTGAAATCATAACACAATATTAGGGAGGGTAAAATCTTATGCATGGCTCTATCGCACGATCTCATAGAAGAAAGATGGTCATTTTTTCCTAAATGCCCTGTAGCCTCCTGTTTATTGATGTGGCGCGCAACACACCATAAACAAGACTCTACTAGACACGGCTCGTAGACACTTCCTAGGACTGAACTGCTCTGATACCACTTTTGTCACGACCCAGCTAGGGGCCGCGACGGGTACCCGGGGCTAACCACCGAGCACCACTCGTTCTATGTCTCATCATACTCATTTCATGCTCTTTTATTACTTTTATACTCAAATCGTAGGAAAATCATATTCCATATAAAACATAAATACTTATATATATATACCTCTTGGCCATCAAAATAACATTTATACTATATAGCATCTCGTGAGACCATTGTAACACCCCGCATCTTGGAGCTGAGTTTAAGCTCTTATCATTAGAGTTCTAGTGGAAACACTGAAGGTTTGAACGTTTTGCGAAAATGGTTGATAGGCCTATTTTGGGCAGCGATAACTTCTTGATCGGTTTGGAATTTGGGAAAGTACCCTCAATGAGGTTATATTATGTAGAAATACCTTTCTAACGATATAAGGATCAAGCCAATCAGAGATCGGAGCAAGGAGATATGATCGTCTCAATATGGCTAATAGTAAGGCACTTGAAATCCTATAGAATCGGCTAAGTTTTCGATACGTCTTCCTTCCAGTTAACTTTCGTGAAAAATAGTTGGGAATTTGGGAAAACTTCCTTGATGAAAGTTGTAGCCCTTTGAAATATCTTTCCAACGGTATATTATGGGGGTCGAACGGACATCTGTACAAGAAGTTATGTCCATTTTACCGAGCCTGTGCAGAACCAACACCCGTCGCTTCTCGAGGCGCGTGATGGCGCGTGAGATAGTGCGCGATGGTCCCGCTTCGCGGACCGATCGCGCAACTCTGAGATTTTAGCTGCAGAATGTTGCGCGATGCACCCGCATCGCGGAACCATCGCGAAACAGGTCAATTTCGGGTCAAAAGTCGGGTTTACGCGTTTTCTTGTTATATTTGGGGTTGGGGTTTATTTCCCCAACACCCCATTCACGAACATTCTCTCTAAACTCAGAGACAACAAATCCCAAACCTCAAGATCTTCCAAGGTAAGTTTTTATCATGATTCTAAGTTGAATTTAAGTCCCTAATCCCTTTCTAACTTGAGTAAAACTCTTCTAATCCATAGAGTTAGGATTGGAACATTTTTGTTGGATGTGGAAACCCTAGAACCCGAATTCAAGAGGATTGGACTTCAAAAAGGTAATGTTTTTATCCCTAATCATTTATAGTTGTGAATTGATGAATTCTTGGGAGAATAATATTTGGGTTGGATTGTCACACCCCGATCCTACTAGGGTGTAATGGGCACCCGACCCCATATTCGGAGTCGAGCGAACCCGCTGACTCTTATTACACATATAAACTTGTGAATCAATTAAGAAACAAATACACAGCAAGCTCTCCAATTTTTTTTTTATAAGCAAAGTCTATCATCATGTGGGACCCGTGACATGAAACATAATAACATATCGACTGGCGAAGCCGTCTACAAAGCTGACACTCTATACCCACGACTCTGTCTGCAAAGTCTCTAACCTCGAACATAGTGTCATAGTACATATACTCTGACTTGGCAGCACTCCAGGACAAATGGAGCCTACCAACGCCGCTGGAACATCTTCTATGCTAACTTCGCATCCTATGGGTATACCTGCGCGGCATGAACGCAGCCCCCGAAGAAGAGGGGTCAGTACGAGTAATGTACTGAGTATGTAAGGCATAAATAGTAACATAGTAAGAAATATGCGTATGAATAATAACTGCATGGAAACGTAGAACATATCATAGGATAAAAGAGTGACCTGTACATATGAGTGCCGCTGAGGGCGAGTACCATGCATGCTTGTCTTTCCTTTTGTAAAAATATTTCTTTTTCATAGACATAGAAAATAGAACTTATATCATATCATGTCTTATCATATCGTATCGTATCGTATCATATCATATCGTGTCATGTCATAGCATATCATGACATATCATGTCGTGTCATATCATAGCATATCATGTCATATCATAGCACCGAACAATGTCGGCTCGCCCACATAGCGCCGAAATACGTCGGCTCGCCCATATATCCCGCGTCCGGGATGATAAGCCAGCTGACCAGGTGGCAATGAAACATGTTTCCCTTCCCATTCCCCCATGTATCCCTTCCCCCCATCCCAGGTTCATATACATATCTTATATTTATATATATATATATCTCATATACATGTGTCATATAAACATGCAGGAGAGCCCTAAGGAAATCATATATCCATCGGAGTGACGTAAGGTCGATGACCTCCGATTGACATTATGGAATAATCGTGATCGCTTTGTTTCACCTTGAAGGGATGAGTATTTTAAGGTGAGACTATCAACGGAAAATAGTATTAAAAGTAAACATAGAACGAAATCATGGGCATCATAGACGTTAATTCATAGGCCTTGAAATCCTTAGAAAATAGTGTCATAGCTAAGAAATAGAAATAAGGTTCAAGAACTAGTTTATCGCCCTCATGTTCACATTGAATCCTTAGTTTAAAAATCTTAGTCGTGGAATCATTCTGGTCGTATTTGTCATAGGCATATTCTCTTTTCTAACATCGTCGTTATCATTATCGTCATAGAAATATTCTCGTTAGAGTAATTATAGTACTTGTCATTTGGTAACGGAATCAGGATCAAAGGTTTCCTTTGGATTCAACCTCAAGTAAGTCAAATAGAACTATAAGGAAAAATCCGGGAGCAACGGGCCCACCTTGGGCCGAATGAGGTAGCGTATACGATTTGCATATGTTACATATCATGGCGTTACTTGTGAGGGTTTTAGGGTAGTCGGGTCCTATTTGTGCAAGTTCTAGATGTTTAGGCAATTTTTCAACATTTCATACAATATTTAATTCAATTCTACTGAATGAAAAAGGGGAAACTTTGGGTGCGGATTCCGGAGAATAGAATTGTCCCCGAGGCTTGTATCCAACTTATTACGTCTAAGACATGCCATAGAAGGAAGGGTGAAGCCTTACATACCTTTTCCGCTCCATACACGTCTCCAAAATCAAGTTTCAAGTTCGCCAAATCTACAATTTGGTCACAATTACCAAATGTTAATTGTAAGGCTTTAAGATTTCAATCTTAACCAATACTTGTTTACAAAAATTTGGGCAGCATCTCCCCTATAAATACACCATCCCCAAAATTCAACTTAGCCAATTTTTTTATCAACAACAATCCGGGAATTCAACCCGGCCAAACTATCAACACAATGACAACAACCATGACTACAAAACACAATATAACACAACTAGTCTTGTTTCCAACATAATGCAATAGCTTTCATTCCAACTTCACATTTCCAAACCAATCTCAATGTTTTTACATCCATTACTAATCAAGATCATTACAATATAATTCGGAAGCATTTCATATCATTTCTACAAAATATTCACAAGATATACAAACTTTCCACCAAAACCATAATCCATCCAAAACTTCTAATCTTCAATCTACATATTCATAACATATTTCCATCTTCCAATTTCATCAACCATAATCATAATTTGCACCTTAACAATTTCATTTTCATAATTACATAAATCTACCGTAAAATCACAAAACTTCTCATAACCACTCAACAACCAATCTTTCATGCCAATATGGACTATTATCCTTCCAAATTCACCAACTAACATAATAATTCACATTTAAAACTCCACTTCCATAATTACATAAAAACTTCAATAAAATCACATAATTTCCTATAACTATTTCCAATAATTTTCCATGCCAACTTGAACCATTTTCTTCCATTTCCAATATAAGGTCCACCACAACTACAACTAGAATACAACATAAAATTCAACTCATCTTATTCATACAACCTTACATACACATGTACACATGCAAACCCACTTTGTAAACTTCCATATTTCCATAAATTCTACTCATTTCTACATACTACAACATAAACCAACCTTCATAACATAATAAAAAGGAATTAATTCTTACCTTTTTCTACAATCTTCTTCACTTGACCAAGTTGTCAACTTGAAGAAACAAGTGCTCTTTCTTCCAAAATAATTACACCAAGTTGTAAAGGACCCTTGAATTAGTAGGAATACCACAAGAAAATAATTTTTGGGAGAAGATTTCAAAGGGACAAAAATTGGAGAGCATGGCCGTATGCCATGTCTCCTTTGCTCTTCATTTTTTTGTTTTTCTCCTCTTCTAATGTTCTTGAAACTTCTATATGTTTCAAGACAACTAAATGACCCCTTTTATTTAATTATCACATGGAAATTAATTAGAATCCATGGGCTTGGGCCATTGTATGGCCTGCCACCCCTCTTTTGGGCCTAATTTTTCTCTTCATTTTTTTTTGGGCCAACCCGGTTGGTCCCGAGTTGAGCCTAGCCCACTGACCTTTCGACCTTAAAACGTCCATATCTCCTTGTACCGACGTCACCTGGGAACCCACGACCTATGGTTGGAAAGCTAATTCAATTATCTACAACTTCTATTTCTTGGTATTTTTCCAAATTCCAAACTTATAATACCGTTTTTGCCCCTAGAAGTCATATCACCCGAAAACATTTTCTTAAACATATTCGTTTGGAGGGCTTCCACTTTGATTTGGCCCAAGGGTCTTTCTTGAGTTGTGTTTAACTTCACATATGTGATTCATATGACTTGTCACATGTTCCAAAAAAAATCTTGACGTGTGGGCCCCACCCCATCTTACAAATAATCCGACGTTCAAAATACGGGATGTAATATGGATGAAGAGAGTTATATGAACTATGCTAGAGTTGTTGGAATGTTGATTTGGGATTGTTGTATTCATATGGGTGATGAAGAATGATGTTAATTACATCTAATTGAGATTGTAGCATTAGCTAGAAGTAAAAGAATGGGGATTGGGTGAAGAAAACACCATTAATGAGGGTTATAGAGCTTCATGCCCACTAAGTGTTTGATAAAATGCTTAGATGAACAAAACATGGATATTGTTGCTAATATAAAATCCCTATGACTTGTATTGCTATATATTGAAGTTGAAGGGGTTGAAGGACATTGTGATACGCTCAAAAGCGGAAAGTTAAGGTATGTAGAACTTCCATCCACATGTGGGAATCTCTACGTTCTTCCCCATGATCCGTTTCGTAAAATCTAAGAAGTTCAAATCCTAGGGCATTAAACCCAACATATTGGTAGCCCGTAATTATGTATGTATGTACATGAATCCCGTATATATGTTCGTTATTGTATTCCTAACCTTCCATTACGGACATTAGGAATCCTAGCTTAATCCATGAATCATGAATTCTTCCTCATGTGTTCACATTATGTTCATATGAAACTGCATGAGTTATTTTGCAAGTTATAAACATGTTTTCAAGTCAACCACAAATATATGATTATGAACTATTGTATTACTCATAAATCAAGAACATGTTCACAAGCTATTCCATGAAACTATGTTTACAAGGTATTTCATGAAATTATGTTCACAAGTTATTCCATGAAACTATGGTTACAAGTTATTTCATGAAACTATGTTCACAAGTTATTTCATGAAACTATGTTTACAAGTTATTTCGTGAAATCATGATTTCAAGGCAAGTACAAGTTAATTCACGAAAATCATGGGCTTCTTAGCCAACTATATTATGTTAATGTTTTTGGGAGTTGCACAAATTACCGAGAAGGCTCAGATAGCCTGAAACTACGTAGCCACCGTAGATAAGGATCGCTCCGCCCAGATAAGACGATACCTTAATTTTACACTGATTGGATCCATCAGGTACCTTACTACCTTATACTCGGGCAATGTGTGAGGGCTCTGCTGGTCCGGCGAGGTGCCAGACTCCACGTACCCACGTGGTGATTTCCTACCTTATACTCTGGCAAGGTATGAGGGCTCTGCTGGTCAGGCGAGGTACCAGACTCCACGTACCCACGTGGTGATATGATATGATATGTCGGTTTATGAAATGCTCTCCCTACTTATCATGTTTCACTCATGTTATATATATATATATATATATATATATATATGTACTCATGCTCATGCTCATGTTCATGTCCAAGTTTTCAGTTTCAGTACTTATCATGTTATTCCATGTCCCATGTTGTTTCTTCCGGTTGCTTTACATACCCGTACATTCAATGTGCTGACGTCCCCTTTTTATTGCTCGGGGGCCTGCATTTCACGATGCAGGTACTGATATACAGGACGACACATCTGCTCAGTAGGACAGCATTCGTATCAGCTTATTGGTAAGCCCCATCTCATTCGGGGTTTAGTCAAATTTTGTTTTATGATTAATTATGCATCTAAAGGTATGCTGGGGGCCTTGTCCCAGTAAGTATGTTTTCCAGTCAGACTCATGATAGAGGTTTCATAGAATAGACAAGTCAGTTATGTCATGTCAGATATTTGGAGTCGTATAGCCATTTTGGCTCACTCATGTTTAAACAAGTATTTTATTAAGTATTATGACTTACCATGTTTTATAAAGGCTCATCATGCATTCACGTTATATTCCGCTTATGTTATGTATCATGATGATTCAACAAGCCATGTGGTTCGCTCGGTCACATACAGTCAGGCACCGAGTGCCGTGTTACGTCCAGGCCATGGTTCGGGGCGTGACAAAGCTTGGTATCAGAGCCTAGGTTCAAGTGTCTTAGGGAGTCTATGAAACCGTGTCCAGTGGGGTCACTTTTATATGTGTGTGCGCGCCACACATATAAACAGTTGACCACCAAGACATTCAGGATTGTCTCATTTCTTTCTACTCTAGATCGTGCCATGAAGCTTAGAGCAATAAGAAACTTCTCTTCCTCTCGAATTACATACGTTTCGAATGCGCAGGAGATGAACAGAAAATTCAAGGTCCAAGTAAGGATGTTTACCCATAGGGGGTACAATTGTGCAGTACTTACTGGTAACGAATGAGACTTCAAGTGCTATTGAAAGTGGAATACAATGTAAGTTGCCCGAGAAGGGGTGTAGTGGAATGAATTGTTATATCCCGTATTTTTGAACGTCAGATTATTTGCTGAGGTGGGACCCACACATCGAGATTTTTTTTGGGACATCTAAAAAAATTCATATGAATCACATATGAGAAGTTAAACACGACTCAAGAAGGCCAAATCAAAGTGCAAGTCCTCCAAACGAATATTTTTAAGAAAACGTTTTCGGGTGATCTGACTTCAAGGGGAAAAAACGGTATTATAAGTTTGGAATTTGGAAGAGTACCAAGATATAGAAGTTGTAGATAATTGAATTAGCTTTCCAACCATAGGTCGTGGGTCCTCAGGTGACGTCGGTACAAGGAGATATGGACGTTTTAAGGTCGAAAGGTCAGTGGGCTAGGCCCAACTCGGGACCAACCGGGTTGGCCCAAAAAAATCAAAAAATAATAATAAGGCCCAAATTTGTGAGGGATGGCCGGCCAACATGGCCCAAGCCCATGATTTTATTAATTATTCATGTGATAATTAATATAAAGGATCAATTAATGAGTCATATCTCATTAGAAACTTCAAGAACACTTGAGAAAAAGGAAAGAAGGAGAAATCTCCAAGGCCATTTCGGCCAAGTGCAAAAATTGACAAGAAAATTGACAAAAAATTCTTCAAAAATTATTTTCTACCAATTAAAGGATTCCTAGCAAGGTGGAGTGGTCTTTGGAGCAAGAAAAATTCATATTCTAGCAAGTTGCAAGACTTAGCTAAGTGAAAGATCAAGGAAGAAGGTAAGAACTTATTCTTTACATGTTATGGATATTTTTGCATGTTGTAGTGTGCAAAAGTGAGTGAAATTCATGAATAGCAAGAATATAGTTGTGTGGCGGTGAGTTGTATATCACATGTATAGCCGTGTATATTTGGTGAATCATGAATGCATGGTGAGCAAGTTTTATTTAGTATGTTGGTTGTTGTGTTGTGGATTTTATATTGCAAACAAAAGCCTAATGAGCTTAGTGAAGTATTAGTAGTTGGAGGCTTGTCTTGGAAGATTATGTAAATTGAATATTATGTTCTTACATGTATGGAAGATAATGATATTAGTATGGTGTTGTTGGAATATATATTATAAGGTTGTTATTGTTTTCATTGGAGTTGGAAGGTTTTGAAAGAAGTAGTAAGTTGATTAAGTTGTTATAATGTATCTTGGATTGAATATGGAAATTGTTAGTGTGGTTGAGTTATGTTAATAGTTTGGCCGGGTTTGAATTCCCGGGTTGTTGTTGATTGAAAACTTGCTAGGTAAATGTTGAGGATGGTGTATTTACAGAGGAAATGCTGCCGAAATTTCGGTAGCCAAGTGTTTCCTTAAGATTCTAACTCTAAGTACCCTAATGAAAGTTTGGGTAAATGTGACCAAATCGCAGATTTTGGCGGATTTGCAGCTTGAATTCGGAATAGCAAAAGAAGCGGAAAGAGGTATGTAAGGCTTCACCCTTCTTTCTATGGCATGTCTTAGTTGAAATAAGTTGGGTACGAGCCTCGGGGACAACTCGGTTCCCCGGAATCCGCACCTAAAGTTTTCCACTTTTTGTTCAATAGAATTGAACTAGAAAGTGTGCCAATTGTTGGAAAAACCTCCTACACCCTTAGAACTTGTATAAATGGGACCCGATTACCCTAAGACCCTCACAAGTAACGCTATGACACGTAACATACGTAAATCGTATACGCTACCTCATCCGGCCCGAGGTGGGCCCGCTACTCTCGGATTTTTCCTTACAGTCTTGCTTGACTTACTTGAAGTGAATCCAAAGGGAACCTTTGATCCCGATTTCGTTACCAAATGATAAATACTATGACTCCTCTAACGAGGGCACTTCCATGACGATAATGATAACAATGATGTTAGATAAGAGAATATGCCTATGATACGTACTACCGGAACGACTCTATGACTAAGATGACTAAGCTAAGTATCTTATGTAAACATGAAAATGATAAACTAATTTTTGAATATTATTTATATTTCCTAGCTATGACTTTATTTTCTAAAAGATTTCAAAGTCTATGAACTGTCATCTATGATGCCCCGATTTCATTCTACGTTTACTTTAATATTATTCCCCGTTGATAGTCTCACCTTAAAATACTCGTTCCTTCAAGGTGAGACAAAGCGATCACGAGTCTTCTATAATATAATTGGAGGTCACCGACCTTACGTCACTCCGATGACTACATGATTCTTCTTTGGGCTTTCCTGCGTGCCTATGAGACATATGTATATAGGATACGTAAATGCATATAAGACATGTAAATGTATGTAAGATATGTGTATATATTTTTAAAATATGCACATGACGAAAGAGCTAGAGCGCTATAGACGCTGATACATGCACATGACACACGTATATGTATATCATAAAAGAGCTAGAGCGCTATAGACGCTGATACATGCACATGACACACGTATATGTATATGATAAAAGAGCTAGAGCGCTATAGACGTTGATATATGTACATGATATATGCATATGTATACGGGGGAAATGGAGGTAAGGAAAGAGCGTTATGAACGCATATCCACCTGATCAGTTGGCATTACATGATATGATATCGTCCCGGACGCGGGATGCCCGGACGCGGGATATGTATATTTATGGTTAAATGGATCGGCTGCTGACGCCTCGGCAATATGAGATGTCCTATTTTATATGTATATGTATATGAACAAGGAAAGATTCTTAAAGGAAAGCTAAGTACGCATAGCACCTGCCAAGGGTATATATATATACAGGTTATGTTTTTACCTCAGGACATGTGCTATTATCCTCTTATGTCGTTATTTTCGTTTTATACTTTCCGTATGCTACTATTCATGCCTTACATACTCGGTACACTATTCGTACTGACGTCCCTTCTTGTGGACACTGCGTTTCATGCCGCGCAGGTCAGCAGACAGGCGGATTTGATCCTTAGAAACCTTACCAGCAGTGTTGACAGCGCTCCAGTTGTTCCGGAGCCCCACTTTCGTGGTACTATTTTGTGTATGTATTTTCGGGCACGAAAGTACTCGACCCTTTCTATGTATAAGTGTACTATGTCTAGAGGCTCGTAGACAGATATGTACAGTCAGTCAGGTACATTTAGATATATGGTGTTCTAGCATGTTAATGTTGTTGTAGAAAGTGATAATGAAGTTGACTAGTCTATGCTCATAATGATGCTGCTAATGTTCAAAAACAAAAAATATGGCACAGTTCATACGGCCTGCTAAGAGGAAAAAGTAAAAGGATAAGCAAGGGGTGCTCGGTACAAGTATCGGGTACTCGTCACGGCCCCTAGTCGGGTCGTGACAGAAGTGGTATCAGAGCAGTTCGGTCCTAGGAGTTTGTCTACGAGCCGTGTCCAGTAGAGTCTTGTTTATGGGTGTGTTGCGCGCCACACTTATAAACAGGAGGCTACAGGGCATTTAGGAAATATGACCTTCCTTGTATTCTAAGATCGTGCGATAGAGCTATGCTACCAGGCTTCCACATTCCTTTCCTAATCCTATGCTATGGTTTCAGTACTGTCGATGAAGAGATCAGCTTCAGATGATGGGGGCACCAGTAAGCCCCCTAGAGTATCTCCAGAGCCGAGTAGGGGGAGCCTCGGCTATTCGATTGAGTCAGACCCGTCAGAGGACCCAGCCACAACTCCTCCGGATTTCCTGACTCCCAGAGCGGAGGATCCCGCGGAGGACAGCTATGATATGGAGGACCCAGCGACAATTCCTCCAGAGATTCTGACCCCTAGAGTAGGGGACTCCACAGACAGTGGCTATGATACAGATCCCTCAGAGGATTCGACGATGACTCCCCCGGAGCTTCTTACCTCCAGGGAGGAGGATAGTTATGGCACAGACCCGTCAGAGCACTCTTCTGGGATGACGGATGAGGAGGCTTCCGGGGGTACGCCAGTTACTCCCGTGATGGAGGACCGTGCCAGTCCGGCCACCTCGGAGAGTGCTACGGATTTCTCCTGTCCCTTGTTCCGGCCATCAGAGAACCAGGAATCATCGCTATTCTCTTCGGATTCTGACGTGAGAAATGACGAGGGTCGGGCGAGCGATGAGCAGACAGACGAGAATGAAGAATATACTTCACATGGTAGTTCCCCGGGCCAGGCTCGAGATTGATCGACTACAGGTATATGAGATTTTCTTTAAAACTTTCTATGTATACGTAACCTCTGCAGGAATACTAATTAATAACGGCAGGTAGAAATTCAAAAAGGGGTCAAAGATTTAACGGTTATAATTAATGGCGACTGAGATGTCCCCGCCACCAGTGTGAATTTAGAAACCCCGGTAAAAGATAGTTATATGTATGGATAGGAGTAAATAACGAAGATTTAAGCAGAGGCAATATGGTAGTTGTATGGTTAGGAAAGTGAAGATAAGAGCGGGACCCGCCGTGAGGACGTTTGGGGAGCTGTTGGAACCCCGACTTACTTTAAATAATGTGACAAAGGTCGTATGGGGCAGTCGGTAAAATTACACCAGCGTTCACGTATTAAAATGCACCAGAGTTTCAAGGTTAGCAATCTCAGGATGGGTGACCCCCTGGGAAATATGCTGAAATTTTCACAAATGTGGGAACAAGAGACGAATGTGAAGCTAGGTAGTCCAATGTAAATTAGAGTGTGTGGAGTGGTTACAAACCCTATAAAAGTCATGTAGGCTGAGACGGACAAGACTAATGGAAGAGGAGAAAGCGTGACAGAAAGGGGACTTATTAACGTAGGGCCAACGTTCAGAGCTTACTCAATGGACTTACGACATAAAAGCGACCTAAGCGACATGCGAGATGTCTACGAAGGAGACCTCCCCGAAGTATTATGATACACTATGAGGCCAGTTTAACATTCGAGGACGAATGTTCTAAAGGGGGGGAGAATGTTATATCCCGTATTTTTGAACGTCAGATTATTTGCTGAGGTGGGACCTACACATCGAGATTTTTTTTGGGACATCTAAAAAAATTCATATGAATCACATATGAGAAGTTAAACACGACTCAAGAAGGACCCTTGGGCCAAATCAAAGTGGAAGTCCTCCAAACGAATATTTTTAAGAAAACGTTTTCGGGTGATCTGACTTCAAGGGGAAAACACGGTATTATAAGTTTGGAATTTGGAAGAGTACCAAGATATAGAAGTTGTAGATAATTGAATTATCTTTCCAACCATAGGTCGTGGGTCCCCAGGTGACGTCGGTACAAGGAGATATGGACGTTTTAAGGTCGAAAGGTCAGTGGGCTAGGCCCAACTCGGGACCAATCGGGTTGGCCCAAAAAAATCAAAAAATAATAATAAGGCCCAAATTTGTGAGGGATGGCCGGCCAACATGGCCCAAGCCCATGATTTTATTAATTATTCATGTGATAATTAATATAAAGGATCAATTAATGAGTCATATCTCATTAGAAACTTCAAGAACACTTGAGAAAAAGGAAAGAAGGAGAAATCTCCAAGGCCATTTCGGCCAAGTGCAAAAATTGACAAGAAAATTGACAAAAATTTCTTCAAAAATTATTTTCTACCAATTAAAGGATTCCTAGCAAGGTGGAGTGGTCTTTGGAGCAAGAAAAATTCATATTCTAGCAAGTTGCAAGACTTAGCTAAGTGAAAGATCAAGGAAGAAGGTAAGAACTTATTCTTTACATGTTATGGATATTTTTGCATGTTGTAGTGTGCAAAAGTGAGTGAAATTCATGAATAGCAAGAATATAGTTGTGTGGCGGTGAGTTGTATATCACATGTATAGCCGTGTATATTTGGTGAATCATGAATGCATGGTGAGCAAGTTTTATTTAGTATGTTGGTTGTTGTGTTGTGGATTTTATATTGCAAACAAAAGCCTAATGAGCTTAGTGAAGTATTAGTAGTTGGAGGCTTGTCTTGGAAGATTATGTAAATTGAATATTATGTTCTTACATGTATGGAAGATAATGATATTAGTATGGTGTTGTTGGAATATATATTATAAGGTTGTTATTGTTTTCATTGGAGTTGGAAGGTTTTGAAAGAAGTAGTAAGTTGATTAAGTTGTTATAATGTATCTTGGATTGAATATGGAAATTGTTAGTGTGGTTGAGTTATGTTAATAGTTTGGCCGGGTTTGAATTCCCGGGTTGTTGTTGATTGAAAACTTGCTAGGTAAATGTTGAGGATGGTGTATTTACAGAGGAAATGCTGCCGAAATTTCGGTAGCCAAGTGTTTCCTTAAGATTCTAACTCTAAGTACCCTAATGAAAGTTTGGGTAAATGTGACCAAATCGCAGATTTTGGCGGATTTGCAGCTTGAATTCGGAATAGCAAAAGAAGCGGAAAGAGGTATGTAAGGCTTCACCCTTCTTTCTATGGCATGTCTTAGTTGAAATAAGTTGGGTACGAGCCTCGGGGACAACTCGGTTCCCCGGAATCCGCACCTAAAGTTTTCCACTTTTTGTTCAATAGAATTGAACTAGAAAGTGTGCCAATTGTTGGAAAAACCTCCTACACCCTTAGAACTTGTATAAATGGGACCCGATTACCCTAAGACCCTCACAAGTAACGCTATGACACGTAACATACGTAAATCGTATACGCTACCTCATCCGGCCCGAGGTGGGCCCGCTACTCTCGGATTTTTCCTTAAAGTCTTGCTTGACTTACTTGAAGTGAATCCAAAGGGAACCTTTGATCCCGATTTCGTTACCAAATGATAAATACTATGACTCCTCTAACGAGGGTACTTCCATGACGATAATGATAACAATGATGTTAGATAAGAGAATATGCCTATGATACGTACTACCGGAACGACTCTATGACTAAGATGACTAAGCTAAGTATCTTATGTAAACATGAAAATGATAAACTAATTTTTGAATATTATTTATATTTCCTAGCTATGACTTTATTTTCTAAAAGATTTCAAAGTCTATGAACTGTCATCTATGATGCCCCGATTTCATTCTACGTTTACTTTAATATTATTCCCCGTTGATAGTCTCACCTTAAAATACTCGTTCCTTCAAGGTGAGACAAAGCGATCACGAGTCATCTATAATATAATTGGAGGTCACCGACCTTACGTCACTCCGATGACTACATGATTCTTCTTTGGGCTTTCCTGCGTGCCTATGAGATATATGTATATAGGATACGTAAATGCATATAAGACATGTAAATGTATGTAAGATATGTGTATATATTTTTAAAATATGCACATGACGAAAGAGCTAGAGCGCTATAGATGCTGATACATGCACATGACACACGTATATGTATATCATAAAAGAGCTAGAGCGCTATAGACGCTGATACATGCACATGACACACGTATATGTATATGATAAAAGAGCTAGAGCGCTATAGACGTTGATATATGTACATGATATATGCATATGTATACGGGGGAAATGGAGGTAAGGAAAGAGCGTTATGAACGCATATCCACCTGATCAGTTGGCATTACATGATATGATATCGTCCCGGACGCGGGATGCCCGGACGCGGGATGTGTATATTTATGGTTAAATGGATCGGCTGCTGACGCCTCGGCAATATGAGATGTCCTATTTTATATGTATATGTATATGAACAAGGAAAGATTCTTAAAGGAAAGCTAAGTACGCATAGCACCTGCCAAGGGTATATATATATACAGGTTATGTTTTTACCTCAGGACATGTGCTATTATCCTCTTATGTCGTTATTTTCGTTTTATACTTTCCGTATGCTACTATTCATGCCTTACATACTCGGTACACTATTCGTACTGACGTCCCTTCTTGTGGACACTGCGTTTCATGCCGCGCAGGTCAGCAGACAGGCGGATTTGATCCTTAGAAACCTTACCAGCAGTGTTGACAGCGCTCCAGTTGTTCCGGAGCCCCACTTTCGTGGTACTATTTTGTGTATGTATTTTCGGGCACGACAGTACTCGACCCTTTCTATGTATAAGTGTACTATGTCTAGAGGCTCGTAGACAGATATGTACAGTCAGTCAGGTACAGTTAGATATATGGTGTTCTAGCATGTTAATGTTGTTGTAGAAAGTGATAATGAAGTTGACTAGTCTATGCTCATAATGATGCTGCTAATGTTCAAAAACAAAAAATATGGCACAGTTCATACGGCCTGCTAAGAGGAAAAAGTAAAAGGATAAGCAAGGGGTGCTCGGTACAAGTATCGGGTACTCGTCACGGCCCCTAGTCGGGTCGTGACAGAAGTGGTATGTTGAATGATAATGATGTTCTTGAGAAAGGAGAATGGAATACAACAGGGAGAGGATATCAGAGAAATTAGAAAAGGAGCTAAGTCAACAGGAAAAAGGTAAATCATGGAGGATCTCAAGGGAGTGGTGGTAGACAGTTTTCTACCGGAGGTCATCAGGACCCACTCCATCTGCAGTTAAAGATTGAAAGGGAAAATAAACAGGAAAGT
This sequence comes from Lycium barbarum, assembly GCF_019175385.1. Lineage (NCBI taxonomy): Eukaryota > Viridiplantae > Streptophyta > Magnoliopsida > Solanales > Solanaceae > Lycium > Lycium barbarum. The sequence goes on along the minus strand of NC_083344.1, from coordinate 114,420,196 downwards.
GTAACAGGTACAGTTTGAGTTGGACATATGAGGTAAGTTTATCATTTTTATACTGTTGTCGAAATTGGGAGCCCTGTGTGGCTACGATATGATATGATATATGTATATATGTTGTCCTTGTGAGGCATTGTTGGTATTTCCTGCGTGCAGGTTTTGGGATAGTAAGAAATGCAGAGGAACTCTGCCAAATTTTTCCTAGAAATAGAAGGAGAATAAGATATAAGTTCGTAATATGTCTGGGAAAGCCATGTCAACAGTAATGATAAGATTTGACTAAGTTACGAGTACGGCTGACCTTGATAAATATAATTTGATTTCCTATTCAGATGAACACCTTGAGTGGGTGACAGTTCGGATACATCCGAATGTGTTTTAGAAACCAAGGGCTTAAGTTAATTTCAGAGTAGAGTGATTAGTGGAAGAAGAAATCAGCTAAGCCGTAAAAGAGCAAACTACAGAAGAATAGCCTTTAAGAGTTGTCAAAAAAGGGTTGCCCTAATATTTACAGTGTGAGCAGAGTTAAGTCGTTAAGATGGAGTATGCCAGTTATGAATACAGTAGCAACCCGTTCATGTAAGTAAATTTAGTTTTTTTCCCCATGAGAAATTGCTCAGATGTGAGTAAAAAAAAAATTGTCAGTGTTGTAGAATACAAAGAAATTACAGAAGATAAGGAATGTTAATTGCAATCCCATCAGAAGAGAAGAATTTATAAGTATAAGATGTTAGCCTTAGTCTAAGGGGGAGATGCATAAATCGCTAGTAAGTCCAGCGAGATAATTGAAGACCTGAATGGTTAGTATGAGATATGAAGAACCTCAGTTCAGTTAGGTTGGCATAATGAGATAGTCTCCATAAGGGAATATGCCTCATCTTAGAGAAAACCAGAAATGAGTAGAATGATCGCCGAACGGATCGTGTCAAGTTCAATTACTATCAATTAGGCGATCACTGAAAAGTTATAAGATCATGACCAGTTATGTGTCATAAGGGTAGTGCCATTGCACAAGACTCTAATCTTTAAGGTGCTCGCAAAAGACTTAGCGTACAACCGTACTATGAGTATTTTAGGAAGAATCTAAAAAAAAAAAATCAAGTATGGGAAGTACAACTCATGATTTAGGCAGACAAGAGAACTAAGGTGAAAGAATTTCACTACTTCTCCAAGCTAGGAATTCGACTTTCAGACTCCGAAGTGGGTGGAGTTATTGCTCAGAACATGACTTATTCCTCCTTAGTCATCGAAGTTAGAGAGAAGCAGTTTGGTGATTCCTGCTTGCTGCAGATGAAAGAGGGGATTCACGAATAGAAAGCCTTAGCTTTTGAACAAGGGGGAGATAATGGTACTTTGAGATACCGAGGCAGATTATGCGTTCCAGATGTAGATGGAATCAGAGAGCTAATTATGTCAAAAGCTCACCATTCTAGGTCTACCCCGTTCAGCTAGGAGGCATGATTTAATTTCGGTGATTGTGGACAGACTTACGAAGTCAGCGCACTTCTTGCCAGTTAAGACCACAGATTGAACAAGAAGATTATGCCAAGTCATATGTTAATGAAATTTCCGGATTGTATGGGACCCTAGTGTCCATTATTTCAGATTTTGGTGCTCAGTTCACAGCGAACTTCTGAAAATCCTTTCAGAAAGAATTTGGGTACGGAGGTGAACCTTAGCACAGCTTTTCATCCTCAGACAAATGGTCAGACAGATACGCTATTCAGATCTCATGTTATGATATTCATGTTAGTTCAATACTCAGATATATATGTCAGCTTAGTACTCAGGTATCAGTCCAGTACTCACGTATTCATGCCAGCTCAGTATTCAGCTAATCCAGCATTCAGTTAGCTTAGTATTCAGTCAGCCAGTCTTCAGTCAGTTCAATAGACATTCAATTTAGTATCTCAACAGTTTAGTAGTCATGTATTCATTCAGTTCAGTAACCATGTGTCCTTGATTTCAATGGTAATTGGGATGACCACCTGCCTCTTAATGAGTTTACTTACAAAAATAACTACCATGCTAGTATTGGGATGACACTATTTGAAACCCTTTTTGAGCAAAGGTGTAGATCACCAATTGGTTGGTTCGAAGTTGGTGAAGCAGAGTTGTTAAGATCAGATTTGGTTTACCAGGCTATGGAGAAAGTTAAGTTAATATAGGAGCGTTTGAAAACTGCTCAAAGTCACCAGAAGTCTTACACAGATGTGAGACGAAGGGACTTAAAATTTTCAGTAAATGATTGGGTGTTCCTTAAAGTCTCACCCATGAAGGGTGTCATGAGATTTGGCAAGAAAGGCAAACTCAACCCCAGATATATTGGACCTTATAGAATTCTACGAAGGATCGTTCTAGTAGCTTATGAGCTTGAGTTTCCACGAGATTTAGCTGTTGTACACCTAGTGTTTCATGTATTTATGATGAGTAAGTGTGTAGGAGACCCGTCGTTGGTTGTTCCTACTGATACTAAAACAGTTAAGGATAGTTTGACGTATGAGGAGATCCCCATAGCCATTCTTAACCGTCAGATTCGCAAGTTGAGGACTAAGGAAGTAGCCTCAGTGAAAGTCCTGTGGAAGATTCAGAGGGTTGAGAAAGCTACATGGGAAGCTGAGGAGGATATGAAATCCATGTACCCGCACTTGATTCAGCCCGCAGAAGATATTTATGATGAGACACCAAGATTTCAAGGTATGTAAGCTTTCTTTTCATGCTTTTGGTCGTGTGTGGCCAATTTATAATGCTATTGTGATGTAGCCCTGTGAGGCAATGATATTATGGGCTGTTGTGACAGGTTGGTAGTGCCATATTACAGGGGAAACTCTGGCGAAAATTTTGTAGAATCCTGAATGTTATCATTTGAGGACGAATGTTCCAACAGAGGGGGAGAATGTTACACCTTGGAAATATCTCCGTTAGCATACCGCGAATAGACCCACGAAGGGTATGACGTATACGATATGGGCATGAACACAGCGTCCAAAGAAAACGGACGTCAGTACGAATATTGTACTGAGTATGTAAGGCATAACAATGAAAATACGTCAATGAGATGAATGAAGCATCAATAAGGATGCAACTGTATATGACTGTAACTTATAGACGAAATAACACATGCTGACTTACTCATAATCATCATCATCTCATGTATGCAACAATGTAAAAGCTGCCCGTCTATATAGGTACGGTGTGATAATATATAAGCTGCCCATCCATGTAGGAGCGGTGTAATAATCATAGCCTGCGTCCAGGCCTCCCGCGTCCGGGGTATAAGCTGCCCACTATAGTGGTGTGTATGTCTGTCCGTCCATATAGGAGCGGTGTAATATCATCATAATATCCTATCTCTTATCTCTTATCTTATATAGACATTTATGGACTTAGGCTTCTAGCTTTCCGGAAAATAGGAACTCATGAAGAGGAAAAGAACTTATGCTATAGGATTCATGCCATAGAAAGAAAGGACTGTTGACACCCAATTTTGTCCCGCCTCTCCTCCGAAATACATATTTGCGCTTCTAATATTTAAAAAAAATATATATAATAATAATAATATATATACTATGTTTACTATAGTTATTAGTCCCTATCAATAACGGCGTTTCATTATTCTGTTACAACTATTATTATTATCATTATTATTATTATTATTAATAATAATAACTATTATTATTATTATTATTACTAATTTGTCATTAATTATTATTATTCTTGTTATTTCCATTATCATTATTATTATTATTGTTAATTACTAATCACTATTATCAGCGTTATTTTTTTGTTATTAATTATTATTCATCATTACCATCGTTATTTTATTATTAATTATTATCATTGATTTTATCAACAATTGTTATTTATTATCATTATCGTCATTATTATTATTATTATTATTATTATTATTATTATTATTATTATTATTGTTATTATTATTATTATTATTGTTAGTATTTTTATTATTAATTATTGTCATTATTCCTATTGTTATCTTGTTATTAATTATCAATATTTGTTATCTACTATTATTATTATATCTATTATTATTTTCACCATTATCATTATTGTTATCATTATTAGCAGTATTACTACCGCTATTTATTTACTGCTATTATTTAGTATTATTGAAACTTGCATTTCCCGGCATTTTATCAACTTTCGCGTACACATCGCATTTATTTCGCACATTTAAAATGATAAATTTATTTATTGTTTAAAACATTATTGCACGGTCATTGCAACATCATATAACTTTATTATCCGGGTCTTTTACAATTACACATTTTTTCGTACCAGGTGATATTCTGGCACCCTTGGTACATCGTTAATCAAAATAGGACTTTTATTCAAATTTAGAAGCCAAACTATTTCTTGCACTCAGTCCATATTTTTGACTTACCGGACCCCAAATCAAAGTCCGATTAACTCCTAATATTTTTGGACTAGACCATGTTTTTATCTCAATTTTTAGACCAGTACATGTTTTAATTCACTAGTCCATCCTTTTAGAACCCAGTCTAAAATTGACCCGGTCCACAAATGGACCGGGTCCGATATTTTCATCAAAATAAGGGAAACCCTAAAAAGGGTTCCCCTCATTTGTTTTTCTTCCGCTTCCGCCTCTTCTTCTTCCTTTTCTCTCCATCTCTTTCCTCCTCTCAAACCCTAGCCGCTATCCCTCTTTCCCGCCTCTCACGCCGCTCCCACTCACCCTCCTTCCCTCCTTCTTCTCCGCTCCCCACTCACCCCTGTCCCCCACTTGTCTCTCTCTCCCGCTCCTTTTTTTTTCAGTATAAAAAAACAATACAGAGGAACGAACGGGAGGAGAAAAAAGGGAAATCAAAACCCCCTAACAAAACAAGTTTTATTTTTTCATTTGGAATCTTCTGAAAATCGGAGAAAAAACACAACAAGACGAACACAAAGAACACGAACAGAAACGGACCAACAATCTTCGGAAAAAGAAACCAAAATCTCCAGTGGTCAAAACCCTTTGAAAAAATCAGAAATAGGAAAAATCAGATCGGAAAAAGGAGGAAAAGTTTCTAAAACATCGAACTTGCAATTTGTTGTGACGGTTCGAAATACCGAATCAAGAAATATACTCAAACAATTTCTTTTATCTGTTTTCGTTGTTGTTGTAAATTCGAGCTTCGGAAGCTCGAATTTGGCAGTTCGAGGGTAGATTTGAAGTCCTCGCACCCACTTCGCTGCACCCGAAGAAGGTAATAACTTCCCCTTTAGATCATTTTTTTATTTCAGTCAGGTCTTTATATGTGTCTGTCTATTTTGAGCAATACGATTAGTTTGCTCATTTCGCTTAAGGATTAACTTTAGTTTTCGTATTTACTGCATGTTTGGTGTGTTTCAGTTGCTAGTGTAACATTATTAATAGCTTGTCCTTACAAGTCTGTCGTCAAATGGAAATGGGATTCAATTTGTGTATGTTAGTTTAATACCCATGGTATGATTGGTACAGTCTAACCTTGGTGTAGTGATAGCATTAGTTTATGGCAATCTGTCAAATGCACCGTTAGTTCATTTATGTTCAAATGTCAGTATGTATAACTCCACAAGCTTGTTAATCCTGCGTCAAATAAGTATCCATGTTAAATAATTGCCTTATTTGGTTTAGTCGGAGTCCATTAACATGTATGTTAATCTTAACAGTCCTTATTATGTATATTGAGGTTGTATTAACTATTAAAGAAGTCAAGTTGGTGGTTTTAGATGTATATAGAGGATATTGAATCAAAATGCTTGATTAACTTTTAAAATGGATCATGTCATGGCTTTTGTGCTTTTGTTACCTTCTAGCTAAATGGGAGTCCGGGTAATCTGGGAGTTAAGCTTGGGGTCATCTTGACCTATGATGTCTAAATAATGAATTAGTTCCCAATGATATGCAGTTTGACCTTATTGAACTTGAGTTTTAATTTCCTTTTAAAAGTTTCTTAATATGTTTAAAGAAAGAACTGCTCGTGTGTCTTTTTTTTGTAAAGTTGATACTCTCGTGTATGTTTTAAGTTCCTTTGTGTTTCAGTTTAAAGTTATTCATAATTAAAATCCCAGTAAATACATTGTGGAAAAATGTTTTCTCCAGTTCTGATCATTTTCATATTACTATCACTTAACTTGCTAGCAGCATACTTTGCTTAATATATCATGAGCTCTTGAGTGGTAAATGTGGAATTTGTGAGCATACCTAATTTAAAAATGGTAAATTGCAGTAATTACAGTGAGTCTGACCTGTTTTGCTCCCTTTCAAGTTCTGAATTATAGAAACCCCTTGGAAATTTCCCTTGCTCAAAAATATTGATAGCCTGTTTGCCTTCTTTGAAATGGCGCGGTTCACTGGTTCGTTCATGCATAATTCCTCTTTCGTTTGTTCATATACCTATGAGTCGCATAGTGTGTGTTAGTGAATTATCTTATTTGGTTGGAGAATGCTTAAAGATATCATGGACTGTCGAATAATAGTATGTGTGTCCGAATGAGCTATACATGCTTGCTTTAGGACCTTGGTCTGTCTGTTCAACCTATGGTTGATCCATATGTCTTGTTGTTGTCTCTGCCCTGTCTCTCTCTATATGTATGTATGTATATATATATATATATATATATATATGAGGCCTTATGCTGACTTACTGGTTTGCCTAGTGTTTGGCATGGCCATGAGATGACACTGTTCTATGTACCTTGGATACTACGGAATGAAGTACTCGCATCTTGTTCTAAAGTAATAAACACTATGCTTTAAGAACTGAAAAAACGATGCCCAATCTATTACAAATATCATATTGGAATTAAGTCTGCCTGCCGTGAATGTGCCACAGTTCTGTGGTGATTACTTGAGTATCCACCTAGTTCGTAATCCTTAGGTTAGACAACAATGTTTATTAACCTTAAAGATAGCTGAGGATGAAGAGTTTGGGTTAAGTGTTGCTATTTGTTTTGCTCCTTCATGATAATCTGGATTTGCAACCATGAGAATGTGTTGAATTTGAACCCTGGAATCTTTAAAACTGTCAACTGTTTTGCTTAAGTAAGTTTAAGTTAGAGTCATAAAAAGTGCGAAATGGAGGATAAAGACATGAATTACATATGTAGACATATAGCATGAGTATTATCGGCCAATCTGTTTCTGCCTAATGTTTTCTGCTCATTTGTGAAGAAGTGTTGATAGATATATAGGATAGGTGGGTTCACATACACTTAGAATATATGGGGAGAATATAGTTTGCTTGTCCGAATAAATCGTCTCTGCGGTTTCCTTTCTTGAGATATAGACAATAGGGACATGTTCATTTCTGATTGCATTTCGCTATTTGCTGGTTTGTTTCTATGCTGGTATACATGGAACATACATGGTATATACGCAACCTACTGATTTACTTTGAGTTTACCCTTTGTCTGTTTGACCTGTATTCCTTGATTATATACTAATCCTTTTCTGTTTCATTTTATGCATGACCACCGCATACGAGTCCCTCGGACTCGCTCTTCTCCCGAATTCGGTGTTGGGCTAAAAGCCCAACGCAATCTGTTGTCTCTGTCGAAGCCCAGCAGCAGCCCTTTGAATGCAACATTTTTGACCAAAACGTGGGCTGAGCCCACTCCCACCAGCAGCATAATCAGCAGCCCAAAACGGGCTGAGCCCATTTATTTACATTTCTTGCGCCTCTATTTTACTTTATTGTATTCAACTTATATTGTTTTGACTAACACTTTATTTTATTTCGTCTCTTAGCTTAGATGAACCTTAGAGAATTTATAGGGGTTTTAGTTTTAATAATGGGTAGTTAATTTAAGAAAACTAATAATTAGTTCTGTAAGCTTCATCGCCTTCTTTTTTATTAAAGTTATTTATAGTATCCATAATATATACTTTTTTTAGAATAATTGATTTTCAATAGCATAAATTCATATTTTAAAAGTTAAAGGAGTCATACTTTATTCTTATTATCTTGAAAATTTCAAAACGCCGCTAACACGCAAATAAGAGCTAAAGAATAAAATGCCACTTCCTTTATGCAAAATTGCTATGTCTACTACAAATCTTATTTCAAATAACATTATTGTATTTCTATTCGAGCATTAACAATAATTACAAGCATTTCTTAAATAGCATTATGATATTCTTTTTTTTTTTCGAAACCTCGGTAACATTCATGAGTTCTATTTCAAATAGTATTTTAGAATCTTCTTTTACGCAAATTATCATATTTTCTATAAGTCTTCACTTTAGATAGCGTTATTATGTTTAAAAGGCTTAATAATGGTTGAGATCTTATTTTAGAATATCATCTAAAGCATTCATTTATGCAAATTATCCTTATTTGAAGATAACATTGCTATTTTCATTCAAGGTTTTAACAACCTCTATAAAACTCATTTTTTAAGCGTCTCCTTTATGCAAATTACAATATTTATTTTTATTTTTCTACGAGATAGTTTAGACGGCATTATTATATTTCCTTTAAAACCTTAATAAACTGTACAAGCTATTTTCTTAAAATTCAAGCACTATATTTAATCTTAATTAATTAACCTAAGTTTAGTCGGATAACCGTGAGTTAACGGATTCTAAAGGATGCCTAACCCCTTCCCTTTAGGATAATATAGAAACCTTACCTAAAATCACACTGGTTAAGCAGACTATTAACAGAGGTTTAGTTTTAACTTTACCTTTGTTAATAATTAGGTGTCCTAATTCACCGTAAAAATCAATTAGGTGGCGACTCTTTAAACAAGCAACAAAGAATCTCCAATATGTTGTACTCCGCTTTAACTCCCGGATTAAAATGGGGTGTAACAGCTTGGCGACTCTGCTGGGGAACTATTCTAGGTTCTAACCATAACAAACTTAGGTTAATAATTAATTTGTTGGATGTTTGGTTGTTTTTTTTGTTTTTATTGTCTTGTTTGTTTCTTTTATGATTGCTTTATTATGTGAAATTTTCTATGTAATAATGTGTTACTGCTTTCCTTAACTGGCATTCCGTTCATATTTCTTCCACTCCTGGAAATTCACACTATCACACGTACACGCGAGGTGTGTTTTGCGCACCCGCAAATTTCTTTCATAGAATCCAAATTTTAGGAGAGTTGGCGTATGCGCGGGGTGCCCGAGTAACGGGGACCGCGTAGCCTTCTCACTCGAGTAGTCCGCTCGGGAACCTTGCGTCTAGTAAACCCACTCTTAGTCAACCTAGGATAGATTTAAACCAACACCCTTTATTAGGAGCATACATTTCATGACCTAGGAGGTTTAATACCCTTGGTGTATTAAATTCATTAGATGACTTTACCCAAACGTCCAAGCGGGTTCGCAACCCCGAGTGACACCAATCATACTTTATGTGCATGTTTGAAGGATAATTGTGCCTAAATATTGACTATTTGCTCTAATTAATTAAACTTTAGACATAGGAGCTAGAAGTTAGACATAGGAAACTTGTATTTACTTTACTTAAATTAGGAAACACTTTATGTTGTATTCATTTGACATGTAATAAATATTACATTATCTTGTACTTTATTTGAGAAATAGAATCTGTTTAATTAATCAAAGCAACGGGATGACATATTATGACACACTTTACCCTTCAAACGACGATAGGCCTACCTCTGGCACAAAGGGGTCACATGCATATTAGGACGCGTTATTGTTTGATATACTTGTTTGACAACTTGTTTGACTTATTTGATGAATTATTTGCTACATGTCTTACTTGACTTTACATGATCATGACTTTACCTAGATATGTTCACGAGACTAACATCATTTATACTTTATGTTTCTTTTATCTTATTCCCGAAGAAGAGTTGATTCGTGTTGACACTCAATGGCCGACCATCCTTACATCACAAGGTCAAAGACATCATCGTTACCTCAACGCAGCTGGGTTGTTCAGGGAAAAGCAAATATTACGTCTGATCCAGCCGCATCTATTTCAACTAGCCCGGAAAGCATCATGGTTTCTAATGACCCCCCCGAGATTTCTGAACACGAAACTACTATTCAACGGGATGAACATATCGCCCGCCTGACTCAAGAGATTGAGGATCTACGCGGAGAGCTAAATCGGGTTAGAAACATGACCAACTTATCCATTACACCCCAAAGTCCACCTCCTGAACCTAGGAGTGTCGCACCAAACCCGCCTCATTTTCCATCACTTGAACCTTTAGTTCCAGAACATTTTCCTCCACAAAACAATGCACCTACCAACAACAACTTACCTCCAATCACACCCGTCAACCCACCAAATCAATCACTAGGTAATACTCCTTACATTGCTTTATCCACCAACACTAACCCACCACCTACAATTACTCCTCTAAACCCACCAAACCAAGTCCTTACATATTTTGGCCATCCACAACAACCTTTCTACCCATACCATTACGTTGAACCCTACCAAGCTCCACTATTCCCTTACCCTGTCTATAGGACTCAACCAAATTACTACCAACCCCGAGCACCTCAATATCAAAACTTACGTCCATACCAATTTGTCCAAATTTCCACCCACCGAAATCGACCACATACCACACATAGAGCCCGTCCAAACCCTGTCATAAAAAACACCCGTAATTACACTCAATTCGCTGAACCTCTGTCTCAGCTATTTGAAGGATTGAAAGTGGCAGGCGTGGTACAACCTATTGAAGGGAAAATTCTCAATCCTATCCCAAAATGGTTTGATAGTTCCAAGCATTGCGCATATCATTCTAGAGTTCCTGGGCATGCCACTGAGGATTGCTATGGCTTCAAAAGCAAAATCAAAGCCTTGATTAAGGAAGGAACAATCCATCTCACTGGAGCTCGACCCGATATGGATCGCCATCCTTTTTCCTACTCACGAAAACGCCAACGTGAACATGATAATTATCGAAAAGTTAAGAATCGGAAGGAGGTTGTTACGCCAATTGGAAAAGATGGAGAGAGGCGTGTCATCAACGTTCGTTGCGCCTGTGGGGATGATCCGAAAACAAGTGCCAGTGAAGATGGCTGCAACAACTACTGAGACACCAACCATCCAGGGTACAGAACCAGGAGAGACTCTGAAGAACTGGACTTGTACTCCGTCCCTGATTCGCCAGGAGCCTTGGTGACATGAACATGTAGTGAACTTGTTTTCTTTTATTGATGCTTGAACCGTACCCAAAATTTTGTTTGTTTTGCTTCGCCTCGTGGAAGCTTGAATTGCAAAACTATGAATGCATTTCTGATTTTCCTTAATCATCTATTTTCTACTTCACTTATCAAATCGGCCAACTCTACGATTGTGACATGAACGAATAGACAAATCCTGAGAGAGTAACAAAGAAACTAGGGGGCAAGACAAGATTCCACTCGAAAGAATTTTTAAATTGCCAATAGGTGATGACGTAAACCTGAAAGCTAGCAAACCAAGAACAAATCAAAGGACGGCAATAGGTAAGACAATCTAGTTTTGCAACCTTTCCTTTAACAGCAGTCTGAACTACGCTGACCTGATTCCCATGGTGGGATACGTAGGCAGCCCACATAGGGTTCGGTTGCTTTATAACAAAAATCCAAAATATTTTATGCGTCCGAACTACGCTGACCTGATTCCCATGGTGGGATACGTAGGCAGCCCACATAGGGTTCGGTTGCTTTATAACAAAAATCCAAAATATTTTATGCGCCACGAACTACGTTCGGACCGGATTCCTTGGTGGATACGTAGGCAACCTATACAAGGTTCGGTCACAACATAGCATAGGTTTAGTATACCCTCCAGAATCAAAACTGGGGCATATTTTGGAAGATTAGACAAGAGAAAAGTTGGATATCGACACTATTAAGGCTACTAGACAAGAATAGTACACACAAACGACCTTTCAAAGTTCTCGGAAGTGTCGCAATCGAAAGTTAGCAGGAATATCTTACAACTTGTATACATATATTTTCATATATATCTTTCCTTACATACATACACTTACGTATATATTTTTCAAATGGAAGGCTTTCTTTCAAATTATTTCACTACTGTTCATCTACCGAGGCTTTAAACGGAGGCCGCAAGATCCAAACAAACAGGATGAATGGGGCGCCAACAAAGTCAAGCTTCGAGTCAACACGAATCAACTTTCCCCCTCCCAAACTGAGAATTTTTCTTTGAATGCAGGAACTTAAAATCGCGAGATCAACAATCAAGTCTACCAATCAGGGCCATTGTGGCCTCGCCTCAAAAGCCATGCAGCTTTGCTTTCAGCCTTATCTTTTAATTTATTCTTATCAATATAATTCTATAACTTTATACACCTATTTTTGAAGGTTGACGAGATTAAAGACGAATCAAATCAGGATTACGTGCCATCAATTCAGCCTGTCACGATACCGTCAGACTACAAATTCTAGAGCTTCTTGTGTCCTTCTTTTACGGGTTATCTGGCATTGAACATTGTTTTGGCTGCGAATCTGCATTAAGGACGAGATACAATGGCAAAAAGATTTGAGCCATTCAACACTGGTGTGGGGTTGGTGCAAGCGCAAAATGAGGATGGCGAGAAGAATGTAGTACAAAGAAGTGTATTGATCAATTTGGGAAATACCCTCAGCCTTCTTCCTAACACAAGTTCAGCTTCCAGCTCTACCCAAAACATTTCCTTCACTATTTCTCCTCACCCAGCTCCTACAAACATACCGCCAAGATACTCTATTAAACCAGAAGCTTTGCAAGTCACATTGATACCTAATGTCCAAAAGCCTGCATGTGCAGCGCCCTTCACAGAAAACCAGCAAAATCAGCTAGCGGTATACCCACACAAGAGATTGAGAAATGAAACGAATGCAATCAATCAGAATAACTCGAATAGAGAGCTTCACAATTTAAGGAGGATTATCGAAGAAGAGATGCGGGCAAGAAATGTCCAAAGTTTAAGATATGAAAGTTTGTGCATGCTTCCGAATGTTGATTTGCCGCCAGGATTCAAAGTGCCAAAATTCAACACCTTTAATGGCAGAGGAAATCCTGTTACGCACTTGAAGGACTATTGTAGCAGATTAATGGGAATTGGACGAGATGAAGCCATAAGAATGAAATTGTTCATTCAGAGCCTATCAGGGTTGGCATTAAATTGGTACACAGAACAAGACTTTCGCAAATGGTACACATGGGAGGACATGGCCCGCGACTTTGTAGAACATTTCAAATTTAACATCGGGGTTAGTCCAAATCTGTATGATATGCTTGAGATAGAAAGAATGCCACATGAGTCTTTTCAGGAATATGCCATCCGGTGGAGATTGGAAGCTTCAAAAATACACCCTCCGTTGCCCGAGAATGAGCTGATTTCAACTTTCATCCAAATGCAAAAGGGCATATATTATGAAAAGTTGTTATGTGCGCGGCTACGCGACTTTTCTGATTTAATTCAAGTTTGAAAGCAAGTAGAAGCGGGCATTCGAGCAGGAAGAATTGTTGACACTTCATCAGTACAAGAAACTTTTCAAGCCAAGACATTCAATAACTTGCAAGGCAAAAACAGAGAGACCGACTCAACTGTCAGGTCTACACATCAGCCGCAATCACGGCAGAACTATCAATGTTCGCGTGATCATGTATACCTTCATCAACGAGGCTTTCAAAATCAACCCGATCAAGCACAGTCTAGCTTACGACAGTCAGAGCACGCAAAATTCCGCACTTTTACTCCTCTTGAAGAGTCATTAACCAGCATATTTGAGAAAATGAAAGCCAAGGGACTCCTGAAGCCAAAGAAAGGATGGATCCCTAAAAGCCTACCGCCAGATTTTGATTGGTCCAAGAGTTGTGCTTACCACTCTAATATTCCAGGTCATGACACAGAAAATTGCCCGGCTCTTAAGCATAAGATCCAGAACATGATCGAAAAAGATAAGATAAGTGTGCAACAAAATAAATTGTGCGACAATGATGGCCCTTCAGTTGCAAATGCAATTATTGTTACCGGTGATCTATCAAAATTGGCACCGAGACATTTGAAAAGGAAGTGTGGAACTAAATAAGACGATTGAAAGGATCTACCGTCACTAGCATTCTCCACCCATCAACTTTCCTTCTTGTAATTTTTGCTAAAGCTTGTTATGAACTACTTTCGACCTGATTCCTTCGGGATAAGTAGGCAGTCCATTCTCGGACACGGTCTTAATATAGTGAAAATTCCATCTTCCCCATAAAGCAACACTGGGGCGGCTTTGCAAATGGCCTATCATTATTCGACAAAAGCATGAATCGAAATCTCGAGCAATGTATTAGTGTCACCAGATTGTTGCAATGACATCACCTCGAGAAATGCAGATTCAACGCCAAAGCTTTGGTGTTCAATGCAAGGCAACCATTTTATTTTACACGAACAAATTTTCTTTGAGTAACGCAGGGGCATATTTTAGCTATTTTTGAAGGATATCGCACAATATCAAGTCGGCAATTGCAAGATTCAGATAGAGCAAAGGGCAAAATCAACTTAATACTAATTAAATTTGAAACATACAAATTTCTTTGAGTGCAGGAACTTTTTTAGATGCAAATTTTGGCAGGGTAGAAGGTCCCCAAATCTTCGGCATTACGTCATGAATATTTGCTGCTGCAAATTACGCACTGTGTCAAACTCGGCTCACCGCATACAAATAAAAGCATCGCAAAAGCTCCTCGCTCCACACTAATTTTAGTAATCATAAATCAAACACTGCATTTAGGCTCGTCCGCCTTTAATAGGACATTTTAGGCTCGTCCGCCTTTAATAGGACATTTTAGGCTCGTCCGCCTTTAATAGGACTTTTTTTTTTGGGCTGTGCACCGCCCCTTTGAAATTTTAGCATAAGACCGAGCACCGTCTTCTATCTCAATTTTATTCTGCTTTGTAATTTGAACTACGCTTGACCTGATTCCCTTAGTGGAATACATAGGCAGCCTATGTCAGGCTCGGTCTCGTCATTCGCAAAAGCAACATCCTCCTATACCAGAAACTGGGACAAATTTTAAGGGCATCACCGCAAAAGCTCAATATCCTCATATACCAGAAACTGGGACAGTTTTAAGGGGCATCATCGCAAAACGACACCCTCTTATGCGAGTAACTGGGACAATTTTTAAGGGCATCATCGCAAGCGACATCGAGAAACGTGAAAGAGAATATGGCCAACAGAGTCATCAGGAAAAAAGAAGACTTGGGAGAAAGGACGCTCGCTTTGTTTCACGATTCCCAAGTTGCGGAAGCCAAAATATATAATGGTCGCAGCCTTGCAAGGATTGCACGTCGAACTGTTTGATCTTTCTTATAACAATTATGCCTCTCGAGTATCAATAATCTGCGAGATTCGCAACAAATTAATGCTTGAGTCTTGCAAATGATTTTTCAAACGTGTCGATGCACAAACATTTCCTATTGCTCTCAAATGCCTTGCATAAATGCTTTCAAATACAATGCGCATGCACTATTGCTTTAAATGCCCCACACTGCACTACTGTTTTCAAAATGCCCCGCACCTGCATTACATTATTACTTTCAAATGCCCTGCAAAGGCACATCATCATTGTTCGCAAAAGCACCTCATTTAGGCCCGTCCGCCTTTAATAGGACATTTAGGCCCGTCCGCCTTTAATAGGACATTTAGGCCCGTCCGCCTTTAATAGGACATTTAGGCTCGTCCGCCTTTAATAGGACACTTTAGACTTGTTCGCCTTTAATTGAACGTTTTAGGCTCGTCCGCCTTTAATAGGACACTTTAGACTTGTTCGCCTTTAATTGAACATTTTAGGCTAGTCCGCCTTTAATAGGGCAGTTTAGGCTAATCCGCCTTTAATAGGACATTTTGGGCTCTGCACCGCCCTTTTTAAATTTCTGCATAAGGCTGTGCCCCGCCTTTCACATGATGCATGGGCTGCGCGCCGCCCTTTGCATCGCTTTCATATATTGCCTGGGCCATGCACCCCCCTTTTTTTTTAATTTTCTGCATAAGGTTGCGCACCACCTTTCATGATGCATGGGCTGCGCACCGCCCTTTGCATCGCTTTCATATATTGCCTGGGCCATGCACCGCCTTTTTTTTAATTTTCTGCATAAGGTTGTGCACCACCTTTCATGATGCATGGGCTGCGCACCGCCCTTTGCATCGCTTTCATATATTGCCCGGGCCATGCACCGCCCTTTTAAATCTCTGCATAAGGCTGTGCACCGCCTTTCACATGAGGCATGGGCTGCGCACCGCCCTTTGCATCGTTTCCATATATTGCCTGGGCCATGCACCGCCCTTTTAAATTTCTGCATAAGGTTGTGCACCGCCCTTCACATGAGGCATGGGCTGCGCACCGCCCTTTGCATCGTTTCCATATATTGCCTGGGCCATGCACCGCCCTTGTAAATTTCTGCATAAAGCTGTGCACCGCCTTTCATATGATGCATGGGTTGTGCACCGCCCTTTGCATCGCTTTCATATATTGCCTGGGCCATGAACCGCCCTTTCAAACTTCCGCATAAGGCTGAGCACCACCTTTTAATTTTATGCATAAAGTCGTGCACCGCCCTTTGCAAAGCTTTCATATATTGCTTGGGCCATGCACCGCCCTTTTAATTTTCTGCATAAAGTCGAGCACCGCCCTTGCATCTCTTTCGTATATCACGTGGGCCATGCACCGCCTTTCTAAATCTCCGCATAAAGACATTGCACCGCACCTGCCTTGTTTTATTATTATTTTGTTGATGCCCTGCATATGCTCGCAGCAGCATTGCACCGCGCTTGCATCGCTGTATTTCAATATTTATTCTTACTGACTATTTTTATCTAGTTTTTAGTTTCGCAGGAGCTTTTAGTGCAACGTGGAACTATTTCAGCGGCAGCGAACTGGGGCAATACGTCGGGAAGGACAAGCAGATTTCTCGACAAGGGTCAAAGATCTACCTCGAACACTCGGCTCCAAATTCAAATTTCCCGTTCATATTCCAGCACAATCAATTTTCAGGGTTCTATCACAATACCCAGTGTCATCATAATTCGACATTGGGACAATATTTTTTGCGAAGATCGCATCAAATCGTGAGTCGCCAGTCATAGGTGTCATAGTCTTCCCAGAACTACACACGGCCTGATTCTCGTGCAACCCGAGATATGTAGGCGATTCAGAGACCAGAGTTCGGCCGTAATTTTCTTTACCCTTAGTCCTTCATAATCCTCTAGCCGGGACAAAATAGGCTGCTAAGTCAACATCTTTGCCCGAAAATTCTTTCATCATTATCAGGCAAAGAGGGACAAGTTGTTGAAACCCAATTTTGTCCCGCCTCTCCTCCGAAATACATATTTGCGCTTCTAATATTTAAAAAAAAAAATATATAATAATAATAATATATATACTATGTTTACTATAGTTATTAGTCCCTATCAATAACGGTGTTTCATTATTCTGTTACAACTATTATTATTATCATTATTATTATTATTATTATTATTATTATTATTAATAATAACTATTATTATTATTATTACTAATTTGTCATTAATTATTATTATTCTTGTTATTTCCATTATCATTATTATTATTATTGTTAATTACTAATCACTATTATCAGCGTTATTTTTTTGTTATTAATTATTATTCATCATTACCATCGTTATTTTATTATTAATTATTATCATTGATTTTATCAACAATTGTTATTTATTATCATTATCGTCATTATTATTATTATTATTATTATTATTATTATTATTATTATTATTGTTAGTATTTTTATTATTAATTATTGTCATTATTCCTATTGTTATCTTGTTATTAATTATCAATATTTGTTATCTACTATTATTATTATATCTATTATTATTTTCACCATTATCATTATTGTTATCATTATTAGCAGTATTACTACCGCTATTTATTTACTGCTATTATTTAGTATTATTGAAACTTGCATTTCCCGGCATTTTATCAACTTTCGCGTACACATCGCATTTATTTCGCACATTTAAAATGATAAATTTATTTATTGTTTAAAACATTATTGCACGGTCATTGCAACATCATATAACTTTATTATCCGGGTCTTTTACAATTACACATTTTTTCGTACCAGGTGATATTCTGGCACCCTTGGTACATCGTTAATCAAAATAGGACTTTTATTCAAATTTAGAAGCCAAACTATTTCTTGCACTCAGTCCATATTTTTGACTTACCGGACCCCAAATCAAAGTCCGATTAACTCCTAATATTTTTGGACTAGACCATGTTTTTATCTCAATTTTTAGACCAGTATATGTTTTAATTCACTAGTCCATCCTTTTAGAACCCAGTCTAAAATTGACCCGGTCCACAAATGGACCGGGTCCGATATTTTCATCAAAATAAGGGAAACCCTAAAAAGGGTTCCCCTCATTTGTTTTTCTTCCGCTTCCGCCTCTTCTTCTTCCTTTTCTCTCCATCTCTTTCCTCCTCTCAAACCCTAGCCGCTATCCCTCTTTCCCGCCTCTCACGCCGCTCCCACTCACCCTCCTTCCCTCCTTCTTCTCCGCTCCCCACTCACCCCTGTCCCCCACTTATCTCTCTCTCCCGCTCCTTTTTTTTTCAGTATAAAAAAACAATACAGAGGAACGAACGGGAGGAGAAAAAAGGGAAATCAAAACCCCCTTACAAAACAAGTTTTATTTTTTCATTTGGAATCTTCTGAAAATCGGAGAAAAAACACAACAAGACGAACACAAAGAACACGAACAGAAACGGACCAACAATCTTCGGAAAAAGAAACCAAAATCTCCAGTGGTCAAAACCCTTTGAAAAATCAGAAATAGGAAAAATCAGATCGGAAAAAGGAGGAAAAGTTTCTAAAACATCGAACTTGCAATTTGTTGTGACGGTTCGAAATACCGAATCAAGAAATATACTCAAACAATTTCTTTTATCTGTTTTCGTTGTTGTTGTAAATTCGAGCTTCGGAAGCTCGGATTTGGCAGTTCGAGGGTAGATTTGAAGTCCTCGCACCCACTTCGCTGCACCCGAAGAAGGTAATAACTTCCCCTTTAGATCATTTTTTTATTTCAGTCAGGTCTTTATATGTGTCTGTCTATTTTGAGCAATACGATTAGTTTGCTCATTTCGCTTAAGGATTAACTTTAGTTTTCGTATGTACTGCATGTTTGGTGTGTTTCAGTTGCTAGTGTAACATTATTAATAGCTTGTCCTTACAAGTCTGTCGTCAAATGGAAATGGGATTCAATTTGTGTATGTTAGTTTAATACCCATGGTATGATTGGTACAGTCTAACCTTGGTGTAGCGATAGCATTAGTTTATGGCAATCTGTCAAATGCACCGTTAGTTCATTTATGTTCAAATGTCAGTATGTATAACTCCACAAGCTTGTTAATCCTGCGTCAAATAAGTATCCATGTTAAATAATTGCCTTATTTGGTTTAGTCGGAGTCCATTAACATGTATGTTAATCTTAACAGTCCTTATTATGTATATTGAGGTTGTATTAACTATTAAAGAAGTCAAGTTGGTGGTTTTAGATGTATATAGAGGATATTGAATCAAAATGCTTGATTAACTTTTAAAATGGATCATGTCATGGCTTTTGTGCTTTTGTTACCTTCTAGCTAAATGGGAGTCCGGGTAATCTGGGAGTTAAGCTTGGGGTCATCTTGACCTATGATGTCTAAATAATGAATTAGTTCCCAATGATATGCAGTTTGACCTTATTGAACTTGAGTTTTAATTTCCTTTTAAAAGTTTCTTAATATGTTTAAAGAAAGAACTGCTCGTGTGTCTTTTTTTTGTAAAGTTGATACTCTCGTGTATGTTTTAAGTTCCTTTGTGTTTCAGTTTAAAGTTATTCATAATTAAAATCCCAGTAAATACATTGTGGAAAAATGTTTTCTCCAGTTCTGATCATTTTCATATTACTATCACTTAACTTGCTAGCAGCATACTTTGCTTAATATATCATGAGCTCTTGAGTGGTAAATGTGGAATTTGTGAGCATACCTAATTTAAAAATGGTAAATTGCAGTAATTACAGTGAGTCTGACCTGTTTTGCTCCCTTTCAAGTTCTGAATTATAGAAACCCCTTGGAAATTTCCCTTGCTCAAAAATATTGATAGCCTGTTTGCCTTCTTTGAAATGGCGCGGTTCACTGGTTCGTTCATGCATAATTCCTCTTTCGTTTGTTCATATACCTATGAGTCGCATAGTGTGTGTTAGTGAATTATCTTATTTGGTTGGAGAATGCTTAAAGATATCATGGACTGTCGAATAATAGTATGTGTGTCCGAATGAGCTATACATGCTTGCTTTAGGACCTTGGTCTGTCTGTTCAACCTATGGTTGATCCATATGTCTTGTTGTTGTCTCTGCCCTGTCTCTCTCTATATGTATGTATGTATATATATATATATATATATATATATATATATATATATATATGAGGCCTTATGCTGACTTACTGGTTTGCCTAGTGTTTGGCATGGCCATGAGATGACACTGTTCTATGTACCTTGGATACTACGGAATGAAGTACTCGCATCTTGTTCTAAAGTAATAAACACTATGCTTTAAGAACTGAAAAAACGATGCCCAATCTATTACAAATATCATATTGGAATTAAGTCTGCCTGCCGTGAATGTGCCACAGTTCTGTGGTGATTACTTGAGTATCCACCTAGTTCGTAATCCTTAGGTTAGACAACAATGTTTATTAACCTTAAAGATAGCTGAGGATGAAGAGTTTGGGTTAAGTGTTGCTATTTGTTTTGCTCCTTCATGATAATCTGGATTTGCAACCATGAGAATGTGTCGAATTTGAACCGTGGAATCTTTAAAACTGTCAACTGTTTTGCTTAAGTAAGTTTAAGTTAGAGTCATAAAAAGTGCGAAATGGAGGATAAAGACATGAATTACATATGTAGACATATAGCATGAGTATTATCGGCCAATCTGTTTCTGCCTAATGTTTTCTGCTCATTTGTGAAGAAGTGTTGATAGATATACCGGATAGGTGGGTTCACATACACTTAAGAATATATGGGGAGAATATAGTTTGCTTGTCCGAATAAATCGTCTCTGCGGTTTCCTTTCTTGAGATATAGACAATAGGGACATGTTCATTTCTGATTGCATTTCGCTATTTGCTGGTTTGTTTCTATGCTGGTATACATGGAACATACATGGTATATACGCAACCTACTGATTTACTTTGAGTTTACCCTTTGTCTGTTTGACCTGTATTCCTTGATTATATACTAATCCTTTTCTGTTTCATTTTATGCATGACCACCGCATACGAGTCCCTCGGACTCGCTCTTCTCCCGAATTCGGTGTTGGGCTAAAAGCCCAACGCAATCTGTTGTCTCTGTCGAAGCCCAGCAGCAGCCCTTTGAATGCAGCATTTTTGACCAAAACGTGGGCTGAGCCCACTCCCACCAGCAGCATAATCAGCAGCCCAAAACGGGCTGAGCCCATTTATTTACATTTCTTGCGCCTCTATTTTACTTTATTGTATTCAACTTATATTGTTTTGACTAACACTTTATTTTATTTCGTCTCTTAGCTTAGATGAACCTTAGAGAATTTATAGGGGTTTTAGTTTTAATAATGGGTAGTTAATTTAAGAAAACTAATAATTAGTTCTGTAAGCTTCATCGCCTTCTTTTTTATTAAAGTTATTTATAGTATCCATAATATATACTTTTTTTAGAATAATTGATTTTCAATAGCATAAATTCATATTTTAAAAGTTAAAGGAGTCATACTTTATTCTTATTATCTTGAAAATTTCAAAACGCCGCTAACACGCAAATAAGAGCTAAAGAATAAAATGCCACTTCCTTTATGCAAAATTGCTATGTCTACTACAAATCTTATTTCAAATAACATTATTGTATTTCTATTCGAGCATTAACAATAATTACAAGCATTTCTTAAATAGCATTATGATATTCTTTTTTTTTTTTTCGAAACCTCGGTAACATTCATGAGTTCTATTTCAAATAGTATTTTAGAATCTTCTTTTACGCAAATTATCATATTTTCTATAAGTCTTCACTTTAGATAGCGTTATTATGTTTAAAAGGCTTAATAATGGTTGAGATCTTATTTTAGAATATCATCTAAAGCATTCATTTATGCAAATTATCCTTATTTGAAGATAACATTGCTATTTTCATTCAAGGTTTTAACAACCTCTATAAAACTCATTTTTTAAGCGTCTCCTTTATGCAAATTACAATATTTATTTTTATTTTTCTACGAGATAGTTTAGACGGCATTATTATATTTCCTTTAAAACCTTAATAAACTGTACAAGCTATTTTCTTAAAATTCAAGCACTATATTTAATCTTAATTAATTAACCTAAGTTTAGTCGGATAACCATGAGTTAACGGATTCTAAAGGATGCCTAACCCCTTCCCTTTAGGATAATATAGAACCCTTACCTAAAATCACACTGGTTAAGCAGACTATTAACAGAGGTTTAGTTTTAACTTTACCTTTGTTAATAATTAGGTGTCCTAATTCACCGTAAAAATCAATTAGGTGGCGACTCTTTAAACAAGCAACAAAGAATCTCCAATATGTTGTACTCCGCTTTAACTCCCGGATTAAAATGGGGTGTAACAAGCACTAGCCTCACATACCTTTGACGTTTACTATTCTTATCGCTTGCTTGCTTCCCCTATGATGCACTCATGTATACCTTCAAGAGAATTCGTGTCGTCGTTAGCTAAGCAATTATAAGAACGGACTACTATTTTTATGGAAAATTGGGCAGCGTTTCCTTTGTTTCTAATACTTTTCCCGTGTTTCATTTCAGCTACCAAACATTCACAACAACACTCACAATATCGTATCAACAATCGCAATCTATTTGCATTTACCACATTCCACCATTTTCTCCAATTTCTCCATATTTATGAGTTTTAGCTCATCATCATATTTTCTCATACATCACACCTATTTCATGGTCTATACGCCATTTATAACATGTTTATACTCCCAACTCATCAATAGTCATAATCTAATCCAACTATCATTCAACTATGACACTATTCATGTTTTATGACCCATTTACTACACTATTCTATAATCCAAGTGTTTCAACGTATAAATACTTCAATCATCATGAGAAAGTCATGAAATTTACCTTAGATAGTGATAGAACAAGTCTTGAGTGGAGTTCCCCTTTCTAGCACCAAAACCCTACCTCACCTTCCTTAGGGTTTTCTTGAAGAAGATAAATCTTATTTGAGTTTCATACACTTTGATTCCTGAATTTGATGTTGTTAATCTTGGTTTCCTTTGATTTTCTTGTGGATGAGATGTTAGAGAGAGTTCTAGAGGTTTTTAGGACCAAAATGGTGAAAAAATGAGTTAGAAATGAAGTTGGGTCTATATATAATGGTCCAGAAAATTCTGGATCGACACAACCTGCGGCACGCTTCGCGAGTCGCGAGCATGATTCGCGAGTCGCAGGTGGTGTCGCGGAGCTTGCCAGCTGACCGACCCTCACTGACACACTTTGCGATGAAATGGCGTGGTCGCGGGTCGTGTCCGCGAGTCACATGTCATCCGCGAGTCGCGGATGGTGTCGCGGATGGTGCCAGAAGGTGATATTTTTGCCCCGTAACAGTCTGTCGTAAAATGGCCATAACTCTTGATTACGATATGCTGTGAAGGATCACGACCTATGGTTGGAAATCTCTTTCAATTGTCTACAACTTTCATCCTGTGGTGTTGTTCCCAAATTCCAACTTTATAATAGCTTTTGTGCCCCTCCAACCCAGATCATTACGACGATGTTTCCTTAACTCGCCCTTTGGATGGCCTATGCTCATGTTTGGCTTATGGGTTCTTCTTGAAACTTACTTGGCACTTCATTACCAATATAAGGGACATTATAACTCTTCTCCAAAATGTCATTAAGCCATCGTTAATTCAATACTCTAAATTCTTTCCCGATACACAACATATACCTTGCTTTCCTTAACAACTTTCGTCTCCTACCTCCAATGTCTTTGAAATCTCATTTAGAATCATTAAATATTATTTCCTACTTATCAAAACATCATATGCATCATGCCCTTCGTCAGTCAATTCACTGTGCATGAACGAAAAATTTTCTGAGGTGTAACATTGCCTTTTTTGTGACGACCCACTCTGGGGACCCACTACTCAAGGTATTGTCTATGCCAGGGTACAGCCAGTCCGCGCAAGGCCTTCGCCTCGTCCCTCTTCACGCTACAGCGCTACGGGGCATCGAACCCGGGACCTCTGGCTCCTTTACATTCCCCAAAGGGAATCGCCTCTTACCAATTGAGCTGATTGGTAAGAGGCGATTCCCTTTGGGGAATGTAAAGGAGCCAGAGGTTCCGGGTTCGATGCCCCGTAGCGCTGCAGCGTGAAGAGGGACGAGGCGAAGGCCTTGCGCGGACTGGCTGTACCCTGGCATAGACAATACCTTGAGTAGTGGGTCCCCAGAGGGGGTCGTCACAATTTATTTTTAAAATACCTATTTTACCTTTAACGAGATGAATTATGACCGCACAAATATCTATAACTTAATTTAGTTCGCAAATTTATAAATCTTTCTATCTTTCTTAAACTTTGTGTCCAGTTAAACACCATCACATAATATTTGGATGGAGGAAGTAAAAGGTTGTGAAATATTTAGATGGTTAACTTATATGACTATGAAACAGTACACCTATAAATTAAAGTGGCAAGAAGCCAAGAAGTCCTTAAACTGCCATTATATCTTCGAACACGTATAAGGTGATAAGAACTTGTACCTAGTGACTTAACATAATCTATATCTATATATAATATAAATCTAGGCAAAGACAAGATGATGTAACACCTCTATATGGCCTCTATTAGTATTTATCTTTTTTTCTCAATTTTTTGACCATTTTCCTATTTTCTAAATCTATGTGCTATTATTAAATGACTAATTTGTTTTCTGAAACTCACGTCTGCTTGCATTTAATGAATTGGTCCTCTGATATGTAATGTATTTTTTGTTTGTTACAGATCTATTATCTCTAATTTCGTAACTCATTTGTACATGTGTATCTCATAGTGGCATGCTTCAAATGAATTTAATAAAATTAGGCGGCATACAATTTTTAGAATTTATGAGGCTAAGAGGAGGCTCTACTCTTAATGATCTTTTATGACTAATAAAAAAGTATGTATTTCAAATATAATTTCTATCTTCTTAATATATATAACTAATTAATAAATTAAATACTTTTATTCGTGTAATTAGTAGTTTTAATTTATAAATTGAAATGTATGTAATGTTTATTTTAATCTTGTATTAGTTTGAACTTTCTTAATTAGACAATTTAAATAAGCTTCATTGGCACCCCTTTAAACCATAGTTCCTATTTATCTGTTTTTCCAACTTTTTGCCATTTTTTCTTTTAATCTCCTTTTTTTCATTTATCTCTTCTTTCCTTTCATTCACTATATTGAATAGCCCACTCTTTAAAAGCAACTGGATGTGTGTTTTTTCCTCAACATGAGTAACGTTTTCTTTCCAGTTACTAATTTTATCTATCCATGAGTTACAGAAACTCAAATGACTCTTATTTCTTAATTGCAGAACTTGAACCTTGAACATCACTAATTCAATATACATGCTGCGACAAATTAACCAAATGGATATCTAGCTTTTGTGTACTGAATTGTTGAGTGTATGTCAAAAGCTGTTAGAATTTTGATAAAATTCTGTACTGAATTGGTGAGTGATGTCAAATGCTGTTGGAATTTCAATGGGTTGCATTTGTTTCTTAACTTCTTATACCCTTTACCTTTGGATATTTTTAAAGTATTTAGTCTGGCTCTACTGGGAGGAACTGAAAAACGACTGTATCGCTGGCCATTCGAAATTCCAACAGAAGGTTATTTTGATTATAACATCCTTTGTAAATTAATATGGGCCAACTTCTTGCTGTTGGCAAATATTATCTCCCAAGATAGTTGTTAGTGAGTCTTGAACATTAATGTTAATATTTGTGGGAATGATATCGTAACGTCGCACTTGAAAAACAAAGCATATGCATAAGATGATAAATCATATTTGTTTATTTGTTCGTCATAATTTGATTATTTTGAAAGCTTTTTTAGTATAAAATAAAATGGTTGATACTTTTTATTTGGCTTGCACTATTATTTTGTCGAGGTAACTTCTTTTTATTTTCTAAGATTATGGTTTGATTAGACTTTTTGATTTAGTTTTCAAACTTTTAAGTTTTGCAATAACACCTTTGGCATGTATTTTTATTAATAGGTTGGACAGGGAAGATCGGTGATGATTTGACTTTTTGGTTTAGTTTTTGAAACTTTGAGTTTTGCAAAGCACCTTTGGCATGTACTTTTACTAACAGGTTGCGCAAACAAGACCGGTGAATGGCAATAACTCAATTCTTAAAACAGGCATTCCTAAGATAAAAGAGTTGAGAGTATCTAAGATTCGAGTATTAGAAGACGACTATTTCAATAAGTAAGACGATTTTATCACCGAGTGAAGCGCGTTAAATTCGTTAGTATATTAATTAAACGCAGCTCGTTGTCAGCCTAAAGTTCAACATCCTTGCAAGTATGCATCTCAATTAACACCTTCACTTGACAAATATTGGAATGTCACATCTTTAGTCTTAACAAAATATAGCCAAATAAACTAAGTATCATCAATCAGAAACAGCCACTTTGCCTTTACAAGTGGGGTAAGACTGTGAACACATTAACTTCCCCAGTCCCCATTTGTGAAATTACACCGGATATATTGTTGTTGTTGTTAAACTAAGCATCATCAATCAAAGTCATAAAGTATCTAAAACCAAAGTTCCAACTCTTTTTGAACCACCATAAATCTTAGCTTGTGCAGAATACTTTTGTTTGAACTTTATCATCCTAATTACTACTGTTTTCCAAGCACACAATATTTACAAAAATCTAGTCTCTGGTTTATGTTCATTTAACCTTGCTCATTTGACCCAGTCTTTTTCTTGTTCTCTTGCGAGATTGAACACATTGAGCTTCGACAAGGTCAATAGCTTAACTTTTTTTGGATTACTTCGTGAGAATTATATCTGAGTTTAACATTGGCATTTTGAATGAGTTTGGTATCAAGCTAGCGAAATCTTCATCCTTCCTTGGTGTTGTTTAAGCTTCTCTTTCACTTGACCCCTTTTGCTTCTTGCTTCTCGCTTAAGGTATGAATCACAACGAGAAAAAAGGCCGCAAGTTTATTGCTTCAATTAATCCTCAGACACAACTGGCTAGGAGTATGTTTCAAGAATTCAAGCCAAGACAGAGGACTTTGGTTCTGAAAAATTTGATATGTCTGTCTGGGTGGAATCCGTTATATTGTACTTCTTCCGCCTTTAGATTATTTCCCAAGTTATAGAAGTTGCAGATATGTGGTATCGAAGAAGACTACAGAAGTTGTAAAAAGACCAACCTCTTCCATGATCTTTCATCTGGATTTCACCTTCGTTCACCGCCTTTGTTCCCTCCTCTTGCTTAGGGGCGGATCCACACCATTGGGTGTGGGTTAGCGGGAACCCATAACTTTTATCCAAACCTTATATTTATAATGTGAAACCCTTCAAATATATAAGAAATTTGAGCTGAGAACCCAGTAACTACAGACACTGCTAGCTGAGAATCCACAAGCTTCAAATCCTGAATCCGCTTCTACTCCTGCTAAAGTTTTTTTCACAAAACCCTAATACTTATGCTTTTAGCATAGTTTCTGTGCAGTGGAAGGATTTGAGCCTTATCAGCAAGTGCCCAAACTCGAGGCTCTTAAATTAGTATGTGTTTAAAGGCAACTAGGCAAGGACTAGGAAGTATTTGAGGGAAGATTTCCTATGATACCCTTTTCATAATATTTAACCGAATACAATTCAACAATTTATTTACCGGTATATATTTGGAACATCAAGCAATAAATATTTGTCAATGTGGTAATACAATCGATGTACTCTTTTTATTTTTTATTAGGAATTATTTTTATTAGTAGTTTGGTTAGTGGCACTTTCAGGATCATATAATGATTAAAAAGCTCTCATTTTTTCCAGTTAGCAAATCGTCCTTTTGACAAAATCATTTTTTTGTGCGGATTGCCCTTCAAAGGCAGTGTCTTTAATTTCCCCCCCTCAAATTATTGGTCTTTCATTTTGCCCTTCGTCTAATAATAACTGTGACGACCCCCTCTGGGGACCCACTACTCAAGGTATTGTCTATGCCAGGGTACTGCCCGTCCGCACAGGGGCTTGTCCCATTATCCCTCTTCACGCTGTAGCGCTACGGGGTATCGAACGCGGAACCTCTGGCTCCTTTACAATCCTCAACGGGAATCGCCTCTTACCAATTGAGCTATTTTTTTGTGACGACCCCCTCTGGGGACCCACTACTCAAGGTATTGTCTATACCAGGGTACTGCCCGTCCGCACAGGGGCTTGCCCCATTATCCCTCTTCACGCTGCAGCGCTACGGGGTATCGAACGCGGAACCTCTAGCTCCTTTACATTCCCCAAAGGGAATCGCCTCTTACCAATTGAGCTCACCTGTGCGGACGGGCAGTACCCTGGCATAGACAATACCTTGAGTAGTGGGTCCCCAGAGGGGGTCGTCACAGTTATTATTAGACGAAGGGCAAAATGAAAGACCAACAATTTGAGGGGGAAAAATTAAAGACTAGTGCCTTTGAAGGGCAATCCGCACAAAAAAATGATTTTGTCAAAAGGACGATTTGCTAACTGGAAAAAATGAGAGCTTTTTAATCATTATATGATCCTGAAAGTGCCACTAACCAAACTACTAATAAAAATAATTCCTAATAAAAAATAAAAAGAGTACATCGATTGTATTACCACATTGACAAATATTTATTGCTTGATGTTCCAAATATATACCGGTAAATAAATTGTTGAATTGTATTCGGTTAAATATTATGAAAAGGGTATCGTAGGAAATCTTCCCTCAAATACTTCCTAGTCGTTGCCTAAGCCTTTAAACACATACTAATTTAAGAGCCTCGAGTTTGGGCACTTGCTGATAAGGCTCAAATCCTTCCACTGCACAGAAACTATGCTAAAAGCATAAGTATTAGGGTTTTGTGAAAAAAACTTTAGCAGGAGTAGAGGCGGATTGAGGATTTGAAGCTTGTGGATTCCTAGCTAACAGTGTCTGTAGTTACTGGGTTCTCAGCTCAAATTTCTTATATATTTGAAGGGTTTCACATTATAAATATAAGGTTTGGATAAAAGTTATGGGTTCCCGCTAACCCACACCCAATGGTGTGGATCCGCCCCTAAGCAAGAGGAGGGAACAAAGGCGGTGAACGAAGGTGAAATCCAGATGAAAGATCATGGAAGAGGTTGGTCTTTTTACAACTTCTGTAGTCTTCTTCGATACCACATATCTGCAACTTCTATAACTTGGGAAATAATCTAAAGGCGGAAGAAGTACAATATAACGGATTCCACCCAGACAGACATATCAAATTTTTCAGAACCAAAGTCCTCTGTCTTGGCTTGAATTCTTGAAACATACTCCTAGCCAGTTGTGTCTGAGGATTAATTGAAGCAATAAACTTGCGGCCTTTTTTCTCGTTGTGATTCATACCTTAAGCGAGAAGCAAGAAGCAAAAGGGGTCAAGTGAAAGAGAAGCTTAAACAACACCAAGGAAGGATGAAGATTTCGCTAGCTTGATACCAAACTCATTCAAAATGCCAATGTTAAACTCAGATATGATTCTCACGAAGTAATCCAAAAAAAGTTAAGCTATTGACCTTGTCGAAGCTCAATGTGTTCAATCTCGCAAGAGAACAAGAAAAACTCCTGGAGTTTTCGTTTGCCTGCCATAATTGTACATTACTTATGTACTATTCGTTTGTGCACAATAATACACAACGGTAAAATGTTAAATAATAAAATAAAATGAAGAAGATTAACATTTTTTCAATTTACATGATATAGAAAAGTAGCCGAAAAGTTCAAATGAAGCATGCACATAAACAACTGAAAACCAGGAAGGCACGAGGATATGAATATACATACCTTTACAAATGAGAATACTGGCAAAGAAGAACACGGGCAGAGTTGCAGCAATGAAACTGCAATACATGCCTGAAACATTTAAAAATATAAAATAATAAGTAATGAGAATGATAGTAATAAACCAAAAAGTAAAAATATAGGCAAAAAAATCTTATACCTTTATATGGACTTTGCAAATTGGTAAGGAAAACTGCATATTCATGCCTTCTCAAGATTATCAATTTTGAATTTTTTTCCCATCTGCAATAGAATTCAACCCTCGCTTCAACTCTTACCATGTCGCTTCTTTACTGCTCCTGTTCTTTCTCTGGATTACGACCGGTTGTCTTTCACAGTTCAAACGTTACACCCTTCCTCGAATTAACACCTCCCTTTATTCCCCTACTATTTCCCACTCTCATAGTTTCTCTTGATTATGCCTCAACAGAATCCGGAGAAGATGAAGCGGAAGGTTGTCAACAAATTTCTCAAAGATGGTGCTATTTTACTCTCTTTTTTAACTTTGGAAGATCCAACTTTAATTCCTCTGTGTAATCTCTATGGCATATGCACGGCAAGCACAGGTGAGTATAAAATTAAATCTTATACATGATGGGCATATATTTGAATTACTTCATTTAAAGTGTTTCGATTTTATTTTGGCTGTAATGAGGATAGGAGTCTTGGACTAAGAATGACAAAATCGAGAAAATTGTTCGATTTGATTTGATGTGGTAAATTGTTTCAAGAATGAGTTTTGTTCTTTTCTTTTTGTGTGTACTTTTTCCCTGTCTTTCTAAAAGTTCAGTTCTTTTTCAAAATTGTATATTTCATAAGTATGCTAATCATTATTATGCAGTCATTTGAAATTTTGATTGGAACTAGAGATTGAACTAATGCACAAAAATTAAAGAATGCAAAAAAAAAAAAAAAACATGACAGAGCAAAAAAAGAATAAACTATAATTGCGGTTAATATGCTCCAAGATGTAGTATTACTCATCATTTAACTTGTATGCATTTGCCAAAACGTGAAAAAGATTTCCACCTTACAGAGAGTTAAAGAAAATATTTGCCAACATGTGGGTAGGGGTGTTCATGGTTCGGTTTGAGTCGGTTATTGATTAAAACTATAATCAAACCAATTTAGTCGGTTTTTAAATGTCTAAAACCATAATCAAACCAAATAAAATAATAACCACCTGTTTGGTTATAGTCGGTTTGGTTCGGTTTTTCGGTTTATGACTAGCAGCCAAGAGACTTATCAGTAAAACATTAAAAAGTTGAAAAAGACATGTCTTTTTTTTGTTGTTCAAACGATAACTTTTATTTATAGTTTAAGGTGGAACATACATTATAGAAACATTTTCACTATTAGTGATAATGTAGTACTCAAGTTACCCAAAATTGCTAAACCATTACATATAGAGCTAAAAACTAACTTAGTGGTGGCTGCACCATTTTTGTTATCTTAATACACATACCTGGAAATAAAGTAGAGCATAGGAGCTTTTAGTTGTTGTTACAAACATACATATTAATTAAACATAAAAACTACCTAAAATTAAAATGAAAATATATGAAATAAAAAACTTTGTGTAATGATCCCAAACTTTGGGGCAGTATTTGGATTTTGCCCTCAATTCTCCCATTTTATTAAAAAACCTTTGTGTAATGATCTCAAACTTCAGATGTTTTTCTATCATTTTCCCCAAGGCTAGGGTCTCAACTACAAGGAGTTGTTATTTTCTGCTTTTTAGGAGGATTACCCACGGAAGGAGTATTAGGGCATTACCATGTATTTGAGTTGCAACAAATGCTGATGTTACTGAAGTATATTCTATAAGAACCTCCAAATCTACAACCTCTGTCCTTTTCATATGAAAATTATTAGAAGTTTAGCACCCATTCAAACAAGAAAAAAGAAAGGTATAAATTCGAAAAAAAAAAAGAAACAACCTAAAATTATATGGCTGACAAAGAAAGGCTAAAAATTTAAGTTAGAGACATTAGACTCTAACGTGAGCTTCTGTTAGTAGGTTTATACTTAACGCTTAAAGAGTTAAAAGACTTAAAGACATGGGCTTAGACATATTCTTAAAAACATGAGCCTTAAACAATCATGTGAAATAAATAGACTAAAAATCAAATTAATGATTAAAAGGTATAAAATATTTATAATTATTTATGAAAAACTAATGTTATACATATAAATAATTATAAATTTTATGTATATAATTTATCGGTTTGGTTCGGTTATTTATTCGGTTATTTTTTAATAGAACCATAACTAAACCAAATATTATTGGTTTTTAAAATTTAAAACCAAATCAAACCAAACCAAACCAAACCAAATGTCGGTTTTTTATTCGGTTTGGTTTTGGTTTTAACCAAAACCGTGAACAGCCCTACATGTGGGAGATGCAACATTTCTTCCAGGTATTTTCGCATTTATTTTTCTTAATTTAAGACGCTTTATATTCTAATTATTTGCAACTATTTTTGGCTTAAGAAAATATTTGAAATGTTTTACTGCACACCTTTTATATCAACTTTCCTAAGAGATGGTGAGTTGGTTTAATAAAATAAAAAACCTCTCTTTCATGTTTGGTTGGTGTCTCATTCCTTCGGCTTGATTTTAGATTCGTTATACTAACAAAGTTTGCATCTTTTTCCTTATTTTGCTGCTCACTTTGTGATATATAATATATACACTCTTTTTACATGGTTGATGATATTAACTATTTGAACAATTTGCTTAATCATACATTACTTTTGATAGCAGTACTTTGAGAAATAAACTCACGTTTGACATAAAACTCATTTTTTTTAAATCGGTTAAGACAAGTGCATGGTTGTTTATACTTCAAGCCAGTGATACGCGATTACAGTTGTGTTGGTGTTCTTGACTATAATTTTCTGTGCAATTAAAATAAGGGTTGGGGTGGCTATGACGTAAGGCAGTCAGAGCAGTACTTGTATGTACGCCAAAGTACGTATAGCTTAATTTTGAATTTATGTGACTCTAGAAAATGTTTTCCTATTTAAGATTCTAGCCCTCCTCACCCTGCATAACTTTGAGAAAACTACATATGCAGAGATACCATTGGAGGTAAAAACGTGGAAATTAAGGTTAATATAACCTTTTGAACTTGAGAAACTTTACTATCCCGAGGGACGACGGACGTTTAACAAGATGAACTGTGTTGAACTTTGAATCAGTAACAACAATGGCACCTGAAAGTGTTTAACAATGTCTTTGTAATATCAATTTATGAAACTAAAAGATGTTCACCAAATTTTGCCGCTAAAATGAATGACCATTGTCTTGCAGAAAGGGAATGAATATTTTTTTTATATTGTTTTGATGTAATACCTATTACAATTTGCTTAACTCATTCTTCTGATTGCTCAGGTGAGAAGAGAGAAAATAAGTGAAAGAATGAAGCTTCTTCAAGAACTGACACCACACTACGCTAAATTACTTATGGTAATACTTCTTTACTTGCTCTATTACTTATGAGAGAAAAGATATACAATTTTGATATGTACTCATAGTTCTTATTAATAGGTGACTGAAAACTCTGTGATGCTCTACAAGATCATTGACTATGTGCAATCCATTCAGCAGCAAATTAGGTAAATTACTTAGGCGGCATTTGTTTACGGTGGTTGGTTTGCAAACTAAGAGTTCGAGTTCTCCGAAAAAGTGGTAGGTTTACATTTCTATTCTATTTCCTTATTTTGGTAATGTAATAGATAGGAAATTCCTAAAACTGTTCAACAAAAGATAAGTTCATAAATTCAAATTGAAGTAATCTTTACAAAGGTAAGAGAATATTTACCGTGGCTATTCTCATTGATTCAATAGGTTAATATACATCATTTACAACGTAAGTGTAGGCTACAAATTAGGAACGAATTTGACTAATTAATTCTAACAAATGCTATCCTAAAATAGAAGATCACAAAATATTTTTGACTAAATATTTACATAATCTAACACACCCCCGCAGTCGAAGCGGTAGGTTTACGAACGGTTAGACTGTCCCGAAAATCATCAAATAGTGCGCGCGAAAGACCTTTGGTGAAAATGTCGGCAATCTGATAGCGGGACGGAACATGTAGGACACGAACCTCTCCACGTCTAACCTTTTCACGAACAAAATGAATGTCCATTTCAATATGCTTGGTACGTTGATGTTGTACCGGATTTCCAGATAAATAAATGGCACTCACATTGTCACAATAGACCAAAGTTGCTTTATGAATAGGCAATTGAGTTCAAGCAACAGATTGCGAATCCAACAAGATTCAGAGACAACATTAGCAACCCCTCTGTACCCAGCTTCAGCACTAGACTTAGATAGAGTAGGTTGGCGCTTTGAAGACCAAGAAATCAAGTTATCCCCAAAATATACACAATAACCTGATGTGGAGTGTCGAGTGTCTGGACATCCTCCCCAATCAGCATTTGTATATGATAGTAGTGACTGTAGAGAGGTTTTGTATAAATGTGTACCAAAATTCAATCGTACCTCGAATGTAACGCAAAATGCGTTTTAATGCTTCCATATGCTTGACTTTGGGATAATGCATAAACAAGCAAACCGCCAATTGTCTAATTTCATCAATTGGGATAACTTGATTTCTTGGGATCATGCTCGACTTTGCATAAACTTTGGGATCATGCTCGACTTTGCGTTTTATCTAATTTCATCAATTGTTACGTTTTAAAAATAAACATTTTTTGTTTCTGTTAAACACAAATGCAGCTGGTGGTCGTACAGCGTTTACGCATCTTGGGGTTAGAGCATATGCCTTACCCTGGGCTTGCGGGGCTTGCCGCGGAGATGGTTAGGATTTCCGAGGATGGTATCCGCCAGGTAGACGAGATTAGGCGCATGGCGGAGCCTGTTCCGGAGGCTGAGTATCAGGCAGCACCGGGGGCTCCCAGAGGAGGAGGCCGTGCTGCCGGAGGACGCCGTGCGCGTAGAGGACGCGGCACTGCTGCCGGAGTACCTGGTGGTGGAGGACTGATAGATGAGGCCGATCCCATTCCAGAGGGCGTTCACGGTCTAGTCCATCCGCAGCCCTTCCAGGCCGGTGGCAACTCACTTGGAGACTCACCTACGTTTACGCCGGCGCTCTTACTTGCTGAGATACCCGGGTCTTCATCACAGCCGAGTCATAATGCATACATGGAGGAGCGTGATAACGTTGATTGGGCGGCGTTACGCGCTTCATTAGCTGATGAGCGGCCTGTGAGGAATTTAGAGGGAGCCCAGATTCTTGACTTTGATGAGTTTTTGATCCCGGTTAGTATTTAAAATACATATTTGTTCATTTAAATTATTTATTTTAAATATATATATATATATATATATATATATATATATATATATATATATATATATATATATATATATATATATATATGTTATTCATTATTTAGTAATATTTTATATTTTAGGATTCGGCGCCAGCGGGTCCATCAGAGCCACCCACTCAGCCTGCCGCGGCAGAGGTGTCTTCTCATGAGACTACCGAGGCGCATGTAAGTTTTTTACTTACTTAAAACTAATTTTATTCAATATAAGGTCAATATTTAATATACATATTTGATCATTTAAAGTACTTATTATTTCATTTTTTTCATATTTTAGGATTCGGCGCCAGCGGGTCCATCAGAGCCACCCACTCAGCCATTTTCTCATGGGTCTGCCGAGCAAGCAGTGTCTTCCCATATGACTACCGAGCCACAGGTAAGATTTTTATTAAAATTTATTTTATTCAATACAAGGTCAATATTTAATATACATATTTGATCATTTAAAGTACTTATTATTTCAT
Source organism: Lycium barbarum (assembly GCF_019175385.1). NCBI lineage: Eukaryota > Viridiplantae > Streptophyta > Magnoliopsida > Solanales > Solanaceae > Lycium > Lycium barbarum. Next base: position 114,384,295 of record NC_083344.1, on the reverse strand, counting down.
TTTTTTTATATTTTAGGATTCGGCGCCAGTGGGTCCACAGGAGCTGCCCATTCCGGAGCATTCTTATCAGCCTGCCGAGGCAGAGGTGTCTTCTCATGAGACTACCGAGGCGCATGTAAGTTTTTTACTTAAACTAATTTTATTCAATATAAGGTAAATGTTTATTTAATTTTTATAACCTTTACTTGGACTTCGAACAGCATCTCGTCCAGGAGACTACCTCATATTCACCATCACACCCATCTCAGGAGGCTACAGACCCATCTCAGGAGCCTTCTCAGGCGCCCGTTGACACACAGGTTTGATTAAATAAATAACGTTAATGTATTCAACATGAATAAGAAATGATACTAATATTTATATATTTTTCAGGTTCATCCTTCGGCGCCTGCGGTGGCGACTCCCGACGAGGAAGAGGTCCAGTTTCCAGACCCAGCTCAGCCTGAGGTTCTGAGCGTGCTAGCGGGACAAGATCCCAAGAAGAAGCACGTTCTAGTTAAGGGCGCAAGGGCTAGGGGAAGAGGAGATGATCATGACTTGGAGCGCCCGGTTATTAAGAGGAAAAAGGGCGACGGAGACGATGGCGAAGGTGGTGGGGATGGTATGAGCCTTAGGCCTAGGGATAGTCTCCGCCATACTACATGTGGGACCCATCCTCGATGGTGTATATACATTAGTGTTGTACAATTTATCGTAAATATTATACATTTTTTGCATATTTATAAATATTATCATTAGTCTTTAATATTGATAATAAAAAAAAACATGACACATTCGAAATAAAGTTAAGCATTAATTTAAAAATAAGACGAAACCCTAAAAGATAAATAACTTAAAGCTAATGACTACAAGTCTTCAAATAAAAAAGGACTTCGAGCACTTTTCAACTATTAAAACGACAATTCAAAGTATCACGTATTCTTGATGTCTTGAGCCTATTTTATTAATTGTACAAATATAATTAGAGTTCTATATAAAATATTGAAGTTTCGGAGTCTTAAAGCATGATTAATATACGGCTAAACTACGTAAAAAAGATAAAATTACTGGAAGAATGGAATGATTTTATGGAGTCCTATAACGCAGTAAAATCATGCGTTATACGCTGCATCGTATTCCGTATAGCGCATTATTTTACTGCGTTATAGGACTTAACGGGTCCGTCTCCGTTAGTGCTATAGCGCAGTAAAATATTGCGCTATAGGTACTTTAGTAACTTTTTTTTTTGTTGGGGCATTTTGGTTCAAAATGTTTTTTTTGGAGCCATTTTGGTTCCGGAGCCGCCATACAAGGGTTCTATGTCGTCCATATCACGAGTACGGGTGAACAAAGAAGAGAGAGAAAAAACTTCAATCAGTAGTTTGCTTTGAAATTGAAAAATTCGTTTTTTATTGATTTAGATTGATTTGTCGATTTAAAAACCCGGACAGAATTAGTTTAATGGTATTTGAAAAATTCTAACCAAATCAATCCATGAACAGTTTAAATGTTCAGGGATTGTAAATCCCAAATAGGAGTATTAGACTATGAAACTAGCTACCTAGAAGCCTAGAACTTTGTTCGCAAACGCTTCCAGCTTTAATCACCAACAGTTTTTTAACCACAACTATGAAAAAATATTTAAGCTACGCCGCTAGATCGCTCGTATGGATCAGAAAAATTGGAGAATAAAATAGAGATATTTAAGTCATTTGCTATACAAGGAATAATGTGGAATTGCTTGAAAGTTTTTACAGATAAACGTCAGATATAGATGTAAGCTAATTCGATAGTAGAGATGAGCGAAAATTCATTACTAGTAATTATGATGATGTACCAAATCCATATTTCTAGGCTTACTTTTTAACGTTGTATTTGATTCCAATGGATCTGCATATGTTCTAGAATCAACTCTCTTAGCTTTGAGGAGTAAGTAAAAATAATTTGCAAAGGATTTATCCAATCTACGGATAGTTTTCCCTCTTGGTTATTGTCAGGGGTGGAGATAAAGGGGTGCAAGGGCCCGGGGTCTGTTTAAACCTTTCGATGAAAAATTATATTATATAAATAGGGTAAATTTTTTTTGGGCTATATATAAATAATATTTTTTTTTTAAATAATGAGAACTTTTCTTTTTGAATCTCCTTACTTAAATTTATGGCGGCTTATTGCGTAACCATAGGGAAAAGACTTTGCGCATGAGTATATGATGAATAATTTTCTAAGACTCGTGTTTAGACTTAAGTCGTGCCTCCGGTGCAAAAACCTATCAAATCATAAGTCAAGGCAATATATGAAATTATGAAACGTGCCCCTTGGCCACGATTGACCCTAAATATCTCTATTTTATTAATGTAACTTTCGTACTGGGGCAGTTAATATATTTTACATACACTATAGATTAAAGCAACTTGCAATAACAGGAACTGTTTATATAATTTAACAAGTTATAAGTTAATAATAATTAGTTATAAAATAATTGACAGTGTATAATAAAATATATGTACTATCGGTGTATTTAAATTAAACCCTAAGTTAAACATTATAATAATGAGTTAATTTCACCGGTAGTCATCTAACTAAGTGTCAATTTCACAAAAGTCACTAGTCATTAATTTAAAGTAACTCAGCTTTATAAACTATAACTCTCAAGTCATTCTCATGGCTGCACCAACATATAACGATAGAAAATTGCATGCTTTTATAACCGTAGAGAAGTTATGGTATATTCAGTATCAAAAGTTCTAACGGTACTTATAAAATGTGATACATGTTTTTCTCTCTCTCAAGTATCATATGTAGTGAAACACAGTCAATAAAATGTTATAGAGAGAATAATATATAGCTATACAATGAATATTGTGAAATCAATTTGATAAAGTGTCAGCATTACTTGAAAACTCTTTCGAATTCAGATAGTTATTAAATATTGATTGGTTAGTTTGCCCAGGTAGTGCGAGAATAGAGTGAGTTTTTTTTTTTCCCTAGAGTGAGTTTTTTTTTTTTTTTGTTGTTGATGTTTGGTTTCATGCATAGTATAATGTTATGTGGTTTTCCCCGTTTGCAATGTTATGTAAGTTGTTGCAAACACACACACACACCCAAAAAAAAAAAAAAAAAAAAATAGAGACGTATGGTAATTCAATAATATAATGAACAAAAATTACTAGCAAATGCTGAATAGCTTCGTATAGTTTTCACCACCAAAGGATGTGGTGTAGTAGATGGGGCTGCTCCTCCCTTAATCAGAGGTCTCGGGTTCGAGTCCTGGGTATGTAACAATCCTTGGTACGGAATACTTCTCCCAAATGGGCCCTATGTGGCGTGACCCCGGATTAATTGGACTCCAGTGTGGATACCGGCCATGGATGAGAAACCAAAAAAGAAAAAATCTTCATATAGTTTTCGTGGTTGCGTGGGGAAAGGATCGGACTTGTGCATGAGTAGAGACTAATTTTCAAGACTCGTTTCTAATCAGCTCACGAGTCAAGCCCTTTAACCGATTGTTACGGCAGGACTCAATTTTGTGACACTACGTACTCTTTGTATTTTATTTATTAATATGATGGAAATTGATAAGTTGTTAACGGAACAACTAGAGCTTGCATCATTTTGGAAGCTCAACAAAATGGTTCAGCTTCCTCACAAAATTACATGTTTTTATGTTTGTGCACTAATATTGACGTTAGCCACTGCCCAAACTACCACTAATACTACCAAATTAATGCCAACGCCGCACACCATCACTAAAGGTGCCAATATCACAAAACCAGGATGCCCTAGGCAGTGCAGGAACGTTACGGTTCCATACCCGTTTGGTATAGGCATAGGATCTGATTGCGCCATTAATTCGGGATTTGAGTTAGATTGCAACATTTCTAGTGATGGTTCTGAAAAACTCCTCATAGGAAACGTTGAGATCTACGACATCTCCGATGCTGAAGTGCGCATCACCAGTTACGTAGCTCGGAAATGTTACAACTCCACCGGAATTTGGCGCAGGACCGCGTGGACCACATTTTCACAATCAACTCCGTATAGTTTCTCCGCGTTGAACAGGTTTACTGTTGTTGGTTGTGACGGTGCTAACTTAATGGGGTTTAACTTAGAGTATGGTTGCAACCCCCGCTTTATCAGCCGGGGTGATGTGGTGGAAGGAGAATGTACGGGTGAAGGCTGCTGCCAGGTACAAATACCTAAGGGCTTGAAATCCTATAACATAACCATGTTTACCACAAGAAGAAACCATACCGATGTTTGTACGTTTAATCAATGCGGGTATGCATTTTTGGGCGAGGCTGAGCGCTTCCATTTCCGAGGTCTACAGGATCTGAGTGATCCTAATTTTAGAGCAAGGACTAAAGCCAGTGTGCCCGTCGTGCTCGATTGGGCCATTGGAAGTCTTACGTGTATTGATGCACAGACGAGTGAGGATTATACTTGCAGGGAAAATAGCGAGTGTGTTGATTCAGACACTGGCCTTGGTGGCTACAGATGCAGTTGTAATGAAGGTTATGAGAGCAATCCTTATCTCACTCCGGGGTGCCAAGGTACGTATGATAATTTCTACTGGCTTGTAACGCAATTTACTTGCCCCCTGGCGATACCCACGGTGATTTGTACTGTCCCCGTGCTTTTCTGAAGCACCTTTCTTTCCACACCACTTTTAAATCTCTTTCATTTCTTCTCCATTAGTTGGTGTATAATATTTCTTTTGTTGGGGTTGTTTCTTTTGTTACTCTTTTACCGTCTCCAGTCACTTCTTCCATGCCCACTACCTTGCTTTCTCCATTCCCCCTTTTTTTTTTCTTTTTCTAACTGATCCTCACTCAAGATTGAAAAAAATTAAGGAACTCCACGAATTCACAGGGAGCTATGAAGTACAACTGAGGGTCCCCCTATTACTGTTGCTTTTACCTTCGGTTGGTACTTGGTATATTATATTACTTTACTACTATTAGGAAGAGTGAGTTCAACTCACTTTCTCGTCGTCAGTTTTTAATTTAATAAAAAAAATATCGGCCCCACCCATTTATATTAAAAAACAACACCTAATATAAAAAAAAATAATATGGGCCTCATAATTCTATGGCATATATATATCCGTTCCAATTTCCAATTTAATAAAAAAAAATGTGGGCCCCATAATCCTATGGCATATATATATATACGTTTCAATTTAAAAAAAAAAAGGTTGTGAGCCTCATATATATTAAACAACAACTAATATTAAAAAAATAGTGCAAATTAATAATGTTAAAAAAAAGTGCACCCCGTATTAAAAAATCAAACAATATTCATGTAATTTTATAAAGTATCTCATTAAGTCAATAATGATGGATTCATTGCCACGTGCGTATTCGTAGCAAACACTAATATAATAAAATTTTAAATAAGGAGCACAAACTACAGTATTATATTAATCGTGTTTTGAACATAGTATCCCATATTGACAAAATCAAACAATATATATATATATATATATATATATATATATATATATATATATATATATATATATATATATATATAAAAGTGAATCCTATATTAAAAAAAACAATGTCAAAAAAAAAAGTGCACACTTTGTATTCGTAGCAAACACTAATATAATAAATTTTTAGATACGAAGCACAAATTACAATGTTATATCAATCGTGTTTTGAACATAGTATATATATATATATATATATATATATATATATATATATATATATATATATAGATATATATGCATAAAAATAGTGCAAACTAATAATGTCCAAAAGGGTGGGCCCCGTACTAAACAACACCAAGCAATATAAAAAATAAAAATAAAAATAAAAAGAAGAAACTATATAAAGGATGAGTTTAGACCCATGCTTCGTCGTCCGTTGTCCCTTAAAAAAAAGGGTGGGCCCCATACTAAATAACACCGAGCAATAAAAAAAAAGGAAGAAAAAAAGGTGGAACAGGCCATCTCCAAACTCATGGGAAAAAAAAAAGTGGACCCTATATTATCAAAATCAAGCAATATCAAAAAAAAAAAAAAAGTGAACCCCATATTAAAAAAATATAATGTTAAATACAAAAAGTGTTGGTTTTGTATTCGTAGCAAATACTAATATAATAAAGTTTTAGATATAGAACATAAACTACAATGTTATATTAATCGTGTTTTGAACATAGTATATGTATATATATTATATGCATAAAAATAGTACAAACTAATAATGTCCAAAAAGAAAAGTGCACCCCATAAAGGGTGGACCTCATACTAAACAACATCAAGCAATCACATTAAACATCTTAAAATTAAAACATCATAAACTACGTTCAAACACTTAAACATCTTAAAATTAAAAGTATTTCTAGTTCAAATTAAAACTACATTCAAACCCTTAAACATAATATACATATCCATTTAAACATAGCAGAATTAGAATAAAAAAGCAGATTAATCAAAAAGGTCAATGTTCGGTGTTAGAGACATGATTCGTATCCTTCCCACTAGACTCATTGCCAAGAGCATGATTTATGTCAGCTTGTGACCAACGTCGTCTACCTTGGGAAGGTCGGGGTTGGCTAGGAGGCTGTGACCTACGAGCATCCCCGGGACACGGGGGAATCCGAAACGGCCGCGAATTAAGTAAGCTATTAATTTGGGCTTGCATACCTAACATCCTGGCCCCCGAGGAATTAAGTGTTCTTGTTAGCAGGTCAACTTGATGCTTCATAGCTTCATACTCCTTAGGATCAACTGTCCCATCATTAGTAACACCTACAGCTTCAAGGGCCGACGGGTATCGACGAAAGGCTCGATTAGGCATCCTATAAACTGTCCCATGCCTTGTTGGGGGGAGCAACCTTCTCAATCCATTGTTGCTGTATTAACTCGTCGGTCGTCTGTGTGGTACTTGGCTGAGTGGCTCAAAACACCCCAAAGTATTGTTGAAATTCATTCTGAAATTGAAAGACACAATGTTCATAGTCTAATTTAGTACAAAAAATATATTATTATTGTTAACAAACGACTTATCCAAGTTCGCTCAGCCCTTGGCTCAACCCATCGGTCTGTACGATCGGCGTTCTTCTCCTTCCTCGTGTGAGTAATCTTGAAGATCTCATCTTGAGGTACCGCCTGACCCCTCTGTAGACAACCTCTTTAACCTTGGTATTAGAGGTAAATAATGCATCGCCTTAACAACCACTCTCTTCCCGCTACGTGTATCCCTAAACCGTTCACTACCACAAAACTTACAAGATTCTAGATCGACGTCATCATTATAGTATAACATGCAGGCATTTTCACAACAATCAATTCTCACCAACGAGAGTCCCAACTTAGATACCAATCTCTTTGTCTTATAGTAATTATCGGGTATCTCTAGAGTCAGGTCAACCAATTCATGCATGAGGTCAATCACAGAATCCATTACCCCTTGGGGAACATTGTTATCTGCTTTGATACTCAATAATCTAACAGCGACAGATAATTGAGAGTGGGTAGAACCATCATGTAAGGGCCGACTAGCTTTTTTTAACTTTTTTATAAAAACGGCTGGCCTCTTCATTGGAAGGTTCTTCAACATGGCCACTTTATTCAAAGCCCCAATGCATGCCATAACCATCCTGAACCATGTCATGCATTCTAGAATTCTGGACAGTAGGTTCTACCATCCTACTACTTTCACCTAACAATCTCTAGGGTCTTGAATTTCATACATTCACATTTAGAATAAGGACACATAACCACACCATGAATTGTAAAATCATCAAGTGTTTTAGCATAGTCAACAAAATCATAAATGCCGGCTACAAATTCATTCTTCAACCCAAATCGACCAGGATTAGTTCTATCGTACATCCAACTACTAGATTCCATCTACACAAATTGCAGAAAGTTTGAACTTGTTAAACCATATTTAATTTATATGATTAGTAAAAGAATTTTATTTCAAAGTGTAACCTTCCTTCCTGTAATGCGCAGTTTGAAACTAGATAGATAAAGTACCTAAATCTTTTTAACATTAACTAATAACTACATAATAGCCACCGATGTATTAACAACTAGAAAAAACAGTACAAAAAAATGACCAAAAATAGTCCAAAAAAAAAAACAGTCCAAAAAAAAAAAAAAAACAGTCCGCAAAAAACAGTCCACAAAAACAGTCTTAAAAACTGTCCAAAAAAACACTCCAAAAAAAAAAACACTCCGAAAAAACAGTCCCAAAAAACAGTCCAAAAAATGACCAAAAACAGTCCCAAAAAATAACAAAAACAGTCCCAAAATTTGAACCAAAACAGTCCCAAAAAAATGGACCAAAACAGCCCAAAAACTTTGCTAATTGACAACTTAAGCGCCCAAAAAGAATGACAACTTAAACTTTGCTACTGAAATATACTTTTATTTTTTTTCCATTGACTAATTGCATTGTTGAAAACTTTGCTAATTGACAACTTAAGCGCCCAAAAAGAACGGAAAGAAGGGAGAGGAGCGACAGAGTCTTGTGGACTTAGAAGTTTTAAGTTGCAGGCACTCAACCACTTTTAATCTATAATTACTTTGTAAGATTCAGTGCTTAAACAATATCTTTGTATGTCATTGCTAGCTTCCAAACAAAAAAATATAATATGGGGCGGAAAACAATACGTGCTTAAGTACCCAGTAGCCTCAATAATGTTAGCACTCATAATGGAAAGAAAAAGTAAATAAAGAACACATAAAATAAATAAAGAGCACATAAATAAAGAACCAAAATAAATAAATAGCACATAAATAAAGAATCAAAATAGTCCCAAAAAAAGGGACCAAAACAGCCCAAAAAATAACATTCAATTTCAATTCAAAATCCAAAAAAAAAAAACATAATATAAACCCTAAAACAAATATTGAACACTAAATAAAGTTATCAAATCTACTAAATATAGAAGGTAATGAAGCTAATAACATGAAATTGTTATGCATTGGTAAGTGTTCATGACATTGGAAAAAAAAAACGTACCTGAAAATAATGGGCTGCGCCGCCCACGGTGGACTGGCGGTGGTAGGAAGGTGGTGGGTTGAGGGTCTGGGCTGGTGGTGTGGGTAGAGAGGAGAGGGAGAGAGGTGGTGTGTGTGGGTAGAGAGAGGGGAGGGAGGGAGGAAAGAGAGAGAAAGAAAAACCTTCAATTGAATTGTATAACCAACAGATGTGGTATAAATGTGGTCCCATTTATTATTTATACAAAATTTAATTTCGACCACACGTGGTCGAAATTATATTTTCATTTTAAAAAATCGACCCCGTGTGGTCGAAATCCTACTGAAAATAAAATAAAAATAAAATTCTTGATTTTTCGATCGCGCGTGGTCGATGTTTTTTCGACCAAAAATGTGGTCAAAATTTTTTGGTCGAAAACGCCCTTTTTTTTTAGTAGTGAGAGAGCATTTACACTCAATCCTCTTTTTAACAACATCATCTGTGAAATAATTTTTGAGTGCTATAGTTATAGAGAGAACATGATATAATATACTAAATAACATGAAAACTAGGTAATTGAGAGGCGCTCTGCCATTTTATGTGGCAGAGTTATCATTGTTAAATTTTTTACTATATTTAATGCGAATGTGAATATAATTTTTTTAATTTTATTGAAATAAGATATATTTATAATGAAGGTAATACAGTAATAATATCACATAAAGTGAAACAACGTGCGTATTTGAATCCCCGTTCCAAAATAGTGTCTTGTTTATTTTTTGAGAAATGGAAACCTTTTATTTAATTACAAAATTTTGCAATAACTGACTTAGTGTTTTAAAGAAAGAAGTAAGGGAAAATCTCATAACTGTAGTGAGATTAGTGCCCCTTTTTCTCAAAAAATAGGGATATTATTTCTTTTTAAACGTAGCAATATTCTTCTTTCAAAAAGTACCATGTATATTGTATGCCCGCGCATACATTATCAATGCATATACACTAATACATTGTATATATATATATATATATATATATATACACGATTTATATACCGATACATTGTGTATATAAATGTATATACATTGCATACAAGAATTGCGCGTATAATTTAGAGATACGTGTATCAGTGTATATCTGCTATAAAATGAATAACTATGTATTAAAATTTTAAAAATACCGCTATAACGTGTAATTATGGAGCATAATTAGTTACATTAGGTAATTGTTTCAAGAACCGATTGCATTATTTTCAATATGATTACTGATTCTCCTTCAATTTTTGAAATTTATGCTTTTTGTCCTTAAAGTACTAACAATTACTAATTTTAGTCCTTATAATATCTCATTAAGCATATTTAATCTTTAGCTAGTCAAAACATACACTTTTGATCCCTCTACTTGTGAATTTTCACAAGTTTAACGAATTACTAAGAGCCCGTTTGGATTGGCTTATAAGTTGCTTATAAGTTGTTTTCAGCTTTTTTGAGTGTTTGACTGGTCAGCTTAAAGTCATTTTGTGCATAAAATAAGCCAAAAAAAATAATTGAACCCATTTGACTTAGCTTATTTAAAGCAGCTTACAAGCTGAAAACAGCTTATAAGCCAAAAAAAATAAGTTAGCCTACCCCAATTTTTTTTTTTTTTGGCTTATAAGCTGTTTCCAGCTTATAAGCTACTTATTTTAAGCTCATCCAAACAGGCTCTAACACTATTAAACCATTCAATTATCAATATGTTATGTTAAATTCATATTATTACTCCGCATTTAAGAATAATGTAGTTTTATAAATAATCTGAATAGATAATTTAATCTAAATATATTACTCCCTTCGTTTTAATTTGTTTGTCAGGTTTTGACTTGACACGAAGTTTAAGAAAGTAAAAAAGTCTTTTGAAGGTCTTAAACTAAAGAAATGTAGAATGTACTAAAATGCCCTTTAATTTTTTAGTCTTAAACATGTCATGTGGAAAGTTGAAATTAGAGAGTTGTCGAAAAAGGAAAGAGACGTTCTTTTTTAAACGAACTAAAAAGGAAAGTAAGACATACGAATTAAAACGGAGGGACTATTTATTTAAAAATATCATAATGTAAACTCTTGTTAAATACTAATAGACTAATGCGACATTCAATTTATTTATTTGATTTTGCCAGATATTGATGAATGTGCTAATCCAAGCACCAACTCGTGTGAAAAAAAACTGCACAAACACCCCGGGGAGTTATAATTGTTCTTGTCCTAATGGATATACCGATGATGGCAAAAAGGATGGCCGTGGTTGTATTGCTCCCTACTCCGAGTTTCCATGGATCAAGTTCTCTATAGGTAAATATCTTGGAAGAATTTCATAACCAAATTAAGATACTAGTATTACTTTACCATGCTAGAAAATGACTAGTTGGGAAGTTTGACGTTCTCTTTTACTGCATAGTGCATATCACTAATTATTTTTTCACCTCATTTCAAACTATTTTTGCAAGATTTTCTTATTTAATTGACATTTTAGTTTTAGATGTTTCTTTATACAACACAAAATATGTGGCAGAGAAGTATTTTATTTTCTCTTAATCACTACTAGAAAAAGAGTTTTTTCCCACGGATATTTAGTGAGAAATTTGTGCTATAGAACATGATTTTCCCAGGTCATTCCCACCGAACAATCTCACTGGGAAAATGCATGGTGGGAAACCGGTTCCCATTGAAACGATGGGAAACTTCATAATTTTTCCGTGTGAAAATTCTACTATTTTGTTTTTCCCACCAACATTCAGTGGGAAATAGCCACTGAAAAATTTCCAGTGGGAAAATAGTGACTTTTTAGTAGTGAATGTTTTGTATGTCCTTATTACGAAATAAAAGAAACGTATTTTTTCATTTGGTCTATGATACATAACTTTCTTTTATGTGTTTGAAACATCCACTCGAAAATCAATTTGTTAGCATACGCACACTCAATAGCAAACTGCAATGAGCACATTCCTGTACATTTGAGTTGAAATAGACAATAAATGTTCAATTCCACTAATTACACAGGTATGGGAGTCGGCTCTATGTCCCTAGCGATTGTGATAACTTGGCTTTATTTCAGCATCAATAAAAGAAAATTGATTAAAGTCAGAGAGAAATTCTTCCAACAAAATGGTGGTTTATTATTGAAACACAGAATCTCCACTAACGAGGGTGGTGTGGAAGCCAAAAAAGTTTTTACTGCTGAGGAGCTCAAGAAAGCTACAAACAATTATGCCAATGACAGAATTATCGGTCGTGGTGCCAATGGGATTGTATACAAAGGCTTGTTGTCTGATAAACACGTAGTTGCTATTAAAAGATCTAAAATTGTGGACGAGAGTCAAATAGAGCAATTTGTAAATGAGGTGTTTATTCTTACTCAAGTCATGAACCATCGGAATGTGGTGAGGCTCTTCGGGTGTTGTTTAGAAGTTGAAGTTCCTTTGTTGGTGTATGAGTATGTCTCTGAAGGAACTCTTTCCGAGCACATTCACAATCAACATGGAAAGTCACCTTGGTTATCTTGGCAAAACCGTTTGAGAATTGCGACAGAGATAGCAAGTGCACTTGCTTACCTTCATTCATTTGTATCCATGCCTATAATTCACAGAGACATCAAGTCTGCCAACATATTGTTAGACAATGATTACATAGCTAAAGTGGCAGATTTTGGAGCTTCAAGGTTAATTCCTTTGGATCAAACACATGTGGCTACGTTAGTTCAAGGGACGTTAGGGTACTTCGATCCTGAATATTTCAGCACAAGTCGATTGACGGAGAAAAGTGACATTTATAGCTTTGGAGTCGTTCTAGCTGAACTTTTGACGGGGTTGAAACCTATCATTAGAGCTAGAAACGAAGTGGACATGAATTTGGCGGATTTTTTTGTTTTGTCCATGAATAAGAATCTCTTGTTTCAAATTCTTGATCGTCGTGTCTTGCGAGAAGGGAGTCTTGATCAACTTCAAATGGTAGCTGAGCTGGTGAAGAACTGCCTTCACTCGCATGGAGAAGATAGGCCTACAATGAAGAAAGTGGCTGGTGAACTTGAAGGTATGAGGAAATTAACTAGGAACCCTTGGTTGAATCAACATGGACATGAAGAGAATGAGGACGAATCATCAGATCTTTACACGATTCCAATTAACTCTAGGTAATGTAGATTCGTCCAGTTTGTCTGGAAAATAGAATTCAGTAGCTCTCTGTATTAATGTTGAATCCTCTTGATAGCCCAAGTTGGTCCAAATTCTAGGCCACTAATAATGATATAACATTGTATGTTACTCTCCCCATCCCTATGTTTCTTTCATAATGAATGTACTAATGTAAGTTGCTTTCCTCTCAATTTTAGGTTTTCTTTTGTTCTCAGGTTCTTTTTCCTCTTCTTTTTAGTGTTGGCGGTATGTGAAATAGAATACTCTCAAACATGAAACTGTCATCGTTAGTTGTGTTCAATTTTAGTTAGATTATGATTTTGAGCTGATAAAACATTGTTCTTTACATCTTTTAATTGGGCTACAATGGTGAAAATGTCTCAAAAATATAATGTCTCAAGGCATATGTCAGCTGATCAGCTATTATGATAGTAACTAATTACTCCATATGTCTCAATTTATGTGACACTATTTTCTTTTAGGTCAGTTCTAAAAAGAATGGTACCTTTCTAAATTTAGTAACAATGGGACCCTAAAATACCTATTTTACCCTCTTTTTTTTGGCAATAAACTGTAAAAGATTTTATTACCACAACCTCCAACAATTACAAACTCAAACGGGCACCCGTGCTTCTAACCACCTTACCAGGAAGGGTGCTAGGTGCTACAGGCCTCCATAAACACATCCTAATAACAAAGCTTCTCGAGAAAACCTATGAATTTTCCTGCCTCTTTTGATCCTATAAACATTCCTATCCTCTCTCTCAAAACACTTTGTATCTGTTGTATGATCCTATCCGTATGCACACTTATCCCCCTAAATATTTTCCAATTCCTAGCTTGCCAAGTAAAATAGATCAGCGAACCATGGATAACAGCTATGACTTCTCTTTTCATTTTGCACCAGTGCCTTCTCTTGATATATTTAAGTGTCCCCATAGTGTCTTGTTGAGGAATCTGCTCCCCCATCCATTGCTCGATGTCCCTCCAAACAGCCCTGGCCCATTCACATTGCACAAACAAATGTGTATGGTCCTCCAGTTCATCTTTATCGCACAACACACAGTTTGCAGAGTCACAAACTATTCCCATACCTAGCATTCTATCCTTGGTCAATAATTTCTTTTGTGCTACCAGCCACAAGATGAAACGATGCTTAGGTTGGAGTAGCTTACCCCATATCAGATCGTGACACTCCAGCTTCCCTCCATTTTGCAGCAGTGCTCGGTAGCTGCTCGCGACCAAGTAGTGGACATCCCTGGTAAGCATATATCTCCCGTTCATAAACCACAACTGCATCCCTAGCTTAATTTTATATAGGTTTTTCCAGTACTAACTGCAATCACTTGGAGGATGATGGCTCCACAAATCTTCATCGGGTTTCATATAGATGCCATGGACCCATTTCACCCACAACACCTCTTTATCAGTCACTAGCAGCCATATTAACTTCCCCACTGATGCCAAATTCCATTTCCTACAGCCTCTTATATTCAGTCCCCCTGCTTTTTTTGGCTTACATAGCGTTTCCCATGCTACCAACGCAACCTTTTTAGTATCGTTACTACTACCCCACAGAAACTCCCAATAATTTCTTTTGTGCTACCAGCCACAAGATGAAACGATGCTTAGGTTGGAGTAGCTTACCCCATATCAGATCGTGACACTCCAGCTTCCCTCCATTTTGCAGCAGTGCTCGGTAGCTGCTCGCGACCAAGTAGTGGACATCCCTGGTAAGCATATATCTCCCGTTCATAAACCACAACTGCATCCCTAGCTTAATTTTATATAGGTTTTTCCAGTACTAACTGCAATCACTTGGAGGATGATGGCTCCACAAATCTTCATCGGGTTTCATATAGATGCCATGGACCCATTTCACCCACAACACCTCTTTATCAGTCACTAGCAGCCATATTAACTTCCCCACTGATGCCAAATTCCATTTCCTACAGCCTCTTATATTCAGTCCCCCTGCTTTTTTTGGCTTACATAGCGTTTCCCATGCTACCAACGCAACCTTTTTAGTATCGTTACTACTACCCCACAGAAACTCCCTGCATTTCCGGTCAACAGCCTTCAAGACACTCTGTGGCAAAATAAATACAGCTCCCCAAAAGTTTTGAAGGGAAAACAAGATCGAATTTACCACTTGTAGCTTGCCCGCATAAGATAAATGCCTAGTAGACACAGCCCTGATCTTCTCTGTTACTTTTAAGCTGAGTTGATGACAATCAAGTTTGTTCCATTTTTTAGGAGAAAGAGGTAGGCCCAAATATTTCATAGGAAAAGCTCCCATGCTGAATCTCGTTATTTCCAGCAACCTTTTTTTTGTTTCCTCATCCACTCCCGCCATGAAAATACTAGATTTCTTTGAGTTGGCATTCAGCCCAGTAACAGCCGAGAAATGTTGTAATGCCTCCATGCTATATTTTACCCTTAATAAGATGAATTATAGCCACAAAAATATCTATAACTTAATTTAGTTCGCAAATTTAAAAAATCTTTGTTTTTTTCTTAAACTTTGTGCACAGTCAAACACGTCACATAATATTTAGACGGAGGAAGTAATAGGTTGTGAAATATTTAAATGGCTAATTTATGTGACTTTGAAACAGTACACCTATAGTATAAATTAAAGTGGAAAGAAGTCCTAAAACTACCATTATATCTTTGAACACCTATAAGGTGGCCGGTAAGAACTTGTACCTACTGACGGATCAATATAATAGTTTGATTAAAGAGATAAGAGTCAAAAACACACCTTAAGTATCATCGTTTTTTGAATTTTCTACCTGAAATATCAGGTGTGAGCGTTTCCTACCTAAATTATGACCAAATAGTTTACAAAACACACCTCAACTATCACTTGTTCACTTTTTCTACATGAACTATCACCAACTAGTTTGCAAACCACACCTCAACTATCGGCTGTCCACTTTTAATGAGGTGTGTTTTGCAAACTAGTTGGTGATAGTTTAGGTAGGAAACTCTCACACCAGATAGTTCAGGTGGGAAACTCAAAAAAAGGTGATACTTGAGGTGTGTTTTTGCCTCTTATCTCTTGATTAAACGCAACCCGTTATCAAACTAAAGTTTAACATTTTTGCAGGTCTACATCTCAATTAAAACCTTTCACTTGACAAATATGGGAATATCACATCTTTAGGCTTAAAAAAAATAAATATACCCAAGTAATCTAAGTATCATCAATCAAAGTCATAAAGTATCTAAAACCAAACTTCTAACTCTTTTTGAACCACCATAAATCGAATGTACATAACCTACTGTACCTTTAGCCTTGTGCAGAATACTTTTGTTAAATTTTATCCTAACCTGTTTTCCAAGCACACAATATTATAAAAATCTAGTCTCTGGTTTATGTTCAATTAACCAACTTGCTCATTTGACCCGGTCTTTTCCGATGTCTTTCCCAGTTCAAATGGTTAGCTGTATTAAATTTCTACGTCTAACAAGAACAGCTAACTTAAGATGATGTTTGGTACGTAAGTGGTGTTGGAATTAAACCTTTGGGTCCTTTTTCTTCTTACTTATTAGGAAAAACTATTTTTTCTTTCTTATATTGAATCGTCCTTAATTTATTGGAATTGTAAAAAACTAGTAAAAGAGAGTGGCCTCGCGACCCCCAAAACACACGCGAGATATACATGAGACCTAATCCCAATTTTAAGTCACGTAATAGCTACAAATTATCTCTGTAACCTCCAACATTTTTGGCTAATATAAACTAGCCTTCTATGTGAATCACCTACATAAAAAACTAGATTCTTTTTTCCTCTCAAGCCTACTGGCAATCATTTGTTGAGGATTTCAAATTTCCAGTCACAAGTGTTGCGCGTGTTTGGAAGTGCAGTGAAACCTTCGGTAGCGACTGTTTAAATCGATTTAACTCCTAGTCGGACTGAAATCACTTTCAAGGCAATGATTTGCCATGATACAATATTTCGATAAGTTTTTAATATTCTTATTTTTATTCAGTATCATTATTATATTTTTTACAAAAAGTGGAAATGACTATTCTTTTGTAAGCAAGCTAAGTCAGTCCTCTTTCGACTTAGTCACCCAGGCAAAATCTAATTTTACATTGTGATATACTGTCTCCGTTTATTTTTACTTGTCCACTATATTAAACATAAATTTTTACTTTTACTTCTCCACCTTAGCATATCAAGGAAAGACAAACTTTTTTGTCTTGTTTTATCCTTAACATTAATTACTCATTTCCAAATTATTTTCCAAATCCAATGAGACTATACATCAATTAATATGTGTATTATAGTAAAATACATACTTCATTTATTAAATCTTAAGGAGCGAACTAAGTCAAAAGTGGACAAGTAAAACAGAATGGAGAGAGTAAATGCAAGTATGCAACTAGTACCACTGGTGCTAGAGCAGTAATTTGCCAAGTTGCATTTTATCAGCCCATAATATTAATGCATCGTTCAGTAAATACTTGGTACATTTTTTTAATCAGATAAGGGGTCGACGCAGTAAATACTTACTCATAGTTAGGGGTGTTCATGGTTTCGTTTGGTTGGTTTTTGGTAAAATCAAAACCAAATCAATATACTCGACTTTTAAATTATTAGAATCGAACCAAAATAAATATAATAACATATTATCAGTTTGGTTTTTCAGATTTTAAGCAACCTGATGATATTTTCTCTTCTCTCCCCCCCCCCCCCCCCCCCCTCCCCTCCCCCACAATGAGGAAAGAACTTTCATCCTTCTCTAACTTATAATCCGTTTTTACCCTTTTATTTTGGTGACTATAATTTTCTGGAGAAAATGTCTTATGATCTATAAGCTTAACCAAGTGAATAAAGTTACTCAGAAACACCAAAAAAAAAAATGTAATTAAATCCCATAGCTGTTTCTTTGAATAAATGGGTTTGGATTCACGGTTCTCATTTAAGAAATGGGCTTAATCAAGCCTAAAGACCAGTAGCCTGTTATAGATATTAATGATAAAATTAAATTTTAGTGAAAAAGCATATAAAGTATCTAAAATTATTTACAAAGTTTAATATATTTTATATATACAATTAAAAAAATTGTATATAATTTGTCAGCTTTACTCAATTTATTATTCAATTTGTTTTTAATAAATCAAATCAAATAAAATATTATCATTTTTTAAAAATATAAAATCAAACTAAACCAGACCCAAACAAATATTGATTTATTATTTGTTTTTTCCATTTGCATCGATTTTTTTACCAAACCATAAACACTGATGCTCATTATTTATGTGAAACAAATAATTAACTATAACAGTTAAAAGATGAAGCAAGAATACATAACTTGACTTTAACTTGATAATTTCATTTTACTAATTAACTACTACTTCGCTATTTGTCTTCCTTACTTCCGTACAACCAAATTGAAGTATTGGCCAGATTAGTGCATGAGTGGTAGATGACAACTAATGGTCAAAATTTCGTGGGATACCCTATTTTGGGCGCGCTATTTAAGTAGTGCCTGTTTTTTTTTTTTTTTTTTTGCACGAGTACTCACTGCTTCTTCTCGCTCTTCTTGCTCAGACGCACATGTCTAAAATTTCAACCCATTTTTACATATAGTTCATGCATATATGCCCTAGATCTCTTGCCTCGTCCAAACATGCTTGATTCTCGTCCTTTGGCCACTCCTCTTACTACTGGTACCTAGCTTCCCGAGTTGGATGTCACTTCCCTTCTAATCCCACCTATTTCATTCTTCTATTGGGTCGGCTAACTGTAACTATAAGCTACAAGCCTTGAACTAGTATAAAGATTCTTCCCTTAAAGCATAATTCTGTAGAATTGAAAAGGCATAACTATGAAATCTTGCCTTAAGGTATTTTAATATCCTATGAAATCTTGTCTTAAGGCATAACTTTTGCCTATGTATTGAAAAGGCATAGTTCTATATTCTATGTAGTTCCTTTTCAAGCATAGTTTTGGAGTATAATTTAATTTATACAAAACTATGCCGGACAAGGCATACTTTATAGGATACTACAGAACTTATGCCTTAAGACAAAACTTTTGCCCGAATAGGCATAATTTGCTAGAAATCCTGCCTTGCGAATTTTTTTTTATACTCTGCTGGGGTTCGAATTTTCGGCGACTTAAAGTGCCGAAGGGAAAAAATTAAAGACCAGCGATTTGAGGGGCAAAAATTAAAGACCACCCCCAAAATAGGGAATTTATGCAAATGACACGTATATTTGTGCCCAAAGTATAATTGTCGGGTTATATTTGGACCAAAGTATAACAAAGGTAATTGACCCTTTCTGATAGTATAGGTGTATATTTGGCCCTTTTCCGTTTTCATAAGGGAAAGTTACATAAATATTAGTAAATGAATATGGTATTTCATAATCTCCAAATATTAATTAAATTACATAATCTACAAAATATACTATATAGGGTATATATGGTTTTATACCATAAATAAAGAATGTTGCTATGAATAAAAGGCTAAAAATAAGGAGTTTCATATATTCATGATAACCAAATTAAATACATATCAAAACACATTAATTGCTTTTCTAAAAATCTCCAACTTACTTAGGTATCTAATTCATAAACAAGTATATTACTGTTTATATGATATTTATGTATACAATTCTTTGTACAAGTATATATATTATTGTACTTATATATTACATATATTTCACTATTATATATTATATAATTTTATTTCATATGTGTGTGTGTGTGTGTATTATTGAATTCATATATCAGGTATATATTTTATAATATATTAAATATATACAAATTTAAATTTTACTAAGTTAATTTTCCTATTTCATGGAAGAGAGAGAAAACAATTGAATAATAAATATGTGATGCAGAAAGTAAGCCAAGTTTTATGGGATGAGGTGTCAATTATTAATTAAGATCCTATTTTATTCATAATCCATAAGTAATTAGAATTTTAGGGAAGCCAAGTTTTCCTTTTCCATTTGCATCGATTTTTTTACCAAACCATAAACACTGATGCTCATTATTTATGTGAAACAAATAATTAACTATAACAGTTAAAAGATGAAGCAAGAATACATAACTTGACTTTAGCTTGATAATTTCATTTTACTAATTAACTACTACTTCGCTATTTGTCTTCCTTACTTCCGTATAACCAAATTTAAGTATTGGCCAGACTAGTGCATGAGTGGTAGAAGACAACTAATGGTCAAAATTTCGTGGGATACCCTATTTTGGGCGCGCTATTTAAGTAGTGCCTTTTTTTTTTTTTTTTTCACGAGTACTCACTGCTTCTTCTCGCTCTTCTTGCTCAGACGCACATGTCTAAAATTTCAGCCCATTTTTACATATAGTTCATGCATATATGCCCTAGATCTCTTGCCTCGTCCAAACATGCTTGATTCTCGTCCTTTGGCCACTCCTCTTACTACTGGTACCTAGCTTCCCGAGTTGGATGTCACTTCTGATAAGTCCTGAAATTACGCGATATTCGACGCTAATTCCTTAAGCTTTTGTGACTCCTTAAGCACTTTTGTTGTTACTTTTTGTGTTTTTATGTTGTTTTGTAGGAAAAGATGCCCGGAGAGCATAACGGAGCAAAACAGACCAAAATAGAGCAAAAATAGAACAAATCAACGTTTCTGGTACCACATGCTAATAGCATGTGGTGCAGCATGTTGAACATGCTAGCAGCATCTGCTGCCAGTGAAAATGACACCATATGCTACTCGCAGAGTGCAGCATATGGCGCAGCATGTTGCACATGCGAGCAGCATGTGGTGCAGCATGTGGTGACAGAGAAAATGTCACCACATGCTACGGTTTTGGCACCACATGCGATTAGCATGTTGAACATGCGAATAGCATGTGGTGCAGCATGTTGTGCAAGAGGGTATTTTGGTCCAGATTTTGTTCCCGTTTTTTGGAATGATATAAATACTCTTTTAGGGTTTGTAATATTTATCTTTGGCAGTTTTTCATCAAGTTTGGAGACTAGTTTTTACACCACACTTTGGGGTTAAATATTTGAAGATTTGGTTGAGTATTTCTTAAACCTTTAATTCATTTCTTCAATTCCTTGCTTTGTATTGTATATCTAAGTGTGTAGCTTTCTATTCCATAACTTGAATCTCGTTTATGAAAGTATTCTTGATTAAAGTTTGGTTTGAAACTCTTGTTATGCTTATGTATTGAATGATTCTTATTGCTATTGAAGTGGGTCTTTGTTGATTTAATTAATCTCGTTCTTGAATGTTTCCAAAGGGATTAGTTAACCCTAGGACTCACCCATTTACTTAGATTGAGCTTGGAAAAGGAAATCTAGGTTGGGAAAGATTAATTAACAAGAATTTGGGTCATTAAACTCATCTAATAACTTGAGCTCGGAAGAGGATAGTTACTTGAGGTTAAATTGATTGTACCTAATATCACACTCTAAGGCTTGGAAAAGCTTAGAGTGAAATTCATTGATTTGGTTGGAAGACTTTCAATGACATTTTAGATATCATTATCTATCAACACAAATCCGCTCTTAGTTGTAAAATCGTAAAATACGTTGGATCGTTACTTGAGTGTAATCTCCTATTATTCATGCTTGTGGCCATAGATCATTTTACTTGCTTTCTAGGTTAGTTTACATTTCCGCATTAGTTATAATCTTTCTCAAAAACCCAAAATATTATCTATCGTTTGGCTTTAGCGTAGTTGGAGAAAGTTCCTTACTTTCTTAATCGCCTAGCATATTGTTCCCTGTGGGATCGACCCCGACTCATAGTTGGGTAAATATATTGCATACGACCATGTACACTTTCTCTTAGAGGAGTGTATTTGGACGTTATCAAAAATGGCGCCGTTGCCGGGGAACAATTTGGCGTATTTGAGTTAGTTTGGGATTTAAGCTAACTTGCTTTGGTTCAAACTTTCATTGCTTTATTTTATCTAAAAAAAAAAAACAATGGCATCATATAATGAAAATTGGTCTGATGGTAGTTATGCATACTTTGATGACCCTTGTCTTTATTGTGGAGGACCACACTCATGGCAAAATTGTTTGAATTCTCCCGGGGGCGGATTGTGCGCACAATCCCAAACCTATGAGTGGAGTACATGTGATAGGTGTGGTGGTCAAAATGGTCATTGGGATAATTGTGATTATTTGTCCTTCCCTTCCCCGAACCCCCACTATGACTATTCTAGTTTTGATTTTGATGATAGTAGGCATATGGAAATGGAAGAAGCCTCAAATGCTCAAAATGAGAGGATAATGCTCATGTTAGAGAAAAAGTTGAAAAACAGGACTTAGCGGTTAAGGACTTGAGGCAACCACTTGATGACTTGAGGCAAGCAATTAATTGCAATGACAAAGTTATTCACACCTTGGAGGATCAAATGAAATTATTGGCTCAGATTCATAATGCTCAACAACTTGAGGATGTTGAAAGTAGACAAGAAAGTGGCCAAAACATGAATTTCTCCAAGGGTGGATTTTTACAAGCTTTGAATGACCCTCAACTTGAAGAAAGTCTTGACAAAGTGGAAGTTGTGAGCCAAGATTGGCTTATGACTCAAGCTCAACAACTTGGAGCCTATGGAGATCATCGTGAAGGCATTTCAAGGATGATGGAAATTTTTTTAAAAATCCATGTTGAGCAAAGTCAAGAGTTGAAGGAACTTGAAATTGCTATCCGTGACTTGAATACCGAATTGAATGCAAAAGTTGAGGTATGCAATACTCAATATCAAATAGTCATGGATAGTAGTTTTAAGTTAGTTTCCAATGAAAAAGTGGTCAACATTGATTTTCAAGAGCTAATGATGAATTGCCCACCGACCAATCCAAATATAATGCAAGATGCCGCAATTGAAGAAATGATACTGGAGTTGTATAAAAAAGTTCATGCAATGGTTTTTGAAGACTCTAGTTCATTCTTGGGTGAGGGTGTAAAAAATGAAGCGAATTTGAAATTGAAGCGCATTGGACCACATTCCAACCATTTTTCAACATTGTGCTTGGTTGATGATATGGAAGTTGAACTAACCGAGCCTATGGAGAATTGTGGAAATGAAGAAGAAAACGTTTTCATATTGAAGTTTGCTATGACAAAAAGACAAAATGGCATGCCTCACTTACGGGCCAAGAAGTGCAAAATGCGACACCCGAGAGTTGGCCTCCTTGCTTTTCTACCACCGCCCCATGAGCGTCATCAAGATCTTGATTCAAAGTTGGGGCGCAAATTCATATCCTCCAAGTGGAGGGAAAAGTGGTAAAGGTAACTGTCGTGCTGCGACGTTAACTTAAGCGCTTGGTGGGAGGCAACCCATCGTTTTAAAAGTTTTAAATCGTTTTTGAAATTTTATTTTTTAGAATAGTTTAGTTTATGGTTTTTGACTAATCTGCAAAGTTTCAGAATTTTTGGAGTTATTTTGAGCATATCGGATATCCGGACAACCCCCAAACCAGTAAAAGCTACGAAAAAATATTTTCTGGTGTCATAACATGTGATTCGCATGTCATACATGCGAATCGCATGTAGTGTCGCACATGGTGACAGAAAGCAAAAAAAAAATAAAAAAAAAATTGGTGAATCGCATGTGGGGTCGCATGTCATGCCAGTAAAAAAAAAAAAAAATTTTTTTATGTTTTGTTTAGATTATGTGCAGCGAGGACGCTGCAATGTTTACAGTTGGGGGTGACACGTGCTAGCACATTATATTTTGAAGCTTGCTCAAATTTTTTGAAAATCCTGTTCTTTTGACATGTTGTGGATTAGTCACTCTTATTATTTTATTTTCTTTGAGAACAAATGTGAAAACTCTTGGCTTGGTTGGTACTAATAGAGTTAGTCTTTTGCGTGTGAAATTGAAATACGAATACCCCTCCAAATTGTTTTGTGAAAGTTAAAAAGCAAGGTGCATAGGAAAGAATGATCTTTGTGACAAATTTTTGGCTCATTTGGTGACTCTTTACCTACTAGTTGTGTTTACTTTGGATTATGAGATATTACACTAGTTGATCCATCTAGACTAGTTCATATGCCATGTGTGGTGAGTGTTTGTTGAATAAATCTTGTGTTTACTTTTATCATCTAGAACTTGCCCCGTTAGTCGTTCAATGCTAATTTTGATTATGTTGGTTGGAGAGATGACCTTGGGCTATCTTTGTGAAAAAACCTCTTTAGTCTTTCTAGCCTACCATTGCATAAATAATATCGCTAGTAACCCCATTTGAGCCCATGACCTTTTCTTTGATTGCCACATTACAAGTCTTTACCTTTTTTGATGAAAAGTCTCTCTTTTGAACCTTTCCCTCCTTGAACATGAAATTGTGAATTTGAGGCCAAAAGCGGGCCTAAGTTGGGGGTGTTAGTGTTGGTTGAGAGTGGTGAAGGTTGGTGTTCTGGAAAAGTCAAAAGAAAGGAAGAAAATTTGAAAAATACAAGAAGGTTACAAACTTTTTGTGCAAAAAAAAAATATAAAAAAAAAAAATAAAAAAAAAATGAATAATCGAGGAAACTAGTATGCAAAGGAAGGAGTGATGTTTTGAAATGAAGAGGAAAGTGGACAAAAAGAATGTGTAAGTGTTCAAGGAGGGCGTAGTCACTTGTATCTCAAATACTTATCCTACCCTTCCCTAAGCCTACATTACAAGCTTAAAAAGTCCCTATGTGATCTCCAACTGAATGTTCTTGAGTTAGTGATCATTGAAAATAAGGGCAAGCTTATGGTGTGATATTTGTAAGCACTAGAATTTCTTTGTTGAGTTTGAGTGACTTTGTGTATTTGTCCCTTGTGTTGTTGTTGTGAATATAGTGATTTTGGGACTTTCCTTCTTGTGAGGGCATATGGATTATGATAGATTGGTGATGTTGAAAAATCCAAAGTTGAGTCAACTGAGCATATCTAGTAAGCTAGTAGTTTTGAGTCACTTATTGAGGCTTGAGTGTTGTTTCTTGATTGTTTTAAATCTCTAATGCATTCTTGAAATTGTATTTTGAAACGAGGGAGTTATTTCGTTGAAGCTTCACATGCTTGTAGTCTAATTATTGGTACCAACCAAAGTCATGTTTTTGTGCTTAAAATGGATCCTCATTGAGATTTTTGTTTTAGTTTGCTTGAGGACAAGCAAAGACTTTAAGTTGGGGGTGTTGATGAGTCGTGAAATTACGCGATATTCGACGATAATTCCTTAAGCTTTTGTGACTCCTTAAGCACTTTTGTTGTTACTTTTTGTGTTTTTATGTTGTTTTGTAGGAAAAGATGCCCGGAGAGCATAACGGAGCAAAACGGACCAAAATAGAGCAAAAATAGAACAAATCAACGTTTCTGGCACCACATGCTAATAGCATGTGGTGCAGCATGTTGACCATGCTAGCAGCATCTGCTGCCAGTGAAAATGACACCATATGCTACTCGCAGAGTGCAGCATATGGCGCAGCATGTTGCACATGCGAGCAGCATGTGGTGCAGCATGTGGTGACAGAGAAAATGTCACCACATGCTATGGTTTTGGCACCACATGCGATTAGCATGTTGAACATGCGAATAGCATGTGGTGCAGCATGTTGTGCAAGAGGGTATTTTGGTCCAGATTTTGTTCCCGTTTTTTGGAATGATATAAATACTCTTTTAGGGTTTATAATATTTATCTTTGGCAGTTTTTCATCAAGTTTGGAGACTAGTTTTTACACCACACTTTGGGGTTAAAGATTTGAAGATTTGGTTGAGTATTTCTTAAACCTTTAATTCATTTCTTCAATTCCTTGCTTTGTATTGTATATCTAAGTGTGTAGCTTTCTATTTCATAACTTGAATCTCGTTTATGAAAGTATTCTTGATTAAAGTTTGGTTTGAAACTCTTGTTATGCTTATGTATTGAATGATTCTTATTGCTATTGAAGTGAGTCTTTGTTGATTTAATTAATCTCGTTCTTGAATGTTCCAAAGGGATTAGCTAACCCTAGGACTCACCCGTTTACTTAGATTGAGCTTGGAAAAGGAAATCTAGGTTGGGAAAGATTAATTAACAAGAATTTGGGTCATTAAACTCATCTAATAACTTGAGCTCGGAAGAGGATAGTTACTTGAGGTTAAATTGATTGTA
The DNA here is from genome assembly GCF_019175385.1 of Lycium barbarum. Lineage (NCBI taxonomy): Eukaryota > Viridiplantae > Streptophyta > Magnoliopsida > Solanales > Solanaceae > Lycium > Lycium barbarum. The sequence goes on along the minus strand of NC_083344.1, from coordinate 114,358,117 downwards.
CCTAATATCACACTCTAAAGCTTGGAAAAGCTTAGAGTGAAATTCATTGATTTGGTTGGAAGACTTTCAATGACATTTTAGATATCATTATCTATCAACACAAATCCGCTCTTAGTTGTAAAATCGTAAAATACGTTGGATCGTTACTTGAGTGTAATCTCCTATTATTCATGCTTGTGGCCATAGATTATTTTACTTGCTTTCTAGGTTAGTTTACATTTCCGCATTAGTTATAATCTTTCTCAAAAACCCAAAATATTATCTATCGTTTGGCTTTAGCATAGTTGGTGAAAGTTCCTTACTTTTTTAATCGCCTAGCATGTTGTTCCCTGTCGGATCGACCCCGACTCATAGTTGGGTAAATATATTGCATACGACCGTGTACACTTTCTCTTAGAGGAGTGTATTTGGACGTTATCAACTTCCCTTCTGATCCCACCTATTTCATTCTTCTATTGGGTCGGCTAACTGTAACTATAAGCTACAAGCCTTGAACTAGTATAAAGATTCTTCCCTTAAAGCATAATTCTGTAGTATTGAAAAGGCATAACTATGAAATCTTGCCTTAAGGTATTTTAATATCCTATGAAATCTTGTCTTAAGGCATAGCTTTTGCCTATGTATTGAAAAGGCATAGTTCTTTATTCTATGTAGTTCCTTTTCAAGCATAGTTTTGGAGTATAATTTAATTTATACAAAACTATGCCGGACAAGGCATACTTTATAGGATACTACAAAACTTATGCCTTAAGACAAAACTTTTGCCCGAATAGGCATAATTTGCTAGAAATCCTGCCTTGCGAATTTTTTTTTATACTCTGCTGGGGTTTGAATTTTCGGCCACTTAAAGTGTCGAAGGGAAAAAATTAAAGACCAGCGATTTGAGGGGCAAAAATTAAAGACCACCCCCAAAATAGGGAATTTATGCAAATGACACGTATATTTGTGCCCAAAGTATAATTGTCGGGTAATATTTGGACCAAAGTATAACAAAGGTAATTTACCCTTTCTGATAGTATAGGTGTATATTTGGCCCTTTTCCGTTTTCATAAGGGAAAGTTACATAAATATTAGTAAATGAATATGGTATTTCATAATCTACAAATATTAATTAAATTACATAATCTACAAAATATACTATATAGGGTATATATGGTTTTATACCATAAATAAAGAATGTTGCTATGAATAAAAGGCTAAAAATAAGGAGTTTCATATATTCATGATAACCAAATTAAATACATATCAAAACACATTAATTGCTTTTCTAAAAATCTCCAACTTACTTAGGTATCTAATTCATAAACAAGTATATTACTGTTTATATGATATTTATGTATACAATTCTTTGTACAAGTATATATATTATTGTACTTATATATTACATATATTTCACTATTATATATTATATAATTTTATTTCATATGTGTGTGTGTGTATTATTCAATTCATATATCAGGTATATATTTTATAATATATTAAATATATACAAATTTAAATTTTACTAAGTTAATTTTCCTATTTCATGGAAGAGAGAGAAAACAATTGAATAATAAATATGTGATGCAGAAAGTAAGTCAAGTTTTATGGGATGAGGTGTCAATTATTAATTAAGATCCTATTTTATTCGTAATCCATAAGTAATTAGAATTTTAGGGAAGCCAAGTTTTCCTTTTTAATGCATTTCATAGAGATATTTAAGGGATATATGAAAAATTGTACACAATGTAATTAAAAAGATAAAAATTAAATTTATGTTCTAAAATAATAAAACAAGAACAAAAATATTGTAGAGAAAGAGAAAAGAGAGGAGATATCTTTATTTTTCTTGACGGATTGATTTACAATGAAAGAGAACCTCTATATTTATAGGGAAAAAGTGACTTGATCCCAAAGTCACTAACCCTAATATTTCTCCTAAAGATAGACATCCACAATAATAAATAATATTTATAACAATTTAATTGTATTTATGTAATTTTCTTAAAATAATTGTAACTTTTTTAAACATCTTTTTAAAAAGTTGTATTTGTGTAAGATTCCCTTTTCATAATGTAAAACGAATCAGAATGAATTTTGAATAATAGAAACCTATAGCGCGAATGACTATTTAAGACGTCTCCAAGGGGCATAGTTCACAATTTAGACCAGCAATGACTTGTTAAAAAGGGTCAAGGAACGACCCTAGAGTCCTAGACAAAGAGGCCAGAAGACCCCTTAAGTCTTGCATTAACAAATTAAAGGCGCTGATTAAGCTAAATGAACGTTATATTAGAATTATTATACCTCAATCCCAAATGATAGACGACTACAAATCCAGCTAGAACAATTCGTTCGCAATGGCAAATACTTGTAACTTTAATTAGCAAAATTTTTGCAATCACAACTACATATGAATAGATTTACGTGCCTCCGTCAAGAGGATTAGAACAAATTAAAAAGAAAGATATTTAACTTATATAACTCTATCCGGTTCATAAATATGTTACTACTAGGAAATGTGCCCGCGCTTCACGCGACCATAAATTATCTCTTTTAAAATAACAGAAAGCAACTTCTTGTTTAAAAAATTAAAAATGTTGAGAATATTTTTTCTTGATATATTATTGTGTGCATAAAAATGATGAATGTTCGACTTCCTGACATACTATACACCTAAATGCTTTCAACAAATTTGTGAAATTAAAATTTTTACAATGCCAAAAACAAAAACAAAACAAATACTATAATGTAAGACATGTCTAAAAAATCTAAAACAAATTTATAAGAAAAAATGCTTGTGCAAAAAAATAGTTTTGGTTAAAGCATCAGAGTTGCAGTTATACACAGGTGGACTCTTCGAGGAGTAAATACATCAATCATCTTGTGTACTAATAAAATTAAAATATTTGTAATTATCAATCTAGGTCACTTATATTACACATAACAAATTTCTCAAAGCCATTATGAAGATAGTGTCAAGAATTCTTTTTAAAATTATTGTCAATGTACACTGCGCTTTATGAAGCATTTTATGAATTTTCCTCCAACTCTAGAGTCAATATCCTGCTGTATAGTTTAAAATACATTGAAAAATTATTTTCTATTAGTAAATCACTGAATCAGGCGACTTAGGGCATGTGATACCGTAAACGAATTATATAAAGTATCGAATAAAAGGGAAAGTCACACAAATACAATTTTTTAAAATGGTAATTAAAAAGATTACAACGACTTTCTAAAAATTACATAAATATAACTTATTCAAAATTTTAACTTTTTAATTACAAAAATACAACTTTTTACGTTTCTAAAATATTTGTAATACTTAATTTTAGGAGTTGCAACCATTTATGCATATCAACTTTTCACTTTCTCTTTCTCCCCCACAAAAAAAAAAATATATCTATGAAAAGGCATGACATAGAATGTGGTATCATGAACTAATAGCCAACATGGGTGCCTTAGCATTTCAATTTGGAAATCTTGAAACGAAAAAAATATAGAATGTAATTTTCCAAATAAACAAAACAAAATCAACTTCAAATTCCATATTCTATTTACCGTTTTAAAAGAAAAAAAAATTCTTTCGTTTCCTTCTGTTGACACCCAATTATGGCTCATCGTGCTTGAAATTAATGTCTGAGGGATTCCTGATTGTTAAATCGCACAAAATACAACTTTTCACACATTTTTTCAATTTTAACACAATTTATTGATAATTATCCATATTTATGCAGATTAGGATTTTTATCAATTTATTTTCGTTTAAATTAATTTCAATAATAATTACTTTTTCACAGTCACCTGCACATACACGGCGCAACACTGCAATTTTATTTAGTAAACAATTAGCTTGTTTAATTTCTTTACAACACAATACATTTCTTTTTAATATCTTTACAACACAATACATTTTTTAAAATATCAATCACATTTCTATTTACATATTTTAATTGCATATTAATACTTGCTTTTTTTACATGTATATTAGTTACTCAATCCGTTTCAATTTATGAGAACCTATTTCTTTATTAGTCCGTTCAAAAAAGAATGATTTGTTTCTATCTTTGGAAACAATTTACTTTTATGCAATGATTTAGAGCAACACAAAATATATGTAAGTCATCTAACACCACAAGTTTAAAAGTTTTCTCTTCTTTCTTAAACTTCATGTCCAATCAAATGAGTTCACATAAATTAAAATAGAGGGAGTATAATTTAATAAAGTCTGTCAATACAAAAACTAATATACATGTTAATACTTACTTTTTTTACATGTATATTAGTTACTTATAATTTAATACAGTCTGTCAATACAGAAAATCAGAAGATTATCAGAAGATTTTATGGCAAACACAATTAATTCAGATATTTTTTTGTAAAATTACCCTTGATATACCCTATTCTTACTCCCAACTCCCAAGAAAAAGTTTGGCTTTTTTCAAAAGCCACTATTGAACATATTTATTTTTTCTTTATCTACACCTTTTTTTTCAAACTTCTCTGACACTTTTTTTCTAACTTGGAAGACCTTTGTTTCTTTGTCCTCTTACCTAATTTTGAACACTTTGCTCATCTATCTTTTTAAACTCTTTCGTGCCTCTCTTTCTTGGAAAACAAAAAACAAAATGGGCAGTTAGACGGATAAATATAAAAGTTTACCAATGGTTTTCAGTGGAGAAAGGAAACGTTGGTATAGGAACTAGGGGTGGACGTTCGATTTTTCGATTCGATTTTATCAAATTTTGATTTGGCTATTTCGGATTCGGTTTTTTGAAGGTGGACACCAAATACCGAACCTAACTAGTTCGGTTCGGTTCTTTCGGTTTTGGTTTTTTAAAGTTCGATTCAGTTCGGTTTCGGTTTTTTCAATTCGGTTTTTTTAATATAATATTAGAAACAATTCCATTGACACTAATTCATATTCTCAAAAGCAATAAAATATAAAACTGATAAATTGAAATCAAAATCAAACAAACAAGATACACAAGAACAGAAAACTATAATCATGACATAGATTACTAGTTGTTATATACATACCATAAGAATAGTTAAGAAAACACATAAATGACATACATTAATCCTAAAGAGACATCCTAATTACCTTTCTTTGTTAAGGATATTTGATTTTTTCAATTGAAGTGGAAAATTAGAGATACAAATGCAAAAGAGGACTTATTACAATTGAGTTTTTTTTTGCTTTAAACTTAATGGGTCTGGACTATTTTAATTTTTTTGGGTAATGTATTAAATTTCGGTGTGCGTTCGGTTTTTCGGTTCAGTTTTATCAAACTTCGGTTCGGCTATTTCAGTTTCGGTTTTTTGACGCTGGACACCAAACACTGAAACAAACTAGTTTGGTTTGGTTCGGTTTATTGAAATTTTGGTTCGGTTCGGTTCGATTTTTTGATTTTCGGTATTTATGTCCAGCCCTAATAGGAATAGGTGAATTAATGCAATAACTAATGAGAGAGAAAAGTTAAATTGGACACCTTAAAAGGAAGTTTCAGTAACTAAGGAGAGAGAAAAATTAAAATTATTTTTAAAAGGAGAAGTTTCAGTAACAATTAAGTAGAGAGAAAGTAAAAGTATCCGTAAAACTCAAGTTTTTGAAACTTGGAGACTACCATTCTGAGAGGTTATGTCAAATTGTTTTATTACTAATTAATCAATTAATTAATTAATACAATTTAAAAATGAGAATAAAGAAAAAAAATGAGAATAAAGATAAATAGATTTGTTGGCTTTAGAGGCATGCCACATCAGCGGGCCTATGTCCTAGCTTTATAATATATATATATATATATATATATATATATATATATATATATATTATTTTTTTAATTTATTAAAAAGAACGACACATTTTGTGTATCTAAAACTCTTTTAACTTAAAATTTTCATTTTACCCTTAGAAGCATGCTTTTATAACCATACAGAAGTTATGGGATGTTCAATACCAAAAGTTCTAACGGCACTTTTAAAATGTGATACAAGTTTTTTTCTCTCTCATATATATCGTACCTAGTCAAACACACTCATATAAAATGTTATTGAGAGAATAGTAGCTATACAATGAATATTGTGAAATTAATTGGGAAAAGGGCCAAATATACCTTATACTGTTTGGCAACTGAAAGTGCCAGCACCTAGCATGGTCTGTGAAAGAATCAAACAAGAGGTGTACATAAGAGATAAAAGTAAGAAGAGGAGAAAGGAAAGTAGGAAGGGAAGACAGTGGATAGATAGCCTTTATCAATCATGTAGTTAGTGTTACTTATTTGTTTACATATATTCTAAGACTATAGGGATGCCTCAGTCTTAGTAGCAATATAGGAAATTTGTATGTTGTTGTCCGGTGATCAATAATAATCTTTCTTTTCACCAGAAAAATAAAAATACCTTATACTATGAGAAATGATTTAGATATACCCCTCATTATACTTTCGGTCCAAATATATCCCTGCCGTTATATTATTGGTTCAAATATACTCTCTTCCGTTAAAGTTGTTTAAGGTGGGCATCCAATCTTACATGGCACTGACATTTGATAAGGTGAATGTCACGTGGCATGCCACCTCAGCACCCCTAACTCATTTTACCTGTCCTTTCTATTTGTTTTTCCGCCACTAAAATTTCGTCCCCCTTCCACCGTCATTGCCACCATTACCGTTGAATATCTTCATATAGCTTGCGTTGTTGCGTGGGGAAAGGAATGGACTTGTGCATGAGTAGAGAGTAACTTTCAAGACTCTGTGTCTAATCAGCTCACGAGTCAAGCCCTTTAACCAGTCGTTACGGCAGGACTCAATTTTGTGACCCTAAATACTCTTTGCATTTTACTTATTAATATGATGGAAATTGATAAGCTGTTACTCGAACAACTAGAGTTTGCATCATTTTGGAAACTCAACAAAATGGTTCAGCTTCCTCACAAAATTGCATGTTTTTATGTTTGTGGACTAATATTTACATTAGCCACTGCCCAAACTACCACTAATACAACCAAATTAATGCCAACGCCGCACACCATCACTAAAGGTGCCAATATCACAAAACCAGGATGCCCTAAGCAGTGTGGGAACGTTACGGTTCCATACCCGTTTGGTATTGGCACAGGATCTGGTTGCGCCATTAATTCGGGTTTTGAGTTATGTTGCAACATTTCTAATGATGGTTCTGAAAAACTCCTCATAGGAAACACTGAGGTCTATGACATATCCGATGCTGAGGTGCGCATCTCCAGTTGCATAGATCGGAGATGTTACAACTCCGCCGGAGATGTCCTTTCGGACGAGCCCGCGTGGAATAATTTTTCACCATCAACACCATATAGTTTCTCTGCGTTGAACAGGTTTACTGCTGTTGGTTGTGAAGCTGCTACCATGACGGCATTTAAATTTGATTATGGTTGCAACCCCCGCTATATCAGCCAGGGCGATGTGGTAGAAGGAGAATGTACGGGCAAAGGCTGCTGCCAGGTACAAATACCCATGGGCTTGAAATACTATAGCATAACCATGTCTACCACAAGAAATTACAATGTTTCTTCTTTTTATCAATGCGGGTATGCATTTTTGGCCGAGGCAAAGCGCTTCCATTTCAGAGGGCTAAAGGACCTGAGTGATCCTAATTTTAAAGAGAGGACTAAAGCCAGTGTGCCCATTGTGCTCGATTGGGCCATTGGAAATCTTACGTGCATTGAAGCACAGACGAGTGAGGATTATGCTTGCAGGCAAAACAGCGAGTGTGTTGATTCAGATACTGGCCTTGGTGGCTACAGGTGCAGTTGTAATGAAGGTTATGAAGGCAATCCTTATCTCAGTCCGGGGTGCCAAGGTACGTAGGATAATTTCAACTTGCTTGTAGTGCAATTTACTTGCGCCCTCTCTATCTTTGTATATATACTAAGACTAACATAGTAGCCTTGATTTTTTTTTCCCCTTCTTGTGGCGTTAGATGAATAGTGATACAAGAAGAGATATAGAGCATTTACAGTCAAACCTCTTTATAACAACATTGTCTCTCTAAAGTAATTTTTGAATGCTACATATAGCGAAGTATTGTTATAGAGTGAACATGATATAATATACTTAGATAACATGAAAAATGGGTTATTGAGATGTGCTCGATCGATCTGGCTATAGTTTCGAACCTCTGAGTATATTTGCAACTACTAAACTACAAGGGAAAACTTTAAACTTATCAGTGTTCTCTTCTGTCACGACCCAACTAGGGGCCGTGACGAGTACCCGATACTTGTACCAAGCACCCCGTATCTATCATTTTACCTCTATTCCTTAGTGGGCCGTATGAACTATACCATATATTTTTTTTTGCTACTGAACATTAACATTAGTAGCTATTTATAAACATAGGCTAATAAACTTTGTTAGCACGTTATACAGCGACGAGGACCACAAAAGTACAAAACATCTGACTGTACATATCTATCTACGAGCCTCTAAACAAAGTGCATATATACATAGGAAGGGCCGGGTTCTGCCGTGCCCGATTATATACACAAAAGTAGTACCAATAGGCTGAAGCTCCGGATCAACTGGAGCACTCTCAAGGAACAGCTGGTGAAGCTCCTAGGGATTAAACCCGTCTGTCTGTTGACTTGCGCGGCATGAAACGCAGCGTCCGCAAGAAGGGACGTCAGTACGAATAATGTACCGAGTATGTAAGGCATAGAAACAGCATACTAAGCAACATTAAATATAAATAACAACATCATGGGCTCATAGAACGTGTGAGGAGGTAAGAAAGTAACCTGTACATAGGAATGCCTTTTTGGCCAGATACCATGCATGCTTGACTTTTCCCCCTCTAAATTTTCTTTTGTTTTAAAAAAAAACATTTTTTTCATAGACATAGAAAATAGAACTCATATCCTGTCATGTCATATCATGTCATATCATATCGTGTCATATCGTGTCATATCATATCATATCATAGCGCCGAACAACGCCGGCTCGCCCACATAGCGCCGAAATACGTCGGCTCGCCCGTATATCCCGCGTCCGGGATGATATAACGCCAGCTGACCAGGTGGCAACGCGTCTATAGCGCAACATATATCCCTTCCCCTCATATCTCCCTCCCTCCCCCCATGTACATATACATATCATATACATCTATCATATAAGCATGCCGGAGAGCCCAAGGAAAAATCATGTTCATCATAATCATCACAAAAATATTCTCATTAGAATAGTTACAATACTTATCGTTCGATAAACGAAACAATTAAGAAAATCCGGGAATAATGGGCCCACCTCGGGTCAAATGAGGTGGCGTACACGATTTACATACGTTACATTTCATGACGTCACTTGTGAGAGTTTTAAGGTAGTCGGGTCCTATTTGTGCAAGTTCTAGATGTTTAGGCAATTTTTCAACATTTCATACAATATTTAATTCAATTCTACTGAATGAAAAAGGGTCAACTTTAAACTCGGATTTCTAGGAATAGGATTGTCCCCGAGGCTCGTATCCACCCTATTATGCCTAAGACATGCCAAAGAAGGAAGGGTGAAGCCTTACATACCTTTTCCGCTTCATACATGTCTCCAAAATCAAGTTTCAAATTCGCCAAAATCTACAATTTGGTCACAATTGCCAAATGTTAATTGTAAGGCTTTAAGATTTCAATCTTAACCAATACTTGTCTACAAAAATTTGGGCAGCATCTCCCCTATAAATACACCATCCCCAAAATTCAACTTAGCCAAATTTTTAATCAATATCAATCCGGGAATTCAACCCGGCCAAACTATCAACACAATGACAACAACCATGACTACAAAACACAATATAACACAACTAGTCTTCTTTCCAACATAATGCAATAGCTTTCATTCCAACTTCACATTTCCAAACCAATCTCAATGTTTTTACATTCATTACTAATCAAGATCATTACAATATAATTCAGAAGCATTTCATATCATTTCTACCAAATATTCACAAGATATACAAAATATACAAACTTTCCACCAAAACCATAATCCATCCAAAACTTCTAATCTTCAACATACATATTCATAACATATTTCCACCTTCCAATTTCATCAACCATAATCATAATTTGCACCTTAACAATTTCATTTTCATAATTACATAAATCTACCATAAAATCACAAAACTTCCCATAACAACTTAACAACCAACCTTTCATGCTAATATGGACTTACATCCCTCCAAATCCACCAACCAACATAGCCATTCACATTTAAAACTTCATTTCCATATTTACATAAAATTACATTAAAATCACATAAGTTCCTATAATCATTTTCCAACAATTTTTCATGCCATCTTAAACCATTTTTTTTCCTCCACATTCTACAAGTGAACTACATTTATTTTCATCCAAAATTCTCTTCAAATCTCATTCCATAATTCACAATGCCAACAGACGAATTTATATCGCTATTTTCCCGTTCTAATCCGTTAAAACTTTAAATAAACTTGTTAGCAATGAAAAGGAACCTTATCCATACCTTAAGAATTCAGCCACCACGTTATCACCCTCCTCCTTGGTTGATTTTTAGCTCAAATTGAAGACAACGCAGCGTACAACACTTTTCCCTTCATGAGCTTCGTGATTCGGGGCTTAGATTTTGGTCAAAATTGATTTCTCTCTAAATTTCTCCTCCCTTTCTCTCTCTAGAATGTTCTAAATGTTTATGGGTGTGTTTTGGTCTGAAATGTGGAGAGAAAACCGAAACTTTTCGTTAAATGACAATAGAAATGGGCCTGACTCGATTTGAAGTCGGGTTGGGCCGAATTCACTGTTCATATCGACCTTTCTGCCTTAAAATGTCCATATCTCCTTGTACCGACGTCACCTGGGAACCCACGACCTATGGTTGGAAAGCTAATTCAATTATCTACAACTTCTATTTCTTGGTATTTTTCCAAATTACAAACTTATAATACCGTTTTTTCCCCTAGAAGTCAGATCACCCGAAAACGTTTTCTTAAAAATATTCGTTTGGAGGACTTCCACTTTGATTTGGCCCAAGGGTCCTTCTTGAGTTGTGTTTAACTCCACATATGTGATTCATATGACTCTTCAGATGTTCCAAAAAAAAAATCTCGATGTGTGGGCCCCACCTCAGCAAATAATCTGACGTTCAAAAATACGGGATATAACATCTTCTATCCCAGTCTATGTGGCAAAGTTATCATAGTTAAGTTATTTAATTTTTATGCGAATATGAACATAAAAATTTTAACTTTTTGAAATAAGATATTTTTAAAATTAATATAATATAGGTTAGAATATTGGTTAATAATCCAAAGTATGAAAAACTATTCAATTAAAGAAGAACTTTTATGACTTTCGAAATATTAATAATGTCACATAAAGGTGAAGCAACGTGCGTATTTGAATCCCCATTCCAAAATTGTTTCATGATTTTTCTTAATTGAGAAATGGAAACCTTTGTCTCTTTTTTGCAAAACCACTAGGAAATAGCCCGCGCTGAGCACGGGTCCAAGCGCGGGATGGATGATTTCTAAGACATAATCATGGAATTCTCTATAACAATTTTTTTTAAAAAATTGATAAGACACAATCTTGGAGATTTATTGTGCAAAAATTTGATATATATTCAAATTTTAGAACACAGCTTTGCTGCTATAGAGTTTCACTTGTAGCACTTCAAATTTCAGGAAATTCCTAAAGTTCATGTTTCTTAACTTTAAGCTGCGACTATTTTTCAATTGCTTTGCAAATGAAGATTAATTTATGTACATTAAATCATTAATGTGGATCCATCTGTGCTTGAAAAAGTTTTCTCTCTTAAAATCATAATGCAGAATTGGAAAGCCCAAAAGTTCAATGAAATACAATAAATTAGTCCAAACAATCCGTAAATGACAGACTCTGTCTCTAGAATATGTAGGTTTCGAAGTTCTTGATTTGCTAATAGCTTTAATATGTAATATAAAAATTTCAACAATAACTTCATTGTGTTGCAAAGAATAAAACCTACCAGAAGTTCAAAGATAAAAGAAGCAATTTTTTTATTTTTATTATATATAAGTGTCCAATAGGGACTAACACATCAATGAATACTTGTACCAAAAGCTATATAAATTGTACACTTTAATCAACCATTTTTTTATCCCACGTGGACATATGTCATAGTGTTGAATATTTATTCTCTTCTCATGTATACACGTATGCACTTCAATTTTAATTCTCCGGCACTTTTATTTCCTCTGTGCACTTTTACTTGTTCACTTTTGACTTTTCATGTTTTTTTAAGAATTAATAAAGTACTCCCTCCGTCCTATATTACTTGGCCACATTGCTAAAAATTTCTAATATTTCTATTATATATAAGTGTCCAAGAGGGGCGAACACGGCACCAACAAATTGTACAAAAAGTTGTCCCAGTTGTACACTAAATTTAGACTTATTTCAATTGTACTTGGTTTTTTTCTTTTGTTTTTCAGTTGTGGGTCCACTTCATTTAACAAGTACTACTACTTGATTTGCCACCTATTCTCTGTACACGTATATTCCACTTTTACGTTATCATATTTCTTTACTTCTGCACTTCGTTTTATTACTCTATTATAGAAAGCACATGAAATTGTACTCTAAGCAGGGACTAACATGTACATATTTCAGAAGTTTAACATTAATTTTACCTATTGTATGTTTACTTTTTAAGTCCTCGCGTGTTCGCTATGTCTCAATTATCCTTTCATTTCCTTCATTTGGCATATAGTCCCTCTGTCTCAATTTGCGTGTCTAAGTTTGACTAGACACGGAGTTTAAGAAATAAAGATAGACTTTTGAATCTTGTGGTTCTAAATTAAAAATGTGTTTAATATAATAAAATATCCTTTGAATCTTGTGATTATAAACTTGACACGTAGGATATTTGAATTGTCAACTTACTAAATATAAAAAGAGGCGGACATAACTAAAATAAGATAAGTTTTAACAACAATTGAGAAATTAAGAGGAAAAATAAGAGGAAAAGAAGCAAATGCTGCTTGGTGGTTCATATAGTTGGTACTCTGAATTTGAGATTTTCTTTTAATTTTTCCTGTTTAAATTAGAGTTTTGTTATTAATTTTGATAAGTTTATTCCACAAATTTCTTTGTTAATTAGATCTAACGCAGTGTCTCAATTGTCCTTTCATTTGACATATACTCCCTCTGACTTAATTTAAGTGTCTAAGTTTGACTAGACACAGCGTTTAAGAAATAAAAATACACTTTTGAATCTTGTGGTTCTAAATTAAAAATGTGTATAGTATAATAAAATATCCTTTGAATCTTGTGATTATAAACTTGACATGTAGAATTTTTGAATTATCAACTTACTATATATAAAAAGAGGCGGACATAACCAAAATAAGACAAATTTTAATAATAATTGAGAAAGTAAGGGGAAAAATAAGAGGAAAAGAAACAAAATAGGGAGACTCACTAAAGAGAATCGCGATATACTTTACAAAATATACAAATCATAAAAATTAACTAAAGTGAATAACCAAATTAATTATATTGGATCCCGTGCATCCCACGGACATAGTTTGCTAGTTACTTTACAAAGGTGGAATTTCAGTCAGTAGGCTCCACCATTCTTGTGGGTCCACTGTAATGGCTGACATAATTTGGCAACTAAAGGAACGTGTAAGAGGGTAGAATGGTCCACATGATCAAAAGTTTATGAAGAGGCAACGGTACCAATACAAAATTAACCAATCAAAATAGCACAGAAGTGTATAATGTCATATTTAGCCCCATTGGACAGCTAGCACACATGTTGACGGAGTGCTGCCTGCAAACTCCCTCTTATAGAATAAGATAAGAGAATTTGCCAATTTGGCAATAACTGAAAAAGTCTTTTAAAGATGGAAGTGAGGGGAAATCTCATAACTAGTGAGATTAGAGCCCTTTTTTGCAAAATAATAAAAATAAAAATAGTGATATTATTTCTTTTCAAAATGTACCAATCTTTTCTTTTAAAATGTAGCATGTACACTGTATGTACAATATCAAAGTACATATACTAGTACACTGTATATGTTACGATATATATACTGATCGCGATTCATTGTATATATAAATGTATATACATTGCATACAATAATTGAATCTATAATTTAGAGATATGTGTATCAGTGTATATATGCTATAAAATGTAAAACATAGCTATGTATTGTAATTATTTTAAAGTACTGCTAGAAAGTACAATTATGGAGTATAATTAGTTACATTAGGCAATTTTTCCAAGAAGTAATTGCATTATTTTCAGCATGATTTATGATTCTCCTTTAATTTTTGAAATATATGCCTGTTGTCCTTGAAGTACCGACAATCACTAATTTTAGTCCTTATAATAACTCATCAAACATATCTAATCTTTAATTAATCAAAATATACACTTTTGATTCCTCTACTAGTGAATTTTCACAAGTTTAACGAATTAATTACTAATGCTATTAAACCATTCAATGATCAATGCTTTGTTAAATTCGTGTTATTTTACTCCGGGTTTAAGAATATTATATTTTTAAAAATAATCTGGATATATAATTTAATCTAAATACATTACTCCCCCTATTTTAATTTGTTTGTCTGGTTTTGAGACTTGGCACGGAGTTAAAGAAATTAAAGAAAACTTTTGAATCTTGTGAACTTAAACTAAAGATATATAGAATGTACCAAAGTGTCTTTTAATTTTGTGGCCTTAAACATGTCACGTGGAAGTTGGAATTAAAGAGTTGTCAAAAAGGGAAAGACCCATTCTTTTTTATAAACAGAATAAAAAGGAAAGTAAAATAAATGAATTGAAATAGTGGAAGTATTTATTTAAAAATATCACAATGTAAACTCTTGTTAAATACTAATGGACTAATACGACAATCAATTTATTTGGTTTTGCCAGATATTGATGAATGTGCAGATCCAAGCACCAACTCATGTGAAATGACCTGCACAAACATCCCGGGAAGTTATAATTGCTCTTGTCCTAATGGATATACTGGTGATGGCAAAAAGGATGGTCGTGGTTGTATTGCTTCGTACTCTGAGTTTCCATGGATCAAGTTCTCTATAGGTAAATATCTTGGAAGACTTTCATAACCAAATTAAGATACTAGTATTACTTTACCATGCTAGAAGATGACTAATTAGGAAGTATGACGTTCTCTTTTACTGCATGGTGCATATCACTAATTATTTTTTCACCTCATTTCAAACTATTTTTGCAAGCTTTTCTTATTTAATTGACATTTTAGTTTTAGATGTTTTCTTTTATACAACACAAAATATGTGGCAGAGAAGTATTTTATTTTCCCTTAAAATTGATGTTTTGTATGTCCTTATTACGAAATAAAAGAAACGTATTTATTCATTTGGTCTATGATACAAAACTTTCTTTTATGTGTTTGAAACAGCCACTCGAAAATCAATTTGTTAGCATACACACACTCAATAGCAAAATGTAATGAACACATTCCTGTACATTTGAGTTGAAATAGATAATAAATGTTCAATTCCACTAATTACACAGGTATGGGAGTCGGCTTTATGTCCCTAGCGATTGTGATAACTTGGCTTTATTTCAGCATCAAGAAAAGAAATTTGATTAAAATCAGAGATAAATTCTTCCAGCAAAATGGTGGTTTATTATTGAAACACAGAATCTCCACTAACGAGGGTGGTGTGGAAGCCAAAAAAGTTTTTACTGCTGAGGAGCTCAAGAAAGCTACAAACAATTATGCCAACGACAGAATTATCGGTCGTGGTGCCAATGGGATTGCATATAAAGGCTTGTTGTCTGATAAACGCATAGTTGCTATTAAAAGATCTAAAATTGTGGACGAGAGTCAAATAGAGCAATTTGTAAATGAGGTGCTTATTCTTACTCAAGTCATGAACCATCGGAATGTGGTGAGGCTCTTCGGGTGTTGTTTAGAAGTTGAAGTTCCTTTGTTGGTGTATGAGTATGTCTCTGAAGGAACTCTTTACGAGCACATTCACAATCAACATGGAAAGTCACCTTGGTTATCTTGGCAAAACCGTTTGAGAATTGCGACAGAGATAGCAAGTGCACTTGCTTACCTTCATTCATTTGTATCCATGCCTATAATTCACAGAGACATCAAGTCTGCCAACATATTGTTAGACAATGATTACATAGCTAAAGTGGCAGATTTTGGAGCTTCAAGGTTAATTCCTTTGGATCAAACACATGTGGCTACGTTAGTTCAAGGGACGTTAGGGTACTTCGATCCTGAATATTTCAGCACAAGTCGATTGACGGAGAAAAGTGACGTTTATAGCTTTGGAGTCGTTCTAGCTGAACTTTTGACGGGGTTGAAACCTATCATTAGAGCTAGAAACGAAGTGGACATGAATTTGACGGATTTTTTTGTTTTGTCCATGAATAAGAATCTCTTGTTTCAAATTCTTGATCGTCGTGTCTTGCGAGAAGGGAGTCTTGATCAACTTCAAATGGTAGCTGAGCTGGTGAAGAACTGCCTTCGCTCGCATGGAGAAGATAGGCCTACAATGAAGGAAGTGGCTGGTGAACTTGAAGGTATGAGGAAATTAACTAGGAACCCTTGGTTGAATCAACATGGACATGAAGAGAATGAGGACGAATCATCAGATCTTTACACGATTCCAATTAACTCTAGGTAATGTAGATTCGTCCAGTTTATCCGGAAAATAGAATTCGGATAGCTCTCATGTATTAATGTTGAATCCTATTGATAGTCCAAGTTGGTCCAAATTCTAGGCGACTAATAATGATATAAGATTATGTGTTACTTTCCCCGTCCCTCTGTTTTTTTTCATAATGAATGTATTAATGTAATTTTCTTTCCTTTCATTTTTAGTTTTTCTTTTGTTCTCAGGGGTTTTCTTTTTGTTATTCTTCTTTTTAGTGTTGGAGGAATGTAAAATAGAACGTTCAAACATGAAAATTAAGCACTTGGGCTTGGATGAACATAAACATCCCCCCTAAATTTAATTTAGATTAGCTCTATGCCTTTTGGATGTTTAAAGTGAGTGTTATTAAGACTTCTTGTCTTGGGCCTTTTAGCACTACATCAAAACCTAAGTATGCCTTTGTGAAAGCTGTGAAAAAGGAAGTTCCGTGTCAAGCATTTTTAGGACATAGGTTGCAGAATGATAAGTAACTTAGAGCCCGTTTGGATTGACTTATAAGTTGCTTATAAGTTGTTTTCAGTTTTTTTGAGTGTTTGGCTGGCCAGCTTAAAGTCATTTTGTGCTTAAAATAAACTCAAAAAAATAATTGGGCCCATTTGACTTAGCTTATCTAAAGCAGCTTATAAGCTGAAAAGAGCTTATAAGCCAAAAAAAAAAGTTAGACTACCCCAATTTATTTTTTTAGCTTATAAGCTGTTTGCAGCTTATAGGCATAAGCCCATCCAAACAGGCTCTTAATCACTATGCTTTATTCAGGGCTGGTGATGCAAAAGATGTTCTTGAGCCTACTCCAAGCCATTTCTTACTTAGAATATAAAATGTCCACTGACAACAAGCAAAAATTAATGCCTGTTTTGAAGTGGGAACAATTACAAGATAAATTCAAGCTTGTGTAGAACCACGAATGAGCTTGGATAATGCTAGCTAATTAACTACCAGTAGAGGTGTACAAAGAAAACCCACAAACCGCACCAAACTAATAATCCGAATCAAACCGAGAAAAAAATCCGATTAGTATTTGGTTTGACTTGGTTTGGTATTGGAAAAAAAACCCGAGCCTAATTGGTTTGGTTTGATTTTAACTAAAAATAGTCAAACTGAACCAAACCAACCCGACATTACATGTATACAAATTTTTAATATGTTTTATACATAAAAGGTTTACTTATAATGTAATTTATAAAGATTTCTTATGTTTTTTCATAGTTTTTCTCTTTTAACATCTTATTTCAAGCTTGGATTTAGAATTTTGAATGTTCAAATAAGTTTTATAATCACCCATAAATGTTATTAACTCAAATAAAATCCAAACCAAACCAAACCAAATCAATACTAATGGTTTAACAAAAGTAATTTAGTCCTAATTAACACTAGGAATGGCCATAATGTTGGATATCTATTCTTTAGTTTGCATTGTTAATTCAGACAATAAAAATACATAACTTAATTTTTTTTGTTTCATCTAATTAATAATTATTAGCCGTAATTATTTTAGCATGATTAGTATTTTTAGATGACGATCAGTTTCATTAGCCTTATTAATTGGCAATATTTATGTTATGCTATTTTTTTTTGTTGAATATTTTATAATAATGTCATCCCTCATTTCACATTTTTGTTATTTTCTTAAGAAACACCGTAATTTTATAGTTGTATCTTACTAGGACTAAAAAAATATTGAAGTAAAAGTTATATTTTGTATGAAGATTTTTACGGGAAAAAAAAATGAAAAATCCGAAAAAAAATGAAAAAGTCAAAAAATCCGACTTTAATAATTTGGTTTGGTTTATCGATTTAAAAAACCGATATAATTGATCTGATTTGATATTTAAAAAGCCCGAACCAACCTGTCCATGTACACCCCTAACTACCCGTCCTTGTTTACAACAATTAATGCCTTCACTCATCGTTAGTTGTGTTCAATTTTAGTTCGATTATGATTTGAGCTGATAAAAACATTGTTCTTTGCACCTTTTAATCGGGCTACAATGGTGAAAATGTCTTATAAATGTCTCAAGGCATTTGTCAGCTGATCAGCTGTTATGATAGTTACTAATTACTCCATTAGTCAATCCCAAAAAGAATAATATCTTTCTAAATTAAGTTATAATAATTTATGTCACGACCCAGCTAGGGGCCGCGACGGGTACCCGGGGCTAACCACCGAGCACCACTCGTTCTATGTCTCATCATACTCATTTCATGCTCTTTTATTACTTTTATACTCAAATCGTAGGAAAATCATATTTCATATAAAACATAAATACTTATATATATGCCTCTTGGCCATCAAAATAACATTTATACTATATAGCATCTCGTGAGACCATCTAACCCACATTGCGTATCTGCGAGCCTCTACTAGAGTACTAGACATATGGACGGGACAAGACCCCGTCATGCCCAAAATATATATACATATATATACACAAAAGTATAAACCCGATTAGCACCTCCGGAATAATGGAGTGCTCCTGAAATTCTGCTGATAGCTCCTATAAGTCTGCGTCGTCTCCCTGTCTACCTGTGGGCATGAACACAGCGTCCAAAGAAAAAGGACGTCAGTACGAATATTGTACTGAGTATGTAAGGCAAAACAATGAAAATACGTCAATGAGATGAATGAAGCATCAATAAGGATGCAACTGTATATGACTGTAACTTATAGACGAAATAACACATGCTGACTTACTCATAATCATCATCATCTCATGTATGCAACAATGTAAAAGCTGCCCGTCCATATAGGTACGGTGTGATAATATATAAGCTGCCCGTCCATGTAGGAGCAGTGTAATAATCATAGCCTGCGTCCAGGCCTGTGAGGACCCACAGCTGGGCGCTAACCATACTGTGAACCCCTGGGTACAGCTGGGCGCTAACCATACTGACCCCATGAACATGCGTACATACATACATACATGACATGCATACTCAGGTATTGTATGGGCAGGTGCCAACAGACAATTCGATATACGCTGCAGCGGCTGGTATCGAACCCGTGACCTCCCCCCTTTTGTTTTCCCAAAGGAGACGACTCTTTTAACTGGGCTTTTAACTCTTTTAACTCTGCTGGGGCCATTCTGTATGGCGGAATAGATATCGGCTGAGTATCGGGAAGTAAATCAATTCCAAACTCAATTTCCCTGTCAGGAGGGACTCCTGGAAGATCTTCCGGAAAGACTTCCGTAAATTCATTTACAACTGGAACAAATTGGAGAGTTGGAGTCTGAGCATCTGAATCTTTGACTCGAACTAGATGGTAGATATAGCCTTTGGAAATCATTTTTCTGGCCTTTAGGTAAGAAATGAATCTACCCCTGGGTACTACTGAATTACCCTTCCATTCTATGACTGGCTCCTTAGGAAACTCAAATCTTACCACCTTAGTTCTACAACATACTGCGGCATAACATGAAGCTAACCAATCCATACCCATGATCACATCGAAGTCTACCATTTCTAATTCTGCTAAATCAGCTATCGTTCTGCGGTGGTAGACTAAAACTGGGCAACCCCTATACATATGTCTAACTGTGAGTGATTCCCCAACGGGGGTGGACACCTCAAAGGGTTCATACAATTTTTCAGGTTCAATACCAAATTTCTTAGCAACAAAAGGGGTTACATACGATAGAGTGGATCCTGGGTCAATAAGGGCATATACATCGAAAGTGAAAACTGTTAGAGTACCTGTAACAACATCTGCTCGAGCTTCTGTATCCTGACGACCTGTCAATGCATACATGTGGTTTCGCCCCCCTCTTGTGTTTCCAGACCTAGCTGCATTGTCCCCTCGCTGGGCCTGATTTTTACGAGGGACTGCTGGATTGGTGGGCTGCGCCACGTTGCCTCCGGTACCTTGCCTAGCTGATGGACAATCTTTCTGAATATGGCCCCTCTGGCCACAACCATAACATACATTCCTGCCCATGAGACACTCACCTAAGTGTTTCTTATTACATTTGCCGCATATCGGATAATTATAATTCGACTGACCCCCACTAGTTTGAGAGTACGAACTTGATGGCCTGAAATTCTGCCTCTTATCATTGCGGAACTTAGGAGGTGGGGCACTTGCTGTGGACGGATCAGGTGCTGCTGACCTGTTCTTGAAGAAGTTCCTATTTCGGTTCCCGCTGAACTGTCCGGTGGATTTGACCCTCTTGTTGTACTCCTTGTCTTTCTCTTTTTGTAAGGCTTCTTCCTCCCTTAGCCTTGTCTCCTTGCCCTGCACAAAAGCAACCATCTTGGAAATAGTCATGGTCCCATTTTGTGCAACAATATTGGCTCCATCATACAAATAGGAATCAAGACCTCCCACGAATCTTCTCACTCTTGCCCTCATATCAGGTACCATGTGTGGGGCATGCTTTGCCAGACTAACGAATTCCAGATAGTATTCTTGAACTGGCCTGCCATTTTGCTTAAGTTTCAGGAACTGTTCGGCCTTAGCCTCTCGGAGCTCTATTGGCATAAAGTGGTCTAGGAATGCGCTAGCAAATTCATCCCATGTAGCATCAGGTGCACTCTCACCTCGGGACAATTCCCAAGATTCATACCACGTGTTAGCAATGCCCTGTAATTGATGAGCTCCAAAAGTAGCTACTTCGGTTTCGGTAACTGTCATAATCCTGAAGATCTTTTGGAGAGCGTCAATGTAGTCCTGGGGATCTTCATCCTTTTTCGTTCCCGTGAATACTGGGGGATTCATTCTGAGAAAGTCCTTTGCCTTAGAAGACTCCCCATTACCTCCTGAACTTGATCCAGTTTCTTGACGTTGGGCCTGAGCTGCTACTAGCTGGGTGAGCATATTAATAGCACTCCTAACATCCCTATCCGAAGCATTAGGAGGTGTAACAGTAGAGGCGGTTGGAGCTGTTGCCTGAGTCGGAACAGTATCTTCGTGAGCTACTTCGGCGGCAGCCCTTTGGCTAGTGGCTGTGTTTTTCTTCTTGTAAGTTCTTTTGTAAGGCATTTTCTGAAAACACGTATACGCACGAGTTAGGAAACCATCCTAAAAATACTGCTCTAACTGCACGATCTAGAATATGAAAGAAATGAGACAATCCTGAATGTCTTGGTGGTCAACTGTTTATATGTGTGGGGCCCTCACACATATAAAAGAGACCCCGCTAGACACGGTTTCATAGACTCCCTAAAGACACTTGAACCTAAGCTCTGATACCAAGCTTTGTCACGCCCCGAACCATGGCCTGGACGTAACACGGCACTCGGTGCCTGACTACATGTGACCGAGCGAACCACATGACTTGCTGAACTAACATGATTTCATATTATAAGCGGAATATGACGTGAATGCATAATGAGCCTTTGTAAAACATAATAAGTCATAATACATAATAAAGTACTTGTTAAACATGAGTGTGCCAAAATGGCTATATGACTCCAAATGTCTATCATGACATAACTGACTTGTCTAGTCTATGAAACCTCTATTATGAGTCTGACTGGAAATCATAATTACTGGGACAAGGCCCCCAGCATACCTTTACATGCAAAACTACATAGAGAATACAATGCTTAAAACCCCGAATGAAATGGGGCTCACCAATAAGCTGGTACGGGCAAGTCTTAATGATCAGAAGCGTCGTCCTGTAAATCCGTACCTGCATCGTGAAATACAGGCCCCCGGGCAATAAAAGGGGACGTCAGCACATTGAATGTACTGGTATGTAAAGCAACCGGAAGAACAACATGGTAAGAACTGAAAACTGAAAACTGGGACATGAACATGAGCATGAGCATGAGTACATAACATGGAATTGAAACTGAAACTGAGTACTGAAACTGAACATAAAACATGAGTACTGTAAGCATGAGATAATATGAAATGATCTGTAATAATCTGTAATACCGACATAAACCACCACGGGGAGAAGCGTGGAGTCTGATCTCTGCCCGATCAGCTAAGCCATCTCGTACCTTGCCGGGGCACAAGACATGAACATAACATGAATGGATCCAAATCCCTCAATGGGGAACATATGAAGGAATCGTCCTACTGGGCGGAGCGATTCTTATCCTACGTTGGCATACGTAGTTTCAGGCTATCTGAGCCTTCTCGGTATTATTACAACTCCCGAACATGAAAATAATATAGTTGGCTAAGAAGCCCATGACTTTCGTGAATTAACTTGTACTTGTCTTGAAATCATGATTTTCACGAAAGGACTTGTAAACATATTTTCATGAAATAACTTGTAAACTTGATCATGAGAAATACCATAATGCATAATCATTTGTTTGTAGTTGACTTGAAAACATGTTTATAACTTGCAAAACAACTCATGCAGTTTCATATGAACATAATGAGAACACATGAGAAAGAATTCATGATTCATGGATTAAGCTAGGATTCCTAATGTCCGAAATGGAAAGTTAGGAACACAATCACGAACAAGTATACGGAATTCATGTACATACATACATAATTACGGGCTACCAATATGTTGGGTTTAATGCCCTAGGATTTGTACTTCATAGATATTACTAAACGAATCATGGGGAAGAACATAGAAGTTCGCACATGTGGATGGAAGTTCTACATACCTTAACTTCCCGCTTTTGGGCGTATCACAATGTCCTTCAATCCCTTCAACTTCAATCTATAGTAATACAAGTCATAGGGATTCTATATTAGCAACAATATCCATGTTTTGTTCATCTAAGCATTTTATCAAACACTTAGTGGGCATGAAGCTCTATAACCCTCATAAATGGTGTTTTCTTCACCAAATCCCCATTCTTTTACTTCTAGCTAATACTACAATCTCAATTAGATGTAATTAACATCATTCTTCATCATCCATATGAATACAACAATCTCATTTCAACAATCCAACAATTCTAGCATAGTTCATATAATTCTCTTCCACAAACCCAATTATTATTCTCCCAGGAATTCATCAATTCACAACTATAAATGATTAGGGAGTAGAAACATTACCTTTTTGGGTAGTCACCACGAAATCAACACCCCCAAGTCCGATTTTTAGCTTAAAATGACGGCAACAACTTGTACTACACTTTATCCTTCACGAGCTTCGGGATTTGGGGCCTTAAACTTGGTTGATTTTCTACTTTCTCTCTCTATATCTCCTCTCTCTCACTTCCTCTCTCTAAAAATCTGAAATTTGAGGGAAATGGAGGCTGCTAGGGTTTTCATTTCCCTTAAATACTAAGTGGGAAATGGGTTGACCCAACTTGAAAACGGGTTGGGACCTATCTGTCTTAAAACGTCCATATCTCCCTATCCCGACGTCGCCTGTGAACCCACAACCTATGGTTGGAAAGGTTTTTCAATTATCTACAACTTTAATTCTTTGAGTTTTCCCAAATTCTCAACTTACGATAGGGTTATGGCCTCCCGAAGTCAGGTGACCCGAAACGTACATACGGACCAAGATACGGTCACTGTTACGGTCCCGTAACACAAGGGACGGACCGTAACTTGGTACCGTAACTTGGTACCGTAACTTGGTGAAAATTTCCAGTGAGGTTCTGGAAATTTTCGATGCGTTACGGTCCACTGTTACGGCCCGTAACACGTGTTACGGTCCGTAACGTCACGTTACGCTGGCAGAATTTCCAGCGAACAGTCTTCAGTAAAATGGGCATAACTCTTTGCACGGATGTACGTTTGACCCCCATAATATACCGTTGGAAATCTATTTCAAAGGGCTACAACTTTCATCAAGGAAGTTGTCCCAAATTCCAAATTAATAATGGGGCTATGGTCGTTGGAAGTAAGACCTTCTATAAACTCACTTGCAAACATGCCCCGTAGAGTGGTTTTCAACTTTGCTTTGCCCAAAGACTCTTCTCATGTATTGATTGGGTTTCAAACATCATTTATACACTATTCAAATTGGGTTTATTATACCCCCATCTTATGATACAAATCTTAGCCCGAAGCTACGAGGTGTTACAATATCTCCCCCTTGGGATCATTCGTCCTCGAATGATAAACGTTCGGGATTCTACAAAAATTTCGCCAGAGTTTCCCCTGTAATAAGGCACTACCAACCTGTCACAACAACCCATAATATCATTGCCTCACAGGGCTACATCACAATAGCATTATAAGTTGGCCACACACGACCAAAAGCATGAAAAGAAAGCTTACATACCTCAAAATCTTGGTGCTTCATCATAAATCTCTTCTGCAGGCTGAAACAAGTGCGGGTACCTGGATTTCATATCCTCCTCGGCTTCCCATGTAGCTTCCTCAACTTTCTGACTCCTCCACAGGACTTTCACTGAGGCTACTTCCTTAGTTCTCAACTTGCGAACTTGACGATCAAGAATGGCTACAGGGGTTTCCTCATAGGTGAGGCCATCCTTAACTGTTATAGCATCAGCAGGAACAACCAACGAAGGGTCTCCCACACACTTCTTCAACATGGACACATGAAACACGGGATGTATAGCAGCCAAATGTTGTGGCAACTCAAGTTCATAAGCTACTAGACCGACCTTTCGTAAAATTCTGTAAGGTCCAATATATCTGGGACTGAGCTTCCCTTTCTTGCCAAATCGCATAACACCCTTCATAGGTGAGACTTTAAGGAACACCCAATCATCAACTGAAAATTCTAAGTCCCTTCGCCTCACATCTGCGTAAGACTTCTGGCGACTCTGAGCCGTTTTCAAACGCTCCTGTATTAACTTGACTTTCTCCATAGCCTGATAAACCAAATCTGGTCCTAACAACTCTGCTTCACCAACTTCGAACCAACCGATTGGTGATCTGCACCTTCGCCCATACAGAGCCTCAAATGGTGCCATCCCAATACTAGCATGATAACTGTTATTATAAGAAAACTCAATGAGAGGTAAATGGTCATCCCAATTACCTTTGAAATCCAAGACGCATGCTCTCAACATGTCCTCTAGGGTCTGAATAGTACGCTCTGCTTGGCCATCTGTCTGCGGATGAAAAGCTGTGCTAAGGTTCACCTTGGTACCCAATCCTTTCTGAAAGGATTTCCAGAAATTCGCTGTAAACTGAGCACCGCGATCTGAAATAATGGACACTGGTGTCCCATGCAATCTGACAATCTCACTAACATACAGTTTGGCATAGTCTTCTGCTGAATATGTGGTCTTGACTGGCAAAAAGTGTGCTGACTTAGTAAGCCGGTCAACGATCACCCAAATAGAGTCATGTCTCTTAGCTGAACGAGGTAAACCTGATACGAAATCCATATTGATCATTTCCCATTTCCAGACAGGAATATCAATATTCTGAGCCAAGCCACCAGGCCTCTGGTGTTCGGCTTTCACCTGCTGACAATTCGGGCACTTAGCTACAAAATCTGCCACATTCTTCTTCATATCGTTCCACCAGTAAATCTCCTTGAGATCATGATACATCTTAGTGGAACCTGGGTGAATGGAATACCTGGAATTGTGGGCTTCTGACATGATTCGCTCTCTGAGCCCATCTACATCTGGGACACATAATCTACCTCGGTACCTCAAGGTACCATCATCTCCCCCTTGTTCGAAAGTCGTCGTCTTATGCTTGTGAATTCCCTCTTTCAGCTGCAACAAGTAGGGATCATTAAACTGTTTCTCCTTGACTTCAACGACTAAAGAGGAAAGAGCCCTATTCTGAACAACCACACCACCATCCTCGGAGTCCAAAAGTCGAACTCCAAGATTGGCCAAACGGTGAACTTCCTTTGTCATAACTCTCTTATCCACGTCCACATGGGCTAAACTTCCCATGGAATGCCGACTAAGAGCATCAGCTACAATATTCGCTTTCCCCGGATGATAGAGAATATCCACATCATAATCCTTAAGCAATTCGAGCCATCTCCTCTGTCTAAGATTTAGCTCCCTTTGCTTGAAGATATACTGCAGGCTTTTATGATCTGTGAAAATATCAACATGCACTCCATACAAGTAATGACGCCATATCTTAAGTGCAAAAACTACAGCTGCCAACTCTAAGTCATGAGTCGGATAATTATTTTCGTGAACCTTGAGCTGACGAGATGCATAAGCTACAACCTTACCATGCTGCATTAAGACACATCCGAGACCAACTCCTGAAGCATCACACTAAACCACGAACCCTTCAGTTCCCTCTGGCAAAGTCAAAACTGGAGCAGAAGTCAATCTCTTCTTCAACTCTTCAAAGCTTCGCTCACAAGCATCTGACCATTGAAACTTAACTTTCTTCTGAGTCAACTTAGTCAATGGAGCAGAGATAGAAGAAAATCCTTCTACGAAGCGTCGATAATAGCCTGCCAGGCCCAAGAAACTTCTTATATCAAAAACTGAGGTGGGTCTGGGCCAACTCTTTACGGCGTCAATCTTCTGAGAATCAACTTTAACACCTTCACCCGAGATCACGTGGCCTAAGAATGCCACCGATTTAAGCCAAAACTCACACTTTGAAAATTTTGCAAAAAGCTCGCGATCCTTAAGAGTCTGCAACACTATTCTGAGATTTTCTGCATGTTCGGCCTCATTACGAGAATACACCAAAATATCGTCAATAAAGACAATGACAAATAAATCGAGATAAGGCTTGAAGACCCTGTTCATAAGATCCATGAAAGCAGCTGGTGCATTTGTCAACCCAAATGACATAACAAGAAATTCGAAATGGCCATAACGGGTCCTAAAAGCTGTCTTAGGAATATCCACTTCTTTAACCTTCAACTGATGATAACCTGTCCTGAGATCAATCTTGACAAAACATTGGGCGCCTTGCAGCTGATCAAATAAGTCATCGATCCTAGGAAGAGGGTACCTGTTCTTAATGGTGACCTTGTTCAGCTGACGGTAATCTATACACATACGTAAAGAACCATCCTTCTTTCGGACAAATAAGACTGGTGCACCCCAAGGCGAAACACTAGGCCTAATAAACCCCTTATCAAGTAGATCTTTTAACTGGGCTTTTAACTCTTTTAACTCTGCTGGGGCCATTCTGTATGGCGGAATAGATATCGGCTGAGTATCGGGAAGTAAATCAATTCCAAACTCAATTTCCCTGTCAGGAGGGACTCCTGGAAGATCTTCCGGAAATTCATTTACAACTGGAACAGATTGGAGAGTTGGAGTCTGAGCATCTGAATCTTTGACTCGAACTAGATGGTAGATATAGCCTTTGGAAATCATTTTTCTGGCCTTTAGGTAAGAAATGAATCTACCCCTGGGTACTACTGAATTACCCTTCCATTCTATGACTGGCTCCTTAGGAAACTCAAATCTTACCACCTTAGTTCTACAACATACTGCGGCATAACATGAAGCTAACCAATCCATACCCATGATCACATCGAAGTCTACCATTTCTAATTCTGCTAAATCAGCTATCGTTCTGCGGTGGTAGACTAAAACTGGGCAACCCCTATACATATGTCTAACTGTAAGTGATTCCCCAACGGGGGTGGACACCTCAAAGGGTTCATACAATTTTTCAGGTTCAATACCAAATTTCTTAGCAACAAAAGGGGTTACATACGATAGAGTGGATCCTGGGTCAATAAGGGCATATACATCGAAAGTGAAAACTGTTAGAGTACCTGTAACAACATCTGCTCGAGCTTCTGTATCCTGACGACCTGTCAATGCATACATGTGGTTTCGCCCCCCTCTTGTGTTTCCAGACCTAGCTGCATTGTCCCCTCGCTGGGCCTGATTTTTACGAGGGACTGCTGGATTGGTGGGCTGCGCCACGTTGCCTCCGGTACCTTGCCTAGCTGATGGACAATCTTTCTGAATATGGCCCCTCTGGCCACAACCATAACATACATTCCTGCCCATGAGACACTCACCTAAGTGTTTCTTATTACATTTGCCGCATATCGGATAATTATAATTCGACTGACCCCCACTAGTTTGAGAGTACGAACTTGATGGCCTGAAATTCTGCCTCTTATCATTGCGGAACTTAGGAGGTGGGGCACTTGCTGTGGACGGATCAGGTGCTGCTGACCTGTTCTTGAAGAAGTTCCTATTTCGGTTCCCGCTGAACTGTCCGGTGGATTTGACCCTCTTGTTGTACTCCTTGTCTTTCTCTTTTTGTAAGGCTTCTTCCTCCCTTAGCCTTGTCTCCTTGCCCTGCACAAAAGCAACCATCTTGGAAATAGTCATGGTCCCATTTTGTGCAACAATATTGGCTCCATCATACAAATAGGAATCAAGACCTCCCACGAATCTTCTCACTCTTGCCCTCATATCAGGTACCATGTGTGGGGCATGCTTTGCCAGACTAACGAATTCCAGATAGTATTCTTGAACTGGCCTGCCATTTTGCTTAAGTTTCAGGAACTGTTCGGCCTTAGCCTCTCGGAGCTCTATTGGCATAAAGTGGTCTAGGAATGCGCTAGCAAATTCATCCCATGTAGCATCAGGTGCACTCTCACCTCGGGACAATTCCCAAGATTCATACCACGTGTTAGCAATGCCCTGTAATTGATGAGCTCCAAAAGTAGCTACTTCGGTTTCGGTAACTGTCATAATCCTGAAGATCTTTTGGAGAGCGTCAATGTAGTCCTGGGGATCTTCATCCTTTTTCGTTCCCGTGAATACTGGGGGATTCATTCTGAGAAAGTCCTTTGCCTTAGAAGACTCCCCATTACCTCCTGAACTTGATCCAGTTTCTTGACGTTGGGCCTGAGCTGCTACTAGCTGGGTGAGCATATTAATAGCACTCCTAACATCCCTATCCGAAGCATTAGGAGGTGTAACAGTAGAGGCGGTTGGAGCTGTTGCCTGAGTCGGAACAGTATCTTC
Source organism: Lycium barbarum (assembly GCF_019175385.1). Classification (NCBI taxonomy): domain Eukaryota; kingdom Viridiplantae; phylum Streptophyta; class Magnoliopsida; order Solanales; family Solanaceae; genus Lycium; species Lycium barbarum. The sequence continues at coordinate 114,328,635 of NC_083344.1, read as the reverse complement.
GTGAGCTACTTCGGCGGCAGCCCTTTGGCTAGTGGCTGTGTTTTTCTTCTTGTAAGTTCTTTTGTAAGGCATTTTCTGAAAACACGTATACGCACGAGTTAGGAAACCATCCTAAAAATACTGCTCTAACTGCACGATCTAGAATATGAAAGAAATGAGACAATCCTGAATGTCTTGGTGGTCAACTGTTTATATGTGTGGGGCCCTCACACATATAAAAGAGACCCCGCTAGACACGGTTTCATAGACTCCCTAAAGACACTTGAACCTAAGCTCTGATACCAAGCTTTGTCACGCCCCGAACCATGGCCTGGACGTAACACGGCACTCGGTGCCTGACTACATGTGACCGAGCGAACCACATGACTTGCTGAACTAACATGATTTCATATTATAAGCGGAATATGACGTGAATGCATAATGAGCCTTTGTAAAACATAATAAGTCATAATACATAATAAAGTACTTGTTAAACATGAGTGTGCCAAAATGGCTATATGACTCCAAATGTCTATCATGACATAACTGACTTGTCTAGTCTATGAAACCTCTATTATGAGTCTGACTGGAAATCATAATTACTGGGACAAGGCCCCCAGCATACCTTTACATGCAAAACTACATAGAGAATACAATGCTTAAAACCCCGAATGAAATGGGGCTCACCAATAAGCTGGTACGGGCAAGTCTTAATGATCAGAAGCGTCGTCCTGTAAATCCGTACCTGCATCGTGAAATACAGGCCCCCGGGCAATAAAAGGGGACGTCAGCACATTGAATGTACTGGTATGTAAAGCAACCGGAAGAACAACATGGTAAGAACTGAAAACTGAAAACTGGGACATGAACATGAGCATGAGCATGAGTACATAACATGGAATTGAAACTGAAACTGAGTACTGAAACTGAACATAAAACATGAGTACTGTAAGCATGAGATAATATGAAATGATCTGTAATAATCTGTAATACCGACATAAACCACCACGGGGAGAAGCGTGGAGTCTGATCTCTGCCCGATCAGCTAAGCCATCTCGTACCTTGCCGGGGCACAAGACATGAACATAACATGAATGGATCCAAATCCCTCAATGGGGAACATATGAAGGAATCGTCCTACTGGGCGGAGCGATTCTTATCCTACGTTGGCATACGTAGTTTCAGGCTATCTGAGCCTTCTCGGTATTATTACAACTCCCGAACATGAAAATAATATAGTTGGCTAAGAAGCCCATGACTTTCGTGAATTAACTTGTACTTGTCTTGAAATCATGATTTTCACGAAAGGACTTGTAAACATATTTTCATGAAATAACTTGTAAACTTGATCATGAGAAATACCATAATGCATAATCATTTGTTTGTAGTTGACTTGAAAACATGTTTATAACTTTCAAAACAACTCATGCAGTTTCATATGAACATAATGAGAACACATGAGAAAGAATTCATGATTCATGGATTAAGCTAGGATTCCTAATGTCCGAAATGGAAAGTTAGGAACACAATCACGAACAAGTATACGGAATTCATGTACATACATACATAATTACGGGCTACCAATATGTTGGGTTTAATGCCCTAGGATTTGTACTTCATAGATATTACTAAACGAATCATGGGGAAGAACATAGAAGTTCCCACATGTGGATGGAAGTTCTACATACCTTAACTTCCCGCTTTTGGGCGTATCACAATGTCCTTCAATCCCTTCAACTTCAATCTATAGTAATACAAGTCATAGGGATTCTATATTAGCAACAATATCCATGTTTTGTTCATCTAAGCATTTTATCAAACACTTAGTGGGCATGAAGCTCTATAACCCTCATAAATGGTGTTTTCTTCACCAAATCCCCATTCTTTTACTTCTAGCTAATACTACAATCTCAATTAGATGTAATTAACATCATTCTTCATCATCCATATGAATACAACAATCTCATTTCAACAATCCAACAATTCTAGCATAGTTCATATAATTCTCTTCCACAAACCCAATTATTATTCTCCCAGGAATTCATCAATTCACAACTATAAATGATTAGGGAGTAGAAACATTACCTTTTTGGGTAGTCACCACGAAATCAACACCCCCAAGTCCGATTTTTAGCTTAAAATGACGGCAACAACTTGTACTACACTTTATCCTTCACGAGCTTCGGGATTTGGGGCCTTAAACTTGGTTGATTTTCTACTTTCTCTCTCTATATCTCCTCTCTCTCACTTCCTCTCTCTAAAAATCTGAAATTTGAGGGAAATGGAGGCTGCTAGGGTTTTCATTTCCCTTAAATACTAAGTGGGAAATGGGTTGACCCAACTTGAAAACGGGTTGGGACCTATCTGTCTTAAAACGTCCATATCTCCCTATCCCGACGTCGCCTGTGAACCCACAACCTATGGTTGGAAAGGTTTTTCAATTATCTACAACTTTAATTCTTTGAGTTTTCCCAAATTCTCAACTTACGATAGGGTTATGGCCTCCCGAAGTCAGGTGACCCGAAACGTACATACGGACCAAGATACGGTCACTGTTACGGTCCCGTAACACAAGGGACGGACCGTAACTTAGTGAAAATTTACAGTGAGGTTCTGGAAATTTTCGATGCGTTACGGTCCACTGTTACGGCCCGTAACACGTGTTACGGTCCGTAACGTCACGTTACGCTGGCAGAATTTCCAGCGAACAGGCTTCAGTAAAATGGGCATAACTCTTTGCACGGATGTCCGTTTGAGCCCCATAATATACCGTTGGAAAGCTATTTCAAAGGGCTACAACTGTAATCAAGGAAGTTTGCCCAAATTCCAAATTAATAATGAGGCTATGGTCGTTGGAAGTAAGACCTTCTATAAACTCACTTGCAAACATGCCCCGTAGAGTGGTTTTCAACTTTGCTTTGCCCAAAGACTCTTCTCATGTATTGATTGGGTTTCAAACATCATTTATACACTACTAAAATTGGGTTTATTATACCCCCATCTTATGATACAAATCTTAGCCCGAAGCTACGAGGTGTTACAAGGCCTCCCGCGTCCGGGGTATAAGCTGCCCACTATAGTGGTGTGTATGTCTGCCCGTCCATATAGGAGCGGTGTAATATCATCATCATATCCTATCTCTTATCTCTTATCTTATATAGACATTTATGGACTTAGGCTTCTAGCTTTCCGGAAAATAGGAACTCATGAAGAGGAAAAGAACTTATGCTATAGGATTCATGCCATAGAAAGAAAGGACTAGCCTCACATACCTTTGACGTTTACTATTCTTATCGCTTGCTTGCTTCCCCTATGATGCACTCATGTATACCTTCAAGAGAATTCGTGTCGTCGTTAGCTAAGCAATTATAAGAACGGACTACTATTTTTAGGGAAAATTGGGCAGCGTTTCCTTTGTTTCTAATACTTTTCCCGTGTTTCATTTCAGCTACCAAACATTCACAACAACACTCACAATATCGTATCAACAATCGCAATCTATTTGCATTTACCACATTCGACCATTTTCTCCAATTTCTCCATATTTATGAGTTTTAGCTCATCATCACATTTTCTCATACATCACACCTATTTCATGGTCTATACGCCATTTATAACATGTTTATACTCCCAACTCATCAATAGTCATAATATAATCCAACTATCATTCAACTATGACACTATTCATGTTTTATGACCCATTTACTACACTCTTCTATAATCCAAGTGTTTCAACGTATAAATACTTCAATCATCATGAGAAAGTCACGAAAGTTACCTTAGATAGTGATAGAACAAGTCTTGAGTGGAGTTCCCCTTTCTAGCACCAAAACCCTACCTCACATTCCTTAGGGTTTTCTTGAAGAAGATAAATCTTATTTGAGTTTCATACACTTTGATTCCTGAATTTGATGTTGTTAATCTTGGTTTCCTTTGATTTTCTTGTGGATGAGATGTTAGAGAGAGTTCTAGAGGTTTTTAGGACCAAAATGGTGAAAAAATGAGTTAGAAACGAAGTTGGGTCTATATATAATGGTCCAGAAAATTCTGGATCGACACAACCTGCGGCACGCTTCGCGAGTCGCGAGCATGATCCGCGAGTCGCAGGTGGTGTCGCGGAGCTTGCCAGCTGACCGACCCTCACTGGCACACTTTGCGATGAAATGGTGTGGTCGCGGGTCGTGTCCGCGAGTCGCGGATGGTGTCGCGGATGGTGCCAGAAGGTGATATTTTTGCCCCGTAACAGTCTGTCGTAAAATGGCCATAACTTTTGATTCCGATATGCTGTGAAGGATCACGACCTATGGTTGGAAATCTCTTTCACTTGTCTACAAATTTAATCCTGTGGTGGTTTTCCCAAATTCCAAATTTATAATAGCGTTTTTGCCCCTACAACCCAGATCATTACGAAGATGTTTCCTTAACTCGCCCTTTGGATGGCCTATGCTCATGTTTGGCTTATGGGTTCTTCTTGAAACTTACTTGGCACTTCATTACCAATATAAGGGACATTATAACTCTTCTCCAAAATTTCATTAAGCCATCGTTAATTCAATACTCTAAATTCTTTCCCGATACACAACATATACCTTGCTTTCCTTAACAACTTTAGTCTCCTACCTCCAATGTCTTTGAAATCTCATTTAGAATCATTAAATATTATTTCCTACTTATCAAAACATCATATGCATCATGCCCTTCGTCAGTCAATTCACTGTGCATGAACGAAAAATTTTCCGAGGTGTAACATTGCCTTTTTTGTGACGACCCACTCTGGGGACCCACTACTCAAGGTATTGTCTATGCCAGGGTACAGCCAGTCCGCGCAAGGCCTTCGCCTCGTCCCTCTTCACGCTGCAGCGCTACGGGGCATCGAACCCGGAACCTCTGGCTCCTTTACATTCCCCAAAGGGAATCGCCTCTTACCAATTGAGCTGATTGGTAAGAGGCGATTCCCTTTGGGGAATGTAAAGGAGCCAGAGGTTCCGGGTTCGATGCCCCGTAGCGCTGCAGCGTGAAGAGGGACGAGGCGAAGGCCTTGCGCGGACTGGCTGTACCCTGGCATAGACAATACCTTGAGTAGTGGGTCCCCAGAGGGGGTCGTCACAATTTATTTTTAAAATACCTATTTTACCTTTAACGAGATGAATTATGACCGCACAAATATCTATAACTTAATTTAGTTCGCAAATTTATAAATCTTTCTATCTTTCTTAAACTTTGTGTCCAGTTAAACACCATCACATAATATTTGGACGGAGGAAGTAAAAGGTTGTGAAATATTTAGATGGTTAACTTATATAACTATGAAACAGTACACCTATAAATTAAAGTGGCAAGAAGCCAAGAAGTCCTTAAACTGCCATTATATCTTCGAACACGTATAAGGTGATAAGAACTTGTACCTAGTGACTTAACATAATCTATATCTATATATAATATAAAACTAGGCAAAGACAAGATGATGTAACACCTCTATATGACCTCTATTAGTATTTATCTTTTTTTCTCAATTTTTTGACCATTTTCCTATTTTCTAAATCTATGTGCCATTATTAAATGACTAATTTGTTTTCTGAAACTCACGTCTGCTTGCATTTAATGAATTGGTCCTCTGATATGTAATGTATTTTTTGTTTGTTACAGATCTATTATCTCTAATTTCGTAACACATTTGTACATGTGTATCTCATAGTGGCATGCTTAAAATGAATTTAATAAAATTAGGCGGCATACAATTTTTAGAATTTATGAGGCTAAGAGGAGGCTCTACTCTTAATGATCTTTTATGACTAATAAAAAAGTATGTATTTCAAATATAATTTCTATCTTCTTAATATATATAACTAATTAATAAATTAAATACTTTTATTCGTGTAATTAGTAGTTTTAATTTATAAATTGAAATGTATGTAATGTTTATTTTAATCTTGTATTAGTTTGAACTTTCTTAATTAGACAATTTAAATAAGCTTCATTGGCACCCCTTTAAGCCATAGTTCCTATTTATCTGTTTTTCCAACTTTTTGCCATTTTTTCTTTTAATCTCCTTTTTTTCATTTATCTCTTCTTTCCTTTCATTCACTATATTGAATAGCCCACTCTTTAAAAGCAACTGGATGTGTGTTGTTTCCTCAACATGAGTAACGTTTTCTTTCCAGTTACTAATTTTATCTATCCATGAGTTACAGAAACTCAAATGACTCTTATTTCTTAATTGCAGAACTTGAACCTTGAACATCACTAATTCAATATACATGCTGCGACAAATTAACCAAATGGATATCTAGCTCACTACAACATAAGGCATCTATAGCTACGAAACACATTGTAGCTAAATATGAAAATTTTTGTGGCTAAACACTTTAGCCACAATATTTTTTTCCGTAGCATCCGTAGCAAAATGTAGCGTAGTTAAAAGTTAGCTACGGACTTTACATGATCCGTGGCTAAGGACTAATACTTATTGCTACGAATATTTTTTTGTGTTGTAGCTGTGAGTGTAAAATATTCTGGCCACGAAAAATGCATTTATAGCAAATAATTATATCCTTTTGCCACGACAAATAAAACTTGTAGCAATATTTATATAGTAGCTACAATGCGTTCTTTTGTGGCAAAATTTTTAGTTTATTTGCCATGAAAATACAAATTTGGTGGCTATTTTTGATACTTTAGTCTCGTGGCAATAATATTGTATTTAGCTACAAGTTCAAGAATCTATAGCTATAAATTGAAGTATTTGCCAAAAATATTTTTAAATGTAACTAAGAATCCATTTTTTTTGCCATGAAATGTATAAGTTATAGCTAAATGTTTTCTTCATATGCCACGAAAAGTAAAAAATGTTCGTCCCTATTTTTGGTGATTATATATATAATAATTAGCTACGAACTAAAAAATTTCATCGCTACAAATTAAAGAATAACCCACAAGCAATGTTAATTAGAAGAATTCTTCTATACAAATGAAAAAAATTGAATTCCAGAGTAAGTTTCAATTTATATATAGAGTAAGTTTCAATTTACATATTGTTACATATCTAAAATTTCAAACATTCACAATACATAATTCTTCTATGACACCAATTACAATAGTAGTATCTTGCTTGAGACTCAAAGCCGCACAACCTTCTGATTTCTCTCCTCCCACGCAGCCTTCAATCTTACTTTGATCAATATCTACCCTCTAGTTTGTCATTGCTTCTGCTATAGTAATTCCATAAATGTACCTGTTAATTTTGATAAAGTAAATTAATATCAGAAACATAAATTAAATGATTATATAAGTATATGTAACAGTCGATCATATATTATGACAAATACATGAATGAACTTCTCATGAAAAATCCTCATGTATTTTCATAATGAAACTCTCACTAATCTTAAAATTGATAGAAAAACTCCAAATATCAGAATACATTTCGATCGTTACCACTTGATAAATTGCGAATATTAAGTAGAAAAATCAATAACCACCTACCTTGGAGAAAGATCAAGATAATTCTATCAAAAGCGATCAATAGCATCTCCTTAATTGCATTTCAGAACCTTCAACCAAAAAAAAATATATCATTGGTATACCAATCTCACAAAGGAACATAAAGTTTCAAACTTTTCTCTTCTCTATTAATAACTAAGAGGAAGAATAAAAATGTTTCTACCGAATCCAACAAAAGTTACAAGTGAAAGTTGAAGTACATATACATTAAAAACATTAAAGAGGATGAGAGAAAGTAACCAATAAATAGATCTGCATGAAAAGAAAATAGACAAAGAATCATATTCAAAAAGAAAAAAGACCCGCGTCAAATTTATGATAGACCATTTATGAAGATCTTGCTGAGGTAGATTTAATACAAAGGAACCATCACTTAAAATATATGCAACACTTTTACTCCTCCATTCTAAAAAAAAATTGATTAGTCATTTACCCAACTCCATTACATAACACCAGAAACCCCTTATGATTTTTTGATATGGAATAAGATTTGGGGTGGAATTGACAAAGGGAATAAGGAACCGTAGAGGGGTGTGGCGGCTGGGGGTAAAACAAAAAATGAGGATTAGGTTTTGGATTTTTAGCTTTAGTTAATTGCCATTCTTTTCTTGTTTTATATATGTCTTCTATTTTTTTTACTTCTTTATATGCAAATACGATAATGTAAATAAGATAACAACAATGACAATTAAGTATACCTATAAAAAAACAAAAAGAATCATACTACATTAAGCAGGACAAAATAAATTAATTATGTGTATGAAAAAAATTCTAAAATATATTTGTTATTTTTTACTGTTCAATTAGATTTATGATAACTAGTAAGTTATTAATATTGCATTTACATCATAAAATCAATAATGTATGATAATTTAAATTTAATATAATTAGTGATCAATGTAGTTAGATACAAGCACATGGATATTAATTGTGATATAATTAGATATTCAAAATCAATTAAATAAAATTACATAATTATTTGTTATATTAAAACTTACAAGTAATAATTTATTAAATATAAATTATTATATATTAGTTAGTTTTGATGTACAACCATACGTATATCAACCATATTCTTAACTGTAATGACCTGCTAGGTCGTTACGGGGTGACTTAAAAAACTAGACCTCCGTTGGGAATTTTGAGGTCGTGGTTGAGTTCGTAGCGTGTTTTTATGTATCTGTGCATGTTTTGTTTGCGTCTATAGGGCCTTGGATTGGTGTTGGATTTTGGGTGAAAACTGATGTAAAAACCCGAGCTACTAGTCAAAATGGACCGCTGCAACATGTTGTTTGGTTGCACAAGTGTAATTACACAGTTACTTTAATTTAAAAATAAAATTTAATTATGAAAAATTAAAAATCAATATTTGAAACATATGTGCCTTTATAAGTGATATTAAATTAGGTATTTTAACAACACATTGTTTCTTTAGGTATTTAACAACACAGTGTTTCTTGAAAATATATTAATTAATAATCATATATTTGTAACTGATATTGTAACAAATAATTGATATATACTTTTTAAATTAATAATATTATAATTTTAATTAATTTTAAAAATTAAAAACAGACTTTTTTGTGAGAACATCATGGATTGGATGTTTGACAAAAAAATTAATATTTATAAATATAATTCCTTAACATTATTCAAATGTTTGACCAAAAAAGATATATCAACTGTAAGTGAAAAATAAACATTATGGAATGTGAAATAACAAGTCAATAATACTAAAGCAAATAAAGTAAAATCGAAAACATAACCTAAATTTAAAATCCCATAGAAAAAGCTTAACATAATACTCTTAAGTCAAATTCAACATAACATAAGTAAGTTCCAATGTAAAGGGGAAATATAAGTATATAACTTTATTTACGACGAAATTTTGCTTTAATAACATCACTCATTATATGCCAAGTTTGTTAATAATTCATTCCTTATAACGTTAAGAGGTGTAGTTTCAAAAATTAGAATAATAGCACAGAGCAACCCCCCCCCCCCTCCCCTCCGAGAATTGGAGAGTGTAGATACATCCTCTCAATTACGCTCAATTCCCACCTAACCATGTAATTACTTGGTCAAACAAAAATGTCAAGTACTATGTAATTACACCTAATTACACTCAATTTCAATTACCTGGTGGCTTTCTAAACAGGCTCTAGATCAGTCATTTACTGTGCAATTTGTAGATAGTGTAAACGGATATGAAAAGCCAAGAAAGATAAAAATGGGGTGAAAACGTTGTGCAAAATTATTACTATTAATGTGGAAGATAAAAGAAGTGAATAGTGATCCAACTTTCAATTATGTGACTTCCCACTTTTAGTATTATATGATTAATAAACTATTAAAGTAGTAATAGACCAATTTTTTTATGTCTAGATTAAATTAGTAAAGCACCAAACCATTATAAACATAGTTGTTTAAATTCTTTATAATTTGTTACTTAAATTATTAATTGGATAAAATTCTATTGTTAATTTAATTATAATTGAAACTTATAGATAATACTTATTTAATAAGTACATTATGATATAATCGTTTTGTTAATGGACTTACATATTCAACCACATTAAATTTTTCATTGTTAGTGTAACTAGGTATAAGAAAACATATTCTTATAGTTTACATAATTAGAAAATTATAGTCTATATGGTGAAAACAATATTGTCTACAAGCAATCATTATATATAATATTGTTAGCAACGACATTTATTTTTAAAATATTATCGTCAAATTAGCGATAGATTTCATAATTAAATTATATTTTTCTTTAAAAACTATTTTCATCTTAAATAATATTGCTAGTTTGTTATATGCTCATTTGTCAATTATATTAAAATTCTTATCTTTTTCGTGCTTTAATTAGATTCCTGAATAACTATCAAGTCATTAAAATAACATTAACCCATTAATTTGACAACTTTTATTTATTTAAATTAGATACAACAGTGATCAACAAAAATACAAGAACATAGTAGTTTGAATCTAATAACACTTTCTATTGTCCAAATTAAACAAATATAATATGTTATGCAATGCAATTATACAAGATTATAGTTGTTTAACCTCTATATATATATTTAGTTATTCACACGTTATTAGATAAGGTTGATGTTTTTTTAATTTTAATATTGATATTACCAAAACTGGTGTCACCTTAGCTAATGATACTATTGAAGACATCGAATCAAAACTTGGAACTGATGATTATAGCTATTAAGTCAAGTGTTCAACGATTTATTAGTACTCAAAGCAAAAATATTTATTTAGCTCAATTGGTAAGAGGCGATTCCCTTTGGGGAATGTAAAGGAGCCAGAGGTTCCGCGTTCGATACCACGTAGCGCTGCAGCGTGAAGAGGGATAATGGGGCAAGCCCCTGTGCGGACGGGCAGTACCCTGGCATAGACAATACCTTGAGTAGTGGGTCCCCAGAGGGGGTCGCCACAATAACATGAGGTTTGGGGTTCGAACTCCGGCTCAGTCCAAAAAAAAAAAAATTGCAAGACAGAGTTTTGTAGCAAAACTAGGCCTATTCGAGCAAAAGTTAGGCCTTAAGGCAGAATTTTGCAAAATTCCAATTGAGTAAAAAAAAAAAATTATTTTAATGCAAACCTCGACCTTAAGGTAGAGTTTGCCTTATGCCTCAAGGCAAAACTCTACCTTAAGTAGAGTTGGCAGTCAAACTCCACTCGATCAGGTAGAGTTTGACTGCAAACTCTACTCAAGACAACTCTACTCAAGGCAACTCTGCCTTGCAATCCAATATCTACCTTGCGATTTTTTTTTTAAAATTTTTAACTGAGCAGGGGTTCAACCCGAAACTAAGGGGTTTTTAGCGAAGACCAAAAATTAAAGACCACCTCCAAATAAGGGCAATCGTGCAAATTGCCCCAAATCGAAGAGAGAAAAGAGAATTGGTCTCTGTCTTTATATTTGTTTATTTGAGAAAAGAAGGAATTTTGCTTTGTTCCGTCTTTTATTTGAGAAATTGGTCAAGATTCAAATTTGAGAGTTCTGTCCTTTTATGAATTAACCTTTGGATGCAGGTCTTGCAGAAAGAAATTATTGCGCAAAATGGATTAAAATTGGAAATCCAATATATTTGGATTTAAAGTCTATTTTGTTTTCCACAATTTGATTCTTTGTTATTCTTAATATTCAGATTTTAAACAGAATTATTTGTACTCATTGCCTAATCATATATATATATATATATATATATATAAGCAAGCCAAAGGCCCGCTAACATGGCATCACAGAATTTCACGGTTTGTATTTATCTATTTTTACAATTTTTTGACAATTAATTTTCTTTAATACACGGGTAAATAACGTTGCCGCATAAACCTCGCCTAAATAAGACGCCCTTTCGCCCATTCTATCTCAAACTCCAAAGGTGCGACAATAAAAACAACTCTTCACCAATTCGACCGTATTTCGCTCTCCCTATTTTTCTTCGGTTCTTTCTACTCCCCCTGCTCTTGCCAACCTCACTTTTTCCAATAGATATGTGAAATCGGCGTTCGAAATCCCTCCTGATTTTGAAATTCTTCCACCCAGCGGACAAAAATCCCAACAGACCGCCCAATATGTTGCTTTTCCATTCTCAACCACTTTGTTTTACTTCTGCCACATGAATTGCTTCCATGTACTTTCCTACTACTTCATTGGTCTACTTATAGTTCGAATCCCATATGTTTTGAAATAAAATTTGAATCTCCAAAAGCACTTTACAACTTCCATGAGACTTTTCAACGTTGGATAGATTGGACTTTGCAAATTGGTAAGGAAAACTGCATATTCATGCCTTCTCAAGATTATCAATTTTGAATTTTTTTCCCATCTGCAATAGAATTCAACCCTCGCTTCAACTCTTACCATGTAGCTTCTTTACTGCTCCTGTTCTTTCTCTGGATTACGACCGGTTGTCTTTCACAGTTCAAACGTTACACCCTTCCTCGAATTAACACCTCCCTTTATTCCCCTACTATTTCCCACTCTCATAGTTTCTCTTGATTATGCCTCAACAGAATCCGGAGAAGATGAAGCGGAAGGTTGTCAACAAATTTCTCAAAGATGGTGCTATTTTACTCTCTTTTTTAACTTTGGAAGATCCAACTTTAATTCCTCTGTGTAATCTCTATGGCATATGCACGGCAAGCACAGGTGAGTATAAAATTAAATCTTATACATGACGGGCATATATTTGAATTACTTCATTTAAAGTGTTTCGATTTTATTTTGGCTGTAATGAGGATAGGAGTCTTGGACTAAGAATGACAAAATCGAGAAAATTGTTCGATTTGATTGATGTGGTAAATTGTTTCAAGAATGAGTTTTGTTCTTTTCTTTTTGTGTGTACTTTTTCCCTGTCTTTCTAAAAGTTCAGTTCTTTTTCAAAATTGTATATTTCATAAGTATGCTAATCATTATTATGCAGTCATTTGAAATTTTGATTGGAACTAGAGATTGAACTAATGCACAAAAATTAAAGAATGCAAAAAAAAAAAAAAAAAAAAAAAGCAAAAAAAGAATAAACTATAATTGCGGTTAATATGCTCCAAGATGTAGTATTACTCATCATTTAACTTGTATGCATTTGCCAAAACGTGAAAAAGATTTCCACCTTACAGAGAGTTAAAGAAAATATTTGCCAACATGTGGGTAGGGGTGTTCATGGTTCGATTTGAGTCGGTTATTGATTAAAACTATAATCAAACCAATTTAGTCAGTTTTTAAATGTCTAAAACCATAATCAAACCAAATAAAATAATAACCACCTGTTTGGTTATAGTCGGTTTGGTTCGGTTTTTTGGTTTATGACTAGCAGCCAAGAGACTTATCACTAAAACATTAAAAAGTTGAAAAAGACATGTCTTTTTTTTGTTGTTCAAACGATAACTTTTATTTATAGTTTAAGGTGGAACATACATTATAGAAACATTTTCACTATTAGTGATAATGTAGTACTCAAGTTACCCAAAGTTGCTAAATTATTACATATAGAGCTAAAAACTAACTTAGTGGTGGCTGCACCATTTTTGTTATCTTAATACACATACCTGGAAATAAAGTAGAGCATAGAAGCTTTTAGTTGTTGTTACAAACATACATATTAATTAAACATAAAAACTACCTAAAATTAAAATGAAAATATATGAAATAAAAAACTTTGTGTAATGATCTCAAACTTTGGGGCAGTATTTGGATTTTGCCCTCAATTCTCCCATTTTATTAAAAAAACTTTGTGTAATGATCTCAAACTTCAGATGTTTTTCTATCATTTTCCCCAAGGCTAGGGTCTCAACTACAAGGAGTTGTTATTTTCTGCTTTTTAGGAGGATTACCCACGGAAGAAGTATTAGGGCATTACCATGTATTTGAGTTGCAACAAATGCTGATGTTACTGAAGTATATTCTATAAGAACCTCCAAATCTACAACTTCTGTCCTTTTCATATGAAAATTATTAGAAGTTTAGCACCCATTCAAACAAGAAAAAAGAAAGGTATAAATTCGAAAAAAAAAAGGAAACAACCTAAAATTAAATGACTGACAAAGAAAGACTAAAAATTTAAGTTAGAGACATTAGAATCTAACGTGAGCTTCTGTTAGTAGGTTTATACTTAACGCTTAAAGAGTTAAAAGACTTAAAGACATGGGCTTAGACATATTCTTAAAAACATGAGCCTTAAGCAATCATGTGAAATAAATAGACTAAAAATCAAATTAATGATTAAAAGGTATAAAATATTTATAATTATTTATGAAAAACTAATATTATACATATAAATAATTATAAATTTTATGTATATAATTTATCGGTTTGGTTCGGTTATTTATTCGGTTATTTTTTAATAGAACCATAACTAAACCAAATATTATTGGTTTTTAAAATTTAAAACCAAATCAAACCAAACCAAACCAAACCAAATGTCGGTTTTTTATTCGGTTTGGTTAAATTTTCGGTTTGGTTTTGGTTTTAACCAAAACCGTGAACAGCCGTACATGTGGGAGATGCAACATTTCTTCCAGGTATTTTCGCATTTATTTTTCTTAATTGAAGACGCTTTATATTCTAATTATTTGCAACTATTTTTGGCTTAAGAAAATATTTGAAATGTTTTACTGCACACCTTTTATATCAACTTTCCTAAGAGATGGTGAGTTGGTTTAATAAAATAAAAAACCTCTCTTTCATGTTTGGTTGGTGTCTCATTCCTTCGGCTTGATTTTAGATTCGTTATACTAACAAAGTTTGCATCTTTTTCCTTATTTTGCTGCTCACTTTGTGATATATAATATATACACTCTTTTTACATGGTTGATGATATTAACTATTTGAACAATTTGCTTAATCATACATTACTTTTGATAGCAGTACTTTGAGAAATAAACTCACGTTTGACATAAAACTCATTTTTTTTAAATCGGTTAAGACAAGTGCATGGTTGTTTATACTTCAAGCCAGTGATACGCGATTACAGTTGAGTTGGTGTTCTTGACTATAATTTTCTGTGCAATTAAAAGAAGGGTTGGGGTGGCTATGACGTAAGGCAGTCAGAGCAGTACTTGTGTGTACGCCAAAGTACGTATAGCTTAATTTTGAATTTATGTGACTCTAGAAAATGTTTTCCTATTTAAGATTCTAGCCCTCCTCACCCTGCATAACTTTGAGAAAACTACATATGCAGAGATACCATTGGAGGTAAAAACGTGGAAATTAAGGTTAATATAACCTTTTGAACTTGAGAAACTTTACTATCCCGAGGGACGACGGACGTTTAACAAGATGAACTGTGTTGAACTTTGAATCAGTAACAACAATGGCACCTGAAAGTGTTTAACAATGTCTTTGTAATATCAATTTATGAAACTAAAAGATGTTCACCAAATTTTGCCGCTAAAATGAATGACCATTGTCTTGCAGAAAGGGAATGAATATTTTTTTTATATTGTTTTGATGTAATACCTATTACAATTTGCTTAACTCATTCTTCTGATTGCTCAGGTGAGAAGAGAGAAAATAAGTGAAAGAATGAAGCTTCTTCAAGAACTGACACCACACTACGCTAAATTACTTATGGTAATACTTCTTTACTTGCTCTATTACTTATGAGAGAAAAGATATACAAATTTGATATGTACTCATAGTTCTTATTAATAGGTGACTGAAAACTCTGTGATGCTCTACAAGATCATTGACTATGTGCAATCCATTCAGCAGCAAATTAGGTAAATTACTTAGGCGGCATTTGTTTACGGTGGTTGGTTTGCAAACTAAGAGTTCGAGTTCTCCGAAAAAGTGGTAGGTTTACATTTCTATTCTATTTCCTTATTTTGGTAATGTAATAGATAGGAAATTCCTAAAACTGTTCAACAAAAGATAAGTTCATAAATTCATATTGAAGTAATCTTTACAAAGGTAAGAGAATATTTACTATGGCTATTCTCATTGATTCAATAGGTTAATATACATCATTTACAACGTAAGTGTAGGCTACAAATTAGGAACGAATTTGACTAATTAATTCTAACAAATACTATCCTAAAATAGAAGATCACAAAATATTTTTGACTAAATATTTACATAATCTAACACACCCCCGCAGTCGAAGCGGTAGGTTTACGAACGGTTAGACTGTCCCGAAAATCATCAAATAGTGCGCGCGAAAGACCTTTGGTGAAAATGTCGGCAATCTGATAGCGGGACGAAACATGTAGGACACGAACCTCTCCACGTCTAACCTTTTCACGAACAAAATGAATGTCCATTTCAATATGCTTGGTACGTTGATGTTGTACCGAATTTCCAGATAAATAAATGGCACTCACATTGTCACAATAGACCAAAGTTGCTTTACGAATAGGCAATTGAGTTCAAGCAACAGATTGCGAATCCAACAAGATTCAGAGACAACATTAGCAACCCCTCTATACTCAGCTTCAGCACTAGACTTAGATAGAGTAGGTTGACGCTTTGAAGGCCAAGAAATCAAGTTATCCCCAAAATATACACAATAACCCGATGTGGAGTGTCGAGTGTCTGGACATCCTCCCCAATCAGCATCTGTATATGATAGTAGTGACTGTAGAGAGGTTTTGTATAAATGTGTACCAAAATTCAATCGTACCTCGAATGTAACGCAAAATGCGTTTTAATGCTTCCATAAGCTCGACTTTGGGATCATGCATAAACAAGCAAACCTGTTGTATTGCGTACGATATGTCTGGCCGAGTAAATGTCAAGTATTTCAAAGCATTTGCCAGACGACAATACTTCGTAGGATCTTCATACGGGGCGCTCGAAGTAGCGCTGAGTTTGCCCTTTGTATCAACTAGTGTGGGGCAAGGCTTACAATTTGACATGCCTGCCCTGTCAAGAATATCCTCTGCATAAGAACTCTAAGACATGAATAGGCTATTTTTGTCCCGGGAGACGGCAATCCCCAAAAAATAGCTCAACGGACCCAAGTCTTTCATAGCGAATTCCGTAGCTAACTTGGACATAATACCGAGTCTGAGAAAATCTGAAGATGCAGTTAGAATAATATCATCCATATATAACAAAATGTAAGCAGTATCTTTTCCACGACAGTAAGTGAAGAGAGAGTTGTCAGATGTGCAATGCGAGAAACCAATGGTTGCCACATATCCAGCAAAACGCTGATACCATGCCCGTGGTGCCTGTTTCAAGCCATAAAGAGACATACGCAAGAGACAAACATAATCAGGATGAGCCGGATCCCGGAATCCCAAAGGCTGATACATATAGACGGTCTCATTCAAGTTGCCATGTAAGAAAGCATTATTTACATCAAGTTGGTGAATGGGCCAAGAGTGAGAGAAAGCAATAGTAAGAACCACACGGATAGTTCCCGGTTTGACAACCGGACTGAAAGTCTCGTCACAATCAACACCTTCCCGTTGAGACCAGCCATCACCTACAAGACGGGCTTTATGCCTCTCAAAAGAACCATCAGATTTCTTTTTATGCCGAAAAATCCATAAAGACCGAATAATATTAGCATTTGAAGGACGAGGGACCAACTCCCAAGTCTTACTATCAATAAGAGCATTATATTCATCTTGCATAGCATTTTTCCAATTCGGGTCATTAAGTGCACCAACTGGATTCCGGGGAATAGTGGAGATGGAGTTGTTGGTGGCAATTAATGCTTGATTATAGTATTTCAAGTTCGGCTTAAATATCGCATGTTGACTACGTGTAGTCATGCAAGGAACTGGTGGGGGGTTGGCAGGGGCGGGGCTGCTGCGTTGGTGACGCAGCGAGGCGAAGGAGGGGCTGGCAGGGGCGAGACTGTTGGTTGGGCTGCTCCAGGAGTGGGAAGAAGCTGGCGGGCAGCTGGGGTGGTGGGAGTGGCCTGCTGGACAGGCGACGAGGAAGGAGAGGAGATGGGTGAGCTCGGGTGTTGGGTTGCAGGAGGGGAAGGGGGCTGCATTTGCGGAGCATTGGCCTGGTCATGCAACAAATGTATTCTCAATGGGGAGTTATCATCACCCAAAAACTCATATGAGGTATGTTATACCCTATTTTAATCGGAGTCAAAATAGTTTATAACATCCCGGTAATTCCGGGGTTAATTAAAGTTGAGGAGTCGCCACCTAATTATTTATGGTGAATTAGGACACCTATAGTTCATTAAAGTTATTTCCTAAAGTTAACTCCGTTTTAATGCCTAACGAAACCAAAAAGATCTAGGTAAGGGTTCAATTAGTCTAAAGGGAAGGTATTAGGCATCCTTTAAGACCCATTAACAATGGTTAACCGACCGGACTTATGTTAATTAATTAAAGCTAAAATGCAAATATAACATTTTACGACATTCAAGAAAATATCTTGTAAGTATTGCTAAAGTTATAGATAGAAATATAATAATGCTATTTCAAATAAAACTGGTAAAAAAAAAAAAATTTGCATAAAAGAGTTTAGTTATGAATAAACTGAAGAAAGCGCGGGATGGTGCAGCGTTTTAAATAATTGGAGAAAATAAGTTATACCGACTAACAAATTAAAAGATTCATTGTAAGATTAATATTAACAAGATTTTAAAGGTTTTATAGAAGGACTATTAGTTCAATATAAGCTGTGCAAAAGTTGTCTTAACGAATACGTATTTCAAATGTTGGAAAGGAGCTAAAGCGGAACAGTTATTCATGAAAACTAGTTCGTTTTTCTTATTTCTCAAAACAAGCTAACGTTAGTGTGTAAAATTTATGATGCTTTGGAAGCATATCTTCTTTCTAACTAAAATGCCAAACTTACGAGGAACAATTAAACTCACTTGATTTAAAACCTAAATTTGCTAATTAAGACATCCTAATATAAAATAGTCTCGGTTAGACATAAGCAGCTAAGTATTTATCATAATCACACAGCTAGGTAAAATGTTAGTCACACCAATGTATAAACAAGCATCGGAGAATAAAATAAGATGACTAAAGCCATATTTGGCTTGCATAGAAAGTAAAGTTTTCAGTGGTTCGCCGTTTGGCTGGCCACTCCCTTTGTTTTCTGTTCGGATGAATGTCGAGAGAATGAGAGCTGAATAGGAAGGCGCATTCAAGGTCCAAATGCCGCATAGTCTCAAAATGAGACTATTCGGATAATGAGTCTTTATGAAGACTCCATCTCGCTCCCGAAGTGTACATGCGAGAGAAAGAAAAATAAAAATTAGTAACACGAGAATCGAAATCTTAAACACACACTTAAGATGAATTTAATACAACTACATAAGCATTGATTTCACACAACGCAGTCCAATTCGGGTTATAAATAGTTTACACATCAGGGACAGCAGGCCCACATTTGAATTTAGACGCCCACAAAAAAGGGAAAAGGGCCAAGGCACAAAGCAAACAAAGCTATACATGTACTTGGAGGGGATAGGCCCAACAGATTGTACAAACGGGTAATTCAATGGGCTAAGCATATGTATTGTTTGGCAGCAGGAGAAACACCACATCAAGTTGTATTTCTAATTGTAAACATAAGCATACAACAATAGTGATTTCTACCCCTTTCTTTAAACTTTTATGCAATATTCTGTGAGACTCAAAAAAAAAAAAAAAAAACAGCGAAGATGCCAAGGAAAACAAAATTCAATGGATGCCTCTGCTGATATATGTGCAAGGGCTGCAAGGGCCACAACACTGCATAGAAACGAATCACTACTAGTCTAGCTTTTCTCAAAGTCTTAATCAAACCCTTTGCAATTTTCCAAAAAATATAGACGGCATTCAGCAGTGCCAAAAACAGGAGGTACAGTTAACAAGCTATAGAAGCCCAGTGGATAAACTTTCTTTATCTGATCAAAATGGCTAAACATGTGATAGAAAAGGGAGAGAAACAAAAATCCTTGCAACCAGCCACCCAAGAAATAAAGCTAACCCATTGCAGATATAAAGCTTAGAGTTCTTTTGAGCAGCACATGAGCAGTTGAGTGGAAGAAGAGAATAAATGGAATTCATCATATCTTGGATAAAAGAAAACTTAGCATATATATATAAAACAATCAATGGAGGAAGACAGGAACAAAACTTTAATGCCATGTCCCTTCTACTTAAGTCGATCATGGAGACTATCCTCATTTTCTTTAGCAATACGTAAGCAGCCAAATAGAGGGATACTTATCGATCTTAAACGGAGGAAGGGTATAGGATTTATATGGGAGAGTATATATGATTCTAACAAGTGACGACACCTCATGTAAATCCCAACATCACCTCACTGTTCAAGTATTACACTATGCGGGTCCTCAACTCGATTCATATTAAGTATAGATGCTCAAATAAAAATCGACAGAATCGATAGAAAAGCAAAGATCTTATACTAGTCACAAACAGACCGCAAGACTCAATACCAAACTGCTAATCCTACCCACATGAACATGTCAGCACAGAATGCATTGATAGGTTTGAACATAGGCATGAAACAGAGATGTATCGGCACAGGACCTAAGATTATCAACAGGCCCAACAGGCGTTAAACAAAGCATGATGCCGACCATTCATCCCAACAACGATCCTAGCTCAAACAAGGAAATGCACCACATACAAGCAGGAATTGAGTGTTGATAAGCATAATTAGACTTAACGCCTAAGAATAGACTAAACACGATTGTCGATTAGCATATAGCAACCTAACTTAAACTAACAAAATTGTGACTAACGCATGGATTTAATCCACAAATACAACATATACTACATTAAACACTGTCAGCAAATACTTACTATTTATGCTAAGCAAGTAATCAACTGGAATCGTTTAAGACATAAACCAATCGCACTACTTCTAACAAACAAACTGCTAAAGCAAAACAGATGCTGAAAAGCTTAAAGGAAGAAAGATTACTCCTTTCGGGTGTAGTGAACAGGGGTCGTCGGCGTCGAATCTACCCTTCCGCTATGAACAGATCCGAACCCCACACAAATGGGTATGAAAATCTCTGTCGTGGCCAAATCCACCAAGACAGAGTGAGACGTTTGAGCAATCTTAAAGTTTAGAATGGTAGTCCAAAAATGCTAAGGATATTTAGGTATTTTAAGCTGTTCCTCCAAAAAAACCATCCCCTTCGGCTGAGGAATTAGAATGATATTTATAGGTGGAGTTGAAACCCTAGGGTTTCAATTTGGGCGGGATTTCTACATGAATTAGCTGTTAGAAAATCAAAATCGAATCTCTGAAATTGCCTTCTTTTTCAGAAAACTTCAGAAGTGTTTTTGTCCCTTTACGTTAACCACATCGTTGAAGATGAGAGAGGGACGTATTGCACGAAAATGGGGATAACAAAAGTCTGTGATGGTGAAAGAGGGTTTGGTTCCTTGTTGGAAATGGAGAGGGAGAGAGAGGCAATCCGATTAGGTTTTTGCCTTTCCTTTCAGTTGTAGACGACACATAGGTTTTTTTTTTAAAAGAAAGTGGGCCGAGTCAGTTTCGGGTAGAAATAGTGGGTTGGGTCGGGTGGAAGGGATAATGGGCTTGTTTGGGCTCAGTTGGTCCGACAGTGGGCTGGTGGAGTTAGTGAATTTAAAGTGTGGGCTGGTGGGATCCGAATTTGGCACTTTTCCTCCTTTAATTAATTTATTTGGACATCTTCATCTTAATAATTTGGACTAGAATTAACCACTTTCAAATATATAATACAACTTCTTATTAAAATAAATAACCGTGCAATAGATATTAATATAGTGCTTTGTTAAGTAAATTTGAAATAACTCGTCCGAATTATTAACGATCAAGAAACGTAGATAAATTAATTGAAGGAAAAGTGAGACAAAATTGCGTGTCAACAAGGTAGGAGATGGATTATTTATTTGTGAAAATGGAAAAGAGTTTTTATCAAACCACACATGCCGGGCTATGATTATTTTTCGGCTCGATAAATCATAGCATTTGTACCCCCGATGATTGGAAGGATACCCTAGGAAAGCACACGGAGTGGACCTAGATTGTAGCTTATGAATTTGTGTGGAAGGGATGAGAGGAAAGCATAGACAACCAAAAAGTCGGAGATGAGAGTAGGATGGATTCTTTTGATAAAGAATCTGAGTGGGTATCTTATATGCTAAGATTTTAGAAGGGAGAATATTGTGTAGATACGTTGCCATGGCCAAGGCGTGATGCCAATAGGAGGGGGTCATAGATGCATGGCAAGGAGTGTACGAACAATATTGTTTATAGATTTAATTTTCCGTTCCACCTTACCATTTTGGGGTGAGGTGTGCGGACAAGAAAATCGAAAAAGCATCCTGTTTTGTTCACAAAATTTATGAAAAGAACCATTATCAAATTCACGTCTGTTGTCACATTGAAAAGTTTTGATTTCTTTTTCAAATTGAGTGCGAATGAAAATCCGGAAAGACAAGAAACAATCATTAACTTAGGACTTTGTTTTGATGGGAAAATTCCAAAGAAAATTAGTATAATTGTCAAGAAATAAAACATACTATTTGTGACCGGAAGAGCTAAGAACAGTTAAAGTCCATAAATCACTGTGAACAATGTCAAAGGGCATAGTAGTAGTTGAAAGAGAGTCATAAAAAGGCATTTTAATTAATTTCCCCAAAGGACAAGAAAGACAAACATTGTTTCGAGCCTTATTACATTCAATAAAATTACTACTACGTAAAGAACTAAGATTTACATCCCCCGGATGACCTAAACGAGAGTGCCAAATATGAGGAGAGATGACGATAAAAGCAGATGGTGCGGAAGACGAAATGGCTCGATAATTTTTGAAGAATGGATAAAGATCACCTGAACTCTCACATCTCATGAGTTTGCTCCCCGTCCGTAAATCCTTCATAGAAAAGCCAAAATGATCAAATTCAACAGAAACCATATTATCGATAGTAAATTTACGAACGAAAATAAGGTTTTTGATGAGTTTAGGTGCATGTAAAACATTTTTCAGGTTTAGGGAGGGATTTACTTGAAGGGAAGTATGACCATAACCACAAATCGGAATCATGTTACCATTACCAACAACAATGCCATTGTTTTTGCTCAATTGATAGTAAGACGAGAGAGTACCTTGGGAGTTGGTCATGTGAGATGTGGCTCCGGTGTCCATGTACCAATTGTTGTCATCGGGCGGATTCAAGGACATTGTATGCATAGCCTGATCAATATCCATGGGCACATACCCACCATGTGATGGCGGGGCTGCCGAATAGAATGACTAGGGAGGGCGAGCACCGAGAATGCCCTGCTGTGACTGGGCTGGGCATAGCTGCTGCCACCCTGTGGTGGGGTAGGGACACGGTGGGGTGGCCCACAGCTGTGGCCCCCAAGCAGCCCAAGGGGGGAAAAACCAAGGCTGGGCAGTAGCCCCTTGGTGCTGCGACGCAGTGGGCAGGCTAGTCTGGGTGTTGTTCCAGCTGCCCCCGCCGCTGTTCTGGCCATTCCCAGCGCCACCGCGGTTGTTGTTGCGGTTTCTGCCGCCACGACCGCGGTTGTTCTTCTTTCCACGATTGTGAGAATTTCCTCGATTATTGAAGGTATTTTTAGAATTGTTGGGCTGCCCATTAACAGAGAAATTATGAGAATTAATATTGTGGGAAACGAGAGCAGCATTTGAACCGAAGTCGTGAATGGCGTCCTCGCCATTGATTTCTTCCTCAGGTTCGAGCATCGACCATACAACATCAAAGGATAGGAGACGAGTACGGTGCTGCACCATTGTTTGAAAAGTCTTATATTCTTCCGATAACCCACACAGAAAACGGAGCACAAGTCGTTCGTTGGAACCTTTGTGGCCGACGGTGGAGAGATTGTCTGCAAGAACCTTGAGCCTGGTGCAGTATGCTTTCACATTCGGGAAATCCACCAATTTGGTGTTTGTGAATTTTGCATCAAGAGCAAGATCCCTAGCCGATTTGGTGTCCTGAAAGAGATGAACAAGGCGATTCCAAGCCTTGGCTGCGGTGTCCTCTTGATGAATGATTGTGTTGAGAAGATCATTCGATATCGTACCATATATCCATTGCCGAACGATGTCATCTAGCCGTTCCCATAGAGCCTTTGCAGCAATTTTCTCGGTTGCGGTTGTTGGGGATGGCACGGTGGGGGAGGCAGGAGGTAATATGTGATCAATTACCAAGTTTGCTCGGTAATGGAGCTTTAAGAGGGTAGATCAGTTATTGTATTGGCTTCCTTCATAGTCAAGAACAATAGGAATACACGATTTGATATTGGTGACTGTAGTTGCAGGATGCAACTTGGACGCGTCAGCCATGGAGAAGAGAAGGAGGAAGGGACGAAGAAGAGAAGACGAAGGAGGTGGGCGGCGGCTGCTGGGGTTTGTAGAGACCTAGTCTGATACCATGTAAGAGAATATTTGCTGTGTCTATTCTCATTTATTCAATAGGTTAATATACATCATTTACAACGTAAGTGTAGGCTACAAATTAGGAACTAATTTGACTAATTAATTCTAACATATGCTATCCTAAAATAGAAGATTACAAAATATTTTTGACTAAATATTTACATAATCTAACAACAAAAATATATGTATAAGAGATAAAACGGAAGAACAAGGTGATCTTTTTTTGCTTGAAGCTCATATATATATATATATATGTGTGTGTGTGTCTCTGTGTGTTTGTGGCTGCTTGGTTTCATTCCAAGAGATTTTGAAAGTTTGCGAGCTTAGGTGCTATCTGTTCTATTAAAAAATAGCAAAATCTAGCAGTTACTATGCTTTTCATTACGAGCTTAAAAGGATCTGTTGCCATTTTATTGATAAAGTTTCTAACACTTCTTATACAGATGATGTGAATTTTATCATTAGTATTTATGTGATAACCATTGAAACTCTAGATATACAAACAATAACAACATACCCACAAAGTGGGGTCTTGGGGGAGTAGAGTGCACACAGACCTTACCCCTACCAATTAGGAGGTAGAGAGGTAGTTTCCGATAGACCCTCGGCACTGAAATTCAAGATATATTATAGTACAGTATTTAGATCAATAAGATACATGAGGCATCTTTAGAATAGCTTTCCTTTTAGGGTGCTCTCCGAAGTTTGCTATTTACCGAAATTGTCTTATCTTAACAAATTTTACTCTGGAATTCATATGGGATGGTGCAGCTTTGCTATAGCTTGAGCAAAAACTGCACTAAATCAGGTGTTGGAATATTGTCTGGTTTGCTTTCATTCAGTAGCTATTTTAGAAGCTTAGTGTAGAGACTCCACACTTTAATGCTTTTAATGGGGTTCATATTGCAATTACATTTCTGATGATAAATATACTACTACTAATTGCAAAATATATGTGTATATATATGTGGACCACTTAATCCTGAATATGGGATCTATACATGTATCTGTTATATTACTCACATATTTACTCTGTTTGCTCCGACATAACTCTGTATAAAATTTAAAAATTGAGTACGATCATAGTGTTCCTCATGGAAGTTAGTTCTTTAAAAACTTGTATGTGTACTCTATGTAATAGCAAGTCTTTGGTTGGTATTTCGTGTACACACATAGCTTGGATTAGTTTCTATGTAGAAATAACTGCTTAGAAAGTTCAAATAAAATGAACAGGCACCTACTATTGATCTGGTAAATTTAGCTATCCACCTCCCAATAGGAAAGATCCATAGCTTCACAAGTCATGGGGTTTGAGCTTCTTGATTATCTTCGAAACAACACATTCTTAATATGTTAAGTAAATGACACCCTATTAGAATAGTCTGAATTTCAAGCAGCGTAGACATAATCACATATTACTAAACACTTCATTATTAAGAACGGTAATAGTTCAAAAATATTTCATCGAGGCTTTTTGGGTTTTTAACATAAGTTGGTGAAAAGAATCGGTTACTTTTCCCTCGCTATTTCTCCTTCTCCCTCGCTTTAGTTTAATATTCTCAATTAGGGTCGTCTCCATTTCTCTCTCCCCATAACTGGAAAAGAAAACGTTTTCTACCGTATTGAATAAGATTCTGAGCAAGACGACTTCCACAACCCTTGCAACAATCGCAACAAATGGGTGTGTAACAATCGCAACACATGGGTGAGCCAATCCCTTCCCAATTTTCCTAATTTTTCGAGATTTAGACTCCTACAATCCCAACAAATTGGTGTGTCAGAAGTGGTGAAGACCTTTTTCTTACTTTTAGGGATAGTGCTATTTTACCCCTTAATTGATCACTTCATATAGACAGATGCATTATAAGGGTGCGAAATCGGTAACGCCAAGAACATGAAATCCATTAGTAGCAACTATTATTGCTCCTGGTATATCTAAATTTGAGGGACCATTAATGATGGATGCTTTACGGCCTCTGTGAAGAAACTGACTGTTTTTTTTTGTCCTTCCTTGATTTTTGCAAATTAGGAAAACGGTCTTGAAAAGTGGTAAAATTTTCTTAATTTTAGTAAATAATTAGGATTATTGTTGTTAGTGTTATAACATTGTCCCTATTTTCAGCTATAATTAAACTAGTGAATATGTCCGCGCGAATAAATTAATAATTTAAAGATTTCTTAATCAATTTCAAGAAATATTAGTTTGAAGGCTAAAGAAACAAAAACAATATTATTGTGACTACAACGATGAATACTTATGTTTTTACATTATACAATGATTTGGTAACAAACATTTTTGTTGGTAAAAGTAACAAATATTACTAATAAAGAAACACATATATGACAAAACTTTGATCCTATTCATCCTTAACAAATTTGTGTAGCCACTATCTTCGGAGAATTATGAAGTATCTCATATAATTAAATGCACCGTTTTATGCAGTTTACATTCGGGGCATCTCCATCTAACCTTATCGTCTATTTTTTACTAAATAAGGAAAAGGGAGGAGATTTTCAAATTGAAAAAGAGAATAAGTAAAAAGTTTTGACAAATTGGGCAAAAAAAGAGAAAGAAAGAAAGTAAGTAATATTTTCTTTTTTTCCTCCTTTCTCTCCCTCTGGTTCCTCGGCCACCGAGAGAATCTCCTTTGTTTTGACAAATTAGATGAAAAAGAGAAAGAATTGTACGTAACTTATTTTCCCCCCTTTTCTTGTGTTCGTCCTCTTTTCTCCCCCCCCCCCCCCCCCCCCCCACCCCTCCCCCAACTTGTTACTTCCTCCATCACTAAGATAAATTCTTTTTTTTCTTATTTTAATTTGCCTTTATAACAATCTCTGATAACATATGTAAATAAATATACTATCTAATATAATTAAATACATAAATTTATGCAATTTATATCCGGAGCATCTCCATCTCACCTTCTTCAATTGTCTTATCCGCTTTTTCCTAGCGCCTAAAGTTCAAGCTATAAATCTCTGCCTTTAGAACCTGAAAAGCAACCAAGTAAATGTTAGCATGTGTTCGTGAAATCTATGCAACACTTGTTCTATCATACAATACAAATTTTTGGATTTCTAAAAACAAATGCAAGAATAAGGCTAGATTAACAGAGAGCATATTATGCTTGTGTATGCAAACCGTCACATAAAAAAGTGAGCAAATGAAGGATAAAGAATAATTAAAAGATAGTCACGTATAAAGACCATGATGGAAGGGAAAATGTATATGTTTAATAAGTATGGAAAATGGAACTTAAAAGGAGAGAGAAGAAAATTAATGCACAAAGAAAGAAGTGAACCGTTTCAGCAAAGGAGGTAGTGTTTTGGGAATTGGAAGAGTAATAAATGTGTAATAAAGAGGTAAGAGGTTGAATTAGAACCTTTTCATTAATGTGGCAACGTTTCAGGAATAAGTTTTAAAGTGTAACAGTTCAGCAAGAGGGTGCTGAGTTTCTCTTTCATTTAAACGTATTAAAATGCAAACAAAAATCTAAAAAAAAATATGAGAAAATAGATAAATGCAAATCATGTGATTCTGTGATGCCACGTCAGTGGACCTTTGTCCTGCTATATATATATATATATATATATATATATATATATATATATATATATATATATATATATATATATATATATATGGTTGTTGTCTCCAATTGTTGCTTTACTCCAAGATCAAGTTCTTCTTCTGGGACATCACCAGGCAACATGTACTAATTGTTCATTGCTTTCTTATTACTAAATCAATATTAGTCAAATTTCTTTAGTGTTTTTTGTCTTTTCTTTAGACTTTGTTTTCTTTTGCAATTACCCCCATAGATTATTTATTCTTTCTTTTACTTCAATGTATTTATTCGTTGTTTCGTGCTCTTTATTGGTCGGATTAACTCTTTGTTGATTTATGGAATTAACTACAAATGGTATCTAGAGAAATGGAATCAAGGAAAATGAAAGTAACTTCAGAACAATGTTTGGAAAATTTTGATGAAAATGGTTAGTTTTAAAATAAATCTATTAAACGAGGGTACAGTAAGGTTCTGAAGGTTTGGCTCTTAAATTTTGTGGGAAGGTTCGGTGTGAATAAGAAGTGTTGTTTATTTGCATTTTAAAAGAAAGAAGTGCTTGGTTTGTTGATTTAGTAGTTTCTTTCTTTATCAATCCAACAGTGTGTTTGCTGATTTAGTAGTATTATTATACAGTCAAACCTCCTTATAATTGTCATTCGTTATAACATCATTTCAGTATAACAGCCTGATTTTCTTCGGAACCGATTTTTCATGTTATATTTTATTTCTCTATAACAACATTCTACCTATAACAGCAGTGACATTCATTATAGCAGTACACTCTTTGTAAAATTACCTCTCTATAACGGTCATACTCAAATATTGTGTCATAATATTTATAAGAATGTATTATGTATACAAGATATTAAAATATTTATGGTAATCATCATTAATGTCATGCGCATAGTAAATTTCAAGTACAAATATCTAAAAGAAAAAAAAATCATAGCCCAAATCCCATCTCATAAAACCAATCAAGCTGCTATCACTTATATGGAGTTTGATGCAACACTTCAAATCCTTGAAACTTACAGTGATGAAGAGATTATTGCACGAGTCATCGGAATGAAAGAACTAGAGATACGGATGCAGTAGGTGACAATGAAAGTGCCGATGAAGAGCCTCAACCTACTGATACTTGGGGTGAGATAGAAGAGTCAATGGTTAAGCTCTTGGACAAAAGCCAGCTCTATATGTATATTTTTGTTTTTGCTTTCAATTAATCTCAATTTGGCTATTTGGACATATTTTAGTACTATTATTGCTTGATAAAAAAAGAAGCTCTTAGACAACCTTCAATAGAAAGCTAATGAATTTTCTTTTGCTGAAAGTTTGGACAAAAATCTAAGTCAGTTCAAGCATTATATTATCATAAAGAGACCGAAAATTATCAAAATAACCTATAATTGTAGAATTCTTACATCAAACTTAAATATTAAAACTTTTAATTAATTTCAAATGCATGTGTTCCTTAGATTTTAATCCTATTGATACGCTCAAATTACAACTATTAATGGCGTAAAGCGGACGTTGTCAAATATAGTAACCCAACAAGGTTGGGGTCGAATCCCACAGGGAATATGGAGAGAAAAGGATACTAATCGTATGCGATACTAGTCTTTAAAGGCTTTAATCCTATTCCTGATAGTTTGAAATATTTGTTGAATAATGTAACTAAATATTTTGACTGGAATTGTATTTAATGTGAGATGGAGACTAAGGTTGTGTTCCCCAATTTGATTAGATATTATGCTTCAGGTTTCAATGTGATATATTTCTAATGGTTGTTATATAAATATGCACTTGATCTCTTAAGGACTTCCTAATGTTTCTCAACAGTTAAGTCGTATTTCCTCTTTATGATTCTTCCGAATATAAAAGAGTTGCAATCGAAGAATGACCAATAATGTCAATTTAGACTTGTTCTTATCCCTAAGTTAGTCTATTAAACGAGGGTTAACGCCTCGAGTCATTGTTATTCAATCTTACCAATACTAACTCTCTTTTCCAAGAAAAGTTAATATAATGGCTTAGGCTAATGCTTGCAATCATCACCCAACGCTAAATCACAAAGACAGAATAAATACTAACAACCATTATGCATATATTAATAATAGAAACCCATTCACATAATATCCATCATGGGACTCACAACCTTAGCGTTAAAATTAGCTACTCATAATTTTGGCTAACAAAGAAAGCTTAAAAGTTGACATAATGTACTTACGATGCGAATACAATGTGAAATGGAAGTGAAGTTGTTGCTTGAAATGCTCCAACCACTTCTAATATGAAAGACCTAAAGTTAATGCTCTCAAAAGAAATCTAACTCCTGAATTAAAACCCTACATTAAGTATTTATAGAGCCAAAAATCGCGCCAAGTTTCTAGACAAAAACACCCTTACGCGGCATCGTTACGAACCGTAACCCAGGTTACGGTCCGTCCTTCAGTTCGTCATTTGTCAGCTTGTTGTTGCGGCCACCATGCGACGGACCGTAACCTGTGTTACGGACCGTCCTTCTGAGGCGTAACTTGTGACATTACTTGGCAACTCTCTGGAAATTTGGCTGATGTTACGGTGAGATGTTACGGACCGTAACACCACATCGTAACACCGATGGTTTCCAAGAAAACTCTCTGGAAATTTGGGTCTTGTTACGGTTCAATGTTACGGACCGTAACATGAGTTACGGACCGTAATTCATAGCGGCACGTATCCTTTCTGGTACGGATCACGTTACGGTCCGTAACATGAGTTATGGATCCCGTTACGGTCCGTAACATGAGTTACGGATCCCGTTACGGTCCGTAACATGAGTTACGGATCCCGTTACGGTCCGTAACATGAGTTACGGACCGTCATTTAGCTCCAATTTGTCCGTTTTTCAGCATTTCATCTCATTTCCGATCCTTAGTCAACCAATCCTATAAAACACAAAAATAACATAAGAAACAATGTAAAAACACTTAAAAACAAGCAACACTTCTAGTTACAAAGGCATAAAATGTGCCGAAATTCACGGCACATCAACACCCCCAACTTAAGCTTTTGCTTGTCCTCAAGCAACTACAATAAGACTCACTACTAACACATGACATCTTAGCAAAATAAGAATGACTACGGTGGTTTTGGCATGTGTTTCTAGCATGGACTCTTCAATCCAAGAAAAATATTTAGGCTCTTATCCATCTCCTATTTGTGACACAAGATGCACATTTCAGAAAAATTGTAATTTACTATGCAACCTCAATTAATGACACAATCATAGTACGGGAGTCTCTATGCACATGAATTTCAACTTCCGGAAGCCAGTTACTTTGCAATCTACCAACCCTATGCCCTCACATAGACCAAAGAATGTCCCAACACACATTCATAAAATAAATGGGACAGAGAACTAAAGAGACAGAAGGACACTCACACTCACAAAGAAATTTGCATACCATGCGTGCACATACCATAGGCTTGCCTTTATTTTCCATGCCTTCAACTTTGAACAGTTTGATTGTGATCACATTAGGACTTTTTAGGCTCGTAACATTGGCTTAGGGATGGGTAGGATGAATATTTGGATAGTGGTGACTCACCCTCCCTGACGCTTCTTTTTGACTTCATTCACCTCTCTTCCTCTTATTTCTGACCCTACAGCTTCAGCATGGATTTATTCATAACTTATATATATATATATATATATATATATATATATATATATATATATATATATATATATGTCCACACTGAATCATGCCCCGCAATACTCACGATCACCCCCAACAGGCCTTTGGCCTTACTTTCCGCATTTTTCACTTATCACCCCCATCTTAGGCTTTTAGCCTCATTTTCCGCATTTTTCACTTATCACCCCCAACTTAGGCTTTTAGCCTCATTTGTCATTCTTCAGTGTCAAGGAGGGACTTGGTACCAAATGGGTTTATTCACAGAAGGGAAGGTTAGTTCACGGCTAATCAAAGAAAAAGTCTATAGGCTCAAAATGGGAGACTAGGGATCATTTTCTGTACGGGCAAGGCTCATTTAAGATAAACAGGATTTGGAGTCAATACAAAGAAAGCCTAGGATCACTTCACAATCAAACTCTCCTTAGAATTCACGCACGACCAACCGGGCAAGTTCTAGATTACACGCATCATACACAAATGGAAACTAAGAACTCACAACACAATGGCATAAGGATTGTTTAAATATTCTGACTTCACTTCCGTTTGAAGATTTCACATACATGGACACCCTTTATTTGCAATGTCATTAAAAGAACCATACATGTCAATATCAACAACTCATTCTTGATGTACATCACAAATTATTTTTCGGAGGGATATCATTGACTTGTAAAAACCACTTTTATATATGCTAGGAACACGGACCACCACCACTTAAGTCATCATTACTTTACTCTTAATTAACCATCCTAAACATACCAGGTTTAGCATACACATAACATTCTTCGGGAATAGAACACATAGCAAAGAACAGCCGAAGAAGGTCCTAACACATACTTGATAATAAAAACAATACCAACAAAACAAAAACAAGAACAATTGTCCTAAACACATGCTTACTATCACAATTTGGGCTAAAATACCTACAAAAACAAAAACCATAATAAATAATATCCAATATATCAAAGAAATACCAACAATACCAATAAAAATAGCAATTACCCACACCCCTAACTTAGAAACATGCATTGCCCCCAATGCATCAATATAAAGCATCAAAAGAACGGAGGGCCTCCCTGGAGCGCACTAGGCGCTCGGATGTGCAGCAGCATCATGAGGTGGAGCAATGGTGGTGTCAGGCTGCCCAACACGAGAAGCCCCAGTCACAGAGGGTGGGGGAGAAGTAATGTGAGTTGGCTCAATTGAATGGGCTGAGCTAGAAGTAGCTCCAGTGGTGTCAGAACTCAGCCGAGACTCATGTCGGAGCTTCTTCAAAGTGCGCCGCTCCTCTTCCTCATTCTGTGGGCGCAAAGCAGCAAATGGATCAAGACTCTGGAGGATGGGCTCTAGGTTTTCATTATCTGACGTGGCTCTCCTGCGCTTCCCTTTGGCTAAAGAACGGGTATCCTCTTCCAACTCCTCGTCGTGCTCCTCCTCAACCGTGTCCTCGATCTCATCATCACCAAGTAGACTGTGAACCAGCTGGTATAAGCTCTGTACTAACTCTGTGTGTACTTTCGGAAGCTGGTCCGTCACAACAGCCACGTCCTGTGCCTTCAACTTCTGTACCTCATCCTTGACAGACCGCAACTCACTCCGAATAGTGCTCAACTCCATAGCAGGGTGTGTCCTAGTCAACTCAGTCATTCTGTTCTCAATACCATCTATCCGAGAGTGGATCCGTAGGTGGTCATCAGCCATCTGTTCTTTTATTGGCAGCAACGCAGCATCAATAACTCTTTTAGTGTACAATTTCAGCTCAGTCATGAGCTGCTTGACCTGCCTATCTGTGCGATCTGCTTGCAGGACCACTGCCCCAAAATTCTCCCGGTTGAACATCATTTTTCTTGCAAGCTTGGGTGGGATTCCTGGTATTGGCTGAGCCGGTGCTGGGCTCTCTCCAGTTGACGATGTAGGACCACCCGAAGTAGGTGCGGCTGGAGCTGGCATGGGCTGTGTAGCATAATCAGCAAGTGGAACCTCAAAATCTGTGGGTTGACCCGCGACAGTTTCCTCAGTACCCATGATAGCTAAGGGTAAAACATCTGATCCCGTCGGTCCCTCCGGCACATCAGAAGACGAGGCAGATGACAGTGAACCTTGGCTTAGCATATCATCCCTCCCCTTTGTGATGTCGTAGATACTCCTGGAGATCACACTGTGATCGATCACGGGGAGGGGTTCTGGTCCCTCGCGCAAGCATAAGAGAGTAAACAAACACGGATGAATGAGGAAGTGGCTGGTTGGGTGGATCTCTCCCGGAGATCTGCTGCTATCAGTCTGCCAAAGTTGATTTTATACCTCGACATAAGGGCAGCCACCAGAATAATTATTTGCCTGTGTAGGACGGATGCGGAACAGAACAATCTTCCACCACAACTTTGCCTCTGGCGTGAGGGTGTTCTTCCAAATTCGTGCAGTGGTTGTCAACTTTGGCACTAATGCCCATTCGGGATATGCCGTCCGTGCAATCACTGAGGCCACCCATTTTTTTATGGAGATTGTATCTTTCTGTTCAATTTTGTATACAAACTCCCCTTCTTCCGCCGCTGTAGGCTAAATATAATCCTCCCCTTATTTATTGCCGACGGAGAGACATCAATCTTCTTTTTTCGCACTACTACCTCAGTCATTGCCAGCACTTGAGTTGCGCGCTGCCCTTTTTTCAGTGCTTTGAATACAACAGCCCCATAAGAAGCGTAGAATTCCCGAACAAGAGCCGGGATGTAGGACCCCACAGGGTTTTTCAAAATTCGAGCTTGTGGAATCGGATGGTGTCACGAATGCCCGGATATCCTTCGAGACCATCGAAACTGACGTTCCGTTCCTCGAAAATACTTCTCCTCGGGTCCTTTCCCTCATTCTTTGCTAACTCACAACCTTTATTATACAGTTCTTCAGATCCCTCTACCGAAAACCGAAGGTCTTTCTCATACATTTCCCTCATCCGGATGTCTGTCTCTCTCCGTTCCTGTTTGCGCTCTTTTTCGCGCTCCTCCGCAATAAGCTGTCTAATGGGTGGTTGAGGTCGGTGTGTTGGTGTGACAGCCCGCTGGGGTTCACTATGGCTTGACGAACTAGACGAACTTTTCGCATCAGACCAGGAGGAGCTTTCGGATGGTGTGGCTGGCCTGGTAGGTGCAACCGGCTTCTTTGTAGCTCTTTTGTCCTTGCTTTGATCTTCATCGCGCAGCCGTAAGGTGACTTTGCTTGCTGTACGACCCTTTCCCTTGCCTGCAACCTTGGGTGAAACCTTTTTTCCTTGCTTTGGGTTACCCATACCTGTGGAAGGCAAAGTTAGATATGATGTACCAGAAGCTGTTCAATTATACACTCTATTGATTCAAGTTAAGGATTTCAATTAGCCCAGGCACCGTAACACAGTTGACGGACCGTCGATGGTGGTACGGGCCGTATCTCCAACCATAACTCAAATGGTTCATTTATAGCAAAGGAAGCGTAACATAATCGACGGACCGTCATACGCGTTACGGTCCGTAACATTGAACCGTAACAGGACCAAAATTTCCAGAAAGTTTACTGGAAATTTGAGAGGTGTTACGGTATGATGTTACGGACCGTCACTCGTGTTACGGTCCATAACACCTCACCGTAACGTCTTTCAAATTTCCAGAAAGTTTTCATGGAAATCATCGTGTTATGCTGGGGTGTTACGGTCCGTAACATAGGTTACGATCTGTAACATCGCACCGTAACATCAGCAAAATTTCCAGAAAGTTTTCATGGAAATTTCGGTGATGTTACGAAGGATGTTACGGTCCGTAACACACGTTACGCCTCGTAACACAGAACGACGGGCAACAGGTTAACAGACAAATTGCTTGGCCTAATTTTCTCGGTTTAAGCGTGAGGCCAAGATTTTTGACTTTATGCTCCATGGGTATGGTGTAAAACAACATTTTATCCCCTCACATACCTCGGGTTACTCAGACTTCACCCGGTTTTACCAAAGTTTTCATTGGGAACTTTTATCGAACAGTTGGTGGGAAAACTGATTTTGGAATTTCACGAATGAAACCTTCAATCGGGATGCCCTCCGACTCAGTGGAAAATAATGTGCTTGTGCCCACGAGTCTCTCAAACAGCAAACATACCAATCCCAACCCCCAACCATTGTCAAATCCCGCTCAATTAATCAATGGGAATTTAAACTTAATTAACACAATAAAAACACTAATTGCAACACATACCATATGAATTCACGCATGAAGATCATAGCAATCGTGTCGATAAAAGAAGAAAGAGAGTTAAGACATGGTGATACCTGATCGTTTGCGATGCTAGGATGAAACTCGAACTTAAAGCAGTAATTTTGACAAGAAAATAGCAACGAGATTGAGAAAAATATGAAGGAGAGTGGGAGATGAAGAGAGGGGGAGATGAAGAAGAGAAGAGGGAAAGTATGGGGAGAGGGAGTTAAAAAATATTTAAGGGCACCGGTTTTTTTTTTTAAAATTTTGTAACCGTCGAGTCATGTATTTAAACATGACCGACGGTTATGTTCCCTGTTACGGACCGTAACATGAGATACGAGTCGTATCACGTGTTACGGTCAACCAAACGACACCGTTTCCCTTTTTCATTAATGATCTGGCATTACAGCCGACGGACCGTAACTCGTGTTACGGTCCGTATTACCTGGCGTAACATATACAAAATTTCCAGTGAATGCCCCATTTTTTGTCAAAGTTACGATCATGCGTTACGGTCCATAACATATACGACGGTCTGTAACGCAGACCGTAACACTCTTCCTCATCTTTCAGTGATTTCTGATTTTCTTTTTCGCTTGTTACGCTCCATGATACGAACCGTAACATGCGTTACGGGCCGTAACGTGGAGCGTCTCGTCTGGGGAAACTCAGCAGTTATTTGGCCTCTTCAGTTCTCAAAATCCTACCACATTAGCACATCAAAACACAAAAGAAAACAAAGTAAATACAAAATTTAAACTACTTACAAAGCGGTAAATGTGGGTTGCCTCCCACACAGCGCTTGGTTTAACGTCACAGCTCGACGGGATACCTCATTTTCGAGTTCAGGAACCGTATTTCAAACGATACCTGTCAACGACCTTACCATCATCAATACACCAATAGTAATGCTTCACTCTTTGTGCATCCACCTTAAAAGTTCGAGTGCCATCCTCGGATTTCACCTCAATGACGCTTCCATTCGGGGAAACACTTGCGATTTCAAAAGGACCAGACCACCGAGACTTTAACTTGCTTGGAAAGAACTTTAGACGTGAATTGTACAACAAGACCAAGTCCTTTGGCTGAAAATCCCTTTTTAGGATTTTCGAGTCATGATAGTATTTCATCTTTTCCTTGTACAGTGTTGCACTTTCATAGGCATTGTACCTAAATTCATCCATCTCGTTGATTTGAAACAACCTCAGCTTTGTTGCTTCATGCCAGTCCATATTCAGCTTTTTCAATGCCCAAAGGGCTTTATGCTCAAGCTCAATAGGCAAATGACATGCCTTCCCAAGTACCAACTTATACGGTGAAGTCCCAATAGACGTTTTGAACGCCGTGCGATATGCCCATAAAACATCATCCAACTTTTTGGACCAGTCAGTGCGATTCACATTGACCGTCTTCCCCAAGATGCTTTTTATCTCTCTGTTTGAGACCTCAACCTGACCACTCGTCTGAGGATGATATGGAGTGGCAACCCTGTGATGCACGCCATATTTTTCAAGAAGATCAGCAAATGGTTTGTTGCAGAAATGAGAGCCACCATCACTAATAATAGCTCTAGGAGTGCCAAATCTAGTAAAAATGTTCTTTTTTAGAAAGGCATTGACTCTCCTACCATCATTGTTAGGCAAGGCCACCGCCTCCACCCATTTAGAGACATAATCCACCGCAACAAGAATGTACTTCAGGCCGTAGGAGCTCACGAAGGGCCCCATAAAATCAATCCCCCATACATCGAAGAGCTCCACATCAAGAACAAAATTCATCGGAGTTTCATGCCTCCTACCTATCGTGCCCTGGAGTTGGCATTTATCACAAGAGCGTGCCAACATATTTGCATCACGATAAATGGCTGGCCAGTAGTAGCCACACTCTAATACCTTGGCTGCGGTTCTATTTCCACTGTGATGCCCACTAACCGGAGAATCATGACACGCCTTCAAAATATCCATCACCTCAGATTCAGCCACACATCTTCTGATCATATTGTCAGCACAAGTCCTGAATAAGTAAGGCTCATCCCAATAATACTGTCGGCAATCTCTCAAGAACTTCTTCTTTTGATATTTCTTCAACTCTTCAGGAACGATGCCAGTTACTAAATAATTGGCAATATCGGCATACCATGGTGCCACATCATTGAAGATGACCAAGACTCTTTCATCCGGAAAAGTGTCATCAATATCCAGCACATCAATCGGTCTCCCTGGTGCTTCAAGTCTAGAGAGATGGTCAGCTACTTGATTTTCTGACCCTTTTCGGTCTTTGACTTTAAAGTCAAATTCCTGTAGCAACAACACCCATCTTATCAACCAAGGCTTAGCATCCTTTTTAGCCATCAAGTAGCACAAGACAGCATGATCAGTGTGAACCACTACCTTAGCACCCAACAAATAAGCTCAGAACCTTTCAAAGGCATAAACAATAGCAAGTAGTTCCTGCTCCGTTACTGTATAGTTCAGTTGAGCTCCATTAATGTTTTGCTGGCATAATAAATTGGGTGCAAGATTTTGTTTAGCCGCTGACCAAGAACAGCGCCAATTGCAAGACCACTGGCGTCACACATTAATTCAAAGGGCAACGACCAATCTGGGGACACGATAATTGTTACACCCCGAAAAAATTTTGCGTTATCAAAAACTGTAGGCGGCTTAGTATGGGCCAAAGGGAGAGTAAAGTTACGTCAGGATTAAAGAGGTTAAAGAAAGCTAGGCAAGGTTTGATACGAAATTTTGGTTTAAATAGAAGAAATGAAATGTTCTAGTATATTAAGAGTTTTGAGGTAAAACAAAGTTTGAAGTGAAGTTCAGGAAGTCTAGTTTCCAACGCAACAAACGGATCCTCAATCGGACATCGGGGTAAGGATATATGGGTGTTACAAGTTGGGCTGGCAGACCAGGAAAATGGTCTACGCGAACGCGCCCCAACGTGGCGCGAACGCGCTGAACAAAAATCTGAAAATCAATTTCAGAATGAAGGTTGTGTTATAAGAAGGTAATAATAGCATATATATGACATTTGGAGACCATATGGTGTAAATTAGTTCGTATGTTAATTGACGAAAAGCCCTCGTTGCTGCAAGCTAAGTGGGGCCCACATGTCAAAGTTTTATAAAGGACATATGAAGATACATACGAGTAGTATATGGAAAGTTGATCAAGTCCTAAGAAGGACCCATAAGCCAAAAATGGGCATAAGCCATCCAAAAGGACGATTTAAGGAAACGTTTTCGGATGATCTGACTTGAAAGGGGCAAAAACGGCATTATATGTTTGGAATTTGGGAAAACCCCCAGAAATAAAAGTTGTAGATAATTGAAAGAGCTTTCTAACCATAGGTCGTGGGCCCTCATACGATATCGGAATCAAGCGTTATGACCGTTTTACTGAACGAACATCCAGTCAGAAAATTTAACCCTTCGCGAACGCGCCCAAAGGGGGCGCGAACGCGCCGAAGAAATTTATTTAACCGTGCGCGATCACGCCAGAAGGCAGCGCGAACGCGCTGAGCATTTTTCCAGTCGTTTCTGGCAGCTTCTAAATATCATAAAAAGGGGGAAACCCTCCTCATTTTCAGATCAACACACACAAAAAAACACCCCAAAAACTCTCCAAAAATCTGGAGAGTTCTCCCCAACTCCCCAAGCCAAATTTTTGCCCAAACTAGGTATAATTTCCCAATTACAGTCCAGATAGCGTATAGTTTTCGCTGCAGAATCATATGGTAGGCGTGTGGTAGCCTAAATTTAGCATGGAAAAGTGGAGATTAAGAAATATTAAAGGGAGAAAGGTATGAATCTCTTTCTATTTGTGCTAATACTAGTTTATTTACGAAGAATACGCGATTAAATAATTGTATACTGAGTTAATTAGTTATGAAAGTTGGAAAACAGCGTGTAGGCTGTTTTATGAGATATTTTGGAGTTGGAAACATTATAATTGATGTTGGTATTGTTATTGTTGTTGTTGGCTGCTGAATTAAAATTCGGGCTAGGCACATAAACAGGGGAGATGCTGCCCGATTTTCGGCAGAATCTAAAATAGTATAATTTGAAGTATGGTACAAGTGTACGATGAAAAGGCTAACATTAGTGTGAATTATCTTAAATGTAGACTTACAAGCTCGGACACATAAGCGTAGCTAATAGGACGTGGAACAGGTATGTTAAGGCTCGTCCCTTTTCTTTCAAAGGCATGATCCCGATATTGTGAATTTAAAATTGTCTCCATATCTTACTTGTTTTTAAAAGTTAGATGTCTATGATTCTAAGGTATGATTACTTTCCCGATAACCCGTCAACGTTTTTTTAAAATGTTCGTATTTTTCGAAAACAAAGGTTTATGGTATTGTAAGCTTTTATGACAAAAATGATGGATATGTATTACAATGACAACGCTGACGTCAAATATGAGAAAATGTCTATGACAAATATGTTGACGATATGTTCCTACCATGAATATGACAATATGAAAATGTTAAGTTATTTCTTGATTTCTCAACTCTATTATGGATATTCACTGTTTTAAAGGCTCCAAGTATATGAGACGATGCCTCATGACCCTATTTTATATTTTCTCATAATGACACTCTTCATTGATAGTCTCGCCTTATGATACTAGTTCTTTCAAGGTGAGACGAAGCGATCATGGTTATTCCATAATGTAATCGGAGGTCACCGACCTTACGTCACTCCGATGGATACATGATTTTTTTTAGGCTCTCCTGCATGCTTATACGACACATGTATATAAGATATGTATACGCACATGGGGTGGGGGATGGGAAGGGAAACATGTTTCATTGCCACCTGGTCAGCTGGCTTATCATCCAGGACGCGGGATGCCCGGACGCGGGATATATGGGCGAGCCGACGTATTTCGGCGCTATGTGGGCGAGCCGACATTGTTCGGTGCTATGACATGACATGATATGATACGACACGACATGATATGACATGACATGATATGATATGATATGATACGATATGAGATGATATGATAAGATATGACATGACATGACCAGATAAGTATGCATGGTATCCGCCCTCAGCGGCACTCATATGTACAGGTTACTCTTTTATTCTATGATATGTTTTATGTTTCCATGCAGTTATTATTCACACACATATTTCTTACTATGTTACTATTCTTGCCTTACATACTCAGTACATTGCTCGTACTGACCCCTCTTCTCCGGGGGCTGCGTTCATGCCATGCAGGTACACCCAAAGGATGCGAAGTTAGCATAGAAGATGTTCCAGCGGAGTTGGTAGGCTCCACTTGTCCTGGAGTGCTGCCAAGTCAGAGTATATGTACTATGACGCTATGTTCGAGGTTAGAGACTTTGCAGACAGAGTCGTGGGTATAGAGTGTCAGCTTTGTAGACGGTTTCGCCAGTCGATATATTATTATATCTCATGTCACGGGTCCCACATGATTATAGACTTTACTTATGAAAAGAAAAAAGAAAAAAAAGATTGGAGAGCTTACTATGTATTCATTTCTTAATTGGTTCAAAAGATTATATATGTAATAAGAGTCAGCGGGTTCGCTCGGCTCCGAATGTGGGGTCGAGTGCCCATCACACCCTGGTAAAGTCGGGGTGTGACAATAATAGGTGCAGAGGTTAATTTCAGATTCAACTCGTCAAAAGCCTTGATGCATTTCTCATCAAAATTGAATTTGGACTCTTTTTCCAAGAGTTTGCACATTGGGTTTGCAATTTTTGAGAAGTCTTTGATAAATCTCCTATAGAATCCGGCGTGCCCTAGGAAACTCCGAACTCCTTTTTACTGAAATGGGTGGAAGGAGTTTTGAAATCACATAGATTTTGGCTTGATCAACCTCAATCCCTCTTTCGGAAATCTTATGGCCAAGGACAATTCCCTCATTTACCATAAAATGACATTTTTTCCAGTTGAGAACGAGGTTTGTCTCTTCACACCTTTGTAGCACCCGATCAAGATGGTCTAAACATTCATCGAATGAATCTCCCACCACAGAGAAGTCATCCATGAAGACTTCAAGAAAGGTTTCAACCATGTCTGAGAATATCGACATCATGCATCGTTGAAAAGTAGCAGGGGCATTGCAAAGACCAAATGGCATTCGGCTGAAAGCGAATGTCCCATAGGGACGGGTGAAAGTAGTCTTTTCTTGGTCTTCTAATGCAATGTTGATTTGATTGTAACCTGAATACCCATCCAAGAAACAATAATAAGACCTTCCAGCTAGCCGATCAAGCATTTGATCAATAAAAGGCATAGGGAAATGATCTTTGCATAATGCCATGTTCAGCTTCCGGTAGTCCATACACACTCTCCAACCGGTGACAGTTCTTGTCGGAATCAACTCATTTTTTGAGTTATGGACAACAGTGATGCCCCCTTTCTTTGGCACACACTGGACTGGACTTACCCATGGACTGTTGGCAATCGGGTAAACCACCCCAGCATCTAGCCACTTAATAATCTCTTTCTTTACCACCTCTTGCATCGGTGGATTCAATCTTCGCTGATGCTCAAAACTTGGTGAACTTTCCTCCTCCAACTGAATTTGGTGCTCACAAATTCTGGAGGGAATCCTCCGGATGTCTGCAATAGTCCAACCCAAAGCTCTTAAATGCTTCCTCAAGACTGCGATAAGTCTTTGAATTTGTCCCTCATTCAGAAGTGATGACACAATAACTGGAAGGGTAGCATTTTCTCCAAGAAACACATATTTAAGATGGGATGGAAGTTGCTTGAGTTCCAACTTCGGTGGCTCAATAATTGATGGTTTTGCTGGCGGAGTTGTTCATTTCTCTAAATCAAGAGACAGTTTCTTGGGCTCATAAGAGTAAGACCTCAGACCAGTGAGTGAATTCACTGTCTCAATATATCCCTCCATTTGTTCGGCATCAAAATTTACCAAGATGGCCAATAATGCTTCACTCAAGCATTCTTCCTCCATTTTAAATTCCACTGCTTCATCCACCTCATCAACAGAGTTTATGACTGAAATACTTTGATAAGGACTAGGTAATTTCATGCCTTTGCTAGCATGAAAAGTCACCTCCTCATCGTTCACCCGGAACTTGATCTCGTGCTTCTCGGAATCCATAAGAGCCCTCCCTGTTGCAAGGAAAGGCCTTCCCAGAATAATAGGAATTTCCTGATCAATAGCACAATCAAGAATCATGAAATCTGCCGGCAATAGGAATTCCCCGATTTAAACAAGCACATCATCAACTACCCCCACTGGCCCTTTTATCGATCTGTCAGCTATCTGCAACCTCATGGTAGTTGGCCTTGGCATCGCTAATCCCGATCTCTTAAAAATTTCCAGAGGCATAAGATTTATGCTAGCCCCGTTATCACACAAAGCCCTAGCAAAATCCTGTTGCCCTATGGTGCATGAAATTGTGAATGCTCCAGGATCTTCCCTCTTTTGCACTGTGGTCTTGGAAAGAATAGTACTAACGCGGTGAGTAATACCTACAGTGTTGCGTTTCAATGGCTTCTTCTTCTTTGTTAAGAGATCCTTCAAATACTTAGCAAAGCTAGGCATTTCTTGGACAGCGTCCATGAAAGGAATGTTAATCATCAACTGCTTGAGTTGATCATAGAATTGCAAGCACTTGTCATCTTCTGTTTTTCTCACTAGCCTCTGAGGAAAGGGCAGTGAAGATTTGAACAGTTGGCTCAACGGGCGGAGAGCGCCAGAAAGTTTTGCTTTCCCCTTTTCCTGTTTTTCTCCTTGTGCCTTGAGATTATCAAAGTTCTGCTACTCTTCAGCTATAGTAGGGACTTCCTCCTCTAGTTCTTCCTCTGCAATATCATCAGGTACATCAGGCTGCGCTTTTTCTTCAACAGTTGGCTCAAGATCAATCACCTTTTTATTAGCACTTTGAAGTATTTTTCCACTTCTGGTGCTAACAGCAGCTACATGCTCCACAGAGTTTACCCCACTACCTTTTGGATTTGGAACTGTATCACTTGGTAGTTGTCCACGTTGAGGAGTATGCACTTCTCTGGAAAGGTCTCTGAATTGGGCTTCAAGCTTCTGAATGGAAGCTGAATGAGATAGTTGGACCTGAGACATTCCCTTGATTGTGCTCTCTGTTCTGTCTTGATTCATTAGCATTTTCTGCATCATACTTTTCAGTTCCGCAGAATAATTAGACGTGTTGCCAGCAGAGTTGCTAGCTGAATTATCTCTCCACTGTTGGGAATTGGATGTTTGCCCCTAGGTGGAATGTAGGGGTTCGAGCTCTTGTTGCCATAATTATTGTAGTTGTAATTCCCTTGATTTGGATTTCCCTGATCATTTCTGCTATAATTGTTCCCTTGAAATTATTGTTGAGGATTTTGCCATGGGTGATTACCCGGACCTTGATAATTTTGCCGTTGATAACCCTCTTGCGAGTTGTTGACATAATTAGCATCTTCATATTGTGGCTGCCCCTCTAGATAAGCTTCTTCAGAGACTTGGTACATTTCGGGAGCATGAGGTGGCATCTCCTCGACAACATTAACACCTTTGGCTTCTTTCTCCGTAAGCCTCTTCGACAATAAATCCACGGTGGTTTGCAATTGAACAAAGGCATGATCTCGCTCATGATTTTCTTTGGCCACCGCGGCAGCAGAGGGACTACCATATGACAAGACTTCACTGTCACTCGAGTGCCAAGCTTGATTGTGGGTAGTAAGCTTATCGAGCAACCTGGTGATGTTGACAAATGATTTGTCCATGAAGCATCCCCCTGCTGCAGCATTGATAGCAATTTGATTCATGGTATCTAACCCCTTGTAGAACTTCTCGGTGAGGATAGCATCCGGGAATCCATGAGTCGGAGATTGAGCTAGATAGTATTTGAAACGCTCCCATGATGCATATAATTGTTCCCCCGGAAGTTGTTTGAACTCAAAGATCTTGTCCCGAAGCTCAGCCTTTTTGCTTGGTGGGAACCACTTTTTCAAGAACATATTGGCTAACTCGTTCCATGTATGAATAGTATTGCTGGGGAGCTTTTCATACCATTCCCTTGCTTGGCCAGCCAAGGAATATTTGAAGACCCATAATCGCAGTGCATCAATAGGAAC
This sequence comes from Lycium barbarum, assembly GCF_019175385.1. Lineage (NCBI taxonomy): Eukaryota > Viridiplantae > Streptophyta > Magnoliopsida > Solanales > Solanaceae > Lycium > Lycium barbarum. The sequence goes on along the minus strand of NC_083344.1, from coordinate 114,283,740 downwards.
AGCACCTTGGGATTGTTAAGAACATACATGCAGGAAGTTCTTCAGGTGTCGGAGTGGACAATCCTCCGAAGAATTGCGGAAATAGCCTTCAAGTTTCAATAGCTGATAGATAGAACTATCACTTTTGAAATTAGCATTTCCCGTTCTAGGAGGAACCACAGCAGAAGCATAATCAGCTTCATTGATGAATTCTGCAAATATATTCTCATCCTCCTCCTCTTGTGGTGCAGGAGGGTTCACTTGGAGTCCCCCTTGGTTTCCTTGATTGCGATTGGGTCTTCCTGCCATGTTCACCTGGTTCACTACAACATCAAACAAGGTGTGATGGAATAGAAAAAGTTTTAAAGAACAGTACACAACAATTAGTAATTTCTAAACCGTATTCCCCGGCAACGGCGCCAAAATTTGATACGCTCAAATTACACCTATTAATGGCGTAAAGCGGACATTGTAAAATATAGTAACCCAACAAGGTTGGGGTGGAATCCCACAGGGAATATGGAGAGAAAAGGATACTAATCGTATGTGATACTAGTCTTTAAAGGCTTTAATCCTATTCCTGATAGTTTAAAATATTTGTTGAATAATGTAACTAAATATTTTGAATGGAATTTTATTTAATGCGAGATAGAGACTAAGGTTGTGTTCCCCAATTTGATTAGCTATTATACTTCAGGTTTCAATCTGATATATTTCTAATGGTTGTTATATAAATATGCACTTGATCTCTTAAGGACTTCCTAATGTTTCCCAACAGTTAAGTCGTATTTCCTCTTTATGATTCTTTCGAATATAAAAGAGTTGCAATCGAAGAATGACCAATAATGCCAATTTAGACTTGTTCTTATCCCTAAGTTAGTCTATTAAACGAGGGTTAACGCCTCGAGTCATTGTTATTCAATCTTACCAATACTAACTCTCTTTTCCAAGAAAAGTTAATATAATGGCTTAGGCTAATGCTTGCAATCATCACCCAACGCTAAATCACAAAGACAGAATAAATACTAACAACCATTATGCATATATCAATAATAGAAACCCATTCACATAATATCCATCATGGGACTCACAACCTTAGCTTTAAAATTAGCTACTCATAATTTTGGCTAACAAAGAAAGCTTAAAAGTTGACATAATGTACTTACGATGCGAATACAATGTGGAATGGAAGTGAAGTTGTTGCTTGAAATGCTCCAACCACTTCTAATATGAAAGACCTAAAGTTAATGCACTCAGAAGAAATCTGACTCCTGAATTAAAACCCTACATTAAGTATTTATAGAGCCAAAAATCGCGCCAAGTTTCTGGACAAAAACACCCTTACGCGGCATCGTTACGGACCGTAACCCAGGTTACGGTCCGTCCTTCAGTTCGTCATTTTTCAGCTTGTTGTTACGGACACCATGCGACGGACCGTAACCTGTGTTACAGACCGTCCTTCTGAGGCGTAACTTGTGACATTACTTGGCAACTCTCTGGAAATTTGGCTGATGTTACGGTGAGATGTTACGGACCGTAACATGAGTTACGGACCGTAACACCACATCGTAACACCGATGGTTTCCAAGAAAACTCTCTGGAAATTTGGGTCTTGTTACGGTTCAATGTTACGGACCATAATTCATAGCGGCACGTATCCTTTCTGGTACGGATCACGTTACGGTCCGTAACATGAGTTACGGACCGTTATTTAGCTCTAATTTGTCCATTTTTCAGCATTTCATCTCATTTCCGATCCTTAGTCAACGAATCCTATAAAACACAAAAATAACATAAGAAACAATGTAAAAACACTTAAAAACAAGCAACACTTCTAGTTATAAAGGCATAAAATGTGCCGAAATTCACGGCACATCACCTATATCGGTATGATACAACTAGTTATGAATTTATGAGTAATTTATTAGTCTTTTTAATTTTTAATTAATGAAATATGAAAATCAATTAAGATTTTAAAATTAACAAGCATTTCTTTTCATTTATAACATAAAAGATACCGAAAAATAGGTTTTTGCGTATTTTTGTTTAAAACAGCTAAATGAGATCTGAACATGAAATGCTAGTATACATACATAACAACACCTCACTATAGCAGCTATGAAATTCTCGGACAAACGCTGCCATTATAGAGAGGTTTTGGCTGTATATCAATCCATCATAAATTGGCAAAAACCTATTGTTTTGGTACAATTTCCAAAATCTACCGTTGTTTGACGAATTTGCTTTTGGTTTTCAGAATGTACCTCTTGATTCCACTTCTTTTCATCGGATTACTGAAAGCGAAAACCATATTGCAGGAATTGATGGGTTCTTTTAAATTTCTATGAAAGCTTTCACTCTAAAGGTTCGTGTTCATCTCCCATGGTCCGTATGTTATATTAGTACATTCTAGTTTTTTTTTAAAACATGCATACGGCGTATTGCAAGGATCTGCAATGAACTTTCTTTTTTTTTTTTTTTTTTTTTTTTTTATCTTTGTACCTTCTTTACGATAATAAAAGTAAACATATTTTGTCAAGGTTGCGAAGTAAGAGCCAAGAATGTTGTTAAGAACAGGAAGGTCTCATATAAGTGTTCTTCTTCTTCTTCAAAACAATAGTGTTCTTTTATAATACAGGCAAAAGGACCTTTGAAAGTTTTCTTTCCAGAAAAAAATCTTTTTTTTATTATTTTAGTCCGAGAACGTTTAAATAAAATTTCTAATATTTTGTTTATTTTCTCCTTTCCCCTATTTAATAGTCAATCTTTCAAATCAAATTTGAATGTCAAAAAGTCAATTGATTCTAATAGCTTATAACTTTGTGCTCACGTTTCAAATGCAGATAAGATTTACCAAATTGAATTGCTTTCTTTCTCCACAGAGGGGTCCTTTTTTTTTTTTTCCATCAAATTGCCCAGTTTCCCTCTGGGCAGTGTTGTATTAGCAAAAAATTACAAGGAGGGGGGGGGGGGGGGGGGGGGGGGGGCTGAGCCTAACCTCCATTACAACACAATATTTGGTGATCCCATCACCACAAAAATTCCAGAAAAGGCCGAGACATGGATGCCAAATTCTGGTGTCGTGAGCATTCTAACTAACATAAAAATTAGCTTTGTCAAACTTGGATCTAATGCTAGGCATCTGGTTTTTATCTAGTAGGAAAGGCCCTCTAGCTAGGCTAGGCATGTCAGTTTTGGCTGGAACTAGAGGCTAGCTTTGCCAAACTATCCGCTACTTGGTTACATTCTCTAAAGCAATGTTTCACCTGGAAGTTCGTTTCCCGTTTGATTTTCAGAATCTTGTCAATGATGTGCTTTAGCTTCATGTTGGAATTCTGTCGATCAATCATGTTTGTTATCACCATGGAATCGAGTTCCAAGATGAAATCAACGTACCCCAAATGGTGACACAATGTCACCCCAAATTCTGCCGCGAGAGCTTCAGCGACGTTGTTGCTGCTGCACTGCACAGTGATAGAAAAGGCCACGATCAAGTCTCCACGGCAGTCCCTCAAGATGCCTCCGATTCCCGCTCTTCCTTGTTCTGCGATATAGCTTCCATCCGTGTTCATCTTCAAGGTGCCAACAGGTGGCATTTTCCAGAGGACTTGCCACCACTTTTTGATGGGTCTTAGTTTTTCTATTATGCAACAGATCTCGGTCCATCTGGTCATGTCTGTGATGGAGGGAAAGAGCTTGCTCGCGGCTGATTTGATGGTCCAAATTCGTTGCATGAGCATCTTCCCAATGAGTATCTTTCTTGGTTCCCATACTTGCATGAACATCTTTGCTTCCATAATTCCCAACATATGATGAGGGGAGTGACCCGCAGAATCAATTTTTGAACATTGTTAGTGTATTTACAATCCCTCCATTTTTTAAAAACTGCAGGGACAGGTTGGTCAGTGTGTCGAATTCCCAAAGGATTGCCAAATAAGCTCCAGATTTGATGGGCAATTTCACTTTCAACAAAGAAATGTTGTATTGTCTCATATGTAGGGACCCTGCAACACACACACATAGATCTTCTATCAGTTCCAAATTTGCCAATAGTGTCATCAAATGGTAATTTTCTTTTAAAAATTCTCCAGTTCAAAAAGGAAATTTTAAAAGGAATTCTTTTGTGCCACAAGCTGTTGAGGAACGGGGAGCTTGGTGCCGAGGCTCTTATGGAGTGCCAAGCACTTTTGTTAGTGAAACATCCATCCTCGGACAGTTGCCATATTGGAAAATCTGTTCCATTTTGTTCACCGATGTTAATCTGAGCAATGCTCTGGGCAGCCTGCATAGGAAGAACATTTAAAAGTTTAGCATAGTTCCAATTGTTATTATCAAAGAAAAAGTTAACTGGGAGCTTAGCTGATCTTCCTATGCCAGGGAAGATTTTAGCTAAAGCTCCTTTACCTGTCCAATTATCCCACCAAAAACTAGAGTTGCCTGATCGAATCTTCCAAACAATGTGTGGTTCAATCTTGGCTCTAATTTTTACAAGACTTTTCCAGGTGTGGGAGTCGGCTGAGATTGCAACTTTAGTGACACAATGAGCTCTCTTGCAGTATTTGCTTTGTAGAAAGTTGGCCCAGAGCGACGATTGTGTCCTGAATCTCCACCATCTTTTCACAATGTGAGTGTTGGAGACATCTTCCATTTTCTTTATATCAATTCCACCTTCTTCCTTGGGTAGGCATAGTTTATCCCAGGAAGACCAGTGGTAATTGTTCTTACCATTATTTGACCCCCAAAGAAAATTAGCAAAATGTTTCTTCATAAGAGTTAAAACTCCTTTGGGGGGATTCATAGCAGACATAATCACTACTAAAAAAACAGCGTTTAGTGACGGACGTATTCCGTCACTAATCAGCATATATTTGTTGCTAAACATGTGTTGCGACGGATTAGCGACGGAATGTCGTCTGTTGCGATTTTGCGCGTTGCTAACCTATTAGCGACGGAAAAATGAAATCCGTAGCAAACTTAGCGACAGAGTAGCGACGTATGAAATCCGTTCCACATTATAGCAACGGATTATTTTGTTGCTATTGTTATGAATTCCGTGACTAATTTCATATTTCATTTCATCGTTTTAGTAAATTAGCGACGAAAACTATTGTCGCTAATCCGTCGCAAAATCTTTGAATTATTTGTGCCTGCATTTAGCGACAATACAATGTTTGTCGCAGTCTGTAGCCTACTGTTTTCCATCTAGCAACGACCAAAATCCGTCGCAAATCTGTCACAAATATTTTTCTTCCAATTTTTTATTTATTTTAAATACACCTGTTAACACATACTAAATACAAAGTAATAAATACCCTTAAAATAACTGACATTCACATAAAATAATATTTATAAAAAAGATTCAAAATAGATAGCTAAATCCTAATCGTTAAGTCCAAAACACCGACAACACCAAGTTGTCAACTACCAAAAGAACCCACACATCCATCAAGTATTGTTAGTGCATAATTTTGTTCTTTCCAACAAAAAGCAGATAACTTTGTGCTTGAGATCCAAGACCATATATTCTTCTCTTCCTTGTTCCCCTAGCAGCTTCGTAATATGCTTCACATTGATCAATATCAGACTGAGATCAACATCATTGCCCTTGGCATCCTGCAAAAATTAAAAGAGCTTTAGCCATCCGATATCTTGTCACGGTTACAGCTTAAGCCGTATAATCCTGAGAAAGAACTACTCTCAATCAATAATGTTTCATTACTTATCAACATCAAAAAAGACTTGAAACCAAAACTTTAGACTATAAAGAAACTAAAACAAGCCCCACAAAATGCATATATCACAAGTTAATTGGCTGCTAGCACTAAGCTAATACCATATACCACAAGTTAATTGGCTGCTAGCACTAAGCTAATACCATATACCCCAAGTTTACACCTTCTGCTCATGTTTTCCTTTCTGTTTTACTGATAAGTTTAATCAATTGCATTAATAGCACTTAGATGGTTGGAAAATGTATACAATACACTATGCTTGTGTTGTTCAACCACATCCATTTTAACAAAATATCCCAATTATCTACACGTCATAGCTAGAACCCTTTACACCAAAACTATAAGTAACATGGAGAAAAGTATCCAAATGTTCAAGTATAAGAAAGGTATGATTTCCAGTGACCCTATTTCATAATTCATTAGTTTTGAATTTCATCTACTTACAGCTTCAATATCTTCTTCTGCCAAAGCTTGATAAACTCTAGATCTGCTCATAGGATTAATGCTCCCAAGCAAACTTGAATAACTTAGCTTGCTGGTGTTTTTTGCGTCCTTTAGTATGCAATCAGGGGGTTGCCCCTGCATAAAAATTTAAATTGTATTCAATGGGAGAAATTACTAGCTTAAAACACTAATACAAGCAGAACTTAAAAAAAAAAAAAGGCAAAAGGAACCAAAGCACATGCATGTATATGAAGAATTAGTTGGCCATACAGCAATCCATAAAGAAACACAATGCAAATCACATGAGAGATGTGAACAAAGATTTAATAAATGCAAGGGAAGTGTAACTGCAATTATAGTGCCAATGGGCATGAAGTAAGTAGAATTATTCTACATTCACATCACATGTATTATTTTATTCTAAAACAAAGTAAAAGTGACACTAATATAGCAGTGAAGCGGTAAACTTTCTTTCCAATCTCAAAGAAAAATCAGCATATATCTTGTTAAGGATGTAAATTTCAGATGAAAGTATCAGTTACTAGTTTATTTGAGTTGGTTAAGTTCTTCCATATTTTGAGTTCTAAGAAATTTCTATGCTATCTTTACATCTTTTCTCCCTAGCTACTCCAAAAATAACTTGAAACAATAACTTTTTACCTTTTAAAGAATCGGACCATGAGTTGACAGAGGAATGTGGAATATGGAAGATTTTGGCAAAATAACGGCTACAACACTAGATCCATCCATATTCACACACCAACTACTACACCAATATTTTTAAAAAGTTTGGAGGCAAGGTTACTTGGGATTTTCTTTTCCGCAGATAATTCTTGTGATCTTCATGCTAAAATCTATAAGTTTTTGAGTTGTAGAATATTTACCAGTAGAATATAGTTTTAGTAATCTGTAGTCTTCAGTCATAAGGACTTGTTAAGGTTCAATCCTCCCCATCTCAACATATGTTAGTACATTAGTTTTCAAGAGTCAATAACAACTGTGTTCTTTTTGGACCGACTAAAAAAAAATAAGCTTCGCATATACAATTAGGTACTAATTGGCATTTGTATATTATAAGAGCTGGAAGGTTAAGTTAGTTGTGGACTTGTGGTGGGGTTGTAAGTACCCATCCTTAGATTAAGTCGCCTTTGGTATATGCAGTAACAGTATTACAAATTCCAGCAAAAGCACACCAGTAACAACATAGAACATCAACAGCAATGCAGATTCATGTTTAGCCCAAAAAAAAAAAGCAATGGCTTAGTTCAAAATGGAACAGCAAGTAACCTTATAGCACAACAGTTCCAACACCAAGATATGTAGGAGCTTAATTCATCAGATGCAATGGCCAAATCAAAAATACAACAACAACCCATAAAATGTAGTAGCACATGTCGTTCACTATTAGGCCAAAATGCTATGGCAAAAACCAAGCAACCATTTAATCTCAATTCATTACCGATCATAGAAGCCAACTGTAGGTAATGGCCAAGCAGCAAAACAACAAAATGTAAAGGCAGGAGTCATTAAAATTCAGAACTGCACAACCATTACACCTTAGTTCTCAAAATAGAAACCAAGTGCAGCAATATGTTCTCAGTGCAACAACACTCAAAATTATCTCAAGGTTGTCCCAACAATGAATTTAAAAATGCCACAACAGCCTTTAAGACAGTACACCTTGACAAGGAGATGTAACAACATAGCACCCTTGATCCTAACAGTGTTTTATACAACAGAATGTGGCAACTACTGCCTGCCCATTTAACACTGATAAGGCTCCAATTGCAGTAACGGTTAACCAAAAATATGCAGTAATAGCTTACCTGAAGTTCAGCAGCCAAATGATCCAAAATGCAGTAGTTTCTTACCAACAAACCCAACTCCAAATGTGGCTCGAAAAACCAACAGCAGGCAGCAGTCACTCCATTTCAAGTTTAGCAGCAAATTAGGGATTTCGATAAGCCCCCAAGTTATGCAAAATGTAACTTCTTAGAATAATGGTTTTACATATACAAAGACTCAATCGAAGTAGCCAATTTACATTGCAATTTTACTACTAAAACATATTTCTTATTCCAAGCAAATCATTCTTATAGACAAGTTAATAAACAGTAATTGAAAACCATGAAACGACATTGGTAATTCATAGATTGTATTCAGCCATCTTTATTGGCATTCAAGTTCAAAGGAAACTATTGGAGATATGGTGAGATATGGTCTGCATTTCTGCACAGTTTTTCAGCATTTCTGCACAGCGTTTTAGCATTTCTGCACAATTTTTCAGCGTTTCAGCATTTCTGCACAGTTTTTCAGCATTTCTGCACTGCGTTTTCAGCATTTCTGCACTGCGTTTCAGCATTTCTGCACGATTTTCTAAACTGCGTTTCAGTATTTTTTTAGTGTTGTGCTTCAGCAGTGATTTTTTTCTGCACTGCGTATTTGTATTTTTGCACTGCATTTTTCGCATTTCTGCATTGGTTTTTCAGCATTTCTGTACTAAGTTTCAGCATTTTAGTACAGTATTTTTAGCATTTTTGCACTACATTTCAGAAATGCTGAAACGCAGTGCAGAAATGCTGAAACGCAGTGCAGAAATGCTGAAAACGCAGTGCAAAAATGCTGAAAAACTGTGCAGAAATGCTGAAACGTTGTGCAGAAATGCTGAAACGCAGTGCAGAAATGCTGAAACGCAGTGCAGAGATGCTGAAAAACTGTGCAGAAATGCTGAAACGCATTGCAGAAATGCTGAAACGCTGTGCAGAAATGCTGAAAAACTAGCATTTTTGCACTGCATTTCATTAGCATTAGCAGTACAAAAATGCTAAAAATACTGTACTAAAAGCACACCAGTAACAACATAGAACATCAACAGCAATGCAACTTTATATCCCATTTGTAACAAAAGCATACATATATCTGAGCAGTAACAAAAAGCATACATATATACCATTTGTAAAAATATAAAGCAGATTAAAGGAAACATATGAAAATATATATAAATATACCTGGAGATGGCTTGCCACATTCCCTCTTGTAACTCCTTCAACATTCATCAGGTCAAAATCTTCTTACGGACATTAGAAACAGGACGAAAAAATTAGTCCATTAATATGGAAGTATCCATATAATAAAAGATACACAAAGACTAACCACAGTGATGCTAAAGAAAATCACCTCCAATGCATAAATATGACTGCAATTTGTGGATACCATTTATACGGATGACTGCAATTTGAAATCGATTACAGTAGAAAAATCATAGTACAACAGTAGATGATATACTTTTTTTATCTTTTAATATGTACAAACAAAAAGGTTCCTATATACTTTCATGCAGTAAACAAGAAATGAGATACAATTCTTATGTAAGGTCTGTAAAATCAACTTTTCTAGCAGCAGTGGAACTGCTGAATTGCCTTAAGAAATTACAAATACCAAAAGAAGCTTCAGTTTCCATATTCCAAGGGAGCAAATAATACTCCACACCACCTGTCCAACAAGAAAGTGCTAGAATCATTAATTATCGGTTGGCTGCTATAGTCTTGCAACTACAACTTCATAGTGTTACAAATCACCAAATAGCAAAGGGCATATTATACTCCGCAAGTAGAATCGGTAAAGCACAGAAACATACACTTGGCATGATGTCAATCTATGCCTGCACACATAGCTACAATACAAAAAGAGCAAGAACTGCCGAAACGCCCCAAATAGACTCAGCAGAAATCATTCTCACCGTTCTGTCAATAATAATTGAATTTTGACATGAGTAATCGTCTTATCTCAAGTAATCGTACTAGTTCTCCACAATACAGCATGAACATTTTAATAACAAAATGACAGAAGGAGATCTAGGAACTACGCAGATCTTGCAGTCTCAATAAATGTCATTTAAAAAAAGTATATCATCTTCTGTGTTTTAACAAAATGCAGTCATTTCTTTGCCTTCTAAAAGAGAACAATCATGTCAAGTGTAAGAGCTTCTATCAAATGCACAACTATATATTAAGAGCAACAGTTTTACCCTAACATACAACAGCAAAATGACTAAAAGTGCAGCAATTTTTATTCAGGATTTTCGCAATGTAGCATCAATTCTTGTTTGGCAAAAGTAGGCACCAATCAAGTATAGGAGTTTCTATCTCAAAGACCACATATGTTTGTTGTAAATGCAATCATTCAAACATAGTAAACAACTCTCAAAGTGCAGATACAAAACTCATTCAAATGTAGTAGCAGTTCATCAAATAGCAAAGTAAGGCACAAAATATGTCTCCACTATAGCAGTTGCTTGCCTAAAAAACAATTAGCAACCTGACACTTATTTCAGCTTCTAAAGATGCAGTAACATTTCAACCAGGATGCATCATTGAAACACTCAGAGCAGCAGCAAAAGGCAACGCAGCCAGAAGTTTTGTCTTCATATCATTAATACAACTGAATGACCTCTAAATGGAAGAACAAGCTGAAATAACTTAGTGAAACAGAAAATATCATTCACCTTTTAGTTAAAAAAAATGACAAACTGAAACTGAAACAAAAAAAATTGAGTAAGAAACCCAGTTCACTAACACTGATTTCAAATCACAGAATATAAAGAATGTTGAGTTCTTCAAGCTTTTTCTCGACATGCAACAAATTAAATCAAACTTTAACCACCAAATAATATTATCCTACAAGATTTAGCACAAACAAAGGTCGAATTTCCATTTTCATCAGATTTTGGCCGAAATAGAGATTCCCAACACTTAACCTTCAAATAAATTATAAACCCAACAGTTTTCAAGACACCCAACTTTGATTTTAGCCAAAAAAAAAAACTTAAAGACACTCTGTCCTTTAGATAATAAGCAAGAAAACACATATATCTTAATTTCGTTTTAGATTTAATGTCAGAAAACACAAAGAAGGAGATAAAGAATAAAGAAACTGCCCATAAAACATAGAAAAATCAAAACATACCTTTCCTTTAGATAAAAGTTGCAGTAGAAGAAGAGAAAAACACAATAGAAACCCTAGATTCACATTATTTTGATCTATGTTGTGCTCTCTCTCTCTATGTTAGCAATTTCGCACACACTCTCTCTCTATCTGTGTTGGCTACTGTGTTTGAACTGAAATGAAATAATGTGTGCCCTAGCTAGGAGATATCTTTTTTTACATTTAACGACGGACTAGCGACGGATTTTATAATCCGTCGCTGAATAATATATTGATTTCTTTTAATAATTAATATTGCGACAAATTTTTCCGTTGCTGCAAATATATATTTTTTTCGAGAAAAATTAAAGGCCTAGCGACGGATTTTTCGTTGCTGAATCCGTCGCTAATGAAAAATAAAATTTGTCGCGCCTCTTCTGTTGCTAAATCTGTAGTGAAATTTAAGGCGCCAAAAATTCGCGCTAATTATTAGTGACGAAACTCAGTTTTCGTTGCTAATCCGTCACTATATAATGAGATAAAATTTTAGTTGCTTTTCTCGCGACAAAATGAGAAATCCGTAGCTAATCCGTCGTTAATTAGCGACACAATATGGTCTGTCGCTAATATTCCGTCACTAAACGCTGATTTTTTAGTAGTGAATATAGATAGGAAGAGATTGGAGCACATGCTTAATAAGAGTGATTTTCCCCCCATGAGATAGCATTTTCCCTTGCCATCCATTTAACCTTTTAACAATTTTAGAAAGCATGCCATCGAAGAGAGGAGCATTCTTCCTCCCAAAGTAAATAGGGCGGCCAAGATAAGTGAAAGGGAAAGGTTTATCAATAAAGCCAGAAATATTTCTCATCCTGTTAATCCTGTAAACAGAAGTGTTAGGAGCAGTGATAAAGAAACTTTTATTGTTATTGACTTTTTGCCCAGAGGCCTTCTCATATCTCCTGAGTTGATGCATGATAAGCTTAATGGACTTATTGTTACCTCCACAAAAAATAACAATGTCATCAGCATAAGCGAGATGGTTAATGATAGGTCCTTTGGAATTCATGGAGAAAGGGTTAAAGTGATCGTGTTGATTAAGACTATTTAAAGCCCTAGACAATACTTCGGCCCCAATAATAAAGAGAGAGGGTGAGAGAGGATCACCTTGTTTAAGCCCCCGAGTCGAGGTAAAGAAACCACTTCTGGTGCCATTCAAGATAATAGAGTACCAAACCCCAGCAAGCAGGTTACTAACGATGTGGAGAAAATCATCAGAGAAACCAAATTTTTTCATGACAGCCAATAAGAAATCCCAGGACATTCTATCATAGGCTTTAGCCATGTCAAGTTTAATAATCATATTACCTCCCCTATTATAACTCTTAATACCATTGACAATTTCCTGCGCAAGGAGGACATTTTCAGTGATAAGCCTGTCTTTGATAAAGCCACTTTGATTTTCAGAAATGATTTTCTCCAAAAGAGGGTTAAGCCTAACGGAAATAATTTTGGAGATAATTTTGCAGGACAAGTTAGTGAGGCTAATAGGTCTGAGATCAGAGAAGTTGACTGGGGCGTTCACTTTGGGGATAAGAACCAGGAAAGTATGGGTAAAAAATTTGGTGAGCTTTTTGCCAAGAAAGAAACTCTGGAAAAAATCTTTGACATCATTACCAATAATGTCCCAACATTTATGGTAGAAAGTGCCATTGAAACCATCAGGACCAGCAGCACTAGAGGCTAGCTTTGCCAAACTATCCGCTACTTGGTTACATTCTCTAAAGCAATGTTTCACCTGGAAGTTCGTTTCCCGTTTGATTTTCAGAATCTTGTCAATGATGTGCTTTAGCTTCATGTTGGAATTCTGTCGATCAATCATGTTTGTTATCACCATGGACGACCCCCTTTGGGGACCCACTACTCAAGGTATTGTCTATGCCAGGGTGCTGCCCGTCCGCACAGGGGCTTGCCCCATTATCCCTCTTCACGCTGCAGCGCTACGGGGTATCGAACGCGGAACCTCTGGCTCCTTTACATTCCCCAAAGGGAATCGCCTCTTACCAATTGAGGCGATTCCCTTTGGGGAATGTAAAGGAGCTAGAGGTTCCGCGTTCGATACCCCGTAGCGCTGCAGCGTGAAGAGGGATAATGGGGCAAGCCCCTGTGCGGACGGGCAGCACCCTGGCATAGACAATACCTTGAGTAGTGGGTCCCCAGAGGGGGTCGTCACAAGTGACCAGGACCTTTACCTGGAGGAACCTGGTTCCTCATCTGTTCTTTGAACAAGTTGTAAGTACTAGATACACTGTTGATAAGTTGGTATTTTACCAATTTATCTCTTCTTTAATCTTATATTTTTGCTATGTTTGGTTGATAAAACAATGCATTTAACATCATTTACATCTATTTTATAGGTTTTATGTGATTTAGAAGTGATCGGAAGAAACCAAGTGAAAATAAAGTCAAAAAGAGGCCAAATTAGACAAAAACTATCCAGTTTTGCAAAAAGGGGACAGATTTGCAAAAACGGGGCAGAACTGCAAAAACTGAAATCTGGGGCATATTTTGTCATTTCTTGGACTTGGAAAAATTGGGGAACTACAAAAGGAAGACAAGGGAGCAATTATATTCATCTTTGGCCATATTTTCGAGCTTGGAGAGCTAGGGCATCTACACCATTGGAGGAGAAGATTGGAGCACCTTAATGAGATATTTCTTAAACCTTTCTTCAATTCCTTGTTTTGTATTGAATATTTAAGTGTGTAGTATTTTCTTCATTCACTTGAATCTTGTTTATGATATTTTTCATTATCAAGTGTTGGATTAAATCTCTTGTTATGCTTATGTATTGAATGATTTTTATTGCTATTGAAGTGGGTCTTTGTTGTTTTAATTAATCTTGTTCTTTAATGTTTCTTAAGGGATTAGCTAACCCTAAGATTCGACCATTTACTTTGATTGAGCTCGGAAGAGGAAATCTAGGTTGGGAAAGATTAATAAAAAAGAATTTAGGTCATTAAACCCATCTAATAACTTGAGCTCGGAAGAGGATAGTTACTTGAGGTTAAATTGATTGTGCTTAATATCACACTCTAAGGCTTGGAAAAGCTTAGAGTGAAATTCATTGCTTTGGTTGGAAGACTTTCAATGAGATTTTAGAAATCATTATCTATGAACATAAACCCGCTCTTAGTTGTAATATCATAAAATATATTGGATTGTTACTTGAGAGTTCCTTGTATCCATGCTTGTGGCCATTGATCATTTTACTTGCTTTCTAGGTTAGTTTACATTTTTGCATTAGTTATAATTTTCTTAAAATCAAAATATTATCAAGTGTTTGTTTGGCTTAGCGTAGAAAGTGATAGTTCCTTACTTGTTTAAATCGCCTAGTAAATTGTTCCCGGTGGAATCGACCCCAACTCATAGTTGGGTAAATTATATTGCATACGACCGTGTACACTTTCTCTTTGAGGAGTGGATTTGGACGTTACTAATTTTGTCGGTATCTCTACAACTGCATTGTTACCTGAGCAGGCTGGAGACCCGATCCCATCTAGTCCTTCTGAATCAACATATCTAGTCTCTCATATATGAGCAAATCCTGCAGGCATCTGATCCTTCAAGGAGCATGTTAGAAAACAACATATGAGATATCATAAGGTTAACCAAGTCCAGACAAGTGAACCTAATTGTATCTGGTTCCTTAGGGTTTCTCATGTCATCAAAACATATCAGTTCTTATCATAGTGCCAATGCCAACTCATGTTGTCTTATTTGGGTTATATATACAAAAATTGAAGAATGCATTTGAGATTTCAAATGAATACCCCCTCCGTCCCTTGTGTTTGACCAATTAATTTAAAACTCATTTTTGAGCAGCAATTAGTGTTTAACTAAACTTTTAAAAAGCGCTTCTATATTTTCTCAAAAGTGCTTTTACAGAAAAGCTACTTCTTTTAGCTTCTGAAAAACAGTTTCCGCTACTCCCAGAAACTCTTATTTTCTTTCAAAAGCTTGGCCAAACACCTCACCTTTCTAAAATAAGAATTTTTGCTTTAATTAAAAAAAGTGCTTTTGGCCTCCCAAAAGAGGATTAAGAAAGTCACTTTTGAAATTGCTAAGGTAATACGATTAATAATTAGAGTAATTACACAAATGATAAACATTATTAACAACATGCAGGAAGAAAGAAACCAAATTATTTAAAGTTGTGTGGGGAAAAGCGAAAGAAGGAGGAAAAGGATGGTATAAAATTAATCACACCAGGTGTGTACACTAACCAAATTAATATACGACACATGCCTTCGCATTTGAAAATTGAAAATTGACCTGCCTTTTAAAAGTGGAAGAATAAAGTAAATCGCCAGCTCAGTTGTTAAAAAAAAAATAGATATCTTGAATGTGGTGAAGACGCTAGCATCAAATAAATTTATGCAGAGTAAATTTAAAGAATACCTCCGGGGGAAAAAGTTAAAGAACACCAATTATCATCTATTTTCATAAACAAAAGCATACCAGAAATGATTTTTTTTCAAGTGAAGTGACCACTGATAAGGATGCCTTTGTTAATATCCTTTAATATCTCCTTAAGATATATAACTCAAAAAGTCATGCAACCAAGTTTGATTATGTAATATCCTCAGAGACGTAACAATCTTGAAATTAAAGAAAGTACAAAATGGAAAAGGAATGTTTTCCACCAAAAGGGCTAATTACAGACACCGGCAAAATCATTGATTAAGTGACAAAAGGAGATCTTATTCCACCTTATGAAAACCACTGCTTTCGTCGAGCATAAAGCTTTCACTGCTTCAACTTAGCGGTTAGCCTAAAATTGTCGAACAAATCACAGAAATACAACTCAATCACAATGGTAACTACCAATACAGTTTAAAAAAACCTAATTATAGATTGCAAATGAATATGTAGAAACTTAAAACAGAAAAACAATTGCCCTTCTTTTCATGGCAAAATCTTTCGCGTTAGAGTAAGCAATAAGAATCATACATTTGGGGATTGATTACATGAAGAAGAAGAAGACAGGACCAAGAAGAAGAAACAAATGGAGATTTTAGGGAGAGGGAGGAAGAAGTGGAAGGAAAGAGTGTAACGTTGTGGAACAGAACGATACATGCTTTGCTTTTTTATAGAAACTTGGACTCTTTAGTAACCGTTGTGGACTTGGATTATGCAGTAACTGTCGTGGCGTTTGGTAATAACTTTTGGACTCTCTAATGGGTGTTAGTGATAACGTTTATGAGTTGAAAAATTCAAAAATCTAAGAAAAAAGATAAATAAGAATGAAGGTCATAGAGAGTGTCATGTAGGCGGTCCTTTGTCCCTGCTTTATATATATATAGATTTGGAGCTCTCGTGGGTACTTCCATGGTAATTTTCGGCTGCTCTTTTTCCTCTCTTATTTATTATTTTTAGGGTATATTAGTGATGTGCCGTGAATTTCGGCACATTTTATGCCTTTGTAACTAGAAATGTTGCTTGTTTTTAAGTGTTTTTACATTGTTTCTTATGTTATTTTTGTGTTTTATAGGATTGGTTGACAAAGGATCGAAAATGAGATGAAATGCTAAAAAACGGACAAATTTGAGCTAAATGACAATCCGTAACTCATGTTACTGACCGTAACGGGATCCGTAACTTATGTTACGGACCGTAACGTGATCCGTACCAGAAAGGACACGTGACGCTATGAATTACGGTCCGTAACTCATGTTACGGTCCGTAACAGTGAACCGTAACAGGACCAAAATTTCCAGAAAGTTTTCATGGAAACCATCCGTGTTACGGTATGGTGTTCCGGTCCGTAACTCATGTTACAGTCCGTAACATTGATGTGGCGTAATTTTACGCCACAATTGATGCTTTTCGGCTATAAGCGTTACTTGTTTTTAAGCAAAGTCTACGTGATTTAATGTGTTTTTTAGTGGATTTCAGGTATCAAGTGTTTTGATGGCCAAAGTCGAAGAAATGGAGAAAATAAGAGTCACTGAAGAGGCAGTTTGACGGGGCAGTTTGACGGACCGTAAAACTCTTATACGGACCGTCAAATTGACCGTATAGTGGTCACAGTGAACAATGATAGACGAACCAATTATGCGGAACAATTATACGGGCCGTAAAAATATTTGACGGACCGTCAAATATACCGTATAGTGGTCACAGTGAGCAATGATCGACGAGCCATTTCTGCGGGACATTTATACGGTCCGTAAAACAGTTATACGGACCGTCAAATTGTACCGTAAAAAGGGTGTGATATTTGACGAATGAGAGTAAGTAATTTTACGGTCCGTATAACAATCTTACGGACCGTAAAATGAAACGTAAACCAAGCCCGACGGGTAATTGTGTCTTTTCACTTCTCACGATTTTTGCTCCTATAAATACTTAATTGTAGGGTTCTTGTACAGAGTTTTTTGCCACAGACCTCAGTTTATTATTTCTTAGCATAAGTATCTATATTTTTGAGCTCTTTTGGAGATTACAAACAATTGCAAGTAATTTCTCAAGTCCATTAAATCAATTGTAAGCTTTATGATTCTCATTATTTCTCATTGTTCTTCTTTCTTTATGAGTAGCTAAATTTCCTTACTAGGGTTGTGAACCCAATGATGGGTGTTTTGTGATTGGGTTTTGTGATTGATATACATATAATGTATTATTAGGGTTTGATTATTCTTTATTCTTCATTCATAATTAATGGTTGCAAACATTGATTAAAGCCATAAACCTTGATTTATTTGGAAAAATAATTAGGGTTGGTAAGAATAGTCAACAAGAACTCAAAGCTTTAAACTTTGTTTAATAAATTCACTTAGGAATAAGAGGAATTTACTTGGCATGATTAATCGTTCTTCATGGTTACTTTCTTATATTTGGAAAAATCATAGAAAGACATAATCTTTATTTATTGGGAAATAGTAGAGATTCACATAGAGATTAAGTGCATTCATATAATGATCCATTAGAAGTATATCAAGATCAATACCCATGATCATACACCCTATCTAACGGGGACACAGCCTTAGTTTCTTTTACCATAAATTTCCACCAAAGAAATAGTTAGAAATTAGTTATAGAAAAGACCAACTTTTACCAACATTATCGGATTAAGACATTAGACCTAGAACTTAGCATCTATGACTTTAGTAACCTTTTCACACCATATTCCCTGTGGGATTCGACCCCAACCTTGTTGGGTTACTATATTTGACAACGTCCGCATTATACCATTAAGAGGTGTAATTTGAGCGTATCAAATTTTGGCGTCGTTGCTGGGGAATACGGTTTTGAAATTACTAAATAGTGTTTGCTTTGATTAAAGTCTGTTGCTTATTCCATCACACCTTGTTTGCTACTTTGTGTAAAGAAGGTGAACATGAATCGACATCAGCAAAATCAACGTGCTGAAAACCAGGGAAATCTGGTGAACAATCAGGCGAATGAATCATACGATGAAAATATTTTCGCTGAACTTGTTCCGGAGGAGGACTATGCATCTCCTATTGTTCAGCCTCGAGTTGGAGCTGCTACTGTGAGAATTGATTCCTCTCTATACCAGTTGTTGACACTTGAGGGATACTTTCGGAATTCTACCGAGAATGACCCTCAACGTCATTTGCAGAATTTTGTGGATGTGTGTGCTAATCATATCCAGAACAATGTTCCACAAGATGCTATTCGGTTGAGGTTATTCAAATATTCCTTAGCTGGAGAGGCAAGAACATGGTTTGAGAAGCTGCCCCGAAATTCTATTACTTCATGGGCAGAAATGGTAGCTGCTTTCCTCACAAAGTGGTACCCCCCTAGCAAAAAGGCTGAAATTCGTGACAAGATCTATGAATTTAAGCAACGACCGGGGGAAAAACTATATGAAGCCTGGGAGAGATTCAAAGAATATTTGCAGAGGAGCCCAAATCATGGTTTTCCGGAAAATATATTGATGGAGAAGTTCTATCGAGGGTTAGATCCAGTGACACAGTCAGTAGCCAACAACGCAGTTGATGGGTGTTTTATGAACAAGACCTTTCGACGAGTGACCACCATACTTAACAAACTGACAACTCATAATCAGGCTTGGCATTCGAACAATGTTGATGTGGTACCGTATGGTAATGCCATGCTCCAGAATATAGTGAAGGAGAATCAGGACACCCAACAAACATTGGCAGAACTTGCAACAAATATTTCCTTGCTGACGAAAAAGTTTGATGAATCTCAAATCAAAAAGGTACATGTTTGTGAGGATGATGCAGTTTTGCCGAAAGGGATGTTCCATGCTCAAGATGGTCCGTTCCTTGATGGGCCACCGATGCAGGTTGAAGATGCCAATTATGTTAATAACTCTCAAGGGGGATATCAAAGACAGAATTACCAAGGTGGCTATCAGACTCAGAATCAATGGAGACCTCAGCAAGGTCAAAGTGCTTACAACAACTCTGGGAACTACAACAATAATTATGGTGGTGCGAACCAAGGGAGCTATAACAACAACAACAATTTTGGGAACAAGAGTTCCAATCCTTATTTACCACCGAAAGGGCAGTCATCAGAGCAGGGTAGTTCGAAAGTTGAAGAAATGCTTGAGAAGATTTTGGCTAATCAATCGAAGTTTGAAAGGACTTTATCTGGGCTGACAGAAACAGTGGGTTCCCATATAGCGGCCATTCAGAAGCTTGAGTCGCAGATGAGGGATATTTCTAGAGAGCAGCACCTTCCAAAAAAAGAAGGACTTCCGAGTGATACTATTCCAAATCCCAAGAATGGGGGAAGCGGTATAGACCGTGTTTTTGCCATCACTACTAGAAGTGGTAAAACAATACAGGGGGCTACTGAAGAGGTGATTGATCCTGAGCCGATAGATGAAGAGAATGAGGTGCAGTCTGAAGCACCCATCACTGCTGATGAGATTGTTATTGACAAGAAGGGTGATGATATTCCAGAGATGGTGAGGGAAGCTGATAAAATGAGCAAGCAAGCCATAAAAGGGGCTCTCCGCCCTTTGACACAACTGTTCAAATCTAAACCTCCTTTTCCTCAGAGGTTGGCAAAGAAGAAAGAAGATGCTAAGTTTGAGAAGTATTATGATCAGCTGAAGCAGTTATCTCTAAATTTTCCCTTCTTGGAAGCTGTCAAGGAGATGCCCGGTTTTGCAAAATATTTGAAGGATTTGCTGACCAAGAAGAAGACGGTTCAACATGAAACCGTGAGTTTGACTCATACTATGAGTTCCATCATCTCAACCACACTTGTGCAGAAAAAGGGAGATCCTGGGGCGTTCACCATTCCTTGTTCTATTGGGCACCATTATTTTGCTCATGCCTTGTGTGATAATGGGGCGAGTATAAATTTGATGCCCCTTGCTATTTATAAACAATCAGGTTTGGGGATGCCAAGGCCGACTACGATGAGACTGCAAATGGCTGATAGGTCTATCAAAAGACCTGTTGGGGTGGTGGATGATGTCATTGTGCGGGTTGGTGATTTTATGTTGCCCGCTGATTTCGTGATTCTTGACTGTGCTGTTGATCGGGACTGTTACACCCCGGAAAATTTTCGTTCGCGCACGGTGGATCGACTGGCGAAGGACAATTTCGAGTATCGAACTAGCGATGTCTTAAAGATATTTAGGAGAAGAATTATAATTCCCCTTATGTTGGTAATTAGGATCCAAGTGAGTTTCAAGAAGTACCCACAAGCCAAATATGGGCACAAGCCATCCAAAAAGGGCGAGTTAAGGAAACACTTTCGGAGGATCTGGTTTGTAGGGACCAAAACTCCATTTTTAAGTCGGAATTTGGGAAAAACACAAAATTATAAAAGTTGTAGATAATTGAAATATCTTTCCAACCATAGTTGGTGGGCCCTTACAGCACATCGGGATCAAAAGTTATGGCCATTTTACGGCAGATAGTTCATCACGTTCTGGCATGACCTGCGACACAACATGCGACTCGCATGTTAGACATGCGACTCGCACATAGTGTCGCAAGTTGTGCCAGTGAGAGTTGATCAACTGGCATGACCTGCGACACAACATGCGACTCGCATGTTCGACAAGAGACTCGCACATAGTGTCGCATGTTGTGCCAGTCCAGAATCTTCTGGACAATTATATATAGACCCAATTTCGTTTCTAACTCATTTTTTTCACCATTTTAGTCCTAAAACCCTCTAGAACTCTCTCTAACATCTCATCCATAAGAAAATCAAAGGAAACCAAGATTAACAACATCAAATTCAGGAATCAAAGTGTATGAAACTCAAGTAAGATTTATCTTCTTCAAGAAAATCCTAAGGAAGGTGAGGTAGGGTTTTGGTGCTAGAAGGGGAACTCCACTCAAGACTTGTTCAATCACTATCTAAGGTAAGTTTCATAACTTTCTCATGATGATTAAAGTGTTGATAAGTTAAAATGCTTGGATTGAAGAAGAATGTAGGAAATGGGTCATGAAAGGTGAATAGTGACATTGTAGGGTGAAGGTTTGAAGTGAATCATGAATGTTAGTGTGTTACGGGTATGAATACGTTATAAATGACACGTAAACCATGAAATAGGTGTGATGTATGGGAAAATATGATGATGAGCTAAAACCCATAAACGTGAGTTAATTGGAAGAAAATGGTGGATTTTGCTAAATGTACATAAATTACGATTGTGGATTGTGGATTGTGATATTGTGAGTAGTATTGTGAGTGTTGGGAGTTGAAATATGACATGGGAAAAGTAGTAGAAACAAAGGATATGCTGCCCAAATTCTCCTAGAATTAGTGGGCACGTTTAAGTAACCGATTGGCTAACGTTCATGCGACTTCTTGTGAAGGTAGAAACGTGAGCATCGAAGGAGAACAAGCGAGTAACATATATGTTAAACGACAAAGGTATGTTAAGGCTCGTCCCTTTTCCTTCAAAGGCATGATTCCTATGTTACGACTTCATGAATGCTTCCATAGCTTTCTCATTTTCCAAAGCTAAACGGTTATGATTCCAAGGCATGATTCCTCTCTTGATAACCCGCAAATGTGTCCCAAAATGTCCGTATCTTTCCAAAACAAAGTTTTATGATTTTGTAAGCTTTTATGATCATAAGGATGGACACGTTTTGTAATGATAACGATGATGTTGAAGATGAGAATATTTTCTTATGATGACTACGATGAGAACGATTTCATGTTTTAAGATTTCAAGTTATGATTTCAATGACGATATAAGAATGTTGAGCTATTTCTTGATTTCTCAATTTTATTCATGGATGACGACTACATTTCCTTAAAGATTTCCAAAAGTATAAAGAATGACTTCTTACAAGATTATGACCCTATTTTCTGTTCCCTTTTTATATTAGTCTTCGTTGACAGTCTCGCCTTATGATGATTGTCCCTTCAAGGTGAGACATGACGATCATGATTAATCCATAATATACCCGGAGGTGTTCGACCTTACGTCACTCCGATGGAGTTATAGCTTTTCCTTGGGTTCTCCTGCATGTTATGAATATTATGTATGTATGTATATATATATATATATATATATATATATATATATGATATGAAAATGTTCTCAGGGGAAGTGGGGAAAGGTGAGGCGCTATAGACGCATAGCCACCTGTACAGCTGGCATATCATGATTTCATCCCGGACGCGGGGTGCCCGGACGCGGGATATATGGGTGATGGATCGGGTCGTACGTTCCTCGGCACTAACATACTATACTATATATGGATCGGGCCGTACGTTCCACGGCAATATATTAATGTATGATGACATATGGATCGGGCCGTTCGTTCCGCGGCAATATATTTATATATGATGATATATGGATCGGGCTGCACGTTCCGCAGCAATATATGATATGAAGTAAGTCAGCATGTGCTATTTCTTCTATACGTGACAGTCAAATACAGTTGCTCCTTATTGATGTTTCCTTTATCTCATTGACGTATTTCCATTGTTATGCCTTACATACTCAGTACAATTTTCGTACTGACGTCCGTTTTCTTTGGACGCTGTGTTCATGCCCACAGGTAGACAGAGAGACGGCGCAGACCTATAGGAGCTATCAGCAGATTTACAGGAGCACTCCACTATTTTGGAGGTGCTAGTCGAGCTATGCTTTTGTGTATATATGTATATGTCTAGTACTCCAGTAGAGGCTCGTAGATACGCAGTGTGGGTTGTGTGGTCTCCCAAGGTTGCCATTATGTAGAAACTTATATACATATCTGTGCATATTATGTTGATAGCCTAAAGGCTTATGTTTACAAAAGTATTTATGTTTCAAACAAAATATGATTTCTTTATGATTTGAATATAAATTGATTAAAGGAGTATTAAATTAGCAGGATAAGTCATAGAACGAGCGGTGCTCGGTGGTTAGCCCCGGGTACCCGTCGCGGCCCCTAGTTGTGTCGTGACAGGGACATTCCTATCATTCTGGGGAGACCTTTCCTTGCTACAGGGAGGGCTTTGATGGATTCTGAAAAAAATGAAATAAAGTTCCGAGTCAACAATGAAGAAGTAACCTTTCAGGCTAGCAAAGGGATGAAGTTACCAAGTGCTTACGAGAGTATTTCGGCAATTGATTCATTCGATATTGTTGATGAAGCAGTGGAGTTCAAAATGGAAGAAGAGAGTTTGGGTGAGGCTTTGGCTGGTATTCTGATGAATTTCGATGCTAAAGACATGGAAGGCTATGAGGAGACAGTTAATTCACTTGTTGGGTTGGGCTCATACACATACCACCCAAAGAAGCTGAGTCTTGATTTGGAAAATAGAACAATTCCTCCAGCAAAGCCATCGATCATTGAGCCACCTAAGTTGGAGCTTAAGCAGCTCCCATCACACCTGAAATATGAGTTCCTTGGTCCCGACAATACATTACCGGTGATTGTTTCATCCTTATTGACTGAGGAGCAGATTGTGCAGCTTTTGGAGGTATTGAGGAAGTATAGGCGTGCTATTGGTTGGACCATAGCAGATATTCGAGGTATCCCATCTGGGATCTGTGAGCACAAAATTCAGTTGGAGGAGGGCAGCAAACCAAGTGTAGAGCATCAGAGGTGACTAAACGAGAATATGCAAGAGGTCGTCAAGAAAGAGATCATCAAATGGCTAGATGCAGGCGTGGTTTTCCCGATTGCTGATAGTAAATGGATGAGCCCGGTCCAATGTGTTCCTAAGAAGGGCGGCATCACTGTTGTGCCGAATGCAAAAAATGAGTTGATCCCGACCAGAACTGTAACCGGATGGAGAGTTTGCATGGATTATCGCAAGCTCAATACATCCACTTGCAAGGACCATTTCCCTATGCCTTTCATTGATCAGATGCTTGACAGGTTAGCAGGGCGTTCTTACTATTTTTTCCTTGACGGTTATTCGGGTTACAATCAGATCAACATCGCCTTGGAAGATCAGGAGAAGATCACCTTTACTTGTCCTTATGGGACTTTTGCGTTCAGTCGGATGCCGTTTGGTTTGTGTAATGCACCAGCCACTTTTCAGAGGTGCATGATGTCAATCTTCTCTGACATGGTAGAAGATTTCTTGGAGGTGTTCATGGATGATTTTTCTATAGTTGGTGATTCGTTTGAAGATTGTCTTGGCCATCTGGGTCAAGTGCTAAAACGGTGTGAGGAGACCAATCTGGTGCTAAACTGGGAGAAGTGCCATTTTATGGTGAAGGAAGGAATCGTCCTCGGTCACAAAATCTCTGAAAAGGGAATCGAGGTCGATCAAGAAAAAATTGATGTAATTTCAAAACTTCCTCCGCCTATCTCAATAAAAGGTGTCCGAAGTTTCTTGGGACATGCTGGGTTCTACAGGCGCTTCATCAAAGATTTCTCCAAAGTTGCCAATCCATTGTGCAAGCTTCTTGAAAAAGAGGCTAAATTTGTGTTTGATGAGAAGTGTCAGAAGGCGTTCGAGGAGTTAAAAGAGCGTCTCACTACTGCGCCTATTATTGTTACTCCTGACTGGTCACTACCATTTGAACTGATGTGTGATGCTAGTGGTTTTGCAATAGGTGTTGTGCTTGGGCAGAGGCACAATAAAATTATGCACCCGGTCTATTATGCTAGCAGAACACTGAATGCTACTCAGATGAACTGCATAGTGACTGAGCAAGAGCTGCTTGCCATTGTGTTTGCTTTCGAGAAATTTCGGGCTTATTTGTTGGGGTCCAAAGTGTTGGTTTACACTGATCATGCAGCCTTGAGATACCTTATGGCAAAGAAGGAAGCAAAGTCGCGACTGATCAGATGGGTGCTATTGCTGCAGGAGTTCGATTTTGAGGTAAAAGACCGAAAGGGCACCGAAAACTAGGTGGCTGACCATCTCTCTCGGCTTGAAGAAGCTGGGAGACCTTATGATGAGCTTGATATCGATGATGCTTTTCCAGATGAAAAGGTGTTGGTTGTGTTAATGGAGGTGGCACCGTGGTATGCCGACATTGCAAATTATTTGGTAACAGGCTTAGTTCCAGAAGATATCAAAACCTACCAAAAGAAGAAATTCTTGCGGGATGCTCGACAGTACTACTGGGACGAACCGTATTTGTTCCGGACATGCGCTGACAACATTATTCGGCGTTGCATTCCGGAAAGTGAAGTGATGGAAATTCTAAAAGCGTGCCATGACTCTCCTGTTGGGGGTCACCATAGCGGAAACCGAACTGCAGCTAAGGTAATTGAATGCGGCTATTACTGGCCGACCATTTTTCACGATGCTAATCTATTGGTTCGGTCCTGTGATCAATGTCAGCGGCAAGGGAATATCGGAAAAAGGCAAGAAATGCCTATGAATTTTGTTATGGAGGTAGAAGTGTTCGATGTCTGGGGATTGACTTTATGGGACCCTTTGTGAGCTCGGGTGGCATGAAATATATCTTGGTTGCTGTGGACTATGTGTCAAAATGGGTAGAAGCGACGGCTTTACCTAATAACGAGGCCAAGAGTGTCATGGGGTTCCTCAAGAAGAACATATTTACTCGTTTTGGTACTCCGAGGGCTATAATCAGCGATGGTGGATCACACTTTTGTAATAGAGCTTTCGCGGGATTGATGGAGAAATATGGTGTAAAACATAGGGTGGCAACACCTTATCACCCTCAGATAAGTGGACAGGTTGAAGTATCCAATAGGGAGATCAAAAGTATTCTAGAAAAAACCGTGAATGCAAATAGAACTGATTGGGCCCGCAAGCTCGATGATGCTCTATGGGCATACCGGGCTGCGTTCAAGACCCCGATTGGGACTTCACCCTTCAAGCTTGTGTTCGGAAAAGCTTGTCACTTGCCCATGGAGCTTGAACACAAGGCTATGTGGGCGCTGAAGAAACTGAATATGGATTGGGAGGAAGCAACCAAGCTCAGGTTGTTTCAACTAAATGAGATGGATGAATTTCGGTACCAAGCATATGAGAGCGCAGCACTTTATAAAGAAAGGATGAAGCAATACCATGACAAGAAGATCCTGAAGCGAGAGTTCTATAAGGGTGATCTTGTATTGATGTTTAACTCTCGATTGAAGTTGCTGCCTGGTAAGCTTAAATCAAGGTGGTCTGGTCCGTTTGAGGTGGTAGGTGTTTCACCCCATGGAGCAATTGAGTTACAGTCCGGAGATGGTACTCGGATATTTAAAGTGAATGGGCAGAGACTGAAGCACTATCACGGTATGGTTTCGGAGGACAGGATTGTTGACAGATATAGGTTGAAGCACCTCGGAACGAACAATGATCTGGTGCACCAAGATAAGGAGTAAATGATCACCACCGTCGTGCTGCGACGTTAAATCAAGCGCTTCTTGGGAGGCAACCCAAGTGTAATATTTATTTTCATTTAGGTTTCTAGTTGGATATAGGGTAATGTTTGTTTTGGTGCAGAATATGAACAAGTGGAGAAAAAACCGTTAGACGGTACATTCGACGGACCGTAAAATCATTTGACAGACCGTATAATGGACCGCTTAATGGTACAAACAAAACCTGCTCACTGTGATGTGTTTACGCTGCATTTGACGACCGTATAAATTTTTACGGTCCGTCAAATGTTAGCGTCAAACTGTCACAGTAAAGGATGCCATTTTGTTGTTCCCAGGTAAGCCGTAAAACGTTTTTACGTCTCGTAAAATGTTTCTACGATCTGTAAAACGTTTAAAAAAAATTATTTTATCTGATAAGGAATATAAAGAGTTGGCTGGGTTTCATTTTTCATTCCCCATTCAAATACCGATCAAAATCCTTTCATATCCCACTTCACACAAATTCGTTCAATTTCCCCCACCCACTCCCTACACTTACACCCAACGTCCCCTCTTTCCCTTCTCCATTTAACTCTCTTTCTTTCCCTTAGCCAAAAACTAAAATTCCCAGTCGTCTTATATTTCAAATTTTGGGGTAAAAATAATTGTTTTTGCTGGTTGTCTTCACGAGACCAAGGTCCCGTTGGGAAATTAGTGATTGTGTGTTGTATTACGAACTTTAACAAGCCAACAGGTATGTGATTCTATGTTCCTATGATCATAAATGGAAATTATGTCTCATCATTGATAATATATGTCGGGATTGGGGTGTGTGCATAAATTTGGCTATTGGTGAACTCATAATTGATGATCTGATGGGTTGGAGGGCATTTCAATGATTTTGTTCAAGCCTTTGGAGTCAATCACTGAGATGCCCGCCAACTGTTCGATGAAATGCCAAAAAGAAAAATCGATAACGAAAAGGGGTGAAGTCTGAGTAACCCCGGCTTTTTATGAGTTCTACAAGGGGGTTGGAATGTATAATCTTGTTTGTGAATCAACGAGTCAAGTGTCACAATGAATTCCATAAACTAAGTGGAAGAACTTGACGACAAGTTTTACGAACCGTAAAAATGTTGACGGTTCGTCAAGCTGTATCGTCAAGTGTTTAATGTGACTATAATGCCATGTGACCGTTTGACGGTAGCTTTGACGATCCGTAAAATTGTTTTACGGACCGTAAACCCTCATCGTCAAATGATCCAAACCAAACCCACTTACTGTTACCATTTGACTGTAGGTTTGACGGACCGTATAAAATTCTACGGTCCGTAAAACCTCATCGTCAAATGGTCCAACCAAAATCCAATCACTGTGACAATTTGACGGTAGGTTTGACGGACCGTAAAAACATTCTACGGACCGTAAAACCTCACCGTCAAATCGTCCAAACAACACATTTGACTCTTTAATTCCTTGCAACTTGTGCATTTAACATATAATTTGAAGGCGATACTTACTTACTTTCTACATGTATGCCTCCAAAAGTTCGAGGAAGCGCTCCAACCACGTCACGAGGCAGGGACAGAGCTCAAAGTCACCGACACCTCCATGATGCATCCGACCAAGGAGAAATTAGTGCAGGGGACGACGAACCACTGGCAGCAAGACTCGCTAGAGCTCGGGTTGCTACTCAGGTACAAGTGTCCTCCCAGTCTGAGGAGAAGGACACTTCTCCGTCCTCTAGCAGCTCGGAAGATGAGGTGGAGGCTGCCAGACTATGAGAAATCCGAATGAAAGAAAAATCAGAACACAGTGTTAGGTTCTCTGTGCCGGGTTCCCAAGAAATATACGAGCACGGGCTTGAAGAAAAAGAAGGGGGTGGCCCGAAGAAAAGCATTCATGAGGAAAAACGCATTAGCCTAGACAGACTGGCGGGTTTTCCACGGCTTCTTGCTACTCTTGACCACCATCAGTGGAACTTCATTAGCCACTCTCCAGGGGAGTACATCTCATCCCTAGTTCGGGAATTTTATGCTAACTATGCGGCAGAAATGAAAAATACCTTCAAGCCGGTTCAGCTTAAAAAGAAAAATTCACCCCCGTTGATAGAGGTGACATTCCGAGGCAAGAGAATAAATATTTCTACTGAGACGATCAATCGTTTCTACTTTGGCCCCGACTATGTACCACCTCCAAACACAGATGAGCTTCAATACAGATTGGGTGGTGATCGGAACGACAAACTGGATGAGTTACCATGGGCTGCGTCGGTGATAGCAAGGGGTTCCCTTGAATGGAGTAAAAACACCTCGTTACAAATAAAGAAAGTAGATTTGTCCATGCAAGGAAAATTTTGGTGGAGCGTGTTGATTCATAGGTTGTACCCCAGTCAGGCGGATAATGTGTTGACGGTTGAGCGGGCCATACTAGTAGCGGCCATCATGTCAAGGTACAACATAAATGTGGGAGAGTTGGTGGTTCAACAAATTCATCACAGAGCAATGACAAAGGAGTTGTCATTAGCATATCCCTGCCTCATTACAGCATTATGCTTACGGGAAAATCTCGATCATTATGCACATCGAGATAATCGGTTAATAGCCAAGAGTGTGTATGACCTTTGGAAGAGTCGAGATGGGGACGTCCACCTTACTCCAGATGTTCCTATAAAGCTAGCAGCTGGGATGCCTCCTCCAACATCCCAGGGACATGAGCCAGCAGCTCCCGAGATATCGCAGGAGAGGCTGACTACCACAACCACATCAGATCAATTCGTTTCGGGAACCGCGGATACATCTACAGGGATTTCATCCCAGGCAGCTCCAGCCATCCCCAGCATTGCTACCTCTCAGAGCAGCCATGTATCCTCAGCTTCTACAGCCTTGCCTGGCGGTGTTATGATACAGTTTAATGCTTAAAATTTCCATGATGCGTTTGTGAAAGCAGACAGGGCAGACCGCCAAGTTGCTAACTTGATGGGATAGCTATAGGGTTATATAGATAAAAGGGTGGCAGCAGCCTTGGATCCCGCAAGGAAGAAGTGGGAAGATTCCCATAAACTCATTCATTCTAGGATCGATGGACTTGAGCGACGGATTTTAGATCTTGAGAAGGTAGGCCCTACAGTCGATCTAGGGACGATGCAAATGGAATTGATGCAACTGAAGACAGATGTGCTAGCGTTGAAGGTGAAAGAGGGATTTGCGTCTGCAGCCCCGCCACAGGCACAGCCGCTATATTTAGCATCTCTGTTGCTTGTTGTCGACTTGCTGGGAAATGAGTCCCCACCTCGGGCTACCAGCAAAAGGCCTAGGGAGGACGGGGAGACTGATGATGAGGAGGATGCCAGTGATGAGGACGAGCAGTTTCGAAAGGTTCAGCGACGCTCTCGTGAGGAGACCCATTTTACAGGGGCGTCATCCAGCCATGCCCCTCCTGTTGAGATGACAGGCAGTGCTATGAGTCCAGGGGGCAACCACGCTCTCAGGGTCTAATAGGGCCAGCAGTTGGTACTACCGTTCCAGCGGCAGAGCATGCACTGGACACTACTACTGAGGTGACGAGACCTCAGGACAAGCAGGACGCCTAGAGCGTTTCAGGTAGCCCTATCCCTTTGGTTTACTTTTTTTCATGCTTTGGGTACAATGCATGCTTCTTTAGTTGGGGGTGGGACTATTTCATAGTAGTAGAGAGTAAATATGTGTTTAGACACCCCTTCGGCTTTTCTTTGCCAGAATTCTTTTCCTGAATGGGGTTTTATTTTGTTGAAACTGGCATGTTTAGGATGCTACTTAGGTTGAGTAGAGTCATTTTGTCTTATTTGGTACTACTTGATAACTAATGGCATGTATTGTGGTTTGTTGGAAATTTTGGACCCATCGAAATTTTGAAAAACGCATACTTAGAACAGGATTGATTAACATGATTGATTCTTTATATGACATTATTATTATTACTGGGTTATTGTGTGTGATAAATGACTATTTAGGAGGTCACAAGTGTAAAAATAATTGTCCTTATGCCAATGTGTGTGTGACCTGTTAGTTTGATTCTGTTTATGCATGTATAATCTAGAACTTGCCCGGTTGGTCGTGTATGAAATCCGAAAGTTAGTTTGGTTGTGAGATGATCTTAGGCTTTCTTTGTTGAAATAGTCACTTTGCCTAAATAAGCCTTACCAAAAGTGTTAAATACCCCTAGTTTCCCTTTTGAGCCTTTTGACCTTTTTCTTGGATAACCAATTATGAAACCTTACCCTTTGTGCAATTAATCCATCTTCGCACCCGTTCCCTCCTTGATGCGACTAGTTAGATAAGGCAAAATGCCTAAGTTGGGGGTGAATTAAATGTGGAGTACATGTTAAAAACATAAGTTGGGGGTGGTGGAGTTTGCTAGTGGAGATTCGATGTGGTAGTTGCGTATGTGGTAGTTGCGTATATATAAAAAAAAATTATATATATATATATATATATATATATATCAGAAAATTGTAACACAAAAAGATTTGTAAGTTGGTTAGGTGTAAAACCACATCGAGGTCGAAAACTGAAAGAAAATAAAGGGGTGGAAAGAAAAGAGGCAAATTAAGATGACAAGATGTTGTAGTGTTCAAGGAGGGTGAGTCACTAATATCCAAAAAGTATCTGACCCGTCCCCAAACCTACATTACAAGCCGAAACAAGTCCTAATGTGATCACAACCGAACAAGCCTAGGATGAGAACATAGAAAATAAGGGCAAGCCTATGGTATTTGCATGTGTAGATATGAAATCTTTGTGAGTGTGGAGTGTTTTTCTCTTCTCTTTCATCTTCGTCCCATTCTTGTCGTATATATGTGTGTTGGGACATTCTTTGGTCTATGTGAGGGCATAAGGATGAGAATTGAACAAAATAAAGTGACCGCCGAAAGCAGCATTTGTGTGCATGATAATATGTTCGATAATGTAATGTCATGTATTGAAGATTCATGTTAGTCATAACATTCTTAAGTGGTGTAATATTGCTTTACAATAGACAGTTGGGGTGGTCAGTTGAAGGAAAACATGCATGCCAAAAGTTCTGAGTCAAAACCGATGTAGACATTGTTATTCTATGATATCTAGGTGTAGATTGAGTCATTGTTTTGTATGGCTTGCTTGAGGACAAGCAAACACTTTAAGTTGGGGGTGTTGATGTGGCGTAATTTTACGCCACAATTGATGCTTTTCGGCTATAAGCGTTACTTGTTTTTAAGCAAAGTCTACGTGATTTAATGTGTTTTTTAGTGGATTTCAGGTATCAAGTGTTTTGATGGCCAAAGTCGAAGAAATGGATAAAATAAGAGTCACTGAAGAGGCAGTTTGACGGGGCAGTTTGACGGACCGTAAAACTCTTAACGGACCGTCAAATTGACCGTATAGTGGTCACAGTGAGCAATGATAGACGAACCAATTATGCGGAACAATTATACGGACCGTAAAAATATTTGACGGACCGTCAAATATACCGTATAGTGGTCACAGTGAGCAATGATCGACGAGCCATTTCTGCGGGACATTTATACGGTCCGTAAAACAGTTATACGGACCGTCAAATTGTACCGTAAAAAGGGTGTGATATTTGACGAATGAGAGGAAGTAATTTTACGGTCCGTATAACAATCTTACGAACCGTAAAATGAAACGTAAACCAAGCCTGACGGGCAATTGTGTCTTTTCACTTCTCACGATTTTTGCTCCTATGAATACTTAATTGTAGGGTTCTTGTACAGAGTTTTTTGCCACAGACCTCAGTTTATTATTTCTTAGCATAAGTATCTATATTTTTGAGCTCTTTTGGTGATTACAAACAATTGCAAGTAATTTCTCAAGTCCATTAAATCAATTGTAAGCTTTATGATTCTCATTATTTCTCGTTGTTCTTCTTTCTTTATGAGTAGCTAAATTTCCTTACTAGGGTTGTGAACCCAATGATGGGTGTTTTGTGATTGGGTTTTGTGATTGATATACATATAATGTATTATTAGGGTTTGATTATTCTTTATTCTTCATTCATAATTAATGGTTGCAAACATTGATTAAAGCCATAAACCTTGATTTATTTGGAAAAATAATTAGGGTTGGTAAGAATAGTCAACAAGAACTCAAAGCTTTAAACTTTGTTTAATAAATTCACTTAGGAATAAGAGGAATTTACTTGGCATGATTAATCGTTCTTCATGGTTACTTTCTTATATTTGGAAAAATCATAGAAAGACATAATCTTTATTTATTGGGAAATAGTAGAGATTCACATAGAGATTAAGTGCATTCATATAATGATCCATTAGAAGTATATCAAGATCAATACTCATGATCATACACCCTATCTAACGGGGACACAGCCTTAGTTTCTTTTACCATAAATTTCCACCAAAGAAATAGTTAGAAATTAGTTATAGAAAAGACCAACTTTTACCAACATTATCGGATTAAGACATTAGACCTAGAACTTAGCATCTATGACTTTAGTAACCTTTTCACACCATATTCCCTGTGGGATTCGACCCCAACCTTGTTGGGTTACTATATTTGACAACGTCCGCATTATACCATTAAGAGGTGTAATTTGAACGTATCAAACATCGCACCGTAACATCAACCAAATTTCTAGAGAGTTGCCAAGTAATATCACACGTTACGCCTCAGAAGGACGGTCCGTAACACAGGTTACGGTCCGTCGCATGATGGCCGTAACAACAAAGCTGACAAATGACGAACTGAAGGACGGACCGTAACCTGGGTTACGGTCCGTAACGATGCCGCGTAAGGGCATTTTTGTCCAGAAACCTGGCGTGATTTTTGGCTCTATAAATACTTAATGTAGGGTTTTAATTCAGCAGCCAGATTCATTTTGAGAGCATAAACTCTAGGTTTTCATTATTAGAAGTGGTTGGAGCATTTAAGACAACAACTTCACTTCCATTCCACATTGTAATCGCATTGTAAGTACATTATGTCAACTTTTAAGCTTTCTTTGTTAGTCAAAATTATGAGTAGCTAATTTTAAAGCTAAGGTTGTGAGTCCCATGATGGATATTATGTGAATGGGTTTCTATTATTGATATATGCATAATGGTTGTTAGTATTCATTCAGTCTTTGTGATTTAGCGTTGGGTGATGATTGCAAGCATTATCCTAAGCCATTATATTAACTTTTCTTGGGAAAGAGTGTTAGTATTGGTAAGATTGAATGACAATGACTCGAGGCTTTAACCCTCGTTTAATAGACTAGCTTAGGGATAAGAACAAGTCTAAATTGGCATTATTGGTCGTTCTTCGATTGCAACTCTTTTACATTCGGAAGAATCATAAAGAGGAAATACGACTTAACTGTTGGGAAACATTAGGAAGTTCTTAAGAGACCAAGTGCATATTCATAGAACAACCATTAGAAGTATATCACATTGAAACCTGAAGCATAATATCTAATCAAATTGGGGAACACAACCTTAGTCTCTATTTCGCATTAAATACAATTTCAGTCAAAATACTTAATTACATTATTCAATAACTATTTCAAACTATCAGGAATAGGATTAAAGCCTTTAAAGACTAGTATCGCATACAATTAGTACTCTTTTCTCTCCATATTCCTTGTGGGATTCGACCCCAACCTTGTTGGGTTACTATATTTGACAACGTCCGCTTTACGCCATTAATAGGTGTAATTTGAGTGTATCAATTAGTTCAATATCTTCCCCTTGCTTTTGAATTTCTCTTCAAGGTTTAGAATAGTGATATCGAATATCTCTCATCCTTGTTATTTATTGCATTTCTAAACTGTGAGAAGATACAAATGGAATTGACAGCAACAACTCAAGAAATAATTGAGAAGTTTGTGACTATTATAAATATTATTTATTATTGTGAATGCCTATCTTTAGGAGAAAAATTAGGATTAGTGACTTTGGGATCAAGTTAGTTTTCCCTTATAAATATAGACGTTCTCCTTCATTGTAAAATTATCCCTACCAAGAGAAATAAGAATTCTCCTCCCTTCTTTATAATATTTTGCTTCTCGCTTTATTATTTTATAAAACATTATCAGCACAAGACTATGTCTTGAGCACTTGATTTCACGGTGAACCGTGGAACTTTGAAATTAATATTATTTCAAGTGTCTGTTGGATTGATATCATGGCAGAGATATAGGAGAATCTATGAGTTTCAAGATAAGTATCTTACTTTCTGATCCCTACTAATGATTGTACTAATGGCAATTTTAATCTTTTGTGCTTTCTATAACCAATCACTTACATCTTCAAAGAATGGAAGTAACAACTTTAATTTGGAGATATTAGTATTATATTTGCTAGGTAGGGATGTACATGGACCGGGTTGATTTGTATTTTTTTAAATACCAAACCAAATCAATTGCGTCTGGTTTTTAAATTTATAAACCAAACCAAACCAATAAAATTCGGGTTTTTTAACTTCGGGTTTTCTCGGATTATTCGATTTTTTTGGGTTGCTCGGGTTTTTTTCCGAAAAAGTCTTCATACAAAACATATGACTTTTACTTCAAAGATTTCTTTAGTCCTAGTAAGATACAACTATATAACTAAGGTGTTTCTTAACAAAAAAACACAAGATGTGAGATGGGTAATGACATCATATTAAAATATTCAACAAAGAAGATAATAAAATCTGTTAAAATAAGTATTGCTAATTAAAAAGCCATAAAGAAAATGACTTTAATCTAAATACTATAAAGAAAATGACTTTAATCTAAATACTAAGTTATGCTAAAATAAGTACAGCTAATAAGTATTAATTACATGACAAAGAAAAAAATTAAGCTATGTATTTTTACGCTCTAAACCAATTATGCAAAACTAAAGAATAGATATCCAACATTACTGTCATTCCTAGTGTTAGAATTGCATTTCTTTTGTTAGCTAAGTGTTGAGTTGGTTTTGATTTGGACTTTATTTGAGTTACTAGCATTCATGGGATATAAAACTTATTGGCATTCAAAATTCTAAGTTCAAGCTTAAAATAATATGATAAAAGACAAAAAAAACTATGAAAACATTAAAGAAATATTTATAAATTACATTATAAATAAATATTTTGAGGTATAAAATATTTTAAAAATCGAAACACGTAATGTCGGGTCGGTTTGGTTCGGTTTGACTTTTTTTAGCTAAAACCAAACCAAACCAATTATGGTCGGGTTTTTTTTTTTCAACATCAAACCAAGTCAATCCAAACCATTAATCGGATTTTTTTCTCGATTTGACTCGATTTATCGATTTGATGCGGTTTGTCGGTTTGCTTTGTACACCCTATTGCTAGGTACAAAAGGCAATTCTTATCGTCATCACGTGATACGGGGAATTGAGAGAATATTTCAAATATGTCAATAAAGTCACTCCGTGAGATGAAATTGTAAGTGAGTACCATGTTTATGTATTGACAGTGTTTAGCAAATCGAATTGATGATTTATCGGACTATTCCATAGTAATTGTTCGTATTGCAACAATTTTATAAATTGCAAATCTTATACTTAGAAAGTATCGCTTAAACTCTGACAGAGTTTGAAGAAAGAAAATTGATCACCAGAAGTGATAAAATGTTATATGCCTGTTGTCATTAAATTCACTAACCACTAGATGTGGTAATGTGAGAGAAATTTTTTCTACATTATATATATATATATATATATATATATATATATATATATATATATATATATATATATATATATATATATATATATATATATATATATATGTCTCGATATGCTCCTGAAGTAGCAACATATTAAAAGAGGTTATAAGCTATCAGAACTTTATCTGATTAAGTCACGTTCAGATGATTATGTTCCATTCTTGGAGAATAAGAACTTTTGATAAATGTTATAAATACAGGTCTATTCCTTGAAGTGAATATGATAATATTTCGAAAAGATTATAAATACAGACATTCTTTTGGTTGTGAAAATATCACGCCTCACCTCAGATAAAGGTAGAATAATTGAAAAAGAAAATATTCTAAATATTTTATGATTTACTCCCGAAGTAGTAAACTCATAAATCTGCTCCCGAAGAAGCAAACTTTGAACTCTACTATTGTTTTTACATGTCCATTTAATTAATGTTCATCCCATGACACCTGTAGCGTTTAAATAAAATTTCTTTTATGATACCAGCAATATTTGGTAGTCCAAAATGAAAGATTAATGGCTCCAGAAGAGCTAACTATTTATCTAGAAGATATGGCACTAGTAGTGTCCAAACAATATGTGATTATGGAGAATAAATTAAAAAGCTCCTGAAGAGCTTGTATACTATTACGTAATTCGTTCTAGATTGTAATATACGAAGTTGTTATGATCGAAACACAAGTTGTAGTAAACCCGAAGTTTACTAAAGTAAATGGCTATCATATTGAAGCTATAAATGATTGGAGGATTAAATATTTTCAAAATCATAGTGGGTAAGAAATATGTATGTGAATGGTTACCCTCTTTATTCTCAAAATTGTATTACACAAATATAAGCATGATGAAATCACATGTCACGGTAAACCAGAAGTTTATTGGTACAAAAACAAAATTCATGTCATAGTAAACCAGATGTTTACTAAAACAAATAGAACAAGGCATGGTAAACTTGAAGTTTACTAGTATAAATAATTTTATTAGTCGGCATGAG
The DNA here is from genome assembly GCF_019175385.1 of Lycium barbarum. Lineage (NCBI taxonomy): Eukaryota > Viridiplantae > Streptophyta > Magnoliopsida > Solanales > Solanaceae > Lycium > Lycium barbarum. The sequence goes on along the minus strand of NC_083344.1, from coordinate 114,246,222 downwards.
CGATTTGGCCATCCCGATTCAATATGATGTGCAGATTGAGTATTTGACATATATTGAAGAACTAGAAGACTCTTCAAGAATTTATTTTTGTTGCTTGTTCTCATGATAAGTTGATTATACTGGCTAATGTTAGGCTTGAATTCCCTAAATTTTAAAAAAATATAAAAGGTGAATATGAGCCCGTTCACTTGTTATGTGATTTCTTAAATAGATACATCGATAAGAAGGTCACATGTGCGTTTATTGTCAACCCGCAGTTTGACTTATGCAAAGTTGCTAAAAATAGTTGAGTTGAGAGCACAATTTTTTGATTATGTAATCAAGATAATTCATCTTGTTAATGCTGGTTTATATCCAAGCTAGTTTGGCGTTGAATGTCTCCGATAAATAGCTAAACCATTGCTTATGAGAACAAAGCTTCATGTGTTGATCTGAAATATGATATATTGTATGCAACAGCATTTATATGATTCAGACCAATAAATTATGATAAATTCTTTCCTCACAATTGGTTCAGGGTCAGGAACCAGATATTTCCATCTAACATTTTTTATGTATGGTATATGATTAATTATCTACAATGATGCACAAAGATAGCTTCCCCTAAAGAGGATATGAAATATATGTTAGTTTTTTCTAACGTAAGGGGGAGAGAATAAGCAACTGAGAAATATGTTATGAATTATCATTAGTATGATCCTCACTCAAAAGATAATTCAAGTCAAATGCTAGAATCATTTGCTGACCCAAAATTAATTTCTAATTTCAGCTGCAAAATGGTCCTATTAAATTCATGTCCCTGAAGGACAGAGTCTACTATATGCATGAAGCGTGGTAGACCAATCGGTTCCAAATGCAATAATCATTGAAAAGAAAGAGGAGCAAATGATCAATGATCATTATAAGGAGGCAATGTGCTCTTGAAGAGCCTACGACATAACACATCATGAGACCATATGAGAGGTTTAGGTACCTAAAAAAATAATGGAATTGATGAGATCTCAATAAGTTATGTTCTATTGAGAACCGATACAAATGATATATCGTCGTCGATGATAATACTGTAAAAGAGTGTGAGGATCTGAATTCTATGTCTATAAAGCATGCTAACATAGACATTATTACTAAGTGAAATGACGCATTTTGGTAAGCTTCAAGCTTATTGGACCTGCAGACCAGACAACAGAAAATGTCACCATTTAAATATTAATGGATATTGTCACTTGACACAATTTATATGAAAATTCTTGAAGAATTTTAATGCCTGAAGCATATACAAGGTTCTAAAAATCTGTTCATAATTCTTATATGGATTATATCAAGCAAGGTGAGTGCGATTTTATCATAATGAGTATTCATTGACTAAGGGTACACATGACTCTACTATCCTTATGTCTTTATGAGTGTAAATTGAATACTTGAATATTATTCGAACTCTTGAAGAGTTTACACAAGCAATAGATTATCTACTGAAAGAGTTGAAATGAGAAACTTGCAGAATTATTTGGTCCTAAAGTGTCATATCTTTATGCAATTGATGCATTTATATATTTTGCTATGACTATGAGGGATTACAGTCATACGATGTTGTTCTACATGACAGTCAAATCATATAAAGATAACATTTGTTTATAAAGCAAGTCAGGAATGCACTTGGAGTGATTCCAACAATATTATATGCTGAAGCAACTCTATCCAAAGGTTGAAGATGCAGCAACATACATAGCCCAACTAAAGAGAGGATTCATAGAAGGACAAATCATATTTCACCAAAGTTGTTCTTCACACACAGTCTCCAAAATAATGGTGATATCAATGTGCAATAGATTCGTTCAAGTGATAATATAGTTGATTTGTTCACCAAGTCTCTACCAACTGCAACTTTCGAGAAGATCGTGCACAAGATTGGGGTGTGAAGATTCAAGTTTTGGATTGATATTCTCATCAGGAGGAGTTAATACGTATTGTACTCTTTTTCCAATAACCAAAGTTTTTGTCCCAATAGGATTTTCCTGATAAGGCTTTTAATGAGGAAGCCAAAATGCGTATTATTAGAAATGTGTAATTTTTCCCACTGGGTTTTTCTAGTAAGGTTATAATGAAGCACATTATCTATCAAAAAGACATCCAAGGGAGAGTGTTATAAATATTATTGTGGATGTCTATCTTTAGGAGAAAAATTAGGGTTAGTGATGGATCAAGTCAGTTTTCCGTTATAAATATAGAGCTTCTCCTTCATTGTAAAATCATCCCTAACAAGAGAAATAAGAATTCTCTTCTCTACAATATTTTGTTTCTCGCTTTATTATTTTATTACAGTGACTAATTACTTTGAGGTTGTAACGACTAATCTTTCGTTCCTGGAAATAATAATCAAGACAAGAAAAAATAGTGACAAAGTTCAAGAATTTGTGCGGGGGTTACAATCTTTATGAAATCTTAAATAAAAAGATGTGATCCTCTGATTCTTCTCCTCACGATACGGCCATCAATCAAGGGCTTTGCTTGTTCTTGAATGGACGGATTACTTGTTGTTGAGACTTCACTACGTATGCGGAGCCGAGCTTTAATCACAAACGTAGAGGTCTAGAAACTTACAGCTCACCACTTGGAGCGAAGACTTTTTAGTATGCGAAAGACTTGCGGCTGAGAGCTTCTCTATGTATTTTTCTTGATGCCCTTTGAATTTATGAAGACCCTATTTATAGTTGCTGGGGAGAGCTAGGGTATGTATATGATTGGTTGAACCATATTGTTTGAACACTTTGCGACATTTGATTGGTTCTTCTATTGACTTGACATGTTGTGTCACTTATGCACGTGACATGATTTTAGTGGTCCTTGACTTGACTTGGCGCGCTACATCATTTGACACATGACATGTACCTTGGGCTAATGGAGCGGGCTCATCTTGTGAAGACCAACTCAACAAACTAGCCCAATAGAATTAGACTTTAATTCAAATCCATGTCTTGGACTTAAATAATTTAATATTGATTTGGAACTTGACTTTTCTTGAATTTAGGAATTTATTCAAATTTAATATGAATTTTAATTCCATAAAATTCATATGTCTACAGAGGTGATTGAATAATTTTCGATAGGGTCTTTATTTTCATCTGCTTGAAATATGTATCGACTAAAGATACAACTACTGTTTAATTTAATTAATTGATGTCTTTCACGCGGCACGAAGCACGGACACGTTTACTAGTTGTCTCCGTAAACTTCCAGCATTTTTAGCTAATATAAACCAACCTTCTTTGTGAATCACCTACAAAAACTCTTTTTTTTTTCCCTCTCAAGTCTACTTTCTGGGCAATCATTTTTTTGCAAACTTTGAACTTTCAGTCACAAGTGTACATGTTTAGAAGTGTCGTGATACCTTGGGTAGTGACCAGTTAAATTGATTTACATTCTAGTCGGACCGATATGCTTTCAAGAAAATGACTTGCCACAATACAATATTTTGATAAGTTTTTAATATTTTTTATTTTGCATCTGTATGATAATATTTTTTTCAACAAGGGGAAATGACTATTCTTTTGTAAACAAGCTAAGTCAGTCCTCTTTCGAGTTAGTCACCCAAGAAATATCTAATTTTACCGTGTGCTACAAATGCAACTAGTACTACTTGACTGAGAGCGGCCATAATTTGCCAAGTTGCATTTTGCTGGCCCATAATAATGCATCGTTCAGTAAAGGGAAAACTACGTATATATATACATGTTAATGAGAAATATTTACGAGACGTGACGATAGTTTTCCTTATTTACAAAACATATCGATATATTACGAAACATGACGGATTTTCATATATTTTTCGTTTTTTTATTTTTCTTCCAGAATTTTTTTTAAAATAATTTTTTTTTTTGAATATTTTTTTTTTAAAAATAATTTTTATATTTTTTTTAAAAAAATATATATTTAAAAAAAAAAAAAAAATTTGCTCAAAGGCTTAAAAAATTACATCAAATTTTTGTGTATGAAAACTGTATGAAATATATATGTGTGAACGAAATTTTTAATATAATTGTCATACACAAAATTGTGAGCGAAAACTTTAAGCCTTGAATATTGTATGAAAGTTGTTACAAAGTTGTTGTAGTTGTATTAATTTTCCAGAAACCTAATATGAACTTTATACAAAAAATGTGAATGAAATTCTAAGTCTTGAGCGACATATACACATTTCATACCATTCTCATGCATAAAATTTTGAGCGTAATGTTTAAGCCTTGATCGAGATATACACACTTGATACATTTTTCATAAATAAAATTTGAGCGAACTTTTTAAGCCTTGAGCAAGATATACACAATTCATACACAAAATTTGAGCGATTATTTTAAGTCCAGAATGTTGTATCAAAGTTGTATACAATGTTGTTGTAATTGTATTAATTTTACAGAAATCTAACATGAACTTTATACACGAAAATGTGAGCGAAATTTTAAGACTTGAGCGAGATACAAATTTCATACTGTTTTTCATACACACAATTTTGAGCTGATTTTTTAAGCCTTGAACGAGATATACACATTTCATACATTTTTCATACCGTTTTCATACACTAAATTTTGAGCGAACTTTTTAAGCGTTGAGCGAGATATACACATTTCATACATAAATTTTTGAGTGGAAAAAATATTTTAAAAAAAATTAAAAAAATAAAAATAAAAATAATAATAAGTTTTTTAAAAAATAATTTTTTTAAAGCATGTTTTGTATAGGTTTTGTAATGTTATGTTTTATAAATATAAAACTATTATCACGTTTCGTAAATATTTCTCCTTAATATGTATATATACGTAGTTGTCCCTTCAGTAAATACTCCTAAATACTGGTACTCTTTTTTATTAGACAAGGTCGACGCAGTAAGTACTTACTACTTACTCATAGTTACGGTTGTTCATGGTTTCGTTTGATTGGTTTTTGTAAAATTAAAACCAAATCAATATAGTCGATTTTTAAATTATTAGAATAGAACCAAAACAGATATAATAACATATTATCGGTTTGCTTTTTCATATTTTAAGCAACCTGGTGATATTTTCTCTTCTTTTTTCCCCTAAAATCAGGAAAGAACCTTTCATCCTTCTCCAGCTTATAATCAGTTATTATCCTTTTATTGTGGTGACCTTCATTTTCTTGAATTATAGAGAAAATGTCTTAAGATGTATAAGCTTAATCAAATGAATAAAAAAAAAAGTAGGTAAATCTCATACTCCCTTCGTCCCAATTTATTTGACACTTTTCGCTTTATGCGAGTCAAACGAGGTAAATCTCATACTCCCTCCGTCCCAATTTATTTGACATTTTTCACTTTTTGAGAGTCAAATGAATTGTTCTTTGACCTTAATTTTTTCATATGTCTTTTAAATATTTTAAATTATTAATTATTGTGACTTACAATAATTTTTACGTAGTTTCCAAATATGTAAATTTTATGTCAAAAAATTTAAAAATTTTATGTTCAAACACACGATCAAAATTAAGAAGTTTGATTCTCGAAAAATGAAAAGTATCAAACAAATTGGGACAGAGGGAGTAGTTGTTTCTTTGAATAAATGGGTTTAGATTCATGGCTCTCATTTAAGAAATGGGCTTAATAAGGCCTAAAGACCATTAGCCCGTTAGAGATAATTAAAGATAACATAAAATTTTCATGAAAAAGCATATAAAGCATCTAAAATTATTTATAAAGTTTAATATATTTTACATATATAATTATAAAAATATTGTATATAATTTTTTTATTTTATTCAATTTTTTGTTCAATAAAATCAAACCAATTCAAATATTATCAATTTTTTAAAGCTTAAAATTAAACCAAACCAAACCCAAATAAATATTAATTTATTTAATAGATTTGGTTTTTCCATTTGCATCGATTGTTTTACCAAACCATGAACACCCCTACTCATACTTATTATTTATGTGAAACCACTAATATAACAATAACAACTAAAAGATGAAGCAAGAATACATAATACAGTAGTCAAATCTCTCTATAGTGACAGCGTTTGTCCGAAAATTTCATAGCTGCTATAATGAGGTGTTGTTATGTATCTATACTGGCATTTGATGTTTAGATCTCATTTAGTTGTTATAAACAAAAATAAACAAACAATTATTTAAAAGTTCTGCAAATATTCAGAGATATTATCATACCAATTGTGTTAACTAAATTGAGACTACATTAAATCGTATGATTCAGTTGTTTGCATATATTAAAAGGAAAAAAATAATTCTCATAGTAATATGATTTGGTCTGCAAAATTTCAAACTTAAAATAAACCAATTACAGCTATCAAAATCACGGAAATAAGTATCAAATTTATACAAAATCGGTAGATAGAAAACATGTGATTTTGAATATTTTCAAGACTAAATCGGATTAACATGAGAAATATATATATTTTTTAAAATATTTCATACTTGAAACTTACTATGTGCATAACATTAATGATGAGGACATAATATTTTATTTTTATACATAAAATATTTCTTACAAAATATTATTACACAATATTTGAGTATTACTGTTATAGAGAGGTAATTTTACAAAGAATGTATCGCTATAATGAATGTCACTATTGTTATAAGTAGAATATGTATAGAAGTAAAATATAACATGAAAAATCGGTTCCGGAAAAAATTAGACCATTATAGTGAAATGATGTTATAACGAATCACAATTATAGAGGGATTTGACTGAACTTGAACTTAGCTTGTTAACAGGAAACAACCCCCGCTGGTACTATACTCCTGTTTTTCTTTACATTGTGCTACAAATGCCGCAACTAAGCACTAATTGTGTGGGAGCGGTCATAATTTGCCAAGTTGCATTTTATTGGGTGTCATTTGCACGATTGTCCTTCAAATTGAATTTTTGTCCTTCGCTAAAATTCTCTTGGTTTCGGGTTCAAATCCCGCTCAGTTAAAAATTATAAAAAAAAAATAAAAAAATCTCAAGGTAGAGTTTGAATTCACAAGACAGAGTTTCAAAATTCTGCCTTAAGGCCTAACTTTAACCCGAATAGGCCTAACTTTGCTACAAAACTCTACATTGTGAATTTGTTTTTTAACTGAGCCGGAATTCGAACCCCAAACCTTATGGTATTAGGCGCAGGACAAAAATTAAAGATCGCCAATTTGAGGGACAAAAATTAAAGACCAGTGCATTTGATGGGTAAGCCGCACAAAAAAAATGTTATATTGGCCCATAATAATGCATCGTTCACCAAGCACTTGGTACTTTCTTTCAAGAAATGGACTTAAAAGGCCTAAGATCATTAGCAATTTAGCATGTTAGAGATAAAATTAAAGGGCAAAAGTGCAAATATACCCCTCAATTTTGCGATTTAGAGCAGATATATCCTCTGTTAAAAAGTGGTGCATATATACCCCTGTCATTACACAAATTGTGCAAATATACCCTTTTCGTAGCAAGAGTTTTTTTGAAAAATCATTTAGTTTATCTTTTAATTAAGAAAATGTCACATGACTTTAAAAAAATAAGCCTACTAAAGCTTTAATAAATGGGTAGACTTATTTTTTTAAAGCCACGAAACCATTTTCTTTCTAGTAGGTTTTCTTGTTCATTTTTTAAAAAAAATATCTCCTTGTCTTTTAAAAGAATAAGTCTACCCAATTTTTAAATGAATCAGACCCGACCCACCAAAAATAAATTATCACATGGCTTTAAAATAATATGTCTACTAATAAAAATAGGCACACTTATTTTTTTTCTTAATTTTTTAAAGCCATTTGACATTTTTTTTAATTAAATAACAAGCTAAATGATTTTTTTTTTTTAAATTTGTCAGCGAAAAGGGCATATTTGCACCATTTGTGTAACAACAGGAGTATCTATGCACCATATTTTTAACGAATGGTATATCTGTTCTAAATCACAACGTTGAGGGATATATTTGGACCTTTTCCCTAAAATTAATGGTAAAATTTAATTTTAATGAAAAAGTATATAAAGTATTTAAAATTAGTTATAAAATTAATAAATTTTACATACATAATTATTCAATTTTTTATTTGATTTATTTTTTATAAAATCAAATCAAGCCAAATATGATCGATTTTTTAAAATTTTAAATCAAACCAAACCAAATCCAAACAAATATTGTTTAATAGATTTGGTTCAGTTTTTTTATTTGAATTGATTGTATCACCAAACCATATGGACACCCCTGCTCATACTCATTATTTATGTGAAACCAATAATTTAAGTTTAACAGTTAAAAGACATTTTTTTTGCACGGATTGCCCTTCTTTTGGGGTGGTCTTTAAATTTTGCCCCTCATATTTGTGTTCTTTAAGTTTTGCCCTTCGCTTGTATACCTGAGGTTCTGGGTTCGAACCCCCATAAGACATAACTAAACTATGCCTTGAGGAAAAGTTATGCCCCCTCCGGCATAACTTTAGTTTTTTCTTAAGGACTTTATGCCGGATCCGGCATACAATCCTTAAGGAAAAACTAAAGTTATGCCGGAGGGGGCAGACTTTGCATTGAGACATATATATATATATATTTTACTTTTCAAGGCAAACTTTTAATTATGCCTTAAGGAAAAACAATTCGCCTTATGGGACATACTTTTAGTTATGCCTTAACTAAAAGTGTGCCCCATAAAATATAACTAAAAGTATGCCCCATAAAATATAACTAAAAGTATGCCCCCATAAGGCGGAACTTTTCCTTAAGGCATAACTAAAAGTTTGCCTTAAGGAAAAGTTCTGCCTTATGAGGCATACTTTTGGTTATGCCTTAGTTAAAAGTCTGCCCCATAAGGCTTAGTTACTTAAAGAAAAGTTTTGCCCCATAAGGCATAACTAAACTATGCCTTGAGGAAAAGTTATGCCCCCTCCGGCATAACTTTAGTTTTTTCTTAAGGACTTTATGTCGGATCCGGCATACACTCCCTCCAGCCCTGCCTTGCGAAATTATTTTTTTATTTTATGCCTGAGTGGGGGTTCGAACCCAGAACCTCAGGTATCCAAGCTAAGGGCAAAACTTAAAGACCACAAATATGACGGGCAAAATTTAAAGATTACAACTATGAGGGGCAAAATTTAAAGACCACCCCAAAAGAAGGGCAATTCTGTTAATTGCCCGTTAAAAGACGAAGCAAGAATACATAATACTTGACCCTATCTTGATATTTTTTTTGACAGGATCCAACCCCGGCTGCGACTACCTAGAGCCTGTTTGGATGAGCTTATGCCTATAAGCCGCAAATAGCTTTTAAGCTAAAAAAAAATAAGTTGGGGTAGTCTAATTTATTGTTTTTGGCTTATAAGCTGTTTTCAGCTTATAAGCTGCTTTAGATAAGCTAAATCAAATGGGCCCAATTATTTTTTTGAGCTTATTTTAAGCACAAAATGACTTTAAGCTGGCCAGCCAAACACTCATAAAAGCTGAAAATAGCTTATAAGTAACTTATAAGCAACTTGTAAGCCAATCCAAACGGGCTCCTACTCTTCTATTTCTTCGTCCTTATTTACGTAGAACTAAATTTAAGTATTGGCCAGACTTGTGGTACTGAGTAACTAGATGACAAACTAGCAAGACTTGTGAAAAGTCGTGGCTTTAATTGGTTTCAGAATTTATATACTAATTAAAGATTCACCCAAATTGACTCTACTGTGTTTAAGGCAGGATTCATTATGAACCGGACCCCTCAATTAGGCATTGATTGACTCCAATTGTCTTTGCATTATAAATATGAAAAATCATAATAGTAGGTGAATTTTTGGAAACTCAAGAACCATGGACCTTTAACAAATGAATTTGCTTCCTTACCAATTTGGTTGTTTTTAGGGAAAGTCACACAAATACAATTTTTTGAAATGGTAATTATAAAGATTACAATTACTTTCTAAAAAACTGAACTCATACTTCTAACTCTTCCCCCCGGAACGCTGGGCCTACCTCCATCCCTAGAGGAGCCGTATGAGGCTGTTCTGCTTCGATAGAGGCACTGTAACCGTAAGTGGGCAAAGCTAGATGGTGAAGGAGCTGCAATCTATGACGCTGCTACATAAATACAACTTATTTAAAATTTTAACTTTTTAATTACAAAAATACAACTTTTTACATTTCTAAAAAATCAATAATACTTAATTCGTTTTACTTTCTCCAACCCCCCCCCCCCCCCCCCCCCCCAAAAAAAATAATCTATGAAAAGGGCATGATAGAGAATGTAATTGTCCAAATAAAAAAAATCAACTTTAAATCTCATATTAAATCTATCGTTTTAAAAAGATTTTTTTCTTTCGTTTCCTCCTCTTTATTCTTCCTTTTTTATTTTCACTTGATAACTGATGCAATTATTTTCTTCTGACTAAAAGAAATTATTTGAATATATTAATATTAAGAAAAGTAAATGAAAATATATGGTATATGGCATAAGAAAAGTACATGAGATTATACCTAAAAAAGTATATGGTATATTCAAATTGACAAATTTAATTGAAAAGATGATAGCAAAATATTTGTGGATATAATAGTAGAAATTAGTATATTTAAGTTTCTATATTATATATAGTATATAATGTAATGATACCTTTTGTGTATATATTATATAATATTATAATATACCTAATCTATGAATATATTACTGTACGTGCCAACCAATTCTACTCTACAATAACATATATAGTATCCAATATACAATATATAGATGGAATAATATACTTGTCCATGAATTAACTTTTTTTTTTTTAAAAAGAATTCATGAATTAGCTTGCTATTTGATTGTGCTGGAGCTTTTATAGGTAAGCAATTGTTGTGTTTTTATATGCATTAAATTTTGTTATCACTAATATAAGGTATCTCCTTGTTTTTAGCTATAAGTTGCATAATTTGTAATATCTAACTTAGTTGTATATTATATAATTAACTCTTATATATCGTGTATTTATGTTATCACTAATATATGTATTTTATTTCATTAAAATAGTTGATATATCAATGTTAAATGTTAGATATAATATGCTTAATACTATATAAAGTATACAATAGCACAATAATTAATATTACACCAATATTGTATGTTGTGTATGGTATACTTAATATTATATAATGTATACAATAGCACAATATACTTGATGTTATATGCCTTATATAATATTAAAATATACTTGATATATTGTTTTTGATGATATAAATGTCACAACCCAATCGGAGGGCTATGACGGACACCCAGAAGTTGACCTCCTAGATGTCACAATACATACATAACATACCTGCTCATGCTCATTCTAGGCCACCTGAGGGCACTCACAACATAATCTGCTGATTGATAGGTATCATAAACTGGAGGGTCACCACCTTCGAAAGGCATATACATACATGCATCACTAAACTGAACTGGGGTACAAGCCAACAAGGCTACCCGATAAAACTATATAACCAAACAAGTGTTGAGCAGGCCATACTGTCTGACTGAATATAAGTGTCTATGAGCCTCTACTGACATACTGGACATGCTGTGGACGGGACAGGGCCCTGCCTACCCATAAACATCAAAACATATACCAGGTCTAGACGGCAACTATGGCAAGAGAGGAGTGCTCCACTGTCAAGCTGAAGAAGCAGCCTAAGGATGCAATCTGTCTTCTTGGCTATCTGAACCTACGGGCATGAACGCAACCCCCCTCCTCCCGAACAATAGGGGAGTCAATACGACAAACGTACCGAGTATGTAAGGCATAAGAGTAACATACACATAGGAATCATGAATAAAATCTGAAAATCATAGGCTAAACTGGCTAACTGAATGTATCTATATGTCTGACTATCTGAACATATCTGTATGAATGCATCTATATGTCTGACTATCTTAACATATCTGTATATCTCTGCTTACTGAAAGTGCCTCTGAGGGCGTATGATTTGCATAGGTCATAGTGCCAAGGAACGTACGGCCCGATCCATATATCATATAGGCCCCTTCGGGCATCATAATCATCATCACTATGTCCAGCTGATCAGGTGGTAATGCGTATATAATGCCTCGCCCTTTCCCTATAGCCCACATACATATAATATAAGCGTATATAACTCCTTCTGGTCACGGGTCAATGTGCATATATATAAATGAATGCAATGCATAAATATGAACTAACATTATCATGATACAAAACTCAAGACCCATGAACAGAAGGGACCATCGTAACAAGGGGTATAGGACCATCAAGAACCGAGATACTCCTAGTACTTCTACGAGTAGAGTAACAGTGAGACTCGATTACTCATTGTTCGCTCATGTCATAGGATCATGCCAAAATGAAAGAAAGGGAAAGACTTAACATACCTTATGAAAGAAAGGGAAAGACTTAACATGCCTTTTTGGTCTCCTATTACTTAACGCTTATCCTTCCAAGCTCGTGAATCTACATTCAAGATAATTCATATCACTGTTAGACTTATCGTCATATTCTTATCTTAAGCCTTCAAATTAAACTCCTTTAGAATCTGTCAAAATTCGGGCATCATATCCCTTGTTATATCCCTAGCCCGAAATCACAATACCAACAAAACAACAACAATAGCAATACTAATATCAACAACATCATCATCAACACCAAAATATTCCATAAAACATCCCACATGATGCTTTTCAACATACAACAATAATATACACTTTATTTCTTCCCAATCAAAGAGCATAATCTCATCAACACACCAACAATATTAGATATTATCCATATACATGTAAATCAGCCCAACCACACGACCCTTTCCTCCATAACTATTTTCACTTTTAAGACTTGCTAAACCTTCAAATCAACTCAACATAAGAGATAGGATGAAGAACATACCTTATACTTGAAGAAGTTCAGCCACACCAACTTTCTTCAAGACCAAACTTACCACAACATCAAGTAGAAGCAAGAACAATTACCTTTCATAGACTAGTTTGGTGTAATCTTGTTAAATTCTTGATTTAATGGGCTATAAATGTTTGGGGGATGTGTTGGGAAGTTTCTAGGACTCATGAGAATGTAAAATGCTGAAAAAATAGGGTTGGGGGGGGGGGGTTTATACCCTTCATAAGTCGTTTCCACCGACTTTCCCAAGTGGGACCCGCGAAAGCCATTTGGCAGCTTGGAGTCTTTATGTTAAAATGGCCATAACTCCTGCTTCAATGTCGTTTTGATGAGTGGTTTATTGAGTTGGAAACTGGACTCGACAAACTTCATTTTAGGCTTTTGAAACACCTTAAAACTCCTGATATACCTGGAGATATACCCCTCCAAAGTTGACCCAAAATTCTGCCAACTTTTTTCCAAATTTTTGTCAAACTTATTTTCTTCGATTTGCTTGGTCCCGGAATCTTCCGAGACTCTCCATACATGATATTTATCGTTAATCATACTTGATAATGGTAATGTCCTTTCGTTCCAAGGTTGTCCTTCCTGGTTACGACTTACGAGATCGTAGTTTATCATTTACTTCATTGTTACATACTTCCTATGACTGGTACCTTCCCGAACTTCATGGGACGTCTCCGATACTCCATTAATACGGTGAAGTACGTGGCATGCTCATTCTCTGAAAGTGTGAGGTGTAACAATAAAAGTTACAACAATAATTTTCATGTTGAAGTGCGAATAGTAGTTATGAATTAATATGAATATTCATGTACTTTCTTAATATATTTACATTCGAATAATTCCCGCAAATTATTTTAGTCACAAAAAGATAATTGCATTAAAGTGAAAAGTAAAGGAATAAAAATCAAAAGGAGGGGAAAAAATAAATTTAAAATGAGCTAACAAGCATAGATCTACCCCCCCCCCCCCCCCTTTTTTTTTGGCAAAATAATTTTTTCAAATAAGGTTATACTAGATATTCATTTTCAAATATTCCCTATATGTCTAGAATTTTTAGTTTGAAAAGAATCTATTTATAATAAAGGTCATTTCTAAATTAGAAAATATATGTTAATAAAAACTTGGCTTTTCTTTCCTACACAGTGTGACCCCACGATAGCATAGAGGGGGGAGAGAGAGAGATTTTGGGAGGAGTAATTATATTTAATATGTTTCCATTTATTAATTCAAGATTTTGGGAATAGTCATAATTAAGGGAGGATTGATAGTAATAAGGTATACTACCATATAAGTTACTTTGATGGTACAATATGTAATATTGAAAGTAGTTGTAGTTTGTATAATTAACTTCTAGAAAAGTTGTACTTGTGAAAATCTCCCTTGTTTTTATGCCCTTTTTTTTTTTTTTGCGCGGATTTCCCTTTAAAGGCGTTGGTCTTTAATTTTGCCCTTCCCCTAAAAAAGTGGCCGAAAATATCCTGAGGTTCTGGGTTCGAACTCCAGCTCAGTAAAAAAAAGAAAAAAATAATTTCACAAAGCAAGGTTTCGCAAAAGTTATGCGTTATAAGGCAGAACTTAGTTATGCCTTAACGCAAAAGGTTATGCCTTAAGGCATAACTTCTGTAGTTCCAAGTTGTGCCATAAGGCATAACATTTGCCTTATAAGGCATAACTTAGATCTATAGAGTTGCCTTAACTTAGAACTACAGAAGTTATGCCTTAAGGCATAACTAAGTTCTGCCTTATAACGCATAACTTTTGTGAAACCTTTGCCTTGCAATTTCTTTTTTTACTGACCTGAGTTTCAAACTCAAAACTTCGGAGTATTTTCGGCCACTTTCTTAGGCAAAGAACAAAAATTAAAGACCAACCCAAAACAGAGGCAAGCGTGCGAATTGGCGTTTTTACGCTTGTGTGCTAATACTGACATTAGCCATGGCCCAAAGCTAAATGTAAATAACTAAGAGAAGATTACCTTACTAAACAATGTTAAAGTGTGCATTGCAGATTTTAGCACAAAAATGTTTATAACAATTATAGCAAATAATAATTAGTACCATATTAGCAAAATCCTACTAAAGCCTAATAAATGTTTCACGTACTAAAGAAAACTGATCCCCAATTCTGTGATGGTTCCAAATTTGTCTCCTAAAATCTAGCCTAATATTAACTACTGATTTATTCCTAATTTATGCAAAAAATAATTTTTGTGGTTTATGATTATTTTAACGTTTGAAAATTTAAATTTTTAATAATAGTATGTGTAAAATATATAGAATTATAATTAATTTTATACCATAAACATTCATAAATACACCATACACATGTAGATATTTTTTGACCTTTGCATAATTATGATATATTTCTAGTATAAATATTTTTAATGTCAACATACAAGAATTTGATTCAATAACAAAGGTAATTTAATATTAAGTATATTAAATTACCCCCCCCCCCCACCCCCAAATGCTTACGTGGCCAAGTGAGGGTATTTCACTCTCCTTGAGAAAGTGAGAACCAAAAACAAATATTAAAATTTTATTTTTAATATTTATTTTAATAAATATATGTATTTTTAATTATTTTTTCCTTATTTTTTTAATTTGTGAAAACTTCTTCTACAACACCATCAAACACGCCGATGAGCTCTTCCATCTCCACCGCCAAAAGTTCTACCACTACCCCTTTCATCTTCTCCTTCCGCCCTTTACCTCAGGGCCCTTGTGATCCAAAATAATGGCTAGGTTTGGTGCCAAGTTAGTCCTTCGCTACGCCAGAACCATCACCACGAAACTTACCACTGGTTCCAAGCCCAAGGCCGCTTCTTCTCCCTTTCGCATCACTCAAAAACCCCTCACTACTCCCATTTTCAGGTTACGCAGTAAATACAATGTTATACTTTTTACATTTCATCGATTAGCCTAAACCCACACTCAATTTGATCGACTTGATTCGTTAATCTCTTCTACGGTGCATTACCTCGACGTGGGAAGCTAGAGAATTTGGCGGATAATGACATGGCGTGACGTAGCTGAGGAAGGAAGACGTTCTTGAGAGTTTTGAACCATCCCTTGTAGGAATTCTTAAATGGATGCGAAGATTTCTTGAAAAGAAATGTATGATTGAAGATGAAATTGAATGTGTGTGTGTGTTAAAATGGAGAACGAAAATGGTCTCACCTATGGCTTTGGGGGTGTTGCAGAAGAAAGAGGGTTTTGATTAAGGAAGATAAAGGAAAGAAAAAGAAATATAAAATAGGATAACAAATAAAAAAAAAAAGATTTAAAAGTTTTAATTGAAATTTCCATGTGCCAAGCGGGTGCGTTTCACCAGCGAGCATCTATGTGGGTGGGGCTTTTTAGGGGGGTAAATATTCTACTTTTAAAATGCTCAGGGGGTAGTAAGACTCCCGCAAAGATAAGATGTGTAGTTGGGATTTCGGTCAAACGTTGGGGCTCATTTGGCCATTTTCTCACCATTTAATTATGTGAGGTTTGGCACCTTCAATTTGATAAGATGTGAAAATCGTGAATAAAGATCTGTTTTTGGACACAATATTATACTAGTTACTAGTTAGTACTTTACAACATCATCAACAAAATAAACAATCGTTGTCGAATTGTTTTAATGCGAATATTTTGTTTGCTCTTGGGCTCTATGGAGTGGTCATTTTACCGAAGGAAGCGAGAAACGTGCAATAATATTTCTTTCAATTTTGTTGAAACAATACAAAGTGAAATGGTATTTCAAATGGTTCTGCAATCTTTTGTCAAATGTGATTACAAGCATACGAAATGATCGGAACGCACTTGGTAATTTCTCTAAATTTCATTGATTGATTTTCCATCAAATGTTTAAAACAACTACAGTCAAACCTATCTATAATTGTCATTCGTTATAATAGCATTTCATTATAACAGCCTGATTTTCTCCGAAACTGATTTTTCATGTTATATTTTACTTCTCTATAACAGCAATGACATTCATTATGCGGTACACTCTTTGTAAAATTACCTCTCTATAACAGCCATATTCAAATATTATGTAATAATATTTTGGAACAAATATATTATGTATAAAAATAAAATATTAAAATTGTTATGTTAATCATCAAGTAAAAGCTATTAAATTCCTTTTTGCTGAAAATTTGGACAAAAATCTCTGTCAATTCAAGCATTATATTAGCACTAAGAGACTAGAATTTACGAAATAAAATACAATTATAGAATTCTTACGTCAAACTTGTTTTCAATTAATTTTAAAGGCATATGTTGTTTAGATTTTAATTTTTTATCAGTACGGTACAACTAGTTATGGATTCATTAGTCGCTTCAATTTTTAATTAATGGAATATGAAAATCAATTGAGATTTTATAATTAACAAGTATTTTGTTTTTGTTTATCTATACTATATTAAAAACACGGAGGACTTTAGAAATATTGATTGAACTTTTTCTCCTTCATTAAAAGACTCTACAATAGACAAAACTGTCATTTACTAGTTTACTCAAATTAATAGTTGATTATTTTACCTTTTAAATTAATGACAATTAATAGGTTATTACTTACTAGGAACCAAATTGTGTACGTAAAGGAAAAAAAAAAGGATTAAGAAGCTTCATAGGAATCAAATTGTCGCAGGTTAAGGGAAAAGAAAAGGAAAACGTTAAATGAAAAAAGGAAAAAGAAGAACAAGAACCACTAATAATATATATTTATATTGGAAAAGTAAAAATCTCAACGGTTATTTTTAGTATCTTTTTTGGAAAAGTAAAAACCCCACCCTTACTTTTGGAATTCTTTTCGGTTTTGGCAAATAATTTACTTTTAGAAAAGTAAAAAAATCACGTTATTTTTGAAGTCCTTGCCAAGTTTGTAAAGGACTCTAACTTAAAGGTCCATGTAACCCTATGTATCTATTTATATTGATTTCAAGAACCGATTTTGAAGTAATTTACATATTGTATCCATGTTCAACTTTCTATAGATTTTTCTTGTATAACTTCTAACTTCGTGGAAAGATTTTTAAATTCTGAAGTTTCAATTGTTTGTTTTTTTCTTTGTACGTGAAGTCAAATTATTATGGCTATTCAATTCTTGTCATGTAACAATTTTCTTATTGCCTTCTTTTACAGGTTTGTAATTTACTCAATTGACAACACAGACGACAAAGATTATTGATCATGTTCTGCTTTTCCTTCTTTATTTTGGTAAGTGTACCATCTGATGAAATTGTAAACTGGCTTATATTTGTCTTCGTGTGCAGTATTACTATGAACCAGGTAGTGAAGAAAAAATTACAATAGCAGCACAGATATACTTGGCAGCAATGAGCTAGAGAAAACTTTCCTTTGTCGGCTACTCTAGAAGAATTAAAAGAGAATAAACTACTGTCCAAGATGTTTACGTTTCAGCATCATGCAAAGGTGAACTAATATCCTGAAGATCAATATAAGCATGACATTTTTCTTCTTTTAATGTCAAGAATATGTCTCCTTTATTTACCTTTGTAGAAATCTTTTCCCTGTAAGAGAAGCATCGTTCGAAAGAATTCAGACCAATCATCGTTTCGTTCTCCACCAGCAGAAGTGGTTTTATATTTATCTAAAATCATTTACTTAATTTCTAACTATGCAACTTTGTTTATATATGTTGTCTTATCGAAAATACTAGGAGATCGTATTCAAGCTGGTTGTGACAGATTTTTTTTTCTATGGTCATCGATGATTTATCGGAAGTTGCAACTAATCCCTAATGCCTTGACTTGTAAGTTATGAAATTGATTATTCTACATCAGTTGATAGTATTTGTCATAAAGATGAAGTACATTGTAGCTTATTTTTTCATATTAAAATATGTATGTTTACGCACTTTGGACAAGCAGCTAGCTATTGTTGGAATCCACCTTTCTGCAGAAAATTTAATGTCCTAATTAATATCACTTGAATTTTCTTTCCAAAATTAATTTCATGTATCTACTTAGATTAAAAAGGCAAAAATTGTGGACATTTTAATTTTTCATAGCTTTTAGGTTTAAAAGTTCCTTATTTGTTACACGACACCATAAGGAGGAGGCCCCTATCAGAGTTGCAGTCGATCCCTAAATCTAAGCTCTGTGTGTGTCTGTATAAGGTATATCAGTTCATATGGATTTGTACTATAAAGGATAAATACTTTAATCGATAGAAATATACTAGGTTACCTATGCTTCTTCGTAAGTGTATAAATACCCATGTAATTTGTACGTGAAGAATCATGCAACTAAGCTAAACATCTAAAGCTTATTCTTTTATGTCCTCCGTTTAATAAAGCAAATAATAATTTACTTTTTCTTTCGTGGAAACTTTATTTGGATCATCAATATGAAATTTAATTTTTTTAATCTATTCTTCATGTATACTGTTTTTATGGAATTGATAGGCCAGAAACTATTATGGATAGCAGAAAGTATTATAGTGCAGTAAGGTTTTTTAGCGAGTCTAATTTTTTTCATGTATCTTTTACTTTCTGTATCTGCCATAATGTTGTACTACATCATGTTATCTACTTATTAATTAGTGATTATATTGGCGTAAATATCACTCTTCATATTACAAAGTTTTTTGTTTCAAATTATATAATATGTGACAATTGCTAAGAAATTTTATGTTACTTTGATGTCGAATTCTATATTAATGGTCGATCACTGACTAAAATAACATATGCCAAAAAAGCAACCACAAATTCTAATAAATAAGAGAAAAACACGAGGTAACGGAAATTCAAAATTTCAACATTTGCGAATATACTTGAAGCAAAAATTCTTTTTGGGTGAAATTTTGTTTCTTGTTTTTTCAAAAATACTTATACATGAGGTGAAACAGTAAAAGAGGCAAGGAAGATGAAAATAAAAACTATACAAAAGACAATAAAAAAGAGAAATGGGTGAATTACTTGTGGATAAAGAAGTAAAATACTATAATTTAACAGATTATTTACTGATGAAAGAGTATGTTTTAGGAGCTATGGCAATTCATATATGGTGTTTGCACTCCAATGGTTAGATAATTTGTTGTATTTAGGGTACCTTGATAGTAGGATCAGTTGGTAGCAATCTGTCATGTTTAATTTCTATTGTTGCATCTCCACACATTCATTTTTCATCAGTGAAACTAACTTTTGTGATAGGTGATCAGTTAGGTAATTAATAAAATTTCAGTAGTAATTTAATGTTTCTCTTATATTTTGGAATAATTATTTAATTATTTATCCTAACATTTAGAAGTAGTCATACAATTATTTTTCTAATATTTAGGATTTTAATTTTTCAATTCCTTTCCATTCTAGAATTTTTGCACTTTGCTAAAGTTATGTTCTTTCAAATATATACATCATATAATGCACTCACGAATAATAATGAAGCAATTACTCATTAGTCAAATTATTTTTTAAATTGACAAACCTCTTAAGTATACAAATTTGTTAAATAAAAAAAAAATCAGCGGTGAAAGAAATTAGAAATAACACAAAATCGATAATAATATAATATTAAATGTCAAATTTTAAGTAACAAGGATTAATTGGAAGAAAAATAAAATATATTCTAAATGAACTGTCATTTATTTTATTTTGGTACACTTAATCTACAAATACAAAACTCTCAATATTTTACTACAGAATGAACTATTGTCGAAAAGTTAAACAATAAAAATTATCGCTAATCCTATTTAGCAACGGATTAACAACGATTTATTGAAAAAAATCTCTTAGTTATAAGTACTATAGCGACGGGTTAATGACAAAGTTCATAGCTCAGTCCAATTTTTCTTATATTGTTTGTTGTCAAATGAAGCACGCATTTTGGTTATGTGGAAAGCACGTACACTAAACTAGTAACATAAAAAGTACAGAAATTGCATAGTTTTGTTTATAATAGCGAAATGAGATGCAAACATGAAATACCAGTATACATACATAACAACACCTCACTATAGCAGTTATGAAATTTTCGGACAAACGCTGTCATTATAGAGAGGTTTGACTGTAGTAAATTTACCCGCACTTCGCGCGGTTGTGAAAGTCATTTGTGAGTTTAAAAAGAGATCAATATGTTAATAATTACGAACTTAAATACCATTCTTTTTTCTATAAGAAAGAATACACTTACAAATAACACATAATTGGGCCAATTTGTGTTAGTCCATAAATATCGATTTATTTAAAGCAAATAGTACTTCATAGTAATGTGTAAATTAATTATTTATTAGCAAGAAAGTTTATTTAAGTTTCATCAAATTAAGAAGGATTCAATAAAGAGTATTAAATTTATTTATTTGTTTTTAAAAAAATCATTAGGAAAGACCACCTCCTCTAACATGCAATACAAAATTATGATATTTTTGTGTTGAATTCAATTTCTTGGTGAGCACATACCTGTGTTTGAAGTAAGCGAAATTAGAATATCAACGAAGCAACAAAAAATTAGATTATTTACTTTTGAATAAATCAAATTAAAGCGTTAGTATGTAACCTAGATTTTGATTTAAATAAACAAAATTCAAACTTACCTTGATGATATATATAGTGCTAGTTTAATACTGAGTGTAATCATTAGCGCAACCAGGATTTTAATTAAGGAAATTCAAAAATATAAAGAAGTAGACAAATAAAGAAGCCAAGGGGGTTCAATATTTACTATGTAAGTATAAAAAGTAATTTTTACCTTGTATAGACAATATAAGTTTTCACCGAAGGGGATTTGGATGAAACCCTTGATCCTTAATGGCTCTGCCCCTAGGTGTAATTAAGAGAATAAGGATTTTTAAAAGCCGAAGTACAAAACATAGCAAAAATATCATGAGACAAAAGCAGAAGTCACACTTTTTTTTTGCAAGACTATATGGGCTGCAAGAGAATATATAAATAACTTTTAATAAAAAATAACTATAAAACATAATAGAAATATCAACAACATACTTACTGTAATTCCACAAATGGGGTCTGGAGAGGGTAGAATGTACGCAGACTTTACCCATACCTGAAGAGATGGAGAGGGTGTTTCCGATAGACCCTTGCACAAAACAAGAAATATCATGAGGAAAAAAAAATACAAGTCTGAAAGTGTGGAACATAAATATTTTCCATAAATATTTTCAGAAACTAATATATTATTTATGAGATAAAATTAAGTCCAAGTTTAAATGCCAGCTTAACAAAAGAATGAAAAGTTTCATTAAAGGACCTTGTTGCACAAAACAGGTCTAAACCCTTCACAGTTTCAATAAGTTATCGTATTCCTCATCATTTTTTCGTGATGATATACGAATCTCATATTCCAAGAATGGATGGCTAAGATCATGGCAAAGTCTGGACAATATATAGTATTCACTGAGTCCTATTCAAAAGAGAAGAACTTAACCTTGCAGCTAGATTTAACAATGAGTATATACTAAGAATGTTAATCTTGACAAAATCTCATTTACCTGGTAAATTTGAAGACCTCATTCCACAAAAGAATTAATCGGCCTCTAGCAATCTAACAAATTTTAAAAAAATGAAACGAAGGATTAAAAGAGGAGATCAACTAAACTTTGGCCTAACTCTCAATCATAAAAGCACGAAAAATGAAATAAAGGACAAAAAAGAAGAGATCAAACTCATTGAATCCTTGTAATTTTAACAATGATGAGAAAAACAACCGGCCTAACTCTATCTTAAAAGCACAAAAAATGAAATAAAGGACAAAAAAGAATTAGATCAAACTTGCTGAATACTTGTAATTTGAGTTTTGTTGATGATCAGAAAGTATACTTCAGTCTGACTCAATCACAAAAGCACAAAAACATGAAATAATAAGGATAACGAAGAAGAGAAATTAGCTCGTGAAATCCTTGTAATTTGACAATGATGAGAAAATAAACGTTGGCCTAACTGAATCTCAGTAGCACAAAAAAAGAAGCAAAGGACAAAAAAGAAGAGATTAACTCATTGAATCCTTGTAATTTTGACGATGATTAAAAATAAAAAATAACAAAAAATAAAAAAACAAAAAAAAACTTTTAATATAACTAAGTCTCAAAGGCTACCACAATATTTTGTCAAAGTTATTTGGCACCTGATTGTTCGGAAATTACCTTTTTGCAATTTTTTTAATGCTGTTTCTCTGCCTTTCTATATTTTTAATCTCCCACTAAAACAATATATCCCTCTCCATTCTCCTCCTCTATAGTTCAATATTTTCTTTCTGCCATGTCATCTCTCAATGGACCAGAACTATAGAGATACAATTGCAAATGGAAATCAAGATTACTCTTACCTTATATTAATGTTAAGCAGGCAAAATTGTAAGTCTAGTAGTTGTATAGAACTGGGCGTAGTATTTCTGCAGCCTCAAAACTATACAATCTGAAGAAAATGCATGGTCCAAATGAACATGACCCCGAACTGTATGACTGTGATGGTGATGACAATGCATTTTAATTCATACGGTATCATCCTTTTTTTTAAAAAAGAAGAAAATTCAACGGGTAGTCTGGTACGTATTGTTGTTACAGTTAGCGAAGAAGTGGGAGAAGAAGATGAAGAGGTATAATTATGATAATTCAATGTGAGTTATGTAAATTAATTATGAATTACTGATTAAATGTAGATGCTATGGTGAAGAGGTATATGTCGGCTGCTTCTCCTCCACACTTCTTTTTCTCCGTGCCCGTTCCGCATGCGCTTTGCGCACCATTGGCGCTTTGCTCTCTTCTTATTCTTCATTGGACGGTTCAGATGGACTTCGCCGTTCTTTCCCAACTAAAATCGAAAGGGCTATATCACATCGAGATGTCGATTCGTTTTCCGCTCCCAATGAGATGGGGAATTTGTAACCCCCTATTTAGACTTTTGGGCCCTTCATCTTTCTGAATCGAGACCCGGCCCGGCTCGCGTCATTCCAACAACCGGCGGGGAGCACCCCAGTATACGATCGCATGCAGTAACTAGGAGTCCTATTAAACCTAAGGCCAACCTCAATTCACCAAAATCGATGGGAAACTCGAAGCTGTCTAGGGCAGAAGAAAACTCATATGTTGCACTGCCCCAGCATCAACTGGTACAAGGAGGAGGCACGATAGTCAGGCTTTGGATAGCGAATTGAAAAGGTACCAATAGTTTAGACGAAGTACACCGCTTGGAATGTGAAAAGGCACCGGCAATTTAAAAGAGTTATTTTTGTGCTTGAAGAGATGCAACATTTTCTATCAATGTTTTTTTTTTGAAGATTTAATAACTGATTTTATTGTGTGAAAATTCCTAAGAATTTGAGAAAATAGATAAATACATTTCCTGATCAATGAGACATGCCACATCACTGAGCCTATGTCCCGGCTTTATATAGATATATAGATATAGATAAACTCTTATTTATTAATAATTTCTTATAAATTTACATGTATATACTTTTAATATTCTTTGACGACATACTTGGCACTTCAGCAAAAGTTAAGACCACGACAAACAAGTTATCATATGACAATTTGATTATTTACATAAACTTATACTACATATTCTTTGATGTATCAATTATTTACTTAACATTCTATCTTAATAATATTAATATAATTAATGATATCGTATTACAGAACTCGACATACATCTGTAACAAACATGTGGATGCATCTTTATAAGGCTTTATAAGGCCTAAAGACCATTAGCCTGTTAGCAACTTTTTTTGCCCGGATTTCCCTTCAAATCCACTGGTCTTTAATATGTCACGACCCAACCACATGATCATGACGGGCACCCGAAGCTAACCTACCGAGTACCCCTAAGTATACATCTCATAATCATTTCTGGATGGACCCCAAAGGTAGCTCATGGTTGTCATAACCTGTAAGGACACATACCACAACATAATGGTGTATCTCTATATAATCATCAATAATTATGCTCGTCATCACCAACTGACAAAGCTACCAATATATTATACAATAATATGACCCGGTGGAGCTATAAAATGTCTAACTATACACGCGTGTCTACGAGCCTCTACATAGAATCCAATTGATTATAAGGACCAATACCAAATAGACGGCAGCTTCGAAGTAAGTGGATCGGAGTGCTGCTGGGAATCCGCTGATAAAACACCTACGGGCCTGATCCGTCTCCCTGCCTACCTGCGGGCATGAGTGCAGCGTCCACAAGAAGGGACATCAGTACGAATTGTGAGGACCCACAGCTGGGCGCTGACCATGCTGTGAACCTCTGGGTATCTGACCCCATAACTGACTGCTGTGGCATCTGCGCCCTGCTGACTAGTCATGACTACTGGAGGTATTGTACGGCAGGAAATCACAGACAATTCGAGATAGCACGCTGCAGCGCCTCGAACCCGTGACCTCAAGCCCTTTACATTCCCCTGAGGGAATCGACTCTTACCAGTTGAGCTGCAGCTCAATTGGTAAGAGGCGCTCCATCAGGGGGACAAAGGGCCTGAGGTCACGGGTTCGAGGCGCTGCAGCGTGCTATCTCGAATTGTTTGTGATTTCACTGCCACAATTACTCAGTAGTCCATGCACAGTATGGTCAGCTCCCAGCTGTTGCATGTCAGCTAGTCAGCAGGGTCAGGTACCCACAGCAGTCAGTAGAGGGGGCAACCTACAGTGCAGATCACTGTGGATCCTCGACAAAAAGTCGCCTTTTTTGTGAGGACCCACAGCTGGGCGCTGACCATGCTGTGAACCTCTGGGTATCTGACCCCATAACTGACTGCTGTGGCATCTGCGCCCTGCTGACTAGTCATGACTACTGGAGGTATTGTACGGCAGGAAATCACAGACAATTCGAGATAGCACGCTGCAGCGCCTCGAACCCGTGACCTCAAGCCCTTTACATTCCCCTGAGGGAATCGACTCTTACCAATTGAGCTGCTTGTGAGGACCCACAGCTGGGCGCTGACCATGCTGTGAACCTCTGGGTATCTGACCCCATAACTGACTGCTGTGGCATCTGCGCCCTGCTGACTAGTCATGACTACTGGAGGTATTGTACGGCAGGAAATCACAGACAATTCGAGATAGCACACTGCAGCGCCTCGAACCCGTGACCTCAAGCCCTTTAC
The DNA here is from genome assembly GCF_019175385.1 of Lycium barbarum. Classification (NCBI taxonomy): domain Eukaryota; kingdom Viridiplantae; phylum Streptophyta; class Magnoliopsida; order Solanales; family Solanaceae; genus Lycium; species Lycium barbarum. Next base: position 114,220,277 of record NC_083344.1, on the reverse strand, counting down.
ATTCCCCTGAGGGAATCGACTCTTACCATGTTTTATATATATATGTATGCACTCATGTTCATGTCCAGGTTTTCAGTTTAAGTTCTTATCATGTTATTCCATGTCCCATGTTATTTCTTTCAGTTGTTTTACATACCAGTACATTCAATGTGCTGACGTCCCCTTTTTATTGCCCGGGGGCCTGCATTTCACGATGCAGGTACTGATATACAGGACGACACATCTGCTCAGTAGGACAACATTCGTATCAGCTTATTGGTGAGCCCCATCTCATTCGGGGTTTAGTCAACTTTTGTTTTATGATTAATTATGCATCTAAGGTATGCTGGGGGCCTTGTCCCAGTAAGTATGTTTTCCAGTCGGATCATGATAGAGGTTTCATAGACTAGACAAGTCAGTTATGTTATGTCTGACATTCAGAGTCGTATAGCCATTTTTGGCTCATTCATGTTATTTCCGCACTCATGTTTAAACAAGTGTTTTTATTAAGTATTATGACTTATTACGTTTTATAAAGGCTCATCATGCATTCACGTTATATTTCCGCTCATGTATGTATCATGATGATTCAGCAAGCCATGTGGTTCGCTCGGTCACACGCAGTCAGGCACCGAGTGCCGTGTTACGTCCAGGCCATGGTTCGGGGCGTGACATAACCATAGGTCGTGGCCCCTCATACGATATCGGGATCAAGAGTTATGACCGTTTTACTGAACGAACATCCAGTCAGAAAATTTAACCCTGCGCGAACGCGCCCAAAGGGGGCGCGAACGCGCAGAAGAAATTTATTTAACCCTGCGCGATAGCGCCAGAAGGCAGCGCGAACGCGCTGAGCATTTTTCCAGTTGTTTCTGGCAGCTTCTAAACATCATAAAAAGGGGGAAACCCCCCTCATTTTCAGATCAACACACACAAAAAACACCCCAAAAACTCTCCAAAAATATGGAGAGTTCTCCCGAACTCCCCAAGCCAAATTTTTGCCCAAACCAGGTATAATTTCCCAATTCCAGTCCGGATAGCGTATAGTTTTCGCTGCAGAATCATATGGCAGGCGTGTGGTAGCCTAAATTTAGCATGGAAAAGTGGAGATTAAGAAATATTAAAGAGAGAAAGGTATGAATCTCTTTCTATTTGTGCTAATACTAGTTTATTTACGAAGAATACGCGATTAAATAATTGTATACTGAGTTAATTAGTTATGAAAGTTGGAAAAAAGGGTGTGGGCTGTTTTATGAGATATTTTGGAGTTGGAAACATTATAATTGATGTTGGTATTGTTGTTGTTGTTGTTGGCTGCTGAAGTAAAATTCGGGCTAGGCACATAAACAGGGGAGATGCTGCCCGATTTTCGGCAGAATCTAAAATAGTATAATTTGAAGTATGGTACAAGTGTACGATGAAAAGGCTAACATTAGTGTGAATTATCTTAAATGTAGACTTACAAGCTCGGACACATAAGCGTAACTAATAGGACGTGGAACAGGTATGTTAAGGCTCGTCCCTTTTCTTTCAAAGGCATGATCCCGATATTGTGAATTTAAAATTGTCTCCATAACTTACTTGTTTTTAAAAGTTAGATGTCTATGATTCTAAGGTATGATTACTTTCTCGATAACCCGTCAACATTTTCAAAATGTTCGTATTTTTTCAAAACAAAGGTTTATGGTATTGTAAGCTTTTATGACAAAAATGATGGATATGTATTACAATGACAACGCTGACGTCAAATATGAGAAAATGTTAAGTTATTTCTTGATTTCTCAACTCTATTATGGATATTCACTGTTTTAAAGGCTCCAAGTATATGAAACGATGCCTCATGACCCTATTTTATATTTTCTCATAATGACACTCTTCATTGATAGTCTCGCCTTATGATACTAGTTCCTTCAAGGTGAGACAAAGCGATCATGGTTATTCCATAATGTAATCGGAGGTCACCGACCTTACGTCACTCCGATGGATACATGATTTTTTTTGGGCTCTCCTGCATGCTTATATGACATATGTATATAAGATATGTATATGCACATGGGGTGGGGGAAGGGATACATGGGGGATGGGAAGGGAAACATGTTTCATTGCCACCTGGTCAGCTGGCTTATCATCCCGGACGCGGGATGCCCGGACGCGGGATATATGGGCGAGCCGACGTATTTCGGCGCTATGTGGGCGAGCCGACATTGTTCGGTGCTATGACATGACATGATATGATATGACACGACATGATATGACATGACATGACCAGATAAGTATGCATGGTATCCGCCCTCAGCGGCACTCATATGTACAGGTTACTCTTTTATTCTATGACATGTTTTATGTTTCCATGCAGTTATTATTCACACGCATATTTCTTACTATGTTACTATTCTTTCCTTACATACTCAGTACATTGCTCGTACTGACCCCTCTTCTCCGGGGGCTGCGTTCATGCCGCGCAGGTACACCCAAAGGATGCGAAGTTAGTATAGAAGATGTTCCAGCGGAGTTGGTAGGCTCCACTTGTCCTGGAGTGCTGCCAAGTCAGAGTATATGTACTATGACGCTATGTTCGAGGTTAGAGACTTTGCAGACAGAGTCGTGGGTATAGAGTGTCAGATTTGTAGACGGCTTCGCCAGTCGATATATTATTATGTCTCATGTCACGGGTCCCACATGATTATAGACTTTACTTATGAAAAGAAAAAGAAAAAAAAGATTGGAGAGCTTACTATGTATTTATTTCTTAATTGGTTCAAAAGATTATATGTGTAATAAGAGTCAGCGGGTTCGCTCGGCTCCGAATGTGGGGTCGAGTGCCCATCACACCCTAGTAAAGTCGGGGTGTGACACACACACACACACACACACACACATATATATATATATATATATATATATATATATATATATATATATATATCTGTGTGTGTGTGGGGGGGGGGGGGCGTCTGTTAGTGTTGAGGAACGTGCAACCCGATCCATAAATGTTAGTGCTGTGGAATGCACAGCCCGATCCATAAATACCGATCCATATATGTTATTGTCGAGGAACGTATGGCCCGATCCATGAATATAATATGTTAGTGCCGAGGAATGTACGGCCCGATCCATAAATATAATATATACATATGCATAATGTAAGTAGTACACATGAAAGTTCATATGAAAGCTACAACTTTATCGGAGTAACATAAAGTCGGTAACCTACGATTTATATTATGGGACAATCATTATCGCTATATCTCACCTTGAAGAAACAAGTAACATAAGGTGAGATCAACAACAATGAGTAGAATCAAGGAAATCATGAAATAAACTCAATAATCTCATAATAGTATTAAAATCATAAGCTTTGGAATTTCTAAAATTTGAATCATCATCATCATGTTCATCATAGAAAACATCTCATCTTTGGCATCATAAGAAGCTTTTAAGAATTATGAACTTCTAACTTTTGGATGTAAAAATGTTATGGCAAAATTTTCGGAATCATAACATAGGAATCATGCCTTGGAAAGAAAGGGACTAGCCTTAACATACCTAGACGCTTATTTCTCGACTTTTCAACTTACTTCCTGTCTTGCAATTTACTTAAGATCATTCATAGTCTCGTAATCTACATATAAAACAATTCACACTATTGTTAGGCTCATCCTCATACGCTCGCCTTAAGCCGTCAGTTTAAATCCATTTAGAATCTGCCAAAATAAATCCAGGTAGCATCTCCTCTATTTATATGCCTAGCCTGAAATCATAATATAAACAACCAACATCGACAACAACAATACCAACATCACAACAACATTATCAACACCAATAGGCTCCATAAAACATCCCACGCGATATTTTCCAAGTTTCTCAACTGACCAACTTGTTATACGACTATTTAATAATTTTATCTCTGTAAATAAACTGAAATTAATATTAATAAGGAGAGATTCATACCTTATTCTTGCTAGAGCAGCAATATCTTTAATATTTACTTTGAATCCAAGCCAATTCCAACGCAAGACAAGACTATAATCAGGACTACACGTTACCCGGACCTCGATTAAAACTCTATTACTTGAAATTACTCAAAATCCTCACTTTTATGTTGTATGTATGCTCTCTTATGTTGCTGAGCTTTTTGGGGAATTATTATGACAAAAAAGAGGGGTTTTTTAACCCTTATATAGTGTGCTAAAGTTGGTGGTACTGTAGCAGCATTGTAGCACTGTAGTACTGTAACGTCCATAATTCTCTACCCCGACATCGTATCAACGAGGAGTTTGTTGCGTTGAAAACTAGACTCGACGAACTTCATTTTAGGCTTTTACTTTACCTCAAAACTCCTCATATACTAAAAGATATTCTCTCCCCAAGTTGGACCTGTTGACACCCAATTTTGTCCCTCCTTATTCCAATTCATTTTCTTGAGCTTCTAAGTTATTAATAAATTAAATATCTTATTTTTCGCCTTTACTTTATTATAATTTCCACTACTATATTAATATTGTTAAGTATTAATACGTCGTACATCGCCACTTACTTATTATGTATTGATCATAAGATATAACTTAGGTAATATTTCTACCCTACTATTACCTTGCTTATATTTTATATATACTAATGATAAGATCATTATATTAATGCTAATTATGAAATTTATTATTATTATTGTTATTATTATTATTATTACTACATAACATATTTGATCTAATTTAGAAGCCAAAAGAAATATGAGAAGAATGGATTTTCAAAACAAGAGTGGGACATTTTATTATTTGGCAAGGCTTTTTAGTTAACCATTTGGCCATTTTTATCAGCCCATTTTCCTTTTTGATCAGCTCAAATAAGCAGCCCACTATCCATCATCCGACCCGGCCCACACCACTATTATTCATCCCTAAACCTAACGAAATAATCCCTCAGCGCCGCTTCCTCTCTCTCTAATCTCTCTCATCCCTTTCCTCTTCCACACAAGAAACCATTTCCACAGCCATGGCAGATTCTAACATGTCCCATTTTCGTGCAATACATTCTGCCCTCTTCTTCTATTTTAAACGAAAAAACCAAGCTCCTTTCTCTCCAACTCAGACTGTGCCTCTCCATTTCTATGAAATCTTTTGCTTTAACGTAAAATTTTCAGAAGTCCACTGAAAAAGATCAAAAATGAATAGCTTTGTTCAAATTCAAACGGCTATTCACTCAAAATACCGCCCAAATCGAAACCCTAGGTTTTGATTTACACCTATAAATACATCTCTAAGTCTTCAGCCGAAGGGGAGGTTTTTCTTTTTTCTTTTGGGAGTCATTACTGGCATTTGAAATTAATTGAAATAAACCAATTCCTTTCAAAAGAAAAGAGTGTACTGTTTCTATTTCTATCGAGATTTTTTATTCGAAAGATTTTCCGAGTTTGAGTTCGTCGTGTTCGAGCATAGATCTAAACCCCGCACCCTATTCACTGCACATGAGGAAGGTCAGCAATCCTTTATTCTTTTTATCTTATTGCAGTTTACATTCCTCTGTATGTTTTAGCGTTTTATGTGTTTAATTTGGTCTTGCTATGTCTATTTTCTATAGTCTGTCTAGTTTAATTATCATGTTTTAGGGTAATGTTTATCTTCTGTTTAGTTTAGTTATCAGGTTTAGTGTAGTTTAGTTTAGTTATCTGTGTTTAGTGTGGTGTTTATCCTCTGCTTAGTTCAGTTATCGTATTTAGTATAGTTTAATTGAGTCAGCTGTGTTTAGTGTGGTATTTATGTCCTGTTTAGCTTGGTTATCCTGTTCAGTTTGTTTAGCTTAGTTACTAATGTGATTATGTGATTTGTTCGTAGGACAGTTGACTTTAACGAGTGTTATGTGTTACCCTGTGTTGATCCCAATCCCTTGACAAATGATTCAGTTTGAACATGGTACTTAGCTTAAGTTTTGAATCTGGTTCCTATGGAAAGCTGTGCAAACAGATTTCAGGAATTTATAGTCAAAATATTATGTGTAATTAGCATTGTTCATCCTTGTTGTTAGAATGCAGTAAAATAGTTTAGTAGTAGGGTAAGGCTGATATTACATATTAAATTGAGAAACTGTTAGTTCCCCTTACATGACTTTATAGTTTAACATTTTGATAAATTCTCGGTTCCTAGGAAAAGAGTTTAAGTTGTGGTGTGTGGACCTTGGTCATGCTTGCTTAAATGTCTGATTCTCTACTTCCTTAATGATTCATGAGAGTTTTTAAACTTAACAAGGGTCTTCAATATGTTTTCAAACTAATTGTGAAATTCCCACATATAAAAATGAACTTGAAATACTATTTTAAAACTGTAACATAACCTTTTAAACTTGTCTTCATCTAGTTTAACATAAAAACTGCCTGGAGTCTGCCTAACACTGGGTGAAGAGATTTTCATCCTTTAATGAAAATTCCCTACTTTGTTTTCTTTGGTTAATATGAAATCTTGGGGCCTGTGGTGCATTCAGTGATGGTCTAAAAGTGTTTAGGTTGTTCTTATGGGTCGGTCAAAGTCACCTTTAGCCTATTAAGGTAGTCTATAATTCATTTGGAAATAAGTATACTTCATTCATGATAGTAGCCAATGATGCCTTTGCATGTTCATAGTTCCCTGATATCAGCTTTTGTGTGCCATCATTGGTCTATATATGACTCAAGTTATCCTATCTTAATGAAAACCCAACCTACTGGTTCGAGACAATTCGAGGCTAGCATAAACCTTTCTCTAAGAATTGATATGTGATATGTTTGGCCATGTTCTTGCCTCAGGAGACTCCATATGCCTATCTTGAGATTGAATTAATCCTGCTATATCTAAAAGTGGTTTAAATCTTCTTCTATGAAATATGTGTTCGTTTAAGTTGCATAGCTTTTCTTGTCTATGACAAATGAAGAATCAGCCTTCTCCCATACTGTAAACCTCTTTGCTTTTTGATAAACCTTTTCTTTTAATATGTATTAGCATGATGGGAATTTGCAGTTTGTTTACTACATGAATGTGAAACTCATGTACACATTATGATGTATACATGAGAGTATGCCATATATATACTATGAGTTCATTTCGTGAATTGGACATAAATATGATATGTTTGGGCCTGTCCATTATCATTTACCAGAATAGCTTCTGAAATCTTTAAGTCATACCAGAATACTTAAAGTCATACCAGAATAGCTTTAGCGAGAATAACTTGACATTACGTGACATAGTGTAAACATTTAAGGGATCAACTTGGATTTTCCTACTACTTTATATGATGACATGCATTCGTCCCTATGCTATATAAATATCGTGCCTTCTTATGTATTGAAGTTGAAAAACTAAGTGCCGTGTAAATTTTCAATTTCCATCTTCATATATTATTCCAAATCAGATTTCTCCTCTAATTATTTTGTCTCTAACCTGTTTTTTGCACAAACACCGGAGCCGAAGAGTTTCACTTCGAAACTCAACGACACCGCTACCGCATGGAGTATCCGCACATCCTCATTCTCTCTCGTCGCCCAGCGTCGAGTTACAAAGGAGATTTCTGCCCTTCTGTTGAAGCCTAACATGGCCATTGATCATGTCGCTTATTTTCGCTTCTTTCGCTTATCTGTGTGGATGAATGATTTTGATTTTTCAATTATGTGTTCATTGCTGAAGGTAGAATCGTTATATAATTGATTAGTGACTAAGCCGCCATTAGCTATTTAAAGTCTCTGTCTCATAACATAAACTTCCCAAAACCAATCCAGAAGTCCTGAGTTTCTTCAAAGCTTAAACTCTTAGTCAATATTTTCCTAGTATATGCCCTTGTTAAAATAAACCTATTTTGGGCTTTAACAGAATTCAAGAATCTTTTTCTAAGTTAAGGACCTTCAGGTATTTATAATGATTAATGACGATTTTCCTTAAAATTGAACGAGGATGTTTGACTTCCATTTCATCATTGTCTAGTTTCACTTTATACTTATTAAACTAATTATATATTTTATCACTGCTATTCTAATCATGAATAACTTTCTTATCTAGACTTATATTCTGCCCGGTAACACTAGCCTTAATTAATTAATATAAGTCCGGTCGATTAACCATTGTTAATGGATCTTAAAGGGTGCCTAATACCTTCCCTTTAAATTAATTGAACCCTTACCTAGATCTTTGGTTTCGTAGACTTTAAAATATAGTTAACTTTAAAAAACAACTTTGATTAACTTTAGGTGCCCTGATTCACCATAAATAATTAGGTGACGACTCCCTAACTTTAATTAACCCCGGAATTACCGGGGGTATAACAGGACCAAAATTGTCCCCCATCTTTTCTTCCAAAATTCCAGCAAACTTAATTCTCTTGATTCATTTGCTCTCCAATCCTCTCATAGCTTATTATATGAACTTAAACCCTCATAATCATAAGATTGACACATATAATCTCATATATTCTTGAAGGTAACTCCAGCGTCCATACTTAAAACAATCAACACTTATAAATCTCAAAGTACAAAACTACGGGGTGTAACATAATATTTACCCCTCATAGTTGTGGTCTTTAATTTTTGCCCATGCTACTTATTTAATGAAATCCAGACCTACTTCGCAAGGCATAATTTCTATAACATTTTTATCTAAGAAAATTAAACTTTTGCCTCGCTCACATAATTCTATAAGAATTAAGTGATGCGACATAAGTTTTGTAGTATTTTTTAGATTATGTTGAGTGTTGAAAGTTGTCTTGTCCGGCAAAGTTTATGTGGGTGTCATGATATATATTCTGAATTTAAACATAAATTATGCCTTGCAAAATTTAAAATTATGCCTTTTTAGATTATGTTGAATGTTGAAAGTTTGTCTTGTTCGGCATAATTTGTGTTGATGTTATGATACATATGCCGAAGTTAAATATAAAATATGTCTTGCGAAATCTAAATTATACCACGCCATAAATGATGAAGGGCAAATATTAAAGATCACAAATTGGAGGGGCAAAAATTAAAGACCGCTCAGAGATAGGTTATTTGTGCGAATGACCAGCCTATTAAAGATAAAATTAATGTTAAAGTTAAATTTTAATGAAAAAGCATATACGATATTTAAAATTTTATATAAACATTAATATATTTTTATATATAAATATAAACGTTGTGTATACAATTTGTAGGTTTTATTCGATTTTTTGTTCAATTGTTTTTTAATAAAATCAAATCAAGCCAAATATTATCGATTTTTTAGAATTTAAACAAATATTGATTTACTTAACAGATTTGGCTCGGTGTTTCTATTTAGATCCTTTTTTTACCAAAACGGCAAAACCATGAACACCGCTTCTCATACTCATTATTTATGTGAAACTAATAATTTAACTATAACAGTTAAAAGATGAAGCAAGAATACATAATACTACTTGACCTTACCTTGATAACCAACCCTGGCTGCTACGACTTACTCTTCTATTTCTTCTTCCTTATTTCAGTACAACTAAATTTAAAGAGTAGTAGCTAGATGACAAATTAGCAAGACACGTGAAAAGTCGTGGCTTTAATCGGTTTCAGATTAATCTACCAGTTAATTAATGTTCATCCAACTTGACTCCATAGTGCTTAAGACAGGTTTCATTATGACCTGGCCCCCTTAGGCTTGATTGACCCCAATTGTCTTTGCATTTTCCCTTATAAATATGAAAATCATAATTAGTGTTGGCATTATTTTTGGAAACTCAGAAACCATGGATCTAATACAAATGAATTTGCTTTCTTACCAAATTGCTTGTTTTTATGCTTGTGTGCTACTACTGACATTAGCCACGGCCCAAATCAACACTAATAGAACCTACACCATCACTAAAGCTGCCCGTGTCACAAAACCAGGATGTCCTAAGCAGTGTGGAAACGTTATGGTTCCATACCCATTTGGATAGACTCAGGCTGCGTCTTGAATTCAGAGTTCCCGATGAACTGCAGCAAATCTAATGATGGCTCTGAGAAACCCCACATAGGAAGTAAGTAACATTTTGGTGTATGACATCTCCGATTCTGAATTGCGCATCGCCAATTCCATCAGCTCGAGATGTTACAACTCCGACGGAACTATGCTCAATGAATCAATCGCTTCAACCATATTTTTAAAAGAGCCGTATAGTAAGTTTCTCGCCACTGAACAGCTTTACCGTAGTGGGTTCCGATGAATACACAACCATGACGGGGTCTAATAACTTTGGCTATGGCTGCAACACCAGCTGTATCATGGAAGGAGTGTGTAAGGGCAAAAGCTGCTGCCAGCTGAGACATATAATTACGGGCTTGAAATTCTATAACGCAACCATGTCTATTGTAAGAAACCGCAGCAATGTTTGGTCGTTTAGTCCATGCGCGTATGCATTTCTGGGCGAGGCAGATCGCTTCAATTTCGGAGGTGTTGATGATCTAAAGGATTGGAATTTTTTAAGCAGGACAAAGGCCAGTGTGCCCATTGTCCTGGACTGGGCTACCAGCACTCATACTTGCACGCAAGCTTTAGTAAGCAAGGGTTATGCTTGCAAAGGAAATGGCCAATGTGTTGATTCAGACACTGGCCGTGGTGACTACCGCTGCAGCTGAAAGACAGGTTTTCAGGGCAATCCATATCTCACTCGTGGCTGTCAAGGTAGGACGATTCTCCCCACCCCACCTCCACCACTACACGCACACAAAAATCTTTGGAAATATGTTTCACAGAAAATATGTTTCTAAAATTCAGTATTTGATTTGTGAGTAGAAATTATTTACTAAAAATTATATTTTAGAAACTACTCGGGTGTGGTGGAGCGGACGGAAGCTTTGTAAGAGGTCAAAGGCAAAACAAGACTTTCTTCTACCAGCAACGATAATATTAGATTAAAAATTTAGTACTTAATAGAAAAAGAAGTTACATAATTTCCCATGTTATAAGAGAAAATGTGATTCTTTTTCCATCAGTATGATATTTAAGTTGTTTAATTTTCATAAAAAGAAAAAATCAAAGGAAGCATTTTATGCGAAGTGAAAACTGCTTTATGAGCACTCCATTTGTTTTACTCAAATAGGCAGGGCTAATTCGGACGGGTCAAAATACGTTGAGTTAATAAATTGACAAGTCAAAGTTATTTGAGCTGAAATGAGCTAACGAACGGGTCATAACCTAGCCCCTCCAGTATTTACCAAGTATTAATTTCTTTATTTGTTGTCTTATTATTTGTTTGAGTGCCTAAACTACTTTTTTCATTTATTATAGTTATATATAACATACCAAACAAATAATTATTACTTTTTAAAAAATATTATGACAAAATTTCTCATGGATGAATTTGGGGTACACAACCTTTATTTTAGAAGGGCTGAATTGAACGGGTCAAATTAGTAGTTGACAAATGGATGATTTGGGCTACTCAACCCTCATTTTAGAAGGGCTGAATTGAACAGGTCAAATTAGTAGTTGACAAATGGATGGGCTAGTGACCCGTTTGAGCGGGTAAATACAACTTTTTCAAAATTTAAAAAGATTATAACTACTTTTTGAAATGGTAATTAAAAAGATTACAACTACTTTCTAAAAATTACATAAATACAACTTATTCAAAATTAAAACTTTTTAATTTAAAAAATACAACTTTTTACATTCCTAAAAAATCAATAATACTTAATTCTTTTTACTTTCTCTTCCCCCCACGCCCCATCCAAATCTATGAAAAGGGCATGAGGGAGAATGTAATTGTCCAAATAAACAAAACAAAATCAACTTCAAATCTCATATTCCGTCTAACATTTAAAAAATAAAAAATTCTTTCATTTTCTCCTCTTTATTCTTTTTTTTTATTTTTTATTTCACTTGATGACTGATGCAGTTATTTTTTCTAACTTAAAGAAATTATTTGAATATATTGATCATAAGAAAAGTAAATGAAAAGACACCAAAAAAAGTATATGGTATATTCAAATTGGCAAATTTAATTGAAAAGATGATAACAAAATATTTGTGGATATAATAGTAGAAATTAGTATATATATATATATATATATATATATTGATACCTTTTGTGCATATGGTATATAATATTACAATTACTTAATATATGAATATATTACTGTACGTGCCAACCAATTTTACTCTACAATAACATATATAGTATACCATATACAATATATAGATGGAATAATATATATATATATATATATATATATATACATATACACACACACACAGACACTCTTACTTGTTCATGATTTTTTTTTTTTAAAAGAATTCATGAATTACCTTGCTAGTAGATTGTGCTGCAGCTTTGTTAGGTAAGCAATTATTGTGTTTTTATATGCATTTAATTACGTTATCACTAATATAGGATATCTCCTTGTTTTTAGCTTTAAGTTGCATAATTTGTAATATCTAACTTAGTTGTATATTATATAATTAATTCTTATACATCTTGTATTTCTGTTATCACTAATATATGTATTTTATTTCATTAAAATAGTTTGATATATCAACGTTAAATGTTAGATATAATATGCTTAATATTATTTAAAGTATACAATAGCACAATAATTAATATTATACCAATATTGTATGTTGTGTATGGTATACTGAATATTATATAATATATACAATAGCACAATATACTTGATGTTATATGCCTTATATAATAGTACAATATACTTGATATACTCCCTCTGTTTCAATTTATGTGAACCTATTTTCTTTTTAGTCCGTGCCAAAATGAATGACCTCTTTCCTAATTTGGAAATAAATTCACTTTATGAAATGATTTACAGTCACACAAATGTTCATGACTTATTTTGAACCATAAGTTTCAAAAGTCTTCGCTCTTTCTTAAATGCTGTGCCCAGTCAAATGGGCACATAACTTGAAAAACTTTCATAACCACAAAGACTAATACTCCCTCCCTTCCATTTTATGTGATGTTGTTTTAGTGGGCACATAATTTAGGAAAGAAATTCATTTTTTGAAATTTGTGGTCTTAACTATCTATACATGTTCGTGTGGCTATAATTAATCTCATTAAGGGTAAAATAATAAGTTTAAAGTTAAATTATTTCTGAATATATAAAATGTCATTCTTTTTTTTAAAATAACTAAAAAATATTATCACTTACATTGAGAGATAAGGAATATTATTTTCCATGCTAGAAACGACTGGGGGCTTGGAGTTCTATTTTAAACTCTTTTTGCTAACCAAAATTTGAAATTACATCTTTCTCTTATAGATAGTTCATCATACACGAACCACCACTACAAAACAAAATTAGCAACGGACAAATTCTATAGCTACACAGCAAACTTCATCACTAATCCTATTTAGTGACAGATTATCAAAAAATATTTGTTAACTACGAGCGATCTAGGGACGAAGTTCATAGCCAATTCCAATTTCATTTTTGTGCACATATGGCAAAGCAATACTTTTAAAATTGTTTTCCCATATTATTAGTATTTTTTATTAAGAATTGCAAGACCTCCAAATTTTTTGGTATATATGATGATTATGATGAGTCGTGAAATTACGCGATATTCGATGCTAATTCCTTAAGTTTTTGTGACTCTTTAAGCACTTTTGTTGTTACTTTTTGTGTTTTTATGTTGTTTTGTAGGAAAAGATGCCCGGAGAGCATAACGGAGCAAAACAGACCAAAATACAGCAAAAATAGAACAAATCAACGTTTCTGGAAATAAGTATACTTCATTCATGATAGTAGCCAATGATGCCTTTGCATGTTCATAGTTCCCTGATATCAGCTTCTGTGTGCCATCATTTGTCTATATATGACTCAAGTTATCCTATCTTAATGAAAACCCAACCTACTGGTTCGAGAAAATTCGAGGCTAGCATAAACCTTTCTCTAAGAATTGATATGTGATATGTTTGGCCACGTTCTTGCCTCAGGAGACTCCATATGCCTATCTTGAGATTGAATTAATCCTGCTATATCTAAAAGTGGTTTAAATCTTCTTCTATGAAATATGTGTTCGTTTAAGTTGCATAGCTTTTCTTGTCTATGACAAATGAAGAATCAGCCTTCTCCCATACTGTAAACCTCTTTGCTTTTTGATAAACCTTTTCTTTTAATATGTATTAGCATGATGGGAATTTGCAGTTTGTTTACTACATGAATGTGAAACTCATGTACACATTATGATGTATACATGAGAGTATGCCATATATATACTATGAGTTCATTTCGTGAATTGGACATAAATATGATATGTTTGGGCCTGTCCATTATCATTTACCAGAATAGCTTCTGAAATCTTTAAGTCATACCAGAATACTTAAAGTCATACCAGAATAGCTTTAGCGAGAATAACTTGACATTACGTGACATAGTTTAAACATTTAAGGGATCAACTTGGATTTTCCTACTACTTTATATGATGACATGCATTCGTCCCTATGCTATATAAATATCGTGCCTTCTTATGTATTGAAGTTGAAAAACTAAGTGCCGTGTAAATTTTCAATTTCCATCTTCATATATTATTCCAAATCAGATTTCTCCTCTAATTATTTTGTCTCTAACCTGTTTTTTGCACGAACACCGGAGCCGAAGAGTTTCACTTCGAAACTCAACGACACCGCTACCGCATGGAGTATCCGCACATCCTCATTCTCTCTCATCGCCCAGCGTCGAGTTACAAAGGAGATTTCTGCCCTTCTGTTGAAGCCTAACATGGCCATTGATCATGTCGCTTATTTTCGCTTCTTTCGCTTATCTGTGTGGATGAATGATTTTGATTTTTCAATTATGTATTCATTGCTGAAGGTAGAATCGTTATATAATTGATTAGTGACTAAGCCGCCATTAGCTATTTAAAGTCTCTGTCTCATAACATAAACTTCCCAAAACCAATCCAGAAGTCCTGAGTTTCTTCAAAGCTTAAACTCTTAGTCAATATTTTCCTAGTATATGCCCTTGTTAAAATAAACCTATTTTGGGCTTTAACAGAATTCAAGAATCTTTTTCTAAGTTAAGGACCTTCAGGTATTTATAATGATTAATGACGATTTTCCTTAAAATTGAACGAGGATGTTTGACTTCCATTTCATCATTGTCTAGTTTCACTTTATACTTATTAAACTAATTATATATTTTATCACTGCTATTCTAATCATGAATAACTTTCTTATCTAGACTTATATTCTGCCCGGTAACACTAGCCTTAATTAATTAATATAAGTCCGGTCGATTAACCATTGTTAATGGATCTTAAAGGGTGCCTAATACCTTCCCTTTAGATTAATTGAACCCTTACGTAGATCTTTTGGTTTCGTAGACTTTAAAATATGGTTAACTTTAGAAAACAACTTTGATTAACTTTAGGTGCCCTGATTCACCATAAATAATTAGGTGACGACTCCCTAACTTTAATTAACCCCGGAATTACCGGGATGTTGTAAATCATTTTGACTCCGCTTAAAATGGGGTATAACAGGACCAAAATTGTCCCCCATCTTTTCTTCCAAAATTCCAGCAAACTTAATTCTCTTGATTCATTTGCTCTCCAATCCTCTCATAGCTTATTATATGAACTTAAACCCTCATAATCATAAGATTGACACATATAATCTCATATATTCTTGAAGGTAACTCCAGCGTCCATACTTAAAACAATCAACACTTATAAATCTCAAAGTACAAAACTACGGGGTGTAACATAATATTTACCCCTCATAGTTGTGGTCTTTAATTTTTGCCCATGCTACTTATTTAATGAAATCCAGACCTACTTCGCAAGGCATAATTTCTATAACATTTTTATCTAAGAAAATTAAACTTTTGCCTCGCTCACATAATTCTATAAGAATTAAGTGATGCGACATAAGTTTTGTAGTATTTTTTAGATTATGTTGAGTGTTGAAAGTTGTCTTGTCCGGCAAAGTTTATGTGGATGTCATGATATATATTCTGAATTTAAACATAAATTATGCCTTGCAAAATTTAAAATTATGCCTTTTTAGATTATGTTGAATGTTGAAAGTTTGTCTTGTTCGGCATAATTTGTGTTGATGTTATGATACATATGCCGAAGTTAAATATAAATTATGTCTTGCGAAATCTAAATTATACCACGCCATAAATGATGAAGGGCAAATATTAAAGATCACAAATTGGAGGGGCAAAAATTAAAGACCGCTCAGAGATAGGTTATTTGTGCGAATGACCAGCCTATTAAAGATAAAATTAATGTTAAAGTTAAATTTTAATGAAAAAGCATATACGATATTTAAAATTTTATATAAACATTAATATATTTTTATATATAAATATAAACGTTGTGTATACAATTTGTAGGTTTTATTCGATTTTTTGTTCAATTTTTTTTTTAATAAAATCAAATCAAGCCAAATATTATCGATTTTTTAGAATTTAAACAAATATTGATTTACTTAACAGATTTGGCTCGGTGTTTCTATTTAGATCCTTTTTTTACCAAAACGGCAAAACCATGAACACCGCTTCTCATACTCATTATTTATGTGAAACTAATAATTTAACTATAACAGTTAAAAGATGAAGCAAGAATACATAATACTACTTGACCTTACCTTGATAACCAACCCTGGCTGCTACGACTTACTCTTCTATTTCTTCTTCCTTATTTCAGTACAACTAAATTTAAAGAGTAGTAGCTAGATGACAAATTAGCAAGACACGTGAAAAGTCGTGGCTTTAATCGGTTTCAGATTAATCTACCAGTTAATTAATGTTCATCCAACTTGACTCCATAGTGCTTAAGGCAGGTTTCATTATGACCTGGCCCCCTTAGGCTTGATTGACCCCAATTGTCTTTGCATTTTCCCTTATAAATATGAAAATCATAATTAGTGTTGGTATTATTTTTGGAAACTCAGAAACCATGGACCTAATACAAATGAATTTGCTTTCTTACCAAATTGCTTGTTTTTATGCTTGTGTGCTACTACTGACATTAGCCACGGCCCAAATCAACACTAATAGAACCTACACCATCACTAAAGCTGCCCGTGTCACAAAACCAGGATGTCCTAAGCAGTGTGGAAACGTTATGGTTGCATACCCATTTGGATAGACTCAGGCTGCGTCTTGAATTCAGAGTTCCCGATGAACTGCAGCAAATCTAATGATGGCTCTGAGAAACCCCACATAGGAAGTAAGTAACATTTTGGTGTATGACATCTCCGATTCTGAATTGCGCATCGCCAATTCCATCAGCTCGAGATGTTACAACTCCGACGGAACTATGCTCAATGAATCAATCGCTTCAACCATATTTTTAAAAGAGCCGTATAGTAAGTTTCTCGCCACTGAACAGCTTTACCGTAGTGGGTTCCGATGAATACCCAACCATGACGGGGTCTAATAACTTTGGCTATGGCTGCAACACCAGCTGTATCATGGAAGGAGTGTGTAAGGGCAAAAGCTGCTGCCAGCTGAGGCATATAATTACGGGCTTGAAATTCTATAACGCAACCATGTCTATTGTAAGAAACCGCAGCAATGTTTGGTCGTTTAGTCCATGCGCGTATGCATTTCTGGGCGAGGCAGATCGCTTCAATTTCAGAGGTGTTGATGATCTAAAGGATTGGAATTTTTTAAGCAGGACAAAGGCCAGTGTGCCCATTGTCCTGGACTGGGCTACCAGCACTCATACTTGCATGCAAGCTTTAGTAAGCAAGGGTTATGCTTGCAAAGGAAATGGCCAATGTGTTGATTCAGACACTGGCCGTGGTGACTACCGCTGCAGCTGAAAGACAGGTTTTCAGGGCAATCCATATCTCACTTGTGGCTGACAAGGTAGGACGATTCTCCCCACCCCACCTCCACCACTACACGCACACAAAAATCTTTGGAAATATGTTTCACAGAAAATATGTTTCTAAAATTCAGTATTTGATTTGTGAGTAGAAATTATTTACTAAAAATTATATTTTAGAAACTACTCGGGTGTGGTGGAGCGGACGGAAGCTTTGTAAGAGGTCGAAGGCAAAACAAGACTTTCTTCTACCAGCAACGATAATATTAGATTAAAAATTTAATACTTAATAGAAAAAGAAGTTACATAATTTCCCATGTTATAAGAGAAAATGTGATTCTTTTTCCATCAGTATGATGTTTAATTTTCATAAAAAGAAAAAATCAAAGGAAGCATTTTATGCGAAGTGAAAACTGCTTTATGAGCACTCCATTTGTTTTACTCAAATAGGCAGGGCTAATTCGGACGGGTCAAAATACGTTGAGTTAATAAATTGACAAGTGAAAGTTATTTGAGCTGAAATGAGCTAAAGAACGGGTCATAACCTAGCCCCTCCAGTATTTACCAAGTATTAATTTCTTTATTTGTTGTCTTATTATTTGTTTGAGTGCCTAAACTACTTTTTTCATTTATTATAGTTATATATAACATACCAAACAAATAATTATTACTTTTTAAAAAATATTATGACAAAATTTCTCATTGATGAATTTGGGGTACACAACCCTTATTTTAGAAGGGCTGAATTGAACGGGTCAAATTAGTAGTTGACAAATGGATGATTTGGGCTACTCAACCCTCATTTTAGAAGGGCTGAATTGAACAGGTCAAATTAGTAGTTGACAAATGGATGGGCTAGTGACCCGTTTGAGCGGGTAAATACAACTTTTTCAAAATTTAAAAAGATTATAACTACTTTTTGAAATGGTAATTAAAAAGATTACAACTACTTTCTAAAAATTACATAAATACAACTTATTCAAAATTAAAACTTTTTAATTTAAAAAATACAACTTTTTACATTCCTAAAAAATCAATAATACTTAATTCTTTTTACTTTCTCTTCCCCCCACGCCCCACCCAAATCTATGAAAAGGGCACGAGGGAGAATGTAATTGTCCAAATAAACAAAACAAAATCAACTTCAAATCTCATATTCCGTCTAACATTTAAAAAATAAAAAATTCTTTCATTTCCTCCTGTTTATTCTTTTTTTTTTTTATTTCACTTGATGACTGATGCAGTTATTTTTTCTAACTTAAAGAAATTATTTGAATATATTGATCATAAGAAAAGTAAATGAAAAGATATGGTATATGGCATAAGAAAATTACATGAAATTACACCAAAAAAAGTATATGGTATATTCAAATTGGCAAATTTAATTGAAAAGATGATAACAAAATATTTGTGGATATAATAGTAGAAATTAGTATATATATATATATATATATATATATATATATATATATATATATATATATATATATATATATATTGATACCTTTTGTGCATATGGTATATAATATTACAATTACTTAATATATGAATATATTACTGTACGTGCCAACCAATTTTACTCTACAATAACATATATAGTATACCATATACAATATATAGATGGAATAATATATATATATATATATATATACATATACACACACACACAGACACTCTTACTTGTTCATGATTTTTTTTTTTTAAAAGAATTCATGAATTACCTTGCTAGTAGATTGTGCTGCAGCTTTGTTAGGTAAGCAATTATTGTGTTTTTATATGCATTTAATTACGTTATCACTAATATAGGATATCTCCTTGTTTTTAGCTTTAAGTTGCATAATTTGTAATATCTAACTTAGTTGTATATTATATAATTAATTCTTATACATCTTGTATTTCTGTTATCACTAATATATGTATTTTATTTCATTAAAATAGTTTGATATATCAACGTTAAATGTTAGATATAATATGCTTAATATTATTTAAAGTATACAATAGCACAATAATTAATATTATACCAATATTGTATGTTGTGTATGGTATACTGAATATTATATAATATATACAATAGCACAATATACTTGATGTTATATGCCTTATATAATAGTACAATATACTTGATATACTCCTTCTGTTTCAATTTATGTGAACCTATTTTCTTTTTAGTCCGTGCCAAAATGAATGACCTCTTTCCTAATTTAGAAATAAATTCACTTTATGAAATGATTTACAGTCACACAAATGTTCATGACTTATTTTGAACCATAAGTTTCAAAAGTCTTCGCTCTTTCTTAAATGCTGTGCCCAGTCAAATGGGCACATAACTTGAAAAACTTTCATAACCACAAAGACTAATACTCCCTCCCTTCCATTTTATGTGATGTTGTTTTAGTGGGCACATAATTTAGGAAAGAAATTCATTTTTTGAAATTTGTGGTCTTAACTATCTATACATGTTCGTGTGGCTATAATTAATCTCATTAAGGGTAAAATAATAAGTTTAAAGTTAAATTATTTCTGAATATATAAAATGTCATTCTTTTTTTTAAAATAACTAAAAAAAATTATCACTTACATTGAGAGATAAGGAATATTATTTTCCATGCTAGAAACGACTGGGGGCTTGGAGTTCTATTTTAAACTCTTTTTGCTAACCAAAATTTGAAATTACATCTTTCTCTTATAGATAGTTCATCATACACGAACCACCACTACAAAACAAAATTAGCAACGGACAAATTCTATAGCTACACAGCAAACTTCATCACTAATCCTATTTAGTGACAGATTATCAAAAAATATTTGTTAACTACGAGCGATCTAGGGACGAAGTTCATAGCCAATTCCAATTTCATTTTTGTGCACATATGGCAAAGCAATACTTTTAAAATTGTTTTCCCATATTATTAGTATTTTTTATTAAGAATTGCAAGACCTCCAAATTTTTTGGTATATATGATGATTATGATGAGTCGTGAAATTACGCGATATTCGATGCTAATTCCTTAAGTTTTTGTGACTCTTTAAGCACTTTTGTTGTTACTTTTTGTGTTTTTATGTTGTTTTGTAGGAAAAGATGTCCGGAGAGCATAACGGAGCAAAACAGACCAAAATACAGCAAAAATAGAACAAATCAACGTTTCTGGCACCACATGCTAATAGCACATGGTGCAGCATGTTGAACATGCTAGCAGCATGTGGTGCAGCATCTGCTGCCAGAGAAAGTGGCACCATGTGCGATTAGCACATGGCGCAGCATGTGCAACATGCGAGCAGCATGCTGTGCAGCATGTGGTGACAGAGAAATTGTCACCAGATGCTACGGTTTTGGCACAACATGCGATTAGCATGTTGAACATGCGAATAACATGTTGAACATGCGAATAGCATGTTGTGCAAGAGGGTATTATGGTCCAGATTTTGTTCCCGTTTTTGAAATAATATAAATACTCTTTTAGGGTTTGTAATACATATCTTTGGCAGTTTTTTTACAAGTTTTGGAGACTAGGTTTCTATACCACACTTTGGGGTTGAAGATTTGACGATTTGGTTGAGTATTTCTTAAACCTTTAATTCACTTCTTCAATTCCTTGCTTTGTATTGTATATCTAAGTGTGTAGTATTTATTTCCATTACTTGAATCTTGTTTATGAAAATATTCTTGATTAAAGTTTTGTTTGAAACTCTTGTTATGCTTATGTATTGAATGATTCTTATTGCTATTGAAGTGGGTCTTTGTTGATTTAATTAATCTCGTTCTTGAATGTTTCCAAAGGGATTAGCTAACCCTAGGACTCACCCATTTACTTAGATTGAGCTCGGAAGAGGAAATCTAGGTTGGGAAAGATTAATTAACAAGAATTTAGGTCATTAAACTCATCTAATAACTTGAGCTCGGAAGAGGATAGTTACTTGAGGTTAAATTGATTGTGCCTAATATCACACTCTAAGGCTTGGAAAAGCTTAGAGTGAAATTCATTGATTTGGTTGGAAGACTTTCAATGAGATTTTAGATATCATTATCTATCAACACAAACCCACTCTTAGTTGTAAAATCGTAAAATACGTTGGATCGTTACTTGAGTGTAATCTCCTATTATCCATGCTTGTGGCCATTGATCATTTTACTCGCTTTCTAGATTATTTTCCATTTCCGCATTAGTTATAATTCTCTCAAAAACCCAAAATATTATCCATCGTTTGGCTTTAGCGTAGTTGGTGAAAGTTCCTTACTTTCTTAATCGCCTAGCATATTGTTCCCTGTGGGATCGACCCCGACTTATAGTTGGGTAAATATATTTCATACGACCGTTTACACTTTCTCTTTGAGGAGTGTATTTGGACGTTATAAAAAATGGCGCCGTTGCCGGGGAACAATTTGGCGTATTTGGGTTAGTTTGGGATTTTAGCTTACTTGCTTTGGTCCAAACTTGTGAATATTTGTGAAAATGTGTTTGTGATTTTTCTTTTTTTGTGTGATTTGTGTTTAGTTTTTATTTTATTTTTACTTTTATCTCTATGACATCTTGGAATGAAAATGTGTTTGATGGTTGCAATCCATATTTTGATGACCCATGTCCATATTGTGAAGGACCCCACTTTTGGCAAGATTGTGAAAATTTTCCCGGGAGAGAGATGTGTGCACCGTCTCAATCCTATGATGGGAATATTTGTAATATATGTGGTGGTCAAGGTGGACATTGGGGTGATTGTCCCAATTATTTTGCTTCCCCTCCCCCAAGTTGTTCTAACGAAAATGCTAGTTGTGCTTTTGAGTTTGACAGCGACAACGACATGACAAATGAAGGACAAAGAATGAATGATTCATTTGAGGATGGAGGAAGAGCGAAAACATACTTAGATCGAGAAGATAAAATGGAGGAAGAGCGAAAACTCGTCCAACAATCCATTTTAGAAAATGGAGAAGCTATGAAAAGAATGAATGATTCATTTGAGGATGCCAATTCCTCAATTGTCATGGAAGTGTTGACTCCTCAAAATGAAATTGTTGAAGAAGAGATTTCAAGTTTACAATATGAGCCCGAAAATTCTTGTGACCACAATGAAAGTTGTGAAATTGAAGAAGTGGTTCAACTTGAAGAATAAGAGCAAAATCTTGAAGAAGAAATCTCCAATTCTCAAAAAGAAGAAGTTGAGGAAATTTTGAAAAGCATAATGGGGAGGAACAAAAACTATGGGCAAGTCTTGACCAGATTGTGGGAAGAAGTTCAACATGGAGATGATGAAACTATCCAAAAGGTATATCTCACCATGGATGGATTTTTACAAGAGTTGGACGACTCTCACAATGAAGAAAAACTTGACAAGATGGAAATTTTGAGCCAAGACTGGCTAATGAATCAAGCTCAACAACTTGAAGCCTATGGAGATCACCGTGAAGGCATTTCACGGATGATGGAAGAGTTTCTAAAAATACATGTTGAGCAAAGTCAAGAAGTGGAGCTACTTGAAATTACTATCCAAAAATTGGAGGCCGAATTGAATGCAAAGATTGAGGCATGTGATGCTCAATATCAAAGGGCCATGGATTGTAGTTTGGAGCTGGTTTCCAATGAAGAAGAGGTCAAGATTGATTTTCATGAGCTAATGGTAAATTGCCAACCTACCAACCCAAAAATAGTGAATGATGCCGAAGTTGAAGAAATGATACTAGAGTTGCATAAAAAGGTTCATACAATAATTTTTGAAGACTCTAGTTCATTTTTGGGTGAGGATGTCAAAAATGAAGCGAATTTGAAAATGGAGCGCCTTAGACCACATTCCAACCATTTTTCAACATTATGCTTGGTTAGTGAAATGGAAGTTGAACTAACCGAGCCTATGGAGAATTTTGGAGATGAAGAAGAAAGCGTTTTCATTTTGAAGTTTGCTATGCCAAGAAGACAAAATGGCATGCCTCACTTAAGGGCCAAGAAGTGCAAAATGCGATACCCGAAGGTTGGCCTCCTTGTTTTTCTACCACCGCCCCATGAGCGCCATCATGATCTTGATTCAAAGTTGGGGCGCAAATTCATATCTTCCAAATGGAAGGAAAAGTGGTAAAGGTAACCGTCGTGCTGCGACGTTAAATCAAGCGCTTGGTGGGAGGTAACCCATCGTTTTAAAAGTTTTAAATCGTTTTTGAAATTTTATTTTTTAGAATAGTTTAGTTTATGGTTTTTGACTAATCTGCAAAGTTTCAGAATTTTTGGAGTTGTTTTGAGCATGTCGGATACCCGGACAGCCCCCAAAACCAGTAAAAGCTGCGATTTTTTTTTTCGGGTGTCATAACCTGCGATTCGCAGGTCATACCTGCGAATCGCATGTCGCGTCGCATGTGGTGACAGAGAGTTAAAAAAAATCGGGTGACATCACATGCGACTCGCAAGTCATACCTGCGAATCGCAGGTCGCGTCGCATGTGGTGACTGAGATTTTTTTTTTCCTTTTTTCCTTTCTATTTTTATGTTTTGTTTTGATTATGTTCAGCGAGGACACTGCAATGTTTATAGTTGGGGGTGGTACGTGGTAGCACATTATATTTATATTTTGAAACTTGCTCAAAATTTTTAAAAATTTTGTTCTTTTGACATGTTGTGGATTAGTCACTCTTATTATTTTATTCTCTTTGAGGAACAATATGAAAACTCTTGGCTTGTTTGGTACTAATAGAGTTAGTCTCTTGCATGTGAAATTGAAATGTGAATACCCCTCTAAATTGTTTTGTGAAAGTTAAAAAGCAAGGTGCATAGGAAAAAATGATCTTTGTGACAACTTTTTGGCTCATTTGGTGACTCTTTACCTACTAGTTGTGTTTACTTTGGATTATGAGATATTGCACTAGTTGTTCTTGCTTGGGAAGTGAAATTGATCCATCTTGACTAGTTCATATGCCATGTGTGTGAGTGTTTGTTGAATAATTCTTGTGTTTACTTTTATCATCTAGAACTTGCCCGGTTAGTCGTTCAATGCTAATTTTGATTATGTTGGTTGGAGAGATGACCTTGGGCTATCTTTGTGATTTTTGAAAAAGCCTCTTTAGCCTTTCTAGCCTACCATTGCATAAATAATATCACTAGTAACCCCATTTGAGCCTACGACCTTTTCTTTTATTGCCACATTACAAGCCTTTACCCTTTTTGATGAAAAGTCTCTCTTTTAAACCTTTCCCTCTGTCACGACCCGACTAGGGGCCGCGACGGGTACCCGGGGCTAACTACCGAGCACAAATCGTTCTATGTCTCATCATACTCATTTAATGCTCTTTTATCACTTTTATACTCAAATCGTAGGAAAATCATATTCTATATAAAACATAAATACTTATATATATTCCTCTTGGCCATCAAAATAAGATTCATACTAAATAGCATCTCGTGAGACAATCTAACCCACACTGCGTATCTACGAGCCTCTACTGGAGTACTAAACATAAGGACGGGACAAGACCCCGTCATGCCCAAAATACATATACGTGAATATATACACAAAAAGATAATCATGAGCACCTCCGGAACAATGGAGTGCTCTCAAAACAGCTGACAACTACTACGAATCTGGGTCAAGCTCTCCTCCCTGCCTACCTGTGGGCATAAACACAGCGTCCAAAGAAAACGGACGTCAGTACGAATATTGTACTGAGTATGTAAGGCATAACAATGAAAATACGTCAATAAGATAAGTGAAGCATCAATACGGAGCAACTATATATGACTGTAACTTATAGAAGAAATAGCACATGCTGACTTACTCATAATCATCATAATCTCATGTATGCAATAATGTATAAGCTGCCCGTCCATATAGGTACGGTGTGATAATGTATAAGCTGCCCGTCCATGTAAGAGCGGTGTGATAATCATAGCTTGCGTCCAGGCCTCCCGCGACGTCCGGGGTATAAGCTGCCCACTATAGTGGTGTGTATGTCTGCCCGTCCATATAGGAGCGGTGTAATATCATCATCATAATATGCTCATCATAATGTGCTCATCATAAAACATGCATAAGAACTCAAGGACAATTATACTTTGTCAGGGTGACGTAGGGTCGTGATCCCCCGACTTAGTTATGGAACAATTTCTGACATTCTGCCTCACCTTGAAGGAATTAGTGCATAAGGTGAGTGTGAGCAATAATTAACATCATTAGATCATATCTCTTATCTTATAAAGGTATTCATGAACATAGGCTTCTATATCATCGGAGTATAAGAACTCATGGAGAGGAGAAGAATTCATACTATGGGATTCATGCCATTTGAAGGAAAGGGCTAGCCTCACATACCTTTTACGTTTACTATTCTTATCGCTTGCTTGCTTCCCCTATGATGCACTCATGTATACCTTCAAGAGAATTCATGCCGTCGTTAGCTAAGCAATTATAAGAACGGACTACTATTATTAGGGAAAATTGGGCAGAATTTCCTTCGTTTATACTACTTTCCGCCACGTTCCATATCAACTCCCCACATTCATAATGACACTCACAAGATCGTATCAATAATCTTCATCCATCTACATTTGGCAAAATCTAACATTTTCTCTAATTTCTTCATATTTATGATTATGGCTCATCATCGCATTTTCGCATATCTAATACTTATTTCGTGGTCTAAATATCATTTATAGCGTGTTTGTAATCTCAACATATCCATTTTCATGATTTCATTCAACTACCATCCAATTGTGACATTATTCATCCATTCAAGACCCACTTCCCATGCTTTTCTACAATTCAAGTATACTAGCTTTCCACTACCTTAAATAATAGTGGAACAAGCTTGGAGTAGAATTCCTCCTTTTGCACCAAAACCCTTTTTCACCTTCCTTGGGATTTCTTGGTGTAGATGAACTTTCAATCAAGTTTTTTATACACCTTGTTCCATGAATTTTGTGTTGTTGATCTTGATTTACCTTTGATTTGTCTCAAGGATCCTTCTTGGGTTGTGTTTAACTTCTCATATATTATTCATATAACTTGTCACATGTTCTAAAAAAAAATCTCGACATGTGAGCCCCACCTCAGCTTATGAATAATTCATCGTACGAAAATACGGGATATAACACCCTTCTTTAACATGAAATTGTGAATTTGAGGCCAAAAGGCTAAGTTGGGGGTGTTAGTGTTGGTTGAGAGTTGTGAAGGTTGGTGTTGTGGAAAAGTCAAAAGAAAGGAAGAAAATTTGAAAAATACAAAAAGGTTGCAAACTTTTTGTGCAAAAAAAAATAATTAAATAAAGAAATAATTTTTTTTTTTGAATAATTGGGAAAACTAGTATGCAAAGGAAGGAGTGATGTTTTGAAATGAAGAGGAAAGTGGACAAAAGGTACGTGTAGTGCTCAAGGAGGGCGTAGTCACTTGTATCCCACATACTTATCCTATCTTTCCCTAAGCCTACATTACAAGCTTAAAAAGTCCCTATGTGATCTCCAACTGAATGTTCTTGAGTTAGTGATGATTGAAAATAAGGGCAAGCTTATGGTGTGATATTTGTTAACACTAGAATTTCTTTGTTGAGTGTGAGTGACTTTGTGTATTTGTCCCTTGTATTGTCGTTGTGAATATAGTGATTTTGGGACTTTCTTTCTTGTGAGGGCATATGGATTACGATAGATTGGTGATGTTGAAAAATCCAAAGTTGAGTCAACTGAGCATATTTAGTAAGCTAGTGGTTTTGAGTCACTTATTGAGGCTTGGGTGTTGTTGCTTGATGGTTTTAAATCTCTATTGCATTCTTGAAATTGTATTTTGAAATGGGGGATTTATTTGGTTGAAGCTTCACATGCTTGTAGCCTAATTGTTGGTACCAACCAAAGTCATGTTTTTGTGCTTAAAGTGGATCCTCATTGAGATTTTTGGTTTGATTTGCTTGAGGACAAGCAAAGACTTTAAGTTGGGGGTGTTGATGAGTCATGAAATTACGCGATATTCGATGCTAATTCCTTAAGTTTTTGTGACTCTTTAAGCACTTTTGTTGTTACTTTTTGTGTTTTTATGTTGTTTTGTAGGAAATGATGCCCGGAGAGCATAACAGAGCAAAACGGAGCAAAACAGACCAAAATAGAGCAAAAATAGAACAAATCAACGTTTCTGGCACCACATGCTAATAGCACATGGTGCAGCATGTGGTGCAGCATCTGTTGCCAGAGAAAGTGGCACAATGTGCGAGTAGCACATGGCGCAGCATGTGCAACATGCGAGCAGCATGTTGTGCAGCATGTGGTGACAGAGAAATTGTCACCAGATGCTACGGTTTTGGCACAACATGCGATTAGCATGTTGAACATGCGAATAGCATGTTGAACATGCGAATAGCATGTTGTGCAAGAGGGTATTATGGTCCAGATTTTGTTCCCGTTTTTGAAATAATATAAATACTCTTTTAGGGTTTGTAATACATATCTTTGGCAGTCTTTTTACCAGTTTTGGAGACTAGGTTTCTATACCAGACTTTGGGGTTGAAGATTTGAAGATTTGGTTGAGTATTTCTTAAACCTTTAATTCATTTCTTCAATTCCTTGCTTTGTATTGTATATCTAAGTGTGTAGTATTTATTTCCATTACTTGAATCTTGTTTATGAAAATATTCTTGATTAAAGTTTGGTTTGAAACTCTTGTTATGCTTATGTATTGAATGATTCTTATTGCTATTGAAGTGGGTCTTTGTTGATTTAATTAATCTCGTTCTTGAATGTTTCCAAAGGGATTAGCTAACCCTAGGACTCACCCATTTACCTAGATTGAGCTCGGAAGAGGAAATCTAGGTTGGGAAAGATTAATTAACAAGAATTTAGGTCATTAAACACATCTAATAACTTGAGCTCGGAAGAGGATAGTTACTTGAGGTTAAATTGATTGTGCCTAATATCACACTCTAAGGCTTGGAAAAGCTTAGAGTGAAATTCATTGATTTGGTTGGAAGACTTTCAATGAGATTTTAGATATCATTATCTATCAACACAAACCCGCTCTTAGTTGTAAAATCGTAAAATACGTTGGATCGTTACTTGAATGTAATCTCCCATTATCCATGCTTGTGGCCATTGATCATTTTACTCGCTTTCTAGGTTAGTTTACATTTCCGCATTAGTTATAATTCTTTCAAAAACCCAAAATATTATCCATCGTTTGGCTTTAGCGTAGTTGGTGAAAGTTCCTTACTTTCTTAATCACCTAGCATATTGTTCCCTGTGGGATCGACCCCGACTTATAGTTGGGTAAATATATTGCATACGACCGTTTACACTTTTTCTTTGAGGAGTGTATTTGGACGTTATCAGATTATAATCTAAGAACAAGATCTACTCAAATTTTTTTCCAAAAATCCCAACTATATTTGTACAACACAGAACATGCTTTCGTATGTTTGAAATAGGAACTAGGAACACCAATTTATTAGCATATGCATTCAATAGTAACCTGTACTTTTGATCTAGTTGAAGTAAACAATAAAAAATAAATTCCACTAATTATTCAGGCAGCGGAATTGGCTTTATCTCCATGGTGGTTGGGATAGCTTGGCTCTATTTCAGCGTCAAGAAAAGAAAATTCATCAAAATCAAGGAGAAATTCTTCACACAAAATGATGGTTTGCTATTGAAATATAGAATCTCCACTAATGAAGGAAGTGTGAAAGCAACAAAAATATATACAGCTGAGGAGCTGAAGAAAGCTACAAACAATTATGCCAATGACAAAATTCTTGGTCGTGGTGGCTACGGGATTGTATATAGAGGTGTACTACGTGATAATTGCATAGTTGCCATTAAAAAATCTAGAATTGTGGACGAGAGTCAGATTGAGCAGTTTATCAATGAGGTGCTTATTCTCACTCAGATCAACCATCGAAATGTGGTGAGGCTCTTTGGATGTTGTTTGGAAGATGAAGTTCCTATATTGGTTTATGAGTATGTCTCTGAGGGAACTCTTTACGAGCACATTCACAAACGTAGAGCGGGTTGGTTAACTTGGCAAAATCGTTTGATGATTGCAGCAGAGATAGCCAAGACACTTGCTTACCTTCATTCATTTGCATCCAGGCCTATAATTCATAGGGATGTTAAGTCTACCAACATATTGTTAGATAGTATTTACACAGCTAAAATGGCAGATTTTGGAGCTTCAAGGTTACTTCCTTAGGATCAAACACATTTGGCTACATCAGTTCTAGGGACATCAGGGTACTTGAATCTTGAATATTTCCGCACAAGTCAATTGACGGAGAAAAGTGACGTTTACAGCTTTGGAGTAGTTCTGGCAGAACTTTTAACAGGGTTGAAACCTATTCTTAGAGCTAGAAACGAATAGGACAAGAATTTGGCCGATTATTTTATTTTGTCCATGAATAATAATAGCTTGTTTAATATTATTGATTGTTGTGTTTTGCGGCAAGGGAGTCTTGAGCAACTCCAAAAGATGGCTGAGCTGGTGAAGAACTGTCTTAAGTCGCACGGAGAAGATAGGCCTACAATGAAGGAAGTGGCTATTGAATTTGAAGGCCAGGTTTGATGAAGTTAACTGGAATCTCTTGGTCTAATCAACATGGACAGGAAGAGAATGATTAGCATGAATTATCAGATCTTTACACAGTTCCAATTAACTCCTATGGAAATACCCCCAATTCAGATAGGTCTCGTATCATGCATCCTACGTACAGTCCAAGTTGATCCAAAATCTACGCCACTAATAATGGCATTAGATTTTTTTTTTTGACAATAATAATGGCATTAGATTTGCCTCTTACTATCCTCTCCCTGTGTTTTCTTCCATATTGAATGTTCTAATGTAGGTTTCTTTCCTTTGTCTTCTCAATTTAGATTTTCCTTTAACTTGCTTTCAGGGGTTCTCTTTTTCTTCTGTTACAGCTTGTTTGGATGGTTGTTACCTATTGTATTGTATTGTATTGTATTGTGTTGTTAGTTTAAATACAATGTTTGTTTTGCTTATTACTTTAATTTTATTGTATCGTATCGTTAAATCCATCGTTACGAAAATGAAAAGTCTCATTTTATATAATGACTGATTTGGTGTTATCGCGTAGTTACCTTGTTCATTTTCTCATTTTGTCTTACTTAATTTATCACATCTAATAATCATATTTTATCTTTTATCATACCTTTTATGATAGCTCTATATTGTACCCTACTTTTCTTATAGGTTTATTCTTCAAATTGTTGATGGCTAACATTATGTAAAAATGGAAAACAATGTAATCTATCCAAATGTTGTATTCATCAAAATAATACAGTACAATACAATATAATACATTATGAAGCAATGTATAACAACCATCCAAACAAAGAGTTAGTGATGGAGGCATGAAATAAAGAGGTACATCCATTACTTTTAATTATGGTTAATACCCTTGATTTAGTTGATACAATTTACACCATTCATTTTAAAAGGAGATATGTGTCATTCATCCAAGTAAGAACTTGAGTAAACAAAGAGGAGCCAAACCTGTAACTTTGCATGTTAAATAGGAAAATAAGTGGTGCTATGTAGTCCTCTGTCATTTTTATATTTCATTTTCAGCGAGCAAATGATTTTAACCTCTCTTGGAACCATCTGAAATCTGTATAATAATGAGAAAAAGAAATAAGTAAAGGATGCAAATATGAGAAACAATTTGGGAAGGGGAAAAATAAAAGAGAAGATTGAAGTTTTTTTTGGTTCCCACCCGGTTCCAGTTTCCGATACCCTCATTGGGGCCCGACTAAATCAGAATTCTAGTCGGGAAGTCCCACATTGGGGGTAAAGCCCTCCCTAACAAATACGACTCCATATCCAAGACTCAAACCCGAAATCTCTGTACCTATCACTCCACCGCAATCCTTAGTATTAGGAATTAATTGCGTGGACAAATTATTTTCCTACTATATATAAGGGAGAATCCCTATTTTTGTAGTCCTCACATGCATTTTTTATCCATTTCTACCTGTAATTGAAATTTTTATGACTTTATAAATTTTAACACATATTGGTAAATTTTATGAACTTTTAGGGCTTTTTTTATGCCACTAAAAAAGATGATGTCATGAAAAATGTTATATTGGCCCCCCACAAAGCATACTCATATATATTTGAGTTTTTTATGTGAAAATATTATAAAACTTATTAAAATATATCATTGTTAAATACTTTAAAAATTTATCAAAAATATAAATAATAGCCCTTCCGTCTCAATCGAAAAATGAATTCCAAAGTATGATAGTTAATTAATCAAATTTTACAAGCACACACTTTTAACATAAAATTATCTAATAAATTACTATATTAAAAGAGGAACTCTAAGATATTGTTTATATATATATATATATATATATATATATATATATATATATTCTAAAAATGTTTGAAAAACATTGTATTTAAAGAAATATAATTTGATCTCAATACAGTAATAATACTAGACAATTGCAAAAATTATATTTTTTACTTTTTTTTTACTATTAAAATATCTTGTAAAAAATAGGATAATATATTTTATATAATTTAGGAGTAATAATTTTTTTTCTTATTAAACTTAACTATTTTGTCCTAAATCATGTAACATATTAATTATCTGCTATTTTGCAAAATATATTTTGGTAAAAAATAAGTTAGCCAATATGAGTTCAATTCAAAGAACTCAAACGAAATTAATTTAACATATAAAAAGCTCAATTTGGATAACAGGGGACTTAATCTCAAAAAATTAAATTAGAAGAGCTTTCAATTGTTGTTTTTTCCCCAAAAAATCTAATATATAAACTAAAAAAAATGTTTCCCTTTAACATATGTTTTTATACTTTGATATTTTAGAAATCTTTCGAAAATATCAAACTGATGTTACAAGAATAAAAAATCAGGAACAAAAAATATTAAAAAATATCAATAAATTAAATTCACGGGTCAAGTGACACTAGTATATTTATATTTTATATTTTATATTTATTATATATAAACAGGTAACGTGGACGAACAATGCAATAGCTGATTGTAAAAAAAAAAAAAAAATCTAAGTTGTACTATTAACTTTGTCCTGTTGGTGCCGTTTTTTGAAGAGTGAAGAACATTTATACCCCTTAGTTATTGCTTTATTACTGTAGATAACCTCGGTATTCTTGTAAATTTAGGACACTTTGAGAAGCTTTTAATTTAGGCAAAGGGTCAAATATACCCCTCTACTTTACTTTATTGGTTAAATATACTCTCTGTTAGTCAAAGTACCTAAATATATCCCTCTGTTAGCCAAAATTGTTAAATATACCCCTACATGGATGAAAATTTTCAAATTAGATGAAATTAACCATTTAACTTTAAAAAACTCATGCCCCATAATTTTAACTCGACCCGACCCGTCCCATAAATTTATTTACCCCAACCCTTCTTGAGGAGGCTTTATGGATTCAGGCAGAACAAAGAGGAGAAACGTTAACTCACAGAAATACTTTTGGGGCATTAGGCAAACCCATCAATGCAGGATACTGTTACTCATGAACATAAAATACTGTGTATGTTAACGTGCAGATATCAAAGCACTCTGAACTCAGAATCCAAGGCAACTTTTGGGCAACAAACATAGTATTATCCGCAAAAGGGAGAACTACAAAACCAATTAATCACATATAAAATGATGAATAATCATCACAAAATGTTAAAACTGCCAACAATCGGAATTAAAGAAAATTTTGGAATACTGCCTGCTGAGAAGTTAAAGAAGTTATGAAACTAATAAAGAAAATAAGAATATGAATTGTGTTTATTACTGCAAAATAAGAAAAACGAGGGAGAAGACATCAACAACCATCCATGCAATGCAAAGGTATGCTTTTTGAGAGGAAAATAAAACTGGAAAGACATGAACATATCGTAGGGTCCAACAGTACGGCGGAAAACCAACTGCCTGATGTCAGTTTATCGGTATACATATAAGATATTAAACAATTTAAAAGAAAAATTTAAAATTAAAATATTAATTTTCTCTCACCTTCTTACTAATTTTTTTTTCACATTAATGAACAACTTTCATTGTCATGACTATGATAAATTTTTAAAAATTATTTACAAAATACAAATCTTACAAATAAGTTAATTAAAGTGAATAAATATGTTCGATCCGTGCATCGCACGAACATATATGACTAGTATTATATATAAACGGCTAAGATGGACGAACAATGTCATAGCTGATTGTAGGAAAAAATATTCTAAGTTGTACTATTAACTTTGTCCATTTGGTGCCCTTTTTTGAAGAACATTTATACCCCTTAGTTATTGCTTTATTACTGTAGATAACCTTGGTGTTCTGGTAAATTTAGTACACTTTGAGAAGCTTTTAATTTATTTTATCCAAAAAATCAACTGCCTGATGTCATGTTGATAGTAGATAGCAGCTTTGTATGCAGGCACGTTTACACGCCTTTTTCTTAGCCTAAAACTCTTTTTTCTTTGGAGTTTTCTTTTCACCAGCTTAGGCCATAACTCTCCAATCCACATTAGTAGTTGCCTTCTCATAGACAGACTATTGGCCTCTTTATAGGGCCGGACATAAATATCGAAAATCGAAAAATCGAATCAAACAGAATCAAAACTTCAACAAACCGAACCGAACCGAACTAATTTGGTTCGGTGTCCACCTTCAAAAAACCGAAACCGAAATAGCCGAACCGAAGTTTGATAAAACCGAACACACACCGAAATTTAATACATTACCCAAAAAAATTAAAATAGTCCAGGCCCATTAAGTTTAAAGCCAAAAAAACCCAATTGTAACAAGCCCTCTTTTGCATTTGTATCCCTAATTTTCTACTTCAATTGAGAAAATCAAATATGTTAAGGAAGACAACTAAGATGTGTCTTTAGGATTAATGTATGTCCTTTATGTGTTTTCTTAATTATTCTTACGGTATGCATATAACACCTAGTAATCCTATATCATGGTTATAGTTTTCTATTCTTGTATATCCTGTTTATTTGATTTTGATTTCAATTTATTAGTTTTATGTTTTATTGCTTTTGAGAATATGAATTAGTGTCAAGGGAATCGCTTCTAATATCATATCAAAACAATCGAATTGAAAAAACCGAAACCGAACCGAACTTTAAAAAACCGAAACCGAAAGAACCTAACCGAACTAGTTGGGTTCGGTGTTCGGTATCCACCTTCAAAAAACTGAACCCGAAATAGCCAAACCGAAGTTTGATAAAACCGAACCGCAAAAACCGAACGCCCACCCCTACCTCTTTATATCCAGAACAGAAAAGACTTAAATATGCTATCGAACTATTGAAAATGATTTATTTATGCTACTCGTCAATAGTGTGGCTCATTTATGCCATCGACCTATCAGGAATGGCTCATCCACGCTATTTTTCAATAAAGTCGGTTTTACAATACTAGATATGACACTTGATCACCAATTAGAGGTTCACGTCATTTAATTAAACCAGCACAAATTAAATCCTAAATTAAACTAAAACCCGACCCGCAAATCTGTGCTGGTTTAATTAAACGACATGAACCTCTAATTGGAGGCCAAGTGTTATATTTGGTATTGTAAAACCTGCGTTAATGAAAAATGGCATGGATGAGCCATTGCTGATAGTTCGATGGCATAAATGAGCCAAACTATTGACGAGTGGCATAAATGAGTCATTTTTGATAGTTCGATGACATATTTGAGCCTTATTCGTATCCAAAATTCAAAATTATTGGCTTCTTTTTATGCGGATATTCGGTCCAACTTATATCAAAGCTTTAAAAATAAAAACATGTGAAAAACAAAAAATAATAAAAAGGCTAAAACGATGAAGTAAATAAATAAAAGGGACATATTTAAACCCCAACTCCTATATTACTCATTTTTTTCAATTTGTTTGGTTTGATTGGGAATACGAGGTCAACTTAACTAATGTTCAGTTCGAATTCCGAAATAGAATTTTCGAAAGTTTTAAAATAAATTTTACTTATTTACAAACTTCATTTTAAAGTTTTTACATTTTAGTTTCGGTCTTATAGGGATATTTGAATTTCTTTTCGATTTAGTTATTGAACTCTACTTAGTGTAGTTATAACTAAATCGACGGTACATCAAACACCTTTGATAGTATAATGCAACGATAGTTAGAATTTTTTTAAGGTAATTACAACACTTTAATGAAAGACCATAGATAAACTAGAAAATCAAATTAACCATACTAGGCCCGTGCATTGCACAGGCATCCGTTGCTAGTTATTACTTATGTGTCGTTCCCTTCACCTTTCAAGTTCAATTGGTTAGATGTATCAATTTTCAAGGGCCTTTTAATTATAGGTGACAAATGGATTTTAAAATTGAGTTGGGGTAACTCTAGTTTTTTTAATTGAGTAAAGGTGATAAACTTTGGATTAGTGATTAGAGAAATTTGACTCACCCCAAAGTTATATTTTTAACACTTTGACCCCAAGCTTTATTTTTTACACTTTGCCCCCAAGTTTTATTTTTAACACTTTGACCCAACCCATATAAACCCTACAGAGCCAAAAAAAATGCGCCAAATTTTCTGTTTGTCTGTGTCGTTTCCACCATTTTTGGCTCTTCTTTTTTTCTTCGTTTCTTCTTCTTGCTTCTTCTTCTTACTTCTTCTTCTAATTCTGCTGCTCGTTTCTTCTTCTTCTTCTTCTTATTCTTCTTCTTCTTGACTGGATTTTGCTCAAGAAAGAAAAAAACAAGACCACCTGAATTTGCAATTTTTTGATTGGATTTCATTCGTGTAGCACCGGGAATTACTTCATAACTCATTCCATTGTTCTGCTTTCTTCTTCTTCTGCTGCTTTCTTCTTCTTCTTCTTCTTCTTCTTCTTCTTCTTCTTCTTCGTCCGCCATTGTTGCTCAAGAAATAAAAAACTGTGACCACCCGATTTTGCAATTTTTTGACTAGATTTTGTTGGTGTAGCACTGGCAATTACTTCATAAGTGTTTTCCGCTCATTTGGTAAGTACAACAACATTGTTTTATTTCCATTTTTCACCTGGGTATAAATCTACTGATTTTCCAACAACTTACAGTAGCTGTTGTAGTTGTTGCAACATATAATGTGGTTGTTGCAACTTCTACAACAGATTATGAAGTTGTTGTAATTGTTAAATAAATAACCTGCAACAACTGAGTGAGTTGTTGCAATAGGTATTCCACTTGTTGCAACAACTTAACAATCTGTTGGAGTCAGCTTCAGTTTTTGTCTGAAACAGAACCCAAAAAACTGAAGCCGCTTCCAACAGATTATTGACTTGCTGCAACAAGTTGTATAGTTGTTGCAACAGGTGTTCCACTTGTTGCAACAACTCAACTATCTGTTGGAGTCAGCTTCAATTTTTGTCTGAAACGTAACCTAAAAAACTGAAGCTACTTCCAACAGATTATTGACTTGCTGCAACAAGTTGTATAGTTGTTGCAATAGGTGTTCCATTTGTTGCAACAACTCAACTATCTGTTGGAGTCAGCTTCAGTTTTTGTTTGAAACAGAACCCAAAAAACTGAAGCTGCTTCCAACAGATTATTGACTTGCTGCAACAAATTGTATAGTTGTTGCAACAGGTGTTCCACTTGTTGCAACAACTCAACTATCTGTTGGAGTCAGCTTCAGTTTTTGTCTGAAATAGAACCCAAAAAACTGAAGCTGCTTCCAACAGATTACTGACTTGCTACAACAAGTTGTATAGTTGTTGCAACAGGTGTTCCACTTGTTGCAACAACTCAACTATCTGTTGGAGTCAGCTTCAATTTTTGTCTGAAACAGAACCCAAAAAACTGAAGCTGACTCCAACAGATTAGTGACTTGTTGTAACAATTTTATTACTTGTTGCAACAAGTAGTCCACTTGTTCCAACAAGTCAATAATCTGTTGGAACAACTGCTACAAATGTTTCATTTTGTTATAGATTGGTATGTACTCTCATGACTAATTTTTTGTTAAACAAAATATCTTCAGGTACCTCGAACACCACTAATGGGGGACTCAATAATAATAGGGGTTGATTGCCATGGTGAATGGATCAAGAAGAACAATCGATATATTTGGCGATGGAAGGGTAGTGACACATTAGAGACGATAGTGATGACTGTCCAAAGAGATGTTATGTTCGATGATTTTGTGAACCTAATCATCACCTATTGCGAATTAACTTGTGAACCAAAAGATCTTGCCATCACTTACATGCACAACTTTTTTGAAAATCAGAGGGTCTTGCCATTTAAGATAACTGATCAGGTTCGTTTGCGTGCTTATTTGAATGATGTAGCTAGGCCCATTTTAAGGGTATACGTTGTTGGAAGCCCGGTAGAGAACCACAATTTAACTCAAGGCCAACAAGATGTGTTAAATGATGAATTAGATGGGGTGGATGTGGATATCCCAGATAATGGAAATGTGGCTGACCCGATTCCTATACCCGAAGTTACGAGCAATACATTGGGCACTACACAATCAATACAATCTAGCCATGTTCAAGATGATGAAACAGGTTTTTATAAAGGAATGTCATTCAAGAACAAGGAAGAACTAGCCACTTGGTTGAAACTTGCTTGCTTGAAGAAAGATTTTAGAATCAAGAAGGTGATTAATTCGCGTACTGTGTATTGCTTCAGATGTGTACATCCGGAGTACAAGTGGTGGCTTAGGGCTGTGAAGCTTTTAAGTTCTGACAGATTTTGTATCAGAACTTACATAAAGCATCACACATGTGGTTCTGAGCACATTACGAGCCATAATCCACACGCTACTATGAAAGTCATTGGTGAATACTTCAAAGATAAATTTCCTTACGGTAAAGGCCCATCTACAAAAGATATGAGTCAATCAATCCGTACAGATTTGGGTTGTAAGGTAAGTTATTGGAAGGTCTGGAAGGGCATGGAGATTGCAAAGGCTTTGACAAGGGGGACATATGAGCACAAGTATGCGGTTCTTGATGCGTACCGTTATATGCTTCGTTCTGCAAATCCAGGAAGTAAGACGGCATTGAAGGTTGATGAAAATGGGAAGTTCAAGTACTTTTTTGTAGCCTATAAGGCTTGGATGCTTGGTTTTGCGCAAATGAAAAAAGTCATAGCTGTCGATGGGACATTCTTAAGGAGCAAGTACGAAGGAGTGTTGTTGTTAGCAGTTGCACAAGATGCGGAGAATCATATTTTTCCAGTGGCATTTTGTGTGCTGGACAAGGAGTGTGATGCTTCGTACAAATATTTTTTTGAATAAATGAGAAGCTATATAGAGGATACCCCTGAGTTGTGCATAATTTCTTATAGACATCCAAGTATCAAAAAGGTGGTTTCAATTGTCTTCCCTACATGTCATTATGGTTTTTGCATGAGGAACCTAGGGGAAAATCTGAGAACCACCTTTCACAATGGGGCGGTCGTATCTCAATTTTATAAAGCAGCAAAAGCGTACAATATTGATGTCTTCAATGACCATTTCAATCAAATCAGAGATTTGGTTCCTGGGGCCGCCGAACATCTTGAACGTGCTGGATTCCACAGATGGAGCAAGGCATTCTGCCCCGGAAATAGGTATTTTCACATTTCTGTTTCCAACAAGTAACGTATCTGCTGCAACTAATAGGTAACTTGTTGCGGCAGATATTGTACTTGTTGTGATTTTTGACACAGCTGAGCCTCGGCCACATGTTCCAACACTAATATGTTTGTTTTGTCAGGTATGATTTTATGACGACAAACGCTGCTGAGTCGGTAAACTCAATGTTCAATGTTGAAAGAGAATTTCCCATTACTGCTCTATTTGATTCCATAAACAGGAGGTTTACTGAGAAATTTCATGAGAGGCGTATGGAGTTCATCGACTCACCAACCATCTTTGTTCCCTTAATGGAAAAAAAAGTATCAAAATTTGTCAACTTGGGTAATAAGTTATTGGCCCATCAAATTGCCAACTACAAGTTCAGCGTCATCGGCCACAGTTCAGTTGCAACAGTCGATCTGCAAAGAATATCTTGTACTTGTAGAGTTTTTGACCTGGACAAAATACCTTGCCCACATGTTATGGCAGCGCTTCGAGTCCAATATGGTGAAGACTTTGGAAGGCGGATTTATGACTACTCATCTCCATATTACAGGGTGGAGAATTACATAATTTCATACTGTGAGGATATGAATCCTGTGCCTTCTGAAGAATCTTGGGAAGTTCCTATGGAGATTTTAGAGAGAGAAATACCTCCTCCACATGTTGATCCGAGCAAACCGGGCAGAAAACGGACAAACAGGAGGCGTGGAATCGGGGAATCACTTGCAACGAGGAAAAACAAATGCTCCATATGCAAAACAGCTGGCCATAAAAAAACTACATGCCTAAACCGAATTGTTCCCTAGTTGTTAAATTTGCAATGTCTTGTAATAATAATTACTATTTTTTGTGTTTGTGAAATTGGAATTTCTGACATTTTTATGTTGTTTCTGTTAGTAAAATTGGTTTAAATGATATGTTGATCTTGCTCAAATCACCAATGTATGTTCTGTGGTTTTGCAATTTCTGAACAGTTTTCACCAAGTAAAAATTCTGTTGCAACAGCTGTGTAACTTGTTGGGATTTTGCTAACCAGATTATGTACTTGTTGCAGCAACTAACTTAACTTGGTTTTCCAACAAGTGACATGACTTGTTATAGTAAGTTCGTATAGTGTTTTGAGTTTTTAGAACAAATGGAATGAGCTGTTGCAGAAAGTCCTTAACTTGTTTCATCCAACAAATAGAATGAGTTGTTTCATCCAACAAGTGATATGACTTGTTCAACAGCTATGTTACCTACTGCAACAGATTATGTACTTGTTGCAACAGGTTAAACAATTGCTGCAACAGATTATGTACTTGTTGCAACAGGTTATGCAACTGCTGCAACAGATTATGCAATTGTTGCAGCAGATTATGTAATTGCTGCAACAGATTATGCAATTGTTGCAGCAGATTATGTAATTGCTGCAACAGATTATGAAATTGCTGCAACAACTAGGATATAAGTCACATATGTTTAGTTATTAACAGAGGGAACCAATGATATTTAGTGTTAAACAAAGGGATTCAATGATATTTAGTGATCAATATATTTATCTACTAACATCCTTAATGGATTAGACAGTAATTTCATTGATTTGATGGGAAATTCTAACCGTGTACTTCCCAAATCAAGTGATCGTTGGTGTAATTTGATGAGAACTACTTGATTCACCCATATTTAGGTGTAAACAACAAAAACCAATGATATTTATTGTTTATTAAATGTTCCTAACCAATTTGATGGTATTCTGAGTCAGGTCATATGATCAACTAAGCGTATACTTCCCAAATCGAGTGATCGTTGGTGTAATTTGATGAGAACTAATTGATTCACCCATATTTAGGTGTAAACAACGAAAACCAATGATATTTATTATTTATTAAATGTTCCTAACCAATTTGATGGTATCTTGAGTCAGGACATATGATCAACTAAGCGTATACTTCCCAAATCGAGCGATCGTTGGTGTAATTTGATGAGCTCTACTTGATTTACCCATATTTAGGTGTAAACAATGAAAACCAATGATATTTATTATTTACTAAATGTTCCTAACCAATTTGATGGTATTCTGAGTCAGGACATATGATCAACTAAGCGTATACTTCCCAAATCGAGCGATCGTTAGTGTAATTTGATGAGAACTAATTGATTCACCCATATTTAGGTGTAAACAACGAAAACCAATGATACTTATTGTTTACTAAATGTGAAGCTTTTAAACAAGTTACTCATCCGTTACAACAGATAATGCACTTGTTGCAACATATTAGTAACTTGTTGCAACAACTAACCTATCTGTTGCAACATATTACAAACTTGTTGCAACAGATGGGTTAGTTGTTGCAATTTCTTCAACAATTGAAAGATTTGTTGCAACAACTGACTCATCTGTTGCAACAGATCACAAACTTGTTGCAACAGATTATCAACTTGTTGCAACTTCTAAAATAGCAGTTAGATTTATCGCAACAACTAACCCATATGTTGCAACAACTGAACCATCTGTTGCAACAAATTTACATCTTGTTGCAACAACTGATGCATCTGTTGCAACAGATCACAAACTTGTTGCAACAGATTATCAACTTGTTGCAACTTCTTCAACATCAGTTAGATTTGTCGCATCAACTGACGCATATGTTGCAACAATTGAACCATCTGTTGTAACAAATTTACATCTTGTTGCAACAACTGACGCATCTGTTGCAACAGATCACAAACTTGTTGCAATAGATTATCAACTTGTTGCAACTTCTTCAACATCAGTTAGATTTGTCGCAACAACTGACCCATATGTTGCAACAACTGAACCATCTGTTGCAACAAATTACAAACTTGTTGCAACAACTTACTCATCCGTTGTAACAGATTACAAACTTGTTGCAACAGATGGGTTAGTCGTTGCAACTTCTTCAACATCAGTTAGATTTGGCGCAACAACTGACCCATATGTTGCAAAAACTGAACCATCTGTTGCAACAAATTACAAACTTGTTGCAACAACTTACTCATCTGTTGCAACATATTAAAAACTTGTTGCAACAGATGGGTCAGTCGTTGCAACTTCTTCAACAACTGTTAGATTTTGTGACTTGTTTAAAACTACTGAAACCACTGAACATAATGTATTGAACACAACTTAAATAATGAACATCTAATATATACTTAACAAAATGTCTTAGTAAAAGTACTGAACACCTAATATAGACTTAAATTATATAATGTCATAAAAAAACTCCTAATATATACTTAAATTGTTCAACAGGCCACATTTTGGCTCCAAAAAACGCAAAATCAATGAACTGTTTATCAACCCATCTTAGGGCTCCAACACCTTTTCAATGACGCCTAATGCCCATCTCCATTGCATCCTACCTACAGAGTTGTCGCTGATTAGACTTTCGGGTTTTGTCACAGTTATGCCGGTAAGCAAAGCCTCCATAAAAGCAATTGACCACGAACCACATGCCTTACCAGTGACATTGCGGGGGAGATTCTGTAGCCTATTGAATTCCCAAGATTCATTGAGTAACTTTGCAGGCAAGTGTGCCAACATTCCACTCTGTTGTAATAACTTGGGCCACAATTCCATTACCGGCTCCATGAAACAAAAGAAATCAGATTCTTCATAGACAGGAACGTTGCAGTCATACACATTTACCACTCCCTCTTCAATCATGAACTCGAGAGTGACAAAATGTGTGGCATTAATATTCATCACTATTAAAACCCTCTTTGCACCAGCCCACGAGCAGCCTCCCGGTTAGGATCTGACACCCCTACAATAATCGACCATATCATCATCCCACTTGAATTCAGCAAGTCTAACCTTCAGAGACACGACAATTGGAACTGTACTCTCTTTTGTCAATTCTGCGTACCTCTTGGACATGTTGTTGTAAAAGTTGAGGTCCAGGATTATGTCAGTGGAATCATAGTACTCGGGGAAATTAATTTGCCTCATACGCATTAGAAGAAAGACTTCATCTACATACTAAAGTAAAAGTAGTAAAACAGTTAGTTACTTGGTGCAACAGATTCAACAGATTATCTACTTGTTGCAAGAGCTAGTTAACTTGGTGCAGCAGATTCAACAAAATAAAGGAACTGTTGCAACAGCTAGTTAACTTGTTGCAACAGCTAATTAACTTGGTGCAGCAAATTCAACAAAATAAAGGAACTGTTGCAATAGCTAGTTAACTTGTTGCAACAGATTATCTACTTGTTGCAACAGCTAGTTAACTTGGTGCAGCAGATTCAACAAAATAAAGGAACTGTTGCAACAGCTAGTTAACTTGTTGCAACAAATTATCTACTTGTTGCAACAACATACTGAATTAGATAAATATATACAAGTGTTGAAACTTACCCAATCCTCCCACTAAATTTCCATGCTTGTCAGAGCCTTGAAGTCTGCTGCTCCAAATTCATGCATTGAGTACATGGTTCTCCCACTCTTTTTGGACTTGATTGCAGTCTCAACCTTTTTATTTCTTTGGGCATGTACGGGCTTGAAAATGTCCACCTTTTTTAGCACTTTTGGCCCAACATCAAGAAGAGGAGTCTCAATTGACTTACTAGGAGTAGCAACAGATCTTCTTGATCTAACTGATGCAAGTGCCTTGGCAATTGCTTTGCCCCTCCTCCGAGCATGAACAGGAGTATAAGGTGAGGAAAGATTCTTTGATGGTTTGATACCCCTCTTGGATATCAACCTCTGCATAGAAGTGTTTGTGGCTTCCTGCACCAATTCCTCCACCTTTCTAATCAAATTATCCATTTTGTCCTTGCAAGTGGTGCACTCACAAGCACATGAGGGCACCTTAGAAGTACCGACACCAACATCAACAA
This sequence comes from Lycium barbarum, assembly GCF_019175385.1. Taxonomy (NCBI): domain Eukaryota; kingdom Viridiplantae; phylum Streptophyta; class Magnoliopsida; order Solanales; family Solanaceae; genus Lycium; species Lycium barbarum. The sequence continues at coordinate 114,176,167 of NC_083344.1, read as the reverse complement.
ATCTTCTACCACTCAATCCACCACTACTAAAATTACCACCAAATCTGAAAAAATCACTCAATCCAGGAACTGGGGTAAATCCACCAATATTAGCATCATCATCTCTTAATTTTTCCCCAGCAATACTTGCTGGAACATCACCACCACCACCACCAACAACATCAACAGGCTGAACACCACCACTAACAACATCAGCACCACCAACAGCATCAACAGCAACATCACCACCAACACCACCAACAACATGACCACCACCACCAGCTACAACATCATCAACCCTAGTGATGGCTGTCACTCCAGCCAATTCCCCTTTGAACCCATCAATCAATCTGTCAGGCACAAATTCTATGGGAACAAAGGTGACAAGGCATGGCATCTCCAACTCTCTTATTGTTGGGACAAGCCATGGGTTCACAACCTACAACAAAAAAGTTGATATATCATAATGGTGCTAAATCATAAAAAGAAAAACCTATTTAAAACAAGTTAACAGGTTGTTGCAAAAGGTTACACATTTGTTGGGTAATGTCCAACAGATAGGTAACTTGTTGCAGCAGGTATCTCATCTGTTGAAAAATTTCCAACAGATGGGTAACTTGTTGCAGCAGGTTGCTCATCTGTTGGATATTATACAACAGATTAGTAATTTGTTGCAACAGATTATTGTACTTGTTGTAAAAACTTACTGTAATAGATTCAAAAGTTATCAAATTAGTAAATAAAGTGATATGTTGCAACAGCTGTGGTACTTGTTGGAAATTGTCCAACAGATTGTCAACTTGTTGCAGCAGGTTTATCATCTGTTGGACATTTTCCAACAGATGGGTAACTTGTTTCAGCAGGTTACTCATCTGTTGTAAAAAACTAGTTGCATGTTATAACAGATTCATCTGTTGGGTAACTTGTTGCAACAGGTTAATTATCTGTTGGACATTGTCCAACAGATGCATAACTTGTTGCAACAGATGAATGTGTTGTTGCAACACCTAGTCATCTGTTGTGTTCTAATGCTTACAGCTTCCTTAGAGGGGTTGAAAAGGTCAACACTCAATTTTGTGTTGTTCTTGGCAGTGAGCCATATAAGAATTCTTGGATAGGTAACTTCTTTGGAGTATTCCTTGACTTGATGCCTGAGGTGAGGAATGGCTTCAAATGCCCAAGCCTAGAAAAAAAAGATGCCATCAAAAATCAAAATAGTGATTGAAATAAAAAAAAAAGGGTAAAACATTAAAGAAAATTTACCATGAAAGCCCAAGGGAAGCCATATAGGTTTTGTGTCTTCCCCGTTGGCTTCAAATCCTTTATCAAATATTCAACAATCAAGCTAAAGCTTTGAAAACCCCAGGCATAGTTGTTGAAGGCATCATAGTCCTTAGCAAGTTTAATCAATCCAAGTGGTATGTTGTAGTTTACGTCTCTTGCCTAAAGAACACTATGCACAAACCAAACTAAGCACAGTGCCTCCTTGTGCTTTTTTGAGAAAGTTTTGGACTCCAAGTCTTGCAATAATTTCTTTTGAGTGTAGCTCTTTCCCACTAAGTTTACCAAAGAGACATTATTCTTAGCTTTGGAACCCTTTGCTTTCTTGTCTGCCTTGGGCGTCCGGGCTGGCTTGGTTAATACAACAGTAGGAAGAGGCTCATAAGGATAACATCTCAATCCAGTAACTATGGCAAACTCCTTCATGCCAAAGCAAACCGGCATGCCACAGTAATTGATCCAAATCTCATCCTTTCTAACACAAATAATCTTATGCTTCAAAAGCTCAGAAACCACTGTCATTTGAAATCGGGCACTGGTATCTTCAGGAAAATCTAAATAGAGCCCAAAGCAGCTAGCCCTAAAGAAATTCTCCAACCCCTGCTGCCAGAGAATGCCCCTGAAGGTGTCAAAGCCCTTGCCCATGGTTGATCTAACCACAAAATCACCAGACAAATCCTTATTTCCATTCAGCGGCATCGTCACGCCGTACTTTTCAATGCTGAAACTCTTGACGACCTCCTCAATCGAAGGCTATTGGGATCTGTGGCAATACTAGAAGACTCAACAAGATTGGCATCCACATTATGTTTCCTTTTTCTTCTTAACTCAGCCAAGATCTGATCTGTTGATTCTTCTTCTTCATTACCATTTTCAGTTTCTGCATCTTCTTCACCTCCTTCATCCCCTTCATATCCTTCTTCTTCATCTCCTTCAGCATTTTCTTCATTTTCTTCATCTCATTCAGCAGATTTTTCATCATCTTTTTCACTTTCTTCTCTAGTTTCTTCACTTTGTTCATTTTTATCACTTTCTTCTTCATGCCCAACAGAGGTTTCGTGGGTTTCCTCTCTTTCTAAAGCCCCAGTTTCACTAACTCTTTCCTCATTTGTTGATTGACAAATAGCAGTCACAAGTTTATCTAATGGTGTTTGCACCTTAGCTCTTTTACTACTTTCTCCCTCAGTTGGTTTCTCTCATTTTCTTTTAATTGGAGCCATTTTATCTACACACAGGAGATAAAAAAATAGTTTTAATTGGTTAGTGCAACATTCAAAGTAAAAAGGGAAAAGGAATATGTTGCAACAAGTAATCAGTTGTTGCAACAGATTAATAATATGTTGCAACAAAATACGAAGTTGTTGCAACAACTTATTACTTGTTGCAGCAGAATCTTAATCTGTTGGAAATAGAAAAATAGTTGCAACAGCTTAGCAACTGTTTTGATTTTTTACAACAGCTTGTTAATATGCTACAACAACTGCTTCAGTTGCTGCAAAAACCTCAACAATTGTTTTGATTTTATCCAGCAGCTGTTGGATAAAATCAAAACTTTTCCTAAACCATAGCATGACAGCAACAACAACAGCAAAAACATCTAAATTTAACTACAAAACATCTATATTTCACTACAAACACACAAACACACAACCATCACAAATCTCACTCACAACTTAAACAAAATACACCAAATAGGATTTTTTTAAACCATGCAACCTCAGCAGATGCTTGCAACTGTCAAACAAGTGCTGAATTTGCTGCAACAGTAACAACAACAGCAAAAACATCTAAATTTAACTACAAAACATCTATATTTCACTAAAAACACACAACCATCACAAATCTCACTCACAACTTAAACAAAATACACCAAAACCATGAAACCTCAACAGATGTTTGCAACTGTCAAACAAGTGCTGAATTTGCTGCAACAGGTAACCTCAGTTGTTGGAAAACATCAACAAAATTGCAAGCCTTTTTTTTTTTTCGAAATAACAAGGAGAAAAAGAACAAAAACAACACCAAAAACCATAATTTCACAACCACAACCACTATTTACAAACTCACAAACCCCAACAAGTGCAACAAATACATGAAACTACAACAAAACAAACAACTTTCAAGAAAAACCCATGCTCTTCTTGATCTTCTCTAACCAAAATCATCATTTTCACACTCTGATTTCAAAACCCTAACTTTTGAACCAAGTGAAAAAAAAAAGTTTACCTGAGAATGAATAGACAAGCAACAACAATGGAGAGAGAGAGAGAAAAATGAGCAGCAGCAGCAGCAATGGAGAGAGAGGAACGAGCAACAACAATAGTGGTCACTGGTCGCCAGTTTTTTACAGCAGCAACGGAGAGAGAGAGAGAGAGAGAGAGATGAACTGAACTGCTCTTTTTTTTTTTTTGAAATAAAATGAAGTAGTTGGGGTCGTGGGGGAAGTGGGTTGGAAGGAGTTTTTGTATAATGTGTGTGGGTTAGAAGAAGGTTTTGTATAATGTGTATGGGCTTTTGTGTATTTTGTAAACGATTATAAGTTTTAAAAATTATAATTCAGTCCCAATTTAAGTTAATCACATTTTTAAGACAAGTTTGACCTTGGCTGGTCAAACTTGTCACCATTTCTAATTACAAGACTTTTTTGTCACCATAAGTTAAATCTTTCCAATTTTCTAGGCCTAGCAAGAACAGCTAACTTAAAATGATGTTTGACACGTGGAAACGACTATTCTTCTGTACACAATTCAGTTCTCTTTGGAGGTAGTCACCGAAGGAATATTTACTAGCTAGCTAGTCTTTTTTTCTTAAATTTTATAATATGACAAATTTACAAGACTCGTTTTTATAAGTCTTGCCTTTAATTTGGTTCGCGGAGTCTTCTTATCCACAGAGCAAGAAGCCAAGGTCGTCTCTTCTGAACCAGTGGTGAAAATTTTATAATATGACAAATTTGCAAGACTCGTTTTTATAAGTCTTGCCTTTAATTTGGTTCGCAGAGTCTTCTCATCCACAGAGCTAGGAGTCAAGGTCGTCCCTCTTGACTCTCCTGAACCAGTGGTGAAGTGGGTCCCTTAGGCATGAGTGACCGCAAGTCTTTGCATTTGATTACTAATATGAAAAATCATAGTACTACTATATATCAGTAAGTTGTTGATCGAACTAGTTTGCACCATCTTGGAAATTCTCAAAAACCCATGGAACTAAAACAAATTATTTGGAGTCCTATTGCTTTTTTTTACGCTTGTGTGCTAATACTGACAGTAGCCACGGCCCAAAGCACCACTAATAGCACCAACACCACCATTACTAAAGCTGCTAACGTCACAAAACCAGGATGCCCTAAGCGGTGTGGGAACGTCACGGTTCCATACCCATTCGGTATTGGCTCAGATTGCGTCTATAATCAGAGGTTCGAGCTCATCTGCAACACATCTGATGATGGTTCTACGAAACCCCTCAGAGGAAACATTGAGGTCTATGATATCTCCGATGCTGAATTGCGCATCTCCAATTCCATCGGTTGGAGATGTTACAATTCCACTGGAGCTGTGAGCGACGAATCGCCCGCTTGGACCAGCTTTTTAGAATCAACTCCATATAGTTTCTCGGCGCTGAACAGGCTTACTGTAGTTGGTTGCGATGACTCTGTTTCCATCACTGGGCCTAATAACTTTGACTATGGCTGCAATACCAGCTGTACTAGCCAAGGCGATGTGATGGAAGGAGTAAGTATGGGGAAGGGCTGCTGCCAAAAACATATACCCAAGGGCTTGGAATACTATAACACAACCATGTCTAGCTCAGGAAACCACACCAATGTTTGGTCGTTTAGTGATTGCGGGTATGCATTTCTAGGCGAGGCAGACCGCTTCCATTTTCGAGGCCTACAGGATCTAAGTGATATTAACTTTTATAAGAGGATTAAGGCTAGGATGCCCATTGTGCTGGACTGGGCCATCGGCACTCTTACTTGCACACAAGCTCAAGAAAGCGAGGATTATGCTTGCAGAGAAAATAGCCAGTGTGTTGATTTCGATATTGATTTTCAAGGCTACCGCTGTAGCTGCAAACCGGGTTTTCTGGGCAATCCATATCTCGCTTCAGGCTGCCAAGGTAGGACGATGTCCCCACTCACATACAAAACCAAAAAAAAAAAAAATCTTAGGAAATACAGATATGTTTCCACAGAAAATATATTTTTAAAATTCGGTGTTTGATTTCTGAGTAGTAAATAGTTTCTGATAATTATATACTAAGAATTAATACTACTTCCTTCGTTTCAATTTATGCGGTCAATTTGAATAATCTTGCAAGCTAAATGGAATTATATCAACTCAATACTTTAAAATTAAAATTGAGATATTCAAAAAGTACTATAAGTTACAATTATTTTCATGACAATATGATGAAACAATACATTTTAAAATGTTGATCAAAGTTCACATAATTTGAATCTAGAAAAGCCAAAAATGTACATAAGTTGTGACAAAGGGAGGAATAAGCAAGGGATGTGCTAGGATGGAGGAACTTCGCTAGGGATTAATGGCAAAAACAAGACTCTCTTCTAACCAGGGATAATATTAGATAAAACAATCAGTAAATAAAAAGGTTACTCAATTTCGCATTGTATAAAAGCAAATTTAACCCCTTGTTCCCATAGAGTATGATTTTCAGTTGTTTCATTTTCATAAAATGAAAAAACATTTTACAAGAAGTGAAAGTTGCTTTATGCTTCTTTCGATCATCAACTCTCATTCTTTGATACAACACATTTATTTGATTTTCTCAGATATTGATGAATGTGTTGATCCAAGCACCAATCCTTGTGAAAATAACTGCACAAACACCCCCGGGAGTTATATTTGTTCTTGTCCTAATGGATATACCGGTGATGGCAAAAAAGATGGCAGTGGTTGTATTGCTCCCTACACTGCTTGGATAAAGGTCTCTATAGGTAACTATCTTGGAAAATTTTCATAACTACAAATACTAACATTTCCTCAGTTCCATTTTATGTGATGTTTAATTGGGCATAGATTTGAAGATCTTTTTTATTTTTTTTTATTTTTTTGGGATTATTGGTCCAAATTGTCAATAGATATTTGTGTGGTTATAAATAATCTCATGTAAGAATAAAATGATAAGTTTAAAATAAGATTATTTCTAAATACATAAAGATGAAATTCTTTATTAGGTATTTAAATAGACTAAAAAGAAAAGAGTTATCACATAATTTGGACCAGAGGAAATATTATTTTCTATGCTACAAAATGACTAGGAAGCTTGGAGGTCTATTTCAAACTATTTTTGCACACTTATTTGTTGCTGTCTTCGTCCTACTCTTGTTCATTTATATAATATAGAGAATTAACCAAAATTGAATATTACATTTTTCTCTTATATGATAGTACATTATACCCACACCACATATGTGGCAAAGCAGTAATTTTGATTTCCAATATTCTTATGTTTTTTTTAAGGCTTAATACATAAACAGGTCCTCAAACTTGGCCTCAGCTGACAAGTGTGCCCTCCAACTTTGGGTTTGCATAAGTAGGCATCTCAACTTGTATAAAGTTTAAAGTTGAAACGTAAACACAAATGTTGACGTGACATAACTTTTCGAGGTGTACTTTACATAAGTTAAGGTGTCTAGATGATCATTTTGTAAGTTAGAGTGTTCAACTGACAAAGTGGAGACAAGTTGAGGTGCCTCCTTGTGCACACCCAAAGTTGAAGAGAATACTTGTCAGCTGAGGCCAAGTTTGAGGGTCTGTTTATGTAATGTGCCTTTTTTAATAACGAAATAAAATAACTCCAAATTTTGGTATATATGATTGTTATAATCTAAGACCATGAACTGCTCAATTTTTTTCCTCCAAAAAGCCGGACTATGTTTGAATAATACAACACTTCTTTCATGTGTTCGAAACAGCCACTAGGAACAGCAATTCGTTAGCATGTACAAGCAAAAGTAAAGTGAATGTGTAAAATCCTGTATTTTTGATCTAGCTAATCTATATTGACAAATAAAGTTCAATTTCTACATAGGTACCGGAGTTGGCTTTATCTCCCTAGTGGTTGTGATAACTTGGCTCTATTTCAGCATCAAGAAAAGAAAATTGATTAACTCAGGGATAAATTCTTCCAACAAAATGGTGGTTTGTTATTGAAACATAGAATCTCCACTAACGAGGGTGGTGTGAAAGCAACAAAAAAATTTACTGCTGAGGAGCTCAAGAAAGCTACAAACAATTATGCCAATGACAAAATTCTTGGTCGTGGTGGCAACGGTATTGTATATAGAGGTGTGCTACGTGATACTCGTATAGTTGCCATTAAAAAATCTAGAACTGTTGACGAGAATCAAATTGAGCAGTTTATCAATGAGGTGCTTATTCTCACTCAAATCAACCATCGAAACGTGATGAGGCTCTTTGGGTGTTGTTTGGAAGATGGAGTTCCTTTATTGGTTTATGAGTACATCTCTGAAGGAACTCTTTACGAGCACCTTCACAACCAACGTGGAGGGGGTTGGTTAACTTGGCAAAACCATTTGAGAATTGCAGCAGAGATAGCCTCTACACTTGCTTACCTTCATTCATTTGCATCCATGCCTATAATTCATAGGGACATTAAGTCTGCCAACATATTGTTAGATAGTGTTTACACAGCTAAAGTGGCAGATTTTGGAGCTTCAAGGTTAATTCCTCTAGATCAAACACATGTGGCTACATTAGTTCAAGGGACATTTGGGTACTTGGATCCTGAATATTTGTGCACAAGTCAATTGACGGAAAAAAGTGATGTTTACAGCTTTGGTGTAGTTCTAGCAGAAAATTCTAACGGGGTTGAAACCTATTATTAGAGCTAGAAACGATGAACAAAAGAATTTGGCTGATCATTTTGTTTCGTCCATGAATAACAATTGCTTACTTCAAATTCTTGATCTTCCTGTTTTGCGAGAAGGGAATCTTGAGCAACTTCAAAAGATGGCTGAGCTAGTGAAGAGTTGTCTTCAATTGCATGGAGGAGATAGGCCTACAATGAAGGAAGTGGCTGCTGAAATTGAAGGTTTGAGGAAGTTAACTGGAATGCCTTGGTCTAATCAACATGGACAGGAAGAGAATGATCAGGATGAATTATCAAATCTCTACACTGTTTCAATGAATTCCAATGCAAATACCATCAATTTTTCAGAAGAATACACATCGAGTATACTATATCCTAGATAATGACATGTAAAATTGTCTGGTACAGCTGATCCCCAGCTATTATGTGTTTCTTTCATATTAATTGTAGGTTCCTTTCCTCGGGTTGATTTGAAGATGTAAAATGATGAATACAGTTGCTTTTCCCAGAAAGCTAGGATTTGAATGTCATTCTTTGTCCATCAACTTATGGTGCTGGTAAAAGTGCAGAAGCAAGTAAAAACTTAATTCAAACCGGCACCAAATTAATAGATGTTAGATGTGTGATATGTGTTTGCACATAGAATTTTCGCAATTAACTATGGTTAATTAATTCATATTTTCACTTTATTAAATTACTTAACCATGCTTTGTTAAATTGATTTGATGTAAACACTCAATGCAAATAAGAATTTACCCAAAAACAAAGTCACAAATCAAAGACGTCGATGTTCATTTCTTAAGATTCTATGCTGGGGTAAAGAGGAAATATTATATATTACACGAAGTAAGTCTGTATCTTTGCCCAGTGACGGAGCTAAAATTTTTACCAAGGTTCAAAAAGATGAAGTAAACACGCAAAGAAGTCAAAGGAGTTCAACATTTACTATATACACATAAAAAATAATTTTAAACTTATATATATTGTGTAATTTTTCGCCGAAAGGGGTTCGGATTGACCCTTACTAGCTCCGCCCTTGTCTTTACCATTTCTTTTTCTAATTATTGTACAGATTTCAAATGGGTCCACATGCAGAGTTGGAGGTAATAGAAAGTATGGATTCGGTAGAACCCAATATCTTTTGGTTCAAATTCTACCGTTGTCTTAAAAGAATTATATAATAAATATCTGCACTACCTATCTTCAGATCTGAGGAAGCCTCTTTTAATATCATTTATTTGCTATTTCCTTCCAAGAAAAAGTTGAAAGCATTCCCATTCAAACGTCAATTATGAACAACTTCAACTAAAGGTCTCTGCTTGCCATTCAGTACCGGTATTATTGCCTAATGTTTTAAATCGATCAACTAGAAGAGTCTGCATATTGACTGACCATGCAGCGTTATTAAAGACTATAAGCTGCCAGGCTACATCCAGCCAAGAATGCACTACACCTGAGTGGCACTGGCAAAGCTGTAATGAAAACCTCAAAGGGAGCAAGCATATTTGTTGAAGAGTCTCACATCGGATGAAGAAAGGATGGGTGGTCTCCTTATATGGTCTTAGACAATCATCCTCTCGTGAGCTAGCTTTTAGGGTTGAGTTAAGCTCAAGATTCATTTCTTTAATGTGGTATCAGACAGCCCTGGGCGTGAGGTGAGCTGCATTGGATGAATAAGGGATGAGTTATATGGTCTTGGACAATCTTCCCGCATGATCTAGCTTTTGGGGCTGAATTAGGCCTAAATCCTTTTTTTTAATGAATTCCTATTATTTAGATTTTGGTATTAGCTCTCAGGGACTCCAGTTTTCGCATTCAAACATCAACAGATACTATATCTGTTGCACCTCGTAGTCGTGTACGTGAAATCTATTAGGCGTTAGTTGTTTAAGTCTAGACGTGGAGCATTTATCTCATGGTTACGAGGGTTTGAGTTCACATAATAAGCTATGAAAGACTATGAGACCAAGCAAATCAAGGAAAATAAGTTTGTCGAAAATTTTGAAATAGGATTTTGAGTCAACTTTGGAGGGGTATATCTCCATGTATATTAGGAGTTTTTAAGGTGTTTCAAAATCCTAAAATGAAGTTCGTCGAGTCTAGTTTCTAATGCAACAAACCGCTCATCGATAGGACATCAAAGTAAAGAATTATAGACGTTACAAACTGAGCTGACAAAGCAGAAACAGAGCTGCTACAGTACCGCTACAGTAATGCTACAATACCGCCGACCTAGCCACTATAAAAGGGGTTAAAATCCCATTTTTCTTCATCCTAATTCTCCAAAAATTTCCAGAAACTTCAGCCAACAAAAGGGGCTCTTATGTCACAAAGAAGTGAGGATTATGAGTAAAATTCAAGCTACGGAATATTAATCGAGGACCGGACAACGTGTAGTCGCAATGATAATTTCGTTTTGTGTTGGAGTGAGCTTGGAAACAAGTGGATATTGAAGATCTTGCTACTTTAGTAAATATAAGGTATGAATCCTTGAATCTTTTTCTTTATCAACATTGATTAAGGAATAATTGCAAGAATAAAAGTTGTAGTTTGTTGTGTTGGTGTTGTTGGCTTATGGATTGAGGTTTGAAGAGAATTTTGGATGAAAATACATATATTTATCTTGTAGGATGTTGACGATGTTATTGTTGATGTTGTTGGTATTGTTTGGGAGTTGTTTTGGTATTTGGAGGAAGTCGATGATATAGGGGAGATGCTGCCCAAATTTTCGTAACCCAAATTAGACTTCCATAAATTAGTGCTTATAAGTTGATGGAAATATGATGAAAGTGTGATTAAGGATGTGTTTCTCGATATATAGGTTCGGGTGAAGGGCAAGCTTCGGCGTAAGGAACTCTTTAAGTGGTGGCTTGACGGATAAGGTATGTAAGGTGTTCGTTTCCCTTTTTCTTTGCCACGAATCCAACTAGAACATAAACATGAGCGTTCGATAATAAATCCACTCCATTCCCATGCTTTGTATATCAAACCTTAATGTCTTGTTATTTGATTGATTCATGAAATATTTTTTTACTCATCATCGATTATTCCTTTGGACTCGACACGAATTCCATAAGCTATTCGGAGGCAACCGACCTCATGTCACTCCGAAAGGCCAAGGCTAGATCATTGACTTCTCATTCAAAAATCAGCCTAAGAACATTGCGCTTTCCATCCGCATCGCGGAAGGAAAGCGGAAGGTCTCAGAACATTGTGCTTTCCTTCCGCATCGCGGAAGGAAAGCGGAATCCTGCACAGTTTTTCCGGTCCAGATCGATAATGGTATATACATATATATATATATATATATATATATATATATATATATATATATATATATATATATATATATATATATATATATATATGTATTGCCCTATTTTACTACATCGTGCCGCGCTATAGTTGGCTGGGCATGGCGCGTATATGCGCACACCATTGCAGTGGGCATGTTATGATACTACCCCGGACGCGGGAGGCCCGGACGTGGGCTAATGATGATAAAACCGAGCCTTAATGGCCGGACATGATTTTACACATATAACACCGAGCCTTACGACCGGGCATGGATACTATCTATTATGTGTATATATATATATATATATAAGCATACAAATGATTTTATCATGCATTGTATTTTGTGCTACTTCCAGATGTTCGATTTTCTTTTGCCTATATTAATGTCACATTTGATCTTAATTATATTGTTACCCTCCTGCCTTACATACTCAGTACTTTTATCCGTACTGACGTCCTATTGTACGGGACGCTGCATTTCGTGCTGCAGGCTCTGACAGAGTTATTGAGGAGCAACCACAGTAGGATTTTCCAGATTCAGCGGTGTTAGCAAGTACCACTACTCCGGGCTTGCTATCTTTTGGGTACTTTTCTGTTAGTATAGTATATGTTCATATGTACACTCTTAGAGGCTCATGGACATTGTGGGATATGTAAATATTATGTATGGCCTTGTCGGCCTTGTTTTGGTTTCTTGATATTTTTCTGATAGCCTTGTTGGCTTCATGATATACTTTACGTTATAGAGACCTTGCCGGTTCGCTTATGTACATGCGTGTTGAATTATCGAATATTTCTATGTGGGCCCCTTTTCCGCGAGTAGATGTTCTTTGAGTTATGGTATGTTGTCATACCCCATTTTAACCGGGTTAAAATTAGAAGTACGACATATTGGAGATTCCTGTTTTTGTGATTTTTAAGGAGTCGCCACCTAATTATTTACGGTGAATTAGGACACCCTAAAGTTTATTAAAGTAGTTATCTAAAGTTGATATTATTGTAAAGTCTGCGAAACTTAAGATTCTAGGTAAGGGTTCAATTGGTCTAAAGGGAAGGTATTAGGCATCCTTTAAGACCCATTAACAATGATTAACCGACCGGACTTATGTTATTTAATTAAGGCTAAAATGTAGATGTAATATTTAAATATTTAAGAAAATATCTTGTAAGTATTGCTAAAGTTATTTAAAGTAAAACTTGTAGAAAATAATAGTTGCATAAAAGAATTTAGTTAAAATAAACTAAAAGAAGCGGAACATGTAATGTTTATATGTATTTGGGAGAAAGTGAGTTTATGCCGACTCACAAATTTAAAAGAGTTATTATGAGATTAATATTAAATAAAGCTTAAAGGTTTTATAGAAAGACTATTAGTTTAACGTATATTGTGCGAATGTTATTTTAAACAAATACGTATTTCAAGTGTTGGAAGGGAACTAAAGTGAAAAAGTTATCTGTTGAAACTAATTTGCCTTTTATTTCTTAGAATAAGCTAACGTTAGTATGTTAAATTTGTGACGTTTTACACTTCTAAGATAGTAAGCATAAATTGTGATTCCTTTGGCCAAAAGATGTAGTCATGCTATTTTGAAAATCAATTACTCAAATAAATGTTATAGATACTATGAATAGTTTGAAAAATAGAAGTGAATGTAATTTGTGAAATTTAACTACCCATTACTAAACTAAAACCCTTAATGTTACTAAAGTTTACCTTAATTAACAAGCACAAATGTTAGTCATACAATACATGTTAAATGCACACAAAAATAAAAATAGAGGAGTAGATATAATGAGAATGGGCTCAGCCCATTTGGACTGTTGCAATCTGTTTGCAACTGAGCTTCGGCCCAGTAACAATTTATGTATGTTGCTGCTGTTGTCACGCTTATTGGGCTTCGGCCCAGATTTTATTTCCCTGTTTGGCGGTGGATTGGCTGCTACTATATGGGCTGATTCGAGAGAAGTTGTGTTGGACTTTTAGCCTGACGCCAGGTGCAGAAGGAGATGAGTCCGAGGGACTCGTGTTCGATAGTCATGCATAAGAAATGAAGAAAGCGATTAGTACATGATCGATAAATATAACTAAAACGTATAATGCAAGTTCAAAACAGGCCGCTGGGTTATCTGATATTTCAACCCACCTGATTTCGTATTAGGGAGACAACTCAAAACACACTGGTGTAAGAAATTTACTAGTAGTTTAGTTACTGATTCGTGAGAAATTAGTACAAAATCATGATTAATTGGACATACTAAAATACACATTTTTTATTCAGTAAGACATCCTCTCAAAGAGCATATCTAGATACTAGTACTAAGGTAGTAAACTTAAACATATCCTCTGATATAATGTTCACGATTAAAGTCTCCAGCAACTAGGAGTTTAGAAATATCTACGAACAGAGTGTCCTCTTGGTTTGAAATGGCAAACCATCGTAAAAATTGAAGATCAGACTGAAGGATCTAAATCATGATTCCTATTATGCATTTATACTCAAGATAACTTCAAGAGGATTAATAAAGAAAACGTCACTAATGCTGCGATTTTCTCATAAAATTTTAAAGAAACAGATAGGAAAATGGGGCAGGCCACAAAGATGATTTGTTATACCAAACACATTTTGTGCTATTTGAAGGAAAAGGAACCCATACCATGCTTTGTACACAAGATTTTGTGGCAAAAAGAAGAACTAACAATAATACAAAGTAAGTTCGAATTTTCACTGTGTTTAAAGGTCACCCAGCAATTAAAATGAATACAATTTCTATCCCGAGCTGAAGTCAAACTTACTGAATTTCATCTTAAACTCTAATGAGGTACAATCACAGCAAAAATCATATGAAGAGAAAAATGACCTCTTACTAGCAACATTTTAGACTAAGACTTAATAGAAGTAGGCAGCATCCAAACTGAATTCAAACGAAACAGGGCACAAAACTAAACGTATAAAACATCAGGGAAAACAAACTGAAGATGACAGGGGAAGCAGAGTGTATGTCGAACAGGTTCGTCTCATTCCTTATCCGGCAGAATATAATGCGAAAAAAAAAAGACTTAACTCTACAAGGACTTCCCTTAATCCCCTCATCTCACATTAGGCTAAATCCACAATCAACTAACAGAGTTTATGCTAACCTCAAATTTTCTTAACTGAAACAATATTCTAACTAGTCATATATTTCAAACATACTAGTAGGTATATATAATTTGTATTAAACTTATGTATATGACTTGGACTGATGCGAAACTTCATACGGCATAAACTGTACTATACTAATCATGTAATGGTCATTAAACCAACATAAACAAATAAACCCATGTTAACTCAAGGACGGACTTGTAATGCTAAACTACTAACAATGCTATACTAACAGCTAATTCATAAATATACACGAGCATATAGTAAACAGACACCAAAATAAATTCATAAGCGGAATAAAGCAAACTAATCGAACTGCCAAACAAGACAGACACACATGAAGGCCTAACTTAAACATACAAGCGGTTTGATGCTTAATATAAATCAACTAACAATCAAACGATGCGATTAACGCACTAAGGCAGTCATGAAGTTTACTAAATAATATCAAACCAAGCTTAACTGACCATAGAAAATAACTCATGTGAACATCAAATAGAGATCTTAAGCCATATTTTCAAGTGAAACGCTGAGTATATTAAACGAGCACCAACCAGTATCAAAAGGTAAATGTAACTTCCTATTTTTCAGACATCGGATATATAAACTTTATCGCAACACCAACTTGAAACCAAAAAAAAAAACACTTTAAACATGCAAACAGGGAATCCAAACATACATCATAAATCAAAACGAACCAAAAAATGGAAGGAAGGGATTGCACTTACCTGTTTTGTGTACAGTGAAATGGGGCGTCGACGACGTCGAATCTACTCTCGTTAGGGAACAGATTAGAAACTCGCCCAAACGAATTCAAAGATTTCTGTTGTGGCTAAAGTCCACCAAGACAGAATGAGCGTTTAACAATCTTAAAGTTAGAATGGTAAAAAAAATGACAGTCGTAAAAATGCTAAAGATTTCTGGTGAAATTTGAGACGAACAAAACATGTATTTTTGCAGGAGGAATTTTTGGGGTTCAAAATTTTGTGTTTTTCTAAGGGATTTTCGATCTGTTTTCTTCCAAAACTGAATAATCCTCCCTTCCTTTTTTTTTTGAAACGCCTCAAGAACCTCCCCTTTATAGGATTTCGATTCGGGTTTAAGAAATGAAAGAGAGGAGCGTATGAGAGAGGGAGTGGGGGACAGAGCGTGGGGGGCAAGGGAAAGTGGAGATGGCAGAGAACGTGGTGGGGGACAGGGGTTAGTCGAGAGGGAGCGGCGGTGATGGGGTGAAGAAGAGAAAGAGAGGAGAATGAGAGGAGAAAAAGAAAAGAAAAAGGAAAGGGGCTGGGGCGGCGGAAAAAGAAAAAAGAAAGAGAGAGAGGTTAGGGGTTTAGGGTAAAAAAAATAAGGGGATTGGGCCGGGTCTGATAATATTTTGGGCTCAGTTGGGTCCGAAAATTTAGGGGTAATGGGCTGGTAGGGAAATAATGTGGGCTGGTTAAATTAGTTAAAGTATGGGCCAATAATTTAGGCTGAAAATGTGGGTTGGTATTAAAATGTGGGTTGTTTATTTGAGTAGGAAAATAATGTTGTATTGGTATTTTGGGCTATTAATTTGGCTGAAAATTGTTGATCCTTCCTCCGCTATTTAATAATTCTTGGGCTTCTAATTTAATAACTGGTAAAGATGATAAATAATTAATAATGTAAAAGTAAATATTTTGCGAAGTGTTGTCTTGTAATTAATTTAACGAGTCCAAACCCGAAAATGAAATGATGACGAATCATTAAAAATTTGTGGTAAAGTAATACTTGTAATGTTAAAAATAAAAGTAGCGAAAATAATAGTAGTGAAAATAAATTATTTAGCTCGTCAATAAATTTAGAAACCCGAGTAAATTAAATAAATGAGGGACAAAATTGGGTGTCAACAGATGCCCCTCTTCGACCAGAGATGATGTAAGAATCTTCGGGCGAAGAAGTTGACGTAGTAGCCAATTTTGTTTGGACCGACGAATATGAATTTACAAGAAAGTACGGTTTAGGGAAATTGATGGAAAATATTATGAGGACCGAAGGACTTATGGAAAATTATGGTCGAATCTCAGTTTCGAGTTGCCTACATATCTCGGGCTGCACGAGAATCAGGCCATGTGTAGTTCAAAAGTTTTTGTGGATTCATAATCTTGTAGGGGTTGTGGACAAGTGACGAGAGCGTTTAAGAATTGAACACATGCTTATAGCCTCCTAATTATAAATGTGGCGCGCAACACACCTTTAAGTAGGACTCTACAAGGCACGATGTGAATTCTTCAAAGATGCCCCAGTGTTGAGTTATGGAGACACTGGGGTGTAGAAAGGAATATGAGATTGTGAAAAGAGTAGATTTAGTAGAGTTTTAGCGGAGGATGTGAAAGAGAATTTTAACCTACGTATCACGTGTTTGTGGACATAGGCGGAATTGAGTTCGAGAGTAGATTCGTGACCTTTGCTTGTGAGTTTGGTATTCCTCTTTAGCAAATTTGCCCCAGTTCACTGCGTAAGGTAAAGTTCCACGTTGTGCTGTGTCCCTGCAGGTTGTATTTTCTGCCAAAACTGAAATTCATGTCAAAATTAGTAATAAAGTTAAAAAATGTAAAACTATAAAGGATAGTAAATATGAGTGCGGGAATGAAGATGAAGCCGTGTGGCCAATGCTGTCTCTGGTTGTCAGCAAGGACTTGAATGAATGTGTGATGTGTATGCCGAGGATGTGATAAGGTCTCTAGTTGCAGTTGAAGATGATAGTGATAAGGCCTCCGGCTGTCTTCCGGGACTTGTTGATGAATGATATCTGCGAAATATAAGGTAAATTCGTTAAAGTAGGTAAAATAGATGATGAAATAAAGAAATGAAGTAAGGAGTAAAGTAAGTGTATAGCCGTTTGGCTTATGCAGGTGAGGCTGTGTAGCCATGCGATATCTCCGGTTGTCTTCGGGGACTTGATGATATATCTCCGGTTGTCTTCGGGGACTTGATGATATATCTCCGGTTGTCTTCGGGGACTTGATGATGCGTCTTCGGTTGTCTTCGAGGACTTGATGCTGTGTCTCCGGTTGTCTTCGGGGACTTGATGCTGTGTCTCCGGTTGTCTTCAGGGACT
This sequence comes from Lycium barbarum, assembly GCF_019175385.1. NCBI lineage: Eukaryota > Viridiplantae > Streptophyta > Magnoliopsida > Solanales > Solanaceae > Lycium > Lycium barbarum. Next base: position 114,158,527 of record NC_083344.1, on the reverse strand, counting down.
TGATGTTGTGTCTCCGGTTGTCTTCGGGGACTTGATGATGTGTCTCCGGTTGTCTTCGGGGTCTTGATGCTGTGTCTCCGGTTGTCTTCGGGGACTTGATGCTGTGTCTCCGGTTGTCTTCGGGGACTTGATGCTGTGTCTCCGGTTGTCTTCGGGGACTTGATGCTGTGTCTCCGGTTGTCTTCGGGGACTTGATGTTGTGTCTCCGGTTGTCTTCGGGGACTTGATGATAATTCTGTATAGCCGAATGATGCCCCCGGTTGTCTTCAGAGACTCGACGCCAATCCTGTAAAACTCAAGATAAAAATGTGAATTCTTATTTTAAGGTGGAAGAACCCGATATGTCCTATTTTAGGGTGGACGAACCCAAGTATCCTACTTTAGGGTGGAAGAACCCGATATGTCCTATTTTAGGGTGGACGAACCCAAGCATCCTATTTTAGGGTGTAAGAACCCAATATGTCCTATTTTAGGGTGGAAGAACCCAATATGTCCTATTTTAGGGTGGACGAACCCAATGTATCCTATTTTAGGGTGGACGAACCCAAGTATGTCTCCGATTGTTTTCGAGGACATGATGCATACGCCGTGTGAGGCATTTAAAGAAATGATATCCTATTAAAGGCAGACGAGCCTAAAGTGTCCTATTAAAGGCGGACGAGCCTAAAGTGTCCTATTAAAGGCGGACGAGCCTAAGGTGTCCTATTAAAGGCGGACGAGCCTAAGGTGTCCTATTAAAGGCGGACGATCCTAAAGTGTCCTATTAAAGGCGGACGATCCTAAATGCTATGCGTTTGTGAATAATGATATTGTCCCTTTGCAGGGCATTTGAAAATAATAATGCAATGTGATGCGGTGCCTTTGCAGTGCGGGCATTTAAAAGTAGTAGTGCATATGCAGTGCGATGCCTTTGAAGACATGATGTCCTATTAAAGGCGGACGAGCCTAAAATGTCCTATTAAAGGCGGACGAGCCTAAAGTGTCCTATTAAAGGCGGACGAGCCTAAAATGTCTAGTTATCCTCGGAGTGTGATATTGATGCCTCCAGCTGTCTTCGGAGATCCAGCTGTCTTCGGAGACTTAACAATGATTCCTGCAAAGTTCAGAGTAAAATGGTTAAAGCTGGTAAAGTATATGATAAAATAATTGATATAGTATGGAGTAAAGTGGTGGAATAGCCGTCTGGCTCATGATGTTGATGGTATCGTGACAGGCCAAATTTAGGACACGTAATCCTGATTTAATTCGCCTTCAATCTCGTCAACCTACAAAAAACAGGTATATAAAGTCATAAAATTATTGTGATAAAAATAAATTAAAAGATAAGGTTGGAAGTAAAGCCGTATGGCTTTTTGAGACGAGGCCACAATGGGACAAAGGATGCTTTTCTGCCATGATTGATAGACTTGACTGTTGATCTCGCGCTTTTAGGTTCCTGCACTCAAAGAAAAATTCTTAGTTTGGGAGGGGGAAGTTGATTCGTGTTGACTCGAAGCTTGACGTTGTTGGCGCTCCATTTGTCTTGTTTGTTTGGATCTTGTGATCTCCGTTCAAACCTCGGTAGATGAACAGTAGTGAAAAATGATTGAAAGAAAGTATTTCATTTGAAAGGTAGGTATGTAAGTATATATGTATAAGGAAATGTAACCATATGTATATAAGTTGTGAAATATGTATGTATGTAAGGAAATATAGATATATGTAAATATGTGTATGTAAGTTGTAAAATATTCTGCCAACTTCGGATCGTGACACTTCTAAAGTAATTGGTCTATAATACTACCTGTCTGGTAGCCTCAATATTGTCCATGTCCAACCGTTCTTTCGTCTATATCTTTTCAAAATATGCCCCAGTTTTGGGTTCAGAAGGGTATGCTAAACTTATGTTGTGGTGCGCTAAAACTTATGTTGTGGTGTGACCGAACCTTATATAGGTTGCCTACGTATCCTTCTAGGGAATCAGGTCAGAACGTAGTTCGTAAGGTATATAAGAATGGTTTAAAATTTTCTAATAAGGGACCGAACCCGATCTGGATTGCCTACGTATCCCGCCATGGGAATCAGGTCAGCGTAGTTCTCTTTGTATAAGGATATTTTTTTTTGTTATAATGCAACCGAACCCTATGTGGGCTGCCTACGTATCCCACCACGGGAATCAGGTCAGCGTAGTTCGTACGCATAAGATATTTTTTGGATTTTTTGTTGTAAAGCAACCGAACCCTATGTGGGCTGCCTACGTATCCCCCCATGGGAATCAGGTCAGCGTAGTTCGTACGCATAAGAATATTTTTTGGATTTTTTGTTGTAAAGCAACCGAACCCTATGTGGGCTGCCTACGTATCCCCCCATGGGAATCAGGTTAGCATAGTTCGTACGCATAAGATATTTTTTGGATTTTTTGTTGTAAAACAACCGAACCCTATGTGGGCTGCCTATGTATCCCCCCATGGGAATCAGGTCAGCGTAGTTCGTACGCATGCAAATGGCAAAAATTCTAACCTAGTATGACCGAGTCCCTATGTGGGCTACCTACGTATCCACCGAGGAATCAGGTCAAGCGTAGTTCGTAGGTGGTTGTTAAAGGAAAGGTTGCAAACTAGGTTGTCTTACCTAATGTCGTCCTTTGATCTCTTCTTGGATTGCTAGCTTTCAGGCTTATGTTATCACCTATCGACTATTTCATTTCTTTTGAGTGGAATCTTGTCTTGTCCCCTAGTTTCTTTGTTACTCTCTCGGGATGTATGTTGTCTTATTCGTACATTTCATGTCACAATCGTAGAGTTGACAATTTTGATAAATAAAGTAGAAAATAGATGATTAAGGAAAATCAGAAATGCATTCATAGTTTTTTGCAATTCAAGCTTCCACAAGATGAAGCAAAACAAACAAAATTTTGGGTACGGTTCAAGCATCAATAAAAGAAAACAAGTTCACTACATGTTCATGCTACCAAGACTCCCGGCGAATCGGGGACGGAGTACAAGTCCAATTCTTCAGAATTTCCCCTGGTTCGGCACTTCGTGTGATAGGTGTCTCGATGTTGTGAGTAGCTGTAGCAGTAATCTTCATGTGTGTTTGTCTTTGGATTGTTCACGGGAACGACAAAAGTTGATGACATGCCCCTTTCCGCACTGGATTCCTTCAAATCTTGGCATCTTCGTGAGTAGGCAAAGGATTGTTGACCACATTGGGCTTAGCTTCAGCGAGCTGGATTATTCCTTCCTTAATTAGGGCTTCGATTTTGTTTTTAAACCCATAGCAATCTTCAATGGCGTACCCAGCAACTCCAGAATGGTAGGCATAGCGTTTGGAACCATCAAACCATTTTGGGATAGGATCGGGGATTTTCCCTTCAATTGGTTGTATTACGCCCGCTGCTTTCATTCTTTCAAACAATTGAGCCAATGGTTCAGCGATCCGAGTGTAGTTACGGGTGTTTTTGGTATCAAGGTTTGGACGAGCTCTAGGTGCAGCATGTGGTCGACTTTGATAAGTTGGAGCTTGGACGGGTTGATATGGACGTGGGTTTTGATGTGGAGGTGCTCGGGGTTGGTAGTAGTTAGCTTGGGCGTTGTAGACAAGGTAAGGAGATAGTGGAGCTAGGTAGGGTTCAGGGTAGTGGTAAGGGTAGAAAGGTTGTTGTGGGTGGTTAAAGTATGGAATGGCTTGGCTCGGCTCATGCCCTTGGGCGTTCATGACTGCAGTGACATCTCCCTTCTTCTTTTTAACCCCGCTGATAGAACCAGATTGAATAGCTTTGTTTATTGCTTGTAAAGCAATAAGATCCTGAATTTTCCCCGATTTGATTTCTTTTTATAAGGCTTCTCCCATCCGAACAACTTCTGTGAATTTTTGTCCCATCATACCTATCATTTTCTCGTAAAATATGCCAGCCTGGCATTCAATGAAGGTAGCAGTCATTTCTCTATCATTCATCGGAGGTTGAACCCTGGCCGCTTCTGACCTCCAACGTAACGCATACTCGCGGAATGTCTCAGCTGATTTCTTGGTTAACTTAGTCATGTAAACTCTATCTGGCGTGATATCGGTGTTAAAACTGAATCTGTCCATAAAGTCTTGCGCCATGTCACTCCAACCACGCCATTTACGGACGTCCTGTTGTGTATACCAAGTAAGTGCTTCGCCAGATAAGCTTCTTATGAAGAGCTTCATCCTTATGTTCTGGTCTCTGCCCACTCCAACCAGTTTGTCATAATAAGCCCTTAAGTGTGTATGAGGGTCGCCTGTTCCGTTGAATGTATCAAATTTCGGCGGTTTGTAGCCTACGGGTATATCGACGTCAGGTTGAACACAGAGATCTTCGTATTCTACACTCTTGGTTCCCCTAGCAACTTGAAGGTTTCTCATTGCTTCTTTGAGACTGTGGATCTCTTTTAGCAGTATGTTATCTGCCCCTGCCTTTGCATCCTTTTCCATTTCTTCGTATTGATCTACCTCAGGTTGGAACCTGACCGTTACTGGGTTGGTAAAGGCTTGTGTTTCTGCGGCATATACCGGAGGAACATATTGTGCATTAGGGGTGACAAAGTGTGCCCCGTGTATATGCTGGGTTGGATAAGTTTGGACGATGGGGGTGTTTTGGACAAGAGGTGGTGTGTTATAATTGGTGTTTATAGGTAGTTGATTTGGTGGGTTTAGAGGAGTGGTTGTGGGTAGTGGATTAGTGTTGGTGGGTAAAGGAACATAGGGAGTGTGAACTAGCGATTGATTTGGTGGGTTGACGGGTGGTGGATTAGGAGTAGTATAGGTAGTGTAGGTGGGTGGTTGATTTTGTGGAGGAGTATAGTTAGTGTAAGTGAGTGGTTGACTTTGTGGGGGAGTATAGGCGGATGATGGATTTGGTGGATTTTAGGGGGTGATCGGAGGTAAGTTGTTGTTGGTAGGTGCATTGTTTTGAGGAGGAAAATGCTCAGGAACTGGGGATTCGAGTGATGGGAAGCGAGGTGGGTCTGGTGCAGTATTTCTAGGTTCAGGAGGTGAATTTTGGAGTGTGATGGATAAATTGGTCAAGTCCCTAACCCGATTTAGTTCTCCACGTAGATTCTCAATTTCTTGAGTCAGGCGGGCGATATGTTCATCCCGTTGAATAGCAGTTCCGTGTTCGGAAGTCTCGGGCGGATCGCTAGAGATCACGATGTTTTCCACACCAGTTGAAATAGATGCGGCCGGATCAGACATAGTAATTTCATTTCCTTGAACAACCCAACTACGTTCAGGTAACGATGACGTCTTTGACCTCGTGACGTAAGGATGGTCGGCCATCGAGTGTCAACACGAATCAACTCTCTTTTTTTGGGAATAAAAACATAAAGTGCAAATGATGTTAGTCTCATTAACATATGTCTAGGTAAAGTCATGATCACATAAAGTCAAGTAAGGCATGTAGCAAATAATTCATACAGTTGTCAAACAAATGTAAACGAGTATATCACACAATAACGCGTCTTAATATGCATGTGACCTCTTTGTGCCAGAGGTAGGCCTAACGTTTGTTTGAAGGGTAAAGTGTGCCATAATACGTCATCCCATTGCTTTTGATTAATTAAACAAATTCTATTTTCCCAAAAATAAAGTACAAAAGTAATGTAATATTTATTACATGTCAAATGAGTACAATATAAAGTGTTTCCTAATCTAAGTAAAGTGAATACAATTTCCTATGTCTAAATTTCAGCTCCGTTTTGTGACGTCAATGATCTTCGTCATTCATTGTATTCCAATGCAAATCCATACCTGTCATAGAAACGTTAGTCATTCACTCCCTCCTAAAGTTTAATTAATTAAAGCAAATAGTCAATATTTAGGCACAGTTATCCTTCAAACATGCACATAAAGTATGATTAGTGTCACTCGGGGTCGTGAACCCGCTTGGACGTCTGGGTAAAGTCAACTAATGGGCTTTAATACTCCAAGGGTATTAAGTCTCCTAGGTAATGAAATGTATGCTCCTAATAAAGGTGTTGGTTTAGCTCTGTCTTAGGCTGACTAAGAGTTGTTTTCCTATGACACAAGGTTCTCCCAAGTGGACAACTTGGGAGTGGAAAGTCCGTGGCCGTCGACTGCACCGCCGATCAACTAAATCCACAAGATCAATCCAACTAAAGGGGTAATTTAGTAGTGCACGGGCGCGAACCGCGAAGCCGTTTTAAGTATGTGAATATGTGTGAGTTTTCCAGGAGTGGAAGAAATATGAACGGAATGACAGTTTTATCAAAGCAAGTAACACATAAGCAGTTTATATCAAACAGACAGTTTATATCAAACAAATAATTAATAGCATGTAAAAACAGTTAACAAACAAATAAAGTAATTAAAATAAGCACACAAAGCCTATTTAAACTAAGTCCGTTATGGTTAGAACCTAATTGTCCCAAGTGGAGTCGCCAAGCTGTCATACCCCATTTTAACCGGGTTAAAATTAGAAGTACGACATATTGGAGATTCCTGTTTTTGTGATTTTTAAGGAGTCGCCACCTAATTATTTACGGTGAATTAGGACACCCTAAAGTTTATTAAAGTAGTTATCTAAAGTTGATATTATTGTAAAGTCTGCGAAACTTAAGATTCTAGGTAAGGGTTCAATTGGTCTAAAGGGAAGGTATTAGGCATCCTTTAAGACCCATTAACAATGATTAACCGACCGGACTTATGTTATTTAATTAAGGCTAAAATGTAGATGTAATATTTAAATATTTAAGAAAATATCTTGTAAGTATTGCTAAAGTTATTTAAAGTAAAACTTGTAGAAAATAATAGTTGCATAAAAGAATTTAGTTAAAATAAACTAAAAGAAGCGGAACATGTAATGTTTATATGTATTTGGGAGAAAGTGAGTTTATGCCGACTCACAAATTTAAAAGAGTTATTATGAGATTAATATTAAATAAAGCTTAAAGGTTTTATAGAAAGACTATTAGTTTAACGTATATTGTGTGAATGTTATTTTAAACAAATACGTATTTCAAGTGTTGGAAGGGAACTAAAGTGAAAAAGTTATCTGTTGAAACTAATTTGCCTTTTATTTCTTAGAATAAGCTAGCGTTAGTATGTTAAATTTGTGACGTTTTACACTTCTAAGATAGTAAGCATAAATTGTGATTCCTTTGGCCAAAAGATGTAGTCATGCTATTTTGAAAATCAATTACTCAAATAAATGTTATAGATACTATGAATAGTTTGAAAAATAGAAGTGAATGTAATTTGTGAAATTTAACTACCCATTACTAAACTAAAACCCTTAATGTTACTAAAGTTTACCTTAATTAACAAGCACAAATGTTAGTCATACAATACATGTTAAATGCACACAAAAATAAAAATAGAGGAGTAGATATAATGAGAATGGGCTCAGCCCATTTGGACTGTTGCAATCTGTTTGCAACTGAGCTTCGGCCCAGTAACAATTTATGTATGTTGCTGCTGTTGTCACGCTTATTGGGCTTCGGCCCAGATTTTATTTCCCTGTTTGGCGGTGGATTGGCTGCTACTATATGGGCTGATTCGAGAGAAGTTGTGTTGGACTTTTAGCCTGACGCCAGGTGCAGAAGGAGATGAGTCCGAGGGACTCGTGTTCGATAGTCATGCATAAGAAATGAAGAAAGCGATTAGTACATGATCGATAAATATAACTAAAACGTATAATGCAAGTTCAAAACAGGCCGCTGGGTTATCTGATATTTCAACCCACCTGATTTCGTATTAGGGAGACAACTCAAAACACACTGGTGTAAGAAATTTACTAGTAGTTTAGTTACTGATTCGTGAGAAATTAGTACAAAATCATGATTAATTGGACATACTAAAATACACATTTTTTATTCAGTAAGACATCCTCTCAAAGAGCATATCTAGATACTAGTACTAAGGTAGTAAACTTAAACATATCCTCTGATATAATGTTCACGATTAAAGTCTCCAGCAACTAGGAGTTTAGAAATATCTACGAACAGAGTGTCCTCTTGGTTTGAAATGGCAAACCATCGTAAAAATTGAAGATCAGACTGAAGGATCTAAATCATGATTCCTATTATGCATTTATACTCAAGATAACTTCAAGAGGATTAATAAAGAAAACGTCACTAATGCTGCGATTTTCTCATAAAATTTTAAAGAAACAGATAGGAAAATGGGGCAGGCCACAAAGATGATTTGTTATACCAAACACATTTTGTGCTATTTGAAGGAAAAGGAACCCATACCATGCTTTGTACACAAGATTTTGTGGCAAAAAGAAGAACTAACAATAATACAAAGTAAGTTCGAATTTTCACTGTGTTTAAAGGTCACCCAGCAATTAAAATGAATACAATTTCTATCCCGAGCTGAAGTCAAACTTACTGAATTTCATCTTAAACTCTAATGAGGTACAATCACAGCAAAAATCATATGAAGAGAAAAATGACCTCTTACTAGCAACATTTTAGACTAAGACTTAATAGAAGTAGGCAGCATCCAAACTGAATTCAAACGAAACAGGGCACAAAACTAAACGTATAAAACATCAGGGAAAACAAACTGAAGATGACAGGGGAAGCAGAGTGTATGTCGAACAGGTTCGTCTCATTCCTTATCCGGCAGAATATAATGCGAAAAAAAAAAGACTTAACTCTACAAGGACTTCCCTTAATCCCCTCATCTCACATTAGGCTAAATCCACAATCAACTAACAGAGTTTATGCTAACCTCAAATTTTCTTAACTGAAACAATATTCTAACTAGTCATATATTTCAAACATACTAGTAGGTATATATAATTTGTATTAAACTTATGTATATGACTTGGACTGATGCGAAACTTCATACGGCATAAACTGTACTATACTAATCATGTAATGGTCATTAAACCAACATAAACAAATAAACCCATGTTAACTCAAGGACGGACTTGTAATGCTAAACTACTAACAATGCTATACTAACAGCTAATTCATAAATATACACGAGCATATAGTAAACAGACACCAAAATAAATTCATAAGCGGAATAAAGCAAACTAATCGAACTGCCAAACAAGACAGACACACATGAAGGCCTAACTTAAACATACAAGCGGTTTGATGCTTAATATAAATCAACTAACAATCAAACGATGCGATTAACGCACTAAGGCAGTCATGAAGTTTACTGAATAATATCAAACCAAGCTTAACTGACCATAGAAAATAACTCATGTGAACATCAAATAGAGATCTTAAGCCATATTTTCAAGTGAAACGCTGAGTATATTAAACGAGCACCAACCAGTATCAAAAGGTAAATGTAACTTCCTATTTTTCAGACATCGGATATATAAACTTTATCGCAACACCAACTTGAAACCAAAAAAAAACACTTTAAACATGCAAACAGGGAATCCAAACATACATCATAAATCAAAACGAACCAAAAAATGGAAGGAAGGGATTGCACTGACCTGTTTTGTGTACAGTCAAATGGGGCGTCGACGACGTCGAATCTACTCTCGTTAGGGAACAGATTAGAAACTCGCCCAAACGAATTCAAAAATTTTTGTTGTGGCTAAAGTCCACCAAGACAGAATGAGCGTTTAACAATCTTAAAGTTAGAATGGTAAAAAAAATGACAGTCGTAAAAATGCTAAAGATTTCTGGTGAAATTTGAGACGAACAAAACATGTATTTTTGCAGGAGGAATTTTTGGGGTTCAAAATTTTGTGTTTTTCTAAGGGATTTTCGATCTGTTTTCTTCCAAAACTGAATAATCCTCCCTTCCCTTTTTTTTGAAACGCCTCAAGAACCTCCCTTTTATAGGATTTCGATTCGGGTTTAAGAAATGAAAGAGAGGAGCGTATGAGAGAGGGAGTGGAGGACAGAGCGTGGGGGGCAAGGGAAAGTGGAGATGGCAGAGAACGTGGTGGGGGACAGGGGTTAGTCGAGAGGGAGCGGCGGTGATGGGGTGAAGAAGAGAAAGAGAGGAGAATGAGAGGAGAAAAAGAAAAGAAAAAGGAAAGGGGCTGGGGCGGCGGAAAAAGAAAAAAGAAAGAGAGAGAGGTTAGGGGTTTAGGGTAAAAAAAATAAGGGGATTGGGCCGGGTCTGATAATATTTTGGGCTCAGTTGGGTCCGAAAATTTAGGGGTAATGGGCTGGTAGGGAAATAATGTGGGCTGGTTAAATTAGTTAAAGTATGGGCCAATAATTTAGGCTGAAAATGTGGGTTGGTATTAAAATGTGGGTTGTTTATTTGAGTAGGAAAATAATGTTGCATTGGTATTTTGGGCTATTAATTTGGCTGAAAATTGTTGATCCTTCCTCCGCTATTTAATAATTCTTGGGCTTCTAATTTAATAACTGGTAAAGATGATAAATAATTAATAATGTAAAAGTAAATATTTTGCGAAGTGTTGTCTTGTAATTAATTTAACGAGTCCAAACCCGAAAATGAAATGATGACGAATCATTAAAAATTTGTGGTAAAGTAATACTTGTAATGTTAAAAATAAAAGTAGCGAAAATAATAGTAGTGAAAATAAAGTATTTAGCTCGTCAATAAATTTAGAAACCCGAGTAAATTAAATAAAAGAGGGACAAAATTGCATGTCAACATATGTGATGTCCAAGCAACGGTTAAGTCAGGTGACTTCGGCCTACGGGTCGGAGCCTGTCATACTCCCCGTCGGGGGTGTGACAAATTGGTATCAGAGCGGTTCAGTCATAGAGATGTCCATGAGCCGTGTCCAGTAGTGTCCTGGTTATCGATATGTCGTGCACCATATCTATAGCTAGGAGGCTACAGGACATTTAGGAAGATACTTTCTTTCATGATCTAGATCGTGCGACAGAGCCAAGTTAAGAATACAACTATCTAATCCTTCCGTGTTTAATTTTCAGCAATGCCTCTGAGGAAGAAGAAAGTTAGCGAAATACTGGCCACCGCTGAGGAAGGCCCGAGCAGAGTACCGCCACCTGAGTTAGGGCATTGCGAGGCTCAGAGCACTACTCCTATGCATGCTACCTCTACTCCATCAAGTGCAGAAAAAAGCAAGATAGGTCTCCAGACCCTCCGGCTTCTCAACCTCCCGCCCCTCACCCCGCTGCTACAGAACAAGACTTGCAAGACGCAGTCCAGTTATTAACTAGATTGGTGGCTGCTCAAACTCAGCGGCAAGCTGCCCTTCCGGATAGGGCTGTTAGTTCCCGTGTACGTGATTTTTACACCTTGGACCCTCCGGTGTTCACGGGGACAAACCCGAAAGATGATCCTCAGAATTTTATAGATCGAATGGGCCGCGCTTTGAGGGTAATGCATGCTTCTGACACAGAATCAGTGGAGCTAGCTTCTCATAGACTGTGGGATGTGGCCGCGGTATGGTATGAGTCTTGGCAGCAATCGAGAAGGCCTAACGCACCTCCAGCAGTATGTTCGGAATTCACCAGAGCCTTTCTGGATCATTATCTACCCGCTGAGGTTCGCAGAGCTAGAGCTGATGAATTTCTATTGCTTCGCCAGAATAATATGAGTGTTCGGGAATATAGTTTGAAGTTTAACTCCTTGGTTAGATGCGCCCCGACTATGGTAGCCGAAATGGAAGATAGGGTATATCGTTTTGTGACGGGACTTGGGCCTCACTTGATTAAGGATTGTATGACGGCTTCATTATAGAGTGGTATGGATATTGCTCGTATTCAGGCGTATGCTCAAAATTTGGAGGACCTTGAACGCCGACAGCGGACCGAGCAAAACCCCAGTAGGGGCAGTTATAAGCGGGCCAGGTCCGCAGGTTATTCAGGTGCTTATCAGGAAGATTATAGGCCCCATCCTTATAGAAGATCAGATCCTTCAGCGGTTAGTGAACCTTCCAAGTTCCAAAGGCAGCGCTATGATAGACCCACTTATTCTGGACCGAGTCGAAGCTTGAGAGCGTCAGCTTCTTTTTTACAGAGGAGAATCTAGCCAGGCAAGGCCTCCATTGCCCCGTTATGACCAGTGCGGTAAAGGTCACTCTGGCCAGTGCCGCCAAGGTATGGGGGTGTGTTACTCTTGTGGGCAGCCTGGTTATGTTATGAGAAACTGTCCATCTCGTGGTAGAGGAAGCCCGGCTTAGCCGACAGGTTCAATCACAGGTTCTTCATCTTCTGTTCGCCCTCCTGGACAAGGTTCTTCTCCAGCCCCAGCAGGTAGAGGTAGGGGAAGAGGTCAGGTTTCTGCTTCCGACTGCAACCAGAATCGTATTTATGCACTTGCGGGGCGGCAGGATCTTGAGTCGTCTCCAGCTATTGTGACAGGTATTTTATCCATTCGTTCTTATGATGTCTATGCATTGATCGATCCGAGTTCCACGCTATCTTATATCACACCTTATATTGCTGATAAGTTCGGTATAAAGTTCGAATCTTTGTCCAAGCCTTTCTTGGTTTCTACTCCGGTCGGGGTACCTATTATTTCAAGATGAATTTATCGTAGATGTGTGGTTACGATATGTGATCGTGAAACACTTGCTGATCTAGTGGAGTTAGAAATGGTGGACTTTGACGCTATCATGGGAATGGATTGGCTAGCCTTTTGCTATGCCAATGTGGAATGTTGGTCCAAAACTGTGAAATTTCAGTTTCCGGGTGAACCAGTTCTTAAATGGATGGGCAATACCCCAGCACCAAAGGGTAGGTTTATTTCCTACCTTAAAGCGCAAAAAATGATTTCCAAAGGTTATATTTATCATTTGGTTCGAGTTAGGAGCACTGAAGCTGAGCCGCCAACTTTGCAATCCGTTTCTGTAGTTAATGAATTTCAGGATGTATTCCCCGATGAATTACCAGGCCTCCCTCCCGAAAGGGAAATTGAATTTGCGATTGATGTATATCCGGACACTCAACCCATCTCTATTCCCCCTTATCGTATGTCCCTCGCCGAGTTGCGCGAATTGAAGGTGCAATTGCAGGACTTGTTAGACAAGGGCTTCATTAGGCCCAGTACTTCTCCGTGGGGAGCACCGGTATTATTTGTGTGCAAGAAGGATGGATCACTAAGAATGTGTATTGACTACCGGCAGTTGAATAAGGTGACTATCAAGAACAAATATCCATTGCCTAGAATTGATGATTTGTTTGACCAGCTACAGGGTGCTAAATGCTTCTCGAAGATTGATTTAAGGTCAGGATGTCATCAGCTACGAGTAAAAGGGGAAGACATTCCGAAGATAGCTTTTCGAACGAGATATGGGCATTTTGAATTCTTAGTCATGTCTTTCGGATTGACAAATGCTTCTGCGGCGTTTATGGCGCTAATGAATACCATATTCCGACCCTTCTTGGATATTTTTGTTATTGTATTCATTGACGACATCTTGGTATATTCTCCTTCGGAGAGGGAACATGCTGATCACCTCCGAAAGGTGTTGCAAACATTGCGAGATCAAAGGTTGTATGCCAAATTTTCCAAATGTGCATTTTGGCTAACTTCAGTGGCTTTTCTGGGCCATATTGTGTCCGATGAAGGTATTAAAGTCGATGATCAGAAGATTGAAGCCGTTAAGAACTGGCCCCGACCAACAACCGCTTCGGAAGTCCGAAGTTTCTTAGGTCTTGTTGGATATTATCGAAGATTTGTAGAGGGATTTTCTTCTATAGTAGCTCCCCTTTAAAAATTAACTCAGAAGGGGGCCAAGTTTCAATGGTCAGAAGCGTGCGAGCGGAGTTTCCAGAAATTGAAAGATAAGTTGATATCTGCCCCTGTCCTCACCCTTCCAGAAGGCACCGAGGGTTACACTGTATACTGTGATGCGTCACCCACCGGTCTGGGATGTGTGTTGATGCAAAATGGCAAGGTGATTGCTTATGCCTCCCGACAACTACGGAAACATGAGCAAAATTATCCAACCCATGATCTAGAGCTGGCGGCCGTGATTCACGCACTAAAGATATGGCAGCATTATTTATATGGAGTTCATGTCGATATCTATACGGACCATAAAAGCCTTCAATATATATTTAGGCAAAAGGAATTGAATTTGAGACAATGAAGATGGCTCGAATTGCTAAAGGATTACGATGCTGAGATTTTATATCATCCCGGCAAAGCTAATGTTGTAGCTGATGCCCTAAGCCGCAAATCCATGGGAAGTTTATTGTATGTGCCAGCAGAAAAATTGGAAATGACTAGAGAACTTCATCGCTTAGCAAATTTGGGAGTTCACTTACTAGATTCGGAAGACACTGGAATTGCTTTACAGAATATATCCCAATCGACTCTTGCCTTAGATGTAAAGACTCAACAGTATGAAGATCCAATCTTAATTAACATTAAGGAAGGAGTACAACAAAATAGGATCTCAACCTTCGAACTGGATTCAAATGGGTTTCTCAAATATCGAGGTCGTTTGTGTAGTCCAAATGTAACTGGGCTTCGGGACAGGATCATGTCAGAATTTCATTACTCCCGGTATTCAATTCATCCCGGGTCCACCAAGATGTATCATGACCTCAAGGGCTTTTACTGGTGGAATGATATGAAGAAATATATTGCTAACTTTGTTGCTCAATGCCCCACTTGCCAACAGGTGAAGATCGAGCATCAGAAACCCAGTGGCTTATTACAAGAAACGGAGATCCCAGCATGGAAGTGGGAAATGATTAATATGGATTTTGTCACGGGATTGCCCCGTTCTCGCCACAAATTCGATTATATTTGGGTGATTGTTGATAGGTTAACTAAATCAGCTTATTTCTTGCAAGTAAGAACTATCTATACTGCTGAAGACTATGCTAAGCTATATCTTAAGGAGATTGTGCATCTTCATGGCATTCCGCTGTCGATTATTTCAGACAGAGGCGCGCAGTTTACAGCAAAGTTTTGGAAATCCTTTCAGGAAAGTCTTGGTACTCGAGTAAATCTTAGTACGGCTTTCCATCCGCAGTCAGACGGGCAAGCTGAGCGGACTATTCAGACCTTAGAAGATATGTTACGAGCTTGTGTACTGGATTTCCAAGGAAGTTGGGATGATCATTTGCCTTTGATAGAGTTTGCTTATAACAATAGCTATCATGCCAGTATCAAAATGGCTCCGTACGAAGCTTTTTATGATAGGAAGTGTAGGTCTCCTGCCGGTTGGTTTGAAGTCGGAGAAGCAAATTTATTTGGGCCAGACCTTGTTCATCAGGCTATTGAAAAGGTAAAACTTATTCAGGAACGATTGCGTACAGCTCAGAGTCATCAGAAATCTTATGCAGATGTACGACGACGAGAATTAGAATTTCAGGTAGGTGATTGGGTGTTTCTGAAGATATCACCTATGAAAGGCGTGATGCGGTTTAGTAAGAAAGGGAAACTTAATCCCCGATATATCGGACCTTATAAGATCATCCGAAAGGTAGGCCAGATGGCTTATGAATTGGAGCTTCCATCAGAACTACAAGCGGTTCATCCAGTCTTCCATGTGTCCATGCTTAGGAAGTGTATTGGAGATTCATCCAGAATCGTGCCTGTTGACGATATACAAGTTACAGAAAATCTGACATATGAGGATGAACCAATTGCTATTCTTGACAGACAAGTTCGCAGACTCCGAAACAAGGACGTGGCTTCAGTGAAGGTTCTATGGAGGAGTAAAGATAGGGAAGAGATGACATGGGAAGCCAAAGCAGAAATGAAGTCCAAGTATCCCCATTTATTCCCCGTCACAGATGATACTACTCCGAAAGAATTCTTGCAAGGTTCTGCTACATCCGCAAATCACTTACAAGGTAAGAGTTATATTTAAGCCCCCCCCCCCCCCCCCCCCCCCCCCCTTTGAGACTCAATAAGATGAGAAATATTATTCAAATCATCGTGTGATCGCGTGTCATTAATTACAGTATCATGTAGGACTGGTGATTAGGACTTGTCACTTGTAGGAGAGATACCTTACTAACGTTCCGTGGAAAAATTTATTAACCCTCGGGTACTCCAACATTCGAGGACGAATGTTTTAAAAAGGGGGGGAGAATGTTACACCTCGTAGTCGTGTACGTGAAATCTATTAGGCTTTAGTTGTTTAAGTCTAGACGTGGAGCATTTATCTCATGGTTACGAGGGTTTGAGTTCACATAATAAGCTATGAAAGACTTTGGGACCAAGCAAATCAAGGAAAATAAGTTTGTCGAAAAATTTGAAATAGGATTTTGAGTCAACTTTGGAGGGGTATATCTCCATGTATATTAGGAGTTTTTAAGGTGTTTCAAAATCCTAAAATGAAGTTCGTCGAGTCTAGTTTCTAATGCAACAAACCGCTCATCGATAGGACATCAAAGTAGAGAATTATAGTCGTTACAAACTGAGCTGACAAAGCAGAAACAGAGCTGCTACAGTACCGCTACAGTAATGCTACAATACCGCCGACCTAGCCACTATAAAAGGGGTTAAAATCCCATTTTTATTCATCCTAATTCTCCAAAATTTTCCAGAAACTTCAGCCAACAAAAGGGGCTCTTATGTCACAAAAAAGTGAGGATTATGAGTAAAATTCAAGCTACGGAATATTAATCGAGGACCGGACAACGTGTAGTCGCAATGATAATTTCGTTTTGTGTTGGAGTGAGCTTGGAAACAAGTGGATATTGAAGATCTTGCTACTTTAGTAAATATAAGGTATGAATCCTTGAATCTTTTTCTTTATCAACATTGATTAAGGAATAGTTGCAAGAATAAAAGTTGTAGTTTGTTGTGTTGGTGTTGTTGGCTTATGGATTGAGGTTTGAAGAGAATTGCGACAGAGATAGCAAGCGCAGTTTCTTACCTTCATTCATTTGTATCCATGCCTATAATTCACAGAGACATCAAGTCTGCCAACATATTGTTACACAATGATTACATAGCTAAAGTGGCAGATTTTGGAGCTTCAAGGTTAATTCCTTTGAATCAAACACATGTGGCTACATTAGTTCAAGGGACGTTAGTGTACTTGGATCCTGAATATTTCAGCACAAGTCGATTGACGGAGAAAAGTGACGTTTATAGCTTTGGAGTCGTTCTAGCTGAACTTTTGACGGGGTTGAAACCTATCATTAGAGCTAGAAACGAAGTGGACATGAATTTGGCGGATTTTTTTTGTTTTGTCCATGAATAAGAATCTCTTGTTTCAAATTCTTGATCGTCGTGTTTTGCGAGAAGGGAGTCTTGATCAACTTCAAACGGTAGCTGAGCTGGTGAAGAACTGCCTTCGCTCGCATGGAGAAGATAGGCCTACAATGAACGAAGTGGCTGGTGAACTTGAAGGTATGAGGAAATTAACTAGGAACCCTTGGTTGAATCAACATGGACATGAAGAGAATGAGGACGAATCATCAGATATTTACACGATTCCAATTAACTCTAGGTAATGTAGATTCGTCCAGTTTGTCTGGAAAATAGAATTCGGTAGCTCTCTGTATTAATGTTGAATCCTCTTGATAGCCCAAGTTGGTCCAAATTCTAGGCCACTAATAATGATATAACATTGTATGTTACTCTCCCCATCCCGATGTTTCTTTCATAATGAATGTACTAATGTAAGTTGCTTTCCTCTCAATTTTAGTTTTTCTTTTGTTCTCAGGTTCTTTTTCCTCTTTTTTTAGTGTTGGCGGTATGTGAAATAGAATACTCTCAAACATGAAACTGTCATCGTTAGTTGTGTTCAATTTTAGTTAGATTATGATTTTGAGCTGATAAAACATTGTTCTTTACATCTTTTAATTGGGCTACAGTGGTGAAAATGCCTCAAAAATATAATGTCTCAAGGCATATGTCAGCTGATCAGCTATTATGATAGTAACTAATTACTCCATATGTCTCAATTTATATGACACTCTTTTCTTTTAGGTCAGTTCTAAAAAGAATAGTACCTTTCTAAATTTAGTAACAATGGGACCCTAAAATACCTATTTTACCCTTAATAAGATGAATTATAGCCACAAAAATATCTATAACTTAATTTAGTTCGCAAATTTAAAAAATCTTTGTTTTTTTTTCTTAAACTTTGTGTACAGTCAAACACGTCACCTAATATTTAGACGGAGGAAGTAATAGGTTGTGAAATATTTAAATGGTTAATTTATGTGACTTTGAAACAGTACGCCTATAGTATAAATTAAAGTGGAAAGAAGTCCTAAAACTGCCATTATATCTTTGAACACCTATAAGGTGGCCGGTAAGAACTTGTACCTACTGCCGGATCAATATAATAGTTTGATTAAAGAGATAAAGGGTCAAAAACACACCTTAAATATCATCTTTTTTTGAATTTTCTACCTGAAATATCAGGTGTGAGGGTTTCCTACCTAAATTATGACCAAATAGTTTACAAAACACACCTCAACTATCACTTGTTCACTTTTCCTACCTAAATTATGACCAAATAGTTTACAAAACACACCTCAACTATCATTTGTTCACTTTTCCTACATGAACTATCACCAACTAGTTTGCAAACCACACCTCAACTATCGGTTGTTCACTTTTAATGAGGTGTGTTTTGCAAACTAGTTGGTGATAATTTAGGTAGGAAACTCTCACACCAGATAATTCAGGTGAGAAACTAAAAAAAAAGTGATACTTGAGGTGTGTTTTTGACTCTTATCTCTTGATTAAACGCAACCCGTTATCAGACTAAAGTTTAACATTTTGCAGGTCTACATCTCAATTTAAACCTTTCACTTGACAAATATGGGAATATCACATCTTTAGGCTTAAAAAAATTAAATATACCCAAGTAATCTAAGTATCATCAATCAAAGTCATAAAGTATCTAAAACCAAACTTCTAACTCTTTTTGAACCACCATAAATCGAATGTACATAACCTACTGTACCTTTAGCCTTGTGCAGAATACTTTTGTTAAATTTTATCCTAAACTGTTTTCCAAGCACACAATATTTATAAAAATCTAGTCTCTGGTTTATGTTCAATTAACCAGCTTGCTCATTTGACCCAGTTTTTTCCGATGTCTTTCCCAGTTCAAATGGTTAGCTGTATTAAATTTCTACGTCTAACAAGAACAGCTAACTTAAGATGATGTTTGGTACGTAAGTGGTGTTGGAATTAAACCTTTGGGTCCTTTTTCTTCTTACTTATTAGGAAAAACTATTTTTTCTTTCTTATATTGAATCGTCCTTAATTTATTGGAATTGTAAAAAAACTAGTAAAAGAGAGTGGCCTCGCAACCCCCAAAACACACGCGAGATATACATGAGACCTAATCCCAATTTTAAGTCACGTAATAGCTACAAATTATTTCTGTAACCTCCAACATTTTTGGCTAATATAAACTAGCCTTCTATGTGAATCACCTACATAAAAAACTAGATTCTTTTTTCCTCTCAAGCCTACGGGCAATCATTTGTTGAGGATTTCAAACTTCCAATCACAAGTACTACACGTGTTTGGAAGTGCAGTGAAACCTTCGGTAGCGACTGTTTAAATTGATTTAACTCCTAGTTGGACTGAAATCACTTTCAAGGCAATGATTTGCCATGATACAATATTTCGATAAGTTTTTAATATTCTTATTTTTATTCAGTATCATTATTATATTTTTTTCAACAAGTGGAAATGACTATTCTTTTGTAAGCAAGCTAAGTCAGTCCTCTTTCGAGTTAGTCACCCAGGCAAAATCTAATTTTACATTGTGATATACTCCCTCCATTTACTTTTACTTCTCCACCTTAGCATGTTAAGGAAAGACAAACTTTTTTGTCTTGTTTTATCCTTAACATTAATTACTCATTTCCAAATTATTCTCCAAATCCAATGAGACTATACATCAATTAATATGTGTATTATAGTAAAATACATACTTCATTTATTAAATCTTAAGGGGCGTACTAAGTCAAAAGTGGACAAGTAAAACAGAACAGAGAGAGTAAATGCAAGTATGCAACTAGTACGACTTGTGCTAGAGCAGTAATTTGCCAAGTTGCATTTTATTAGCCCATAATATTAATGCATCGTTCAGTAAATACTTGGTACTTTATTTTAATCAGATAAGGGGTCGACGCAGTAAATACTTACTCATAATTAGGGGTGTTCATGGTTTCGTTTGGTTGGTTTTTGGTAAAATTAAAACCAAATCAATATACTCGACTTTTAAATTATTAGAATCGGACCAAAACAAATATAATAACATATTATCAGTTTGGTTTTTCAGATTTTAAGCAACCTGATGATATTTTCTCTTCTTCCCCCCCCCCCCCACCCCCACCCCCCCTCAATGAGGAAAGAACTTTCATCCTTCTCTAACTTATAATCCGTTTTTACCCTTTTATTTTGGTGACTATAATTTTCTGGAGAAAATGTCTTAAGATCTATAAGCTTAACCAAGTGAATAAAGTTACTCAGAAACACCCAAAAAAAAATGTAATTAAATCTCATAGTTGTTTCTTTGAATAAATGGGTTTGGATTCACGGTTCTCATTTAAGAAATGGGCTTAATCAAGCCTAAAGACCAGTAGCCTGTTATAGATATTAATGATAAAATTAAATTTTAGTGAAAAAGCATATAAAGTATCTAAAATTATTTACAAAGTTTAATATATTTTATATATACAATTAAAAAATAATTGTATATAATTTGTCAGCTTTACTCAATTTTTTATTCAATTTGTTTTTAATAAATCAAATCAATAAAATATTATCATTTTTTTAAAATATCAAATCAAACTAAACCAGACCCAAACAAATATTGATTTATTATTCGGTTTTTCCATTTGCATCGATTTTTTTACCAAACCATAAACACTGATGCTCATTATTTATGTGAAACAAATAATTAACTATAACAGTTAAAAGATGAAGCAAGAATACATAACTTGACTTTAGCTTGATAATTTCATTTTACTAATTAACTGCTACTTTGCTATGTGTCTTCCTTACTTCCGTACAACTAAATTTAAGTATTGACCAGACTAGTGCATGAGTGGTAGATGACAACTAATGGTCAAAATTTCGTGGGATACCCTATTTTGGGCGCGCTATTTAAGTAGTGCCGCCTTTTTTTTTCTTTGTTTTTTTTTTTTTTTTTTTTGCACGAGTACTCACTGCTTCTTCTCGCTCTTCTTGCTCAGACGCACATGTCTAAAATTTCAGCCCATTTTTACATATAGTTCATGCATATATGCCCTAGATCTCTTGCCTCGTGCAAACATGCTTGATTCTCGTCCTTTGGCCACTCCTCTTACTACTGGTACCTAGCTTCCCGAGTTGGATGTCACTTCCCTTCTGATCCCACCTATTTCATTCTTCTATTGGGTCGGCTAACTGTAACTATAAGCTACAAGCCTTGAACTAGTATAAAGACTCTTCCCTTAAAGCATCATTTTGTAGAATTGAAAAGGCATAACTATGAAATCTTGCCTTAAGGTATTTTAATATCCTATGAAATCTTGTCTTAAGGCATAACTTTTGCCTATGTATTGAAAAGGCATAGTTCTATATTCTATGTAGTTCCTTTTCAGACATAGTTTTGGAGTATAATTTAATTTATACAAAACTATGCCGGACAAGGCATACTTTATAGGATACTACAGAACTTATGCCTTAAGACAAAACTTTTGCCCGAATAGGCATAATTTGCTAGAAATCCTGCCTTGCGATTTTTTTTATACTCTGCTGGGGTTCGAATTTTCGGCCACTTAAAGTGCCGAAGGGCAAAAATTAAAGACCAGCGATTTGAGGGGCAAAAATTAAAGACCACCCCCAAAATAGGGAATTTATGCCAATGACTCGTATATTTGTGCCCAAAGTATAATTGTCGGGTTATATTTGGACCAAAGTATAACAAAGGTAATTGACCCTTTCCGATAGTATAGGTGTATATTTGGTCCTTTTCCGTTTTCATAAGGGAAAGTTACATAAATACTAGTAAATGAATATGATATTTCATAATCTACAAATATTAATTAAATTACATAATCTACAAAATATACTATATAGGGTATATATGATTTTATACCATAAATAAAGAATGTTGCTATGAATAAAAGGCTAAAAATAAGGAGTTTCATATATTCATGATAACCAAATTAAATACATATCAAAACACTTTAATTGCTTTTCTAAAAATCTCCAACTTACTTAGCTATCTAATCCATAAACAAGTATATTACTGTTTATATGATATTTATGTATACAATTCTTTGTACAAGTATATATATTATTATACTTATATATTACATATATTTCACTATTATATATTATATAATTTTATTTCATATATATATATATATATATATATATATATATATATATATATATATATATATATATTATTGAATTCATATATCAGGTATATATTTTATACTATATTAAATATATACAAATTTAAATTTTACTGAGTTAATTTTCCTATTTCATGGGAGAGAGAGAAAACAATTGAATAATAAATATGTGATGCAGAAAGTAAGCCAAGTTTTATGGGATGGGGTGTCAATTATTAATTAAGATCCTATTTTAGTGGTAATCCATAAGTAATTAGAATTTTAGGGAAGCCAAGTTTTCCATTTTAATGCATTTCATAGAGATATTTAAGGGATATATGAAAAATTGTACACAATGTAATTAAAAAGATAAAAATTAGATTTATGTTATAAAATAATAAAACAAGAACAAAAATATTGTAGAGAAAGAGAAAAGAGAGGAGATATCTTTATTTTTCTTGAGGGATTGGTTTACAATGAAAGAGAACCTCTATATTTATAGGGAAAAAGTGACTTGATCCCAAAGTCACTAACCCTAATATTTCTCCTAAAGATAGACATCCACAATAATAAATAATATTTATAACAATTTAATTGTATTTATGTAATTTTCTTAAAATAATTGTAACTTTTTTAAACATCTTTTTAAAAAGTTGTATTTGTGTAAGATTCCCTTTTCATAATGTAAAACGAATCAGAATGAATTTTGAATAATAGAAACCTATAGCGCGAATGACTATTTAAGACGTCTCCAAGGGGCATAGTTCACAATTTAGACCAGCAATGACTTGTTAAAAAGGGTCAAGGAACGACCCTAGAGTCCTAGACAAAGAGGCCAGAAGACCCCTGAAGTCTTGCATTAACAAATTAAAGGCGCTGATTAAGCTAAATGAACGTTATATTAGAATTATTATACCTCAATCCCAAATGATAGACGACTACAAATCCAGCTAGAACAATTCGTTCGCAATGGCAAATACTTGTAACTTTAATTAGCAAAATTTTTGCAATCACAACTACATATGAATAGATTTACGTGCCTCCATCAAGAGGATTAGAACAAATTAAAAAGAGAGATATTTAACTTATATAACTCTACCCGGTTCATAAATATGTTACTACTAGGAAATGTGCCCGCGCTTCACGCGACCATAAATTATCTCTTTTAAAATAACAGAAAGCAACTTCTTGTTTAAAAAATTAAAAATGTTGAGAATATTTTTTCTTGATATATTATTGTGTGCATAAAAATGATGAATGTTCGACTTCCCGGCATACTATACACCTAAATGCTTTCAAAAAATTTATGAAATTAAAATTTTTACAATGCGAAAAACAAAACAAAAACAAATACTATAATGTAAGACATCTCTAAAAAATCTAAAACAAATTTATAAGAAAAAATGCTTGTGCAAAAAAATAGTTTTGGTTAAAGCATCAGAGTTGCAGTTATACACAGGTGGACTCTTCGAGGAGTAAATACATCAATCATCCTGTGCGCGCACTAATAAAATTAAAATATTTGTACTTATCAATCTAGGTCACTTATATTACACATAACAAATTTCTTAAAGCCATTATGAAGATAGTGTCAAGAATTCTTTTTAAAATTATTTTCAATGTACACTGCGCTTTATGAAGCGTTTTATGAATTTTCCTCCAACTCTAGAGTCAATATCCCGCTGTATAGTTTAAAATACATTGAAAAATTATTTTCTATTAGTAAATCACTGAATCAAGTGATTTAGGGCATGTCATACAGTAAACGAATTATATAAAGTATCAAACAAAAGGGAAAGTCACATAAATACAACTTTTTAAAATGGTAATTAAAAAGATTACAACGACTTTCTAAAAATTACATAAATATAACTTATTCACTTTCTCTTTCTCCCCCACAAAAAAAAAAAAAAAAATCTATGAAAAGGTATGAGATAGAATGTGGTATCATGAACTAACAGCCAACATGGGTGCCTTAGCATTTCAATATGGAAATCTTGAAAAGAAAAAAATATAGAATGTAATTTTCCAAATAAACAAAACAAAATCAACTTCAAATTTCATCTTCTATCTACCGTTTTAAAAGAAAAAAAATTCTTTTTTCCTTCTGTTGACACCCAATTATGGCTCATCGTGCTTGAAATTAATGTCTGAGGGATCCCTGATTGTTAAATCGCACAAAATACAACTTTTCACACATTTTTTCAATTTTAACACAATTTATTGATAATTATCCATATTTATGCAGATTAGGATTTTTATCAATTTATTGTCGTTTAAATTAATTTCAATAATAATTACTTTTTCACAATCACCTGCACATACACGGCGCAACACTGCAATTTTATTTTAGTAAATGATTAGCTTGTTTAATTTCTTTACAACACAATACATTTCTTTTTAATATCTTTACAAGACAATACATTTTTCAAAATATCAATCACATTTCTATTTACATATTTTAATTGCATATTAATACTTACTTTTTTTACATGTATATTAGTTACTCAATCCGTTTCAATTTATGAGAACCTATTTCTTTATTAGTCCGTTCAAAAAAGAATGACCTCTTTCTATATTTGGAAACAATTTATCTTTATGCAATGATTTAGAGCCACACAAAATATATGTGAGTCATCTAACACCACAAGTTTAAAAGTTTTCTCTTCTTTCTTAAACTCCATGTCCAATCAAATGAGTTCACATAAATTAAAATAGAGGGAGTATAATTTAATAAAGTTTGTCAATACAAAAACTAATAGACATGTTAATACTTACTTTTTTTTACATGTATATTAGTTACTTATAATTTAATACAGTCTGTCAATACAGAAAATCAGAAGATTTTATGGCAAACACAATTAATTCAGATATTTTTTGTAAAATTACCCATGATATCCCCTATTCTTACTCCCAACTCCCAAGAAAAAGGGAAACATGTTACTTTAATTTTGGCTTTTTTCAAAAGCCACTATTGAACATATTTATTTTTTCTTTATCTACACCTTCTTTTTCAAACTTCTCTACACTTGTTTTCTAACTTGGAAGACCTTTGTTTCTTTGTCCTCTTACCTAATTTTGAAGATTTTGCTCATCTTTCTTTTTAAACTCTTTCGTGCCTCTCTTTCTTGGAAAAAAAAGGGGCAGTTAGACGGATAAATATAAAAGTTTACCAATGGCTTCAGTGGAGAAAGGAAACGTTGGTATAGGAATTAGGGGTGGGCGTTCGGTTTTTCGGTTCGATTTTATCAAACTTCGGTTTGGCTATTTCGGGTTCGATTTTTTGAAGGTAGACACCAAATACCGAACCAAACTAGTTCGGTTCGGTTATTTCGGTTTTGGTTTTTTAAAGTTCGATTCGGTTCGGTTTTGATTTTTTAAAGTTCGATTCGGTTCAGTTTCGGTTTTTTTAATTCGGTTTTTTTAATATAATATTAGAAGCGATTCCATTGACACTAATTCATATTCTCAAAAGCAATAAAACATAAAACTGATAAATTGAAATCAAAATCAAACAAACAAGATACACAAGAACAGAAAACTATAATCATGACATAGATTACTAGGTGTTATATACATACCGTAAAATAATTAAGAAAACACATAAAGGACATACATTAATCCTAAAGAGACATCCTAGTTACCGTTCTTTGTTAAGGATATTTGATTTTTTCAATTGAAGTGGAAAATTAGAGATACAAATGCAAAAGAGGACTTATTACAATTGGATTTTTTTTTGCTTTAAACTTAATGGGCCTGGACTATTTTAATTTTTTTGGGTAATGTATTAAATTTCGGTGTGCGTTCGGTTTTTCGGTTCGGTTTTATCAAACTTCGGTTCGGCTATTTCGGTTTCGGTTTTTTGACGATGGACACCAAACACCAAAACAAACTAGTTCGGTTCGGTTCAGTTCGGTTTGTTGAAGTTTCGTTTCGGTTCGGTTCGATTTTTCGATTTTCGGTATTTATGCCCAACCCTAATAGGAATAGGTGAATTAATTGAGCAATAACTAATGAGAGAGAAAAGTTAAATTGGACACCTTAAAAGGTAAGTTTCAGTAACTAAGGAGAGAGAAAAATTAAAATTATTTTTAAAAGGAGAAGTTTCAGTAACAATTAAGTAGAGAGAAAGTAAAAGTATCCGTAAAAGACAAGTTTTTGAAACTTGGAGACTACCATTCTGAGAGGTTATGTCAAATTGTTTTATTACTAATTAATCAATTAATTAATTAATACAATTTAAAAATGAGAATAAAGAAAAAAACTGAGAATAAAGATAAATAGATTTGTTGGCTTTAGAGGCATGCCAAGTCAGCGGGCCTATGTCCTAGCTTTATAATATATATATATATATATATGACACATTTTGTGTATCTAAAACTCTTTTAACTTAAAATTTTCATTTTTACCCTTAGAAGCATGCTTTTATAACCATACAAAAGTTATGGGATGTTCAGTACCAAAAGTTCTAACGGCACTTTTAAAATGTGATACAAGTTTTTTTTCTCTCATACATATCGTACCTAGTCAAACACACTCATATAAAATGTTATAGAGAGAATAGTAGCTATACAATGAATATTGTGAAATTAATTGGGAAAAGGGCCAAATATACCTTATACTGCTTGGCAACTGAAAGTGCCAGCACCTAGCATGGTCTGTGAAAGAATCAAACAAGAGGTGTACATAAGAGATAAAAGTAAGAAGAGGAGAAAGGAAAGTAGGAAGGGAAGACAGTGGATAGATAGCCTTTATCAATCAAGTAGTTAGTGTTACTTATTTGTTTACATATATTCTAAGACTATAGGGATGCCTCAGTCTTAGTAGCAATATAGGAAATTTGTATTTTGTTGTCCGGTGATCAATAATAATCTTTCTTTTCACCAGAAAAACAAAAATACCTTATACTATGAGAAATGATTTAAATATACCCCTCATTATACTTTCAGTCCAAATATATCTCTGCCGTTATATTATTGGTTCAAATATACTCTCTTCCGTTAAAGTTGTTCAAGGTGGGCATCCAATCTTACATGGCACTGACATTTGATAAGGTGGATGTCACGTGGCATGCCACATCGGCACCCCTAACTCATTTTACCTGTCCTTTCTATTTGTTTTTCCGCCACTAAAATTTCCTCCCCCTTCCACCGTCATTGCCACCGTTACCGCTGAATATCTTCATATAGCTTGCGTTGTTGCGTGGGGAAAGGAATGAACTTGTGCATGAGTAGAGAGTAACTTTCAAGACTCTGTGTCTAATCAGCTCACGAGTCAAGCCCTTTAACCAGTCGTTACGGCAGGACTCAATTTTGTGACCCTAAATACTCTTTGCATTTTACTTATTAATATGATGGAAATTGATAAGCTGTTACTCGAACAACTAGAGTTTGCATCATTTTGGAAACTCAACAAAATGGTTCAGCTTCCTCACAAAATTGCATGTTTTTATGTTTGTGGACTAATATTTACATTAGCCACTGCCCAAACTACCACTAATACAACCAAATTAATGCCAACGCCCCACACCATCACTAAAGGTGCCAATATCACAAAACCAGGATGCCCTAAGCAGTGTGGGAACGTTACGGTTCCATACCCGTTTGGTATTGGCACAGGATCTGGTTGCGCCATTAATTCGGGTTTTGAGTTATGTTGCAACATTTCTAATGATGGTTCTGAAAAACTCCTCATAGGAAACACTGAGGTCTATGACATATCCGACGCTGAGGTGCGCATCTCCAGTTGCATAGATCGGAGATGTTACAACTCCGCCGGAGATGTCCTTTCGGACGAGCCCGCGTGGAATAATTTTTCACCATCAACACCATATAGTTTCTCTGAGCTGAACAGGTTTACTGCTGTTGGTTGTGAAGCTGCTACCATGACGGCATTTAACTTTGATTATGGTTGCAACCCCCGCTATATCAGCCAGGACGATGTGGTGGAAGGAGAATGTACGGGCAAAGGCTGCTGCCAGGTATAAATACCCAAGGGCTTGAAATACTATAGCATAACCATGTCTACCACAAGAAATTACAATGTTTCTTCTTTTTATCAATGCGGGTATGCATTTTTGGCCGAGGCAAAGCGCTTCCATTTCAGAGGGCTAAAGGACCTGAGTGATCCTAATTTTAAAGAGAGGACTAAAGCCAGTGTGCCCATTGTGCTCGATTGGGCCATTGGAAATCTTACGTGCATTGAAGCACAGACGAGTGAGGATTATGCTTGCAGGCAAAACAGCGAGTGTGTTGATTCAGACACTAGCCTTGGTGGCTAGCTTTGCTGCTATAGAGTTTCACTTGTAGCATTTCAAATTTCAGGAAAATTTCCTAAAGTTCATGTTTCTTAACTTTAAGCTGCGACTATTTTTCAATTGCTTTGCAAATGAAGATTAATTTATGTACATTAAATCATTAATGTGGATCCATCTGTGCTTGAAAAAGTTTTCTATCTTAAAATCATAATGCAGAATTGGAAAGCCCAAAAGTTCAATGAAATACAATAAATTAGTCCAAACAATCCGTAAATGACAGACTCTGTCTCTAGAATATGTAGGTTTCGAAGTTCTTGATTTGCTAATAGCTTTAATATGTAATATAAAAATTTCAACAATAACTTCATTGTGTTGCAAAGAATAAAACCTACCAGAATTTCAAAGATAAAAGAAGCAAAATTTTTATTTTTATTATATATAAGTTTCCAGTAGGGACTAACACAGCAATGAATATTTGTATCAAAAGCTATATAAATTGTACACTTTAATCAACCATTTTTTATCCCACGTGGACATATGTCATAGTGCTGAATATTTATTCTCTTCTCATGTATACACGTATGCACTTCAATTTTAATTCTCCGGCACATTTATTTCCTCTGTGCACTTTTACTTGTTCACTTTTGACTTTTTATGTTTTTTAAGAATTAATAAAGTACTCCCTCCGTCCCATATATTACTTGGCCACATTGCTAAAAATTTCTAATATTTCTATTATATATAAGTGTCCAAGAGGGGCGAACACGGCAACAACAAATTGTACAAAAAGCTGTCTGAGTTGTACACTGAATTTAGACTTATTTCAATTGTACTTGGTTTCTTTCCTTTTTTTTTTTTTTTTCAGTTGTGGGTCTACTTCATTTAACAAGTACTACTACTTGATTTGCCACCTATTCTCTGTACACGTGTATTCCACTTTTACGTTATCATATTTCTTTACTTCTGCACTTCGTTTTATTACTCTATTATAGAAAGCACATGAAATTGTACTCTAAGCAGGGACTAACATGTATACATTTCAAAAGTTTAACATTAATTTTACCTATTGTATGTTTACTTTTTAAGTCCTCGCATGTCCGCTATGTCTCAATTATCCTTTCATTTCCTTCATTTGGCATATAGTCCCTCTGTCTCAATTTGCGTGTCTAAGTTTGACTAGACACGGAGTTTAAGAAATAAAGATAGACTTTTGAATCTTGTGGTTCTAAATTAAAAATGTGTTTAATATAATAAAATATCCTTTGAATCTTGTGATTATAAACTTGACACGTAGGATATTTGAATTGTCAACTTACTAAATATAAAAAGAGGCGGACATAACCAAAATAAGATAAGTTTTAACAACAATTGAGAAATTAAGAGGAAAAATAAGAGGAAAAAAAACAAATGCTGCTTGGTGGTTCATATAGTTGGTACTCTGAATTTGAGATTTTCTTTTAATTTTTCCTGTTTAAATTAGAGTTTTGTTATTAATTTTGATAAGTTTATTCTACAAATTTCTTTGTTAATTAGATCTAACGCAGTGTCTCAATTGTCCTTTCATTTGGCATATACTCCCTCTGACTTAATTTAAGTGTCTAAGTTTGACTAGACACGGAGTTTAACAAATAAAGATAGACTTTTGAATCTTGTGGTTCTAAATTAAAAATGTGTATAATATAATAAAATATCCTTTGAATCTTGTGATTATAAACTTGACATGTAGAATTTTTGAATTGTCAACTTATTATATATAAAAAGAGGCGGACATAACCAAAATAAGACAAATTTTAATAATAATTGAGAAAGTAAGGGGAAAAATAAGAGGAAAGGAAATAAAATATGGAGACTCACTAAGGAGAATCGCGATATACTTTGTAAAATATACAAATCATAAAAATTAACTAAAGTGAATAACTAAATTAATTATGTTAGATCCCGTGGATCGCGCGTACATAGTTTGATAGTTACTTTACAAAGGTGGAATTTCAGTCACTAGGCTCCGCCATTCTTGTGGGTCCACTGTAATGGCTAACATAATTTGGCAACTAAAGGCACGTGTAAGAGGGTAGAATGGTCCACATGATCAAAAGTTTATGAAGAGGCAACAGTACCAATACAAAATTAACCAATCAAAATAGCACAGAAGTGTATAATGTCATATTTACCCTCTTTGGACAGCTAGCACACATGTTGACGGAGTGCTGCCTGCAAACTCCCTCTTATAGAATAAGAGAATTTGGCAATAACTGAAAAAGTGTTTTAAAGAAAGAAGTAAGGGAAAATCTCATAACTAGTGAGATTAGAGCCCTTTTTTGCAAAAAAAAAAAATAGTGATATTAGTTCTTTTCAAAATGTACCAATCTTTTCTTTTAAAATGTAGCATGTACACTGTATGCGCGCATACAATATCAAAGTATATGTATTGGTACACTGTATATATTACGATATATATACCGATCGCGATTCATTATATATATAAATGTATATACATTGCATACAAGAATTGTGTCACGACCCGACTAGGGCCGCGACGGGTACCCGGGACTAACCATCGAGCACCGCTCGTTTCCTCACTCGTCATAACCATTTTACATTTCTTTATCATTCATAATCTCATAATCATAAGACAACCATTTTTCATTTGACAACACAAATGATTTTATTATACATGTGCCCCTTAGGCCATCAAAATAACATATACAAATATAACATAGTAATCTTGTGAGACCATCTAACCCACACTGCGCGTCTACGAGCCTCTACTGACATATTATACATATAGACAGAACAAGACTCCGTCGTGCGCGAAATACATAAAGGAACCAAAAGAATAAACATAAGCACCTCCGAACAATGGAGTGCTCTCAATCAGCTGACAGCTACTAAGAATCCGGATCAAGCTCACCTCCCTGTCTACCTGTGGGCATGAACACAGCGTCCGAAGAAAACGGACGTCAGTACGAATATTGTACTGAGTATGAGAGGCATAAACAGTAACAATATATCAATGAAATATGAAGGCATCAATGAGATAAGGAGGCATCAAGAAAGATGTTACACCTCAGAAAAAAAAAATTGAGTCCATGAAATAATTATGCGGATGAACAGTAACACGGGAACAGTAGACGCGGATGAACAGTAACACAGGAACAGTAGACGCGGATGAACAGTAACACGGGAACAGTAGACGCGGATGAACAGTACTCGGTGAACAGTAAAAAACTGGAAAGTAAAAACCGAAAAATCTGATTTTTTTTCTTCATTTTTACCCCTCTCTCTCACCCTAAACTCTCTCTAAACCCTCCCAAACCCTCCTAAAATCTCTCTAAATTTTTCAAGTTGAAGTCCTCCAAATCAAACCAAGATTTCATCTTAGGAATTGGAAACTAGTTAAGAAAGGATTATAGTATTTGGTGCTTGATGTGTGGCTGATTATTGAAGCTTGGAGCTAGGATTTTAGTTGAGTATTCTGGGCAATAAGGTATGTAATATACTCTATTCTTGTTAATTAAGTTATTCATGGGAGAATTTCCTAGTTTAAAGTGAAGGGAATTATGTTATGAAGTCATAGATTAGTTGGTTGATATGATTGCCTTGAGGGTTGTTTTTTTATTGGAACTTTGAGAGATTTCTAGGTGATTATATTGCTATATGAGGTTGTTGATATTGTTGTTGATGTTGTTCTTGAATTTGGAAGAATAAAGTGTATAATGAAATTTTACCCAACTCCATATCTGGAATGTATGAAATAAAGATATTGTATACAAAGCGTATACCGGGCTGTTTTGTGCCGATACTTGGGGCTGTTTTATGTAATTTTCGTGGCTGCTTTATGACAATATTTTGGAGCTGTTTTATGTAATTTTCGTGGTTATTTTGTGACTATATTTTGGAGCTGTTTGGTATAATATTTGTGGTTGTTTTGCGATGATATTTTGGGGACTGTTTTATGGTCGTTATAGATTGTTTTGAGGGCTGGAATATCGGAGGATTGGCTGTAGTTGTTGTTGTTATATTATGAATATACGGAAATAAAGAAGTGTATACAAGCATTGACATCCGAATGTATATTGGGCTGTTTTGGGAGTAATTTAAGAATGGATTTAAGTCTAGTTTGATATGAAATTGTTGGTATTGTTGTTGTTGGTATTTTGATTGATGTTTGGCTAAGTTGGAATTTCGAGGATTGTTAAGTTTACAGGGGAAATGCTGCCCAATTTTCTCTAGAATTTACGACGCGTTCTTATAGTCGATTAACTAATGTTAATACAAATTCTCCCGTGAAGGTAACGACGTGACATTGGGGGAGGGAAAGTGAACGACAACATAGCTAAACGACAAAGGTATGTGAGGCTAGTCCTTTCAATCTAATGGCATGAATCCTATAGCATAAGTTTTTTTCCTCTTCATGAGTTCTTATTTTCCGGAAAGCTAGAAGCCTAAGTCCATAAATGTCTATATAAGATAAGAGATAAGAGATATGATATGATGATACCATATTGATAATGATGCTATTTATTTCTTACACTCACCTTATGTACTAATTCCTTCAAGGTGAGGCAGAATGTCAATAATTGCTCCATAATGAAATCGGGGGATCACGACCTTACGCCACCCCGACAGAGTATAGTTGATCTTGAGTCTTATGCATGTACTATGATAAGCATATTATGATAAGCATATTATTACAAGTATTTTTTTTATGAGTATGTCATGATCATATTACACCGCGCCTAGTTGGCCGGGCAGTCACCGCCAAGGCGGGCAGCTATACGGATACATCATGACCTTTTGGCATTGGCAGACACCACTAGTGGGCGGCATGAGATGGTACCCCGGACGCGGGAGGCCTGGAGGCGGGCTAATGTTATTGACTATCACACCGTTCCGATATGGACGGGCAGCTTGCATATTATACATATATGAAATTATGATGAGTATGAGTAAGACAGCATGCATTACTTCTTTTATGATTGTCATTCAGATTCAGATGTTTCATATTGATGATCACATTATATTATCACTGTCTTTCTTTATTATTTATGCCTCTCATACTCAGTACAATGTTCGTACTGACGTCCGTTTTCTATGGACGCTGTGTTCATGCCCACAGGTAGGCAGGGAGGTGAGCTTGGTCCAGACCCTTAGTAGCTGTCAGCTAATTGAGAGCACTCCATTGTCCGGAGGTGCTTATGATTCTTCTTTGGTATATATGCATATTTTGGACACGAGGGAGTCTTGTTCCTTCTATATGTTTAGTATGTCAGTAGAGGCTCGTAGATACGCAGTGTGGGTCAGATGGTCTCACAAGATGTTATTATTATGTATATATTATTTTGATGGCCGAGAGGCAAATGTATATAAGTATTTATGTTTCTATATAAAA
The DNA here is from genome assembly GCF_019175385.1 of Lycium barbarum. Lineage (NCBI taxonomy): Eukaryota > Viridiplantae > Streptophyta > Magnoliopsida > Solanales > Solanaceae > Lycium > Lycium barbarum. Next base: position 114,124,707 of record NC_083344.1, on the reverse strand, counting down.
TATGATTTTCCTACAATTCGTGTATAAAATTGGTAAAAGGGCATTAAATGAGTAAGATGAGTATTAGAACGAGTGGTGCTCGGTGGCTAGCCCCGGGTACCCGTCACGGCCCCTAGCTGGGTCGTGACAAAAGAGCAATCTGTACTGGCTATCAAATATAACTGAAATAATGCATGCTGACTTACTCATAATCATTATCATGTCATGTATGTATACACATATAAGCTGCCCGTCCATATAGGTACGGTGTGATAATGTATAAGCTGCCCGTCCATGTAGGAGCGGTGTGATAATCATAGCCTGCGTCCAGGCCTCCCGCGTCCGGGGTATAAGCTGCCCACTATAGTGGTGTGCACATCTACGTGCCTGCCCGGCCGACTATAGCGCGGCGCGGTGTGAGAAAATACATACATATATATATATATATAAAGCATGCACAAGAGCCCAATAAAAAGTCATAACTATATCGGAGCGACGTAAGGTTGGTGGCTTCCGACGTCATTATGGAACATGTATTGACATCTTGTCTCACCTTGAAGGAATTAGCTTATAAGGTGAGTGTAAGCAATAAATAACATCATTAACATCATAGGATCATCACAACATGAATATTGGGATTTATAAACTTTACTCATTACCTTGTGTGGCTAATTATGGATATAGACTCATATTTTCTGGAACTTAAGGGAACTCATGGATAAAAAGAGAGTCAAGCTATAAGATTCATGCCATAGAAAGAAAGGACTAGCCTCACATACCTTGAACTCTATTTAATGTCCAACGTCTACTTCTCGAGCTCGCAGGTCTAAAATTAAGATAACATAGGCCATAGTTAGATTATCCACATCACTTACTAACCAATCCAAGTACGAATGAAACTTAACAAAATTCGGGCAGCATTTCCCCTATAAACTTAACAATCCTCGAAATTCCAACTTAGCCAAACATCAATAAAAATACCAACAACAACAATACCAATATTTCCATATCAAACTATAATTAAATTCATTCTTAAATTACTTCCAAAATAGCCCACACGATAATAATAAACAACAACAACAATTAATTTAACAACTCCCAATTGTCACCCCGTAAGTTTCCATCCAAAATATGGCCATGACTCAGATAAGCTTAACCACATAATGGAAAATAAAAATATTACCTTTGATAACCAGAGCCGGCCCTTCCAAATCCTCCTTCCCCTTTGAGCAACTTCTACTTTACAATCACAATGAGATAATCAAGCTAACTAGCATCACGGGCATTCCGAGAGGGAGATATGTGTTATTCTCATGTGTCTTTTTTTTTTTTTTTTGAATGTTGTAAGAACTCAATTGAGAGGCTGTTGTATATTGGTTTTGCTTTACAACCTTAAAGGGAAGGTCCCCAACGTAGAACATGTGTAGCAGCCCATATTTTATAAGAAAGGGACAAAGAAAATAAAAAGTAGATACCTTTAATAATACTCCCCCTAGGCACGTGTAACTCATCATAATTACTCATGCAAACTTTATCACTTTACCAAGCAACAACATCCGTATGTGTCATGCAATTAAATACATTGCTGGCACTTGTCCATCACGCATGGACCCTATTTATATTATTTACTCCACAATCCAAGATAAATTCTTAATCACAATTTATTTAAATAGCAATAATTTTAGCACACTTCCTACACTCATTATCATAATCATGTAGTAAAACATAGTCCATAGCCTCTTTATACACACACCAAATATTATTTTCAATCACCATCATTCCACTTTCGAGTCTTAAATAATTTTGGGACGTCATTCCTTTTACACATTGATCTGTTGATCCCCATACTTAATATGACCAAATCCTCAAGGCTCGGATAAATTGGAAATGGGTCTGGTCGTGATCCCTCTCAACTATTGTCACCTCGTCCTTTGTTTTGTCGGTGTCTTAAAAAAAAATGAGGACTTTGACACATGAAATGGCCTTTGTTTTCTTTAATACAAGTTAAAGTAAAGTGGCTTTCTACTAAATGATAAAAGTTGATCTCATAATTCCCTTTTATGACCAAGTAATACACATGTATGAAATGTAAGGATTGTCATTTGGTTTTGAATATGTGTGCCAGCTTGCACACTCGAAGTCTCCAGCGAAACAAAAAAATTATTACTTTCATTGCATGTATGCGTCCTTATGTGGAACTATCCCATGTTGCTACTGATCACATTAATAATGGTCCAAAAATATTTAGCTTAACCTCTAATCTTTCCAACACATACCAAACATGGTTTTAAACACTTACAACCTTAAGAATAATAATTCTCTCTGAGCATACATAGTACTTATGACTTATCTTAACATACGAAAACACGAGATGTAACAAATTGCATCTATAATTTAGAGATATGTGTATCAATGTATTTATGCTATAAAAGTAAAACATAGCTATGTATTGTAATTAGTTTAAAGTACTGCTAGAAAGTACAATTATGGAGTATAATTAGTTACATTAGGCAATTTTTCCAAGAAGTAATTGCATTATTTTCAGTATGATTTATGATTCTCCTTTAATTTTTGAAATTTATGCCTGTTGTCCTTGAAGTACCGACAATCACTAATTTTAGTCCTTATAATATCTCATCAAACATATCTAATCTTTAATTAATCAAAATATACACTTTTAATTCCTCTACTAGTGAATTTTCACAAGTTTAACGAATTACTAATGCTATTAAACCATTCAATGATCAATGCTTTGTTAAATTCGTGTTATTTTACTCCGGGTTTAAGAATATTATATTTTTAAAAATAATCTGAATATATAATTTAATCTAAATACATTATTCCCCCTATTTTAATTTGTTTGTCTGGTTTTGAGACTTGACACGGAGTTAAAGAAATTAAAGAAAACTTTTGAATCTTGTGGACTTAAACTAAAGATATATAGAATGTACCAAAATGTCTTTTAATTTTGTGGCCTTAAACATGTCACGTGGAAATTGGAATTAAAGAGTTGTCAAAAAGGGAAAGACCCGTTCTTTTTTAAACGGAATAAAAAGGAAAGTAAAACAAATTAATTGAAATAGTGGAAGTATTTATTTAAAAATATCACAATGTAAACTCTTGTTAAATACTAATGGACTAATACGACAATCAATTTATTTGGTTTTGCCAGATATTGATGAATGTGCAGATCCAAGCACCAACTCATGTGAAATGAACTGCACAAACACCCTGGGAAGTTATAATTGTTCTTGTCCTAATGGATATACTGATGATGGCAAAAAGGATGGTCGTGGTTGTATTGCTTCGTACTCTGAGTTTCCATGGATCAAGTTCTCTATAGGTAAATATCTTGGAAGACTTTCACAACCAAATTAAGATACTAGTATTACTTTACCATGCTAGAAAATGACTAATTAGGAAGTATGACGTTCTCTTTTACTGCATGGTGCATATCACTAATTATTTTTTCACCTCATTTCAAACTATTTTTGCAAGCTTTTCTTATTTAATTGACATTTTAGTTTTAGATGTTTTCTTTTACAACACAAAATATGTGGCAGAGAAGTATTTTATTTTCCCTTAAAATTAATGTTTTGTATGTCCTTATTACGAAATAAATGAAACGTATTTATTCATTTGGTCTATGATACAAAACTTTCTTTTATGTGTTTGAAACAGCCACTCGAAAATCAATTTGTTAGCATACACACACTCAATAGCAAAATGTAATGAGCACATTCCTGTACATTTGAGTTGAAATAGACAATAAATGTTCAATTCCACTAATTACACAGGTATGGGAGTCGGCTTTATGTCCCTAGCGATTGTGATAACTTGGCTTTAATTCAGTATCAAGAAAAGAAAATTGATTAAAGTCAGAGATAAATTCTTCCAGCAAAATGGTGGTTTATTATTGAAACACAGAATCTTCACTAACGAGGGTGGTGTGGAAGCCAAAAAAGTTTTTACTGCTGAGGAGCTCAAGAAAGCTACAAACAATTATGCTAATGACAGAATTATCGGTCGTGGTGCCAATGGGATTGTATACAAAGGCTTGTTGTCTGATAAACGCATAGTTGCTATTAAAAGATCTAAAATTGTGGAGGAGAGTCAAATAGAGCAATTTGTAAATGAGGTGCTTATTCTTACTCAAGTCATGAACCATCGGAATGTGGTGAGGCTCTTCGGGAGTTGTTTAGAAGTTGAAGTTCCTTTGTTGGTGTATGAGTATGTCTCTGAAGGAACTCTTTACGAGCACATTCACAATCAACATGGAAAGTCACCTTGGTTATCTTGGCAAAACTGTTTGAGAATTGCGACAGAGATAGCAAGTGCACTTGCTTACCTTCATTCATTTGTATCCATGCCTATAATTCACAGAGACATCAAGTCTGCCAACATATTGTTAGACAATGATTACATAGCTAAAGTGGCAGATTTTGGAGCTTCAAGGTTAATTCCTTGAATCAAACTCATGTGGCTACATTAGTTCAAGGGACGTTAGGGTACTTGGATCCTGAATATTTCAGCACAAGTCGATTGACGGAGAAAAGTGATGTTTATAGCTTTGGAGTCGTTCTAGCTGAACTTTTGATGGGGTTGAAACCTATCATTAGAGCTAGAAACGAAGTGGACATGAATTTGGCGGATTTTTTTTGTTTTGTCCATGAATAAGAATCTCTTGTTTCAAATTCTTGATCGTCGTGTTTTGCGAGAAGGGAGTCTTGATCAACTTCAAACGGTAGCTGAGCTGGTGAAGAACTGCCTTCGCTCGCATGGAGAAGATAGGCCTACAATGAAGGAAGTGGCCGGTGAACTTGAAGGTATGAGGAAATTAACTAGGAACCCTTGGTTGAATCAACATGGACATGAAGAGAATGAGGACGGATCATCAGATCTTTACACGATTCCAATTAACTCTAGGTAATGTAGATTCGTCCAGTTTGTCCGGAAAATAGAATTCGGATAGCTCTCATGTATTAATGTTGAATCCTATTGATAGTCCAAGTTGGTCCAAATTCTAGGCGACTAATAATGATATAAGATTGTATGTTACTTTCCCCGTCCCTCTGTTTTTTTCATAATGAATGTATTAATGTAAGTTTCTTTCCTTTCATTTTTAGTTTTTCTTTTGTTCTCAGGGGTTTTCTTTTTGTTATTCTTCTTTTTAGTGTTGGAGGAATGTAAAATAGAATACGTTCAAACATGAAAATTAAGCACTTGGGCTTGGATGAACATAAACGTCCCCCCTAAATATAATTTAATTTAATTTAATTTAGATTAGCTCTATGCCTTTTGGATGTTTAAAGTGAGTGTTATTAAGACTTCTTGTCTTGGGCCTTTTAGCACTACATCAAAACCTAAGTATGCCTTTGTGAAAGCTGTGAAAAAGGAAGTTCCGTGTCAAGCTTTTTTAGGACATAGGTTGCAGAATGATAAGTAACTTAATCACTATGCTTTATTCAGGGCTGGTGATGCAAAAGATGCTCTTGAGCCTACCCTAAGCCATTTCTTAGAATATAAAATGTCCACTGACAACAAGTAGAAATTAATGCCTGCTTTGAAGTAGGAACAATCTATATATAATAGAAAGCTAGACATAAAAACGGTAATGTGGCACTCTCTAAAGCCAAGAAACCTATTTATCTTTTTTCTCCTTTTTTTGCAATTTTTTCCTCTTCATCCTATTAATTTAGCTTATTTAAAACAGCCACAATCATTTTTATTTTTTTAATTAACCTGAACATTTAATTCATGTCTATGCCTTTTCATGTCATCCGTTTTGCTCTTTTCTTGGTTCATGGATCAACATTCAACAACCATTTTAATCTCCAATTAAATTGAGCAATTAATGCAGTCTAATGTCTATGCTTTTTGTCTTCTTCCATATTCGTTTCTCCTCAATTTTTTCATTCATGTGGCGTGACACCATCCCAAAAGTAACATTTTATATTTTAATGTTTTCTTGATTTGAAATTGTGGAGAAGATTGAGGTGTTGAATTGTGATGTATTGAAGAAGGAAAAGATTGTGTTTGAGGGTAAAAGTAGAGAGAGTTTCGGATAAGAGTGAGTAATGGAGCTGCATGGCTGCCAAATGGGAAAACAAGAAGTGCAATATGAAGTTTAGTAGTCTTTTTTTTGTTCTTCTTCTTCTTCAGTTTGATCAAGTGAAGGTTTAAACCTTTTTCCAAGTTTAGTTTTGTAATAAGTTCGCTCTATATTATTATGTATGATAAATTATATGTATTCGTTTCAATAAATTATTTGATTTGTTATTATTTTGTGTTAGATTGAGATAAGATTATGTATTATGTACAAGAAGATAGAGAAGTCAAAGGAATTAGAATGTAAATCTTTACTTTGCATGGTCAGTGTATTTTACTTTTTATTTTGCATAATCACAATTTGATTTGTGAGATTCATGTGTTATTAGATATTCTATCTTGGTTGAACTTATTTGCATCTATCATCTTCCAGCATATTCAAATGGACCCATTTCTTTACAGTGAAAGGTATGCATCGTTTTAGTTGAAAACTTTACTCTTTTGAATCTCATAATTAATCTTACTCAACATTTGTTAAATTTTAGAAATTTGTGTTATGTCATCTACACCGAGGAGCCTGCTCGATGGTATCTACCTCAACATTGGATGCATTTCTTCTAAGGTAATTATATACTCTTCAAATTCATGATTTTTTTCTACTTCTTAGTTTGCTTTAATTTCTTTTACAAAGAACAATTTTTTTTATTAGATATGTTGTGGATATGATTAATTAGATATGTTCAAAAATTGAAAGTTGTTTTGAAACTTAGTATATGAAAAAATTGGCAAAAATCTAATTTCTTAACAAGAAATGATGATTTGCCTAATATTAATGTGTGGCTCTCAACAATCATCAACCAAACATAAGTCACAATTGTATAGCAATTAAAAAGACCAAAGCTTATGGTAAATCAAAAAATTTAAAAAGAAGGAAACGACTACCAACACGAAGAAGACCTCCGGATTAATGTTAGAATTTAAAGAGAATTTGTTATATTAATATTAGTGATCAAAAAGAAAATTATTAAACTAATCTCATATTTTTTTGGGTTCTTTTCGTATTCTTAATGATTTGTTCACCAATTAAATTATTTATTCTTTTTCCTTTTCCTAATTATATCGGTTATTTTCATATACTCTAATTAAATTGAATAAATAGTGCGTAATAATATCTATGGTTATCAATATTTTATAATATATTTTTATGCACTATTATTTAATATATTTTCTTATAGTTCATGTTGAGATTTGAGAATAATATTTTAATTACTTGTTTTTTATTGTTAGGATGTTAAAAGAGAAAGAAAATAAAATTTGATATTTTTTAAAAGAAAATGAGTGATTGTGTAGGGAAGTAAAAAGGTCAAAAAGAAAAAAGAAAAAAAGATATAAAGGTTAGAAATGGGAAAAGAAAAGAAAAAAAAAAGAATTACAGAAGAGATTCATATAATTAGATACTGAAATACATGCAACAAATGTACAAAGAACTAACTGTATAAAGAACTAACTGTATTTTAAAGTTTGATTATATATGCACAAAAATAGATTGGTTTTTTGAATACTTTATTTCTTTACTTTGCTTTAAGAAAAACAAAAAAATTTGTTTCACTTGCACGTAGACTATACAAGTATTCTTAAGTGACGGAAATCACAGAAAAATATATAAATTAAGCACTTATAATATAATTGGTTAAAATTTAAATTATTTTACTTTGAAAATTAAAAAGCTAAGAACTTTAATATTTGAAAGTCAAATCCGCGCGAAGCGCGAATAAATTCACTAGTTACAAGATAAATTCAACCTTGTGTAGAACCACGAATGAGCTTGGATAATGCTAGCTAATTAACTACCAGTAGCGGTGTACAAAGAAAACCCACAAACCGCGCCAAATCGATAATCCAAATCAAACCGAGAAACAAATTCGATTAGTATCTGGTTTGAATTGGTTTGGTATTGGAAAAAAAACCCGAGCCTAATTGGTTTGATTTGATTTTAACTAAAAATAGTCAAACTGAACCAAACCAACCCGACATTACATGTATACAAATTTTTAATATGTTTTATACATAAAAGGTTTACTTATAATGTAATTTATAAATATTTCTTATGTTTTTTCATAGTTTTTCTCTTTTAACATTTTATTTCAAGCTTGAATTTAGAATTTTGAATGTTCAAATAAGTTTTATAATTGCCCATAAATGTTATTAACTCAAATAAAGTCCAAACCAAATCAATACTAATGGTTTAACAAAAGTAATTCAGTCCTAATTAACACTAGGAATGACCATAATGTTGGATATTTATTCTTTAGTTTGCATTGTTAACTCAGACAATAAAAATACATAACTTAATTTTTTTGTTTCATCTAATTAGTAATTATTAGCCGTACTTATTTTAGCATGATTAGTATTTTTAGATGATGAACAGTTTCATTAGCCTTATTAATTGGCAATATTTATTTTATGTTATTTTATTTATCTTTTTTGTTGAATATTTTATTACAATGTCATCCCTCATTTCACATTTTTGTTATTTTCTTAGAAAACACCGTAATTTTATAGTTGTATCTTACTAGGACTAAAAAAATATTGAAGTAAAAGTTATATTTTGTATGAAGATTTTTACAGGAAAAATAACGAAAAATCCGAAAAAACTTGAAGTCAAAAAATCCAACTTTAATAATTTGGTTTGGTTTATATATTTAAAAACCCGACATAATTGATCTGATTTGGTATTTAAAAAGCCCGAACCAACCTGTCCATGTACACCCCTAACTACCGGTCCTTGTTTACAACAATTAAAGCCTTCACTAATCTTTAGTTGTGTTCAATTTTAGTTAGATTATGATTTTGAGCTGATAAAACATTGTTCTTTGCACCTTTTAATTGGGCTACACTGGTGAAAATGTCTTATAAATGTCTCAAGGCATTTGTCAGCTGATCAGCTGTTATGATAGTTACTAATTACTCCATTAGTCAATCCCAAAAAGAATAATATCTTTCTAAATTAAGTTATAATAATTTAATTGTAAAATACCTATTTTACCTTTAACGAGATGAATTATGACCGCCTAAATATCTATAACTTAAAAGTTCACAAATTTCATAAATCTTTCTATCTTTCTTAAACTTTGTATCCAGTTAAACACCATCACATAATATTTGGACAGAGGAATTAAAAGGTTGTGAAATATTTAGATGGTTAACTTATATGACTATGAAACAGTACACCTATAAATTAAAGTGGCAAGAAGCCAAGAAGTCCTTAAACTGCCATTATATCTTCGAACATGTATAAGGTGATAAGAACTTGTACCTAGTGACTTAACATAATCTATATCTATATACAATATAAAGCTAGGCAAAGACAAGATGATGTGACACCTCTACATGACCTCTATTAGTATTTATCTTTTTTCTCAATTTTTTGACCATTTTCCTATTTTCTAAATCTATGTGCTATTATTAAATGACTAATTTGTTTTCTGAGACTCACGTCTGCTTGCATTTAATGAATTGGGCCTCTGATATGTAATGCATTTTTTGTTTGTTACAGATCTATTATCTCTAATTTCGTAACTCATTTGTACATGTGTATCTCATAGAGGCACGATTTAAATGAATTTAATAAAATTAGGTGGCATACAATTTTTAGAATTTATGATGCTAAGAGGAGGCTCTACTCTTAATGATCTTTTATGACTAATAAAAAAAGTATGTATTTCATTTATATAATTTCTATCTTCTTAATATATATAACTAATTAATAAATTAAATACTTTTATTCGTGTAATTAGTAGTTTTAATTTATAAATTGAAATGTATGTAATTATTATTTTAATCTTGTATTAGTTTGAACTTTCTTAATTAGACAATTTAAATAAGCTTCATTGGCACCCCTTTTAAGCCATAGTTCCTATTTATCCGTTTTTCCAACTTTTTGCCATTTTTCCTTTTAATCTCCTTATTTTTCATTTATCTCTTCTTTCCTTTCATTCACTATATTGAATAGCCCACTCTTTAAAAGCAACTGGATGTGTGTTTTTTCCTCAACATGAGTAACGTTTCTTTCCAGTTACTAATTTTATCTATACATGAGTTACAGAAACTCAAATGACTCTTTTCTTAATTGCAGAACTTGAACCTTGAACATCACTAATTCAATATATATACTCCGACAAATTAATCAAATGGATATCTAGCTTTTGTGTACTGAATTGGTGAGTGCATGTCAAAAGCTGTTAGAATTTTGATAAAATTCTGTACTGAATTGGTGAGTGACGTCAAATGCTGTTAGAATTTTGATAAAATTCTGTACTGAATTGGTGAGTGACGTCAAATGCTGTTAGAATTTTGATAAAATTCTGTACTGAATTGGTGAGTGACGTCAAATGCTGTTGGAATTTCAATGGGTTGCATTTGTTTCTTAACTTCTTATACCCTTTACCTTAGGATATTTTTAAAGTATTTAATCTGGCTCTACTGGGAGGATCTGAAAAACGACTGTATCGCTGGCCATTGGGTCCGGCACTTTTGTAACCCAAAAAAAAATAAAAAAAATTGGAACCAAACTAACCCATTAAAAAAAAAAAAAAAAAAACCAAAGTAGGCTTCATGCATAGATTCCGTGCGTGAAAGGGCCAAAGTGTACTTTTACAGTTTGCCCCTTTCACGCACAGAATCTGTGCGTGAAATCCTTGCCTAAAACCCCCAACATTTATTCTTTGGAAATCAAACTCAAAATTAAGGTTTTTTTCGTACTTTGACCGTAGATTAGTCACGTTTCAAAACATCGGAATATAAATATTTATGTAGAACGTAATTTTTTTTTTAGTGTACAATAATATTGGCTCATTACATCAAGTTAACATATACATTTGGATTGTCGTTTTAGGGGTTGTAAAGTGCTCCGAAGTACGTTTAAAAACTTGTTATATTTAGGTTTAAGTGTCATATTTTATAGGGTTTTGATTAATCTCTTTTGTTTTACTCCCAAAGCTATGAAAGTACTTTTTTGGTTCAAGATGAGAGGTTCATAATAATTGAAAAATATTTCATTCCATTAGCAACGAAATACATCATTAAATTACAATAGACTTAAAAAAAATAATCAAGTTCTAGACACTCTTCTACTTCCAGATGTGCTGCCACCACGGGAGATTTTCCCACATGAACGCTTATCATGCCCAAATTGCTTACATGTCGAGCACTTGCGAGAGTAAGTCTTTTCGCTAACATCTATTTGATTGTGATAACGGGTTAGCTTGTTTTTTCCCAATTTACGGATATGGTTCTTGTCCGTAATCATAGAAAACGGTGCGGCTGGCTAATAAGCTTGATCACCAAGGGGACGGAAGTGGCTGGAATATGCTTTAAGGTATTTTACGACCTTATATTCCTCCACCACATAATCAGTTACATTTCTGGCCATTCTCTCAAAGCACTTGACTGCATGAGAACATGGCATGTGGTACATTTTCCACTTACCACAAGTGCATGATTGTGTACACTCAGTAACGATATGTTTGTTTCCACCTTTGCCGTCACAATAACCCGTTCTGACTTTATACACTCGTTGAACGACGTCATACTCGGTCATTTGGTGACCCTCTGCCTTTCTTCTATGGTGCTTCATCTTTTTGTAGGGCTTTGGCATCCACGTTCCCTCGTCGGCTAATATAGCTCTGTCCTGCCTTGTCCTATCTATAAATCGCTCCACGACCTGCCTGAAAGTCAGTCTTACCATTGCGGTGACAGGTAGTCCTCGAGTAGATTTGAGGAGTCATTGAAAGACTCCGAGCTGTTCGTTGTGAGCATGCCCCATATCGTTCCTCCATCAACATAAAGCGTCCCCTTTTTCAACTTCTAATTTCATCAACCAAACATATGCCTCTTCACTCACTTCCCTTAGCAGCTCCAGTTTTGCAGCCCATTTTCTTTGTTGTTGATGCTGCATGGCAACCCCCCACATCAATTTGTTTACAGTGCCATTTCCAAACTTTGTTTGCAAATTAGCCTTTAAGTGCCTTAAACAATATTGATGGTAAGCATGTGGAGGTTTCCACCCTTCCAGAGTACGCATATTGTGCAATATGCCTTTATGATGATCTGATATGACACATATGCCCTGACGACCCTTAATAACATGAGTTTGTAGATGAGTCAAGAACATCCCCATGTCTCGTTGCTCTCGTTGGCAGCAATTGCGAAAGCAAGAGGGAATATTGACCCATTGGCATCCATACCTACTGCAATTAAGAGCTTAATGTCATATCGGCCATATACATGGGTCCAATCTATCGATATCACATTCCGGCAGTGAGCAAAACCATCAATACTTGGTTTGAATGCCCAAAAGACGAAGTCAAAAATTCTGCCCTCTAAAAGCCGCCACTGTACAACAGTGCCAGGATTAACATGTTTTAGAGCCGCCATATACCCCGGCAATGCCTGAAAAGAGGATTCTCAAGTTCCAAAGATCATCTCAAAAGCACGTCTACGCCCGAGAAATCCCTTTCTCTTGCTTATGATTTTACCATATTTTGAGTGGACCGTGCTAATATGTCACGACCCGATTAGAGGGCCATGTCAGGTACCCAGAGCTGCCCTACCGAGCACCACCTAACTCACTTGTCATCACATTCAATTTGAACATACACCGTTCTCATCATAAAACCCATTACGAGTTCATTTACTTCCCAAACATATATATACATGTATACATAGGCCCACAAGGCTACAAAATGATGCACAGAATATGCACTAATAAGATCATAAGACATATACTACCCACACACATGTGTCTACGAGCCTCTACTAGAATACTAGAATCATAAAGACGGGACAGGACCCCGCCATGCCCCAAATATGTACACAAAAAAAAATATACCAACAAACGACAACTCCGGAGAAGTGGAGTGCTCCTATAAGACTGCTGATAGAGCTCCTAGGTATCCGGTCCGTCTCCCTGTCTACCTGCGGGCATGAACGCAGCATCCATAAAAGAAAGGACGTCAGTATGAACAATATACTGAGTATGTAAAGTAGGAACCATAATGTAGTAAAGCAATAAGGAAACATGGGAAAAAGAGATAACCTGGCCTCTTAAGGCTAATGCCATGCATGCTTAGCCTTTTAAGAAAATATTTTTCATACATAACATAATATCATCACTAGCCCGTGTCCGGCCGTCCCGCGTCCGGGGTAATCATCTCACGCCGCCCACTAGTGGTGACTGCCCGACCAACTAGGCATGGTGTAACTATCATCATTCATAAGCCGCCCACCGAAGTGCTGTCTGCCCAGCCAACTAGGCACGGTGTAATCATACATAAAAATAAACATGCATGAGAGTCCAATTAAAAGCTATAATTCTATCTGAGTGACGTAAGGTCGGTACCCTCCGATTATGTTATGGAATAATCATGATCGCCATGTCTCACCTTGAAGGAACTAGTATTATGAGGTGAGACTATCAACAATGAGTAATATCAAGAAAATCATGCAATAGGAGCATTAGTCTTATTATAGCATCATTTCATAAGTTTAGAATCTCGATGGATAAAATCATCATAATCATCGTCATTATCGTAGAACATATCTCATCCCTTTCTCATAAGAAGCTTTTAGAAATCTTTAGCCTTTAACTTTGGGATATGAGAAAGCCATGGAAATATAAAGGAATCATAGTATAGGAGCCATGCCTTTGAAAGAAAGGGGCTAGCCTTACATACCTTTACGTCTCTTTTAACTTTATCGACTAAACGTTTCCCCTCCAAGCTCACGATTCTACATTCAAGAGAAATCGTACTAAAATTAGATAATTGGAAACATACTTGAGTCTAAACTAAAATGACTAAGAGCTAACGAATATTGGGCAGCATTTCCTTCGTCCCAACCACTTCCTCCATATGATAAACAACTCCCAAATATCGATAGCAACAATTCCATAATCAAAAGATTATATTCAAATTATACTCAATTCCATCCCAAAACTTCTTTTCATAAACAATCCATAACAACAAATTCAATACAACCCCTTGTACTATTGTATACAACAATAACATCATTACTACCCCTCATAACAAGATTATACTCATAATATGCTAACAATTACAGCTCAAGTTAATTTACACTCAAAATATCATCAATATTCATATTTGAACTTTTTCCCATAACTCTTTCCACTTTTAAGAATTGCTAAACCTTCACATCCACTTAGCACAAGAGATGAGATGAAGAACATACCTTGTGTTTGAAGAATTTCAACTCACACAACTTGCTCTAATACTTAATCCCCATAACTCCAAGTGAAAGCAAGAGCACCCAACTTCCATAAATTAAACTAGGTTTTTAAGGTTGATCTTCTCTTGATTTGATTTGGAATGATTTGGTGTGTTTATGGGTGTTAAGGGGAGCTTAGAGAGAAATTAGGGTTTGATTTTGGGTGAAAAATGAGGCCCAAGTCGAGGAACTGGGTATCTAAAAGCTTGGGAAAAACATTCCGCCTCAATTTCTGGAAATCTCGGGAATAGTACGTGTTACTATTCATCACGTACTTCAAAGTACGTGATGAACAATATCACGTACTTTGGGGGGAAAAAATTTTAAGTTTCTGGAAAGTTTTGCAAAATACGCCCAAAAAGTACGGGACGTACTTTATTGTACGGGCCGTAGTTTCCTCCGTACTTCACATAAATGCGATTTGTCAGTTGCATTGGAAAGAAGACTCGCTGAACTTCAATTTACATAGGTTATGAATTCCGTAACTCCTCATATTCTAGGAGATATGCCCCTCCCAAGTTGGACCAAAATTTCTGTCCAAAATTTTGCCAAGTTTTTCCGAATTTTCAACAAACCTAATTTCTTCGATTCGCATGATCCCGAAACCTTTAAATACTTGTCTAACACTTATTAAAATTCTTCCTTGACCTTATAGGGGTATCATGACCTCTCTGAACTCACATTAGTTTGTTTACGACGACGCGAAAATCCACGAGGTGTAACATCCTTCCCCCCTTAGAAACATTCGTCCTCGAATGTTAAACTCTTAGGAATCCTATAAAAATTTCTCCAAAGTTTCCCTTGTAATTATACCACTACCAGCCTGCTACAACAACCCAAATTATAGAATGCCTTACAGGGCTACAACAACAATAACAATATTGGTCACACACGACCAAGGAATCATCAAAGAAGCATTACATACCTGGGGACAATGGCGTCTCATCTTGAATTTCTTCTGGGGGTGGAAATAAATGTGGATATCTGGATTTCATATCTTCTTTTGCTTCCCAAGTCATCTCTTCTCTACTATTGTTTCTCTATATAACTATAACTGAGGCTACGTCTTTGGTTCTGAGTCTCCGAACTTGCCTATCTAGAATGACAACAGGTACTTCTTCATAGGACAATTTCTCAGTAACTTGGACATCATCTACAGGCACAATTTTGGAGGGATCTCCAATGCATTTACGAAGCATTGACACATGAAATACTGGATGGACTGACTTCAGGTCTGAAGGCAGATCTAACTCATAAGCCACTTGGCCCACCTTGCGCACAATCTTGTAAGGCCCAATATACCGGGGACTAAGCTTCCCCTTCTTGCCAAATCTCATTACACCCTTCATCGACGACACTTTCAAGAATACCCAATCGTTAACTTGGAATTCCAAGTCTCGTCGACGATTGTCCGCATAAGATTTCTGACTACTCTGGGTTGTCAACAACTGGTCTCGGATAAGCTTGATCTTTTCTACCACTTGCTGGATCAATTCTGGGCCTATTAACTTTGTCTCCCCTACCTCGAACCATCCAATAGGCGATCTACACTTCCTCCTATATAAAGCCTCATATGGAACCATTTGAATTCTAAAGTGATATCTATTGTTATATGCAAATTCAATGAGTGGCAAATGATCATCCCAATTACCTCCGAAGTCTAACACACATGCTCGCAACATATCTTCGAGGGTCTGAATGGTGCGCTCAGCTTGCCCATCAGTCTGTGGATGAAATGTTGTGCTAAGTCTCACCTAAGTTCCCAGACCTTCCTGGAAGGACTTCTAGAAATTAGCCATAAATTGTGCTCCCCTATCAGTGATAATGGATATTGGGACACCATGAGTTCGTACTATCTCTTTGAGATACAACTTTTCATAATCTTCTGCTGAGTACGTAGTCCTGACTGGTAGAAAATGAGCTGACTTTGTAAGTCTGTTAACAACTACCCATATAAAGTCATGCTTACGCCGAGAACGAGGCAAGCCTACAATAAAATCCATATTGATCACTTCCCATTTCCAATTTGGAATCTCCATAACTTGCAACAATCCTCCGAGCTTTTGATGCTCAATTTTCACCTCTGGCAATTAGGACACTGAGCTACAAACTCTGCTATATCTTTCTTCATTCCGTCCCACCAATATATGGACTTGAGATCATGGTACATCTTTGTCGCTCCTGGATGAACAGAATAACGAGAATGTTGGGCTTCTTCCAAAATCTGACGGTGTAATCCTGCAACATCCGGAACACAAAGCCTGTTTCGATACCTGAGAACTCCATCTGCAGAAATCTTAAATGGCGACTTTTCTTTTTGAGGAGTTGTATATTTATAATGACTTAACTTAGGGTCTTCATGTTGGCGCTTTTTCACCTCAACTACCAAAGATGAGGCAGCCGGATTTTGAATAGTAACTCCTGTATTGCCTGAATCCATCAAGCGAACTCCCAGATTGGCTATCTGTTGAAGTTCACGAGCTAACTTCTTCTTCTCTGGATGAACATCACATAATCTACCCATGGATTTGCGGCTAAGAGCATCAGCTATCACATTTGCTTTTCCAGGATGATATAAAATACTAACATCGTAATCTTTTAATAGCTCCAACCATCGCCTTTGCCGCAGATTCAATTTTTTCTGCTTGAAAATATACTGGAAACTCTTATGGTCTATATAGATATCAACATGGACTCCATATAAATAATGCCTCCACATCTTCAATGCATGGATCACTACAGCCAATTCTAAATCATGAGTCGGGTAATTTTTCTCATGTTTGCGCAACTGCCTTGAAGCATAAGCAATCACCTTACCATGCTGCATCAACTTACAACCTAATCCAACACCGGAGGCATCACAGTAGACAACATAGCCTTCTGATCCTTCTGGAAGTGTCAAAACCGGGACCGAAGTCAATCTATTCTTCAACTCTTGAAAACTACGCTCACAAGCGTCGGTCCATTGGAATTTTATGGATTTCTGAGTCAGCTTCGTCAATGGTGCAGAAATAGAAGAAATCCTTCTACAAATCTTCTGTAATAACCTGCTAAAGCCAGAAAGATATGAACCTCTGTAGGTGTCGTAGGCCTTGGCCAAGTCTCCACAGCCCCAATATTTTGGGTATCTACTCGAATACCATCAGCTGAGATAATATGGCCCAGAAAAGTTACAGAATTCAAACAGAACTCACATTTTGAAAACTTGGCGTATAATTCCTGAGTCCGAAGAATTCCAAGAACAGTACGTAAATGATCTGCATGCTCTGCCTCCGATCGAGAATATACCAGAATATCATCGATGAACACAATTACAAATAGATCTAGGAAAGGCCTGAACACATTATTCATCAAGTTAGTGAATACCGCCGGGGCGTTAGTCAATCCAAACGACATAACCCGAAATTCATAATGACCATATCTGGTTCTAAAAGCTGTCTTCGGAATGTCTTTTTCTCTAACTCTCACTTGATGATATCCCGACCTCAAATCAATCTTTGAAAACCACTTAGTACCCTGCAGTTGATCAAATAAATCATCCATTCTCGGAAGTGGATATTTATTCTTGATTGTCACCTTGTTCAAATGCCTATAGTCAATGCACATTCGCAAGGAATCATTTTTCTTTCTCACGAACAACAGAGGTGCTCCCCATGGCGATGAACTAGGCCTAATAAAGCCTTTTTCAAGCAGATCTTTTAGTTGTGCCTTTAGCTCTTTCAATTCTGCAGGAGCCATCATATAAGAAGAAATAGATATGAGTTTGGTATCTGGAAACGCATCGATAGTAAAATCAATCTCCCGTTCTGGTGGAAGACCTGGAAGCTCATCTGGAAATACATCCGAAAATTCATTCACTATCGGAACCGATTGAAGAGTTGGCAGTTTTGCTTCAGTGTCATGAACCAGGACTAAATGATAGATATAGTGGTTAGCAATCATCTTTCTTGCTTTGAGATAGGAAATAAACCTACCTCTCGGGGACACTGTATTACCTTTCCATTCTAACACTAGTTCTCCCGGGAATTGGAATCGAACCATTTTTCGTCTACAGTCAACATTGGCATAACAGGAGGCCAGCCAATCCATGCCCATAATAACATCAAAATCTAACATCTTCAGCTCAATCAAATGAGTTGTAGTATGACGATCACAAGCCATAACCACACAGTTTCTATATACTTGTCTGGCTATTACCGGGTCACCAACAGGAGTAGACACTTCAAAAGGTTTGATTGGCGCGGGTTTCACCCCAATACGATCAGTAATATAAGGAGCAATATACGACAAAGTAGAACCCGGATCAATCAATGCATAAACATTATAAGAGAATACTGATAATATACATGTGACCACGTCATGAAAGGAATCAAGATCCTGTCGCCCGGCCAATGCATAAATACGGGGCTGAGGGCTACTTGAACTGGATGCTCCTTCTCTGCCCCTGCCATGACCTGATGGCGCCTATGAGCCTTGCCCCAAAGGGCGTACAGACGATGAGGAACTAGTTGGTGGTCCTGTGGGCTGGACCCTACCTCTATCACCCAACAATGGACAATCACGCATCATATGCCTATTCTGACCACAAGTATCTGAGCCTCGGCGACATTGGTCCGATTGTAATTTACTGCACTAGCTGCATCGTGGTACTGGTAGTCTGCTCTGACTAGGATCGCCTCCAAAATGAGAACCTGAAGCTCTCGAGCTCTAACCCGATCCAGAATAAATGGGGCGGTCAAATCTTTTGCCCTCAAATCGAGGAGGTGCACTAGTCGCGGACTGGCCTGAATATTTGGAATATTGTTGCCTCTGACCCCCTCTGTACTCACTACTAACAGCGGCAGATCTATCCCTCTTACTATGCCCTCTATCAATATCGCGCTCACCCCTAGACAGCTGCTGTTGTTCCTCTAAATTCTGGGCATGGGCCTGAATACGAGAGATGTCCATCCCTTCCTAAAGTGAAGCCGTCAAACAGTCTTTAATCAAGTGTGGCCCCAAGCCACTCACAAATCGATGTACTCGGTCTCCCATATCAGCTACTGATAACGTCCAAATCCACCCTATTAATTAGAATGGGCACGGTCGTATGCAAATATAATTTACCCAACTATGAGTCGGGGTCGAATCCCACAGAGAACAATATGTAGGTGATTTAAGCAGATTAGGAATTATCACTAACAATAGCTATGCCCGAACGCATCAATGGTGGTTTTTTATAAGGTTTTGATAAAATATTGAAATATAAATTCTAATCTAGAAAGCAAGTAAATTGATCAATGGCAACAAGAATGGAAGAAGGGAAACTACTTCTCAAGTAACGATCCAATCTATTTCACGAATTGTAAATAATAGCAAGTTTATGTTATTTAGCCTAGGATAATGACTCTAAATTAACTTCTTCCGAAGATTAACTAGACTACCCAATTGAAGATCCCTCAAGCAATTAGGAGCATTAAGAACACCCGAATATGGCTACAAGTGGTATTACCTATTCCTAGGTCAATTTCCATTAGATGAGGGTTAACGCCCCAAATTCATGTTAATTATCCTATCCCAAATCCGTTTTTCCTCTTCCGAGTTTCAAACAAAGTAAATGGGCGAGTTCAAAGGTTAGCTAATCCCTTGAAAACATTCATGAACAAGAATAATTAAAATAGCAAAAACTTACTTGATTAAGAACAATGCAAATGAATAAATAAGCACAACAAGAGTATCAATCTTAATTGTCACCAAGAGATTTCCATCAACAAGGATTAAAAAGAAGAGAGAACATTTTTGTAGGAACCCTAGCCTCCAACTTGTGGGAGCTGCCAAAGATGTCTAATATTTTGCCCTAATTTTCTATTTATATGAACTGGAATGGAAGAAATCGTCAAAATCCGAGTTCTGGTCGAAATTTCCGAAAATCCTTCAACGCGATCGCGCCATGTATCTGCGCGATCGCGTGGATGACGTCAGCTCCCCTGCTCCCTTAATCGCGATCGCGTGTCGAGCCTGCACGATCGCGTGTCATTAACAACGCGCGTGGGCGCGGTCGCGTTACATTCCAGCGCGAACGCGTGGAGTGCAATTCCCGCGTGGGCGCGATCGCGTGGGTACTCTGCGCGATCGCGTAGAGTATTTTTCCACGGTATTTTCCAGAACTTCCAGTTAATTCCAGTTTTGCAACTTTTTTGCTTGTTTTCCACACTTAGGTTCTAGGGACCTCGTATTACCTGAAACATGACAAAAACTACGTAAAATGACATAGACTTGCTTAAAAATAAGTAAAACTTATAGTTAAAAAGCATCGATTGTGGTGTAAAATCACGCCACATCAACACCCCCAACTTAAAGTATTTGCTTGTCCTCAAGCAAGCCATACAAAACCATGACTCAATCTAACACCTAGATATTATAGAATAACAATGTCTACATTGGTTTTGACTTTGAACTACCGGCATGCATGTTTTTCTTCCAAGGACCACCCCAATTTCTGTTTTAAAGCAATATGCACAACTCAAGAACACTACGACTAACAATGAAGCTTCAATGAATGACATTACATTATCGAACATATTATGGTGCACACAAACGCTACTTTAGGCGGTCACTTTATTTTGCTAAATTGTCATCCTTATGCCCTCACATAGACCAAAGAATGTCCCAACACACATATATACGACAAGATTGGGACGAAGACAAAAGAGAAGAGAAAAACACTCACACTCACAAAGACAATTCATATTTACACATGCAAATACCATAGGCTTGCCCTTATTTTCTATGTTCTCATCCTAGGATCGTTCGGTTGTGATCTCATTAGGACTTGTTTCGGCTTGTAATGTAGGTTTAGGGACGGGTTGGATACTTTTTGGATATTAGTGACTCACCCTCCTTGAACACTACAACATCTTGTCACCTTAATTCGCCTCTTTTCTTTCCACCCCTTTATTTTCTTTCAGTTTTCGACCTCGATGTGGTTTTACTTCTAACCAACTTACAATTCTTTTTGCGTTACAATTTTCTGTTTTTTTTTTTTTTTATGTATATATATATACGCAGCTACCACATCGAATCTTCACTAGCAAACTCCACCACCCCCAACTTATGTTTTGAACATATACTCCACATTTAATTTAACCCCAACTTAGGCATTTTGCCTCATCTAATTAATAGCATCAAGGAGGGAACGAGTGTGAAGATGGATTAATTTCACAAAGGGTAAGGTTTCATAATTGGCTAGCCAAGAAAAAGGTCAAAAAGGCTCAAAAGGGAAACTAAGGGAATTTAACACTTTTGGTAAGGCTTATTTAGGCAAAGTGACTATTTCAACAAAGAAAGCCTAAGATCATCTCACAACCAAACTAACTTTCGGATTTCATACAAGACCAACCGGGCAAGTTCTAGATTATACATGCATAAACAGAATCAAACTAACAACTCACACGCACATCGGCATAAGGACAATAATTTTTACACTTGTGACCTCCTAAGTAGTAATTCATCACACACAACACCCCAACAATCATAATGTCATATAAAGAATCAATCATGTCAGACAATAACTGTTCTAAGTATGCATTTTTCAAAATTTCGAGGGGTCTAAAATTTCAACAAAACACAATACATGCCATTAGTTACCAAGTAGTACCAAATAAAACAAAATTACTCTATTCAACCTAAGTAACATCCTAAACATGCCAGTTTCAACAAAATAAAACCCCCCTCAGGAAAAGAACTCTGGCAAAGAAAAGCCGAGGAGGTTCCTACCCCTAACTAAAAACACTTGCAGTGTCCTCACTGCAGTACATCAACACAGAAAAACTTTTTTTTTTCATACCTCCTAGCACTGCGTGCTAATGGTCATCTCTGCTCACCCTCTGAACTGGAGTTGTTGGGCTCTGGCAGGACAAAATCGTCCTCATTTTCCTCCTCTTCATGCTGTGCGCCGCATACACTCCTCAGAATGCTAATCATTTTGTTCAGGAATTTTCTTTGCTTCTTGGCATGCTCCCTTGCCTTTTTCTGCCTCCTCTCTATTTTTCCCTGCTTTTCTTTGATATGCTTCATGTCCTCCACCACACCTGCTAATGTTGGACCAATAGGAACAGAGGGAGCTGTAGATGTGCCTTCTCCATGTGGGCCCGCAGGGAGACTAGCCACTAGCTGCTGAAGCCGATTGTCCACCCCATGGACCTGGGTGGAGATATATTGGAAAGGCCTGGCGGCTTCTTGCAGTGGTGGCAAGATTGGTATAGCCATGGGGGGGGGAGGGGGCAGATGCCCCACCAATCGAATCTGATGCAGTAGATGTGAACTGCTGAAATGATGATGTTGCTATATCAATCTTCCTTTTCTTCTGTACATTACCAGGCCCTCTCTTTTTCAACGGATAAATCGGTCCAGCAGGCCCTTTTTCTCTGTCGCCTGGTCTTGTGGGCACTCCATCAGTGGAGCACAAGTAAGTGATAAATGATGGGAAGAATAAGCTCTTGGTCCGTTCAAGCACCACCTCCCGGATTTCCTGCATAATGAGCCTCCCCACGTCAACAGGCAATCCTTCCATCACAACACAAATTACTTTAGCCCTCTCAAGTGGCACCTCTGAATCATGTTTTGAAGGCAGCACCCTGGATGTGACAATATCAAGCCAAGTTTTGGCTTCAGCGGTGAACTCTGCAGAGTCAATCCTTTTCTGCATTGTGTTTAGCCACTTTGGTTGTTCCCCACCGTGAAGGTGGGTCACAAACCATTGTTGCCGCAGGTTTTCGTACATCTGTACCATCTCGCTGTTGTCACCATTCTGCAGATTATAATAGGCATTGATTCTTGAGGCATTGCACAGGACATCCACACCTCTGACTTTGACAATTGCCCTATGTGTATGTCTGGCTCTGCAGCATTTGCGTAGAATTCCCGCACCAGGGTATGATTTGCCCTGATTGGTTCATCTGCAAAGCGTATCCAGCCGCTTGTTACCAACCTTCCATAGAACTCGGGCATCTTTTCTTCCAAACTTTCTGTTACAAAGCCCCTCTTTTCAATGAAGCTCTTTCCCAGCCGTCTATCATATAGCTTCGACCATTTTGCTGACTGGAAGGTGGTGGTGTCATAATATTCAATCAAGGGTACTTGGGCAGCACTGGATGATGAAGCCATTTTTTGAGTTTAAGTACCTACAAAACAAACACAATGCATATGAACACCTACAATGATGTATAATGAGGAGTTGGGTTAAGGACATTGGGCACCCAAGTTTTGAACAGCTCTGTGCGAGCATTCTGTTTGTGAACTGGGATTTTTCCTTCAGCGCGATCGCGTGACAAGGAGTCGCGATCGCGCCATTTTGTTGTATTCCTTCAGCGCGATCGCGCAAGGAACTGGCGCGATCGCGTAATTCTTATGATTTCCTTAACCGCGATCGCGGTTCAACAGTATGCGATCGCGCCATTTTTGTCCATTATTCAGCGCGTTCGCGGCTTGTATTGGCGCGATCGCGCTGAATCGTTTCAGATTCTCCCAAGCATTTTCACAAACAGGTTATGGGCATCATTTTTGGGGCTTCAATTCAACGATTTTAAGCTTGTGTTTTGCCCAATTGTTTTTTCTTATATCAGCACCCAACACTCAACTCACAACACTCAACAACAAACAACAATTTGTATAACAACAAATTCAACAATTTCATCATATATTCATGCGTAAACAAGTAAAAGAAAAAAAAATTCTTTCACAATTTCTAACATGGAATGATGATGAAAACAACCCTAGGAACAAGACAATGAAAGAATCACATACCTTGTGGTTGCAAGTTGAAGAATTTGAAGTTGAATTTTGAGAGAAAAGTGGGAAAAGTTTGAGAAGAAGTGAAGGAAATGAGGGGTTTTGCCCTTTTTTGTTCTGTTTTGATACCTGGAAAGCGCGTGTCTGCGCGTTCGCGTGGCCTTAAGGCTCGCGCAGAGTTTTTTTTTTTTTTTTTTTTTTTTTTATTGTTTACCGCGTTCGCGTCTGTGTGGTGCGCAATCGCGCAGAGATAAATTAGGCACTGTTTTTCCAGACTCCGAAAATAAGCACAGAAACCAGCAGCTACTGATTTGTGACTGTTCTGAAAACCCAACCTGCTCAAAACAATTCCAAAAATTGTGAAATTTTGCAGATTAGTCACAAATCATAAACTAAACAATTCTAAAAAATCAAAGTTAAAAAATGATTTAAAATTTTTTAAAACGATGGGTTGCCTCCCACCAAGCGCTTAAGTTAACGTCGCGGCATGACGGTTTCCAACTTTACCGCTTTTCTCGCCATTTGGAAGATATGAATTTGCGCCCCAATTTTGAATCAAGATTATGATGACGCTCATGGGGCGGTGGCAGAAAAACAAAGAGGCCAACTCTCGGATGTCTCATTTTGCACTTTTTGGCCTTTGAGTGAGGAATGCCATTTTGTCTTCTTGGCATAGCAAACTTCAAAATAAAAACGCTTTCTTCTTTGTATCCAAAATTCTCCATTGGCTTGTTTGGTTCAACTTCGATATCATCAACCAAGCACAATGTTGAAAAATGGTTCGAATGTGGTCCAACGCGCTCAAATTTCAAATTTGCATGAATTTTGACATTCTTACCCATAAATGAACTAGAGTTTTCAAAAACGATTTCATGAACCTTTTTATGCAACTCTAGTATCATTTCTTCAATTTCGGCATCATTCACTATTTTTGGATTTGTTGGTTGGTAATTTATCATTAGCTCTTGAAAATCAATAGTGACCACTTCTTCATTGGAAACCAACTTAAAACTACTATCCATGGCCTTTTGATATTGAGTGTTACATTTCTCAATCTTTGCATTCAATTCGGCCTCCAATTTTTGGATAGCAATTTCAAGTGACTCCATTTCTTGACTTTGCTCAACATGCATTTTTAGATATTCTTCCATCATCCGTGAAAAGCCTTCACGGTGATTTCCATAGGCTTCAAGTTGTTGAGCTTGATTCATTAGCCAATCTTGGCTCAAAATTTCCTCTTTGTCAAGTTTTTCTTCATGGTGAGAATCGTCCAAAGCTTGTAAAAATCCTAACATGGTGAAATCCATGTTTTGGATAGTTTCATCATCTCCCTGTTGAACTACTTCCCACCAATTGGCCACAATCTTCCCATATTCTTCATTTCTCGCCATAATGCCATTCAACATTTCCTCAATTTCCTCTTTTCGAGAATTGGAGATTTCTTCTTCATGACTTAGCTCATTTTCTTCAAGTTGAACCGTTTCTTCAATTTCACAACTCTCGTCATGGTCACAAAAAATTTCGGGTTCATCTTGTAAACTTGAAATCTCTTCTTCAACCATTTCATTTTGAGAAGTCGACACTTCCATGACAATTGAGGAATTTGCATCCTCAAATGAATCATTCAGTCTTTTTATGGCTTCTCCATTTTTTAAAATGGATTGTTGGAGGAGCTTTCGCTCTTCCTCCATTTTAGCTTCTCGATCTAAGTATGTTTGGAGCATTGCCATAATGCCTTCATGTCCGGCACTTTGTCCTTCATTTGTCATGTTGTTGTCCCTGTCAAACTCAAAAGCATAGCTAGCATTTTCGTTAGAACAACTAGGGGGAGGGGAAGTGGAATAATTGGGACAATCACCCCAATGTCCACCTTGACCACCACATATATTACAAACACTCTCATCATAGGATTGAGACGGTGCACACATCTCTCTCCCGGGAGCATATTCACAATCTTGCCAAAAGTGGGGTCCTCCACAATATGGACATGGGTCATCAAAATATGGATTACAACCATCAAACCCATTTTCATTCCAAGATGCCATTTTTTTTTAAATAAAAATAAAACACAGAAAACAACTACACAAATATTTACGGGTTCGGTTCAAAGCAAGTTAGCTTATTTCCTAGATTAGCCAAAATACACCAATTGTTCCCCGGCAACGGCGCCATTTTTGATAACGTCCAAATCCACCCTATTAATTAGAATGGGCACGGTCGTATGCAAATATAATTTACCCAACTATGAGTCGGGGTCGAATCCCACAGAGAACAATATGTAGGTGATTTAAGCAGATTAGGAATTATCACTAACAATAGCTATGCCCGAACGCATCAATGGTGGTTTTTTATAAGGTTTTGATAAAATATTGAAATATAAATTCTAATCTAGAAAGCAAGTAAATTGATCAATGGCAACAAGAATGGAAGAAGGGAAACTACTTCTCAAGTAACGATCCAATCTATTTCACGAATTGTAAATAATAGCAAGTTTATGTTATTTAGCCTCGGATAATGACTCTAAATTAACTTCTTCCGAAGATTAACTAGACTACCCAATTGAAGATCCCTCAAGCAATTAGGAGCATTAAGAACACCCGAATATGGCTACAAGTGGTATTACCTATTCCTAGGTCAATTTCCATTAGATGAGGGTTAACGCCCCAAATTCATGTTAATTATCCTATCCCAAATCCGTTTTTCCTCTTCCGAGTTTCAAACAAAGTAAATGGGCGAGTTCAAAGGTTAGATAATCCCTTGAAAACATTCATGAACAAGAATAATTAAAATAGCAAAAACTTACTTGATTAAGAACAATGCAAATGAATAAATAAGCACAACAAGAGTATCAATCTTAATTGTCACCAAGAGATTTCCATCAACAAGGATTAAAAAGAAGAGAGAACATTTTTGTAGGAACCCTAGCCTCCAACTTGTGGGAGCTGCCAAAGATGTCTAATATTTTGCCCTAATTTTCTATTTATATGAACTGGAATGGAAGAAATCGTCAAAATCCGAGTTCTGGTCGAAATTTCCGAAAATCCTTCAACGCGATCGCGCCATGTGTCTGCGCGATCGCGTGGATGACGTCAGCTCCCCTGCTCCCTTAATCGCGATCGCGTGTCGAGCCTGCGTGATCGCGTGTCATTAACAACGCGCGTGGGCGCAGTCGCGTTACATTCCAGCGCGAACGCGTGGAGTGCAATTCCCGCGTGGGCGCGATCGCGTGGGTACTCTGCGCGATCGCGTAGAGTATTTTTCCACGGTATTTTCCAGAACTTCCAGTTATTTCCAGTTTTGCAACTTTTTTGCTTGTTTTCCACACTTAGGCTCTAGGGACCTCGTATTACCTGAAACATGACAAAAACTACGTAAAATGACATAGACTTGCTTAAAAACAAGTAAAACTTATAGTTAAAAAGCATCGATTGTGGTGTAAAATCACGCCACATCAGCTACCATAGTCGGAGCATACCTAGCCAATGAATTGAACCGAAGGCTATACACTCGGGCGCTCATATTTCCCTGTTTGAGATTTAAGAATCTGTCGGCTCGGGCCCGTCGAACTTCCGATGGCAAATAATGGCGAATGAAGGCATCTACGAACTCTTGCCATACCAGGGGCAGTGCATTTTCCCCTCTCGAAATCATCCAATTGTTATACCACAGAAATGCTACATCCCACAACCTATAGGATGCCAACTCCACTGACTTAGTATCAGAAGCATGTCTTAGTCTTAGCATCCTCAACATCTCATCTATAAAACCCTGCGGGTCCTCATCCGACTTCGACCTGAAAAAATCTTGCGGGTTCAAACTCATAAAATAAAGGGCTCTGACACTAGTCGCTCTGCCACCAGGACCCGCTCTCTGCCGCTGATGTGGCGTGATTTTACGCCACAAATCGATGCTTTTCTGCTATAAATTTTACTTGTTTTTAATCAAGTCTATGTGATTTTACGTGGTTTTTAGTGTTTTTCAGAAAATGGAGCAGATTTGGAATGAAAACAGTTGGAAGTACAGAATTGGTCGTAAACTCAGTTTACGGTCCGTATTCTAAAATACGGGCCGTATTCCATGGTCGTATTAAAGAATAATAGAACCAGAAAGGCAGGCTGAGGACATGGTGATTTACGAACTTAGTTTACGGATCGTATTTCAGTTTACGGTCCATATTTCAAGGCGTATTTAACCATTCAAGCATTTGATAGAAAGTCGGAGTTTTGGAAGTTGAAAGACGACTGGGCAGTTTACGGGCCATAAACCACTTTACGGTCCGTATTTCAAAAGATTGAAGTTGCTCACAACTGGAAGGACGACTTGGTCGTAAACCACTTTACGGTCCGTATTTCCCTTTACGGACCGTATTTCGGATCGACGAGACCAAAGTGCAAATCTGCAACTTTCAGGTTTTCAGAACCTATAAATAGTCATTGTAGGGTTTTAATGGTTATCAGTTATTATATTTTTGTCTCTTGACTTAGAACATTAAATACTCTCTAGTTTTTGAAGGTTCAAACATCAATTCAAGTATTATCAATTCCTCTTTTCTTCCAAAGTAAGCAATTATGAATTCTTCAATTCCTTATTTCTTGTTCTTTGTCATGAGTAGCTAAATTCCCTTACTAGGGTTGTGAACCCAATGATGGGTGTTTTGTGATTAGGTTTGTGATTGATATACACATAATGGATTATTAGGGTTTAGTTATTCTTCATTCTTCATTCAGAATTAATGGTTTCAAACATTGATTAAAGCCATAAACCTTGATTTATTTGGGAAAATAATTAGGGTTGGTAAGAATAACTAACAAGGACTCAAAGCTTTAAACTTTGTTTAATAAATTCACTTAGGAATAAGAAGAATTTACTTGGCATGATTAATCGTTCTTCATAGTTACTTTCTTATATTTGGGAAAATCATAGAAAGACATAATCTTTATTTATTGGGAAATAGTAGAGATTCACATAGAGATTAAGTGCATTCATATAATGATCCATTATAAGTATATCAAGATCAATACCCATGATCATACACCCTATCTAGCGGAGACACAACCTTAGTTTATTTTATCATAAATTTCCACAAAAGCAATAGATAAAAATTAGTTATAGAAAAACCAACTTTTACCAAAATCATCGGATTAAGACATTAGACCTAGAACTTAGCATCCTACGACTTTAGTAACCTTTTCACACCATATTCCCTGTGGTATTCGACCCCAACCTTGTTGGGTCACTATATTTGACAACGTCCGCGTTATACCATTAATAGGTGTAATTTAAGCGCATCAGCCGCTGGGTCTGGACGGCTACCAACTGAGTCAACAACTGGACGACATCTCGCAAGTCCTGATCTGGAGCAACAGGGGGAGGGGCTGGAGCCCTTTCAAGCCCTTCTGCTACTGGAGGAATAGAGGTAGCATGTGAGGGAGTGACACTCTGAGACTCGCTATGTCCTAGCTCAGCCGTGGGTTCTTCGGCTGGTACCTTCTCCAGTAGCACCCAGTATTGTGTTGACTTTCTTCTTCTTTCTCGGAGGCATTGCTGAAATTAAATAGGAAAAGATTAGATAGTTGTATTCTTGACTTGACTCTATCACACGATGTAAGATGAGAAGGAAGGTCAATAGTTCCTAAATGCCCTGCAGCCTCCTGTTTATAAGTGTGGCGCATTTCACACCCATAAACAAGACTCTACCGGACACGGCTCGTAGACACACCCTAGGACGAACTGCTCTGATACTACTTTTGTCACGACCTGACTAGAGGGCCATGACGGGTACCCGGAGCTACCCTACCGAGCACCACCTAACTCACTTGTCATCACATTCAATCTAAACATGCACCGTTCTCATCATAAAACCCATTACGAGACTACCTTTATTTACTTCCCAAACATATATATACATATATACATAGGCCCACAAGGCTACAAAATGATGCACAAAATATGCACTAATAAGATCATAAGACATCTACTATCCACACACATGTGTCTACGAGCCTTTACTAGAATACTAGAATCATAAAGACGGGACAGGACCCCGCCATATCCCAAATATATACACAAAAAAAATATACCAACAAGCGGCAACTCCGGAGAAGTGGAGTGCTCCTATAAGACTGCTGATAGAGCTCCTAGGTATCCGGTCCATCTCACTGTTTGCCTGTGGGCATGAACGCAGCGTCTATAAAAGAAAGGACGTCAGTATGAACAATGTACTGAGTATGTAAGACAGGAACCATAATGTAGTAAAGCAATAAGGAAACATGGGAGAAAGAGATAACCTGTCCTCTTAAGGCGAATTCCCTGCATGCTTAGCCTTTTAAGAAAACATTTTTCATACATACATAACATAATATCATCACTAGCCTGCGTCCGGGCCTCCCGCGTCCAGGGTAATTATCTCACACCGCCCACTAGTGGTGACTGTCCGGCCAATTAGGCACGCTGTAACTATCATCATTTATAAGCCGCCCATCGAAGTGGTGTCTGCCGGGCTAACTAGGCAAGGTGTAATCATACATAAAAATAAGCATGCATGAGAGTCCAATTAAAAGTTACAATTCTATTGGAGTGACGTAAGGTCGGTACCCTCCGATTATGTTATGGAATAATCATGATCGCCATGTCTTACCTTGAAGGAACTAGTATTATGAGGTGAGATTATCAACAATGAGTAATATTAAGAAAATCATGCAATAGGATCATTAGTCTTATTATAGCATCATTTCATAAGTTTAGAATCTCGATGGATAAAATTGATAAGTTGGTATTTTACCAACTTATTTCTTCTTTAATCTTAGATTGTTGCTATGTTTTGATTGAAAAAATAGTGCATTTAATGTCGTTTACTTCCATTTTATAGGTTTATGTGATTTAGAAGTGATCGGAAGAAACCAAGTCAAAAAGAGGCCAAATTGGACAAAAACTGCACAGTTTTGCAAAACTGTCAAAAGTGGACAGTTTTGCAAAAACGGGACAGAACTGCAAAAAACGGGCAGAACTGCAAAAACTGAAATTTGGGGCATATTTTGTCATTTTTGGAACTTGAAAAAATGAGGTAATTACAAAAGAAAGAGAAGGGAGCAATTTTATTCATCTTTTGCCATTTTGCAAGCTTGGAGGCTAGGGTTCATCTACACCACACTTTGGGGTTGAAGATTTGAAGATTTGGTTGAGCATTTCTTAAACCTTTAATTCATTTCTTCAATCTCTTGTTTTGTATTGTATATCTAAGTGTGTAGTATTTCATTTCAATACTTGAATCTTGTTTATGAAAATATTCTTGATTAAAGTTTGGATTGAATCTCTTGTTATGCTTATGTATTGAATGATTTTTATTTCTAATGAAGTGGGTTTATTGTTTTTCTATTAACTCTTCATGCTTAAATATCTCCTAATGGTTGCAAACATTATTTGTGCCTAAGCACTTTTACTTTGCTTGAGAAAGAAAGTGAAAGTTAGGAAAAGAGTTTGATAGCAAGGATTTGGGTCATTAAACCCATCTAATAACTTGAGCTAGAGATAGGATAGTTAACTTGAGGTTGAATTGATTGTGTT
This sequence comes from Lycium barbarum, assembly GCF_019175385.1. Taxonomy (NCBI): domain Eukaryota; kingdom Viridiplantae; phylum Streptophyta; class Magnoliopsida; order Solanales; family Solanaceae; genus Lycium; species Lycium barbarum. The sequence goes on along the minus strand of NC_083344.1, from coordinate 114,093,066 downwards.
TAACATCACACTCTAAGGCTTGAGAAAGCTTAGAGTGAAATTCATTGATTTGGTTGAGAAACTTTCAATGAGATTTTAGAAATCATTATCTATTAACATAGACCCGCTCTTAGTTGTAATATCATAAAATATATTGGATCGTTACTTGAGTGTAATTTCCTTTGTATCCATGCTTGTGGCCATTGATCAATTTACTTGCTTTCTAGGTTAGTTTATATATTTTCGCATTAGTCATAAATTTCTCAAAAACCCAAAATATCATTTATCGTTTGGCAGAGCTTAGTTAGTAAAAATTCCTTACTTTCTTAATCGCCTAGCACATTGTTCCCTGTGGGATCGACCCCGACTCATAGTTGGGTAAATATATTGCATACGACCGTGTACACTTTCTCTTTGAGGAGTGTATTTGGACGTTATCAAAAATCATCATAATCATCGTCATTATCATAGAACATATGTCATCCCTTTCTCATCGGAAGCTCTTAGAAATCTTTAGCCTTCAACTTTGGGATATGAGAAAGTCATGGAAATATAAAGGAATCATAGTATACAAGCCATGCCTTTGAAAGAAAGGGGCTAGCCTTACATACCTTTACATATCTTTAACTTTATCGACTAAACGTTTCCCCTCCAAGCACACGATTCTACATTCAAGAGAAATCGTACTAAAATTAGATAATTGGAAGCATACTTGAGTCTAAACTAAAATGACTAAGAGCTAACGAAAATTGGGCAGCATTTCCTTCGTCCCAACCACTTCCTCCATATGATAAACAACTCCCAAATATCGATAGCAACAATTCCATAATCAAAAGATTAGATTCAAATTATACTCAATTCCATCCCAAAACCTTTTTTCATAAACAATCCATAACAACAAATTCAATACAATCCCTTGTACTATTGTATACAACAATAACATCATTACTACCCCTCATAACAAGATTATACTCATAATATGCTAAAAATTATAGCTCAAGTTAATTTACACTCAAAATATCATCAATATTCATATTTGAACTTTTTCCCATAACCTTTTCCACTTTTAAGACTTGCTAAACCTTCACATCTACTTAACACAAGAGATGAGATGAAGAACATACCTTGTATTTGAAGAATTTCAACTCACACAACTTGCTCTAATACTTAATCCTCACAACTCCAAGTGAAAGCAAGAACACCCAACTTCCATAAATTAAACTAGGTTTTCAAGGTTGATCTTCTCTTGATTTGATTTGGAATGATTTGGTGTGTTTATGGGTGTTAAGGGAAGCTTAGAGAGAAATTAGGGTTTGATTTTGGGTGAAAAATGAGGCCCAAGTCGAGGAAATCTAAAAGCTTGGGAAAAAAATTCCACCACCTCAATTTCTAGAAATCTCGGGAATAGTACGTGTTACTATTCATCACGTACTTCAAAATACGTGATGAACAGTATCACGTACTTTGGGGGGCAAAAATTTTAAGTTTCTGGAAATATTTGCAAAATACGCCCAAAAAGTACGGGACGTACTTTATTGTACGGGACGTATTTTCCTCCGTACTTCACAGAAATGCGATCTGTTAGTTTCATTGTAAATAAGACTCACTGAACTTCAATTTACATAGGTTATGGATTCCGAAACTCCTCATATTCTAAGAGATATGCCCCTCCCAAGTTGGACCAAAAGTTTTGTCCAAAATTCTGCCAAGTTTTTCCAAATTTTCAACAAACCTAATTTCTTCGATTCGCTTAATCCCGAAACCTTTAAATACTTCTCTAACATTTATTAAAAGTTTTCCTTGACCTTATAGGGGTATCATGGGCTCTCTAAACTCACGTTAGTTTGCTTACAACGATGCGAAAATCCACGAGGTGTAACATAATACAAGTTTTGATAGGCATCCTGCATAAGTTTAAACAAACAACATTTAGCAATGATATTTTAATTGCTATAAGATATATAATGTAAACGGTCAGATAAGTTACCTTGGAGTTTCCTCAATGTGTTTAAGTAACACATGAGCAATCATGTTTATATCTAGATTAAAATGATCTGCTCGACTTTGTCCCATATCACAAGTGTGCTTCGGGTGGAATTTTGTGATTTCCCACAGACCATCAGGCTTAGCAATTCCTCGAAGCAACCACCGACAGCCTTGAGTATGTCGCTTACAAATCAGCCTCCATACGGATCTGTTTGAGTCATCAACCTTAAACTCCCTCATATCCTTTATACAATACATTCTGACAGCCCGTTGCAACATCTTTTTTGATGTGAACTGCATTCCCCTTGCAAGGACGCATTCATCAGTCATGGGATTTTTTTGTTCAATCCACATTTTTTGGCAACTTTGATAATCATCTCTTGTGAAGACCAATGCATCCTCACGACCTTGGAGACTGTCAAGATATGGATTATAGTCAGAATGCCACTGCATTGGGTTGTCAGAAATTGGGTTTTCCGCCATCGGAGGTGGTACGTGGTGGTTAGTTGGTTCTGGTTGCTTCTGGGGACTACAATGCGTATCTTCTTCATCCCCTTGACTATCTTCATCATCGGTTACCTCTGCATTATTAGCTGGTTCATCGCCATCACTCTCTGATGTATCCACATAACTTGGACAATCAGCGTAATCTAAGAAAGGCCTCCTCCTACACGATAAAAAGCATATGTTAATGTTACACCCCGGAAAAATTTCGTGTTACCAAAAACTATAGACGGCTTGGAATGGGCCAAAGGGAGAGTAAAGTTACGTCAGGATTAAGGAGGTTAAGCTTCCGAGGCTTTGAAAGAAAGTTAGGCAAGGTTTGATACAAAATTTTGGTTTAAATGGAAGAAATGATATGTTCTATTATATTAAGAGTTTTGAAGTAAAACAAAGTTTAAAGTGAAGTTTGGGAAGTCTAGTTTCCAACGCAACAAACGGCTCCTCAATCGGACATCGGGGTAAGGAGATATGGACATTACAAGTTGGATGGGCAAGCCAGGAAAATGGTCTACGCGAACGCGCCAGCGAGTGGCGTGAACGCGCAGAAGGCCAAAGGGCCAATACAGCGCGAACGCGCCCCCATGTGGCGTGAACGCGCAGAACAAAAATTCGAGAATCAAGTTCGGAATGAAGGTTGTGTTATAAGAAGGTAATAATAGCATATATATGACCTTTGGAGACCATATGGTGTAAATTAGTTCATATGTTAATTGACAAAAAAAAGCCCTCGTGGCAGCAAGTTAAGTGTCACATGTCGGAGTTTTCAAAATGACATATGAAGATACATACGAGTAGTTTATGGAAAGTTGAGTAAGTCCTAAGAAGGACCCATAAGCCAAAAATGAGAGTAGACCCTCCAAAAGGACGATTTAAGGAAACATTTTCGGATGATCTGACTTCGAGGGGAGAAAATGGCATTATAAGTTTGGAATTTGGGAAAACTCCCAGAAATAAAAGTTGTAGATAATTGAAAGACCTTTCCAACTATAGGTCGTGGGCCCTCACACGATATCAGGATCAAAAGTTATGACCGTTTTACTGAACTAAGGTCCAGGTAGAAAAAAAGGCCAGCGCGAACGCGCTGAGCATTTTTCTAGTCGTTTCTGGCAGCTTCTAAACGTCATAAAAAGGGGGAAACCCCCCTCATTTTCAGTTGAAACCCACGAAAAACACTCCCAAAAACTCTCCAAAAATCTGGAGAGTTCTCCCCAAACCAAATTTTTGCCCAAACCAGGTATAAAATTCCAAATTCCAGTCCGGGTAGCGTATAGCTATTGGAGCAGAATCTTATAACAGTGTGTGGTGGCCTAAATTTAGCATGGAAAAGTGGAGATTAAGCAATATTAAAGGGAGAAAGGTATGAATCTCTTTCTATTTGTGCTAATACCGGTTTATTTACGAAGAAAGCGTGATTAAATGATTGTATACTGAGTTAATTAGTTATGAAAATTGGAAAACAGCGTGTGGGCTGTTTTATGAGATATTTTGGAGTTGGAAACATTATAATTGATGTTGGTATTGTTGTTGTTGTTGTTGGTTGCTGAATTAAAATTCGGGCTAGGCATATAAACAGGGGAGATGCTGCCCGATTTTTGGCAGAATATAAAATAGTATAATTTGAAGTATGGTACAAGTGTACGATGAAAAGGCTAACATTAGTGTGAATTATCTTAAATGTAGACTTACAAGCTCGGACACATAAGCGTAGCTAATAGGACGTGGAACAGGTATGTGAAGGCTCGTCTCTTTTCTTCCAAAGGCATGATCCTCACGTCATAATGTCTTAAATGTGTTTATATCTTCTTTCCTTGCAAAAGCTAGAAGTCTATGACTCCAAGGTATAAGTCTTTTCCTAATAGTTCATAATTGTTTTTTTAAAATGTCCATATTTTCCAAAAACCAAGTCTTAAGAGATTGAAAGCTTTTATGACTAAAATGATTAATATGATTTTATAATGACAACGATGACGTCAAATATGAGAAAATGTCTATGACAGCTATGTTGACGATATGTTCCTACCATGAATATGACAATATGAAAATGTTTAAGTTATTTCTTGATTTCTCAACTCCATTATGGTTAATGACTATTTTAAAGGTTCCAAGTATATGGAACGATGCCTTATGATCCGGTTCTATGTTTTCTCATGATGACACTCTCCATTGATAGTCTCGCCTTATATTAATTGTCCCTTCAAGGTGAGACATGGCGATTATGATTATTCCATAATATAATCGGAGGTTACCGACCTTACGTCACTCCGATAGACTTATAGCATTTCTTGGGCTCTCCTGCATGCTGCTCATATGATATATGTATATGTATATGGGAAAAAGGGCCAGAGCGCTATAGACGCTGATATATGAACATGATACATGTATATGTATATGGGGAAGAGGGCAGAGCGTTATATACGCGTATCCACCTGATCAGTTGGCATTATATGACATGATATCGTCCCGGACGCGGGATGCCCGAACGCGGGATATATGGCTAAATGGATCGGAGCCGACGCCTCGGCAATATGATATGTTCTATTTTCTATATATATGAAAAGAGATGTTTTCCAAGAAAGTAAAGTATTATATGCACATATGGATCGGGTTGCACGTTCCGCAGCGCTAAACATGCATGGTACCGCCAAAAAAGGCATTTATACGTACAGGTTACCCCTTCATCTCATCATATGCTCTATATTTCCTTTGTGTCATTATTCATGCTATGTGTTCCTCATATGTTATTATTCATGCCTTACATACTCAGTACATTGCTCGTACTGACCCCTTTTTCTTCGGGGGCTGCGTTTCATGCCGCGCAGGTACACCTAGATGAGTTGAAGCTAATATAGAAGATATTCCAGCAGAGTTGGCAAGCTCCACTTGTTCCTGGAGTGCTACCGAGTCAGAGTACATGTGCTACGATGTTTGATAAATGTTAGAGACTTTGCAGACAGAGTCGTGGGTATAGGATGTCGGTATTGTGAATGGCTCCACCAGTCTATGTGTCATTTTATGTTACGTTATAAAGTCCATATGATCACAGATTATATTTGATTTGAGTACGATGAAAAAAAAAGAAACAAATTTTTTTTTTGAAAGCTTTACTATGTTTTCCACTCCTTATTGATGTAAGAGTCTAAAGAGGTTAAGTATGTAATAAGAGTCAGCGGGTTCGCTCGGCTCCGAATATGGGGTCGGGTGCCCATCGCACCCCAGTAAAGTCGGGGTGTGACAGTTAAATTCCAAATTCAAACATCAAGGTGATGAACCTACACATATTGATAATGAGCATGGTGTGGAGAATGATCAACTCCACCAAACTGAGAGGACTGCCTTTCATCCACAGTTGGTAACACTGGAGAGTTTTGATAATAATCAGCAGCACCGAACTGAGAATTAATATAATAATCAGCTCCACTGAACTGAGAGTTCTGATAATAATGAGTTGCTCCACTAAATTGAGATGATTGCCCAATATTACTCGTATCAGGTCTATAACCCCTACAAAGATTTAAAAATGGTTATTTACCAATACATACAATAAACACGTGCTACTGCACAAAATAATAATATAAGAATGCATATTTACCAAGTTTGATTTAATTGTTGGGTTAAATTTTCCAGCGGCACCTGGCCACTCAAAATGCCCGCGTAAGAACTAAAATCTCCATACGTGTTAGCTTGACTGGGCTGTTCTTACGGGACCTGTCGGGGTATCTTTTCAACATACATCTCAAGAACATTAAGGGCGACTAAATGTTTTAATTCTTCTGGCGCATTCAAATAATCCCTCAAAGAATCATCATCATTGATATAATGCCTACCATAAAGCACTATACCATTAGAAACTGATTGTGGATATCTGCCTGTTATAGAGATTTCATACTCATCTGTACTAACCTTTATTTATTCATTTATGTAACTGACTAGTGATTCATAAGACATTTCAATTGGACATTTAACATGAACGTTTGGTCTTTTATTGTAACGAACTGTACTATTGTCATCAAGGATAATACCATCCCAATGTATTGAAACCTTAACTGGTGGAATATCTTGAACCATTTTTTGTATGACTAAAGATAGGTTCTTTTGAATGACTTAAGAGACTTAAACTTATGAAATGGATGAGTTTTTACCTCGTCCAACATTCTTCTCAAATAGATTCATATTGACCCCTATTGCGTACAAGAACATTGCGTAACATGAATTTAATTCAAATAAACAGTCAAAAATGCAGCATTGTATTTTCAAGTCGGTCCTTTACGTGTCATAAAAAAATTGAAATTGGCATGCACGATGTGTTGTCAAATCATGTTCTATTGCGCACAAGAACATTGCTTGATATGAATTTAATTCAAATAAACGATCAAAAATGCAGCATCGTATTGTCAAGTCGGTCCTTTACGTGTCATATAAAAGCTAAAATTGGCATGCATGATGTGTTGTCAAATAATGTTCTATTGCGCACAAGTACATTGCGTAATATGAATTTAATTCAAATAAACGGTCAAAAATGCAACATCGTGTTGTCAAATCGGTCCTTTACATGTCATAAAAAGGCTGAAATTGGAATGCATGATGTGTTGTCAAATCATGTTCTATTGCGCACAAGTACATTGCGTAATATGAATTTAATTCAAATAAACGATCAAAAATGCAACATTGTGTTGTCAAATCGGTCCTTTACATCTCATAAAAAAATTGAAATTGGAATGCATGATGTGTTGTCAAATCATGTTCTATTGCGCACAAGAACATTGCGTAATATGAATTTAATTCAAATAAGCGGTCAAAAATGCAGCATTGTATTGTCAAATCGGTCCTTTACGTGTCATAAAAAAACTGAAATTGGCATGCATGATGTGTTGTCAAATCATGTTCTATTGCGCACAAGAACATTGCGTAATATGAATTTAATTCAAATAAACGGTAAAAAATGCAGCATTGTATTGTCAAATCGGTTCTTTACGTGTCATAAAAAAGCTGAAATTGGCATGCATGATGTGTTGTCAAATCATGTTCTATTGCGCACAAGAACATTGCGTAATATGAATTTAATTCAAATAAATGGTCAAAAATGCAGCATTGTATTGTCAAATCAGTCCTTTACGTGTCATAAAAAAGCTGAAATTGACATGCATGATGTGTTGTCAAATCGTGTTATATTGCGCACAAGAACATTGTGTAATATGAATTTAATTCAAATAAACGGTCAAAAAATGCAGTACTATATATAACATGATTGACAAACAACTAGTATTCACTTTAAAACGAGTTATCATGATATTCTACAACCAATTTGGTAATCTTGATTCTATTACATGTTTTACCCCAGCAAAAATATTTGAAGCAATGGGTAGGACATGGGAACTAGATGATGATGATTTTCATTACTCAAATAACCCTAACAAAAGATTCAATCAAGAATACAATAAAACAATGAGAGAGGAGTAGAATTGGTGTGTTAGGAGGCTGAAGCACTGGAGCAAAAGTTATCTTCAATAGGGCTTAAACGCCCAAAAAAATGTGCTATGTCAATTCCTCGCGGAACTCCACAAGAGTTTAATTTTGCTCTTAATCGTTTTCGCGAAAAGAACAATCGGATGCAAATACGTTACCATAGGGTAGAATATGGTATACATAGTAACACAAGATTTAGAGCCAAGTGAGATTCGGACTATGAAATGTCCGATGAAGATTAATATTTTTCTTATAATAAGGTAAGTAGGTAGGGTCATAAAGACCCCCCCCCCCCTCCCTGAGGTTACTTGGGGGTTTGCAACTATATAAGTAGCCATTTGTTTTGTTATTAGACTACAACATATTCAATGTCGAGTAGTAGAAACTCAGCTTGGTCTTTACTCCTTCCAAAAGAACCAAATAGCAGTGATGATGAGAGTTCAAATCATAGCAGTTTTTCGAGTGATACCAGTGATTTCAAACTAGACGAGCTAAATTCGCACCTTCTTATAGAGCGTAATGATGATTTCTGCAGTGTCAAATATTCAGATCCGCGAGAATATTATTGCGGTTTACGCCGAGAATGGTCACATCGGATACCGAATTAGAACGTCTTGTTCGTGACTTGGAAAATCTCAACGCTCCAATCCCAAAAAGGTACTCACTAACCATGCTTCTAGTAGGTCCAGCAACTTGCGAGATGGCCGTACAAAGGATTAGAAAAGAAAACAATAGAATGCTGGCAAGACGTTGTAGATTTTACATGCTAAAGTTGGCTGAAGAACAAGCATCATCAACCGGTAGAGAACTAACGTCTCCTGAAAAAAGATGTGTGTTAAGAGACCGCCAATATCATTCTGAGGACGATATTGAGGACTTGTATTCTGATGACGATTAGGGTCTATTTAGGCTCACTGTCTTAGATTATAGGTCATTTAAGTTTCGGACTAAGGCTGTTAATTTGTATTTTTATTTTATGATGAAGTCACAAATTTGAATTAGTTTGGCATGTTTTTAATTCTTCAAAGTTTATTGTTAAAGTCTATTATTAATTGACAATTTCACAAAGAAACACAAATAAATTAGTACATAAAGGGTGCGGATTACATTATAGGGGAAAAAGTACAACTAGTAAAAAAACATAATCCATAGAAATATTAAACTTAATAAACAAAATACATATAAACAATGAACAACAACAAGATAGCACAAATAATCTTCCATAATTTAAGTTTTTCTTTCAAAGCTATTTTCTCGTGTTGAGCCTCTTTAAGTTTAGCCTTCAGCAAAATTCTTTTTTTTTCGGAATCGGTGAGCAACACCTCCAAACGTTCAATTTTTTCTTCAGCTTCCACAAGCTTAAATTGGGAGTCTAACTTAGCGGTATCTCTAGAGATACGTGAAGTCGCGGTATCTCTATCCAAAAGTGAATTTTTAAACTTCGCCGCCACCGTTTTATCCACGTGAATGCTATCTTCCCACCGAAAGTGTTTGCAACCGCCCATATCCTATAAACATTACAAGAAAATAAAAAATATATGGATAACGCGAAAAAAAAAACACTAAAAAATGTAAAAACACTTACTTCGGGCATTTTATAACGCCAAAAAGGCGACCCAGATTATCTTGGGTCTTTGATGTTTTTAGTTTACAGTAATAACTGCATTCACAAATATCGGGTTGTATAGCAAACATTGAAGTTTCAAAACTTTGAGACATGTTTTTAGAAGTGCAAAAGTGTGTTGAAAGGGTGAAGATGGAGAAAATGAAAGAGAAGAGAATGCATGTGTTGGGGGTTTTAGGCAAGGGTTTCACGCACAGATTCTGTGCGTGAAAGGGGAAAACTGTAAAAGTACACTTTGGCCCTTTCACGCACAGAATCTGTGCGTGAAACCTACTTTGATTTTTTATTTTTTTTGGATTACAAAAGTGCTGGACTCCTGGCCATTTGAAATTCCAACAGTAAGTTATTTTGATTACAACATCCTTTGTAAATTAATATGGGCCAACTTCTTGCTGTTGGGAAATGTTATCTCCCAAGATAGTTGTTAGTGAATCTTGAACATTAATGTTAATATTTGTGGGAATGATATCGTAACATCGTACTTGAAAAACAAAGCATATGCATAAGATGATAAATCATCTTTTAGGCAGGAACTTTAGTTTATTTGTTCGTTATAATTTGATTATTGTGAAAGCTTTTTTAATATAAAATAAAATGGTTGATACTTTTTATTTGGCTTGCACTATTATTTTGTTGAGGTAACTTCTTTTTATTTTCTAAGATTATGGTTTGATTTGACTTTTTGATTTAGTTTTCAAACTTTAAGCTTTGCAAAACACCTTTGGCATGTATTTTTACTAACAGGTTGTGCAGACAAGACTGATGAATGTCAATAACTCAATTCTTAAAACGGGCATTCCTAAGATAAAAGAGTCGATAGAATTATGTGCTTAGACCATTTTCTCAAAGAATGTGTTTTTAAATTTTTATAAAAATCAACCTTTAGAATATTTAAGATTTGAGTATTAGAAGACGACTATTTCAATAAGCAAGACGATTTTATGACCAAGTGAAGCGCGGTTAAATTCACTAGTATATTGATTAAACGCAACTCATTGTCAGTCTAAAGTTTAACATCCTTGCTGATGGAATACAGGCATAAACAGCGAAAGCAAATAGCCAGTATCAAACTTGCATGTAATATAGACAACACATAATCAAGATATTAATCAAATACAAAATTGATACTTATCTCTTGAATCGTGACTGCAACCTCAAATCTAGCCATCAAGTCCGAGCAAAAGCCATCCACGCGTTCATCCTCCAGTTCCACGATCTTTTACTGTGTAACCCGAATAAATCTAGAATTTGCGAAATCCATGTGGGCGAATTTCTATGGAAAAGGTGTAGAAACTTATAAAACACTTGACCTCCTTATGGAATAAGACCCCTATTTTATAACTACAGGTAAGTTTTTCACCCTTTTCCAAAACCTGTCGGGTCTGTATTTTCTACTAAAAAATAATATTCCATTTAATTCTTTATTATTCGGGCATAAAAGGGACCACAAAATTTAATTAACGAGTTATGGAATTAATTCGAAATATCTAAAGTAATCCTACCATAATAAATTACGAGTTATTCCACTAAAAAATTGTAACTGCACTCATCAGTTCAATTTCGAATCTTTCATTAAATCTTATTTAACTCCCCATTTTAAGATTACAGATACCAATCAATTAAATTAAATTACTGACAATTTAATTCATTGTCTAATTGAATCCTTTATATTTTCGCTTAACTTATATCATGTGAAGGATACAAAATCCACCTGCAGGGTTTTCACACGAGACTCATAAGCATTCATAAAGAGGTATCATCAATCTCAAAGTCAAGACATGGATTCTATCAACTAATTATTATTTCACAAATGTATTTTGCCATTATCTAATTTACCATGAATACATAGACCCGCAATTGAGTCGTACCTTTTAATAAATCAAAATAATGAACAAATCACATTGATCATAATAATTATATAGATTAAGAGTATAAGTACATTTAATGAACTAGAGAATTTATTTTATATATTTAGTACAAAAACACTTATCTCTACTTGATCCGTTCAATACATACAAAATGTACTAGCACAAGAAGATGGAACTATAACGTTCTCATAATGAAGATATATTATATTAATCTTGTGCTACAATCATACCAATGGCTTTGTCCAAATTCCATCTTAGATTGTGAACATAAAACTTTATACTTATAAGAACCGACGATTTAATCTTCCGTGTATAAGCTAAACTCTATACACTAAATCATCTACTATTTAAGTAAAGAACACACATACTAGTACATAATATATTTAACTCTTTATTAAACAATGAATAAATAATTATTTTATAATAAATAGTATATCAAAACACATGATTAATAGTATATATCCAACACTTGCAAGTATGCATCTCAATTAACACCTTCACTTGACAAATATTGGAATGTCACATCTTTAGTCTTAACAAAATATAGCCAAATAAACTAAGTATCATCAATCGAAAACAGCCACACTACCTTTACAAGTGGGGTAAGACTGTGAACACATTAACTTCCCCAGTCTCTATTTGTGAGATTACACCAGATATATATATATTGTTGTTGTTAAACTAAGCATCATCAATCAAAGTCATAACGTATCAGCATCATCAATCAAAGTCATAAAGTATCTAAAACCAAAGTTCCAACTCTTTTTGAACCACCGTAAATCTAGATGTACATAACCTACTGTACCTTTAGTCTTGTGCAGAATACTTTTGTTTGAACTTTATCATCCTAATTACTAGTGTTTTCCAAGCACACAATATTTACAAAAATCTAGTCTCTGGTTTATGTTCATTTAACCTTACTCATTTGACCCAGTCTTTTCCGTTGTCTTTTCCAGTTCAAATGGTTAAATATATTATATTTCTACGTCTAACAAGAACAGCTAACTCAAGATGATGTTTGGTACGTAAGAGGTGTTGGAATTAAACCTTTGGGTTTTCCCCTTATTTATTCCGATTTTCTTCAAAATCTTGTCTTTTCCCTTTATTTATTCCGATTTTCCATTAAAATAATAATTAAAAAAAAAAAGACATACGTATTTATAGGTTTTCTCCCACTTTTCGTTTACCTTCACGTTGCTTCAACTTAAGCTTCCGCCTAGATAAAAACAAGGCAAACTTTAATTGCTGCTTTCTCTCCAAAAAAAAAAAAAAAAAACTATCGGCGGCGCAATTTCAACCCAAAAACTCAAAAGGTATAAAATTCCATGTTCTCTTCGTGTTTGTTTTCCTCTTTAATGTGTATCTGTATTCAATAATATTTAATTTGGTGTTATCAATGTGTGGAATTCACTTTATATGTAATATTTTCCTACTTAAGTTCTACGGAAGTTTCTCTAATCTACCTCTTCTTTTTCCCTTCATTACTAACCTGTCACAATTGCAAAATTTACAAAAGTTTGTTGTTTGCTATTTCAGCATTCCATCACTCATAGTATGAACTCATTAAAAAAAAAAAAAGGAGAGTATCAATGAAGAGAGTAAACTCGCAATATCAAAGAGGCGACTGTTGAATTCTCAATTTTTATTAGAACACTTTTTAAGATAATTTTGCAAATGGGAAAAAAGCAAAAAATTGACACAAAAAGATAAATAATACTGCATCACTGGGTCTATGTCCTGGCTTTATATTAATGTGATGTCTTAAACAAATCTTAGTGCCAGAATCATCATATAAAGGTATAAGATTTTTTTGTCTATATTTTTCCTGTTTGGTTTATTATTATCATTCTCATTACTTATTATGTTATATTTTTAAATGTTTCAGGCCATGTGCTGCAGTTTCATTGCTGCAACTCTGCCTGTGTTCTTCTTTGCCAGTATTCTCATTTGTAAAAGTATGTATGTTCATATCCTCGTGCCTTCCTGGTTTTCAGTTGTGTATGTGCATGCTTCATTTGAACTTTTTACCCCTTTTTTCTCAATCATGTAAATTGAAAAAATGTTAATCTTCTTCATTTTTTTATTATTTAACATTTTACCGCCGTGTATTATTGTGCACAAACGAATAGTACATAAGTAATGTACAATTATGGCAGGCAAACGAAAACTCCAAGAGTTTTTCTTGTTCTCTTGCGAGATTGAACACATTGAGCTTCGACAAGGTTAATAGCTTAACTTTTTTTGGACTACTTCGTGAGAATTATATCTGAGTTTAACATTGACATTTTGAATGAGTTTGGTGTAAAGCTAGCAAAATCTTCATCCTTCCTAGGTGTTGTTTAAGCTTCTCTTTCATTTTCCCCCTTTTTCTTCTTGCTTCTCGCTTAAGGTATGAATCACAACGAGAAAAAAGGCCGCAAGTTTTTTGCTTCAATTAATCCTCAGACACAACTGGCTAGGAGTATGTTTCAAGCCAAGAGAGAGGACTTTGGTTCTGAAAAATTTGATATGTCTATCTGGGTGGAATCTGTTATGTTGTACTTCTTCAGCCTTTAGACTATTTCCCAAGTTATCGAAGTTGCAGATATGTGGTATCGAAGAAGACTACAGAATCTGTAAAAAGACCAACCTCTTCCATGATCTTTCATCTAGATGTCACCTTCGTTCACCGCCTTTGTTCCCTCCTCCTGCTCAGGGACGGATGCACACCATTGGGTGTGGGTTCGCGGGAATCCACAACTTTTATCCGAACCTTGTATTATAATGTGAAACCCTTCAAATATATAAGAAATTTGAGCTAAGAACCCAATAATAATAGACACTGCTAGCTGGGAATTCATAAACTTCAAATCCTGGATCAGCCTCTACTCTGCTGAACTTTTTTTCACAAAACCTTAATACTTATGCTTTTAGTAGAGTTTCTTTGCAGCGGAAGGATTTGAGCCTTATCGGTATGTGCCCTAACTCGAGGCTCTTAGATTAGTATGTGTTTAAAGGCAAGGACTGGGAAGTATTTAAGGGAAGATTTCCAGTGATACCCTTTTAATAATATTTAACCGAATACAACAATTTATTTACCGGTATATATTTGGAACATCAAGCAATAAATATTTATCAATGCGGTAATACAATTGATGTACTCTTTTTATTTTTTATTAGGAATTATTTTTATTAGTATTTTGTTTAGTGGCACTTTAAGGATCATATAATAATGAAAAAGCTCTCATTTTTTCCGGTTAGCAAATCATCCTTTTGACAAAATCATTTTATTGTGCGGATTGCCCTTAAAATACTAGCCTTTAATTTTTTTCCCCTCAAATTGATGGTATTTCATTTTTGCTCTTCGGCTAATACCATGAAGTTCGGGATTCGAACTTCGGTTCAGTAAAAAAAAAAAAAAATCGCAAGGCAAAGTTTCGTAGCTAAATTAGGCCTATTAGAGCAAAAGTTAGGCCTTAAAACAGAGTTTTACAAAATTCCAATTGAGGAAAAAAAAATGCAAACCTCTCCCTTAAGGTAGAGTTTGCCTTATGCCTGAAGACAAAACTTTGTCTTAAGTAGAGTTGGCAGTCAAACTCTACCTGATCAGGCAGAGTTTGAGTCAAACTCTGCTTCGATCAGATTTGTCACACCCCTACCAGGAGTATGACGGGCTCCGACCCGTAGGCCGGGAACCACCTGACTTATCCTTTACTTTGAACATTATAAACTATAACTCAAAGAACATCTACACGCAGAAAAGGCCCAACATAGGAATATCCGATCATTCAGCACATATGTTCATATGCGGACCGACAAGGTCGTTACAACATAACGTATATCATAAAGCCGGCAAGGCTAACAGTAAAGTAGCAAGAGCTCAAAATAAGGCCGACAAGGCCACCAATATATTATACAACAATATGAACCGTTGGAGCTATAAAACATCTAACTGTACACACACGTCTACGAGCCTCTACATAGAACACAAATGATCATAAGGACAATACCAAATAGAATGCAGCTCCGAAGTAAGTGGAGTGCTCCTCAGAATCCGCTGATAGGACACCTACGGGTCAGATCCGTCTCCCTGCCTACATGCGGGCATGAGCGCAACATCCACAAGAAGGGACGTCAGTATGAATAATGTACTGAGTATGTAAGGCATGAATAACAACATAATATAGATATGAAAGGTAACATGGAATAAGAGAGATAACCTGTACATCTGAATGCCTCATAAGGCGGATGTCATGCATGCTTAGCCTTTAAAAAAAACATTTCTATACATATACATAGTACCATGCCTGTCCATTAAGGCTCGGTGTCATATATATAGTATCATGCCCGACCATTAAGGCTTGGTGTTATCATCATTAGCCCGCGTCCGGGCCTCCCGCGCCGGGGGCAAAATCATAACATGCCCACTGCAGTGGTGTGCACATCTACGTGCCATGCCCGGCCGACTATAACGCAGCACGGTGTGAGAAAATACATACATATATATAAAGCATGCATGAGAGCCAAATAAAAGCTATAAATACATCGGAGAGACGTAAGGTCGGTAACCTCCGATTATATTATGGAATAATCATCATCGCACTATCTTACCTTGAAGGAACAATTATTATAAGGCAAGTTCAACAACAATGAATAAAAATCAAGAAAATCACGAAAATAACTCAACATTCTCATATTCACATTGAAATAATAAGCTTGGGACTTTTAAATATGAAATCATCATCATCGTCGTAATCATCATAAAAACATTCTCATCTTTAGCAACGTCATTAACATTGTAAAAACATGTCCGTTGTTGTTGTCATAAAAGCTTATAGAATCATAAATCTTTGACTCGGAAAATAGGGACATTTCGGAAAACATTTATGGATTATCAAGAAAGGGATCATGGGACATTTGGAAAACACCTATTGGATTCATAAAAAAGGAATCATGCCTTTTGAAGAAAGGGACTTAGCCTTAACATGCCTGTTCAACTTCCAGTTATCCACACTTATCCACACGCTGTTTTCCAACCTCCATAGCTAACCAACTTACTATACAATTATTTAACCACTCTATCTTCGTGAATAAGCCGGTATTAACATAAATAGAAAGAAATTCATACCTTATTCTTGTTAAAACAGCAATATCTCCAATATCCACTTGAATTCACGCTAAAATCCACCGCAAAACGATACTAGAATCACAACCATGCATTATCCGGGCCTCGATTAAGCAAAATCACTTGAATTGATCTTAGATCTTCATGAATTTGGTAGAAGGAATTTTGGGAAATGTAGAGAGAATTTAAGGAGAGAAGATGGTAGAAAATGAGTGAAAAAAAAATCAGATTTTTGTTTTTAAATTTCTGATTTTTACTGTTTACGCAGGTACCGTAGTACGCGTTTCTGCTCTGTCAGCCTGACTTGTAACGTTCATAATTCTTCACTCTGATGTCCTATCGATGAGCGGTTTGTT
The DNA here is from genome assembly GCF_019175385.1 of Lycium barbarum. Classification (NCBI taxonomy): domain Eukaryota; kingdom Viridiplantae; phylum Streptophyta; class Magnoliopsida; order Solanales; family Solanaceae; genus Lycium; species Lycium barbarum. The sequence continues at coordinate 114,076,182 of NC_083344.1, read as the reverse complement.
GCGTTGCAAACTAGACTCGATGAACTTAATTTTAGGCTTTTGACATACCTTAAAGCTCCTCATATACCTTGAGATATACCTCTCCAAAATTGACCTAAAATTCTGTCCTTAATTCTGCCAACTTTTTTCCAAATTTTCAACAAACTTATTTTCTTTTATTTGGTTGATCCCGAAAACTTCCAGAACTCCCCCTACATGCTATTTATCATTTATTATACTTGATAATGGTCATGTTCTCATGTTTCAAGGTTGTCCTTCCCGATTACGACTTACGAGATCGTAATTCATCATTTACTCCATTGTTACGTACTTCCCATGGCTTGTACCTTTCAAAATCTCATGGGACGTCTCCGATACTCCATTACAATGGTGAAGTACGTGGCATGCTCATGCTCTGAAAGTGCGGGGTGTAACATTCTCCCCCCCCCCCCCTCAAAAACATTCGTCCACGAATGTTGAGGTAGAGTTCGCTCTGAGGTAGATGTCAATGTTCTTACTTGTATTTATCGGTATTTACTTTACTTAATTGCAGTCTTACTTGCCCATTTAAAACTAAACTTATCCGAATTACGCGGTTTATCCTTCTTCTTTTTGTTGCAGATATTTATGGCCGTACTCAAGGTCGTCCCTTTTCTTATTATCTGTCTGTCTACTAACTCTTCATGCTTTATCGTTCTCATTGTCTCTTCAGCCTCCGTCATTTACACTCTTATATTCTCTTTTATCCAGTACTTACCATATACTTTTATCCAATTTTGATCCCATCTTCTTTTTATTCAGAAATTCTTATTCTCTTCGATCTCCATGTATCTTTATTACGTTTTACAGATGTCCCAGGCCTTTGTCTTCTTAGAGTTTACTTATTCTTATTCTTCCTACCTTAAAGATAAATTCAATATTGGTCACATTTTAGCATCTTTTGCTTTCTATAGCAGTCAAATTAATCTTTGCAGTACTTTATCTTTCAACTAGTTTAACACCGAAATGTCTCGCTTAATTTCTCTTTCCTTCAGTTGGACTTCTGGCACTTGGCTAACTAACGGTAATTCTTGTACTTATATCAAAAACATCTAAAATATCTTCTTTAATTATTCCTTCCTTCAATTTACTCTTAAAGTTTTTGATCCTTAGTTCGGCTATTAAATTAGGGGTGAATTCAGAAGTTTTTCGAAGAATAACCAAGATTTCTAGTCATGCAACGAATTCGAATCTTTTCATTCTTTCTTTTGTCTATAACCTTCATTTGTTCCTTTTCCAATAAGATCCATCATGTTGCTTGTTCCACGAGGTTTCATTGTCACCCGATTGATCTAATCAAACACAATATCCTTTAATCATTTCCTTTGGGGTTCTCCTTCTACTTTTAACCTTTGCCTGACTCTCACTTAATAAGTCTTTCCCATAGTCTGACACACTTATCTATCATTTTAGTTTATTAATCAAGCAGATCTCTTGATTCTTTAAATATCCATCTCCTTTATTTATATCCTTGAATCCTTTTCTTGCGATCTTATCTTCATCTGCTTCCATGACTTCACCTTCCATTGACTTAGTCGCTCCTATTTCTTAGCCTTCTATTTCTCTGCTAGTAGACAACTTTCTTATTCGGTTGTGGCACTTTTCCTTGCTTGCTTCTCTAGTGCTACTTTAGATTATCCCTCTTAGTACTAATCGATTTTACATACATATCATCTCATCTCCTTGTCAATTCTTTGGTCAGACTCCTTAATCCCTTGCATTGTCATCATAGTTCCACCTATGGTAGCGCCCAGATAGTTTGTCATAGCATTTCCTTGCTAATGGCTTATTATTATCATTAATTACCTTACTTCAGATTACTCATCCAATGCGTCAAAAATACCATAGCCAAGGGATTTATATTCAAATGGGACGCAATTCGACCCATACAACAACCTCAGCATCATCCCTTATACACTTGTATACAGCATTTTCTTATCACCGTCGTTATCCCTCATCACAAGATTATACTTACAAGTTAGAACATACTAATGCTCATAACTTAAGCTAATCCACTATTCAAAATATCTTCAAATCTATATTTGAATCTTTCCTCTAATTTCCTCTCCTCTAATCTTAACATCATTACAAAATAATTCATAAGCAGGAGACTAAAATAAAATCTTACTTAATCACAACTTCCTTTTAATACGAGTGTGCTTCCCTCTTTAAGTCCTTGGCTCGCCTATACCAGCGGCTAATTGAGACTTAACTAGCTTCCATTCTTCTTCAAATATTTATTGTCGTCCCCCCACCATTTTACTAGCCATTTCATCTGGACGATTATTTATATGGTCCTATGACATATACTCTCACGATTTGATATAAACGGTGACTTATTATTTCACGACGCATGAGATATTTTCTAGTCTCAGGTAGTACTGCTATCATGCTATCCATAGGCATACTGTCTTCTTTTCTTTTAACGATCATTGAAATTTCTAAAAATATTCCTCTTTTAAAACTCTCACCTCTTACAGTGCTACAATTTCTCTTTACTAATCTCAACTGTCCCTGATACTTATCCTTGGTCACTTGTATGCCTTCTCACTTCTTCTGTTACCTTTTTGGGGTATGTTTGCTGCATATTTAATTGTAACCAAAAAATTCTCTGGTACGAGCGATTCGAATCATAGCCCGGAACACAACGTATTTCATTGACAAAACTTATTTCCTTGATTTGCTAAACCTTCCATATCTTGTCATGCCTCATTTCCCATGTCTGTCTCATAATATACTTGCATTTAGTCCATTTCCACTTTTCTTTAGCACATCCTTGCTATATTAGTTCATCTCGAATTTTGACTCCTTCAAGCTAGTATATTTCCTTCTTCTGTACTTGAGGATATTCTAATTCGTCTAAGAATGTTCTCATATACCAGCAACATTCGAGTATTGACCATCTTTGGTAGTCATCTGGCCAACCCTAGCGATCGTTCAACTCCTCTATTCCATATAATGCCGGAGTTACTTTCATCGCATGGTTTGAATTATTTCTTTTTTGCTAACTGAATTCTGGTATCAAGTCAAATGTACACACCTATTGGAAACAACTCAAACCACTTCCTTCTTTCATGCCTAATAGTCCCCTGGTTAATGAATCAATGGTGACATCGAAACTCGTTAGGCTCCTTATAGAATTCCCGACTATACCATGCTTCTTCAGCCGCAATTTTCCTTCATAGCTATCATTTCACCAGTACCCTTGAGATTCCTCTTACTCTTGGTTCCCGATTCTAAGTTGGGTTCATACCATACCAGTAAAAATCGATACTCTCTCTCATTCATTCTCACGATTCGTCCTTTCCTTAATTTGGCTCATAATGTCCCATAGTTTCTCTTAACTAATTGTTTTTATCATAATCATGCATCATAATCCTTCTAATGTTCCGCCGATTCTCGTTCTCATTATGAAATTTTAGTAAAATACGCCCTTTTCTTTCTTCCTTCATCCATTTCTTATTTCCCTTTACGATGCCCTAGATTGCTCGTATGTATGTCTATTCCTCGTATATCCGTCCTGTTTCCTTTATAATCGCATCTCTATTCCAAGTCCACTGTCGTATGCCATTACTGTCTATCTTTGGCCAACCTTACTAATTTATTAAGCTTCCTCTTATCGTCACTAATCACATAACTTCCTTTAATTAATTTATAACCGCATTTTTCTCGAACTTTTGTCCTTAAGGTCCTCCTTGATTTCCTTTGCCCTTAAAGTGCTCTTCCCGTTTGCCACTTAATAATATCTACTTAGAAGTTTGCAGAACATTCCACTATGAGTACAAACCCATCTTGATCTTATATATATATACTTCTAGGGTGGAACTTTCCCGTACTTGTTAACTTCCTTTCCCATATCAATATCTCTTTGTTATCACTTACTGACCAATCTAATCTATAAATCGTAATCCTGTATTTGAGTTCAATGTCAACTTCCTTCATGTTTCCAATAGGTCCCAATCCTCCGAAATCTCGGATGCAACTCGTCCCAGTTTCTTAACTACTAATCATTTTTCCCTCCAGGGTTCCTCTTTTAAATTAAATTAAAATCACTCTAAAACTTCTCTTTGAAAGCATCGCATAGTTGTTCCTTCAATCATGACTTACCAAACGGCTGATGGTCACATTTTCCCTTTACTCTTTCTCTATAGACATGCAAACAATTCAATTTGTATAAATTTCAGCAGAGTTTCCTCTATTATTCTTACTACCTCATTCCTGTACACAGCTCAGAAAACACATCCAATGCCCCGTAGAGCAATCACAAATACCCATAATATCTTGCTCAAGTTCTTATATCAACATCTATCCATATTAATAAAACAGGAAACATACCTTTCGAACGAACAACTTCAATTCTAAGCAATTTCCTCGTAGCGGCATAATCAACTGCTTATCCATGATTAGAACATTTGGGCTAGGATCAGGGACATCATATCCTATGATTTAGCTCTATAGCACGATCTAAGATAAGAAAGAAAGGTCAATGGTTCCTAAATGCCCTGCAACCTCTTGTTTATAAGTGTGGCGCTATTCACACCCATACACAAGACTCTACTGGACATGGCTCGTAGACATTCCCTAGGACGAACTGCTCTGATACCAATTTGTCACACCCCTACGAGGAGTATGATGGGCTCCGACCCGTATGCTGGGAACCACCTGACTTATCCTTTACTTTGAAAATTATAAACCAATAACTCAAAGAACATCTACACGCAGAAAAGGCCCAACATAGGAATGTCCGATCATTCAGCACATATGTTCATATACGGACCGACAAGGTCGTCACAACATAACGTATATCATAAAGCCGGCAAGGCTAACAGTAAAGTAGGAAGAGCTCAAAATAAGGCCGACAAGGCCACCAATATATTATACAACAATATGAACCGATGGAGCTATAAAACATCTAACTGTACACACACGTCTACGAGCCTCTACATAGAACACAAATGATCATAAGGACAATACCAAATAGAATGCAGCTCCGACGTAAGTGGAGTGCTCCTGAGAATCCACTGATAGGACACCTACGGGTCAGATCCGTCTCACTACCTACCTGCGGGCATGAGCGCAGCGTCCACAAGAAGGGACGTCGGTACGAATAATGTACTGAGTATGTAAGTGTCACGCCCAACTAGGGGCCGCGACGGGTACCCGGGGCTAACCACCGAGCACCGCTTGTTCTATGACTTATCCTGCTAATTTAATACTCCTTTAATCAATTTATATTCAAATCATAAAGAAATCATATTTTGTTTGAAACATAAATACTTTTGTAAACATAAGCCTTTAGGCTATCAACATAATATGCACAGATATGTATATAAGTTTCTACATAATGGCAACCTTGGGAGACCACACAACCCACATTGCGTATCTACGAGCCTCTACTGGAGTACTAGACATATACATATATACACAAAAGCATAGCTCGACTAGCACCTCCAAAATAGTGGAGTGCTCCTGTAAATATGCTGATAGCTCCTATAGGTCTGCGCCGTCTCTCTGTCTACCTGTGGGCATGAACACAGCGTCCAAAGAAAACGGACGTCAGTACGAAAATTGTACTGAGTATGTAAGGCATAACAATGGAAATACGTCAATGAGATAAAGGAAACATCAATAAGGATCAACTGTATATGACTGTCACGTATAGAAGAAATAGCACATGCTGACTTACTTCATATCATATATTGCTGCGGAACGTGCAGCCCGATCCATATATCATCATATATAAATATATTGTCGCGGAACGAACGACCCGATCCATATGTCATCATACATTAATATACTGTCGTGGAACGTACGGCCCGATCCATATATAGTATAGTATGTTAGTGCCGAGGAACGTACGGCCCGATCCATCACCCATATATCCCGCGTCCGGGCACCCCGTGTCCGGGATGAAATCATGATATGCCAGCTGTATAGGTGGCTATGCGTCTATAGCGCCTCACCTTTCCCCACTTCCCCTGAGAACATTTTCATATCATATATATATATATATATATATATACATACATAATATTCATAACATGCAGGAGAACCCAAGGAAAAGCTATAACTCCATCGGAGTGACGTAAGGTCGAACACCTCCGGGTATATTATGGATTAATCTTGATCGTCATCTCTCACCTTGAAGGGGCAATCATCATAAGGCGAGACTGTCAACGAAGACTAATATAAAAAGGGAACAAATAATAGGGTCATAATCTTGTAAGAAGTGATTCTTTAAACTTTTGGAAATCTTTAAGGAAATGTAGTCGTCATCCATGAATAAAATTGAGAAATCAAGAAATAGCTCAACATTCTTATATCGTCATTGAAATCATAACTTGAAATCTTAAAACATGAAATCGTTCTCATCGTAGTCATCATAAGAAAATATTCTCATCTTCAACATCATCGTTGTCATTACAAAACGTGTCCATCCTTATGATCACAAAAGCTTACAAAATCATAAACCTTTGTTTTGGAAAGATACGGACATTTTGGGACACATTTGCGGGTTATCAAGAGAGGAATCATGCCTTGGAATCATAACCGTTTAGCTTTGGAAAATGAGAAAGCTATGGAAGCATTCATGAAGTCGTAACATAGGAATCATGCCTTTGAAGGAAAAGGGACGAGCCTTAACATACCTTTGCCGTTTAACATATATGTCACTCGCTTGTTCTCCTTCGATGCTCACGTTTCTACCTTCACAAGAAGTCGCATGAACGTTAGCCAATCGGTTACTTAAACGTGCCCACTATTTCTAGGAGAATTTGGGCAGCATATCCTTTGTTTCTACTACTTTTCCCATGTCATATTTCAACTCCCAACACTCACAATACTACTCACAATATCACAATCCACAATCGTAATTTATGTACATTTAGCAAAATCCACCATTTTCTTCCAATTAACTCACGTTTATGGGTTTTAGCTCATCATCATATTTTCCCATACATCACACCTATTTCATGGTTTACCTGTCATTTATAACGTATTCATACCCGTAACACACTAACATTCATGATTCACTTCAAACCTTCACCCTACAATGTCACTATTCACCTTTCATGACCCATTTCCTACATTCTTCTTCAATCCAAGCATTTTAACTTATCAACACTTTAATCATCATGAGAAAGTTATGAAACTTACCTTAGATAGTGATTGAACAAGTCTTGAGTGGAGTTCCCCTTCTAGCACCAAAACCCTACCTCACCTTCCTTAGGATTTTCTTGAAGAAGATAAATCTTACTTGAGTTTCATACACTTTGATTCCTCAATTTGATGTTGTTAATCTTGGTTTCCTTTGATTTTCTTGTGGATGAGATGTTAGAGAGAGTTCTAGAGGGTTTTAGGACTAAAATGGTGAAACAAATGAGTTAGAAACGAAATTGGGTCTATATATAATTGTCCAGAAGATTCTGGACTGGCACAACATGCGACACTATGTGCGAGTCGCATGTCGAACATGCGAGTCGCATGTTGTGTCGCAGGTCATGCCAGTTGATCAACTCTCACTGGCACAACATGCGACACTATGTGCGAGTCGCATGTCGAACATGCGAGTCGCATGTTGTGTCGCAGGTCATGCCAGAACGTGATGAACTATCTGCCGTAAAATGGCCATAACTTTTGATCCCGATGTGCTGTAAGGGCCCACCACCTATGGTTGGAAAGATATTTCAATTATATACAACTTTTATACTGTGGTGGTGTTCCCAAATTCCGACTTAAAAATGGATTTGTGGTCCCTACAAACCAGATCCTCCGAAAGTGTTTCCTTAACTCGCCCTTTTTGGATGGCTTGTGCCCATATTTGGCTTGTGGGTACTTCTTGAAACTCACTTGGATCCTAATTACCAACATAAGGGGCATTATAATTCTTCTCCTAAATATCTTTAAGACATCGCTAGTTCGATACTCGAAATTGTCCTTCGCCAGTCGATCCACCGTGCGCGAACGAAAATTTTCCGGGGTGTAACATTCTCCCCCCCTTGGGAACATTCGTCCTCGAATGTTAAACGCTCGGGAATTCTACGAAAATTTCACCAGAGTTTCCCCTGTACTATGGCACTACTATCCTGTCACAACAACCCATAATACTTAATGCCTCACAGGGCCATAACAATGACAACAATAAGGGCCACACACGACCGCAACATCAGAAAGATAAAGCATCACATACCTCAAAATGTTGATATCGCATGTTGAATCTCTCCCGGGGATTAAAATAAAAGCGGGTACATGGATTTCATTTTCTCTTCTTCTTCCCAGGTCATTTCTTCCCAGTGGTTGTCTCGCCACAAGATCTTGACTGAGGCTGCTTCTCTATGCATTTGTAGGTTGTCACATCCCAGGTCACTGTAATCAGCGTATAACATGCACTTATGTCATATTCGAAGTAATTATCCTATTTATCCCTAACACTAATCCCAACTCCACATTTCAACTAATTTTACCATATATTTCCCATCAACTGACCCGGGGGTAGCATGACCACACTATTCTTGTTTACCTCTTTCTAAGTAGCCACTTGGTTTCATGGGCGACGTATAATTACTTGCAAGTTACATAATTGTTCTTGTATGATTTGTGTACATACACATCTGTACGTGTACATGTGTCCGTATCTGCATCTGTATTCATAATCGTACTCATTTACATATCGTATCCATGGTCATATTCATATTCACATCTTTTACATAGCATGTCTGACTACGAAGGTTCGGTGTTTCACGTACCCGACTATGACTAGGCTCGGTGATTATTCGAACTGCAAAATCTTTTGTCTATCCGTAGCAACTTACCGCGTCGTGCTCTCTTCTTTCCTTTATTCATCTTATTCAATTTGATTTTTATATCTTACATCCTACTATAGAAAACCTTAAGTCTCTTTTATCAATTGTCGCTTATAAGTCACAATATCATTACAACGACTCTATGATTAGTGCATTTGTCTCCATTCTAGTATCACATGGCAATTCCTTTACAATGTCCCTTGAGTTGTTTGCTCCCAATGTCACGTGGTTCAAGGTCTTCGCGGATGATTTCCAATGTAGCCTCAGATGCCTGCTCAATCCGTATTCGGTTTTTTTTTTTTACCAGTCGTTAAACTTATTTCCGTACAACTCTCACTCTTAGTTCCAGAGTCTATATCAATCACATCTTAGGGTCCATCATTCCAATTTCTATACTTGTATTCTTTTTACTCGCTTCCCCCCTTTAAGGGTTTTACTTGTACCATTCTTAATTCCGTTACCTCACCTTCAAATCTTTAATTCACATATCCCTTACTATACTATATCTCATTTGTGTTGCTCCCCATAATTTATAACTATGATAATTCGTGTGGGAGGTCTTAACATACTCACTTTGCAACTTTGTAATCGAGTGATACAATTGGCATAGCAGTCCGAAAAATAATGTATTTTACTTAGCTCCTTCGGTAGTTATCACTCAATGTCTAAATTCGCTCCAATTACAAATTTCGTCCCATAGGGGTGCTCACAACAATAGTAGGTCTAGTCATCCACACTATCCATATAATATCACTTGCCCTCTTTTTCAGTGGTCAAAGTTCGCTTGTAATGTCATCTTTGTTCTCGAGGGTCTAAGTCTCATGCGTAACTAATACCCCTTATGTCTTATGCTCTTTTACTCTTGATTATACCATTCACAAAATACTACGACTTGCCATATCCCCCTTTTTTTGTCAAGTTGACTTTTTTTTTTTTTTTCATTGCTTGATATCATTTCTTGTCATTGAAGAACCTCCATGCTAGACTTTCCTTTAACAAGGTTTTATAAGCTTCCTCATCTACTGCCCCATGGTTCTCTTGTTGGCTTCATACTTGCATTCACCCCTTGTTCATATGGAGCATGTCACATCTTTAGTCATTTCCTTGCTATACCTTACTTACTGTGCATCACAGTTACCGCTATGTCCTCATTATATCCTGATCATAATCAACTCTATAGAGTGACACTTCCTGGTATCATTTGCAAATCTTGCTCATAAAATAGATTAAACTTTGCAAAGTGAGCATACTTAAATTGTTACTCTTTCTGATTATCCCTATTTCACTTACCACATAAGTCACTTCACCAATGTATTCACATTCAATATAGCCCTTCATATCTGTATCTCTGTCTCCGTGATGCCGTTACTTTATTTTGCTAATAAACTTATCGTATCTTCCTCGTGCTTACCCTTCCAATCAAAACTTCAGTATCACCTTCCATTGGAGTTACCCTTTTTCTCCTATGACATGCTTTAGTACTACCTTATAACTACTGTTACCATCCATCCAATAGTATTTAACTCACCTCGTGTAGTTATTAATGATACTCCTAACTTAATCTCGTCCTGCCGTTACCTTGTCGCGCAACATCTCTTCTCGCTGGAACATGTCACAAGCTTATATTTTATCTCCTTTAGATTCTAGGAAAATTTCGGCAGAGTTTCGCTTGTAGACACAACAATCTCGAACCTGCACATAGCCCAGAAACACATCCGATTTCTCAATGGGACATATATCGTAACACCTAATACGTAAGCGAACAACACAAGATCACTTACCATTAAAGGGAATAAATAATAGTGCTTGTCTCACAAGTTGTGCCTGCACCCTCGATTTATGATTCCAACATCCACATACATACACATATTATTTATATTCACTCGCTGTCAATCAACTTACTCGTAAATCATGATTCTGGCAATCACTGGTTCACTAACAAATATAAACATCTCAATCTGCTTGGTTGGCCCAGTCTTTTACTCTAACACAGTCAATAATATCTGAAGTAATAGATGACGGCATAAGGCCCAAATCAATCGATGCATACATATCATAAAAGGATACTGACAATATACCTGGAACAATATCAGGGAAGGGCTCAAGATCTTGTCGCTCAGTTAATGCATGGATATGACGCCGGGATCTACTCGGACTAGGCGTCCCTCTTTGGTCTCTACCAGCACCTACTAACACATGTGGCCCTGGCCTTGGGAGGCGTACCGATGACGAAGAGCCAACTACCACTCTCGTAGTCCGAACCTTATCTTTACCACATAGCGATGGGCAGTCGCGCTTTACGTGGCCTGGCCGAGCACAGGCATAACAAACATCCGAGCCAAAACGACAGGGTCCCCTATGTAACCTGCGACACTGAGTACATCGTGGTACTGAGAATCTCGTCTGACTAGAACCACTCCGAATTTTGGAATTGGAAATTCTGAGGCTCTGGGATGACCCAGAAAAAGTAGATCCATCAAACCTGGGTCTCGAAAACTGCGGAGGAGCACCACTTGTCGAATGAACTGAGTGCCTAGAGAATTGTTGCCTCGAATCACCCCTAAACTCATGATCAAACCCTGAAGAATTACCTTCCTTTCTCCAACCCCTGTTACCGTGGCCCATATCTTGCCGCTGGGCTTGAGTGGCAACCAATTGAGTCAGTAAAAGAATAGCCTGTCTCATCTCTTGGCCCGAGGCATCTGGGGGAGGAACAGGGGATGCTGGAGCTAAAGTTGAGGCTCCCCTTTGATCCACGAAAGTGGGTGAAGTATTGGAAAAACGAGGTGGGGCCTTATTCTGGGGTTCGCCCTCCTTCAAATATATAGACGGCTCTCGATCGAGCCCTTCTTCAACCACCATCATGCCCTTCTGGGCTGCTGTAGCTTTTCCCTTCATCAGCTTCGCTGAAATTATAACGCACCGTTAGGGAGGGGATAATCTTATAATACAGCTCTATCGCACGATTTCTTATGATGAAAGATGGTCATTTTTCCTAAATGCCCTGTAGCCTCTTGTTTATTAATGTGGCGCGCAACACACCATAAACAGGACTCTACCAGACACAGCTCGTAGACACTTCCTAAAACCGAACTGCTCTGATACCACTTTTGTCACGACAATCTGCTCCTCAGTCAATAAGGATGAAACAATCACCGGTAATGTATTGTCGGGACCAAGGAACTCATATTTCAGGTGTGATGGGAGCTGCTTAAGCTCCAACTTAGGTGGCTCAATGATCGATGGCTTTGCTGGAGGAATTGTTCTATTTTCCAAATCAAGACTCAGCTTCTTTGGGTGGTATGTGTATGAGCCCAACCCAACAAGTGAATTAACTGTCTCCTCATAGCCTTCCATGTCTTTAGCATCGAAATTCATCAGAATACCAGCCAAAGCCTCACCCAAACTCTCTTCTTCCATTTTGAACTCCACTGCTTCATCAACAATATCGAATGAATCAATTGCCGAAATACTCTCGTAAGCACTTGGTAACTTCATCCCTTTGCTAGCCTGAAAGGTTACTTCTTCATTGTTGACTCGGAACTTTATTTCATTTTTTTCAGAATCCATCAAAGCCCTCCCTGTAGCAAGGAAAGGTCTCCCCAGAATGATAGGAATGTCCCTGTCACGACACAACTAGGGGCCGCGACGGGTACCCGGGGCTAACCACCGAGCACCGCTCGTTCTATGACTTATCCTGCTAATTTAATACTCCTTTAATAAATTTATATTCAAATCATAAAGAAATCATATTTTGTTTGAAACATAAATACTTTTGTAAACATGAGCCTTTAGGCTATCAACATAATATGCACAGATATGTATATAAGTTTCTACATAATGGCAACCTTGGGAGACCACACAACCCACACTGTGTATCTACGAGCCTCTACTGGAGTACTAGACATATACATATATACACAAAAGCATAGCTCGACTAGCACCTCCAAAATAGTGGAGTGCTCCTGTAAATCTGCTGATAGCTCTTATAGGTCTGCGCCGTCTCTCTGTCTACCTGTGGGCATGAACACAGCGTCCAAAGAAAACGGACGTCAGTACGAAAATTGTACTGAGTATGTAAGGCATAACAATGGAAATACGTCAATGAGATAAAGGAAACATCAATAAGGAGCAACTGTATATGACTGTCACGTATAGAAGAAATAGCACATGCTGACTTACTTCATATCATATATTGTTGCGGAACGTGCAGCCCGATCCATATATCATCATATATAAATATATTGCTGCGGAACGAACGGCCCGATCCATATGTCATCATACATTAATATATTGCCGTGGAACGTACGGCCCGATCCATATATAGTATAGTATGTTAGTGCCGAGGAACGTACGGCCCGATCCATCACCCATATATCCCGAGTCCGGGCACCCCGCGTCCGGGATGAAATCATGATATGCCAGTTGTACAGGTGGCTATGCGTCTATAGCGCCTCACCTTTACCCACTTCCCTTGAGAACATTTTCATATCATATATATATATATATATATATATATATATATATATATATATATATATATATATATATATATATATATATATATATACATACATAATATTCATAACATGCAGGAGAACCCAAGGAAAAGCTATAACTGCATCGGAGTGACGTAAGGTCGAACACCTCCGGGTATATTATGGATTAATCATGATCGTCATGTCTCACCTTGAAGGGACAATCATCATAAGGCGAGACTGTCAACGAAGACTAATATAAAAAGGGAACAGAAAATAGGGTCATAATCTTGTAAGAAGTCATTCTTTATACTTTTGGAAATCTTTAAGGAAATGTAGTCGTCATCCATGAATAAAATTGAGAAATCAAGAAATATCTCAACATTCTTATATCGTCATTGAAATCATAACTTGAAATCTTAAAACATGAAATCGTTCTCATCGTAGTCATCATAAGAAAATATTCTCATCTTCAACATCATCGTTGTCATTACAAAACGTGTCAATCCTTATGATCATAAAAGCTTACAAAATCATAAACCTTGGTTTTGGAAAGATACGAACATTTTGGGATACATTTGCGGGTTATCAAGAGAGGAATCATGCCTTGGAATCATAACCGTTTAGCTTTGGAAAATGAGAAAGCTATGGAAGCATTCATGAAGTCGTAACATAGGAATCATGCCTTTGAAGGAAAAGGGACGAGCCTTAACATACCTTTGTCGTTTAACATATATGTCACTTGCTTGTTCTCCTTCGATGCTCACGTTTCTACTTTCACAAGAAGTCGCATGAACGTTAGCCAATCGGTTACTTAAACGTGCCCACTATTTCTAGGAGAATTTGGGCAGCATATCCATTGTTTCTACTACTTTTCCCATGTCATATTTCAACTCCCAACACTCACAATACTACTCACAATATCACAATCCACAATCGTAATTTATGTATATTTAGCAAAATCCACCATTTTCTTCCAATTAACTCACGTTTATGGGTTTTAGCTCATCATCATATTTTCCCATACATCACACCTATTTCATGGTTTACATGTCATTTATAACGTATTCATACCCGTAACACACTAACATTCATGATTCACTTCAAACCTTCACCCTACAATGTCACTATTCACCTTTCATGACCCATTTCCTACATTCTTCTTCAATCCAAGCATTTTAACTTATCAACACTTTAGTCATCATGAGAAAGTTATGAAACTTACCTTAGATAGTGATTGAACAAGTCTTGAGTGGATTTCCCCTTCTAGCACCAAAACTCTACCTCACCTTCCTTAGGATTTTCTTGAAGAAGATAAATCTTACTTGAGTTTCATACACTTTGATTCCTGAATTTGATGTTGTTAATCTTGGTTTCCTTTGATTTTCTTGTGGATGAGATGTTAGAGAGAGTTCTAGAGGGTTTTAGGACTAAAATGGTGAAAAAAATGAGTTAGAAACGAAATTGGGTCTATATATAATTGTCCAGAAGATTCTGGACTGGCACAACATGCGACACTATGTGCGAGTCGCATGTCGAACATGCGAGTCGCATGTTGTGTCGCAGGTCATGCCAGTTGATCAACTCTCACTGGCACAACATGCGACACTATGTGCGAGTCGCATGTCTAACAAGCGAGTCGCATGTCGAACATGCGAGTCGCATGTTGTGTCGCAGGTCATGCCAGAACGTGATGAACTATCTGCCGTAAAATGGCCATAACGTTTGATCCCGATGTGCTGTAAGGGCCCACCACCTATGGTTGGAAATATAGTTCAATTATCTACAACTTTTATAATGTGGTGTGTTTCCCAAATTCCGACTTAAAAATGGAGTTTTGGTCCCTACAAACCCGATCCTCCGAAAGTGTTTCCTTAACTCGCCCTTTTTGGATGGCTTGTGCCCATATTTGGCTTGTGGGTACTTCTTGAAACTCACTTGGATCCTAATTACCAACATAAGGGGCATTATAATTCTTCTCCTAAATATCTTTAAGACATCGCTAGTTCGATACTCGAAATTGTCCTTCGCCAGTCGATCCACCGTGCGCGAACGAAAATTTTCCGGGGTGTAACAGTAAGGCATGAATAACAACATAATATAGATATGAAAGGTAACATGGAATAAGAGAGATAACCTGTACATCTGAATGCCTCATAAGGCGGATGTCATGCATGCTTAGCCTTTAAAAAAACATTTCTATACATACACATAGTACCATGCCCGGCCATTAAGGCTCGGTGTCATATATATAATATCATGCCCGGACATTAAGGCTCGGTGTCATATATATAATATCATGCCCGGACATTAAGGCTCGGTGTCATATATATAGTATCATGCCCGGCTATTAAGGCTCGGTGTTATCATCATTAGCCCGCGTTCCGGGCAATATCATAACATGCCCACTGCAGTGGTGTGCACATCTACGTGCCATGCCCGGCCGACTATAGCGCGACGCGGTGTGAGAAAATACATACATATATATAAAGCATGCATGAGAGCCAAATAAAAGCTATAAATACATCGGAGTGATGTAAGGTCGGTAACCTCCGATTATATTATGGAATAATCATTATCGCTCTATCTCACCTTGAAGGAACAATTATTATAAGGCGAGTTCAACAACAATGAATAAAAATCAAGAAAATCACGAAAATAACTCAACATTCTCATATTCACATTGAAATCATAAGCATGGACTTTTAAACATGAAATCATCATCATCGTCGTAATCATCATAGAAACATTCTCATCTTTAGCAACGTCATTAACATTGTAAAAACATATCCATTGTTGTTGTCATAACAGCTTATAGAATCATAAATCTTTGACTCGGAAAATAGGGACATTTTGGAAAACATTTATGGATTATCAAGAAAGGGATCATGGGACATTTGGAAAACACCTATTGGATTCATAAGAAAGGAATCATGCCTTTAGAAGAAAGGGACTAGCCTTAACATGCCTGTTCAACCTCCAGTTATCCACACTTATTCGTCCGAATTCGAGAGTCTACATTTAAGAGGATTCACACTATCATTAGACTCATCATAGTATACTTATACTAATCTTTCAAGTCAAACTACTCTATATTCTGCCAAAAATCGGGCCGCATCTCCCCTGTTTATATGCTTAGCCCGAAATTCCAATTCAGCAACCAACAACATCAACAACAATACCAATAGCAATAACATCATTTCCAATACCAATATATACCCTAAAACAGCCCACACGCTGTTTTCCAACCTCCATAGCTAACCAACTTACTATACAATTATTTAACCACTCTATCTTTGTGAATAAGCCGGTATTAACGTAAATAGAAAGAAATTCATACCTTATTCTTGTTAAAACAGCAATATCTTCTATATCCACTTGAATTCACGCTAAAATCCACCGCAAAACGATACTAGAATCACAACCATGCATTATTCGGGTCTCGATTAAGCAAAATCACTTGAATTGATCTTAGATCTTCATGAATTTGGTAGAAGGAATTTTGGGAAATGTAGAGAGAATTTAAGGAGAGAAGATGGTAGAAAATGAGTGAAAAAAAATCAGATTTTTGTTTTTAAATTTCTGATTTTTACTGTAGCAGGTCGGTTACTGTGGCAGTTACCGTAGCACGTGTTTCTGCTCTGTCAGCCTGACTTGTAACATTCATAATTCTCCACTCTGATGTCCTATCGACGAGCGGTTTGTTGCGTTGCAAACTAGACTCGACGAACTTCATTTTAGGCTTTTGACACACCTTAAAGCTTCTCATATACCTTGAGATATACCCCTCCAAAATTGACCCAAAATTCTGTCCTTAATTCTGCCAACTTTTTCCAAATTTTCAACATACTTATTTTCTTTGATTTGGTTGATCCCGGAATCTTCCAGAACTCCCCCTACATGCTATTTATCGTTTATTATACTTGATAATGGTCATGTTCTCGTGTTTCAAGGTTGTCCTTCCTGATTACGGCCTACGAGATCGTAATTCATCATTTACTCCATTGTTGCGTACTTCCCATGGCTTGTACCTTTCAAAACCTCATGGGACGTCTCCGATACTCCATTACAACGGTGAAGTACGTGGCATGCTCATGCTCTGAAAGTGCGGGGTGTAACAGGTAGAGTTTAACTGCAAACTCTACTTAAGGTAGCTCTGCCTAAAGCTAGCAAAACTCTGTCTTGCGAGTCCAATATCTACCTTGTGATTTTTTTATAATTTTTAGCTGAGCGGGGGTTCAAACCCAAAACTAAGGGGTTCTTAGCGAAGGGTAAAAATTAAAGACCATCAATTAGAGGGACAAAAATTAAAGACCACCTCCGAATAAGGGCAATCGTGCAAATTGCCCCAAATTGAAGAGCGAAAAGAGAACTGGTCTTTGTCTTTATATTTGTTTATTTGATAAAAGAAGGAATTTTGCTTTGTTCCGTCTTTTATTTGAGAAATTGGTCAAGTGTCAAATTTGATAGTTCTGTCCTTTTATGAATTAGCCTTTGGATGCAGGTCTTGCAGAAAAAAGTTATTGCATAAAATGGATTAAAATTGGAAATCTAATATATTTGGATTTAAAGACTATTTCCCACAATTTGATTCTTTGTTATTCTTAATATTCAGATATTAAACAGTATTATTTGTACTCATTGCCCAGTATATATGTAAAAGCAGCAACCCATTTATCTTTTTCCTCAAATTTTTGCTTTTTTCCATTTTTCAAACGCTTAAAAAATGTTTTACTTTTCCCTCGCTATTTCTCCTATGTTTTACTTTTTCCTCACTATTTCTCCTTCTCCCTCGCTTTAGTTTAATATTCTCAATTAGGGTCGTCTCCATTTCTCTCTCCCCATAACTGGAAAAGAAAGCGTTTTCTACCTCATTGAATAAGATTCTGAGCAATCCGACTTCCACAACCCTTGCAACAATCGCAACAAATGGGTGTGTAACAATCACAACAAATGGGTGGGCCAATCCCTTCCCAATCTTCCTGATTTTTCAAGATTTAGACTTCTACAATCGCAACAAATGGGTGTGTAAGAAGTGGTGAAGACCTTTTTCTTACTTTTAGGGATAGTGCTATTTTACCCCTTAATTGATCACTTCACATATAGAGATGCAGTATAAGGGTACGTAATCGGTAACGCCAAGAACATGAAATCCATTAGTAGCAACAATTATTGCTCCTGGTATATCTAAATTTGAGGGACCATTGATGATGGATGTTTTACGGCTTCTGTGAAGAAATTGATTGTTTTTTTTTTTTTGGTCGTTCTTTGATTTTTGCAAATTAGGAAAACGGTCTTGAAAAGTGGTGAAATTTTCTTAATTTTAGTAAATAATTAGAATTATTGTTGTTGGTGTTATAACATTGTCCCTATTGTCAGCTTAGTGAATATGCCCGCGCAAATAAATTAATAATTTAAAGATTTCTTAATCAATTTCAAGAAATATTAATTTGAAGGCCGAAGAAACAAAAAAGGTATTAGTGTGACTACAACGATGAATACTTATGTTTTTACATTATACAATCATTTCGTAACAAACATTTTTGTTGGTAAAAGTAACAAATAATACTAATAAAGAAACACATATATGACAAAACTTTGATCCTATTCATCCTTAACAAATTTGTGTAGCCATTATCTTCGGAGAATTATGAAGTATCTCATATAATTAAATGCACCGTTTTATGCGGTTTACATTCGAAGCATCTCCATCTAACCTTATTGTTACATCCCGTATTTTTGAACGTCAGATTATTTGCTGAGGTGGGACCCACACATCGAGATTTTTTTGGGACATCTGAAAATTCATATGAATCACATATGAGAAGTTAAACACAACTCAAGAAGGACCCTTGGGCCAAATCAAAGTGGAAGTCCTCCAAACGAATATTTTTAAGAAAACGTTTTCGGGTGATCTGACTTCAAGGGGCCAAAACGGTATTATAAGTTTGGAATTTGGAAAAGTATCAAGATATAGAAGTTGTAGATAATTGAATTAGCTTTCCAACCATAGGTCGTGGGTGCCCAGGTGACGTCGGTACAAGGATATATGAACATTTTAAGGTCGAAAGGTCAGTGGGCTAGGCCCAACTCGGGACCAAACCGAGTTGGCCCAAAAAAATCAAAAACAATAATAAGGCCCAAACTTTGTGAGGCCCAACCGACCATGGTTATGGCCCAAGCCCATATTACATAAAATTTGGTCAATAAATAAGATGACTAAGTCATCTTTATCACACAACCTCTAGAACATTCAAGAAGTTGAAGAACAAGAAAGAGAAGGAGAAAAGTTGAAGGCCATTTCGGCCAAGGGTAAATTTCCAAGGAAAAATTGACAAAAATTCTTCAAAAATCATTTTCTACCAAGTAAAGGGTGATTAACAAGGTGGAGTTGTTGTTGGAGCAAGAAAAATTCAAAATCATACAAGTTGTCAAGTTATAGTCAAGTGAGAAGTTGAAGAAGAAAGGTGAGTTTTGATCTTGTTTTATGTGTTATATATGGTTTATATGTGTTGTAGTATGCTAAAATGGATGAAATTCATGAAGGAGAGAAATATAGTACATGGCCGTGTGTATGTATATATGTGTAGGAGTCATGCTTCAATTATTTTAATTAGTGTTTGGTTGTTATTGTTGTGAATGATATGTGGAAAATGGAAGTTGAATGAATTTTGAGAAGTTGTAGTGTGTATGTTGGTGTTGGCCGTGTGGTTATGGTGAAAAAATGGAAGAGAATGAGTCAATTTTATTTAGTATGATGTTGTTGGAATATAGATTATGAGGTTGTTATTGTTTTCATTAAATTTAGAAAGTTTTTGGAAGAAGTAGTAAGTTGATTGAATATGGAAGTTGTTAGTATTGTTGTTGTTGGAATTGTGGTTGATATTTTGGCCGGGTTTGAATTCCCGGGATTGTTGTTGATTGAAATTAGCCAAGTTGAACTTGGTGGGATGGAGTATTTATAGGGGAAGTGCTGCCGAAATTTCGGTAGCCAAATGTTTCCTTAAGAATTCAACTCTAAGTACCCTAATAAGAGTTTTGGTAAACATGACCAATTTGCAGATTTTGACGAGATTGCGACGTAAATTTGGAATAGCAAAAGGAGCGGAAAGAGGTATGTAAGGCTTCACTCTTCTTTCTATGGCATATCTTAGATGTAATAAGTCGGGTACGAGCCTCGGGGACAACCCTAGCCCCCGGAATCCGCACCTAAAGTTTTCCACTTTTTGTTCAATAGAATTGAACTAGAAAGTGTGCAAATGATGGAAAGACCTCTTAAACCCTTAGAACTTGCATAAGTGGGACCCGATTACCCTAGGACCCTCACAAGTAATGACATGACACGTAATATATGTAAATAATATACGTCACCCCATCCGGCCCGAGGTGGGCCCGCTACTCTCGGATTTTTCCTTACAGTCTTGCTTGACTTACTTGAAGTGAATCCAAAGGGAACCTTTGATCCCGATTTCGTTACCAAATGATAAATACTATGACTCCTCTAACGAGGGAACTTCCATGACGATAATGATAACAATGATGTTAGATAAGAGAATATGCCTATGATACGTACTACCGGAACGACTCTATGACTAAGATGACTAAGCTAAGTATCTTATGTAAACATGAAAATGATAAAATAATTTTCGAATCTTATTTATATTTCCTAGCTATGACTTTATTTTCTAAAAGATTTCAAAGTCTATGAACTGTCATCTATGATGCCCCGATTTCATTCTACGTTTACTTTAATATTATTCCCTGTTGGTAGTCTCACCTTAAAATACTCGTTCCTTCAAGGTGAGACAAAGCGATCACGAGTATTCTATAATATAATTGGAGGTCACCGACCTTACGTCACTCCGATGACTACATGATTCTTCTTTGGGCTTTCCTGCGTGCCTATGAGACATATGTATATAGTATACGTAAATGCATATAAGACATGTAAATGTATGTAAGATATGTGTATATATTTTTTTAAAACATGCACATGACGAAAGAGCTAGAGCGCTATAGACGCTGATGTACCTACACGACACACGTATATGTATATGATAAAAGAGCTAGAGCGCTATAGACGCTGATATATGTACATGATATATGCATGTGTATACGGGGAAAATGGAGGTAAGGGCAGAGCGTTATGAACGCATATCCACCTGATCAGTTGGCATTACATGATATGATATCGTCCCGGACGCGGGATGTGTATATTTATGGTTAAATGGATCGGCTGCCGACGCCTCGGCAATATGAGATGTCCTATTTTATATGTATATGTATATGAACAAGGAAAGATTCTTAAAGGAAAGCTAAGTACGCATAGCACCTGCCAAGGGTATATATATATACAGGTTATGTTTCTATCCCAGGACATGTGTTGTAACTCTCTTATGTCATTATACATGATTCATATTTTCTGTATATTACTATTCATGCCTTACATACTCGGTACACTATTCGTACTGACGTCCCTTCTTGTGGACGCTGCGTTTCATGCCGCGCAGGTCAGCAGACAGGCGGATTTGATCCT
The DNA here is from genome assembly GCF_019175385.1 of Lycium barbarum. Classification (NCBI taxonomy): domain Eukaryota; kingdom Viridiplantae; phylum Streptophyta; class Magnoliopsida; order Solanales; family Solanaceae; genus Lycium; species Lycium barbarum. Next base: position 114,054,349 of record NC_083344.1, on the reverse strand, counting down.
TAGAAGCTCTACCAGCAGTGTTGACAGTGCTCCAGTTATTCCGGAGCCTCACTTCCTTGGTACTATTTTGTGTATATATATTCGGGCACGGTAGTACTCAGCCCTTTCTATGTATAAGTGTACTACGTCTAGAGGCTCGTAGACAGATATGTACAGTCAGTTAAGTATAGTTAGGTATATGGTGTTTTGGCATGCTAATGTTGATGTATAAGTGATAACGAATTTTATTAGTCTATGTTCAGAATGACGCCGCTAATGTTAATGTAAAAAAAAAAATGGCTCTGTTTACATGGCTTGCTAAGAGGTAAAGGTAAAACGATAGACAAGGGGTGCTCGGTACAAGTATCGGGTACTCGTCACGGCCCCTAGACGGGTCGTGACACTTATCTCTTGATTTTTACTAAATAAGGAAAAGGGAGCAGATTTTAAAAATGAAAAAGAGAATAAGCAAAAAGTTTTGACAGATTAGGCAAAAAAAAGAGAAAGAAAGTAAGAGCCTGTTTGGATGGGCTTATGCCTATAAGCTGTTTGCAGCTTATAAGCTAAAAAAAATAAGTTGGAGTAGTCTAACTTATTTTTTTTGGCTTATAAGCTGTTTTCAGCTTATAAGCTGCTTTAGATAAGCTTAAGTCAAATGGGCCCAATTATTTTTTTGAGCTTATTTTAAGCACAAAATGACTTTAAGCTGGCCAACCAAACACTCAAAAAAGCTGAAAGCAGCTTATAAGCAACTTATAAGCCAATCCAAACGGGCTCTAAGTAATGTTATAAAATAATAAACTAAAGCAAGAATATTTGTAGAGAAAGAGAGAAGGGAGGAATTCTTTATTTCTCTTGTTAGGGATTTGTTTTACAATGAAGGAGAACCTCTATATTTATAGGAAAAAGTGACTTGATCCCTAAGTCACTAGCCCTAATATTTCTCCTAAAGATAGGCATTCATAATAAATAATATTTATAACACTCTCCCTTGGATATCTATTTGATAGATAATGTGCCTCGTCAAAACCTTACTAGAAAAAACTCAATGGGAAAAATCTAGTGAAGGAAAAAGAGTACACATTTCTATTAATATGCTATTTGGTTGCCTCATTAAAAACCTTACAAGGAAAACCCAATTGGGACAAAACCTTGGCTAAGGGAAAAAGAGTACAACGCGTATTAACTCCCCCTGATGAGAACTTCAATCTAAAAACTTGAATCTTCACATTCCAATCTTGTGCACCGTCTTCTCGAAAGTTGTAGTTGGTAGAGACTTGGTGAACAAATCAATCATATTATCACTTGAACCAATCTGTTGCACGTTGATATCACCATTCTTTTGGAGATTGTGTGTGAAGAACAACTTTGGTGAAACATGCCTTGTGCTTTTATGAATTCTCTATTTAGTTGGGCTATGAATGCTGTTGCATCTTTAGTCCTTGAATAGAGTTGCATCGACATATAATATTGTTGAATCAGTCCAAGTGCATTCCTGACTTGCTTTATAAATAGATGTTATCTTTATATGATTTGACTGTCAAGTAGAACAACATCACATAACTATAATCCCTCATAGTCATAGCAAAATATATAAATGCATCAATTGCATAAAGCTATGACACTTCAGGACCAAAGAATTCTGCAAGTTTCTCATTTCAACTTCTTTCAGCAGATAATCTATTTCTTTTGAAAACTCTTCAAGAGTTTCAATAATTCTCAAGTCATCAACTTGCACTAACAATATGACATATTTTGATTTCCACCAAGACGTAGGGATAAATAGACCCTTAGTCATTAAATATTCATTAAGGTAATTAAATCGCATTCACTTTGCTTGATTTAATTCATATATGAATAATGAACAAACTTCTAGATCTTGTATATGCTTCAGGCATTTAAAATTCTTTAGGAATTTTCATATAATTTTGTCAAGTAATTCATATAGGCTGTGACAACATCTATTTCTATTTAAATATGTGACATCTTCTGGTGTCTGGACAGCAGGTCCAATAAGCTTTACGCTTACCAAGATGCATCATTTCACTTGATAATAATTTCTACGTTATCATGCTTTATATATGTAGAATTCAAATCCTCACAATCTTTTACAATATAGTGCTATATTGTACTAAAGATATCGTCGACGATATATCATTTGTATCGGTTCGCAATGTGACATAACTTATTGAGATCTCATCACTTCCATTATTTTTAGGTACCTAAACCTCTCATGAGGTTTCATGAAGTGTTATGTCGTAGGCTCTTCAAGAGCACATTTCCTCCTTATAATGATCATTGATCATTTGCTCCTCTTTCTTTTCAATGAATATTGTGTTTGGAACCGATTAGTCTACCACGCTTCATACATGCTGTAGACTCTGTCCTTTAGGGACATGAATTTAATAGGAGCATTTTGCAGCTGAAATTAGAAATTAATTTTGGGTCGGCAAACGCTTCTAGCACTTGAGTTGAATTATCTTTTGAATGAGGATCATACTAATGATAATTCATAACATATTCCTCAGCTGCTTATTCTCTCCCCCTTATGTTAGAAAAACTAACATATATCCCATCTTCTTTGGGGGAATCCATCTTTGTGTATCATGGTAGATTAATTAATCGTATACCACAAATAAAAATCGTTAGATGGAAATATTTGTTTCCTAACCCTGAACCAATTGTGAGGGGGGAATTTATCATAATTTATTGGTCTGAAGCATACAAGTGATGTTGTATACAATATATCATATCTCAGACCAGCACATGATGCTTTGTTCTCATAAGCAATGGTTTAGCTATTTATCGGAGGCTTTCAACGCCAAACCAGCTTTGATATAAGCCAACATTAACAAGCTGAATTATCTTGATTACATAATCTGAAAAATGTGCTCTCAACTCAATTATTTTGAGCAAGTAACTTTGCATATATCAAACTGCGGGTTGACAATAAACGCATATGTGACCGTATTATCGATGCATCTATTTTAGACATCACATAACAAGTGAACGGGCCCGTATTCACCTTTTATATTTTTTCAGAATTTAGGGAATTCAATCCCAACATTAGCCAGTATAATCAACTTATCAAGAGAACAAACAACAAAATTAAATTCTTGAAGAATTTTCTAGTTCTTCAATATATGTCAAATACTCAATTTTCACATCATATTTGAATCAAGATAGCCAAACCGCTCATGCCGACTAATAAAACTATTTATACTAGTAAACTTCAGGTTTACCATACCATGTGCTATATGTTTTAGTAAACATCTGGTTTACTATGACATGAATTATTATTTGTTTTGTACCAATAAACTTCTGGTTTACCGTGACATATGATTTCATCATGCTTATATTTGTAGTACAATTTGGCGAATAAGGCGTGTAACCTTTCACATAGATATTTCTTACCAACCATGACTTTGAAGATACTTGATCCTCTTATCATTTATAACTTAAATAAGATAGCCATTTATTTGAGTAAACTTCGGGTTTACTACAACTTATGTTTCGATCATAACAACTTCGTATATTACAATCTAGAACGAATTACATAATAGTATGTAAGCTCTTCAGGAGCCTTTAATTTATTCTCCATAATCACATATTGTTCAAACACTACTGGTGTCATGGTTCTTGCAGACAAATAATTAGACTCTTCTGGACCTTGATAATTAATTTTGTACTACAAATATTGCTTAGATGCTTCTGGTATCTTGAAAGCAAATTTAGATACTACTGGTGTCATGAAATAAAACAATAACCAAATGAACATTTAAAACAATTCTGAATACATAAATAACGAAAAGTAAACATTAAGTTCTGAACTTTAGTATTTTAAACTTCTCCGTCAGGGAGGCTAATTAACATCTGAATATTTTTTTTTATTTTTTTTATATCAAAACGACAACTATACAGTTATAATGTTCCCCTAAATAGTAATAATTAGTTCTTTCCCAAAACCTAAAAGTGTTGTAAGATATCAATAATAGACAGATTCAAGCCTTTTTTTTTAAGATAGCAAAATCTCACAAATTAGGTCTTTTAAAGATAAATAATGTAATGATAGACATAAGACTGAATTCACAATTTACCATCATCAAGAATAATGAATAGTACCTGGAAGCATGCATGAATCTGATTAATCCTTTATATAATTCTAGGATCACCAATTGTCAGCACTTAGAATTCATACTCAAGTATATTAAAGGTCGCTTATTAACGGATGTGAAGAGTTAAGTGTGCCATATTCTCTGCTCCTTTATAACACACAAATATAAATCATAAAATTAAAACAGTATAAGGCTTTGTGGTCATATCCTAATCAAGTTTCAAAGGAAGGAAGCTCACTCATAAGCGAATTCCGACTATTATTTTAGAGTATCGAAGCTCAATGGCATTGATCACACCTACGACCAGAAGAAAGAAACGGTCCATTTATTAATGGGCGAATGACGGGGGAAATCAACCGAAACCTCGTTAGTAGTGGCGAGTGAGAGCGGATTGGGGGTTTGAAGAAAAACAAAGACGAAGCTTCGTTCCTCTCCTTTTAGGCTAACGATTCCAAAGATTCTATCATCGAACATCAAATTCTTGGCAGGTCTTTCCTTGATCCGTTCGCCTGATCTGACTCCCCACCCAACCGCCCTGGCGTATGTTTCCGAATCAACTGCATCGTAAGCTACTATAGCTCTTGCCAACTACCCTGGAAATGAAAAAGAAACTCTATCCTCAACTCTTCCAATCCTTAGTTCAGGAGCGCCCCATAATCATTGACGAAGAGGAAGGCTTGGAAAGGGATCAAACATATTGAGGAGGAGCTTTCACAAAGGCCAATAGCCGATAGCTGATGTCACTAGCCTTAACAAATATTAGATTCACATCCACTGTTTGTGGAGTTAAGTTGCATCAGACCAATCATATATGTATAATTCCCTCTTTATGGCATACACGTTGTATTATATATAGACGTCAAGGTATCTAGAAATCTGATTCCTAAAAACCATAATTCATAAATGATTCCATTTTAAGAGACAGGGAAAACCTAAGTATTACATGGAATTTGAAACTACGTGCATCATTACCCGAAGGTAAGAATCAAAAACATAAGAAAATGGAATATACATCCTAAGATTGAAACTTCGCATATTGGAAACAATTCTAATTATCTAGAACTTGATCTACCAAACATATGTAATAATTCAACATAAGACTTGCATCTTACCGTTTAAGTCATAGATTCTATAGACATTACCTTTAGTCATAGATGATATCACTATTAAAGTCAGTAAGTAGATTGACAGAATCAGTAAGTGGGCAAGAATTTTTTGATTGGTCTAAACATCAATTGCCGTCAAAACACACAGGTATTATACGTGTAAAATTTTACTACTTCGGGAGTAAACCTTATAATTTTACTACTTCTTGAGTAAATTTCAAATTCTCACTACTTCGAGATTAAATTTCAATGTCTTACTATTTCAGGAGTAAAGTTTAAAGTTTTACTACTTCTGGAATAGATTTCAGAGTCTTACTGCTTCGGGAGTAAAGCTCAAAATTTTACTGCTTCGGGAGTAGAGTTCAAAGTTCTACTACTTCAAAAGTAGAGTTTAAACTTTGCTACTTCGGGAGCAGATTTCTGAGTTTACTACTTCGGGAGTAAAGCATAGAATATTTAGAATATTTTTTCTCAATTATTCTACCTCTTCTGGAGGTGAGTCGTGATAACTTCACAACCAATCGCACATCTGTATTTATAATCTTTACTAAATAAGTAAATATCATCACATTCACTTCAGGGAATGGATCTGTATTTATAACATTTATCAAAACCTCTCATTCTTCAAGAATGAAACATAATCATCCGAGTGTGCTGTAATCACATCAAATTATGACAAGTTAGATCTGAAATCTGATATATTGCATATTGGAGTATATCTAGGCAAAGCTAGTTAGGATCTGCCAAGAACTAGTGCAACATATATTCGAGAACTAAACTAGTATAAAATAAAAGTTAAATCCTTCTGCCCACTTAACAGTAGCGATTCAGCAAAAAATAAAGCCGAAGGCAATTCAAAAAACCATAAAATTAACATCCACTAAATCTGGAAATAAATATGTGAATTTCGGCAGCAAAATTTTTCAAGAGACGAAAAAGGATGATATCAGTACATGGATCCAATATTCGTAAGTTAGCAGTATGTTTTGAAGGTATCAAATTTGAACTTAAAATGAGGCAGATATAAAGATTTTATATTAGACCCGACTTCAATTTTTAGCGGGACCGCCGCAGCTGAAACCACTACTGCTAGAGCAGTCAAACCGCCCCAGCGGTCCTAAGGGAACTGTAGCTGTGCCGTCCCAGGGATAAAGGGTCCGCTGTAGCGGTCACCAGACACCAGATGCCCCGATTTTTCAGTTTTTCGCCCCGGAACTCCGAAAGCTCATCCGGAACCCGATTTTGACGAACCAAATATGTAGATATAGGTAAAAATGCACTACGAACTCATTCAGGCACTCAAAATTCCCAACGGGGATGCCGTTGACTGATTCAACTCCCGAGCGGCCAAAAACCAACTTTCCAACCCGATTTTCGATAATCCTCCGAGGTCCGATTTCAACAAACAAAATATGCATCCACATGTAAAAATAGGCTATGAACGTACCCGTGACCTCGGATTTCCCAACGGAGATACCGTTGACTAAGTCAAATCCCAAACCTCAATAACCATTCCCAAACCAAGTCCCAAAATGCACCCGAGTGCATTGGGAGCCGAACCAGTCTCACCAATGCGTCATAAATTAGTCTATGAACCTCTTGGAATTGATGGATCTCTGAATGAAATCCGATCACCCAAAAGTCAACACCCGGTCAAACTGTTTTCGCTTAAATCTAATTTTTTCTAGAAAACATTCCAAAGCCCAACACAATGCCTAGGAAGTCATGCCAACTATCTTCTCGGGTCAAAATAGTTCTAACGAGACTTAGGAACTGGTCAACGGGGGCAAAAAATGAAAGAATCACGATAACGACAAAATGGGTCGTTACAGATAAATTCTCCTTTTTCTTATTTTAATTTGCCTTTATAACAATTTCTGATAACATATGTAAATAAATATACTATATAATATAATTAAATATATAAATTTATGCAGTTTATGTCCGGAGCATCTCCATCTCACTTTCTTCAATTGTCTTATCCGCTTCTTTCTAGCACCCAAAGTTCAAGCTATAAATCTCTGCCTTTAGAACCTGAAAAGCAACCAAGTAAATGTTAGCATGTGTTTGTGAAATCTATGCAACACTTGTTCTATCATATAATACAAATGTTTGGATTTCTAAAAATAAATGCAAGAATAAGGCTAGATTAACAGAGAGCATATTATGCTTGTGTATGCAAACTATCACATAAAAAAGTGAACAAATGAAGGATAAAGAATAATTAAAAGATAGTCACGTGTAAAGACTGTAACGGAAGGGAAAATGTATATGTTTAATAAGTATGGAAAATGGAACTTAAAAGGAGAGAGAAGAAAATTAATGCACAAACAAAGAAGTGAACTGTTTCAGCAAAGGAGGTAGTTTTTTGGGAATTGGAAGAGTAATAAATGTGTAATAAAGAGGTAAGAAGTTGAATTAGAACCTTTTCATTAATGTGGCAACGTTTCAGGAATAAGTTTTAAAGTGGTAACATTTCGGCAAGAGGGTGCTGAGTTTCTCTTTCATTTAAACATATTAAAATGCAAAGAAAAGTCTAAAAAAATGAGAAAATAGATAAATGCAAATCCTGTGATTATGTGATGCCACGTCAGTGGGCCTTTATCCTGCTTATATATATATATATATATATATATATATATATATATAAATTGTTTCTTTACTCCAAGATCAAGTTCTTCTTCTGGGACATCACCAGGCAACATATATTAATTATTCATTGTTTTCTTACTACTAAATCAATATTAGTCAAATTTCTTTATTTTATTTTTTTGTCTTTTCTTTAGACTTTGTTTTCTTTTGCAATTACCCCATAGATTATTTATTCGTTCTTTTACTTCAATGTATTTATTTGTTGTTTCGTGCTCTTTATTGGCCTATTAGATTAACTCTTTGTTGATTTATGGAATTAACTACAAATGGTATATGGAGAAATGGAATCAAGGAAAATGAAAGTAACTTTAGAACAATGTTTGGAAAATTTTGATGAAAATGGTCAGTTTTAAAATAAATCTATTAAACGAGGGTACAGTAAGGTTCTGAAAATTTGGCTCGTAAACTTTGTAGGAAGGTTAGGTGTGAATAAGAAGTGTTGTTTATTTGCATTTTAAAAGAAAATTGATTTGAGGTTGCTTGGTTTGTTGATTTACTAGTTTCTTTCTTTATCAATCCATCAGTCTATTTACTGATTCAGTAGTATCATTATACAGTCAAACCTCTCTATAATTGTAATTCGTTATAACAACATTTCAGTATAACAACCTGATTTCCTCCGGAACCGATTTTTCATGTTATATTTGATTTTTCTATAACCTCATTCTACCCATAACAGCAGTGACATTCATTATAGCGGTACACTCTTTGTAAAATTACCTCTCTATAATGGTCATACTCAAATATTGTGTCATAATATTTATAAGAATGTATTATGTATACACGATATTAAAATATTTATGGTAATCATCATTAGTGTCATGCACATAGTAAATTTCAAGACGAATATCTAAAAGAAAAAAAATTTATAGCCCAAATCCCATCTCATAAAACCAATCAAGCAAAGGATGCTACCACTTATATGGAGTTTGATGCAACACTTCCAATCCTTGAAACTTACAATGATGAAAAGATTATTGCACGAGTCATTAGAGTGAAAGAACAAGAGATACGGATGCAGAATGTGACAATAAAAGTGCCGATGAAGAGCCTCAACCTACTGATACTTGGGGTGAGATAGAAGAGTCAATGGTTAAGCTCTTAAACAAAAGCCAACGCTATATGTATATTTTTGTTTCTGCTTTCAGAAAAATCTCAATTTGGCTATTTGGATATATTTTAGTACTATTATTGCGTGATATAAAAAAGAAGCTCTTAGATAACCTTCAATGGAAGGCTATTGAATTCCCTTTTGCTGAAATTTTGGACAAAAATCTAAGTCAGTTCAAGCATTATATTATCATAAAGAGACCGAAAATTACGAAGCAACCTAAAATTATAGAATTCTTACATCAAACTTTAAATGTTAAAACTTTTAATTAATTTCAAATGCATGTGTTCCTTAGATTATAATCTTTTATCAGTATGGTACAACTAGTTATGAATTTATGGGTAATTTATTAGTCTTTTTAATTGTTAATTAATGAAATATGAAAATCAATTAAGATTTTAAAATTAACAAGCATTTCTTTTCATTTATAACATAAAAGATACAGAAAAATAGTTTTTTGCATATTTTTGTTTATAACAGCTAAATGAGATCTGAACATGAAATGTCAGTATACATACATAACATCACCTCACTATAGCAGCCATGAAATTCACGATGCCATTATAGAGAGGTTTTGACTGTATATAAAATCTACCGTTGTTTGACGAATTTGCTTTTGGTTTCCAGAATGTATCTCTTGATTCCACTTTTTTTCATCGGATTACTGAAAGTAAAAACCATATTGCAGGAATTGTTAGGTTCTTTTGAATTTCTCTGAAAGCTTTCACTCTAAAGGTTCGTGTTCATCTCCCATGGTCCGTATGTTATATTAGTACATTCTAATATTGTTTTAAAACATGCATACGGCGCAGTGCAAGGGTCTGCAATGAACTTCCTTCTTCTTCTTTTTTTTTTAATTTTTTTTTATCTTTGTACCTTCTTTACGATAATAAAAGTAAACGTATTTTGTCATGGTTGCGAAATAAGAGTCAAGAATGTTGTTAAGAATAGGAAGGTCTCATATAAGTGTTTTTCTTCTTCAAAACAATAGTATTCTTTTTTAATACAGGCAAAAGAGCCTTTGAAAGTTGTCTTTCCAGAAAAAAAAATTCTTTTTTTATTCTTTTAGTCCAAGAACGTTTAAATAAAATCTAAAATGATCTTTGGCTACGATTCGGGGTGTGGGTGGATTGGGGTGGATATGAGCCAGTCAAAGTGAGTTGAGTTAATGAATTTGATGGGCTAAAATTGACCCAAATATTACTATTTTTTTTGCATGGATTTCCCTTCAAAGGCGTTGGTTTTTAATTTTTGTCCTTCGCTGAAAAAAAAGGCCGAAAATACCCTGTGATTCTGGGTACTGCTTAGTCAAAAAAAAAAATCCAAGACAAGGCTTCGCGACAAGTCTACCTTATAAGGCAAATTCTGCCTTATAAGGTAGACTTTTGCCTTAAGATAGATTTGCCCTAGGCAATTTTTTTTTTTAACTCTGCAACTCTGCCTTGCCAAATTTTTTTGACTGAGTCGGGGTTCGAACCCAGAACCTCGGCTATTTTAGACGAAAGACAAAAATTAAAGACCAGCAATTTGAGGGACAAAAATTAAAGACCACCTCCGAATAAGGACAAACATGCAAATTGCCCAAATATTACTTGGGTGGCAATAGATTGAGTCATGACCCGTCCAACTTTGTATAATTAAATATTCAATGTACCAGAATTATTCCAAAGTATATAATGAAATTGTTACACTTTTATACCTTTTGAATTATTAAATATTATCAATTAGATTTACTATTTACCATATTGCATTTCTGGTGGAAGTCACGTTCTTGGGATAAATTAGGCAGAGTATGTCTGGGAATTGAAAAATTAACATGATTACAGGAGAGTTTTGATGGTATATATATATATATATATATATATATTATTTGATGTTAAAATTATCTTGCTACCGGTGAATGTAAAATCTTATTATGCTGCTAAGATTGTGTAATAAATTTTGAAGCCTGCTTAGTTTTGAAACTTCCCTTAGAGTATAGGGATTGAACTAGTATTTGGCTAAAATGGAGATCATTTTAAAAATGAAAAAATTAAGCTGAGTGCTCATTCAAGCATCTAGTTTGCCATTTTGGTCCAACTATTCACTTCTTATCCCAATTAACCCTTCAACAATTTAGTCTTGCAATTCTCTACTTTACGTCCCTGATCGGATCAACGAGGTAAAATTGCTACCGATTCAGTTCCCAAACTTTCCGGCAAGGTAAAGATCGCCGTCGATTCTTCTCATGCAAGTCAATTTGAGATAATGGTAAAAAAACAAACCCGAAGTATCACTTTTTGTGAGTTTCCTACCTGAACTATAAGGTGTTTGCATTTCCTACTTGAACTCACACCAACAATTTATCAAAATATACCTCGACTAGTATTTGGTGGCGCGTGGTATACAATCTCTTTTATAAAAAAAAAATGGTGCCAAATGGCACTCTACGCGGATAATTATTAAAGGAATTAATTGGAACATTAAAAAAGTAAGAGATAGTGGTCAAAAACACATCTGAAGTATCATATTTTTGCGAGTTTCTAGCACCATCAGATACTAATCGAAGTTTGTTTTAATAAATAGTTGGTGAGCTCAGATAGAAAACGCAAACACTTAATAGTTCAGGTGTGTTTTGATAAATAATTGGCGATAGTCAAGTAGGAAACACAATTCATGTAGGAAACTCATAAAAAGTGATATTTCATGTGTGTTTTTGACCATTAACTAAATCAATTTACTCACTGAACACCAAGGAAATTTTCCCAATTTTTATTTGTAAAAAAACAAGTTGCTTTTTTCTGTTTCAGATCTGATAATGTTAGATAACTCAATGAAGAATTTGAATTTCTAAAAGCTCTTTTAAGGTGAATTCGCCAATTTCCTTTCTGAATTGAGGGTTGAGTGTGGAGGGTAATGTGATATCATGGGTGTAGTGAAGAAGAAAAGTTCACCTGGGTGTTTGATGATTAAGAAGAAAGATGATAGAATGGATAGTGGAGAAGGAGGAAGCAGTGTGAAAAGTAGAGAATTTGGTAGGAATGGGAAAATTGAGAGTGAGAGGAAGAGAAGTAAGTTAGATTTGTTTGATTTCGACGAGTACGATAAATTTGGCGAGGAAATGAAATGGAATGTTGTATGAATTGGGAGTTCTAGGAGTTTGTAAGTTGTTCCAGTAGGAATATGGTGAATGAGAAAATAAAGCACGCAATATTGATAGTTCAAGTAGCTTTCAGGTAGTAGCGTGAGAATGAAACAGTGGATTGTGGTGTTTGAGAGGAACTTTTGAGTCCCCAAGGAATGCATTATTTATACATAGTTATACATTGCTCGCTCTCTCTCTCTCTCTCTCTCTCTCTCTCTCTATATATATATATATATATATATATATATATAGAGAGAGAGAGAGAGAGAGAGAGAGAGAGAGAGAGAGTGTTACACCTCGTACTTTCGTGCGTAGAATTTCGTTGAAAGATTAACTTGCGTAGATTGGAAGATGAAATTATCTTTGAGGTTACAAGTGATTAATAATGTTAATCTTGATTTTATAAGAGTTTAACAACATGTTTAGTAGGTGTTGGAAGGATTAGCGATTAATCGAATTGAAGAGAATACGTTTCGACGAAAATTGATCTTGGAGGGGTGATATATGGACCATATAATAGAATACGGACCGTATAATTGAAGGACCCCCACCGTGTATTGGAAACAATTGGGGTGGTGTACTGTGACTGATTTACGGTCTAGTTATAAGGACCGTATATTGGACTGTATATCAGAGGTGGTGGATTTTAACTTTGCTTATATTTTCGACCCTGTAACACCTCGTAGCTTCGGGCGAAGATTTGACTCATAAGATGATAATACAATGGAACTAATATGAGGGTTATAGGAAGTGTTTTGAAAACTAATCAAGTCATAAAAAATGTCTTTGGGCAAAGCAAAGTTGGAAGCCACTCTACGGGGCATGTTTGCAAGTGAGTTTGTAGAAGGTCTTACTTCCTACGACCATAACCCCTTTATTAATTTGGAATTTGGGAAAACTTCCTGAATGAAAATTGTATCCTTTTGAAATACCTTTCCAACGGTATATCATGGGGGTCAAGGGGACATCTGTACAAAAAGTTATGGCCATTTTACTGAAGGAGTACAGAGCAGTCCGTTCACTGGTCATGTTATACGAACTACTTATACGGCCCATATAATTTTATACGGACCGTATAAGTCGTCCGTACTTCATGACGCTCCAAATCGACGTTCTGTTCAACCATGATGAAATATGGTCCTATTATACGGACCGTATAATACGTCCATATTACTTCCGCCTCACTTTTGTATAAATTCAAGCCTTGAGTTCTTTTATTTCATTATTCACAATTCCAAGCCCTAGCAACAATCCAAAACATCAAGGTAAGTCAATCCAAACCCTTCCAACTCAATTCTAACATATATTCTAATAATCTAAGCAAGAAATTATTGTTCCTAATCTAGGGTTTTCAAGAAAACCCATCTCAAGGTTCAAGAATCAAGATTTAGGAAATCTTCTCCAAAACCCAAGTCTTTAATTCAAGTTTTGGAGCAATTAAGGTATGTAGAACTTCCATCCACATGTGGGAATCTCTACGTTCTTCCCCATGCTCCGTTTCTTGATATCCATGAAGTTCAAATCCTAGGGCATTAAACCCAACATATTGGTAGCCCGTATTTATGTACATGAATTTTGTATCTATATTCGTTATTGTATTCCTAATCTTCCATTACGGTTATTAGGAACCCTAGCTTAATCCATGAATCATGAATTCTTCCTCATGTGTTCTCATTATGTTTATATGAAACTTTATGATTTTATCTAGCAAGTTACAAGCATGTTTTCAAGTCAATTGCATATATATGATTATGAACTATTGTTATTACTCATGAATCAAGAACATGTTTGCAAGACTATGACAAGTTATCTTATGAAACCATATTACAAGATATTTCATGAAACCATGTTACAAGTTATTTCGTGAAATCATGATTACAAGTTATTTCACGAAAATCATGGGCTTCTTAGCCAACTATATCATGTTAATGTTTTTGGGATTTGCTTAGTTAACCGAGAAGGCTCAGATAGCCTGAAACTACGTAGCCACCGTAGGATAACGGTTGTCAGCAAGGAGGCACCACCTTCATTATGCAGTTTGGATCCTTACATGCTTATTATTACTTAAATCTCATATCCCTGGCAAGGTGTGAGTGTTCTGCTGGTAGGACACAAGTACCCGATTATGTTGTCGGTTATACTATAGCGTTCCCCGCGTTACAACCAGTTTTACATACATGTATTTCCATTGATTTCCTGTTTTCAGACTTTACTCACGTTTCATGCTCATGTTCAAGTTACATTCAGTTTCAGTTCATGTCCTATACCTATGTTGTGTCATGTTCTTCATTTCAGCAGGTTTTACATACTAGTACTATTCACCATGTACTAACGTCCCTTTTGCCCGGGGCCTGCACTTCAGGGTGCAAATACCGGTTTTCAGGAGCATACACCTGCGCAGTAGGATCACATCAGTTATCAGCTTATTAGTGAGCCCCACTCCTCTCGGGGTTCAACATGGAGTCTGCATTAGTATTCAGTTTATGGTAGTCCAGGGCCATGCCCTGGTAGCTAGTATTCAGACATGTTTTAGAGGTTTCATAGACAGATGTTAGTCCACAGAGTCAGTTATGCTTTCATGTTTGCAGACTGTTATGTTTTCATGATATTTCATGCTACGAGATAATTTCAAGATTTTATTCCGCAAATTACATTTCCATGATTCATTTAAATTGCATCATATAGATTATGTTGTTTTGATGCCCATGTTGACAAGCAAGCCATGAGGTTCACTCGGACACATGCAAGCAAGGCCCGAGTGCCGTGTTACGCCCAAGCCATGGTTCGGGGCGTGACAGACCCTCTGTCATTTTATTTCATTTTCATCATTCCTTCAGATCCTCAACACCCCTAAAAACCCTCCCAAGCATATTCAAGCTAATCCAAGGTGAAATCAAATATTAAAATGTTAAAAGTCCCTTCTTGTGACGGATTTGGAAGGTACTTCATGGTGAAGTAATCTCTGGATTGGAGTATTTTTGAGTTCTAGAGGTAAGTTTTCATCTTGTTTACTTGATTTTGAGCTTGATTAAGCCTTAGTCATCTTGTTGGATAAGAAAATATGTGTGATATACCGTATATTGAATTCTTGTTGGAGTTGAGAAGTATGGGTTGTTTTGATGCATATTCTAATGTTGTTAAGGGCTGGAAATCACGAGGGTTGGTTGTAGTTGTAGTAGTAGTACTTGTTGTTGTTGTTGTTGTTATACTAAGTATATTCGAAATGGAAGAAACTTACACGAGCGTTGATATAATGACATCCCTCATCTGGATTATTTTTTTCGCTATAGATTACCTGTTATATATACTTGGGCAAAGGTGCAAATATACCCCTCAACTTTGCGATTTGGAGCAGATATACCCCTCGTTACAAAAGCGGTGTATATATACCCCTGCGGTTACAAAATGGTGCAAATATACCCCTCCCGTTATAAAATGGTGCAAATATACCCTTTTCGCTGATGAGGGTTTTTAAAAAAATTCATGTACGTTATTTTTTAACTAAAAAAAATGCCACGTGACTTTAAAAAAAAGTCTACCCATTTTTTTTTTTTGAGTAGACATACTTTTCTAGAGCCACATAGATTTTTTTTTCGATGGGTCGGGTCTGATTCGTTTAAAAATATGGGTAGATTTATTTTTTTTTAAATCGCGAAGATAATTTTTTAAACGAACCATACCCGGCACACCAAAAAATAAAATTACCATGGCTTTAGAAAAATATGTCTACTTAAAAAAAATAGGTAAACTACTATTTTTTGGTCAAAAAGCCAATGCGGTTAGTTCTTCTTCCTTTTAAAAAAATTTCCCAAATCTTTTCCCTCTTTTAGTTTCATTAAAATAGGTTTGGGAAATATTTTTAAAAAAATTCCCAAACGTAGGTTTTCCCTTTTCAACCGTTCGGCTGAACAACCCTCTTCTCTAGTGCAGTTCCTAGCATTAATCCTTCAGGTGCGTACTCTCTTCATCTAATTTAGTTACTTTTGTTTAAGTGTTATTCTTCTTCTCAACTTATAGCTCTTGTACTGACTTTTGAGACAACGGAATACATCTTTTATTGCTCCATTAATTCAAATTTGTTTTTTTTTTTTAATTCAGTTCAGGCTTGGATACATGCCTTATTGATTGTATCTTCAAGTGTCTTGTGTATTTCTGCAGGGATGTATCCATTTGGGCGAACCAACTTTAGATTGTCACTGCTCATGTTCTAGTAGTTTTCTCTTTTTCTCTTAATTCTATTCATTTTTCTTATCTCAGTAGCCGTATGATTTGGGGGTTTTCAGTTGCAATTGCAGTTATTTCTTGAATGAGTAATGAAACCTCATGGACAATCTACCTTCAAATTTATTCCCTTTTTCAAAGGGTGTTGACATTCTAGAAAGACCATTCATTGGCAGACATTTCCTCACATAACTTGAAGAATATGATTCAGTAAATCTTGTTAAATAAGTTTCAAAATATATTTCAGACAAATAGTACCTCTGTTATTAGACATTTTGCTTTTGGCTACAGATTAGTCCGAGTTGTAGTAAGGAGCTCTTTTATTCAACTAAAAATTTCCAAATATAATTTATTACTTGTATGATGTTTAACTTGCTTAAACTGACCCATAAGTTAATACAACATCGAAGAGCACATGCACTTTATTTTGTTGTTATTTAGTCGGGGAATTTGCTAAGACTGTCTCTCGCTTCTACACTGGGGTATCTGAAGAAACTACATGGTATTTAATGAATGCATCTCTTTTACTTGTTATGGTCTGATATATTTTTTCTTATCTACCTCATGCTTTTGTTTTCCACTTTTGTCAGCAAAAAGAAAACTTCCTCCTCTAATATGTCTTGCATCCTATAATTATGGCGGATATGCAATTTTTTAAGTAAAAATTATGGCGGATATGCACGTTTATAATGGTACTTGAAATCCTGAAGTACTTACTGAATAGCATTACATCCTGTAGTAATCTTTTGTTTCTATATTTCTATAGGTTGCTAATGTTGAATACGTATGAAATTGATTGAGTGTATTATGTTCTCTTTTCTATCATAATTTGGCTTTGCAAGAGTTTTTAGAAGTTTACTTTGAAAAGGTTTAAAATTTTGGCTCATTTTTAAAAGGTGGTAATGCAACGGAACGGAGTGGAAGGCCAGAAGATGTCCTCTTTGCTCCGTTCTATGGCTCTTGGGATAAATTAATTCTTTTGCAAATACTCAACTTCAACGATGTGATACTGTTGGAAGGCGAATCCTTATATACCGCGCATGTGGATGATATTATAATACCTCTTTCATCCATCCTCTCATTTCTTTAACTAAGCTTTTAAAAGATGTTAGTAATCACTTTCCGACTGCTATATATTTGCATAATAGAGGTTAAGCAAATATTTGAATAACAACACATTGATCGTTTTGCTAGAGAATGGAACATAGAGTAAAAAGCCATTTGTAACTATCTTGAGTCAAATTTGATCAAGTAAACTCCAGTCCCGTAGGTTCATCGCGTAGCTGAAGACTACATTTCACTCCCTATATCTCTTTTAGGTAGATTTCTTCTGTGTGAATCTCCCCCCTCTTCATATATCTCCATACAGTTCATTAAACATCATCATCTTCTTTGGAAATAACAATGCAGGAGTGGTGGAAACTCCCTTGAAGCTCTCAAAAGATAACGTGGAGCTGCAATTTTCTGCCTCGTTGCATTCTGCATAAGGTACTTAGTAGATCTTCATTTCTTTGAAAATGGTGCATAACTGAAAGAAGGAAATAACCATATTGTGTTGTACTCTCTACTTGTTGCTTCAATTTCTGTTGTTGATTTAAGCTATTAGTCATAACTAGCTAGTATGTGTATTTGCTAAGCCTCACCCGTTATACATTTTGCTTAGATGGTAAATAAAATGAAAGAAAAATCTTTTTTATATCTTTGAGTCAATAAGGAAAAATGAAAACCCGCTTCAGAAGAAAAAAAAAAAACATCAGAAAGAAGGAAACAAGAGACCTTCAATGAAGAAAGGCACAAATAGATAGTCCAAGACTAATAATTATAAGATGAATAACATGAGAAAGGACAAAGAAATTGATTTTTTTTTAACAATAAAGTGAAATATCAATTGTTTAGTGTCGCCTTTCAGGACTATGCTCTTTGGTAAGAAAAATTATGGCTAAGAGCCTTGATAACAACACTAAACCACCCGCTAAGCGAGGCGAGGTGCTTAACATGTTTTGGGCCTTGTTTTAGGGCTTAAGCGTGTTTTGACAATGTTGTTTGTTACGATAGGTCAGAATTGAAACAAATTTTATGCAAGTCACGTTAGAGCTTAACTAGAACTACATATTGGATATATTTATTTTAATGTACTTGGTATTGAGAACATATTGAAACAGGTTTTTGGAATTTTATGCATGTGATTATCCAATTACATCTGCATTTCCGCTAGAAACGTTGATCTACAACAGCTTCGCAATGATCCTCCTCTGTACATTAATATGCTACTCAACACATAACCACATCATTTTGCAAGTAAGATATATTGTATGAGTTTATTATTAGTTGCCTGGCAATTTATCCGCAAAGCATACAACCGAAGTAATGATAAAAGTAGCAACTGCATGCATAAGCTTTGACTCTTAACCACTAGAAACCCAACACTAGAAACAAGCTTAGAAAAAGCTACGCTAGTCTTACAACGTTTCATTGCCACTAGAGACAAGTTTATAAAAGGTTATGCTTGTGCAACTGCCTTTATTGCCACCAGAAGGGAAAGTCCACAAGTGTAAGCACTCTTTCACCACTTTGCTCCCTATTTTGGTTCCTTATATGGCTCTAGGCAAAACTCACCTCATGGACTAGCTTTTGGGATTGAGTTAGGCCTCAGATCCATTTCTTCACATGGTATTAGAATCAAGTGACAAAAATTCTCTCGTCTAAAAGTCCTTAACTTTCTGTTTTGGG
The DNA here is from genome assembly GCF_019175385.1 of Lycium barbarum. Classification (NCBI taxonomy): domain Eukaryota; kingdom Viridiplantae; phylum Streptophyta; class Magnoliopsida; order Solanales; family Solanaceae; genus Lycium; species Lycium barbarum. The sequence goes on along the minus strand of NC_083344.1, from coordinate 114,035,311 downwards.
AGAATATTTTTTTTTTTGAGAGAATTCCTTCACTTTCTCTATTCCAGATTTAGAACAAAAAAAAAGATTGTTTCCCTGTTGTTGTATGTCCCCATATTGAGCCCCCATGTAACATTGTCCACATTCCAATTGACTGGCCTTGAGAGGGGAAGGGGGAGGGGTGTTAAGTGTAGCACATTGGTGGAGGGATGGGTTGTTTGCTCTTTATATGATCTCGGGCAATCAATTTCTTCACATTTTACAAGCCTGAAAACCTTAGGCTAGGTCATTTAAAAGAAATATGAAGAGAACTCATGTGATAAGTCAAGTATGCAATTACTTAACATGACTATGCCTGAGTTTCTATGACTCTTACACATAAGTGATTACTTCAGTAATAGTCCACAGTGTTCTACTTGTAAACTCTAGAGGTAAAAGCTTTAAAGGACGCATCCATAGATTTAGGAATTAAGAGAGAAATGCACAGGGTTTCAAAAGATTCCAGAATATTTCATTGAAACTAATATTTTAAAATTTCAAAACTTTATAAGTATAGTATTACCAATTACCAGTGTGTTTGTTGATGCCATTTCTGTAAATTGCACAGTTTGATGCCTGAATAGCTAAGAATTGAATTAGAATGAATAAATAACTGATAATTTTGAACTATTTGATTACAGCTTTTTCCAAAAACCACTACCAAAACATCTTGTAGCATCGTTCTTCAAATTTCTTACAGTAAGTGCTCTCTTTCTCAGTTTGGATAATTCTTTTGATATGAAACCTTTTGTGCATTTTTCTACAAGACTAGTTCCTGGACACTTGTATTCTCTTTGCTATTTCATTTCAGTGTTGGTGGAAATTTTTTGGCCTGCAGTTCCCCTTGGTAAGTTTTTGCCCTTTCCATGTATGAGATTTGACATTTACTAAATTTTATATCAAGAAATTTGTTGCATGCATACTTACTGGTTTGATAAAGGGTGCACATTTTTTTGGAATTGGATTGTGTTGCGAAGTATTAATGAAACAATTGTATGGATTCAGTCACTCTGTAATTTGTTATTGAAACTGGTTGACAAGTTCCCAGTTGTGTGCTTATGTAATGATTTACATTTTAGCTTGTAATTATTTTTTTACTTTCTTTCTAGGCTTCTCGCTCTACTTTCTGTTTTTCTCATTCCTCTATAAATAACCATGACATCAAGATTCTTTCAACTTTATTCACAGGAGATAACAAAGTTCATGCTTAACGCTGTTATATTTTTTCAAATTGTTGTGTATAAGTTTAGCTCTTCCTTCTGCACATTACTGTCATTGGTCTCGTGCTGACACGGGCTCCAACCGTCTAGTATATATTATATATACTCCACTTTTTTTGCATTATGGATAGGAAGTTAATTGACCTCTTGTTTGTAAAATAGATGCATATTCAATTGAAATCAAGAAAATTCGTGGAAAAGCCAGAAAAAGGGTCTTGAGAATGGAAGTAATCTATGGAAAAAAAGATGATACAAGAGCCCAGTTGGTAAAAGAAGATCGCCTAAGGAAATTCCATCAGCAAAGCACTATCAAATGAGTGGGGAATAATCGCTCGAAATTTTGTTTTTCTTCAAACAAGTGGAATGAACTCACAAGAGAGGAGAAAGAACAATGATTAGATATTGTATTTTTCAAGACAGTCTCATTTTTGTCATAGGAGATATTAGTTCGTCATAAATTGACTACATTTGTGACAAAACATAGTCTTTGTTCCTGACTTGCCTTCTGATCAATAATATAATTCACTTTTTGACTACAGTTTCAATTTGTATTTTATCACAATTACTATTGTCAGTAATCATGACAATTTATAGTGACAATTTTGTTTTGTCTGTAAAAACAATATTTTTAGTGACGACATGGTAGGTTTTAACTACAAATTTGTAAGTCATTTTTGTAAACGCAAAGTTGTCACTAATTTATAATTTAGGGATGAAATATGTTTTCGTATATAAAAGGTCGTCTTTAGTGACGAAATTACTATTGTTCAACTACGAAATACATATAACTTCAGAGACAATTGATGTCGTCACTAATTAAACTAAAACTTTAGTGACAAAGTGATTTCGTCGACATTAATAACCCTTTTAGTGATGAAACACACTATCAACTACAAATTTGTGATACTTTCTTTGACAAATGAGTTCATCATAAATAATACTCCCTCTGTTTCAATTTATGTGAACTTCTTTCTTTTTTAGTCCTTACCAAAATGAATGACCTCTTTCATAATTTGGAAACAAATTCACTTTATGAAATGATTTACAACCACACAAATATTTAAGACTTATTTTGAACCACAAGTTTTAAAAGTCTTCACTCTTTCTTAAATATCGTGCCCAGTCAAATGGGTTCACATAAATTGAAACAAAGGGAGTATGTATTTGGGGACGAGACAATATTTCGTAGTCAATACGTCTATATTTAGCAACGAAACACTAAGTTGTCTATGTATACATTTAGCGACCCACATTTAGGAACGAATGATTGACGATTTGTTTTTCGTCGCCGAAGGTTTTTAGTGACAAAATATAATGTTTAAGTGACAAAATAATTCGTCGTCGGTAATCAAATTTGTTGTAGTGGCGCTTTGCGCGATAATTGAATAATTATTTTGTAATAGAGTATGACAATCATTTTAGAAAATAATATGTCAATTCCTGTTGGAAGTTTCTCCTATAAATCTAACATACAAATTCATAAAAAGAGTGACATAAGACAAATATTCATAAAAGCTTAGATCGAAATTTCAAGCTTCGTCTTCTGAGGAACAAAGTGCTACAAAAGGAGAAAACAGGGAAAATAAGTTTGCAGGAGCTACATTTGTGAAAATGTGTTATTCTAAGTCCATAGAATTTTTTAAAAAGTCTATACAAGGTGTATTGTTACTGTCAAATTCAAGTTGCTTAATTTCGTATCAATTTTTCCTTTCATGTTTCTTCCTCCTCTTCGCTGTCCTCGTCACCATTTACTTCCTCGTTCTCTTCCAATCACCAACCTAAATAAATTAACACTTCTTAATTACTAAAGAAAAAAGATCATAATTAGTAATAGCTACGTTATGAAAAAAAGACAGCAAGAAAGGAAAACATTTAAAAATGGAAAAAATAAGAAAAGGGAAATAGCTAAGTGAGAAAGAGAGGGAGGATAATCAAAGGTGCGAAGTAAAATTACAATAGTAGTGTGATGCAGGCTATGCCTCCACTAAACAGTAAATGGAGGGACCTGGTTGTGTATGCTTATGCAGTGGAATCCCTTATGCAGTGGAAATCTTGTGATGCGAGAATCAACACAAGATTTTTACGTGGAAAAACTCCTTGCCAAAGGGATTAAAAACCACAACCTATCCCAGTAGGATTTCAACTCCACTAACCGAGCAACTTCAGGTTACAACTCTATCGTAAGCTAGGAACTAATCGTAAGCTAGGAACTAACTCCCATAATCCCTCACCCTTACAATAACACTTATGCAACGTAGGAACTAACCCCTGTAGTCCCTCCACACTTGCAATACTCTGATTGCAAGCACCTCCACTTGACTAACTCTAGCCAAGGACCCTAATACACGTAGACTCACTCCAGCCTAGTGTACCACTCAAAGGCACCCTTTGAGAATTCATCACAGTGACTAACTCTAGCCACACACTAATACAACTAAGCTAACTCTAGCCTAGTGTACAACTCAAGAGCTTGTGGAAGCAACCTTGAGAATTTGGAACACCTATAAACAACTTCTTTTTATGGAAGAGTAGGTTTACAGTTTAAGCACAAAAGAATAAATACTCAACAACCTAAGGACCTAAAACATCTTCAATTCCAGATCTGGTCATTCGGGTTACTGTGGCAATGTTCTTGAGGAATACCTTGAAAGGTGGAGACTTGCACTTTGGATGGAGCAATTTTCGGATTGTGCAAGAATGAGTCTTCTCTTGGAAGATGATGTCCTTATATGCACGGAGAGAGAAAGAGAGTAGAGACGACAGCTGATGAAATCTGGACCGTTAATCAATCGGCCTTGCTGAGGTACTGTTGTACAACTGCATTATATTTTTTAGCAGCACGCTTTACAGCTGTGTATTTGTACTTTCAGATTCAGTGACCAGGACCTTTACCTGGAGGAACCTGGTTCCTTATCAGTTCTTCGAACAAGTTGTAAGTACTGGATACATTGTCAGTATCTCTACAGCTGCATTGTTAGCTAAGTAGGCGGGACACCCAATCCCATCTAATCCTTCTGAATCAACATATCTGGTCTCTCATATATGAGCAAATCCTGCAGGCATTTGATCCTTCAAGGAGCATGTTAGAAAACAACATATGAGATATCATAAGGTTAACCACGTTCAAACAAGTGAATCTAATTGTATCTGGTTCCTTAGGATTTGTCATGTCATCAAAACATATCAGTTCTTATCATAGTGCCAGTGCCAACTCATGTTGTCCTGTTTGGGTTATATATACAAAAATTAAAGAATGCATTTGAGATTTCAAATGAATACCCCCTCCGTCTCTTGTGTTTGACCAAATTAATTTAAAACTCATTTTTGAGTAGCAATTAAGTGTTTAGCCAAACTTTTAAAAGTGCTTCTATATTTTCTCAAAAGTGCTTTTGGAGAAAAGCTACTTCTTTTAGCTTTTGAAAAACAGCTTCTGCTACTCCCAGAAACACTTTTTTTCTTTCAAAAGCTTGGCTAAACACCTCACCTTTCTAAAATAAGATTATTTTTTTTAATTAAAAAAGTGCTTTTGGCCTCCCAAAAGAGGATTAAGAAATTGACTTTTGAAATTGCTAAGGTAATACGATTAATAATTAGAGTAATTACACAAGTGATAAACATTATTAACAACATGCAAGAAGAAAGAAACCAAATTATTTAAAGTTGTGGGGGGAAAAGCAAAAGAAGGAGGAAAAGGATGGTATAAAATTATTCATACCGGTGTTTACACTAACCAAATTAATATACGACATATGCCTTCACATTTGAAAATTGAAAAATTGACCTGCCTTTTAAAAGTGTTGAAGAATAAAGTAAATCACCAGTTCAGTTGTTGTTGTTCTCTACTGCAGGAAATGGAGAATGACAGTACAATGTTAATAACGAAATTTGTCAAAATTAGGGGGGGAAATAGAATGAAAATAGAGTATGTCTTGTATGTTTAGGGAAAAAAGAGAACGAAAAAACCGAGTGTTCCTTGTATGTAAATCATTGAAAGGTGTTTCCATACTGGTTTCATGGTTGGAATATCTCCTTTGTGGCTCTCAGGTTCTGAGTCGTCATGTCTGCAGCCTTGCACTCGGAAATAACCGTCAAGCAGTTATAAATACATATGAAGACCAATACAACAACAACAACAACAACAACATCATAAATACATATGAAGACCAATACAACAACAACAACATCATAAATACATATGAAGACCAAAATATAATAAAATCAAGGTCTAAGTACGTACCTGAATTTGAAAAAAATAGATATCTTGAATGTGGTCAACACGCTAGCATCAAAAAATTTATGCAGAGTAAATTTAAAGAATACCTCCAGGGAAAAAAAGTTAAAGAACACCAATTATAATCTATTTTCATAAACAAAAGCATACCAGAAATGATTTTTTTAAGTTAAGTGACCACTGATAAGGATGCCTTTGTCAATATACTTTAATCTCTCCTTAAGATACATAATTCAAAAAGTCGCACAACCAAGTTTGATTATGTAATATACTCAGAGACGTAACAATCTTGAATTTAAAGAAAGTACAAAATGGAAAGGGAGTTTTTTCCACCAAAAGGGCTAATTACAGACCCCGGCAAAAATCATTAAGTGACAAAAGGAGATCTTATTCCACCTTATGAAAACCACTAATCGCTCGAGCATAAAGCTTTCACTGTTTCAACTTAGCGGTTAGCCTAAAATTGTCGAACAAATCACATAAGTACAACTCAATCACAATGGTAACTACTAATACAGTTTTAAAAAACCTAATTATAGATTGCAAATGAATATGTAGAAACTTACAACAGAAAAACAATTGTCCTTCTTTTCGTGGAAAAATCTTTCGCATTAGAGTAAGCAATAAGAATCATACCTTTGGAATCGATTACAAGAAGAACACAAATGGAGATTTTAGGGAGAGGGAGGAAGAAGTGGAAGAAAATGAGTGTAATGTTGTGGGACAGAACGATAGATGCTTTGATTTTGATAGAAACTTGGACTCTTTAGTAACCGTTGTGGACTTGGATTCTGCAGTAACTGTTGTGGCGTTTGGTAATAACTTTTGGACTCTCTAATGGGTGTTAGTGGTAACATTTATGAGTTGAAAAATTCAAAAATCTAAGAAAAAATATAAATAAGAATAAAGGTCATAGAGAGTGCCACGTAAGTGGGCCTTTGTCCCTGCTTTATATATATACAGATTTGGAGCTCTCATGGGTACTTCCATGGTAATTTTCGGCTGCTTTTTTTCCTCTCTTATTTATTATTTTTTGGGTATATTAGTTCAATATTTTCCCCTTGCTTTTGAATTTCTCTTCAAGGTGTAGAATAGTGAGATCGATATCTCTCATCCTTGCTGTTTATTGCATTTCTAAACTATGAGATAATACAAATGGAATTGACAGCAACAACTCAAGAAATAATTGAGAAGTTTGTGACTGTTATAACTATTATTTATTATTGTGGATGTCTATCTTTAGGAGAAAAATTAGGGTCAGTGACTTTGGGATCAAGTTAGTTTTCCCTTATAAATATAGACGTTTTCCTTCATTGTAAAATCATCCCTAACAAGAGAAATAAGAATTGTCCTCTCTTCTCTACAATATTTTGCTTCTCGCTTTATTATTTTATAACACATTATCAGTATAAGACTATGTCTTGAGCACTTGAGTTTCATGGTGAACCGTGGAACTTTGAAATTAATATTATTTCAAGAGTCTGTTGCTTTGATATCATGGCAGAGATATAGGAGAATCTATGAGTTTCAAGATAAGTATCTTGTGAAATCATAAAGTAGATTATCTTGTGAAATCATAAAGTAGATTTTTTGGAACTACAAAAAATCCTAAATATTTAGTAATGATTCTAGAATAGCCTAGTATAGTATCTTGGATAAATAGCTTGAAGAGATTTCTAGATAGTCTAGAGTATTTCAAGAAGATAAGGTTTGTTAGATTTTTCTTATAGATGTATCTAGAAGAATGTCTAAAACCATCCTTAGACAAGTATAAATAGGAGTGGACTTGATCATTTGTAACCAAGTAATTCAAGAAAGCCTTTCTTCCATAACCAAGTTCTCCTATCTAAAATTTTCTTTCTCCTTTCCAAAGCTTCCTCTTCTTTAGTTGAATCTTCCAATCTTAGTAACAATCTTGGGCTAGCAGAAGGTTTCTCCGATTTACTTTTCTTCTGCTATATTTCTCTACATGGTATCAAAGCCATAGCCGTAGTTGGCTTCTAGATTTTATTTCAAGATCGGGTTAGAGGTACATTCAACTGGTTTCTCTAAATGGATTTAAGCGGCCGTGTTAATGGACTAGGGATGGAGTTGTTGCATCAGTCCAATTACAAGGTATGGAAGACATGTATGGAGTCATACCTTGTGGGAGAGGATTTGTGGGATGTTGTTAATGGTAGTTACATAAATCCTTCTGCCGATGCACCGGAAAATAATAACGCACGTAAGAAGTGGAAGCAGATTAATGCCAAGGCGGAGTTCATCCTGAAGAGGTCCATCTCTCCCAATTTATTTGATCATATTATAAAGTGTAAATCAGCTCATGAAATATGGAGGACCCTTGATCGTTTGTTCAACAAGAAGGATGAAGCTCGGCTACAGATTTTGGAGAACGAATTGGCCAACACCATTCAAGGTAATCTTTCTATTGCTGAGTACTTCTTGAAGATTAAAAACTTATGTTATGAAATATCTCTATTAAATCCGGACGAGGCTATTTCCGAATGAGAAGAATTATCATTCGTGGTTTGAAGTCGGAATATATTCCTTTTGTTACATCAATTCAAGGATGGGCTCAACAACCATCCTTGGAGGAATTTGAGAATTAGTTATCGTCACAGGAGTTATTAGCCAAACAGTTGGCTGGTGTATCTGTCAAAGAAGGTGAAGGAAATGCTCTTGTAGCCGATAAGAGGAACTTTAAAGGAAAAGCAACAGATAGGCTACACTCTCGCTCCTTAGGTGGTTCAAGCTCGCCAGGAAAGAAGGAAGAGTCTTCTAACAATCACGGTAAGAAGCCTCCCAAATGCTATCAGTGCGGCAAAATAGGACACATAAAAAGATATTGCCGAGTCAAAGAGAGTAATATGGCTCAAACTGAGAAAGCTGCTGAAGAAGAAGAAGATTGGGGAAAGTGCTTTGTAGCTGAGACTCGAGCAGTAGATGCCATGGCTTCCATCAATTTTGAAAAAGACTGGAATGTGGATTCAGGATATGGGCACCATCTCACTAGGGATGAATCTAAATTTTCCAACTTCCGAAAATACAATGGTCGTGATGTCATTGTAACAGCAGATAACTCAGTTCATCATATGGAGAAGGAAGGTCATCAACGAGAAGCAGGAGGACTCTATCACTCTCAACAGTGTCTTTCATGTTCCAGGTATGAGGAAAAATCTATTTTCAGTTGCAAATGCCGTAGATGCTGGAAGTTATCTATTATTTGGCCCACATGACATGATGTTCCTTCAAAATATCAAAGAACTCAAGGCAGATATCATTCATACCGGTAAGAGAGTTAATGATTTATATGTCTTATCTGCCTCTAATTCATATATTGAGAAGATGAGTAGCAATGATAATACATATCTGTGTCATGCTAGACTTGGGCATCTTAGCATGGATAAATTAAAAGCTATGGTGAAATTCAATCTAGTAACAGGATTACCAAACTTAAGCAACTTTGGTGGAGGAGAGATTTGTGAAGGATGTCAATACGGAAAGGCACATCGTCTTTCGTTTGATAGATCCTTGTCAAGATGCAGTGCCCATCTAGAACTAATTCACAGTGATTTAATGGGGCCAACAAGAACTCCTTCATTCTCCGGCTATTCTTATATGTTAATTCTCATTGATGATTTTAATAGATTCACTTGGGTTTACTTTGTGAGGCATAAGTCAGAAGTTTTCAGCAAGTTTATGGAGTTCAATGAAACGGTTGAAGGCGAGCTCGGTTCCAGAATAAGGCGGTTGCGGACTAATAATGGTGGTGAGTTCACTTCTGAAGAATTTCTCTCTTTTTGTTGTCAGCATGGTATTAAAAGAGAACTCACCTGTGCTGATACACCACAACAAAATGGAGTGGCAGCAAGAAAGATTCGACACTTAACCGAGACATGTAAAAGTTGGCTTCATGCCAAAAATTTACCTAGAGCCTTATGGGCTGAAGGTATGAAATGTGCAACATATGTGATCAACAGGATGCCGCTTTCTCCAAACAACATGAAGTCACCCTATGAATTAATGTTTGGAGAAAATCCTAGCATAAAATACCTAAGAGTTTTTAGCTCTATCTGTTATGTTCATATCCCAGATTCTTAACGAAGCAAGTTGGATGCCAAGGCAAGGAAATGCATCTTTGTTGGATATGACGAAAGGAAAAAGGGTTGGAAGTGCATGGACCCGAAAACTCATCGCTTCATTGTTTCTCATGATGTCGTATTTGATGAAGTCTCCTCGTATTATGGAGCAGCTTCAGAAGGAGAGGGTTTTAAAATCTTGAATCCTGGAGTTCCAAGCTTACCCATCACAGGTGTTTCCTCGGATAGTACAGCTGCAGAGGAGCTAGGAGAGAAGGGGAGCTCGGGAACTCACCAATATGAAGCTCAACAAGAAGATAATTCACGTGATTCACAAAGACCAAGAAGAACTATTGTTAAGCCAGCCCGCTTCAGAGATAAAAATTTTGTTAGTACATATTCTTGCTTCTTTGCAGGACCAATTGACGATGAAGAACCTTCCTCGTTTGAAGAAGCTAAAGGAGTCAAAGAGTGGGATCTTGCTATGAATGATGAAATGGAGGCTTTAATGAAAAATCAAACTTGGAGCCTTGTACCAAAGCCCAAAGACGTACAACCCATATCTTGCAAATGGGTTTACAAAATTAAAAGAAGAGCAGATGGCAGCATAAACAGATATAAAGCAAGGCTGGTTGCTCGAGGATTTTCTCAAAAGTATGGTGAAGACTACGAAGAAACCTTCAGTCCGGTGGCTAAGATGATCTCAGTTCGAGTTGTATTAGCCATGGCAGCATCATACGGTTGGAAATTATGGCAACTTGTCGTGAAGAATGCCTTCTTGTACGGGGAACTTGACAAAGATATCTATATGGATCAACCACCCGGGTATGTCTCTAACTTATATCCTGATTATGTCTGCAAGCTTAAGAAAGCACTTTATGGACTCAAGTAGGCTCCACGAGCATGGTATGGAAAAATTCCACAATATCTACATTTTTGTGGATATGCTGCATCACATTCAGATCCTAGCTTGTTTGTTAAGAAACATGGAGACTTGCATGTTGTTGTTCTGTTATATGTGGATGACATGATAATAACAGGAAACAATGATGATGAAGTTGCGAGGCTTCAAGAGGAGCTTGCCATAAGATTTGATATCAAGAAGATGGGAGAGCTACATCATTTTCTTGGCTTAGAGGTGACAAACACGAGTAAAGGGATCTTTGTTACCCAAGAAGGGTATGCTAAGAAACTTGTTGACAGGTTGGGGATAAAACAAAGCAAAAAGTGCTCTACTCCCCTTGAGACTAGCATGAGGTTAAGGCGTGAAGAAGGCTCACTTCTTGCAGATCCCAAGCCTTTTCGAGCTCTTGTTGGAAGTCTTTTGTATTTGACTATTACAAGGCTAGATATTGCTTTTTCTGTTGGATATGTCAGCAGATTTATGCAATCACCAAGAAATCCTCATTTGGAAGCTGCAAAGAGGATTCTGAAATACATCAACTCAACATCAAATATGGGCCTGCTCTTCCAAAAGAAGAATGATTTGGTATTAATTGGATATACTGACGTCGATTTTGGTGGTGATTTGGATGATCGAAAATCTACGTCAGGCTATATTTTTCTTTGTGGTGGAACAAGTGTTTCTTGGTGCAGCAAGAAGCAAGACTCAGTTTCTTTATCAACTACGGAGGCGGAATATAAAGCAGCAGCTCTTACTGCTCAAGAATGTGTATGGCTCCAAAGAATTGCTGAAGATTTGCATCTGTCTATATCAAAGCCAACTGCTATTTTTGAAGACAATCAAAGTGCTATCAAGCTTGCAAACAATCCGGTATTTCATGCTAGAACTAAGCACATTGAGGTGGAACATCATTTCATCAGAGAAAAAGTTCTTGATGGAACTATAAATACTTTGGAAGTGCGAAGTCAGGAGAATATTGCTGATATCTTCACCAAGTCACTTCCTAAATCTTCATTCGAGTTCTTTCGCGACAAGCTTGGTCTAGTTCCAAAAATTCACTTTAAGGGGGAGTGTGAAATCATAAAGTAAATTTTTTGGAACTACAAAAAATCCTAGATATTTAGTAATGATTCTAGAATAGCCTAGTATAGTATCTTGGATAAATATCTTGAAGAGATTTCTAGATAGTCTAGAGTATTGCAAGAAGATAATGTTAGATGTTTCTTATAGATGTATCTAGAAGAATGTCTAGAATCATCCTTAGACAAGTATAAATAGGAGTGGACTTAATCATTTGTAACCAACTAATTCAAGTAATTCAAGAAAGCCTTTCTTCCATAACCAAGTTCTCCTATCTAAAATTTTCTTTCTCCTTTCCAAAGCTTCCTCTTCTTTAGTTGAATCTTCCAATCTTAGTAACGATCTTGGGCTATGATGTGGCGTGATTTTACGCCACAAATCGATGCTTTTCTGCTATAAGTCTTACTTGTTTTTAAGCAAGTCTATGTGAACTCAGGTGTTTTTAAGCAAGTCTATTTTACGTGGTTTTTAGTGTTTTCAGGTGACGGAACAGATTTGGCATGACAACAGTTGAAAGTGCAGACCATGAAACCGGGCCGTATTCCATGGTCGTATTAAAGAATAAATAGAACAGAAAGGCAGGCTGAGAACATGGTGAATTACGAGCTCAGTTTATGGATCGTATTTCAGTTTACGGTCCGTATTTCAACACGTATTTAACCATTCGAGCAATTGACAGAAAGTCTGAGTTTTGGAAGTTGAAAGAAGACCAGGCAGTTTAGGGGCCGTAAACCACTTTACGGTCCGTATTTCAAAAGATGGAATTTGCTCACAATTGGAAGGACGACTTGGTCGTAAAATGATTTACGGTCCGTATTTCATTTTACAGACCGCATTTCGTAACGACGGGACCAAAGTGCAAATCTGTAACTTTTATGTTTTCAAAACCTATAAATAGTCATTGTAGGGTTTTTAATAGACATCAGTTATTATATTTTTGTCTCTTGACTTAGAACATTAAATACTCTCTAGTTTTTGAAGATTCAAACATCAATTCAAGTATTATCAATTCATATTTTCTTCCAAAGTAAGCAATTATGAATTCTTCAATTTATTATTTCTTGTTCTTTGTCATGAGTAGCTAAATTCCCTTACTAGGGTTGTGAACCCAATGATGGGTGTTTTGTGATTGGGTTTGTGATTGATATACACATAATGGATTATTAGGGTTTAGTTATTCTTCATTCTTCACTCATAATTAATGGTTGCAAACATTGATTAAAAGCCATAAACCTTGATTTATTTAGGAAAATAATTAGGGTTGGTAAGAATAACTAACAAGGACTCAAAGCTTTAAACTTTGTTTAATAAATTCACTTAGGATTAAGAAGAATTTTACTTGGCATGATTAATCGTTCTTCATGGTCACTTTCTTATATTTGGAAAAATCATAGAAAGACATAATCTTTATTTATTGGGAAATAATAGAGATTCACATAGAGATTAAGTGCATTCATACAATGATCCATTAGAAGTATATCAAGATCAATACCCATGATCATACACCCTATCTAGCGGGGACACAACCTTAGTTTCTTTTATCATAAATTACCACCAAAGCAATAGATAGCAATTAGTTATAGAAAAATCAACTTTTACCAAAATCATCGGATTAAGACATTAGACCTAGAACTTAGCATCGTACGACTTTAGTAACCTTTTCACACCATATTCCCTGTGGGATTCGACCCTAACCTTGTTGGGTTACTATATTTGACAACGTTCGCGTTATACCATTAATAGGTGTAATTTGAGCGTATCAAATTTTAGCGCCGTTGTCGGGGAATACAGTTTGAAATTACTAAATAGTGTTTGCTTTGATTAAAGTCTTTTGCTTATTCCATCACACCTTGTTTGCTAATCTGTGTAAACCAAGTGAACATGAATCAAAATTAGCAAAATCAACGTGCTGATACCTAGGGGAATCGGTTGAACAATCAGGCGAAGGAATCTGATGATGAGAATATTTTTGCTGAACTTGTTCCAGAGGAGGACTATTGTTCAACCTCGAGTTGGAGCTGCTACTGTGAAAATTGGCTCATCTCTATACCAGATGTTGAAACTTGAGGGATACTTTCGGAACTCTACCGAGAATGACCCTCAACGTCATTTGCATAATTTTGTGGACGTGTGTGCTAATCACATCCAGAACAATGTTCCACAAGATGTTATTCGGTTAAGGTTATTCAAATATTCCTTAGCTGGAGAGGCAAGAACATGGTTCGAGAAGCTGCCCCGAAATTCGATTACTTCATGGGCAGAGATGGTAGCTGCTTTTCTCACAAAGTGGTACCCCTAGCAAGAAGGCTGAGATTCCTGACAAGTTATATGAATTCAAGCAGCGACCGGGGGAACAACTATATGAAGCCTGGGAGAGATTCAAGGAGTATTTGCAGAAGAGCCCGAATCATGGTTTTCCGGAACATATCTTAATGGAGAAGTTCTACCGAGGGTTAGATCCAGTGACACAATCAGTAGCTAATAATGTAGCTGATGGTTGTTTTATGAACAAGACCTTTCGACGAGTGACCACTATACTTAACAAGCTGACGACTCATAATCAGGCTTGGCACTCAAACAATGTTGATGTGGTACCGTATGGTAGTGCTATGATCCAGAATATAGTGAAGGAGAATCAAGACACCCAGCAAACTTTGGCAGAACTTGCAATAAATATTTCCTTGCTGACGAAGAAGTTTGATGAATCCCAAATCAAGAAGGTAAATGTTTGTGAGGATGATACAGTTTTGCCAAAAGGGATGTACTATGCTCAAGATGGTCCATTCCATGAGGGGTCACCTATGCAGGTTGAAGATGCTAATTATGTCAATAACTCTCAAGGGAGTTACCAAAGACAGAATTACCAAGGTGGCTATCAGCACCCTCCTAAAAAGGGAGGACTTCCGAGTGACACTATTACAAATCCCAAGAATGGGGGAGGCGGTGTAGACCGTGTGTTTGCCATCACTACTAGGAGTGGTAAGACACTCCAGGGGGCTACTGAGAAGGTGATTGATCTTGAGCAGATAGATGAAGAGGATGAGGTGCAGTCTGAAGCACCCATTATTGCTGATGAGAATCCTACTAACAAGAAGGTTGCTGATATTCCAGAGATGGTGAAGGAAGCTGAAAACACAAGCAAGCAGGCTGTAAAAGGGGCTCTCCGCCCTTTGACGCAGCTTTTCACATCTAAACCTCATTTTCCTCAGAGGTTGGTAAAGAAGAAGGAAGATGCTAAGTTCGAGAAGTTTTATGATCAACTGAAGCAGTTATCTCTGAATTTTCCCTTCTTGGAAGCTGTCAAGGAGATGCCCGGTTTTGCGAAATATTTGAAGGATCTGCTGACCAAGAAGAAAACGGTGCAGCATGAAACCGTGAGTTTGACTCACACTGTGATTTCCATCATTTCAACTACAACTGTGCAGAAAAAGTGATATCCTGGGGCGTTCACCATTCCTTGTTCTATTGGGCACCATGATTTTGCTCGTGCTTTGTGTGATAATGGGGCGAGTATAAATTTGATTCCCCTTGCTATATATAAACAATCAGGTTTGGGGATGCCAAGGCCGACTACAATGAGATTGCAGATGGCTGATAGGTCTATCAAAAGACCTGTTGGGGTGGTTGATGATGTAATTGTGCGGGTTGGTGATTTTATGTTGCCCGCTGATTTTGTGATTCTTGACTGTGCTGTTGATCGGGACATTCCTATCATTCTGGGGAGACCTTTCCTTGCTACAGGAAGGGCTCTGATGGATTCAGAGAAAAATGAAATCAAGTTCCGAGTCAACAATGAAGAAGTGACTTTTCAGGCTAGCAAAGGGATGAAGTTACCAAGTGCTTACGAGAGTATTTCGGTTATTGATTCATTTGATGTTGTTGATGAAGCAGTGGAGTTCAAGATGGAAGAAGAAAGTTTAGGTGAGGCTTTAGCTGGTATTCGTATGAATTTCGATGCTAAAGACATGAAAGGCTATGTGGAGACAGTTAATTCACTTGTTGGGTTGGGCTCATATACATACCACCTAAAGAAGCTGAATCTTGATCTGGAAAATAGAACAACTCCTCCAGCAAATCCTTCGATCATTGAGCCACCTAAGTTGGAGCTTAAGCAGCTCCCATTACATCTGAAATATGAGTTTCTTGGTCCAGACAATACATTACCTGTGATTGTTTCAACCCTATTGACTGAGGAGCAAATTTTTCAGCTTTTGGAGGTGTTGAGGGAGTATAGGCGTGCTATTGGTTAGACCATAGCAGACATTCGAGGTATTCCATCTGGGATCTGTGAGCACAAAATTCAATTAGAGGAGGGTAGCAAACCGAGTGTAGAGCATCAGAGGCGACTGAACGAGAATATGCAAGAGGTCATCAAGAAAGAGATCATCAAATGGCTGGATGCGGGTGTGGTTTACCCAATTGCTGATAGTAAATGGGTGAGCCCAGTCCAATGTGTTCCTAAGAAGGGCGGCATCACTGTTGTGCCGAATGCAAAGAATGAGTTGATCCCGACCAGAACTGTTACCGGATGGAGAGTTTGCATGGACTATCGCAAGCTCAACACAACCACTTGCAAGGACCACTTACCTATGCCCTTCATTGATCAGATGCTTGATAGGCTAGCGGGGCGTTCCTACTATTGCTTCCTTGATGGTTATTCGGGCTACAATCAGATCAACATTGCTCTAGAAGATCAGGAGAAGACCACTTTTACTTGTCCTTATGGGACGTTTGCATTCAGCTGGATGCCTTTTGGTTTGTGTAATGCACCAGCCACTTTTCAGAGGTGCATGATGTCAATCTTCTCTGACATGGTAG
The DNA here is from genome assembly GCF_019175385.1 of Lycium barbarum. Lineage (NCBI taxonomy): Eukaryota > Viridiplantae > Streptophyta > Magnoliopsida > Solanales > Solanaceae > Lycium > Lycium barbarum. The sequence goes on along the minus strand of NC_083344.1, from coordinate 114,018,961 downwards.
AGGATTTCTTGGAGGTGTTCATGGATGACTTTTCTGTGGTGGGTGATTCATTTGAAGATTGTCTTGGCCATCTGGGTCAAGTGCTAAAAAGGCGTGAGGAGACCAATCTGGTGCTAACTCGGTCACAAAATCTCTGAAAAGGGAATCGAGGTCGATCAAGCAAAAATTGATGTGATTGCAAAACTTCCTCCACCTATCTCAGTCAAAGGTGTCCGACGTTTCTTGGGACATGCTGGGTTCTACAGGCGCTTCATCAAATATTTCTCCAAGATTGCTAACCCAATGTGCAAGCTTCTTGAAAAAAAAGGCTAAATTTGTGTTTGATGATAAGTGCCAGAAGGCATTTGAGGAGTTAAAAGAGCATCTCACTACGGCCCCTATTATTGTTGCTCCTGACTAGTCCCTGCCATTTGAACTGATGTGTGATGCTAGTGGTTTTGCAATAGGTGCTGTGCTTGGGCAGAGGCACAATAAATTATGCACCCAATCTATTATGCGAGCAGAACACTGAATGCTGCCCAGATGAATTACACTGTGATGGAGCAAGAGCTGCTTGCCATTGTGTTTGCTTTTGAGAAATTTCGGGCCTATTTGTTGGGATCCAAAGTAGTGGTTTACACTGATCATGCAGCCTTGAGATACCTCATGGCTAAGAAGGAAGCAAATCCGCGACTGATCAGATGGGTGCTATTGCTGCAAGAGTTTGATTTTGAGGTGAAAGACCGCAAGGGTACTGAAAATCAGGTTGCTGACCATCTCTCTCGGCTTGAAGAGGTTGGGAGACCTTCTGATGAGCTTGATATAGATGATGTTTTTCCGAATGAGAGGGTGTTGGCTGTGTCAAATGAGGTGGCACCGTGGTATGCTGACATTGCCAATTATTTGGTAACAGGCATAGTTCCAGAATATATCAAAGCCTACCAAAAGAACAAATTCTTGCGGGATGCTCGGCAGTACTATTGGGACGAGCCTTATTTGTTCCGAACATGCGCTGACAACATCATTCGGCGTTGTGTTCCGGAAAGTGAAGTGATGGCAATTCTAAAGGCGTGCCATGACTCTCCTGTTGGGGGTCATCATAGTGAAAACCGGACTGTGGCTAAGGTACTTGAGTGCGGCTATTACTGGCCGACTATTTTTCATGATGTTAATTTATTGGTGCGGTCCTTTGATTAATGTCAGAGGCAAGGGAATATCGGCAGAAGGCAAGAGATGCCTATGAATTTTGTTATGGAGGTAGAAGTGTTCGATGTCTGGAGGATTGACTTTATGGGACCCTTTGTGAGTTCGGGTGGCATGAAATACATCTTGGTTGTTGTGGACTATGTGTCAAAATGGGTAGAAGCGGTGGCTTTACCTAATAATGATGCCAAGAGTGTTATGGGTTTCCTCAAGAAGAACATATTACTCGTTTTAGTACTCCGAGGGCTATAATCAGCGATGGTGGATCCCACTTTTGTAATAGAGCTTTCGCGGGATTGATGGAGAAATATGGTGTAAAACATAGGATGTCAACACCTTATCACCCTCAGACAAGTGGACAGGTTGAAGTGTCCAACAGGGAGATTAAGAGTATTCTAGCGAAAACAGTGAATGCAAATAGAACTGATTGGGCCCGCAAGCTCGATGATGCTCTATGGGCATACCGGACTGCTTTCAAGACTCCTATTGGGACTTCACCCTTCAAGCTTGTATTCGGAAAAGCTTGTCACTTGCCAGTTGAACTTGAGCATAAGGCTATGTGGGCGCTGAAGAAACTGAATATGGATTGGGAGGAAGAAACCAAGCTCAGGTTGTTTCAGCTAAATGAGATGGATGGATTTCGGTACCAGGCATATGAGAGTGCAACACTTTATAAAGAAAGGATAAAGCTGTTACACCTCGGAAAATTTTCGTTCGTGGACAGTGAATCGACTGGCGAAGGACGATTTCGAGTATCGAACTAGTGATGCCTTAATGATATTTAGGAGAAGAATTATAATGCCCCTTGTGTTGGTAATTAAGTGCCAAGTAAGTTTCAAGAAGGACCCATAAGCCAAATATGGGCCTAAGCCATCCAAAAGGGCGAGTTAAGGAAACATTTTCGGAGGATCTGGTTTGGAGGGGCCAAAACTCCATTTTAAAGTTGGAATTTGGGAAAAACACCTCAGGATGGACGTTGTAGATAACTGGAAGAGCTTTCGAACCGTAGGTCGTGGGCCCTCACAGCATATCGGGATCAAAGGTTATGTCCATTCTACGACAGACGGTTTCGGGGCAAAAATATCACTTTCTGGCACACTCCGCGACACCACCTGCGACTCGCGGACACGACCCGCGACCACGCCACTTCATCGCGAATGGTGCCAGTGACGGTCGGTAGTCTGGCACGATCCGCGACACAACCTGCGACTCGCGGAGCATTTCCGCGACTCGCGAAGTGTGTCGCATGTCGTGCCAGTCCAGAAAATTCTGGACCCCTTTTAAATGTACCCAACTCGTCCAAAAATCATTTTTTCATCTTGTGGGCTAAGGAAATCTCTAGAACTCTCTCCAACATCCATCTATAAGAGATATCAAAAGAAAACCAAGATCAACAACATCAATTACATGAAATCAAGTGTGTAGATTCAAGTAAAGCTTATCTTCTTCAAGGAAATTCAAGAAAGAGTGAAGTAGGGTTTTGGTGCTAAAGAGGTATTCTCTTTCAAGGCTTGTTCAACCATCATCCAAGGTGAGTTTTATGATCATCCCATGTTGTTTAAGGTCTTAGAAAGCTTAGATGCTTGAAATGTAGAAGAACATAGAAAATGGAGTATTTTGAGTGAATAGTGACACAATTGGATGATAGTGGGATTGAATCACGGATGTTGGAATGTGGTGATTATGAACATGTTTTGAATGATGTTTAGGCTATTCAATAAGATTTATGTATGCGAAAAACACGATAATGAGCTATAACCCTAAATGTGAGTTAATTGGAAGAAAATGGTGGATTTTGCTAAGTGCATATGAATGACGAGTGTTGATTGTGATATTGTGAGTAGTATTGTGAATGTTGGGAGTTGACATAGAACATGGGAAAAGTAGTATAAACAAAGGAAGTGCTGCCCAATTTTTCCTAGAACTAGCGACGCGTTCTTATAGTTAATTAGCTAATGTACTTCACATTCTTTAATGAAGGTGACGGCGTGACATCGGAGGGGAACGAGTGACCGATAGCTTAGCTAAACGACAAAGGTATGTGACTCTAGTCCTTCCTTCTAATGGCATGAATCTCTTAGCTTTAATCCCTATTCCTTTCCTGAGCTCTCACCTTCTAAGAAGTTAAAACCTTATGCCTATGAATGTCTATATGAGATAAGTTATACGATATAAGGATGTTATTCCTTGCCTACACTCACCTTATGTACTAGTCCATTCAAGGTGAGGCAGAATGTCCATAATGGTTCCATAATGTAACCGGGGGATTACGACCTTACGTCACCCCGATAGGATAAAGTTGATCTTGAGCCTTATATACATATCATTATAAGATGAGTATTTTATGATGACCATATTATTATGAGTATTTTGCATTGAGCATGTCATGAGAATTTTACACCGTGCATAGTTGGCCGGGCAGTCACCGCCAAGGCGGGCAGCTATACGGAGACACCATGACCTCCGGGCATGGGCAGACACCACTAGTGGGCGGCATGAGATGGTACCCCGGACGCGGAAGGCCTGGACGCGGGCTAGTATTATTGATTATCACACCGTTCCGATATGAACGGGCAGCTGTGTATGATGCATATATGTCATGATGAGTATGAGTAAGACAGCATGCATTACTTCTTTTATGATCAGTAGTCAGATCCAGATGTTTATGTTGATGCTTCTCTATATTATTGATGTATTCTTTCACTGTTTATGCCTCTCATACTCAGTACAATGTTCGTACTGACGTCCTTTTTCTTTGAACGTTGTGTTCATGCCCACAGGTAGATAGGGAGGAGACATTTCTCCAGATTCTTAGAGTTGCCGGTTGATTGAGAGACCTCCATTGCTCCGGAGGTGCCTATGATGATATTTTGTGTGTAATTGTATATGTCATTCCATAGAGGCTCGTAGATACTCGTTGTGGGTTGTATGGTCTCATGGCAGGGTTGATGCATGTACGATCACACATATATTATTTTTGCTCGTCCAAGGAACTCATGTATATATAGTATTTTGTTTCTAAATGAAAGATGGTTTTCTTTATAAATTAAGCATGATTTGGAGATTGATTAGTAATGAGACTAAGGAATAGTAAGATGAGCGGTGCTCGGTAGTTAGCCTGGGTACCCGTCGCGGCCCCTAGTTGGGTCGTGATAAAAGTGGTATCAGAGCAGTTCGGTCTTAGGAAGTGTCTACGAGCCGTGTCTAGTAGAGTCTTGTTTATGGTGTGTTGCGCGCCACACCAATAAACAAGAGGCTACAGGGCAGTTAGGAAAAATGACCATCTTTCTTCTACGAGATCGTGCGATAGGACCGTAATGTAAGATTTCCTTTATTCTAATTGTGTGTTATGGTTTCAATGATGCCGCCAAAGAAGAAGAAAATCCGTGCGATATTAAATGCCGCCGGTGAAGGCACCAGCCGAGAACCTCCAGTTGAGTTGGGACATAGCGAGGCTCAGGGTGCCACTTCCTCGCATGCCACTCCCACTTCTTCTTCTACCTTGCCCAATGTGGAAGAGCAAGCAGGATCCCCAGCTCCAATTCCTCCGCCGGTTGCTTCGGGCCAACAAATGACCGAGGCTATTCAGTTATTGACCCAGTTGGTGGCTGCACAAGCACAACGACAGAATGTGGGTTCAAGTGACCGGGCAGCAAGTACAAGGGCCCGTGATTTTATGAGTCTAAATCCTCCAGAGTTCTTCGGGTCAAAGCCGGAGGAAGACCCACAAGGTTTTATCGATGATATATTGAGGCCATTGAGGGTTGTCCATGCCTCCGAAACTGAATCCGTGGAGTTGGCATCCTATAGACTCCAGGATTTGGCGGTATTATGGTACAACAATTGGGTATTATCAAGAGGGGAGAATGCGCCTCCTCCGGTTTGGCAAGAGTTTGTAGATGCTTTTACTCGCCATTATTTGCCACCCGAGGTCCGCCGAGCTAGAGCGGATCGGTTTCTGAACTTGAGGCAAGGGAATATGAGTGCCCGAGAGTATAGCATGCAGTTCAACTCCTTGGCTAGATATGCTCCGGCCATGGTGGCCGACATGGGAGATCGGGTACATAGATTTGTGAGTGGTTTGGGACCACATTTATTTAGAGAGTGTTTGACAGCCTCTTTTCAAGACGGGATGGACATTTCCCGGATACAGGCTCATGCTCAGAATTTGGAGGGGCGACAACCACAACAGAGGGGTGATCGCGACAGCGATAGGAGGCCAAGCAAAAGAGCTAGATCTATGGGAGAGAGCAGTGAGTATAGAGGGGGACCAAGGCAGTCGCATTCTAGGCACTCAGCGACCAGTGCACCTCCCAGATTCCCAGACAGGAGGTCCGATCGTTCTTTTCAGCCAGGTCAGGGGCAGAGTTCGAGAGCCTCATATTTTCAGTTCAGGAGAGATCAGGGTCAGAGGAGAACCCCAGTACCGCGGTGTAATCAGTGCGGTAGGCTACATTCGGGACAGTGTCGCCTAGGTTCGGATGCTTGCTATACCTGCGGGCAAGTCGGTCACATGATGAGAGACTGCCCCTCAGCGAGAGATAGGGATGAGACTCAGCCCACAGGTTCAGCAGTGGGTTCTTCGTCAGCGCGCCAGATAACACAGGCTCCCCAGATGACAGCAGGTAGAGGTAGAGGTAGAGGGGGAGCATCCACTTCAGGTGCTGTTCAGCCTCGTGTATATGCTCTAGCTGGACGACAGGATCTTGAGACTTCCCCAGATTTTGTCACAGGTATATTGTCTATATTCTCCCGTGATGTGTATGCGTTGATAGATCCGGGTTCTACATTTTCTTATATTACTCCATATGTTGCCGGTTGTGCTGGGGTGAAACCCGAGCTCATTAAACCCTTTGAGGTACTTACTCCGGTTGGTGAACCCGTGATAGCAAGACGAGTATATAGAAATTGTATTATTGTGATATATGATTGTCAGACCCAAGCTGATTTGATTGAGCTAGAAATGATTGACTTCGATATAATCATGGGTATGGATTGGTTGGCCTCGTGTTATGCAAATGTTGATTGCCGGACAAAAGTGGTTCGATTCTAATTTCCGGAAGAGCCCGTGCTCGAATGGAAGGGTAATGCAGCATCGCCAAAGGGTAGGTTTATTTCCTACCTCAAGGCGAGGAAGATGATAGCGAAGGGCTATATTTATCATTTAGTTCGGGTTCACGACACCGCGACAGAGCCGCCAACTTTTCAGTCAGTTCCGGTGGTGAATGAATTTCCAGACGTATTCCCGGATGAACTTCCAGGTCTTCCACCAGAAAGAGAAATTGAGTTCGCTATTGATGTGTTGCCAGACACAAAGCCTATTTCTATTCCTCCTTATCGGATGGCTCCGGCAGAATTGAAAGAACTAAAGGCACAGTTGAAGGACTTGCTCGAGAAGGGATTCATTAGACCCAGTTCATCACCGTGGGGAGCACCGTTCTTGTTTGTGAGAAAGAAAGGCGGCTCGCTACGAATGTGTATTGACTATAGGCAATTGAACAAGGTGACGATAAAGAACAGATATCCTCTCCCAAGGATTGATGACTTGTTCGATCAATTGCAAGGTGCCAAGTGGTTTTCCAAGATAGATTTGAGGTCGGGCTACCATCAGGTGAGAGTTAGAGAGGCGGATATTCCTAAAACGGCTTTCAGAACGAGATATGGCCACTATGAATTTCGAGTGATGTCATTCGGGTTGACTAATGCTCCGGCTGTATTTATGAATTTGATGAACAACATATTCAGGCCTCTCTTGGATCTATTTGTGATCGTATTTATCGATAATATTCTGGTGGATTCTCGCACGGAATCGGAGCATGCAGATCATTTGAGGATTGTTCTTGGCATTCTTCGAGCCCGGGAATTATATGCGAAATTTTCAAAGTGCGAGCTCTGGCTGAATTCGGTAACATTTCTAGGCCATGTTATTTCCGATGATGGTATTCGAGTTGATACCCAGAAAATTGAAACGGTGAAAACTTGGCCAATGACGCCCACAGAAGTTCGTAGTTTCCTGGGTTTGGCAGGCTATTATAGGAGGTTTGTAGAGGGATTTTCATCTATCTCGGCCCCATTGACGAAACTAACCCAGAAGACGGCTAAATTCCAATGGAACGACGCTTGTGAGCGTAGTTTCCGAGAGTTGAAAGACAGGTTAACCTCAGCTCCAGTTTTAACACTTCTAGAAGGATCAGATGGTTATGTGGTGTATTGCGATGCTTCGGGTGTCGGATTAGGATATGTATTGATGCAGCATGGTAAGGTTATTGCATACGCTTCGAGACAATTGCGGAAGCATGAAAAGAATTACCCAACGCATGATCTCGAATTGGCTGCAGTCATTCATGCCTTAAAAATGTGGAGACATTACTTGTATGGTGTGCACGTGGATATCTATACAGATCACAAGAGCCTCCAGTACATTTTCAAGCAGAAGGAATTGAATCTGCGACAGAGGCGGTGGTTAGAACTATTGAAAGATTGTGATGTTGACATTTTGTACCACCCCGGGAAAGCCAATGTAGTAGCCGATGCACTTAGCCGCCGATCAATGGGCAGTTTATGTGAAGTCCCTCCGGAAAGGAGAGATGGTTCAAGAAATCCATCGGTTGGCTAATCTTGGAGTACATGTGCTTGATGCGGGTGAGGCAGGTACTAGTATCAAAGATTCTGCAGTTTCGTCCTTGGTTATGGAAGTGAAAGAAGGGCAACGCGAAGATCCTCAGTTATGTCATTATAGAGACGTATCTCATGGAAAAGAAAACTCTTCGTTTGAAGTCTCTAGTGATGGGATTCTCAGATACCGAGGAAGATTATGCGTGTCGAATGTGGCGGATCTGCGCCGACAAATCTTAGAGGAAGCTCATTGTACTCGGTACTCTATTCACCCAGGTGCGACCAAAATGTATCATGATCTAAAGATAATGTATTGGTGGGATGGTATGAAAAAAGATATAGCGAAATTCGTAGCTCAATGCCCAAATTGCCAACAAGTGAAAGTTGAGCTTCAGAAGCCGGGAGGCTTATTGCAGGCTATAGAAATACCTACTTGGAAATGGGAAGTGATCAACATGGATTTCATTGTGGGATTACCTCGCTCTTGGGGTAAGTATAATTTGATATGGGTGATCGTGGATAGATTGACGAAAGCAGCCCATTTTCTCCCAGTCAAAACGACGTATGCAGCAGAGGACTATTCAAGGCTATATCTCAAGGAAATCGTGCGGCTCCATGGCATACCATTGTCTATTATCACAGACAGGGGAGCACAGTTTACAGCTAAGTTCTGGAAGTCTTTTCAAGAAGGTTTGGGCACGCAAGTGAAATTTAGCACAGCATTTCATCCACAGACTGATGGGCAAGCCGAGCGTACCATTCAAACCTTAGAAGATATGCTACGGGCGTGTGTGTTAGATTTTGGTGGTAGCTGGGAGGATCATTTACCTCTCATTGAATTTTCATATAACAGCAGCTATCATTCTAGTATACAAATGGCTCCATACGAAGCGTTATACGGAAGGAAATGTAGATCTTCAATCGGATGGTTCGAAGTAGGAAAAGCACAATTAGTGGGCCCTGAATTGGTCCAGCAAGCAATAGAAAAGGTCAAGGTGATTCGAGATCGGTTGTTGACAGCCCAAAGTAGCCAAAAGTCCTATGCGGACAACCGCCGACGAGATTTAGAGTTTCAGATTCATGATTGGGTGTTCTTGAAAGTGTCGCCAATGAAGGGCGTGATGAGATTTGGCAAGAAAGGGAAGCTAAGCTCGAGGTATATCGGACCCTACAAAATCATCCGCAAGGTGGGACAGGTAGCCTATGAATTAGAGTTGCCTTCAGAGCTTGAATCAATCCATCCAGTCTTTCATGTTTCGATACTCCGCAAGTGTGTTGGAGATCCCACAAGGATTGTCCCGATAGATGATGTGAAAATAGCGGAAAAGTTAACTTATGAAGAAGTGCCTATTTCCATCTTAGATAGGCAAGTGCGAAAGCTTCGAAACAAAGAGGTAGCTTCAGTTAAGGTCCTGTGGCGGAACAACAATCGGGAAGAAATGACTTGAGAAGCGGAAGAGAGTATGAATTCAAAGTATCCGCACTTATTCCAACCCCCAGGAGAAATCCAAGACGAAACGCCAACGAGATAAGGTATGTATACATTAATTTTTATGATTTTGGTCGTGTGTGGCCACAAATATATTGCTATTGTGATGTAGCCCTGTGAGGCGATGATATTATGGGTTGTTGTGACAGGTTAGTAGTGCCATAGTACAGAGGAAACTCTGGCGAAATTTTCGTAGAATCCCGAATAGTTTAACATTCGAGGACGAATGTTCCCAAGGGGGGGAGAATGGTACACCTCGGAAAATTTTCGTTCGTGCACAGTGAATCTACTGGCGAAGGACGATTTCGAGTATCGAACTAGTGATGCCTTAATGATATTTAGGAGAAGAATTATAATGCCCCTTATGTTGGTAATTAAGTGCCAAGTAAGTTTCAAGAAGGACCCATAAGCCAAATATGGGCCTAAGCCATCCAAAAGGGCGAGTTAAGGAAACATTTTCGGAGGATCTGGTTTGGAGGGGCCAAAACTCCATTTTAAAGTTGGAATTTGGGAAAATCACCTCAGTATGAAAGTTGTAGATAACTGGAAGAGCTTTCGAACCATAGGTCGTGGGCCCTCACAGAATATAGGGATCAAAGGTTATGGCCAGTCTACGACAGACGGTTTCGGGGCAAAAATATCACTTTCTGGCACACTCCGCGACACCACCTGCGACTCGCGGACACGACCCGCGACTCGCGGATGCGACCCGCGACCACGCCACTTCATCGCAGATGGTGCCAGTGAGGGTCGGTCGTCTAGCAAGATTCGCGACACAACCTGCGACTCGCGGAGCATTTCCGCGACTCGCGAAGTGTGTCGCATGTCGTACCAGTCCAGAAAATTCTGGACCCCTTTTAAATGTACCCAACTCGTCCAAAAATCATTTTTTCATCTTGTGGACTAAGGAAATCTCTAGAACTCTCTCCAACATCCATCTATAAGAGATATCAAAAGAAAACCAAGATCAACAACATCAATTACATGAAATCAAGTGTGTAGATTCAAGTAAAGCTTATCTTCTTCAAGGAAATTCAAGAAAGAGTGAAGTAGGGTTTTGGTGCTAAAGAGGTATTCTCTTTCAAGGCTTGTTCAACCATCATCCAAGGTGAGTTTTATGATCATCCCATGTTGTTTAAGGTCTTAGAAAGCTTAGATGTTTGAAATGTAGAAGAACATAGAAAATGGAGTATTTTGAGTGAATAGTGACACAATTGGATGATAGTGGGATTGAACCACGGATGTTGGAATGTGGTGATTATGAACATGTTTTGAATGATGTTTAGGCTATTCAATGAGCTTTATGTATGCGAAAAACACGATAATGAGCTATAACCCTAAATGTGAGTTAATTGGAAGAAAATGGTGGATTTTGCTAAGTGCATATGAATGACGAGTGTTGATTGTGATATTGTGAGTAGTATTGTGAATGTTGGGAGTTGACATAGAACTTGGGAAAAGTAGTATAAACAAAGGAAGTGCTGCCCAATTTTTCCTAGAACTAGCGACGCGTTCTTATAGTTAATTAGCTAATGTACTTCGCATTCTTTAATGAAGGTGACGGCGTGACATCGGAGGGGAACGAGTGACCGATAGCTTAGCTAAACGACAAAGGTATGTGAGGCTAGTCCTTCCTTCTAATGGCATGAATCTCTTAGCTTTAATCCCTATTCCTTTCCTGAGCTCTCACCTTCTAAGAAGTTAAAACCTTATGCCTATGAATGTCTATATGAGATAAGTTATACGATATAAGGATGTTATTCCTTGCCTACACTCACCTTATGTACTAGTCCTTTCAAGGTGAGGCAGAATGTCCATAATGGTTCCATAATGTAATCGGGGGATTACGACCTTACGTCACCCCGATAGGATAAAGTTGATCTTGAGCCTTATATACATATCATTATAAGATGAGTATTTTATGATAACCATATTATTATGAGTATTTTGCATTGAGCATGTCATGAGCATTTTACACCGTGCCTAGTTGGCCGGGTAGTCACCGCCAAGGCGGGCAGCTATACGGAGACACCATGACCTCCGGGCATGGGCAGACACCACTAGTGGGCGGCATGAGATGGTACCCCGGACGCGGGAGGCCTGGACGCGGGCTACTATTATTGATTATCACACCGTTCCGATATGAACGGGCAGCTGTGTATGATGCATATATGTCATGATGAGTATGAGTAAGACAGCATGCATTACTTTTTTTATGATCAGTAGTCAGATCCAGATGTTTATGTTGATGCTTCTCTATATTATTGATGTATTCTTTCACTGTTTATGCCTCTCATACTCAGTACAATGTTCGTACTGACGTCCTTTTTCTTTGGACGTTGTGTTCATGCCCACAGGTAGACAGGGAGGAGACATTGCTGTAGATTCTTAGATTTGCCGGTTGATTGAGAGCCCTCCATTGCTCCGGAGGTGCCTATGATGATATTTTGTGTGTAATTGTATATGTCGTTCCATAGAGGCTCGTAGATACTCGTTGTGGGTAGTATGGTCTCATGGCAGGGTTGATGCATGTGCGATCACACATGTATTACTTTTGCTCGTCCAAGGAACTCATGTATATATAGTATTTTGTTTCTAAATGAAAGATGGTTTTCTTTATAAATTAAGCATGATTTGGAGATTGATTAGTAATGAGACTAAGGAATAGTAAGATGAGCGGTGCTCGGTAGTTAGCCTGGGTACCCGTCGCGACCCCTAGTTGGGTCATGACAGAAGCAATACCATGACAAGAAGATCCTGAAGCGAGAGTTCTACAAGGGTAATCCTGTATTGCTGTTTAACTCTCGGTTGAAGTTGCTGCCTGGTAAGCTTAAATCAAGGTGGTCTGGTCCGTTTGAGGTGGTAAGTGTTTCACCCCACGGAGCAATTGAGTTAAAGTGTTACACCTTGGAAAATTTTCCGTTCATGCACAGTGAATTGACTGACTAAGGGCATGATGCATATGATGTTTTTATAAGTAAGAAATAATATTTAATGATTCTAATTGAGATTTCAAAGACATTGGAGGTAGGAGACGAAAGTTGTTAAGGAAAGCAAGGTATATGTTGTGTATCGGGAAAGAATTTAGAGTATCGAATTAATGATGGCTTAATGACATTTTGGAGAAGATTTATAATGTCCCTTATATTGGTAATGAAGTGTTAAGTAAGTGTCAAGAAGGACCCATAAGCCAAATATGGGCATAAGCCATCCCAAAAGGGCGATTTAAGGGAACATTTCGGATGATCTGATTTGGAGGGGACAAAACGCTATTATAAAGTTGGAATTTGGGAAAAACACCACAGGATGAAAGTTGTATAAAATTAAAAGAGCTTTCTAACCATAGGTCGTGGGCCCTCACAGCCTATCGGGATCAAAGGTTATGGCCATTATACGACGGACAGCTTGGCGTACCTTGCGGCACAACATGCGGCTCCGCAAGTTAGACATGCGGCTCGCAAGTTCGACATGCGGTTCCGTACTTTGACCGCAAAGTGTACCAGTGAGAGTTGGTCAGCTGGCATGCTTTGCGACCCAACATGCGGCTCGCAGGCATGCTTTGCGTCTCGCAAAGCGTGCCACATGTTGTGTCAGTCCAGAATCTTTTGGACAATTATATATAGACCCAATTTCGTTTTTAACCCATTTTTTCACCATTTTTGGTCCTAAAACCCTCTAGAACCCTCTCAACATTTCAACCACAAGAAAAATCAAAGGGAACCAAGATTAACAACATCATATTCATGAACCCAAGTGTGTGAAACTCAAGTAGGATTCATCTTCTTCAAGAAAATCTTAAGGAAGGTGAAGAAGGGTTTTGATGATAAAGGGAGGATTCAACTCTAAGCTTGTGCCACCATCATCTAAGGTATGTTTCATGGTTTTATTGTTCTATTTAAGGTATTGTAAAGCTAAGATGCTTGGATTGTAGAAAAGCATGGAAAATGAGTTTTGGAAGGATGAGTAGTGTCGCTATTGAATGGTAGTTGAATGAAACCATGAACGTTGATATGTTGTGATCATGAGTATGGTATAAATTATGTTTAGACCATGAAATAAGTGTGATGTATGAGAAAAATGTGACGATAAGCTAAAACCACTAAATGTGGAGAAATTGGAGGAAATTGGTGGATTTTGCTAAATGTATATAAATGATGATTGTTGGTTTCTATATTGTGATTATGGTTGCGAATGTTTGAGAGCTGAAATAGAATATGGGAAACGTAGTAGAAACAAAGGAAATGCTGCCCAATTTTCCCTAAAAATAGTAGTCCGTTCTTATAATTGCTTAGCTAACGACGGCATGAATTCTCTTGAAGGTATACATGAGTGCATCATAGGGGAAGCAAGCAAGCGATAAGAATAGTAAACGTCAAAGGTATGTGAGGCTAGTCCTTTATTTCTATGGCATGAATCCGATGGTATGATTCTCCTTTCTCTACATGAATTCTCTATATATACCCCAGAAAGTCAAGAGTCTATGATCATGAATAGCTATATGAGATAAGAGATATGCTATGAGTACAATGATGATATGCTTGAGTCTAAAGACTCTAGATTTCATGTCATGACGTTCCTATAACGCTAGTGATGTCGTATGTTGTATACACTCACCTCATACATTGTTCCCTCCGAGGTGAGGCAGAATACCATTAAGTTAAGTATGCCATGTATTGTATATACTCACCTTATGTATTGTCCCTTCATGGTGAGGCAGAATACGTATAGATGTCCATAATGAAGTCGGGGGATCACGACCCTACGTCACCCCGACAAAGTATAGTTGTCCTTGAGTTCTTATGCATGTATTATGATGAGCATATTATGATGATGATATTACACCGCTCCTATATGGACGGGCAGACATACACACCACTATAGTGGGCAGCTTATACCCCGGACGCGGGAGGCCTGGACGCAGGCTATGATTATCACACCGATCCGATAAGGACGGGCAGCTTATACATTATCACACCGTACCTATATGGACCGGCAGCTTATACATTATTGCATACATGAGATGATGATGATTATGAGTAAGTCAGCATGTGCTATTTCTTCTATAAGTTACAGTCATATATAGTTGCTCCGTATTGATGCTTCATTCATCTCATTGACGTATTTTCATTGTTATGCCTTACATACTTAGTACAATATTCGTACTGACGTCCATTTTCTTTGGACGTTGTGTTTGTTGACACCCAATTTTGTCCCGCCTCTCCTCCAAAATACCTATTTACGCTTCTAATATTTCGGGAAAATTAAAAAATATATATTTATATTTTACTATAATTATTAGCCTCTTATTAATACTCACGCTTTATTATTCTATTACAGTTACTATTATTATTATCATCATCATCATTATTATTATTATTATTATTATTATTATTATTATTATTATTATTCACAATTTTTTATCATTTCGGCATTTTACCAGCTTACGCACACGCATCGCATTTATCTTTGCATGATTAAATAATAGTGTTTATTTACTGTGGATTTTCGAAATATTATTGCACGGCTATTACAACGCCATTTTTTATTTGAGCACCAATAATTGCATATTTTATATTAAGTAATATTTTAACACAAGTTTATTTAAATATGTCTTTTATTTAAGTGTAGTAGCCCAATCAACTCATAGTATTTTCGGACCAATTCACAAAATCAGTCCACATTTTAATTTACCTGACATCATTTTAATTTACCAGCCCAACTTAATTCATCCCAGCCCAAATAATTAACCAACATTTTGGACCAGCCCTTTCTTTTAATTTGGCCCAGCCCATTACCCAAGTTACCCGACCCGGTCCATACCCATCCCCTTATATTTTTTTCCTTAACCCTAATCTCTTTTTTTTCCCTCCCCATCTCCGCCGCTTCTCCCTTTCCCGCTCCCCTCTCCACTTCTCCTCTCTCTTGCACCCCGCTCCTCTCCACTTACCCCTGTCCCTCCACGCCTCTGTCACCGACTACACTCTGTCTCCCCGCTCCTCTCTCTCTTCGTCACAAGAAACCCTAAAATTCGCCCTATATATGATCGTTTTCCAAGTCAAGAATGGGAGGATATTTTGGATGGGTGAAATCCCTCAAGAACAGAGGATCTTTGTTCGATTCATAAAATTCCTCCAAGAACCCGTTTTCTTTTAGCCGTAGAAACCCCCCTAGAAGTGGAAGTTGAGAAACCCCAAAGTTTTTTCTAAAAATGTCAAATCTGCGTTGGTTGTGGTGATTCAAAATATCGAGTCGAAATACCAAAACGAATTTCTTTTTTTTGTCTGTTCTGTGGTTGTTGTGAATCCGAGTTTCGTAACCTCGATTGAGTAGTGTTCGCGTGTAGATCGAAAAAACCGTACCACTTCGCTGCACCTGAAGAAGGTAATACACCTTCCATTAGTTATTTTCTTTTACAAATGTGTGATGATTTAAACTGCTCATGTGATTCGTTTGACCAGTTATGATTAAGTTTTTTTGTTCGCGTCTGTTTTTAGTTGTATTGCGCGTGTTTGAGCTTAGTTCAATTCTGTGTCTAGTTCTGTGGTTATGCAGTTTCTATGTTATCCATCGACTTGGATTAATCATGTATTTTGTTAAGTCCACATTGCTTATTTATTCTTTATAAGATTAGTTCTGAATATTAGTTTGTGGTTTGCTAATGATGTGGATGTTGTTTACCTTAAGATTGCCCTGTGAGGGTTCATTTTATGCTTTTGTTTTGATCAACCATATGCATCCAATTCATAGCAGTTTAAGTGTAATTTGTATGCTCAATAATGATAGTTCACAGGTTAGTCTAGGTCTGTAGTTACTTAGCTATGACATACATGTCCAGCCTTGACTAGTCATGTATCAGATAAACCTGTGGTTTGCCTGGCTATGGTATTAACATTTAGTTTAGGTTTATTATTATCCCCCAATACTAGTTTAGCAGAAGTCCTATCGGTACAATGGCATATGTTTACTCAGATGTTTTAGTAGTTCAATAAAAAAATGTGAATGTTGTTTCAGTTTAGTGTCTCTTTCATATCAGTTTGGCATAAGCATATTGACCTGTTGTGCCTCTGTAGTTGTTTGGCTTGATTTGAACTTTGTTTGGCAATTGTGTCATGGTAATCTCACTCAGAATATGACAATGGCCTTCCTTATTTGACTAGAATACGTTGTAATAAAAATGAATGAGTTTCAACATGTTAGACTAAGTCATTAAAATCTATGTTCTGAATCTCATCTGTGTACACTAGGAATGCCAGTTTTGGTTTTGTATTGTTTGAATCCCCTGGGTATGAGTTCATACACTAAGGTCTCTGCTTATTCTATAAAAGTTTAGATAAACATTTGACCTTGGCATAAGTTCATTTGGGCCTGCTTGGTGGAGTGTATATTAGTCCAAATTAAACATTAGCCTGTTTCTTCTGTTGCCATTCTTAGTTTAGTTGCTGTTGTAATCTGTACCTAGTCCAGATATTAGCATATGGTGTAACTTTAAGATAGTTTTGAATCCACTGCTGAGACTTCAAACTGATGACAGTTTTAAAAGTGTAACTTTGTTCTCAATATAGTTTGGCTAAATTTCTAGTTTGTAACTGTTTCTTGGTCAGAAATTTGAGGTTTGTTTTCTCCTAAGGTTTCTGGGCTGATCAGTGTAGAGCAGAGTCTGGTCCTCTCTTACTTATGTATAGGTGATATATGATAGGTTGAGGAAGTTGAGCATGACTTGGTTTAGTTGATTTCGTTTTCTTTCAGATTCCCCTATGGTTATTTTGTTCCTTGCTAAAGGTTCGATTAGTAACTAGATAAGCTATGTGAAATCTGCAGCCCTGCTTGCTACCTAAAATTGGTGTTTCAAAGAAGTATGCATGCTACACTTGATGTAATAATTGCTATTATAACTTTGCTGCCTTCTTAGAAGAAACAGATTATTATACTTTGATGAAGTATCACTGATATGAATAAATACGCCAGACCCTGCATTGTTTCTGTTTCTTGACTTCATTCGCATGCTCACACCCGTCTTCTTGTCCCCATAATCATGAGTTGCATCCCTATGACTATTTTACTGCTTTTCTATACGTTGTATGATTCCAGGTAGGCCTCCAGTTAACTCCCAATAATGCAGATGTGCGCACCCTTGTTGTTTGCTTGAGAATTATGCCATATGTATACATGATGTATATTTAATTTATATATGTATCACCCGTGTACGACGCATAGTCTATATTATCATTTGGTGTCGTTCAAATTTTGTGCATCGTTGCAAACATATTTCAGTTGGCTAGGTATATTCGCGCGTTATTGATATACCTCTATTTAAACCAGCTATGAATATGTATACATGAACTATATTTAAATATACATAGTATATACACGGTATGCTGATTTGCTTTGAGTTTACATTTCATACGTTTAACATTATTCATGTACTGATTCTTTTCTTTTCGTTTTTGCATGACCATCGCATATGAGTCTGAGGGACTTGTCTCCCTTTGCATTCGGTGTTGGGCTAAAAGCCCAACGAAATCTCCCTCGCATCAGCTCTGTCCGTGGCAAATAAAATGCTGGGCCAAAGGAAAACAAAAAATATTTTGGCTTTGGCCCATATAATAGCAGCAACCCACATCAATGCAATGAAGTTTCTGGGCTGGAGCCCAACAGCAATCTGATCATAGTAGCCTTGAAATGGGCTGAGCCCATTTAATTTATTCATTCCTCTATTATATTATTTTATGTATTTAATTTGTATTGCATGACTAACATTTGATGATTTAGATCTAAACCTTAGTGAAATCAGTAGGTTTAGTCTTAATAGTGGGTAGTTAGTTTAAGGATGACTAATCATCAACTCCATAAATCTTATTATCTTCTTTTTACATTAAAACTATTTATAACGTTTAGTATTTATATTTTATTCGGAATGATTGATTCGCAAAAATGGCACGACTATATATTTTTTATCGTATCAAGACGTCATTAATATGTCACTACAAACTCAAATATATTTTATAGGAAACTTATTCAAGTTGAAACTTTCATGCATATTTTTAAGCATAATTAATATAATATATTTTGAATTCTATTTATAAGTCTAGATTTTTCTATATTGCTACATTCCTATAATATAATTTATTCAAAGTTTAAAATTGCTAAATCTTTTTCCCAAAAGCTATTATTTTGGCAAAATATCCTAATTTCATATAAGTCTTATTTTGAATAGCATTTATTATATTTTCATATAAAGTCTTAGTAACATTTAAGTTTTATTTTAAATAGCATTTAAAATTCTCTTTTATGCGAGCTATTATACTTTTACAAGTATTATTTTAAATAGCATTATTTATTGCTTTCATTTAAAATCTAAGCAATATTTATAAGTCTTATTTTTAAGTAGCATTTAAAGTCCTCTTTTGTGAAAATTATCTTATTTTTCATAAATCTTAACTAACATTACTTTCCTTTAAGACCTAAGCAATACCTGTAAGTCATTTTAAAATTTGAACATTGTATCTCGTCTTAATTAATTAACCTAAGTTTGGTCGGATAACCGTAAGTTAACGGATTCTAAAGGATGCCTAACCCCTTCCCTTTAGGATAATATAGAGCCCTTACCTAGAATCACACTGGTTAAGCAGACTATTAATTGAGGTTTAGTTTTAACTTTCCCTTAGTTAATATTTAGGTGTCCTAATTCACCGTTAAATTAATTAGCTGGCGACTCCTTAAAACAAAATAAACAGGAATCACCAAAATGTCATACTCTAAATTTAACCCGGTTAAAATGGGGTGTGACAGCTTGGCGACTCCGCTGGGGATTTTAGGTTCTTAACCATAACAACTTAGGTTAATAAATAATTTGTTGGCTGTTTTGTTTGTTTTGCTTTATTTTGCCTGTATTTTTGCTTTATATGCTTTTAAATGTTTTTTTTATTGTTTTATTCCTTATATGCATTTTTATGCAATATGTTACTGCTTTTCTTAAAATGGCATTCCGTTCATATTTCCTCCACTTCTAGAAAAAATTCACACAAATTCACACACTTAAAGCGGTTTCGCGGTTCGCGGCCGTGCACTACTAAATTACCCTTTTAGTTGGATCGATCTTGTGGATTTAGTCGATCGGCGGTGCAGTCGACGGCCACGGACTTTCCACTCCCAAGTTGTCCGCTTGGTGGAGCCTTGTGTCATAGGAAAACCACTCTTAGTCTTCCTAGGTAGAGCGAAAACCAAAACCTTGTAAGGACATGCATCATTTTAAACCTAGGAGGCTTAATACCCGTGGTGTATTAAGTTCATTAGTCAACCTTACCAAATGTCCAAATGAGTCTATGACTCTAAGTGACACTGCTCACTATCTATGTGCATTATTTGAAGGACAAATATGTGAAATATGTAGACCTAGTACTCTATAGATAAATATTTCAAGGAAATTGACCTTTTGTTGCAGGTTGCGTGGAGCATTCAATTAATGTCGGAGGTTGAAGACAACCAAAGGAAATTAGTGGAGTTGAAGTATTAGATATCTTAGATTAACTTTGAATTGTATTATTAAATTGGCATGTAATAAATTTTCATTATTCTTGTAAATTAGTTTTAGGAAGAGTTATGGAATGATACATAAAAAATATGTTTGTCCTTCAAATGTTCGTTAGGCCTACCTCTGGCATAAAGAGGTCCCTTGCATTATAAAACGCGATGTATTATGTGCAATAATGTGATTATATGCAATAATATGTCCTTACTGTATACTGACTCGTTTTCTTTTTCTTTTCTTATTTTATCTTTTTCCTTTAAACTTATTTTCAAAACAAGAAGGTTGACTTATGCTAAAAGAGGAATTGGCGGAGTATCCATATTTCACACAGTCTAAAGCCAATAAATTAGATTCTAGCTCATCACTAATCACCTGGTTAACCAAAAAAGACTCGTTCTAAAATGTAGCAAATTTTTATCAATGCAACCACTTCATCTGAGCCATCTATTAGTTTACCGATCACAAGTAATCCCACATCCTCTAATGAACCAGAAACACATTTGGAGATCATTGCCCGTCTGGAGCAACGGTTTGATAAACTAAGTCGTATGGTACTTCAAAATCGGTCATTTTCTCAGACTCCGCCACATATGACTCCATCTCATGGGGTTCGTCAGACTTTGCCTATGTCAGATTCTCAAACCAAGCAAGCTATTTTACCTTTTCTCGACCAGCTCATTCCGAATCAGGCACCCACCTCATAATGCGGGTATTTTAAATTTCAATTTAGGCAACCCACATCGGGTTCGGCCCTCCCTTTTATTAAAAACAAAAACTCAAAAGTTCTTATTTTGATCACGAACTACGTCTGGCCTGATTCCTTTGGGATACGTAGGCAACCCGAGGCGGGTTCGGCCCTTCTATTTTAAAAATTTCAATATCTTCGGTTTGTCCAAACCATTTTAGTTCATATAAGATACATAAGGATTTTTATATAAGATTTTGGTCTTCCCACTTTTTAAATTCATATGTCCTGGTATCTTGAAACTGGGACAAATTTTTGAAAATCGGTCAAATCGCTTCCATAAACTTTCATTATAAGTTCTCACTTTCCAATTTGTTTCGAACCAAGCGCCTCCAAGACTGAAAACTGGGACAATTTTTAGAAGTAACACAAAAGTGGTCTTAAATGCTCAACGATTTTAAATAAAAGTCCGCCCATATCTTTCTAAAAATGTTGATAAGTTTGAATTCGAATCTTCACAATTATTTTATCCATTAAAGCCATTAAGTATTTCCCTTCGAAGTCATCCAAATCTCATTGCTCTTATTTTCAAAATACACTTTTTATAACTGAAACTCCCCGGCAAAGCAAAATATGTGGTGAGACATCGAAGAACGTGGATGCGACCGAGGCAAGAATCAATTCAAGGGCCAAGTTCCCCGACATGCACAAGTCAACCAATTTTCTTTTAAACTCACAATTTTTCTTTGATGAGACAGGTTCAATTAACATGAATGTGGTGCATATTTGACTCTTCTTAAAATTTTAATTATGGACATGATCAAAAGTTAGCTTTCTTCAAAAGGCAAATATTCTTCGATGTGGATGCAAAGGTAGCTTGCGCTAAACGGTGGACGTTGTTCCGCTCATCATGAAATTTTGATCGCAACAGTGGACACAAATTTATCTTCCCAACCAAAGGCTGTGAGCATAATTCTTTCAAATCCAGCTATTTACATATTTCTATCACTAACAATTGTTTTAGCTCGTGGCATTTCTCGATGGATCAAGTACGCATAATCGTGGATTTTAACCTTCTCCAAAGTGGATAATGACCTTGGTCACCTGTTATTGAACATGGATTAAGATGTGAATATAAACGTGGATACCTTTCTCCAACACTATTTTCTAAAGTGGATGCATATTATATTTCAGTTCAGGCACCCACCTCCGAATGCGGGTATTTTATATTTTCAGTTCAGGCACCCACCTCCGAATGCGGGTATCTTATATTTCAGTTCAGGCGCCCACCTCCGAATGCGGGTATCTTATATTTCAGTCCAGGCACCCACCTCCAAATGCGGGTATTTTATATTTTAGTTCAGGCGCCCACCTCCGAATACTGGTATCTTATATTTCAGTTCAGGCACCCACCTCCGAATGCGGGTATCTTATATTTCAGTTCAGGCGCCCACCTCCGAATGCGGGTATTTTATATTTCAGTTCAGGCACCCACCTCCGAATGCGGGTATCTTATATTCAAGTCCAGGCGCCCACCTCCGAATGCGGGTATCTTATATTTCAGTCCAGGCGTCCACCTCCGAATGCGGGTATCTTATATTTCAGTCCAGGCACCCACCTCCGAGTGCGGGTATTTTATATTTCAGTTCAGGCGCCCACCTCGGAATGCTGGTATTTTATATTTCAGTTCAGGCGCCCACCTCGGAATGCTGGTATTTTATATTTCAGTTCAGGCGCCCACCTCCGAATGCGGGTATCTTATATTTCAGTTCAGGCGCCCACCTCCGAATGCGGGTATTTTATATTTCAGTTCAGGCACCCACCTCCGAATGCGGGTATTTTATATTTCAGTTCAGGCGCCCACCTCCGAATGCGGGTATTTTATATTTCAGTTCAGGCGCCCACCTCCGAATGCGGGTATCTTATATTTCAGTTCAGGCGCCCACCTCCGAATGCGGGTATCTTATATTTCAGTTCAGGCGCCCACCTCCGAATGCGGGTATTTTATATTTCAGTTCAGGCGCCCACCTCCGAATGCGGGTATTTTATATTTCAATTCAGGCGCCCACCTCCGAATGCGGGTATTTTATATTTCAATTCAGGCACCCACCTCCGAATGCGGGTATCTTATATTTCAGTTCAGGCACCCACCTCCGAATGCGGGTATTTTATATTTCAGTTCAGGCACCCACCTCCGAATGCGGGTATTTTATATTTCAGTTCAGGCGCCCACCTCCGAATGCGGGTATTTTATATTTCGGTTCAGGCGCCCACCTCCGAATGCGGGTATCTTACATTTCAGTTCAGGCACCCACCTCCGAATGCGGGTATTTTATATTTCAGTTCAGGCACCCACCTCCGAATGCGGGTATGTTGTGGATTCAACTTTCGAAATAGGGGTTACAATTGTAAACTTCTCCAACCCTGTCTTATTTACACATATATTTCTTTGTTGCTAACAATTGTTTTTAGCTGGTGGCTTTTGACAATATCGAAGTTTGCATCACACGTCAACTCGTGGAACTATTTCTTCGGCAGCGAACTGGGGCAATTTGTCGGGAAGGATAATCAGACTTCCCGACACGGGTCAAGGATCTACCTCGAACACTCGTCTCTAATCACAAGTATTCTTTTGCATTCCAGCAATTGAATTCTCAAGTTTCTATCATAATACCCAGTGTTATCATAATTCAACACTGGGACAATATTTTGCAAGATTAGCGCTAATCGGGTTCAGGTGTCGTAATTGTTCCAGAACTACACTCGACCTGATTCTCGTGCAACCCGAGATATGTAGGCAACACAGAGGCCGGAGTTCGGTCACAATCCTCTCAAGTTTCCTTTAGCCGGGACAAAATAGGCTATTGAGTCAACGTCTTTGCCCGACAACTCTTTTCATCATTGCCGGGCAAAGAGGGACAAGTTGTTGACACCCAATTTTGTCCCGCCTCTCCTCCGAAATACCTATTTACGCTTCTAATATTTTGGGAAAATTAAAAAATATATATTTATATTTTACTATAATTTTTAGCCTCTTATTAATACTCACACTTTATTATTCTATTACAGTTACTATTATTATTATCATCATTATTATTATTATTATTATTATTATTATTATTATTATTATTATTATTCACAATTTTTTATCATTTCGGCATTTTACCAGCTTACGCACACGCATCGCATTTATCTTTGCATGATTAAATAATAGTGTTTATTTACTGTGGATTTTCGAAATATTATTGCACGGCTATTACAACGCCATTTTTTATTTGAGCACCAATAATTGCATATTTTATATTAAGTAATATTTTAACACAAGTTTATTTAAATATGTCTTTTATTTAAGTGTAGTAGCCCAATCAACTCATAGTATTTTCGGACCAATTCACAAAATCAGTCCACATTTTAATTTACCTGGCATCATTTTAATTTACCAGCCCAACTTAATTCATCCCAGCCCAAATAATTAACCAACATTTTGGACCAGCCCTTTCTTTTAATTTGGCCCAGCCCATTACCCAAGTTACCCGACCCGGTCCATACCCATCCCCTTATATGTTTTTTCCTTAACCCTAATCTCTTTTTTTCCCTCCCCATCTCCGCCGCTTCTCCCTTTCCCTTTCTCGCTCCCCTCTCCACTTCTCCTCTCTCTTGCACCCCGCTCCTCTCCACTTACCCCTGTCCCCCCACGCCTCTGTCACCCACTACACTCTGTCTCCCCGCTCCTCTCTCTCTTCGTCACAAGAAACCCTAAAATTCGCCCTATATATGATCGTTTTCCAAGTCAAGAACGGGAGGATATTTTGGATGGGTGAAATCCCTCAAGAACAGAGGATCTTTGTTCGATTCATAAAATTCCTCCAAGAACCCGTTTTCTTTTAGCCGTAGAAACCCCCCTAGAAGTGGAAGTTGAGAAACCCCAAAGTTTTTTCTAAAAATGTCAAATCTGCGTTGGTTGTGGTGATTCAAAATATCGAGTCGAAATACCAAAACGAATTTCTTTTTTTTGTCTGTTCTGTGGTTGTTGTGAATCCGAGTTTCGCAACCTCGATTGAGTAGTGTTCACGTGTAGATCGAAAAAACCGTACCACTTCGCTGCACCTGAAGAAGGTAATACACCTTCCATTAGTTATTTTCTTTTACAAATGTGTGATGATTTAAACTGCTCATGTGATTCGTTTGACCAATTATGATTAAGTTTTTTTGTTCGCGTCTGTTTTTAGTTGTATTGCGCGTGTTTGAGCTTAGTTCAATTCTGTGTCTAGTTCTGTGGTTATGCAGTTTCTATGTTATCCATCGACTTGGATTAATCATGTATTTTGTTAAGTCCACATTGCTTATTTATTCTTTATAAGATTAGTTCTGAATATTAGTTTGTGGTTTGCTAATGATGTGGATGTTGTTTACCCTCAGATTGCCCTGTGAGGGTTCATTTTATGCTTTTGTTTTGATCAACCATATGCATCCAATTCATAGCAGTTTAAGTGTAATTTGTATGCTCAATAATGATAGTTCACAGGTTAGTCTAGGTCTGTAGTTACTTAGCTATGACATACATGTCCAGCCTTGACTAGTCATGTATCAGATAAACCTATGGTTTGCCTGGCTATGGTATTAACATTTAGTTTAGGTTTATTATTATCCCCCAATACTAGTTTAGCAGAAGTCCTATCGGTACAATGGCATATGTTTACTCAGATGTTTTAGTAGTTCAATAAAAAAATGTGAATGTTGTTTCAGTTTAGTGTCTCTTTCATATCAGTTTGGCATAAGCATATTGACCTGTTGTGCCTCTGTAGTTGTTTGGCTTGATTTGAACTTTGTTTGGCAGTTGTGTCATGGTAATCTCACTCAGAATATGACAATGGCCTTCCTTATTTGACTAGAATACGTTGTAATAAAAATGAATGAGTTTCAACATGTTAGACTAAGTCATTAAAATCTATGTTCTGAATCTCATCTGTGTACACTAGGAATGCCAGTTTTGGTTTTGTATTGTTTGAATCCCCTGGGTATGAGTTCATACACTAAGGTCTCTGCTTATTCTATCAAAGTTTAGATAAACATTTGACCTTGGCATAAGTTCATTTGGGCCTGCTTGGTGGAGTGTATATTAGTCCAAATTAAACATTAGCCTGTTTCTTCTGTTGCCATTCTTAGTTTAGTTGCTGTTGTAATCTGTACCTAGTCCAGGTATTAGCATATGGTGTAACTTTAAGATAGTTTTGAATCCACTGCTGAGACTTCAAACTGATGACAGTTTTAAAAGTGTAACTTTGTTCTCAATATAGTTTGGCTAAATTTCTAGTTTGTAACTGTTTCTTGGTCAGAAATTTGAGGTTTATTTTCTCCTAAGGTTTCTGGGCTGATCAGTGTAGAGCAGAGTCTGGTCCTCTCTTACTTATGTATAGGTGATATATGATAGGTTGAGGAAGTTGAGCATGACTTGGTTTAGTTGATTTCGTTTTCTTTCAGATTCCCCTATGGTTATTTTGTTCCTTGCTAAAGGTTCGATTAGTAACTAGATAAGCTATGTGAAATCTGCAGCCCTGCTTGCTACCTAAAATTGGTGTTTAAAAGAAGTATGCATGCTACACTTGATGTAATAATTGCTATTATAACTTTGCTGCCTTCTTAGAAGAAACAGATTATTATACTTTGATGAAGTGTCACTGATATGAATAAATACGCCAGACCCTGCATTGTTTCTGTTTCTTGACTTCATTCGTATGCTCACACCTATCTTCTTTTCCCCATAATCATGAGTTGCATCCCTATGACTATTTTACTGCTTTTCTATACGTTGTGTGATTCCAGGTAGGCCTCCAGTTAACTCCCAATAATGCAGATGTGCGCACCCTTGTTGTTTGCTTGAGAATTATGCCATATGTATACATGATGTATATTTAATTTATATATGTATCACCCGTGTACGACGCATAGTCTATATTATCATTTGGTGTCGTTCAAATTTTGTGCATCGTTTCAAACATATTTCAGTTGGCTAGGTATATTCGCGCGTTATTGATATACCTCTATTTAAACCAGCTATGAATATGTATACATGAACTATATTTAAATATACATAGTATATACACGGTATGCTGATTTGCTTTGAGTTTACATTTCATACGTTTAACATTATTCATGTACTAATTCTTTTCTTTTCGTTTTTGCATGACCATCGCATATGAGTCTGAGGGACTTGTCTCCCTTTGCATTCGGTGTTGGGCTAAAAGCCCAACGAAATCTCCCTCGCATCAGCTCTGTCCGTGGCAAATAAAATGCTGGGCCAAAGGAAACCAAAAAATATTTGGGCTTTGGCCCATATAATAGCAGCAACCCACATCAATGCAATGAAGTTTCTGGGCTGGAGCCCAACAGCAATCTGATCATAGTAGCCTTGAAATGGGCTGAGCCCATTTAATTTATTCATTCCTCTATTTTATTATTTTATGTATTTAATTTGTATTGCATGACTAACATTTGATGATTTAGATCTAAACCTTAGTGAAATCAGTAGGTTTAGTCTTAATAGTGGGTAGTTAGTTTAAGGATGACTAACCATCAACTCCATAAATCTTATTATCTTCTTTTTACATTAAAACTATTTATAACGTTTAATATTTATATTTTATTCGGAATGATTGATTCGCAAAAATGGCACGACTATATATTTTTTATCGTATCAAGACGTCTAATATGTCACTACAAACTCAAATATATTTTATAGGAAACTTATTCAAGTTGAAACGTCCATGCATATTTTTAAGCATAATTAATATAATATATTTTGAATTCTATTTATAAGTCTAGATTTTTCTATATTGCTACATTCCTATAATATAATTTATTCAAAGTTTAAAATTGCTAAATCCTTTTCCCAAAAGCTATTATTTTGGCAAAATATCCTAATTTCATATAAGTCTTATTTTGAATAGCATTTATTATATTTTCATATAAAGTCTTAGTAACATTTAAGTTTTATTTTAAATAGCATTTAAAATTCTTTTTTATGCGAGCTATTATACTTTTACAAGTATTATTTTAAATAGCATTATTTATTGCTTTCATTTAAAATCTAAGCAATATTTATAAGTCTTATTTTTAAGTAGCATTTAATGTCCTCTTTTGTGAAAATTATCTTATTTTTCATAAATCTTAACTAACATTACTTTCCTTTAAGACCTAAGCAATACCTGTAAGTCATTTTAAAATTTGAACATTGTATCTCGTCTTAATTAATTAACCTAAGTTTGGTCGGATAACCGTAAGTTAACGGATTCTAAAGGATGCCTAACCCCTTCCCTTTAGGATAATATAGAGCCCTTACCTAGAATCACACTGGTTAAGCAGACTATTAATTGAGGTTTAGTTTTAACTTTCCCTTAGTTAATATTTAGGTGTCCTAATTCACCGTTAAATTAATTAGGTGGCGACTCCTTAAAACAAAATAAACAGGAATCACCAAAATGTCATACTCTAAATTTAACCCGGTTAAAATGGGGTGTGACAGTGTTCATGCCCACAGGTAGACAGGGAGGTCAGCCTGATTCAGACTCATAGGAGTTGGCAGCTGATTTGAGAGCACTCCATTGTTCGGAGGTGCTTATGATTATCTTTTTGTATATATGTATTTTGGGCATGACGGGGTCTTGTCCCGTCCTTATGTTTAGCACTCCAGTAGAGGCTCGTAGATACGCAGTGTGGGTTAGATGGTCTCACGAGATGCTATTTAGTATGAATGTTATTTTGATGGCCAAGAGGCATATATATAAGTATTTATGTGTTTTATATGGAATATGATTTTCCTACGATTTGAGTATAAAAGTGATAAAAGAGCATTAAATGAGTATGATGAGACATAGAACGATTGGTGCTCGGTAGTTAGCCCCGGGTACCCGTCGCGGCCCCTAGTCGGGTCGTGACATAAAGTCCGGAGATGGTACTCGGACATTTAAGGTGAATGGGCAGAGATTGAAGCACTATCACAGAATGGTTTCGGAGGATAGGATTGTCGATCGCTACAGGTTAAAGCACCTGGGAACGAACAATGATCTGGTGTACCAATATAAGGAGTGAATGGTCACCACCGTCGTACCGCGACGTTAAATCAAGCGCTTCTTGGGAGGCAACCCAAGTGTAATGTTTATTTTTTATTTTTTAGTTTGTATTTTTTATTACATATAGGGTAATGGTTGTTTTGGTGCAGATATATATTGTAGAAAATATTGCTGATAAGCAGGTAAATTCAGTTGTAAGAAACTGTCTCGTAACATTGCAAAATACGCCTGCAGTTTACTGACCGTGTTCCACAATACGGCTTGTAAACCAGGGCGTATTTAACAATGTCCCAAAACAGAAGCACTGTAATGTAACATGCCAGTTTACGACCAAGAAGGACGGACCGTATTTCACAATACGGTCCGTAAACCTGATCGTAAACTATCATGAGACAATACAGTGTACTGCCCACATCAACATCTCTAAATACGGGCAGAGCACCTCACCCCATAAATTTCTCCCTCTTTTAAACTTCCCTCCAGTAACGATCCGTCTTCTACAACCCACCATCTTCCATTTTTCTTCCATTCTTCTAAAACCATAATCCA
This sequence comes from Lycium barbarum, assembly GCF_019175385.1. Lineage (NCBI taxonomy): Eukaryota > Viridiplantae > Streptophyta > Magnoliopsida > Solanales > Solanaceae > Lycium > Lycium barbarum. The sequence goes on along the minus strand of NC_083344.1, from coordinate 113,989,844 downwards.
TTCCCACCATAACCCATCATCTTCCATTCTTCTAAAACCCATAAATACACAACTCACACCCAAAAACAAACCCACTCTCTACCAAAATTCGTATCTCTCTGCCCTAGGTTTAAAGTTGGTTGTGATTGAAGTGTGTTCTCCAAGTCTTTGCTGATTGTGATCTTTTGGGTCATCATAAAAAGGTATGATTGACACTCTCCACTCTTATTTTCCAGCAGTAAGTGTAAACTTGATGGTAAGGCTGATGGTAAGGCTGATGGTAAGTAGTGATTAGGCTAGGTTTGTGAAATTAAGTACTTGCTAACCTTGGTTAATGATCTTGTGAAGGGATAGATGTGTTAAATTGTTTCAATTCTCGTGGGTAATTGTTAATAAACCCAAATGGGTTGGAGGGCATTCCATACTTTAAAATTCAATATTTGAAGTTTTGGTCTGCCCACCAATAACCTGACTCTTGCGGGAATTACGAAAAATTGGTTGAAAAGTAGGTGAAGTCTGAGTAACCTAATCCCCAAAACAATGTGAAACCGAGATGTGAAATGAAATCCTGAAATCAGAACATGTCTCTGTCTGTGATGCGAAACACGATCATGCTTTATGGACCGTATTTCAGTTTACGGTCCGTATTTAAGCATGTCGATGGGACAGTATAGTATTCCAAAGAACTGAGCAGTTTACGATTGTACTTTACTGACCGCTTTGACTGCAATGTGGCTGTAGTTAGTATGGCTGAAACGCAGTAGCTCCAGCTCTGGATCAGCAGGCTCGGCTGTCGCAACGGTAGTAGCAGACCCCGAAGGAGGGCCCTGTGTGGCCGGAGGTGGTGGTGGGGGTCTTGCCACAGAAATAGCCAGTGTGGCTGCAACAGCCTGTGTATCGACAGCCTCTGGAACACCTGTCGTGGGAGCATCAGTCCCAGTAGTAGCAACACCAATGTCGGACTCCACTAGATCAGTCCCATAAGCACGGCTCGCACTCAACTCTAGTTGAGTGTCGTCGTCATCACCGGACTGATCTGCCTCTTGGTCCTTCTTGCTTTTCACTTTATTCTGTGATCGCACAGCACCAAGGGCACCAAGGTACCACTTCTTTTCCCTCGTTCTTATAAGTGAAGCACTGGGACAATGCTCGATTCTTTAGTTGGGGGTGGGCCTATCTGAAAGTAGTGTAGTGTAAATATGTGTTTAGGAACCCCCTCGGCTTTTCTTTGCCAGAGTTATTTTCCTGAGGGGGGATTATTTTGTTGAAACTGGCATGTTTAGGATGTTGCTTAGGTTGAGTAGAATAATTTTGACTTATTTGGTGTTATTTTGTTACTGATGGCATGTGTTATGGTTTGTTGGAAATTTAGGACCCCTCGAAATTTGAAAAATGCATACTTAGAACAGTTATTGGTTGACATGATTGATTCTTTATATGACATTGTAATTATTGGGGTATTGTGTGTGATAAATGACTACTTAGGAGGTCACAATTGTAAAAATAATTGTCCTTATGTCAATGTGTGTGTGAGTTGTTAGTTTAATTCTGTCTAAGCATGTATAATCTAGAATTTTCCTGGTTGGTCTGGTTTGAAATCCGAAAGTCAGTTTGGTTGTGAAATGATCTTAGGCTTTCTTTGTGTAAATAGTCACTTTGCCTGAATAAGCCTTACCAAAAGCTGAAAATATCACTAGTTTCCCTTTTTGAGCCTTTTTGACCTTTTTCTTGGCCAGCCGAATGAAACCTCACCCGTTGTGAAATTTATCCATCTTCACACCCGTTCCCTCCTTGATGCTACTAGATAGATGAGGCAAAGCGCCTAAGTTGGGGGTGGTGAATTAAATGTGAAGTAGAAGTCAAAATCATAATGGTGGAGTTTGCTAGTAGAGAGTCGATGTGGTAGTTGCATAAATATATATATATATATATATATATATATATATATATATATATATATATAAAATCATCAGAAAATTGTCACACAAAAAAGAGCTGCAAGTTAGGTAGGAATAAAACCACATCGAGGTCGAAAACTTGAAAGAAAATAAAGGGGTGAAAGAAAAGAGGCGAGTCAAGGTGAACAGATGTTGTAGTGTTCAAGGAGGGTGAGTCACTAATATCCAAAAAGTATCTTACCCGTCCCTAAGCCTACATTACAAGCTGAAACAAGTCCTAATGTGATCACAACCGAACAAGCCTAGGATGAGAACATAGAAAATAAGGGCAAGTCTATGGTATTTGCATGTGTAGATATGAATTTCTTTGTGAGTGTGAGTGTTTTTCTCTTCTCTTTCATCTTCGTCCCATTCTTGTGGTATATATGTGTTACATCCCGTGTTTTCATGCGTCGGAAAGTGTACGAGTTAAATGATATTAGTAATGGACACGAGGTTATCCCCCAAGATTATAGGTGGTTAGATTAATGGTACAAATGTGTTGTAAATATCAGAAGTTAAACAAATAGAAGAAAATAAGTTTCGTCGAGGTTTAAAATTTATTTGAGTGAAATACGGTCCAAGCTATGATATTCCGTATTTTTGGACTAGGAAAGTGAACCGTCCAGCATGAGGAAATTTATCCGAATCCGGAGAATTTGGTTATATTTAAGCATGAAAAACAAGAACTTGGTATATGTGAGGAATGAAGTCCAAAAATAATTTGGGCCTTAACAAGTGTAACGACGGTGATTGAAAATTATATTTTATGTATGGCAAACGAAGTTGTGGACTAGTGTTATATTACATGGTCATGATAATGGGTATATGAAGTATATAAAAAAAATGATTACTATTTAAGTGAATTGAGATCAAGAAATTAATCATGCGGATAAATTATTAAGTGTTGGATTTTAACGAGATATTATTAAGTTGACTATCAAATTATGGATGGGCATGGGAAATGGGCATCCACGTGGGGGCCATGGAAATGGGGGAACTGGTGACTAATACATATTATGAGGAAGTAGGTGGCATCTTTATCAAAGAATGTATTTTTTATACAATATATGTAATGATTACGTTTTGACCCCATTATTATCCAAAAAAAGAAAAGAAGGGATGGTGCATTTAAGATCTGACTTGGGGGACAAAATGGAATTAAGTAGACATTAAATTGGACAAGTATTAAAGTACACCTTTCCACGTGGGCTCATTTCATGAAATAAAGGAGATGACTAATATATATGTCTGTACACACGGATGAAAATGTTTTGTTTCCTTTAGAATTAAAATGGCACCATTGAGTGTAATAATTAAGGTGGGCCCACTTTGATTTAAAAGTGGTCACATTGATGTCTTATGTAAATTTAAAAGACACGTACCAGCAAGAAACAAATACAAACACTTTTACATTTCAGATGGTTCTTTCTTCCACTTTGGGAAATTTTACATAAACTTTAAGTAAATTCCTTGAGCATGAACGTTTCCAGCAATTTAACCTTGGGGAGAGGTTGTTTTGAAGAGGAAACGTGACTAGCGATATAAGGTAAGAATTCTCCTATTCTTGATATATTTAAATTCATCTCGGTCATAGCTATATTATGAGATGAGAACTACGAAATTAATTGCGAAAAATCGGATAAATTGTTGTTGTTATGATGTGGACTGTTTGGTGGTTGTTATAAATTGTTTGGTGTGCTGGAATATCGTGGGATTGGCTGTAGTTGTTGTTGTTATATTATGGATATACGGAAATAAAGAAGTGTACACAAGTATTGGCATTCGAATGTATATTGGGCTGTTTTGGGAGTAATTTAAGAATGGATTTAATCCTAGTTTGATATGAAATTGTTGGTATTGTTGTTGTTGGTATTTTGATTGATGTTTGGCTAAGTTGGAATTTCGAGGATTGTTAAGTTTACAGGGGAAATGCTGCCCAATTTTCTCTAGAATTTACGACGCGTTCTTATAATCGATTAACTAATGTTAATACGAATTCTCCCGTGAAGGTAACGACGTGACATTGGGAGAGAGCAAGTGAACGATAACATAGCTAAACGACAAAGGTATGTGAGGCAAGTCCTTTCTTTCTAATGGCATGAATCCTATAGCATAAGTTCTTTTCCTCTTCATGAGTTCCTATTTTCCGGAAAGCTAGAAGCCTAAGTCCATAAATGTCTATATAAGATAAGAGATAAGAGATATGATACGATGATGCCATATTGATAATGATGCTATTTATTTCTTACACCCACCTTATATACTAATTCCTTCAAGGTGAGGCAGAATATCAATAATTGCTCCATAATGAAATCGGGGGATCACGACCTTACGCCACCCCGACAGAGTACAGTTGATCTTGAGTATTATGCATGTACTATGATAAGCATATTATTACAAGTATTTTTTTATGAGCATGTCATGATCATATTACACCGCGCCTAGTTGGCCGGGCAGTCACCGCCAAGGCGGGCAGCTATACGGATACACCATGACCTTTTGGCATGGGCAGACACCACTAGTGGGCGGCATGAGATGGTACCCCGGATGCGGGAGGCCTGGACGCGGGCTAATGTTATTGATTATCACACCGTTCCGATATGGACGGGTAGCTTGCATATTATGCATCTATGAGATTATAATGAGTATGAGTAAGACAGCATGCATTACTTCTTTTATGATTGTCATTCAGATTCGGATGTTTCATATTGATGTTCACATTATATTATCACTGTCTTTCTTCATTGTTTATGCCTCTCATACTCAGTACAATGTTCGTACTGACGTCCGTTTTCTTTGGACGCTGTGTTCATGCCCACAGGTAGACAGGGAGGTGAGCTTGTTCCAGACCCTTAGTAGCTGTCAGTTGATTGAGAGCACTCCATTGTCCGGAGGTGCTTATGATTCTTCTTTTGGTATATATGCATATTTTGGGCACGACAGAGTCTTGTTCCGTCTATATGTTTAGTATGTCAGTAGAGGCTCGTAGATACGCAGTGTGGGTCAGATGGTCTCACAAGATGTTATTATTATGTATATATTATTTTGATGGCCGAGAGGCAAATATATATAAGTATTTATGTTTCTATATAAAATATGATTTTCCTACAATTCGTGTATAAAATTGGTAAAAGAGCACTAAATGAGTAAGATGAGTATTAGAGCGAGTGGTGCTCGGTGGCTAGCCCCGGGTACCCGTCACGGTCCCTAGCTGGGTCGTGACAATATGTGTGTTGGGACATTCTTTAGTCTATGTGAGGGCATAAGGATGAGAATTGAGCAAAATAAAGTGACCGCCTAAAGTAGCGTCTGTGTGCATCATAATAGGCTCGATAATGTAATGTCATGCATTGAAGCTTCATTGTTAGTCATAGCGTTCTTGAGTTGTGTATATTGCTTTAAAATAGAAAGTTGGGGTGGTCCGTTAAAGAAAAACATGCATGCCAGTAGTTCAGAGTCAAAACCAATGTAGACATTATTATTCTATGAGATTTAGGTGTTAGATTGAGTCGTTGTTTTGTATGACTTGCTTGAGGACAAGCAAAGACTTTAAGTTGGGGGTGTTGATGTGGCGTGATTTTACACCACAAATCGATGCTTTTCTGCTATAAGTTTTACTTGTTTTTAAGCAAGTCTATGTGATTTTACGTGGTTTTTAGTGTTTTCAGGTGACGGAACAGATTTGGCATGACAACAGTTGAAAGTGCAGAACCAGGTCGTAAACTCAGTTTACGGTCCGTATTCTACAATACGGGCCGTATTCCATGGTTGTATTAAAGAATAAACAGAACAGAAAGGCAGGATGAGAACATGGTGATTTACGAGCTCAGTTTACGGACCATATTTCAGTTTACGGTCTGTATTTCAACACGTATTTAACCATTCGAGCAATTGGCAGAAAGTCTGAGTTTTGGAAGTCGAAAGACGACCAGGCAGTTTACGGGCCGTAAACCACTTTACGGTCCGTATTTCAAAAGATGGAATTTGCTCACAACTGGAAGTACGACTGGGTCGTAAACTGATTTACGGTCCTGACCGTATTTCATTTTACGGACCGTATTTCGTAACGACGGGACCAAAGTGCAAATCTGTAACTTTTATGTCTTCAAAACCTATAAATAGTCATTGTAGGGTTTTTAATAGACATCAGTTATTATATTTTGTCTCTTGACTTAGAACATTAAATACTCTCTAGTTTTTGAAGATTCAAACATCAATTCAAGTATTATCAATTCATCTTTTCTTCCAAAGTAAGCAATTATGAATTCTTCAATTTCTTATTTCTTGTTCTTTGTCATGAGTAGCTAAATTCCCTTACTAGGGTTGTGAACCCAATGATGGGTGTTTTGTGATTGGGTTTGTGATTGATATACACATAATGGATTATTAAGGTTTAGTTATTCTTCATTCTTCATTCATAATTAATGGTTGCAAACATTGATTAAAAGCCATAAACCTTGATTTATTTGGGAAAATAATTAGGGTTGGTAAGAATAACTAACAAGGACTCAAAGCTTTAAAATTTGTTTAATAAATTCATTTAGGAATAAGAAGAATTTTACTTGGCATGATTAATCGTTCTTCATGGTTACTTTCTTATATTTGGAAAAATCATAGAAAGACATAATCTTTATTTATTGGGAAATAGTAGAGATTCACATAGAGATTAAGTGCATTCATACAATGATCCATTAGAAGTATATCAAGATCAATACCCATGATCATACACCCTATCTAGCGGGGACACAACCTTAGTTTCTTTTATCTTAAATTACCGCCAAAGCAATAGATAACAATTAGTTATAGAAAAGCCAAGTTTTACCAAAATCATCGGATTAAGACATTAGACCTAGAACTTAGCATCCTACGACTTTAGTAACCTTTTCACACCATATTCCCTGTGGGATTCGACCCCAACCTTGTTGGGTTACTATATTCGACAACGTTCGCGTTATACCATTAATAGGTGTAATTTGAGCGTATCAGGCTAGCAGAAGGTTTCTCCAATTTACTTTTCTTCTGCTATATTTCTCTACATATCTTACTTTCTGATCCATACTTATGATTGTACTAATGGCAATTTTAACTAATGGTCTTTTGTGCTTTCTATAACCAATCACTTAGTGGTCGTTTGGTTTAAGGTATAACATGGGTTATGCCGGTATTAATTTTTATACCACGTTTGGTATAAGGTATAGATTTATCCCGGGATTATTTTATACCTTGTACCAAACGTGGTATAAAAATTAGTGCTGGAATAACTCAACTTATACCTTCTTAACCCACTTATACTGGTATTATTTTATACCATCTTTCAGATGGTATAAATTAGTCCCGGGATTGTAATCCCGGGACTATTTTGACCTCAAACCAAACTACCACTTACATCTTCAAAGAATGGAAGTAACAACTTTAATTTGGAGATATTAGTATTATATTTGCTAGGTGCAAAAGACAATGTTTATCATCATCACGTGATACTGGGAATTGAGAGAATATTTCAAAGTAGAATGGAAGTAACAACTTTAATTTGGAGATATTAGTATTATATTTGCTAGGTGCAAAAGACAATGCTTATCATCATCACGTGATACTGGGAATTGAGAGAATATTTCAAAGTTATGGCAATAAAGTCACTCTGTGAGATGAAATTGAAAGTGAGTACCATGTTTATATATTGACAGTGTTTATCAAATCGAATTGATGATTTATCGGACTATTCCATATTAATTGTTCGTATTGCAACAATTTTATAAATTGCAAATCTTATACTTAGAAAGTATCGCTTAAACTCTGATAGAGTTTGAAGAAAGAAAATTGATCACGAGAAGTGATAAAATTTTATATGGCCGTTGTCATTAAATTCACTAACCACTAGATGTGGTAATGTGAGAGAAATTTTTTCTACATTATATATATATATATATATATATATATATATGCCTCGATATGCTCCTGAAGTAGCAACATATTAAAAGAGGTTATAAGCTATCATAACTTTATCTGATTAAGTCACGTTCAGATGATTATGTTCCATTCTTGGAGAATAAGAACTTTTAATAAATATTACAAATACAGATCTATTCCCTGAAGTGAATATGATAATATTTCGGAAAGATTATGAATACAGACGTTCTTTTAGCTGTGAAAATATCACGCCTCACCTCAGACAGAGGTAGAATAATTGAAAAAGAAAATATTCTAGATATTTTATGATTTACTCCCGAAGTAGTAAACTCATAAATCTGCTCCCGAAGAAGCAAACTTTGAACTCTACTACTGTTTTTACATGTCAATTTAATTAATGTTCATCCCATGACACCAGCAGCGTTTAAATAAAATTTCTTTTATGATACCAGAAGTATTTAAGCAATATTTCGTAGTCCAAAATGAATGATTAATGGCTCCAGAAGAGCTAACTATTTATCTAGAAGACATGGCACTAGTACTGTCCAAACAATATGTGATTATGGAGAATAAATTAAAAGCTCCTTAAGAGCTTGTATACTATTATGTAATTCGTTCTAGATTGTAATGGACGAAGTTGTTATGATCAAAACACAAGTTATAGTAATCCCGAAGTTTACTAAAGTAAATAGCTTTCATATTGAAGCTATAAATGATTGTAGGATTAAATATTTTCAAAATCATAGTGGGTAAGAAATATGTATGTGAATGGTTACCCTCTTTATTCTCAAAATTGTACTACACAAATATAAGCATGATGAAATCACACGTCACGGTAAACCAGAAGTTTATTGGTACAAAAAAAAATCATATCATAGTAAACCAGATGTTTACTAAAACAAATAGCACAAGGCATGGTAAACTTGAAGTTTACTAGTATAAATAATTTTATTAGTCGGCATGAGCGGTTTGGCCATCCTGATTCAAATATGATGTGCAGATTGAGTATTTGACATATATTGAAGACCTAGAAGATTCTTCAAGAATTTATTTCTGTTGCTTGTTCTCATGATAAATTGATTATACTGGCTAATGTTGGGATTGAATTTCCTAAATTCTAAAAAAATATAAAAGGTGAATATGGGCCCGTTCACCTGTTATTTGATGTCTTATATAGATGCATTGATAAGACGGTCACATGTGCGTTTACTGTCAACCCGCAGTTTGACTTATGCAAAGTTACTTGCTAAAAATAGTTGAGTTGAGAGCACAATTTTCATATTACGTAATCAAGATAAATCATCTTGTTAATGCTGGTTTATATCCAAGCTAGTTTAGCATTGAATGTCTCCGATAAATAGCTAAACCATTGTTTATGAGAACAAAGCTTCATGTGTTGATCTGAAATATGATATATTGTATACAACAACATTTATATGCTTCAGACCAATAAATTATGATAAATTCTCCCCTCACAATTGGTTCAGGGTCAGGAACCAGATATTTCCATCTAATAGTTTTTATGTATGGTATATGATTAATTAATCTACAATGATGCACAAAGATGAATTCCCCTAAAAAGGATATGAAATATATGTTAGTTTTGTTTAATATAAGGGGAAGAGAATAAGCAACTGAGAAATATGTTATGAATTATCATTAATATGATCCTCATTCAAAAGATAATTCAAGTCAAATGCTACAAGCATTTGCTGACCCAAAATCAATTTCTAATTTCAGCTGCAAAATGCTCCTATTAAATTCATGTCCCTGAAGGACAAAGTCTACAATATGCATGAAGCGTGGTAGACCAATCGGTTCCAAATGCAATAATCATTGAAAAGAAAGAGGAGCAAATGATCAATGATCATTATAAGGAAGCAATGTGCTCTTGAAGAGCCTACGACATAACACTTCATGAAACCTTATGAGAGGTTTAGGTACCTAAAAAAAATAATGGAAGTGATGAGATCTCAATAAGTTATGTTATATTGAGAACCGATACAAATGATATATCGTCATTGACGATAATTCTGTAAAAGATTGTGAGGATTTGAATTCTATGTCTATAAAGCATGCTGGCATAGACATTATTACCAAGTGAAATGACGCATTTTGGTAAGCTTCAAGCTTATTGGACCTGCAGTCCAGACAATACAAAATGTCACCATTTAAATATTAATGGATATTGTCACTTGACAAAATTTATATGTAAATGAATTTCAAATGCGTGAAGCATATACATGTTCTAAAAATCTGTCCATAATTCTTATATGGATTAAATCAAGCAAGGTAAATGCGATTTTATCATAATGAGTATTCATTGACTAAGGGTACACATGACTATACTATCCTTATGTCTTTGTCTTTATGAGTGTAAATTGAATACTTGCATATTATTCGAACTCTTGAAGAGTTTACACAAGCAATAGATTATCTACTGAAAGAAGTTGAAATGAGAAACTTGCAGAATTCTTTGGTCCTGAAGTGCCATATCTTTATGCAATTGATGCATTTATATATTTTGCTATGACTACGAGCGATTACAGTCATACGATGTTGTTCTACATGACAGTTAAATCATATAAAGATAACATTTGTTTATAAAGCAAGTCAGGAATGCACTTGGAGTGATTTCAACAATATTATATACTGATGAAACTTTATCCAAAGGCTGAAGATGCAGCAACATACATAGCCCAACTAAAGAGAGGATTTACAAGTGTACATGTTTAGAAGAGTTGTGATACCTTGGGTAGTAACCCGTTAAATCGATTTACATTCTAGTCAGATCGCTATGCTTTCAAGACAATGACTTGCCACAATACAATACTTTGATAAGTTTTTACTATTTTTTTAATTTTGCATCAGTATTATAATATTTTTTTTCAACAAGGGGAAACGACTATTCTTTTGTAAACAAGCTAAGTCAGTCCTCTTTCGAATTAGTCACCCAAGAAATATCTTATTTTACAGTGTGCTACAAATGCAAGTAGTACTACTCGTCTGAGAGCGGCCATAATTTGCCAAGTTGCATTTTGCTGGCCCATAATAATGCATCGTTCGGTAAATACTCCTAAATACTGGTACTCTTTTTTATTAGACAAGGTCGACGCAGTAAGTACTTACTACTTACTCATAGTTACAGGTGTTCATGGTTTCGTTTGATTGGATTTTGTAAAATTAAAACCAAATCTATATTTTTAAATTATTAGAATCAAACCAAAACAGATATAATAACATAATATCGGTTTGTTTTTTCATATTTTAAGCAACGTGGTGATATTTTCTCTTCGTTTCCCCGCTAAAATTAGGAAAGAACCTTTTATCCTTCTCCAACTTATAATCCGTTATTGTCCTTTTATTGTGATGACCTTAATTTTCTTAAAGTATAGAGAAAATGTCTTAAGATATAGTATAAGCTTAGCCAAATGAATTAAAAAAAAAAGTAGGTAAATCTCAAACTCCCTCCGTCCCAATTTATTTGACACTTTTTTGTTTTTTTGAGAGTCAAACGAATTGTTCTTTGACCGTAATTTTTTCATATGTCTTTAAATATTTTAAATTATTAATTATTGTGACTTACAGTACTTTTTACGTAGTTTTCAAATATGTAAATTTTATGTCAAAAAATTTAAAGATTCTATGTTCAAATACACGGTCAAAATTAAGAAGTTTAATTCTCGAAAAGCGAAAAATATCAAACAAATTGAGATAGAGGGAGTAGTTGTTTTTTTTTTTGAATAAATGGGTTGGATTCATGGCTCTCATTTAAGAAATGGGCTTAATAAGGCCGAAAGACCATCAGCCCGTTAGAGATAATTAAAGATAACGTAAAATTTTAATGAAAAAGCATATAAAGCATCTAAAATTATTTATAAAGTTTAATATATTTTACATATATAATTATAAAAAATTTGTATATAATTTTTCGATTTTATTCAATAAAATAAAATAAAATCAAATATTATCAATTTTTTAAAACTTAAAATTAAACCAAACCAAACCCAAATAAATATTAATTTACTTAATAGATTTGATTTTTCCATTTGCATGGATTTTTTTACCAAACCATTAATACCCCTACTCATACTCATTATTTATGTGAAACCACTAATATAACAATAACAGTTAAAAGATGAAGCAAGAATACATAATACAATAGTCAAATCTCTCTATAGTGGCAGCGTTTGTCCAAAATTTTATAGCTGCTATAGTGAGGTGTTGTTACGTATCTATATTGGCATTTATTGTTTAGATCTCATTTAGCTGTTATAAACAAAAATAAGCAAACAATTATTTAAAAGTTTTGCAAATATTCATAGATATTATCATACCGATTGTGTTAACTAAATTGAGACTACATAAAATCGTAAGATTCGATTATTTGCATATATTAAAATTTCAAACTTAAAATAAACTAATTACAGCTATCAAAATCAAAGAAATACGTATCAAATTTATACAAAATCGGTAGATAGAAAACATGTGATTTTGAAAATTTGCAAGACTAAAGCGGATTAACATGAAAAATATATATATATTTTTAAATATTCATACTTGAAATTTATTATGTGCATAACATTAATGATGATGACATAATATTTTAATATTTTATTTTATACATAAAATATTTCTTACAAAATATTATTACACAACATTTGAGTATTACTGTTATAAAGAGGTAATTTTACAAAAAGTGTACCGCTATAATGAATGTCACTGTTGTTATAAGTAGAATACGTTACATAGAAGTAAAATATAACATGAAAAATAGGTTTTGGAAAAAATCAGACCATTATAATAAAATGATATTATAACGAATGACAATTATAAAGATATTTGACTGAACTTGACCTTAGCTTGTTAACAGGAACCAACCCCGCGGCTCCTATACTCTTGTCTTTCTTACATTGTGCTATAAATGCCACGACTAAGCACTAATTGTGTGGGAGCGGTCATAATTTGCCAAGTTGCATTTTATTGGGGGTCATTTGCACGATTGTCCTTCAAAGGCACTGGTCTTGAATTTTTGCCCATTAAATTGGTTGGTGGTTTTAATTTTTATCCTTCGCTAAAAATTCTTTGGTTTTGGATTCGAATTTTCGCTCAGTAAAAAATTATTAAAAAAATTGCAAGGTAGAGTTTCAAACTCTACCTTAAGGCATTGAAGGCAAAATTCTGCATTATGACAATTCTTTTTTTTTTTTTTTTTTTTTGATTAGTTGAAATTTTACAAACCTCTACCTTAAGGCCTAATTTTGCCCAAATAGGCCTAATTTTTGGCAAAAGTTAGGCCTTAAGGCAGAGATTTGCCTAAGGCCTAATTTTGGGTAAAAGTTTGCCTTAAGGCAAAATTCTGTCTTAAGGCCTAACTTTGATACAAAACTCTTCATTGTGATTTTTTTTTTTTTAACTGAGATGGAGTTCGAACCCCAAATCTCATTATATTAGGCGCAGGGCAAAAATTAAAGACCACCAATTTGAGGGACAAAAATTAAAGACCAGTGCATTTGAAGGGTAAGCCGCACAAAAAAATGTATTATTGGCCCATAATAATGCATCGTTCACTGTGTTTGGTACTTTCTTTCAAGAAATGGACTTTAAGGCCTTAGATCATTAGCAATTTAGCATGTTAGAGATAAAATTAGGGCCCAAGGTATAAATATACCCTTCAATTTTGCGATTTAGAGCAGATATATCTCTCGTTAACAGAGTGGTGCATATATATCCTTATCGTTACACAAATGATGCAAATATACCCTTTTCGTAGCAAGATTGTTTTTGAAAAATCATTTGGTTTATCTTTTAATTAAGAAAATGTCACGTGACTTTTAAAAAAATAAGCCTACTAAATCTTTAAAAAAAGGGTTGACCTTTTTTTTTAAAGTCACCAGGCATTTTTTCCTAGTAGGTTGTCTTGTTCATTTTTAAAAAAAAAAACATCTCCTTGGCTTTTAAAAGAATAAGTCTACCCAACTTTTTAAATGAATAAGACCCGTTCCACCAGAAAAAAATTATCACATGACTTTAAAAAATATATCTACTAAAAAAATAGGTACACTTATTTTTTTAAAGCCATGTGTCATTTTTTTAATTAAATAACAAGCTAAATGATTTTTTTTAAAATCTGTCAGTGAAAAGGGTATATTTGCACTATTTGTGTAATAACAAAGGTATATATGTACCACTTTTTTAACGAGGGATATCTCTGCTCTAAATCACAAAGTTGAGGGATATATTTGCCCCTTTTCCCTAAAATTAATGGTAAAATTTAATTTTAATGAAAAAGTATATAAAGTGTTTAAAATTATTTATAAAAATTAATAAATTTTACATACATAATTATTCAATTTTTTATTTAATTTATTTCTTATAAAATCAAACCAAGCCAAACATGATCGATTTTTTAAAATTTTAAATCAAATCCAAACAAATGTTGTTTAATAGATTTGGTTCCGTTTTTTTTTTTATTTGAATTGATTGTATCACCTAACATATGGACACCCCTGCTCATACTCATTATTTATGTGAAACCAATAATTTAAGTTTAGCAGTTAAAAGATGAAGCAAGAATACATAATACTTGACCTTATCTTGATATTTTATTTTATTTTGACAGGATCCTACCCCGGCTGCTACTACTTACTCTTCTATTTCTTCGTCCTTATTTACGTACAACTAAATTTAAGTATTGGCCAGACTTGTGAATGAGTAACTAGATGACAAACTTGCAAGACTCGTGAAAAGTCATGGCTTTAATTAGTTTCAGAATTTACATACTAATTAAGGTTCATCCAAATTGACTCTACTGTGTTTAAGGCAGTATTCATTATGAACCGGACCCCTCAATTAGGCATTGATTGACCCCTATTGTCTTTGCATTATAAATATGAAAAACCATAATAGTAGGTGAATTTTTGGAAACTCAAGAACCATGGACTTTTAACAAATGAATTTGCTTACCTACCAATTTGGTTGTTTTTAAGCCATTTTTTTTTTTTTGCGCCGATTTCCCTTTAAAGCCACTGGTCTATAATTTTTACCCCTTAAATTGCTGGTCTTTAATTTTTGCTTTCGCCTAAAAAAGTGGTCGAAAATATCCTGTGATTCTGGATTCGAACCCTAGCTCAGTAAAAAAAGAAAATAAATAATTTCGCAAGGCAAAGTTTCGCTAAAAGTTATGCGTTATAAGACAGAACTTAGTTATGTCTTAAGGCAAAAAGTTATGCTTTAAGACATAACTTCTGTAGTTTTAAGTTATGCCTTAAGGCATAACATTTGCCTTGTAAGGCATAACTTAGATCTACAGAGCTGCCTTAACTTAGAACTACAGAAATTATGCCTTAAGGCATAACCTTTTACCTTAAGGCATAAGTAGGCATAACTAAGTTCTGCCTTATAACACATAACTTTTGCGAAACCTTTGCCTTGCAATTTCTTTTTTTACTGAGTTGTGTTTCGAACCCAAAACTTCGGAGTATTTTTGGCCACTTTCTTAGGCAAAAGAGCAAAAATTAAAAAACCACCCCAAAACAGGGGCAATCGTGCGAATTGGCCTTTTTACGCTTGTGTGCTAATACTGACATTAGCCATGGCCCAAAGCTAAATGTAAAGAACTAAGAGAAGATTACCTTATTAAACAATGTTAAAGTGTGCATTGCAGATTTTAGCACAAAAATGTTTATAACAATTATAGCAAATAATAATTAGTACCATATTAGCAAAATCCTACTAAAGCCTAATAAATGCTTCACGTACTAAAAAAAACTGATCCCCAATTCTGTGATGGTTCCAAATTTGTCTCCTAAAATCTAGCCTAATATTAACTACTGATTTATTCCTCATTTATGCAAAAAATAATTTTTGTGGTTTATGATTTTTTTAACATTTGAAAATTTAAATTTTTAATGATAGTATATGTAAAATATATAGAATTATAATTAATTTTATACCATAAACATTCACAAATACACCATACACATGTAGATATTTTTTGACCTTTGCATAATTATGATATATTTCTTTCTAGTATAAATATTTTTAGTGTTTACAAGAATTTGAGTTCAATAACAAAGGTAATTTAATATTACGTATATTAAATTACCCCCCCCCCCTCCGTTAAATGCTTACGTGGCAAAGTGAGTGTATTTCACTCTCCTTGAGAGAGTGAGCACCAAAAACAAATATTAAAATTTTATTTTTAATATTCATGTTAATAAATATATGCATTTTTAATTATTTTTTCCTTATTTTTTTATCTGTGAAAACTTCTTCTGCAACACCATCAAACACGTCGATGAGCTCTTCCATCTCCACTGCCAAAACTTCTCCAACCACCCCTTTCATCTTCTCCTTCCGCCCTTTACCTGAGGGCCCTTGAGATTCAAAATAATGGCTAGGTTCGGTGCCAGGTTAGTCCTTCGCTACGCCAGAACCGTCACCACGAAACTTATCACTGGTTCCAAGCCAAGGCCGCTCCTTCTTCCTTTCGCATCACTCAGAAACCCCTCACTGCTCCCATTTTAGGTCACGCAGTAAATACAAATGTTATACTTTTTACATTTCATCGATTTGCCTAAATCCACACTCAAATTGATCGACCTGATTCGTCAATCTCTTCTACGGTGCATTACCTCGACACGGGAAGCTAGGAGAATTTGGCGGATAATGACATGGCGTGACG
Organism: Lycium barbarum; assembly: GCF_019175385.1. NCBI lineage: Eukaryota > Viridiplantae > Streptophyta > Magnoliopsida > Solanales > Solanaceae > Lycium > Lycium barbarum. The sequence continues at coordinate 113,973,332 of NC_083344.1, read as the reverse complement.
TAGCTGAGGAAGGAGGACGTTCTTGAGAGTTTTGAACCATCCATTGTAGGAATTTTTAAATGGCTGTGAAGATTTCTTGAAGAGAAATGTATGATTGAAGATGAAATTGAATGTATGCGTGTGTGTTAAAATGGAGAAAGAAAATGGTCTCACCTATGGCTTGGGGGGTGTTGGAGAAGAAAGAGGGTTTTGATTGAGGAAGATAAACGAAAGAAAAAGAAATATATAGAATAACAAATCAAAAAAAAAATTAAAAAAGTTTTAATTGAAATTTCCAGGTGTCAAGTGTGTGTGTTTTACCGGCAAACATCTATGTGGGTGGGGTTTTTTAGTGGGGTAAATATTCCACTTTTAAAATGCTCAGGGGAGTAATAGGACTTCCGCAAAGATAAGATGTATCGTTGGGATTTCGGTCAAACGTCGGAGCTCATTTAACCATTTTCTCACCATTTAATTATGTGAGGTTTGACACCTTCAATTTAATAAGATGTGAAAATCGTGATAAAGATCTGTTTTTGGACACAATATTATACTAGTTACTAGTTAGTACTTTACAAACCATCAACAAAATAAACAATCGTTGTCGAATTGTTCTAATGCGAATATTTTTTTTTAAAATATAAAATATTTTTTTTGTTTACTCTTGGGCTTTATGGAGTTGTCATTTTACAGAAGGAAGGGAGAAACGTGCAATAATATTTCTTTCAATTTTGTTGAAACAATACAAAGTGAAATGGTATTTCAAAATTCAAATGGTTCTGCATTCTTTTGTCAAATGTGATTACAAGCATACGAAAGGAACGGACACTCTTGGTAATTTCTGTAAATTTCATTGATTCATTTTCCATCAAATGTATAAAACAACTACAGTCAAACCTATCTATAATTTCCATTCGTTATAACAGCATTTCATTATAACGGCTTGATTTTCTCTTAAACCGATTTTTCATGTTATATTTTACTTCTCTATAATAGCATTCTACCTATAACAGCAGTGACATTCATTATGTGGACCACTCTTTGTAAAATTACCTCTCTATAACATGGCTATACTCAAATATTGTATAATAATATTTTGGAACAAGTATATTATGTATAAAAATAAAATATTAAAATTCTTATGGTAATCATCAAGTAAAAGCTATTAAATTCCTTTTTGCTGAAAATTTGGACAAAAATCTCCGTCAATTCAAGCATTATATTAGCACTAAGAGACTAGAATTTACGAAACAACCTACAATTGTAGAATTCTTACGTCAAACTTGAAGTATTTAAATTTTCAATTAATTTTAAAGGCATATGTTCTTTAGATTTTAATTCTTTATCGGCACGGTACAACTAGCTATGGATTTATTAGTCGCTTCAATTTTTAATTAATGGAATATGAAAATCAATTGAGATTTTAGAATCAACAAGTATTTTGTTTTCGTTTATCTACACTAAATTAAAAGCACAAAGGGCCTTAGAAATGTTGATTGAACTTTTTCCCCTTCATTAAAAGACTCTACAATAGACAAAACTGTCATTTACTAGTTTACTCAAATTAATAGTTGATTATTTTACCTTATAAATTAATGACAATTAATAGTGTTACACGTCGTGAATTTTCGCGTCGTCGTAAGCAAACTAACGTGAGTCCAGAGAGGCTATGATACCCCTATAAGGTTAAGGAAGACTTTTAGTAAGTGTTAGACATGTATTTAAAGGTTTCGGGATCAAGCGAATCGAAGAGATTAGGTTCGTTGAAAATTTGAAAAAACTTGGCAGAATTTTTGATAGGATTTTTGGTCCAAATTCAAAGAGGCATATATCCTAGAATATGAAGTGTTACGAAATTCATAAACTATGTAAATTGAAGTTCAGCGAGTCTTCTTTCCAATGCAACTGACAGATCGCATTTCTGTGAAGTACGGAGGAAATTACAGCCCGTACAAAAAATGTACGTCCCGTACATTTTGGGTGTATTTTGCCAAAATTTCTAGAAAGTTAAAATTTCTAACTCCAAAGTACGGGATGAATAGTAGCACGTACTTCGAAGTACAGGATGAACGGGTACCCGTACTCTGCCCGAAATTTTCAGAATTTGAGTCGGTGGAATTTTTCTCCTAAGCCTATAAATTGATATTCCCACGACTTGGGCCTCATTTTTCACCCAAAAATCAATCCCTAAGCTCCCCTTAACATCCATAAACACACCAAATCATTCCAAATCAAAGCAACAGAAGATCAACCTTGAAAACCTAGTTTAATTTATGGAAGTTGGATATTCTTGCTTTCACTTAGAGTTGTGGTGAACTTGGCCTTGAAACAAGTTGTGTGAGTTGAAGTTTTTCAAATACAAGGTATGTTCTTCACCCTATTAGTACGGTTGAGTTGATGTAAAGGCTTAATACCCATTAGAAAGGAAAAGAATTAAGGTGGAGAAGCTACAAATGTTGTAGTGAAGAAGGTGACTATGAGGTGAACTCGAAAAGGGGATTTGGTTAAATTTGAATGTAACTTCTTGATTATGATATTATGGATGTTGTTATTATTGTTTGGGGGCTGTTTTGCAATATGGTGGAAGTTGATAAAATAGGGGAAGTGCTGTCCGAATTTCGTTAGTTCGTAATTATGATGGTTTGAACTTAAGAAGGTTTTCAAGACTTAACCTTAGTGTAAATCTTCTTGAATGTAGATTTCGCGGATGTTGGAGGAGGACGTTAAGTAAATAGAAGTCGTAAAGGTATGTAAGACTAACCCTTTTCCTTCTAAAGGCATGATTCCATAATTGTGAAACCCCTCGTGACATTACCAATATTCCTATTTCTAGGAACACTAGAGGCCCATAACTTTCATGATTCCTAAAATATAGTTGATGACGTTCTCTATGATGATAATGATGATGATGATGATTCTATTCTAGAGATTCCAAAGCTTATGGTTTGATGCTATTATGAGATTATTGAGCTTACTTTATGATTTTTCTTACTTTCACTCATTATTGTTGATCTCACCTTATGTTACTTGTTTCTTCGAGGTGAGATATAGCGAGGATGATTGTTCCATAATGTAAATCCGAGGTCACCGACCTTATGTCACTCCGATAGAGTTGTAACTTTTAATTGGGCTCTCATGCTTGCTATATATATGTATGGTAACACCGTGCCTACATGGCCAGGCAGACACCACTACGGTGGGCGGCTTATGGATAATGTTAATAACACCGTGCCTACATGGCCGGGCAGACACCACTAGTGGGCGGTGTGAGATGATTACCCCAGACACGGGCTAATGATGATAACACCATACCTATATGGTCGGGTAGTTTATATAGATAATTATGATGTTGTTTTAAAAGTAAAAGTTAACATGCATGGTATCCGCCTTAAGAGGCAATCATATGTATAGGTTATCTCTTTATCTCATGTTTGTTTATCTCTTTATTATGTCATTATTTATGCCTTACATACTTAGTACATTGTTCGTACTAACGTCCTTTCTTTTGTGGACGTTGTGTTCATACCTGCAGGTAGATAGGGAGACGATCCAGACCCCTATGAGCTTTGTCAGCAGAGATACAGGAGCACTCCACTACTTCGGAGTTGTGGTCTATTGGTATACTTCTTTTGTGTATATATTTGGGGCATGGCGGGGTCCTGTCCCATCCTTATGATTTCGAGTACTCTATAGAGGCTCGTAGACATATGTGGATAGTTAGAAGTTTCATGGTATCCCTAATGTATATTTTGTATATCATTTTTGCAGCCTTGTGGGCTTGTGCGTATATGTATATGTATATGTATATGTATATGAGGTGAAGTTCATGGTTATCCCGTAATGAGTTCACTTTGAGAATTGACATTCATTCATGTGGTGTTAGTTGAGAGCTAGACATGTGGTCCACCGAGATAGATGGGAATAAGTATGCTAGGTGGTGCTCGGTAGGCTAGCTCCGGGTACCCGTCATGACCCTCTGGTTGGGTCGTGACAGGTTATTACTTACTTGGAACCAAATTGTGTATGTAAAGGGAAAAAAAGGGATTAAGAAGCTTAATAGGAATCAAATTGTCGTAGGTTAAGGGAAAAGAAAAGGAAAACGTTAAGCAAAAAAAAGGAAAAAGAAGAACAAGAACCACTAATAATATATATTTATATCGGAAAAGTAAAAATCTCAACGTTATTTTTGGTATATTGTTTGGAAAAGTAAAAAACCCACCCTTATTTTTGGAATTCTTTTCGGTTTTGGCAAATAATTTGCTTTTAGAAAAGTAAAAAAATCACGTTATTTTTGGAGTCCTTGCCAAGTTTGTAAAGGACTCTAACTTAAAGGTCCATGTAATCCTATGTATCTGTTTATATTGATTTCAAGAACTGATTTTGAAGTAATTTACATATTGTATCCACGTTCAATTTTCTAAGATTTTTCTTGTATAACTTCTAACTTTGTGGAAAGATTTTTAAATTCTGAAGTTTCAATTGTTTGTTTTTTTATTTTGTACGTGAAGTCAAATTATTATGGCTATTCAATTCTTGTCATGTAACAATTTTCTTATTGCCTTCTTTTACAGGTTTGTAATTTACTCAATTGACGACACAGACGACAAAGATTATTGATCATGTTCTGCTTTTCCTTCTTTATGTTGGTAAGTGTACCGTCTGATGAAATTGTAAACTGGCTTATATTTGTCTCCGTGTGCAGTATTACTATGAACCAGGTAGTGAACAAAAACTAACAATAGTAGCACAAATATACTTGGCAGCAATGAGCTACGGAAAACATTCCTTTGTCGGCTACTCTAGAAGAATTAAAAGAGAATAAACCACTATCCAAGATGTTTACGTTTCAACATCATGCAAAAGTGAGCTAATATCCTGAAGGTCAATATAAGCATGACATTTTTCTTCTTTTAATGTCAAGAATATGTATCCTTTATTTACCTTTGTAGAAATCTCTTCCATGTAAGAGAAGCATTGTTTGAAAGTATTTAGACCAATCATCGTTTCGTTCTCCACCAGCAGAAGTGGTTTTATATTTATCTAAAATCATTTACTTAATTTCTAACTATGCAATTTTGTTTATATATGTTGTCTTGTCGAAAATACTAGGAGATCGTATTCAAGCTGGCTATGACAATTGATTTTTTTTCTATGGTCATTGGTGATTTATCGGAAGTTGCAACTAATCCCTAATGCCTTCACTTGTGAGCTATGAAATTGATTATTCTACATCAGTTGATAGTATTTGTCGAAAAGATTAAGCACATTGTAGCTTATTTTTTCATATTAAAATATGTACGTTTACGCACCTTTCTGCAGAAAATTTAATGTCCTAATTAATATCACTTGAATAATCTTTCCAAAATTAATTTCATGTATCTACTTTGTTTAAAAGGCAAAAATTGTGGACTTTTTAACTTTTCATACCTTTTAGGTTTAAAAGTTCCTTATTTGTTAGACAACACCATATGGAGGAGGCCTCTATCAGAGTCGATCCCTAAATCTAAGCTCTGTGTGTGTGTGTCCGTATAAGGTATATCAGTTCATATGAATTTGTACTATAAAGGATAAATACTTTAGGCGGTAGAAATAGACTAGGTTAACCTTACCTTTGCGTCTTCATAAGTGTATAAATACCCATGTAACTTGTACGTGAAGAATTATGCAACTAAGCTAAACATCTAAAGCTTATTCTTTTATGTCCTCCATTTATTAAAGCAGATAGAATAATTTACTTTTTCTTTCGTGGAAACTTTACTTGGATCATCAATATGAAATTTAATTTTTCTAATCTATTCTTCATGTATATTGTTTTTGTGGAATTGATAGGGCCAGAAACTATTGTGGATAGCAGAAAGAATTATAGAGCATTAAGGTTTTTTAGCCAGTCTTATTTTTTTCATGTATCTTTTACTTTCTGTATCTGCCATAATGTTGTACTACATCATGTTATCTACGTATTAATTAGTGATTATATTGGCGTAAATATCACTCTTCATTTTACAAAGTTTTTTGTTTCAAATTATATAATATGTGACAATCGCTAAGAAATTTTATGTTACTTTAATGTCAAATTCTATATTAATGGTCGATCACTGACTAAAATAACATATACCGAAAAAGCAACCACAAATTCTAATAAATAAGAGAAAAAACATGAGGTAACGGAAATTGAAAATTTCAACATTTGCGAATATCCTTCAAGCAAAAATTCTTTTTGGGCGAAATTTTGTTTTTTGTTTTTTCAAAAATACTTATACATGAGGTGAAACAGTAAAAGAGGCAAGGAAGATGAAAATAAAAACTATACAAAAACAATAAAAGGAGAAATGGGTGAATTACTAGTGGACAAAGAAGTTAAAATATAATTTAACAAATTATTTACTGATGAAAGTGTTCGTTTTAGGAGCTATGGCAATTCATATATGGTGTTTGCACTCCGATGGTTAGATAATTTGTTGCATTTGAAAATAACTTTTGTGATAGGTGATCAGTTAGGTAATTAGTAAAATTTCAATAGTAATTTAATGTTTCTCTTATATTTTGGAATAATTATTTAATTATTTATCCTAATATTTAGAAGTAGTCATATAATTATATTTCTAATATTTAGGATTTTGATTTTTCAAATCCTTTTCCATTCTAGAATTTTTGCACTTTGCTAAAGTTATGTTCTTTCAAATATATACATCATATAATGCACTCACGAATAATAACGAGCAATTACTCATTAGTAAAGTTATTTTTTAAATTGCCAAAACTCTTAAGTATACAAATTTGTTAAATAAATAAAAAATCAGCGGTGAAAGAAATTAGAAATAACACAAAATCGATAATAATATAATATTAAATGTCAAATTTAAAGAAGCAAGGATTAATTGGAAGAAAAATAAATATATTCTAAATGAACCGTCATTTATTTTATTTTGGTACACTTAATGTAACAAATACAAAACTCTCAATATTTTACTACAGAATTATTGCATGCACACCACTGCAGTTGGGTACGGATAACGCCGAGCCTTGGTAGGCCCAGGTATGTATAATCACCGAGCCTTGTCATGGCTGGGTATGTGAAACACCGAACCTTCATGGTCGGGTATGATATGGATACGAATATGGGTATAAATACGAATACGAATATGTATTTGTATGTATATATGCATGAGTAAGCATTGGAAATGGAAGGTCCCTATGAAAGACAAGTAAGTAAATATGATGATGGCCAATAGAGGTACAATGGCTCTATTACCTCCTAATTCTCCCACCTTATGCTATATCTTACGCTACTTCTTATGTTACTTTTTATACTCCTATATTGATGTTGATTATGCTTTACATACTCCGTACATTATTCGTACTGACGTCCTTTTATTTGTGGACGCTGCGTCATGCCGCAGGTGGACAGGGAGACAGGCTTGATCCGTAGATTTTTTTTCAGGGACTACATAGAGGAGCTCCATTTCATCCGGAGCTACAGCTTTTGGGTATTATTCTTTTGTGTACATGCATATGGGCATGACGGGGTCCTGTCTCGCCTATATGATGTTGCATACTCTTCTTAGAGGCTCGTAGACAGTTGTGTATAGATGGATGTCTTGCAGCCTTGTCGGCTCATATTTTGTGTATTATTTTTGATAGCCTCATCGGCTTATGCATATGGATATGATAATGGTCAATTCGGGAAATTTTGTGAGTCTAATGGGATGTCATTTCGTCTTTCGTGTCCACATACGTCTTCACAAAATGGGAAAGCCGAAAGAAAAATCCGTTCTATCAATAATATCACTCGGACTCTTCTTGCTCATGCTTCTCTTCCCCCTTCGTTCTGGCATCACGCCTTACAAATGGCAACATATCTTCTTTATATTTTACCAAGTAAATTATTAGGTCACGTTTCTCCTCTTCAAGTGCTATACCAAAGAAAGCCATGTTACTCTCATCTTCGGGTTTTTGGGTGTTTATGCTATCCCCTCTTTCCTTCTCCGACTATCCACAAATTGCAAGCCCGGTCTACACCGTGTGTCTTTTTGGGGTATCCTACGAATCATAGAGGGTATAAGTGTTATGATTTATCGTCCCATAAAATCATTATTTTTCGTCACGTGATTTTTGATGAGAATGTCTTCCCCTTTTCCAATTTACATTCTCCCACTTCTATTACTTATGACTTTTTGGACGATGGCATTTCCCTATTGTGGTTGCATCACTTGGCTTCTACTCAGGATAGTCGGCTCAGCTCCCCCTGCTCCCGTGCCACAGCCGACTACCCCCCCTCCCACCGTGACCCAGCCCGCTGCCCAGTCCCCTCCGCTGGCAGCCGCCTACCCTACCGCACCTACCCCTCTCCCCGCTGCCTTGGGCCAACAGCCTTCGGCTACGTCTATCCCACCGTCACCCCAGCCTCCCCCTTTTACCAATCCGTCTCGAATGGTGACCCGGAGTCAGCATGGTATTTTTAAGCCAAAACGCACGTTTAACTTGAATACCATGGTTACGAAATCCCCTCTCCCTCGTAACCCTGTGACTGCCCTTCGCGACCCGAATTGGAAAATGGCTATGGATGATGAATTTGATGCTCTTATTAAAAATAAGACGTGGGAGTTAGTGCCCCGTCCACCTAATGTGAATATTATTCTTTCTATGTGGATTTTCACTCATAAAGAAAAATCTAATGGTGATTTTGAGAGGCATAAAGCCCGTCTTGTAGGTGATGGTAAGACTCAACAGGTTGGCATTGATTGTGGTGAGACCTTCAGTCCAGTGGTCAAGCCGGCTACGATCCGTACCGTTCTCAGTCTTTCCCTATCAAAGAAGTGGCCTATTCATCAGTTAGATGTCAAGAATGTTTTCTTACACGGTGAGCTCAAGGAAACAGTGTATATGCATCAACCTCTGGGTTTCATAGATCCCACTCATCCGGATTATGTATGTTTACTCCGTAAGTCCTTATATGGGCTTAATCAGGCCCCGAGAGCATGGTACAAGCGTTTTGCAGATTATGTATCTTCTCTTGGTTTTTCAAACAACAGATCTGACAATTCTTTGTTCATCTACAAAAAGGGGTACGATATGGCATACATGTTACTTTATGTTGATGATATTATTCTTACTGCTTCCTCAGATTCTCTCCGATGCTCCATTATGGCTCTCATTGCCTCGAAATTTGCTATGAAGGATCTGGGTCCTTTGAATTATTTCCTTGGCATTCATGTCACTCGACATAAGGATGGCATGTTTCTTTCGCAACGCAAGTATGCCGAAGAAATCATTGATCGAGCTGGGATGTATTCTTGTAAGGCTACTTATACTCCGGTTGATACTAAACCGAAGGTGAGCGGCACATCGGGTGCTCCTTATGATGACCCGACTCACTATCGCAGTCTCGCAGTTGCCCTTCAGTATCTTACTTTCACGAGGCCAGATATCTCTTATGCTGTTCAATAGGTATGCTTACACATGCATGCACCGCGACAGGTTCATATGCATGCCCTTAAGCGTATCATCCGTTACATTCAGGGTACACTTGACTATGGTTTGCATCTTTATCCGTCCTCAGTTACGAACCTTCTTTCCTACACTGATGCGGATTGGGGGGGGGGGGGGGGGGCTGCCCTGACACACATCGGTCAACGTCTGGTTATTGTGTCTTCCTTAGGGATAACTTGATATCGTGGTCTTCGAAACGCCAACCTACCCTCTCTCGTTCGAGTGCTGAGGCGGAGTATAGGGGGGTTGCTAATGTTATCTCCGAGTCCTGCTGGCTTCGCAATCTTCTGTTGGAATTACATTGTCCTATTCATAAGGCTACTATGGTATATTGTGACAAAGTGAGTGCCATTTATCTTTCGGGAAATCCGGTGCAACATCAGCGCACCAAACACATTGAAATGGACATTCACTTTGTTCGTGAGAAGGTTGCGCGCGGACAAGTTCGTGTCCTTCATGTTCCATCCCGCTATCAGATTGCCGATATTTTCACCAAGGGACTACCACAGGTCTTATTTGAAGATTTTCGGGATAGTCTCAGCGTTCGTAAACCTCCCGTTTCGACTGCGGGGGTGTGACAGATTATGTAAATATTAATTAGAATATTTTGTAGTCTACTATTTTAGGTTAGCATATTTTGTATGTTGACACCCAATTTTGTCCCGTCTTCCCCCAAAATATTTATTTACGCTTCTGATATTTTGGCCACTTTAAAATAATTATTTATATTTTACTATAATTATCAGCCTCTTATTAATACCGGCGTTTTCGTTCGCTAGCTATTATTATTTTTGTTACTGCTACCATTATTAGTATTATTATTATTATCAGTTATTTTATTATTACCGGTATTATGATAATCCGCATTTTTATCATTTCAGCATTTTTACTATCTTATGCACACGCATCACATTTATTTTCGCATAATTAAATAATAGCGTTTATTTACTGTTGATTTTCAAAATGTTATTGCACGGCTATTACGATGTCATATAATTTTATTATCTGAGCACTAATAATTACATATTTTCTATTAGGTAATATTTTAGCACACGTTAGTATAGAGTTATTAAAATGGGTGTTTATTTAAATCTAGAGGCCCAAATTGTTTCTTTCATCAGCCAAATTATTAGTCCAAGTCCGAGCCCAAACAATTGTTTTCAAACCAGCCCATATTTATTCAGTCCATTTACAATCAACAGCTTAATATTTTGCAGATCAGCCCATCATTTATTTGAATAGCCCAGTCCATTAAGCCTTTTGACCCTGACCCGACCCGTCCGTTTCAAAAATAAGGAAACCACTAGGGTTCCCCTTTGATTCACTTCAGCGCCGCTCCCTTCCTCTCTCTTCTCTCTCTCTCATCCCTCTCTCTCTCTCTCTCTTTGACCGACGCAAATAGCAAAGTCGCAGTGGCCTTTCACCTCTACCAGGCCGTGTATGGCCATTACGGGAAAGGGAAATCTTAGTGTATGGCCACTACCAGGCCGTGATACGCCCAAATTACACCTTCAATAACATGAGTAAGCGGTTGTTATCAAATATAGAACCCAACGAGGTTGGGGTCGAATCCCACAGAGAATACAATGAAGAAATATACTTAATAAGTGTAACACCCGACTATTAGTCTATATTTCAAGGGAAAGGGGAATATACTAATGGTTTGATTGTTGTTTGTTCATTAAAGACTAAGAATGATTATATTATGTAAACTATTGGTGAATGGGACTAAGGTTGTGGTTCCAATGGAAAGTAATGTGATTGGGTATCAATTCAACTTATTTATATGCCTAAGTGCATTAAGCCAAGGGTTACACGATTCTTGCCAAAAGTTTTCCAACCAAATTAGAAAATTTCATCCTAGGCTTTTCCAAGCCCTAGAATGTTTTATAAGAGAACACCCATGTAGCCTCAACAATTTGGGTCATTAAATCCATTAGATGGATTTAATGACCCAAATTGTTGCTATTAACTCTTTTCCTAACCTCTACTTTCTTTTCCAAGCAAAGTAATGGTATTAAGGCACAAGTAATGTTGTACACCATCACAAGACATTAATGCTTGAAGAGTTAATAGAAAACACCATTAGCATATAAATGTAGTATGAATCTGAAACCCAATCACATAACTAACACATTTGATCCCACAACCTTAGCTGAAAGATTAGCTACTAATATTCATTAAAGGTAAAGCAATAAAGTAAAGTGTATTCATAAAGCTTACAAAAGTATTGGATGGAGAAGATGACAAAAGCCAAAAGGAATCTCTTAAAGGCTTCACCAACCAACAATAAATGAGCTCCACAAGAGTCTATGCTAAAAAACTGCAGAATGAATGAGTCCAAAACCCTAGAAAATCTATTTATAGAATGTCCAAAACGGGAACAATTTCCAGACAAAAATGCCCCTGCGCATCTGGTGCGAATCGCACTTGGTGTCGCATCTTCAATCATCTGTTGAGCAGCATCTGCGATATAGGATGCGATTCGCATGTACCACCTGCGACTCGCATGTGGTGTCGCATGTGGTGTCTTCTTTGGCCATCTCTGTCAACAGATGCTGCACCACCTGCGACTCGCATGCAGTACCTGCGATTCGCAGGTGATGCCCTAGTTCAGTTCAGCTGGATTTTGCTTCAAGTTGCTTCCGGCACATGTTATTCTACAAATTGACACAAAAACACGAGAAATGACATCAAAAGTACTTGGGGATTTACAAAAGACTAAGTAGTTGGCGTCGAATGTGCCGTAATTTTACGACACATCAACACCCCCAAACTTATACTTTTGGTTGTCCTCAAGCATTTAAAACAGAACTACAATATATGCCAATTGCTAGGTACTACAATGATGATCGTGATCAGTCAAAACATAATTATTTAAAATATGAGTTCCCCTCCCTCTTGTTGCGAGACATGGTGCCTTTCCTCAAAGGGCGAGCATTAACCAACCGCTGCACTTGGTGACACAATGGTACTCTATCTTTTAAGGAAACAGCTTCAAATGAAGCGTCAAGAAATAATTCTTTCGTTGAGCTTAGTAATCCACATGCCCTCACAAAAGACCAAAGAAAGTCCCACACACACATATTCACAAATAGCAACTGGGACAAAAGATGAATAAGGAGAGAACAACTCACACTCAGAAAATAAAATGTACAAGTACAAAAATGTGGTGCCATAAGCTTGCCCTTTAAGTATTTCTCCACTAATGTAAACACACTTTGTTCAAAATCAATTAGGACTTGCGGGTCATAGCTAAGGTTCGGGGTTAAGGTGGGATGAATTTGGGTAAGAGTGACTTGACATCTCCCTAAGCATTTTCGAACACGCTTCCTTCACCTAATCTGTCCTTTCTTTAGCATTTAAGCATTATCCGCCCATTCGTGCCTCCTTTTGCCGGTATCGTTATTGCTTCTCTAGTTTCCCCATTTATTTCTTACGTCATAACCATTATTCACACCCTTGTGTTCACTGCTAAACATATAATTTATTTTTACATATACACACCTTTCTTTACACATATCTAACATATACACACTTTGTTTTAGCTACTACCCCCAAACTTAAGCGTTTTAGCCTATAGTAGCGTATTCGATTTGCTTAGGGAGATAGGGTGCCAAAAGGTGCGTAAACAAGGGCAAAAGGTGGGTAAACAAGGGCAAAAGGGATGGGGCCTGTCACAAGGTCGTAATGAAAGAAAAGAAAAACAAAGTTACGGCTCAAAAATGGGTTAACTAGGGTATCAATGCAATAGGTAGGAATTTTTAGGTTTAGTGGCGGTCCAAAGAGAGCCTAATATCCTTTTTCAAACAAGTGTAGTTTAGTATTTCGCCTTGAGATACTTTCCGGGCAAGTTCTAGATCACAATTATGCACAAGACTAGAACAATAACCTCTCACACACATGGCACATGGATTACTTTGCTATCTTCTAACTACTTCTCAACCCATCATTCTAGGCTTTGCAAAACATTTGTGTCACCAAATGAGTCATGTTAGTGTTGCTCCTCCCCACTGAGTACATATGCAAGAATTTTGAGAGGGGTGTTATCAAAATACGACGGAAAAACGCAACAGGCCAAAAAATTTGTGCTATAAACCGATCAACCATCACTATTATACTTGGCAATGACAAACTACAAGTGCACAAACTTAAACATGAGCTATCCTAAAACAATAAAAACAAACATATGACCTGTCCTACAACAATAAAAACAAACATTTGCAGTGTGAGCTGTCCCACCCCCAACAAAAGGAATATGCAGTGTCCCCAATACATCAAATGTAGTACAAGGGATGAGTAACTCACGATGGACGCATCAGGCGTCCGATGGTGTCTGATCAGCAGGGGGGACCTCCAACGGAGGTATTATCAATGGAGGCGGTGCAGTATCACCCTCCAGCCCAGGTGTCAATATCTCAGGCCCCACAGACCGGGGCAATCGTGTGTCAGCTAGAGGGGCGGTGGATGAACTGGCCTCACCCGCCCTCGGGGGTCGGGAGGTCCCCCTGGATTTTCTGCTCGCCTCAAGGGACTGCTACGTGGCCACATATGTGTCAATCTTATCCTCAGTGATACCAGCAGCCCGAGCGGAAGTACGTGCCTCCTCAATAGCTGGGTCACCCTCCAGCTCATCATCAAACTCTTCCTCACTTTCTTCCTCCTCTTCGTCCTCTTCTTCCTCAGTTTCTTCTTCCTCTTCAGCGGGATCCTCAACCCCTTTACCAGAAAGCATGGCAGGTGCTGTGGGCCTAGTGGAGAATAAGGAGGCACCGGATGGTAGAATGGGTGCACTGAGCTCAATGTCGGGGACTTTCAATACTCGAATGTCCTTCTTAACCTTAGCTAGGTCCGCCCGAATGGGAGGAAGGCCGCCTTTACTGCCCCCCTCAATACGCTCCAACCGACGATCGATTTGGCGAACATGCTCTTTAATTTTGTCCTGCTCTTTCCTAATATTTGTGACCGCCTGAGTGTAGGGTGCCATTGCTGCCTCGATAGCCTCTTTCACAAAATTGGGAAGCTTCTCAACCAACCAATTAACTTTATCATCCGCTGCCCGAAGAACTCGCATACCCTCGGTAGACACTCCACGAGCTGCTGTGGTGGATGGTGGAACGGGGGCAGCGGGAAATGTAGTGGAAGAACTCGGAGGGTCAGCCCCCGGAACTCGAGGGGCAGTGCTAGGAGCTGTCTCCTCATCATCAGTGGCCAAGTCTTCGGGCTCAAGAATATGAGCATCAAGTGTTGTCCTCGAAGCTCTTGGCTCTGAGCTCACCCGCTTTCGCTTTCTAGTCCCCAGTTCTAACTTGGTGTAATTGATCGTTTGGTCAGCCTTTAACATCCTGTCCACCCGGGGAATATCACGAATCTTTTTCCGGCGGCATAATTCAGTGATCAAACAAGGAAAAGGGAGCGATGTGCCCTTTTGAGTTGACTTATTCTTGATCTCGTCTCGGATTATTACCCCCACATTGACGAGGTACCCGGACATGAGTGAAGCAATGAGAATACACTTTGTAATGGATATGTCGGTGTTATTCTTGGAAGGGATCACCCGCGATGATACTAGGGATAGCCAAAACTTGGCTTCGCGGTTGAAAGTGTTCTTCTCAATCGAGACAGATGGATCTAGCCATGGTGGAGTCCCTGAGGAAATCACTGAAGCAACCCACTCTCGCTGCTCCTCCGGGTTCTCCATCTTTAAATCATATTCAGAACTCACTGGAGGCCAACCTTCAACAGGGTCTGTTTCGCTGCGTTGCTCATATAGGATAGATGTTATGGTATCGACAGCACAATCAATCTCCTTCCCCCAAACCGGAACCCAACAGAAGTGTTCCATGTTTTTATTTGGTTGGCGGCGCGACCTCTTCGCATTCAATTTGGCCGCATAAGCTGCATAGAATTCCATTACCAAGGCCGGGCAGTATTCAGCGGGCTGCATGAAATAGGTCCATCTCAAGGCCTCAAGCTTGCGAATGATGCCCGGACATTGGTCGTGCAAACCATGTAGAGTGACCCTCTTTTCTACAATGAGGCCCCAGACTGGATTCCCATCGGGCTTAATGACATTCCAAGCCTTATACAGTTTCCTAGATCCAGGCATGGTGAACCGTTGCTCCATTGCTTCCCTTCGTTCACCTCTGGTGACGGCATCCTCGGGTTCAGGGGAGGAAGCCTCATGTGTCTCCTCTTCAGACTGGGGGACGGGATCAGTAGGTGCCTTTTCTTTTCTTCTAGAGGTGGAGGTTTGTCGTGTTACTCGTTTTCCTCTACCTTGAGCTTGATTTGATCGAACCATCCTGCACAACATACAAAAATATACCCATTATTTATGGTGTTCCTTTAGCAACAATAAAGAGGTATATAAAAAAAAAACAAAGCATTGAAGGGTGGCACCACCTGCGAAACACCACATGCGAGTCGCATGTGTGACCTGCGACTCGCAGGTAGTGTCGCAGGTGACACTTGCTTATAAGTTCCTCACTGTCAACACCTGCTGCAGCAGGTGCGATTCGCATGTCAAACATGCGAATCGCAGATACTGCTCGCAGGTGAGTCACTTGAAGGAATGTTTTTTTTTTGGTTTACACACAACACAGATGCACACGCACAAGAACATGTTTATGTAAATTTTTCCCTTAAGAGCGTTGTCACCCCGTCTATCATTAGGAAAAGCTATTCAATTACCCACGCCTATGTTCGATGGTTGTCCCTCACAAAAGACAATCACACTTTGCAACTCAGAAGGCATCACGGGTCCTATTTTACAGGTAATGTGCCATGGGTACTCAAGAATTCCCCATTTTGGCGAATGATCATATTTCCACAACATCCAAACACTCACAGGGTCGTTTAGGCATTTCATCACACGAGTTGTGAGCGTGCATCAACTATCAGTTCTTACAACAAACGGGTACTCAAGAATTCCCCAGTCGCTATCTAATTCGGCATCAACAACCACTTCCTAGAAGGACTACACAAGCATGGGTACTCAAGAATTCCCCATTGTTCCTCAATTTCCAACAACCCACATAACACATAAGATAAAGCTACCCAACTAACTAAATACAACAAGTGGTATGGCATGACAATAATATGGAATTGAGAAATTAGTAGATACCACCTAATGTAAAGAAGAGAAAAGTTGACATACCTTGAGAGTTGATGAAAGTAGGAAACCTTGAAATCTTTTTTTTTTAGGGGAAAAGGAAGTAAACACTAGTTAGGGTTTGGAGATGTGATTAAGGGTGATTGGAGGGAAATGGGATTATGGGGTGATATAGGAGGAAAGAAGGAGAAGGGGGAGAGGAAGAGTAAGGATCGTAACAGATGAAACATCAGTTACATTTTTTTATTTGAAACAAAACTGATTCGCGCCGGGTCGGGTCGACCCGCGATTCTCACTTACCTGCACAACATGCGACTCGCAGATGTTGTCGCATGTTATGCCATTCCATCGCAGATGCCGACAGAGAGTTTGACTTTCATGGACTGAATTGTGGCATCACCTGCGAGACGCAGGTTCTGCAGCAGGCACGACATACGAGTGGCATGTGGTGCAGCATGTCATGCCAGTTGGCATTTTCCTAACTCTTCTTCTTTGTGCACACACTTTATTCCTACACACATGGACATATATCAAAAACATCACAAAAGTAAAAACAACAACACATGAAAATAAAACTTGGGTTGCCTCCCAAGAAGCACTTGATTTTACGTCGCAGCACGACGTTGGTACCTGTTCAACCCATTCATGGCTCATTGAGGAGGAAGACCTCGATAATCTTTGCTTCAGTCTGAGATCCCAAGTAATGTTTCACCCTTTACCCATTCACTTTGATTTTATTTCCACTTTGGCAAACAAGTTCAATTGCTCCATATGGGAACACTTGTGTGATTTCAAACGGGCCGGACCATTTGGATTTCAACTTTCTGGGAAACAACCGGAGCCTTGAGTTGAACAACAATACACGATCCCCAATGCTGAATTCTCTTTGCAAGATCTTCTTGTCATGGAAGTGTTTCATGCGGGCCTTGTAGAGTGAAGAACTCGCATATGCTCTAAGTCGAAATTCATCGAGCTCGTTAAGCTGCTCCAACCTCAAGTTTGAGGCATCACCCCATTCTAGATTCAAATTTTTCAAGGCCCACAATGCCTTATGTTCGAGTTCCACCGGAAGATGACAAGCCTTTCCAAACACCAATTGATATAGAGACATGCCAATTGGGGTCTTGCAGGCTGTTCGGTATGCCCATAGAGCATCATCTAATTTCTTTGACCAATCAGTCCGGTTAGCATTCACTGTTTTGGAAAGTATGCTCTTGATCTCTCTATTTGAAACTTCAACTTGGCCACTTGTTTGGGGATGATACGGGGTGGAAACTTTATGCTTGACTCCATACTTCTCAAGAAGAGTCTTGAATAATCGATTGCAGAAATGAGAGCCCCCGCCACTAATGATTGCCCTTGGAGTTTCGAACCTTGAGAAGATAACCCTTTTCAAAAATGCAGTGACACTTCTTCCTTCATTGTTGGGGAGCGCGACGGCTTCCACCCATTTGGACACGTAGTATACTGCCACAAGAATGTACTTGTTGCTGTAGGAGCTTACAAATGGACCCATAAAATCAATGCCCCATACATCGAACAATTCAACTTCGAGAATCGGTGTCATTGGTAGCTCATGCCTTCTTGATATGCCCCCATGCCTTTGACATTGATTACAAGCTTTTACAAAGTCATGAGCATCTTGATAGATTGTCGGCCAATAAAAACCACTTTGAAAAACCTTGGCTGCCGTTCTTAAGCTACTATGATGCCCCCCCTACGGGTGATGAATGACAAGCCTCAATGATTGGAATCATCTCCACTTCGGGAATGCACCGCCTTATGATGTTGTCGGCGCAAACCCGAAATAGATATGGCTCATCCCAATAATATTTCTGGACATCACTCAAAAATTTCTTCTTTTGATGGAAGTTCAAATCATCCGGCATAATGTCACTTGCGTGGAAGTTAGCAAAATCGGCATACCAAGGGATCATGACATGCGACCCCGCCATTACTTGCTCATCCGGAAATGACTTATTGATTTCTAGGCCATCCAATGGACGCCCACCCTCTTCAAGATGAGACAAGTGGTCCGCCACTTGATTTTCACACCCCTTTCTATCTTTGACTTCAAAGTCAAACTCTTGCAAGAGAAGGACCTAACGTATCAACCTCGGTTTTGCATCTTTCTTTGTCATGAGGTAACGTAGGGCTGTATGATCGGTGTGAACAATCACACGGGTGCCCAACAAATAAGCCCGGAACTTCTCGAAAGCAAACACAATAGCAAGCAACTCTTGTTCTGTGACAGTGTAATTCATTTGGGCACCGTTCAGAGTCTTGCTTGCGTAGTAAATTGGGTGGAAGATCTTATCACGCTTTGGGCCAAGAACAGCCCCCATTGCAAATCCACTTGCATCACACATCAACTCAAAGGATTGAGACCAATCCGGGGCAATGATGATAGGAGCCGATGTGAGTCTCTCTTTCAAAACCTCAAACGCCTTCAAACAAGCATCATCAAATACAAACTTCGACTCCTTCTCCAACAATTTGCATAGAGGGTTGGCTATTTTTGAGAAATCCTTGACGAATCTTCTATAAAACCCGGCATGCCCGAGGAAGCTACGAACACCTTTAATGGAAATTGGAGGGGGAAGCTTAACAATAACCTCAATTTTAACTTGATCGACTTCAAGCCCCTTTTCCGAAATCTTATGTCCTAAGACAATGCCTTCTCTAACCATGAAGAGACACTTCTCCCAGTTTAGAACCAAATTTGTCTCTTCACATCGTTTTAATACTTGGGCAAGATTCTCCAAGCATTCATCAAAGGAATCCCCAACCACGGAAAAGTCATCCATGAAGATTTCAATGGCCTCCTCAACCATATCGTAGAAAATAGACATCATGCAACGTTGAAATGTTGCGGGTCTATTACATAACCCAAAAGGCATTCTCTTAAAAGCAAAGGTCCCATAAGGACAAGTGAAGGTAGTTTTCTCTTAATCCTCAGGGGCAATGGTGATTTGGTTGTACCCGAATACCCATCAAGGAAGCAATAATAATCTCTTCCCGCAAGCCTATCAAGCATTTGATCCATGAATGGCATTGGGAAGTGTTCCTTTTTGGTCCACTTATTCAGCTTCCGATAATCCATGCAAACCCGCCATCCGATAACCTTGCGAGTGGGAATCAACTCATTTTTATCATTCGCAACCACGGTGATCCCACCCTTTTTGGGCACGCATTGAACCGGGCTCACCCATGAGCTATTTGAAATGGGGTACACAACCCCGGCATCTAACCACTTAATTATCTCAACCTTTACAACCTCTTGCATAGGAGGATTTAACCTCTTTTGATGTTCAACGCTTGGCTCACAGTCTTCATCAAGATGAATTTTATGAGTACAAATACCGGGTGAAATCTCTTGAATATCCGCAATACTCCACCCAATAGCTTTTTTGTATCTTCTCAAGATCACCATCAACCTCTCTATTTGCTCATCCGTCAACCGGGCAGATATAATTACGGGCAATGTGTTGTTGGGTCCAAGAAACTCATACCTCAAATGTGAAGGAAGAGGTTTGAGTTCCAAAGTAGGAGGCTCAATAATTGAAGGTTTTGCAGGAGGAGTTTCTTGGTTTTCCAAGTCAAAATCGAGTCTCTTTGGATTGAGGTGGTAGGACCCCATTCCAATCAATGCATTGACCGTCTCCTCAAATTCTTTTTCATCGTCCCCTTCATAGTTCATTATCACCGCAACTAACATATCACCTATATGCACATGTTCTATGGTTGTCTCCATTGCTTCATCAATTGTGTCAATAACCGACACAACACTCATATCCGTCGGTTGTTTCATTGACTTGCAGATATTGAAAGTGATCTCTTCATCATTCATTCTAAATTTTAGATCACCTCTTTCCACATCCACGAGGGCACCCCCCGTCGCTAAGAATGGTCTTCCTAAGATTATGGGAGCTTCAAAGTCAACTTCATAATCCAGGATCACAAAATCGGCCGGAAAAATAAATTGATCCACTCTCACAAGCACATCATAAAGAATACCAATGGGCCTCTTTACGGTTCTATCCGCCATAAGTAATCTCATCGTGGTAGGACGGGGGGTGCCCAATCCCAACTTGTTGAATATAGAAAGCGGCATCAAATTGATGCTTGCTCCAGATCACATAAATCTTTTGCAAACTTGTATTTACCGATGGTGCATGGAATTGTGAACGCTCCGGGGTCTTCTTTTTTTGTGCACCAAAGCTTTGGCGACGATTGCACTACAATGATGAGTGCTCCCTAATGTTTCAATACCAGGACTCTTTCTTTTGGTCATGAGATCTTTCATGAACTTCGCATAACCGGGCATTTGTTCAAGTGCCTCAACCAATGGAATATTTATTGAGAGACCCTTTAATCGTTCGATGAACTTGATGAATTTTCCATCTTCCGCTTTCTTTGCCAATCGTTGGGGAAAAGGAGGGGGAGGCCTCATAACGGGCGGTGAAGCCCTTGGTACCTCCTCCGCCGCTTCCTTGCTTTCCGAGGCATCATTGCTTTCCGGAAGGTCCTCGTTAACAATGGGCTTTTCAATACCAGCCCGTATATTCTTTGGGTTCGCTTCTTCTTTAATAACCATGGGTTCTTCAACCATTTTCTCTTCATCACCCAACAAATTTTCTTTCACCAACGCCTTTTCCCCAATTGTTTTGCCACTCCTAGTAGTAATTGCATTGCATTTATGATCACAATCATTCCTTAGATTTGCAACTGTGTCACTATGGAGTGAGCCTTTCTGCCTTTGGTTTAGGATTGCCGAGATTTGGCCAAGTTGAGACTCCAATTGTTTAATAGAGGTGGAGTGTGAACTCACAACTTGACCCATGGATTTGACCTCATCTTTAGTTTCCTTGCAAAAGGTGTCGGTGGATTCCACTTTCCTCAATACCCTTGACAATATATCTTCAATTTTTGAACTAGCGGGGTCGCTATTGGGAGGTTGACCAGAGCTTGGTTGATTTCCCTTTGGAGGGACATACGGATTTATGCTCCGATGATTGTTGTAATTGCTATTGTAACCCCTTTGATTGTTGTCACGATTCTCTCTCCAATTAGAGTGACTTTGTTCTTTGTTCCAACCTTGATTCCCTTGACCTTGCCGCCAAGATCCTTGACTCGGACCTTGGTAGTTCGGACGGGAACCCTCCCTTAGATTGTTGACATAACTCGCCTCATCATCATACATTTGGAAACATTGCTCATCCGGAGGACCCCCTTCACAAGATTCTATCGGGTTCACCTTTTTGCTTCCGCCACCCATGACATGTTTTGTCAGAAGGTCCATTTGGGTGACACGTTTGGCCATGGACTCATCTCTCTCTTCCTCCTTCTTAATCATCTCACGAGTGAGTACATGTTTGCAGGAACTTCCTCCACCCACTTCCGAATCCCTAGTGTGCCATGCTTCATTAGTCTCGGTCAATTTATCCAACAATTCACAAACGGTGGCATAAGAATTATCCATAATAGAACCATCTGCAATGTTGCTCGCCTCTGATTTGTTGACCGAATCTAGAGACCTATAAAATGTTTGTAGAAGCACACCATCGGGCAACCCATGCTTGGGACAGCTTTTGACTTTCTTTTTAAAACGAATCCAAGTTTCATGGAGAGCCTCATCAGGAAGTTGATGAAAGTTGTTGATTTCGTCACGGAGTTGTAACATCCGCGATGGAGGGAAGAACTTCTTGAGGAATGCTTCGGTCAATTCCTCCCAAGTAGTGATGGACCCGGATGGAAGATCATCTAACCAAGCCGTGGCTTCCCCCGTTAGGGAGTACGGGAAGAGCCGTAGCTTGACTGCTTCAATTGAGACGCCCGGGTGCACATTGGTGGAACAGACCCCAAGAAAGTTCCTAAGGTGCCTATTCGGGTCATCTTTGGGTAGACCACCGAACAGGCCCTTAGTGTTGAGCAGGTGCAGCATTGTGTTGGTTATATGGAAACTCGAGTTTCCAATTAAAGGCGGGGGCTGAATTGCGGCTGCATAGCCTGTCCCCGCAGCTTCCTCACCAACCACTACCGGTGGATTTTGGACAGGGATACCATCCTCATCCATATTGTCTGGACAACACACAACAACAAAAAGGAAATAAGAAAAGAAATAAAGACTAAAAGTAAAGTTTTACACTAGTTAGTAAATTTCTAGACCGTATTCCCCAGCAACGGCGCCAAAATTTGATACGCCCAAATTACACCTTCAATAACAGGAGTAAGCGATCGTTGTCAAATATAGAACCCAACGAGGTTGGGGTCGAATCCCACAGAGAATACAATGAAGAAATATACTTAATAAGTGTAACACTCGACCATTAGTCTATATTTCAAGGGAAAGGGGAATATACTAATGGTTTGATTGTTGTTTATTTATTAAAGACTAAGAATGATTATATTATGTAAACTATTGGTGAATGGGACTAAGGTTGTGGTTCCAATGGAAAGTAATGCGATTGGGTATCAATTCAACTTATTTATATGCCTAAGTGCATTAAGCCAAGGGTTACGCGATTCTTGCCAAAAGTTTTCCAACCAAATTAGCAAATTTCATCCTAGGCTTTTCCAAGCCCTAGAATGTTTTATAAGAGAACACCCATGTAGCCTCAACTGGCTTTCCTATTCCTAGCTCAAGCTATTAGATGGATTTAATGACCCAAATTGTTGCTATTAACTCTTTTCCTAACCTCTACTTTCTTTTCCAAGCAAAGTAATGGTATTAAGACACAAGTAATGTTGTACACCATCACAAGACATTAATTCTTGAAGAGTTAATAGAAAACACCATTAGCATATAAATGTAGTATGAATCTGAAACCCAATCACATAACTAACACATTTGATCCCACAACCTTAGCTGAAAGATTAGCTACTAATATTCATTAAAGGTAAAGCAATAAAGTAAAGTGTATTCATAAATCTTACAAAAGTATTGGATGGAGAAGATGACAAAAGCCAAAAGGAATCTCTTAAAGGCTTCACCAACCAACAATAAATGAGCTCCACAAGAGTCTATGCTAAAAAACTGCAGAATGAATGAGTCCAAAACCCTAGAAAATCTATTTATAGAATGTCCAAAACGGGAACAATTTCTAGACAAAAATTCCCCTGCACATCTGGTGCGAATCGTACTTGGTGTCGCATGTGCAACCTGCGAGTCGCAGGTTGCACCACATCATCGCAGGTGTCGCGTCTTCAATCATCTGTTGAGCAGGATCTGCGACATAGGATGCGATTCGCATGTGGTGTCGCATGTGTTGTCGCATGTGTTGTCTTCTTTGTCCATCTCTGTCAACAGATGCTGCACCACTTGCGACTCGCATGCAATACCTGCGATTCGCAGGTGATGCCCTGGTTCAGTTCAGTTGGATTTTGCTTCATTTTGCTATATTTTGCTTCAAGTTACTTCCGACACATGTTATTCCACAAATTGACACAAAAACACGAGAAACGACATCAAAAGTACTTGGGGATTTACAAAAGACTAAGTAGTTGGCGTCGAATGTGCCGTAATTTCACGACACATCAACCGACGCAAATAGCAAAGTCGCAGCGGCCTTTCATCTCTACCAGGCCGTGTATGGCCATTACGGGAAAGGGAAATCAATGCTTCGTACCCCCTCAGCCAGATTCAACCGTGAAGCAGGTCATTTTTTTTGTTTTCTTCTTCTTTTTTCTGCTTGCATTCTGAAAGTCTTTAATAGACTTCGTCCATTTGTGAAACTTGAAATCTTTTTCTAATTAGCTTCTTTATCTTTGGGTACGAAATTTTAATGGGTTTTGTCCACTTCTTCTTTTTCTGATCAAGGTCTGAGATCGACAAATTCGAACGTTGTATCTGGGGTAGTGGTTGTTGAGCCTAAAAACATCCCGCATAATTTTCAATTTCTCAACCCCAGCAAACCCTAGCTAAACCCTATAAATAATCTCTAGTTGAGTCGTTTAGGGGAGTTCTTTTGATCACCGAAATTCCCTAAAAAATATTAATGTTTTCAGCCGCAAAATTCCCCCTACGCAAAGCATAAGTTTAGCCGCCTAAGAATACTCTGAAATATCAGTCCTTTTAGCCGTTATAATCTTGTTTTAATATTGAGTCAAAATATCAAGTCATTTTTGGTTTTGTTTGTCTTGGTATTGCTTCGAATCCGAGCATCGCGAGCTCGGATTTGGTAGTCTTCGAGGTAGATTGGAAACCCCCGCATCTCAGAATCGCTGCACCCGAAGAAGGTAATTCCCCTTCTCTTCTATGTTTTTGCATTTTTCTGTTTCTTAGTTGCTACGTGTTAGCTTAGTTTTTGTCATTTTCGTGATTAAGAATGTTTATGTGATGAGTTAGTTAGCTAAATAATGTTTCCCTGTGTTAGTTTAGTTTAATAGTTAAGCTTATTTATATGTCAGTTTTGGCTAGATTTATTTTGTTTTCTACATTAGTTTAGCCGAACTTAGTTCTAACATGTCTTATGTGTTGTTATAGCAATGTCTATCTCAGTTAAGCATGATTTAGTTATAAGTTTAATCTGTTTAGTTAAACATGCATTAGGAGCTATTTCAGGCCATTCTGTCTGCGCTGAATGTGTATTATATATTTGTTTGCTCTAGTTAATCATGATTTATATGTGTCTTGTTGGAACTGATTAGCTAGGGAGATTTACATGTTGCCATAATTTCACTGTGTTAGTATTAAGGTTTAGACATGATTTGATTCCGCTTGGTTAAACATGATAGTGCAATCAGCCAGTGTTTTTTTTATCTTGTTGCTTATCTGAGTTAAAAATGGATTCGAGACATGAGTAATAAATCTGAGTTTAGAAGAATATTGCTAGAGTTTAAGTTTCTGAACTTAATATGATCACTTGAGGAATAATTAGTAGAGTTAATACCCCCTCTTAGACCTATAAATGACTCAAACTGCTAATCATGCTAATGTTCGATAAATGGGCATAAGCTGGTCATTAATTTGTTTAACTTGTGATTACACATGTTTAGTGTTACCTCTGCCTGCTAGTTTGAATGTCTTTGTGGTCACATGGTGTTCGAAGTGATTAGTCAAACTGCAGCTGTATGTGTTCTAAATCTGCTGCCGTAATTCTCCCTTCCCTTTTTTTTTTTTTTTTTTTTTTTTGTATTGGAGGTTTATCTGTTCTGTGTTAGTTTGGGTTACTGCTTTCGTATAATTTGTATGTGTACTTCAATGTCTACAATGTGCTAGAATAGTCCGGTTCTAGGTGTGGGTTATATTTGTGCCTAGCTTGATTTAGTTAAAGGGAATAAGACTACATAAGCTAATTTAACTAGTTATTAAGCATGCTGACCATGTCAATAATGCTCTTATGTTTTGGTAACTAAATTTATTTGTTAGGTTAAATCAGTTCGGTTCGATATGGTCTAAATGTGTTGCATAAGTTAAATCTTGACTTAATGGCACGATCAATTCCAGTTAAGCACGTTTTCATGAACTAGTTTGATTCCATCCTATTCCAATAATAAAGCATGGTTCTTATAGACTGATTCTGTGTTATCAAGAATGATGTTATATGTTTCTTATTAACCAAATGTGAACCAGTTGATTATGTCTTATGTGCTATTTATAGTCTTAAGTAAATCTGACTTTGCTGTTGACTCAATTTATGTGATCAAGCACATGCATTTAAGCCTATGTCATTTCGAATCTATGTAAAAATATATGTTGTGACTATGGGTCTTTTGATTCTAATAGCATGGCCAGGATATTCAATCCCCTTTCCTTCAGACTAATATGCAAACTAATATTAACATTCGAAGCATGCCCATACTAGCTTAAAGTTGAACTCATAATCTTAGAAAGAATCTGGCAGTCTCTGTACTCTCACTAAAACTGCTCATTCTATTCCTGTCATGCTAGCATTGCCATTTTGAGATCAACATGCATTCAGTTTTGCTTTCACCTGTAGATAGTCTCGCCTGTACTTTCTTTGCAAACTTGCCCATTTTATCTGATTTCATATGGCATAAATTTCGGCTGCCAGCTCTCGTCTTGGGTTTGAATATTTTTCTCTAAGTGTCCTTTTATTGTGTATGTGCTAATTCAAGCTGTATACTTAGCTTCTCTATTTAAGCCTTAGCCTTTATTTAGATACTAATCCTTTTCCTTTCATTTTTGCATGACCACCGCATACGAGTCCGAGGGACTCGTTCTTCTTCCATACTCGGTGTTGGGCTAAAAGCCCAACGAAATCTTCTCCGTGTCCAACCCAGCCGCAGCAACGTATAAAATTTCTGCTGGGCCGAGGCCCAACAGCAGCGAAATCACAGCCGTCCCAAAATGGGCTGAGCCCATTTAACAGCATTTGCCCCTCTGTTTTTTTTTATGCCTTAATTTTGTATTGCACAATTAATACTTTACTTTGTTTATTTGTTTCCTTAGATAAAATGAACCTTAGCAAAATTAGTAGGTTTAGTTTTAGTAATGGGTAGTTAGTTTAAGGAAGACCAATGATTAATTCCCCAAGTTTCATTCTCTTTTATTCTACGTTAAAATTATTTATAATACCTATAATATTTATCTTTCTTAGAATAATTGATTTACAAAATAGCATGACCATATATTTTGAGTTAAGGGAATCATATTTTATACTTACTATCTTAAAATTTCAAAACGTCACTAATACGTAAATAGTAGCTTAAGTATATTTTATAAACATTGTTTCCAAGATTCATCCAGTTATACATATTTTTAGCCGAGCATAGTTAAATAAAGTTAGTAAAAGAGAAAGAAAACTCATCACCCTTTGAATCCTATTTATAAAATAAGTCTAGATTAAGTAAGCATATCTAATCAATTGAAATTTAAAGCCTCATTTATATTATTTTAAACCTTTTGCATTCTATTTATAAAATAAGTCTAGATTTTGTACACCACTATACTCATATTTTTTCCCGAGTTTAAATTGGCTAGGTCTTCTCTTAAAAGCTTCTATTTATATGCAAATCATTATATTTTGCAAGTCTCATTTTTAAAATAACATTATTATCTAAAGCTTAGCAATATTTATAGTTTATTTTAAATAGCATTTGAAGTCTCTTTTTGTGCAAATTATCCTACAAGTCTTGTTTTAAATAGCATTTTTATTTAAAGCCTTAGCATATTTTTTTAAAATCATATTTTAGACAGCGTTATTATATTTTCCTTTAAAACCTTAGTAATATTATAAGCCATTTTCTTAAAATTTAAGTACCTTAATTAATTAACTTAAGTTTGGCCGGATAACCGTAGTTACGGATCCTAGAGGATGCCTAACCCACCATTAACGGGGTTTAGTTAGCTTTACCTTAGTTAATAATTAGGTGCCCTAATTCACCTTAAATTCAATTAGGTGGCGACTCCTTAAAATAAAGCAAAATAGGAATCTCCAATATGTTGTACTCAATTTGGACCCGGTTTAAATGGGGTATAACATTGTATATTGTGTAATCTCCTATTTTAGGTTAGAATATTTTTGTATATAAACCAATTCAAGTAATGAAAAGAAAATATTTCCGACAGCTTTCTTACCAAATTGCTTGTTTTTATGCTTGCGTGCTACTACTGACATTAGCCACGGCCCAAATCAACACTAATAGAACCTACAGCATCACTAAAGGTGCCCGTGTCACAAAATGTCCTAAGCAGTGTGGAAACGTTACGGTTCCATACCCATTTGGAATTGGCTCAGGCTGCGTCTTGAATTCAGAGTTCGCGATGAACTGCAGCAAATCTAATGATGGCTCTGAGAAACCCCACATAGGAAGTAACATTATGGTGTATGACATCTCCGATGCTGAATTGCGCATCGCCAATTCCATCAGCTCGAGATGTTACAACTCCGACGGAACTATGCTCAATGAATCAAACGCTCCGACCATATTTTTAAAAGAGCCATATAGTTTCTCGCCGCTGAATAGCTTTGCCGTAGTGGGTTCCGATGAATACGCAACCACGACGGGGTCTAATAACCTTGGCTATAGCTGCAACACCAGCTATATGAACGAGAATGATATCATGGAAGGAGTGTGTATGGGCAAAGGCTGCTGCCAGCTGAGACATATAATTACGAGCTTGAAATTCTATAACACAACCATGTCTATTGTAGGAAACCGCAGCAATGTTTGGTCGTTTAGTCCATACGCGTATACATTTCTGGGCGAGGCAGATCACTTCAATTTCGGAGGTGTTGATGATCTAAAGGATTGGAATTTTTTTTAAGGAGGACAAAGGCCAGTGTTCCCATTGTCCTGGACTGGGCTGTCAGCTCTCATACTTGCATGCAAGCTTTAGTAAGCAAGGGTTATGCTTGCAAAGGAAATGGAAATTGTTGATTCAGACACTGGCCGTGGTGGCTACCGCTGCAGCTGTAAGCCAGGTTTTCAGGGCAATCCATATCTCACTCGTGGCCGTCAAGGTAGGACGATTCTCCCCACCCCACTTCCACCACTACACGCACAAAAAAATCTTTGGAAATATGTTTCACAGAAAATATGTTTCTAAAATTCAGTGTTTGATTTGTGAGTAGAAACTATTTACTAAATATTATATTTTAAAAACTATTCGGGTGTGGTGGGGCGGACTGAAGCTTTGTAAGAGGTCAATGGCAAAACAAGACTTTCTTCTAACAGCAACGATAATATTTAATAGAAAAAGAAGTTACTCAATTTCGCATGTACAAGAGCAAATGTGACCCTTTTTCCATCAGTATGATATTTAAGTTGTTTAATTTTCATAAAAATAAAAAATCAAAGGAAGCATTTTATGCGAAGTGAAAACTACTTTATGAGCACTCTATTTGTTTTACTCAAATAGGCAGGTTGAGCTAATTCAGACGGGTCAAAATAGGTTGAGTTAATAAACGGGCAGGCGAAAATTACTTGAGCTGAAATGATCTAACCCTGCCAGTATTTACCAAGTATTAATTTCTTTATTTGTAGTCTTATTATTTGTTTGAGTGCCTAAACAACTTTTTTCATTTATTATAGTTATATATAACATACCAAACAAAAAATTATTACTTTTTTAAAAATATTATGACAAAATTTCTCATGGATGAATTTGGGCCACACAACCCTCATTTAGATGGCTGAAATGAACGGGTCAAATTAGTAGTTGACAAATGGATGGGCTATTGACCCGCCCAAATTTGAGAAGGTTGAGCGGGTAATATCTTCCCTATCTTTATGGGCTACTTTTGCTAACCCTACTTTGATATAACGTGATCTACACATTTGGTTTTGCCAGATATTGATGAATGTGCTGATCCAAGTACCAGTTCATGTGAAAGGACCTGCATAAACATCACGGGGAGTTATAATTGTTCTTGCCCTAAGGGATATACCGGTGATGGTAAAAAGGATGGTCGTGGTTGTATTGCCCCCTCCTCTAATTTCCTATGGATCAAGTTCTCTCTAGGTAAATATCTTGAAAAACTTTCATAACCACAAAGACTAATACTCCCTCCCTTCCATTTTATGTGATGTTGTTTTAGTGTGCACATAGTTTTAGGAAGGAAATTCATTTTTTGAAATTCGTGGTCTTAACTATATATAGATGTTTGTGTGGCTATAATTAATCTCATTGAGGGTAAAATAATAGCCATAATTAATCTCATTAAGGGTAAAATAATAAATTTAAAGTTAAATTATTTCTAAATATATAAAATGTCATTCTTTCTTTAGGATAACTAAAAAAGATTATCACATAAATTGAGCGATAAGGAATATTATTTTCCATGCTAGAAACGACTAGGGAGCTTGGAGATCTATTTTAAACTCTTTTTGCTAACCAAAATTTGAAATTACATGTTTTTCTTATAGATAGTTCATCATACACGCACCACCACTACTAAAAACAAGAATTAGAAACGGACAAATGCTAGCTACACAACAAACTCAATCACTGATATTTGGCGCAAATATCATGTTTTGTGTCATTTTACATCCTACTCTTATGACTTTTATCGCTTAATTCATGATGCAATCGTCGTATTTGAACTTATGTCGTTATATTTCATGTGTATAGGTACGATGATGACAAACGATGGAAAATTGTGCTTAAAGTGATTGATTTTGGAGCATATAACGAGTAGACGAGGTGACGAGTCGAAGACCACAAAGGACGAACTAAAAGGAAAATAATTCGACTGAAGGGTCCGCTTTTCTTCCGCATCGCGTGAAGAAAGCGGACAAAAAAATCAGCCCAGGCATTATCTGCGGAAGGAAAACGGGAAGCCTCAGTACTTTGCGCGATCCTTCCGCGATGCAGAAGGAAAGCGGGGTTCTGCGCAAGCTTTCCCGGTTCGACTAGGATTAGATTTTCTTATTTTCTGCTTTTACCCTAGACTATATATAGACGTGTTATTAGTTGAAAACGGTGTGCTGGGATTATTCAAAGACTTGTAAGCCACCGTTCTATTTTTCTCTCTCTAGGTTTATTTTATTTTTCATCTTTTTCAACCCTAGATTATTCATGAATTCTTTTGTCTATGATCGAATCATGAATAGCTAAACTTCTTAATTCTAGGGTTGTGGCGAAAGACTTGGAAGTTGGTTTGATGAAAATTATTATCTATTGATTTTTCATATTTTGGGTTGCTTATTTATTCTTGATCTTAATTGTTTGATTATCTGGCCAATAGTTAGACACTATCTATGGTGCGCGAGTTGAACTTGAGAAAGGGAATTCACGTACGTAATAATAATAAATAGAGTTTGTTCGATTTAACCGTTTCGCTACTGAGGATAGAGATATACCCTTTAGCCCTACTTAGTTGAATACGGAGAAATAAATGCGTTCTTGTTACCTCTGTTGACCATAGAGATATAGGCGTTATAGTAACATCTACAGGCTTGTGAGTAGTTCGAGAGAATATCATAATGTATAATTCACCCGTCAACTAGTAACCCAGGAAATAAAATAGGTGAAATTGTCGGAGGATCAACTGGATTGTCGAAAGCCATGACCCTAGATATTTCTCTCATCTGATAATTCTTACAATCTTTGTCAAGATAGTCCCAGTCACAAAAACACCCATCACAAATTGTTTACTTTTCAGTTTTAGTTTAGCACAACAAACATCTTGATTTTCGCTTCCTTGAATAGTTTCATTCGACTTTGAATTAGATTAATAGTAGAATCTAAGTCTCTGTGGGATCGATATCTGGACTTAACAGTCTATATTACTTGTACGACCACGTATACTTGCGTGTGCGTTTGGGAGCAACAATTTTTTAGCGCCGCTGCCGGGGACTTAGCAGTATTATTGTTTTTCTAATATGGATTTTTGAATTTCTATTCAAGTTTTTATTTATTTATTATTATTTTATTTTATTTTTAATTTAATATTTTGGTTAGCTTGCTTGACATGGCATCTTGGAGGAAAAATTGGTCGAATATTGGTTGTTCCTATTTTGGTGATCCTTGTCTGATTTGTGGAGGACCCCACTTATGGCAACACTGTCAAAATATTTCCGGGAATGGGTTGTGTGCACCTTCCCAATATTTTGAGTGGAATATTTGTAATATATGTGGTGGTCAAGACGGTCATTCGAATGGTTGTCCTAACTCTTACTCCCCATCATCGAGCCCCTATTATGATTCTCCTGTTATTTGTGATGTTGACAGGAGTAACGAAGTGGAGGATGCGGAAAGTCTTGCTCGGGTTAGCGATATGATGAAGCAAATAGGGGAGCAAATGATAGAGCATGATGCATTAATGAGAGAGCAAAACACAGAAATGTGGAAAGCCATAGAGAGGATTCGTACCAAACTCACATAGATGCAGGCCGAGGCCGAAACTTGTAATGATCTACAAGTTACAGGCTTAGTCAATACTCAAGACGAACCTCAAACAGAAGAAGACAGCGAGTTCCCACAAGTAGATAGCTTTGAAGAAGCAGAGATAGTGAGCCAATCTTGGCTAACAGAACAAGCTCAACAAATGAAATTTCATGGGTTTCTCCATGATGGTCTTATAAACATGGATACACAACTGATAGAAGGTAGAATTGAACTCGGACAAGAGATAGACCAATTTGGCTCAGATATCCATGGCTTGCAGGCACAAATGAATAAAAAGGTTGAGGCGTCTGATGCCCAACTACATATTACCTTGGATAGTGGCCCGCATGTGGAGCAGATAGAGGAATTCCAACCATTCGATCGGATCTTTGTTGATGATGTCATTGTTGAGGAGGTATACAAAAATGAGGATGTCAGATATAATGCGGTTTTAGAGTTAGGGCGTGTTGGTCCTCGTTCTAAACATTTTTCTACATTATGCGTGGTTGGCGAAATGGAAATCGAGCCTTCCACGCTGATGAAGAAGTGTATAGATGAGGAACAAGAGTCTTACATCCTGAAATTTGCCACACCGAAAAGACAAAGCGACATTCCTCACTTAAGGGCCAAGAAGTTTAAGAAACGATATTTATTGCCTGGTTCCTTTATTTTCACACCACCGCCCCAGAAGCGTGATAGAAAATTGGATGCAAAATTAGAGGTGAAATTCATAAGTTCGAGGTGGAGGAAAAAGTTGATTCATGTCGTGCCATGACGATTAGGGGAAGTCTGAGTACCCAAAGTTGAAAGTTGAGAAGCATGCCAGAGTTTTAAGTGTGGGGTCATTCGCCCCTTGATGATGAGAGCATGTTGCTAGCTAGGCCCTAGTGGGCCCCAGGGAGTATTTCTTACCTTGCTTGCGCTTTTTTTTTTTCAAATATATATGCATTGAGGGCATTGCATAATTTTAAGTGTGGGGTGGGAAAATACGTCCCTGGTTTGTATCAACATGTTTTGAGGTTGCGAATGATGATTAGTATGCCTTAGGATTTTTTTTTTATGCCTTTTTTTTTTGGTAGTTTTGCATCTTAGTATCGAAAAAAAAATTAGAAAAAGTTGAAAAAAAATTCAAAAAGGTTTTATTTTCCTTATTTTTCTTTGATAACTTCTTAAGTCCCTCATTAGTAGGCATTCATCATCCACCCCCTTTGGTTTTCTTATGGCCTCGATTCTTTCCCGAGGGGGGGCCTTTGAACCGGGCGTAGGTAGATTTTTCTTTTATAGTCATAGAAAGGGCTTTTCCTTATGACGGGTGGATGACAACCTGCTTGAGGGAAAATTAGTCCTTAGGATAGGTGTATTCAAATGCTAGGTGCACGGGTTAGGTGAAGTATTGGCATATGAGTGATCTTGAAAGTTGTTGTGAAAACATGCCATGAAATTGTTTCACTTTTCTTGAAAGCACTTGAAAATGGTTTTTGTTTGACTCGTATGACCCAGTTGGCATTGTTGAGTTTCATTGTTGTTTGATTCGAGGGACAACCGGATCCCTCTTGCGTTGATTGTGTGCCATGTGTGAGTAAGGTTTTGCATTTGATTCCATGTTTGGTATTGAAGTCTAGAACTTTCCCTGTGTGTCCACAAAGCGAAATGAAGTTCGGTTGAGCCTAGAAAATTATAGAGGCGTTTCTTTGATTAGTCACTAAAAATACTAAAAAGTTATCCCACCAACTTGCAAATAGCACACTAGTTAACCCTTTTGAGCCTTTAGCCTTTTCTTTGATAGCAGTTAATTAGCCTTCGTTCTATAAAACTTGAAATTTGATCCAAATACTCTATGAGCACTTTAATCATTTACATGTATAACGGGAGTTGGGATGTGAAATAAAGAGGGGAAGTGGTTGTTAATTGTAATCTAGGAAGACAATGGGAACACCGAATGAACTGAACTAATTCACTTGTTAGTTGGGAATTGAAAGAAAAAAAAAAGAGAAAAGAAAGAAATCTGAAAAAGACAAAAAAAAATGTAGCGAAAATGTTTCCCTTCTAACTTGTGTAACTTTTAAAAAGAGTGGTGCTTAAACAAAGAAAATGGGTGAATTGGGAGAAATTTAAAGGTTGGTTGGTGTTGAATAAGGGCTAATGAAGAAATTGTGCAAGAATGATAAAAGTATATGTATTAAAGTGCTTAGGGAGGTTAGTCACTATTATCCAAATAATTCCTACCAGTCCCTTAGCCTACATTACAACCCTCAAAGTCCTACTTGATTCTAGGTTCGTCTTACTTGTATTAGTGGAGTGGTTACACTACGGGCAAGCCTATGGTATGTCGTATTTTACATGTGATATTCTTTGTGAGAGTGAGCGTACTTATTGATCTCAGGTCCATTGATTTAAACATATGTGATTCTTGAGAGATATGGACTACTTTATTTTGGTGAGGGCACCTAATTAGCAATAGAGTGGTGAAGTGTTCATCTCTTGATCGTAAGGTTTCTTACATGCTTTAAAGTGGTGTCGTTGGGTCAATTGGTTTTAAAAGTGAAGTGTTTTTTGGAAGGTGGTCCTTGGTGCCAACCATTGAAAGTTTTAAATCTTTGGCATGACTTTCGCAACTTGGCTCATTGTTTTGGTTTTGAAAATTTTCTTTTGAGATAGTCATTCTAGCCGAATCCCGTTGCAGACCTGTTTGAATGAGTTGAGCTAGAAGTGTAGTTTGGTGTTGGTTTGAGTTTGCTCGAGGGAGAGCAAAGTCTAAGTGGGGGTGGTGATATTTGGCACAAATATCATGTTTTGTGTCATTTTACATCCTACTCTTATGACTTTTATCGCTTAATTCATGATGCAATCGTCGTATTTGAACTTATGTCGTTATATTTCATGTGTATAGGTACGATGATGACAAACGATGGAAAATTGTGCTTAAAGTGATTGATTTTGGAGCATATGACGAGTAGACGAGGTGACGAGTCGAAGACCACAAAGGACAAACTAAAAGGAAAATAATTCGACTGAAGGGTCCGCTTTTCTTCCGCATCGCATGAAGAAAGCAAACAAAAAAACCAGCCCAGGCATTATCATCAGGCTTTCCTTCCGCATCGCAGAAGGAAAACGGGAAGCCTCAGTACTTTGCGCGATCCTTCCGCGATGCGGAAGGAAAGCGGGGTTCTGCGCAAGCTTTCCCGGTTCGACTAGGATTAGGTTTTCTTATTTTCTGTTTTTACCCTAGACTATATATAGACGTGTTATTAGTTGAAAACGGTGAGCTGGGATTATTCAAAGACTTGTAAGCCACCGTTCTATTTTTCTCTCTCTAGGTTTATTTTATTTTTCATCTTTTTCAACCCTAGATTATTCATGAATTCTTTTGTCTATGATCGAATCATGAGTAGCTAAACTTCTTAATTCGAGGGTTGTGGCGAAAGACTTGAAAGGGTTTGATGACAATTATTATCTATTGATTTTCCATATTTTGGGTTGCTTATTTATTTTTGATCTTAATGGTTTGATTATCTAGCCAACAGTTAGACACTATCTGTGGTGCGCGAGTTGAACTTGAGAAAGGGAATTCACGTACGTAATAAGAATAAATAGAGTTTGTTCGATTTAATCGTTTCGCTACTGAGGATAGAGATATACCCTTTAGCCCTACTTAGTTGAGTACGGAGAAATAAATCCGTTCTTGTTACCTCTAATGACCATAGAGATATAGGCGTTATAGTAACATCTACAGGCTTGTGAGTAGTTCGAGAGAATATCATAAAGTATAATTAACCCGTCAACTAGTAACCCAGGAAATAAAATAGGTGGAATTGTCGGAGGATCAACTGGATTGTCGAAAGCCATGACCCTAGATCTTTCTCTCATCTGATAATTCTTACAATCTTTGTCAAGATAGTCTCAGTCACAAAAACACCCATCACAAATTGTTTACTTTTCAGTTTTAGTTTAGCACAACAAACATCTTGATTTTCACTTCCTTGAATAGTTTCATTCGACTTTGAATTAGCTTAACAGTAGAATCTAAGTCTCTGTGGGATCGATATCTGGACTTAACAGTCTATATTACTTGTACGACCACGTATACTTGCGTGTGCGTTTGGGAGCAACAATCACTAATCTTATTTAGTGACAGATTATCAAAAAACGTTTGTTAGCTACGAGCGATTTTGGGACGAAGTTCATAGCTAATTTCAATTTTTTGCTATTGCACATATGGCAAAGCAGTACTTTTTAAATTGTTTTCCCATATTACTTGTATTTTTTATTAAGAATTGAAAGACCTCCAAATTTTTGGTATATATGATGATTATGATCTAAGAACAAGATCTACTCAATTTTTTTCCAAAAATCCCAAGAACATGCTTTCGTATGTTTGAAATAGGAACTAGGAACACCAATTTATTAGCATATGCATTCAATAGTAATCTGTACTTTTGATCTAGTTGAAGTAAACAATAAAAAATAAATTCCACTAATTATTCAGGCAGCGGAATTGGCTTTATCTCCCTGGTGGTTGGGATAGCTTGGCTCTATTTCAGCATCAAGAAAAGAAAATCGATCAAAATCAAGGAGAAATTCTTCACACAAAATGGTGGTTTTCTATTGAAACATAGAATCTCCACTAATGAAGGAAGTGCGAAAGCAACAAAAATATTTACATCCGAGGAGCTGAAGAAAGCTACAAATAATTATGCCAATGACAAAATTCTTGGTCGTGGTGGCTACGGGATTGTATATAGAGGTGTACTACGTGATAATTGCATAGTTGCCATTAAAAAAATCTAGAATTGTGGACGAGAGTCAAATTTAGCAGTTTATCAATGAGGTGCTTATTCTCACTCAGATCAACCATCCAAATGTGGTGAGGCTCTTTGGATGTTGTTTGCAAGATGAAGTTCCTTTATTGGTTTATGAGTATGTCTCTGAGGGAACTCTTTACGAGCACATTCACAACCAACGTGGAACGGGTTGGTTAACTTGGCAAAATCGTTTGAGGATTGCAGCAAAGATAGCCACGACACTTGCTTACCTTCATTCATTTGCATCCATGCCTATAATTCCTAGGGACGTTAAGTCTGCCAACATATTGTTAGAGAGTGTTTACACAACTAAAATGGCAGATTTTGGAGCTTCGAGGTTAATGCCTTTGGATCAAACAAATTTGGCTACGTCAGTTCTAGGGACATCAGGGTACTTGGATCCTGAATATTTCCGCACAAGTCAATTGATAGAGAAAAGTGACATTTACCGCTTTTGGAGTGGTTATGGAAGAACTTTTGATAGGGTTGAAACCTATTGTTAGAGCTAGAAACGAACAGGACAAGAATTTGGCCGATTATTTTATTTTGTCCATGAATAATAATAGCTTGTTTAATATTATTGATTGTTGTGTTTTGTGGCAAGGGAGTGTTGAGCAACTCCAAAAGATGGCTGAGCTGGTGAAGAACTGTCTTCAACTGCACGGAGAAGATAGGCCTACAATGAAGGAAGTGGCTATTGAACTTGAAGGATTGAAGAAGTTAACTGGAATCTCTTGGTCTAATCATCAACATGGACAGGAAGAGAATGATCAGGATGAATTATCAGATCTTTACACATTTCCAATTAACTCCTATGGAAATACCCCCAATTCAGATAGGTCTCCTATCATGCATCCTAAATACAGTCCAAGTTAATCCAAAATCTAGGTCACTAATAAAGGCATTAGATTTTTTTTTGACAATAATAATGGCATTAGATTTGCCTCTTAATATCCTCTCCCTATGTGTTCTTCCATATTGAATGTTCTAATGTTGGTTCCTATCCTTTATCTTCTCAATTTAGATTTTCCTTTGCTTTCAGCGGTTCTCTTTTTCTTCTTTTACAACTTGTTTGGATTGTTGTTACCTACTGTATTGTATTGTGTTGTTAGTTTAAATACAATGTTTGTTTTGATTGTTACATTAATTTTATTGTATCGTATCGTTAAATCCATTGTTACGTAACGACAAAAAGTCTCATTTCATATAATGACCGATTTGGTGTTATCGCGTGGTTACCTTGTTTATTTTCTCATTTTGTCTAAATTATTTTTATCACCTCTAATAATCATATTTTATTCTTTATCATACTTTTTATGATAGCTCTATATTGTACGCTACATTTCTTATAGGTTTATTCTTCAAATTGTTGATGGCTAACATTATGTAACGATGTAATCTATCCAAATGTTGTATTCATCAAAACAATACAATACAATTTACACCATTCATTTTAAAAGGAGATATGTGTCATTCATCCAAGTAAGAACTTGAGTAAACAGAGAGGAGCCAAACCTGCAACTTGCATGTTAAATCATATTATTATAAAAGTGGAAGATCCTTGTTATACCCCTTTTTAAACGGGTCAAATCGGAGTACAACATATTGGTGATTCCTATTTGTTTATTTTAAGGAGTCGCCACCTAATTATTTTAACGGTGAATTAGGACACCTAATTTATTAACTAAGGTAAAGCTAAACTAAACCTCCGTTAATGGTCTACTTAATTAGTGTGATTCTAGGTAAGGGTTCTAGACATCCTAATGGGAAGGTCTTAGGCATCCATTAAGATCCGTTAAACACGGTTACCGTACAAACTTAGGTTAATTAATTAAGGCCTAAAAATGCAAATATAACATTTTAAATATTTAAGAAAATAGCTTGTAAGTGTTGCTAAGGTTATAAATGGAAATGTAATAATGCTATTTAAAATGAGACCTGTAGAAAGATAATAATTTGCATAAAAGACTTTAGTTGTAAGTAAACTAACGAAAATGTGAGATTGTGCAACGTTTTATAAATATTTAAAATAACTCAATGGCTAGGTATTAATTGATTTTAACAACTTAAAAAAAATATATTGAATGACCAAATAAGATAGATAAATGGCTAGTGCAAATTTGAAAAAAAATAACTTTATAAATAGACCTTTCTTGGCTAATTTAGGCACTTGGCGAGAATGAAGGCTTCGAAAACATTGAAAACTTATTTTTTCTTTCAAAAAGATGCATTAAAATACTTCCATTATTATATAGAAATAATGCCCATTTTTCTTTCAAAGATATACTAAAATACTTCGTAAAATGAATTAAAACATTTCCGTTATTATATCAAACTACCGTCCGTTTTTCCTTTTTATAGATATACTAAAACATTTCGCGAAATGAACTAAAAAAAGAAAGATTTCCATTATTATATAAGCTAACGTCCGTTTTTCCCTTTTAAATATATACTAAAATATTTCGCGAAATGAACTAAAAAGAAAGATTTCCATTATTATATAAACTAACGTCCCAATTAACCCCACTAGATTAATTATTCTAAAGTAGCTAAAATAATCACCTACAAACATAATTAAATTAAGCAAATATAAGATATGCTAAAAGAACGCAGCAGTCTTTCTCATTTTTTTTCCTCCTTATATTGCATCGGCTTGGTCATTTTCCGAGGGGAGAAAGAGAAGTTCGAATAGAGAAGTTAATCCTGATCGTCACTGGATTTATTTCAGCCGAATTCGGTGAACTAGGAACACGGAATGGAGCAATGAAATCGTTTGATCTCGCGGCGAAATCGAGTCTCATTTGAGACTCCTCGCAATCCCCTTCTTCGGGTGCAGCGAAGTGGGTGCGGGGTCTCCGATATACACTCGAAATAGCTACAACCTCCGAGTTTGCATGCACTTGGATTCGAAACAGTAACAGGAGCGAAAATGAGAATAAAAGAAACGATTCGGTACTTCGAATATCAAGAAGAAGTGAGTTAATATTTTTAGGGGGGATTGAGGCGGCTAAAAAAAGAACTCTCTCAAATGACTAAAGAAACGATTATTTATAGGAAAGCATCTAGGGTTTTGCTGGGGTTCAAAAATTTGGGCGGGATTTTCAGTCCAATTCCATTCAAATCAAAACGTTAAAATGCCTTGCTATGTCATCGGATCAGAAAAAAAGGAGAATGAGACAAAACCCATTAAGGGTTTTCAGATGAAAAGCAGAAAAGAGGGGGAAGAAAACAAACTTACCCTCTCTTCAAAGGTTGAATCCGGATGGGGAAGGACGGAATCATTAATTCCCTTCCCCAAAATGGCATGCATGGCCTGTATTCATGAAAGAGCTCTGTGAATCTACTGTTTGCATCGTTGAAGAGAGAGAGGAAGAAGAGACAAGAGAGGCGCGGCTGGAAGAGATTAGGTTAGGGAAACCGAGTATAATTGTTTTCGTGGGCAGGGTCAGTAGGTTAGCGGGTAGTGGGCTGCTGAAAGAATATGGACTGGGTCGGGTTGTTGAATATTTTGGAGTAATTAGATGGGCTGACTAGTAATGGGCTGGTCCGACAAACATTAATGGGCTGGTCTGCATTCTTTAGTTAATCATATGTTACCGCGTGCTAAACATATTTATTAGTACTCAGATAAGATTACGCGATATCGTAATAGTCGTGCGATAACATTTATAAAGTATGAAAATAAGTAGTAAAATAAATGTGATGCGTTTTCGCGTAAGATGCTTTTATAGGAAAGCTGAAAAATGATCATGACGATCATAGTATTAAGCGAGGGTAATATGATGAAAATGATACTAATAATAATAATAACAGTCGTAATAATAATAATAATAATAATAATAATAATAATAATAATAATAATAATAATAATAATAATAATAATAATAATAATGACAATAATAATGATGGCGGTAATAATAGCGATAATAACCGATGACTGTAGTTGGATAATGGAAACGACGACATTAATGAAAGCTAAATTGTAATAAAATATAAATAATCGTTCTTAAATTATCAAAAATATTAGAAACGCGAATAACTGTTTTGGGAAGAAAGGCGGGACAAAATTGGGTGTCAACAACTTGTCCCTCTTTGACCGGTAATGATGAAAGAATTTTCGGGCAAAGACGTTGACTCAGTAGCCTATTTTGTCCCAACTAAAACATTTTGGGGGACTAAGGGTAAAGAAAATTTGAGAGGATTATGGCCGAACTCCGGTATCCGAGTTGCCTACATATCTCGGGTTGCACGAGAATCAGGCCGTGTGTAGTTCGGAGATAACTACGACACCTATGAATTCAAGTCCCGATTGGTGCGAATCTTTAAAGATATTGTCCCAATGTCGAATTATGATGACACTGAGTATTATGATCGAACTTGAGAATTTTGAAATATGAATATATGAACTCGATGATCGGTTATTGAATGTAAGCGAAATATTTGGGGTTGGAGACGAGTGTTCGAGGTAGATCCTTGACCCTAGTCGGGAAGTCTGATTATCCTTCCCAACAAATTGCCCCAGTTCGCTGCCGAAGAAATAGTTCCACGTTGCGTTAAAGATCCTGTGAAACTTAAACTAGATAAAATAGTTAGCAAATAAATATTGGAGTAAAGCGATGTAAAATAGCCTTAGCTGAGGCTAATGCAAATGAGGTTTTAGGCCGATGATTCATGAGAATGATGCCTTTGGCGATGGTTAATGAAAATGAGGCCTTAAATCAGATATGAAGATGAGGTTATTTAAACCGAATGATTTATGAAAATGAGGCTTTCTAAGCCGGCATAATGAGGTTTTCCTTTAAAACCCAATGATTGATGAAAATAAGGTTTTTCAAACCAACATGATTCATGGTGCAAAGCATTTGTGCAGTGAATTTTAAAGCATTTGTGTGGTGCATGTGCGTATGCAAGCGTTTATGCGAAGCAGATGAAGGCATTTGTGCAATGCGTATGCGGTGCAAAGCATTTTGAAGGCATCCATGCAATGTATGTGCGATGCATTTGAAAGCTGTATTGCAATATGCGTGCGGTGTATTTGAAAGCATTTATGCAGAGCATTTTAAGGCAGTGGTGCAATGCATTTTCGGTGCATTTGAAAGTATTCACGTATAGCATCTGAAAGCGATAGTGCTATGCTTGTGCAGTGCATTTAAAAACAGTAGTGCAATTTATGTGCGGTGCGTTCGGAAGCATTTATGCAGTGCGCTTGTAGGGCATTTGAAAGTAGTAGTGCAATGCGTGTGCAGTGCGTTTGAAAACATTTATGCAGGGCATTTGAAAGCAATAGTGTATGTGCAGTGCATTTGAAAGCATTTATGCGAAGCATTTGAAAGCAGTAGAAAATATCTGTGTGTCGATACATTTGAAAAATCATTTGTAAGACTTAAACATTAATTTATCATAAATTCCGAGAATTATCGACATTTGAAAGGTATAATTTCTCTTAAATATTATAAGGAAACTCAAACCGTTCGACGCGTAGTCCTTGCAAGGCTGTAAACATTATATATTTCAGCTTCCGCAATTTGAAAACCTGCACTCAAAGAAAATTTGTAAGTTTCGGGGGAGGTTGATTCGCGTTGACTTTGAAGATCCGGGTCCTGATGCTTCATGCTTCCAATTTGGTCTAGACTTGTAACCTCCACCTATTTCTAAGTCTTGGCCAATTAACAAAACTATTTGATTGAAAATATTATTTCAAAAGGAAATATGCATAAATTATGGTAAATATGTATATAGTGATAAATAATTTCTGCTGAACTTGGAACTGTGACACATTGTGAAACAAAGCGAATGCCCTTTCTCCGAATTCTTTCCTTTGTCTGATGACTCTGTTGACCATATACTCTTTCATGTCTCTCGATGTCGTCTTGCAATGATACCCTTAAAATTGTCCCAGTTTCTGGCACAAGAGGATGTTGAACTTTTATATGACGAAACCGAGCCTTATATAGGCTGCCTATGTATCCCACTAAGGGAATCAGGTCAAGCGTAATTCAAAACATACAAGGCAAAATAAAATTTAAGATTTTCTAATAATGTGACCGAGGCCTATGTAGACCGCCTACGTATCCCACCGCGGGAATCAAGTCAGGCGTAGTTCATATTACAAACAAGTGGAAATTTTGGAAATTTCTATCTTAAAAGACCAAACCCGATATAGGTTTCTTACGTATCCCGCCGAGGGACCGTAGCTTCATTACATAGAAAGGCATTACAAGATATTGAAAATAAATGAAAAACTCCTAGACGTAGTATCTTTTGACGGCAGCTGCATTGATAGATTTCGGCCACACTTCGCCATCCATTTCTGCTAGAATTAGTGCTCCTCCAGTCAGTACTCGATGAACCATGTAAGGCCCTTGCCAATTAGGTGCAAATTTTCCTTTAGCTTCATTTTGGCATGGGAATATGCGCTTCAATACCAATTGCCCCAGTTCAAATTGTCTCGGTCTTACCTTCTGTCACACCCCTTTTTGCGCCCCCGCGCTATAAACGCGCAGGTTTTTATTATTAAAGGGTTTTTCCATTTGAAGTGACGGTTTTGAAAAGGGATTATTTTATTTACAGAGTCGCCACTTGGAATTGAGTTTTGGTGTTCCAAGCCACCTTATGAATCCCTAATCAAAAGAAAATGACTCTTTTATTATGGTCCGCGAAAATAGAAGACCGGGTAAGGAATTCTGTTGACCGGGGAGAAGGTGTTAGGCATTTCCCGAGTCCCGTGGTTCTAGCACGGTCGCTTTATCCACTTATACTTAGCTTAAATTAATTTTGGATATTTTATGTATCCGAGCCTTGATTTGCTCGTACTTTTATTTGTTGAACCTTTTATTGGTTTTAACTCGGATGCGTAACCGCATTCCGGATCTTTTAAGCGTCTCAAAATAAGATGCATAACTGCATTCTTAGTCGAAACAAGATTAATTATTAAAACGAGTTTAGCCAAGGTGCGTAACCGCATCCTTGAGTTATTAAAAAAAGGTCTCGAAATAAGATGCGT
This sequence comes from Lycium barbarum, assembly GCF_019175385.1. Lineage (NCBI taxonomy): Eukaryota > Viridiplantae > Streptophyta > Magnoliopsida > Solanales > Solanaceae > Lycium > Lycium barbarum. The sequence continues at coordinate 113,929,149 of NC_083344.1, read as the reverse complement.
AACCTCATTCTTAATCGAAACAAACGTCTTAAAACGTGCCTAAAGCTCGTCTAGCGTTAAAGGCAATTATTTGTCTCTAAAATCTGAGACTTAAAATTATTTTAGTCATTTTTTTTACTCTTTGACAACGAGTTTTGAATAAATTCGCAACCCATCTCGCTCCCTTACAATTGGTTTTAACGCTCTTTTCTTTTATACTTGACAACGGGATTTGAAATAAATTCGCATCCCAACTCGCTCATCGCACAATTAACTAACTAATTCGAGCCTTAGATATTTGTTGAGGCTCAAACTACCGTATGCATCTAATATTAAATTCCGGAACACGCAGCTCGTAGTCAACAAAAATGTGAATATATTCAAGTGATTAAACAAAAATGTCCAAGTAATGTAGATAAGAGGTATGGAAGCCAAACAATAAATACCATATCATGCTTTAAAGACTTTCACGTTAACTTCCACAATTCCAAACAAATTCAAACCTTAAACCAACATTTTGCAACTAACTATTAAAATTTTAAACATGCTAAAGTCCACTGGAAATCAGTAAATTAATTAAGCACCAAACTTGGAGAATTAAATACGAATATGAAGATACTAAACAAAACTAATGCCATTTATTTTCACAAACAAAACTACATGTAGAATCAAAACAAACACCATATGAATATTAACGTTTTTACTTTTTTATTTTTTTATTTTTACAAAACACTAATACCCAACAAATCATCTACACAAGCTCAAACAAATATTGGCAGGATATTGTACTCACGGTATAAGAAGTAAAGAACTGATCCTCCTATTTTTATTAAACCAACTAAAACATGATCCATTTAATTCTTGAATAAGATGATACTTAAATCAAATATAGACCAACTAAATTTCAAACTAATTACTGAATAGAACGTTCAAACATAAGAGTAGTCATCATGCAACTAACTAAATGCTATTAGCAAAAAGCATCATTAAAAAAAAAAAGCCATCAATATACACCAAATTCATGTAAGATAAAAAATGAGGGATGAAACAAAAGAGAAGGAACTAGACCTTCAATGGAGCTAATATGCTTCTTCAATATCTGTGAAAGCACCTTTGGTGTTATAGTTAAAAACAATGAACAGAATCCGACGAGTAAACTTACACCCACGAATGAAATCGCGACCGACCAAAAGACCACGACCGGAAAGCCTCGACGTCGCAATCAAACGGCACCTCGACTCATCTGTTGAGATCGGGCGAAGAAAAATGCAGATGGAATGACACAGTTCTTAATGGGGTTTACATGGTTGTTATGATGCTAAGAGAGCTACTGATTTTCCATCGAAAATCTGGGTGAGGAACTTAGTGTTTGTATCTTGAAAGGGTGCTTTATCTTGTAAGGATGATGAAGCCAAGGTGCTATGGTATTAAGATGCTGTGCCTTTTATTTTCTATAGCTGCTGACGTTTTTTCATGAAGAAGAACAAGTGCTTGGTTTAGGTTTCTTGCGGCTGATTGATTTTTGTGTGTATGTTTCTAGGTTTAGGATATAGTCTTTATATGTAGGGTATGAAAAATGATGAAAAGGCTTTTTAGGTCCATGAGCCTTGGCATGGTGCACATGGATTTTATAATATAAAGGAAATTTGTTTTTTTGTTATTTTAATAAAAAACATATATCTATAAAGGGTGCATGTGGCATATGTGTGTAGGTGAGGTATTTAAAATTGAGTGGTCCCCACCCTTTTTCCTTTTATCTGTTCCTATGCGTGAAATAACCTATGATTAACAAATGAGGACATAAAATATTATTCCTACTAAATTAAAATAGCAAGATTAAAATATGTACTCACTCTATATTTATTTATTAAAACTTTTAACTTCGAAATTAAACTAAAAATAGATAACACATTTTCGGACATTTTTTTTCTTTTTGTACTAATAAAAATAAAATGAAACTAAACATATATCCTAAACTGTGACTCTATTTTTGTGGTTTTCGAATATTCAAATAAGACCTACTAAACAAAAATAAAACCAAATAAAATGTCCAAACCGTATTTAAAGGAAAATTTAGATACTAGAAGGTGAAACACCTCAGGGAGGGTCAAAAATCACGTGTCTACAGCTGCGCCTGTTTGATTGGGAACACGAAGAGTTTTCAAACAAACAAGTAGGCAAAGATACTAGTTTGACCCTACCGTTGTTCTAAACGGAAGGGAAAGAAAGAAGATGCTGCACCCGAGCCCTGGTTTTGGGCATCCTACATATCCAGGGTTATAAAGGAATCAGGTCACGTGTAGTTCAAAAGTAAGAAGGGAGATGAAACATATTGAGGTGAATAGTCGAGCGAGGTCCTGTCGAGGCTCCGGTACGCGGTCCTATTATTACATCAAATGAAAGACAAAAATGAAAAAGAAATACAAGCACAGGATCCTAGCTATGGAGCTTCTCTTGAATCTTGACCTGAATGTTCATGTTTTCCCAAGTGTGAGATAAACACTTCGATCTCGAATTGAACTTAAAAGTAAACTCCATGCTTCAGGCGGGGTCCTGATCTTGAAATTGAAAAGCAGTTGAATGTTGACCCTATTATTTAGGCGGGCTCCTACTATTTCTAACTGAAAGTACACCCTATTCTTCAGGCGGGCTCCTGAATTTTAAATTGAAAGATGTCTCTATTATTCAGGTGGGTTCCTGAACTTGAAATTGAAAGGTGGCCCTATTCTCCAGGCGGGTTCCTGATCACCCCATTCTTCAGGCGAGTCCTGACTTGCTCCCATTTTTCAGGCGGGTCCCGACTTGCTTCCATTCTTCAGGCGGATCCTAACTTTCCTCCCATTCTTCAGGCGGGTCCTGACTTGCTTCCCATTTTTCAGGCGGGTCCTGACTTGCTTCCCATTCTTCAGGCGGGTCCTGACTTGCTTCCCATTCTTCAGGCGGGTCCTGACTTGTTCCCATTCTTCGGGCGGGTCCTGACTTACTTCCCATTCTTCGGGCGGGTCCTGACTTGTTCCCATTCTTCGGGCGGGTCCTGACTTGCTTCCCATTCTTCGAGCGGGTCCTGACTTGCTTCCCATTCTTCGAGCGGGTCCTGACTTGCTTCCCATTCTTAGGGCGGGTCCTGACTTGCTTCCCATTTTTCAGGTGGGTCCTGACTTGCTTCCCATTCTTCAGGCGGGTCCTGACTTGCTTCCCATTCTTCAGGCGGGTCCTGACTTGTTCCCATTCTTCAGGCGAGTCCTGACTTCTTCCCATTCTTCAGGAGGGTCGTGACTTGCTTCCCATTTTTCAGGCGGGTCCTGACTTGTTCCCATTCTTCAGGCAGGTCCTGACTTGTTCCCATTCTTCAGGCGGGTCCTGACTTGCTTCCCATTCTTCAGGCGGGTCCTGACTTGCTCCCATTTTTTAGGCGGGTCCTGCATATCATCAAAGACAAACAACACGAACAAAATTTTCTGCCCCAGTTTACACTAGGAAAATTTTTGTGAGTGTTAGCAAAATCATAAACTCTTTGTAAGATAATTCAATGATGTAAGTAAAATCAAACGCTCTAACTAGGAAGTGCGTCTCCTAGAGGTAAAACTGAAAATTCTAACTAGGAAGTGCGTCTCCTAGAGGTAAAACTGAAAATTCTAACTAGGAAGTGCGTCTCCTAGGAGTAATGGTTCAATTTAGGAAGTGCGTCTCCTAAAAGAAAAACCTAAAAGACCCAAACTAAGAAGTGCGTCTCTTAGGGGTTAAAATTGAAAGACTCTGACTAGGAAGTGCGTCTCCTAGGAGTAAAGGTTCAAATTAGGAAGTGCGTCTCCTAACAGCAAAATGTGAAAGACCCCAGCTAGGAATTGCGTCTCCTAGGGGTTATAATATAAATAATTGAAAAATTGATTAATTTTTGTTGCTTTCAAACCTATGTTGTGCCATTGCCTTTGGTGTTGGCAATTTGAGGAAATGCGCCCTTCGAATATTCGGGCTCTGAAGCCTCTGATTTGAAGATAACACCCATTCCTGTTTCAAACAAAGAAAATTTGTGAGTTTAAAAGCATGGTGGTTGGTTTGTGGCCTTGGATTTGAGGATCTTTGCCCCATGCAGCTCTGATTTCAACCTATCTCGATAACCTTTTTCATACATCTCAAACCTCAAACCTCAAAATAAATGTATAGTACTCGTATTTCAACAATCATCGAACTTTTGAGTTAACCATGAATCCAAATGTCTGTCAATCGTCAACAAACTTGTTGTGCATATAACTTTTGCTTGAATCTTGTCACCTTAATGATTTGGCCAAATTTTGCTTTATGCAATTAGAGAAATTGGTAGCATATTTTGATGTCCCTTCTTGCTTGGTTTGACATGGACTGACTCAAGAAACAAAGAAAGAGAAAAAAAGTGATGTAGAAATTAAAAGAAATAGTATTCAATAAGAGACGTCCCTCTTGGGGAAAGACTAAGAAATGACACTTTTCTGATTGTGGTAGCCGGCTCCAATGATCATGACATGCATTTTGGATTAAGCGGCCTGACCTCTTCAATCAATCTAACCTTCAAATCGTGTCATACACTTAGACTTCCAAATTCCAAAAACTACATCGCTATCATCGAACCTCTTTCGGCTAGTGATGCCACGAAGGGTTTTCACCAACAAGCCTCTGTCATTTGGCTCTTTCTTTCACTCACCATCGCCTTATGGTGCTCGTAAGGGTTTTCACCGATAAGAATTTCTTATTCGGTTCTTTCACTCACTCACCGTCGCCTTATGGTACCCATGAGGGTTTTCACCGACAAGACTCTCATTTTTCACTTTTGATTTTCATTCCTTGCATAAGTAACATGACATTGTTCCTTGTATGATAATCACCACTCAAAGCATGTTTGACTTGTCATTCTCAAAGATTGATCTAAAGGTCTTTCTTTTGGTTGTAACGTGGCTTTTGGACAGGGTTAGAAAGAAAATGACCGCATGAAGGCTCAAAGAAAACACTAAAATAGAAGGGTTGGGGCTTACAACTCTTGGAACCGACTCAAAAAATTAAAAACAACTTATGCCCCAGTTTCATTGAAATGGGGAATTTTGAATTTTTCTTTGGTTGGACCGAACCCTGCAGTAGGGTTGCCTACGTATCCTGCCGAAACAAGAATCAGGCCGAACGTAGTTCATGAAGCTCATTTCTTGTGTGTTTCTCTTTTTTTTTTTTTTTGCTTGGCCTTTCTTTTTTTTTCTTTTTATTTCAACTCTTTTATCTTCATTTGACTTTCTCCTTACCTTTTCCCTTTTCTTTTTTTTTTTACTGTACTTTGATTCCAAAAGAGGGGTATGAAAGAAAATAAAACTAAGGCTCAAAAGGGGTAGAAAAGGGTGACACAATGTTCAGATAACAGAATGAAATGCCTTCGTCATACCAATCCTTTAAAATGTCAAGTACAAAGCATGCGATTCGAGAATGAGAAGTGAAAATCATACGGTATATCTTTACAATGGATGACTTAAGTTAATCGGAGGACACTTGCTTTTTGACTTCTCTTGATATTGACCCACTTCAAATCACTTGGGATGAACATTTTGTTATACACTAGTACCATTCTCACGGTTCCAAAGTGCTCGCCTTAGTTTCATTCAAGCCAAACTTCAGCTTACTCTCAAAAAGTTTTAGTACTCTACTATTTCCTCCCATGTTTTTCTTTACCATTTTCAATCCTTTGGGTGCATTTCTTGTGTAATTAAACTGGCCTTCAAGATCTGGCTAAAAATATCCGCATGCATGTCATGTCAGTAGAACCAGCCTGAAAAGAACTATACAAAAGAAAAAATAAAGAAAATATACTAGGAAATGACAAAACAAAAACTCTTTTTTTTAATTATTATTATTAAACAAAATGATAGAAGAGTTGTGGACATTAAAACAAGCAAAAAAATTCTAGATTACAACCCTAGAATAACCCGGATAACAGAAGGAACATCAAAACAAACTACCAAGATTCTTTCCTAGAGGGGAGAGGAGTGACTTCCCAACTGCAAAGCTGCCATCTTAGCCACTAAGTTGCACATAAGCATTACTTGAACCATTATCATTTTCAATCAAATTATTCTCAGCAAACAAGTTCTGGGCCCCTTTAACCAATTCATCCTTATCAACTTCTGGAACTGAGACTGATAGCCCGAGAGGTTTCCCAGATGCCTCTCTTCTCTGTTGTCTATCTTTCTTGTATTCCGACCTAGGTCGAAAGTTGGAGCTAGTACGAGGTCAGTATGCTTGTGGGGTCGGGTAAGAACCTTGTGGAGCTGGTGCGCACCATTGTTGGTAAGGATATGGTTGTGCACCACAGGAAAAGTATTGGAGAGGTGGCATAGAATATTGAGGGTCTTGTAGAGGGAAGTAATGTTGAGGTTGAGTGTATAGAGTTTGGGCATAGACTTGAGGTTGTGGCTGGGTATATGAGCGAGATCGACCCCTTACACCTCGACGCGATTCTGGTATAATCATGGCAACATCATCATTTTCCCTCATGTCGCTCAGGCTTCCGGAACCATTTTGAGTTACTTCAGCATTTACTTTCATGTCAGCAAAACTCATGATACATCCTGTTTTGATTCCATCTTCTATCATTTCCCTTATCTTAATGACCTCAATAAACGGTTTGCCCAGTGCCGGGAGCATGTGTTGATAGTATTCTTCAGTTTGGGCTTGGAGAAAAGTATCTACAACCTCACCTTCTACCATTGAAGGCTTTACTCTAGCAGCCTGCTCTCTCCACCTAATGGCGAATTCCTTGAAACTTTCTGTAGATTTCTTCTGCACCTTGGTCATGGACATTTTATCTGGAGCAATGTTTATATTATACTGAAATTGTCGCACAAACTCTTGAGCCATGTCATCCCAAATATGCCCCTTAATGACGTCCTGATCAGTGAACGAATCCGAGGCTATTCCTGTTAAGCTGTCACTAGAGTAGGCCATAAGCATTTCGTCCTTACCTCCAGCTCCTCTCAATTAATTGCAATACCTCTTCAAATGGGCCACGGGATCACCATGCCCATCATACTTGTCAAACTTTAGAGTCTTAAAACCAGAGGGCAAGTGAACATTAGGAAACATGCACAAGTCTTTGTATGAAACACTCTTATGACCTTCCTGACCTTGCAAGTATCTTATGGATTGCTCCAAGCTTTTCATCTTTCCAGTCATTTCCTCATCATCCACGGTCTTATCAAATTTTTCACTGTTAACGGGAGGCTCAAGGTGAGGGTTATAACCATATGGGTTAGAGACATTTAAAGTCGGTTCTGGAGTATAGGGTTGAGCATTAGGGGTTTTGAACAAAGGCCCACTGTTAGATAGATCACCAGGCACAGTGAGTGGAGCTCGGGTCGAGGTTAGCATATTAGGGGAAATGTCAAGGAAGCCAGGTGGCGGTGGAGGTAGTGCCTAACCAGTCATCCAAGCCCGATACATGCTTGCCATGTGTTGTTTTAACATTCTCACTTCTTCGGCTAACCTCGAGTTTTGGTCAACCAACGGTGTTTGAGCGCTAGCGTCAACCATCCCAGTGTCCTCGTTGGTCGCCATTGCCTTTTTGGTTTTCGACCTTGTGTGGTAAGGATGAGTCGCCAGTTTTAAAACCACAAACCAACCACCTTCTAGAATCACACATCATGAATCAAAGACGATTGAGTTAGGGGACGTTATGAGTATAATATCACGCTACGTGTAATGCACGTAGCCACAATTATCAATTCTAGAACGGTTCTAAGGGTAACAATGTTATTTTGACATCATCTAAATTTTCGCTCGATTTGGCATTCCTCTCTTTGTATCTTTCCATTCTACACCTCTCAGTTCACTCGCTCTCTTTCCTTTTTGTTTTTTATGATTATATCTTTTTTTCTTTCCACTCTTTTTTCTTCTCCGCTCTTTCACTACTCTTTTTGGATTTTTTGAAAATAATTCGATCGAACCCAACTTGGGTTGCCTACGTATCATGCTAGGACATGAATCATATCTTTGCGTAGTTCGGGAAGTTTCGGCAAAAAGTAATCAACAAAATTGTTTCGAATTTTCTCTTCTCTTTTTTTTTTTGAAATTTAGGAAGAGAAAAAAAACTACAAAAACTTTTTGGATTTTGATTGTAAAATTTCCTCCAAAGAAGCCCCGCTAAAAATACTACTCGAAGTAAAAATTTTTTGCGTTTTCCTTTTTCTTTTGGATAGGGCGTTAAAAAAGAATCTCCCCCCCTTTTTTTTTTTTTTTTTTTATAAAACTATCTCCTTTGTTTCTCGGATTTTCTAATACAAAATAAAAACACTTTTTTTTTTAATTTTTTGAATACTGATCACTGAACCCGATATGGGCTGCCTACGTATCGTCGCCCCGAAGGACGGGAATCAGGTGTGCGTAGTTCGTCCAGATTAGACTGCTAAGTTGTTTTTATAAAAATAAATAAATTAATTAATAAACTCATCTCGATTGAACTCTTCTTTTCTTATTTTTAGCAAGAGCCAGACAAATTAGAGGTTTAAGGAAAATGGGTGTGTAAAAACTCAGATGAATGCTTCTCTCTCTTCTATTTCACTAGTTAGCCTAAAGCCGATCAATCAATCAAGCAAGCCTTAAAAATAATATTGCAAATAGCACATGAGATGCACAGGTCAGTCAGAAAAAGGGATACCTATCCTAGACAGACCCGACCCCTATGCCGAGTCCCACTTAGTCAAATGCAAGTGATGCATATAAGCGGATCCTACTAAGGATAATCATGTCTGCATTTCAGTTCTGCTAGGTTTAAAACCTAATGGAAAACGGTGTCTAGAATGGCTAACCCGAGCGGACAACTCGAGCCGGGGAGGGGCAATACTGTCGATAGCAGTGCTATTCCGACTTCATTGCTTATCTAGTCCCGCCTAACATGTGTGACTAAAATCCTTCACCGGGCGCCAAGACGCTCCAGCTTTATCTTGACAGAAAGGTAGGATGCATAACTGCATTCATGTGCCCATGTGTGAAGTGTTTCAGAGATTCAGAAGGGTGCGCGAGAGAAAACAGTTTAAAATACAGTTCAACAATATCAAAGCGGTAAATGAGCGGCAGTTAGCACATTAGGCTCAACAAAGCACACAATAAACCCAAATAATGATAATAAAAGCCAAGTATAAGGCAATATCACAAAGCTCGAAATCTGGTAGTCCCCAGCAGAGTCACCAGAGATGTCACAGCCCTTTTTGCGCCCTCGCGCTATAAACGCGCAGGTTTTTATTAGTAAAGGGTTTTTCCATTTGAAGTGACAATTTTGAAAAGGGATTATTTTATTTACAGAGTCGTCACTTGGAATTGAGTTTTGGTATTCCAAGCCACCTTATGAATCCCTAATCAAAAGGAAATGACTCTTTTATTATGGTCCGCGAAAACAGAAGACCGGGTAAGGAATTCTGTTGACCGGGGAGAAGGTGTTAGGCATTCCCCGAGTCCCGTGGTTCTATCACGGTCGCTTTATCCACTTATACTTAGCTTAAATTAATTTTGGATATTTTAAATTATGTATCCGAGCCTTGATTTGCTCGTACTTTTATTTGTTGAACCTTTTATTGGTTTTAACTCGGATGTGTAACCGCATTCTGGATCTTTTAAGCGTCTCAAAATAAGATGCATAACTGCATTCTTACTCGAAGCAAGATTAATTATTAAAACGAGTTTAGCCAAGCTGCGTAACCGCATCCTTGAGTTATTAAAAAAAGGTCTCGAAATAAGATGCGTAACCTCATTCTTAATCGAAACAAACGTCTTAAAACGTGCCTAAAGCTCGTCTAGCGTTAAAGACAATTATTTGTCTCTAAAATCCGAGACTTAAAATTATTTTAGTCATTTTTTTTACTCTTTGACAACGAGTTTTGAATAAATTCGCAACCCATCTCGCTCCCTTACAATTGCTTTTAACGCTCTTTTCTTTTATACTTGACAGCGGGATTTGAAATAAATTCGCATCCCATCTCGCTCATCGCACAATTAACTAACTAATTCGAGCCTTAAATATTTGTTGAGGCTCAAAGTACCGTATGCATCTAATATTAAATTCCAGAACACGCAGCTCGTAGTCAACAAAAATGTGAATATATTCAAGTGATTAAACAAAAATGTCCAAGTAATGTAGATAAGAGGTATGGAAGCCAAACAATAAATACCATATCATGCTTTAAAGACTTTCACGTTAACTTCCACAATTCCAAACAAATTCAAACCTTAAACCAACATTTTGCTACTAACTATTAAAATTTTAAACATGCTAAAGTCCACTGGAAATCACTAAATTAATTAAGCACCAAACTTGGAGAATTAAATACGAATATGAAGATACTAAACAAAACAAATGCCATTTATTTTCACAAACAAAACTACATGTAGAATCAAAACAAACACCATATGAATATTAACGTTTTTGCTTTTTTTTTTTTTTTTTTACAAAACACTAATACCCAACAAATCGTACTCACTGTATAAGAAGTAAAGAACTGATCCTCCTATTTTTATTAAACCAACTAAAACATGATCTTTAATTCTTGAATAAGATGATACTTAAATCAAATATAGACCAACTAAATTTCAAACTAATTACTGAATAGAACGTTCAAACATAAGAGTAGTCATCAATGCAACTAACTAAATGCTATTAGCAAAAAGTATCATTAAAAAAAAGCCATCAATATACACCAGATTCATGTAAGAAATAAAATGAGGGATGAAACAAAAGAGAAGGAACTAGACCTTCAATGGAGCTAATATGCTTCTTCAATATCAGTGAAAGCACCTTTGGTGTTATAGTTGAAAACAATGAACATAATCCGACGAGTAAACTTACACCCACGAATGAAACCGCGACCGACCAAAAGACCACGACCGGAAAGCCTCGACGTCTCAATCAAATGGCACCTCGACTCATCTGTTGAGATCGGGCGAAGAAAAATGCATGGATTTTATAATGTAAAGGAAATTTTGTTTTTTTGTTTTTTGTTTTTTTGTTATTTAATAAAAAACATATATCTATAAAGGGTGCATGTGGCATATGTGTGTAGGTGAGGTATTTAAAATTGAGTGGTCCCCACCCTTTTTTCTTTTATCTGTTCCTATGTGTGAAATAACATATGATTAACCAATGAGGACATAAAATATTATTCCTACTAAATTAAAATAGCAAGATTAAAATATGGACTCACTCTATATTTATTTATTAAAACTTTTAACTTGGAAATTAAACTAAAAATAGATAACACATTTTCGGACATTTTTTTTCTTTTTGTACTAATAAAAATAAAATGAAACTAAACATATATCCTAAACTGTGACTCTATTTTTGTGATTTTTGAATATTCAAATAAGACCTACTAAACAAAAATAAAACCAAATAAAATGTCCAAACCATATTTAAAGGAAAATTTAGATACTAGAAGGTGAAACACCCCGGGGAGGGTCAAAAATCACGTGTCTACACCTTCTTATTGAAAGCTTTGGCCATCCTATTCTGATAAAGTTGCCCATAACAAACTGCATTCATCCTCTTTTCATCAATGAGCATCAACTGTTCATATCGGTTTTGTATCCACTTGGCATCACTTAACTCAATTTCTTAGATAATTCTCAAAGATGGTATCTCCACCTCTGCACGTAGCACAGCCTCTGTCCCATAGACCAAAAGATAAGGCGTTGCCCCAGTTGAAGTCCTAACCGTGGTGCGATAACCGAGAAAGGCCAATGGCAATTTTTCGTGCCAATGTATGTAATTGTCAATCATCTTCCGCAATATTCTCTTGATGTTTTTGTTGGCTGCTTCAACTGCTCCATTCATCTGGGGTCTGTATGGGATGGAATTGCGGTGAGTAATCTTAAATGTTTCGCAAATCTCACGCATCAGACCACTATTAAGATTAGCTCCATTATCTGTTATAATCGACTCAGGGATTCCGAATCGACAGATGATGTTATTGAGAACAAAATCTTCTACCACCTTCTTCGTCACTGACTTGTGCGAAGATACTTCTACTCATTTTGTGAAGTAGTCGATGGCTACCAAAATGAACCTGTGTCCATTTGACGCGGCTGGCTCGATAGGACCAATGACATCCATGCCCCAAGCTGCGAACGGCCACGGAGAACTCGTCACATTTAACTCATTTGGCGGGACTCGAATCAAATCGCCATGAATCTGACATTGGTGGCACTTTTGCACAAAACGAATGCAGTCTGATTCCATAGTCATCCAGAAATAGCCTGCTCGTAGAATTTTCTTAGCCAGAGTAAAACCATTCATGTGAGGCCCACATGTACCGCCATGCACTTCTTCAATCAACTTGGCCGCTTCTTTGGCATCAACACATCTTAATAGTCCTAAATCTGGAGTCATCCTATAAAGGATTTCTCCATTTAGGAAAAAGTGGTTAGCTAATCTTCGAAGTGTTGTCTTCTGAACCCTGGTTATGCCTTCTGGGAAGTCTCCTGCCTTGAGATACTTCTTAATGTCATAATACCAAGGTTCTCCATCAGGCTCTTCATCTACATAGAAACAATAGGCTTGCTGATCGTGCGCATTCACCTTGATAGGATCTATATAGTTCTTGTCCGGGTGCTGAATCATAGAGGACAAGGTTTCCAAAGCATTAGCGAACTCATTTTGAGCCCTTGGGACATGTTTGAATTCCACCTTGATAAATCTCTTACACAGATCTTTCACGCAATGCAGGTACGGAAGTATCTTCACATTCTTAGTGGTCCATTCGCCTTGTACTTGATGAACCAATAAGTCAGAATCACCTATAACCAATAATTCTTGTATGTTCATATCAACGGCCATTCTGAGTCCAAGGATACAAGCCTCATATTCTGCCATATTGTTGGTGCACAGAAACCTGAGCTTTGCTGAAATTGGATAATGCTAGCCTGACTCCGAAATTAAGACTGCTCCAACGCCGACTCCTTTAGAGTTTGCTGCCCCGTCAAAGAACATTCTCCACCCTGGATATTCTTCTAAGATGTCTTCTCCGACAAACAACACTTCTTCATCCGGGAAATAAGTCTTAAGGGGCATGTATTCTTCATCTACGGGATTTTCAGCAAGATGATCGGCTATTGCCTGCCCTTTGACAGTCTTTTGGGTAGCATATACAATATCAAACTCACTTAGCAAAATTTTCCATTTGGTTAACTTCCCAGTAGGCATAGGCTTCTGAAAGATATACTTGAGTGGATCCATCCTTGAGATGAGATAAGTAGTATATGCTGACATCTAATGTCTCAACTTTTGTGCAACCTAAGTCAAAGCACAACAGGTGCGTTCCAGCAAAGTATATCGAGCCTCGTAAGGCGTGAACTTCTTGCTCAAATAGTATATTGCTTGCTCCTTCTTTCCCGTTTCATCATGTTGTCCCAACACACATCCAAATGCATTCGCTGACACAGACAAATACAATAACAAAGGTCTTCCGGCTTCTGGAGGCACCAAAACAGGCGGATTAGACAAATATTCTTTGATCCTCTCAAAGGCTCACTGGAAATCTTCCGTCCATTTGGTAGCTGCATCCTTCCTCAATAACTTGATTATTGGCTCACATATTACTGTCAATTATGCTATGAATCGACTAATGTAGTTGAGGAGACCGAGGAAACTCATCACGTCCTTTCGACTCTTTGGGGCAGGCAAGTCTTGAATAGCCTTTATCTTCGAAGGATCCAATTCTATGCCCCTCCTGCTCACAATAAAACCCAACAGCTTCCCAGCAGGAACACCGAATGCACACTTTTCAGGATTCAGTTTCAAATTGTATTGCCCCAACCTGTCAAAGAACGTTTTCAAATCCGTCATGTGATCTGAGCTCTTCCGTGACTTGATGATGATATCGTCCACATAGACTTCAAGCTCCTTATGAATGATGTCATGAAAAATGGTAGTCATGGCTCTCATATAGGTGGCACCTGCGTTCTTGAGTCCAAAAGGCATCACTCGATAATAGTATACTCCCCAAGGCGTGATGAATGTCGTTTTCTCAGATTCTTCTTCATCCATTAGAATTTGGTGATATCCTGCGAAGCAATCAACGAATGACTGCAACTCATGCTTCGCACAGGTATCAATAAGTATGTGAATATTTGGGAGGAGGAAATCATCTTTCGGGCTAGCCTTGTTGAGATCCCGATAATCCACGCATACCCTGACTTTGCCATCCTTCTTTGGTACAGGCACGATATTGGCTAGCCAAGTGGGGTACCTTGCAGCTCGAATGACCTTTGCATCAAATTGTTTGGAAACTTCTTCCTTGACTTTTAAACTCAAATCCGGTTTAATGTTTCTCTTCTTTTGTTTCACCGGAGGACAAGATGGATCAATAGGAAACTTATGCGAAACAATGTTTGTGCTTAGACCCGGCATATCATCATAAGACCATGCGAACACGTCTATATATTATCTCAAAAGGTTGATCAATTCTTCCTTTTGTGACGGGGTTAAATGGACGCTAATTCTTGTTTCCCTCACTGTTTCTGAATCTCCCAAGTTTATGGTTTCTGTTTCATCCAAATTTGGTTTTGGCTTATTCTCAAAATGTTCAAAATCCTTAGTTAACTCTTCAGGTTGCATGTCCTCTTCATATTCTTCAGAGTCTAGTTCGGCATTTACTATGGGCTCGCTTGTTTCATTACGTGTCACATTCACAGTATCAGCAGATTTACTAGTTTGATTGCTGAAAAATAAAATAAAAAATAATTAAATAAAGACGAAATAAGAGATAGAAAAGCATAGTTTGGATTTGGCATTTAAGGTTTCAAAAGTTTAGAGGCAAAACACAACAACAGCATAAACATGATTCAGGCCTCAATTTTGAATCGCGTTGTTTCATCAAATACAAATACAAATCGTCTACCAAGACTCCCGGAGAACCGGGGGTGGGGTACAAGTTCAATTGTTTAAAACATCTCCAGGCTCAGCATCCCAAATGGTTGGAGTTTCAGGGCAATCATCCAGAATCACGTTGCATTCAGCTTCCTCCTCGGCAATGAATAGATTCTTGAGTCCTTCCACGAGGTTGTCTTCAGTGGCTTCTTCTGATGCTTGGGTGACGGATGCCTTGAAAAATGACTGATTCAGGAGAGGAACAGGCTTTGGCAAGGGAATATCACTTTTTCTTTTGAGACTGGCCAACGAGATTTCTTCCAGGGTGGGTTCGTATCTAAGACCGAAAGTATCCTTTTGCCCGGGTAACTGAATTGTTCCACTATTCCATCCAAGTTCACCCCAAGACCTCGACCAGGCTTGAAACCATTCTTCAATATTTCCCAAGCCACCATCATAAGCACACGTAGAAATTTTACCCTTTCAGCTTGAGTAGTGCACATGTTTTCCTTGATATGGAAGACAAATCCATCTAGCCTTTCTACACTTTCAATAACAAGAATTGAGTTTTCGGGGTAGATCGAATTGCTGCCTTCCCCATGGATCACAATTTCCTGATGATTCCAGACAAATTTCAAACTTTGATGTAGGGTAGAAGGGACTGCACCAGCCATATGAATCCATGGTCTTCTGTCACACCCCAGTCCTGATAGGGCATGATGGGCACCCGACCCTTTACTTAAAGCCGAGCGAACCCGTTGGTTCTCATTATATTTATAATCTCACCGGACTCTTAAATCACGAAATGAAATGCATAATGAAAGCTTTCCAAAAACATTCTTTTCGTCTTTCTCAAATCAAGTAAAATATGTAATCATATGAAATTTGTAATATAATGCATAATGATACATCGGCTTGTAGAGCCGCTTGCAATAATGACATGCTATATATATGACTCTGTCTGCAAAGTCTCTAACAAAAATCAATATACCATAACATAGATACTCTGACTCGGCAACACTCCGGAAAGAAATAGAGCTCGCCAATCCAGCTGGAACATCTTCTAGCAATATCCTCTACTCATCTGTATACACCTGCGTGGCATGAAACGCAGCATCCACAAGAAGGGACGTCAGTACGAATAATGTACTGAGTATGTAAGGCATGAGTAACAACATAACATAGATATGAAAAGTAACAAGGAATAAGAGAGATAACCTGTACATCTGAATGCCTCGTAAGGTGGATGTCATGCATGCTTAGCCTTTAAAAAAACATTTCTATACATATACATAGTACCATTCCCGGCCATTAAGGCTCGGTGTCATATATATAGTATCATGCCCGACCATTAAGGCTCGGTGTCATATATATAGTATCATGCCCGACCATTAAGGCTCGGTGTTATCATCATTAGCCTGCGTCCAGGCCTCCCGCGTCCGGGGCAATATCATAACATGCCCACTGCAGTGGTGTGCATACCTACGTGCCATGCCCGGCCGACTATAGCGCGGCGCGGTGTGAGAAAATACATACATATATATAAAGCATGCATAAGAGCCAAATAAAAGCTATAAATACATCGGAGTGACGTAAGGTCGGTAACCTCTGATTATATTATGGAATAATCATCATCGCTTTTTCTCACCTTGAAGGAACAATTATTATAAGGTGAGACTATCAATGAAGAATAGCATCAAGAGAAAACATAGTATAAGGTCATAAACCTCATAAGGAGTCAATTCATATACTTTGAAATCTTAAAAAAAAAAATAGTTATCATCCATGAATAAAATTGAGATATCAAGAAATAGTTCAACATTCTTATATCGTCATTGAAATCATAAACTTGGAACCTTTAAACATGAAATCATTCTCATCATAGTCATCATAGAAATATTCTCACCCTTGACATCATCGTCGTCATTATAAAACATATCCATCGTTGTTGTCATAAAAGCTTAGGGAGTCATAAACCTCTGGTTTAGGAAATACGAACATTTTGGAAACATTCATGAATTATTAGGAAAGGGGTTATGCCTTGGAATCACGAACATATAACTTTTGGAAATACGGAGGCTATGAAAACATTTATGGAATTATAATCATAGGAATCATGCCTTTTGAAAGAAAGGGACGAGCCTTAACATACCTGGAAGATAATTTCTCAACTCCCAACTTACTTCCTGTCTCGCAATTCACTTAAGATTATTCGTAGCCTCATAATCTACACATACAACCATTCATACCATTGTTAGGCTCCTCATCATGTTCGTCTCAAAAGTTTAATTAAAATCCTTTTAGATTCTGTCGAAATTCGGGCAGCATCTCCCCTGTTTATATGCCTAGCCCGAAATCATAATATCAACAACCAATCAACAAAAACAATACCAACATCCTCAATACCATTATCCATGCCAATATATTTCCTAAAACATCCCACGCGATGTTTTCTAAAGTTCCCAACTAACCAACTTGTGATACGACCATTTAATAACTTTATTTCCGTAAAGAAGCCGAAATTAATACCAATAATAACAACAACAATACCCTAAACATTCTACAAGATAATTATGTATATTTTCATCCAAAATTCTCTTCAAACTCAATCCATAAATCAACAACATCAACACAACAAACTATAACCTCTATTCTTGCCAATATTCCTTAATCAAATTTGATAAGGAGAGAGATCAATGACTCATACCTTGTATTCACTAAAGTAACAAGATCTTCCATATTTGCTAGTTCCCAAGCTACTCCAACACAAAACAAAATTATAATCGCGTTTACGCGTTGTCCGGACTTCGATTAGTATTTCATAGCTTGAAATTTTGCTCAAAATCTTCACTTTTATGTGGCACCAAAGCCCTCTTGTTTGCTGAAAATTCTGGAGCATTTGGAGGATTTTTGATGAAGAAAATGGGGGAGGGGGTGGGGGGGGGGGGGGTTAGCCCTTTTATAGTGGGTTGGGTCGGCAGTACTGTAGCGCCCTGTTTCTGCGTTGACAGCTCAGTTTGTAACGTCTATAATTCTCTACTCCGATGTCCTATCGACGAGCGGTTTGTTGTATTAGAAACTAAACTTGAAGAAATTCATTTTAGGCTTTTGAAACACCTTAAAACTCCTAATATGCTAGGAGATATGCCCCTCCAAAGTTGACTAAAAATCTGCCCAACATTTCTCAAATTTTCGTCAAACTTATTTTCTTCAATTTGCTTGACCTCGAAACCTTCCGAAACTCTCCATACATGATATTTATCATTTATTATACATGATAATGGCCATGTTCTTGTGTTTCAAAATATTCTTTCCCGATTACGACTTACGAGATCATAATCATCCTTTACTTAAACAATATACTTAATAATGCCTCGTTCCTCATACTCCAAAGTTGTTTTACCTAGTCGTAACTCGACATACTTACATTCAAATTTAACCAGTGCTTCTCCGAGGTATGGGGTGTAACATTCTCTCCCCCTTCAAAAACATTCGTCCTCGAATGTTGAGGTAGAGTTCGCTCCGAAGTAGATGTCAATGTTTTTACCCGTATTTGTCGGTCTTTACTTTACTTACTTGCAGTTTTACTTGCTCATTTAAAACTAAACTTATTCGAATTATGCAGTTTATTCTTCCTCTTTTGTAGCCAAAATTTATGCCTGTACTCAAGGTCATCCCTTTTCTTATTATTTGTCTGTCTACTAACTCTCCATGCTATATTGCTTTCCTTGTCTCTTCAGCCTTCGTTGTTTACATTCTTGTATGCCCTTTCATGCTGTGCTTACCACACACCTTTATCCAATTTTTGATCTCATCTTCTTTTTATTCAGAATTTCTTGTTCTTTTCGATCTCCACGTATCTTTCTTACATTCCACAGATGTCCCAAGCCTTTATCTCCTTGGAGTTGACTTATTCTTATTCTTACTCCCTTAAAGATAAATTCAAGACTGGTCATATTTTAGCATCTTTTGCTTTCTGTAGCAGTAGAATTAATCTTTGCGGTACTTTATCTTTCAACTAATTCAACACCGAAATGTTTCGCTCAATTTCTCTTTCCTTCAATTGGACTTCTGGCAGTTGGCTAACTAACGATAATTCTTGTACTTATATCAAAAGCATCTCAAACCTCTTCTTTAATGATTCATTTCCTTCAATTTACTCTTAAAGTTTCTGATTCTTAGTTCGGCTAATAAATTATGGGTGAATTTAGAAGTTTGCCGAAAAATAACCAAGATTCTTAGTCATGCAGCGAATGCGGATCTTTTCATTCTTTCTTTTGTCTGTAACCTTCATTTGTTACTTTTCCAATAAGAGCTATCATGTTGCTTGTTCTACGAGGTTTCATTGTCACCCAATTGATCTAATCAAACGCAATATCCTTTGATCACTTCCTTTGGGTTTCTCCCTCTACTTTTAACCTTTGCCCGATTATCACTTAATAAGTCTTTCCCATAGTTTGACGCAATTATTTGTCATTTCGATTTACCAATCAAGCGGATCTCTTAATTCCTCAAATGTCCATCTCCTTTAGTTATATCCTTGAATCCCTTTCCTGCGATCGTGTCTTCACGACTTCACCTTCCATTGACTTAGTCCCTCCTATTTCGCAGCCCTCTATTTCTCTACTAGTGGGCAACTTTCTTATTTAGCTGCGGCACTTTTCCTTGCTTGCTTCTCTAGTTCTACTTTAGATTATTCCTCGTAATACTAATCAATTTTACATACATATCATCTCATCTCCTTTTTAATTCCTTAGTCGGACTGCTTAATTCCTTGCATTGTCATCATAGTTCCACCTATGGTAGTGCCCAGATGGTTTGCAATAGCATTTCCTTGCTAAGGGCTTATTATTCTCATTATTTACTTTACTTTAGATTATTCATTCAATGCGTCAAAATACCATATCCAAGGAATTTATATTCAAATGGGACTCAATTCAACCCATACAACAACCTCAGCACCATCCTTTATACACTCGTATACAACATTTTCTCGTCATCATTGTTGTCCTTCATAACAAGATTATACTTACAACATACTAATAATCATATCTCCAGCTAATCTACTATTCAAAATATCTTCAATTCCATGGTTGAATCTTTCCTCCAATTTCCTCTCCTCAATTCTTAACATCATTACAAAATAACTCATAAGCCGGAGACTAAAATAAAATCTTCCTTAATCAAAACTTCTTTTCAGTACGAGTGTGTTTCACTCTTTAAGTACTTGGATCTCCTATACCAGCGGCTAATTGAGACTTAACTAGCTTTCATTTTCTTCAAATAGTTGTTGTCGTCCCCACACCATCTTACTAGCCGTTTCATCAGGACGATTATTTATATGGTACTATGACATATGCTCTTCACGATTTAATATAAACGGTGACTTATGATTTCACGACGCATGAGGTATTTTCAAATCTCAGGTAGTACTGCTGTCGTGCTATCCATAGGCATACTGTATTTCTTTCTTTTGACGATCATTGAGATTCCTATAAATATTCCTCTTTTAAAACTCTTATCTCTTTCAACACCGCGATTTTTTTTTCTTTAGTAATTCCGTCTGTGTTCCTGATACTTATCCTTGATCTCTTATAGGCCTTCTCACTTCCTCCGTTACCTTTTTGGGGTACGTCTGCTGCATATTTACTTGTAACAAAATATTTCTCTGGTACGAGCTATTCGAATCATAGCCCGGGACACCACGTATTGCATTGACAAAACTTATTTCCTTTGATTTGCTCAACCTCCGTTATCTTGTCATGCCTCCTTTACCCTGTTTGTCTCATAATATACTTGCATTTAGTCCATTTTCACTTCTCTTTAGCACATCCTTGCTATATTAGTTCCTCTCGAATTTCGACTCCTTCAAGCTGATACATTTCTTACTTCTGTACTTGGAATTATTCTAATTCGTCTAAGAAGGTTCTCATATACCAGTAGCATTCGAGTATTAACCGTCTTTGGTAGTCAATTGGCCTAGCCCAGCGATCCTTCAATTCCTATAGTCCATAAAAGGCCAGAGTTACTATCATTGCATGATTTGACTTATTTCTCTTTTGCTAATTGAATTCTTGTATCAAGTCAAATGTCCACACATATTGGACACAACTCAAACCTCTTCCTTCCTTCATGCCTAATAGTCCCCTAGGTTAATGAATCAATGGCGACATTAGAATTCGTTAGGCTCCTTCAGCCGTAAAATAGTGCATTGCATTTATTCATACGTATATACTGTTATTGGTCTGGTCCGAAAAAAAAAGTTGTGCAGGATTCCGCTTTTCTTCCACGATGCGGAAGGAAAGCACAATGTTCTGAGACCTTCCACTTTCCTTCCGCGATGCGGACGAAAAGCGAAAAGTTATGAGGCCTTCTGAGCAGGACTCCGCTTTCTTTCCGCGATGCAGAAGGAAAGCACAATGTTCTGAGGCTGATTTTTGAATAGGATGTCAATAATCTGATCTTGGCCTTTAGGAGGGACATAAGGTCGATAGCCCCCGAATAGCTTATGGAATTCGTATCGAATCCAAAGGAGTAATCGATGATGAGTAAAATAATATTTCCAAGAATCAATCAAATAACAAGACATTAAGACTTGATATACAAAGCATGGGAATGGAGTGGATTTACTACGGATCGCTCATGTTCATGTTCTAGTTGGGTTCATATCATATCAGTAAAAGTCAATACTTCCTCTCATATTCTCGCGATTCGTCCTTTTTCTTAATTTAGCTCATAGCGTTCCATAGTTCTCTTAACTAATTGATTGTATCATAACCATGCGTCATAGTCCTTCTAATGTCCCGCCGATTCTTGTTCTCATCATGAATTTTTTGTAAATACGCCCTTTTCTTTCTTCCTTCATTCATTCCTTATTTCCCTTTACGATAGCAAAGCTTGCTCGTATGTAAGTTTATTTCTCGTATATCCATCATGTTTCCTTTTTAATCGTATCTCTATTCCAAATCCACGGTCGTATGCCATCACTGTCTACCTTTGGCCAACCTTACTAATTTACTAAGCTTCCTCTTATCGTCACCGATCACATAACTTTCTTTAATTAATTTATAACCGCACTCTCTCGTACTTCTGTCCTGAAGGTCCTCCTAGATTTCTGTTGCTCTTAAAGTACTCTTTTCCCATTTGCCACTTCATAGTATCTACTTAGAAGTTTGAAAAACATTCCACTATGAGTACAAACCCATCTTAATCTCGTATATATATATATATATATATATATATATATATACTTCTAGGGTGAAACTTTCCCGTACTCGTTAACTTCCTTCTCATATCAATATCTCTTTGGCATCACTTACTAGCAAATCTAATCTATAAATCGTAATACTGTATTTGAGTTCCTGATGTCAACTTTATTTATGTTTCCAATAGGTCCCAATCCGTCGAAATCTCGGATGCAACTCATCCCAGTTTCTTAACTACTAATCATTTTTTTTACCTCCAGGATTCCTCCCTTAAATTAAATTAAGATCATTCTAAAACTGCTCTTTGAAAGCGTCCCATAATTGTTCCTTCAATCATGACTTACCAAACGGCTAATGATCACATTTTCCCTTTACTCTTTCTCTATAGACATGCACAATTCAATTTGCAAAAATTTCGACAAAGTTTCCTCTATAATTCATACTGCCTCATTCCTGCACACAGCCCAGAAAACACATCCAATGCTCCACAGAGCATTCACGGATATAATAATATCTTGCTCAAGTTCTTATATCAACATCTATCAATATTAATAAAATAGGAAACATACCGTTCGAATGAACAACTTCAATTCGAAGCAATTTCCTCGTAGCGACATAATCAACTGCTTACCCATGATCAAAGCATTTGGTTAGGATCAGGGACGTCATATCCTATGATTTAGCTCTATGGCACGATCTAAGATAAGAAAGAAAGGTCAATGGTTCCTAAATGCCCTGCAGCCTCTTGTTTATAAGTGTGGCGCGCTTCACACCCATAAACAAGACTCTACTGGACACAACTTTGCAGACAACCCCTAGGACGAACTGCTCTGATACCAATTTGTCACACCCCGGTCCTGATAGGGCATGATGGGCACCCGACCCTTTACTTAGAGCCGAGCGAACCCGCTGGTTCTCGTTATATTTATAATCTCACTGGACTCTTAAATCACGAAATGAAATGCATAATGAAAGCTTTCCAAAAACATTCTTTTCGTCTTTCTCAAATCAAGTAAAATCTGTAATCATATGAAATTTGTAATATAATGCATAATGATACATCGGCTTGTAAAACCGCTGTCAAGAATGACATGCTATATACGTGACTCTGTCTGCAAAGTCTCTAACAAAAATCAATATACCATAACATAGATACTCTGACTCGGCAACACTCCGGAAAGAAATAGAGCTCGCCAATCCAGCTGGAACATCTTCTAGCAATATCCTCTACTCATCTGTATACACCTGCGTGGCATGAAACGCAGCGTCCACAAGAAGGGACGTCAGTACGAATAATGTACTGAGTATGTAAGGCATGAGTAACAACATAACATAGATATGAAAAGTAACAAGGAATAAGAAAGATAACCTGTACATCTGAATGCCTCATAAGGAGGATGTCATGCATGCTTAGCCTTTAAAAAACTATTTCTATACATATACATAGTACCATGCCCGGCCATTAAGGTTCGGTGTCATATATATAGTATCATGCCCGGCCATTAAGGCTCGGTGTCATATATATAGTATCATGCCCGGCCATTAAGGCTCGGTGTTATCATCATTAGCCTGCATCCAGGCCTCCCGCGTCCGAGGCAATATCTGAACATGCCCACTGCAGTGGTGTGCACATCTACGTTCCATGCCCGGCCGACTATAGCACGGCGCGGTGTGAGAAAATACATACATATATATAAATCATGCATAAGAGCCAAATAAAAGCTATAAATACATCGGAGTGACATAAGGTCGATAACCTCCGATTATATTATGGAATAATCATCATCGCTTTATCTCACCTTGAAGGAACAATTATTATAAGGTGAGACTATCAATGAAGAATAGCATCAAGAGAAAACATAGAATAAGGTCATAAATCTCGTAAGGCGTCAATTCATATACTTTGGAATCTTAAAAAAAATAGTTATCATCCATGAATAAAATCGAGACATCAAGAAATACTTCAACATTCTTATATCGTCATTGAAATAATAAACTTGGAACCTTTAAACATGAAATCATTCTCATCATAGTCATCATAGAAATATTCTCACCCTTGACATCATCGTCGTCATTGTAAAACATATCCATCGTTGTTGTCATAAAAGCTTACGAAGTCATAAACCTCTGGTTTAGGAAATACGAACTTTTTGGAAACATTCATGAATTATTAGGAAAGGGGTTATGCCTTGGAATCATGAACATCTAAATTTTGGAAATACGGAGGCTATGAAAACATTTATGGAATTATAATAATAGGAATCATGCCTTTGAAAGAAAGGGACAAGCCTTAACATACTTGGAAGATAATTTCTCGACTCCCAACTTACTTCTTGTCTCGCAATTCACTTAAGATTATTCGTAGCCTCGTAATCTACACATACAACCATTCATATCATTGTTAGGCTCGTCATCATGTTCGTCTCAAAACTTTAATTAAAATTCTTTTAGATTCTGTCGAAATTCGGGCAGCATCTCCCCTGTTTATATGCCTAGCCCGAAATCATAATATCAAAAACAACAATACCAACATCCTCAATACCATTATCCATGCCAATATATTTCCTAAAACATCCCACACGATGTTTTCTAAATTTCCCAACTAACCAACTTGTGATACGACCATTTAATAACTTTATTTCCGTAAAGAAGCCGAAATTAATACCAATAATAACAACAACAATACCCTCAACATTTTACAAGATAATTATATATATTTTCATCCAAAATTCTCTTCAAACTCAATCAATAAATCAACAACATCAACACAACAAACTATAACCTCTATTCTTGCCAATATTCCTTAATCAAAGTTGATAAGGAGAGAGATTCAATGACTCATACCTTGTATTCACTAAAGTAACAAGATATTCCATAATTTCTAGTTCCCAAGCTACTCCAACACAAAAGAAAATTATAATCGCGTCTACGGGTTGTCCGGACTTCGATTAGTATTCCGTAGCTTGAAATTTTGCTCAAAATCTTCACTTTTATGTGGCACCAAAGCCCTCTTGTTTGCTGAAAATTCTGGAACATTTGGAGGATTTTTTATGAATAAAATGGGGGGTTTTAGCCCTTTTATAGTGGATTGGGTCGGCAGTACTGTAGCGCCCTGTTTCTATGTTGACAGCTTAGTTTGTAACGTCTATAATTCTCTACCCCGATGTCCTATCGATGAGCGGTTTGTTGTATTAGACACTACACTCGACGAAATTCATTTTAGGCTTTTGAAACACCTTAAAACTCCTAATATGCTAGGAGATATGCCCCTCCAAAGTTGACTAAAAATCTGCCCAACATTTCTCAAATTTTCGTCAAACTTATTTTCTTCAATTTGCTTGACCTCGAAACCTTCCAAAACTCTCCATACATGATATTTATCATTTATTATACATGATAATGGCCATGTTCTTGTGTTTCAAAATATTCTTTCTCGATTACGACTTACGAGATCATAATCATCCTTTACTTAAACAATATACTTAATAATGCCTCGTTCCTCATACTCCAAAGTTATTTTACCTAGTCGTAACTCGACATACTTACATTCAAATTTAACCAGTGCTTCTCCAAGGTATGAGGTGTAACATCTTCCTATCAGCAAGTTGTAACTGGCGGATATGTCCATCACTTGAAATTCCACCGTGAACTCCACGGGTCCAATTTCCAATGCTAAGTCGATTTCTCCTACGACACCTCTTTGAGCTCCGTCAAAACCCTTAACTCTCACGTGACTGTCGCGAAGTTTCCCGACATCAATTCCTAAAGCTCGGAGAGTAGTGACAGGACATATGATAACAGCTGAGCCCCCATCAATCAACACCTTAGAAATAAACTTGTCCCTTCATTTGACTGTAATGTTCAATGCCTTGTTGTGCCCCAAACCTTCAGGTGGCAACTCATCGTTATGAAAAGAAACTTTGTGGGCTTCGAGGACTTCTCCAACCATGGCCAAAAATTTCTCGCTGGAAGTCTCAGCCGGAACATAAGCTTCATTCAGTACCTTCGCTAAAGCGTTCCTATGACCTTCAGAACTCATCAACAACGCCAATAAAGAAATTTGGGCTGGTGTTTTCTTTAGTTGTTCTACAATAGAATATTCTTTAGTTGTCATTTTTCTCCAGAATTCTTCGACTTCAGCTTCAGTCAATGCCTTCTTTTGGCCATTTTCTTTGCTCGGTGCTCCTCGTTCTACCTCCTCGGGGGCATAACACCGCCCAGATCTAGTCAATCCAGCAACAACAGTTTCTACAACCAATTTTCCTTTTGCTTTGTTCCTTTCATCAGACTGATAATTCCAAGGAACTGCTTTGGTGTTGAAAGAAGGTGCCTGAGCAACTAAGGCCGTGATCTTAGGCCTCGGAGTAAGCACTTCCACTTCAATAAGTGCTCTCATTTGGACTATGATTACGGGGGCGATAAAGGCTGACGATTCAACCTTTTTCTCTTTTTTGACCGATACAATAGTCCCTTCCAAATCACAATCTTCATCAATGGTAATCATGTTCACATTTGTATCACCATGATTTGGCAGAGGGTTGTTGTTTATATTTGGGGGAGCTCCTTTGAGCTGGATGACTCCTTCTTTGACTAATGCCTCGACTTTGTCTTTGAGAGTAAGGCAATTTTCAGTATCATGTCCGGCAACTCCTGAGTGATACGCACAATGTTTAGTCCCGTCATACCATCCAGGAAGGGGGTTAGGAAATCTTCCTTGAATTAGTTGGAGTATCCCTGCGGTTCTCAACCTTTCATACAATTGGGCTAAGGGTTCGGCTAACAGTGTGTAAGTTTTGGTTGGCTTTCTTTCAAAGTTTGGGTGAGGTCTGGGTGCATTTTGTGAACGGTTTTGTGATTGGTATTGGGGTTGAGGGGCGAGTAGGTTGGCTAGTATTGTGATGGGTTTTGGTGGGCAGGTGCTCGGGGTGGGTAATATGCTGGTTGGGTATGGTAAACAGGATGGGGAGTGGGTGGAGGTTGGTAATAAGGCTGAGGGGCTTGGGTGTATTGGCTGTAATATGAAGGTTGGGATGAAGGGTATTGGTAGGTTAACATCTGGTTTGGTCTTCATTCCTGGATGGTCATGATCGCGGACACTCCGTCCCTCTTCTTCTTAGCTGAATCTGATTGAATTGCCTTATTTGTTGCTTGCAAGGCTGCAAGATTTGTGATTCTTCCCGTCTTGATACCTTCTTCTATGAAATCTCCCATTCTAATAACTTCAGAAAACTTTTGTCCGATGACACTTATCAGTCTTTCATAGTATGTTGCATCTTTTAAAGACTGTACAAAGAGCGTCGTCATCTCACTCTCCGCCATTGGGGGATGGACTTTGATGTGGCGTGATTTTACGCCACAATCGATGCTTTTCGGCTATAAGTGTTACTTGTTTTTAAGCAAGTCTACGTGATTTTACGTGTTTTTTAGTGGATTTCAGGTATTAAGTGTTTTGATGGCAAAAGTTGAAGAAGTGGAGAAAATAGGAGTCACTGAAGAGGCAGTTTGACGGAGAGATTAGACGGGCCGTAAAAACCTTATACGGACCGTCAAATTGACCGTATAGTGGTCACAGTGAGCAATGATCGACGAGCCATTTCTGCGGAACAATTATACGGACCGTCAAATTGTATCGTAAAAATGCTGTGATGTTTGACGGATGAGAGAAAGTAATTTGACAGTCCGTAGAACTATTTTACGGACCGTAAAATGGAGCGTAAAACGAGCCCGAAGGGCAAATGTGCCTTTTCACTTCTCATGATTTTGGCACTTATAAATACCTGATTTTAAGGTTCTTGTACGCAGTTTTTATGACAGATCTCAGTTTTTATATTCCTCAGCATAAGTACTAATATTTTTGAGTTCTTTTGGAGATTACAAACAATTGCAAGTAATTCCTCAAGTCCTATCAATCAATTGTAAGCTTTATGATTCTCATTATTTCTTATTGTTCTTCGTTCTCTATGAGTAGAAAATTTCCCTTACTAGGGTTGTGAACCCAATGATGGGTGTTTTATGATTGGGTTTGTGATTGGTATACACATAATGGATTTTTAGGGTTTAGTTATTCTTCATTCTTCATCTATAATTAATGGTTGCAAACATTGATTAAAGCCATAAACCTTGATTTATTTGGGAAAATAATTATGGTTGGTAAGAATAACTAACAAGGACTCAAAGCTTTAAACTTTGTTTAATAAATTCACTTAGGAATAAGAAGAATTTACTTGGCATGATTAATCGTTCTTCATAGTTACTTTCTTATTTGGGAAAATCATAGAAAGAGATAATCTTTATTTATTGGGAAATAGTAGAGATTCATATAGAGATTAAATGCATTCATATAAGATCCATTAGAAGTATATCAAGATCAATACCCCTGAGCATACACCCTATCTAACGGGGACACAACCTTAGTTTCTTCTACTATAAATTTCCACCAAAGCAATAGATAGCAATTAGTTATAGAAAAACCAACTTTTATAAAAATCATCGGATTAAGACATTAGACCTAGACTTAGCATCTTACGATTTTGGTAACCTTTTCACACCACATTCCCTGTGGGATTCGACCCCAACCTTGTTCGGTTACTATATTTGATAACGTCCGCGTTATACCAACAATAGGTGTAATTTGAGCGTATCAAATTTTTGGCGCCGTTGCCGGGGAATACGGTTTTGAAATTACTAAATAGTGTTTGCTTTGATTAAAGTCTTTTTCTTATTCCGTCACACCTTGTTTGATACTCTGTGTAAATAAGGTGAACATGAATCAAAATCAGCAAAATCAACGTGCTGAAATCCAGGGAAATCGGGTGAACAATCAGGCGAATGAATCAGACGATGAGAATATTTTCGCTGAAATTGTTCCGGAGGAGGACTATGCATCTGCTATTGTTCAGCCTCGAGTTGGAGCTGCTACTGTGAAAATTGACTCCTCTCTATACCAGTTGTTGAAACTTGAGGGATACTTTCGGAACTCTACCAAGAATGACCCTCAACGTCATTTGCAGAATTTTGTGGATGTATGTGCTAATCACATCCAGAACAATGTTCCACAAGATGCTATTCGGTTGAGGTTATTCAAATATTCCTTAGCTGGAGAGGCAAGAACATGGTTTGAGAAGCTGCCCCGAAATTCGATTACTTCATGGGCAGAGATGGTAGTTGCTTTTCTCACAAAGTGGTACCCCCTAGCAAAAACGCTGAAATTCGTGACAAGATATATGAATTTAAGCAGCGACTGGGGGAACAACTATATGAAGCCTGGGAAAGATTCAAGGAGTATTTGCAGAAGAGCCCGAATCATGGTTTTCCGGAACATATATTAATGGAGAATTTCTACCGAGGGTTAGATCCAGTGACACAGTCAGTAGCTAATAATGCAGCTGATAGTTGTTTCATGAACAAGACCTTTCGACGAGTGACCACCATACTTAACAAGCTGACGACTCATAATCAAGCTTGGCACTCAAACAATGCTGATGTGGTACCGTATGGTACTGCTATGATCCAGAATATAATGAAGGAGAATCAAGACACCCAGTAAACTTTGGCAGAACTTGCAACAAATATTTCCTTGCTAACGAAGAAGATTGATGAATCCCAAATCAAGCAGGTAAATATTTGTGAGGATGATACAGTTTTGCCAAAAGGGATGTTCCATGCTCAAGATGGTCTATTCCATGATGGGCCACCTATGCAGGTTGAAGATGCTAATTATGTTAATAACTCTCAAGGGGGTTACCAAAGACAGAATTACCAAGGTGGATATCAGAATCAGAATTCATGAAGACCTCAACAAGGTCAAGGTGCTTACAACAACTCTGGGAATTACAACAATAATTATGGTGGTGCGAACCACAGGAGCTACAACAACAGCAACAATTTTGGGAACAAGAGTTCCAATCCTTATATACCACCGAAAGGTGAGTCACCAGAGCACGGTAGTTCGAAGGTTGAAACAATGGTTGACAAGATTCTGGCAAATCAATCTAAGTCTGAAAGGACTTTATCTGGGCTGACAGAAACAGTGGGTTCCCATACAGCAGCTATTCAGAAGCTTGAGTCGCAGATGAGGGATATTTCTAGAGTGCAGCACCCTCCTAAAAATGGAGTACTTTCGAGTGACACTATTCCAAATCCCAAGAATGGGGGAGGCGGTGTAGATCGTGTGTTTTCCATTACTACTAGGAGTGGTAAAACACTCCAGGGGGCTGATGAGAAGGTGATTGATCTTGAGCAGATAGATGAAGCGGATGAGGAGCAGTCTGAAGCACCCATTATTGCTGATGAGAATCCTACTATCAAGAAGAGTGTTGATATTCCAGAGATGGTGAAGGAAGCTGAAAACACAAGCAAGCAGGCTGTAAAAGGGGCTCTCCGCCCTTTGACGCAGCTTTTCAAATCTAAACCTCCTTTTCCTCAGAGGTTGGTAAAGAAGAAGGAAGATGCTAAGTTCGAGAAGTTTTATGATCAGTTGAAGCAATTATCTCTGAATTTTCCCTTTTTGGAAGCTGTCAAGGAAATGCCCGATTTTGCTAAATATTTAAAGGATCTGCTGACTAAGAATAAAATGATGCAGCATGAAACCGTGAGTTTGACTCACACTGTGAGTTCAATCATTTCATCTACAACTGTTCAGAAAAAGGGAGATCCTGGGGCGTTCCCCATTCCTTGTTCTATTGGGCACCATGATTTTGCTCGTGCTTTGTGTGATAATGGGGCGAGTATTAATTTGATGCCCCTTGCTATATATAAATAATCAAGTTTGGGGATGCCAAGGCCGACTACTATGAGATTGTAGATGGCTGATAGGTCTATCAAAAGACCTGTTGGGGTAGTTGATGATGTGATCGTGCGGGTGGGTGATTTTATGTTGCCCACTGATTTTGTGATTCTTGACTGTGCTGTCTATCGGGACATTCCTATCATCCTGGGGAGACCTTTCCTTGCTACAGGGAGGGCTCTGATGGATTCGGAGAAAAATGAAATCAAGTTCCGAGTCAACAATGAAGAAGTGACTTTTCAGGCTAGCAAAGGGATGAAGTTACCAAGTGCTTACGAGAGTATTTCGGTAATTGATTCATTTGATATTGTTGATGAAGCAGTGGAGTTCAAGATGGAAGAAGGAAGTTTGGGTGAAGCTCTAGCTGGTATTCTTATGAATTTTGATGTTGAAGACATGGAAGGATATATGGAGACAGTCAATTCACTTGGTGGGTTGGGTTCATACTCATACCACCCAAAGAAGCTAAATCTTGATTTGGAAAATAGAACAACCCCTCCAGCAAAGCCCTCGATCATTGAGCCACCTAAGTTGGAGCTTAAGCAGCTCCCATCACATCTGAAATATGAGTTCCTTGGTCCGGACAATACATTACCGGTGGTTGTTTCAGCCCTATTGACTGAGGAGCAGATTTTGCAGCTTTTGGAGGTGTTGAGGGAGTATAGATGTGCTATTGGTTGGACAATAGCAGACATTCGAGGTATTCCATCTGGGATCTGTGAGCACAAAATCCAGTTGGAGGAAGATAGCAAACCGAGTGTAGAGCATCAGAGGCGACTGAACGAGAATATGCAAAAGGTCGTCAAGAAAGAGATCATCAAATGGCTGGATACGGGCGTGGTTTACCCAATTGCGGATAGTAAATGGGTGAGCCCAGTCCAATGTGGTCCTAAGAAAAGCAGCATCACTGTTGTGCCGAATGCAAAGAATGAGTTGATCCCGACCAGAACTGTCACCGGATGGAGAGTTTGCATGGACTATCGCAAGCTCAACACAGCCACTTGCAAGGACCACTTCCCTATGCCCTTCATTGATCAAATGCTTGATAGGCTAGCAGGGCGCTCCTACTATTGCTTCTTTGATGGTTATTCGGGCTATAATCAGATCAGCATTTCTTTGGAAGATCAGGAGAAGACCAATTTTACTTGTCCTTATGGGACATTTGCATTCAGCCGAATGCCTTTTGGGTGTAATGCGCCAGCCACTTTTCAGAGATGCATGATGTCAATCTTCTCTAACATGGTAGAAGATTTCTTGGAAGTGTTCATAGATGACTTTTCTGTGGTGGGTGATTCATTTGAAGATTGTCTTGGCCATCTGGGTCAAGTGCTAAAAAGGTGTGAGGAGACCAACCTGGTGCTAAATTGGGAGAAGTGCCATTTTATGGTGAAGGAATGAATCGTCCTCGGTCACAAAATCTCTGAAAAGGGAATCGAGGTCGATCAAGCGAAAATTGATGTGATTGCAAAACTTCCACCACCTATCTCAGTCAAAGGTGTCCGAAGTTTCTTGGGACATGCTGGATTCTATAGGCGCTTCATCAAAGATTTCTCCAAGATTGCCAATCCAATGTGCAACCTTCTTGAAAAAGAGGCTAAATTTGTGTTTAATGATAAGTGCCAGAAGGCATTTGAGGAGTTAAAACAGCGTCTCACTACTGCTCCTATTATTGTTGCTCCTGACTGGTCCTTACCATTTGAACTGATGTGTGATGCTAGCAATTTCGCAATAGGTGTTGTGCTTGGGCAGAGCCACAATAAAATCATGCACCCAATCTATTATGCAAGCAGAACACTGAATGATGCTCAAATGAATTATACAGTGACGGAGCAATAGCTGCTTGCCATTGTGTTTGCTTTTGAGAAATTTCGGTCCTACTTGTTGGGGTCCAAAGTAGTGGTTTACACTGATCATGCATCCTTGAGATACCTCATGGAAAAGAAGGAAGCAAAGCCGCGACTGATCAGATGGGTGCTATTGCTGCAAGAGTTTGATTTTGAGGTGAAGGACCGCAAGGGCACTGAAAACCAAGTTGCTGACCATCTCTCTCGGCTTGAAGAGATTGGGAGACCTTCTTATGAGCTTGATATAGAGGATGCTTTTCCGGATGAGAGGGTGTTGGCTGTGTCAAATGAGGTGGCACCGTGGTATGCTGACATTGCCAATTATTTGGTAACAGGCATAATTCCAGAAGATATCAAAACCTACCAAAAGAAGAAATTCTTGCGGAATGCTCGGCAGTACTATTGGGACGAGCCTTATTTGTTCCGAACATGTGCTGACAAGATCATTCGTCATTGCGATCCGTAAAGTGAAGTGATGAAAATTCTAAAAGCGTGCCATGACTCTCCTGTTGGGGGTCATCATAGCGGAAACCGGACTGCAGCTAAGGTACTTGAGTGCGGCTATTACTGCCCGACCATTTTTCACGATGCTAATCTATTGGTGCGGTCCTGTGATCAATGTCAGAGGCAAGGGAATATCGGCAGAAGGCAAGAAATGCCTATGAATTTTGTTATGGAGGTAGAAGTGTTCGATGTCTGGGGGATTGACTTTATGGGACCCTTTGTGAGTTCGAGTGGCATGAAATACACCTTGGTTGCTGTGGACTATGTGTCAAAATGGGTAGAATTGGTGGCTTTACCTAATAACGAGGCCAAGAGTGTTATGGGGTTCCTCAAGAAGAACATATTTACTCGTTTTGGTACTCCGAGGGCTATAATCAGCGATGGTGGATCACACTTTTGTAATAGAGCTTTCGCGGGACTGATGGAGAAATATGGTGTAAAACATAGGGTGGCAACACCTTATCACCCTCAGACAAGTGGACAAGTTGAAGTATCCAATAGGGAGATCAAGAGTATTCTAGCAAAAACTGAGAATGCAAATAAAACTGATTGGGCCCGCAAGCTCGATGATGCTCTATGGGCATACCGGACTGCATTCAAGACTCCGATTGGGACTTCACCCTTCAAGCTTGTGTTCGGAAAAGCTTGTCACTTGTCGGTTGAGCTTGAGCACAAGGCTATGTGGGCGCTGAAGAAATTGAATATGGATTGGGAGGAAGCAACCAAGCTCAGGTTGTTTCAACTAAATGAGATGGATGAATTTCGGTACCAGGCATATGAGAGTGCAGCACTTTATAAAGAAAGGATGAAGCAATACCATGACAAGAAGATCCTGAAGCGTGAGTTCTACAGAGGTGATCTTGTATTGTTATTTAACTCTCTGTTGAAGTTGCTGCCTGGTCAGCTTAAATCAAGGTGGTCTGGTCCGTTTGAGGTGGTAGGTGTTTCACCCCATGGAGCGATCGAGTTAAAGTCCGGAGATGGAACTCGGACATTTAAGATGAATGGGCAGAGGTTGAAACACTACCACGGGATGGTTTCGGAAGATAAAATTGTTGACCGATACCGGTTGAAGCACCTCGGTATGAATAATGATCTGGTGTACGCAGATCAAGAGTAAATGGCTAGCACCGTCGGGTCGCGACGTTAAATCAAGCGCTTCTTGGGAGGCAACCCAAGTGTAATGTTTATTTTCATTTTTGTTTCTGTTTGGATATAGGGTAATGTTTATTTTGGTGCAGGATATGAACAAATTGGAGGAAAAAGTGCAAAACCGCCGATGAAAATTCTATTACCGTTAGACGGTACATTCGACGGACCGTCAAAAATTTGACGGACCGTAAAATGGACCGCTTAATTGTAACACCTCGTAACTTCGGACGAAAGTTTGACTCATAAAATGATACTATAATGAAACCAATATGAGAGCTATAGGAAGTGTTTTGAAAACCAATTAAGTCATAAGAAATGTCTTTGGGCAAAGAAAGGTTGGAAGCCACTCTACGGGGCATGTTTGCAAGTGAGTTTATGGAAGGTCTTACTTCCAACGATCATAACCCCTTTATTAATTGAGAATTTGGGACAACTTCCTTGATGAAAGTTGTATCCCTTTGAAATAGCTTTCCAACGGTATATTATGGGTCTTAAACGGAGCTATATACAAAAAGTTATGGCCATTTTACGACAGACTGTTCGGCAGAATATCACCCTCTGTCACACTTTGCGGCTCAAGATGCGGCCCGCAAACACGACATGCGGCCCCGCAGTTCCGACGCAAAGTGTGCCAGAGAGATTTTGTCCAGAATTTTCTGGACTACTTTAAATAAGACCCAACTCGACCAAAATCATATTTTTCATCATTCATGGTCAAGAAAACCTCTAGAATACTCTCTAACCTTCATCCACACGAAAATTCAAGGGAAACCCATGATCAATAACACCAAATCCATGAACCCAAGTGTATGAAACCTAACCAAAGTTCATCTAATTCAAGAAAACCCAAGGGAAGTGAAGTAAGGTTTTGGTGCTAGAGGAGTAACTCCACTCAAGACTTGTTCAACCACTATCTAAGGTAAGTTTCATGACTTTCTCATGATGATTAAAGTGTTGATGAGTTCTTGGGAGAATAGTAAATGGGTTTGATAAAGAGAATTATATGAACTATGCTAGAGTTGTTGGATTGTTGACTTGGGATTGTTGTATTCATATGGGTGATGAAAAATGATGTTAATTACATCTAATTGAGATTTTAGAATTTGCTAGTTGTAATAGAATGGGGATTTGGTGAAGAAAACGCCATTAATGAGGGTTGTGGTGCTTCATGCCCACTAAGTGTTTGATAAAATGCTTAGATGACCAAAGCATGAATATTATTGCTAATATAGAATCCCTTTGACTTGTATTGATATAGATCAAAGTTGAAAGGGTTGACGAACATTGTATTACGCTCAAAGGCTGGAATTAAGGTATGTGAGGCTAACTATCTACGCTAGGGAATGTTCATGATGCTCCCTACGCCTCATTCTTCATACTTGTCAGTAATTTGACTCAGAATACAGTTTAGCCCAGTTTTATGGTATGTTGTAGAACTGTTATCTTCTAGGGTTGCAGTTACAGAATTCGTTCATGGTTATCAATTTGAATATCATAAACTCAGCACGTAATCTTTATAGACTTATGTATTGTTACCACATGAGTCTCAGTCTAGAAATTCAGTATGCTCAGAAACAGTCAGTGTATTCAATTCAGTCCAGCATGTCTATTTCAGTTCAGCACTGTTCATTGTTGTTATGGTCTCAGTCCTTATTAATTAACCATAATTATACATATGTGATTTTTCCCGACGGCACAACACAGTCTTGTGTATACGTATACATGGCCAAGGCCATTGACTGACGCACTACTAGGCCGAGGCCATAGCGTGCATTTATTACTGGGCCGAGGCCCCACATATACAAACACAGATAATACAGATGATTCAGATACAGAGCAGGGAGTATTCATATCTCTACTTCCTTGCTATTACAGTTACAGTTATCAGTTTCAGTTTCAGTATTTTATTGCTTCAGTTTCTTTACATACCAGTACAATTCAAATGTACTGATGTCCCTTTTTATTGCTTGGGGGCCTGCATCTCGCGATGCAGGTAACGATACACAGGTTGACGACTCAGTTAATTAGGAGTGCACGTACCAGCTACTGGTGAGCCCCAAATTCCTTCGGGGCGTTGTCAGCTATCCAGTTATTTCAGTTTATAGACAGCTCTATTATTCAGTACTCTTAGAGGCTTCATAGACACAGTTCAGACAGTCAGATATTTATTATGTTAGCCTTGTTGGCAGTTGTTCAATCGTTTTGGTTTAGCCATTTTGGCTACAGTCAGATATATTTCAGATTGTCTAAGTATTTCCGCATTATGATTTCAGCCAAACCTTTAGTATATCATCATGTGTTTAGTTGTTTCCATATTCAGTTATGTTTTGATATCACATATTGATTCAGTCAGCCAGTTGGTTCGCTCGGTCACATACAGTCAGGCACCGGGTGTCGTGTTACGTCCAGGCCCAGGTTCGGGGCGTGACAAAGCTTGGTATCAGAGCCTAGGTTCAAGTGTCTTAGGGAGTCTATGAAGCTGTGTCCAGTGGGGTCTCTTTTATATGTGTGAGGGCCCCACACATATAAACAGTTGACCACCAAGACATTCAGGATTGTCTCATTTCTTTCATATTCTAGATCGTGCAGTTAGAGCAGTATTTTTAGGATGGCTTCCTATTTCGTGCGTGTACGTGTTTTCAGAAAATTCCTTACAAAAAAAATTACAAGAAGAGAAACACAGCCACCGGCCAAAGGGCTGCCGCTGAAGTAGCTCACGAAGATACTGTTCCGACTCAGGCAACAGCTCTAGCTGCCCCTACCGTTACACCTCCTAGTGCTTCAGACAGGGATGTTAGGAGTGCTATCAACATGCTCACCCAACTGGTAGCAGCTCAAGCCCAACGTCAGGAATCTGGGTCAAGTTCAGGAGGTAATGGAAAGTCCTCTAAGACGAAGGATTTTCTCAGAATGAATCCTCCAGTATTCACGGCGACGAAGAAGGATGAAGACCCTCAGGACTACATTGATGCTCTCCAAAAGATCTTCAGGATTATGACAGTTACAGAAACCGAAGCAGCTACTTTTGGAGCTCATCAGCTGCAGAGCATTGCTAACACGTGGTATGAATCTTGGAAATTGTCCCGAGGTGAGAATGCGCCTGATGCTACATGGGATGAATTTGCTAGTGCATTCCTAGACCACTTCATGCCAGTAGAGGTCAGAGAGGCTAAGGCTGAACAATTCCTGATGCTCAAACAAAATGGCAGGCCAATTCAAGATTACTATTTGGAGTTTGTTAGCCTGGCTAAGCATGCCCCACACATGTTACCCGATATGAGGGCAAGAGTGAGAAGATTCGTTGGAGGTCTTGATTCCCATTTGTATGATGGAGCCAATATTGTTTCACAAAATGGGACAATGACTATTTCCAAGATGGTTGATTTTGTACAGGGAAATGAGACAAGGCTAAATGAGGAAGAAACCTTACAAAAAGAGAAAGACAAGGAGTTCAACAAGAAGGCTAAGTCTACAGGAAATTTCAGTCAGGGAGGAGGAAACCGCCAGTTCTTCAAGAATATACCATCAGGACCTGCTCAGTCTACAGTTAGTATCCCATTTCAGAGGTCCAAGTTTAGCCAGAAGAGTCAGAATTTTGTAGCAGCTACATATCCTTCATGCAGCAAGTGTGGAAGAAGACACCCAGGGGTGTGCCGTTCGGGCACGGATGGTTGTTTCGGGTGCGGTCAGCAGGGCCACTATCTGAAGGATTGCCCATCTGCAAGACAGAATACTGGGGGTAATGTGGCTCAGTCCACATATTCAGCAGCTCCCCGAAATTCCCAAGCCCAGCAGGGGCACGGAGCAACAAAGTCCGGTAATACGGGCGGTGGTCAGAACCGTCTGTATGCACTGTCAGGTCACCAGGATATAGAGGCTCATGGAGATGTTGTCACAGGTATGCTAACAGTCTTCACCTTCGATGTATTTGCTCTTATGGACCCAGGATCCACTCTATCTTATGTAACCCCGTATGTTGCTAAGAAATTTGGGATAGAACCCGAAAAGTTGCATGAACCTTTCGAAGTATCCACACCAGTTGGGGAATCAGTTATAGCTAGGTGTATCTATAGGGGTTGTCCTAAGATTTACAGTGTGAACAGAGTTAAGTTGTTAAGATGGAGTATGCCAGGTATGAATACAGTAGCAACCCGTTCATGTAAGTAATTTAGTTTTTCCCAATGAGAAATCGCTTAGAAGTGAGTCTAAAAAAAAAAAAATCAAGTATGGGAAGTACATCTCATAATTTAGGCAGACAAGAGAACTATGGTGAAATAAGTCCACCGCTTATCCAAGCTAGGAATTCGACTTTCGGATTCCAAAGTGAGTGGAGTTGTTGCCCAGAACATGGCTTATTCCTCCTTAGTTATAAAAGTTAGAGAGAAGCAGTTTGGTGATTCCTACTTGCTGCAGATAAAAGAGGGGATTCACAAACATAAAGCCTTATCTTTTGAACAAGGGGGAGATAACGGTACCTTGAGATACCGAGGCAGATTATGCGTTCCAGCTGTAGATAGACTCAGAGAGCTAATTATGTCAGGAGCTCACCATTCTAGGTCTACCTCGTTCAGATAGGAGGCATGATTTAATTTGGGTGATTGTGGATAGACCTACGAAGTCAGCGCACTTCTTGCCAGTTAAGACCACAGATTGAACAGAAGATTATACTAAGTCATATGTTAATGAAATTGTCAGATTGTATGGGACCCTAGTGTCCATTATTTCAGACTATGGTGCTCAGTTCACATCGAACTTCTGAAAATCCTTTCAGAAAGGATTGGGTACCAAGGTGAACCTTAGTACAACTTTTCGTCCTCAGACAAATGGTCAGACAGATACGCTATTCAGATCTCATGTTATAATATTCATGTTAGTTCAATACTCAGATATTTATGTCAGCTTAGTACTCAGATATCAGTCCAGTACTTACGTATTCATGCTAGTCCTGTACTCAGTTAATCCAGTATTCAGTTAGCTCAGTATTTAGTCAGCCCAGTCTTCAGTCAGTTCAATAGACATTCAGTTTAGTATCTCAGCAGTTTAGCAATCTTGTATTCGTTCAGTTCAGTAAGCTTGTGTCCTTAATTTCAAGGTAATTGGGATAGCACCGTTTGAAACCTTTTTAAGCGAAGGTGTAGAACACCGATTGATTAGTTTAAAGTTGGGGAAGCAGAGTTGTTAGGACCAGATTTGGTCTATCAGACTGTAGAGAAGGTCATGTTGATTTAGAAGCGATTGAAAATGGCTCAGAATTGCCAGAAGTTTTACACAAATGTAAGACAAAGAGACTTAGAGTTTGAAGTTAATGATTGGGTATTTCTTAAGCTCTCACCTATGAAGAGTGGCATGAGATTTGGTAAGAAGGGGAACCATAGTCCCGCCATATATTGGACCTTACAGAATTCTACGAAAGGTTGGTCTAGTATCTTATGAACTTGAGTTGCCATAAGATTTGGCCACTGTACACCTAGTGTTTCATGTATCCATGTTGAGGAAGTGTGTAGGAGACCCATCGTTGGTTGTTCCTGCTAATACTCTAACAGTTAAGGATGGCCTCACCTATGAGGAGATCCCTATAGCCATTCTTGATCGTCAAGTTCTGATGTGGCGTGATTTTACGCCACAATCGATGCTTTTTAACTATAAGTTTTACTTGTTTTTAAGCAAGTCTATGTCATTTTACGTAGTTTTTGTCATGTTTCAGGTAATACGAGGTCCCTAGAGCCTAAGTGTGGAAAACAAGCAAAAAAGTTGCAAAACTGGAATTTACTGGAGGTTCTGGAAAATATCGTGGAAAAATACTCTGCGCGATCGCGCAGAGTACCCACGCGATCGCGATCGCGCCCACGCGGGAAATGTACTCCACGCGATCGCGCTGGAATTTAACGCGATCGCGCCTACGCGCGTTGTTAATTCCACGCGATCGCACAGTATCGACACGCGATCGCGATGAAGGGAGCAGTGGAAGCTGACGTCATCCACGCGATCGCGCAGACACATGGCGCGATCGCGATGAAGGATTTTCGGCAATTTCGACCAGAACTCGGATTTTGACGATTTCTTCCATTCCAGTATATATAAATAGAAAATTAGGGCAAAACATGAGACATCTTTGGCACAACACACAAGTTCTTGGAGGCTAGGGTTCATCACCAACACCTTGGAAGAGAAGATTTGGAGACACCAATGAGAAATTCTTTACCAATTTATTCTACTCTTGCTATGTATTGAATATTTATGTGTGTAGTATTTCATTTCAATACTTGAATTTCGTTTATGGAAATATTCTTGATTAAAGTTTGGATTGAATCTCTTGTTTTGCTTATGTGTTGAATGATTTTATTCCTAATGAAGTGAGTTATTGTTTCTTTAATTAATCTCATTTTGAATGATTCTTAAGGGAGTAGCTAACCCTAAGACTTGCCCATTTATTTCGGTTTAAACTTGGAAGAGGCAAACTCGGGATTGGGAAAGATTAATTAACAAGAACTTGGGGCGTTAACCCTCATCTAATGGAAATCGACCTAGGAATAGGCGACACCACTTGTAGCCATATTCGGGTGTTCTTAATGCTCCTAATTGCTTTAGGGATATTCAATTAGGTAGTCTAGTTAGTCTTCGGAAGAAGCTAATTTAGAGTCATTATCCGAGGCTAAGTAATATAAACTCACCATTATTTGTAAATCATGAAGTACATTGGATCGTTACTTGAGCGTAGTTTCCCTTGTATCCATGCTTGTGGCCATTGATCATTTTACTTGCTTTCTAGGTTAGTTTACATTTTTGCATTAGTTATAATTCTCTCAAACAAAACCAAAACATTATCTATCGTTTGGCTTTAGCGTAGTTGGTGAAAATTCCTACTTTTCCTAATCGCCTACATATTGTTCTCTGTGGGATTCGACCCCGACTCATAGTTGGGTAAATTATATTTGCATACGACCGTGCCCATTCCAATTAATAGGGTGGATTTGGACGTTATCAAAAAATGGCGCCGTTGCCGGGGAACAATTGGTGTATTTTGGCTAATCTAGGAAATAAGCTAACTTGCTTTGAACCGAACCCGTAAATATTTGTATAAGTGTTTTCTGTGTTTTATTATATATATAAAAAAAAATGGCATCTTGGAATGAAAATGGGTTTGATGGTTGTAATCCATATTTTGATGACCCATGTCCATATTGTGGAGGACCCCACTTTTGGCAAGATTGTGAATATGCTCCCGGGAGAGAGATGTGTGCACCGTCTCAATCCTATGATGAGAGTATTTGTAATATATGTGGTGGTCAAGGTGGACATTGGGGTGATTGTCCCAATTATTTCACTTCCCCTCCCCCTAGTTGTTCTAACGAAAATGCTAGTTGTGCTTTTGAGTTTGATAGGAACAATGATATGGCAAACGAAGGGCAAAGTACCGAATATGAAGGTATCATGGAATTGCTCCAAGCATACTTTGACCGGGAAAGGGAGGAGGAGCGAGAACTCGTCGGGCAATCCATTTTGGAAATGAACAAATCACTTGAGGATGAAAAATTTTCAATTTCCATGGATGTGCCTATTCCTCAAAATGAAGTAGTTGAAGAAGAGATTTCAAATTTACAAGATGAGCCCGGAAATTCTTGTGACCACAACGAGAGTTGTGAAATTGAAGAAATGGTTCAACTTGAAGAAAATGAGCTAAGTCATGAAGAAGAAATTTCCAATTCTCGAAAAGAGGAAATTGAGGA
This sequence comes from Lycium barbarum, assembly GCF_019175385.1. Lineage (NCBI taxonomy): Eukaryota > Viridiplantae > Streptophyta > Magnoliopsida > Solanales > Solanaceae > Lycium > Lycium barbarum. Next base: position 113,887,090 of record NC_083344.1, on the reverse strand, counting down.
AATGTTGAATGGCATTATGGCGAGAAATGAAAAATATGGGAAGATTGTGGCCAATTGGTGGGAAGTAGTTCAACATGGAGATGATGAAACTGTCCAAAACATGGATTTCTCCATGTTAGGATTTTTACAAGCTTTGGACGATTCTCACCATGAAGAAAAACTTGACAAAGAGGAAATTTTGAGCCAAGATTGGCTAATGAATCAAGCTTAACAACTTGAAGCCTATGAAAATCACCGTGAAGGCTTTTCACGGATGATGGAAGAATATCTAAAAATGCATGTTGAACAAAGTCAAGAAATGGATTCACTTGAAATTGCTATCCAAAAATTGGAGGCCGAATTCAATGCAAAGATTGAAGAATGTAACACTCAATATCAAAAAGCCATGGATAGTAGTGTTAAGTTGGTTTCCAATGAAGAAGTGGCCACTATTGATTTTCAAGAGCTAATCATAAATTACCAACCAACAAATCCTAGAGTAGTGAATGATGCCGAGATTGAAGAAATGATACTAGAGTTGCATAAAAAAGTTCATGAAATCATTTTTGAAGACTCTAGTTCATTAATGGGTAAGAATGTCAAAATTCATGCAAACTTGGAATTTGAGCGCGTTGGACCACATTCGAGCCATTTTTCAACATTGTGCTTGGTTGATGATATGAAAGTTGAACTAACCGAGCCAATAGAGAATTTTGGATATGAAGAAGAAAGCGTTTTTATTTTAAAGTTTGCTATGCCAAGAAGACAAAATGGCATTCCTCACTCAAAGGCCAAAAAGTGCAAAATGAGACATCCGAGAGTTGGCCTATTTGTTTTTCTGCCACCGCCCCATGAGCGTCATCATAATCTTGATTCAAAGTTGGGGCGCAAATTCATAAGCTCCAAATGGAGAGAAAAGCGGTAAAGTTGGTATTCGTCGTGCCGCGACGTTAACTTAAGCGCTTGGTGGGAGGCAACCCATCGTTTTTAAATTTTTAATCATTTTTTTTAAAATTTGATTTTTTTAAAATTGTTTAGTTTATGATTTGTGACTAATCTGCAAAATTTCATAATTTTTGGAATTGTTTTGAATAGGTTGAGTTTTCAGAACAGCCACAAATCAGTAGCTGCTGGTTTCTGCTTATTTTCTGAACTGCTGGTTTTTGGCCGAATTTTACTCTTCGCGATCGCGCCAAGAACCCACGCGATCGCGTCACAAAAAAAAAAAAAAATTACTCTGCGCGATCGCACCACATCATCACGCGATCGCGCAGAGGCGCGTTTCCAGGTTTCAAAACAGAGTAAAGAAAGGGCAAAACGGCTTAACCCCTCATTTCCTCCACTTTTTCTCAAAAACAAAAAAATTCTCTCTCAATTTTCTCTCCAATTCAACTTCAATTTTTAAGAAGAATTCTTCAACTTGCAACCACAAGGTATGTGATTCTTTCATTGTCTTGTTCCTAGGGTTGTTTTTATCATCTTTCCATGTTAGAAATTGTGAAAGAAAAATTTTCTTCCACTTGTTTAAGCATGAAAATGTGATGAAATTGCTGAATTTCTTGTCATGTGAAGTATTGTTTGTTGTGAGTAATGTGAGTTGAGAGATGGGTGTTGATATGAAGAAAAAAATGGGGCAAAATACAAGCTTAAAATCGTTGAATCGAAGCCCCAAAAATCATGCACGCCACCTGTTTGTCAAAATGTTTCTGAGAATCTGAAAAGACTCTGCGCGATCGCGCTGAAAATAGACGCGATCGCGCTGAATAATTTCTGAAAAATTACGCGATCGCGTCATGTTGAACCGCGATCGCGGTGAACAAAATTCTCAAATTGGCGCGATCGCGCCTGGTTGCCACGCGATCGCGATTAAGAAAAAGTGGCAGTGCCCAAACAGAATGCTCGTTCAGAGCTGCTCAAAACTTGGGGGACAAATTTCCTTAACCCAACTCCTCATTATACATCATTGTAGGTGTTCATATGCATTGTGTTTGTTTTGTAGGTACTTAAACTTAAAAAATGGCTTCATCATCCAGTGCTGCCCAAGTATCCTTGATTGAATATTATGACACCACCACCTTCCAGTCAGCAAAATGTTCGAAGCTGTATGATAGGCTGCTGGGAAAGAGCTTCATTGAAGAGAGGGGCTTTGTAACAGAAAATTTGGAAGAAAAGATGCCCGAGTTCTATGGAAGGTTGGTAACAAGCGGCTGGATACGCTTTGCAGATGAACCAATCAGGGCAAACCATACCCTTGTGCGGGAATTCTACGCAAATGCTGCAGAGGCAGACATTACACATAGGGCAATTGTCAAAGTCAGAGGTGTGGATGTCCTGTGCAATGCCTCAAGAATAAATGCCTATTACAATCTGCAGGATGGTGACAACAGCGAGATGACACAGATGTATGAACAACTGCGGCAACAATGGTTTGTGACCCACCTCCACGGTGGGGAGCAACCAAAGTGGCTGACAACAATGCAGAGAAAAATTGACTCTACAGAGTTCACTGCTGAGGCCAAAACTTGGCTTGATATTGTCGCATCCAGGGTGTTGCCTTCCAAACATGAGTCAGACGTGCCCATTGAGAGGGCCAAATTAATTTGTCCTGTGATGGAAGGGTTGCCTGTCGACGTGGGGAGGCTCATTATGCAAGAAATCCGGGAGGTGGTGCTTGAACGGACTAAGAGTCTATTCTTCCCGTCATTGATCACTTACCTGTGCTCCACTAATGGAGTGCCCACAAGGCCAGGTGACAAAGAAAAGGGGCCTGGGGGACCAATTCATCCTTTGAAAAAGAAAGGGTCTGTTGCTATACAAAAGAAAAGGAAGATTGATATAGCAGGCTCGTCATTTGGGCAGTTTACATCTACTGCATCAGATTCTACTGGTGGGGCATCTGCTCCTCCTATGGCTATACCAATCCTACCACCAATACAAGAAGCAGCCAGGCCTTTCCAATATATCTCCACCCAGGTCCATGGGATGGACAATCGGCTTCAGCAGCTAGTGGCTAGTCTCCCTGCGGGCCCACATGGAGAAGGCACATCTACAGCTCCCTCTGTTCCTATTGGTCCAACATTAGCAGGTATTGTGGAGGACATGAAGCATATCAAAGAAAAGCAGGGAAAAATAGAGAGGAGGCAGAAAAAGGCAAGGGAGCACGCCAAGAAGCAAAGCAAATTCCTGAACAAAATGATGAGCATTCTGAGGAGTGTATGCGGCGCACAACATGAAGAGGAGGAAAATGAGGACGATTTTGTCCTGCCAGAGCCCAGCAGCTCCAGTTCAGAGGGTGAGCAGAGATGACCATAGCACGCAGTGCTAGGAGGTATGAAAAAAAAAATCTGTGTTGATGTACTGCAGTGAGGACACTGCAAGTTTTTTAGTTAGGGGTAGGAACCTCCTCGGCTTTTCTTTGCCAGAGTTCTTTTCCTGAGGGGGGTTTTATTTTGTTGAAACTGGCATGTTTAGGATGTTACTTAGGTTGAATAGAGTAATTTTGTTTTATTTGGTACTACTTGGCAACTAATGGCATGTATTGTGTTTTGTTGAAATTTTTGGACCCCTCGAAAAGTTGAAAAATGCATACTTAGAACAGTTATTGTCTGACATGATTGATTCTTTATTTGACATTGTGATTATTGGGGTGTTGTGTGTGATGAATTACTACTTAGGAAGTCACAAGTGTAAAAATTATTGTCCTTATGCCGATGTGTGTGTGAAGTGTTAGTTTGATTCTGTTTATGCATGTATAATCTAGAACTTGCCCGGTTGGTCTTGTTTGAAATGAGAAAGTTAGTTTGGTTGTGAAATGATCTTAGGCTTTCTTTGTTGAAATAGTCACTTTGCCTAAATAAGCCTTACCAAAAGTGTTAAATACCCTTAGTTTCCCTTTTGAGCCTTTTTGACCTTTTTCTTGGCTAGCAAATTATGAAACCTTACCCTTTGTGAAATAAATCCATCTTCGCACCCGTTCCCTCCTTGATGCTACTAGTTAGATGAGGCAAAATGCCTAAGTTGGGGGTGAATTAAATGTGGAGTACATGTTAAAAACATAAGTTGGGGGTGGTGGAGTTTGCTAGTGGAGATTCGATGTGGTAGTTGCGTATAAATATATATATATATATATATATATATATATAATAATAAAAAAAAAACAGAAAATTGTAACGCAAAAAGAATTGTAAGTTGGTTAGAAGTAAAACCACATCGAGGTCGAAAACTGAAAGAAAATAAAGGGGTGGAAAGAAAAGAGGCGAATTAAGGTGACAAGATGTTGTAGTGTTCAAGGAGGGTGAGTCACTAATTTCCAAAAAGTATCCGACCCGTCCCTAAACCTACATTACAAGCCGAAACAAGTCCTAATGTGATCACAACCGAACGAGCCTAGGATGAAAACATAGAAAATAAGGGCAGGCCTATGGTATTTGCATGTGTAAATATGAATTGTCGTTGTGAGTGTGAGTGTCTTTCTCTTCTCTTTCGTCTTTGTCCCATTCTTGTCGTATATATGTGTGTTGGGACATTCTTTGGTCTATGTGAGGGCATAAGGATGAGAATTGAACAAAATAAAGTGACCGCCTAAAGTAGCGTTTGTGTGCACCATAATATGTTCGATAATGTAATGTCATTCATTGAAGCTTCATTGTTAGTCGTAGTGTTCTTGAGTTATGCATATTGTTTTAAAGTAGAAAGTTGGGGTGGTCGTTTAAAGGAAAACATGCATGCCGGTAGTTCAGAGTCAAAACCAATGTAGACATTGTTATTCTATAATATCTAGGTGTTAGATTGAGTCATGGTTTTGTATGGCTTGCTTGAGGACAAGCAAATACTTTAAGTTGGGGGTGTTGATGTGGCGTGATTTTACGCCACAATCGATGCTTTTTAACTATAAGTTTTACTTGTTTTTAAGCAAGTCTATGTCATTTTACGTAGTTTTTGTCATGTTTCAGGTAATACGAGGTCCCTAGAGCCTAAGTGTGGAAAACAAGCAAAAAAGTTGCAAAACTGGAATTTACTGGAGGTTCTGGAAAATATCGTGGAAAAATACTCTGCGCGATCGCGCAGAGTACCCACGCGATCGCGATCGCGCCCACGCGGGAAATGTACTCCACGCGATCGCGCTGGAATTTAACGCGATCGCGCCTACGCGCGTTGTTAATTCCACGCGATCGCACAGTATCGACACGCGATCGCGATGAAGGGAGCAGTGGAAGCTGACGTCATCCACGCGATCGCGCAGACACATGGCGCGATCGCGATGAAGGATTTTCGGCAATTTCGACCAGAACTCGGATTTTGACGATTTCTTCCATTCCAGTACATATAAATAGAAAATTAGGGCAAAACATGAGACATCTTTGGCACAACACACAAGTTCTTGGAGGCTAGGGTTCATCACCAACACCTTGGAAGAGAAGATTTGGAGACACCAATGAGAAATTCTTTACCAATTTATTCTACTCTTGCTATGTATTGAATATTTATGTGTGTAGTATTTAATTTCAATACTTGAATTTCGTTTATGGAAATATTCTTGATTAAAGTTTGGATTGAATCTCTTGTTTTGCTTATGTGTTGAATGATTTTATTCCTAATGAAGTGAGTTATTGTTTCTTTAATTAATCTCATTTTGAATGATTCTTAAGGGAGTAGCTAACCCTAAGACTTGCCCATTTATTTCGGTTTAAACTTGGAAGAGGCAAACTCGGGATTGGGAAAGATTAATTAACAAGAACTTGGGGCGTTAACCCTCATCTAATGGAAATCGACCTAGGAATAGGCGACACCACTTGTAGCCATATTCGGGTGTTCTTAATGCTCCTAATTGCTTTAGGGATATTCAATTAGGTAGTCTAGTTAGTCTTCGGAAGAAGCTAATTTAGAGTCATTATCCGAGGCTAAGTAATATAAACTCACCATTATTTGTAAATCATGAAGTACATTGGATCGTTACTTGAGCGTAGTTTCCCTTGTATCCATGCTTGTGGCCATTGATCATTTTACTTGCTTTCTAGGTTAGTTTACATTTTTGCATTAGTTATAATTCTCTCAAACAAAACCAAAACATTATCTATCGTTTGGCTTTAGCGTAGTTGGTGAAAATTCCTACTTTTCCTAATCGCCTACATATTGTTCTCTGTGGGATTCGACCCCGACTCATAGTTGGGTAAATTATATTTGCATACGACCGTGCCCATTCCAATTAATAGGGTGGATTTGGACGTTATCAAGTTCGAAAGTTGAGAACTAAGGAAGTAGCCTCAGTGAAAGTCCTGTGGAGGAGTCAGGAAGTTGAGGAAGCTACATGGGAAGCCGAGGAGGATATGAAATCCAGGTACCCTCACTTGTTTCAGCCCGCAGAAGAGATTTATGATGAAGCACCAAGATTTTGAGGTATGTAAGCTTTCTTTTCATGCCTTTGGTCGTGTGTGGCCAATTTATAATGCTATTGTGATGTAGCTTTGTGAGGCAATGATATTATGGGTTGTTGTGACAGGTTGGTAGTGCCTTATTACAGGGGAAATTCTGGCGAAATTTTTGTAGGATCCCGAATGGTTATCATTCGAGGACGAATGATCCCAAGGGGGAGATATTGTAACACCTCATAACTTCGGACGAAAGTTTGACTCATAAAATGATACTATAATGAAACCAATATGAGAGCTATAGGAAGTGTTTTGAAAACCAATTAAGTCATAAGAAATGTCTTTGGGCAAAGAAAAGTTGGAAGCCACTCTACGGGGCATGTTTGCAAGTGAGTTTATGGAAGGTCTTACTTCCAACGATCATAACCCCTTTATTAATTGAGAATTTGGGAAACATTCCTTGATGAAAGTTGTATCCCTTTGAAATAGATTTCCAACGGTATATTATGGGTCTTAAACGGAGCTATATACAAAAAGTTATGGCCATTTTACGACAGACTGTTCGGCAGAATATCACCCTCTGTCACACTTTGCGGCTCAAGATGCGGCCCGCAAACACGACATGCGGCCCCGCAGTTCCGACGCAAAGTGTGCCAGAGAGATTTTGTCCAGAATTTTCTGGACTACTTTAAATAAGACCCAACTCGACCAAAATCATATTTTTCATCATTCATGGTCAAGAAAACCTCTAGAATACTCTCTAACCTTCATCCACACGAAAATTCAAGGGAAACCCATGATCAATAACACCAAATCCATGAACCCAAGTGTATGAAACCTAACCAAAGTTCATCTAATTCAAGAAAACCCAAGGGAAGTGAAGTAAGGGTTTGGTGCTAGAGGAGTAACTCCACTCAAGACTTGTTCAACCACTATCTAAGGTAAGTTTCATGACTTTCTCATGATGATTAAAGTGTTGATGAGTTCTTGGGAGAATAGTAAATGGGTTTGATAAAGAGAATTATATGAACTATGCTAGAGTTGTTGGATTGTTGACTTGGGATTGTTGTATTCATATGGGTGATGAAAAATGATGTTAATTACATCTAATTGAGATTTTAGAATTTGCTAGTTGTAATAGAATGGGGATTTGGTGAAGAAAACGCCATTAATGAGGGTTGTGGTGCTTCATGCCCACTAAGTGTTTGATAAAATGCTTAGATGACCAAAGCATGAATATTATTGCTAATATAGAATTCCTTTGACTTGTATTGATATAGATCAAAGTTGAAAGGGTTGACGAACATTGTATTACGCTCAAAGGCTGGAATTAAGGTATGTGAGGCTAACTATCTACGCTAGGGAATGTTCATGATGCTCCCTACGCCTCATTCTTCATACTTGTCAGTAATTTGACTCAGAATACAGTTTAGCCCAGTTTTATGGTATGTTGTAGAACTGTTATCTTCTAGGGTTGCAGTTACAGAATTCGTTCATGGTTATCAATTTGAATATCATAAACTCAGCACGTAATCTTTATAGACTTATGTATTGTTACCACATGAGTCTCAGTCTAGAAATTCAGTATGCTCAGAAACAGTCAGTGTATTCAATTCAGTCCAGCATGTCTATTTCAGTTCAGCACTGTTCATTGTTGTTATGGTCTCAGTCCTTATTAATTAACCATAATTATACATATGTGATTTTGCCCGAGGGCACAGCACAGTCTTGTGTATACGTATACATGGCCAAGGCCATTGACTGACGCACTACTAGGCCGAGGCCATAGCGTGCATTTATTACTGGGCCGAGGCCCCACATATACAAACACAGATAATACAGATGATTCAGATACAGAGCAGGGAGTATTCATATCTCTACTTCCTTGCTATTACAGTTACAGTTATCAGTTTCAGTTTCAGTATTTTATTGCTTCAGTTGCTTTACATACCAGTACAATTCAAATGTACTGATGTCCCTTTTTATTGCTTGGGGGCCTGCATCTCGCGATGCAGGTAACGATACACAGGTTGACGACTCAGTTAATTAGGAGTGCACGTACCAGCTACTGGTGAGCCCCAAATTCCTTCGGCGCGTTGTCCGCTATCCAGTTATTTCAGTTTATAGACAGCTCTATTATTCAGTACTCTTAGAGGCTTCATAGACACAGTTCAGACAGTCAGATATTTATTATGTTATCCTTGTTGGCAGTTGTTCAATCGTTTTGGTTTAGCCATGTTGGCTACAGTCAGATATATTTCAGATTGTCTAAGTATTTCCGCATTATGATTTCAGCCAGACCTTTAGTATATCATCATGTGTTTAGTTGTTTCCATATTCAGTTATGTTTTGATATCACATGTTGATTCAGTCAGCCAGTTGGTTCGCTCGGTCACATGCAGTCAGGCACCGGGTGCCGTGTTACGTCCAGGCCCAGGTTCGGGGCGTGACAAAGCTTGGTACAAACAAAACCTGCTCACTGTGATGCGTTTATGCTAACATTTGACGACCGTATAAATTTTTACGGTCCGTCAAATTAAGCATAAAAGTATCACAGTGTAAAGGTTGCCAGTTCGTTGACTCAGGTAAGTATTTGCACCGTAAAAAGGACCGTAGATATTTCTACGGTCCGTAAAACGTTCTACGGTCCGTAAAATGTTCAAAAAAAATATATATTAAGTCGGTAGTTTTTGTTTTACGAAATATAAGAAGTCGGCTGGGTTCCCTTTCCCACTCAATTACCATACCGTTCCAAATCCTTTCATCTTCCCTCTCCCACTAAATCTTAAATTCTTCCAACTCCTCCCACCCACTCCCTAGACTTACGCCCCACGTCTCCTCTTTCCCTTCTCCATTTAAAACTCCTTCTTTCCCTTGACCACAAATTCCCAGCAAAAAAAAAAAAAAAAAATTGATACGCTCAAAATTTTGCTGGTTGTTTCAAAAGAGACCAAGGTCCCTGAAGAGAGATTTGTGATCGTGTGCTATACTACACACTCCAACAAGCAAACAGGTATGTGATTCTATGTTCCTATGATCATCAATGGGCATTATGTCCCATAATTCATAATATATGTTGGGAGTGGGGTGTGTGCAAAAATTTGGATATTGATGAACTCATAAGTGATTGTATGATGGGTTGGAGGGCATTCCAATGATTGTGTTCAAGCTTTTGGATTCAATCACTGTGATGCCCGCCAACTGTTCGATGAAATGCCTAAAAGGAAAATCGATAAAGAAAAGGGTGAAGTCTGAGTAACCCCGGCTTTATATGAGTTATACAAGTGGGCGGGAATGTATAACCTTGTCTATGAATTAAAGAGTCGAGTGTAACAATGAACGACATGAACTGAGTGGAAGAATTAGACTACAAGTTTGACGGACCGCAAAAAATTTTGACAATTCGTCAAGCTGTGTCGTCAATTTTTTAATGCGACTATAAGGTACTGTGACCATTTGACAGTAGGTTTGACGATCCGTAAAACAATTTTACGGATCGTAAAACCTCATCGTCAAATGATCCAACCAAAACCCACTTACTGTGACCATTTGACGGTAGGTTTGACGGAACGTAGAAAATTCTACGGACCGTAAAACCTCATCGTCAAATGATCCAACCAAAACCCAATCACTGTGACCATTTGACGGTAGGTTTGACGGACCGTAGAAAATTCTACGGAACGTAAAACCTCATCGTCAAATGATCCAATCAAAACATTTGACGCTTTAATTCCATGCAAATTGTGCATTTAACATATAATTTGAAGGTGATACTTACTTTCTTTCCACAGGTATGCCTCACAAAGTTCGAGGAAGTGCTCCAACCACTTCACGAGGCAGGGTATGATCTTTGGAAGAGTCGAGATGGGGACATCCACCCTACTCCAGATGTTCCTATAGAGCTCACAGCTAGGCTGCCTACGCCAGCATCCCAGGGACATGAGCCAGCAGCTCCCGAGACATCGCAGGAGAGGCCGACTGCCACAGGCACAGCAACTAAGTTCGTTTCAGGCACCTCGGATACATCTACAGGGCCCTCCTCCCAGGCAGCTCCTGCTATTCACAGCACTCCTACCTCTTAGAGCAGCTATGTGGCCTCAGCTTCTACAGTCTTTCCTGGCGGTGTTATGATACAGTTTAATGCTCAAAATTTCCATGATACGTTTGTAAAAGCGGACAGGACAGACAGCCAAGTTGGTAACTTGATGGGACAGCTGCAGGGTTATATAGATAAAAGGGTGGCAGGAGCCTTGGAGCCCGCAAGGAAGAAGTGGGAGGATTCCCATAAACTCATCCATTCTCGGATTGATGGACTTGAGTGGCGGATTCTGGATCTCGATAAGGTAGGCCCTACAGTCGATCTAGGGACGATGCAAACAGAGTTGATGCAATTGAAGACAGATGTGCTAGCGTTGATGGTGAAAGAGGGACTTGCGTCTGCAACCCCGCCACAAGCACAGGCGTTAGATTTAGCCTCTCTATTGCCTGTTGTAAATTTGCTGGGAGATGATTCCCCACCTCGGGCTACTAGCAAAAGGCCTAGGGAGGAAGGCGAGACTGATGATGAGGAGGAAGAGCAGTTTCGAAAGGTTCAGCGACGCTCTCTTGAGGAGACCCATTTTACAGGGGCGTCATCCAGCCATGCCCCTCCTGTTGAGATGACAGCGCCTAGTGTTGTGCTACCGGCAGAGGCTAGTACTATGGGTCCAGGGGGGAAACCACGCTCTCAGAGTCTGATAGAGCCAGCTGTTGGTACCACCGTTCCAGCGGCAAAGCAGGCACTGGACCCCACTACTGAGGTGATGAGACCTCAGGACGTGCAGGACGCCTAGAGCGTTTCAGGTGGCCCTATCCCTTTGGTTTGCTAATTTTCATGCCTTGGGGACAATGCATGCTTATTTAGTTGGGGGTGGGACTATTTGATAGTAGTGGAGTGTAAATATGTGTTTAGGAACCCCCTCGGCTTTTCTTTGCCAGAGTTCTTTTCCTGAGGGGGGGTTTTATTTTGTTGAAACTGGCATGTTTAGAATGTTGCTTAGGTTGAGTAGAGTAATTTTGGCTTAATTGGTATTACTTTGTAACTGATGGCATGTATTATGGTTTGTTGGAAATTTTGGACCCCTCGAAATTTTGAAAAATGCATACTTAGAACAGTTATTAGTTGACATGATTGATTCTTTATATGACATTATGATTATTGGGGTATTGTGTGTGATAAATGACTACTTAGGAGGTCACAAGTGTAAAAATAATTGTCCTTATGCCAATGTGTGTGTGAGCTGTTAGTTTGGTTCTGTTTATGCATGTATAATCTAGAACTTGCCCGGTTGGTCTTGTATGAAATCCGAAAGTTAGTTTGGTTGTGAGATGATATTAGGCTTTCTTTGTGTAAATAGTCACTTTGCCTAAATAAGCCTTACCAAAAGTTTCAAATACCCCTAGTTTCCCTTTTTGAGCCTTTTGACCTTTTTCTTAGCTAGCCAATTATGAAACCTTACCCTTTGTGCAATTAATCCATCTTCGCACCCGTTCCCTCCTTGATGCTACTAGATAGATGAGGCAAAATGCCTAAGTTGGGGGTGAATTAAATGTAAAGCCGATGTTAAAAACATAAGTTGGGGGTGGTGGAGTTTGCTAGTGGAAATTCGATGTGGTAGTTGCATATATATATATATATTCTTAAAAAAAAAATCAGAAAATCGTAACACCAAAAAAAAAAAAAAAAAAAAGTGGTAAGTTGGTTAGGAGTAAAACCACATCGAGGTCGAAAACTTGAACGAAAATAAAAGGGTGGGAAAGAAAAGAGGTAATTTAAGGTGAAGAGATGTTGTAGTGTTCAAGGAGGGTAAGTCACTAATATCTAAAAAGTATCCTACTAGTCCCTAAGCCTACATTACAAGCCAAAACAAGTCCTAATGTGAACACAACCGAACGAGCCTAGGATGAAAACATAGAAAATAAGGTCAAGCTTATGGTAATTGCATGTGTAGATATGAATTTATCTGTGAGTGTGAGTGTTTTTCTCTTCTCTTTCGTCTTCGTCCCATTCTTGTTGTATCTATGTGTGTTGGGACATTCTTTGATCTATGTGAGGGCATAAAGATGAGAATTGAGCAAAACAAAGTGACCGCCTAAAGTAGCGTTTGGGAGCATCATAATGGATTCGATAATGTAATGTCATGCATTGAAGCTTCATTGTTAGTCATAGCATTCTTGTGTCATGTATATTGCTTGGAAATAGAAAATTGGGGTGGTCCTCTGAAGAAAAACATGCATGCCGGTAGTACAGAGTCAAAACCAATGTAGACATTGTTATTCTACGATATCTAGGTGTAGATTGAGTCGTTGTTTTGTATGGCTTGCTTGAGGACAAGAAAATACTTTAAGTTGGGTGTGCTTATGTGGCGTGATTTTACACCACAATCGATGCTTTTCGGCTATAAGTGTTACTTGTTTTTAAGCAATTCTACGTGATTTTACGTGTTTTTTAGTGGATTTCAGGTATTAAGTGTTTTGATGGCAAAAGTTGAAAAAGTGGAGAAAATAAGAGTCACTGAAGAGGCAGTTTGACGGAGAAATTAGACGGGTCGTAAAAACCTTATACGGACCGTCAAATTGACCGTATAGTGGTCACAGTGAGCAATGATCGACGAGCCATTTCTGCGGAACAATTATACGGACCGTAAAGTATTTGACGGACCGTCAAGTTGTATCGTAAAAATGCTGTGATGTTTGACGGATGAGAGGAAGTAATTTGACGGTCCGTAGAACTGTTTTACGGACCGTAAAATGGAGCGTAAACCGAGCCCGACGGGCAAATGTGTCTTTTCACTTCTCATGATTTTGGCACTTATAAATACCTGATTTTAGGGTTCTTGTACGCAGTGTTTATGACAGATCTCAGTTTTTATATTCCTTAGCATAAGTACTAATATTTTTGAGTTCTTTTGGAGATTACAAACAATTGCAAGTAATTCCTCAAGTCCTATCAATCAATTGTAAGCTTTATGATTCTCATTATTTTTTATTGCTCTTTGTTCTCTATGAGTAGCTAATTTCCCTTACTAGGGTTGTGAACCCAATGATGGGTGTTTTATGATTGGGTTTGTGATTGATATACACATAATGGATTATTAGGGTTTAGTTATTGTTCATTCTTCATTTATAATTAATGGTTACAAACATTGATTAAAGCCATAAACCTTGATTTATTTGGGAAAATAATTATGGTTGGTAAGAATAACTAACAAGGACTCAAAGCTTTAAACTTGGTTTAATAAATTCACTTAGGAATAAGAAGAATTTACTTGGCATGATTAATCGTTCTTCATAGTTACTTTCTTATATTTGGGAAAATCATAGAAAGAGATAATCTTTATTTATTGGGAAATAGTAGAGATTCATGTAGAGATTAAATGCATTCATATAAGATCCATTAGAAGTATATCAAGATCAATACCCATGAGCATACACCCTATCTAACGGGGACACAACCTTAGTTTCTTCTACCATAAATTTCCACCAAAGCAATAGATAGCAATTAGTTATAGAAAAACCAACTTTTACAAAAATCATCGGATTAAGACATTAGACCTAGACTTAGCATCTTACGATTTTAGTAACCTTTTCACACCATATTCCCTGTGGGATTCGACCCTAACCTTGTTGGGTTACTATATTTGACAACGTCCGCGTTATACCATTAATAGGTATAATTTGAGCGTATCAGACTTTCGCGGCTTCTGCTCTCCAACGCATAGCATATTCCCTGAAAGTTTCTGTCGAATTCCTCTCTAACTTCATCAAATAGAATCTGTCGGGGACAGTCTCAGTGTTAAACATGAACCTATCCATGAATTCTTGTGCCATCTCTCCCCAGCTATGCCATTTCTGCGGATCTTGGCATGTGTACCAATCAAGCGCTTCTCCTGTCAAACTCCTTATAAACAACTTCATCCTTATGGCTTGATCGTTCCCTACTCCAACAAGTTTATCATAGTACGATCTCAAATGAGCCCGATGATTTCCTTTTCCGTCAAACATATTAAATTTTGGCACCTTATATCTAGCAGGTAACTCGATATCGGGATGGATACACAGATCCTCGTACTCCAGTCCTTCACATCCCTTGTGGGTTTGGATGCTTCTAAATGCTTCTTTCAGACTACGAATCTCCTTTGCTACATTTTCGTCTGCTTTCGCCCTGGCTTCCCTTTCCATCTCCTCATAAGGATCAGCCTCTGGATGCTGCACAGTCTGCAATTGGGTAGTGAAAGGTTGAGCTTCTACTACATATACCGGTGGCACATACTGTGTGTTATGGTTAGCGATGTGTGCCAATGGTATGTGTTGAGTTGCTTGGTAGTTTTGGGTAAGTGGGGTAGTTTGGATAACTGAAGGCTGAGGAATATATGGAGTGGTGAAAGGTAGCGGATTGGCCTGTTGAAAGTTAACTTGTTGTGGGTTGGATTGTTGCGGGATGGTTTGTTATAGGTTAGTTTGTTGCGGGATGGTCTGTTGTGAGTTAATCTGTGCTGGGATGGCTTGTTGTGGATTAGATTGTTGTGAGATGGTTTGTTGCAGGTTAGTTTGTTGCGGGATGGGGGTGAATTGGTAGTGCTTGGATTGACTGTGTGAAGTGGAGGGTTTGAGGGAAAGGGCTGTGGAGCGGGCGAGTCAACAAGCGAAAAGGATGGTGGGATTGTCTCACTTGTTCTTTGCTCATGATGACGAGTGTTGAGAGTAATGGACAGGTTGGTGAGATTTCGCAGTCGCTCAATTTCACTTTGCATGTTGGCCATTTGCTGCATCAATTGGGCGATGAGTTCATCATTCCCTCCTCCCGAAGCCTCAGGTTCGTCTCTCGGAATGGCGATAAGTCCCAAGCTAGTCTGTTCAGATGCACCTGAATCATTCATATTGTCGGATGCTCGTGCCTTTGACCTTGTGAAGTATGGGTGATCTGCCAGTTCGCAGTCAACACGAATCAACCTTTGGGGGAAATAATCAAAATAAAAGAAAACCTTCAAAAATGAAGAAAACTGCGTTAGTATAGTGCGAATGATTACTGCTTTAAATAAAATAATGCGAACATTTGGCAAATAACGTTGAAAGAAACATATATTGCATAGCAAACAAATCACATAGTAAAAGAGAAATATAGCAAACGTAGCGCGACCTATTATGCATGGGACCTCTTTTGTGCCAGAGGTAAGCCTAACGCCAAATATTCGGGATTATGATAGAGTGATCCAAGCCATTTAATTGAGACACTTTGAGTTTGGAAATAAAGAGACCAAGTTTCATTGAAATATATAAAAAAAAAACGAGTACATTAATGAGATAATAAACTGAAATACATCAAAGACAATCCTAAAACTTGGCCTAAAAATTTTGCATTTGATCATGCTGGCGGCTGAACGGAAGATGATGCTCCATCATTGCTAGGCCCTGCTTCCGCATTCCCCAAATACTGCATTATATTCGCCATTTGAGTCCACATTTCGGGAGTGACAATCATGGCCCCCAAACGAGAATGTCTTATCCAAATCGTCTTCACTTTATCCTCGAAGCCTGATTCACTTGCTGGGCTAGGCTCTATGTTACCATAGTCTTCTTGCAACCATGCATGATATTGTGGGATACCTCCTGCCAGTCCAGCCCCAATGCTTATCGGATCCATGTTAACCCATTCATCGAGAATTTGGCCAGCTCTAGGAACTCTGAAGTCTGGCCCAAAAAGGATTTCAGAACCAACCATATCCGTTTGGAGAGGGATTACTTGATCTATACCAAACTGTCGAAGCACGCGTACCGGAGCGTATGGCTGGAGGCCTTTCAACCCAATAAGCTCAATATAGTAAAGCTTCCTACCTCTTATGTAGGTCGTGGTACGTGATAGCAAGGGGTACTTCCATTGGATTTGATCACCAGTTCGGTAAGCCAAGAACTCATACCAATCGTGAGTGCCAACTGGAGATATGAACGGTTTCGTCCTTTCATAAAAATTACCAATTTTGTTTGACTCACTAAAGCATATATCAGCCATATTCGGGCTTTGGTAAAAATGCTCCATTGCCCACATCTGGAGGAGAAGATTGCAACCCTCAAAGAAACTTGTTTCTCCCCGTATACACTTTCCTAAAGCCCGGAGTATTTCTGCCAAAATCATGGGAACCAAAGTGAGTTGCGCGCCATCAACCCCTTCAAAGAGTGCTCGAGCCACAGAACATATGCAAGTGCTGATCTTGCCGTATTCACGTGGGAATACCAAAATCCCAAGTAAGGCGACAGCGAATACAATGGGTCGTCTAGCTTGCCAATGAGCGGGAGTGCACGACAATTCCTTCTTGAACAACTTGTACCCATCCTGACGTCCATACCTCTTATATAGATAATCCAAAGAGACCCAATTATTCTCAAAGCATCGGAGTTCCTTAGTGTTTTTCAAACCCAAATAGCGGAGAAACTTCTTTCCCGATTGACTGTGCGGGATAATCTGACCCCTCCCTTGGTATTTTAAGTTCGTGAAATAGCTTATTTCTTCCAACGTGGGTGTGAGTTCAAAATCCTTAAATTTGAAGACCACTCGGTTTGGATCCCAAAATTGGAGTAAAGCTCTAACTATATGTTTGTCGGGAGTGATCTGGAATAACGAAGGGAGGAACTTTAACATCCTCGTGACTGCCATCCTACTACCCAGGTCCAAATCTTCCCACCATACCCTCAGCTTGCTCGGGACGCCACTGACCATCTTAATTTTGGGGATCTGCGGGACGAAATTCATCCTACAAAAAAGAAAAGAAATGATTTTCCAAACTCGGCGTGTCATGATTAGGCTTGGATCCTTCTATCATCATCACGTTACACATAATATGCCTGTTGGTCGTTGGGTTATGAAACCCGTCGACAATTTGGTAGGTTTCCTAATTGTGGAGTCGATACCTAGGACCGACCCACCTATGGTTTATGCATGCATGACCTAATAGAATTGGTGGCATAGCTCTATCCTAAGTTTTCTAAGATTTGGCTTACTAGACACAAGGTTCCCGAGCGGACTACTAGAGTGAGAAGGCTACGCGGTCACCGGAAATTCGGACACCCCGCGCATATGCCAACTCTCCTAAATTTTTGGATTTTTGAAAAAACAAATTGCGGGTGCGCAAAACACACCTCGCGTGTACGTGTGATAGTGTGAGTTTCCAGAAATTGAGGAAATATGAACGGAATGCCAGTTTAGGGAAAGCAGTAACATATTATTACATAGAAAATTTCACATAATAAAACAATCACTTAAAAGCAAATAAAAGAAACAAATAAAGCAACAATAAAGGCAAAATAAAGAAAAACAACCAAACATCCCACGAATTAATTATTAACCTAAGTTTGTTATGGTTAGAACCTAAAATCCCCAGCAGAGTCGCCAAGATGTTATACCCCATTTTAAACGGGTCAAATCGGAGTACAACATATTGGTGATTCCTATTTGTTTATTTTAAGGAGTCGCCACCTAATTATTTTAACGGTGAATTAGGACACCTAATTTATTAACTAAGGTAAAGCTAAACTAAACCTCTGTTAATGGTCTACTTAATTAGTGTGATTCTAGGTAAGGGTTCTAGACATCCATTAAGATCAGTTAAACACGGTTACCGTCCAAACTTAGGTTAATTAATTAAGGCCTAAAAATGCAAATATAACATTTTAAATATTTAAGAAAATAGCTTGTAAGTGTTGCTAAGGTTATAAATGGAAATATAATAATGCTATTTAAAATGAGACTTGTAGAAAGATAATAATTTGCATAAAAGACTTTAGTTGTAAGTAAACTAACGAAAATGTGAGATTGTACAACGTTTTATGAATATTTGAAATAACTCAATGGCTAGGTATTAATTGATTTTAACAGCTTAAAAAAATATATTGAATGAACAAATAAGATAGATAAATGGCTAGTGCAAATTTGAAAAAAAATAACTTTATAAATAGACCTTTCTTGGTTAATTTAGGCGCTTGGCGAGAATGAAGGCTTTGAAAACATTGAAAACTTATTTTTTTTCTTTCAAAAAGATGCATTAAAATACTTCCATTATTATATAGAAATAATGCCCATTTTTCTTTCAAAGATATACTAAAATACTTCGTAAAATGAATTAAAACATTTCCGTTATTATATCAAACTACCGTCCGTTTTTCCTTTTTATAGATATACTAAAACATTTCGCGAAATGAACTAAAAAAAGAAAGATTTCCATTATTATATAAGCTAACGTCCGTTTTTCCCTTTTAAATATATACTAAAATATTTCGCGAAATGAACTAAAAAGAAAGATTTCCATTATTATATAAACTAACGTCCCAATTAACCCCACTAGATTAATTATTCTAAAGTAGCTAAAATAATCACCTACAAACATAATTAAATTAAGCAAATATAAGATATGCTAAAAGAACGCAGCAGTCTTTCTCATTTTTTTTCCTCCTTATATTGCATCGGCTTGGTCATTTTCCGAGGGGAGAAAGAGAAGTTCGAATAGAGAAGTTAATCCTGATCGTCACTGGATTTATTTCAGCCGAATTCGGTGAACTAGGAACACGGAATGGAGCAATGAAATCGTTTGATCTCGCGGCGAAATCGAGTCTCATTTGAGACTCCTCGCAATCCCCTTCTTCGGGTGCAGCGAAGTGGGTGCGGGGTCTCCGATATACACTCGAAATAGCTACAACCTCCGAGTTTGCATGCACTCGGATTCGAAACAGTAACAGGGGCGAAAATGAGAATAAAAGAAACGATTCGATACTTCGAATATCAAGAAGCAGTGAGTTAATATTTTTAGGGGGGATTGAGGCGGCTAAAAAAAGAACTCTCTCAAATGACTAAAGAAACGATTATTTATAGGAAAACATCTAGGGTTTTGCTGGGGTTCAAAAATTTGGGCGGGATTTTCAGTCCAATTCCATTCAAATCAAAACGTAAAAATGCCTTGCTATGTCATCGGATCAGAAAAAAAAAGAGAAGGAGACAAAACCCATTAAGGGTTTTCAGATGAAAAGCAGAAAAGAGGGGGAAGAAAACAAACTTACCCTCTCTTCAACGGTTGAATCCGGATGGGGAAGGACGGAATCATTAATTCCCTTCCCCAAAATGGCCATGCATGGCCTGTATTTATGAAAGAGCTCTGTGAACCTACTGTTTGTGTCGTTAAAGAGAGAGAGGAAGAAGAGAAAAGAGAGGCGCGGCTGGAAGAGATTAGGTTAGGGCAACCGAGTATAATTGTTTTCGTGGGCCGGGTCAGTAGGTAGTGGGCTACTGAAAGAATATGGGCTGGGTCGGGTTGTTGAATATTTTGGGGTAATTAGATGGGCTGACTGGTAATGGGCTGGTCGAAAAACATTAATGGGATGGTCTGCATTCTTTAGTTAATCATATGTTACCGTGTGCTAAACATATTTATTAGTACTCAGATAAGATTACACGATATCGTAATAGTCGTGCGATAACATTTATAAAGTCTGAAAATAAGTAGTAAAATAAATGCGATGCGTTTTCGCGTAAGATGCTTAAATAGGAAAGCTGGAAAATGATCATGAGAATCATAGTATTAAGCGAGGGCAATATGATGAAAATGATACTAATAATAATAATAACAGTCGTAATAATAATAACAATAATAATAATAATAATAATAATAATAATAATAATAATAATAATAATAATAATGATGATGATGATGATGATGATGGCGGTAATAATAGCGATAATAACCAATGACTGTAGTTGGATAATGGAAAAGACGACATTAATGAAAGCTAAATTGTAATAAAATATAAATAATCGTTCTTAAATTATCAAAAATATTAGAAGCGCGAATAACTGTTTTGGGAAGAAAGGCGGGACAAAATTGGGTGTCAACAATCCTAAGTGTAAAATTGAATTACGAAAATGTCCATCAAAAGTTAAAGGACATATCCTTCATTCAAATACTACTCCTATTATATTTTTGTACTAAAGAGTAAATTTACTTTACAATAAATAAATATATATATATATCAATAAAATGGGAAGTCATTGGTGTTGGGGTGAATTCCCTGTATCTGCCAGGCATTTATTAGGGTAGTCTGTAACGTTTTTGGACTTGGAATTACTTCCAATAATTATTGCAAAATATAATTAAATGTGTATTCATTGAGATGCTTTCATCTTCCAAGTTCCAAGTCTGCAAATTGGCCGAAGAGTTGTGGAGTAATAGACTTGGGGGAGAAGAGAAGATTGAAGTTTTTTTTTTTTTGGTTCCCACCCGGTTTCCAGTTTTCGGTATCCGCATTGGGGCCCGATTAAATCCCAATTCTAGTCGGGAAGTCCCAAATTAGGGGTAAAGCCCTCCCTAACAAATACAACTCCATACCCGAGGCTCAAACCCAAAATCTCTGATTAAGGAAAAAGAAATAACTATCACTCCACCGCTCCACCGCAATCCTGAGTATTAGGAATTAGTGGCGTGGACAAATTATTACTTATGTGTCGTTTCCTTCACCTTTCAAGTTCAATTGGTTAGATGTATCAATTTTCTAGGCCCAGCAAGAACAGCTAACTTAAAATGATGTTTGGTACGTGGAAACGACTATTCTTCTGTACCCAGTCCTCTTTGGAAGTAGTCACCGGAGGAATATTTACTTGCTAGCTAGTCTTTTTTCTTAAACTAGACGGCATATGCGCACGGGCCCAACATTTTAAATTATAGTTTATTTATATATATATATATATATATATATATATATATATATATGTAGTTGTGTTAGGATAGTGATAATATATATATTTTATATTGCTAATAAACATACATAAGTTTGTACTATTTTTATGCATATATATATATATATATATATATATATATATATATATATATACAAAACACGATTAATATAATATTTTAGTTTGTGCTCCATATCTAAAACTTTATTATATTATTATTTGCTATGAATACAAAGTCGGCAAAAATTTATTAATACTTTTGAAAAGAGAAAACTTGTTTAAAAGGAAACTACTTTCCTCTCTTTGAGATAAAATAATAGCAATGTTTAAGCATCAGTTGATACTTTAAATTTTAATTCGATTAATTTAAAGGTGTAAAATACTTATCAAATTTTGATTTGGATAATTCTAATTCAAATCATTAAATTAATTTTACATGTTTAAAACGAAATAAAGTAGAAATTTGATTTTCCATTTAACCGGAGAAATACTATTTTTTTATTTTTAGTAAATATTCTCGGTTTAGCTCATTTTACTTGTCATGTTGTCTTTTACATGGTTTTTTAAGGAAACGTCAATTAAAATTAAAATTTGACTAATTTACCTTATTCATTATTTGATCTTCATTTGATATTATTTTTTCTTTTGCGACATTAATCTCTTTTCACATTTATTAGAGTAAGAATAAAAATGAAAAAGTAATTAAATTCTATCTTATTTTAAAATATAAATATTTTAAGTATATTTATTTTAGTAAACATATTTATTTTAGTAAACATAAAAAATAAATGGCATGGCGGAATAGCAAATACAACAGTTCAATATCTAGATTAGATCTCAGGCTAATATAAAAAAACAAATTGTATGATTTGGCTACTTAACCTTTTGAAGAAAAACAATAATATAGGGTCCATATTTTTTGCTGTACAATAATTTTATTTTCTACCACTAATGGGTTGATACGCATGTGACAATGAATCCATCATTATTGACTTAATGGGATACTTTGGAAATTACACGAATACTGCTTGATTTTTTAATATGGGATGCACTTTTTTTTTGACATTATTACTTTACACTGTTTTTATGCATATATATATACATACACACACACACACACTATGTTCAAAACACGATTAATATAAGATTGTAGTTTGTGCTCCGTATCCAAAACTTTATTATATTAGTGTTTGCTACGAATACAAAGGCTGCAAAAATTTATTAATATTTTTTAAAAGTGAAGACTTGTTTAAAAGGAAACTATTTTTCTCTCTTTGAGATAAAACAATAGCACTATTTAAGCATCAGTTGATACTTTCAATTTTAATTCGATTAATTTAAAGGTGTAAAATAATTATTATTTTTTATCAAATTTTGATTTGGATAATTCTAATTCAAATTGTTAAATTAATTTTACATGTTTAATACGAAAAAAGTAAAAATTTGATAAACACGATTAATATAACATTGTAGTTTTTGCTCCGTATCCAAAACTTTATTATATTAGTGTTTGCTATGAATACAAAATCTGCAAAAATTTATTAATACTTTTTAAAAGAGAAGACTTGTTTAAAAGGAAACTATTTTCCTCTCTTTTAGATAAAACAATAGCAATATTTAAGCATCAGGTTACTTTCAGTTTTAATTCGATTAATTTAAAGGTGTAAAATACTTATTATTTTTTTTCAAATTTTGATTTGGATGATTTTGATTCAAATTGTTAAATTAATTTTACATGTTTAAAACGAAACAAAGTAGAAATTTGATTTTCTATTTAAATGAAGAACTACTATTTTTTAATTTTTGGTAAATATTCTCAATTTAGCTCATTTTATTTGTCATGTTGTCTTTTGCATGAATTTTTAAGGAAACGTCAATTAAAATTATAATTTGACTGATTTACCTTATTCATTATTTGATCTCCATTTGATATTATTTTTTCTTTTACGACATTAACCTCTTTTCACATTTATTAGAGTAAGAATAAAAATAAAAAAATATAAATTCTATCTTATTTTAAAATATAAATATTTTAAGTATATTTATTTTAGTAAACATAACAAATAAATGACATGGTGGAATAGCAAATACAACAGTTTAATATCTAGATTAGATTTTAGGCTAATATAAAAAAAAAATGTATAATTTGGCTACTTAACCTTTTGAAGAAAAATAATAATATGGGATCCATATTTTTTGCTGTACTATAATTTCATTTGCTCCCACTAATAGGTTGATACGCATGTGACAATAAATCCATCATTATTGACTTAATGAGATACTTTGAAAATTACATGAATATTGTTTGATTTTTTAATATGGGGTGCACTTTTTTTTTACATTATTTGTTTTTTAAATTTGGGATCCACCTTTTTTTTATATTGTTTTATTTTGTTAATATGGGTGGAGATGATGGCTCCACTTTTTTTAAAAAAAAATTGCTTGGTGTTTAGTATGGGGCTCATTCTTTTTTTTTTTCTTTTTTTTTTTTGGGTGGAACGGACGACGACCCACCCGTGCTTCTAACATAGTAAACATAACAAATAAATGACACGGTGGAATAGCAAATACAATAGTTCAATATCTAGATTAGATTTTAGGCTAATACAAAAAAAAATGTATAATTTGGCTACTTAACCTTTTGAAGAAAAATAATAATATGGGATCCATATTTTTTGTTGTACAATAATTTCATTTGCTCTCACTAATGGATTGATATGCATGTGACAATAAATCCATCATTATTGAATTAATGAGATACTTTGAAAATTACATGAATATTATTTGATTTTTTAATATGAGGTGCACTTTTTTTGACATTATTTATTTTTTTAATATGGGATTCACCTTTTTTTTTCTTTTTTTTCTTTTTTTTTTTGGGTGGAACGGACGAAGATCCACCCGTGCTTCTATATAGCTAGACTAGAACTAGAATTTTATAATATGACAAATTTGCAAGACTCGTTTTTATAAGTCTTGGCTTTAATTTGGTTCCCAGAATCTTCTTATCCACAGAGCTAGGAGTCAAGGTCGTCCCTCTTGACTCTTCTGAACTAGTGGTGAAGTGGGCCCCTTAGGCATGAGTGACCGCAAGTCTTTGCATTTGATTACTAATATGAAAAATCATACTCCCTCTTCAATTTATATAAACCTATTTTTTTATTAATTCATGCCAAAAAAAATAATTTTTTTCTATATTTGAAAACAACTTAACTTTATACATAATTTATATCCACACAAAATATATATGACTCATTTTACACCACAAGTTTAAAAGCTTTCTTTACTTTTTAAAATTTCATGGCTAGTCAAATAGATTCACAGAAATTGAAACGGAGAGAGTATTACTCTTTTATTTATACTATATATAAGCATGGGTTGGGGATGGATCGTCGTCCGTCCCCAACTCATGTTAAAAAAAAAAAAGTGGACCCCATGTTAAAAAAATTAAAAAATATATAAAAAAAAATCCTCCAAACTCATGTAAAAAAAAAGGTGGATCTCATATTTAAAAAAATTAAGCAATATAAAAAATAAAAAAAGTGGACCCCATATTTAAAAAAAAGTGCACCCCATATTAAAAAATTAAATAATATTCATGTAATTCCCAAAGTATTCTCATTAAGTCAATAATGGTGGATTCATTGTCACATGCGTATCAACTCATTAGCGGGAGCAAATAAAATTAGTGTATAACAAAAAACGTGGATCCCATATTATTGCTTTTCTTCAAAAGATTAAGTAGTCAAACCATACAATTTCCTTTCTTTTCTTATATTAGCCTGAGATCTAATCTAGATATTTAACTGTTGTATTTGTTATTCCACCATGTCATTTATTTGTTATATTTACTAAAATAAATATACTTAAAATATTTATATTTTATTTTTTATTCTTACTCTAATAAATGTGAAAAGAGATTAATGTCGTAAAAGAAAAAATAATATTAAATGGAGATCAAATAATAAATAAGATAAATTAGTCAAATTCTAATTCTAATTGACGTTTCCTTAAAAAAAAAAGTGCAAAAGACAACATGACAAGTAAAATGAGCTAAACCAAGAATATTCACCAAAAATAAAAAAATAAAAAGTTGTTCTTCGTTTAAATAGAAAATCAAATTTCTACTTTGTTTCGTTTTAAACATGTAAAATTAATTTAATAATTTGAATTAGAATTATCCAAATCAAAATTTGATAAAAATAATAAGTATAGTTTAGGTCCAATCTACAAACATTAACAATAGAATATTTTACACCTTTAAATTAATTGAATTAAAATTTAAAGTATCAACTGATGCTTAAATATTGCTATTATTTTGTCTGAAAGAGAGGAAAATAGTTTCGTTTTAAACAAGTCTTCTCTTTTAAAAAGTATTAATAAATTTTTGCAAACTTTGTATTCGTTGCAAACACTAATATAATATGATTTTGGATACGGAGCACAAACTGCAATGTTATATTAATCGTGTTTTCAACATAATATATATATATATATGTGTGTGTGTGTGTGTGTGCGCGCGCGCGCGCGCGTGTGTCTGTTTATTAGCAATATAAAAATATATTATCACTACCCAAACAAAACTACATACACATAGATACACTATAATCCAAAGTGTTGGGTCCGTGCCCAGCACGAGCATTGAAGGTGGTATCGTCATCCACCTCCAACTCATGTTAAAATAAAAAAATAGACCCCATATTAAAAAATCAAGCAATATAAAAAAATAACTACATACATAAATACACTATAATCTAAAATGTTGGGTCCGTGCGCAGCACAGGCATACGACATCTAGTCTATTATAGAAATGGGAGTTGATGGGACAAACATAGCTGATCGAACTTGTACCTCATGCATTACATTTATTTTAGTTCTTGATTTATCCCTCTTAGTTGTGGGCCAATGTCTCCCTGGCTAAAGGTGACACGTGCTCCGTCATAAATTGTGGATTGTCATTAACTACTTTACTTGGAGCCCGTTTGGATTGACTTATAAGTTGCTTATAAGCTGTTTTCAGTTTTTTTAAGTGTTTGGCTGGCCAGCTTAAAGTCATTTTGTGCTTAAAATAAGCCCAAAAAATTAATTGAGCCCGTTTGACTTAGCTTATCTAAAGCAGCTTATAAGCTGTTTTTTTTTAAGCCCAGCCAAACAAGCTCTTGGTGTCTTTTTCTTGCTTTTAGTAATTTTTTCATCTTCCATTTTCTCCTTATATATACTTAGACCTTCTCTTCTTTTGTATTTTAAAATCTTTTATTATTTTTGACAGAACCTAATTATGTGATATAATTTTTACGGGAAAGTATGAATATTATCTTGTCACTGAATTTTACATGTAATTGTATATGTCAGATTACTTTTTAAATTACAAGCATTTAGATCAAATGATAAATATTTCTCAAAATAAAATCAGGTTTCAAATGTAAAATAAAATAAGGAGAAACAAAATAAATATTTTGTTAGGTGGAAAGGTTTTTGCGGATTAAGATTTGATCTCAATAATTCTTTACTATTTCATTCTCACACATTCAAAGACTCAACAACACCGATCAGAACTCAACATTTCTGACTTTATGTTCAAATTCCACATCTAATCATTTGTTATGGTGTTAATATATAGAAATATTTTGTACCATACACTTGATAAATAATAAAGAAATGGGGTTGATTCTTTAAACCATAATTTGTGATATGTAAGGTCGTATGTCCAGGGATGAAATTAATTCTTAATTAAAAGGTGTTAATATTTCCTTCCTAATTTTGATTGTTTGCATAGACTCTCTTGACAGTATATATTTGAGTTATTTATGACCGTAACATGTGCCCCTACATGTTATCATAAATTAATATTAAATAATATTGTAGTTGAGTGGAAATTATTTCGGTTCAATATTTTTTCAAGACTTATTTTAAACAGAAATAAGTGAATAGAAAAATACAACAATGTCAACATAAAGGTATTAACAAAAAATTTTTACCAATACCGCTCTACGTTGTAAGCTTTTTCACTAAATTATGCATGAATTACTTCTATAAAGATATTTGCTTCCGCTATCATGGACAAAAACTCAATTTGCTATAGAGGCAGTATCATATAATGATTTTGTTTCTTGACAACTCAAAATTCCTTCTGAAACACATATAATGAAGTTCAAATAGTGAAAACAACAGTCTCTAAGTTATTGTTAAATGCAAAGGGTAATCAATTAGTAGGATCTTCTACAAGCTTTAGAAAAGTCTGAGATAATATTAACACAGAAATGTTCCTTTTATTATCTTTAAGAAACCAAAAACCAACCAACGACGAGGGATAAGGGAGGGAGGGGGGGGGGGGGGGGGGGTTGAATTATATATAGACTTCGTTGTGATTATTCCTTTCCAAAAGTTATAAAAAGAAAGAACAATGAAAAGCCAACCAGAAACAAAACATACACCATGCCAAACCGGGTAAGAATTAAAATATCAAATTAGTTCCAATACAATACAGTAGAAGTTATTATAAAATATTTAGATGGATGACCAAAAGAAAATAACAGAATCAGAGAAGATGAATATCAAAATGATAATTAAAGTACTGATTCCGTATAAATAAAGAGATCGACAAGCAAAGAAAATGTAAATTGTTGTTATAGTGACTTGCGATCTACAATCAAGACTAGAGATGATTTGAGATGATCAATGGTGGCCTGCATCAATCTTTAAAAGATCTACTTAATTTTTGTAACTCTCAATTTTATGTAAAGAAATTAGAATAATTGTATATGATACTTTTATTTATGTGGTTATAGTTTAGTGACACTCAGTTACGATGCTTAGGTATAATATGTTACTTTAAGAGTTACCAATTTACCGAAAATTTTAAATTAGGCTAGAAACAAATTGTCTTATTAAATTCCTTTTCGTGTTGGGCCGTGCAAAGCACGGCATACCATACTACTAGTATTACTATATATCAGTAAGTTGGTCGAACTAGTTTGCATCATCTTGGAAATTCTCAAAAAAACCATGGAACTAAAACAAGTGATTTGGAGTCCTATTGCTTTTTTTCACGCTTGTGTGCTAATACTGACATTAGCCACGGCCCAAAACACCATTAATAGCACCAACACCACCATTACTAAAGCTGCTAATGTCACAAAACCAGGATGCCGTAAGCAGTGTGGGAACGTTACAGTTCCATACCCATTCGGTATTGGCTCAGGTTGCGCCTATGATTTGGGGTTCGTGATCAGCTGCAACATGTCTAATGATGGTTCTGCGAAACCCCTCATAGGAAACATTGAGGTCTATGATATCTCCGATGCTGAATTGCGCATCTCCAATGTCATCGGTTGGAGATGTTACAATTCCACTGGAGCTGTGAGAGCCGAATTTCTCGCTTGGACCAGCTTTTTAGAATCAACTCCATATAGTTTCTCGGCGCTGAACAGGTTTACTGTAGTTGGTTGCGATGACTCTGTTTCCATCACGGGGCCTAATAACTTTGACTATGGCTGCAACACCAGCTGTACTAGCACAGGCGATGTGATGGAAGGAGTATGTATGGGGAAGGGCTGCTGCCATAAACATATACCCAAGGGCTTGAAATACTATAACACAACCATGTCTAGCTCAGGAAACCACACCAATGTTTGGTCGTTTAGTCGATGCGGGTATGCATTTCTAGGCGAGGCAGACCGCTTCCATTTTCGAGGCCTACAGGATCTACGTGATATTAACTTTTATAAGAGGATTAAGGCTAGTGTGCCCATTGTGCTGGACTGGGCCATCGGCACTCTTACTTGCGCGCAAGTTCAAGGCAGCGCGGATTATGCTTGCAGAGAAAATAGCCAGTGTGTTGATTCCGATACTGATTTTCAAGGCTACCGCTGCAGCTGTAAATCGGGTTTTCTGGGCAATCCATATCTCGCTTCAGGCTGCCAAGGTAGGACGATGTCCGCACGCACATACAAAACCAAGAAAAAAAAAATCTTAGGAAATACAGATATATATCCACAGAAAATATATTTTTAAAATTCGGTGTTTGATTTCTGAGTAGAAAATAGTTTCTGATAATTATATACTAAGAATTAATACTACTTCCTTCGTTTCAATTTATGTGGTCAATTCGAATAATCTTGCAAGCTAAATTGGATTATATCAACTTAATACTTTAAAATTAAAATTTAGATATTCAAAAAGTACTCTAAGTTGCAATTCTTTTCATGTTAATATGATTACAATACATTTTAAAATGTTGATCAAAGTTCACATAATTTGAATCTAGAAAGGGAAAAAATGTACATAAATTGTGACAAAGGGAGGAATAAGTAAGGGATGTGCTAGGATGGATGGGAACTTCGCTAGGGATTAATGGCAAAAACAAGACTCTCTTCTAACAGCGGGGATAATATTAGATAAAAAAATCAGTAAATAAAAAGGTTACTCAATTTCGCATTGTATAAAAGAAAATTTAACCCCTTTTCCCATAGAGTATGATTTTCAGTTGTTTCATTTTCATAAAATGAAAAAACATTTTACAAGAAGTGAAAGTTACTTTATGCTTCTTTCGATCATCAACTCTCATTCTTTGATACAACGGTGATACATTTATTTGATTTTCTCAGATATTGATGAATGTGCCGATCCAAGCACCAATTCTTGTGAAAAGAACTGCACAAACACCCCCGGGAGTTATATTTGTTCTTGTCCTAATGGATATACCGGTGATGGCAAAAAGGATGGCCATGGTTGTATTGCTCCCTCCTCTGAGTTTCCTTGGATCAAGTTCTCTATAGGTAACTATCTTGGAAATTTTCATAACTACAAATACTAACATTTCCTCAGTAACATTTTATGTGATGTTGTTTAATTGGGCATAGAGTTGAATTTATTTATTTATTTATTTTGGAAATTTGTGGTCCAAATTGTCAATAGATATTTGTGTGGTTATAAATAATCTCATATATTATTTTCTATGCTACAAAATGACTGGGAAGCTTGGAGGTCTATTTCAAACTATTTTTGCGCACTTATTTGTTGCTGTCTTCGTCCCACTCTTGTTCATTTATATAATATAGAGATTTAACCAAAATTAGATTTACATTTTTCTCTTATATGACCGTACATTATCCCCGCACCACATATGTGGCAAAGCAGTACTTTTGATTTCCAATATTCTTATGTTTTTTTTTAAAGCTTAATACATAAACAGACTCTCAAACTTGGCTTCAACTGACAAGTATGCCCTCTAACTTTGGGATTGCATAAGTAGGCACCTCCAACTTGTATAAAGTTGAACACGTAAACACAAATGCTGACGTGACGCATAACTTTTCGAGGTGTACTTTACACAAGTTAAGGTGTCTAAATGATTATTTTGTAAGTTAAGAGTGTTCAACTGACAAAGTGGAGACAAGTTGAGGTGCCTACTTGTGCACACCCAAAGTTAAAGGGCATACTTGTCAGCTGAGGCTAAGTTTGAGGAACTGTTTATATATTTTGCCTTTTTTTAATAAAGAAATAAAATAACTCCAAATTTTGGGGTATATGATTATTATAATCTAAGACCATGAACTGTTCAATTTTTTCCTCCAAAAATCGGGACTATGTTTGAATAATACAACACTTCTTTCATGTGTTTGAAACAGCCACTAGGACTAGCAATTTGTTAGCATGTACAATCAACAGTAAAATGAATGTGTAAAATCCTGTATTTTTGATCTAGCTAGTCTATATGGACAAATAAAGAAAGTTCAATTTTTACATAGGTACTGGAGTTGGCTTTATCTCCCTAGTGGCAGTGATAACTTGGCTCTATTTCAGCATCAAGAAAAGAAAATTGATTAAACTCAGAGATAAATTATTCCAACAAAATGGTGGTTTGTTATTGAAACATAGAATCTCCACTAACGAGGGTGGTGTGAAAGCAACAAAAATTTTTACTGCTGAGGAGCTCAAGAAAGCTACGAACAATTATGCCAATGAAAAAATTCTTGGTCGTGGTGGCAACGGGATTGTATATAGAGGTGTGCTACGTGATACTCGTATAGTTGCCATTAAAAAATCTAGAACTGTGGACGAGAATCAAATTGAGCAGTTTATCAATGAGGTGCTTATTCTCACTCAAATCAACCATCGAAACGTGGTGAAGCTCTTTGGGTGTTGTTTGGAAGATGAAGTTCCTTTATTGGTTTATGAGTATGTCTCTGAAGGAACTCTTTATGAGCACATTCACAACCAACGTGGAGGGGGTTGGTTAACTTGGCAAAACCGTTTGAGAATTGCAGCAGAGATAGCCACTACACTTGCTTACCTTCACTCATTTGCGTCCATGCCGATAATTCATAGGGACGTTAAGTCTGCCAACATATTGTTAGATAGTGTATACACAGCTAAAGTGGCAGATTTTGGAGCTTCAAGGTTAATTCCTCTAGATCAAACACATGTGGCTACATTAGTTCTGGGGACATCAGGGTACTTAGATCCCGAATATTTTCGCACAAGTCAATTGACGGAGAAAAGTGATGTTTACAGCTTTGGAGTAGTTCTGGCAGAACTTTTGACAGGGTTGAAACCTATTATTAGGGATAGAGACGAAGAGGACAAGAATTTGGGCGATTATTTTGTGTTGTCCATGAATAAGAATAGCTTGTTTCATATTATTGATCATCGTGTTTTGCGGGAAGGGAATCTTGAGCAACTCCAAAAGATGGCTGAATTGGTGAAGAACTGTCTTCAGCCGCATGGAGAAGATAGACCTACAATGAAGGAAGTGGCTATTGAAATTGAAGGTTTGAGGAAGTTAACTGGAATCTCTTGGTCTAATCATCAGCATGGACAGGAAGAGAATGGTCAGGATGAATTGTCAGATCTTTACCCAGTTCAAATCAACTCCTATGGAAATAGCCCCAATTCAGATAGTTCTCGTATAATGGGTCCTTCATACAGTCCAAGTTGAACCAAAATCTAGGCCACTAATAATGTCATAAGATTGTGTGTATGTTAATGTCCCATCCCTGTGTCTCTTCCATATTGAATGTTCTAATGTAGGTTCTTTTCCTTCTTCCTCTCAATTCAGACCTTTTTTTTTTTTTTTTTTTTTGTTGCTTTCAGGGGTTTCCTTTTTCTTCTTTTAGTGCTGGAAGCATGAAATAAACAGCTACAACTATAAGTAATTAACTCAGATATATTTAAGATACAGTGCTGGAGATCTTTCTACATTTATATACAGGACCTTTTGATGATATGTGTTTCTTTTACTTTTGTTGCATATTGCAAATAGACAAAAGATTTCCAAGAGTCAAATCATTTAAAACAAATTGCATACATATTATTCAAAACCAACCTTACCTCAAAAAGTGACTAACAGAGTAGACGGACAGATAACAGAATAAATTAAGAAAGTCATAGAATAGCATGCCAAACACTTCCCCTCATTGATAAAAACTGTGATATAAACAGATAAATCATTGCTCAATTTCATTCTCTAGTTCGCACTAATAATACCAAACCCAACAAAAATGACTTAAAATGCAACTCATAACATCTAAAGAATTTGAGAAGTAGAAACTTAGTGCCGTTTGGCCATAAATACCAAAAACTTTTTCACTTTTTTTGGAATTTTTGAAGTTGGAGTTGTGTTTGGTCGTAATTTTTGAAATTATAGTTTTTGGTGAAATATAGTGTAAAAAAGTGAAAAAAATTTGAAAAACAATTTTTTTTTATTTTTGGTATTCCAGAATACAACTCCGGAAAAAAGTGAATAATTTTTATGGCCAAACGCTAAAAGTAAAAAAAGTGAATAATTTTTATGGCCAAACGCCTTAAAATTTCAAATCAGGATTTGTGTCTCTAGCAGAATGCCTGTTCTTTTGTAGTGCTATGGTAGATTAGTGACATATTGCAGACACTTCCTATAAGCACTAACAATGTTCTAGGCGCAATTACAGAACTTAAAGAATTAAAAAACTTCTAGGTGCTCCTTGAGGGTAAACACACTATCATCCACTCATCCCTGACAAAGAAAGTATACATATCAATTTCAGAAATGCAAGCAACGTATCGTTATTGACTTCAGCAACTTTCTTATTGGCCTCAACACAAACTTCCGATAAGTGCCTGGACGCATCAAAAATACGCTCCATAAGAAGAATGAAAATCTCGCTGTCACAAAATACACGAAAGAAAGGAGCTAGTGTTCAACACTCCTGTTACAAGGGCAATTGATAGAGTGTAGGATTAAATAAACAGTACAAACAAGATGAACGGCTTTGGTCTTCGATGTGTCATCTCTTGTTTTCCGTGCAGATAAAAGGAATTCAACGTATATCTTATAACAAGAGGGATTGAATTGATTGTTGACCTTGGAAATATACGTTTGTCTCTGACTCTACCAGAACAATCTAGAGTTTGCCGCAGATTCACAAGAAGTTAGCAATTGAAAATTTAATCAGATGAATTTGTTTTCATGTTACTACAAAAAAAAAAAAAAAAAAAAAACGATTTTGTAGTCCTTTACAAAGTTATTTTTTGTTTTATATTTTCATTTTTTACGCATAAGTGATCTGAAAAGGTCATTTTTTTTCTATTCAATTTGTAAATGTTCATAAGAGATCATTTCCTCCAACAAAAACATATCACTCAGACTCGATGGTTAAAGTTCACCTTAAGCCAGTTTAATGCTAGTTTGACAATCACATATTCACAACAAAAAAAGAAAGTACAAAGGTCAGTGTAGCGCCAATCGGCATTCAAATCTAAATCTTAAAATCTTTTACACACGTAACCACAAACTCACTTATTTCACAATGCACTGGGTGAACAGACAGAAAGTTCAAGTAAACAACTATTCACAGTGCACAATTTTGTAAAAGGAGACACAAATTCAAACAGTTTAGGGGAAAGTAACATCACAAATCAGTATTAGTAACATATTTTTGGCACTAATTAAGTAGTGTTTATGTTCTGTAGAAACTAAACACTGCAAATAATCTCTGTAGGTGGAGGGATCATCTGCTGAGGGAGATGGGAAATTGGGAATTAGTGTTTATGTTCTGTAGAAATTTCAAATTTTACAAGAACAAATAATTTTATATTGGTAAAATATTTACCAACTAGCCGTTTTGGAACGGATCCAAATATGTTGGTTATCGATTAGTAAGTCTTTTTTTTTTTTTTTACTGTTGAGAATTCGAAACCTCATTAACAAGACGATGAAAGTTAGCCAACCAGCTGAACTACTGACAGCCTACATTTTGTAAGTCAATTATATGTACCAACCTACTATTTGAACAACAATATACATGATGCTGCTCATAATTTTCATGTTTAATTTGGCGATCAAATTTAGCAACGATCTATGATAATATATGAGAAAATTACACTGTATGTTAATTGGAGCAATAATGCTATCAAAATTGACTCATTTTATTTAATTCTTACAAAAAAATGACTCAAACTTTTCTCTCTATCTGTCTTCTTATATGTTTGTATATGTTTGCATAAGTGTCTGTGTATGTTTGTATATTTTGGTATAAGTGTCTGTATATGTTTGTATATTTTGGGCTATTTTTTATAATGTAAGTTTTGGGTTATTGTTTTTGCAATGTATGTGACCAACTTGTATCAGTCTGAAATTTTCCCATAATATATTGAGTTTCATCATGCAATGATTAATTTTATTTATTTTTAATGGTAAAAGGGAATAAGGAAAGAAAAAATTGGAGGAAAAATAATAAAAAATATAATTAAGAGTATACAATGCTTTATCAACAACTTACTTTTATTTTCAGCTATTAATGTTGGACTTTGTTATGCACACCCAACAAAAGGCATGCTAATTTAGAAATTTAAAGAATGAGTTGTAACACTATTAGCTAATACTCCCTCCGTCTCAATTTAAATGTCTTAGTTTGACTGGGCACAAAGTTTAAAAAATAAAAGGAGATTTTTTAATATTGTAATCCTAAAATGAAGATATGGGTAATATACTAAAATGTCCTTTGAATCTTGTGGTTTTATTTTTGTCATGCAGGAATTTTGAATTGTCAACTTAGTAAATATAGAAAGACGCACTCTTTTTAGGACTGACAAAAAAGAAAAAAGAAAAAAGAAAAACACTTAAATTAGACGGTGAAAGTATTTGACAATACTCAGCTTGTGTAGCTTAATTTGTTTCCTTTTCAGGCTGCTAAATTGAAAAATTAACTTTTTATCTTAATAGAGTAATATATACCTCCAAAAAACATTTGAATGGCCCCTTCAAGAGCATCCAAATTGGGGAAAATTTGTATGAAAGGGGGACGTGAATCATATTCGATCAAAACCCTTTTTCTTGTGGTCAAACTGAGAAGTGTATATAAATGCAGGTATATAAATAAAGGATCAAGAACAAGAAAGCGAGTAGACAGTTTCATGTATTCAATAATAACGTTTTAGGGTTACAAGAGAATGAGAGAGGGCCGTTATTTGTTCGGCCTCCTTTCTTCTGTTCTAAGAAGGCCTATTTATCCATACAAGGCTAAGACTTTTTCCCCAATGTAAAAGTACAAATACTCAGTGAGAAGTGACTATTCAATAATGTGAAGTCCCACTGCGCAGTGTTGCGGAGTGGACACTGGGCTCGAGGTTGACTAGCATTTTGGCTAGAGAGTCGGCGAGAGTGCCAACAACTGGAAGAGAGCTACGATCGGGAATGAAGACTCCGTGGGACGCACTGATTGCTTCGGCCCAGGAAAGCTCGGCATCACACCAAAGTAATATCGGTCCTGAACAAACACCGGGAATATAGATTCAATATCATCAATGGGCCGTGGTCGATAATTTCATCGCAGGATGTACCCAAACTAAGATTTCCAATGTAGGATTCTAATTAAACCACTTATCGAGCCCGAACCTTATCCAACACAATTTTATTAATGATCCTAACGTCTGGTTAAAGTAGATGGCTTTAAACTTCTAAATCAATAGATGCAGAAGCAACTGTACTTAATATTAATTTTCCCAAATACGTACAAACAATATATGATACTCTATCCGTCTTATTTTATATGATCTTTGATTAAGCATGTTTTAAAAAAAGCTTTTGAAAAATAGTTTTTTTACTATAAATTATCTCATTAGAGATAATATGAGAAAGCTAAAGTTAATTTGTGCCTAAAAATTAAAAGTTATTTTTTAAATAAATTAAAAAGAAAAAGTGTATCACATAAATTGGAATAGATAAGGTATTGTTAAAAAATTATGTTAATAAATCTGAAATGAAAAAGCAGAGTGTAGTGGAAACCATTCGATTTGACTTAATTTTTACTTAAAATTAAATCGAATCAATCATGTCAATTGTGCTACATTCGATTAGAAATAATTAGCTATACTCGTTAGTATATCAAACACAACTTTTTTGGAATAGTATTGTTTAAAACATACAACCCAAGAAAGCATCATGAATGTCTGGACAATTTATAAAGGCACCAGAAAAAAATTTCAAAGTAAAACCAGTCAAAATATTTGTACAATTTTATGTAATTTAACTCGATTTTAGTTAAAATCGGATATAAATCGATTTTTTGATTTTTTTTCTTGAACACATCTGCACAAACATATGGGCACTGCGAGTGACTCCCGGCTCCCGCACCTACGTTTGATGTCACTGCTGAGGAACAATCTCTAAGTATTACGTTGTTTGATGCTGCGCAATTCTTTTTTGGTTGAGACGTAAAGGAATATGTTCGCTCAACATCTGTGAAGGTAAATCACCAGTGACTTAAAAAAACAATCAATGAGCATAACTTAATCCTATGTTTTGCAAACGCCTGCTTCTGTGGTCGCGAGCCCAATATTCCAGGTTGGGCCATTGACCTGCCACCGGAAGAAGGTGCCTGCGGCTGCCACTGCTGCTGTGGCCGAGTCCACTGCTGGGTGGGATACGGGCAAGGGGGAGCCCATTGCGGCATCCACCCCCATGGCCACGGTGAAGAGGACTGCTGCCACTGCTGTAGTGGTGAAGAGGACTGCTGCCACTACTGCTGCATGGGGGCCTGCTGCCGGTCACGACCACCATGGCGACGGTGTGCATTGCCGCTGCCAGAACCACGACCACCGCCATTATTTTTCCCGCCGCTAGAGCCACGATTTTTGTGGTTATTTTTGCCCCTATGATGGTGTGCACGACCAGAATGTTCCATAGGAGTGGAGTCATCAAACTCACGTTGGGAATTAGCCATCATAGCCGAGGGCGAGTCATCATGCATTTCAGCCAACGCCTTTTCCTCAAGGCACAGACTTGACTGAGCTTCGGAGAATGATGGAAGAGGCTTACTTTGCTGGATGTAGGTGCCCACATTCTTGTACGCTTCGGTGAGGCCAACCACCATTTGAAGAATGAGGCGGTTGTCGGTCACCGGAGCCCCCACGCTCTTGAGTTGATCAGCCAAGGTCTTGAGCCGTTGACAATATGCCGAAGCGTTTGGAAAATCCCGCAACTTGACATGAGAGAAATCATGTTCCAATGCAACGGCACGGGAGTTTTTGTTGTCTTGAAAAATATTACGGAGGCGATCCCAAGCCTCCTTCGCCGATAGATCTTCTTCAATGATCGTATGCAATAAGTCCGTGGAGATGGTTGCATACACCCATTGAAGTACCATGGCATCCAAGGTGGACCACAACTCCTTTTCTTCGTTGGAGGAAGGAGCTTTCTCTTTTCCGGTCGGGAGAATATGGGAAAGGACACGGTGAGACTGGGCATGAAGCTTGAATAATTCGGCCCAAGCCGAATAATGATCCGTTTCCATCTCAAGAACGATAGAAATGTGATTCTTGATGTTGGAGACAGCCATAGCAGGATGAAACTTGGTGTTTGCCATTGAAAGAGAGCAAGAAGGTGGACGGAAAAGGCGAAAAAAGAAGGAAGGGGACGACGGAAAAAAAATTAGGGTAGCGGAAGAGGAGGAAAGAAAACCCTAGTATCCGATACCATGAAAGAGATTAATTCCGTGATTATTCTCCTTGATGAAATTGGTAAATATACCATAGTTACAATGTCCTATTAGGATACAAAATATACTAACCTAAATTAGAAGATTTACAAAATATTCTATGACTACATATTTACATTATCTATCAGTTTTCACTAATATTTTTGGCTTTTTGATGCCACAGAAAGAGGATTCTGGGTACTACCCGAAGTTGGTATTGAGTAAGGGAAAAGAATTCAGTATCCTTGTGAAGATTGATCGAAATTTTGCAACAGGAGGTTCAAAAATGAATTTGATAGCTGCGGAGATACATGAGGTTGAAAAATTAATTGCAGCATATAAAAGCGACGTTGAAACACTGATAAAAAAACAAAGGACCAAGAGGACCAAGAAGGTTAAAGATAACAATGGAGAGCCCCAGCAAATGACCGATACGATCAATCCGCTAGCTGGTGACATACCTCATGATGAAACCAAAAACACTGCAGATGAAATAGAGATTGAAACCCCAATAATAAAGCTAAGAAGCAAGAGGACCAGGAAAGTTAAAAATACCAATGCAGAGCACCCGATGATTGATAACACGAATCACATAGCTGCAGAGATACATAAGGTTGGAAAAGATGTTGGCCCGGCCAAAAGTGAGATCGAAAGGCCGATAATAAAGCTAAGAAGCAGGAGGACCAGGAAGATTAAAGAAAAAATTGCAGACCAACATCCAATGCGTGTTAAAAAGAAAGTAGAAAAGAAATAGTTACTACATTTTCTAATAGACTGTCTTTTGCTATTCTCTATGTCTAACTACCGATGTTGCTTATCTCCCTAATATCAAAAAGTTAATTTACTACTGTCAACGAGCAACTTCACTGGACATCGGTTTACTAATAAAGCTACTTTCTCATATCTGATTGAATGACATTTAGTGATTTACTCATCAATCAGTATCTTGTCATTGTTTCTTCCATACAGATCACCTACACTCTTTTCCGAAAATATAAACTCCATACAACTGAAAAAGGCAGCAGTACACCCTTCTGAAGAATGAAAAAAGTCCCTCATCGGTGGTTAATGAGATGGGTGGTCTCCTTATATGGACTTGGGCAATCCTCCCCTCATAAGCTAGCTTTTGAGGTTGAGTTAGACCCATGATCCATTTCTTTATATGGTATCAGAGCAGGACCCATCTCACCCGATGTTAGGCCCCCAAATTAAATTGCCCACGCTCCAGATGTCCAGCCTTAGGCGTGAGATGGGGTGTTGAAGAATGAAAAAAGTCCCTCATCGGTGGTTAATGAGATGGGTGGTCTCCTTATATGGACTTGGGCAATCCTCCCCTCATAAGCTAGCTTTTGAGGTTGAGTTAGGCCCATGATCAATTTCTTTACACACCCTACACTATAGGTATTTAATATCTTTATTTGTTTAATATCTTTATTTGTTAATTGATCAGTGGAGAAAAATGTTACTACCGATACCACCATGTAAGCCTGTTAACCGGGTTAACCGGAACCGGACCGGTAACCGGTTAGGGAACCGGCCGGTTTCCAGTTTACCGGTTTGAAACCTCAAATCGGAATTGGTCCGGTTCAAAGTCTCCAAAACCTTTTTTGTTTTGTTTTTTGTATTTTATATATATATATATATATATATATATATATATATATATATATATATATATTAGTATATTGTAGGTATATTTACATATGTTATACAAGTTTATAAGTAAAGTTTAAATATTTACTGACTAACAGGCTAACAGCAAGTCAGCAATACAAAATATACGTGTATACATATATATATTAAGTTATATGCTTAAGTTATAGTGTTATACTACATATACCTAAAATATAGTAAGAATATACGTATATATATATATATATGTTTAAGTTATACTTATAGTATACTATACATTATAAGTATATTCTTAATATATTTTAGTTATTTTTCAAGTATATAACTTTCTAGTTTTTATTTTTAATATGAACACAAGTAAATAGAAGAAAGCTCAATGAGCCATATATTTTATTCATTCTTGGATAACATTTATTTGCAAGTTGTAGTTTTTTTTTAAATTGCAAATAATACATGAGTTGTACAGAAATAGTAGAATAATAAAATCACCAATTTTGAACAATTTCGTTAATTTCCCCCACATCATATTCGGTCATGGAAATATCTTCAAAGTCTTCCATTTGGTCCCGTCCACTAGCTATCAAATCTTCAATTTCTTCCTCTTCGCCTTCCTCCGCTTCTAAGTTTTGGTTGCGTCGCTCCGATCTTATCCAATCGCGAATGCACACTACTACTTGCAAGCTAAAGCCGGATAATGAATGTCTATGGTTTTCAATTTGCTGTCTTCCTTGGCTAAATGCGCTCTCCGAAGCCATGGTTGATACTTGAACCGTAAGGATATCTCGAGCCATTCTTGAAAGTACCGGAAAACTTGCCTTGTACTTCTTCCACCATGCTAAGACGTCCAAGTCATCCAGTTCCTTGATATCTACATTTGGCTGCATCAAATAAAAGTTATATTCATCAAAGTTTGCAATACAAGAAGAAGTTGGCTGTGAATGTAAAATTTTTAAACCCGACAAGCCCTTTTTGCTACTCTGAGAAATAGTAGGGCGTGGAGCAACGGGTGTAGCACGTTCTTCCAAACTAGAATAATGAGTAAAAACTTTTCTAAACTCATCATCAATAGCGAGTTCGGCTTCAGCTAAAGATGGTTGAACTCCCTCTTCAATTTCTAAAAATGAATAAATTTGACTAACCAAATTTTTAGTATAAGACACTTTTAAACAAGGATTTAAAAGAGAACCCAATATAAATAAAGTTGGGATGGGAAAAAATACTTCTTAAATTTGATTATTATTTCAAAAATAGCCACTTGATAACCGGGTTTATATTTATACTCTTGTAAAACTCTAGCTATTTCCGCTAAGTAGGCTAAAATTCCGGTTACCGTGGGATAGAATTGTCTAGAAAAAGCAAGAGTTGCATTATAAAAAATTTCTAAGAGTTCAACACATTCTTTAACATCTTCCCAATGCGAAAAATTTAACCAATTATCACTATCAGTATTTTATTTGTTGTGAACTTGTTGTATGGGAATCCTATACTCATATGCTTGTTGTAGCATAATGTAAGTGTAGTTCCACCTAGTCTCAATTTCTACTTGAATTTTCCTAGGTCTAAGGTTATTTTCCACACAAGCATTCTTAAAATCTCTAATTCTTCCCCTATTAGCATTACAAAAAAGAAACGCAACCGCATCTCTAATTTTTTGAACAGAATCTTCAAAATGCACAAGACCATCTTTAAGAATTAAGTTTAAAATGTGACAACTACATCTTACATGAAAAATATTTCTTAACGGAGGGTTTAGTTCTCTTTTTATAAGACCTATTGCCTTTGTATTATTAGAAGCATTATCTAAAGCAATACAAAGTGTTTTTCTATAAATGTTAAAAAATCTCATAATAGTAGACATTGAATCCGCTAAAAAATTTCCATCGTGACGACCTTTTCCTTCATCATATAAAAAAGCTATAATTCTTTTTTGCATAACCCAGTTGTCATCAACCCAATGACATGTAATAGCAAAAAAATCTAACTTGTTAAGACTGAGACCCAAATTAGCTGTATGACAAACATTACAATTTAAAGAATTAAATACATGGCGCAAATAAAATCTATATTTTTTAAACAAATCTATAACATCGGCTCTACAAGTACTTCTAGGAATACCCTCAAATAACGGATTATAACAACGTTGAATGTAAGTAACAAACCCCAAACCCGAGGGAAAGGAAAATTGTAAACAATCATAAGCTACCATTTTAGCTATTTCTACACGCTCTTTTTTCTTGTCATACTTAAAATTTCTACCGGTTCGTGGGTCTATCGTCATTTGAATACCCCCACATTTGAACCCGTTTGCTCTCCCCAAACATCCATATATATATGTTTGCTTCTCATATGACCATTTAGTGTACCCGTTCCACCATCCTTACCAGTTCCTTACTTAAAACTAAATACTTGTCCACATAGGGTACATGTAGCTGATTGGTTTTCCCTATTCTTAGTCATAAATTTCCAAACTTTAGCTGTTGGCTTACGAGTTCTAGGCGGTTTGTCTTGTGTATGTGATTGTGCAGAACATGTATGTCCTATGGGATTTTCGGGGGGTTGTGTTTCATCATCATCATTATCTTCATTAAAAGTGTCGGTAAAATGTTGTTGCATTGCCTCATGACCTAAAAGTGAATTATTTCCACCAACATCAATACCTAAATTAGGTGTTTCTTCCACAAATGTTTCCTCATTAAGCCCACCCCTAACAATACCACTACTACTACCGGTACCACGTCTAAATCTCTTTGCCATTATTAAATAGAATTAGTTTAAATCACAATTAAATAAATCACAAGAAAATAAATTGCAACAAATTAAATTGCTAGAATTAAATTGCGTAAATTAAATTGTGAAAAATAAAGATAGAGTTGGAACGAAGGTACCAAATTGCCGGATTAATTTCCAACAAAGTGAAGACGGCTAGAATTGTAAATCCACCAAAGCTACTTCGGATTGTTGCAAAATCACCAACTCCACCAACAATATTATAATTGTAAAATTAATAATTGAAACTAGAATAAGACTATAATATTTATTTGAGAGAAATTTAAAGTGGCTAATTATTGCAAAGTAACTATAATTGAGAGATTGAGATTTGAGAGAAAGAGAAGAGTGAATTGGTGTGGATTAAAATGAAAATGAAGAAGGGTTTATATAGGGTTGGGGAATGGGTTAAAGTGTTAAAAAAAAAGTCTGGGGGGTTGGGGGGGGGGGGGGGGGGGGGGGAATTAATTTATGGCCGTTTGGCAATGGCCATTTTTGCAAATGGACCATTGCCAAAGGTCCAATAACGTCCATAAGCCCAGCACCGCAACGGCTATATTTAATTTTTTATTTTTTTTAATTTCACCGGTTTAACCGGTCCGATTCCGATTTAACTGGTCCGATTCCGGTTAACCGGTTCCGATTTCAAAAAAATCAGAACCGGACCGGTAAGAAATAAACGGTTAACTGGAACCGGTTAACCGGTTCCGGTTTTACCGGTCCGGTTACCGGTTTGAACCGGTTAAACTGGACCGGTTGACACGTTTACCACCATGTTATAGATCGGTGGAAAATTACATAGGCTTTCTAGGAGACTAGGAGACAGGTGTCATCAACTACCTTAAATTGGACTCTGGCAATACCTAAAATGTTAAACGACCAACATCGAGGTATATCTAATATGTTAACTCCTAACGCTGGTCAAAATAAAATCTTACACTTCTTCTCAAATTATATGACAGGCGTTAAAGGCAAATCCATCGCTGGTGGATGCCAAACTCAACAACATGCCAAAGGAACAACAAATCAGACACCAAAACAGCCAAGCTATACATGTAAGATCTCATACGGTTTGTGACCAAACTGCACCCTTGACAATACATGTCTTATCTTTTTTAAGAAGTACTACAAGTTAGATAGTATTATATTACTAACAATAACAAACAATTGTATGTCGCCAAATCCAAATGACTAAAAAACCAGTAAAATAATATGCTTTTATAGTTTCATGTTGTTACATGTAAATTAAGTGACTTGTGTTTCTATCATTACTATAATCTGATGCTTATAAATACACGTACCAACTACGTATTAAATATCGTATGAGCATTATCTACCCAACGTAATCATTTCCCTTGGCATAACAAATTCAATAGGTGACAAAGGAAAATCCCTTATGTATACCAACAGAGATGATGAACATGTCAACCACCCAACCAATGATGCAAGTTACACAGGTAAGATCTCATATATTGCAGGAAAAATAAAGATTGATACGTGGCTCATGATGGGTCACCACATTCTTTTTTCTTTTTTTTTTCTTTTTATTGTGGGACCGAACCCAATGGGTCATCACATTCACATACACACGTAAACACGAAACATATACGTTTGTGACTAAATAAATAAATTGTTGTCCTAATTATAGAGAAAAAGCAATTGCTTAGCGCGTTGCGAAGGGTGGAAAAATATATAGTATCAACCCGGCCGATAATAGATCTACAAGTTGAAGAACTGCATTTGAAGAAGCAACCTAAAGTTAATTGGCTATTTAGAGCTTTATCTGAAGAGACTGAAGCTGGAGGTAAATCAAATGAAAAACATATTCATATATCAGATAACTTTTATATTTACTACCTTTTTGAAATCAGTAATTTAAAGTATCTCCGACCATATATATATGCAAGAGGTTTGGCTTACAACTTATCATTATCACAGGTTCATGAGTTGAAAATGGTTCCGGATTGCATTTACTGTGCCGCTAAAAGGTTTCAACATGAACCTCCAACATTTTGTTGTGGAAACGGATATATCAAATTGGCAAGCACTGAAGCTCCTGCAAAACTATATGAAATGTTTGTGAAGGATACAGAAGGCGCTATTGAGTTCCGCAAAAAGGTCTGCGCATACAACAACATCTTTGGTTTTACATCATTCTGGGTTACCCTTGATAAGGAAATAGCATCTTCAAGAAAAGGAGTGTACGCTTTTAGGGCACAGGGTCAAATATATCACGATCTTCCATCATTGGTACCACATGATAAGAATCCCTGTTATTTCCAGCTATACTTTTTTGATACGGACAACGAGTAGTCTAATAGGAAATAAAAAGTAAAAGAGGGTAACTTGTCAGACATAACCATGAGAAAGATCAAACATATAATGGATGGAAACCCGTATGC
The DNA here is from genome assembly GCF_019175385.1 of Lycium barbarum. Taxonomy (NCBI): domain Eukaryota; kingdom Viridiplantae; phylum Streptophyta; class Magnoliopsida; order Solanales; family Solanaceae; genus Lycium; species Lycium barbarum. The sequence goes on along the minus strand of NC_083344.1, from coordinate 113,842,236 downwards.
ACAAATCTCTCGCCAACTAAAAGACCATTCCACCTTTTAAAATCTCCAACTTCGAATTGCTGCAAATGCCTCTCTGGATCAACGAGTGTACAACACACCCTAAGTAGATCAAGTTGCAGCAATTTGGATAGAAGGAAACAATCCAAATATACCTTTTGAGCGAGAGATCATTGTTCACAAACATTCGGGGAACATACATAGAGTCAAGCACTATTATGGCTGTTATGATCCGCTGCAACATCCTTTAATTTTCCCAAGAGGCGAAGGCGGGTGGCATCAAGGAATAAGGAAGCAGAACAAAAGACAACATCACACAAGCAATGACCATGCCAGAACTCTCACCAATGATATTCCAACATTTATATCAGCAGATGCAATATTTGTCAACGAGGACCAAGGTAACGTGTCACACTTTCGGCAACATTATAGTTACATTACACTAACATTGTTCAAAAGTTAAAAAAAAATTAACAAAGAGGGAATATATTGTACTGTGGTAATTTTGATATGACTTCTACTCATTCAAGCTATTACCAACAAGCCATTATGATTAAGAGTTGTACTACTACAATTGTGGATTCCCTTTCGACTCTGTTGCATTCACAACCTAATGATTAAATTGGCGGGGTATAAATGTGTGGTTTGTTGGTATATTTCAAACAACCCTTAAAAAATGACATTGTCGAAAAATAATGAGGATCAGAGAGGATCAAAATACTGCTGCTAGGAATGTAAAGACAAGCCAATACAACTACAACATACATATATCTGAATACAAAACACATCTGAGAATAGGCCATAAGTTTATCAATTGCAGAAACTTACACTTTTCTTTTATTTAAATTTTATAACTAACATACTATTTTAATAATATTACTAACACTTGTAGATGTGCACCGCTAGACAAAAGGCGCGGTTTCCTCTAGAGAGTATTACTGTTGTAAGTTACAAGTACGGGAAGGAGAGAGGACCATAATACTGCTATGTGGAAGATTACTGCAACAATTTGTGGTTGACATGTACATAAAACTTGAAACAACTAGGCTCGAATATTTCAGAAATGAACAATCAAATTTTAGAAGAGAGGTTTATCAAGGTATTGTTGATAGCGTCATGGCGGGAGAATACAGAGGAGATAAAACTGGTCAAAGAATACTACTTCCGGCATCTTTTATTGGGGGCCCAAGAGATATGCGAAGGCGGTATATGGACGCAATGGCTTTGGTTCAGCATTTTGGAAGATCTGATCTTTTCATAACAATGACGTGTAATCCTGATTGGGTTGAGATCCAACGAGAACTGGGCGCTGGTCAAACTCCTCAAGATAGACCCGACTTGGTGACAAGAGTATTTAGAGCGAAATTGCAGGATCTAAAAGACCAAATTTTCAAAAAAGAATATTTGCAATTGTTGCGGCACATGTATTTGTGGTAGAATTCCAAAAACAAGGACTACCACACATACACCTTTTGCTCATACTAAAAGAAGGCCACAATATTAAATCTGCAGATCAATATGACCAATTTATTTCTGCAGAGATTCCTGACAAATCTCAATATCCCATTTGCATGAATTAGTAGTCAAGAATATGATGCATGGTCCATATGGGAACAAGAGCCCAATAAATACATGCATGCAAAACGGCCAATGCAAATATCATTATCCCCACCCTATCAGCAACAAGTCAATTCAAGCAAAGGATGGATAACCTATTTACAAAAGAAGAAGTGATGGAAAGACAGAGAGTGTGCGCGGAATAGAAATGAATAACCAATGGGTTGTGCCTTATTGTCACACCCCGATCTTACTAGGGTGTGATGGGCACCCGGCCCCATATCCGGAGCCGAGCGAACCCGCTGACTCTTATTATATAGATCATCTTTTGAACCTCTAAGTCAAGTACACATAATAAAGCTTACTGAAATATTCTTTTTGTTGCTTTCAAATCAAATAAAAGCTATAACTGCGTAACATTTATATCATAATACAAACTGACTCCCGATACCCACGACTCTGTCTGCAAAGTCTCTAACTTCGAACAAAGCGTCATAGCACATGTACTCTGACTCGGTAGCACTCCAGGACAAGTGGAGCCTACCAACTCCGCTGGAACATCTCCTATGCTAGCTTCAACTCATCTGGGTGTACCTGCGCGGCATGAAACGTAGCCCCCGAAGAAGAGGGGTCAGTACGAGCAATGTACTGAGTATGTAACGGATCAATAGCAACATAGTAAGAGATGAACATACGAGTATTAACTGTATAGGAATATAGTGCATATCATAATAAGAGATGAACATACGAGTATTAACTATATAGGAATATAGTGCATATCATAAGATAAAGGAGTAACCTGTACATGTGAGTGCCCCTTAGGGCGGATGTCATGCATGCTTATCTAGTCATAGCATATCATATCATATCATATCATATCATATCATGTCATATCATGTCATATCATATCATATCGTATCGTATCATATCATATCATATCGTAGCGTATCATATCATATCATATCATATCGTATCATATCATATCATATCGTATCATATCGTATCGTATCATATCATATCGTATCATATCATGTCATAGCGCCGAAATACGTCGGCTCGCCCATATATCCCGCGTCCGGGCATCCCGCATCCGGGACGATATCATGTCATACAGTGCCAACTGATCAGGTGAATAGCGTCTATAGCGCTCTGCCCTTTTCCCATCTTCTCCATATACATATACATATACATATACATATACATATATCAACGTCTATAGCGCTCTGCCCTTTTTCCCATCTTCCCCATATACATATATATAGCATGCATGAGAGCCCAAAGAAAATCATGTATCCATCGGAGTGACGTAAGGTCGGTAACCTCCGATTATATTATGGAATGGTCATGGGTGTCGTGTCTCACCTTGAAGGGACTAGTATTATAAGGCGAGACTATCAATGAAGAGTGTCATCATGAGAAAACATAAAACAGGATCATAAGGCATCGTTTCATATACTTGGAACCTTTAAAGTAGTCATTATCCATAATAGAGTTGAGATGTCAAGAAATAGTTTAACCTTTTCATATTGTCATATTCATGGTAGGAACATATCGTTAACATATTTATCATAGACATTTTCTCATATTTGACTTCATCGTTGTCATTATAACATCATATTCATCATCTTAGTCATAAGAGTTTCCTATCTCTTAAAACTTGGTTTTCGGAAAATATGGGCATTTTGAAGAAAAACAATTATGAACTTTTAGGAAAAGACTTATACCTTGAAGTCATAGACTTATAGCTTTTGCAAGTAAAGAAAATATATAAAAAAAACATTTGAGACATTACGACTTGAGGATCATGCCTTTGGAAGAAAAGGGACAAGCCTTAACATACCTGTGCCACGCCTTACTAGCTACGCTTATTCGTCCAACTTGTTAATCTACATGCAAGAAGATTGACATTATCGTTAGATTCATTGACATATACTTGTCTTAACCTTTCAAGTACATTCACTTATGGTCTGCCGAAATTTCGGCAGCACCTCCCCTGTAAATACACCATCCCCGAGATTCCAACTCGGCCAACTTTAAATCAACAACAATCCGGGAATTCAACCCGGCCAAACTATCAACAATACTAGCAATTATTCTAGCAACACTTCAACATCCAATTCAATTCAATTCAATAACTTTCAAAACAATTTAATCAACATACTGTTGACACCCAATTTTGTCCCTCTTTTATTTTTAGCTTACTCGGATTTCTAAATTTACTGACAAGCTAAATACTTTATTTTCACTATTTTTTTTCTTTCTTATTTATTATTATTGCTACTGTTATTTTCAACATCGCGAGCATTACTTTATCGCAGATTTTAAATGTCCATCATCGTTTCATTTTTTGGGTTTGGAATTGTTAAATTAATTACAAGACAATACTTTATAAAATCTTTATTTTTTCTACATATTAATTATTAATTGTCTTTACATAGTATATGTTGCATTAAATTAGAAGCCCAAGAATAATTAAATAGAGGAGAAAGGATCAGCAATTTTCACCTCATAAACAATTTCTCGGAAGTATATCAATATTGGACTCATTTTGAAGCTCGTATTTTAAAACGACGCGCTATAATTTTTATTTCGTCAAAATATTATTTTAAAAGGGACAAATTCTTGATAATTCTATTTACCTTTTTTCCCTATTCCATAAAAAATAAAATAAAAAAATTTAAAAATCCTTCTCAAAGTTTCCATCTGATTTCTTTCTCCTTTTTCCTATTTTTTGGGTTCCACACGTAACTTTTCATCTTAATTTCTTCCTTCTTTTCTTTTTGGGGCTCCACATGTTTCCTCCTTTTTGACTTCATTTTCCCTAAATTGCTCATTCTTCCCCAATTCAAACGACAGAATCCTCTTTCTCTTTCTTTTCCCTCTTCTTTGTCATCTTCTCCTTCTCTCCATCCCTCACAGCTGCACACCCCTTTCTCTCACGCTCCCTCCACCTTTCCTTGTCCTCTGCTCCTTGCCTCCTTCCACTCACCATCTGCTCCCACACGCTCCATACCTCCTTTCCTAAACCCGAATCTAAACCTTATAAGGAGGCTGGTCTTGAAGGTTTTCAGGGGGATTCTTGACCTTTCCACTACGTTTTAGTCTCATCTTTGTGCTATCTCTACTGATTTTTTTTTAGTTTTGGAAAAGGGGGAATACCATTTTTCGTTTTTCTTGACCTCAGTTTGTAATCTCAAAACATTATTTCTGTTTGGTTTCTTTTATTTCGAGTTCGAGTATAAAGGGGATTTTTCAGATTTTTGAGGACTGAACGTTTTCGAAGAAAAGGAATCCCTACTCCTTTTTTTAATATATCTGGCTTGATTCATCAAAGAAGGGATACTTTACTACCTTCAACATTTTCTACTTTACCTACTCTAAATCTGGGATTCTTGTTTAAATTCCATTCTGTTTTGGGTTCGTTCGAGTTCGAGCGTAGATTCGAGGCTTCGACATCCCAGTTCATTGCGCGAAAAACAGGAATCTCCAATACGTCATACTTCTAAATTTAACTCTCACGGGTTAAAATGGGGTGTGACAGCTTGGCGACTCTGCTGGGGACTCACTTAGGTTCTAACCATAACGGACTTAGTTTAAATAGGTTTTGTGTGCTTATTTTAATTACTTTATTTGTTTTGTTAACTGTTTTTACATGCTATTAATTGTTTGCTTGATATAAACTGTTTGTTTGATATATACTGTTTATGTGTTATTGCTTTGATAAACTGTCATTCCGTTCATATTTCTTCCACTCCTGGAAAACTCACACATATTCACACACTCAAAACGGCTTCGCGGTTCGCGCCCGTTCACTACTAAATTACCCCTTTAGTTGGATTGATCTTGTGGATTTAGTCGATCAGCGGTGCAGTCGACGGCCACGGACTTTCCACTCCCAAGTTGTCCGCTTGGGAGAACCTTGTGTCATAGGAAGCCAACTCTTAGTCAGCCTAAGATAGAGCTAAACCAACACCCTTTATTAAGAACATACATTTCATGACCTAGGAGGTTTAATACCCTTGGTGTATTAAATCCATTAGATGACTTTACCCAAACGTCCAAGCGGGTTCACGACCCCAAGTGACACCAATCATACTTTATGTGCATGTTTGAAGGATAACTGTGCCTAAATATTGACTATTTGCTTTAATTAATTAAACTTTAGGAGGGAAGGATGATTAACGTTTCTATGACAGGTATGGATTTGCATTGGAGTACAACAAATGATGAAGATCAAGGACATCAAAAATAGAAACTAGAAGTTAGGCACAGAAATTTTATTTACTTTACTTAGATTAGGAAACACTTCTTGTTGTATTCATTTGATATGTAATAAATGTTACACAATTTTTTGTACTTTATTTTTGGGGAAATAGAATCTGTTTAATTAATCAAAGCAACAGGATGACATATTATGGCACACTTTACCCTTCAAACAAACGTTAGGCCTACCTCTGGCACAAAGAGGTCAGATGCATATTAGGACGCGTTTTTTTTTTATTTTTTTTATTTTTTTATATAATCGTTTACATCTGTTTGACAACTCGTTTGACTCTCTTTGATAAATTATTTGCTACATGCCTTACTTGACTTTACGTGATCATGACTTTACCTAGATATGTTCATGAAACTAACATCATCTATACTGTATGTTTATTTTATCTTATTCCCAAAACAGAGAGTTGATTCGTGTTGACACTCAATGGCCGACCATCCTTACATCACAAGGTCAAAAACATCATCGTTACCTCAACGCAGCTGGGTTGTTCAAGGAAAGGCAAATATTACCGCACCTATTTCGACTGGTCCGGAAAACATCATGGTTTCTAATGATCCCCCTGAGACTTCTGAACATAGCAATACTATCCAACAGGATGAACATATCGCCCGCCTAACTCAAGAGATTGAGGATCTACGCAGAGAACTGAATCGGGTTAGAAACATGATCAACTCATCTATTACACTCCAAAGTCCGCCTCCTGAACCTAGGAACGTCACACCAAACCCGCCTCGTTTTCCATCACTTGAATCTCCAGCCCCTGAACATTTTCCTCCGCAAAACACTATACCTACCCACAACAACTTACCTCCAACCTGCACTACCCATGCTACTCCTGATCCACCACCCGTCAACCCACCAAACCAATCACTAGGTCATACTCCTTACATTCCTTTACCCATCAACACTAACCCACCACCTACAATTACTCCGCTAAAACAAGCCATTACATACTCTGACCATCCACAACAGCCTTTCTATCCTTACCACTACGCCAAACCCTACCAAGTTCCACTATTCCATTACCCTGTCTACAACACCCAAGCAAACTATTGCCAACCTAGAGCACCTCACTATCAAAACCCACTTTTCCAAGCTCCCACTTACCAAAATCGACCACATACCACACATAAAGTCCGTCCAAATCCTGTCATAAAAAACACCCGTAATTATACTCGGTTTGCTGAACCTTTGGCTCAACTATTTGAAAGACTGAAAGCGGCAGGCGTGGTACAACCTATTGAAGGAAAAATTCTCAATCCTATTCCAAAATGGTTTGATAGTTCCAAGCATTGTGCATATCATTCTGGAGTTCCTGGGCACGCCACTGAGGATTGCTATGGCCTCAAAAACAAAATCGAAACCTTGATTAAGGAAGGAGCGATCCAGCTCACTGGAGCTCGACCCGATATGGATCCCCATCCCTTTGCCTACTCACGAAAACGCCAACGTGAACATGATAATTATCGAAAAGTTAAGAATCGGAAGGAGACCGTTGCGCCAATTGGAAAAGATGGAGAGAGGCATCTCATCAATGTTCGTTGTGCCTGTGGGGATGATCCGAAAACAAGTGCCAGTGAAGATTGCTGCAACAACTACTGAGACACCAACCATCCAGGGTGCAGAACCAGGAGAGACTCTGAGGAACTGGACTTGTACTCCGTCCCTGACTCGCCAGGAGTCTTGGTAGACTGAACATGTAGTGAACTTGTTTTCTTTTATTGATGCTTGAACCGTACCCAAGATTTTGTTTGTTTTGCTTCATCTTGTGGAGGCTTGAATTGCAAAAACTATGAATGCATTTCTGATTTTCCTTAATCATCTATTTTCTACTTTATTTATCAAAACTGTCAACTCTACGATTGTGACATAAAATGTACGAATAAGACAACATACATCCCGAGAGAGTAACAAAGAAGCTAGGGGACAAGACAAGATTCCACTCAAAAGAATTGAAATAGCCGATAGGTGATAACATAAGCCTAAAAGCTAGCAATTCAAGAAGAAATCAAAGTACGACATTAGGTTAGACAACCTAGTTTGCAACCTTTCCTTTAGGTGCGAACTACGCTTGACCTGATTCCTCGGTGGATACGTAGGCAGCCCACATAGGGACTCGGTCATACTAGGTTAGAATTTTTCCCATTGGCATGCATGCGAACTACGCTTGACCTGATTCCTCGGTGGATACGTAGGCAGCCCACATAGGGACTCGGTCATACTAGGTTAGAATTTTTCCCATTGGCATGCATGCGAACTACGCTTGACCTGATTCCTCGGTGGATACGTAGGCAGCTCACATAGGGACTCAGTCATACTAGGTTAGAATTTTTCCCATTGGCATGCATACGAACTACGCTGACCTGATTCCTTTGGTGGGATACGTAGGCAGCCCACAAAGGGTTCGGTTGCTTTACAACAAAAAAAAAAAAAAAAAAAACCAAAAAATATCTTATCCGTACGAACTACGCTGACCTGATTCCCATGGGGGATACGTAGGCAGCCCACATAAAGTTCGGTTACGCTATAACAGAAAAATCAAAGAAAACCACACAGGGCCTGATTCCCTCGGCGGGATTCGTACACTATCAACATATAGATCCGTCACACCTAGATAAAATCCAACAAATCTTTTACCATTTATATAACAGAACTACGCTGACCTGATTCCCTTGGTGGGATACGTAGGCAATCCACGTCGGGTTCGGTCCCTTTATTAGAAAACTTCAGACCACTTTATGTATTTTACGAACTACGTTCTGACCTGATTCCTTGGAGGGATACGTAGGCAACCTATACAAGGTTCGGTCGCACCGCATCATAAATTTAGCATGCTTTTCTGAACCCAAAACTGGGGCATATTTTGGAAAAATATAGACGAAAGAACAGTTGTGCATCGACAAGATTAAGGCTACCAGACAATAAGCATTATGAACCAATTACTTTAGAAGTGTCACAATCCGAAGTTGGCAGAATATTTTACAACTTGCATGCTTACACTCACGTATATATTTTTCAAATTGAAAACTTTCTTTCAATACTTTCACTACTGTTCATCTACCGAGGCTTAAACAGAGATCACAAGATCCAAACAAACAAGACGAATGGAGCGCCAACCACGTCAAGCTTCGAGTCAACACGAATCAACTTCCCCCTCCCAAACTAAGAATTTTTCTTTGAGTGCAGGAACTTAAGACCGCGAGATCAACAGTCAAGTCTATCAATCATGGCAGAAAAGCATCATCTGGCTCAATATGGCCTCGCCTAAAAAGCCAAACGGCTTTATTTCTAACCCTATCTTTAATTTTTATTTTATCACAATAACTTTATGACTTTATATACCTGTTTTGTAGGTTGACGAAGTTGGAGGCGAATTAAATCAGAATCGCACGTCATTAGAATTATTGTCAAGTCCCCGAAGACAACCGGAGACACATCATCAAATCTCTGAAGACAACCGGAGAAGTATCATCAAGTCCCCGAAGACAACCGGAGACACATCATCAAATCTCTGAAGACAACCGGAGATGTTCATTCAAGTCTCTGAAGACAAACAGAGACAGATCATCAAGTCCCGAAGACAACCGGGCATCACTTGGCTATACTGCCTCATATGCATATGCCAGACGGCTACACATCATCAACTCTAACGATTTTATCTTGAACTTTACAGGAATATCATCAAGTCCCCGAAGACAACCGGAGACACAGCATCAAGTCCCCGAAGACAACCGGAGACACAACATCAAGTCCCCGAAGACAACCAGAGACACAGCATCAAGTCCCCGAAGATAACCAGAGACACAGCATCAAGTCCCCGAAGACAACCGGAGACACAGCATCAAGTCCCCGAAGACAACCGGAGACACAGCATCAAGTCCCCGAAGACAACCGGAGACGCATCACCAAGTCCCCGAAGACAACCGGAGACATCGCATGGCTATACGGCCTCACTCGCATAAGCCAAACGGCTATGCACTTACTTCACTCCTTAATTCATTTCTTTATTTCATCATCTACTTTACCTACTTTAACGAATTCACCTTAAATTTCGCAGATATCATTTATCATCGAGTCCCGGAAGACAGCCGGAGGCCTTATCACTATCATCTTCAACTGCAACTAGAGATATTATCGCATCCTCAGCATACGCATCACGCATTCATTCAAGTCCCTGAAGACAACCAGAGACAACATTGGCCACACGGCTTCATTTTTCATTCCCCCAATCATATTTACTATCATTTACACTCTTTATAGTTTTACATTTTTTAACTTTATTACTAATTTTGACATGAATTCCAGTTTTGGCAGAAAATACAACCTGCAGGGACATAGCACAACGTGGAACTTTATCTTACGCAGTGAACTGGGGCAAATTTGCTAAAGAGGAATACCAAACTCACAAGCAAAGGTCACGAATCTACTCCCGAACTCAATTCCGCCTATGTCAACAAACACGTGATATGTAGGTTAAAATTCTCTTTCACATCCACCGCTAAAACTCTACTAAATCTACTCTTCTCACCATCTCATATTCCTTTCTACATCCCCAGTGTTTCCATAACTTAACACTGGGGCATCTTTGAAGAATTTACACCGTGTCTAGTAGAGTCCTACTTATGGGTGTGTTGTGCAGCACATTTATAATTAGGAGGCTATAAACACGTGTCCCATTTTTGAACGTCTCGTCACTTGTCTACAACCCCCTGCTAGATTATGAATCCACAAAAACTTTCGAACTACACATGACCTGATTCTCGTGCAGCCCGAGATATGTAGGCAACTCGAAATTGAGATTCGGCCATAATTTTCCATAATTCCTTCGGTCCTCACAATATTTTCCATCAATTTTCCTAAACCGTACTTTCTTACAAATTCATATTCATTGGTCCAAACAAAATTGGCTACTACGTCAACTTCTTCGCCCGGAGATTCTTACATCATCTTCGGTCGAAGAGGGGCATCTGTTGACACCCAATTTTGTCCCTCTTTTATTTTTAGCTTACTCGGATTTCTAAATTTACTGACAAGCTAAATACTTTATTTTCACTATTTTTTTTTCTTTCTTATTTATTATTATTGCTACTGTTATTTTCAACATCGCGAGCATTACTTTATCGCAGATTTTAAATGTCCATCATCGTTTCATTTTTTGGGTTTGGAATTGTTAAATTAATTACAAGACAATACTTTATAAAATCTTTATTTTTTCTACATATTAATTATTAATTGTCTTTACATAGTATATGTTGCATTAAATTAGAAGCCCAAGAATAATTAAATAGAGGAGAAAGGATCAACAATTTTCACCTCATAAACAATTTCTCGGAAGTATATCAATATTGGACTCATTTTGAAGCTCGTATTTTAAAACGACGCGCTATAATTTTTATTTCGTCAAAATATTATTTTAAAAGGGACAAATTCTTGATAATTCTATTTACCTTTTTTCCCTATTCCATAAAAAATAAAATAAAAAAATTTAAAAATCCTTCTCAAAGTTTCCATCTGATTTCTTTCTCCTTTTTCCTATTTTTTGGGTTCCACACGTAACTTTTCATCTTAATTTCTTCCTTCTTTTCTTTTTGGGGCTCCACATGTTTCCTCCTTTTTGACTTCATTTTCCCTAAATTGCTCATTCTTCCCCAATTCAAACGACAGAATCCTCTTTCTCTTTCTTTTCCCTCTTCTTTGTCATCTTCTCCTTCTCTCCATCCCTCACAGCTGCACACCCCTTTCTCTCACGCTCCCTCCACCTTTCCTTGTCCTCTGCTCCTTGCCTCCTTCCACTCACCATCTGCTCCCACACGCTCCATACCTCCTTTCCTAAACCCGAATCTAAACCTTATAAGGAGGCTGGTCTTGAAGGTTTTCAGGGGGATTCTTGACCTTTCCACTACGTTTTAGTCTCATCTTTGTGCTATCTCTACTGATTTTTTTTTAGTTTTGGAAAAGGGGGAATACCATTTTTCGTTTTTCTTGACCTCAGTTTGTAATCTCAAAACATTATTTCTGTTTGGTTTCTTTTATTTCGAGTTCGAGTATAAAGGGGATTTTTCAGATTTTTGAGGACTGAACGTTTTCGAAGAAAAGGAATCCCTACTCCTTTTTTTAATATATCTGGCTTGATTCATCAAAGAAGGGATACTTTACTACCTTCAACATTTTCTACTTTACCTACTCTAAATCTGGGATTCTTGTTTAAATTCCATTCTGTTTTGGGTTCGTTCGAGTTCGAGCGTAGATTCGAGGCTTCGACATCCCAGTTCATTGCGCGAAAAACAGGAATCTCCAATACGTCATACTTCTAAATTTAACTCTCACGGGTTAAAATGGGGTGTGACACATACTACTCCATCCAACACCTTCCAAATTTAACAAAACCAATGACAACCCATTTCCTTCTTCCAAATTTATTAACTACATCAACCTTCCACATGTTAACAACATTAACCACAATAATTCAAGAACTATATGAAAATTACATTATCTTCTCCAACAACCTACAAACGATTCCGACTTCAATTTTCATCATAGAATCCACACAACAACAATCAACTACTAAATAAAATCAATTCATTTTTTTCTACACAACACCATTCCATTCGGCTACAACACCAACACACACATATACCATGAATTCCATCCATTTCTATATACTTCAACATGCATAAATCATCTATAACATGTGTAAAAGAGGATTGAACACATATTTTCCTGTCCACTCATCTTCTTTTCGGCTAGGGGTTGAAATTGCACAAAGAATGGTTTGCTTGTTCCAACAACTACTCCATGTTACTTAGGACCTTCAAATTAGTAGAAAGGCTAGAAGAAATAATTTTTTGATCAATCTTTCAAGGGATGGATTTTTTTGGGGATATGGCCGAATCCCTTTCCTCTTCTTTCTCCTTTTTTTTTTTTTTTCTTCAAGGTTCTAGAGTTGGAAAATGAATGAATGATATGTCTTGTTTGCCCCCACTTATCTATATATATAGTTATTGTAGGCATGTGAGGGGCAAATGCCCCATTTCCAGAATTTTCTTAAAAATTCTAGCAAAGATGACTTATTTGTCTTTATTTTCTTTTTCTTTCTTTTCTTTTTTCTCACATGGCCAATATGGCCCTTTTTGAACTTTCAAGAAACTTATGTGAAATTCTCGTTTTGCCCCTCGACTTTCCTCAATATTACCATTTTGCCTCTAGCCTTCCATATTATTTCCATGACCCATTTTGCGAATTTCTCTTCTTGCCCTTAGCCTCTCATAATATTTTCATACTAATAATAGTCATAAATAATATTCCTAACAACTTGTACATTAATATAATTTTTGAAAATAGTCTCGCCCTTAACTTTCCACGACGACTTTAAAATATTCAAACGTACAAAATACGGGCTATAACACTTATAGCCCTTACTTGCTTACAAGATACAATTGTCACATTAATGTCGAGGTCTGCTCTGGAGTAAAAGCAATAAAGTATCTTTACAAGTATATAGATAAAGGTCATGATAGGTGTGTCGTTTATGTTGAGTCTGATAATGGAGCAAAAGTAATTGATGAGATACAAACTTTCCAAGGTGCCCGGTGGGCTTCCCCTCCCTAAGCTCTTTGGAGAATTTATGAATTCAACTTGAGTGAAATGCAACCTCCAGTCATCAGCCTACAACTACATCTCCCTGGAAAACACTCAGGTACACATATTTATGCGGCACAAATATGGAGATTCATAAAAATCAAAATTTATTAAAAATATCTAATTAAATAGACATATTTTCTTTAGGTAAAGGTATATAATTAGAAGTCCTCCACTTTCATTCCATAACTACGGCATGTTCAATACCCTTGGTTATCAATATTAGTTAGAGCAAACGTTATTCACAACCTCAGTTATTTGAATTTGTGCTATTTTAATTTGAAGGAATAATTCAAAACGACAGTATAAAATGTCTAAGACTGACAAAATCTGTTCATTTGCAAGAACAGATGAAGTTATGGTATTTATAAACGCATAATGCAAAGCTATTATCATCTGGGAGAGATTTTCCCAATATGGTCACCAAGTCACCAACCACAGAAAGCGTTGTTCGAAATTTCCTAGCCGGTCACTTTTCCCCCAAATACAAGTAGTTTTAAAAGCAAGCAATCACAAATTTATCCTACTTTGGTTGGTAAATTGATATAGATTTCCTTTAATTGGGATGGGATTACTTTTATGCTAATGCTTGGTTTGCCTTGAAACTAATTAACTCCAACAATATATGCAGATACTTATGCTTAAATTCCTGGTGAAGTCTTTCTATTATTATGAAATTCTATCTTCAATTAATTTTTATATATTTTGACACATACCATAATTTAAGCATGTGATTTTCATTAAAGTTAAAGTGCATGGGCAATTGAATAAAAATTTAAAGTGTATGGATTCTCACGTTATGTCTACATCTTCTGCTAGACTCAAAGAATGATTATGTTGGGCCATATAATGAAAATGTTGGTTCCGTTTGCGCATAACCGGCATACAAAATTAACATATATATTTGTTTAGGATAGTAAGCAGAGTAGAGTTTTATCCACCATCTTCAGAAGTTCAAGTTAACTCTCTTGAATTAATTGACAATTGTTACCTAAATTCACACTTCAATGTGAAAGTTAAAACAATGCACTGTGCTATGAGTTTCATGTGCACTAGAAATACTTCAATAGAACCGCATACATGATTTTTTGGAGAAACCATTACAGATGTAAATTAACAGGGAAGTTTATTTTCTCCTTTGTAACTTCCAATGTTTAGTATTCAGTGACAATACACAGAAATAGTTTATGTGATATCATTTTTGGTTGCCGAATAGTTGTTTCAAAAATAGACACAACAAAGCTAAATATACAATATCTAACTGTTTAACAATATGTAGTGTTTTATTGGAAGAAGCAAAATTTGCAAAACATTATCCCGTGGGATAGCGTCAGGCAAACCATGATGATCGAGTATTTCAAGATGTGCTCCAAAGACCTTGAAGCATGTACATACCTTTATAGAGAATTCCCTAAGTACTTGTGTGGAATCCACAGGGAAAGGCTTGGACAAAAAGAAAAACTAGATCTATAATTGGTCGCATTGCAACTGGTAAGGCATATAGTACCACTATGTACCTTTATACACAACATCTACCATTAAACTACTTTATTAACATTCATTACATACTGCAGCTAATCCTAAGAAAGGCGAAAGGTATTATGAGCGGTTATTATTAAACCATGTAAGAGGACCATTATCATTTAAGGACTTACTCACTATCAGTGGAAGGTAATGTCAGACCTTTAAAGAAGCAGCCAGAGAAAGAGGGTTATTAGAATCGGACAACAACATATCAGAATGCTTGGGAGAGGCTGTTCTATTCAAAATGCCATCAGCCCTACGTGTAGAGAAATATAGCACAAGAAAAGTAAATCGGAGAAACCTTCTGCTAGCCCAAGATCGTTACTAAGATTGGAAGATTCAACTAAAGAAGAGGAAGTTATGAAAAGGAGAATTTGGTTGAAGAAGACTTTATTGAATTGGCTTGAATGACTTACAATTAGGTTTGGCTTGGGTTACAAATGCCTAATGTCACTCCTATTTATACTTGTCTAGGGATGCTTCTAGATATTATTCTAGATATATCCATAAGAAAAATCTAATCATCTTTATCTCCTACCACTACTCTAGAATATCTAGATTTTTCTTTAGGATAATTATCCAAGATCCTACACTAGACTATTCTAGATAATTCTATCCTCAACTATAAATATCTAATTGTCTAGAATTTCTAGACATTTCCTAATACAATATCTATCAAAGATATTACATTATAACTTTCTAGATATTCTTCTAAATATCTATGATATTTATTCTTCCAAAAAATTAACTTTAATTTTTCACACTACGAAGTTTGTTTGCAATAATTCTGGTTCACTGTAACCCCACCGATGTCAGAAAACTATGGGATAGTTATATTGAGGATATGTCAGGACTTTAGCAGGATACATAACAACTCACCCGACGCTATACTTCAATGCATGCTACAGGATATTAATTACTATTTGGAAAGTATGGGCAAAAGCATCAACGTATATGACCTACCCCGCCTTCAGCAACAGTTGGCCGAAGTTGCCCCATCAGAATGTAGAGAAGTGGCTGAAGAAATGTCCGTGCAAATACCGAAAGAAGATTTAGACGCACAATCAAGTCTAAATCCTGAACAAGAGCGTGATTTCAAAATAATATTGCGGGCAGTGGGTTGTGGAAGGGCTGGATTATTCTTTGTCGATGGACGTGGAGGAACTGGAAAAACATTCCTTTACCGTGCATTGCTGGCCAACGTTAGATCAAGATGTATGATTGCCTTGGCAACAGCATCCAGTGGCGTAGCAGCTTCAATTTTACCGAGAGAACGTATAGCTCACTCGATGTTTGAGATTCCCCTTCAAACAAATGAATCATCCATGACAAATATGTCAAAACAAAGTGGTGCTGCCAAATTGATTAGAAAAGCAAAACTACTTATATGGGATGAAGTGTCAATGCCCAAGCGACAAACAATAGAAACAGTTGACAGAAGATTTAGAGATATAATGGACATTGATAAGCCTTGTGGCGGGAAAGACATTGTTTTTGGAGGAGATTTCTGTCAGGTATTACCTGTTGTACCAAAATCTACAAAAGCAGAAACAGTTAACGCAAGCTTGGTGAAATCATATCTCTGGCCTTTGATGGAAAAGATCCAGTTTACTAGAAATATGAGAGCAAGAACTGATCCAACATTTAGTGACTTCTTACTTCGTGTTGGTAACGGAGAAGAGCCAACAATAAGAGACAATTTGATCCCCCTCCCAGAACAATTGACTGTCAAGTATGGTAGTGATGGAAACGCTGAACAAAGCTTAATAAACGAAATATTCCCATCGCTGCAACAAAATGCAAGCGCTGCAAAATATGTAACAGCGCGGGCTATCCTAGCAAGCAGAAATGAGCATGTTAATAAAATAAATGAGAAGTTGATAACAATGTTCCCGGGTGAAAGCAAAAGGTTCATTAGTTTTGACTCTGCAGAAGATGACACCAACAACTATTAGCAAGAAGAATATCTAAATACTTTAACACCAAATGGTCTCTCCCCACATAGGTATTCAAACAAATAGAATACATATTATAATACCAAAGATGCAGTTACAAAGGAATATAATTTAAAGTTTCCTTTTTTCTACAGGTTAGTTCTGAAGGAGAATGCACTAATCATGCTACTAAGGAATTTAGACCCTTCAAACGGATTATGCAATGACACAAGACTGATATGTAGAGGCTTCGACAAGAATATCTTGCATGCAGAAATTACAAGTGGCCATTGCGCAACTAAGCATGTGTTCCTTCCACGAATTCAACTGTCATCCCCCGAAAAATGAAGGATATCCTTTCAAATTCATTAGGAAGCAGTTTCCAGTACGACTTTGCTTTGCAATGACAATAAATAAAGGGCAAGGTCAAACAATTCCCAACGTTGGCTTGTATTTGCCCCAACATGTATTCTCGCATGGCAATTGTACGTTGCACTTTCAAGAGGGATATCAATGTCCACGACCAAAGTTCTGGTCCTGACAGAGCAGCCAAAACATCGAAGCGGGACATACACAAAGAACATCGTCTGGAAGTCTTAGGTATGATACACTCATATAACATGTTTGCACCTAATACCACAAAAAAATTCACTACTTACTTATCGGCCAACCCTAACTAAATTCAATGGTTACAATTTTCAGGTTTAGAGAACAACAACTATTACACCCCGTACCTCGGAGAAGCACTGGTTAAATTTGAATGTAAGTATGTCGAGTTACGACTAAGTAAAACAACTTTGGAGTATGAGGAACGAGGCATTATTAAGTATATTGTTTAAGTAAAGGATGATTATGATCTCGTAATTCGTAATCAGGAAAGACTATTTTGGAACACAAGAACATGGCCATTATCATGTATAATAAATGATAAATATCATGGATGGAGAGTTTCGGAAGGTTTCGAGGTCAAGCAAATTTCAGAAAATAAATTTGAAGAAAATTTGAGGAATGGTGGGCAGATTTTTAGTCAACTTTGGAGGGGTATATCTCCATGTATATTTGGAGTTTTTGTCACGACCCAGCCCCGTGGGCCGCGACTGGTGCCCTACTTGGGCACCCAAACGGACATACAAACTAAATCATCATAGCAAAGCTAAATACAGATTTCATATTCATCATTTTTAAACAGAGTTGAGAACGAATATTATCTTGCGCGATTGCACGTACAAAACATTATATCAGAATCAGAAAAGGCGGCGGAATATACATCGCCGAACATGTGCACATATATCAAAAAGCCGACAAGGCTGTCAAATATATCAAAAGCCGACAAGGCTATCAAATGGCACAATGGCCCAAAACACATATACAAATGCACGCCGACGAGGCTGCCATAAACATATACGAAATGCACACCGACGAGGCTGCCATAACGAATGGAATCATATAAACACATCTATACAGAAGTAGGCACACACACCCACAAATACGTCTACAGACCTCTAAACAGACCAAACGAATCATATGGCGGGCCAGGGCCCCGCCGTACCCCTGAACGAAAATATACATACATAGCGAACCAAAAGTATACCAAAAGTGTATGCTCTTAAATGAGAAGAGCACTCCAAACAGCTGAAAGGGATATCCTAAACTGGGGGATCACCGAACTGTGCGTCTGTACCTGCGGGCATGAAACGCAGCCCCCGAAGAAAGGGGGTCAGTACGAAATATGTACTGAGTATGCAAAGCAGAATATACATAAAACAAACCTGAGACATAAACGAAACAGAAGTGTCGAACATATGTGCAAATCCAATCATATCAAAATGTTTAGTTTCAAATATGTAAGTCATGCATAGGGTACAGAAGAATATGGTCGCCCGCCCGTCGATGGCGCCATAACACAGCATAACACCAGAAAGTCTCAAATCTCCGTATCCCCGTCACATATCACATCACAGCATAACGCCATACACAGCATAACACCAAATATAAGTGGAACCCGACCCTCTTTTGCGAGTAGCTCGGTGAACCATAAACACAGCATAACTCCGGAGTATATCAAAATGCGCACGATAACAGAACCGGCCCGGAACTCGGCGAAAGGAATAACAGAATGCACGAGTAGAGTCGTGAGTAGTCATATGCATAAAATCATTATCATAAATTCAAACATAAGCAAAATAATCATACTTGGAAATCGAATAGTAGTCATATCAAATTCTTTCAAAAAAATTTCCGAATTTCATAAAGGAAAGTCGCGGGACCCAAAGAAGGATATTTACCCGAATCGGGCCCGCCTATATTCATCATATGCCATATAAACTCTTACAAAAGTATTAAAGCAATCCGAATCTTTCGGAGGAAGATATGGCATTTATAGTTCGGAATTCTTTAAAACAACTTATTGTGCAACATTTGGAAATCAATTCCTTCAAAGGCATAATAGTTCATATTTCGTCATATCATACATAAGGATGCCAAAGAATATATGTAAGGATCATAGCGAACTCGGATTTCGAATTTAGGATTTCCTTAAGGCTAGTAGTCTAGCCTATTATTAACTAAAGCATGCCAAACGAAAGAAGGGCTAAGCTTTACATACCTCGTACGCATTCCAAGCTAGCCAATCTAAAGTTAATCCCAACTACGCCTCGGGCTCCCCAAGGTCTACAAATATGCCAATGAACACCAAACATTAGCTAAGGGCACTTAAGCCATTCATTCCAAACTAATCATTAAATTCTACGAAAAATTCGGCAGCATTTCCCCTGTAAATAGGCCATCCCGAGAATTTAACTCGCTCAAAATCAACAACAATAACCAACCTAGTAACATCGATAATCAATTCGAAAGGCAAAACAACATTAATAGCTCTCTTTTACACCATTCGACAACTTTCCAAATATTCAATTCAACGGCTTACATTCAAGCCACAATATCGCTCACACATTTAATTATCAACCCAAATCCTTACCACAATATTCAAGGGCATTCTAAACAATTCACATAATATTTCCAACAATCCAACAATTTGCTCCAAAAGTGGCCGAAAACAGCCCCCTAAACCGTGAGCAGCCCCCTATTTACATTCCTCATTTTCAAGTCATGTTTTGTATCACAATCCACAATATAACGACATAATTTTCATAGATAAACGAATTACATCAAACGCACAATAAGCCTTAGATCAGCCCATACCATCTCAACATAATTCTTGAGTCATTAGATGCTCAATTCCAACTAGAATTCATAACGACGACAATTAAAACGTTAAGCAATATTAATGCGATCTTCGACATATTCTATGACCCACATTCATCCACACTATACATATACATAGGTTGATGGTTCTCATAAATAAAGATTGCATTAAATGCACAAAGTTCTCCAAATCAGTCCGCAACACTTACTATATCAATTTGGGACATTAAACTCCCATTTCCAACACAAAAGTCATCACAACAACCATTAAAATGCTAAGCGATGCTAATTCATTCTTGGCCAAACATTTGTGAGCTATACACGGCTACATTACCTACATATATACATGTATTGATGATTTTTATTATCTTCTCCATCCTACAACAATCAAATATGCTACAAACAATTAATTCATCAATTTTATCACAACACCCATTTACATAACCACACCCATACACACGGCTAGAACACCCATCACACAACCCACTTCCAACATGCTATATTTCATGATTTCCATCCATATTAACATACCATAACATGAAAAAAATGTTCACAACACATAAAACAAGAGCAAACTTACCTTTCTCCTTCAATTGTACAAGTGGCTAGGGTTTGCTATTTGACACAACGGATGGTTGGATGACCCAAACAATACTTCCACGCCACTTAGGGACCTCTAATTAGTGGGTTAACACCAAGGAAATAATTTTAGAGAAGCTAAAAAAAATGGGGTTGGTTTTTCTTGGTGCTATCCGAGAGATATGGGGGAGTTGTGCCCTCCAAGTTCTTGCTCTTCTTTTTCTCTAAGTGTTGAAGTAGAAATGAGAAAAGATGACTTGGTTTTCATCTTTTAATTGCCCACAAAATATCTCTTATTTGTCTTTGGCCCACACAATGTGTTGGACCAATTAAAATTGGCCACACAATATGTGGGACCCCTCTCCTTTACACGGCCACAATGGCATCTTGTACAACATTTTTAATTCTAATTTTATGAATTGTGGTCCCAATTTTTCCTAAGTATTCAATGCCCACAATTTCATATATATAACTTATGTCTCAAAATAAAATTAAAGGTCAAAAGTCCCGACTTCAAATCCCGGAATAGTCTTGGCCTTAAATTATCATAGTTAATCCGGGTTGTCCCAATGTATAAAAATACGGGACGTAACAGTTTTAAGGCAAAACAAAAGCCTAAAATGAAGTTCGTTGAGTCTAGTTTATAATGCAACAAACCGCTCATCAATAGGACATTGGAGTAGAGAATTATAGACGTTACAAACTGAACTGTCAACGCAGAAACAGGGTGCTACAGTACTACCGACTTTGCCACTTATAAAAGGGTCAAAATCCCTCTTTTTTGGTCATAAAAAAGCTCTCAAAATTTCCAGAAAATTCAGCAACATGGGGGAGTTGAGAAATTTAGAAGACATCGTGTGAGATGTTTTAGGAAGTATATTGGTATTGCTGTTATTGATTGGTTGTTGGTATAATAATTTCGGGCTAGGCATATAAACAGGGGAGGTGCTACCCAAATTTCGACAGAATTTAGAAGGATTTTAATTAAAGTCTTGAGACAAGAATGATGACGAACCTAACAATGCTATGAATGGTTGTATATGTAGAGTACGAGGCTACGAATAATATTAAGTGAATTGCGAGACAGGAAGTAAGTTGGAAGTCGAGAAATTATCTTCCAGGTATGTTAAAGCTAGTCCCCTTCTTTCTAAAGGCATGATCCTTTCGTTATAAATCTTTGTGTCGTACTCATAATATCATTGGTTCCGCAAATTCTAGAAGTCTTCGAATTTTGTGATCCTTATAATCTTATTGAGCTTCTAAAGGCATGATTCTGATAATATGGCTTCATAAATGTTTCCATATCTTCCTCGTTTTCAAAAGTTAAATGTTTACGACTCCAAGGCATAATTTATTTCCTAATAATTCATAGATGTTTTCCCAAAATGCCATATTTTTCGAATCAGAGATTTATGATTCTGTGAGCTCTTATGATAACATCATGAGCATGTTTTTATGATGATAATGATAATGTCAAAAATGAGGATATTTTCAATGATGATTATGATGATGATGATTTTATGGCTAAAAGTCTCAAGTTATGAGATCAATGCTTTTATGAGATGATTTTATTCATTGAGATTTCCATGTACATGAGCTTTACATTATTATGATGACTATGATGAGAACGATTTTATGTTCAAAGGTTCCAAGTTTATGATTTCAATGACAATATAAAAATATTGAGCTATCTTTTGACCTTTCTTAATTTTATTCATTGTTGTTGGTCTCACCTTATAATAATTTTTCCTTCAATGTGAGACAAAGCGACGATGATTATTCCATAATATAATCGGAGGTTACCGACCTTACGTCACTCCGATGTACTCATAGCTTTTATTTGGCTCTCATGCATGCTTTATATATTTAAGTATGTATTTTCTCACACCGCGCCGCGCTATAGTCGGCCGGGCAGGCACGTAGATGTGCACACCACTGCAGTGGGCATGTTATGATATTGTCTCGGACACGGGAGGCCTGGACGCAGGCTAATGATGATAACATCGAGCCTTAATGGCCAGGCATGATACTATATATATGACACCGAGCCTTAATGGCCGGGCATGGTACTATGTATATATATGGAAATGTTTTTTTTTTAAAAGCTAAGCATACATGACATCCGCCCTACGAGGCATTCAGATGTACAAGTTATCTCTCTTATTCCTTGTTACTCTTCATATTTGTGTCATGTTGTTACTCATGCCTTACGTACTCAGTACATTATTCGTACTGACGTCCCTTCTTGTGGACGCTGCGTTTCATGCCACACATGTGTATACGGATGAGTAGAGGATATTTCTAGAAGATGCTCCAGCTGGATTGGCGAGCTCCATTTCTTTCTGGAGTGTTGCCGAGTCAGAGTATGTGTGTTATGGTATATTGATTTGTGTTAGAGACTTTGCAGACAGAGTCACGTATACAGTATGCCAGTCTTGTAAGCGGCTATTTAAGCTGATGTATCATTATGCATTACTTTACAGATTCATATGATTACAGATGTTATTTGACTCAAGAAAGACGAAAAGAATGTTTTTCGAAAAGCTTCCATTATGCATTTCATTTCATGACTTAAGAGTCCTGTGAGATTTATGAGTATAACGAGAAGCAGCGGGTTCACTCGGCTCTAAGTAAGGGTCGGGTGCCCATCATGCCCTATCAGGATTGGGGGTGTGACAACGACACACCTAAGCATTGATGAGCAACTCATTATATGCACACTGCATATTCGTCAAACTGATCTTCAAATTTTTGCAGCAACATTTTCTATTGCTTATTGCACACATTCAAATTTTAACATTATCGTTGAAATCACAATGAAACACCCAAAATGTTCCGCAAATAGAGCTGCTAATTTGTGCAGTTACGTTTTTTATTACTTAACACAAATGTCTTCATGTAATGTGTATAAATCGTTCAAAATAAACATGGGCCACACGTGCAACACACGTGCCCAAAACTAGTTTGTTAAAATGTGTCAAGACCGAATCTCATATTTGTCTTATGAGGTCCTAATTTCAAAAGGTTTGAAGTCCAAACAATGTTGATGTCTAATGATGCTTGATCTTTCTTAAATTTCTTTTACGCGTGAAGTGGTTGAGGTGCCTTTAATTATAGTCTCTAACAAGACAAACCCTCAATTTGGTTCCTCTATAATTTTTCTATCAACTGGAGTCGTGCATGTGGTGTTGGAAATAAACCAGTAGGAAACCTAAGTTGTTTAGAATTTAGTTTATTCAGTTCATGTCTAGTTAGGATTTATTTATCAAATCCATATTGGAATAGGTTTTCTGGTGCTAGTCTATTTTGGTTTCTAGTATTATATATAGGGATGCTGTGTCACATATTTTCATTGTAGTGAGATTCAAGAGTTTTGAGTTGTTAAGTAAAGCCTCCTACCTTTTTTCTTTAGTTTGATAAATTTCTTCTATATAACCATTGTTGAGTCTTTCACGTGTGCTTATATTATTCCTTTAAGTATTTTTATTTCCTTCAAATTGATATCAGAGCCTGTGTGAGATCCGACCAAATTTTCGTGTGAGATCGGTCATATATATATATATATATATATATATATATATATATATATATATATATATATATATATATATATATAAGGATATTTCATATTTACCAAAATGTCTCTTTTTTGTATTTGATGGTAAAAATAATTTTGAGAGTTGGTATCAACAGATGAAGAATTTTTTTCAAAGTTGTTGGACTACGGTCCATTATTGATAAAGGATTCGTGGAAACCCCAGAAGACGCAATATTGACTGGTGAAGCAGCTAAACAATTGGATTATAAGGCACTATTTCGGTGTAGTTCGCATTTCATAAAACATGTGATTGCACTATTTGACTGGTGAAACGAATTCAATGATCCTGTAAATTGTGTGTTTGATTTAATTCTTCAGTACTCTTCTCTCCAATTTTACGCATCTTTTGGATTTCGAGAGTTAGATTTTTTAAGTTTAATCGTCTATAATACGAGATTTTTAAGTTAAAAAAAAATATTTATATATTTGAAAACTACATAAAAAGTAAAGAACTATAAGTCATAATAATTACTCCCTACGTCCATTTTTATTTGTCCTGTATATTAAAAATAGTTGTCCATTTTATTTGTCCAGTTTAGAAAATCAAGACATAAGTTACTATATATGTCATACTATCTCCGTCTCAAATTAAGTATCTTATTTTCCTTTTTGATCAGTCCCCAAAAAGAGTGCCTCTCTCTACATTTAGTAAGTTGACAATTCAAACATCCTAAATGACAAATTTAAAACCACAAGATTTAAAGGACATTTTAGTACATTACGCACATATTTAATTTAGGGCTACAAGATTCAAAAGTCTCATTTTTTCTTAAACTTTGTACCTAATCAATCTAAGACAATTAAATTAGGTGGGAGAGAGAACCTATTTTACCGTTATTATTAATGATTGGGTTTGCAAATTTAAGGAATTCTTAGCGATGCACAACTTTTAAAATATGTTTTATTGATTTTAATCATTAGGTTACTTAACAATAATTAGGGCGATATACTAAAATTGTCATTTTATTTTTGACTCCTTAATAGACGTGTCAAGTCAATACATGACAAGTAAAAATGGACGAAAGGAGTAATAATTTAAAATATTTGAAAAACATATAAAAAGATCGCGGTCAAAGAATTTATTTGATTCTCAAAATTCGAAAAAATACCACATAAATTAGGAAGAAGTGAGTAACTATAATTTTACGTAATATTAGTTCGATTTTTAGTTAAAATTGAATATAAATCGAATTTTTAAAATTTTCATGAACACTCCTGCACAAACGTATTGGCACTGCGAGTGACTCCTGCACTTGCGTTTGCATCATGTTTGTCTTGGAGACTTGGGGTGCAAGGACGAATAGTCTAGAAGAGCATAACATTAAATGAATATCTTACGGCTACAAAACCAACCACGATGGTAGGACAATGGTCCAATTAAAGAAAAAGGAATAGAACAGAAAGCAAACTGTGATTGGTTTTGGGTAAAAGGTATCTTTAGCGATCCAAAGATCAAACTAAATTGAATAAAAAAAGCCTCCTTTTCTTAAACTTTTCTTTTTTTTTTTGAATAAAGAAAGAAGGTCACTCGTGAACTTTAATCTAGGAAATGAATACGTGTAGCTGCCAAGTGCATCAACGTATGCAGCAAGCAGGCTGAATCTCATTTGTCTGTTTTCTCCTAACCAAAAACCATTAAGCTAACCCAAGGCTAGCTCCCATTATTTGCATACTGATTTGCAGTACATTGCGTTTATTGGGCGAGCCAATTCTAGGGGAATGATGACAATCACCAATTCACCATTTAGTATTTTTTTTAGGTTACTAGTCGCTCCGTTCAAATTTATGTGATGCACTTTTTTTGTTAATATATATAAAAAAATGATATATTTTTATTTTTAAAGATATTTTAACTCAAAACATTTCTTTTACCTTAATGAAATGATTTTCAGTCACACAACTATGACCTATTTTAGATCACAAGTTTTAGAGTATTTCTATACTTTCTAAACGCGTGTCTAGTTAAACTATATCACATAAATCGGAGCAAAGAGAATAAAACGTAAAGGTTTTCAATACTAAATACGAACAAAACGCAAGATTCTTCTTCTATGGTGAAAAAATTGGCCTAGGGTAAATAACCTTTAAGTTTTTTTTTTTTCCTACCATTTTTAATTTATTTTTTCTACCTTTAAGTGATTCTCCCGCTTGAGACATTTTTGTTTTTCTTTTTTGATTCTCGGTGAATATAATCATTCCATATCGCACTGACAAAAGATAAAATATTTGTTACAATAAAGGTTCACATCCAAACACATTTGTTAAAAAAAATTGTCAAGATACACATCATGTAAAAATGTAAAGGAGAACAATTGCTCCTACCACACTTTGTTAAAATTTACATTTACTCTACAAAAAACAATGGAAAAGGCGTTAAAAATGTCACTCAATTATGGGCTGATAAAACAAGTCTACCTTTCGCTTGAATTTGATTCTAAATACTCCATGTTTCGTTAGTGCGAACGGTTCAAATTTGCCCTTCAACTGCGAGAAATAAAATAAATTTAGTCTTCATGTGAATATAATTATAAATATACTCTTATAGTTGAAAAACTACTGATGTGTACAACGTCAATTCCTAGTCCTCTAATTTGATTTTTCGTTTGACAGATACTTTCCCTAGTCCTTGGAATCTCTTTTTCATAATACAAATAAATATCTTTTCATTTGCTAAAACTCAAGTCAACTTTTTCTAGTCCCTTCAAAGTAGGCGTTTGGCTATGAAAAACTAAATATTTTTCATTTTATTTGAAATTTTGAAATTGTAGTTGTGTTGTGTTTAAATTTTTACAAAGAATATTTAATTATTTGAATATATTAAACGTGAAAAAAGTGAAAATAAAATTTTAAATATTGCCATAATTCCAAATACATGAAATTGTATTTAAAATTTTCACAATTAAACGCTAATTTTTAAATAAAATAAAATAAATATTTCGGAAAAAATGAAAAATTCTCATAGCAAAAAAGTTAGCAGACATTCAACTGTGGAAACGATTTTCCACTAACCAGCCCCCGAGGAATACTAACCGAGACCAGCAAAATCCCAAATCCGCCCCCTGTTTTTCTCCTAAACATTTCTTTTCCTCTCATATAAAACCCAAGAACATTACCCAAAAGTAGTCAGACTCATCAATCATCATTCATTTCCACCACTCTCTCAAACACTCAAGTTGTACTCATGGATGCAAAGATCGGTTCAATTGACACGTGTCCACCCACTCACAACGACGTAGGCTGTTTACCATCCACTAACGCCGTTACAATCCACACCCCAACCATCCCATTCAACTCATCAGACTCCACTTTAGGTCGTCACTTAGCACGCCGTTTAGTCCAAGTAGGCGTAACCGACATATTCGGTGTGCCGGGTGACTTCAACCTAACATTACTAGATCACCTTATAGCTGAACCAGGTCTTAAATTCATTGGTTGTTGTAATGAATTAAATGCTGGATATGCTGCTGATGGTTATGCTAGATCACGGGGTGTTGGTGCATGTGTTGTGACATTTACTGTTGGTGGATTAAGTGTGTTAAATGCTATTGCTGGTGCTTACAGTGAGAATCTACCTTTGATTTGTATTGTTGGTGGACCTAATTCTAATGATTATGGGACTAATAGAGTACTTCATCATACTATTGGGTTGCCTGATTTCAGTCAAGAACTTCGTTGCTTTCAAACTGTCACTTGTTACCAGGTAAAATCTTAGCTTGTTACATGTTTGGGTATTTCTGATTTGAGTGAAATGGGTCGTAATAGAGCAAAGTTGATATGAATGTTTGGTATTGACTAGTTGATTGATTGAATGAGTATAATCTTTTTAGGGAAAGTTACAGCCAATTCGGCCATCTAGTTACAAAAAGTGTACACAGTCTTAGTTTACAGAATAGGTACACAGTATGTAGATAGTGTATACTTTGTTCTAAATATACATATAACATACTCCCTTCGTCTCAATTTACGTGATACTTAAGCTTTGAAGCTGAACTGAATTAGATTAACTTAAAATTTTAGATTAAAATTTATGTATTTAAAAACTACATGAAAAGTATTATAAATTGCAAGTTTTCTCATATTAATTTTGTGAAAAAATACATCTTAAAAGGTTGGTCAATGTTCATGAAGTTTGAATCTTGGGAAGCAAAAAATGTCGCATAAATTGGGACAGAGGGAGTACTTCGCATTTGAATGAAATGGGTCGTAATAGAGAAAAATTGATATAAATGTTTGGTATTGAAGACTAGTTGATTGGTGGATTGATGAGTATAATCTTTTTAGGGAAAGTTACGGCCAAATACCATTCGGACATCTAGTTTACAAAATATGTACACAGTGTATAGTTAGTGTATATTTCGACCATGTTGGTAAACTAGATGTGCCGAAGGGTACATTAAGTTTCCATCTTTTTATTTATTAGTTTTTGTGTTTTGGGTTTTCAGGCTGTGGTGAATAACTTAGAGGATGCACACGAAATGATCGATACAGCAATATCTACGTCGTTGAAAGAGAGTAAGCCGGTTTATATAAGCGTAAGCTGTAACTTGCCAGGGATTCCACACCCAACTTTTAGCCGTGAACCTGTTCCATTTTGCATCTCTCCCAGGTATGTATATTTTAGAATTTCATTTTATTCACTTAATATGCTCTGTTTTCCACATGTATGTTGGGGTCTTTTGTATGAAGGAAATTACTCCTTCCAGTTCATTTTGAATGACAACATAAAATTTGACTACGCAGAAACTTTAAGATTTTAATTTAATTTGATTTGTGTGTTTTATCGGTGGAAAATATTTAGTTTAAAATGTCCTATCCAAATTCATCTTTGAATACGGTAAGGCATGCGTCATTGGTTAAATCCATTAAGGGGCTTTGTTAAACTCCAATCTAGTGTTCATATCGTACGAGTTGTACAATGGAATGTCATCAAGCTTTTAAATGTCTTAAAATAAAAAGAGTATCATATAGGAGTAGATTGTTTTAGAATTACAACAGCGTCATATAAGTTGTGAGTTGTGACATATGAGCATCTTCTTTGGTGTTTGTTCTGTTTTGCAATTAATGTGGTCAAGGTGTTTACTTGTATGGTTTCTTTTCCTGGTATTAGATTGAGTAACAAGATGGGTTTGGAAGCAGCAGTGGAGGCAGCTGCAGAGTTCTTAAACAAAGCTGTGAAACCAGTCATTGTGGGAGGACCAAAATTGCGCGTCGCAAAGGCATCTGATGCATTTGTTGAATTAGCGAATGTAAGTGGATATGCTGTTGCAGTGATGCCATCTGCTAAGGGGATGGTTCCAGAACACCACCCTCGTTTCATTGGAACTTATTGGGGTGCAGTGAGCACGGCCTTCTGCGCTGAAATTGTGGAATCTGCTGATGCTTACTTGTTTGCTGGACCTATTTTTAATGACTATAGCTCTGTTGGGTATTCTCTGCTTCTCAAGAAAGAGAAAGCAATCATTGTCCAGCCAGATCGTGTGACTATTGCGAATGGGCCTGCATTTGGTTGTGTCCTAATGAAGGATTTCCTTTCGGCATTGGCCAAGAGGCTAAAGCACAACCCGACTGCACACGAGAATTATCGAAGGATTTATGTTCCTGAGGGACATCCTCTCAAGTGTGAGCCTAAAGAGGCATTGAGAGTCAATGTTCTCTTTGAGCACATTCAGAGGTTGCTGTCTGGTGACACTGCTGTGATTGCTGAGACAGGGGATTCATGGTTCAATTGCCAGAAGCTTAAACTGCCTGAGGGATGCGGGTAAGCTCAAAAATAACAAAGTGAAATGCCAAGTATTTCGTGTGTAATGCCTTTCGTGTTCATCATAATGACTTGTTATTCTTTGGCTTTCTTTCAGGTATGAGTTCCAAATGCAGTATGGATCTATTGGTTGGTCTGTTGGGGCAACTCTTGGTTATGCACAAGCAGCACAAGAAAAGAGGGTGATTGCTTTCATCGGTGATGGTAGCTTTCAGGTAATAAGATGGGATAATTACATTTTTCGACCGCTTAAAAAAACAATAGCCAACAAATTTTAGGTTTTGTATATTAAGTATAAATATACATATAATATACATAATCGATGTATATACAACAACAACAACAACAACCCAGTGAAATCCCACATCTTGGGGTCTGGGGAGGGTAGAATGTATGCAGACCTTACTCCTACCAAGGTAGGATGGCTGTTTCCGAGAGACCCTCGGCTCAATAGAAGCATAAAAAGGGAGTCAGTTAAGGTTAAAAGATTCAAAACGATATTGCAATGAAATAATGCAAGCGACACAGTAAAACAGGATAATCAAGGAATTCAAAGCGATATGGAAATGCAAATAACGAAAGCGGCACAGGTAAAATAGAGTAATCAAAGTACAGAAAGTAGCAAATAATAACATAAATCAGAGCACAAGAAATTATAATGCGCTAATGCGCCTACTAATAAGGACATAATAATCGATGTATATGTGTTTGTTTATTTGGCTAGCTAGCTGTAATTGATTTCGGCCGACAGGCCAAATGAAAAAAATTCCAAAAACGATTGTGCTGTGAACTGAATTCAACACAATGAATTGGTTGTGTTTATCAATTCCATTGTGGTCTAATCATTCTGTATGGCAAAATACTCGCAGGTGACTGCTCAGGATATATCAACGATGCTAGGATGCGGGCAGAGGACCATCATCTTCTTGATAAACAATGGTGGTTACACAATTGAAGTTGAGATCCACGACGGACCTTACAATGTTATCAAGAACTGGAATTACACTGGACTTGTCGATGCAATCCACAACGGGGAAGGAAAATGTTGGACAACAAAGGTGAGGAATTTCGCCACCATTGGTTGAGTTAAAAGATTTCAACTAAGTAATTTTATTTCATCGGTGTTTGCATTCTTGTGTAGGTTCGTTGTGAAGAGGAGCTTGTGGAAGCAATTGAAACAGCAACTGGAGCCAAGAAAGACTGCCTGTGCTTCATTGAAGTGATTGTTCACAAGGATGACACCAGCAAAGAGCTGCTTGAATGGGGTTCTAGAGTCTCCGCAGCTAATAGTCGTCCGCCAAATCCACAGTAAAATTTCTGAATGTTCATAGCAAATTTCAGGTCACTGCGTGACTGTTCTGCGAGTTGGCAAGTTCCCACGTTATTTCTCATTTTTAGTTTCTAGTAGTTCGTATCACATGAGGGTATTCTGCTAGTGTTGCTTGTTCATAAGATTGTCAATTTTGGGAATGTTGTCTCTTTTCACGAAGTTTTTGTTTAACATGATGCCTTCTATGAAGCTTTGCGACCTTGTTATGTGATAATGATCTGGGTGAACCCAAAGTATGACTATATGAGTTCTATTTTGTTATGTTGCTGTGTTACCATATATTCAATTAAACTACATTTCGTTGATTTATTAGGGATTTGAAACGAACCGAAATCATATTTTTAATCTTATGCAGAACTCGAACCAAATTGTAATCAATCTTAATTGCTCGTTTTACGTTTCTCGAGAGTCAAGTGATTGATTAGATTTAGCTCAATATTTTAAAATTAAAATCTCAATTTAAAAAATTATATAATACTTTTTAAAATGTTGGTCAAGTTCACATAGTTTGAATTTTGAGAAACGAAAAACGTCATATATATTAGTAGGGAGGTATTTGTCCACTTTCGCTAACAGAGGTAAAGTTGACTAACAAACTAAAGTAGAGAGATATTTGCTCACTTCCTCTAATAGAGGGCAAAGTTGACTAACAAACTAAAGTAGAGAGATATTTGCTCACTTCCTCTAGAGGGCAAAGTTGACTAATAAACAAAAGTAGAGAAATATATTTGACGATTATCCCTTAATTATATTTCGCCTTGCTTCCGATTGCTTTGGTTTTGCGTAAACTAAACATGTAACCAAATATATATATCCAGAAGCAAATTTATAATTGCTGGACATGTGTTATAACCAAAGAGACCATGTATATATTGAATGATTTCGATTTTTGAAGAATCACTTCAAAATTGCATGTACATCAAATGGATGGATGACAAATTGAGAATTGAGAGAATCTCAGATTAAAGAAACCCCATAGAAAAAGCTTATGAGAATACATCATAGCGTGGGACATTCATTATCTCCAATGTAAAGTCGTGCATGTGGAAGCCTCTTGATGCTATCAGTGACGAAATCAGTACTTTTAATAAGAAAATTCGAGAAACGTAAAATTGCTCAAAGAACGAATGCATATAGTAAAGTGAATTTGTATATTTGGCTATCAAGAGGATCCAACAATTTATATAAACTAAAGTCACTACTTCATCCATCCTACTTTAACTGTCGTTTTAGCACTTTTCACTTATTTAAGAAAAATAATAAATACAAAATATAATTTACTAAATTGACTCTATTTAAAACAATCAATTGCAACATTAATTTGATCTCCTTTTTCATTTTCCCTATTGTTCCAATTTGGTGTACTCTCTCTATATTTCTCCTCCTTTCCATTTTCCAAGATTCCTAGCGATACCAAAAGATAAAATTCATTTATTTATTTCATGAAAAATAAAAGTATTAATCAATAAAGAAAATATGATATTCATTTTAAGGCTGTAAAGCTAGCCTAGTCCATTTGATTGCTTCTTGGTATTATTAGTTCATATTTTTTGCCAAAAACAAATCATAAAAATTTGTATGGCTAGAAATCATTTCATTAAGGGATAAATAGGTAAATTTAAAGTTGAACTATTACTAAATATAGAAATGTATCATTCTTTTATGAATTGACTAAAAAGAAAAAAGTATCACATAAATTGAGACGGATGGAATAAAACATCATGATTAGGACCGGACATGGGGTTCCATAGATAATATTGGTAGGAATTCGGTAAGGAAAATGAAGTAAAACAAGGAATAAGCAACTTATAATACAAAAGCCCCACTTATAATTTATTTAAATATGTCAAGACCGAATCTCATATTTGTCGTATGAGGTCCTAATTTCTAAAGGTTTGAAGTCCAAACAATTTTGCTGTCTGATGATGTTTGATCTTTCTGAAATTTCTTTTATGCGTGGGGTGGTTGAGGTGCCTTTAATTATAGTCTCCAACAAAACAAACCCTCAATTTGGTTCCTCTATAATTTTTTCTATTGACTGGAGTCGTGCATGTGGAAGTCTCTCTAATTAATATTCTTCTTTCCTCTTTGGTCTTTCGACAGTGCAAATTTAAGGAGTGTCATGCTCAATGACGAAATCAGTAATTTTAATAAGAAAAATAAAAAAAAATGTAAAATTGCACAAAGAGTGAAATCAGTGAATACATATATTGAGCGAATATTTATACTTGGCTATCAAGAGGATTCAAAAATTTATATTTACTAAAGTAACTACCCCATCCGTCCTATATTAACTGTTGTTCTAGTATTTTTCACTTCTTTAAGAAAATTAATATACAAAATATGATTTACTAAATTGCGTCTATTTAAAAACAATCAATTGCAATATTTGATCTCCTTTTTCATTTTCCCAATTGTTCCTATTTGGTGTGCTTTCTCTCTATTTCTCCTTCTTTCCATTTTCCGAAGTTCCATATATGAATACCAAAAGATCAAATTTATTTATTTATTCATGAAAAATAAAAAGTATTAATCTCGAAAGAAAATATGATATTCATGTTAAGGATGTAAAGCTAGCCTAGTCTATTTGATTACTTCTTTGTATTATTAGTTCATATTTTTGCATAAAATAAACCTAGAAATTTGTGTGGCTAGAAATTATTTCATTAAGGCTACATATGTAAATTTAAAGTTAGATTATTACCAAATATAAAAAGGTATCATTTTTTTTGGACTGACTAAAAAGGAAAGAGTGTCACATAAATTGAGACGGAGAGAGTAACACATTATGATTAGGACAGGACATGCGGTTCCGCAGATAATATTGGCAGGCATTTAGTAAGAAAATTAAAGGAAAACAAGGATTAAGCAACTTATAATATAACAACTCCGCTTACAATTTATCAAAATGTGTCAAGGCCGAATCCCATTTTTGTCTCATGAGGTCCTAATTTCAAAAGGTTTGAAGTTCAAACAATGTTGATACCTAACGATGTTTGCATGGTTGAGGTGCCTTTAATTAATTAGTCTCCAGCAAGACAAACCCTCAATTTGGTTCCTCTACAGTTTTTTCTATTGACTAGAGTCGTGCATGCGGAAGTCTCTCTCTAATTAATATTCTTCTTTCCTCTTTGGTCTTTCGATAGATTCAAGAGTCTTACTACATCTATGTTGAAATTTAAGAAGTGTCATGACCAGTGACGAAATCAGTAATTTTAAGAAGAAAATTCGAAAAATGTAAAATTGCTCAAAGAATGAATATATATATATAGTAAAGTGAATATGTATATTTTGCTTTCAAAAGGATTCAACAATCTATATAAACTAAATTAACTACTCCGTCCATCCTACTTTAACTGTCATTTTAGCACTTTTTATTTCTTTAAGAAAAATAATAAATACAAAATATAATTTACTAAATTGCCTCTATTTAAAAACAATAAATTGCAATATTTGATCTCCTTTTTCATTTTCCCAATTGTTCCAATTTGGTGTACTTTCTCTCTATTTCTCCTTCTTTCATTTTCCAAGGTTCCATATAGGCTTACCAAAAGATAAAATTCATTTATTTATTTCATGAAAAATAAAAAGTATTAATCAATAAAGAAAATATGATATTCATTTTAAGGATGTAAAGCTGGCCTAGTCCATTTGATTGCTTCTTTGTATATTTAGTTCATATTTTTTGCCAAAAACAAATCATAAAAATTTGTGTGACTAGAAATTATTTTATTAAAGGTAAATAGGTAAATTTCAAGTTGAATTATTGCTAAATATAGAAATGTATAATTTTTTTTAGACTGACTAAAAAGGAAAGAGTCACATAAATTGAGATGAATGGAGTAAAACATATGTTTAGGACCGGACATGGGTTCCATAGATAATGTTGGTAGGCATTCGGTAAGGAAATTGAAGTAAAACAAGGAATAAGCAACTTATAATACAAAAGCTCCACTTACAATTTATCAAAATGTGTCAACGACCGAATCTCATATTTGTCTTATGAGGTCCTAATTTCGAAAGGTTTGAAGTCCAAACAATATTGATGTCATGTTTGATGTTTCTGAAATTTCTTTTATGCGTGGGGTGGTTGAAGTGCCTTTAATTATTCTCCAACAAGATAAACCCTTAATTTGGTTTCTCTGTAATTTTTTCTATTGACTTGAGTTGTACATGTGGATGTATGTATCTAATTAATATTCTTCTTTCCTCTTTGGTCTTTCGGCAGATTCAACAGTCTCAGTGACGAAATCAGTAATTTTAATAAGAAAATTCAAAAAATGTAAAATTTCACAGAAAGTGAATACATATACTTAGAGTGCATATGTATACTTGGCTGTCTAGAGGATTCAACAATTTATACATACTAAAGTAATTACTCTGTCCGCCCTATTTAAATTGTCGTTTCAGCACTTTTCACTTCTTCAAGAAAATAATAAATAGAAAATATAATTTACTAAATTGCCTCTATTTAAAAACAATCAATTGCAATATTTTGATCTCCTTTTTCATTTTCCCAATTGTTTCTATTTGGTGTACTTTCTCTCTATTTCTCTTTCTTTCAATTTTCCATGGTTCCATATATGGTTACCAAAAGATAAATTTCATTTATTTATTTCATGAAAAATAAAAGTATTAATCACAAAATGAATTTAAAATATTCATTTTAAGGCTGTAAAACTAGCCTAGTCCATTTGATTTCTTCTTTGTATTATTAGTTCGAATTTTTGCCAAATCAGGCTAATCCTTATTTAAAGGAATTTATTTGGTGTGAAAATTTTAGGAGACCATATTTAGGACTGATTGGCTAAAATGGAAACATATATTCATCATTTTGAGTTTTGACCATAATTTAGGACACATTTAATTAAATAAATCCCAACGTTTGATATTTAAACGAGGTAAGTATCACATTATCCACATAGAAATTTGAGGGAATTGAAAGAGTCCAATGAAAGGCAACACAAAGACATGGAATACGCAACTAATTAAAAGATCCACTTTTGGTTTATCAAAAGATAAAGACAGCACCACCATTTTTTCCAGTGAGGTCCTACTTCAGAATATTTCTTGGTTAAATATTCTCTCGTTACTACTTAATTTTCTGTTAACTTGAGTGGACACTTGTCTTTCTACTTTTCCTTTTTCTTCTTGATGGGGCCTAAACAAGTTGAACTGATGGTTTTCTTGAACCCAAATGACACTATCTTTCTCAAAAGTTTACTTTGTCTGAATTCACTGTAGCTTGTTATGCGTGGGATTGGCTGTGCTATTAGTGGAGTAGCATTTGTTTGTTCTTCTTTTCTCCACTTGCTGGATTAGGAATTGAAATGCAATATTAAAGTATGAATTATAAGCCCTTGTTTTGTACTGAGGATAAGAGATAAATAATTCCGGGATTAAATTTGAGATGAATTTATTTCACGTTTGGTTAGAATAAAATCGCGAAATTACTAATCCCTGGATTAGTTATCCTGAGATTGTAGTGTTATTTTTATCCCCGTTGGGGATGGAATACTAATTCTAGAATAACTAATCCTCAAATAATTAATTTTAGATAACTTGTTCCCCAACCAAATGACCCCTAAAATAGGTGTGTTCAAGAAAACCGACAGACCGCACTAAATCGACAATCCGAGTTAAGCCGGAAAAGAAACTCGACTAGTGATTTAGATTGACTTGGTTTGATATTTGAAGTCATAATTGGTTTGGTTTGGTTTTAACTAAAAAAAGTCAAACCGAACCAAACCAACCCGATAATACATGTATACAATTTTTTTAAAAAAAAAATTATACATAAAGGTATTTATTTGTAATGTAATTTATAATTTCTCAAACTTGTTCATAGTTCCTTTTGTCTATTAATATATTATTTCAAGCTTGAACTTAGAATTTTGAATGGTCCAATAAGTTTATAGATCATAGATATTAGTAACTCAAATAAAGTTCAACATCTAAACCAAATCAATACTAATGCTAACAAAAGAAAATGAATTCTAATACTACGAATGACAATAATCTTGAATATCTATTCTTTAGTTTGCATTCATTTAACAATGAAAATGCATAACTTAATTTTATTTTTCTTTAATATTTAGTCAGTCATGTAATTAGTCGTACTTATTTTATCATGACTTAGCACTTTTAGATTATGATCATTTTCATTATGGCTTATTAATTAGCAATATATGTTTTATGCGATTTCATTATTTTTTTTGTTGTTGAATATTTTAGTACAATGTCATTATTCATCACACATTTTGTTATTTTAAAATTACTTTAATTAGATAGTTGTATCTTACTAACACTAAAGAAATATTTGAAGCACAAGTTATATGTCTTGTATGAAAACTTTACCGGAAAAGCCGAGAAAACCAAAAATCCGATAAAACCCGAGGTTGAGAAACCCGAATTTTTGTATAACTTTAAGACTGAAAATAGTTCCATTTTTTATAACTGACGTGTAGCTCATAGATATTAGTTCCATTTGGTAGCAGAAAAAATTATGCGTTATAGAACTTACTACTCCGTCCGTCCCAATTTATATAAGGGCGTTTGACTTGGCACGAAGTTTAAGAAAAAAAAGAATAGTTTTTAGTCTTGTGGTCTTGTGGTCTAAAACAAGCCAACAAAAGTTTTATGGTCAGAAATCATTTTAATAAGGGTAAAAGAAATATTTTAAAGTCAAGTTGTTTATAATTTTCGAAAGGTGTCATTCTTTTTTAGATTGACTAAAAAGGAAAGTGTGTCATATAAATTGGGATGGATGAAGTATTTGACAATTAATGTCACCGAGGGGCAATTTTGGAACATTACGTAATTTTACCATTTAAATCAACTTTTGTTACAAAAAAAAAAAATCAATAGAAGGGAGGTAAACGTAGTATTTCAAACTACAATAGAGGTGTGTGTTACGAAGACAACTTTAGAGGGAGGTCTCTGAAATTTTTCCAATTATAAACTTTGTATGTTTTCCAGTGTTCCCCATTTTTCTCGTCTAGGCCATGCATACGACATTTAAGAGTGGCTGAAAAATTTATCTAGGTAATTTTTCTTTCAAGTCAGCGACCAAGTCCCACTTATTATCGTTTAATCAAGAAATCCACGATATGGTCAGTAACTCATGGTCTAAAACTCGACAAAAATGGGTTCGTCCGTCTATATCCTTCTCTACCTAAATATCCAGCTTTCGTCTGTAGCTAAATTCGAACATGTGACATGCGTTGAATTCACACATCAAGCACTATGCTCTTACCACTAGAACAAAACCCAAGGGCCGACTTGGTATGTAATTCTAGTGAATTTAATGGACCTGCTGGACTAGAAGCTTCTCAAGCTCAAGCGCTTTACTTTCTAGTTACAGGCTAATGTCTTGGGGCTAACATAAGATCCTTGTAATGACCTCTGAGTCATTAATAATAAATTGGACTAGAAACGACATTGTTTGGTATTTTAATTAATCAGCTCATTAACGAAATTAAGGACATCATTCAAAAGCTAGTTAAGTGATCGTGCGGCTCAGATTAGAAGAGAATGGAGGGTGCAGATTGCTTGATGGAGCCAAGTATAAGTACTCCCAAAATACAGATGAGGAAAATGTGAAAATTCGGTAAATCTCTCACCCTTATCTCGTGTTCTTCTACTCTCCTAAAACCCCAATTTCTTCTTTCTCTCTCTCTCTCTCTCTTCTACATTCCCTTCTGTTACTTCGTATCTTTTCTAAGTGACTGGAAACCATTATCAAGTTACAGATCGTGTTCTAAGCTTCAATTTGCTTTCCATTTCAAGTATGTTATCTAATGGAGCTGGAATGGCTAAGTTGATTAATTGAGCTAAATTAGTAGTTGTTATAGTCTATTTTAGTCGAACTATTAGAATTTGGGTTGTATTGAGTACTGTGACTGAGCTTATTGCAATTTTGAGATGTAACTTTACCTTGTTTGTCTAAATATAACAGATGAACCCATATCTTCTTTACTGTAATTTCTGTACCCCACTCACTAATTTGTATCTTGTCTCCAGCTTTGATGTGCCCATAAAAAAGTGTCTGTAAGGAAGATATGTATTGTACACATGATAACTCTACATTTCCGCCAGGTATTGCACGATCATAAGGCCAGTAGTATCTTCTTGAAGACTCATTTTTAGCAAAACTAAAGCCGCCTAGAGAGACTGTTTTGACAAACTTGCGAGCACACCAAGCAATCATTCCTAAAAACTGATACTCCTTATTGTGTGTGGGCGGCATAGTAAAGCAAATAGATGAAGTTGTTACTTGATTTCTGCACCATTCTGGAACCTCTTTGCCTTGGGGATAAATATTTAACCCCTGCTTCATCACGCGAATTAATGCAAGATTATTATATGATAGCAGAGGAAGAGAGAGAGAGAGAGAGAGAGAGAGACTAACCCGATTTCGATCTTTTCTGCATGGAAATGCTAGAGCACGTGCACAAAAGAATCCTTCGTTGAATGGATTCGGCAGAGAACTACAATTAAGCATGTTGAGCTCCTCTATAAAAACAGGGAGATTGTCCAACTCGGTAATCTTAACCAAGTTCTTGCAATTTGTAAGTTCAAATTTCTTAAGATTTTCTAACTTAGATACTGATGGGAGTGTTTGAAGATTCTCACAGTCACTTAATTTCAAGGACTCCAAGCATCCTCACTTAGAAAAGTCAAAGGGTAGACACTGGAAACTGTTGCCACTCAAATCTAAAGAAAGTAAGGAGGATAAACTCCCAATATCCCTAGGAATATCTTCCTCAGACAAATCACAATATGTAATGCTTAACTGCGAAATAGAAGTTGACAAGGGTTGTACGTGATGGACTCTTCTTCGAGAAAAACTCATGTTTGCCTCTTCATTTTGACCTCCCACTTCCAAAATTACAAGATCTTTTAGCAGTTCAATAGATCCAGGCAATTGTTTTATACCTGTATAAGTGCTAAAAGTTTTTTTAGACTTTGCTTATCTCCAAAGGTCAACTGGCAGTGTATGTATAGATGAGTAGCTTCCAATGTTTAAGTTTTCAAGTGATTTTAGCTGACATATGCTGTGTGGAAGATTCGTAAGCTTTTTGCAACCATTCAAATCTAGATCAATTAGTCTGTCTAAATTTCCAATTGATTGATGGATCTCCTTCAGACTTGTGCAACCACGAAGCCGCAAAGTCTCAAGGCTTTGCGAACCACTGAAGTTTGGTGTTCTTTTAAGGTGCTTGCAATAAGAGAGATCCAGATTCTTCAAACTTTTACAATGCTACAAGCAAACAAAATATACTTTCAAGTTAGATTTTCTTTCACCAGTTGCAATACTAACATATTATACATATGAAACTATAAATTTGAGTAACAAACCTTCAAATTCAATCCAAGTTCTTGGATATTACTCTCTTTCATATTCAGAATTACTAGTTTCTCAGCTGGAAATTTTGATGGTATACACTTTAAAGGACATTTTAGCCAAGACAACCATCTGAGCTCCTTGGACAACAACTCAAAATCTCCACTAATATGTAATTCATCAATTATAAGCACCCTAATATTTTTCATTTTCTTAAATGCTTTGGTGCTTAAGCTCACTCCACTTAATGCCTGTCCATCCACCTTCAGTACTTCTACCTTTTCAGAACCCTGAGATGGTAAAAAAGAAAAGCTCCTTAAGATCATGTTATGTCCCAGAAATTAAGAGAGAAAAATGCTTTATGTAAATTGAAGGGCAAACAAAGTGAATACATTTTCCCTCATGGAAAAATGAATTTATACATCCGAAGATTTAAAAAAATGTAATTGCTCAAAAAGCAAGATAAGACTCTTCAAATATTTGCTAACAGCATTAAGTAAGAAAAATAAAAAGATTAACAAAGAGGACAACTAACATCAAGATACCCGATAGTATAGTATGGGACACCTGGTACCAATTTAGATATAAATTAGACTATATTTAAAGAATATTTGTATATATAGTTCTAAAAGTAATAACATCAACGCTGATCTTCATTAAATATCGTATACAAAATAAACAGAAGATAAAATAGGTGAATTTTCTTTGGTAATTTTTCCTTTTTATGAGTTATTTAGACTTAGCAAATACTCATCTCTAGTTTACATGGGTTGACAAACAACTAGAAATAGCTTACTAACCAAATGAACTGAATTCTTGTGGTGACAACAGAAATGATAAGTAATAGAAAATTAAAATGAAACAAGGAAGGTATAACCAAGATAAAGATAAAGATTTTACTAACTTTATTTCCTTGTAGAACATCATGGACTGCTTGTGGGCTAAACAATCTACTTCGTTTTCCAGGGTCTCGAGGTGATTCCATGCGAACGATTTCTCTTCCCATATCTTGGACTAGATCATGCATCACTAAATGATACACCCTTTGGAGCAAGCATTTTCGGACCAAAGTTGAAATTGCACTTTCAGAATGAAAACCACATGCATTTAATGTTTTGGTAACTTCGTCCTTGTAAAACCCATGAAAAATGCATGCAATATCAAGGAAAACACTCTGAGTATCATCATCAAGTCCATCAAAGCTTATCTTGAGAATCTCATGGAT
Source organism: Lycium barbarum (assembly GCF_019175385.1). NCBI lineage: Eukaryota > Viridiplantae > Streptophyta > Magnoliopsida > Solanales > Solanaceae > Lycium > Lycium barbarum. The sequence goes on along the minus strand of NC_083344.1, from coordinate 113,800,267 downwards.
ATCACTATGAGGAATTGCTTTTAGCTTTTCAAATTCAAATCTCCATTCTTCTGTTTGCAAATGTGACCCCAATGTCGAAAGAGCTAATGGTAGACCACTAGAATATTTGATTATGTCTTGTGCCAGCTTAACATATTCTTGTGGTGGAAAAAGATGGTTAAAAGCATGCCAACTAAAAAGTTGCATAGCTTCATTGTCATTTAATAGTTTGGCCTCTTATCTCTCATTTGCTCTAAGCCCACATAGCAAATGCTCATCTCGGGTTGTAATAATTATGAGACTACCTGAACCAAACCAACTTCGATCTCTTGCTAAGGAATGCAATTGTCTCATGTGGTCCAAATCATCAAGAACTATTAGAACCTTTTTTGACTCAAATCTTGTTTTGAATAGTTTGATGCCTTCAGCAACATTGTTAATTTCAAAATCCTTATTTTTGAGAATTTGACGAAGAAGTTTCTGTTGCAGCTTGACCAGACCATTAGATGGTGCTTCAGCTTCTGATCTAACATTCGATAAGAAGCAACTACCATCGAAGTGTCGAAATATTCGATTGTAGATAGCTTTTGCCAGAGTTGTTTTCCCTATTCCACCAACACCATACATACCAACCACATGAACTTAATCTTCACATTCATTTTGCAACAACAACTCTATCTCTTTGACACGAGTATCTAGTCCAACTGGGTGCCAAGCAACATCCAGAGGTGTCTGGTTGTGCTCTTGTAGGACTTGTTCAATAATATTCTCGATAAATTTGAATTCATACCTAAAAAAATTTAGCAATAAAAAAACAGTTTAATATCAACAATAACTAATAATGGAAAAAAAAATCGCGTAACATAGATTATATATATGAGTTTTTATGAGTTTGCTTCACAATGTATAAAGTAGGATCAAGAAACCGTACCCGTCAGCAACATTTTGCAAATCCCATCCAGATAAATTTGCAGCTTCAGTAAGTGCAGCGGTCCACTTCTCCATTCTTTCAGTCCCAAATCGTTCCTTGTGTTTAGCCAAAGCTTCACCAAAGCACCCTGTTTGCTTGCGCGCTTGAGAAGGATCAACATCATAGAAAATAGGAAAAACTACGTCCTTTAACTTATGTTTGCATTCAAGAATCTTAACAAGTTCATCAAGACACCAACTAGAGGAAGCATAATTTCTTGAGAAAACAACAATTGAAATCCTGGACTCTTCAATTGATTTCTCTAGCTCCCTTGAAATCACCTCGCCCTTTCTCAACTCCTCATCATCTATTAAGGTATTAACTCCAACTTGACACAATCTGGAATAAAGATAACCTGTGAAGGTTTTTCGGGTATCTTCACCTCTGAAACTTAGAAATACATCATAGTTCCAATGGGGTGAGTGAGAGAACTGGGAAGCAGATGAATCTCCCTGAATAATACATTGAGTATCCATTGGATGAAATGTTTGATGAGATGCAAGAATGGTTGGATGTTTAGCTGATTACTGAAGCTGGCAAATATATAGCTGCATAGCCTATGGTTTCAACGTGGAGGGAAAGATTGACCCATTCAACCCAATAGTTAATACTCCCTGTGTTCCCAATTTATATGACGGTTTACTATGTGGGGAGTGTTCTTTCTTTAACTACAAATTGGTTTGGAGTCGAGTGCTAATACTTGCTTCCGAGCTGCAAGAATCAGGGGTGGCTCGATTATAAGGTTAATAAATCAATGCTTGGGGCCCGAATCTTTTTTGGGGACTCATTTTTCTTTAAAGATGTATTTTATATGTATAATTGTTGCCTTAGCAGAAATAAGTTTTTCAAAATTAAAATTTAGAAAATCTTATGTAAGATTAACAATATCTCAAGATAGATTGAATGAATTAGCTATATTATCAATTGAAAATGAATTGTTAGAACAAATCGTTTCTAAAATAGTAATTAATGATTTTGCATCTAAAAAAGCTAGAGAAGTAGACTTAATTATATTATATATGATCATCTTTTCTTTGAAAAAGAATAGGGCATCTCTCTGAAGTTTGACTTTAGACCTCCAATGTTATTGAGACGGCCCTGACTGTAATCTTCTTAAATTCTTTCCTATATCGTGAATTACTATTAATTATGTTGACTTATGAGTAGTATTTTACACGTAGTTTTCAAATATGTAAATTTTGTCATAAAGTACTCTAAAAATCTATGTTTGAATTCAAGTGAAAATTTAATTGTTTTACCCTCGTATTCCAAACTAGGGCTAGCATAAATACCGAAAACAAAAAATCCGACCGAACCGAATTAATTCGGTTTGGTTACAGTTCTTTTTTTTTTCTAAAATTCGGTGTTCTATTTGGTGTTCCGTTATGGGGTTCCATTTTTCGATATTTCGGTTTTACCAAACTTTTACAATATGAACAGTTGAATAGGATCACAACTGTTTGTCATCATCCTCAATTTGGAATATATACATATACATAGCACAAAACTTTTTGTCATTTTTTCCAAGTTTGAATATGACTATGAGGCTGCAGAATTAAAAAATTAGTGCTATCATGAACAATGAAATGGAACAGAGTAGCAGAATTTAGCTTTCTCAGTTTTTCTTTCAGTTTGAAATTATTTGTTTTCTTTAAATTGTTCCAAAATCGTAGTATTAACTCGTGGTGCAATAAGATTACATACCACAAATTGTAAGCATGTGCTGAAACTATGTTAAACAAGAAATGAAAATGAGAAGTGAAAGAAGCCCTTTTAATTAATTTATGTGAACCTATTACTATTTGGGGAGTCTACGAGGTGTTTCTTTGATCACGTTTTCCTTACATTTTTGCTAAGTTATTTGAATTATGAATCATTATGACTTAAAATATTTTTTATGTAGTTTCTAAATATATAAATTTTATCTTTATAAACTTGAAAAATCTATGTCAAAATTTACAATCAAAATTATAAAGTTTGACCCTCGTACTCCGAAAAAGTTCACACAAATTGAAATGAAGAGAGTAGCTTTTTTTGGACTAAAAACATTAAGTAGCCTGTTTTTAATTAAAAAGGAGTCATTTGCGCGATTACCCTTCAAAGGCACTAGTCTTTAATTTTTGCCCCTCAAATTGGTGGTCTTTAATTTTTGCCCTTCGCCTAATATCATGAGATTTGAGGTTTGAACCCCGGCTTAGTTAAAAAAAAAAAATCGCAAGCCAGCGTTTCATAGCAAAGTTAGGCCTATTCGGACAAAAGTTAGACCATAAGACAGAGTTTTGTAAAATTTCAATTGAATTAAAAAAACAAATTGGCCTTAATGCAAACCTCTACCTTAAGGTAGAGTTTTGCAACTCTGCCTGATCAAGTAGAGTTTTGCAACTCTGCCTGATCAAGTAGAGTTTGCAGTAAACTCTGCCTGATCAGGTAGAGTTTGAGGCAAAACTCTGCCTTGCGAATCCAAACTCTACCTTGTGAATTTTTTTTTAAATTTTTGACTAAACGGGGTTTTGGTACCCGAAACCAAGGAATTTTTAGCGAAGAGCAAAAATTAAAGACCACTAATTGTAAAAATTAAAGATCAGTGCCTTTGAGGGGCATTCTGCACAAAAAAAAAAATATTGAATAAACAAGTAGCTCATTTTACAAACACAAAAATGCACATTAACTAGGCTCATATTGGAAAAAACCGAATTAGAAAAATCAAACCGAACTAATTCGATTCGATGTTCGATATCCACTTTTAAAAAACAAAAAATCGAATTGAAATTTGAAAAAAATGAACTGAAGAACCAAACGTTCACCGCTATTCCAAACCCCCTCGCATGTAAATTGAGACGGAAATAGTAATTCGGAACTTAACAGTTACTGTGAGTCAAAGTCTTTTCTGGAAAAATGAGACAGGAGACAAGTTACCTAATTTCCACAACTTTACAACCACCGCAACACCAACAACTTTACAGCCACCACAACACTAACCACAAAATTCTTGATTAGTACAGTACTATTGTGGTCCCTATGTTTCTTAATGTAATTACTCTCTCCGTATACTAGGCATGGTATTTAAAAAAAATTATGGTCAAAAGCAAGCCAAATAAATTTACTTAGTTATAAATGATTTCATTATAGTAAAATGGAGAAAAGGTTAACTACGAGAGTAGGTTCAAAATAGTCCCTTAACTATGCACTTAACGGTTTTGGTCCTTTAAGCTTGTCATAAGTTAACAAAAATGGTCCCTTAATTATGAGAGTTGGTTAAAAATATCCCTTAAGTATGCACTCAACAGTTTTGGTCCTTTAAGTTCGCCAAAAGTTAACACTTTTAGTCTCTAACATAATTCATCGAACTCTGTTTATTATATTTGACGAGAAATATGAAAAAAAAAAAAAAGGAAAAAAATAGCAAGAACTCACATTTACAGGTACACATTATTAAAGAAACGGGCAAATACCTCAGGACAAAAACAATGGACGTCAGTCGGTTATAGAGAAAATCGAGGAAAATCCTACAGACTTGATAATGTCAAAAAACAATGTCTCAGAATACAAAGACCGACGGACTATTTCTATTAAAACCAAGGAAGTCCATCGGCTAAGTAAAATACACTAGACTATTTTTTACTGAAAATCAGTTATAAAAATAAATACTTCCATTGTAGTTATTTTAAAAAAAAAAATCGGTACATTTTCCTCAAAAATAACCTACCGATGTCTGTTGGTTTTCGAAAAAACAATCAAAATTAAAAGAAAATTAAAAAATAGTATCCCTCGATTTTATCCATCGGTTTCCGTCCATCATTTTTTTTGCTTGTTTTTAGTAGTCACAACTTTTGTAGTTCTACTATTTCTAATTGATTTCTTAAGTGTATTTTACTTAGGTGATGGACTCCCTTGGTTTTAATCGTAAAAGTCTGTTGGCCTAGGTGTTCTGACACACTAGTTTTTCACATTATCAAGTCTGTTGGTTTTTTCCTTGGGTTTTCTCTATAACGGACTGACGTCCGTCGGTTTTGTCCCGAGGTATTTGATCCTTTCTTTAGTGATGTGTACCTCTAAATGTGAGTTCTCGCTAATTTTTATTCTTTTTTTTTTTCATAGTTCTCGTCAAATCTAACAAACAGAGTTCGGTGAATATTTTGTTGGAGACTAAAAGTGTTAACTTTTGGCGAACTTAAAGGACCAAAACTGTTAAGCGCATACTTAAGGGACGATTTTTAACCAACCTTCACAGTTAAGGGATCATTTTTGTTAACTTGTGGCAAACTTAAAGGACCAAAACTATTAAGTGCATTGAAGGGACTATTTTGAACCTACTGTCATTTTTAAGGGACCATTTATATCCTTTTTTCTAGTAAAATGAGAATTTCTGAGTTAAATTATTACTAAATATAGAAAATATCATATTTTTTAGAATTTACTTAAAAAAATAAAGAGTGTTATATAAATTCGGACAAAGGGAGTACTAAATAGTGTTATCATCAACTTAATGTATTCATATGCAATTGAGACATAGTAGTAATAGTAATTTATTCATCTACAATTGAGTATCTTTAAGTTGCATGACCTACTTTCTAACCTAATTAATATAAGATTTTTGCGTATGGATAGAAAACATTTCCCTACCTGTTCCAAACTAGCATCTGTGGAGTAATTGATGTGCCGTGAAATTACGGGATATTTGATGCTAATTCCTTAAGCTTTTAAGACTTTCAAGCACTTTTGGTGTATTGATGTTGTTTTGTAGGATAAGATGTCCAGAGTGCATAACGGAGCAAAATGGAGCAAAAATAGAACAAGCAGCACATGCGAGCAACACTTGCTGCAGCATGTGCTAACAGAGATCTGAGAAATTGAAGATAGTTGGTGCAGCACATGCGAGCACCACACGCGAGTAACATGTTGTCCATGCGAGCAGCACTTGCTGCAGCATGTGCTGCACCACAGTTGCTTGCATATGCACAACATGCTAGAGTTTGGTGTAGCATGGGACTGGCATGTTGCACATGCGACACCAGATGCGATTAGCATGTATGACATGCAGGGTATTTTTGCCCAGAAATTGTTCCCGTTTTGGCAATATAAATAAAATGCTAGGGTTTGTAAAACTCATCTTTGACAATATTTACAAGATTGGAGAGCTAGGGTTTTTGCATTTACGCTGGGGGATTGAAAATTTGAAGATCTTGATAAGAAATTTCTTAATCCTTTACTCATTTCTTCAATTCCTTGCTTTGTATTGTATATCTAAGTGTGTAGAATTTTATTTCATTACTTTAATCTTGTTTATGAAAATATTCATTTGCAAAGTTGGATGAATTCTCTTGTTATGCTTATGTATTGAATAATTTTTATTTCTATTGAAGTGGGTCTTTGTTGTTTTAATTAATCTTATTTTTTAATGTTTCTTAAGGGATTAGCTAACCCTAAGACCCACCCATTTACTTCAATTTGAGCTCGAAAGAGGAAGATTGAGGTTGGGAAATATTAATTAATAAGAATTTGGGGCTTTAAAACCCATCTAATAACTTAACCTATAGATAGAAAAGTTACTTGAGATTATATTGATTGTGCTTAATATCACACTCTAAGACTTGAGAAAGCTTAGAGTGAAATTCATTGATTTGGTCGAGAAACTTTTGATGAGATTTTGGAGATCATTATCTAATTAGCATAAACTCACTCATAGTTGTAAAATCGTAAAATACATTGGATCGTTACTTGAGTATAATTTTCTTTGTATCCATACTTGTGGTCATTGATCATTTTACCCGCTTTCTAGTTAGTTTTATCTTTGTTAGTTGTTAAAAAAAAAATTAAATATTGAAAAAGTGTTTAGCTTAGCGTAGTTGGTAATAATTCTTAACTTGTTTAAATCGCCTAGTATATTGTTCCCTGTGGGCTCGACCCCGACTTATAATTGGGTAAATTATATTGCGACGACCGTGTACGCTTTCTCTTTGAGAGGTGGATTTGGATGTTATCAATTTTGGCGTCGTTGCCGGGGAACAATTTGGCATATTTGGGTTAGTTTGGGATTTAAGCTTGCTTGCTTTGCTCCAAAATTTTGAATATGCGTTTGTGATTTTTCGTGTTTCTTTGTGTTATTTTTTCTTTTTGTTATTTATTTTTGTTACTTGTGTTACTAGGGCATCATGGAATGAAAATGGATTTGATGGTTGCAACCCATATTTTGATGACCCATGTCTATATTGTGGAGAACCTCACTTTTTGCAAGATTATGAAAATGCTCCCGGGAGAGAGATGTGTGCACCGTCTCAATTCTATGATGGGAATATTTGCGATACATGTGGTGGTCAAAGTGGACATTAGGGTGATTGTCCCAATTATTTTGCTCCCCCTTCCTCAAGTTGTTTTAACGAAAATGCTAGTTGTGCTTTTGAGCTTGATAGGGACAATGACATGGCAAGTGAAGGACAAGGTGCCGGATTTGAAGGCATTATGGCAATGCTCCATACTTAGATCTGGAAGCTTATATGGAGGAAGAGCGAAAACTCGCCCAACAATCCATTTTAGAAAATGGAGAAGCTATGAAAAGAATGAATGATTTATTTGAGGATGTCAATTCCTCAATTGTCATGGAAATTCGACTCCTCAAAATGAATTGGTTGAAGAAGAGATTCAAATTTAAAAGATGAGCCCAAAAATTCTTGTGACCATGACGAGAGTTGTGAAATTGAAGAAATGGTTCAACTTGAAAAAGAAGAGCAAAATCTTGAAGAAGAAATCTCCAATTCTAAAAAAAAAAATTGAGGAAATTTTGAAAAGCATAATGGGGAGTAATGAAGAATATGGGCAAGTCTTGACCAAATTGTGGGAAGAAGTTCAACATGGAGATGATGAAACTGTTATAGCCCGTACCTGGTACGTTTGGAAATTCAAAATGTCATCGCGGAAGGTTAAGGGCGAAACCCTTTTCAAATATTACATTAATGCACAAGATGTTGAGAATACCATTTATGACCATTATTAGTATGAAAATATTGTGAGAGGCTAAGGGCAAGAAGAGAAATTGCAAAATGATCAATGGAAATAATGTGGAAGGTTAGGGGTAAAACGGTAATATTGAGAAAAGTCGAGGGACGAAACGGGAATTTCAAAAAAAAAAAATTTATGAAGGTTCAAAAGGGGCACATTGGCCATGTGATGAAAAATGTATGGGCCAAAGTGTGCATGGCAAGACTTGGATCATCTTTTAATTCAAGAAAACTTTCAAGAAAATAAAGGATTCTTCTAGAGAGGGGCATGTGCCCCTCACATGATTGATATATATATATATATATATATATATATATATATATATATATATATATATATATATATATATATATATATATATATATGTATGATCCCTCTTCTAATTCAAGACAAAAAGAATGAAGAACAAAGCAAAAAAAAAAAAAAAAAGGGGAGAGGGTCGGCTAAGGGGGGCTGGCCGAAACCAGCCCCTCCATTTTGATGTTGGAGAATTGTTTCCTTTTGGTTTTCTCACTAATTGGGGGATGCTTTTTAACATGGTGGGGTTGTTGGAGCAAGTAGAACACTCATATGGATGAATCATGAGTCATAACCAAGTGGAGAAGTTGAAGAATGAAGGTAAGGAACCAATCCTCTTTCATGTGTTATGGATGTTGTTGAAGTGTTGTATTATGTAGAAATGAGTAAAATTCATGAAATATGTGTGTGTTGATGTGTAGCCGTGTGTGTGATGTGTGTAGGAGAAGTGGAATAATTTTATTTAGTAGTTGGTTTGTTGTGTTATGAGTTTCATAATGTAGAAGGGATGAAATTGCATGAAAATATGCATGTAGCTATTGAGGCCGTGTGGGTGTGTATATGTAGCAATGTGGCCGTGTGGTGTTGGTTATTGGAAGGAGGGGTGAATTAATTTTATTTAGTGTATTAGTTGTGTTGTTGTGGATTTTGTAATGCAAAAAGAAGCTTAATGATTCAAAGTTGAGATTATAGTAGTTTATGGTTTGTTGTGGAAGCTAATGTGAACTTAATATGGTTTCTTGTATTTGTAAGACTAATGTTGTTAAATTATGGATTGTTAGTGTAGTTGATGAATTTGGAAGAAAAGAAATGTATTGTTGATGTTTTCTTGGACTTGGAAGATTTCGGAATTGCTTGTGTATTGGATGGGCTGATTTGAACATTTTGTGGGTTGTCCGGAGTGTTTTTGAATCTTGTTTAAGTGTTTTGGATTAGTACTTGAGTGTACGAATATTGATGTTGGTTCGATCGTATGCGGTTGATTTGAATGAAAACAGAATATTGTCGAATAGTATATGAAAGAGCTACTAATGTTAGAATGTGTTTTGAATCTCTTATTGGTGTTGTTAGTATCTTTGTTGGTTTGGCCGGGTTAAATTCCCGGATGGTTGTTGTTGATTTGGGGCCGAGCCTTATTCTCGGGATTGGTACATTTACAGGGGAGATGCTGCCGAAATTCCGGCAGAACATAAGTAAACGTGTTTGAAAGATTAAGACAAGTATGTGACAACGAGTCTAACGAATGGATGAATCCTTTTGGACGTAGATTGACAAGTTGGATGAACAAGTGTAACGAGTTGGTCGCGACTCAGGTATGTGAGGCTTACCCTTCTTTCTTTTGGCATGCCCTAGAGCCACGTAGGATATGATGTAGTATGTAACTTGAGGCTATTCCATTCTGTGGTTCTGAGTCCATTTGTGATTTGTATGCCCTCCCTAGCTTAAGTGTCAAATAATTCTAATGGGTGAATCATGACTTAAGTATTCCGACGTACGTATGATTCCAAGGGTTCTATTTGGTTTGATCCATAATCATGTCTAAAAGGTAGTTAACCTGATTACGACTCTGGTTTTCCAAGAAAAGCTTCTGAAATGGTTGTAGAGCGTTCTGTACTTCGAACGCTCGTAACTTTTGTATACTAACTCCGATTGACCCGAGACTTGTTCTGGGCCTTCATATGTCGATAAGTATTCTGTCATAATCCTTTGATATAGGTATTCGGACCTAAGTAATCGGTTATAAGGAATCTGATGCAAGTAACCTGAAAAATGTAATCTGATTGAGTAAAAGCGATATAAGCACTTTGATAGAAATATTCTGATAAAGGTAACTTGACATAAAGTATTCGGTAATAAGTAATCTGTTATGGATATTCGGAGAATATGTTTGATTAAGCTATTGAGTCTGAATTATGTGCATTTAGTTCCTCACGACTCTGCTCGTGCATATGTTATGATCTCCTTCACCGAGTCCCGGGCAGGTATGTATCGTGCGGATGGTTCGCCGGGTCCTCTGTTGAGGGCCGGGTTCCATAAATGAATTCCGAAGTATGATGGGTCCGGTTTCGGGGTACCGTGTTATATGCCCGTCCCCGGTTACCGAGGTTATGTTACGAAGTATGATGTGTCCGGGCTCGGGGTGCTGTGTTATCTGCCCACCCCCGGGTACCGTGGTTATGTTGTGATGTGTGACGGATATCGGAGAAAAACTTCTGGAAGTGAGATGTGTTGTGGCGCCAAAGGCAGGAGTGGCAGCCACGTTCCTATGTTGTCGTGCGCATTCATTGGCACTGTTCACCGGTTCCTCGGCGTGTTATCTGTCCCCGAGGCCACTATGTATATGATATGATGTGACCGTCCCTCGGCGTGTTATTTGTCCCCGAGGTTATCGTCTGTATGATATGGTACTTGCCCCGGTGTGGTATATGTCCCCGGGGTTGCCGCGTATGTGCTACGATATCAGATTCTGATATACATGACTTACGTTGGAGAGTAAGTATTCTGACCTTCCGTATATTCTGTATTCCGTCTGCGGTATGATGTCACTTAAGTAATTTGTACGTTCTGTAATCTGTTTGGCATACGAGATGAGTAAGTATGATTCGTATCTGGAAAAGAAAAACGATAAGTGTTTGATATTTCTGGATAAGCTTTTTGTATGTTGTTCTGTCTATTTCAGTCATGGTTATATTTTCTGTATTCATGCCTTACATACTCAGTACATATTCCGTACTGACCCCCTCTTCTTCGGGGGCTGCGTTTCATGCCGCGCAGGTACTCCCAGATGAGTTGAAGACATTATAGAAAACGTTCCAGCGAAGATGTCAAACTCCATTTGCTCCTGGAGGACTGCCGAGTCAGAAGTATATGTGATATGGTTTCTGGTTAATGTTAGAGACTTTGCAGACAGAGTCGTGGGTATAGTAGGTCAGTTCTGTAAGCGGCTACATCAGCCGATGTGTCAGTCTGTATTATAACATGAATTCTATATAATTACAGATTTTGTTGACTTTGATAAGTAAAGAGAAAAAAAAACAAAAGAAATTCTGGGAGCCTTAATATGTATGTCATGCTTATTTGACTTGACAGGTCCGGAAAGATCATGTGTGAAATAAGAGTCTATGGGTTCGCTCGGCTCCGGATATGGGGTCGGGTGCCCATCACACCCTAGGGAAATCAGGGTGTGACAGAAACTATCCAAAATGTGTTTCTCACCATGGAAGAATTTTTACAAGCTTTGGACGACTCCCACAATGAAGAAAACTTGACAAAGTAGAAATTTTGAGCCAAGATTGGCTAATGAATCAAGCTCAACAACTTGAAGTCTATGGGGATCACCGTGAAGGTTTTTCACAAATGGTGGAAGAATTTTTAAAAATGCATGTTGAGCAAAGTCAAGAAATAGAGCTACTTGAAATTGCTATCCGAAAATTGGAGGTCGAATTGAATGCAAAAATTGAAGAATGTGATGCTCAATATCAAAAGGCCGTGTAGAGTAATTTTGAGTTGACTTCAATTGAAGATGGGGTCAAGATTGATTTTAAAGAGCTAATGGTGAATTGCCAACCGATCAACCCAAAAATAGTGAATGATGCCGAAATTGAAGAAATGATACTAGAGCTGCATAAAAAGGTTCACAAAATAATTTTTGAGGACTCTAGTTCATTTGTGGGTGACGATGTCAAAGTTCATGCAAGTTTGGAATTTGGGCGCATTGGGCCACATTCCAACCATTTTTCAATGTTATGCTTGGTTGATGATATGGAAGTTGAACTAACCAAGCATATGGAAGATTTTGGTGATGAAGACCAATGTGTTTTTATTTTGAAGTTTGCTATGCCAAGAAGACAAAATGACATGCCTCACTTAAAGGCCAAAAAGTACAAAATGTCATACTCGAGAGTTGGCCTCTTTGCTTTCCTACCACCGCCTCAAGAGCATCACCGGAATCTTGATTCAAAGTTAGGGCGAAAATTCATATCCTCTAAATGGAGGAAAAAGTGGTAGAGGTAACCGTCGTGCCACGACGTTAAATCAAGCCCTTGGTGGGAGGCAACGCATCGTTTTAAAAATTTTAAGTCGTTTTTCAAAATTTTAAATGTAGGTGCTCCTTTGAGGAAAAATGTGAAAATGTTTGGTACTAATAGAGTTAGTCTCTTTCATGTGAAATGTTAAAATGCGAATACCCCTCCAAATCTTTTTTTGTGAAAGTTGAAAAGCGAAGTGCACAGGAAAAAATGATCTGTGTTATACCCTATTTTAACCGAAGTCAAAATAGTTTACAACATCCCGGTAATTCCGAGGTTATTTAAAGTTGAGCGTCGCCACCTAATTATTTACGGTGAATTAGGACACCTAAAGTTTATCAAAGTAATTATCTAAAGTTGATTTTATTTTAAAGTCCACGAAACCGAAAGATTCTAGGTAAGGGTTCAACTAACTTAGAGGGAAGGTATTAGGCATCCTCTAAATTCCATTAATAATGATTAACCGACCGGACTTACAATTAATCAGGCTAAGTGTAAATATTATAGAAAAGAAAATAGCTTTGTAAGTGTTGTTAAAGTTTTAAAGAAAAATAATGCTAGTTAAGATTTACAGAAAAACAAAAAGTCTTCAAGAGCTATTTTAAAATAAGACCTATAAGGGTTGTTAAGATTTTGAAGAAAACATTATAATAATGTTATTTAAAATAAGACTTGTAAAAAATAATAATTTACATAAAAGAATTTAGCCATAAAATAAATTGAAGGAAACGCGGGATGGTGTAATGTTTTAAACATGTTTGAAAATAACTCAAAAAGGGAGACATTAACTGATTTTTGTTTTAAAAGTACAGATAAGATGGAATTTTTCCTTCTCCTTTTTATTATGTTTATTAACTGTGCCCAACTAAAATGTACGTGATTAATTCAAACTTGAAGAGTTGTTGATAAAGTATACATGAGTTCATACTTACGTCTTAGTGACATTTCAAAATTTTCTAAGATAATAAGAGTAGGACGTACTCTTAATTCAAAATAGATGTTCACGAGTTCACGTCTTTGAAGATCAATTGTGTAATATAAGTGAATACTATAAGTACTATAAACAATTTTAGAAATAGACAAAATAAATAAAAGAAAATAAAGCCGGTGGAATTACTAATAATTCTCCCTTAAGATGACTACTTATTGTTTCTACAACTACCCGTACTAATTCTCTATAATTCGTATAATCTAAGAGGCAAAAATAAGTGTTAGTCATACAAGGTAAATCAAAAATAAGATAGAAGGAAAGAAGAGCAAATGGATCAGTCCATTTTTTAAGACTGCTGCTGCAGCCTATTTTGTTATTGGGCTTTGGCCCAGAAAGTCTTTTTTAACTTTTGCTGTTGGTGGGCTGACTCGAGAGGAGAATTTTGTTGGGCTTTTAGCCCAACACCGAATGCGGAGGATGACGAGTCCCTCGGACTTGTATGTGATGGTCATACAGAAAACAAAAGAAAAGGAATTAGTAGGTAATCAATAAATAAGACTAAACATATATAATGAAATTTCAAAACAGACCATATAGTTTAGGCACTGCCACAATCAGTAAATCAATAGCACCGACCATATAGTTTAGGCAGAAATGAAGCACATTTGCACACAAAAGCATAAAGACTCTTGCATATAAACTTACGATATTTAGGCATGCTCAAGATCCCATAAGAGAGGCTAGAGATATACAATCTTTTATACTAAGTATACTATGGCGTCATTTTCTTAAACCAAAACGTGAGCAGCCCGCATTTGTAACATATTTTAATATTTAGAAATATATCCAATCAAGCTCTTCAAACACCAACTAAGGTTAAGTAATACCAATTGCAACCCGTGAATTAAAACAGAGCGTGTTTGCTAAAATAAAGAACTTGAACGGAGAATGATACTTTTATGTTTGAAATACAAATGATTTAACACTTTGCAAATATAGAAAAATACCTTCAAGTAGCCACCTATTCAAAGCAGAGAACGTACATTTCTATTCGAACAACTCAGAAATCAAGTTTTCAACAAATTACCAAGAGAGATTAACCTTAAAATAATATTAAACATCACTTCTTGAACAGCAGATTAGTAAGGAATCAGTAACTTCAATTGTTCTAAGCCAAACATCTACAAATTTCTTCTAGCCAAGCTAAAAAAAAAATCTGTCAAAACTTAATCCTACCAGTAGCTAATAAAATTCTTGCTCCAGATTCATTCTAGGACTGGAAAATCTACTAAAACAAACGCCAAAACTAATGTCTTCAACAACCTTAAACCTTAGTTAACCATCCAGATTAATCAAAATAAGGACACAGTCCATTTTTAGGAATCATGGGCACTTTCTAGTCTATATGTCCCAAACAGAAACTTAATCTCCAGGAAATAAAGATGGTATTTCCATAGTAAAGGTCAACATTAGCGCGCATTCGAACTTATGCTGCTTATACTCGTTTCTTACAGCGACTAAAGAAACTCGTCTTCTACTTAATTTCAAGCCACATAGGATAAGAACACATCCTAATGTCATAATTCTAGGAGAGTGAAAGATTTAATAATACAGATGAGAGGAGACCTATCCAACGTGAATTTAATTCATCTATGTACAACAGAAACATATATTCGCATAGCATGAATGATGGAACTGTAGGGGATCAATAAACTCGGGTTTTAGAAAACAAGCAAGGGTTAACATCATTCCTCTAAACAGTGCATAGAAACGAACAGAACAGGCATGATAATGGTCCTTGTTAAACCTTAATCAGATGAGTTTCAGACTAACTAATCATAGACAAAGACTAATGCCCACATACACGATTAACAGGCCATCCAATCTAAACTAACATATGATTAATCAAACAAATGTAAACTTAAAGTGCGAGATTAATCTAAACTTTCCCATAAAGCCAACACGATCACGGAACTAAACTAAACAGGACTAAACATGCCTAATACGACTAAAATAACTACATACGGACTAAGGCATGACTAAGCAGGAAAATCACGTAGATAGTTCAGGGCACTCAAACAAACACTTAGAATAAATCAAAGGCAAGAAATTTACCCGTTTCGGGTGCAGTGAACTGAGGTTGTCGGGGTTTCAAATCTACCCTCTTAAACTCGCGAACGATTTCGCAACTTAGATCGAAACAACCCAGAAATTCTTCTTTATCAGAAGTGTTCAAAAGTAAGCTAAAATGACTTCTCAAATCGTATGAAATTTGAGTAAGTTATCAACCCAAAAAGAAAATCCCCAATCCGTGTTCTCTTTTTTTTTTCTTTTTTCTTCTTTTGGCTGAGAGTTTAAGGCATTTATATAGGTAACAAAAATGACTAGGGTTTCTCGGATTCGAAATTTGGGCGGGATTTGGCTCCAAACAAAGGTTCAAGGAGCCGTTTGAATTCAAA
Source organism: Lycium barbarum (assembly GCF_019175385.1). NCBI lineage: Eukaryota > Viridiplantae > Streptophyta > Magnoliopsida > Solanales > Solanaceae > Lycium > Lycium barbarum. Next base: position 113,784,607 of record NC_083344.1, on the reverse strand, counting down.
AGTTGAATCTTTAAAGTTGATTTTTCAGAAAATTCAGAAAATATTTTTTGGCTATTTGTGTTGACCATATAGATTCTTGTGCGAAAATGGAATGGTCAAGATCTGCCATGGCTGAGGCAAAGCCTGGACCTTTCCTTGAAATGGAAAGAGAACGAAGAAGGACAAGAGGCGCGTCTGAGTTGGAAAGAAAGAAGTTTGGTTTTTTGTCTAAAATAGAGGAAGAGAGCAGAATGTTTTGAACGAAAAAAGGGTGGCTCGAAGTCTGCCATTGCTATGGTTGATATGGATCTTTGTTCAAAGAGGAAAGGGGTGAGGGAGACGATGAGAGAGTTGCAGCTGGTTGATTAGGTTTAGGATGGAATAGGGGGTGAAATGTATTGTGTTGGGCCGGGTCAGGCAGGAAATGGTGATGGACTGGGCTAGTGGACTGATTTGGGTCGATCGTTTTGGGCCATAATTTGGCTGGTTTAAAAGAGTTTCTGGGCTGCTGATGAAAGGCTTCATTTGGTCCATGATTTGGGTTCAATTTGACGAATTGGGTTGCAAATCATGGATCTTTTCCTCCTTCATTTTAATTATCCCTGGGATTTTAACTTAATAATTAGTACAATACATATTATGATAATTAATGATTAATATGTAGAAAATAAAGGGCTTGATAAAGTATAATTAATTTAACGAAAATAAAGTGATGACGAACCCTTTTGAAATTTGTGATAAAGTGATGCTAGTAATAGTGAAAAAATGAAAAATAACGATATTAATAGTGAAAAAAGTTTAGCTCGCCATTAAATTTAGAAGCCCGCAGAAATAAAAATAGGAATAAAGAAGGGACGAAATTGGGTGTCAATAATCTGTGTGACAATTTTTTTGCTCATTTGCTGACTCTTTACCTATTAGTTGTGTTCACTTTGAATTATGACATTGTCACGCCCCGAACCTGGGCCTAGATGTAACACGACACCTGGTGTCTGACTACATGTGACCGAGCGAACTAACTGGCTGCCTAAATCAACATGTGATACCAAAATATAACTGATTTATTAAAATAAAACTAACACATGCTAATTATTTGAAAGTCTAACTGAAATATCATAATGCAGAAATACCTAGACAATATAAAAATATCTGAAAGTAGCCAACATGGCTAAACCAAAACAACTGAACAACTGAGTATAACTGCCAATAGGGCTAACATATCAAATCTTGACTATCTGGACTGTGTCCATGAAGCCTTTAAGAATACTAAATAATATAGTTGTCTAAAAATTGAAATAGCTGGATAGCTGACAACGCCCCGAAGGAATCTGGGGCTTACCAATAGCTGATACGTGCACTCCTAAATATTTGAGTTGTCAATCTATATATCGTTGCCTGCATCGCGAGATGTAGGCCCCCAAGCAATACAAAGGAACATCAGCACATTTGAATTGTACTAGTATGTAAAGCAACTGAAGCAATACAGTACTGCAACTGAAACTGATAACTAATAACTGTAAACTGTGATAACAAAGGAAGTAGAGACATGAATACTCCCTGCTCTGTATCTGAATCATCTGTTTTATCTGTGTTTGTATATGTAGGGCCTCGACCCAATAATAAATGCACTCTATGTCCTCGGCCTAGTAGTGCGATAGTCAATGGCCTCGGCCAAGTATACATATACATAAGACTGTGCCCTTGGGCAAAATCACATATGTTCAATTATGGTTAATTAATAAAGAGTGAGACCATAACAACAATGAACAATATTGAACTGAAATAGACGTGCTAAACTGAAAACATTGATTGTTTCTGAGCATACTGAATTTCTAGATTGAGACTCATATGGTAACAATACATAAGTCTATAAAGATTAAGTGCTGAGTTCATGATATTTAAATTAATCACCATGAACGAATTTTGAAACTATAAGCCTATAAGATAACAGTTCTACAACTATTCAAGAAACTAGGGCTAAATTGTATTCTGCGTCAATTTACTGATAAGTATGAAGAATGAGGCGTAGGGAGAATCATGAACATTCCCTAACGTAGATAGTTAGCCTCACATACCTATAATCGCTTCAATTCAACGAACTAAACTCCTTTTCTAACGTAGAACACCAAAACTCTAGCTTTGAATCACTTGGGAAGGATTTATCTTGGAAATCCTATGTTCTGGTTGAAGAATCATGTTACTAATCATGAATAATTGTTGGAATTACTTAGAAATTGTTAGAGCGATCTTACCTTGACGTGAGAGGATTAGGAGAGGAGGAAAACGGCTGCTTAGGGCTTTAGAATGAAGTTGTAATGTCTAATAACTGAAATTTTGTGTTAAGTGTTGAATTTATAGCATGGGTCATTTTGGACCCCCTGGCTCGCCGAGCGCGGTCTATGGCTTGCCCCTGCCTCGCTTTGGGCCTCGCTCGGCGAGCTCCCTTGTCCATTTTACACTTAGACAATTTTCTGGACTTTTTCCCACTTTTGGACCCCTACCTCACTGAGCGCGGTCCAAGGCGAGCCGTTGCCTCACTTTAGGCCTCACTCAGCAAGCTCATCTGTCAGTTTTACTACAAGTCAATAGCATTTAGTAAAATGGGCATCACTCATAGCACAGAGCTCCGTTAGGGCTCCACAATATACTGTTGGAAAGCTATTTCAAGGGGCTACAAATTTCATGTTTTACATTTTCTCCAATTATTAACATATTTTCACTAAATATGGCTGGAAGGAAGACCTACAGAAAACTTAGTCAATTCTATCGAATCTGAGCACCCCTCTATTACTCATTTTGAGACGACCATAACTCCTTGATCGGGACTCCAATTGGACTAATCCTTATATGCCTAGAAAGGTATCTCTATGTACTACAACTTTCATTAAGGAACCTTTCCAAATTCCCAACAAATCAAGGTATTATGGTTGCCTAAACTAGGCCTCTTAACCACTTTCGCAAAACTTTCAAACCTTCGAATTTCCTCGGAAACTCTAATGATACGAGTCTAACCTTTGATTTATGATACGGGGTGTTACAATATCTCCCCCTTGGGATCATTCGTCCGCGAATGATGGGTTCTGTTAAACTATACTGACGTAAACATGTGTTCACCACTGTAATGAACGCATGAATGCTAATGAACTGAAAGGGATTGTTAAACTGAATCGATTACTGAATTGAATAACTATTAAACTGGCTGAATGAGACTCACTGAGTGACTACTAAGCTAACTGAATACTGGAAACATAGAACTATAGAGTAAAATCTAAATGGGAAGATAAATTACCTTCAACATTTTCTACTGACTCTTCAAAGAGATGGGCATATCTGGACTTCATGTCCTCTTCGGCTGCCCACGTAGCCTCTTCAACTTTCTGACTTCTCCACAAAACCTTTACTGAGGCTACCTCCTTAGTTCTTAACTTGCGAACCTGGCGATCCAGGATTGCTATTGGGACTTCTTCGAAAGTCAAACCATCTTTAATTGTTATGCTATCAGTCGGGATAACCAACGACGGGTCTCCGACACACTTTCTCAACATAGATACATAAAATACTGGGTGCACAGAAATCAAGTCATGTGGCAACTCCAGATCATAAGCCACTAGACCAAACCTTCTCATGATTCTATATGGTCCAATATATCTAGGACTAAGCTTTTCTTTCTTCCCGAATCTCATAACACCCTTCATAGGTGAAACTTTGAGAAAAATCCAATCATTAACTTCAAATTCTAGATCTCTCCGCCTCACATCTGTCTAAGACTTCTGGCTACTCTGAGCTGTTTTCAAACGTTCTTGAATTAACTTGACCTACTTCATAGCCTGATAGACCAAATCTGGTCCTAACAACTCTGCTTCACTGACTTCGAACCAATCAATCGGTGATCTATACCTTTGCCCATAAAGAGCTTCAAACGGTGTCATCCCAATGCTAGCATGATAACTGTTATTATAAGCAAACTCAATAAGGGGTAGGTGATCATCCCAACTACCTTTGAAATCAAGAAGACAAACTCTCAACATGTCCTCAAGGTTCTGAATGGTACGCTCTTCCTGACCATCTATCTGAGGATGAAGAGTTGTGTTAAGGTTCACCTTGGTACCTAACCCGTTCTGGAAGGATTTCTAGAAGTTCGCTGTGAACTGAGCACCACGATCTGAAATAATAAACACTGGGGTTCCATGCAATCTGACAATTTCATTAATATACAACTTGGTGTAAGTTTCTGCTGAATCTGTGGTCTTGACTAGCAAAAAGTGTGCCGACTTAGTAACCCGGTCAACGATCACCTAAATAGAGTTATGCCTCCTAGCTGAACGAGGTAGACCTTATACAAAGTTCATATTGATTATTTCCCATTTCTAGATAGGAATACCAATATTCTGAGCCAAACCACCAAGCCTCTGGTATTCGGCTTTCACTTGCTAGCAATTTGGACACTTAACCACAAAATCTGCTACATTCTTTTTCATATCGTTCCACCAATAAATCTCTTTAAAATCTTGATACATTTTCGTGAAACCTGGATGAATGGAATACCTGGAGTTATGAGCTTCTGACATAATTTGCTCTCTGAGCCCATCAATATCTGGAACACATAATCTGCCTCGATACCTCTAGGTACATCATCTCCCCTTTGTTCGAAAGCCGTCGTATGCTTGTGAATCCCCTCTTTCAGCTGCAATAAGTATGGATCTTCATACTGCTTCTCTTTAACTTCAACAACTAAGGAGGAAAGGGCTCTATTCTGACCAACCACACCGCCATCCTCAGAGTTCAAAAGTCGAACCCCAAGACTGGCCAAACGGTGAACTTCCTTGGTCATAATTTTCTTATCTGCATCATTATGAGCTAAACTTCCTATGGAATGCCGACTGAGAGCATCGGTTACAATATTAGCCTTCCCTGGATGATAGAGAATAGCCACGTCACAGTTCTTAAGCAATTCGAGCCATCTTCTCTGCCTAAGATTCAACTCTCTTTGCTTGAAAATATACTGCAGACTTTTATGATCGGTGAAAATATCCACATGCACTCCATGCAAGTAGTGCCGCCATATCTTAAGTGCAAAAACCACAGCTGCCAATTCTAAGTCATGAGTCGGATAATTCTTCTCATGAGTCTTAAGCTGTCTAGATGCATAAGCAACAACCTTACCATGCTGCATTAAAACACATCAAAGACCAACTCCCGAAGCATCGCAATAAACAACGAACCCCTCGGTTCCTTCTGGTAGTGTCAAAATTGGAGCAGAAGTCAATCTCTTCTTCAACTCTTTGAAACTTTGTTCACATGCATCCGACCACTGAAAAATAACCTTTTTCTGAGTTAGCTTCGTTAACGGAGCTGAGATAGAGGAAAAACTCTCTACGAACCGCCTATAATAACCTGCTAGACCCAGAAACTTCTGACATCTGATACTGATGTGGGTTTGGGCCAATCCTTTACGGCATCAATCTTATGAGAATCAACTTTAACACCTTCACCTTAGATCACATGGTCTAAGAACGCCAGTGACTTAAGACAAAAATCACACTTTGAGAATTTTGCAAAAAGTTCGCGATCCTTAAGGGTCTGCAACACTATTCTGAGATGTTCAGCATGATCAGCTTCACTATGGGAATATACCAAAATATCATCAATGAAGACAATGACGAATAAATCGAGATAAGGCTTGAAGACCCTATTCATTAAATCCATGAAAGCAGCTGGCACGTTCGTCAACCCAAATGACATAATAAGAAATTCAAAATGACCATAATGGGTTATGAAAGCGATCTTCAGAATGTCAACTTCCTTAACTTTTAACTGATGGTAGCCTGATCTAAGATCAATCTTGGAATAACATTGGGCACCTTGAAGTTGGTCAAATAAGTCATCTATTCTGGGAAGAGGGTATCTGTGCTTAATAGTGACTTTGTTCAACTTGCGATAGTCGATGCACATGCGTAAGGAACCATCTTTCTTTCGAAAAAATAGGACTGTCGCACCCCAAGGCGAAACACTGGGCCTATTAAATCCCTTGTCGAGAAGATCTTTTAACTAGGCCTTTAACTTTTTTAACTCCGTTGGAGCCATTCTGTATGGCGGAATAGATATCGGTTGAGTGTCGGGAAGTAGGTCAATTTCCCTATCGGGAGGGACTCCGAGTAGGTCATCTAGAAAGACTTCTGGAAACTCACTGACAACTGGTACTAACTGAAAAGTCAGATTCTGGGCATCTACATCCCTGACTCGGACTAAGTGGTAAATATACCCCTTGGAAATCATCTTTTTGTCTCTAAGGTAGGAAATAAATCTACCCCTAGGTGCTACTGAATTACCCTTCCATTCTATAAGTTCATCGGGAAAATCAAAGGTTACTGTTTTGGTTCTACAACCCACTGAGGCATAACAGGACTCTAACCAATCCATGCCCGTGATTACGTCAAAGTCTACCATCTCCAATTCTATTAAGTCTACTATGGTGCTACGGTGGTAGGTTAACACTGGACAATACCTATAGATACATCTAGCTATAACTGATTTCCCAACTGGCATGGATACTTCGAAGGGTTCATACAATTGTTCGGGTTCTATCCCAAATTTCTTAGCAATGTAAGGGGTTATAAGATAGAGTGGATCCTGGGTCCATAAGAGCAAATGCATCCAAAAGTGAAGACTGTTAGCATACCTGTGACAATATCTCCACGAGCCTTTATATCCTGACGACCTGATAGTGCATATAGACGGTTCTGACCAACGCCATATTGTCGGGCTTTGCTGCCCCGCGACCCTGCTGGGCTTGGGAATTTTGGGGAACCGCTGAATTGGTAGATTGAGCTACATTTCCCCCAGTATTCTGTCTTGCACATGGGAAATCCTTTAGATAATGGCCCTGCTGACCACACCCAAAGCAACCACCCATGCCTGAACGGCATGCTTCCGGGTTTCTCCTCCCACACTTGCTGCAAGTAGCAAGAAACTTAAACTAGATGATAAAAGAATGTTTGTGGTTAAGATGATAATAGGGTGCCAAAAGACTTTGGATTGTGGTTCATTCAAGATTTTACAATGGTTTATAATCCATTATACTATTGTTCTTTGTTGGTATTTTATTATAACATTCTTGTGAGATCACTATATTGATTTTAAAAGATGATTTATTAATGAATTAGATGCAAGCATTGATTCAATAATTAATATCACTATGTTGATTTTAAAAGACGACTTATTAATGTTGAGAATAAAAAATAAAGTACTTAAATTTAGGACTTTAAAATTGACTAAAATTTTAGTTATTAAATTCCTTTCTTATTGAACTAGGTCATAAGTCCTAAAATTTAGAACTTAAGAATTGACTAAAGTCTTACCTTATTTAAACCAAGTCCTTATAACTTTTTTTTTTTTTGGTTTGATTAGTCCGGTATGTTTGGTTCATATATGTTTATTACTCTCATTTGTTAGATATCTTGAAAAATGATACGCCCAAATTACACCTTTAATAGTAGGAGTAAGTGATTGCTGTTAAATATAGAACCCAACAAGGTTAGGATCGATCCCCACAGAGAATACAATAAAGAACTATATTCGTTAAGTGTAACGCTTGACTCTTAATCTATTTTTCGAGGGAAGGGGAGTATAATAATGTTTGATTTTGGTCTTTGACCATTGCGTCTAGGCTTTGTTAATATGAGATTTAAATATTTGGAAGTCGAACTAAATTTGTTGTTCCAATGGAAAGTAATGCACTTGGGTATCGCTTCAACCCATTCATATACATAAATGTATTGGACCAAGGGTTCACTTAATTCTTGCCAAAAATTTCCAACCACATTAGCAAATTTCATTTTAAGCTTTTTCAAGCCTTAGAATGTTTTATATGAGAACACCCATTTAGTCTCAACTAGCTTTCCTATTCCTAGCTCAAACAATCAGATGGATATAACATCCCAAATTATTGCTATTAACTCTTTTCCTAACCTCTATTGTCTTTTCCAAGCAAAGTAATGGTATTTAGGCACATAATGTTGTACACCATCACAAGACATTGAAGCTTGAAGAATTAATAGGAAACACCTTTAACATATAAATGGAGTATGAGTATGAAACCTAAACACATAACTAACACATTTGGTCCCACAACCTTAGTTAATGGGTTTAGCCACTAATAGTCATTAAAAGTAAAGTAATAGCATAAAGAGTATTCATAAAGTTTACAAAAGTATTAAATGGAGAAAATGACAAAACTAGAGAATCTCTTAAAAGCTTCAACCACCAATAATAAACAAGCTCCACAAAAAGACAACTTCAGAAAATGTAGAATAATGAATCCAAAACCTTAGAATTATATTTATAGACTTGCCAAAACGGGAACAATTTCTGGACAAAAATACCCCTGCGCGTCTGATGCTAATCGCATCTGGTGTCGCATGTGCTACCTGCCAGTCACAGCACTACAAGAGAACATGGAATTAGCTATGGCATTTATCGATAATCCCTAGCTAATTCGTCGCTAAATAGTTCCTCGCTAATTAGATTTTTTTATAATTCGTCGCTACTCCGTAGCTAAATGATATTAGCATGGGATTTTGCTGTTTAGCTACGAAATTTTGTCCGTCGCTAATTTCATGTTTTCTTGTAGTGCAGGTTACACCAAAAGTTTCGCAGGTTGTGCATATGCAAGCAGTTGTGGTGCAGCACATGTTGCAGCAAGTGCGGCTCGCATGCTCCACATGCGGCTCGCATGTGCTGCACCAACGATCTTCAGTTCTTCAATATCTCTGTCATCGTTTGCTGCAGTACCTGCGACTCGCAGGTGGTGTTCTGGTCTAATTTGGCTTGTATTGCTTCATATTGCCTCATGTTGCTTCCAACACCTGTTATTCTACACATCAACACAAAAACACGAAAAGTGACATAAAAAATACTTGAGGATTCACAAAAGATTAAGCAATTGGCATCAAATGTGCCGTAATTTCACGGCACGTCAAACAATTCATTGGACAAACCATATAGGTGTACACTTCTATTTGATTGATAACGTACATAATTTTTTTTTTAAAACAGAAAAGCAAATAAAAATCATTGTGTATTACCAAAAAATTCGTTGTAGAGTTCAAATAAAATTGTAAGATTAAATATTTAAAATTTTGGATGAACTAATATTAAGACTTTGGACCAATAAAAAATAAACTTTCGTTAATGTTGAGAATAATTAAATTTCTAAATAAACTAATTAGCAAAGAATATAATTTAATTTTTTTTGGGAATGACAAAATATAAAAATATATTATTTTATTATGTAATTCAGGTGTAAAAAAACAATTTCAAACAATTCACATAATATAATTCAAGAAATTTTAGGTTTATTTTAATCTTTGTAACTTGGTGAAGATGTGCAATATAATGATATTTTTACCGCTTCACTATGATTAATAACAACGCAAACCATTTTTTTTGTTTGATAGGCAAAGGAGTCATACTACTATGGGAGTTAATAGCCTGTTTGGCCAAGCTTATTTTTCCTCTAAAAGTATTTATTTTTTGAATAAGTGCTTATTTTAAAAAAAGTGAGGTGTTTGGCCAAACTTTTGGGAGAAAATAAGTATTTTTGGAGAGTAGCAGAAGCAGTTTTTCAGAAGCTAAAAAAATAGATTTTTGTTCAAAAGCACTTTCTTGAAAAGTACTTCTGAGAAAAATACACTTAAAAACACTTTTAAAAGCTTTGTCAAACACTAATTGCTGCTCAAAAGTACTTTTTAAATTAATTGGCCAAACATAAACTGCTTTTAGTCAAAAATACTTTTTTGAAGAGTACTTTCGGAAAAAATACTTTTTAAAATAAGCGAATTTTAGAAGCTTGACCAAACAGGCTATAAATCCCCATATACATGACTTACATAAAAGAAGGCCTAATAATATGTTGCTTGCAACAAAGTGTCAGTTTTCCATACATAATATGCTTTGTTTTCTCCATAAACTTATAAAAAATTAAAAAAAATATTAATTAACCTTTTTATTCTTTAAAAATTAATTTCATACTGAACAAAATTATAATTTAATATTTCTGTAATAATTTAGAACTTTAAAATCAACTGAAATTTTTATTGTTATCCTTATTTGGACTATGTAATTAGTCAAGGACACCAAAATCGATTAACATTTACTTATCAGTTCTTCCTTATTTGAGCTATATAACATAACTATAATACTTTTCATAAGATTTATCTTAATATTTAGGACTTTGAAATTAATAAAAATTTGTTTATTAAATCCTTCAATATTCAATTTATGTAGGATGTATTACTTAGAAATTAGGATTTTAAATTGATTTTAAATTTAATTAACTGTAATTAAAATTTTAATTAGTTTTAAGATCCTAAATATTAACCTTTGAACTATATACATGAATTAATACAATTTAATTTCGTATTATATTTGAATGAACTACTTTCCTACTCAAACAATGAATTTAACTATTGTGTCAATCTAATAATATTCATATTCATCATTTAAGCAATATTGCATTTATTTTAACGTATTTTATTGTGTTCACAACAATTTATTCTTCTTGTATTCGTCTTATATTGATTAACGCGATGAACATATGCAGCGCACATACAAATACTATATAACTGATTCAACTAAACTTATCATCTTGACATATTCAGAAGATATTGAATTCAGCTATTGTGTTAATATAATAACTTTTATTTCTGCTATTTAACAAACATTGCATTTAGTAAAATGTTTTTCGATAATATTTTTCCTTCTTGTATGCATTTATTATTAATTAACGCGATGAACACATGCAACACAAGTACGATAGAACTAGTTTATTTAAATGTGTCAAGACCGAATCTCATATTTGTCTTATGAGGTCCAAATTTCGAAAGGTTTGAAGTCCAAGCAATGTTGATGTCTGATGATGTTTGATCTTTCTGAAATTTCTTTTACGCGTGGGGTGGTTGAGGTGCCTTTAATTATAGTTCCCAACGAGACAAACCTTCAATTTGGTTCCTCTATAATTTTTTCTATTGACTGGAGTCGTGCATGTGGAAGTTTCTCTAATTAATATTCTTCTTTCCTCTTTGGTCTTTCGACAGTGCAAATTTAAGAAGTGTCATGATCAATGACGAAATCAGTAATTTTAATAAGAAAATTCAAAAAATGTAAAATTGCACAAAGAGTGAAATCAGTGAATACATATACTAAGCTAATATTTATATTTGGCTATCAAGAGGATTCAAAAATTTATATTTACTAAAGTAACTACTCCATCCTTCCTATATTAACTGTCGTTCTAGTATTTTTCACTTCTTTAAGAAAATTAATATACAAAATATGATTTACTAAATTGCCTCTATTTAAAAACAATCAATTGCAATATTTGATCTCCTTTTTCATTTTCCCAATTGTTCCTAGTTGGTGTGCTTTCTCTCTATTTCTCCATTCTTTCCATTTTCCGAAGTTCCATATATGAATACCAAAAGATAAAATTTATTTATCTATTCATAAAAAATAAAAAGTATTAATGTCAAAAGAAAATATGATATTCATGTTAAGGCTGTAAAGCTAGCCTGGTCTATTTGATTGCTTCTTTGTACTATTAGTTCATATTTTTTGCATAAAACAAACCTAAAAATTTGTGTGGTTAGAGATTATTTCATTAAGGCTACATATGTAAATTTAAAGTTAGATTATTACTAAATATAAAAACGTATCATTCTTGTTTGGACTGATTAAAAAGAAAAGAGTATCACATAAATTGAGACGGAGAGAATAACACATTATGATTAGGACAGCACATGGGGTTCCCCATATAATATTGGCAGGCATTGAGTAAGAAGATTAAAGGAGAACAAGGATTAAGCAACTTATAATATAACAACTCCGCTTACAATTTATCAAATGTGTCAAGGCCGAATCCCATCTTTGACTCATGAGGTCCTAATTTCAAACAATGTTTATATCTAACGATGTTTGCATGGCTGAGGTGCCTTTAATTAGTTTCCAACAAGACAAACCCTCAATTTAGTTCCTGATAGTTTTTTCTATTGACTAAAGTCATGCATGTGGAAGTCTCTCTCTAAATAATATGCAGTCTCTCTCTAATTAGTATTCTTCTTTCCTCTTTGGTCTTTCGATAGATTCAATAGTCTTACTACATCTATGCTGAAATTTAAGGAGTGTCATCATCAGTGACAAAATCAGTAATTTTAAGCAGAAAATTCGAAAAATATAAAATTGCTCAAAGAATTAATATATACATATATAGTAAAGCGAATATGTATATTTTGCTTTCACTAGGATTCAACAATCTATATAAACTAAATTAACTACTCTGTCCATCCTACTTTAACTGTCATTTTAGCACTTTTCATTTCTTTAAGAAAAATAATAAATACAAAATATAATTTACTAAATTGCCTCTATTTAAAAACAATAAATTGCAATATTTGATCTCCTTTTTCATTTTCCCAATTATTCCAATTTGGTATACTTTTTCTATACTTTTTCTCTATTTCTCCTCCTTTCCATTTTCCAAGGTTCCATATAGGGTGACCAAAAGATAAAATTCATTTATTTATTTCACGAAAAATAAAAAGTATTAATCAATAAAGAAAATATGATATTCATTTTAAGGATGTAAGCTGGCCTAGTCCATTTGATTGCTTCTTTGTATATATAGTTCATATTTTTTGCCAAAAACAAATCATAAAAATTTGTGTGGCCAGAAATTATTTTATTAAAGGTAAGTAGGTAAATTTCAAGTTGAATTATTGCTAAATGTAAAAATGTATCATTTTTTTAGACTGACTAAAAAAGAAAGAGTGTCACATAAATTGATATGGATGAAGTAAAACATTATTATTAGGACCGGACATGGGTTCCATAGATAATGTTGGTAGGCATTCCGTAAGGAAATTGAAGTAAAACAAGGAATAAGCAACTTATAATACAAAAGCTCCACTTACAATTTATCAAAATGTGTCAAAGACCAAATATTTCATATTTGTCTTATGAGGTCCTAATTTCGAAAGGTTTGAAGTCCAATCAATATTGATGTCATGTTTGATGTTTCTGAAATTTCTTTTATGCGTGGGATAGTTGAAGTACCTTTCATTATTCTCCAACAAGATAAACCCTCAATTTGATTTCTCTGTAGTTTTTTCTATTGACTTGAGTTGTACATGTGGATGTCTGTATCTAATTAATATTCTTCTTTCCTCTTTGGTTTTTTGGTAGATTCAATAGTTTTACTACATCTATGTGGAAATTTAAGGAGTGTCATAATCAGTGACTTAATAGTAATTTTAATAAGAAAATTCGAAAAATGTAAAATTTCACAATGAGTGAATACATATACTAGAGTGCATATGTATATTTGGCTGAAAGAGGATTCAACAATTTATATATATTAAAATAACTACTCCGTCCCCCCTATTTAGATTGTCGTTTTAGCACTTTTCATTTCTTGAAGAAAATAATAAATAGAAAATACAATTTACCAAATTGCCTCTATTTAAAAACAATCAATTGCAATATTTTGGTCTCGTCTTTCATTTTCCCCATTGTTCCAATTTGATGTACTTTTCCTATTTGGTGTACGTTCTCTCCATTTCTCGTTCTTTCTATTTTCCATGGTTCCATATATGGTTACCAAAAGATAAAATTCATTTATTTATTTCAAAAAATAAAAGTACTAATCACAAAATGAATTTAGAATATTCATTTTAAGGCTGCAAAACTAGCCTAGTCCATTTGATTTCTTCTTTGTATTATTAGTTCGAATTTTTGCCAAATCAGGGCTAATCCTTATTTAAAGGAATTTATTTGGTGTCAAAATTTTAGGAGACGATATTTAGGACTGATTGGCTACAGTGGAAACATATATTCATCATTTTGAGTTTTGACCATAATTTAGGACACTTTTAATTAAATAAATCCCAACCTTTGATATTTAAACGAGGTAATTATCACATTATCCACATAGAAATTTGAGGGAATTGAAAGAGTCCAATGAAAGGCACCACAAAGACATGGAATACGCAACTAATTGAAAGAGTCCAATCAAGATCCACTTTTGACTTTTCAAAAGATAAAGACAGCACCACCTTTTTTTCCAGTGAGGTCCTACTTCAGACATTTCAGTCCAAAATTTGATTAGGACTGCATATTTAATTTCTTGGTTAAATATTCTCTCTGTACTATAGTACTCAGTTTTCTGTTGAGTTGAGTTGACACTTAGTCTTTCTACTTTTCCTTTTTCTCTTTGATGGGCCTAAGCAAAGTTGAACCGATTAGGAATTGCTGTGCTCTTAGTGGAGTAGTATTTTTTGTTTTCCTTCTTTTTTCCACTTGCTGGATTAGGAATTGGAACGCAATATTAAAGGATGAATTATAAGCCCTTGTTTTGTACTAGGATAAGAGATAAATAATATTGGGATTATTTATCCCAACCTTTGATATTTAAACGAGGTAATTATCACATTATCCACATAGAAATTTGAGGGAATTGAAAGAGTCCAATGAAAGGCACCACAAAGACATGGAATACGCAACTAATTGAAAGAGTCCAATCAAGATCCACTTTTGACTTTTCAAAAGATAAAGACAGCACCACCTTTTTTTCCAGTGAGGTCCTACTTCAGACATTTCAGTCCAAAATTTGATTAGGACTGCATATTTAATTTCTTGGTTAAATATTCTCTCTGTACTATAGTACTCAGTTTTCTGTTGAGTTGAGTTGACACTTAGTCTTTCTACTTTTCCTTTTTCTCTTTGATGGGCCTAAGCAAAGTTGAACCGATTAGGAATTGCTGTGCTCTTAGTGGAGTAGTATTTTTTGTTTTCCTTCTTTTTTCCACTTGCTGGATTAGGAATTGGAACGCAATATTAAAGGATGAATTATAAGCCCTTGTTTTGTACTAGGATAAGAGATAAATAATATTGGGATTAAATTTGAGATGAATTTATTTCACGTTTAGTTAGGATGAACTTGAGGTATTATTAATCCCTGAATTGGTTATCCTAAGATTATAGTGTTATTTTTATCCCTGTTGGGGATGGAATACTAATTTCAGGATAACTAATCCTCGAATAATTAATTTTGGATAACTTGTTCCCCAACCAAATGACCCCTAAAGGTGTGTATCAAGAAAACCGACAGACCTCACCAATCCGACAATCCGAGTTAAACCAGAAAATAAATCCGATTAGTGGTTTGGTTTGACTTGGTTTGATATTTGAAGCCATAATTGGTTTGGTTTGGTTTGGTTTTAACTAAAAAAAGTCAAACCGAACAAAACCAACCCGACATTACATGTATACAATTTAAAAAAAAATTATTCATAAAGGTATTTATTTATAATGTAATTTATAATTTCTCAAACTTGCTCATAGTTTTTTGTCTATTAACATATTATTTCAAGCTTGAACTTAAAATTCTAAATGGTCTAATAAGTTTATAGATCATAGATATTAGTAACTCAAATAAAGTTCAATATCAAAACCAAATCAATACTAATGCTAACAAAAGAAAATCAATTCTAACACTAGGAATGACAATAATCTTGGATATCTATTCTTTAGTTTGCATACATTTAACAATGAAAATGCATAACTTAATTTTATTTTTCTTTAATATTTAGTTAGTCATGTAATTAATACTTATTAGTCGTACTTATCTTATCATGACTTAGCACTTTTAGATTATGATCATTTTAATTATGGATTCTTAGGTAAGGTAATTTTTTAAGAAAATAACGGGCATTTGACTTGGCATAAAGTTTAAGAAAAAAAGAATAGTTTTTAATCTTGTGGTCTAAAACAGGCCAACGAAATTTTTGTGGCCAGAAATCATTTCATTAAGGATAAAAGGAATATTTTAAAGTCAAGTTGTTTATAATTATCGAAAGGTGTCATTCTTTTTTGGACTGACAAAAAAGGAAAGAATGTCATATAAATTGAGATGGATGAAATATTATTTAACAATTAATGTCACCGAGGGGCAATTTTGGAGCAATACATAATTTTACCATTTAAATCAACTTTCGTTAAAAAAAATCAAAAAGAAGGGAGGTAAACATAATATCTCAAACCACAATAGAAGTGTGTGTTACGAAGACAAATTTAGAGGGAGGTCTCTAAAATTTTCCCAATTATAAACTCTGTATATTTTCCAGTGTTCCCCATTTTTCTCGTCTAGGCCATGAATACGACATTTAAGAGTGGCTGAAAAATTTATCTTGGTAATTTTTCTTTCAATTCAGCGACCAAATCCCACTTATTCTCTTTTAATCAAGAAATCCACGATATGGTCAGTAACTCATGGTCTAAAACTCAATAAAAAATCGGTTTGTCTGTCTATATCCTTCTCTACCTAAATATCCGGCTTCCGTCTGTAGCTAAATTCGACATGTGACATGCATCAAATTCACACATCAAGCACTATGCTCTTACCACTAGAACAAAACCCTAGGGCCGGCTTGGTATGTAATCCTAGTGAATTTAATGGACCTGCTGGACTAGAAGCTTCTCAAGCTTAAGCACTTTAGTTTCTAGTTACATACCAACATCTTAGGGCTAACATAAGATCCGTGTAATGACCTCTGAGTCATTAATAATAAATTAGACTAGAAACGACATCATTTGTTCTTTTAATTAATCAGTTCGTTAACGAAATTAGGGACATCATTTAAAAGTTAGTTAAGTGATCGTGCGGCTCAGACTAGAAGAGAATGGAGGGCGCAGATTGCTTGATGGAGCCAAGTATAAGTACTCCCAAAATACAGATGAGGAAAATGTAAAAATTTGATAAATCTCTCACCCTTATCTCGTGTTCTTCTTCTCTCCTAAGACCCCAGATTCTTTTTTCTCTCTCTCTCTTCTGAATTCCCTTCTTCCCAACCAATTTTGTTACTTTGTATCTTCTCTAAGTGACTGGAAATCATTATCAAGTTACAGATCATGTTTTAAGCTTCAATATGCTTTCCATTTCAGGTATGTTATCTAATGGACCTGGAATGGCCGAGTTGATTAATTGGGCTGAATTAGTAGTTGTTATAGTCTATTTTAGTCGAACTATTAGAATTTGGGTTGTATTGAGTACTGTGATTGAGTTTATTGAAATTTTGAGATTATTAAGTTGTAATTTGACTATTGAATGCATTGAGCATTGTGGAGGTGACTAATTAGTTGATAAATCTATCTCGAAACTTTTACAATCAGCTCAAAAACCTACTGGTTTAGGTAAATATCTAAATGTGTTCTTGGAGAAATCATTTTTGTTGGAGAAACTATGCGTTCTTGGATCTGCGCCAAAGGCTCCAAATTGTTTAGACTTAACTAGATTGAAAAATGATGTTCGACCTTATTAGGAACGTCATTCTGCAGAATATATGATTCATTCTCCTTTAAGTTCTTTATTCAGGAGTGGTGTAGCTAACGAGACCAATGCAATTATTATATATCTCTTGGCATCCTTTACGTGTTCTATTAAAAGAAGTGAGTACTTTTTTTTATAAAAACATCCATATTTACATAAAAGTCGATCTCTCCATGTTATCTCTCTTAGTTGTCGTGGATGGTCGTTGGATTGCCTATCTTGTGAGCGCTAGATTAGACCATTTCTTTTAGAAAGTGGCACTTATCTTGGAATGGACTAAAATAGAAAATAGGACACTTAAATTGGAATGGATGGAGTAATAATACTATAGCAGAGAAAAAAGAAAGAGGGGATCATAAAAGAGATTAACCCTTTTCGATATTTTCTACATAAAAAAAAATGCTAGAGCAAGTGTAAAGAAGCCTTGATTGAATGGATTCTGCAAAGAAGTACAAATAATCATGTTGATCTCCTGTATAGAAGGGAGGTTGTCCAACTCTGCAATCTTGACTAATTTTTTGCAATTTTCAAGTGAAACTTATTCAAGACATTCCTAGGAACTAATTTCAGTCATCTCCCATCTTCATTTAATCGAATCAGAATGATCCATCACTGCCGGCAAGGATGTAACTTTACCTTGTTTGTCTAAATATAACAGATGAACCCCTATCTTCTTTACTGTAATTTCTGTACCCCACTCACTAATTTGTATCTTGTCTCCAGCTTTGATCTGCCCATAAAAAGGTGTCTGTAAGGAAGATATGTATTGTACACATGATAGCTCTACATTTCCACCAGGTATTGCACGATCATAAGGCCAGTAGTAGCTTCTTGAAGATTTGTTTTTAGAAAAACTAAACCCGCCCGGAGAGACTGTTTTGACAAACTTGCGAGCACACCAGGCAATCATTCCTAAAAACTGATACTCCTTATTGTGTGTGGGTGGCATAGTAAAGCAAATAGATGAAGTTGTTACTTGATTTTGGCACCATTCTGGAACCTCTTTGCATTGGGGATAAATATTTAACCCCTGCTTCATCACACGAATTGATACAAGATTATTAATATGATAGTAGATGAAGAGAGAGAGAGAGAGAGAGAGAGAGAGAGAGAGAGAGAGAGAGAGACTAACCCGATTTCGATCTTTTCTGCATGGAAATGCTAGAGCACGTGCACTAAAGAAGCCTTCGTTGAATGGATTCGGCAGAGAACTACAATTAAGCATGTTGAGCTCCTCTATATAAACTGGGAGATTGTCCAACTCTGTAATCTTAACCAAGTTCTTGCAATTTACAAGTTCAAATTTCTTAAGATTTTCTAACTTAGATACTGATGGGAGTGTTTGAAGATTCTCACAGTCACTCAATTTCAAGGACTCCAAGCATCCTAACTTAGAAAAGTTAAAGGGTAGACACTGGAAATTGTTGCCACTCAAATCTAAAGAAAGTAAGGAGGATAAACTCCCAATATCCCTAGGAATATCTTCCTCAGACAAACCACAATATGTAATGCTTAACTGCGAAATAGAAGTTGACAAGGATTGTACGCGATGGACTTTTCTTTGAAAAAAACTCCTGTTTGCCTCTTCATTTTGACCTCCCACTTCCAAAATTACAAGATCTCTTAGCAGTTCAATAGATCTGGGCAATTGTTTTATACCTGTATAAAGTGCCAAAAGTTTTTTTAGACTTTGCATATCTCCAAGGTCAACTGGCAGTGCATGTATAGATGAGCAGCTTCCAATGTTTAAGTTTTCAAGGGATTTTAGCTGACATATGTTGCGCGGAAGATCTGTAAGCTTTTTGCAACCATTCAAATCTAGATCAATTAGTCTGTCTAAATTTCCAATTGATTGATGGATCTCCTTCAGACTTGAGCAACCACGAAGCCGCAAAGTCTCAAGGCTTTGTGAACCACTGAAGTTTGGTGTTCTTTTAAGGCGCTTGCAATAAGAGAGATCCATATTCTTCAAACTTTTACAATGCTACAAGCAAACAAGATATACTTTCAAGTTAGATTTTCTTTCACCAGTTGCTATACTAATACATTATACATATGAAACTGTAAATTTGAGTAACAAACCTTCAAATTCAATCCAAATTCTTGGATATTACTCTCTTTCATATCTAGAACTACTAGTTTCTCAGCTGGAAATTTTGATGGTATACACTTTAAAGGACATTTTAGCCACGACAACCATCTGAGCTCCTTGGACAACAGCTCAAAATCTCCACTAATATGTAATTCATCAATTATAAGCACCCTAAGATTTTTCATTTTCTTAAATGCTTTGGTGCTTAAGCTCACTCCACTTAATGCCAGTCCTTCCACCTTCAGTACTTCTACCTTTTCAGAACCCTGATTTGGTAAAAAAGAAAAGCTCCTTAAGATCATGTTATGTCCCAGAAATTAAGAGAGAAAAATGCTTTATACAAATTGAAGGGCAAAGAAAGTGAATACATTTTCCCTCATGGAAAATGAATTTACGCATCAGAAGATGTAAAAAAATGTAAAATTGCTCAAAAAGCAAGATAAGACTCTTCAAATATTAGCTAACAGCATTAAGTAAGAAAAATAAAAAGATTAACAAAGAGGACAACTAACATCAAGACACCTGATAGTATAGTATGAGACACCTGGTACCAATTTAGATATAAATTAGACTATGTTTAAAGAATATTTGCCTATATAGTTCTAAAAGTAATAACATCAACGCTGATCGTCATTAAATATAATATCGTATACAAAATAAACAGAAGATAAAATAGGTGAATTTTCTTTGGTAATTTTTCCTTTTCATGAGTTATTTAGACTTAGCAAATGCTCATCTCTAGTTTACATGGGTTGGCAAACAACTAGAAATAACTTACTAAC
The DNA here is from genome assembly GCF_019175385.1 of Lycium barbarum. Lineage (NCBI taxonomy): Eukaryota > Viridiplantae > Streptophyta > Magnoliopsida > Solanales > Solanaceae > Lycium > Lycium barbarum. The sequence goes on along the minus strand of NC_083344.1, from coordinate 113,764,377 downwards.
CAAATGAACTGAATTCTTGTGGTGACAACAGAAATTATGAGTAATAGAAAATTAAAATGAAACAAAGAAGGTATAACCAAGATAAAGATAAAGATTTTACTAACTTTATTTCCTTGTAGAACGTCATGGACTGCTTGTGGGCTAAACAATCTGCTTCGTTTTCCAGGGTCTCGGGGTGATTCCATGCGAACGATTTCTCTTCCCATATCTCGGACCAGATCATGCATCACTAACTGATACATATCCCTTTGGAGCAAGCATTTTCGGACCAAAGTTGAAATTGCACTTTCAGAATGAAAACCACATGCATTTAATGTTTTGGTAACTTCATCCTTGTAAAACCAATGAAAAATGCACGCAATATCAAGGAAAACACTCTGAGTATCATCATCAAGTCCATCAAAGCTTATCTTGAGAATCTCATGGATATCACTATGAGGAATTGCTTTTAGCTTTTCAAATTCAAATCTCCATTCTTCTGCGCATCTTCCTTGCAAATGTGAACCCAATGTCGCAAGAGCTAATGGTAGACCACTAGAATATTTGATTATGTCTTGGGCCAGCTCAACATATTCTTGTGGTGGAAAAAGATGGTTAAAAGCATGCCAACTAAAAAGTTGCATAGCTTCATTGTCATTTAATAGTTTGGCCTCGTATCTCTCATTTGCTCTAAGCCCACATAGCAAATGCTTGTCTCGGGTTGTAATAATTATGAGACTACCTGAACCAAACCAACTTCGATCTCTTGCTAAGGCATGCAATTGTCTCATGTGGTCCAAATCATCAAGAACTATTAGAACCTTTTTTGACTCAAATCTTGTTTTGATTAGTTTGATACCTTCAGCAACATTGTTAATTTCAAAATCCTTATTTTTGAGAATTTGACGAAGAAGTTTCTGTTGCAGCTTGACCAGACCATTAGATGGTGCTTCAGCTTCTGATCTAACATTCGATAAGAAGCAACTACCATCGAAGTGTCGAAATATTCGATTGTAGATAGCTTTTGCCAGAGTTGTTTTCCCTATACCACCAACACCATACATACCAACCATGTGAACTTCATCTTCACATTCATTTTGCAACAACAAATCTATCTCTTTGACACGAGTATCTAGTCCAACTGCGTGCCAAGCAATATCCAGAGGTGTCTGGTTGAGCACTTGTAGGACTTGTTCAATAATATTCTCGATAAATTTAAATTCATACCTAAAAAATTTTAGCAATAAGAAAACAGTATAATATCAACAATAACTAATAATGGAAAAAAAAAACTTTCGCGTAACATAGATTATATATATGAGTTTTTATGAGTTTGCTTCACAATGTATAAAGTAGGATCAAGAAACCGTACCCGTTAGCAACATTTTGCAAATCCCATCCAGATAAATTTGCAGCTTCAGTAAGTGCAGCCGTCCACTTCTCCGTTCTTTCAGTCCCAAATCGTTCCTTGTGTTTAGCCAAAGCTTCACCAAAGCACCCTGTTTGCTTGCGCACTTGAGAAGGATCAACATCATAGAAAATAGGCAAAACTACCTCCTTTAACTTATGTTTGCATTCGAGAATCTTAACAAGTTCATCAAGACACCAACTAGAGGAAGCATAATTTCTTGAGAAAACAACAATTGAAATCCTGGACTCTTCAATTGATTTCTCTAGCTCCCTTGAAATCACCTCGCCCTTTCTCAACTCCTCATCATCTATGAAGGTATTAACTCCAACTTGACACAATCTGGAATAAAGATGACCAGTGAAGGTTTTTCGGGTATCTTCACCTCTGAAACTCAAAAATACATCATAGTTCCAATGGGGTGAGTGAGAGAACTGGGAAGCAGATGAATCTCCCTGAATAATACATTGAGTATCCATTGGATGAAATGTTTGATGAGATGCAAGAATGGTTGGATGTTTAGCTGATCACTGAAGCTGGTAAATATATAGCTGCATAGCTTATGGTTTCATCGTGGAGGGAAAGATTGACCCATTCAACCCAATAGTTAATACTCCCTTTATACGACGGTTTTACTATTTGGGGAGTAACACTGTTCTTTCTTTAACTACAAAATTTGTTTGGAGTCGAGTGCTAATACTTGCTTCAAAGCTGCAATAATCGGGGGTGGCTTGATTATAAGGTTAATAAAGCAATGCTTGAGGCTCCAATTTTTTTTTTTTGGGCCTCATTTTTTCTTAAAGATGTGTTTTATATATATAATTGTTGTCTCAGTAGAAATAAGTTTTTAAAAATTAAAATTGAGAAAATCTTACGTAAGATCAGCAATGTTTCGAGATAGATTGAATGAATTAGCTATATTAAATTGAAAATGAATTGCTAGAACAAATCGATTATAAAATAGTAATTAATGACTTCGCATCTAAAAAAGCTAGAGAAGTAGACTTTAAATCAAATTATATATGACGATCTTTCCTTTGAAAAAGTATAGGGCATCTCTCTAAAGTTTGGCTTTAGGCCCCCAATGTTGTTGAGACGCCCTGACTGTAATCTTCTTAAATTCTTTCCTATATCGTGAATTACTATTGTGATTATGTTGACTTATGAGTTGTTATATCCCGTATTTTATACGTTCGGATATTTCAAGGTAGTCGTGGCAAAGCTAAGGGAATGACCATCTCCCAAAATTATTTTAATGTATAAGTTGGTTATGAATATGAGTAGTATGGAAATATCGGGAAAGGTTAAGGGTAAAAAGAGGAATTCGCAAAATGGTTCATGGAAACAATGCGGAAGGCCAGGGGCAAAATGGGAATTTCGCACAAGGATCAGGGATAAAGATTATATTATCTGAGTATGAGAATGTATATATATATATGGCATTTGGAGAGCGTAGGAAGTAAATCGGTTAACGTGATCACTCGAGGACAGCCCTCGTAACCATAAGCCAAGGTGGGGCCCACCCATCGAGATTTTATTAAAGACATATAAAGAGATATATGGGTAGTACATGTGAAGTTGAGCAAGTCCTAAGAAGGACCCATAAGCCAAAAATGAGTGTAAGCCCTCCAAAAGGACGATTTAAGAAAACGTTTTCGGATGACCTGACTTGGAGGGGAAAAAAGGGCATTATACGTTTGGAATTTGGAAAAACCCCCAGAAATAAAAGTTGTAGATAATTGAATTAGCTTTCCAATGGTACGTTGTGGACCCTCACACGATGTCGGAATCAAAATTTATGGCCATTTTAAGAGAGAGACCTTAAGCTGCCAAAAAAAAAAAAGAGAAACCGCGGGCCCCACGTGGGGAGGTCGGTGAAACCGACCTAGGGGGCCTATAAATACCCCATAAATCTATTATTTTCAGCAAATTAACCTTCCAAAAGTCCAAGAATCCTCTCAAAACCTCTCCCAAATATTATTATCCAATAAATCAAGAATTTGGCAAGATTACGCCAAACTAGTCTATGAAAGGTGATTGTTCTTCCTTCTACTCAAGTGTGGCGTTGGAGAAAATTTATGTGGCTGAGTTTCTTCAAGTATAAGGTATTCTATTCATCCCATCTTTTGTGTTTAGTTTATTATAAGGTCTAGCAAGCTTTAAAAACGAAAATAGTTATGGAGAAGGGTCATAAAGTGTTGTGTTGAAGCTATTGTGTTTATGGGCTGTTTGAACATGTTGTGGCCGTGTGTATGGACTGATTTATATATGTACAGATGGTATATAATGTTTTTAGTTTGTTGACGAGATTATACTACTCGATTGGGACGAAAGGAAGTGCATATTGTTGTTGTATGTTGAACAACATCGTGTGGGATGTTTATGAAATATATTGGTATGAATAATAGTGTTGTGATGTTGATATTGTTGGAATAATTGTTGGTATTGTTGTTGGTTTGGCCGGGTTGAATTCCCGGATTGTTGTTGATTAAAATTAGCCGAGCTAGAATCTCGGGGATGGTGTATTTATAGGGGAGATGCTGCCGAAATTTTGGCAGATTATAAATGAATTCATTTGAAGGGTTAAGACAAGTGTATGATGATGAGTCTAATGATTATGTCAATCTTCTTGAATGTAGACAAACAAGTTGGACGAATAGGCGTAGCTAGTAAGGCGCGGCACAGGTATGTTAAGGCTCGACCCTTTTCTTCTTTGGCATGATCTCTATGTCGCAAGTTTACGAATGTTTACATAGTTTCCTTATCTTCAAAAGTTATAAGCCTATAACACTAAGGTATAAGTCTTTCCCTAATAGTTTACAAACTGTTTTCCAAAATACCCATATTTTTCCAAAAACCAAGTTTTAAGAAGTCGAAAGCTTTTATGATTAGAACGACGAATATGAGTCTTATAATGACAATGACAATGCCAGATATGAGAAAACGTCTATGATGAGTATGTTAAGAATGGTTTCACGTTGGAAAATCCTAAGTTATGGGTTCGATACGAATATGGGAATATTGAGTTATTTCTTGATTCTCAACTTTACTCCTTGATAACAATTCTATTTTCTTTCAAAAACATTAAAGCATATGATTCAACGTCTTATGAAATTTATGATCTTATCCTATGTTATTTGCTATTAGCCTCATCTTATATAATTGTTCCTTCAAGGTGAGACGTGACGACCATGATGATTCCATAATATAATAGGAGGTTATCGACCTTACGTCACTCCGATAGAGTTGTAGTTTTTCTTTGGGCTCTCATGCATGCTGTTTATATGTTATAAGTATAAGTATATGTATATGGGAAAGTTGGGAAAGAGGGAAGGCGCTATAGACGCACAACCACCTGATCAGTTTGAGTATGATACATGATATCGTCCCGGACACGGGATATATGGTTAAATGGATCGGAGCCGACGCCTCGGCAATATGATGTATTTTATTTTCTATATATATGAAAAGAAAAGTTTTCCAAGAAAGTAGAGTAATATATGCACATATGGATCGGGCTGCACGTTCCGCAGCAATATGATATAGTTAGTATATGCACGTATGGATCGGGCTGCACGTTCCGCAGCGCTAAGTATGCATGGCATTCGCCCCCAGGGGCACTCATATGTACAGGTTACTCTTTTATCCTATGACATGTTCTATGTTTCCATGCAGTTATTGTTCATACACACATTTCTTACTATGTTACTATTCCTGCCTTACATACTCAGTACATTGCTCGTACTGACCCCTCTTCTTCGGGGGGCTGCCTTTCATGCCGCGCAGGTACACCCAGATGATGCGAAGTTAGCATAGCAGATGTTCCAGCGGAGTTAGTAGGCTCTATCCTGGAGTGCTGCCGAGTCAGAGTATATGTACTATGACACTTTGTTCGAAGTTAGAGACTTTGCAGACAGAGTCGTGGGTTTCGGGAGTCAGTTTGTATTATGATACAAGTTTTACTCAGCTACAGATTTTATTGATTTGAAAGCAACAAAAAGAATATTTCAGTAAATTTTATTATGTGTACTTGATTTAGGGGTTCAAAAGGTTATATATGTAATAAGAGTCAGCGGGTTCGCTCGGCTCCGAATATGGGGTCGGGTGCCCATCACACCCTAGTAAAGTCGGGGTGTGACAAAGTGGTATCAGAGCAGGTCGGTCTAAGGGGTGTCTGCAAAGTCGTGTCCAGTAGAGTCCTGTTTATGGGTGTGAAGCCGACCACATTTATAAATAGGAGGCTGCGGGGCATCTAGGGATTGTTGACCTTCTTTCTGTCTTAGATTGTGCGATAGAGCCAAGTCATAAGAAATAAGATTTCCCTATATAAGCCATACGTACGACGGAAGAAGGCGATCGATGCTATGGAAGGTCATAGAGGTAAGTCCTGACGTATTTGTTCTGTTACCTGAAACTGGAAGCACTGGATGGCTGGAATGTGTCATATGGCCGTATGTTCTGTGAAGTGTTGTCGATATTTGCTACGCACAGATTTTGAATAGTAGGTATGGTAAAGGAGATTCTGCTAGAATAGATACGCCTGACAGGAAGAAGCGGGGACAGAAAATACTGTAAATAGGCAATAAGTGAGGTGCGTCGTTTCAGAAAAGTTATGGATTTGGTACGGCAACGAAGGTGCGATCACTACCATCGAGAATCTGGAGACCCAGGACAGGAAGTAGTCATACACACAGGTGGAAGGTGAACATTGGGAATTGAAATGGGTAAAACAGTAATTGTCAAAGAAAGGGCGAAAATTTTTCAGAACCTGTAAGACTTCGACTTGCTCCAGAACATGTAATAAAGGTCATGTGAGGAAGCGGATGTGAAAATATCAGCATTAAGACACCGAATTCCAGTGAAGTTTTTGGGTTAAACGTGCTCAGGTGGGAGCAATTCTATGATGAGTGACCCCCTGGGAAGTTGGCAAGAAATTCTATAAATTGAGACATAAGAGACAAATGAAAAGCTAGGGTAGTCTAAGGAAAATTAGGATATACGGAATGGTTGGATACCACAAGAAGACGCGTAGGACGAGGCAGACTAGCTCGGTGAAGGGACAAAGAGTGCGTCACAGCTCGGGAATTAGGATAGGCTTGAAAAGCGTATGGAAGTATTTTGTGGACTAGTTGATAGTAAATATATATATATATATATATATATATATATATATATATATATATATATATATATATATATATATATATATATATGAAGGCGTAAGATATCCCACACGTGATTGTATCGGAGGACATGTCAGTTCCAGCAACCGGCGCTACGGTAAGGAAGGCATTGACCACGCAAGGGTACCAAAGTTCGAGGGACGGCAAAAATAAATGGTACAAGTGTTACCAGGTAAACTACTATTATTTTTACTATAGGTTAAGCTTGGAAATTCTAGTATAACAATATTTGGAAAATAAAGGGAGTGAGTAGATGGAGACGAGGAGAACAAAGTGTCGGAAGGAATAGTGACTAGGATAGGGGGAGGTGAAGTAAGAGGGAGAATGCTTACGCTTGAAATGATGTTGAGGTGAGAGACCTATAAAGGAATAGATATGTGGCTATATTAATATAGCTAAAGGTTCGACGAGCAAGAATAGGGGGAGTAGTAGATTAGAAAACCTACGACAGGAAATGAGGACTTGTGTAAAGACCCAGGAGTTCGATGATAAAGAAAGTAAGGGAAACAATAAGGAACGGGCATAAAGGAAAGGACAACTAGAAAGAGGGACCCTCCCGAAGTATTATGACACCCCATAAGATCAATTGAACATTCGAAGACGAATGTTTTAAAGGGGGGGAGGATGTTATATCCCGTATTTTATACGTTCGGATATTTCAAGGTAGTCGTGGCAAAGCTAAGGGAATGACCATCTCCCAAAATTATTTTAATGTATAAGTTGGTTATGAATATGAGTAGTATGGAAATATCGGGAAAGGTTAAGGGTAAAAAGAGGAATTCGCAAAATGGTTCATGGAAACAATGCGAAAGGCCAGGGGCAAAACGGGAATTTCGCACAAGGATCAGGGATAAAGATTATATTATCTGAGTATGAGAATGTATATATATATATGGCATTTGGAGAGCGTAGGAAGTAAATCGGTTAACGTGATCACTCGAGGACAGCCCTCGTAACCATAAGCCAAGGTGGGGCCCACCCATCGAGATTTTATTAAAGACATATAAAGAGATATATGGGTAGTACATGTGAAGTTGAGCAAGTCCTAAGAAGGACCCATAAGCCAAAAATGAGTGTAAGCCCTCCAAAAGGACGATTTAAGAAAACGTTTTCGGATGACCTGACTTGGAGGGGAAAAAAGGGCATTATACGTTTGGAATTTGGAAAAACCCCCAGAAATAAAAGTTGTAGATAATTGAATTAGCTTTCCAATGGTACGTTGTGGACCCTCACACGATGTCGGAATCAAAATTTATGGCCATTTTAAGAGAGAGACCTTAAGCTGCCAAAAAAAAAAAAGAAACCGCGGGCCCCACGTGGGGAGGTCGGTGAAACCGACCTAGGGGGCCTATAAATACCCCATAAATCTGTTATTTTCAGCAAATTAACCTTCCAAAAGTCCAAGAATCCTCTCAAAACCTCTCCCAAATATTATTATCCAATAAATCAAGAATTTGGCAAGATTACGCCAAACTAGTCCATGAAAGGTGATTGTTCTTCCTTCTACTCAAGTGTGGCGTTGGAGAAAATTTATGTGGCTGAGTTTCTTCAAGTATAAGGTATTCTATTCATCCCATCTTTTGTGTTTAGTTTATTATAAGGTCTAGCAAGCTTTAAAAACGAAAATAGTTATGGAGAAGGGTCATAAAGTGTTGTGTTGAAGCTATTGTGTTTATGGGCTGTTTGAACATGTTGTGGCCGTGTGTATGGACTGATTTATATATGTACAGATGGTATATAATGTTTTTAGTTTGTTGACGAGATTATACTACTCGATTGGGACGAAAGGAAGTGCATATTGTTGTTGTATGTTGAACAACATCGTGTGGGATGTTTATGAAATATATTGGTATGAATAATAGTGTTGTGATGTTGATATTGTTGTAATAATTGTTGGTATTGTTGTTGGTTTGGCCGGGTTGAATTCCCGGATTGTTGTTGATTAAAATTAGCCGAGCTAGAATCTCGGGGATGGTGTATTTATAGGGGAGATGTTGCCGAAATTTCGGCAGATTATAAATGAATTCATTTGAAGGGTTAAGACAAGTGTATGATGATGAGTCTAATGATTATGTCAATCTTCTTGAATGTAGACAAACAAGTTGGACGAATAGGCGTAGCTAGTAAGGCGCGGCACAGGTATGTTAAGGCTCGACCCTTTTCTTCTTTGGCATGATCTCTATGTCGCAAGTTTACGAATGTTTACATAGTTTCCTTATCTTCAAAAGTTATAAGCCTATAACACTAAGGTATAAGTCTTTCCCTAATAGTTTACAAACTGTTTTCCAAAATACCCATATTTTTCCAAAAACCAAGTTTTAAGAAGTCGAAAGCTTTTATGATTAGAACGACGAATATGAGTCTTATAATGACAATGATAATGCCAGATATGAGAAAACGTCTATGATGAGTATGTTAAGAATGGTTTCACGTTGGAAAATCCTAAGTTATGGGTTCGATACGAATATGGGAATATTGAGTTATTTCTTGATTCTCAACTTTACTCCTTGATAACAATTCTATTTTCTTTCAAAAACATTAAAGCATATGATTCAACGTCTTATGAAATTTATGATCTTATCCTATGTTATTTGCTATTAGCCTCATCTTATATAATTGTTCCTTCAAGGTGAGACGTGACGACCATGATGATTCCATAATATAATAGGAGGTTATCGACCTTACATCACTCCGATAGAGTTGTAGTTTTTCTTTGGGCTCTCATGCATGCTATTTATATGTTATAAGTATAAGTATATGTATATAGGAAAGTTGGGAAAGAGGGAAGGCGCTATAGACGCATAGCCACCTGATCAGTTTGAGTATGATACATGATATCGTCCCGGACGCGGGATGCCCGGACGCGGGATATATGGTTAAATGGATCGAAGCCGACGCCTCGGCAATATGATGTATTTTATTTTCTATATATATGAAAAGAAAAGTTTTCCAAGAAAGTAGAGTAATATATGCACATATGGATCGGGCTGCACGTTCCGCAGCAATATGATATAGTATATGCACGTATGGATCGGGTTGCACGTTCCGCAGCGCTAAGTATGCATGGCATTCGCCCACAGGGGCACTCATATGTACAGGTTACTCTTTTATCCTTTAACATGTTCTATGTTTCCATGCAGTTATTGTTCATACACATATTTCTTATTATGTTACTATTCCTGCCTTACATACTCAGTACATTGCTCGTACTGACCCTGTCACGACCCAACCCCGTGGGCCGCGACCAGTGCCCGAGCTGGGCACCTATACGTACCCGATACCCCAAATTAGCATATTAACAGAATAATAATATAATAATAATATTAGTGGTCGCTAGAAAACTTAGCAGAAAAGCAGACTTGGCACACATAGGCCGATAAGGCCATCACAGAACAGAATATCCCAAACATATGTACAGAACCCACACAGATGTATCCACAGACCTCTACAGAACATATCATAATCATAAGATGGGACAGGGCCCCGTCATACCCTGAACAAAGTACATATCCAGATAGCAGTGACAGACTGTACCAAAAGATGGGCTCTGTAAAAGAGAGCGCCCCAAATAGCAGAAATAGGATCCTAAACGTGTGGATCAGCGAACCTGTCGTCAGTACCTGCGCGGCATGAAAACGCAGCCCCCGAAGAAAGGGGGTCAGTACGAAATATGTACTGAATATGTAAAGCGGAATCACAGAAGTCAAATCATAATGGTTACAGAAAATGAGTACAGAATCCAGAGTGTCAAATGCATATTTCCAAAACAGACAGAATGCGTACAGAAACATATGTCATATCATATCATATCCGGTCCCTGACACGGGACTCGGCAGACAGAATGTGGCCACCCTCCCGACGCTGGTGCCACTATACAGAGGAATCAGAAAAAGGGGTGTGGCCCCGTATCATATAATGTCATATCAAAATGGCCATACAGATCAGATCAGAATAGGCGGACATGGCACATCATACTCCACAGACCCATGTACGCGTATACCTGCCCCCTCACACTGGGACGCGGCGAACAATGCAGAGAATTACGCTTGACAACATATCCTGGCCCGGGCTCAGTGTGGGAAACATTGGGACATCCACGAGTGGAGTAGTGAGAGACTAATGCAATTTAAAAATATAATAAATGTTTTCAAAGACTCGATGAAGCGTATCGAAGACAAACAAATCCAATGGGGTCGGACGGAATCATAATAAATGTATTTCGGATATCATAATAAATTACAGAAGTATAACTTTCCCGAAGTCATTCCGAGTGTCAAAATAATTTATAATATTTAACAGAATATTTAAAATAATATTCGTTAAGCGATTAGTAGGGTAATTAAAACATTTCTTTCAAAAATCGCTTAAAAAGGAAGCTTTAACACATTAGGGGCAAAACCGTAAATAGCGGGCCCGCCTTGGGACAAACAAGGCGGCGGGCTCAAATTGTGCCCTCTAAGCATATAGTATCACCTAAAAAGGTTATACAAACATTCTATGATTTTCTGAATAATTTAGAGCAAAATTGCATAATTTCAAAAAAAAGCGTATCAAAATGGTTCAATTCTACTGAAGGAAAAACTGAAATTTTGTCTTGCGGATTCCGAGGGCCAAAAGGTCCTTCGAGGCCCGGATCCGACCCTAACACACTAGGGGCATGCCAAGGGAAGAATTGGGGTTGCTTTACATACCTTTCGCGCTCCTTAAGCCTTTCCAAACTCACTTCCCGTTTCGTCGAAAAACTGCAATTGGTCAAGTTTACCAATTGTGAATTATTAATGCCATTATTTCAACTTTAAGCATATTTGGCTACCGAAATTTCGGCAGCACATCCCCTATACATATGACACCCCGAGAATTCAACTCGGCTATAAATCATCAACAACAACCCAAACGACAACAACAATATCAACAATGAACATTAAAAACACAAATATCCTTCAACTAGTCATTTTTCTCACAAGTTGACATAATCTTCAATTCAACCCAACTTTCAACTAAGATCAATAATTTCATATTCAACAACCATCATGATCATCACCATATAGTTCTAGAAACATTTCATATCGTTTTCCTTAAGATATACACTCGATATACATGATATACAATCTTCCGCCAAAATCATAACTTATGCAAAACATCAAATCTTTGGCATACAACTTCATAACAAGTTTCCAACTTCCAAATTCATCAACCATAATCATAATTCACATCTTAACAACTTCATTTCCATAATATCACAAAATTATTCTAAAGTGACATAATCATCTACATTCCAACTTCAACCAAAATTCATTCAACTTTCATTCCCAATATAATTTCCATCATAACCACAACTAGAATGCAACATAAAATTCAACTCATATATGTATACAACATATATACACCCATGGCTACATATATATATATACATACCCACTTTGCAAACTTCCTTATTTCCATAATTTCTACTCATTTCCACATACCACAACATAAACAAACCTTCATAACATAAGAAAAAAGAATTGATTCTTACCTTTTTCTACAAACTTCTTCACTTGAACAAGTTGTCAACTTGAAGAAATAAGTGCTCCTTCTTCCAAAACAATTACACCAAGTTGTAGAGGACACTTAATTTAGTAGGAATTCAACAAGAAAATAATTTTAGAGGCAAGATTTTGAGGGGTGATTTTTCTATGGCCAAACCCGAAATGCCCTCTTTTTGTTCTTGTTTTTCTCTTGTTTTTCCTCCTATTCTTTCTCTTGAAAGTTCTATGGAATTTGGATGATTAAGTGGTCTTTTATTCATTGACCACATGACTTAATTCCATGGGCTTGGATCCTTTTTATGGACCATGGCCGAATGGCTCCTCACTTGGGCCTGAATTTTTTTTTCATTTTTTTGGGCCAACTCGGTTGGTCCCGAGTTGGGCCTAGCCCACTGACCTTTCGACCTTAAAACGTTCATATCTCCTTGTACCGACGTCACCTGGGAACCCACGACCTATGGATGGAAAGCTAATTCAATTATCTACAACTTCTATTTCCAGGTATTTTCGAAATTCCAAACATACAATACAGTTTTTGCCCCCCAAAGTCAGGTCACCCGAAAACGTTTTCTTAAAAATATTCGTTTGGAGGGTTTCCACTTTGATTTGGTCCAAAGGTACTTCATGAGTTGTGTTTAACTTTACATATGTGATTCATATGACTTTTCAGATGTTCCAAAAAAAATCTCGGTATGTGGGCCCCACCCCAGCAGATGCTCCGAGGTTCAAAATACGGGATATAACATCCTCCCCCCCTTTAGAACATTCGTCCTCGAATGTTAAATTAATCTCATAGGGTTTGAAAATACTTTGGGGGAGTTCATGTTTACAGACATCACATATGACACACGATTGATATTGGAATAAATTAAAGTAGGGATTTAAGGTTACCTGTGGGTATAGAGAACAAATGAGGATATTTCTTCTTCATTTCCTCTCCGGCCTCCCATGTCATTTCCTCCCTATTATCGTTCCGCCACAGTACCTTAACAGAGGCTACATCTTTATTCCGAAGCCTCCTTACCTGACGATCCAAAATAGATACGGGCTGCTCCTCGTACGATAGTTGCTCCGTCACCTGAATATCATCAGCAGAAAATATTCTAGAAGGGTCACCGACGCATTTACGAAGCATAGAGACATGAAATACCGGATGTACCGCTTCCAAATCAGATGGCAAATCTAGCTCATAGGCGACATTTCCAGTTTTTCGAACAATCTGATAATGCCCAATATAACGCGGACTGAGCTTAACCTTTCTGCCGAACCGCATCACGCCTTTCATAGGCGATACCTTCAGGAATACCCAATCGCCTACCTGAAACTCCAACGGTCGACGCCGTTTATCCGCGTATGACTTCTGTCGGCTCTGGGCTGCCAACAGTCGCTCCCGAATAAGTTTTACCTTGTCCACGGCCTGCTGGACCATATCTGGGCCAATAAACTCTGACTCGCCAATATCAAACCAGCCAATCGGCGATCTGCATTTCCTGCCATATAGAGCCTCGTACGGAGCCATATGGATGCTGGAATGGTAACTGTTATTATATGCAAACTCAATCAATGGCAAGTGATTATCCCAGCTGCCTCTGAAATCAATAACGCAGGCCCGCAACATATCCCCCAGCGTCTGTATAGTGCGCTCGGCCTGTCCGTCGCTCTGAGGATGAAAGGCTGTGCTCAGACTCACCTGAGTCCCTAGACCCTCCTGAAACGACCTCCAGAAACGCGCCGTAAACTGGGCGCCTCTGTCAGAAATAATAGATATAGGAACTCCGTGAAGCTTCACAATCTCTCTAATATAGAGCCTGGCATAATCCTCGGCGGAATAAGTAGTCCTGACGGGAAGAAAATGGGCTGATTTCGTCAGCCTATCAACAACGACCCAGATGGAATCATATTTCCGTGGAGTGCGAGGCAAACCTGTAATGAAGTCCATATTAATAACCTCCCACTTCCAAGTCGGGATTTCCATCTCCTGCAACAGTCCACCCGGCTTCTGATGCTCAATCTTGACCTGCTGACAATTAGGGCACTGGGCGACGAACTCTGCAATATCCCGCTTCATGCCGTCCCACCAGTATAAGCATCGGAGATCATGGTACATCTTCGTTGACCCAGGATGGACCGAATAGCGAGCATAATGTGCCTCGCTCATAACCTGCTGCCGAAGGCCTGCAATATCAGGTACACACAACCTGCCTCTGTATAACAAAGTACCGTCCGGTGAAAACTCGAACGGAGTCCTCTCCTTATCATAGGATGTGTCCCTGTACTGAGCTAAGACAGGATCTTCGTATTGACGCCGCTTAATATCGTCCCTGAGGGATGACTCAGAAACCCCTCGAACAGAAATCGTGTATCTCCAGAATCGGCCAGACGAACCCCGAGACTAGCCAACTGCTGAATATCACGGGCTATCTCTCTCCTGTCTGGCTGTAAATCGGCCAAACTGCCCATAGACTTCCGACTGAGCGCATCGGCAACAACGTTAGCCTTACCCGGATGATACAGAATATCCACGTCATAATCTTTCAGAAGCTCCAGCCACCTCCGCTGTCGCAAATTAAGCTCTCTCTGCCTGAAAATATACTGGAGACTCTTATGATCAGTATAGATATCTACATGAACGCCATATAAATAGTGTCTCCATATCTTCAGAGCATGAATTACCGCTGCGAGCTCCAGATCGTGGGTAGGATAATTCTTCTCATGCTGCTTGAGCTGCCGGGAAGCATACGCTATAACTCTGCCATGCTGCATCAATACACAGCCCAACCCCATGCCAGAAGCGTCACAATAAATAACATACCCGTCCGGTCCCTCTGGAAGAGTCAAAACTGGGGCTGTAGTCAGCTTCTCCTTCAGCAACTGGAAGCTCCGTTCACAAGCGTCAGACCATAGGAACTTAGCTCCCTTCTGAGTCAGCCTTGTCAAAGGCGCTGAAATCGAAGCAAACTTCTCCACAAATCTCCTGTAATAGCCTGCTAACCCCAGGAAACTGCGTACCTCTGTGGGCGTCGTAGGTCTGGGCCAATTCTTCACGGCCACAATCTTCTGTGTGTCCACCCGGACACTATCAGCTGCAATAACATGCCCCAAGAAAGCCACTGAAGACAGCCAGAATTCACACTTAGAAAATTTCGCATATAATTTCTGATGCCGGAGTACCCCTAATACCGATCTCAGATGATCTGCGTGCTCCGCCTCAGACCGGGAATAAACCAGGATATCATCAATGAATACAATTAAAAACATATCCAAGAATGGCCTGAATACCCGGTTCATCAAATCCATGAATACTGCGGGGGCATTAGTAAGCCCAAAAGACATAACCCTGAACTCGTAATGCCCATATCGGGTCCGGAAAGCTGTCTTAGGGATATCGGCCTCTCGTACTCGCACCTGGTGGTAACCGGATCGAAGATCTATCTTCGAAAAAACACTTAGCGCCCTGCAGCTGATCAAACAAATCATCAATCCTGGGGAGGGGGTATTTATTCTTTATAGTTACCTTATTCAGCTGCCGATAATCAATACACATACGCAGCGACCCGTCCTTCTTACGCACAAATAATACCGGGGCTCCCCAAGGCGAAGTACTGGGTCTGATGAAGCCCTTATCCAACAAATCTTTCAGCTGCTCCTTCAACTCCTTTAATTCTGCAGGCGCCATTCTATACGGAGGAATAGAGATAGGCTGAGTGTCTGGGAGTAAATCAATAGAGAAATCTATCTCCCGCTCTGGAGGAAGACCTGGAAGCTCGTCGGGGAAAACATCTGGAAACTCATTAACCACGGGGACTGACTGAAGTGTCGGCGTCTCTGCGTCCAAGTCTTGCACCCGTACCAGATGATAGATATAACCCTTTCTAATCATTTTCTTTGCCTTAAGGTATGAAATAAACTTACCTTTCGGCGATGCTGTATTTCCAGCCCAATCTAAAACTGGCTCCCCGGGAAACTGGAAGCGAACCACCTTATTCTGGCAGTCAACATTAGCATAACAGGAAGCTAGCCAGTCAATACCCATAATAACATCAAATTCAGTCATATCTAACTCTACCAGATCTGCCTTAGTATCACGGCCACATACAATCACAGAACAGTCTTTATAAACCTGTTTCGCTACAATAAAGTCCCCTATCGGTGTGGCTACCTCAAATGGCTCTATAGGTTCAGACATAATACCAATTTTACCGGCAACAAGAGGTGAAATATATGATAAAGTTGAACCTGGATCAATTAATGCATACACAGACCGAGAGAAGACCAATAAAGTACCTGTAACGACATTAGGAGATGCCTCCTGATCCTGGCGGCTGGCCAAAGCATAAATACGGTTCGAAGGACCGCTAATACCAGAAGCTCCACCACGGCCTCTGCCGCGACCCGCTGGTGCCGAAATACCCTGCCCCGTAGGGCGCATAGCCACTGACGAAGATGAAGACCCAACGGCTGATCCGGTAGGCTGCGCTGCACCACCCGAACTACCCTTATACGGGCAATCTCTCACAGAATGGCCCTGACGGCCACAAGAAAAGCATGCACCGGTGGCTCTGTAGCACTCTCCCGTATGGTATCTGCCGCAAAAAGAACACTGAACCCTGGGTGGCCTCATCTGACCAGAACCCCTATCTGTCCGCGAACCTGAAGCCTTGGAGCTCTGGCCTGCTCCTGAATACCCTGGGCTATCGAATCTGCGACCTGCAGGCTGGGGAGGCGCGCTCTGCGCCGGCTGAGATGAAAATCTGCTAGGCTGCTGCGGCTGTTGGGGCTGTCTGCCCCGAAAGTCTCCAGATGACCTGGCCCTCTTGGGCTGTCTCCGATCCTGGCCCCTGTCAGGCTGGTGTCCTCCTCTGCCCCGATCCTCCATGCCCTGGGCATGGGCCTGGATACGGGCAATGTCCATACCGGGCTGAGCAGCCAATACTAAGCAGCTATCAACAAAATACCGATCCAGCCCCATAATATATCTATGCATCCGGTCCGCCATAGTAGCCACCACAGTAGGTGCATATCGGGCCAAGGAATCAAACTCCAAACTATAGTCCCGAATACTGCGGCCCTTCTGCCTCAATAATAAGAATCTATCAGATTTGGCTCGTCGCAACTCTGGGGGCAGAAAGTGTCCAAGAAATGCCTGAGAAAAATCGCCCCAAACTGCTGGAGGAGCGCCATCCCCCCTGGATAGCCCCCATGACTCGTACCAGTTTGCCGCCACATCATATAACCGGTACGAAGTTAACGCGACTGACTCTGTCTCGGAAGCATTAATCAAATCTAGAGTGCGTCGCATCTTCCTAATAAACTCCTCAGGATCCTCCTCGGGCTTTGTCCCGAAGAACTCTGGAGGGTTACAAGTCAAAAACTCACGGGCTCTCGAACTATCACGCCTGACTGCCCGGTCACCTCCCAGTCCATGCCCCTGAACCTGCCCTGCCACAAGTCTAGTCAGCAACTGGACTGCCTCCCTCATAGACTGATCCTCAGTGCCTAGCCGTGGAGCTGGAGGCTCAGGTACTGGAACTGCGGGAGCTGGCAGTGGAGCCGTCCCCCGATCTGCAGCTACGGCTGCCCCAATCTCCTCCACGAGTGGCGGTGTAGAAGAACCCTCTGTCTGGGGCAAAGTCTCCGGAGCAATATATACCTGGGCCCTGGTAGTCCTCTGGACCCGGCTAGTCTCTCCTACGGCAACTGACTTGGCTTTTTGGGCCGTTGTCGCCTTTTTTGGAGGCATATCTGCAAATATAGCCACTCGTTAGGAAGGGGTCATCCTGATAACACAGCTCTATCGCACGATCTAAGACAGAAAGAAGGGTAGTATCCTAAATGCCCTGTAGCCTCCTGTTTATAGGTGTGGTGCACAACACACCGATAAACAAGACTCTACTAGACACGGTCTGTGGACATTCCGAGGACGAACCGCTCTGATACCACTTTTGTCACGACCCAACCCCGTGGGCCGCGACCAGTGCCCGAGATGGGCACCTATACGTACCCGATACCCCAAATTAGCATATTAACAGAATAATAATATAATAATAATATTAGTGGTCGCTACAGAACTTAGCAGAAAAGCAGACTTGGCACACATAGGCCGATAAGGCCATCACAGAACAGAATATCCCAAACATATGTACAGAACCCACACAGATGTATCCACAAACCTCTACAGAACATATCATAATCATAAGACGGGACAGGGCCCCGTCATACCCTGAACAAAGTACATATCCAGATAGCAGTGACAGACTGTACCAAAAGATGGGCTCTGTAGAAGAGAGCGCCCCAAATAGCAGAAATAGGATCCTAAACGTGTGGATCAGCGAACGTGTCGTCAGTACCTGCGCGGCATGAAAACGCAGCCCCCGAAGAAAGGGGGTCAGTACGAAATATGTACTGAATATGTAAAGCGGAATCACAGAAGTCAAATCATAATGGTTACAGAAAATGAGTACAGAATCCAGAGTGTCAAATGCATATTTCCAAAACAGACAGAATGCGTACAGAAACATATGTCATATCATATCATATCCGGTCCCTGACACGGGACTCGGCAGACAGAATGTGGCCACCCTCCCGACGCTGGTGCCACTATACAGAGGAATCAGAAAAAGGGGCGTGGCCCCGTATCATATAATGTCATATCAAAATGGCCATACAGATCAGATCAGAATAGGCGGACATGGCACATCATACTCCACAGACCCATGTACGCGTATACCTGCCCCCTCACACCGGGACGCGGCGAACAATGCAGAGAATTACGCTTGATAACATATCCTGGCCCGGGCTCAGTGTGGGAAACATTGGGACATCCACGAGTGGAGTAGTGAGAGACTAATGCAATTTAAAAATATAATAAATGTTTTCAAAGACTCGATGAAGCGTATCGAAGACAAACAAATCCAATGGGGTCGGACGGAATCATAATAAATGTATTTCGGATATCATAATAAATTACAGAAGTATAACTTTCCCGAAGTCATTCCGAGTGTCAAAATAATTTATAATATTTAACAGAATATTTAAAATAACATTCGTTAAGCGATTAGTAGGGTAATTAAAACATTTCTTTCAAAAATCGCTTAAAAAGGAAGCTTTAACACATTAGGGGCAAAATCGTAAATAGCGGGCCCGCCTTGGGACAAACAAGGCGGCGGGCTCAAATTGTGCCCTCTAAGCATATAGTATCACCTAAAAAGGTTATACAAACATTCTATGATTTTCTGAATAATTTAGAGCAAAATTGCATAATTTCAGAAAAAAGCGTATCAAAATGGTTCAATTCTACTGAAGGAAAAACTGAAATTTTGTCTTGCGGATTCCGAGGGCCAAGAGGTCCTTCGAGGCCCGGATCCGACCCTAACACACTAGGGGCATGCCAAGGGAAGAATTGGGGTTGCTTTACATACCTTTCGCGCTCCTTAAGCCTTTCCAAACTCACTTCCCGTTTCGTCGAAAAACTGCAATTGGTCAAGTTTACCAATTGTGAATTATTAATGCCATTATTTCAACTTTAAGCATATTTGGCTACCGAAATTTCGGCAGCACTTCCCCTATACATATGACACCCCGAGAATTCAACTCGGCTATAAATCATCAACAACAACCCAAACGACAACAACAATATCAACAATGAACATTAAAAACACAAATATCCTTCAACTAGTCATTTTTCTCACAAGTTGACATAATCTTCAATTCAACCCAACTTTCAACTAAGATCAATAATTTCATATTCAACAACCATCATGATCATCACCATATAGTTCTAGAAACATTTCATATCGTTTTCCTTAAGATATACACTCGATATACATGATATACAATCTTCCGCCAAAATCATAACTTATGCAAAACATCAAATCTTTGGCATACAACTTCATAACAAGTTTCCAACTTCCAAATTCATCAACCATAATCATAATTCACATCTTAACAACTTCATTTCCATAATATCACAAAATTATTCTAAAGTGACATAATCATCTACATTCCAACTTCAACCAAAATTCATTCAACTTTCATTCCCAATATAATTTCCATCATAACCACAACTAGAATGCAACATAAAATTCAACTCATATATGTATACAACATATATACACCCATGGCTACATATATATATACATACCCACTTTGCAAACTTCCTTATTTCCATAATTTCTACTCATTTCCACATACCACAACATAAACAAACCTTCATAACATAAGAAAAAGGAATTGATTCTTACCTTTTTCTACAAACTTCTTCACTTGAACAAGTTGTCAACTTGAAGAAATAAGTGCTCCTTCTTCCAAAACAATTACACCAAGTTGTAGAGGACACTTAATTTAGTAGGAATTCAACAAGAAAATAATTTTAGAGACAAGATTTTGAGGGGTGATTTTTCTATGGCCAAACCCGAAATGCCCTCTTTTTGTTCTTGTTTTTCTCTTGTTTTTCCTCCTATTATTTCTCTTGAAAGTTCTATGGAATTTGGATGATTAAGTGGTCTTTTATTCATTGACCACATGACTTAATTCCATGGGCTTGGATCCTTTTTATGGACCATGGCCAAATGGCTCCTCACTTGGGCCTGAATTTTTTTTCATTTTTTTGGGCCAACTCGGTTGGTCCCGAGTTGGGCCTAGCCCACTGACCTTTCGACCTTAAAACGTTCATATCTCCTTGTACCGACGTCACCTGGGAACCCACGACCTATGGATGGAAAGCTAATTCAATTATCTACAACTTCTATTTCAAGGTATTTTCGAAATTCCAAACATACAATACAATTTTTGCCCCCCAAAGTCAGGTCACCCGAAAACGTTTTCTTAAAAATATTCGTTTGGAGGGTTTCCACTTTGATTTGGTCCAAAGGTACTTCATGAGTTGTGTTTAACTTTACATATGTGATTCATATGACTTTTCAGATGTTCCAAAAAAAATCTCGGTATGTGGGCCCCACCCCAGCAGATGCTCTGAGGTTCAAAAATACGGGATATAACATCCCCCTCTTCTTCGGGGGGCTGCGTTTCATGCCGCGCAGGTACACCCAGATGATGCGAAGTTAGCATAGCAGATGTTCCAGCGGAGTTAGTAGGCTCTATCCTGGAGTGCTGCCGAGTCAGAGTATATGTACTATGACACTTTGTTCGAAGTTAGAGACTTTGCAGACAGAGTCGTGGGTTTCGGGAGTCAGTTTGTATTATGATACAAGTTTTACTGAGCTACAGATTTTATTGATTTGAAAGCAACAAAAAGAATATTTCAGTAAATTTTATTATGTGTACTTGATTTAGGGGTTCAAAAGGTTATCTATGTAATAAGAGTCAGCGGGTTCGCTCGGCTCCGAATATGGGGTCGGGTGCCCATCACACCCTAGTAAAGTCGGGGTGTGACATGAGTAGTAATTTTCATGTAGTTTTCAAATATGTAAATTTTGTCATAAAGTACTCTAAAAATCTATGTCTGAATTCAAGTAAAAAATTAATTGTTTTACCCTCGTACTCCAAACAATCCTCGTATTCCAAACTAGGGATGGCATAAATATCGAAAATTGAAAAACGGGACTGAACCGAATTAATTCGGTTCTTCGGTTCGGTTACTGTTCTTTTTTCTAGAAGTTCGGTGTTCGATTATGGGGTTCCGATTTTTGATATTTCGATTTAACTGAACTTTTACAAAATGAACAGTTGAATAGGATCACGGGTGTTTGTCATCATCTTGCAATTTGGAATATGTACATATAGATAGCTCATAGCTTTTGTCATTTTTACCAAGTTTGAATATGACTATGAGGCTGCGGAATTAAAAAATTATTGCTATCATGAACAATGAAATGGAATAGAGTAGTGCTATCATGAACAATGAAATGGAACAGAGTAGTAGAATAAAAAGAAGCCCATTAGTTAGCTTTCTTAGTTTTTCTTTTAGTTGAAATTATTTGTTTTCTTTTAAATTGTTCCGAAATCGTAGTATTAACTCGTGGTGCAATAAGATTACATACTACAAATTGTAAGCCTGTGCTGAAACTATGTTAGACAAGAAATGAAAATGAGAAGTGAATGAAGCCTTTTGAATTAAATTTATGTGAACCTATTACTATTTGGAAAGCCTACAATGTACTTCTTTGACTACGTTTTTCTTATATTTTTTCTAAGTTATTTGAATTATGAATTATCATGACTTATTGTACTTTTTATGTAATTTCTCAATATATAAATTTTATTTTTATAAACTTAAAAAATTATGTCAAAATTCACGGTCAAAGTTATAAAGTTTGACCGTCGTACTCCGAAAAAGTTCACATAAATTGAAACGGAGAGAATAACTTTTTTTGGACTAAAAACACTGAGTAGCCTATTTTTAATTTAAAAAGGGTCATTTGGGCGATTGCCCCTCAAAGACACTAGTCTTTAATTTTTGTCGTTCGACTAATACCATGAGATTTGAGGCTCGAACCCCGGCTCAGTAAAAAACAAAATTGCAAACAAGAGTTTCATAGCAAAATTAAGCCTATTCGGGCCAAAGTTAGACCTTAAGGTAGAGTTTTGTAAAATTTCAACTGAATAAAAAAAAAAATTGGCTTTAATGCAAACCTCTACCTTAAGGTAGAGTTTGAGGCAAAACTCTGCCTTGCGAATCCAAACTCTACCTTGTGATTTTTTTTTTTAATTTTTGACTATGCGGGGGTTTGAACCATGAACTAAGGAATTTTTAGCGAAAGGCAAAAATTAAAGACCGCCAATTTGTGGGGCAAAAATTAAAGATCAGTGCCTTTGAGAGGCATTCTGCATAAAAAAAAATGCATAAAAAAGTAGCTCATTTTACAAGCAGAAAAATGCCCATTAACCAGGCTCATACTGAAAAAAAACCGAGCCGAAGAACCAAAAGTCAACCCCTATTCCAAACCTCCTCATATGTAAATTGAGACGGAAGTAGTAATTCAGAATTTAACAGTTACAGTGAGTCAAAGTCTTTGCTGGAAAAATGAAATAAGAGACAAGAGACAAGAGACAAGTTACCCAATTTCCACAACTTTATAGCCGCCACAACACCAACCACAAAATTCTTGATTAGTACAGTACTATTGTGGTGCCTATGTTTCTAAGTGTAATTACTCTCTCCATATATAAGGGTGTTTAACTAGGCACGGTATCTAAAAAAATATTATGGTATAGAGCAAGCCAAATAAATTTACGTAGTTACAAATCATTTTATTGTAGTAAAATGGAGAAAAGGACATAAATGGTCCCTTAACTATGAGAGTAGGTTCAAAATAGTCCCTTAACTTTAACGGTTTTGGTCCTTAAGTTTGCCATAAGTTAACAAAAATGATCCCTTAACTATGAGAGTTGGTTAAAAATAGTCCCTTAAGTATGCACTCAACAATTTTGGTCCTTTAAGTTCGCCAAAAGTTAACATTTTTAGTCTCCGATAAAATATTCATCGAATTCTATTTGCTAGATTTGACGAGAACTATAAAAAAAATAGGAAAAAAAAATAGCGAGAACTCACATTTAGAGGTACACATTATTAAATAAACGGCCAAATACCTCGGGACAAAACCGACGGGCATCAGTCGGTTATAGGGAAAAATCGAGGAAAAACCTACAGACTTGATAATGTCAAAAAATATGGTCTCGGAACATAAAGACCGACGAACTCTATCTATTAAAACCGAGGGAGTCCATCAGCTAAGTAAAATACACTAGACTTGTTTTTACTGAAAAACCCGTTATAAAAATAAATACTTCCATTGTAGTGATTCTTTTGTTTTTTAAAAAAAATCGCGCATTTTTCCTCAAAATGACCAACCGACGTCCGTTGTTTTTCGTAAAAAACAATCAAAATTAAAAGAAAATTTAAAAATAGTGTCCCTCGATTTTATCCTTCGGTTTCCGTCCATCATTTTTTTCGCTTGTTTTTAGTAGTAACAACTTTTGTAGTTCTAATATTTCTAATTGATTTCTTAAGTCTAGTGTATTTTACTTAGCTGATGGACTCCCTCGGTTTTAATCGACAAAGTCTGTCGGTTTTTGTATTCTGACACACTATTCTTTGACATTATCAAGTCTGTTAGTTTTTTCCTTGGATTTTCCCTATAACGGACTAACATCCGTCGATTTTGTCTCGAGGTATTTGGTCTTTTCTTTAGTGATATGTACCTCTAAATGTGAGTTCTCGCTAATATATTTTTTTTTTATAGTTCTCGTCAAATCTAACAAACAGAGTTCGATGAATATTTTGTCGGAGACTAAAAGTGTTAACTTTTGGCGAACGTAAAGGACCAAAAATGTTAAGCGCATACTTAAGAGACTATTTTTAACCAACCCTTATAGTTAAGGGATCATTTTTGTTAACTTGTGACAAACTTAAAGGACCAAAATTATTAAGTGCATAGTTAAGGGACTATTTTGAATCTACTATCATAATTAAGGGACTATTTATGTTCTTTTCTCAGCAAATCAAATTATAAATGACGATCTTTCCTTTGAAAAAGAATAGGGCATGTCTCTGAAGTTTGACTTTAGGCCCCAATATTGTGAAGACGGCCCTAACCGTAATCTTCTTAAATTCTTTCCTATATCGTGAATTACTATTAATTATGTTGACCTATGAGTAATATTTTTCACGTAGTTTTCAAACATGTAAATTTTGTTATAAAGTACTCTAAAAATCTATGTTTGAATTCAGGTAAAAAATTAATTGTTGTACCCTCGTACTCCAAACCATCCTCGTATATCAAACTAGGGCTGACATAAATACCGAAAACTAAAAAATCGGACCAAACCGAATTAATTCAGTTCTTCGGTTTCGGTTCTTTGATTCGGTTATGGTTCTTTTTTTCTAAAAATTCGGTGTTCGATTCGGTGTTCGGTTATGGGGTTTCGGTTTTTCGATATTTCGGTCTAACCGAACTTTTACAATATGAACAGTCGAATAGGATCACAACTGTTTGTCATCATCTTGCAATTTGGAATATATACATATATATAGCACATAACTTTTGTCATTTTTTCCAAGTTTGAATATGACTATAAGGCTGCAGAATTAGTGCTATCATGAACAATGAAATGGAACGGAGTAGTAGAATAAAAAGAAGCTCATTAGTTAGCTTTGTTAGTTTTTCTTTTAGTTGAAATTATTTGTTTTCTTTTAAATTGTTCCAAAATCGTAGTGTAACTCGTGGTGCAATAAGATTACATACCACAAATTTTAAGCCTGTGCTGAAACTATGTTAAACAAGAAATGAAAATGAGAACTGAATGAAGCCCTTTTGAATTAAATTTATGTGAACCTATTATTATTTGAGGAGTTTACGAAGTGTTTTTTTGACCACGTTTTCCTTACATTTTTTATAAATTATTTGAATTATGAGTTATCATGACTTATAGTACTTTTTATGTAGTTTCTAAATATATAAATTTTACTTTTATAAACTTGAATAATGTATGTCAAAATTTACGGTCAAAATTATAAAGTTTGACCCTCATACTTCGAAAAAATTCACATAAATTGAAACGGAGGGAGTAGCCCTTCAAAGGCACTGGGCTTTAATTTTTGCCCCTCAAATTGGTGGTCTATAATATTTTCCTTCGCCTAATACCATGAGATTTGAGGTTCGAACCCCGGCTCAGTAAAAAAAATAAAAAATCGCAAGACAGAGTTTCATAGCAAAGTTAGGCCTATTCGGGCCAAAGTTAGACTTTAAGGCAGAGTTTTGTAAAAAGATTCAACTGAATAAAAAAAAAAGGGCCTTAATACAAACATCTACCTTAAGGTAGAGTTTTGCAACTCTGCCTGATCAAGTAGAGTTGGCAGTAAACTCTGCCTGATCAGGTAGAGTTTGAGGCAAAACTATGTCTTGCGAATCCCAACTCTACTTATGTTTTTTTTTTTTAATTTTTGACTAAGCGGGAATTCAAATCCGGAACCAAAGAGTTTTTAGCAAAGGGCAAAAATTAAAAATCAGCACCTTTGAGGGGCATTCTGCATAAACAAAAATGAATAAAAAGGTAGCTCATTTTAAAAGCAGAAAAATGCCCATTAACCAGGCCCATACCGGAAAAAACCGAATTAGAAAAACCAAATCGAACTAATTCGGTTAGGTGTTCGGTACCCACTTTTAAAAAATCAAAAATCAAACTGAAATTTGAAAAAACTGAACCGAATAACCAAACGCCCACCTCTATTCCAAACCCCCTCGTATGTAAATTGAGACGGAAGTAATAATTCAGAACTTAATAGTTACTGTGAGTTAAAGCCTTTGCTGCAAAATTGAGACAAGAGACAAGTTACCCAATTTCCACAACTTTACGGCCACCACAACACCAACCACAAAATTCTTGATTAGTACAGTACTATTGTGGTCCCTATGTTTCTTAGTGTAATTACTCTCTCCGTATATAGGATGCTTAACTAGGCACGGCATTTAAAAAAAAATATTATGGTCTAAAAGCAAGCCAAATAAATTTAAGTAGATACAAATCATTTCATTATAGTAAAATGGAGAAAAGGATATAAATGGTCTCTTAACTATGAGAGTAGGTTCAAAATAGTCCCTTAACTATGCACTTAACGGTTTTGGTCTTTTAAGTTTGCCATAAGTTAACAAAAATGGTCCCTTAACTGTGAGGGTTGGTTAAAAATAGTCCCTTAAAAAAATCCGCACATTTTTCCTCAAAAATAATCGACCCACGTCCATTGGTTTTCGTAAAAAACAATCAAAATTAAAAGAAAATAAAAAAATAGTGTCCCGTCCATCATTTTTTCGCTTATTTTTAGTAGTGACAACTATTGTAGTTCTACTATTTCTAATTTATTTCTTAAGTCTAGTGTATTTAACTTAGCTGATGGACTCCCTCAATTTTAGACGACAAAGTCTGTCGGTCTTTGTGTTCCGAGACACTATTTTTTTGGCATTATCAAGTTTGTTTGGTTTTTTCCTTGGGTTTTTCCTATAACGAACTGACGTTCGTCGGTTTTGTCCCGAGGTATTTGTTTTTTTCTTTAGTGATGTGTACCTTTAAATGTGAGTTCTCGCTAATTTTTTTCTTTTTTCATAGATTTCGTCAAATCTAACAAATAGAGTTCGATGAATATTTTGTCAGAGACTAAAAGTGTTAACTTTTGGCGAACTTAAAGGACCAAAACAGTTGAGTGCATACTTAAGGGACTATTTTTAACCAACCCTCATAGTTAAGGGACTATTTTTGTTAACTTGTGGTAAACTTAAAGGACCAAAACCGTTAAGTGCATAGTTAAGGGACTATTTTGAACCTACTCTCATAGTTAAGGGGCCATTTATGTCCTTTTCTCAGACAAGTTAGGTTTAGTTCTTGGATAAAAAAACAAATATACCCATTTTACTCTCTGTTGGAAATATATCATTGAGGGTATTTAAGAGAAACAAAAAATAGGTACAGTGCCAACCTATATATATGAAATAGTAGTACACCTAATCAAAATTACTGAAATTTTCTGAGATTTAATTAATGATTAATTGTTCAGGTATCGTATCAGATTAGTACCATAAATTCTCTAAAAATTAATTTTATATCATAGATTTGGTTCATTTCAGTTCATACGCTAAAAGTTCGTTGGTGCAAAACGATTTTTCCTATATCTTACGGTGCATATATTAGACATATAAGCGACACTCTGCTGAGCTTGGGAGTTAAGAACAATGCATGGGAATTTAACTAGAGCACAATCATATTGTGCATAAACATGAATGTTGCATGAAAAATGCCTAGAGCTTTTGCAATAAGCACGGTAATATTTTTCACTGTTGGCCTTGAGCTAAAATAGTCTTGCTTTGAATGTGATGTAGATTTCGAAAAATAAATGTCGTATTGGTTGAATATTGGCAACCAGCCAGTGCAAGATAAGAGGAGGCAAATATTCAGCCTGCCAATTTGGCAATTTGACGCCATATAACTGACAGCTATTTGCAGTTTGCTAGACTAAGTCGATCTCTTAATCAAGAAAGCACTTGAATCAATTTTACAGTTTCGGGATCTGTTTTAAAATAGATATAGAAAAATGGCGAACATGTTAGTTCTTAGTATACTAGACTAAACATGATTTACTACTATTAGTTGAGTTATCTTGTCTAACTTGTTTCTGTTAATTTCTGTTCTAAATCACAAGCTAGGTCTATTGGCTGGGCATCTGCATAAATTAATATTCTACAACTTCTTGTGAATCGCCACAGACGCCAAAGACGTGGGCTGTTTAGCAACACCTAACGCCGTTACAATCCACACCCCAACCATCCCCTTCACCTCTGCGGACTCCACTTTAGGTCGTAATAGAGCAAAATTGATATAAATGTTCGGTATTGAAGACTTGTCGATTGATTGATGAGTATAATATTTTTAGGGAAATTACAGCCAAAGGCCATTCAGCCATCTTGCATACCAAATATGTACACAGTCTAGTTTACTAGATATGCACACAGCTTAGTTTACAAAATATGTACACAATGTATAGATAGTGTATATATTATAATCCTCTGTCCCAATTTATGTGGTGTAGTTCGGATTTCAAGAGTCAAACAAGAAATTTTTTTACCGTGATTTTGTTCGTATGACCTTTAAATGTTTAATTATTGTGACTTATTACTTTTTATGTAGTTTTTAGATATGTAAATTATCTTTCAAAAAACTTAAAAATTATATGTCTGAATTCACGGTCAAAATAAAGAAGTTTGATTCTTGAAATTCAAATACTGCCACATAAATTGGGACTCAGGGAGTACTAAATATACATACGTATACACATAATATACATACCTATACACAACATATACGGTCAAAGTGTATAGGTATTGTATACTTCGACCTTGTTGGTAAAATAGATACCTTAAGGGTACATTAAGTTTCCCATCTTTTCATTTATTATTTTTTGTGTTTTGGGTCTTTAGGCTGTGGTGAATAACTTAGAGGATGCACATGAAATGATCGATACAGCGATATCTACATCGTTGAAAGAGAGTAAGCCAGTTTATATAAGCATAAGCTGTAACTTGCCGGGGATTCCCACCCAACTTTTAACCGTGAACCAGTTCCATTTTGCATCTCTCCCAGGTATATAGTTTTGAGAAAGTCATTATATTTACTTAATATGCTCTGTTTGCTCACGTATGTAGGATTTTTTGTATTAAAACATTTGACTCCGCAAAATGTTTAGGGATGTTAATTTAAGTTTTTATTGGTAGGATAAACATATTAACTTGATTTGTATGTTGTATGGGAGGAAAATATTAAAATAATGAAAAATGTCATATTGGCCAGATTTTGTAAAGGTTTAACCAATTTGTATTCTTGAAAAAGTTGTACAAAAATGGGATGTCATCAAGCATTTGAATATCTTGAAATAAGGCGAGTATCATGTAAGTTGTTTAAATTTTTGTGACATGAGTAACTTCATTAGGGTTGTTGTGTTTTGCAATTAATTGGTTGTCTGGTGACATTGCTGAGACAGGGGATTCTTGGTTCAATTTTCAGAATCTTAAAGTGCCCCAGGGATGCGGGTAAGCTAAAAGATAAGAATGTGAAATGCCAAGTATTTCGTGTGTATTTGCCTTTTGTGTTCGTCATATTGACTTTTGTTATTCTTTGGCTTTCTTTCAGGTATGAGTTCCAAATGCAGTATGAATCTATTGGTTTGTCTGTTGGGGCAACTCTGGGTTATGCACATGCAGCACAAGAAACGAGGGTGATTGCTTTCATTGGTGATGGTAACTTTCAAGCTAGGGGTGACAAATGAGCGGTTTGGGTTAAGTTAAGCTAATCAAGATGGGCTAATGTCCAACCTTACCCAAAATGCATTTGGGTCAGGATGGCCTGAATTAAGTTGGGCTAAACAATGGATTGTAACCTAACTTGCTCAACTCGACCCAATTCTTTACAATATGATCAACTTTTAAACAAAAAAATCAATATTTTAAAAAAAAAAAATTATAAATTTATTTGAAATTTCACGTTTCCTTTTTTTGGTTACACAATACATTTAACTAATTAATTCCTCATTACACTATATCGACAATTTTCTTAAATACTAACACATCAAATGATGGCGGGGTCCGTTAATGCACCTGATATGCATTTAAAAAAGCAGTACTAAGAGATCAAACAATAGCAGCAAAATCAAGACTTTGAAGACTGAATGTTTGTCTTGAGACAGTGCATGAAGCAATAATGGTTTTCCAAAATAAAGTAAATCCCCAAGTAGCAGAGTGAGTTCTTCAAACCAAAAAGAGGAACAAAATGAAATACTAAATACTATCACTAACAAGAAAACAGAAAAGAAAAAAAGTGAGTTGGATTTCGACAAGAACAGTGAGTAAAATCAAATATTATGTAGCAGCAAAATAATTTTTTTTTAAAAAAACCTTAATGTTGGAGTATTACACATTAGACTACAGAAATTTAGAAAAGCTGGAGTAGTTGCTTTCATATACTTTGTTCAAAGTTTTTCCAAATGTATTCATCAACCAATACAGAGAAATGCCATGGAAAGTTAATAATAATAATAATTAAAAAAAAACATATACTTATTACTTAGTAGTTACTAGTAATTACACGGAGGAAGGGACTGAAAGAATGAAAATTTACAAGTATCGGACCAGGGCTAAACATCAGAATAATAGATGGGTCAATTTGGGCTAAAGTATGGGCTGATTTGGGCTGCTCGGGATAAATGAGTTAAGTTGGGCTAGCTCAGACCCCTGAAAACCTGGGCGGGTCAATTGGGCTTGAGCTAAAATTGTCAGTCCTACTTTCACGTAAAAAGATGGGATAATTACACTTTTGGACTGTTCAAAAAATTATTAGTCAGCTAATGTATAGGTTT
Source organism: Lycium barbarum (assembly GCF_019175385.1). Lineage (NCBI taxonomy): Eukaryota > Viridiplantae > Streptophyta > Magnoliopsida > Solanales > Solanaceae > Lycium > Lycium barbarum. The sequence goes on along the minus strand of NC_083344.1, from coordinate 113,733,426 downwards.
TGCATTAAGCATAAATAAACATATAATATATGTTAATATACATAATCAGTGTATGTATTTTTGTATATTTGGCTAGCCAGCTGTAAATAATTTCGGCCGACGGGCCAAAATGAAAAAATCCCAAAAAAGATTGTGCTGTGAACTGAATTTAACACAATGAATTGGTTTGTGTTTATCGATTCCATCTGCTCTAATCATTCTGTATGGCAAAATACTCACAGGTGACTGCTCAGGATATATCAACGACGCTAGGATGCGGACAGAGGACTATCATCTTCTTGATAAACAATGGGGGTTATACAATTGAAGTTGAGATCCACGACGAACATTACAATGTGATCAAGAACTGGAATTACACTGGACTAGTCGATGCAATCCACAATGGGGAAGGAAAATGTTGGACAACAAAGGTGAGGAGTTTTGCTGTCCAAGAATGGTCATTGGTTCGACTTATAAGATTTATTCAACAAAAGTAATATTATTTCATAGTCGTTTGCATTCTTGTACTAGATTCAATGTGAAGAGGAGCTTGTGGAAGCAATTGAAACTGCAACTGGAGTGAAGAAAGACTGCTTGTGCTTCATTGAAGTGATTGTCCACAAGGATGACACCAGCAAAGACCTGCTTGAATGGGGTTCCAGAGTCTCAGCGGCTAATAGTCGTCCACCAAATTCTCAGTAAAATTTCTGAATGTTCATAGCAAATATCAGATCACCACATTAACGGTTCTGCAAGTTGACAAGTTCCCACGTTATCTCTCATTTTTAGTTTCTAGTTCGCATCACATGAGAGGGTATTCTGCTAGTGTTGCTTGTTCATAAGATTGCCAATTTTGGGAATGCTGTCTCTTTTCTTTTAACAAAGTTTTTGTTTAACATGATGCCTTCTATGAAGCTTTGCGACCTTGTTATGTGATAATGATCTGGCCATCTGGGTGAACACAAAGTATGACTATATGAGTTCTACTTTGTTATGTTGCTGTGTTACCATATATTCAATTAAACTACATTTCATTGATTTATTAGGATTTGAAACGAACCGAAATCATATTTTTAATCTCATGCAGAATTCAAACCAAATTGTAATCGATCTTAATTGCTCCTTTGTTCCAGTTTATATGACGTTTTACGTTTCTCGAGAGTAAAACGATTGAGACTTAAAGCTAAAATTGATTAGATTATTAATATGTTGATCAGGTTTTGAATCTCAAGAACGAAAAACGCTACATAAATTAGTAGGACAGAGGGAGTATTAAAGTTACTACTCGCATTTGTTTATGGTTTGAAACTATATTTTCCTATCCCTAACGATGTTAGTTTAATTATATTTCACCTTGCTTCCGATTGCTTTGGTTTCACGTAAACTGAACATGTAACCAAATATATATATCCAGAAGCAAATTTATAATTGCTGGACATGTTTTATAACCAAAGAGGCCATGTATATATTGAATGATTTCACTTCAAAATTGCATGTACATCAAATGGATGGATGACAAATTGAGAATTGAGAGAATCTCAGTTTAAAGAAACCCCACAGAAAAAGCTTATGAGAATACATCATAGCGGGGGCATTCATTACCTCTAATGTAAAGTCGTGCATATGGAAGCCTCTTGATGCAATCAGTGACGAAATCAGTAATTTTAATAAGAAAATTCGAGAAATATAAAATTGCTCAAAGAACGAATACATACAGTAAAGTGAATATGTAAATTTGGCTATCAAGAGGATCCAACAATTTATATAAACTAAAGTAACTACTCCGTCCATCCTACTTTAACTGTCACTTTTAGCACTTTTCACTTATTTAAGAAAAATAATAAATACAAAATATAATTTACTAAATTGCCTCTATTTAAAACAATCAATTGCAATATTTGATCTCCTTTTTCATTTTCCCAATTGTTCCAATTTGGTGTACTTTCTCTCTATTTCTCCTTCCTTCCATTTTCCAAGGTTCCATAAAGTGATACCAAAAGAGAAAATTCATTTATTTATTTCGAAAAATAAAAAGTATTAACCAATAAAGAAAATAGTCGTCCACCAAATCCTCAGTAAAATTCCTGAATGTTCATAGGAAATTTCAGATCACTGCGTTACTAATCTGCAAGTTGGCAAGTTCCCACGTTATTTCTCATTTTTAGTTTCTAGTTTTGTATCACATGAGGCTATTCTGCTAGTGTTGCTTGTTCATAGGATTGTCAATTTTGTAACGTTGTCTCTTTCTTTTAACAAAGTTCTTGTTTGACATGATGCCTTCTGTGAAGCTTTGCGACCTTGTTATGTGATAATAATATGGGTAAACAGTAAACACAACAATATGACTATTGACTATATGAGCTCTATTTTGTGGGAGTGTTCCCACAGGAAGTAGGATTAATATTTCATTATATGGTCAATCTTTTGACACTGTCTAAGACATTGTTTTCATTGATAATGCAACTTGGATAGTCTGAGAGCCTGTTCCTTGATCTTTGTATGGATCATCAGTCATCAATTTTTGCATGATCGACTGTTCCTGCCAACGGATTGACACTTCTTTAATAAAAAAAAAAATCCTATCTTATTATGTTGATATGTTAAATTATATTCAATTAAACATCATTTAGTTCATTTATTATGACCTGAAACAAACCGAGATCATAATTTAATCATTTGCAGAACTCAAACCAAACTGTAATCAACCTTAACTATTGAAGTTACTACTCCTAATTGTTTATCGTTTGACACAAATATTTTCCAATCGCTAACAATGCTAGTTTAGTTATATAGTTCGCCTTGGTTCCGATGCTTTTAGTTTTACATAAACTGTTGATGTAACCATTAGATATATATCCAGAAGTAAATTTATAATTGCTGTGTCAAGAACAGAGAAAACACGAGAGAAATTAAAGAATGACTATCTCAATTACTTGATTCTCATACATCAGAATACATTGGTATTTATATACAAGAGAAATAAGAGAGGAAAGGAAGTAAAATATCCTACACTAAATGTAAATCCTACAAAATATTCTTCATAATATTCTACCACTAATGTTATATAATATTTTACACTAAATGTAGAATATCCTTAATAATATTTCATATATTCATAGTATCTCTTCATATTCACCATATCGAGAATATCTTAATGTAGATATTCTACAATCTGTCCATTATGCTAACATCCCCCCTCAAATTGATGCCGGTGGATGAACAAGCATCAATTTGCCTACTAGAAACCGATGACGTTGTCGTGCCATTGATTTTGTAAACACATCAGCTATTTGAAGATCACTTGATACATGATCTACAGCTTCTCTGATAAAATGACAGTCCACTTCAATATGCTTGGTTCTTTCGTGATAAACTAGATTGGTTGCAATCTGAATGACACTTTTGTTGTTAGCATGGAGAGGAGTAGGACTAGATTGAGGAAATCCTATTTCTGCAAGTAAACCACGAAGCCAAATAATCTCGGAACAAGCAGTAGACATTTCTCGATATTCAGCTTCCGTTGAAGATTTTGAAACGCGATCTTGCTTCTTGCTCTTCCAAGATATCAAAGAATCTCCGAGAAACATGCACCATCCCGTGACGGAGCGACGAGTATCTATGCATCCAGCCCAATCAGAATCACTAAACGCTTTAAGCTGAATTGGAGAGCCATTAGGAAAAAATAATCCACGAGTAGATGTTCCTGAGAGATATCGAATGATGTGACGAACAGCCACTAAGTGTAGATGACGTGGAGTCTGCATAAATTGACTGACTTGTTGAACTGCAAAAGAGATATCAGGCCTAGTAATAATAAGATAATTTAGGCTCCCAACTAATTGTCGAAACAAAGTTGGATCAGGAATAAGATCTCCTTCATCACGACGATACTTTACATTCAATTCCAATGGAATATCAACAGAGGGTGATTCTTGAAGACCAACCAAAGCAATCAAATCCTGAGTATATTTGTGCTGGTTTAAGAAAACACCTAAAGAATTATAATGAACTTCCAACCCCAAGAAATATGTAAGAGTACCAAGATCTTTCATATGAAAAAAATCCTTAAGTTGCTGCTGGAGACTAGTGATTAATGAAGAATCAGTTCCTGTGATAATGATGTCATCTACATATACCAAAAGAAGGACACAACCTGTAGATGTTTTCCGAAGAAACAAAGATGAGTCATAATTACTTTGTTCAAAAGAGAATTGAAGCAAAGTAGATTGAAACTTGTCAAACCAAGCTCTGGGAGCTTGTTTTAATCCATACAAAGATCGCTTCAACTTGCAAACATCTGATGTGGGTGATGAAAACAAACCAGGTGGAGGTTTCATATAAATATCTTCTTTCAGATCACCATGGAGAAAAGCATTTTTTACGTCCATTTGATGAAGAGGCCAGTTCTGTGATACAGCAATGGCAATAATAGTTCGCACCGTAGTCATTTTTGCTACTGGTGCAAAAGTCTTCTCATAATCCACACCATACTCTTGTTTGTTACTAAGGACAACCAAGCGAGCTTTGTACCTATCAAGAGTTCCATCAGAATGAAGTTTAATTGAATAAACCCATTTACATCCAATTGGCCAGACATTTGAAGGACATGAAACAATGTCCCATGTGTCATTTTCTTTAAGAGCCAAAAGTTCTTCCTCCATTGCTTTCTGCCAACATTCATGCTTGGAAGCTTGTGAGTAACCAGTTGGAACAGAAATGGTGGATAAAGTAGAGGAAAAATCATACCAATTAGGAGTACTTCGCAGTCTAGTAGACCGTCGAGTAGGCTCAAGAGAAGCAGGCCTTGAAGAAATCTAAGATTCTGGTTGTGGAGCAGTCTCAGGTGGCGGATCACTTTCGGGAGGGGGTAAAGCTGGTCGACGTCGTTCATACACAAATCCAGGTTTGAACCTCTCAGAAGAAGATGATAAATCCTCAAAAGTGAGAAGAATAGGAGAAACAGAAGATGACTCAACATGAGTAGGAAAGAAATACTGATTCTCAAAGAAAACAACATTTCTAGAAATACGACATTTGTTAGAACTTAGATCATAGCAAATAAACCCTTTCTGAGAAGTACTATAACCCATAAAAACACATTTAGTAGACTGAGCAGAAAGTTTATTGCGTTGAGTGTCATACCCCATTTTAACCGGGTTAAATTAGAAGTACGACATATTGGTGATTCCTATTTTTTGTTTATGTTAAGGAGTCGCCACCTAATTATTTATGGTGAATTAGGACACCTAAAGTTTATTAAAGTTATTTTAAAGTTAACTCTGTTTTAAAGTTCTGCGAAACCAAATTATTCTAGGTAAGGGTTCAATTAGTCTAAAGGGAAGGTATTAGGCATCCTTTAAGACCCATTAACAATGGTTAACCGACCGGACTAAAATTTAATTAGGCTAAGTGTAAGTTGTAGAAATTAATCTATAAGATGGTTGATTTAAACTAAAAAATGTGTTACGGAATTTAATCCCTTGTTAACATGACCTATTTCTTCCTTGGACCTAATAATCCTTCTGATTCTTCATAAATGGTAGCTAAACATAAAGTTGCTTCTTTAATGTGTCCTAACCGAATTTAACTCCCAGTTTCTTTTCTAAACTCTCTTCTTTATTTTTTTAAAACTGGACAGCGTTTGTTTGATATGCCATCATTTTCTTTACCTATGTTCCTTTATAATTCAAGCTCCGGATATTTGTCCCTTTTTGCATAAGTGTTTAAAAACCGTGGCTGTTATTGCTGTTGTTGATCCTACATTTTCAGATATAACAAAGAACAAAGGGATTCTTATTCTTCCTTGTATTGCTAGTTTCTTCCAACATAACACACATAATTAAAGATAAAATCATTCCAATGCAAGTAAAGTGAAAGCAAGCAGATAGATGTGCAAAAATAAAGTAACGGAAAACACATATGTTTGAATGGATTCGACCCATTTTAAGGCTGCTATCATCTGCTGCTGTCGGGCTTTTAGCCTAGTAATTTCTTTATATAGGCTGCTGCAACTGACTCGAGGGAGAGTAGCTCACGTTAGGCTTTTTAGCCCAACACCAAATGCGGGAAATGACGAGTCCCTTGGACTCGTATGCGAGATATCCTTTTGTGTGTGCAATGAATTGGGGTGTCGAAGTCGTCAAATCTACACCCGAACAGATTCAAACCCCATATCGAAATAGACCCGAAAGTTTTCGTGTGAGAAATGTTTAAGAACATATAAACAATTGTCAAATGGTACGAAACTTTAAGGTAAGCTACTGATTTCCCAAAAGATCTCTGAAAACGTTGAGTAATCTCCGGCCAAAGTTCACCGGAAAGGAGAAATCAAGTTTTTAAGATTGTTTGTGTTCTTCAAAAACACTGAATCCTCCCCCAAAAAAATGAAAATCGATCCCCCCAATTTTTTACATACTCGACTTCGAAATCGTAAAAAGAGCAAACAGAAATAAGGTTTTGAATTTTTCACCCCCCCTCAGACACTGAATAATCCCTTTTAAAACAATGATTCGTCCCCTCAAAACGATTCCCCCTTTTTTGTATTTATAGGGTTTCATTTATATTGAAGAAAGAGAGGAGCGTATGAGAGAAAGAGTGGGGGACAGAGGGAAGTGGAGGAGACAGAGGCGTGTGGGGGACAGAGGGAAGTGGAAGGAGTGTGGGAGAGAGGAAGGGTAGGGGGTGCGGCGGTGGAGAAGAGAGAGAGAGAGAGAGTGAGAGAGGCGGCTGAAAAGGGTTAGGGATTAAAGAGTTTAGGGTTTTAATTTAGGTAGTGGGCCGGGTCGGGTAATGGGTATGGGCTGGTCTGGTCTGGTCGTTGGGTTGGCTGAGTTAATGGGTAATGAACTGATTTGGGCTTAAAGATTGGTCCGAAAATATGTGTCCTTCCATCTTTATTTTAATTGTTCTTGGGCTTTTAATTAAATAACAAGTACAATGTATACTATGATAATTAGTGATTTATATGTAAAAAATAAAGGACTTGATAAAGTATAATTAATTTAATGAAAATAAAGTGATGACGAACCCTTTTGAAATTTGTGATAAAGTAATACTCGTAATGTTGAAAATAAAAGTAGCGATATTAATAGTAGTAGCAGTAAAAAATAAAAAAAATAGTGAAAATAAAGTATTTAGCTCGTCAATAAATTTAGAAACCTGAGTAAATAAAATTCAAATAAAGGAGAGACAAAATTGGGTGTCAACATTGAGAAAGAGGCAGATGTACAAAACAAACACAACCAAATGTATGAAAATTATGATAGCTAGGATTATAATGATAAAGGCGATAATATGGAGACTTAAGATTTAACACTTTAGATGGCAGCCTATTAATTAAATAGACAGCAGTAGACAAAGCTTCCACCCAGTATTTGGATGGGACAGAGGACTCAATCAATAAAGTACGAGTGACATCTAAGAGATGACGATTTTTACGCTCAGCAACCCCATTTTGCTGTGGCGTATATGGGCAAGAGTGTTGTGAGAAAATTCCTTTCTCAAACAAGAAATTATTGAATTCATGAGAAATATATTCTCCACCAGAATCAGATCTTAATATTTTGATGCATGTAGAAAATTAATTCTCAATGTAAGCCAAAAATGTCTTGAGTATGAAAATACCTCAGATTTGAAACGGAGAAAATATACCCATGTAAACCGACTATAATCATCTATAAATGTCATAAAGTATTTGAAATGAGCATGAGAAGTAATTGGTGCAATGCCCCAAACATCACTATGAATGACATCAAAACAATTTGTAGCACGACTCTACCAAAATTAGGAAAAGGAAGAGTTTTACTTTTGTCTAATTTACAAGTTGAACAATCAAAAGAAGCAGCTGAAAATTGATTTTTATTTCCCAATGAACCAGGATTCGATAAATGAGACAACACAATAGAATTTGGATGTCCTAGACGCTTATGCCAAACCTCAACCTTACTAGCAGTAGAAGTACAAGCAAAAGATAGAATAGGAGGAATGGAAAAAAGTATAAGAAACAATCTTCCAAGTTTAGGCCCCTTCGCGATTACTGTCCCCGACACCTGATCCTGCACAAGACAACCATTACGCGAAGAATTCACATCACAATTATTTTCTACCAATTGTCCAACTGAAACAAGAGTAGTTGAGAGTTTTGGTGAAACAAAAACATTCTTGAAAGTTGGAGTAATGTCCCCAACCTTGGTAATGGGTAAATTACTACCATTGGCAACCTGAATTTATGATGGACCATGATACTTACGAACATTTTTTAGTATACTTGTTGAGTTGGTCATATGATTGGAAGCACAAGAATCAACAAGCCAAAGATTAGATGCAGCATCATTACCTTGTAATCCCAAAGTCGAAAAGGCTGACACGATCATTTGTTGGACCATTTCAGGAGTAAGAATTTGTCCTGCAGAAGATGAGTTATCAGTAGTGGAACCATTTACCTCAGCTTGAAAAGCATTGACCCTACGATTTTGAGGGCGTGTGGGACACTCTTTGATAATATGTCCATGTTGTTTACAATAGTTACAAAACTTCTTGCCACAATTGCTAGCAATATGACCATATTGCTCGCAGCTATAGCATTGAGTTCTAGTCATATCCCTGCCCTTTCCTTTTCCTTGAGCAGCAAATGTAATAGTGACATCATTTGCTTGCTTGAAAGCATTTTGTATGACAAGACGCTGCTCTTCACGGAGTAATTCCCTAAAACAAACATCCAAAGAGGGAGACGGGTCACGATTCATCAAGTTAGAGCGAACATCCTCAAAATCGTATTGCAATTTCATCAAAAATTGGTCTCACTTGCTTTGCTCATGAACTGCTTGAATTATAGAGAGAGATTCAGCAGGTATTTTAGCATAAACAATATCAGTAAATTCAGCCCATAAATTCTGAAATCCAGAATAATAATCCTAAACAGAGAGACCTCCTTGAGAGTAATTAGCAATTTCATGCTCTAGCTAAATCTTCTAGCGCTATTGTCTTGATTGTAAACCTTTTGTAAATAATCTCACATGGCCTTTGCAGTCTTGTACGACCTGAGATTAAGAATAATAAGAGGGCTGACCCTAAAATCTATGTCATCACCCGAGCATCCTTGACCTTCCACTGACCTAACTTTGTACGATCAGTAGGAGCAGGATCACTTACATCTATATGGCCCCATAATTCTTTTCCCGTGACAAAAAGTTGAAACTGAAATTCCCAAGCTGAATAATTTTTTCCAGTGAAACGAATACTGAAAGACTCAAATTGATGTGAAGTCATGTTTATGAATAGAGAAAATAAAAAACACAATGACACGAAAAAAATAGTTAGAATAACCGAAACCGAAACCAAAACCAAAACCAAAAGCCCTAGATTCTTAGGACTGCTTGTTGACGAACAGTCAAGAGAACTAAACTTTCAAAAAAAAAAAAAAAAAGCTCTAATACCATGTCAAGAACAGAGAAAACACGAGAGAAATTGAAGAATGACTATCTCAATTACTTGATTCTCATACATCAGAATATATTGGTATTTATATACAAGAGAAACAAGAGAGGAAAGGAAGCAAAATATCCTACACTAAATGTAAATCCTACAAAATATTCTTCATAATATTCTACCACTAATGTTATATAATATTTTACACTAAATGTAGAATATTCTTAATAATATTTCATATATTCATAGTATCTCTTCATATTCACCATATCGAGAATATCTTAATGTAGATATTCTACAATCTGTCCATTATGCTAACATGTTGGACATGTTTATAACCAAAGACGCCATCTATATATTGAATGATTTTGATTCTTGAAAAAACACTTTATAAAGTGAACATCAAATTGAGAATTGTGAGAATCCCAAGATTAAAGATGCCCCATATTTTATTCCATGAGGCTAAGAAAGCTCAATTACATTGACATTTCTAATAACAACAATTCACTTTCTTCTGCCAAACTCAATTAGCAGTTCTCCTTTCCCTCCGGTCATCGCAGTTCCTTTATCTTCAGAATAGTCATTTAAGTGGAGTAGTCCATGAAATTCTGAATGCATCCTCCTCCGTTCTGGAAACACTTGATTTGAGCAGATCTCGCAGTCTGTCTTTGAACTCAATAGGCTTTCGGAAATAGTACTTTCTTCCAACTCCTTCAGTGGGACCATTAATGTCGAAGCAATCAAGGGACTTCCTAAGCTAATCACCCTTGACCTTCCTTACAACAAGTTGAGAATTGATGTACAGGGTAGTAATTCGACCTTATTTCCTTCCCAATAGGGGTGCTCATGGTTTGATTTGAGTCGGTTATCTTCAAAAAGATGATCAAATCAACTTAGTCGGTTTTTCAAATGTTAGAATCAAATCAAATCAATTAAATAGGTTTTTCATTGCTTCGATTTTTGTCGGTTTTGTCGGGTTTTTTAGTTTTTTCGGGTTTTGACGGTTTTTATTTAAATATATGACAATATACGTCGAAGCGCATATTACATGGACTATTTTTTAGCACAACACCACTAAATCGATTACTCCTAATCAAATTATATAAGTACTTTCTCCAAAATTTTGTATGCATCATCTAAAAATTTAGTCATTTTCAAGGAACATATTAAGTTCTTACAATGAATTTATTTTTGTGCAATAAATTAAAGATCTAGTTGTGATATACCAAGATATCTTGATGAATAATTAAAGGACTCAAAAACAAATTATTTTGAACAAGAAATATATTCTTAGAATTATCAAAATAAAAATAACAGATCAAACTATAAAGTAAATACAAAAATTGATTTGATTACTTCAAATTTGATTACTTCAAATCTATTACTTCAAATCAAATTTTGTCGGTTTATCAAATGACAACAAAATTTAAATCAAACCGAAAAGTGTTGATTTTTTTCTTCATTTTGATTCAATTTTCGATTTGATTTGATTTTTCGGTTTTCCGTGAACACCCCAACTTCCCAGTTGGAAAGCCTGAAGTTGGTTTCATGCAATTTGCAAAAGTTTCCATTTGTGCTGTCATATTTTTGTGTTATCAATATTTTACTTCAAATTCTTTTATTTTCTTTCAAGCGGAGGGTCTACCGAAAATAAGCTCTCTACCCCACAAAGGTAGGGGTAAGGCATATATCTTACCCTTCCAAGATCTCACTTCGGGAGATTACATTGGGTACGTTGTTGTTGGATATCGGAATTAGGCCTTTCAGACAACAAAATTATCGGGGAAATACCCACTTAGGCTCAGGCTACCTCTGCGCTTCTGCCTGCTCCTTAACCTATGCAGTCAGAAAAACTTACGGGAAAACATCACTAAACACCCCTGAAAAATTAAATATTTGCCCGTTCATACCCCCTCCTAAACTATTTTCGCTTCTACCCCCATCGACTGGAAATATTTACTCGACATACCCCTCAGCCAAATCCCTTCCTTTGCGATACCATCACAGTATATTTATATATCACGATGGTATCATGGAGGACTAAGAGAAGGACTGAAACAATCCTCCATGATACCATGTCAATATATTTGTATATCATGGTGGTACCATGGTCTTGAGGAGTGTTTCATTGAAGGACTAAAGCAATCCTTCATGATACCATCATGGTATATGTATATAAGATGATGGTATCATAGAGGTTTTTCCCGAGAAAAGTGTGTCTTTTTGAATAAATGAACATAATCATCCATAATACCATCTCAGTATATTTATATACCATGATAGTATCATGGAGGACTAAGAAAAAGACTGAAGCATCTTCCATGATACCATCTCAATATATTTATATACCATGATGATATCATGGAGGACTAAGAGAAGGACTGAAGCATCTTTCATGATACCATCTCAGTATATTTATATACCATATCATAACTAGGGGTGCATTTCGGGTAAATATTTTTAATTTTTTATGAGGGTACGAAAGTCATGAGAGTATGAGCGGGTAATTATTTTGGTTTGAGGGGGCATCCGTGATCTTTCCCCAAATCTTATCTACATCCAATGTTTACATCAACTGAGTAAGTACAACATAACGTAACCACAGTTAAATTAATCCACATTCTCGTCTAGAACAATTGTTAATCATACCAAACTTTAGTTTGTCTTAAACATCGGGCATCTTAGTTTTTTCCATGCTAGTGTCCCTCTATATCAAGTTTGGCGTTATGCCATCGCTGGGTTTCGTTTTGTTTAGGGATTCAATTCAATAGATGAAAAAGGAAATTCAGTTCATTAGTTTCTCTGTTTCGAATTTTAATTCAATTTACCATTCAAACAGTTAGTAAATCCCTTCGTATCGTTGTGAATTACAAGCTCAAATCCCAGAGAAAATAAATTATGAGAAAGATAGTTGTAATTAGTGTCATTTGGATTCAAGAAAACCATCAGTTCAACTTGCTCATGCCGCCCCACCAAGGAGAAAAAGGAAAAGTAAGAAAACTAAGTGTCCTGCATGACACTACTTTAGGTTGACTTAGCGCAATATGCAGGACTCAAGTCAACTGAAAACTAGTACAGAGAGGATATTTAACCAAGAAATTAAATATCCAGTCCTGATAACCCGCCTCACAAAAGATTAATCAAATTTTGGACTGAAACGTCTGAAATAGGACCACATGACTAGAAAAAAATTGGTGGTGCTGTCTTGATCTTTTGAAAAATCAAAAGTAGAGCAGCCATGAATTTAATTAGTTACGTATTCCATGTCTTTGTGGTGCCTTCATTGGACTCTTTCAATTCCCTCAAATTTCTAGGTGGATATGTGATATGTCCCATATTCCAGAATCTCTAGTAAATTTTACAAAATTAACTACCATGAGTCTCCGGAGTTGCAACTTGCGCGGTTCATTTCCCAGTAAACTCATTCAATTACCAACTCTACAGGAGCTTGATTTATCACACAATGAAAACCTTACTGGCACTTTACCTGAATTTCCACAGGGAAGTGCATTAAGGGAAGTAGTTCTTAGCCTCACGGGTTTCACCAGTTGGCTTCCAGATTCAATTGGTAATCTTAGTAATTTGACCCGGCTTGCTCTAAGTTCATGCAATTTCAGTGGGCCCATTCCATTGACTCTGGGAAATCTCACGGACCTAGTTGGTCTTGACTTGTCATCCAACAGCTTTAGTGGCTCAATCCCACTCTTTCACAAGGCAAAGAAACTCTATAGCATTGACCTCTGTACTAATAATCTAACAGGTCCACTTACTTCTGCTCATTTTGGAAGCCTTTCAGACCTTGTGTCTCTATACTTATGCGAAAATTCCATCACTGGGACAGTTCCGTCAGTTCTCCTTTCCCTCCCTTCATTGCAGATCCTTTATCTTCGGAAAAATCACTTCAGTGGAGAAGTCCATGAATTTGATGCATACTATACTGGCTTGACCTTTCTTACAACAACTTGAGAATTGATGTACAAGGTAGTAATTCGACCTCATTTCCCTTTCCCCAGTTGTCTGTAATAAGGTTGGCCTCATGTGAGTTGCAAAAGTTTCCAGATCTTACAAACCACTCTAGTATGTTGGACTTAGACCTTTCACTTAACAACATTAAAGGACAAATACCCAGCTGGGTTTGGAGTGTTTATTATCTGAATCTTTCTTGCAATCTCCTGGAGTCTCTAGAAAATCCTAACGTGTCTACCACTCTTCAGTTTATGGACTTGAATTCCAACATGATCAACGACAATCTTCCCATCCTACCTACTTCTCTCATCTACTTATCACTTGGCAATAATATGTTTACGGGATCAATACCATCTTCCATATGCAATCTAGATCAGCTTCAATTTCTTGATATGTCAAACAACTCCTTGAACAACAAAATACCTCCATGTCTACTCCAAAAGACTGACCTTCTCGTAGTGTTGAAATTAGGGAGAAACAAACTAAGTGGCTTCCTTGCTGATACATTTGCTCTGAATTGCAATTTGAAAACTTTAGACGTCAGCAACAATGACTTAGAAGGAAAAGTTCCAACATCCTTGGAAAGATGTGCATTTCTGGAGGTTTTTGATATTGGAAACAACAAGATTAGAGATACATTCCCATGCACGTTGAAGAAAATATCCAGTTTGCATGTCATAGTCTTGAGGTTGAACAGGTTCCATGGGAATCTTCAGTGTCCTATAGTTAATAATCAAACATGGTCAAAGCTTCAAATTGTGGATCTTTCTTCCAACAATTTTAGTGGAGATCTGCTACCACAATACTTCTCCAACTGGAAAGGAATGATCTTGAGCAGCAATTCAAAGTGGGGGCACCAACATTTGCAAGTTGATTTCATCATGACATTTTACAATCATAATACAGTGACTTTAAATCTCAAAGGTCAGCTAGTGGAGATTGTGAATATTGTTGAAGCTTTTACATCCATTGATTTCTCGTGCAACAACTTCCAAGGAGAGATACCAGAGGTATTGGGAGATCTCAAATTGCTTTACCTTCTTAACTTCTCACACAATGCTTTGACAGGAAACATACCAAAGGCCCTTGGAAAGTTGACTCAGCTTGAATCCTTAGATTTCTCAGTAAACCAGTTAAGTGGGAGAATTCCAGACGAGCTTGCGAGTCTCACATTCCTTTCTGTCTTGAACCTATCTTTTAATCAACTTTCTGGTAGGATTCCAAGTGGCAACCAACTTCAGACATTCTCAGCAGATTCCTTTGAAGGGAACATAGGGTTGTGCGATTTTCCTTTAAAGAAAACATGCAGTGAAACCAAATTGACTGGATCGTCACAACCTAACAGCCATTCCGAACACGATGAAATTGACGGGAAATATATAGGTTTTGCCTTGGGATCTTCTGTGGGTTTTGGCATCGTGATCTGGCTGTTTTTGCATTGCCGAAGATACAATGAGCTCGTTGATAGACTTCTTTTCAGAATTTTGGGTCAGCACCAAAAGAGTGGCCGGAATAAAATCCCAAGGAGGTCAAGATAAGTATGGCCAGAAACTTTGATGTTTGATCTTTTACATTCTGTTTGAAGGAGTTCATAATATTCTGTTCACTTTGTTTTTTCTTTGCTTTATGTATGTTCCTCTACATGGACTTAGTGCCTATTGAAAATGATATGTTTATCATGTTTTTTTAGCTGTCACCCCAAAGAGCTTAATAGCTCTGAGTGAAACTCCTGAGTTTCCATTAGCCCCTTTTTAATTGAAGGAAGAAAGCGATTGAGTCAATCCTTCAATAAAGAAAATAAGTAAAGTTGTTGCGGGAGGTACACATCCCTCTTCTCGG
Organism: Lycium barbarum; assembly: GCF_019175385.1. Taxonomy (NCBI): domain Eukaryota; kingdom Viridiplantae; phylum Streptophyta; class Magnoliopsida; order Solanales; family Solanaceae; genus Lycium; species Lycium barbarum. Next base: position 113,718,216 of record NC_083344.1, on the reverse strand, counting down.
TGTGGAATAATATACAAGCGATTTCTACCATTATCCCACATCACTTGTCTTTATTGTTCTAGCAGCTGCCAAAGCTTAATTTCTTGTCCAGTTTTTATGCGGCTCTTTCTAAAAAGAAGAAGAAAGGCTTCTTCTAGACAAGCTAGCTCTTTTCCTTTATTCTGATTTTGTTCAGAAAGAATGATTAACAAATACTAATACTTGCTGAAACTTTTGTTATTGAGGAAATGCAGTAGCAAAGCTATACTCAGATCAAAATATCAGATATCTATGCGCTATCAGCTCATCTAATCAGTATCACTGAGAATTTATGTGATCTTACAACAAATTCTATGTTTTCTCAACAAATTCTGTTTCAAGCAATCAAGTTCGTTGGTGCATGGCGAGTTGTCCAATATCTTATGATGCATTTATTAGACATAAGCCACAATTATGTAGAACTTTGGACTAGTTACGACAATGAACATATTTATATAGGATAAAATTATTACTATTGGCACGTGATAGATAACAGAGTATTAAGCAAAGAACAGAGCAACTGCAAATATTTTAAAGCACAATCATTGTACCCAAACATGAAGTGAAAATGCCTAGTGCCTTTGCAACAAACACTATATATATTTTTCACATTTGGTGATGTCTTTTGTATCTAGTTTTATATTCCAGCAGATCCAGCTCACATGTTATTTCAGTTGTGGATTTTCCTTAAGGTAAACAGATTGCAGTAACCGGATCCCGTCATAGAACCTCTGGTTATTCATTATAACTTAGAACTTAATCCAAAATACCTGAATTATTGTTGAGAAAAATTATTTTGTGCGATTGTTATTTTGATGAAAGATTGCTCGTCTTTGCACTTGTTACTGCAATCCAGCAAGGGAAGCATGCTGGCATCGGTGTCAGTATGTTATTGAATGCTTTTAACTCGGATTTCCAGAATTTGGAGTTAGGAATTACGACCAACATTTCAGAGAAGAAGAACACTTAAATTTGTACTCAATCTGCAATTCAGAAGCCTTTTGGATGTTTATTTAATAATTTTGATGAAAAAGACACTTTCATACCACTTCATCTATTTCCAGTTAGTGTTTATAAACATATCCCTTGTATACCTCAGATAGTTATCACTATTTCTTTCGCCGAGAATTGAAAATTTAAATATTTCTTTGTTGAATCTGTTTAGTCTTTAAGCACTTTCACAATTTTGTGGAGACGTCTACGTGCTAAATTCAGGTAATTTAATTGATCAAATCATTATTCAGCCTAAGTTCACCCTGACCCTCTACCTTGAGTGCATAGGATGGGCTGAATTGTCTCAACAGATCAGCTTCTTCAAATTGTGATAATCGAGAATGTTTATAACGATAAATAATTTGATATAACTATTTTTAAAAAACACGACAAATAATTTGAGGTGGAGGAACTAGTACACAGGGGAAATTTAACCAAGAAATTAATATCCTGTCCTTACTCCTAACCCACCCCTCGCGTAAAAGATTAATCAATTTTTTGGACTGAAATGTCTTAAGTAGGACCTCACAAGAAAAAGTTGGTGGTGCTGTCTTGTTCTTTTGAAAAATCAAAAGTGGAGCTGCCATGAATTTTATTAGTTGCTTATTCCATTTCTTTGTGGTGCCTTTCATTGGACTCTTTGTTGTATACATATAACAGGGGTGGACCTACGTGATTGCAAGCAGATTCAATTGAACCCGCTTTATCGAAATATTTTACATTTTTGTATGTGTGAATACCTCTGGAAAACAAAAAATACATAACTAAATAAAGATTGAACCCTCTCGCCAAACTGAGGATTGTGGCACAGTGGTTCAAGCGGGTTCAATTTAGTTGACGTTTGGGGTTCGAAACCGGATTCCATCATTTTGCTTTCTATAACTCTTTGTACGAGTTATAGAAAAAAAAAAAAGGCTTCTACATTACTCAGGCATAGTTTCATAATTCCATTTCTTGGTGGACTTTTGTCTTCACTGTTTACATCTTTTTTTCTTGAACATTTGCCTCCCCTTTTTCATTAGCAATTACTCTCTGTCCCAATTGATGTTACACACTTTTCTTTTTAGTTTGTTCCAAAAATATGTCACGTTTTTATAATTAGAAACAACTTAACTTTAATTCCCTTTTTACCCTTAATAAAATAATTTATAGTCACACAAATATTTAAGGTTTATTTTAGACCACAAATTCAACATCCTGGCCCGTTTACCCTAGTACGTGGCACCGGAACCTCCAAATCCTAGATTCGTCTCTGACTAGCGCTCTTACGAATGGTCATCGTTGTGGTTCAGTCTTAGTCTCAAAATGAACCAGCTTGCATAAAATCCTGCATCCGCCATATATATAACATACATAATCAATGTATATGTTTTATATATCTAGCTAACGAGCCGTAAATTATTTGGGCCGATGGGCCAAAATGAAAAGATCCCAAAAAGGATTGTGCTGTGAACTGAATTCAACACAATGAATTGGTTGTGCTTATCAATTCCATCGTGGTGTAATCATTCTGTATGGCAAAATACTCGCAGGTGACTGCTCAGGATATATCAACGATGCTAGGATGCGTGCAGAGGACTATCGTGATAAACAATGGTGGTTAGGAATTGGAACCCACCAAGGACTATATCGTGATCCACTTGATTTTTAAAAAGATCGAGACAGCACCACCAATGTTTTTTAGTGAGGTCCTACTTCAGACATTTCAGTCCAAGATTAATCTTTTACGTGTGAGGTGGGTTATAAGGACTGCATTAATTTCTTGGTTAAAAGGACTGCATTAATTTCTTGGTTAAATATTCTCTCTGTACTAGTTTTCTGTTGACTTGAGTCCTGCATATTGTGCAAAGCAACCTAAAGTGCCTAGGGTCATGCAGGACACTTAGTTTTTCTACTTTTCATTTTTCTCTTTGGTGGGGCTGAGCAAGTTGGACTGATAGTTTTCTTGAATCCAAATGATACTATCTTTCTCAAAAATTTACTTTGTCCGAATTCACTGTAGCTTGTTACGTGTGGGATTTGCTTGTGCTCTTAGTGGAGTAGTATTTTTTTTCTTTTTTTCTCCACTTGCTGGATTAGGAATTGGAAACGCAATATTCAAGATGAATTATAAATCCTTGTCTTGCACGACGGATAAGAGATAAATAACTTCGGAATTAAATTTGAAATGAGTTTATTCCACGTTTGGTTGGCATAAAATCCGGTATTATTAATTCTTGAATTAGTTATCATGAGATTGTAGTGTTATGTTTATCCCTGTGGGGGATGGGATACTAATTCCGGGATAACTAATCCCCGAATAAATTAATCTTGGATAACTTGTTCCCCAACCAAATGATCCCTAAAGTTGGTGTGTATAAAGAAAACCGACAAACCGCACCAAACCGACAATCCGAGTCAGACCAAAAGAGAACCCGACTAGTGATTTAGTTTGATGTTTGAAAACAAACCCGACCATAATTGGTTTGGTTTGATTTAAACTAAAAAAAGTCAAAGTCAAATCGAACCAAACCAATCCGACATTACATGTATACAATTTATAAAAAAAATTATACATAAAGGTATATATTTATTTGTAATGTAATTTATAAAATATTTCTCAAACTTGTTTATAGTTTTTGTCTATTAACATTGTTACACCCCGCACTTTCAGAGCATGAGCATGCCACATACATCACCGTAGTAATGGAGTATCGGAGACGTCCCATGATGTTTTGGAAGGTACAAGCCATGGGAAGTATGTAACAATGAAGTAAAGGATGAATTACGTTCTCGTAAGTCGTAATCGGGAAAGACTATTTTGAAACACAAGAACATGGACATTATCAAGTATAATAAATGATAAATATCATGTATGGAGAGTTTCGGAAGATTTCGAGATCAAGCAAATTGAAGAAAATAAGTTTGACGAAAATTTGAGAAATGTTGGGTAGATTTTTAGTCAACTTTGGAGGGGCATATCTCATACTATATTAGGAGTTTTAATGTGTTTCAAAATCTTAAAATGAAGTTCGTTGAGTCTAGTTTCCAACGCAATAAACCGCTCATCGATACGACGTCGGAGTAGAGAATTATAGACATCACAAATTCAGCTGACAGAGCAGAAACAGCGCTGCTACAGTGCTGCTACAGTGAACCGGCTTTAGCACCTATATATGGGGCAAAAACCTCATTTTTCAGCACAAAAATGTCCCAAAACATTCCAGAAAATTCAGCCAAGCAAGAGAGCTTATATATCACATAAAAGCAAGGATTTTGAGAGATTTCAAGTTTTGGAGTATTAATCGAGGTCCGGATAACGTGTAGTCACGATTATAGTTTGTCTTGCTATTGGAATTGGCTTGGATTCAAAGTAAATATTGAAGATATTGCTGCTCTAGAAAAAAATAAGGTATGAATCTCTCCTTATTTATATTACTTTTGGTTTATTTACGAAGATAGAGTGATAAAATGGTTGTATAATAAAGTTGTTGGTTGAGAAATTGGAAAAACATCGCGTGGGATGTTTTGGTATTGATGATGATGTTGGTGCTGTTGTAGTTGTTGTTTTGTTGGTATTGTGATTTCGGGCTAGGCATATAAACAGGGGAGGTGCTGCCCAAATTTCGGCAAATTATAAATGGATATATTTGAAGGACTAAGACAAGCGTATAACGATAAGTCTAACGATTGTGTGAATCCTCTTAAATGTAGACTTGTGAGCTCAGACGAATAAGTGTAGATAATTGGAGGCTGAACAGGTATGTTAAGGCTATTCTTGTTTCTTCTAAAGGCATGATTCCTTTCTTATGAATCCAATAGGTGTTTTCCGAATGTTTCATGATCCCTCTATGTGAATCCATAAATGTTTTCTAAGAATATTTTTATTCTCAAAGCTACAGATTCATGATTCATGGAGTTCTTATGATGCTAAAGATAAACATGTTTTGTGATGACGATGGTCCTATTTCTAGAAACTCCTATGTTATAATTCCCTACATATGTTTTATAACCTTCTTGCTTCCAAAAGTTAAGAGTTCATGATTCAAAGGTATGACTTCTTTCTTGATAATCCATAAATGTTTTCCAAAATGTCCCTATTTTCTGAGTTAAAGATTTATGATTCTATAAGCTTTTATGACAATAACAACGGACATGTTTTTATAATGTTAATGATGATGCTAAAGATGAGAATGTTTCTATGATGATTAGGACGATGATGATGATTTCATGTTTAAAAGTCCCAAGCTTATGATTTCAATGTGAATATGAGAATGTTGAGTTATTTTCGTGATTTTCTTGATTTTTATTCATTGTTGTTGATCTCACCTTATAATAATTGTTCCTTCAAGGTGAGATAGAGCGATGATGATTATTCCATAATATAATCGGAGGTTACCGACCTTACGTCACTCTGATGTATTTATAGCTTTTATTTGGCTCTCATGCATGCTATATATATATATATATATGTATGTATTCTTTCACACCGCGCCGCGCTATAGTCGGCCGGGCATGGCACGTAGATGTGCACACCATTGCAGTGGGCATGTTATGATATTGCCCCGGACGCGGGCTAATGATGATAACACCGAGCCTCAATGGCCGGGCATGATACTATATATATGACACCGAGCCTTAATGGTCGGGCATGATACTATATATGACACCGAGCCTTAATGGCCGGGCATGGTACTATGTATATGCATAAAATGTTTTTTTAAGGCTAAGCATGCATAGCGTCCGCCTTATGAGGCATCCAGATGTACAGGTTATCTCTCATATTCCATGTTACCATTTCATATCTATATTATGTTGTTATTCATGCCTTACATTATTCGTACTGACGTCCCTTCTTGTGGACGTTGCGCTCATGTCCGCAGGTAGGCAGGGAGACGGATCAGACCCATAGGTCTTCTATCAGCGGATTCTCAGGAGTGCTCCACTTTTTTCGGAGCTGCAGTCTATTTGGTATTGTCCTTATGATAATTTGTATTCCATGTAGAGGCTCGTAGACGTGTGTGTACAGTTAGATGTTTTATAGCTCCACCGGTTCATATTGTTGTATAATATTTTGGTGGCCTTGTCGGCCTTATTTTGAGCTCTTGATACTTTACTGTTAGCTTTGCCGGCTTTATGAAATACATTATGTTGTGGCGACCTTGTCGGTCTGCATATGTACATATGTGCTGAATGAGCAGATATTCCTATGTTGGGCCTTTTCTGCGTGTAGATATTCTTTGAGTTACGGTTTATAATGTTCAAAGTCACGGATGAGTCAGATGGTTTCCGGCCTACGGGTCGGAGCCCGTCATACTCCTGGTAGGGATGTGACAAACATATTATTTCAAGCTTGAACTTGCAATTCTGAATGGTCCAATAAGTTTATAGCTCATATATATTTGTAACTCAAATAAAGTCCAACATCAAAACCAAATCAATATTAATGGTAACAAAATAAATTCAATTCTAACATTAGGAATGATAGTAATCTTGGATATCTATTCTTTAGTTTTTCATTGGTTTAACAATAAAAATACAAAACTTAGTTTTATTTTTTCTTTAATATTTAGTCAGTCATGTAATTAATACTTATTAGTCGTACTTATTTTATCATGACGTAGCACTTTTAGATTATGATCATTTTCATTATGACTTACTAATTAGCAATATCTGTTTTATGCGATTTCATTATTTTTTGTTGTTGAAAATTTTAGTACAATGTCATTATTCATCTCACATTTTTTGTTATTCTCTTTAATTTTTTTTTACCTTAATTAGATAATTGTATCTTACTAGCACTAAAGAAATATTTGAAGCAAAAGTTATATGTCTTGTATGAAGACTTTACCGAAAGACCCGAGAAAACCAAAAAATCCAAGAAAATCTGAGGTTGAAAACCCCAACTTTTTGTTTAACTTTAAAACTGAAAATAGTTCCATTTCTTATAACCAAGATGTGTAGCTCATAGATATTAGTTCCATTTTGTAGCAGAAAGAATTATGTGTTATAGAACTTACTACTCCGTCCGTCCCAATTTATATGAGGGTGTTTGATTTGGCACGAAGTTTAAGGAAAAAAGGAAGATTTTTAATCTTGTGGTCTAAAACAAGCCAAACAAAAATTTGTGACTAGAAACCATTTCATTAAGGGTAAAAGGAATATTTTAAAGTTAAGTTGTTTTTAATTATCGAATGGTGTCATTCTTTAAGGAAATTACTAAAAAGAAAAGAGTGTCATATAATCGAGACGTAGGAAGTAGTATTTAACAATTAATGTCACCAAGGAGTAATTTTGGAACATTACATAATTTTACCATTTAATTCAACTTTCGTTACAAAAAACAATGGAGGTAAACGTAATATTTCAAACCACAATAGAGATGTGTGTTACGAAGACAAATTTAAAGGGAGGTTTCCGAAATTATTCCAATTATACACCGTGTATGTTTTCCAGTGTTCCCCATTTTTCTGGTCTAGGCCATGAATATGGCATTTAAGCATGGCTGAAAAATTTATCTTGGTAATTTTTCTTTCTAGTCAGTGAAAAAGTTCACCTATTCTCTTTTAATCAAGAAATCCACGATATGGTCAGTATCTCACTATTACACCTCGAAAATTTTCGCGTTGTTTGAGTCGTAAGTAAAGTAATGTAAGCCGGAGAGGTCATGGAACCCTTACAAAGTTAAGGAAGACTTTTAACAAGTGCTAAGCAAGTGTTTAAGGTTCTGCGATCAAGCGAGTCGAAGGAATTAAGTTTATCGAAACTTTGGGAAAACTTGGCAGAATTCTAGATAGGATTTTTGGTCAACTTTAGGGAGGTGTATCTCTTAGAATCTGAGGAGTAATGGAACGCACAACCTATGTAAATTGAGGTTCAGAGAGTTTTATTTCCAATGCAACTGAAAGATTACAAATGTGAGATGTACGGTGGAATATGCGGCTCATTCAAAATTGTACGATTTCTCCAATGCAACTCGACAATTGCACATGGACGAACCATCAACATGCACGTCGAGTTGAGGTGGTGGAACTGACCTTTGGGGGGGGGGGGTATAAAAACCCCACTTCGCCCCTTCTCCATCATTCTCCAACCTTCCAACACCTCTGTATACCTTCATATACTTCTTTCAAGATATTTTACTCACTTGGTTATTAGTCACTCCAAATTTATACAACAATTAACTCGGGAAGCCTCTGGCAACATTGTAAGTATTGTAATTAGTTTTGGAATGAAACAAGGGAGGCCAGATCACGAGTTCGAAGCTAGAAAGGATCAATCCAAGCTTAGTAAGGTAAGATCTTCCCTTTATGTGAGGACCCACAGCTGGGCGCTGACCATGCGCTCAATTGGTAAGAGTCGATTCCCTCAGGGGAATGTAAAGGTGACTGCAAGGTCGCGGGTTCGATACCAGCCGCTGCAGCGTATATCGAACTGGCTAAGCACCCTCTCACGCACAATACCTGAGTATGTCATGTCATGCATGGGGCCAAGGCCCGAGGTTCACAGCATGGTCAGCACCCAGCTGTGGGTCCTCACAAAAAATGCGACTTATGTTTGAGGATCCGCAGGTGTTACCCATGCATGCTGCGGGTTGCCCTCCATGACTTGCATGTAACACTCAGCCATTGTATGTGAAAGGGTGCTTAGCCAGTTCGCACACTCTGCAGAGCTTCGAACCCGCGACCTTGCAGTCACTTTTGTCCTCCCTAAGGAGACGCCTCTTACCAATTGAGTATTCTTAACCATGACCCATCATTCGAGGTCGAATGATCCCAAGGGGGAGATATTGTAACACCCCGCATCTTGGAACTGAGTTTAAGCTCATATTATTAGAGTTCTAGTGGAAACATTGAAGGTTTGAACGTTTTGCGAAAATGGTTGATAGGCCTAGTTCGGGCAGCAATAACTCCTTGATTGGTTTGGAATTTTGGAAGGTACTATCAATGAAGTTTTAGTACATAGAAATACCTTTCTAACGATATAAGGACCAAGCCAATCAGAGGTCGGAGCAAGGAGATATGATCGTCTCAATATGGCTAATAGTAAGACACTTGAAATCCTATAGAATCGGCTAAGTTTTTGATACGTCTGCCTTCCAGTCAAATTTCATGAAAATCCGTTGGGAATTTGAGAAAACTTCCTTGATGAAAGTTTTATCCCTTTGAAATATATTTCCAACGGTATCTTACGGGGGTCAAACGGACATATGTGCAAAGAGTTATGCTCATTTTACTGAAGCCTGTTCGCTGGAAATTCTGCCAGCGTAACGGTGACGTTACGAACCGTAACACGTGTTACGGGCTGTAACAGTGGACCATAACATCCCGAAAATTTCCAGAACCTCACTGGAAATTTTCACCAAGGTACGGTACCAAGTTACGGTCCGTACCTCGTGTTACGGGACCGTAACAGTGATCGTATCTTGGTCCGTATGTACGTTTCGGGTCACCTGAATTCGGGAGGCCATAACCTTATCATAACTTGGGAATTTGGGAAAACTCAAATAACGAAAGTTGTAGATAATTGAAATACCTTTCCAACCATAGTTTGTGGGTTCACAGGAGACATCGGGATAGGGAGATATGGACGTTTTAATACAGAAAGGTCCCAACCCATTTTCAAGTTGGGTCAACCCATTTCCCCTTAGTATATAAGGGAAATGTAACCCTAGCAGCCCCATTTTTTCTCACAACTTTAGATTTTAGAGAGAGGAAGTGAGAGAGAAAGGAAATTAGAGAGAGAAAGTAGAAAATCAACCAAGTTTAAGGCCCCGAATCCCGAAGCTCGTGAAGGATAAAGTGTAGTACATGTTGTTGCCGTCATTCTAAGCTAAGGATCGAACTTGGGGGTGTTGATTTCGTGGTGACTACTCTTGAAAGGTAATGTTTATACTCCCTAATCATTTATGGTTGTGAATTGATGAATTCTTGGGAGAATAATAATTGGGTTTGAAGAAGAGAATTATATGAACTATGCTAGAGTTGTCGGATTGTTGACTTGGGATTGTTGTATTCATATGGTTGATGAAGAATGATGTTAATTACATCTAATTGAGATTGTAGAATTAGCTAGAAGTAATAGAATGGGGATTGGGTGAAGAAAACACCATTAATGAGGGTTATAGAGCTTCATGCCCACTACGTGTTTGATAAACGTGTTTGATAAAATGCTTAGATGAACAAAACATGGATATTGTTGCTAATATAGAATCCCTATGGCTTGTATTGCTATAGATTGAAGTTGAAGGGATTGAAGGACATTATGATACGCTCAAAAGCGGGAAGTTAAGGTGTGTAGAACTTCCATCCACATGTGGGAATCTCTACGTTCTTCCCCATGATCCGTTTCGTAAAATCTATGAAGTTCAAATCCTAGGGCATTAAACACAACATATTGGTAGCCCGTAATTATGTATGTATGTACATGAATTCCGTATCTATGTTCGTTATTGTATTCCTAATCTTCCATTACGGACATTAGGGATCCTAGCTTAATCCATGAATCATTAATTCTTCCTCATGTGTTCTCATTATGTTCATATGAAACTGCATGAGTTATTTTGCAACTTATAAACATGTTTTCAAGTCAACTACAAATATATGATTATGAACTATTGTATTACTCATGAATCAAGAACATGTTTGCAAGACTATGACAAGTCATCTTATGAAACTATTTTACAAGTTATTTCATGAAACCATGTTTACAAGATTATTTCATGAAACCATGTTTACAAGATTATTTCATGAAACCATGTTTACAAGCTATTTCATGAAACCATGTTTACAAGTTATTTCGTGAAATCATGATTTCAAGACAAGTACAAGTAAATTCACGAAAGTCATGGGCTTCTTAGCCAAATATATTATGTTAATGTTTTTGGGAGTTGCACAAATTACCGAGAAGGCTCAGATAGCCTGAAACTACGGAGCCACCGTAGGACAAGGATCGCTCCGCCCAGATAGGACGATACCTTAATTTTACACTGAATGGATCCATCAGGTACCTTACTACCTTATACTCAGGCAAGGTATGAGGGCTCTGTTGGTCCGGCGAGGTACCTGACTCCACGTACCCACGTGGTAAATTACTACCTTATACCCTGGCAAGGTATAGGGGCTCTGCTGGTCCGGCGAGGTACCAGACTCCATGTATCCACGTGGTGATATCATGTGTCGGTTTATGAAATGCTCTCCCTACTTATCATGTTTTACTCATGTTATAAATATATATATATACTCATGATCATGCACATGTTCATGTCCAAGTTTTCAGTTTCAGTTCTTATCATGTTGTTCTATGTCCCATGTTGTTTCTCTCGGTTGCTTTACATACCAGTACATTCAATGTGCTGACGTCCCCTTTTTATTGCCCGGGGGCCTGCATTTCACGATGCAGGTACTGATATACAGGACGACACATCTGCTCAGTAGGACAACATTCGTATCGGCTTATTGGTGAGCCCCATCTCATTCGGGGTTTAGTCAACTTTTATTTTATGATTAATTATGCATCTAAAGGTATGCTGGGGGCCTTGTCCCAGTAAGTATGTTTTCCAGTCAGACTCATGATAGAGGTTTCATAGACTAGACAAGTCAGTTATGTCATGTCAGACATTTGGAGTCGTATAGCCATTTTGGCTCACTTATGTTTAAACAAGTATTTTATTAAGTATTATGACTTACCATGTTTTATAAAGGCTCATCATGCATTCACGTTATATTCCGCTTATGTTATGCATCATGATGATTCAGCAAGTCATGTGGTTCGCTCGGTCACATGCAGTCAGGCACCGAGTGTCGTGTTACGTCCAGGCCATGGTTCGGGGCGTGACACTTTACGCCTATGAAATTAAGTTGATTCAAGGTTATATCTTCTGAATTATGACCTATATGGTCGAATTGAGTAAAAGACGGATCAACCCTAAATTGAATGTTATTGATTGGGTAATATAGATATGGGATTGAGCTTGATGTTGCATGTGTTGAGTTGGTTGTTCTTATAACCTTGGGAACGTAGTAGAAACAGAGGATATGCTGTCCAAATTTCCGTAACCCGAATCACCCTTCGATATGCAACTCACATACGTTGATGTACAAACATGATAGGTTATAACTAAGGACATATCTTTCAATATACCTTCAGGGAAGGAGCGAGGAGCGAGCATCTGGATAAGGATTCGTCCAAGGTGACGGCTCAACAAGTAAGGTATGTCAGGTGTTCGTTTTCCTCTTTCTTTGGAACGAATCCAACTAGAACATGAACCCGAGCGTTCCATAACAATTCACTCCATTCCTGTGCTTTGTATTTCAAATTTTAATGCCTTAATTATCTGAATGATTCGTGAAATATTGTTATGTTTATCATCATTAAGTTATTTCTTTGACTTCGATACGAATTTCATAATTCATTCAGAGGTTACCGACCTTACATCACTCCAAAAGGCCTGATGTTAGTTCATTGGCTCCAATGCATTATATATATATATATATATATATATATATATATATATATATATATATATATATATATATATAGTCTGAGAACGCGCGTTGCGCGTGCCCCCATAAATGAGCACGATGTGTTTGAATTATAAACAAAAATTAAAGAAAGAACTGTAAGTTCCAGAAATTGAGAATGTTGTAGCTTACTTAATAAATGAGTATGTGTTATCCCATAGAAGTCCTTGATGCTAATTGTGCATTACATTTTGAGGGATATATAATTCTCCTGCTCTCTCTGTGAGAAGATACTGAAGTCATAGGCTAGCTTCTTTTGTTGGAGTGAGTTTGTTATAGTTATAGGAAGAACAATTATCATGGTTATTGCATATGTTGTGAATGCACATAAATTTCAACCTACAAGAAAAAATAGTGACTTTGATGACAATAAATCAAGATCGTTGAATTCATGATGGATATATAATAAAAATTCCAAATCTCAGTAGGAATTGAAAACCATGAACAATTTAGGAAAGATAATTTACAAGATATCAAAAAGATACTTACCCGAATAGGGAGTGAAGCTCTATTAATCTCAATTCATTTTGCTCCTCTTGAATTTTTTGATCTTCCTCCGCCAATGTTAACCAGTTCTCAGAATTATGTGAGCACCACTCTTAACTTGTTAGCGTCAATTATGTCATGAATCACATCAACCTTTAGTGCATAAATTGCATCTTCAAATAGAAAAATTAGAAAGCAAAATAGGTTAGATAACTATATACTGATCAAGGAACAAAAATATATGCTTAGAATTTAATAACAGTTGGAATCAAATGTTATAAGATGAATATTTAGATGGGGTACGCCACTTAATTCCATGGACAAATCTGTTCCATTCTCTCACCCCACCCCATCCTTCCCCCTGTTTAATCCAAAGTACCGTCTGCACTTGTACGTAATTACAAGAATACAAAAAAGAATTATCGAACTTACAGATAACTATCATCAAGAATAGAAAGAAGCCATTGTTTTACCTCAAAAATTGGAATTCTACATATGATTTGGTGAGAGATTACGTGGAATTTGATATCAAGAATATGGGTACTTGCAAATAAGTATCTCGTTTCTCATTTCTCATAGGAATCAAAGGGCTGCTGTTTCTTGATGAAATATGTGCGTGGTAAAAAAAAATAAATTGTTCAGACTCATAATTGCTATTGATTCAACAAATTTCTACTGATTCTAAAATATAAATGACAAAATTGTAACAACAGGCTCTTCATTTGCTCAAACAGTATCATGGTTATTAATTTTTACAGTATTTATTATGAAATGCTTTTATGTTTTTGTACATTAAGGTTGAAGGGATATACAGAGTATGGTTCTTTTCCGTTGTTGTTCCTTGGGCTTTCATTCACATGGTTATTGATGGAACTAATCAAGTCTACATTAAATTCTCCAATGCAACTCCTCAAATTTTCCACATAATCTATAGAATAAAAATTGATAAATCAGTGACATTTCAGCTAATTTATTAGACTAAACAAAAATTGATTTGAATTAATGATAGGAACTTCTAATCCCACATTTATGTGATTAAAATATTACCATTTCATTAGATATTTAATTAGATTTTTATTTAGTGAATGGGCAAAATGGTAAACTAACTTTGAAGGTAGTAGTTTCTTACTTTTAGTATAATATATATATATACACTAGCCTCGTGGCATGTGCATTGCACGTGTATGCCAAATCATGTAATACATGATTTTATAAATAATAATGATCTTATTAAAATAAATTTATAGGTAAACTCTGAAATGACTGTAACATAAAGAAATCCATTAAAATCATCCTAATTTTAGATGAACTTTCAGTATATCATTTCATTGTCGTACAATGAATGTAGGAGCATAACTCCATAACTAGTATGAGAGGGTTGCGCATTTTTCCATTTTAGTTCCAAAAAACGTAGAGCGTTCTCGTTTTGTGTGTGTCATCTTTGCGCAAGAGTCATACTAATCTTCTCAGTGTAGTACCAATTTTATCGGATGTCCCCAAAGGGACCCAAAAAAGGTAGCAGAAAATAGACCTTGTGTGTACTAACCCTCTTCTTGTCACTAAAAATATAGCATAAATCAATTGCAGAATAAGATACGACACTCATTGCCAGCACTAACTCAGTTCGCCTGCATTGGGCGATCCAAAATTTTTACCAACGGGATTTAACATTTTACAGAAGTTAATGATAAAACATTTCGTCAAACGGGCTGATAAATTTTTTTAAATCTAAATGTAAATTAAGCTATCAATAAAAATTAAATTAACATTATGTTAGATCAAAACTAATACAATGGTATGTTGTTTTGAAGTAATCATTTTTCCAAAGGAAAAAAACATAAAAATGCTAATGCAAAAGACATTTAAAGGAGAAAAAAAATCATACTATAATAAACAAAAAAATAAAATAATAATGATTGAAAAGGTAACTAATATCTAATAAAAACACGATTTAAAGTATAAAGAGAGTATGCTGACTGTGGGGGACTATTAATAACGCACGATACTCTATTCACATACTACTCCCTTCGTCCCATAATAAGTGATACCTTAGAGAAAAAATTTATTTCATAATAAGTGTCACCATAGGAAACCAAAGCATAAATTAGTTTGTTTTTCCAACTCTACCCTTAGATAAAAAGTGACAAGTTAAAGTAACATCTAAATGATGATTGGAAAGCTACATAGTAACTTGGTATTGTTGGATTCTCAATGTCAAAAGGTTTACTACTTGTGCATGCTCTAATCAAGAGGAAAAAATAATTAATTTTTACTATGTAGGGGTAATTTAGTAAACTTCACGTTGCATTATTAATTTTAACATGCGTGTTTTTTTTCCGAAGGTGACACTTATTATGGGACGGATCGAGGGAGTATTTTTTTTTTTTTTTTGAATGATCAATTTACACACTAACGCCATGTTATATCCGATTTACTTATCATTCAAAGCGGTACAAAGACTCACTACAACAAATGTGATTTTTAGCTACGAAATTACTAGCTACGACATGAAATTCGTCACCAATTGTCCATTTTTCGTGACGAAAATTATATTTCGTCTTTAAATACATGAGGCACATACTTTTAGTGACGAAATACAAAAAGTCGTAGCAAAGTTTTATCCATTAAAATTTCCTATTAAATAATGAGTTGGCGCCATTTATTGAGTACTATTAGCCACAAATTTAAATTTATCAATGGCACATTATTTTGTCACTGATGATGTACCTAATTCATGACAAATCATTTTTTGTCCTAAAATTAGTTAAATTTTGGACACGAAAAACTTTCGTCACAAAATATATATTGATACAATAGTGACGAAATAGTATTTGTAGTTAATCATTGTAAACTTTAGCCACAAAATTTTATATTTAATTGTGACCTACATTTTTGTCACTAATAGTTGAAACAATTAGTGACGATTGTGTTATTGTCTCTATTTAATCTATAATTTAGTCACAACTAATTTTTCTCACAGAAAATACAATCTTCAAACGGCTACGACTTAAATTTCTTAGTTAAATAGTGAAATTATTGGCTACGAAAACATTCGTAGTTATAAATTAAAAGACATCAATGATAGACATATCTTTGATCTGATATAATAAAAATTAGAGTTTTATCTGTTAATAAACATGCAACACACAAGCGGATTGATCCACTGGATAGGGTCTATATTGCCAAATGTTGGACACTTAGGCCGAATTTTGAAACTTGCAATTGTAGCCAAAGTCTATTTAACTCACAAACCAAAATTATTTCAATCATAGCAATTAGTTGCCAGAATTGTTAATTTGTTTTAAATTAAAATCAATTTCTTGCACAATTAAACATAATTCAAATATAATTTTGAAAATTGACCAAATTGGAGTAAAATTGGGATAAAATCATGTATTAAATTAATTAGTTCATTAAACCTTTTGGACTAAACAAAGATAAAAATAAGTACTGTAAATAGACTAAATCTATAGTAATAAACCGTAAATAGTTATAAGTGAGTAATTTTAAATATGTATGTAATTAGACAACTATTTTTTGAACTGATTTGTAATTTCTAAAACATCAAATACATTTTGTACTTGAGGAAACGATATGTAATTAATTTACATAAATAAAATTAGTACTTAAATTATATACATAATATATACTAGGGTATTTTGCAGTGTGAAATGGAAAAATAGCACAAAATAATATGAAAAAATATTTTGGACTTTTATACTACTAATAATAAATAGATATTTCAACTCCGTTTAAAATTCACGAAACTTAATAAATTAACTTAAAATGTGGAGCGCCAAAATTGGATGTCAAAACATATATGCATAATTAAGTTTTTGTTCAATAAAAATATTTTGAATTTTTCTTACGTTACATAGATGTTTTATATGTTCTAATTTCTACTTCATATCTCAAAAAATCATTCTAATATATATATAGAATGATTTTTACAATATATATATATATATATATATATATATATATATATATATATATTGTAATGATTAGTGCACTGCACATCTCTAATTACAAGTTATATTAAAATCGTGATAGTAAATCTATCGCTAATGAATTACAATAGATAATATATTTATTATATGAAAAGTTTTACGATAATTTTTTTTATGTGTTGTAGCTCTATCACATAATTTTGCATTATTATTATTTTTCAAATTATTTGGCCATGATTTTGCCAATGTATTGGTAAGAATTATTGCGAGAAACAATTTATCTCAACCATTTTTTATTTCATTTATTTGAACCTTGCAATTGTAGCAAATTCTATTTGACTCGTAGCAAAAATTATTTCAATCATAGCCATTAGTTGCCAAAATAGTCAATTTGTTTTAAGATATCAATTTCTTACACAAAAAATTCGAATATAGATTTAAAAATTCACCAAATTGGAGTAAAATTGAGATTCATTAATGTATCAAATTAATTAATCAAACTTCTTGGACTAAACAAGTATAAAAATAAATACCGTAAATAGACTAAATATGCAGTAATAAGCCATAAATAGTTATAAGTTCGTAATTTCAAATATATATGTATTTAGAAAATTCTTATTTTGAAATGATTTGTAATTCTCAAAACATCAATTACATTTTGTACTTTAGTAAATAATAGGTAATTAATTTACATAAACATAATTAATACTCAACTTATATAAAATATATACATAAGAGTATATGTTAAGGCACTTTGTCAAATGAAATGGTTAAATAACACCAAAATAGTATGAATTTTTTTTTTTGACTTTTATAATAATAAATAGATATGTCTACTCTGTTTAAAATTCATGAAGCTTAATAAACTAGCTTAAAATGTGGAGAGCTAAAATTGGATGTCAACAGGGATATGCATAATTAATTTTATGTTCAATAAAATATTTTGAAAATAATTTACGTCGTAGATTTTTATACACACACACACACAAAATTTTTGTAATGATTGGCGTACTGCATATCTCTAATGACCAGTTATATTAAAATTGGGATAGTAAATCTATCGCTAATCCATTACGGTATATTTTAATATATGAAAAGTTTCTACGATAGGTTTTTTGTTGTAGCTCTATCACATAATTTTGCATCATTATTATTTTTCAAATAATTTGGCCATGATTTTGTCACTATATCAGTAAGAATAACTGCAAGACATAATTTATCTCAATCATTTTCGATTTCGTTTATGTAAACCTTGCAATTGTAATCAAGATCTATTTAACTAGTAGTCAAAATTATTTCGATCATAGCCATTAGTTGCCATAATAGTCAATTCGTTTGAAATTAAAATCCATTTCTTGCACAATTAAACTAAATTCAAGTATAATTTTTAAAAATGACTAGATTGGAGTAAACTTGAGATTGAGTTACGTATCAAATTAATCAAACTTCTCGACTAAACAAAGATAAATAAATACCATAAATAGAATAAATATATAGTAATAAGCCGTAAATAGTTATAAGTTAGTAGTAATTTTAAATATGTTTGTAATTAACAATTCTATATTTTGAAATGATTTGTAATTTTCAAAACATCAAATGCATTTTGTACTTTAGGAATTAACATGTAATTAATTTACATAATCAAAATTGATACTTAAATTATATAAAATATATACATAATATGTTTTAAGGTATTTTGTCAAATGAAATGGTAAAATAGCACCAAAATAATATAAATATTTTCTAACTTTTATAATAATGGTAAATAGATATTTCTACTCTATTAAAAATTCACGAAGCTTAAGTGCCCGTTTGTCCATGAGAATATTCATTTTTTTCCAGATATTTTTTCACTTTATTTGAAAATCACCGTTTGGCAATGAAAATTTTAAATACAACTTAAAGATGTATTTGAAAAACACCTAAAACCTTCTTTTCACTTTTTTCACTTTCACTACATTCAATCAACTAAATATTTTTTGCAAAAACTATAACCAAACACAACTCCAGCTTCAAAAGTTTCAAATAAAGTAAAAAATATTTAGTTTCTATTGCCAAATGCCTACTTAATAAGTTAACTCAAGTGTGGAGAGTCAAAATTGGATATCAACACATATTTGCATAAATACTTTTACGTTCAATAAAACATTTTGAGAAATATTTTATGTCATAGGTTTTTATATGTTTTAATAGCTACTTTATAACTCAAAAAATTATTCTAATATATATATATATATATATATATAAGTTTTGTAATGATTGGCGCACTGCACATCTCTAATGACTAGTTGCATTAAAATTGGGATAGTAAATCTATCGCTAATCCATTACAATAGATAATATATTTATTATATGATTTTTTTTACCATAATTTCTTTTGTCGTAGCTTTGTCACATTATTTTGCATTATTATTTTTCAAATAATTTGGCCATGATTCTGTCACTGTACTGATAATAATTACCTCAAGAAACAATTTATCTTAACCGTTTTTTATTTCATTTATTGGAGAATCTTCAGTATTAACGTCACACCCCTCATTTGGAGGGATGCAACCAACACCCGACGCCTTAAACTTACCCCATATTCATGGTAACATATTCCATTTTTTTTTATTATAAATGTATGGGTCACACACACCCGGAATTACTTTAATTGCATTATTAAACTTGTAACTGGTCTAATTTAAATATAAAACTTTGTGGGGGCTTATAATTAATAAATATAATTATCCTAACATTAAGCCTGCTAATGTGCACACATAATATCGATTATTTACAAAATTGTTTTCAAAGTTATCATATCTTGTCCAAATAAAATTTATGAGGTAAAAAGTGTAGAAATCATTCATAATATAAAAATCAAAGATGGTAATATAATTTTAATATTTAACGGGAAGTCGTTTAAGTGAAGAAGTCATAGGTATGAGAATTTTACACGAAAATATTGGAGGGAAAGTAAAATAACAAAAGTTGACTTTCAATTATTTCACCTTCCCTCCAATATTTTCGTGTAGAATTCAACTCACCCATTCCCTCCCTATAAACTACTAGCAACTACCCACTAAGATAAATATGAAGTGTCCACCTCAAATGCAAATACATATCCTTCCAAGAAAGAAGAATTCCCTACGTTTATTTTCTGCTCTTTGATTTCTTTTTTTTCCTATCAATTTTTTTTCTATTTCTTTAACAGATGGTCATTAGCATTTGCAGATAAATCAACTCCCCCTCCCTCTCGTCACTTTATTAGTCTCTTTGCATGAGTTGAATATTATTCCACCGAGTTTGTCAATTGTTCTTTTAATAAGGAGGTATGTTTTTTTTAATCAACGTCGATCTTGACAACTGAATTGTTACCCATTTTGTATAGATGTTATTACTTCTTTCTCATTCTATTATTTGCTTCACTAATAAATGTTAGTTTTATGATTAAAGTTTGAAGACACATTTTGCTTAAATCCTGATAACAAAAATTATATACTAACATTATTAGTATATTTTTCTTTTCACAAAGGTACATGAAGGTGTAAAAAATGTTTCAAGAGTGAAGTTTATAGATTACGGACGTTGCATTAGTGTCATACCCCATTTTAACCGCGGGTCAAAATTAGGAGTACGACATATTGGAGATTCCTATTTTTGTTTGGTTTAAGGAGTCGCCATCTAATTATTTACGGTGAATTAGGACACCTAAAGTTTATTAAAGTTATGTTTAAAGTTAACTCTGTTTAAGGTCTGCGAAACTTAAGATTCTAGGTAAGGGTTCAATTAGTCTAAAGGGAAGGTATTAGGCACCCTTTAAGACCCATTAACAATGGTTAACCGACCGGACTTATGATTAATTAGGCTGAGTGTAAATGTAATGTTTAAATGTTTAAGAAAATACCTTATAAGTATTCCTAAAGTTATTTAAAGTAAAACTTAGTTTAATTAAAATAAACTAAAAAAAACAGGACATGTGATGTTTATATGTATTTAAAGAAAAGTGAGTTATGCCGACTCACAAATTAAAAGAGTTATTGTAAGATTAATGTTAAATAAATTTTAAAGGTTTCATATAAAGACTAATAGTTTAATATATATATATGTAAGGATTGTTTTAACAAATATACGTTTGAAGCGTTAAAAAAGAGCTAAAGTGAAAGAGTTATTCGTTAAATTAGTTTGCCTTTTTATTTCTCAAATGAGTTAGCATTAGTGTCAAATATGTAATATTTTAAATTTATAAGATAGTAAGAGCAAATCTTGATTCTTTTAACTCAAATAAATATGAATTTGCGCTATTGAAGATCAATTATTCTAAAAATTAAATATTATGGATACCATAAATGATTCTAATAATATAAAAAGAAGAAAATGAAACTCTGTGGAATTGATTATTATTAGCTTTCCTTAAATTACTACCCATTATTAAATTAAACTCCACTAATTTGCTAAAGTTCATCTAGATTAATAAACAAAAGTGTTAGTCACACAACACAAATTAAATGCACAAAGATAACAATAGAAGAGTGAAGAAGTTAAATGGGCTCCAGCCCATTTTTATGACTGCTGTAACTAAGCTACTGTTGGGTTATGGCCCAGTCATTTTGGACTGCTGTGGCTGTCTGTTTGCTGTTGACATTGATTGGGCTTTGGCCCAAATTTTATTTCCTTGTTTGGATGTAGGTTGGCTGACTTGAAAGAGAAATTGTGTTGGGTTTTAGCCCAACACCGAATGCGGGAGATGACGAGTCTCTTTGACTCGTATGCGAGATCATCATGCATAAAAAGGAAAAGAAAAGGATTAGTATACGATCAACGGATAACGTTAAACATGTGAGGTATAAACTCGAACAAATCAATAGATTGTATACATACTGCATATATTTTAGTATATTTGGAATATACCTTATGTATACGTAGGTATACAACCTCAGTACCTTAACAGTATTAGAGCATTTATAACACTTAAGGAACACAATCTGCCCAGTAGCAGCAGTGCACATTGCAAGAAGAAATTATATAAGATACTAAGGTGAACAGCATCTGCATAGCAGTGGCTGCAAGTGAAGAAGGAAACGAGGATGTGGACTGCTTATCAGCACAAGAGACAGATCAAATGCAGCTCAAATACTCACTATGCCAAGTAGAGTGAAAGCCATAATGGAAGCATATTAGACAAGTAATGGTAAATGAAAAGAATGAGGCATGGATGTGGGATGCACATGGTATACTTGCAATATAAGGATCACAAAATTGAATAGGCAGTAACGCGACGGATCTGATCGAAGTAGCAGCTACATAGTTTGAACATGCAACGACTAATCCTCAAAATGCAGCAGTAAATATAACAAATTGCAACAGCTGCTTCAGTCCAAAAATATGACCACACAGATTAAAAATGAGGAGAACTAAGGGGTCGCCACCATCCTATTTCAAATGCAGCGACAAGTTCCAAAGATTTCAAGAACCTTGGACAGGCAGACTATTGAAAGGAGCAAACCATATCAGTCATCCAAAGCACATAAGTCACAAGGTGAGCCAATTCTAATATCATTAAGGTGTGCCTAAGGTCACTAAGCATACTCATACACAGAATTAATTTGTAGATAAGGGAAATGGGGAAGGGATACACATATGCATAAGAAGAGCAAATAAACAGAGAGAACAGGAAAGCATTTCGGAATACATGGTGCAGGGCCTTGACAGCATGAGTATAAGGTCCCAAAGTTCCAAGACAAGTGCCCCAAGAATCAGGACACTGGACCAATTGATCATACGAGGCACAAAGGAAAATTAAGTGAAAATAAGCATTCAAAAAAAAGGCAGAGGAAAACATTCAGATATAATGGTCATAGAAAAACCAGACAAGTATGAATGCAAATGGTCCAATTAAAACTCAGCAGAATAGGCAAGTGGGTCAATGAGCAGAATAGGCAAGTGAGATCAATGCTACCTATTCAAGTAAGGGAGTGTTAAGGCAAGTAAGACATAGGAAAACACAATGAGGGAAAAAAACAACTCAAGCCACACGATGATTCTGCAGTAAGTTAATCCCAAGTGAAAAGCATAGATGGGTCTTAAGTTCAGAATCTAGACAGTCAAACAACCTCTCCAGGTACTAGTTAACACATAAGCCTAAGTTCAATGCTACTGTAGACACATATGATCCCATATGAGTCAAATTGAGGGAGCAACAAAATCATGATATACCACAAGAGAAATGTTTCAGGTGGGCAGGATTGATGATGAGGTTACCAGAGAGATACCATACACTTAAGTAGCCCAGATAATAATGCAATGAGCATGAAACATGGCCTTGTTAACAGGAAATAGAAACTTAGTGAATGAAGACATGAGATGTGGATAATGACATACAAGGTGACACACATAGAATGTAGGTAGAGTAAGATGTTTTAAAACAGTGCAAGGGTTGAATCAAGATATAACATCAAGCATGCTGCCTGAGTGTTCTCAGCGGCTCTGACTAAACAAGATATCCAACCAGCACAATGTAATCAAACTAATCACTTACACAAGTAAACAGATTCCTAATGGACAGTACGCTAGTGCAGGAGTATAAATAACACACCCTTCTATACTTTACATAAGCTCACACAAATCCAAACAGGTATAATCATGAGTTAAACAAATTAATGACCAGCTTACCCTTTTCGAACTCAACAGAAACAAATGTCATATAAAGTAATACCAAATGAAAAAATTTCACATTATCAAAGGACTTGCATACAACACAATAGGGCAAAATGACATTTGTTTCAACCATAGAGGATTGATTTATCATGCGAATTTAAACACAAAGATCAATTAGAGTGACATATGCAAACTGGACTGGACTAAGCAATACCCTCCACATTATTGAAGTTTAAACTAGTCATGTTTTCATAATTACGAGTCAATATAGAATTATGATTCAGCTAACAGAACCAACATAACATTTCTAAGCTACTCCAATATCCAACAGGATCTATGGACTATACCAATAGCGTGTTAAATCGTACTAACTTCATGTAAACAGGTTATAGGTGTCTGAAACCAATTAAAACTGAGCATAAGCGAGTGTCAATGAACTCCCAAAGGTTATGCTAACCCACAACAGACTTGAGCAATTAAAATATCTAATCTGAGCCCAGGTTAAATCTATGCAATCGTCAACCACCAATAACTTAACAATAATAATTAAACCTAAAACAAACTTATTAAGACTGACTGTATATTAATCTAAACAAACACAAATATACAAATATACGAACATAGGCACTGAATTAAAAGCGTGATGCTAAGGAGGAAGGTTTACCTTTTTGTGGTACAGTGAACTGAGGCGTCGGGGTCTCGAATCTATGCTCGAACGAACCCGAACCCGATTAGAGTAATTAAAGTTTCAAAACGAAGAAATGAAAATAGAGTAATTGTTCCCCCCACGGCTAAAGTTCACCGGGAAAGGAAAATCAAGTGTGAAGCTAGTGGTGTCCCTCCCAATACTGAAAATCTCGTTCTTTCTAAAAAATATGTTGAGTCCTTATTGTTCAAAGTGTAAGCTTTTTTTTGTTTTTGTGGGGAGATTTTTTTTTTGGATTTCAGAGCTTGGAATTTTTCGGTCCGTTTCTTGATCTCCCCTTTTTTCGATCTGTTTTCTTGTTGATTTGTCTAAGTTGATTGGCCTCTTTTTTTTCGTTCTGTCCAGCCATCCCCTCCTTTTTTCGATGTCCTCTCCTCTGTCTTTATAGAGTGGGGAGAGAGAGGAGCGGTGTGGGGTAAGGATGAGCGGGGAAGCGGCGATGATGATGATGAAAGGGAGAAAGGGTAGGGTAGAGGAGTGGGGTAGCGAGTGAGTGGAGAAAGAGGATGAGTGGGGAGGAGCGTGGTGTGGGGTAAGGAGGAGTGGGGAACGTGGGGTAGCGGTGTGCGGCGGTGAAGGAGAAAGAGAGAGGAGTGAGCGGCGGAGGATAGAGAGAGAGAGAGGAGGCGGAGAAAGAAAAGAAAAGAAAGAGAAATGAGGGTAAAGAGATAGAGGGAGGCGGAAAGAAAAGAAAAAGGGAAAATGATGAATTAGGGGTTTAGGGTAAAATAAGTGGGCTGGACCGGGTCTGATAATTTTTGGGCTGGGTAGGGAAATAATGTGGTTTGGTTGAATTAATTAGAGTACGGGCTGATAATTTGGGGCCATTTATTTGGCTGAAATTGTTGACCCTTCATCCTCTGTTTTAATTATTCTTGGGTCTCTAATTTAACAACTAGTACAATATATACTATATGAGGACAATAATTAATATGTAAAAAATAAGGATTTAACAAAGTGTTGTTCTGTAATTAATGTAAACGAGTCCAAACCCGAAAAAATGAAAATGATGGCGAACATTTCAAATTTGTGATAAAGTAATGCTCGTAATGTTGAAAATAAAAGTAGCGAAAATAATAGTAGTGAAAAATAAAGTATTTAGCTTGTCAATAAATTTAGAAACCCCGAGTAAATAAAATAAAAGAGGGACAAAATTGGGTGTCAACAATTAGCACATGAGGAAGCAACATATTTTGTCTTTTTCAATTTACCATTATTCATGTATTTCAATTAGACTTTTTATGATTGAGTGATTTCACTTTCTTTGTTCAATGTTTGGACACAGATGTTATCTCAGAATAATTATAGATGCAACTAGTAGTAGTTGATTTTGTACAAATTTTTGTGATGCCTTTTAAATAGATTTAAATACTCCGTAGTACGATCACGAAGCATTAAATATATACAATTTGTTATAAAATAATTTTATCCTTGAAGATTTATACATTTTAAGACAACCACTTTTGGTCACAAAATTATCTATTTATAGAAAGTAAATTGTATTGCACATTTTCAATAGTCTCAAATCGATTAAATTCAGTAAAAAAAAAAGGTAATTTTAACCCAAAATGGCCTTCATATTAATAAAATAATTATATTTTTAACTACAAATTAACATAATATTTGATGACAATTGAAATTTTCACTAATTAAGATAACGTATAGTAACGAATTAGTCTTGTCAAAAATAAAAATAAAAAATCAACTACGAAATTGTTGCTTTTCCTAGACAAACCAATCTGTAACTAATTTAATTATTTAGAGACGAAAATTGCCTTTCGTACATAAAACATATACTTTTTAGTGACGTAATCACATTCTTTAACTACAAATTATGCAAAGCTTTAAAGACAATCTATATCGTGACTAATTAAAATTATATTTAGTGACAAATTAGATTTGTCAGTAATAACCACCTTTTGGCGACGTTACAATGATTTTAGCTATAAAACTTTTACGCTGTTCATGACAAATAGGTTCGTCATAAATACTACACATTTGGGGACGAAATTTTATTTTGTAGTTAATATAACTTTATTCAGCGATGAAACACTAAGTTTTCTTTGTATACTTTTAGCGACCCACTTTTAGGGACGAAAGGTTGACGAATATTTTTTTTGACGAAATATGACCTTTAAGTGACAAAATAATTCGTCACAAATAATGAAATTTGTTGTAGTGACTATCACTTTTTTCGCGAGTTTCACACCACGACCTAACTTCGGTGCAATGGATGGGGTTGCTCCTCCCTTAACCAGAGATCTCGGGTTCGAGCCCTAGGTGTAGAACAATTCTTGGTAGGGTTCTTCCCCCCTAATGGGGCCCTACATGGCGCGAATTCGGATATTGTCGGGCTCCAATGAGGGTACCAGACACCGAGTGAAAAAAAAAAAAAAAAAAAAAAGGGTACCAAGAGAATATACTACGGTTTCTGGCAATCAAACCTGTGCTGATCACTAAGCTGAACTCTTGGGTGGTGTCAAGAAGATTCAATATATGATATATAAATGTTGAACAAAAATTTAACCTTATATAGAAATTATAATTTTAGGGCGACGACGGCTCGGATGAATCCCCTTCTGCCCCTTAGCTGCATCACCGTTCACGTCTGCAAGTTATAATTAGCAATCAACTCGAATATGAAATGAGAGAATGTAACAGATAGAAGGATTTGAAATACTAAATAAACAGTCATAGACCAAAGTGTGCCATATTATTTCACGGGTTTCACATACGTACTAAAAGAACTTTTTAGGAGAATTCATAGCGCTGTTATAGTACTTCAGAATATACAATCAATAGAATACAATAATTCCGTAGGAGATTTATATGCTACTTTTTTTTCGTTATAAGGTTTATTTTTCAACATCAGATCTGGGTGGCTATATATATATATATATATATATATATATATACACACACGTAGTGCAACTTGATCAGCAATATCTTTCTAGTTAATACTTTTATCCTATCTTAAAATTTAGTCCCATATCATTTAATTTTTTTTAATTTGCAAACAAAATTTACTATTCAAGATATTATAGGATTAAGAGTGATATGACTGGCTAATTACTGGTTGAAGTTTCTGCTTGAACAATACAAAAATCTACACCAAATCATGAATGAGATCAGAAAGAAAAGCAACTGACCTCTATTAGCATTATTATATTCTATTTCTCACATTCAGGCAAAAATTGCTTCCATAAAATTTTCAATTTTTACTACACTTACACTAACCCATATGAATAAACATGCAATTACCATTAATCCAAACAATTCGAAATACAGGGAGACACAATCAGATAAATTCTATTCTACTTCTCGTCTCTTTTAAATGGATGACTAATAAATAATATACCTGTATCAATAACCTAGCAAGACTTTACAAATTGGAAAATAATCAATTTGATACTTTTCTCTTTTACGCACATGTAAATCAATCAGTTGATCTAAAACAAAAAGACAATTGATCAATTAACCAAAACCATTAACATCCTACAGGATCAATATTTAACTTCTGCTTCATCAAGCGAAGATACAAGATTATTACTCCCTCCGTTCCAATTTAAGTGCTCTAATTTGACTGGGCACAAAATTTAAAAAATAAAGGGAGACTTTACCCAATTTTTGCACATTATTTTGGTCAATTTCCGCCGAGGGATTTGTTTCTGTCATGCAGAGGCCATTTTTGTGATTCTTTTTAACTGGGCCAAAGCTTAAACAATGTCAGTGTGATGATGCACAATTTTTCTTGGGTAAGTAAATAAGTGGGTTAATACATCAGGACTCCCCCCAAACTATAGCCAAAATCTCAATGAAACACCCCAACTTTGCGAGGTCCTAGTATCCCCTAATCCATTTTCTCTGTAATTAATACATCTTTTTGCCTACGTGGCATGAAGAGTGTGTTTTACTCTACTAAGGAACGTGAAATGGAAACAAAGAAGACTAAATTTTAGCATTTCTTTTTTCCTTATTTTCATATATCTTCTTCTTCTCTGCTCACGACTGCCTTCACCGGAAGTTCAAGTTCGACCACTGGAAACTTCTTTCTTGATTTTATCTTCTTTTTTTTTTGTGCCTTTTCTCTGATTATTAAATTATTTTTATTTTTTCTTTTCTTTCTTTCTCCGTCTTAACTCACCATCCTCAGATCTTATGGCGGAAAATCCATTACCGTCATAAAAACACATCACCCTCCACAGGACCTCTCACCCTTATAATCTAAGAACACAGATTTAACACCTTCAATAGACTCCTCAATACAAGAAAATTAATTTGGCGGACTAGAGCTCTTCAAATATATAAAAGTTCTCTGAACCTTGAACTCTAAACCGGAACCCTAGTCTTAGCGGAGCTTAAAGTGAAATAATATGACCGTGGAACTTGTTTCATTATTATTGACCGTACTGGGCGGTATCAGGCTACGTGTAACTTGCGGGACAGTAATATATTATGCAAGTTTAGCGGAGCTTAGCGAGGCTTAAAGTAGCTTAGGGGGGCTTAAAGTGGCTTAGCGGGGCTTAAAGCGGCTTGGCAGGGCTTAAAGTGGCCTGGCGTGGCTAGGCCTAGCGGGGCTTAGCGAAACTAACTGGGGCTTAGCAAGGCTTAGCTTCATGTGAGTGTAATTTATCCTAAATAAACGAATCATTTAAAAATCCACATTTACATAAAAGTTGATCTCTCTCATATTCTCTCTCTTAGTTGTCGAGCATGGTCGTTGGATTGCCTATCTTGTGAGCACTAGATTAGACCATTTCTTTTAGAAAGTGGCACTTATTTTGGAATGGACTAAAATGGAAAGTAGAACACTTAAATTGGAACGGATGGAGTAATAATATGATAGCAGAGAAAAAGAGAGAGAAAGGATGATAAAAGAGATTAACCCATTTTCAATCTTTTCTACATGGAAATACTAGAGCAAGTGTAAAGAAGCCTTGGTTGAATGGATTCTGCAAAGAAGTACACTTAATCATGTTGATCTCCTGTATAGAAGAGAGGTTGTCCAACTCTGCAACCTTGACTAATTTTTTGCAATTTTCAAGTGAAAATTAGTCAAGATATTCCTAGGAACTGATTTTAGTCATCTCCCATCTTCATTTAATCGAATCAGAATGATCCATAACTGCCGATAAGGATGTAACTTTACCTTGTTTGTCTAAATATAACAGATGAACCCCTATCTTCTTTACTGTAATTTCTATACCCCATTCATTAATTTGTATCTTGTCTCCAGCTGTAATCTGCCCATAAAAAGGTGTTTTAAGGAAGATATGTATTGTAGACATGATAGCTCTACATTTCCACCCGGAATTGCACGATCATAAGGCCAGTAGGAGCTTTTTGAAGATTCATTTTTTGCAAAACTAAAGCCGCCTGGAGAGACTATTTTGACAAACTTGCGAGCACACCAGGCAATCATTCCTAAAAACTGATGCTCATTATGTGTGGGCAGCATAGTAAAGCAGATAGATGAAGTTGTTACTTGATTTCTGCACCATTCAGGAACCTCTTTGCATTGGGAATAACTATTTAACCCCTGCTTCATCACACAAATTGATACAAGATTATTAATATGATAGCAGAGGAAGAGAGAGAGAGAGGGGGGGGGGGGGGGGGGGGGGAGAGAGCAAGAGACTAACCCGATTTCGATCTTTTCTGCATGGAAATGCTAGAGCATGTGAACTAAAAAAGCCTTCGTTGAATGGATTCGGCAGAGAACTACAATTAAGCATGTTGAGCTCCTCTATATAAACTGGGAGATTGTCCAACTCTGTAATCTTAACCAAGTTCTTGCAATTTACAAGTTCAAATTTCTTAAGATTTTCTAACTTAGATACTGATGGGAGTGTTTGAAGATTCTCACAGTCACTCAATTTCAAGGACTCCAAGCATCCTAACTTAGAAAAGTTAAAGGGTAGACACTGGAAATTGTTGCCACTCAAATCTAAAGAAAGTAAGGAGGATAAACTCCCAATATCCCTAGGAATATCTTCCTCAGACAAACCACAATATGTAATGCTTAACTGCGAAATAGAAGTTGACAAGGATTGTACGCGATGGACTTTTCTTTGAAAAAAACTCCTGTTTGCCTCTTCATTTTGACCTCCCACTTCCAAAATTACAAGATCTCTTAGCAGTTCAACAGATCCAGGCAATTGTTTTATACCTGCATAAAGTGACAAAAGTTTTTTTAAACTTTGCATATCTCCAAGGTCAACTGGCAGTGCATGTATAGATGAGCAGCTTCCAATGTTTAAGTTTGCAAGGGATTTTAGCTGACATATGCTGCGCGGAAGATCCATAAGTTTTTTGTAACCATTCAAATCTAGATCAATTAGTCTGTCTAAATTTCCAATTGATTGATGGATCTCCTTCAGACTTGAGCAACCACGAAGCCGCAAAGTCTCAAGGCTTTTTGAACCACTGAAGTTTGGTGTTCTTAGCGCTTGCACTAAGAGAGATCCAGATTCTTCAAACTTTTACAATGCTACAAGCAAACAAAATATACTTTCAAGTTAGATTTTCTTTCACCAGTTGCAATACTAATACATTATACATATGAAACTGCAAATTTGAGTAACAAACCTTCAAATTCAATCCAAATTCTTGGATATAACTCTCTTTCATATCTAGAACTACTAGTTTCTCAGCTGGAAATTTTGATGGTATACACTTTAAAGGAACTCCGCCTGTGTGAGCTCACTCACATTGCCGGTCCCAAGCCCGGATAAAGGAGGAGGGTTGCCGAGGGTCAATCGGAAACAGCCTCCCTACCCAGGTAGGGGTAAGGCTGCGTACATCTTACCCTCCCCAGATCCTACTATTGTGGGATTACACTGGATAGTGACCAAGTGACCAAGACCATACACTTTAAAGGACATTTTAGCCAAGACAACAATCTGAACTCCTTGGACAACAGCTCAAAGTCTCCACTAATATGTAATTCATCAATTATAAGCACCCTAAGATTTTTCATTTTCTTAAATGCTTTGGTGCTTAAGCTCTCTCCAGTTAATGCCTGTCCATCCACCTTCAATACTTCTGCCTTTTCAGCACCCTGATTTGGTAAAAAGGAAAAGCTCCGTAAGATCATGTTATGTCCTAGAAATTAAGAGAGAAAAATGCTTTATACGAATTGAGGGGCAAACAAAGTGAATACATTTTCCATCATGGAAAAATTAATTTACAAGTCAGAGGATGTAAAAAATGTAAAATTGCTCAAAAAGCAAGATAAGACTCTTCAAATACTAGATAACAACATTAAGTAAGAAAAATAAAAAGATTAACAAAGAGGACAACTAACATCAAGATACCTGATAGTATTGTATGAGTTTAATGAATACCTGGTACTAATTTAGATATAAATTAGACTATATTTAAAGAATATTTGTATATATAGTTCTAAAAGTAATAACATCAACGCTGATCTTCATTAAATATCGTATGCAAAATAAACAGAAGATAAAATAGGTGAATTTTCTTTGGCAATTTTTCCTTTTTATGAGTTATTTATACTTAGCAAATGCTCATCTCTAGTTTACATGGGTTGGCAAACAACTTCAAATAACTTACTAACCAAACGACTGAATTCTTGTAGTGACAACAGAAATTATAAGTAATAGAAAATTAAAATGAAAAAAAGAAGGTATAACCAAGATAAAGATTTTACTAACTTTATTTCCTTGTAGAACATCATGGACTGCTTGGGGCTAAACAATCTACTTCGTTTTCCAGGGTCTTGGGGTGATTCCATGCGAACGACTTCTCTTCCCATATCTCGGACTAGATCATGCATCACTAAATGATACATATCCCTTTGGAGCAAGCATTTTCGGACCAAAGTTGAAATTGCACTTTCAAAATGAAAACCACATGCATTTAATGTTTTGGTAACTTCGTCCTTGTAAAACCCATGAAAAATGCACGCAATATCAAGAAAAACACTCTGAGTATCATCATCAAGGCCATCAAAGCTTATCTTGAGAATCTCATGGATATCACTATGAGGGATTGCTTTTAGCTTTTCAAATTCAAATCTCTATTCTTCTGCGCATCTCATGAATTTCACTATGAGGGATTGCGGAACCCCATGTCCTGTCCTAATCATAGTCTTAAACTCTCTCCCTCTTAATTTATGTGACACTCTTTCCTTTTTAGTATGTCTAAAAAATAATGATATCTTTCTATATTTAGTAATAATTTAATTTTAAATTTACCTACTTACCTTAATGAAATGATTTCTAGCCACACAAATTTTTATGATTTATTTTTGGCAAAAAAATATAAACTAATAATACAAAGAGCAATCAAATGGACTAGGCTAGCTTTACAGCCGTAACATGAATATCAAAATTTCTTTTGTGATTAATTCTTTTATTATTCATGAATAAATAAAGGATTTTTATCTTTTGGTATCCATATATGAAACCTTGGAAAATGGAAAGAAGGAGAAATAGAGAGAAAGTACACCAACTAGGAATAATTGGGATAACGAAAAAAGGAGATCTAATATTGCAATTGATTGTTTTTAAATAGAGGCAATTTAGTAAATTATTTTCTTAAAGATGTAAAAAGTTCTTAACCGGCAGTTAAAATCGGATGGAACGAGTAGTTACTTTAGTATATATAAATTGTTGAATCCTTTTGATAGCTAAGTATACATATACACTTTAGTATATGTATTCACTCTATGTGCAATTTTACATTTTTCGAATTTTCTTATTAAAATTATTGATTTCGTCACTGATCATGACATTCCTTAAATTTCCACATAGATGTAGTAAGACGGTTGAATCTATTGAAAGACCAAGGAGTAAAGAAGAATACTAATTAGAGAGAGACGTCCACATGCACAACTCAAGTCAATAGAAAAAACACTTAAATGGTCAGAATTAGATACCTCTCATTATGCATAAGCTGTACAATATATAGGATTACAAAGATATGAAAAGATATTTACAATCCCAAAGAATATGCTACTACAATCCCACAGAATATTCTAATTGATTTATACTTTAAAAACAGAACTACAGCTAAAAGGAAAGCCAATTAATTTCCCTAAATAATTCTAACACTCCCCCTCAAGATGGTGCATAAATGTCACGTATGCCCATCTTGACAAGTGAATTATTAAAGGCCTGTCTGGATACAACTTTAGTTAGAACATCAGCCAACTGCTCTAAGGTCTTCACATATGAAACTTCAATTGTTTTATCCTCAAACTTCTCATATATGAAATTACAGTCAATCTCTACATGTTTAGTGGGTCATGTTGAATTGGGTTTTCTGCAATTTTAATAACTGACTGGTCGTCGCAAAACAATTTCATAGGTTCATCGAGCGAAAAACCAAACTCCCCCATAAGCCGCTTCAACCACAATAATTCTTGGATACCTTTGACCATTGCTCTGTATTCAGCTTCCGCACTAGACAATGAGACAACCTTCTATTTTTTACTCTTCCAAGTAACTAGGTTACCTCCAACAAAAGTGAAATACCCTGTTGAGCGTCTTTTTTCTCCTTTTGCACCCCAATCCGACTCACAATAACCCATAATTTTTGTATGGTGACTCTTAGAAAACATGAGGCCTCTTCCTGGTGCTGACTTCAAGTACCGCATGATTCTAAAAACTGCATTCATATGAACTTCACTTGAATTATGCATAAATTGACTTACCACACTAATCGCATAATTAATATTTGGTCATGTGTGTGATAAGTATATCAAGCGTCCCACTAATCTTTGATATCTTGCTTTGTTAGTAGGTACTTGATCAGGAAGTTCCTCTAAGTTATGATTTTATTCAATTGGTGTATCAATAGGTTGACAACCTAACATACCAGCCTCCTTTAACAAATCAAGAATATATTTGCACTGAGATAAAAATATTTTGTTCAGACCTAATAACTTCAATACCTAAAAAATTCTTTAATCCTTCCAGATCTTTCATATCAAACTCATTGGACAAGTAAGTCTTCAATTTTTCCATCTCACTAACATCATCACTAGTAACAATCGTGTCGTCAGCATAGATGATAAGAACAATTATCTTACCATTTTGTCTCTTCAAAAATAAAGAATGATCCATGTTGCTCCCACCATATTTCTTCATCGCTAGTCGGAACCTTCCAAACCATGCTCTAGGCTATTGCTTCAAACCATACAATGTCGTTTTTAGCTTGCACACCAAATTTGTATTGTTCAAAGTGTTGTAACCAGGAGGTATGCTCATATAAACTTCTTCAGATAAATCTCCATGCAGAATTGCGTTCTTCACATCATATTGCTGTAAAGGCCAATCAAGATTAGCAGCTATAGATAATAGAACATGAACAATACTTATCTTCACTACAAGCGTAAAAGTCTCCTGATAATCAACACCATAAGTTTGGGTAAAGCCACAAGCAACTAGTCTTGCTTTGAATCTATCAATTGAACCATCCAACTTGTGTTTCACTGAAAAAACCTATTCGCATCTGACTGGTTTCTTCCCTTCTAGTGACGTCATGATATCCCATTCTGGTTTTTCTCCAGTGCTTGCATCTCCTCAGTCATAGATTTTGCCCATTTGGAATCTTTCAATGCTCTTCAAATCTTGTAGGGATTTTAACCGATGACATCTGATGCACAAAGCCTTGGATATCACTCGGTAAGCGTCCCGTAGAAACGTAATGAGCAATAGGCTATTTGACTTCCTTTGAATTATCAAGAAAGTATCTCTCTGGTGCTTTCCCTCGATTAGGTCGAGAAGGTAACTGATACCTATTCATGTTATCATCACTAGAAACCACTGGTGTAGTGTCATCAAATAAATTGTAAATATTAATTTCCTCAGAATTAATACATGCCTCAGGAACATCATCAGCAGGAGTATCCACTACTAAAAAAAAGAGCGTTTTCGACCAAAAAATTTCGATCACATTTTTGGTCAGAAAAAAATCAACCACACGCGGTCGAAAAATCAAGAATATAATTTTTATTTTATTTTCAGTAGGATTTCGACCACACAGGGTCGATTTTTTAAAATGAAAATATAATTTCGACCACATGTGGTCGAAATTAAATTTTGTATAAATAATAAATGGGAAACGTTTAAATTAAAAAAAAAAAAATCGACGACATGTGGTAAAAAATTGGACCATATTTATATATACACATCTGCTGGCTGGCCTTTACTTTTCATATTGAAGATTTTTTCTTTCTCTCTTTCCTCTCTCCCTCTCCTCTCTCTACCCACACACACCACCTCTCTCCCTCTCCTCTCTACCCACACCACCAGCCCACCAGCCCAGACCCTCAACCCACCGCCTTCCAACCACCGCCAGTCCACCGTCGGCGGCACAACCCTTGCATTTTCAGGTATGTTTTTTTTTTTCAATGTCACGAACACTTACCAATGCATAATAATCTCATGTTATTAGCTACATTACCTTCTATATTTAGTAGATTTGATAACTTTATTTAGTGTTCAATATTTGTTTTAGGGTTTATTTTATGCTATTTCTTTTTGGATTTTGAGTTGAAATTGAATGTTATCTTTTGGGCTGTTTTGGTCCCTTTTTTTGGGACTATTTTGATTCTTTATTTATGTGCTATTTATTTATTTTGGTTCTTTATTTATGTGCTCTTTATTTATTTTATTGCTCTTTATTTATTTTTTCTTTCCATTATGAAGTGCTAACATTATTGAGGCTACTGTGTACTTAAGCAC
This sequence comes from Lycium barbarum, assembly GCF_019175385.1. Lineage (NCBI taxonomy): Eukaryota > Viridiplantae > Streptophyta > Magnoliopsida > Solanales > Solanaceae > Lycium > Lycium barbarum. Next base: position 113,682,212 of record NC_083344.1, on the reverse strand, counting down.
GTATTGTTTTCCGCCCAATATTATATTTTTTTGAAGTAATATCAATAGTTTAAGTCCTTAATAAGGCAAGACAGCTTATATGAACCACATAGTGCTAATCATGATCAACCATTATTTTGTTGGTGTACTTTGGTTATGTAGATTTAGACACAATTAATTATCTCTTTTAACTAATTGTTTTTTTCCCCTAGTTGGTTATACGTATTCTCCATCATCTGTATGTCAATGGAAAAAAATAGAAGTATATTTCAGTAGCAAAATTTAAGTTGTCATTCTTTTTGGGCGCTTAAGTTGTCAAGTAGCAAAGTTTTTGAGCTGTTTTAGTCATTTTTTGGACTTTTTTTTTTGGACAGTTTTTTTGGGACTGTTTTTGTGCGGACTGTTTTTTCTAGACTGTTTTTTTTTGGACTGTTTTTTGTCATTTTTTGGACTGTTTTTTTTTTTTAGGACTGTTTTGTGCGGACTGTTTTTTCTAGACTTTTTTTTTTGGACTGTTTTTGGTCATTTTTTGGATTGTTTTCGGGGACTGTTTTTTTTTTTTTTTGGACTGTTTTTGGTAATTTTATTGTACTGTTTTTTGGCACTGTTTTTGTGGACTTTTTTTTTTTGGGACTGTTTTTTTTTTGACAGTTTTTTGCGGACTTTTTGTTGGGACTTTTTTTTTAGACTGTTTTTGCGGACTTTTTTAATTGTTAATTTTGATTTGTTTGTAGGAACTCCAGAGGGGTCAGGCGGTACCTCAAGATGAGATCTTTAAGATTACTCACACGAGAAGGAGAAGAACGCTGATGGTACAGACCGATGGGTTGAGCCAAGGGCTGAGCAAACTTAGGTAAGTCGTTAGTAACAATAATAATATATTTTTTGTACTAAATTAGACTATTAACATTGTATCCTTTAATTTCATAACGAATTTCAACAACACTTTGGGGAGTTTCGAGCCACTCATCCAAGTACCACGCAGATGACCGACGAGTTAATACAACAACAATGGATTGAGAAGGTTGCTCCCCCAACAAGGCATGGGACAGTTTATGGGATGCCTAATCGAGCCTTTCGTCGATACTGTTGACACCCAATTTTGTCCCGCCTGTCCCCTCGAAATACCCATTTTTCGCTTCCAATATTTTGACGACTTCCAAAAAATAATTATCTGCATTTTTTACTATAATTATTAGCTTTTTTTAATACCGACATTTCATTATCCTGTCATTATCTTTGACTACCATTATTATTATTACTATTATCATTATTATTACTATTATTATTATTATTGTTATTATTATTATTATTATTATTATTATTATTATTATTATTATTTTGTTACTATTTTTTATTATTACTAGTATTATCATAATTATCATTTCAACATTTTTTACCATCTTACGCACACGCATCGCATTTATCTTCGCATAATTAAATAACAACATTTACTTACTGTTGAATTTCAAATATTATTGCATTGCTATTATGACAACATATAATTTATTATCCGAGTATTAATAATTACACATCTATATTAGGTAATACTTTGTCATACTCAATATACTACTAATTAAAATGGTCTTTTATTCAAATTTAGAAGCCAAACTATTTCTTACTCAGTCCGTATTTTTTGATTTATCGGATCCCGAATCAAAGTCCAATTAACTCATAAATCGTTTTACCAGCCCATTCATTTAATATCCAGTCCAAAAGAAATTAACCCAGTCCACAAAGGACCGGGTCCGACCCATCCCCGTTCAAAATAAGGTTAGGGTTTCCCTTCACTCTTTTTCCCTTCCGCCCGCCGCTCCCTTCTCCTCTTCTTCCGCTCCTTTCTCCTCCTCTTCCTCTCCCTTCTCCCTCTCTCATCATCATCCCATCCCCACCACCGTCGTTCTCTCCCTGTTCCCCGCTGTCCCCCACTTCACGTTGTCGCCCCGCTCCTCTCTCTCCTCACACCCTTTCTCTTTAGCAAACCCTAGTTGTTTCCTATAAATACTCGTTTCAAGTTTCAAAAAAAAGGGGGAGGAGGAAAAAGGGAGAAAAACCTAAAAATATCGCCTTACAAAAGCAGATCAGAAAACTCCCCGAAATCGCTGAAAAGAACGAGTTTTCCAATGACCAGATAAAAAAAAACTCGAATCCCTTGAGTCCTTGAAAATATTGAATCTTGGAGCCACTGAAATTTCCCTAAAAAGAGCTTTAGCCACCCAGAATTCCTTAAAAATATTAGTTTTTTAGTAGTCGCAATAGTTCTGCATAGCGGGTCAAGAATACCCAAATCAATTTTTCTGTTTTCGTTCGCCTTGCTGCTGCTGCTGCTGCGAATAAGAGCATCACAAGCTCAGATTTAATAGTGTTCGAGTGTAGATTAGAAACCCTGCACCTAGTTCGCTGCACTTGAAGAAGGTCAGTAAATCCCATTTATTTCCTTTTATTTCAAATTTCATATGTTTGTGTGCTTATACGGTTGAGTTTGATGTTAGCTTAGTTATTGTGATTAAATAAGTCATTATTACGCTTTGGCTTAGTTGAAATCTTGTCGGATGTTGCCGTTGTTATTTAGTTTAAGATGTTTGGTTTAGTCTGAATGTCGTTTGTTTGCATGCTGATAATTCAACCTAGTAAATTGTATAGATTTATTTGGGGCCTCGTTCCTAGATAATCTGATTAATGACCAGTCTAAGCATACATAACCATTTGTTGTTTATAGTTGTTCGGGTTAGTTTAATTAAGTTAAACCTAACCCAGTATGACCCAGTCAATCTAATATGAATCAGCTAAATAATCTTTTTAAAAGAATGCAAATATTTAAACCCAACTCTGTCCCTTTTGTTGGACTCTATATTTAAACGAAGGAAGTTTCAATTTGTTTGAGGTTGCTGTTTCCTTGCTACGATTTTGGCATTCCCCTGTCTTGAATGAAACTTACTTACCTTGGTTTTCATGTATGATGTTACTTTCCTGTGTTTGTATGAAGTCAGTTAAGTGTTCTCTCCCTTGGTATGCAATTCACTTCCCCTTAGTAAAATTTTAGTAATCGTTTGAGTGCTTTAAACTACTTATGTGTTTTGCTTGATTAGTTATGTTTCAGTTCCTTGTTTGTAGTTGTTTAGGTGGTATTATGCATGTTTAAGCTTAGATTAATCTTATTTATAGCTCTGTAGTTATTCAGTTCCACATTAGGTATCAACTTGGGATAGTCATGTGCTAGTAGGTTTACATTGCTTATTTATTTCTTTATTTGATTAGTTCTATACATCAGTTTGTAGTCTGCTAATCATGTGTATGTGCTTGCCTTTTAGTTGTTCTGCAGTGGCTCATTTTATTCTTTGTCTTGGTTATCCATATGTCATTTAGCTTATAGTAGCTTAAGCATGGTTTGTCTGCTCAAATGATGATTGATCATAGAAATAATTCAACTGCTTAGCTGTGCCATACATGTCCAGCTTTGACTGGTTGTGCATCAGTTAACCTGTGGTTTTACCTGGTTATGCCCTTATATGGTATCACACATTAGTTTAGGTTTATTCCTATTCCACCTACTGGTTTAGCAGCAATACTGTTGATACCATTGTGTATGTTTATTTAGTGGTGTTAGTAGTTCACTATAAAATGAATGTTGTTTCAGTCTAGTATCTCTTTTCATGTTTGCTTAGTACAAGCATATCTACCTTTGGACCTCTGTAGTTGTTGATTTAATTTGAGCCTGTTGTCATTTGTGTCATTATAACCTCATTTAAAATATGGCAGTTGACTTCCTTATTTGACTAAATTATGTTGTTAAGGTCAGCTGATAATTAAGGAAAAAATGAGCTCTAACATGTTGGATTAAGCCATAAACCTATGTTCTGAATCTCATCCATCTGCATTAGTTTAGCATCTTTACCCATTCCTGTTCTCATCAGCATCATCAGGTCTTCCTTAATTACAAGCCTGCCCTTAATGTGCATAAATTTCGACTGCTATGGGTGCCCTCATAATCTCTAACTGAAACCAGGGGACATGTCATTTCCAGTACTTTAAAAGGATTTTCATGAATTAAGTTGGATCAAACTGCTGCTGCCGTGGTTCTCTGAGACGAGTTTAAAATGTTGGTTGCAAATCATATAGGTTGGATAGCCTACAAAATTTAAAGGGGTCAAGTATGCTTATTGATGGGTTCAGTACATTGTTGATTTCTGAGTTTGGTTTTTAGTATATGTTAGCTCAGCCCTGTCTGTTTTTGTGCTTAAATGTCCAAATGCTATCTATTAGTTTAAGCATAAATTCTACATGTCAATAAACTAGCCTGAATTGACAATATGGTTTATTTGTTTCTGGTTCTATCCTAATCAGTATTGTTATTCTTTTTTCTCTACACAGTGTTAAGTTAGTGGCAGGCCTTACTTATGTGTCCTGCTTGATTATGTGGCCGGTTGTATGTGCAATACAAATAGAAATATATCAACCACTTTTGCATGCTTAAGTCTTATATCGATCAGTCTAGCTATGCGATCTATTATTCTGTAGCTGAGGTCGAATCTGTTTTAATCCTCATTTACAGTTTATTGGGTTTAACCTTGATAGTCATGAATCTTGTTGGTTCGAATCTGTATGGATCAGTTTAATCTTGTTGCACCTCTCTATTTGTTTTCCTTGCTGCATTTTGCGGTCGTCAGACATTTGTATGTGCCATGTTGAACATGAACCTAGTAGCAATATTTTGATTGCTCGCAGCTGCTGTTACTGCTTGTATTTCCCCTTTTAAAGGAGTATGTGTTGGGATTTGTTATCATTATTTTGCGTCATTAAGGTCTTATAATATGAATCTCACACATGTCTATTCGTGCATTGCCTGCTGCTCATGCCTACATCTGTTTCCGGGATTGTCTCTGAATTTATCTGTTTTATACAGTGATTGCTATACTACTTGTCTTGGCTATTTCCTTTCTGTTGAATGTGCTAGTTGACCCTGACGCATCCCTACTGTCACATTCAGTTTGCCGCTTAGGCTGTGCTTTATTTAGAGTTGATTATTCCTTCTTTGTTGCTACTTGTCTTTCCGTCCATCCATCATTTATATGTTAACATGGGCTTGCCCTCCCTGCATTGGTATTGGAACTGCTTGGTTGTCGTATATGGTACGATTAACCACTTTACAGTTTGCAAAACACTTTGACTTACTAAGACGTTGTTGATAGAAATGTATGACAGTGTCCCATACTTTCTTAAGTATCTTCACTAGTTTCACTCAAAATACATAATCTACTGATTTGTTTTGAACTTATATCTTACATGCTTAATCCCATCCATTGATTAGATACTAATTTCTTTTCTTTGTTTTTATGCATGAACCTCCGCATACGAGTCTGAGGACTCGTCCTCCTCCGCATTCGGTGTTGAGCTAAAAGCCCAACAAAATCCTTCTATCGGGTCAGCCCAATCCGCAGTCAAAATAAAAAGTTCTGCTGGGCCGAGGCCCAATAGACAGTAGCAGTAGCAGTCCAATCCGCAGCAATATATAAAGAAATTTGCTGGGCCAAAGCCCAATAGCAAATGGGTCCAGTAGTCTCAAAATAGGCTGGCCCTTTGATATTATTTACCCTTTCATTTTATTTTTTTGCACATTAATTTGTATTATGCAACTAACTTTTTTTTTAGTTTAGATGAATTAGTCGGTTTAGTTTGGGAATGGGTAGTTAGTTTAAGGAAAAGGAATTAAAGAATGTTTTGAAAAACACTTTTTTTAAGATTATCTAAATTATGCATATGTTTAGCCGAATGTTGTTAATAAAACATAATTTTGTTTATACTTCTAAAAATGCAAAGTCAATTAGTACCTCATCGTGTAGTTTGTTTCAAGTATTTATTAAAACACTGCACAAACCTGCGTTTTCTTCTATTTATTATTTTATGCAAATCTTATTTTAAATAGCATTATTATTTAAAGCCTTAGCAACATTTACAAGTTTATCTTAAATGGCATTTGAAGCTTCCTTTTTATTGTATATTTTTTTACAAATCTCATTCTAAACAGCATTTTTATTTAAAGCCGCATCAACTTCTATAAGTTATTTTTTAATAGCATTTAAAATCTTTCTTTCATGTAAGTTATTATATTTTATTTAAATCTTATTTTAAGCAACATTCTTATATTTTATAAACCTTAGCAACATTTTTTAGCCTTTTTTTTAGTTTCAAGCATCTTATTCAATCTAATTAATTAACCTAAGTTTGGCCGGATAACCGTATTTAACGGATTCTAAAGGATGCCTAACCCCTTCCCTTTAGGATGATATAGAACCCTTACCTAGAATCACATTGGTTAAGCAGACCATTAACAGAGGTTTAGTTTTAACTTTACCTTAGTTAATGATTAGGTGTCCTAATTCACCGTAAAATCAATTAGGTGGCGACTCCTTAAAACAAAGCAATATAGGAATCTCCAATATGCTGTACTCCGCTTCAACCCGGTTAAAAAGGGGTATAACAGCTTGGTGACTCTGCTGGGGAATTCTAGGTTCTTACCATAACAAACTTAGGTTAATAATTAATTTGTTGGATGTTTGGTTGTTTTCTTTATGTTTGCTTTTATTGTTGCCGTGTTTGTTTCTTTTATGTTCTTTTAAGTGATTGCTTTATTATGTGAAATTTTCTATGTAATAATATGTTACTGTTTTCCTTAATTTGGCATTCCATTCATATTTCCTCCACTTCTGGAAAACTCACACTATCACACGTGCACGCGAGGTGTGTTTTGCACACCCGCAAATTTTTCTTCGTAGAATCCAAATTTTAGGAGAGTTGGCGTATGCGCGGGGTGCCCGAGTAACGGGGACCGCGTAGCCTTCTCACTCGAGTAGTCCGCTCGGGAACCTTGTGTCATAGGAAACCAACTCCTAGTCAGCCTAAGATAAAGCTAAGCCAAAACCCTTTTAAGAACATGCACGAACCTAGGAAGGCTTAATACCCAAGGCGTATTAAGTCTATTAGTCAACCTCGTCCAAATGTCCAAGTGGGTTCATGACCCCAAGCGACGCTTATCATGTTATGTGTGCATTATTTGAAGTTGATTGGGCCAAATATCGACCATTGCTCTAATTAATTAAACTTTAGGAGGGTGGGGTTTTACTAACCTTTTGTGATGCAGATAGCCATGAAGATCGCAAGTTTTGAAAGAAGCTTGGACATAATTGAACTTAGCTTATTTTTAGGAATATTTTTTTTTCTTTTCTTGTTTGGCATGTAATAAAGCTTAAAAATATTTATGTACTTCATTTTGGGAATAGACTCGTTTAATTAATTAAAAGAGTAAATGGGATGACATATAATGTCTCTTTCATCTTTCAAATATACGCTAGGCCTACCTCGGGCATAAGGAGGTCCCCTACGTATTAACACGTGTGGCTGTTATCTTATATACTTGTGTTATAAGCTTTTAAGTTGCGTGCTTGCTTGCTAAGTGGTTTACTTGAATTTATTTGCAATATGCTTGCTTTTGAACTTATTTGCGATTATCACCTGATGTCAAGCTCATTACTTAAATTAATTTGAAGGCTCTTATTTGAATTTATTTGTGAAGAGTTATTACTTGATATTTACTAACATCATCTTTGTTTCAGAAGAAAAGTAAAATTCATATTTGCTTTGCCGCACAATTGCATATTGTTCATTAATTATTTTTGCATCATCTTCACTTCAAAAAAATAAAAAGAATAAAAAATGATCGTTCATTACTATTTATTCCGCGGTTAGCGCACTTTAGCCACTCTAGAGAACCTTTAAGATCGTTTGCATTCTTAGCATGACGCCCGACAAATTTCTAATTGTCGGAGGAAATTTCCTAATTTTCGCATACATGAACTAGCCTTGAAAATCCTTAAAGTTAACTCTTATCATTACAACTTTGTTTTAATAGGCATTCTCTTATCGTTATTTGCTTACTTACTCAAATCTATTAGTGTCGAACAATTTGTCTCGCATCAAACTGCAAGTGTCCTTTTACGGGTATGATCTTCTGTCTCAAACGACGGAACATTTGACCCGTTAGCTCCATGCCTCGTAGAATCCATTTTGCACTCGGTTTACGTCATGGAACTTTTACTTTCAAATTCTATCATTTTCAGCATTTGTCGTTTCTTAAATTGGTAGATGTCCAAATTTATTGGTCCAATCTATCAAATGGCACTTCTCGATATTTGTTCGATTTTTGCCATCAAGTTGTTCAAGAATGACTGTTCAAGTACCTTGCTTCTGCGGAGTCTTCGCTCAGTCAATCGCGTCATTCTGGGTCGCTTAAATTTATTTTCGCGCACCCATTAATTTCATTTTTTGGCATGCAAGTCGAAGGACAATCTCATAGGTCTTCTGTCCTTGACATTTTGCAACCCGTCAGTGCTTCGTAACTCTCGGGTACATTAAATTCAACTGTCTTGCGCCCGATCAATCATGATCTTCTCTAAGCTAATCTCTTGCATTATTAAAAAAAAAAAATTTTTTACACACCAGGCGAACTACGCTTGACCTGATTCCTCGGTGGATACGTAGGCAGCCCACATAGGGACTCAGTCATATTAGGGTAGAATTTTTTCCTATTTGCATGTAACCCGAACTACGTTTGACCTGATTTCCTGTCGAATACAGGATACGTAGGAAGCCTATATAAGGCCCGGTCTTATTTACTACAAATTTTAATATTCCCCAAACGAAGGAGCATGAAACTGGGACAATTTTGGAATGCAACCCAAGACATTTTTTCAAAACGTCCTAAACCTGGGGCAAATTTTTAAAAATATGTTGGAATTGGTAAGAATTAACTCAGAACCAAGCTTTGGCGTTCGATATGAGTCAACCTTTTTTCAAATGGCATGTTCTACTCCAATGTAGTTTTCTTTTCTTCCGATTCATTCTCAACCGTCAGAGCTAAATAACTGATGATTCATTTTCGTCCATTCGTTTCCTTTATATGACTCAAGTCGTCTCTAATCTAGAGCCTGCTTAATTAGATCACTTTTAAAAAAAAAAAGATATATATATATATATATATATATATATATATTGTTTATGATGCTTTTACTTCATGCACTAACATTTTATTTTGTTTATGAAGTTTTACTTTTCTCTTTAAAAAGTTGTCTGGCATTGAACATTGTTTTGGCTGCGAATCTGCATTAAGGACGAGACTACAATGGCAGAGAGATTTGAAGCTTTCAACACCGGTATGGGTTTGGTGCAAGAACACAACGATAGCAAGGGATAGGTGGTTCGAAAAAATATTGTAGCCAATCTGGGAAATACCTTAAGCCTTCTTCCTAACGCAGCCTCAACTTCCAGCAATGTTTCCTTAGCCATTTCGCCTCACTTAGATCCTACCTATACCATTCCACAAATGCCTTCAACCTACACTCCCGATCAAGTAACGATAATTCCTAATCCTCAATTTTCCATAACCACCACTCAATTCGAGAAAAGTAAGAAAAACGAACTGGCAATATCCCCATACAGGAGGCCTGGAAAGGAAATTAAGTCGCTTTACCATGAAGATTTGGGAAAAGAACTCCACAATTTGAGGAAAGTCATTAATGAAGAGTTATGTTCAAGGAATTTCCAGATTTTGAAGTATGAAGATTTGTGTGTGCATCCAAACTTTGAGCTTCCGTCAGGGTACAAAATACCTAAGTTTAACACTTTCAATGGGAAGGGAGATCCCGTCGCTCATTTAAAGGACTATTGCAGCAGATTAATTGGTATTGGACATAATGAAGCCGTACGAATGAGATTGTTCATTCAAAGTTTATCAGGATCAGCACTCTCTTGGTACACTAAACAAGATTTTAGCAAATGGCTTACGTGGGAAGATATGGCTCGCGGATTTATAAAGCAATTCGAGTTTAACAATGGAGGCGATCCGCACATAGCCGATTTGCTCAGAGTAAAGAAAACGCCACATGAGTCTTTCCAAGAATATGCCATACGATGGAGGTTAGAAGCTTCAAAAATACATCCTCCATTATCCGAGAGGGAATTGATCTCAACCTTCATCCAAATTCAGGAAGACTTATATTATGATACGTTGCTCGAAGCTTGTGCACACAACTTCTCTGATTTGATAGAGAACTAGAAAATGCCATTCAAGAAGGGAGAATTACAGATAGCTCAGCAACACAAGCCGTTCACCAAACCTTCCAAGCGGAGATACTAGGAAATCTGCAAAGTGAAATGAAGCAAAACCAATTTGCTTCCACGACTATGCATCAAGCGCAATGCCATAAAAGTCACCAAATTTTCAATCTTATGCCACTATGCAATGTCCTCGTCAGCAAAACTCCCAGCAAGGCTACCAACGACGGGTTCACCAAGCACAATCAAGCTCTCAACATAAAAAGAAGAGGAAATCTTTTTGCTTCACTACTCTAAATGAACCATTGGCAAATATATTTAAGAGGTTGAGTGCTAAGGGTATTCTACAACCAAAGAAGGGATTTATACCTAAGCATCCACCGCCAAACTTTGATTTATCTAAGAGTTGTGCTTATCACTCAAACATTCAAGGACATGACATTGAAGAATGTCCAGCACTAAGATTTAAGATTCAAAGCATGATTGAAAGTGGCAAGATAAAGCTACAGCTAGAACCTTCAACCGGTAATATTGCAAACACAAAGACAACTGTTATTAAGGGCGATTCATTGAAACTGGCACCAAGGCATTTGAAAAGAAAGCGTGCAACAAGTCAAGCAGACTGATAGGGACATCATCTCGCTACTCGAAAATATCATCCTCCACATGCCCATCTTTAGGAATAGCCGCTATCTTGTAATCTTTTCTAGACTTTTTCAATGAACTACAGTCGACCTGATTCCTGTTAGTAGCAGGATACGTAGGCGCCCATGTTGGGTCCGGTCTCAATAAATAAAAAAATCCCAATTTTCCTCCTATAGTCGAACTGGAGAAATTTTGCAGACGGCTTATCCCAAGCCATATTCACATAATCAGATTTCCGCAATGGCATAGCAACGAGAAGCACAGATTCAAAGCCAAAGCTTCAATGTTCAACGCAAGGCAACCACTTCCTTTTATACTAACAAATTTTCTTTGAGTAACGCAGAACCGATTTTTAGCTGCTCCTCAACGATAATGCACGGCATACGAATCTTAGCATCAAGAAAACATCACGAAAGTCATGAAGCAAAGGATGATTCAAAATCAACACAAATTTCGAAACTCATAATTTTCTTTGAGCGCAGGAATTTTATTCATGGAAACCTTTTAGCAAGGTGAAATATCACCAAGGTTTCCAGTTGCGGAAGCTGAAGTATGCTTACAGCTTTGCAGGGACTGCGCATCGAGCGGTTTGAATCTTCTTATAACACGCACAAATATTATTGCTTTCAAATGCTCTGCGCATGCACTACTATTTTAAATACCACGCACTGCATACGCACTATTGCTTTAAATTCCCTGCACTACATGCACTACTATTTTAAATACCATGCACTGCATATGCACTATTGCTTTAAATTCCCCGCACTGTATATGCACTATTGTTTTAAATGCCCCGCACTACATATGTACTATTACGTTCAAATGTATCGCACTGCATATGCACCACTGCTTTCAAATGTCCCGCACTGCAAAAGCACCGCACCTGCATTGCATTATTACTTTCAAATGCCCTGCAAGGGCACAACATCATTGTTCGCAAACGCACAGCATTTGGGTTCGTCCACCCTAAAATAGGGCATATTGGGTTCTTCCACCCTAAAATAAGATATTGGGCTCTTCCACCCTAAAATAGGATGTTTGGGTTCGTCTACCCTAAAATAGGACATATTGGGTTCGTCCACCCTAAAATAGGACATATCGGGTTCGTCCACCCTAAAATAGGACATATTGGGTTCGTCCACCCTAAAATAAGACATATTGAGTTCGTCCACCCTAAAATAGGACATATTGGGTTCGTCCACCCTAAAATAGGATATTGGGTTCTTCCACCCTAAAATAGGATGTTCGGGGGTTCGTTCACCCTAAAATAGGACATATTGGGTTCGTCCACCCTAAAATAGGACATATTGGGTTCGTCCACCCTAAAATAGGACATATTGGGTTTGTCCACCCTAAAATAGGATATATTGGGTTCTTCCACCCTAAAATAGGATACTTGGGTTCTTCCACCCTAAAATAGGATACTTGGGTTCTTCCACCCTAAAATAGGATATTGGGTTCGTCCACCCTAAAATAGGACATATTGGGTTCGTCCACCCTAAAATAGGACATATTGGGTTCGTCCACCCTAAAATAGGATATATTGGGTTCTTCCACCCTAAAATAGGATACTTGGGTTCTTCCACCCTAAAATAGGATATTGGATTCTTCCACCCTAAAATAGGATGTTTGGGTTCGTCCACCCTAAAATAGGACATATTGGGTTCGTTCACCCTAAAATAGGATATTGGGTTCTTCCACCCTAAAATAGGATATTGGGTTCTTCCACCCTAAAATAGGATACTTGGGTTCGTCCACCCTAAAATAGGACATTTTAGGACATTTAGGGCTCGTCCTCCTTTAATAGGACAGTTAAGGCTGAGCACCGCCTTTCATATGTTGCATGGGCTGCGCACCGCCCTTTGAAATTTTCTGCATAAGGCTGAGCACCACCTTTTATATATTGCGTGGGCTATGCACTGCCCTTTAAGAAAATTTCTGCATAAGGTTGAGCACCGCCATTCATATGTTCCATAGGCTATGCACCGCCCTTTGTAATTTGTGCATAAGGCTGCGCACCGCCTTTCATGTCGCATGGGCTGCGCACCGTCCTTTTTAATTTCCGCATAAGGCTGAGCACCGCCTTTCATATGATGCATGGGCTTCGCACCGCCCTTTGCATCGCTTTCATATGTTACATGGGCTATGCACCGCCCTTTGTAATTTCTGCATAAGGCTGCGCACCGCCTTTCATGTCGCATGGGCTGCGCACCGCCCTTTTAAATTTCTGCATAAGGCTGAGCACCGCCTTTCATATGTTGCATGGGCTGTGCACCGCCCTTTTAAATTTCTGCATAAGGCTGAGCACCGCCTTTCATGTTGCATGGGCTACACACCGCCCATTTAAAATTCTGCCTAAGGCTGAGCACCGCCTTTCATATGTTGCATGGGCTGCGCACCGCCCTTTTATAATTTCTGCACAAGGCTGAGCACCACCTTTCATATGATGCATGAGCTGCGCACCACCCTTCACATCGCTTTCATATGTTGCACGGGCTGCACACCGCCCTTTGAAAATTTTCGCATAAGACATCGCACCGCACTTGTTTTGCTTTATTATTATTATTTTTTTAATACCCCGGCGTGTGCTTGCAGCCGCGTTGCACCGCACTTGCATCGCTTTACTTCAATATTTATTTTTACTGACCATTTTTATCTAGTTTAAAGTTTCGTAGGAGCTTTAGCGCAGCGTGAAACTATTTTCTTCGGCAGCGAACTGGGGCAATATGTCCGGAAGGATAAGCAGACTTCCCGACAAGGGTCAAAGATCTATCTCGAACACTCGGCTCCAATTCCATATATCCCGTTCACATTCCAGCACAGTCAATTTTCAGAGTTCTATCGCAATGCCCAGTGTCATCATAATTCGACACTGGGACAATATTTTGCAAAGACTCGCACCGATCGTGATTTGCCATGTCATAAGTGTCGTAGTCATCCCAGAACTACACACGGCCTGATTCTCGTGAAACCCAAGATATGTAGGCGATTCAGAGACTTGAGTTCGGCCGTAATTTTCTTTACCTTTAGGCCTCCATAATCCGTTAGCCGGGACAAAATAGACTACTAAGTCAACGTCTTTGCCCGACAACTTCTTTCATCATTACTAGGCAAAGAGGGACAAGTTGTTGACACCCAATTTTGTCCCGCCTGTCCCCTCGAAATACCCATTTTTCGCTTCCAATATTTTGACGACTTCCAAAAAATAATTATCTGCATTTTTTACTATAATTATTAGCTTTTATTAATACCGGCATTTCATTATCCTGTCATTATCTTTTACTACCATTATTATTATTACTATTATCATTATTATTACTATTATTATTATTATTATTATTATTATTATTTTGTTACTATTTTTTATTATTACTAGTATTATCATAATTATCATTTCAACATTTTTTACCATCTTACGCACACGCATCGCATTTATCTTCGCATAATTAAATAACAACATTTACTTACTGTTGAATTTCAAATATTATTGCACTGCTATTATGACAGCATATAATTTATTATCCGAGTATTAATAATTACACATCTATATTAGGTAATACTTTGTCATACTCAATATACTACTAATTAAAATGGGTCTTTTATTCAAATTTAGAAGCCAAACTATTTCTTGCACTCTGTCCGTATTTTTTGATTTATCGGATCCCGAATCAAAGTCCAATTAACTCATAAATCGTTTTACCAGCCCATTCATTTAATATCCAGTCCAAAAGAAATTGACCCAGTCCACAAAGGACCGGGTCCGACCCATCCCCGTTCAAAATAAGGGAAACCTTTTTTAGGGTTTCCCTTCACTCTTTTTCCCTTCCGCCCGCCGCTCCCTTCTCCTCTTCTTCCGCTCCCTTCTCCTCCTCTTCCTCTCCCTTCTCCCTCTCTCGTCATCATCCCATACCCACCACCGCCGTTCTCTCCCTGTTCCCCGCTGTCCCTCACTTCACGTTGTCCCCCCACTCCTCTCTCTCCTCACACCCTTTCTCTTTAGCAAACCCTAGTTGTTTCCTATAAATACTCGTTTCAAATTTCAAAAAAAAAGGGAGGAGGAAAAAGGGAGAAAAACCTAAAAAAATCCCCTTACAAAAGCAGATCAGAAAACTCCCCGAAATCCCTGAAAAGAACGAGTTTTCCAATGACCAGATAAAAAAAAAAATCGAATCCCTTGAGTCCTTGAAAATATTGAATCTTGGAGCCATTGAAATTTCCCTAAAAAGAGCTTTAGCCACCCAGAATTCCCTAAAAATATTAGTTTTTTAGTAGTCGCAATAGTTCTGCATAGCGGGTCAAGAATACCCAAATCAATTTTTCTGTTTTCGTTCGCCTTGCTGCTGCTGCTGCTGCGAATAAGAGCATCACAAGCTCGGATATAATAGTGTTCGAGTGTAGATTAGAAACCCCGCACCTAGTTCGCTGCACTTGAAGAAGGTCAGTAAATTCCATTTATTTCCTTTTATTTCAAATTTCATATGTTTGTGTGCTTATACGGTTGAGTTTGATGTTAGCTTAGTTATTGTGATTAAATAAGTCATTATTACGCTTTGGCTTAGTTGAAATCTTGTCGGATCTTGCTGTTGTTATTTAGTTTAAGATGTTTGGTTTAGTCTGAATGTCGTTTGTTTGCATGCTGATAATTCAACCTAGTAAATTGTATGGATTTATTTGGGGGCCTCGTTCCTAGATAATCTGATTAATGACCAGTCTAAGCATACATAACCATTTGTTGTTTATAGTTGTTCGGGTTAGTTTAATTAAGTTAAACCTAACCCAGTATGACCCAGTCAATCTAATACGAATCGGCTAAATAATCTTTTTAAAAGAATGCAAATATTTAAACCCAACTCTGTCCCTTTTGTTGGACTCTATATTTAAACGAAGGAAGTTTCAATTTGTTTGAGGTTGCTGTTTCCTTGCTACGATTTTGGCATTCCCCCGTCTTGAATGAAACTTACTTACCTTGGTTTTCATGTATGATGTTACTTTCCTGTGTTTGTATGAAGTCAGTTAAGTGTTCTCTCCCTTGGTATGCAATTCACTTCCCCTTAGTAAAATTTTAGTAATCGTTTGAGTGCTTTAAACTACTTATGTGTTTTGCTTGATTAGTTATATTTCAGTTCCCTGTTTGTAGTTGTTTAGGTGGTATTATGCATGTTTAAGCTTAGATTAATCTTGTTTATAGCTCTGTAGTTATTCAGTTCCACATTAGGTATCAACTTGGGATAGTCATGTGCTAGTAGGTTTACATTGCTTATTTATTTCTTTATTTGATTAGTTCTATACATCAGTTTGTAGTCTGCTAATCATGTGTATGTGCTTGCCTTTTAGTTGTTCTGCAGTGGCTCATTTTATTCTTTGTCTTGGTTATCCATATGTCATTTAGCTTATAGTAGCTTAAGCATGGTTTGTCTGCTCAAATGATGATTGATCATAGAAATAATTCAACTGCTTAGCTGTGCCATACATGTCCAGCTTTGACTGGTTGTGCATCAGTTAACCTGTGGTTTTACCTGGTTATGCCCTTATATGGTATCACACATTAGTTTAGGTTTATTCCTATTCCACCTACTGGTTTAGCAGCAATACTGTTGATACCATTGTATATGTTTATTTAGTGGTTTTAGTAGTTCACTATAAAATGAATGTTGTTTCAGTCTAGTATCTCTTTTCATGTTTGCTTAGTACAAGCATATCTACCTTTGGACCTCTGTAGTTGTTGATTTAATTTGAGCCTGTTGTCATTTGTGTCATTATAACCTCATTTAAAATATGGCAGTTGACTTCCTTATTTGACTAAATTATGTTGTTAAGGTCAGCTGATAATTAAGGAAAAAATGAGCTCTAACATGTTGGATTAAGCCATAAACCTATGTTCTGAATCTCATCCATCTGCATTAGTTTAGCATCTTTACCCATTCCTGTTCTCATCAGCATCATCAGGTCTTCCTTAATTACAAGCCTGCCCTTAATGTGCATAAATTTCGACTGCTATGGGTGCCCTCATAATCTCTAACTGAAACCAGGGGACATGTCATTTCCAGTACTTTAAAAGGATTTTCATGAATTAAGTTGGATCAAAATGCTGCTGCCGTGGTTCTCTGAGACGAGTTTAAAATGTTGGTTGCAAATCATATAGGTTGGATAGTCTACAAAATTTAAAGGGGTCAAGTATGCTTATTGATGGGTTCAGTACATTGTTGATTTCTGAGTTTGGTTTTTAGTATATGTTAGCTCAGCCCTGTCTGTTTTTGTGCTTAAATGTCCAAATGCTATCTATTAGTTTAAGCATAAATTCTACATGTCAATAAACTAGCCTGAATTCACAATATGGTTTATTTGTTTCTGGTTCTATCCTAATCAGTATTGTTATTCTTTTTTCTCTACACAGTGTTAAGTTAGTGGCAGGCCTTACTTATGTGTCCTGCTTGATTATGTGGCCGGTTGTATGTGCAATACAAATAGAAATATATCAACCACTTTTGCATGCTTAAGTCTTATATCGATCAGTCTAGCTATGCGATCTATTATTCTGTAGCTGAGGTCGAATCTGTTTTAATCCTCATTTACAGTTGATTGGGTTTAACCTTGATAGTCATGAATCTTGTTGGTTCGAATCTGTATGGATCAGTTTAATCTTGTTGCACCTCTCTCTTTGTTTTCCTTGCTGTATTTTGCGGTCGTCAGACATTTGTATGTGCCATGTTGAACATGAACCTAGTAGCAATATTTTGATTGCTCGCAGCTGCTGTTACTGCTTGTATTTCCCCTTTTAAAGGAGTATGTGTTGGGATTTGTTATCATTATTTTGCGTCATTAAGGTCTTATAATATGAATCTCACACATGTCTATTCGTGCATTGCCTGCTGCTCATGCCTACATCTGTTTCCGGGATTGTCTCTGAATTTATCTGTTTTATACAGTGATTGCTATACTACTTGTCTTGGCTATTTCCTTTCTGTTGAATGTGCTTGTTGACCCTGACGCATCCCTACTGTCACATTCAGTTTGCCGCTTAGGCTGTGCTTTATTTAGAGTTGATTATTCCTTCTTTGCTGCTACTTGTCTTTCCGTCCATCCATCATTTATATGTTAACATGGGCTTGCCCTCCCTGCATTGGTATTGGAACTGCTTGGTTGTCGTATATGGTACGATTGACCACTTTACAGTTTGCAAAACACTTTGACTTACTAAGACGTTGTTGATAGAAATGTATGACAGTGTCCCATACTTTCTTAAGTATCTTCACTAGTTTCACTCAAAATACATGATCTACTGATTTGTTTTGAACTTATATCTTACATCACTACTAAAAAATCAGCGTTTAGTGACGGAATATTAGCGACACACCATATTCTGTCGGTAATTAACGACGGATTGCTCATTTTGTCGCAAGAAAAGCAACTAAAATTTTATTTCATTATATAGCGACGGATTAGCAACGAAAACTGAGTTTCGTCACTAATGATTAGCGCGAAATTTTGGCGCCTTAAATTTCACTATAGATTTAGCAACAGAAGAGGGCGCGACAAATTTTATTTTTATGTAGCGACGGATTCAGCAACGAAAAATCCGTCGCTAGGCCTTTTAATTTTTCTCGAAAAAAATATATATTTCAGCAACGGAAAAGTTTGTCGCAATATTAATCATTAAAATAAATCAATGTATTATTTAGCGACGGAATATAAAATCCGTCGCTATTCCGTCGTTAAGTGTTAAAAAAAAAAAGATATATCCTAGGGTACACATTTATTTCATTTCACTTCAAACACACCCAACACAGATATAGAGAGAGAGTATACGAAATTGCTAACATAGAGAGAGAGAGAGCACAACATAGATCAAAATAATGTGAATCTAGGGTTTCTATTGTGTTTTTCTCTTCTTCTGCTGCATCTTTTATCTAGAGGAAAGGTATGTTTTGATTTTTCTATGTTTTATGGGAAGTTTCTTTCTTCTTTATCTCCTTCTTTGTGTTTTCTGACATTAAATCTAAATAGAAATTAAGAAATCTGTGTTTTTTTGCTTATTATCTAAAGGACAGAGTGTCTTTAAGTGTTTTTTTTTGGCTAAAATCGAAGTTGGGTGTCTTGAAAACTGTTGGGTTCATAATTTATTTGAAGGTTAAGTGTTGGGAATCTCTATTTGGGCCAAAATCTGATGAAAATGGAAATTCTACCTTTGTTTGTGCTAAACCTTGTAGGATAATATTATTTGGTGGTTAAAGTTATTTTTAATTCGTTACATGTCGAAAAAAAGCTTGAAGAACTCAACATTCTTTATATTCTGTGATTTGAAATCAGTGTTAGTGAACTGGGTTTCTTACTCGATTTTTTTTAAACTAAAAGGTGAATGATATGTTTTGTTTCACTAAGTTATTTTAGCTTGTTCTTCCATTTAGAGGTCATTCGGTTGTATTAATGATATGAAGACAGAACATTAATTTGGTCGCTTTGTTTATGCCAACATTAATAGGAACATGAATAATCTAGAGCGTGATTGGATGTACAATAGGTTGGATGGCCGAGGGGGTATAAACTCTAGCTTTGTAACCGGTGTAGATAATTTTATCCAATTTGCACTTTCTCAACGAAATTACATGAACTGGTTTTACAAAGTTTATTGTTTTCTGGAATATTTTTTTTCCAAAGTTACTGTTTCAATATATTTTCATAATACATATTACTAACAATAGGCTCTGTTGTACCTGGGATTAATATGCAAATGAATGGTCTTAAAACATGTCAAACAGAAAACTTTTCAACTCTTGGAAGAGTACAACAGTTAGATTCCGCTTTGGTCACGAAAGTTACAGTTATTGTTAGAGTTCGCCCCTTTTTTCCTTGAGAAATTAGCTCGATAGATGGAAAAGCAATCTCTTGTGTCTCTGTTCTCAACTCAGAATGTGAGCCTTCTGAGGATGTCACAGTTCATCTCAAAGATTATGAAACTAGGTAAACATTTTCTCGATTGTTTTGCATGCTCTATGATCAAATATGTTTTATTACTTGGACTAGTACAGTAGCACGATCTTATCCTGAGGACCGTTTTGTTTTTTACTGTAGTCGTAATGAATGCTACAAGTTGGATGTTTTTTTGCTCATGGCGACAACAATATAAGCCAAATATTTGGCAAAGAAGTCAGTCCTTTGATCCCTGGGATATTACATGGTCACAATGTCACAGCATTTGCTTATGGCGCTACACGGAATGGCAAAACTTACACCATGCAGGTATATTTTTTTTTTTGGCGTAACACACAACTTGCTCCATCACTCCTGCAATTGGACTAAGATGCTAAAATATGGACATGGATTAGGAGATAACCACAGAGTTACGACGTACCTACATAATGTTTCTTTTCAATTTTTTTTTTTTGCTGCTTTACAACTTCTATAAAATAGACCATGAGTGAGCAAATGAGATATCAGATTTCTCAGATTGAACCATGCATAAACTTATCCCATATTTGCAACCATTTGGTCCTAATTGTCAGAGCGATTTCTCTCTTTCCTGGGGGAGAGCATGGTTCTAGCTTAGAGCATCTTGTTTGCTCCTACTTGAGCCGAGGGTCTATCGGAAACAACCTCTCTACCTCACACAAGGTAGGGGTAAGGTCTACATACACCTCACCCTTCCTAGACCCCACTTGTGGGATCGTACTGGGTATGTTATTGTTGGTCCTAGTCTAGAACTTTACCTTTTGACCTCTTCAGAGATATGTCTGTGAAGTATATAGTTTCTTGTAGGCCTTCCTAATTCCTGCACGTGTTCGTGAATTGTTTAGCAAATACCTTGTTGCTGATGCAGGAAACTGAAAATATTTCCCCCTACTAATGCCACTTGCAATGTCCTCTATTTTCTCGAAGAGCAAGGGGAAAAGTACCATAGAAATATCATACTATGAAATATACATGGATAGGTGCTATGATCTACTTGAACTTAAGAAGAAGGAAATTTTCATATTGGACAACAAAGATGGACAGATTCATCTCAAAGGATTTGCACAAGTTACCGTCAATTCCATGTCAGAGTTTTCAAGAGGCGTTTTCTTGTGCGGTTCAGAGGAGAAAAGTCACACATATGGGTGTTAATGATCTCTCTAGCAGAAGCCATGCTGTGCTCACAGTTTATGTTTCTACTCCTAGCTGTGATGATACTGGGAATGTTGTTACAGGAAAATTGAACCTTATTGACTTGGCAGGTTTAAACACTATTAGAATTAACCATGAATTATTGTGTAAGAATATGAACTGAAATGCAACTCACATGTGTAACTCAATTGTCATTGGATTAGGAAACAAAGACAATAGAAGAACTTGCAACACTGGAATTCGTTTACAAGAGAGTGCTAAGATCTACCAGTCATTATTTGCATTGTCAAATGTAATTTATGCATTGAACAACAATGAAGCACGGATACCCTATAGAGAAAGCAAATTGACAAGGGTATTGCCAGACTCTCTTGGAGGAACAAGCCGTGCTTTGATGATCGCTTGCTTGGTAGGATGTTGTAGATATCATCTCTTGCCTTTGAGTACCATGAATGAAACAACATTCTAAAATGTTGTCGACTGTTTTCTTTTCTTTGTTCATAGAACCCTGGTGAGTACCAAGAATCTCTCCATACGGTTAGTTTAGCAGCAAGGTCAAGATGCATATCCAATTTTATTGCCTCAGCACAAAAGGGAGATACTCTAAAGGTCAAAGTTGACATGGAGGCAAAGCTTCGCTCATGGATAGAATCTAAAGGCAAGACAAAAAGTACTCAAAGAACTGGGACTATTGATTCTCCATTTATTAGCAAAACTCCATATTTTGTATGCTCTACCAGAAAGCTTGGTTTGTTTGAGAGCTCTTCAAAGCAAAAGTCCATCATTAAACAAGGAGCTTCAAGCATAAAAAAGAGGTAAGAGATTATTCAATAATCTTGTTGTATGTACCTGCCTTTGATTTTGATGATTGCTTAACTTTGTTGTAACAGGGATCCAGATGGAGCTTGTAGAAATCTAATTGATAATGGACATCGGTCAAACTTAGTAGTGGAGGTAAAAAACAAAACGAGTACTATAATTTCTGCCTAGTTCGTTTTGAGTTTATGATGTAGCACTTCGTGTTAAATTGAATAAAATCCATGACATACTTGATTCATGGGAGGTCTTTTCTAAAACTTCTTAACGACTGTGTATGTGATTCTATTTCTTTGAATGAAGTTGAAATGGTAATCATGAAACTTAAATATCTCAATCCTCATATTCTAGGATTACCGCACTCTGAGTTGATGTAATGTCTGATAGCTTAATAAGATCTCAAAGGAAACAGTTCCTATGTTTTGGTCATCTTTGTCACGAAGAGAATCACTTAGTTGGTATGTGAACAGCTAAAATTTTAATGTAATCTTTTGAAAGAACAACAGAACAATTGATCACATTTTTCATTATGTCTTAATTGGAGTTGATTGATAAATCTTTTTAAGTTTGTGTTTCTGCATTCATGTGCAAATGCAGGCTCGGGGCCTTGCTGATACTGGTGGACAAAGAGAAGAAACAATGTTTGAGGTTTTCTCTGAAAGGGTTGTCCCTGATTCTAATACAGCGGTGCATGGTACTTGACTATTATAATAACCATATCTCTGTTTTTACAGTCTGCTTCATATATTCTTCATCCAATTCTATGTAGTGCCAAAGTTAGTTCCATATTTGCTATCAATGTTCTCATACAGAGTGGTTGAATAGCTACTTTGCATAGCTTTATTAGCAAACTTTTACCAGTTAATGCCTAAAACGTTTGACCTCTTCGAACATGGTTTATTTTCACAATATTAGCTGCTCTTTGAGTTTCTTACTTTTCAATATAATCAAATTCTCATTTTTCTTAAACTTGTTCCTATTTTTTTTTTTTAACTTGCTTCTGTTCACGGATGGCACACAATCTTAGGCGACCCATTGCACGAAGATTTTAATAAGCCAAACCCACTGAACTCCCGGTGTGCTTCCCCCCTCTTTCAAGTAGTTTAAGGGTCATCACAGAATCAATTTCCTCCTCCACTATAAAAAAATAATCATGACTATCAGTACTGCCCATTCTTCATCTGATCTGCACAAATGATGCACTGATTCCCTCCAGCTGCTTCAAGTAGCAACATATGAAATCATCTGTAACTTTGTGAACCTGCAGATCAAAAAACCAGCAAGCCCAGGCTGCAGCTGCTTCCCAAAGTATGTTCCTTCGTGTGTGTCCCCAACTGTCCATATGAACTCCCTTTCATCCATATTTTCCATGCATAGGATCAGTGACCAGTACCAACTGCAGTAATAGACACCAGCTGCTAGCTGCACTGTGTGGTCTGGTGGAGCTATAGAAAAGTGACTATCTCCATGCCAATGTACCTTTCCATTTGTTGTATATTGATCATTTATACTTGAAAAACCAGTTTGTCACCTCAACTTGCATTATTTCCGATGTCATTGTAAAAAAAAAACAGCTGCTTCCTGTTGTTTTGACAGTTCCATGCAGACTAAGTACCTGCTGTCCATTGATATTTCCTCTGTGCATTTGACCTAAGATCAGTGATACCTGCAAAAAAGAAAACTTTATTAGTGAATTAAAATATCACCATGTTCTCCTCCAAAAAGACTTGAACATGATGATAATATGTCTTTTTCAGTCCAACACCAACAAACTTGTTGTTTAGCAATGAATATCCTCCTGGTCTTCATATGAGCCAGTTCTAATCAGTAGACTTCATCTGTGCTGGTTTTCCTATCACACCAGCAATTTCACCAGCAGCTAGCCTCCAAGCCAAAATCCTTATTTCTCCATGGATCAGTAATATCAAGCTTCTGGTGTTTATTCCTTGCTGCAAACGAGCAAACACCTCCGGCCTTGTCTGCACAGCTTTTTTTTTTAATCCTTGGGTTCCCCTCCTGACTCACAGCAGCAGCAACAAGTGCTGCATTTATGCAGCATTGTGCCTGTTAGTCTCTATAACTTGTACACCAACATTAACCAAACCAAGTCCGCAAAGTGACAACACTAGCATGTTCCTGTGATGCAGTGGAACCAGCTGCTAGTTACCCTATTCAAACTCCCATAGCTATTACTCCTTGTGTAATAATTCTGAAATTGAATCCTTTGAGCTCTGCTATTGCTTTCCACCTGTTGCACATAACACTGCTGTTCTCCTACCATCACTACAGCAACAACCAACTCCTAAGCTGCATATCCTATTGATGTTGGTCAATTTACTTTTGCTTGATATAAACAGTCTACTAGACAGGAAGAACTGAAAAGTAGTATCAGTAATGACTTAAATCAGTAGGAAATAGCCTGAAATTGTCCTTCTATTTGTTGTTTAGGAACTCTAATTGTCTTTGTTTTCATGTTTTGTTACTTGACTATGAGACAGTGTATATGATCATTTATATCCAAGTTGTATGAAACTCTTTTTTGTTGGTCATCATGAGACTTCAATTCCAACGAAAAATGGATAAATATCTGCTCCCTTATCTTTGGAATTCATTTCTATTTTTATTTGGTAAAATTGAATGGTTAGTATTCTTGATGTTTTAATTTCACTACTTATTACAGGAAAGATATCAAGAAACATTACGGGAAAAATCACAGTCTTAGTCTGATATTGATCAATGTGAAGCATATTACGAAGCTGCTGAGGGAACAAGGAAGAGAAGAATATATGGTCTTGGATCTCAAGCACAAAGTTATTATGGGCCGAATCTTTGCGTCAATTCTGGCTTTAATGTTTCAGCATCAGCAGCACCTTCAACTTCTCAATCAGCACCGACAGAAAATATAGAGGAGTTAGTGATGCGATTGATTCCTACACTGACTGATCGCTTGCTTCCTTTATTTATTGAGAAGGCACGCGGAGTGATTTCTTCACCATCACATCCTCCAAATATTCCTATCGACAAACCATCAGTTGTGACACCCATAGTGCCTCCTCCTACTACTAACGTTGACGATGTTGATAATTTAGTTTCTGATGATGATCGTAGTCCTTCACCCATGCATTAGTTTTTTATGTTATTTCTTTTTTGTTGGAAAGAACAAAATTATGCACTAACAATACTGGATGGATGTGTGGGTTCTTTTGGTAGTTGATAGCTTGGTGTTGTCGGTGTTTTGGACTTAACGATTAGGATTCCGCTATCTATTTTGAATCTTTTTGACAAATATTATTTTATGTGAATGTCAGTTATTTTTAAGGGTATTTATTAATTTGTATTTAGTATGTTTCAACAGGTGTATTTAAAAAAAACAATTGGAAGAAAAATATTTGTGACAGATTTGCGATGAATTTTGGTCGTTGCTAGAGGGAAAACAGTAGGCTACAGACTACGAAAAACATTGTATTGTCGCTAAATGCAGGCACAAATAATTCAATATTTTGCGACGGATTAGCGACAATGGTTTTCGTCGCTAATTTACTAAAATGACGAAATAAAATATGCAATTAGTCACGGAATTCATAACAATAGCAACAAAAATATTTCGTTGCTATAATGTGGAACGGATCTCATACGTCGCTACTCTGTCGCTAAGTTTGCTACGGATTTCATTTTTCCGTCGCTAATAGGTTAGCAACGCGCAAAATCGTAACAGACGACATTCCGTCGCTAATCCGTCGCAACACATGTTTAGCAACAGATATATGCTGATTAGCGACGGAATACGTCCGTCACTAAACACTGTTTTTTTTGTAGTGCATGCTTAATCCCATCCATTGATTAGATACTAATTTCTTTTCTTTGTTTTTATGCATGAACCTCCGCATACGAGTCTGAGGACTCGTCCTCCTCCGCATTCGGTGTTGAGCTAAAAGCCCAACAAAATCCTTCTATCGGGTCAGCCCAATCCGCAGTCAAAATAAAAAGTTCTGCTGGACCGAGGCCCAATAGACAGTAGCAGTAGCAGTCCAATCCACAACAATATATAAAGGAATTTACTGGGCCAAAGCCCAATAGCAAATGGGTCCAGCAGTCTCAAAATAGGCTGGCCCATTTGATATTATTTACCCTTTCATTTTATTTTTTTGCACATTAATTTGTATTATGCAACTAACTTTTTTTTTAGTTTAGATGAATTAGTAGGTTTAGTTTGGGAATGGGTAGTTAGTTTAAGGAAAAGGAATTAAAGAATGTTTTGAAAAACACTTTTTTTAAGATTATCTAAATTATGCATATGTTTAGCCGAATGTTGTTAATAAAACATAATTTTGTTTATACTTCTAAAAATGCAAAGTCAATTAGTACCTCATCGTGTAGTTTGTTTCAAGTATTTATTAAAATACTGCACAAACCTGCGTTTTCTTCTATTTATTAATTTATGCAAATCTTATTTTAAATAGCATTATTATTTAAAGCCTTAGCAACATTTACAAGTTTATCTTAAATGGCATTTGAAGCTTCCTTTTTATTGTATATTTTTTTACAAATCTCATTCTAAACAACATTTTTATTTAAAGCCGCATCAACTTCTATAAGTTTTTTTTTAATAGCATTTAAAATCTTTCTTTCATGTAAGTTATTATATTTTACTTAAATCTTATTTTAAGCAACATTCTTATATTTTATAAACCTTAGCAACATTTTTTAGCCTTTTTTTTAGTTTCAAGCATCTTATTCAATCTAATTAATTAACCTAAGTTTGGCCGGATAACCGTATTTAACGGATTCTAAAGGATGCCTAACCCCTTCCCTTTAGGATGATATAGAACCCTTACCTAGAATCACATTGGTTAAGCAGACCATTAACGGAGGTTTAGTTTTAACTTTACCTTAGTTAATGATTAGGTGTCCTAATTCACCGTAAAATAAATTAGGTGGCGACTCCTTAAAACAAAGCAATATAGGAATCTCCAATATGCTGTACTCCGCTTCAACCCGGTTAAAAAGGGGTATAATAGATACCCGTCGGCCCTTGAAGCCATAGGTGTTACTGATGATGGGACAGTTGATCCTAAGGAGTCATAGCTATGAAGCATCAAGTTGACCTGCTAACAAGAACACTTAATTCCTCGGAGGCCAGGATGTTGGGTATGCAAGCCCAGATTAATAGCTTACTTAATTCGCGGCCGTTTCCGATTCCCCCGTGTCTTGGGGATGCTCGTAGGTCATAGCCTCCTAACCAACCCCGACCTTCCCAAGGTAGACGACGTTGGTCACAAGCTGACCTAAATCATGCTCTTGTCGATGATTCTAGTGGGGAGGATACGGATCATGTCTCTGACACCGAACATTGACCTTTTTGATTAATGTGCTTTTGGATTCTAATTCTGCTATGTTTAAATGGATATGTATATTATGTTTAAGGGTTTGAATGTAGTTTTAATTTGAACTAGAAGTACTTTTAATTTTAAGATGTTTAAGTGTTTGAACGTAGTTTATGATGTTTAAGTGTTTGAATGGACAATGTTTAAGTGTTCAAGTGTTTGAACATTGTTTATGGTTGTTGTGTTGAATTATTGATGAATTGGATGACTGTTTTGGTTGATGAATTTGGTTATTTGAAAATTGGCAGGTGGAATGTCAAAAACAGGCAAATGCTGGAAAAAATATTCCAGATTTTCGACCACAGGTGGTCGAAAATTAGCCCAGATATTTCACAATTTCGACCACATGTGGTCGAAATTGTACCCAGAAAAATACAATTTCGACCACGTGTGGTTGAAATTTAGCAATATGGTTGCCAGATTTCGACCACATGAAGTCGTAAATCTGGGCCCAATTTACAATTTCGACCACATGCGGTCGAAATTGTGAAAATATTTTTTTATATTTAAATATAAATAATGTTTTCGACCACACGTAGTCGAAAAAGTTAAATATATAATTTAATATAAAAATAATTTTTCGACCACATGTGGTCGAAAATAATTTTCCCTTAAATTCGGTAGAATGTGATTGCGACCACGTGTGGTCAAAAAAAAAATCGACCTACCAATTAGCGACCTACGCGTGTGGTCGAAAAAATGGTCGAAATAAAGGCCTTTCAACCTTGTGCGGTCGAAATTTTTGGTCGAAAATCTCAATTTTTTTAGTAGTGATCATTGAGGGGCAATATAGGTACTGCAGAGGGGGATTCTTCACTCTCTTATTAACAAACGACTTTACCTAGAAAGACAGTCTATCGAGGTTTAATTTTATAAATAATTTACATTTATGATCGAATTTAGTAGTTTATTTACCAGTTATGTTGTTAATTTTAATAATTGATAAGTAATTGAGCTTTGTTGTTACTTATAAATAGATTTATTTGATAATCAGGTTTTTTACAAACTGATCTATGATTATGATCGAGGTTAGTATTTTATTTACCAGGTACATCGTTTGTTAATAGGAAATAACAAAGATCAATGAAAAAATTTATTTAAAACTAATGACATAACTAGTAAATAAAATACTACTAGTACTAACTGTAATATATTTAGTGGGAATGAGGGTAAAATAAAAGGTCTTGGTCAATATATTTTTAGTGGGTCAGGTCAATAAAATGGTCAAAATGGGTACTTGTTTTATTTCTTACTATTTTGGCTTTAAATAAAAATCAACAAAAATGTAATTAAAAAATTACTTAAATAGGTTGACTGATTTTGTAGGTGAAACGTCAATAATTGAGTGACTTTCTAGTTAGAAAACAAAGTTGAGTGACTTTCTGAGTGAAACACCAATAGTTGAGTGACTTTCTGAGTGAAACATCCATAGTTGAGTGACCATCTGAGATGTTATCTCGTCATTTGCACGATATCTTGCACTCACTTTTCTCTTAATGACAAAAAATCAGATTTAACATAGCAATCTTGAAAATAAATTTCAATAGTTGTTTACTTGGTTTTAACCCCTGCACCTAGCTTAATTATTGCTTTTTTTTTTTTTCCGAAGCTTGAATCATATTTTACTTATATAACACCACTCACACACACTTCATTTCCATAGATTCTTCTGGGGATTTCACTGCATTTTCGAGTGAATGTACACTTTGAAGTATGACTGATCCAAAAAAACATAAAAAATTATATGCATACACAGTTTTTTTATTGTCAGAGGCAACCACAAGGTTTGCAACTTTTGGATGAACTATATACGTATGGTTACAAATATAGTTGACTCTTCAATTCATAACTGTTGCTGATTTTATGACCCAACATATATATATATGATGAATTATAGCTCTCACTAAAATTTTCATTTCCCTCGCTTGCACTGATGCCCATCTGATCAGGATCCAAAAATATGTGACAATATCTAGTGTTAGAATTTGAAAAGTCAAGGTTGAGAAAGCAAAAGAATAAAATAAACTACTATGTGAATTCTAAAAGTTAGCTATTTAGACGTAATAGTAACTACTAGTAAAACATTACTGAAAAATGTGTAGACTTTGAGTGCATTAAAATCGAAAATGAGCTTTTTAGATAAGTTTGAACAAATAATTGAGCTGTTAAAATGTCATTCGATTTTATGTGGATGTTATGGTCTTTTAACTTTTTACTTTGATCTTACTACTTTTAGTATAGTATGATAAGATAAGATTGTTGGACTCTTAGTCAGCAGTAGTCGAGTACTAGTAGAACTGTGCATTAGAGAGGATAATGACTACGTATATCTTATGTATATCAGTAATATATCCGTGTATAAGATGTATATCAGTATGATTAGGATACACACACGTAATAGAAGTTAAGTAGGACTCCACTCATCAGCATGCACATCCATTAGTGATCTCGAGCCTATATAAGAAGGCTTCATGAACACTTTGTCACTCATCACTTGAAATATATACAAAGCTTCCCTTTTCCCTTTTTTGTGTTTTCTACAGGATATCAGAGCATTAAAGAAAGCCAAAGCTGTGTATCAAATCACTCTAAAAAACTTCTTACAATGGCCTCAAACTCAACTTCCATGTCACTGTCAACTTCTTCCTTACACCATCTGATTGCTGCTTGTCCAATCAAATTTAAGCCTACTAACTATTTGATTTGGAGAACTATGCAACTTATGCAAGTTATTAAAGTACTCAACTGGATTAAGGAGGAGAAACCAAGTGATGAAGACTCACTTGTCACAGATGGAAAGGAAAAGGCTGCTGCAGACAAGGAGAAAGAAAGAAAAGACAGTGATTGGGAGGAGAAAGATGTGTTGTTAAGAACATGGATTTCAGGCACTACGACTGAGGAAAGCATGTATCTCATTGTTGGTTGTTCTAGAACCAAGGAAATGTGGGAATTCTTAGAAGAAGTATATCTTCAAGCAACAAAGGACAAGGAGTTTCAACTGAAACAACAACTGCAAAACATCAAGTTAGGATCTAAGAAAATTGATGAATATCATAAGGAGTTTAAGGGAATATGTGATGGTCTTGCTGCCATACACAAACCTGTTAATGAGGATAGCAAGGTGATTAACTTTGCCAGAGGTCTAGGTCCTAAATATAGGACTTTCAGAACTGTCATGCTTGGAAAAGCACCAAATCCCACTCTCAATTAGTTTGACAATGCACTTAGAGGCTTTGACATGAAAGAAGATGATGAAGTGCCTCAGGAAAACCAACATGGCTTTCTCTGCACAAAAAGGCAGAGGTAGAGGCAAAGGGAATCATAATCAGAATAGAGGAAACTTTAACTATAGTTCAAGAGGATATGGTTTCAAACCTGCTGGACAAAACTACGCTCAGAACAATCAAAGTATGCAAGGTTCAAATCAAGTCAAGGACAAAGATAATGCTTGTCAAATCACTGGTAGGAATAATCACATTGATCATAAGTGTTTTTACAGATGGGACTATTCATATCAGGCTATAGAAGATCTTCTACAAGCCTTAGCGACAGTCAACTTACAAGGCACAACAACTCAGGGAAATGCCATGTATGTTGACTCTGGAGCAACCAATCATCTGACAAACAATACAGGTAATCTATCTGATATTAGGGCTTATAATAGAACTGATAAGATAATTGTTGGTAATGGATCACTTCTAAACATCACACATGTTGGAAATACTATTAAGTCTGGATTAAAAATTAAGGAGATACTAGTAGTTCCTGAGATAAATAAGAATCTCCTATCTGTTAGCAAGCTTGCAAAAGATAATTCATGTACTCATGAGTTTGATGAATCTGATTTTGTTGTTAAGGACAAGAAGTCAGGGAAACACATGGCCAAGAGAACTAAGAAATGAGGACTCTATGCATTGGAAGATAACAATATTTTTGCTTTGACAGCAACACCGTACCAGACTGAGAGAAGACAAATTGGATTTGGCATGCTAGATTAGGTCATTCTAGTATAAAGTCCTTACAGTTTTTGAATAGAAATAGTTTCATAGATGTCAAGAGTTGGAATAAATTGCCTACTATCTTTACTAGCTGCCAGTTAGGAAAGAGTTGTAAACTTCCTTTTGCATTGAGAGATAAAATTAACTCAACATATGAAATATTACATTTTGTTTGTTGATGATCATACAAGATATAGCTGGTTATATCCAATACGAAAGAAGTCTAAATTTTTTGAACAATTTGTAAAGTTTCAGAAGATGGTGGAAAAACAATTTTCAAAACCAATCAAAATTTCCCAATGTGATGGAGAGGTGAGCTTATCAGTAATGAATTCCTTAAACACTTGGAAAACTGTGAAATTATCAGACAAATGTCATGTCCTAACACTCCTGAACAAAATGGGATTTCCAAGAGAAAACATAGACACATAGTGGAAACTGGCTTGACACTTCTTTTTCATGCAAAACTGCCTCTATTCCTATGGGTAGAAGCTTTTCTCACTGCTGTGTTCCTAATAAACTGACTACCCTCTTTAGTTCTCAAGAATGAAATACCTTTTGTCAAGCTTCATGGAACATCTCCTGATTACAACAATCTCAAAGTATTTGGTTGTAGGTTCTATCCTTATATTAAGGGTCACACAAAGTTTGCACCAAAGACTTATCCTTGTGTGTTTATTGGTTACAAAGGTTACAGGCGCTATCAACCATCATCTAGGAGAGTTTTTATGTCTAGATATGTGATATTTGATGAGCGGAACTTACCATATCAACAGAAAGAACACAGTGCACAGACTTATACTTCCACTCACTTAGCTACTTTCCTTGAGTTTTTCTCTAATGTGCAGGATAAGTCTCAGCCAAGCAGTGATGCTACCGTCTCGGGGGAAGTGTTGCCATCTTTTCTAACACTATTGATGTTCCTAATGCTGATTTTGCGGTTAATCATGAAGCAAACTTACCTGACGTTGATGCTCATACAGCAGACTCACCTATTCATGATGCAAGTTATGGTGATACAGGATCAGGAAGTAATCATTGTAATGCAGAATCTAATGCAAGTGAGAGTACTGCTGATGACCAGGAGATTGGTTCACATGTTTTGCAGGAAACTGATCAAATTTCTGTAACTAATTCACAAGGCATACAATAGGAAGTGGATATGTCAAAGTGGTTCAGTATTGAGAATTCCCAAAATTCTCATATTGAGCATTCTTAGAGTTCCCAATCTCCTAATGACACCATAGAAGAGGAAGCACAACCTCCTGATGATATAACAGACCATCACATGATGGCAAGATTAAAGACAAAGAAGGTACCAATCACTCACAGAACACTAATACCAGCAAATGAAGTAGCAAGTAGTGAACCAAATAATGTGGCTCAAGCAATCAAAAAATAGGAAGGAAGAATTTGATGCACTGCACCAGAATGAAACATGGACCTTGATACCTAGAAAATCAGAGATGAATGTGGTTGGATAAAGATGGGTGTTCAATACCAAACTGAAGTCAGATGGATCTATGTATAGACACAAAGCCAGGTTAGTTGCTAAGGGATACTCTCAGCTTGAGGGAATTGATTTTGAAGAAACATTTAGTCATGTGGTCAAGGAAACTACTACAAAAGTGGTGTTATTAGTTGTTATCAGTCTGCAATGGTCCATTAGAAAACTTGATGTCAAAAATGCATTCTTGCATGGACATCTGCACGAAGAAGTCTATCTAGCACAACCACCAGGTTTTATTGACTCTGAGTATCCAAATCATGTCTGCTCACTGAAGAAGGCTTTATACGGTCTTAAACAGGCACCTAGAGCATGGTTTGACAGGTTTAGTATGTACTTACTTCATCTTGGTTTCAAGTGTAGTAGAGCAGATTCATCATTGTTTGTTCTACATTGCGCTAAAGGTACTATCCTACTCTTTCTATATGTTGATGATATGGTGATTACTGGCTGGTAAGGAATTTGCAATGAAGGACCTTGGTCGATTGCATTTCTTTCTTGGAATAGAAGTCACATACTTTGATGGAGGTATTCATCTAAATCAAAGTAAAAATGCCATAGAATTGCTCAAGAAAACTGATATGATCATGGCCAGGGTAGTAAACACTCCACTTGCACACAAGCATGGGTTACATAAAGCTAAGGAAAGCCTGCCAACACCATAGTTTATAGAAGTATTGTAGGTAGTTTCCAGTATCTCACTCTAACCAGACCTAACATAACTCATGCAATCAATCTAGCAATCCAATTCATGCAAACTCCAAATAGTAAGCACTTTCATGCTGTCAAAAGGATTCTCAGATATGTACAAGGAACAGTTCAGCTTGGAGTTAGACTGATTGCCAAATCACCTCTTAGATTGTATGATCTTTCTTATATAGTCTGGGGAGGATGTACTACCACTAGAAGATCAACCACAGGGTACTCAATCTATTTGGGTGCTAATTGCATTTCATGGGCATCTAAGAAGCAACATACAGTTGCAAAATCAAGTGCAAAAGTTGAGTACAGGGCACTAGCTTCAGCTGCAACTGAAATTACATGCATAACATATATACTTAGAGATATTGGTGTCACATTGTCAACAACTCTAACATTGTTTTGTGATAACATTAGTGCACTCTACGTGACTGTGAATCTAGTTCTACATGCTAGAACTAAGCTTATAGAAATGGATTATCATTTTGTCAGGGAAAAGGTGGCTAGAGGACACCTTATAACACATTTTGTGAGATCACAAGACCAGCTTGCTGATATTCATACTAAGGCACTGACAAAGCAGCAGTTTGCAGGATTTAGAAGCAAGTTAAGAGTGGATGATCCACCACTCACTAGCTTGAGAGGAAGTGTTGGAGTCTAACAGTAGTACTCTTAGTCAGTAGTAGTCGAGTAGCAGTAGAGCTGTGCATTAGATCGGATAATGACTACGTATATCTTTTGTATATCAGTAGTATATTTATGTATATCCTTAGTGTATCAGATGTATATCAGTATGATTAGGATACACACATGTATTAGAAGTTAAGTAGGACTCTACTCATCAGCATGCACATCCATTAGTGATCTCGAGCCTATATAAGAAGGCTTCATGTACACTTTGTCATTCATCACTTGAAATATACACAAAGCTTCTCTTTTCCTTTCTATACTGTGTTTTCTACAAAGATGAGGTGATTTATGTATATGTGTGTGTATTCTCTCTGTTCGCCGAAAATCAGAGAGAACGGAGTTAAACCATCTTTTTGACGTGGAGATCAAAACGCAATGCTGCATAGACGTCAAAATATGCGCTGGTAAAATTTCCAAACTTGTCTTTGTGATTTAGAAGCTCAAATCCCGTGAATTCAGGTCGTAAATTTTTGAGAAAGATAGTCATAATTAGTGTCATTTGGAATTTAAGAAAACCATCGGTTCAACTTGCTCAGGCCCACCAAGGAGAATTAGGAAAAGTAGAAAAAATTAAGTGTCGTGCATGACACAACGCACTTTAGGGACTTGCACAATATGCACGACTCAAGTCAACAGAAAACTAGAAAACTAGTATAGAGAAAATATTTAACCAAGAAATTAAATATCCAGTCCTAACAACCCACCCGATACGTAAAAGATAAATCAATTTTTTGGACTGAAACGTCTGAAGTAGGGGACCTCACAGGAAAAATCTGCTGGTGCTGTCTTGATCTTCTGAAAAATCAAAAGTAGAACTGCCATGAATTTAATTAATTGTTTGTCTTTGTGGTGCCGTTCATCGGACTCTTTCAATTCCCTCAAATTTCTATGTGGATATGTGATACTTATCTCGTTTAAACTACTTATCATGTTTTAAGTTTTTCTCAGATATGAATATTTTTACTTTCTGAGATTAGAACTTACATGTGCAAAAAGGTTAGTAGCTTCCGAGGAAATGCACGTGTTCTTAATTTCTAACATTTTACTTAATAAAAGAATTATGGTTTGATGCAATTGTAATCAGGGGCGGATCTACACCTTGCCGAGGGTGTTCACCCGAACACCCTCGGCAAAAAATTATAATGTATATAGAGGATAGATTTTATGTGTTTATGTATATATATTAACTTTTGAACACCCTGAACAAATACAAAAGGTTAGCTCAAGTGGTCCAGGGTGTTCAAAATTGTCTCCAACATCCTAAGTTTGATTCTTAGGGATAACATTTTTTTTATATCTAGCTTTTATTATTTTTTCCGAATACCTTGAGTGAAAATTCTAGATCCGCCACTGATTGTAATATTATATTTTATTTTTAAAACCCAAAAATAGGAAAGATTATTTTGGAAGTTTCTTATAATGTAAAGAAATTGTCTATATATGCTCATACAAACGCGTAGCACAAAGAATATTTGGGAAAAGGTTTTTGTTATAAAACATAACATCTAAAAAATAAAGCCATGAAGAGTAGTATTGGAATATTATTAAAAAAAGTTTCATTTAAATCAACTTTCATTACAGAGGTAAACATAATATCTCAAACCATAAGAGAGATATGTGTTATGAAGGCAAACCTAAAGGGTAGTCTCTGAAATTACCCCATTATAATTTTACACTTTAAAAAAAAAATTGGGGGTAGGAGAAGGAAAAATATGGGGGAGGGGAAATTTTACACTTGAATATTGTATTCTAATTCCTAATCCAGCAAGTGGAGAAAAGAAGAAAACAAATGCTACTCCCTCCTCAATTTATTTGTTTATTTTTTGACTTGACACGAAGTTTAAGAAAACATAGAAGACTTTTGAATTTTAAACTAAAAATATGTAGAATGTACCAAAATGCTCTTTAATCTTATGGTCTTAAAAACAATGTGTAAAGTTGGAATTAAAAGTTATCAAAAAAGAAAAAAAATCATTCTTTTTTGAAAAGGAAATAAAAAGGAAAGTAAAACAAATAAATTGAAACTAATGAAATATTTAATAATAACACAAAAAAATCTCACACGTAACAAGCTATAGTGAATTCAGACAAAGTAAATTTTTGTCAAAGATAGTTATAATTAGTGCCATTTATATTCAAGGAAACCATCAGTCCAACTTGCTCAGCCTCACCAAGTCAAAAGAGGAAAAGTAGAAAAACTGCATGTCGTGCATATTGTGCCAGTCGACCAAAAGTGTCTCGTAGGGTGTCATGCAGGACAATATGACACTACGTATTTTAGGGACTTCCACAATATGCACGACTTAAGTCAACAGAAAACTAAATACAGAGAGAATATTGAACCAAGAAACCAAAATTCCAGTCCTAACCTACCCCATACGTAAAAGATTAATCAATTTTTTGGCCTGAAATGTCTGAAGTAGGACGTCACTGGAAAAAATGATGGTGTTGTCTTGATCTTTGAAAAAATCAAATGTAGAGCAGCCATGAATTTAATTAGCTACCTATTCCATGTCTTTGTGGTGCCTTTCATTGGACTCTTTCAATTCCCTCAAATTTCTGGGTGGATATGTGATACTTATCTCGTTTAAATATCAAAGGTTGGGATTTATTTAATTAAATGTGTCCTATATTATGGTCAAAACTGATGAATATATATTTCCACTTTAGCCTATCAGTCCTAAAATATGATCTCCTAACATTTTGACACAAAATTATAAGTTCCTTTAAGTAAGGAATAGAATTGATTTGCCAAAAAATACGAACTAATAATACAAAGAAGAAATCAAATGGACTAGGCTAGCTTTAAAGCCTAAAAATGAATATCATATTTTATTTTGTGATTAATACTTTTTATTTTTCATTAAATAAATAAATGAATTTTATCTTTTGGTATCCATAAATGGAACCTTGGAAAATGGAAAGAATGAGAAATAGAGAGAAAGTACACCAAATAGGAACAATTGGGAAAATGAAAAAGTAGATCAAAATACTGCAATTGATTGTTTTTAGATAGGGGTAATTTAATAAACTATACTTCGTATTTTTTCTTTTTCTTAAAGGATTGAAAAGTGCTAAAAACGACAGTTAAAATGGAACGAAGGAAGTAGTTACTTTAATACATATAAATTGTTGAATCCTCTTGAGAGTCAAGTACATACAGTGCCACTTTGGTATATGTATTGACCCCTTGTGCAATTTTAAATTTTTGAAATTTTCTTATATAAATTACTGATTTCGTCACTGATCATGACACTCCTAAAATTTTCCCATAGATGCCGTAAGACTGTTGAACCACAAAACGACCAAAGAAGAAAGAAGAAAATCAATTATAGAGAGACTTCTGCATTCACGACTCAAGTCAATAGAAAACTACATAGAAATCTGTTACGTCCCGTATTTTTATACATTGGAACAACCCGGATTAACTGTGATAATTTAAGGCCAAGATTATTCCGGGATTTGAAGTCGGGACTTTTGACCATTTGATTTTATTTTGAGACACAAATTATATATGAAATTGATGGCATTGAACACTTAGGGAAAATTGGGACCACAATTCATAAAATTGGGATTAAAAATCTTGTGCAAAAAGGGTCATGTGGCCGTGTGAATTTAAAGGGGTCCCCACATTGTGTGGCCAAATTTAATTGGTCCAACACATGTGTGGACCATAGGGACATGGAGATATTTTAGTGGGAACTTAAAAATATGACCTCTAAGTCATTTCTCTTCATTTCTACACTTAGAATAAAAATTAAGAAGGAGGAGAACAACAACTCCAACCTCACGGCTAAGAGGAGAGAAAAACAAGATCATCTTTTTAGCTCCTCTAAAATTATTCCATTGATGTAAACCCACTATATTGAGGTCCCTAAGTAGCGTGGAAGCATCGTTGGAGCGATCAACCCATTATTTTCATCTTTTAGAAACCCTAGGCTATTGGAAAGTTGAAGAAGGAAGGTAAGCATTCATTATGTTTTTGTGTTATGAAGGTTATATTCATGTTGTAGTATCTTATAGTGGTTGGAAATCATGAAATATAGTATGATTGGAAGTGGGTCGTGTGATGGGTGTTATTGTGTTGTGATTGAAATTATGAATTAATGTTTAGTTAGTTGATTGGGATCATTGTAAGGTGAAGAACAATTGAGAATCATCCATATATGTGTATATATAGTGTTGATTGAAATGGGTCACATTATATGACGATGAACGAATGAACGTCGCTTAATGTTTTAATCGCCGTCGCTATGAATCTTATGTTGGAAATGAATGTTTGTTGACTCGAAATGATGTTGTTAATGTGCGGACTGTTTTTGGAGGTTATTGTATATTTATTGTAATTGGTATATTGATGAGATAGCATTGTTAGAATGTAATTTGAGGATACAAACCATGATTTGGAAATGAAGAAAAAAAAAATTAAAAAGGGCTGTCTCGGTTGGGGCTGTTTTCGGCCAGCTTGGAAAAACAATTCGGGTTGTTGGAAATGTGGTATGAATTGTTTAGAATGCCCTTGAATATTTTTGGTAAGGATTCGGGTTGATGATTGAATGTATAAGCGTCGATTTTGGCTTGAAGGTAAGTCGTCGAATTGAATTTATGTAAGTTGTCGAAAAATGGAAAAGAAAGCGAGTATTGTATTTTGTCTTTCGGATTGGTTGTCAATGTTACTAGGTTGGTTATTGTGGTTGTTGTTGCTGATTTTGAGCGAGTTAAATTCTCGGGGTAGCCTATTTACAGGGGAAATGCTGCCCAAATTTCTGTAGAATTAAGGGCGAAATTGGAATTTAATGCCCAAAGAGTCTTTTAGCTAATGTTTGGCATTTTATGGCTTATTTTTAGATCGTGGGCAGCCCGAATCATAGTTTGGACTTAGCTTGAGTTGGATCATAAACAACCTTCCTTCTTTTGGCATGCCTTAGTTTCACATAGGCTAGATTAGAGCTTTAAGGGAATTCCAAATTCGAGATCCGAGCATGTTATGATCCATATATATATTCGTTGGCACTCTTATGTATGTTTTTATGAAATATGAACCATGATGTATTTGAAGTAATCGCTTTCCGAAATTCGCATAGAAAATGTTCACTTTAAGGAATTTTGTAATCTCTGAATGCCATATTTTTCGCATAGAGGCTCGGATCGCTCCAATAATTTTTATAGGAGTTTGCTTGATGTATAATGGGTATGTTTTTCATAGGCGGGCTCAGTTCGGGTCTATACTCGTCCGTGGGTCCCGCGACGCCCTTTATGTAAATTCGACAACTTTGAATCAAAAAGTGATAATTATCATTCCGATTTCGAATATGACTATTTTACTTATCCTTCGGATTTATAATAATGATTTTATGCATATGATTCCTCACTACTCCGCTCATGCCTACTATGATATCGTTCGCCGGTTCCCGGGCCGGTTCTGTTGTCGTGCGCTTTTTGATACATTCCGGTGTTATGCTGTGTTTATGGTTCACCGTGCTCCTCGCTCGAGGGCCGGGTTCCACTTATGTTTGGCGTTATGCTGTGTTTGGCGTTATGCTGTGTTGTGATGTGTGACGGGGATTCGGAGATTTGAAACTTTCTGGTGTTATGTTGTGTTGTGGCGCCATCGACAGGCGGGCGACCACATTTTCCAATGCCTTATGCATAATTTATAATTTGGAAATAAACATTTTGATATGTATTATTTTCTATATATCTGATTCGATTATTATTCAGATTTATTTCTGTACCTTCTGCTTTGCATACTCAGTACATATTTCGTACTGACCCCTTTCTCCGGGGGCTGCGTTTCATGCCCGCAGGTACAGACGCACAGCCTGGTGATCCATCTGTTTAGGACACCCTTTCTGCTATTCGGAGTGCTCCTCTCTTTCCGGATCTTATACTTTTGGTATATATATTTATTAGTGCATTTGTATATATTCGTTCATGGGTACGACGGGGCCCTGTCCCGTCATATGATTCTGTCGGTCTGTTTAGAGGTCTGTGGACGTGTTTGTGGGTTAGGGTCTTTCTGTATGGATGTATGTACATGTCGTTTGGGCGATCCCATACGCCGAGGCGGCCGGTCCGCATATGTTGTTTGGGCGATCCTATACGCCGAGGCGGCCGGTCCGCATATGTTTATATATTGCTTGGTTAGCCCTGTGTGGCTCTTGTTGGTATTTTCTGCGTGCAGGGTATATTGGATAGTTCGTAAAACAAAGGAAACTCTGCCGAAATTTTCTGGAAATTACCTAAATTTGAAATAAAGTCTTGTCGGCTTCCGCCATATACTAGAATGAGTTGATAGAATTTGAGATAATATTTGATAGATGGGTTCGGGTGCCCAGATCGGGCACTAGTCACGGCCTACGGGGTTGGGTCGTGACAAAATCAAATTGAGGGTTTATCTTGTTGGAGACAAATTAAAGTCAATTTATGTGATTCTTCGAGGTTTTGTTGTGACTAACATGCATGCCGCACATCTTTCCTATAAAAGGCAACTTATCATTCATTCAATTTCATTACTATAACATTGCCTCACTGTGAAAATAGCATTCATACATCTTTCTTTCATCACCGTCTTGGTGGTACTTCTTACTGGTTCTAACTATATTACTCAAATATATGACCAATGTTTGGGTGATCAAAAAGCCTCATTAATTAAATTCATGAATAACCTCACGTTCGACTCTTCTTTGTCAACCAAACTAGTCAAGTGGGATCAAAACGCTGACTGTTGCCTGTGGCCAGGTGTAAGTTGTGATGAGGAAGGTCATGTGCTTGTTCTGGAGTTGGACGAGGAAGCCATTTCTGGCGGAATTGATAACTCAAGCAGTCTCTTCAATCTTCAACATCTTGAGAAGCTGAACATGGCTAATAATACGTTAGACTCTGTTCGAATACCAACAGAAATTTATAAGCTCAAAAACTTGACATACTTGTATCTGTCCTTTGCTGGTTTTGATGGGCAAATTCCAATTGAGTTGTCAAGATTAACACATTTGGTGTTTCTTGATCTTTCTTCTTATAATTCCGACGAATTATCCGATGAATTACCATTTTCTCATCCTTTCTTAGAGCTTGGGAGCACAGATTTGAAGACACTGGTCGGAAACCTAGCAAATCTTAGAGAACTTTATCTTGATGGAGTGAACATTTCATCGAAGGGGAGTGAGTGGTGCTCGGCTGTATCCTCATCTCTACCTCAGTTAAGAGTGTTGAGCATGAGATATTCTGGCATTTCAGGCCCTCTTGACCCTATCCTTTTAAATCTTCACTTCCTTTCAGTCATTCGTCTCGATGGCAATGACTTGTCCCATATTCCAGAATCTGTAGTAAATTTTACAAAATTAACTACCATGAGTCTCCGGAGTTGCAACTTGCGAGGTTCATTTCCCAGTAAACTCATTCATTTACCAACTCTACAGGAGCTTGATTTATCACACAATGAAAACCTTACTGGCCCTTTACCTGAATTTCCACAGGGAAGTGCATTAAGGGAAGTAGTTCTTAGCCACACGGGTTTCACCGGGTGGCTTCCAGATTCAATTGGTAATCTTAGTAATTTGACCCGGCTTGCTCTAAGTTCATGCAATTTCAGTGGGCCCATTCCATTGACTCTGGGAAATCTCACGGACCTAGTTGTTCTTGACTTGTCATCCAACAGCTTTAGTGGCTCAATCCCACTCTTTCACAAGGCAAAGAAACTCTATAGCATTGACCTCTCTACTAATAATCTAACAGGTCCACTTACTTCTGCTCATTTTGGAAGCCTTTCAGACCTTGTGTCTCTATACTTAAGCGAAAATTCCATCACTGGGACAGCTCCGTCAGTTCTCCTTTCCCTCCCTTCATTGCAGATCCTTTATCTTCGGAAAAATCAATTCAGTGGAGAAGTCCATGAATTTGATGCATCCTTCTCTGTTTTGGAAAAAATTGATTTGAGCAGTAACCATCTAAATGGATCGATCCCGCGATCTATCTTTAAACTAAAAAGGCTTTCAGAGCTCTTGCTGTCGTCCAACTCATTTAGTGGGACCATTAAAATCGAAGTGATGAAGGAACTACCTGGGCTATACTGGCTTGACCTTTCTTACAACAACTTGAGAATTGATGTAGAGGGTAGTAATTCGACCTCATTTCCCTTTCCCCAGTTGTCTGTAATAAGGTTGGCCTCATGTGAGTTGCAAAAGTTTCCAGATCTTACAAACCAGTCTAGTATGTTGGACTTAGACCTTTCACTTAACAACATTAAAGGACAAATACCCAGCTGGATTTGGAGTGTTTATTATC
The DNA here is from genome assembly GCF_019175385.1 of Lycium barbarum. NCBI lineage: Eukaryota > Viridiplantae > Streptophyta > Magnoliopsida > Solanales > Solanaceae > Lycium > Lycium barbarum. The sequence goes on along the minus strand of NC_083344.1, from coordinate 113,640,006 downwards.
TGAATCTTTCTTGCAATCTCCTGGAGTCTCTAGAAAATCCTTACGTGTCTACCACTCTTCAGTTTATGGACTTGCATTCCAACATGATCAACGGCAATCTTCCCACCCTACCTATTTCTCTCACCTACTTATCACTTGCCAATAATAAGTTTACGGGATCAATACCGTCTTCCATATGCAATCTAGATCAGCTTCAATTTCTTGATATGTCAAACAACTCCTTGAACAACAAAATACCTCCATGTCTACTCCAAAAGACTGACCTTCTCGTAGCGTTGAAATTAGGGAGAAACAAACTAAGTGGCGTCCTTCCTGATACATTTGCGCTGAATTGCAATTTGAAAACTTTAGACCTCAGCAACAATAACTTAGAAGGAAAAGTTCCAACATCCTTGGAAAGATGTGCATTTCTGGAGGTTTTTGATATTGGAAACAACAAGATTAGAGATACATTCCCATGCATGTTGAAGAAAATATCCAGTTTGCATGTCATTGTCTTGAGGTTGAACAGGTTCCATGGGAATCTCCAGTGTCCTATAGTTAATAATCAAACCTGGTCAAAGCTTCAAATTGTGGATCTTTCTTCCAACAATTTCAGTGGAGATCTGCTACCACAATACTTCTTCAACTGGAAAGGAATGATCTTGAGCAGCAATTCAATGCAGGGGCACCAACATTTGCAAGTTGATTTCATCGTGACATTTTACTATCAAAATACAGTGACTTTAAATCTCAAAGGTCAGCTAATGGAGATTTTGAATATTGTTGAAGCTTTCACATCCATTGATTTCTCGTGCAACAACTTCCAAGGAGAGATACCAGATGTATTGGGAGATCTCAAATCGCTTTACCTTCTTAACTTTTCACACAATGCTTTGACAGGCAAAATACCAAAGGCACTTGGAAAGTTGACTCAGCTTGAATCCTTAGATTTCTCAGTGAACCAGTTAAGTGGTAGAATTCCAGAGGAGCTTGGGAGTCTCACATTCCTTGCTGTCTTGAACCTATCTTTTAATCAACTTTCTGGTAGGATTCCAAATGGCAACCAACTTAGAACGTTCTCATCAGATTCCTTTGAAGGAAACATAGGGCTGTGCGATTTTCCTTTAAAGAACTCTTGCAGTGAAACTAAAGTGAATGGATCGTCACAACCAAGCAGCCATTCTGAACATGATGAAATTGACGGGAAATTTATAGGTTTTGCCTTGGGATCTTCTATGGGTTTTGGCATCGTGATCTGGCTACTCTTGCATTGCCGAAGATATAATGAGCTCGTTGATAGTTTTCTTTTCAGAATTTTGGGTCCGCACAAAAAGAGTGGCAGGAATAAAAACCGAAGGAGGTCAAGATAAGTAAGGCTAGAAGCTTTGATGTTTGATCTTTCACATTCTGTTTGAAGGAGTTCATAATATTCTGTTCACTTTGTTTTTTCTTTTCTTTCTGTATGGGTAAGGGGTGTTTCCTAGATTACCTCTACATGGACGTAGTGCCTATTTGAGGAATGGTGTTTGAATTTGAATTTAAGGAATAATTTGATGACGATGTGTTTATCATGTTTTCAGCTGTCAGGCTTCTTCTAAACAAATTAGCTCTTTCCTTTATTCTGATTTTGTTTAGAAAGAATGATTAACAATTACTAATACTTGCTGAAAGTTTGTTATTGAAGAAATGAAGTACCAAAGCTATTCAGATCAAAATATGAGATATCTACGCGCTATCAGCTCATCTAATCAGTATCACTGAGAACTTATGTGATCTTACAACAAATTCTACGTAGCTTTATATCATAACATTTGCACTGTTTCAAGCAATCCAGTTCGTTGGTGCATTGCGATTTGTCCAATATCTTATGATGCATTGATTAGACATGAGCAGCAATTATGTAGAACTTTGGACTAGTTAAGACAATGAACATATTCATATAGGATAAAGTTACTCTTACTGTTGGCACGTTATAGATAACAGATTATTAAGCAGAGAAAAGAGCAACTGCAAAATATTTTAAAGGTAACAATCATTTACCCAAACATGAAATGAAAATGCCTAGTGCTCTTGCAACAAACACTATATGTATTTTTCACAATTGGTGATGTCTTTTGTATCTAGTTTTATATTCCAGCTTATCCAGCTCACATGTTATTTCAGTTGTGGAATTTCGTTTAAGGTACAGAGTTTGCAGTACCCGGATCCCGTCATAGAACCTCTGGTTATTCATTATAACCTAGAACTTAATCCAAAATACCTGAATTATTGTCGAGACATTTTTTTTGTGCGAATGTTACTTTTGATGATAGCTTGCTCGTCTTTGCACCTGTTAGCAATCCAGCAAGTGAAGCATGCTGGCATCAGTGTCTGTATGTTATTGAATGCCTTTAACTCGGTTCCAATATTCGTTGGTAGGAACTACGATCAACATTTCAGAGAAGAAGAACAATTAGTTTGTACTCAATCTGCAATCTGTAAGTTATTTACATGATACGAAGCATGTAAAACTCTAGTTCAAAGCAAAACACAGCGGAATAAGGAGTTGACATACCTCCAGCCATTGTAGCGGAATCGTTGTTGCAGCGTTTTTCCTCCGGTGAGTCTTCTAAGCACTCAGAATAACTCACTAAATAGTGTAGTATTTTAGAATGTGATTTTCTGTGCTTAGGGACCCAAACGGATGCCTCTATGTATAAACTATTCAACCATCAAGAATAGTTTTTGGGAAGCAGTTAGTCAGTTACTTAGTGGCCTAATGGGTTATGGAGCAGTTTCAGAAAGTGGTGAAAATGGAAGTTATTTGGTCCAAAACATACGGACCATCTGAAGAAGTTCAAATATTGAACTCTGTTTAACATTCTCCCACTTGGTCCGTATACACAATGCTCATCATCATAATACTTAAAGAGAATCATAATACATGAATCACAGCGATAGTTCCTCTAAGAGCGAGTAGTATCTTCCATGTGTCACAATGCATTATGCCTCTAAGCCTTAGGCCATATTACTTAATGAATAAACTCAACGTTTATTCTAGGTCCATACTTTAGTGATATTTCTCAGAACAAACTGAATGTGCACACAGTAACAAATACTAGAAATATCATGTAAAATAGAGTTTCAACAATATTCGTTGTTACAACAAAATTTTACATAGGGGAACTAAGTCCCATTGTGACTACATGATCCTTAAATTTATGCGGTGGCATGCCTTTAGTTAAAGGATTAGCTAACATCAGTTCAGTGTTAATGTGTTGAATGGCCACTCTCTTACCTTTAACACGTTCTCTTATGGCCAGATACTTGATGTCGATATGATTGCTTCGACTACCACTTTTGTTATTCTTAGCCATAAAGATAGCAGATGAATTGTCACAATATAACCTTAATGGCTCAGATATAGAGTCGACAATTCTAAGCCCAGAAATGAAACCCTTCAACCATAAACCATGTGAGGTAGCCTCAAAACAAGAAATGAACTCAGCCTCCATAGTGGAAGTAGTAATCAGAGTCTGTTTGGCACTCCTCCAAGATATAGCTCCACCGGCTAACATAAAAATATATCCCGAAGTTGATTTGCGTGAATCAACACAGCCAGCAAAGTCTGAATTCGAGTAGCCAATGACTTCCAAATCATCTGATCGTTTGTACATAAGCATGTAGCCTTTTGTCCCTTAAAGATATCTTAAGACTTTCTTTGCAGCTCTCCAGTGGTCAAGACCTGGGTTGCTTTGATATCTTCCCAACATTCCAACAACAAATGCAATGTCAGGTCTTGTACAAACCTGAGCATACATCAAGCTTCCAACAGCAGAATTGTATGGAATATTTTTCATTTGTTCCCTTTCAAGATCGTTCTTAGGGCACTGATTCAAATTGAACCTGTCACCCTTCACAATGGGAGCCACACTTGGTGAAAAATCTTTCATTCGAAACCTCTCTAGAATTTTATTGATATAGGCTTCTTGAGATAGACCTAAGATACCTTGATGTCTATCTTGATGAATCTTAATGCCAATGACATAAGACGCATCACCCATGTCTTTCATATCAAAATTCTTAGAGAGAAATTGTTTCACTTCGTGTAGCATTCCCTTATCATTGGATGCAAGCAAGATATCGTCCACATATAGAACTAAGAAATAAATTTTACTCCCACTGACCTCCAGGTATATACATTGATCCATAATGTTCTCAACAAAGTCAAATAAAGAGATAACATTATGAAATTTTAAATACCATTGACGGGAGGCTTGTTTTAGTCTGCATATGAATTTCTTTAGCTTGCATACCAAGTGGTCACCATTACTGGAGGAGAATGTTATACCCCATTTTAAACGGGTTAAATTAGAGTACAACATATTGGAGATTCCTATATTGCTTTGTTTTAAGGAGTCGCCACCTAATTGATTTTAAGGAGAATTATGACACCTATTTTAACTAAGTAAATGCTCAAAATTAACTCCGATTAATGATCTACTTAACTAATGTGATTCTAGGTAAGGGTTCTTAATTATCCTAAAGGGAAGGGGTTAAGCATCCTTTAAGATCCGTTAACTACGGTTAACCGGTCAAACTTAGGTTAATTAATTGTAAGGTCTAAAATTTAAGAAAATAGCTTTGAGAAAAATAAAATAATAACTTATAACTAACAAAGTTTAAAACATTATTATATGAATGATGCACTCTATATGGTGAAAATAAGTACTTAATGTTCAGAGCGGTGATCCTAAATGATATAAATCTACCCATTCTAATCCTACGTGAATCATAAGTTACACACATACTTTCAAACCACAGACAAATCCAAAATACAGATAAATTAGCAATCATAAAGAAAACAAAGAGTGAAATAAAATGAATGATAAGGAAAGGGGAGAAGAGAAAATGATAAAGATGTCATAGACAGCCTCAAACGATTAGCGATTTCGCTTGTTTCTCGTCGAGTGTTGTGATTAAAGAATATGGGACGTATCGACTCCATGCATGGGTATAGCAATAGCGCCGAGTCTCATTTCGAGACTACATTGTGAGAGAGTCCTGAATTAAGACTCCATTTGCTCCAACGTGTACATGTAAAGAAGGGGAAATAAAGATTAGACAAACGGGACTGATTCTTAATATGTATCTGAAAACAAACACAATAAGTAAAATGAGATGACATCTGATTTCAACAAAAAGTTCTAACTAATTCATACTCTATTCTTCAAATATCCAATCTCTTTTTTTTCAACAAAAATGGTTAACCATACACTACTTTATCTTATCAGAAAATGAATGGAATTCACAGATTGCTATCAAAGTCCTCCCTTTTTAGAAAGAGAGGACACGACTACTTTTATTTGATATTAAGGGCACGACCTTTGGATGTAGAAATCATCTTTTAACATGAAAAGAGGACAGATTGTAAGCTTGAGTTGCTACAAGTTTTCACCACATTTAAACTATTTATTAACTCCATAGAGATGAAGATTAATCATGTCATGAGGTTCATAAAGGCTACTGAGATAATGACACATAGAGTTCTCAAGCACATATTGAGCAAATGATATAAGTCGAAACATTCCGAAACTAAAAAAATGATAAACTTTCTCGAATTTTAAAAACAATGCATCCAGTCCGAAAGGCCCACATTAGGCTTCTACTCTTGCCAATTTATTTTAAAAAAAAATAAAAAAAATTGAGTCTAGTAATAGGTAAACAAGCAAGACCAGCGAATTCCTATAGGCATAATTTAATACACAAGCTACAAATCATGAATAACGACAACAACTAGAAGCATGCTGAAAACTTATATTTCATGATATTTAACATTAGTCTAGCATACTTCATAGCATGAATACGACTAAATATCTTCAGAAATTAAAAGAATAAGAAGAGACACTACTGACTTGACAATGTTTAAAAAATGGAAAGTCAATACATCAACTGTTAGCTTAACCTCTACATAACTTAATCTTTAAAGCATGATATTTTAATCGTAGGGCCTAAATGAACGAACTTTATAGTGTAGATTTAGAAAATCAGATTAGCAGCTACGCTATCAACCATTTCAGATCATAACTTCAGGAAAACACACTCTTTAACTACTAAAGGCTAACCATTTAATGGAAGACAAGAGCAGATTCAACTAAAAAAAAAAAAACTCATATGCAATCTGAAATTAAATCATGTCATCTAGCAGCTTATGCTTTGAGCTAATCCTCGAACAGACAACGGGTACTAAAAGGCTCAGTCTTTGCAAATTTGAAGAAAAGAGAAATAAGCTTGACAAAGGCGCAGAAGATATATGCATCCATACAAAGCTGAAGCAACCATTAAACAGACTAAACTCATATTCCTATTGAAATTTAGACAAATAAACCTTAACTAACATGCTGGAATCTATAGAAAACTAACTGAAAAATAAGGAACAGAACTAAAAGTAAAAGAGAAGGAGAATTACGAACCTTTTTCGGGTGCAGCGAAATGGGGTGCAGGGGGTTTCAGATCTATGCTCGAACTCGAGTATGCCTTGTATGCGAAAAACAGAAGCCAACAGCAGATTCCGAATAATGGAAAAGAAAAGCAAGGAATTTTAGTTGTTTTTTTTCGAACAAAGGTGGCGGCTCCCAAACCCCCCCCCCCCCCCCCCCCCCCCCCAAATGAGTAGAAAATGCTCGAATTTATAGGGACGAGCTAGGTTTTTTAGATTTTGGGCGGGATCTTGAAATCAAAGAAAAACAATTCAAAGTTGATTCAAAAATTCCTGCAGATCCGAACGTTTCTTTAGTCTTCTTCGCGTGATTGATTCAGACTTCGCTCAAAAGGGACAGATCCTTTCCGGTTTTTTTAGATGTAAAGGTCAAACTTTCCAATGGGGAAATGAAGCCAAACTTGGCTCTGTCATCCGCAGGGCTGTTCACGAGAGAGAAAGAGAGATCGACAGGCTTACTTTGCACGAAAATGGGGGGGGGGGGGGGGGGGACAGATCTGTCCATGGCTAAAGAGAGCTTAATGTTTGCAAGAAATGGAGGGGAAGAGAGAGAGAAGGAGAAGGGCTGGGGAGGGGGTGCCGCTGATGTTGGTGATAGACGTTAGGTTTTAGGAAAATAGTCATGGGCCGAGTCGGGTATTGGGTAGTGGGCTGGGTCGATCCGAATGGTGGGCTGACTTCAACGGATTGGGATTTTAGCCCAAATAGTTTTAGGATTAATTATGGACTGAATTAATAGTTTTAGGATCAATTATGGGCTGAATTAAAATGTTATCTAATATAAGAATATGCATTTATTAGTGCTCAAATAAAATTATATGACGTCGTAATAGTCGCGCAATAATATCAGTAAATAAACGTTATTATTTAACTGCACAAAATAAATGCGATACGTGTGCATAAGATGGTAAAAATGCTGAAATGATTATAATGCGAATTGCAATAATACCTGTAATAATAATAATAATAATAATAATAATAACAATAATAGTAATAATGATAATAATAATAATAATAATAATAATAATAATAATAATAATAATAATAATAAAAAATAATAGCTGGTGAACGCAATGGGATAATGAAACGCCGATATTAATAAAAGCTCATAATTATAGTAAAATATAAATAATTAATTTTTAAAGTTGCCAAAATATCAGAAGCGTAAATAAATATTTTGGGGAAAACGGGACAAAATCGGGTGTCAACAGAGAATCCTTCAGGTTGTTTCATATAAACCTCTTCCTCTAGATCACCATTGAGAAATGTGGTTTTCAGATCCATTTGTTGCAATTCTAAGTCAAAATGGGCTACTAATGCCAATATGATGCGCAAGGAATCCTTTTTAGACACAGGAGAAAAAATCTCTGTGTAGTCAATTCCTTCCCTTTGAGTGAATCCTTTAGCAACCAGTCTTGCTTTATATCTTTTTATATTGCCTGATAAGTCCCTTTTAGTTTTAAAGTACATCCAATGGCTTTTACACCATTAGGCAACTCAACAAGATCCCAAACTTCGTTACTTTTCATGGAATTCATCTCTTCTTTCATGGCATTGTACCACAATTCTTACTCTTTACAACTCATTGCTTGTGAAAAAGACTCAGGATCATTTTCGACTCCAATGTCAGATTCTTCAAGATACATAACATAGTCACTAGGAATTGCTGATTTTCTTTCTCTAATAGATCTCCTTAATGTTGTGTCAACATTTTCCTGAGGATCATGTTGTTCAACTTGTTGTTCAATAATTTCTGGAATTTCTTGAACAACTTGATCTACTAGAATATTTTCAGCAACTTGTGGAATCTCGTTGATTATTTGCTGAACACCCGGTGGTACTTGAGGGGTGTTATGAACGATAACTAATCTTTCTCTTGAAGTGTAAGGTTGATCTCTTACAGAATTTGTATTCTGAAATTGATCACTCCCACTAATCAAGTCATTCTCAAGAAATTTTGCATTTCTTGATTCCACAATCCTAGTGTTGTTAGATGGACAGTAGAATCTATATCCTTTAGATCTTTCGGCATATCCAATGAAATATCCACTAATAGTCCTAAGATCCAGTTTCTTTTCTTGTGGGTTATAGATTCTAACTCAGATGGGCATCCCCACACGTGTATATGTGTCAAACTTGGTTCCAACCTTTGAAAAATTCAAAAGGTGTCTTTGGGACAATCTTAGTTGGAACTCGATTTAATATATACACTGCTGTATTAAGAGCATCAATCCACAATGACTTAGGTAGCTTAAAGCTACTTAGCATACTACACACCATGTCCAATAATGTTCGGTTTCTTCTTTCTGCTACACCATTTTGATCTGGAGAACCAGGCATAGTGTATTGGGCAACAACCCCATTTTCTTGAAGAAACTTCGCAAACGGACCTTGGGCTTGTCCATCCTCAGTGTATCTACCATAGTACTCAACACCTCTATCAATTCTCACAATCTTAATTTGCTTTCCGCATTGTTTCTCTACTTCAGCCTTGAAAACTTTAAAGGCTTCTAATGCTTCGCTTTTATTATGAAGCATATACAGATACATGTATCGTGAGTAATCATCTATAAAGGTGATAAAGTATTTCTGACCATATGCGTCCATGTCTGGACATCATGTATCTAAATGTATGATTTCTAATATGGTTGAACACCTTTTGGCCCCTTTATTTGACTTGTTGGTCTGCTTACCTTTAATGCAATCCACACAAGTATCGAAATCAATAAAATTTAAAGTACTAAGTACTCCATCATTTACTAATCTCTTAATTCTATCTATGGAGATATGTCCTAATCTCTGATGCCATAAAATAGAGGAATCTCCATTCATAACACAACGTTTAGTACCAGCTTGGACATGCATAACATTATGAGTGGAATCATTTTGTAAATTAAGAGAGAAAAGACCATCAGACAATGTACCATTTCCAATAAGTTTAGATTTATAAAATAGATTAGAATAACCTTCTAGAAAGAAGGAATATCCCAAGGGTACAAGTCTTGAAACTGAAATTAAATTTCTACAAAAGTTAGGTACATAAAAGGTCTTTTCTAACTCTAAAATAAAACCACTACTAAGAACTAAACTGCACGTCCCAATAACTTCCACACGCGACTGCATCTTATTTCCAGAATAGATGCTTCGCTCAGCTCCCACTGGCTTCCGCAGGTTTCTTAAACCCTGCAATGAATTCGTAAGATGGATTGTAGAAGCAGAATCAATCCACCACGTGTTTTGATAAACATCAGCCATATTAGCTTCATAACATACAAGAGAGATTGAAGTACCTTTCTTTTCAAGCCATTTCTGAAACTTGATACAATCCTTCTTTATGTGCCCCTTCTTTCTACAGAAGCGACATTTGGATTCTTTCTTGATATCAGGTTCAGGTTCAAGTGGTGCTTTTCCTTTCCACTTATTATTGGCTTGGTAGGTCTTCTTTCCCTGAGTAGCCATGAATGCACTTTCTCCTGTTTCCATTAGCAATCGACCCTCCTCTTGAATACACATAACCATAAGTTCATTAATAGACCATTTATCTTTATGTGTGTTATCGGAGATCTTAAAGGGGATGCACTGTAAAAGAAGAGAGTTCAAAATATAGTGCACAAGGAAAGTTTCAGACATTTCAACCTCAAGAGTCTTTAGCTGAGCCGCTAAGTCTCGCATTTTCATGATGTGCGCACGCACACCTTTCATATTGGTGAGCCTCATTGATGAGAATTTCATAATCAGGGTGCTGGCAAGTGCCTTATCTGAAGTCTCAAACTGTTCATCAATAGCCTTCAGTAATGCCTTGACATTGTTATACTGTTCAACAGAACCACAAATACTAGCAGATATTTTGGTCTTAATAAACACACCACTCAAACGATTCGAGCGCTCCCATTGTTCATGAAGAGCAATCTCAACTTGTGTGCTAATTTCATTAATAGGTGGTTCGCCTTTTCTGATAGCATAATCAATGTCCATGCACCGTAAGTGAAGAAGAATTCTCTCCTTCCAAATCCTATAGTTCTCACCATTCAGTTCGGGAATATCACAAATATCAGAGAAATTTGCAGGTTGCATAACTGCAAAAATATACATACATGCTTAATAAATTTGAGGCAAATAATATAAAATTGAATCTACTGACATAAAAATTGCCTGTGTGCTAAATTTTTAATTCAATTAGATTGATTCATTATTTATGATAGAATTATCAATTTACTAGCAGGATATTCTATCTTTGTGATAAAACTATTAAGCTCTCATTCATTATCCCTACGGGTAATTATGAAAAGTATTTAACATTTTATCCTAACTATTATGGATTTTGTGGCTAATCTTCAATCAAATAAAATTATAGATCACTTAGACATTAGTCCTTTTTTTTTTTTAATGTCTATAATTTTCTTATGTGATCCTAAACAAAATATATAATTTCATTTAATCAAGGTTGCTTTTGCTAAATCTTAATCAAATAAAATTATATGTATCACTAGACATTAATTATGAAAAATCATACAATAGTGCTAACGTACTTTTCCAGTGTATGTAAAAGAAGCAATAATATACATACGACAATGAAATAACTTAAGCACGTAAACGTTAAAATGTTAACGTAATTAAAAAATTTCTCGAATCTAAAAGCACAAATGTTGATTTATACAGAAAACAGAAATTAAAGCTGTATAATTTATTTATTTTTTTAACTGTGGCATTTCAAGAAATTTTATTAAACAAACAACAATTAAAGGAAAAGTAATTTAAGAGTCACAATTTCGGAGACTCCAAAAAAAAAAGTCTTTGCTGGCAACTTATCAAAATATGAGACAATATCTGTAAAAGCCAAATACACAGTGCTCCAAAAGCCATGCAGTACCTTTTCGGCCCTTTTGTTTTTTTTTTAATAAACAAGAGGCCAAAAGTAAATTGGCCTTAGGAGGTGTCAGCACATAATAAAGGTAGAAGCCTTCAAAATTAAAGACCAACTACAGAGTCATCTTCAATCTTTAGCCGGATCTGCTTGAACTGGTTTAAGATCCATTTGAGACCCAATATTCTACCATGATTTAAACACCCAAAACGATTTTTCAAAACACAGCCATGTTAGAAAATCGATATTATAATGATTTTTGATGTCAGTTGGCATTAAAATATTTCAAAACCAGATCTATCAGACTCGCTATATGCAAACTCCAAAAACGAAACAAGGCAGAGATAAACGATTGCTCTGATACCAAATGTAAGTTATTTGTATGATACGAAGCATGTAAAACTCTAGTTCAAAGCAAAACGCAGCAGAATAAGGAGTTGACATACCTCCGGCCATTGTAGCGGAATCGTTGTTGCGTCATTTTTCCTCCGATTAGTCTTCTAAACACTCAGAATGTTTCACTAGATGGTGTATTATTTTAGAATGTGATTTTCTGTGCTTAGGACCCACACGGATGCCTCTATATATAAACTATTCAACCATCAAGAACAGTTTTTGGAAAACAGTTAACCAGTTACTTAGTGGCCTAATAGGTTATGAAGCAGTTTCAGAAAGTGAGGAAAATGAAAGTTATGTGGTCCAAAACATACGACCATCTGAAGAAGTTCAAATATTGAACTCTGTTTAACACAATCCAGTACCTTTTGAATGTTTATTTAATTATTTTGATGAAAAGACACTTCATACCATTTCATCCATTTTCAGTAGGTATTTATAAACATATCCCTTGAAAGCATCAGATGGTTATTACTATTTCTTTTGCCGAGAATTGAAAATTTAAATATTTCTTTGTTGAATTTGTTTAGTTTTTAAGAACTTTCATAATTTTGTGGAGATGTCTACCTGCTAAATTCAGGTAATGTAAATTGATCAAATCATTTATCAGCACTGAGTGCATAGGATAGGCTTTCAGTTTAAGGCTGAATTGTCTCAACAGATCAGCTCCTTCAAATTGTGATAGTCAAGAATTTCTAAAATAACAAATAATTTGAGATAACTATTTTTAAAAATCATGACAGATAATTTGAGGTGGGGAAAGTAGTACAGAGAAAAAATTTAACCAAGAAATTAAGTATCCAGTCCTAACTCCTAAACCCCCGCTCCCCTCCTCCCCCACCCCCCGCCACCCACAACACACAGGCGTTAATGATCAACAAAGTTTTGGACTGAAACGTCTGCAGTAGGACCTCACTAGAAAAAAATGGTGGTGCTGTCTTGATCTTTTGAAAAATCAAAAGTGGAGCAGCCATGAATTTAATTAGTTGTGTATTCCATATCTTCGTGGTGCCTTTCATTGGACTCTTTCCATTCCCTCAAATAATTACGTGGATATGTGATACTTATCTCATTTACTTCCTCTGTCCCAAAATAAGTGCACCTTAGTAAAGAAAAATTTGCACCAACATAGGTGTTATTTTAAAATTTCAAGACAAAAATTGACAAGCGTTTCCAACGATACCTTAGCATTAAGGAAGTAATCCGCTTTTAAGATTGGTCAATTCATTGAAAAAAAAAAAAACTTCCAATAAGAAGGGGTAGTTTTAGTAAACTCTACATTGTGTTTACATGGCATAACTAACTCTACTAGTACATATTTATATGTAGTAGCTATAGTTTAGAATAATTGCATCTATAGCTAAGAGTAATATGTTAAATACAACTAATAGCTACATATATTTAAACTAGAATACGCTATTTTTATTATTTTATATCTTGACTGAAAATTTTAGGATAGCTTTGAGATGCTTCTTCTCTCCGCCGCCGCCGACCACCACAGAATCACCGCCGGAATTTCTGTTGGAGCTTCGTTGCTGCCGTAGTTATCCTATGGTCAAACCCTACGACTCTGCCATCAACTCTGATATCCAGATCCGGTCGTTTTCTGTCGTCTCCTCCTCCAGATCTGTCGTTTTCCGGCTTCTCTCCCCAGATCCGGTCGCAGGTCAATGATAATTAATTAATGATATGCAAATGAAGGGCGTTATTAATACATGTGGAAATTTAAGCAAGCAATTCAATGTTTTCCTTATAGCAATATTTGACATTTAAACTTGTGGTCACTTCGTCATTATTCTAGAAAAGCTAGAGCCTAAGATATAATTTCAACGAAACTTACATATAACTACTTTTCATTTTAAATGTATGCCTCCTGGAAAAATCTCATAGCTGATTTTTAGATTATATTCATTTTTTAGGGTGTATTTTGTTAGCATAAGGGCTGTTGTTGATGTTGTGAAATTTCCGGTAGATCTGGCCGGAACTAGTGGTTGGTATTGTTGTATTCACGAATACGGCAATTGCGTTCACTTTTTTAAACTTGTTTTGGTTAAATTTTTAGATTGTATTCATTTTTTTAGGGTGTATTTGTTAATTTTTGGTGTATCTATGTTTTTATGTGTTTAGTTTTTACTCATTTTATTCATGAATCTAGCGAGCCCGTTTATGAATACAGATAGTCATTTCATGAATACGGTGAAAAAATAACTACAAATGAATACAACTGAGTTGAATACATTTGACTCGAATACAACTTAGTCTGACTTGAATGCAACGAAATCTTACTTGAATACAACGAAATCTGACTCAGTTGAATTTTGAACAATCTACTGTAGCGCGTGAATACAATCTACTGTAACTACGAAATGTAATTAGCTAAAGTGTAGCTATGCCAAATTTTTACCCTTCAAAATGTAGTCATTTATGTAAGTTTCCCTTTTTTGATTCCTTGACGAGCCTGATTTTTGCTAAGATGACACTTATTTTGGGATAGAGGGAGTAAATATCAAAGGTTTAGATTTATTTAATTAAATGTGTCTAAATTATGGTCATTAATTTATTTAATTAAATGTGTCCTAAATTGTGGTGAAAACTCAAAATCATCAATATATATTTCCACTTTAGCCTATCAGTCCTAAGTATGATCTCCTAAAATTTTGACACCAAATAAATTCCTTACATAAGGATTAGCATTGATTTGGCAAAATATATGAACTAATAATAATACAAAGAAGAAATCAAATGGACTAGGCTAGCTTTACAGCCCTAAAATGAATATTCTATTTTCTTTTGTGATTAATACTTTTTATTTTTCATGAAATAAATAAATAAATGAGTTTTGTCTTTTGGTATCCATATATAGAAACTTGGGAAAATGAAAAGAAGGAGAAATAGAGAGAAATACTTATCTCGTTTAAATATCAAAGGTTGGCTATAAAAAAATAAAAAAATCAAAGTTTTGCTGTGACCTCTGGGAGAATACATGGTAAAAGCCATTGAAAACGCAATAAATTGATGCTGTTTGTTGACTAACAGATGACACAATTTGACCGTCAACTTAGATTAGGCTACAACTTACAAGCATTGGAGTATTAAGAGCCTGTTTGGATGGGCTTATGCCTATAAGCTGCAAACAGCTTATAACTAAAAAAATAAGTTGGGGTAGTCTAACTTATTTTTTTTGGCTTATAAGCTGTTTTCAGCTTATAAGCTGTTTTAGATAAGCTAAGTCAAATGGGCCCAATTATTTTTTTGAGCTTATTTTAGGCACAAAATGACTTTAAGCTGACCAATCAAACACTCAAAAAAACTGAAAACAACTTATAAGCAACTTATAAGCCAATCCAAACGGGCTCAAAGCCGTTTCTTATTATTTTGCTTTCCACTGCTAACTCCTTTATGCAATAGTGAGTCGATGTTTTGGTCGGTATCTGTGCAGTGGCGGAGGCAGGATTTCCATTCAGGGGGTTCAAAAAATAAAATAAGCACACTTGTGTTGGCAAATGAGCGGGTCGGATCAGGAATAGCTTAAATACATAAAGTATACTTAACGAAGCAAATAACAATAGAAAGACAGAAAGCAACTAACTTGCACGAGAGAACCTTAATAGTCCAATAATATATAAAATTTGGAATATAAGTAATAGCTTGTAGACTTTTATCTAAATCACGCAATAAGGCATACTTCCTCCGTAAATGGTTCGGAAGAGCTTCTATATCTGAGACAATGTCATTAATGTAGCAAATTGTTAGAAATCAAAGCAGAACTACACATAGGAACTAATTCCTATATAATAAATCAGGCATCTCTTGCACAAACAATACTAAAAATCATGCTCGAAGCTAGAATAGTGTTATCAAAGGCCTGCTTGAGGCGTACATAAACCTCGAAGCTGGGTGAAGCCATCCCCGCTCATGATGAAGAAAAATATCACAATAAAATGCTACAATAAAGGTAATAAACCAAGAAAAAGCTAATAAAGTAAGAAGTTTCCATTAACAAAGGCAACTTGAAGATGTCATATTACAAAAGTAAAAGCTTGGGAGCTTTTGAAGCAGAAACAAAGAAACTAAGTTAGACTACACAAGCAAGAACTATGGAGTTTTACAATTGTACTCTACGAGATTTCATATCTTGAAATGTCTTAATAATAGCATCATTAGAAACATTATCAAATACATCTTTTTCTAGATAAGGCTCCAAACAACCGCTAAAAAAATCATCACTCATTTGACTCCGCAAGTCATTCTTGATAAACTCCATTGTTGAAAAAGCTCTTTCAACAGATGCAGTGGCAACCGGCAGAAGCAAAGCAAGTTTCACTAAGCGGAATACAAAAGGATAATTTGAATGCTTCTTTGTCTGAACTAATTTTTCGAAAGATCACAAAACCCTTTTAGATTGGAGAACCTTTCATCAACATCATGAACATCAATAATGTAATTTGAAAGTTGATTCTCAAGAGAACCCATATTGAATCCATTAAAGTCACCAGGATATAATTTAGCCATTTTCATTATTTTCCTGATGTCAAAACTTGAAAACGAGTCAATTGGATTCAAACAAGAAATTCCATGAAGCAAATCAGTCGTTGCTTCGCCAAAACGATCTTTAAGTTCTTGAAGTTGCCAATCAATAATATTGCAAAATACCTCAACACGATAATGATGAGAGACTTTATTGTCACCAAGTCTCTTTCGTGATCTTAAAGAGCTAACATATGGCTCCTCAAAGTTAGGTACCAAAATTTCATGCTTGATACAAAACAAAGACACCCTAGCAATAAGAGAATCCCATTCTTCATCCCTATACGCTTGCAACCTTATTTTTGCTACTTCAACAAGTAACATGACATTTGTCAAATCTTGCTCCTTTTTTTGTAAGCATTTATTAAGCTCATTTGTGATTGCTAAAACATCACTCATCAAATGCAACATGAACGCAACCTCATATGTTCGACAAGCTTCGAGATATCCCATTGCCTTGGCTCTTTTATCCAATAATCGTGCATCAAGAACAAGTGATTCAAGAACATTAATAATAGAGCCAAACATAAGAATAAGATTGTTGAAAGATTTAAAATGAGATCCCCAACGCGGATCACAAGCTCTTGCAAGACCAAATTCTTGATTCAAGCCCCTACCGGTTGTAAGCTCACCCAAATCTAATGCCTCTTGAATTCTTTCTTTTTGAGAATCTCGAAATTCATCCATACGCTTAAAAGAAGATCCCAATACATTCAAAATATTTGAAACCAACACTACAAGTTTTCCCACTTCAATACATTTTTTCGAGACCGCAACAAGAGTTAGTTGAAGTTGATGAGCAAAATAATGAATGGAATGGGCCGATCTACTTTCTTGCCTAATCAACATTTTAAGGCCATTGATCTCACCTTGCATATTGCTTGCCCCATCGCAACATTGTCCACGCACATATGATAGACTTAAGTAATGTTGAGCAAGTAAATTAACAATTGCCCTCTTTAGAGATAAAGCACTAGTATCTTGAACATGAACAATGTCAAGAAGCCGTTCCATCACAAATCCATTTCTATCAATATATCATAATACAGTAGTCATTTGCTCCTTGCGTGACACATCAAAAGACTCATCAACTAGTAAAGAAAAGTAGTCACCATTTAATTCCTCAAGAATAGCTTTAATTGTTTCTATCTTACAAGCCCTCACAATTTTTTGAATCATTGGAGAAGTCATTTGATCATTTTGAGGAGCATGTTCCAGTACATAATCACAAATATTATCACACTTTTTCGCATACCATGAGAGAATTTGAAGAAAATTACCCCTACTAATGATGATTTAGATTCATCATGACCTCGAAATGCCAATCCTTGAGTTATAAGAAATCTTACTACATCAACGGAAGCACTTAAGCGGACCAAATACGCATGCTTAAATTGACTAAATTGCATCTCAAGTGCAAAATGAATAGACGTTGTACCCGCAATAAATATTGACATTTCTTTTTTGATTGGATATGTGGGATGTTCGGTAGACCAATATGTTTTTCAAGATTCTTCTTTTTCTGCCAATTCTTAAACCCAATAGTTGAAAATATTTCACCCCCACCTTGATTTGTGTTGTAGCCTTTAAATAGATAACAATACAAACAATAGACTGCATCTTGACTAACACTATACTCCAACCAATCATGATATACATCATCAAACTATTCAGAATTAAAACGGCGCATTGATCCAGAAATATTGGTTTCAGGATACTCATGCTCAAGCAACCGAGGTTGACAAGGACCATTATTAAGGTATGCTCTTCTAATAACATCACGATGGTTTGGATGATAGTCCAAGATTGGGGTTCTTTCACCCAGATCATAATTTAAAGTACTCAAATCAAATTCTTGAGAAAAAGGTAATGGTACTTCTGAATGGTTGGCATTTGCTTCCTGGTTAGGTTGACTAGAAGAAGCTACACTTCATTTCGGTACTTTGGTAAAATACTTCTTCACTGAACGTTGAGACTGAATCGTAAAAAGTAAGAATTTTGTTAGAACTTAAAAGAAATAAATAGTTATGTAGACAATTTTACTCATTTAGTTCCTTCTTCCTAGAAAAAATTATTCTTCCTAAAATAATTTATTTAAACACAGCAAGAAATCTAATCTCTACACGACAACAACAACAACAACAACAACAACAAAATACCCAGTATTTTATTCTCATAAGTGGGGTATGAACTATGAAGAAGGTAAGCAATAAAGCAAATATATAGAATTTTAGAAAAGATTTAAAAAAAAACAAGGAGAAAGGAGGGAACTAAAAGATTACTGAAGAAGCCATGAACGGAGACCAGAGAGACGATTGACGTTAAGGAGAGGACAAGGTCGACAGCCAGCAATGGCTAAATCAACAGACAGAACTGAGCAAAAAAAGAAAAAGAAAGGTGTGGACACTGCACAGTGACGGATGAGAAGAGAAAGAAAACCTTTGGTTTGTTTAGTATTTGACTTATTTAGGGATTTGAATCCAATAAGTAAATATAACGTTACTAAACTACGTGGTTTAGTTTAATGAAACAGCTGAAATAAAATGTTCAGAAAATATTTAAAGCGGGGCAGGGGTTCGAACCCGCGTGCAATGTGTAACTCTGAACCCCCTACGCCTCTGAGTTGTGCCTTTCGTTTGTGTTGAGGGGGTTCAATATTAAATATATTCACATAAAATAAAATTTTGGCCCTACATAAACAGTGTAATTTTTCGACTGAGGGGGTTCGGATGAACACCCTGGGATATACGTAGATCCACCCCTGTATCTGTGAAAGAATGAAAGAAAGAAGCGAGGGCCAAGCCATGGTAATGATGACAGAGATGGTATAAATTTAACCCACGTCTTATACTATAGTTGATCCTAGAGTCGGGTAAAATAAATCAACACCGGGTCGTTTGGTTTGAAGAGAAGTTATGATGGAATTAGTTATTATTATTTTTTTGGTTCTCCATCCGGTGTTTGATACTCGCATTGGAGCCCGATTATATTCGGATTCGGGTCGGGCCTATTTCTACGCTCCCTATCAAGAATTTTTCCATACTCAGGGCTCAAACCTGAGACCTCTGGTTAAGGCAGGAGAGGCTTCATCCACTGCACCGCATCCTTTGATCGTAATATTATTTCTTATTGATTTTTTTATTTGTTATATTAAAATTTACATGCATTGCATAATTTTTAAGAAAAAAGTTATTTCTTTTAAAAAAATACCCTCCACCTTATTCAGTAGAAAAAGGAGATTTGAGGGACCTCGGGGCTATTTTGTCATTTTCATTATTTTATCCTGTATAACTAGTTCTGGGATTGTTTTTCGCCCTCTGTAGTGATAATTTATCCCAATACTATTTTTAATCCTGGCATAACATATCCCAGGATTAGTAACCAAACAATGAATATGATGGTACTAAACTTTTATCACATAACTATTTTTCCTTATTCATCATACCAAGCTACCCCTACAAATGGCAATCATCTAAAGCGCTATTGAGAAATAAAGGACAGAATGTACTGAGGGGATATCAATCCCTCAAGTCAACAGATAGAAACCATATTGAGGGTTTATCTTGTTGGAGACTAATTAAAGACTCATCAACGACCCCACGCGTAAAAGAAATTTCAGAAACATTAAATATCGTTTAGACTTCATCATTGTTTGGACTTCCAATCTTTTGAAAGTAGGACCTCATAAGACAAAGATGGGATTCGGTCTTTACATTTTGATAAATGTAAGTGGAGTTGTTGTATTATAAGTTGCTTATTCCTTGTTTTCCATCAATTTTCTTTGCGATTTCCTCCCATGTGCCTATAAAGAAAAATTACGTTCCTATAAAAGGAAACTTATCATCCATTCAATTGCATCAGTATAATATTGCCTCACTATGAAAATATCACTCCTTCTACATTTTTCTTTCATCACTATCCTGGTGATACTTCTTACTGCTTCTAACTATATTACTCAAATATATGGCCAATGTTTGGCTGATCAAAAGGCCTCGTTGCTTAAACTGAAGAATGGCCTCACGTTCGACTCTTCTTTGTCAATCAAACTAGTCAGGTGGATCAAAACACCGACTACTGCCTGTGGCCAAGTGTAAGTTGTGATGAGGAAGGTCATGTGCTTGTTCTGGAGTTGGACGACGAAGCCATTTCTGGCAGAATTGAGAACTCAAGTATTCTATTCGGTCTTCAATGATATAAACTAAGAGTCCACCAAAACAGATAAGGGACCAGGTACCTTCCCTACGACGAAAAAGCAGTAAGTAAATAAGCACGATATTTACGTGGAAAATTCCTTGTTTAAGGGATAGAAAACCACGACCCAACAGAGTAGGATTTCAACTCCACTAAATGAGCAATGTTTCATATTATAAGCCCTTTGCAACCTAGGAATTAAACTCGTAATCCCTCCCCTTACAATAACTTTATTACAAGCTAAGTCCCTAACTAACTCTAGCTAAGACTTCACTGATTCAACTAACTCTAATTGAACCCTAACTCACCATAACTAACTCTAGTTAGGCGTTTAAACGAAAAGCTTGTAAAAAGCAAATACCTACCAAACCATTCTTGAGAGAAGTGTAGGTTTACAATAATGAGAACAAAGACTTAAACAACCTAGGACTTAAGACATCTTTAGTCTAGGGATCTGATCCTTGGAGTTATTTAAGCTTGATCTTGAAGGCTCTGAGAAAACAGTGGCGACTGCTTCTTTCACACAAATGAGAATTCTTTATTTATAAGTGCTAGGTTAAACAATGACAACATGTTGTATATATAGGGAATCAAAAGAGCAGCATATGAGAGGCATATGACCATGGATAGTGACATTACAAAGGCCTTTGGCTTTTAGCATACATGCAGTTATTGTTCCGCTGAGGCACTGTGTGTCGGAACAGTGTTGCAGCTTTTACAGTTGTTGTGGTCGTACAACGCCCAGGGAATCTCATTAGGGACCTGGTCCCTTAGCAAGTATGTCAATCATCAAAACTATGAAATGTTTGAACTCATCAATTTCCCCCTTTTTGATGATGACAAACTCATAAGTAGTGTTCCCCTTGAGTATTAGGTTTCCTTTGTAAATTTGGCCTTAAAAACATGTAGCATACAACGATCTCTTACTATATTGCAAAGGACCAGGTTCCCCCTGCGAACATGCTAGGCTTGATCACACCTGGGCAGTAAGAATTATGAAAAAAAAACTTTGTCCATCCCACTTTCTTTCCCCTTTTGGCATCATCGAAAAGCGACAATAGTTGGCCCAAGCAAGAAGAAGTTCAGAAACGTTAACCCATGCCACTTGGGCAACTTAGCATGGATACAACCAGATTCAACAATAGCAAAAGTAAGAGAATCATATGCAAGAATCAGAGAAATTGCCAAATTTGATAAATATAGCAATCAATTCACAACAAACATACGAAATAAATTGTCAAAATGCCCAGATCACTAGTACATAAGACAGGGTGAGTTTAGGGAAAAGGATCATGGGTTTGCAGGTTTGAAAGAACAAGAGTGCTGAGCAATTGATCGACACGGGCATCTGCAGCCTTATAAGAAGGCAGGAGTTCCTTCTGAAGCGCTGCAACCTTCTGATGAAGCCTGGCATTCTCTTCCCTTAACCTAACAAGTTCTGTTACTTCTTCACCACTAGGACCAGGTCCTTCAGCTTTTCTTTTAGCAAGTTCATCTTGAAGCAGAGAGTTTTCAACCCGAAGCCTCTCTACCTCAACTATAACTTTTGCATTTGCCGCAATTAGACTGGAAATGGTGGATGTGGACCCTGTGCCTCCCTTTTTAGGAACAAATTCACATTTTTCCAAAGTGGACAGGGAGATGTGCATCTTGTTACCCTTTGTGACTTTTCAAGTGGGTATCTTAAAGTGCTCAAAAACCTTTGCAAGAAAAAATCCATAAGGAAGACCACTCTTACCATCTTTGACATCCACAACCTTCATCATGTGTTGCATCATGATACTAGGCAAACTGACTAAGTAATTACTATCCAGAATTTCCATAAGGACTAAGTCCGTTGTGGAGGCAATCAGTCCAAGGAAGCAGTACCTTGTTTACAGGCTCAAAGAGCAACTGATACTGAGACTTCATCTATTTGTGGATTGTACCAGTAGTCAGTTGCACCCCCTTTTTTATGATGTGAGTTTTAAAAAAAGCAGTAGCCTTGTCTCCCTCCTCAAGTCTAGTTATGCCATCAATGAGGATGTAAGGATTTCTCCCAACAGTTGTTTGGTCAAAGTAAACTCCACTTCCCCGACCTTGCAAACAAGAGTTTGATCATCCATATACATAAGATTTGCAGAGAAGTCTCTCACTTCTTGTTCATAGACTACTAGGGGACCGACTATCAAGTGCTCCCACTGTTGAAATTTAAGCACCTCCGTGAGATCATTCAAAGCTTGGTGCTCACTAATCTCAGGAGAAATCACTCGCCCCATCAGCACTTTCTTTCCTCATATGTTGAACTGTCTTCCTTCCTCCAATATTTCTCCTGTTTGTACATCTGCTTGCTTTTGCTTGCCTTTCATTGAACTACCAGGTCCCTTTGTCACATTAATCGTTCTTTTCTTTGTGGAACCTGTCTCTTCACTTGCAGTGCTTGTTCTTTTTCTAGAGGAACCAGGTCCCTTATTTCCCTTAGTCATGAGTTCTTATTGTTCATCGTCAGGGGCTTTGGTACGCTCTCTTTCTTTATGACTGCTTTGCTCCTCAAAAGCCATTGTTTTTCCCTTCCCTTTTGAATTTTTCCTCACCAAGGGAGTGTGCTCCTCTTCCTCTTGTTTGTCAGAAATAGAGATCACTTCCTCCCCATCTCTTAACTTATTCAAATTCTTCAAAAGGACCAACTTTCTTTTTTTCCCACCGGTCTTCTCTTTGCTGGCCTTTAAGGTAGAGTCTAGTCATGCCCTAGCCTTTTGCCTAGTAGTGGGAGGTTTCTTTCTTGTTTTTATAAAAGATTTCTTTTCAGCAATGTGTTTTCTCCAAGATTCCCCATTTCTCTGTGCTCTAGATCCTCCAGAATTTATTCTGAAAATAGACTGTACAGGAATGTCACCGGCAGAGTCAACTTGGTCTCCTTCAGAGTTAACCCTCTCAGATGGAGTGGAAGAACCAGGTTCCTCTTCTGATAAGGCTTCTTTTTCAGGAGAGGTTTCTTTCCAAGAAATATGTATGGTAAACACTCCTGCAAACTCCAAATCTTCCCTTGAGGGACCAGGTCCCTTCTTTTTAGCAGGTCCATTCAAACTGTACTGTTCCCCCTGAGGCTGTGCAGGTAACTCCTCAGTCTCCATTTCAGCAGTACAACTAAAACCAGTATCCACAACCTCATTTGCCTTTACTCTTGCATTTTTTCCTCAGCAGACACCCCCTCCTTAATTTCACTAGTCACACCCACATTGTCGTCAGAGTTAGGTCTCTCCAAGCGATTTCTTTCAAAGTGTTCTCTACTCAGGGCCTTTGTGAAGATATCAGCAATCTGATCCTCTGTGTTGCAGACTTCATGCAAATCAACTATTTCTCTACAGTATCCCTTAGGAAAAAGTGTCTCACATCAATATGTTTGGTTCTTTTGTGATGCACTGGATTTTTTGCCATATTAAATGCACTTGTGTTTTCACACATTAGAGGCACACAATCATTGAAGACACCAAAATACTCTAGTTATTGTTTGATTGTTACACCCTGTAGTTTTGTACGTTAAGATTTATAAGTGTTGGATGTTTTAAGTTTGGATACTGGAGTTACTTTACAGGATATAGGAGAGCATGTGCACCAATATTTTTAGTTATGAGGGTTTAAGTTCATATAGTAAGCTATGGGAGGATTGGAGAGCAAGCAAATTAAGGGAATTAAGTTTTTGGAATTTTGGAGAAAATATGAGGGTAATTTTGGCCCAACTTTGAGGAAGAATATCTTTTAATATATGAGGAATTTTGAAGCAAAGCAAAAGCCTAAATTGAAGTTCATGAAGTCTAGTTTCCAACACAATAAACTACTCGTCGATATGACATCGGAGTAGAGAATTATGAACGTTACAACTTAGGCGGGAAGAGCAGGGGACTGCACTACGCGAATGCATAGTGTCACGCGCTGCTACAGTGCTACAGTGCCAACCGACTTTACTCCACTATATAAGGGCTAAAGTCCATATTTTTCTCCATAATAAACTTCCTAAATACTTTAGAAAGCTCAGTCAACAAAGGAGAGCTCATATACACTGGAAAGTAAAGATTTTACATAATTTGCAAGTGACAGAGTATTAATCGAGGTCCGAGTAACGTATAGTCGCGATTATAGTGTTGTTTTGTATTGGAGTTGACTTGAATTTAAGTAAACATTGAATATTTTGCTATTCTAGCAAAATTAAGGTTTGAATCTCTTTTTATTAATATTGATTTAGGAATATTTACGAGAATAAGAGTTATAATTATTGTGTTGGTATTGTTGGCATATGGATTGAGGTTTGAAGAAAGTTTTGGATGAAATTGTGCATATTTATCTTGTAGAATCTTGATGATATTGTTGTTGATGTTTCTATAGTTGTTGTTGTTGTTGGTTGTTGGTATTGTGATTTCGGGCTAGGCATATATACATGGGAGATGCTGCCCGAATTTCGGCAGATTCTAAATGGATTCGAATTAAAGGCTTAAAACGAACATGTGAGGATGAGTCTAATAATAGTGTGAATTGTTTTATATGTATATTACGGGATTGCAAACGATCTTAAGTAAATTTCAAGACAGGAAGTAAGTTCGAAAGTCGAGAAATAAGCCTCCAGATATGTTAAGGCTAGTCCCTTTCTTTCTAAAGGCATGATCCTTTTGTTATAAACCTTTGTGTCATACCCATAATATCCTTGGTTCCAGAAATTCTAAAAGCCACAAATCTCATGATCCTTATGACATTATTGAGCTTCTAAAGGCATGATTCTTTTCTTACAAACCCATGCATGAATTCCATAAAAATCCTCATTTCCAATAATGTTAGAAATTCATGACTCTTAAAGTTTTTATGATGCTAAAGATGAATAATTTTTTTATGATAACCATGACGATGATTATGAGGGATTTATTTATCAAAGCTCCAAGGCATACGGATTTCATGTTATTATGAGATGATTTTATTTATAGAGATTTCCAAGTACATGAGCTTTATATTATTATGGGATGATTGAGCTTACTTTACAATTTCTTAATTTCCTTCATTGTTGGTAATCTTACCTTATGACCTTTGTTCCTTCAAGGTGGGATAAACGATGATGATTGATCCATAATATAATCGGAGGCTACCGACCTTACGTAACTCCGATATAGTTGTGGATTTTGATTGGGCTCTCATGTATGCTTTATATAAATGCATGTATTTTCTCACACCGATCCGTGCTATATTCGGCGGGGTACGACACCTATTGTGCACACTACTGTAATAAGCATGTTATGATATCACCCTGGACACGGGCTAATGATGATAACACCGAGCCTTAATGGCCGGGCATGCCACTATATATATGACACCGAGCCTTAATGGTCGGGCATGATACTATATATATGACACCAAGCCTTAATGGCCGGGCATGGTACTATATATATTTATAAAAATGTTTTTTTTTTGTAAAGTTAAGCATGCATGACATCCGCCTCAAGAGGCATCCAGACGTACAGGTTATCTCTATCATATTTCATGTTACTTTTCATATCTGTAATATATTGTTATTCATGCCTTACATACTCAGTACATTATTTGTACTGACGTCCCTTCTTGTGGACGCTGTGTTCATGCTCGCAGGTTTAGGTAGTCAGGCGAGCAGCCCAGCGCAGTAGGATCTTCCGTTAGCTGCAGTCAGTGCACTCCACTTGGGTCAGAGCCACAGTCTATTTTGGCATGATATTTTGATTTTTTTCATATGGTTATAACGAAGCCTTGTCCCGTCCTTCCTATAGTTTATATTCCATAGAGGCCTATAGACATTTGCATGTAGTTAGCAAGTTATGTAACCTTGCTGGCTCTATGATACTCGTGATGTTGTAGCGACATTGTTGGTTTGCATATGTACATATATGTTAGAATATTGGATATTTTTATGTTGGGCCCTTTCGGCGTGCAGGTATTCTTTGAGTTATGTTATATGTTGTTCAAGGTAACTGTTAAGTCAGGTGGTTCCCAGCCTATGGGTCAGAGCCCGTCATGCCCCTCGTTGGGGAGTGATATTGATCCACAGCAATTGAGCACAACAAAAGGCAGCAACTACATATTCAGCAGTAGAGAGAGCTACTGAGTTTTGCTTTCTTGTACCCCATGAGATCAGGCATGAGCCCAAAAAATGTGTCATTCCAAAGGTACTCTTTCTATCTACAAAATAACCAGCATAATCAGCATTAGCAAATCCAACCAAGTCAAAGTTGTCTCCAGAAGGATAGAAGAAGACCAGGTCCTGTGAACCCTTGAGGTACCTCAAAATTCTTTTAGCCGTTTTCAAGTGAGACTGCTTAGGACTTGATTGGAATCTAGCACATAGCCCAACACTAAACACAATATCAGGCATGCTAGCAGTTAGGTATAGAAAAGACCCAATGATGCCTCTATACATAGTTTCATTCACTAGGGTTCCAGGTTCGTCCATGTCCAGCTTGGTAGTCGTTCCTATGTGAGTATCAATGGGTTTTGCATTCTCTATCTCAAACCTTTTAAGCAACTCCTTGATGTATTTTTGTTGACTGATATGGTGCCCCTTTGAGATTGCTTGACTTGCAATACCAAAAAGAAATTTAACTCTCCCATCATGCTTATTTCGAATTCACTTCCCATGAGCTTAGCAAAACTCTTCACAAAGGGAATCAAGAATTGCACCAAAAATGATGTCATCAAGATAGACTTGAACAATTAACAAATTCTTCCCTCTTTTCTTTAAAAATAGAGTGTTGCCAATTCTACCTCTAGTAAACTCATTATCTAGAATGAATTTTTACAACCTCTCATACCAAGCTCAAGGGGCCTGCTTTAATCTATAAAGAGCTTTGTCAAGCTTGTAGACATACTCTGGCTGATCATGACTTTCAAAACTAGGAGGATAATTGACAAATACTTCTTCTTTTAAGTATCTATTTAAGAAGGAACTTTTGACATCCATTTGGAACAATTTTAATTCCATATGAGATGCAAAAGTGACTAAAATTCTGATTGCTTCCATCCTAGCCACTGGTGCAAACGTCTCATCTAGTTAATGCCTTCCTCTTGATTATATCCTTAAACTACCAGTCTTGCCTTGTTCCTTGTGGTGTTTCCAAATTCATCAAGCTTATTGCGAAACACCCACATAGTCCCAATCACTATTCTGTCTGCTGGCCTATTTTCACGCCCCGAACCATGGCCTGGGCGAAACACGGCACTCGGTGCCTTACTGCATGTGACCGAGTGAACCATATGGCTTGCTGAATCATCATGAGGCATAACACGAGCGGAATATAACGTGAATGCATGATTATCCTTTATAAAACGTAGTAAGTCATAATACTTAATAAAAATACTTGTTTAAACATGAGTGCGGAAATAACATGAATGAGCCAAAATGGCTATACGAAATCTAATGTCTGACATAACATAACTGACTTGTCTAGTCTATGAAACCTCTATCATGAGTCTGACTGGAAAACATACTTACTGGGACAAGGCCCCCAGCATACCTTAGATGCATAACTAATCATAAAACAAAAGTTGACTAAACCCTGAATGAGATGGGGCTCACCAATAAGCTGATATGAATGCTGTCCTACTGAGCAGATGTGTCGTCCTATATATCAGTACCTGCATCGTGAAATGCAAGCTCCCCGGACAATAGAAAGGGGACGTCAGCACTTTGAATGTATTGGTGTATAAAGCAACTGAATGAAATAACATGGGACATGAAATAATAATGATAGGAACAGAAACCTAGTCATGAACATGAATACATATATGTATATATTTAACATGGTAAAAATATCATAAGTAGGGAGAGAAATAACTTATAACCGATCCATGGTCTGGTGCTTGCGTCTCGCCAGCAGAACACTCAGTCCTTACCAGGGAACATGAGATTTAATAAAATATGAAAGGATCCAGTCATTATGAGAGATAGTCTGGGACATGGGTGGAGCGATCCTCATCCTACGGTGGCTCCGTAGTTTCAGGCTATCTGAAGCCTTTCTCGGTAATTAAAGCAACTCCCAAAATCATAAACATGTAAAATAAGTGGCACTTGCTACCCATGGTTTTCATGAATAGAACTTGCAACTACATGGACATCATAAATTATAGCTTGCTTGCATGAACTTGTAAAACATGTATAGTATTTTCTTGAAAATAGCATAATATATCATAAACTAGCATGCATGAACCCATGGAATAAGATATATGGATTCTTCATAGATTACGGACAGATTCTTAATAATCATAAAGAAATATTAAGAACTCAATAATGGAATTATAACAATTCATACATAATATAATCATAGACATGGACCTAGGGTTATCATGAGCATGGTATAGAAACCCTAGTTTTCCTAAAGAATCATAATTTATGGATTATGAGGCGTGGGGAAGAACAATGATGTTCCCACACGTAGATAGTAACTCTATATACCTGGTAATGCTCCAAACTTGAATTAAATACTTTAACTTTGAAGAAGATTTCCAAAATCTTGAATTCTTGAACTTTGAGATGGATTTTCTTGAAAACCCTAGTTTAGGAACAATGGTTTCTTGCTTAGATTATTAGAGTATATGTTAGAATTGAGTTAGAAGGGTTTGGATTGACTTATCTTGATGTTTTGGATTGTTGCTAGGGCTTGGAATTGTGAATAATGAAATAAAAGAACTGAAGGCTTGAATTTATACAAAAGTGAAGCGAAAGTTACATGGACATATTATACAGTCCGTATAAAGTTATACGGTCCGTATAATATGACCATATTTTATCATAGCTGAAACCAGAACGTCGATTTGAAGTTTTATGAAGTACGGATGAGTTATACGGTCCATATAAAATTATATGGGCCGTATAACAAGTTCGTATAACATGACCAGTGAACGGACTGCTCTGTAATCCTTCAGTAAAATGGTCATAACCTTTTGTACAGATGTCCCCTTAACCCTCATAATATACTGTTGGAAAGGTATTTTAAAGGGCTACAAGTTTCAAGAAATATTATTTCACAAATTCCTAAAGCAAGTACTCGAAAACAGGCCATAAGTACAGACTGTCCCAGACTTAGATGAATTTAGAAGGCCTTAAGAACTTCACTTTTTGGTTTGACTTCAAAACGACTGTTTATCACCCGAGTTCATCCCAAATAGATTCGTATAGCTAAAATATCACCTTTATACTAGATTCATACATTCATACCTAATTTGGATTTACGAGATGTTACACCTATGGACCAGGTACCATACTTTATTCCTCTCAAATTGATGAAGCTCTTCTTGCATCGCAGTAATCTAATCAACATCTTTCAATGCTCCGTTGATTTGTTTTAGCTCAAGTTGAGATATGAAAGCAGAGTAGGAAAACATGTTTTTCACCTTAGACCTGGTTTGGATACTTGTGTCTAAAAGAGTAATTATATTGTCAAGAGGATGAGATTTTTTGTGTTTCCAGTTGGATACTTGAATTTGAGTGTTTAAGGGACCAGGTTCTGCCACATTTGATCCATCATTTTCATCAACTGATCCAAGATTTTCACTTCTTGTCTCAGCACTAGGAATGCCTAACACAGCATCAACTACCCTATCTTCAGCTTCAAGTGGAGTAATGGAGGAACCAGGTACTTCAACCTTTCCTGCACATTTTGCAACTCCTTCTTTATTACTAGCCTCAGCTTGATTCATCATTTCAGCTTTCCCATTTGTGATTTTCAAGACCTCATTAGGAATTGTGAGATTATCATCATCTGCTTCACCACTTTGTGTCCCTTTGCTTCTCAGCTCATTTGACTCATCAAATATCACATGCACACTTTCTTCCACCGTGTGAGTTCTTTTGTTGAAGACGTTGTAGGCCTTGCTATGAGAGGAGTACCTAAGAAAGAATCCTTCATCACTTTTAGCATTACACTTTCCCAAGGAGTCTTTACGATTGTTGAGAATAAAGCATTTACATCCAAAAGCTCTAAGATAGAATAACTTGGTCTTCTTTCCATTCAGAAGTTCATAGGGAGTATTTTCAAGCAGGGACCTGATCATACACCTGTTGATCACATGACAAGCAGTGTTAATAGCCTCATCCTAGAAGCTTTTGGCCACACCACTTGCAATCAACATTGTTCTAGCCATATCTTCAAGTGTCCTATTTTTCCTTTCCACAACACCATTTGGTTGAGGAGTTCTAAGAGCCGAGAAATTATGACTGATCCTATTTTTAGCACAAAATTCATTTAAATTGACATTGTCAAATTCGGTGCCATGATCAGATCTAATATTTGCAACTTGGTGCCTCAACTTCACTTGAATCTGCACAAAGGCTACAAACACAGGGATTGTTTCATCCTTGGTTCTTAAGAACAAAGTCCAAGTGAATCTTGAAAAGTCGTCAACAATCACAAAATATACTTCTTGCCACCTCTGCTTTATATCATCATAGGTCCACAAAGATCCATATGAAGAAGCTCTAGTAGCCTAGAGGTACTTACTTCCTTATTTGGTCTGAAGGAAGTCCTGACCTGCTTCCCTTTGATACATGTATCACACACCTTGTGATTTTTTAACTTGACATTAGGTAGCCCACGGACCAGGTCCTTCGATGTAAGTTTGTTCAGCAGAGTGAAACTTGGATGTCTTAGTCTTCTATGCCACAGCTCAACATTATCATCTACAGAACTGAGTTATGTCAAGTCACTCTCATCTGATATACCAAAATCTACTGCATAAATGTTCTTGTATCTTTTTGCAGTTAGAACCATTTCTTCAGTTTTGAGATTTGTGACAGTATACAAATGAGACAAGAACTCCACTTTGTTCCCTTTGTCACAGATTTGGGACACACTTAGCAAACAATAGAGTAATCCCTTTACATAGTAAGCTCTTTCAATATCATGGGAGAGTGTCTTTCCAATTTTGCCAATACAAGGATATATCCTTTCTTTCCATTTCCAAAGGACACACTCCCATTTTTTAAAGCTTTGAGTGAGAGGAAATTTTCAATCCTTCCAGTCATATGCTTTGAGCAGCCACTATCTACGAATCATTTTTGACTGCTCCCTCCCACTCCAGCCTGCAAACAGAATCATTTGTCAGACTTAGGAACCCAAACCAACTTGGGTCCCTTGTAGTCATATAATGGATGAACAAGAGATCTATTTGCCATGCAGGCAACATATTTTTCTTCTTCCGAGGACCATGTCCTGCAGTCTTTGGTTTATTCTAAGCATACACTCTGTTTTTCTGTACAAACTGAAATCTAGCTTTGCAAGAGTCCTTGTAATGACCAGTGTTACCACAATGAGTGCAAAGCCAGTTATCAGGCACAGAAACATACTTTCTATGAGGATTACATGGGGTCTTGGCCTTTTTATAACCAAGACCCTGTTTACTAGCATTTCCTAGGTACATAGCAGCAAACTCATTAGAAAAAGTGGTCCTATGAAGTGACTTGTCGAGTTCAGTTTTTACACAACTTAAGTCATCTTGAAGTTTCTCATTCCTTTCTAGTGCAGCAGCTAGATTTGTTTTATCCTTTTTGAGTTCATTTTCAAGTTCAAAATGAATCTCATTTGCCACCTGTTTTCCTTTAGCAGGAGTGTTTATCCATTTGTTTATCTAACTAACATACTGGGCATTATCCCCAGTTAGTTTTTCAACTTGTTCTTTCAAATCAACAACAGTGACCACCAAGGACTGACATACTGGGCATTATCCTTAGTTAGTTTTTCAACTTGTTCTTTCAAATAAACAATAGTGACCACCAAGTCATCTGTTACTTCTCATTGATAAGACTATGATAGGTATTAATCAGCACATTTGCAAGAGATATTAATTTCTTTTGAGAATAGCTTTTTAGATTATTCTTAACATCAAAGATATTTACCTCCTCATTCTCGTTCTCCACTTTACCTTCAGATTTAGCCATAAGTGCAAAAATAGGCTCATACTTCGCAGGTTCATCTTCAAGCGCTATCATGGAAGTATCCTCTGTCTCTTCATTTTCAGACTCACTGGAGGAGTCTCCCCAAGCATCTAAAGCCTACTTCACCAGGTTATCAGCAATAGCTCTTTTGTTAACCTTCCTCTCAGGGACCTGGTTCGTCTTCACACCCTTGTCTGCGTTTTTGTACTGATCTTGTTTGTGAAGAGGACATTCCTTGATGTAATGTCCAGGCTTCCCACATTTGTGACATAATTCATTTTGTTTGAAGTTTTTGCTGGAACTTCCCATTTTAGAGAACCCACCATTTTTAGAATCATCTTATGGAACCATTTTGTAAGTTATGCCATATCATATTCGTCATCACTTGAATCGCTTGTAGCAGCTTTAAGGAACAGGTTCCTCTCCTTTTTTAGGTCTTGCCGTTCAATGTCCTTCTGCTTCTTCAACTCACGAGTTTTGAGTTTTCCAATGAGGTCATTTATGGTCATATTCCCCAGATCATGAGCTTCATTTATGGCATCAACTTTACTCTTCCAGGAACTTGGTAGAATAGCAAGTATTTTTTGAATTCGCTTGTTGACTGGAATGATTTCTCCAAGAGAATGAAGCTCATTGATGATGGATGAGAAACAAGTGTGCATATCCTGAATTGACTCACTATATTTCATCTTAAATAGTTCATACTCAGTGGTAAGTATGTCTATTTTGGACCTTTTGAATTGGGAGGTTCCTTCATGAGTCGTCAACAGGGCTTCCTATATCTCCTTTGTAGTCTCACAAGATGAAACACAGGTGTATTCATCTGGTCCAATGCCACACATCAAGATCTACTTAGCCTTGAACCTTTTTGCAATGGATTTTTTATCAGTCTCTGAGTATTGCTTTCTGGATTTTGGAACTAACTTTCCAGTCGCCTCGTCAATCTTTGTTGGAATAAAAGGACCATTAAGAATGACGTCCCATAGCTCAGAATCTTCAGCCATCAAATAATCATGCATTCTAGTTTTCCACCATCCATAATACTGTCCGTTGAACCTTAGGAGCCTTATGCTTGACTGTCCTTCCTCAAAGTTTAGTGGTGCAACCATAATGAGAGATCCTTTGTAGGTGTAATCCTTTTAGAAACAACCTACTCTGATACCAATTGATATAAACTAAGAGTCCACCAAAACAGATAAGGGACCAGGTACCTTATCTATTCCCTACGACAGAAAAGCAGTAAGTAAATAATCACGATATTTACGTGGAAAATTCCTTGCTCAAGGGATAGAAAACCACGACCCACCGGAGTAGGATTTCAACTTCACTAAACGAGCAATGTTTCAGATTACAAGCCCTTTGCAACCTAGGAATTAAACTCTTGAACCTCCCCTCACAATAATGCTAGTGCAAGCTAAGTCCTTAACTAACTCTAGCTAAGACTTCACTGATTCAATTAACTCTAGCTGAACCTTAACTCACCATAACTAACTCTAGTTAGGCGTTTAAACAAAAAACTTGTAAAAAGCAAGTACCTACCAAACCCTTCTTGAGAGAAGTGTAGGTTTACAATATTGAGAACAAAAGATAAGTAATTAAGCAACCTAGGACTTAAGACATCTTCAGTCTAGGGATCTGGTCCTTGGAGTTATTTAAGCTTGATCTTGAAGGCTCTGAAAAAACAATGGCGGCTGCTTCTTTCACACAAATGAGAATTCTTTCTTTGTAAGTGCTAGGTTAAACAATGCCAACATGTTATATACATAGGGAACCAAAAGAAGAGCATGTGGGAGGCATGTGACCATAGATAGTGACATTACAAAGGCCTTTGGCTTTTAGCAGACATACAACTATTGTTCCGCTGAGGCACTGTGTGTTGGAACAGTACTGCAGCTTTTACAGCTGTTGTGGTCGTACAATGCCTAGGGAATCTCAACAGGGACCTGGTCCCTTAGCGAATATGTCAATCATCAAAACTATGAAATGTTTGAACTCATTATTCAACATCTTGAGAAGCTCAATCTGGCTTCTAATTTCCAAAGACATGTTCTAATACCAACAAAAATTTATAAGCTCGCAAACTTGACGTAACTGAATTTGTCAGGAGGTACATTTGACGGGTAGATTCCAATGGAATTGTCTAGATTGACACGGTTAGTGATTCTTCACCTTTCTAGCTGGGGTTAAATCTTGAAAGTCCAGATCTGAAAGAACTGGTTAGGAACTTAGCAAATCTCAAAGAACTTTACCTTGATTTCATGAACATTTCATTGAAGGGGAATGAATAGTGCTCAACATTATCTTCATCTTTACCTCAATTGAGAGTCGTGTCAATGATACATTATAATATTTCAGGACCTTAGCAACGACTTGTCCACTATGGTTCCCGATTTTGTAGCAAATTTTACAAAATTGACAACCCTGAGTCTCGGGCGCTACAACTTGAGAGGTGAATTTCCCAGAGAAGTCTTTCAGGTACCAACTCTACAGGAGCTTGATTTATCATCCAATGAAAACCTTACCGGCACTTTACCCGAATTTCCACAGAAAAGTGCAGTTCAAGTTTCACCGGTTCTCTTTCATATTAAATTGCTAACCTTAGCATTTTGTCCCAACTTGACTTGCGTAATTGCAATTTCGGTTGACCTATTCCATCAGCAATGAGAAATCTCATGAACTTATTTTTTTTTAGACCTGTCATACAATGAAAACCCTATTGGCACTTTACTTGAATTTCCACAAAAAAACACATTAAGGGAGGTAGTGCTTAGCGAAACGGGATTCACCGGTTCGCTTCCAGATTCAATTCCTAACCTTCGAAATTTGACCCGATTTGATTTAAGAAGTTGCAATTTCAGTGTACGTATTCCATTAAAAATGGGAAATCTCACAAACCTAGTTTATCTAGACTTGTCATACAACAACTTTACTGGCTCAATCCCACTTTTTCATAAGGCAAAGACACTCAATCGCATAGACATTCCTAATAATAATGGTCCACTTTCTTCTGCTAAAACTCAATTAGCAGTTTTCCTTTCCCTCCCATTATTGCAATTCCTTAGCTTTCAAAACAGTCATTTAAGCGGAGAAGCCCATGAATTTTCGAATGCATCTACCTCCATTCTGGAAACACCTAATTTGAGCAATAACCTGTCACACCCTAGTAATGGTAGGGCATGATGGGAAACCGACTCTCATCAGAGTAGAGTGAACCCTTAGACATTTGCTCTATCAAAACCTGTCATTTCACAAACTTTTAAGAACATAAAACTTTTCGAAATAAAAATCATTATCTTTATAACGATTATGAAAATTTTCAGTCAAATAAGTACTTTAAACCAATTGAAATCGTCTAAAATACCTACTCTTTTAAAATCCACAAATGACTCAGCTGACATCACTTTGTCGATATCTCGACAAACATACCAGAGGACACTGTCTGCAGAAGTCTCTAAGAAACAAGTTGAACATTATGAGTCAGGACAGGGCCCTGACATACCCATAATTATACATATCTATACATAACTCAGCACAGCTCCAGAATGAGACGGAACTTGCCAATCCCAGCTGACGTCCAAGCATCTTAGCTATACACTTAACCTGCCAAACAATCTGGGGCTGCGGGCATGAACGCAGCGTCCCCAGGCAAAAGGATGTCAGTACGGACAATGTATTGAGTATGCAAGGTGCTAACAAATCATAATTATACTGACTTAGGAGAGAAGAAATCACAATCTAACTCAATACCTGCAGCCTTCGCTGGAAGAAACATAAATGTGTACACTAAGTCCAAAACAATCTTTAAGTAAATAATGCAATCCAACACACATGCCGCTTTCGACATGTTAACAGAATGGTCCCTTCGGACAGTCGCTTCCAGCTAGTATCACAATACTCCCTTCGGACGGACGCTTCTGGCATAATAATGATGGCCCTTCTGGGAAGCAGCTTCCGGCTTAATAATGATGGCCCCTTCGGGCAGCCGCTTCCGGCTTAATAATGATGGCCCTTTTGGGAAGCCGCTTCCGGCTTAACATCATCATCATATCAACACAAACTCAATCCACATATATTAATTTCAATTCATATCAAAAGTCACTAATCAATTCATCACAATCAAGTTATCAGCCTTAGTCTTTCATAAGAAGTTATCAAATTTGTATCTCACTAGACTTAGGAGGACATACTTCCAGTTTTGAGGGTAGAATTATTATGAAATTCTTACTACTTATATTCTACTCAATTTCTTCTTATTGCCCTACCCAAAGAATAAATGATCATATCAATACAAAGGGATGATATTATGGAATGTAAATGTAAATCGTAAATAAAATGAAGTAGTAAAAATCTTTCACCCCCTTCGGAGTGGTTTTGAAATTCAAACTTTATGTTTCCTTTAGTATAAAACTCATTTCTTCGAAATCATTAGTAAAACTATATACACAACTCAACTTGGCACCTTATAGGTGTTCCCTTCAGAATGGAATAGGAGTGCATTATCAATAAGACATCACAAGAAACATTTAGACCTTACTCGTCTAAGAATGGAATCATAGGGAGCACGTATAGAATGGATAATAACAAGAATCATGCCAAAGGAAGAAAGGTTTGCCTTACATACCTTGTCGCTTACGTGATTAGTTTAACTTATGTTTCCAAACATTGGCCAATCTACAATCAAGGTAAACAAACCGTAGACAACTTGAAAGAGGTTTATATACTTCTCTAAGCTCGTAATTAACTTCCGTAAATTCGGGCAGCATTTTCCGTGTAATATTCGCTTCCCTTTAATTCCAATTCAATTTAACAACACAATCAACAACCAACAACAACCACGATCATCTTATATAAGCCTCTTTAAACTCAAAGCATAAACTCCCAAAGATATACACCAAAATAGCCCGATATACTCTTTATATACGATATCTTCATACACTTTATTCTCCCAAATTCAAGAAC
The DNA here is from genome assembly GCF_019175385.1 of Lycium barbarum. NCBI lineage: Eukaryota > Viridiplantae > Streptophyta > Magnoliopsida > Solanales > Solanaceae > Lycium > Lycium barbarum. Next base: position 113,602,692 of record NC_083344.1, on the reverse strand, counting down.
AACAATTTATCAACAACATCAAAAAAAATATCAACAATCATTTTATATCAATATCCAACTAATTCTAGCCATTTAATCATACCAAACCCTCCCCCAAGTTATTTGATATCCAAAAATGATAACCGAACTTTCAAAGTCATTTTCTCTATTGTAACCCATCAAATCTATCAATGACCATGGTAAGAACATCACTAACATTTTTAAAATACCTTATATAAGCAGCCACCACGAAACCAACATCCCCCAAGTTCAACTTTTAGCTTAAACGACGGCAACGACTTCTTCTATACTTTACCCTTCACGAGCCTCGGGATTCGGGACGTCGAACTTGCTCGATTCTCCACTTTGTCTCTCTAACTCTCCTCTCTCCCTCTCTAAAAGTTTGTGGACTTGTTGATGTGTAAATGATGAATTTGTATGAATTTATCCCTTATATATGGGTCTTGGGTCGGTTCCCACCGACTTTGAGTCGGGTTGGACCGAGCCCACTGCGCAGCTTGACCTTGCTGTCTTAAAACGTCCATAACTTTTTATCCCTATGTCACATGGATACCCACGACCTATGGTTGGAAATTCATTTCAATTATCTACAACTTTCATTTTTGGAGTTTTCCCAAATTCCAAAACAATGATGGGGTTATGGCCTCCCGAAGTCAGATCACCCGAGAACGTATCTTTTTGGAGGGCTTACACTTGGATTTGGCTCAAGGGTCCTGCTTGAGTTGTGTTTAACTTCACATATATGTTCCATATAACTTCTCATATGTCCTTTATAAAAAACCCATCATGTGGGCCCCACCTCAGCTTACGGTTACGAGGCTATATATCTTTTAACGTATTATTCCAATCATATTGTACGAATTACAAATATCATACTCATGCTATCCTCATGCTAATACAGTAGAATTTCATCCTTCATACTTGTAATATTTGCTCCTCCTTGAGCTCACATTAATCGTCTGCAGCCTTAATAACGCGAAATTTTCTGAGGTGTAACATAAGCATCTAAATGGATCGATCCCCCAGTCTATCTTTAAACTTAAAAGGCCTTCCAGACTCTCACTTTCTTCCAATTCCTTCAGTGGGAGCATTAATCCTGAAGCGAAAGGGACTTCCTAGGCTAACCAACCTCGACCTTTCTTACAACAACTTGAGAATAGATATACATGATAGGAATTCAACCTCATTTCCCTTTCCCCAATTGGAAGTACTGAACTTTGTGGCTTGCGGTTGGAAAAGTTTCCAGACCTTAGAAACCAGTCAAGGATGTTCTACTTAGACCTTTCAGTTAACCAAATCAAAGAAGTTTGGGTTTGGAGAGTAGGAAATAGAGTTTATCTGAATCTTTCTTGCAATCTCCTGGAGTCTCTGGAAAAACCTTACAACATGTCCACCAGCCTACAACTCATTGACTTTCATTCCAATAGGATCAATGGCGATCCACCCATCCTACCTACTTCTCTGATTTACTTTTCAATTGCCAATAATAAACTAACGGGATCAATACCCTCTTCCATATGCAACCTACATCACCTTCAATATATTAACATGTCAAATAACTCCATAAACAGCAAATTGCCTCCATGTCTATTCCAAAAGTCTGACAGTCTGGTAGTGTTGAATTTAGGGAGAAACAAACTAAGTGGCATCATTCCTGATACATTTCCGCAGAATTGCAATTTGAGAACTTTGGACCTCAACAGCAATATCCTAGAAGGGAAGTTTCCAAGATCCCTGCAAGGATGTGCATTTCTGGAGGTCTTGGATATTAGAAATAATAAGATTAGAAATACATTCCCATGCATGTTGAAGAAATTTTCCAATTTGCATGTCCTAGTTTTGAGGCCAAACATGTTCCATGGGAATCTCCGGTGTCTAATAGCTAATAATGAAACCTGGTCAAAGCTTCAAATTATAGATCTTTTAGCCAACAATTTCAGCGGATCTCTACCAACACGGTACTTCTCAAGTAGGCAAGGCATGATGCTGAGCAGCAATCCAGATCAAGTTGGATCCAAGCATTTGTAAGTTCAACTCCAAGCGGTTGGCATATACTATCAAGTTAGAGTGACTTTAACTCTCAAAGGTCAGCTAATGGAGATTGAGAATATTCTTGAAGTTTTTACTGCTATTGATTTCACTTGCAACAACTTTCAAGGAGAGATACCAGAGATATTGGGAGATCTCAATACGTTTTACCTTCTTAACTTGTCACACAATGCTTTGACAGGAAGAATACCAAAGGCCCTTGGAAAGTTGAGTCAGCTTGATCCTTAGATCTTTCAGTTAACCATTTAAGTGGGAGGATTCCAGATAATCTTGCGAGTCTCACATTCCTTTCTGTCTTGAACCTATCTTTTACTCAACTTTCTGGTAGGATTCCAAGAGGCAACCAACTTCAAATGCTCTTAGATAATTCCTTTGAAGGGAACACAGGGCTGTGTGATTTTCCGTTAAAGAAGTATAGCAACACCAAGGCGACTGGACTGTCACAATTCCCTAGTGGCCATTCTGAACCTGAAACAATTGACGGGAAATATATAAGTTTTGCCTTGGGATCTTCCGTGTGTTTTGGCATAGTAACCTGACTGTTTTTATATAGCTCAAGATACAATGAGCTAGTCGATAGATTTCTATTCAGAATTTTCGGTCAGCACAATATTGCTGGCAGGAATGGAAACCGAAGGAGGTAAAGGTAAGTTAAGGTTTGTTGTAGAGTACAGAAGGCTATGAAAGTTGCTGCAGTTTGAAGTTAGATCTTTTACATTATGCTTGGTAGGAAAAGTCTGCTTGCGATAAGCATATGAAGGAGTCATAATACTCTGTTAGCTTTGTTTTTCCTTGGTTTTCTATATGGTGTTCTCAGAGGTTTGGGATGACAATGTGCTAAACATTATTCATCTATTAGGCAAATAAACTAGCTCTTTTACTTTATTCAACTTTTGTTAATCAATTTTGAAAGAACTTATTGTCAACCTCTTTCAAATATGAATCTATCTGATTCAGTAAGGATTGTTCCAAAACAACACTTAGAAACTAGCAAAACAATCAAGATTAACAGCTCAAAATCACTGGAAATTTCTGAGATTTAATTATGATCCATTATTCAGGTAGTGTATCATGGTATCAGATTAGTACCTTAAATCCTTAGTCTACTCAGAAGAATAACCTTATATTAAGCTTGGAGTAGTTCGTGCAATCAAAGTTCGTTGGTGCAAAATGATTTTTCCTATATCCCGTGGTGCATATATTAGACATAAGAAACACACTGTTGAGCTTGGGAATTAAGGCAATAAACATAAGAATTTAGCTTGAGCACAATCATATTGTACATAAACATGAAGAGTGACATGAAAAATCCCTAGAACTTTTGCAATAAACACATAGTAATATTTTCACTATTGTCGATGACATTTTAATTTTCTAGTTCACATGTTATTTTAATTATGGGGTTTTCACTACGGTACAGAGTTTGCAGTAACTGGAGCCCACTATACTTAATCCAAATTACCTGAATAATTGTTGAGATAATTTTTTATGGGTTAATCTTATTATTGAAATACCATATCAATATCCCAAGTCAATGACTTACAAATGTTAAATAAGTAGGAATGATGGAGTCAGAGTCTCGGGAGAACAATTGAAGTCGGTATCGTACTCTAAAAGGTGTGATTTTAAAGTTTATACAGCTGGTTATTGCCAGACAACAAACAGAAGAAGTTCCAAGGCTCAACAGGTTCATTGGCCCAGATTATTTATGTAAATCTGGCCCTTAATCAAGATAGTAGTTGAATCAATTTTACAATTTCTGGATGTGTTTTGCAATTAAAATAGAAAAGTGATAAACATGTTTGCCTCTTAGCAGGATAGGTTAAACATGATTACTATTAGTTGAGTTTTCTTGTCTAACTTGTTTCTGTAAATTTTGGTTCTAAATCACAAGCTAGGTTTATCAGTTGGGCATCTGCATGAAAAAGGCAATGTTTAGTTGAAGTTGGTACCTTTATGGGTAGCTTTTTAAGTTAACCTTTTTGTGTTATGAATGATTTTTTACCTATTGTTAGCCAGGAGATCGATTTCAATGTTGATTGGACTATGCAAGATTGGTAAATGATGAATTTTGCGGCTCCTAGCTAGATAAAGACTAATGTATATGCCAATTGGATTGTATGAGTTGTGTATTAATAGATGCCCACAAGGCAGAATATATTCTACAAATCAAGTATATCCTGTCTATTGCATGCTCATGACAGGGTTGTTGGGTAAAAACAAGCAACAATCAATTGCATGATGAGGTAACAGCGGAAAAAATACTCAAGTCGAAACTTCACACACTATTTGAATCAAGAGAAGACAATAAACACTAGCACAAAAGAAAATCTGGACAGCAACTATACCAACAACAAAATAACAAAGCAAGCAAAAATAAATCAATGCAAGAGACACCAAATTTACATGGTAAAACCCCTTCAAGGTGAAGAGGAAACATGCACGGGACCTCCGGCCCACAAAAGCTCTACTAAAATCAACAAGAGTTACAATAATGTTCTCCAAATGGATACAACATCAACACCAAACACGGAGCAACAACACATAAAAGATAGCACCAAAACTAGTGAAGAAATGAGAGAAATCACTCCAAAAAATGAGCTACTGTTTGTACTCGAAAACTGGAGCTACAAATCACAAAATCCGATCTCCACCGTTGAAATATAAGAACCAGATATTTAGAATCCCCAATTCAAATTTTAGAACGATCCAACGGTTAACGAATAGGGTACTCAACTTTAAGCGGCCTTCTGTAGCTGATTTTCAATGTGCGAAAATCAACACTTTTCTCTCAACTTTTCTCTCTATATGGTTGCTATGAATTCACTCTTGTGTTATGAAAATAAGACCTAATTTTATCCTATATATAGTGGAAAAAGTGTCCTGGTCCAAATTGGATTGGGTTTTATTAATCCAATTCCTCATAGGAAGGGAAAATTCAAAAACCCAACAATTCTCTCCCTCCCCACTATGTAGAGGAAATCGCCATTCCGGCGATCATGCAACACTCTTCAAACTTCCCTCTTGGCAAAGCTTTAGTCAGCATACCATTATCATCAGTGTGAATCTTCTCAAGTTCAATCAACTTAGAATCCTAACACATCTCTAATCCAATGATATCTTACATCAATATGTTTTGACCTACCATGAAATGAAGAGTTCTTGCCAAGATGAATAACACTTTGATTGTTGCAATGAAGCACATACCTCTTTTGAGCAAAGCCAAGTTTCTCAATAAATCTCTTCATCCAGAGCAATTCTTTATAAGCTTCAACGGCAGCAATAAGCTCAGCTTCTGTAGTAGATAGAGCAACACATTTTTACAACCTAAATTGCCAAGACACGGCTCCCCCTGTATAAGTAATCAAGTAGCCCGAAGTAGACTTACGAGTATCAATATCACCGGCCATATTTGAATTAGTGTAACCACAAAGAATAAGCTTCCCTGTCCCAAAAGACAAACTCAGACTAGAAGTGCCACAAAGATATCTCATAATCCACTTCACAGCATTCTAATGCTCTTTTCCCGGATTAGAAAGAAAACGGCTAACAATACCAACAATATGAGCAATAGTTGGTCTTGTACAAATCATTACATACATCAAACTGTCAACAGCTGAAGCATAAGGAATTTTCTTCATATCTTCCTTTTCATCAGTCAAAGTACAAACTCGTTAGGAGAATAACGAAATGAAGGTATTTTCTCTCTAGTAGATCTTCTGAGAGAACTCTCTGAAGCATCAGTAGTAGTTGGTTGCTGGCCAACCATATCATCTTCCACTGGAGCATCAACAACATCATGATGGTCATTCTGAACATGATCATTATCTTCATTATCAACTTGACCTTCGTCATTTTGAAGATTTTCTTCAGGTGCTATAGTCACAGAAACTGGATCAACATCAACTAAGCTCTCACTGCTATGAGAATTAACCTTTGCAGCTTTGTCAAAATCTTTAATTGTCTGTTCTTCAAGAACACAACATCACAGTTTCTAACAAGTTTCTTCTCAACTGGATCATAGAAACGATAGCAAATTCGTCTTGACCATAACCAATGAAGATACACTGCCTAGTTTCAACTTCCAGCTTTGACCTCTCATCCTTAGGAACATGCACAAAGGCCTTACACCCGAAGACTCTCAAATGAGCATAAGAGACATCCTTACCAAACCAAACTCTATCAGGGCCATCACCATCTAAAGCAACAGTAGGAGATAAATTGATAACACAAGCAGCAGTATTAAGTGCTTCTGCCCAAAATGAATCTGACAACTTAGCATCTAAAAGAAAACATCTAACCCTCTCAACTAGAGTTATGTTCATCCTCTCTGCTAAACCATTTAACTAAACAGTCTTTTGAGGAGTTTTCTGATGCCGAATACCCTGCTGTCTATAATAATTATCAAAAGGACCAATGTATTCACCACCATTGTCTGAGCGGATGCATCTTAGTTTCTTCCCTGTCTGTCTCTCAACCAAGGCCTAAAAAGTCTTGAACACATTAAGTACTTGATTCTTGGACTTCAAAGGAAATACCCAGAGTTTACGAGAATGATCATTAATAAAAGTCACAAAGTAAAGTGTACCACTACGAGAACTTACTTTAAAAGGACCACATAAATCAGAATGTACCAACTCCAGCAAATCAAGCTTTCTTGAAGGCGAATGACTCTGAAAAGAAACTCTTTTCTGCTTCCCTGCTAAGCAATTAACACATCTCTTTAACTTTGCTTGCTTCACTCCAGAAACAAATTCTTCTTAGCCAAATTATCAATCTCTTTCTCGCTCATATGACTCAGCCTTCTATGCCATAACTCTGATGAAGTATCATTCTCCACCAAATTTACTGAGTCACCACAAATGGAGCCCTGAAATAAGTACAAGTCAAATATCTTGTTACCTCGAGCCACAATCATTGAACCTCGAAGAAGCTTCCACTGGCCACTACCAACGGTTTGATTATAACCCTCATTATTAAGTTTTTCTACATAAATTAAATTTAGACGAACATCTGGAGCATGCTTGACATTGTTTAGAACCAACCTCGAAGAATTCTTACTTTTCAAGCAAACTGTGCTAATGCCAAATACCTCAACCCCACTATCATTGCCCATTCGTAACATTTCAAAATTACCTGGAGTATAAGAAGAAAATAATTCCTTCTTTGGCGCGACATGAGAAGTGGCACCTGAATCCACAAACCAGGTAGACTCATCACAAACAATATTGATATCATTTTTACCACAAGCAACAAGAAGATCATTTTCAGCAACAACAGCAACACGATTTTCATTATCGCCTTCTTTCTTTTGCTTTTTCTGGTCTCTCTTAAACTTGTAGCAATGTTTCTTGATGTGCCCTTTCAAGTGACAATAGTCACATGTAATATTCATGTACTTGGAGGTTCTTGACTTGCTTCAACTTTTACCTCTATAATGAAACTGCTTTTCCCCCTATGTTTAGTAACCCAAAACATCAAAATGTGAAGCTGAAAAAGACGAAGCTTGAGATATTCTTCTCATTTCTTCATTCAAAACATCACTCTTAGCATATTCCATAGTTACACCATCACTGGGAGCAGAATTAGTCAAAGAAACTTGAAGAGTTTCCCAAGAGTCTGGCAGAGTATTAAGAAGCCAAAGTCCCTGTATTTCTTCATCAAACTTGACACCCATTCCAGACAGCTGATTAAGGACACTCTGAAAATTATTTATATGATCAGAAATAGGACTGCCTCTTTGTATCTAATATTTATCAATTGTTTTAGCAGGAACAACTTGTTATTGCTAGTCTTCGAAGAATAAAGTGTCTCGAGCTTTTCGCACAAGCTTTTAGCATTTGTCTCATTCACAATATGATTTCGAACATTATCTTCAACCCATTGCCTAATATAGCCACAAACCAGTAAGTGCTCAAATTTCCATTCCTCATCTTCAATAGACTCGGGTTTCTTAGAAGCAAACATAGGTGAATGCATATTCTTGACAAATAGAAGATCTTTCATCTTGCTTTTCCAAATATGGTACTTACTGCCATTTAAACAAACCATCTTGCTCATATTTTCCTCCATCATTCAAATAGGCAATCAACACAACCAAATACAACCAAATACAACCACAAGCTTTGATACCACTTTCTTGGGAAGAAATAAGCAACAACCAAGTTACACAATGAGGTAACAGCGGAAGAAATACCCAAGTCAAAACTTCTCACACTATTTGAATCAAGAGAATATAATAAACACTAGCACAAATGGAAATCTGGACCGCAACTATACCAACAACAAATAGCAAAGCAAGCAAAAATAAATCAATGCAAGAGACACCAAATTTACATGATAAAACCCCTTCAAGGTGAAGAGGAAACATCCACGGGACCTCCAGCCCACAAAAGCTCCACTATAATCAACAAGAGTTATAATAATGTTCTCCAAATGGCTACAACATCAACGCCAAACACGGAGCAACAACATATAAAAGATAGCACCAAAACTAGTGAAAAAATGAGAGAAATCACCCACAAAAATGAGCTACTATTCGTACTCGGAAACTGGAGCTACAGATCACAAAATTCGATCTCCACCGTTGAAATAGAAGAACCAGATATTTAGAACCCCCAGTTCAAATTTGAGAACGAACCAACGGTTAACGAATTAGGCAACGCAATTTGAATCGGACTTCTATAGTTGATTTTCAATGTATGAAAATCAACACTTTTCTCTCTATATGGTTGCTATGGATTCACTCTTGTATTATGAAAATAAGACCTAAGTTCATCCTATATATAGTGGAAAAAGTGGTCTGGTCCAAATTAGATAGGGTTTTATTAATCCAATTCCACGTAGAAAAGAAAACCCAAAAACTCAACAAGGGTAAATATGCATGTTAAGGAAGTGTTGGTGAAATATGAGTATAAGATAAGATTGAAAAAACTAAAATGCCTCATTATTGTAATCTTCACCTCGTCTCAGGAAGATGTGTGATACTCGAAGCAGTTTTAATGGTTTTCTGAAATTCACTCTGGTGTTTTCTTTGTCTCCACATATTCATAATTTTGTGAAGATGTCGACCTTCTAGGTTCGGGTCATTCAACACTTTTCACTCATGAGTTCATGAGAAAGAACTTCCTGTTAATGCTGAATTGTATCAAAAGTTCAGCTCCTTCTAAATGTGATGATTGAGAATTAGGGAGACAAAAAGGAATGATAAAGTCAAAGGCAAAAGGAATATTATTAAAACAGAAAATTTACTGAATCTGGGCATGAAAGGGGAATTGTAAGGATATTTACAGGATATTTTGCACTCACTTTTCACTCACAACTAGACGCCTTCCCTAAATTCCACTAATTTCCATACACACCTTACAAAATGTACAAATCTATTGATCCTGTAAAGTGTAAACCAATAGATGTATGACCTTATAGCATGCTATAAATTAATTGTCACTCCTCTAGCTCCATTGATAAAACCAGATTGTGTTGTTTGTGGTGGAGAAGTTGAGTCATGCCAACCATGTCTTGCGGGATCATATTTCTCTCCATCACCCCAAAGGGCATAGGCTTCTTCTCCATGAACCGCATCATCCCCAATCATTAGCTGCTCATCCGACATTCTTAACGGGATGAACAACCTTATCGCAAGTAGGATTAGCGTCGTTGCAACTATGTTCCAACCAATGATGAAGAGAGCTGCAACTATTTGCTTAAGGAAAAGCATTCCACCGCCTCCACCATAAAATGCACCCTTTGTGTTGCTGACTGGAAGAACAATACTACAGAGAGTTGGTTCTGCCAGAAGACCAGTTAATAAACCGCCTAGAAGTCCAGCCACAGCATGTGTGTGAAACACAGCCAGGGTATCATCCACCTGTTATTATCCAACATGGAAATTATCAAATTCACTCTGCTATGCTAACAGCATAAAAGAATTTAGACACTAGTATAACTATGGGTAACCGTCAATAATAAGCGGGACTAGCAACGTGAAAAATAAGGCAGTTAACTTGCCACAACAGTTTAGTAAGATTAGTTGATAATGTAAATCTTTTTACCCTGTCAATGCATAAGTTAAATCCTTTTATTATTAGGAACAAGCGGTAATAAAGAATCCGATTTCATAGTAATTGAAATCTTGATAGAGTGATAGAATCATAAAAAAGAAAAAAAGAAGCTTGTAGATTATTTTAATTAAGTTATACATGATTATTTTACATGTGTTTGCGCATGAACTTTCACTATAAGAAAATTGGAATTAGCTATGAACATTGTCTATAATCCATCGCTAAATCCGCTAATTTCTAATTATTTTTTTTAGTAGTGTTTTGCAAACTACTACTATGTTTGACCTTATTTTAATTTCTAATTATTTTTTTTAGTAGTGTTTTGCAAACTACTACTATGTTTGACCTTATTTTATCACTTAAACGGGATAACTTAATAGGACTTGATGTGAAATCAGAGGTATGAACAAGTATTTTTCAATGTTCAGAATGGACTTTAAGCATTGGACTTGCAGGCAAACAAAGTGGGGGTGTGAAGAGTGATTAGAAAATCGACTTTGGACCTAATTCAACCCCAAAAATTAGCTCTTGAAATGAGGATTGTCCGGGACTATATAAGAAGACAAAATCCCCATTCCACCACTGATGTGGGACTCAACATATACTATAGATTTTGCTTGTGTACCTAACAACAACAACAGAAAAAAAAAATTCAAACTTTTAGTGCTTACCTACTTTTCTCCTCCATTCGAGTATGACATGGTAAGAGCCGTAGGGACAGGGGAAGGTTGGATCTTATAGCAACTTATTTTGACATACAGACTATTCAATTTCAACAACCATGAAGACAATTACCAATACCCTATAGGACAAGTAGTCTTTACAAAATGGAATATTAAAGTACAATAACGTACCTGTTGTAGAAAAGTGGACTTTTTGTGGAGGATCATCATGGAGTACCATGGAATGCTTCCAGCAAGTATTCCCATTACTATGGCTGCCCAAGCTTGCACCACTCCTACATCAATAAACAACAATTCAGTGACATGACTTGTTGGGACCTTCCTCATCACCTCTCATTTAAAATCAAAAGGCATGTGAAATTCTTACCACCACTTATTTAAAAGGATATGTTTGGTACTTTCTAAGCATTTGTCTTATATGTCACAAGTTTTCTATAATTTATTAAACTTTGTATCCAATCAAACATCGTCATATAAAATGGGACGGATCGGAAAGAGTAACACATAACGAAAAGGTTTCTCCAAACAAAATAACAACAAAAAATAGATGTTCAGAGCTCCTGTAAGTGAAGAGCGCATGATTCCTTTTTTCTTAAAATATCTTATTGTAGTAACTCCACATTGTTGAACGAATTTGACTCCTAATATAAGGTGTTTTACATGTTGTCTGACTTAAGAGAGGCAATAGTATATTTTTGAACTTTAGACAATATGTGATCCATTGGAGCGATAAATATACAATTGTAAGTGCTTTTTTGTTGATGGATTTAAGTTATACCACAAAGTAAAATACTAAACACATTATTAAACATAATATGACATTCTATCCAGTTAGTTTTCGTTTTCATAAGGTCACCAATTTATTGTTACTTATCATCGAAATTTACTTGTAATTATCATAGAAGCAACCTAATTAATTATGTCAAAATCTTTTAACTGTAAGTACATAGAACTTAAACTACCTGCTCCAGGAGTTACACAAGCGAGGCCGGTCATCATTCCCTGAATAGCTCCAATAACGGATGGCTTGCCAAAGTAAAAAACATCAAGGGTTGTCCAAATAAGAAGACTTGTAGCTGCTGAAATATTAGTGTTTAACACAGCCAAAGGAGCAACTACATTTGCAGCATTAGGTGCTCCTCCATTGAAACCTGACCAACCCATCCAAAGTAGCCCTGCTCCTGCAAGCATCAGCAACACATTGTTTGGTGGAAACCTTTCCCTATCACTCTTCAATCTTGGCCCAACCTGACATCCATATATGCAACCAATTCAAATAGTGTACTAAAAATGGATTAAGTAAGAAAAATAACAAAAGATGTCAATTTTTGGAACTTCAACATATATGAATGTGGGAGAACATATATTGGAACAGATTTTGAGTAGAACAGAATCAAATGCTTTCAGTTCGAACTATGTATTCGTATACAAAAAAAAATTCATAAAGTGTATACGCATATAATCATGCCAGTGGTGGATGGAGCATGTAATAAACAGGTTCAACATAAGGTTTTCCGACACACGTATAAGTAAGAAATCACTAAATTTCAAAAAACAATTACTTTTACCACAAAAATATTCCAAAACTGTAATAAAATTCAGTTAAAACCAAAAAATTGAATCCCGTCAATTTTAAATTCTGAATTCACCTCTAAGGTTCTAAGACTCTAAATCATGCCCACTCCAAATAAACTGGCCATACCGATCGAATGAAGAAATTGACTTTGATCTATTTCTCTCAAGAACATGTCATAGCCATTGGTGGATGTAGCCTTTTGACTATGTGCTCATCTGAACCTATAATTTTTGACACAGATATGTCTATGCAAAAATCTACTAAAATCTCAACAAATATTAAATCTAAAACCCATAATTTTAACAGTATGATGAGTTCAATACAGAGAATTTTAAAAGCTAAACCCGTCAAATTTAAATTTTGGATCCGCCATTACAAAACAAAGCTTTATAGAACGATTTATTGAAAGTAAAGAGGGAAAAAGGAGGAATTAGTTGGCTATACGTACCCAATAAGCAGCAGTGAATCCAGAAATTCCAGCTGACAGATGAATAACATAACCACCAGAGTAATCAATAACACCCCAGTGATACAGAAATCCACCTCCCCAAAGGCTAAAAGCTCCAACCGTATAACAAAAAATAAGCCAAAGAGGAACAAAAGCCATCCAAGCCTTAATATTCATACGACCAAGAACAGAACCAGCCAACAAAATCATCGTAATAGCAGCAAAAGTGAAATGAAAATACACATGTGCAGCCATAGGATAAAAAGGTTCATGCATAGGAGATTCAATCTCCCCATTGCTAAAATAATGTGTCGTCTCTGGCATTCTTGCACGTCCGGTCAAGTACTTTTGGCCTAAAGCAGGAGCGCCTTTTGCCCAGAAGGGCAAAAGTTTATCGCCAAAGGCGATACGATAGCCTACTAAGACCCAACAGATGAGAACCGCTGCGAAAGCATATAGAGCCATGAAAGCTGAATTAACTGCCCATTTTTTCTTCACTATGCTGGCGTAAAGGATGACAAGGCCTGGCATACTCTGCAGACCAACGAGGGTCGCAGCAGTCATTTGCCAGGCGTTGTCGCCATTGTTTAGCCATGGAGGGACACCTGGTTGTGGTTGATATGCTCCTGGTTGTCCTGGTGTAGACATGGCTTAAGTTTTCAGAGCTCCTTGAATGATTGATTGAAATTTTTTGCTATTTATGTCTTGTCTTTGTTTTAATTATATGGAGTGGTATATATGGTATGGTCTGTTTTGTTAAATGGAGCAAATTGGAATAGAGCTTATTAAGTTGACTAGAACAATACATAATTTTCACGCTCAGGTAAAGTTTACTTAGAGAACATGTAACTTCTTGGAGCATCTTGATCTGAAAAATAAAATAACAATTTACTATATCCTATTAAATTAAACTGATAATCTAAAACTTCTTAACACTGACAAGACACGAGATGCATAACTTCAATTTATTACTTACTTCGTTTCAATTTATGTGAACTTATTTTCTTTTTTATCTATGCAAAAAAAAAAGATCATTTTTCATATTTGAAATTAATTTACCTTTATGCAATGATTTTATAGTCACACAAAATATATAAGCCTCATTTTACACAACAAGTTCAAAATTCTTCTCTCTCTTTTTTTTTTTTTTTTTTTTTTATTTTATGTCTAGTCAAATATGTTTACATAAAAACAGAGGGATTGGAATAGAATATAGAGAAGTGGTATAAGTAATTAAAGTAGAGAAATAGTCAATAGGTGCGAAAGCGTGATGAAGTAGCCGCGAACCTTCGAGCAAATTAGAATGGAGCTCTATGCACTAATCCTGGAGTATATAATTCTTTTATATTATTAAGTTAGTTTAACCTAAGATATAACATATTTCTATTCATAGTAATTAGTAGGTTGATATAGTAATCTGAAAAATAGAATGACAATTTCTTATATCCGGAGGCAGGGCCAGGATATTCACCGAGAGTTTCATCATTTGCTATATACATAAAAAAAAATTGACATTATATATAGTGTGTGACAAAGGGGGCTCAGATGGCCGGGGCGAAGCTAGTACTTCGGTTATGGGTGCGAACGAACCCGATAACTTTAGTCACCTTTAGTCCAATGAATTCAATAGCTTTAGTCCAAATCATATTTATATTTTAAAAAAAACTATTAAATATGTACACAAATTATTAATTTAAAACTCAATAATTTTAAAGAGCTAAAATTTTGAACTCATAAACATCAAGTCCTAACTCTGCCTCTGTCGGAGATAACACTTCCACCCCTCTAGCCCCGCTATCCAATCAAATTACAATCAACGCAAACATTCTACATTATATTGTCATATGTATAACTTAAAATTCATCAGAATACAGAGTCATCACACTCAATGTTACGCAGCCAAGTCTGGAATTGGAACACTTCAAGGAAAGCAAAGGTCAAGGAGGAGGCATGTGAATGAAAGTGATAAGGAAGCTTCAAGTTTGATAAGTCAATATTTACATGCCTTTGACTTGTCTTAGTTAGAAGAAAATAAATGAACGTTCCAACTAGTTATCTTGTGCCAACAACTGTGCAATTGATGGTGACTTGCGGAGACTTTTCATCAGTTTGAAAAATAATAATTCTTGCTTTCAAATTACATAATCATTAAAATAGTTATATATAAATAAAATATTTAGCCTTAGATAGGGAAAATATGAGCTCATATGATTACCTTATTTTGTTCTGCGGTTGTACTTTGTTTTTGTGTTTAATATACTCCGTACTGGTTAAGTCCTCTATTATTTATAAATCTTAGTAACGCTGACATAATCAGATAAGAAGTGTATCTAAGCACGACATGATTGCTCGACTCATTTTTTAAAATCTAGGATTATATAAATAACATAAAAGTGGTCCTCAGAAAGAGAGGAAAGAAGATAAAAGGAGAAATGGAGACTAGAAATATAGTTTAGACTTAGATTAAGATTTTTGGCTTTGAAGTTCGCGAAAGGGGTTATTTTTAATGTTTATGAAACTCGGGAATTTCATCAAATATAGGGACTTTTCCTTATCCAACAATTGTGTTATTAATATTTTTGACATTAGTTGTATGTTACAAGCATGGATTATCAATTTTAAATTTTATTAGATTTCTTTTGAAATTATTTGAATTATTATTTTTTATTTTAGGGTGAATTTGAATAGTAATTGTTAATTAAAAATTGTTAGTCTAATTGATAATTGAATTGTTCGTAGTTAGTTTAAGTATATCGTGAAATCGATAGAATTGTTATTTGTTGTTTTGAAATAGTTAGTTTAAGTATTTCGTGAAATTGATAGAATTGTTATTTGTTGTTTTGAATATTAAGTTGTTAATTTAATGAGTTAATTTCGTTTCATTTTTTTGTGCGGAATGTCCTTCAAATGCACTGGTCTTTAAGTTTTGCCCCTCAGATTGGTGGTCTTTAATTTTTGCCCTTCGCTGAAAAATCCTTGGTTCCGGGTTCGAAACTCCGCTTAGTCAAAAATTTTAAAAAAAATTCCAAGATAGAGTTTAGATTCGCAAGGCAGAGTTTTGCCTCAGACTCTACCTGATCAGGCAGTGTTTTGCCTTATACCTGAAAGCAAGGTAGAAGTTTGCATTAAGATAATTTATTTTTTTTGGTTGAAATTTTGCAAAACTCTGCCTTAAGGCCTAGCTTTTGCCCAAATAGGCCTAATTTTGCTACGAAACTCTACCTCGCGATTTTTTTTTTTAATTGAGCCGGGGTTTGAAAACAGAACCTCGAGGTATTAGGCAAAGAGCAAAAATTAAATATCACCAATTTGGGGGGCAAAAAATAAAAACCAGTGCCTTTTGAAGGGTAATCGTGCAAATGACCCATTTGGTTTTCTTAGCTCCAGTATCAGTTTGCTTGAATTGAAAGACATGCTTAGGCCTCATTTGTTTTCATTACATTTTTTTTGTGTGGAATGCCCTTAAAAGGCACTGGTCATTAACTTTTGCCCATCAAATTGGTGGTCTTTAATTTTTGTCCTTCGCTAAAAAATCCTTGGTTTCAGGTTCGAACCCCGCTCAGTCAAATATTAAAAAACAAATCGCAAGACAGAAGTTTGTAGCAAAGTTAGGCCTATTCGGGCAAAGTTAGGCCCATTCAGGCAGGTACACTTTTGCCTTAAGGCAAACTTCTGCCTGAATAGGCCTAACGTTTGTGCAAAATTAGGCCTATTCGAGCAAAAGTTAGGCCTTAAGGCAGAGATTTGTAAAATTCCAACTAAGTACAAAAAAAAATCTGCCTTACGAATCCAAACTTTATCTTGCGATTTTTTTTTAAAAAAAAATTAACTAAACGGGGGCTCGAACCCGAAACCAAGGATTTTTTAGCGAAGGAGAAAAATTAAAGACCACCAATTTGAGGGCCAAAAATTAAAGACTAGTGCCTTTGAAGGGCAATCATGCAAATGACCCTTTTCATTAAAATTAAGACGTCTGAATATGAATGCACATCTGAATGATTAAGATGTTATCCCCTAGATCTTAACATTGAATTATTAAGAATGTTTATTTTTCAACATCTAAATGTTTATAATATATTTAATTAAACATAATAAATATACAATTCAAATAAAATAAAAAAAGCAGTAACTAATATTAAAAAATAAATACAAATTTAATAAAATAAAAATATTATTTTGATAAAAAAATGAAAGATTTATATTTGTTAATAATGGTGGAGATGTTTTTTAGTCGTGATGGGTGGGGGGAGGGGGGGCTTAGGAGGGTTATGGGGGTAGGTAGTAGTGCAGTGGGTCTGGAGGGTAGGGGTGGTTGGGGGTAAGGTAGGTCGGTGATGAATGAGATGGGTGGTGATGGGCGGGTGGGGTCAGTGAGTAGTGAAGAGGGTGGTGAGTGGGTTAGGGTAGTGTTGGTGGTGATGGTGGTAAGGGTGGTGCTGAGTGAGGTTGGGATGGGGTAGTAAAGGGTTGGGGTGGCTGGTGGGAGTGGGGGTTAGGTGTGGGGTAGAGCTGGTGGTAAAAATTATTCACACAAAATACTTCTTAATGATATTAAGTATTTGTTCAATATCGATTAAGACCTATTCTGTCACGCCCCAAACCATAGCCTGGACGTAACAAGGCACTCGGTGCCTGTCTGCATGTGACCGAGCAAATCAACTGGCTAGCTAGATCAACATGTGGTATGCTGACATTTAAGAATGATAAACACGTGCTAATTGAGTGAGAAATAACTGACTGAAATATATTTGTGCGGGAGAAATATTAAAAGTCTGCAATACTGGATAAGTAGTAGCCAAAAGGGCTAACTTAATAATAAAAAAAATACTGAAATATTTGACTGACTCTAATCTATGAAGCCTCTAGGCTAACTTAATAATCCAAAAAAATACTAAAATATTTGACTGACTCTAATCTATGAAGCCTCTACTGAATAAGGAAATACTGACTGACTACCGGGACAAGGTCCCCGGCATAGCTTAATACTGAAATATTGTTTGCTAACTGACTGAATATATAGATAAAGGTAGGGCCTCGGAGAATTGAGGGTCACCACTGACTAGCTGAATCTGAAAGCCTCCTAGCGAGTTGCGTCTGCACCCTGTATATCATATCTGCATCAGGAGATGCAGGCCCCGAGTAAATAGGACGTCAGTACACTGGAATTGTACTGGTATGTAAAGCAACTGAATGAAATAATAAGCTGAACTGAAACGGAACTGAAATGCTGATAACTGTACTGAATAGAGAAGTAAAGATATGGATACTCCCTGTCCTGAATAATGAATAATCTGTCTACTGTCTGTGACCTTAGGTCCAATAATAACAATATGCATGCAAAATCTGTAGCATGGTGCCTAAGTATGCGTATACATAATCTGTGATCTTAGGTCTATTTTTGTGGGCCTGATGCCCTAATACAGGTATACAATAACAAGCATTGAGATTGAGATATAACTGATAACATGATACTGATTACTGATTATGAAGACAAAACTGGTAACTGTTCATAATAATTCTAAGTATTCATACTGAGACTCATGAGACATAATTCACAAGTCTATATTTATTATGTACTAAGTTCATGATATTCAAATTAATCACTATGAACGAATTCTGAAACTATAAGCCTAGAAGATAACAGTTCTACAACTATTCAAGAACCTAGGGCTAAACTGTATTCTGAGTCAATTTACTGATAAGTATGAAGAATGAGGCATAGGGAGAATCACGAACATTCCCTAACGTGGATAGTTAGCCTCACATACCTTATTTGCTTCACAATCTTCAATCCAAAATTCTGAATTCTGAGAAAAACCCAAAATCCTGTGTCTCAAACCTTATCTATGGGTTTTCATGACAACCCCAAGTTAAGAACAATGAATTCTATCTTAAATTATCTAAATAAATGATAGAATTTGATTGGAATGGGTAAAACTTGCTTATCTTAGAGTTCTTGGGGTTGGAGAGGAAAGTACTTTCGTATTAGGCTTGTGAGGAATGAGACTTATGAAATAAGACTGAATTTCCCGTCTTTTAATTGTCTCAGTCTTGGCACTGTTACGGACCGTGTTATGGTCCGTAACATAGGTTACAGTCCGTAACACTGGACCCTAACATGTGCCAAAATACCAGTGAGGGCTTGATTTTTGAGGTTGGGTTATGGTGACCTGTTACGGGCGGTAACACGAGTTACGGTCCGTAACGATGAACCATCCTTTTGGTCCAAGTTACGAGATGGTGATTTTTCAAACCACACCTATTACAGTATGAACGACGGTCCGTAACACACGTTACAGTCCGTCCCTTGAGCCGTAACGCTGGGTTTTCTGAACTGAAACATATTTTCGATTCCAACTCTCTCCTTCTTGGGCTTCTAACCTCCTGAGTCATGAATATGGTTTAGTACAAATTTTACGAGCTGTTACAATATCTCCCCCTTGGAATCATTCGTCCTCAAATGATAGATTTTGGTTAAAAGTAACTGCTGAAACATTTGCACACTAACTGGCATGAGCACATACAAACTGAGCTGAAAGGGGCTGAACTGAATTATCTGCTAAACTGAATAACTACAAAGCTGACTATCTAACTGGCTGAATACTGAGAACGTGGAAACTATAGAAGGATAGATCTGAGAGGAGAAAGTATGTTGCCTTCACCAGTTTCTGCTCGCTCCTCAAAGAGATAGGGGTATTTGGACTTCATGTCTTCTTCGGCTTCCCATGTAGCCTTTTTGACTTTCTGACTTCTCCAAAAAACCTTTACTGATGCTACTTCCTTAGTTCTTAATTTGCGAACCTGACGATCAAGGATTTCTACTGGGACTTCCTCATAAGTCAAACTATCTTTAATTGTAATGCTATTAGTTGGGACAACCAACGACGGGTCTCTTATACACTTCCTCAACATGGACACATGAAACACTGGATGTACAACAGCCAACTCTTGTGGCAACTCAAGTTCATAAGCTACTAGACCGACCTTTCACAGAATTCTATAAGATCCAATATATCTGACTGAGTTTGCCTTTCTTGCCAAATCTCATAACACCCTTCATAGGCGAAACCTTAAGGAACACCCAATCATTGACTTGAAATTCTAAGTCCCTTTGCCGCACATCTGTATAATACTTCTGACGACTCTGAGTCATTTTCAAATGCTCTTGAATCAACTTGACTTTCTCTATAGCCTGATAAACCAAATCTGGCCCTAACAATTCCGTTTCACCAACTTCAAACCAACCAATCGGTGACCTACACCTTCGCCCATACAGAGCTTCAAACGGTATCATCCCAATGCTAGAATGATAACTATTATTATTAGAAAAATCAATGAGAGGTAAGCGATCATCCCAATTACCTTTGAAATCTAGGACATGCTCTCAACATGTCCTCAAGAGCCTGAATAGTGCGCTCTGCCTGACCATCTGTTTGTGGATGCAAAGCTGTGCTGAGGTTCACCTTGGTACCCAATCCTTTCTAAAAGGATTTCCAGAAGTTTGTTGTGAACTGAGCACCACGATCTGAAATAATAGACCCTGAAGTCCCATGCAATCTGATAATTTCATTAACATATAACTTGACCTAATCTTCTGCTGAGTCTGTGGTCTTGACTGGTAAAAAGTGTGCCGACTTAGTAAGCCGGTCAACGATCACCCAAATAGAGTCATGCCCCCTAGCTGAACGAGGTAGACCTGATACAAAGTCCATATTGATTATTTCCCATTTCCAGACAGGAATATCAATATTCTGAACTAAGCCATCAGGCCTCCGGTGTTCGGCTTGCACTTGCTGACAGTTCTGACACTTAGCCACAAAATCTGCTACATTCTTTTTCATGTCGTTCCACCAATAAATTTCCTTAAGGTCATGATACATCTTAGTAGAACCTGGGTGAATGGAATGCTCGGAGTTGTGAGCGCCTGACATGATTCACTCTCTGAGCCTATCTACATATGGAACACACAATCTACCTCGATAACTCAAGATAGCATCATCTCCCTCTTGTTCAAAAGCTGTCGTCTTATGCTTATGAATCCCCTCCTTCAACTGCAACAAACAGGGATCACTAAACTATTTCTCTTTAACTTCAACCACTAAGGAGGAAAGAGCTCTATTCTGAACAACTACACCACCATCCTCGGAGTCCAAAAGTCAAACCCCGAGACTGGCCAAACGGTGAATTTCCTTGGTCATAATTCTCTTATCTGCATCAACATGGGCTAAACTTCCCATAGAACGCCGATTGAGAGCATCAGCTACAACATTCGCTTCCCTGGATGATAGAGAATATCTTCATCATAGTCCTTAAGCAATTCGAGCCATCTTCTCTGTCTGAGATACAACTCTCTTTGCCTGAAGATATACTGCAGACTTTTATGATTGGTAAAGATATCAACATGCACTCCATACAAATAGTGACACCATATCTTTAGTGCAAAGACTATTGTTGCCTGAACCATTCAGATTCACACCTCCATTAAGTACTTAGATCTTAATATAAACAAATGCACTTAATGGCCTAAGGCCTGAACCATTCAGATTCACACCTCCATTAAGTGCAAACAAATGAGGCCTTGTTGTATGTACCTTCCTAAAGTCCACCACCAGTTCATCTTGAGAAAGTTAGTGGATCGTTTGCGCTTTTTCCTTATTTTGTGATGGTCTTTAATTTATGACACTTACAACAAAAAGAAAAAAGAATATCGCAGGACATAACTTTATATGTTCTTATTGTTCCAAAATAATAAAACAAGAACAAGAATATTGTAAAGAAAGAGAAAAGAGGGGAGACATCTTTATTTCTCTTGTTTTGGGATGTCAATACAATGAAGAGAACCTTACTATTTATAAGGGAAAAGTAGTTTGGTCCCAAAGTCACAAACCCTAAATTTTCTCCTAAAGATAGACATCCACAATAATAAATAATATTTATAACACTCTCCCTTGTGTGTCTACTTGATAGATAATATGCCTCATTAAAACCTTACTAGAAAAACCCAATGGGAAAATTCTAGTGAAGGAAAAAGAGTACATATTTCTAATAATACGCCATTTAGTTGCCTCATTAAAACTCTTACAAGGAAAACCCAATTGGGACAAAACCTTGTCTAGGGTAAAAAGAGTACAACGTGTATTTACTCCCCCTGATGAGAACATTAATCCAAAACTTGAATCTTTGCATTCCAACCTTCTGCACCATCTTCTCGAAAGTTGCAGTTGGTAGAGACTTGGTGAACAAATCAACCATATTATCACTTGAACCCATCTGTTGCACGTTGATATCACCATTCTTTTGGAGATCGTGTGTGAAGAACAACTTTGATGAATTATTACTTGTCCTTTTATGAATCCTCACTTTAGTTGGCCTATGCATGCTGCTATATCTTCAGTCTTTGGTTAGAGTTGCATCGACATATATTGTTGAAATCAATTCAAGTGCGTTCTTCACTTGATTTATAAACAAATGTTATCTTTATATGATTTGACTGTCATGTAGAACAACATTGTATGATTGTAATCCCTTAATGTCATAACAAAGTGTATAAATGCATCAATTGCATAAAAATATGGCACTTCAGGACCAAAGAATTCTGCAAGTTTCTCATTTCAACTTCTTTCAGCAGATAATCTATTGCTTGTGGAAACTCTTCAAGAGTTCGAATAATATTCAAGTAATCAATTTACACTCTTAAAGACATAAGGATAGTATATTCATGTGTACCCTTAGTTAATGAATACTCATTATGATAAAATCGCATTCATCTTTCTTAATTTAATCCATATAAGAATTATGAACAAATTTTTACAACTTGTATATGCTTCAGGCATTTAAAATTCTTTAGGAATTTTCCTATAATTCTATCAAGTAATTCATATAGGCTGTGACAACATCTATTTTTATTTAAATGATGTGACATCTTCTGGTGTCTGGATAGCAGGTCCAATAATCTTTACGCTTACTAGGATGCGTCATTTCACCTGATAATAATTTCTACGTTAGCATGGTTTAATAAACGTAGAATTTAGATCCTTACAATCTTTTACAATATTGCGCTATATTTTACCAAAGATAGCGTCGACTATATATCATTTGTATCAGTTCGCAATGTGACATAACTTATTGGGATCTCATCACTTTCATTATTTTTAGGTACCTAAACCTCTCATGAGGTTTCATGAAGTGTTATGTCGTATGCTCTTCAAGAGCACATTGCGTCCTTATTATGACCATTCTGATAATTTGTTCCTCTCCCTTTTCAAGGATTATTTCATTTTGAACCGATTGACACCATGCTTCATGCATGTTGTATACGTTGTCCTTTAGGGACATTAATATTAAGGAGCATTTTGCAGCTGAAATATGAAACTAGTTTTTGGTCAGCAAATGCTTCTAGCATTTTCTTGAATTACTTTTTGAATGAGGATCATACTAGTGATAATTCACAACATATTTCCTAGTTACTTATTCTCTCCCCCTTATGTTAGAAAAACTAACATATATCTCATCTTCTTTGGGGGAATCCATTTTTGTGTATCATGGTAGATTAATTAATCATATACCACACATTAAAAACTGTTAGATGGAAATATAGGGTTCCTAACCCTGAACCAATTGTGAAGGGAGAATTTATCATAATTTATTGGTCTGAAGCATACAAGTGATGTTGTATACAATATATCATATCTCAGACCAGCCCCTGAAGCTTTGTTCTCATAAGCAATGATTTAGCTATTTAGTGGAGGCATTTAACGCCAAACCAGCTTGAAGGCATTTAACGCTAAACCAGCTTGGATAGAAACCAGCATTATGAAGATGGATTGTCTTGAATACATAATCTGAAAATTGTGCTCTTAACTCAATTATTTTGAGCAAATAATTTTATAAATGTCAAACTGCAGGTTGACAATAAACGCACATGTGACTATCTCATTGATGCATCTATTTAAGATATCACATAACAGGTGAACGAGCCCATATTCACCTTTTATATTTTTCCAGAATTTAAGGAATTCAATCCCTACATTAGCCAGTATAATCAATTTATCATGAGAACAAGCAACACAAATAAATTCTTGAAAAATCTTCTAGTTCTTCAATATATGTCGAATACTCAATTTGCACATCATATTTGATTCGGGATGGCCAAATTGCTCATGCCAACTGATAAAATTATCTATACTAGTAAACTTCAGGTTTACTTTGCCATGTGCTATTTGTTTTAGTGAACTTCTGATTTACTATGACATGAATTTTTTTCGCATCGATAAACTTCTGGTTATCGTGACATGTGATTTCATCATGCTTCTATTGTAGTCCACTTAGGAGAATAAGGCGTGTAACCTTTCACATAGATATTTATTACCCACCATGATTTTGAAGATATTTGATCATCCCATCATTAATAGCTAGAATATGATAGTCATTTACTTTAGTAAATTTCAGGTTCACTACAACTTGTATTTCGATCATAACAACTTCATATAATACAACCTCGAACGAATAATATAATAGTATATAAGCTATTCGGGAGCCTTTAATTTAATCTTCATAATCAAATATTTTTTGGACACTATTGGTGTCATGATCTTCTAGATATAGTTAGCTCTTCTGGAGCCTTGATTAATTTTGTACTACCAATATTGCTTAAATACTGTTGGTATCATAAAGAAATTTTAGTTAAACACTGCTGGTGTCATGAGATAAACAATAGTAGAAATCAAAACTTGCTACTTCGGGAGCAGATTTCTGATTTTGCTACTTCGGGAGTAAATTCTAGTGTTTATCATTTCGGGAGTAAAGTATAGAGTATTAAAGTATTTCTTCTCAATTATTCTACCTCTTCTGTAGGTGAGGGTATTATTTTCACAAGAAAAAAAAACATATGTAATTATATTCTAAATATCATCACATTGATCACTTCAGGAATTGGATATGTATTTGTAATATTTATCAAAAGTTCTCATTCTTCAAGAATGGAACATAATCACATGAACGTGTCTTAACCATATAAAATTATGGTCGCTTAGAACCTCTTTTAAAATATTGCTACTTCAGGAGCAAATTGAGGCACACATATAATATAGAGAATTTTCTCTAAAATAATTTTAATTGTAATCACAATATGCCTATGATAATATTACCACTTCTGGTGATTATAGGCGTAAATGAATTTAACCTCAATAAGGCATAGAAAATATTGTCACTTCTGGTGAGCATATATTTTGCAAACTCTCATTCTTTGGTCATTAAGGGATATGTAATTAATATCATAATCTTTCTTGATAATATTGTTCTTCGGGAAAAAATTTGAGATATAAATGATATCGAACCATTAGGTTTTCTCAGATCCCATGAACCCAACTGAGTGGATATTATTAGCAGCGAAAGACAACAAACATTCAATATAAAAGAAATACCAACCTTTCGTGCAAGACTCGTAATGATGGCAATTCAATTTGGTTTATCGCTACAGAATTTTATTTGCTCAACTCGTATATGAAGATGCAAAACATTAGGATTCTTTAATCCTTTGCTTAGTTTCAGTCGATTATATAATGGAATCATCATACTCATGATGTGTAAACAAACATACATTGGAAACCATACGTTCTCCTTTCTGGAGTAATATGTTAATGTTGCAGATATCCTAACCCCCCCCCCCCCCCCCCCCCCCCCCCCGCGTGAAACTATAAAGTAGATTTTTTGGAATTACAAAAAATCCTAGATATTTAGTAATGACTCTAGAATAGCCTAGTATAGTATCTTGGATAAATATCTTGAAGAGATTTCTAGATAGTCTAGAGTATTGCAAGAAGATAAGGTTTGCTAGATTTTTCTTATAGATGTATCTAGAAGAATGTCTAGAACCATCCTTAGACAGGTATAAATAGGAGTGGACTTGATCATTTGTAACCAAGTAATTCAAGAAAGCCTTTCTTCCATAACCAAGTTCTCCTATCTAAAATTTTCTTTCTCCTTTCCAAAGCTTCCACTTCTTTAGTTGAATCTTCCAATCTTAGTAACGATCTTGGGCTAGCAGAAGGTTTCTCCGATTTACTTTTCTTCTGTTATATTTCTCTACATGGTATCAGAGCCATAGCCATAAACGTTGGCTTCTGGATATATTTTCAAGATCGGGTTAGTGGTCGATTCAATTATTTTTTTCTAAATGGATGTGTGTGGTCGTGCTAATGGACTGGGGATGGAATTATTGAACCAGTCCAACTACAAGGTATGGAAGACCTGCTTGGAGTCCTACCTTGTTGGCGAGGATTTGTGGGAAGTTGTCAATGGGAGTAACACAAATCCTCCTGCCGATGCACCGAAAAATAATGACGCACGTAAGAAGTGGAAGCACATTAATGCCAAGGCGGAGTTCAGCTTAAAGAGGTCCATCTCTCCTAGTTTATTTGATCATATTATAAGGTGTAAATCAACTCATGAAATATGGAGGACCCTTGATCGTTTGTTCAACAAGAAGGATGAAGCTCGGCTACAGATTTTGGAGAATGAATTGGCCAACACCATTTAAGGTAATCTTTCTATTGCTGAGTACTTCTTGAAGATTAAAAACTTATGTTCTGAAAGATTTCTATTAAATCCGGACGAGGATATTTCTAAAGCACGAATGAGAAGAATTATCATTCGTGGTTTGAAGTCAGAATATATTCCTTTTGTTACATCAATTCAAGGATGGGCTCAACAACCATCCTTGGAGGAATTTGAGAATTTGTTATCGTCACAGGAGTTATTAGCTAAACAGTTGGCCGGTGTATCTTTCAAAGAAGGTGAAGGAAATGCTCTTGTAGCCGATAAGAGGAACTTTAAAGGAAAAGCAAGATATAGCTACACTCTCACTCCTCAGGTGGTTCAAGCTCGCCAAGAAAGAAGGAAGAGTCTTCTAACAATCACGGTAAGAAGCCTCCCAAATGCTATCGGTGCGGCAAAATGGGACACATAAAAAGATATTGCCGAGTCAAAGAAAGTAATATGGCTCAAACTGAGAAAGCTGCTGAAGAAGAAGAAGACTAGGGACAGTGCTTTGTAGCTGAGACTCGAGCAGTAGATACCATGGCTTCCATCAATTTTGAAAAAGATTGGATTGTGGATTCAGGATGTGGGCACCATCTCACCGGGGATGAATCTAAATTTTCCAACTTTCGAAAATACAATGGTCGTGATATCATTGTAACAGCAGATAACTCAGTTCATCATGTGGAGAAGGAAGGCTTTGTTGTCATCAACGAGAAGCAGGAGGACTCTATCACTCTCAACAGTGTCTTTCATGTTCCAGGTATAAGGAAAAATCTATTATTAGTTGCAAATGCCGTAGATGCTGGAAGTTATCTATTATTTGGCCCACATGATGTGAAGTTCCTTCAAAATATTAAAGAACTCAAGGCAGATATCATTCGTACCGGTAAGAGAGTTAATGATTTATATTTCTTATCTGCCTCTAATTCATATATTTAGAAGATGAGTAGCAATGATAATACATATCTGTGGCTTGCTAGACTTGGGCATCTTAGCATGGATAAATTAAAAGCTATGGTGAAATTCAATCTAGTAAAAGGATTACCAAAACTTAAGAAACTATGGTGGAGGAGAGATTTGTGAAGGATGTCAATACGGAAAGGCACATCGTCTTCCGTTTGATAGATCCTTGTCAAGATATAGTGCTCATCTAGAACTAATTGACAGTGATTTGATAGGGCCGACAAGAACTCCTTCATTCTCCGGCTATTCTTATATGTTAATTATCATTGATGATTTTACTAGATTCGCTTGGGTTTACTTTGTGAGGCATAAGTCAGAAGTTTTCAGCAAGTTTATGGAGTTCAAAGAAACGGTTGAAGGCGAGCTTGGTTCCAGAATAAGGCGGTTGCGAACTGATAATGGTGGTGAGTTCACTTCTGAAGAATTTCTCTCTTTTGTCGTCAGCATAGTATTAAAAGAGAACTCACCTGTGTTGATACACCACAACAAAATGGAGTGGCAGAAAGAAAGATTCGACACTTAACCGAGACATGTAAAAGTTGGCTTCATGCCAAAAATTTACCTAAAGCCTTATGGGCTGAAGGTATGAAATGTGCAACATATGTGATCAACAGGATGCCGCTTTCTCCAAACAACATGAAGTCACCCTATGAATTAATGTTTGGAGAAAAGCCTAGCATCAAACACCTAAGAGTTTTTGGCTCTATCTGATATGTTCATATCCCAGATTCTCAACGAAGCAAGTTGGATGCCAAGGCAAGGAAATGCATCTTTGTTGGATATGACGAAAGGAAAAAGGGTTAGAAGTGCATGGACCCGAAAACTCATCGCTTCATTGTTTCTCGTGATGTCGTATTTGATGAAGTCTCCTCGTATTATGGAGCAGCTTCAGAAGGAGAGGGTTTTAAAATCTTGAATCCTGGAGTTCCAAGCTTACCCATCACAAGTGTTTCCTCGGATAGTACATCTGTAGAGGAGCTAGGAGAAAGGGGGAACCCGGGAACTCAACAAGAAGATAATTCACGTGATTCAAAAAGACCAAGAAGAACTATTGTTAAGCCAGCCCGCTTTAGAGATGAAAATTTTGTTAGTACATATTCTTGCTTCTTTACAGGACCAATTGACGATGAAAAACCTTCCTCGTTTGAAGAAGCTAAAAGAGTCAAAGAGAGGGAGCTTGCTATGAATGATGAAATGGAGGCTTTATTGAAAAATCAAACTTTGAGCCTTGTACCAAATCCCAAATACGTACAACCCATATCTTGCAAATGGGTTTACAAAATTAAAAGAAGAGCAGATGGCAGCATAAACAGATATAAAGCAAGGTTAGTTGCTCGAGGATTTTCTCAAAAGTATGGTGACGACTACGAAGAAACCTTCAATCTGGTGGCTAAGATGATCTCAGTTCGAGTTGTATTAGCCATGGCAGCATCGTACGGTTGGAAATTATGGCAACTTGACGTGAAGAATGCCTTCTTGTACGGGGAACTTGACAAAAATATCTATATGGATCAACCACCGGGGTATGTCTCTAACTTATATCCTGATTATGTCTGCAAGCTTAATAAAGCACTTTATGGACTCAAGCAGGCTCCACGAGCATGGTATGGAAAAATTGCACAATATCTATATTTTTGTGGATATGTTGCATCACATTAAAATCCTAGCTTGTTTGTTAAGAAACATGGAGATTTGCATGTTGTTGGTCTGTTTTATGTGGATGACATGATAATAACAGGAAGCAATGATGATAAAGTTGCGAGGCTTCAAGACGAGCTTGCCATAAGATTTGATATCAAGAAGCTAGGAGAGCTACATCATTTTCTTGGCTTAGAGGTGACAAACACGAGTAAAGGGATCTTTGTTACCCAAGAAGGGAATGCAAGAAGCTTGTTGACAGGTTTGGGATAAAACAAAGCAAAAAGTGCTCTACTCCTCTTGAGACTAGCACGAGGTTAAGGCGTGAAGAAGGCTCACTTCTTGCAGATCCCAAGCCTTTTCGAGCTCTTGTTGGAAGTCTTTTGTATTTGACTATTACAAGGCCAGATATTGCTTTTTCTGTTGGATATGTCAGCAGATTTATGCAATCACCAAGCAAGCCTCATTTGGAAGCTGCAAAGAGGATTCTGAAATACATCAACTCAACATCAAATATGGGCCTACTCTTCCAAAATAAGAATGATTTGGTATTAATTGGATATACTGACGCCGATTTTGGCGGTGATCTGGATGATCGAAAATCTACGTCAGGCTATATTTTTCTTTGTGGTGGAACAAGTGTTTCTTGGTGCAGCAAGAAGCAAGACTCAGTTTCTTTATCAACTATGGAGGCGGAATATAAAGCAGCAACTCTTACTGCTCAAGAATGTGTATGGCTCCAAAGACTTGCTGAAGATTTGCATTTGTCTATATCAAAGCCAACTGCTATTTTCGAAGACAATCAAAGTACCATCAAGCTTGCAAACAATCCGGTATTCCATGCTAGAACTAAGCACATTGAGGTGGAACATCATTTCATCAGAGAAAAAGTTCTTGATGGAACTATAAATACTTTGGAAGTGCGAAGTCAGGAGAATATTGCTGATATCTTCACCAAGTCACTTCCTAAAGCTTCACTCGAGCTCTTTTGTGACAAGCTTGGTCTAGTTCCAAAAATTCACTTTAAGGGGGAGTGTGAAATTATAAAGTAGATTTTTTGGAACTACAAAAAATCTTAGATATTTAGTAATGATTCTAAAATAGCCTGGTATAGTATCTTGGATAAATATCTTGAAGAGATTTCTAGATAGTCTAGAGTATTGCAAGAAGATAAGGTTTGCTAGATTTTTCTTATAGATGTATCTAGAAGAATGTCTAGAACCATCCTTAGACAAGTATAAATAGGAATGGACTTGATCATTTGTAACCAAGTAATTCAAGAAAGCCTTTCTTCCATAACCAAGTTCTCTTATCTAAAATTTTCTTTCTCCTTTCCAAAGCTTCCTCTTCTTTAATTGAATCTTTCAATCTTAGTAACGATCTTGGGCTAGCAGAAAGTTTCTCCAATTTACTTTTCTTCTACTATATTTCTCTACACCCCCCCCCCCCCCCGACAAACATAGCATCAGTTTAATTTCTCTAAGTTCCCAAAGAAGGCAGTATTGACATATGGACTAAACCCTAATAATAAGATTAGAGACTCGTGCTGATAAAATGTTATAAAATAATAAAACAAGAACAAGAATATTGTAGAGAAAGAGAAAAGAAAGGAGATATCTTTATTTCTCTTGAGAGGAGATATCTTTATTTCTCTTGTTTTGGGATGTCAATACAATGAAGAGAGCCTCTCTATTTATAAAGGAAAAGTAGCTTGGTACCAAAGTCACAAACCCTAAATTTTCTCCTAAAAATAAACATCCACAATAATAAATAATATTTATAACACTTAGTAGGTGTTTGGCCATAAGAATTATTCACTTTTTTCCGGAATTTTTTTCGCTTTTTTCACTTTTCAGCGTTTGGCCATAAGAATTCCGAATGCAACTTGAAGTTGTATTCTGGAATACCAAAAACTTCAAAAACTTGTTTTTCAAAAATTTCACTTTTTTCACTTTATTACAACTACATTTCACCAAAAACTACAATTTCAAAAATTATGGCCAAACACAACTCCAACTCCAAAATTCCAAAAAAAATGATTTTTTTTTATATCTATGGACAAATGGGGCCTTATTATAATATTCCACAAGTTTAAGGCATTGATTTCAGTTTCTAAAAAACTTACTAGACATAAGTTCGGTTGCTAAAGGACAAAACTAAAGACCACCCCCTTTAAGGGGAAAACGTGCAGTTTGCACATTTTATGAAAGTTAGGGCTTCTTAATCACTCTCCAACTATTATGGGGAAGGTATTGGAGTTATATTTGGCACTCTGAAGTAGCCCAGTGAAGCAGCCCATTAGCATTAGTCCTAGTTATATATTTGGCGAAAGAACGTCGCTATTCCTGGAAAATAAAATAGGAATTTTTACTGGTTATAGCTTCTTATAAGACATATTTAATGATAATAACTACCATTTCATTTATTTATATTTAGTAACTAATTTACTTTTTTTATTTACCATCTATAACTACATCAGTAAATTACAGTTATTGATAAATATACACAGTTAAATACACTGGTAACTGACCGTATTAGACGCTACCATATTCCCATATCCCAAGTTTAACGGATACATCATTATTCAACTTGATTTCTCTCTCATTCTCCATTAATTTTCACCGTTTTTTTCTCCATTACCTCTTCCACGATCAACATTAGCAAAAGATTCTTCCGTGATTTTTGGGGAATGTATATTTCTTTAGATTTTTTCTTGCTCTGATAGTGTATTTTCATATTTTAGTCTTTTTCTTTCCACCAAATTCAAGTCAATTGAAGTGTTAAATTGCTAGGGTTTAAAGCAATTGGAAGTTAAATGCTTATACATTAATGGTAGACGGAACAAAATCAAACATGGTTACTCGAGGTATACCTTCTACTCTTCAAAATTTTGGTTATCCTTCTTTTGATTTGGGGATTTCTCAACAACAACATGATGTTGTTGCAGGTTTGGCTGAGAGAATCAGTGCTGAAATAAGGACAAAAAATAAGCATGATCCTTCCCACATGCAAAGGCATAAAAAACCGGTAGTCACAAAATCAACAAAGAAAATAGATACCAGAAAAGAGATGAAGAGGAAAAAAGTCGTACAACATGAAGCAGGAGAAGAGGAAGAGTTTGACCCAGCGATGAAGCAGGTATTTATGAACTTTCCAATTTTTTTGATGTATGTTATGTATTGATGTATGTTATGTAATGATGTACGTTATGTACTGACGAATGTATTTGGCATATGTTATGTATTGGTGAAGAGTGTTTTTTTTTTTCGAATTTTTTGAATATATGTTATGTATTTGCAAAATTGTTGAATTGAGAATCATATTTTGTTCTGTGTATCTTATGTTATGTATTTGGAAAATTGGAAAATTGATGAGCTGGGAATCACATATTTGGAAATTTGCTGAGTATTTGGAAAATTTATGAACTGAGAATCGTATTTTTTTGAATGTATGTTATGTATTTGGATAATTGATGAACTGAGAATCATTTTGTTCTGTGTATCTTATGTTATGTATTTGGAAAATTGGAAAATTGATGAACTGGAATCCCATATTTGGAAATTTGCTGAGTATTTGAAAAGGTTGGTGAACTGAGAATCATGTATTTGAATTTGGAAAATTGAAGAACCTGGAACCATTTTCAATGTATGTGATGTATTTATTTGAAAAATTGATGAATTGAGAACCACATACTTAAGCAATTTTACTGTGTAAAATTGATCAGTTTTATGAGAACCTCATAAATTTCTTCACCAGTTTCTTATGATATTCGTATACATATATTTGTTGTGTCTTCTTTTTAGTTAACTACTTGTATTTATACAGGATGTTAAATTCTTTGTACAATATCCGCCCAGTCATGCAATACGATATGCTTCTTACATGAACCCGATAGTTAAAAAAGAATTGAAGGACAAGCTTACGGATAGACAGTTTGAACTCTTTTCCAAGACTATATTTGGGAAATACCTCGGCATGCAGCATTAGAGAACAAAAACTGGTTCTACCAGTTATCAATGAGTGGCCAGCCGTGGAATGATGAGGTTCAATAAAGATATAGATACATAAAATACAAGATTCCATTGTTTTAAGATTTATGTTTTTGATGTTTTTAATGTTTATGTGTTTCGATTTTCAGCACATTGACGTGATTTTCTACTACTTGCGAAAGAAAGGAAAGTATGACAGAAGGAGCAATTTCAAATACACAACAGTTGATTGTCTCTTCATGCGAAAGGTTAATCAAACATATCTTGCATACAACAACCCGGAAACTGGACCCAATGTAGCCAACGAAGAAGACGATATATGTCAATATGTTAAGGGCTACAGATTGCATGCAAATGTCCCTTGGCATTCAGTTGACAATATTTTTATACCTGTCAACATTAAAGAGGATAATCATTGGATTTTGGTCGTACTCTCATTCAATGACAGGTATTTTATGTATATATTTTTTATTAGTTAAGTATTTTCAGTTTCGACTGAGTTTTAATGAGTCATATATATATGTATACTCTTTTCGGATAATCATTGTTGGCATTCAGAGTGTATTTTATGTATCTGTAAAACTATCCAGTGTATCTGGTTGCCTATTTTTTTTTTCCAAATACACTCAGTTTTTAATGTTTCTTTTCGGTACGACAGGCTACTTTATGTGTACAACTCATACCGAGGCAGCGCAGGCCACAATGCCGTTGTTAGAAAGGAAGTACAAAAGCTTGTTGCCCTCCTGCCACATTATCTACACATAAGTGGATTCTACACTAAAAAAACTGGCATAAATTGGCAGAATCATCCAGCTAATACGGACATGACACAGAATGAGAACCTTCAAGTGGAGTATGTAGAAAATCTGCCGCAGCAAGACACTACCAGCATGTATGTATATTTTAATGTATTGCAATTTTTCATATATGGGGTTCATTCTAATAATTCTACATCTTTTATACCTTACCAGGGATTGTGGTGCATACGTAGCAGTGTTCACTGAATATCTAAGCACTGGTGAAGGTATCCCAGCACAAATCGATGCAACAATGATCTGCACTAGGTATGGCGCACTCCTTTGGGACTATGCTGCACGGAAGATCGATGAACATGCTATGAGCGACATTGAGGCGCCACCAAAACAAGTTAGGCCAGCAGTGGATTATGGCAAAGCTGTCAGAATTGATATTACTTAGGATTGATGTAGGAATATTTAATTGTAATTTCAGACTATGGCTATTTTGAAAGCAAATATTTTAGCTTTAGTTAGTTTAAGACTATCTTATCATTATACTTAAATTTTAACTGGAACATTTAAGCTTACTCTAATTTATCAAAGTTGTGTGATTTTATTTTGGGAATTTAGATGGATGTGTATATCTAGCTATCTCTCGGAAGCGACTAAGTGAGGTACACTATAAATACGTACGCGTATTTAGATATTGAAACAAGGGTGTTATATGTATTTGAAAACGCCAAACCCATAAACATTAACATATTTCAAATACATCTGCAAGTTTTTTCAGATACACTGATTAAATTACATGTATTTGATGTATGTTGGAATCAATAATACATTTTAATATACGGTGAATATTTATTGGATGAATGTGTAAATCTGCCTACATTCTAATATACAGTGACCATTGTGTGATTTTGTTAGTTCAATTTATATGAATGTGTATATCTTGCTATATGTATTTGAATTCGCCCAACCTATAAACATCAACATATTTCAAATACATCTGCAACTTATTAAGATGGCAGAGTCAGATACACTTTCTACATTATATATATTTGATGTATTTTGGCACCATTATTACACATTAAAATATAGTAACTGTTTTTTTTTTTAAAAGAACTGATGCTGCCTTTTATATTCATTTGTGAATGAATTTAAAGATAACTATTCAATACAATTCTAAATGAAGATATCACACAAGTAGTACGTGAAACAGATTTCATTTTTCATTCAAAAAAAAAAATGCAAACCAACAGTGTATTTAGTCTAACAAATCTAAACTTCTACAAACAAAAAAATAATTATTTCCTTCTAGGAGCATTACTACAAGATCGTCTATTTTGTCCAGTCTGTCCACAAGTACTGCAAGTATGTCTCTTTTTTCCAAGAAGCAATTCAAATAACGGCTTATCACGTTTTTTCTTCGGCCTACCAGGAGGTCTCTTGTATCTTGGTGGAAAAACAACATCCTCTGATATGTATGTTGGAATATTCCATTCCCGCTCGTCAGGGAGAGGATCCACGACGACATCATACGTCTTCACCACGGTGTGCGATTTGAACAATTCAGAACAGTAATCATCAGCCATTAGATTTTTCTTCTTAATGACAGCCCATGCATGTAGGCATGGAATTTCGTCTATTTGAAACATCCGACAACTGCACGTTTTGTTGTCCAAGTTAACGATGAAACGCCTTCCTGCATCATATACCGTGTACAAGTATTCGGTTGATGGTTCGGCCTACAACATATCAGTCAAAATCAACAAAAACATACTTCAGATACATCAAAAACACATAAGTTCATGATTGCAAAGATTAAACCATTATAGTCATAAACATATTGCTAATTATTATTCATAGCTGACTAATTGTATTTGATCAATCTAGTTACATACACCAAATATGTGAAAATATTTGACACACATATCCAGACTGCATATAATTAAATACAACAAATACAGTAATGTAATAGAATCAAAATACTTATTCAACTAATAAATACATGTTATCATTTTCACATAGATCTCACAGATTCCATATGATAACTATATCAACTACAACGAACATAAAATGAATCTCAATCGAACATACTTAAGCAATTTGAAAAGAAACATACCGTCATACGTAAACATAGATACTCATTTATTGACAACATCTCCTGAAACTTTTTACCGAGTGTTGTGAACGTGTATGTACTATTTTTCTGGTTATTATAATTCAATCTTCCAAACATCTTCCTCACTTCTTCTAGAAAATCAAATATAGGAAGCTCTCTTGCTGCTACAAGGTGACGATTAATACACTCTGCTATGTTTGAAGTCATTTTCCACCCTCGGTTAGCAGTTGCATACACTCTAGCCTACTTCTCTCTTCCAGCCAATTCCAAATACTCTGCCACCTGAAAATCTGCCTTCTCAACTTTGCCCATAAGCTCATCAAAATCTTCCTGCGTGTACGCTTTTGCCATTGCATAAAACACGGGACTCAACACATCATGGCTCTTCTTATACTTCTTACATACGTTACCCCAAAGATGTCATATGCATGCATAATGCGGCACATTCGGATAGATTCTAGAAACAGCTTTGTTTATGCTTTCATGCCTATCGGAAACAATACACATGTTCTCTCTCACACCATACGCTTCCCTAAATCGCTCAAAGAACCACGTCCAAGACCTGTCATTTTCTGAATCTATCACACCATATGCTAAAGGAAGTCTATTACCTGCACATACCGCGGCATTGCCACAACTTGAAGAAGCTAAGTCTCCACTCACTACTGTTTCCATAGCATTTGTTTGTTTTATGTAACCAATTTGCAAAAATCCTCCTTCAATATAACTTTCACCAGATACACAAGTATCAACGCTTTTATCAGTTGTAGTTATGCACAAAGGATACATCGCTAACTGTTTGTTCTCTTTCTTCAATTCTTCACATACACCCTAACACTCATATCATTTATGTATTTCCATTGGCGTATCGTTAGCTTCAACTATGTATTTGATGTATATGTTTTTCAGTTGCATGTCTATATTCAGCTGAGTTGCAACTGCTTGTAATAAATCAATATATGTCGAATATTCTTTAAACGCCACTGCATCGATTTTGAAATTCACATAGCAGTTTTCATTGTTCCAATTACCTGAGTGTCTTATCAACAACGATATAGTGGACATTCTTGTACTCAAAATGAATGAATTAGTTGAGATTGAATACAACCTGAAATACA
Source organism: Lycium barbarum (assembly GCF_019175385.1). Lineage (NCBI taxonomy): Eukaryota > Viridiplantae > Streptophyta > Magnoliopsida > Solanales > Solanaceae > Lycium > Lycium barbarum. The sequence continues at coordinate 113,565,767 of NC_083344.1, read as the reverse complement.
TTATAAAATAATATACAAAATTAAATACACAAACCTACTACATATAGATTTTCAAATACATTAACATTTATGTATTTGAGTTAGCTTATGAAAACACTATCTCAGATACATAAATACACACAGCTAAATATACACATCTTGAAACATATTTGAAGCAGAAACTGTGTTTATCAAATACGCACATAGTTTCGAACACACCAGTTCATATCATAATGAACACAAGAAACAGTCTACCAAATACATATAACCTACAGAATTATATATATAGCAATCCATTCTATACTGTATTCCAAATACATTAACACTCGTGACAAACATAAGAGATATACAACACACTGTCTCAAATACAAAAATACATACAAAGACATCGTATTTATTAATGTATTTGGGATGGGAAAACAACAACACAACAAAAACACCAAGATTCATGTATTCATAAATTGAAACAAACTACATAAATACGAAAACAGAATGTATATGTTTTCAACACACACTTCATCACTGGTCAAATACCCAACAAACATACAACACAAAGATACTACATTCAGTTTTTTGCCGAACATATAACACATTTATTTGAAGCTCGTCATTGAAGAGGAATTCAAAGACGAAGGAACTTAGCAAGGTTTGACAAATAAAAAGTAAAAAAACTACAAAAACCAATGCCAATCTAAAATACATTTTCAGTGTTTTTATTAAAAAAAAAAAAGGTACTTTCGAATTACCATTAGAATGATCGTATTTTGCTGTTTTGCTGTATTTGCTCTGCAGTTGACTGGTTTGATTTTTTGAATTTTACGTTGCATTTGAAAAAGATGGGTGGAGAGAAGGAGAATCGTGAAGAATATGGAAATGGAAGCTAATTTTGTGGAGCAGATTATGAAAGATATTATTATGAAATATATTTTCCCATTTAAGACCAAATTAAATGCCTATTTCTAAGGGATCTGTTTTACTGGTTACAGCTTCTGAGTCTATTTACTATACTGTAAAATACACGCAATACATATGGTAATTAACTAAAAGGTAGCTACGAAATGTAATAAATTAAATGGTAGTTACTAATGGTAAGAACCTATAATAAGGTAGTCATTCCTGTAAGTTTGCCAATAAAATAATTATGTACTCCACTTATTTTCATGCCCTCGAACTATTTATCCGAAATGTCCCCAAAGCTATGGTATCACAATGTCTCTTTATTTACCATAATGTTATCACAGAGGATTTTTTTCATTTCTTCAAAAACACTCATCAACCCTCTATGAAACCCATATGACATATATTGTATATTGACATGGTATCATTGAGGATCATGTTCATTTATTCAAAAAATACACAATTCTAAGAAAACCTTAATGGTGTCATCATCTTATATACATATACTGAGACATTATCATAGATAACTGCTTCAAATCCTTCAACGAGACACTCCTTAGTCTTCCATGATACCATCATAATATATATCATATACTGAGATGGAACCATGGAAAACTGCTTTAGTCGTCCTTCAATGAGACATTCTCTCAGTCCTCTATAATACCATCATGGTATATATATATATATATATATATATATATATATATATATCATTGAGAAGGGTTTTGGATGAGGGCGTACTTGGGTAAATATTTTCAGTCGGCTGAATTTTGAATGAAATTAATTTAGAAAGGGACAAGACCGGATAAATATTTTACATTTTAGGGGTATTTTGTGTGGTCTTCCCTATATATTTCTATAGATCTTAACATGTTGTTGTGGGACCTAGCCAAATAATAATAAAATAGAAATAAGAAAAAAGAACTAAAGGTTGATTGGTTGGACAACGGATATGGGCGGTGAGCCTGTATGGTGAAGGCAATTTGAAAATCTTGATTTGAAAATTGCAAACAATTTTGATTGGTGCATTATAAATATTATTTTAATTATCTGACCATTTATATAAGAGAATTACTAAAAAATAACATAGATATTCGATAAATGTAATAGGTGAGATTTTTGTAAGGTTATTTTCTTCCGTTTTATACAAGGTTCATAATGAGGTAGACATTTTCACATACTACACAATTTTTTTGTATATACAAGGCACTTGATGTTAGAAAAATGGTTGAATATGGTATCTTCAAAAATTATTTGGATTCATGATTATTAAAAAAATATCTAAATTCATTTAGATATTAAGTGTGATTTAAGTTCACATAATGAACCATCAATTTTTCAAATTTGTAACCATTGGACTATTACGATAATATTTATTCATCCATTCATTTGCGAGGTACACCGAGAATATAGAAAATAGTCTAATTTTTTCTGTTGAGTTTACTAAATCTTCGTTAATTTATGTTCCTAATTTTATACTAAAAGAACTTGTTGAAATCTAGGAATACATCATTACCGATGATGAAACATTCTTAAGAACAATAACCTTAATACGCCTCAAACTATGAGAATTCCAATGAGATTTCCAACACTTGAAGCTTCTAAAAGATAGTATACAATATCAGTTTCCACTTTTTCTAAATACAAGCTTCAGATTTGATATCCATCATTTCCAGCATTTGTCTGATGCCTTAGTACCATAGATCTAGCTGTTGAAATATTATTCCTTCCGAGTACTTCATCATGGCCCAATTCTGTGGTGACATTGACCTCCTTTTGGTCCTTTTCCCAAATTTTAAAAATGAAACCATTTCACGTGCTTCCTTTTGCTTTTTAATTTTATTTTATCTCACACTATATATATTCTCTAAAAAAGAATCTCAAGCTGCATCAAAATCAATCAATTGGCTTTTGTTAAAGAAATGGATATTGAGCCTAGTTCTACCTCAAACACTAGCTCATGTATAGATGATTGTTCAAGACTATATAAAGAGATCAAGTATGCTTAAATCCATCAATGGGACTCCATCACTCCAACACCCCTAGCATGCTCTAGTACTGAATATCTGAAATGTGGACAATATAACATAGGGTCCACTAATATCGGGTAAACAACGAACTGAGATGTGTCTAACTCTGGTACCAGTCATATATATATATATATATATATATATATATATATATATAAAAAAGACATCGGCATTCGGCTCTAATTCAAACTATATTCTCTCAAGGAGAATCCCAAGTTACTTCAAAATCAATTATGAGTCGTTTTTCAAGAAAATATGGTGACCCATCCCACTGCATGACAAGACAAGAAACTAGTGTTATAAATCTCTAATGCCTACCAAGAAATAACTACACGCACGCCACTTTTTTAATCGTAATTATCTTTAAAAGATGTCTTCCTCTCAAGAATCGCCATCCATAGCTCCAGATGGAATATTTCCTAGGAAGGATGATAGGCTGGTGATGTTTTCTGGAGATCATAGTTTTGCTGTCCACGGCCAAATAATGTTGGCCGCACTTGTACTTCTCTTTACCATTTTTCTACTGTCTATGATTGTATTTTTGTGTATGAAGCATTTACATCCTAATTGTACTCCAAAGTCTAATAGGAGTCCAATGGAGGAAGTGGTTCCATCGACAAATCATCCGATATTTCCTATGTCAAGTAAGCCGGTGCATCGCCATCTAGGCGAGGTTGATAGAGCACAAATAGATTCAGGATTTTAATTTTATGATTTCAGGATTCAATGTTATTCATTGACCCCGTCATCTTGTTTGAATTTTGTGTTCATAATTCAATATTTTTTTGTAATTCCAATGTTGTTTACACAAATAAAATTCAGGTCTAGAATAAAAATTATGCGTTCAAATGAATCCATACCTACAGTACCAGTCTACTAAATCTGTCCAAGCATCGGACGTGGGACACCATAAACCTTATTTCTTCTTAATTATAGTTTTCTAGAATCAATTTTACTTTAGTTTATTATCTAGATTTTTTTCAGCAGTTTTTATCTAGATTTGATGCTTAAGAAGGACGTCCTATCTTTGTATAAACAGATAAGAATGGTTCTTTCTTGTCATTTTCTTTATTTATCTTTTTTTTTTTTTTTTTTTTTTTTGAGGGGGTGTTCCTTCTCGTACTCCAGGATTTTGAATTGTGTCGCTTTACCTGAATTTCACTAAATTAGTTTAATCAGGCCTGAAAAGTTAAAAGAAGTGAAGGGAGGAGGTTATTTAGTTCTAGAAGAGGAGGGAATGCACATTCTTGAAATAATTTTCAAATATTACTTGCTTCACGCCTTTGAGTCCACATTAATATTCAGCCAACTCTGTATCCACCATGAATATTTCTTCCTTTTAGCTAATACTTCGTGATGTAGTATTACGTTTAGTATTGTTTTTAGGCAAATAACGACTGATTTCATTTCTTTGTAATGTAATAAATTTGAGGTTGTTCATAATATTTCCAGGAAATTAACTGATTTACTCATACAGTTTGTAATTTTTACAGCCTAGTGGACAAGTACTTAATTTCTTTGGTGTTTGGCTCCTATCAATGTTCTGTACTCTGCATTTGGCGGTATTTATTTATCATAGAAGCACCATCGCGTCACCCATTAAATTAATTAAGGAGTACATTTCCATCCCAATTTCCAAATAGAAAAAGTGCATACGATTGTTCAATAGCTTGAAAACTAAAGTCACCTTTAATATTATTGAAAGATGAATTGAATTTTTGAAATATATAGTAACATTCTCTAGAAAAGTATTGTTTATCTCAAAAAGGTACGAAAATTGGATAAATGATCAATTATATCTATAAATACATAACATAATTTGAAATTCTAGGGTTATGACTATGAGCTAGATGACCGTCTGTGGGCAATGCACTAATGATGGCATTAGCCCATAGTTAGGAGTAATTAAAATAGTATAAATGCATGAAACAATCAAATGGCCCATTAGCTCAGTTGGTTAGAGCGTCGTGCTAATAACGCGAAGGTCGCAGGTTCGAGACCTGCATGGGCCAAAAATATTTATTTTGTTTTGGCTGAAGAGCACAGTGCATAAAATGTTACACACGATACCAAGGGGCCTATAAGAAGCATGAATGAAAACCCTAAGCAATTCGTATACAACACAAAAGGTGTGGATTTTCAAATCTGATGCATTTTTATTCCCGTGTCAATGATATATTGATAACTAGTCCCTCCCGTCCTAATTTATGTAATACTTTTCGTTTTTTAATAGTCAATTTGAATAAATTTAGAAGCTAAATTGGATTAGTATATTTGAATACGACATGAAAATACTATTAGTTGCAACTTTTCTTATATCAATTTGGTAAAAAAATATGTCTTAGAATGCTGGACAAAGTTTGTGCAATTTGAATATGGGTAGCAAAAATTGAAACATGAATTGGGATAGAAGGAGTACTTACTATGTTTTCACTATTTCTTTCTGCAAAGCTGTATATATTTTCACTTGGCTTCTCGGCTGTTCATTACTTTCTTTTAGGAATTTATCACTTACCTAGGTACCTGCTTGAGGTACCTTAATTTTAGTCAAATTAATCACTTTCATTGAGAATGCTTTAGGAAGATCCAGGATGGTTTCCTTTGGAAAAAAATGCGTCTAGATGAAACACATATGGTTTGTAATGCTGATGGTTCCTCCATATGGCCCAAAGAACACGCTGTTTCTCCTTTCTTTATCAAGACATTTCCAAATGTTTGAATTTAGAAAAGATGTGAACAGATGATTTTGTTAAAATGGACTTGAATCCTTCATTTTTTGTTCATGCTCTATCGCGCATATATATAGAGAAAGAATTAGTTTTAATAAGACTTCCTTATAAGAATGATATATATGACATGTTTAACAAGACCAAATTCGAAGAGTATTTTGGATATGTTATACACGCATTTTATTTAAGATGACAAAAATTTAAAAATCGAATTTACATTTTTAAACTTCGTATCTCATCAAAGTAATTCATATAATAATTAAAAAAATTCGCAGGAAGTATTAATATAATGTTTACTTAGCTTAGATTTGACATGTTAATTACCCTACAATATTCCATAGGTTACATTGGTAAAATTTAATATATAGCTTTGGCTCAAACCCTGTATTTATATTATAAAATCCAATAATATTTAATATGTGTAAATTATTTATTCAAAATCTATAATAATTATTTTTTCTAGAATTCAGAATTCATAAACTCAATATTCCGGACGAAAGAGTAGAACAATATTCTTCGCTCATTGGATCTTTTAAAAATTATGCATAACATTCAATACCCTTTGTTCAAAGAAATGTTTTTTTTTTGTTTTTTTTTGTTTTTTTTTTGTTTTTTTTTGTTTCTGGCATATGGTATTCGTGAAGAGTCCATATAATTAAGGGCCAAGGTATTATAAGAAAGATTCTTGCTGACAATACCTGTAATCTTGGAATTACAACTTCAGATGTGAAGTCTACAATGTGGTTGAACATTTTGTCCTTTTCTATACAATACAAACATCCTGTTCTGAGCCTAGAAATGCTCTTCCAATTTATTATCAAGGCTCGAGCAACAAAATATTTCTTTTAAATAGAATAATTGTTTTTTCTTGAAGTAGGTTTCAGCTTCGAAAGATGAATTTTGTAGCTTAGTATATTTAGAATAATCAATAGAAGGGAAGTTTCATGATAGCTTTACACACATCTTATGCTAAGATTCAGACACTATATTCCAGCACAAATACCCATAACTTTCTTCCTATCAAGATCTGGTGATCCTCATGATCCCTTATTCATTTTGTCACTTTCTTCATAAAGATAATCTTTGTTATTTTGAGAAGCAGACTAAATGATGAAAATCCATTTCTTTATGTTCTCTCAAAACACCAAACCTATATGGCAAAGTTGGAGCTAAATTTCCACACATGTCACGAAGTAGGTTGTTCCAGCAAAACACTAGAACAATTACTATTAAAATATAATCGCTCTATTTCAATTTATGTGTGTTACTTTTTTTTTTAGTCTGTTTGAAAAAGAATGTCACATTTTATATTTAGTAACTTTTTACTTCCAACATTGCAATGACATATTTAGGACCATAAGATTTAAGGGCATTTTGATACATTAAACACGTCTTTAATAAAGTACCACAAGGTCCAAAATTCTTTCCGATTTCTTTTAAACTTTGTGCACAGTTAAACTAAGACACATAAAATGAAACATTAGAGTAGTAATATTACCTTTGTAAATGGTACAAAGAGATTCTCAACAAAATGCATTAATCTCAGAAACAAGTACCTCAAGATCTCACTTAGAATCATCATGTCACATTCATAGAGTCAGATCAAGAGTACTTGCCCCTCTTCTTGCATTTTCAATTGTAGCATAATTACCATCTTCTTTCAATCTTGAAGGAGATATTTGTGAAGACAATGACAATGTTAAAGTACTCCCATCATCATCATCATCATGGCTGTTATTTTTTTGCTTTACTCCTAGAGATAAATTCAGGTCAATTAGGTCACAATCCATAGCCTTCCTTTTCAAAGGATTCAATATTCTTGCTTGAGATTTTGCAGCTATCTGGAATAATGGAGTGAGCTTATCAAGGTGGTTGCTGCGAGAGATCCTCTCATTGAGAGTAGTGTAAAATCTTGTTCTGGCCTTGTCAATTGTGCTTTGTCCCATTGTGGAGCTATGCATCAAGTTATCTTGGCAATTCCTCAAAGAAGCATCTCCATATCTGGGAAAAAGAGTAAATTAAAAATCTCTCGTATTAGTATACTTTGATTTGGACCGCAACGGACTTAAATGGGGTGACATGAAGAGTAAGATTCATATAACCAATTCCAACTCTTGTAATTAAGGTGTATTTATGGATTTGTACATAAATGTCGTTTTTCTCTGTGTGCTTTCACACAAGAAGGACCCATATAAACCAATTATATATCCAGCCATTTCCGTGTATTTATAGGCTATCTTTCAAGTGTGCAGCTAAATCAATTTGCATACCTAAAAGGGGAATTGAACCTTTGATTGAAGCTTGAGAGCATAGGGAGTTGATTGAAGTTGTAGATGTATGGATCTCCACCTTCCATAAAAAGCGTGTGATGATTTGTAGTCCCTGCTAGATAAAGGACTTAAGATTAGAAAGATTTACTACAAAAAACCTAAATTTGTAAGTTTAAAAAAAAAAAAAAAAAAAAAAAGACAAAAAAGATAACAGTATACCTTGAGCTGGATCATCAATCTTCTTGCTTCTATACATCTATGTAAAAAGACAAATTAGATCACATAACAAAACAAGTAATCAGAAAAGGTGTAGGAAAAGGTGTAGCAGCTTATATGAAGCTAATTATATTGAATTCATGAGAATAAGGTTATAGTTGTTTCATGAATTTGTATGAATCAAGAAATCTTTTAGATACGTGTTTTTTTTTTAGTTAGGCACTTAATTTACCTGCAAATGGCTCTTGACATGAGCAATGTTGAGTCCTTTTATGTCCATCAATTGAAGAACTAATTTTGGTGTTGCTCCTGAACCAAAAGGAAAGTGAAGAAGAAACATAAACATTTAATTAACAAAAGGTGGATTTCCCTAATTCTGATATTTAGATCAATTGGAAACTCAAAAACTCATCCTTATTTCCTCTAAATAGGCCTATTTAACGTGAATCAAGATCAGTTGGGTCAGTGAATTTCTGATACCTGATAGCTAATAATTATAGAGCAAAAAGCCCAAACAACGATCAAGGAAATTCTAGAAACTTACTATCGTGTCCACCAAGTCTTTCCACAGCATGAAGAAAACGACGATGGAGATCAGGTGTCCATCGGAGTCTAACCATCTTAGATCGAACATAAGGTCTCACGGAGAACTTCTTTTCACTCTCTTCAACAGTACTGGTGCTTGAGCTTCCTGATCCATCCTTGTTAGGTAATTTCATCGAAGTGTTCTCGTCCTCGTCTTCATTTTTGTCTGAATAAGGGCCTGTCTTTGAAAATTCAGTGCCACCACTATTCTCCATCATACTTGGTAATAGGTCTAGCTACTCTTAATTACTAGTTTGTCCTAATAAGAAGGAAAGGAAGAAATAAATTTTTGAGCATACTTCTACTTATTCTTCTTTCTATTTGAGAACTATACTATACTATACAAGAGAAATATTCCAAGTAGAACATATGGAAAAATCAAACCCTAGACTTTACCTAGAAGATGGAAGACTTCTCTCTCTCCAATTATTTTTCTAATCAACTCTTCATGCATATGAATATATAGTAAATGGAACCTTTCATGCATGCTTTCATATGGATGATGTAGTAAGGGCACCACAAATCTTGATAAAAAATAGAAAACGGAAGAAAAAGATATTCCGTCGGTCCCAATTCATGTGATTGAACTTGATTGTACATGGAGTTTAAGAATGAATGAAAGACTTTTGAAACTTGTGATTTAAATAAGCCCTAAATATTTATGTGAATAAATTACTTCATTAAGGGTAAATTGAAAATTTTAAAATTAAATTATTACTACTAAACATAGAGAGATATCGTTCTTTTTGAGACTGACTAAAAAAAAAGGTACATCTGAGACCAGCTCTTCTTGTACAGCTTCTGGAGAAAAGCATATTGGGGATTTGTTTGATATGGTCCAAAATGTCTCCCTTAAATCAATTTTTTATTGTGTGGTTCGTTTTTTTCTATGACTATCTTGACTCTTACTCCACAACACTTTCTTAAGCCGACATGTAAATATTATTGTACATGTTCAAATAATAATGATAATAATTATCACCGAAACACTGTCTCCTCTGTGAAGGTGGCCGAATTGGTTGAGCAGGTTATCTCCTAAATAAGGGGTCTTAGCTTCTTAGGTTTGAAATCTTCTGCATGTTTTTTCAGTCGAACTCGTTGCACGGGATTTGCCTAGTGCCAATTTACCTTTTCTGTGCGGTTTACGGACTATTATACTGAAATGGGATTTACCTTGTGCTCACCGAAGAGTTGTGGCATGCGGTTCCTTTGTTAAAAAAAAAAAACACTATTTCCGCACTGCATTCCCAACATTCTACTATTAGTATAAGTTATCTAGCAACTCAGAAAACACTGGAAAAGGTTTAGAAAAATAGTTTTCCACGTAAAATCATGTACTTAATTCATATGAAAATATTTTCTGATAGCATTCCATAACATTTGAAATTAGGCCATTTATAAAATATTTTCTAACAGTATATGTGTTTCATATAAATTCTGAACAAGTAAACTTAGGCAATCTAATTTTATGGACTGCTTCAACATCATTGAACACATAACTGTCCACCATTTTGGGAAGAAGTATAAAGTCCAAATAAACTTAAACTACTGTTGTTTATTGATTGAGTCCAATTAAGTTCAACGTAAATCTTTTGTCACTCTTGTCGTAGTTATAGACACAAGTGTTGGGACCACCACGATGAAGATTGGACCTTGTCAATTTTTATAAACATCATTATCAAAAGATTCCAACATAAAATTGCAGCTTACATTTCTTTTCCCAAAATCTCCCTCTTTCACATTAATGTTAGTTAGGAAATTTTCTCTCGTGTAATTATCCCATTTGCCCCATATTCCTATTTAGTTTTAATTCTTGAGCAATTTATATTCTTGTACTTAGAAAAAGTAATTTTCCATCAAATGTGATCAAGCCTTCATCTAACTTAGCATGATAAATATATAATTACATATAACTACCAATATTTCTGACTTTTCCAAGTAAAAAGAAATGGTTATTCAATTCGTTCAAACTGGAGAGAAGCCAATTCTCCATTTTCAGTGTAAAACGGGCAGAAACAATAACAGATAAGTTAGCCTGGGGAGTCAACTATATATTTTTTTAATTCCATCTCTTGTTTGGTTTCTGGTACCGGCCATCCAGCGAATCCTGGGGGGGGGGGGGGGGGGGGGGTAACCTTACTTGAAGCTTTATCTGAAAAAACCGATTCTGGTTCCGCAGCAGCAGATGAATCAATTTAGAAGGACTAAACGTACTGATGAAGTTCAAATATTAGTCAAACAGTAGCATGAGAAAGAGCCGAATAAATGAGACGATATTAATACGTAATCCCTAAATCAATTGGTTTCAACTTTCAACACTTTGGAAGGATGAGGGATCATTTGAATGACAACTTTAAGAACAAGATAAAAGGAAGTAAATTGTTACTCTTTTGTCCTTTTTCTTTCTTTCTTTTTGATTAGTAGGAATTAATCAGGAAGGAGTTTACTTTCTAGTTTCTACACATTGAAAGTTTAAATAATATGAAAAACAATCAGAGCGTTTTAACGTACTCCCTCCGTCCCAAAAAGGTTGTCTTTCTTTCCTTACTAGTTTGTCCTAAAAAGATTGAAACATTTCTATATTTAGAAATAATTTAACTTTATGAGATTACAGTTACACAAATATCTAAGGCTTGTTTTGGACCAGACATTTCAAAAGTCTTTCTTTATTTCTTAAACTTTGTGTAAAGTCAAACTAAAACAATCTTTTTGAAACAGGTGAGTACATTAAAACGTTCTGATTGTTTTTCATATTATTTAAACTTTCAATGTGTAGAAACTAGAAAGTAAACTCCTTCCTGATTAATTCCTACTAATCAAAAAGAAAGAAAGAAAGAAAAGGGACAAAAGAGTAACAATTTACTTCCTTTTATCTTGTTCTTAAAGTTGTCATTCAAATGATCCCTCATCCTTCCAAAGTGTTGAAAGTTGAAACCAATTGATTTAGGGATTACCTATTAATATCGTCTCATTTATTCGGCTCTTTCTCATGCTACTGTTCGACTAATATTTGAACTTTTAAAAATTATTATATTTCTCACCATTGCAGAAAAATGTATAGTTGACTCCCCATACTAAGGGAAAGTTACAATTTTGGCCTGTCAGTTAAAAATATTTACGAGCTCCTAAATGTAACCCTTCGCAGCCAGCGCAAATGTGCATACGTATAACAAATATATATATCGAGTGTTCAATAAGTGTATAATCAGTGTATATTGTATATATAACTGATTTTACATAGATGATATATTGTTTATACTCTAGCTAAATTTTGTTAAAAGAAATAAATATTAGGGGTTATTTTTCTAAATAGGCCACTTTGGGCTGCAGTACTGTAATGTAAGAAATCCCAAAAAATTGTAACACAACTAGTTGGTCTGTTAAAACTATTATACTCCTATTAAGCCTACTACAGTAGGCTTAATAGGGGCAGTGGCGGAGTCAGGATCGCCAATAAGGGGATTCAAATTGTGAAAAAGTAAACACACGAAGAAGCTAAGGGAATACAACATCTACTATATTTACATAACAAATAATTTTAACCTTATATATATATATATATATATATAATATAATATTTCGCCGAAGGGGTTCAGGTGAACCCCTTGTCCCTACCTGGCTCCACCTCTGAACAGGAGTATAATAGTTTAAAGGTCTATATATTACTATTGGCGTATACAACTCAAATGCAGGAAGTATAGAATAACTTCAACTTCAATAATGAGTCAACTAAGAGCTAACAGTTGATTATAGTACTGCTGAATGCTGCTGATACATATATGGGCAATGCCTTGGTGTATCTGACTATAAATCTATAAAGAAAGGGAAAATAATTTCTTGTTTGCATGTTTGCAGCTTCCATTGCGACGGGAATCACGGGTTGTGTTCCTAACCTACCTTTGCTTAGCTGCTTCCACTACACATAAATAGCTATGATTAGAGTAAAAAGATTTACATTATTTACATTTTACATCACCTAAAATATGGCTAGAACTACAAGTAACTGGTATTTAATAACCTCAAGTAACCTCTATAACATGTTAAATTATATATAGGCTAAATGCATTTGATAGTCCCTTAAACTGACCAATATAAATCCATTTAGACTTTTGAACTACATCATATTTCAATTAAGCACTTGAACATATGATAAAATGTCCTAATCCTAGTAGATACTTTTGTCTCAAATTTTGAAAAAACTTTTGCATGTTTCTCAGGCGCCAATTATTTAGTTATATAAAATATGTCAGCTACTTTAGTTACATACATCGGCATCAATTGGAACACGTCTGAAGTTTTAAGGCTTATTGAGCCTAATGTGTATAATTGAAGTGACATATTTTAAGTGGTTAATTTAGCTACATCATAGACGCTTGAAAATTCGTGCAAAAATCTTTTTAACATTTTTAGGTGAATGTGACTAATACGAACACTTTATCATGTATTCATGTGCTTAATTTGAATTAGGTCATAGTATATAAATGAAATTCACTGACAAATTTAAAGAGTATTAATATATACTTTGGCGTACGTAGAATTTCTGATAAGCGATGGCGACATTTAAAGAAATGGGCAAATGAACAAATCAGGGTAACAACATCATATTAAAAAAATAAAAAACACAATTTAAATAATATGAATAAAGCATACTCAAGTAGTACTCCCTCCATTTGCTTTTACTTGTCTGATATTTTAAAAATGTTTTTTCCATTTATTTGTTCCTTTGCTAAAATTAAGAGAGATTTTTTTTTTCTTTTTCAATTTTAAACCCTTGTCATATAATTATTTCTCGTAATTTTTTAGAATACTAGTAAAAAGTTAGATTTGCAAATCCAAACTAATATGTACAACTTAGTAAAATAAGTACTTAGAAACTTATCATTGTGGAAGACCCCAAAGAACTGAAAATAATTAAACAAAAAACGATAAAATATATGCAATCTACAAGGTTTTGAACTCATGACCACTGTTCACTTAATTGCGCACTAAACCGGGCGAACTAGATGCTCTTTTTGTTTAGCTATGTCAGCTTATATTATTTGTGCGGATTTTCTAATTTTTTTCATACTAATTAAATATGCATATTTAATAAATGTTTCCGGCCGACACTCCTAGAGCGTACATGCATCCGCCCCTGAATATATACGATCTAAATTATATGATAATGTAGATATTCTTTACACTGCTAGTTGCAGTTAAATCCATTATTAAATCATTAAGTTCTTGAAAATATAGTCTAAGTATTCGAGATTTAGGTGAGTTGAAATATATATCAACAATTTTTTTTTTTTTTAATATGAACAAAATCAGTGTCGTATATGGTTTGAATAGGTGGTATATGAGTCGTCGGTAATTGACCTAAACAATCATGATGCATAATGCATTAAGCTAAGTTTATCTAAATTTACTAAGCTAATAGGATATATCCAAGTAGAAGAAGAAGTAATCAGTCAATTCTCAACAAAAAATTTATATATGTGACCAATTCAAAAAGAACTTGTCAAGATTGCAAGAGGTCAACATTTTAATGTTAATCTGCAGAGAAATTCGTCCAACTTTAGGAAGAAGTCATTTTCTTCGAATTATTTCTAACTATTAACTTTATGACACTATTTTATGATATTATTATCAATCTTTAATACTTAAAATTTAGTCAGAATATTATCTGATCTGATAAAATTATTTCAAAAATTATTTTTCACTTTCCAACCAAATACCCAGAAAGGAGTAATCTTCAAATAAACAAGTCATATTTCAAAAAACGTTTTGCTTGTCATACCAAAGATATGTATGTGTATGTCAAGCAAATTAAAAATTCACTACAAAAAAAAATATATTTGTTTTTGTTGTCATAGATTGATTATTGTTGCAAAAAATACTTTTGGCAACAGAACAAAAAAAAATGTTGCATAGACTTTTCCCAGCGGCTGTTATTGCAGCAACATGCAACACCTTTTTTTTTTGGCCAAAAGTACTTTTTGCAACAATAATCAATACTATGGCAACAAAATTAAATTCTTTGGCAACAAAAAAGTTCATTTGCCAATAATAAAACTAAGTTGTTGCCAAATATTAAATTTTTTGTTGTCATTTCTATACTTTCTTGTAGTGATCAAGATGATGACCAAATTAATAGTAGAGGTGCAATCAGGATTTGAAGTTCATGAGTTCAGAACTTGTTACTGAACCTATAGCTCATCTTAATTACTAGGTTCCCGATTAAGTATTTACACATATTTATTAAAAACTTCAATATAAATATAAGTCTAAGCAAAAGCTATTGAATTCGTCTGAATCCGTAAATAATAATTTATTTCTGCCCCGCCAAACAGTAGTTCCGAAGCTAGGACTGGAAGTAAATATTTTAGTGGTAATTATGAAAATGTGTTGGAAAAAAACATGGTCTGAAAAGATTCGGAGAAACACACCATCCAGAGAAGTCAACTCCGACACAAGTTTTGTTTTCTCTTCCATTTAGACTCTGTAACACGAAGCAAATTAAGGAGTAGTATTATATAATAAGGTCCCATAGGGATATGTGTGCCTATTAATGCGGATCTAGCATTCTTTGAGAATGAGCATATCTGTCGTCTTTCCTCATTTTTAAACAAATTTTATCGTCCCAATCAATTTTGAAATAGTTATGATCATCATCATGGCTATATATCTTGATGTATGTGATGTTTTTATCTGTTTGCATGGATATAATATACATCCATATGCACATATATATTGAAGGAATTAAAATACACTTTCAAGTGTTTATCAAAATAATGATTTAATCTTAATAGTTACAAATTAAAGTTGGGATACACGTTACTTTACTATGATTAAGTATAATTTAAGATGCCAATTTTCTTCATCAAGAATATACCTTCCAAAGAAAGCCTAATTAGTCTAGATAACATTGAATCATGTTCAACACATTTAAAAGAAGAAACAACAATTCATTCTTAATAACAATTGATAATGATTTCCTAATATGTAGACTTTCCACAATTAAAGGTTATGTGACAAGTCTGATATCTAGCTACATCGATGGTGTAAAGTTTGAAATGTGGAGTTCTTGAGTCAAAACTTCAGGACCCAGGCCTAAAGTTAGAAATGTGGTTACTACAGATAGAGAATAGTGTCAAGGGAGGAAGTTGGTTTGGTCTCCAGAAAACAGAATATCTATGTTCCTTAAAGACTAATATCAGGACTATTTTAGACCACTAGCCAGGAATATTTCATTCTTAATTAAAGCATAAGAAACTTCAACCTCTAAAGCTTATATTGATACTGCTAAATCGGCAAGTATTATCATTGTTAGCAATTCTCAGCTTCTGTGTTTGCCTTTTTCATCGGAATTAGGATAAAACTAGTCAAAATATATTCAGTATTCATATTTGATTCGAAGTTTATTTATTTTCTTTGTTTTCAATGTTTATACAATGTGAAGTATTTCAAGAATCGAGCATATCAGAGTTGATATCAGCCAACAACTCTACCGATATAACAAAGAAATTGCACGGTTTGCTTTTCAAATGGACTGGTTTTTTAAAAAAAATTCCCTTCAAATGGGCCGGTCTTTAATTTTTTTCCTTCAAAATCGAACTTCTACCTAGTGGCACATAAGTTCTTTAGGGCGCGGTATATAACTTGTGAGATATTATATATGATGAGAAAATATAAACTTATGGCCCTTGAAAAATTGGTTACCTTGAGGGGCGATTAGTAAAGACCAGCAAAAAGTAGGAACTAAAGTGCAAATGACCTATATATAACTTAAGCGAATATTAAGATTAAGGAACAAATGTTGGCTATATTTAAATTGATTAAATTTTAAATACTTTGCAAATGCTAGCTATGTTTTAAACAACATTCCAAAAAGTGGCTAGCTGATGTCATTATACTGTACAATCTACAGATAGCCCAATCAATTCGGGTCGGAAAATAGTATTGTCGGGAAGAATAATGACATCAGCTAGCCACTTTTAGGAATGTTGTTTAAAACATAGCTAGCATTTGCAAAGAATTTAAACTTTAGCCACTAAAATAATGCGCGCTTCTTCCTCTTTCGTCTTTCAACGGCTCTACACCTTTAACGACTTTTAACAGACATTAATTCCATTTCTTTTAACAAACAAATCAGAGAAAAAGGAAAAAAAATACACGATAAGTGTAATTTGTATATCTGTTAGGATCGGTAACCAGAGTAATGAGAAATTTAGCCAAACAATATTATAATGACAATAACAAAGACAATAGTTAGTTGATAACAACAGCAGGTAAAGAAAATAAGTGAGGCATAAATTTAACGTGATTCGGTCAGTGTGACCTACGTCCACAAGCGGAGAGGAGCAATTTCACTATATCAACAAGAGTACAATAGAAAGTACAAAATTAGAGAAAATACTCTAATTACCCAAAAGTATCTCAAGAGAATAACCTCACAAGATCGCTCCAAAGAAGGGTTCACACAAGTGTTTCCCAACACATAACTCTCTTACAATAATACTCTAAATAAAAAAGGGAGGAAGAAGAAGACAAAGCTAAGAGACGAGAAGCTCTTGAATTGTTTTTGGTGTGTCTTCAAATGGAGACACATGCCTTCCTTTTATAGGGGCCAAACTTGGCCTCCAAGTTGTGGAAAAAGAAAATGAGAAATAATAAAAAAATTCTCATCCACATAAGCAAACTTTGGCTCCAAGCATAATATTTTATATCAAAATAAGGTCACATTACAAATCTCCACCTTGGCCTAATTTTGAGTGATATAGTAATCCCTCTCCACAAAAGCCTATATGGGCTAAATCATTCTTCATGAATGCCAATCAAGTTCAAGCAGAGCTTGAACTTGCCAACTGGAAGAGGTTTTGTGAACATGTCGGCAGGATTGTCTCTAGTGTTGATTTTCTTAATAGGGACCTTTCCTTCAGCGATGGTTTCCCGAATGAAGTGATACTTGATATCTATATGCTTCGTCCTCTCATGATACATCTGATCGTTAGTCAGGTGAATGGCACTTTGACTATCACAGAAAATGGTAATACCACCTTGGTGTAAGCTAAGTTCAGCAAATAGACCCTTCAACCATAAGGCTTCTTTGATCGCCTCAGTTACGACCATATATTCTACTTCGGTAGTAGATAAAGCTACTACATGTTGTAATGTAGCTTTCCAACTGATAGCACAACTACCAATGCAAAACACGTAGCCTGTCAGTGATCTTCTTTTGTCAAGATCACCTGCATAATCAGAGTCTACAAAACCAACCAAAGATTCAGTATTTCTCCCAAACTCCAAACATGCGTTTGAAGTACCTTTTAAGTATCTGAGAATCCATTTCACAACCTGCCAATGTGCTTTACCAGGGCAAGCCATATATCGGCTTACCACACTTACTGCTTGTGAAATATCTAGACGTGTACACACAATTGCATACATAATACTGCCAACTGCACTAGAATATGATACATGTGCCATATACCTCTCTTCTTCCTCTAACTGCGGTGATTGAGCAGCTGATAACTTAAAATGAGCAGCAAGAGGAGTACTCACTGGTTTAGCATCTTTCATGCCAAACCTCTCCAAGACTTTCTCCAAGTACTTTTTCTAGGTCAGGAATAGCCGGTTGGCTCCTCGGTCTCTTTTGATCTCCATGCCAAGGATTTTCTTAGCTGCTCCCAAATCTTTCATTTCAAATTCACTTTTCAGCTGACTTTTCAAATTGTGAATTTCTGTCAAATCCTTTGCAGCAATGAGCATGTCGTCAACATATAACAATAAGTAAACAAATGAACCATCATTTAACTTCCGGAAGTAAACACAACTATCATACATGCTCCTGGAATAACCATGACCCAACATAAAAGAATCAAACCTTTTGTACCATTGTCTTGGAGACTGCTTTAATCCGTACAAAGATTTCTTCAACAAGCAAACATGATCTTCCATTCCTTCAATCTCAAAACCTTTAGGTTGATGCATGTATATTTGTTCCTCAAGTTCGCCATGTAAGAAAGTTGTCTTAACATCAAGCTGTTATAAATCCAAATCATACATAGCAACTAAGGCAAGCAAAACATGAATGGAGCTATGTTTAACAACAGGTGAGAAAATATCATTAAAATCAACTCCTTGTACCTGACTATAGCCCTTTGCAACTAATCGTGCCTTATACCGTGCATCTTCAACCCCTGAAACGCCATCTTTTGTCTTGAAGACCCATTTGCAACCAACAATTCTCTTTCCTGATGGCGGCTTTACAAGAGACCAAGTACCATTCTTGTGGAGAGATTCAACTTCTTCATTCATTGCAATCAGCCACTTGGCTGAATCACCACCAGAAACTGCTTCTGAATATTTTGATAGTTCTCCAATTTCTTCACTTTCCTGTGCAACTGAAAAAACAAATGTAACATAATCTCCATACCTTCCTGGTTTTTGAATTTGTCTCCTTGGTCTGTGTGTGGCTATAAAATACTCATTTGGTTCAACTTCAGGCTCAATTTCTGGAGCTTCAGCTTCTGGCCCAACTTCCGGAGTTTCAACTGTATTTTGTTCCACAGTTAATGAGCTTGGCTTAGAAGGAATGCCAAGCTCAACCTCCACCTGCTCATGTATACCTTGCTCTTTATTCTTATTACAAGAACTAGAAGACTCTTTTCTAAGATGTAACATATAGGATTCAGCAAAGGTTACATCTTTGCTAATTACAAATTTTGGTGACTTGGGATCAGGATACCATAGTCTATCTCCTTTCACCCCAGATGCATATCCAAGGAAAATACACTTTTTAGCGCTTGGTTCTAATTTTCCTTCATTCACATGCATGTACGCGGGACAACAAAAAAATTTTAAATGTGAATAATTACCAGGAGTACCTGACCACATTTCCTCCGGAGTCTTAAAGTTCAAAGGTGCAGAAGGAGCACGGTTGACAATATAACAAGCTGTAGAGATAGCTTCTGCCCAAAAGGCGTTTGTCAACCTAGTATTTGAAATCAAGCAACGAGCTCTTTCCAAAAGAGTTCTGTTCATCCTTTCTGCAACACCATTTTGCTGAGGGGTCATCCTCACAGTGCGATGTCGAGTAACTTCTTCATTTTTGCAAAATTCGTTAAACTCGTCATTACAAAATTCCAAGCCATTATCTGTTCTAAGCCGCTTGACCTGTTTTCCTGTTTGCTTCTCAATCAAAACTTTCCATTATTTGAAAGTTAAGAAAACATCACTTTTATTTTTCAGGAAATAAACCCAAACTTTCCTTGAATAATCATCAATGAAAGTTAGCATATATCTGGCACCACCTTTTGACGGGGTACGAGAAGGACCCCAAAGATCTGAATGAATGTAATCCAAAGTACCTTTTGTTCGATGAATTGCTGGAGATTTGAGGTTGACTCTTTTCTGCTTCCCGAACACACAGTGTTCGCAGAACTTCATGTTTCCGGTACTTTGTCCACATAGGACACCTCTTTTGCTAAGAATGGAAAGTCCTTTCTCACTCATATGCACCAATCGCATATGCCACAATTTGGTGATGTTGGAATCAGGTTGGTTTGATGTGGAGACTGCAGCAGCACCTGTAATAGTAGATCCCAATAAAGTGTACAATGTACCACATCTGCGTGCTTTCATGATCACAAGAGCACCTAGAGAGATTTTCAAAACTCCACCTTCAATTGTGTATTTGCACCCAAGAGATTCTAGAGTTCCCAATGAGATGAGATTTTTCTTTAAGTCAGGAACATATCTAATATCAGTGAGAGTTCTCGCCACACCATCATGCATTCTGATTCGGATTGTACCTTTGCCAATAACTTTACATGGAGCGTTGTTGCCTATCAAGACAACTCCACCTCCAACAGATTCATATGTGGTAAACAAATCCCTATTGGGACATATATGATAAGAACAACCTGAATCTAAAATCCACTCATCATTAGATTTAAAGCTATTGTTAGTAGCTAAAAATATTGTTCCCTCGGTCTCATCTGCAGCTACACTTGCTTCAGCGGTGTTAGTATTTTGGTGCTCATTTTTCTTTTCCTTATGCTTTTCTTTGTTTTTCAACTTATAGCATTCAGAAATAATATGACCTTTCTTATGACAATATTTGCACACAACATTTCTGTATCTAGACTTTGACCTTGATTTAGGCCTCTCACTACTTGATTCTTTCTTATCGGATCTACCTCTTATAAACAAGCTTTCCCCAAGGGGTGTACTAGTTTCCCCAGTAATATCTCTATCTATCTGTTCTTTTGATTTTAAGATAGATTTGATATCTCTATAAAAGATATTATCCATTCCATAAAGCATAGTATCTCTTATATGTTTGAATGACTGGGGAAGGGAAATAAGCAATAACACGGCTTGAACCTCATCTTTAACTTCCGCATCAATATTGCTCAAATCCATAAGAATGGAATCAAATGCATCAAGATGTGAGAGTATAGAAGTACCTTCAAGCATACGAAATGTGTAAAGTTTTTGCTTCAGGTAAAGTCTATATTTCCACTGTCCTCTTTATATACAGGGTTTTTAATTTTTCCCACATGCCTTTGGCTGTGGTTTCTGCAGATACTTCACGTCAAACCTCATTTGAGAGATTTAAAATGATACCTGATTTTGCCTTTTTATCTATGACAGCAAACTCGGGCTCCATCATACTTTCTGGCTTCTTTTCTTTTCCTTACAGTGCCATATCTAAGCCGTCCTGAATTAGGATAGCTTCCATCTTCAATTGCCACATCCCGAAGTTTGCACTTCGGTCAAATTTCTCAACATAAGTTTTTGTTACAGTCATCTTTAGCTACTAAAATTTACCCGGTTAGATCCGTCTCTGATACCAATTTGTTAGGATCGGTAACCCGAGTAATGAGAAATTTAGCCAAATAATATTATAATGACAATAACAAAGACAATAGTTAGTTGATAACAACAGCAAGTAAAGAAAATAAATGAGGCATAAATTTAATGTGGTTCAGTCAGTGTGACCTACATCCACAAGCGGAGATGAGCAATTTCACTATATCAACAAGAGTACAATAGAGAGTACAAAATTAGAGAAAATACTCTAATTACCCCAAAAGTATTCCAAGAGAATAACCTCACAAGATCACTCCAAAGAAGGGTTCACACAAGTGTTTCCCAACATATAACTCTCTTAAAATAATACTCTAAATAAAAAATGGAGGAAGAAGAAGACAAAGCTAAGAGATGAGAAGCTCTTGAATTGTTTTTGGTGTGTCTTCAAATGGAGACAAATGCCTTCCTTTTATAGGGGCCAAACTTGGCCTCCAAGTTGTGAAAAAAGAAAATGAGAAATAATAAAAAAATTCTCATCCACATAAGCAAACTTTGGCTCCGAGCATAATATTTTATATCAAAATAAGGCCACATTACGATATCTATAAGGAGTGGTTTACACTATGCATGACCATTCAATGGATACTATTGCTCCTTAATCATCAATCTACATTTGTTCTTCGCGTAAACAAAGAGAAAACTCAACCCATCAATGTTCCCTTTTTTTCTTTTCTTTTCTTTCTTCTAAGAAAAAAGGTAAAAAAAAATTACGCGAAAAATAATAATAATAATAATAATAATAATAATAATAATAATAATAATAATAATAATAATAATAAACACCCAGAATTGTTAAAAGCCCAAAACAACCTGCAACACCATTGTTTTGCTCTATTTTTTCTCTTTTGTTTAAACGGTGGTGTTTGCGGGTAAGCTTTTCTATTTTATGTTTTTGAGTAACCCATTAAAGAGAGAGCCAAAAAAGGATCTTTTATGTATAATCCTGCTTAATCTTGAATGTTATCAGTTTTGGTACGTAAGACCAAATAATACTGTGCAGGCAAAAGTTCCTAGATTCGTAGATAAAACAGCATATAAGTTATCATACTATATGTTTTTGTTAATTGAGGGAATATGCAACATAACATTTTTGCAACGATGCGTAGTTTGAATATGATGGAAGGTTGTAAAGGAGCACAACTTTATGCTTTTAATCCATCTGGGAAAACCACAACAAATGGTAATTATGGTGGTGGTGGTGTTGGTGAGAAATTTCTACAACATCTCCAAGAAAGGGTTAATTCTGTTAGGTCAAAGTCAAACAGGAATTACCAACCTTTGCAAACAAAAGATAATGTGAAAAATGTTGTCTTATCTGAAGCCTTAGCTACTTGTGGCCTTCCCCAAACTGATTTAATTGAACCCCAGATTGAATCTTATCTTAAATCCGTCAATTTTGTGGAGACATTAGCTGATGTTTATCGTAGGATGGAGGTTTGTCCTCAGTTTGAGATATCGGGGATGTATCTCGAACAATGTACCATATTTAGGGGGTTATCGGATCCTAAATTATTTAGGAAGTGCTTAAAGTCGGGCAGACAGCACGCTGTTGATGTGCATTCTAAGGTTGTTCTTTCGGCGTGGTTAAGGTATGATAGAAGAGAAGATGAACTTATTGGTGTATCAGCTATGGATTGTTGCGGGCGAAGCATTGAATGCCCGAGGAGTTCTTTGGTGTCAGGGTATAATCCTGAATCAGCTACCGATCCTTGCATATGTCACCAGAGACCTATACAAGATGAGGATACTGAAATTGTCGTTGGAGATGAGGAATGCTCGACTTCAGTTAGTCATGGTGATGAGGAGGATGATTATGATATGTCATTTTGCATTGGGGATGAAGAGATCAGGTGTAGGAGATTTAATATAGCTTCACTTTCGAGGCCATTTGAAGCGATGTTGTATGATGGTTTCATGGAGTCACGAAGGGAGAAAATAAATTTTACACAAAATGGGATTTCTGCAAATGCGATGAAAGCTGCTGAGATGATCAGCAGAACGAGAAGTGTGGAATCTTTTGATCCGGATATTGTCTTAGAGCTTTTATCATTGGCCAACAAGTTTTGTTGCAATGAAATGAAGTTTGCTTGTGAAGCTTATTTAGCATCGTTGGTTTCTGATATGGATAGTGCTTTGTTACTTATTGAATACGGGTTGGAGGAGACTGCATATGTTCTTGTGGCAGCATGCTTGCAGGTGCTATTGAGGGAACTTCCAAATTCAATGCACAACCCTAACGTGTCGAGGCTCTTCTGCAGTTCAGAAGGTAGGGACAGATTAGCTTCAGCAGGGCATGCTTCTTTTTTGCTGTACTATTTTTTGACCCAAACAGCTACGGAGGAGGACATGAAATCAAACACAATGGTAATGCTGTTGGAAAGATTGGGAGAATGTTCAAACGCAAGCTGGCAGAAACAGCTTGCGTTCCACCAGCTAGGTTGTGTGATGCTTGAAAGAAAAGAGTATAAAGATGCTCGGAAATGGTTTGAGGCAGCTGTTGAAGCTGGTCATGCTTATTCCTTAGCTGGCATTGCCAGAGCCAAGTACAAGCGTGGTCATATGTACAAGGCATACAAGTTGATGAACTCCCTCATATCTGATTGTATACCTTCTGGGTGGATGTATCAGGAGCGATCCCTGTATTGTCATGGCAAATAAAAGACGATGGACCTGAGTACCGCTACTGAATTGGATCCAACGCTTTCTTATCCATACAAATACAGAGCTGTTACAAAGGCGGAGGAGAATAGAATCGAGGCAGCAATTTCTGAGATCAACAAAATAATTGGTTTCAAGATCTCTCCTGACTGCCTTGAGCTTCGTGCCTGGTTCTTGATCGCCCTGGAGGACTATGAAGGAGCTTTAAGGGGTGTTAGAGCACTGTTGACTTTGGATCCCCAGTACGTGATGTTCCACGGAAAATTGCAAGGTGATAAATTGGTGGAGCTGCTACGTCATACTGTTCAGCAGCGCAATCAGGCCGATTGCTGGATGCAATTGTATAACCGATGGTCCTCTGTAGATGATATTGGTTCCTTAGCTGTTGTTCATCATATGTTGGCCAATGACCCTGGGAAGAGTCTATTAATGTTCATGCAATCTCTCCTTCTTTTATGGTATGATTTAAGTATATATTTAGCTTTTATTGTCATTGACAAATCATTTCTGATCATGTGCATATGATATTGCTGGCTGTCTCCATGGAGCCACTTTAAGAAACTTGAAGCTCTTAACATTCACCTCAATCGAT
Source organism: Lycium barbarum (assembly GCF_019175385.1). Lineage (NCBI taxonomy): Eukaryota > Viridiplantae > Streptophyta > Magnoliopsida > Solanales > Solanaceae > Lycium > Lycium barbarum. The sequence goes on along the minus strand of NC_083344.1, from coordinate 113,540,953 downwards.
TATACAGAAAATTTATTTCGTCTTTTTCTTTTTTTCGCTAAATGAGATACTTTTCTCATGCATAAGTAGCTCAAGTTGAATACCTGGCTGGTGTTTAGAGTAATGTTTCTCTTTGTGCTCCATGAATTCTGTTAGACTGATTGGAAGTTGAATTATAGGTTGGACAGCCACAAAGTTGCAATGCGTAGTCTAAGAGAAGCCCGAAATCAAGCTACCTCTGAGCAAGAAAGGTTAGTCTATGAAGGATGGATATTATATGACACAGGTTATCGTGAAGAAGCTATTTCTAAAGCTGAAGAGTCAATCTCGATCCAGAGATCATTTGAAGCATTTTTCCTAAAAGCATATGTTTTATCAGAAACCAATTCAGATTTTGAGGCATCATTGTATGTAATAAAACTGCTTGAGGAAGCTCTTGGATGCCCTTCAGATGGTCTTAGGAAAGGCCAGGTGAGTACTCCTTTCAGGAACATACAAATACATGACGTCTAATGACCGGAATATTCACTCAAAAAGTTACATACATACTTCTGCAGGCTCTGAGTAATATGGCAAGTATCTATGTAGATGTTGATAAGCTAGACAATGCAATGGATAGATACATGAATGCCTTGACTATTAAGCATACAAGAGCCCATCAGGGCCTGACACGAGTTTACCATCTCAAAAATCAGAGAAAATCTGCATATGATGAGATGACAAAGTTGATTGAGAAGGCAAGCTACAATGCATCAGCTTATGAGAAGCGTTCTGAATACTGTAATCATGAAATGGCAAAAAGTGATCTTAGAATGGCGACAAAGTTAGATCCCCTCAGGAAGATGTTTTCTTCCTCAAAACAAGGGAAGTGTTTTCTTCCCTAAAATAAGGGAGGTGTTTTCTTCCTCAAAATAAGGGGATGGACCCAATAAATCTCTCACTTGAAGACTAATTTTAATTTGTCTTCATACTTTGATCGATGCAGCAGCTCTTTCCTACTTTCATACTTCGTGCAGGCCAACTGAAGCTGAGCATAGCTTCAGTTTGTCTATCGTCACTGCCTTTGTCAGCATGTCTGCTGGATTCTGACTCCCTACGATCTTCTCAAGCACTAGCGCTCCATTTTCCAAAGCTGATCTAATGAAATGGTACCGGAGTTGTATGTGCTTTGTTCGAGCATGGTAGACCGGGTTCTTTGCCAAATGAATGGCACTTTGGCTATCACAATATAGCACACTTCCCTCGTGGTCCTGATCCAATTCCCGCAGAAAAGATTGTAGCCACATCATTTCCTTTGTGGCCTCCGTCACAGCAACGTACTCAGCCTCACAACTAGAGAGAGCTACTATCTTTTGCAACTTGGAAACCCAAGAGATTGCAGTACCTCCGAAGGTGTAAACATACCCGGATGTGCTCTTTCTGCTATCAACATCACCACCATTGTCAGCATCAACATACCCTTGCAATCCTGTTTTTGATTTTCGGAAATACAGAGCTGAACTCGAGCTGCCTTTCTGATATCTGAATATCCACTTCACAGCCTCCCAGTGTTGCTTTCCCGGATTGCTCATAAATCGGCTGACAACTCCCACTGCATGTGAAATGTCTGGCCTTGTACATATCATTGCATACATAAGACTACCGATTGCATATGCATAAGGTATCTTGTCTATCTGCTTCTTCTCATCCTCGGTTGTCGGCGACTGATCCTTTGACAACCGAAAGTGTCCAGCCAAGGGAGTGCTGACTGGCTTGGCATCATGCATGTTGAACCTTTTGATAACTTTCCTCACATATTCGTCTTGTGAGAGTTTGATGCCGTCCTTGCTTCGATCGATTTTCATCCCAAGGATTTGCTTAGCAGCTCCCAAATCCTTCATTGCAAACTCTTCTGATAACCCTTTTTTCAACCGATCAATCTCCTGTAGGTTTGCTCCTACGATTAGCATGTCGTCGACATAGAGTAGCAGTATCATGTACGAGTCTTCAAATTTCTTGAAGTAACAACAGTGATTTGCCTCGCACCTTGAAAAATCAGCTTTCTTCATAAAGCTGTCAAACTTTAAATACCACTGTCTTGGAGCCTGTTTTAGTCCGTACAGACTCTTTTGAAGTTTTCACACCAGATTCTCCTTTCCTTTGACTTTGAATCCCTCCGGCTGTCGCATGTAGATTTCCTCGTCTAGATCACCGTGAAGAAATGCAGTTTTCACGTCCATTTGTTGCAGATGTAGATTTTCCTTTGCTACCAGTCCAAGAACAGTTCTGATAGTCACCATCTTGACTACGGGAGAGAAGATCTCTGTATAGTCGATGCCTTCTTTCTGTTGAAATCCCTTTGCAACCAGCCTTGCTTTATAACGCTTGCTTCCATTGGGTTCTTCCTTTATCCGATAAACCCATTTGTTTTGCAATGCCCTCTTATCCTTTGGCAACTCGGCTAATTCCCATGTATGATTTTCCGATAGTGAATCCATCTCATCTTTCATTGCTAGCTCTCACTTGGTCAATTCATCGACTTGCATTGCTTCTTCATAACATACCGGCTCCCCTCTATCAGTGAGTAGAATGTAGTTGAGGGATAGAGAGTACCTGTGAATCGGCTTCCTGATCCTGGATGATCTACGTAGTTCTGTGATTGGCGTCTGCTTATTTGTTTCAGAATCGGCATTTTCATCAGCACCTTCTCGGATTGTTTGTTCCTCTGCCTCGGCTGTACCTGGCTGCGGTTTAGGTGTCGGGAAGTCCCTCAAATCGACTATTTCCGATTCCTTGTCCTGACATTTTGAATTTTTTTGCAACTTGTCTTTGTACAGTACCTCTTCGTTGAAGACAACATTTCTGCTTCGGATGATCTTCCGATTTTGTTCATCCCAAAATCGGTAACCAAGCTCGGTGTCACCATAGCCAATAAAGTAACACTTCTTTGATTTTGGATCAAGCTTGCTTCTAGCCGTATCATCATTATGAACATATGATAAGCAGCCGAACACTTTCAGAAATGAAAGATTTACCTTCTTGCCACTCTAGACTTCTTCTGGAATTCTGAAATCCAAGGGAACTGACGGTCCTCGGTTAATTAAGAAGGCCGCGGTATTGACTGCATCTGCCCAGAATGTCTTGGGCAGTCCAGAGTGTATTCTCATACTCCGAGCACGCTCGTTCAACGTTCGGTTCATTCTTTCAGCTATTCCATTTTGTTGCGACGTTCCAGGAATAGTCTTCATCATCTTGATCCCATTATCGGCACAATACCATTTGAAATCACCATCAATGTATTCTCCGCCGTTGTCGGACCTCAAACACTTCAACTTGAGGTTTGTTTCATTCTCAACCATGGCTTTCCATCTTTTGAATACACTAAACACATCAGATTTATTTTTCATAAAGTAAACCCACACCTTCCTGGTTGAATCATCAATGAAGATCACGTAGTAGTGTGATCCTCCAAGAGAGGGGACGGTGGTAGGTCCCCACACGTCTGTGTGCACCAATTCCAGCTTCTCGACCTTCAACTCCCTGCCTGCATTTCAGAAGCTTACTCGCTTTTGTTTTCCGAGAATGCAGCTCTCACACGTATGAAGGTCCACCGTCTTCAGCTCCGGAATTAAGCCATTTGTCACCAACAGCTTCATCCCCTTCTGGATGATATGTCCCAGCCGACAATGCCACAAATCTGTCTTCTTTGGGTTGTCAACCACAGCAACAGTATCACGACAGCTAGTCGTCATGTAGAGAGTGTCAATCTTCTTTCCTCGGCCAACTACCATATCACATTTCGCCCCCTTCCAAGACCCATTACCAAAGTTGAGATCATATCCCTCATCATCAAGCTGACCTACTGAGATCAGGTTTCGCATCAGCTTTGGAACATGTCTAACTTTTTTAATCTTCCACGAGGATCCATTTGACATCTTCAAATTAATGTCTCCCGTGCCAACAACGTCTAGCGGCTCTCCATCGGCTAAATAAACTTTGTCGAGATTCCCAGCCACGTAGTTTGTCATTATATCATGATGTGGGGTGGTATGAAAGGACGCTCCTGGGTCAAGCACCCAAGAGTCTATCGGGCTGTCAACCGATAGCAACAACGCATCGCCAATGTCTTCCGTAGCAGCGTTGATTCCAGCCCCCTTGTTGTCCTCTTTCTTTGTCGCCCTGCAGTTCTTCTTGAAGTGACCTGGTTTTCCACAGTTCCAATACTCAAGTGTTCGTCCTGGTCTGGATTGACCCCTGCCATTCCTTGACTTCGATTTGCCCCTATTTCGGTTGTAGTTTCTGTCATAATTTCTGCTTCTGTTTTCAACATTAAAAGCAGAACTCGTCGATGCCTCTCCAGAATCTGTCCTGCGCACCTCCTCAGCAAGGATACGATCTCTAACATCGTTGAACTTTAGTTTGTCACTGCCGACAGAATTACTAACCGCTGCTCTCATTGGCTCCCAACTATTTGGTAGGGATGCCAACAAAATTAGAGCTTGTACTTCATCATCGAAATCAATTTTTACCGATGACAATTGATTTACAATGGTATTGAATTCATTTATGTGTGCAGCAACATGAGCATTTTCCATCATCTTTAGATGAAATAGTTTCTTCATGAGAAATACGTTATTATTTGCCGAAGGTTTCTCATACATGTCAGACAATACCTTCATCATATCTGCTGTGGTCTTCTCCTTTGCCACGTTGTGAGCAACGTTCTTCGACAGCGTTAGCCGAATGACTCCCAGAACTTGTCTGTCGAGGAGATCCCAATCTGCTTGCTTCATCTCCTCTGGTTTCGGACTCAGAGGTTCATGAAGCTTTCTTCCATATAAATAATCTTCAATTTGCATTCTCCAGAACGCAAAATCTGTACCATCGAATTTACCGATGCCGTGCATCGTACCATCTTCGCCTCCCATCGTTTCTAAATCACAACACAACCTGTTGCTCTGATACCAGTTGTTAGGATTTTGAATCCCAAATCCGACCTTTGTAAGCAGGTTCCCAGGAAAGATTGGAGAGTCACAACTGGACCACTTAAATACCAACCTCCTTAGACAGAACCTACTTACGCCGTGATGTAAGCGAAGAATAAATAGCACACACAGATTTATAGTGGTTCACCCTCAATGTGAGAGCTACGTCCACATTGCTGCTGCAGATCTTATTAAAGAAGAAATATTACAAGTGTTTACAACACTCAACCTCACAACCCCAATCCCAATTACACTCAAGAATTTTATTTTATTTTTTTTACTAAAAAATTCTCTCAAAGACTTCTCTTACTTAAGCCTTTCGGTAAGAGTATTTCTCTTAGATTTTTCTCTCTTTGGGATGTGTTGTCTTCTTCAATTTTTGGTGTGTCTAGCAAATGAGAAAGCTTCCCTATTTATAGGTATGAGATGAACTTATTGATGTCATTAGTGACTCAAGCGAGCACTTGGCAATTTTCCAAAGACAAGGAAGATGTTTTCTTCCTCAAAACAAGGGAAGTGTTTTCTTCCTCAAAACAAGGGAAGTGTTTTCTTCCCTAAAATAAGGAAGGTGTTTTCTTCCTCAAAATAAGGGGATGGACCCAATACTAGGCGGTCCGTGTAGTTGTTTTTCTCCTATGTAATGACGTAGTACTGTTTGTGCTTGCTAGTATATGAGTTTTTGTGTGTGAGCTATATAGGTTGGTACTTATAGAAAGAAAATAATAAATTGAATTCTCTCCTTTAACATGTATGACAAAAAGTTCCTTACTTGGTGAACCAAATCTTTCTTCAGTTTCATGTATTCTTAAGATTGCTTTGGGAGCACTGTCATTGTCGTTTGATTTAAATGTAACCTGTCTAGTCCGACCAAGTCTCCGTGCCACTGATGGACATATGTATCTGGTAGCTGAGAAGAAATTGTGCTTCTATAATAAGGACTGTTGATATTAGCTTGTAGTTTCTAGGCTCTATTTTGGAGTCTAAGACTCTTAAGTTCAATGAAAGATTTCAGTTTGAAAGAAGCTCTTAGAAAGATCCAATATTTGGAGCAGTAGTTACACCTCAAGCTCAGAAAACTGCTTTTTATGTGACTCAGCAGGTGCTGTTCTAGAATGGTACACGTAAGTAATTGGACGAACGTCTTATTTTGTACTCTTTCATTTTCAACAACTGGATTAGGGAGCATCTATGCCTGTCGAGTCCAACTCACAATTCCCAACGAAATCAAGCACTATCTTCTACTAGGAGGTAGATTCGATTTAATGTCAGTTTCTGATGGGAGAAGCGACTAAAGTTACTTGGCTGTTTTACTTGAAAATCAGACAAATTTCTTAAGATATGGTCATTTTTTCTTGGTTGCCAAACATAAATAAATTTTGTATAGCATCAGAATCTGAGAATGAAATTGGATTATCTCATTGCAACATTGCATGCTTCTCCTACCCCTCTCCCTTCTTTGATCTAGCTTATTGCAGCTATATTTGTGTCTGTGAAGATACATGATATATACCGAGAGAAGTAATATCAGAAGATTGTATTGTATTTTCAGTTTTAATGGATGACCATAAGGAATCTGAGGCCATCTCAGAGTTAACAAAAGTCATAGCTTTCAAACCCGACTTCCACCTGCTCCATCTTCGAACAGCTTTTCATGACTCGATGGGTGACCCCACATCTACCATTCGAGATTGTGAAGCAGCCCTGTGTCTTGACTCTAACCATGCAGATCCACTTAAGCTTTATTCCAAAGCACGACAACGATCTAATGAACAACAATCAACGTGAAGAGCAGATAACAGCATTGGCTTCTTCAGGATTGTTTTTTTTTGGAAGTCAGTCACTGACTCACTTCTGCCAAAATTCTTTTAAGGTGCACACAGGGCCAATAGTAATTCATGCGACGATCCACTTCTTTTATGCTTAGAGGAATTCAGATGAGACTTCCAGTGAACATTAGAAATCAAAATCTTAAAGGAAAAGAAGAATTAGAAATCAAAATCGTGATTGGAGAAAACTACTGAAAGATAAAGTGAGTAAACTTGTAAATACAAATGCATTTTAACTTGTAATATTTGTGAACTTCATAGTGCAGAATGGTGCTGATCTGTTTGTAACACTGCAAAGATAGGGTTCACAATTGAATCAAAATATGTACATTGAACGGCAATGATGGTGCTCTGCTTAATCAGAGTTTTTCCAATGAGCTCAGACTCCTCCTGTTAATTTTTCAGTCCCTTTATGTTCTGAATTTTTGCATATACAGTGTGTCCCAATGAAGATGCACTTTAATTGTTATTTTACTTGCATTGCTTCAATCATCTTCCCTTCCAGGAAAATTAGCAAAAGAATTTCTACAAACGTAGTGAGATATAGTGTAACTGCCTAAGTTATAGTTTAGTGGTTGCTATTGGGAGGAGTTGGCTAAAAGGCCATATTAAAAAGTTATTTTGCCAAAAGGCCACAAGTCTTCAAAAATTGGTGCTTTGGCCATCATTTATGACGTCAGCATGTCAGAGATGTGTTGTGTCAAATCTCAGTCCCAAAGTTTTGAAAACTACACGCCCCCAACCCCCAACATTTTAATTACACCAAAAAAAAAATCCTCCAAAAGCTCCCGATTTATCCACTTTTCAGATCCTGTTTCCGGCGAAAGTTCCAGCTTCTCATTGGAAAATCAGTCCCCAGTGACTTAGTATGGCGTCGATTGCAGTCATAAACCATAGCCACAGTCTATTATTGATTTATTATAGCGTCGATTGCAGTCATAAACCATAATTGTAGTCTATTATAGATTTATTATGGCGTCGATTGCAGAATATATTATAGTAGGTGATGATTACATGGGTGAATGAGAGGAGACCTCAAAATGTTGGAATTGGATTTCTATGAGCAAGGTGACAGGATGATCCTGATAGTGATGACGACGAGTGTATTGACAAAAAAATAAAAAAATAAAACCCCAAACCCCAAATTGCACAAATCTAAGGGATCGTGGATAGGTATACAATAAATCGATCGTTGTCAATAGCTAACAGTTATCATTTAGGCTTGACTTCACGCATGGTCAATAATTTTTCACATATTATGTACAAACCAAGGACAATATTTGTCTAAAAAACCATAAGTAAATAAAATAAAATAAATAAAAGTGCATGCCACTATTTAAAAATTATAATAACACTTTAATACACCATATAAAAGTCTCCATCCATTGAACACATGATCAAAAGAGTTTTAGGACAAGTAATGGTACTTAAAAGACCAATATTTGTCTAAATAGCCATAAATAAATGTAAAAAAAAAAAACATACCGCTATTTAAACATTATAATAACACTTTAATACATCATGTGAGAATCTCCATCCATTAAACACATGATCAAAAGAGTTTTAGAACAAGTAATGATACTTAAAAGGCCAATATTTGTCTAAATAGTCATAAAAAAAAGAAGAGGACATACCACTATAATAAGACTTTAATACATCATATGATAGTCCCCATCCATTAAACACATGATCAAAAGAGTTTAGGACAAGTAATGATACTTAAAAGACCAATATTTGTCTAAATAGCCATAATATTTTTTTAAGGGCCTACCACAATGTAAACATTATAATAACACTTTAATGCATGATATGAGAGTCCCCATCCATTAAACACATGATCAAAAGAGTTTTAGGATAAGTAATGATACTTAAAAGGCCAATATTTGTCTAAAAAGAGCCATAAATAAATAAAATAAAATAAAATAAAATAAAATAAAATAAAAAAGGACATACCATAAACATTATAATAACATTTTAATAAATCATATGAGAGTCCCCATCCATTCAACACATGATCAAAAGAGTTTTAGGACAAGTAATGATACTTAAAAGGCCAATTTTTATATAAAAAGGCCATAAATAAATAAAAATAAAAGGACATGTCACTATTTAAACATTATAATAACACTTAATATATCATATGAGAGTCCTCATTCATTGAACACATGATCAAAAAATAGTTTTAGACAAGTAATGATACTTAAAAGCCCAATATTTTTCTAAGAAGGCCATAAATTAATAAAATAAAATAAAAAGAGGACATACCGCTGTTTAAACATTATAATAACACTTTAATACATCATATGAGAGTCCTAATCCATTGTAAACATGATCAAAAGAGTTTTAAGACAAGTAATAGTAATCATAACACTACTATCCAATTAGTCTGATAACAAGTTATTGTTCTCAAAGCACAGCCTTGTTCTAAGAGTAACCATTACTTGTGCTTAAACTCTTTGGATCATGTGTCTAATGGATGGGGACTCTCATATGATATATATTAAAGTGTTATTATAATGTTTAAATAGTATCAAGTGTTTTATTTATTTTATTTTATTTATTTATGGCTTTTTAGACAAATATTAGCCTTTTAAGTACCATTACTTGTCCTAAAACTATTTTGATCACGTGTTCAATGGATGACGACTGTCTTATGATGTATTAAAGTGTTATTATAATGTTTAATATCCTTTTTTATTTTATTTATGACTTTTTTTAGACAAATATTGGCCTTTTAAGTATCATTACTTGTCTTAAAACTCTTTTGATCATGTGCTTGATAAGTTGGCATTTTACCAACTTATTTCTTCTTTAATCTTAGATTGTTGTTATGTTTTGATTGAGAAAATAGTGCATTTAATATTGTTTACTTCCATTTTATAGGTTTATATGATTGAGAAAAGCGTCAGAAGAAACTAAGTGAAAATAAAGTCAAAAAGAGGTCAAACTGGACAATTTTGCAAACTGTCCAGTGCAAAAACGGGACAGGGACAGTTCTGCAAATCTGAAAACTTGGGCTTTGTTTGTTATTTTTGGACTTGGAAAAAGTTGGGAACTATAAAAGCAAGACTTAGGGCAAAATATCTATCATCTTTGGCCATTTTTACACAAGTTTGGAGAGCTAGGGCTTTTGCATTCACACTTGGGGATTGAAGATTTGAAGATCTTGATAAGAAATTTCTTAATCCTATATTCATTTCTTCAATTCCTTGTTATGTATTGAATATTTAAGTGTGTTGTACTTTATTCTCTCACTTGCATCTTGTTTATGAGAATATTCATTATCAAGTGTTGAATTAAATCTCTTATTTTACTTATGTATTGAACAATTTTTATTTCTAATGAAGTGAGTTAATGTTTTTCTATCAACTCTTCATGCTTTAATGTCTCTTAATGGTTGCAAACATTATTTGTGCCTAAGTACTTTTACTTTGCTGGAGAAAGTGAAAGTTAGGAAAAGAGTTAGATAGCTAGGATTTGGGTCATTAAATCCATCTAATAACTTGAGCTAGAGATATGATAGTTAAGTTAAGATTGAAATGATTGTGTTTAACATCACACTCTAAGGCTTGAGAAAGCTTAGAGTGAAATTTATTGATATGATTGAGAGACTTTCAATGAGATTTTAGAAATCATTATCTATTAACATAAACCCGCTCATAGTTGTAAAATTGCAAAATACATTTGATCATTACTTGAGAGTAATTTCTCTTGTTTTCCTTTGCTTGTGAGGCCATTGATCATTTTACTTGCTTTCTAGGTTAGTTTTGTCTTTGTTAGATTTTAAATCAAAAATTCAAATATTGAAAAAGTGTTTGGCTTAGCTTAGTTGGTGATAATTCCTTACTTGTTTAAATCGCCTTTATATTGTTCCCTGTGGATTCGACCCCGACTCATAGTTGGGTAAATTATATTGCGGCGACCGTGTACACTCTCTCTTTGAGGAGTGGATTTGAACGTTATCAGTGCTCAATGGATAGGGACTCTCATGTATTGTATTAAAGTGTTATTATAATGTTTAAATAGTGGGCATGTCCTTTTATTTTATTTTATTTATTTATGGATTTTTAGACAAATATTGTCTTTGGTCTATATATAACATGCGGATAATTATTGACTATGTGTGAAGTCGAGCCTGAATGATAACTGTTAGCTATTGACGATGGTCGGTTTATGGTATATCTATCCACGATCCCTTAGATTTGTGCAATTTAGGATTTGGGGTTTGAGGTTGGGGTTTGGCGTTTGGCGTTTGACAGTTGGGGTTTATTTATTTATTTATTTATTTATTTCATTAGACTAGTGCAAATTCAGCATGCTTTTCATTCCAACGGTCGCCTTTATTTCTCTGATTTATCATCGATCAAAATGGTCTAAAATTGTCCTAAGCAGTGAGTTATAATTATAAACTAAGGTGGTTTATTTTCAGTTTGGCTTATAATTGACCCAGCACACCTGACTTTATTTTGACTGACGGACTACAAATTTCTCTACAACAGTAATAAAACAAAAAGTTCGCAAATTTACAACCTTAAGAATACATCCTTCCCAATAAAAAATTGATCAAAAGTTCAAACTCCTCCATTGTCTTTTTTCTTGAACAAACTCCTCCGTTGTCGCTTTTTTTTTATCAGACTCCTCCATTATATTTCTTGATCAAACACCTCAATTCTCAGATATATAACCATTATTCTCAACTCTACTATCAAGTCTATCTCCTTCATCACCATCAACCTTGCACTCATCAACGGGGTCTGAGTAGGACTCACTCTCAGCTTCTGCACTTCTTTTTCGTTTTACATCTCGGCTAAATTCTTCACCTCTTCTTTTTTATCCTTATGATCCGCAGCAAAATGGGTTTGAACCATATCACCATAACGGGGGAGTATTTTCCTCTTCTTCCTTTACACCTTGGCATTTATACGATCTATATATAAACAATACAAACTTTGTTGAACCACGATATGAACCATCACTCTCAACTCTCAACTGTATCTGAACCATCCTGAACGGGGATGTGGCGGTTGTATCTGAACTATCCTCAAACGGGGACTTTATTTTGCCTGTTTTTCAGATAGGGAATAAGAATAATCGACCAAAAGTCTATTAATAGACCATAATTTACTAAAAGCAAAAACACAAAAAGAAAGACTGAAACAAGAAAAATAAGTATAAATAACACACATTTTGACAGAAAAACAAGCAAAACTTCAAAGGTTTTGGAAAAAAGCAGTAATTTATGAACACTAAGTTTTTATCAAGTTGGAAAAAAAAATCAAACCATACTTTTAAATAGGCAATATGGATCTTAAAATACTTTGCCTGATGCAAAATTAATTAACATACATGAGGACAACGATTGGAGAGCTTCTGGTCTCTAGAGAGAAGAAAAATCGACTGGAGAGATTGGTCATGATAGAGAAGAGAGTGAAGAGAGAGATGGAGACTTATGCATATTTTAGAAGAAAGAGAGAGGAGTTTTGTATATTTTATTACAAGTCACAGGGACTTAAGTGTATAACTTAAAACCTCCAAACTTTTTAAAATTATGAAATATAACCCATTTTCCTTTTTCTAAACCCTAATACCGAAAAATAATTGAAAAGGAAATTGTGTGGCCTTATTCCCAATTGAAACTTGAAAGTGGCCTCCTCTACAAATCTTCTCTTGTTATTGTAACTAGTATTCATACCCGCGCGATGCACGGAAAATATAGAAGAATGTATTTATGACAAATTATAATTTGGCTTGTTTAAGTACATTGAATTATATATTACTTTAACAAAATTCAATTGTCATCTTATCTTCAAATAGCCTAGGATATCTTGTTAGTGCCTTAAATAGATATTCCCTCTGTTTCAATTTGTTTGAACCTATTTCCTTTTTAGTCCGTGTCAAAATAAATGACCTTTTTCCTAATTTGGAAACAAATTCACTTTATGAATGATTTACAGCCACACAAATTTTCAAGGCTTATTTTGAACTACAAGTTTCAAAAGTCTTCCCTCTTTCTTAAATGTCGTGCCCAGTCAAATGGGTTCATATAAATTGAAACGGAGGGAGTATAAAATTTCTTTTACTCCCTTACTAAATTTTTATTTAACTTTGATCAAAATTATATCATCATTTTTATGAGTGATTTAAAAGCTAAACACCTTCCCCTGACTTTGAACAATGACATTCCCATCCACGCCCCCCCCCCCCCCCCCCCCCCCCCCCGCCCCAAATGCACCTTTTTACCTCTATGATTGATCTTTTTCTTGTTTTACTTTTTTTAATATTATGATATGTTTTAGAAAATTCTAGCATATATTTTCAATGTCTTATTTGAAAAGACGAACATACAACTGAATTAATCTTATTAGATATATGTCATTTTGAAATTCAGCATACATTTCATATTTGTTCTAAAAACAATTACATATTTTTTAATCGTGTTTTTTTTTTCTTTGATTAATTTGATCTTTTTGTTCAAATATCTGACACTTTAAATTTATTCGTAATGTCATACTACTATTTTATTCCGTGCTTTTTTAAAATCTTTTTGATCTTCCTTTTGATTGATATTTGATTAATACTAACTCTAACTTCTAAATCTTGCAAAGCTTTCATGTTAAACCCATACTTTTTAGATTTTTGTTGTCTCCTTTACGTTATTTACTCAGATTCAAAAACTAAATTATAAAGCCAATTGATATTATTATTTTTGGTGAGAGAAGAACTATAATTACTTCTGATATAAAATATTAGTTCAATTCAAAAAGAGGTATTGGAGATCAATAAAAAGCAGTGATAATTAAATTTAAATTTATACATAGGTAAGTCAGAGATAAATAATTGGATATATAAGTTTAGATGTATTTAGTCAAATTTATAGTTTGGCTTAAAATATAAATATTAACATATCCTATATATTTGAATATAAATGGAACCAATCCAAAATCAACCCCCAAGGAAACTCCAAGTTAATGAGAACTTTCATTTTTTGCTTAATCGAACACTAATATTACGAATTCTTTTTAGACCATCTTAACAGAGCAAACACAAGTGTTGTCGAAGGTGTTCATGTAGCGATATTAGTTGATTAAAGTATCGTTTTAGGTAAATGTTACTAATAGTCTGTTGAATAGAATCGTTGTGCTTACCATTGATCACAAAATCTTATTCAAAGAGCTTAAAGTTGAATGCACATAGTTTAAAACTATGAGAATAAGTGTAACACAATGAATGGTTGAACTATCAAATAAAAAAAGCTATAAATTTTACTAAAATCAAAACTTCGAGTAATATGTGCTTCTTTATACACGAAACTTTGTGCATGACTCTCTAAGCACGGAGAATTGTATTAAGTTTCACCATGCTACCTTATCCATCCATGGCTTCTCATGGTAATAGCTCCACCCTGGTATCTTGAGCCCTGTCAGTTGTCAATCAAAATTAGATCTTTTAAAATAATAAATTTGAGATATTGAGAAACAAACTCAAGTAATCCTCATTAGCGACAGGAACTTGTCTTGAGACTTTCTACTGCAAATAAATCCAATAAAAATGTTGTAGAGAAGTTGAAATGCACCAATAAAAAACAACAATAATCAATTTACATAAGTAGTGTAATTAAAAACGTGAATAATAAGGATTGTAACGCGCTAAAACAAAAATAAAAACTACCCCTTTAAAGAATCTAGAAAGTATCAGAAAAGAAAGAAGAAAGAAGAATGATCTGGAGCGAACCAAATAATTTCAATAAAATAATGAAACCAATATGAGAATTAGAATTATAATTCTCCTATTACTGCAAGTAAAAAAACTGGCAAACTTTGTGAATATTGACTCCCACATTGGATTTGAAGGGGTTAAATAGGAAAACGAAAAGGAGATATGAATAAGGATAATAGATCCAAATTTCAAAAAGATTATATTTGTATTCAATTTTTTTACATTTAATTCCGAACATGTTGTCTTTCAATAAATGTTGTTATATAGCATAAACATTGTACTTATCTATTTATACTAAAATTCCAAAATGTTTTCTTTGGTCTGCTTTTTGAAACTCGATTTGCCTTCTCTCCAAATAGGAGATAAACTCAAATTTTAACCGATCCTTTTAATTTCAAATAAGAATATATATATTTGTATTCTTATGTTTAAATTTTAAATTATTGGCAAATAAATATGTATGCTATACGCAACACAATTGTTATCCCCCCATCCCAATCCCACCGATTTGTTCTCCACAGCTAACGCCCCCATCCCTGCTGCTATCTTAATTTTTGTTTTTTCATCATGTTAAAGTGTAAGTTATTTTATAAATTCATTTTATAATTTTTATATAAATATAGATAATAATAATAGTTATAATATATATATATATATATATATATATATATATATATATATATATGTAGAGAGAGAGAGAGAGAGAGAGAGAGCATAATATTTCAAATATATAGTATTTCTTAGTATTTGAAAAGTAGGCTTATCTTCATTATTGGTAATGATAAACTTAGTTCCCACCAAGTTAGGCTAATCTGTACATATAAGGTCTTAAATTTTGAATATAATTTCTTATATTTATCTTTTAAGTTCTTTAATAATTAATATTAAATTGATTAATTGTAAGTTATTACATACATAAATAATTATGTTTTAAAACTGCCAAGGGACTTGTTATTAGCTTACCACTTAGCTTAATCACATTGCTTGTACCTCTCCTATTTTATATACTAGTTTTCGTACCCGCGCGATGCGTGACAGCTAGAATCAAAGAAAATTAACCTTGAAAAATTATTATCTTGTTATTTGATATGATAATTTTTTGTCATATCGCATTTACATATTTAAAATCATATAAATTTGTGAGATTTTAAGTATAACTATTAATATATTAAATTTAACGTGATCAATAATGTCTACTCAAACAAAAAAACTATTCTGAAAATTTAAATTGACACTTAACATCATATCATGATTGCAACTACTTTAGACATTTTGATATGAAAACAAAAAGGAAATATCACTATAATATTCCATTGACATATTTAAAAGGAGTTATGATATTAAAAAATAATTGCTAAGTAGTTAACTTCTATATTTATTTGTTTAATCGGTTAAGACATAATAACATTAATTTTATCTTGTAATTTAAATTTAAAATAATCTTTAAATACAAATTTTCAAAAATATCATACTTAATTTTAAAAATTTATTAATTTTAAAATTTTATGTTTTAATTACAATTCAAAAACTAGCATCAGCTTTTAGGTCAAAATTGAAAGATTGTATTTAACCAAGTAGAATTTGTACACAGCCTACTCTTTGGATATGTCACTGTCACGACCCAATTAGCGAGTCGTGATGGCACCTACACTATCCCTCCGAGTAGGCGAATCACATTACTAGTAACAAGTTAAATAAGCGGAAAATTAAATAAAAATAAGTTATCAAGTCTTAAATACTTATCAAAACTAGAAATGTCACGACAACCCCAAAATCTGGTCAAAGGGTACAAGAGCGCTAACATAGTACGGAATATAAGTCTGAAAATACCCGAAGGCTACATATTCTCTGTCGAATACAAAAACAGAAAATAAATAGAAGAGGTCCTTCAAGGGCCACGGATGACCAAGTAGCTCACCCTGAATGACTGAAAGATGTCACCCTCGCGTATCAGCCACGGGGTGTAGAACTGGAACCTGGATCGTAGTCTGCACTCAACAAAAGTGCAGCAAAAGTAGTATCAGTACAACACTTGTACCGGTAAGCATCATAGGCCGACAATGATTAGATAACGCATGAAGAAGTTGAAACCAACAAGTAGCATATAGAGCAGACAGGTATGGTCACGTATCATATACAAGTAAAGTGTAAAGGAATCATGAAATCAACCAAGACAGATATAATTCACCAAACGATCAGTCAAATATATGAGTGGATGAATGCAATGCAATGCAACAATCACCTCTCTCACTCCACTCTCGTACACACATGCTAAGGGCAGTGCCTCAAAGCCATGACCCACGGGGGACCTGCGAAGTCCATGTACCACTCGTGCTCTCCGGCAGAAACCTCGGAGGATATTAATCACTCTCAATCTCCGGCAAAGACCTCGGAGTCTCTCTGTCACTCTCCATCTCCGGTAAAGACCTCGGAGCTTCTCAATCACTCACCTCACTAATCATCACAACAATAATATGGAAAGCATGCCATGCATGATGTCAGTCTCAACAATATCACCAATATAAATCAACAAGTACAAGTCATATTACTGTCCACTGTTCAATTATCAATATTACCATTCATTTTCATGTGATGAGTGAACTAGTATGTGACAGAGATACAAACAAGTGATAATCACAGAAATAACACATTTGGCGACAAGCCCACATAACAGCTGGCAAAACTAACCTAATTGGAATTCACCTCCACTTCATGCCCGAAGGCCTATCATTCTATCCCCGTCACTTTCTACAACTACATACGATTCTCTAATCAGAGTCTAACTAAAGTACACCGTAACCTACCTCAATGCCGAGCGGATGCCATGAACAATCAAACTAATGCCTTCCCTTTGCGTAGAGCTTCTGAACGATCAAGATCTATAAAATATGCGATCTACGTTAAAATACGAATCTAAGGACATCCATATTGCTATACTTATATTCGAAACCTAAAAACGACCTTAAAAAGTTATCACCGACCCATAAGGGAAAAACTAGAATTTTATTAGGAAATCATGTCACCCATAACCCAAGGGTCATATATCCGGAAAATTAGTCAATTTCATCCATAAATGGACTCTCAAATCATTAATTCTCATCTCTTAAGACTAAGGCTCAAAACCTTCAATTATCCCAAAGTCTTAATTGTCTTGAATTTGAAGGTGTACATATAATTTGATACCAAAATATTCATTTACATATACCCTATATATATTAGACTTAAAGTTGAACATGATAAACATAAGAGAATTACAAACCCAAAAGAAAATACAGACACTCTGCTTGCAATTGAACAAGAAAACATAAAGGGACCATTTATTCAACAACAATTCTATCATTATTTTATCATTAACCCTCAATTATTGAGTCATCATTATGCTTCCACTATGTTTCATTTGATTCTAGCTAAACATTTATCATATCCAATCCTGGCATGCACAAGTCATCACGTGAATATGGTATTTTGTTTAACAAATTAGTTTCTCACCTTTTTCAATACTTTACAATTCAGGGGAATTTGAGTTACTAGTATTTTTAAACGTGAGAAAATACGGATAATCGTGCAAAAACCCATAAATAAAGTGGAGGAGTTTTTCAGTGCAGCACCCATCAGAATTCAGCCAACATGGCACACTAGGCAATGTAGGGACACCATAGCAACACACAACAAACGTAAAAGTTGGTCTCTTGACCCTTAATTTCATCCCAGCCCTACATAAATATAGATATAATACTGTAAAGAAAGCAGTTCAACACTCTAACCTGAAGCTTAGAATTTGATGTTTCAACGCACGACCTATTCTTCCAACGTGAGCAGCCTCTATTTTTTTTTTCTTCCGTGCAATGAATTAATCTGAAAGCCAGTAATTCTTTCACCCTAATAAACCAACTATTCTAGTATTTGGTCTAGGAATAAATGGGCTTAGCCCACCTCTCTTATAAATTATCTAATTTACTTAGTCATCCAACTAACACATAATGGTGCAAATTAGGCTCACGAACCACCAAATTAATTCTCCAACTAATACCCTGTATAAGTGCAATTAAAATTCCTATGAATAAACTATTCACACACTTTAAGTAAATATATTCTGAAAATTACCCATCAATTAAATCGCCGTGCCACCCACTCCCGCAAGTCAAAAATACCTTTTAAAAGTACGAAAGTGTATTTTAGCGAAAACGAGACCAAAAGTGCTAAACGACCAAATGGGTCGTTACATCATATACCAATCAAACAATCGCTCGTCCTCGAGCGACAAGGGAAAAGATGGAGAAAAGGGTACCTGAACTGTCAAACAACTGAGGATATCTACTTCGCATATCCGCCTCGGTCTCCCAAGTGGCCTCCTCAGCCGGACGGTGCTTCCACTGCACCTTGACCGAAGCAATATCCTTGGACCTTAACTTTCTCACTTGCTTATCTAGGATTGCTACTGGCTCTTCCTCGAAGGATAAATTCTGATCTAGTAGTACCGAATCCCACTGACTGATATAAGACCCGTCTGAATGGTACTTATTCAGCATGGAAACATGGAATACCGGATGAACACCTGCCAAACCTGGTGGCAAAGCCAACTCATAAGCCACCTCGCCAACAAGACGAAGAATCTCAAAAGGGCCAATAAACCTCGGGCTCAACTTGCCCTTCCTCCCAAATCGCATCACACCCTTCATGGGCGAAACCTTCAGTAGGACCTGCTCACCAACCATGAACTCCATATCACGAACCTTCCGTTCAGCATACTCCTTCTGCCTACTCTGAGCTGCCAGAAGCTTTTCCTGAATAAGCTTCACCTTGTCCAAAGACTCCCTCAGCAAATCTGTACCCCAAGGTCGAACCTCAAAAGCATCAAACCACCCAATAGGAGAACGACACCTCCGACCATATAAAGCCTCAAAAGGTGCCATGTCAATACTGGAGTGATAACTATTATTGTACGCGAACTCTGCCAAGGGTAAGAACTGGTCCCAATGACCACCAAAATCAATAACACAAGCCCTCAACATATCCTCAAGCACTTGAATAGTCTTCTCGGACTGTCCGTCTGTCTGCGGGTGGAACGCGGTACTAAGATCTAACTGAGTTCCCAATTCCTTCTGCAAGGTCCTCCAAAAATGGGAAGTAAACTGAGTGCCTCTGTCTGAAATGATGGAAATAGGCACCCCATGCAATCGCACTATCTCTCGAATGTAGATCCGAGCCAACTTCTCCGCGTTATAAGTAGTCTGAACCGGAATAAAGTGCGCAGACTTAGTCAACCTATCCACGATAACCCAAATCGAATCAAACTTGCCCAGAGTCTTCGGAAGACCAACCACGAAATCTATAGCGATCCTTTCCCATTTCCACTCGGGAATAGGCATCCTCTGAAGCACACCATATGGTTTTTGGTGCTCATACTTAACCTGCTGGCAATTCGAACATTGAGCAACAAACTCCACAATGTCTCTCTTCATTCTACCCCACCAATAGTGTTGCCTCAAGTCACGATACATCTTTGTTGCTCCTGGATGAATGGAATATTTAGAACTATGAGCCTCTTTCAGGATCAACGGAATCAAATCACCAACTCTAGGAACGCAAATGCGCCCCTTAATCCTCAAAACACCCTCCTCATCAATAATAGCCTCTTTGGCTTCTCCACTTAGCACTTTATCCCGAATCTTGCACAATTTCACAACCTCAAACTGCTGGGCCCTAATCTGCTCCAAAAGAGATGACCTCGCCTCCATACAAGCTAGAACCTTACCAGGTTCTGAAATATCGAGTCTCGCCATACTATTAGCCAAACTCTGCACCTCCATGGCTAAAGGACGCTCTCCCACAATCAAGCGCGCCAAGCTACCTATACTCACTGCCTTTCGGCTCAACGCATCAGCTACCACATTTGCCTTTCCCGGATGATAAAGAATGGTGATATCATAGTCCTTAAGCAACTCCATCCATCTACGCTGCCTCGAATTTAGGTCCCGCTGATTAAACACATGCTGAAGACTACGGTGATCCGTGAACACCTCACAATGGACTCCATACAAGTAATGTCTCCAAATCTTCAAAGCAAAGACTACTGCAGCCAACTCTAAGTCATGAGTGGGGTAATTTTTCTCGTGAACCTTCAACTGTCTCGAAGCATACTCGATCACCCTACCCTCTTGCATCAGCACACAACCCAAGCCAATCCGAGAAGCATCACAATAAACAGTAAAGTCCTTTCCCTCCACAGGTAAAGCCAAAATCGGGGCTGAAGTCAATAAAGCCTTGAGCTTCTGAAAGCTCTCTTCACACTCATCGGACCACTGGAAAGGCACATTCTTCTGAGTCAACCTAGTCAAATGGGAAGCAATAGATGAAAACCCCTTCACAAATCGGTGATAATAACTCGCAAGGCCCACGAAGCTCCGAATCTCAGTCACCGAAGTAGGCCTGGCCCAATCTCTAACCGCCTCGATCTTCTTGGGATCAACCATAATCCCGTCCTTGGACACAACATGTCCCAAAAATGCCACGGAACTGAGCCAGAACTCACACTTGGAAAACTTAGCATACAATTTCTTCTCCTTCAACAGGCCAAGCACGATCCTTAGATGCTTCTCATGATCTTCCTTACTCCGAGAGTACACCAAGATGTCATCAATACATACGATCACGAACGAATCTAAGTAAGGCTTGAAGATCTCATTCATCAAATCCATGAACACTGCAGGGGCATTAGTAAGCCCGAAAGACATCACCAAGAACTCATAATGACCATAACGGGTCCTAAAAGCGGTCTTCGGAATATCCTCCGCTCGAATCTTCAACTGATGATAGCCTGACCTCAAATCAATCTTAGAAAAAAATCGATGCGCCCTGAAGCTGGTCAAATAAGTCATCAATGCGGGGTATTGGATACTTATTTCTGATTGTAACCTTGTTCAATTGCCGGTAATCGATACACATCCGCATGGTACCATCTTTCTTCTTCACGAACAGGACGGGAGCACCCAAGAGAGAAACACTAGGTCTAATAAATCCTTTGCTCAACAAGTCTTGCAACTGCTCCTTTAACTCTCTCAACTCTGCCGGAGCCATCCGATAAGGTGGAATAGAAATAGGTCGGGTGTCTGGCTCCAAGTCAATGCAAAAGTCAATATCTCGATCAGGCGGCATACCGGGCAAATCTGTGGGGAAAACCTCTGAGAACTCACAAACAACTGGCACCGACTCCAGGGAAGGGGTATCCACACTAGTATCCCGAACATGAGCCAAATATGCTAAACATCCCTTATCCACCAACTTCCTTGCCCGAAGAAATGCTATGATCTTCTTAGGTGCTGGACTAGGAGTACCCTTCCACTCTAACCGTGGAATACCTGGCATGGCCAACGTGACTGTCTTGGCGTGACAGTCTAAAATAGCATGATAGGGAGATAACCAGTCCATGCCCAAAATAATATCAAAGTCCACCATATCCAAAATAACCAAGTCTACCCAAGTAACATACCCCATAAATGTGACCACACAAGACCTATAGACCCGATCTACTATCACAGAATCTCCGACAGGAGTAGAGACGCGAATAGGTACATCAAGCATATCACAAAGCATATCCAGACCCGTAGAGAAATAAGTGGACACATAAGAGAAAGTAGAACCCGGATCAAATAAGACAGAAGTTGATCGGTGACAAACCGAAATAATACCTGTGATAACCGCATCAGAGGCCTCGGCCTCAGGTCTACCCGGAAAAGCATAGAAATGGGCACGTCCACCCTCGGACTGTGTGCCTCCACGACTACCACGGCCTGCCTGAGATCCTCCTCTCACTGACTGAGCGCTGCCCCTACTCGACTGATGACCACCTCTGATAGGCTGATGGCCGCCCCTGCCAGACTGCGAACCCCCTCTACCAGAATATCCTCCTCCTCTAGCTGGCGGTGCTGGAGGCCTAGATGTCTGAACTCTAGAACCCTGCCTGGATCTAGGACACTCTCTCGCGTAATGCCCTATCCCACCACACTCAAAACATGCTCCTCTGGCTATAGGCTGCTGAACTGTTATAGAAGAACCAGAATACCCTCCGCGGTCTGAAGGTCGAGAGTAAGAACCCCGGGAAGTCTGCTCAGAACTGTGCCCGCTATAACCTGAAGGACCACCTGCTAAAGCCTGTAGTGATGACTGGATGGGGCGGCTGTAGGGATGATGACGAACCCTTTCATGGCGTCCCCCACCTCTAATAGGACCTCTGAAACTGTCAAATCTACGAGCTTTCTTGTCGCCACCCCCACTATGTGTCCGACCCATCTCTGACTCAACCCTCCTGGCATGCTCCACTACTGACTGAAATGAGGCCCCAGAAGCCTCTAACTGTAAGGTCGCCAACCGAAGCGGAAGGTCCAAACCCTTCACAAATCTCCTCACTCTCTCAGCTTCTGTGGGAAGTAATGCCGTCGCATAACAGGACAAAGCGAGAAATCTGGTCTCATACTCCACAACCGACCTACCCCGCTGCTCCAATGCCGAAAACTCATCCTTCCTGTTGTCTCTTAGAGTACGAGGGACATACTTTTCTAGGAATACCTGGTAGAACTGGGTCCAGGTCAAAGGTGGCGACCCAATTGGTCGACACTCCATGTACGATCTCCATCACTGCTTGGCATCCCCAACTAACTGGAAAGAAACTTAATCGACCCCGTGAGACTCCACTACACCTAACTTATGAAGCATCTCATGGCAGCTAACAATAAACTCATACGCATCCTCCCCGGGAGTACCACAGAACCAAGGAAGAGACATTTTGGCAAACCCCTCGAACAATTTTCGCTCCTCACTGGTCAATACTGGCCCATCCATAGGCCTTAGAGCAAAATCAGGCGCTGGAGTAGTATCAATACAAGGAGCCACTGCTGCTGCCGGCAATACCCTCGATGTTCGAAATCCTGGAGCAACCGTAGCATCGGGAGTGTGACCCCCACCCTAGTCTGCGAGCCATCTGGAGCAACTGGAATCATGCCCGCCTGAGCCAAACTGTCAAAGTACCCCAACACTCGAAACACAGCCTCCTGAAAATCAGGAGTAGCAGCGACCCCAGGCTGTGTCTCAGCAGCCCTAATCTCCTCCTCCGGAATGTCGTCAAGCTCCGGAGTCAACTCTATGTCAGGGTCCTGAGCAGGTGCTGGTGCTTGGTTCCTATCTGGAATAGCTTCACGGCCTCTGCCCCTACCACGTCCCCTGCCGCGTCCCCTGCCTCGCCCACGGACAGCTGCTCGGGCCACGGGTATGGATGCGGGTGCGGGTGCAGGTGCAGGCTCCTGGCCTCCAGTAGCAGTCGATCGCGTCCTCACCATCTGTGAGAGAACATAGAAATGAGGTTAAGATACCAATCTGAACAATCTCGCACGAAAGGAATAAACCAGATACCAATCGGATTGAACTAGCACGAAAGAGAAAAAGAAGTGGAGTGTTTCCTAGGTGTCCTATAGCCTCTCGAGGATGGGTACAAACGTCTACGTACCAATCCGCGAGACTCTACTAGACATTGCTCTTGTACTCATTAGACCAATTAACCTAGAAGCTCTGATACCAACTTTGTCACGACCCAATTAGCGAGTCGTGGTGGCACCTACACTATCCCTCCGAGTAAGCGAACCACATTACTAGTAACAAGTTAAATAAGCGGAAAATTAAATAAAAATAAGTTATCAAGTCTTAAATACTTATCAAAACTAGAAATGTCACGACAACCCCAAAATCTGGTCAAAGGGTACAAGAGCGCTAACATAGTACGGAATATAAGTCTGAAAATACCCGAAGGCTACATATTGTCTGTCGAATACAAAAACAGAAAATAAATAGAAGAGGTCCTTCAAGGGCCACGGATGACCAAGTAGCTCACCCTGAATGACTGAAAGATGTCACCCTCGCGTATCAGCCACGGGGTGTAGAACTGGAACCTGGATCGTAGTCTGCACTCAACAAAAGTGTAGCAAAAGTAGTATCAGTACAACACTTGTACCGGTAAGCATCATAGGCCGACAATGATTAAATAACGCATGAAGAAGTTGAAACCAACAAGTAGCATATAGAGCAGACAGGTATGGTCACGTATCATATACAAGTAAAGTGTAAAGGAATCATGAAATCAACCAAGACAGATATCATTCACCAAAAGATCAGTCAAATATATGAATGGATGAATGCAATGCAATGCAACAGTCACCTCTCTCACTCCACTCTCGTACACACATGCTAAGGGCAGTGCCTCAAAGCCATGACCCACGGGGGACCCACGAAGTCCATGTACCACTCGTGCTCTCCGGCAGAAACCTCGGAGGCTATTAATCACTCTCAATCTCCGGCAAAGACCTCGGAGTCTCTCTGTCACTCTCCATCTCCGGTAAAGACCTCGGAGCCTCTCAATCACTCACCTCACCAATCATCACAACAATAATATGGAAAGCATGCCATGCATGATGTCAGTCTCAATAATATCACCAATATAAATCAACAAGTACAAGTCATATTACTGTCCACTGTTCAATTATCAATATTACCATTCATTTTCATGTGATGAGTGAACTAGTATGTGACGGAGATACAAACAAGTGATAATCACAGAAATAACACATTTGGCGACAAGCCCACATAACAGCTGGCAAAACCAACCTAATTGGAATTCACCTCCACTTCATGCCCGAAGGCCTATCATTCTATCCCCGTCACTTTCTACAACTACATACGATTCTCTAATCAGAGTCTAACTAAAGTACACCGTAACCTACCTCAATGCCGAGCGGATGCCACGAACAATCAAACTAATGCCTTCCCTTTGCGTAGAGCTTCTGAACGATCAAGATCTATAAAATATGCGATCTACGTTAAAATACGAATCTAAGGACATCCATATTGCCATACTTATATTCGAAACCCAAAAACGACCTGAAAAAGTTATCACCGGCCCATAAGGGCAAAACTAGAATTTTATTAGGAAATCATATCACCCATAACCCAAGGGTCATATATCCGGAAAATTAGTCAATTTCATTCATAAATGGACTCTAAAATCATTAATTCTCATCTCTTAAGACTAAGGCTCAAAACCTTCAATTATCCCAAAGTCTTAATTGTCTTGAATTTGAAGGTGTACATATAATTTGATACCAAAATATTCAATTACATATACCCTATATATATTAGACTTAAAGTTGAACATGATAAACATAAGAGAATTACAAACCCAAAAGAAAATACGAACACTCTGCTTGCAATTGAACAAGAAAACGTAAAGGGACCATTTATTCAACAACAATTTTATCATTATTTTATCATTAACCCTCAATTATTGAGTCATCATTATGCTTCCACTATGTTTCATTTGATTCTAGCTAAACATTTATCATATCCAATCCTGGAATGCACAAGTCATCACGTGAATATGGTATTTTGTTTAACAAATTAGTTTCTCACCTTTTTCAATACTTTACAATTCAGGGGAATTTGAGTTACTAGTATTTTTAAACGTGAGAAAATACGGATAATCGTGCAAAAACCCATAAATAAAGTGGAGGAGTTTTTCAGTGCAGCACCCATCAGAATTGAGCCAACATGGCACACTATGCAATGTAGGGACACCATAGCAACACACAACAAACGTAAAAGTTGGTCTCTTGACCCTTAATTTCATCCCAGCCCTACATAAATATAGATATAATACTGTAAAGAAAGCAGTTCAACACTCTAACCTGAAGCTTAGAATTTGATGTTTCAACGCACGACCTATTCTTCCAACGTGAGCAGCCTCTATTTTTTTTTTCTTCCGTGCAATGAATTAATCTGAAAGCCAGTAATTCTTTCACCCTAATAAACCAACTATTCTAGTATTTGGTCTAGGAATAAATGGGCTTGGCCCACCTCTCTTATAAATTATCTAATTTACTTAGTCATCCAACTAACACATAATGGTGCAAATTAGGCTCACGAACCACCAAATTAATTCTCCAACTAATACCTTGTATAAGTGCAATTAAAATTCCTATGAATAAACTATTCACACACTTTAAGTAAATATATTCTGAAAATTACCCATCAATTAAATCGCCGTGCCACCCACTCCCGCAAGTCAAAAATACCTTTTAAAAGTACGAAAGTGTATTTTAGCGAAAACGAGACCAAAAGTGCTAAACGACCAAATGGGTCGTTACAGTCACCTTCTATTATTAGCTCGTTCCTCGATTTAATATCTTCACTACCTATTCTCCTTTTAATATTGGAATAATTTAAGAGAGAACACTTTAAAATTTCCTTCATAAAACTAACTTCTCTAGTGGTTGCAATAGTATATTTATCTCGATTGCTATGACACTGACCTCCACTTTAATGTTCAAATTTGTCACATAATATTTGAATAATTTTACTATAACAATGTAAGATTGTGGAACAAAGAAAGCTATATAACCAAAAGAAAAATGTCATCCAGCAGAATGATATATGAGAATATGGAAAGATGATAAATGCAAACTTCAACACCATCTAAACAAAAACCTTTAGGTTAATTGAATTCTTTTTTTATGTGAAACTTGTTACGTCTCAAAAATTACAAATAGTGAACAAACAAATATATTCTAGGTTATCATACCTCATTAATATTTTGACTATTCTCCATTTGTGATTCTAGCTCAGTAAATATATGTCTCCATATACATATAATTGCAATACATTTTACATAAGTAAAAGAGAACTGATATAACAATAAATAAAAAAATATGGAAATTTTTGCATCATTAAAAGTCAGACACTTATGAGAAAGTGGAATTCAAAGAATGAAGAGAAGGCAAGGAATAAATAGAGGAAATATCATATTCAAATGTATCGATATCCTCACATTATCATTATCCCCTTACTAATTTAATTCAAAAACTTTATCTTACACAATTTGTTTTCAAATTCAAATTTCGAAGATTTAATCTTTCACTTGAATTCAAAAAATATATTTGATGTATTTTTAAAAAAAAAAAATCTTAACGTTATAAATATTCCTTTCTAATTACCAAAAGATTACTTCGTTGATACCAAATAAATTTTAGATATATGACTTTGGTGATACAAAATAGATTAAAGCTTATCTTTAAAATATTGTAAAAAGTGAAAATAGGGAACTTAAAGAATAAATTCTTTATATGATTTTTAAATTTAATTCTCTAATTAATACATAATATTGTATAAATTAACATTTCTATTAAATATAAATATGCTAGGGAACCCAACTACTTTAAAAAGTTGATGATGAAGAGGTACCCCGGAAAGCAGGAATAGAGGAGGCAATCCACCTAATATTTATTTATATAATTATTTCACTAAACCACAAAAGTAATGACTTATTTAAAAGAAGCCTCATCTCCTTCGCATAGTTGATATCATTCAAAATCCAATTACAATTAAAAAAAAACTTATGTAGTTAATTTTGAAGTTAGAAAGGTAAAACAGATATGTATAATCATAACAACCATATAAAGTGTTTCAAAGAGAGATAAATAAAAGCAAACAAAATGCCAAATAAATTATTGCAAATTCAAAATACATTTAGTCATTTCTTGCACGAATGATTTGGTAAAATCCTTTTACATATTTCGTCTATCCGTCACGCTTGTCCATTTTTTAAATATCCATTTCACATTTGTGAGATATTTGTATACATCATGGCAACTTCAGATATCTTAGTTACATCTGTGAAAAAAGATAAATGTGTAATGTTATTGTAAACAAAATCAAACTAATAATAATAATAATAATAATAATAATAATAATAATAATAATAATAATAATAATAATAATAATAATAATAATAATAATAATAACAACTCCAAATCAATCATGAAATTATACCTCGACAGTTTAGTAAAACTGCTTTATATATTTCGGTTCTCCATTATACTTGTTTATTTTTCAAATATTCATTTTGCATTTGTGAAATATTTGTATATATCATATCTGTGGAAACTTCAGAATCCTTAGTTGCATTTGTACAAAAGATAAATGTAATGTTAATTGTAAACAAAAAAATAAAATAACAGTACTTATAATAAAGTTAAATCAAGCATAATAATGTACCTTGACAATTATTGAGAGAAATTTGATGTGCATAACCTATAATTTTTTTATCCATTGTAGAAAACCTATACGACAAAAAGAAATTCTATATTAAGATATAAGCATACGAAAACTATAAGCACATACTCATAAACTTTGTTCAATTAGACACGTACATATGAAGTGACAAATATCTGTATAAATAACACATATCTATAACTCATTGCTTAGTAGAAACACATAATTTTGATTATGATTTAGTAGAAACTTTAATAACAAAGTAGTACTGCATTAATTAAAGTCTCAATATCGAACAGAATATTAAAATTTTCATTTCTATCACTTTCAAATCTATAATAATTTTTTCAAGATCACCATAATTCTTTGTTCATAATTGGAAGTTGATAGATAGCCTATCACAAAAGTGGGTTAAACGCTATAAGCTTAAAAAAACTACTATCATCTATAGGATTGCAAATTTACATCCAAATAAAAAGTTCACTACCAATAACGTGATCAAAAATAAAAATACATTATGAGATAACAGTTTTTAAAGAATAAAGGTTCAGATAGCACACTTACTGATTGCTGGCCAGATGCCTGGATATGAGAGATTAGATATTGATTTATGTTTCATTGAAGAGGTATATATAAGAGGCCTAAAGAATTGAAATACAACTCGAATTTATTTAAACTCAAATTCAAAAATCATATCAATTAGTTAGGAATAGTTATTTAAAAGTTAAATACACATTTAGAAAACATAGGAACCTAAGATCCTAATTATCCTTATTTTATAATATTAATATAAATTATTGTTATTCCAAAGTTTTTAAAACTGAAGTTGCTAGGGCTTACAGTATTTAACGCCTATTTAAATGGTGAAGTTTAAAGGATAATGATTTTAAGTGATATCATTTCTTAAGCTACTCCCTTTTATCCACTAAAATTCTTTATCCTATGAGATCAAAAAGATAATTTTTAAATTAAATTCTAATCCCACATTGACCGGCTTGTTTTTTTCCTTACTTTTTAATTCCTATACGTTTTCCCCTCGTTTTATTCTAACTATATTTTTTAAATTTCTTTCTTTCTTTTGGTACAAAGAAATTCATTTTTTACAAACACTAATACTAATTGCAATTCAATTTTAGTTTGATCTCTCTCTCTCTCTCTCTCTCTCTCTCTCTCTCTATATATATATATATATATATATATATATATATATATATATATATATATATATATATAAAATCAAATCTAATGAATCCATACGTGATTAGTCACTACAAGAAAAAAAATATTTGGCAACAATTTTTTTGTTGTTGCCATAGATTGATTGTTGTTGCAAAAAGTACTTTTGACAACAAAAAAAAATATTTTGTTGCATTAACTTTTCCCAACGGCTGTTATTCCAACAACGTGCAACAATTTTTTTTGTTGCCAAAAGTACTTTTTGCAACAATAATCAATACTATGCAACAAAATTAAATTCTTTGGCAACAAAAAAATCATTTGCCAACAATAAAATTAAGTTGTTGCCAAATATAAATTTTTTTGTTGCGATTTCTATACTTTCTTGTAATGAGTTGACTATTATTCCACACCAATATTTAATGTATAAATGATAAAATTCACATTGGAGAAGATAATTGAGAGAGGTGCTTGAGAAGCTTCTCATATATATTTTATAGCTTAAATTTTAATTTAAAACTTCAAAACAATTTCAGGTTCATTGAATAAAAGAACGCAATGGAATCTTTTGACATAACATGGGATGCAAATTTGAAGAGCTTGCAATTTGAATTTTAAACGATATTTTCAAATATACCATTTAATAGATAAATAACCATAATTAAAACATATTTTTAAAAGAGTTTAAAAGTAAGATAATAAATTTGACTGAATTTTGGGATTATCTATAAAGAGTCCATCCTGATAAGAATTCCGGATTAACTTTTGAAAAGATTTATAAAATTCAAGTTCACCACATAGTCCTATAATTGTGATACATTGTGTTATGATAAAGTTTAAAGCTTTATCCTAAATGCAGATAAATATTGTTTGTTTTAAATTTAGAAGTTTAAACTTTATTTCCCGTAAAATTATTTTTCAATTTTGAAGTGTTATAAAAAAGTGTGAAAAACTTTATCCTAATTTTCATTAGCTTTGTCTTAAAATTGCCAACTGGCTTGTTATTAGCTAGTCACTTGGCTTAACCACGTTGCTTGCACCTCTCCTATTTTATATACTAATATCCGTACCCGCGCGATGCGCGGCCAATATTAAAGAAAATTAATTATGAATAAATGTAATCTTATTTGTTTGAGCATATTAAGTCTAATTGTTTTTTATAATTTTGCTTCCAACGCAATGTATCACAAAAATAAATAATTATGAAACAAAAAAGGGCAAAAATTAACCCAACTGGTGTTTATACCAACTAATAAATATATGACACATGTTTTCGCATACACTTCTATCGCTAATTCATAATTAATTAGGACATATTCTCATCTTGTTTTACAATCTAATCATAATTAATTAGAATAATTTGATTTAATCATCGAGTACATATAGACCTTTACCAACAAAGACTAACTATTTTACTATTAAAAACAAAACTGACAATTATACTTAGCTATACATAATGCTGGAATTCCGTTATACGTAAATCCTATGAAACAAAGGAGAACTTATTTGAATTTTTAATATTACATGCTATTTCAATGTGAATGTAGAACAAAATTCAAATGTTGCCTTGGAATATGTACTCAAAGAAGTCTTAATACCACTAAATTGTTTTACTTTTTTAGGATGGTGTCTCGTCTTTTTGATCTATTCATTCGAAAAAAAAAATTATTGATATTTTTTAATCAGATTATGTAATTACATTTGCTATTCGCATCGCTTAAGCTCATTATCATTCAATTTCTGAGTATAGCGAAATAAATACATAGATGTCATAAAGAATATATAAATGATTTGATTTTAGTTTACTAACTTTAATAAAGCTGGATATCCCTACCGACAACACAAGCTTAAACATAAGTTTCACTCTTTTTCTATTTTTCCAAACACTGTTTATAGCTCTATAACCCTTAGATCGATGCTTTAAAAGTAAAAAATAAAAAATAAAAAAAATCTCTAACCAAATTATTGATAGCCTATTTTATCTTTTTTTAAGTGAAGTCTTAAAAACTAACTGTACATTCCCTCATAACTCCTACCTATCACTCTTAACCCAAAACCTCAACGAATCACTTATTGTTTGTGAAAGTCGCTGTCAAATCTCTTCATGATATGTATGTCAAGCTTACATAAAAGTACAACCTTTGTCCAAAGTAATGCTCACCTACCACTAATTCAAGCATGTTAGAAATAGAATTATCAACAAATTAAACATGCTATCACGAAAATATCACAAGATCTAACTACGACATGTGGATTATTACTTAATTACCAATTTTTTTGCAGGGGCGGATTCAGCATATATTATAGGGAGAACCCCCGTGTATTTGTGCGGATTCTATATTTGTATTGAAAAATTTAATAAAAATATAAGAAATACGATTTGGAGAATTCATTAATAAAGTGTGTTATTGGTTCAGTGGCAAAGAAGGAACTCTTAAAGCTTTGTCTCTTTTGGTCAAGGGTTCGAATCCTTGGTCACCTATAGGTTTTTGTTTTGTCTCTTTATATTTTTTAATTTGAAATGGGTTGGAACCCACAACCATCAAATCTTGGATCCGCCTCTCATTTTTTGTACAATCCCTAACGATCATGTTCTATTAGACTGCTATTTGACTTAATATTCTTGTCACTGCTCCCCTTTTAATATAACATACTGAATCTGAATATTAATTCTTAATCATTTTAAAATAATTTTTTTATATATATTATTGATCATTTGTCCTATTGACTGAAATTCTTTCATTATTCAAACTATATTTTAATATTTTCGAGTTTAATTTAAATAATCATCAATCTGATGGTATCCTTGTGGCTCTGACCTCAAGACCAGTAGCATCGCTAATCCTTCGTATGAATTCATGATAAAAAGATATTTGATAGAACATTCCGATAAGATCAATATTTTTCTAGAGAAAGATAATTCCTCTTCATTTTTTCCAATAAGCAAGAGTATAAGGCTAACGTCATGTCCATTAAGCAGTTGAACTGAGAGCACAGGCTTCTATAAACCAGCAGAAAATAACTGATATGAATTTGATATATCAATGGATAATATTTTGTTCTTGAAGTCATCCTTGTAAATTTTCTTACCTAGCTGCACCAATCCCAATTGTCTCTCTACCTCCACAAGATAGAGGCACGATTTGCGTATACTCTACCCTCCCTATACCCCACTTGTGGGATCACATTGAATATGTTATTGTTTGTTTGAAAATATTATATTGTTGTGTGATAACTTGGGTGTCCTTGAACGGCATCAACCTCATACATCACTGAAATTGATCCAAGGCGATTGGTAGTATTTCACCATATTAACCTAATTTGCCCCATTAGTTTTCAAAGGAAAATTACTTCCCTCACCATTTGACACGCTCCTTCCTAAATCAGAATCACCAAACACACACTACACCGTTCTGCTTGTCGTGTCCACAATTTGTACTATTAAACTGAAGAAGAAGAGCCTTTGAATGGGATTTGACCTGAAGCTGTCTTTTTGCAAAAGCATGTTATTTTTACCCAAAAAACACATAGTTACAATCCATCTCTATTATAGTTTATTGTTATTTGAATAGGGTTACGAAAAATGGTAATAACTTTTTTAAAAACAAATAAATTAATCCCTATTTCATGTTTTTTTCTTAAACTACTGATTTATCATGTGCCTTTTCTTTGCCGAACTATCATATCAAAATTTGAGGGGGAAATAGAACAAATTAAGAATAAAAATTTAATTAGAAATAGAACTAAAGATTGATTTCTAGAACTTAATTGTACCTTTTTAATCAATACATGAAGAATGGCTGAATTTGTTACATGGCACATGGCTGACTTGCAAACAAAATCAGTTGCATTCTTCTAATTCCGTATTGATACTTATGGTACCTGAAAAGAAAACATAGTAGAAGCAGAGTTCATGAAAAACATAACAACAACTTTCAAAAAATCACATCAACATCCGCATTGCAAGTTTTTCTTTGAAATATTTTTGCAAAGACTCAACGATGCGAAAAACTAAGGTATGGCTTCTCGCCATCTAGAAGGTGCTACAACCACATAAACACAAACCATCTATTTTCCATTGCATCTTGATAATGGATACGTTGTTAATGACGTCGGATTTTATAGCTATATTTTGCAATAAACGTTTGATCTAATTATGTGTACTCCAATATTTTCAAATTAATCTATATATACATGTGGGTTTTTAATTGATAATTCTCTGTGACGAGGGGGTGAATTTGAATATTTTAAATTCAAATTCGGAGTTTATTTGAGTATATCTTTTTGCTCTTTTCAAGTGCCAAAGACTCCTAGTCTTAGTTGGAGGGACTTCTGTGTGTAGTTACAAAGAGTTTGTCGTTGACCACAAGTCCATAACTGTACATCTTGTGGTTTTCTAGCTTTTAATTTGAATTTCTGTTGCTATTTTCAAGTTGTAAAGACTCCTAGTCATATCAATTTTACTTGTTTAATTTTGTTCTTTTACTTTTTATTAAAAGAAACTAAAATACAGAGAAAAATAAACGGATCCTTTTCAATGTCGTGTATATATGTTTGTTGTTTTAAGAACATTTATTTGGAAATTCAATTACTTTTAGTCTTAATTCTATTATTTTTATTGATTAATTGGAATCTTTTTTTATCCAAATTAGAAAAGCTTCTTTAACTTTTTAGTCAGTTTGTTCTAAAATAGCCAAGTGACTTTTTATTAGCTTTCCACTTAGCTTAACAACATTGTAAATTTACTACTCTTGTTTAAAAATAGCCAAGTGGCTTTCTAATGATTCTTCTAACATTAAATTTTAAAGATTTAGACAAAAGACTATGTGATGAATATAAATATTAAATAACCCGTTTAATATAGTACTACTAAATTTTAGTTTTGATAAATGAATTTTTTAAGATTAGATAAGATCGATACATTTGAGCTTAGATAAGCTTTGTTGGTGATAATTTGGTTTTTATCTTTTTATTAAGATTCAAACTCATATTCAACTAGTGTTAGCTTTCAGGATTAATCAAAGGAAACTACTGCTTTGAGAAACTGTACAAACTTACAAAGGATAGGAGAATGACCAATGTGGTTTAGGTTATTATAGTAAAAACCTAAACAGGGAAAAAGCAAATTAAAAAAAAAAAAAAAACCTTGAAAAAAATATCTTACAAAGAAAATCGAGTCCATTTCTACATAATTTTCTTCTACATGATTTAGCGGCTTGATTACTATATTCATCCGTTTGATTATCTTCTTCAGCCGACTTTAGAAGAGGCTTGTCTCCATGACCTCAGGATTTCTCTTACTCGAAGCATTACTTGATTTTTTTGAATTGCTCTTTGCCTTCAAAGAAAATTTTAAACAATGAATCTAATATTATATACCAAACATTATTTTGAATTACTTTTAAAAAAAAGAGTGAAAATTCTATGAACAAACGGGAGTTATAGTATACCAAATCCAAAATAGCAACAAAAATATTAGAATATCTTAAGGTGAAGAGACAAAGAGTTGAATAGCCTCACCAGAAAAAGCTTACAGATAGTTAAATAAAAATAATTAGTATTTTCATAGAAAAGAATTATTTGCTTACCTTCTCATCTCAGAAACCTCCAACCTTCATAGTCATTAGTCTGGGGAAAATTTGATGTCTGAAAATAAGAAAAAGTTAAAAAGGATGAACATAGTATAATGACATTGAAACATACAATATGTGTAGGGAGAAAAATGCAAGGCAATAGGAGTCATTCCTAATCAACATAGAGTTGTCTACACTTGTTCTTTATCTTCATATTTAAATGTAGTATTTGGTAATTAAAGAGCTTTAATGAATTTAAATGCGATATAAATTACAAGTGAGGGAGCAAATAATGGGAGTTAATACTCAAAAATAGAGGAAGACTCCAGGCATTTCCATAAAGAAGAAAACTATTATTGGAAAAGTAATTTCTTTATGGTTGCATTATATCATGTTTAACGTATTTTGCTATATTAACATTGTGAATGTTGATCATTAATTATTAAATTTTTTATTAGAAAAATGAGGTCATTGATTAAACATTTAATACATATGTTTATTGCATTTACAAGTTAATATTCATTTCGTATGTAATGCTCATGCTATTGACTCTTCATCTTCTTAAGTTATTACTACAATTCCTTTTTTCAAACTTGTTTTTATATGGGCTTTTAAATATAGTTAATGATAAAAATGATGGAGAAAATGTCAAAAAAATAGAAAAAAGATAAATGTCAATGGAGGTCATTGAGATGTGCCACATAGGATTGTCTATTCCTAGCTTTATATGATATATATATTTTTTAAGTTTGTTATTCAAATTCAAAAATGTTATTATAATTCTCATTAACTTTGTCTTAAAATTGCCAAGTGACTTGTTATTAGCTTGCTACTTAGCTTAACTACATTGCTTATACCTCTCCTATTATATATATATATATATATATATATATATATATATATATATATATATATATATATATATAGATATAAATTACATGCTGTGAGGCCCATGATATACAGTCTCTTAACAGAAGTGGAAGGTCAAATTATGATTACTGTGGATTGTTTTTAGAAACTAGCACAAATAGGTCAAGAACGACATTTTCTGATGAAGAAATATGAGACCTTTGAGGAAACATTACATTTCTAATAGTTAAGTACTTAAGAAATTGAGCACAATATGTCAACTTCAAATATAATATTTCAAGAGAGGCAAACTTACCAAATCCATCGAAATTACAAGACAACAAAAAGTTTTCCAAATTAATAATTATATACTGATAAGAGAGAATGAGAGCTTTTGTAATCCTCACGGAGCTATACTTGTCACTTAGAGCCCGTTTGGATTGGCTTATAAGTTGCATATAAGTTGCTTATAAGCTGTTTTCAGCTTTTTTGAGTGTTTGACTGACCAGCTTAAAGTCATTTTGTGCTTAAAATAAGCTCAAAAAAAATAATTAGGCCCATTTGACTTAGATTATCTAAAGCAACTTATAAGCTGCAAACAGCTTATAAGCCAAAATAAATAAATTAAACTACCCAACTTATTTTTTTTAACTTATAAGCTGTTTGCAGCTTATAGGCATAAGTCCATCCAAACAGGCTCTTAGTAGAGTTTAAATACATTTACATTCTGCATTGAAGTAGTGACACATGTGACATGTCCAACTTTTAGAGTTTGAGTCCTTCTTTTGTGTTGCCCCTAATTTAGCTCCATATTGCTTATTTGCGCCTACGCAATTTGGTAAATAAGAGTTTGAGAGACCCAAATTCAGTCTCCGACCATTCTTGCGTCATAGATGTTTAGTCAAATCCATTTTTTTATTCCTCACGTGTCTTTTCTCTTGTGTCCCTAATTAAAGTTTTTATGATTTTACAAGTCCTCACACATTTAGATAAATTTTACTCTCTCTGTCTTAATTTGTTTGACACTTTTCATTTTTCGAGAGTTAAACTTCTTAATTTTGACTGTGTGTTTGAATATATAACTTTTAAATTTTTCGAAATAAAATTTACATATTTAAAAACTACGTAAAAAATACTATTAGTCACCATAATTATAATACAAAATATTTAAAAGATATATGAACAAATTACGGTCAAAGAACAGCTCGTTTGACTCTCGAAAGGCGAAAGGTGTCAAACAAATTGGGACGGAGGGAGTAAGAAGGCTTTTACATGTCACTAAAAATGATGATGTCATGGAAAAAATAATAGTGACCCCACAAAGCATACTCATACGTATTTGAGTCTTTCTTTCATGTGGAATAATTATTTAAACTTGTTTCAAATTATATTTTTCCTTAAGATTTTATTACAGACACAGACATGTAAGAATTATCATGTCATTCAGTTTCTGTTTTAATATAGGTTTAATTGTTGAATTAAAATATTCTTCTTATAATATTTTTTATTATTTAATGGTGTAATTACAATTTATCAATTGTTGTTTTAAATTTATTCGTCCGATTAAACCTAATTTTTTTAATTTTCTCCTTTGATGTTGTGTCATATATACTAGCAAACATTAATAATAGACAAAGATTTCACTTTAGGCAGGATTAAGTTGTGAATTAAAAGAATAAGCAAAAACAACTTATATCATTGTGAAATACCTTAAAAATGTATCGACAATGTAAATTATAGTCCTTCCATTTCAATCGAAAATGAATTCCGACGTACGTAATTAATTAATCTAATTTATGTGCGCACAATTTGAACATAAAGTTTACCTTGTCAATGACTATATTAAAAGAGGAAAGATAAAATATTATTCTCATATAATTATGAAAATGTTTGAAAAAAATTACAAGTTAAAGAAAATATAACTTGATCTCCAAATAGTAATAATACTGAACAATTGCAAAAAGTATATTTTCACCTTTTTAATATTAAAATATTTTGCAAAATATGGGATAATCAATAATAATTTAGGACATTCCCCGCCCCATCGAGAAATAGAACTGACTAATCCTAAGTCAAAGGGTCGAGAAACTCAACGCCACTATTCTTGAACAACTTGGAGCCGGGCCTTCTTTTCGCACAAAATAATTAGTTCAACATGAAAATGTTATTATAATGCAGATTTTATAAAAATGTTCATTAAATTAAGAAAAAGGAAAGAAACGTTATTTCTTAACGTGCATCGTTTGGAAGGAAAAAAAAAAGCTTAAAATAAGAAAAATTTCATTTCATTGACTTTCAGTATTTTTTGTGTAGTTTAGTTTAAAAGAACATTTACAAAAGTATCTTATAATATCAAGGCTTTTAATTATTTATCTTTCATCATACTACAAGTTGAATATTATAATATCCTTTTGCAAAAAAAATAAGTTTGCCAATAAGGGGTCCATTCATAAAAACAATGAAAAGCTCCATTTGAATTATCGGAGACTATAATCTCAAAAAAAAAAAAATCAGTAAAATAGAAATTATAAGAGCTTTCATTTTTTTAAAATGTAATGTATAAACTAAAAAAATGTTTTAACTTTAACTTTCAAATACCTTTTTGTATTTTAATAACTTAAAAGTTTTTAAATAGTATCAAACTGATGTTACAAAAACAAAAAAACAAGAGCAGAAAAAATAAAATCCAAATGACACAAGTTAACAAAGATAAACGGAAATGTCAACACAGTAAAGTTGAAAAGGCTAGAAAACAAGAACTCTTTTTTTTTTTTTTTTTTTTTTTTTTTTTTTTTTTTGGAGTAAACCACACAAATTTTTGAAATCCAAATTAAAGTTGCCGCTGATCACATATTTGTCACTGCAAAATGGTGAAAAATCAATGACCCATAAGCTGCTCATCTCCACCACGGTACCATCCTAGAAATATGACAATCCTCTCTGAGAGCTGCGCATCAGTTTCTTAAATTTAAGTAGAAGCCTTGATAGATTATGTAAATATTAGTTAGAATATTTTGTAGTCTACTATTTTAGGTTAGAATATTTTGTATATTTTGTAATCTCCTGTTTTAGGTCAGAATATTTTGTATATTAACCAATTCAAGGAATGAAAGGAGACACGGAAAATATTTCCTACATGGTATCAGATTAGGGTTTCTTTCTTCTTCCTCCTTCCGCTACGCCCTAGTCCCTCTTTCTTCTTCCTCTTTCCGTCGCCCTTTTTTTTTTTTTTTTTTCTCCGCCATGGCCGACGCCACTACTACTCCAGCAAAGCCCTCGTTCCACCCGGCTCTCGCGGTCTCCAATATCAAGAATCACATCTCTGTTACTCTTGAGATGGAGAACTCACAATATGGAACATAGGCCGAGCTTTTCAAAATTCATGCTCGTTCTCACAAGGTCCTTCATCACATCATTCCTCCACCTCAAGGTAAGGAGAAGCCGGCTCCCAAAACTGATGAGGAAGTCGAATTATGGACGACCATTGACGCCACCGTGCTTCAATGGATATATTCGACAATTTCGAATGATCTGTTAAACACCATCATCGAACTAGACACTACTGCCATGGACGCTTGGGTTCGCTTGCGTGATATATTCCAAGATCATCAAACCTCTCGTACTGTGACTCTCGAACAAGAATTCACGACGACTCGTATGGAGGATTTTCCCAATGCCTCTGCCTATTGTCAACGTCTAAAGAGCCTTGCGGATCAATTGAAAAACGTCGGGGCTCCCGTGACGAATAGCCGCCTTAAACTTCAACTGGTTTCGGGTCTCACTGAAGCGTACAAAGGGGTTGGGACACAAATTCGCCATGCAAAGCCGCTCCCCCTATTCACAGAGGCTCGGTCTTCCCTTGGTTTGGAAGAACGTGAACTTGCGGCAATGGTGTCTCACGGGTCTGGTTCGGCTATGGTAGTCACGGTCGACGACGCGCCACTGCCCTCGGACAACACAAGCTCACGTCGAGGGAAACCCAAAAATTCCCGCGGCCAAAATTCTGGAACTGGCCGTAAGGGAGGCTCTGGCCGCGGCTCAGGCGGCGGAAAATTCACCGGCGGACGCGGTGGTTCAGCCTGTAGCAGTGGCGGTCAGCAGCTAGCGGGCTCCCCTTCGCAGCAGTGGACTGTCGGCCAGTTTGTTCACTGGCAGTGGGTCCCGCAGCCTCGCTGGGCTGCTCCTCCCCCCTGCCCGTACCTGACGACCTCTTGGGCTCGTCCCCCGCCAGTCCCACCACGGCAGCAGTGTAGCATCCCCTTTGGGAGGACACCATTACGAAACAAAAGTCAATTTTACACTTACACCGTTTAGAAGGAACTTATGCCGAAAGATATTCACAAATATATTTAATAGCGGAAAAAGGCCCATGCGGAAAAATTTGGAAGTACGGCATTTTTTTTTTTGTGCGCTCCAAAAAAAAATTTCTTAGATGAAATACAATAGTAGAGCATCATTTTAAAATGGTAATTCCCTTCTCAAATAGTCAACACATTTAAGAAATTTCGTTTTGAAATTTTATTTCCAAATCAACACCATTACGGGTCCATAAGATGCGCAAAATTCAAACTAGTGATTTTTACAAAACTATTATCATCCTTTGTAAATAATTACAAGACAAAATACAAATTCAGTATATGACATGACTTGGGTTAAAAACACATCCTAAAATAGCAGAACCAGTCACCAAGTTTAAGTTACAAGCACATGGTCTTGTTTTCCACAAGCCTTCGAAATTTCATACATAAGTGCCACACATGTATCATGTACAAGTCCCCAAAAATTTACAAAAACTAGATGCATATGCAGATGTGATCTTCACAAGGGCTCTCAAAAAGTCTACTCCAAATGGCCATCTTCATACCTCATCTCGCGCATTACCTACGATAGAAAACAACTATCTCTAAGCATAAAGCTTAGTGGTGTATAAACTTTGGGCTTGGAGCCATTAAATTCTCCAATTCCCTTGTTCTCCGTAGGTGACTCAATAAGGTAACAATAAGCCCAAGTGCACAAGTATATCAAAGTATCGAATACAAACCTTGGAGAGTTTCAAAATATCATTACTAATATACTAAGGCTCAAGTATCAAGAAAGCTTATAATTCAATTCAAGAGAATTTGTCAAATAACCAATTTCGCCCAATATGCACGTCATGCCATCACACTAAGCACAATCAATATCAAGACGGGCCGAAGCCCCGAAATCAAGAAGGACCGAAGCCCATATCAAGAAGGGTCGTCACCCAATATCAAGAGAATCAAGAACCATGTTGAAAGTGGCTTTCCACTCGTACTCGAAAATGGACGAAAATCCATCGTCAAGACGAAATGTAAATCCAAAGTCAAGATGGGCAAGATCCGAATCGAGGGGCATGCCAATATCGATGACTAGTCACCATAACGAGAAGGACAAAGTCCCAACAAGAATGCAAAATGATCAAGCA
This sequence comes from Lycium barbarum, assembly GCF_019175385.1. Lineage (NCBI taxonomy): Eukaryota > Viridiplantae > Streptophyta > Magnoliopsida > Solanales > Solanaceae > Lycium > Lycium barbarum. The sequence goes on along the minus strand of NC_083344.1, from coordinate 113,499,336 downwards.
ATTCGTACAAGTGGGCGACTTAGCAAAAGTTTTGCAATACTTGAGACAATAACCATACAATAATATAAGATAAAGAGTAAAGAAATAACTCATCAAGATACTTCAAAATTCCAAAAAAATAAAGATATTTTAAGTTCAAGTTTATACACAAACCTTGGCGTTTTACCACACAACAAGTTCTACCACAACTCGAGGAGTTCAAATCATCTACGCCATAGACCAACCAAAGTCCACTTCGTCAAATAATTCCTCTTAGCTTGTACAAGAGCATATATACCTTAAATACACAATCAAATATCTACTTAAGTTCAAAAGTCCCAGCACATCACAACTAAACACGAAATCAACGAAAATCAGCCCAAACTATCAAAACAGAAATTCTGGACAGCGCTATTGTCTTGTATCGTTGCTCAGTTTCGAAGGGGTAAATGGAAAAACTGGAATTTGTGTCCTCAATGAAAGTTGTAGATATATGTCTTAGGGTCTCATAGAAATTCGAATCACCCATACATCAATTTTGTAAAAAACGATATGCTCAAAATACTAACAGCAGTCCATGTAGAATGTTCAAAACAGAAATCTGGACAGCACCTCCCCCTGCACTTCATCACCCCTTTTCGAGTAGCTAAAAGCAAAACTGGGTTTTACAGCCTTGATGAAAGTTTTAGGTCTATGAAATAGATTTCCAGAACATCTTGAATCACTCAAAACGGAGCTGTATACAAGGAGTTATGCTAAAAACACTAACAGCAGTCCCAATCCAAAAACGGGTTTGTATACAATATCTTCATACACTTTATTCTCCCAAATTCAAGAACAACAACTTATCAACAACATCAGTAACAACATCAACAATTATTATAAATCACAACTCCATTAATTCCACCCATTTAAATCCAACAAAACAGCCCCCAATCCATAAATTGCAATAAGGCAACAAACGAGTTTATAATGCTATTTTCTCCGTTCTAATCCGTTAAAACTCCAAATAAACACTTTAATAACATAAAATAAATCTTATACATACCTTAGCAGTAGCTCAACCACGAAAATATCCTTCCCCAAGGTCAATATTTAGCTTTAAATGACGATGACAACTCGTACTACACTTTTCTCTTCACGAGCTTTGGGATTCGGAGCTCAGATTTTGATCAAATCTTGATTTTTTTCTCTCTACTATCTTCTCTCTCTTTCTCTAGGAGGTTCTGGACATTTCTTGGTCTGGAAATGAAGAAGGGAGCTGAAAATATCCCTTAATGGGCTAAGGAGTTGGGCCTGACCCGACTTGGAATCGGGTTGGGCCGAATTTTACTGTCCAGCTTGACCTTCCTGCATTAAAATGTCCATAACTCTTTATCCAGATGTCACCTGTAAGCCCATAATATATGGTTGGAAAGTTATTTCAATTATCTACAACTTTAATTTTATGAGTTTTCCCAAATTCCCAAATTCGGATGGGGTTACAACCTCCCGAAGTCAGATCACCCGAAACATAACTAAATTTTTTTTTTCTTCTAAATTTTTTTTTGAAGTGTTACTTTCAAAAAAAGAAAATTTTGGGGTGTTACAAGCAGGGTATATTGGGCCCTCCTCCAGCCCAGCAGCTCTACACGGCAGCAGTGGCCCCTCATGGGTCATATGTTTCAACCGACATTGAGTCCGCAATGCACACCATGACCTTGAACCCGCCTGATCAAAATTGGTACATGGATACCGGGGCCACTTCTCATATGACATCCTCGGACGGTAATCTCTCGTCTTATTTTAATTTGAGCAATCAAAATAATGGTATTGTTGTGGGAAATGGTCATTCGATTCCAATTCGTGGTTGTGGTTATACTAGTTTGCCTCCCCCAAATCCCCTATTATCCTTGCGGAATGTCTTACATGCGCCTAAACTCATTAAGAATTTAATTTCAGTACGAAAGTTTACTACTGATAATTTTGTGGCTGTTGAATTTGATCCATATGGGTTTTCTGTGAAGGATTTTCAGACGGGGATGACACTAATGCGGTGTGATAGTCGGGGAGATCTTTATCCAGTCACCACCATCAAATATCCAACCACCACTCCATCAACCTTTGCGGCGTTGTTCTCTCCTTTTTGGCATGATCATTTGGGTCATTCAGGAAATTCTATCTTAGATTGTCTTAGGCTTAATAAAAGCATTGAATGTAATAAATCTAGTCAATTTAGTATTTGTCGTGGTAAACACATTAAGTTGCCGTTTGATTCTTCTATTTTCGAAACTTTGATGCCATTTGATGTTATTCATAGTGATTTGTGGACCTCTCCCGTGTTAAGTTCATTGGGTCATCGATATTATGTTCTTTTTTTGGATGATTTTTTGAAGTTTTTATGGACTTTTCCTTTGGCTAAGAAATCCGACGTCTATGCGAAATTCTTAGTTTTAAAAACCCACATTCATACCCAATTTGTACGTCATATTAAAAAATGTCCAATGTGATAATGGGAGGGAATATGATAATGGTCAATTCGGGAAATTTTGTGAGTCTAATGGGATGTCATTTCGTCTTTCTTGTCCACATACGTCATCACAAAATGGGAAAGTCGAAAGAAAAATCCGTTCTATCAATAATATCACTCGGACTCTCCTTGCTCATGCTTCTCTTCCCCCTTCGTTTTGGCATCACGCCTTACAAAGGGCAACATATCTTCTTAATATTTTACCAAGTAAATTATTAGGTCACGTTTCTCCTCTTCAAGTGCTATACCAAAGAAAGCCATCTTACTCTCATCTTCGGGTTTTTGGGTGTTTATGCTATCCCCTCTTTCCTTCTCCGACTATCCACAAATTGCAAGCCCGGTCTACACCGTGTGTATTTTTGGGGTATCCTTCGAATCATAGAGGGTATAAGTGTTATAATTTATCGTCCCACAAAATCATTATTTCTCGTCACGTGATTTTTGATGAGAATGTTTTCCTATTTTCCAATTTACATTCTCCCACTTCAACTACTTATGATTTTTTGGATGATGGGATTTCCCCATTTTGGTTGCATCATATGACTTCTACTACGAATAGTCGGCTCAGCCCCCCCCCCACGCTGCTCCCGTGACACAGCTGATTACCCCCCCTCCCACCGTGGCTCCTACTGCCACCTCCCCTCCGTCGGCAGTGCCTCCGCCAGCCGCCTCCCCTGCCGCACCTACCCCTCTCCCCTCTGCCTTGGGCCAACAGCCCTCGGCTCCATCTCCCCACCCGCACAAACATCACCCCAGCCACCCCAATCTACCAATCCGCCCTGAATGGTGACCCGGAGTCAACATGGTATTTTTAAGCCAAAATGTATGTTTAACTTGAATACCATGGTTACAAAATCCCCTCTCCCTCGTAACCCTGTGACCGCCCTTCGTGACCCGAATTGGAAAATGGCTATGGATGATGAATTTGTTGCTCTTATTAAAAATAAGACATGGGAGTTGGTACCCCGTCCACCTAATGTGATTGTTATTCGTTCTATGTGTATTTTCACTCATAAAGAAAAGTCTAATGGTGATTTTGAGAGGCATAAAGCCCGTCTTGTAGGTGATGGAAAGACTCAACAGGTTGGCATTGATTGTGGTGAGACTTCAGTCCGGTGGTCAAGCCGGCTACGATTCGTACCGTTCTCAATCTTTCATTATCAAAGAAGTGGCCTATACATCAGCTAGATGTCAAGAATGCTTTCTTACACGGTGAGCTTAAGGAAACAGTGTATATGCACTAACCTCTGGGTTTCAGAGATCCCACTCATCCGGATTATGTATGTTTACTCCGTAAGTCCTTATATGGACTTAAGCAGGCCCCGAGGGCATGGTACAAGCGTTTTGCAGATTATGTCTCTTCTCTTGGTTTTTCAAACAGCAGATCTGACAATTCTTTGTTCATCTACAAAAAGGGGTCCGATATGGCATACATTTTACTTTATGTTGATGATATTATTCTTACTGCTTCCTCAGATTCTCTCCGATGCTCCATTATGGCTCTCCTTGCCTCGGAATTTGCTATGAAGGATCTGGGTCCTTTGAATTATTTCCTTGGCATTCATGTCACTCGCCAAAAAGATGGCCTGTTTCTGTCGCAACGCAAGTATGCTGAAGAAATCATTGATCAAGCTGGGATGTCTTCTTGTAAGGCTACTTCTACTCCGGTTTATACCAAACCGAAAGTGAGCAGCACATCGGGTGCTCCATCTGATGACTCGACTCACTATCGCAGTCTCGCAGGTGCACTTCAGTATCTTACTTTCACGAGGTCGGATATCTCTTATGCTGTTCAACAGGTATGCTTACACATGCATGCACCGCGAGAGGTTCATATGTATGCTCTTAAGCGTATCATCCGTTACATTCAGGGTACACTTGACTATGGTTTACATCTTTATCCATTCTCAGTTACTGACCTCCTTTCCTACACTGATGCGGATTGGGGGGGCTGCCCTGACACACGTCGGTCAACGTCTGGTTATTGTGTCTTCCGTGGAGATAACTTGATATCGTGGTCTTCGAAACGCCAACCTACCCTCTCTCGTTCGAGTGCTGAGGCGGAGTATAGGGGGGTTGCTAATGTTGTCTCCGAGTCATACTGGCTGCAATCTTCTGTTCGAATTACATTGTCCTATTCATAAGACTACTATGGTGTATTGTGACAATGTGAGTGTCATTTACCTTTTGGGAAATCCAGTGCAACATCAGCGCACCAAACACATTGAAATGGACATTCACTTTGTTCGTGAAAAGGTTGCGCGAGGACAGGTTCGTGTCCTTCATGTTCCATCCCGTTATCAGATTGCCGATATTTTCACCAAGGGACTACCACAAGTCCTATTTGAAGATTTTCGGGACAGTCTCAGCGTTCGTAAACCTCCCGTTTCGACTGCGGGGGTGTGATAGATTATGTAAATATTAGTTAGAATATTTTGTAGTCTACTATTTTAGGTTAGAATATTTTGTATATTTTGTAATCTCCTATTTTAGGTCAGAATATTTTGTATATTAACCAATTCAAGGAATGAAAGGAGACACGAAAAATATTTCCTACAGCCTTTGTCGTTATATATTTCTTCACCCTAAAGTTGCAGAATACAGTATTCGAAATAATGAAATTGAAAGAAGTGAAAATATGTACCTCAGGCCTGACTCAACCTCAAGGGTTTGAAAAAAGGACGGAGGACATTCTTGTAGTCAGGATGGTCCCATGCCAAAGAAACCCAGTCTGTAAGATTCATTTTGATAGCTTGAAGAGCTAGAGGAGCTGATGGCTGCCGTTTAGAAGAGGAAGAGTTAATGGAAGTCTCTTCAGCTTCTAACAATTCCAAACTGTTATACTCTGAATAGAACCACAAGTCATTCTTCCGTTGTATATGCTCTTCAGTTTTGGTAACCCAATTAAAGAAACAGTTTGTAACTTTGGTAAAACAACCTCATCATCCTTGATGCTTCTGCTTTCATTTGAAGGAAAAGGAGACGATGATGAGGCTGAGCTTGCGCACTGCTTTGCTTGTTCTTCTTCATCCTCTGTTATTATCTCTTCCATTCCCGAGCAGAATGCCACATCTATTTCCGTCAGATTTAGGAGGTATTGCAGCAACCACCTAGGGATTAGCTTCTTCATTTTATTGCACCCACAAACATAAAGCTTGCAGAGATGGGAAAAGGTTCCAACTGGAGGCAAAGCTTCTCCTAACTCCAACTTAACAAGACCACTGAATTCCTCTAAGGAAACCAAGGTCAATCTCTCAAGACTCGAGAAGGGGCTGCAAGTAGACGTCAGTTCATGATCTCCCATCATTCTTTCACCCATTGAGCTACAATTAGATAACGTCATTAATAACTCTATACCTTTGCATCTAATAATTTGAATTGCTCTCAAGTCTTTGGACTGAGTCAGAGATGGAACAGCATCTAACAACCTATTGCCCAAGGTGAGAATATCACAGTGGTCAATTACTAACTCTTGAGTCTCTAGTGGTAGAAGAGTCACATCTCGCTCTTCTTCTATTTTATCATAGTATAGCATCTCTACATTGTCCCCGGTGAGAACCAGGTCCCTTAGAATCACTTCATTATCACAACAAATAAAATCGGAACCCAAACGGGGAGATTGTGTCGGATCTAAAGCAATTTGAAAGAAACTCGGCGTCCTGCAAGACTGCCGATGTTTGACAAATCCATTGAAACTACAAACATCAACAAACACCCCGTGAAATACCTCTAGTTGTCTCATCCCCCTTAAATCTTCTACTCATACAGCAAAAGGAATCGAGAGGGAATGAAGATTAAAGAGCCTAGCTAAAATACCTACAGCTGGTGTCTTAAATAATTTCTCCCTTGTTCTCATGTCCAGGCAACTTAAATTAACCAAGCTTGCTAAGCCTTGGGGCACCTCCTTGATGTTTGTGTCAAAAAGGTCCAATTCAGTAAGGTTCTTGAGCTTGTCCAACGGCGGCAGAAATCTAAGTTCTGTACAACGTCGCAGCAGCAATGCAGGGAGACTTACTAAATTTGACACCGAACTAGGCAGCTGTTGTATTGTGGTGTAGCTTAGATCCAGAACACATAGACCAGGCATCTGCACCAAAAAAGGATCTACAACTTGACTCAAACTACGATTTCCTCGCAATGAAAAAGTTGTAAGCCGAGGACGTACATTGGATAAGGGCTGTGAAATTTCCTTTATATCATTTTCCATCAAAGAAACCTTGTCCAAGTCCTCTGACCATTCTTGCTCCCCTGGTATTTCACGCAATTGTGCTCCCGCTTTCACCATCCACTTAAATTCATCTCTTGCAATATGCAGTGCCATCTGTCTCACCAAATCATGCATCCTCACACATGTTCTTTCTCCTCTACGATTCAAAACACTTTCTAATAAGCACGCCCTTTCCAGTTTGTTCAACACTGCATGACCTTGGTCAAATTCTGCTGCCCTGCTGTTCCTCCTGACTAGCAATCCTTCAACAATAAAAAGGCGAATCAATTCATCTCTCTCAATTTGAAAGTCTTCAGGGTATAAGCAGCAATAAAGAAAACACTTCTGTAATCTTGGCTTCCTCAACCGATTATAGCTAAAGCGGAGAACGGAAAACACTTCGTTATTCATATTCTCCATTTGCATACAAGATTCTGTGAATTCTTCAAATGCGTCCCTCCACTCAAAAACATCATTCACTCCTCTCATACTTGCAGCCATAGTTATTATTCCCAGTGGCAATCCATCACATTTCTTTGTCATTTTCTTTGCTATTTCTTCTATTTCTATTGGGAGATCTCCACAGTGACCAAGTGTCTCCACAAATAATTCCCAAGATTCAGTCACTGAAAGAATTGCTACTTTTACTTTCATTTGGCAGCCAATCCTTTCACACACGTCAACTGATCGGCTAGTTATAATCAGTTTGCCTCCACCAATTTCCAAAGGGATTCCTACCTGCTTTACATCAAAATGGTTCCATACATCATCCAATATGAGCACAAAGCTTTTAATCCTCATCAATCTTTGGCACAAACTGGCTGCCCTTTTCTTATCGTCATCCTCAGCTGAAAGATCTAGTCTCAACATCTTAGCAATCTGACTCTACAGTTTAGTAATGCTAAAATCCTGTGATACAGTGACCCAATAAACATTACCTGTGAATCTTGAATCTTTGAGAAGATGGTTATGGATATGTGTTGCAAGAGTGGTTTCACCCACACCACCCATCCCCCAAATGCCAATACTTGAAACTTCACTCAAAGAGTACTCTACCACCTCCTTTAGACTCGCTCAAATGCTTTGCCTTTCAAGTTTGTTGTCACCAAAGGCTGCACTTTTACTTCATTCAAATTAAGTAAAATCCCCTCAGAAGATATACCTTGCTCTAGGAGATCTTCCAATTCTTTATGAATTTTATCAGCACGATCTGATAACCATATGCCTGCAATTTTGCAACTGTGTTCTACTTGTTGCTCAAAGGATGCAAACTTATTCTCTAGTATTTGTACACTGTTCAACCAATTATCAACCTCTCGCTTCCTCCCTTTACTTGAATGAAGTTTTGCTTCTTCTGTTGCATCCATGACATCATCCCTTCGACTGATCAATACTTCCATCCTTCTTTTTATTGTTCTCATTTTTACTTTGAGTTTCGCGGGTGGATCCCATAGGTTTTCTTTGAAGAATTTTAATATATCAATCCACATGATCAGATGATCTAACAAAACAAAACCAGCAAGAGTTTATTAGTACTTCAACCATTAGGCGTTGATGACAATGGTGGTGGGGAGAGAGACACGGAGGAAAGACCAAGTAGTGGCGCAAAGAGAGAAAAGAGGAGTAAAAATACGGAAAAGGGCCAAATATACCCCTCTCCTCTACTTTGCTTTATGTTGAACTTTGTCCCTCGAAAATCTGCAGGTGCAACTGTTGGATACTTGAAATTGAGAATTGATTTAAGAACTGGGTAAAAAAAAAAAAAAATCGAACTACAACTCTTGGGTTCTTAAGGTATCGCAAGTTGGGACAATAATTGTCCAAGTGTTGGAATTATTCTACTAAAGTTGATTGGGTCTGTTTAGTTGAGCTAAAATCTTAAATTAACCACTGAGCTGTTGGGTTCCTTGGTGAATGGGATTTTATTTTTTATTTTTTAAAAAGAACCTGGAATTGGAATTGGAACTTTGGAATTGCAAATTTTCAGTTCTTGTTGTGTTACAAATTCTATTACATGAGCAACAATGAGTTCATTCACTGCTCTTGTTCCTCTTATATAGAACAAACCCATTCCTTACGATGCATGTGGAGAGAAAATCAGTTTTGGGTTTTATTCGGATAATATTGGGGGAGGGGGTGGGGGGGGGGGGGTTAGTTTGTAGGTTGGGTTGTTTAATTGATGGACGGCAGGGTATAAACAGCCACAAAATATAAAGGGGGACAAAGTTCAACAATAAAACAAAGCAGAGGGATATATTTAACCCTTTTCCGTTAATTAAAAAAGCCCACTCATCTAACTAATGAAACCAAAACTTAAAAACTGGAACACGCTAGCTTTTGGACAAGGAAAAGAGAGAGTGTGGGGATAGAAAGGGTTGAGCAAAGTAAATATTTGTGAATGTTACTGATTAACTTTTTAAGGGACAGCTTATTATATTGAATAAAATATTCTAGAGGTCATATGTTTTGACATCTAAATCATAACTTCAACGATATATATATATGATTGATTCATCTTTATGTATGCAACTGAGATTCTCACTTAATTAGAAAAGAAAATTTAATACGGATAAGCTATTTGTAAGTTCTAATTATAAGTATTTATGATATTCAAAATATAATACATATAATACTTATTTATCAATTATATAAACAAACTAATAGAAAAAGTAAGGGAATATTCTTTGGAGTTTATAGGTCAATTTTGAGGTAGTTTGGTGAAGATTAAAGTTTTGGTTGAAATTTTAGTTTGAAAATTGAAGAGGAAGAAGATTCGTATATAAAAGTTGTTAAAGAGATTCTAATAAGAATCAATATGATCAACTCTGTGCAATGAGAAGCGACAATAATTTTGTTGAATAGAAGTAGTGCTTGCTGAATCTTTCGCTTGACTTATTACAATTAGGATAACAGTATGGAGAAAAAGATTAAAATAAATAACTAAAACAACAAAAAAGGCTAATCAGTATAGTTATTGTCATTAATACTTTTTTATTCTCACTACTGTAATGTGCAGTCCCCTAACGTTGCGTAAATAAATTCTCGTTTAAAAGTTTTTGCACAGCTCTTGCCTGTGTATCGCAAAGCTTATATTTTGCATATGTCTCAAAAAGATGTCCAGCTTATTTAATAGAAAGGACTCCTTATTCAGCTCAATTTTGTGACTCAGGCTATTACTAAGATTAATTTCGTCAACGAACATGTGAAGTTAATTTTTTTCCAATAACATGGCACAAGCAATGGTGGATGAGTTATACTATAGTTATATATAGTTATAATGTAGATTCTAGTTACAAAATTTAGTTTAGGTACTTCAGTGTACACGAAATTTACCCCTTCAACAATTTACGGTTGTTCATCTTTATGTATGCAACTGATTGTCACTTAAGCAGGAAATCAAATAGAATAACAGTCAACTGATTCTTGTCACTAGAAATGAAACCACTGCCGAACTATATGCCAACTATTCATAAGAATCAAACTGTTTTCTTCTATTCAGTAGAGCTTCAACTACTAATAACAATCAGTATCTTCTAGCAGCTTTTTTTATTGGTTTGTCTTCTATTTTCCCCATATAGTTGCCGGATCAATTTGGTGAGATGAATATGCAAATAACAAACAAAAACTAGATCTAGTAATCTGTGGTAAAAATGACTGAATTTGCCCACCATATTACTTTATCATTGGAGTAAATACCCCCAAAAGGGTAGGATGAACACAATAGAGCAAAAGAGGAAACTTCAACCTAGATCTAAAGAAGCTTAAGTGTAATCTCTTCAGCACAGACATATATAGATAGATAGAGAGAAATGGTAAATATATGAGGCTACCTTCACGTCCTTGAAAGGCTAAATTATTTTCTGATCAGAGCAGGAACAAGAATAAACTTATAACGGTGAAACTTAGCTTTGCTACCTCTACTCTGCATGAACAAAAAATAGTTACCAATTCATTCATCAAAGGAAACTAATGTAATAGGCCAAATAATTAAATGATTGGGATCACAACAATTATTCACAAAGATTGGGATCACAACAATAACATCTACGTGTGGTGTGTGATGAGTTTCTTTCTCTTTTTCCTTTTTCGTATCCATTTCAGATTATTGGGCATGTAAAGGCCTTCTATCATAAAGGTATCAGTACTCTTGCGTTAACTATATTTAATATTATCAAGTTCATCTTCAATATCGGATCTACGATTTTTGTTCTTTTTTTAACACAAAAAATTGCTTCTGTACATCGATTTGAAGTTACTGAGGTTCCTTTTGATTAATCACTGAAACAGAGAAGCTTGATAACAGGAAATATGAGAGTGCAATTCCTAACTGAGTTTGATATTTCCTCCAGCTCCGACAATGTATAAGACTTGAAAGTCTATTTGGTGAAGGTTTGTAGAAGTTGTGTTGGTCTCTACAACTGAATGGCAACGTGCGTGAATATATGGCCTCAAGCCAATATCTTCTTTTTAAAAAAAATTATCCTTGTCTAATAAATGATGTGAAAATTTTTCTAGAAAGACTTCCACTTTATATTTTCCCATGGAAAGTTTGAGGAGAAATAAAAGAAATTAGGTCAAATATTCATCTTAGTTAATATGTTAAGTGATTTTCTTAGTTGGTGTGCGAAATTTCTAAAGATCACTTATTGTGGACAAGAAGGATTATAATTTTTTAAATTTAATTTGTTGTTCTTTCTCGAAAAGAATTAACTGAGAATCTACGTGGAGCCACATACATAATATATAACTCCAAGTTGGATAAAATCGTAATATTAGATACTTTTCCTAATCGGTGATAAAGTTGATCTTTACTAGAATACAAATGAAGAATTATAGTAGGAGCCTGTTTGGATGGGCTTATGCCTATAAGCTGCAAACAGCTTATAAGCTAAAAAAAATAAGTTGGGGTAGTCTAACTTTTTTTTTTTGGCTTATAAGCTGTTTTCAGCTTATAAGCTGCTTTAGATAATCTAAGTCAAATGGGCCTAATTATTTTTTTGAGCTTATTTTAAGCACAAAATGACTTTAAGCTGGCCAGCCAAACACTCAAAAAAACTGAAAACAGCTTATAAGCAACTTATATGCAACTTATAAGCCAATCCAAACGGGCTCTAGAGCTAGAAGATAAAGACGTAAAGTTACATAATTTAAAAAGAACACAAACATTTCACATTGGATAGCAATAAATGTCGGAAGGATCCAAGCCAATGTTGATTTTTAATAGTCTGTTTGGCCAAACTTTTGGTTAGCTAAAAATGCATTTTTTTTAATTTTAAAAAGTGCTTAGTTTAAAAAAGTGAGGTATTTATCCAAACTTTTAGAAGAAAATAAATACTTTTAAGGAGTAGCAAAAACTGTTTTTCAGAACCTAAAAAAATAGTTTTTCATCAAAAGCACTCTTTTGAAAATCACTTTTGAGAAAATACACTTAGAAACACATTTTAAAAGCTTGGTCAAACACTAACTGGTGCTCAAAAGTATTTTTTAAGTTAATTGGTCAAACACAAACATTCTTCTCACCAAAAGTACTTTTTTGAAAATCACATTTAAAAAGTACACTTCTCAAAATAAGTTAATATTAGAAGCTTGGCCAAACAAGCTATAACTTTACTATGCATGGGTGCAGAAGACCCGACTTTGGTTGTGAATAAAAATAGAGTTATATTGCTTTTTTTAGGCACCGTGATTCTTATAGACATGACTTATAAGTAAGAATCCAGATTGGCTTGAGCATTCAAGATTTTCAAATGTCTCTCGTCATGGTACCAAGAATTATGCATAAAAGGCACATCTCTATTGTGTTCTTCACTCCAGTAATCTATTTAAACCTTTTTCTTAATAAAAAAAATACATCTTTTGAACTATTTTTGATATGTTAACCTTCATTTTGGAGCTCTCATAACAATTCACTCTAGCTATTTTTTTTTGGTACTAAGGCTTCATTTGTTTTCATTAAGATTAAGAAGTCTGAATCTGAATGTACATATGAATGATTAAGATTAGGGGTGTCAAATTTGGCCCAAAAGGTGATGACCCACCCAATCCGCCCAAAATTTTATAGGTTGGGCTCAAGATAATTTCATATTGGGTTGATTTTAGGCCAACCCAACATAGTCAATTTTAAAGTGATCTCTAACTTAAGCTCAATACTAGCCCAATTCTAGCCCGTTTTTAAGATATACTAAAATTTGGGTTTATGGCTTGAGGTTTACTTTATTTGTTTTATGTATACACTTTTCTTGTATCATGTATCTTATAAGTTTGTGGTATGTTTAATATGAAAGGAAATATTTTTCACGAAAATATGTTTAATATGAAGGGAAATATTTTTCACAAAAAATGTTTTTCTCGAAAATATTTACCTCGGAAAATGTTTTCCTCAAAAATATTTTTCACAAAAAATCCGCGAAAATAATTTTCAACAAAAATAGTTTTCATCAAGTTGGGCGGGTCATGACCCAAACCATTTTTAGCCCATTTCAGCCCAAGTAACTTTTGGGCAAATGTTAGCCCAACCCATTTATTACCTCAGCCCATTTTGATTAGGCCAATTTCAGCCCAACCCGCCCATTTGACACCCCTAATTAAGATGTTGTCTCTAGATCTGAACACTGAATGAATAAGACTGTTTGTTTTTCAACATCCGAATGTGCATAACATATTTATTTAAACATAATAAATATACAATTCAAATAAAAAAGTAACTAAATAAAAATTTAATAAAATAAAAATATTATTTGACAAAAAAGTGAAACATTTATGTTCGCTAGTGATGGTGGGTGGGGTAGGGGTGGTAGGTGGGTGGTGGTGGTGTGGTGGGCTTGGGGTAGGGTGGTGTTGAGGGGGTGGTTGGGGGTAAGGGGTAAGGGGTGGGTGGTGGGGGGTTAGGATGGTGTTGGTGGTGAGTGGCAGGGGGTAGGGGAGGGTGGGGGTGGTAGGTGTTGTGGGTGGTGGTGGGAGGGTTGTGGGGTGGGGGGAGGGAGAGGGGTGGTGGTGGTAGGGTGAGTCGTGGTGGTGAGGAGGGTAGTTGGGGATAAGATAGGTGGGTGGTGATGGTGGGTGGATCGTTGGGGTGGGGTGGTAGTGGGGGTTTGGGTGGTGATGGTGGGTGGGTTGTTGGCATGGGGGTGGGTAGGTTGGGTTGGGGGTTGGGGTGATGTTGCTGGTGAGTGGGGCTGTAAGGTTGGGTGGTGGAGTGGAGTCGGTGGTAAAAATTATTCATAAAAAAAGTACCTCTTAATGATATTCAGACTTTGTTCAAGATCTTAATGATTAAGACCTATTCAGATTAAATAAGTTGTTAGATCTTAATGTAAACAAATGCACTTAAGGGTATAACGTCTGAACCATTCAGATTCAGACCTCCATTAAGTGCAAACAAATGAGGCTTAAGTGAGACTGCTTTTGGTTCTTTGTCTCTCTTTTAGAGTGTTGGAGGCGTGAAGCATCAAATATTAATGACAAAGATATATCACATTGTCTGATCTCGTATAATATCCATGGTAAAGGTAAGTTTATTATTTTTCTTTTTCTTTTAACTTAAAAGTATTTCGTAAGCATAATATGATATTATATTGATCTTCGTGAATTCATTTTTCTAGATGTTGTGTGCTTTCAGAAAATATGACAATTTCTTTATTTGTGATATTTCAAACTATTGAGGTATTATGTTTTGTGTTATTTGTCCTGATCATACCAACAATGCTTGATTGTCCTGGCTTTTTTTATGCTGATATTTAGATGATCAGAAAGTCGGGCAAGGGGTTATTAGAGATGGCAATTACGAAAAACATTATGCTCTAGAATATATATGATGTGATGTTAATCTATTATATTTGGTTCTTATCGGAGGAAATAGTGCATGGATCACCCATAAATGGATCACAAAGAAAAGTAGGGCGTAGGATACGATCTAACTACCTATTTATGATATGACTTGAAAATTGATTTTAACATTTTTCTAATATATATAAGTGCGGTGGGGGTACGAACACAACTACCCCTCTTGTACCAAAAGCTTTAAAAAATGTACCCGCAATGAATGTTTGTACCATAAGCTATATAAATTGTACAGTTTAATCAACTATTTTTTTATCTCACGTGGACATATGTCATTGTACTGAATATTTATTCTATCCTCGTGTATAGACGTATGCACCTCAAATTTAATTCTCCGATACATTTATTTCCTCCGTGCACTTTTATTTGTTCGTAAATGAAGTACTCAACATTACTTTTTGAATATTTATTCTCTCCTCATATATACACATATGCACTTCAATTTTAATTCTCTAACACATATTTATTTCCTCCGTGCACTTTTACTTGTTCATAAATGAAGTACTTAACATTAAAATTGTACGCGCAATGAATGCTTGTGTTAAGATCAACAATGATTTGAATTTGTGAAAGAAAACAACTAGGGTTTATTAACCATGTTACAACGAAGAGAGAGAGAGAAGAGGTTCTAGAGAATTCCTTTCATTTCTCATTAACTGGAAAAAAAATCAATGTACAAATGCCGCTTATATATTTGGGCCAGAATTTACACTACTCAATACATAAAATTGGGCTTAAACTAAAACTGATACACATAAATAAAAAAACAACTGGGCTCGGGCCCAATACCGAATTCATGTAATCCCAACATCCCCCCTCAAGTTGGAGGGTGATAGCACATCCAACTTGCCAAGTAAGAAACGATGCTGCCCACATGTTAAACACTTGGTAAACACATCAGCCAATTGAGAACTAGTGGAAATATGGTGAAGAGAGATAAGACCGTCAGCCAATTTTGTGCGGATAAATGACAGTCAACCTCAATATGCTTCGTTCGCTCATGAAATACTGGATTTTTGGCAATATGGAGAGCAACCAAATTGTCACAAAATACAGGGACAGGGGAGGACAAACAAAGCCCAAAATCTGCTAACAAACGAACTAACCAAACTAATTCAGCCACCACTTTACTCATAGCACGATATTTTGCTTCGGCCGAAGATAAGGAGACAACCGACTGCTTTTTGGACTTCCAACTAATCAAGCTACCCCCCAAAGAAATGCAGAAACCAGAAACAGATCGATGAGAGTCGGGACAGGAGGCCCAATCACTGTCACAGTAACTCCGGATAGAAAAATTAGGAGCATTATTCAGGAAAATACCAACATCAGAAGTACCACGTAAATATCTCAAGATATGCAATGCAGCATCCATGTGGGGAACCCGAGGACATTTAAGGAACTGGCTAAGGTGTTGAACAGCAAAACACAAATCAGGCCGGGTGTGAGTGAGAAAGTACAATTTACCAACTAAGCTCCGATAAGATTCAGGATTAGGCAACAAATCTCCATGGTCTGGTTTGAGCTTAACACACAACTCAAGAGGGGAGACCACGGGTAACATATTAGAACACCCAAATTCAACCAGTAAATCTGAAATAAACTTCTTTTGATGTAACAAAACACCATGTGAAACATACAGGATCTCAATGCCCAGAAAATAATTAACCATCCTAAATCCTTGATCTTGAATTGGTCATCTAAAAACTGCTTAAGGGCATTAATTTCAGCAGGATCATCACCAGTGAGTATAATATCATCCACATACACCGCAAGGAACACAATAGATGATTCAGATTTCTTAATAAAGAGGGAATAATCATTCAATGAGTGAGTGTAACCCCTAGAGCAAAGAGCATGAGATAGTTTGGCAAACCATTACCTTGAAGCTTATCGAAGCCCATAAAGAGACTTTTGTAGTTTACACACAAGGGGAGAAGTGGACTGTGAGGAAGTAGAAACCAACAGCCCTTGAGGGAGTTTCATGTAAACTTCCTCATCCAAATCGCCATGGAGAAAAGCGTTATTAACATCTAGTTGGAATAAAGACCACCCCTATTTTACAGCAAAGGCGACTAAACACCTAATAATGCACATCTTAACAACAGGGGAGAAGGTCTCATGGAAATCAATGCCCTCAACTTGTGTATCACCCCTAACAACAAACCTAGCCTTATACCTTTCTACACGACCATCAGCTTTGTATTTAATTTTATAAACCCACTTACATCCAATAGGCTTTTTGCCTTTAGGTAATTCAACAATAGTCTAAGTCCGATTTAATTCTAATGCCTCAAATTCCTTCCTCATAGCCTCTTGCCAGGCAATGCTGGCAGCAGCCTGAGTATAAGAATGAGGCTCAGTTGCAGCTGAATGAGCAGCAGTCAGGGAAGTAGTAGTGGAGCTGGAAAGGGAAGGAGGAAGTTGGACAATAAAATCAGAGAGATGGGAAAGAAGAGAGTGTTGTCTATTGCTTCTCCTAGTATCTGTAACGGGTGGAACAGCAGAGGAAGGAGGGACAGAGGAAGAAGAACCCCCAGATGAGGAGGTAGCAGGAGGAGAGGGTGCAAAGACATGGTCAACAGGAAGGGAAAAAGAAGAGTCATCACTAAAAACATGAGTGGGTGAAGAAGAGGGTGTGTTGGAGAATTCAGGAAGATGAAAAAGAAAAATTGACTCTTGAAATGTGACATCTCTGGAAGTAAAAACAGATTTGGCAGACAAATTATAAAGCTTGTAACCCTTCTTGCCAAAAGGGTAACCAATGAAAACACATGGAACAGATTTCGGATCAAACTTTGTTCTATCACATTTAGGGACAGTGGCATAGCATAGACATCCAAAAGGTTTTAAGTGAGAATAAGAGGGTAATGTGCCATATAGGACCTGGAAAGGGGTTTTATTTTGTAGAACAATGGAAGGGAACCTATTTATTAAGTAAGTGGCAGTCAAATTACAATCCCCCCAAAACTTTGTAGGTAATTTAGACTGAAAAAGTAAAGATCTGGCAATTTCAAGAAGGTGCTTGTGTTTTCGTTCAATAACACCATTTTGTTGTGGTGTGTATGAACAAGTAGTTTGGTGTACAATGCCATTATCTGAGAAAAATTGTAAGGCAGTGGTGGAAAGACCAATTTCTAATGCATTGTCACTCCTAATAGTTTTTACAGGGAGGTTAAAATGGTTCTTGATCATAGAAATGAAGGCTTTCAGTAAAGGAAAAGCAGTACTTTTGGAGTGCATCAAATGTGTCTAGGTTGCCCTACTATGATCATCTACCATGGTAAGAAAATATTTTTTCCCAGAATATGTTTGAGTGTGGTAAGGTCCCCAGGTATCTACATGAATGAGTTCAAATAAAGACTTAGAAATTGTGGTGTTATGAGCAAAAGGCAATCTGCCTTGCCTAGCCAGTGGGCAAACAGGACACACAAAGGAGTGTTTAGAAGACAAATCAGCAGATATAGAAGAAATTGTTTTCATTTTGGTAAAAGGAATGTGGCCTAGTCTATGGTGCCAAAGTACATCATTCTTATTAATGTAGTGCCTATCTTTACAAGAAAGTAAGGGAATAGAATGTAAAGCAGATTTGTGTTGATCACTACCATGCATAGGAGCTACAGTGTTATTAAAAACAATAGTAGGAACAATGGGTTGGGGAGTGCATGATGGTTGTACAGTCTTTTGAAAAACAGAAACAGGAAAAACAGACTTGGAGGAGAATTGTTGTTCATGAAGGAATTTGTATAGCCCTTGGTCAAGTCTAACAAGATCCAGAAGTTTTCTCATGAAAAGGTCCTATATCAGAAGACATGAACAAGAAGTAAACAAAACCATGCAATGATATTGTTGTATCAATTTGTGCACAGAAATCAAGTTGTACTGAAAAGAAGGAATGTATAATACATGATGGAGAGTCAAGGAGGAATGCATAGAAACAGACCCAATGGATGTGAATTTGGCTTTATAACCATTAGGCAAGGTTACCAAATAAGGGGTAGAGAGAGGGGTAAGGTCGAATAAAATATCCTTATTAGAGGTCATATGGTCAGTAGCTCCACTATCTATAATCCACACAATTCTACTAGTACCAGACAGCATACAAGCATGAGAATCATTATTAATATAAACAGGTAAAGACAATACACTACCAGCAAATTTAGCAGAGCCCATCAGGTTGGGTTGAGAATCAGGTTGAGCAGCAAGACTGATTTGAGTTTGTTGGAGCAGGTTCATGAGTTGAGAAAACTGATTCATAGAAAGGCCAGGTATGGAAGAGTCCGTCTCTCCTGAAGCACCAGTAGAACTAGCTATAGCTTTAGGAGCAGTATCAGCATGACGCAACCAACCCCATCTCTGAAGATGATCTGGAGACTCAACATCACCACTCACATTTGCAGCCACCTTTCTCCCTTTAAAAAACTTATGGTTTTGTGGATAACCATGGAGTTTATAGCACCTATCAATTGTATGACCAGGTTTTTTGCAATACCAACAAGTGAGGTTAAAGTCGACCTTCTGATTATATTGCCTATGTGGAATAGGTGGTTGATAGGGAGGCTGTGGTGATCTAGTGTTGAAGTTTGGTTTAGTATTGAGATTTGCATTAAAGGAGGCAAAATCGGGATTCAGCATAGGAGTGAAGTGCACTTGTCTTTGGTTCTCATCTTGGAGAAGAATATTATAAGCATCAGTAAGAGAAGGGAGAGGATGCATCATAAGCAGATTACTTCTAACACCCACGTATACGTCATTCAAACCCATGAGAAATTGGTAAAGTTTATCCTCCTCATCATCTTTTTCAATCCCAGATTTAGCTGAAATATAGTGAAATACATTTATATATAGATCGGTTGTTGAGTAAAAAACGGCTATATTTATGGCAATGAGAATCTTTTCCAAATTAAATGGTGATTTGTATTAATGGTTCCATGATTCACGCAAACCTCATAAGGTTCCATTACAGCTAACGTCTGTCAATCAAATTAACTCCATTCAAATATTTTTTGTATTCAAAAAATAAAATCAGCATCTTATCTTTCCCAAAATCTAGCAAAAGTTCCTTTCTTTTAATATTTTTTTCAACAATCTGCTTTGCACTAATACAGAAAAAATCCCTTTCGTTTATTAAATTTTTCAACATTCTGATTGGAGATACGTTGTTCTAGTGGAGAGATACGTTGTTCTAGTGGAAAGCAGTAGGAATATCATATTACAATGTATCGCTCTATTTGTAATGATATAAATGGCCAGCGTAACCGCTTTCATCCGAAATTCTGGGTTTTGGAACGATCAAAATTTTTATGTTAACAAGAAAATAGATGCAGTTGTATTCAGTGATTATTGCAAATACGATGAACTAGTTACTACGATTTCAACTCAACTTGGTCTGGATAGTTGCAGAAACAAAATCTCAATAAAATATGTTGTTGAGGGGGATACTCAACCAATGGAAATACACAACGATATGGGAATTAAGGTGTATGTTGAGCTTAAGAGGGAAAAAAGTGTTTTGGGGATGTATCCATTGTGCGTTAGTATTACAGATAATGATGTTGAGGAGATTGCAACTGGTGAGTGTGTTTTTAGAGACGATGTGCTTCAACTTGGATACGATGATAATTTGGAGGATATGGATGCGTATGATTCTAATGAATTCGATCTGTCAAATTGTGGAAAGGCTGTTGTATTTTTAGAGGAGGACAACAAATTGATTATTTTCAATGCAGAACAGAAGGAAATTTTTGTAGATCAAATTTTCAAGGATAAGGATATATTGAAACTTGTAATGGCGAATTATGATATTCGACAACGATTCAATTTCAAAACTGAGAGATCAATGCTATAAGGTATGTGCTTTCCATAATCTAACTTTGCGGGAGATAATAAATGCATTACAAACTGCTCGTTACTGAGAATGACTTCATACTGATCTATGTTTTATTTTGTAGCTATACAGTCGTATATATGTCGCCTGAATGTGAATGAAAATTACGAGCGTCAAGTGTTGGAAAATATGAGCTGTTCAGAGTTAGGTATTTCCATGAAGAACATACATGCCCTTTGAAGGACAAGGTATATTCACAGAGGCAAGCAACAAGTTGGTTTATTGGGCAATCGGTTGTTAAGCCGAAAATAGCGAACCACAAGAGGAAAGTTAGCCCTGGGGATATAATGGACGACGAAAAAGATGAATTCGGCGTAGATGTTTCTTACATGCTGGCCTGGAGAGCTAGAGAAAAAGCTATGAATGATTTGAGGGGGGATCCTGCTGCTTCATACAATAAATTGTCGGCATATGTCTATATCCTAGATAAAACATATCCTGGATCACATGTTAAAATGCATAAATCATGTGAAAATGAGTTCCTGTATTTATTTGTTGCACTCAAAGCATTCATAAATGGATTTGAGTGTTGTAGACCAATAGTGGTAGTGGATGGTGCACACCTTAAAAGCACGTATAATGGTACATTTGTATCCGCAAGTACTTTGGATGGTGCGGGTATGTCTATTCCTGTGTGTTTAATTTCAATAATATAAATGAAAAATACATTGTATAAACTGAAATGTACTGTGAAATATAGATTACATTACTCTTATCTAGACTTAAAATATAGACTGATAAAAATACACAGTTTATGATTAACTTTTTAAAATGCAAATGTATATACAGGTAATATTCTACCACTGGCATATGGTTTGATAGATTCAGAAAATGATAAGTCCTGGACTTGGTTCTTTGAGCAGTTCAAGATAGCTTATGGTATTAGGGATAACATGTGTGTCGTGTCCGACAGACACGAAAGCATAATCAAAGCGGTGTATCGGGTGTATCCTATTGTTCTTCATTTGTCCTGCATATGGCATTTGTGGAAAAATGTGACTAAGAAATACAAGTCGAATGATGAAGTATTGAGTCTTGTGTTTTATTCACTTGCCAAAGCATACACACAGTATGAGTTCGATAAACTGATGGAAAAGATTGAGAATGTTGATATATGGGTAAAGGAATATTTGGATGATGCTGGAAGGGAGAAATGGTCTCGGCTATATTCACCTGTTAACAGAGGTTGGACGATGACTTCGCATATAGCGTAATGTATTAATGGAAAACTAGTAGCGGCAAGAGAGTTACCTGTTTTTGATTTCCTTGAAGAAGTTAGGAGGATGTTTGGGAGATGGAATTGCACAAATAGGAAAAATGGTACAGACACATTCTCAACACTTTCGAGACGATACCAAGAAATGCTCTCAATGAACGAGTATAAATCATTACGCATGAGGGTAAGTTTTTTCTTGATGATAAAACTAGTTTGTTTATATCTCAGGGTATACTTCTCTGTGTTTTTCTGTATTTCGTTATATTTAGCTAACTGCCTTAAGTTTTCTTTTAAGTTTATGGAACTTGACATGCAATGTATTTTTGTTGTTGAATGTGTATGTTTCTTAGGTTGAAGCATCAACTGAATATGTTTATACGGTTAATGATGGACCGCGGCGTTTCATAATTGATTTGAAGAGGAAAACTTGTAGTTGTCGGATGTTCCAAATTGACGAAATACCATGTTCACATGCCTGGGCTGTCTTAAAGAGTAAAAATCTAACGGCTAATGCATATTGCTCAGAATTATTCAAGCCAAATACAGTGGTGAATACGTATGATGTGCCGATTGATCCACTTCCCGACGAGAGTGAGTGGAATGTTCCAACACACATATTGGAGGAGGTTGTTCTTCCACCGAGATACAAGCGACCTCCTGGTAGGCCAAAAAAGAAGAGGGATAAGCCATTAATGGAGCTGATGATTGGTAAACGTAGGAATGTTTGTAGTATATGTGGACGTCTTGGTCATAAAAGGCGTTCGTGTGGTAATGAGCCACTTAAGAAGAAGAAATAAATGTCTAGTCTTCATTTGTGTTTTATTTCTAGGACAGTTGTCCGATGATGTTTAAAAAAAAGAATCAAATGTATTCCATCTTGAATTCATTTTTTCTTTTCTGTGATGTATTTCACTGGTGTTATGTTATAGAATTGAACTGATATGTTCAATATAAAATGACAATGAAATAAAATTGAAATACATTGGTCAATACTTGTGCCTCAAAAAATTACTTTATATGTGCAATGATTGTTGTGGGAATACATTTGATTCATACAGAACAAATTGGACGAATTATAATACAAAGGGAAAGCATTCTGGGGTTTTGTAACTTTTTTATATTTCTTTGTATGTCTCTATATTTCAATTTATTTCCTTGTATTTCAATATAGTGTTATTGTTGGGGAATACATTTTAAAGAACACACATGAACTTATGAACCAGTTGACTTGTATTGCAATATATATGACTTGGTTGCTGCATTTCTAGTTTTCCAAAAAAAAGAAGCTTACCAGATATACAATGAATAAGGAAATGTATTGCGTACTTATAACAAACAAACACGAAATGACTGTAGACAGAATACGAGTGTATTTAATAACATCCGAGAACACTAAACAAAAGACAACACCATACTCATTGTATTCTGAAAGAAAAAGATACTGTCTAAAAGTAATATTAACTGATCCACACACTGATGTTCAACATCAAAAGCACATGAAAAAATGTCTTGAACTAAAAAACATCTAATCTACCCCAACATCTACTCTACGTCATCTACTATATTCACTGCATCGTAATCAACTATAGGCCTGACTGGTCTTGCTGGTTGCTCGTTATCACTTTCTGCATTCTGGTTTGCCTTTCCCCAAGCATAGTCGCAAAGAAGTGCACCATATCTCTGACGGTGAAACTTTGAATCAATATTGACTTGAATGCCTTCACCCGAGCTCAAGAATTCAGCAAAAGCTGCCACATATACACCACAATCCCTGAAACCAAATGAACAAAAATTTATTCGTTCTTTAGTAAAAGTTTAGAAGAAGAACAGTGTTATTGAATCTGTATTTCAAAGATATATATATATATATATATATATATATATATATATATATATATATATATATATATAATACATACATGCTTCTAGGGGGTTGTTGTGGTAGATCGTCCACATTAACGACATCAAAATCATCATTTAGTGCTCTATTTTTGTAAGTGGGGTGATTCTGAAAATCTATATCCTTCTTCTTTTCATAGAAACCGGACATTTGTAGATGATGTGGCACAAGGGCAGCCAACATGTTCACTTCTCTCCTAACGACGGCTTCATGCCCTGCAGCTTGATATGAGTCGTACACATACAGGCATCTGCGCAAAACTGAGAAACAAATATAAGAAAACAACAAAAAGATACATTATAGAAGTGTATTTCATTATTTCTATAGCGTATGTTTAATAACAAATACACACCCGTCAATGAATGATATTACCACTAAAATCCCGTGATTTTCCTCTTTCACATTGATAGGGATTAATACGTTGTCAACTGTATGCCATGGTACATTACCCATTAACCTGTACCCGTTTATGTACTCACATACATCAGATTCCTTACTAGCAACACTTGTGGATGATTCTGGATTTTTTCAAGCATGGTAAATCTCGGTGATTATGGTTTGTAGTATACAGCTGACGGTGGTAAATTTATATGTGCTGTTATCTTCATATTTGCCTTTCTTACGGAGGTAATAAAAAGTAACATCAAGATGCTGCAAATAAATATAGGGGCAGTCAATAATCTCAGTTGATACTTCATTAAAATACACTGAAATATATTGAAAAAGATACAGCAAAACTGCTAAAAAAAAACAGAAGCATATAACAGTAGAAATATAACAGAATGTTATTAAAAAAAAATAACAGTACGAAAGGTACATATGGTAAATATGGTGAAATATAGGATAAGATTCATTGAAATAGACACTTTGAAAACACAGTAAAATGAAAGGGTGAGAATCAGTGTAGTCGATCTGTAGAATACATTGAAAATATATGATAGAGACAGTGAAATACATGAAGAAAAAACAATGAAAATTAGGAAGATTTAATGAAATATATTTTAAAATAAACATTGAAACATGCAAATGGAAAAAGGAAATTCTGTAAAAAAAAAAAAAGAAAAAAAAACCTCATCATTCCAAAGTTTCCCTTCCATTGATAACAAGTAGAACCCGTTTTTGTCTTTAACAAGTGTGACGCCTAGCTTGAGTGACATATCGGCGTCTTCAGGATCCACTAATTCCTTGTTTCTTCTATATATCAACAGAAAAAAAGAAACATATGATTAGAAAACTTATATAAGAAACATTTTCATATTTTTAAAGAAACGTAATCTTAAAAAAAAATTACTTTTTATCATGCCTTAATAACAGATTCTTCTTGAGCCAATTTTCATATTCTTGAAAATACGTCGTGTCCACAGGGGCATTGATTGGATGTTCTACAAAGGGATGCTTCTTTTCAAATTTGATAGGGACAGAAGACCTTGCAGAAGATCCTGCTGAGCTGTAATTTGGCATGAAAGGGGACACAGTGTATTTGTTGGGTTTCCTATCTCGCACAATGCTTGGGTGGACAATCATTCGGCGTTCAGTATTTTCGATTGAAGGTTGTGCTACTTCAGCAGTTGAACCTTGCCTCGTTGTTGGTTGTACTCCAAGTTGGCTGGGTAATTGATCATCATGAATTAACCATTGAGAATTTGGTACAACGTTCTCAACTTTGCTGCTC
Source organism: Lycium barbarum (assembly GCF_019175385.1). Classification (NCBI taxonomy): domain Eukaryota; kingdom Viridiplantae; phylum Streptophyta; class Magnoliopsida; order Solanales; family Solanaceae; genus Lycium; species Lycium barbarum. The sequence continues at coordinate 113,474,127 of NC_083344.1, read as the reverse complement.
TGAGGGGTCTTAAACATATAGGGATCAGCTTGATCATTGACTTGTATTGCAGGGGGACCAAGTGGAATCACAGTGGCAAGGGGACACTGGATTAAAAACTCTGCTACCATTTGCTCTGATGCACTAAATTCTGCATTATCATTTACCCCACCTTGTTGAAATTGTACAGCCTGCTACCAATATCAAAATGCAAACGCAAAAATCAGCTACAGATTGCTTCAAAATATATCACATGATTGACACTAGAAATATATGTTTGAGTACCTCAGGTTGCAAATGTGGTGTTGATAACACCTCTCCACTCTTTTTTTCATCACTTGTGACCAGAATTTGTTGGACTACATTCACAGCCGGAACCGGCACATGTGTATGCACCATGACTGCCTCACCCTATACCAGTTAAAAACATTCAGTGAAACAACAAAATACAAATTCACAATGAATTAAAAACATCACCGGGATATACAATAAAAAAATAAGTGTAGTGTTCAGTGTACAGTAAATACACTGGAATACAAGAATGAGTTAGAAAACAGTGAAATATAATTTCAAGTATAAAAACTCGAGTTAGAAATATAGTGAAATACACTAGAAAGTGTTAGAGATGTAGTGAAATATACTAAAAAAAAGTTACAGTGAAATTCAGTAGAATACAAAAAAATGTTGTGACAAGTGAAATATACATTGAAACATAGTAAGAAGAATTAGAGATATAGTGAAATATATCGTCAAATATACTAAAAAAGATTAGAAATACAGTGAAATATACAAATTAGTGTTAGAAATACAGTGAGATATACTAAACTTGTTATGTGAATACAAGTAAACATGTGTGTACCACATCCTTTTACAAAACCAACATTGGGATTCTGCAAAAAAAAAAAAAAAAACAAATAAATTTTGTTCTTAGGTACCTGTGGTTGTGTTGGCTTCGGGGGTGTTTCACCGCTACCTTGAATCTCTTCAGTTGAAGCCTTTAAAGTATCCCCACTTTGTGTACTTCGGCACATTCCAACACCAGAAACATCGCCAGTTAACATTGTGCCTGCAACCTTCATCTTTTTTTTCCAATAATATATATTATTGAGAGTTCCTATATGTATAACAAAACAAATTACAAAAATTACATATTGTTAAAAAGGGTAGTTTTTACCTTATTTTCATCAATACCGTCTTTGACAATTGATGTCTCTTTGGCATAATGTTGTTCTTGATTGAATTCATGCGAGTATTGTATGCCAACCTCGTATTGATTTATCGGAGCTTCACTATCGGCAGCCTTGGAAATATATATATATATATATATATATATATATATATATATATATATATATATATATATGTTACTCGTTAAAGTATGGGAACATTTTTCATTCAAAATCTGTATTTTGTGAATAAAATCAATTTTATTTTGGATTTACCTTTTCTGAGGTTTGATTTCCCTTTATTGCCTCAACAACCTTTTTGAAGTTGTCATCGATGCACTTGCGAATATCATCCATGGACTTGTTAAGATCAGTAAACTGAGCAGATACCTACGCGTTTTTGACAGAACAATACGTCAAAATTTTAAAAACCCTTAACAAAGAAAATACATTACAAAAAAAAAAAAGGAAAACAAAACACTTACATCTTTCTTAAAAGCTTGAAACTCTTGTCTGAGCAGTTTCACCTCATCAGTTTTGGTGGTTGTTTGGACATCATGATGCCTTGATGTCGAAGCGTCCTTCGATGTTGTGAGTGGTTCGTTCCAGGCTGGTTGTTTCCTAACAGTAGAATCTATAACTGAAACATGTCTGCATTTCTTATGAGGCGGTGAATCAGATACGGCAGACCGCTGTTACTGTTTACCCCTTACATTGTGTGGTGGTGTGGTACTGAAGTCATCATAGTCATCATTGACCATCTCGTTGCCTTCGGCAACTTCAAATCCGCCTGTTGGGTTGGGGATAGCTTGTGAAACAACAGGAGGCAAATTAAGTCGTTCCAACTCAACAGTGGTTGGAACAACATCATCAAAAGTACAAATCTGTGAAAAATAAAATAAAAACAGTGAGATATACATTAAGTACATAAAAAGAAATTGAATGAAATATATTTGTATGGATATATATAATGGTGTCAACAAAAATATATGGAAACATTTATGATATTTGGGGGCTATAATGAGAAAAACGGTGATATAGAGGACTGAGTCGATGAAAAATATAGTGAAATACATATGATTACCCCCCTGAAAAAGTGATGATCTACATTACAGTAAAATAGAGTGAGAAATATACTGAAATACAATAAATATATATGGAAAATACAAGTGATATACATTAAGTACATCAAAAGAAATTGAATAAAATATATTTGTATAGATACATATAATGGTTTCAAAAAACAAATATGGAAACATTTATGATATTTGGGGGCTATAATGAGAAAAACAGTGATATAGAGGACTGAGTCGATGAAAAATATAGTGAAATACATATGATTACCCCCTGAAAAAGTGATGATCTACATTACAATAAAATAGAGTGAGAAATATACTGAAATACAATAAATATATATGGAAAAATACAAGTGATATACAATGGGATGCAAATGAATAAACTTTGATTCAAATACAGTTAGGAAAAAAAAAAGGAATGCATGTCCAAAATTTACCGGGTGTATGTCATCTCTAAACATGCCTTCCATCAAAGCATCAAATTTCGGTCTTTCTTCAATAGTCCGCCAATTCAAGATTCTTGGAATTAAATTTCCTGACTTAATTGCAATATTGGATGGACTTTTGAACAAGATTCATACAGCCAAACTTGCATGGCAATTGGCATTCCGTGAATTCTATAATATTGCTTGAAGTCGGCATATTTCTAACTAATGCTTGTAACCAACTCCTTGAAGGACTCTTTGCCCAAGGATAATCAACATATCTCCCATCCTCTACAACGTCAAAATGTATCCTAGGTATGTTCGATTGAACAGGCTTACCGCAGAATACAAATGTATTTATAAAATACAATATGGCCATCTTGACTGCGTCCTCGCCTTTGTCCTCCCAATCTGTATTGTTGAAACACTCAATCAACTGCCTTCTTTTGATGTGATCAGATGTTCCACCCAAATAATCATCCATAAGCCTATTTTTTTCCATCTTATCGTATACAAACTCATTTGCGTCGGAGACACAATTCAATCCAGTGATTAGTGCAAATTCTCTAATGCTAAAACGCAATACTTTTCCATTTATTTCAAATGTAAAGCACTCGTATGTACTTCCCTTAAGCTCTTTAACCATGAAGCACATGAACAACTGTGCTTGTACATCCATATGTTGCATTCTAAGATATTTCCCAAAAATAGAGTCTCCAAACTTGTCCATCTGACCAGCCCCCTTTAGTTTACCCCTAATGTCACTGATTACATTGACGTTCGTGTATCTTTGCATAGATGGGGCCACGAAAGGCTACTTCATGACCAAAAATCTAGAATCCTGGACCAAATGACATATGTAAAACACAGTCAATTTTCCCTACGAAGCTAAAATACAAAAATTTAATAACAAGAAATCACAACTACAAAGAAACACAACTGCTAAAGTCTTAAAATCTATAACAAACATGCTGTATTTTTGACATTCATCGAAATACACTGAAATATAATGAACAATTATACTGATAGAATGTCCAACCCAGATTAAAAACAAAAATATAACAAAACACAAAAACATAACTACTAGATGATAAAATGTATATAACAAATTGAAAAACACATAAATAATTCAAAACCAAAGGAAATACGAAAAAAAAATACACATAAATATATGGGAAATATAGATCTGGTGAATTGAAATACATTCATGAAAAGGGGAAAAATACCTCTCCATCGTCTTCTACATCAATTGAAGGTTTTTTCCGAACTACTTTTTTGCTCTTGCCTCCGGGAACAATCTTGGTAACCTTTCTCTTCTTCTGTAGCGGCACTTGAGAAACTTTTTTATCTGGTGCTGACTGTTTCCTCTTTGTTTCTTTATCATCATGAGAATCAAGATGTTGTTTCGTCCTTCTTGGATCATTGATTTTTTTGCTACGCGTCTCAGCATAGGATGACCCTCCTGCAATGGGGTTTTCTTGTTGAGTAAATCCCAAAGAGAAACTAGGACCATCTATTATATTTTTTATACCTCGAGTTCTCATGCCCAGAGAACCAATTTCAACCATTGAAATCGAATCTGTGAATCTTGAGGAAAAACAACACTAAGAATGAATGATTTGTATATCTGAGAATGATGAAATTAAAGCAACAGAGAATTTTACAAAAAAAAAAAAAAAAAAAAAAAAAAAAGCAAACAACATGCATCTTGCCAAAAAATATACTGAAATACAATATACAAAATCAAAACCGAAAAAAAACTTACCTATTTTTGGTAAATGTTTTACTTAGAAACTGTAAAAATAATGGGGAGTTATGTGAGAGTGAAAAACGGAATTGATAATTGAAGAAGTGAAAGAAACTGATTTGAATTATGGAAGAAATGGGGGGAATTGGGAGTTAATTGCGTGTATTTAGGGAGAGAGATAGAGTATATTTGGGAACTACGCGTCTAAACAGGGATATGGTGTTGCACGGTTATTTAGTAAAAAAGTGGGGTAGCTATGAAGTGTAAAATTTGAAAAATATATTTATGGATCATAAATATTAAAAATGTTAGATATTATCCATAAATAAGTCTTAGGGGTAGTTACACCAAGTAAATTTTACTAAATAAAAAAACAACTGGGCTCGGGCCCAATACCGAATTCATGTAATCCCAACAGTTTGTACCAAAAGCTATATAAATTGTACACTTTAACCAACTACTTCTTTATCCACGTGGACATATGTCATAGTACTGAATATTTATTATATCCTCATACATACACGTACACACTTCAAATTTAATTCTCCGACACATTTATTTCATAAATGAAGTACTCAACATTATTTTTTGAATATTTATTCTCTCATCTTGTATACACATATTGTCACGCCCCGAACCATGGCCTGGACGTAACACGGCACTCGGTGCCTGACTGCATGTGACCGAGCGAACCACATGGCTTGTTGAACTATCATGAGGCATACATAAGCGGAAATATAACGTGAATGCATGATGAGCCTTTATAAAACGTGATGAGTCATAATACTTAATAAAAATACTTGTTTAAACATGAGTGCGGAAATAACATGAATGAGCCAAAAATGGCTAGACGACTCTGAATGTCTGACATAACATAACTGACTTGTCTAGTCTATGAAACCTCTATCATGAGTCTAACTGGAAAACATACTCACTGGGACAAGGCCCCCAGCATACCTTTAGATGCAAAACTAAATAAAGAAATACAATGTCTAAACCCCGAATGAGATGGGGCTCACCAATAAGCTGATACGAATGTTGTCCTACTGAGTAGATGTGTCGTCCTGTATATCAGTACCTGCATCGTGAAATGCAGGCCCCCGGGCAATAAAAGGGGACGTCAGCACATTGAATGTACTGGTATGTAAAGCAACTGAAAGAAATAACATAGGACATGAATAACATGATAAGAACTGAAACTGAGTACTGGAACTGAACATAAACATGAGTACTGTAAACATGAGATAATCTGTAATAATCTGTAATGATCTGTAATAATGACATGAACCACCACGGGGAGAAACGTGGAGTCTGATCTCCGCCCGATCAGCTAAGCCATCTCGTACCTTGTCGGGGCACGAGACATGAACATGACATGAACTGTAATACCGTCATGAACCACCACGGGGAGAAACGTGGAGTCTGATCTCTGCCCGATCAGCTAAGCTATCTCGTACCTTGCCGGGGCACGATACATGAATCTAACATAAATGGATCCAAATCCCTCAATGGGGAAAATATGAAGGAATCGTCCTATCTGGGCGGAGCGATCCTTATCCTACGTTGGCATACGTAGTTTCAGGCTATCTTGAGCCTTCTCGGTATTAATACAACTCCCGAACATGAGAATAACGTAGTTGGCTAAGAAGCCCATGACTTTCGTGAATTAACTTGTACTTGTCTTGAAATCATGATTTCACGAATTAACTTGTAAACATGGTTTCATGCAATAATCTTGTAAACATGGTTTCATGAAATAACTTATAAAATAGTTTCATAAGATATCTTGTCATAGTCTTGCAAACATGTTCTTGATTCATGAGTAATAAGAATATTTCGAAATCATATATATAATTGACTTGAAAACATGCTTGTAACTTGCTAGATAAAATCATGAAGTTTCATGTAAACATATTGAGAACCCATGAGGAAGAATTCATGATTCATGGATTAAGCTAGGGTTCCTAATAACCGTAATGGAAGATTAGGAATACAACAACGAATATAGATACAAAATTCATGTACATAAATACTTAAATACGGGCTACCAATATGTTGGATTTAGTGCCCTAAGATTTGAACTTCATGTATATCAAGGAAACGAAGCATGGGGAAGAACATAGAGATTCCCTCATGTGGATGGAAGTTCTACATACCTTAGTTGTTCCAAAACTTGAATTAAAGACTTGGATTTTGAAGAAGACTTCCTAAATCTTGATTCTTGAATCTTGAGATGGGTTTTCTTGAAAACCCTAGATTAGGAATGATTATTTCTTGTTTAGATTACAAGGATATATGTTAGAATTGAGTTGGAATAATTGGAATGGACTTACCTTGGTGTTCTTGATGTTGGAGGAGAGTAGGAGGTCGTTCTAGGGTTTGAGGGAATGAAAAATAATGACTTGAACTGATATAAACGAACATATAATGTTTTGGAAAATGCAGTTTACGTCCAGCACTGTGCTGGCCGTATTTCAAGTTTACGGCCTGTAAACTGCAATACGGTCCGTATTCTGCCATATGGACTGCACTGCCTCTCTTCAGTAAAATGGCCATAACTCTTTGCACAGATGTCCGTTTGACCCCCGTAAGATACCGTTGGAAAGGTATTTCAATGCTCTACAACTTTCATAGAGGAAGTTTTCTCAAATTCCAAACACGTTTTGAAATACGGGCCGTAAAGTACAATACGGTCCGTATTTAACCATATGACCTCAAAATGTCAAATTCCAGAATGTTCAGAAATTCTTGGTTTCAGTTTACGGGCATTGTTCATGGTCGTAAATTGGATTACGACCACTGTTCATGGGCGTAAACCACCATATCACAACTGAACGGAAAAATTTCAATTCCAACATTCTTTATCTGATGTTCTAAGTCTAGGATCGTGGTCAAAACCTTCATTAAAGGTACGGGGTGTTACAATATCTCCCCCTTGGGATCATTCGTCCTCGAATGATGGGTCATGGTTAAGGATATGGCTGGACATGGCTTGAATACATGAACATGAATGAAAGATGACATAAAACATAAGCGCTTGACATGGTTACGTGGGAGCATGATCATGGATCATAAGAACTGAATGTGTGATTACATGGAAACATGGGTACTGAAGCTTGAGACATGAAACATGAGCGCTGGATACATGACATGAGCGTGAAACATGAGACATAACATGACATGGGTCATGGAAACTGACATGACATAGTTTCATGAAAACATGAGTGCTAAAACGTGAGACATGAATAGAGAATACATGAACTTGAACGTGAAACGTGAGGCATGAATACATAAGGGACATTATATCTCTTCTCCAAAATGTCCTTAATCCATCATTAATTCGATACTCGTAATTCTTGCCCGACATACAACATATACCTTGTTTTCCTTAACAACTTTCGTCTCCTACCTCCAATGTCTTTGAAATCTCATTTAGAATCATTAAATATTACTTCTTACTCGTCAACATGTCGTATACGTAATACCCTTCGTGGGTCTATTCGCGGTACGCTAACGGGGAAATTTCCAAGGTGTAACTTTTTTTTTTTTTTTTTTTTTTTTTTTTTTTGCATTCGTCCTCGAAGGTTAAACATTCGGGATTCTACAAAAATTTTGCCAGAGTTTCCCCTGTAATATGGCACTACCAACCTGTCACAACAGCCCATAATATCATTGCCTCACAGGGCTACATCACAATAACACTACAAATTGGCCACACACGACCAAAAACCTAAAAAGAAAGCTTACATACCTCAAAATCTTGGGCTTCATCGTAAATCTCTTTTGCGGGCTGAAACAAGTATGGTACATGGATTTCATATCCTCCTTGGCTTCCCATGTAGCTTCCTCAACTTTCTGACTCCTCCACTGGACTTTCACTGAGGATACCTCCTTAGTCCTCAACTTGCAAATCTGACGGTCAAGAATGGCTATGGGGATCTCCTCATACGTCAAACTATCCTTAACTGTTATAGCATCAGTAGGAACAACCAACGACGGGTCTCCTATACACTTCTTCAATATGGATACATGAAACATGGGATGTACAGCAGCCAAATCTTGTAGCAACTCAAGTTGATAAGCTACTAGTCCGACCTTTTGTAGAATTCTGTAAGGTCCAATATATCTGGGGCTGAGTTTGTCTTTCTTGCCAAATCTCATGACACCCTTCATGGGTGAGACTTTAAGGAACACCTAATCATCAACTGAAAAGTCTAAGTCCCTTCGCCTCACATCTGTATAAGACTTCTAGCGACTCTGAGCCGTTTTCAAACGCTCCTGTATTAACTTGACTTTCTCCATATCCTGATAAACCAAATCTGGTCCTAGCAACTCTGCTTCACCAACTTCGAACCAACCAATTGGTAATCTACACCTTCGCTCAAAAAGGATTTCAAACAGCGCCATACCAATACTAGCATGGTAATCCTTTTTTTTTTTTTTTTTTTTTGTAAGTAAACTCAATAAGAGACGGGTGGTCATCCCAATTACTATTGAAATCAAGGACACCTGGTTACTAAACTGAATGAATACAAGATTACTAAACTACTGAGATACTAAACTGAATGTTTATTGTACTAACTGAAAACTGGGCTGATTGAATACTGAGCTAACTGAATACTGGATTAGCTGAATACTGAGCTGACTAAATACTGGATTAGCTGAATACTGAGCTGACTGAATACTGAATTAGCTGAATACTGGACTGGCATGAATACGTGAGTACTAAACTGATATCTGAGTATTGAACTAAAATGAATATTATAACAGAGATCTGAATAACATATCTGTCTGACCATTTGTCTGAGGATGAAAAGTTGTGCTAAGGTTCACCTCTGTACCCAATCCTTTCTGAAAGGATTTTCAGAAGTTCGCTGTGAACTGAGCACCAACTCTGAAATAATGGACACTGTGATCCCATACAATCTAGCAATTTCATTAACATATGACTTGGTATAATCTTCTGTTCAATCTGGGGTCTTAACTGGCAATAAGTGCGCTGACTTTGTAAGTCTGTCCACAATCACCCAAATTAAATCATACCTCATAGCTGAACGAGGTAGACCTGATACAAAGTCCATATTGATCATTTCCCCTTTCCAGACAGGAATATCAATATTCTGAGCCAAGCCACCGGGCCTCTGGTGTTCGGCTTTCACCTGCTGACAGTTCAGGCACTTAGCTACAAAATCTGCCACATTCTTCTTCATGTCGTTCCACCAGTGAATCTCCTTGAGATCATGATACATCTTCGTGGAACCTGGGTGAATGGAATACCTAGAGTTGTGAGCTTCTAACATAATTCTCTCTCTGAGCCCATCAACATCTGGAACGCATAATCTGCCTTGATATCTCAAGGTACCATTATCTCCCTCCTGCTCAAAAGCTAAGGCTTTCTATTCGTGAATCCCCTCTTTCATCTGCAGCAAGTAGGAATCACCAAACTGCTTCTCTCTAACTTCGATGACTAAGGAGGAATAAGCCATGTTCTGGGCAACAACTCCACCTACTTCGGATCCTGAAAGTCGAATTCCTAGCTTGGATAAGCGGTGAACTTCTTTCACCATATTTATCTTATCTGTCTAAATCATGAGCCATACTTCCCATACTTTATTTTAGATACTTCCTAAAATACTCATAGTACTGTTGTGCGCTAAGTCTATGACTAGCACCTTAAGGATTAGAGTCTCGTGCAATGGCACTATCCTTGTGACACATATCTGGGCATAATCTTATAGCTTTTCTGTGATCGCCTAATCGATAATAATTGAACTTGACATGATTTGCTCGACGATCATTCTACTCATTTCGGGTTAGGCATATTCCCTATGGAGACTATCCCATTATGCCAACCTAACTGAACTGAGGTTCTTCATATATCATACTAACCCTTCGGGTCTTCAATTATCTCACTGGACTTACTGGCGATTTATGCATCTCCCCCTTAGACCAAGGCTAACATCTCATAATTATAAATTATTCTCTTTTGATAGGATTTCAATTAACATTCCTTATCTTCTGTAATTCCTTTGTACTCTACAACACTGATTTTTATATTTTTTTTTTACTCACATTGGAGCAATTCCTCATGGGGAAAAACAAAATTTACTTACATGAACGGGTTGCTACTGTATTCATAACTGGCATACTCCATCTTAACGACTTAACTCTGCTCACACTTGTAAATCTTAGGAAAACCTCTTTTGACAACTCTTAAAGGCTATTCTTCTGTAGTTTGCTCTCTTACAGCTTTAGCTGATTTCTTCTTCCACTAATCACTCTATTCTGAACTTAACTTAAGCCTTTGTTTTCTCACACACATTCGGATGTATCCGAACTGTCACCCACACAAGGTGTTCATCTAAATAGGAAATCAAATCTTATTTCTCAAAGTCAGTTGCACTCGTAACTTAGTCAAATCTTATCATTACTGTTGACATGACTTTTCCAGACATATTACGAACTTATATCTCGTTCTCCTTCTATTTCTAGGAAAATTTTGGCAGAGTTTCCTCTGTATTTCTTACTATCCCAAAAACCTGCACGCAGGAAATACCAACAATGCCTTACAAGGCCAACATGTAAACATATATATCATATCATATCATAGCATAGCCACACAGGGCTCCCAATTTCAACAACAGTATAAAAATGATGAACTTACCTCATATGTCCAACTCAAACTGTACTTGTTACACTTTCCTGTTTATTTTCCCTTTCAATCTTTAACTGCAGATAGAGTGGGTCCTGATGCCCTCCGGTAGAAAACTGTGTGCCACTACTTCCTTGAGATCCTCCATGACTTACCTTTTTCCTGTTGACTTAGCTCCTTTTCTAATTTCTCTGATATTCTCTCCCTGTTGTATTTCATTCTTCTTTCTCAAGAATATCATTATCATTCAACATACCATTCATTCCACTACACCCCTTCTTGGGCAACTTACATTGTATTCCACTTTCAATAGCACTTGAAGTCTCATTCGTTACCAGTAAGTACTGCACAATTGTACCCTCTATGGGTAAACATCCTTACTTGGACCTTGAATTACTTGTTCATCTCTTGCGCATTCGAAACGTACGTAATTCGAGAAGAAGAGAAGTTACTTATCGCTCTAAGCTTCATGGCACGATCTAGAGTAGAAAGAAATGAGACAATCCTGAATGTCTTGGTGGTCAACTGTTTATATGTATGGGCCCTCACACATATAAAAGTGACCCCACTGGACACGGTTTCATAGACTCCCTAAAGACACTTGAACCTAGGCTCTGATACCAAGCTTTGTCACGCCCCGAACCATGGCCTGGACGTAACACGGCACTCGGTGCCTGACTGCATGTGACCGAGCGAACCACATGGCTTGTTGAACTATCATGAGGCATACATAAGCGGAAATATAACGTGAATGCATGATGAGCCTTTATAAAACGTGATGAGTCATAATACTTAATAAAAATACTTGTTTAAACATGAGTGCGGAAATAACATGAATGAGCCAAAAATGGCTAGCCGACTCTGAATGTCTGACATAACATAACTGACTTGTCTAGTCTATGAAACCTCTATCATGAGTCTAACTGGAAAACATACTTACTGGGACAAGGCCCCCAGCATACCTTTAGATGCAAAACTAAATAAAGAAATACAATGTCTAAACCCCGAATGAGATGGGGCTCACCAATAAGCTGATACGAATGTTGTCCTACTGAGTAGATGTGTCGTCCTGTATATCAGTACCTGCATCGTGAAATGCAGGCCCCCGGGCAATAAAAGGGGACGTCAGCACATTGAATGTACTGGTATGTAAAGCAACTGAAAGAAATAACATAGGACATGAATAACATGATAAGAACTGAAACTGAGTACTGGAACTGAACATAAACATGAGTACTGTAAACATGAGATAATCTGTAATAATCTGTAATGATCTGTAATAATGACATGAACCACCAAGGGGAGAAACGTGGAGTCTGATCTCCGCCCGATCAGCTAAGCCATCTCGTACCTTGTCGGGGCACGAGACATGAACATGACATGAACTGTAATACTGTCATGAACCACCACGGGGAGAAACGTGTAGTCTGATCTCTGCCCGATCAGCTAAGCTATCTCGTACCTTGCCGGGGCACGAGACATGAATCTGACATAAATGGATCCAAATCCCTCAATGGGGAAAATATGAAGGAATCGTCCTATCTGGGCGGAGCGATCCTTATCCTACGTTGGCATACGTAGTTTCAGGCTATCTTGAGCCTTCTCGGTATTAATACAACTCCCGAACATGAGAATAACGTAGTTGGCTAAGAAGCCCATGACTTTCGTGAATTAACTTGTACTTGTCTTGAAATCATGATTTCACGAATTAACTTGTAAACATGGTTTCATGCAATAATCTTGTAAACATGGTTTCATGAAATAACTTATAAAATAGTTTCATAAGATAACTTGTCATAGTCTTGCAAACATGTTCTTGATTCATGAGTAATAAGAATATTTCGAAATCATATATATAATTGACTTGAAAACATGCTTGTAACTTGCTAGATAAAATCATGAAGTTTCATGTAAACATATTGAGAACCCATGAGGAAGAATTCATGATTCATGGATTAAGCTAGGGTTCCTAATAACCGTAATGGAAGATTAGGAATACAACAACGAATATAGATACAAAATTCATGTACATAAATACTTAAATACGGGCTACCAATATGTTGGATTTAGTGCCCTAAGATTTGAACTTCATGTATATCAAGGAAACGAAGCATGGGGAAGAACATAGAGATTCCCTCATGTGGATGGAAGTTCTACATACCTTAGTTGTTCCAAAACTTGAATTAAAGACTTGGATTTTGAAGAAGACTTCCTAAATCTTGATTCTTGAATCTTGAGATGGGTTTTCTTGAAAACCCTAGATTAGGAATGATTATTTCTTGTTTAGATTACAAGGATATATGTTAGAATTGAGTTGGAATAATTGGAATGGACTTACCTTGGTGTTCTTGATGTTGGAGGAGAGTAGGAGGTCGTTCTAGGGTTTGAGGGAATGAAAAATAATGACTTGAACTGATATAAACGAACATATAATGTTTTGGAAAATGCAGTTTACGTCCAGCACTGTGCTGGCCGTATTTCAAGTTTACGGGCCGTAAACTGCAATACGGTCCGTATTCTGCCATATGGACTGCACTGCCTCTCTTCAGTAAAATGGCCATAACTCTTTGCACAGATGTCCGTTTGACCCCCGTAAGATACCGTTGGAAAGGTATTTCAATGCTCTACAACTTTCATCAAGGAAGTTTTCTCAAATTCCAAACACGTTTTGAAATACGGGCCGTAAAGTACAATACGGTCCGTATTTAACCATATGACCTCAAAATGTCAAATTCCAGAATGTTCAGAAATTCTTGGTTTCAGTTTACGGGCACTGTTCATGGTCGTAAATTGGATTACGACCACTGTTCATGGGCGTAAACCACCATATCACAACTGAACGGAAAAATTTCAATTCCAACATTCTTTATCTGATGTTCTAAGTCTAGGATCGTGGTCAAAACCTTCATTAAAGGTACGGGGTGTTACACATATGCACTTCAATTTTAATTCTCTAACACATATTTATTTCCTCCGTGCACTTTTACTTATTCATAAATGAAGTACTTAACATTCGCTTGTACCCAAAGCTTTAAAAATTGTACCCGCAATGAATGCTTGTACCATAAGCTATATAAATCGTACTTTTATCCCACGTGGACATATGTCATTATACTGAATATTTATTATATCCTCATGTATACACGTATGCACCCCAAATTTAATTCTCCGACACATATTTATTTCCTTCGTGCACTTTTATTTGTTCTTAACCAACAACTTTTTTATCCACGTGGACATATGTCATAGTATTGAATATTTATTATCTCCTCATGTATACACATATGCACTTCATTTTTAATTCTCTGACACATATTTATTTCCTCCGTGCACTTTTACTTGTTCATAAATGAAGTACTTAACATTACTAAAATATATATATATATATATGTCCAAATTACTTGTTCATTTACAAAACCAAGATAAAATTAATTAAATCTTTTCCATCTTTCCCTTAGTAATAAATGTTCTTGAAAATAGTCAATTTTGATTAGAATTTATTTATTGGAGAGAGATAGGGGTAATATAGTAAAATACATCTTTTATTTATGATTTCTTAAGAAGCGTGCAAAAGGAAAAGTGACAAGTAATATGGGACGGAGGGAATATATATTTTACCATAATATTAATATTTATTGGTGTAAGTCTCAATAGCCTTCAAAAATGATTTGAAAATGAGTAATTAATGTGAAGGGTAAAATTAATAATAAGAACAAAAACTTCTTTTCCCATATTACTTGGCCACATTACTAAAAATATATGTTCAAATTACTTGTTCATTTACAAAATCAAGATAAAATTATTTACATCTTTCCCATCTTACCTGTAGTAATAAATGTTCTTGAAAATAGTCAATTTTGATTAGAATGTATTTATTGCAGAGAGGACGAACAATAGCAATGAAAATTTGTACCAAAAGTTATATAAATTGTACAGTTTAACCAACTACTTTTTTATCCCACTTGGACATATGTCATAGTACTGAGTATTTATTCTCTTCTCACGTAATACATGTATGCACTTCAATTTTAATTCTCCTACACATATTTATTCCCTCCATGCACTTTCACTTGTCCACTTTTGACCTTTCACGTTCTTTAAGAATTAATAAATGAAGTATATATTTTATCATAATATCCATGTTTATTGGTGTATAGTCTCAATAGCCTCAGAAAATTATTTGAAAAAAAATAATTAATGTGAAGGATAAAATAAGAAGAACAAAAATTTCTTTTTTTAACATCAACAAGTAAAAGTGAAGGGAGGGAGTGATTTTTATTCCCATTTTCCTTCTTTGTCAATACTTTACTTATTTTACTCTCCTTTGCATTCCCTGATTATTATATCTTTCTAATTTTGATTTCTTTGTAACAATTATTTTATCTATAATTGTTAATATAAAAAATTATAATATATATTTTTAATTAATTTAATAAAAATATTTATTAGTTTTGCTTTTAAAAAATCCAATATATACAACAATGGTTTTTATGATTGGATCTGAACAGTTAATTAATTGAAATGAATATCAATCTGTCGGTATACATATAAGATATTAAAGAATTTAAAAGAAAAAATCTAGAATCAAAATATTAATTTTCCCTCATATTCTTACTAATTTTCTTTTTCACATCGATGAACAACTTTCATTGTCATGACAATGAGACAAAAGTCCGACTCTTTCCATCTCAAAGACTTAATTCCATCATATGTTTTTAAATTTTAAACTCCATTTTTCAAAATACTAATTTTCCCTCATATTCTTACTAATTTTCTTTTTCACATCGATGAACAACTTTCATTGTCATGAAAATGAGAAAAAAAGTCCGACTCTTTCCATCTCAAAGACTTAATTCCATCATATGTTTTTAAATTTTAAACTCCATTTTTTAATTATAACTAAAGTGATGGTACATAAAATACATTTTGTATATCTCGCTATATATAATAACAATTAGAATGTTTTTAAAAGTTATTTTCAAAATACAAACCATAAAGACTGGTTAATTAAAGTAAATAGACATGTGTATTGCGATGCACGGGCATGTATTGATAGTATAGTATACTTTGTATTGCCCACGTTAAAATGGGGCTTACCGTCGTGTGGTTCCCTAGCATTTTTAAGCTAGCCTGCGACACTAGGGATATCGTATTAGGTAAGCATGTTCGTAATATTTATAATACATGGACTTCTTCGCTATCTTAAACAATTATGCTAGGGAATTCATCTTTTAATCTACATAAAATATTTTATATAAGTTTAATACTTAATAATTAATTTATACCTACGTGTAATTTTTTCCTTTTTGACGTCTTCACTAACTGAAAGTTAAATATGATCACTCGAATTACACAAGGATCTTAACTGGTAAAGCTATAACACATGAATTTAAATTGCTATTTCTCTTTTAAGGAGCTGGTTATTAAACTCCGTAGTAAGCACATATTCAATAGTATGTGCAATTGAAAGTTTATTATTTTCAGTATAACATCCCTCGTGCAACGCACGAACATAGAGACTAGTAATACTAAAAAAGGGAAGCTCCTATCATTAAAATTGGAAAACAATGTTGCCCCTATAGTAAAGTCAAAATGTAACAATACTCCCTCTATTCACTTTTACTTGTTACTTTTAGCATATCAAGAAAAAATAATTTATTTTTTCCTATTTTATCCATAGTTTAATTACTCACTTCAAATTATTTTTCAAATCCAATAAAAATATGCACCAATTAATATGGGTACATTAGTAAATTATGCACTTCATTTATTATTTCTTAAACAGCGTAAAAAGCGCAAAGTGGACAAGTAAACGTGAACGGAGGGAGTAATAAATAAAACATCCGAAGAAAAAAGAACCTTCAATTAAATAATTGTTTTTGACACTAAAAGTAAATTGGTGAATTAGAAATAAAGTAATGGCACTTCAATTTACTTCAAATCACGTTTCTCATCACAATTATGAGAGAATGGAAAAGGTTTCTCCCTCTTTTATCTTTTATCTTTTTTCTTGAATTATTCTTTCTTAATTCATAAGAGACTTAATAATACAGGTTTGATCTTTAAGGTTCTTTTTAATTTATTTTGCGAAATTAGAATCATATCATCATATATTATATTAAAAGTGGGAACACATCAAGTGAAAAGTTAAAATATTAAAATGCCCTTATAAAATTGAATGACATTTGTTTTTACCTTCAATAAAGCACTAATAATATTTTTCTGCAAAAATATAAATATAATCCAAATAAAGATTTTAAAAAAATAAAGCATTGCTTTTAAAGGAAAAATAAACGTGGAATGCTATTAAGATGATGATCAGGTTTGGGGGACTTTTGATTTTCCAGGAGAACAATTTAAGCTTACAACTATTACTTCAGTAATGGTACATCACTGTGGCTTAACTACATTTAAATTGTAATAATTAGAGCAATTATTATTCAAACAAAATGGTAGTCATGTTGTTTTCCAGTAAAACAGGGTTTAACCAAAAAATCAGTTAGAGATATGTTTTCTAAGGGTTTGAAGACAAGTGGGACCTATCTGATCTCGAGAATTTTATCTGTGAGCCTAGTTCGGAGCAATGGCAAGCATAAACATGGCTAATAAGTAATAAGAATAACATAAAAATGATCTTAAGAATGCTTCTAGACCAACTCCCATGAATTTTCTCATTCATAATTATATGATAATGTTACAATTTGATGGGGCGAGTCTCACATCTCGCTGTCCTTTCCTTCTTCCTCAACCTTTTGTTTATAAAGGCCCAAACTAGGCTATCCTACCCTACAAGTCATGATGACAAGACTGTGTGGATGTCACCCTGCCCACATGCACTATGGGGCTCTGACTGGAGCGGGTGGATGTGACGGGATTTGACTGAAATGGGAGACAGTTGTAATATGTCCCCGAGTCGCTATGGTCTCTGGGTATGCCAACTCGCCCGGTATCATCTTTTACGCAATACAGATAGTCCCCCACTATTCGGTCCCTTCATTTTTGTAAGCCCGGGAAGTGGAAGAGTTTTCTCTTTTCCCAAACGTTTCACGGGAATCAAGACGTCGCATCTTTTCCCATGGTCAGACGCTTCGTCAGGCAAGCATTGAATGCACCCAGTCACTTATTCAACGACACCCTTTCAAAGACGCCAATTGACGCTTCACTAACAGAGCACACTGCTTCGTTCCCCGAGGCTAATGATTACTCCTGCTGGCTATTTAAGTAGGTGATCACGCCCATATTCCTCATCCTTACTCTCATTCATCACCTTTGTGCAAACCCTGTCTTGCTACCTTCTAAACCTTTTCTTTCTCGGTGTCTTCATCATCCAGATCTTCATCTGTTGACCTTACTCTTGCAAGCATGCGAGAAAAGATAGGCGCCACTTCGGCAATCTCCATACGTCACCGACCTTTGTCTTCATCTACCACGCGAATGGTAGACTTGGGTTCCCTTGCATCTAACATTATTCCCTCCAATTTTAATTTTGAGAGGGATTTTCGTGCCAACCTTCAATTTGAGTCTATGGAAGGTATTATTTCTTTAATTAATGATTTCACCAATCCCCAAGTTCGTATTGACTACCAATGGGGGCTTAAGGTTAAAGTATCTCTGCCTCCTACTAGTGTTAGTATTACCTACCATATCCCTGGTATGTCTTTGGTTTGCACTTACCCTTTTACCATCGGGTTTGGCCTCTCAGTCCACGAGATTATCGAGGCTTTTTATCATCGGTATGGCATTTGTCCCGAGCAACTAGGCCCCCAAACTTAGAGAGTAGTTCATTACCTGTAGTACTTGGCGACCCGGGCTAACCTCCGTTTCACTCTGGATCGCCTGATCCATTTCTATTCCCCCCGAGTACTTCGTGGGAAGATAATAAATTTAGCTTACAGAGGCTCCCAGGGCCTCATTACAAGTGTTGAAGACGATCACGATCGGGGATGGTGTAACCAATTTGTGATGGTACGCACAGATTGTCTTCACGACCCCGTTCGCAGCCCTTTATTGGAGCAGTGAAACAACGCTCGTGAGTATCCATTCTTTCATTACCTTTGTTCTCTTTCCTCTTTTCCTTGGGTGTCCCTTTTTTTAACTCAATTTTTCTTATTTTTTCAACGGCCTCGGCCATACCTGAACCCTTGTCCGATATCTTGACTAGGCGATGAGCGTGCTCCATGCCTCCAGGGTGACCGAGCGAACCTGGAGGGGCATTTCCGCCGATAGGTGGAAAGACAAAAGTCATGGTAAGCGTTTTTGTCACACCCCGACGAGGAGCTTGACGGGCACCGACCTGTAATCCGGACACCACTTGGCATAACAGTTACTGTGATAATCATATAGCCGTTATTTGATAGAATAAGACTCAAACATGACTCAGAAGACACCTGTAGGCAGAAAAGGCCCAATCATATATGTATATGTATATATATATATATATATATATATATATATATATATATATATATATATATATATATATATGTATATATATATATCTATAAATGTATATATGTAAATATATATATATATATATATATATATATATATATATATATATATATATATATATGTATATATACATATCTATATATGTATATAGCAGCAACGCGACAAGGCCACTACAAACATCATAAGTGTCATAAAGCCGGCAAGGCTATCAAGAGAACATCAAAACCAAAACAAGGGCGACAAGGCCAGACATGATATCTACATACACTACTATGTCTATGAGCCTCTAAGAGTGAGCGTACAAAAGCATTATGGTCGGGAAAAGGTCCCTACGTACCCATATCATGTGAACATATAACATGATAACATAAATATACAAAAAGATAGCAAGTCCGGAGTAGTGGCACTTGCTGACACCCACTGAAGCTGAAAGTCCTACTACAGTTGCTCTCCAATAAATCTGTCAGGACCTGCCGCATGAAATGCAGCGTCCCGTAGGATGGGATGTCAGTACAGATAAAAGTACTGAGTATGTAAGGCAATAATACAATAACATAATCAAGATACAAGTGTAAGTGGATGGAAGCAACCTGAAACTCCGATGACATGTGACATGCATGCACGAGTTTTGAAAATCATATACATATACATACATATATAAATAACATCATCATCATAACGTACCCGCCTTTTCAGGACTCGGTGTGTAACGTATCCGACTATAACAGGACTCGGTATGAAGCGTACCCGTTCACAATGGTACCCGGTGTGAATACCCAACTGACCAGTGGTTGCACAATAGGTGTCGTACCTGGCCGACTATAGCGCGGCTCAATGTAGTAAAATAATATGTGTGTATGTGTGTGTGTGTGTGTGTGTGTGTGTGTGTGTGTGTGTGTGTGTGTGTGTGTGTATATATATATATATAATGCATAAAGGACCCATAAAAGTAACACATTAGCCTTTCAGAGTGACGTAAGGTCGATAACCTCTGAATAACATTATGAAAATCAAATCAACGTCAAGAACCCTTTAATGAGGCCAAACAATCAAGATAAGAGTCTGCTACCTAGCTAGGACATTATAAATGAAGCATAAGACATTAGAATAGAGTAAATTTGTTATGAAATGTTCATGGTCAAGTTCTAGTTGAGTTTGTGCCAATGGAGAAAGGAAACGAACACCTTACAAACCTTAGTTGTCAAGCCGTTACTTGAAGGAATTCCCTATTATGAAGCTTATCCTTCCCTCGCACCTATATGAGGATATACAACCTTAGTTAGGCCTCAATTTTCTTGCATACTACCATATGACTGCCGTATACCCAAACTAATTCGAAATTATGGGAATTTGGGCAGCATTTCTTCTGTTTCCACTACATCTCCAAGTTTATAACAACAACACAACCAACACCAATAACATTGAACTAATTCAACACCTATATTACTTTATCCACAATGTTCAACACGAGATTTATTTCGTCTTTCGACCAATTTGACTTACTACGTTATAATTTAGCGAATACAACCTTAAATCAACTTAATACCGTGAACATGGATGGAAGATCTTACCTTATTAGCCTCCATTTGATCTTGAAAGCTTTGATACCAAGATGTCGCCATCCTTCCATTCATTCCAACAACAATTACGACACTATGACGTTGCCGCGAGCTTCCCGAGCTTAATTAACATATAGATTGGAATGATTAACACCAAGATTGATACATGACCTTATATAATGATATATATGTAAGTAGAAGGACTTTGGACTTGGAGAATTATTAAGAAAATGACATGTGAAGGGCATTTATATGGTGGTAGGTCGATCTGCACTTCCTCACTATTTGCTCTTCGTGATCGTGATTCCTTGGCTCACGAACACGAAGGGATATATTCCCTTTTCCTTCATGAACGCGAGGCTCTGGATCGCGAGGGCGAAGGCCATTTTGGCCAATTTCACCGAAAAGCTTATTTTGTATCTGTTCGACCTCCAGTCCTCCCGATACTTCTCATACATGCCATTAACTACTAAATATACATAAGGAATGTCTTATGCCTCGGGTCTAAGGTGGTATATCCTGGACACAACTTAAAGTATTGGCGTACAAACCTTGACGAACTTCTTTTTCGATAGCCTGAACAACTTATAAACTTGCCTAGTCGGGCTAAATGCTTCCTTTAGCCACTTTACACCTTATGGATCATTGGGAAGGCATACCTTTACTCATACCAGAAGGTATATATCGCAATGCGATACCGTGCAGAAGTACGGGGTGTAACAGTTTTTTGTTTTCCCTTACTCTCTAGCTATTTGAATCCAGTGATATTTCTCTAACTTCTTTCATACTTGCTAGGTCTTCCCGCTCAAGAGGCCTCTATCAAAAATTTTCCTTCCCGGGAAAAGGCCCGGGATCGAATAGCCGAAGCGGTTAGGGAGGCGAGAAGTAGCAATAAACGAGCGCTTCCGGATGAGGTAGGGGTATCTTCCTCCGGGTGGATCGATACTCACGTAAGAATGCGTCGCTGACTCAGTAGATGCTTGAAGAAAGAGATCGAGAGGATGATCCATATTGAGGACGGTGATGGAGAGGTTGTCAAGGCCGGGGACGTAAGGGTCCCTTCAGCCGAGGCTGTTATGGGAACCAAGGTCAGTGAAGGCTAGCCCGAGGGTGTTGGGGGGTGACGCCACCCATAGCGAGGGTACAGGTGTCGAACCCTTCGTTCTACCTGCCCTCCACTGCTAGTTCAGGCCTTAGTTTAGAGGCTTACTTGACTCAGTTGGCCGGCATTTTTCTTCAGGTAACACAAATCTTTTACGTCTTGCTGGTTATGTTCTAAATGAACTCATGAATTAAGCTTGTCTGCTCATTCCTCTCCAGGTTCAAGTCACTGCCTCCTCTGCTTTTGAGCTTTTTAAGAGTGCCCCGCGTTCTTCCTTCCGTGATGTGCAAATGCTAATGGAGGAGAACCAGCGACTCCGGGATGACTCGGCCAGTAACGAACGGAGATTAGAGTTCTTTAGGCTATGAGGACCACTTTAGAGCTTCAGTGGGAGGAGGCCAAGCAAATTCTGGAGACTCGGGAGAATACCTTTCGAATTATGGCTATGACTCATCGGTTGCTCCGAGATAGGTTAGATCGAGTAGAGTGATGGATATAAATTATTCATGATATTTTGTATATAAAAAATAAGTTTTTAAATAAAGCATGAATAAGTATATCCTATTCCCGCATATTTTCTGACAAATTTTACAGGAAGAAGAGTACTGCAGAAGAATAGAGAAGAAACGAATCATCAAAGAAGTAAGCAAAGAATTCAATAGGTGCAACCACGAATTCATAACTCATAACCGTAGAGTTTTACATGTGGGAATTACAAAAGACAACAAGGGAGAAGTTGGCTTCATACTCACAGTCATCAAGTGTTGAAATTCACGGGTGTCGCCGCTTCATACTCACACCCGTCAACTGTGGGCATCAAGAAAAGAAGTTTCAAAATTTACGGGTGCGACTACCATTGTTATACTCTCACCCGTCAAGCAAGGTCACGGATGTGAGCACCACTTCAAGGAATGCATCGCTAGGTGGGAGACACTACATTTTCCTATAAATAGAAGCATCACTTTGCTTACAAATCATCCAATAATTTAGAAGACAAAGTGTTAATCTTGTTCTATTCTCTTTTCTTTCCATTGTAGTAAAAATATTTCTCCAAGTCTTTCAATATTTCTAGTTTCTTAAATTCATATTTTCTCTTTTCTAACTCCATAATGGAGTAATCTCTTTTTGTTGGGATAGTTGAAGAAACTTGGTGTAATGTTATATTATCTTATTTTAGTTATTCCTCGTCTTTATATTATTTAAGTGTCATACTTTGTGTTGGAATGATATGTTCTACTAATCATTATCGTTACTTAGTATATTTTGTGTTATGATTATAGTTATATTAATTTGTACTTCTAACAAGGAGGGAAATTAATATACTATAATAATCACATAAAATATATATGTAATAATAATTTTTAGTCATCTATTATTCCAAATCTTTGAACTTGCTTCTTTTAATCCTAATTCTCACGGAGGGGTTATTTCAAGTTAGTTCTTAGGTTTAAATCTGTATCTTATTTCTTTCCGTCCTACTTCTCACGGAGGGACTGTCTCAAATAAGTTTATTGACTTGAGGGATCTCTATCTTATTTCTTTCAATTATAATTCTCACGGACGGATTTTTTCAAATAATTTTATTGATTTAAGGACTAATCGCAAGAGGTCTTTATTCCTAATAACACAAATCAAGCCGAGGAACTATTTCTACTATTTTTTAGAATTTACTAAAAAAGGGTTTTATTGTCATATATGCACTAAGTGGATTCAACGACTCCCAACTCTTTCTTTTAAGATAATCTTTTGAAAGTTGTTTCTTTTGTTAAAGTAATTTACAAATTTAAATCACTACTCTCCTTTCATCAATCTGATTCTCTCAAATAGCAGCAAAAATACTACAAGTCTGTAGCATAGATTTTCCAATCTCTGTGGGACGATATCTTAAACTATATTAGAATTTGACAGAGTACGAGCGAAATTTCCTATGCACTTTGGCCTCGTAAAATTTTTGGCGCCGTTGTCGGGGATTGGCATACATCTACTTTAGACTAACTGAAGAAACAAACATCCGCTTCTCAAAGCGTAACTCGTGAAGAAATGGAGCATCAACCAGGAGTTGAAAATCAACCACCAGGAATTCTACCACCACTTGTTCCAGAAGATCAGTTTGATGAAGTGGTTCCAAGACTAGCAAACAGAATTCTAAGGGATCATGCTAGACCAGATCACTTCAACTGTGAATCTAGTGTGAGGAACCCTCCAGTTGCAGTTAACAACTTCGAAATCAGGACCGGATTAATTCAAACAATTCAACAATCATGTACATTCACCGGTGATCTTAGTGAAGATCCACATAGTCATCTGATTGATTTCTTAGAATTAGTTGAAATTGCTAAATATAATGGAGTATCCCCTGAAGCAATCAAGCTAAGGCTATTTCCTTTTTCTTTAAAAGGAGATGCCAAGACTTGGTTGCAAAGTTTGCCTCAAGGGTCTATCACCACATGGGATCAGATGACTCAAAAATTTTAAATAAATATTTTTCCCCTGCTAAAACCACAAAGTTAAGACAAGATATTACTAATTTCTTGCAGACTGACACGTAGTCAGTTTATCAGGCTTGGGAGAGATTAAAAGCAATGCTAAGAAAATGTCCACATCATGACATTGCTGAACATATGCAATTGTATATTTTTTATCATGGGCTAAAACCTTCTTCTCGAAATGTGATACATGCAGCTGCAGGAGGTTCCATTATGGGAAAAACCATAGAAGAAGCTTTTCAAATGATGAATGAAATATCTGAAAATGCCATTCAATGGTCATCTGATCGTGCAATCAATAAGAAAGTTGCTACTGTAATTCAAGCAGATGCTTTAAATACACTAACTCAACAAATTGCTTCTTTGGCACAAAAGTTTGAATCTTTTCAGGAGAATAAACAACAGCCAAGCCAAGCTGAGGCCTGTGACATATGTGGAGGAAACCATCTAAACCATGAATGTCAAGAAAGCAACCAAAATGATGAGCAGGTTAATACCATCGGATACAAGCCATACCCTTTTGGTAGTCCATTGGCACAAAAACATCCAGGCTTTCAATGGAGCAATCCAAATGGTGCTGAAAACTCCCAAAGCTTTCAAAAGCAACAGGTACATGGTCCACCTGGATACCAGAATCAAAATCGCGAGCCATCAAATTTCGGACCATATCAACAAATAACTCCATATCAGCAGAGGCCGCAACAAGCACATACGAATCTTGATGACCTTTTGTACAAGTACATCAAATCCACTGATGAAAAAATGGAAAGTCAAAATTCAGCTCTAAAAAGTTTGGAAATTCAGTTAAGCCAGTTGGCAACTCTTGTGTCCGAAAAGATTCAAGGTCTCTTACCAAGCAATACACAGAAAAATCCAAAGGAGCACCTTAAAGCCATCGCTTTACGGTCAGGTAAGAACCTTGATGAACCTTACAAGGACATCCAAAAAAAGAATCAATCATTACAACAGGTAGACAAAGGTAAGAATGCTGAAACACCCTCTGAACAATCAGAAGAAAAAAAAAATGGAAGAGGAAAATATTCTCCCTGTGAAAATTCCTTTTCCCCAATAATTGAAGAGAGAAAATCTTGATAGTCAATTTGCCAAGTTTTTGGATACTTTAAAACAAATTCACATTAATATTCCTTTTACTGATGCTTTATTACAAGTGCCTTCATATGCCAAGTTTCTCAAAGAAATTTTGTCAAGCAAAAGAAAACTGGAAGAAGCTTCTGTGGTAGTACTTACCAAAAAATGTAGTGCTATACTTCAAAACAAACTACCACAAAAGCTCGGGGATCCAGGTAGTTTTACAATTCCATGCACTTTAGGAGGAGTATATTTTGAAAAATCACTTTGTGACTCTGGGCCTTCAATAAATCTAATGTCGTTTTCTATTTTTAGAAAATTGGATCTTGGTAAAATAAAAACCACAAGTGTTTCTCTTCAGTTTGCAGATCAAAGTACTAAAAAACCTAAGGGAATAATTGAAAATATTCTTGTAAGAGTTGATAAATTTGTTTTCCCTGTGGATTTTATAGTACTTGAAATGCAGGAATGTCCTGATGAACCGATAATTTTGGGTAGACCATTTCTTGCTACAGGAAGAGAAATCATAGATGTCCATCAAGGACAATAATTTTAAGAGTATATGAAGAAAGAGTCATTTTTGATATGCAAAAAATGCTAAGATTTTCAGGAGATGAGACATCATCCCTATGTTTTTCAATTGACATGATTAGTGATCTTGTAGATGAATTCAAAGATGATAAATTGATTCTAGATTCTATGGAAAGATGCTTGTCCAAATCTGCCACCTCACAAGATGATGATCCCACCATCAGGAGCGAAGCTGGAATATTGGAAAAACATTATAAGGATGAGGAGATATAAATGAAAGAAGTTCAACCAAAAATTGAACTCAAAATTCTTCCTTCTCATTTGAAATATGTTTATCTTGAGCATAAATTATTTCCAGTAATTATTTCATCTTCTCTATCTGCTGAACAAGAAGACAGTTTAATTAAAATGCTACGACCACACAAAGGAGCCTTAGGGTGGACAGTGGCAGATATCAAAGGGATTAGTCCAGCTATTTGTATGCACAGAATCCTCATGGAAGATAGCTACAAACCAATAGTCCAGCCCCAAAGGAGATTGAATCCTACAATGCAAGAAGTGGTGAAAAATGAAATAATTAAACTTCTTACGGCAGGTATCATCTACCCCATTTCAGATAGCCCTTGGGTAAGTCCTGTTCAAGTAATACCGAAAAAAGGAGGTATGACGGTCATAAAAAATAAAAATAATGAACTCATACCTACTAGAACAATTACTAGATGGAGAGTTTGTATTGATTATAGACGCCTCAATGATGCTACCAGAAAAGATCATTTTCCTTTACCATTTATCGATCAAATGTTGGAAAGGGTAGCAGGATATGGTTTTTATTGTTTTCTTGATGGATATTCAGGTTATAACCAGATACCAATAGCAACAGAAGACCAGGATAAGACAACTTTCACATGTCCCCATGGAACATATGCCTATAGGAGAATGCCATTTGGTTTATGTAATGCACCTGCCACATTTCAACGTTGTATGTCACCAATTTTCTCAGAAAAGACCGAAAATTTTCTAGAGATTTTTATGGATGATTTCACTCTTTTTGGAAAATCATTTGAAGATTGTCTTTACCATTTGACCTTAGTTCTTAAGAGATGTGAAGAGACAAACTTGATTCTTAATTGGGAGAAATGTCATTTTACGGTTACAGAAGGAATTGTTCTAGGACATAAAATCACTGCTAAAGGAATATAAGTTGATAAGGCTAAAATTGATGTTATAGCATGATTACCCCCTCCACAACAGTTAAAATCATTAGAAGTTTTTTAGGTATGCAGGTTTTTACAGACGGTTCATAAAAGACTTTTCAAAGATTTCAAAATCGCTGACTAACCTTTTGATGAAAGATGTTAAGTTTGAATTTTCAGGTGATTGTTTGAAGGCATTTGAAACCCTTAAGGAAAGATTTTCAACAACCCCTATAGTTGTGTTCCCTGACTGGAGCCAGCCTTTTGAGATCATGTGTGATGCTAGTGATACAGCCGTAGGAGCTGTTTTAGGCCAGAGAAAAGATAAGATTTTTTGTCCCATTTACTATGCTAGTAGAACATTGAATGAGGCTCAGTTGAATTATGCAACTACAGAAAAAAAATTACTGGCAATAGTATTTGCATTTGACAAGTTTCGTTCCTATTTAATAGGGACTAAGGTTATTGTTTTTACTGACCATGCAGCTTTAAATACCTCTTAGTAAAGAAAGATGCTCGACCTAGATTGTTAAGATAGATTTTAATTCTGCAAGAATTTGACCTTGAAATAAAAGACAAGAAAGGAACTGAAAATCAAGTAGCTGACAATTTGTCTAGATTAGAGAACCCTCCTCTTGAGTTTACTGAGATAAAAGAAGAATTTCCCGATGAGCATATTTTTTCTGTTGTAACTCAACCACCGTGATTTGCATATGTCGCAAATTACTTGGTTGGAAAGTGGACACCTCAAGATCTCACTTATCAGCAAAGAAAAAAGCTTATGTCTGATGCTAAATATTACCTGTGGGATGAACCTTACTTGTTTAAAAATTATGCAGATAATATCATAGAACATTGCGTACCCGGGGAGGATATGAAGAACATACTTTACCACTATCATGGGGGAGCAATTGGTGGACATTATGCAGCCAACCGAACTGCCTTTAAAGTTTTGGAAGCTGGATTCTTCTGGCCGACAATATTTAAAGATGCTCGGGTATATGTTGCACAATGTGATAAATGTCAGAGAACAGGTAATATTACTAAGAGAGATGAAATGCCATTACAATCAATGCAGGTATGTGAAATATTTGATGTTTGGGGAATAGATTTTATGGGTCCTTTTCCTTCTTCTCACTCTTATACGTATATCCTTGTAGTTGTGGATTATGTATCAAGGTGGGTTGAAGCAATTCCTACAAAACAAATGATGCTCATACCGTGTGTGATTTTCTTAGAAAAAATATTTTTACCAGATTCGGCATACCACGAGTCATCATTAGCGATCAAGGGATTCATTTCATCAATACACAATTTTCTTCATTGGTGTTAAAATATGGTGTGACTCATAAAACAGGAACACCATATCATGCTCAAACTCAAGGGCAAGTTGAGGTATCCAACCGCGAATTAAAAAGAATACTTGAAAAGACGGTTGGAATCTCAAGAAAAGGCTGGGCTTTAAAATTAGATGATGCTCTATGGGCATACCGAACGGCTTTCAAAACACCAATCGGAACATCTCCGTATAGATTAGTCTTTGGAAAAGCTTGTCATTTACCTGTTGAATTAGAAGACAAAGCTTTTTGGGCGTTAAGAGCACTAAATTATAAATTAACCTCTGCTGGAAAAAATAGATTTCTCCAAATTAATGAATTAGAATAAATGAGGTTGGGAGCCTATGAAAATACGAAAAAATTTAAAGAAAAAATAAAAAAAAATGGCATGACAATTTGATCCGACCAAAGAGTTTTAAAATTGGAGACTTGGTACTTCTTTATAATAGCAGGCTTAGGTTATTTCCAGGAAAACTAAAATCCAGGTGGACAGGTCCCTACAATGTTACAAATGTCACTTCATA
Source organism: Lycium barbarum (assembly GCF_019175385.1). Lineage (NCBI taxonomy): Eukaryota > Viridiplantae > Streptophyta > Magnoliopsida > Solanales > Solanaceae > Lycium > Lycium barbarum. Next base: position 113,444,810 of record NC_083344.1, on the reverse strand, counting down.
TGGAGCTATTGAAATTCAATAGATCAGCGGCGGAAACAAGTTTAAGGTAAATGGTCACAGGCTGAAATTATTTGGAGGACAATTTGAGGAACAACCATCGGTGACTCTGATTAAATGATGAATCAAGAAGTCAATAAGTCGAGCTGGCGACATTAAACTCAGAACTCATATTTCCAACCCGTAGCCATTGAGGGTGAAGCAATGAAACCTCATAAGTCCAATATAAATTTGCATCAATAAATTGCTTAACCAATTAATCTGGTTAATATCCAGGTTAGTGTACAACTGGAACATCTTATGAAGGCCTCTACAAAAACAAAGTCACCTAAAAAGGAGTAATTCCATGGTGATCGGTATGCCTAAGTAACTGGTTGGTTAACCAATTTACTGTACAAGTTAATTACTGGCTCAGGTAATTTTTTTGTTTATAATAAACCAAGATCAAATAACTAATAACGTCGTGAATTAGTCATTCTAATATAGACATGTGAGTTCACAGTTATTTTAAGCCTATAATATAGATGTATTTCTTTTTAAAGTATGTTTTTGTGTGCATGTGTGTGTGTGTGTGTATATATATATATACACACACATATTAGTTATAACATAATTTGTATTTTATCTTTAAAAAAAATGGAGGTGGAGTTGGAGGACTCGTTTAAGCAGATTTTCATCTGGAATAATGAAAAGCTCAAGTGTGGGGAGACTTTTTGGATCTAATCCACCTGTTTTTGTGTATATATGCATATGCTACTTCTGTTTAGGCTATATATATATATATATATTGCAGTAGGTGAAAAAGAAGATGGAACCAGGGAAATACTTTAATACCTCAAAGTGGGTAATATTGTATTCCTCTCTAACAATGATTAGGAACTAGTAATAAGGTAACTTTTTGATGGGACCAAGAACTAAAAAAAAAAGTTTTTTCTTTATATAAAACTATGTTATGGCATACATAAGGTATGAGACTGTAGTTTCTTTCAAGCTTTCTTCTGCAGTTGTAAATTTGAAAGCCAAAAATATTTTTACTTTATTTATAAATATTATATATGTATTTCTTTAAACTTGATCTTTTATGTTCAAGATTATTTTCTTTTTACCTTCACCAAATGATTTTCATGTCTATGATTTTGATTTTGTGAAAGAAAGAGCAATCGTCTTCAACTCAAGAAATCATTGGAATTGAGAAAAGTTATGATCACCAAACAGGAAGAATCACTCGATTCGCTAGAACTTGCTCTTAATGTTTTTCAAGGCGAAATAATAGATGACACTTATTTTTGAAAAATGATATTAGGCCTTTTTTCATATCCTATTTTAACCTTTTCAGTTTTACCCAAGCACACACATTTTCCCTTTTAGAACCCTTCTTTGAGCCATAACCTTTTTTTTCTCTTTTCTGGACACCATAATATTCTACATATATGTGTGTATATATAAATATATATATACTCATACACACAGAGAGATCTCCTAGTTCTTCCACCTATAAATAAATGAGCAGAAACCAAAAAAGGGAAGAAAATGAAAGAAAAAAAAATGGGGGTTGAGAAAAAGAAAATTGTGAATATACAAGTCATTGAGACATTGCAAAAGAGGAGAAATGAAAATCAAGAAAAGTTTATCAAATGGAGAGATCAAAAATCAAAAATAAAATTAAAAAATGGAAAATAAAAAAAAGAGCTTTATATATCTACTCCATGCTGGGTGTCACGACCCAACCCCGTGGGCCGCGACCAGTGCCCGAGCTGGGCACCTATACGCACCCGATACCCCAAATTAGCATATTAACAGAATAATAATATAATAATAATAATATTAGTGGTCGCTACAGAATTTAGCAGAAAAGCAGACTTGACACACATAGGCCGATAAGGCCATCACAGAACAGAATATCCCAAACATATGTACAGAACCCACACAGATGTATCCACAGACCTCTACAGAACATATCATAATCATAAGACGGGACAGGGCCCCGTCATACCCTGAACAAAGTATATATCCAGATAGCAGCGACAGACTGTACCAGAAGATGGGCTCTGTAGAAGAGAGCGCCTCAAATAGCAGAAATAGGATCCTAAACGTGTGGATCAGCGAACCTGTCATCAGTACCTGCGCGGCATGAAAACGCAGCCCCCGAAGAAAGGGGGTCAGTACGAAATATGTACTGAATATGTAAAGCGGAATCACAGAAGTCAAATCATAATGGTTACAGAAAATGAGTACAGAATCCAGAGTGTCAAATGCATATTTCCAAAACAGACAGAATGCGTACAGAAACATATGTCATATCATATCATATCCGGTCCCTGACACGGGACTCGGCAGACAGAATGTGGCCACCCTCCCGACGCTGGTGCCACTATACAGAGGAATCAGAAAAAGGGGCGTGGCCCCGTATCATATAATGTCATATCAAAATGGCCATACAGATCATATCAGAATAGGCGGACATGGCACATCATACTCCACAGAACCATGTACGCGTATACCTGCCCCCTCACATCGGGACGCGGCGAACAATGCAGAGAATTACGCTTGACAACATATCCTGGCCCGGGCTCAGTGTGGGAAACATTGGGACATCCACGAATGGAGTAGTGAGAGACTAATGCAATTTAAAAATATAATAAATGTTTTCAAAGACTCGATGAAGCGTATCAAAGACAAACAAATCCAATGGGGTCGGACGGAATCATAATAAATGTATTTCGGATATCATAATAAATTACAGAAGTATAACTTTCCCGAAGTCATTCCGAGTGTCAAAATAATTTATAATATTTAACAGAATATTTAAAATAATATTCGTTAAGCGATTAGTAGGGTAATTAAAACATTTCTTTCAAAAATCACTTAAAAAGGAAGCTTTAACACATTAGGGGCAAAACCGTAAATAGCGGGCCCGCCTCGGGACAAGTAAGGCGGCGGGCTCAAATTGTGCCCTCTAAGCATATAGAGTCACCTAAAAAGGTTCTACAGACATTCTATGACTTTCTGAGTAATTTGGAGCAAAATCGCATAATTTCAGAAAAAGCGTATCAAAGTAGTTCAATTCTATTGAAGGAAAAACTGAAATTTTGTCTTGCGGATTCCGAGGGCCAAGAGGTCCTTCGAGGCCCGGATCCGACCCTAACATACTAGGGGCATGCCAAGGGAAGAATTGGGTTTGCTTTACATACCTTTCACGCTCCTTAAGCCTTTCCAATCTCACTTCCCGTTTCGTCGAAAAACTGCAATTGGTCAAGTTTACCAATTGTAAGCTAATAATACCAAAGTTCCAATTTGATGCATATTTGGCTACCGAAATTTCGGCAGCACTTCCCCTATACATATAGCACCCCGAGAATTCAACTCGGCTATAATTCATCAACAACAACCCAAACAACAACATTAACATCAACAAAAAGCATTAACAACACAATTATCCTTCAACTAGTCATTGTTTCCACAACTTGCCATAACTTCCCTTCTAATCCAAACTTTCAAACTAACATCATTACTTTCACATCCATAATTACTCAAGATCATCACAACATAGATTTAGAGGCATTTCATATCATTTTCCTTAAGATATACATAATATACAATTTTCCGCCAAAGTCTTAATTTATGCAAAACATCAAATCTTTGGCATATAACTTCATAACAAGTTTCCAACTTCCAAATTCATCAATGATCATCACTATTAGCAACCAAACAACTTCATTTCCTTAATGTCGGAAAATCATACTAAAACGACATAAGTTGTTATATTCCAATTCAATACAAACTTATATCATTCTAACTTCATTCACATATCAAGCATTACAATAACACTCCAATACACTAAACAAACTTAATCCATTTTATTCTCAAGCCAAATACACCACACGGCCAAGTGCTATTTTAGCAATTCAATCAAATTTATTCCACTTTCATTCTCAACATGAATTCCATCACATTCACAACTAGAATACAACATAGTTTCAACACATTTTTGGCTATACAACATATATATACACACGGCTACACCTCCAATTCCAAACCCACATTGCAAACTTCCATTTTTCCATCCAATCAACACATTTCTACATACTACAACACAAACAAAACTCAACAACACAATAAAAAGGTAGAAATTCTTACCTTTTCCTCAAGTCTCCTTCACTTGAATATATGATCACCTTGGAGATTCTAGTGCTCCCCACTCCAATCCAACTATACCAAGATGCAAAGGAACCTTGAATTAGTAGGAATTTAACAAGAAATGAATTTTTGAAGCAAGATTTTGGAGGGTCAATTTTGCCCCTCAAACCCGAAACCCTCTCCCTTTTCTTTCTTATTTTTGCTTTGTTTGGTCTTGCCTTCTAATGTCTTGAATCTTCTTATACATATAATATCAAGACTTGGTCACATGACCAAGCACATGACCAAGTAAAAATGGGCTTGGATCAAGGCCATTATGTTAATTAATCTTATGGAAATTTAATACAAATTTTGGGCTTGGGCCAAGGCCATCATGGCCGGCCACCCCCTAATATTTTGGGCCTCAATTGCTTCTTATTTTACAAGCCCAACAACTTGTGAATCGTATTTTGTAATTCCCGAAACAAATTTCCAAAATTCCAAAATTACCCTTAGCCTTGTCCCACACTTTCATGACTCTATTCTTTCATGCATAACTCCTATGTTCAACAAGATATCAAATTGATCTTATATCTCAAGAATCCCATATAATTCAAGTTTCTCCAAACGTGTGAAAACACGGGATATAACATCCTCCCCCCCTTTAGAACATTCGTCCTCGAATGTAAATTAACCTCATAAGGTTGGAAAATACCTTGGGGGAGGTTCTGATTACAGACAACACATAGGATATACGATTGACATTGAAATAAATTTAAGCAGGAATTTAAGGTTACCTGTGGGCATAGGGAACAGATGAGGATATTTCTTCTTCATTTCCTCTTCGGCCTCCCACGTCATTTCCTCCCTATTATCGTTCCACCACAGTACCTTAACGGAGGCTACATCTTTATTCCGGAGCCTCCTTACCTGACGATCCAAAATAGACACGGGCTGCTCCTCGTATGATAACTGCTCCGTCACCTGAATATCATCTGCAGGGAATATTCTGGAAGGGTCACCGATGCACTTACGAAGCATAGAGACGTGAAACACCGGATGTACCGCTTCCAAATCAGATGGCAGATCTAACTCATAGGCGACATTTCCAACTTTCCGAACAATCTGATAAGGCCCAATATAACGCGGACTAAGCTTACCCTTTCTGCCGAACCGCATTACGCCTTTCATAGGCGATACCTTCAGGAATACCCAATCGCCTACTTGAAACTCCAACGGTCGACGCCGTTTATCCGCGTATGACTTCTGTCGACTCTGGGCTATTAACAGTCGCTCTCGAATAAGCTTCACCTTGTCCACTGCCTGCTAGACCATATCTGGGCCAATCAACTCTGTCTCGCCAATATCGAACCAGCCGATCGGCGATCTGCATTTCCTGCCATATAAAGCCTCGTACGGAGCCATCTGGATGCTGGAATGGTAACTGTTATTATATGCAAACTCAATCAACGGCAAGTGATCATCCCAGCTGCCTCTGAAATCGATAATGCAGGCCCGCAACATATCCCCCAGCGTCTGTATAGTGCGCTCGGCCTGCCCGTCGCTCTGAGGATGAAATGCGGTGCTCAGACTCACCTGAGTCCCTAGTCCCTCCTGAAAAGATCTCCAGAAATGCGCCGTAAACTGGGCGCCTCTGTCAGAAATAATAGATATAGGAACTCCGTGAAGCTTCACAATCTCCTTAATATAGAGCCTGGCATAATCCTCGGCGGAATAGGTAGTCCTGACGGGAAGAAAATGGGCTGATTTCGTCAGCCTATCAACGACGACCCAGATGGAATCTTACTTCCGTGGAGTGCGAGGAAATCCTGTAATGAAGTCCATATTAATAACCTCCCACTTCCAAGTCGGGATTTCCATCTCCTGCAACAGTCCACCCGGCTTCTGATGCTCAATCTTGACCTGCTGACAATTAGGGCACTGGGCGACGAACTCTGCAACATCCCGTTTCATACCGTCCCACCAGTATAAGCATCGGAGATCATGGTACATCTTCGTAGACCCAGGATGGACCGAGTAGCGAGCATAATGTGCCTCGCTCATAACCTGCTGCCGAAGGCCTGCAATATCCGGTACACACAACCTGCCTTTGTATAACATAGTGCCGTCCGGTGAAAACTCGAACGGAGTCCTCTCCTTATCATAGGCTGTGTCCCTGTACCGAGCTAAGACAGGATCCTCAAACTGATGCCGCTTAATATCGTCCCTGATAGATGACTCAGAAACCCCTCGAACAGAAATCTGGGTATCTCCAGAATCGGCCAGACGAACCCCGAGACTAGCCAACCGCTGAACATCACGGGCTATCTCTCTCCTGTCTGGCTGTAAATCGGCTAAACTGCCCATAGACTTCCGACTGAGCGCGTCTGCAACAACATTAGCCTTGCCCGGATGATACAGAATATCTACATCATAATCTTTCAGAAGCTCCAGCCACCTCCGCTGCCGCAAATTAAGCTCTCTCTGTCTGAAAATATACTGGAGACTCTTATGATCAGTATAGATATCCACATGAACGCCATATAAATAGTGTCTCCATATCTTCAGAGCATGAATCACCGCTGCGAGCTCCAGATCGTGGGTAGGATAATTCTTCTCATGCTTTTTGAGCTGCCGGGAAGCATACGCTATAACTCTGCCGTGCTGCATCAATACACAGCATAACCCCATGCCAGAAGCGTCACAATAAATAACATACCCGTCCGGTCCCTCTGGAAGAGTCAGAACTGGGGCTGTAGTCAGCTTCTCCTTCAGCAACTGGAAGCTCCGTTCACAAGCGTCAGACCACTGGAACTTAGCTCCCTTCTGAGTCAGCCTTGTCAAAGGCGCTGAAATCGAAGCAAACTTCTCCACAAACCTCCTGTAATAACCTGCTAACCCCAGGAAACTGCGTACCTCTGTGGGCGTCGTAGGTCTGGGCCAATTCTTCACGGCCTCAATCTTCTGTGTGTCCACCCGGACACCATCAGCTGCAATAACATGCCCCAAGAAAGCCACTGAAGACAGCCAGAATTCACACTTAGAAAATTTCGCATATAATTTCTGATGCCGGAGTACCCCTAATACCGATCTCAGATGATCTGCGTGCTCCGCCTCAGACCGAGAATAAACCAGGATATCATCAATGAATACAATTACAAACATATCCAAGAATGGCCTGAATACCCGGTTCATCAAATCCATGAATACTGCGGGAGCATTTGTTAGCCCAAAAGACATAACCCTGAACTCGTAATGCCCATATCGGGTCCGGAAAGCTGTCTTAGGGATATCAGCCTCTCGTACTCGCACCTGGTGGTAACCGGATCGAAGATCTATCTTCGAAAAACACTTAGCGCCCTGCAGCTGATCAAACAAATCATCAATCCTAGGGAGGGGGTATTTATTCTTTATAGTTACCTTATTCAGCTGCCGATAATCAATACACATACGCAGCGACCCGTCTTTCTTACGCACAAATAATACCGGGGCTCCCCAAGGCGAAGTACTGGGTTTGATGAAGCCCTTATCCAACAAATCTTTCAGCTGCTCCTTCAACTCCTTTAACTCTGCAGGCGCCATTCTATACGGAGGAATAGAGATAGGCTGAGTGTCTGGGAGTAAGTCAATAGAGAAGTCTATCTCCCGCTCTGGAGGAAGACCTGGAAGCTCGTCGGGGAAAACATCTGGAAACTCACTAACCACGGGGACTGACTGAAGTGTCGGCGTCTGGGCGTCCAAGTCTTGCACCCGAACCAGATGATAGATATAACCCTTTCTGATCATTTTCTTTGCCTTAAGGTATGAAATAAACTTACCTTTCGGCGATGCTGTATTACCAGCCCAATTTATAATTGGCTCCCCGGGAAACTGGAAGCGAACTACCTTATTCTGGCAGTCAACATTAGCGTAACAGGAAGCTAGCCAATCCATACCCATAATAACATCAAATTCAGTCATATCTAACTCTACCAGATCTGCCTTAGTGTCACGGTCACAAACGATCACAGAACAGTCTTTATAAACCTGTTTCGCTACAACAAAATCCCCTATCGGCGTGGCTACCTCAAATGGCTCTATAGGTTCAGACATAATACCAATTTTACCGGCAACAAGGGGTGAAATATATGATAAAGTCGAACCTGGATCAATTAATGCATACACAGACCGAGAGAAGACCAATAAAGTACCTGTAACGACATTAGGAGATGCCTCCTGATCCTGGCGACTGGCCAAAGCATAAATGCGGTTCGAAGGACCGCTAACACCAGAAGCTCCACCACGGCCTCTGCCACGACCCGCTGGTACCGAAATACCCTGCCCCGTAGGGCGCATAGCCACTGACGAAGATGAAGACCCAGCGGCTGATCCGGTAGGCTGCGCTGCACCACCCGAACTACCCTTATACGGGCAATCTCTCACAGAATGGCCCTGACGGCCACAAGAAAAGCATGCACCGGTGGCTCTGTAGCACTCTCCCGTATGGTATCTGCCGCAAAAAGAACACTGAACCCTGGGTGGCCTCATCTGACCAGAACCCCTATCTGTCCGCGAACCTGAAGCCCTGGAGCTCTGGCCTGCTCCTGAATACCCTGGGCTATCGAATCTGCGACCTGCAGGCTGGGGAGGCGCGCTCTGCGCCGGCTGAGATGAAAATCTGCTAGGCTGCTGCGGCTGTTGGGGTTGTCTGCCCCGAAAATCTCCAGATGACCTGGCCCTCTTGGGCTGTCTCCGATCCTGGCCCCTGTCAGGCTGGTGTCCTCCTCTGCCCCGATCCTCCATGCCCTGGGCATGGGCCTGGATACGGGCAATGTCCATACCGGGCTGAGCAGCCAATACTAAGCAGCTATCAACAAAATACCGATCCAGCCCCATAATATATCTATGCATCCGGTCCGCCATAGTAGCCACCACAGTAGGTGCATATCGGGCCAAGGAATCAAACTCCAAACTATAGTCCCGAATACTGCGGCCCTTCTGCCTCAATAATAAGAATCTATCAGATCTGGCTCGTCGCAACTCTGGGGGCAGAAAGTGTCCAAGAAATGCCTGAGAAAAATCGCCCCAAACTGCTGGAGGAGCGCTGTCCCCCCTGGATAGCCCCCATGACTCGTACCAGTTTGCCGCCACATCATATAACCGGTACGAAGCTAACGCGACTGACTCTGTCTCGGAAGCATTAATCAAATCTAGAGTGCGTCGCATCTTCCTGATAAACTCCTCAGGATCCTCCTCGGGCTTTGTCCCGAAGAACTCTGGAGGGTTACAAGTCAAAAACTCACGGGCTCTCGAACTATCACGCCTGACTGCCCGGTCACCTCCCAGTCCATGCCCCAGAACCTGCCCTGCCACAAGTCTCGTCAGCAACTGGACTGCCTCCCTCATAGACTGATCCTCAGTGCCTGGCCGTGGAGCTGGAGGATCAGGTACTGGAACTGCGGGAGCTGGCAGTGGAGCCGTCCCCCGATCTGCAGCTACGGCTGCCCCAATCTCCTCCACGAGTGGCGGTGTAGAAGAACCCTCTGTCTGGGGCAAAGTCTCCGGAGCAATATATACCTGGGCCCTGGTAGTCCTCTGGACCCGGCTAGTCTCTCCTACGACAACTGACTTGGCCTTTTGGGCCGCTGTCGCCTTTTTTGGAGGCATATCTGCAAATATAGCCACTCGTTAGGAAGGGGTCATCCTGATAACACAGCTCTATCGCACGATCTAAGACAGAAAGAAGGGTAGTATCCTAAATGCCCTGTAGCCTCCTGTTTATAGGTGTGGTGCACAACACACCGATAAACAAGACTCTACTAGACACGGTCTGTGGACATTCCGAGGACGAACCGCTCTGATACCACTTTTGTCACGACCCAACCCCGTGGGCCGCGACCAGTGCCCGAGCTGGGCACCTATACGTACCCGATACCCCAAATTAGCATATTAACAGAATAATAATATAATAATAATATTAGTGGTCGCTACAGAATTTAGCAGAAAAGCAGACTTGGCACACATAGGCCGATAAGGCCATCACAGAACAGAATATCCCAAACATATGTACAGAACCCACACAGATGTATCCACAGACCTCTACAGAACATATCATAATCATAAGACGGGACAAGGCCCCGTCATACCCTGAACAAAGTATATATCCAGATAGCAGCGACAGACTGTACCAGAAGATGGGCTCTGTAGAAGAGAGCGCCCCAAATAGCAGAAATAGGATCCTAAACGTGTGGATCAGCGAACCTGTCGTCAGTACCTGCGCGGCATGAAAACGCAGCCCCCGAAGAAAGGGGGTCAGTACGAAATATGTACTGAATATGTAAAGCGGAATCACAGAAGTCAAATCATAATGGTTACAGAAAATGAGTACAGAATCCAGAGTGTCAAATGCATATTTCCAAAATAGACAGAATGCGTACAGAAACATATGTCATATCATATCATATCCGGTCCCTGACACGGGACTCGGCAGACAGAATGTGGCCACCCTCCCGACGCTGGTGCCACTATACAGAGGAATCAGAAAAAGGGGCGTGGCCCCGTATCATATAATGTCATATCAAAATGGCCATACAGATCATATCAGAATAGGCGGACATGGCACATCATACTCCACAGACCCATGTACGCGTATACCTGCCCCCTCACATCGGGACGCGGCGAACAATGCAGAGAATTACGCTTGACAACATATCCTGGCCCGGGCTCAGTGTGGGAAACATTGGGACATCCACGAATGGAGTAGTGAGAGACTAATGCAATTTAAAAATATAATAAATGTTTTCAAAGACTCGATGAAGCGTATCAAAGACAAACAAATCCAATGGGGTCGGACGGAATCATAATAAATGTATTTCGGATATCATAATAAATTACAGAAGTATAACTTTCCCGAAGTCATTCCGAGTGTCAAAATAATTTATAATATTTAACAGAATATTTAAAATAATATTCGTTAAGCGATTAGTAGGGTAATTAAAACATTTCTTTCAAAAATCACTTAAAAAGGAAGCTTTAACACATTAGGGGCAAAACCGTAAATAGCGGGCCCGCCTCGGGACAAGTAAGGCGGCGGGCTCAAATTGTGCCCTCTAAGCATATAGAGTCACCTAAAAAGGTTCTACAGACATTCTATGACTTTCTGAGTAATTTGGAGCAAAATCGCATAATTTCAGAAAAAGCGTATCAAAGTAGTTCAATTCTATTGAAGGAAAAACTGAAATTTTGTCTTGCGGATTCCGAGGGCCAAGAGGTCCTTCGAGGCCCGGATCCGACCCTAACATACTAGGGGCATGCCAAGGGAAGAATTGGGTTTGCTTTACATACCTTTCACGCTCCTTAAGCCTTTCCAATCTCACTTCCCGTTTCGTCGAAAAACTGCAATTGGTCAAGTTTACCAATTGTAAGCTAATAATACCAAAGTTCCAATTTGATGCATATTTGGCTACCGAAATTTCGGCAGCACTTCCCCTATACATATAGCACCCCGAGAATTCAACTCGGCTATAATTCATCAACAACAACCCAAACAACAACATTAACATCAACAAAAAGCATTAACAACACAATTATCCTTCAACTAGTCATTGTTTCCACAACTTGCCATAACTTCCCTTCTAATCCAAACTTTCAAACTAACATCATTACTTTCACATCCATAATTACTCAAGATCATCACAACATAGATTTAGAGGCATTTCATATCATTTTCCTTAAGATATACATAATATACAATTTTCCGCCAAAGTCTTAATTTATGCAAAACATCAAATCTTTGGCATATAACTTCATAACAAGTTTCCAACTTCCAAATTCATCAATGATCATCACTATTAGCAACCAAACAACTTCATTTCCTTAATGTCGGAAAATCATACTAAAACGACATAAGTTGCTATATTCCAATTCAATACAAACTTATATCATTCTAACTTCATTCACATATCAAGCATTACAATAACACTCCAATACACTAAACAAACTTAATCCATTTTATTCTCAAGCCAAATACACCACACGGCCAAGTGCTATTTTAGCAATTCAATCAAATTTATTCCACTTTCATTCTCAACATGAATTCCATCACATTCACAACTAGAATACAACATAGTTTCAACACATTTTTGGCTATACAACATATATATACACACGGCTACACCTCCAATTCCAAACCCACATTGCAAACTTCCATTTTCCATCCAATCAACACATTTCTACATACTACAACACAAACAAAACTCAACAACACAATAAAAAGGTAGAAATTCTTACCTTTTCCTCAAGTCTCCTTCACTTGAATATATGATCACCTTGGAGATTCTAGTGCTCCCCACTCCAATCCAACTATACCAAGATGCAAAGGAACCTTGAATTAGTAGGAATTTAACAAGAAATGAATTTTTGAAGCAAGATTTTGAAGGGTCAATTTTGCCCCTCAAACCCGAAACCCTCTCCCTTTTCTTTCTTATTTTTGCTTTGTTTGGTCTTGCCTTCTAATGTCTTGAATCTTCTTATACATATAATATCAAGACTTGGTCACATGACCAAGCACATGACCAAGTAAAAATGGGCTTGGATCAAGGCCATTATGTTAATTAATCTTATGGAAATTTAATACAAATTTTGGGCTTGGGCCAAGGCCATCATGGCCGGCCACCCCCTAATATTTTGGGCCTCAATTGCTTCTTATTTTACAAGCCCAACAACTTGTGAATCGTATTTTGTAATTCCCGAAACAAATTTCCAAAATTCCAAAATTACCCTTAGCCTTGTCCCACACTTTCATGACTCTATTCTTTCATGCATAACTCCTATGTTCAACAAGATATCAAATTGATCTTATATCTCAAGAATCCCATATAATTCAAGTTTCTCCAAACGTGTGAAAACACGGGATATAACACTGGGAGAAGAAAAGTCACTATTAAAATGTCCTTACCTTACCAGCCTGAAGCCTGACATTATACACCAATAAAAGTCCTAAGATGATTACAGAAAACAGTGTCGAATCTATATTAGTGGAGATAAACATAAAGAGCAAGCCTATGGACAAGATTGTGATACTCAATGAATAAGTGATCATAAATTTATCAATTCTAAAAGATTCAGAAATAAATAAATAAAAAGAGTGCACGTTCTTTCTGATCAAAGCGGAATTCAGAAATCAGGAAAAATATTTGGCGAACTTAGAAAGGTTAGATTATATTGAGCATTATGAAAGAAATTTATTTCTGAATAATTTTTCTATCCTATAAAGATAATTGATTTTTAAATATTTGAAAATTATCTTTTTCCTCGAGGACGAGCAAAAATTCAAGTATGGGGGAGTTTGATGGATATAAATTATTCATGATATTTTGTATATAAAAATAAGTTTTTAAATAAAACATGAATAAGTATATCCTATTCCCGCATATTTTCTGACAAATTTTACAGGAAGAAGAGTACTGCAGAAGAATAGAGAAGAAACGAATCATCAAAGAAGTAAGCAAAGAATTCAATAGGTGCAACCACGAATTCATAACTCATAACCGTGGAGTTTTACATGTGGGAATTACAAAAGACAACAAGGGAGAAATTGGCTTCATACTCACAGTCATCAAGTGTTGAAATTCACGGGTGTCGCCGCTTCATACTCACACCCGTCAACTGTGGGCATCAAGAAAAGAAGTTTCAAAATTTACGGGTGCGACTACCATTGTTATACTCTCACCCGTCAAGCAAGGTCACGGATGTGAGCACCACTTCAAGGAATGCATCGCTAGGTGGGAGACACTACATTTTCCTATAAATAGAAGCATCACTTTGCTTACAAATCATCCAATAATTTAGAAGACAAAGTGTTAATCTTGTTCTATTCTCTTTTCTTTCCCTTGTAGTAAAAATATTTCTCCAAGTCTTTCAATATTTCTAGTTTCTTAAATTCATATTTTCTCTTTTCTAACTCCATAATGGAGTAATCTCTTTTTGTTGGGATAATTGAAGAAACTTGGTGTAATGTTATATTATCTTATTTTAGTTATTCCTCGTCTTGATATTATTTAAGTGTCATACTTTGTGTTGGAATGATATGTTCTACTAATCATTATCGTTACTTAGTATATTTTGTGTTATGATTATAGTTATATTAATTTGTACTTCTAACAAGGAGGGAAATTAATATACTATAATAATCACATAAAATATATATGTAATAATAATTTTTAGTCATCTATTATTCCAAATCTTTGAACTTGCTTCTTTTAATCCTAATTCTCACGGAGGGGTTATTTCAAGTTAGTTCTTAGGTATAAATCTGTATCTTATTTCTTTCCGTCCTACGTCTCACGGAGGGACTGTCTCAAATAAGTTTATTGACTTGAGGGATCTCTATCTTATTTCTTTCAATTATAATTCTCGCGGACGGATTGTTTCAAATAAGTTTATTGATTTAAGGACTAATCGCAAGAGGTCTTTATTCCTAATAACACAAATCAAGCCGAGGAACTATTTCTACTATTTTTTAGAATTTACTAAAAAAGGGTTTTATTGTCATATATGCACTAAGTGGATTCAACGACTCCCAACTCTTTCTTTTAAGATAATCTTTTGAAAGTTGTTTCTTTTGTTAAAGTAATTTACAAATTTAAGTCACTACTCTCCTTTCATCAATCTGATTCTCTCAAATAGCAGCAAAGATACTACAAGTCTATAGCATAGATATACCAATCTCTGTGGGACGATATCTTAAACTATATTAGAATTTGACAGAGTACGAGCGAAATTTCCTATGCACTTTGGCCTCGTCATAGAGGAAAATACAAGCCCTTGAAACTTCGCGTGCCCGACTAAGACCCCGAAACCAGCGTATAGTACTTCGCAGAGGGGCTGAACGGCGGAGGGCCTCCTTGCTTCGGATCATGCCGTCCTCCAAACCCGGCAGACAATCCCTTGCAAGGCATCGAGGAGGGATGGATCAATGTTTTTTCTCTGATAGATACAGAGGTGGATGCGGGCGCAGCTGAGGTAGATATGAACGATTTTCTTGATGAAGTGCCTCTTTCCTCCGATGCCTCCGTCGGTTTCTCTAATGGTGAAGATGCTCTCCCGCCAGCTTAGCCTTGTAAGTCTTGAGCCTCTAGACGCTGGTTCAGAGGTTTTCCCTAGCATTCCTTGGGAAGATAACTAGCTTTTGGTGTTGCGGATTTTCAGGTTGTTTCTTAGTAAATACCTCAAGTTTTTTCTTAGTGAATACTTCAGGGCATGCAGGCCTTTAAACATTTTTGTATGAGCCTACAAACTCTTTTTGCTTCCTGTTTAATGATGATCATAAATTTGTTCCATTCACTCTTAACTTCCACGTTTTGACATGCGCTTTGTTTGCAATAATTGTGATCGTAAAACGACCAGTTGGCGTTTTATTTTGAACTTAACCATCGAGGCGTGACCGTTATTCTCGTCTACCGAAACAATGCTAATATTTGAGCGTTTGTTGTTTAAGTTGAGGCATATTGACCAGTGTGTGCCTATATTTTTTGTGTTTTGTGTTTGAGATCATCATCCTTAACCCAATCCGGGGATGTCACTTCCGGAAACACATTCACGATATTGGAGATCTTATCATCCAATTCGCAATGAAGGAGGGCCCTCAATTTTAGGTGCTGATGGGGAGGACGTCTCGACCCCATTTAATGGCACAAAGATTCGTGGAACATGCATGCTCGGAGGCTCTATGGCTGTGTCATGTGTTAGAAGTGATTTGCGGAGCTATGTGGCTTTCGAGTCCCGTTTTGCCCCGAACATTTTCATAAAATTAAGCAAGGAAGGACTTGTTAACAGTAATCGAAAATAAGTGGAGATTCTTATTTGTTTTGGGATTATGAGGGATGACTCGTCCTTTTGGTACATAATTCCCTCTTGGGGTCTTCACAGAAACAACAGTAATAATGGGGATCAAGCAGGTGCAGCGATCGCCGGCAGTCCTAGTCTACTTGGATTTGTCCTCGGGGATACCTCATTTTTTGAACTTCTGGGATCATCCTCCCCCTCCTAGTATTAGGGTGTAGAATCTCGAGGATGTCTGTGTTGGGGTACAAGCCGGTGAGTTCTTGAATTGTAGCCTTATAAAGCATTTTGTCAGGAAAGGTCGCAACGTACATATTCATCCAGCCCTCCGAGTGACAATGCGATCTCGACCTTGGGGCCAGTCCCTGTACATGAGAGAAAGTAAGTTAACCAAAGTTGAAGAGTATTGAAGCTCAGAGGCATACCTCGGGTAGGAACACGCTTTTAAAGGTAGAATTTCTTCAAGCGAGTGGCGCTCCAATCGTTCTTCAATTCCCTTCCAAATTCGTTCATGAACCGACGAGATCACTCTTTAACAGTTCATATGACCTGGTGTGGACCTTCCCAGCTAGTTCAGGGCTTGCCCCCACAAGGGTCCCTGGTTCGTGCCGGATGACCTATGAAGGGAACACCGCCACCGTATGAAACAGTCGTCAGCGGGAATATGGTCTTTAGTCTTCGAGCCATTTGAGCCGAGGCCACCTTCTTGTATTTGTCGGTAGCGCATCTTAGCCTTGGGTGAGGCCTTTTACTTAATCAGACAGATAATTATATGCTTCTTTTTCTTGGTGTACCGACTCAATACTCATCGAGACCTCCGAGATGACCAGATAGGTTAACTGGGGTTTTCGGCCTAACGAATGATGGCGGATTCGCGGGGTGCTTCTTCAGTTTTTTGAGGCCTGTAGAGATTCTGGAGTTCATCCGGGCTCGTTTTTCCTTTTTAATGTGCGAGAAATACTTGCTGGCAACACTTAAATGACCCTGATATGGACCTATCCGGAGGAGTCACTTTTTCGGTCAACTGTTGTACCTCTCTGGTTTTGTCGAGAACATTCGGCATTTCTTCGATGGCCCAGATATTTTCAAGGTTGGTCTCAATTCCCCTAGGTAGCCAGCTCGATCTGCCCTTGGGCGGTCTTATAGGCCACACCTGGTTAGGATTTTAACCAACATCCGGTATTTCTTCGATGGCCCGGATATTCTCAGGGTTGGTCTCAATTCCCCTAGGTAGCCAGCTCGATCTGCCCTTGGCGGTCTCATAGGCCACACCTGGTTAGGATTTTAACCACCGGAACCACTTGCTTTAGTTTTCTTTGAAAGTTCGAAATTGTACCACATTCACAGCACTACCTGAATGTTAAGCACACGCTTTAATGTTAGTGACTAGATATTTAAGGAGTTATCACCGGCGCGTCGGTATGTGGAACACCGATGCTTTTCTCTTCGCAACCTTGAATGTAACGTGGTCCTTGAAGTGGTTATTTCTAGAGAGAAAGGGTTTCTTGTAATGAAGGCCTTGGATTATCATTTCGACTGCCTTTCCTTTGAAAATCATGTTGGTCGTGCTTCGGGTTCATCCGTATTTGTGTGGAGTCCCGATCTCTTTCCCCCGCGCATGTTCGGACCGATTGCTTAAGAACTCCAGCCTGTTTCTTTTGATTTTCTCGGTGCTTCTGACCCATTGATGTTCAATCCATCCGCGAATGCCACGGCAACCTAATCTTCCGGTAAGGCGGGCAACAACATTTTTTTCTTATTAGATCCTTTCCAAGCAATTATGAGGCATCTCCTCGTTCCTCCACTTTATAGAAAAGACGTATGCTTCATGCATCTCGACTATTCGACCTCTAGTATGAGCTTTCACGAATATATCAAGAAATCTTTCTCTTCACGACTATGTGATGGAATCTTTTTGGCATGACTGACTCGACCTCATACTGCTTGAGGTCGTGTCCAGTGATGGCCGCTTCGAAGATTGCTATGTGCTCCTTTGGATGTGCAGTTCCATTTCCAGCTCTGCCTATCTGGCTCTGACTCCTTCTATCCCGCGCGCCTTATCCCGATAGTCCCAGTATTTTTGGGCTACTTCAACGGGCAACATGATCAGTCCTTTCTTAACCAAGTTTTTGTCGTTCCTCCAACTGCGAGCCCCATGGGTTTCTTGTTTCTCCAGGAATGATGCTTTCTGACGTGCTACTTAGTCAATTTAGGCATGTTTAAACATGCTTCAATAGGACAACTCCAAACGTCAATGTCTTTTGAGAGTTTCTGCTATGAATCAGGACGACACCACAACTGTCTATCCCCATAGACCAGTAAAATCGGGTTTAACCAAAAAATCAGTTAGAGTTTTGTTTTCTAAGGGTTTGAAGACAAGAGGGACGTATCCAATTCTGAGAATTATCTATGAGCCTGGTTCGGAGCAATGGAAAATATAAACACGACAAACAAGTAATAAGAATAATAGAAAAATGATCTTAAGAATGCTTCTGGGCCAATTATTTTGATCCAAACATGTAGGTCATCATTAGTAGGATTCTTTATTATTTTTGGATGATGAAGTGTGATTCCTTTTTAATATCTTAAAGTGAGGCCTATTTCTTATATTGAAATTGAAATTGAAATAAGAGTTACCATAGTTAAAAATGGTAGTATTTAATTAACTGAAATAGTAGTTAGGGGACTTTAGATTTCTTTTTGTGTAAGCGGATTTATAGTTACCGGTCGTCGACGAATCTGGTTTTCTTTGTCCACAATCTAAAACTCCCCTAAATATTGTAGAGATTTGAGTCTTCATAGTTCAAAACCTTAGTAGTTCTATTATTATGAAAAAAGTATTCTTTTCAATACTCATAATAGAATTTGTATATGCTAGCAGACCTACATGTAATCAGGGAAACTTATATAAATGTATCCTTCGTACCTGATAGTGAGCATATACGCTCCATATAACACCGATGAAGACCTCGTATTACGATTTTAGGTGTAGGACCAATTAATGGGCTAACAGGCTAATTAGCAATTCCTTATGGATGAACTCAATCCAATGATATTTTTCAAAAAAAATATTATTGAGAAAATTGCAAATGAATTTGCACCCTAAATAACATTCTGATTTCACAATTTCTTCAATAAGTAAAAATACTTTTCGTAGAAATGCTTAATTTCTCTATTTAACTGATGTGAAAAAAGTTATAAGTAACCTAAAAAGATAATTACGCATAAACTCTCATAATATGTGATACCATCATCTTCGAAATTAAACACAAGTATAATAAGTTAATATTTACCGATAGTTATGTGAGTGGATATGAGGTGAGAAAAGGAGAGGGACTATATATTAATGGGAAAATATGACCAAATTCCACGTGTTCTTTAACAAATTAAATTAAAGTAAAGCATACTCGTGAAACTTCGATATATTATCTCTTATAGACAAGACAAGACATCATCTCTCCATCACTTTCATATAGAAAAAAGATAGGTTAAAAATTTCCAATCAAAGTTTCACATTAGCTCTAAAGAAAAAAGTTGAATGCATGATAGAGAGAGACCACAAAAAGCGAAAATTAGAAAGAACGTGCCACCGTTCAAAAACCCTAGCACTTTCTACGAAGATACACTTTTCTTTTGACGCGAGTTCAATATTATGATATTTATTTCATTTCAGTTTAGTACTTTCAACACAAGCATAAATTTAAATATAAAAAATTATTAATTATAATAAATAAAAGATATGAACCCATTAAAAAATAATAGAAGCTAAGAATCTTAAATACTGAAACCTTATAATTTAAATCGTGGATTATTCGTGTCTGCTTTCTTTATTAACCTGCTAAAAAATAGCATATTTCTATATCTAGAAACAATTTAACTTTAAACTTCTCTTATGATCTTTAATAAAATAATTTTTAGCCGCACAAGTTTAGCCGTCTTTCTTTTAAACTTTGTGCTCAATAGTGACTGAGTCAGAATTTTCATTAAGAAGAGTCAAAATATTAAAAAACAAACATATGAAGAAGACAAAGAAATTCAACATATAGTACATTCAAAGGCCGATCCAATATTTAAGTTTTATAGGTTCAATTTTCAAGGTTCTTGGCATTGAATCCATTGTATTCTTAAAATAATATGGGTTCGAATTTAGTATTTTGTCGAAATTTTAGTGAATTCTGATACATGAATTTATGCTAAATTTCATAAATATTGTTTTCAGATAAATTTGGTGCCACAACATTAGATCCGTCTCTATGTATAAGTAGTAGTGTCATGACCCATTTTAGGATCGCGCAGGCACCTACTGATAAATAGTGTAAATATGTAGTAAAAGAATATTTTGTAAATCTTCTATTTTAGGTTAGTATAGTTTGTATCCTAATAGGACATTGTAACTATGGTATATTTACCAACTCAATCAATGAGAATAATCACGGAATTAATCTCTTTCATGGTATCAGATACTAGGGTTTCTTTTCCTTCTCTTCCGCTGCCCTAATTCTCCGACGTCCTATACCCACTTTTCCGACGTCTTCTTCTTCTTCTTCTTCGATTTCCGTCCATTTTTCTTGCCTTCCATCAATGGCAGACACCAAGTTCCATCCTGCTTTGGCTGTCTCCAACATCAAGAATCACATCCCAATCATTCTTGAGATGGAAACGGATCATTATTCGGCTTGGGCCGAATTATTCAAACTTCATGCCCGGTCTCACCGTGTCCTTTCCCACATTCTGCCAACCGGAAAGGAGAAGGCTCCTACCACCGACGACGAAAAGGAGTTGTGGTCCACTTTGGATGCCACGGTACTTCAATGGGTATATGCAACCATCTCCACGGACTTATTGCATACAATCATCGAAGAAGACCTATCGGCAAAGGAGGCCTGGGATCGCCTCCGTAATCTTTTTCAAGACAACAAAAACTCCCGTGTCGTTGCTTTGGAACATGATTTCTCTCATGTCAAGATGCGGGATTTTCCAAACGCTTCGGCGTATTGCCAACGTCTCAAGACCTTGGCCGATCAACTTAAGAGTGTGGGGGCTCCGGTG
The DNA here is from genome assembly GCF_019175385.1 of Lycium barbarum. NCBI lineage: Eukaryota > Viridiplantae > Streptophyta > Magnoliopsida > Solanales > Solanaceae > Lycium > Lycium barbarum. Next base: position 113,423,828 of record NC_083344.1, on the reverse strand, counting down.
ACCGACAACCGCCTCGTTCTCCAACTGGTGGCTGGACTCCCAGAGGCATACAAGAATTTGGGTACCTACATCCGCCAAAGTAAGCCTCTTCCACCATTCTCCGAAGCTCGGTCAAGTTTGTGCCTTGAGGAAAAGGCGTTGGCTGAAATGCACGATGACTCGCCCGCGGCTATGGTGGCTAATTCCAAACGTGATTTTGATGCCTCTTCTCATCTGGAAAATTCTGGTCGTTCTCACCATCATCGGGGCAAAAATAACAACAAAAACCGCGGCTCTAGCGGCGGGAATAATAACGGCGGTGGCCGTGGTTCGGGCGGCGGCAGTGGCAGCCGACGCCGTGGAGGACGCCTCTCAGGTGACCAGCAGCAGTGGCAACAGCCCTCCTCACCATGGCAATGGGGTTGGATGCCTCAGTGGGCTCCCCCTTGCCCGTATCCTACCACGCAGTGGGCTCGGCCACAGCAGCAGTGGCAGCCGCCATCTTCTTCGTCTGGCCCGAGGTCGCTGGCCCAGCCTGGCATTTTGGGCTCGCGACCACAGCAGCAGGCATATGCAGCCGTGGGCCCCCCGACAGAATGGACTCCGACGGATATTGAATCGGCCATGCACACGATGACGTTGAACCAACCTGATTCGAATTGGTATATGGATACCGGCGCCACATCCCATATGACATCCACAAAAGGTACTCTCTCGTCTTATTTTAATTTGAGCAATCGTAATACTGGCATTGTTGTTGGTAATGGTAATTCAATTCCAATTCGAGGTTGTGGTCATGCTAAATTGCCTCCCCCGAACCCTCCTTTATTGTTAAACAATGTCCTTCATGCGCCAAAACTCATAAATAATTTCATATCGGTTCGTATATTTACTACTGATAACTATGTGAGTGTTGAATTTGATCCTTATGGGTTTTCTGTGAAGGATTTCCGGACGGGGATGGCTCTCATGAGATGTAATAGTAGGGGTGCTCTCTATCCATTGTCCACCTTCAAATTTTCCACCAATTCACCGTCGACTTTTGCTGCCTTGTCTTCTACCCGTTGGCATGATCGTTTGGGCCACCCGAGAGCTTCTATTTTGGATTTTCTTAGGCGTAATAAAAGCATTGAATGTAATAGTTCTAGTTCATCTAGTATTTGTCATTCTTGCGTTCTTGGTAAACATGTTAAGTTGGAATTTGCTAGTTCTATTTCCGAAACTTTGTTTCCATTTGACATTATTCATAGTGATTTGTGGACTTCTCCAATTTTGAGTTCTATGGGCCATCGTTATTATGTTTTGTTTTTGGATGATTTTACCAACTATTTGTGGACTTTCCCTTTGGCTAGAAAATCTGATGTTTACTCAACATTCATGGATTTTAAGACCCATATTCTTACTCAATTTGAATGTCCTATCAAGAATGTCCAATGTGATAATGGGAGGGAATATACTAATAGTCAATTCGGAAAATTTTGTGCATCCAATGGGATATCTTTCCGTCTTTCGTGTCCTCATACATCCTCTCAAAATGGGAAAGCAGAAAGAAAAATTCGTTCACTAAATAATGTCATCCGGACTCTTCTTGCTCAGGCCTCCATTCCTCCGTCTTTTTGGCATCATGCATTGCAAATGGCGACGTATCTCATTAATATTTTACCAAGTAAGCTATTGGGTCACAAATCACCTTTAGAGGTCCTTTACCAACGGAAACCATCTTATTCTCATCTCCGAGTCTTTGGGTGTTTATGTTATCCCCTTTTTCCGTCTACTACTATTCACAAGTTGCACCCTCGGTCAACTCCATGTGTCTTTTTGGGATATCCACCAAACCATCGTGGCTACAAATGTTTTGATTTATCCTCAAATAAAATCATTATTTGTCGTCACATTTTATTTGATGAGACTCAATTTCCGTTTTCCAAAATCCATACTCTGGCTCCCACCTCTTATGACTTCCTTGATGATTACCTCTCTCCTTACTTGATCTATCATATAGCCGCCAGCCCTCCACCGCTGCCCTGTCCCCCTCCGTCGCTGCCCGTGACTCAGGACCACGCCGACCCATCCCCACCTGGGCAGCAGCCTCCATCGTCCTCTACGCAGGACCAGTCCGCCCCTCTCCCCCACCAGCTTCCCACCACCTCGCAAAACTCGATCATTTCTCCACCTGTCCAGCCCAATACCCACACACGCATGGTCACTCGTAGTCAGCGCGGGATTTTCAAACCCAAGCACCCATTTCATCTACATGCGGCGGTTACCAAGTCCCCCATACCTCGTAAACCGTTGGATGCGCTACGTGACCCGAATTGGAAATTGGCCATGGATGATGAATATGATGCTCTTATTAAAAATAAGACGTGGGATGTGGTACCCTGTCCACCTAATGTGAATGTTATTCGGTCTATGTGGATTTTTACTCATAAAGAAAAGTCTAATGGTGATTTTGAGAGGCATAAAGCCCGTCTTGTAGGTGATGGCAAAACACAGCAGGTTGGCATTGATTGTGGTGATACTTTCAATCCGGTCGTGAAGCCAGCAACGATCCGCACTGTCTTAAGTATAGCTCTATCTAAACATTGGCCCATTCATCAGTTGGATGTCAAAAATGCATTTCTTCATGGCGAGCTCAAGGAGACGGTTTATATGCATCAGCCTATGGGTTTTAGAGACCCATCTCGTCCCGATTATGTGTGTTTGTTGCGCAAGTCCTTATATGGGCTTAAACAGGCACCGAGAGCTTGGTATAAAAGATTTGCTGACTTTGTTTCTTCCATTGGTTTTGCTAATAGCAGGTCTGACCACTCCTTGTTCATCTATCGCAAAGGGCACCACTTGGCTTACATTTTACTATATGTGGATGATATTATTCTTACTGCTTCTTCAGATGCTCTCCGTTGTTCTATTATGGGCCTTCTTGGCTCAGAATTTGCTATGAAGGACTTAGGTCCTTTGAACTATTTTCTTGGCATTGCGGTGACCCGTCACAAGGGTGGTATGTTTCTATCACAACGAAGTTATGCTACGGACATTATTGAACGTGCAGGAATGTCCTCGTGTAAGCCCTCTTCCACTCCGGTTGACACTAAACCGAAGGTCAGTGCCTCTTCTGGCGATCTGTGTGACGATCCCACTCATTTCCGGAGCCTTGCAGGTGCTCTTCAGTATCTTACCTTCACCAGACCGGATATTTCTTATGCCGTACAACAGATTTGTCTTCATATGCATGCTCCACGAGATACGTATATGCTTGCTCTTAAGCGGATTATTCGGTATATTCAGGGTACTCTTGATCATGGTTTGCATCTCTACTCATCTTCAGTTACTGATTTGGTTTCATACACTGATGCTGATTGGGGGGGATGTCCAAACACCAGACGCTCGACGTCGGGTTATTGCGTGTTTTTGGGAGATAATTTGATATCCTGGTCATCTAACCGCCAACCTACTCTTTCCCGCTCTAGTGCGGAAGTAGAATATATGGGGGTTGCTAATGTTGTCTCTGAATCATGTTGGATATGTAACCTCCTCTTGGAACTACATTGTCCGATCCCTAAGGCTACTTTAGTTTATTGTGATAATGTCAGTGCCATTTACCTGTCAGGAAATCCAGTCCAACATCAGCGCACCAAGCACATTGAGATGGATATACATTTTGTTCGTGAAAAGGTGGCGCGCGGCCACGTCCGTGTCCTTCATGTTCCGTCCCGATATCAGCTCGCCGATATTTTCACTAAAGGACTGCCACAGGTCTTATTTGAAGATTTTCGGGACAGGCTCAGCGTTCGTAAACCTCCCATTTCGACTGCGGGGGTGTGATAAATAGTGTAAATATGTAGTAAAAGAATATTTTGTAAATCTTCTATTTTAGGTTAGTATAGTTTGTATCCTAATAGGACATTGTAACTATGGTATATTTACCAACTCAATCAATGAGAATAATCACGGAATTAATCTCTTTCACCTACCATTCACACCTCGGTAGGCGAACCCTTAACCTCAAACAAATTCCTAAACAAGTAAAGAACGAAATTCATTATCGTTCAAGATATATTATAATCAAAAGTAGAAGTCAAACTAATATATGTAAACAAAATAGCGAAAGTGTTTACAACAATTTAATAAATACACTGACTCCTTTTCCCATGACCTGGTCTAGACTAGTACAAGAGTGACTAAGATTTGAACACTGAATACAACAATAAGATTTGAACACTGAATACAACGATAAATCTAAGACTCAACCTTCATCTCAGAATGAGAATGATGGAGACCTTCAAGATAGCCACCGTGCATCTTGCGGAAAACTCTAATCAATCAATATCCTAAAAAACTCTACAACCCAGAAAAGGATGTAGCAAGAGTAGTATCAGCACAACACTAGTACTGGTAAGCATCATAGGCCAACAATGGTTAGAAATGCATAACGGTAACAGAATCTACAAATAAGCATGGTAGGCAAAACTAAGTCAACTGCACACATCACCTACCAGTCGCCTCAACAAATAGAAGGTTCTTATTTTCATTAACTCATCCTTAGGGATTCATTTACTTATTACATTAACACTCACTTTATAGCTCATATAACACACAATATGCAACAATGCTCAAGAATCACTTGTCAACTATCATTACATAATTTTCTCGTGTTTTAAGGAAAGTTCTCTCGTCATTCTAGTGTTCATTGCTTACCCAACCTGGAAAATCATACACCTTCATATTAAGGTCACCTAGCACCATGCTTTCCCAATCCATGATCACAGCCTATTATTATAGCAACTAATCCCAACTAGTGCTTAATTTGATTCAGTACATCATAATTATATCACCACAAGTCATCACTTATGTCATAGCATCTAAACCCAACTGTGCCAAGTCTCAGTACATCCAATCTGAATCTGTATACCTCAACTATATCACCATAATATCATAAGAATATCACAATAAGCCAAGGTAAAATGCAATGCAATAATGTATGAAATATGGATGCAATGCATATGCACTGATACACATGTACTCCAATGATGGAACATCACATCTCCGAAGCATAACCCATAGGGGACCCGCGAAGTCCATGTACCAATCCTCATGATTTCGGCAAAGATCTCAGCAATCGCTACTAGCACTCATACCTCAATTCCGGGATAAACATCGGACATTGGTCCTTACGTCACTCTCATCTAATTGAGCCCAGCTCATAACAGTGTTTCCTTGTATATCATCAATGTAACAACAGTATATCATAAAAGATGAGAATGCATACAATGTATGAGTTAAATGTCAATAATCAAGTCAATATCAACAGTACACACATGGGCACACCAGCAATATCAATAAAAGGCTACACAATAAGCCACAATAGTATCACAAGAATCGTCTCAAACAGCAGCAGTAAGGTGCTACAATATCATCATCAACATATATCACTAGTCACCAATATCTACTATCTCCACGTGGCAATGAGCCAACAGCAAATAGAACAAGATATGTCACAACACAACAGGATGGCTAGCCCCAAAACACACAACAAGTCCCAACCTAAGCCAATATACAACCCAATTTCATACCCAAAGGTTTACATGCATTCTCTGACAATATCGTTTAAATATATGCTTCGCTAATCGAAGTCTCACCATAGGGTAACCATAAACCCACAACGACATTAGTGCCACATAATAACCACTACCTCTTATACTTTATCAATCTAAGCATCCATCCCAATCTCCGAGATCGTATACATGCATTCCCCATTTCATCTAACACTCGTATATGAAAATCTAACCGGAGTCTACCAATAGAAGGAAGTCGTAACCCAGGAGGGCCGAAGAGGTGCGCGACCATCTGCTTGGGTTCCATCTTCTATCTTTGTAGCAAACATGTAAGTCCGGAAGGTCTAAGAACGATGGATGCATTCAAGTAAGTAACAATTGAGGAAGTTGGGGTCATAAGGGTAGAATCGTCATTTCTAAAATAATTATTCTAGATTCTTGATTATTGCTATTTCACCTCTTTTATGGAAAACAGGGTTTACCTAAGTCAAACTTACCTTACTAATTCACATAAGACATTATTAGCAACTAACAAGTTAACCCATTGAGAAATAGCAAGGATTTAGGCTTAGAACTAGTTATAAACTAATTCTTGCAATGAGGAAGCCATCCTAGAGTTACTAATTATTCTAGGTCAATAATTACCACATTTACCCCTTAGTCTCATAAGATTAAAAGAAAGGATCCTCATTTAATGCTCTACTATTGTTATATCCCGTATTTTCGCGCATTCGGAAAAAATTTGAAATAATTTTGACTTGTAAGAAATATGGTCATAATTGATTTTATTTAACGCATGAGTTGTTTATGAAAGAATATTAATATGGAAGTGTTGAGGAAGGCTAGGGGAAAAATTGGAATTTCGGAAATTAGTTTCGGGAATTACAAAATGTGATCCATAAGTCATTGGGCTAAAAAAAATGATGAAAATCCAAGCCCAATTGCAAGGGGTGGCCGGCCAAGGCCATGACCCAAGGTCCATATGGACTAAATCTTTTTTTTTTCCATGTGCTTAATATGACTTAAGAGTCATACATTGACCACATCTTTTAGAACTTTCAAGAAAGAGGAAAGAAAAAGAAACAAGAAGAGCAACAAAGAAGGCCATTCGGCCATTGCTCTAGATTTTGCCCCTCAAAAATCTTGATCCAAAAAAATTATTGTCTTGTGATATTTCCACTAATTCAAGGACCCTTTACAACTTGGTGTAGCTAATTTGGAAGATAGGGAGCTTGTTTCTTCAAATTAACAAGTGGGTTTAGTGAAGAAGCTTGGAAGAAAAAGGTAAGATCTTGCTCCTTTTACTTTGGAATATATATATATATATATATATATATATATATATATATATATATATATATATATATATATATATATATATATATATATATATATATGTGTGTGTGTGTGTGTGTGTGTGTGTGTGTGTGTGTGTGTGTGTGTGTGTGTGTGTGTGTGTGTGTTGTAGCATGTAGAAATAAGTAGAAATTATGAAAATATGGAAGATTGCAAAGTGGGTGTATATGGGTGTATGAGGCCGTGTGTATATGTGGTTATATAGGCAAGATGAGTTGAAATTTTTGTAGTATTCTAGTTGTGGTTATTTTGGACTTGATATTAAAAATGAAAGTTGAATGAAGTTGGTTGGGGTTGGAAATGTTGGGTTGGCCGTGTGGTATGGAAGTGAGAATGGAATTGAATTAATTTTGTTTAATATGTTAGTTATGTTGTTGTGATCCTTATCATGTAAATGAAGGTCAAATGGTTTAAGTTGGTATTGAAATGGAATGTAGAAGATTATGTCATTTTAGAATGATTTTATGATATTATGAAAATGAAGTGTTAAGGTGTAAATCATGACTATTGTTAATGAAACGAGGTGACAAAAATATGTTAGGAATGTTTATGTTGAAAGTTCGAAGTTTCGAAAGAATTATGGTTTTATGGAAATTTTGGGGTAATTGTAAACATTATGTTAAAAGAGAGGAAATGCTCCCGAATGGAATTGGAGTGATCTTGATTGTTAATGTATATGGAAACGTTGATATTGATTTGAAAATGCAAGTTAGATTGGATATTGTTGCATTATTGGAAAAGAAGACTATTTAAGTTAGAATGCATTTCTAGTAGATTATTGATGTTGTTGGTATTGTTGCTGGGTTGATTGTTGATGTTTGGAGCCGAGTTAAATCTCGGGGATGTGGTATTTATAGGGGACATGCTGCCCAAATTTCTGTAGAAAAGTGTAATTTAAGATTCAAGTCCTAAAGGCTTGAAATTGATAGTTGATAATTGTGACCAAATGCAGATTTTGGAGAAAATTGAGATTGAGTTTGGAGAGGCGTAAGACGTGAAAAAGGTATGTAAATCCGTCCCTTTCCTTCTCTTGGCATGTCCTAGGTGTACTAGGGTTGGAATTGAGCCTCGGAAAGCATTCTATTCATAGAAACTCGAGATTGAAAATGTCCTCTTTCCATTCAATAGAATTGAATCCAAATTGTATGTTTTGTTTAAAGAATTGTGTAACCTTTTACAAATTTCCTAGAAAGTTAGGGAATGTCCCTAGGACCTCCATGGATGACTCTATAGACCTAATATACGTAATTTGCGCCCATCGCTTCCTTTGACCCGAGGTGGCCCACTATTCCCGACTTGTCTCTTATTGTACTAATGTCTTATTTCCAAGCCATGTAAAATGAAACATTTTATCTATCCTTCTAGCTACTAAAGGACAATTGTTTTAATAGTTCCCGTGAGTCTTGTAAACTATTTTGGAATATGGAAGCGACCTCAGAAAGATTATTTCTCCGTACTTATTATGACATCCGAAATACACTTATTATGATTCTGTCCGATTTCATTATTTCGATTTGTCATTCGTTATGTCTTATTGAGTCTCTGGAAATATATGGTATTTTATATTGCATTTAATTTCTCACTACTCCACTTGTGGATGCCTCAATGTTTCCTTCACTGAGCCCGGGCCAGGATGTGTTGTCAAGCGTATTCCACTGCATTGTTCGCCGTGCCTCGATGTGAGGGGGCAGGTTTACTTGTACATGGGTTGTGGAGTATGCTGTGCCATGTACACACATTCTGATATGACATGATATGATTTGCTGTGGCCATCTGATATGATATGTTATGCTACGGGGTTATTCCCTATTCTGGAGTATGATGTGTTGTGGCGCCAGTGTCGGGGTGGCGACCATGTTCTGTTCACCGTGTCCCTTGACGGGGGCCGGATATGATATGGCATATGTTTCTGCATACGTTCTTTATGTTTTGGAAATATGCATTTGATAATCTGGATATTACACTCATTTTTCTGCAAGTTCTTTCAACTATGATTTTGTTTCTGTACTTCAGGATTTACATATTCAGTACATATTCCGTACTGACCCCCTTTCTTCGGGGGCTGCGTTTTCATGCCGCGCAGGTACAGACGACAGATTTGTTGATCTGCCTGCTTAGGACTATATTCTGCTATCTTGGAGTGCTCTATTGTTCGGAGCCTACGTTTTGGTACAGTCTTTTGCCATTGTACATATTTATGCTATTCAGGGGTACGACGGGGCCCCGTCCCGTCTTATGATTTTGATGTGTTCTGTAGAGGTCTGTAGACATACATGTGGGTTCTGTGTATGCTTTGGGTTGATATGATCTGTGATAGCCTTATCGTCTTCCACGTGCTATATCTGTTCATCTGTGACAGTTAGCGATGCCATTCGTCTTTTATATCTATATATTCTGCTTATATGCTGGTTTGGGTTATTGGATACGTGTGGGTGTCCAGCACGGACACTAGTTGCGGCCTACGGGGTTGGGTCGTGACAACTATAATCATAAATGGTGCAAGAAGAAAGAAGGAATTAAAGGAAGATAAAATGAGGGGTTTAAAGAGTTTACCTTCCCAACATTTAAGTCTCTAGGGCTGGAATTTGCTCTTAGTGGTGGCTGCAGATTTGGGGGAAATGAATATTAGGTCAAGTCAATAAATGAGCTTTAAATAGGGATATAAATGCCCTTAACCGTTGTGGCGGTCTAGCGGTCGCTGCGGCGGCACCGCTTCAGTGGTAGCTCCACCGCTGAGGCGGTCCTTTAATGACTCTACACCTCCGCTTTAGCGGAGCTTCCTACCGCTGTAGTGCTAGCGTTGGGGCGGCAGGACTGTCGCTATGATGGTATGACTGGGCCCGGTGTCCCAATCTGATATTTTTCACCCCGTTTGTACGACTTGTCCGATCAAGTTAGCGATTTTTAAGAGCATAACGAACCTAATGTGTTTTAAGGGGGTCAAGGCTGCGAATTTCCCGGAAGTCACAACAGCGACGAAATAGGTCGTTACAAGTGGTAAAAAATTTGCACCAACTCAACACTCACCGAAACCTCTAAAATGACCAGATAGGTTAATTGGGGTTCTTCGACCTGACGAATGACGGCGGATTTGCGGGATGCTTCTTCAGTTTTTTTAGGCCTGTAGAGATTCTGGGGTTCATCCAAGGTTGTTTTTCCTTTTTAATGTGCAAGAAAGACTTTTTGGAAACGTTCGAATGACCCCGATATGGACCTATCTGGAGGAGTCATTTTTTTGGTCAACCATTGTACGTCCCTGGTTTTGTCGAGAACATCCGGCATTTCTTCGATGGCTCGGATATTCTCAGGGTTGATCTCAATTCCCCTGGGTAGCCAGCTCGATCTGCCCTTGGGCGGCCTCATAGGCCACATCTGGTTAGAATTTTAACCACCGGAACCACTTGCTCTATATTTCTTTACACGTTTGGAATTGCGCCGCATTCACAACACTACCTGAATCGACAAGCACACACTTTAATATTAGTAATTAGATATTTAAGGAGTTATTACTGGCGTGTTGGTATGTGGAACACCAATGCTTTTCTCTTTGCAACTTTGAACGTAACGTGGTCCTTGAAGTGGTTTTTTTCTGGAGAGAAAGGGTTTCTTGTCATGAAGGTCTCGGGTCATCGTTCCAACGGCCTTTCCTTTGAAAATCATGTTGGCCGTGCTTTGGGTTCGTTCGTCGTTTGTGCGGAGTCCCAGTCTTTTTCCTCTGCCCGTGTTTGGACCGATTACTTAAGAATTCATGCCTGCTTTCTTTTGATTTTCTTCGTGTTTCTGAACCATTGATGTTCAATGCACCCGCGAATGCCACGGCAACCTATTCTTTCGGTAAGGTGGGCAACGACATTTTTTTCTCATTGAAACCTTTCCACGCAGTTGCGAGGCATCTCCTCGTTCCTCCTCTTTATAAAAAAGACTTTATAAAAAAGACGTCTTCTTCGTGCATCTCGATTCTTCGATATCCAGTATAAGCTTTCATGAACGTATCAAGAAAGCTTTCCCTTCACGAGCTGGAATATTTTCGGCATGACTGACTCGACCTCGTGCCGCTTGAGGCTGTGTCTAGTGATGGTCGCTTTGAAGATTGCTATGTGCTCCGCCAGATCTACGGTTCCATTTCCAGATCTGGCTGTGACTCCTTATACCCCGCTTATCTCGGCAATCCTAATATTTTTGGGCTACTTCAAAGGGCGACGTGACCAGTCCTTTCTTAACCAGGGTTTTGTCGGTCCTCTGACCGCGAGCCCCATGGGTTTCTTGTTTCTTCGGGAATGCTGCTTCCGGACGCGCTACTTGGCCGATTTATGCATGGTTAAACATGCTTCACCAGGACAGCTCCAAACGTCAATGGCTGTTAAGAGTTTTTGCTATGAATCAGGACGACAGCACAGCTGTTTATCCCCACAATCGGCGTCAAACTGCTTTCCGGTAAAATCGGGTTTAACCAAAAAATCAATTAGAGATTTGTTTTCTAAGGATTTGAAGACAAGTGGGACGTATCCGATCCCAAGAATTTTATCTATGAGCCCGGTTCGGAGCAACGGAAAACGTAAACACGGCAAATAAGTAATAAGAATAACAGAAAAATGATCGAATGCTTCCGGACCAACTTTTTTTTCCCACACAACTTTCTATATGTACACTTTTTTTGATATATTTGTCGTTCTATATTGATGCATAGAGATAATGAAGCAATGAAGCTCAGTGATACTCTCTCCCTTAAATCTTCGCAACTTACGCAACACGGCGGACGGAAATTCTTCCACTTTCTGCTCGTATTATATTTTATAGTTTTCTCCGTCCCATCTTTATACAAAATGTAGAATGTTCTAGTAGTGGCATATCTTATTGTACTTATAAAAATTAGATTGCCATTCTTCGTTTTTGTTATGTGTGTTTTGTGTTTCTGTGATCACAAGTGTAAATTATGTTTCGTTGGGTTAAAGTATGTATCTCTATCTGTTACAATTTAAATTCGTGAATTTAATCTTGCTTATGATTCATATTTAAGTATTTCTATAGTAAATAACTATTACTTCCTTGCCGATGTACACCATGAAATCAACAAAGATCTAATAGTCATTCTATTGAAGACATATGTTGATCGAATTTATGTATAACTTTTACAAAATACTATTTTCATCCAACAACAACTTCTTGATATATATGCAGCTGTAAAAAAGCGGAGGCTACTCTTTGTTAAAGACATGGCACAAACTTTAAGATGTCCAACATTTGTAACCATAGTCGATATTGTTCATATTCATATATAAAATATGTGTTGTTTAACTATCATGAACAAGATAACTCTTAAGCTAAACATTTTATATATATTAGAAGAGTTGCAAAAGAAGACGATTATATTATTTGTTGATCGTGTAGAATAATAGATTATAATAGTGATCGGAGTAATTTTAAATAATAATGCTAAACAAATGTTTTTTTCACTCTTCAAAATGAAGGATATCTTCTCAACTTCATTTGATAGCAATTTTCAATAAAATTGTTCTTTGCAAGACAATAAACATCGATCATATAGGCTCATAATTCATCATATTAAACTTGCATGCACTTTTTAAGTTTCATACAACTCATCACATGCTTATTCTAATAGTATTTCTATTATTATACGAAGTTTGTACTAATTCGTGTGGAATACACATGCAACACACGTGTTCGAGAACTAGTTTAACGTGATTATCCAATACCTAAAGCCACAAACACTTGGACTGACTTGCTATTTCCTGAAGCCCCAAATATATCAAAACAAGAAAGTAAGGTCCATGACCATGAATCAAATGGAAATCAACTTAATCCTCCCATGTCAAACTTCATTAGCTCAATCAAACAACCAGGTCCTTATAATGAAGCCATCACTGTCACAAGTCAATTCCTTTCCAACCAAGGCAAACTTCTTTGTGAATGTTCCACCAGTAGGCTTATAATATGAAGTGATGAAGTTAGAATTATTGGCATAAGCTGCAGCAACAGTTAAATATGATCCCATTCTCAATTCTTTGCACTGAACAGCCTTGGCATACTTCCCATATCCAAATTCAAATCCGTCTCTTCCATATCTTTCATAAAAGCTTTCTTTATCATAGTTTCTCTTTCCTTTATCTGGCATGCCTGAAACAAGAGTGTTGGCGGCAAGAATCTTGCCAATGGCACATTTTTAACAAAAGACATGGCCAGACGACAAGGAAATTGTTGATGAGAAAGTAAGGACAGATATTTCATTACAACTTGATCCATAGCGCAGCTTCTTTGGCTATTATGAGCCACAATAAAATACCGAATTTATCAACCTTGACATAATTAAAGCAGTGACTGGAACTTACATAGTAGGCCTTCAGAAAAAGTGATCGCAAAATTTTCGGAATTATGCATCAACTTGCTGCAAGGAACGCCTAATTCATCTAGCTTCTTAATTACTGAAAAAAAAACAATCTAGCTTCTTTATTGCTAGAAGACTTACAGGGTGGTCTGGCCAAGGTTGAGAGATCATAACATCAGAATTTCTACTATCTGTTAACTCGTGCACAGAAGTTGCACAGTACATTATTCACAATAGGAACTCCAAACGGCCATGTAAAGTTTTGAGCTGGAAGCACAGGATGACTGAAAACTTTGTACACTTTATACAGGTTTCCAATACTAATGCCTCCAAATAATATAGGAAGCCAATTAAATCAGATAGGATGCAATTCCCTAACTGATAATTCTCTGTTACTTACATCCTATCTACCCTCTGTAGTGCTCTAAGCCTCTTCCCTACAATCAGCTGAGGCTTAATTGCACCCACATCCAAACAACAGCGCTTTTGTCTTTCCACGCTAGCTTAGTTTTTGTTGGGTCCATCCCATAATTTGAGGAAGGAAACATCTCCCTCATTTTAAGGAAGAAAATAAGGAAGAAAACATTTCGCTTGTTTTGAGGAAGAAAACATCTTCCTTGTATTTGGCAAATTGTCAAGTGCTTGCTTGAGTCACAAATGACATCAATAGGTTCATTTCATCCCTATAAATAGGGAAGTCTTCTATCATTTGGAGCATCACCAAGAGCAAGAGAGAAAAACAGTAAGGAAAACACTTGAGTGAGATATAGGTATTCAGTTTAGGATTGGTTTTTTGTAATAGTTGAGTGTGAGAGTTGCTCCTCCTATTGTAATTCTGTTCCGGTTATGAATAGAAGACTTTTCCAATCCTAACAAGTGGTATCAGAGCTTGGTTAATCTTCCAGGACAATCTTTTAAAGTTTCGTAAAATTTTCAGTCAAAACTTTTTTATCCCAAAATTGTGCTCTGAGCATACCATTAGAAAGATCTCGTTTCGAGGATTCCGAATATATATTTTTCGGAATTTTTAGACCACCGGAAGGCCTCCAAAAGTCCAGTCAAAGTTTCTCTGTCCACCATCGCCGCCGCCGCTCCGCCACCTTCCAGCCACCAGCCCGCCGGAGAAGACGACCGGAGAAACCCGATCCGACCCAGTAACCCGTCCGACCCGACCCGTTTTGTCCAGACCAACCCGTTTGACCAGAACCAGATCTGGTCAAAGTCCAATTGCCACATCATCCTTTTGTTGACTCTTTCAACCAGCCAGTGGTTAAACCGGCCCGGTTCGGTTTGAATTAGTGCAGCCCGGTTCACTCTATTTTTGTCCGTTTTTCAGATTGGTTAGACCAATTCCCTAGGTTTTCGACCATTCCGGATTCAACCGTGAGTCCCGTTTTGCCTGATTCTGCTTCCACAGTCCAGTACAAGCAGATTAGGTGCACTTTATCATGGAGAAATCATCATCGGATACCCTGATTCCGCTAACATCCTCAAATTATAACATGTGGAAACCTCGTATGGAGAACTTGTTAAATATGAAGGATTTAGCCGAGCCGCTCGAAAATAAAGGTGCCAAACCCGACAAGAAGACAGACGAAGAATGGGCAAGAATGAATAAGAAAAGGGTCGCACAAATTCGACAGTGGATTGACCATAGTGTATTCCATCATGTCGCGCAGGAAACGAGTGCTTACAAACTTTGGGGAAAGCTTGGGAGCATGTACCAAGCAAAAACGGCTCGAAATAAAACATTGTTGATGAGGCGATTGGTAAATCACAAGCTACGTAGCGGTACCTCTGTCACAGAACACACAAGTCAGTTCTAAGATCTCGTGAACCAGCTAAGTGCAGCCGAATGGGTTCTCAAAGATGAGGAGCAAGCAATCTTGCTCCTAAGTTCTCTACCTGATAGCTGGGAGACTCTTGTCGTCACTCTCAGTGATTCCACCCCCAATGGTAAGGTGACCAAGCAGATGGTCACAGACGCCTTAATAAATGAGGAATCGCGAAGAAAAGAAGCCGGGGTAGATCAATCATATGCCCTTGTTTCTGAAAATAATGGACGCAATGGAGGTAGAAGCGGAGGTAGAGGAAGAGGCCGAGGCAAAGGTAGAGGTCGAGGTCAAAGTAGAAGAAGATCTCAAGTTCGAGGGAGATCACGAGAGCGGAGAAAGTCCGTCGATACCAACACTTGGTTCGAGGGCTATTGTAACTATTGTGGCAACTATGGCCACAAGAAGGTGGAGTGTCGAAAGCTTAAACGGGAGCAACCTCAAAATAACCAGAGTTCGAGCAAGGAAGATGGTGAGACCATGGTGTTATATCCCGTATCTTCGCGTATTCGGGAAAATTGGAAATAATTTTGGCTTGTAAGGAATAAGGTAATTATTGATTTTATTTAACACGTGAGTTGTTTATGGAAGAATATTAATATGGAAGTGTTGAGGAAGGCTAGGGGCAAAAATTGGACTTTTGGAAATTAGTTTCAGGAATTACAAAATGCGAGCCATAAGTCATTGGGCTAAAAAAAAATGATGAAAAATCCAAGCCCAATAAAGAGGGGTGGCCGGCCATACATAGGCCCAAGCCCACAACTTAAAAAAAAAATCCATGTGCTAAAATTAATAAAGGGGACCATATATTCATCAATTATCTATAAGAAGTTTCAAGAAACAAGGAAAGAGAAAAACAACAAAAAGAAGAGCAAAAGCTTGAAGGCCATTCGGCCCTAGCTTGAAGATTTCACCCCTTGAAAATCTTGCTTCTAAAATTATTGTCTTGTGGTTTTCCTACTAAATTAAGGGTCCTTTACAACTTGGTGTAACTATTTTGAAAGAAAGGGCACTTGTTTCATCAAGTTGACAACTTGGTCAAGTGAAGAAGATTGGAGAAAAAGGTAAGAATCAATTCTTTTTTATTATGTTATGAAGGTTTGTTTGTGTTGTAGTATGTAGAAATGAGTAGAAATTATGGAAATATGGAAGTTTGCAAAGTGGGTGTGTATGTAAGTATGTGGCCGTGTGTATGCTATGTTGTATACATATGATGAGTTGAATTTTATGTTGTATTCTAGTTGTAGTTGTAGTGGACTTTATATTGGAAAATGAAAGTTGAATGAATTTGGTTGAAGTGAAAATGGGGTGTTGGCCGTGTGGTGCATAGTGAAGAAATGGGAATGAATTAAATTTGTTTAGTGTGTTAGTAGTGTTGTTGTGATCCTTATAATGTAAATGAAGGTTATAGTTGAATTTTATGTTGTATTCTAGTTGTAGTTGTAGTGGACTTTATATTGGAAAATGAAAGTTGAATGAATTTGGTTGAAGTGAAAATGGGGTGTTGGCCGTGTGGTGCATAGTGAAGAAATGGGAATGAATTAAATTTGTTTAGTGTGTTAGTTGTGTTGTTGTGATCCTTATAATGTAAATGAAGGTTAAATGGTTTAAGTTGGTATTGGAATGGAATGTAGAAGGTCATGTCATTTTAGAATGATTTTATGATATTATGGAAATGAAGTTGTTAAGGTGCAAATTATAATTATTGTTGATGAAATTGGAAGATGGAAATATGTTATGAATATGTATGTTGAAGATTAGAAGTTTCGGATGAATTATTGTTTTGGTGGAAAATTTGTATATTTTGTATATTTTGTGAATATTTTGTAAAATGATATGAAATGTTTCCGAATTTTATTGGAGTGATCTTGATTAGTAAATGAATATGAGAATGTTGGTATTGAATTGAAAATGTGAAGTTGGAATGAAAGCTATTGCACTATGTTGGAAAGAAGACTAGTTATGCTATATTGTGTTTTGTAATGATTGTTGGTGTTGGTGTTGTTGTTGAATTATTTTGGCCGAGTTAAATTCTCGGGGATGCTATTTGTATAGGGGAGATGTTGCCCAAATTTCTGTAGAAAACTATGAATTAAGATTGAATTCTTGAAGCCTTATAGTTAATATTTGGTAAATGTGACGAATTGTAGAGTTTGGACGAAACAGGATTTGAATTTGGACTAGCGTAAAGGGCGAAAAAGGTATGTAAAGTTGTCCCTTTCCTTCTCTTGGCATGTCCTAGGTGTACTAGGGTTGGAATTGAGCCTCGGAAAGTATTCTATTCATAGAAACTCGAGATTGAAAATGTCCTCTTTCCATTCAATAGAATTGAATCCTAATTGTATGTTTTGTTGAAAGAATTGTGTAAGCTTTTACAAATTGCCTAGAAAGTTAGGGAATGTCCCTAGGACCTCCATGGATGACTCTATAGACCTAATATACGTAATTTGCGCCCATCGCTTCATTTGACCCGAGGTGGGCCCACTATTCCCGACTTGTCTCTTATTGTACTAATGTCTTATTTCCAAGCCATGTAAAATGAAACGTTTTAACTATCCTTCTAGCTACTAAAGGACAACTGTTTTAATAGATCCCGTGAGTCTTGTAAACTATTTTGGAATATGGAAGCGACCTCAGAAAGATTATTTCTCGTAACTTATTATGACATCCGAAATACACTTACTATGATTCTGTCCGATTTCATTATTTCGATTTGTCATTCGACATGTCTTATTGAGTCTCTGGAAATATATGGTATTTTATATTGCATTTAGTTTTTCACTACTCCACTCGTGGATGCCTCAATGTTTCCCTCACTAAGCCCGGGCCAGGATATGTTGTCAAGCGTATTCCACTGCATTGTTCGTCGTGCCTCGATGTGAGGGGGCAGGTTTACTTGTACATGGGTTGTGGAGTATGTTGTGCCATGTACACACATTCTGATATGACATGATATGATTTGATATGACCATCTAATATGATATGTTATGATACGGGGTTATTCCCTATTCTAGAGCATGATGTGTCGTGGCGCCAGTGTCGGGGTGGCAACCACGTTCTGTTCACCGTGTCCCTTGACGGGGGCCGGATATGATATGGCATATGTTTCTGCATACGTTCATTATGTTTTGGAAATATGCATTTGATAATCTGGATATTACACTCATTTTCTGCAAGTTTTGTTTTGACTATGATTTCGTTTCTGTACTTCAGGCTTTACATATTCAGTACATATTCCGTACTGACCCCCTTTCTTCGGGGGCTGCGTTTTCATGCCGCGCAGGTACAGACGACAGATTTGCTGATCCGCCTGCTTAGGACTATATTCTGCTATCTTAGAGTGCTCTATTGTTCGGAGCCTACGTTTTGGTACAGTCTTTTGCCATTGTACATATGTGTGCTATTCAGGGGTACGATGGGGCCCTGTCCCGTCTTATGATTCTGATGTGTTCTGTAGAGGTCTGTAGACATACATGTGGGTTCTGTGTATGCTTTGGGTTGATATGATCTGTGATAGCCTTGTCGGCTTCTACGTGCTATATTCTGTTCATCTGGATAGTTAGTGACGCCATTTGACTTTTATATCTATATATTCTGCTAATATGCCGGTTTGGGTTATGGGGTACGTTTGGGTGTCCAGCACGGACACTAGTCGTGGCCTACGGGGTTGGGTCGTGACACATGGTCACCGTGTCACCAGACATTGCACTTGTTACATGCGGAGAGGAAGCATGCCTACACGTGGGCACAAATGATATTGAGTGGGTGATTGATACCGCTGCATCATTCCATGCCACTCCACACCGGGATTTGTTCAGTACTTATAAATCTGGAGACCACGACGTTATGAATATGGGCAACACCAGTTTCTCGAGCATTGTTGGCATTGGTGATGTGCACATAAAAAACAGCAATGGAAGCTCACTTGTGTTGAAAGAGGTTCGTCATGTTCCGGATCTGAGATTGAATCTGATCTCATGAGTAGCTCTGGATCGACAGGGGTATGGAAATCTGTTCAAGGATGGTACGTGGAAGCTGTCCAAAGGCTCTATGGTTATTGCTAGAGGACATATTTGTGGTACTCTTTACAAAACCAATGTAAAGTTGTATCGACCGAGTCTCAATGCAGTTGAAGAAGAGACATCGCCAAACTTGTGGCATAGACGATTGGGCTACATGAGTCTGAAGGGATTGACGACTCTTGCAAAGAAAGAAGCCATCTCAATAGATAAAGAGGTAACTTTGGATCCCTGTGATCACTGTTTATTCGGGAAACAACATAGAGTTTCTTTCAGTTCCACCAGAAAGAATCGTTCCGAGTTGCTGAGCCTTGTCCACTCTGACGTGTGTGGACCCATTGAAGAAGAATCTCTTGGTGGTAGCAAATACTTCGTGACATTCATCGACGACGCATCACGGAAGGTTTGGGCTTATTGTCTCAAATCGAAGGATCAAGTATTTGATCGTTTCAAGACATTCCATGCTATGGTAGGAAAGGATACTAGAAAGAAGCTGAAATGTCTCCGATCCGACAATGGAGGCGAGTACACTTCCCGAGAGTTTTTGGCATATTGTGCTGAACATGGGATCAGACATGAGAAAACGGTGCCACGAACACCACAACATAACGGTGTAGCTGAAAGAATGAACCGCACTATTGTTGAGAAAGTCCGATGCATGCTCAGTATGGCTAAACTGCCAAAGCCATTCTGGGGCGAAGCTGTTCTGACAGCTTGTTATCTTATAAACAGGTCACCTTCAGTCCCATTGAACTTTGAAGTTCCAGAAAATATATGGTCTGGGAAAGATATTTCATATTCTCACTTGAAAGTGTTCGGGTGCAAGGCATTTGTGCATGTATCCAAGGAGTTGAGGCAGAAGCTTGATCTCAGATCAACTCCGTGTATCTTTATCGTCTATGGAGATCAAGAGTTCGGATACAGGCTGTGGGATCCCGAAATGAAGAAAGTGATTCGAAGTAGAGACGTTGTGTTCCATGAAAACCAGTTTCATGAGTGTGCTCCAACAGTCAATAAGCAACGAAGTTATCATGCTCCAGATGATGTCCCTGAATCACCACACATTCCTCTCAACAACGAGGAACTTCATGATAATGTCCATGATGAACAAGAAAACATTGATCCGACAGATGTTGATGATGATCAAAACGAAGAAATTCTTGAGCAGGGGGAGCCTTCACCCCAAGACGCAACTGGAAATAATCAAGTTCGACGCTCTACACGAGGGTTAATCCCTCAAAGGTCATACTCGCCAACAGAATGGATCCTTCTTACCAGCGAGGGGGAGCCAGAGAGCTTTCAAGAAGCTCAATCTCATCGTGAAAAATCCAATTGGCGACAGGCCATGGAGGAAGAAATGAATTCTTTACAAAAGAATCAAACATATGAGTTGGTGAAACTTCCTCCGGGAAAGAAGGCCTTGAAGAACAAATGGGTCTTTAAGCTCAAGAAAGATGCTAGCGGAAATATCGTGAAGTACAAGGCAAGGCTTGAAGTACAAGGCAAGGCTCATAGTCAAAGGTTTCCAACAGAAGGAAGGAATCGACTTTGATGAGATTTTTTCGCCGGTTGTGAAGATGATGTCTATCCGAGTGGTTCTCGGATTGGTGGCAAGTATGGATCTTGAACTTGAGCAGATGGACGTGAAAACAACTTTTCTACATGGTGATTTGGAGGAAGAAATATACATGGAGCAGCCCGATGGTTTCTGAATCCCAAAGAAAGAGCATCTCGTTTGCAAGTTAAGGAAGAGTCTCTACGGTCTCAAACAAGCCCCAAGGCAATGGTACAAAAAGTTCGACTCATTCATGCTGAAACATCAATACAAAATAACAATTGTAGATCATTGTGCGTACTTGAAGAAGTTCCCCGATGGAAAATTTATCATCCTTCTGCTCTATGTGGATGATATGCTGATAGTAGGCCAGGATGCAACTATGATCAACAACTTGAAGAAAGATTTGTCTGAGTTCTTTGATATGAAAGACTTAGGCCCTGCACAACATATCTTGGGCATGAAAATCATTCGTGATCGAAAGGCAAAGAAGTTGTTCTTGTCACAAGAGGAATACGTTGAACGCGTGATCAAAAGGTTCAACATGAAAAATACCAAGCCTGTTGGTACTCCACTAGCAAATCACTTCAAGTTGAGAAAGGAAAGTTGTCCTTCTTCCGAAGAAGAAAAGAAGAAGATGAAAGCAGTGCCCTACTCTTCAGCAGTTGGAAGTTTGATGTATGCAATGGTGTGCACAAGGCCAGACATTGCTCATGATGTCGGTATTGTGAGCAGATACTTATCAAATCCAGGAATAAAACATTGGGAAGCTGTCAAGTGGATACTATGGTACCTGAAGGGTACATCCAGACTATGTTTGTGCTATGGGGGAGCTAAGCCGATTTTGGAAGGTTACACTGATGCTGACATGGCAAGGGATTATGATAGCAGGAAATCAACTTCGAGTTATATATTCACATTTGCAGGGGGAGCTGTGTCATGGCAATCCAAGTTACAAAAGTTTGTAGCACTATCAACCACAGAAGCCGAATACATTGCCGCAGTTGAAGCTGGGAAGGAGCTTATGTGGCTGAAACGTTTCCTTCAAGAACTGGGTTTCCGACAAGAAGAATACACAGTTCATTGTGATAGTCAAAGCGCTATGGATCTCAGCAAAAACTCGAGGTACCACTCACGCACAAAACATATTGACGTTCGATATCACTGGCTCAGAGAAGCAGTCGAGCAACATGAACTGAAGCTCTCCAAGATCAACACAAACGACAATCCTGCAGACATGCTGACCAAGGTGGTACCGAGAGACAAGTTCGAATTGTGTAAAGAACTTGTCGGCATACACTCAAACTAAAAGCCAGTGTACCCTCCTTCAGGTGTATGGGACTGGAGGGGGAGATTTGTTGGGTCCATCCCATAATTTAAGGAAGGAAACATCTCCCTCATTTTAAGGAAGAAAACAAGGAAGAAAACATTTCCCTTGTTTTGAGGAAGAAAACATCTTCCTTGTATTTGGCAAATTGTCAAGTGCTTGCTTGAGTCACAAATGACATCAATAGGTTCATTTCATCCCTATAAATAGGGAAGCCTTCTATCATTTGGAGCATCACCAAGAGCAAGAGAGAAAAACAGTAAGGAAAACACTTGAATGAGATACAGGTATTCAGTTTAGGATTGGTTTTTTGTAATAGTTGAGTGTGAGAGTTGCTCCTCCTATTGTAATTCTGTTCCGGTTATGAATAGAAGACTTTTCCAATCCTAACAGTTTTCACGACAGCAGTAGCAGCTGGATTATGCAGACGGCCATGTAATCTTTTGAGCTGGAAACACAAGATGGCTGAAAACTTTGTACACCTTATGCAGATCTTTTATGTGTAAAAAATGAACATCTCTTGTAAAAAATGAACATCTCTTGTAAAAATGTCATAAAACTTGAAAAAACAAATGTCATAAAACTTAAAAAAATAAAAATAAAGGACTAAGAATAATTTCTCCCCCTAATAATATAGGAAGCCAATTAAATAAGAAGAAAGTGGAATAGACTTCTGAGTACCTTGAGGCTAACAGGACCATCACATCCCAAGTAAAACTCATGTCATGACTTAACCCAGATCCCACCCGAGTAATTAATAGTCCAAGAATTCCCAGTATTGAATAACAATCCACAAACTCTCTAAACAGATATGTATACATGAACATGTTAAATCCCGTATCTTAAGTTTTTGGCAAATCAGAAAATGCTAAGAAATGGAAATAAACATCAAAAAATAATCATGTGCAAGTCCTTACTGCTAGAGATACATCGATCAAGCACTGCTTCTTCAATACCACTGTCAACAATTTTATTCTCTAATAGCTTCTCATCGCTCTTTTGCAAAGGCTCTCTGCTTGTGACACTGTTGCTTGTGATGTACTGCAGCTGCAGGAACAATGGTGCAAATGTTGTGCCTTCTCCAGTTACAGATACAGCGTGGACTTTATTCCTGAATGTTGGAACTAATAAGAGTTTATCATGAGGGAATGATCATTCCCTAACTGATAATTATCTGTTACTTCCATCCTATCTACCTTCTGTAGCGCTCTAAGCCTCTTCCCTACAATCTGCTTAGGCTCAATAGTATCACACGTCCCAAAGATATTAACCTTTCTGTCTGCAAGTAGGCACCATATATAGACAATCCTTTCCTTCCCACTGCAATTCCACACCTCGTCGGACTTGGTAATTGGGTCGGCTTCTTTACCGTAAACACCCTTTGTTGCACAAGAGTTTTGCATTTTCAGAACTACTCCCTTTGTTTGCTTTTACTCGTCACTCGTCAATTTGACTAATCTTCAGAGCTAAATTGAATTAGATTAACTCAATATTTTAAAGTTAAAATTTAGATGTTCAAATTTTGTTTAGATAAATCAAACTACTATCTGTTTCGATTAAACACCTGAACACGTAATAAAGTGTTCCTCTTATACTTTAGGCTCAAATTTTTCCAATTGAGGTTGATGAAGGTTATTGAAGGGCTGCTAAGGTTGAGGTACGCTGAGAGCTAATCTTTATTGAAGCGATTTTCTCAAATATATGTTTCGTCGAGGACGTGTCTCTCCATGTCACGTACTAAAATGTATATTTTTTGCCTTTACATGATATTAGCTGAACTGCTTTACTTGACCAAATGATAAATGAACAGACAATCTCCTTTTTCTTTCATAAAGATTTTGTATCTTCTTTCCTCGACAAACTTCAGTAACTTTTTAAGCTTTGTTAACCTCCCCTTAGCCTTCCCCCGATCTTTACGGCTGATTAAATTCACACAGTATTGTTAATATGTCATTACAGAATATTGCAAGTTGTTTTAAGTTGAAATAGGTTCAAATAGCTCGAACGTTGAAAAGAACTAGTCGGGAGTGTGAACTAGTAGGAAGGAATGCCTCAATAAAAATGTTTCAAATTTTCCCTGCAAAAATTTGTGAGCCAAATGCCTGATCTGGCTTTGGTGAGTTTGTTACTTACTCTAACATGCCAAAGGTAAGGAACAAACTTTGAAATCAAACTTAGAAAATCAACACAGCGATCGCAGCAGCACATAAAAAAGAAGAAATAAAGAGTTGGACATACAAAAGTTGTAATTCTGAGCCCTCGGAATGGCCTCATAGTACATTAAACGTTCAAAGCCGGTTATATCATTAGAACTTTTCAATAGCTACTCCATCTCTCAGAACCTCATAAGCCTCCCTACTCCGGGATTTCTTCAACCCAGCTGTGACATGAACCTTGGATTTTTCAGATGAGATGGCAGTAACTTTTACCCACATCATCACTTTTGTTTTCATTCCTTCAATGTCAGCTAGCTTTCCTTTTTCCAGATATCCAGTAACAGCTGTAGAGAAGCGTAGTACAGATGAATCCTTGTAACCAACTTCACATATAGAGGGTATATAGACAGTGAGTTTCCTCGTCTCTTCATTAAACTCGTAATTCGTAGCATCCCGAGGGAAAATACCTACTGGAATATCATACTCCTTCAGAAGATCTGGCAATGGCTTTTGCATTTTTCCTACAAACCAAGATTAGGCAGGGATGATAAAGGTTTTGACTTGTACAAAACAACATACTTTAGATATTGTTGATAAAACTAGAAAATCCTCAATAAAATGAACAAGGGACTTCCCAGTCAGAGAATAGTCTTATAAACCACAGCTAACCCTCAACAAAAGCATAACTAGAGAAAGATTATGTACACCATATTCAACCAATGTTCCCTCTTTACAAACGAAAAGCTTCCTCACTGTGCCTTACCATCCCTCGCCACCAAAAAAAAAAAAAAAAAGGAGAGAAATGAATAAGCACACTGAGACGACAACAACAACAACATACCCAGTGAAATCCCACAGTGTGGGGTCTGGGGAGGGTAAAGTGTACGCAGGCCTTACCCCTATCTCGGAAGATAGGGAGGCTGTTTCCGAAAGACCCTCGACTCAAGAGAAGACACAACGAGAAAAGGTCAGATAAGCACAAACAATAAGCACACTGAGATACTTACAAGAAAATGTTTCTCCCTGGCACTCCTGATTTCTTATTCAACTAGTTTACTCACCATTCATAGTATTAATAAACACTATTCTGACATATACTTGGCAGCAACATAGAGATTTTATTTTCCTGTCATTGCCCTCCAACTGCCTCGGGGAAAGACATGTGTGCTAGTGGAGCAGACAACAAATTTTGAACATACAAGGGGGAGGAGGGTATGGAAGAGCATGGCAAGTTATGCAGAGAGAACGCAAACCTTTAAGCTTGTTCACCAGCCATTTTGTTCCTCCTTCAATACTGCTTTGCAATGACTGATTATTGGAAAGGAAAAGATCAGTATGAACCAAAACGGCTGAAACAGATATTTTATTTTTTATTTTTGATGAAGTAAGAATATTATTAACAATAAGGGCATTAACTAGCCCGTATACAAGAAGTATACCAAAAAATAGAAAATACCTACAAGAATACATGATTTTCTACGAAAGTCGCCCAATCATCTATACAAAAAGTAACCTCATGGGTGCACCAAAAAGAAATAAGGGAAAAGAGGCTATTTCTCAAGTGTACGATATCTTTCTCTATTCCATCAAAAGCTCTCTTGTTCCTCTCACTCCATATGGTCCACATCAATGCTAAAGGGGAAACTTCACATGCCCTGCACCTCCTCCTCCGTCTTCTACGAGTCCAGCTAAACATGGTTTCTTTCAGTTCTCGGCATTACCCACTAGAAACCAAACCAGCTCATCAACTCCCCCCATAGCGAAGATGCTACACGGCAATGTAAAAGTAGGTGATCTGCGTCTTACGTCTTCCCCTGATTCTTTGCACATGAAACACCAACTAACACAAGTAATCTTCCTCTTCCTTAAGTTCTCCGCTGTCAAGATCATCCCCCTCGTAGCTAACCAAGTGAAGAAGCACACCTTTCTTGGTACTCTAGGGATCCATATCGAGGTATGTGGGAAAACAATACTCTAGGGATCCATATCGAGGTATGTGGGAAAACAATCTCCTCTCTCACCAAAAGCTTCACATAATAAGATTTGACGGAAAAGGCGCCGTTTCCCCATTTCCCATTTCCAAACATCCTGACAACCAATAGTAATTTTTTGTTGGTTGACCAAACTAACCAAGTTTTGAAATTCTTCAACTTCCCAGTCTGGAAAGTTTCTTCTAAACCTCAAATCCCAAAATACTTCTCCCCCTTGTAAACTCCATAACTGTACAACCGACATCCTTTTTTGGCAAGAAATCCTATACATGTTAGGAAAAGAGAGTTTCAAAATATTGTTTCCACACCACCTATGACATCAAAAACTCACCCTACTTCCCTCACCCACTCGAAAAGAAGTATTCTCGTTGAACTCTTCCCACTCCTTTAAAATATTTCTCCATAGCCCGCACCCGTATGGGAGTGGGGCATTTTTAGTGCTCCATCCCCCTTCCATAACCCCATACTTCTCCGCAATTACCCCCTTCTAAAAAGCATTTACCTCTACCCCAAATCTCCATAGCCACTTTCCTAACACCACACAGAGAAGTGAATAGTGGGAACCAATTGCTCTTTGCCAAATAATTCCAAACTTAGCAAACATCTTCTTTTTTTTTTGTTTTTGAGATGAAAAAAATAAGGCTTAATACCTAGATAGGCACTTAAACTTGGCACGTTTTGTAAGATAGACATGACCAGATAGACCCTTAAACTTGGCAAAAGTGTATCTCATAGGCATCTCACGATGACATGGCAAATGCATGTTTTGCACGTCACAGTTGAGCGATTGAATAAATCAAATTATGCTTTCTCTTTTTTACTCAAATTACTTTAAATATGTAATTGACTTTTTACATTTCCAAAAATAACTCCATGTGGGTCTCGTAACTCCTTTCCTTATTATATTTCTTCTACATAAGTACTTTTCAAATTTTTAATATATAATTTAGCTATATTTTTATAAACTTTTTAAAAATTACATGTGCCTTTCAATAATTGGTCCACTCAACACATCATACGCAAGTGTATTTCACACACTTGACCTTATGTACACGAGTATTTAAAATATACACTTTTGCCAAATTCAAGTGTTTATCTAGTCACTAACTAAGTCTGAGTATCTATCTTACAAAATATGCCAAGTTTAAGGGGCTATCTAGGTATTAAGCCAAAAAATAATAATAGACGTTTGCTAAGTTTGGAATTATTTGGCAAAGATCTATTATTGTTCCTTAGAAATAATATAATAGTTCTACACTTGTTTCAACTGATGTGCTAGAAAAGTGACATTATCAAGATTTTTTTTATTTTTTTTTTAATGACCAGGGAACCCGCAGCCACTACCCTTCGGGTGCGCACAGGGTAAACCCCGCTCCTGTGCAATAGCCCACAAACCACACAGAAGAGATAACCCGCACTAGGCAAGCCCCATGTGACGAGCTCGACCCAGAAGGCAAATCCCCTGTTGTCATAGGCAGGGGGTTTCGAACCTGAGACCTCCATTATGGAAGCCCCTTGCTCAACCAACTGAGCCTCCTTTGCAGGTATTATCAAGATTTTGCTGAACCGGAAATTCTTTAAATCTACCCATCAATTACGGTCATTAGCTTCAGTGCAGCAGGACACTTAGTGCCTTTGGTTTCCTTCTTTTTATCCTGAAGAACTATCATACTAACACATAAAAGTTTCTATTGGATTATACACATCATCTGGAGGATAAAAGTATTTTCAATTTGTTTTATTTCTTGCATTCACAGTTAATAGCTTCACAATGTCGCATTCATCGGCATGCCCAACTGTCAAGCTTATGCTCATGTTAAACAATAACGGTAGAGAAGATGCACAGAAGGCTCCTTCATCTCCACTGTATATACAGAATTATATTGTTCTTTGAAAACAATCAACTAGGCATTTGGACATGAATTAAGTGATATTTGAAAGAAAAAAGAAAAAAAAAAGTAGTATCGAATTTGAAGTTGAAAAATGGTATTTGGAAGTTGAAGTTGTGTTTGGACATGCATTTCAATTCTCTTTTTCAGATTTGAAAAACTCATCTTAAAAAACTAACCGAAAAATGATTCTAATCCATAACCAAACAATGTTTCGAAAATATTTTTTGAAAAAAAAAAAAGAAAAAAAAAGGGGGATAAAAAACCTCATGTCCAAACAGGCCCTAATAAAGGCACAAGAGATGCAATTCATCAAAATTAAAGGCCAACCACACAATTAAGTCCACATGAGCCTTAGACCAGCAATAGCAAATCTAGAATTTGTCTAGGAACCACATAGGAAATACATAAAAACTTGAAGAGCAACAGCATGAGAGAGAAGAGACTGCTCATCCAAAAAGTTGTAAATTTTTAGCATATCAGCGACAAAACCTAGTAGTACCACGCCTCCACTAAAGCTTGTTGCATGTGGAAGTCTTATCCAAAAATTAAATCTAGTGGTGTCTCCTGGTTATCAATGCATTTTCCATAAGAAGGGTTTTGCATTCCCATTTACAGTCAACGAGCCATGTCCCAATACATCTAAGTTGAAAAAGCAGTACATCCAAAATATATACCGAGAAGGCGAGAACCAATTTCAAAAGTCATCACTCCGTAAATAATCTCAAAAATGCCAACGGAAGTATTCTCCGTGTTGAAATTAACTTCCATGATGTTACAGAAGTCAAATTTATCCAAGTTTTAGTCGTTCTGAATAGTTAGGACATGGACCAAATTATCATATAGTTCCACCATTGATAACCAAGCTGCAAAGGAATCAGCAAAATGGAATCTTCGAATGCTTTATTTTATACTTCACTAACTGGCACCACAAAGTTAAAAAGAATATAGTTTCAGAGTTAGTCCTTCAAGTCCAGATTCTCATTTTGCCACATCACATTTCCTTTAATTTCTGAATTCTTTACATCACTTTCCGTACAATCTCTAAAAAGAAGCGAATACGCACTTAGACAACTTCCACAAAATTAACTCACTTGAAACAAGGAATGATACGGAAACTTTCCTTTGATTCGGTAAACCATAACCCCCACACCCCCTGCCTTACAGGCCATAAATCTAGAACTGCCAAGTTTCTTGGATGGTAGCGTCGGGCTCTCACCATAAGAGACACCTTTAGATGGAGTATTTGAGCAAATTGAACCAGATATTTAGTTAATCGATAAGTTAATGTAATTGTACAACGTATTCACCAACTTCAAACACTACTTCAGACTCACATAAAATAATGGTTCCACCTTTATTTAAGAGAAAAAGTTCAAATGTACCCTGAAGTATTCGATTTGTCGTACATTTACCCTCCGTTAACCTATCGGTCCATGAAAGCCCACATCATTATCTTTTGTCTCAAAAATGTGCTTACTTGTAAAGGTTGTCCAACTTGGCTTACCATTTTCCATATTAGAGCCACAACAAAAGATCTAAATTTACCCTAAACTATCAAATTGATTTATATCTACGCTCTGCAATAATTTGAAGCATGCCCCTGAACAATCGAAAAGGTCCAAATAGAACTCCGAAAATTTGAGAAAGGTCCAAATATACCCTACATGCCTATCTTTCGTCTCAAGTATGTCCCTTTCACTAACGGTTCTCTACCATGGAAAAGTTGGTCTACTTTGGCCGATACAGTGGAAGACATATCGCAAATGTTAAGGGTATATTTGGACCTTTTCCCTTGTTTAAATAACCAAGAAATTCGTTGTTTCCAACTTTGGAACTCAGTGAATAATGGACCCATCCCTCAATCCTTCCCCCACTTAAATACAATACTCAGTTCACCTATCAGGATGTGCACCTACCACACATCCTGCGTTGTACTACCTTAATTGTTGAACAAAAACACTTGGGGAGAAAGAGCTTATTCAGCAAATTTAGACGACGAAGGATAAACATCCTAGTCGTTAAGGTAACTTATGCAATCAAAGCTGTAAAAAGTTTAAAGCTTCCACAAACATAATTAAGAATTCCCAAAATTTAGACCATAAGAAAACCTGAAATAATCAGGACTGAAGGAGAAATGCAACTTATGGTCACAACCACTATCCTCAGCTTGAACCATAGTATACTAAGCTAGAGTTTGGCCATAGATTTCGGATCAGATTTTGAAAATTTATCTTCAAATATAACCTGATCAGATTTTAAAAATTTATCTTCAAAACATTGTCAAGTCCAGTTTTTGGGAGAAATTTCACTTCCACTCACAAAACTTCAAAAAAAAAAAAAATCATGTAAAATGCATGTCCAAACACAACTTCAAATTTTCAAGTTTTAACTTCAAAATCAATGGCCAAACGGGAGCTAATTAAGTATGCACCCACTTGCATTAGTACTTTGAACCTAGTGACTTAAAACCCTCCTAATTTAGCAAAATTCACACAATTAAAGACAAACTTGTTAATCATTCAGGTGAATTACGCAATCGAACCTGTACTTTATTGTTTGGATTGATTTCTCAGACAGTCACTTAGCTAATATTTATTATCTCAGAAAGTTACCCTTCTTCGTGATTCCAATTTTTTGACTTCCTGAGATAATAAGTATTAGTTGAACGACTATCTAAGAAATCTAACTCTTTATCGTTTCCACAAAACATAAATAAAGAATTCCCAAAATTAGATCATAGCAAAAACAGAAACAATCAAGATTCAAATAAAAACCAATAATGCAATTGGAAGAAAGTAAATAAAATGTAAAGATGAGGGGGGTTAAAAAGGGACATACATTAATGTCATCACCAACAGAATTAAGCTCCTTGTTGGCTCTTTTACCTATCCAGTAAGAACCCACTTTGTTCAATATCTGATCCATCTCAATTTGGAAAGATTTCTATAAAACAATGACAAAAAAAGAAAGTCTTCTCTTTTCTCTCTGAGTCCAATTCAGAGAGATAAAGGTGGGGGGGTTGAGTTTTCTTCTTTGCTAATTTTTCCACACCCAAAGATGAGCAATCCCTTTCGTTACCTATACAATTCTTCTTACCTGTGATTTCCTTTTTTTTTTTTTTTTCTTTGGAGGGGGGGAAGCTTCCTTTCCTGTTGTTTTCTGAGGTAAAATGACTAAGAGCCCGTTTGGATTGGCTTAAAAGTTCCGTATAAGTTGTTTTCAGCTTTTTTAAGTGTTTGGCTGGCCAGCTTCAAGTCATTTTGTGCTTAAAATAAGCTCAAAAAAATAATTGAGCCCATTTGACTTAGCTTATCTAAAGCAGTTTATAAGCCAAAAAAATAAATTAGACTACCCCAATTTATTTATTTTTAGCTTATAAGCTGTTTGCAGCTTATAGGCATAAGCCCATCCAAACAGGCTCTAAATTGGTACCTTACGTTTGGGGGTAGGGTCAAAATAGTCTTTAGCAGCACTTGGTCATGCGATTGGGATAATAATTTCATATTTTTATTTCAAATCATTGTTTGCTTATGAAATTCGCACAAAATTTTAACTTCAAAAATTTATATCAAGATTTTAAATCTCAAATTCTCCAAAAAGTAGGATTTTGAAATTTCAGGTCATGGTTTCAATTTATTTTTTTTAATATAAAAGTTGACTCGTAAATTTATATTTTGTTAAAAAAGATCCATAAGTTGTTTAATATTATATTTTTTAAATGTAAGGATTTACTCTAAGTAACAATGTTGGTTCATCTTCTTGATCATTTGGTCGGAAATACATGCTTGACGTGAAGAGATTGTCCGTACCATTTGGGGATTATATTAAAGAGTAGTTATACTACAACTCATGTTCAATCTATTGGGTTTGTATAGTGTGAATGGGAAATTGAGTGACTTTTCCGAGGAGCAAACGATGTGACTTTTCTGTAAAGTCACTGTACCTTTTCGCAACACTCATTCTTTGGCTACATAAGTTGAAATTCTGTTTCAGATTTTTAATTCATTGAAGCATAAAATACATAAAAATTTGGATTCTTTTTACCTTCTAAATTGTTCTCTACATTTGTTTTCAAAACAAAATTATAGTAGAGTAATGTGATTTGCTGCCGTCATTTGAGTTCGCTGAAGTTTTGCAATTTGCATTGCCGCTATCGCAATATAGTTTTCCGTTTTATCTTGGGAGAAATTAATCCATTGACCTGGGCAACTGTGAGGGGATTAGATTTCTCAAAGACACGTAAGAAACTTGTGGGCTCAGAAATTTTCTATTTCATCTTATTTTTGTCTTTAAAGATTTTGATTTTGAAAAATAGAAACCGATTTTCGTAAATTGCTGAAACTTATTGATTTTTAATAAATTACTGGTGTTACTAAATTACTCATTTCACTAAATTACTGATAAATTACTGATTTCACTGAATTACTGGTTTGAACACTTATAGCTAACAAGCTTAAGAAATCTAAAAATTAATTGTCCTCTTACGGTGGTAAAAACTTGAAAAAGCAGTGTTCTAAGCGGGAAAAAAAAAACTTTGTTGGTTGCTTTTGTATAAAACTTACAACTTGCAATATTATTGCCACGTTATCGAAGAACGAAGTGCACAGAGCAATTGTCATGATCTTGAAAAAACAGAACCGATGAGAGAAGTTCAAGAAAAACATGATTGACACTTCTTGATGAAAGAAAATAAGGGTGCTCATTATTAATAATTTAATATTATTAGGTTCTCTGTCTATCCATTGACGTTGGGTCAGGGGCGGATGCAGCCTAAAAAATTACCGTGTATATTTAGAGTAAATTTTCTATGTTTATGTATATATATTAATTTTTGAACACCCGAACAAATACAAAAGACTAGCTCAAGTGATTCAGTTATTTTTTTCGAACACCCTGAATGAAATCTTAGATCCGTCACTGCGTTGGGTAGTGATATGACAGAAATTTGTTGTCTTTACTGCCATCAATGTCCAATTTTGCTCAATTTAAGGATGTAGGGGAATCTTATATGGTGTTTGACCACTCTCTCTCTATATATATAATAAAATTAGGTTTAAATAAAGTAACGTGACACCTCTCTATAATCATCAATTCTATTTATTTTTTTCTCATTTTTTTGCATTTTTCAACTCATTCTTTTCACCAAAATAATCCATTCTTAATAAAGAAACAGTTGGTTACAGAATTTAAAAGTCACCGTCGAAGGTTACTACGTTACTAATAGTCCACAAATGTCTGCACGTTTATGCTCTGTACTAATAGTTACTACAACCGTTTATAATATTAATAAACCATTATTACAATTCTTCATGATTGGTTTTTAAATCAGACCCATATTTTCATGGATCATTATGCATATGATTAGTTTTCTTCCTTATTGGAAAAGAGTAAGTTAGAAAGGTTTAACAGCCTTTGGAATTTAGCAGTCTCTTCATCTCAAGGTTGAAAATGAAATCATCTAATAGATATTCTTAGATGGGTTACAATGGGACGGGACCTAATTCTTGGAAGTTATCTTTTGCAACTTTCTTTGACATGTAAGATTTTATCACTCTTTTCTTATTGAATTTCACAAATATGTTTTAAACATAACAAATGCTAACAACGTTGGAATCTCAGTCCACTACATCCCACATTTGTGTTATTGTCAATATTGCCGAGTGAAGCAGTCGTTCCTCTTTATAATGTTTGTAGTATATTGATCTTTGTATCGGTGGAGAACACTTTGCAATAATCAATTTTTATTTGTATTTTTGCAATAATCATATTTTAAATGGCTTGCAAAATATTTTCTCCAAATTTGAGATCATATATATATAAACGCTGAGGCAGACGTAAAACGCTCCGCCTTACGCCCTCGCCTTTTAAAACACTGTTCAATATAAACGCTAATACAATAATACTTTGATAAGAAGATCATTGTAAGACTTATTTTATATTTATCCTATAAAATATAATAAACACTCATAATGTTCATCACATATAATTAGTAGTAAGAGTTATTTATTTGGTAAGGATTATTTTTCATAATATAATTAGATTTTTAAATTAACTGCAATCATAAAATTTGACACTAAAACTCATAAAATTGTATTTAACTCAATACTTCTTCAAGACAGACTAATAGCCTAATATGGTGTATTGCAGCCAAATTTGTCAACTGCAACCAAAATGAACACTACATCATACCAAAAAAAAAAAAAAAGGTAAAATGATAATATGAATAACCTGAGGAAGCAATTAGGATTTAGGAGATACTTCACGAAACTCTAATAGCTCCGTTCTCCCTCTCGGCTCACAATAAGTTTAACAGAAGGATCAAAAGAGAGATGCATATGAGTATTCAGGTTATTCATATTGAGGCTTTTAGTTATCTTATAGTAAAGAATAGGAATAAGTGGGGTAGTAAATTTCGAGATATTTAATTAAGTTTTTTCATTAAAGAGTAAAAATGAATGGCACATTACTTTACTACTTAATATAAGAGGAGATGAGGAATTTTTTGTAGTACTCGCAGGATTAGTTTTGTAATTTTATTTCTTATTTCATTCAATTGATGCATTGCACGTGTTGTCCTTTGTTGATGAGTCACCAATAACGTCGGTTTCAATTTCTTAAAGCCTCCATGAGTTTCCATTTCTTTTCCATCGGCATCTTTCACAATTTTAAGCCAAGGTAAAATCTTCTCTCGCTCCTTTTTAATGTCTTCTGATCAATTATAGGATTTTAGCTTTTGTTTCTATTTTATTTTAAGTACTTTCTGTTGAGATCCATACATGGGGAATAGTTAATGCTTCCAGACAATAGTTACAATCACAAAATCACCCAACCAACCAGGTAGTGATATTGATATCCCCCAGAGAATGACTGGCAAAAGAACCAAATTACGTATTCAAAGTTGAATAAACACCCAAACCAGCTAAATCACAAAATTACCCAAACCAAATTGTGATATACTCCATGAAAAGTGTCCAAAATCTAACAGTATAAACCAATTAAAAAATTAACCGAAGTATGCATGTAAGATAGATTCGAACAAAAAAGATAGGGAAATTACAGTGGTCCGTGAATTGGGTCAGAAGCAATGAATTCTTCAACATCGAATTCAGACCAAGAAGGGAGTGCGTTATCGGGTTTGATGAATCTGGAATAGTTGTCCAAAAATGAAATCCATATATTGAGATCAAGAAATAGTTGGAGTGTTTGTGTGTGTGTTGGTAAATGGGTTTTGAAACAGAGGTGATATTAGGGGTGGATGGAGGAAGCACTTCAACTTTTACTAAAAGAAGGGCAATTTGCTTCCCTTTTTTCCCCCTAAAATGGGCTGAAAAAGACCTGTCAAAATGGGTAAACCCTAATTACTGTTTGCTTTTTGATTTCTTGGCCATCTGTTATATGTTTGTGTTTTCCAATATGTTTTGATGTTAGATTTGGTGTTTCTTTCACTTGCGAATTAGAGAGTGTTTCTTGATATCTCATGGGTATTCGCAGCGTTTAATCAAGAACTACATAATTATTATGGAAACTGTTTTGTATATCGGATTTATATGATTTTCTTTGGAGTATTTTGGAAGATGAGGTTTGTTCGGTAGCAATCAGTTTGGTTATTTGTTATATATATATATATATATATATATCTCTCGTTACCCTTGAATTGTTAAAAATTATTTTACTTTATTTGTTTTTGATTTTAAAGAAGCTTAACTGAGCATGGATATTAAGAAATATAATTTATAAAAGCGAAACTTTCATTTATGGAGCCCTTATTAATAATCTTTCTTTTAGTGATGTTTTTACCACTCCGAAGCTATTTTACCTATGCTATGGTAAATATTTTATCTTTTGGGGCATAAAAGCCAGCATTGTTTGGTGTCTCACTTAGTAAAAATTACAACTTTAAGGGAAAACCAAGAGTTTTGAGGAATTGGATTTGAGTGAAGAGGTTATGGAAGCTTTAGGTGAAATGGGTATTTCTGAACCAAATGAAATTCAGTGCATTGGGATATCTGCTGTTATTGAAAGGAAAAGTGTGGTCTTGGGTTCACATACGGGTTCCAAGAACTCTTGCTTTAATCATGAATTGTGGATTGTATTTGCTGTTAGTTTTTGAGTAATACTACAGCTTTTGGGTGTGTTCTGTATGAAGGAGACTGTAAACATTTCTATATAATTTAGACATATACTATGGAGAAAGTGTAGTTTTGGGTTCGCATACGGATTCTAGAAGCCTCTTGCTTACATGTTAAGCAGAACAATAGAGAACACATTTGACTAATCCCACAAAAATATCAACTGCATTCTTAATCTTAAACTTCTCAAATATAAATCACGCAAAAGGACAAAAAGGTTAGCGGCTCCTCTTTTAAGCCTTGTTATAGTGTTGTGGTTAGAGCTGGAAGAGATAAACAAAGGCCTTTGGACAACTCTATCAAAACAGATGGCGCCACTAAGGTGGTCCATTTAACTTGGATTGCTATGCGCTTCTCTTTTTTGAATAGATGCAATCTTTTCACGTTGTAGGTAAAATATCGTTGCTGGATGATGAGCAGCTGTTTTATGAGTTAATGTGTTCAAAATGCAAGAACTTTGTTAGGACCAAAATAATAAAGGCTATTGACTGTGTAAACTGTGATCAACAAGCAATGTTAACACCGAGGTAACCAAGCATTTTTATTCAAGAGATAGCTTTTGAAAGCTGCATCTTCCATAATCCAAATTTACTTTCTCAAATAATTTATGAATGTAAAATAACATGTAATAATATTATATAACAGGTGCCGCTTTCAAGTCCAAATTACAGATGCAAGTGGATCGGCAATTGCAACATTATTAGGTGAACCTGGAGAGAATCTTCTTTCAATGAAAGCTGAACAAATCCATGAAACAATTAACATAAAGGTACAAATCAGTTAGAATTCAATTGAGATTCTTCACTTCAACCGATATATTAGAACTTGGAGAGCTCCTTTTTAATTGCAGAACGAATCATTGCCCCTTCTAGATATTCAACATCATCTTACTGACAAAGTGTTTAGAGTACAACTGAAGAAATCTTTTTCTAGGAATTCTGATGAAACACCAGCAAAACTGTTCATTTTGTCATTTGCTGAGAAGCAGGATACTCTCCAATTGCCAGCAGTATCAACTTCTACAAATACTGGAGAAAGCAGTAAAAGAGAACTTGATAAGGTATCATCAGAAGAAGAACGAAAAAAACTAATCATTGGAAGATGAGGAAGTACCTCATCTGGCAAGAGACAGCAGACTGAGCGAACAACTCCAACCAAAAAAACTGCATCTTTTGGCAAAAAGGAGGGTATCGAACCGGTCACTCCAACTAAGAAAAAAGTAAAGGTCAGTAAACTATGTAGAATGCTTCAAGTATTGGTCTACATTTTGACAAAATAGTTTCTAGAATTTGACTATCCTTATGTGATATCCTGAATATCTAAAACTGCTAATTAGATCAGATATCAAGTTGCTGGGATCTCTTTCTAAGAAAATGTGCTTTTGATGCTCAAAATTAAACCAACCTTCAGCATCTAAGCCTCCAACTTTCTGTCCTCTGTGTCATCCGTTTCTCATTTATCTACGTATATATATGAAACTGATGTCTATTACTCTGCTTAGAAAGCACTTTAAAAGCATTTGATGAAGGATTTCATTCTAAAAAGTCCCATATATCGAAACTCCTAAATCATCATTGATAACAGACATACCTCATGCATTTCCAATGAATCATCTAACTTCGTTCTTACTGAAACTTGGTTTAATTTGTATAAACTATGCGCAAAGTAAATTCTATAGAACTGGTAATTTCTCAAGCATGTTGCTAGCATTATTGTCAATTATCTGACAGTCTTCTTCAATTTTACAACAACAACAACAACAACAAGCCCAGTATAATCCCACTATGTGGGGTCTGGGGAGGGCAGAGTGTACGCAGACCTAACCCCCACCTTGAAAGGTAGGGCGGCTGTTTCCGAAAGACCCTCGGCTCAAGAGAGGAGACAAAGAGAGGAAAAGACAAAAGGTTAGATATGATCAAGCGTATCGAAAACAATATGAAAGCAAGAAATAACAAAGCAAGAAAGTCATGGTAAAAGGAGAATTAACTGCTATAGATAACTATGAAAATGAAAACAATGAAAGTAAATAAGTCATTATAAACCAACAGATACTCGCAGAAATCAAGAGACAAGAAACTATAGAACAACATAACTACTCTTAAGGGAGGATAGACGCATTTTTGGTTTGTGCTTAGACTGATATGATGGGTATTTTCTAACTTTGTTGTGTTATAAAGTTACTTGCTTTTTTACTGAATTATCTGTTTTTGTTTTTGTACTTTACATGTATGGAATCATATGTGGTGGTGATTACTAATAGCAAAATCTTTAAATCTCTGCCATGTTTGTTCTATTTTACCTATTTACGTTTGATACTAATCACATGTCCCTTATTTCTATTTACAGTTCACTATGACTATGGCAAGCTTGTACATAGGTCTTTTGGTGGCTTGTACATACCAGACTTTTGATGGTCCAGACAGTCATGGATCAGCAGTTAAAATATACAGGACTATCCGTGCTTATAGCTTTTAGCCTTACTTTTGCCCACTGTGAAAATATGTTTTTGTCAAATAGCACTACTTGGGAGTCCTGTAACTATAATCTTAAACTGCTTGTTGAAAAATGCAATGTAAATATAATCTACTTTTTGGTTTGAATCAGATTGTGCTTCTTAAAATTAGTTCCTTTTAGATGGCTTCACTACTTTAATTCTTCCTTCGGTGGCACAGTAAGTGAGGTGAAACTAGGGGAGATACTGTTATTATCTATATCAAAAGAAAAGACATTTTCAGTGTATACAAAAGCAAGTTGGCAGCTGAAGTTAACTGAAGCATTTCTATCAACATTTGAGGACTCATATTTAGAATACGGAGCCATGAGTCTGCATATACTCTTGCTCCCCCACCTGTTAGCAAAAAAAATTGTATACAAGTAGTGACTTTGTAAGTTAACTGGATCCATATAAAAGTGATCTGGGGAGGATGTTTCCCAAACCTTTAACAGGTTTGTATTTAGTTCTTCACACAATTCAAGTAATGTAACTAATGGTGAAAGTACAGTAACTCAATCAGGGTAGATATATATACTTTCGAAGTGGATACCATAGCTATCATCATGAATTTTGTAGTTTCCTTTTTAATGGGATAAATGAGAAATTGTGCAATGGAATTGTCTCTTTTGAGGATTGCTGTAGGATTAGGTAACGGTAATAAGGCATAATAGTTGTTTACCTTCTAAAAAAGAGAGTAACTTTTTTAGAATGTTTACTCAAAATCCTTGCGGGTTAAGCTCATATTGTTTTATGTCTGTAGTTTTGTCTGCTGAAAAAAGTGCGATAAAAAAATTTGATACAGATTTTTATATTTTGTGTTTGGGTCCGGGTTTAGCACGGGCCTGCCATAACTAGTGTCTTTTATATGAGTGGCCTTTGAGAGAATCCCAAAAAAAAAAAAAAACACGTCTTTTCTTTGTTTTTTTAATTAATTCTGATGAGATTTCCAATATTTCTCCCATATGTTTTAGGAGATGCTACTGTTGGTACCAGTTATTTTTCATTTTTACATTGCAAATCTTGTGGCCTGTGGAATATTGATTATTTTTTGTTTTGTATCCGCCGATGTTCTTAAGGGAAAGGTTTGAGGATGATAAATCCGTTATGTTATTATTACGCTTTTTCTTCTCTCCATATTTCTCTCTTACTTTCCAGTATATATTCAATTTTTATGCTTTTTAGCATGCTATATAGTTCTATATTTTGTGCATTTATATTGTAAAATTCTATTTTCTTGGTAGAAATTATTACTTATGTGCAGAGTTCAGGGTTAATATATTTAATTTTAATTATCAATTCGGGTATAGATTATTCAAAATTGTTAAATCAAAATTTACATATTAAAACTATACTAAAAGTAATACAAGTCAACATAACTAATTATTCACAATATTTAAAAAAATCAAGAAAATTGTAGTAGAAAAAAAATTAATTATTTGACTTCCAAACAGTAGTACCTTCACATAAAATAAAACAGTAGCATATTTTAGATTAATGTGCGGACTAAATCTATGATTTTTGTATTCGTAAAAGAACTATCTCCGACAATAGCGCCAGGCGCAGCAAGTAGACTAATTTATAACATCAAGAAGGAAAGGAAAAGAAAAATTAGAGAACAGGATGGCTTGTGTCAAATGAGGAGTATTTCCTCATAATATGATCTTATTAGATGTGACACTTGCCAAAAGTGTTCTCTGCCACTTTCTGGACATGCATGCATCTAAGGAGCTGTTTGGACATAATTTGAAATTATGATTTAAAATTATGAGATGAAATTATGATTTGAAATTATATTTAGATATGTAATTTAAATTTTTTTAAGTTGTATTTTTTCTTATAGATATAAAAACCCCATGAGTGATGAAAACTATCAAAATATTCTAAATTCTTATACAATCTTACCAAATGAGCAAGTCATAGTTCATAACAAAATTAATACGCTTCTAGAAGGTTTTTTTTTTAAAATACAACATCAATTGATTAAACTTTAATTCAATAAAAAGAAAATTTAACATGAATAGTAATGTAACTACTCTTTAATATAATCCTCGCACATGGTATATATATAAATAAAGGTTAGTAAATAGTTGGTAAGAGTAATTGTTAAAAATATCTACCAACTTATGAGTTTTTTTTTACAAAATATAAACTTACGGGTCAAGTTTTATATTTAAAAAATTTGAAACCATGGTTTGCAACACCAAATTATGCCTTTTTGGATGATTTGAGATTTCAAACCATGGTTTGAAATCATGAGATGAAATGCATATCCAAACGCTGATTTCATCTCATAATTTCAAAATGTGATTTCAAATTGCATATCCAAACGGCTACTAAGTGAATGATTTCAATGGGGAGTGAAATTTTTTATGCTTCCGTTAATATTGCCTTTAAACGTTACAGTGACTATGAAGAGTTATCTTCAAGTGACGCAACTTTTCAGACTCGACCAATTGGTGATCTGGCCACTGTTGTGGATATTGGAGCGATATAAATTTGGGTTTTATTTTCTTTACTTGACCTTTAATTTTTTACCCTTTATGATTTATGATTTTCAGTTTTATAAATGTTAAGGTAGACGTCCATATTTAATGATCTCAAAGTATATTTTATTTGCATGCATAAAATTAATTAGTTGGTAGATAATGTGGTAGCATGCGCGAGATGTGTGGAATGCTATTATTTTCAAGATAGGAAGACATGAATTAGACTTACATTAATACTTGAAAATTATCCTTGTGATCGTGAAAATAATATGCATATATTATTTTGGGTGTATCACACAATTGAAATTTCAAAATGGAAGAATTAAACGAAGAGACAATATATAATATGTTAATACTCCATTCGATTTCCTTCTTCGGTTTTCTTGAAAATCTGTTAAATATCATCCATGAGTAATTATTTAGGAAAATAATTGTAGTGTGTGTACTCTCTCTTTTTAGGCCTTCCGTATTCTGTTTGTGGGAGATTAAATCCTAGTGATATCTACTTTCGTTTTGGAGATTAAAATCTTCAAATTTTCTACTTTGTTATTGAGATTAACGTCTTCGTGATTTTCTACTCGTTTATTCGGTTTGAAGATTAAAAATTTCACCTAATAAATCTGTTTGTTTTATATTCGGTTTAAAGATATAAAAACTTCACAGTTTTATTAAATGTGGTAAACAGGAATATAACAATAAAAATTCAAAATGGCATTACGATAGTTTTCTGCTGCAAAGAACGAGGTAAGGCCATCTCCAACCTTGCACCATTTTTTGCACCAAATGCTATTTTGGTGCAAAAAATGGTGTTTTGGAGCTCCAACCTTACACTATTTTTTGCACCATTACTATTCATTAATAATTTTTTTTTTATTATATAACACTTTTAATTTAACATATTATAAATTTTGATTTTTACATTTAGATTCCTAATATACCTATTCATCTACACCATTACTATTCATTAATATTTTATTATTATTTTTTATTAAATGCACTTTTAATTTAACATATTATAAATTTTAATTTATAATTTTATATTCCTAGTATACCTAATTACATTTTACGTAATATCTTATAATATTAATTTTACATCTTAATTTTGGAGTGTAAGTTTTATAAATTAATTTTCGTATATATTATTTTATATAAAATTGTAAGTTAATTTTATTATAAGTTATAATTGTATTAAAAAATATAACCATCACAAAAATGAAAAGTGCAAATATAAAATATAATATGTTGTTAATAAATAACACAATGTTCAATAACATAATAATTTCAAATATATAACACAATGTTCAATAACAATACAATGATCAATAACATAACAATGTTCAATACATTAAAATTGAAAATACATTAAACAACATAATAATTTAGAAAATTATAACAATAATTTAGTACTCTGGTAGGTCGTTTCCAGATCCACCAATATCATTAAAATATTGAGTGTATGGGGCAGAGGATTGTTGTGGTTGTGGCTGTTGAAATTGTTGACTTCTTTTATCCATTATTCGTTTTTGTTCTTGTCGAATAAATGCACGAATATTTGGATCACCAATAGAATCTAAATTCGACAATAAAATTTTATTTTCTTCTTTAAATTCTTTTAGTTTTAAAGCTCTATCTTTCATCTCCAAATCTCGCTGTCTGTCTGCATCTGACTTTGCCAACAACTCAACAAGCCGATTATTTTCTGATTGGACCATTTGCACAGCAGATGAAAAATCTTCTTCAATTTTTCTTTTCAATTTTGCTTTCTTCACCCCAATAGGTCGTTGTGATGATGTGGAATCACCTGCAACATCCTCATTCAAATTTAGTGAAAATAATGATAAGTTAGGAGATGATACTAGAGGTGAATCAGGAGTAGGAGTCAGACTCCGATGATATATAAGAAGAGCCTTGCTTTCTAACTTTTTTACCTCCAACATCGACATCTTTAAACTTCTCAAAATCCTTCATCATATCCCACACATGATCAAATTTAAAACCTTTTTTGTAGTTCGAATCTTGCATAAGTAAACATTTTACTTGATTAATCTGCAATATATTAAAAAAATTGAAGGGAAACTGTAAGTAAATATATACAAATAAAGTATAAAAAATTACAAAATAAATACTCACAATATCTTTATCTGAAGCACCACTAGGATGCAAATTTTTAACTTGACATACACAACCATTTAATTTTCTTATAGCCTTCTCCATAACTTTAATTTGACATTCCAACGATCTTTTGTTACGATACTCCCAACACTCATCCTTTCCACTATTGTACCCATCTTCCACTCGACCCCAAAATTATCTCTAGATTGATTTATACCCATTATTGGATCTTGAGATACATCTAAATAAACTTGGCATAATACCATATCTTCATTGGTAGAGTATCCTGTAGATCGGGTAGACATCTTTTGCAAGTGAATAGAGGAAAAGTGGATTATATGATTAAAGAAAAACTAAAGCCAATTTCGTATGAATGGGTATCTTGGGACTTGAATATATATAGATAAAAGTAGAGCCGAAATAGGATAGATTTCATCTTGATTTCAACCATTGAATGGATTTCATCCTAATCTCAACCGTCGGATGGATTTCATCCTTATCTCAACCGGATAATAATAGGATAGATTTCATCTTGATCTCAACCGTTGAATGGATTTCATCCTAATCTCAACCGTCAGATGGATTTCATCCTTATCTCAATCGGATAATAATAGGATAGATTTCATCTTGATCTCAACCGTTGAATGGATTTCATCCTAATCTCAATCGTCAGATGGATTTCATCCTTATCTCAACTGAATAATAATAGGATTTCATCCTAATCTATAAAAATGAACATCATTTAGGTACATAACTCAGGATTTCCAATTCATTTCAAAATCAAATCAAACATTCTTATTTGTCTTCTGAAAATGAATTTCTATACTGGAGGTTCTTCTAATAATAATGATGAAAATTTCTCTTCGTCATCATCATCTTTAGATTTAGATGATACTATTGCAGAAGAGCAGCAAGTAATCTTGCAAAATATTCGCATGAACAACTATACATTGCAATATTTGCATGAATATCAAAATAATGAAGTTTTCAGAGTTGTCTTTGTTCCAGATCATTTAGTAATCAATCGAGATCGTGAAGCAACTGATAATAATTTATTTCTCGATTATTTTTCAGATAATCCACGCTATAATGATGGTATGTTTCGTCGTCGATATCGGATGTCCCAGAATTTGTTTCTTCGTATTGTTGATGCAATTAAAGCTCATGACACGTACTTCGAACAACGTGTTGATGCGATGGGTAGATTTGGTTTATCTACTGTACAAAAAATC
The DNA here is from genome assembly GCF_019175385.1 of Lycium barbarum. Classification (NCBI taxonomy): domain Eukaryota; kingdom Viridiplantae; phylum Streptophyta; class Magnoliopsida; order Solanales; family Solanaceae; genus Lycium; species Lycium barbarum. The sequence continues at coordinate 113,379,370 of NC_083344.1, read as the reverse complement.
ACAGCTGTTTTTAGAATGTTGGCATACGGCTTGCCAACGGATGCCACTGACGAATATGTGAAAATTGGAGAGTCAACTGCAATTGAAAGCATGAAGAGATTTTGTCGAGCTATCGTAGAGGTTTTTGGCCAGCAGTATCTGAGATCACCAACAGCTAACGATGTTGCAAGGCTTCTTCACATCGGTGAGCAACGTGGTTTTCCAGGAATGCTAGGTAGTCTAGATTGCATGCATTGGAGATGGAAAAATTGTCCAATAGCATGGGCTGGATAATATGCAGGTCGTAGTGGATCCCCAACAATAATTCTTGAAACTGTAGCTGATTATGACCTTTGGATATGGCATGCATATTTTGGTATGCCCGGCACCAATAATAACATTAATGTTTTAGTCACATCTATTTTCCAATCTTGCTAAAAGTATTGCTCCTCCCGCCTATTATGTTATTCAAGGAAACGAATATGATGTGGGTTATTATTTAGCTGACAGTATATATCCAAAATGGTCTACAATTGTACAAACCATTCATGAGCCACAATCTCAAAAGAAGAAATATTTCGCGACGAAACAAGAATCATGTCGAAAAGATGTTAAACGTGCATTCGGAGTTTTGCAATCTCGTTTTGCAATTATTGCAGGGCCATCGCGTTTTTAGAGAAAATAAGTGTTACATGATATATTAACATCATGTATTATACTGCACAACATGATAATCGAGGATGTGCGTGATCTTAATGCACCAATTCAAGATGCTTAGGAAGGTCCAACTCCAACAGTAGAAATGGTAGTAGATGAAAATTATCGATTTGAACAATTTTTAGCTCGACACAAAAAAATGAAGAACAAAGATGCTCATTTTGCACTTCGTAATGCATTAGTAGAGCATTTATGGGAGCAACGTACTAATCATGGAAGTTGAATATTTATGTAGAAATTAAAATAAATTCTACCTTAATGTAATAGTATTTATTTAATTATATTTTATCAATGATTTCACTTTTATTTGAATTATCCATTAATATGTATAACATTTAATATTTGCTTACAATTTATATTATTTAAAATTTTATGGTATAAAATAATTTTATATTAAATGATTATATAACAAGGATATGAATTACATGGGATGGATATGTAAAAAAGAAAAAAAAAGGATTTTTTTTATGAAATTAAAAAGAAAATTTAAGTAAAAGAAAATAATATAATATAAAAGAGAGAGAGAAGAATATAAAAGGAATATTCTTTTTTGTTGCAAAAAATGGTGCAATGGGTTGGAGATGCCCTAACCCATAAGCCTAAATGCACTGTTTTGTATAAAATGGTGTATTTGGTGGATCAAGTGCTAACTATATGTTAGATTAGATCGAAGCACGATTATTTTGTTGCTAACTAATATAATTAGTTTGCTAAAGGGACAAGTGACATGAAGTCGGTGGGTTTGTTGCATAAGGTTTGGCTTAATATAATCCTTGTCAAACACAAATGTGAAACTTTTGGATATGGAAGATCCATATATAATTTGGCATAATACTCCAGTGAATGCTCACAATTGAAATAGAATAAGTTTTCCTCTATATGGACGAGTCTTTATGTTAAGGATATTAACAAAACCGAATTGGTTTGCATCTCAGGGATGAGACCGTGGTGGGTTTTGGATGATTCATTAAGTCCTAAGGATCATGACATCAGTTGGTATGAATACGGAAAAAGAATTGTTTTTTTCCTACATTTGATTGCCTTTTTTTTTTTTTAAATCCTCACGTGTGGTCTTCCAACTGAAATGACGGATAAACTTCATGGCGAAGTCTTCTTCATCAGTTCCGTTCCTTATTTTTCTAACAGTCTCAAAGAGTTTCAGGCCAGCATTCTTTTATTGATAAATTAAGTGTTAATGAAGTGGTTATGATGCAAGGAGCAACAATAAATGATATACATATATTTTTGTATATGTTATAGGGAAATTATAATGAAATTGACACTTATAGTAATGATTTCTTGTAAAGCTTTGTTGCGGGCTGGTTGTTTAGTTTTCCGTTCATTAATGGATGAATAGTACATACGTGTTTAATGATGATGTTGCACTGTGAATGAACGATTTAACATGGATGTTGAATGCCATGTTAATAAGTTCTGGTTTATTCCACAAATGTGGGGGAACACTATCCTTACGGCTCGCTGAATACTCAAGTGAGTACCCCGTAGAAAAAACACAATCTATTCCATATGAAAAATGGAAAGGAAGAACCAACTTGTCTTACTTCAAAATGTGGGGGTGTTTGGCTAAAGTGCAAATTTCTAAATCCAAAAGGGTTAAAATAGGACCGAATAATGTTGATTGTGTTTTTATAGAATTTGCCAGCAATAGTAAAGGATATCGACTTGATACTGTAATAGAATTAGAAAACGTTGATTTATTGACATTATTGTATTATGCCAACCCTATTATATGTCCTTGGTCGATATTGATATGGTAGTTAGTGAAACTTTCACATAACTTGTTATGTCTTGATGAGGACTAGTTGATCGAACTACTCGTTTGATAGTTGATCAAATCTCTTTTCATTAAAGGTTGTATTCTTTAATTTCGTGAAGGGATGTCACTTGAAATATAATTTTATGCTCCTTCATGAACAGATGTCACTTGCAAGGTTTGTGACTTTTCATGATAATATGTGCTTGTTGAAAGGCGAGACGGTTCATTGAACGTATAAGTTCATTGGTCTATAAATCGAAGAACCAAGTGATGATAATGATAAGAACCAAGCGTGGATCATCACATCGGTGAATGTGCTATTAGTTGGATATTTGAAGAAGTAGACTTACAAGAAGTGGAATGGTTGAGAAATTATACATATTGGTAAAAGGTTGTGGCCACAACTGATGCCAACCATCCACAGCTATTATGATCTTGATATATCCTATTTTCTAAGTTGTGATTTGTATTATAATAAATATCCCATGGCTTGGGGGGTATGGTGATGCAAATTAAATCACCAGATCAAATGAAATTAAATCCACGAGTGGATACGTTTTTACCATTGGTGGAGGAGCATTGTCTTGAAAATCGTCCAAACATACATGTATTGCCCACACCACAATGGAATCTAAGTTCATAGCTTTAGACAAGATCGGTAAAGAAGTTGAATGGCTCTGGAATCTCTTGGAAGACGTTCCATTATGGCTCAAATCATTGGCTTCTATATACATACATTGTTGATAGCCTAACGGTGATAGGAAGGGTTGTGAGCATATTATGTATAACTAGAAATTTCATCATATACGATGAAAATATAACACCGTTAGAAAACTAACCTTTAGTGGAATAATCATATATAATTGACTATGTAAGGTCAAAGGATAATGTGTCAGATCCACTTACAAAAGGCCTAACTAGAGAGGCGGTTGAGAAATCATCTAAGGGAAGGAGACTATGGTTGAGAACAAGTAAACATGGCGGTAACTCTACCTAGAAGATTGGAGATCCCAAGATCTAGGTTCAAGGAGATCAAACAAAGTTATGATTGACGGTTCAATATTGTCAAACAACATTTTTTTGGTCCATTCTCATGACGAAGACAATGTTCAGTAACAAGGATAAAGCATAAAGGCTTTTAGTGATTTCTAAGTTTGAGACGAGGTATATCAAATAGTGTATATCTATAGGATAACACGTTTGGGAATTACCTATGTAAGTGTGATGTGTAAGTCGCTTCAAGGAGAATTCTGTAACGCCAATTCTCTACGCACTTATGAGACCAGGCACTGTTCATGGCTGAAACGAACACAACAATGAGAACCAAAGACGGTTAAGGGGTTAATTGTGTGACATCTGGTTGTCTAGGTATACACCGAAGCTCGACGGTTCAAAGATATCAATTCTACCGATTGACTGAGTATATCCGATATATGTTCACTACGGAAAGTTCAAAGGGAAACATATTTATCCAGATGCGATTAATCCTTGCTTGAAAATCACACAGTTTTTTCATGCATGTTTTCATCATATAGTCATTCCCCGAAAAAATACATCAAATAACACTTAAACTATACCCAAAATGTCGAGTTCACACTCAAACTATACATGCGACCTATTACACACCTGAGCATCTAAAAAGTATATTTAAGACCACCCTGCAAGGTATTATACAACTTTCACAGAGTGTGGCGTTCCACACGCGCATGCCACGTCAGTGCCACGTGAAAAATAAAATAATTTTAATTATTTTCAGTACTTTTTCTTTTTTTCTTTTTAATTTGCTCTATTTTCTTTTTCCTTTTCTTCTATACTCATTACAAAACCCACCACCCCCACCACCAATTTCACCACAACCATATCCGTCACCACCAAATTTTCCACCACCTATTTCACCACCACCATATCTGCCGCTACCACCATAATCAATTTCACCACCACCATATCCATCACCACCGTCAAACCCACCACCATAAAATAAAAAAATTAACCACAAATTTCACCACCCATAACCAAATCAACCGTTAAATCGCTTCACAACTACTGTCATTATAAGAAATTGCAAACAATCACCATAAATTCAAGATCTGCAACTAAATTCACCACTGAAATTACATCACCCCGTCCAAAATTCAATTTGCTGCTGCTTTTCAACAGCACCGACTATTCAATATGCTGTTGCTGCTGCTACCACCCCCCCCCCCCCCAACTCGCTTATTACGAAACCTCCATTATCACCATCCCCAAACCCAATCATCAATTCCATCACCACCGTCAAATTTACTAGCTATAAACAAAGATTCCATCACCACCATCGAGATTCGTGTTTTTTTTTTTTTTTTTTGTATTACTATCCTAATTAACAAAAATTGATTCAGATATTTATATTAATGGTGTTGGGTTTTAATTTTTGATGGTGGGTCAGGTGAGGATGGTGAAATTGATGGTGACATTGTGATTATTTGTGATGAAAGGTATGGTGAAGAAGAAAGGGAGGGGTTTGGGGGGTGGGGGTGGTTTGGCATGAAGATGGAGGGATAGGGCGGGGCAGCGACGTGGTGGGGGGATGGAGCAGGCGTGAAGGGAAGAGAGAGAGAATGTAAAAAAAAAAGAGCGGGGGTGAAGGCAGGGATGAAGAAGAAAGAGAGGTGGGGCGAGTTTGGAGTGATAGAGGGGCGGGGCGGGGCGGGGCGGGCTGGGGGATGGGGTACAAAAACATTTATTTTAATAAAAAAATATATTTTTATAAAAAACGCGCCACTTATTTATAATTTTTTTAATTTTGTGCCACGTCAGCTTGTAGGGTGGTAATAAATTCACTTTTTAGATGTTCAGGTGTGTAATAAGTCGTCTGTATAGTTTGAGTGTGAATTTGACATTTCGAGTATAGTTCAGGGGTCATTTGATGTATTTTTCCGTCATTCCCCATTCATGTGGGGGATTGTTGGGTTTGTGTAGTGTGAATGGGAAATTGAGTGACTTCCCCGAAGAGGCACCAGGAGCAAAGGATGTGAATTTTCCGTAAAGTCGTCACACCTTTTCATAACACCCATTTGTTGGCTATATAAGTTGAAATTCTGCTTCAGATTTTTAATTCACTGAAGCATAAAATACATAAAAATCTAGATTCTTTTTCCCCTCTAAATTCTTCTCTTCATTTGTTTTCAAAACAAAATTATACTAGAGTCGTGTGATTTGCTGCCGCCATTTGAGTTCGTTGAAGTTCTGCAATTTGCATTGCTGCTATCGCTGAAAAGATTTCCTTTGTATCTTGGGAGAAATTAATCCATTAACCTTGGCAACTGTGAGGGATTAGATTTTTTAAGGACATACAAGAAACTTCTGGGCTTGGAAATTTTCTGTTTCATCTAATTTATGTCTTTAACAGTTTTGATTTTGAAAAATAGAAACTGCAAACTTAAAAGACCAAAACTATCAAACATATTTTAGGGATTATTTTGAACCTACTCCCAAACGTAAGACATTATTTTTGTCATTTTCTCTGTTTTCTGAAGCAGCGTGCTACAATTATTTTGTTCGTTAACTAGGACCTTTTAATAACTCCTCTCCACAAACAATTTTGTGTATCCAAAGTCGATTTACCTATTACTGAACTAATTTGGACTAAACTATATTTTTGGGTAAATTTAAAGATATTAAAAAGAGAAAAGAGTTAAAATTTGTTTTTGTACTATTTGAAGTTAAATAATCTTATGTTTGTTACACCTTTGGTCTAATATTATCACCATAGTTATGGAAAAGTCTCGTTTCTACCATTGATATCTATTGGAGCTCAATTTGATGGTAATTTAATATCATAGTAAAAAAAACTGATAGGTAAATTTAGGGTTTTTTTTTTTTTTTTTTTTTTGTTCTTCAGAATATTGGACATACGAAATCAGTCCATTTTATACTTTATACTGTAGTTCCGTTAATAACATGAGCAAATATGACATCATATGCTAACATCTAGAATATAATAAATAAAATTTTAACTAAGAGCAATATTGAACAATTTGGATTAATATAGGATCAAACTTGGCCATTTTCCCTATTAAGAAATGCACTAAAAGAAGTACGAATTATAAGTTTGTGCATAGTGAAATGGTAGCTAGTTTGAATTTCAAGAATTGAAAATTTCTAACGTGTTATAACAGATAAAACATCATATTTTGCAAAAGAAAATAATATTAATAAAGAAACATGGCTTTGATGTACATAATAAAAAATATGGATTTGTTTCGTCTTATAAGGTATACTACATTGAACCTTCAATTTATGAGTTAATTTTGGTCACACGGATGCAGGGATGTTTGCGGTCCGGTTTGAGTTAGTTTTTTTTCCTAAAAAGGACTTAAATTTCAATTTTTGAATATTGAAATCAATACAACCCAATTTAAGCCGTTTTCTATTGTTTCGATTTTATCGATCTTTTGGTTTTTCATGAGTTTCTTTTAAAGATATGACTTTAGTCTTTTTGGCCAAGCTTATTTTTTAAAAAAAAACATGAGGTGTTTGGCCAGCTTTTGGAGAAAAATGGGTAAAAATTATTTTAGTCCTCTAACTTTACTTTAAAAATCAAAGACTTCCCCCAACATTGAACAATCGACATTTTCCTCCTCTTATCTCAACTTCTCCGGCCATTGATCGGTAACTTTATATTATTTGACCGATCATCAAAGGGGTAAATGAAATTTCACTTATATTTTTTTATTAATTAGTGAGTGCCCTAATTAATAATATATAATTTTTTCACAGTTTTCTCCGTCAATTAATTCTAACACGCTCTGCCGTTTTCAGTTTTTCTCCATAGCCAGAGCAGTTCTTCATATTTCCGGAGAACCTTTCAAACATTTGTAACCTTCATATTTTCGGAGAACAATTGTTTATCAGGGTTCTCTGAAAAATATGAAGAACTGCTTAGGTCTGGAGAAAATTGAAGACGGCAGAAAGTGTTATAATTAATTAACGAAGAAAGCTATGAAAAATTTATATATTATTAATTAGGGTACTAACTAATTAATTAAAAATATAAGTGAAATTCCCTTTTATCCATTTGATGACAATCAAATAATATAAAGTTATCGTTCAATGTACGGAAGTTGAGATAAGGGGATGAATATGTCGATTGTTTAATGTTGGGGGAGATCTTTAATTTTAAAGTAAAGTTGGAGGACTAAAATGATTTTTACCCGGAGAAAAATAAGTACTTTTGTGGAATAGTAGAAGCGGTTTTTCAGAAGCTTAAAAAAATAGTTTTTCCCCAAAAGCAAAAGCAGTTTTTAATTTTTGTCTTGGCAATAATACCCTTAGTAAAAAAAGTTATATACCATAATAACCCTACTTAATTAAACCTAGTAATAAATACGATGTTCTACGGCTTATTCATTACACAATAGTTCGATTGCAATATCCCCGTCAACCAAGCCTTGAATGTGATCAACAACTCATTTTTCACAAGGTATGATTTCTTGAATATGTTCCTTTTTATTTATTCTGCATATAAAGGTTTTTTGTGCTTTAAGTTTTTCCCAATTTCTTATTATTTTTTTTTTTGTTTGTATCGTTGTTACACATTGTATGGTCTAGTATCGTTATGCTAAATACCCCTTCATTCTTTTATCTCATTTGAGTGTTGGTTTATCTGCTCTTCTTTTCTTTGTATATTTCTATCTCCTGCTATGTTTTGGTAAACAAAAGGCTTTAACTAATTATAGTTAATTATATATTTCCTCAGATTTTAGTAATTGGTAAACCAAAAACTTTTCTTTTCAGATTATAGTTCATTGGTAAACGCAAAGCTTTATGGTTTTCATATTTTACTTAAATAAAATGAAAGCTTAATCATAGTCTTTCATAATAAATATTTAAATTATTTATCTACTTAATAATACTATTAATTATTAAGTAAATCTACCTATGTCCTTATTCGTAATTTGACATTTAAAAACTTTTTGAGAAGCTTGGTCAAACACAAATTACTGCAAAAAAGTGTTTTTAAAGGGAAAATTCCAGAAATATACAATTTGGTCACTTACATTGCAAAAAAATAACCCAAAACTTACATTGCAAAGCTTTAGCCCAAAAACACTTTTAAACAGTCTTATACACTTATATACAAAAGACATGTTTGAAGGTGTATAATATGTTGGTATATACACCAAAAATATAATTATGCAGTAATATGCACGAAAATACGCACTTATATACAATTATACAATATTGTATAATGTGTAGGTATATACACTAAAAAATATACTTATACAATATTATACACGAAAATATGCACTTATGCACAATTATACAATATTGTATAATGTGTAGGTATATACACTAAAAATATACTTATACAATATTATACACGAAAATATGCATTTATACACAATTTTACAATATTGTATAAGTGGGTATAAACATAGATCTGGACTAGTTTTGAATAAAAATTGGACTTTACAAGACAAATACATTATGTATATATGTGTATAAAAATGTATAATAGAGTATTAAGTTGTACCCAGTCAACTAGTTAAACCTAATATTTAGGAGTTGATTTTTATTTTATTTGTTATGCAGTTGAAGAAAGCTAAAATATAGGACAATTGTTATTTATTTTTCTCTACGCTTTCATTTTTTTTTTCCTTGCTTGCTATTTCCTTTTTTCTGTTTTGAGAAAATGATGAAAAAAGGGATTAGCTTTCACCTTCTTCAGACCATTGCGGCAGAGTTAATTGGCAAAATCATCCTTGCTTCCCCTTTTGCAGCACATATTGGAGGCCTTTAAAATAGTTATTAGTTATGATATATGAAAGTAATGCATATGGAATGATAAGAAATGGTTTTAGGTGTTACCAGAGAGACAGAGGAGGAGAGAAGGAGAAAAGGAGTGGGTCATTTTTTGTAAGATTTAAAAATATGGGTTAATTTTTATAGCATTGTTACCCTAATTAACATACATCATAATTATCTCTTTTTTTATATTGATTGGCAAACACAAACTGCTTCTTATCAAAAATACTTTTTGAAAAGCATTTTTGAAAAAAATCACTTTTTAAAATAGGCAGATTTTAGAAGCTTAGCCAAATAGACAAACCATGTTCCAGCATAACACTTTTAATGACAAATAAATGTCAGTTTGAAATAATAATACTAACCGAAATCTTAAACCAAAGAGTTCCTCTCCTCGTACACATGTATGTTAAGAGGAAAATCACCTCTGTTATATGTTGCTTACACGATTACACGTCGCTTGTTAATTAATTAACATTAACTCCATGTTTCACATCCTATCCCTCCGTAGTAGGCATTAATTTTAAAAATCTTATAAATACAACTTCTCTAGAGTGTACAAGGTAACATGTCTAACATGGTTGAATGGTTCCATTTTATGAAGCAAGTATGAATACTTGCAAGAGGCAATTTAGAATCTTATCTCGGAACTTGCAGAGTAGGAGTACTTTTAGTATTCACTTGAAACTAATATGTGAACGTATTAGTAATATGTGTATATAGATTTCAACTTTATATCTGTCAACATCACAACCCTTAGGATGCGACCCTCGGACCCTACTAGCGTCAGATACTTTGTGCATCGAGTTGTCCTTTTTAAACATATATTCCAAGTATTTTCTACATTTTATCAATTCCAAATTTCTAAAGGAAGGGTCAAAGCTGCACTTCATGTTGTAGGTCTATATGTGATCCAAGAGCGGGTAAAAAAGAAGTCCATTTCTTGCGAAGAATTCTGTTATTTCTTATCTTGCCCTTTTGCTTTACTCTCTTACCGCCATACAGTTAGGTGTGTTAATTAAATGGGTAGATTAGGTTAATCAAAATCGGTTGAATCAATAAATAATGAGTCATTAATCCAGTCATAAGGTTATTGAGGTTTTTACAAAGTCGACCGCCTCCCCTATATTTACCTAATACGTTATACTTTCTTGTCCTTATTTGCTACCCATAATCATGTTGCAAGGCAGGGCGGAGCTAGTCCTTCGGGTGTGGGTTCGGTCAAACCCAGTAATTTTGATCCAAATCGTATATTATCAAATTCTGACTCCGCCTCTGTTGTAGGGTATGTGTAGCGGACGGGAAGTTAACACTCTCTTTGGGCAATCATCTTAACTCTTAAGTAAACCTCAATGTTCTAACTTTCAATAAATAAATAATCAAGATTCAAGATGTTACATAACTTTATCAAACATAATTTATTCAGATATAGAGAAGAGAAAACAAAATAATTGAGCCAATTGCAAATGGAAAAATACATTAAAAACCCCTCAACGTATAGCCGGATTAATTATGACGCACCCAACCTTTGCGGGCGACCTATTACCCCCCAGTCTTAATTTTTCTGTATTTTAGTAGTATTTTTGGCTGACGTGACAAAAAAAAATCTAGCGAGTGAAATGAGATATTTTAATAAAAATTTATATTTATTAAAATATCTCATCCACCCACCCCCACCCTCCCTCTCTTTCTTCTTCTTTCTCCTTTTTCTCTTTCTTCTTCTTTCTCCTCAACGGTGCCTCTGCCGCTCACCGCCGCCGCTGCCACACCATCACCGCTGCCACACCATCGCCGCCGCCACACCGCCGCTGCCGCCAGCAGCAGCAGCAGCAACGGGCGGTGACGTGGGGGTGGGGGTGGGAGATATTATTAATGTGTTAATTTAATTATTAATGTGTTAATTTAATTATTAATGTGTTATTTTAATTATTAATGTTTTAATTTAATTATTAATGTGTTAATTTAATTATTAGTGTGTTAATTTAATTATTAGTGTGTTATTTTAATTATTAATATGTTAATTTAATTATTAACGTGTTAATTTAATTATTAATGTGTTATTTTAATTATTAATGTGTTAATTTGATTATTAATGTGTTGTTTTAATTATTAATGTGTTATTTTAATTATTAATGTGTTATTTTAATTATTAATGTGTTAATTTAATTATTAATGTGTTATTTTAATTATTAATGTGTTAATTTAATTATTAATGTGTTAATTTAATTATTGATGTGTTATTTTAATTTGAATTATTAAATGAAAAAAAAGAAGTGGCGGTGACGTGGCGGAGAGTGTGCAACACTCTCCACTGTGCAACTGGGCTTCAATTATTTTTTTTGCCACGTCAGCCAAAAATGCTACTAAAATACAGAAAAATTAAGACCCGGGGGGAGGGGGGTAATACGTCGCCCGCAAAGGTTGGGTGCGTCATAATTAACCCGGCTATACGTTGGAGGGTTTTAATGTATTTTCCCATTGCAAATTAAATTTTTTGAAGAAAATGACTATTGCTGATTAAACTATTCTGATTGGTTGAGTGGAGCCCTAACGCTTAAAAAAAGATTTTTTTGCACCGTTTTCATAAATTCCTTTCAACAGTTATGAGCTCTTCAAGGAAGTTTCTACTGCCTAAACTAATACTTTTAAAAAGATCTTACATCAGTATCAAGAAGTTAGAGATGAAACCAACCATGAATTGAAATAAAATGGATAATCACTAGTTACTAAAAAGGGTTAGCTTATATTTACGCGGTACTACAAATGTAGGAAAAAGAGTTTACTGCTTTATGGGTTAATTAACTTAATTATTTGACAATGTGAAAACTTTATACACTGTATTAGTGTATTTTAACGTGTCGTATAAGTTAACCTGTCGCCTTATCCAAGTTATAATTTCACTTTTTATTAATAGTTATATATAATTATCTTTTAAGTTACACGACTATAAATATACACAATTTAACCCCTTTTTTTAGTTGAAAATCTTGACGATGTCAATAAAATTTCTATTTAGTTTTACCTTGTTTGGAACTTTGGATGACTACAGGCACCTACAATAGATATTTCAGATGACCATGTTGATTTTTTTTTATTTTATTTTTTTTGTCGTGGTCGTCGTCTTTTTAGTGGAAGAAAATCACTTAGACAACAAGATGAATGCTAGTAGTTGAATTAATATTTATTTTATCTACAGAATGACGTAACCAAAACATAATTTAAATGCAACTCGACGTACTTTAGGATTAATTATGGATAAGATTTAAGGGTTGCATCATAGGAAGAAGCACATATTTATGTTAAAAAAGAGACGAGAATCAGACATTTTTGCTATCTTAAGATCTTTTCACCCTTCACATTTCTCGAAAATAATGGAATATTCCTCCTGAGTAAAGACCGTTCTTCTGTCCTTATTTGTATAATAAAAAATAGTGTGGATTAATTGGCCACTTTCTGTTTATCACTCGTGTTTTATATTATTTTGAGGTTCGATTAATTTAAATTTACGTAGAAAAATTTAACTTTTGGAATAAAATACTTTCACCAAAGGTAATCGACTCCATACCTATAGGGCTCGAATCCTAAAACCTCTGATTAAGAATGAAAAATACTTACTACTTCGTCACAACTTTTAGTGGTTCATTAGCCCTTTAATTTGCGATAAGATCATTGAATCATAAAATTAAGTGGATTAACTAGAGAGCTTCGAGGAAAGTGTGGACACAGTTGATATCCAAAAGAAAAAGACATACAATGATTATATGAATTGTGAGGTACTACTAACACTAGTAGTTTTCACATTTATTATATGATGAATCGTTTTCGTGAGGTAATACCAACACTAGTAGTTTTCACGTTAATTTAAAGAAGAGAAAATCAGGAGTCGTGGCATAGTTACTTACATAAAATTATAGAGATACCAACTCAGAATTATATAATAGGCGTATTTAAGATTTTATGGCAAAAAGAGGATAATTTGTATCGATAATTGTACATTTTATTTGTTTATTCCAAGGTCAACAATCGTAAATTAACCAAAAAAAAAAAACTCTCTCATTTGACAATATCTAATTTTTATATTACTTACAAAACTTGAGAGAAAAATCATTAATTAATTAAACGGAAAAGGGCCTAAAATACCCTTGAACTATTAGATTTGGTGCAAAAATACCCTTCATCCACCTTTGGGGCATAAAATACCCCTGACGTTAACGGACCCATTTCATTTATTACGTGACACTCTTTGATTGGTTAGTTATATAATTAACTAAATCTAATTAATTCCCAACCCATTTAACCCGATCCACCAACTAAACCTTGACCCGCCCAAATAAATCCTAACAAACCAAATTGAAAAACTCTATAACCCATTTCATTACAAATCTGCCTAATCTCCTTCTTCTTCTTTCTTATTAGGGTTCTTAGAAAATGCAACTTTCTTCTTGCTGTAATCTTGAGAACATAAACTGAGCGTTATATGTGTCACCACGTCAAGTAGAGGACAGACTAAGTAGAGCCCACCACCAGACTTGGCTCCATCATGTACCTAAAACCTTTAGGTATCTTGCTTATATAAATACACAATCCTACATCATCTATTATAAAAGAACACATTACATCTTCTATTATCAAGAACTTCAATTATCAACTTCTTTTTTCAATTTAAAAGAAACCAAAAGTGTTAAAATAACTGATAATTATCTAGTTTCAAACTTGTATTTCAAATAAGAGACTCAGTACAAGAATGGACCTGGAGGGTCGGGCTTATTAGTTGAATGGGTTCGAGGATTTCTTTTGATATGAATAATAGGGGATTTAATTGGGGCGGGTTTGGGTTTATTAGTTGGATCGGGTTAAATGGGGATTAATTAGTTTAAGTTAATTATATTGTTAACCAATGAGAGGCTGCCACGTAATAAATGAAATTATTAATTGGGTTTTGAAATGGGTCCGCTAAAAATAAAGGTATTTTAGGCCCCAAAGGTTGACGTCGGGGTATTTTAGGCCTCAAATGTGGATAAAAGATATTTTTACGCTAAATCTAATAGTTCAAGAGTATTTTAGACCATTCTCTGTTATCTAAAAATGACAAACTTTGATATGTGATTTTTCTGCCGAGCAAGTTTTTCCATCTATTATCTTAAAGATTTTTATTAGTATTAATAGTACACAAATTAATGAGATTTAAACTGTTGTGATTACTAAGATGTCCACATAACATAGGACCGCGAGAGTATTAGTCAAAGGGAAAGAAAATGAAGAAAAAACCAAAGGACAATGCTTATATCTTCTTTTTTTCTTTTTTGTTTGGCCGATGGGAAATAATTGTGTTTCCGAAATATCTGCCTTAGAGGGGAAGGACCTAACTTTTTATGAGGTTATGGGGAGTTGGCACTGACATGGTGATTTTAAGAACCTAGACAGGCATAGAGACTGCTTTTGGAACAGCAATCAATTGAATGCTTATCTTATCCTGTATTTTTTCAGCAACTTGGTCCATTTTCTATATACCAAGCGACTTTATATAGGAGTTGGAAAAGAATTCTGTTACTTCCTCTCTTGGCACCTTTTTTTATTTTTTATTTTATTTTTTATAATTGAGGAGTTGTGATCAACTTTCGGTTAACTCGATTAATTTCACATGGCACCTCTCCCAGCACATGCACCAAGTAATTTTGTCCATCAAATCCTGAACAGATAAGAAGAACTCACCTACTTTACCTCCGCCGTGTATTAACAAGCTAACATACTTTTTCTTATTGTTTGATGTAGGGACTAAAAAACTAACCATAGTATTAGAAGAAAATATACTCTTTAAGCTCATAAATTAATTTGATTGAATTATTGCATATATGTAACTGCAAATAGCTCTATAGTTGCAAGTTGGATGGAATTGATAGCTAAATAACAACTGACCTTGGAGATTTCAAATTCTGTCTTTGACTTATAAGGAAAAAATGTCAGGGTATATATTGTATTCTACAAATTGAAGAACACATTTACATGTACCTGTTGAAATTGTTTTATATCTCCAAAATTAAGAAATAAATTTCGCCTTTAAACTATTAAGTGGAGGAAATTAAAGTACTTTATCCGTCTCTGTCTTGCAGAGTACTTCAATTATTTGAAAGTTTAACGTCTTTCTTCAACACTATGATATTTTGGAACACAAATGGTTGTTATGCTTACTTCTTTTTTTAAGGCAAATTCGAAATTTTCATTTGAGAATTCATTAAACCATACCATAGTACTGTTTAATTTAGAGACGGGGCTTCCACTAATGAAAATTAGATACATAAACCGGGAAAAAGTAATTCCCCCTCCTTCCTAATTAATAGTTTATTCGTTGTCAAAATGATACTTCATCCATTCCATTTTATAGAATACTATTTCTTTATTTATCATTCCTAAAAAATATACCTTTTTAAAATTAAAAAATTAGTTAACTTAAACTATTCATTATACAGTACTCTTAATGACAAGTGTATGTTTATAGCCCACAACGATATATTATGACTACAAGTTTTAAGAAACATATGGAGTAACATATTTTTCCATGACACTTCAAATCTTTTTAGATATCAATCTTACACATAATATAGCGCATCACTCACTTTATAATTCAAAAAGCTTAATTTTCAAAAAGTAAACCTGATCTCTAAATTTTGAACACATTTCTTTAGGATAAAAATAAATGTACTAACATATATCTTAATGATATTACAAAAAAAAATGGAGGATACATAGCCTAAAATTGTTACGTGTACTAGATATTTACACCAAAATAATGCACTATATTTTCGTTTTGTCACGATCCAAGCCCAGTATAATGTATTGTTTGTTTTGAGCTTAGGCCTACATAGATTTGTCTTTCGAGGTACAACACATCAAGCTCTAAAAGCGTGTGTATCATAATATATGAACTTGAGTTATATCTTATAAAATTTTTCACTTTTCACGGAGATTTCGATTTTAATTTGTCTTAGATATCATATATTATATTTCATCTTTAGAAGCTAATCGACTTAAAAATCTATAAATCTTGCTTGATTTCCCCCATGTCAGCTCGTCCTCCATCAGAGCTGTCATAAATTTACAATTCATGAGCTTAATTAGGAGTGTTTAATTTGGTACAAACAATTTATACGTGCAAGTAGTTTCAGTTGATAAACTCCCAAAGAAATTGGGGAAGTTAAAAAACAAAAAAGGAAATAGAAAAGGAAAAAAGAAGAAGTAAAGAAGAATATCTATCTACATTAGGGTTGTTTTGGTAAGTTGACTCAAAGCAACTAGTTCCTATTTTTATCATCCTAACATGAAACCTATTGCCTCTTCTTCCTTTCAACAAAGCCCCTCTCTCTCCCTCTCTCTCTCTCCCCTCTATATTTCTATAAGATATGTCTGAATGAATATATACATCAAAAACTGAGTGATACAAAATTATATGGAGAACACAACAAAACTCCCATCAAAGCCTTTAACATATACATACCCTAAAGCAAAAATGATTCCAAATCCTCAAAACTCATCTTTTTTACTCCAAAGAATCAATTCCAACAACAATACTACAAATTGTAAACAACAACCCCACCAAAACCAATCACTACAACGCCACACACCAATACCATGCACCGCACAAGTACCAGATTCCGTCGTTAAATACCACGCGCATCTCGTGGGTCCCAATCAATGCTGTTCAGCTGCGATCCACCGAATCTCAGCACCCGTATCCACCGTATGGTCCGTGGTCCGTCGTTTCGACAACCCACAAGCATACAAACACTTCGTTAAAAGTTGCCACCTCATCGATGGGGATGGTTATAACGTAGGCGCTCTTCGTGACGTTCGCGTAATCTCCGGGCTGCCAGCTGTCAACAGCACGGAGAGGCTGGAAATACTTGACGAAGAGCGCCACGTCATTAGTTTTAGCGTAGTCGATGGGGACCACCGACTGGCTAATTATCGCTCGGTAACTACTCTACACTCTGAACCTAATTATTCGGGTAATAATGGGATGAGTACTACTATTGTCGTGGAATCGTACGTTGTGGATGTACCTAAGGGTAACACTAAAGATGAGACGTGTTTTTTTGTTGATACTATTGTTAAATGTAACTTACAATCGTTAGCACAGATCGCTGAGAATTTGGGCAGAAGAAAGGCTCATGAATCAGTTGGGATCGATCGATGATACTTGTGAGTTGTGATGATGCTATGTATGAAATCGGATGATGTTTTTTTTTGAGTATGATGATTTGGAAAATCGTTGCACCTTTTTAGCTGTTGTTCGTTGATCTTCAGGTTGTTGTCATCACTTGTTGAAGATAAGTTCATTGTCAAAAACATGTTTTTGCAGAATTTATTTCTTGCTGTTCTCATTTTATTTGATTATATCCCCTTCTTTATTGGTTGGTTCTTTACTTTAAAGGCAACAAGTTGCATTTTCTGTTATCTGTGATTCGCGAAGGACAATATATTTAGCGAGCTATAGCCTATATATACACGACATTTTTCTCGGATATTTTCAATTTGGTTCCATGTTTGAAGCAGCTTTCAGTAAGTAGTTGTAGTATAATTTCAATTCATAATTTCGATAAAGTCCAAGGAAGGATACGTTATTATCAAGATATTATTAATATTGAAGTTCTTTATATTATTAATATTGAAATGAAATACTAATTGGAGTATATAGGAGTATTTAGTAATTCTCTGATAATAAATTAACCCTTTTAGTGTATATGTACTGTGTTTTAGAAATTGAGCTTAAAACAATGAAGACGAGGCTAAGCGGTTCTTATTTGGCTGGTAATTAACAACGTAATTAAACTATATATAAAGTTACTAAGTGAGCTGGTTTAATATTGATTGAATGAGAAACGAATGATAACCAGAAGCTTGAATATGAACACAGAGAAGCAAGTATTAATTTATACTATGGAAAGGTTTCCATATTAGACAGCATCAATTACATTATTATACCCTTAATTTTATTTTAGTGCACACTACATTGTGATTTACCCTTAATTTTATTTTAGTGCACACTACATTGTGATTCTTTTGTTTAATTTTATAATTCATAGGTTTATGCAAATCACAATGCTTTACTATGGCCGGCGACATTGTTATTAATAACCTCATAAGATCTTTGCAGAAACCATGAAAGTACTAGCACCTTTGAATCTTTCCTTGACATTCACACTTGCTTAATTGGTTCATGAATCATATCATTTTCTTAAAATCATTTGTCGTTTATCATCAAATTATTTGAAATTTCGTGTGGTAAAGAACTCTTTATACTATATCAGCCTATTCATAGTTGGAAATATGAAACATGAGTAATAGTAATTACAAGATATGTAGGGACAGAAAACTGATGATGGTAAGTAAATGTTCAACACGGAAATTGTCCGTTCCGAGGCATACATATATGGTATGGAGGTATTTGATGTTTCATAGTATATAATAAGATTCAGAATGGAGAGATAATTAGAAGTTTAGACAAATGCCTTATGATTAGGGCTGTTAAATATATCAAGTACTCCCTCCGGATAAAAAAAAAGAGACCACTTAGTCATTTACACCCTCCTTAAGAAAATATTAACTCCTACATAAAAATTGATAATTTGACTAAACTATCCCTAATTATATAGGCATTGAGATTTGATCATATAATACTTAATAGGGACAAAAAAATAAGGTTAATTCTTTTTTATTTGCTAAGTGAACTCTTTTTTTGATCCAAAAGAAAAAAAAAACAAGTGAACTTTTTTTTTTTTTTTTTTTTTTGTTATCGAGAGGAAGTATTCTTTTAGATATACTCCCTCCATTTTAATGTGAACCCATTTGATTGAACACGATATTTAAAAAAGAGGGAAGACTTTTGAAACTTGTGGTTCAAAATAAGTGTTGAATATTTGTGTGGTCGTAAATCATTCATAAAGTGAATTTATTTTTAAATTAGAAAAAAAGTCATTTATTTTGATAAAAATTAAAAAAAAAATAGATTCACATAAATTAAAACAAATGGAGTAATAAATACTACGTAGTATATACCTAGATTATACATATAAAAACTACAACTAATATTTTTTATAAATATAAATGAACGAAGATGTACAAGTTGATGAGAATAAAACAGCAGGTACGATGCAAGTTGGAAAGGACTTCAGAAAGACAGTCCTATTAGCTGATTTATAATATCAATCAATAAAGAAAGGGCAAGTTGCGAAATATTCAATTGTCATATCAGAATTGTTTACTGTATTAACTAGGAAAAAAGTAAAGGGACAGAGAGATGCAAGTTGCAGGTTGCTCTTTTTTCCACTTCTACTTATCTTCTGGCTTTGAATATTTGAATAATTGTATAAATATATGCAAGTTGTTAGATGCAACTTGCTGTACTATTTCATTCATTATCCCCGTGCTCCTTGTCTACTTATTAATCAATGTCTTCACGCCACTCTCGATCACCCCAAATATCTATTCATTTTTCTTAAATTTATACATTTTTTTTTTCAAAAATAATTATATACTACTACTCCTATTATTATTTCAAGAATCAAAATATTTTCATGAGCATTATCTTTAAATAATGTAAGAGACTCTTATCTATAAAAAGTTGCTTTTTTTGAATGAAGGTTAATGGTGGATCTACGTAATAATATATAGATTCACGTGAATTTAATAGCTTTTGTTCAAAAATTTTATGTATATGTATTAGGAAATTCTTGTCTATATAATTATTTGTCATTATATTTACCTTGAGGTCATTGTATAAACCCATAAACTTCAAATTGTGATCCATATTTTCCTTTTACTTTGTTTTGTCAAAGAATCAAACAAAAGATAACCTATAGTCAACCTTAGATCATGGGATTTCATGATCCTTCTTGTATATTTCCTCACCTAGCTACTCTAAGTTGGCCCTTTTACCTGAGCTAATTCTACCTTTTAGCGAAGGCTACAAGAATTAAGACATTCACCTATGCAGCGGTAGGCTAAGCGGAAAATAGAGCGAGAGAGTAGAGTTAGATCTGATGTCATTGATTTTGTTGGAGAAGGTCCGCAAGAAGAAAGAGCATGATCTTTTTGCCATAGTATTTTGGCCATAATGATTCAAATGGGTAAATTCATATGACAAAGTTAATAATTTATGCTTACTTAATGTCATTTCTATCTTTTCTTCTCATAATTTATCTTAATTTAAAATTATACAATACATGTTATGGTAATTTTTACATAAGTGTGGTCAAATTTAAATTAAATTGGTGTGACAATTTAGCACTTCTTCGTTTCTTTTATTGAAGAAGCAACTATACAATAAGCTCTTGCTCACTAATATGTGTAACCAAAAACATTAAACGCCAATTTTCACTCAAAAAATTACATGCGTCGATTATTATACATTGAACTCCGTTATCCTTCTAGGATGAAGGTAATACATTTTTTATTTAATTACTTTGTCTTGTCAAAGAACCAAACACAATTAAAGAACGTTTCATATTTTTAAGACTAGCCAAATCAAAATGTGAGGTCCTCTCAAGCATAAAAATGACTAGTAGAACTTTTGTTCTCCTTTAATCAATTTGACTGATTCAGCATAATGCCACTATCCTTTTTTGGAGCTCCAGATCAAGCCTTTCATGGTTTACGTTATAATTCGTCCACCTCAATTTGTTTGGTCATTTAATTTATTGTTTATCAA
This sequence comes from Lycium barbarum, assembly GCF_019175385.1. Taxonomy (NCBI): domain Eukaryota; kingdom Viridiplantae; phylum Streptophyta; class Magnoliopsida; order Solanales; family Solanaceae; genus Lycium; species Lycium barbarum. Next base: position 113,358,407 of record NC_083344.1, on the reverse strand, counting down.
GGTAAATTGGATCAATTTTTAAATTCGATTGAATGAGGTTAATTAATTTTTAATTTGAACTAAAGTGTAGATATTTTAAAAACTGCACCTAAAATATACTCTTAAGTTGCAATCTTTTTATATCAAAATGATGTAGAATACATTTTAGAATGCTAGTTAAAGTTCACTCGGTCTTTCGTTTTAATTTGTCTCAACTGATTATTGAAGGTGATAAGAGTGACTGAGGATTGTGATGGTGTGGTAAGTACTTCTTCAATCTTAACCAAATGTCTCGTTGGTTCAAGTTGTGGGTATGGAGTTACCTTTGTTAAAGAGTGTTTTACCCTCTAATGTGGAACTTGCTGATACGAATCCTGATTTAATCAGATCCCAATACAGATACCGAACATCTAGTGAAAAATCAGAAGAAAAAGAAAAAGGAAAAAAAGGTGATAAGACTACTGATCGACAATTGAGGATAATGTCTTGAAAAACCTAGAATATTTCATGATGAATGCAAACTGCAATGTTGCAAACTTTGCTAAGATATTAGAAAAGTAATATAAAGAAACGGTTTTTATAAACGATACTAATAATTGAGATTAATTTATAAATGCAGGATAAGTGTTAGATTTTATAAAAAGAGTTTGAAGGGACCATGAAAATGTAATTTTTTTTCTGTTTCTGTTCGACATTATTTGTGCCGATTATTACTCATAGTACGACAAGAAGTCACCTCATCGAACAAAGAAATTGTCTTTTAATTTTTCAAAAATCTTTTTATTTTCTGGATAAGGGTTAAAGCAAGCCTCTCATTACAGAGTCGGAGATGAGGGCCTGTTTGGAGAGGTGGTAATTGGAATTGGTGTAAATATTAGGATAGTAATTACACATCCTAATAATTATACAGTAGTCTAATCACTAATTACAACGATCTGTTTATTTGTCATAACGTAATTACAGTGTAATTACAAGCGTGCTGTTTAGTTGCAAAAGTGTAATTACACAGTTAATTTAATTTTAAAATAAAATTTAATTATAAAAATTTTAAATTAATATTTTCAAAATATTTGCCTTTATAAATGATATTAAATTATTTATTTAATAACACTTTGTTTCTTGAAAATATATTAATTAATAATCATATACTTGTAACTAATATTGTAAAAAATAATTGATATATATTTTTCAAATTAATAATATTTAATTTTAATTAATTATAAAACTTAAAAGAAGACTTTTTTTTACGAGAACTTCATAGATTGGATGTTTGACAAAAAAAAAATATTTATAAATATAATGTCATAACATTATTCAAATGTTTGACACAAAAAAAATCCATCAAATGTAAGTGAAAAATAAACAACATGCAATGTAAAAGCAAATAACTTAAAATTTGAAAATATAACCTAAATTCAAAATCCAAAAAAAAAAGTTTAACATAATACTCTTGTGTCAAATTTCAACATTACATAAGTAAGTTCCAACGTAACTTAAGTAAATAATTCAAAATAAAGGGAAAATATAAGTCTATAACCTCATTCACAACGAAATTCTACCTTAATAACATCACTCGTTATATGTCAAGTTTGTGAATGACTCACTCTTTCCAATATTAAGAAGTGTAGTCTCAAAAATTAGAATAATAACACTGTTATGTTAAATGAATAAAAAAAAAAATACGAGCAATTACATGGAACCACAAGAAGTAAAGGTTGGGAATGAGAAGAAAAGAAATAAAAAATAAATAATATAAAAAGAAAAATAAATTTTAAAAAATAAAAATAATTAAAAAGTAAAAATAAAAAATAAATTAAAATAATAGAAATAAAAAATAAAAAATATAAATAATAGAAATAAAAGATAAATAAAAAGAAATTAAAATAAACTAAAAAGTAACACTGTAATTACACCCAATTCTCAATCCCCCCTTGAGAATTGGAGAGTGTAATTACACTCTCTCAATTATACTCAATTCCCACCTAATTGTGTAATTACTTGGTTAAATAAACAGGTCAAATTGTGTAATTACACTCAATTCAAATTACCTAGGTGGCTTTCCAAACAAGCCCTTAGTAAATTAATTGGTGTTTATTATACAATTCTAGTTTCACGAGGCTCGTGCTAAGCCTCGACCCAAATTCAAAATATAAAAATAGTTATTTTTATTAAATAAATATAATTTATGTTAGTCATAGTTAAATTTCAAATAAGTATATTTCAATATATAAAAGTAAACATTCATTTCACTCCTTTAATACTTTAACTTTCGTTTTGATGAATTTTTTTTACTTCAAATCAGATACGGAGCCAGAATTTGAAGTTTATGAGTTTTGAATCTTAACATTTAAAGTTATTTAGTTCTAAATTAATAATCTATACATATTTAATATATAATGAATTCTTAAGATAAATACAGAAGTTGAACCAAAGCCCTACCAAATCCGACCAAACTCGTAACCGATACTCTAACTCAGCCCTGCTTCAATCTTACTTTGTGTTTAGAAAGATTGATTTTAGTTAAACAAGATATTTTAAATATAATCCGATCTTGACTGATAATATTGTCTTCATTTTCAACACAATATGACATCATTTAATATTTTTTAAAACTATCTGAAAATAATTTTAGTAAAATATTTTTAAACACATATGAACTCATTAAAGTATAAATATAAAGTACAACAAATGCCAACATGTAAGTAAAAGAATTTTAAGAAATTCTCAAATTTTATAATACAAATATAAAGTAAAAGAAACGCCTACATGTAAAAATCTATAATAAGCAACAAATGAAAAAGGAGAAAACGAGAGAGCAACAAGAAGAAAGAATCTAGCAAAGAAATGACTGTTTTTTAGGTTAATAGATAGATCAATAGAAGAAAGTAACTTAGAAAATAAAGTGCAGTGGATGGGCTATTTCTCCCTTAACCAGGAGTCTCGGGTTGAAGCCTGAGTATGAAAAAGTTCTTAGTAGGGAGCGCTTTCCCCGAAGGCACCCTACGCGACACGGATCAAAATTAATCGGGCTCCTATGCGGATATCGGACACGGGATATGAAACCACAAAAATAGAAAAAATACGGTAGGAGAGTCGATTGCTTTTGAAAAGTAGATCATAAGAATAAAAAATAAATTTTACTTAAAAAAATAGGACCTACAAGTAATTAATTAAAAAATTTGACATTTCATTGGAAACTTTTGTGAGGACTATAAAAGCGCTTCTCCCGAATGGGCCCTATGCGACGCTAAACTGAATTAATCGTGCTCCAATGCGAATACCGAGTACCGAATAGGAAACTAAAATAACAGGAAAAATAAAGTAGGAGATTCGATAACTTTTAAAAAATAGACTATAACAATAAAAAGTAAATTTGAATTTAAAAAATAAGATCAAGACCTAAAAGTAATTAATTAAAAAGTTTAACATTTTATTGAAGACCTTTGTGAGGACTACAAAAGCCCCTTAGTTGTGTTTTATAGAGTAGTAGTATGCACCTTAATGAAAAGCTCTTTGTTGCGAATTGTCTTTTTTCGTTGACTTTGTACTAAGATAACTAGATAAGTACTTGCTTCTATAAACCTAGATTTTCTTGTTCACTATTAATTAAATTTATTAATGAGTTCATTAGCAAACAGCTACGAAGGTGCAGGCAGCTTAACAAGATAGGGGGCTTAAAGCGAAACGTCACGGATGGGTCCTATATATTTTGTTTTAAAAAGGATCGTCATATATATTTTTATTTAAAATCTAATTTTTTATCTTTTTTAGATGCGAACTCATTAATTACTATTTTATAATCGATTTTTTCTAATAATTCCTTTTCAATTGATAATATAGCTAAGCCATTCAATCTCTCTTGAGACATTGTTGATCTTAGATAAGATTTTATCAATTTTAATTTGAAAAAACTTCTTTCGGCTGAGGCAACAGTTATAGGAACTGTTAACATTATTCTATAAGTAATATATGTATTTGGAAAAGAATCGATTCTTTTTATTTGATTGAGTATTTCGATTAGATCATTATCTTCTACTTTTATTATTTCTCTCAACACTTTTAATTCAACGAATAAATCTAAACCATCAATATCAAAATAACTATTTTGTGTTAAAGAAAGTTCAAGGTTAAGACAATAATTTTTCAAGCTCTCATCATCTAGTGATCTCAATTTTTTACCATTAAATAGAAAATAATTTTTTATTTTCGTATGCTTCAAATTGTTCAAATCTATTTTGAAGTGACAAAATGGCTTGGTCTATTATATATAAGAAGCAATCAACTCTAAAAGATTCTTCAGGAGACTTTGTGATTTCGTTATCAACATTTTCATCAAATTGTTTCTTTCTAAATATTACGCGTTTTTTACGAAATTCAGGTTCTATATTCATCTCAGATGCAATTTCCTTAGCAGAAATCATAGCAGTTGCAAATCCTTCTTCTCTATATTTTTGAAAAAAGGTAATTAGACCTCTTAATTGATCTATGGCGGCATCAATATGCGTATCTCTAGATTGTAAACTTTTACTAATTGAATTAACTGCAAATAATATATCATACCAAATAGTCATACCCAATAAAAGTTCAAATTTTCAAGCTCATATGTTGCTAAACAAGTAGCTTCACTTTTAGCTTTTGGATCATCACTAACTTCTACCAATTTCAATAAAGCATCTCTTATTTGTGGTGCTTGAAATCTTAATGCTTTAATACTTTCAATACGACTTTCCCAATGTGTCTGTGACAATGATTTAAGAGTTAGGTTGGGTATAAAATCGTTTAAAACTTTCCATCGCTTAGTAGAAGAAGCAAATAGCATGTATGTACGTTGTATCACTCCAAAGAATGATATAGCTTTTGTACAACAATTAGCCATGCCACAAAGTACCAAATTTAAATTATGACAACCACAAGGTGTATAAAATGCTCTAGGATTTTATCAAGAAGTCTTTTTTGCACTCCTTGATATTTTCCCTTCATATTGGATCCGTTATCATATCCTTGTCTTCTTAAATTATCAATATCAAGTCCTACATTTTTTATCTCATCTATAATAGCTTCAAAAAGACCTTTTCCACTTGTATCATTGACTTTTAAAAACTCTTAAAAATATTCATTAATTTTTATTAGAGTGACTGAAATATCCACACTCCGCAATACAAAAGACATTTGCTCGTGATGGTTTGCATCTGGAATGCAATCAAGTATGATTGAGAAGTACTTTGTTTCTTTAATTTTTTCAATAATTTTATTCTTGATTTCACCTGCCAACAAGTTTATCAATTCACTTTGAATATTATGTCCAAGGTAATATAGATTTCATCATGCTTAATTCGCCGAATATGTTCTTGCATAACTGGATCGAATTCTGCAATAATTTCAATTAGGCTTAAAAAATTTCCATTACTTTCTTGATAGATCTTTTAATTTTTTCCCATAAAAGCTAAATTATTTATTCCAAGAGTTTTGATCACGGCAATGATTCTTGACAATACATTTTTCCAATATGCTCTATCTCTATTGATTTGTTCCTGCACATCTTTATCAATTGTTTTATTTTTGTGCAATCTAATTTCTAAATCAATCCATGCACTCATATTAATAATATGCTCATTTGTTACTTCATGATCTTTAAGCTTAGCACTAAGATTTCTTCAATCATTACTACCTTCACTAGCTAGTTTACTGTTATAAGTACGAGAAGTTGTACTAAACAATTTACAACAAAAACAAAAAACTTTATCCAAATCTTTAGAGTAAATTAGCCATTTTCTTTCATGTCTTTCTGCATTTGCCAATATTTGAATATAATGTGTTGTAGAAAAATGTCTAGAGAGATTATCCTTTGGAAAATTTATGTCAGTTATTCTAATTGGTCCTTTTTCTACTAACTGATCTCTCAACTTTGTATCTACAGTCTTCCATTGACTTAGATCATATATATTTTTAGGGATGCACTAATCCAAATCATTTAGGAGTTCTTGATTTTTTGGAACTGTGTCAGATTTCTCAGTAACTTCTTCTAGATTTTCTTCTTGAATATTATTATCATCTAACTCAACTCTATTAGTGATTTGTTCATTTGAAGAACATCCTCCCATATTTTCTGATTCCAAATTTTTATTATTGGTTATAAATCTATCAAGAGCTCCTTTTTGGGAATTAATTAATTCTTCATGTTTTCTGTTTTTTTTTCTTCTCGTTTTGCATAACTTTTCTAGTTGACATATTTAAATTGAAAAAATTCTAATAATAATTAAAACAAGAGTATATACAAGTGTAACAGCCCAACCCACTAGTGATATTGTTCGCTTTGGGCCTAGGCCCGCACGGCTTTAAAACGCGTCACTAGGAGGTAAGGCATGCTTACATATATACCCAGCACCTCTCATGTGTTATGCCGATGTGGGACTTTTTCCTCCTAAGCTGGGGTGTCACATACACCCCCTCTTATGGACTCAGCGTCCTCGCTGAGGTTTGCCCCACCGCATGGGATTTGCCTAGACTCAACACTGAGGTTTGCCCCGCCTACCCGGGATTTGCCTAAACTCAGTTGAACTCTAGCCCCCCATCGACAAGGCTGACACAGGAGTGGCTCTGATACCATCTGTAACAGCCCAGCCCACTAGTGATATTGTCCGCTTTGGGCCTAGGCCCGCACGACTTTAAAACGCGTCACTAGGAGGTAAGGCATGCTTACTTATATACCCAGCACCTCTCCTGTGTTATGCCGATGTGAGACTTTTTCCTCCTAAGCTGGGGTGTCACAGTTTGTCACGACCCAAATCTGACACTCAGGCCGTGACCGGGCACCTGACGAGCTTCTACCCATAAGGCGAACCCTCTAAGCAAATCATGCGAAAATTAACGAATAAAATGAATAATACGTAAAGTCTGATAATATAATGAAGAGTGCGGAAGCGAAATACAAATACTGAGTCTTGCCCATAAACCCCATAAAAATGTCTAAGTCATGGAACTACTAGTCTGAATATAAAAGTACGAGACGTAGCTCGGAATACTACTAAGTCAACTAAAGAAGAAGAGGCCGCCATGATCTAATGGTGGCTCACCTCGACTGAACTGGACTGAACGAAGCTGGAATGAATCAAGTATCGGCTACCTGTCACCGTTAATCACACCTGCACACATACAACATCAACAAGCGTGAGTCTAAGACCCAGCAGGATCATCGACCCTCTCAGCTTATCCCTGGGGCAAGTCTTTGAAATCCCTGATAATGCATAAAAACAATTACACAATACAAGTATATTAGACATATACAAACACTAAAGCTAAAGCTGAAATCATGAAGCATAACCAAGCAAAACATGAAATGCTCTAAATCTGAATCTATGCTCACGGGACATAGTACGTATTTATCTATGTCTTACCCCGTTTTCCGGAGAGGGCATTATTTACCCCCATCTTACCCGGACGAGCAATACATAAAATATACTGAATCTGAATGTATGCTCACGGGACATAGTACGTATTTGTCTATGTCTTACCCCGTCTTCCGGAGAGGGCATTATTTACCCCCATTGTTATACCCTATTTTAACCGGGGTCAAAATAGTTTACAACATCCGGGTAATTCCGGGATTATTTAAAGTTAGGAGTCTCCACCTAATTATTTATGGTGAATTAGGGCACCTAAAGTTTATTAAAGTAATTATCTAAAGTTGATTTTATTGTAAAAGTCTACGAAACCAAAAATTCTAGACGCGGGTTCAACTAACCTAGAGGGAAGGTATTAGGCATCCTCTAAATTCCATTAATAATGGTTAATCCGACCGGACTCAAATTTAATTAGGCTAAGCGTAAGTATAATATTATAGAAAAGAAAATGGTTTTGTAAGTATTGCTAAAGTTATAGATAGATATATAAGAATGCTATTTAAAATAGGACTTGTAGGAAACAACAATATACATAAAAGAGTTTAGTTATAATAAACTAAAAGAAACAGGATGTATAACGTTTATATGTATTTAGAGAAAATAAATTATGCCGATTAATAAATTAGAACAGTCGTTTGTAAGATTAATATTAATATTTAAAAGGGTTTTATGGAAAAAAGTATTAATTCAATATAAACTATGTTGTAGAAAAAAGTACTAGTTCACTATAAACTATGTAAAGGTCATTTCAACAAATACGTGATTCAAATGTTGGAAAGGAATTAAAGTGGAACAGTTATCCATGGGAACTAGTTTGCCTTTTATTTCTCGAAAATAAGTTAACGTTAGTGTAAAATTAGTAACGTTTTAAATTTCTAAGATAGTAAGAGTGAATCTTGATTCTCAAAATATGTAGTCATGATATTTTAAAAATCAATTATTCTAATAAAAAAATATATAGTATAGATACTATAAATAATTTAACATAAAAAAAAGGAAATGAAACCTATGAATTAATTGTTAGCTCTCTTTTAAATTAACTACCCCTCGTATCAACCCACTAATTCCACTAAGGTTTATTCTAGCTAAGAAAACGAATCAAGTAAAGTACTAGTTGTACAATATAACTTAAATGTACGAAATAAAGAGCAAATGGAATTAAATGGGTTCAGCCCATTTTATAGAATTGCTGCGACTGTTTGTTGTTGGGTTTCGGCCCAGCGAATTTAGTATATGGCTGCGGATTCCATGCGGTAGCGGGGTCGTTGAGTCTCAAAATGAGACTCTTCGGCTCCGGTGTGTCATGCAAAAGAAAAGAAAAGAAAAGTGGGATTAGCAAAGGGAAAACATAGGCAGTCGACTAATAAGAGTGGCTTCATGTAATAATTGAAATGAATACAAAACACTTATTTATCTAACCCTCAGAAGAGGCATACAAAGATTGCCAAAACACAGAAAACTTCATTCTACACATATCATTTTATGTCAAGTTACACACGTAACAGTCCATGATCCTCATGATGTCAAGTTTGCAATTAAATCTCAAGTGTATACAGTCTCAAAAGCAGTTTCATGTTCAACTAAGTACATAGACTATATGAGAGAAGCAAAGGAAAAAAAAATACTCAAACTCCAGGCAGAGACACATACAAGAGGTGACTTGATATGCTCAAATGGAATTCTTATGTCAGAGTAGGACAAGGGAGCATGCCCACATTCAATCCTAGATCTTAACACAACTCCATCTTAGGGATGATTAAGAAAGGAATGGCATGGAAGATACTTGGCATGAGAAATATTGCTTCGGATTTTACTCTCACAGTATCAAAGTAGGTGACACGATCAAATTCAAAGGGAAAGGGGGCTCAACTACATCTTAGTTTCATGACCACACATATACAGTCTAGTAAGCTAAACGAGTTTACACCAAAACAATGTTTGAATCCCTTGAATACCTATGATCATGGGATATTTTTTACACTTAAAGATTCCTGCTTCAGTTAAACAAAAGGAGACCTCTCAAGACTCGAATTAACCTGTACTTAAAACAGACACACAAACAAGCTATAATCCAGGCTTAAGGCAGCATTCATCTCTGGTTTGACAAGGAGCTTTCAAGGACACACACGGGTTAAACATCCTAGTCTCATGCTTATGTCATAATCTCGAGCTAGTACTTCATTGAACACTTATTTAAACCAACCATGATGATTACTTGAACCCAATTGTATGCTAACAACTACCATACAACATTCATACTAATTCATCCCCCCCCAAATGACTTGTGAATCAGTTCTTACATTGGTGCTAACCTAAACTAATCATAATGAGAAGCAAAGCACAAATCATATTATGGTTAAACCAACAATACTGCAGTATTTAAACGATTGCCAACACCCTTTAAAGCTTAAAACAACACCACTTTTCTGTCAACATTAGGCTACATATTTTGAAATAAATCTTCTCAAAACAAACCAAAATAAACACTTATATGCTAATGCGAAAATGAATGATAGGATATATTATTTGAAAAAAAATAGAGTAAAAGAGAGACAATGCTGGCCTGTTCTAATCGTATATGTAATATACCTAAGATATACACACAGTGGTGTGTATATCAGATGTATATCGAATGTATATATTTTTCTTATCTTGATAACCCACTGTATATCCTATGTATATGTGGTTTCAAATATGTCTTAAGTCCTGGAAATTCATTCTTAAGCAACAATAGACATCTTTCGAATTCGATTAATGATTAATATCCTATCCTAACAGCTCCCAAACATCTAACAAATAACGCGACGACAACGAAACTACATAACCACTAAACATACAGCAGAATAAACTAAAAATCTTAACCAAAACAGAAATTAAAGCTTATAAGTGATAAGGTATCGAAGTTTACCTCTTTTGTGTGCAATGAACTAAGGCGTCGGGGTCTCGAATCTACTCTCGTATTGAAAGATTCGAAACTCGAGTCAAAAATTAAAGTACCTCTGCGTAATTAAAATTCTTGCCGAGTTACGACGAAAGTTAATCGACTCGTCAAGAATTTAATCTTCCATCACAATTCTCATCTTTCGACAAAAAGTGTTTTCCTGATTTTTAAAGTTCAAAACAAGAAAAGAGGGGAGCTCAAGACTGTTATGAGAGAAAATCTTCCTCCCCTCTGGGATTTTCGTCTGTTTTTGATCTGTTTTTGTTAGGTTTTTGCTCCCAAAATCCCGTTTTTTCTCCAATAATCTCCTCCTCAACACTGAAAATCTTTTTTTTTTATAGAGTGAGGATGAGAGGAGCGGCGTGGGGAACAAAGGCGACAGAAGCGTGGGGGGGACAAGAGAACGTGAGGAACAGGGAGGGGTGGAGATGGCAGAGAACGTGGGGAACAGCAGTGGAGGTGGCAGAGATGAAGCGTGGGAGAGAGGAGGGAGTGTCGGGTAGGGGTGTGGCGGCTGAGGAGATGAAGAAAAGAGGAAGTGAAAGAAAAAAAAAAGGGGTAGGGTAAAATAAGGGGATTGGGCCGGACCGGGTATAAATGGTGGGTTGGATCGGGTAGAGTTGTGTGGGCTGGACTGATGAGTATGGGTAATGGGCTGAATTATTTAGGTAGGGAAATAATGTGGGCTGGTTGAATTAATTAGAGTATGGGCTGATAATTTGGGCTATTTATTTGGCTGAAATTGTTGATTCTTCCGCCTCTATTTTAATTATTTTTTGGGCTTCTAACTTAATAACTAGTACAATATAGACAATTAATAATTAATATGTAGAAAAATAAGGATTTAACAAAGTGTTGTCCTGTAATTAATTTAACGAGTCCAAACTCGAATGAAAAATGATGACGAACCATTTAAAATTTGTGATAAAGTAATACTAGTAATGTTGATGGTAAAACAATGAAAATTAATAATATTGAACATAAAGTGTTTAGCTTGTCAATAAATTTAGATGTCTGAGTAAATAAATTGAAATAAAGGAGGGGCAAAATTGGGTGTCAACACCCATCTTACCCGGACGAGCAATAGATGCACTACACTGAATCTGAATCTATGCTCACGGGACATAGTACGTATTTGTCTATGTCTTACCCCGTCTTCCGGAGAGGGCATTATTTACCCCCATCTTACCCGGGTCACTTAAGATTCTAGCATCTATCTCTCACTGAACATCAATGGGACCTGTGGAAGTGTGCCCCTCTGAAGATCCGATAAGTGGAACATACATCCAATCAATACCACTTCTAGACTTTACATTTATATAAATAGTATCTATTTAAGCGAATTTACGCTAAAGGACTCATACGGTCATTACTTTAGAAACATGGAAATTATCCAATTTAGATCATGCTTGCCCACTCACACGAACTAAACGGTTTAAATGCATACATACAACACAAACCATATGCTTTTTATGAAAAGCAAGCAAACTAAGAGTTTAAGCCTCACTTGCCTTATAACCGGAACGCAACCTCTCTTGAAATGCCAAATTCTCTTCAACAATCTCCAATAGCCTCAATCTGAATATTTGTATTTAATCCAAGAGAGTTTTCACTGCAATGGTTCTTTAGAGCAGCAACGAAAACTGCCCTATGCCGTTCTCTTTTCTATTTTTTTCTTCTTCTTCTTCTTCATTTTTAAGGCTAACAATAGACTAATGATCTTTCTGTGTATTCACATTTACCTAAAGACGTGACCAGTAGTGAAGTAGTGGGCCTGGTCCACTAATTTACCCTTAACTAATTCACCATCTGATATATTATATCAGATAAATAATATTTTCAACAATAAATATATACATACATGTTATATGGATATAATTAGTACCCGCCTCGATATGAGGTTCGCTAAAATTAGTAAGCTATAATTTGGAAATAACTCTAAAGTTCACTTGAAAAATGTCGGGTTGTTACATTCTCCCACCCTTAAAATAATGTTCGTCCTCGAACATGAGAAAAGCTCTACCCATGATCAAAGAGGTACATGTTGGCTAACCTTAACCGTCTTAACAAGTCTCTTAGGCCCACCAAAATTTTGACCGAGTTTCCCCTGTAAGTAGGACTAATGTAATTTATAAACCTATCTCAAGAGTTCTGTAAACAACACCTCACAATCCTAATTTATAAACCAACATATACTAGGGAGTTCCGGGCAACTCCATACCATCAATCACATGCAAAATGGAGTACCGGCGACTCCGTACCATCTTGCAAAAATTACAAATAAAGAAGATGATTTACCAATGTAACTCGAACGAGTCAACATACAAATATGAATATGTAAGGATCAATTAGTTCAAGATCTTCGTGAGAGCACATAAAGAGTATATCTATAACCAATGCACATACGCATTGCAGCTTCATTGTACCAAGGTCATTAAACTATTTTTGGTAACAAAATAACACTCAACTTTACATAAGTACCATGTATATCATATCCCATAAAGTTACTATATTTGATACTTGCATTATGTTCTCCACTGACTACTGTAATGCTACAAATTAATAATATAATGGTATGTGTTTAATTAGGTAAACCAAAAGATAATGCTTAAAATCACAACGAGTATAATGTATGCAATAGAAACAACTAATGGAGGATCAAACTTGTACATCCTTAGATATGATAGTAGCTCATTGGACACAATCTCAACCTCAATGTTGGATGATACCGCTTCTGAGTGTTCAGTGGACACAATCTCAACCTCAATGACACATTTATAGAAGGAACACTCTTGGACCTCAACTGACAAATCTCCCTGTTCAAAATAGCTACCGGGCCTCCGCATAGGCCAATTTCCAATCAAGCTAAACCGACTCTTGGTCAATCATTTAAACAATATGACCGGTTCTCAGGAGTATTTACGTAGCATGGAAACATGAAAACCGAATGAACTTTTGATAAAGCTGGTGGTAAAGTCAGTCTGAAAGCTACTGTTCCAATCAGTTTCTCGAACGTAACTGGTGGGACTATACAATTTTCGGCACTGCATATGTGCAACTACTGTGTTGTATAAGAAAATCTGATATGATGTAGAGTACACAGATTCAGTGAACTTATCACAAGTCACCCAGCTGACTCAATTTCTTCTAAGTTATCGGTAACCATACCATAAAACCAACACTGAAACTTCATAGAGCGTGAACCAAAAGGAATCATTCCAATATCTTACTTAACATCCTCAACTTCTAGAGACCAAATAGGACCTTATGAAATACCTCTCCTAGGCTCTTAAGATATTACGCAAATTCCCGATTAGCCTTGGTACACTATTATTTTGGAGCCACCATATAATCTATGATAGAAGGCGTATCATCCTGCACTTCACATGAATTAACTGTGTCGTTGATGTCCCGACTATTACTACCTGTACATAAACCTCTGTTATTGCTGAAAAATTGCTAATTCTAAAACAGTTACTCCTATTGCTAATTCTAAAACAGTTACTCCTATCACCAATCAGAAGACGCTTACGGGACATGGAATATCTAATTCACATGTCTTACCCCGTTTTCAAATCATTATCTCATGGCTACCCACCTGTCGTGGTCCATAGACTGTTCGACTTACCTAATGATATTGCTAAATATAATCTATTACTGTTAAATAACTACTTACGGGACATGGAATATCTGATCCATATGTCTTACCCCATTTGTGGTGCATTTACCCTTGCCTGACCCGTCTTATGCGGTGCATTGAAAATATGTCTTACCTGAATTATAACAAAATGCTTCCAATGAGCATACTAAGTTATTGACTGCTGAACATAAATCTCATATATCATACTTTTGCTGAAAATATCGTAAGGATAGTGTAAGAATATTGTATATCAACCTCAATCTTTGTTGTTATCTCTGAGATGACCCTTCCTCTTAAGGACCTGCTGTAAACACTAGGGATCAATGTAGAACCCGCATGACTTTTTAATACAAATAGGTATGCCACGACTCTATATACTAAATTATCTTGGGCAATTCTCAAATCTGGGCGTTGTAGTTCTCCTCATGCCTCTTCATCAATTTAGAAGTTTATGCTATTCCATTACCTTTTTGTACCCATAGGTAATTCATATATTGAGACTGTCTTCATTACCGTCTAAGCATCTAAAGTCCAGCACAAACTCATCTCCTCATTGAAATTGAACTGTTTTCTGAGTCAACTAAGTCAAAAATGTTTTGATAGTCAACTCTGCTACATGACAACTGTCTTATTCTTGCTAAATACATAAATGATACACTTCCCCTGCTTGACTTCTCTCAATCTCTTCAAAATCCTTCTAGACTCACATTTAGCTTTACTTATACCAACCTGGTATGGTATTCTGGTAGAGTTTTGTTCTCTTAGTACTCAACACATATAGTACTCACAGTATCCGCAGAAACCGTTATCATATGCTCCTTGCTATAGCAATAACACTAATACGGATTTGAACTCTTGGTTCCTTAAGCCCATAAAGACTGAACACATGTCATCTACATCCATAGGTCTAGAGAACTACTTCAGTATATCAAGTTAGAATTCTATTACCTTCATAGGTAAAACATCATATACATCTTAAAGATTCATTTGGAACTTGCAAATCGTGAAAATGTCTCAAAAGTTAAAATTCCACTCTAGCGTCCAAGGCACCATTATACAAGCTAAACACACACTTCTCGACATTTACTGTACTTTTGGTAAAAGGAATAACCTTGCCTGAATGCAACTACACATTCACTTCCATATAAGGCTAAGCTTCATTTTGATGAAAACAATCAATCCAGGCTCAACTTGACCTTTGGAATATCTCAACCAAACTTATATGGTTCGCTAGTTTTTCTCCGTCTAGAACTATAATTGCCCGCCTCCAATAGGCATGATTTACCATAAGACACTACCCCACTTAGGCTGAAGCTATAACAACTTGTCCTACGACTCAATTTCCTTCTTCTTCCTCATAAAGTATCAGCATTCTAACTATCTTTCTTAAACTCATGCTAGGAAAAGCATAACACATATTAGTCAACTGTGGAAAAATAAATCATGTTCGATGTTGGTCACTTCACAACCTCCAAATGTCGCAAACATCCTCTATAACTAGACTTTTCATCTTGGTGATGCGGGAAAAACATCCTATACCCCACGTCTTACTCAAACTGATTTGGCCGACAAATCCTGGTACACTAAATCTCATGCTCAACGTCTTACTCTATAACTGAAGGTGCTTTCGGCTAAAAAAATAAGTCTAGCACTGTACTTTCTACTGGTCATAAGAAATAACTGACATTGGGATTGTACTGAGCCTGGCGCCCAACACAAATCTAACTACAGTGGCAAAAGTGCCATGCTATGTTGAGTCTGGCGCTCAACGCAAATCTAATTGTGATGGCAAAAGTGCCCTGCTATCTGAGTTTGAAGCTCAATGCACTGGTGACTATATGGGAAAGCATGCCCATTCTAAGAAGATAAATTCAAATCATAAGAAGATAAATAAAAATCAATCTAATGAGGTGTGATATCACTTAACTATGGTGTATTCAACACAGAAACTTAACAAGATTAAACTCCTCTTTAACACACCCTTTCGAAGTGCAAAATCCTTGAAGGTTTATAGTCACTACTGCTAAGTAGTCCGGAATTCTCCAAAACCCAAACTGAAATATGTTGTAGTAGTAGGTTTATCTGATTCAGCCAATGTGCAAGCCATGAAGATTGAAATGTCAATGTCAATTCTCCATATATAACATACTCGATAGCCTTACATAGCCAACTAAATACGCTGAACAGAACTAATTTTCCTCAACGAGTTGCAGTAGTCAACTTTCATGAATGTGACATAAAACCGTCGTCTTAATTTGTATTTTGCTGAAATTCCATTTTCTATTACCATTTACACTCAAGGCAATTTACTTAATTATGCCCATATTATCTCAAATATAACCTATATGCACTGTAGTTCACTCTTTGCTTGTAGCCTTGCTATATGTGTCACTGATTGAGTAGGTGCAATAGTCGCTCAGCTGACTGAACCTCTGCTCCCACTTCGAGAAACATAAAGAGGTATATATCTTTAGAACCTAACTCAACTCTTAGAGTCTTCCAGATCTGTACAGTAACTCTTGATACTTCTCCTAGCCTTGTAGGCTAATACTCAACTCAAGTTGTCTTCCATCTGTTTGCCAATCTTTTAGGCTTACCTCTTACCTTTCTGAACTTCTTTGTAACTCCTGAAGAAACACTCTTAGTCGCTACCACCTGAATAGTTGAGTGTATTCCCGCTTCACGTAGGGAAGAACACGAAGTGTATCACTTTTCATACTTCAAGCTTTATAGCACGAGGGAGGAATGAAAGAAGAGAAACTTTCCTAAAATGTCCATGTAGCCCCTTGAAGATAAGTACAGACGTCTCCGTACCGATCCGCAAGGCTCTACTAGACACTGTTCCATGACTCCAAGAAAAATGAAACCTGGCGCTCTGATACCAAGTTTGTCACGACCCAAATCTGACACTCAGGCCGTGACCGGGCACCTGACGAGCTTCTACCCATAAGGCGAACCCTCTAAGCAAATCATGCGAAAATTAACGAATAAAATGAATAATACGCAAAGTCTCATAATATAAAGAAGAGTGCGGAAGCGAAATACAAATACTGAGTCTTGCCCATAAACCCCATAAAAATGTCTAAGTCATGGAACTACTAGTCTGAATATAAAAGTACGAGACGTAGCTCGGAATACTACTAAGTCAACTAAATAAAAAGAGGCCGCCATGATCTAATGGTGGCTCACCTCGACTGAACTGGAATGAATCAAGTATCGGCTACCTGTCACTGTTAACCACACCTGCACACATACAACATCAACAAGCGTGAGTCTAAGACCCAGCAGGATCATCGACCCTCTCAGCTTACCCCTGGGGCAAGTCTTTGAAATCCCTGATAATGCATAAAAGCAATTACACAATACAAGTATATTAGATATATACAAACACTAAAGCTAAAGCTGAAATCATGAAGCATAACCAAGCAAAACATGAAATGCTCTAAATCTGAATCTATGCTCACGGGACATAGTACGTATTTATCTATGTCTTACCCCGTTTTCCGGAGAGGGCATTATTTACCCCCATCTTACCCGGACGAGCAATACATAAAATATACTGAATCTGAATGTATGCTCACGGGACATAGTACATATTTGTCTATGTCTTACCCCGTCTTCCGGAAAGGGCATTATTTACCCCCATCTTACCCGGACGAGCAATAGATGCACTACACTGAATCTGAATCTATGCTCACGGGACATAGTATGTATTTGTCTATGTCTTACCCCGTCTTCCGGAGAGGGCATTATTTACCCCCATCTTACCCGGGTCACTTAAGATTCTAGCATCTATCTCTCACTGAACATCAATGGGACCTGTGGAAGTGTGCCCCTCTGAAGATCCGATAAGTGGAACATACATCCAATCAATACCACTTCTAGACTTTACATTTATATAAATAGTATCTATTTAAGCGAATTTACGCTAAAGGACTCATACGGTCATTACTTTAGAAACATGGAAATTATCCAATTTAGATCATGCTTGCCCACTCACACGAACTAAACGGTTTAAATGCATACATACAACACAAACCATATGCTTTTTATGAAAAGCAAGCAAACTAAGAGTTTAAGCCTCACTTGCCTTATAACCGGAACGCAACTTCTCTTGAAATGCCAAATTCTCTTCAACAATCTCCAATAGCCTCAATCTGAATATTTGTATTTAATCCAAGAGAATTTTCACTGCAATGGTTCTTTAGAGCAGCAACGAAAACTGCCCTATGTCGTTCTCTTTTCTGTTTTTTTCTTCTTCTTTATTTTTAAGGCTAACAATAGACTAATGATGTTTCTGTGTATTCACATTTACCTAAAGACGTGACCAGTAGTGAAGTAGTGGGCATGGTCCACTAATTTACCCTTAACTAATTCACCATCTGATAAATTATATCAGATAAAGAATATTTTCAACAATAAATATATACATACATGTTATATGGATATAATTAGTACCCGCCTCGATATGAGGTTCGTTAAAATTAGTAAGCTATAATTAGGAAATAACTCTAAAGTTCACTTGAAAAATGTCGGGTTGTTACAACAAGAATATTGACAATCACAAATTTTTCGATGAGAAATATAATATAAGGCTAGAATAAGAAAAAACCTGGCTCAAGAATTTAATAAGTTAATATAATGATATCGCTTCAATGTAATGATTGCTTCTTGCAATGCTTGAAATTTTGAAGAACACACCAAAAAATAGAATGTTAGGGGTTTAGGAGACTTGAGAATAGAATAAGAATAATAAAAAGGAAAAGTAAAAAGGTAAAGAGATAATATCAATGATATGTGATTTGTTAGAATATAAAGGAGAAGCTATTCCTTCCCAATGCAACTATTCCAAATCCCAAAAAGTTACTATTGTACTGTTGTAAATCTTCTCCTAAAATAAGTCTCCTAACCATATGAAGATATGAGTACAATTTATTTTTAAATAATTAATAGTATATAGAGTAGTGGTAGGAAAAGTGGGGCCCTATCCACATTAAATGGAGAGAAAGTTGTTTTGAACTTCCTCCCCAAAAATAGTTCACGTAGTTTTTTTAATCAAACTGCATAGCTAATGTTTCAATATTTACGTTCTGTAGCAAATCAGTCTAGCTCCCATATGTGTATTCAATTTTTTTTAGCGGTATTCATGAATACAACAATTTTTTTTTCACTATATTCATGAAATAACTATCTGTATTCATAAATTGGCTTGTTGTATTCATGAATACAACGAGTAAAAATTGAATACATATACACCAATAATTACATAAATACATCATATTTTCCGGTATGTATACAACAGATACAAGCGAAAAATACAGTATAAAACATTCATACACCAAAAAATTAACAAATATGCCATATTGTCCAGTATGTATACAACAAATACAGGCGAAAAATAATGTATACAACATAGATACACCAAAAAATTAAGAAATACACCATACTTTCCGGTATGTATACAACAAATACAAGCGAAAAACATTGTATACACGGTAAATATACAATAAAATAAAGCGAAAATCTGGACTTTTTCCAGATTTGACCGGAAAAAATTCCGGCGAATACAGCGAAAATCTGGACATTTTTTTTCCGACATAGATCT
This sequence comes from Lycium barbarum, assembly GCF_019175385.1. NCBI lineage: Eukaryota > Viridiplantae > Streptophyta > Magnoliopsida > Solanales > Solanaceae > Lycium > Lycium barbarum. The sequence continues at coordinate 113,338,842 of NC_083344.1, read as the reverse complement.
GAGTTTTTCCAGATCTGATCGGAAAAAATTCCGGTGAATACAGCGAAAATCTGGACATTTTTTTTCCGACGTAGATCTAGTTTTTTTCATCTTCTCCGGCATAGATCTTAGTTTTTTCAGATCTGACGATGAAAGAGACGAATATTCTGATGAAGAAGAAATAGGAGAAGATGAATATGAACCAAGGCTTAAGTATCAACGGATGGGAGGCAGTGTACAATCGCTTCTATCAAGTGATGCTGCCACGTGTATTGTTGTTGCTGAACGAATGATTGCACTTGGTACTTACGGTGGTGTTGTTCACATTCTAGATTTCCTTGGCAATGACGGTGGTGAAGGGGCACGGTACTTCGCCGGAGCTCCGGCGACGGAGCAGTGGGGAGAAGAGGGGGGGGGGGGGGGGAGAGAGAGATGAATTGGGAGTGAATAGTGTGATGAGTATTCTAATTTGTGTATGTATATATATAGTTACTACATGTTATTAATACACAAATGTTTGCTATGAGAAATAATTAAGTTAAACTATAGCTACTAAATGTTAATACGCACTATATGTTTGCTATGTCACGTAGTTATTCCTTTTTTTTTTTTTAATATATAAGTATAGTAGGATTTTTTACAAGTGGGGCCCAACATTTGCAATGGCTTGAGTTGCTTTATACACGAGCCGACCCTGCGAAGGTGAAGGGTGATTAATCGGACGTCATGCACACATATTGAAATTTGGCAATAGCTGGAACATAACCTAGAATGTTATTGTAATATATCACAGCAAAAATTGCTTGGCACTCGAATTCCTCATGCGCATAAGTACGAATCCGCGACTTTTGTAGCACAAAATAAAATAAAATTAAACCAAATTAACACAAAAAAAAAAACATTAGTAGGTTTCACACACTAAATTAGTGCGTGAAAGGACCAAACTGCAAAAATATAACTTGGGCCTTTCACGCACCAATTTCGTGCGTGAAGGAGGTCAACAAAAAGCCGACCCCTCCTTCCCCACCACAGATCCCGACCATTTCACCCCACCACTGCCCGCCATTGACGCCGTTTTCAGGTGGTCCCAAACCCCCCAAAACGCTATTTTCTTGTTGTTTTTCAATCCAAAACTCAATATTCTTGGTATATTGAAGTGTAGGAACATGTTTCTAAGGTTAGATTTTGAAATAGAGCGACGCGGAGCTCATTTTGAAAACTCAAAAACACCTTCATTCTAGGTATTTTACTATGAATTTTTATTACATTGCTAAATATATTATTACCTTAGATATGGTGGGAGGGATGTGTGGTGGATTGCACATTTTTTTTGCGCGTTGTTGGGCAGTCCGCACCCACTGCCACTGCCCCCTTTAATTTTTTTTTAAAATTTGTTTATCTATTATTAATTAGTTAATTATTTATTGCTTGTTTATTTATTATTTATTAATTGTTTGATTAGCGACTTAAGTATTTATTAATTGTTAGACTAGCTATTTCAATTGTTAGACTAGCTAATTATTTATTTAGTTTTTGCTAAGCCAATTGTTTATTTGTTAATAATTTCTTAATTGTTTCATTAGTTAATTAATCGTTTATTTGTTAAATATATGATAATAATTTATTAATTTTTTGATTAGTACTTAATTGTTTATTTATTAAATATATGATAATAACTTGTTAATTATTTGATTAGTTAGTTAATTGTTTATTTATTAGTTATTTATACTAATTGTATGCTAACTAATTGTTAATTATTTAACTTATTAATTTTTAATCTTTATATTTTAGGATTGAAAACCCTTAGTTTAGGATTTATAACCCGTAGCTTAGGATTGAAAACCCTTAATATAATTTTCGATAAAAGATTACACAACTAATATTACTTGTTAATGATTGATTTAAAATACGTAAAACAGATGGGTCACCACAATCCTTAATAAATTGTTATGTAATCTTTTATCGAAAATTATATTAAGGGTTTTCAAACAGATGGGTCACCACAATCCTTAACAAATTTATTCAATTGTTAATATTTGCAAACATATGCAGGTACGGACCGTTCAGACGATGTGCTATGAGAGCACTGCCCGTACGGAGGCCAATGTAAGTATTGATTTGACAACACACCACGCATGACAATTTCAGGAATCTATGACACATAAAGGCTTGATTTGACAATTCATTGCTGCATTATTTGATTGTTTTAACACGACTTGTATTGCGCACCATTTTAATGCGCAATGTAAGTATTGATTTGACAACACACCACGCATGAAAATTTCAGGAATCTATGACACATAAAAGCTTGATTTGACAATTCATTGCTGCATTATTTGACCGTTTTAACACGACTTGTATTGCGCACCATTTTAATGCGCAATGTAAATATTGATTTGACAACACACCACGCATGACAATTTCAGGAATCTATTTAACTTGAAGGCTTGACGAGTGAAAAACTCATCAACTTCATAAGTCTAAGTCTTACAAGTCATTCAAAAAACAATCAAACTTTATAGAAAAAATGTCTCAAAATGCTTCAACTGTTAAGGTTTCACTATTTTGGGATGGAGATATCATCGAGGACAATTACTCCATTCGTTAGAGTATCAAACCAAAAGCCCATGTCAAATTTTAACAACTTTAAATTATGAAACACTAGTCAGTTACATGCACAAAAGAATGAAAACTACACCCACTGAGTTTGGAATCTCACTAACTGGCAGATATCCACAAACAATATCAAACAGTGTAGTACGTTATGGCATGCACAATATCAACGATGATGAATCTTTGAGTGATTATTTGGGGTCGGCAGAAGAATATCGTGATTTAGTATTCATTAATGTTCTTGAGATGCATGTTGAAAAGATACCTCGAGAAGAAGTCCCTCAAGTCCAGCCTATTCATGGTAACACTTATGGGGACTTTAGTTCTTATAGAGACATTTTGAGTGGTCAAGTGCCGCTGGAAAATCTAAGCCAGCAATTTAATCAAGCTTACAATGAAAATTGGTAAATATGAATTTTTCATATTATTATTATGTATAGTAGCACATGTTTGTTGTATGAATTGGTAAATAACCAGTTTTCAAATCTTTATAGGAACTATTCTCAAAACTCGCCAGTGGTACCAAATATGGATGTTGGTCAATCCTTTCAGTTCGGTGGAGTTGATCATTTTCCACACTATGACAGTGCTTATGAACAACAGTAAGTTCATCACCTTGATATTAAATTATCTGTATATATGTGATGTTGGTATTTAAAATATGTTACTTTTCGTGTAGGAGGATGAAAACACTTGATAATGAAGATTTTCCTAATTATTATGAGTCATCATCAAGTGATGACGATGAAATAGCTAATAATGCAGAAGTAACCGATGATGAAGATGATGATGATGATGTTCAAGTTGGTATGACCAACAATATTCCTCAAAGCCAAAACCAACAAGAACCAATGCACCACCACGTACCACCACCGATGGTTGAAAACCCAACTTCTGAAAGCCCAATTCAGTGGCATTCTAACAATATCCCTTATCTTGACAGCCTGCAGGGTCGTGATGATGCATTTGTCTTCACAAGAGAAGATGATGATAGTCGCCTAAAAACCTGGATTGAATCAAAGGATCTCAACAAAGATCGATGCTACCTTGCAAAGGGAATGTTGTTCGTATCCAAAAAGGCGTTGAAACGGGCAGTAAAAATTTATTGTTTTAAGGACATGAGGGAGTTTAAGGTTGATCAGTCAAACACAAAGATATGGAGGCTAGTTTGTAGACGACGGTATCAAGGCTGTGAGTGGTTGCTTCGGGGAATTGTTAAGCCTGATGGTATGTGGGCTATCACAAAATTCCGCGAAAGACACACTTGTGATAAGGAAGAAAATCGAGCAGATCATTATAATTTAGATACAAACATGATTGCTCAAGTGTTACTTAAAGACATTGTCGAAACGCCAAGGTAACTTATCCTACCTAGTACATTATATGTCTTATATCAATTGAAAGATCATTACTAAATATTGTTTGTTTAAACTTGTGCAGGTTCCCCATCAAAGATTGTATTCGAAACTATATAGTAAAACTATAAGCAACAAAAAGGGATTTCTCGGGCGTAGACGCGCTTTTGAGATGGTCTTTGGAAATTGACATACTTCTTTTCAATCGCTGCCAAGGTATATGGCAGCTCTACAACATTTTAATCATGGTACTGTTGTAGAGTGGCGGCTTATAGAGGGTAAAATCTTCAACTTCGTATTTTGGACATTCAAACCATGCATTGATGGTTTTGCTCACTGCTGACCAGTGATATCCATAAATGGTACGCATGTATATGGTGCCTACGACATCAAGCTCCTAATTGCAATAGGAATGGATGCCAATGGGTCAATATTTCCTCTTGCTTTCACAATTGCCGCTAACGAGAGCAACGACACATGAGGGATCTTTTTAACCCATTTGAAAACTCATGTTATTAAGGATCGTACCGGCATATGCGTGCTGTCTGATCGTCATAAAGGCATATTGCACAATATGGATAATTTACCGGGGTGGCAGCCTCTCTTTGTTTACCATTGCTATTGTTTAAGACACTTGAAGGCAAATTTGCAATCAAAGTTTCACAATGGCACTCTAAAAAAATTGATGTGGGGGGCTGCGATGGAGCATCAACAATGAAAATGGGCTGCAAAAATGGATCTGATCAGGGCAGTGAGTGAACCCGCATACGTTTGGTTGATGAAGCTCGAAGTTGAAAAATGGACGCTTCATGCTGATGGAGGCAAAAGATGGGGCATGCTCACAACAAACAGCTCAGAGTCTTTCAATGGCTTGCTGAAATCTGCTCGAGGACTACCTGTCACCGCAATGGTGAGAATGACTTTTAAGCAGGTTGTGGAGCGATTTGTTGTTAGGACAAGGCAAGCCAGAGCGATATTAGCCGACGACGGGACGTGGGTGCCAAAGCCCTTAAAAAATATGGAGCATTATAGGAAAAAATGTGAGCATCACCAAATGACTGAGTATGACCCAATTCAACATGTGTATGAAGTTAGGATGGGTTATTACAACGATAAGGGTGGAAACGTGCATACCGTTTATGAGGCAACAAGAACATGCACTTGTGGTAAGTGGCAAATGTACCACATGCCGTGTTCTCATGCTGTCAAGTGCTTTGAGAGAATGAGAAAAACGGTAACAAGTTATGTGGCGGGGGAATACAAGGTCCACAGTTACCTTAGAGCATATTCCGGCTAATTCTACCCACTTGGTAATGAAGCTTATTGGCCAAATGAGCCGTTTTAGATGGTTGCTAACAAGGATTACATCAGGAAATTGGGCATTAACTCACAGAGTCGTAGACCCAATCAAATGGATGTTAGTGAAAGAACTTACTCTCGCAAGTGCTCTACATGTAAGCAATATGGCCATGACAAGTGTTCGTGTGGGCAACAAGGCCGTGGTAGTACAAGCACGTCTCGAAGTAATAGAGCCTCTAGAACTTGAAGATTGTATTGTTATTGTAATTTATTATTGTATTGCTTTGAATTAGTATTGTAATTAAATGGAATGAATTATTTTTTAATTAGTATAAACCTCTCGTATTGGATGAATTATTATTAAATCAAATATTTATATTTGTACATTCAAATATAATAAAACACTTAAATCAAAACCCTATAACTATGACAAGTTTCAAAACTTACTTCGGAGCACTTTAGAACCCCTAAAACGACGATCCAAACGTTTAGGTGGACTTGATGTAATGAGCCGATATTATTGTACGCAAAAAAATATATTAAGTTTTATATAAAATATTGATATTTTGGGATTTTGAAACATAACTAATATTTGCCCAAAGTATGGAAAAAAACGTGATTTGAAAGGTAACAAAAAAAAAAAAAAAAAAAAAAACGGCTCATTCACGCACGAAATTAGTGCGTGAAAGGCCCAAGCTGCATTTTTGCACTTTGGTCCTTTCACGCACTAATTTAGTGCGTGAAACTTACTAATGTTTTTTTTTTACTAGTTTGATTCAACTTTTTTTTTTTATGCTACAAAAGTTACGGATTCCGCATAAGTACCTTTTTTCTTCGTTTGTTGCTAAAAGAATACAAACATACATGCATATTACTTTACTTTACTTTACTATATTATAGAAATGAAAGTTTGGGGTACAACCAATAGACGTACAAGGTTATTTTTGAAATTTCGGATTAACGGTACCCTTCCAAGTCACTTCAAATGCAGCCCTTCTATTTGCTACTTCTGAGAATTCGCGACTTTTGTAGGACAAAAAAAAAAGTTGAACTAAACTAATACAAAAAAAAAAAAAAAAAAAAAAAAAATAGGTTTCACGCACTAATTTAGTGCGTGAATAAGCAAACAAAAAGTCTTCCTCTTTTCACCTTTTCAGCCAATGAATTTCAGCTCTCATTTATATTTTCTCACATCATTTGTCTTCCATTGGCTGCCCACCTGCCTTCTCTTCTTCTTAAATTCTCATTGCACTGCATCGCATGGAGTCCGGAATCAAAATGCCCCCCCAAAAAATCACTTTGAATCAAAATATCCCAACAAAAAAAAAAAGTTATAAAACTACCTTTAGTGCAGTAAAATACTGCGTTATAGAAACAGTACAAAAAAAATAAAAATTGGCCAACTTTATTTTTTGTAACACTTAGTATTTTTTTCATACTTTGACCAACGATTAGTCGTGTGTCAAGACTCCGAAACGTCAATATTTTATATAGAACCTGATATTTGTTTTTGCGTACAATAATGTAGGCCCAATACATCAAGGATACGTAGATGTTCGGATCGTTATTTTAGGGGTTGAAAAGGTGCCCGAAGTAAGTTTTGTTTGAAAAAATTTAGTGTTTTTTCCATACTTTGATCAACGATTAGTCGTGTGTCAAGACTCCGAAACGTCAATATTTTATATAGAACCTGATATTTTTTTCTGCGTACAATAATGTAGGCCCAATACATCAAGGATACGTAGACGTTCGGATTGTCATTTTAGGGGTTGAAAAGGTGCCCGAAGTAAGTTTTGTTTGAAAAAACTTAGTGTTTTTTCCATACTTTGACCAACGATTAGTCGTGTATCAAGACTCCGAAACGTCAATATTTTATATAGAACCTGATATTTTTTTCTGCGTATAATAATGTAGGCCCAATACATCAAGGATACGTAGACGTTCGGATAGTCATTTTAGGGGTTGAAAAGGTACTCGAAGTTAGTTTTGTTTGGAAACTTTAGGGTGTTTTATTTTTTAAGATTTTGATTTAAGCGTATTATTTTTTAATCAAGACATAATTTTATTTTGAATATAAATATAATTCTAAAAAATATAGGGAGAAAAACTAGTTGTAAAGTCGTCAAACTTTAGATGGTCATAACTTAGGGAGAAAAAAATTTTGCTTCTATAACGCAGTAAAATACTGCGCTAAAGCAGTTAACGGCTCCGTCTCCGTGAACTGCTTTAGCGCAGTAAATTACTACGCTAAAGGTAATTTTGTAACTTTTTTTTTGTTGAATATTTTGGTTCAAAGTGATTTTTTTGGGGCATTTTGATTCCGGACTCCATGCGATGCAGTGCAATGAGAACTTAAGAAGGTGGGCAACTAATGAAAGACAAATGATGTGAGAAAATATAAATGGGAGTTGAAATTCATTGGCTGAAAAGGTGAAAAGAGGAAGACTTTTTGTTTGCTCATTCAGGCATTAATTTAGTGCGTGAAACCTATTTATGTTTTTTTTTTTTATTAGTTTGGTTCGATTTTTTTTTTTTTTGTCCTAATAGATGACCCTTGTTCACCGATTTTAATTGTGTTAACATGTGCAAAAAGTTTCTTCGTGCTTATTGTGCTTTTCTCAGTGACCTTAATTATTCCAACAACTAACAATACTGATTAATAAAAATTTGGGGGAATTTGATGATCGAGAGAACGGACGTCGGAATTTCTGCTTTCCCATATCAGTTTTCTTAAAAGGAAAATTGTTAATTATGTCATCCTTCTTTCATTTATATTGACTCATTATTTCAGTAGAATCGGTATAAACTGTTGTTTTGTGTATTCGTTTACTTTATTATTCTCTGTGGGCTAAATAATTTTTTCTTATTTTCAAATCTGAATTTGAGTTCTAGGTTGTCTCTGTTGTGTACCTCAATTAGTGAGTTTTCTCTATTTTTATTTGTTTAATGCATTCAGTTATTGCTAATGGTATTTGGTAGACATTTGTAGTAGTTCTCTATTTCTTTGGACATTTCTTATTGGATTTTCTACATGCATGTTTGTATTTGTATTTGATTTGCACACTGATGCAGCGAAGTTGCTTGATAATATGCCTAAAAGAACTAAAATAGTGAAGCTATACAAGTTGAAGCTAATTATTTCACTCGCTGAATTTGATTTTACTATTTTAATTTCTTGAGTTTATATTAAGGTGTAGTTAATGTATTCACGCCTCCTGTTTTTTTGGGTTGATTTGGCTGATTGATGATTACATGTAGGGTGGGGCTTCTAGCTTAAATATGAGATGAGATGAGATCAGAGTGTAACATTTGGTTTTAGTGCTGGATGAGGAACTCACAAGAATGTGCAATTTATCCTTATACATGGTATAATCCCTTTTTTTTTTTTTCGCGATTGCTGTCTATTTCTAATTTATTTCAATTTGAGACCATCTTAGCTATTGATAAGGCTCATCAGTCATCAGCCATTAGACTTTGCTTTGAAGATTGAAGTTTAAACGATCGTCCTCCTTTATGTTGTAGTGATGGAATTTATCTTTTTGTTTATTAGGTTTATTGGTCCGGTAGAGATTTGAGGAGGAGCAGGTTTTCATTTGTTCATTTCATCAAAAAAAGCTTTCCATTTGTTCATAATCATAATATGGTGGTTTTTGTTTATAATTTAGTAGTTTTGTTCTACGCACATGACATTGTTGCTGAAGAGTAATAGGAATAACTTTCTTAAATAGGGGAGACGGGGCACATGAGTTCGAAATGTTGGTGGAAATTGATTATCAAACATAATTTTGATTTTTCAAATATATATGTTGCTCTTTGCTTTTTAGATTCTTCTGTGGCTATTTATTCGAGGATATTAGTTGTTGTTTAATAGAGTTCTGCATACTTCTGTTCGGGGTTTGACTTGCACAGACAAATTGTTAGTACTACAACTTTATGATTAAAACGGTTGCTTTCTGTGGTGGTAATCTTTGCATGTCTACTTCTTTCTAACCTTAATCTCTTTCGGTAGAAAGTGATTTTTTCTCTTCAGTAGTCGAACAAAAAGGATCAAATTTTATACACAAGGATAGTCAACTTGATCTATGGAATTACCTTGGTTTAAATTTTTTGAACTGCCTAACTTATCCCTAAGAGAATTCTATTAATTCAATGAACTCAATATTATCTAATCATGAATAAAGACAGGATTAAACAACGTACAGACTCCCTGAACAAAAGATTTGTTTAAGCAGCTATTATAATATTTGCAAAACTAGAGGATTTCAGCTAATATGAGCTTTAAGTGACAAGATTATGCTTTTAGGCTACCATTTTGCTATTAGGTGCCTATATATTCTTGATTTTATTTTTCTTCACACTGCATTACAATTGAACTTAATAGTCTTCATTGCTTCTCTTCACTATTTTGCTGTGACTAGGAGTTCTACTATTAATAATGTTAGTGCAGCCGACATTTCGGTGCAACAACATCATGGTAGTAGATTTCCAGAGGAATGCTGTTGCAAAGAGCTATGTTGCTGCAAAGCTAAAGAATGGTGAAAAATGGAATACCCGAAAACATATTTAAGAAAAGGAACCACAGTGAAAGAGGGAATACAACAAGAAGATGGAACACAAGTACTTGGAAGTGCTGCAGAATTCGGAAAGCTTGCGTTGGTTAGATTTTTTGAAACTAAAAAAAAATATATATATATATTGAGTACGTCAGTTACATGTGTTAGCAAGAGTTAAGGTTTCAGCAGATCGAGTAGCAACTGTCGCGGAAAACGAGTGGAAAGATGAGGAGGACAAAGTTATGCCCATAAAACAGTGGCTACAAGAAAGAAGGTTGTTGGAAGTCACTAAAGCATAATATTGTGTGACTTAATAAGTTTTTTAACTTATCATCTAGACTTATTGAGATACTGTATGACCTGTGTGTTATGGGCAGAGATGCAACAACTAAGAGACATATTAACCATATCAGATAGAACAGCCAAGGCAGAAGCACAACTCAAGGTGAGCTTTTCAATTGCCATATGCTATGTGATTCTTGAAACAAACTTAATGCGTTTTCTGCTAATCCGAGAAAAAACTTTTGCTTTAGGATAAGCTAATATTGAGGCTCGAAACACTCGAACAAGACTTGAAGCAAGTGTTTAACATGTATTCTAGTCCAAATGGATACCATGGATCCCCAAAACCTCAAAATACTAGATAGTAACTTGGAAATAGCTAGGTAAAAAAGAGTTTATGGACTTCTCGAAATAAGAATGTTGGCAGCATTGGAAAGGAAAATACTGAAATAAAGGAGAATTACTAACGCGGATGTAAACAACAACGAAATAGTACATGCGTATAAGATCAAGAAACAAGGAGGTGATTAGAAAGAAAAGAAGATTACTGGATGTTGCCAGAGCGTTAACGATGCTATAGTATTAGGTTTTTTGTAAGACAGGCTACAAAAAAAAGTTATCTGTTTAAGGAAGTTTCATGAGCAAGGAGTCAGTTTTGAATACTAAAGATAAAAAAAAATTAAGCTGAAGTATTACCATAAAACAAAACTATCTTAGTCTTTTTCATCTTAAAGTCCTGACACACATTCATCCTATCTAATTCATCTTTTTTTTTTTCTTCAATCTGTTCGATGTTTCCAGATGCTAATGAAGAAGATCGAGACGCTGTCAAAAGACATGGAAGTTGAATCAAGAAAATAAAAAGTAAAGCAACAAGGTCAATATATATTTTCACTGCTTCTCTTCGTCCTCCATTCTCCCTTCATTCTTCTGTTTTGCTCGAATCCTCCAAAACTGTCACCGGATGTGTGTTGAATCCTCCAAAAAGTTATGCATCTTGGAAGATCTGAGAACATCTTATCTTCAGGTAATGCATAAAAAGTGGACCATATTTTCATCATCACATAAAACCTCTCTTCCAAGCTAATAGGACATATTCGATACATCAAATTCGGGTGGTAGTTGAAAAAATGTATTCACTTCATTTAGTTTTGGGACTTGAAAATCAAATTTTGCCTTCTACATATATTGCCTCCCTGTGTATTATATATGTAATATTGTGATTTTAGTTGTGCAGATCTTGCAGACCTTGGATAGTGGTGCCTAAAGACTACTAATTAAGAAATTTTGAAGCTAAATGCAAACACAGCCTAAGGCTATACAACTTCCAAGATGGAGGAGAAACAAAAAATAGCCTGAGGTAGTTCAATTCTTGAATCACCTTAGTTTAAGATCTAAGGTAGATAAGCATTTTATTAGGCATTACCGGTGTTAGTTTTGTTTTGGATATGGCATTGCGTTCTCAGGTGTAAACTTAGGTACTTATGCAGTATATTTTTTGTATCAATATATCTGCAAATGCTTATAATTGTGTATCTTAGCACGGGCCACGCCCCTCTAGTAAAGAAAAGAAGAGGAACTTATCAGATAAGGCATATGGCATCTGAAAGGGACGTAACAACTGCTATTGAGAATTGACCCACCAGCAGCATATACATATATAGTCGAATATTTATGCTTTTGCCACTGCAGATCAATGTGCAATTCGAGTTAAATAGTGGGAGGAATAAGGTAGCTTTTTAAGTTAACAAGTTGACGTAATAAAATGTAAGGACCGCATCAAATCTAACCCTTTAGGGAAAAACAAAAGAAAAGAAAGGAAATAATTTTCCTCCTTACCCAAAAGACGTCAATGTCAATATGAGAAAAAATCACAATAATCACTTTTCTGAATTTTAAATTCTATAAGTGAAACTCCAATGATAATATTATGAAGTTTTATTTGTGAAATTTGAAACTTTAAAGTAGTGATTATTTTTAAGATCTTTTAACACATTTGTTCGTCCAAAGTAATTACATCACTAGCTAAATATACAAAATATACACTGATAATATAATCACCAGCTATTATTCTAGTGGACATCGATGAAATATAAAAATTTCTATTTTCAATTCAAAGAGGAGAAAAGGGTCATTTGCACTGTTGTCCCTATTTTGAGTTGGTCTTTAAATTTTTGTCCCTCTAACAAATAACTTTTTTACGGAGCATAAGTTTAATATCCACATCATAATATCCCACAAGTAACGTCTCGCGTGACTATTTTTCTTAAGAACTTATGCATCACTAGGCATAAATTCGATTGCTAAAGAGCAAAAGTTCAAGATCAGCTAATTTGAAGGTGAATTCGTGCAATTTCATTGATCGAAAAGTAGTCATTGGGTTATTTTGACATGTGAATATGTCATGTTCGTGCCCATGTGTGGCCCAACTTTCTCATGTTGTTTTCCCCTAGTGGAGATTATATTCGTGACAGTTGGGGCTTTCAACTTTCTTATTGTAGAATCAGAAACATTTCCCTTTTGTTATGGTTGCTTCTTCCTTTGAGTATCTCTTCACTTTTGGATTCAAATGATTAGCAGAAAGAGAACATTATCAGCATAACAAGGAAGTGATGTGCTGTATTGATTTTATTAAATCAAGATGTCCATTTATTTCCTCAGTTTCAAATACATATACATCGACTGTAGGGAGCATCTGATAATTTACTAGTGTACGGATTGTTATAATTAACCATAACGTTAAGCTAATATTGTATCACTGAATATAATAATCCATTGTAGCACACTTACGTACAATGTGCATGTGTTATATGTACCCGAACTTCAGCTATATGACTTTGTTAAGATTAACTTCAGACACCGTACGTCTGATGTTGCCCCGAAGTAGGTACATGTGTAAAAAAAAAAAATCAACTTTTTAATTGGAGATTCTAAGATACTCCTTCCTAATTTCTCTCTTGAAATATAAGTTCCCTTCAAAACATTAAGGGGGAAAAAAAGGAAAAAAGGAAATTTCAAACTTCTTTCTTCTTTTTCTTCTTCTCATCCTTCTCCTCTTCCCCACCTAGCTCCTCATCCTCCACCTCCTTCGTCTGTTGGATTGAACGAGGTGAGCACGTATGGTTGGAATTAGATGAAAACATCTGGACGAGATCACAGACAAAATTTTATGAAGATTAAAAGTCATTTGGATTTGTGTCAAAATATCATACCTAAAAACCACATCTATAACATATGTATGTCGCATTATATATCCCTTACATCAATATTTTAGCACATAGATTTTCGTAGATACCACTGCGATATGTGTATATCACATTGTATATCAGATTTTCATGTATATGTATGTATATACATGATATATAGGAGATAAATGGATATATAGTATGATATACACTAATATACATGGATATACACTGGATACAGTGCGATATATATATATATATATATATATATATATATATATATATATAGAGAGAGAGAGAGAGAGAGAGAGAGAGAGAGAGAGAGAGAGAGATGGAATTCTCTTCAATATCGAATTTCAATCTGAAATATTTTACTCAAGTCCGCATCAAATCGTCTCCAAACACTTTATATACTCAAGCTTGTTAAGATGTTCCAAACCAAATCTAGTATCACCCAAGTGAGATAAATACAAGTATGCAGATCGAAAAAATTGCGAATAATAATTTAAAGCTGCCAAAAATTGTCTTCTTTTCCCAACCCTTCACTACCAGCATCTCCCGGTATTTTCTTTAATAATTACTCGTTATAGGTTTTAGAATTGTCGAAGAAAAGAAAAGAAATGGTATAAGTGGTTGATCTCTAGTTCAATGTGTCGTCCAAAAATGTTCAATTATCACACTTCAATGTGACTGATGATCATGTCAGATGCTCTATAGAAGACTAATTATTAAGTTCCCTCAATTATCGAAAATAGCTCATGCTCACACGAAACACAATTTGAATGGCTAATGAAGGTTTTTTTAGAAAATGGACCCGCAACCTTTGTGCATTATTGCTTATGAATCCTTTTTTTCTAGTGGTCAGATACATTTAATGTTACTTTTAAAATTTAAACATGTTTCAGCTTTCTAGTTTGCTACTACTAATTTAGTTTAATAAAACAAGCCTTTCCGACAACTAGCAATTTCAACGTTTGTCATATTGCAACGATGTACTCATGTCAATCAAATCCCCATATTATTTCTGAATAAACATATGAATTTCAAATGTCATAAAAGACTAATTAAGTTCTTGCATATATTTTAGAGCATCGTTAATAAATTAATTTTAACGAAACTTATAAATCTTAATATTACAATTAATGTTCGACTCCTAAAAAGGAATAAAAGAGAAAAAGAATTACTCTCTTGTCTCAATTTATCTTGAACTGTTTCTTTTTAGTCAGTTAAAAAAACAACGACATTTTATTTTATTTTATTAACAATTGAACTTTAAACTTTTAATTTTATCATTAATGAGATGATTTATCGTCATATATATCTATGACTTATTTAGACCACAAATCAAAAGTCTTCATTTCAATTTTATACTCGGTGCTTAGTCAAATATCATCACATAAATTGAAACAAAGAAAATACTATTCTCGAACATTATAAGTGGTTGTACGTTTTAACTATTACAAACATTCTTCAGAATTTCAGCACGTTTATGACCAGCTTCTGTTTTGTTTCATTTAATAATCCTTTGTTTGTTTGATTAATAGCTTATTTTTTATTTTATTTTTTTGTTGCAAAAAGGATAAAACTGAAGGAAAAAAAAAAAAAGGTTACTCAAATATCTCAAATTCACCTACTTCAATTTCCTTGTGCGGCTTCTCTCCTTAGTATTATAAGTACCTATAGTCTCATAAGTAGATAAAGCAAAGAGGTCCTAGAGATTAATATGGCAGAAAAAGTAGTGCATAAATCATGGATAATTCAGTATAATTTACATTCTATTTTAGGAATATTCCTATTGGTCTTTGTTTTTGTGACTTTTTATGTTATAGAGGACAATACTGATGGTGCTAGTATCCTAGTCCAAAATAAGCTTATAAGAAAAGCTTCATCTCCTAAGTGCGATTTGTTTTCTGGGAGTTGGGTTTTTGATAACGTCTCATATCCTCTATATAAAGAACAACAATGTTCTCTCATGGCTGATGACTTTGCTTGTCACAAATTTGGAAGAAAAGACTCAAAATTTCAACATTGGAGATGGCAACCTTATAATTGTGATCTTCCAAGGTACCAAGCTCAAAGAGTTCTTTTTGATTTTCTCTTCCTGTTGTTTTTTGTTTCTTGGACTTTTTTTGTTGAATTAATGTTATTAAAGTGTAGATTTAGTGCCCAAGCATTGTTGGAGAAGCTAAAAGGCAAGAGAATGGTGTATGTTGGGGATTCATTGAACAAGAACCAATGGATGTCTATGGTATGCTTAATTGAATCCTCTGGAATTATATCTCCCAAACCACTCATTTGGAAAGGCAACTTGATCATCTTTGAGGTCAAGGTAAATATGTTTCTCTCTCAATATCAAATATTAGCTAGCCAATTACATCATTTGACTTTGGTCAATTAAGTGGAAAGTAAGCCTTTTTCTTGGTACCGGCTACCTTCCACTAGAATTAGCATCAAACAATAAAAAAGAATTCACCAAGCGATTTTTGTCTCAACTCAAATTTGAGCCATGGTTTCATGTGGTTTTGATCCTATTTCATTAATTGCTAGGCTACATCATTAGGTGCACCAAGCAAGCCTTTTCATTCCATTTTATTAGCATTTGTCTTTGTTTGGTTTTAATGAAATATAATACTACCTGAAGATGGTGTACCTGTGAGAAACAAACCATACCCACAAAATTTGTGAACATCACCTAGTTCAAATGGCAACACCGAGCTTGTTACTCATGTTCTATTTGTTGTATCTGTTTTTCATCAGAGTTTGCTTGAAATGCCTTTGCTAAAATTCCATGATTGTTAAGGTGGTTAATTAATTCAAATAGATAAAATTATTACTCATTCTGTTCCAATTTATGTGGTGGTCATTGGGTGGGCATGGAGTTTAAGAAAAAATAAAAGACTTTAAAATTTGTCATCTAAAACAAGTCATAGACGTGTGATTATAAATAATCTCATTAGGGGTAAAAATGAGATTTTTTTTTTCTAAGGTATGACCTTTTTGGGACAAATTGAAAAGGAAAACGGAGGTGGATTCGAAGTTTATGGAATCCTACGACTACCTCAAATTAATACTAATATATAATAATAACTGGATTCACAATCAAATATTTATAAATTCAGTAGACTTTTGAATATATATGCAGGATCTGGGCAAAAGCTTTTGGGTTCACTTGAGCCGAAATGAGGCCTTAGATCCGCCCTGAAGAATAATATACTGTATAAATTGGGAGGGAGGGAATAGTTAATATCAACTAGCTAAATTTTTCTTCCTTTAAGAGGATATTTATTCTGTACTAACGCTATTTTTTTTTTTTCATTTTCTAAATATGATCAAGGAATACAATGCAACAATTGAAATCTACTGGTCACCAATGCTAGTAGAATCTAATTGTGATGATCCATGGAATCACCGTATCCGGGATCGAATCATCAGAATTGAGGCCATTGAAAAACATGCTAGGCATTGGAATGATGCAGACATTCTCATCTTTGATTCTTACACCTGGTGGCATGAGCACCAAATGACACTTCTGTAAGTTTATTCCGCCAAAATAAGTGCTCCATCTGAATTCATATTTTGGATTTAAGTTGTATACACCGGCAGTGTAAAGATCTCTTACATCAAGTGTAGTTTTACATGTGCTAGCAAGTAATTACCTTTTTTATGATGTTGACTTGTAACTTGTAAGTGACAACATGGTGTAAATATTTTTGATACTGTCTCATCATTCCATGCCAATTTACGCAGATGGGGATCTTTTAATAGTTCTGATGCAATCTACAAGAAGGTTGGCATGAAGCTGCGCCGCTATGAGATGGTCTTAAGAACATGGTCGGATTGGTTGGAAGTTCAAATTGACAGAAAAAGGACAAGATTGTTCTTCATGAGCCTCTCTCCTTCTCACAAAAAGTATGATTATGACTATGTTGTTTGTCTACATAAAAATCAGTTCCATTATAAAAGATTGATTGATTCATTTATTTATTTATTTATTTATTTATTTTTGTAATATGCAGTGCTGTAGATTGGGGCATGGGAAATGATCAAACTTGCCATGATGAAATAGAACCAATATCAAGGAAACAGTATTGGGGAAGTGAAAATGATAAAAAGATGATGGAAATAGCAGAGGCCTCTGTAAATGGGCTGAAGAGAAGTGGATTAGATATACAATATATCAACATAACACAACTATCAGATTATAGAAAAGATGCACATCCATCAATTTACAAGAAGAATTGGGTTGCTCCGACAAAAGAGCAACTGGTAAATCCAAGGAGTAATGATGATTGTGTACATTGGTGCCTTCCTGGTGTGCCTGATGTTTGGAATCAGATTCTTTATGCCTATATCATGGACTCTCAAGAGAATTAAAGGAACAGAGATGTTGAGTTATGTGATGTTTTGATGAAGATAAATAAAATAGACTAGTTGTTAAATTAATTTTGAAATCCAAAGATATGGAAACTGTGTATTCAAATTGTTTTGTGTAAAACAAATAATTCTTCTCCGTGAAAAATAGCAAAATATAAATTAATTGATTTTTCAGAGATAGTGATGTGCTTCAATTGTTAATCTTGGTATAATTTTCGTGTGGTCGTCATCAGTGTCGGTAAGAATATTTCTCTGGCCCCGACCAGCCAAGGTAAAAATTCCGCCTCTGAAAAACTTTGGCACATAGAGACTTATAAGATGGTTGAGAGAATACGGAAGACTGACAAGATTGCAGAAAAATCGATAGCAACCAAATATCCTCCAAATAACCGGGCCAACCTATGCTAAACACACCTTGTATCGGTGGCAAATTTTGAAAATCACTTCATCTATGCACTGTTTAAACCCTAGAGTAAAGGGATAAGTATAAACGAAGGAGCCCGGTCTTTGGCTAGTGATTCTTTCATGCTCACTCGAGCCTCCATCCGGATATCCTTCTTCTCCCGGTTGCATTCCTTCCAAACCTTCGGTATGTGCTCTAGCCAGATCACAGATGGATACTCACTCACCAGTATATTACACTCGCCAGCCAGTGGCGGACCCAGGTTTTATACAAGTGGGTTCAATTAATGAATAGGGATCAACGATAGATATCTAATAATGTAATCAACGTCGAGCATAACAAGCTAGATTTGTCCGTTGCTCTTTTATTTGTTCTTTTTTATTAATAATGTAACCTTAAAATAAAGTTATTTTAAACTCCACTCTTTTTTATATAACAAAGTTGAGATTTTTTTTTTTTTGAAAAAAATCAGAAAAAATATTTACATTTATTATTTAAAATATTATTAGCTCTATGTAATTAGAAAAATCATTTATAATTATAAATTTTATTTACTAACAAAAGAACAATACCAATAAGTTTTAAACTAAACAAAAATAATAAAAAATTAACTAAATTAAAATAAATTAACAAACTATATATAGTTTCAAAAAATATAGTTTTATGTTGTAGCAAAAAACTATGAAACAGAGTACCAAAATTCAATTTGTAAAAATTTTAATGTTTGTTTAAACTAAAATAGATTTTAGAATATTATTATTAGTGAATTTGAGTAAGAAATCAAAATATAAAAGATGAAATAGAATAAAGAAAGACAATATAAAAGTAATGAATTTTATTAGCTAGCAGTTGACTAGCATTAATTGACTATGATTTGGTCTAACGGTCAATTATTTTGTTTCTTTCCGTAAAATTGTTGGCCAATTGCCTTGCCTTACATGGAGTAAGGACCCAAAAAAGCAAAAAGTAGTCTGTGCAACGTTATGAAGGAAATCGATCCCGCGTCGTAACTACAAATTTGAACCCACTTGACCATCGCTCCATACCCAAGCTTTGTGTCAAGTGGATTCAATTTCTTCTATATAACCAAATTTAATAATAATTTTCCTTATATAAACAGTAAATTCCGGACGAAGTGGGTTCAATTGAATCCACTTGACACCACGTGGGTTCGCCCATGTCGCCAGCCTTGTTCTCTAACTGAAAACCGGAAGTTTTCTGTCCTTGGAACGATTTTGACTGTCGAAGGTGGGCGTTGCTCATTGTTGCCCTTCTTTTTCTCTTGGTTAAAAGAGGAGACTCTTAGATGAAAGCGTCCTCTTCCATGATGGGTATCATCGGAGGAGAAGAAGTAGTGGTGGTGGTGTCGCCAACAATGACAAGTAGGTTAAGTGAGGAAGGATTCATTCTCTTCATGAAGAAAAGAAGAACGTTGAAGGTGTTAATAATTTGTATCTGGAAAAACAAACTTAAACAGAATCTGGAAAAACTTTAGAAAGTAAAAACAGAAACTGAAAAATAAGAATAGTATCTGAAAATATATTTAAGAATCAAATCGAGCCCACTGAATGCACAGTGTGTTCTTAAGGTTATTCCCCTCAATGTATCCGAAGTTGTTGTGGAATATATCCTCAGAGGATAGAACGATTTACTCACCGATGTATCGGTACAGAAAACTCCAGTGAACTGCTAACCACTTGACGATAGTAAAGCACACAGAAAGTTAAAAGAGTGCAAGAAGTTTAGAAAGTCAGAAAATTCGTAAGGAAAGAGAACGGGTTAGGTGCGCCGATCTGGGTCATAAATGGGGTCATGATTCCAAAAAGATTATCAATCAATCATTTTACCAAAGCCAAAGCCGAGCCGAGCCGAGCGAGTGGCGACGACGGCACGATGCTTGCCTTCCTCTCAACCCTTTAGTAACTAGAAGGAATGCTTGTATATTTAAGTACAAGGACTTTTCTTTTCACTACCTATGTGGGAGAAATGCTTCTTTCATAAAGCAAAAGGGAACAATTCATTTTCCCTCGACATTTCTTCCCTCCATTTCCCATTCAACCAATCATTAAAACCCAAAAATCCCCCACATGAATGGGGAATGACTATAAGACAAAGGAATGTACGGACAAGTGTGTGATTTGCAAGTAAAGATTAATTGCATCTGGATAAGTAGGTTTCTCTTTGAACTTTCCATAGTGAACTTATATCGGATATACTAAGTCAATCGGCAAATGTGATATCTTTGAACCGTTGAGCTCTGTCATATACCTAGATAACATAAGTCACACAATTAACCCTCAACTAGCTATGGTTCTCATGGCTGTGTTCGTTTCAGTCATGAACACCGCCTGGTTTCATAAGTGCATAGAGAATGGGCCTTTACTATACTTCTCCTTGAAGCATCTTACACTTTACACTCATATAGGTGATTTCTGAACATGTAATTCTATAGATACACTATGTGGTCATATCTTTCCAAACTTAGAAACCATTAAAAAAATTTAATGCTTTATTAACTCATTAAAAAGCCTTAACGTTTTATCTTTGTTTCTAAACATTATCTTCATCATGAGAATGAGTTGAGTTAATTGACAATGTTTAACCGTCATTCATAACTTTATTTTATCTCCTTGATCCTAGATCTTGGGATCTCCAGTCTACTAGGTAGAGTGACCGCCATGATGACTTATCTTAGGCCTTAACCCCATTCCTTTTGATGATCTTTCAACTAAATCTTTAGATATGCCTTTTGTAAGCGGATTTGACATGTTATCTCTTGACTTTACATAGTCAACAGTGATAACACCACTAGAGAGTAGTTGTCTAACGGTATTGTGTCTCTGCCGTATGTGACGAAATTTCCCGTTATACATAATGCTCCCTGCCCTACCTATTGTCGTTTGGCTATCGCAATGTATACATATAGGTGCCAAAGGTTTGGGCCAAAATGGAATATCTTCCAAAAAATTCTGGAACCATTCAGCTGCTTCACCAGCCTTATTTAAAGCTATAAATTCAGATTCCATTATAGAGCGGGTGATACATCTCTGTTTGGATGATTTCCAAGACGCTGCTCCTCCACTAATGGTGAAAACATATTCACTTGTGGATTTAACTTCAGATGATCCAGTGATTCAATTTGCATCACTATATCCCTCAATTACAACAGGATATTTATTATAATGCAAGGCATAGTTTTGGGTGTGTTTAAAATACCCCAGAACTCGTTCCATTTCCATCCAATAAGTTTGATTAGGTTTGCTTGTGAACCGACTAAGATTACTAATAGCACAAGCTATATCTGGTCGTGTACAATTCATGATATACATAAAACTTTTCAAAACTCGTGCATAGTCCCATTGCGAATCACTTTCACCTTCATTCTTTTGAAGTGCAAAACTTACATTAATTGGAGTCTTTGCAACATTGAAATTCAAATACTTGAACTTGTCAAGTACCATTTCGATATAATGAGACTGTGATGCTAGACCTTGTGGAGTTTTATGAATCCTAATTCCTAAGATCAAATCAGTAACTCCTAAGTCTTTCATGTAAAATTTGCTAGCAAGCATACGCTTAGTAGCATTTACGTTGACAATATCTTTATTCATTATCAACATGCCATCAACATATAAACAAACAATGACTTCATGAGTTGGAGTGTTTTTAATGTAAACATATGTGTTGCACTCATTGATCTTAAATCCATTTACCAACCATGTTTGGTCAAATTTTACATGTCATTTTTTGGGTGCTTGTTTTAGTCCATAAAGCAACTTAACAAGTTTGCACACTTTTCTCTCTTTACCAGGAACCACGAAACCTTCAGGTTGTTCCATGTAAATTTCTTCCTCCAAGTCTCTATTTAAGAAAGCTGCCTTAATATCCATTTGATGAATTTGAAGACCATATACTGCCGCTAGTGCTATTAACACCTGAATGGATGTTATCCTTGTCACCGGCGAGTATGTATCAAAATAATCAAGACTTTCTTTTTGTCTATAGCCTTTAACAACAAGTCTTGCCTTATATTTGTCAATAGTGATATCAACTTTCATTTTCCTTTTAAAAATCCCTTTTGAACCTAAAGGTTTATTTCCGGGAGGAAGATCAACCAATTCCTATTTGTTCAAGATTGATTCAATCTCACTATTGACTGACTCTTTCCAAAATGGTGAATCTGAAGAAGACATGGCTTCTTTAAATGTTTGAGGCTCATTTTTCTAGCAAAAACATCAAAAAATCTGGTCCAAAGGAAGTAGATGTATTTTAGAGTTTGCTACGCCTTGGATATTCTTTACTTGGTGTAATTTTCTTTGGATTGTCCCGTGGTCGTTTAGATCTTTCGTTGGACGACTCACATTCCTGTTTATACAGATAAATATTTTTAAAGAATTCAGCATTATCTGATTCAATTACTATTAACATAGATGTCGAGATTTTTGGACTTGTGAACCAGAAATCGACATGCTTTGTTGTTGGTAGCATATCCAATGAAAACACAGTCCATAGTTTTGGGTCCTATTTTAATATTTTTGGGTATAGGAACTTGGACTTTAGCTAAGCACTCCCACACTTTGAAATATTTCAAGTTGGATTTTCTTCGTTTCCATTTTTCATATGGAATAGATTGTGTTTTGTTTTGGGGCACTCTGTTGAGTATTTGGTTAGCTGTAAGGATAGCTTCCCCCCATAAGTTCTGCGATAAACCGGAACTTATAAATAAAGCATTCATCATTTTCTTTAATGTTCGGTTTTTCCTTTCTACAATTCCATTGGATTGTGGTGTGTAAGGGGCAGTAGTTTGATAGATAATCATATTCTAAACGTATCTCTGCAAAAGGAGATTCATACTCTCCACCCCTATCACTTCTTCTCATTTTTATCTTTTTATTCAATTGATTTTCAACTTCACTTTTGTATTGCTTAAATGCTTCAATTGCTTCATCCTTACTATTAAGCAAATAAACATAGCAATATCGAGTGCAATTGTCAATAAAAGTTATGAAATACTTTTTCCCACCCCGAGATGGTATTGACTTCATATCACAAATATCTGTATAAATTAAATCTAAAGGATTGAAATTCCCCTCAATAGACTTATAAGGACAACTTAGATTCAACACATGTTTGACATTTTAATTTATTACACTTGAATTTAGGCAATATTTCTAAATTAATTAATTTCCACAAGGTTTTGTGATTGACATGTCCTAAACGAACATGCCATAAATCATTTGACTTCAATAAATAAGACGAAGCTAGAACTTTATTAATACTATCAACAACCATTACATTAAGTTTGAAAAGGCCCTCTGTGAGGTAACCCTTTCTCACATACATATCGTTTTTGCTAATAACAGTCTTATCAGACACAAAAACACATTTAAAACCATTCTTGACTAACAGTGAAGTTGAAACTAAATTCTTCCTAATTGTAGGAACATGAAGCACGTTTTTTAGCGTCAACACCTTGCCGGACTCCATCTTTAGGAATATTTTCTCATATCCTTCAACTTTAGTTGTTGCAGTAGTTCCCATGGAAAGCTCCTCTTTGGGTCCTGCTGAAGCATGCGAAGCAAATATTTCTTTAACAACACAAACATGTCTAGTGGCGTCAGAGTCAATCCACCACAACTTTGGGTTCCCAACTAAGTTGCATTCCGTGAGCATAGCATATAGATCATCAATTTCATCATCTTTTCCCATCATGTTTCCCTGATCTTTTTTCTTATTTTTCTTAGGGGCCCCATAATCTAGAGCCTTATGTCTTGCTTTTCCACAATTATAGCAGTTGCCTTTGAATTTTTTCTTGTTTTGTTCCTTCCTCTGTCTTGAAGGCTTCTTCCTTTTCTTATTCTTTGGAGCAGCTTCCTCAACGATGTTTGCTCCCATAATCGTTGAATTTCCATGTGACTTCCTTTCGGCCGCTTTATTATCCCCCTCGATCTTCAACCGAATCACCAGATCTTCCAACGACATTTCCCTGCACTTGTGTTTGAGATAGTTTTTGACGTCTCTCAACGAAGGAGGAAACTTCTCAATTACAGCAGCCACTTGAAATGCCTCATCAAGTACCATACCTTTAGTAAAAGGTAATGGATAAGAACTTAAGGGTTCTTGAACTTGGGTTCCAACAGTCTTACTGTCCACCATTTTATAGTCTAGAAACTTGCCAACCACATTTTTTTTTCAAGTAGGCATCTTCGGTTTTATACTTCTTTTCAAGTGCGATCCACAATTCCTTTGAACTCTTAGCAAAACTGTAGACGTTGTATAAATCGTCCTCTAAAGCACTAAGGATGTAACCTTTGCACATGAAATCCAAATGCTTCCAAGCCTCAACAACCATGAAGCGCTGATTTTCAGACATTCCTTCTTCAGGAATAGAAGGGTCTTCATTTGTGAACTTCTACATACCAAGAGTGGTCAACCAAACGAACATTCTTTGCTGCCAACCTTTGAAGTTAATTCCAGAAAATTTTCTTGGTTTTTCTGCCAGTTCCATGGCATGTACAGTAGTTGAACGGCTTGACGAGGCAACTTTCGTCGTCGCCACGGTTGCCGCTGCAACAGTCGCCGCAGCATCAGTCTCCATTGGAGTAGAGGCATGAACATCCTTTTTGTTATACCCCATTTTAATCGGGTCAAAATGGAGTATAATATATTGGTGATTCCTAATTATTTAATTTAAGGAGTCGCCACCTAATTATTCTAACGGTGAATTAGGACACCTATTTTAACTAAGTAAATGCTATAAGGTTAACTCCGATTAATAGTCTACTTAACATAATGATTCTAGGTAAGGGTTCTTAGTTATCCTAAAGGGAAGGGATAAGGCATCCTTTAAGATCCGCTTAAGTACGGTTAACCGGTCAAACTTAGGTTAATTAATTAAGACTAAAACAAATACAAATATAGCATTTTAAACATTTAAGAAAATAGCTTGTAAATATTATCAAGCTTACAAATGGAAAATATAAGAATGCTATTTAAATGAAATAAGATAGTAATTTGTAGAAAATACTTTAGTTATAAGTTAAACTAAAGAAAGCGTGGGATCATGCAACGTTTTTATAAACATTCGAAATAATTCAATGGCTAGGTATCAATTGATTTTAACGACTTAGAAATATATTGAGTGACCAGATAAGATAGATAAATAGCTAATGTAAATTTGAAAATAACTTTATAAGCACTCTTTTCTTGGTTAATTTAGGCACTTGGCGAAAATGAAGGCTTCGAAACATTGAAAACTTGTTTTTTCTTTCAAAGATGCGCTAAAATACTTCGTGAAATGAATTAAAATATTTCCATTATTATACCGAAATAACGTCCCAATTAACTTATCCGATTAAAAGCTCTCTCAGAGTCATAAAATGAACCAAAATATTTTCGTTATTATACCGAAATAACATCCCAATTAGCCCACTAAATTAGGTGTTCTAAAATAGTCAAATAATCACACATAAGAACATAAACAAATTAAGCAAAACATAAGATGTGCTTTAAATGTAGCAGCCTTTCTTGTCTTCTCCCCTCTTCATATTAATTCAACCCTGATTGTTTTCCGAGGGGAGAAAGAGAGACCCGAATAGAGAGATTTCATCTCGATCGTCACTGGAATTTCTTTTGGCCGAGTTTAGTGAACTAGAAACACAAAGTGGAACAATGAAGTCGTTTCGATCTAGTGGCGAAATCGAGTCTCATTTGAGACTCCTCGTAACTCCGGATGTCATGCAAAAGAAGAAAAGAAAAAAAAAGAATTAGAGCGGTGATACCAACATAATAGAGCAGTTTCAATATTCAAGACAAACAAGTGACTTATGTATACATTATGTATATTTGAGTATGTTTCGTGTATACACATTCATAAAGATACTTAGAAGGTTAATATTGGAAATCTTTTGCCCCTGTCTTCCCGATGTTGCACAAGTTCCAAGGGATTTCCACGAATCCCAGGCATGGCTAACACCGGGGAGGGTTCAAGCTTAATCCATAATGACCAACTAATCTCCCCATAAATGTACTAACTAAAGCGTACTCTAGATATACATATATAAACATAATCAAACACAGTATACTTGCAATGCACAAACATATAAGAATTTAAATAGACACAGAATCACCACGACATTCATGAAATTTCCTATGGCATATTAATGGAATGAAATAGACTTCAGTTTAGGCCAAATATCAGTGTGAAACTTAACACACAAGAGGTTCAATTGCACAAAAGAAGTTCTTATTTCTCATGCCACCAGCCCAAACAAAGTTAGTTTACAGATGACGAAAACATATTTCAAGATAGTCCTCTCTTCAACTAGACATTAGCTTATCCAAATAACTGCCTTAAGCTAATCAAATCGACAATTTTAGCAGCTATTAACTTCTCAGCACAGTGATAATCCTTAGAGGAAAACATGCTAGTCCATTACTAGAATCCCTTAACAGAATGGTGAGAGAAGAAGGGAAGTGCTACTGATCTTTAGTTTGTAACAGCGACAAGGTTAGGCAGCACAAAGTTTTCATTTAATCAAGGGAACAGAACTAAAGATTAGTCTTTTAAGTGTACAAAAGGGAAAAGAAAGGCATTTAACAAAAGTCTTTTGAAGATCAGCTTCATATCCTCAGTTCAAAAAATCAGGGACCAAGTTTTAATACTTTTGAATTTTAATGAACTAATCTCCTCAAAGTTGATGTTTTAATTATAAGAGAAAAAGGTACTTTGCTCTTAGGCCTACATGAAGTTTTAAATCAAATAGTTGGCTGATATTTTAGAGAAGCTGAGCACATCACAAAAGGACAGAAACCAGTAGCTAAACATATTAATATCTGAACAGATACATATCCTGAGCTAATCCCACAATTCAACAGAATAAGGAAGCATTTAAGGACCCTTAACACTTTCGTAGACTTCAAGGACTTAGTTGCATCTTCGAAAAGGGAAAAGCAAAACAATCCTTAAGGAATTCAAGTAGAACCAGAGGCTTAATTCTATGTAGACCTAATGTTCCCTAAATAATGAAAGCTATTGACCATAACAGGATGCCTAGAACATTTTATTTCTAATACTCAAGCTTTAAAGGGTTAAATAAGCAATTCTAAACCTTATGCATTTTCTTATTCAATATGACTCAGCTAGGGTTGACAGAAGAGCAGATAACTAAGATAGAACATTTTGAAATCTTAGAAGAGAGAAATTAACAGAGGTACTTAAAAGGATCATCCTTTGTTAGAGAATTTCTTTTACTCATGCTCCAGTCAAGAAGTAAACCAGTTCAATGATTGATTAGTTTGACAGTACAGGTCTTTAAAAGCTCTGATTCATGTTTAACATGTAACTATCAATTAATCTTTCCTCAATCCAGAATCCAAAAGAGAGTAGCAAGGTTATTGAAAACAGCATACTTAAGTTGGAAACAATACTAAAGTAAATTCTTAAAAAAAAAAAGGAAAAGGAAGAGGGCGACTTATTGATTGAAACAGAACAAGATGTAGGAATAAGATAATAACATGCATTCAGTCCTACAAATTTGAGTTAAAACAAGCCAAACCAGATCCTGAAGTTATACATTAACACAGCCTTATTCATGATTCTTTAGGTAAACAAAACAAAGTGTGTAAGTGCCTTATTTTCATGACCCAAGCAGAAAATTAAATGTCTCAACCCAAACTCTAATATATGATATTGAAACTAAACCAAACTAACCTGATTACCACATTTCTCATAGAACAGAACTGAAACCAAAGATGAAAAGGGAAGGAAATCTAAACTGGGCATTAGGGAACAAAGGGGAAACACACTCATATAAACATTGCCTCTTCCTTATATAACTAAATCAGGCAACTAACCACACCACAAGCTACAGACCAAGATTTACTGATTCTAATTAAGCGAATGACCATTACAAATTAAACTAGTAACAAGTACACCATATGAGGGACACTTAGACTTCATAAAAACATACATAGCCAACTGACACACACTGAACCTACTACAAAATAATTGTAATTAAGTTTAATCTGATTGGCCAACTTAAACTCAACTACTACATGCTAACATAGATGAATAAACTAAGACAGAACTAACCTATATGCTAACACACATTAAGACTAAACTAACCAACTAATTTATATGTTGAACATATATGAAACTACACAAACCTAATCTAAGCAGAAACATGCATAACACCTATTAACACTAACAACTATTAGACTAACCTAACAGCTAACTAACAAACATATAAAGCACATAAACACATAAAACAAACAGGAAAGTACTTAAATTACTGATAAATAAATAAAAGGAGAGAGGTTTACCGACCTTTTTCGGGTGCAGCGAACAGGGTGCGGGGGTCTTAAATCTATGCTCGAACACCGACAACAGCGAGCTTCTACACCCTTCGATTCGAAACCTCGGGTGAGATCGAAAATAAACGCAAGGCCTTTGTAACAGAACAATATTAAGAGTAGTTTTTAAGAATGTTTTTTCGACCAAAAAAGAACTCCTCCAAATGACTAAAGAGGCGAGTATTTATAGCAGAATTTCTAGGGTTTGCTGGGGGTCAAAAATTTGGGCGAGATTCTTGGTCAAATCTCCATTCAAATCCAAACGTTAGGATGTTTTGCATGACATCAGATCAGAAAAAAAAAAAAAAAAGCAAGAAGATGAAATCCATTAGAGCTCTTCGTACTAAAAAGGGTGAAAGAAGAAATGATAAAGAAAGTCAAATTTGAACGCACCAATTAGGATTAAAGCTTGGCCACGAGGTGTTCAGGGTCTTGCCCGAAGTGGTGAGACCTCTACTGAGTTTTCGGTTGAGCTCTTGGAGCTTACTGTGAATGGCCATGAGAGAGAGAAAGAGGGAGCGGCTGAAGAGGAATCCCGAGTCGTTAGGTTTTAGGAAAAGAGATATGGGCCGGGTCGGGTAGGTTTAAACGGGTGTGGGCTGATTATAATGGACTGGTCTGAAAAACATTTGGTTGATTGGGCTCGAATTTGGGGCTCTCCATTGGGCTGATGTGAGGCCTTCTTGGGCTGAAAAATGTTTTCTTCTTATACTACTTTGGGCCTCTAAATTTAAATAAAAGACCTTCTTCAATTAATTATATATTAACGTGTGCTAAAACATTATTTACTATAAAATATATTTATTACTACTCAAATAAAATTATACGATATCATGAAAGCCGTGCGATAATATTTTAAAGTTTAACAGTAAGTAAATGCTATTGTTTAATTGCATAAAAATGAATGCGAAGCGTAAGATGTTAAAAGCGATCATGGCGATTGCAATAATAATAATAATAATAATAATAATAATAATAATAATAATAATAATAATAATAATAATAATAATAATAATAATAATGATAATGATAATGATAATGATAATGATAATGATAATGATAATGATAATAGTAGTAGTAATAACGGTAATAAAAAAATGATAATAGCTAATGACTACAGTAGGATAATGAAACGATGATATTAATAAAAAGATAATAATTGTAGTAAAGTATAAATAATTATTTCTTAAGTTGCCAAAAATATTAGAAGCGCAAATAAATATTTTGAAAGAAAGGCGGGACAAAATTGGGTGTCAACACTTTTCTATTGCTATTTTTCCTTATCTTTGTCAACAGTTGACAAAAAATTTAATTAATGGAAAACAAACACGGAACAGTAAACAGTGAAGATATATACGTTCAAATTGTTTCACAATATGTTTCACAAATAAACGATGAAGTTTTTATGTTCTTCATATCGTTGTACGGTTATGAACTTTAATAATCCAACAAAGTTTTTATGTTCTTCAAGTTGGACTAGAAAAAATCTAACGAAGTAGAAAACCTGAAGGTTTTAGTCTTCAGAAACAGAATACAGATTAATATATATGTAAAATAATTTCCTTAAGATTGTTAATAATATATATCTGGAAAAACAAACTTAAACAAAATCTGGAAAAACTTTAGAAAGTGAAAAACATAAACTGAAAAATAAGAACAGTATTTGAAAATATATTTAAGAATCAAACTGAGCCCACTGAATGCACAATGTTGACACCTAATTTTTAACCTGCTATAATTTATTTTAATTACCCAGAATCCTTGAATAATACATAGAGTGAAATATGTATTTTCAAAAGTCAAAATGATTTTATAAAATTATTTAGATAACATTTTACCATTCCTATTTGGTAAAATAATTTCTATAATGTTATAAAGCATTTGGAAATTAATTTACATATTTTTAAAATTATGATAATTTTTCTAAATTTAACCAAGAAAAAATAAAATAATTTACAACGATTATTTATTTAATTGTTTAAATTGTTAAATTGTCAGTTAGTAAGTATTTTACCCTGTTTAGCTCAAGGAATCTGATCAATAAGTAAATTAATCCTTTTTACCCCTCAATTCTTAATTTTGCATGCCCAACGTGCATTTGTGCAATTTATAAGAGTTAATCATAATTAATTAAAGTGTTTAATTCTGGTTAATTCCATAAATTATTCAATTGTTGGCTAATTGTGGATTTAATTGAAATAACTAATTTGCATGGCCTAAAGTTGATTAAGGTCATTATTGCAGTACTAGCCTTTAATGGTTTTGGGTTGAGTTTAAATCCGGCCTTAATTAAAATAACCAATTTTATGGTTTAAAGTCAATTAAGGCTATATTTGCAACTTAAATCCATTAGCACATTAATCGTGTTTCTTTATTTTGGTTAATTGGTTAATTAAGTCATATTTGGCCATTAGTTAAAGAATTTTTTTTATTTGTTATAATTTTGGCCATTTAAGTTTTGTCGCATACACACACATATACATGGATATACACGTCTATACATGTATACCATGTATATATGTGTGTGTATATATATACAAATGGGCTGCCCCTTTATTCCCTTTCAGAATTGGCTGAGTCTAGCCCAAAATAGGGCTAGACTCGGCCCTATCGGCAATATACATACTCCCTCCTTCAACCAAATGAACCCCTTAAGGGGTCATTTATTTTTTTACCAAGGGTTCCTTGTGAAGCCCAAGCCGTCACTAGGCGATTCTCTCTCTTTGGTCATGCAAACTTGAAAATGGTAAAATTTCAGAGTATGGTAGGCTCTTCTCAGTCATGGTATGCCGATTTCGGGCAAATGATTAATTGTTTTGCGCTCTCTCCACCATATCGCAGTCAAACAGGGTATTACCTTCCCCTTTTCTTTATTTCTTGCTTTTTATGGTCAAAGGAGTACAAATCCCTGTCTCGACTCGTTTGAATCCCTCAATCTTGATTGGCTGATAAAGAACCCATTGGATTACCTCATTTTGGGTCAGATCTGGCCGTTAAATACGTGTTTGGTTTAATCTCAACCTTTGATTGTTGTGAGGATATGCCGATTCTCAGAATTAGAAGTTATCCCACATCGAAATCAAATTAGGGTTTGGGGTTTGGGAATTTCTATTTAAAGGACCCTATTCTCCGTTATTTGGAGAAGTTTGAGCATATTGAAAATTCCAGATACTCATAGAACTTGAAATACCTAAGATTTCAAAATATTTAAGATCTTTAACTTTTCTGAGTTAAGTAAAATTTTAAAAGCTTATTTTCTCTTGTTTTCTGGGTCCGTGTGTGGCTAGGTACGGGGATTGAGGAACGAAGGAATCATCCAAGTTCATTCTCGATCAAGGTTGTGCCTAGAAAAGGTAATATTCTATCTTTTTTTTTTTTTTTTTTTTGCTTAATCATATGTTAGTCATTATATGCTTAGTTATTCATCCTGTTTTGCTTAGTTTGATATTGTAGTTAGTTAGTGTAAGGCTGTGTAGGGTCATGTATTAGCTAGATGTTCATTATTATGATGTGTTTAGTTTGTTTAGACTATTTTGCTTAGTTTAATGTTATCGTTAGTATAAAATCATGTATCCGATAGATGTTTACTACACAAGTGTAATTAGAAGTGTGTTAAATGGCCCTTAGGTTAGATAATACATGCTTAAGACATCTTTGTTAATAGTGTTGGTTGATGTGGTCTCTATGTGATAAAGGATGATTTATGTTGGGATTGTTGGTTTGTTTTAAAAGCTAAGAGAATATCCTATACATATGTATGCTTTGAACCATGATTAAGTTGTTTAAATCCCATGTTATCTAAGTCATAATATCTTGAATAAGTAATACCATGTCTAGACCTAAAACTGTTACGTTCCATATATCCTTTTGTTGATTAATTAGAGAATGTGGGAACTTGTCTAGCCTCTGTGTAGTTTCATGTTTGGTTTGGTTTAGTTTATTTGTCTTTGACCACTTTTCTAAGGATATAATAGAGAAGGTTTCAAAACTGGTTGGTCTGTGTTTATTGGAGTTTCATGAAACTATAATGAGTTTTCACTATTCTAAAAGTTGCTATAGTATGATATGGTGTCTAAATTGTTGAGGGTCTATATTTTTAAATCAACATTAGAAGCTAATGATCATGTACATTTCCATTATGCATTAAGAGTTGTTTCCTTTGTGTTATCGTTGAAACTTTACTGCTAAAAAGATTTAACTAAATAGTGAATTGGACTTTAATCCATGACCTACTTTATTTTTCACTCTTTGCTTGGACACTGTTAAATTGAGTACATTATTTTAACTAGGTCAGTTTGGTTCCCATGTTTGGTCATATGTTTGTGTTTATTTTAAAAAAGGGAGGAAGTTTAAGTTCGTAATCTCATCTAGGAGGTTTTTTGTGAACTATCTACACACTTATGTTGTTGCCAGATTTTAAAGAAAGGTTGGTCCTATTTTTTTTTATTTTTTTTTATGATCTTAAGTCCTATTTTGTACTTGTTTTAGTCACGGTTTACTATTGAAATTGTCACAATAGTTGGAGTCCTGCATGCGATAATATGAAAGCTTAAGTAGTCAACTAATCACTAGTTAAAATTTAAAGGGATCAATCCAGTACACTATTTTGAATTTGATCTAAGTCAAATATTTTCACATTATGTGGTCTGTTGATATATACAAGTAAATGTGTAGGTCAATGGATACTTGTTCTTGCTTAAACTTTATCCTAAACAGCTGGCCTAGCATTAGTATATAACTGTATTATAAGGAATAGGCCACCTAGTATACACAGTCATCTATTAAAAAAATGTGGGAATTCTATCATGATTAAAGAGTCCTGGCTGATGTTTGTGACTATGATTGAGTAGTTATCCTCTTCTCCGTAAAACTCTTGGTTTACCTTTACTTGGGAATCTATATAAAATGGATATACTAAGTGGAGAATGATAGCAACCCTTTTTATTGTAGGTGTGATGCCCCTAATTGAATATGCAAGGGATATACCTAGTGCATACTGGTTATGTGCCGTTGCTATATGCTTTGGTGTATGGGAACTAGTATATTTGGTATAGGTGTTGTATACACCCCCCCCAATTTTAGTCTTAGAACTAATAGTTATACACTGAAAATTTGCTTAGACTTGCCCCTTAATTTTCCATGTTTTGGGTCTGACATCTTATTCATCCTGGCCAAGTTGTGTTTGGGCTTGTTACATTTTATGTAATTACCTGGTCAGTACATTAAGCATGAAAATACATGTGAAACATGTTTAATTTTTTTCTTTATAATTACCCGCTTAGTGTTCTTATTTATTTAGTGGTTAAGCCTAGGTACTCTCTAACCCTTACCTTCTTTTTTCCCTTTGTGTTGCATGGGATTTCTGCTCTGGTTGTTTCTTACTTGCATAAGCCTGTTGGGCCTGAGCCCAACCATTTTCCTTGACCGAGTCCGAAAACAAGAAGAAAGGGAAGCTAACATTATTGAAGGCCCCATCCATGGGTAAAAATGGATGCTAGTGGGCTTCGGTAGGCCCACCAGCTCAATTTTCATCCTTTCTCCCTTACTTTTACATTTATATGTCATATGTGTATGTAATTGTAAACACTTGAAAAAATATTGAAAGCCTTATGTATGTGTAGGACTTAGGAAAATACTTAGTATTTTAGGAAGACGCTCAAAAACACTTTCAAATTCGGGTAAACCTCAATCTGGTATGATAATCGACACTTGACTCATTTTCTAAAAAATTAAAACTCTTTGGACATGTTTTAACCTGAATCATTTTCAAAAAAAAAAAAAAAAAAAAGGGGGGGGGGGGGGGGGTGTTAATCTCTAACACATGCATGAAATTGGTATTTAAACCTCTTATTAAGTTTTCCCTTTCAAAGTTTTAAAACTGGTTTGAGGGCGTGATTACTATGAGACTAATTTGTATTTTTGGGCCTTCTACCCTTTGTGAAAATCTAGAAACGAAAATACAAGAAGCAAACATAATTTTGGGCTTTAAGCTCACCGATGGACTATTGTCTAAGCCAAAATATATAGTTGTTAGCCATTTGGGCCTTAGCAATAGATTGGACTGAAATTAGACTTGAATGAAAAACTTGAATATTTCATGAGATGGAAAAGATAAATCTGGACCTGGAAAATCTGTAAATTATGACTGATTTGGGCCTGGAAACCTAGAATCAATTGGACTGAAATAAGATGGACCTATTTGGACCGATTTTTGAGGTTGAAACAGATTTGGCCTAGAATAGTAGCGACTCTGCTCGGGAGAAATCTTGGGTGTGTCCTAGTTTGGCAATAAAGTGAGTTGAACACTTATGCGGATTTTCAAACCAAAACCCCTTTTTATAAGGGAAATTTTTGGCCGATTTTTTTCTTGAAATTATGATATGAATGGAATGACACTTTGCGGGAACTTAAACAATTTTTTTAAGCAAATAAATACAAAATCACACATTGAAGCTCGTAGATCAATCGTATTCTACGAATATTTAATACTTAGGTGTGTAAAACCTCCCTAGGGGATCCCCAAAACTCTTACCTCGAACTTTGGTCCAATAAGACTTTTTCACTCACTTGAAAAAATCTTTAAACCCGGTCTTCCCAATTTTCTTTAAATAAATTAGGTGATGACTCTAAAATATTAAAATCCAATTAGAGCACCAACAACCTCGTAGTAACTTTTTTGCCTTAACACACGTAAAAGCGAACCGTAACACGCAGTGTGTCCTTAAGGAAATTATTCCCCTCAATGTACCTGAGGTTGTTGTGGAATACATCCTCCCAGGATAGAACGATGTACTCACACTGCAAACCCTTCGACGGCAGTAAAGCACATAGAAAGTTTAAGAGAGTGTAAGAAGTTTAGAAAGTCAGAAAATTCGTAAGGAAAAATCCGAGTACTATTAGGAATTTATAGCCATTGGGGCACTGTTTTTGAAAAGGTTTGCAACCTTTCAGGAAAATATTTAAATTTAATTCGGGAAAGAGAAACCGGTCAGGTGCGCGGATCCGGGTCATAAATCGGGTCATGATTTGGAAAATTAATTAATAATTAATTAAATAATTAAAAAAAGAAATAAATTTGGTCCAAAAAAATTATCAATCAAATCATTTGACCGAAGCCGAAGCCGAGCGAGCGACGACAGTGACGGCACGAGGCTTGCCTTCCTCTCAACCCTTTAACAACTAGAAGGAATGCTTCTATATTTAAGTACAAGGACTTTTCTTTCCATTATCTATGTGGGAGAAATGCTTTTTTCATAAAGCAAAAGAGAACAATTCATTTTCCCTCCACATTTCTTCCCTCCATTTCCCATTCAACCAATCATTAAAACCCAACAGAAAGAAAATGTATGAGAAAGACAAAGGGTGTG
Organism: Lycium barbarum; assembly: GCF_019175385.1. NCBI lineage: Eukaryota > Viridiplantae > Streptophyta > Magnoliopsida > Solanales > Solanaceae > Lycium > Lycium barbarum. The sequence goes on along the minus strand of NC_083344.1, from coordinate 113,303,079 downwards.
TTCGGTATGGAGGAAAATGTTTTTCTGGAAAATGTGTTCTTGGAAAATAAGTGAATTTCTACTTATTTTCTCATGTTCGTTTGGGTAGCGAAAAATAAGTGAAATTCTTATTTATTTTCTCATGTTCATTTGATTAGTATAAAACATTTTCAGGAAAATATGCACCCAAGCCCCACAACTTCACCCCAACCCCAACACCCCATACCACACCAACCCCCACCCCCTACCCCCAATTTTTTTTTTTTTTTTGAAGTTTCTAATTTTTTTTCTGGATTTTCTAAACCACCACATCCCCCCTCCCCCCTGTTTGGACCCATACCACACCAACCCCCACCCCCAATTTTTTTTTTTTTGAAGTTTTAATTTTTTTTCTGGATTTTCTAAACCACCACATCCCCCTCCCTCCGCGTGAACCCATACCACACCAACCCCCCACCCCCAATTTTTTTTGAAGTTTTAATTTTTCTTTTCTGTATTTCTGAACCACCACATCCCTCTCCCCTCCCCCCCCCCCCCCCCCCCCACCCCCCTCCCCCTAAAAAAGAATTCTTAAAAAAGTTTTAAAAGTTACTTTTTTTCGATTTTTACACCACCCACCCCTCCAATAACTACGTAAACTTTAAATTTTTATAATGTTTTAATAAAGGTAAAATTAAATAGGAAGTAGGGAGGGAGGGATGGGTTGCGTTGGGGGGTGGGCGTAGAGAAAAAGAAAACTTGAAAAAATATATATATATATATATATATATATATATTTTGGGGGGTGCGGTGGGGCGGTGGGGGGTGGGGTGCGGGTGGGAGGGGGAGTAGGGAGGGATGTGGTGGTGTAGAAACCCAAAAGATTTTAAAAAAAAAAATTGGGAGGTGGGGGCTATGTGGGGTGGGGGTGGGGGTAGGGTGCGGCATGAGAGGAGTGGTGCATGGGTTGTGGGAGTGGTTGGGGGGTGCATGGCTGCGGAAGTGGTTGGGGTTTAGTAGTTAGGCGTGAGAGTGGGGGTGGGGGTGGGGGTGGGGCGTGGGTGGTAGGTGGTGCAAGAAAAAAATTCAAAACTTTTTTTCAAAACAAAATTAATTTTGGGGGTGGGGTGGTGGGAGTGGTTAGGGTTTGGTAGTTGGGGTGGGGGTGGAGGTGGGGGGTGAGTGGTGCAAAAAACAAAAAAAAAATTCAAACCTTTTTTTTTTCAAAACAAAATTATTTTTTTTGTTAGGGGGTGGTGCAGTGGGGTTGAGGGTGGGGTGGGGTGGTAAGAGTGGTTGGGGTTTGGTAGGTTGGGTGGGGGTGGGGGTGGAGGTTGGGGGTGGGTGATGCAAAAACCAAAAAAAAAAAAAAAGGAAAATTCAAAACTTTTTTTCAAAACAATTTTTTTTTTTTGGGGTCGGGGTTGTGGGTGGGGCGGGGGGTGTGGTGGGGGTGGGGTGGTGAGAGTGGTTGGGGTTTGGTGGTTGTGGGTGGGTTGGGTGGTTGGTGAAATGCATTGCGGACTTACTTTCCTTACTTTTATTAGGGAAGTGATTTTCTCCATTTTTAAGGAACTTGTTTTCGTAAAAAAAATATTTTTCAAAATTTTTAACCAAACGAACATGAGAAAATTGAAAAATATTTTTTGAAAAATGTTTTCCTTCACACCGAACACACCCAAAGACGAGATGAATTTCAGACGAGAAAGATGAGTTGCATGAAAAGCTAGAAATAATTGGAAAATGATGAAGAAGGGGCAGTTGCGAAGAGCTCAAGGCGAAAAAAAAAAATGCAAAGTGAAAAGAATGAAGAAAATGAGGAGTATATATGGGCTTCGGAAAGTAAAAACCCACCATTATCTCGGTAATTGAGGTAAAAGTTGGCCCATTCACCGGACGCCATGTGTGTTGAGCATTTAATGAAAGGGTGTTCACGTCACTTCATTAATGTCATAAATCTTTTCAACTGCTTCCCCGCCAAAAATGATAAACTAAGATTATTTCCAATGGAAAATCGTTCTTACCATTTTTTTATTTTTTTGAAACAAAATTCTACTACTTTGAATGTTCAAGGCAAAAGTCCTTCAATGAAATTTTGTCAGTTTTAATTTATAAAATTCGGTTTGGTGCTGGTGGTTCTGTAATAGTAGGTGTTTTTGGGGCAGTAAAACTTGAAAACATGATTTTGGAGGTGCTTGAAAATATGATTTTGGAGGTTCCACTGGGTTTTTCAGGGGTTGTCACCGTGTTTGGAATTTTGGGTTATTCATAGAAAATACTTTTTGACAAAAAAAGCTTTGAAAGCGGCATCGTGCTACATTTATATTCCACATCCAACATCCACGTGATGATATATTAAAACAAAATCATGGTTAAATTAGTCTTTTAATTAAATAAATCTTTTTCATTGATTTGTATGTAGAACACGTGTCAACATATGAGCACCCTAAAGGATACTTGAGCAAACTTCAATGAAGACGAGCGGATTCATACGAATTCAATAATCTATTAAAAACTTCATAAATATTATATTTCAATTCATAATTTTAAAAGTGCTATGAGTTCGGTGCTAAAATTTTTAATGCTTGAACTTGTAAAATTTAACTTCGAATTTATCTCTAAAAGTGTGCTATTAAACAATCACAACTATAAAGAAAACGGAGAAGAGACAAAATTACCCTCGAACTATTCGAAATAAAGCACATTTACCCTCCGTTTGATTTTGATAGTAAAGCAAAACAAACATTTCCGACGATCGACTAGCAATTTCAACGGTTTTCATATTGCAACTTTGCAGGGGAAATTTCACTAATGTACAATCCAACATAAGAAATTACTATATTCACATAGCCATTTTTTAGATTTACATTTGCATAGCCAAGTTTCACGGTATACAACATTATACAGTAATATACTACTTTATACACCTGAGGTACACAATGCATCAACTTGATAAAAGTGTATATACAATATTATAAAACAATATACAACTTTATAAACTTATTGTAGACAATGTATAAACATTGTATAAAAGTGTATATTAGATGTTTATACACTTTTTTACAATGTTATACAAAATTATAAAAACTTATACAATGATTCCCTAACTTCAACTAATGTTCCCCTCTTCCACCGCCGTACCGACCACCACAATGGACATTGATCACCTACTCCCCCGCCGCCAACTCCCTACCGGCGGACAACACCAGTGCACCACCGTTGTTCATAACGGCGACACCCTCATCCACCTAGTGCGATCCTACTACTGAAGAAGATGGAGCGTAAATGGACTCTCCGGTGGCGGCTAACGCGGGTAAGAAATCAAACATGAGCTAAACCGGGTAATGAACTTTCCCAAATCAACAAAAAATGTAAAAATCCCAACTTTGTACTCATGTGAAATCAAATCCCCATAATCATTTTGAATAAACATATGAATTTTAAATGTCACATATAATTTTGAGTGTCCTTAACAAGTTAATTGAAATGGAAATTATAAAATTTAATTAGATATAAGATTGTTTGACTCATAAAAAAAGAAACAAAATAGAAATTACAAAAAAAAAAAAAAAAAAAAAAGACAAAGAAGACTACTATCTCGAGCACCATAAATGGTCGTACGTTTAACGAGATGGATGCATGTGCATGTATTATTAACAAACATTCTTCAAAATTTCAGCACGTTTATCGACAGACATAGGAAGAATCTTGCAGAAGATGGCAATAAACTAGCTAAACTTAAAATATATAAAATAAAAAGTGACAGTAAAAAAGATAGCGCATCTCTAAAACAGAAATTAAATATCATAGAATTACAAGCATGTAGAAATTAATGAAAGAACAATATCTTAGGGTTATGTTCGCTTGTAGTACTTATCGTGTGATTTACAAATAATCTATACCCAATTTCATAGTTAAATTTAAGTGTTTTGACTCTCCGTTCCAACTTTTTCACATAAATTGGAACGGAGGAGAAACTCATAATTAATGAAGGCTTAAACAGAGATTAAGTGGACTCATAATTCACTAGATCTCATTCATAGATTAGGTGAACTTAAACACATTAAATTAGTTAGAGAAATAGTTTTACGAGTCATCAGAGAAAGTCAAATAAAACCAACTAAATCACAGCTATTGCACATTGTTCATAGTACTACTAGTTTTTGACCAGCTTCTATTTTGTTTTATTTAATAATCCTCTATTCGTTTGTTTGTTGGTTTGATAATTGCTTCTTTTTGCAAGAAGGGCAAGATTAGTTACTCAAATATCTTTCAAATTCAACAACTTCTATTCCCTTGTGCTGATTCTCTCCTTGTTATTATAAGTATCAATAGTCCCATAAGTAGATAAATATCAAAGAGGTCCTTTGAGAGAAGAATATGGCAGAAAAATTAGTGCATAAATCATGGATAATTCAGTATAACTTGCATTCTATTTTAGGAATCATCCTCTTGGTCTTTCTTTTTGTGTCTTTTTATCTTATAGGGGACAATGGTGATGGTGCTAGTATTCTAGCAAATAAGCCTACAAGAAAAAATTCATCTCCAAAATGCAATTTGTTTGCTGGAAGTTGGGTTTTTGATAATGTCTCATATCCTCTATACAAAGAACAACAATGTTCTTTCATGGCTGATGATTTTGCTTGTCATAAATTTGGAAGAAAAGACTCAAAATATCATTATTGGAGATGGCAACCTTATGATTGTGATCTTCCAACGTATATAACAAACTCAAAAAAAGTTCCTTTTTATTTCTTGATTAATTTTATTTTTATGTATCTATGTTTTGATAAGTGTAGGTTTAATGCCAAGGGATTGTTGGAGAAACTAAAAGGGAAGAGAGTGTTGTTTGTTGGGGATTCATTGAATAAGAACCAATGGGCATCTATGGTATGCTTAATTGAATCCTCTGGAATTCCATCTCTCAAACCACCTATCTGGAAAGGCAATTTGATCACCTTTGAGGTTAAGGTAATTGCATTTCTCTCTCAGATTCTAAGATTAGCTTGCCAATTACAACATTAAGTCTTTGTTATCATGGATCAATTTGTGCTTTTATGGAAACCAAGCCTTTTTTTTTCTGATACCAGATAACACCACTCACCAAAACTTAGGCAGATGGAAAGAATTCACCAAGCATTTTTGTCTTTACTGGAATTTGAACTTTGTTCTCTATGTGATTTTCATTCCATTTCATTAAACGCTAGGCCATGTCTTGGTGCACAAAACAAGCCTTTCATCAAACTTTACTGTTTTTGTTTGTTTAATTTTATTGAAATTTATTATACATGAAAATGGTGCACTTGAAAGAAACAAACGAAATCCACAAAATTTGTCAACATTACCTAATTCAAATCACAAATACTGAGGTTGTTACTCATGCTGTGTATTCGTTGTGTCTATCTGTGATTAGAGGTTGTTAGAGATGCTAGCTTTTCTAGTGGTTAATCCATTCAAATAGATAAAACTATTATTACCTTCATCCCAGTTTATGTGGTTTGACTAGACATAGAGTTTAAGAAAGAAAAGAAAGATTTCTAAAATATGTGCTATAAATCAAGACAATAGACATTTATGTGACTATAGATGATCCCATTAAAGTAACATAAGAAGTTTAAAGTTCAACTAATTCCAAATAAGAAAGTATATCATTTTTTTTTTGTGGCAGACTAAAAAGAAAAGTATACCACATAAATTGAGTCGGAGAGAGTGGTTAATATCAACTAGCTGAGATTTTCTTCTTTCAAGAGAAACATTTCTTCTCACAACTAAAGTTTTTCATTTTCTATATATGATCAAGGAATACAATGCAACAATTGATTTCTACTGGTCACCATTGCTAGTAGAATCCAATTGCGATGATCCAGTGAAACACCGTGTCCGAGATCGAATTATCAGAATTGAGGCAATCGAAAAACATGCCAGGCATTGGATTGATGCCGACATTCTCATCTTTGATTCCTTCACCTGGTGGCTTGAACCCAAAATGACACTTCTGTAAGTATATTCCACCAAAATAAGTACTCCTTAATAGTTCAGTCTACACCAAGTGTTTGATAGTCTGTGTGTACATCTTCTTTAAGGAAAGTCGTTCTCACGCTTCAAGCCTTGTTTGTTTTCATTTTCTTCTAATAATTTTCTAACACCAAGCACTTCATATTTGGATTTATGTTAACATAAGTTATTATGTTAACATAAATTACATTGTTATCAGCTTACCTTATAAGTGATCTAATTGTATAAACATTTTTTATACTCCGGTGCATAGAACTTAAATTTTTCATGTTAACTTTACACAGGTGGGGATCTTTTAATAGCTCTGAGGCAATCTACAAAAAGGTCGGAATGAAGTTGCGCCGCTATGAGATGGCCTTAAGAACATGGTCAGATTGGTTGGACTTTCAAATTGACAGAAAAAGGACACGAGTGTTCTTCATGAGCCTCTCTCCTTCTCACAAAAAGTACGATAACGACTTAAGTTATTTTGTCCACATAAAGATCAATTCTTATAAAAAAAATTAAATCATTTTTTATTGTTTTGTTACACGCAGTGCTACAGATTGGGGCATGGGAAATGGTCAAAATTGCTATGGTGAAACAGAACCAATATCAAGAACAAACTATTGGGGAAGTGAAACTGATAGAGATATGATGGAAATAGCAGAGGGCTCCGTAATTGGGCTGAAGAGAAGGGGATTAGATATAAAATATCTTAGCATAACACAACTATCAGATTATAGAAAAGATGCACATCCATCAGTTTACAAGAGGAATTGGGTTGCTCCAACAAAAGAGCAACTGTTAAATCCAAGGAGTAATGCAGATTGTGTACATTGGTGTCTTCCTGGTGTGCCTGATGTTTGGAATCAGATTCTTTATGCGTATATCATGGACTCCTCAAGAGAATTAAAGCAATAATTATTTTTTTTATGTGAAAAGAAAAATCCAGTGAAATTGTAATGATATTTGTTTTTTTTTGGCATAAAATCTTGAAATGTGTGCAGTAGTTCAACAAGATTTACAATCATTATAGATATAGGAGTCCACAACCAAAATACCCCTAAAAAAAAGTGGGGTTGAACCAAAATATCAAAAAAAAAAATATTGTGATAAAAATACCGTTAATGCAGTATTTTACTGCGTCAAAGGAGTTAACCGTAACGGCGCGTTTAAGTCCTTTAACACAGTAAAATACTGCGTTATAAGACACACTAAAAAAAAAAAAAATCTATAACGCGGTATTTTACTGCGTTATAGAACTAGTAAAAAAGAAATTTGGTCAACTTTTTTTTTTTTTTGCAACACTTAGTGTTTTTTTTCCATACTTTGACCAACGATTAGTCGTGTATCAAGACTTTGAAACGTCAATATTTTATATACAACCTGAGATTTTTTTCTGCGTACAATAATATAGGCTCAATACCTCAAGGATACGTAAACGTTCGGATCGTCATTTTAGGGGTTGAAAAGGTGTCTGAAGTAAGTTTTGTTTGAAATTTCTTTAGGTTTAAGTGTTCTATTTTTGTAAGGTTATTTTAGTCAACTTTATATGTCGAGAAAATTAGTCAGCGTTATTTTCGAAAATTGGAACCACAAAAGTGAAATTGACATTCACAACTACATTGCCGCGGAATTTTTACGTTGAAATCTAATGCGCATCATATTATAAGTAAAGAAAACTAAAAACTTCACGCCAATTTGGCGGAAAATTGAAATTGAATAGGATAACATGTTTTTTTTTTTAAAATCAGCTCGGTCAAATTGCCTTGTGGTTGTTTGTCCGCGTAGATCTCGAAAAAATACGCATAATAAAAAAAATCGTGTAAAACGGATATCTGAGCGCAAAGTTATGACCATCTAAAATTTGACCACTTTACAATTAGTTTTTCTCCCTGTATTTTTTAAATATATTTTTATCTAATTGAATTAGATTTATATTCAAAATAAAGTTATGTCTTGATTAAAAAATAACACGCTTAAATCAAAACCTTAAAAAATCAAACAAAACTTACTTCAGGTACCTTTTCAACCCCTAAAACGACGATCCGAATGTTTACGTATCCTTGATGTATTGAGCATACACTATAGTGTGTAGAAAAAAATATCAGGTTCTATATAAAATATTGACATTTCGGAGTCTTGACACACGACTAATCATTGGTCAAAGTATGGAAAAAACACTAAGTGTTGCAAAAAAAAGATTTATTAAAATAAGATGTTGCGATCTTTTTATGGAAGAAAAACACTAAGTGTTCCTTAAGTGTGTTATTTTTTAATGCATAACTTTATTTCGAATATGTTTCCAAAATAAAAAAAATCCCGTAAATCGGACGTTCGAGCGCGTATATTCGAAATAAAATTACGCTTTAAAAAATAACACACTTAAATCTAAACTCTAAAAATAAAAAACTTTAAGTTAATGACAACAAGTCTTCAAACAAAAATGGATGTCTATGTATATAGAACACTTGAACCTAAAGTTTTCAAACAAAACTTACTTCAGGCACCTTTTCAACCCCTAAAATGACGATCCGAATATTTACGTATTCTTGATGTATTGAGCCTATATTATTGTTCGCAGTTAAAAATATCAGGTTCTATATAAAATATTGACGTTTCAGAGTCTTGATACACGACTAATCGTTGGTCAAAGAATGAAAAAAAAAAAAACACTAAGTGTTGCCAAAAAAAAAAAAAAAAAAAGTTAGACCAATTTTTTTTTTTACTGGATCTATAACGCAGTAAAATACTGCGTTATAATTTTTTTTTTTTTTTAAGTTTGTCCACCGTTACGGGTAACTCTTTTAACGCAGTAAAATAATGCGTTTCACAATTTTTATTTTTTATTTTGGGTAGTTTGGTTCTGGACTCTAGATATGGAGCAGTTGATGTTTCAACTTAGTTTCAGAATTTGGAAACAACTCTCAACCTAAAAGTGTAAAATTATTAGAGAACCCCAACTGCCTGAATAGCTTATACATAATTCACCTAACTGTCCCCCAAAATTAAGTAATTCACCTGCTCCATTCTATCATATATTAGAGCATTAACAAAAATTAGAGACATAATAGAGGAATCCAATGGCTAGTGCTAACCAACTAGTATTTCAGAAACAGGTAAACTTTCTCTCGTTTTCATTGACATATCATAGATCTAATTAAATATAACTTCAAATTTCGACATGGCAATTAAAGAGAGAAATAGGGCACAACTTCACACTTATAAAGTAGACTGGTGACAATAGAATATGAGTTTGGGTCAAGTAACAGGATCATAACCCAACTTGTCCCTTTTTTTTATTTTTTTTATTTTCCACATTAACATAATTCCCAGTTCTTTCAAATTGATATTATTTTCAATCTTGAAATTTTGTTTTGTATTCTTGGATTTGGATTGAATTTTAGCTTGTCGGGTCACATTGATTTGGCGCGTTATTTTGACGGGTCATTTCGGATTAAAAAAACAAGAAGTTTCAGTTTTGGTCACCTAAAGTGGCATACATAGATAGCAGAATCGTCATTTGATTTGTAGTGGTAACTAAACATGTTAACCGGTTTGAACAGGATCAGACCGGTAACCGGTTAACAAACCGGCCGGTTTCCGGTAAAAACCCGGAATCGGTCCGGTTCAAACACGTCAAAATCCTATTTTTTGTTTTTGTTTTTTGTATAGTATATATTATAGCATTTATTAGTATATTGTAGGTATATTTACATATGTTATATAAGTTTATACGTAAAGTTTATATATTTACTGACTAACAGGCTAACAGCAAGTCAGCAATACAGCATATACGTGTATATATATATATAAAGTTATATGCTTAAGTTATACTACATATACCTAAAATATAGTAAGAATATACTTATATATATGTCAATATACTTAGGTTATATAACTTATATATATATATATATATATATATATATATATATATATATATATATATATATATATATATATATATATATTAAATTATATGCTTAAGTTATACTACATATACCTAAACTATAGTAAGAATATACTTATATATATCAATATACTTAGGTTATATAACTTACATATATATATATATATATATATATATATATATATGTTTAAGTTATATGTGTACTATATATTATAAGTATATTCTTAGTATATTTTAGGTATATTCCTAACTTAATATAAGTAAAAATATGAACACAAGTAAATAGAAGAAAGCTCAATGAGCCATATATTTTATTCATTCTTGGATAACATTTATTTGCAAGTTGTAGTTTTTTTTAACTTGCAAATAATACATGAGTTGCAAAGAAATAGTAGAATAATAAAATCACCAATTCTCAATCATTTGGTTAATTTCCCCTATATCATATTCGGCCATGGAGATATCTTCAAAGTCTTCCATTTGGTCCGGTCCACTTGCTATCAAATCTTTACTCTCTTCCTCTTCGCCTTCCTCCGCTTCTAAGTTTTGGTTGCGTCGCTCCGATCTAATCCAATCGCGAATGCACACTAGTACTTGTAAGCTAAAGCCAGATAATGAGTGTCTATGGTCTCCAATTTGTTGTCTTTCTTGGCTAAATGCACTCTCCGAAGCCACGGTTGATACTTGAACCGTAAGAATATCTCGAGCCATTCTTGAGAGTATCGGATGACTTGCCTTGTATTTCTTCCACCATGCTAAGATGTCCAACTCATCTAGTTCCTTGATATCCACATTTGGCTGCATCAAATAAAAGTGATATTCATCAAAGTTTGCACTACAAGAAGGAGTTGGATGTGAATGTAAAACTTTTAAACCCAACAAGCCCTTTTTGCTACTTTGAGAAGTAGTAAGGCGTGGAGCAACGGGTGTAGCATGTTCTTCCAAATTAGAATAATGAGTAAAAACTTTTCTAAACTCGTCATCAATAGCGAGTTCGACTTTAGCTAAAGATGGTTGAACTCCCTCTTCAATTTTTAAAAATGTATAAATTTGACCAACCAATACTTTAGTATAAGACATTTTTAAACAAGGATTTAAAAGAGAACCCAATATAAATAAAGTTGGGATGGGAAAAAAATACTTCTTAAATTTTGTTGTCATATCAAAAATAGCCGCTTGATAACCGGGTTTATATTTATACTCTTGTAAAACTCTAGCTATTTCCGCTAAGTAGGCTAAAATTCCGGTTACCGCGGGATAGAATTGTTTAGAAAAAGCAAGAGTTGCATATAAAAAAATTCTAAGAGTTCAACACATTCCTTAATATCTTCCCAATCCGTAAAATTTAACCAATAATCACTATTAATATTATATTTGTTGTGAACTTGTTGTATGGGAATTTTATACTCATATGCTTGTTGTAGCATAATGTAAGTGTAGTTCCACCTAGTCTCAATTTCTACTTGAATTTTCCTAGGTCTAAGGTTATTTTCCACACAAGCATTCTTAAAATCTCTAATTCTTCCCCTATTAGCATTACAAAAAAGCATCTCTAACTTTTTTAATAGAATCGTCAAAACGCACAAGACCATCTTTAACAATTAAGTTTAAAATGTGATGTTATACTCCATTTTAACTGGGTTGAAATTAGAGTACAACATATTGGAGATTCCTAAATTGCTTTATTTTAAGGAGTCGCCACCTAATTGATTTTAAGGTGAATTAGGGCACCTAATTATTAACTAAGGTAAAGCTAACTAAACCTCCGTTAATAGTCTGCTTAATCAGTGTGATTCTAGGTAAGGGTTCTATATTATCCTAAAGGGAAAGGGGTTAGGCATCCTCTAGGATCCGTTAACTACGGTTGTCCGGCCAAACTTAGGTTAATTAATTAAGGTTAAATATAGTGTTTAAATTTTAAGAAAATAGCTTGTACCTATTACTAAGGTTTCAAAGAAAATATACTAATGCTATGTGAACTAACTTGTAGGAAAATATAGTAATTTGCATAAAAGGGACACTTTTAAAAATGAGACTTATAAATGCTGTTAAAACTTTGAATGAGAATAGTAATGTTATCTTAAAATGAGACTTATAGAAAATATAATATTTTGCATAAAAGAAGATTTTAAATGCTATTTATAATAAGACTTATAAAAGACTTCAAATAATAATGCTATTTAAAAGGAGACTAATAATTTGCATAAAGGAGATTTTAAAGTGCTATTTGAAATAAAGTTATAAATGCTGCTAATGCTTTAAATGGAAGTAGAATAATGCTGCTCAAAATAAGATTTTCGAAATATGATAATTTGCATATCAGTAGAAGAAAATGCGAGTTTGCACAGTGTTTTAATAAATATTTGAAACAAACTAAACGATGATGTATTAATTGACTTTGCGTTTTAGAAGTATAAACAAGATTATGTTTTATTAACCACATTTGGCTAAAAATATGCATAATTTGTATAAACCTTAATGATGTCTACAAAATATTCTTTAGTTCCTATTTGCGTGTTAGTGGCGTTTTAAAATTCCCAAGATAATAAAATACGATTCCTTTAACTCAAAAATATGTAGTCATGCCATTTTGCAAATCAATTATTCCAATAAAAATAAATACTATATATGCTGTAAATATAAAAAGAAACTTAGGGGGACTAATGATGAATTTCTCTCTTAAATTAACTACCCGTTATGCTATAGCTAACCCACTAGTTTTGCTAAGGTTCATTTTATCTAAGGAAACAAAGTAAAGTATTAATTGTGCAATACAAAATTTAAGGCATAAAAAATAAAATTGAAGGGCAAATGCTGTTAAATGGGCTCAGCCCATTTTCGGACTGTTAGTCATGCTGCTGTTGGAATGGGTTCAGCCCATTTTTTTAAAAGGCTGTTGCGGATCTGTTTTGCTGCTGTTGGGAATGGGCTCAGCCCATTTCTAAGACTATTGAGAACTGTTCACGCTATTGGGGCTTGGCCCAGAATCTGTTTTTTTTTTTTTTTTTTGCTGCGGACACGAGCTGGACAGAGAATAACTCGGAAGATTTCGTTGGGCTTTTAGCCCAACTCCGAATGCGGGGGAGGAATGAGTCTCTCGGACTCATATGCGGTAGTCATGCATAAAAACGAAAGGAAAAGGATTAGGATGCAATCGATAAACAGAACTACACATGTATAATATAAATAAAAGCAGACCAGTAGATTGTGTGTATAACATGTATATTTGAGTATATCTCATGTATACATACAATATGTAAACATAGAATGGCCTGAAATAACTCCTAATGCATGTTTAACTAAATAGGTTAAACTAACAATTAAATCATACTTAACAACCAACCAAACTAGCGTGCATAATTCTATTTTCGGATAAAAACTAAACTGAGCAAAAACTATAACTAACACACTTAAACAACTGGACTAATTCAACCTATCTAGACATGCTAATCTATTTAATTTAAATAGCAACATACCAAAGCCGTCAACTAAACTACACAGAACAACTAAAAAAATGTAGAAAATTTAAAAGAGAAGGGGAATTACAGCAGTAGATTTTAGGACACATAAGGCGATAGTTTGACTAACAAATCCGAATACCATGTAACCACATAAAAAACATACTTCAGATTAAAAGGGTCACTTTAGGTTAATACATGAGACATACTAAGACAGACTAAACTTGAATTAATACAACGACTAAACCAACTAAGCTAAAAGTATCATACAAGAAGCATGGCTTAACTGTATAAATCAATTCAAACTAACACAAAAGCATATCTAACTAAACAAAATCCCAGCCAACTACAGTTTGAAAACGACCAAACGACAGCTAATACTTAATGTTGACACAAGGAAATATTATCTAGTTCAAATTGTTATTACAAAGAGGAAAACTGTTGACAAGTTGAAATAAAGAGGTTTCAAAACTGGACATTATCTAACACATAAAGGATTCCATCAACACCCTCTTATGTTTTAAAAGTAGCTTAGGGAATAATTGTCGCCAATTATAAATTTTTCTACTGCAACAGAGGTGGTAAGTTTGCTGATCTAAAACAGTTTTTTGTTTTTTTGTTTTTAAAGAAAAGAAGTTTGTGAATATTCAAAGAGCAATATTCATTTAGGCTTTACACGCATGGCACTGGCAAATAACTCAGGGAAGTCTACCTTTTATTGTAACTAAAAAAATAGCAGATACGAATTCATGCTTATGAAAAAATGAACTTCTAGAAGTCACCAAATGCACATGTAAGTACCATCATTCAAGCATCAAAATACATCCTAGAATGTCCAAAAGACCATGGTTTTGATTGAAAGCTCAATTTACTCAAAGAAACATGTATTAACGAACTCCTGGGCATGGTATCAAGAAATGAAAATACCTACCTAGAGAATTATGCTTCAGGAAAGAAAATGAACTTAAGGGTTGGTCACAAACATTATAGCAAGGCATCAGACATATTCAGATCATGAAGGAGTTTTAGAATATAAGCTTGTAACTTAGTCCGATATGTTAAACTCATTTCTTAATTATCGGCTGACCTTATAATATGTTTTAGTCAAATAAGGAAAAGTAACTACCATATTTCAAGTTAAGTTACCATGACACAAATGACAAACAAGGCTCAAATCAAACAGAGACTCACAACTAAGGAAGCACAAAAGGTAAACATGCTTATACTCGGCTAATACGAAAGAGACATCAAACTGAAAACAACATTCAATTTTATATTAGACTATTGAAATATCTGAATAAGTATACATACTTGTATCAACAAGATTCCTGATAAATTAGTATGTGGAATAATGATAAACCTAACCAACTATGACATCATATAAAGGCCTAGTCAGGCAAAACCACAGGTTAACTGCTGCACAACTAACCAAAGTTGGGCATGTATGGCACAACTAAGCAGCTACAGACCTGAACTGATCTGTGAACAATCATTATTGAGCAATACAAACTATATTCAAACTGTTATAAGCTGAATATATATGGATAATCAAAACAAGAATAAAAATGAACCACTATAGAACAACTAAAAGGTAAGTACATGCACATAATTGGCAAACTACAAACTAATGTATAGAACTAATAAAATGAAGAATAAATAAGCGATGTAGACCTAACTAGCACATGACTAACCCAAGTTGATACATAATATGGAACTGAACAACTACGGAACTAGAACAGGATTAATCTAAGCTCAAACATGCATAATACAACTAAAACAACTACAAACAAAACTGAAATACAACTAAGCAAACAGATCACAAAACAGTTTCAAACATTATAACAAATACTAAAAATAAATTAAGGGAAGGAAATTTACCTTCTTCGGGTGCAGCGAAGTGGGGCAGGCGTCTCCGATTCACGCTCGAACACTTCAAATCTCCGAGTTTGCGGAGACTCGGATGCGAAACAATAACAAGGCAAAAATGCGAAAATAAAAATGACTCGACACTTTGAATATTAAGGAAACAGTGGGTTAATATTTTAGGGGAAAACAAAGGCGGTTGGCAAACTCAATATTTTTCAGGGGATTCCCACCACCGAAAAATTTGTTATTTTTCGGCGACTTCGAGGGTTCAAGATTGGTTTTGTAAGGGGATTCTTTTGCGATTCCAGGGATTTCCAAAACTTGTTCTCAAACGATTCAACCCGCCCCTATTTATAGGGTTTTGCTTTGTGTTGAAGAAAGAGCGAAGGAGGAGCGGGAGAGAGAGAAGAGCGGGGGACAAAGGGAAGTGGGGGACAACGGGGAATAGGGAGAGAACGGCGGTGGTGGGGATGAGAGGAGAAGAGAGAGACGAAGGGGAGAAGGGAGAGAGAGAACAGGGAAGGGGTGCGGCGCTGTGGTGAAGGGGGAAATGAAACCCTAGTGGTTTCATTTCTCTTTTGAACGAGACGGGTCGGGTCAAATTTGTGGGCTGGGTCGATTTTTCTTTTGGGCTGGGTATTAAAACGAATGGGCTGGTAATTATTTTAAGTGATAATGGGCTAATCCGAAAATAATGTGGTGAATTGGGCTCGTATTTGGACAAATAATTTGGCTGATGAAAGAACCAATTTGGGTTTCTAATTTCAAATAAAAGATCCATTGAATATATACTAAGTGTGCTAAAAATATAAAATATGTAATTATTAGTGCTCAGGTAATAAAATTATATGACGTTGTAATAGCCGTGCAATAATGTTTTGAAAACAAATAAACGCTATCATTTAATTGTGCGAAGATAAATGCGATGCGTGTGCGTAAGGTGGTAAAAAATGCTGAAACGCAAATTATGATAATACTGGTAATAGTAATAATAATAATAATAATAATAATAATAATAATAATAATAATAATAATAATAATAGTAATAATAATAATAGTAATAATAATAATAATAATAATAATAATAATAATAATAATAATAATAATAATAATAATAGTAATAATAATAATAGTAATAATAATAATAATAATAATAATAATAATGGTAGTAGTAACGGTAGTAAAAGATAATGACAGGATAATGAAATGTCGGTATTAATTATAGTAAAATATAAATAATTATTTTTTAAAGTTGCCAAAATATTAGAAGCGTAAAATAGGTATTTCGGAGGAAAGGTGGGACAAAATTGGGTGTCAACATGTGACAAATACATCTTACATAAAAAATATTTTTTAGCGGAGGGTTTAATTCTTTTATTAAAATACCAATCGCCTTTGTATTATTAGAAGCATTATCTAAAGCAATACAAAGTGTTCTTCTATAAATGTTAAAAAATCTCATAATAGTAGACATTGAATCCGCTAAAAATTTTCCATCGTGACGACCTTTGCCTTCATCATATAAAAAAGTTATAATTCTTTTTGCATAACCCAATTGTCATCAACCCAATGACATGTAATAGCAAAAAAATCTAACTTGTTAAGACTAAGACCCAAATCAGCGGATTTGAATACCCCCCACATTTGAACCCGTTTGCTTTGAATACCCCCCACATTTGAACCCGTTTGCTCTCCCCAAACATCCATATGTTTCTTTTTCATATGAGCATTTAGTGTACCCGTTCCACCATCCTTACTAGTTTCTTGCTTAAAAGTAAATACTTGTCCACATAGGGTACATTTAGCTGTTTGACTTTCCCTATCCTTAGTCATAAATTTCCAAATTATAGCGGTTGGCTTATGAGTTCTAGGCGGTTTGTCTTGTGTATGTGATTGTGCAAGGACATGTATCTCCTATGGGATTTTCGGGGCCTTGTGTTTCATCATCATCATCATCAATTTCATTAAAAGTGTCAGTATAATGTTGTTGCATTGCCTCATGACCTAAAAGTGGATTATTTCCACCAACATCAATACCTAAATTAGGTGTTTCTTTCACAAATGTTTCCTCATTAAGCCCACGCCTAACAATACCACTACAACCGCACCACGTCTAAATCTCTTCGCAATTATTAAATAGAATTAATTTAAATCACACTCAAATAAATCACAAGAAAATAAATTGTAACAAATTAAATTGCTAGAATTAAATTGCGTAAATTAAATTGCGAAAAATAAAGATAGAGTTGGAACGAAGGTACCAAATTGCCAGACTAATTTCCAACAAAGTGAAGGCGGCTAGAATTGCAAATCCACCAAAGCTACTTCGGATTATTGCAAAATCACCAACTCCACCAACAATATTATAATTGCAAAATTAATAATTGAAACTATAATAAGACTTTATAATATTTATTTGAGAGAAATTTAAAGTGGCTAATTGTTGCAAAGTAACTATAATTGAGAGATTGAGATTTGAGAGAAAGAGAAGAGTGAATTGGTGTGGATTAAATGGAAATGGAGAGGGGTTTATATAGGGGTGGGGGATGGGTTAAAGTGTTAAAAAAAAAAAAATTGGGGCGTTGGTTGGGGGGGGGGGGGGGGGGGGAATGGGTTTGGGACCGTTGGGCAACGGTCCATTTGCGGGGAAATGGGTTTGGGACCGTTGCCCAACGGTCCATTGAGCTGCCCCAACAGCTACAATTAAAAAAAAATAAAAAATTAATTCCACCGGTTTTACCAGTCCAGTTCCGGTTCCAAAAAAATTGAAACCGGACCGGTATATAATAAATGGTTAACCGGTTCCGGTTACCGGTTTGAACCGGTTAACCCGAACCAGTTGACGGGTTTAGTGGTAACCATTAATAGCAGAATCACATTCTGGAGATCCAGTGAAAACACCAATTGTCAGATAACATGATAGCAGGAGTTTCGAGCAGTTAGACTAATGTAGTTATTCTTGTCTTCATAGGACCTAAAATGAAGGTTTTCTAAGTACATTATGTTTATCCTACTGTCTAAGGAATTGATCATAGAACCGAAAATCTCTCCTCATCGTACATTCTTTTTCTTTGCCATAAAAATTTTCAGAAAGGGCGTGCCAGAACAATATTTATAATTCATACATAATTTAGTATCGGTATATGATCTTAGACAATACTCACTTGAGTTAGCTTTTGAGGTGGAATTAGGGCCAATGTTTATCTCTAATCAGCTTCGACGTCTTCATTTAATAGGTCAAGAAAAACATTCCTTGTTATGAAGATAGTGGCTTGATTTTTATTGTAGCGCTATCCGATCCAAAATAGGAACCTTCACAATGAAAGATTAACCTAAGGTTCCTTAGAGCTGATCAAGGACTTAGTTCATGCAACCGAACTAGCCACTGACGTGGTGAATTGGGTAAAAGAAATCCCAATCGGAATGAAAGATAGGATCAATTTAGGAACGTTAGCCAATCTAGTACATCAGTACATGTTATTCCAATGAAGCTCAGGTGGAAGTTACAAAAAATTCATATGCTACATAACTTGTTAGAGATATATAATATAATACATATGGCCTAAGGGGTCTATAAAGGTACTACTCCACCAATCCTCTTTAAATACTTAGATACTCTAACAGTAACTATGAGATGGATTGTAAGAACGTAACATGGTAAGATTGGCTGGGAATCCATTTGAATCGTGCCAGGACTAAAACTGTACTTTATTAGCATGTCCCCGACTCACCTAAGGTATGCTAGGACCTTCTTTCATTTGTCTTGCCCTTCAGGGATCATGAGATGAGGAACCAGTGTTAGTTGGATGCTCTGACACTATAATGTATGTATCTGAACCACAAGTTCCGACTTCTAATATTGTCAGAGCAAGAATAGTCTGTTAAAACAATAATGCTTCACCAATATCGTCCGTAATTGACAGTACATTTAGCGTTACTTCCCATAAAAGGACTGTTGCTTGTTTTCTTGTAGGAAAAATCAGGTCCAGTGATACTTTCTTTTATGTGAAACAAAGTGCAGGGGGAATGAATTTGCAATGGCCAAAATGGAAATTGCTTCAATGACACAGAACCCCATATCTAAAGAAGATTATACAGGAAGCGATCAAACTAGAAGATGATGTAGAATAGTGTAATAGCGAAGTCTGTAGCAAAATGGAGTTTTTCTCATTCCGTTCATCTGATCACCTATGAGGGAGTCTCAACAGAATTCTATGGTTTGAATCGGCAAAACCAAAATCTTTCTTAAGGTGGAAAAGGTTTCTTCATTTTCTGCAGATGTAAGATTAATGAATTGTTATACAAGGTAAAGCTTGGAATAAGAAGATATATTGCCAAAAATATCATGTTGAGTATGCAAGTATGCTGCCTTATATATAGAAACTTCCACCTGATAATATGTCCAATGCCATTATCAGATAGATATCCATGCATGAAGAAACAAAAACAAATCAAAATAAGCTAATCAACAAGTCAATAAGGTGGACAAATCTATTCCTTAGACACATCCAGGTCTTAATTATGATTAAGGACATACTTAGATCACAGACAACAAGCAGAAATCATTTTTAGACTGTTCTGATTTAAACATATCTATTAGCTGTGTAAAATATGCCTAATTGGATATATGTCAACCAAGAGTCTTCAGTCACTTCCTTCTTTCTCTTATTGTCACCGACAGAAATAGACAATGCAGATATGGCTGAAGGAGAGAGCACAGAATCCTCTCATTGTACTCGTCTTTTTCTTCTTCTCCCTCTTATATAATGTGGACGACCCTTTTTTCAATGGTGATACATCTCATCCTAGAAAGAATCTTTATTCAAATCTACTTATACTGAAAACTTCACCATCCCAAGAAATCGTTCAGGTCAGTGTCCAAAACTTTTGTGATCATCAAAATTACATCTTTTTCCGTTTTCTCCATCTTTCTGAAGGCAAGTTTTGTATGTCTTGTGCACGAGTTTTTTCAATGTACAATCATGTCTGCATCTGTAGAAAAAAAGATGAACACATGCCTGATGAGATTTTCTGTTCATATGTTTGATTTTTTTTTTTTCCTAGTGCCTTTGGATAAATCGAGTGCCTGCAGTTCTACTGTTAAATACAATGGAAGGAGACCTAAATGGGATTACCCCGTACTGGGGTCCGGTGGAAGGAGAACACCACTGGAGACTGGTGATTACACTTCCGGAAGATGGGTCTTTGATAACACTTCATGTCCACTGTATAACGTATCTGATTGTCCATATATGTCAGCTCAATTAGCTTGCCAACATTATGGAAGGCCTGATCTGGATTACCAGTATCGGTGATGGCAGTCTCACAACTGCAACTTGAAGAGGTACCTTTTATTTTTATTTTTGTCTCTTGTAAAACAATTTTGGGATGGCAACATAATTGTTGTTGTTGTTTTTAGTATAGGAAAATTCTAAAATCTTAACTCTTGAGTGTATATGTTTGTGTGTGAAAGTGGTTCAAGCTTGACCCTTTATATATTAATGCAACTTGTCTTGTGTGTATTTGCTATATATGACAACAAAATCACACATAATCATTGTAATGGTCGTTACCATGGTATGTTGTTGAATTGATCCAGTGCAGAAAGCAAACTTCATAAATTCTCCAATGTCTAGTGTTTACTCATATATATATCCAATCCAACCATCTCTTACACTAAGGTCAAGTTTCCAGTTTATTTGAAACAAAATTTCAGAATTTTCAGCTATAATCTTTTTAACCTAGTTACTTTCCATCCTGTATACACGCTTCTGGTTAATAAAAATCACTTCCTTGCCTTTTACATGTTGCTGCGCTTTTGATCGTAAGATATGAAACAGTGACGAGCAACACAGCAAGCACAATTCTGATCATAGAAATGTCTAATGCGCTTCTAAGTGTCTCATTGTTTCCAATGAATATGCCAGTATTACAGCTCAACTTTTTAACTTGAAAATCTAAAATGAAATTTTGCTACAGCTGTTTGCTTCTCTGTATATTCAGGAAACAAGAATGGAACCAGGAAAAAGGGGAATCTGTTATGATGAGAAGCTCCCTATAAAGAACCAAACCAGGGAAAGTAACCTCAACCTGCCGACAATGCGAATGATGGAAAAAGTACAAGCTAGATTGGGCTCGAAGGTCTCCGTTATCAACATCACTCACCTCATGGCCTTAAGGAAAGATGGACACCCTAGCATTTATCGCAAATTTTATGGTCCCTGAGAAATTAGCAAACCCAGCAAGTTACTCGGATTGCATCCACTGGTGCTTACCAGGGGTGTCTGATGTATGGAATGAGCTGCTATCTCAATTTTTGTGACACGGAGGCATTGGCTGATTGAGGATATATATATATTCGAGGAGGAAATATGAGTAAAATCTTATTTCTTCCATAATTGAAGGATATTTCAAGTAGAAAAGTTGACGTATCCCTTTCCTCTCAAGTGTCTTGCTATAAGGTATTGGATCCGCTCTTCTGTTAACATGAACATGAATTAAATTCTATCACCCTGTGTAATTTATTCGTCGATGTATCAACACAGTTAGGAAGGTTGTGGCTAGAGGCGGACCCAGAACTTTAAGACGGAGGGGGCACCATTATCTTAACATAAACACCAACAAAAATTTTAATGACGATTGAAGGAAAATACCGTGTCGGACCGTTCACTAATAGCATAAGAGTGGCGAAAATACAAGTATATAGGTCCAATATGCTTTTTTAGTAATAAATAAAATTTAACACAGTGAAGCAAATGAAAGAGATACCTCATTGGCTAAGGCTGTGCAACATGTGTTAAAGGTCCAGGTTCGAATCTGAGCGAGCTTATTTAATGTTTATTGTTTTCCTAAAAATAGGCTCAAAAAAATATTTAAAAGTGACATTCGGGTTCGATCCGGGTGGACATGCAAGGGAAGTAACAGTTGCAACCAACATGCCCCAAAGACACTTTCGTTTGTTAGAGTGCACAATTAAATATATACTAATTTCTCAAGGTATATACACACATATATATATACATAATTTTTTTCCGAAGATAACGAGTGCACGTGCACTCTCACCCTTCCATGTGGGTCCGCCTATGGTTGGGGCAATGAGGAGCTAAACAAGTATCTGCAGACCCTCTACCCCATCGATTACATCTATGGCTGAATGAACTGATATCAAGAGATTCTTCTGTCATTTGCTAGGGCTTGAAACTTTGAATTAGCAGTCTTGCTTTCAGAACTAGTCGTTAATCTCTTTCAAGCTCAAGAACCTCATTGAGTTGGACCTTTATGGCACAACAATCAATGAAGTGCCCCGAGGCTTAGAAAGTTTGGTTAGTTTAAGATGCTTGGACATGAGAAGATTTATGAGGATTATACCATTTAAGAGACCACTCGTTGATATGTTTGCTAGGCTGTCCAATCTTCAAACCCTTTTGATTGCTTTTGGTGTGCGAGTAGAAGATTTAGAAGGTATGAAACAAGTAAAAGAATTTCAAGGTGAGTTTGTTGATATATGTAGCTTTAATAACAACAACAACAACAACAACTCAGTGAAATCCCACATCGTGGGGTCTGGGGAGGGTAGAGTGTACGCAGACCTGACTCCTACCAAGGTAGGACGGCTGTTTCCGAAAGACCCCCGGCTCAATAAAAGCATAAAAAGAAGTCAGATAAGGTTAAGAGATTCGGATAAGAGATTTAAAGCGATATGGAAATGAAATAATGCAAGCGACACAGATAACACAGGATAATCAGAGCACAGGAAATAACAGATAATAGCAGAAATCGGAGCAGATGACACAGGATAACCAAAGCACAAGAAATAACAGATAATAGCAGAAATCGGAGCACAAGAAATTATATTGCAATAATGCGACTACTAATAAGAACGGATAACGAGACTATCTACTAGCCTTCTACCCTAATTTGGGTCCTCCAAACCCTCCTATCTAAGGTCATGTCCTCGGTAAGATGTAATTGCGCCATGTCGTGTCTAATTACCTCTCCCCAATACTTTTTCGGCCTACCCCTACCTCGTCTGAAACCATCCATGGCCAACCTCTCACACCTCCGCACTGGGGCATCTGTATCTCTCCTCTTCACATGCCCAAACCATCTCAATCTCGTTTCTCGCATCTTGTCTTCCACCGAGGCCACCCCCACCTTATCCCGAATATCCTCATTCCTAATCCTGTCACTCCTGGTGTGGCCACACATCCATCTCAACATTCTCATCTCGGCAACTTTCATCTTTTGAACGTGAGAGATCTTAACTGGCCAACACTCCGCCCCATACAGCATAGTCGGTCTAACCACCACTTTGTAGAACTTTCCCTTAAGTTTTGGTGGCACCTTCTTGTCACATAGCACTCCGGAAGCAAGCCTCCATTTCATCCACCCTGCCCCAATACGATGTGTGACATCATCGTCAATCTCCCCGCAGCCTTGCACAATAGACCCAAGGTACTTGAAACTACTTTTCTTCTGGATGGCCTGGGTACCAAGCCTTACTTCCACGTCAGCCTCCTGAGGTGCTTCACTGAACTTACACTCCAAGTACTCTGTCTTGGTCCTACTCAGCGTAAACCCTTTAGACTCCAGAGTATGTCTCCAACACTCCAGCTTAGCGTTAACTCCGCTATGAGTCTCGTCAATCAGGACTATGTCGTCCGCGAAAAGCATACACCATGGCACCTCACCTTGAATTTGCCGTGTCAATCCATCCATCACCAAGGAAAATAAAAACGGACTAAGAGCTGATCCTTGATGCAACCCCATCACAACTGGAAAGTGCTCTGAGTCTCCTCCTACTGTCCTCACCCTGGTTTTGGCTCCCTCATCCATGTCCTTGATCACCCTAATGTACGCCACAGGTACACTTTTAGCCTCCAAGCATTTCCATAGTATCTGTCTTGGAACTTTGTCATAAGCCTTTTCTAGGTCGATGAATACCATGTGTAAGTCCCTCTTCCTCTCCCTATACTGCTCCACCAACCTTCTCATAAGATGGATGGCTTCTGTAGTTGAACGTCCCGGCATGAATCCGAACTGGTTTTCTGAAATAGACACACCTCTCCTCACCCTCATCTCCACCACCCTTTCCCACACTTTCATAGTATGGCTTAGTAGCTTGATACCTCTATAGTTGTTGCAACTCTGGATATCTCTCTTATTCTTGTATAGAGGGATCATTACACTCGCCCTCCATTCTTCGGGCATCAATGCCGTCTTAAAGATGACATGAAACAACCTAGTCAGCCATTCCAAACCTGTCGGGCCCGCGCTCTTCCAGAATTCCCCCGGAATCTCATCAGGTCCGGTCGCTCTTCCCCTGCGCATCCTACGAACAACACCCTTAACCTCGTCAACCTTAATACTCCTGCAATAGCCAAAGTCGCGACGCCTTCCTGTATGTTATAAATCACCCAACACAATGTCTCTGTCCCCTTCTTCATTCAAGAGTTTGGAGAAGTATGACTGCCATCTCCGTCTAATGACAGTCTCCTCTAGCAATACTTTGTCATGCTCGTCCTTGATGCATTTTACTTGATCCACATCACGTGCCTTTCTCTCCCTCGCCTTGGCTAGCCTGAACAATTTCTGGTCCCCTCCTTTCTCTTCTAGTTCAGCATACATGCGTTCAAAAGCTGTCGTTTTTGCCGTCGAAACCGCCAACTTCGCCTCCTTCCTCGCCATCTTATAAAGTTCTGTATTCGTCCACTTCGCATACGCCACCTTCTTTGCTTCCACCTTCCCTTGAACTTCTCCATTCCACCACCAGTCCCCTCGATGCTGACCACGACTACCTGTCGAGACCCCCAACACTTTCCTTGCTACCACCCTAATGCAACTAGCCGTCTTATCCCACATACTAGTCGCATCCCCACTACTATCCCAGGCCCCCATATCCTTCAATTTCTCTCCCATCTCCAGGGATAAGTTCGTGAAATATAGACAACGTTGCTAGCAGCCGAGTTTCTTTGAAAATGCTTTAGATCCAAGACATTTTCTCAATTTTAATCCCAATTTAAAGTGTATTGATGATGTAGTAAGATTTACTATTAATCAAGTGATTCTAATGCATCTTGTTCTCAGCATTGACAATACGGAGATGCTATCATATGATCAGGTTGAAAAAGCAAGAGGAGATGTAGCTCTGCTACCACTAGACACTCAAGAGTTAGAAATGTGGAACAACAACTTAATAGTTGCAAGTCCATCTCTAGTTCAGTTGAAAGGCTTGAGAAGAATTAAAATTTGCAAATGCCATGGTATAGAGTGTCTAATTAGGTTATCGAATTGTAACTCAAAGGTTGAAAAAATGATGGGAGATCATGGAATCATACCTACTTGCAACCCGTTCCGAAGTGTTGAGAAGTTGGATTTGAAATTTTTGGATGATTTCACTGGTCTTTTTAAGTTAGAGTGAGAAGCTTTGCCTCCATTATGAACCTTTTCCCACCTCCAGTCCAGACTGTAATAAAATGAAGAAGCTAATTCCAAGGTGGCTGTTGCAGTACCTCCTAAATCTGACAGTAATTGATGTGAAGAGGTGCAATGAAATTGAAGAGATAATAACAGACGATGAAGAAAAGCAAGTCTCTCTTTTTCCTTCTAATCAAAGCAAATGCATCAGCAATGATGAGGTTATTCTACCAAAGTTGCGAGTTCTTTGTTCAGAAAATTTACAACAACTCAAGAGCATGTACAAGGGAAGAGTGACTTGTGATTCTATTAAGCATATAGCAGTTCTTGGTTCTCAGAAGCTGAAGAGACTTCCATTTACTCTGCCGGTTTACAATGGGCAACCATCAACTCCACCAGCTCTTGAATCTATCAAAATGGATGAAAGTTCGTGGGAATATTTGGACTGGGACCATCCTCAATACAAGAATGTACTCCATCGTTTTGTTAAGAAGACGGTCAACAACTCAGGCAGGAAATGTTGAAAAGCGACTAACGATACAAGAGTTCTTTTCCCCTTATGCACTCTAAAAAAGGGTATGTTGGGTTTTTGGACCCTATGTTGAGTAAGGGTTCCATACCTTCCAAAAGTGATAGGTATGTATTGCTTCTTGGCACTCTCTTTTTATATTATCCCAAATGCGGTAGATTCTTTTTTCCAATCTGTCAAAAGATCCTTTAATCCCGTTTTGCTTTGATTAAATTGGGAAAGATGCACTTTTGCTGGAATTCCTTTGCTGTAGTGTCATTTTATTATTAGTCTTATTTGCCACGTTGTAGCAAGTGACTTTTACTCAACTCTTTAACTTGTTTAGAGCTGTCACATATGCGTTCAGTAGACATATTTTCAATCAATATCAGGTGTTCAATAACTAAGGACAGGGCTTGTGACATTTGAAGAAATGCTTAATATAACACAGCTCCAAGATTTCAGAAGAGACGGATTGCTCTCATTGAAGAGCGAGCAATTCTCGGCCAACTCCTGAGGCTGCTGATACTTGGAATGAGCTCCTCTTTCGTTATTTTCCTAATATTTTACTACCATTAGATCAAATCCATTAGAATCCAACTTCTTACTTCCCCCTATTTTTCCCCACTATGAGGAGCCCGAATTCTGATGGAGGGGACAACGTGTGTGTAACAAGAGTAACGGAATTTTATCTCATTCCTTCATCTGATCACCTCTGAGCAAATTTCATACAGAATTTTATGCCTTGAGTAGGCAAAACCCAGATCTTTCTTATGGTTTCTTCCTTCTCTGCAGATAAAAGATTAATGGACTTCTATACAAGGTAAAGCTTGGAATGAAAGATTAAAGGTATATTACCAAAAATACTGTATTGGATATGGTAGACTTATATTGAAACTTCCACCTGATAAAAAAATTCCACTCAATCATCAAATAGATCTCAATACATAGACAATAAGCAGAAATCATATAGACCTGTTCAAAGTTAACATCATTATCAACTGTCTAAAATATGCCTAACTGGATCCTTTTGGAACCAAGAATTTTCAGTGCTGTCCTTAGTCTGATTGCCGCAGACACATATGCACAATCAGATATAGCTGAGGAAGAGAACAATATCCATTCATAGCACTCGTCTTCTTAGTTTACTTGGTCTTCTGCATCTTTATGATGGAGAAGACACTTGATTCAATGTTAATACACTTTCATCCAAGAAAAGACTCTTTGTTCAATCTTCTCATACTAAGAACCTCACCCTTCGAAAAATTCCTCAAGGTCAGTGTACATAACTTTTGGGATCATCAAATTGTATCATTTTTTAATTTTTTCATTATTTCATTTACTTTCTAGGGCTCGTTAATCTTTTCTGCATTCTGTTGAAATTGGCAGTTAAGAATGAATACTTCAATGTTGATATTTTTTTCAGCTGTCTCTGTGCATGTGTTTGACTTTTTTGCTAATAGTGCCTTCGGAAATTGGATAAATCCAGTGCTTGCCATTCTATGGTGAAGTATATTGAAATGAGAGCTGAATGCGATTGCCCTGTACTGGAGTTCGGTGGCTACAGACTGGAGAGAACTACCATAGATGTGTGATTACTCTTCCGGGAAATGTGTCTTTGAAAACACTTCATGTCCGCTGTCTAATGAATCTGAATTTCCTTATATGTCAGCCCAATTAGTTTGCCAAAAGCATGGAAGGCCTGACACCAGAATTGGAGATGGCAGGCCTCACAACTGCAATTTGAAGAGGTAGCTCTTTTTTTTTCTTCCTTCTTTTTTGGCCTCTTCTTTGGACACACCAACTAGTTTGGGATTGGGACGTAATCCTTGCTGCTGTTGTTGTTTCTTCTTCAAGCTAGAACTAGTTCTTGTACCTTTCAAGTTATACAAATATGTTAAACAAAGTCATCTGTTTCTCTTGGCCTCTTTTGTTCTTTTTCAAATATATTCTCTAGAGAAAGAAACTGTGCTATATTTTTTTTTTATTTCTCTCGATATTCAGGAAACAAGAATGGAAACCAGGAAAAAGTGGAAACTGTTGTGAATAAGAAACTCCCTATAAGAACCAAACCGGGCATGGTGACTTCGACTTGGCTACAATGCGGATGGCAGAAAGAGTACTGGCTAGGTTGGATAGACCGACCGATTAAGGGTATTAAGGCAGTAGATGAAGAATACTACTGCACTCACTATGTGGTAGTTGGTACAAACTTAGTACAGATACATACTTTCAAATTGTTCCACTATAGATATATAGTACAAGTCGAGTTGAGTGATTGTAACCCGTATTAAATAGTGCATATGCCTGTTACTGGACTCTTTGTAACTAATTATTTAGCTGTCCTTGGAGTACAGGAAAGTTTATGCTTAGAACAAAGTATACATCTTAAAAGCATGTGATTTTTGTTGGTCATAGTGAAGAACTTCTTGAAGGTCATAGTAACCAATTATACAATGAAGAGAGGTTTCTTGATTTCAAGTTTCACTTTAATAGTTCTGCTCTACTAGTAATTTTGTTGGAAAATTGGTAATCAATATACTGACCATGGAGTATGTATGGTCAATCAATGTCATTTTAATATCCATTTGCTTTTAAAAATACAAATCTTATTATTGCTTGAATATCTTAATTAGGCAATCATAAAACACTGGAAGGCCTTGAAAGATGAACCAAAAAAGGGATCTGCCATAAAACATACAATTACTCTTTCTCTCTTTAAAATTTTCAAAGCACTCAAGGAAGTGAACTTGGTTCAAGTTCTTCAGAAAATCAAACCTACCAAACTTGAATTTTCTTATCCCATATGTTTGAATCAAGCATTTTTTAAGAGCTTGAGTTCAAACTAATAGCCAGAATTAATCAAAGGAGAAAATCAACAAAGCAAACCAAATTCAAGCCACCATCTTAACACAAAATGATTATAGTTCTAAAGATTGGCTATTTGTTTATTATTAAAATTAATTTGTTGGAGTCACTGACTAGTGTAAGTTGAGCTGATAAGTTGCTTCGTTATAACAATTGCACGAATTTCCCTTCAAATGGAGTGGTATTTAATTTTTGGCCTTCAAAATCGGAGTGCATAAGTTCTAATGCCCCTAGAGGGAGTCCGGAACCAAAATGACTTAATAAAAGACCAAATGAACCAAAATATCCCAGAAAAAAAAATAGGCACAAAAGTACCTTTAACGCAGTATATTTTGGTTCATTTGGTCTTTTATTAAGTCATTTTGGTTCCGGACTCCCTCTAGGGGCATTAGAACTTATGCACTCCGATTTTGAAGGCCAAAAATTAAATACCACTCCATTTGAAGGGAAATTCGTGCAATTGTTATAACGAAGCAACTTATCAGCTCAACTTACACTAGTCAGTGACTCCAACAAATTAATTTTAATAATAAACAATTTTAAAATTCCGTTACTCTTGTTACTTTAATGCAGTATTTTATTGCGCTAAAGGATTTTGTCTCTCCTTTAGCGCAGTAAAATACTGCTGTATAGGACCCGACATAAAACCCCAACGGGTTCCACCACTGGTCCACTCCACGATTAAAAAAAAAAATCAAAACGCCATTAGAGGCATTTTTAAGGTGGCCCCCACTTCATAAAACATCGTTTTCTATTAATTTTTGTTGGGAAAGTATAGATTCTCGGTATATTCAAGTCAAGGAGCAAGATTCTAAGCTCAAATTTTGAAGAAAAAAAAACGGCGTGCAACTCGATTAAAACAACCCTACAACAAGCTTCGATTAAGGTATTCTACTATGAACTTTTGTTATTATTTTGTTAAATACATTATATACTAAACATGTTTAACATTTAATTGTCATGATTTTGGAGAAAAAAATCAATTTTTTTTATGTTGTTGATCGTGCTGGCATTAGCGTTTTGTTACTATTTCCATTTTATTTTATTTTTGCTAATTTATTATTTGTTATATGTTTATAAATTGTTAATTTGTTAAATGTTTATGATGCTGGGCAGTAGCTTTTTGCTACTGTTTTCATTTTTTTTTTTTGCTAATTTATTATTTGTTATATGTTTATGAATTGTTAATTTGTTAAATGTTTATGAATTGTTAATTTTTTAATTGTTTATGAATTGTTAATTTGTTAATTGGTTATGAATTGTTTAATATAGTAATCTACTATTATTTGTAAAATATGCCATTATTAATTAATTAGTTGTTAATTGTTGATTATTAATTGATATTTTGTTAATTGTTTATGAATTATTATTTTGTTAATCCACTATTATTTGTAAAATATGCCATTATTAATTAATTAGTTGTTAATTGTTGATTATGAATTGATATTTTGTTAATTGTTTATGAATTATTATTTTGTTAATCCACTATTATGAATTGTTAAATCTATATTATTTTAAAAGTATGAATATATATATTAGCTATTCGATTCTATGTCAACTAGGTGACACATTAAAACAAAAAAGATTAACTACTAAACCTAAATTTGAGAGAACTCGATGAAGTTGTGGTTAAGAACACGATATTTAGATAATTCTATTCTATGTCAACTAGGTAACACACACACAAAAAAAAAAAAGATTATCTACTAAACTTAAAAAAGAATAGTTAAAGTTTTTTTAATATATACTAGATAATGAAAGCCCGTGCTAGCACGGGGCCAACACAAAAAATAGTACCACACTTTTCTTTTTAGTCTATCTTAAAAAACATGATATATTTTTATGTTTAGAAATCATTTAACTTGAAACTTTCCCTTTTACCTTTCAAATCCACACAAATATCTATGACTTGTTTTAGACTACAAGTTTCAAGATCTTTCCTTTAAAAAAAAAAAAAAACTTCGTGCCTAGTCAAACTATGCCACATAAATTAGGACAGAGAGAGTACCTTTTAGTAGTATAATTATGAAATTTTTATTGTAGAAAGTATTATAATTCAATTAATTAATTATGAAATTTTTATTATAGAAAGTATCACATAATTCAAATCCCCGTGTCCTTACTATCACATATTAAATTTATTGCACATTTAATATGATGAAAGTTATTCTGAAAAATAATTATTTTCTTTCAATATTTGGTTAGAGAGTGAAAATAATTTTTGGAAAAAACTATCTACTAAAGATTGATAACAAAATTAGCAAATCAAACATTCGGAATCGTGCAAGGCAGTAAATATTTTATTTTTATACATTCAAAATAAATATTGTATTCAAGATAATAATTAGATATTATTTTTTCAAGTTGCTTATCAATAGAATATAAATAATATTATAATAACCGACAAGAAATATTCATGCAACGCACGTACATAGAGACTAGTTACCAAAAATACAGTAATTTCCTATTATTTGTTAATTATGGCACTGTTACTTTACTTATTTGTGAAATTGTTTATCCCATGTTAATTATTTGTTTATCCCATGTTAATCGTTAAATAAATGAGTTTGTTATTTCTTTAATTATAGTTAGGAGAACAGTTGTAATTAGATATAATTATTCACAAAATATAATACAATATAATTCACATATTCCCTATAAATGATTAATTAGCTAATATAATTTCTCTTTAATTTCAAGAATAATAAATAATCTAGTTTCTACACACCCGACTCTTTCATGGATCCGAATGTTCACCCGAGGCCCGTTGTTCACCCGAGGTCCGATGATAGATCAGTACTGTCTTTGCAAGACACTCATAGGTCAGAGTTATTATGGACTAATGATATAGGGATAGCGACTAGGCTCCGTCCCCATAGGCTACACAGAGCGTGGGCTCTTTTACGCGAGCACCCCCACACCCCCACGTCTTAGAGATATTGTTTCGGGGCTACATCTATCGTTGTGTGTCTGTTGGTCGGGTACAGCATGATTGGGTGCTCATTACGGCCATGGTTGAGCGGTGGAGGCCGGAGACACATACTTTCCATCTTCGCACTGGTGAGGCACAATTACACTTCAGGATGTGGAGGTCCTGTTTGGATTGCGGGTAGATGGAGAGCCATTATACAGTCAGTATGAGCCTCCTCTTGGTAGGACATGGGTGACGGAGTTGACTAGGCTTACCCACTTCGTGTCTGGTGCCGCAGTCCAGGTCTTAGGACAGAGTCGGGTGCAGATCAGTGCACTCTACACTTATTTGCTGGCAGAGCCTCCTGTTGAGCACAAACTCAGCAGGACGTTATTGATCGTCATGCCCATTTGTACCTGCTTATTATATTCGGGGGCATCTTGTTCCTGAACACATCGGGTGCCTATGTCAGCTTATGATATTTGGCCTTCTTAGAGCATCTGGACCACTTGGGAGACTATAGCTGGGACGGTGTTGTTGGCGTACCTCTACCGATGCCTATGCCGAGCGTCTATTGACCGTATCAGCGATGTGTGTGGATTGTTTACTCTTTTCCATGTAATATTTTAAGTATGCATTCCTTTAATGTAAACAAACCTCTTGACACAACGACTAAAAAAATCGTATTTTCTAATATCGCTTACAGTTATGGGCTTGGGAGAGGAAGTTGCCTTTTCAGCCCGTACCTAGGCATCACCTCGATATTTACATGCCCTATGTGAGGAGGTGGACAACGGGTTTTGACCGTGATGTGGATATGCACCACAATATTCTTCCAATCCTGGACCAGCTTGATCACATGACGGACGATGCGGTAAAACTATTTAACTTTACATTATTAATTTAACTAAACATCTTTTCTGCTTGGTGATCACTAATTTGTATTTATATTTTATGCAGCTATTTCTATGGACGTCATGTGCTACTATATATGGTGGGTTGCTGGCTTTTTGCAGGGCAAGTCAGGCCATGTGGAGGTCGCGATGTCCATTGATACACCTGGACATAATTGAGGACCACATGCCCGAGCGCGCCTTACAACAGTTTGGGCATACATATAGTATACCTCCTGACGCTTGTCATGAGCTCCGACACTACCATCGGGACGATCGAGCCGCTGTTGATGATGCATTTCTAGCTTTTATGGGTGTCCAGCTTCAGTGTTGGCAGGACAGGTTGGGCACTTTAGCGGTGGTCGGCCATGTGACTCCCGTCATAGATTACAAGCGTTGATATCATGGGATCACACGCCGATTAATCGTCAACCCAGCTTTGCGTCCCACAAGGGATGTCGGATACGCAGCACTGGCAGGGCAGTACGAGGCGTTGGTAAGTTTATCCTATTTAGATTTATTTATTTGTATTAATTATTACATTTTAAAAAATAACTAGGTTTTACTGTTGAACATAAATGCAGCTGGTTGTCGTACAACAATTACGCATATTCGGGTTAGAGCATATGTCTTACCCCGGAGATGGTACGGATATCCGAGGACGGTATCCGACAGGCAGGAGAGCTTAGGAGCATGGATGATCCTGTTCCAGAGGCTGAGTATCAGGCAGCGCGAGGAGGAGGACGTGGTGCTGCCAGAGGACGTGGTGCTGCTAGAGGACCTGTTAGTGGAGGACACCATCTGGTAGATGAGGCCGCTTCCATTCCAGAGGTCGTTGCATTTTAGTCCATCCGCAGCCGTTCCATGCCAGTGGCAGCTCAGCTGGACAGTCACCTACGTTTACGCCGGCGCACCTACTTGCTGAGATACCTAGGTCTTCATTTCAGCCGAGCCAAAATGTGTACATGGAAGAGCGTGATGGCATCGATTGGACGGCGTTTCGCGCATCATTAGATGATGAGCGGCCTGTGAGAAATTTAGACGGACCCACGATTCTTGAGTTCGATTATTTTTTTACCCGGTTAGTATTTAAAATACTTATTTGGTCATTTTAATAACTTATTTTAAATATATATGTTACTTATTATTTCGTAATTTTTTATATTTTAGGATTCGACACTAGTGGGTCCACCAGAGCGACCCACTCAGGCGTTTTCTCATGAGCCTACTGAGCCAGAGGTGTCTTTCCATGTGACTGTCGAGCCACAGATATGCTTTTTAGTAAAAGTAATTTTATTAAATATAAGGTGAATATTTAAAATATATATTTGATTATTTAAAGTACTTAGTTTAAATATATATGTTACTTATTATTTTGTAATTTTTTTATATTTTAGGATTCGGCGCCAGTGGGTCCACAAGAGAGACCCACTCAGGAGCCTACTCATGGGCTTGCCGAGTCAGAGGTGATCTTCTCATAAGACTATCGAGCCACATGTAAGGTTTTTACTTAAAATCAATTTTATTTAATATAAGGTGAATATTTATTTAATTTTTTTAACCTTTATTTGTATCTCGAATAGCATCTCATCCATGAGACTACCTCATATTCTGCAACAGACCCATCTCAGGAGCCTACTTAGGCACCCATTGATACACAGGTTTTGTTATACAACAAAAGTTAATATATTCAATATAAAGAAGAAATGGTACTAATTTTTATATATTTTTCAGGTTTATCTTTCGGCGCCTGCGGTGGCAACTCCTGACGAGGAAGAAATCACATTTTTAGAACCAACTCAGCCTGAGATTCTGAGCGTGCCAGCGGGACTAGATCCCAAGAAGAAGCACGTTATGCAGAAGGGCACAAGGGCGAGGGATGATCATGGCTTAGAGCGCCCTCTTATTAAGAGGGAAAAGGGGGATGCAGACGATGGTGAGGGCGGTGGGGATGGTATGAGCCTTAGGCCTAAGGATAGTCTCAGGCATACCACATGTAGGACCCACTAGTATATATAATAGTGTTATACAGTTTAAGTAAATATTATATATTTTTTGCATATCTATTTATATTTATAAATATTATCTTAGTCTTTATTATTGTTTATAGTGTCACATCCTAAATTGATAATTAAAAAAATCGTAACACGTTCGAAATAAAGTTACGCATTAATTTAAAATAACACGAAACCCTAAAACATAAATAACGTAAAGCTAATGACTACAATTCTTTAAATAAAAATGGACTTCGAGCGCTTTTCAACCACTAAAGCGACAATCCGAAGTTTTGCGTATCCTTGATGTATTGAGCTGACCTTATTAATCGTACAAAAATAAGTTTCGGAGTCTCAAAGCATGATTAATATACGACTAAAGTACGTCAAAAAGTGTAAAAATGTGAAAGAAAGAGAGTTTAACCAAAACAAATAGGTACTATAGCGCAGTAAAAAGCGCAGTATTTTACTGCGCTAAAGGTGAGAGACAAATTCCTTTAGCGCAGTAAAATATTGCGTTAAAGGATTTAACCGTGTCGTTACGGTTAAGTCCTTTAACACAGTATTTTACTGCGTTAAAGGTACTTTTGTGCCTATCTTTTTCTGGAGTATTTTAGTTCACTTAGTCTTTTATTGGGCTATTTTGGTTCCGGATTCCCCTATAGGCATAACTTCGATTTTGAAGGATAAAAATTAAAGACCAACCCATTTGAAGGGCAACGATTAAGACCAGCACAAAATAGTGCCAAAAGTGCAAATGATGGCTGGCTTACAGATCCAAACATATACTTACTAAAGTCAGACATATACTTGATATGGAGCGGATTATTTGAGTTATAACCACCTTTCCACTAACGAGCAATATCATTAGTGGCGGATCTAGAATTTTTACGAAGTGAGTTCAATATATAAAAAATATATAAATAACACTATATATATATATATTTTTTTTTTTTTAAAACAGATTAAATATACATATATATAAACTGTTATTTTTCAACGAAATGGGTTCATATGAACCCACTTGAAACCACATAGGACCGCCCCTGGTCACAGATGAATACGATTATGGCGATGTGACAATTGTACGGGCAATTGGTAAAGGTTCTTGGTCACTGATGAATACGATTATGGCAATGTGACAATTGTACGGGCATTTGGTAAAGGTTCAATCTTAAAATTAAGAAAAAATAGAAAATGTAACATAGTGATGAAAAAATTAAGTTATAATAGTCACACCTTCATTTCATACTGTATTGAACATAATTTTAATAATAATGTCTACAGTTGACTTAGATGACCACATTAATCACAAAGTAGACTAACATATCCTATTTGACATATTTGCATCTATAATAAGCAATTACTACTTACCCATTTAATCTAAAGTATATTTTAAGTAGATAAAGTAAACTATATTTTTCTTTTATCCTTAAAATTTATTTTTGCTACGACAAAAATAGTTAGGAAGAGAGTGATAGAGTCAAATTGACGATAGAAACTTCAGCAGCTGGGGTGAGTGGGACTTCTGGCCGAGCTCTCTCAGTCTCCGCCATGTTCATGTTGACATCACACTTACAATAGTACTCTCCATCTTTAATTTGATCACATTTACAATAATCTCCATCTTCAACTTCATTTTCCATAGAAACTTGAGTGGAGTCTACATCAATCAATCTTGGCATGTCCATCACCGGATTCTATAAAGTTTCAAATACAAAGTCATCAAAATTTAAACACAAAAATTTATCATATAATTAATTAAATAGTTGACTATCCTTTAAGCTCGAAGTTTCAAACATCAAATCCAAGTAAAGTTTTGAATATTAGACTATTAAATACTGCTACTATTCGAAGCTCAGAGATATATTTGAGAAACCAAAAGAAATCTATATATAATATAAAGTTAGGCATAGACAAGGTGATGTGGCACTCTCTATGACCAAGAAACACAATTATTTTTTTTCTCTTTTTTTGACATGTTTTCTATTTTTTTCTACATTAAAAAAAAAAAAACTCTCACTCATTTAACTCTCTTAATAATTGTGTTAAATGGCTATGTTAATTAGATTACTCTTTCAGTTACATACCTCTTTGTATTCCAAGCATTGATAGAAAACAAAAAAAGAACGGTCGAATGGACATGAATGGGCAGGCAAAATTCAACTACTATAAATTTTAGATGTTGATCTTCCAACCTGTAGTGTAGGCATCCAAATTCACCTGTATGCAACGATTTTGTATGTAATAGTTTGCTAATGATATCTACCATTTTCTTATTTGCATAGTGTAATATTGGAGTTTTCGTTGATCTACTCCTTTTCCAGGGCCTAAAGTTCTCTTTCTTTTGTTCTTTGTTACCACATAAGGCCAAAGAAACCCAATGAAAAAAGATAATTCATACCATTCACATTGTATCCATTTTCTTATTTGCATAGTGTTATAATAAGTTATATTGAAGTTTTTGTTGATCACTCTTTCTCCAGGCTTAGAGTTGTTTTTCATTAATTCTTTATTACGACACTAAGGAAAGAAACCTAATGGAAAAAGGTAATTCATATCATTCAGGTTAGAAGGCAGGCTCTCAAGGTTTGTGATTCAATTCATGATGATTCCAATCATTATAGATTTTTGCAACATAAAATGCAAGGATTTTAACAAACTTTACACAAGCATGCAGAGAGTATTTAAAGAGAGGTCGCCCCGCAAAGTAATAGGTTTTTGAAAGTGCTAAGAATTTTCAGGAATGAAGGTAACACAGTATGATGAATTCGAAGTGTGAGGATCAAAGCACTTGATATGGCACCTCTCAATAGCCAAAAAATGTATTGATATTTTTTTTTTTGGCACCTCTCAATAGCCAAGAAATGTATTTAACTTTTCCCCCCTTTGTTTTAGTCTTTCCTCTAATTTTTCTATTAAAAAATGATTGTGCCTATAAATTAAATGCAATCAACCCCACGTAGTAGCAGTAACTAAAGGCCGATATTTAAGACTTAACCTTTGCAATAAAGTCATCAAACCACGTAGCTGCTATCTTAATAACCCACGTAGCAGCAACCTTAATGATAATCACCTTAATGTGCATTACACTTGCATATTTAGAATATGCATGAAAATTATAAATTACATTATTAATAGCTTAAAAATTTAAAGAATACCTTCAAAAATATATGATTGTAAAAGAGTTCGGTTAATTTCAATAACCGCGCGAAGCGCGGAAAAGTAGACTAGTAAACTTAAATATAACAAACACCAAGTCCAGTTCAATCATACTCCTTAATCCAGTGAGCAGGAAACAACCCACTCAATGTTGCATTTCAGTTTTTTCATTATGTTCCACTACGGAACCGAGTTCCTTTTGAACATTAATCACTAGTGGAAATGGTTAAAAAAAATGACAAAATACATTGACATAAGAAAGTAAAAAACAGCAAGATTAGGCCATTCATCAATAAAACCAAGATAAAAACTAGAAGGGTGTTCACACTCACCTTCTTGTAAATTGTACCATCTTCTTCAA
Source organism: Lycium barbarum (assembly GCF_019175385.1). Classification (NCBI taxonomy): domain Eukaryota; kingdom Viridiplantae; phylum Streptophyta; class Magnoliopsida; order Solanales; family Solanaceae; genus Lycium; species Lycium barbarum. Next base: position 113,264,774 of record NC_083344.1, on the reverse strand, counting down.
CATGCCATCCAGCTTCCTCACAGAGAGCCATGAGAAGGTCATTGGTATCAGCATGCTTCGGAAGTTTGTAGTTTCCGTGAGCTCGGAGACCGGCAAAGATTTTGTGTGCTACAGTTCGGCGTCTCTGCTCCCTTTGCTGATTTTTCTGCCTCTCTCTATCGGAAGGAAAACGGAGCTTAGTCACCACCCTGCCGTCTTTAGCGGTTCGGTGAACCACCCACGGCCCTCTGCTAGTTTTTATGCATCCTCTAAGACTACTTGCTTTCTTATCTTCCACCATAGTTTTGAGTTTTGCTTCCAATCTTAGCTATAGTTTGTTTTGAGTCCTCTTCTAGTTCTAGGTAGCAGTAGTAATTTATAGTAGTAGAAAGACAGTATGCAGACAAATTAGGAGTACAATAAAGTGGACAACATATATTCCTCCAGTTTGGTGTGAGTACTATGTGTTCAGTAATTTTTGTAATTTCAAAATATTTTACACAAACATTACTGATTGATTACACGAGGGAATTTTATTTCAGTTGGTGTTTTAATTTATAGAGTTCTCAGCATTGACAAGTGTTGGATATAATTAACATTTCTCCTCTAATTTTCTAGTATTTGAGACTTTATCTCTAACTCATGAAATAAAATATAATCGCTATTAAGTTCCTTTTTAATTGGCTTTAGATGTTAGATTTGGTTTTAATGATACCAACTTAATAATTAGTTAAGGTATTTTGAATAATAACGTTAGTTGAGACTGGAAAAACAAATATTTCTATAATTGGCTAAGAAAACACCAAAAAAAAGCATGGAGAAATTGGCAGTGAAGTTATTGCATGCAGAATAGCAAGCTAATATTCGTTGCTGTCAGAAATCAAGACATTGTTTCAGGTGAGAGTACATTTTTTTTTTTTCTGAATTTTTGATCTTCTTCCCCATTTTGTCCAAATGTCACATATGGGGAATCAAAGAATAAATATAGCACACTACCAGCCTTCTTTCTGATGCACTCAGACAAAAAGCACACTCTTTTTATCATAAAACTACAAGTAATATGGATCTTTATACAATAGTATATATATATTTTGGAAGGTTGTCAAAAATAAGCTTTCCACCAGTTTTTAATTGTTTACATTCAAACCATGTAAAGTGTTTAGGTTGAGTTACGAGTCCAATTGAGTTTTGTTACAACACATTTTTGCTACAACACGAAGTCCAAGTTTCGCTGAGTACAATTCGTACTTTTTTTGTTTTCACTCAGTATTCGGTATATATCCATATTAATCCCAATTAATTTGAATTCGCACGGCATACGAGAAGCGTTGCCTACTATGATTTTTTTAACAGTAACAATTCGAACAAGATTTGTGATTGAGCATAGAGGATTAATCGCATCCATCCCACCACGATCAATGGTGGTAACACAATTCATACTCAATATTAACTGAACAAGTGTCTACTTGTACTCTTCTTAATAGTAATGTAGAATTTAATGAGATTAAATGATTCGAATATGAATATGTTAATACCAATTAAGTTTGAATGCAATTAAGATTCAAGAACTAAAAGATCGATAAATTTGAAAAATATAAAGATACTCAATAACTAACTTTTAAGAAATAAGAATCAATAAGTTAAATTAATCGAATAAATTTTCACTGTGATTAACAATTAATAGTCTCAATAAGTTTTTTTTTTATTTTAAAAAAGAACTAATAATAGGCTAAATTAATATGTCTTGTAGGCTCATAGAGCAACATAACAATTAACAACCTAGACGAGATTAAACCCATTCTAAAACAATTAAGATAATATTATATTCCAATGCAATTAAGAACTAGTAGGTCGAATTTACTCAAAGAAAAAGTGTACGAGTATATATTTAAATTAATCCTAAATCGGAAATTGGTATAAGTATCAGTAGATTAAACAAACAATTGCTTTCTAATAAATCATTAAAAACGAAAAATTAATAGGTTAAATAACAATTAACCTACACGTGATTAAGAACTACTCCCCTATCCTACTTTTTGTGGCACAATTACCATTTGGAGAATGAAAGAGATTTTTCTTTGAGCGCCATTTTTTTTTTTTATGTCTTTTAAATGTTTTGATTAGTTAATTATCATGATTTCTAGTACTTTTATGCAGTTTCTAAATATGTAAATATTATTTCAAAATACTTGAAAACTCTATACAGATTTTATACATAATATTAGATAGTTTGATCCTCGTACTTTCAATCATCTCACGTAAACTGAGATGGAGGCAATAATAGCCAAATATACCCGGAAGATCTCCTTTTAAAAGGTCAAGAAAGAAAGAATTAACTGAAATTTAAGGATGTGGTTAAACAAGAAAATAAAATATAAGTTCAAACTTGTTTCGCTAAAAATAATGGAAATAAAACTTCATTTCCCAAATCCCGTTATTGCTTTTCGAGAATTGTTTTTTTGACTAGTCAATAGTCATACTCAGAGTTTAAGAAAAAGCAAAAAAAAAACAAAAGAAAAAAAGAAGAAGAAAGTTCTGGTTTCTGAAGAAAGAATGGAGAGAAAATAGGTTATTAAACTTTCTATTGGATCTCACAAAAGTAACCCTTTTTGATGAAAGAATCTTCTCTGTTGTCTCATGTTTTCTGTCTAACCAAACAAGGAAAAAGCTACCATTTTTTTTATCATTCTTAAAATATATGGTCGTATCATAATTGGGTTATGTGTCAAAAAATATATATAACCAGCCTTACTCCTTACTACTATATTGTACAATTAGGGGACTATGTAAATATAAGTACTTATGGCGGTTTGTAATTAACCATAACTAATCTCTAGTATTTATTTTAGCATTTTATTTGAACTGTGCTCATAGTTTAGTTCACTTTGTAACATCATCTTATTGTATATTGTAGAAGAAAAAAATCCTAGAAGTGTTGCATCCACTCACTAATTAATCATTTCCTAGACAAAATATGTTCCTCTTTTAGTCAGTTTGATGTTTCTTTCTGAAAATACATTTCAATTATTAAATATAGAAGACTTAACAAATTTATAGAAGCGTTACCAAAAGCGTTTAGAGTTGTCAAGTGAATTCCCTCTCAACTTCTTATAGATGAAAAATGTGTTTAAAAAACATTTAATTATTTTTTTTTCTTATTTGGCCCTAGTAAATAATTGAAAAGAGAGATTTTATGATTTTGCAATTAAATAAAGAGATTAGGGTGCAAATCATTTTTGAAAAGAAAAGTATAAGATGTAAATCGTAAAGAGTGTACACAACGAAATTTAGTTACTTAACAACCAAATTTGATTTGAAACTTAGAAGTGGTTAGAGCCTATCCAGCACCAGAAAAGAAATTTATTTAACCTTTCTGTAAATATTTCATATCTCTTGGAATAGAAATTATCCAGTCATCTCAGTCTAGCAGCTATAGCATGACACAACATGCCCTAAACAATTGTCCTTTTAGAAACAAATCCTCTGGCTAATAAACTTCTTGTCGTGTACTCCTTCCGTTCACTTTTATTTATTCACTGTTTTAAAAATAAATTTTCATTTTTACTTGTCAACTTTCGCATATTAAGAGAAAAATAATTTGTTTTTCCTGTTTTACCCTTAGCTTTAATTGGTCACTCCAAATCATTTTTCAAATCCAATACAATTATACACCAATTAATATGATTATCATGGTAAAATATGCACTTTATTTATTATTTCTTAAGGAGTGTGCAAAGTCCATAGTAGACAAGTAAAAGTCAACGGAGGGAGTATTGACTAGAAAACTAATTTGGTGCTCAAATACACATTTTTAAGCTATATCATCCTCAGTTAAACTTAAATCAACGGAGCATATCCCAGCTGGTGCCAAAATAAATTTTACACCTTTTTCCCACATAACATAATTTGCAGGTTTAATTGATTAAGGGGAGAGGCAAATACTTCAAAATATGATCAGTTCAAAACATGCTTCAAATTAAGGGCTTGGCAATAATTTAAGGCAGAAAGTGATCAGTTCAGATTTGGGCTCTATTTGTTTGTTTTGCGTTCATCCACCTCAAAGGAATTTAAACTTTTACCAAAATTTTCCTTTTCACATGGACACGTTTTATTCTTAAAGTATATCACACAGAGACATATTTATACCTATAATTTTATAAAAGTTAAATCGAACAGAATACAGTTTACAAAATGTAATTAAGAAAAGAGCCGTCCAATTATATCATGCTAACATTATATGTAACCTGGTTGTTTTCCGCAAGCAAACTTGGCCCTTTCAGGCGGGGGCGGATTCGCCGATGTCGAATTCATCTGAACCCATTATTTTCAGCCCAATATAAACTTATGTGTAGAAATTAATAAAATTTATAAAAAATAGTAAATATGAACTCATAATTTTAAAGCTGAACATACAATTTAAATCAGATTTGCCTCTGCTATTAGGATGGATAGATCTCTTCCTCCTAGACTTCACTATAGGGGACAAACTAAACAGCAAACACGCACTCAAAATATTCTGAGTCAGTCATTTGTATTTGATATTTAGTAGGTAGGACCTCTAGTACAAATGTGATTTAAAGTTTTCTTTCCGCGCCAAGTTCATAGTTGAGAATCATGTCCTTTAGCACCTAATTCCAAATATTCTCCTCGTAACTCTCTTGAAAAAAGTAAAACAACTCTTTCTATCTCTCTTGACAAATTTTTAGACGTTTCTTTGTACCTTTTCTTTTGCCCATCCTCTTTACACTGGAAGTCACTTTGCACTTCATATGAGTATTCAATGTATTCCATCCTCTGTCTGCATGATCAGCATTCAAAAATTTGATAAACACAAGTGCTTTATTTACTTTTTATCCTCCTCTCCTCAGTAAGATCATAAGGTCTGTAAATGGGTTTGGCATGTGATGTCCAGGACCAGCCCAAGGGTAAAGCAGGTAAGGCAGCTGCTTTGCGCCCAATAGTTTTTGGGGAAAAGGACACTGTGTGTCCACTCAGTCAAATTAATCTCACATTTAATTATTATTTGGGCTTAATTTTACTAGGTATCCGTTCGGCTCAAAATAATGCCAAAAAATGGTCGGTCGGCCCAAAATAATGCCAAGGCTAACCTGCCCAACAGCCCAGGCGCTTAAGAAGAAAAAAAAAAACTTTTTGTGGCGACTTACCACTAAAGGGCAGCTACAGCATATATACATATGTTGGAATTATATATACACTTCATATATAAAAATTATACGTTTTATATATATATGCTGGAATTAATCATACATTTATTTTACATAAATTATACGTTAATTATACATTTATTATACACATATTATGCAATTGATATGATTTTTTTTACATATACAATAGTGATACATATTATATACCACAATGATACGGTTTATATTATACATTTTTTATACGTATGGTACACTTTTTATACAAGATTGATACAGTTTATATGCACATGATGGTGATACATATTATATACAAAAATGATACAATTTTCTATTTTATACACGATAGTTGCATTGTGCTGATACACATTATATGCACAAATGATACATATTATATACAAAAATGATACATACCTTAGTCATTCATATTTTATACAATTTTTATATATTACAGATAGATACTGATACATATTTTATACACAAATGACACATATTATATATAAAAATCGTCTCAAACATTTTTGTGTTTGAATTTTTATTTGAAAATTATCTTATTTAAATTTTAGCTAATAAATAAGATTAATTTAGTGGATATAATTTGAATTTGAGAAAAATTAGATTAGAGGATAAATTATTTATGGCCGACCAGTCATATATGTCCTTTTTCCTAATTTTGGGGGCCCCAATTTTTAGTAGCAGTGGACTTAATAGCTATTGGTTAAAATAGGTTAATGTTTTAGAAAGTATGAGTACTTTAAAATGGAAAAGTAAATTTTTTTCATAAGAAATGAAAGATAATTACTGTCACTGATTGACGTGACTGATTGAGTAGAAATAGGAAAATGTTCAGCTAAACTTTTGAATATGAACAATTTCCAATTTTGGGGTTATTTACTTTGTAAAGCTTACAAATTTACTTTCTTGAATTGCGAGTACAAAGACCTCTTTGTCCAAAGTTCTAGTTACTATTCTATAATTCTATAATTTCTAATCTAAAATCAGTTATTTTTAAAATTTTGTTTTACGGGTGTATATTATCTTTTTAATTATTTATTAGAATGTAAACGTGTCAATTAGAAAATATGAATTCAATTATTAAAAATTCAAAAGAAAAAAAAAAGAATTGAAGCTTAAATCCCAAAAAGGAGCTCTTGATATACTTTTAAAAGGATGAAAATAATAGAAATAGAGAGAGACAAGAGAGGAGAGATTTCTTATTCATCCAAATGTATTCAAGTGTGTGTTCATATCACATCACATACCTCTATTTATAATATTACATAGAGGTAGAGTTACAAAAAATGTCTTAAAGATGACATTAACCAATTGACATCATGGGATAGTTATGGGGGAGATCATGGAGGTGTGGGAGTAATAATCACATAATGGTGAGGAAGTAATGGAGGATTAACTATACATCATGGAGAACAGTAGTGAGAGTTAATTCTTTAGGAGTTGGACATCCACCATATTATTCTAATATTTCATAACACTCTCCCTTGGATGTCCATATAGATAATGTGTCTCGCTAAAACCTTACTCGAAAAAATTCAGTGGAAAAAATCCTAGTGAAGAAAAAAGAGTACACATACCTTGTAATACGCATTGCTTGCTGCCTCATTAAAAACCTTGCAAGGAAAACCTAGTGGGACAAAACCTCAGCTAAGGGAAAAGAGTACAACGCGTATTGTACTCCCCCTGATTAAAATATCACTTAATTCTTGGAGACGGCACATCCAAATCTTGTACCGACTTCTCAATTTTCGAGGTTGGTAATGCTTTAATGAACACATCCATCAAATTATCAATCAAACATATTTGTTAAGCATCTATTTCACCTTTTTTGTTGAAGATCATGTCTGAAAAGGAACATTGACGAAATGTGTTGTATTCTGTCTCCTTTTGTTATATCCTTCTTTCAATTGAGTTATGCAAGCTTTGTACAATATTGTTGAAATCTTCATTTCCAAATAAACATCATACTATTGCAACATATGTCGAATTATTGATCTAAGCCAGACACGCATTCCTAACTTGCTTTGGAAGTAGCTATCACCTTGGCATGACTTGAATAAGTATCAATAATTGATTGTCATATAGAACGTCACAATTTGATAGTATCCTCCTCACATGCAAATCGTTAACTTGCTTGAAGATCAAACTTCATGTATCAATAAAAATAATGCTCTGCATTTTACACAACCAACAAAACCTTGACAATTTTTATTAGGATAAAAAATATATATCAATAATCTATATAATCGTTCATGATCCAATATACACATCATTTTCATGAGGTCTAAATTACATTTATAATGATTTGCTGAAGCTTTATTTTCGTAAACCTTTTATGCTTCAGAACAATTTAAATCCCTGTGGATTTTCTTTCGTTTGACAACAATTAATTATACGCATTCAAAATTTTCATGTATTGCCAGACTGATAAGAAATCCCAGTGCATCCACCACAGGAGAATACATATATCTCCATACAATAATGTCAGGACTTTTGCGAAAAACCTTTATGCCACAAGGCACAAGCAGTACTTTATATTTACGATTTTTATTTCTCATTTTACTTTTCGCACAAGAATCCATTTGTACCCCCACTGACATTGTACCTTGAGATTCTTGGACTATAGGTCCAAAACATCACTTTTCCAAGTGAAACAAAATATACTTGAACTGCATATTTTATTTGGCCAATCATTATATTTGTTCACATTTGACAGATTTGAATTCAAGATCCTCATCACCATCTGATGTTGAGCGCTACATTATTTCAAATATACCTTCGACAATCATTTGATATTGGTTCCAATACGACATAACTTATCGAGATCTCTTTATATTTCATCATTTTCAGGTACCTGAACCTAACCAAAGGTTGTATGAAATATTATGTCATGGTGCTATTTTAAAGCACTTGACTCATTAGTATGACCATCTTTATCATTTACTCCTCTCCTTCTTTAAGGGGTAAAGAAGGAGTTTTATCTTTGAAACCGATCGGTCTATCGCCATAGACTCTGTCCTTTAAGGACTTTAATTCAAATTGGAATTGGAGCATTTGCAGCTGGAATATAATATTCACTTTTGATTCAATAAATGTGTCTAGAAATCGACTTGAATTATTGTCCAAACGAGGATCATACCAGCGATAATTCATTACATATACCTTATTTTCCAGCCACTTATCATCCCTCCCCCTAATATTAGGAAATCTAACATTTACCTCTCAATCTTATTTGGGGACCTATCTTTGTACGTTGTGGTGGAGCAATTAAATCATATACCATACATTCAAATTTCTAGACGGGAATTACTTGGTTCTTGACCCTGAACCAACCTCGAGGAGAAAATCATTACTTGTTGGCTTGATGCTTACAAGTGCTGCTACATATTAAATAACATATCTCATCCCAAATTTCATTTTGAGAGTTTGTTCTCATAACTAATAGTTTAGCTATAATTGGAGGCTTAAATTTTCTGTTAAACCAACTTGGATATAAACCAACATTATCAACATCATTTCATAATTTGGAATCATGCTCTTAATTTAAAATTATGAGCAAACAACTTTGCAAAAACCAAATTGCAAGTTGATATCAAATGCACATGTGATCATAACATAGATGCATCTATTAAAACCATATAATAGTAAATCGGTCCACATGGCAGGTGACTGGTGTCACGACCCGGCTAGGGGCCGCGACGGGTACCCGTGCTAACCACCGAGCACCACTCGTGTTACTACTCCTTAACCTCTTTATCAATCAATTATCCAATTCATACTTAAGTTATAAGAAAACCATTTTCATTTGGAAACAAAAGCATTGTATATACTTGAGCCCTATAGGCTAGCAAAATAATACATATATGTACATACATACAAAATGACCCTTCCATGAGACCATACAACCCACATCGAGTATCTACGAGCCTCTATAAGATGACATCTACAATTGTACACAAAAGGATCATCATAGGCACCTCCGGAACAATGGAGGGCTCTCAATCCGCTGGCAGCTCTAAGAATCCGGAGCAATATCTCCTCCCTGTCTACCTGTGGGCATGAACACAGCGTCCAAAGAAAAGGACGTCAGTACGAATATTGTACTGAGTATGAGAGGCATAAACAATGAAGGAAGGCATCCATAACGTAATGAGAGCATCAATATAAAGCATATGGATCTGACCGAAAATCATAAATGGAATAATGCATGTTGTCTTACTCATACTTATCATCATAACATATATGCATCATATGTAGACTGCCCGTCCAAGATGGAACGGTGTGATCATCAATAATATAAGCCCGCGTCCAGGCCTCCCGCATCCGGGGTACCATCTCGTGCCGCCCACTAGTGGTGTCTGCCCATGCCAAAAGGTCATGGTGTATCCGTATAGCTACCCGCCGTAGCGGTGACTGCCCGGCCAACTAGGCGCTGTGTAATGCGATCATGACATGCTTAACATAAAATACTTATAATATCATACTTTTCAACATATGCTTATCTCATCATAATACATGCATAATGCTCATGATTAACTTTACTCTATCGGGGTGGCGTATGGTCGTGATCCCCCGATCCCATTACGGAGCAATTACTGACATTCTGCCTCACCTTGAAGGAACTAGCACATAAGGTGAGTGTAGGCAATAATTAACATCATTATCAATATAGCATCATCATACCGTATCTCTTATCTTTTATAGACATTTATGAATATAGGCTTTCAACTTTCCGGAAAATGGGAACTCATGAAGAGGATAAAGAGTTTACACTATAGGATTCATGCCATTAGAAGGAAAGGACTAGCCTCACATACCTTTGTCGTTTAGCTAAGCTATCGGTCACTCGTTCACCTCCGATGTCACGTCGTCACCTTCATTAAAGAATGTGAAGTACATTAGCTAAATAACTATGAGAACGCGTCGTTAGTTTCTAGGAAAAATTGGGCAGCACTTCCTTTGTTTATACTACTTCTCCCATGTTCTACATCAACTCCCAACATTCGCAATATTACTCACAATATCACAATCAACACTCGTCATTCATATGCACTTAGCAAAATCCACAATTTTCTTCCAATTAACTCACATTTAGGGTTATAGCTCATTATCGTATTTTCCGCATTCATAAAACTCATTTCATAGCCTAAGCATCATTCCCAACATGTTCATAATCACCACATCCCAACATCCTTGATTCAATCCCACTATCATCCAATTGTGTCACTATTCACTCAAAAATACCCCATTTTCTATGTTCTTCTACATTTCAAGCATCTAAGATTTCTAATACCTTAAACAACATGGGATGATCATAAAACTCACCTTGGATGATGGTTGAACAAGCCTTGAAAGAGAATACCTCTTTAGCACCAAAACCCTACTTCACTCTTTCTTGAATTTCCTTGAAGAAGATAAGCTTTACTTGAATCTACACACTTGATTTCATATGATTGATGTTGTTGATCTTGGTTTTCTTTTGATATCTCTTGTAGATGGATGTTGGAGAGAGTTCTAGAGATTTCCTTAGTCAACAATATGGAAAAAATGATTTTTGGACGAGTTGGGTACATTTAAAGAGGTCCAGAATTTTCTGGACTGGCACAACCTGCGACACACTTCGCGAGTCGCGAACATGATCCGCGAGTCGCAGGTTGTGTCGCGGAGCTTGCCAGATGACCGACCCTCACTGGCACAATCTGCGATGAAACGGTGTGGTCGCGGGTCGTGTCCGCGAGTCGCAGGTCATCCGCGAATCGCGGATGGTGTCGCGGATGGCGCCAGAAGGTGATATTTTTGCCCGTAACAATCTGTCGTAGAATGGCCATAACTTTTGATCCCGATATGCTGTGAGGGCCCACGACCTATGGTTAGAAATCTATTTTAATTGTATACAACTTTAATCCTGTGGCGGTTTTCCCAAATTCCAACTTTATAATAGCGTTTTGGCCCCTCCAAATCAGATCATCCGAAGATGTTTCCTTAAATCGCCCTTTTTGGATGGCTTATGCCCATATTTGGCTTATGGGTCCTTCTTGAAACTTACTTGGCACTTAATTACCAACATAAGGGACATTATAATCCTTCTCCAAAATATCATTAAGACATCACTAGTTCGGTACTCGTAATTGTCCTTCGCCAGTCGATTCACTGTGCGCGAACGAAAATTTTCCGAGGTGTAACAACTGGGACCATATATATATATCACATTTTATACGTTCCAAAATTATGGGATACAATCCCAACCTTAACTGGTAAATTAATCAATTTGTCATCATTAGAACAAGCAGCACAAGAGAATTCTGGAAGAATATTTTATTTCTTCAATATATAACCACATGAATTCTCGAATTCTCAATTATTTCCGCATCACATTTGAACCGGATGGCCAACCGGTCATGCCAACTTCCGTAGCATGCGATTCCATCATGCTCGTATTTATGCAGTACAAATTCGGAGGAAAAACGGGCAACATAACACATACATTTTGTTTACCCGCTATAGTTGTAGTGATATGAAGATATTAAAACTTCCCATAATTTATAGTCTGAATATAATTCATAGTTGGCCAATGCCTTTGAAACTTAAAAAAGTTTCTTTTGAGACTTACTACAATACCAATATTATGAACAATTTCATTCCTCCAGGTGGTAACAAATTAGCTTTTCCAGAGCTTCGAATTAATTATGTACTACCACATATTTCATAATGTCATCCATATAGTGAACATCTCCTTTTAGGGAGTAATTGTCATTATGGTCATGGTCAAAACCTTTATAGGCAATATTTATTTCTGGCTATTACCCTTCAGCAATTCGTGATAAGGCATACCACAATATTTATGACGTACTAAAAATACGTGATCAATGACCGTTTATGCCAATATAAAATTTCTTTATTTTTCTCAAACCTCCCGTAGAGACAAGTTGCGATATTTATCCAACCATACATGAGCACGTCCTTATCCATAATGTATTCACATTTCACTTTCAAAATGGGCGAGCATTCACAATGCTCATTACAAGTCACAATATTATGTTCAAGGAATGGACTATAGTCATATATATGTGCTTCATAGATTTTCATTATAAGTCCATTGTCTTTATCATATTCATAGACCCACCTCAACATCAATTTGAAATTGTATTTTTTGCTTTGATGGAGGATTTATAAAATTTCATCAAGTTAGGTTGCATGACAACCGCGTGCCCAAATGACCTTTCATACCACATCTTGATGAAAAAAATTACCTTCACCTTTTGAAGCACCATTGTGAGAACCCATAATGATTTTCGTTTTATATAACCACAATGATGACTATTATTATTTTGTCCCTCCACGTCGAGATTCATACATTCAACCATTTGTCTTCTTTCAGACATATATATTATTCACCGCTACCATATTCACATCAAGGAATGGAGCATATCAAGTGGGATGAGCTTCACAATTTTTCATCAAATAAATATTATTTTGTCTTAGTCATCATTATATTATCAATATAGTGCATCAGGATTCACACCCAACCACTTATCCATATATAGCGTGTTAAGACATAATACGATGGGACTTGAACCCAACATCTTATTATCATAGTGCACCACGACTCAAACCCGATGTCTAACCCTCTTGATGCGATGAGATTTGAATCCACCATCTTACCCTCAACCAATGGCATAATAGGCCAAATGTAAATTATCAAATTGTGGTGATAAAGTAAACTCTCAAAATAGAAATATCTCTACCACGAGGAGTCCAGTAAGTCTGTGCAAAATATATTAGTAACATGGAACAAATATAAAGGAAGGCCAAAAGAGAAACAGACCTTGGAGTCTTGGTGAATTTTGTTCAAATATCTCATAATCTTTTTGTGACGTTATAATATAAGAGAAGTAAGCAATACAGTAACACTTTGATACATATTACCTCGAATAACATATATCTAGAATCACTACAAGGTATAAAATTTGTGGCATCTTTTAATATTCCAACGACAATCTCATGAGAAGATTACTCAAAATTGGACTAAATTGAGTTTTCAGTTGCCTAATACTTTAAGCTTATGAACAAAAACGTATGTTAGCTTCACCAATCTGATTGTGCATATTTAAAAAATTGATAAAATCATTAAAATCCTTTATTATCACTTTTAACGATTATAGACATAAACACTATATGATAAGATAAAATAGCCTCACCTTAGGTAGTCCGTAATGGTAGGTGGTTCCTTGCCTAAAAACTGAAAACTTTCTTCGTGGGATCAAAAGCAAGAATGAGGCCCATAAACATGATATACTTTTAAAGTACTAGTTAGTACTATACTTCGTCGTCCGTTTCCACAATTTAATAAAAAAAAAATGTAGGCCCCACCCATATATCTTAAACAACAAATAATGTTAAAAAAAAAAAATTGTTGGCCTCATAATTCTATGGTGTGTATATATATATCCATTCCAATTTAAGAAAAAAAATTGTGGGCCCCATAATTCTAATATATATATAATATATGTATATATAAAAAATTGTGGGCCTCATAATTCTATGGTGTATATATATATATATATCCATTCCATTCCAATATATATCCTTTATTTTATATATATATATATATATATATAGCACTAATATATATAAAGTTTTAGATACAGAGCACAAACTACAATGTTATATTAATCGTATTTTGAACATAATATATGTATATAAATTATATGCATAAAAATAGTACAAATTAATAATGTCCAAAAAAAAAAACTGCACCCCATAAAGGGTGGACCTCATACTAAACAACACGAAGCAATATTAAAAAAAAAAAAGGACAAAAAAAGTGGAACCCACCATCTCCAAACTCACTGTAAAAAAAAATGGACCCCATATTAACAAAATTAAGCAATATTAAAAAAAAAAGTGAACCCCATATTAAAAAAAAACTAATGTAAAAAAAATGCAGACTTTGTATTCGTAGTAAACACTAATATAATAAAGTTTATAATATAATAAAGTTTTAAATACGGAGCACAAACTACAATATTATATTAATCGTGTTTTGAGTATAGTATCCCATATTGACAAAATCAGGCGATATATAAAAAAAAAAAAATTAGCCCAATCGGCTCTTCTTAATAGTAGAAATATAATAAAGTTTTAAATACGTAGCACAAACTACAATGTTATATTAATCGTGTTTTGAACATAGTATCTCATATTGACAACATCAAGCAATATATATATAAAAAAATTGTGGGCCCCATAATTCTAATATATATATATAATTTTTAGATACGGAACACAAACTATAATGTTATATTAATCGTGTTTTGAACATAGTATATGTATATATATTATATGCATAAAAATAGTGCAAACTAATAATGTCCAAAAAAAAAAAACTGCAGCCCATAAAGGGTGGACCTCATACTAAACAACATCAACCAAAAATAAAAAATAAAAACAAAAAAAAAAAGTGAAACCCACCATCTCCAAACTCACTGTAAAAAAAAAAAAAAGTGGACCTCATATTAACAAAATCAAGCAATATAAAAAAAAAGTGAACCCCATATTAAAAAAAAAACTAATGTAAAAAAAAAGTGTAGACTTTGTATTCGTAGTAAACACTAATATACTGAAGTTTTAAATACGGAGTACAAACTACAATGTTATATTAATCGTGTTTTGAACATATATATATATATATATATATGCATAAAAATAGTGCAAATTAATAATGTTAAAAAAAAATGCGCTTCATATTAAAAAATCAAACAATATTCATGTAATTTTCAAAGTATCTCAATAAGTCAATAATGATGGATTCATTGCGACATGCGTGTCAATCCATTAGTGGGAGCAAATGAAATTACTTTCCTTCAAAAAGTTAAGTAGTCAAATATTTATATTTTAAAATAAGATAAAACTTAATTACTTTTTTATTTTTATTCTTAGTATAATAAATGTGAAAAGAGATTAATGTCGTAAAAATATATATAAAATGGAGATAAAATAATGAATAAGGTAAATTAGTCCAATTATAATTCTAATCGACGTTTTCTTAAAAAATCATCCAAAAGACAACATGACAAGTAAAATGAGCTAAACCGAAAATATTTACCAAAAATTAAAAAATAGTATTTCTTCGTTTAAATAGAAAATCAATTTTTACTTTGTTTTGTTTTAAACATGTAAAATTAGTTTAATAATTGGAATTAGAATTATCCAAATCAAAATTTGATAAAAAAAATAATAAGTATTTTACACCTTTAAATTAATCGAATTAAAATTGAAAGTATCAACTGATGCTTAAATATTGCTATTGTTTTATCTCAAAGAGAAAAAAATAGTTTCCTTTTAAACAAGTCTTCTCTTTTAAAAAATATTAATAAATTTGCCGATTTTGTATTCGTAGCAAACATTAATATAATAAAATTTTAGATACGGAGCACAAACTACAATGTTATATTAATCGTGTTTTGAACATAATATATACTATATATATATATATATATATATATAAAATCGCTATTCAAAGACAACTACATATACATAGATGCACTATAATCTAAAGTGTTGGGCCCGTGCGCAACACGGGCATAGGCCGTCTAGTATAAACATAAAGCCATATTGATCAAATTGATAATGAAATATTCCTTGGACATATACAGAAGTGAAAGAAAATTGATTATATGATAAAATTATACTATGCACATATTCTTGGAAGGAACATTTACTGGTTATTAATTCCTTCGTAACTCATTCATCTAACTTCATTAATTTAGAAGAATAAATTTTTGACTGCTTTCTTTCATGGTCTCAACTTTGTTCCAATTAGTAACTAATCCTTAGTCTAATAGAGATGGATGGACACCGTGAGGCACTTACAATTTTAAGTAAAACAAAGTTTAAGAAATGAAAACAAACACCTTAGTTTTAACATAGCAGTAACTAAATCATTTTCTTAACTAGCATACCATTGGATCATTATGGTTGTAATCGTAGTTAAAACATACCTGAGGATTGCATTAAAAATTGCAACATTACCTTTTATTCATGGTTGTATATACAAAGACCATGCCATGAAATTTGCTGTACCACGTCAATTTGTGATTGCCTTTGAAGGATGAAGATAATCATAACTTGCAAGATGGTAGAAATTTGGCAAGAGTTTCGTGCTGATAAGGGCTTGTAAAATTAAACTAAAAGAGTAATAATAGTAAAGGACGAAAATAATAGAAATAGAGAGAGACAAGAGAGGAGAAATTTCTTATTCATTCAAATGTGTTCAAGTATGTGTTCATATCACATCACATACCTCTATTTATAATATTACATAGAGGTAGAGTTACAAAAGATGTCTTAAAGATGACACTAACCAATTGACATCATGGGATAGTTATGGGGGAGATCATGGAGGTGTGGGAGTAATAACCACATAATGGTGAGGAAGTAATGGAGGATTAACTATACATCATGGAGAAGAGTAGTGAGAGTTAATTCTTTAGGAGTTGGACATCCACCATATTATTCTAATATTTTATAACACAAACAATAAAATTTTTATTTAGTGGTAGTTTTTTAGATTGGTAGATGAGATGGTGAAAATTGAAAAGACATAATTTTAATCTTGAATGTTCTTTAAACTATAAATGTCACTATGATGTTTAACGATTTAGACTTATTTTTTGATTAAAATGGTTAAGAAATGTAGTAAAACTAGAAGATAATATTTATTCAATCGGGTAAAAGAGTTTGATTCTTTTCAAATGCCTATATTATAAATAATTATAATAGGTTCTGTAAGAATTGCTTTTGTAGAAAGAAATTTGCTTAAAACCAAAATTCGTAAGATCTTACCTTTGATTAACAATGTCAATAGATATAAAATGGATTGACTATATCATCAGTTGAAAAATGAATTATTAGAATAAATCGATTATAAGAAGAAGAAAAAAATTGCATCTCAAAAGACTACATAAACTTCAAAGTAAACATATATATGAAGTTTTCTTTTAAAAAACTGAAGGCCTCTCATTTGAGTTTGACTTTAGGCCTCAAACTTTCTTGAGCCACCCCTGGTAACGTCAAATTTCGAATTTGAGCTTGAGATGGGAGATGAACAACAATTAGTGACTAAAAACTATTTTTACAAGATAAAAGTAATGATTTAATGTGATTATGGTCTAAAATAATGATAATTAATGAGTATTTTTAACAATATGTTTAATGAAAAGGTTGTGATGATTTGTTATTGATGATTTTTTTTTAAATAATTAATAATAAAACAAAAATTCTTAACGTGAATAAGACAAGAAATTGGTGCGAACGCCTGTTTCATTATTCCCAAAGAGCACAATTTTCTCTTATTTAAGTATTTTAAACCTAATTTTGGTCGAATTGGGCCAACTTGGACCCAATTCCGCCGATCCAAACAACTCCCAACGTTGGTCCACCCAATTGTGGCTCAAAACTACGTCGTTTGATTAGTTTTGAGATTTTAGCTAGCATTTGGATATAGGTTTAGTTGAAATTTGAAGAAGAAAAAAAGAGCTTTTAAGTCGCGTTAAAAAATAGTTTTTGAAAATTGAAGTTATATTTATGGACATGCATTTTACTTGAAAAATGTTGAAGTTTCGTGAGTGGATGATTTTTTTTTATCCAAATCAGTTTTTGGAACTTGAAAATTCTTCTTTAATTTTTTTTTTAAGAACTGATCAACTTTCATAAACAAACAATGTTCCCATATTTTTAAAGTAAAAAATATCTATATCCAAACGGGAGCTTATATTGTTTTGTTCCTCCTTTCTCTCTCCTTGTCATTACCTCTACATCAATCACCCTTTCTTCCTCTTTCCTCCATCCTCCGCCTCTCCCTACATCATTGTCACCATCACCTTCACCACTATCTTCCTTTCCCTTTTTCTCTTTCTCGCTTTCGGCCATGCTCATCATCATTTTCAGTGACACATTCATAATTTTTAAGTTATAGGTGCTCAACTATTCCTAATCGGGAATTGCCACTAAAATTGAGTGCTCAATTAACATATTTGTAAAATTACTAGGTTTCTATATAAATGGTAGTGTTCTCCAAAATGTAATGGGTGCTCAAGCACCCATAAGCCTGAACATAGATCCGCTATTGACCATCTCCAACACTAGGAGGGAATATGTTAAAGGCCAAATCCATCGACAGACACATGAGGTCGTTCATTTCTTTCACTTGAGCACCTAAAGTGATCCTTGTTCCATTTAGATACTTCAGGTGGGTCATTCCTATTCCACTTAGACATTTTTTGCACCGTTATCGGAGCAAAACCAATACTAAAGGGGGCGTTACCTCATTGCACATCCAACCAGCCCAAAAGCCCTAATTTTTAATGGTAAAAAAACTCCACGAATTTACAAATTAGTAAATTTACAATTAAAATGAGTTGACACAATTTAAATGAGCTGGCACAATTTAATTGGCCAGTTAATCCACGTAGAAGACGACTGGTGTTGGTTTTGCTCCGATAATGGTGCAAAAAGTGTCTAAGTGGAATAGGAATGACCCACCTGAAGTGTCTAAATGGAACAGGGCCACTTTAGGTGCTCAAGTGAAAGAAATAGTTGACCACAGGTGTTTGTCGATGGGAGAAAGGAGAAAGAAAGAGCCATTGACGGTAGAATTAATATAGTGATAAAGAGGGAGAAAAAGGGAGGGGGGGGGGGGGAATCAAAATTAGGGAGAACCGTCAAATTTGCCCCTGAACTATGTGAAAGGCTCAAATTTGTCTTTTGTTTTAAAAATTAATTAATTACGGGATACGTGACATTAACAGGTGCTAAGCTTTCGTCATTTGAAAATAAGGGCAAAGGACATATATATATACACACACACACTTCGTTCATTTTTTCTTGTCCACTATTCTAAAAATAAATTTTCACTTTTATCCCTTTCACATATCAAGAGAAAAATAATCTGTTTTTCCTGTTTTGCTCTTAGCATTAATTATTTATTACAAATCATTTTGCAAATTCAATAAAATCATGCACCAATTAATATGAATATAATGATAAAATATACACTTTATTTATTACTATATTTCTTAAGAAATGTGCAAAGTCTATAATGAGCGAGCAAGTAAAAGTGAACGGATGAAATCTATTATTATAATATATATAAGCGTCGATCCGAATTTATCGTCCTCGTAGCTCTTAAGAGTACAATAAGATGCCCACATGTGACTGTTGCTATGCAAAATCTTACTCCTTATAAAGTTTTGTGAGACAGTGTTATTTTTAGACAAAATAGCCTGTTTGCTGGTCCCACCATACTACTACCTCTCTATTTTTCTTCATACACTTGTGCCTCTTTTTCTTTTAAGCTTTGCATTTTCTCCTCTTCCTTTTCCATTTCTATGCTCGCTGGTCCAAATCTTCATTTTGCTTTTGGAGAAAAATGCTTTATTCTTTGAATGAAGTTAATGAAAGTAAGTTAGAGTTTCACCATTTAAATTTAACAAGCCAATAAAAAGATTTTTTTATCGGTAAATTAAGTGAAAGTAAAAATAAATTATAGTTCTTTAAATCTGGGCTCGGGATTTATGTTTTTTTTTTCTCTGTCCCTTTGAGACGGTCTCATTCTTTATGTTTTTCAACCCTTAATCATTTAGTTTTTTTCTGAATTGAATAGAATTTTTTTTGTGGACAATTTTATCCATCATTTTGAAATTTATGATATATTACAATTTACGAACACTTAAAGTAGATATTATTGAGAGTGTTGAAAATGAAAGCAGTAATATCAATCAAGATCGAATTATCTTTCAAATCCTTATTTGGTTGATTGACTAAATATTCTTAAGCATAAACTATATAGGAAGAACTAACTGATTCTTGAAGTTCATTTTAATGAATTTAAGTTTTCCTTAATTTCGCCTAAAACTAAGTTTTAATTAGCATAAACTCTTGCCAAGAAATTATAAATGATATTAAAACTCGATGCATGTGTTTCTATCTATAAGTAAAGAAATATATGCTCACAATACAAATTATATTTCCAAAATATCTATTTTATATTTTGAATTTGGATCCGAGTTAGCACAGGTTTCATGAAACTAATAGTAGAGTATATATATATATATTTTTTTTTTTTTGAACTGGCTCCCTAAGATATATTATGACACATGAATAATGAATTTTGTGGGGCTTTCTCTGGCATGCAGTTTCTTTTTACCTACTCATATTCAGTGCTCAGAAGTCTGGAAATTATAAGTCAGAAAAACAGGCAGGGGCCAAAAAGTCTCTCTCAACCTCACGACTACATTGATGGCGGAAGACTAATGATGAAAATCCGGATTTGCCATAAATGCGATGTGTACAATACGCCATTTACACTCTTTAATGTTCACCTAATACCTGTTCTTTGTCTTTACATTACATTATGACAAAAGCAAAAAAACTTCATCCGTAATCTCCAACAGGTAAAACTATGGAATTCTATTCAATTACCCTTTTGCTTCCTCTAAAAAATATTAAAATTAGATACGTTGGCCATCACTTTAAAAACGTAATTGGAACCAGTAACAAAAAATAATTAGAATTAGGGTGGAAGTTTTGTAGATAGTAGAGTATTGTTTTGCGTATCCTGTTTTACTGATAGTCGTAGTATTTCTCTAGTAGTTTATGTCCTTTGATTATTGTTACCATATATTGTTGTCTCTTGTTCTTCGCTCTGCGTATTGTTTTATTGTAATTAGTGTTCTTTTTTCACATGTTTTGATATTGCTTTACCTTGAATCGAGAGTATATCGAAAACAACCTCTTTACCTCCCAAGATAGGGGTACTCTATCCTCCCTAGATCCACATGTGAATTATACTACGTATGTTGTTATTGTAACTAAAAATTACTAGAATCTCGAATGCAAAACTTTAAATTCTGATTAACTTTGTATTCAATCGATATTAGTTTCTACCCTGCGATGAATCATCCACTAAAATGACCTGGCGGTGCACGTAGGCTTAAGGAAATCGCATTTGGTTGTGCTATCTTGTCAATTTTATTTCCATCGTTAGATAATATTTCAGACTCTCATTACTGCAAAAAATAAAAATACACATATAGGCATGCGGCAAATAATACATTTTGAGTTGGTTCGCTATCACTAGATCTTGTATAGTAAAACGAAGATTACATTGGTCCCCCAACGTGAACTACAGGGATTTAGGTGATACTGACATAATTTGAGATTCAAAAAGTTTAATTAATTTTAAAAGACCTCTTTAGCCATACTCAAACGTGGCAACTCCATAGATACCCGATTTTGGGGCCATTATTTTAAGCTATATAGACGCAATGTGATAAAAATGCAAGTCTAATCGCTTCGGAATCAACTTCAGACACATGTGACCAAAACTTCTAATATTTTTATCTAAAGTTTGGCTTGCCAAAATCGGACTCCAAACATGTATATACAAAATTTTAGACATATTTTTTTGAAGTTTGAACTCTCAATTTCGTCGCAAAAATGTTTTCAACCTTTTCCAACAACTCACTTGATTTAAAGTCAATTTTCATATTCAAATTCAAGACCCACTTCTTCAAGCTCGCAACAATGACGATTTTAATCTGACAAACTCTTAACCGGCTATGGATGCAAAAAGGTGGTTGTACCTTAAATAACTTTGTGCAAATAAGCTAGGGGCGAAATCACTTCTATTAACACCATACTTCCCGACTTTATTGTAAGTATTAATCTTACAATGAGAAATGTATATTTGAAAATTAACAACAAAAGTAGATATCACATAATATGTATACACTTATGCATCTAGTATTAATTAATTTAGTATAATAATTAAACGTAAATCTTAGTACCTGATTTCACAGTGAAAAGCTCTTGTTTGAGAAAATAGACGGGGGATGTTTTTGGGGAGCTTCCAAAGGGGAGTCACATGAGTTGCACATTTGTTTGTTGGCAGCGTAAGTTTTTTATTTTTTTGGACAGATTCTAGTAGTTGGATGTAACTTGCTAAGTTCTAGATATTTCAGGGATGCTTTTTGTTCATATAAAATAGTTTACGGATGTTGCTTAAGTTTAGGTGTAGTCAAGGATATTTTTGACCAAAAACTCAAAAAAATTGTGTAGCAATGATGAAGCTAACGTAAAATTTGGGAAAGTGTCTCAAATAAGACGTCGAAATTGTAAATTGTAGTACCGAAATTCAATAGCCATTTGTAAAAGCAAGAAAAAATCCGCAATTTTTAATTCAAACCGTACATCAATTCCAATTTGTTTCAAGTATTGGAAGGAGAGTAACGTAGTCGGCAGAGGCATATTTAACTATTTAAGTATTGAATTTTCCAAATAAGTACAATAATGACCAAAAGGAAAAATCAGTCAAATAGCACCAATATAGAGACAAATGGTTTCCTACCCACGTTGGTTGATATACTTGGTCAATTCCCATGTTACTTTAGCTTACTATAAATAGGTCCTCCTTCAACACTTCCTAGCCATACATTCATCCATATATCTGTAGTCCTACTTTCTCCTTTTTCCTTTCATTTTCTCACTCAATAGTTGTAGACATGTGTTGAAGAAATTATGGTGTTGTTATAGAAATGGCATGGAGAGTCTATAAAGCTCAGGAGGGATAGCACCATAGGGACTATGTTCATGAGCTTATACATTCATTTTAAGCTTTCTTTTTTGTTAATCTATAGCGCTATCCATCCTGAGTTTTATGGTTTCTTCATGCTCTCTTTTGGTGCATGATGCTAATGTTTCATGGTAAATATGCCTTTGGGACTTTTGCTTAAGTTACAAAAGCACAACGCATGATGTGTTGATTAATGAGACACACCTTGTGAGTTCGTTGATGCATATTATGCCGAAGGTAAGGGTATCAATTGATCGGTTGGCCCCTAATCAGATCAGGAATATTGGCCTAAAAGGCTAAAACCCCTAAAGGATAGGGGTGGGGCTCAATTAGGGGCAATTTGCAGGATTGGCCTTCGTTGGGGATGGTCTTTAATTTTTTCCCCTAGCTAATTTTTTTTTTTGATTTCGGATTTGAATCCCCGTTCATAAAAAGTTCATAAAAAATTAAAAAAAAAATCGCAAGACAGAGTTTTGCATGCTTCAGAAGCTTTAGGCAAAATTTTGCCTTGCGAATTCAAACATTTACCTTGTGATTATTATTATTGAACTGGGTTTTGAATTTAGAATCTCGAGGTATCAAAAATTAAAGATCATCAATTTGAGGGATAAAAATTAAATATCAGTGCCTTTGAAGGGCAATCGTGCAAATGAGCCGGCTTATAGTTAGTCAGTTATCAGGTTACTGATCATATTTTCCTATGGTTCTTCATTTTTTTTGTTTTTCTTTTGTTTTTTCCTGTGCTTAAGTTTAAATGCGTACCTACAATTATATTAGCGGTCTGATTGTAAGTATGAAAATTTTGCAACATGTTCTAAAACTAAACTCTGAAGGAAGGTATGATCAGCATGACTGATGGTCCTCTTTTTTTTTTTTTTTTTCCCCTGATATATGGACATTATTATATTCTGGATCTGAATAAAATCTATACATCGGTTATTGTTTCTGAATTTATATATAATATAAAGCTAGACATAGACAATGTGATGTGACATCTCTCTATGACCTTCATTGACATTTTTGTTTTTTCAATTTTTTGCATTTTTTGGTTCTTTTCTTTATATAATCTAATAAGTAAGTGGATTAATAAAAACCTCATAAAATAAATATTGAAATCAAACCCACGTAGCAGTAATCAAGGCTGTCTTAATTATTAATCTTTGCAATAAAATCCAATTTACCATTTGCCTAAATCACCCCACGTAGGAGCGCAATAAAAACCCACGTAGGAGCAATACTGAAATCAACCCACATGTAGAAGCAATAACATGACTTTAATGGCAATTAAATTCCTATTCGCGCATTATGTAGCGGTATTGATGCATTAATTATTTTTCATACTGCAAGGTGCTATATATATATATTTATATTCAACAACACACATTTTTCTCTTCTTGTTTTCTAAAAGATTTGCTTAAAAAAATAAAGGTTTCATATTGAACTCTTTTCTAGATTAATCTCAGTGATTCTTTGCGATTAATTTCTTTTCTAATGAATCAAGAGTATAACGTATGGAGGTTACACAATAAAACTCATCCCCTTCTCTAATCTTTGTTCTTAAATTCTTATATATATGCAGTGACCTTATGAAGTTGCTGCAATTTCTTTTGAAGCTATACTATATGAGTTCGATAATGATTGCGCTAATGAAAGGTGCAAGATTTATAGTAAACTTAGATAGATTTGCTGCTTTAGACTTAAGTGACGCACCGTAAAATAGCAATGGGACTGTAAGAATAAGTAGTTATTTGTCATCCATTTTGGAGCAACAGTTTTTTTCATAAATCTCTTTACTTTATGTTTATGGAGTTGCAAGTTCTTGAAATTTTAACATTCTCGTTCTTTTTGCTCATTGTTCTTACAGGTTGTAACATTGTGAAATTTTTAGCTTTTCAGGTTTCTTTTACATTGTCCTTTTATAAATTATAATAATATTTCCAATTTTGATTTTTTTTTTGTTGTACTTGTAGAGCAGGGCAAAATTCAAAGTCATTGAGCTAGATGTACGTAAAGGAGAAGTCTCGGCCAAAAACAAGAGGTATGTTTTAATATGTTTTAAATTTTATTTTTGTTTTCATTGTTCTCTGTACTTTTTTCTTCTTTTTGCTGGTAAATCTCTGATTGTCTGAAAAAACTCCTACCTATTAGCATGTTAGTTTGAACTTTTACACATTTATACTGTCAATTTTTAGTTTTACAAATGTTTTAAGCTAAATCTAAGAACTAGCATTTATGTATTTATTTTACTTATCAACTATAAGAATTCTCTTTTGTACTTAATTGTTTTTAATTTTTATACGTGTAAGATGAAATTTATTTTACGATAACGCGAAGCGCGGTCAAATTCACTAGTTTCCTTTTAAATTCAGCGCACATTAATTCAATCATTTGATTACGCACACTGAATAGTACTCTCTCCGAATTAAAAAGAGTGTCTAGTTAGCCATTTGCACACCCTTTAATAAAATGTTAATTTCTAGACAAAAGAGATAATTTGATTAAACTGCCGCTAATTAAATAGGTATTAATATTGAATCACATAACACTTAATAGGGACAAAACTGAAAATATAATGTTAATTCTTTCTTAATTTGATGAATTA
Source organism: Lycium barbarum (assembly GCF_019175385.1). Taxonomy (NCBI): domain Eukaryota; kingdom Viridiplantae; phylum Streptophyta; class Magnoliopsida; order Solanales; family Solanaceae; genus Lycium; species Lycium barbarum. Next base: position 113,239,384 of record NC_083344.1, on the reverse strand, counting down.
ACGTTCTTTTTTACTCAAGAAAAAAAGGCTAAGTGTACGCTCTTATTGATCCGAATGAGTAGTAAATACCAAGTTCAGATAATATTTATTTGTAGCTTTAAGGTGGCTGTGGTTCCACGTCTTCCTTTAAATGCTTCCACTAAAATACAATGGCAAGCGGTTGACAATATGTCAATATCAGGGTGTCATTTATATTTGTTTTTGTTAGTTTCCAAAAGGTACAAGTAATGTGGTTAAGCTAAGTGATAAGTTAATAACAAATTACTTGACAATTTTAAGATAAAGCTAATGAAAATTAGAACAAAGCAAATTTAAAACATAATTTTTAAAATTGACAAAATAAAGTTATTAAATTTGAATTGAAAGATAAGCACTGACAACATCAAATTCAAAATCAACAAATTTCCATTTCGTGCTTTTACTTATTGAACTTGCAATTATTTTAAAGTTTTAAAATTTGAGTTAAAGTTATCCAAATCCGATTAATAAGTGATAAGATTCCATATATATTTGAACAGTTATCTTCTATATATAATTATATACTATGCCTAAATTTAAAAATTATTACTCAACATGGTAATCGAATAATAGATATATATTAATATTTACAACAATTGGTATTTTTTCAGTCAAAAGAAATCTATATCTATATTTATATATTCTATATTTATATATAAAATAGGAGAGGTACAAGTAATATGATTAAGTCAAATTGCAAGCTAATAATTAGCCATTTGGCAATTTTAAAACTATATTAATTATATATTATTTGCTATAATAACTAATAATTTAAATTGAACTTAAAAGATTTTAAAACTTGAATTGGATGATAAACCTTTTGAAGTTTAAATTAAAGGATAAAGTAGAATCCATATGTACATTAGATTAGAATATGATATTTTTTAGGTGTAGTAGTTATCCATCATAGCTTCACTAATATATATATATATATTTAAATTAAGCTTATCATTGAAAGATAAACTTTTTGAATTTGTAAAGGTATCATTTTTAGATTTGAAAGATAACACGATCAATTCAAATTTAAAATTATTGAATAAATATTAGAGAATTAATTTTACTACAAAAGTTGCTGATAAGTGTACAGTTTGTGTCATTCAAGAAGAGGCATAGGTAAAGATGGCAACCGGTTATTTATAACCGGTAACCGGACCGATTAAACCGGAACCGGAACCGGACCGGTTAAACCGGTTAAAATTAAAAAAAAAATAAAGAGTCGTTGGGCCTGTGCGTTATGGACCGTTGGCAACGGTCCATTTGCAAAAATGGCCGTTGCCAAACGGTCATTTTCTTAATTTTTGGCCCCCAATTTTTTTTTTTTAACACTTTAACCCATTCCCCACCCCTATATAAACCCTTCTTCATTTTCATTTTAATTCACATCAATTCACTCTTCTTCATCTTTCTCTCAAATCTCAATCTCTCAATTATAGTTACTTTGCAATAATTAGCCACAAAGTCTTATTATAGTTTCAACTTTCAATTAATAATTTTGCAATTATAATATTGTTGGTGGAGTTGGTGATTTTACAACAATCCGAAGTAGCTTTGGTGGATTTGCAATTCTAGCCGCCTTCACTTTGTTGGAAATTAATCCGGCAATTTGGTACCTTCGTTCCAACTCTATCTTTAATTTTCGCAATTTAATTCTAGCAATTTATTTTTCGCAATTTAATTTACGCAATTTAATTCTAGAAATTTAATTTGTTGTAATTTATTTTCTTGTGATTTATTTGATTGTGATTTAAATTAATTCTATTTAATAATGTCCAAGAGATTAAGACATGGTGCCGGTAGTAGTAGTCGTACTGTTAGGGGTACGCTTAATGAGGAAACTTTTTTGGAAGGAACACCTAATTTAGGTATTGATGTTGGTGGAAATAATCCACTTTTAGGTCATGAGGCAATGCAACAACATTTTACCGACACTTTTAATGAAGACTTAGATGATGATGATGATGAAACACAACCCCCCGAAAATCCCATAGGAGATACATGTCCTGCACAATCACATACACAAGACAAACCGCCTAGAACTCGTAAGCCAACAGCTAAAGTTTGGAAATTTATGACTAAGAATAGGGAAAACCAATCAGCTACATGTACCCTATGTGAACAAGTATTTAGTTTTAAGCAAGGAACTAGTAAGGATGGTGGAACAGGTACACTAAATGCTCATATGAGAACCAAACATATGGATGTTTGGGGAGAGCAAACGGGTTCAAATGTGGGGGGATTCAAATGACGATAGACCCACCGGTAGAAATTTTAAGTATGACAAGAAAAAAGAACGCGTAGAAATAGCTAAAATGGTAGCTTATGATTGTTTACCATTTTCCTTTCCCTCGGGTTTAGGGTTTGTTACTTACATTCAACGTTGTTATAACCCGTTATTTAAGGGTATTCCTAGAAGTACTTGTAGAGCTGATGTTATAGATTTGTTTAAAAAATATAGATTTTATTTGCGCCATGTATTTAATTCTTTAAATTGTAATGTTTGTCTTACCGCTGATTTGAGTCTTGATATTAACCATTTAGATTTTTTTGCTATTACATGTCATTGGGTTGATGACAACTGGGTTATGCAAAAAAGAATTATAGCTTTTTTATACGACGAAGGAAAAGGTCGTCACGATGGAAAATGTTTAGCCGATTCAATGTCTACTATAATGAGATTTTTTAACATTTATAGAAAAACACTTTGTATTGCTTTAGATAATGCTTCTAATAATATAAAGGCAATTGGTCTTTTAAAAAGAGAAATAAACCCTCCTCTAAGAAATATTTTTCATGTAAGATGTAGTTGTCACATTTTAAATTTAATTGTTAAAGATGGTCTTGTGCATTTTGATGATTCTGTTCAAAAGGTTAGAAATGTTGTTGCGTTTCTTTTTTGTAATGCTAATAGGAGAAGAATTAGAGATTTTAAGAATGTTTGTGTGAAAAATATCCTTAGACCTAGGAAAATTCAAGTAGAAATAGAGACTAGGTGGAACTACACTTACATTATGCTACAACAAGCATATGAGTATAGGATTCTCATACAACAAGTTCACAATAAATATAATATTGATAGTGATGATTGGTTAACTTTTAGGCATTGGGAAGATGCTAAAGAATGTATTGAACTCTTAGAAATTTTTTATAATGCAACTCTTGCTTTTTCTAGACAATTCTATCCCACGGTAACCGGAATTTTAGCCTACTTAGCGGAAATAGCTAGAGTTTAGCTAGAGTTTTACAAGAGTATAAATATAAACCCGATTATCAAGTGGCTATTTTTGAAATGATAATCAAATTTAAGAAGTATTTTTTTTCCATCCCAACTTTATTTATATTGGGTTCCCTTTTAAATCCTTGTTTAAAAGTGTCTTATACTAAAAATTTGGTTAGTCAAATTTATACATTTTTAGAAATTGAAGAGGGAGTTCAACCATCTTTAGCTGAAGCCGATCTCGCTATTGATGATGAGTTTAGAAAAGTTTTTACTCATTATTCTAGTTTGGAAGAACGTGCTACACCCGTTGCTCCACGCCCTACTACTTCTCAGAGTAGCAAAAAAGGCTTGTCGGGTTTAAAAGTTTTACATTCACAACCAACTTCTTCTTCTACTGCAAACTTTGATGAATTTAACTTTTATTTGATGCAGCCAAATGTGGATATCAGCCAACTGGATGAGGTGGACGTCTTAGCATGGTGGAAGAAGTACAAGGCAAGCTATCCGGTACTTTCAAGAATGGCTCGAGATATCCTTACGGTTCAGGTATCAACCGTGGCTTCGGAGAGCGCATTTAGCCAAGGAAGATAGCAAATTGGAGACTATAGACATTCATTATCCGGTTTTAGCTTGCAAGTACTAGTGTGCATTCGAGATTGGATTAGATCGGAGCGACGCAACCAAAACTCAGAAGCGGAGGAAGGCGAAGAGGAAGAAATTGAAGATTTGATAGCTAGTGGATCGGACCAAATGGAAGACTTTGAAGATATTTCCATGACCGAATATGATGTGGGGGAAATTAACGAAATGGTTCAAAATTGGTGATTTTATTATTCTACTATTTTTGTACAACTCATGTATTATTTGCAAGTTAAAAAAAAAAAAAAATACAACTTGCAAATAAATGTTATCCAAGAATGAATAAAATATATGGCTCATTGAGCTTTCTTCTATTTACTTGTGTTCATATTTTTACTTTTATTAAGTTAGGAATATACCTAAAATATACTAAGAATATTAAGTTATATAGTATACTTAAACATATATAAGTATATATAGTATATATATTAAGTTATACACATATATAAGTATATATAGTATATATTATATATAAATATATATAGTATATATATTAAGTATATATAGTATATATAGTATATATATTAAGTTATACACATATATAAGTATATATATTAAGTTATACATATATATAAGTATATATAGTATATAAGTATATATAGTATATAGTACATATATATACATATATATAGTATATATATTAAGTTATATATATATTTAGTATATATATTAAGTTATACATATATATAGTATATATATTAATTTATACATATATATAAGTATATATAGTAAGTTATACATATATATAAGTATATAGAGTATATAGTACATATATATCAGTATATATAGTATATATATTAACTTATACAAATATATAAGTATATGTAAGTTATATATATATATATATGTATACGAAAAACACTATTCTGTATTGCTGACTTGCTGTTAGGCTGTTAGTCAGTAAATATTTAAACTTTAATTATAAAGTTATATAACATATGTAAATATACCTACAATATACTAATAAATACTATAATATATATATATATATATAATACAAAAACAAAAAAAAATATTTTAACTACTCCAAACTGGACCGGTTCCGGTTTGGAGTTTAAAACCGGTTAACCGGAACCTGTTAAACCGGAACCGGCCGGTTCCTTAACTGGTTACCGGTCCGGTTCCGGTTGGAACCGGTTAACAGGTATAGGCATAGGAGTTGCAAAGTATTACTTGAAATCCCATTAAAAAAATTACTCACTCCATTATTTTGAATTAATAAATAAAACTTAATAATAATACTAAAAAAATAGCTAATTGATAACTTAATGCAAAGAAAGAATTTTCACGAGCAAATATAAGTTGAAAAAACAAAAAGGAAATATTTTTATGAAGTAAGAAATATATTATTTGATAATATAGTATTGAATAATAATAAACTTCGGAGCAATAGACTAGAACTTAAAACAAACAAACAAAAAGTTCATTTAGATAATTTTAGTAATAGAAATTAAAAAATAAAGAAGTCCTTAGTGGCATTATATTTTATAGTAGTCATATTTAGGAGTAAAAGATAAGGATTAAGGATCTTGGAGTTTGTCTTTTAAGTATACGTTGTGTTTTTTTAAAAAGGAAAAAAAAAAAAAAACAGATCCTGTACCTATTAGCTTATTGTTTGGTATGGTTTTTAAATTTGAATTTAGATGAATTTGAGTTGGAGTGAAGTTCCAACTTCTAACCTCTTATATATACTTCATCAACAACACAATCTTTTCAGAGTTGTTTCTTTTCTCTCTTTTTGTTGTTGATTATTAGTTTTTAGTAATTATGCTTATCAAGTTTTAGAGGGAAGAACTATTATTATCATTGGCTCTGTGCACTATCTTAAGAACACTTATCAAATGAACCCTTATTTCTTTTTATGTCTCACTTTCTTAACTATTACTATTGGTGAAATTGTTTTCTTTTGAGAAATGAAATGCACATCTTCTATTGGTTCGTGAAATGCTCAAGTTCAACTATATATACGGAAGTCAATGGCAAAGGAAATGTACCTCGAAGAGGTGATGAATCAAGAAACTTCAAACTGAAAATATCTCCCTTCTATTACCTTTTATTTGAAATGGCTTTGAAATTTTATGAAAATGTCAAAATATTTTCCACCTCACGTATTGTTTCTGTCCTAATACTTACAAAGAGTAGAAAAAATCTAAACTTTTTGTTCGTATACCTTTTATTTTTATTTTTATCATTGAGCTTAGATTTTTATGGTGTTTTCAAGTAAAAAGGTAATCTTTTCGAGTTGTGGTTTGTCTTCTTGGACTAACAATTAAAATTTTCTTAGCATATACATTTTGCAGTGTTACAAGTAAGTTGAATGGATAATTTTCTTTATAGCTTGAAAATTTTAGTATGAAATTATAATTAAGTGTGCTACAACAAATGAGGGTAGATAAACGAAATAATTCTTTTGTAGTGATAATAGATAATTGTTTCAAACCAACTCAAAAGGAACATAACTATGTGTTACCACAAAAATGAATAAAAATGCACTTCTTCTTATAATGCATTAAGAAGGCATTTAAGAAATTGAAAATTTTGTCGTAGGTAATTGTTTTAGATCTAATAGAATTTTTTTTTGACATGACTATCCAATTTAATTTAGTGAAATCCTTTATTCACATTTTTTTAATTTTATTACCAAAAAACTTACGAGGTTAGGTGTTCTTTTCTTAATTCACCATTATATTTCAAAGCTTGCTTTATACAATGTATTTACTGTATATCAATTTTCTTTTTAATCAGACTTCTTTATTTTTGAATTCTTGCTTTTTTTTTCTTTTCAGGTTTTCAAAAATCTGTTGGATAAAAATAGTTGAGAAAACGTTCTCGATCTATTAGCTACTTGAGGCCAATCCGTACAGTTCGTGCATTGACCTTTTATCATCTTTAATGCTCTTCACAAGTTTAGCACTGAATTCGTCATTTGAAGCAGGAAAAAACAACAAAGAAGAGTTTCAAGAACAAGTAAATCTTAGATTTTTGACAAAAAAATGTAAGGATATCATCATAAAGAAGGAGCATATACTTCCTCTCAAAGATATGCAGGCAACGAATGAGAGAACAAGTGTTGTATAGTGAATTTTGTAGGAGTTGAAGAGAAATCACATGTGTAGTATATAAGGAAAGAATATTACAATATTTAATGATGAATTTGTATAGTATCCGTTATACTTTTTCTCACTGCAAGTTCGTTCATTTGAGTTTCATAATTATAGTCCATCTTTGATGGAGAGAAACACAAGAGTCTTTGAGCACAAGGAGGTTCCTGGGATACTATTGCCAAAAGAATGCATGTTTGTGTAATATGAGCCCTACAACAAGTAGGTCATTTTTAGATAAATACATCTTCTAATTTTGTAGTTACTGTGGGAAGGCAGCGCCTTAGCAATTTTGATCAATCTAGCTTTGTTTTGTAATTATTATTTTGGTGATTAATGAAATGCCTAATTATCAACACAAAAAAAAAAAAAAGGACCAGCATTATTTGAACTTCAAAAAAAGAAATTAAAGTAATGGTAGAGGAATTTTGTTTTTTGGTGATTATGTAAGATAACAGACTTCAACATAATTTCTGTGTACAAACACATAAATAATATTACTAAAGTTGATCAATATATCTTATCTAAGTAATTTGTGTTTTGTTTCTTTGCTGCAGTTAGAAGAATGTAGGTTCAATTTTTTCTAATTAATTAGCTTAAAAATATTTATTTTCTATTCAATGGAATATAATTTTTTCCCTGTTTTTCTATGTCAAGAAATATGTGATAAACATATTGGTTAATTCTAAGGAGATCTAATAAAGCTTATATACAGGGGAAAGTGATATTTAACTTGCGATAAATTATTAAAAATCACATGACAATTTTTGGACAATATTGATGAACACGATAATAAAACAAGTGTAGTTTATTTTTGAATTAAATGTGTTTTTACCAAAAATTTAATTTGAAATATAAACTTTCTAAATAGAACATATTGTATTTTTTGTTTAATTGAAAGATAAAAAATTATTTCTACTATAAAGTGGAATTAAGTTAGGAATAATAATTTGGAAAGCCTTATATATTTGTATATATCATTTTCAAAGATTATGAATATGAATTGGAACGGGTAATTAATCAAAATGCAATTATCTCCAGAACAAAAAGGTTGGTATGCTTAATACCTTTAGTTTGATCGGTATCTGTCCTAATTCGACCCTAATTAAAAATAATATTTCTGAAAAAAAGTATCTAAAAAACTAGATTTCATACTTCTCTTTTGAACTTAAAAGCCGGATCACTTTTTTTAAAAAAAATGTGCCCATCCATGGTGGATGAACTTAGAAGGAGTATTACTTGACCAAGCCAAAAAAACAAAAGGAGAACTAGAAATTGACTTATCAAGATGAAATAAAGGATCTCCATAAAATTTTATTTTAAATATTGAAGTACTTAGAAGCATATTTAGAATAAATTTGAGTAATAATTTATCACGATTAATTTCATTTGACATCGACCGCGCATCGCGCGGGTACGGATACTAGTTTGGAAAACAATGACATTATTCACATGTTAGAATTGCGAGGAGAAACTTTATTTTGTGAGTTATATAACCGATACTACTTGTATGAGGCTACTTTACTATTTGATAAGTGGATACTTGCTTGTTTTAAGGATAAACAAGAAAGGCAATGCTAATTTTTCCCTTAATTAAAATGCTTAGCAAGAATAAAAGAAAAAGAAAACTTAACATATCTTCAAAATTGACGATTAGAGAATGGTAAAGATGTATACTGATCATTTATATTATTTCTTCTTATTTCATAATAGCAATAATCAATTTTTGTTATACTAAAATGAACTTCTCTAAATAATTAGTGTTAAAATCTCAAAACTGGGTCTTAAACGCTATTCGTCTTTTTTTTTCTTTTGTCTAAAAAAATGAAAAGAGATGATCATGAACCAGTTACACTTGTGTATAAACATATAAATAGATTTAATTGTACAATAATTGATAATAGTTACAATTGAATAATAAAAAATATTTGGAGAACCAAACTATATTATGAAAGAAAAGGTTGTAGAACACTGCAATTAAAAAATTCTGTAATGCCAATTTTGTTACCATTCTCTAATTGCAGATTTCGGAGATATTTCAAAAAAAAAAAAAATCTAGCTAAGCAATTTAATTAATTATGAAAAAATGTGGACTTTGACATTGCCTCTTTTATTTATGCGTAAAACAAGTAAGTGTTCACTTGTCAAATAATAAAGTAGTTTCACACAAATAGTGTTGGTTATGTGATTTACAAAATAAAATTTCTTGTGAGAGTGAAGATTGTCAAATAAAAACATATATTCACTTGTCACTGACATATTTCGTTAGGAGCTTCTGTTTCTATGGGTAATAAAATTGTTGTCAGAATAGATTGAGTAAGAATAGAGGCGGAACTAGATTTTTGAGTTTATATATTTTCAATACTAGAAAATACAGCTTACTTGATTCTTAGTAAATTTTTTTATAATTTTTTTTTTTACTAAGAATCAAGTAAGCTGTATTTTCTAGTATTCAAAATATATAAACTCAAAAATATATTATTAAACACAAATATATATTATTAAAAATATATATATATTATGTAGATTATTAAACACAAATACAGAATTTGAATTAAAGCTATCGAGTTCTGCCGAATTCGCAGACACAGCTCTAGTTCCGCCCCTGAGTATGAACCGTAGATAATTAAGAAGGGAGAAGCACTAATGTTGCAAAGAGCTGCTGTGCTTGGGAGTGAATTTTTTTTTCCAGGACTAAATTTATGACATGTACATTTTCAGTTTTATTTTTTATTTTTATTTAAAGAAAATGTTAGTCCAAAAATTAATTCTCACACTACTTCTCAGGAGTGAAATCATGGATTCAATTGAACCCGCTGCTAACACTGTAGATCCACCTCTGGCAATACGTGCTAGAAATATTTGCTCTTAAGCACATAAGTCTCACTTTGAGTATATGATTTAGGCAATCAGAGATGCTAAATGCTTTCAGAAAATTGCATCCCTTATGTATTAAACTTGCACCTAATTTCTTATTTGCAAATAATTTTCCCAAAACCAAAATTCACCATCCTACATCTAGAGGAGCAAGAAGATATCATCAGAATGCAATTTTTCTCATCCAGCTTCTAAACCGTTTCTAATCAGGCTAGTCTCCTCAATCTTCTTACTCGTGGATGCACCTAATTTTTTTTAGTTTTCCTGGATTCTGTACTAGGATTTACATAAATCCCTGTGTGTTCCAGTCTACAACAACATTTTTAGTACTCTTTGGGAATTAAACACAAATGAACCCTACCTTGCAATTCAACTTTATGTATTTCACCTTGCTGCATTTTATCTTTGTGTTACCATCAATTTAACATTTTGGCAAGTGTTCCTGGTGTGTGTGACCTACAGTTATGCAAATGAAGGATATTTTTTTCAGTGTTCATCATTTATAGATAAAGGGAAACTGCTTATGCAGGCTAGTGTAAGTAGCTGATTGTAGCTTATGCATATCGCTATGCTGGTCTTTGTCAATGCTTTTGATAATCTGGATTTATGGAAAACTATTTTGCAGGCACATGGTATTCATACGATAGATGGTCTGTACTAAGGGCTGAAGATTGCTTGGACTGTTGAAAAAATGTTTATTATCTCAAAAAGATGGTATGTTTATTATGTACTACTAACGTTAACATTTGAAACCAAAGGATTGGTACTACTTTTTATTAGCCTTAATGGCCTTCTTAATGGGGAATAAAGTGGCAGTTGGCAAAACTTTTTTCACTATTTCAATTACTCATTTGGTCAATAGCCATTATTGGTTGTTATTACAATTTAATATTTGAACGTTGATATTAATCATCCGTTCACTAATTTTCCTATAAATATATATTACCAACTCTTTTCATAGAGGTGAGAATAGATACAAACACATATTCTTTCACTCAAATTTTTGTACTGGGTTTTCTTCTCTATGAAATCTTTATTAAATTCTGGCTTCTAGTTTTGTACTAAAAGAGTTTGTTGAATCTTGGGGGATATACTCACACTGGGTGAAATATTCTTAAGGACAGTGTCTTAATTGACACGCCTCAAACTATGTGAATTCATTAAAGTGTTTGTGATCGAGTATTTTTTGTAAGATTTACAACAATCTTAAAGATATTATACACTCTAATTTTACGGAAAATCAAAGTTGATGCTGTCCATGTTACTGGTCTAATTCCACCCAATGGTATAGAGGTACTCACTCATTTTTCGTTTCAAAGAAGGTAAAAATTATTTGATTATTTTGCATCTTATGCCATCAGCAACTAAATGCGTGCAATTTTTTTTAGCTTAAACTGCACAAGTTTACCACTAGAAAGTTGAGATTAAGAAACAAGAAAAAGTTGTTTGTTGTTATGAATGCCTTGAATTTGTGCATGTACACCATTGATTCTGAGTAACAGTAGGATTTATAACATCCAAAAGATGATTCTTACATCTAGTAAGTACTTGCTAATGTAATTTGACTCCTTCAATTGATGAGATTATTAGCTTATTTAACTTTTATCCAGATTGATTTATATGATTAACATGTAATGGATGCTAATGAGTTGCAAAGTGTTTTCAACTGGAATTGATGTTTTTTTTTTTTTTTTTTGGATCATATGTCCACATGATAGAATATATTTTGAGTACTCTACTTGCGATATTTTTCAATATGTCAAATTTGTCCAAGTGTAAATACTGCTACTTCAGGAGAGTTTCTCTATAATAGTAACATTAATGTGATCTAAAATTCATGCATAAGATTTTTTCAAAGAATTGTAATGAAGTCTTTCCTGCGAGTGGATTAGTAATAACTGAGAAAATTCTTAAAGACCCTTTTGAGGATTTATTTGATTCTTGCAAAAAGGTTTTATTGGATGATCTCTTTTTGGTATGAATTTGTGTTGTTGCAGTATTATTTTAGGTAGCTCCTAATAAGTTTCAAATCGTTCTAGTATTTGTGAATAATTTACATTTGAGGTGTTAAGTTGAATGTAGATGCATATGTTTTAATATATAGCTATTGTAGTGAAATTCTTGAAAAGATATTTTGAGTGTGGCAAACTAAGCCATCATACACCTCAATGTAGTAGGGGATTCAGAGAAATGATAATCCCGCTAAGCAAAAATAAATTTGGGTAAGCGGATGATATAATTATTGTAGTCATTTTTTCAATCGAATTTTGTGGCTAATATGAGAGAATGGGTGTTAGACTTTGGTGCTGCTAAGCATATTTGTGCTAACATAATTTTGTGCTCTACACCTAAGTTGAAGAAGAAGAATGATATATTTATGTTGGTGATTGTAGAACTACTCAAGTTCTTGTAATAGAAAAGTTCTTCTAAAATCACTTTTGATAAACATTGGCATTAGCTAAGGTGATACTTGTTCCTAATATTTGAACTAATTTGATTTCCATGGGATTCGTAGGAAAAGTAGGGTTAAAGTTTCATTTGAGTTTGATGAAAATATAGTATATTTACTTGGTTGATTGTTTTGATTTATGACATGATAAAAGAAGATTTTTCAAAGTCATATTTACTTAAGTTAATCTACATTCATTTCTTAAAAATTTATTAATGAGGCTTTAATATAATATTCATTTTCCTTGAATTACAATTGTTAACAAACAATGTGATAATTAGCTTTGACTTTTCGTGTTCTTTTCCTGCTATCTCTTTAATCACTCTCTGGCTTTTCTGATGACTAGAGTACTTGCTTAAACAATTATTGTAAATTAGTAAATTTGCAAACATCTTTATAAACTTTTGATTCAATTTTTATCTAATACCTCAATATTAAAAATTATCTAAAAGTATATTTTGCGAAAAGTTAAATTAACTTTATTTTTTGTTTGAAAAGATTATTCCAAAGTTACAAGTTTATAATTTCAACTCATACGTGTACAACAAAACTTAATTTTGAAAATTACCGATAGTTAAATTTCAAATAAAGTGAATATGAGAAGTAATCACTATAACACAATAAGAAAAAAACTGAAAACAAAAGTTTTCATAACTCATTTACAATTAATTTTTTTTTTTTTTTTTACAAACAGCACAATAGAATAAAAATGAGCAAGTAGAGACTTTTATATCAAAAAATATGTGGTAAACTTGAAATAACGAACTACTTATAAAACAAAAGATCCTAACAACTTTGGCTGGTATGAAACTGCCCTGTACTCCAATTTGTAAAAGTGTATTTGAATATCCATTCCCAACAACTTACAGATGTAGTAATAACAATCTTTTGCCTAAGCAAGTAGCTCAAAAGTTTTTCAAGAAAAAAAGAATCAAGTAAAAACTATTGTTCAAAAAAAAAAAAAAAAAAAAGGTAAAAGCTTTTACTCGTGCTCTCAATTATCCTTTATAGCAAATTGAAAATGTTGTCGGGAATTTCAGTGAAATATCTAAGCGTTTTGGGCCAAATTCCACCACTGGTCGAAAGGGAGTTGGAGAACATCCTATTTATGCTTTTAGTCTCCCCAAATTTGAAGAAAGAGAGACAGAAAGAGAGTATTTTGTATGTGACCCTTAAAATTCTTCTATAAATTTAATAGTGTTATAAAATAAAAATTATTAAGTAAATACACAGAAGAAATATGTAGAGAGAATATGTAGAGAGATATCAGATTATATTACTTCTCTCTCTTTCAACATTCAATCTGTGCATTCTATTTATAGGAGCAACAGGACATGGGATATTTTGAGATATTTTGGGATATTTATAACTTAATGGATATCCACTATTTGGGATATTTATAACACTCCCCCTTGGATGTCCATTAATAGATGATGTACCTCGTTAAAATCTTATTAAAAAAAAACCCTGTGGAAAAAAGTCCTAATGAAGGAAAAAGAGTGCACATATCTAGAAATACGCTTTGAGAGCTGCCTCATTAAAAACCTTACCAAGAAAACCCAATGGGACAAAACTTGGTTAAGAAAAAAAAGAGTACAACGCGTATTTCACTCCCCCTGACGAAGACCAAGATTCAGATGTCGGAGTCTTCGCATTCCAATCTTGAATATCATCTTCTCAAGAGTTGAAGTTGGCAAAGATTTAGTGAACAAATCTGCAGGATTGTCACTTGAACGGATTTGTTGCACATCAATATCACCATTCTTCTGGAGATCATGTGTGAAAAATAACTTTGGTGAAATGTGCTTTGTTCTATCTCCTTTTATGAAACCACCTTTTAATTGAGCTATGCATGCAGCATTATCTTCATATAATACTGTGGGTATTTTTGTATCACACTTCAAGCCACATCTTTCTCTGATGAAATGTATCACTGATCTCAACCTCACACATTCTCTACTTGCTTCATGAATAGCGATTATCTCAGCATGATTTGAAGAAGTAGCAACAATGGACTGCATGGTCGATCGCCATGATATAGCAGTACCTCCGCATGTAAACAGATAGCCCGTTTGAGATCGAGCTTTATGTGGATCAGATAAATAACCTGCATCTGCATAACCAACAAGATATGTACTACCTTTGTTAGTATAAAACAGACCCATATCGCTAGTTCCCTTCAGATATCGCAATATATGCTTAATCCCGTTCCAATGCCTCCGTGTAGAAGAAGAGTTATATCTTGCTAGCAAATTAACAGAAAATGCTATGTCAGGTCTTGTAGCATTAGCAAGATACATAAGTGCACCTATTGCACTAAGATATGGTACTTCAGGACCAAGTAGCTCGTCGTTTTCATCCTGAGGTCGGAACGGATCTTTGCTCACTTCAAGTGAGCGAACAACCATAGGAGTACTTAAAGGATGCGAATTGTCCATGTAAAACCGATTTAAAACTTTCTCAGTATAGGCAGATTGATGGATAAAAATTCCTTTTGCGAAATGTTCAATTTGCAGACCAAGACAGAGTTTTGTCTGTCCGAGATCTTTCATCTCAAATTCTTTCTTCAAATATTCAATCGCCTTTTGGAGCTCTTTTGGAGTTCCAATAAGGTTTATGTCATCAACATAAACAGCAAGTATAATGAACCCTGATTTTGTTTTCTTAATAAAAACATATGGATAAATGGCATCATTTTTATATCCTTCATTTATCAAGTACTCACTTAAGCGATTATACCACATACGTCCTGATTGTTTTAAACCATATAATGATCTTTGTAATCTGATTGAATACATTTCCCGAGACTTTAAACCAAATGCTTCAGGCATTTTATATCCTTCAGGAATTTTTATATAAATTTCATCAAGTAAGTCACATAGGTCGTGACAGCATCCATCAGTATAAATAATGTGACATCTTCTGTTGTTTGGACTGCTGGCCCAATAAACATTACGTTTACCAAGATACATCATTTTACTTGGTAATTATTCTACGACAACATGCTTTAAGAGACGTAGAAATCAAATCCTCACAACCTTATACAATATTGCGCGCTATATTGTATATTGTCGACAAGATATCATGTTGTATCGGTTCGCAATTCGACATAACTTACTGAGATCTCATCACTTCATTATTTTCAGGTACCTGAACCTCCCATAAGGTTTATGAAGTGTTATGTCGTAGCTCTTCAAGAGCACATTGCCTCCTTATTATGATCATTTGCTCCTCCATTTTTCAAGGATTATTATATTTGGAACCGATTGGTCTATCATGCTCCATGCACGCTATAGACTTTGTCCTTCAGGGACATTAAGAGCATTATGCAGATGAAATATGAAATAGTTGGGTCAGCAAATGCTTCCAGCATTTGACTTGAATTATCTGAGGATCATACTGATGATAATTCACAACAAATTTCTTAACTGCTTATTCTCTCCCCCTTATTTTAGTGACATATGCCCCCATTTTCTTTGGGAAAATCCATCTGTGCGCATCATGGTATATCCATTAATCATGTACCGCACATCAAATGCTAAAAGATGGAAATATCTAATTCCTGACCCTGAACCAAATATGAGGGGAGAATTTATCAAAATTTATTGATCTGAAGCATACAAGTGTTGTTGTATGCAATATATCATTTCTCAGACCAACATCTGAAACTCTGTTCTCATAAGCAATGGTTTAGCTGTATTATGGAGGCATCCAATGCCAAACCAACTTAGATATAAACCAGCATTATCAAGATGATTGTCTTGATTACATATTCTGAAAATTGTGCTTCCAACTCAATTATTTTGAGCAAGCAATTTTGTAAATGTCAAACTGCCAGTTGACAATAAACATACATGTGACTGTCTTAAATAGATGCATCTATTTAAGACATCACATTGCAGGTGAAGGGGCCCACATTCACCTTTTATATTTTTCAGAATTTTGGGGATTCAGTCCCAACATTAGCTGGTGTAATCAACTTATCATGAGAACAAGCAACACAAACAAATTCTTGAAGAATCTTCTAGTTCTTCAATATGTTTTTTAATACTCAATTAGCACATCAGATTTAAATCAGGACGATAAAAATGGTCTTGTCAACTGATAAAATTATCTGTACCCGTAAACTTCAAGTTTACTATGACGAGTGTTATTTCTTTTAATAAACTTCTGGTTTACTATTGCATGAAATTTTATGTCAAAACTTCTGATTTATTGTGACATGCGATCTCATCATGCTCGGGTAACGCTTTACACACGTGACCCTACCCGTAATAAGTTGGAGATATTCAATCTTCCAATCATCTGTAGTCTCAATATGATGACCATTTTTCTCGCTAGTAAACTTCAGGTTTACTATAATTTATTTTCCGATCGAAATAATTATGATCTGAGATGAATGGTACTATCATATA
This sequence comes from Lycium barbarum, assembly GCF_019175385.1. Classification (NCBI taxonomy): domain Eukaryota; kingdom Viridiplantae; phylum Streptophyta; class Magnoliopsida; order Solanales; family Solanaceae; genus Lycium; species Lycium barbarum. The sequence goes on along the minus strand of NC_083344.1, from coordinate 113,222,668 downwards.
TAAGCTCTTCGAGAGACATCAATTTGTTCACCATAATCATATATTATTTGGACACTGCTAGTGTCATGATACTTGTAAATAAATAATTAGCTCTTCTGGAGCCTTTGATCATTAATTTCTATTACCAAATATTTCTTAAATACTTCTGGTACCATGAAAGCAAATTTCGACACTACTGGTGTCACAAAATAAACATTGAATTCTAAACTTCAATATTTCAAACATCTCCTTCAGGGAGATTCATCATTAACTGAGTATTTTGTATCTAAGCTCAAACACATAATAATCAAATCCTTCATAAAGAAATACATTAATTGTTATTTCCTTAAAGGAAATCAATAACAACTAACCATGATATATTAATGTGGTTATAGGAGAAAGCATTCTACTCTACTTCCTTTTGCCTTAGAAATCTTTTCGACGTACGACAGGTACATGTAGCAATGTCTGAATTTCATACCACCAGAATATAACATCTACATGCTTTGTATTTTATCCCTCCAGGAGATAAGTTGTGGTATTTGTTCATTTACTTCGGGAAATGAAACCTGATTATTTAAATGTGCTTGAAATACGACGCTTATCAATAGCTCGTTATTTTGCTCAAACACAAGAAGACATTGCTTCAGAGTATATATTTTGGTAATTCTTTCTGCTTCAGAAGTAAAGTTTCAGAGTTTTACTGCTTCGGGAGTAAAGTTTCAAGTTTTACCACTTCAGGAGTAAAGTTTAAAGGTTGACTAATTCAGGAGTAAATTTCTGAATTCTACTACTTCGGGAGTAGATTTCAGAGTTGAACTATTTCAGGAGTAAAATTAAAAGCCTTACTACTTCAGGAGTAAAACTCAGAGTCTTACTACTTCTGGAGTAGAATTCAGAGTCTTACTATTTTGTGAGTAGAGCTCAAAGTTCTACTACTTCAGGAGTAGAGTTCAAAGTTTGCTACTCCAGGAGCAAATTTATGAGTTTAGTACTTCAAGAGTAAAGCATATAATATTAAGAATATTTCTTCTCAATTATTCTATCTCTTCTGGAGATGGATCACGACATTTTCACAATCAAATGCACGTTTATATTTATAACATTTATCAAAAGTTTTAATTCTTCAGGAATAAAACATAATTATCTGAACGCGCCTTAAGCATATCAAATCGTGATAGCTCATAGCCTCTTTTAATATATTGCTACTTCAGGAACAAATGTTTGTAAAACCGTGCGGAGCCTGAAGTCTCCAAAGCGGACAGTTTATACAAGTGAGCTATGGTGCCTGGTGGCCCTCCTCCTTCGTATACGCGTTTTAAAGCCGTGAGGTGCGCCAAAGCGGACAATATGTACAAACAGTTTATAACACGTTATCAGCACGATGCTCGCGATGGGAGGGTGTGTTGTGAACTTGAAGTTCCCACATCGCTCGCACACGGGATTGTGTGCGTGCTTATAAGCTGGGCTTGAAGCCTTTACTTGTATACGCGTTTGTAAAACCGTGCGGAGCCTGAAGTCTCCAAAGCGGACAATTTATACAAGTGAGCTATGGTGTCTGGTGGCCCTCCTCCTTCGTATACGCGTTTTAAAGCCGTGAGGTGCGCCAAAGCGGACAATATGTACAAGCAGTTTATTTTCTTATTGATTTCCTGAATGAGATGAGGAATGTTGCTGAAGAGCAGAGATGAACATTCGTCTTTATTGAATTTGAGTTAAAAAGATATTGTAGAATATTCTATAACGCTTGCCACGTTCCTGGTGTATTTTTCCTCATACAAGAGTGTGGAAAGGAAATACACAAACTTACCTAAATCCTAAAACACATCCTCACAAGTTTGGTATCCGTTATTAGCCTTAATGGCCTTCTTAATGGGGAATAAAGTGGCAGTTGGCAAAATGTTTTTCACTATTTCAATTACTCATTTGATCAATAGCCATTATTGGTTGTTATTACAATTCAATATTTGAACATTGATATTAATCATCTGTTCACTAATTTTCCTATAAATATAATCTTGTTTTATCTAGGTTTGGTTCATAGTCTACGAGACACCAGATTCGATGCATTGCACTCATATGTGTAAACCCAACAAAACTTTTTATTTTATTTTTTATTCTTTTTGAGATAAATGGGGGATTGTTGAAAAAATGTTTATTATCTCAAAAAGATGGTATATTTATTATGTACTACTAACGTTAACATTTGAAACCAAAGGATTGGTACAACTTTTTATTAGCTTTAATGGCCTTCTTAATGGGGAATAAAGTGGCAGTTGGCAAAACGTTTTTCACTATTTCAATTACTCATTTGATCAATAGCCATTATTGGTTCTTATTACAATTCAATATTTGAACATTGATATTAATCATCTGTTCACTAATTTTCCTATAAATATATATTATCAACTCTTTTCATAGAGGTGAGAATAGATACAAACACATATACTTTCACTTATATTTTTGTACTGAGTTTTCTTCTTTATGAAATATTTGTTAGATTCTAGCTCCTAGCTAGTTTTGTACTAAAAGAGCTTGTTGAATCCCGGGGTATATACCCACACCGGGTGAAATATCCTTAAGGACAGTGTCTTAATTGACATGCCTCAAGCTATGTGAATTCATTAAAGTGTTTGTGATTGAGTATTTTCCGTAAGATTTACAACAATAATGAAGTTGTTCTGGCAGCCAATTCTTTTCTGAACTGAGTACTTTCCTTTGTCATCTTTGTCTATCTTTGGCCCTTGGAATATTGGGCCGTTTTACTCTATTTCAAACAGTAGACTTTTCGACCACGCTCTCTAGATGATCTGGCAAGACACTTTTGCGTGTGTAAATTGCTTAGTGATCACCATTGTCAAGAATGCCATAGTCACAAAGCTTTTTCATGCCATACACTTGCAGTTAGAGCTGCCAAAAAGGGCCAGCCCAGCCCAACCCAGCCCAAGCCTCGTGGGCCAAGGAATTTGATGGGCTGGGGCGGGCTGGCCCTTCATTTGAATGAGCCTTAAAATGGCTAGCCCAACCCAGCCCTATAAGGGCTGCGGGCTGGGGTGGGCCAGCACTTCATTTTTTTTCAATATTTTTTATAATTTTTTTTTTTGCAATTTAATTCTAACATTTAAGTATATACCAATTTGTTAACATTTCTAATATATGATTATGTGGAAGTACGTAATTCTACGACAACTTACAACATATTCAACACCTATACATTGTCAAGCACATTTGAATTCATTTGTGATAAAATTGTCTTAATTAACATCTCCATCTTCATCTACAACCATATGCAAATTTAATTAGTTTATAATTATCAAATAACCACGTTTCAAAAACTAATCAGTAGTACTCCCTCTGTTTCAATTTATTTGAACCTATTTCCTTTTTAGTCCGTGTCAAAATGAATGACCTCTTTCCTAATTTGGAAACAAATTCACTTTATGAATGATTTACAGCCACACAAAATTTTAAGGCTTATTTTGAACCACAAGTTTTAAAAGTCTTCCCTCTTTCTTAAATGTCATGTCCAGTCAAATGTGTTCATATGAAACGGAGGGAGTATTTAAATTCGCTTAATAATATTACCACTTTGAATTTGGTAAAGCTCGGCTACTAATTTGAGTAACAAATTCGACAAGTTCATGATGGATGCAATTTTTATACGTGGTGATTAGAAATTTTAGTATTAGGGTACATTTGGTGATGAAGAATTTAGTAATAGGGATTTAACGCTAACTGAAAAAAGTATTGCACTATACTAAGACTAATTTGATAATCACTATTCCTACTTTTTACTTCTTTTTTTATTTTCTTTTAAATTTTAAGTTAAAATTAAATTTGCAATCATGAATACAACTTCTATGCTTGGTGATTAGGATTTAACGCCAGTGAGTAAAGTATTGTGTAAATATTAAAACTTATTTGTAATTACTTTTCCTATTTTTTGCTTCTTTTTTCACAATATTCTCTTAAATTTTAATTTAATCTAAATAGATTTTTGGCCCACGGGCCGGCCTTGGCCCAGCCTCGATCAAGCCTCAAGGGCCAGCGGGCTAACTTGGGCTGCACTTATAAGCCAGAGTTTAAATGGGCTTAAATAATCTTAGCCCAACCCTACCCTTATAGAAGGCTGGGCTGGGCTGGCCTCAAGGGCCAAGCCCATTTTGACGGCTCTACTTGCAGTAGCTAAGTCAAAATTGCTAAGCTCCAGATTTCAAGGATGACCTCCTTCCTTGAATGGCCAATCATCGAGTTACATTATTTTAATGGTTTATTATTAAAGTCGAGCTAAATTCGAACTTTATACAACTTTCTCCATCAAAGCTTGGAAAACTTCAGCCCAGTCCACCTTGTAACATTGGACAGTTCATTTGCAGTATACAAATGGTATACTAACGTAAAGAGTTCTGTTCCTCAATATGTATATACAACCCCTTTGAAAATTCTTGATTGGTAAAACAATGCATTTAGATACAGCAATAAGTTGAAATAGGACAAGAAGCTACACATCAAAAAAAAAAAAAAAAGTCAGCTGCTATCTACTTGTTGTCTAGCTCTGTTCTGTATCATTATACAAAGAGCTATTAATTCATTCCATAACAAAACTAAACAATGTTAGTCTCTTAGTTCTACCTGCTATTCGAGTCTCTCTCACCGTTTGGGCTTATTAAGGCTTGTATTCTAACATCATATCAGTTAAAAATCCACGGATCATTATGGTGGGAAAAATATTCAAAATTCTACTAACATTTAACAACTAGTTGAGTGTGAGTATCAGTATTCTGATAACATGTGTACTTTTTGGCCATTGACGATTTCTTGGTCATCCAAAAAGAAAGTGTACTTCTCCGCATTCATTATATATTCATATGTAACTTGAAGAAATAATGTCATTCCGCTTATAACAATGTGATAAGCAGACTAGCAGCAAGACATCCTTTCTAACAAACTCAAACATATAGTGCAAACACTTGCATCTAAACTGTGAAGTTGAGAAGATATTCAAGACAATTCTTACCCAAAAGCGGAAAGAAATAAAAGGAAACATTTTTCTTTGTTGGTTTTCGAGTGTTATTGGGATTTAGATCCTTTGTAGAAAAGGATTAGACCTAGTAATATAAATACATGCTAGCTAGAATTTATTAAGTAGGACAGAATATAGAACCGAAGAGTATTCAATTTTGTAACTTACTTTCTCCCTTGATATTGATAAAAGTGTCGGCTCTTCTCTGTGGACTAGGATCACATCGATCCGAACCATGTTAATTACTGTATTTTTATCATTTCCGCGCTAACAATTGGTATCAGAGCCTACAGGTAGTGAGATCTAGGAGACGAGGAGACTATGGCATCTATGAAGTTTGAGGTAGCGAATTTTGATGGGCGAAGTAATAACTTTAACTACTAGAAGATCAAGATCATGGCGTTGCGACGGAGAGAAGCACCAGTCTATGCTTTGAACGATAGGTATCCCGAAAATACGAAAGAGGCCGAGAAGCAGAAGATTGAGATGGATGCGTTTAGCGTAATTCAATTATCCTTATCAGACAGCGTGTTATGTGAAGTCAGTACTGAGAAAACAGCTCCGAGTTTGTCGAAGAAACAACTATAATGTTTTTAAGGCAGCGTTTACACACCTTTAAGATGAAGACAGGTACAACTTTGCAGGATCATCTCGATGCTTTTAGTAAATTGTCTATGGATCTTACTCATGCTGATATTAAAGTGGGAGATGAAGAACTAGCGTGCTTTCTACTGTTTTCATTATCACCGGCATACAAAGACGTAATTAATTCAGTGATGCAAAGTAAGGAGGTGGCCACGTTACAGATGGTAAGACATGCATTGAATTCGGATGAATTAAGAAACCATATCAACAATGGTGAGAAAGAGGACCATGGTGAGGGTTTGATGGTTAGAGGTCGCTCGAGCCAAAGAGGGAGAGGCAAATCAGTAGCTAGGTCAAAGTCTAGGAAAAAAGTGAGTTGGAAGGATGCTAAATGTTGGGATTGTCACCAAAAGGGTCACTTCGAGAGGGATTACCCAAATAAGAAGGTTGATAAAACAACAGCCAGTGCATCTACGGTTCAGTTAGATCAGATATCTGGAGAAGATTATGTGCTAACTGCTTTAACAGATGACATTCAGACACATAAGTGGATTTTAGATTCAGTTTGTACCTTTCATATGTGCTTTAGAAAAGATTGGTTTACTAGCTACGAGCAAACGAGTGGGACTGTACTTATGGGTAACGATGCAGCGTGTGAAATAGCAGGCATTGGTTCAGCCCGTATACGGTGTCATGACGGCATCATAAGAACATTGTCTAATGTTTGACATGTTCCTGATATGAAAAAGAATTTGATCTCTCTTAGTACTCTTGATAAGCTCGGATATAAGCATGCAGGTGAAGGTGGAATCTGCAAGTTGACCACGGGTTCTCTGGTCATGTTAAAGGTCAAACCGGAGGGTGGTCTTTATGTACTTATGGACAACACCATTCTAGGTACTGCAAATGCTGCAATCTCGCAGTTATCAGAAGATGACAAGGCTAAGATATGGCATATGAGATTAGGTCACATGAGCGAGAGGGGGTTGGCAATTTTGAGCAACCGAAACCTTTTGAAAGATAAGAAGATTAGTACACTTGATTTTTGTGAGCTTTTTGTCCTTGGAAAGCAAAAGCGGGTCAGCTTTAGCACGGACAAGCACAAAACCGAAGGGGTACTTGACTACATTCATTCAGATTTATAGGGTCCATCTCAGGTTCCATCTAAGGGTGGAAAGAAACATTTTCTTACTTTTATTGATGATTTTTCACACAAGGTTTGGGTATACTTCTTAAAGGCTAAAAGTGATGTCTTTGAGAATTTCAAAAACTGGAAGACATTAATTGAAAATCAGTGTAACAGAAAGATTAAGTGTCTTCGAACAAATAATGGTTTGGAGTTTTGCAATAAAGAGTTTGAAAGGTTGAACCACACTCTTCTTGAGAAAGCATAGAAATGTTAGGCATACACCACAACAGAATGGAGTAGCTGAAAGGTTGAACCGCACTCTTCTTGAGAAAGCATGATGTATGCTCTCTAATGCCAAGGTGCCTAAAGAGTTCTGGGCGGAAGCAATAAATACTGCTTGTTATGTTGTTAATCATTCTCCAGCGTCGGCAATTGACTTCAAAACTCCAAATGAGGTATGATCAGGTAAATCATGTGATAACTCATACTTAAGAATCTTTGGATGTCCCGCATATTATCATATAAGTGGTGGAAAACTGGAACCTAGAGCTCGAAAAGATTTATTTATGGGATATCCTGAAGGGGTAAAAGAATATAGAATATGTAGTTTAGATCCTCTTAAGTTTATAATCAGTAGAGATGTTACTTTTGATGAGGCCTCTATGCTTTATCCTAGAAAGACTTCTATTGAGTTTGCAGGACAGAAATTTCTTACAACAGAAACGGTGGAGGAAAATGTAAAACTCACCGAGTCGGAGGATTAATTGACTCAGGTGGAGTCAGATAACTAAAAAGCTCACATAGTAGTACCTGAAGGTGAACTATACAGATAGCTGCTGGAAGGGACAAATGAACCCCGAAGCCTAATCCAAAATATTATCCTCAGCCTTCGCAAGCTAATCTTGTGGCCTATGCATTAGCTACTGCCGAGGAGGAAATAAAGGATTTGAAACTCTCAATCTATACAGAAGCTACTATGTGTGGTGAAGTTGATCAATGGCTTTTATCCATGACCGAAGAGATGGAGTCTCTGCACAAGAACCAGACATGGTATTTGGTGAGTCTACCAAAAGGGAAGAGAACTGTTGGTTGCAAATGGGTCTTCAGAAAAAAATGATGGCATTGCGAGTGTATAAGATGCTAGATACAAAGCGATAATGGTTGCTAAGGGCTTTTGTCAGAAGGAGAGAATCTACTACAATGAGATTTTTTGACCAGTAGTGAAGCATAACTCAATTGGTTTGTTACTAGCTTTGGTTGCCCATTATGACTTGAAGCTTCTTCAGTTTGATGTCAAGACTGCATTCTTACATGGTGAACTTGAAGAGGTGATCTTCATGAATCAGCCCGAGGGTTTCCTTATTGAAGGAAAAGAAGACCAAGTTTGTCAATTGAAGAAATCTTTGTATGGTTTGAAACAGTCACCACAACAGTTGTACAAGATATTTGATGCGTTCATGATTACTAAAGGTTTCTCGAAAAATGCATTTGATAGCTGTGTGTATCACATGACGGTGTCTGGTAATTCAAATATTTATTTACTGTTATATGTTGATGATATGATTATTGCTGCTAATAGTATGACGAAGATAAATGATTTGAAGAAACTGCTAAGTAAGGAGTTTGACATGAAAGATTTAGGTAAAGCTAAGAAAATCCTTGGAATGGAGATTCACAGGAAGAACGATGAGGTACATCTTTCACAGAAGAAGTATATTGAGACGGTACTTTACTGTTAGCACAATATTTCAGACTTTCTTCTTTGATGGCACTGCAATCAAAGGAACAGGTGGAGTACATGTCAAAAGTTCCTTATTCTAGTGCAGTTGGTAGCATTATGTATGCTATGGTTTGAACTCGGCCTGATATTTCTCAGGCAGTGAGTGTGGTAAGTTGATTCATGTCTAATCCGGGTAAGACACATTGGGAAGTAATTAAGTGGATATTGAGATATCTGAAAGGTTTTTCGAATGCTGGTCTAACTTTTTTTAGGATGAGAAATGAAGGCTTCTCGGTCCGTCCTTGGTTATGTGAATTCTGATTTTGTAGGCGATCTTGATAGAAGGAGATCAACAACGGGCTATATCTTTACTCTTCCAGGTAGTGCCACAAGTTGGAAGGAAACTTTCGAATCTATAGTTGCTTTGTCCACAACAGAAGCTGAATATATGCAGCAGCAGAAGCAGTAAAGGAGGTTGTCATGACCCAAACCGATGGGCTATAACTAGTGCCCGAGCTGGACACCCGTGTACGAACCTGCTAGATATAATCAGACTGAAAACAATATGGCAATCTGTAAAAGCATGCTATAAACTCATCATGTCATATATCAAGAGACAGGTGAAATACATAGCGTACCCGGCCCGTTATGGGACTCGATAAAAAATACATAGCGTACCCGGCCCATTATGGGACTCAGTAAAATATATAACGTACCCGGCCTATTATGGGACTCGGTGAAATATATAATATACATACCCCGCCCTCCAGTGAGGGACTCGGTGAACAATGCAATGAAACTGTGCACGAATACATACCCGGCCCTCTAGTGAGGGACTCGGTGAAGTGATACAATAACAATATGCACGAATACGTACCCGGCCCCCTAGTGAGGGAATCGGGGAAGTGATACAATAATAATATGCACGAATACGTACCCGGCCCTCTAGTGAGGGACTCGATGAAGTAATACAATAACAATATGCACGAATACGTACCCGACCCTCTAGTGAGGGGCTCGGTGAAGTGAGGCCATAACAATGTGCACGAATAGAATATTAGGAGCAATCATGTACAAACTGAATCATCATTTAGAATTCGAGAGAATAAACAGAATGAACCAACACTTGAGAATCAAAGACAACTGTCATGTCAAGCACTACTAAGAACTAGAATCGTCGTTCGCTCACTTTATGTAATTCATGCCAAAAAGAAGGAAGGGATAACTTTACATACCTGTTCAACCTCCAATTATCTACACTTATTCGCCCGAGCTCATAAGTCTACATTTAAAAGGATTCACACTATTGTTAGACTCATCATAGTATACTTATGTTAAGCTTTCAAGTTAAATTGTTCTATATCCTGCCGAAAATTGAGCAGCATCTCCCCTGCTTATATGCCTAGCCCGAAACCTCAATTCAGCAACCAACAACAACAATACCAACATCAATAACATCATTTCCAACACCAATATATACCATAAAACAGCCCACACGTTGTTTTACAACTTCCATAACTAACCCACTTACTATACAATTATTTAACCACTCTATATTCGTGAATAAACCAGTATTAACGTAAATAGAAAGAGATCAATACCTTACTCTTGTTGAAATAACAATATCTCCAATATCTACTTTGAATCCACGTCAAAATCCACCTCCAAAAGATACTATAACCACAATTATGCGCTACCCAAGCCTCGATTCCGAGATTTTACTTGATTTGGTATCAAATTTGATGGGTGGAAGTTAGGAGAACTTTCCAGGGGGTTTGGGATCTGTTTGGGGTGTGTTGGAGTGGAAATGAGGGGTTAATCCCCTTTATATAGAAGGTTTAAATCGGTTTGCACCGACTCAGAATTTTCCCTTCGCGTTCGTGGCCTTGGGTCGCGTTCGCGAAGGGTTACTCTTCGCGTTTGCGGCCCTTTGGTCGCGTTCGCGCAGAATAATTTTTCTACTCGAAAAATCTGTCTAAAAGTGCTCATAACTTTTGATCCCGTTATTGTGTGAGGGCCCACGACCTATGGTTGGAAAGCTATTTCAATTATCTACAACTTTCATTTTCAGTATGATTCCAAATTCCAAACTTATAATGACGTTTTTGCCTCTCCAAGTCAGGTCATCCGAAAACGTATCCTTAAATCATCCTTTTGGAAGGCTGATGCCCATATTCGGCTTAAGGGTCCTTCTTAAGACTTGCTCATCTTCCCATGTACTACTCATATCACTTTTCATATGTCCTTATAAAATTCCGGCATGTGGTCCCCATATTAACTTACAGTTACGAGGGCTACTTCAAAGTCCATACTTGAAACAACCAATGCTTACGAACTTCAACATACAGAACCACGGGGTATAACAGAGGTTATATGGTTGAAAGGCTTGGTGTCAGAATTAAGTAGGGTTCAACATGAACCAACTCTAAAATGTGATAGCCAGAGTGCATGATCCCACCAAACACATTGATATCAGATTCCACTTTATTCGTGATGTTGTTGAACAAGGCACAGTTAAGGTCTTGAAAGTTGACACAAAGGACAACCCAACGGATATGTTGACCAAGGTGGTTCCTTTCGTCAAGTTCAGTCATTGTATGAATTTGGCAGAAGTTCGCATCAACTGATGCGTCAGGATGGAGAATGGTAGGGCAATGAAAAGCTTCTAGTATGTACAAGGTTTCGGTTAGTGTATCTTGTTTCCTACACGGAGTTAGCTCACGTAGGCTTAGAGACATTGCACTGAATGACGTTCATATGAAAGCTCGAAATTCATCTCAAGGTGTAGATTGCGAAGTTGAGAAAATATTCAAGCCAATTCCTACTCAAAAGCGGAAAGAAATAAAAGAATTTTTTTTTCTTTGTTTGTTTTCGAGTGTTATTGGGATTCAGATCATTTTAGGAAAGGATTAGACCTGGTAGTATAAATACATGTTAGCTAGGATTTATTAAGTAGACAGAATATAGAACCGAAGAGTATTCAATCTTGTAGCTTACTTTCTCTCTTGATATTGATAAAAGTGCTGGCCGTTCTCCGTGGACTAGGATCATATCGATCCGAACCACGTTAATTACTGTGTTTTTATCGTTTCCGCGCTAACATAAACAATACTATGTATTTGGTAATATGCTTAAGTTTTGGCCATTGACTGATATTTTGAACCATCCTAATATGAACTGTACATGATCGACAGAAGCAGATCCAGGATTTTAAGTTTATGGGTTCGGGATTCTACTCCTTTTAACTTAATGGATTCTAAATTAGTAATTTGTATATGTTCCATGGATTTCTTAAGACAAATACAGAATTTGGACCAAAGTTACTGGGTTCGGCTGAACCCGTAACCTATGCTCTAGCTCCTCCCCTGAGGATTGATGATGCAAAAGAAGAGAATTCTTTGAAAGTGTAACAAAAAGGTTAACAAATGAACAGTAAGAGGTCTAATTTAGTGTATTACCACATCAAAAATCTGTTTTTTTTTTTCCATTTGAATTCTATCAAGAGAGAAAACCATATTTGGCCAATACAAAGTTGGTTTTGGGCTTACAAAAGAATGGCAAGCATTCTAACCTATAAACTTTATATTCTCTGTTGCAGCAAACTACAACTCGAAATAAATTAGAAGGATGATAAATTGAAACAGTATTATTTTTCTAACTATGAATATCATCAAGAAAGGATGATATATTAAAATCAGAGTTGAACATAGACAAATCTCCGACATTATCCTCCGGTGGCCAATTAACTGAAGAACTTGATGGCTGCAACAATTGCACTTTGCCTGCTCCAAAGTCATCTAATTCGAAGGCATCCAAGTTCCGCTCCTTCCAATCAGCCTGGTTACTATTAATTCCATCTGATTGAATCTCGGAATAAGTCTCTGAGTTCTGGAGGTCAATTTGCTGGTTGTATGTACAATCAAATTGCTCCTCATTCTTCACATAGTTTAGCTCAGCAGACTCTTGATGGATCACCATTGTCTTGAAATCAAATGATTCCTCTAAAAACTTCTGAAAACTGTAAGGATTATCATGGTTCTCTGTCAAATAAAACATATCAGGTATCATTGAATAATTGTCTTCTAATAGCAAAATCTCCATGTATTTGAGTTGACTACGAACATCTTCACTCAAGTTTTCAGAAGACCTGAAATCCAACGGCTGTTCTTGCAATATATTCTCTTGTGACAAAACTTGGTCTTCGGTATTACAAATTTCATCAGGTCGCAAGACATCCTTGCTAAACATGAAGGTTGGCTTGATCGCATCTGTTGTCTCGTCGTGCAAACTGTTTGAGACTTCGTTGAAGTTTATACGTTCCAAATCTTTATTATGTGTCTCACCTTTAACACAAGAATTTTGAGATTTAGAAAAAAATCTCGAACTGCTTAATTCTCTCTCAGAATTCTCCTCCGGGATAACTTCTGATTCCTCATCTGTCAACCAACAAGCAGGTGAACCTTGATTCACCTTGGAGCACTCCTGATGAATCTCTGACATATTAGCATAACTTAAATCTGTATTTACAACCACACCATCGTCTAACGTTTCTAAAGCTGACTCAATTTCTATGTTCATTGCATCATCAACACCTGAATCCTCATGTTCAACAAACGATTGTTCACTCGATTCCAGTGAAGATGTCAACGAGTCATTATGTACGCGATAATCCGGGAAGTTGAGCATGGCATAGGATCCATACATAACGCTAGCAGCTTCGTCATAAGCAATAGCGGCTTCACCAGCTGTTGAGAAAGTACCAAGCCAAAGGCGCTTGCCATTGCTCTTAAACTGACCGTTACTATATACAGGCTCACGAATTTCAGCCACCCACTTTCCCCAAGTCCTCTGTCTAACACCTCTGTATTTACAACCCGAATTCTCAGGACCGCCTTTACCTCGCATACAACCCTTTTTTGATCTATTAACAGGGAATTTTCTCTTCTTCTTCACTTGTTCATCTTGAGTATTACTAGAATTAAGTTCCTGGTTAAAAAATTTCCACCTTAACAAAATATCTTCGATCTTATCAGATCCATTACGCCTTCTTTTCTGTTTCCTGTTAGCACAAGAAGCCATAATTATGTAAGAAAATTATAAAGGGCTATTTTGTAAGAGAAGTTGTAACAAAAGTTGTATAGTGGCAAATAATTACAATAACCTTATGTTGTGACTGTTATAGTATTGTGTTTTATGCAAAGATGGAGATCCAAGGCAAATTGGACTAAGAAACCAATTCTTAAATCGGAAAATAGTTAGAGAAAGCATGTAAAGAAAAACTAAGGATAATCATAAAGTCAATAGTACATAATATAGCACACAATAAATTGAGAATACTAAGTACTACAAAGTTGGCAGTTGTTTCTTCTATTATTATTTAGAGATTAAAAAAGATGGAGTATAATATAAAGGAAAAAGATCACCTTTGGGGAATTTGAGAAGACATGCGCGTAAAAGTATAATTTATAAGTTAAATCTGATTGGAAAGTTTGTATTCTGCTTTGCAAATGGACTAGTCGAAGGTTCTTCTTGTTCTGTGGGTGTATTTATATTGTTCAAATCCTTTTCCTAGTCGAATTGGGATTAACCATTTCATTTTTTTTTTTTTTGGGAAATAAAATCAACACGAGTACAAATAACGTGTTTTTTTTTTTTTTTTTTTTTGATAGTACCGTGTACTGATAGGTGTGACTTAACTATATTTAGTACTTCTAATAAATGAGTAATAAAACAATTATGGGTTTCCTTGGTGACTAAGTAACTATTCGGAAGGATATGTAGTGGCAATTTATAATTATGTAGGCGAATTTGGCTCACATAGGAAACTTAATATAGTAGTCTTTCTTAAGGGTTAATTGCACTTTTTATCCTTCAATTATTTATATATAAATTTTAATTTTATCCTTTATTTGAGTAAACACATTTACCATTCAACTAATTAAAACATGTATTGTTGAACCCTTTGCTGGTAAGTATTCATAAGCTTACCATAGTTATTACTTACATCACTTAATTACGGATGTGTTATATTAAATTTGTAATATTATTCCATATCTGACAGTAACATATAATTGTAAAAATAGCTAAAAAGTAACATATTTCCGGACTAAAATATACATTTCAATTAATTAAATATTAAATATATTGGACCAAATATAATAATGACCAAATAAATTAAACTTTACTTATAATTTAAGGATCGAAAGTGTTGTTATCCCATAATGTTTTGGTGGGCTGGCCGTCACATTTTCTTGGTGACCACGAATTTGTGTTTTCCTGACTCATTCCAGTACTGTAGAGATCTTTCAGTTTCTACACCACAATTTTGTGACTATTTGTTTCTTGTGCGCAAAGTAAGGTGGAAGAAAGATTATATAGGACAATGTCAAAAGTTCGCAAAAAGAACATGTGTAATTTATACGCAAAGGTTGAAAAAAAAAATTATACGCACAGTTGAAAATAAGCAAAGTGAAAATCAATTGGTTATTGCCTTATTGGTGACAAATAAATAGAATAAATAGGTTAAGACCTCCTTAAATTACTCCATAATTTGTACTAAGTTTCATTTCTAAATTATTGAATGTTTTTGTTATCTCTCTGAACTATAACTTCGTTTAGATTAAAAACTCTAGTTGAATATGTGGCAAAATGTATGGGATAACTGGCTAAGAGGCGTATGGGAGATAAATCCATGATAGTTTCCGTGGGGGGTTGGGGTTGGGGGTGTTTTGTGAATACCCAATATTTTAGGTGTGAAATTCATAAAACGGTGAAGTTTTTTAAACTTACTTAGTCAATTTTTTTTTATGTGTACTGTCACTTAAAATTCTACGGAGGAGCTTTCCGAGTGTGATGTTCACGTAGTATGTTATATGCCTTTAGGGATATTTTAATATTTGGTCATGATAGTACAGAGAGAATACTATACACTCAATTTTTAGTTATGAAAACGGTGAAGTGATAGACAATACTGACCGTATTGCACAAAATTCTGTTAACACTGATTACATCCATTCTTTTGTCAAATTGTTTGTTATTTAGCGCTTGAAGTTGAAAAGGCAAAACAATAGAGTAGATCCTTAGAAGTCAAATTATAACTTAGAGCCTGTTTGGATGGACTTATGCCTATAAGCTTCAAACAGCTTATAAGCTAAAAAAAATAAGTTAGACTGCTAAAAAAAATAAGTTGGGGTAGTCTAACTTCTTTTTTTTTTACTTATAAGTTGTTTTCAGCTTATAAGCTACTTTTAGATAAGCTAAGTCAAATGGGCCCAATTATTTTTTTGAGCTTATTTTAAGCACAAAATGACTTTAAGCTGATCAGCCAAACACTCAAAAAAACTAAAAACAGCTTATAAGCAACTTATAAGTCAATCCAAACGGACTCTTAGTAACGAGCAATTCTTAAAGGCTAAGCCAACAGTTTCAACGTTTAATATTAGTACCTATTCAATATTTAAATGCTTAGGCCCCAGAGTCTCCAAATAAAAATAATCTGACCAAAGCAGAAAACTATTACCTCAAAAAAGGGCCCTACCACTATATCTAAATGAGGAAATAGACTAATTTTATGATCCAGGCCACTCACCTTGTTTTTTTTTTTTTTTGTTTTTTTTTTTCATTTTGAAGATTCAACTGAGAACTAAGGGACAGATATAAAGAGAAATTGACTAGACCAGATAAAAGATATACTTACAAATCCACAAGACAATAGAAAATAAGAAAAACGCTAGCTGATTTTTCTATAGTAACATCTTAGCGTCCTAGTATTTTTCTATGTGGCCTAAATTTTCTATGATAGCAAACAGTGTGTTAATGAAGTGTTTCTCACTCTGTCAAGCTGCCCCGGGCCTGGGTTTGATATACAGTTTTCGAATAAAATTAAGTAAGTAGGTGTTTGAAGGAGGTAAAATTGAAGGGGAAAAAAGTGTATTTGTAGTTGAAGAAAATAAAATTTGTTCAAGATATGGATTTCACTTGGAAGAAAAAGATTGTAAATTTAGAAACCAAATTTATCCCTTCAAATACACCTTTAAACAAATATTCAAGTTAGCGCACGTACCAGCAAGGGTTGTGGTAGAGTGACAAGTACTTCTTCTCCCTTAATCAGAGTCTCAGGTTTGAATCTCATTGGGTACGAAATAGCTTTTATTAGGGAACGCTTTGCCCCATAGTATAGAACTTTCTGAAGCGAATTCGAATTTAATTAAATCTGCTGCGAAACCAAACAGCGAGTATGAAAACCAAGACAAAAAGTTGGCGCAAGAGATAACACTAAAATCATCTTAAATAATAGCTCATTAAACCACACACTAAAAAGACAATTTTCCTTTCGTTGTCATTCAAAGACATGATTGCCGGACACGTTTCTTTTTTCGTTCCGTTCTTTTTTTATTACACGTTCTCCACTTCAGCATGCTGTCCATGTACACACAATAATTAGCTGGCGTTTGGCCATAGATTGCCAAATTATTTTTGAAAAATTTGATTTGGGTGAAGTTTTTTAAGTTTCAAAAGTGTGTTTAGCCATAATTTTTCAAAACATATTTCATTTTTTGTTTTGAAAAACATGACACATTACTTATACCCATAAGTTCTAAAAACTATAATCATACAAAACATACATACTTGTTAATCACAAATTATGCAGAACATGATATTTTAATAACAACTGCTAATAACACACTTACTAGCTACTACAATTCAAATTACAATATTTCTACAATTGACAGAGCAATTTTCCCTAGGATTTCTTCTTCTACTGTTTGTGCACAACTTAGCTAGTTCACATTATAGAAGAGACTGCTTTAATTGTGATAACACGATGGATACAACTTTAATGGAGGATCATGACAGATAGAATTAATTGAATCATAAATACATGGGGCTTCTTATAAAATACTAAAGTTTAAGGTAATTTTTAAAAGTTTTGAAAAGGCTAAAACATAGATCTTGACCCAAATATAGATTTGAGTCAGAATTTAAAATTTGAAGATTTATTTTCAAAATCTGTCAAAATTTTATGACAAAAAAAAATTGATTTTTTTTTTCAAATATGCTCTCAAAATCTATGATCAAACGAGAGCTTGGAATGAACCCAAAAGGAAAAAATATAGGATGAACATTGGAGATGGAAGACTAATTGGTCAATCATATCTTATGATGGAGTAGCTATTTAAAAGTGTGGACCTTACCTCAGTATGGAAGGCAGATTACTTTCTTATAGAGTGCTAACCTGTTTAAATTATTGCCGTACATTGAGATTATTTCATATACATTGAGATTATTTCATAAACTAAAATCATTAGTTTATAGATCTTCACAATTCTTTTTGCTTATTGGATTTTAAATAGACTATTTGTACATATTAAACATTTTTAAGCTCAAGCTACTGGGAACACGTAACTAAAATGCTGGCTCCGATCAAACCCCCTCCCCCCGGGCCGCCAATAGGGATGATAATTTACCAAACCTCACAGGACATGGAATAGTAGGAAAATTACAAGACGAAAAAAGAATAATTAAAGCTCATTTCGTCAGTGTCATAGAAAACTAAAAGTAAACTGGTGTGGGGTGTTCGCAGAAAGGAGAGACGGTTGGCCTCTCTCCCGATAGAGACGGGAACAACCTTCGGGCTTTACCTATTACCACACATCCGGTTGAGGCTCTCAAAAACGGTGGATCTTACCCCCAAAAAAGGAAAAAGAAAAATCAAAATAGTATGGGGCCAAATTTACAGAGCTAAGAGAGGACAAGTGCTTCGAGCTATTGGCTAAAGGGAAAATAGCAAAGAAAGCATATTAGACGTATCAGGAGTCTTTAAATAAAAAATCTCCCTTTTTTAGATTATAATTCGGCATTTACACCGATATCTATTTTGGAGCTCGATTAATTTGGACTCGACTCTGGATGATATATTTTTGTACCAAAAGAACTTCATTTTCAAAGCTCGAATTCGTACCCTCTAATTAAAAATGAAGGGGCACTTCCCACCCGACCTTTGATATTAAATCCTCGATATGATCATGTTCTTTTTAGCATCAACTTAAAGTTCTTGCAACTCCATTTTCCACTGCTCCCATCATCACCTCATACTCAGCATAACCATCCACCATCAGAACAAGAGTCTCCATATGACCATGAATAAATATAAATATATGGGACCAAATACTCCCCCTCGATCCAAAAGGAAATAATATTACGGTGGCGGCGTTAGGGGCCAAGAAAGAGAGAAACCCAGTTGCGGGAGACTCCTGTTCATCAAGAAAAAGATCTTCAGGAGCCCTAAAAGCAGCATGTGTACACACAATCCCAACACCAGTCATCAAAGTGACACAAGAACCACTCCCAACACTCGTTAAAAAGATCACAACAGTAGAAACAATAAGTGCCCCAAGCGTTTCCCTTTCAGAAAATTGTCTTCCGAACATAACCAAAGGCGGATCAGATGGTCGGAATAAGTAAAGGAAAAGCCAACCACCCAGAACGTAACCCCCAGTTTGGCTGGTGGTTTCCCGTGGTTCATTAATGTATGATTTTCTATGAAACTATGTTTGTTTCAATTGTTCTTAAAATTATGTGGTATGATATTGTAAACCCGTAGTTCATCCCATGGTTATGTAATAATAAAAAGTTCCAATTTTTATTAACCACGGATTCGGTGATTTTTCTGTGGTTACGTATTTCATTTCTCTTTTATACCCCACCCTCACACCCAACCCACCCTCCATCCTACCCCCGCTCTACCATCCACCCCACCCCAACTACCCCACTCCTCTATTACCTACCCCCACTACCCCTCACCACCGCCCAACCTCACCCCACAACAACTCACCCCCACCCACTACCCTTCACCACCACCCAACCCACGCCCATAACCACTCACCCCCACCCTACCACCGACTACCCCCACCCTCATTCCACAACCACACACCTCACACCACCCACCCCTCCACCACCCCCACCCAATACCTACTTATTTTTTAAAGTTCCTATTTTATTCTTTAGCTGAGTTTTATTAATATATATAAACTAATTTCTAATTAAGAGTTACGGCTATTTTAGTAAATTTACAAGTTATTATACAGTATCATACAGTCGAACCAAACAATATAAATGTTATTAAACTACAACAAACGATACAATCTATCCAAACATTGTGTTCATTAATACAGTACAATACGATACAACACTATACTGTATCATGCCATACTGTACACTAATGAATCACGGGAAACAACCATCCAAACAGAGGGTAAGGAGAAAAAGGGAAAAGGGTTTGTTAAACATGTCTTACTATCATTTATCAACCATAAACAAACAATAAGAAATGAATCAATCAATGATTTCACATCACTTTATATGTCAAATTACAGAAACAAAATCCCCAACAGATCCTGATTATACATTTCCATATGAAAAATACAAAAAAACAAAAAAGAACAATCAAACAACCTGAATATATCCTCTAATTTTGATCGTTATTTTATCTACTAGACTTCAATATCAATACCTTCATCATAAGAATAAGGGTTAATAGCAATTTTGATCCCTCAATTATTATTTTGATTCTTGTAATATTTGACTAAGCACATTTAACCTTCAATTAATAGAAATATGCACTTTTGATCCCTTTGCAAAGTAGTTCAAATACAACATACTTGTTACCTAAATGGACTAAAAACACGCATTTCCATTAAATGAGAAGGTTAAATGTGATTCATCAGATATCATCAGGACCAAAACAAGAAAATACCTATAATTCAGGGACTTAAATGCTATTATTCCAAAACTCAAACCCTAGCGGCTCCGGTGGCGGCGTTAGGGGCAGCCAAAAAGGAAAGAAACCCAGTTGCAGGAGACTCCTGTTCATCAAGGAAAAGATCTTCAGGAGCTCTAAAAGCAGCATGTGTACAAACAATCCCAACACCAACCATCAAAGCTGACACAAGAACAGATCCAACACTCGTCAAGAAAATCACAACAACAGTCGAAACAATAAGACCCCCAAGCGTTTCCCTTTCAGAAAACTGTCTCCCGAATAGAACAAGCGGTGGATCTGATGGCCGAAAAAGGTAAAGGAAAAGCCAACCGGCGAGAAGGGCGCTGAGAAGGAAAAGGGAAAAGGGGTTTGTGATTAGGGAAAAGGCAAGGACAAAGGCAAGGAGAGAAAGGTAATTAGTACGGAAGTATGTGTAGTTTTTGCGGATACGGAGAGTAGCATCGGAGATTGATTCGGGTTTCGAGAAAGCGGAACGGTCGATTAGTTCGGACCAAGGACGACGATTGGAGAGACCAGATTGGATTGTGTCGGACATGCGGTTGATGAATGAACGGAGAGCAGGTGTGGGGCCTACATTTGTGACTGTTTGTTGGGTGTCGGTGGTTGTGGTGGTGATGGTTTGGGGGTTGGAAACGGGGAGAAGTGCTACTGGTGATTGAGCGGTGGCTGCCATTGTTGGGGACTTTTAGGAGTTTTCTTGTGAAATGCAAAGGAGTTTGGTGAATGAAAGGTGATTTGGTTTTATAAGGGGAATTGGGGATTTTTGCTTGAGATATACGGTTATGGGGGGTTTCAGTGATGGAGAAAGGAGATCTAATTTTCGTCGGTGGATCTCAGCTTCTTATTGAATTTAGTAATCACCGGTATCTTGCTTATATATACGTATTCCTAATTTTGGGGCGCACAGTTTTGATCTCGAGAATCAAACCTGTTTAATAGGGGTGTATATGAATCGGATTGGTTTAATTTTTTAAACATCAAATTAAATTAATTGCGTTAAATTTTTAAATTTATACATTAAATTAAATCAATAAGATTTGAGTTTTTTAACTTCGGATTTTTTCGGAATAGTTTTGATACAAAATATATAATTTTTACTTCAAATATTTTTTTAATCCTAGTAAGATATAACTATGTAACTAAGTATTTCATAAGAAAATAACACAAAATGCCAGAAGAGTGATGATATTGTATTAAAATATTCAACAAAAGATAATAAAATCGGTTAAAATAAATATTACTAATTAATAAGCTATAAAGAAAATTACCATAATCTAAAAATACTAGGTCATAGAAAATAAGTACGGCTAATAAGTATTAATTACATAACAAGGAAAAAAAACTTAAGTTATGTATTTTCACTCTCTAAACTAATTTTGTAAAACTAAATAATAGATATCCAACATTATTGTCATTCCTAGAGGTTATTTGAATTTCTTTTGTTAGTATTAGTGTTGAATTGGTTTTGGTTTGAACTTTATATGAGTTACTAACATCCATAGGGTATAAAACTTATTCACATTCAAAATCCTAAGTTCAAGCTTGAATAATATAATAATAGATAAAAAAAACTATGAAATAATTTAAGAAATATTTATACATTACATTACAAATAAATATTTTTATGTATAAATTATTTTAAAAATTAAATATGTAATGTTGGGTTGGTTTGGTTCGATTTGACTTTTCTTAGCTAAAATCAAATCAAACCAATTATGGCCGGATTTTTTTTTTCAACACCAAATCAAGTCAAGCCAAACCAGTAGTCGGGTTTTTTCTCGATTTGACTCGGTTTATCGGTTTGTACGGTTTGTCGGTTTACTTTGTACACCCTTACCTGTTAATTTTAATCATTTACTTTCTCGATCTCAATTTATATGACACCATTTGTCTTGAGACAAAATTTAAAAAAGAAAGGTTGACTTTTGAAATGTGTGGTGTAAACCACACTATTGATAATTGTGTGATTATAAATCATTTCATTAAGTGTAAATGAGAAATTTTAAAGTTAAATTATTCTAATAGAAATGTGACGTTCTTTTTGGGATAGATTAAAAAGTAAATGATGCCACATAAATTGGAACAGAGGGAGTATATTTTTATCCTTTTTGACATAAAATTTGGAAACTAGTATAAAGTATTGTAAGTTACAGTAATTGACAACTTAAAATATTTAAAAGACATACAAAAATATCCCCCCCAAAAAAAAAGACTTGATTGTCTGTCGAAATTTCAACTGTGCCACATTAATTTGGATGAAGGGAGTACGATTTTTCTTTTAATTTTGAAAGGATTTTTAGAGGTTGACGTTGTTTGCGTAAGTTGATTTAATTTTTAAAAATGGTGGAAAATAATTATATGGGGTTAATTTTAAACATCGATTTTAAATTTTTTATTAAGCATATTAGTATGTACTACCTCTATCCTAAAAACAGCAACACGAGAAGTACTAGAATAACCGGTTAGGTATTTTAGTAGTACAAATTTACACAGTGATCACTTAATTTCTTTGCTGAAGAATTCACAAAACCAGAAAGTACATTAAATTGTTTAAATTATCAACTGAAGAAAGTATTATTTTGGTTAACTGATATAATGAGATGAGTAAATTATGTAAATTATTTAATATTAAATGGCAGAACATATATTTGACATGATACCTGTTAATTTTCAGAATAAAATACAGCAAAAGTGTCATTATGATGAATAACATGTACTCCATGTGTTTTCCTTCTTTTTTTCTTTCCTTTTTTTTTTTTTTTAATAAAGGATATCATGGTAGTTTAACTTATAGAGAAATGGGTGTTGTGAACTTGTGATACATATTAATTTAGTTAAAGAGATTGAAAGTTTCATGAAAAGGCTTCGTTGGCTATTAATTCAATTGATAAAATTAAAAGAATAATTGGAAATATAAAATTAAACACATATTGTATCATCTCTCTTAATATTTGAGAGCAAAACAGAAACTCTTATAACTAATTAATTCTAGAAAATAAAACAGGAATATACATATCAACGATAACCACTTCTTAAGACCTTTTTTATAATCTTTTTCCTACGCCCGTTTATTAACAATTAAATTGTTCTTGATTTTGCAGCATTCAGAATTCTATATTTTGGTCTCTCTCTATTTCAGCAAGAAAGCATGTAATTGTTAAATTTATATTAATAGGACAAACTTCAAGGACAATATGTATTCGTTCTTAAAAGGACCATTTGTTCAACTAATATTCTTTGCCTTCATTGAAGGTGTTCCACAACCCTTTTTTATTTTTTTAATCTCAAAGACCGGCAGATGAAACATAATCATTCTTGTTTATTATTGCATTCTCTAGATTAGTTTGTGCGTATTTCAATTATTACATTTTAATTATTTCCGAATACCTATTACTTTTTACCAACACAATGACCGAATGATAATTAAACGTAATGATCCTAGTGAAGCTACATATAAATAATCAGGTCAATGTTTTACTTGAATTGCGAAAGGTAGAATTGAAATCCTTTTACATTTTAAAATTCAACTTTCTTCTTTACCTTAAACTAGGCTACCAAAAGCTTGCTATAAAGGTCCATTTCTCCTAACAAGCCTTAATTGTCTGTTCATTTTTAACGTTTTCTTAGAACAACAACCATCTCAAACACACAGGAAAACTTGATCACATTTTCTAAACGACGTTAACCACACATATAGCAGAGCTGCAAACTTCAGTGTTCGCTGGAGCAAAAAGTTCTAGCGTTACTTCAAATACAAGTATACTTTGTGTAAGTTAAATGAATGCACCTGCCGTCTAATACTTAAGAGGATTGAAAATCCAAGCTAACTAGGCATAACACAATACTAAGATGGTGAAACATGGGAAACGATTCTGCTAATGAGAGAGCCATTGGTGATCTTCAGATAGGCATGCAACAAATATGGAGCAGAGAAATAAAGAAAATACAGACGAAACAAGAACTTGAATGCGTGTGAGCATCTTACACGAACAAAATGATGTCAGCGATGACAATACGAATCACTTTAGTTCCAAGAATGCGACTTATTCCTTTAATAATATCATGTCATTGCATAAGAGTGCTGATAGCTCAAACCTCCTATTCAAGACAATGTTTCCAAGATCACATCAAGGGCCTAAGCAGGATAATTCCATCATTCACAAGGACCAGAGATTCATCATTCCAAGTAATACCAACAAAGATATAATACCAGTTACTTGGAAGATACAGATCCAAGCACATAAATACAGTTCATACGTGGCTCAAAGATAGCCAATAGTGAAATGAAATAGAAACTCAGAAGGTATCTCCATTCCAGCCAAAGAAGGAGCCCTGCAAGAAATAGCAGCGGTCATCAGTTTTGTCAGATTTAAAAGGACAAAATACTACATGACGACACTCCTAAAGTAGAACATTATATTCACAAATACTAAAGGAATCGGAAAAGTACAAAAACTTCTCGTGTTCTTAGACAGTGAAAGTTTATTTACATGATCTAGTACTGGTGTAAAGCATGCAGACACTGTGCATATTCTTGACTTTGATTGGCCTAAACAAACAGGAAGAATGCAATGAGAGATATGCAGGGAATTTACTCATCCTTGATAGATTAAGAAGCCAAACACATACCTTAGCATCATAGAATTTCAGGAAAAACCGAGATTTGGGGACAGACAATTTGGTCTCAAGTGTTTCAGCAATTGCAGCACTGAGTTTCTTGTTAACATCAGCGTTTAAGCCCCCAATTGAGACCAACTCAGCATAGGCAGCGGGTTGTTCTGTACCCCCAAAAGACATGGGAACAGATCCCTTCAACACAATCATGACATACTGCACAAAAAGAAAAAAAAACAATCTTAAAAAATCTTAATGTACTATAGAGAAACCAACCTAACCAAAAGGATGCTAAAACATGTCAACTGAGCTTCTCAAGAGAGACTAAAAGGAGGCAAAAAATCCTACTTTCTTAAATGTTCATCAGCTAATGCATTTTCTACAAATAGGCCATTATTTTTTACTTAGTGAGACTTATAACTTAATCAAGCCAGAGACTGATATCTTTTTTGATCAAGTGCCAGAGAATGATTATCTTGTAATACTAATTGCTTTCAGAACTTTAATTGTGAAGTTAAACCCTGTGTAGAAATTCTAGAGTCGATCCTTCAGGGAAGAATTACTTTAAAAACATGATTGGTCATTTCAAAAGTTACTATATAATCAGTTAATTAACGCAGTCTCTAGTCCAACGAAAATTCATGATTATTTTAGTTGTATCATGCATGCATACATATATACACACACACACACGCACATGCCACGAATGTACTCTTGCAGAAAATTCCTGTGCTCCACAAACTGACACTTAGCCCAAACAATGCACAATACAGACACAAGCAAAATTGTCATCACAAGTCAAAAGAGATCAAGAGCTAGAAGACGCAAACATCCAAGGTGGAAACACTGAAAGAGGTCCGTTTATTATCAGTGTTATCACAAAATTGAAGGACTAAAAGAACAAAAGGCCAACATTGATTACTTGGGACCAATCATGACCAATATCAATTCCTCTTCTCCACCATTTCCCATTGCCCACTTTTACCTTTACCCACTCTTTTAAAACCTACCCTTCAACCTAAAGCAACCCTAGCAAAACCTCTCCTTTTCTAGAATACTTCTACAGGTTAAGAGTTGCAGCACCAGAAGAACTCTTCTGCCTCCCTGCTAGATACCTCATAATCCAATGATCTCAGGCAACTATCAAAAGTGTTTTGTGCCAACACATGAGGTCTTAATCAAAGTAACAATTAGCCATATAAGATACAGCTCCTCTAGGTGCATTGAGGCTAGTACATTAAGATCCAAAGTGATGCTAAGAAAGAAGGGTGAGATCTGAAGATAAGACAAAGTTCATTATCTCAAACTAAAAGAATGATTACTAACATTTAGAGCTTTATTAGTTCGCAAACTAGACATATCCCATTCCTTCATCCAATTCACTTAAGTCTTAAATACAAAAATGCATGAGTATGCACACATTTCACTCTTCCTTAGCTTCACTACTGCATGACATGCAGTCTCAGCTAAAGCAACGAGCATTGCTAATTCCACCATGTTATGACTCATCAAGAAGTCTTACCCATCGTACCTATTTCCTTGCATCCACTACAAAAAGAAAAGACACTCGAATATTTCTTTTGTGATGAACTTAGAAATTAAAAAGCACTCCAAGTTCATAGGGAAAATGAGAATCACGTCATACTTCATGAAAAAAAATGGTTGATTCAAATGCACTTTTCATTACTATGGTTTTTTTCTCAACAGTTCAGAATTATTTTAACCATAAAATATCATGATCTATAGTACTCCCCCTGTTTCATTCTGTATGACTACATTTGAATGGGAACGGAGTTTAAAAAAGAAAGATTATTGGCAAATACCAAAAGTATCCTAGGAACTTGTAGTCTTAAACATGATATGACATTTCTATGGCTATAAAAGTTTCATTAAGGGTAAAACGGAAAGTTTAAAGTTGAAGAGCTTTGCAATATTAAATGGAAGACCATTTTAAAGCAGACTAAAAAAGGGAAGAACGTCATATAAAATGAACAGAGGGGTAACTTTAGGTAACATTTAAGTACGTAAATTTTCTATACATTTGAGAGTCAATCAGATTTCTCTTTCCCGAACATCTTAAAGACACGTTTAACTACTCCTTTTGTCCCAATTTATGTGAAGGTGTTTGACTAGGCACAAAAAAGGAAAGACTTTTGAAAGTTGTGGTCTAAAATAAGTCATAGATAATTGTATGGCTATAAATCATCTCATTAAGGGTAACATGGAAAATTTAAAGTGAAACTGTTACTAAATATCGAAAGGTGTCAATGTTTTTGGGACTGACTAAAAAGGAAAGAGTGATCGCATAAATCGGGACGGAGGGATTCCAAACTATTTTTAACTCGAAAATCAGCACTGGGGAGATCGAGGCTAGCAGAGATGGAGTTTTCTCAATAAAGTCACTACTACAAGCTGTTGCTGAAGGAAGTCGGGCTTCCTGCACGTATCAGTTTGGACTCCTAGGATACTCAAAAGATGTGTCCTCTACGCATGAATGGCAACAAAGGGGACTATTTTAAGGAAAAAGAGGATCACATACGTTATCTTGTTCTTTATGAGTAAATATTCAGGCAAAGATATGAATCACCTAATATTGTATTGTCAGGTGACTACACGATTGTGATGGGTAGTATTGAATTGGTTCGGCATGCAGCACACATAACAGGATCACTAAAGGATGTGCATCATAGCTGTGCTTGTAGAAACAAGAAGAAAATACATAGGACAATAAGG
The DNA here is from genome assembly GCF_019175385.1 of Lycium barbarum. Lineage (NCBI taxonomy): Eukaryota > Viridiplantae > Streptophyta > Magnoliopsida > Solanales > Solanaceae > Lycium > Lycium barbarum. The sequence continues at coordinate 113,195,103 of NC_083344.1, read as the reverse complement.
ATATCAGATGTTCTCCCCATAGCAATAATGTCTTTGTATACATAGGAAATGCGTTAGATTAATAGGAGAGCTTTTGAGGCGATAGAAAATGTCTGTACACTTGAAGAATAGCCTTTGGTCTCAGTTTTTGGTGCATACTTAAAAACCCTTCTTATATAGAATAGACTATTGTGGGTCATTGTCGAGTACCATATTTTGGTGTACAATACTAGTATAAACTATAGAAAAATATCACTTATAGCTATTTCTGTAGTTTCTAAGTATGTATTTAAAAAGATAATTAAGAAATCAACACCAGAATTCAAGCTGAAAATCATACTCGTATTCTAAACATAGTCAACCTTTTGCTGCATTATTTTCCAAGTTTTATTTTTTCACTTTGCAATTGAACAGAAAAAGAGCAAGTCTATGTTCCCCCGAATAGCGTACTACAACAATACAACAACAACATACCCATGAAATCCCACAAAGTGGGGTCCGGGAAGTATAGGATGTACGCAGATCTTATCCCTACCTTGGCGGGTAGAGAGGCTATTTTCGGTAAACCCTCGGCGCAAGTACAAGTAATTCAAAGCAGCATAAAAAGTCATGACAAAATACTATAAAAACATGATAATTGATAAAACAGTCTAAAAAATTAGTAACTACCACAAAGTAATAGAATAATCGAAGTACAAGAAATAACAGATGGCAGCACAAATGAAACAATATAAAAAATGCCCAACACACACATTACCAAGTCAATGCTCAAAGCACGAGACCCCACAAAGATACACACACATAATTGAACACATGTGTGACTGTCCAAGTATTTTTAAGCTCAAATAGTGATACCCAAAAGGTAAAAAGTACAAATACATTAATTTTTTGTTTTATCTGTGTAAAAAATATACAATAAAAAGAAGAAAGGAGAAGTATACATACAGCTTCAGGTTTGCCAATGATTTTGGCAACAATAGAAGTAGCTTCAGAAAGTACAGATGAAGTATCAACACCTTCCAAGTTGACGTTAGTGGAAATGTTAAGGCACGGCATTTTCTTGTTCTTCACCACACTGTAAAAACCCTCAACAACTTGGAATCTCAATTGGTGCCTTTGCTTTCTCCACCAAATATAAACAAGATTAGGCTTACGAGTGCTTTTTTTGTTGTTTTGCACCCTAAGGTATTGATTCTTTTCACTTTACTTCATTGCTTTTTTGTTTCACCGAATAAAACCCCTAACTTCTTTAGTTTCTCTTTTTATGCCACTAGTGCTCGGTACGGTTGTGTGTAGGGGTATCAAATGTGCGGTTTGAGCTGAAATTGGCTGAGTTGATAAATAAATTGGGTTAAAATTAATGCAAAAGCTATTTGGGCTAAAAATGGGCTGGGTAAATATTTGGTGGAAAACATTTATGTGGTAAATCTTTTCAAAAAAAACATTTTTCGTAGGAAATATTTGCTTCGTGTCAAACCCGCCCCAAACTTATAAGATACATGATACAAGAAAAGTGAATACATAAAAAAAAAAATAGGAGAAATAACTCATATATACCTCTCACACATCTAGTTTGTAATCAATCTAGCCTACTGTATCATTCTAGCCCACTACTATATCATCAGTGTATGGATAGTGTATATGTATTGTATAGATATGTATATACATTAATATACTTGTATACATAATGTATATGCATTGTATAAACACATGAAACTAACTCAAATTATAGTGTATACAAAGTATAGCTGCATATTTACATTAATATACTTTGTATAAATGTAACACCCCGTACCTTTAACGAAAGTTTTGACCACGATCCTAGACTTAGAACATCAGATAAAGAATGTGGGAATTGAAATTTTTCCGTTCAGTTGTGATATGGTTGTTTACGCCCATGAACAGTGGTCGTATTCCAATTTACGACCATGAACAGTGCCCGTAAACTGAAACCAAGAATTTCTGAACATTCTGGAATTTGACATTTTGAGGTCATATGGTTAAATACGGATCGTATTTTACTTTACGGACCTTATTTCAAAACGTGTTTGGAATTTGGGTAAACTTCCTTGATGCAAGTTGTAGAGCATTGAAATACCTTTCCAACGGTATCTTACGGGGGTCAAACGGACATCTGTGCAAGGAGTTATGACCATTTTGCTGAAGAGACGCAGTGCAGTCCGTATTGCAAAATACGGCCCGTATTGCAGTTTACGACCCGTAAACTGAATTTACGACCAGCACTGTTCAGAACGTAAATTTTAATTTCACAGGACAGTATATATTCATCCATATCAGTTCAACTCATTATTTTTCATTCCTTCAAACCCTAGAACGACCTCCTACTCTCCTCCAACATCAAGAACACCAAGGTAAGTCCATTCTAATTATTCCAACTCAATTCTAACATATATCCTTGTAATCTAAACAAGAAATCATCAATCCTAATCTAGGGTTTTCAAGAAAACCCATCTCAAGATTCAAGAATCAAGATTTAGGAAATCTTCTCCAAAATCCAAGTCTTTAATTCAAGTTTTGGAGCAATTTAGGTATGTAGAACTTCCATCCACATGTGGGAATCTCTATGTTCTTCCCCATGCTTCGTTTCCTTGATATTCATGAAGTTCAAATCTTAGGGCATTAAACCCAACATATTGGTAGCCCGTATTTATGTACATGAATTTTGTATCTATATTCGTTGTTGTATTCCTAATCTTCTATTACGGTTATTAGCAATCCTAGCTTAATCCATGAATCATGAATTCTTTCTCATGTGTTCTCATTATGTTTATATGAAACTTTATGATTTCATCCAACAAGTTACAAGCATGTTTTCAAGTCAAGTATATATATATGATTATGAACTATTGTTATTACTCATGCATCAAAAACATGTTTTGCAAGACTATGACAAGTTATCTTATGAAACTATATTTACAAGTTATGATTTATGAAAACCATGTACAAGCAAGTTATGATTTATGAAAATCATGTACAAGCAAGTTATGATTCATGAAAACCATGTACAAGCAAGTTATGATCATGAATACTATGTACAAGCAAGTTACAATTCATGATATACCATGGGCAGCAAGTGCCACTATTTTACATGTTCATGTTTTGGGAGTTGCATTAATTACCGAGGAGGGCTTCAGATAGCCTGAAACTACGTAGCCACCGTAGGATGAGGATCGCTCCACCCATGTCCCGGACGATCTCTCATAATGACTGGATCCTTTCATATTTTATTAAATCTCTTGTTCCCTGGCAAGGACTGAGTGTTCTGCTGGCGGGACGCAAGCACCAGACCATGGATCGGTTATAAGTTATTGCTCTCCCTACTTATGATATTTTTACCATGTTTTATATATATATGTACGCACTCATGTTCATGTCCAGGTTTTCAGTTTCAGTTCTTATCATGTTATTTCATGTCCCATGTTATTTCTTTAAGTTGTTTTACATACCAGTACATTCAATGTGCTGACGTCCCCTTTTTATTGCCCGGGGGCCTGCATTTCACGATGCAGGTACTGATATACAGGACGACACATCTGCTCAGTAAGACAGCATTCGTATCAGCTTATTGGTGAGCCCCATCTCATTCGGGGTTTAGTCAACTTTTGTTTTATGCTTAGTTATGCATCTGAAGGTATGCTGGGGGCCTTGTCCCAGTAAGTATGTTTTCCAGTCAGACTCATGATAGAGGTTTCATAGACTAGACAAGTCAGTTATGTCAGGCCAGACATTCAGAGTCGTATAGCCATTTTGGCTCATTCATGTTATTTCCGCACTCATGTTTAAACAAGTATTTATATTTAATATTATGACTTACTATGTTTTTATAAAGGCTCATCATGCACTTCACATTATATTTCCGCTCATGTATGCCTCATGATAGTTCAGCAAGCCATGTGGTTCGCTCGGTCACATGCAGTCAGGCACCGAGTGCCGTGTTACGTCCAGGCCATGGTTCGGGGCGTGACAAAACTTGGTATCAGAGCCTAGGTTCAAGAGTCTTTAGGGAGTCTATGAAACCGTGTCCAGTGGGGTCACTTTTATATGTGTGAGGGCCCCATACATATAAACAGTTGACCACCAAGACATTCAGGAATTGTCTCATTTCTTTCTACTCTAGATCGTGCCATGAAGCTTAGAGCAATAAGTAACTTCTCTTCCTCTCGAATTACGTACGTTTCGAATGCGCAAGAGATGAACAGGTAATTCAAGGTCCAAGTAAGGATGTTTACCCATAGGGAGTACAATTGTGCAGCACTTGCTGGTAACGAATGAGACTTCAAGTGCTATTGAAAGTGGAATACAATGTAAGTTGTCCGAGAAGGGGTGTAGTGGAATGAATAGTATGTTGAATGATAATGATGTTCTTGAGAAAGGAGAATGGGATACCACAGGGAGAGGATATTAGAGAAATTAGAAAAGGAGCTAAGTCTGCAAGAAACGTAAATCATAAAGGATCTCAAGGAAGTGGTGGCAGACAGTTTTCTACCGGAGGTCATCAGGACCCACTCCATCTGCTGTTAAAGATTGAAAGGGAAAATAAACAGGAAATTGTAACAGGTACAGTTGAGTTGGACATATGAGGTAAGTTCATCATTTTTATACTGTTGTTGAAATTGGGAGCCCTGTGTGGCTATGATATGATATGATATACATGTATATATGTTGGCCTTGTGAGGCATTGTTGGTATTTCCTGCGTGCAGGTTTTTGGGATAGTAAGAAATACAGAGGAAACTCTGCCAAAATTATCCTAAAAATAGAAGGAGAATGAGATATAAGTTCGTAATATGTCTGGAAAAGCCATGTCAACAGTAATGATAAGATTTGACTTTACTAGTACGGCTGACTTTGAGAAATATGATTTTATTTCCAATTCAGATGAATACCTTGAGTAGGTGACAGTTCGGATACATCCGAACATGTGTTAGAAACCAAGGGCTTACGTTAAGCGTGGAGTAAAGTGATTAGTGAAAGAAGAAATCAGCTAAACCGTAAGAGAACAAACTATAGAAGAATAGCCTTTAAGAGTTGTCAAAAGGGGTTGACCTAAGATTTACAATGTGAGCAGAGTAAAGTCATTAAGATGGAGTATGCCAGTTATGAATACAGTAGCAACCGTTCATGTAAGTAAATTTAGTTTTCCCCATGAGAAATTTCTCAAATGGGAGTCGAAAGATTCATCAATGTTGTAGAGTACAAAGGAATTACAGAAGATAAGGAATGTTAATTGGATCCCATCAAAGGAGAAGAGTTTGTAAGTATAAGATGTTAGCCTTGGTTTAAGGGGGAGATGCATAAATCTCCAGTAAGTCCAGTGAGATAATTGAAGACCCGAAGGGTTAGTATGAGATATGAAGAACCTTAATTCAGTTAGGTTGGCATAATGAGATAGCCTCCATAGGGAATATGCCTAACCCGAAATGAGTAGAATGATCATCAAACGAATCGTGTCAAGTTCAATTACTATCAATTAGGCGATCACAGAAAAGCTATAAGATCATGCCCAGTTATGTGTCACAAAGGTAGTGTCATTGCATGAGACTCTAATCTTTAGGGTGCTAGTCATAGACTTAGCGCACAACAGTACTATGAGTATTTTAGGAAGTATCTAAAATCAAGTATGGGAAGTATGGCTCATGATTTAGACAGACAAGAGAACTATGGTGAAAGAATTTCACCGCTTATCCAAGCTAGGAATTCGACTTTCAGGCTCCGAAGTAGGTGGAGTTGTTGCCCGAAACATGGCTTATTCCTCCTTAGACATCGAAGTTAGAGAGAAGCAGTTTGGTGATTCCTACTTGCTGCAGATGAAAGAAGGGATTCATGAATAGAAAGCCTTAGCTTTTGAACAAGGGGGAGATAATGGTACCTTGAGATATCGAGGCAGATTATGCGTTCCAGATGTAGATGGGCTCAGAGAGAGAATCATGTCAGAAGCTCACAACTCTAGGTATTCCATTCGCCCAGGCTCCACTAAGAGGTACAATGATCTTAAGGAGATTTATTGGTGGAATGATATGAAGAAGAATGTAGCAGAGTTCGTAGCTGAGTATCCGAGTTGTCAGCAAGTGAAAGCCGAACACCAGAGGCCTGGTGGCTTGGCTCAGGATAATGATATTCCTGTCTGGAAATGGGAAATGATCAATATGGGCTTTGTATCAGGTCTACCTCGTTCAGCTATGAGGCATGATTTAATTTGGGTGATTGTGGACAGACTTACGAAGTCAGCGCACTTCTTGCCAGTTAAGACCACAGATTGAACAGAAGATTATTCCAAGTCATGTGTTAATGAAATTGCTGGATTGTATGGGACCCTAGAGTCCATTATTTCAGATTATGGTGCTCAGTTCACACCGAACTTCTGAAAATCCTTTCAGAAAGGATTGGGTACAGAGGTGAACCATAGCACAGCTTTTCATCCTCAGACAAATGGTCAGACAGATACGTTATTCAGATCCCATGTTATAATATTCATGTTAGTTCAATACTCAGATATCAGTCCAGTACTCACGTATTCATGCCAGTTCAGTATTCAGCTAATTCAGTATTCATCTAATCCAGTATTAAGTCAGCTCAGTATTCAGCTAATCCAGTATTCAATTAGCTCAGTATTCAGTCAGCCCAGTCTTCAGTCAGTACAATAGACATTCAGTTTAGTATCTCAGCAGTTTAGTAATCTTGTATTCATTCAGTTCAGTAACCGTGTGTCCTTGATTTCAATGGTAATTGGGATGACCACCCGTCTCTTATTGAGTTTACTTACAAGAAAAAAAAGGGATTACCATGCTAGTATTGGTATGGCACTGTTTGAAACCCTTTTTGAGCGAAGGTGTAGATTACCAATTGGCTGGTTCGAAGTTGGTGAATCAGAGTTGTTAGGACCAGATTTGGTTTATCAGACTATGGAGAAAGTCAAGTTAATACAGGAGCGTTTGAAAACGGCTCAGAGTCTCCAGAAGTCTTATACAGATGTGAGGCGAAGGGACTTAGAATTTTCAGTTGATGATTGGGTGTTCCCTAAAGTCTAACTTATGAAAGGTGTCATGAGATTTGGCAAGAAAGGGAAGCTAAGTCCCAAATATATTGGACTTTACAGAATTCTACGAAAGGTTGGTCTAGTAGCTTATGAACTTGAGTTGCCACAAGATTTGGCTGCTGTACACCCAGTGTTTCATGTATCCACGTTGAGGAAATTTATAGGAGACCCATCGTTGGTTGTTCCTGCTAATACTATAACAGTTAAGGATGGCCTCACCTATGAGGAGATCCCCATAGCCATTCTTGACCGTCAAGTTCGCAAGTTGAGAACTAAGGAAGTAGCCTCCGTGAAAGTCCTGTGGAGGAGTCAGAAGGTTGAGGAAGCTACATGGGAAGCCGAGGAGGGTATGAAATCCATGTACCCGCACTTGTTTCAGCCCGCAGAAGAGAATTATGATGAAACACCAAGATTTTGAGGTATGTAAGCTTTCTTTTCATGTTTTTGGTCGTGTGTGGCCAATTTATAGTGCTATTGTGATGTAGCCTTGTGAGGCAGTGATATTATGGGCTGTTGTGACAGGTTGGTAGTGCCATATTACAGGGGAAACTCTGACAAAATTTTTGTAGAATCCCGAATGTTTAACATTCGAGGACGAATGCTCCCAAAAGGGGGGAGAATGTTACACCTTGGAAATTTCCCCGTTAGCGTACCGCGAATAGAACCACAAATGGTATGAAGTATACGATAAGTTGACGAGTAAGAATTAATATTTAATGATTCTAAATGAGATTTAAAAGACATTTGAGGTAAGAGACGAAAGTTGTTAAGGAAAGCAAGGTATATGTTGTGTGTCAGGCAAGAATTACAAGTATCGAATTAATGATGGCTTAATGACATTTTGGAGAAGAGTTATAATGTCCCTTATGTATTCATGCCTCACGTTTCACGTCCAAGTTCATGTATTCTCTATTCATGTCTCACGTTTTAGCACTCATGTTTTCAAGAAACTATGTCATGTTAGTTTTCCATGTTCCATGTCATGTTTCTTCAAGTCCATGTATTCAAGCCATGTCCATCCATATCCTTAACCATGACCCATCATTCGAGTACGAATGATCCCAAGGAGGAGATATTGTAACACCCCGTACCTTTATCGAAAGTTTTGACCACGACCTAGACTTAGAACATCAGATAAAGAATGTGGGAATTGAAATTTTTCCGTTCAGTTGTGATATGGTGGTTTACGCCCATGAACAGTGGTCGTATTCCAATTTACGACCATGAACAGTGCTCGTAAACTGAAACCAAGAATTTCTGAACATTCTGGAATTTGACATTTTGAGGTCATATGGTTAAATACGGACCGTATTTTACTTTACGGCCCGTAATTCAAAACTTGTTTAGAATTTGGAAAAATTCCTTCATGAAAGTTGTAGATCATTTAAATACCGTTCCAACGGTATCTTACGGGGGTCAAACAGACATCTGTGCAAAGAGTTATGGCCATTTTACTGAAGAGACGCAGTGCAGTCCGTATTGCAAAATACGGCCCGTATTGCAGTTTACGACCCCTAAACTGAATTTACGACCAGCACTGTTCAGAACGTAAATTGCAATTTCACAGGACAGTATATATTCATCCATATCAGTTCAATTCATTATTTTTCATTCCTTCAAACCCTAGAACGACCTCCTACTCTCCTCCAACATCAAGAACACCAAGGTAAGTCCATTCTAATTATTCCAACTCAATTCTAACATATATCCTTGTAATCTAAACAAGAAATCATCAATCCTAATCTAGGGTTTTCAAGAAAACCCATCTCAAGATTCAAGAATCAAGATTTAGGAAATCTTCTCCAAAATCCAAGTCTTTAATTCAAGTTTTGGAGCAATTTAGGTATGTAGAACTTCCATCCACATGTGGGAATCTCTATGTTCTTCCCCATGCTTCGTTTCCTTGATATTCATGAAGTTCAAATCTTAGGGCATTAAACCCAACATATTGGTAGCCCGTATTTATGTACATGAATTTTGTATCTATATTCGTTGTTGTATTCCTAATCTTCTATTACGGTTATTAGCAATCCTAGCTTAATCCATGAATCATGAATTCTTCCTCATGTGTTCTCATTATGTTTATATGAAACTTTATGATTTCATCCAACAAGTTACAAGCATGTTTTCAAGTCAAGTATATATATATATGATTATGAACTATTGTTATTACTCATGCATCAAAAACATGTTTTGCAAGACTATGACAAGTTATCTTATGAAACTATATTTACAAGTTATGATTTATGAAAACCATGTACAAGCAAGTTATGATTTATGAAAATCATGTACAAGCAAGTTATGATTCATGAAAACCATGTACAAGCAAGTTATGATCATGAATACTATGTACAAGGCACCGAGTGTCGTGTTACGTCCAGGCCATGGTTCGGGGCGTGACAATAAACACAGGTAACCAACTCACCTTCTTTTGTAACTTTACATAATACATTCTTATACACTATTATATATTACATATACATTCTTATATAGTATATATAATATGTAAATAATATATATGTTTTGTATAACAATGTATAAACATTGTATAAATAATTTATTCCCATGGGAAAAATTCAGATCATTGCCAGAAAACCCACTCATCCACCAGCTAGAAATCTTCTCCGCTTCCTTCCAACTCCTAATATCCACTCTACATAACACGTTTCATCTATGCTTAATATAAAAAGTTCATTTTTGATTTGTCGAATTACCACTTCTCAGTTCTGGTACGCTAGCATAAGATGACAGTAAATAGAAGAGATAAGTTTCTGTTCTTTTCTGAAAAAACTCACCATTCTCACAAAAAATCAAAGTTTTGCTCATCTAAAAGACTGTCAAGTTTCTACTTTCTTTCGTTCGTGTTTCAAAGATCTTGAACTTTATTCAATTTAGTAGTCGGAATGGTTATGACGGCGGAAAAACCAGTGATGATGGTGGGGCTGCATGACAACGAAACCGTAGGCCTCGCTGGTCCGCATCGGCGGTGGAATACTTGACCTTCACCCTGAATCTTCGTTTCCACTTACCCACGGACAAACACAGGATTATTCACTTTGTTTCGGAATTTTTTTTCACTTTTTTTCGAAATCAGCGCTTGGCTATGGGAATTTCGAATACAACTTGAAGTTGTATTCCGGAATACCAAAAATTCAAAAACTTATTTTTTCAAAAAAAAATCACTTTTTTATAACTAAATTTCATCAAAAACTACAATTTCAAAAGTTATGGCCAAACACAAATCCAACTCCAAAATTCCAAAAAAAAAAGTGATTTTTTTTTCGTGTCTATGGACAAACAGGGCCTAAGAATATTGGGAAAAAGTCGGTTAAAATTTCGGTAATGTAGATTGTCGTAAGGTACGTATGAGTAAGAAGTGGGTAGTTAGGCTAATTTTAGTAAACTAGATCACTTATGGGTATTGGGCCGTAATTAATTTTAAAAAATAAAATAAATATCAAGCAATAACTCAAATAAAGTAAATCTTAAAAATGGGCTAATATTGAGCTAAATTCATTTGCACGATTGCCCTTCAAAGGCACTGGTCTTTAATTTTTGCCCCTCAAATTGGTGGTCTTTAATTTTTTCCCTTTACCTAATACCCTGAGGTCATGGGTTCAGACCCCGGCTTAATTAAAAAAAAAATTGCAAGACAGAGTTTCGTAGCAAAATTAGGCCTATTCGGACAAAAATTAGGCCTTAAGACAGAGTTTTGCAAAATTTCAACTGAATAAAAAGTTTTTTTTTTTTTTTTTGCCTTAATACATACATCTACCTTAAGATAGAGTTTTACCTTTAGGTATAAGACAAAAATCTGCCTTAAGAGAGAGTTTTGTCATGCCTGAAGATAAAACTCTACCTTACTTTGCCTGATCAGGGAGAGTTTGCAGTCAAACTCTGCCTAAAGCTAGCAAAAATCTGCCTTGGGAATCTAAACTCTACCTTGCGATTTTTTTTAAATTTTTTGGTTAAGCGAGGGTTCGAACCAATAACTAAAGGTTTTTTAGCGAAGGGCAAAAATTAAAGATCACAAATTTGAGGGGGCAAAAATTAAAGACCAGTGCCATTGATGGGCATTCCACACAAAAAAATAAAGGAAAATTTACTAGTTGTTGCTTCTTTTAGTACCTGTTTATTCATAATAACTACCCTTTTATTTAATTATTACTAATAGATAATTAACTTTTCTAAATTACAATTGGTAGCTATATCAATAATACATACCCTAATTCATATGTCTTTCTCTATTCCCACACACTACCCATTTCACATTTTTCATCTTCTCAAAACCCTAAAATACTTTCTCTCTCCCATTTTCTCATCTGCGTCGCCATAACCACCACCATGGCCTGCGCCGCCGCTACCCCCACCATAACAGTATTTCATTCAGATTATACCAGATTTACCCACAAAAAAACTTAAAAGAATGAAATTTTTAGGGTTTTCTTGTAGAAGATGATGTGATGATGATTAATAAAATCAGGGTTTAAATGATCTTTTTGTGCTAGTAGTTGTAGTTGTACGATTTGGTGTAAATGATGATGATGACAATCAGATCTGAGGTGACAACTTGAATTGCGGCAGCGACTTTATTGCGGACAATTTTACTGTGGCGGCGACTTTTATGGTGACAGCGAAGGCGCCTTTGGTGTCGCCATCGTGTTTCAGATATGGCCGAAAAATGGCTCAGATCTAGCTGGCTTACATATGAGGATTTGAGTGTTTTTTGTATTTTTTGAGTGTATTTGTTAACAATGTATTTGGCTGAATATATGAACAATGTATTTGGCTTAGATATGGCCGGAAAATGGCTTAGATCTAGCTGGCTCAGATCTACGGATTTGAGTGTTTTTGGCTGAATATATGAACAGTGTATTTGGCCGGATATATGAACATATGTATTTGGCTAAATATATGAACAGTATTTTCAAATACATAGAAATTTAAATGTATTTGGCTTCATATGTAGTTTGAATGTACACAATGTATTTGACATTTTGTTGAAATCCATTCAAATACATTGAATATGTGAACAGTGTTTTCAAATACACAGATTTTTTAATATACTTGGCTTCATATATAGTTTGAATGTACACAATGTATTTGAAATTTTGTTAAAATGACATCAAATACAACGAAAACCCATAAATGTAGCTACATAATCAATATGTATTTGAAAACAAACAAATACACTCGTTAAAATACATATGTTCATTAAATAGTAGTTATGGTTGGTAATATTGAAAAGGTAGCTACTAAAAGTAATGATCTACTAAAGGGTAGCTATTCATGTAAGTTAACTAAAAATGAATTGGAGATCACTTTAAACTGGCTTATGTTGGGTTGGGCTAAAATTACCTCAATACAAAAAGGGCAATTCGTAGAATTGCCCTTCTTTTGAGGTAGTCTTTAAATTTTGCCCCTCATATTTAAAATCTTTAAATTTTGCCTTTCGACTAAAACCCATGGGTTTCAGGTTCGAACCCCCACTCAGTCAAAAATTTTAAAAAAATTCGCAAGGCAGCGTTTAAATTTCGTTATGCCCCCACCGGTATACACTTGTTAAGGAATTACCAAAGTTATGCCGGACCCGGCATACTTATGCCTTTTGGGCAAACTTGGCATAAATATGCCGGATCCAGCATAACTTTGGTAATTCGTTCACAAGTTTATGCCGGATCCGGCATACTTATGGGCAAACTTTTAATGGGCAAACTTTTAGTTAAGCCTTAACTAAACGTCTTTTCCTAGTTATGCCTTATGGGGTAGACTTTTAGTTAAAGCATAACAAAAAGTATGCCACATAAGGCATAACTTTTCCTTTAGACATAGACTTTGTTTTATAAGCCAAATTTGGTTAGTTCAAACTCCGCATATTGGCAACCAAATTGAACTTAACATCAGCAAAGCAGTAACGCTGGGAAAGAAACAGATCATACATTGGCAGAAACAAAGCATGCTCATAAAAGGTTGATATTGTTTTTATATTTTATCTAATGGTGCATCATAGGATGTGTCAATTTGCACAACTTAGTAAGTGCAAATACTAACAGACTGAGGTACATTTGCAACATTTTAAGACCTGAATATGCATTAAGATAGATTTAGTTAGAACAGAACATCCACATTCTTTATTGGTTTGTTATGATTTACTGGTCTGGTCCCATTAAAAGTTTATCCATAAATATGGCTGACCCGGCATAAACTTGTTAAGGAATTATCAAAGTTATGTTGGACCCGACATAAACTTGTTAAGGAATTACTAAAGTTATGCCGGGCCCGGCATACTTATGCCAAGTCTGCCCATAAGGCAGAGTATGCTGGGTCCGGCATAACTTTGGTAATTTCTTAATAAGTGTATGTCGGGTCCGGCATACACGCGAGCCAAATCTTGCCTTGCAATTTTTTTTTTAATTTATGCTTGAGCGGGGGTTCGAACCCAGAACCTCATGATTTGTGCGTGAACGCTCAGGATTGCAACGCAAAGGGCAAAAATTAAAGACCAGCAATATGAGGGGTATAATTTAAAGACCATAAATATGAGGGGCAAAATTTAAAGACCACTCCAAAAGTAGGGCAATCCGCGCAAAAAAAATGATACAAAAATATTTTAAGCCCAATCCATAAAAAATTGTGCGGATTGAGTGGGCCATTAACTTTTTAGACTAGATTTGACACCCCTAATTGTGTGCATTCTGCTACCCTCTACCAATATAAACATAAAATAATTTTATCGATGAGAAGAAATCATCAACTATTTGTTTGGTTTTGCTAGGATTTGAACTTTGAGCTCCCACAATTTTTTCTTTAGTTCTTTAACAACTATTCTTTTTGTCCCAATTTATGTGCAAAACTTTTCTTTTTAGTTTGTCCCAAAAAAGATTGTCATTCTTTTATATTTAGAAATAATTTTACTTTACGAGATAATTTACAATCACAAAGTTATTTAAGGCTTGTTTAGGACAACAAATTTTTAAGGTCTTCTTTCTTTCTCAAATGATGTATCTAGTAAAATAGTGTCACATCATGGAGCGAGTACTATTATTTTCAAGAGACAAGCTTCTTTTAATATGATTAATTTTAGTAATAAAAAATTCATAATTTTTCACTTTTAACCTTAGTGAGATGCTTTTTTGGTGACCAACGATTTGTGTGGAATCCACAATGAGGATGCTTTTGGTGGTTCGATCTATTAGAATTGCATGTTTAAAATCTTTCTTTACTTAATAAGTCAGAAAAAAGGCCTAACTTTAAATTATAAATACTCTTCTCAACGCCACGAGACTCTCTCTCCCTATTTGACAATATGATTAAGGATAGTATTTATATTTGGAAAGAGGAAAAAGTGAAGTCTTTGAATAAAGAAATGCATTGAGAAAGGGAAGATGTATAGAATTTCAAAGAGATAGTGCTTTTTCAATCCTCGTGAAATAGAATCTATTCTAAACATATATCATGGTTCTTTACTTTTGATGGTGAACAACAACAACAACATACCCAGTGAATCTCACAATGTGGGGTCTGGAGCGGGTATAATGTACGTAAACCTTACCCATACTTTCGACGGTGAACAAATATCTAAATTTGATATATGTAATATTTTTTCAAACTTATTACCATTACTAAGTAGTTAAACTGCGCGCCTCGTCAAATGATGCCAAACAATTTGAGATGTAGGGAGTAATAGTTTTTATATAATATCGAGTTTGTAAATTTGATTTTAAGATGCTAAGATTTTTATTTAAATGTGGACATTTGAAATTGGTTAAATAAGAATAGAATCCTACTTGTAAAATTATCAAAATCTTTCTTTGCATCCTTTGCGGTTTTCCCAATATCTAGTCACATATATAGGAGTAGCAACATTCGCCACAATATCCAACACTTTGGTGTTATAAAAATCATAAAATGGTCATAGAAGTACTAAATTTGGATCTACATGTCACAGTGATCAGAAAATAAGCAGTTCAATAATGATAATTTTCCACTTTCTTTAAATAAAAAGCTTCCATCCATTTGAGGCTCAAGACAAGCTAACTTCTATTTCTTCCTTGTCCGGTGTTTTCGAGATAGCATATTACATATTTGAGGAAATTATGCCTTGCACCTGACATATATTTCTACAAATGTGAAATCTGAATTTAGTCGACACTTCTTCTTCAAATCCCTTCAACACTTTGCTGAGGTTTCCCTTTTAGCATTTTTTTCTATCTTCTTCTCCTTCCCAATCGGTAAGACAAAAACATAGATAAGAGACTCTGGTGTTTGTTTTCGGAGTTGAAAAGATAAATGCAAATTGCATTACTCTGCTTTACTACTTGACACATTCTATTCCATGTGTCTATCTGTGTGTGTAGCGTGTGGATTAGCCATGTGAAGAGAGACATGGTTTTAGATCTTTTCTCAAGATGCATGATACCACGATGGCTCATGCAAACTGTTAAGATCGGGAGTCCGGGATAGTGCAGAATTAGACAAAGCAGTCAATTAAAGACAGTAACAAAGATAATAGGAAACAAAGATTTAACGTGGTTCGGTCAAATTGACCTACATCCACAACCAAAAGAGGAGTAAATTTACTAACACCAACGAATACAAAAGAGAGTACAAACAACAAAAGAGAGTACAAAATTAGAGTAATTAAATACTCTAATAACCCAAAACCCCCAAGAGAATAACCTCACAAGATCACTCCAAAGAAGGGTTCACACAAGTGTTTCCCAACACAACTCTCTTACAAATACTCTCTATAGAAGAACACAAACTCACTAAGTTCTTCTCAATTTGGTGTATTTCAAAGGAGAAGAAGTGCCCTCCTTATATAGGGGCAAAACTTGGCCTCCAAGTTGTGCAAAAAGAAAAGAGAAAAATTGCCAATTTTTCTCCTCCACATCACCAAACTTTGGCTCCAAGAAACAATCTTTGGCTCCATGAAACAATCTCTACCAAGAGATTTCTAATTAGGCTCATGCCTATTACAAAGGTATAATGAGCCAAAAGATAACCATATTACAAATCTCCACCTTGGTTGAATTTTGGCTGACATAGTAAATTTGCTCCGCCCTCTTCAAAACGCCCCATGGGGCATATTTTATAATTCATGATGTTAGAATCAGACGGAGATCCGTCTGATGTCGAAACAGTAGAAACACCTGTAACAGCAGATCCCAACAATGTATACAACGTCCCAGACTTACGTGCCTTCTTAACCACAAGAGCATCTCGGGAGACTTCAAGAACTCCACCTTCACCTGTGTATTTGCACCCAAGAGATTCTAGAGTGCTCAAAGAGATGAGATTTTTCTTCAACTCAGGAACATATCTAATATTAGTGACAGTTCTCACCATACCATCGTGCATTTTAATTCAGATTGTACCTTTTCCAACAATTTTGCAGGCTTCATTATTGCCTATCAAAACAACTCCACCTTCAATAGAATCATATGTAGAAAACAAGTCCTTGTTGGGACACATATGATGCGAACAACCCGAATCTAAAATCCACTCATCGTTAGAACTAAAATTATTTTCAGCTACTAAGAATATAACTCCTTCAATCTCATCAGCTGCAACACTTGCTTCAGCAATGTCAGAATCCCCATGCTCATTTTTTTTCTTTTCTTTTTCTTTTTTCAACTTAGGACACTCAAACTTAATGTGGCCCTTTTTATGACAATAATGGCACACTAAATTGTTGTAACTGGACTTTGCATAAGATTTACTCCTCACAAATAAACCAGCCGCCTGATTTCCACTACCTTCCCCAGTAATATCTCTATCTATCTGATCTTTAGATTTCAGCATAGAATTGATTTTTCTATAAGAGATAATTTCTTTCCCATAAAGTACAGTATCTCTAAAATGCTTAAAGGATTGGGGTAGGGAACATATTAACAAAACAACTTGATCCTCTTCCTGAATCTTAATATCTATATTACTCAAATCCATAAGAATGGAATCAAAAGCGTCAAGATGTGAGAGTATGGAAGTACTTTCATCCATGTGAAACGTGTAAAGCTTCTGCTTCAAGTAGAGTCTATTCTCTACCGTCCTTTTCATGTACAGGCCTTTCAACTTTTCCCACATGCCTTTAGCAGTGGTTTCCGAAGCTACTTCACGCAATACATCATCAGTGAGATTTAGTATAATACTAGATCTCGCCCTTTTATCAAGGTTAGTAAACTCTTCGTCCGTCATTTTTTCTGATTTGTTCTCCTTTCCTTGCAGCGCCATATCTGAACCATCCTGAACAAGGATAGCTTCCATTTTCAACTGCCATATACCGAAGTTTTCACTTCGGTCAAATTTCTCAACATAAGTCTTCGTTATCGTCATAATGACTACTAGAACAAAACCCGGATTAACTAGGCTCTGATACCAATTTGTTAGGATTGGGAGTCCGGGATAGTGCGGAATTAGATAAAGCAGTCAATTAAAGGCAGTAACAAAGATAATAGGATACAAAGATTTAACGTGGTTCGGTCAAATTGACCTACATCCACAACCAAAAGAGGAGCAAATTTACTAACACCAACGGATACAAAAGAGAGTGCAAACTGTAACACCTCGTAACTTCGGACGAAAGTTTGACTCATAAGATGATAATATAATGGAACCAATATGAGGGTTATAGGAAGTGTTTTGAAAACCAATTAAGTCATAAGAAATGTCTTTGGGCAAAGAAAAGTTGGAAGCCACTCTACGGGGCATGTTTGCAAGTGAGTTTATGGAAGGTCTTACTTACAACGACCATAACCCCTCTATTAATTTGGATTTTGGGAAAATTTCCTTGATGAAAGTTTTATCCCCTTGAAATATCTTTCCAACGGTATATTATGGGCCTGAAACGGACATCTGTCCAAAGAGTTATGCCCATTATACGACAGACTGTCCGAGCAGAAGAATTTTGACGGACCATTTGACGGTCCGTAAAAAAATTATACGGTCCGTCAAATGGTCACAGAGAATCATATTTTGCTGGACAGTTTTACGGTTCATTTTGACGGTCCGTAAAACAATTATACGGTCTGTCAAATTGACTCAAGCCAGCGTAAAATGATCACAGAAACTCAATTTTTGCTGGGTAGTTTTACGGACCATTTTGACGGTCCGTCAAACAGTTTGACGGTCCGTAAAAATGGGCGTAGAATTGCCCGATGGGTCAGATTTTAAGATATTAATAAGAGACCCAAACTCATTTTTTTTCATTCCCATTTCTCCTATACGACTCAAGGGTTCTCTAGAGCCATCCAAACACTTCATATGCAAGAATCCAAGTGAAACTAAAGATCCACATCATCAATCCACAAAACTAAGTGTGAGAAACACATCAAATCCATTCAAGTCAAGAAATTCCATGGAAGGTGGAACTAGGGTTTTGTTCAAGTGAAGTATTTCAACTCAAGGCTTATTCCTACAATAACTAAGGTAAGTTTTATGATGTTTCATAATGATTAAAGTGTTGATAAGTTCTTGGGAGAATAGTAATTGAGTTTGATAAAGAGAATTATATGAACTATGCTAGGGTTTTTGGATTGTTGACTTGGGATTGTTGTATTCATATGGGTGATGGAGAATGATGTTAATTACATCTAATTAAGATTGTAGAATCACCTAGAAGTAATAGAATGAGAATTGGGTGAAGAAATCACCATTAATGGAGACTGTGGAGCTTCATGCCCACTAAGTGTTTGATAAAATGCTTAGATGACCAAAGCATGAATATTATTGCTAATATAGAATCCCTTTGACTTGTATTGATATAGATCAAAGTTGAAAGGGTTGACGAACATTGTATTACGCTCAAAGGCTGGAATTAAGGTATGTGAGGCTAACTATCTACGTTAGGGAATGTTCATGATTCTCCCTACGCCTCATTCTTCATACTTGTCAGTAATTTGACTCAGAATACAGTTTAGCCCAGTTTTATGGTATGTTGTAGAACTGTTATCTTCTAGGGTTGCAGTTACAGAATTCGTTCATGGTTATCAATTTGAATATCATGAACTCAGCACGTAATCTTTATAGACTTATGTATTGTTACCACATGAGTCTCAGTCTAGAAATTCAGTATGCTCAGAAACAGTTAGTGTATTCAATTCAGTCCAGCATGTCTATTTCAGTTCAGCACTGTTCATTGTTGTTATGGTCTCAGTCCTTATTAATTAACCATAATTATACATATGTGATTTTGCCCGAGGGCACAACACAGTCTTGTGTATACGTATACATGGCCGAGGCCATTGACTGACGCACTACTAGGCCGAGGCCATATCGTGCATTTATTATTGGGACGAGACCCCACATATACAAACACAGATAATACAGATGATTCAGATACAGAGCAGGAAGTATTCATATCTCTACTTCCTTGTTATTACAGTTACAGTTATCAGTTTCAGTTTCAGTTTCAGTATTTTATTGCTTCAGTTGCTTTACATACCAGTACAATTCAAATGTACTGATGTCCCTTTTTATTGCTTGGGGGCCTGCATCTCACGATGCAGGTAACGATACACAGGTTGACGACTCAGTTAATTAGGAGTGCACGTATCAGCTACTGGTGAGCCCCAAATTCCTCCGGGGCGTTGTCAGCTATCCAGTTATTTCAGTTAATAGACAACTCTATTGTTCAGTACTCTTAGAGGCTTCATAGACACAGTTCAGACAGTCAGATATTTATTATGTTAGCCTTATTGGCAGTTGATCAATCGTTTTGGTTTAGCTATGTAGGCTACTGTCAGATATATTTCAGATTGTCTAAGTATTTCCGCATTATGATATTTCAGTGAGACTTTTAGTTAATCAGCATGTGTTAGTTTTATTTTATAAATTAGTTATGTTTTGGTATCACATGTTGATTCAGCCAGCCAGTTGGTTCGCTCGGTCACATGCAGTCAGGCACCGGTGCCGTGTTACGTCCAGGCCCAGGTTCGGGGCGTGACACAAACAACAAAAGAGTGTACAAAATTAGAGTAATTAAATACTCTAATATCCCAAAATCCCCAACAGAATAACCTCATAAGATCACTCCAAAGAAGGGTTCACACAAGTGTTTCCCAACACAACTCTCTTACAAATTCTCTATATAGAAGAACACAAACTCACTAAGTTCTTCTCAAATTGGTGTATTTCAAAGGAGGAGAAGTGCCCTCCTTATATAGGGGAAAAACCTGGCCTCCAAGTTGTGTAAAAAAAAAAAAAAAAGCAAAATTGCCAATTTTTCTCCTCCACATCACAAACTTTGACTCTCAGAAACAATCTCTACCAAGAGATTTACAATTAGGCTCATGTCTATTGTCACGCCCCGAACCATGGCCTGGACGTAACACGACACTCGGTGCCTGACTGCATGTGACCGAGCGAACCATATGGCTTGCTGAATCATCATGATACATAACGTGAATGCATGATGAGCCTTTATAAAACGTAGTAAGTCATAATACTTAATAAAATTACTTGTTTAAACATAAGTGCGGAAATAACATGAATGAGCCAAAATGGCTATACGACTCCGAATGTCTGACATGACATAACTGACTTGTCTAGTCTATGAAACCTCTATCATGACTCTGACTGGAAAATATACTTACTGGGACAAGTCCCCCAGCATACCTTAGATGCATAACAAATCATAAACAAAAGTTAACTAAACCCCGAATGAGATAGGGCTCACCAATAAGCTGGTACGTGCAGATCCTAATGAGCGGAGGCGTCGTCCTGTAAGTTCGTACCTGCATCGTGAAATGCAGGCCCCCGGACAATAAAAAGGGGACATTAGCACATTGAATGTACTGGTATGTAAAACAACTGAAAGAAATAACATGGGACATGGAATAACATGATAAGAACTGAAACTGAAAACCTGAACATGAACATGAGCATGAGTACATATATATATATATATATATATATATCATAAGTAAAACATGATAAGTAGGGAGAGCAATAACTTATAACCGATCCATGGTCTGGTGCTTGCGTCCCGCCAGCAGAACACTCAGTCCTTGCCAGGGAACATGAGATTTGATAAAATATGAAAGGATCCAGTCATTATGAGAGATCGTCCGGGACATGGGTGGAGTGATCCTCATCTTACGGTGGCTACGTAGTTTTAGGCTATCTGAAGCCCTCCTCGGTAAATAATGCAACTCCCAAAACATGAACATGTAAAATAGTGGCACTTGCTGCCCATGGTATATCATGAATCATAACTTACTTGTACATAGTATTCATGAATCATAACTTGCTTGTACATGGTTTTCATGAATCATAACTTGCTTATAGTTTCATAAGATAACTTGTCATAGTCTTGCAAAACATGTTTTTGGTTCATGAGTAATAACAATAGTTCGTAATCATATATATATACTTGACTTGAAAACATGCTTGTAACTTGCTGGATGAAATCATAAAGTTTCATATAAACATAATGAGAACACATGAGGAAGAATTCATGATTCATGGATTAAGCTAGGATTCCTAATAACCGTAATGGAAGATTAGGAATACAATAACGAATATAGATACAAAATTCATGTACATAAATACATAAATACGGGCTACCAATATGTTGGGTTTAATGCCCTAGGATTTGAACTTCATGGATTTTAAGTAACGGAGCATGGGGAAGAACATAGAGATTCCCACCTATGGATGGAAGTTCTACATACCTTAACTTCCTGCTTTTGAGCGTATCACAATGTCCTTCAATCCCTTCAACTTTAATCTATAACAATACAGGTCATAGGGACTCTATATTAGCAATAATATCCATGCTTTGTTCATCTAAGCATTTTATCAAACATTTGGTGGGCATGAAGCTCCACAACCTTCATTAATGATGTTTTCTTCACTCAATCCCCACTCTATTACTTCTAGCTGATTCTACAATCTCAATTAGGTGTAATTAACATCATTCTTCATCACCCACATGAATACAACAATCCCAAGTCAACAATCCAAAACTCTAGCATAGTTCATATAATTCTCTTTATCAAACCCATTTACTATTCTCCCAAGAACTCATCAATTCACAACTATAAATGATTAGAGAGTAGAAACATTACCTTTTTGAAGTCCAATCCTCTTGAATTCGGGTTCTAGGGTTTCCACATCCAACAATAATATTCCAATCCTAACTCTATGGATTAGAAGAGTTTACTCAAGTTAGAAAGGGATTAGGGACTTGGATTCAACCTAGAATTATGATAAAAACTTACCTTGAAAGTTCTTGAAGTTTAGGACTTGTTCTCTCTGAATTTGGGATGAGTTTTCGTGAATGGGGTGTGAAGAAATGAAGTGAAAAGCGTTAAATGAAGTCTTATAATTGCTGTCGGTGCATTTTTACGATCTATTTTACGTCCCATATCAGTTTTACGGACCGTATAAGTCACCGTAAAACAATCCTAGTGATTTGGGCTTTCTGTGCTCATTTTACGGTTGGATTTTACGTCCCGTATAAATTTTTACGGTCCGTATAATCCACCGTAAAATAAGCAGAACACTGTTTTAGTAAAACGGGTATAACTTTTTGTACATATGTCTGTTTGACCCCCATAATATACCGTTGGAAAGATATTTCAAATATCTACAACTTTCAAGAAGGAAATTTTCCCAAATTCCTTACAGATTTTTCCGTATACTCATTTTAATTGAGACATAGTGCAAACTCACTTGCAAACATGCCCCGTAGAGTGGCTTCCGACTTTGCTTTGCCCAAAGACATTTCTTATGACTTGATTGGTTTTCAAGACACTTCCTATAGCCCTCATATTGGTTCCATTATATTATCATCTTATGAGTCAAACCTTCACCCGAAGCTACGAGGTGTTACACCTATTACAAAGGTATTGAGCCAAAAGATAACCATATTACACAAACTCTCCAAACTCTGATTTTCTCAAACCACTATCCATATAGGGGTATAAGCTGTATGCATATCTACATAAAATGCAACCCTGGTTCCCAGTTCTTTCAAACATTTTGGGCATCATTACTCTTTAAGGTTCTGTAACTATAAGCAGATAGAAATGTCGAAGTATTGATTATCAGAACCCTCCTAAAACTCGATGCTTTACCCTGGTTTTATGCTAGGCAACAAATATGATGATGCAAAAACAATAAAGTGTTGTCAACAGGTTTTGTCTTAGAAAAAAAGCTGCAGAAAACCGTCTGTGATACAGTGTTATTACGACAAACTAAACCATATATTGGCTATAAGCTTGACCAATTTTTGTTTCCATATGGAGGAAAGAAATCGAGGATTGTTTAAAGATGCTTTCAAGCATTAACCCTATTCATTAGAGCAAAATAACAGACAATTGACCTTGTTGAACAAGGGGTGCCCCACAAGAAGAGATATATTGTTTGAGTACATAAGAACGCAGAGTTCAATCTTTCTCCAAAACTATAGCAGACGAAAAACACCTTTTCCCGACAGCCCGCGAGTTGGTTGTTTGCCAGCCTTCACCCTCCTTATAACGTTCAATCTGCAATCACAAAAAAGAGTATTGATCAACAGAATCACATATGTAATGGAAGCTAAGCATAACAAAACAATGAAATAAATAATCTTATGTACCATGTCTAGCATTTCATCAGATTGAACGCCTCCAATTACATAAATGGACTCCTTTAGAACAGCAGCAGCTGAATACCCCCTTGGGTAGTTCATTGGTTCCCCGATTATCCATGTTCCAAGACGGGGATCATAAATCTCAATGCTCGGCACATGTTGAGACCCATCATAGCCACCAAGTGCATATCTACAGAGCAACCATAAGCTAAAAGTGAATAAAAAGAAGAAAAATGGGACAGATCGCGGACCATTCTCAATACCCACCCCCTCCTCCCACCCACACCTAGTGATTCTTCAGACAATACATATCTCCTACCCTCGAGAACATAACATGGGACCAAAGGTTTAGAATCCAAAGAAGCAAGAAGAGAAAAACATACAACTTTCCCCTCAAAGGAACCAAAGCATGAGATCCTCTTTTTGTGCTCATACTCTCAATTTTTGCCCAAGCGTGTTCTCTGGGGTCAAATCTTTCAGCAGTCCTGTGGTAATAGCTAATAAGAAAGATGCTACAGGAGAACACAACAGAAAACTTAAAAACAGCTCAACTGCTTTCACAAATGAAGATAATCCTCAATTCAATGAAATAAAAGAAACAGTTGCAGATTTCTATCGGAACAACTTTAACACTAAAAAGGACCAGAGTTTGAAAATCTACAAGCAACTATCATTTCTTAGGAAAGATAAGAATTATAATTCAATAATTGGAGAAAATGAGGCCCAAATGTCAAGCTCCTTTGGTACATACATTATAAAGAAAAAAGAAAACAGCAATTCAGCAATAACTTACGCCAAATAATTGCTTCCATCATATCCACCAACAGCATATAATGCACCATCGAGTTCTGCTGCTGCAAGAGCAAATCGCTGCATGCATGGTAGACAATCATGTCACAGGAGATTATATTAGCACTTGTAACAAGAAAATGGAGATACAAATGGGTACTACTTAAGAAACATAGAAAAAGAAGCAAATTGAGCCTGGACTGTAGGCAAAGACCAAAAAGAGACAAATACTGTCTTTGTTAGCTACAAATGAGATGAATTCACTTGGCCGCTGTAGTAAAATATTGCCAAACAACACATCATTTTATTTTGCAATTTTAATCAATTCTTTCCCTCAACTCTTCAAGGTCTCCTCACTTGTTTATTTCTTCATATTACCTGACTACCAGTAAAGGATTGAACAAAGAAGAGACAAAGGAAATTCCACGGAAAATATGACGATAAACGAATCCACTAAAGACTTGCTACAAATAATAAGTGGATGACAACAATATCCAAGGGTAATGCGCATGACCCTTCTTGTCAGAACAAAGAATTTGAACCGAAAAGAGCTGTCTCAATGCAATTACTTTTGCTGTGGAAAAACTGAGCACCAATTTCAGCTTGTTTTTTTTCACATGCTCTCTGTCCCTTTCGACTTCAAAATATCACCATCGAAGTAAGCAAGGGATAGAACTAACCTTCTGCGACATGGATTGTGTAGAAATCCATCGACCTACTTGAGGATCATACATTTCAACTTCTGAAAAGCATTCAATATCAGTTCCGCCACCAATTGCAAAGATCTTGTCCTTCAAAAGAGCTCCAGATAAGTTACCCTTTTTCCCATTCAAACAAGGATGCACAGTCCACTTATTATTGGCCGGGTTATATGATTCAACTTCACAAGAATAGAGTGGCATCAGTATCAGCAACTTAAGAGAAGGGGTTGGGGAAGGAGGGTATGTGAAGGGAGGGACTATTGGCGTTACCTGTGTTGTACCACAAGCTTCCAGATCCGCCACCAAATACATAAAGTTCTCCACTCAGATTTGCAATTGCAAAATATGACCGAACTGAATTCATTGGCTGAAGTGACTTTAAAACATCATTTAAAGGCGAGTACAAGTCCAAAGCTGATAACCATGAATCACCATCATATCCTCCAGCTAGGATGATTGACTCATCATTCACTATATCGTCTGACTCAACCACATCTTCACTGTCATGTGTACGCGAAGAACTCGTGGACTCCAACATCAAACATCTTCGTTTTAGAAGTTCAATTTCTTCTTTTGCATCAGCCTAAATTTCATGTGAAGACAACAAAATAACCAAGGGAAAAAACACTACAGCAGTCAGATTTTCACTTCTATGCAGACACAGCATGTATGCATGTACGCATGGAGAACACAAAAATCATTTAATCATTTAGACAGAGAAAAGACACAATATGAAGCATCAAATTGGATAGTTATTAAGTTCGTCTCTGAGAATAGCACTGAATACCATCATCAACTATCTCTGATATATACATCTTTTTCAATTTGGACAAAGCCTTATGGACCAAGAACCTAAGTTATTTCCCTTTTGGTTCACAAACTAAAGTTAAACCACAACCATGATATCCATTCCAAAAGGTTATGCAATTGGATTTAAAAAACTTCCCAAGGGACATTTTGGGGGCCAAACAACAATAAGAGTGTCTTAAAAATGTATGGTCTGTATTGGCTGCAGAGAGTTCTATCAAGTAGGATATAAATTAAAGTAATATTCCCCTGAACAATAAGAAACAATACTTGCAAAAGCAAACTTGTACCTATCAACATCCTGAAGAGTCTCCGAAAATATATTGAATAATCACTCTTCTAACAGATTGCACAGATTCCTCGCGAACATTCCATTTTCCCGACACCAAAAAGAGTCTTTTAATCATGGATCTTTATATGAGCTAGACGCTTTCTTTACTATATAAGATGTAAATTCATAATAATACTCTCCTCCCTGAACAAAAAGAGAATGTTTAGAAAAGCCACCTCCACATGGATCAGGCCTCTCCCCAGATAAAGCGGATAGTCTTTCCTATGAATATTCAATTTCCATTAGTTTGTTGTGTCAAAATTATAGCGCCCTCCTTCAAAAAAATAAAATCAATGAACCACACATGCATTCCCGACTGTAGTACTCATGTAGCATTTTCTTTCTATCCCTCTTTGCACTAACAGACCCTTGAATTAGGCTACTCAAGCTCTGTCACTATACCATCTAAAACAGTCAAGCATGTACTGTTGTTCGTCCATTATTTACCAAATATCTGGCTACTTTTATAGCATCTTATTTAGCCAAATTAATTTTCATCCCTGTTTCCCACATAACACATTCCCCTACTTTGTACAGTACTTGAAACTAATGTTCAATAACATTTTCCCATTGGTAGTTACTTATCCGAAATGATACGATAATAATCTTATTATTTCCTCTTTTACAAATCATAGTAGCATTTGTATGGTATATGATATTAAATCTTGAAGTCACCCACTGCTATGGCTTATTATCATGATTTCATCTACTTTGAAAGAAGAAACAGAATGTTAGGCTCCTTTCTGAATTTGTTTATCATATTGGGATGACTAACTACTAATAAGCTCTGACAGTCCTGATTTTGTTACAAATTCCCTTATATCACATATGGATTCTTTTGGCATAAAAGATTTTTGTTGCTTGCAGCTCTTATTCCAACACACTCCGCCCCCACAACATAAACAAAACAAAGAAGATTTTTTTTTTTTTTTTTGCCATTCTTCCAAGATATCTAATATAGAGAAATTCTCTACCATAGACCGACGAGGAAGTGATTTTAGCATAGAGTAGATATGTCCCCACAAGACCAAGATTATAAAGAGATAAGGTTTACCAGCTCTTGCTCCAAGCTACTAATTTTTCCCAGCTTTTGCTCCAGGCCACTCATTTTTTGGGTTTGCTCTTCCCTAAAATCTTTCAGTTCTTTCATAACCAGCTGCAAAAACAGAGATAATGAAGTCATATAAAAATATGTAGAGCAGAAAGGCTGTCATGATTGACGAAAATCGGCACATATTACAAGAAGATGATTTACCTGAGTTATAAAAGAAGGATAGCCAGACAAGTCACAAGAGCCTTCTTTATTCTTCTCTTCTTCAGGAGGCTGTGGTTCCAGAAAAGCTGTTTGGCCAATGCTTACATCATTATCATTACTTAGCGCCGCATTGGTGCTTTCTTCTGCATGCCCATTTGTGGGGGACCCTGAGCGTGCACGTGCAAGAGCTAATTCTTTAAGTTTCATGTATATAAAA
Organism: Lycium barbarum; assembly: GCF_019175385.1. Taxonomy (NCBI): domain Eukaryota; kingdom Viridiplantae; phylum Streptophyta; class Magnoliopsida; order Solanales; family Solanaceae; genus Lycium; species Lycium barbarum. Next base: position 113,167,393 of record NC_083344.1, on the reverse strand, counting down.
TCCTTCGCATCTGATGCGGCTTGACTATGAAGTGGTGCCTCAGGCTGCAGTTCTCTATCATCTGACCAACGAGAAATGTCTCCAGCACCCAACTTCCTGTTCACATCAATGGAACTGGATGGTTTATATTCCCAGTCTTGTGGCTCAAAAGATCCGTTATCTGCAACCTCGTCATTTGCAGGTAGACGTTGGACTATACTTCTCCGATATGCTGGATTATGTGATATGCTACTTGGAGCAAATGCAAGAGATGAGAGTTTGGAGATCAATTTACTAGATTGAGCATGATCTAGCTCAAACAAGAAATGATGCAGACTGTAATAGTTATCCAAAATTATTGGTTTAAACTGATCTTCTAACAGTGGTTGACAATACAGACGGACACGTATCTGAACCTTCAAAACAAACAACAAATTTTCAGTAGAAGAATCTTTACTGGGATATAACCCGACACGCATCAACACAAGTAGATAAAGCCAAAAAGAAAACAATGATATAAAACCTGTGCAGGATATCCTGTTCTTCCAGGGTTATCTGATGTCCAAGCATATGGATCGATTTGCATTTGACCAGAGCTTGCAGCCTCAAAGATTCCATGGAGCTTCCTATCGCTATAGTTGAACAAGAACAGTGGCAAACCAGGATTTACATTTTTCACATATGAAATGTGTTGACTAGGTAAGCCTGTCAAAGATTTTAAAATGTATATAATTGAGTAAAGTGCGACAAATGGAAACATGTAAAGAAAGTAATAACTGACTCACATGAATCATGATAGTAAAAAGACATTTAAAACTAAGTTCTCAAACATATATATGCCTCAACACCTAATTATCCTAATTTTTTTATTTTAAAAGGGCAATATATTAGAGCAGAATAACTGACCAAATAGTTGAGTTTCGAGACATTCTCTTATTGTAGTATTCCTGCAGCCAAATATAACACCGCCAAGTTGATCTCTCGGCAAATTTCTAAAAACTCGAGCATTTTTTCCCTGGTATGGTGATGAAGGTGCTGAATTACTAGGTCTGAAGGTATGTGTTCTTCTCCCTGGTCCCATCCTGAAAAATTCATATGTACAAAACTAAATCATGATAAACTGTAAAAGAAAAACAGAGCTACTGTGATCAAGCTAGACAAAGCACAGGAATTAAACACCCAATACAATAAGTACAAACAGTGTATTTATTTATCCAAAGGAGAATTAAATGTCTACTTAAGACCTCAAGTATGGCACTATATGTCTCAAGGCACAATCATCTCTTCCTATTTTTTCAAATATGCCAAGAAGAGAAAAGGAAAATATAAAGAAGAATATGTTATATCATGACCCGTTCATTGACTTGCCCATTTTAACCCATCTAAATTGGCCCAACCTGCTCATTTGACACCTTTAGCCATGAAAACATCATACAATAGTAGGATGACAATATGTGCAGGTGAAAGCAAATTAGCAATTCAGCACTCTAAGCCACTCACATTAGGAACTCTTAAGCTAGCTTTCGGCCAAAAAATTTTGGATCAAATTTTGAAAATTTATCTTCAAATATATGTTTGGCCAAGAAATTTGATCAGATTTTGAAAATTTATCTGTAAAATACTTTCAAGTTTCAAAGACTGGCTCAGACCAGTTTATGGAGAAAATTCACTTCCACTCACAAAACTTCAATTATTTTCCAAGTAAAATGCATGTTCAAACACAATTTCAAAAACTCAAATTTTCAAGTGTCAACTTCTATGACCAACTTCTAGAGTTTTCCGGTTCACCAACACTCAGCTACCCAGAAAACTTAATAACAAAAAATTAACTCCATACACCATTTTTAACTATGAAAATGTGTTGATCTACAGTACTTTTCATTCAGTTTCAAAATGTAGTACTGTATTATACTTCAAAAGTTCAACAAATAATGTCCAAATTCACAGCAACAGCTACATGCATTTGAGACAACATATGTATTAACATCAGACAAGCTAAACCCTAAAATGAACCAGAAATACTTGCACAAAGACTAAGCTAGCGTTTGGCCATAGATTTTGAAAATTTATCTTCAAAATATTTTCAAGTCCAGTTTTTGGGAGAAATTTTGCTTCCAGTAACAAAACTTCAAATTTTTCCAAGTAAAATGCACATCCAAACACAACTTCAAGTTTTAAAAATCACAACTTCAAAAACTCAAAATTTCAAATTTCAAGTTTCAACTTCAAAATCCACGGCTAAAGGAGTAAAAATTGACGAGTAAAAATAAAACGAATTTACACGTACATACAGTATTTCTCTCATTCAGTTTCTAAATATATACTTCAAAATGCAACAAATAATGAACAATTTACTTGCTCGACAATAAAGTATTTTAGCTACCAATTCAAATGATCTATGTGTATTTTTATCTGAATAAACAAATGTAGCTATAACATAAAAGTATGATAATATCAAAAACAAATCTATACATACATAGAAGTGAGAAGTGAGAATTGTAATTGAGATTGAGAGAGTTTTTTTTTCACTTTAAATTAAATGGAGAAGAAACTGTGACAATAAAAGAAAGAGGCGCGAAATGGCACTTCCCAAGTACTACTTGACACACATTTAGTTGATGAAACAAGGCAACATTCTGACCCCACTGTACTTTTTTTTTTTCTTTTTTTTTTTTTTAAATTTCGCATGTTATATTTTATTTATTTTGAAAACCTTTTTAAATATTCCACAAATTTTAACTCACATTTTAATATTGAAATTAATTTTCACTTTCAATGGAAGAAACTGTAATAAGAGAAAGAGGCGCGGAATGGGCCTTCCAAGTACTTTGACACATATAGTTGATGTCTTGATGACACGTATACGATTTTGTATTCCTAAAGAATTTTTGTTTCAGTTAGTCTTTCAACAAGTAATGCTTAATTCCTTAAGTTTTTTTTTTTTTAACAACCTATGGAATTGACCAGAGTAAATTGATTTTATAAAATTTATTTGCTCTAAGTTATAATTTTCGACATGTGCGTTGCACGTACATTACTCAATAGATGATTAATTGAGTAATAATATTGGTATTTACAAACATTCTTTGGCGACTTCGCCGCACTGTTACTACCTAATTCAACAAAACATGTTTATGAAGTTTCTTTACACTTACATTGAATCAATCATGATGTGTGGTAACAAAATATTATGAATTCTTGATAAGCAAGTCATAAAAACAAGAATAGTGGTATGAATTCAACAAAATAATATTTTATATGCTGGTAAAAAAATTTAAACTAACCAATTCAAGAGAAAAAGATTTTAGGTCATTGGAGAGGGAGGACATGCTGAAGAGCGTTTATGAAGAAAAAAGATTGAGTTTTCCCGCAAGTAAAATAAGTAGTTTGCAAAAGAGACTTAATTGATTTAAATTCCTAAAATATTAGGACACAATATCAGGAAAGATTTTAACAAAATATACTTAAGTTTTCGCGCAAGTTCAGAGTTGGCTCTGCTGAGACAAAGAAAGGAGACTAGTCCTCTATACAAAAACATGTGCATAAAATGGCTCCCTATTAAAATATCATTCTTCCTATGGAGGTTCTGGAAATTCAAAGTCCCCCTAGATGATGTGGTGAAGAAATGGGTTTTCAGTTCCCCAAAATTTCATTGCTGCCAACCCCCAGAGATTGAAAACTTTCCACATATTTTTCTAAAATCATCAGCAACTCAATTTATATGGAAACAATTCAGTGGACCAGTGGGTTTAAACATACAAGAATCGCACATTATTCATGTTATTAATCTTTGGTGGGAAGCTGCTGTGAACCCTCATGTAAGGTACATCTTTAGAGCTATTCCAACAATCATTCTATGAGAATTATGGAAGAGGAGGAATGCAACTAAACATGGAGGAAAGATGTCATGTTAAGCTTATCTACCAGATCATGCATACCATTGTGCAATTCTCGAAGTTAAGAAAAACAACTTTAGGTATGCACCCTATAAATGGAATGATCTGGTAGCAATGTCGGCAGCCTATACCCCCGAAGTTAAGATCAAACAGGTATTGTGGAAATTTCCTAAAGAGGGATGGTGTAAATGTAATTAGGGGTGTACAAAGTAAACCGACAAATCGCACCAAAGCGATAAACCGAGAAAAAAACCCGACTAGTGGTTTGGTTTGACTTGGTTTGGTGTTGAAAAAAGAAACTACCATAATTGGTTTGGTTTGGTTTTAGCTCAAACCGAACTAAACCAACCCGACATTACATGTATTCAATTTTTAAAATATTTCTTAAACTTTTTCGTAATTTTTTATGTATTATCATATTATTCAAGCTTGAACTTAGAATTTTAAATGTCAATAAGTTTTATATCCTATGCATGTTAGTAACTCAAATGAAGTCCAAACGAAAATCAACTCAACACTAATGCTAACAAAAGAAATTCAATCTACTACTAAGAATGACAATAATATTGAATATCTATTCTTTAGTTTTGAATATTTGGTTTAGAGAGTAAAAATACATAACTTAAGTTTTTTTTCTTTGTCATGTAACTAATACTTGTTAGCTGTACTTATTTTAGCATGACTTAGTATTTTTAGATTATGGTCATTTTCTTTAGGGCTAATTAATTAGCAATATTTATTTTAATCGATTTTCTTATCTTTAGTTGAATATTTTAATACAATGTCATCACTCTTCTCACATTTTGTGTTATTTTCTTAAGAAACACCTTAATTGTATAGTTATATTTTACTAGGACTAAAAAAGTATTTGAAGTAAAAATGTATATGTTTTGTATCAAGATTATTCCGAAAAAAAAAAAACCGAAAAACTCAGTTCAGCAAATGAAAGAGGAGGGGAGGAGGTTAATCAACAATCACAAATGGCAATTGCCCTATCTAATAAGGAGATAGGTGCAAATGAATGGGGACACTGGAAAGATCTACTGGATTCTCTATGCCCAAATCCTTTGGGAGAAGGGCTTAGAGATCATTTTTACTAGGGCAAAGGTATATCACAACTTTGTGATTTAGAGCAGGTATGCACTTCGCTAAAAAGTGATGCATATATTCTCCCGTCAGATAATTTAAGACGGATGGAGTATGTCTTATTGCTAAAATTCGTAGTTATGATGGTGTTAATCTTATGCTTCCTGCCGTCACATAAATGGTGCAAATATGCCCTTTTCGCTGACGATTTAAAAAAATAAATTATTTAGCTTATTTTTTAATTAAAAAATTTCACGTTGCTTTTAAAAAACTAGGTCTATCTATTTATTTTGAGTAGACTTAGTTTTTTAAAGCCACGTGGCAATTTATTTTTTTAGTGGGTTGTCTGGTTCATTTAAAATAGAAAAAGGGTCAAATATACCCTTCTACTTTAGTTTATTGGTTAACTTTGCCCTCTGTTAGCCAAAGTGATTAAATATACCCCACCGTTAGCCAGAGTGTTCACTTATACCCTTAAGTAGATGGAAATACCCAATTCAGCCAAATTACCCATTTAATTAAAAATATTCATGCCTCATACTATAACCCGCCCCGACCCAAAAAATAATTTGACCCCACCCAAATATACCCCTCTATGCATTCTTTCTAATCTAAATCTTTTTTTTTTTTTAATTGTTGTGAATTGCGTTTGGGTTTAGTTTCTATTTAGGTTTTAGTAAATGGATTTAATTAGAATACATCTTATTTGGTGAGATTTGTTTCAGTGATACGTTTAATTTCTGTTAGTTCTTATTGATTAATGAAATCTAAAGCTACGGTTTACCAGTTGTACATTGTGCATGTGTAGGATTTATTTGTGAGTATCTGGATTAACATTTTATATTCTTTTGGCGTCAATTTTGTAGTAGGATCCAATGGCTTGATTTAAACAGAACAAGAGTGATATTGCATGTGATGTTAATGGAGGGATTTATGGGTGTTAAGAGGCGTTTAAGTGGGGAGCTGATAGTTGTTTCTATCTAATAGAAAGAATGCGTAGAGGGGTATATTTGGGTGGGGTCAAATTATTTTTTGGGTCGGGGCTGGTTATAATATGAGGCATGTATATTTTTAATTAAATGGGTAATTTTGGTTGAATTGGAATTTCAATCCAATTGAGAGTTTAAGTGAACACTTTGGCTAACAGAGGAGGTATATTTGATTACTTTGGCTAACGGAGGTAAAGTTAGCCAATAAACTAAAGTAGAGGGGTATATTTGATCCTTTTCCCTTTAAAATATTATATTCGTGGTTTTAAAAAAATAAGACTACCCTTTTTTTTTAAAAAAGAAACAGACACGACCCACCAGAAAAAGTTTACCATGTGCCTTTAAGAAAATAAGTCTACTAGAAAATAGATATATAGACTTATTTTTTAAAGCCACGTGATATTTTTTTTTAATTAAAAACAAGCTAAATGATTTTTAAAAAAATTTTGGTCAGTGAAAAAGGTTAATCATCACCTTTTTAACAAGGGGTATATCTATTCTAAATTACAAAGTTGAGGGATGCATTTGCACCTTTTCCCTTTTTAGTAACTGATTTGTTCATTTTGCGGGGATAGCACACAAGAGAGAGGCTTATACTCTACACATCACTCAGGAAAATATAATGCATCTACTACAACAAAGGGATGGTAACACCTCTATATTCTGCAACATATACTTTCAACTAGTAATCGGTTGATGTGTGGTATTAGTGCCAATTGGTGCTCATCCTATCAAATGAAAGCTAGATGGAAGCCACATGAAGCAGACACAGAGAGATACAAAGGTGGCGCTGGGAAAATCAACAAATAAACAACATAAATTAAAGATACTCAAGATTCGACAGCAAAACAATTAACTGCAGCAACAAAGGAAAATCAATTAGCAGTTCAATAAACAGTTCCACATCCAAATGAAGTATTACAAGATATTGTTGTTCACAAAGTAACATTAACAGAAATACAGAAGGCAACAGAGGAAACAGGTGGAGGAGGATAAAGAAAATGAGGATAGAGCAAATAATATTCACAAGGTGGCTAGAGAGGCTGGAATTTCTCCAAAGACTCTAGCTAAAAGTGGAAGAGACAAAATACACAGGAAATCAATCAAACCAAGAGGATCTCAACAAGGAGGATTGCTTCAACAAAGGTTAAATTATGATTAAGGAACTTAAATGGAACATTAGGTTTGTTAACACTCAACAGGCGTTTCAGAGACTCATTAATCTACAAAGACAACACAAGCTTGGCATAATTACTCTCATGGAACCATTTCAGAATTGTAGGCATTTGTAGAAATATAAAAGAAGACTTGAGATAGAGACAACTTTGGCTAACATAAATGGGAAGATTTGAGTATTTTTAGATGTTGCAGTTCAATATGATATCATGATGGATTCTGATTAGCAGATCACTTTGAAGATGCATCACCAAGACATAGATAAAGAGATCATTACAATTTTTGTCTATGCCAAATGTGTTGAGGGAGGGAGACAATAACTATTGGACAATATGTATCAACTAGCTAGTTTGCTCAATACTCCTTTGTTAGTTGGGGGTAATTTTAATGTCATACTTTCAGAGGAGGAGAAATTGGGTGGATTACATGTTACTTTGGATGAATGTGAAGACTTGGCTTTTTGTGTTAATTCTTGTGAGTTGTTTGATATGGGTTACAACGGAAGTCCATATACTTGGTGGAATAGGGGGGCTGCTGAGGACTATATTTTTAAAAGGTTGGACATAATCTAGGTCAACAATAATTTCCAAGAATTATTTCCACAGATAGATGTTGAACATCTTGCAAGGACAGGATCTGATCATGCACCTCTATTGATGTCATGTGGGGAAGAGGCACTCAAATTTGTGAAAACATTTAGATTTTTGAATTTTTGGACTCAACATGAGTCATTTAAAGAGGTGGTGAGACCGAGCTGGCATACATAATTTGTAGCAACTCCATATTTGGCTTTTAAACAGAAGCTGAAGAATCTCAAAAAGGCCTTATCAGCTGAAGCAGGGATACTTATGGAGATATTTTTAAACAATTTATTATGAGGGAGAGGTGATTACGGTGAAAGAGAAGTTGTTTGAAGAAGAACCAAGTATCATCAATATAATTTTTCTTCAAAAAGCTCAAGCAGAATTGAAGAAATATTTGAGTATTGAAGAACAATATTGGAAATAGAAAGCAGGCTTTACTTGGTACACTGAAGGGGAAAAAAATACTTCATTTTTTTCATAATCATGTCAACGGAAAGAGGAAAAAATTGCAATTGAATTGAATACATGACAATAATGGAGTGTGGATAGAACCTAGAGATCATATATCAGAGGAAGCTGTTAATTTCTACAAAAAACAGTTCACTCAACTGGGTGATAATGTGGGATTTGAGCTACTAAATCACATTCCCAAGATGGTGACTCATGAGCAAAATATGTCTTTATGCTCATATCCAGATAAAGAAGAGGCAAAAAGGGCAGTATTTGCATTAGGTGGAGAGACTGCTAGTCGACTAGATGGTTTTACAGGTAGTTTTTATCAACGTTGCTGGGAGATAGTTGGTAATGATATTCATGCTATTGCACTATCTTTCTTTGATGGGACTGAACTATCTAAATCTATCACACATACCAATCCTGTTCTAATCTAGTACAGACCTTTTCTGATCTAAGATCCATCACACTTCATTAATAAGGTGATTTCTAGAGTTATTCATGACAGAATGGAAAGCGTTATTCCTACTCTGATTTCTTCTAAGCTACTTTGATTTCTTCTAATTAGTCAGGATTTTTGAAAGGTAAGAGTATATTTGGTAACATACTTCTCACATAAGAGATTGTTTCAGATATCAAATTAAGAGGGAAGCCAACCAATGTTGTGATTAAATTGGACATGGACAAAGCTTATGACAAAGTGTCTTGAAAATATCTAATACATGTTCTAAGGAAGATGGAATTTGCATAACATTTTATTAATCTGATAAGGGGGTTGATTGCTAATAATTAGTACTCTGTGGTATTAAATGGGCAACCTACAAGATTCTTCCAGTCATCAGAAGCGGCGAAACAAAGAGACCCATTGTCACCAACTTTATTCTTATTATCAGATGAGGTACTTTCAAGGGCCTTGAATTCTTTATTTGATGATAACAGATTTGTTGGATATGCCAAAGTGGTCTTATCCTATGAACCACCTTGCGTATGCTAATGATTAATATTATTTTTACTTCTACTGATACATATTCATTAAGGTGCATCATGCAATTCTAAGAAAGTATGAACAGGTTTTTGGGTAGCTTATCAATAAGGATAAAAACTCCTTTTACATGTATTCAAAGGTGGGTACATATTTAATGCAGAGAGCAGAGGAGATTACTGGTTTTTCAAAAGGACAATTTCCTTTCATATCTTTATGGTGTCCTATTTTTCACTCTAGAAAGAAGAAGGTCTACTACTCAGACCTTATCAAGAAGGTGAAAGGTGATCGCGTTCATGAAAAGGAAAGTTATTATCTTTTGGAGGAAAGGTTGTTTTAATCAGAATTGTGCTTCAAAGCATGCCGATTCATCTTCTCTCAGCACCACCAAAATGTGTGATTAATGAACTTCATAAAATTTTTGCAATTTTTTTCGAGTAATAAGGAAGAAGGTATAAGTAGGCACCGGGCAGCTTGGATTGATGTGTGTCTGCCTACTATGGAAGGGGGTTTGGGTTTCAAATCACTTTTTGATGTTTCTAATGCTTTATTTGCTAAGCCGTGGTGGAGATTCAGAACTTCTTCAACTTTGTGGGAAAACTTTATATGGAACAAATACTGCCAATCTTTTCCAACAGACATTGTTGAACACATTAAATCAGAGATCCAGATAGACATACCATAATGAATTTGGGATAGATCAAGGTAGGTGCCCACAATTATAGGGAAATTCATTGTTAACCGTGCTTGGAACATTCAGAGATACATGGATCAAGAAAACTCTGATTTCAGCCATTTATGGATAAAAGGAGTACCATTTAAGATCTCTTTTTTGCTATAAAGACTTTGGAAGGGTAGAATATCTACTGATGATATCCTAAGGAAGATGAAGATTCCTATAGTGTCAAGATGTTATTGCTACTCTATTCCTCAATAGGAAACTATTCAGCATCTATTTTTAACAGGAAAGTTTGCTAATGGTGTTTGGTAGGTGTTCAAAAATGCAGTTGGCATTCAAATGAACTTGGTGCAGATCCAAATGGTAATCAAGACTTGGTGGAAAATAGATTGTGCAGAAATTTAAGCCTATCCTACAGGTTGTTCCAGCAATGATTACATGACAATTGTGGAAAAGAAGGAACACCACTAAGCATGGAGGAAGTGTAAGTTTTAAAAGAGTAATACATGAGGTTAACTGTAATCTGTATTACTTATCAAAGGTGAGATATCGTTGGCTTAAATGTATACCCTTTGTATGGGATTTGATTACATTTCTAGAAGGGTATAAACCAATACTTTTCACTAAGATAATGTATTGGAATCTCCCTTTTGATGGCTGGTCCAAGTTCAATTCTGATGGGGCTTCTGGAGGCAATCCTAGATCTAGTTCTTATGATTTTGTGTGCGAAATTGTCATGGGGATCTAGTTTATGCTGAGTGTTACTAGTTGGGACATAATGCTAATATGGTGGCTGAGGCAAGGGCTTTAATGGAGGGGTTAATATAATGTGTTGAGAATGACTGTGAGGACCCACAGCTGGGCCTTGGCCATACTGTGAACCCTTGTGCCAGCCCCTTACAACTGGACACCATGACTTGTCATGACATACTCAGGTATTGTAGCAGTGAAATCACAACAGTTCGCTGCGCCCTGCAGAGCTTCGAACCCGTGACCTCAGGCCTTTTGTTCTCCCAAAGGAGACGACTCTCACCAATTGAGCTGTAGCTCAACTGGTAAGAGGCGCTTCCTTCGGGAGGACAAAGGGCCTGAGGTCACGGGTTCGAAGCTCTGCAGGGCGCAGCGAACTGTTGTGATTTCACTGCTACAATACCTGAGTATGTCATGACAAGTCATGGTGTCCAGTTGTAAGGGGCTGGCACAAGGGTTCACAGTATGGCCAAGGCCCAGCTGTGGGTCCTCACAAAAAAGGCGACTTGTGTTTGAGGATCTGCAGGTGTAACCCATGCATGCTGCGGGTTGCCCTCCATGACTTGCTCATGTACACTGCATTATTGTGGCAGTGAAATCACACCAGTTCGCTGCGCCCTGCAGAGCTTCGAACCCGTGACCTCAGGCCCTTTGTCCTCCCGAAGGAAGCGCCTCTTACCAGTTGAGCTGCAGCTCAATTGGTGAGAGTCGTCTCCTTTGGGAGAACAAAAGGCCTGAGGTCACGGGTTCGAAGCTCTGCAGGGCGCAGCGAACTGTTGTGATTTCACTGCTACAATAATGCAGTGTACATGAGCAAGTCATGGAGGGCAACCCGCAGCGACAACTTTAACAGTGATTTCCTAGCATATTTCTTCAACTATAAACTCAATTAGATGAAATAAAGCTTCCGGCACAAAATTTTTACCTGAAAGAGAACGATCTGGATTTTTGAGTTTTACTCCTTGGCCATGGATACACTGCACTGGTGAGAGATTATGGTGCGATAATAAGGGATTTCATATCGGAGATCCAGACCTGTATCTAAGGTGAAGTCACGGTGCGCAGCGATGTCGCCGTCACCGGAGCTTACTTTCCTATTTGAGGTCTAGGGTTGAGAATATGTAGGACCTGTGTCTATTTGTATTTGTTTTTGCCTTTTTGCTTTTGTTTATTATTATTGATAAAGTATCCTCCACTAAGTTTAACTTAGTGGTTTCAAATTAAAAAAAAAAAAAAGATTCACCAATATACACAATGCAGTCAAGATGGGAAAAAACAAATTTGACAAATATTACTAGAAACAACAGCAAATGCACAGCAACAACTACAATCTCAACATTTTAACTGCCACAAGAGTTATGATACAAATTTGAAAGAAAGAACAGGTGAAATAACAAAAACATCAGTAAAATTGACAAAAGTACCGGACGGGCATCACTTCAATTTGCAAACCGGGCCTTGCGATCTTTCAGCTGATTTCTCAGGAACGACAATGGGAGAACTCACATTCAAACTCGATCTTATGGTGCTTTAAGCTCAATTTTGTTCACAATTCTCAGCAGCGACATGATTGAGGGCCGTCTTCGAACTCCAGTTCATACTTTTTACTTTCCCAATTAGGGTTTTTTAATTTAGGCATTTTCTTTTCCTTTCTACAATAGGTCGTTGCTTCTTTATTTTGCTAATACAGATTTTCCTTTTAATAAATAAACAAATATCCCAAGAGGTCAGGTTTAAAAAAAAAACAAATGATATTCTTCTTTCTGTAACTTCTGAAATGTTAGTTTATTAACTAGCGGCTACCACAAATAGACAATCTAAGAAACTTTCATTTACATTTTGTGCCTACAAAATAACATATTACCTTAGATTTAAAAGAAAGCACAGGCAAAATAATAAAAACATCAGAGAAATCGACGAAAGTACCGGACGGACATTGCTTCAATTGGCAGACCGGGCCTCTCGATCTTTCAGCTGATTTCGCAAGAACAACAACGGGAGAAGTCATATTCAGACTCAATCTTAAACTGCATCAAACCCAATTTTGTTTACAATTCTCAACAGCGACAAGATTGAGGGCCATCTTCGAGCTCCAACTCACACTTTTTACTTTCCTAATTAGGGTTTTTTATTTTAGGCATTTTCTTTTGCTTTCTAGAATTGGTCGTTGTTTCTTTATTTTGCTTGACAAACTTTACTTTCAATAAATAATAAATAGCCCTAGTGGCCGGGTTTTAAATAAAATGAGTGATATTATTCTTTCTATAACCTCTGGAATGTAAGTTTATTAACTAGCAACACTACCACAAATTGAAAATCTAAGTAAAAAAATAACATTTTGTGTCTACACTAGAATAGTTTACCTTAGATTTAACCATGATAAATTGATATAATTTTTTGTAGAAGCAGGTAGAAATCTGACCTTTAAGAATTTGTTCAAAGAGACCCCCGATCTATCAATGGAAAGATGTTGGCGACCCACGACAAGCTTTTCAGCGGAACATTCTTGACTGAAGTCTCAACCTTTTTTCTATAATTTGAATGAAAGAGGAAAATGTCATGACATTTATATCGGGATTTCCTAACCTAATTCATTGGCGGATGAATGATAAAATTCGAGTCCCGGCCCATGATAAAATGTGGATAAATATTTTCCTTTTTTAAAACCATCCAAACCAGCATAATGTGAGGGCATAAAAACATTTTTGGTTCCTTAGTTATTGATAAATTCTTGTTTTAGTCATTGTGATATACGACTCAACATATTTAACTTTCAACTAGATTCACGGCACGTGCATTGCACGTGTTTGTCAAGTCATCTAGTAGATGTTTTAGGTATCCCTAAAGAGTTTTAGTCTTCTGTAACTGTGAATTTGTCTTCCAACAAGTAATGTTTTGGTTCAAACAATTAAAAGATGTAATGGTGAACTAAAAAAAAACACCACTTAATTGGGAATCAAGAACACCTAATCTATTAGAATCCTCAAGAGGGTTGTAACCTTACTTATAAATCCTAGGACCAAGTGTTGAAATTCAACAAAGAGTTTTCAAGCACTCACAAGAGGCAGAATTCATCATATGTCAAAAACTAGTTATGAAACCCTAATATTCTACTATTTATACTAAGGGCTAAAAGTAGTAAAGAAAGACCCAATTGCCCTTCATTAATGTTACAAGCAAATTCAAATGGTAGAACGCTTAATGTATTAAATATATTCAAGTCGTCCATATTGGAGCCTTCCAAATGTTCCATCTTCATTCATAAAGCTTGCAATGTGTGAAGGTCCTTAGCTTGACTCCTTGTGAAATGCCTCCTTGTGAAATGCCTCCTTGAAGTAGTGTCACTTTGATCTACACCATATATTGAATTGATCAGAGCAAATTGATTTTTAGAAATTATTTGCTCTAAATTATAATGTTCGGCTCAATAGATGATGAGTTGAATAATCATATTGGGATTTCCAAACATTCTTTGGTGGCTTCACCGCACTGTTACCACCTAATTCAACAAAACATGTTTATGAAATTTCTTTGCCCTTACATAGATTCAATTATGATGTGCGATAGTAAAATCTTATGAATTCTTGATACGCAAGCCTTAAAACCAAGAATAGTGGTATGAATCCAATAAAATGATACTTTATATACATGTAAAATATTTAAAACTAACCAGTTCAAGAGGAATAGATTTTAGGTCGTGGGAGAGGTAGGACATGCTAAAGAGATTTTATTAAGAAAAAATTTGAGTCTTCACGCAAGTAAAATAGGTAGTTTATATAGAGTCTTAATTGATTTAAAGTCCTAAATATTATGATACAATATCGGGAAAGATTTTATCAGTAAAATTCTAGCTATTTTAGTTGATTTTGATATATTAAAAAATAATGTAATAAATATATTGTAGATTTTTAAGTCCTATTATATCAGGAAAATGATTAAATGACAATTTAATCTATTGTGAAATCTACTTTTAAAGGGTAAAATAGTTGAATGACATTTAGTTAAGGTGCTTTGTGCTTTTAAATATACTAGTTCTCGAACACGTGTGTTGCACGTGTTATCCATGCTTATTAGTACATAATATATGCTTCATATGATATTTGCAATAATATTACAATAAGTGTGTGATGAGTTGCAATAAATTCAAAAGGGTAATGAATGATGAGCTTATACAATCACTAGATATCTATAGTTATTGCAAAATACAATCTTATCAAAAATTGCTATCGGATGGATTTGTAGGTTCATCAGAGTTTTAACACATTTTCTAAACTAGCTAGCGCAGGTTGGAAGATACTAAACTTGAATAAACAGCAAATTATCTTAGGGTCATAATTCCAAAGACTAGCAGACTCAATGGAGTACAAGTGTCATGTTGTAACTTAACTATTGACTATTCTTCAATGTGTGGCATTAGCTTCAGCTCATTCTGTTGAAGGAAAGGCAGACAATAAGCCCAAACCCCTAGGAGAATCACTTTTGTCAATTTTACCCACTAGACTTTTCTCTTATTCCCTCTCCACTCACTAACTGTTAGTAATAATTGATAAGCAGCATTTACTGCATTTTTAAAGGTCTTAGATTTTTGGTCACTAGGATTTGGGGTCCTAGCTGACTACCTAATCAGCGCGATTAAAGCTCCAGCAGCCGAATCGACAGTAGTGAAGAAGGCAGAATCCTGAATCCCCTAGATTTATCCAGTGGGTTGTTTGTCGATATTTCCTATTTGGTTCCTGAAGGTGTTTGGCTGTAAAGAACGGATTTAATTACTAATAAAATAAAAACCACTAAGCTCCGCTTATTGGTTTCTTAAAAAATAGAAACGTTTCTGTAGCAATTTTGTTTTTCATTACTTCGATCACTACTATAGTTTTGTAGTTGTACATAGTCAAGAAATTGTAGAACCTTTTCTTATGCAGTTTTTTTTACTATATCAAATATTTAGTGTAGTAGTTCTTTTGTTTATGATATTTCAACAACACATAGTTTAAATGTGAATATAAGCAATATCGTGTATGGTTACAAATACTTCACGTCTTAAAGTTTGTTCCTTAACTTTAAAAAATTGTAGCCGCTACCTTTTAACAGCTGCATATATACATAACAAAGACTTGTTGTCGAATGAATGTAGTATCTTGTAAAAGTTATACAAAAGTTTGATTGGTATAGATAGTAAATTAATTTTATAAAACATTATTTGCTCAAATTATAATTTTCGGCACGTGCGTTGCACGTGCGTTACTCAAGAGATGATGAATTGAGTATTAATATTGGGATTTAAAAAAAAAATTTTGGCATCATCCCCTCACTGTTACCATCTAATTCAACAAAACATGTTTATGAATTTTCTTGTACTTGCATTGAATAAAGCATGATGTTCGGTAATAAATTCTTATGAATTCTTGATAAGCAAGCCATAAAATCAAGAATAGTGATATGAATGCAAAAAATAATACTTTATATTCAGGTAATTTTTTTAAAAAACTAACAGGTTCAAGAGGACAAGATTTTAGGTTGCTAATAATACTTTATATTCTGGTAATTTTTTTTTAAAACTAACAGGTTCAAGAGGACAAGATTTTAGGTCGCTGGAGAGGGAGGACATGCTGAGGCATGGGCTTTAATGGAGGGGTTAATGTACTGTGTTGAGAATCTTTTACGCCCCCACCTAAAAAAAAATTATGGAGATAGACTCTTTAATGATGAAGAATGTGGTGGTAGGGGTATGGGAATGTTCACGGTGTATTATTACAGAGGTGGACAAAATAAAGAAGTTAAAGGCTGGTCTCAATGTGATAATACTCCATGTTTACAGAGAAGGAAACTCATTGGCTGATCTCTTAACTAATTTTTTATTTTGCAGGTACTTTAAGGTTTATTTCATTTGTTGATCTACCTAGTGCAGGGAGAAGGATATGGACAACCTGCAAATTCCCAACATTAGGATTAGAAATGCAAAGAACACATCCGGAATGGATATACTTACTTGATTACAACCCAATTATTAACAGAATTTCTAATGGTGGTATTAGCCTTATGTCTCATTCCATTGAAATTTTGTCAATAAAAGAGAAGTAAAGTGGTAAGTAGTATCAGGACCATCAGCTTTTGTGATACTATAATCTTCTTTCTAGCCTGAGGGTTACTGGACTCACTAGTAACTCCAAGGTAAGGTTGATGAAAGTATGATTTGACAAATTTGAGTTGTAGATGATGATTTCAACATGTAAGAAATGAAAGACAAATTTGAGTTGTAGATGATGATTTCAACAGGTAAGAAATCAAAATAATAGGAAATATCAGCTACACAAATCACAATCAACAGAGATGCTTCATTCTGCAGTGCAAAGAAGAATAGTTGCTTAATTTTATAACTCAATTAGTAGCATATTTTCTAATGGCGGTATTAGTCCTTTGGGATCATTCCATTGAAAATTTGCCGATAAAAAGGAAGTAAAGATTGAAGTAAGATTTGAGCTATTGTTTAAGATGTACTAGATTAAGCAGTATATCAAGCTTATAAATCAGATGGTAATTTCAACATGGAAGAAAGGACAACAGAGGGTCTCAGCTCAACAAATGGCAAGTTATGCAGATACCCTCAATCCACAAACAAAACTATCAAATCGGGGAGCTCTACAGTGATTTCCTGGCATATTTCTTCAACTATAAACTTAATTAGATGACATAAAGCTTCTGGCATAAAACTTTTACCTGAAAGAGAACGATCTGGATTTTTTGAGTTTTACCCCTTGGCAATGGATACACTATACCGGTGAGAGATTGCGGTGCGATAATAAGTGTGTTCATATTGGAGATCCAGACCTGTATCTAAGGTGAAGTCACGGCATGTAGCAATGTCGTCGTCGCCAGAGCTTACTTTCCTATTTGAGGTCTAGTGTTGAGAATATGTCTGGTCTATGTCTATTTGAATTTTATTTTGCCTTTTTATTTTTTATTTTCTTTGGTTATTATTTTGCTTTATTATTGTTAATGAAATATCCTCCACTAAGTTTAACTTGGTGGTTTCCACAAAAAAAAAAAAAAGATTTAACAACATAGACAACGAAGTCAAGATGGGAAAAAGCAAATCTGCCAAATACTACAGGACACAACAGCAAATGCACAACAACTACAATCTCAACATTACAACCGCCACAAGAGTTATGATACAAGTTTGAAAGAAAGAACAGTTAAAATTAAAAAAACATCCATAAAATCGACAAAAGTTCCGGATGGGCATCACTTCAATTTGCAAATCTGGCCTCGCGATCTTTCAGCTGATTTCGTAAGAACGACAATGGGGGAACTCACATTCAAACTCGATCTTAAGTTGCGTCAAGCTCAATTTTGTTCACAATTCTCAGCAGCGACAAGATTGAAGGCCATCTTTGAACTTCAGTTCATACTTTTAACTTTCCTAATTAGGATTTTTTATTTTTAGGCGTTTTCTTTTCCTTTCTAGAATGGGTCGTTGTTAATTTATTTTTCTTATACAAACTTTCCTCTTAATAAATAAACAAATATCCCTAGTGGCCGGGTATTAAAAAAAATTGAAAGATATTCTTCTTTCTGTAACTTCTGAAATATAAGTTTATTAACTACCATCTACCACATATTGACAATTTAAGAAAATTTCATTTACATGTTGTGCCTACACTAGAAAAGATTACCTTAGATTTGAAAGAAAACATAGGCAAAATAATAAAACCATCGGAGAAATTGACGAAAGTATTGGACGAACATCGCTTCAATTTGTAGATCGGCCTCTCTATCTTTCAGTTGATTTTTCAAGAACTCACATTTTAACTCAAACTTAAGCTGCATCAAGCTTAATTCTGTTCACAATTCTCAGCAGCGACAAGATTGAGGGCCATCTTCGAGCTCCGACTCACACTCTTTTTTTTTTTTTTTTCCCCACCCATTTAGGAGGATTTATAGTGTTTCCACACTTCCCCTCCAGTGTGACTCGAACCCAGGACCTATCAGTCGTAGGTGGAGGTGCTTAACCAAGGAGCTCCGACTCACACTCTTTGCTTTCCTAATTAGGGTTTTTTTTTAGGCATTTTCTTTTGCTTGCTAGAATAGGTCATTGTTTCTTTATTTTGCTTGTACAGACTTTCCTTTCAATAAATAATAAACAACCCTAGTGACTGGGTTTTAAATAAAACGAATGATCTTATTCTTTCTATAACCTGTTAAATGTAAGTTTATTAACTGGCAACACTACCGCAAATTGACTATCTAAGAAAAAAAATTACATTTTGTGTCTACATTATAACAGTTTACCTTGGATTTAACCATGATAAATTCATGTAATTTTTTGCAGAAGCAGGTAATAACCTAACCTTTAAGAATTTTTCCAAGGAGACCCCGATCTATCAGTGGATAGATGTTGGCGGCCCATGACAAGCTTTTCAGCGGAACATTCTTGACGGAAGTCTTAATTGTTTTTCTATAATTTGAATGAAAGAGGAAAATGTCAAGGCATTTATATTGAGATTTCCTAATCTAATTCATTGGTGGATGAATGATAAAATTCAGGTCCCGATCCATGGCAAAATGTGGATAAATATTTTTCTTTCTTAAAACCATCCAAACCAGCATAATGTGAGGGTATAACAACATTGTTGGTTCCTTAGTTATTGATAAATTCTCTTTTTGGTCATTGTGATATACGACTCAACATATTTAACCATCCACTAGATTCTCAGCACGTGTGTTGCACGTGTATGTCAAGTCATCTAGTATATGATTTTGTATTCCTAAAGAATTTTAGTCTTCTGTAACTGTGAATTAGTCTTCCAACAAGTAATGTTTTGATTCAAGAGATTTAAAGATGTAATCGTGAACTAACAAAACACCACTTAATTGGGAATTGAGAGCACCTAATCGATTAGAATCATCAAGAAGGTCGTAACCTTACTTGTAAATCCTCTGACAAAATGTTGAAATTCAAAAAAGAGTTTTCAAGCTCTCACAAGAGGCACAATTAATCATATGTCAAAAACTAGTTATGAAACCCTAATATTCTACTATTTATACTAAGGGCTAAAAATAGTAAAGAAAAAGCCAATTGCCTTTCATTAAAGTTACAAACAAATAAAAATGGTAGGAGGCTTAATTTATTAAATATCTTTAAGTCGTCCATATTGGAGCTTTCCAAAGGTTCCATCTTCATTCATAAAGCTTGCAATGTGTGAAGGTCCTTAGCTTGACTCCTTGTGAAATGCGACCTTGAAGTAGTGTCACTTTGATCTACACCACCTATTGAATTGATCAGAGTAAATTGATTTTTAGAAATTATTTGCTCTAAAGTAATATTTTTGGCTCAATAGATGATGAATTGAGTAATAATATTGGGATTTACAAACATTCTTTGGCGGCTTCACCGCACTGTTACCACCTAATTCAACAAAACATATTTATGAAATTTCTTTGCACTTACATTGAATCAATCATTATGTGCGATAATAAAATCTTATGAATTCTTGATAAGCAAGCCTTAAAACCAAGAATAGTGGTATGAATCCAATAAAATAATACTTTATATACATGGAATTTTTTTAAAGCTAACCAATTCAAGAGGAATAGACTTTAGGTCGTGGGAGAGGGACGACATGCTGAAGAGCTTTTATGAAGAAAAAAATTGAGTCTTCGCACAAGTAAAATAGGTAGTTTATACAGAGTCTTAATTGATTTAAAGTCCTAAATATTATGACACAATATCAGGAAAGATTTTATAAGTAAAATCTTAGATATTTTAGTAGATTTCGATATATAAAAAAATAATGTAATAAATATATTGTAGATTTTTAAGGTATATTATATTAGGAAAATGATTAAATGACAATTTAGTCTATTGTGAAATCTATTTTTAAAGAGTAAAATAGTTGAACGACATTAATTTAAGGTGCTACGTGCTTTTAAATATACTAGTTCTCGAACACGTGTGTTGCACGTGTTATACATGCTTATTAGTATATATGCTTCTTAAGATATTATCAATAATATTACAATAAGTGTGTGATGAGTTGCACAAAATTCAAAAGGGTAATGAATGACGAGCTTATACAATTGCTAGATATTTATAATTATTTCAAAACACAATCTTATCAAAAATTGCTATCAGATAGAGTTGCAGGTACATCTGAATTTAACAAATTTTCTTAACTGCCTAGTGCAAGTAGCTAGGAAGATACTCAACTTAAATAAACAACAAATTCCTAATCTTAGGGTCATATTCGAAAAGACTAGCAGACCCAATGGAGTACAAGTGTCATGTTGTAACTTAACTATTGACTATTCTTCAATGTGTGGTATTAGCTTCGGCTCATTCGGCTGGAAAAAAGCATACAATAAGGCCAAACCCCTAGGAGAATCACTTTTGTCAATTTTACCCACTAGACTTTTCCCTTATTCCCTCTCCACTTACTCAATGTTAGCAGTAATTGAGAAGTAGCATTCACTGCATTTTTAAAGGTCTTAGCTCTTTGGTCACTAGAATTTTGGATCCTAGCTGATTACCTAATCAGCTGGATTAAAGCTCCAGCAACTGAATCGACAGTAGTGAAGCAGGCAAAATCCGGAATCCCTTTAGATCTAGCTTGATTTATCTAGTGGGTTGTTTGTTGATATTTTTTATTTGGTTCCAAAAGGTGATTGGTTGTAAAGAACCGATTTAATTACAAATAAAATAAAAGACACTGAGCTCCGCTGCTTGGTTGCTTAAAAAATAGAAATGTTTCAATAGCAATTTTGTTTTTCATTACTTCGGTCACTACTATAGTTTTGTAGTTGTACATAGTCAAGAAATTGTATAACCTTTTCTTATGCAGTTCTTTTAATATATCAAATATTTAGTGTAATAGTTTTCTTGTTTATGATATTTCAACAACACATAGTTTAAATGTGAATATAAGCAATATCGTCTATGATTACAAATATTTCACGTCTTAAAATTTGTTCCTTGACTTTAAAAAATTGTAGCCGCTACCTTTTAACAGCTGCATACATAGCAACAACCTGTTGTCGAATGAATGTAGTATTATGTAGAAGTTGTACAAAAGTTTGATTAACATATGTCTTCATTAGAATAACTAGTAGATCATTGTCAAATTCATCGTGTACACAAACAAAAGCATAGTAGTTATTTTTATAGAGATACTTAATAATTGTTGGCACAAGAAAATTATTCTTAGGTATATAAATCATAATTATATTGTATGTATAGGACCCTTTGTTCTATTCAAACATATGAGTCCTTTCATCTATGAATTTAACATATAATATTAGATGAATTATATATAAAAACATATACTCCCTCTGTTTGAATTTGTTTGAACCTATTTCCTTTTTAGTCCGTGCCAAAATGAATGACCTCTTTCCTAATTTGAAAACAAATTCACTTTATGAATGATTTACAACCATACAAATTTTCAAGGCTTATTTTGAACCACAAGTTTCAAAAGTCTTCCCTCTTTTTTAAATGTCGTGCTCAGTCAAATGGGTTCATATAAATTGAAACAGAGGGAGCATTAAATATAACACGATAATTAATCAACATCAATGTATTTTGTGTTAGCATGCAACACCGGATTAGATTGTTGGGACACTATCCTACGTTTGATGTGGAGTAACTGTAGGGGTTTGTGAAATTGGTATAGCTAGTAAATTGATTTTATAAAAAAATATTTTCTCAAACTATAATTTTTGGCACGTGTGTTACTCAAGAGATGATGAATTGAGTATTAATATTGGGATTTACAAACATTCTTTGGCGGCTTCCCCGCATTGTTACCACCTAATTCAACAAAACATGTTTATGAAATTTCTTTGTACTTAGATTGAATGAAGCATGATGTTCGGTAACAAAATCTTGTGAATTCTTGATAAGCAAGCCATAAAATCAAGAATAGTGGTATGAATGCAACAAAATAATACTTTATATTCTGGTAAAATGGTTTAAAACTAACCACTCAAGAGGACAAGATTTTAGGTCCCCAGAGAGAGAGGACATGCTGAGGCAAGGGCTTTAATGGAGGGGGTTAATGTACTGTGTTGAGAATGACCTTTACCCCATTATTATGGAAACAAACTCTTTAATGATGAAGAATGTTGTGAAGGGGTATGGGAATGTTCATGGAGTATTATTACTGAGGTGGACAAAATATACAAGTTAAAGGTTGGTTTAATGTGATAATACTCCAGGTTTACAGAGAAGGAAACTCATTGACTGATTTTTTTAACTAACCTAGCTTTTGATTTTGCAGGTACTTCAAGGTTTATTTCATTTGTTGATCTATCTAGTGCAGGGAGAAGGATTCTAATATGGACAAGCAGAAAATTCCCAACATTAGGATTAGAAATGCAAAAACACATCAGGAATGGATATACTTACTTTACTTTACAACCCAATTATTAACGGAATTTCTAATGGTGGTATTAGCCTTATGGCTCATTCCATTGAAATTTTGTCATTAAAAGGGAAGTAAAGTAGTAAGTAGTATCAGGACAATACTGCATCAGCTCTTATGATGCTATAATCTTCTTTCTAGCCCGAGGGTTACTGGACTCACTAGTAACTCTAAGGTAAGGTTGATGAGAGTATCATGTGACAAATTTGAGTTGTAGATGATGATTTCAACATGTAGAAATTAAGATAACAGGAAATATCAGCAACACAAATCACAACCAACAGAGATGCTTCATTCAGCAATGCAAAGAAGAATAGTTGCTTAATTTTATAACTCAATTAGTATAAGATTTTCTAATGGTGGTGTTCATTCCATTGAATATTTGCCAACAAAAAGGAAGTAAAGATTGAAGTAGGATTTGAGCTATTGTTTAAGATGTACTAGATTAAGCAGTATATCATGCTTATAAATCAGATGCATGGAAGAAAGGACAATAGAGGGTCTCAGCTCAACAAATGACAAGTTATGTGGATACCCCCAATCTACAAACAGAACTATCAAATTGGGAAGCTCTACAGTGATTTCCTGGCATACTTCTTCAGCTATTAACTCAATTAGATGAAATAAAGCTTCTGGCACAAAACTTTTAGCTGAAAGACGATCTGGATTTTTTGAGTTTTACTCCTTGGCCATGGATACACTACACCGTTGAGAGATTATGGTGCGATAATAAGTGTGTTCATGTCGGAGATCCAGACCTGTATTTGAGGTAAAGTCATGGCGTGCAGTGATGCCACCGTCGCCGGAGATTACTTTCCTATTTGAGGTCCAGGGTTGAGAATATGTCGGGTATGTGTCTATTTGAATTTGTTTATGCATTTTTGCTTTTGCTATTTTCTTTTGTTTATTATTTTGCTTTATTATTATTAATAAAAGGGATAAAACACTATTACCCTCCTGAACGTTGGCCGCAGTTGCTACGACACACCTTCCCTTTGTAAGGTCCTATTACCCCCTTGAACTTTTTTGAAAACGGAATAGTTACAACCCTAAAACTGGATATCTACTCTCTTATGGGAGAATGACGTACACTCTCCTTGCTAGTGTATATTTATTTGTTTTCTATTTTTTAAAATTCTTTTCGCTTACGTGGCAATTTTTAAAAAAATTGAAAAACTTATTTTTCTTTAATAAAAATGAAAATGGATATTTAAAAATAAAATCTGAAAATTTTATTTTTTGAAAACCCCTTTTTTTAAAAATAAAAATAAAAATAAAAAAATGGATTTTAAAATTAAAAAAAATGGAAAAAATGGATTTTTTTTTAAACATGGAAAACTGGATTTTTTTTAAAAAAAATTTTAAAAATCTAGATTTTCATTATTTCATTTTTTTAGGAAACTTTATTTTTCAAATAAAATATGGATTATTTTTAAAAAAATATGGAAAAAGTGTTTTTTCTTGTTAAAATGTGATAAAACTGAATTTTTATAAAAATTTGGAAAAACTAATAATTTTTTTAAAATGTGGAAAAACCCATTTTTTTAAAACTAAATCTGAAACTAGATTTTTTCATATATAGAAAAAAATAATCAGTTTAGAAAAAAACTCTAAACTTTAATGATAATTGATTAGGTGTAATTAAATTTAAAGTATTAAAAAATGACATGTGTGCTTCTCACTCTCCCAAAGAGAGTGAAATGCACTCTCCTTGCCACGTCAGCGCTTAGGGTGGTCATTATGCTGTTTTTAAAAAGTTTTGGGAGGGGGGAGGGTTAATAGGACCCCTGAAAAGGTAAAGTGTGTAACAACTTTGGCCAAAGTTCAGGGGGGTAAAGTGTTGTATCCCTTTATTTAATATCCTCCACTAAGTTAAACTTAATGGTTTAAAAAAAAAAAAAGATTTAACAACATACGCAACAAAGTCAAGATGCGAAAAAGCAAATCTGACAAATACTACAGGACACAACAACAAATGCACAACAACAACTACCATCTCAACATTACAACTGGCAGAAGAGTTATGATACAAGTTTGAAAGAAAGAACAGGTAAAAAAATAAAAAAGTCAGTGAAACAGATGAAAGTACCGGACGAACAACACTTCAATTTGCAATTCGAGCTTTGCGATCTTTCAGCTTATTTTGCAAGAACGACAACGGGAGAACTCACATTCAAACTCAATCTTAAGCTGCATCAAGCTCAATTTTGTTCACAATTCTCAGCAGCAACAAGATTGAGGGCCATCTTCGAGCTCCAACTCACACTTTTTACTTTCCTAATTAGGGTTTTTTATTTTAGGCATTTTCTTTTGCTTTCTAGAATAGGTCATTGTTTCTTTATTTTGCTTAAACAGACTTTCCTTTCAATAAATAATAAATAGCCCTAGTGGCCTGGTTTTAAATAAAGCGAATGATCTTATTCTTTTTGTAACCTCTGACATGTAAGTTTATTAACTAGCAGCACTACCACAAATTGACTATCTAAGGAAAAAAAATTGCATTTTGTATCTACTCTAGAACAGTTTACCTTAGATTTAAGCATGATAAATTGATGTAATTTTTCGTAGAAGCAGGTAGTGACCTAACCTTTAAGAATTTGTCCAAGGAGACCCCCGATCTATCAATGGAAAGATGTTGGCGGCCCACGACTAGCTTTTCAGCGAACAGTCTTGACGGAAGTCTCAATTGTTTTTCTATAATTTCAATGAAAGGGGAAATTGCCAAGGTGCTTATATCAAGATTTCCTAACCTAATTCATTGGCAGATGA
The DNA here is from genome assembly GCF_019175385.1 of Lycium barbarum. Lineage (NCBI taxonomy): Eukaryota > Viridiplantae > Streptophyta > Magnoliopsida > Solanales > Solanaceae > Lycium > Lycium barbarum. The sequence goes on along the minus strand of NC_083344.1, from coordinate 113,141,634 downwards.
AAGATAAAATTTAGGTCCAGGTCCATGACAAAATGTGGATAAATATTTTATTTTTGAAAACCATCCAAACCAGCATAATGTGAGGGCATAACAACAATGTTGGTTCCTTAGTTATTGATAAATTCTCCTTTTGGTCATTGTGATATATGACTCAACATACGTAACCTTTCACTAGATTCTCAGCACGTGTACGTCAAATCATCTAGTATTTGATTTTATATTCCTAAAGAATTTTAGTCTTCTGTAACTGTGAATTAATCTTCCAATAAGTAATGTTTTGATTCAAACAATTAAAAGATGTAATGGTGAACTAACAAAAACACCACTTAATTGGGAATTAAGAGCACCTAATCTATTCGAATCCTCAAGAAGGTTGTAACCTTACTTGTAAATCCTAGGACAAAATGTTGAAATTAAAAAAAAGAAAAAAAGAAAAGAGTTTTTAAGATCTCACAAGAGGCACAATTCATCATATGTCAAAAACTAGTTATGAAACCCTAATATTCTACTATTTATACTAAGGGTTAAAAGTAGTAAAGAAAGACCTAACTGCCCTTCATTAAAGTTACAAGCAAATCAAAATGGTAGAACGCTTAATTTATTAAATATCTTTAAGTTGCCCATAGTGGAGCCTTGCAAAGGTTCCATCTTCATCCATAAAACTTGCAATGTGTGAAGGTCCTTAGCCTTTCTCCATGTGAAATGCCTCCTTAAAGTAGTGTCACTTTGATCTACATCATCGATCTGTGGAATTGATCACAGAGTAAATTTATTTTGTAGAAATTATTTGCCCTAAATTATAATTTTCGGCACGCGCATTGCACATACGTTACTCAATAGATGATGAATTGAGTAATAATATTGGGATTTACAAACACTGTTGGCGGCTTCACTGCACTGTTACCACCTAATTCAACAAAATATGTTTATGAAGTTTCTTTGCGCTTACATTGAATCAATCAATTATTATATGATGTAACAAAATCTTATGAATTCGTGATAAGCAAGCCATAAAATCAAGAATAGTGGTATGAATCCAACAAAATAATACTTTATATGCTGGTATATTTCTTAAAACTAATCAGTTCAAGAGGAAAAGATTTTAAGTTGTTGGAGAGGGAGGACATGCTCAAGAGCTTTTACGAAAGAAAAAAAAAATTTGAGTCTTCGCGCAAGTAAAATAGGTTGTTTGTAGAAGAGTCTTAATTGATTTTAAGTCCTAAATATTAGAACACAATTTCTTGAAAGATTTATAAGTAAATTTTAGATTTTTTGTAGATTTCAATGTCCTGAATATACTCCCAGATATTTATGATGAAATGAAGGACATGAACACCAAATAACCTATTAGAGGCTCGGAGATGTATCTGAAAAATCATGGAATACTCAATATCATTAAGCTCAGCACAAGATCAGACAAAGAGACAAGAAGAAGGAGCAAATCACATGCAACTTACCTGTACAGAGATCAGAGATTGAAGGGGTGGAGCTTGCGATGCTCTGGAGAGTTCGAGAAAGGAATAGGTCAAATGAGAGCTTTTTTACTTTTTACACTTTTCTTTTCCGTTTTATTTTTCGGATTCTCAAGTCGTTTTGGATTTTGTTTTTAATTTATATATAAAATGGCCTTTTAAAGCCTGACATTTAATTTAAGAAAAGATGTCCTAAGTATAAAGAAATAATGTAACAAATATATTATAGATATTAAATTCCTATATATTAGGAAGATGGTTAAATGACAACTTAGTCTATTGTGAAATCTATATATATTTAAAGGATAGAAAAGTCAAGCAACATTAAGTTAAGGTGCTTCGTGCTTTTAATTATATTAGTGTTGGGCATGTCCTTTCTTGATTTGTATAGATTCATTTGAACGATATATATACATTATCTGAAGACACTCGTGCTATGAGTATAGAAAACATAACTCGAAATTACAAACTCTTTTATATTATTTCAAGAAAAAGATAATTTTGCGATCAAAAGTCACTTTAAAAGTTAAATTATCCCATTAGAAGTGGTTCCCCTCACATCCTAGGCACAACGACGCAATTATCAGGGGCGCGCTTTGTTGACACCCAATTTTGTCCCGCCTCTCCTCCGAAATACATATTTGCGCTTCTAATATTTCAAAAATAAAAATAATAATAATAATAATATATATTATGTTTACTATAGTTATTAGTCTCTTATCAATAACGGCGTTTTATTATTCTGTTACAACTATTATTATCATCATTACTATTATTATTATTATTATTATTATTATTATTATTATTATTATTATTATTATTATTATCATCTTTATTACTATCAATTATTATCATTGTTCTTATTATTATTTTTGTTATTAATTATCAATATTTGTTATGTACTATTATTATTTTTTCATCACCATTATCATCAGCATTATCATTATTACCATTGTCATTATTGTTATTATTATTAGCAGTATTACTACCACTATTTACTTGCTGCTATTATTTAGTATTATCGGAATTTGCATTTCTCAACGTTCTATCAACTTCCGCATGCACATCGCATTTATTTCGCACATTTAAATGATAGCGTTTGTTTGTTATTAAATATTATTGCACGGTCATTGCAACATCATATAATTTTATTATCCGGATCTTTTATAGTTACATATTTCCGTATTAGGTGATATTCTGGCACCTTTAGTGCATCGCTAATCAAAATGGGTCTCTTATTCAAATTTAGAAGTCAAACTATTTCTTGCACTCAGTCCGTATTTCCACTTACCGGACCCCAAATCAAAGTCCAATTGACTCCTAAATATTTTTTGGGCTGGCCCATATTTTTTATCTCAATTTTTAGATCAGTCCATGTTTTAATTCACTAGTCCATCCTTTTAATACCCAGTCTAAAATTTGACCCGGTCCACTGATCCATTTTCAGCCAAATAAGCCCCTTCATTCCTTTCACTCCACATCGCCGCCTCCATCCCTTTCCCTCTCTTTTCCCCTCATCTCCTCCGCCGCGCTCCCACTTCCCCCTTTTCCTCCTTCTTCTCCGCCTCCCCATTCACCATTGTCCCCCACTCTTCTCTCTCTCCCGCTCCTCCTTCCCTTTTTCAAGCACAAAATGAAAAAAACAAAAGCAAACAAAAACCTATAAAAGGAGGAGAATCAGAGTTGAAAAAAAGGGGGACGACAGGAGGAGAAAACAAACAGAAACGGACCAAAAATCCTCTGAAAAAAGAAGAACGAAATCGATTTGTTTGATTTCCAGTCGATTCAGAAACCCCTTTCACTTGAAAAAAAAAATCGAAGCTTTTCAGTCGAAAAATCCCTAAAAAAAAATGAGTTCCATTTAGCAGTGTTTAATCTCTCTTAATCCCTCCAAAAAATAATTTTTTTTTTTTTGTTCTCTTCTCTTGGTTTTGTTTGATCCGAGTGCATGCGAGTTCTATTTTGGCGGTGTCCGAGCGTAGATCTGAGGCTTCGCACTTTGTTCGCTGCCTCCAAAAAAAGGTAATCTTCATTCCCTTTTATTTATTTTTCTTGTTTTATTTTTTTTTGTGTGTGTTCCAATTCCTGTTTGTGATTTAGTTCCATGTTTAATGTAGCTAGTTAGTGTTAGCCTAGAGTTTTATGTTAGTTGTTTAATTGTCTGTTTCTGGTTTGGTTTCCTGTTTAATGTAACTGAATATGGCTTAAAATTAGTCTCAAATTTGGGAATAGGTTGATTCCTCTCTTTGTTGTATTCTGAGTTGTTTTGAAATAGTATCAATATTAGTATGTAATACCCTGTCCTCTTTTATTATTTTTCTGTATATTTTTTGTAGCTTTTTTTGTTTCTGCATTGTTTGGCTTTCTTATTGTTTTGTTATGGTATTTAAGTGTTGTTCCTTGTCTAGATAGTCGTATACTGTTAGTTATAGCACTCAAATTCTTGTTTCCTGTTTAGTTAATACTATCAACATAGTGTTTGATTTCCTTTCCTTGTTTAGCTAGTCTTACCCTATTAGTTGTGGTATGTGATGCTTGTTTAGTTCAATATGTTAGTTATGGTATTTAACTTCTTGTTTCATGTTTAAGCTTGGCTACTATCATGTTTTGTTTTCCTTTCCTGGTTTAATTTAATTCTATCCTGTATTTATAACATCTGATCTTATGTTCCTTGTTTGATCAGCTTTGTCCTATTCAGTGAAAAAAAATGTGTTTGATTTACTGCCTCTGTTCAGTATGCCTAATGTGAATTTTGGTTTCTTTACCTCATTGAGATCAACTCTATCATGCTTAGTCTATAGTTGCTTAAACTCTTGTTTTCTGGGTTTAGTTTGGTCCATCCTGTTTAACTATAGTGTTCAGTTAAAAGAAATCCTCCCCTCTGGATTTTAAGTACAAAAATTGGAATTTTGGACTCATACAATCCCTTCCTCTTCTCCACTTATGTGAGTACACTGCCTATGTGTTTTCTTGGTAAACAACTGAAAATGTGGGTTGGAATACATGTTCATAGCTCTGGCATGAATCCTTTCCTTTGGTATTTGTCTCAATGTGGCATTGAGTGTGTTAACAGTCTCTTTTCTTGGTCTCTTCCATCTATCCATGCTTTTACTATTTTTTCCTACTAGAGAGGTTAATATAAGAAGTCATCCTGGTGGTAGCTGAAAGATTTTGTCCCATGTTTTGCTTAACTTAGAATCGAGAATCTGCACACTCGATGTATTGAATGTCGATATAGCATGTATAGGCCTCAAATAGGAATCATAATATCCCAAATATGAGTTAATCTACAACCTAATGCTGGCCTAACCTATACTACTTCAAAGTTGCTTGTCACCCTTAATCTGGCACTGTGTTGATATTCATATATATATATATATATATATATATATATATATATATATATATATATATATATATATATATATATATATATATATATATACATGGAATGGGTTATGAAGATAAGAAGAGGGTATACACTTGATATACATCTGATATACACATCGTGTTGTGTATATACTAGGTATATCGTATATACGACAAAGACTGGCAGAATACATGAGGCCTATATTTTCATCAGTTTAGAAAACTAAAGTCCCAATGAAATTAGCTGCTGTTTTAAAACCAAAAAATATATACTGCACTGGATATTGCCATGAGAAGTTTCTTGCTACACTGGACTTTACTTTACTAATGTTTCTTGTTGCATGTAGTAGCAACTGTTGCAGTATTTTTTGATTTCTTAAGGTTAAATACTGCTATCTATATTTATTTTTTTAGCCTAATTGCTGCTGGTTTTTCTCGGTTAAAAACTACTGCAATCTGGTCACCTAGCTAAGGATGTTTGCTGCATGTTTTAGCTGTTACTTGGTTGTTGTGATCACTTCAAAATCTTGGCTGTTTACACCTTTTTTTGGGAGTTGTTTTACTGTTGTAGAGGAAAATTACTCTTATCATTTATGAGACTCATTTTCTACCCTTTGATTATCTCCTGGACCTTTTGTATTTTGCTGAGTTTTGTACTGAATCGTTATAATATGCCAATTATATTTCCTTAAGTTGTTTGTGGCAGTCCTTATTCCTTTCTTATAAGGTAAATTTTATAGATATCCTTATGGCAGAAACGTTGAATATGAAATTTGTTTTGTTTGGTTTGGCAGCTTCGTTAACTTCTCTAGTGCTTGTGTAACTTCTTCGCAACTTCTTCTATTCCTCCTTGTCTTCTCTGTGAAGCCTGTTAGGTTCCTGCCTGTTTGATCTTGGTGTCTTCATATTGCAAGTATATTGTATTTGATAATATGTATACATAAGTTATACTCAATCGCATACTGTATACATGTGATCTGTTTGAATGCATGCTTTATGTGTTGATCATATTCATCAGATTATGCTCTAATCTCTCTATTTTTTTTTCCTTTTTATGCATGACCACCGCCTACGAGTCCGAGGGACTCGTCTCCTTCCGCGTTCGATGTTGGGCTAAAAGCCCAACAAAATCCTCTTATCGAGTCAACCCCCATCAGATATATAAATGATTCTGGGCCGAAGCCCAGACAGCAGCAGCAGCAGTCCAGTGATAAAAAATTTTGCTGGGCCGAAGCCCAACAGTGGCCCAGATCCAAAGAGACTGTTGGGCCAAAGCCCAACAGCAAACAACAATCTCAAAATGGGCCGAGCCCACTTAATTTTATTTATACCTTCGCTTTATTTTATGCCTTTAACTTGTATGTATTATTTGACTAACGCTTTCATATTTTCTGCTCTTCCTTAGTTTAGTTGGACTATTGAGGATTAGTAGAGATAGTTTAGTAAGGGGTAGTTAGATAAAAAGACTAACGATCAATCCCATAAGTCTGTTTTTTCTCTTTATGTCAAAACTATTTATAAGCATCTAATATTTATCTTATTTAGAATAACTGATTCGCAAATGGCATAATTTCATATTTTTGAGTCAAAGGATTCACGTTTTGTTATCTTGGGAATTTCGAAACGTCATTAACATGCAAATAGGAATTAAAGAACATTTTGAACTTCCAAAACGCAAAGTCAATCAATACATCATCGTTTAGTTTGTTTCAAATATTTGTTTAAAGCATTACGCAAACCCGCGTTTTCCTTCCGCTTATATATTTCATGCGAGTTTTTTTTTTATTTTAATTAGCATCATTATCTCTGCGACATTTATAAGTTATTTTTTATATGGCATTTGTAGTTTCTTTTTTTACGCGAATTATTATATTTTCTACAAATTTCATTCTAAACAACACTTTTTTTATACAAATTATTATATCCTTTTCTATAGTTTTTATTAGCATTTTATTTTAAGAATCTTAGCAACGTTTGTAAACTTCTATTTCAAATAGCATTCTAAAATCCCTCTTATGCGAATTCCTAGATCCATTTTTTTACAACATTATTATTTGAAGTCTTTTTTTTTTATGACATTTTAAAACCCTCTTTCGCATAAATTGTTACAAATATTATTTGTACAAGCTATTTTCTTAAAATTTAAATACTATATCCAACATTGATTAATTAATCTAAGTTTAGTCGGATAACCGTGAGTTAACGGATCCTAAAGGATGCCTAACCCCTTCCCTTTAGGATAATATAGAACCCTTACCTAGTATCACACTGGTTAAGCAGACTATTAACAGAGGTTTAGTTTTAACTTTACCTTAGTTAATAATTAGGTGTCCTAATTCACCGTAAAAATCAATTAGGTGGCGACTCTTTAAAACAAGCAAAAATAGGAATCTCCAATATGTTGTACTCGTTTCAACCTGGTTAAAATGGAGTATGACACGCTTTACCACTGAGCTAATAGCCCGTCGTGCGAGCCTCCCACCGGGGGCCCGCTATGCCAAAAGCGAGAGAAACGCCATTCCTCTCTATCCTTTTTTTGCCCGTGTGGCGCTATGAGTAGCAAATTTAGTATTGTTAGGATTTTGTTTTTTCCCTTCTTATGTGGAATTGGATTAATAAAACCCAATCCAATTTGAACCAGACTAATTTTACCTAAAATTTCCTCTATATATAGGAAAATTTAGGTCTTATTTTCAGAACACAAGAGTGAATTCATAGCATCCATATAGAGAGAAAGCAGATTTTCTCCCAGAAATTTTCTGCTACAGCAGTCCGCTTTAAATTGCGTTTCCCGATTCGTTAACCGTTGGATCGTGCTGAAATTTGAACTGGGGGTTCTTAACATCTGGTTCTTCGATTTCAACAGTGGAGATCGGATTTTAAGTCTGTAGCTCCAGTTTTTGAGTACGAACAGTAGCTCGTTTTTGGGGGTGATTTCTCTCATTTCTTCACTAGTTTTGGTGCTATGTTTTACGTATTGTTGCTCCGTGCTTGGCTTTGTTGTTGTAGCCATTTGGAGAATATTGTTGTAACTCTTGTTGATTATAGTGGAGCTTTTGTGGGCCGGAGGTCCCGAGGATGTTTCTTCTTCACCTTGAAGGGGTTTTACCACGTAAATTTGGTGTCTCTTACAATTGATTTATTTTTGCTTGCTTTGCTATTTTATTGTTGGTATAGCTGCTGCCTAGGTTTTCATTTATGCTAGTGTTTATTGTCTTCTCTTGGTTCAAATAGTGTGGGAAGTTTCGACTTTGGTATTTCTTCTGCTGTTACCTTGTCGTGCAATTTGGTTATTGCTTGTTTCTTCCCAACAAAGTGGTATCAGAGCTTGTGGTTGTATTTGGTTGTGTCAATTGTCTATTTGAATGATTGAGGCAAATATGAGCAAGATGGTTTGTTTAAATGGCAGTAATTACCATATTTGGAAAAGCAAGATGAAAGATCTTCTATTTCTCAAGAAATTGTATTTACCTGTGTTTGCTTCTAAGAAACCCGATTCTATTGAAGATGAGGATTGGGAATTTGAGCACTTACAGGTTTGTGGTTATATTAGGCAATGGGTTGAAGATAATGTTTGAAATCATATTGTGAATAAGACAAATGCTAAAAGGTTGTGGGAAAAGCTCGAGACACTTTATGCTTCAAAGACTAGCAATAATAAGTTGTTCTTATTGAAACAATTGATGAATATTAGATACAAAGAGGGCAGCCCTATTTCTAATCATATCAATGATTTTCAGGGTGTCCTTGATCAGTTGTCTGGAATGGGTGTCAAGTTTGATGAAGAAATATAGGGACTTTGGCTTCTTAATACTCTGCCAGACTCTTGGGAAACTCTTCGAGTTTCTTTGACTAATTCTGCTCCCAGTGATGGTGTAACTGTGGAATATACTAAGAGTGGTGTTTTGAATAAAGAGATGAGAAGAAGATCTCAAGCTTCGTCTTTTTCAACTTCACACTCTGATGTTTTAGTTACTGAAAACAGGGGGAGAAGTAACTTCAGAGGTCTGAGTGACAGAGGAAAAAGTAAAAGCAAGTCAAGATCCTCCAGGTACAAGAATCTTACATGTGACTATTGTCACTTGAAAGGGCACATCAAGAAACATTGCTATAAGTTTAAGAGAGACCAGAAATGGCAAAAGAAAGAAGGCGATAATAAAAATTGTGTTGCTGTTGTTGCTGAAAATGATCTTCTTGTTGCTTGTGGTAAAAATGATATCAATCTTGTTTGTGATGAGTCGACCTAGTTTGTGGATTCAGGTGCCACTTCTCATGTCACGCCAAAGAAGGAATTATTTTCTTCTTATACTCTAGGTAATTTTGAAAATTTACGAATGGGCAATGATAGTGAGGTTGAGGTACTTGGTATTGGCACAGTCTGCTTGAAAAGTAATAATGGTTTGAGGTTGGTTCTTAACAATGTCAAGCATGCTCCAGATGTTCGGCTGAATTTAATTTCTGTAGGAAAACTTGATGATGAGGGTTATGATCAAACCGTTGGTGGTGGCCAATGGAAGCTAATTAGAGGTTCAATAGTTGTGGCTCGAGGTTACAGGATGTCTGACTTGTACTTATTTCAGGGCTCCATTTGTAGTGACTCAGTAAATTTGGTGGAGAATGATACTTCACCAGAGTTATAGCATAGAAGGCTGAGTTATATGAGCTAGAAGGGGATTGATAATTTGGCTACGAAGAATTTGCTTTCTGGAGTGAAACAAGCAAAGTTAAAGAGATGTGTTCATTGCTTAGCCGGGAAACAGAAAAGAGTTTCTTTTCAGAGTCATTCACCTTCAAGAAAGCTAGATTTTCTGGAGTTGGTACATTCTGATTTGTGTGGTCCTTTTAAAGTAAGCTCTCGTGGTGGTGCACTTTACTTTGTGACTTTTATTGATGATCATTCTCGCAAACTCTGGGTAATTCCTTTGAAGTCCAAGGATCAAGTACTTAATGTGTTCAAGACTTTTCAGGCCTTGGTTGAGAGACAGACAGAGAAGAAACTAAAATGCATCCGCTCAGACAATGGTGGTGAATACATTGGTCCCTTTGATAATTATTGTAGACAGCAGGGTATTCGGTATCAGAAAACTCCTCCAAAGACTCCTCAGTATGGTTTAGCAGAGAGAATGAACAGAACTCTAGTTGAGAGGGTTAGATGTTTGCTTTCAGATGCTAAGTTGCCATATTCATTTTGGGCAGAAGCACTTAATACTGCTGCTTGTGTTATCAATTTATCTCATACTGTTGCTTTGGATGGCGATGTCCCTGACAGGGTTTAGTTTGGTAAGGATGTCTCTTATGCTCATCTGAGAGTCTTCGGGTGTAAGGCCTTTGTGCATGTTCCTAAGGATGAGAGGTCAAAGCTGGAAGTTAAAACTAGGCAGTGTATCTTCATTGGTTATGGTCAAGACGAATTTGGCTATCGTTTCTATGATCCAGATGAGAAGAAACTTGTTAGAAGCCGCGATGTTATGTTCTTTGAAGACCAGACAATTGAAGATTTTGACAAAGCTGAGAAGGTTGATTCTCATAGCAATGAGAGCCTAGTTGATGTTGATCCAGTTCTTGTGACTATTGCACCTGAAGAAAATCTTCAAAATAATGAAGATCGAGTTGATAATGAAGATAGTGATCATGTTCAGAATGACCAACATGATGTTGTTAATGCTCCAGTGGAAGATGATGTGGTTGGCCAGAAACCAGTTGTTAACGATGTTCCAGAGAGTTCTCTCAGAAGATCTATTAGAGAGAAAGTACCTTTATCTCGTTATTCTCCCAATGAGTTTGTACTCTTGACTGATGGGGGAGAACCTGAAAGTTTTAATGAGGCCATGGATAGTGAAGAAAACGAAATGTGGTTTGATGCTATGCAAGATGAGATTAAATCCTTGCATGATAATCATACATTTGATCTGGTTAAGCTTCCTAGAGATAGAAAAGCTTTGAAAACTAGGTGGATTTTTAGGGTGAAACATGATGATGGTAACCCAGTTCCACGGTACAAGACTAGATTGGTTGTCAAGGGCTTTAATTAGAAGAAGGGAGTTGATTTTGATGAAATCTTTTATCTAATCGTGAAGATGTCATCCATTCAAGTTGTTTTGGGCTTGGCTGAAAGTCTAGATTTAGAGTGTTTCTTGATCGCCGGGATGGCGGTTTCCTCCACATAGTCGGGAGGGGGAGAATTGTTAGGTTTTTGGGTTTTCCTTTCCTATGTGGAATTGGATTAGTAAAACCCAATCCAATTTGGACCAGGTAAATTTTGCCCAAAATTTCCTCTATATATAAGATCAATTTAGGTCTTATTTTCAGAACACAAGAGTGAATTCATAGCAACCATATAGAGAGAAAAACGTGAGAGAGAAAGCAAATTTTCATCCAGAAATTTTCTGCTACAGAAGTCCGCTTTAAATTGCGTTTCCCGATTCATTAACCGTTGGATCGTGCTGAAATTTAAACTGGGGGTTCTCAACATATGGTTCTTCGATTTCAACGGTGGAGATCGGATTTTATGTCTGTAACTCCAGTTTTCGAGTACGAACAGTAGCTCATTTTTTGGGGTGATTTCTCTCATTTCTTCACTAGTTTTGGTGCAATCTTTTATGTATTGTTGATCCGTGCTTGGATTTATTGTTGTAGCCATTTGGAGAACATTGTTGTAACTCTTGTTGATTATAGTGGAGCTTTTGTGGACCGGAGGTTCCGTGGATGTTTCCTCTTCACCTTGAAGGGGTTTTACCGCGTAAATTTGGTGTCTCTTGCAATTGATTTATATTTGCTTGCTTTGCTATTTTATTGTTGGTATAGCTGCTGCTTGGATTTCCATTTGTGCTAGTGTTTATTGTCTTCTCTTGGTTCAAATAGTGTGGGAAGTTTCGACTTAGGTATTTCTTCCGCTGTTACCTCGTCGTGCAATTTGGTTAGCTTGTTTCTTCCCAACACAGTATTATGGGTTCAAAGTCGTTTTACTTACCTAGCTATCTACTTATTACCTTAATCAGTTCCAAACTGATGCAACAACAATACTGACATACTAACAACTTGTTCCTAACGTTTGATTAGCTTCTTAAGAGAAGTAAATTCCCACTACCCTGTAGCAGCATGATAAAGAGTAGAAAACAAAAGCGGCGGGAAAAAAAAAAAAAGGTAACAAAATAATAGCAGTGACATACATACCTGGAAAAGGTGTATTTGAGGCAGAAAGAAGAGAAATAGGATAATGAACAAACACATTTTATTGTGGACATTTATATAGATTAAAAAAGAATCTAAAAAGGTTGTGGGGAAAAGATAATTTCTAATTGAGTGAATAATTAAGCTACAAATGTTTGGGGTGCAAACGTTAGGGAGAAGTGACTCTGGAGCCTTAAAGTAGGACTGCTCAACTTCTTTTCACTCACACTTAAATATTGAATTACTTATTAGTTGCACATGTTTATAGGAGTGATTGTGGAGCATTAAAATGTGACTTATGAACTTCTCATTCACTCATATTTTTTAATTAGGATTTCATTCAATGCAGAAATAACTTAATGTTACTGAACGTGATTGAGCCTTTATGTCAAGATAATATTACTATATAATATTAATCATATTAGATGCTTTATATTTTATTACATTTTAATTTACAGTTGAGAAAAACGGTAATCCAATTTTGAAGGTAGGAGCTTCCACTTTTACTATATATAATATGATATAGATTAATTAAAATATGGGCTTTTTTTGGTCCCTCGATGTAGAGAATATGGTATATTTGACTATGTACATATATGATTATATTATCGTTGAATGTGGTGTAATAATACAAACTTAACATACCACATGAGGTAATTAAGTGGTGGATCGAATAATTAGTAATTATAGTACATTTGTGAATATTCACAAACAAAGAGATCAAAAGTGCACAACTCAATTATTTGAAGGTTTAATTAGTCAAACATTATAGGGACTAAAATCAAGTTTTACTAATAATCCAGGGACCAAAAATGTCATTAACCCTAATGTGAGAGGCATGTATTTTATGTGAAATTTATCTTCTTTTTTCATGTGTAAAATGGAAAACTATTTGACCTTATATTTTTGTCCATATGGTAAAAAAAAAAAAAAAAAAAAAAAAAAACAACGTTACTACCATAACAAAGTACTTTTGAACATTCAAGTATCCACCCAAAGTTACCCAAGTTGGCTGATGAAAATTGCAATCTCTTAACAATGAAAATGATAATCGTTGTAATTAGCCATTATTATGTACAGCTAGAATATCTCCTAGAATATTATGTACAGTTAGAATATCTCCTAGAATCTAGAATGTCTCCTAGAATAAGGTAATTCTTTTGTATATATTGATCACAGTATAATCAAGGAATTGATTTCCTACATGGTATCAGACTAGGGTTTAATTCTCCAACCCAACTTAGCCGCCGCCTCTCTTCTCTTCCCTTCGTTCACCTTCTACCTCCCTTATTCTTCCTCTCTTCTTCTTCGAAGCCACCATGTCTGACACAGGCGCAAAGTTTCACTCTGCCCTCTCAATAACCAATGTCAAATCTCTCGTTCCCTTCACATTGGACATTGAAAATGGTCCATATCATTCATGGGTGGCGTTGTTTAAGGTGCAAGCCCGGGTGCACAACCTAATGCATCACATTATCCCTCCTACGGAAGTCGCGGCTAAGGCCAAAATTGATGCCTTACGGGTAGCTGATCCAGAACTCTATGATCTTCTTGATGCGGCAGTCCTACAGTGGATATATGGTACGATCTCTCCTGAATTACTTCAAGCCATATTGGTGAAGGATGACACCGTGGCGAAATCTTGGCAGAGGTTGGAGACCATCTTTAAAGATAACAAGGGTTCTAGGGCAACCCATCTCGAGGAGGAACTTGCTGCTGTCTCTCTCGAAAAAATTTCAAGTGCGGATGCGTATTGCAACCACGTGAAAACCTTGGCGGACAAGCTGGCGGATGTAGATGCTCCGGTGGCAAATAGTCGCCTTGTCTTGTGGCTTATTGGTGGTCTTCCACAGGCCTATTCTGGTACGGTGGATTTTGTCCAAAATCAAGACCCATTACCACCATTTGAAAACGTTCAATCCCGAATAAAATTGGCGGAACGTACTCTCAAAAACCGCCTCTCCAAAGAAGCCGGCGGGACCGCTACTTTTATTGCCTCTACTGGTGGTGCCCAACCAGGTAACATGGACCATGTTAACTCCAATCATCAGCATAATTATTCTTCAAATTCTAATCATGGCAGAAATAATAACACCAAGAATAAGAAGAAAATAATTATAGGAAGAACAATGGGCAAAACCGCAACACTGGCCGCGGTGGGGGTGGCCAGAACAGTGGCCGCGGCACCAACCAGTGGCAGACTGGCGGTAACAGCCAGTGGCAGCGGCGTCACGTCCTCGTCCCATACCCCGTATGGACAGTGGCCGCAACAATGGGCTGCCCCACCATGCCCCTATCCGACTGCTCCAATGCAACAACAACATCCAGCAATGCAGCCCGGTATTCTTGGGCCCAAACCTCAACAGGCCTACGCAACCTCTGTAGCTCAGCCCCATACTGGCTACACTCCGACGGATATTGAGGCGGCAATGCATACATTTTCTATCGCTCCACCGGATGAAAAATTAAGTCTTTTAAGTTTATTTTTCCTTTTGAAGTCTCTTTTTTTTTTTTTGGTGGCATGTTCAGGCATGCTTCTCTTGTTTCTAGCTTTTGTTGTTGGCAACTAAAAAAAATAATCTTGAAAACCAAGAAAAGAACGGTAAGTTTGTTAGCTATATTATTGTAAACTATAGGAGAGACAGAACTAATGCACATAGAATGAGAAATATTCTTTTTAACAAAAGAACGGTAAGTTTGTTAGCTATATTATTGTAAACTATAGGAGAGAGAGAACTAATGCACATAGAATGAGAAATATTCTTTTTGATTAATTGATTTGGAAATCACAGGGAATGCACATTAGCATGGGATAAAGTTTCTCTCTATATGCAAATACCCTCTTATTTATATGACACTCTTTTTATTTTGTCACGACCCAGCCCCGTGGGCCGCGACTGGTGCCCTACTTGGACACCCAGACAGACAAACATACCAAATCGTAACACACTTATCCAAATCGAATACATACAGATAGCATATACAGCCACAAATACTATATGCCGTCTCAAACTATATCAAACTGTTTGAAACACATTTCAACGCAACGGTGTGCGGACATATATATATATATATAACGAAAAGCCGGCAAGGCTATCAAATATGTCAAAAGCCGACAAGGCTGTCAAATGGCACAACGGCCCAAAACGCATATACAATTGCACGCCGACAAGGCTGCCACAAACATATACAAAATGCACGCCGACGAGGCTGCCATAACGAATAGAGTCATGCAAACACATCCATACAGAAGTAGGCACACACACCCACAAATACGTCTACAGACCTCTAAACAGACAAACCGAATCATATGGCGGGACAGGGCCCCGCCGTGCCCCTGAACAAATACATATATACATAGCGAACGAATATATACCAAAATGTGTGCTCTGAAATGAGAAGAGCACTCCAAACAGCAGAAGAGGGTGTCCTAAATGGGTAGATCACCAAACTGTGCGTCTGTACCTGCGGGCATGAAACGCAGCCCCCCGAAGAAAGGGGGTCAGTACGAAATATGTACTGAGTATGCAAAGCAGAATATACAGAAAGCAAATCTGAGACATAAACGAAATGGAAGTACCAAACATAAGTGCAAATCCAACATAATCAAAATTTGCTTACTTTCAAAAATATGTAAGTAATGCATAGGGTACAGAAGAATATGGTCGCCCACCCGTCGATGGCGCCATAACACAGCATAACACCAGAAAGTTTCAAATCTCCGTATCCCCGTCACATATCACAACATAGCATAACGCCATACACATCATAACACCAAATATAAGTGGAACCCGACCCTCATTAGCGAGTAGCTCGGAGAACCATAAACACAGCATAACACCGGAGTATATCAAAGTGCGCACGATAACAAAACCGGCCCGGGAACCGGCGAAAGATATAA
The DNA here is from genome assembly GCF_019175385.1 of Lycium barbarum. Classification (NCBI taxonomy): domain Eukaryota; kingdom Viridiplantae; phylum Streptophyta; class Magnoliopsida; order Solanales; family Solanaceae; genus Lycium; species Lycium barbarum. Next base: position 113,125,722 of record NC_083344.1, on the reverse strand, counting down.
CAGAACGCACGAGCAGAGTCATGAGTAACCATATGCATAAAATCATTATCATAGACTCAAATATAAGTAAATGACCATACTTGAAATTCGAAATGATAATCATACCAAATTCTTTCAAAAGTCGTCCGAATTACATAAAGGAAAGTCGCGGGACCCACGGACGGGTATTGACCCGAATCGGGCCCGCCTATGGAAAATATACTCATTATATGCCATATAAACTTCTACAAAAATATTGAAGCAATCTGAGCCTTTCGGTGAAAGATATGGCGTTCACAAATTACGAAATTCTTTAAAGTGAAACTTTTTTTTATGCAAAGTTCGGAAAGCGATTATTTCAAAGACATAATGGTTCATATTTCATCAAATCATACATAAGAGTGCCAAGGAATATATATAAGGATCATAACATACTCGGATTTCGAATTTAGAATTTCCTCGAGGCTCGTAATGTAGCCTATTGAAAACTAAGGCATGCCAAAAGAAAGAAGGGTTGCGCTTTACATACCTCGTACGCACTCCAAGATAGCCAATCTAAAGTAAATCCCAATCTACGCCTCGGGCTCCCCAAGGTCTACAAATATGCCAACGAATATTCAATATTAAACATAGACACTTAAGCCATTCATTCCAAACTAACATTAAATTCTACAGAAAATTCGGCAGCATTTCCCCTGTAAATAGGCCAACCCGAGAATTTAACTCGTCAAAAATCAACAACAACAACAACAATAACCAACCTAGCAACATCGATAACCAATTCGAAAGACAATATAGCAATAGTAACTCTCTTTTTCATCATTCACAACTTTCCAAATATCCAAATCAATGGCTTACCTTCAAGCCAACATCAACGCTTATACATTCAAATACTAACCTAAACCCATACTAACAACATTCAAGAACATTCTAAACAGTTTACATAATTTTTCCAACAATCCAATAATTGGCTCCAATGTGGCCGAAAACAACCCTTAGAAACCGAGAGCAGCCCCCATCCACATTTCGCAATTTCAATTCATGATTCGTATCAATAATCCACCATATAACGATATCATTTTCACAAATATACGAATTACATCAAACGCACAATAAGTCTCAAATCAGCCCACACAATTTCAACAAGAACAACAACATATCAAAACAGCCCCCAACTATAACATAACGATGCCCGAAATTCTAACGAACACTTACAATATACCAAGCAGCCCATATGCACTTCTTATACCTTATTTCATGCAATATTTTCAGAAAATTTCAGGAAAATACAACAGCAGCCACTCGACACCACATCATCTACTCATGTGCAATAAAACCACATTATTATCTCTATAATCCTTACAACAACCCACAACAATTTAACTCCAACTCTAACCATTAAATTCCTTCACTCTCCTCACATATCCATGATTACAACAACCAAAATATTAATTCAAATCAGTCCATCAATTTCAATTAAAACAGCCCCTCGCCCATAAATTTCAACAAAACAACAAACGAGTTTATAATGCTGTTTTCTCCGTTCTAATTCGTTAAAACTCTAAATAAACACTTTAATAACATAAAAGGAATTTTATAAATACCTTATCAGAAGCTCCACCACGAAAATTTCATCCCCCAAGACCAATATTTATCTCAAATTGAAGGCAACGCAACGTACAACGTTTTTCTCTTCATGAGCTTCGGGATTCGGAGCTCGGATTTTGATCAAAATGGCTTCCTTAGCCTAGGAGCTCTCTCTCTCTCTCTCTCTAATGTTTTTGGAGGATCTTAGCTGAAAATGATCAGCCCTCAAGTGAATTTGCTATATATATTAACGTTAATGGGCCTCATGGGCCGAAACATTAGTGTTTGGGTCGGGTCCAAACTTGCTGCCCTGCCAACCCAAATTGCATCGGCCATATTTCCTTATCCAAATATCATTTTGACTAGAGGTTTGTTGCGTTGGAAACTAGACTCGATGAACTTAATTTTAGGATTTTGAAACACCTTAAAACTCCTCATATACTAGGAGATATGCCTCCAACAATATGGGCTAAAAATCTGGTCCGAGATTTTTCTGAAGTTGTTCGGATTCATTTCGTTCAGATTCGTTTAACTTCTAATCCTCTTCCGACCCTCGTGTAACCTCTTATACATACATATACATACTCATATACATACATAACAATCCATACACATCTCGAAGGGTCCGGAGAATCACAATAACCTTAAACGTAACTGGAGAACTTACGAAGCTTCGACGAAACTCCAATCGCAAAAATATATTCATATCTTTTATCCATCTTCTATATCATTACTAATAATCTCAAATACTTTAAAAGGGCACTCACATTACCTCATATACGCTCATAACGCGATTTCAAATCCTTTAGGTTACGATGTCACCTCGGGATACTTAAGGCATATATATAACGATATTCTTACTAACTCGATTAACTTTCCTTGAACTTTCTTAACTCATTCTTTCTTGTCTTAATTAAAATAGCACAGACTCTTACGGGGTGTAACATTTAAACATCGTAAATTATTTAACACCCTTTAACAACTGTCAAAAGTTCAAATTCGTTTATAATATTTCATTCAACGTTTTCTTCAAAAATTGATTTTTTTTTGTTTCTATTCTCTTATTTTGCAAAAATGGGAACATATACAATTTTCTAAATGCTCGATCCAAGCCAAGAATCTATGCCAAAGGCCCTTTAGATCCTAATTCAGACAAGATTCATTATTTTTCAAGCATTTCCAACCAGATGTTCTTTTTCAATTTCAATTGTAGGTTTGCAACCAATTTGCTAATAAAAATATGACGGAAAGAAATAATAGAACAGTATGAACCACTCAAAAGAGAATCTCAGGCCAATAAACTATTTCTACAGAACGAATTAAATCGAGTTTAGAACTTTATTGAATATAATATAATGTAATTTTCTTATTCAAAAAAATTAAGTTTTCAACTATTACATCAATATTTTCTTTCTTTATTGTTAATATGTCAAAATTGACAGTTTAAATTTATTGTGCTTTCAGATACCATCAAAAAATGAGAGAGAACTAAGGGTGTGTCGGTACGGAGGAAAATATTTTTCAATTTTCTCATGTTCGGTTGGTTAAAAATTTTAAAAAATATTTTCTCTAAGAAAACAAGTTTCTTAAAAACAAGGAAAATGATTATCCTAGTGGAAGTAGAGAAAACAAATTCCACATTGATTGTATCATCCACAATCCACACCCTTCAACACAACTCATCTTCACCCTCATCCCCATAGCCCCCATCCCCACCACGCCACACCCCTACCCTCTAGCCCCACCTCCCATAGTATTTTATCTAGATTATATTCAAATGCATTTAGATAATATTTTTTGTGTACGTACCGAGCGCAAAAAAAAAAATAAGAAACTCACTTATTTTCTAGAAAAACATTTTTCATGAAAAATAATTTTCTTCGTAGGGAGCACACCCCAATATATAAAAACAAAACTTTGGTATAGCTGAATGGGCGAGCTTCTTTTAGAAGGATGAAAAGAAGAAATCGGCAATTAGCCACTTTTGGAATCGCTGATTAACCTTTATAACCATCGTTTCGAAATCATTTGATCATTTAGACGCTTTTTAATGCAGAAATAAAATTTAGAACTGACTCCCAAAAGATTTGAAAAAAGAATAACGCCGTTGCCGGGGATCGAACCCGGGTCACCCGCGTGACAGGCGGGAATACTTACCACTATACTACAACGACTTGGTATTGGAGACTTCACCGAACTGTAAACTTATCTAAATAGCACAAGATGTTAACTAAATAGCTGTATGGCTGCGGATTCTAAAGAACCCGAGATTTCCTACTCGATTTTTTTTGTATATCAACATACATAGCAGAAATTAACAAATTTTTAAATCTAAAACTCACATCAATACATTATCTAAATTAATTTTGAGTCTGCCACAGGCTAGATAAGATTTTGAGGAAGCCGGAACCAGATCTGAGAAATTGGATAACTTTCTCCTAATTAAAATACGGAGAAATTCCAGTACAGTAAGTTAAAGTTTGAAATTCTTACACGTGTAACTCCAACACATGTAAGCTTATTGGTTGCGAATGCGAAGAAAAGCAGATGAAGGCCTGGACGCAGCCTAACAAAGGCACTAATTTTATTTAGGACGAGACAAAATGGGGGGAGAAGGCAAATATGTGGTCTGACAATAACTATTTCACTTATATTATTTTAATATTTGCGGCTTGTCTGGAATGGAACATGGAATAAAACGAACGCTGAGCACTAGCCTCTCAAGGTCGGATTTGTAGGGATTATAAGTTTGTGAAGAAGCAAAAACTTATCCCCACCACTACAACAAAATATGCTTTTAGCGGCAATTAATTTGCGGCAATAATTTAATTGCCGCTAATTATATTTTAAAATCAATAATTACCTGCAATACCAAACTTTCGCCCTAACAATAAATGTCTCTAAAGGCTTTAGCGACCTTAGATCTAATGACATTAACTAATTGCTGGTAATGTTTTTGTGGCAATAACTATTGCTGCTAAAAGAAAAATATATTGCCACTAAAAGCCTTTTTTGGTGTAGTGCACCCCGACCGGAAGCTGCTAGGTTTCATCCTCTTTTAAACTTCCCCGGTCCTCGACCCGAGTTGTATCATGATTCATGATAATGGCAGCTAGGTTATCTACCAACAACATTTTCAAATCTCCGAAGTGTCAATCCTGATTTTGTCATCATTCTTTTGCCAGATATATATACCATCATCTACCCAACCATTCTCTTTTGCCTTAGGCTATTTGACTACTATACAAATCAAAATACATACAAGTATTTCATTTAATTTTATAGCTTACATTTTTTTTTAGTTTCACACATTACTGCTGATTATAATGGACTCAAAAATTCATTGCAGATTTTCTTCTGCTAAGGTAACGAGCGTGCCTCGAAGAACTCTTTTTATGGTCATCATTGAGTCCAGTTGCAACATGTGGATCTTTTTCTTCCTTGAGTTGATAATTTAGCAGTGTATCAAGACCATCATCTATCTTAGAGTTGGGGGTGTAGCTTGCTATTTCTGTGTAATTTAAGCTCAGTTCGGTCACTTCTGACAATGATTTCGTTAGCAGAGGCTTCTGTCGTTTCAAGAACAAGCATACTACAGCACAATCATCGATCTTGGCACACGGGTACTTGTATTTCCAGGCTCTAACTGCATGATGCACCACCAGTCTTGCTGCAATAGATCGCTTCCTCGCTGTAGCTACTATCCGAATCACTTCATCGTTGCTCAAAACATCCCACAACTGTACACCAAAAAAAAAAAAAAGTGCATTAGCTGCCTTATTTAGTCTATAGTCGCTTAAGGTCTTATATAGTGGCGAGCTCAATCAACTATTTTTCACTCAAATTATGTATATATTGTGCAAAAATGGTTTGAAATGTTATTGTGAATCGCTGACTTTAAATTATGAATCCGCCTCTATTCCTACTGTACTGCTGGCCAAAATGTGTTATGAGGAGCTTCCTCGCGAGAATTTGAAGTCAAATTCCAATTTTGGATGCTGTATTTCACTGGGATTTCGAATAGCGGTCTTGAATTCAAGTTGATTCTATTTTGATTCTTCCTTAGAGAGAGACAATCAAACAATTCTCAATCATGGTCCTTGCAGATCGGATCATTCATATAATACACAAAAAAGAAATTCTAGATATAGAGATCTTTCTAGGATCTCACCAAAGATGGTTTCATTAGATATCTTACAACTAGAAGATCTCTTTTCCGATCCAGTTCCTCCACCAATGCGAACCCCAGTTAGATTCAGGTATGCTACACATGAACAATGTAGTATGTACAACAACAACTATGTCTCAATTCCAAACAAATTGAGAACAGCTATATAAATTCTCTCACTGATAATGACAGTCCATTTAAGCTCATCTTAGACAAACAATGTTGTAATGATTTGATTAACAACACTACACAAAGACATGTACTCATCCTCACAAATATAGACACAATGCAAGAGTTGCAGTGTTTTTTCTGCAAGATTTAGCCAAAAAAACTAGGATTAGGGGAATATTTAAGAAGTTTGAATTCTGATATAGCTTACCCCATCTGTTGCTAAGACAATGAATTCATCTTTTTCAGAGAGCTTTCTGTAATATACTTCAGGAACTGAGATGAGACCAAAGTCTTTCAAGCAAAAATCTCCGAAAGCTCTAGCCATGGCAAGGCCTGGACAATCTTGGTCAGGCATCCACACTCTGTATATATTTGGTTCTTCTTCCATTGCCATAACTCTTCCTTCACAACTTTTGATTCTTTCATATTCAGCTGAATGAAAATGATTGCACAATATATCAAAAAAAATAAAAATGAAGCCAATCTAATTAAAGCAACTTATGTAAACATTTTGACAACGTAAAGATTTTTTACACCATCAAGTTAAGATGACTAGTAATAATAGCTTAGGCTCACTACAACTCAGTAGTTTTGGTTCAAATCCTATATATGTATTAAGAAATTTCCTAAATATGTACAAAAATTAAATTAAGAACTCAATTACTAACACTTAAGGTTGTTGTCCAAATCCAGAACCTATAAAGTCCGAATCCTGGATCTGCCTCTATAGCTAACCAGTTATAGCATAATTTGGTAAGCAACCTGCTATAACCGATTACAATAAACTGATAGCGTAAAAAAGCACCTACCTGGTAGGTTCGGCTTCAAGTCGACCGTGAGTTGTTGAGCAACAAGCTCATTTTTTTCATCCCTGGTGCAAATAATAGCACGAGAATCTCCTAAATTCCCAACTATCAAATGTTCTCCCTGAAATTTCCACAATTATCGTCACCTTAGAATATAAAGAAGAAGATAAAAGAAACCATCATCACGTTTAACATATTTATGCTATTTCATGTATGTTTTTTACCTGTTTAACTAAAGTCACTGCAGTTGTACCACTGCAATAGCTTTCAATAGAACCATCACCTTCAAGTTCTTCATCCATTTCTTTAAAGGACTCAAGAAATTTATCTTTCCATGCAGCAAAGATTGGGTTGTCCGTTTCATCATCTTTTTCGACATCCCATCTAATATTGTTTGTATTGATAACATTGGACGATGAAATTTTGGAAGGTAACGAATCTCTAACATAGCGTGCCACCTTGTGTCCGGATGGTCCATGTCCATCAAAGACACCACAAAAGAACATACCTTTCTGTCCACCAAAATTCTGTACAAGATATATTGTGTTATAATTTTATCATAATTTTGCTCTACATAGAAAATATCATTTTCCAAAACACCATTGCGTCTATGGAAGTTCAGCATAATGAGGATTTCAAGATGAAATCAACTAGGTGGAGGCTGGACCGGGGGCAAGAGGATTCAAAAACTACTAAAATGTCAGAGCTTAGAGACGAGCCCATGACCTAATGTAGTTTTTGAATCCCCTTTGCCACTATAATAAAAACTTGACTTGTATTAATTGCAATCAACTATCAATGTATACAGATAATTTCATGACACATGCATAGTGAAATTTTCTGATAAAGGGATTCAATCGACCACCCTTGGGCCAACGTATCTCCGCCACTAAAATGCAACTATGCAAGAACATCTACGCGAACATTAGTACCAAAAAATGAATATCTATTTGAATAAATTTAGGGATCATTAGCAGCTACCTTGACTATTAATTGATCAGCACATACTAATATTAATGACAGTATGCATCATACTATGCTTTGAATTGTAGGATATGACTAATTTTTATCATAAAAATGTTTTAGAAGGGCAAAACCAAGATAGTTCAGAAAATTTGCATCTATTAGGATAACATTATTGGATGGAATATAGGATGATGGAGAAAGAGGGAATAAAAGAGATTTTAACCCCTTAGGCGCCGCCCTTCCCCGGACCCTCCATGAACACGGGATGCTTCTTGCACCGGGCTGTCCTAAGGTATTATTTTTTAATGGAATATATGATGATAGAGAAAAATAAATGAACTTTTCACCTTAATTATAATCTGGAAAAATGAAAAGAAGCATACCTCCCAAACAGTCATGGCATCTTGATTGATCCCCTTTTTACCTTGTTGACTATACATTGATACAAATTTAGAAAATCCACACAACCTTACATTGGCACCAAAATCTCCTCTTCCTACCATGCTTTGATAATCATCTTCAGCCTCTTTTTGCTCCCCGTTATTCTCCTCAAAATAACTATGGTGATGATGATTCTTGCCTTCCAATTTTTGCCCCCTTTGACAGGTACAACATGCACCCATCTCTCTGCCTTAATTATATATTCAGCCCCCTTGCAATTAGATCTTGTCTTGGGACATCAAAGCCATTATTACATGTAATTAATCAAGATTAATTATGTAAAAAACCTGGTTTAATTAGTAGTTAATTATGTTCCTCTTCTAATAATTCTGACAGAATTTGGATATGGAGTATGTCTGATTCCTTACAGGAAAATCAGAAAAAAAAGAAGAGGAAGAAGGTGATGAGCAAATCATGAATGATGTCTCATGAGATAACATTCATGATTTGTGGGGAAAAAATGGAACATGTAGTATAGAGAGAATATAATTATTAGAGAAAATAGACCTCATCTTAACCCATGCTAAGGTCATAACTCTTTTTTTGTTACACAATATGACCAGTCAATTTGACTCTTATTCACACCATACCATTTCAACCCTTGATTATCTTTTGTCCTTTTTTTCCCCACATAGTTAAAACCAATTTGGTTGTACTACTACGATTTCAATTTGATTTCTTGGTCGTTGGACTGTCCTTTTGAAGACATTGATTTAGTTCTCAATTTCACTAATTATTTCCTCTTAGTCTTTACGGCCTGATGTTTCCTTGTCTTAATTTTTATGACTTGGTATCCTAATTTATCTTCGTTACATATTTGTAATTCCAGAAAAATTAGACCTTGACATTATTCAAGTCAACCAACTTTTGCCCTTTTTACATATTTGTAGTTCCAAATGTTTGAGAAAATGCAAGCTGAGAAATAAAATAACATAAAAACTAATGGAATTGATAATCAGACGATTCTTGTTACGTTTGTACAACGCAAAGACTCCTCAATTAAAAGGGAGATTGGATTTTGTGGGTCACAAATATAACTTTAGTTAGTATAAGCCATTTCGGATGGAATTCGTAAAAAGTAAAATAGGAAATTGGTAAATAAAACACATGAGATGTATATAGTGTCATTTTCTTCTATTAGAATTGTAACGGATCGTGAAAGATTATTTCCTCCACTTTTAAATTATGAAACTAAATAAATAAAAAATTTTAGACTATGACGGAAAATCTCTTCCCTTTTTTTGTCACGTTAGAATCAAGTACATGAAGCACGTTTCCAAATCTATTATGCAGCTGATGTCACTCTCTCAGCTTACATAATAAGAATTAGGGGCGATAAAATTAGCCCATAAAAATATAACAGAAGAAATGACTAATGAGTAAATATCTATTTTTTAAATCATTTATTAAATTACCAGTGTTTTAGAACTAACTAAACTTTAACCACTTGTAATGAGAAAACATTATTTGCACGATCATACTCGTGGACTAAAATAAGAAATCTTTACAAATTCGACAACCTCGACGTAATTTGAAATATAGGGACTTCTAGAAAATGTTCTCAAAATAAGAACTAACATTGTTTCCACGATATTGTCCTTGTATTCAAAAGAGGTATCACGAATGTAATATGTTCAAAAGAGGTATAATGAAGTTCGAAATAGGTATCACTCATAAAACATATTTCAGTCGTGATATCTATTTCAAACTTTATTATACCTCTTTTGAACATATTCCATTCATGATACCTCTTTTGAATATAAGGATAATATCGTGGAAACAATGTTAGTTAATATATATTAATTTATCATTATTTCACTCATAAAATATATTTCATTCGAGATACCTATTTCAAACTTCATTATACCTCTTTTGAACATATTCCATTCATGATACCTCTTCTGAATACACACACACACACACACAGATATGTTATACCCCATTTTAATCGGGATCAAAATAGTTTATAACATTCCGATAATTCCGGGTTATTTAAAGTTAAGAGTCGCCACCTAATTATTTACGGTGAATTAGAGCACCTAAAGTTTATTAAAGTAGTTATCTAAAGTTGACTCTATTTTAAAGTCTACGAAACCGAAAGATTCTAGGTAAAGGTTCAACTAACCTAGAGGGAAGGTATTAGGCATCCTCTAAGTTCCATTAATAATGGTTAATCCGACCATACTTAAAATTAATTAGGCTAAGTGTGAGTTATAAAAATTATGTATTAACCTATAAGGTAATTGATTAAAACTAAGAAGAGTAGGAATTTTGAAACAGTATTGTGTGAACTTTTGAAATATCTTTTAAATTTAGGAGAACAAGTTTGAGCTAAAAGTTAGACTCACACTATAAATCATTCTAGAGTTGAGATGTTTGGTTGGCAAATTGTTTTACTAATTTTAACTATCCTTTTCAATCGTTAATCAGTGACCAAAAGACCTATGTAATTAGCTAGCTTTAGTGGGAATTCCTGGTTAGACTAAACTGATTTCCCAAATCCTAAAATATGCTCTCTAATAAATAAATGATTCTTGCTATAAGGCTAAGGAATGAATCTGAATAGTCACGTAAGACAAGGCTGGTAGCAGCCAATTATTAAACTAAAATATCAATCACACAACAAACAAACAAACATCAAAGAACGTAAAGGAGATGATTAGGGCCGTATTTGGCTCCCATAAGAGGACGAAGTTTCCGGTGATTCGCCGCTTGGCTAGCCACTCTCTTTGTTGTCTATTCAGAGGAGTGTCGAAGAAGGAGAGCTTTGAATAGGAATGCGCATGCAAGGTCCAAATGCCGCATAGTCTTAAAATGAGATCGTTAGGATGGTGAGTCTTTATGAAGACTCCATTTCGCTCCCGAAGTGTACATGTAAAAGGAGAAATAAAGATACAATTAGCAAGCAACTTTCAAATCTTAACAGAAAGCATACTAAGATAAATGTTCTCGTCTAAAGAGAGATGCTACCACATAGTCATCAAATTAATCAAATTTCTAATTAGTTCGCATAGGCAAGTGTGTTCCCAGAAGTATGATTTTCAGACATGAACATAAACCAGACAATATTTGTTTGGAGCAAGCCCCTTAATCAACACCAGAGTATTAACTTTGAAAAATTCTATTTAAAGATTTACCTCCTAGAGTTCGAGCTTACAAAAAATTATAGATACTTAGCTAAACCCATATTCAAACATGTGTAATTGATAAACTCCAATAGACATGTTTCTTAGATAAACATGCAGAGACATTTTCTATGCGTGTCTCTATATGTTGAGGCGAGCATAAGAAAATATATTAACGCTTCAAAAGGGCTTGATAACGGCGAAAGAAATTTATTTCTCAGAATATGCTACTGTATTATTTCAAAGGAAGTGTTCTACATTCTAAGTGGAATGTCTGGCAATAGGGAACTGAAATCATGGTATCTAAAACCGAAAACCATAGAAATAACAACTAATGTCATGATCATCAGAAAATCTATTCACATAAGAAATACAATCAACCTCTATCTTTGGCTCGACCAACACATACAAAACAGAATACACAATTCCTTCATGATTTTGTATACAACAAACTTTAAATCATGTTTTCTACCTGGAAACCAAATAAACTATAACTCACATATTCAAATAAACGAACATTTGTTAACACCGAAACACAATAAACAGGGGAAGAAATTTAAAGTTACGGACCGGTTATTGCTATCACTGTTGTTGCTATCACTGCCTTTTCTTCACTGGTCTTACTTCGGTTCATTTTTTTTATAAGAAAATGCTAGCGTGAGTGTGATTAGAAATAGCACAGCAAACAGGATTCTATTTAGCAAGACCAACTAGTTAATATCTCTTTCCACCTTTATTTGTCTTTCAAATTTGGGTCCCTCTGATTAATTATAAAGAATGAGATTCACAGAAGTATTCTGTAGTCTCGACAGCGCAGGAGATCATGCATATTTCAGAATTCGCAGTTAAATACGACAGCAACACATGCAGGAAAGGAAAGACAATACCAAACAGTTTAGGACAGGGGCGATATACCGAGCGAGTTCAGTTATACATAGCATAAACAACCTCAGTTAAACAGGTACATCAGAGTTATTTAAGAAGACAAATCCCTATAACAAAGTATGCAGGCAGATTTTAACAATATGCTCACTAAGCAGAATTTGAATTCACTAACTATAAGCAAATGGTTAACGTAGAACTTAGTCTATACTTTGAGTTAGTCCTTTTAAACTGTTTCATTTTTTTTTAACAGATAAAGGGTAACAAAGCTGTAAAGGTTCATACTTCGCAAGTTCGATGAAAAGAGAAATAAACTCAATAAAGGCATACAAGATATATGCATTCACATAAAATCGAAACGAAACTACGACTAACTCATATTCCTATTGAAATTATACAATTAAACCTTAACCAACATTCTGGAATCTACATAAAACAAACTAACAAATCAAACGCAACGAACAGAACAGAAGCAAAAGGAGAAGGGGAGTTATTGACCTGTTTTGTGTACAGTGAAATGGGGCGTCGGGTCTCAAATCTATACTCGAACTCGAAAGAACCCGAACACGATTAAAGTAGCTAAAGTTTCAAATTGGAAAGTGAAAATAGAGTAATATGTGGCTGTTTTTTTTTTTAGAATGAGGCTATCTTTTCGATGATAATTTTCAATCCCAAATCCTATATTTTCAACAGAAGTGTTTTCTGATTTAAAAGAAAATCAAACCAGAATAAAAAGAAACTCAGGGCTCGATGACAGAAAACTTGTGTCCCCTCTCCATCTTCCCCCTTAAAAATAACCCGAAGCCAATATTTATAGTAGAATCCCTAGGGTTCTTCTATGGTTCGGATTTTGGGCCGGGTTTTTTGTGCAACGTTCGGATTTTTGTGTCCTTTTACTTACTCCATCCGAACCAGAGAAATGGACAAACCCATTTAAAACTTGTACTCCAGAAAATCAAAGAGTCTGATAAAGAAAGATTTTTTCCTTCATAAATGGACAAAACCATTAAAGTAAAATCAGATTCGAACAGAGGACGGTCAAAGAAAACAAAACCCAAACCTTTTCGACCGTTGATAATATGAGCAATGTTCACGTGATTGATTCGGGGTTACCGAAAATGGTTCGGTTTTCTGTTCTTTGTAAAGATTCGTTGTGTTTTTGAACGGAAAATGGACTTCTCTGCCAAAGCTACGACAGGAGGCCCAGATGAAACAGAAAGGGAGGTTTTTTGTATGGAAATGGCGGGACAAGGCTGTTCACGGTGAAAGGAAAGCTGATCCTTGCTCAAAGAGGAAAAAGATAAGGGAGATGAGAGAGGAGGAGAGAGAAGGGCGATGAAGACTGTGCGGCTAGGTTAGTTTTCTTTGGGTTTTAGGTGAATAAGATAAGTGGGCCGGCGGGTCGGGTATGGAACGGGTATGGGCTGGTAGGGAGTTGGGCTTGACGGTATAAAGAATGGTGATTTAATTGTTGGGCTCAAAATATCGGTCCGAAAATATGGGTTTTTCTTTCTTTATTTAAATTATTTTTTGGGCTTCTAATTTAACAACTAGTACAATATATATTATGTGAAGATAAATAATAATTAGTATGTAGAAAGTAAAGGATTTAATAAAGTAAAATTAATTTAATGAGTACAAATCCTAAAATGAAACGATGACGAACCATTTAAAATTTGTGATAAAGTGATATTAGTAATGTTGATAGTAGAATAGTGAAAATGAAAGTAATGATATTAATAGTAGTAAAATAAAAATAGTAGTGAAAATAAAATATTTAGATTGTTAATAAATTCAGAAACCCAAGGAAATAAATTGGAATAAACGAGGGGCAAAATTGGGTGTCAACAAGATATATATATATATATTAGTTTATCATTATTTCACTCATAAAACATATTTCATTCGTGATACCTATTTCAAACTTATGATGCAGGGACAATTAGATTTTTCAAACAACAATTCACTGTGGAGAATGACTCCACCAAATTTGAAATATTGGATCATGTTCCCAGACTGATCTCAGATGAACAAAATACAAGCATTACAGAGATACCAACTCCTGAAGCAGTTAAGCATGTAGTTTTCAGTCTTAATGGTGAAAGCGCTAGTGGACTGGATCGATTTACAGGGATATTTTTTCAAACATGTTGAAAAACTATTGGGGAAGACATCACCAATATGGTTAAGGCTTTTTTCTGTGGAGCAGAACTTTTAAAATTCATCACTCATACCAATTTGGTCTTATTACCAAAAAGATTTCATAAATACCTTTTCTAATATGAGACTAAAAGAAGACACTGATTTTGCTGATTTCCCCTCGTATTCATTAATCTGTTCATTCCTATATATACACGTTATTGTAAATAAAAGAGGCTAAGAAAATACTAAAAAAAAAACTATACACTTGAACAGAAAAATATTCCTTCACATGACTAGCACGTGAAGGAAGGTTCCTAGTAAATTCCTATTTTATCCAGCTGGCAGATTTACAACGGCTGGGATTGAATTTGTGAAAATAGATATCTGTTCCATGTGTTTGAAAATAGAGATCTGTTCCATGTGTTTGGCATCCAATGCCTTGGTCAACACAGAACATATTAAGTGGGAAACATACTTTTGAAAACTTTTCTACTTTATGCTTTTGTCTGAAAAGTTTTCTACTTTTGTCTGAAAACTATTCTCTTTCCTTTTAAACTTTCTTTTCCATTCTTCTTCTTCTTCTTCGTTTGATTGTTTCATCCGTAACCATGGAGGCATCATTTCAAACTTGAGATGGAGATGGTTGGATCTTCATTATCCCCCCTCAAATTGGAGGGTAGTGAAACAACCCCCAATTTGTCTAGCAAAAATCGGTGAGATGCCCCAGATAGGGGTTTTGTGAATAGATCTGCAATCTACTGCTTTGAAGGGACGAAGGACAAAGTAATGAGACCGGAGACGAACTGTTGTCTTACAAAATGACAATCCAGTTCAACATGTTTCGTCCTTTCGTGGAAGACCGGGTTTTTTGCAATATGGATAGCCGCTTGGCTATCGGAGTGAAGAGTCACCGGCAAGCTAAGAGGAGCGGCAAGATCTGATAGAAGCCTTACTAACCAGGTAATTTCTGCTGTCACTCTACGCATTGAACGGTATTCAGCTTCCGCAGACGACAATGATACTGAGATTTGTTTCTTTGATTTCCAGGAAACGGGTGCTCCACCAAGGGTGATGAAAAAACCACTGACTGACCGTCGAGAGTCAGTACAAGATGCCCAATCAGCATCGCAGAAAGCAAGTAATTCGAAAGATGAATCAGAGGAGAGGAGGATCCCTTGACCTGGATCATTTTTCAGGTACTTCAAAACTCTAGTAGCAGTTAATAAATGTGATTCTCGTGGCTGTTGCATGTATTGACTAAGACTCAGAACTGCAAAACTTAGGTCAAGTCTAGTATGGGTCAGATAGTTGAGTTTTCCCACTAGGTGTCTGTATAAAGTGGGATTGGATATCAAAGGACCATCATGTGCATTTAGTTTGGAATAGGGGTCAAGAGGAGAAGAAACTGTAGCACCTGAACAATCAAATTCTTGTAAAAGGTCCAGAGTGAACTTTCTCTGATTTATGATGAACCCCTGTTTTTCCCTTAAAATTTCCATACCCAGGAAATAATGAATATCACCCAAATGTTTAACCTTGAAAGCTGTGTGTAAAAAATCAGTGATGTGCTGTATTTCAACAAGATCATTACCTGTAATCAAGATGTCATCCACATAGACTGCTATGATGGAGGTAAGATTGGCATTTTGCTTGAAAAATAGTGAGTAATCATTAAGAGAGCCAGAATACCCTTTAAAAGCTAAATCACCAGCCAGCTTAGCATACCATTGTCTGGATGCTTGTTTTAAACCATACAATGACTTCTTCAATAAACAAACCAATTTAGGATTAGGACAGTCCATACCTGCAGGAAACTTCATGTAAACCTCTTCCTGCAGGTCCCCATGTAGAAAAGCATTACTTACATCAAGTTGGTGTACTTGCCATCCTTTTTTCACAGCAACAGTTAAGAGACATCTGATTGTGGTCATTTTGACTACTGGGGAAAATGTCTCAGTATAATCCACACCTTCCTGCTTGATATCCCCCCTCACTACTAACCTTGCCTTTAACCTTTCAAGTGTTCCATCTGATCTATGTTTGACCTTGTAAACCCACTTACAGGGTAGTGGTTTCTTGCCTGGGGGCAATTCAACAATCTCCCAGGTATGATTGACCTTGAGAGCATCCAGCTCTTTTTGCATAGCTTTGTTCCATCCTACATGTTGAGAGGCTTGTGCAAAAGAGTTTGGTTCAGTAATAGTGGATATAGAAAGGAAAACTTGTTGGTTATGTAGTGATAGAGACCCAAAGAAAAAAGCAGTAGGAGGATTGGGGTGAATGAAACAGGCAGTAGTTAGATCAGTCAAAATGACATGATTGCAAACATAGTCATCAAGATATGCTGGTCTTTGACTAACTCTCCCTGATGTTCTAGTGATGACTTCATGTTGTGGGTTGTTAGACACAGTGGGAGTAGGAATAGAAGTAGGAGTGTTGGAAAGTGGAATGGAATTGGTAGCTGTGTCATTAGTGGAATGGGAGTGCTGATCAATAGAACATGATGGTGGAGTGTGTGGTAGAGTAGTGGAATGATCACCAGTAGGTAAAGTAGGACAAGGGAATGAACTAGGTTGATGTGAGTCTGAATTTGATGGAGTGGGTTGTGGTATAGGAAAAATGGTAGCTGGAGAATTCAAATTAGAAGCAAAAGGGAATTGATGCTCAAAGAATTTAACATCTCTGGAGACAAAGACCCTCTTGGTAGATAAATCCATTACTTTGTACCCTTTTTGGCCTTGTGGATACCCCAAGAAAACACAAGTTATTGCCCTAGGATCGAACTTTGTTCTGTGTTGTGCTAAGGTTGAGGCATAGCACAAACAACCAAAACACCTCAAGTTATCATACTGTGGTCTAATTCCAAACAAAACCTCATATGGTGTCCTTCCTTTCAACACCCTAGAAGGAAACCTATTGATAAGATGTGTTGCAGTCAATATACACTCTTCCCAAAAGGTACTAGGTAAGTGAGACTGAAACATCAGACCCCTGGCAATTTCCAGGAGGTGTCTATGTTTTCTTTCAACTACTCGATTCTGCTGTGGAGTCCCTACACATGACGTTTGGTGTATTATCCCTTGAGATTTGAGAAAAAGGGCTTCCTGTGTTCCTTTACCCAATTCTAGAGCATTAGTAGACCTTATAACCTTTACCTTAGCATTGAATTGCCTTTCAACCATGATCAGAAAATCCTTTAAAATAGGAAAAGCATTACACTTAGAACTCAATAAGAAAGTCCAAGTTCCCCTACTGAAATCATCTACTATAGTAAGAAAGTATTTGTATCCATTGTGAGTACATGTTTTATATGGTCCCCATGTGTCAATATGAATTAGATCAAAGTTTCTTTTAGACTGAATTTGACTTAGGGGAAAGGGCAGCCTAGTCTGCCTGGCTTTAGGACACACATCACAAATATGTTGGAAATTTGAAGGAAAATTGATAAAAGAAAACTTTCTCATTACTGAATAAGGGACATGTCCCAATCTTACATGCCATAGACTTACACTAGGAACTATATTTGCTGAAACTGGAAGAGAAAATGACTTAGACTGAGGAATGGAATTGCTTCCTTCTTGATATGAGACTACACTGTCACATGAAATAGACTTAGACTTAGGACTAGGCTGCAACAAGTAGAGTCCTTCTTTTGCCTCACCAAAAGCTTGAGTGTTCCTCATTAAAGGGTCCTGTAATATGCAACCACTAAGAGTAAATAACACATCACATCTAAACTGATTGCATAACTTATGGACTGATATTAAGTTATATTTGAAATCTGGGACATGGAGGACATTTTTTAAGGTAATTTTAGGAAGAATAGAGACACTTCCTGCATGAGTCACAATGATCCTAAAAGAATTAGGTAAAGTGATACTTGTCACACTCCATTTTAACCGGATGGGTTTTAGGAGTATGACGTATTGGTGATTCCTGTTTATTTTATTTAAGGAGTCGCCACCTAATTAATTTAACGGTGAATTAGGACACCTAAATGTTAACTAAGGTAAAGTTAAAACTAAACCTCCGTTAATAGTCTGCTTAACCAGTGTGATTCTAGGTAAGGGCTCTATATTATCCTAAAGGGAAGGGGTTAGGCATCCTTTAGAATCCGTTAACTTACGGTTATCCAACCAAACTTAGGTTAATTAATCAAAAGGTCAGCTGTGATTAGTTTTAAAGAAAGTTAGACACTTAGCTAAATTCAAAACTTACAAGTGATAAAACAAATTTTGTAAAGTAAAATAAATAGATCTAAGTTTATGAAACAAGTTGGGACCGCATCCGATGTGGTAAGAAGATCAGTACGCGGACCAAAGAACGATTTAGATTAAAAAAAAAAGAAAAAAAAGGGTATTTTAAGGAAGGTATTTCAAGGAAGAAAGCTCTTAGTTAGTGAAACTTAATTAAGTCTGAAACTGATTTCTTAAATCACCGAAAGTACTCTCTTTGACGCGATTTAAAAAAAATACTCCTACTGTAAAGATAGAGGAAAGACTCAAATCGATTTAAAAAAAAAAATACTAATTCTATGTTAAGTGTGAGTCTCAACTAATAATCCCAAAAATTGGAATGAACCCCAAATAACATCCCTCGATAATTAGACATGAAGGGTTAAACAAAATAAATGGTAGAGAAAATGAAGAAAGACGCCATAGGCGCTCCCAAGCTAATCCGCTCGTTTCTTGCCGTCGAATATGATTAAAGAAGATGAGATGTGATGACTCTATGTTGGTATGAGGAGTCTTGTATCAAGACTCCATGTTGCTCCAAACGTGTACATGTAAAGAAAGATAAAAAAAGAAAATAAGGATTAGGAAAATAATTAAATTGTTAACCAGCGAGAAAACTGTAAACTTAAGGCAAATCTGAACTAGAAAAATTTCAATTACCACGTACATACTTTTAACATAACGGTAGCTACAAATGTGAGTTAAAGCAAATCTTAAAGCATTTAAACATTTAACACATACTACTTTTAAAGAGCCATAATGTTAGTATTTGACAACATATATATATATATATATATATATATATATATATATATATATATATATATATATATATATATATATGAATATACAAGAAAGAAATGCACACAATTAGCGGAGAAACTCATCATCACAATATATCAACGTATGCAGCCAAATAGAACAACAAAAAGGCGTAACGGGATTCGTTTTATAATCTCAAATAAAATATCTTTTGGCACATATACGCATGAATTAGAAATCTGGAAATTAATATGTGTGTTTTTCTATCAAAACATATTTCATCAAGCACCAAAATATGTTTTTTTTATATATATAATTTTAGTTTAAGGAATAAAAAAAAAATGAAAATAAATACTACTCCATTAAAAGAGATGCACGTAGTAATAAAGGTTGATAAATAAAAAACCATCAGTGAATTCAAATGTCTTAATATTAAATTATAACTACCTTTATAAAATCAACATTAAAGAAATATATTCTTTTTCTAATTATTAGATGTCACTAGTCTTGAATCTAATAACAAAAGCAATGGAAAGTTGAAACACATAGGTTTACTTAGCACCACTTCAGACATTTTTTTTTTTTGACCCAGTAGCCATGAGGTGAAGATCATACGTATAAGATGAAGAACATATATTGAAAACTAAATTTAATAATATCATGTTGTACACAAACTAATGGTTAAGCTTTGATCTTTAACCCTCACAGAAGAAAAGAAGGCTATATATTTCAACAGGAGGCCTACGGACAAAATTTTAACATGCTTACACATCACCTTCAAGTGTCCCAATAGATTCCAGCCATTAAAATAACACCATTAGATTTCAAGAACGCCTAAAACTCATAATTTTTGCATGTCTTTATACAACAACAAAAAAAAGGTAAAAATAAGAAGGAAAAGAAAAGGTGAAGATATTACCTTTCCACGGTGCAGTGAATATGGAGCTCGAGGCTTCAGATCTACTTCCCTTTTTTATTAAGGTTTGTCGAACAAAGAGAGAAAAAAAAAATAGTAGTATAGTTGAGAAAATTACAAGCAAAATGAAACAGAAAGGTAAAAGTCTTCGATCGATTCTCCCCCCCTTCCTCAGTTCTTAAAGGTGGTATTTATAGTTGAGGAACTAGGGTTTTAATTCTCACATTTTGGGCGGGATTTGAAACACCAGTTTGAATTCGAAACGGCTCAATTTGGATTAATACAAAATGTGACAGAAAAGAAGATTATCCAAATCGTCCTTTTTTTCCCAAAATTGCGGGAACTTGGTCAATATAATGGCGAAAATTTCGGCTTTTGGGTGAGAGAATTCAAAAAATATGAGAGAGTGGACAAAATTTGCATTAAAAAAATGGTGAAAAACCCCTTTTCTGCAATAGAGAAATGAAGGTCAAATGTTTTCCAAATGGGTAGGAAAGAGAATGGGTGGCTGTTTTGGCTAGAATGAGATTAGGTTTAAGGTATTGAATTGAACTAGTTTATTGGGTGTTCCAGATGTATTAAATGGGCCAGTGGGGAGGAAGAAATGGGCTACTGTGACATTAAATTGGGCCACATTTGTTGGGAATTTTCTTCTTCTATTTAATTTGCTTTGAGGCTTCTTTATTTCAATACTTTAAGCATGACATAATAATCATCTCACATCATATAGACAAATTAAAATATCAACCATAAAATAAAATATTAATGGAGTACCAAATATAAATATTACTAGCTATAAAACAAAATACTAGTGGAGTAATAATAATATTAACATAAAGGATAACTGCAGCAACTAGTAAAATGACAATAATAGTACTAACATCACTAAATAGAAATTATATACAGTAAGAGTTATGAGTAGTGTATCTATGGTAATAACACTAATTTTTTAATATTAATAAGCAATAATAATAGTACTATCAATAGAATAGTAATAATAAATATAATAATAGGTAAAATATTATATTATTATTAACTAAGAAGCGCAAAGAAATAGAGAAAAAAAAGTGGGACAAAATTGGGTGTCAACAACTTGTCCCTCTTTGACCGGAAATGATGAAAGAGTTTTCGGGCAAAGAAGTTGACGTAGTAGCCAATTTTGTCCCGACCAAAATGTGTTGTCTCGAAAGGATTTATGGTAAAGGTCTTGAAAAGGATTACAGGGTATAAAGGGAAGCCGAAAAAGTTACGGTCAAAATTTCTTTTCAAGTTGCCTACATTTTCGGGTTCTACAAGAATCAGACAGATAAGGCGATATCGATTTCAAAAATTGTCCCAGTGTCGAATATGGAGAGACTGGGTTAGGCAATGAAGATTTCAGAGAAAAGGACATGACTGAACTTGAGAATTTGAAATACCGACATATCCACGGATTTGTAGAAATGTAGTGAGGAAGTAGATCTTTGACCTCTTGCTGACGAGCTTAACTCAACTTTCAACAATTGCCCCAGTTCACTGCCGAAGAAATAGTTCCACGAGTTGATGTGTGATGCCAACTTCGATATTGTCAAAAGCCACTAGCTAAAAATAATTGTTAGCAACAAAGAAATATATGTGTAAATAGGACAGGGTTGGAGAAGTTTACACTTGTAACCCCTGTTTCGAAAGTTGAATCCACAACATACCCGCATTCGGAGGTGGGTGCCTGAACTGAAATATAAAATACCCGCATTCGGAGGTGGGTGCCTGAACTGAAATATAAGATACCCGTATTCGGAGGTGGGTGCCTGAACTGAAATATAAAAAATACCCGCATTCGGAGGTGGGTGCCTGAAATAAATATAAGATACCCGCATTCGGAGGTGGGTGCCTAGACTTGAATATAAAATACCCGTATTCGGAGGTGGGTGCCTGAAATAAATATAAGATACCCGCATTCGGAGGTGGGTGCCTGGACTTGAATATAAAATACCCGCATTCGGAGGTGGGCGCCTGAAATAAATATAAGATACCCGCATTCGGAGGTGGGTGCCTGGACTTGAATATAAAATACCCGCATTCGGAGGTGGGTGCCTGAAATAAAACATAAGATACCCGCATTCGGAGGTGGGTGCCTGGACTTGAATATAAAATACCCGCATTCGGAGGTGGGTGCCTGAAATAAAATATAAGATACCCGCATTCGGAGGTGGGTGCCTGAAATGAAATATAAGATACCCGCATTCGGAGGTGGGTGCCTGAGATAAAATATAACATACCCGCATTCGGAGGTGGGTGCCTGGACTTGAATATAAAATACCCGCATTCGGAGGTGGGTGCCTAAATTAAATTTTGAAATACCCGCATTTTAAGGTGGGTGCCTAAATTAAAAATTGAAATACCCGCATTCTAAGGTGGGCGCCTAAATTAAAAATTGAAATACCCGCATTCTAAGGTGGGCGCCTAAATTAAAAATTGAAATACCCGCATTCTAAGGTGGGTGCCTAAATCACGTCCACTTCCCACGATGCAAAAATGTAAATCCATATCCATTTCCAGAGTGCAGAAAAAATAAATTTAAGTCCACTTTCACAGTTCAAAATATAAATCCACGTTCGCATTTCACGGTACAAAAATGTAAATCCACATTGACTTTCATGTCCGTATTATACGATATAAAATAAATCTACATCTACTTTCACGTCCGTATTATACGGCGCAAAAAATAAATCCACTTTTACTTTCGCAAATATAAATCTGTATCCACTTTCTACAATTATATGTATATTTTTTGTAATATAATTCTACTCCCACTTCCATGCTCGCATCCACAATGTAAATGTAAATCCACGTCCACTTTTGAAATAGTATTGTGGAAAGATATCCACATCTTAATCCATGTCCCGTTGTGACGGAAGTTACATCTACAATTAACCTCACAACTTGATATATGATGCAATATTTCGATCTTGTCATCTTATTAAAATACCTCATTCTAAAAGAATTTGATAATGATTTGAACATGTATGAAGTGATGATGAAATTGAGGAATTCTAACCAATAACAGGTGATCAAGGTCAGTGTCCATGATTATATGTATTCGATTCATCGAGGAATGTCACGAGCTAAAACAACTGTTAGTGATAAGAATAAATAGCTGGGTCTGAAAGAATTATACTTACAGCCCTTGGTTGAGAAGATGAATTTGTGTCCACTGTTGCAATCGAAATTTCGTGATGAGTGGAACGACGCCCGCCGTTCGGCATAAGCTACCTTTGCATCCACGTTGAAGAATGTTTGCCCTTTTGAAGAAAGCTAACTTTTCGATCACGCCCATAATTAAAGTTTTAAGATGAGTCGAATATGCACAACCTTCACGTTAATTGAACCTGTCTCATCAAAGAAAAATTGTGAGTTTAAAAGAAAATTGGTTGACTTGTGCAGGTCGGGGAACTTGGCCTTTGAATTGATCCTTGTTTCGGTCGCGTTCACGTTCTTCGATACCTCATTCCATATTTTGCCTTGCCTGGGGAGTTTCAGTCATAAAAGTGTATTTTGCAAAAATAAGAATAACGAGATTTGGATGATTTCGAAGGGAAATACTTAGTGGCTCTAATAGGTAAAATGATTAGGAAGACTCTATTTTTGAATTTATCCGCATTTTAGAAATATATGGATGGACTTTTATTTAAAATTGTTAAACATTTAAGACCACTTTTATGCTACTTCTAAAAATTTGTCCCAGTTTTCAGTCCTGAAGACACTTGGCTCTAAACAATTGAAAAGTGAGAACTTATAATGAAAGTTTTTGGAAGCGATTTGACCGATTTCAAAATTTTGTCCCAGTTTCAAGTCCTGGAGGCACTTGGTTCTAAACAATCGAAAAGTGAGAAAGTTGTAATGAAATTTTTTGAAAGTGATTTGACCGATTTCAAAAATTTGTCCCAGTTTCAAGATACTAGGACATATGAATTTAAAAAGTAGGAAGGCCAAAATCTTATATAAAAATCCTTATGTATTTTATAGGAACCAAAATGGTTGGACAAACCGAAAATATTAAAAATTTCAAAATAGAAGGGCCGAACCCACCTCGGGTTGCCTACGTATCCCAAAGGAATCAGGCCAGATGTAGTTCGTGAGCAAAATAAGAACTTTTCAGTTTTTGTTTTTAATAAAAGTGAGGGCCGAACCCGATATGGGTTGCCTACGTATCCAAAAGGAAATCAGGCCACACGTAGTTCGACTCATACAACAAAACACTGAAATATTTTGAAAAAGTGGCCGAACCCGATGTGGGCTGCCTACGTATCCAACGGGAAGTCAGGCCAAACGTAGTTCCAACCACAAACGAAGATACTGAAATGATTTGAAAAGAGTGGCCGAACCCGATGTGGGCTGCCTACGTATCCAACAGGAAGTCAGGCCAAACGTAGTTCGTTACAAAACAAAAATGACAAACTCTGAATTCAAAAAGGCCGTAACAAAACATAGAGGCAGCATGACAAAAGGAACTAAATGTTCTAGTTGATGCCTCCGGCCTATTACAAAGGAAATTTAAACTTAAATTACTGAAACTCCCGGCGGGCTGGGGCTAAGATAGAAGTTCAATTCTGCAACTCAGGTTGTGGCTCAACAGCCTATAAAGTCAATATTTCAGCAAAGTCTTTGATTATCACAGCATGATCATCTTCATCTTCCACGAACAGGTTCTTGATTCCCTCCACGATATCATCATAGGCAACCTCAATAATTAGATCTGAAGGTTTTGAGAAAGTTTGATCAATGGTAGGAATAGGTTTTGGCAATGGAACCTCTTTCTTTTTATTCTTTCGTGCTTTCTTCACTTCTTCCTCAGTTGGCTCATATCCCAAACCGAATGTAAACTGTTGCGTAGGGAGAACGACTGGCTCAACCCGCCCATTTAATGTCTTCCCTAGCCCAAATCCAGGTTGGTACCCATTTCTCAGCATTTCTTTTGCAACCATAATCGCGGCGCATGACCTTTTAAACTCTTGAGTTTGACAGACTTCACCCACTTTAGTGACATTCACAACCTCCCAAGCGTGGTAAGCTGCTCCGTCGAACCCTCCTTCTGCCTCAATGAATGGGATGGATTGCTCTCGATAGAAAGACGTATCCCCTTCTCCATGTATACATATTTGTTGCTGATCCCACTCGAATTTGACAGTTTGGTGCAAAGTAGATGGTACAGCCCCAGCCAGATGTATCCACGGTCTTCCTAACAGCATGTTGTATGTCGTGGAAATATCCAGTACTTGAAAATCCATAATGAATTCAACAGGACCAATCAACACTTTCAACTCTATTTCTCCAATAGGGCGCCTTTGAGCCCCATCAAATGCTCGAATATTCACATCACTTGTCTTGAGCTCACTAACATTATATCCGATCTTCTTCAGACTTGTTAATGGACAGATGTTAAGTCCAGAACCCCCATCAATCAACACTTTAGCCACAAACATGTTACGACACTTGACAGTTATATAGAGCGCTTTGTTATGCATGCATCCTTCTGGCGGCAGTTCTTCATTATCGAAACTGATTCGATGACTGTCAAGCACGCGCTCGATCATCCCAGCTAACGCCTCACTAGTTGTTTCACTTGGAACATATGCTTCATTCAAAATCTTCAAGAGTGCATTTCTGTGCACATCCGAACTCAAAAGCAAAGAGAGAATAGGAATTTGGGCATTGGTCTTTTTCAACTGATCCACAACTGAGTACTCACTAGCTTTAATTTTCCTCAGAAATTCTTCTGCTTCGAATTCAGTCACGACCCTTTTGGGAGGTACGTTGGTTTCCTTAAGTTGCCCCAATCTAACTAGTTCTTCTGGAGAATAGCACCTCCCAGACCTTGTCATTCCTGACGTCTTAACCTTGTCAGTGATCGTGTCCTTTCCTCGACACTCCATCACAGTTTGTTGATAATTCCATGGTACGGCTTTTGTATCGAGCACTGGCAACTGATTTGGTGCTTGAACTACTTCCACAGGTATTGATGAAGCTCCTAATATCTCGACAGGCACACAACCCCTTATCACTACAGCCGGAGAAGCAACGGCTACAAAATCATGATCCTCCACACGATCCACAGGCACTATAAATTCGGCTGGGTCGTCAACATTTTCATCTATTCCAATCATATTTATCGTGGCCCCATCATGGGTCGGGAGTGGATTGTTAACCACATTTGGTGTTGGTGGTTTGACCGTGATCTGTTTTGCTTCAATAAGATCCTCAACCTTATGCTTCAATGCGTAACAACGATCAGTGGAATGGCCTTTTACCCCCGAATGATATGCACATGTTTTAGTGGGATCAAAGCTTCTGGGTAATGGATCTGGAATTCTACCTTCCACAGGATATACTAAGCCTGAAGCTTGCAGCCTTTCAAAAACAACGCTTAGTGGCTCTCCTAATGGTGTGAAATTGCGAAACGGTTTATTTGGGCGAGGTGCGGATGCATTGTTTGGATGATGAGTTTGTGATGGTGGAGTTGGATATGTTGGTGGTCGTGGAGCTCGATATGCTGGTTGTGTGTTGTAAACAGGGTAGGATATTTGTGGTGATTGAGGTTGGTAAGATGACAAAGCTTGGTCGTAGGGATGTGGAGAATATTGGAAATATTGTGAGTGGTGAGCGTTAGGCTGGTATCGCGGGGGTCGTTGATGGTGGTATGATGTGTTTCCCAAAGCCATTACCGATGCTGCTTTTTTTTTTCTTTCCGTTTCCGAGAGTACCAGTTTGTATGGCCCTACTAGTAGACTGTAAAGCCGCAAGACTTGTTATTCTCCCTGTCTTAATGCCATCTTCGATCATGTCCCCGGCTTTGATCACCTCTGCAAAAGTTTTTCCGCCCATTGTCACCAAACGTTCATAGTATTCCGATTCTAGTGCTTGAATGAAGAAAGTAACCATTTCTGTCTCCTCCATGGGTGGGTGTACTCTAGATGCTTCTTCCCTCCACCGTATAGCATATTCTCGAAATGATTCGGTGAACTTCTTCTTCAACTTTGTAATTGAGATTCTGTCAGGAGCGATCTCAACATGAAACTTGTAGTGATCCACAAAAGCATTTGCCAAATCATCCCAAGTACGCCATTTGGTTGTATCTTGCTTAGAATACCACTCCAAGGCTTTTCCACTCAAACTCTGATTGAATAGTTTGACTCTTATCCCTTCATTCTTCCCCACACCAATCAACTTTTCACAATAGACCTTCAAATGGAAGAAAGGGTTCCCCGACCCATCAAACTTCTCAAATTTTGGAATCTTGTAACCTGGTGGCAATTCTACCTCAGGAAATGCACATAATTCTTCATATCTCACGCTTTGGTTACTACCAAGTCCACGCAAACTTCTCATGGCATCCTCCAAACTTTTGAGCTTTCTATTTATCATTTCATCATTAATTGACTGTGCCTCATTTTCAACTTCGACATAATGATCAACATCTGTGCGACATTGTCCCTGGATTTGTGTCATGGGTGGAGCTGTGGTATAAGTATATACTGGCGGAACTTGATGTGTATTGGTAACATCATGTGCCGGCGGTATGAACTGAGTTTTTGAAGAGGTGGCTGTAAATAAAAGGGGAGCATTTTGAGTGAGGGGTTCGGCACGAACCGGCTGAAAGGTGGTAAAATAATTTGCTTGGTTAAATTCGTCCAAATTTGGGAATGGAGGTGGCATAGGCAAGGTCTGACGAACCCCATGAGATGGAGTCATATGTGGTGGCATTTGAGAAAATGACCGGTTGTGAAGTACCATGTGACTTAATTCAGCAACTCGTCGCTCCAAACGAGCAATGATCTCCAAATGTGTTTCTGATTCTTTGGAGGATGTGGGATCACTCGTGATCGGTAAATTAAGAGATGGCTCAGATGAAGTGGTTGCATTGATCAAACTTTGCTCCATTTTAGAACGAGTCTTTTTAGTTAACCAGATGATTAGTGATGAGTCAGAGTCTGATTTCTTGGCTCTAGACCGTGTGAAATATGGATGCTCCGCCAGTTCCCCTTTAGCACAAGTCAACCTTTTTTATTTTGAAAATAAGTTTAAAAGAAAAAAGATAAAACAATGAAAGAAGAAGAAAATGAGTCAGTATACGGAAAGGACATATTATTGCATATAAACACATTATTGCACATAATACATCGCGTTCTATAATGCAAGGGACCTCTTTATGCCAGAGGTAGGCCTAACGAACATTTGAAGGACAAACATGTTTTTTATGTGTCATTCCATAACTCTTTCTAAACTAATTTACAAGAATAATAAAAATTTATTACATGCCAGTCAATAATACAATTCAAAGTTAATCTAAGATATCTAATACTTCAACTCCACTAATTTCCTTTGGCTGTCTTCAAACCTCCGGCATTAATTTTGGATGCTCCACAACAACCTGCAACAAAAGGTTAGTTTCCTTGAAATATTTATCTATGGATTATTAGGTCCACATAATCCACATATTTGTCCTTCAAATAATGCACATAAATAGTGAATAGTGTCACTTAGAGTCATAGACTCATTTGGACATTTGGTAAGGTTGACTAATGAACTTAATACTCCAAGGGTATTAAGCCTCCTAGGTTTAAAATGATGCATGTCCTTACAAGGTTTTGGTTTTCGCTCTACCTAGGTAGACTAAGAATGGTTTTCCTATGACACAAGGCTCCCCCAAGCAGACAACTTGGAAGTGGAAAGTCTGTGGCCGTCGACTGCACCGCCGATCGACTAAATCCACAAGACCAATCCAACTAAAGGGGTAATTTAGTAGTGCACGGGCGCAAACTGCGAAGCCGCTTTAAGTGTGTGAATATGTGTGAATTTTCCAGGAGTGGAGGAAATATGAACGGAATGCCAATTTAAAGAAAGCAGTAATATACATATTACATAGAACAAAAAAATGCATATAAGGAATGGAACAATAATACTTGAAATCATATAAAACTACAATATAGGCAAAATAAAATAAAACAAACAAAATATCTCACAAATTATTAATTAACCTAAGTTGTTATGGTTAGAGCCTAAATTCCCCAGCGGAGTCGCCAAGCTGTCACACTCCATTTTAACCGGATGGGTTTTAGGAGTATGACGTATTGGTGATTCCTGTTTATTTTATTTAAGGAGTCGCCACCTAATTAATTTAACAGTGAATTAAGACACCTAAATGTTAACTAAGGTAAAGTTAAAACTAAACCTCCGTTAATAGTCTGCTTAACCAGTGTGATTCTAAGTAAGGGCTCTATATTATCCTAAAGGGAAGGGGTTAGGCATCCTTTAGAATCCGTTAACTTACGGTTATCCAACCAAACTTAGGTTAATTAATCAAAAGGTCAGCTGTGATTAGTTTTAAAGAAAGTTAGACACTTAGCTAAATTCAAAACTTACAAGTGATAAAACAAATTTTGTAAAGTAAAATAAATAGATCTAAGTTTATGAAACAAGTTGGGACCGCATCCGATGTGGTAAGAAGATCAGTACGCGGACCAAAGAACGATTTAGATTAAAAAAAAAAGAAAAAAAGGGTATTTTAAGGAAGGTATTTCAAGGAAGAAAGCTCTTAGTTAGTGAAACTTAATTAAGTCTGAAACTGATTTCTTAAATCACCGAAAGTACTCTCTTTGACGCGATTTAAAAAAAATACTCCTACTGTAAAGATAGAGGAAAGACTCAAAACGATTTAAAAAAAAAAATACTAATTCTATGTTAAGTGTGAGTCTCAACTAATAATCCCAAAAATTGGAATGAACCCCAAATAACATCCCTCGATAATTAGACATGAAGGGTTAAACAAAATAAATGGTAGAGAAAATGAAGAAAGACGCCATAGGCGCTCCCAAGCTAATCCGCTCGTTTCTTGCCGTCGAATATGATTAAAGAAGATGAGATGTGATGACTCTATGTTGGTATGAGGAGTCTTGTATCAAGACTCCATGTTGCTCCAAACGTGTACATGTAAAGAAAGATAAAAAAAGAAAATAAGGATTAGGAAAATAATTAAATTGTTAACCAGCGAGAAAACTGTAAACTTAAGGCAAATCTGAACTAGAAAAATTTCAATTACCACGTACATACTTTTAACATAACGGTAGCTACAAATGTGAGTTAAAGCAAATCTTAAAGCATTTAAACATTTAACACATACTACTTTTAAAGAGCCATAATGTTAGTATTTGACAATATATATATATATATATATATATATATATATATATATATATGAATATACAAGAAAGAAATGCACACAATTAGCGGAGAAACTCATCATCACAATATATCAACGTATGCAGCCAAATAGAACAACAAAAAGGCGTAACGGGATTCGTTTTATAATCTCAAATAAAATATCTTTTGGCACATATACGCATGAATTAGAAATCTGGAAATTAATATGTGTGTTTTTCTATCAAAACATATTTCATCAAGCACCAAAATATGTTTTTTTTATATATATAATTTTAGTTTAAGGAATAAAAAAAAAATGAAAATAAATACTACTCCATTAAAAGAGATGCACGTAGTAATAAAGGTTGATAAATAAAAAACCATCAGTGAATTCAAATGTCTTAATATTAAATTATAACTACCTTTATAAAATCAACATTAAAGAAATATATTCTTTTTCTAATTATTAGATGTCACTAGTCTTGAATCTAATAACAAAAGCAATGGAAAGTTGAAACACATAGGTTTACTTAGCACCACTTCAGACATTTTTTTTTTTTTTGACCCAGTAGCCATGAGGTGAAGATCATACGTATAAGATGAAGAACATATATTGAAAACTAAATTTAATAATATCATGTTGTACACAAACTAATGGTTAAGCTTTGATCTTTAACCCTCACAGAAGAAAAGAAGGCTATATATTTCAACAGGAGGCCTACGGACAAAATTTTAACATGCTTACACATCACCTTCAAGTGTCCCAATAGATTCCAGCCATTAAAATAACACCATTAGATTTCAAGAACGCCTAAAACTCATAATTTTTGCATGTCTTTATACAACAACAAAAAAAAGGTAAAAATAAGAAGGAAAAGAAAAGGTGAAGATATTACCTTTCCACGGTGCAGTGAATATGGAGCTCGAGGCTTCAGATCTACTTCCCTTTTTTATTAAGGTTTGTCGAACAAAGAGAGAAAAAAAAAATAGTAGTATAGTTGAGAAAATTACAAGCAAAATGAAACAGAAAGGTAAAAGTCTTCGATCGATTCTCCCCCCCTTCCTCAGTTCTTAAAGGTGGTATTTATAGTTGAGGAACTAGGGTTTTAATTCTCACATTTTGGGCGGGATTTGAAACACCAGTTTGAATTCGAAACGGCTCAATTTGGATTAATACAAAATGTGACAGAAAAGAAGATTATCCAAATCGTCCTTTTTTTCCCAAAATTGCGGGAACTTGGTCAATATAATGGCGAAAATTTTGGCTTTTGGGTGAGAGAATTCAAAAAATATGAGAGAGAGTGGACAAAATTTGCATTAAAAAAATGGTGAAAAACCCCTTTTCTGCAATAGAGAAATGAAGGTCAAATGTTTTCCAAATGGGTAGGAAAGAGAATGGGTGGCTGTTTTGGCTAGAATGAGATTAGGTTTAAGGTATTGAATTGGACTAGTTTATTGGGTGTTCCAGATGTATTAAATGGGCCAGTGGGGAGGAAGAAATGGGCTACTGTGACATTAAATTGGGCCACATTTGTTGGGAATTTTCTTCTTCTATTTAATTTGCTTTGAGGCTTCTTTATTTCAATACTTTAAGCATGACATAATAATCATCTCACATCATATAGACAAATTAAAATATCAACCATAAAATAAAATATTAATGGAGTACCAAATATAAATATTACTAGCTATAAAACAAAATACTAGTGGAGTAATAATAATATTAACATAAAGGATAACTGCAGCAACTAGTAAAATGACAATAATAGTACTAACATCACTAAATAGAAATTATATACAGTAAGAGTTATGAGTAGTGTATCTATGGTAATAACACTAATTTTTTAATATTAATAAGCAATAATAATAGTACTATCAATAGAATAGTAATAATAAATATAATAATAGGTAAAATATTATATTATTATTAACTAAGAAGCGCAAAGAAATAGAGAAAAAAAAGTGGGACAAAATTGGGTGTCAACAATACTAATGGGAACAGGAAGGATAGACAAAGAAATAAAGGATTTAGAATCAAAACACATGTGTTCTGATGCTCCTGAATCAATAATCCAGGTGGAAGTGTTAAAAACAGATAAGCAAGTGCCTGAATACTTTAGAATTGTACCAGCAATTGCTCCTGCATTGAACCCAACATTTGAACTGTTTGAACTTCCTGTTTGTCCCATCTTTACTTCTTTAATCACTTGCTGAACCAGATCTGCATATTGATCCCTGCTCATATATGTAATAGGATTGTTGTCCTTACTCATGTGTGGAATAGGATTATTGTGATGGTTGTTGGATGCCTCCCCTTTAGCAAATACCATGTCCTCCTCAGTAACTATTCCATTGGCCTTTGCCTGATAGGGCTTAACCTTTGTGAATTCAAAATCCTCAGGAAAACCATGAAGCCTGTGACAATCATCCTCTGTATGACCTGTCCTCCCACAGTATGTGCAGCTCACATTTGGGTTGTATTTGTTTTTCCTAGGTTTATATTTTGAATTTTTTTTGTTGTTCCTTGGTGTGTAGTTGCCAAACCTTTGCTGTGGTTGATTTGATGCTTTAAAATTCTGATTCCCATTTCTCTGATAATTTCTGCCTTGTGAAGTCACCATGAATGATGCAGATTCAGTAGTGTGGTTATCATTTGCATATGCTTCTCTTTGTTTTTCATCTTGTAAAAGCAAAGAGTATGCCAGATCCATACTGGGTAATGGGTTCATCATGAGGATATTTCCTCTTGCCTGTGTGTATATATCATTTAACCCCATCAAAAATTGTATCAATCTTTGGTCCTCTAAAGACTTCATTAGTTTGGCTTTTCCTTGACACACACATACACATGAACAACATATGACAACATCAAGTGCATCTAGCTCATCCCATATTCTTTTCAGTTTGGTAAAATACCCAGCAATGTCATTATTTCCTTGAACAAGTCCCGATAATTCCTTTTGCAAATGATAGAGTTTGGCTCCATTTGACTTGCCAAACCTTTGCTCAAGGCTGTCCCAAAGTTCCTTTGCTGTTTTAGAACTCATTACACTATCTGCAATTTCCTTTGTTAGTGCATTTGAGATCCAACAAATAATCATATCATTAACACAACTCCATTGTTCATATTCTTCTGATTTCAGATCTGGAGCCTTACAAGCTCCATTGATGAATCCAAGTTTTCTCTTGGCTGATAAGGCTAGGAGAATAGATCTCCTCCAACCTGGATATCCTTTGCCATCAAACACATTGTTAATTAAGGTCATTCCGGGTGAATCAGAGTTATTCAGATGGTAAGGATGACTGTTATCGTAAGTGATGGTTTTGTCTACATTGCTTGGCTGTACATTTGGTGTTGCATCAGCCATTTTGGTTTATTGAGAGATTGAAGGTGATTTTGATGAAGGTTTTGGATCGAGCTCAAACCTGCTCTGATACCATAAAAGAAGACACTGATTTTGCTGATTTCCCCTCGTATTCATTAGTCTGTTCATTCCTATATATACACGTTATTGTAAATAAAAGAAGCTAAGAAAATACTAAAAAAAAAACTATACACTTGAACAGAAAAATATTCCTTCACATGACTAGCACGTGAAGGAAGGTTCCTAGTAAATTCCTATTTTATCCAGCTGGCAGATTTACAACGGCTGGGATTGAATTTGTGAAAATAGATATCTGTTCCATGTGTTTGAAAATAGAGATATGTTCCATGTGTTTGGCATCCAATGCCTTGGTCAACACAGAACATATTAAGTGGGAAACATACTTTTGAAAACTTTTCTACTTTATGCTTTTGTCTGAAAAGTTTTCTACTTTTGTCTGAAAACTATTCTCTTTCCTTTTAAACTTTCTTTTCCATTCTTCTTCTTCGTTTGATTGTTTCATCCGTAACCATGGAGGCATCATTTCAAACTTGAGATGGAGATGGTTGGATCTTCATTAGAGACCAACAAGTTTGAGTAATTTTGTGAATAAGATTTTTTCAGGGTTGATTCATGAAATATTGGTTAATAGTTTGTCTGATATCATCACTTTAAATCAAGCTGGGTTTGTAAAGGGAAGAAGTATTGTTGAAAATGTTTTATTGACTCAGGAAATTATATAAGATATAAGACTAAGAACAAAGCCTGCTAATGTGGTGATGAAATTTGATATGACAAAGGTATATGACAGGGTTTCTTGGCTATTTTTGACTAAGGTGTTGAGGCAACTGAGCTTTTCAGAAAGATTAATTGATATGGTTTTTAGAATTATCAGCAATAACTAGTATTCTATTCTAATCAATGGGCAGCAACAAGGCTTCTTTAAATCATCAAGGGGTTAAAGCAAAAGGGACCTTCTATCCCCAACTTTGTGCATCTTAACAGCTGAGGTATTATCCAGAAATCTGAGTGCTTACATCAAATTCCATAATTCAAAGAATATGGGATGTCTAAGTGGAGTCTAAAGATCAATCACTTGGCTTATGCAGATGATATGATCATTTTTTCCTCAGCATACTTATTTTCACTATAGTTGATAATGGAGGAATTATGAGAAGACTTCAGGGCAAAAAATCAATAAGGAAAGGAGTTCAGTATTCATGCATCATAATATACCAGGAGATATCAGTATCATTGTGGAAATTGTAACTGGTATAGGCAGAAAGGATTTCCCCTTTACCTATTTAGGGTGTCCAATTTTCTATAGCAGAAGAAAGAAGTATTTTTATAATCCAGTTCTTATGAAGATCATGAACAGGTTACAATCTTGGAAGGATAAGATGCTATCTTTTGGAGGAAGGGTTGCCTTGATGAAGCATGTATTGCAGAGTATGCCTATTCACATGTTATCTACAGTAAATCCTCCCGAATTTATCATAAACAAATGCACAAGATGTTTGCTCAGTTCTTTTGGAGTAATCCCATTAGAGGGAAGAGTAGACACTGGTCAAATGCGAAGGTACAACATAGATCTGGAAGAGTCGGAGCTAGTTCGAGCTCGATCGTTTCATGTAAATGGAAGAAAACAAATATCAGGTGATATGCCGAGGAAAAGAAAAACAAAACATGAGAGAAGAAGAGAGGGTCACCTGAGAAATGCCCAGTTAAAAAGAAGAAGAAAATACAACCACATACAGTTGCAAATGTGGGGAAATAGATGAGCAGAGATATCAAGCAGCTTAAGAAAGACTAGAGATAGTCGGAACCCAACTCAATGGGAGGAATCGAAGAAGAAGGGGAATCGACATTGCAGAGACTTAACAAAAATTCTAGGGATTTCAGCAAGCTTTACTTTCCCATTTCTTATGTTATGCTTTCTATTTTTGTTTATTTGGACCTTTGCTATTTGAACCTCTTTAGTTTTTATTAATACAAAACAACCCCTTGGGGTTTTATTTATTTTTTTGTTTTAAAAAAAAAAAAAACTTCATTAATCGTTCCTTGAGTTTGAACTAATCTATAGCAAGGCTGGTTCGAACTCTAGGATATTGTCATTGAGTCGAAAAGAGTTATCATGAGTAAATTGATCATTTTCGCATTAGTTCACGTACCTATTTCACACAAGATATCTGTTAAAATTGATATATTTATCATTATTTCACTCATATTAAAACTTCATGAAATTCTTAGAGTTTGAACCTTTAAAGTTGGTTCATGGAGTTTGAACTTAATAAAAGTTTGATGTCATCAATCATTTGCCGAGTTTGAAACTCCAACAACTTTTCAAACTCTAGCACCATGTGTTGAAGTTGTTTCGAGTTAGAGGTATTCTCTGTCCATATTTTATTTTCGCATTAAGAAATGGCTACCTTTCAAAACTGTCGATAAATTTTGATTGTCAACTCAAAATATGGTCATATACCTAATTTTATAAATATAACTTGCCTACTTTGCTGAAGTTTGGGTGGTTAATAACCGGTCAGTTATTAACTCACTCCATCTTAACCTGCTTAAATTTAGTCCATCTAAAAATTAGGTTGATTTGAGCTAAGTACATAGTCCAAATTGGCCAATAAGAAATCTTGTTAAAATAGTTATATATAGTTACATTAAAAATAATATTTTTATTAGCTTTATTTAGTAATTAAATAAATTATAAGAAAAATAAATAAATAATTAAAATTTGGTAAGAGTTGAACAGGTTTGGCTATGACCCATTATTTAACCCATTGTGACTTAGTTCATCTTAACCCAAATAACTTTTAGATAAGATTATGTAATGGACACTTTTATTGATTTACTTAAACCCGCCCAAATACAACTCAGACTCCCCATTTGCTAGACCCCGTAGGAACGAGGCACCAGTAACCTATTTTGAGGTCATTGCTCAAACAATGCAGAAAGTTTATAAAGTTTTGCTAGTCTATCAACTTCAAAATAACTTCAGACATACAAAATGTCTGAGCTGAGCCACATGACAGAATTTTAGTCATTTTTACTTGAACCTTTGCCACATATTAGTGAAGAAGTTTAGGCTTTATGCCTGATGTTTAAGTGAATAAAGTTTTACTAGAAATAACAATTTATTATTCGGATTGCACCAATTCAATACCTAAACATACTTCAAATTAGCTCAAATTCGAAAGTTTCAAATATCACAATAACATATATTAATCATTAATTTGTCGAAACAATAACAAATTCTAAAAAACTCGTGTTGCAATTATGATGATTGTCAATATTTTCAAACTTTCCAAATTACGCTCACTTTTCATAGGATGATAAGTAGGGCTGGGCATATTTCGGTTCAAACCGAAAAACCGACCGAACCGAAGTTAATTTCGGTTTCGATTTTTCGGTTTATTCGATTCGATTCGGTTTAAATTTATAAGATTTCAACAATTTGGTTCGGTTTTCGATTTATGCAAAATTTAATTCGGTTAAACAGAAAAATCGAATTTTAACAAGCCACTTTTTTCTTGAAACATATATTATATATATATATATATATATATATATATATATATATATATATATATATATATATATATATATATATATATTGGGCTTCTGCCCATAAATAATAAACTAAAGAGGCCCAAATCTCAATCCCAAAAATAAAATATCCAACCCAATTAGTAGCCCTTTTAGCTAATGTTCCGTGTTGTGACTGTGTTTTATATATATATATATATATATATATATATATATATATATATATATATATATATATATATATATATATATATATTATGTCTCTTTCTGGTCTCTCTATATGTGACGGCTTTGCTCCTGTTCAGATGTACTAATACTGTTACTGTTTCCTGTTTCCTCTGAGCTTAGAAAACGTTGCTCTAATTTTAGCTTATGTTTGTTAAAAATTGCTTGAATTGTCGAAACGCCTACTTGTGGCTGTGGGAAAGTTTCCATATCTAAATCGAATAAACCGAACCAAATAAACCAAACCGAAATTGCAAAAACCGAACTGAACCGAAGTTATTTTCGTTCGGTTTCAGTTCCCATCTTTTACAAATCGAAAATAAAAAAATCGAACCGAATTTGTGAAATCGAATCGAACGTACCGAACGCCCAGCCCTGGCAGCGTCTTTGTCTGATGTTTACCAAAACTAAAGTATAAGTTGAATAATTTGTCATGAGCTCATAAAGAAAAATTTACAACCAATTATGTAGGCAATCGAGGTGTCTAGATTAGATGACTTGGCGTCTGGCAAGTGATGACATAATAAAGCCGCACCAACCAAAGTGCGTTGGACTATTGCCACGAAAGTTTTATGCCCCATAAGTTTTTTAACAGCTCAACCTATCACAGATCAAATGCTTTCTCCTTGGACCATTTATCATTTAATTCTTTATTTGTTTGTCGATAATATATAATAATCATCTGGTTTAATTTTTTGGCAGTTGCTATGTAATAATGTAAAGCATGAACTCATATGGTACGCAAACGTTTAGATACAAATTTGTTTTAATTTGTATGTCCTACTGAGACAAACAAATTGAAATATAGGATCATAAAATTTAAAGAGCATTTAATATATAACATAAGTCTTTAATCTAACATCACAAAATTCAAAAGTCCTCTAATTTTTTTTAATCTAAAGTGTTAAAATTACTTTATGTGTATACTCCTCAGTTTCAATTTATGTGAACCTATTACTAATTGAAAAGTCTAAGAGATGGTTCTTTAACCATATTTTCCTTACGTATTTTTTAAATTAGTATAAATTATTATGACTTATTGTATTTTTATGTAGTTTCTCAATATATAAAATTTACTTTTACAAATTTAAAAAATTTATATCAAAATTTAAGTCAAAACTTATAAAATTTGACCGTTATATTCGGAAAAGGTTCCCGTGAATTGAACAAGGGAATACAAGTTTTAACAGCATATACAATCATTACACTCCTTATAATTTGCACTCAGCAAAACATTCTTTTTCTCATTTCCAACTCACTCAAAAATGACGACAAAAACAGAGCTGTCAACTACAGCAAATCAAACCAGAGTAGTTCTAGTTTTCTTGTCTCTCTGAAACACTTCTCATCCTTTAAACCTCCTCTTCTATCCCCTTCTTCTTTATTCTTCTACACACTTCTATCAATAAACCTTTGACCTTTTTTACCCTTTCTTTGTTTATTATACCAATAATTCTAAGAAAAAAATGACTGATGAAAATGTCCATAAGGTGTCTGAAGCTTCGGCAAACACTCAAGCAGCAGGAAATGGAGAGAGTCAGGTGGCTGCAACTGATATAGTGAGGAGGTGGAAGAGAGAAGATTTGGTGAAGAGGGGTTCTTTAATTTTGCACGGACTTGCTTTGGTTTTCTCAGTGATTGCTTTTATTGTCATGGCTAGCAATACTCATGGTGATTGGCAAAAATTTGATAGATTTGAAGAATACAGGTATACACTTCCTTTGGACTATGGAATTATTTTTTTCACTAGA
Source organism: Lycium barbarum (assembly GCF_019175385.1). Lineage (NCBI taxonomy): Eukaryota > Viridiplantae > Streptophyta > Magnoliopsida > Solanales > Solanaceae > Lycium > Lycium barbarum. The sequence goes on along the minus strand of NC_083344.1, from coordinate 113,086,470 downwards.
AAAGATATGTATGGGTTATACCAATTCTCTGATTAAGTTTCAGTGATGTTAGTATGCTTACTTTAGATCTAGTGTTTTTTTATCATTACTTTTTATATGCCAGTAGAAGTAGAGAGAGTTTCTAATTTTTTTTTTTGCTTATAAAAAAAAAAAAAAAGAGAAACCATTTTTAGTATTTTTATTTCTATTTTTTTTATCGCAGCTTATATGATACTCCTTCTGTCCTATTTTATGCGAATGTGTTATTGTTCGGGGAGTCAAACCGTTTTTTTAACTATAAGTTTTTCAATTTTTTAAAAATATTTTAAATTATTAGTCATGTTACCAACTTGCAATACTTTTCGTCTAGTTTTCAAATATATAAAATAATTTTAAAAAGATATATTTCAATTTGCATAATCAAAATTAAGTTATTTGACCATTATACTCCGAATTCCTTTACTTAAATTGGGACAGAGGAAATACTAGACTTAAATGAGCTTAAATTGAGTGACGTGGACAGTGAGAATTGATATAGTTGATCCGGACATGTTTGGAGTTGAATTGCAATAGTTATTGTTGTTATCTGACATATTCTTCTAATCTTGAAAATTGAATTGGGTTTTTGGATGTGGTTATAACAGGTATGTGTTGGCTATTGCAATTCTGTCCACGTTATATACAGGATTGCAAGTACTGAGACACATTCATGAACTTTCAACTGGCAAGGAATCATTTTCACGGCGGAGATTAGCTTTATTTGGCTTCTTTGGTGATCAGGTTGGTTATTTTCCATTGATATGAACAATTGAATTCAATATACATGGTGAGTAGTGCACAAAATTAGTGAGAAACTACTCTGGTTGTTCATGGGGTAGGACAAAAAAGAAAGAGCTTGATTGAATTCTTATAATCGAGAAATTTCCGAGTGCCAGTTGACTCACCTTTCAAAACTCATGACGTGTGCCTAACTCACACACGTGTTCCACTGCTAACTCTGAACCAAAGCCTTGAAGTAGGGTGGAGCGAGAGGCCAAGGTACAGGTTCGGCTGAACCTAGTAACATTGGTCCAATTATTGTATTTGTCTTAAGAAATCCATTTAATATGTACACATTATTAATTTAGAATCCACTTACTTAGAAGGGCTAGAATCTTGAATCCATAAGCTTCAAATTTGGCTCCCCTCTATCCAGTAACTTTAAAGTCCTCTCGAATTCTAAATCCATAAGTTTCAAATTCTGGCTCTGCTTCTGCTGCTTGAAGGATAGCTCTTGATTGAATGTATTGTGAGACATGAAATTGATTGATTCTTTCTATTTTGGGGAATTACAGGTAGTAGCATACTTGTTACTATCAGCTGCATCATCTGCTGTGCCACTGACAAATAGGATGAGAGAAAATAATGACAACCTATTCACAGATTCTTCAGTAGCAGCAATTAGCATGGAATTCTTGGCATTCTTTGCTCTGGCTGTATCAGCTCTCATTTCTGGACATAAGCTCTCAAATAAATCCTACATCTGATGAGACTTAAAGATATTCTGTTAGAAATTCTTTGAATTCCTCTGTTTGTTATCAGAATTACTTCATTCTTCCCATGTACATGTGTTATTCTTTTTCTTTTTCCTTTTCATTATGTATATAATATGTATCATAGGTTTGAACAGTTTGCTTGAAATTAAACATGTGTGTTAAAATTCAGAGTGCAACTTGATCTGTATGTAAAAACATTTTTGTCATTAAAAGAGTGCTCTTGTTTTGCATGGATCTCTCTGTTTTTGAGTGTTTATTTTATTTTTGGTGAATCAATTAGTCAAAGTCTGGAAATGTCCAGGAACTTGTTGACAACCTTATATATCTGATGAAGTTAATTGATGAATAGCTGAACCCGTCCAGAAAAGTTGTCAGCATATGTTCATTACTTAAGAGTGCAATTTTTTTTATTTTTTTTTTATGAAAATTAAAATTATATATACAATAGCTAGAAACTTCAGCTAAGCTCTACCACTGGCACTTTTCGAACTACAAAAGTAGTGTTTATACTCGTGTTGGGTCTCAATTAATTCGAATTTACGCTACAAGGTCCATTAAAGGAGGACGCGCTCCCTATGAGAATTTTTTTCATTCCAAGATCCGAATTTGAGACCTCTAATTAAGAATAGGAGGTTATTATCCATGCCACGACAATCTTTGATGGTGATAGAAAAAAAGTTGATAAGAGAATTGCCGTCCGAGAAAATAATTTTTGACCCTATAATGTACATCAGTGAAAATGGGATGGTAGATCTTCGTATCTAAATATGATTAAATATAAATAATTACCTAGATCCCGTTTGGATTAGCTGGAAAAAAGTGGCTTTTAAGCATAAGTGCATAAAAGACTTTTAAGTGCTGAAAATTATTTTATAAATAACAGTTATAAAAATGCTTTAAAGGGTTTTAGAAGTAAAGGTAGTATTGAAATCAACGGAAAATATAAGGAATAAAAGGATAAAGTTGATGGTCAAACCAAAAATGGCTTTTACGCAAAAAATAATAATAATAGTAATTTGGGGTTGAGCAACTTCTTGATTTTGGCTTATTTTAAGCACTTTTTAACTTAATTTAGAGCCCGTTTGGATTGGCTTATAAGTTGCCTATAAGCTGTTTTCAGTTTTTTTTAGTGTTTGGTTGGCCAGCTTAAAGCCATTTTGTGCTTAAAATAAGCCCAAAAAATTAATTGGGTTTGTTTGGCTTAACTTACCTAAAACAGCTTATAAGTCGTTTCCAGCTTATAAGCTGCTTTTTTTAAGCTCATCCAAATAGGCTCTTAAGCTGTTTTCTGCTTTTGTCAAACACTCAAATAAGTTAAAAAGAGCTTATAAGCTGGTTTGACCAACTTATAAACCACTCCAAACGGGCTCCGAGAAAATTTGATTGCTACATTGAGATCACTCAGTGGCATAATCTAACTAGCAAGTGGCGACACTATATGCTTTCCGTTGTTTTTTGCCTTTTAGTTTTTCCGAAATGCTATGAAGTTTTGAGGCATTTTTATTTTATTTTATATTAAGCAATCACCGTTAGGTTGTGGGCCTAAGGTGTGGGGAGTTTGGCTTGACCCCTACCATGTTATATTTAATTTGAAATAACTTACAATGGAAAGAGGAGGACATGAAAAACCTTGCCTTAATCCTACAAAAGAGATTGTTTAAACAATCTGGGAAAGGGATAGCCTATACAAATTCCTTTCCCAATACTACAAAGCATAATTAACTATAAAAAAGTTACGTTTTTCATATCTCCTCCTAAAGGTTGGGATCTGCCGTCTGTCCAATTGAATTAATCCCTTTACCTCTCTTGGAAATTCTTGAAGAGAGTGGTATAAGGTCCTATTTCCACTGGTTGCAACCACTTTAGCCAAAAAATTAGCCACTTGATTTGTTTCCCAAAAACAATGAGTAATCTTATGAAGAGTCCGATTGAATGATCTAGAAGTCTTCTTGATAATATGCTTGAGCTTCAAGTTGTTCGTATCCTTTTTGTTGAGCATATTCGAGATAACAAGAGAGTCTAATTCAATGTGCAAATTGTTTATTCCCTGTTGTATAAACTAGTTTACTTCATATTGAACTGCTAAAGCTTCTGCCTGGTTCTTGCTATTGCAGTCAACTTGTATGGAATAAGCCATAATCATATTTCCTTTATCATTCCTCACCACACCACCTATACCAGCCTTGTTAGATTCTTTGAAGAAAGTACCATCTGTGTTTAGCTTGATCATTCCAATGCTAGGTTTCTTCCAGGACACAACAGTAAATTTCACATTTGGTTTGATCCTTTCCAGCTTGGGTTTGATCCTTTCCAGCTTGTTGCATAAGTTTTTCCGGTTTTCTTCAGTTGAGATGGATGGAAAGGCACCTTGAATCAGTGCTTTGATGTTCCGAATGCATTGAGTAACCATTCTGTAGTGGTAGAACCTGTTATTATCTCCATATCTACAAGCTGACCAGGACTTCCCTATTTCCCAACAAATCAAAATTGGAAGTGTTTGAATCACCAACTTATGGACTCTGTTATAAGTTCTAGTATTCCACCAGTTAATAAAAATAGTTCTTATTGGCCTATGCTGATGATTAATCCCAAGAGGTGCACCCATATCCTTCCATATACAATCAGCAGCCTGCCCTTTTATGAAAACATGCTACATATCATCATGTTGTGGCACATAGCAGCATACACAATTCACTACTTCCAGAGATTTGTTGTTCATCAAAGCTTTAGGAAATGGCAGTTTGTTGAGAAACATTCTCCAACAAATGAAGGACATCTAGAAGGGAATGGCATTGTGCCATAATTTGCTCATGAAATCATTATTCCCGTGGTTTTTGATCAAATCCCAAGCAGAACCATTTGAGAATTTCCCATCTTCAGTCTCATTCCAGATAGCATAGTCTCTCTTATCTTCAAGACCAATACTTATGGATATAATGTGTAAAACAACTTGGTTTGGAAGAGTATTGTACAACTTTTGAGCATTCCATATGTGATCTATCATGTAATCCTAGACTTTGTCTTTGAAATTGCCTCTTGTCATATAATTTGAACAAATTTAAGCCAATGAACCAATATCAGTCCAGTTGTCCCATTAGAAGCTGCATGTACCAGTGTTTATTTTCCACCTGATACACCTTTCACTCTTTATTTTCCACCTGATACACCTTTCACTCTTTTCTCTTGCCCAAAGCAAGTGCTTCCAAGCTTGTGAATTCTCAGCAACCCAATTTTTCCCAACAAGATGCATTCTAGGACAGTACTTAGTAGATAGAAACTTAGCACACATAGAATTTTCCAGCTTTGAATTTCCACCACCTCTTTACAGCAAGAGTGTTAGGCAATATCTCTCATAGCTCTAGTACCAATTCCAAGTTTTGTATTAGGAAAGCATAAATTTTCCCATGCACCCTAATGATACTTGTTTTTTCCATTAGCAGCTCACTAAAAGAAGTTGGCAATGTGTTTTTCCGTCAGCTCCAGGGTACCTTTAGGAGGGTTAATACCAGACAAAGTATATATAGGCAAGGATTGAATGACACTTTTAGTAAGAACCATTCTAACTCCACTAGAAAACATGTTACCTTGCCAAGCATTTAACCTTTTAACAATCTTGGAAACCATATTATCAAAGTAAACAATTCTTTTCCTACCAATATAGATAGCACAAGATAAGTGAAAGGAAAATCTTTTCCCAGAAAACCCATGCAACTTCTTATTCTATTGATTCTATAAGCACAAGTTTTAGGATTGGTGAGGAAAAAACTCTTATCTTTATTAACCATTGACCAGAGACCTTTTCATATTTCCTAGTCTGCTTTATTATCAGCTTAATAGATCTAGAATTATCACTACTAAAAATGACAATATCATCAGTATAGGCTAACTGAGTGATCTGAGGACCATTTCTATACACGGAGAAAGGAATGATGTTGGGGTTGTACAGTAAACTGTTTAAAGACCTTGTGAGTACCTCAACAACAATTATAAAGAGGGAAGGGTATATTGGATCACCTTGTTTAAGACCTTCAGAGAATTTAAAGAAACCATGTCTAGTTTTATTGATAGTAATAGAATACCAAACATTAGAGATGCTTCTCCAAATCAGATCAATCCAAACATCATTAAAACCAAATTTGTTTAAAACTTTAACAAGAAATGACCAGGAAATCCTATCATGTGCTTTTTCCATATCCAGTTTCAGAATAATATTTCCCTCCTTGTTTTCTTTTGAAATCCTATGAACTATCTCCTGAGTAAGCATTTCATTATCTGTAATATTTCTCCCAGTGACAAATCCACTTTGGTTTTCTGAAATTAATTTAGATAGTAGTAAATTGAGCCTAATAGCTGGGATTTTTTATATAATCTTATTTGAGAAGTCACTCAGGTCAATAGGTCTCAATTCAAAAAAAGAAGTAGGTGTGCCAATTTTAGGAATTAGTGCAAGACAAGAATGAGTATAAAATCTAGTAAGCATTCTACGATGGAAATAATTATGCACAAAAGCAATAATATCTTCTTTTATAATATGCCAACAATGCTGGAAAAACTTACCATTATACTCATATGGTCCTGTAGAACTTTCGTTGAAAATAGTTACTTAATCTCATTTTCCTCAGGTAATGTAGTCAACATGTTGTTATCCTCTGTGGTGATGATATAAGGAATGCATTGTCAGGACCCGACTAGGGGGCCATGACGGATACCCGGAGCTGACTACCGAGCACCTCACATTAGGGTAATCATCATACTCAACCTGAACAAATATAATCTCCAAAGCAACACATGTCTATATACATAAGCCCTCATGGCCGCAAAAATGATATACAAAAGTACAATGTAATCATCATGGGACATCTACTACCTATACGTACGTATCTACGAGCCTCTACTAAAGTACTAGACATAAGGACGGGACAGGACCCCGTCATGCCCAATATATATATGAGGAGACATCAAGTAAGGAACAACCTGTAACTGAAGATCAATTAAGACAGGACAACGCATGCTAACTTACATCATAAACATCATCATATCAAGTAAGTATACATAAGCTGCCCAACCATATAGGTACGGTGTGATCATTATTGGCCCGCGTCCAGGCCTCCCGTTTCCGGGGTAACCATCTCATGCCACCCACTAGTGGTGTCTGGCCATGCCATCTAGACCTGGTGTATGTGCCGCCCGCCTTAGCGGTGTCTGCCCGGCCATATAGGCGCGGTGTAATCTCATTATCATACACTTATCATAAGCATGCATAAGAACTCAAAGACAACTATAACTCTGTCGGGGTGACGTAAGGTCGTGAGCCCCCGATTTCCATTATGGCATAATCGTGAGCACCCTGCCTCACCTTGAAGGAACTAACATTATAAAGTGAGTGTAACAACAATAAGTAACATTAAAGTATCATTAGCTTAGTAAAAACATCATATCATGAGCTCTAGCATTTTTAAACTTAGACTCATCATCATCATTATCATATTCATAGCATATCTCTTATCTTTATCTCGTGTGAGGCTCTTTATAACATAGACTCACAGTTTTCGAAATGTAAGGAGGTCATGGAGGATAAGGAAAATCATGTCATAAGAATCATGCCTTAGAAAGAAGGGACTAGCTTTACATACCTTTATTCCTTTCTACTTTGCCGACTATACGCTTCCTTCCAAGCTCATCATTCTACATTCAAAGGAATTCGTGCTAGATTAGATAATCGGGAACATACTTAAGCTGAGGCTAAAGCTAATGAAAATTCGGTAGCATTTCCTTTGTTTCTACAACTTCTTCCATATGATATAACATCTCCCAAACATCAATAACAACCTAACAATATCATAATCAACAATCTTCATCAAACTATACCTTATTCAATTCTCCCAATTTCATTTCAAATCATCCATAACCAAAATTGTCACACAACATCGTATTCGTTCTCATATTATACTTCCTTAACGTCATTTGTATCATTTACAATAAGATTTTTACTCATAATACAACAAGAGTCATGATTTATGTCAACTACTATTCAAGAATAGGTTTTGGATAGAAATGCTCCACTTGAAGAAAACCCTAGCTTCAACTTCTAAGGGATTCTTCACTTCAAGCAACCCTAGAGAACTCCCTTACGCTTGATTTCCTTGGTTTGATGAAGTTAATCTTTAATTTTCCCTTGGATATGTGTAAGTGAAGTGTGGAGAGAGTTCTAGAGGTTTCTTGAGATGTGGAGAGAAAATAGGAAATGAAATAAATGAACTTGGGGTCTCCTTTATAAAACTTAAAATCTGTCCCAACCATGTTATATAGACACATATACGGTCCGTATATGTAACTGTATAATGCTTCCAGTGGAGACTCTTCTCTGGACAGGTTATACGGTCTCTTATACGGACCATATAAATTATACGGGCCGTATAAGTTGGTCGTATAACTCCCAGTTTTCCAAAGTTGTTCTCTTCATTTCATTTGATCTCCGAGCCTTATGAAACCTTCTTAACACTTGTTTAACACTTCATTAACAATTTAAGGGGCGTTATAACTCTTCTTTAAGACACCCTTAAGTCAACATTAACTCGGTATTTTGCAAATCCTTCTGAAACACAACGTATACTTCGCCTTTCTTAACAAACTCTCTTCTCTTGCCTCAAACGTCTTTGGAATCTTAATGGGAACCGTTAAGTACTACTTCTTACTTGTAGAAACATCATATACACCTCACCCTACGTTAGTGTATTTACTGTGCAACGACATGAATTTTTTCGAGGTGTAACATGCATTCTGTAATTCTGCTCTCCTAATCTGGATGATTTAGGTTGAATTGTTTGCTAAAATGCTTGGTGGAAGCTTTAGCAATTTTTTCATCCCCTTGAACCCATCTTCCGCTCTGATTCTTGATCTTGTGAATCTATAATCTTCTTTTTCTGTTTCTTAGAACACTATCAAAATATCTAGTATTCTTGTCACTATCTTTAAACCATTTAAGCTGAGTTTTTTGTCTAGGCATTGAATCCTAGAGATTCATTCATCTAACATATTCAGTATATCCCTTGTTTAAATCTGCTCTTCCTTACTCAGTGTTGTTTATGACATCTAATTCTTCCAGCAATTCCACTTTTACTTCCTACTCTTTGACCTACTCATTAATATCTCCAATGGTCTGTCTTGACCAATTGCTAGGAGTTCTACTAAGCCTCTTTAGTTTGCATTGAAGCTTCCACATAGGGCTTCCTTTAATTTCCTTATTCTAACTTTCTTGAACAGTTTTCACGAATCCAGGACGATCAACCCAAAAGATCAGAAATTTAAAATACTTGATATAATCCTGTTGAGGGTTGTGACACTTTAATAAGAGTGGTCTATGATCAATACCAGTCCTGGATAAGTGTTTCACCATATTACTTTGATACATTTCAGCTCAATCTTCATTTACTAAGATTCTGTCTAATCTCATCCAAATTCTTTTGCTAGAAATCCAATAATTTCACCAAGTGAACTTACGACCAGTAAATCCTATGTCACAAACCACAAGAATTCATACAGTTTATAAAGTCCAGACTTTTAGAGGCTCTGTGGGTAAATCTTCAAGTTTTTCATCAGGGTCCATAATAACATTGAAATCACCTCTCATGCACCATGGACCATCGATAAGACTATTCATATCAACAATGCTATCCCAAAGTTCATTTCTTTCATTTCTTTCTTCAAGAGTGCACTTGCCATAAAGTTCATTTCTTTCTTCAAGAGTGCACTTGCCATAAACAGCAATGACAAATTTGCCTTTATCAGTAGACAGATTTTTTAAACTAAGAGTAAGTTATTGATCATTATTAGCAATGATCTCAGTGTTATCATAATCATTCCAAAAACACCATATTTGGCCATTGATATTGTCTTTACAGTGATGGAAACCATAATACCTTTTGTAACTTGTAATCTTGCTCATATCCATAAAGGGTTCATATATTGCTACAAAAGCCACTTTATTAATGTTGAAAAGTTTCTTTAATCTGAGAAAGGATTTTTTTTTACCTAACCCCCCTAATATTCCAAAAGATTGCACTAATCATAAATGGAAAGGGGAGGGGCACTTTTTCTTTTCCTTTCTCAATATTTGTAGCCTTTGATTTAGCTTCTTTGATTCTCTTCCTGCTTCTGCCCCTTAAGTCAGTAGAAATATCCTTTCTTTGACTTTGTGCAGTATTCAGTTGATCTTTTTTGCTGTTTCTAGTGTCTGTTGAGTCAATTGACAGAGCTTGATTTCTGACAAAGTCTCTAGTCTCCTTCCTTTCTCTTCTTTCCTTGTCTTGAATCACATTTTCTTTCTTGTTTCCTTTGCTTTTATCACTGCTAGTTTTGGATTCTATAGGAGCTTCTTCTTTGGCTTGACTGGTGTTGCGTTCCTTTTCCGTATCCAGCTGAGGAAATTCAACATATATATCAATAGCTTTAACATTTTTGATATAAGAAGGTAAGCTTGTAGATTACTTCTCTCCTTCCTCAAAGTCTTCATCCTGCCCATTGGAACTTGCCTCGAGATTTTGAAGCTTGGGACTGCTAACCATGTCCTCTTCATTCTTATTTAGATGAGTACTGTTGGATTGACTTACCCTTTGAATAGTCTTATTGCTTTCCTCACATTCCCCAGAATGTTGGATTTCTTTCCCTTTTTCATCCTCATGCTTCTTGTTCTAATCAGCCTCTTTACTAGTGTTAGTGTCATTCACTTTCTCATCTGTTCTTTGTTCCACCATTTGAGGTGTAGCAGAACTATTTTTGATCTTCTTTTGTCCCTTAGCAATTTCTTTAGGTGTTGCAGTCTTGAAAAGCACTTTGCTTTTCTTTTTTAGAGTCTTCTTGACAGATTTCTTTTTTAGCCTTGTTCTTGAATCTCTTACTAGGAATCCCTTTTTGCTCCTTTTCTGTACCATTTTCATCTTGCTCAGTAACAGTATTCCTATCACCATCCTCCTGATGTTGAACTTTGTTATTTTTTCTTTCTGCTTCCTCTCCATTGACTTGCAGATTTCGTTCCATCTCATCATCATCCTTCTTTCCTTCAGTTTTTTCAGAGTCATCTTGTTTTCCAGTCACAGCCAAATCAACAGCATTTCCAGCCTTAACATGTCCCTTTTTATAGTTTAGTTTTTCAAGAATCCTACAATCAATAGTGTTGTGTCCCAATTTTTTGCAATTTTTGTAGTATTTTGGAATACCCTCATACTCAACATTTTGATAGAATCCTTTTAATGATGAATCATCATATTCCATCCCAATCCATACCTGATCGATTTTCAATTTTCTAAAGTCCATTTCTGCTCTAACCTTGGCCATACTTGGCCTTGTTCTATTAATCGTATCAGCATCCAAAGTCAGGGGAGTATCCACAAGGCTAAGAGTTTGTTTCAAATAAAGCCAAGTGTGAAGGTGAAACAGCAAACCTGGTAGCAGGACCCAAGCAAGAGCATAAGGAAGATTCTTTTCTGGCTTAAAATCCGACGACCATTTCTATAAACACATTTGCATTCCGTCTATTTCAAGCACCCTTCTGTACCATATGTTAGTGAAGTCCTGTTTGTTTGTAAAATTAATAAAGGCATTGAAGTTGTCGAAACTCCAACTCTAGCAATTCCTTTAACCATAACCAGTTCTTTAAATTGTGACATAATTTTGTCAATTTGTGAACGAGCTTTTAGGAATTGACCCACTTAAGTGTATCTACACTCATCAGCCATGACTTCATAGTATTCCATCCCATTAAAAATGATAGCAGGAACTCCATTATGCCAAGTTTGCTTTGCTATAACCCGTTCCCTTTCATGTCTAACAAGTAATTGCAGAGATGTTGATGGGGCTGTGTTATGTTAGCATAGGAGCTTATTTCTTGAATTCCCACTATAGGTTGAGTTGCACCCTCAGGAGAAATTGATTCCCTCAATGGACGCGCGGGAAGAGAGCCTTCTAGCATCTCCATGGAGGTGGAGCGTGGCTACAAATGCGGGATATAGCCGTTATTGACCGTTATCTTGAAGAGAGAGAAATATTATCAGTACTGTTTCTTGTTACGTTTTAAGGCATGAGGAAATCGTTTTGTGGTATTTCTTTTTTTGTTTTGTTTTTTTCGTTTTGTGTTTGGCTTTGGTTGGGAGGGACGAGGATGATGATTAAAAAAAAAAAAGAAGGAAAATGTCCAAAATTATTGTTGTGGTTGTGAAATTATGTATTTTTTGCCTTCCGTTTAGTGGTCGTTTGGTGCATGGCCAAAATTATTTCGGGATTATAATCCCGGGACTAATTTATCTCATATCTTGGGACTATTTTATACCATCTAGGATAAGTGGGTATGCTGGGATATCCCAGCTTATACCATGGGATGCATTTTATACTTTGTTTGGTACAAGGTATAAATTTATACCAGGATAAATTTATACCTTCTATCAAACATGGTATAAAAAATTAGTGCTAAGATATCCCAACTTATACCATGCACCAAACGACCCCTTAAGGTATAGGTCGATTATTCTTTCGTCGTCACAAAGTTGGCACGCGTTTATTTTTATTTTTCAACTTAACTAATGAAATCTTTATAAATTTATAATAAAAATAGGAAAATTTTCAAAATTATCCCTATGATTTGTGAAATGTTCAAAATTACCCCTTTTTTAATAAGTCATTTTATGTTGCTTATATTTATGAGCATTTATTTGATGTGACATATATACTTAGAAGTATTCTAGTTCTTTGCAGAAGCTCCTAGTTGCATTGCACCATCTCGATTGTTCTACTTTTAAGCTTGCAACAAATTGCAAGGATTTTAATCCACCGATTTATCAGCAGGAAAAATTCTATATATGAAGATTAAGCAATCTTTAGAGATGAAAAGATCAAAGTACTTTCAACGAGTTTCATCGTTCCTTAACCACAAATCTCAAGATGCTCTTTCCTTCTCAATTTTGTGCTACAATCACTTGTCATTAAAGATAAAATTAAAAAAAAAAAAAAAAAACTTCAAAATATAGAAATATGTCATTCCCATCTTTTTAATATCCCATCAACTTGTTGTGCACTGATCATAAGCCTCAGTGTGCAAATACTTCATCCGGTCATTTTGTGCTGTGAAACATTAGTGAGATTCACACTGATCAAATGACTGACTATTGCTCCACCAGAAAACCTTGCGATTAGAATGTTTGAATGTTAATGTTTGGTGGATTTGTGGATTTGCGAGGGTGAAGTAGTCTAATGTTGTAGACTAGTTTAATGTTTTGTGGATGTTTACAAATGTTGAAGTAGTTTAATGTTGTTTTGATGTTTGCGAAGATTGAAGTAGCTTAATTAATGTCTCTTGTGAATGTTTGATTGACGTTTTTATTCAACTTTGAAGTAGTTTCGAATTGAATTTGATGTTTTGGTGGTTGTAATATATATGTGTTGTAATAGTAGCTTATTGTTTTATGTATTTATAGTAGTTTGGTGTATTGTTGGCAGCTATTTGGGCTCGTTTTAGTTGAAAGTAAAATTATTTTCATCTTGACAGGGAGGCAGCTGGAGTAACAGCTAGGTGCTACAATTTTTTTTTCAGAATACCGACCTCATGAGGTCGGTTATGGACAAAATTTATCCAGAAACTGCTAATTACCGACCTCATGAGGTCGGTTTTCTGGAAAATTTTCCCAGAAATTGCAAATTACCGACCTCATGAGGTCGGTTTTCTGCAAAATATTCCCAGAAATTGCAAATTACCGACCTCATGAGGTCGATTTTCTGCAAAATTATCTAGAAATTGCAAATTACCGACCTCATGAGGTCGGTTTTATGCATAATATTCCCAGAAATTACAAATTTCCGACCTCATGAGGTCGGTTTTATGCAAAATATATCATATGTTCATATAAATTACCGACCTCGGGAGGTCGGTAAACTCATATCATTATATTATTAATATAATTTACCGACCTAATGAGGTCGGTATTTTATTTAATTAATACCCGGCTAAAAAAACTTTGCCGACCTCATGAAGTCGGTTTTTTGTGACCTCATGAGGTCGGTAATAATTCCGACCCACTGTTTCCGACCTGATTTTGAAGTCGGTTTTTGGCCAAAACCGGCCTCATGAGGTCGGAAATAGCCATTTTTTGAGGTCGGTAAAACCTGTTTTTTTTAGTAGTGTATTGGTCAAGTTATCTATAATTAGGATAAACAATTACAGACTCAACATATATCACTGGCATGACCCACGCTTAGTGGAATTTCTTTTGTATCTCTTTAAGTGTTATCATGATAATGGTGACTATTTCCTCATACATGCATGTTCTTTATGAAATTCGTATAGTTGCACTTGTATAATTGATTGACTTTTTATTTTTATTTTTATTTTATTCAAACGTCCATCAAAGACTCTTGGCCCTTCAACGTATTGTCTCTCAAAATCAGTGAATATCATGCAGAGATCCTTATTCTCCTTATAAATGTTCATCAATGTAAAAATACAACATTTGTTATAAATTCTTTCTCAGCCTTGTAACGTCTCTAGATAGCGCTCAATCACATCAAAAGGGATGCGACTGATGTTTCTTTGCCTGATACATATTGTCATCTTCCTAGAAGTTTTGTTAGTATTAAGTGAGATATGTTAAAATTTAATAAGTTTTTGGGCAAGGCACAATAACTGTTACTTGATTAATAAATGGCAGTTAACTTCAAATTATGATAGTACATTTGAATATAGAACATCAGTAAAACCACAAGTAGTCAAAAGTAATAAACGATTCACAAGGCAGTCATTAATAGTTCATAAACATGATTTTTCAATCTGTTCAATCCATCTCATGACATTTGTGACAAAATTGATCTATTCTTGGAATTTACGAAGTATCTAGGAAACACAGATGAAAAAGTAGCAGACACGAAACGGGAAAAAACAGGCGCCATAAACAATGCACCTTGCCTCATTAAGTGTTAACAGATGAACTGGGAAGCTTTGGGACGACAATTCATTTCATTATAGCCCACTAGCATAAATGGCTCAAACTACTGATTCCTCAAATCTTCACTCTAAATTGTCCAGCTGAATCTTCCAGCATATTGGATCTACTTCAGCCTGTGTTTAAAGTAAGATAATTTATGATTAGATCAAGCAAAACAAGGTATTTTCATTATCACAACAAAGATAATCAAAAGCTATAACGCCTTTTTTATGTGTCAATTAAATGCGTCTGAAACTGCATTAACCCTTTAGATCAAACAAAACCAGAACTAAGTCATCCTTAGATAAAATATGCAAAATTCTAATTGATTCACACTATGATATATTCCTGACAACCACATAAGTACCTCACATATTTTCAGAAGGAAAGAACGTACCTGAAATGGTTTTTCTCTCCATTGGAAGACACAACCTCGCGCTTCTAAATGTTGAAGAAGAGGTTGTGGTAGCAATGATTTAAACGATGTCTGCAGCTTAACTTTAGTAAGTCCACCGCAAGCCAGCAATGCAGCTCCTAGTCCACCAGGAGATAAACCTTTCAGGTGCAGGATTGTCATGTTCTGCAGACCGCTGATGCTGGCAAGAGACAACAGCCCCACATCTGTCACTGAAGTGTAGGATAAATTTATCTGTTTGAGGTTTGGCGAGAAGTGAGCAAGTGGAATCATTCCAGCATCATCAATGTTTTGGCACTTCTTGATGTCTAGTGTGGTAAGTTGCTTACATCCCACAGCAACAGCTGCAAGACCTAAAGATGTGACAAGAGGACAACCTCGACTTTCGAGTGTATTCAACTTTGAACACTTGGATAAGGATATGAACGAGCCATCGGTAATACGGTTGCAATAGGCAATATTGATCATTTCAAGGCCAGTACAACCGCGAGCAATTGCTAATATTCCCAAGTCAGAAATTCCAGCGCACCTGTCAATAAGAATAACCCAGTACTCAGCACACTCTTATCTCTTGCACAAGATATGTAGTGTTAAAAAATCACAAATAAAGGCCCATGAACTGTGAAATACGTACCTATATAAGTCAAGCTCCTTAAGATTTGAACAGAACATGCCAATGTGGATAAGACCCTGATCGGTTATGTTCAGACAGATCCCCAGCTTTAAGCTGGAAAGGCTGACACACTTGGAAATGGACTTCATACCTGCATATGTAGGACATCATAAGATACAAAACGAGGATCTAATTACAACAAAAGCCTGAGACCTTTAAGGCAAAGGGGTGACCTTCATCATCAATTTCGTTGTCTGTAAGGTCAAGCTCTTCAAGGTACTGGCATCGCTGTCCAATTAGAACAAAAGCTTCTATCGGGACTAGAGTACAAGACTCCATCCTCAGAGAAGTAAGGGACGCACAGGAATTCGTTATATGGGAAATCGATACGTGAGTTATCTTGCGACAACAAGTAATATCAAGCTTCCTTAAGTCTTTGTGCTTTGTTACGAGGGAGCAAAGACCTTCATCTGTCACTCCTAAACATTTGCTTAAGCTCAGTTCTTTAAGTGAAACACACCAATTTCCAATAGCTTTTAGTCCAGAGCAGGTAACTTGGCAACCATCTAATTTAATGGACTGCAACCTGGAAAGCTTCTGCAAGCTATCTGCGACAGCTGGCGTTACCTGAAATACCAGTAATCTTAAATCATCAATCAAATTAAAAGGCATACTACTGAAAGATGCTCAAGTTCATTTAGCCTTACAGGAGAACCATATGCTAATATGAGTTGCCGTAGACATCCGGCGCAGCTGGTGAGAGATGATAAACCCACATGACTAACATTCTGACAGCTCGACATATCAAGTGTCTGAAAAGATCCAATATAAATAAACTGACATTAGTCAATAGTATCTTGTGAAGAAGAAGTTATTATTGTGTGTGAGGCAACACTTGAGTTGCACATAGTCCACTTCTTTGGGACATCTGACAATTAGGTAGAATTCTGAGTGCGTAAAATCCGAGTCCCCTCATTTGTTAACTATCTCAAAAAGCTTATAGTAGTGTTGGCACAGTGGGTCCCCAGTTATTGACAAGGCAATTAGGAAAAAAAGCCATATATTTGTACATCTGAAAGACCTAGTGCTTGAAGCTAGGACAATATCACAGTTTTTAGGGCAATGTTCCTTTTTGTTTTATGACCGGGAAATCACACCACCCTTCTCCACTTAAATACCAGACTTAATTCGCTTGGCACAGGGTCATCTGTGACCTAAGTCACAAGTCCCTCAACCTTTTCCAATTGAGCTAAGCGCCTGAGGTTTTTGGCAATTTACACACAACAATATCATCTTTATCTTTTACTTTTCATTTTTTCTGAAGGAGAGAAAGTATGAGAATCAAAGTCTGTTAAACAGAGTCTTCCAAAGTACATACCTCCAGTGACTTGCAGCCTTGCTCGAGGGATGCAAGGCTGTCATCATCAATTCCATAACAACCTTCTAGAACCAAATCTTCAAGATATTGCAGTTTCGAGATTGATGATAAGCATTCATTAGTGATCTGTGTAATGAGAAGATTAAAACATTATTGTATGTCCATTACAGAAAGCCTAGACAAAAAAAAAAAACGAAAAAGGAAATGTAATAACAGAACACAGAAACAGATTACATATATCAACTTCATAAATACAGCCAGTCAGTGGAAACTTGGTACATCTGGAATTTAAGTTCTGAACCAAAGTTGTGGTAATTACAACACCAACAACTACTACCACACCTTAATCTCAAGCAAGTTGAGGCCAGCTATATGAATCTTCACTGTCTATGTCCCTCTATTTAAGCTCATATCAAAGTCCTGGTAAATTTGTAAGTCAAAAAGGGACTTAGAAATCACATGAACAGAACTTACCCATCTGAAGAAAGTCCTTCATGGGCGTCACAATTCTCATAGACTATGATAAAGATATCAGTAGGAAATCTAAACATGGTTAACATTTTATTTATACGGATGGTTTCTTGGCCAGCTTGTGTGTACATTGACTAATCCACTAGGTACCTACTAAAATATGGATAAACACTCCCTAAGCTGCAAATATTATCTTCACTAAGCTAGATTTATTCTATGAGATACAATGCGTATTAAGTTTTCATGATACATCAGAATATAAACCAAAAACCGGTTCCATAACCATTTTGGTAACTACGATAGACATCCCAGTCACTTGTACTGGCATAAGCATGGATTCGCAAAAGACAAGTTAATCAGATAAAACATCAATCAGGTAACTAACTTGGCAGAATATGACAATGAGAAATCAAATAACAGTACTCAAAAGAACTCAAGAAGACTGAACACACACATCTAGCTGACCAAGCAAGCATTTAGGGTGTGTTCAGTATGGAGTTTTCCCATGCTCAGTTGGTCAAATTTAATGGAAAACATTTTCCTAGCCCTAGAGAAAACATTTTAGGACAAGTGACACTCCACATTGATTGTGTCCACCCCACCCTCCAACACACCTTATCTTCCATAGTATTTGTCTAGATTATATACAAACACCTTTAGGATAATATTTTTTGCTTACGTATCGAACACAAGAAAATAAGTAAAAAAACCCACTTATTTTCCCGGAAATATTTTTCATGGACATCATTTTCCTTCATACAGAACACTATAATCCTGCAAATTATTATCAACCGAAAATCAACCAATCTACGAGCATACTGTCTAAACAAGTTCAAATGAAATGTATTAGACAAACAAACTTACTTACCATGAAAAATGTATAATATACTTGAAAAGAAACATAAACACAACGCAACCTCAGCTTCCCTAAACAAACTCACAATCCAAAAGAATACACAACACAAAGTAAAAGGAACAAAATTAGAGAAAGAAAAGCTCCATTACCGGCAAGTAAGAAAGATCCAGCGTGCGAATCTCCTTACACTTAACAGCAATCAAACCAACACCAAGATCACCAACACCTAAACACCATCTCAAACTAAGCAACCTTAACTTCCTACATCCAACAGCAATACAACCAAGTCCAATATCAGTTATAGACTTACACCTAACCAACCACAACCTCTCCAAATTCTTAGCCTCAGCTAAGGCAGCAGCACCAACATCTTTCAACTCAGTAGCATTTGACAAATCAATTTCAACCAAATTCACACAATTCATCACCAAACTAGACAACCCCACATGTGTAAAAAACTTAGACCTTGAAAGATTAATTGACCTCAACTTTTCCTTGCAAAAACTAGCCACAACTGTGAGTGAACTGTCTGTAATTCTAGGACAAAGTGAAAGATCAAGATTGGTAACTTGTGGATATCTACTAAGTATCTTTGTTAAGTGTTCTGACCTAAAGGGTTTCAAGATTTTCCTATGATGAGATTCAATAGCATAAAAAGATTTGCAAACAAGAGAAAATGATTTTTTGTCAAGTGGATTGTTGACAAAATCAAGAACTGAAAAAACAATTTCTTCAGAGAGAAGATCAAAGGGGTTGTTGAAATTGGATTCTTGAATTGTTTTTTGCTTCTTCATTGTTCTAAAGATTGAAACTTTAGGGATCATTTGAGCTAAAGATTGGAGCTTTATGCTATAAATTAAATTGTAGCTTAGATTTGGATAAAAAAGAGAGAAAATTGGAGACTAATAAGATGGGTTGGTGGGGATTTTTATTGTATATGTGAATTTTGATTAAGAAGCAACCGTTAACAGAAAAACACTGGCCTAGTTGAGCAGTTTGAGAACTTAGTGAAGAAGAAGCTGAAAGAATGTCTCAATTACTTTATTGTCCTTCTTGGTCATTTCCATTTTTTGTTGAAAGACCTAAGTACCCTTTTATTAGTTTGGAGAAGGGAGATTTTCATGTATAATAACACCTACCCTAGATGATGTATGATTTGTTTTACCAAACCAACCTAACTTTGTAATAATTTTTCTCACTTAGCATTAATTTTCAGCACTTAAATCAGGAGGGGAAAAAATTGTAGGAGTAATTTTGTTGGACATAAAAGAGAGGGGAGAAAAAATAGATATTTATGATAAAACAGAAGAGAAGACGAAAAGAATTTATGTTGTTTGTTAGTGAATCGATGAAAGAAAATCTGAGAACTAATATCATCCTTTTTATATGACAACAATATGTATCTGTTTGGTTTCCTAATTAATGACGAAACTGTTCTTGAGAAGCTTTTTTTCTTTTTTTATGATAAAGTCGCAAATATTTTGTTATTGAGCATGATCAGAATGTCCCTGTGATTACGCTATTTCTATTAAGAGTTTGTTCAAGTATATTGATTAAGATAAGAGAAACTGAATATATCTTAATCTCTAGTCATACTTTTATATGTGCTTACAAAATTTGTAAAAAAAATATGCATGTTCAAGCATATATGAGATAGGCTTGCATTCAAAATTATTATTTTATTATTATTTTTTTGGTAGGTAGGGGAAGAAAAATGGGAAAGGGGATCAAAATTCAGTATAAAATAAGTCATAGACATATGTGTAATTATACATTATCTCATTAAGAGTGAAATAAGAAGTTTAAAATCAATTTTTTTAATTGAAAAAGATCGTTTTATAGACATAGTAAAAAAAAGTAAAAAAGAAAAAAAAAGAATGTCACATTAATATGGTCCAGATGAAGTATATATTTTGCTGGTTAATTAAAAAGTTTATTAAGGGAGAATAACTTAAACTAAAAAAGGAAAAGAAAAAAAAAGAGTGGAACTTAGTGAAGTGTTTGTATTTATTATATATATAAAAGGGTAGAAAGGTCAAATGAGGTGGTACTGAGAATGCCGTACGGGGAAGGACAGAAAAGGATGGTAGCATTGAGGAAGGCATATTGGGTATTAGATGAAAAGGGAAAGATGTCATTTTCTTGTCAAATTGATTACGCATAACATTTCATTTGGTGGAGAAAATATGTGAGGAAGGACATATTCAAGTGCAAACGGACGGTACGATCCTTTCTTTTTCAACACTTGTGTCCCCACAACATAAGGAAAAAAGATAACCTTTCATGTTCAGCAAGAGCCTATTATTTAATTCTTGCATTCTTATTTTATTTTACCTCTATTTACGAATATGTTTAGTTGGAAAATCCCACAAAATAAAAAGCTGTTTTTTTTATCGGAAAACAAATCTAGAGAACATATTCATAGTTCTTATCATTTGTCACAATTTATGTGACACTTATTTTTTTTAATCAACACCAAAAAAAAAAAAATATTTCCATACTTCAAAGTTCAAACTTTCATTTTACTCATATAAAATGATTTATAGCCACAATTTTTTTATGATTTATTATAGACAACAAAATTTTAAAAGTTCTTCCTTTTTTTTTTCAAATTTCATGCTCAGTCAAACCTTCACATAATGGGCATGGAGTAATACTTTGTGTGTATATAATTTATGCATCACAATATTTTATTATTGAAATAAAGATTTTTTTAAAAAATATATATATTAAGTGTTAAATTTCCTTCACATAATAAAAGAAAAGATTCTATTTTTATGGTAAAGGGATTGAAAAATTTCCTTGTTACGAGTTTAAATTCTACGCGTTAGTACTTTTCGAATCAACATTATCGCATAAAATATAAAATGTCCTATAATAATTTTTAATTTTTCTTAATATGTGGAAAAAAACAGTAAATATTAGAACTTGGGTTATGAAATGATGATACTTGTGGTGGCCCGCGAGGGTATTGAGTCAAAAGAAACCATATCAAACCAGAATATATTACCATATCAAACCAGAATATATTTTATATTTATAAAAATAAAACATTTTTGTGGCTTGTGGGTAAGGTCTAAGGACCGTACTTATTGGGGTGGGTTGTCAACAAAGTACGTACCTAACTTTTTCTTTGATAAGAACGACTAAAAACTTTGCTAGATAGAGAAAAGTTGGGGCCCCACAGCACATGAAATCATAATCTAAATAGAGGAATTTTTTGTTGAGGACTGAGGAAGGTTCTTTTTCATGCAGGCCTTAACTGATCTTTCTTCACTAGATAAAATTTTAACCGAATCATGGAAGTGTCATCCTGTAATTATTCGGACCCAAAAAAATAAAAACTGTATTTATCTCTTCTTTTAAATAATAAAAAATTTAAAAAAATGGATTCTGAGAACTTTTAAAAGTATAATATATTTGAAGATTCTAGAATTTTTAGGAATGCAGCCATTATTTTGATTATATAAAACAATAACATACTCAGTATAGTCCTATAAGTGGGGTAGGGCCTAGAAGGGCAAGATGTATGCAAATCTTATCCTTACCTTTGTGGTGCAAAGAGATTGTTTTTAATAGACTCTTGACTCGAAAAGAAAAAGAAAAAAAAGTTGAAGCATGATATGAAGAAAAATATGACAACGCAATAGCAAGATAAAAATCAAATGAAACAATTGATATATAGTAATATGCAATGAAAAAAAGAAGAAGCAGAAACTACGCGATTACTAATTAATACTATTAATAAGGAGAACATTCGGCTAACTACTAATCTTCTTGCCAAATCTTCGACATCTATACATTTTTATCTAATGTCATGTCCTCAGTAAATTGAAGTTGTGTCATGACATGTTTAATCACCCGGTTCTTTTTCGGCCTACCTCTACTATACCTTTCCGGACTCCTATTATAGCCACTCTCTCACACCTCGTAACTGACGCATCCACACACCTCATTTTTACACGCCCGAATCATCTTAGTCTTTCTTCCCTCATCTTGTCTGCCATAGGGCCACTTCCACCTTGTTGCTATATTTTATTTGTAATCATATTCCTCCTGATATGTCCACACATCCATCTGAGTATCCTCATCTATGTTACACTCATCTTCTCAATGTAGGCGTTTTATTTTGATTATCTGATTTAATATAGGAATAGTGCATATCAAGATAACATGATCTGTCTACGTTAAGGACTTACGTTTAAAATTAAATCTTTAATCTCTTATTGAAAAGCTGAAATGCTAATAATGTTTTTCAAAAATTTAATTTGGCAAATAACAGAAGCCAAAACAATACTATATAGATTTGAGTCGCATCATTTATAATTGATTCTTAATTGCCTCCACCCCCCCCCCCCCCCCCCACCCCCAAACAATACACGAATATGCAAATAGTATAAGAAAAACGTCATAGTTAAAAAAAATATAGCAGTATCCAGAAAACTGTAATCAAAGTAAAACAAAAAGTTATTACCGTAATAATAGGGGTACCATATAAAATTGGAAAAAAGAAAGACTATATTTTCTCCAGTTATTTACAATTTAAGAATGTTACAACTTGGTGACGGACATATGATACTTGCCACTGAGGCTATTGCCTAAAAAACCAAACTGATTGATTATTAATCCCACAAAATATACTTAGTAGGCATTTGGACATGCGATTTCATGTCATAATTTCAAGTCATGAGATAAAATCAACGTTTGGATATGCGATTTCATTTCATGAGATGAAATCACAAATCATGATTTCAAAATTTTAAATGTAAAACTTGACCCATAAGTTTATATTTTGTGAAAAAGGACCCAGAAGTTGGTAGATATTTAAAACAATTACTCCCACCAACCATTTACCAACCTTATTTACTTCTACCAATCGTTATTTATGTTCGTACCATGTGGGATGATTATATTAAAGAGTAGTTACATTACTATTCATGTTAAATTTTCCTTTTCATTGAACTAAAATTTGATTAATTGATGTTGTATTTTTTAGAAAGACTTTCTAGTAGTTTATTAATTTTGTTATGAACTATGACTTGCTCATTTGGTAGGATTGTATAGAAATTGAAAAGTTTTGTTAATTTTCACAACTTGTGAGGTTTTTATGTATATAAAAAAAAATACAATTTAAGAAATTCAAATTACACGTTTCTCCTTACAAAAACTTAAAATCATACAAAAATTCATTAGTTTGAGTAACAGCCGTACTCATGGTTGGCTTTTCAAAAAGTATACGTCGCACCTACCTTACCCTGATAAGAACAATATAAAGTGATAAAAACTACATAACAAGCCCACCGAATAAGGAAATACATTTTATATAAGTCAGGTTGTATCTCATGCAGGTCATATTCAACCTTCCTCAAAAGATATTTGTAAATCATCAACAATGTGTCATTCTCATTACTTCTCGTGCGACTTGTCTAATAGATGCGTCCTCCTCCACAATCTCCCCAGTTTTATTTGTGAATATAGAGAATAATAGTAAAATGATAATATTATCCTATAGCTCTAATTATATTCAATTATCAAGATTTGCATCTGATTATCCTATGGCAGTGTTAAGGTTTCAATCTTGTGGTTTTGTGTTTAGTAATAATTGAATATAAGAGCTAGTATATTGATGTCTCGAGATGGTCCCGAAATAAAATGGAATGTGTAAATAAATTGGTCGAGCCTGACCAATTGACGACCCTTAGAGTGCACAGCAGGGAACTAGTTATAATATCATATGTGAAGGTTAATTTCCCTTACTTTACTTACAAAAATGTCAAAAAATAAGATATAATGAGTTCGTTTGTTTTTAGCTTTTTAAAAGTAGTTAATAAGCGTTAAGTATTGAAAGTATTTTTAGATACTGAAATTGATTTTATGAGTAAGTCCGTACGTGTTTAAATAGAAGTGATGGAACTGATAATAAGTTATTGGTGTGTTTGGTAAAGAAGTATTGATAAAACACAATTATGTTAAAATGAATGAAATCATGTCCTTAAAACTATTTACAAAAAGTATAAAGTCAAAAGTATTTTTTTTGTAAAAGAACGGATAACGAGAATACAACCGAGGATAATAATTATGAATAACGTTTTTGGAAGAGTATTTAGAAATTAAACTACATGAGATATTAGAGATAATATTATTAAAAAAATTTGGTCAAATCTACAATGCTAAGTTGTAAGCTCCAAATCAAAAGAGGAGGTGATCAACTTACGAATTTTGGCTGATAAACACTATTGATGTTTACCAAACGCATTTATAGGTCAAAAAATCTTTTTTGAATTGGTTTGATCACCTTATAAACTTAACCAAATATCCTCAATTATGAAATTTACATAATAAACTCACAAGGTGAGAATTACATCTTGATTCTTCGAGACAAATTTATTTAACATGTAAGTACTAAAGAGAAAAGAATGGGAAGATTCCCCCCTTATTCTCTTCCATGCTACTGACGGAATCATGATGAGGAATGGGTTCGTTTCTTGTCTTCCTGTATATTCACCATCATTTCTCTATAGTGGACGAACTTGCCTCTTGTAAACGTTCATAAGTTAGAGTTTAGCATTATTTCATGTGGTGTTCTTTCGACGTTTATACTTAATTAATATTTTAATGGTTTTGTTAGTAAATCTATGTTCATAAACAGAAAATCACGAAAGCAGATAAACGTTAGTTATAAGAACAAAAAAGCAAAAAATATTTTCTTGTGTTATGAAAGAATTTAATTCCCTACAGTTGCTCAAGGTATACAAATTAATTATGGAAAATTATTCTGTAAAAGAGGCACTTCAATTTACAGAACTTCAACGAACTCAAATGGCGAAGCAAATCACACGATTGTACGATATTTTTGTTTTGAAATAAATGCAGAGAATGGTTTAGAGGGGAGAAAGAATTCAAATTTCGGCGTTTAAAATCTAAGACAATACCTCTGAATTTACAGACAATGAAAGGGTGAAATGGACAGTTGCAATTCAAAAGGTGTCTTTGTTTTTTTTTTTTTTTTTTTTTTGGTAGCTATCAACTTGTATTAATTACCAAGTAAATATTTACAAAGCAGTCAAGCTATCACAGCTTGCTTAGTCTGATGGGATCACCCCTTACATACTCATAAAGGAACAATACTAGTTAGCAACTATTACAAAGGGAATATTAGCTACCTAGTCTACTCAAAAACTCTGTCCTCCTTAGAATTTGCACAATGGCAATCTTGTCTGCACTGTAGGTGAAACTCGCATTGTGCAGATGCATGCAATTGCCTTGGAAACTTGTTCCCCTAATGTCGCTTTCTTTTCAATCACTTGATTGTTCCTCTCTGCCCACACATCACTGGTCAATTCTGCATACACTATGTTAATGGCTTGAGCTTGTTTGATCGACAAGCCAGAAGTACAGTTTGATATAGATATAACCAATTAGGTACTGCTGGCCTGGACAGGTTAATTGTAACCATTGTATCAACCTCATCCAAATTGTTTAAGTATATGAACACTCGAAAAATAGGTGGTCTCTTGTATCATCTCCAGCATGGCACAGTTGACACTTAGGATCCAGTTGCATATTCCGTTTCAATAACCTGTCTGCAGTTAATAATCTATTTTGAATGAGCAACCACATGATAAACACAACTTTTGGCCTAGCTGTGTTGTGGAACACCAGGCTTCTCTATGGCACTTTAGGATGAGACCCTAGTTGGTGTGAATAAAACTGTCTGATTAGGCCTCTTTGTGGCATTGCATTGATTTGGCCAGTAGGGAAACAATCTCTAGTTCCTAGCACCTTTTTAACCATCTAACTAGGTTGTTGGGGAATAGTAATTGTTTCCAAGCTCTGGCCCTTTATGTAGAAAGTATGGATCCATCTAATCCATAACTTGTCTTGTTTCTTTGCCAAGTCCCAGCAAACCTTTGTTAGTGCAGCTTTGTCCCAAGATACCAGTGCTCTCTTGGTTATAGTGTTCACTCTTGACCAAATAAAACTCCTACAATATGCATTGATTGCTTTCATCACTTTAGCAAACAAACAATTGTGCCCAGTAAGATTGCACCCCAAAAATGACTGATTTCACCAGTTGAATTCTCCCTGCATAAGATAAGTGTTTAGCAATCCAAGAGGAAATTTTTGCCACAATTTTTTCAATCAGGGGTTGCCATTGTAGTAATATGAGTTTCTTAGTTGTAAGGGGAACACCTAGGTATTTGAAAGGTAATTCCCCATGACCATAACCTAGATAATCAATGATCTGTCCAGCATTAACAACATTCATACCTCTTATGTATACATAACTTTTGGTTAAGTTTGGTTGTAATCCAGAGGCTTTGGAGAATTGGAGAAACTTAGTCTGTAGTTTAGTAATAGCAGTATAGTCCCCTTTAGCAAATAATAATAGATCATCTGCAAAGCATAGATGGGTGATACCTAACTTTGCATATCTAGGATGGTACTTGAACTCTTTGTCCTCTTTAAGTTCATTTAGGCTCCTATTCAGATATTCCATAGCAGTGGCAAAGAGATAAGGAGAAATTGGGTCCCTTTATCTCAAACCTTTGGCAGCATCAAAGGGAGGGGATGGTTCACCATTGATAATGATGGAATAATTAACAGTTGATACACACCCAAATATCCAGTTGGTGAACCTTTCTTGGAAACCAAGCCCCCCCCCCCCCTCCCCCCCCCCCCTCCCAATAACTTGCTTGATATATGGCCACCCAACTGAATTATAAGCTTTTTGAAGATCCACTTTAATCATACATCTAGGAGATATATGCTTCCTAGTGTAAGGAAGGCATCTGAGATTCTTTTTCCTGGAATAAAGCCTGATTGGGCTTCTGATATAATGGAAGGCATCACCTTTTCCATTATGTTGGCTAAGACTTTGGAAATGAGCTTGTAAATGATGGTGCAGCAAGCTATTAGTCTGTACTCTTTCACATTTACAGGATTAGCCACCTTAGGGAGAAGGGTAATAGTAATACAGTTGATTGATCTGAACAATTTCCCACTAGTAAAGAACTGTTGCACTACTTGTATCACTTCAGTTTGAACCACACCCCAAGCCTTTTTATAGAATAGGGCATTATAACCATCTACCTCGGGTGCTTTGTCATTCCCTATATCACATAGAGCTGCATAAATCTTTTGAGAAGTGACATTAGTACACAGTGCTAGCTGTTGAGAATGACTGAGTTTGGCCCCTTTCTTTATTGTGATCAAATTAACAGCATTCTGTATGGTAGTAGCTATTCCCATAAGAGATTTATAAATTGAGTAATCTCCAATTGTCTATCAGTAGGATCAGTCAGTCTATTCCCAGTTAAGCTAATCAACACAGATATTTGTTTCTTATGTTGTCTCTCTTTTATTACTGCTAAGAAATATTTAGTATTTGAATCTCTTAACTTGATCCAAGTTGCCTTGGATTTTTGTTGTACAACTTTTTCTTCAATAAGAGACCACTTCTCTAATTTTTGAAGTGTTTCTTGCTCTGCATCAACTAGGTCATCAGTGTATCTGAAGGATAATCTCTCTTGTATATTCCTTAATGAGGCTCTAACAGTAATAATCCTATCAGAAACACCTTTGAATTCTTTATTGTTCAGCTTCCTGAAGGCAGGTCTCAGACATCTTAAGTTTCATCCAGACAATCTTCATTGGATCAATAGCAAGTTGCTTGTTCCAACCTTCTTTAACTATATGCATGAAATCAGAGTGATCAACCCACATGTTGAAGAATTTGAAGGTGCCTTGATATTCTGGTTAGCCACAGTCTGAGTGATCAGCATAGTAGAATGATCTGAAATATGAGGTTGTTTGTATTCCACCACCAAATGACCCTGCTGCAGCATCCATTCATTATTTCATAGGGCCCTATCTAATTTGTTATATGCCTGTCTGCACCCTTTTGAGACCTTTATATCCCAACAATTTTCTCATTGTTACTCTTAATACATAAGTTGAATTAATATTTTAAACTTCGTATCTAACAATCACGTAAAATGAAAGGAAGAAAGTAATTTGCTACTATTTAGTGAGCATTATCAATATCACTATACTAGTGGCATTTGGCCCGTGCTAAGATCGGGTCCAAGCCAACATCAAACATATTTAATGCTACAAATATTATTGAAATATGATGAAATCAATGAAATAACTGATAAACAAATATAGAATTTTAAGTTAGATAATTAGTATAAGTTCTGGTACTGCAAAATATTTTTTAGCGTTTCTTCAAATTAAACAACAAAATTATTTTTTGGAAAGTTCATGCAAATAATTTATTTCTTACTTTATAAACTTTCTTTTTCCTTCGAAAAGAAAGTTAAACCATTTCCCCCAAAATTATGTAAAACATTGATTGTCCCATTTTGCAAAATATTTCAATACTAAAAAATGTGTGAAATTTTAACTTTTTTTTTTTTTTAGTTTTTAGTAATATTGTCATTTGAAGAGTTAAATTGTTTTATTTTTATAACTATAATTTTTCAAACATTTTCAAAATATATACGAAAACAATACTTTATAGTCGGGTTTCAATGTAGTCATTTATTAGGTAAATTTATGCTAAAAGAATGTGCACGTAAAATTAGATTAGTTAACTTTCGTACTTTGAAATCCTTTGTTTGATTGAGACGGAAGAACTGAGATTTACATTTTGATACTTTTTAAAAGTATTCAACAATGTTATAAGTTTTTTTTTTTTTTTTTTTTAATTTAGAATTTACGCAAGTGAAATCTTTGATTATTACATGTGTTTGTGATCATATGCAAATTGTGACATTATTAGTAAACACAAAATTCAATCAATTCTTAAAGTATGCCACTAAATTATAATTAAAAAATAACGTTATCTAATTGCACTTTCTCTGGCATAAGATACGTATGATGTTTAGCTTCTTGAATCAATTTAAGTTTAACTAATCTTCGAAGCCAAATTGAATTAGATTAGATTAATATTTTAAAATTAAAACTTAGATATTTAAAAACTATACAAAAAGTACTACAAATCGCAATTTTTCTAATTCAAAAGTGGGTTTCTTTTTCTTACTAATAGTAGAGTAAAATTACATATAGTTTACATAAAATCCAATAGAATATTGAGGTAATAAACAACCAATTTTCTGTTAAAAAAAGGAACCATTTCACGGGCATAAGAAAGTTTGAAAAGTCTTACCCAATGAATGACTTTGTCCAATAGTAAAATAAGACAATTGTTTACCAAATAAGACAAAGCTCAAAGTACAAAAATGTATAATACCTAAAATACCCCCGTGACAAGCCCCAAATGGAAATGATGCAGGGGAAATACCAGCCACGTGAAGTATACTTATAGGATGAAAGAGTGTTGTGAGGACGATAACATTTTTGGATTCTCCCATATTACATATAGTAATGAACTCTCTGTTACGTTGACCATGTGTAAGATGATCATATTATAGAGTTGGTCCATATTGACGTTCATTTTATAAAAACTGAAACAGTAATTAAAATAATTTTTCGAGAAGGATCTAGAGTCAAGGCTGGAGGCAGCTTGATAAATTGAAAGAGTATTATAAAGGGACTGTAATTAAACACGTGGTTGAGTGGAATGGGCTAATGGAATATAATAAGATATGAGAAAACGATGATTTTATTCCGTACAATTAACGCGTTCACATATACCATCGAGGATTTTTATTCCTCCGTCCTTATAATTTCGGCTTGACTTTTTGAGTCACCACTCAAAAAGCAGGAGAATTCCTTAGGCCATAATATAGCCCATGCATGGATGTTCAGATATGGAGCAATTCCTCATTCTAGAAGTTGTTGGATTCTTATCATATCTCCATTCTTTCGCTTTTGTTTTGCCAAAATTGAGGTCAACGTATCTTGAATTAACACTATAAAATATCGAATATTCATTTTAATTAGATGACAACTTAGGTATTATCCGGAATAAGGTGGGAGTGACCTTCGTAGCGGATCATATGAGGTAAGCAATACTGAGATGGTGCAAGCATATGAAGATGAGATGTCCATATGCCCCGGTGAGGAGGTGTGAGAGGTTGGCTATGATGCGTCTGAGGAGAGGTAGAGGCAGGCCGAATAGGTATTAAGAAGAGGTGATTAGATAGGACATGACACCTACACCTGCAGCTTATAAGAGGCGGATCCAGGATTCGAAGTCGCTTGTGGGTTCGAGATTCTAATTCGTATAAGTTAGTAGGTTCTAACTTAATAATTTATAGATATTCAATGAATTTTTCAAGACAAATAAGGCTTTTAAACCAAATTTACTGGGTTCGGCCGAACCCCCAAATACTATGCTAGCTACCGATCACATGACCTTAGATTGAAGGATATATGGAGGTCAAGGATTATGATAAAAGATTAGTAGGTATTCATGCATTGTCTAGTTTCCCTTATCGGTATTATTATCATTATTATCTTACTTTCTTATTCTTCGATTTTATTACTACATTTTGTTTCATTTGCTTCGATTATCGTATTATTTGTTATTGTTACTGTTCTTTTTCCCATTATTCTCACCCTTCTCTACTATATTTCCTTTTCATACATGCTTTAATATGATGCTTTACTTGAGGATTCATAGCAAACAACCTCTCTATCTTCACAAATTAGGGATGAGGCTGTGTACACACTTCCTCAGATGCCACTTGTGTGATTTCACTGAGTATGTTGTTGTTGTTGTATTATTAAAGACATAATTATTTGCTTAAAAGTGTGCGTTGTTTAATTTCTAATAAATTAGCTTTACATATGAATTGGGTAGTACATATAAATATATAATACAAGATGACATCAACGTAGCTAAGTATGAGTTTCAGTCTCATCGTAACACTAAGAGTCCGACACTTTTGTAACCCAGAAAAAAAAATTTGGAACCAAACTAATCCATTAAAAAAAAAAAGAAGAACCAAACTAGGCTTCACACACAGATTCTGTGCGTGAAAGGGCCAAAGTGTACTTTTACATTTTGTCCCTTTCACGCACAAAATCTGTGCGTGAAATCCTTTCCTAAAACCCCCGACCTAACCTTTATTCTTTGAAAATCAAACTCAAAAATTAAGGTTTTTTGCGTGCTTTGACCGAAGATTAGTCACGTTTCAAAACACCGGAATATAAATATTTTATATAGAACTTAATATTTTTTTTATTGTACAATAATATCGGCTCATTACATCAAGTATACATATACATTTGGATTGTCGTTTTAGGGGTTGTAAAGTGCTCCAAAGTACATTTGAAAACTTGTTATATTTAGGTTTAAGTGCCATATTTTATAGGGTGCGGATTCTTTTATGTCTTTTTTATTTTGTTATTGTATTGTGTAATCTGCACTTTTTGAATGTGCAAAAATAAATATAATATTTAAAAATAATTCATCCAATATGAGAGGTTCATAATAACTGGAAAATATTTCATTCAATTAGCAACGAAATACATCATTAAATTACAATAGACTTAAAAAAAATTCAAGTTCTAAACACTCTTCTACTTCCAGATGTGCTGCCACCACGGGAGTTTTGCCTACATGAATGCTTATCATGCCCAAATTGCTTACATGTCGAGCACTTGTGAGAGTAAGTCTTTTCGCGAACATCCATTTAATTGTGATAACGGGTTAGCTTATTTTTTTTCAATTTACGGATATGGTTCTTGTTCGCAATCATAGAAAACGGCGCGGCTGGCCAATAAGCTTGATCACCAAGGGGATGGAATTGGCCGGAATATGCTTTAAGGTATTTTACGACCTTATATTCCTCCACCACATAATCATTTACATTTGTGGCCATTCTCTCAAAGCACTTGACTACATGAGAACATGGCATGTGATACGTTTGCCACTTACCACAAGTGCATGATTGTGTACGCTCAGTAACAATATGTTTTGTTTCCTCTTTTGCCGTCGCAATAACCCATTCTAACTTCATACACTCGTTGAACGATGTCATACTCGGTCATTTGGTGACCCTCTGCCTTTCTTCTATAGTGCTCCATTTTTTTGTAGGGCTTTGGCATCCATATTTTCCTCGTCGACTAATATAGCTATGGCCTGCCTTGTCCTATCCGTAAATCGCTCCATGACCTGCCTGAAAGTTAGTCTTACCATTGCGGTGACAGGTACTCCTCGAGCAGATTTGAGGAGTCCATTGAAAGACTTCGAGCTGTTCGTTGTGAGCATGCCCCATCTCCTTCCTCCATCAGCATAAAGAGTCCATTTTTCAACTTCTAATTTCATTAACCGAACACATGCCTCTTCACTCACTTCCCTTAGCAGCTCCATTTTTGCAGCCCATTTTCTTTGTTGATGCTGCATCGCAGCCCCCAACCTTAATTTGTTTACAGTGCTATTTCCAACCTTTATTTACAAATTAGCCTTTAAGTGCCTTAAGCAATATCGATGGTCAGCATGTGGAGGCTGCCACCCTTCCAGAATACGCATATTGTTCAATATGCCTTTATGATGATCTGATAGGACACATATGCCCTGACGACCCTTAATAACATGAGTTTGTAGATGAGTCAAGAACACCCCCCATGTCTCGTTGCTCTCGTTGGTGGCAATTGCGAAAACAAAAGGGAATATTGACCCATTGGCATCCATACCTACTGCAATTAGGAGCTTAATGTCATATCGGCCATACACATGGGTCCCATCTATCGATATCACATTCTTGCAGTGAGCAAAACCATCAATACTTGGTTTGAATGCCCAAAAGATGAAGTCAAAAATTCTGCCCTCTAAAAGCCGCCACTATACAACAATGCCAGGATTAGCATGTTGTAGAGCCGCCATATACCCCGGCAACACCTGAAAAGAGGTTTCCCAAGTTCCAAAGATCATTTCAAAAGCACGTCGACGCCTGAGAAATCCCTTTCTCTTACTTATGATTTTACCATATTTTGAGTAGACCGTGCCAATACAAGTTTTGATAGGCATCCTGCATAAGTTTAAACAAACAACATTTAACAATGATATTTTAATTGCTATAAGATATATAATGTAAACTGTCAGATAAATTACCTTGGAGTTTCCTCAATGTGTTTAAGTAACACATGAGCAATCATGTTTATATCTAGATTACAATGATCTGCTCGACTTTGTCTCATTTGACAAGTGTGCTTCGAGTGGAATTTTGTGATTTCACACAGACCATCCTGCTTAGCGATTCCCCGAAGCAACCACCGACAGCCTTGAGTATGTCGCCTACAAATCAGCCTCCATATCGATCTGTTTGAGTCATCAACCTTAAACTCCCTCATACCCTTTACATAATACATTCTGACAGCCCGTTGCAACATCTTTTTTTATGTGAACTGCATTCCCTTTGCAATGACGCATTCATCAATCATGGGATTTTTTGGTTCAATCCATGTTTTTTGGTGACTTTGATAATCATCTCTTGTGAAGACAAATGCATCCTCACGACCTTGGAGACTGTCAAGATATGGAATATAGTCAGAATGCTAATGCATTGAGCTGTCAGGAATTGGGTTTTCGGCCATCAGAGGTGGTACGTGGTGTTGAGTTGGTTCTGGTTGATTTTGGGGACTACAATGCGTATCTTCATCCCCTTCACTATCTTCATCATCGGTTACCTCTGCATTATTAGCTGGTTCATCGCCATCACTCTCTGATGTATCCACATAGCTTGGACAATCAGCGCCATCTAAGAAAGGCCTCCTCCTAAACGATAAAAAACATATGTTAAATTCCAAATTCACAAATATATATATATATATATATATATATATATTATTTAGCATCTAGGTGATGAACCTACACATATTGATTATAAGCATGGTGTGGAGAATGATCAACTCCACCAAACTGAGAAGACTGCCTTTCATCCACAGTTGGTACCACTCGCGAGTTTTGATAATAATCAGCTGCACCGAACTGGGAATTATTATAATAATCAGCTCCACTGAACTGAGAGCTCTGATAATAATGAGTTTCTCCACTAAATTGAGATGACTGCCCAATATTACTCATATCAGTTTTATAACCCCTACAAAGATTTAAAAATGGTTATTTACCAATACATACAATAAACACGTGCTACTGCACAAAATAATAATATAAGAATGCATATTTACCAAGTTTGATTAAATTGTTTGGTTAGATTTTCCAGCGGCACCTGGCCACTCAAAATACCCCCGTAAGAATTAAAATCTCCATACGTGTTAGCTTGACTGAGCTGTTTGTTACACCCCACACTTTCAGAGCATGAGCATGACATGTACATCACCGTAGTAACGAAGTATCGGAGATGTCCCATGATGTTTTGGAAGGTACAAGCCATGGAAAGTATGTAACAATGAAGTAAAGGATGATTATGATCTCGTAAGTCGTAATCGGGAAAGACTATTTTAAAACACGAGAACATGGACATTATTAGTATAATGAATGATAAATATCATGTATGGAGAGTTTCGGAAGATTTCGAGATCAAGCAAATTGAAGAAAATAAGTTCGACGAAAATTGAGAAATGTTGAGCAGATTTTTAGTCAATTTTGGAGGGGTATATATCCATGTATATTTGGAGTTTTAAGGTGTTTCAAAATCCTAAAATGAAGTTCGTCGAGTCTATTTTCTAATACAACAAACCGCTCGTCGATAGGACGTCGGAGTAGAGAGTTATAGACGTTACAA
Organism: Lycium barbarum; assembly: GCF_019175385.1. Classification (NCBI taxonomy): domain Eukaryota; kingdom Viridiplantae; phylum Streptophyta; class Magnoliopsida; order Solanales; family Solanaceae; genus Lycium; species Lycium barbarum. The sequence continues at coordinate 113,051,597 of NC_083344.1, read as the reverse complement.
ACTGAACTGTCGACGCAGAAACAGCACTGCTACAGTGATGCCGACTTTGGCCACTATAAAAGGGATTAAAATCCCCTTTTTCTTCATCCAAAGCCTCCAAAAATTTCCAGAAAATTCAGCACACCAAAGGGCCTCTTACATCACACAAAAGTGAGGATTTTGAGTGAAATTCAAGCTACGAAATACTAATCGAAGTCCGGGCAACGCATAGACGCGATTATGATTTCATTTTGGTGTTGGAGGAGCTTGGGAACAAGTAAAAATTTGAAGATCTTGTTACTTTGGTAAATACAAGGTATGAATCATTGAATTTCTTTCTTTATCAATATGGATTAAGAAGTAATTGCAAGAATAAAGGTTATATTTTGTTGTGTTGATGTTGTTGAATTATGGATTGAGGTTTGAAGAGAATTTTGGATAGAATATATATATATATATATATATATATATATATATATATATATATATCTTGTAGGATGTTGAGGATGTTGTTGGTATTAATTTCGGCTTATTTACGGAAACAAAGTATTCAAATAGTCGTATCACAAGTTGGTTAGTTGAGAAATTTAGAAGACATCGTGTGGGATGTTTTAGGAAGTATATTGGTATGGATAATGGTTTTGATGATGTTGGTATTGTTGTTGTTGATTGATTGTTGATATAATAATTTCGGGCTAGGCATATAAACAGGGGAGGTGCTGCCCGAATTTCGACAGAATTTAGAAGGATTTTAATTAAAGTCTTGAGACAAGCATGATGACGAACCTAACAATGATATGAATGGTTGTATATGTAGAGTACGAGGCTACGAATAATCTTAAGTGAATTGCAAGACAGGAAGTAAGATGGAAGTCGAGAAATTATCTTCCAGGTATGTTAAGGCTAATCCCCTTTTTTCTAAAGGCATGATCCTTTCGTTATAAATCTTTGTATCGTACTCATGATATCATTGTTTCCGTAAATGCTAGAAGTCCATGAATTTCGTGATCCTTATAATTTTATTGAGCTTCTAAAGGCATGATTCCGATACTATGGCTTCATAAAGGTTTCCATATCTTCCTCATTTTCAAAAGTTAAATGTTTACGACTCCAAGGCATAATTCCTTTCCTAATAATTCATAGCTGTTTTCCCAAAATGGCGTATTTTCCAAATCAGAGATTTATGATTCTGTGAGCTCTTATGATAACAACGATGAGCATGTTTTTATGATGATAATGATGATGTCAAAAATGAGGATATTTTCTATGATGATTATGATGATGATGATTTTATGGCTAAAAGTCTCAAGTTATGAGATCAATGCCTTTATGAGATGATTTTATTCATAGAGATTTCCATGTACATGAGCTTTACATTATTATGATGACTATGATGAGAACGATTTTATGTTCAAAGGTTCCAAGTTTATGATTTTAATGACGCTATGAGAATATTGAGCTATCTTTTGACCTTTCTTAATTTTATTCATTGTGGTTGGTATCACCTTATAATAATTTTTCCTTCAAGGTGAGACAAAGCAACGATGATTATTCCATAATATAATCGGAGGTTACCGACCTTACGTCACTCCGATGTACTCATAGCTTTTATTTGGATCTCATGCATGCTTTATATATTTATGTATGTATTTTCTCACACCGCGCCGCGCTATAGTCGGCCGGGCAGGCACGTAGATGTGCACACCACTGCAGTGGGCATGTTATGATATTGCCCTAGACGCGGGAGGCCTGGACGTAGGCTAATGATGATAACACCGAGCCTTGATGGCCGGGCATGATATTATATATGACACCGCGCCTAAATGGCCGGGCATGTTACTATGTATATGTATAAAAATGTTTTTTTAAAAGGCTAAGCATGCATGACATCCGCCTTACGAGATATTCAGATGTACAGGTTATCTCTCTTATTCCTTGTTACTTTTCATATCTATGTTATATTGTTACTCATGTCTTACATACTCAGTACATTATTCGTACTGACGCCCCTTCTTGTGGGCGCTGCGTTTCATACCACGCAGGTGTATACAGATGAGTAGAGGATATGGCTAGAAGATGTTCTAGCTGGATTGGCGAGCTCCATTTATTTCCGAAGTGTTGCCGAGTCAGAGTATATGTGTTATGGTATATTGATTTATGTTAGAGACTTTGCAGACAGAGTCATGTGTACAGTATGTCAGTTTTGTAATCGGCTATTTAAGCCGATGTATCATTATGCATTACTTTACAGACTCATATGATTACAAACTTTATTTGATTCGAGAAAGATGAAAAGAATGTTTTTTGAAAAGCTTCCATTGTGCATTTCATTTCATGACTTAAGAGTCCTGTGAGATTATAAGTATAACGAGAAGCAGTGGGTTCGCTCGACTCTAAGTAAGGGTCGGGTGCCCATCATGCCCTACCAGGATTGGGGTGTGACACTGTTGTTGCGGGACCTCTCTGATTATCTTTTCAACATACGTCTCCAGAACATTAAGGGCGACTAAATGTTTTAATTCTTCTGGCGCATTCAAATAATCCCTTAAAGAATCATCATCATTGATATAATGTCTACCATAATGCACTATACCATTAGAAACTGATTGTGGATAGCTGCCTGTTATAGAGATTTCATACTCATCTGGACTAACCTTCATTTTTTCATATATGTAAGTGACTAGTGATTCATAAGACATTTCAAGTGGACATTTAATATGAACGTTTGGTCTTTTATTGTAACGAACTGTACTATTGTCATCAAGGATAATATCATCCCAATGTATTGAAACCTTAACTGGTGGAATATCTTGAGCCATTTTTTGTATGACTTAAGATAGGTTTTTTTGAATGACTTAAGATAGGTATTTTTGAATGACTTAAGAGACTTAAACTTATGGAATGGATGAGTTTTTACCTCGTCCAACATTCTTCTTAAATAGATTCATATTCACCCCTATTGTGCACAAGAACATTGCATAATATGAATTTAATTCAAATAAACGGTCAAAAATTCAGCATTGTGTTGACCAATCGTCCTTTAGGTGTCATAAAAAAGCTGAAATTGGCATGCATGATATGCTGTCAAATCATGTCCTATTGTGCACAAGAACATTACGTAATATGAATTTAATTCAAATAAACGGTCAAAAATTCAGCATTGTGTTGTCCAATCTGTCCTTTAGGTGTCATAAAAAAACTGAAATTGGCATGCATGATGTGTTGTCAAATCATGTCCTATTGCGCACAAAAACATTGCGTAATATGAATTTAATTCAAATAAACGGTCAAAAAATGCAGTACTATATTTAATATGATTGACAAACAACTAGTATTCACTTTAAAACGAGTTATCATGACATTCTACAACCAATTTGGAAATCTTAATTCTATTACATGTTTTACCCCAGCAAAAATATTTGAAGCAATGGGTAGGACATGGGAACTAGATGATGATGATTTTCATTACTCAAATGACCCTAATAAAAGATTCAATCAAGAATACAATAAAATAATGAGAGAGAAGTGGAATTGGCGTGTTAGAGAGGCTGAAGCACTGGAGCAAAAGTTAGCTTCAATAGGGCTTAAACGCCCAAAACAACGTGCTATGTCAATGCCTCGCGGAACTTCACAAGAGTTTAATTTTGCTCTTAATCGTTTTCGCGAAGAGAACAATCGGATGCAAATACGTTACCATAGGGTAGAATATGGTATACATGGTAGCACAAGATTTAGATCCAAGTGGGATTCGGACTGTGAAATGTTCGATGAAGATTAATATTTTTTTTATAATAAGGTAAGTAGGTAGGGTCATAAAGACCCTCCCCTTCCCCTTCCTCCGAGGGTACTTGGGGGTTTGCAACTATATAAGTAGCCCTTTATTTTGTTATTAGATTATACCATATTCAATGTCGAGTAGTAGAAACTCAGCTTGGTCTTTACTCTTTCCAAAAGAACCAAATAGCAGTAATGATGAGAGTTCAAATCATAGCAGTTTTTCGAGTGATAACAGTGATTTCAAACTAGACGAGCTAAATTCGCACCTTCTTGTAGAGCGTAATGATGATTTCTGCAGTGTGAAATGTTCAGATCCGCGAGAATATTATTGCGGTTTACGCCGAGAATGGTCACATCGGATTGCCGAATCAGAACATCTTGTTCGTGACTTGAAAAATCTCAACGCTCCAATCCCAACAAGATACTCACTAACCATGCCTCGAGTAGGTCCAGTAACTTGCGAGATGGTCGTACAAAGGATTAGAAAAGAAAACAACAGTATGCTGGCAAGACGCTGTAGATTTTAAATGCTAAAGTTGGCTGAAGAACAAGCATCATCAACCGATAGAGAACTAACATCTCCTGGAAAAAAAATGTGTGTTAAGAGAAATCCGATATTGTTCTGAGGATGATATTGAGGACTTCTATTCTGATGACGATTAGGGTCTATTTAGGCTCACTGTCTTAGATTATAGGTCATTTAAGTTTCGGAGTAAGGCTGTTAATTTGTATTTTTAGTTTGGCATGTTTTTAATTTGCTTTTATTGTTAAAGTCTATTATTAATTGAAAATTTAACAAAGAAACACAACTAAATTAGTACATAAAGGGAGCGGATTACATTATAGGGGAAAAGGTACAACTAGTAAGAAACATAATCCATAGAAATATTAAACTTAATAAACAAAATACATATAAATAATGAAGAACAAGAACATAGCACAAATAATCTTTCACAATTTAAGTTTTTCTTTCAAAGTTATTTTCTCATGTTGAGCCTCTCTAAGTTTAGCCTTCAGCAAATTTCATTTTTTTTCAAAATCGGTGAGCAACACCTCCAAACCTTCAATTTTTTCTTCAGCTTCCACAAGCTTAAATTGCTAGTCCAACTTAGCGGTATCTCTAGAGATATGTGAAGTCGCGGTATCTTTATCAAAAATTGGATTTTTAAACTTTGCCGCCACCGTTTTATCCACGTGAATGCTATTTTCCCACCGAAAGTATTTGCAACCGCCCGTATCCTACATTACAAGAAAATCAGTTTTTTAAAGTAAAATATATGGATAACGTGAAAAAAAAACACTAAAAAATGTAAAAACACTTACTTCGGGCACTTTACAACGCCAAAAACGGCAACCCGGATTATCTTGGGTCTTTGATATTTTTAGTTTACAGTAATAACCGCATTCGCAAATATCGGGTTGTATAGCAAACATTGAAGTTTCAAAACTTTGAGACATGTTTTTGGAAGTGCAAAAGTATGTTGAAAGGGTGAAGATGGAGAAAATGAAAGAGAAGAGAAAGAATAAAGGTTGGGTCGGGGGTTTTAGGGAAGGGTTTCACGCACAGATTCTGTGCGTGAAAGGGACAAAATGTAAATGTACACTTTGGCCCTTTTACGCACAGAATTTGTGCGTGAAGCCTAGTTTGGTTCTTTTTTTTTAACGGGTTAGTTTGGTTCCAATTTTTTTTTCTGGGTTACAAAAGTGCCGGACTCTAACACTAACAAATTTCTACGCGTTTTGCCTATGACAAAATCGTACTGCCGATAAAATATGCATTTTTTAACAATTTATATAATTCAAAAATTTAGGCGAGCTGATCACACAATATAACAATGATTAACTTTTGGCGTTCTCAAGTAAGAACTAAATAACAACCATAGTGATTGATCAATTAATGTGTTTCTGTAACTTTTTTTTGGAAGCCAAATAAAAAGAAGTAAGATCTAGTAGAGAGACAAATTCTATGATTTACGTGAGATGATATAATGTGTACGCAAATTGTTCTCAATGTATATGCGTTTGGGTCACGAGGAGTAGTTTCGAGTCGTTGCCACTAAGTCAGGTCACACAACTATAATAACACTATATCTGCCAACGTGAATTTTTCAGAAAATTTTGCCTTCCTTAATTCATTTCGTTAAAACAGAAAAAACTTAGTGGGGAATAAAACTTGTTATTAATTGTCTCGAGTGAGTTATATTACAGGCTCACTCAGTTAAATACTTTGAGAGGAAAGAAAAATAAATAAATTAGAGGATAAATTTAAATAATTAAGGATCAGAAAATAAATATAATCCAAATGGGCCAAAAGAAAAGGGGAAACTTATGTAAATATACCTTTCGGCCATCTAATTTATCAAACATGAGCGAAGTGTACACTGCCTTTATCTTCAGTTGTATAGATAATGTATAAATATGTATAGGTGTGTATATTATATGGATATTTAATCTACGTTATACACTATCTATACACTGTGTACGATATTTTATAAACTAAATGATCAAATAAATATTTGGCGGTAATTTTTCAAAAAATATAAACCCTTAAACTACAAGCTCGCTAAGTCAAAATTGAAGGCAAGGGACATTAATGGTCGAATGGGGCAATGGCTAATGTGGTTCAAGTTGATTGATTATCTTGATGTCACATGATATCTCTACTTACTAAAGTTCATGAAAATAATAATTAAAGTTGTTAAGATTAAAACCTGACACAATTGAGACACGAGGCAACAAAGGGAAAGACCTGTATTAGATAGCTTCTGAAATCTTATTCATTACTACTTGTTCTTACCTTTTAGATATATTAAATTAAATTAGAATCCCGAACTATGTTAGTCCACATGGATCAAATGGTCTGGGCCCAACTAACACTGGCCCAACACTGGCAGAACCCGGATGATTTACACTTACGTGTATAGCCAAATTGTCGTATATATATTTTTCCATTTATTCTTTCATTGTATAAATAGACTGAGGGTACACAATTGTAAAGGGATGATTCATTATTCACAAAAATAAAAAGTCAGTTCTATTTCGTTTCTCTTTAACCGACACTAAAACGAACTAGGGTTCATATTCTACAAATCCTCAATTATCATGATTCTTCCCACAAATCAACGTGGTATCAGAGCTGGAGGGTGAAAGAACACCCAGCTTGGAAAACAAGAGCTGATGCTGCACTCCAGGTAAAACCTTTGTGAGAATATCTGCAAGTTGTGACTTGGTGTGAATGTAATGTAAGGAGATCAAACCAGCTGTAAGTTCTTCACGGATGAAATGACTGTCCAACTCAATGTGCTTTGTGCGTTCATGAGCTACATGATTTCTGGTAATGCTAATGGCAGATTGGCTGTCACAGTGTATAGGAACAGGAGCAGATATGGAAACACCCAAATTACCAAGTAAATGAACCAGCATAGTTATTGCAGCCACAGTCTTTCTCAAGGCCCTGTACTCTGCCTCAACTGAGGATAAAGAAACAGTAGGTTGCTTCTTAGATTTCCAAGAAACAGGACTCCCTTCCAAAGTAATGAAATAACCAGTGACTGTTCTTCGAGAAGTGGGACAAGTGGCCCAATCAGAATCCGAATAAGCATGAAGAGTGAAATCCTTGGTGTCATTCAATAGAATACCCCTATCAGGTTCATTTGCTAAGTATCTTAAGACATGGAGGCCAGCTTGAAGATGAGCAGTGGTAGGTGCATGTAGAAACTGGCTCAAGTGTTGTACTAAAAAAGAAATGTCAGGTCTTGTGTGTTGAAGAAAATTCAATTTTCCCACCAATCTCCTAAATTTAGAAGGATCGGACAATAGTTCACCAGAAGTAGGAGTGAGTTTAGAATGTAAGTCCAAAGGAGCAACAAGGGGAGAAACAGAGGAACAATGAAACTCAGTAAGTAGTTCTTTGGTGTACTTGTGTTGATTAACAACGAAACCTGTGGAAACTCTGCAAATCTTAAGTCTAAGGAAATAATGCACATTGCTAAGATCCTTAATCTTGAACTGAGTATCCAAAAAAGACTTAAAGGAGTCTAGTTCTGAAATGTCATCCCCAACTAACAAAATATCATCCACATACACTGCAAGGATAACAGTGGATGTGGCAGAACACTTGGTAAAAAGAGAGTAGTCATTAAGACTTGAAGAATAACCTTTGGGAAATAGGGCAGTGGAAAGTTTGGCAAACCATTGTCTTGAGGTTTGTTTGAGGCCATAAAGGGACTTCTTAAGCTTACAAACAAGAGAAAAAAGTGGCGTAGAAGTAGAATAAATAGTGAGATTAGGTGGGATCTTCATATAAACCTCTTCAGACAAATCCCCATGTAAAAAAGCACTGTTCACGTTAAGTTGATACACAGTCTAAGAATTCTTAACAGCTAGTGCAAGGATACATTTGATGGTGGTGAATTTTACAATAGGGGAGAAGGTTTCATGGTAATCAATACCAGCCTTTAGAGTGTCCCCTCTAACAACAAGCCTAGCCTTGTACCTTTCTATAATACCATCAGATTTCTATATAACCTTATATACCCATTTGCATAGAATAGCCTTTTCGTGAAGTGGTAGGGGAACAATATCCCATGTGTTATTGGCCACTAAAGCTTGAAATTATTTCATCATGGCCTCCTGCCAAGCAGGGTGTGACACAGCCTGTTGGTAGTAAAGTGGTTCATGCATGCTAGAAACAGAAGGAATAGGGGAAGAAGAAGAAGGGACAGAACATTAGAAGTAATCATCAATATGGGCAGGTCTTGAATGGGATCTAGATGATTGTCTAGTAGGAACAGAGATAAGAGGAATAGGAATGGAAGGAACTGAGGTAGAAGATGGACCAGGTGAACTAGAATGGAAAGGATCACTAGATGGAAGAACAAGTGATGGTGGATGATCAGATGTGAAAGGAGATACAGAAGGTGGAGAAGGTTTACTAGGTGGATCTAAAAAAGAAGAAGGTGAGGCAAAGGAGGGTGGAAAGAATTGCGAAGCAGAAGAGATAGAGGGGAAAATGTGTTATGTAAAGGACACATTTCTGAAAAAAAAAATAGTTTGAGATTTTAAATTTAAAAGCTTATAAGCTTTCTTCTCAAAAGCATATCCTAAAAATATACAAGGCATAGCTCTTGGTTTGAGTTTATCCTTCAAAAGAGGAGGAACAGTGGCAAAAGAGAGGCAGCCAAAAGATCTAAGGTGAGCATAAGAAGGTGCCAAAAGATCTAAGGTGAGCATAAGAAGGTGGATGCCCATATAACATCTCAAAAGGAAACTTATTGGACAAAATAGAGGAAGGAAACCTATTTATTAGATATGTGGCAGTGAGAACACATTCTCCCCAAAATTTAGTAGGAAGTTTGGATTGGAACAAAAGGGCCCGAGATGTTTCAAGTAGGTGTTTGTGTTCTCTTTCCACTACTCCATTTTGTTGAGGAGTGTGTGGACAAAAAGTCTAATGAATTATACCAATGGAAGTGAGAAATTGAGCATGAATGGTGGCAGAACCTAATTCGAAAGCATTATCAGTTCTAATTGTTTGAATAGAAGTTTGGAACTGAGTGGAAACCATGGAAATGAAAGCCTTGATGACAGAAAAAACATTGCTTTTACAGGAAAAAAGATGGGTCCAAATCATCCTACTCCAATCATCTACAATAGTCAAGAAATATTTAAAACCATTGTATGTGTTAGTGTGATAGGGACCCCAAAGGTCTATGTGGACAAGTTGAAAAGACTTTGAGAATGATGTGGATCTCTCAGGAAATAAGAGTCTTTGCTGCCTAGATAAAGGATAAATGGGGCAAGTAAAAGACTGTCTAGAGGAGAACTTGCAAGGTAATTGAGAAATAGACAACATTTTAGCAAATGGCGGGTGGCCCATTCTCTGGTGCCAAATGATGTCAGTTTTATTTAAAGGTGTAGCTATATTACAATTAGGGGAAGGAATGGGACATGTAGTGACATCAGTTACATCAGAATTCAAAAGAGAAATAGGAACTATATTTACATCATCACTTTTAGGGGCAGGAGAGTGTGATACTACATTACAAGGAATGGCATGGTGAGAGGAAGCAGCAGTGGGAAGTCTGAGAATGTATAGACCATGTTCAGCTTTACCAATCTCCAATGGGCTCTTCAGAGAAGGGCCCTGCAGAGAACATGAGGAAAGATCAAACATAGCATAACATGTGAGTTGAGTGAGTAGTTGATGCACAGAAATTAAATTGTAATGGAAAGAAGGTACTAATAAGACATTGTGCAAAGTAATGTCAGCAGACACGGAAAGTGAACCAAAGGATGCTACTTTGACTTTGTAACCATTTGGTAAAGTGACAAACGAAGGGAAAAGTAAAGGTTGGATGTTTTGAATGAGATGTTTGTGAGGGGTCATGTGATTTGTAGCTCCAGAGTCTAATATCCAAGAACTAGATGATTTATGACTAGCACTGGATGTAATGAAACCATATAATCTACTAACAAGGTTAGAGTGTAAACCTGCAAAGTTGGCAAAGTCTTGTGAAAGTGGATGAGCAGGATTAGGAAATTAAACCTGAACATGATGGAATAGTTCCAACAGGTGATCATATTGTTCTTTGGAGAACCCATGTGGTGTGACATCAACTGCTGGAAAACCTGTACCAGAAGATGGTGCAGTGGAGAGTTCTACCTGGGCACAAGCAGCAGTTTTTTTGGCCTTTGTAAACTTGAAGTCAGAGGAAAACCCATGCAACCTATATCTTTTATCAATGTTGTGCCTTGGTCTCTTACAGTACTTACAAACCAGATCAGATTTCCTAGCTTCAAAATTCACTCTTTGACTGAAATTCCTAGTAGAATTTGAAGTACTTGGCCTAGCATTGGAGTTGTAGTTGCTTGGTCCACGATGAGATTTGTAATTAGCAGAGAAGGAGACTGATTCAGATGAGAAAGGAGAATCAGAGTGAACCTCCTTCTGTTTCTCATCCCTCACAAGAATAGAGTAGGCTTTTTCTACAATTGGAGAAGTGGTCATCATGAGAATGTTGCTTCTAATGTTTGAATAAGAATCATTTAACCCAGAAAGGAACTGCATTAGTTTTTGTGCCCCAGTCATTTCATGCATAGCCCCACAAGTGCATGGAGATCCCAAGGAAATAGTGCTAAGTTCATCCCAATAGCCCTTGAGTTTTGTATAGTAAGTAGCAATTATCTGAAGGTCCTTGGGTAGTTGAAGAAATAAGCCTTTGAAGACTATAATATTGGGATAGATTTGGGACTCCATATCTTTCAACTAGATTTTTCCAAGCTTCCTTAGCAGTTTTATAGTAAAGGATGGTTTTAGCTATATCCTTGGACAGGGCATTCATTATCCAAGCTTTAACCATGTTGTTACATCGTTGCCAGTGTCGATAGAATTGAGAAGTAGATTTAGGCTCAGCATAGGTTCCATCTACTATTTGAATTTTGTTCTTAGCAAATAGAGCTGCCAATATGGGCTTGGCCCACGAGGCCGGCCCAACCCAACCCTTCATTTAAGTAGGGTTGGACTAGGATTTCTTTGGTCCATATAGAAGTGAGGCTCAAAAGCCCAGCCTCTCTTGGCCCGCCGGCCTCAAGGGTTGGGCTGAGGCCAGCCCTTGAGGCCAGAAAAGAATAATAAATTAATTAATTTAAAAAAAGTATAAGTAAATTGAACAAAAAGATAAAAAGTAATGATAAAAAAAGAATGTACTTACTACTAAGTAGTAAATTAGAAACTAAAGTAATACTTTTTAGTCTTAGAATTTATGTTATGTTTAATTTCTTTTGAACGTGATCTGAATTAGTGATAAAAAATAATAATTTATATTTGTTCTCTTAAATTTTTTTCTTCTATGATATGATTTTGCTTAAGAATGGTGTGGTAGAAGATTCTATTTCATATGGCAAAAGTTTCATGTTCAAATTGTACCAAAAATCACTTAATTAGAAAATGTTATTTCGGAAGACGAAAAAACTTAAAAGACTGGCCCGTCCTAACCTGCAACCCGCTTAGGGCTGGGTTGGGCTGCCATTTTGTAGGTCCTTCAATTAAAAGGGCCAGCCCGTCCTAGTCCATTTAATTCTTTGGCCCTTTAGGGATGGGTTGGGTTGGGCTGGGCCAGCCCATATTGACACCTCTATTAGCAGATAATGAAATAAGCATCCCTTTCTTCCATTCACCGAAACTCGTACCATTGAAAAGAACTGATACCAACATAGTTCCAGGGGTATCTAATGGATGAAGGTACAAAGGATGAAAATGATCGATAATGTCACTACTCATACCACCAAATACACTAGAATTTGTCCCAGATTCAATACCAACAGCCATATTTTACACAACTAGTACGAAATAGGTCTAAATTTTGCAACAATCAACAGAAAAACTCTTAATTTTCAATAGCAAATTGAACGTAAACACAAAAAAGGAGATAATGAAGGAGATATCACCGGTAAGAAGATCGAATTTGTGATCAAAACCCTAATCTTCACTGAGAAATGACGAAGAACCACTTCGAAAACCCGAAATTAAGACTTGAAAACCCAAAATCGCAAAGTTGAAAAAACCCTAGATTGTTTGGATTTGCAGAAATCACCAACAATTTTGAACGAACAAGGGTAAATCTCCAGGATATTGCTCTGATACCATGTTAATTTGTGGGAAGAATCATGATGATTGGGGATTTGTAGAATATGAACCCTAGTTCATTTTAGTGTCGGTGAGAGAGAAACAAAATAGAACTGACTTTTTATTTTTGTGAATAATGAATCATCCCTTTACAAATGGGTACCCTCAATCTATTTATACAATGAAAGAATAAATGAAAAAATATATGTACAACAATTTGGCTATACAAGTGTAAATCATCTGGGTTCTGCTAGTGTTGGGCCAGTGTTAGTTGGGCCCAGACCATTTGATCCATGTGAGCTAACAAACTATTCTTAATCCTAAAATCAAGGGATATGTTTTATGAGCAAACTAATTTTTCTTGGGGCAGTTGGGAACTGGGGTGTCATCTTTCTTTCTGATTTAATGTGCATGTTGTATATGCTTTCTATTTCATGCATCCTAAACAAAATAATGAATAAAAATTTATGATTTAAACTTAATAAGTTCGATCTTTATTTTTTTTAATAGTAACGCTAGACTCATTATACACTTAAAATCATATGTTAAAGCTTAGTATATATTAGAAATTTTAGTAAGTTTTCTCATATATGTATATATTTATTTATGATTTATGTTGAAAATATTAATTTTAGATGAATCTGGTAGGGCTGCATCCGCCACTGCCAATAATTGTGGCAAAGAGTATATAACGTATCTTTTCTGCACAAAATGTAGACTTAAGAATAAACGACCAATTTAAAGAATCAAATCACTAGTGTATAGTATTTTTTTAAATACAAAGACAAATATTGGGTCACAAATTGGCTTTCAGAACTACAGTATATTTGTTTGAACAGAAGTACCCGGACGAGTACATCTCGACAAGCTGTTAGCTAAAACCCAAAGTGACATTAACAACTTTATTATTACTAAAATAGTTATCTAAATCTTGAGGGGAAAAAAAAAAAGATTTTCCATGAACCGCTTCGGATAAGAACTATAATTGCCTTTACAATGGGAATCAAACCCAACTCTCAAAATTTAGAGCTTTCATCTAAAGAGGTAGCATCTTGGGTTAGAGGAAATCTAGTGCAATTTTGAATTGATCTCCCATAATGGACATGTAGTTAATTATTGGAAAACTGAGCATTATGTTTTTTCCTCTTTTAATCTTTTGCTTGTTTAAAATTGTATACTAAATGATAAATTGAATTAAGGAGAGATTAGTAGAAAGTGAATCTAGACCTTTATTTTAAGACACACGTTGATAATGTCAAGGTATGCATTGAACATTACTGACAGGGATAGTATTGGAGGTGATCCCCTCCAGCTAATATGAGAATTTACTTAATGCTTTACCACTTATATTATAGATTTACAATGCATCTCAAATTAGGGAAATTAATTCAATTTTCTTTTTTTTTTTGCTTATCAATCGTGGTTCAATTCTTAGAATATAAGTTAAATTCTCCATTCTTATATCTAAGTTTTTCCTAACTTTCTTTCATCTCAACATTGTCTCACTTTTTGCTTCTTTTCCTGTTAGTAGATCACTTAGTCTAATCCTCTTCTGTCTGTATTGGTATGACGACAGAAGAATTGAATCATACTATGTTTAGAAGTCCTTATCGTTGAAAAATCGAGCATTAAAACAACATCCTCAACAATTATGGCCAAAATTTTCCGGAGAATAATTTTCGTTCTATGTGAATTCTAAAGTTGTACCTTAATTACTATGTCACGGAGGATGGTAGTTGTAAGTTTTATTATCGCACACATTTCAACTATCATATTGTCAAAATGTGTGCGATTATAGAACCTTCAACTACTGTGCATCTTCCATGACATTGTAATTAAGGTATAATTTTTGAATTCGACATAGAAAGAAAATTTAGTCCTTCGGCAAATTTTGGTCGCTGTTGAGGATGTCGTTTTGGGGATCGATTGTCCAATGATAAGTATGATTCAATTCTTTCTCCACACGACGTTGCAACAAAAGAAAACAAAAAGAAGAAGCACGTGGAGCGTTAAATAAACTTTCATTTTGGCTCTTTCTTTTCGTAATTATTTTTCGTCGCAAAAGTAACAACTTTCATATTTCTTGAATGTCCTAATTAATTATATTTGAGAAAATAAAGAACACTATTATCATCAAATATTTTAGTTTTCTTACTATCCTGACATTGTTGTTGCCGGTGTTTCTGTAATGTCGTATTTCTATTGAGCCGAGGATCTATCGGAAATAGTCTCTCTACCTACCAAGGTAAAGATAAGGTCTGCGTACACTTTACCCTTCTCAGAACCGACTTGTGAAATTATACTGGATATGTTGTTGTTGAGTTATTTTCATCAAATAAGAACAACATACATTATGTATTAAAATGTATGAACTAAATTTTAGTTTGATTCCCTTTGTAACTGGCAGCTGGGGCTTCTCAGAAAGTGTTTTTGCTCTTGTGGTGATTGAGCTAGCATTAGCAAGGCTTGTGCACAAGTTCTAATTTGCACCGTCAAAAGGGAGAAAAGAAGAAAGATTTGACCATGACTGAATGCACTGGCCTCACTATTCATAGAAAATTATATCACCTTCGCTAGCAGTAGATGCTCCATGCTCTTGTTAATTATTGCTAATAATAATTTCACGATATGTAACAACAAACAAGTGTACTGGTCTACTAGTCTAAGGACCGTACTTATTGGGGTGGGTTGTCAACAAAGTACTTACCTAACTTACCCTGATAAGAACGACTAAAAACTTTGATAGATAGAGAAAAGTTGCGGCCCCATAGCACATAAAATCATAATCTAAGGAACTTATTAGTTGAGGACTCAGGAAGGTTCTTTCTCATGCAGGCCTTAACCAGACCTTTCTTCACCGGATAAAATTTGGGAATAATTATTTGGCATAACTTTCTCTAATAGGTAATTATTGATAGTAATTATTAATAATAATTACCTTTTAATTTATTTACATTTAGTAACTACAGTGATTTTGTAAATTATCACTCATAGCTATACCAAATTTGTTATCTATCAGTGTTCAAATCAGTAATTCAGTGAAACCTATAATTTAGTAAAACCAGTAATTTACTAAAATCAGTTTCTGTTTTTCAAAACCAAAACCGTTAAAGACAAAAATTAGATGAAACAGAAAATTTCCGAGCCCACAAGTTTCTTGTGTGTCTTTAAGAAATCTAATCCCCTCACAGTTTCCAAGGTTAGTGGATTAATTTCTCTTAGGATAGAACGGAAAACTATTCTGCGATAGTGGCAATGCAAATTGCAGAACTTCAGCGAACTCAAATGATGGCAGCAAATCACACGACTCTACGATATTTTTGTTTTAAAAACAAATGGAGAGAATTTAGAGGGGAGAGATTCAGATTTTTCGGTTTATATAATCTGAGACAAGGCCTCTGAATTTATAAGAAGTGAAAGGGTGAGATAAAGAGGTGTAATCCAAAATGTGCCTCTTTCATTTCCCATTCACACCCTTTAAAAAATCCAACTATCCCTCACATAAATGAGGAATGACTATATGTTAAAAAACATGCGTGAAAAACTGCGTGATTTGCAGGCAAGGACTGATCGCATCTGGATAAGTAGGTTTCCCTTTGAACTTTCCGTATTGAACATATGTCGAATATACTCGGTCAATCGGTAGATTTGATATCTTTGAACCATTGAGCTTTGGTGTATACCTAGACAACCACATGTCACACAATTAATCCTTTAACCGTCTTTGGTTCTCATTGTTCGTTTCAGCCATGAACAACGCCTGGTCTCGTAAGTGCGTAGAGATTTGGCCTTACAGAATTCTCCTTGAAGCGGCTTACACTTCACACTTACATATGTGATTCCTAAATGTGTAATCCTATATATATACACTATTTGATATACCCTGTATCAAACTTAGAAACTATTAAAAAACTTTAGTGGTTTATCCTTGTTATTGAACATTGTCTTCATCATGAGAATAGACCACAAATTTTGTTTGACAATATCGGTTCAACCATAACTTTGTTTGATCTCCTTGAACCTAGATCTTGGAATCTCCAGTCTTTTGGGTAGAGTTACCGCCATGTTGACTCGTCCTCGGCCATAGTCCGATTCCCTTAGATGACTTCTCAACCGCCTCTATAGCTAGGCCTTTTGTAAGTGGATCCGACACATTATCCTTTGACCTTACATAGTCAATTGTGATAATTCTACTAGAGAGTAGTTGTCTAACGACATTATATCTTCGTCGTATGTGACAAGATTTGTCGTTATATATAAAATGCACCCAAACCTTCAGCCGTTAGGCATTCGCAATGTATGCATATAGGAGCCAACGTGGACCATAATGGAACGTTTTTCAAGAAATTCCGGAATCATTCAACTTCTTCACCGATCTTGTCTAAAGCTATTAATTTAGACTCCATTGTAGAGCGAGCGATACATGTCTGTTTGGACGATTTTCAAGACACTGCTCCGCTACCAATAGTAAAAACGTATCCACTCCTGGATTTAATTTCATTTGATCCAGTGATTCAATTTGCATCACTATACCCCTCAAACCGTGTGATATTTATTATAATGCAAAGCACAGCTTAGAAAATGGGATATATCATAGATCATAATACATGTGGATGGTTGGCATTAGTTGTGGCCACAAACTTTTACCAATATGTATATTTCTCAACCATTCCACTTCTCGTAAATCTACTTCTTCAAATATTCAACTAATAGCACATTCACCGATGTGATGATCTAAGCTATTGTCAATTCTTATCCGATGTGATGTGATATTGGTTTTTCGATTTATAGACCAGTGAACTTATACGTTCAATGAACCGTCTTGTTTTTTCAAAGAGTTATCTTTCAACAAACACATTTTATCATGAAAAGTCACAACCTTTAAAGTGACATCCGTTTATGCAAGACCATAACATTGTATTTCTAGTGATATCCCTTCATAAAATTAATGAACACAACCTTTAAGGAAAGACATATGATCATCTATCAAATGAGTAGTTCGATCAACCAGTCCACACCGAGACGGAATGAGTTATGTGAAAATTTCACTAACTACCATATCAATTTCCACCAAGGACATATATTGTGGAGTTGACATATTACAATGATGTTAATAAATCAAGTTTTCTGATTTTATCACGGTATTAGATCTATTTCTTTTACTGTTGGTGGCATATTCTACAAAAACACAATCAACGCTATTCAGTCCTATTTTAACCCTTTTGGGTTTAGGAGCTTGCACTTTAGCTAAACACTCCCACACTTTGAAGTAATTCAAGTTAGACTTTCTTTCTTTCCATCTTTCATATGGAATAGATTGCGTTTTTCCTATGGGGCACTCAATTGATTATTTAACTAGCTGTAAGGATAGCGTCCCCCCACATTTCTGGGACAAAATCAAAACTTATTAACAAGGCATTTTAATAGTTTGATCTCCTGTTCTTATCAAACTAACATATGTATATCTTTATTAACCCGAAATATTATACACATATTTCATGATCTCAAACTAACATATGTATATCTTTATTAACCCGAAATATTATACACATATTTCATGATCTCAAACTAACATATGTATATCTTTATTAACCCGAAGTATTAAATACATATTTCATGATCTCAAAAACATTTCAAGTATCACAGTAAGTTCAATTCACACCTTCCAACCATGGAATAATTTTTCACATAATTTTATGCATGCTACCATATTACATATCAACTACTGATCAATTTCTTGATGTGCAAATAAAATATTCTTTGAGATCCTCAGATAATAAATGTTTATCTTAACACTTATAAAAACTGAATTTCATAAATCATGGTCGAAAATTAAAACCGAACAGAGTAAAAAAAGCAAAACTCGATTTTTCATTTCCATGAAGTAATTTCAATCCTCCAGCAAGGATGTAAGATAGTTCCCTTGTTGTCGAACGCCACTTGTGACTTTTACAATTGCTTAGTCTAGTGGACTCTCGAGGAGAAACGACTCCAATAATATTTAACAGTTGTATCTTCCACAACCATTTTCTCGGTACAAAGAAAAGGTGCTTTAATTTTACCATCAACAGTTAGTTACCCGATGCCAAAAACACTCGTTATCATCATCATTAGACCGATTTGAGATGTACATTTTCTTTATCCTTATCCTTGAAAAGGATACAACAAATGTGATACTAGATCACCAATAATAATTTCGTTCCTTTTCTCTGATCAATCAGCCCGCCGCTTTTATTTAACCAGATTTAATAAACGACAAAGTTTTTATATCTTCAAACCGAATACAAATCAAACATATTTACTCGGTGAAGTTTTCAATCTTCAAACCGAATAATTTCTAACACAAATAGATTCGATAAATCAGTGAAATTTTTATCTCTTCAAACCGAATAAACAACCGGCGAAGATTCTATATCTTCAAACCAACGAACGTTACTAAATCGGTAAAGGTTTTATGTTCTTTAAATCGAGTGGTAACTTGGAGTAGAAAATCACGCAGATTTTAATCTCCAAACAACGGAGTAGAAAATCACAAAGGTTTTAATCTCCAAAAAGAGTTTTTTTTTTCCTTCTGAAAAGTTTTTTTTTTTTTTAAATCTGAAAAGAATACTTTTTTTTTTTAATTTGTGAAAAAAAATAATTTTCTTCTCTTTGAAAAGAGTAACTTTCTTCTCCAGTACATCAAAGAAGAAACATATTTTCACCGTTGGATTCCAAAATTCCTGAAAATTATAACTGATACTCTTAACGAATGAGATTTCAAGTTAACTTGCCGAGACAAATTTTCAGTACTTTGCTATTAATACTCCACTTTTCAAATTCTCAATTTGTCATAATAGATGAGATGTAGGAATTACCCCATACACCTAGTTATCATGCCGTCCACTTATTCGAAATAAGACTTTCAGACGAAGTTCGCATTGTTGGACACTTTCAACTCTCAAACACCACCGAATAGGTTTGAGACGTCAATTGGCAACGCTTTAGCCGATTCCTTTTGTTCCTGCAATATTCAGACTGTGAACCAATATTACACACATACCACCATATGTAGAGATCCAACATGATCTAATCTGATATATTATTGACAAAATTATATCCTTTGATTTGAAGTGGTAACATTGATATAATATCATAATAACCTTTTTGCTTGAAAAGAGTTGGATCTAGTTATCCGGAAAGCAGAGACACTTTCTGCAGCTTCAATCGTCATCAAATAAGTCTGAACTCTTTAATTCGCATTGATGCGATCCGTTTGGTTATCTCAATAATTTAAACCATTTTTTTCCAAGTAAGTGTCTCCCTCCTTATAAAGGAATCTCCATGTATGGTACCTTTTCTAATGTCTCTCTGTTAGAGAGCAAGATACTAATTCTATTATTTCTAACATCATTTTTACATGATAACAGTTGGAGAAAAGACACGTCCCTCTTTGTCTTGGACGCAAATAAAATATACTATGATATTGTCAAACCATAAACATCTATCCTACCATTTATTAAACATGATTTTTATAAATTATAAAGGATACAAATTTAAAGATGAGTAGAGTAAAGAAAGTAGAACCCGATTTATCATCGAACTTATAATTCGACTACGAACTTGCCGTCATGTCATTAACCAGATCAGATTCACCGTTGAAAGCATATTGGTGCGCACTAATAAGAGAATTTGAAAAACCAAAGTCTTTATTCACTTTGTGTGCCTTAAAATATTCTCATGGCCTCGATCTTTCTTTTCCTCGCCGTGTTCCGCCTGCTTCTAATAATCATATCTTGCTTTACAATAAAGGATATGGATGGCAGGATGGGCTGCATCCATGTCGCTCAACAATTGATGGTCATGTTTATCTTTGCAATAGTGTGCCTACTAGACCATTTTTAACATCTGTGTTGTCTGAGAACTTGTTGCCTCTGTTGGGTTAGGCAACATAACTTGATTTCTCTTCTTTCACAAACAACGGCAGAAACAAAAAAAAAAAAAAAAAAAAAAAAACATATTGGTTCAAATTGGCAAATTTGATCCAAAATCTATTGGAAAGCCATGATGCCAAATTCTCCGTTCCATTGTCATTAAGATGCAATCCGTGAGTGATCTCTTCAAATTGATAAACGCCCGCCAAAGGCCATCTCGCTTATGATTTTCACAGTAATTTAGTAACGTAAATATCAAAATACTAGATTTCTGAAGCTTGTTATCTATCAGTGTTCAAACCAGTAATTCAGTAAGACCAGTAATTTAATAAAACCAGTAATTTGCTAAAACCGGTTTCTGTTTTTCAAAACCAAAACTGTTAAAGACAGAAATTAGATGAAACAGAAAATTTCCGAGCCCACAAGTTTCTTGTGTGTCCTTAAGAAATCTAATCCTCTCACAGTTGCCAAGGTTAGTGGATTAATTTCTCACAGGATAGAACGGAAAACTATTCTGCGATAGCGGCAATGCAAATTGCAGAACTTCAGCGAACTCAAATGGCGGCAGCAAATCACACGACTCTACTATATTTTTGTTTTAAAAACAAATGCAGAGAATTTAGAGGGGAGAGAGATTCAGATTTTTCGGTTTATATAATCTGCAGCAAGGCCTCTGAATGTATAAGATGTCACACCCCACCATTGGTAGGGCGTGATTGGCACTCGGCATCTTACGAAAACCGAGCGAACCAACTTATAACTTACATCCTTCGTGTCTCAAATGGAAACAATAGGTTCAAGAGGCTAAATACGAACATAATATCATGCATAAGTATATGTACATTGGACCCATGATGCCAACATTACTATTGTCACACTATGACCCAGCTGTACACAGGAACTGTTTGCAAAGCCTCTATGAACATGACTGAAGTATACAAGTCGGGACAGGGCCCCCGACATACCCTAGACAAAATCATACATACATATATATATATATATATATATATATATATATCTAGACTCGGCAGTGCTCCAGGAAGAAATGGAGCTCACCAATCAAAATTGGTACCTGAAGGCAGCCTACTGCAGAAGATCCTCGTCTCGTCTACTTGCACCTGCGGGCATGAACGCAGCGTCCACAAGAAGGGACGTCAGTACGAACAATGTACTGAGTATGTAAGGCATGAATGGTAGTATGATATCAGAGTGAAGAAAACATAAGATAAAGTAAGTAATTATACCTCGTACTCTTCTTAAGATCTCTGTCATGTAAACTACTCGTCTACAGGAAAAACATGTCATACACATCCATACACAACATACATACATATGCATTCACACGCACTTACTATACATACATCTATCATATCCGTACCCGGCCCTTTCGGGACTCGGTATCATCCGTATCCGGCCCTTTCGGGACTCGGTGTGATCCGTACCTGGCCCTTTTGGGACTCGGTGTGATCCGTACCCGGCCCTTTCGGGACTCGGTGTGATCCGTACCCGGCCCTTTCGGGACTCGGTGTGATACCTAACTGATCAGTGTGATGCAATGCATACATACATATATACATACATATACATAAAAATACATAAATGAAATCAATGTCATCATTAGCATTACCATTATCAGCATATCAATTCTTGAAGGATCAACCATCTCAAGATGAAATCGACGATGTCACGGGAGTCTCGAGAATCATGAACTTAGGTAGCACTGGAGATAGAATCGTTATCATCGTTATATCTCACCTCGAAGGAACGAGTAACATGAGGTGAGACCATCAACAATAAGTACGGCTAAGGGATTCATGGAACGGCTCAATAATCACATAATGCCCTCAAATCATAGCTTCGGAATTTCAAAGAAGAGAGTCATCATCATCGTCACAATCGTCATAGAACATATTCCATTTAACCTCATGAGAGGCTTTAAGAGTCATGAACTTCGAGCTTTTGCAAACAAGGCGGTTATGGAAACATTTATGGAATCATAACATACGAATCATGCCTTTGAAAGAAAGGGACGAGCCTTAACATACCTGGAAGCTTGCTTCTCGACTTTCTAACCTACCTCATGTATTGAAATATACATATAAATCCATTCATTCTATTGTTAGGCTCGTTGTTATATACTTATCCTAAGCCTCCAAATAAATCTTTCTAGAATCTGCCGAAATTTAGGCAGTATCTCCCCTGTTTATATGCCTAACCCGAAATCTCAATTCAGCAACCAATAACAACAACAACAATACCAATATCAATAACATCATTTCCAACACCAATATGTACCATAAAACAGCCCACACGCTATTTTTCAACATCCATAACTAACCAACTTGCTATACAATTATTTAACGACCTTATCTCCGTAAATAAACCAAAATTAACATTAATAATAGGAGATTCATACCTTATTCTTGTTAAAACAGAGATATCTTCAATATCTACCTTGAATCCACCGCAAAACCATAGTAGAATCACATCCATGCGTTTATCCGAGCTTCCATTAATACTCCTCGCTTGAAAATTGCTCACTTTGTGATCCCCCCTCTCTCTCTCTTCAATTATCTGGAAATTTCTGGGCAAATCTGTTGAAAAAAGGGGGTTCTTACCCTTTTTATAAGGGTCAAATTCGGGTCGGGGAGGGGGGGGGGGGGGGTACTGTAGGACTACTGTAGCAGGTCGGTACTGTAGCGGTACTGTAGCACGAGTTTCTGTTCTGTCAGCTGAACTTGTAACGTTCATAATTCTCTACTTCGAAGTCCAATAGTTGCGTTGGAAACTAGATTCGATGAACTTCATTTTAGGAAAAACACTTCATATGCTAAGAGATATTCGTCCGCCAAGTTGGACCAAAATTGCTCCTCATATTTTCTCTAAAGTCCGACAAACTTAATTTCCTTGATTCACTTGCCCGCCAACCCTTTCGATACTTCTCATACTTGATCTTAAACCCTTTGTCACACCCCGAACCATGGCCTGGACGTAACACGACACTCGGTGCCTGACTACATGTGACCGAGCGAACCACATGACTTGCTGAATCATCATGATGCATAACATAAGCGGAATATAACGTGAATGCATGATGAGCCTTTATAAAACATAATAAGTCATAATACTTAATAAAGTACTTGTTTAAACATGAGTGAGCCAAAATGGCTATGCGACTTCGATTATCTGACATGACATAACTGTCTGTTCTAGTCTATGAAACCTCTATCATGAGTCTGACTGAAAAACATACTTACTGGGACAAGGCCCCCAGCATACCTTTAGATGCATAACTAATCATAAGATAAAAGTTGACTAAACCCCGAATGAGATGGGGCTCACAAATAAGCTGATACGAATGCTGTCCTACTGAGCAGATGTGTCGTCCTGTATATCAGTACCTGCATCGTGAAATGCAGGCCCCCGGGCAATAAAAAGGGGACGTCAGCACATTGAATGTACTGGTATGTAAAGCAACCGGAAGAAACAACATGGAACATGGAATAACATAGTAAGAACTGAAACTGAAAATTTGGACATGAACATGAGCATGAGCATGAGCATGAGTACAAAATCATGAAATTTAAAACTGAAACTGAGTACTGGAAGCATGAGATAGTCTGTAGTAATCTGTAATAATCTGTAATAATTTGTAATAATCTGTAATACCGACATAAACCACCACGGGAAGGAGCGTGGAGTCTGATCTCTGCCCGATCAGCTAAGCCATCTCGTACCTTGCCGGGGCACGAGACATGAACATAACATGAATGGATCCAAATCCCTCAATGGGGAACATATAAAGGAATCGTCCTACTGGGCGGAGCGATTCTTATCCTACGTTGGCATACGTAGTTTCAGGCTATCTGAGCCTTCTCGGTATTATTACAACTCCCAAACATGAAAATAATATTGTTGGCTAAGAAGCCCATGACTTTCGTGAATTAACTTGTACTTGTCTTGAAATCATGATTTCACGAAAGGACTTGTAAACATATTTTCATGAAATAACTTGTAAACTTGATCATGAGAAATACCATAATGCATAATCATACGTTTGTAGCTGACTTGAAAACATGCTTGTAATTTGTAAAATAACATTTTACAATTTCATATAAACATCATGAGAACGCATGAGGAAGAATTCATGATTCATGGATTAAGCTAGGATTCCTAATGTCCGAAATGGAGGTTTAGGAACACAATAACGAACATATATACGGAATTCATGTACATACATACATACATAATTACGGGCTACCAATACATTGGGTTTAATGCCCTAGGAGTTGAACTTCATAGAATTTACTAAACGGATCATGGGGAAGAACATAGAAGTTCCCACATGTGGATGGAAGTTCTACATACCTTAACCTTCCGCTTTTGGGCGTATCACAATGTCCTTCACCCCCTTCAACTTCAATCTATAGCATACAAGTCATAGTGATTCTATATTAGCAACAATATCCATGTTTTGTTCATCTAAGCATTTTATCAAACACTTAGTGGGCATGAAGCTCTATAACCCCCATTAATGGTGTTTTCTTCACCAAATCCCCATTCTTTTACTTCTAACAATTTCTACAGTCTCAATTAGATGCAATTAACATCATTCTTCATAATCCATATGAATACAACAATCCCAAGTCATCAATCCAACAATTCTAACATAGTTCATATAATCATCTTCAACAAACCCAATTATTATACTCCCAAGAATTCATCAATTCATAACTATAAATGATTGGGGAGTAGAAATATTACCTTTTGGGTAGTCACCACGAAATCAACACCCCCAAGTCCGATCTTGGGCTTAAAATGACGACAACGACTTGTACTACACTTTTTCCTTCACGAGCTTTGGGATTCGGGGCCTTAAACTTGGTTGATTTTCTACTTTCTCTCTCTAATTTCCCTTCTCTCTCACTTCCTCTCTCTAAAATCTGAGTTTTGGAGGAAAAATGGGCTGTTAGGGTAATATTTTCTTTATATACCAAGGGGAAAATGGGTTGACCTAACTTGAAAACGGGTTGGGACCTATCTGTCTTAAAACGTCCATATCTCCTTATCCCGACGTCTCCTGTGAACCCACAACCTATGATTGGACAGTGTTTTCAATTATCTACAACTTTCGTTCTTTGAGTTTTCCCAAATTCCCAAGTTATGATAGGGTTATGGCCTCCCGAAGTCAGGTGACCCGAAACGTATATACGGACCAAGATACGGTCACTGTTACGGTCCCGTAACACGAGATACGGACCGTAACTTGGTACCGTATCTTGGTGAAAATTTCCAGTGAGTTTCTGGAAATTTTCGGGACGTTACGGTCCACTGTTACGGACCGTAACACGAAATACGGCCCGTAACGTCGCCGTTACGCTGGCAGAATTTCCAGCGAACAGGCTTCAGTAAAATGGGCATAACTCTTTGCACAGATGTCCGTTTGACCCCCGTAAGATACCGTTGGAAAGCTATTTCAAAGGGATACAACTTTCATCAAGGAAGTTTTCTCAAATTCCCAACGGATTTTCATTAAATTTTACTGGAAGTCAGACGTATCAAAAACTTAGCCGATTCTATAGGATTTCAAGTGCCTTACTATTAGCCATATTGAGACGATCATATCTCCTTGCTCCGATCTCTGATTGGCTTGATCCTTATATCGTTAGAAAGGTATTTCTACATACTACAACTTCATTGATAGTACCTTCCAAAATTCCAAACCGATCAAGGAGTTATCGCTGCCCGAAATAGGCCTATCAACCATTTTCGCAAAACGTTCAAACCTTCCATGTTTCCACTAGAACTCTAATGATATGAGCTTAAACTCAGTCCTAAAATGCGGGGTGTTACACCCTTACAACCATAAAATAGGCACATAGCACTTCAGTGTTCACAATTAAGCAGTTAACACCTACGGAACTCAATATCCGAACTGCGAGGTGTAAAGTGAA
Source organism: Lycium barbarum (assembly GCF_019175385.1). NCBI lineage: Eukaryota > Viridiplantae > Streptophyta > Magnoliopsida > Solanales > Solanaceae > Lycium > Lycium barbarum. The sequence goes on along the minus strand of NC_083344.1, from coordinate 113,025,348 downwards.
AGGGTGAGATGAAGAGGTGCAATCCAAAAGGTGGCTCTTCTATTTCCTATTCACACCCTTTAAAAAACCCAACAAAAATACATTAGGTTTATGTCTTGTATTTCTCCCTCACTCTTTTCTTCTCCCCTCTCTCTCTCCATTCCTCTCTCCAGCCAAATGGTGACACCACCATGTGATTCTTTGTCACGTTGCATTAGTAAGGAGTCGTTTGGACATGGTTTGAAACCATGTTTGGACATGTAGTTTGGATATCTTAAGTTGTATTTTCTCTTATAGACATAAAACCCCCACAAGTTGTGAAAACTATCAAAACATTTCCAATTCTTATACAATCTCACCAAATTAGTAAGTCATAGTTCATAACAAAATTAATACGCTACTAGAAGGCCTTTCTAAAAAATACAACATCAATTGATCAAACTTTAGTTCAATGAAAACGAAAATTTAACACGAATAGTAATATAACTACTCTTTAATATAACCCTCCCACATGGTAGACATAAATAAAGGTTGGTGGAAGTTAACCAGGTTGGTAAATGGTTGGTGGGAGTAATTGTTAAAAATATTTATCAACTTATGGGTCTTTTTTTATAAAATATAAACTTATGGGTCAAGTTTTATATTAATTTTTTTTTGAAACCATGGTTTGAAACCCCAAATCATGCCTTTTTGGATGATTTGGGGTTTGAAATCATGAGATGAAATGCATGTCCAAACGCTGGTTTCATCTCATGGTTTCAAACAGTATGTCTAAACGCCTACTAAGCCTATACAACAAGAAATACCAGAAATCTCAAAAGGGAAAGATAGAAATAACACTTGAGTCTCAATGGTGGTACCATACACCAACAGTGAACGGAATCCATGGCGACTAGATGCCTTCGTTGATGAACCCCAACGGTGAATGGAATCCATGGCAACCGGATGCCTTTGTTGATGAAATTCGTCGGAAAACTTGAGTTCCAAATTGATTTCGTCATTACCTCCACTGTCATTGTTATCTCTGGCCGGAATCCATGGCCAACTGACCGGATTTTCTCACATCTGAGTGTATTTCTCAGATCTAAGTGTATTTTATGTTTTGTATTTCTTAGAACACGGAAGAAAAAGGAAGTCATTACACTTCTCAGATCTGACGATACCGGAATCCATGGCTTTTTCTTTACGCTTCTCAGATCTGACGATATCGGAATCCATGTCTTCTTCTCCTTGTTGTGTCTTAGATCTGAGTGTATTCGTTATTTTTTTAGTATAAATATAAGTTATATGTATTTGACTGATTGTATTTTGGGGGAAAACTAGATGTATTTGACTTTATGTGTTGTTTGAATGATCTATATACATATGTTTGTATACAATTTTTACGAGTAAATATAGTATATTTGAAATTTTGTTGAAATACATTCAAACACAGTTGAATACATTCAACTACACCCAAAACAAAATGATACATCAATATATAAACACACTAAAATACACAACCCCGTCGTGCATTTAAATGCACTTAAAGACATCATTTTGAATACACATATATTTAGAGAAATTAAGGTTGCATGTATCCAAATACAACAAAATACATGTGACACCAGATAAAGTTGGATACAACTGAATAGTGTATTGAAATACACTGAAATACAGTCAAATACAACGAAAATGCCTAAATGTAGCTACGAATTGTAAATAGCAAAAAGGTAGTGATACGCACAAATTACACCTATCAATGGCGTAAAGCGGACGTTGTCAAATATAGTATAACCCAAACAAGATTGGGGTCGAATCCCACAGGGAATATGGAGAGAAAAGGGTACTAATTGTATGCGATATGTTACTTCCTGTATTTTTGTACGTTGGATTATTCGTAAGCTGAGGTGGGGTCCACATGTCGAGATTTTTTTTAAGGACATATGACAAGTTATATGGATAATATATGTGAAGTTAAACACAACTCAAGAAGGACTCTTGAGCCAAATCAAAGTGGAAGTCCTCCAAAAAAATGTTTTTAAGTTACGTTTTGGGTGATCTGACTTCGGGAGGCCATAACCCCATCAGTATTTGAGAATTTAGGAAAACTCCCAAAATTAAAGTTGTCGATAATTGAAATACCTTTCCAACCATAGGTCGTGGGACTGCATGTGACATCGGGATAAGGAGATATGGACGTTTTAAGGCAGAAAGGTCGAGCTGGGCAGTGGGTTCGGCCCAACCCGATTCCAAGTCCCGTCAGGTCCATTACCCATGCCATTTAAGGGAATTTTTCAGCTTTCTCCTTTATTTTTCAGACCAAAACATCCAGAACATTTCATAGAGAGAGAGAGAGAGAGAGAGAGAGAGAGAGAGAGAGAGAGAGAGAGAGATGAGAGTTAGAGAGAGAAACCAAGTTTTGATCACAATCTGAGCCCCGAATTCCGATGCTCATGAAGAGAAAAGTGTTGTACGTTGCGTTGCCTTCAATTTGAGCTAAAAATCAGCCAAGAAGAAGAGTGTTGACGAGGTTGATGTATACTTAAGGTAAGATTAAGATCCCTTTTTCGTTGTTAACAAGTTTATTTTGAGTTTTAACGGATTAGAACGGAGAAAATAGCGTTATAAACTCGTTTGTTGTTTTGTTGAGATTTATGGATTTAGGGGCTGTTTTAGTTGGATTAAATGGATGGAATTAGCTGAGTTATGATGTATAATAATTGTTGATATCGTTGTTGATTTTGTTGATAAGTTGTTGTTCTTGAATTTGGGAGAATAAAGTGCATGAAGATATTGTATACAAAGCGTATACCGGGCTGTTTTGTGACAATATTTTGGGGCTATTTTATATGATTTTCGTGGCTGTTTTGTGACAATATTATGGGGTTGTTTTATGTGATTTTCATGGCTGCTTTGTGATAATATTTTGGGGCTGTTTTATGTGATTTTCGTGACTGTTTTGTGACAATATTTTGGGGCTGTTTTATATGATTTTCGTGGCTATTTTGTGATGATATTTTGGGGCTGTTTGGTATGATATTTGTGGCTGTTTTGCGATGATATTTTGAATACTGTTTGGTGGTTGTTATGAACTATTTTGTGGGCTGGAATATCGTGGGATTGGCTGTAGTTGTTGTTGTTGTTGTTATACTATGGATATACGGAAATAAAGAAGTGTATACAAGCATTGGCATCCGAATGTATATTGGGCTGTTTTGGAAGTAATTTAAGGATGGATTTAATTCTAGTTTGATATGAAATTGTTGCTATTGTTGTTGTTGGTATTTTGATTGATGTTTGGCTAAATTGAAATTTCGAGGATTATTAAGTTTGCAGGGAAAATGCTGCCCGAATTATGTTAAGTTTCATTCGTACTTGGATTGGTCAGTAAGTGATGTGGATAATCTAACTGTGGCCTATGTTATCTTAATTTTAGACCTACGAGCTCGAGAAGTAGACGTTGGACATTTAGATAGAGTTCAAGGTATGTAAAGCTAACCCTTCTTTCTTTTTGGCTTGATCCATATGAAACAAACAGACGACAAATGTATAACTCCAAAGAAGCTCCTTCTCTTAGAGACACGAGGATGGCTAATGTTCTTGATTTCCAGAAGCTATTTTATTATGTCTTGATACGTGTCTATAATTCCAGCCGTCCTATTTTGATATAATCCATAATGACATTCAAATGGCAACTGGTCATCATCAAGGTCAGTAATTGTGAATATAGTAAGAAAATGGATTGAATGTATATATATTGATGATAAGTTCAGTTATAAAGTGTGAACAGAAGAAGCTGAAGGAATTAGTAAAAAGATAAGTAAGCAGGGTATATGTTAGATATGCTGCGAATGTTGCAGGTATGATTGAAATGTCACTAAAGATTTAAAAGGGAAAGTAAACAGAAAAGTATAGCAGGTACAGTTTGAATTCGACATACGAGGTAAGTTCATCATTTCCATACAGATGTTGATATTGGGAGCCCTGTGTGCCTATGATATGCTATATATATATATATATATATATATATATATATATATATATATATATATATATATATGTCGGCCCTGTGAGGCATTGTTGGTATTTCCCGTGTGCAGGTTTTGGAATTGTAAGAAATATAGAGGAAACTCTGCCAAAATTTTACTAGAAATAAAAAGAGAATGAGATATAGGTTCGTAAAAAGTCTTAAAAGGTCATGTCAAAAGTAATGATAAGATTTGACTAAGTTGCGAGTACGGCTGACTTCGAGAAATAAGTTAACCGTTGAATTGATGGTAATAGTAATTATGAGGTCGATATCGATATGGTAAAAAGGAATGCTAGGACAATTTGGAAGGGCTTGTGATAATAAGAGATGATTTAGAAAAGGCTGACAAATCTTAATAGAGTGTTATATGGAGGTATTAACTGAATTGATAAGCAGGGATAAATTACGACGAGTTTATAGTTAGAAGAAGTAATAGTATGATTGAGACAAGAGTACAGACAAAGAAGAATTGTGACGAATATGAATGTATTGATAAGACAGCTTGTGAGGTATTAAGGATAAGATTGACCAGAAAGGGTAAAAGGTTAAGAAGTGTTACACTATAGGATTGATAAGGATTGTTATGAAAATGAGTAAAGCCTAGCGAGGAAGTGACTAAAAGATATGACGTGATCTATGTGACTAAAGTATAAAGGCGAGCTATAGAACGAATAAGAAAGACTTAGAAAGTTCTTCTATAGGGAAGTTTAGAATAAAGATTATATGATAACGGAAATGATAGCGAGTACAAGAGAAGAATGAGTTAATTGGAAGAAGGAAATAAGAAGAAAGCGAGATAACAGTGCAGTAATAGATTATGACATGTATAGCTGAGAACACGAGTAATATAAGTGACGGAACTGTGAAAGACCAAACTATAGAAAGATGAGCAACGAGGTAGAATGAATGTTAGAAAATGACTGGGATGATAAGGACAAGTAGGGATGAAGAGAATACGTTTTGAAAATGAGAAAGGGATTATGCAGAAGTAGTATTTTCCGAAGGATATAGAGGTAGCATGAGATTCCTCGTGCACAAAATAAAAGATGGACATAGACTGGAGAAATGGTAAGGGAATACCAAAGGAAGCACCCAAGATAGACATAATTAATGGAGTACGAGTATAAAATAAAAGGGAAATATATAGCTACGAATTTAAAGGTGCAGTACAATGACAAGGTGAAAAGATAAGACTGTCATTAAGATGAACTTGATATGATTTTGAGTAAGTTAGAAGTCGGTGCTGGGTACACAATAAGGGTAAAAGAGCATAAGGCATAAAAGAGTACTGTGTGTGTATGACTTCACCTCGAAAACAGTGAAATCCTTAAAGGACTAGGGCTGTAGGTTTGAAGAACAAATGATGTATTGTAAATCTATTAGAGGAAACATATGATACAGGTTGGGATAAAGATAATGCTACAAGAGAGCTTTGGACACCTATCATCAGAATATAAGTGCTACCTAATTGAGAATTTGGAACGACTACAAGTACTAATTAATTATTGATTGGAGTAAGTGGAATGTGGCCTTGGATGAGTTGCTACATGGGTTGCATTACTCAAGAATAGATGGTCAGATGAAATTTCGTACTATATATAAAAAAAGGATCAGAGGAATTTGAGATTGGAAATAGGGGCATAGAGCTGAATATAAACAGACAATGGTACAAGTACACCCTTAAGGGGGGAAGCGTGTCACACCCTGATCTTACTAGGGTGTGATGGGCACCCGACCCCATATTCGAAGCCGAACGAACCCGCTGACTCATATTACATGCATAATATCTTTGGACTCTTAAATCGAATAAGAATGAAATACATAGTAAGCTTTCAAAATCTTTCTTTTCCATCGTACTCAAATCAAATAGAATCTGTAATCACATGGACTTTATAACATAACATAAAATGACACATCGGCTGGTGGAGTCGTTTACAATACCGACACTCTATACCCACGACTCTGTCTGCAAAGTCTCTAACTTCAACCAAGACATCATAGCATAGTACTCTGACTCAGCAACACTCCAGGGCCAAATGGAGTTTGCCAACTTCGCTGGAACATCTTCTATAATGGCTTCTACTCATCTGGGTGTACCTGCGCGGCATGAAACGCAGCCCCCCGAAGAAAGGGTCAGTACGAGCAATGTACTGAGTATGTAAGGCATGAATAGTAGCATACGAGGGATACATAGCAGGAATAATGACATAAAGGAAACATAGAGCATATCATGAAATAACAGAGCAACTTGTACATTTGAGTGCCTTTTGGCGGGTACCATGCATGCTTAGTGCTGCGGAACGTGCAGCCCGATCCATACATATATTATATTGCTGCGGAACGTGCAGCCCGATCCATATACATTGCTGCGGAACGTGCAGCCCGATCCATATATATATATTATACTTTACTTTCTTTGAAAACATCTCTTTTTCATATATATAGAAAATAGTACATATCATATTGCCGAGGCGTTGGCTCCGATCCATTTAACCACATATCCCGCGTCCGGACATCCCGCGTCCGGACATCCCGCGTCCGGGACGATATCATACTCCAACTGATCAGGTGGCTATGCGTCTATAGCGCCTCACCTTTCCCCTTACCCCATATACATATACATATACATATATCATATCACAGCATGCAAGAGAGCCCAAAGAAAGTCATGTATCTATCGGAGTGACGTAAGGTCGGTAACCTCCGACTATATTATGGAATAATCATCACGACTTTGTCTCACCTTGAAGGAACAATTATTATAAGACGAGACTAGCAACGAATAACAACGTTAAGAGAACATGGAATAAGATCATAAATCTCATAAGGCGTCGCTTCGTATACATATGCACATAGAACAAATTTTCAAGACTCGATGGGTACGTACATAAGTCGACACCTGAAGGCTCAGAAACAAGTTTCGAGTCAATCCGACTTAGTATAAGAAAGTTATGAGCGTTTAAAGTACAGAACCTTCTACGAACGTTTCAGAAGCCATTTTTGAAAAATCAAAGCAGTAATCATACCAAGTACCTTTAAACATGAAATCATTCTTATCATAGTTATCATAGAATATTCTCATCCTTGACATCATCAGTGTCATTGTAAAGCATATCCATCGTTATTGTCATAAGATCTTACAAAATCATAAACCTCTGTTTTGGTAGAATACGGATACTTCGGAAAAACATTTACGAGTTATCGGGAAGAGAATCATGCCTTGAAATCATAAACATCTAACTTTTGAAAACAAGGAAAATATGGATGCAATTATGAAATCATAGCATCGGAATCATGCCTTGAGAGAAAAGGGACGAGCCTTAACATACCTGCTCCACGTCCTATTAGCTACGCTTAATTGTCCAAGCTCGTTATCGCTAGTCTACATCCAAGAAGATTTACATAATCATTAGATTCATCGTCACACACACTTGTCTTAGTCCTTCAAATAAATTCACTTATGATCTGCCGAAATTTCGGCAGCACCTCCCCTGTAAATACACCATCCCCGAGAATCTAACTCGGCCCAAATAATCAATCAACAATCCGAGAATTCAACTCGGCCAAACTATCAACAACAATACCACCAATCATACCAACAACATCAATAATCAATTCAAGACGCATTCTAACATTCACAACCTTTGTCATACAATTTAACGACATTTCAATTATATTCAATTCAATTCACATAACATTCAAAATGACTCAATCAACATACTACTTCACCCGACACCTTCCAAATTCAACAAGAACAATAACAGCCTATTTCCTTCTTTCAAATTCAATCACCACAACCCAACTTACAATCTTCCAAACAAATGTCTCACTTCCAAGTTCATGAATTATATTTACAACCTACACATTAGCAATATCATTCCTACAAATATAAGAAACCATACTAATGTCACACTAACTTCTTCCATAATCCAGAAACAATCACAACTTCATTTCTAACCATTAAATCCTCATTTTTCATCATAGAATCTACCACAACAACAATTAAAATTCTAAGTAAAATCAATTCATCACATCCTACCATCATACAATCCCATTCGGCCACCACCCATATACATCTATTTCATGAATTTCATCCGTCTCTACATGCTAAAACACTCACAAATCATCCATAACACATGGGAAAGAAGATTGAATACATACCTTCTTCACTTGACTCCTTCATTCGGCTAGGCTTATGAATTGCCCAAATGAATGCTTTGCTTGTTCCAATAACTACTCCATGTCAATAAGGGCCTTCCATTTAGTAGAAAGGCTAGAAGAAATAATTTTTCTTGATCAATTTCCATGGCCTCAATTTTTTGAGCCATGGCCGAACCTACTATATTTCCTTCTTTTTTTCTCTCCAAGGTTCTAGAGTCAAAATGATGAGTTGCCCCTTATTTTGTCATCAACTATATATATATATATATAGCTTCTACCAATACAAGGTGGACACATGTCCCCTTCTCCATTTTTCTTGAACTTTCTTAAAATAGCAACTATGACCACTTGGCTTATGTAACAAGCTTGGTCCATATATATATATATATATATATATATATATATATTTATAATTATCCTCATTAAATAAAAATGTGGACATATACTTATATGCCACACGGCCAACTTGGCTTCTTCAAGAATTTTCAAGACTTCTTGTGAAATTCCCATTTTGCCCCTAGCCTTCCGCAATATTACCATGAGCCATTTTGTAAATTTTCCTCTTTACCCTTGACCTTTCTCAATATTCCTATACTAATAAACAACTTGTATATTAAAAAAAAATTGAAACATAGTCTTGCCCTTAACTTCTCGCAATTATCTTGAATTATCCGAATGTACAAAGTACGGGCTATAACAAAGCGGGTGAGATAAATGCAAGTGTAAGATGGAAACAATTGACACTGCAATATATTTGATATGGATACTTAAACTTCAAGTGAGATCCCTTGCTGAAACAAGTTAGTAAGATCTGAAAGCCAGCAATAAACGGATAGAAGTCAGGATGGTATTTGAGACAGTGCTGAGAATTACTTGTAAAGATCTTGAATGATATGACATTAAAAAGTGGGTGCTTATAAAAAAAAGAGTACGACAAGAGAATGGTAACGAGTAACTTAAGAGGCATTATAAAGGACAGCAATGCTATACTAGATTAGAGGTTAAGATTTGGCAATAGGGTTGTGCGCTAATGATATTGCGACTTATAAGTAGCAAAGTGAAGGGATAGAAAATCTCCTATGGGAGGATGCTAGAAAGTCAAAGGGGTGAATAAAGGAGGGAAAGGAGTATGACAAGATAGGTTACGAGCGAGCTCAAGTACGGATGAGTTATGTAAAGTATAATGAACCAGGAGAAAGAAAGACTATGACCAAGATTAGATATAGTTTATACAAGTTGTACAAGAATAGTCATGCAACCTACGAATATGTGCATGTTAAGAATGAGACCAAGTGAGTACTTGAGAAGAAGAGTAAGGATTCAGTAAGAACAATGCGGTTGCGATATTTTGGATACATTAAGGAAAGGTGTAAGATTGTTTGAGTCAAAGTACCGAGATAGAATTAGTACTAAGGGAAAATAGGACATGGCCATACGTGAGCCCGATACTGATTGTAAGATACGAGAGAAGAATGCAAGGTAAAGCATGAATACTAGTGAAACGACGCTAAGGTATTTCTTGGGCTAATTTGAGCACCTTCGCATATTCTTGTAAAGATTGCAACATAATGTAAAAATAAGAACAAAAATCTGAGTAAAGAGGCAGTAGAAGAGTGTGAATTAAAGGTAAAGAAACGACACGGGATGATATGCCTAAAGTGTTACAAGTTGGGTTAAGGGAAATTGTGAAATGGTTTAGGCGAGACGCTCAGAACAAGCTGGTTACCGGATGACAGTGAATTTATATGTCAAATCAAAAATTCTTTCAGAATTATAGCAGTTAATGATAGACAGAGCACAGAGCAGTTATGTATAGTTATTATATGAGGCAACTCCAGTGCTACTTGATAGTCAACTCTAAAGATTGAGATTAAGAGCTAAAAAGTAAAGTGACAGTTAAAGAAGTCGAGAAGTGATACATGAGGCTGAAGATTCCAGAATATGGACTGTAGTAGCAGAGAAATGCAAAGTTATTGAAGTAAAATAGTGTTACACCTTGGAAAATTTCGTTTTATTCGGTGAGTCTGCAAAGGGTCTACAGGTTACCAGAGGCATGAAATACTCTAGGGATTGTAAAGTTTAAGAAATCGACGAGGAATAGTGCATTATAGAATCTTATGTAAAGATTAAGAGATAAGATGCAGTGAACGATACCTCTTACGGGAGTAACTTATAGAAGAGAGGTATTACCTCAATGTGATGATAGGGGTGCTATAGGGAAAAATACCTATACAAGTGTTCACTCACGATGCGAGACGAGTACTTACCTCAAAAATAGTGCTCTCGAGAGATTCATTATGGGACATGATTAACATGAGATTTAAAACCCCTTACGATCATCATGTGTTTTAACCTTTATTCAGATATAAGTTAAGCGAGAAGAGACACCCGGAGAGAATTCTAAAAATAAGAAGAAGGTTCCTGATTGTTAAGCAATCGCGAAAGGTTAAGAGATGACATGGTATCAGTATGTAACAGATGATTCACGTGGTTGACTTAATAATGTGGGTATAGAGGTAATGACTATGCGATTAAGATTGTGGGAAGGAGTAACGATAAGGACGAAAGGTTCCTAGACTAGTTGAAAAAAAAGGGTCAACGAGTACAAAAAGGGACGATCCAAAATAGCACCAAGAAGCAAGCAAGGAAGAGTGTCGTATCTGAACAAGGGAATTTGTTTAATACTAGAGAAGATTAAGGAGTCCATAGTATAATAGCATGGAAATCAGGAACTAAAGGGGACAACCATTTCAAGAAACTAATAAAAGCATCATAAGCTCGCAAGTTACAACATTCGAGGACGAATATTCCAAAGGGGGGAAGGATGTTATATCCCGTATTTTTGTACGTTGGATTATTCGTAAGCTGAGGTGGGGTCCACATGTCAAGATTTTTTTTAAGGACATATGACAAGTTATATGGATAATATATGTGAACTTAAACACAACCCAAGAAGGACCCTTGAGCCAAATCAAAGTGGAAGTCCTCCAAAAAAATGTTTTTAAGTTACGTTTTGGGTGATCTGACTTCGGGAGGCCATAACCCCATCAGTATTTGGGAATTTGGGAAAACTCCCAAAATGAAAGTTGTAGATAATTGAAATACCTTTCCAACCATAGGTTGTGGGCCTGCATGTGACATTGGGATAAGGAGATATGGATGTTTTAAGGAAAAAAGGTCTAGCTGGGCAGTGGGTTCGGCCCAACCCGATTCCAAGTCGGGTCAGGCCCATTACCCATGCAATTTAAGGGAATTTTTCAACTTTCTCCTTCCTTTTCAGACCAAAACATCCAGAAAATTTCATAGAGAGAGAGGAGAGTTAGAGAGAGAAACCATGTTTTGATCACAATCTGAGCCCCGAATTTCGAAGCTCATGAAGAGAAAAGTGTTGTGCGTTGTGTTGCCTTCAATTTGAGCTAAATATCAGCCAAGAAGAAGAGTGTTGACGTGGTTGATGTATACTTAAGGTAATATTAAGGTCCCTTTTTCATTGTTAACAAGTTTATTTTGAGTTTTAACGGATTAGCACGGAGAAAATAGCGTTATAAACTCGTTTATTGTTTTCTTGAGATTTATGGATTTAGGGGCTGTTTTAGTTGGATTAAATGGATGGAATTAGCTGAGTTATGATGTATAATAATTGTTGATATCGTTGTTGATGTTGTTGATAAGTTGTTGTTCTTGAAATTGGGAGAATAAAGTGCATGAAGATATTGTATACAAAGCGTATACCGGGCTGTTTTGTGACAATATTTTGGGGCTGTTTTATATGATTTTCGTGGCTGTTTTGTGACAATATTTTGGGGCTGTTTTATGTGATTTTCGTGGTTGTTTTGTGATAATATTTTGGGGCTGTTTTATGTGATTTTCGTGGCTGTTTTGTGACAATATTTTGGGGCTGTTTTATATGATTTTCGTGGCTGTTTTGTGATAATATTTTGGGGCTGTTTGGTATGATATTTGTGGCTATTTTGCGATGATATTTTGGGGGACTGTTTGGTGGTTGTTATGAACTGTTTTGTGGGCTGGAATATCGTGGGATTGGCTGTAGTTGTTGTTGTTGTTGTTATACTATGGATATACGGAAATAAAGAAGTGTATACAAACATTGGCATCCGAATGTATATTGGGATGTTTTGGAAGTAATTTAAGGATGGATTTAATTCTAGTTTGATATGAAATTGTTGGTATTTTGATTGATGTTTGGCTAAATTGGAATTTCAAGGATTATTAAGTTTGCAGGGGAAATGCTACCCGAATGTTGTTAAGTTTCATTCGTACTTGGACTGGTCAGTAAGTGATGTGGATAATCTAACTGTGGCCTATGTTATCTTAATTTTAGACCTACGAGCTCGAGAAGTAGACGTTGGACATTTAGATAGAGTTCAAGGTATGTAAAGCTAACCCATCTTTCTTTTTGGCATGATCCATATGAAACAAACAGACGACAAATGTATAACTCCAAAGAAGCTCCTACTCTTAGAGACACGATGATGGCTAATGTTCTTGATTTCCAGAAGCTATTTTATTATGTCTTGATACGTGTCTATAATTCCAGCCGTCCTATTTTGATATAATCCATAATGACTTTCAAAGGGTACTTGATATGACTATTGTCTTGATTTTCAAAGATGGCTCATTTATAGTGACATTCAAAGGGTACTTGATATGACTATTGTCTTGATTTTCAAATGATAGTTCATTTTGATTATTCTATCGAGTCTCAGATATGACTTAGTATTGCATATGGTTGCTCACTACTCTGCTCGTGCATGCCTCAATATGTCTTTCACCGAGTCCCGGGCCGGGTATGTTTTCGTGCACAGTTTCACTGCATTGTTCACCGAGCCCCTTACTAGAGGGCCGGGTATGGTATATATATATATATATATGATGATGATATGATTTTGATGATATGATGATGATGATGTGATGATGGCGCCGAGCCCCATGATGGGCCGAATATGATGACTTTGTTCACCGAGTCCTATAATGGGCCGGGTATGATATATGATATTGATATGCATGATTTACATTTCATAAGGCAAGTGTATTGGTATCTTTGATTATCATACTTGTCTCCAGGAATTTTTTATTCAGTCATGATCATCTTTATTGTACTTCATGCTTTATATACTCAGTACATATCTCGTACTGACCCCCTTTCTTCGGGGGGCTGCGCTTCATGCCCGCAGGTACAGATACTTGATTTGGTGACCCTCTAATCTATGACTTCTGCTCAGCAGTTTGGAGAGCTCCATTGTTCCGGAGCCTAAGTTATTTTGGTACTGATCTTTTGATATGGACTTATGTATGTATATTGTTGACACCCAATTTTGTCCCTCCTTTTTTTCAATTTATTTACTCGGGCTTCTAAATTTACTGACGAGGTAAATACTTTATTTTCACTACTATTATTTTCGCTACTTTTATTTTCAACATTACGAGCATTACTTTATCACAAATTTTAAATGTTGGTCATCGTTTCATTTTCGGGTTTGGAATCGTTAAATTAATTACAAGACAACACTTTGTGAAATCTTTGTTTTTCTACATATTAATTGTTAATTGTCTTCACATAATATATATTGCACTAGTTGTCAAATTAGAAGCCCACAAATAATTGAAACAAAGAAAGAAGAACTCATTTTCGGACCAACAAACTGACCAGTCCACATTATTCCCCTACCCAAAACAATTCAGCCCACATGTTAATTTCGGACCAGCCCACTATTTTTTTTTATACCCGACCCAGTCCAATCTTTACCCCTAAAACTAAAACCTAATCTTTTCTTTCTCTTTCTCCTCTTCAGCCGTTTCCTCTTTCTCCTCTCATCTCTCTGCTCCCTCACGTTCCTCTCCACCACACCTGCTCCCTGCCATTTCCACTCACCTTGTCCCCCACACGTCTCTGTCTCTTCCATCCCTCTCTGTCCCCCGCTCCTCTCTCTCATACGCTCCTCTCTCTCTTTTCTTAAAACCAAACGAAACCCTATAAATGTGGGGGGGATTTTTCTGAGCAGGGAGGGCAAAAAAACAAGATCAAACGGAGAAAAATTGCTCTTAAGTCCATAGCCGAAAAGGAGAGTTCTTTCAATATACCTAACCCCTCTTAAAGTATTTATATTTCTATCACTATATCTGAAAACACTCATTTGAAGTGTTAAATTATTCATTTTTATAAATTCGGCTTTTACTTTGGAGTCGAGGATAGATTCGAGGTTCGACGCCCCGTTCACTGTACCTAAAACAGGTTAGCAATCTCCCCTCTTCCTTGTAATACGTTTTATTCCCTATTTGATGTTCATATGAGTAAGTTTTCTAAAGTTAGTCAATCATAGTTTAATCTTATTCAGTGAATTTCATGCCTGCTTAGTGTGTTAATCGTGTCGTTTGATTGTTAGTTGATTTATATTAGGCATCAAACTTGCTTGCGATTAATATGTGTCCTGTTTTTAAAGAGCACGATAAGATCATATTTAGTTAATAATGTTTCATGAGTTTAGATCTGGATAGATGACCTGTGGTATGTTAGCGATGCTGTCGCCTCAGTTAAGTATGCATATATTGAATGCAGCCCTGTCTAAGTTAGATTTTCTTGTTTGAAAGGCCACGCCAACAGATTTTCATGAACTTGAAATCAGAATACCGTGTATGATCAGTGTTGTCCATTTTGTTAAATGTGCTCAGGCAGTTTGGTGATGAGTTAAAAATGTTCCTACATGTCTCTGGATTTAAGCTAAAGCTCTTTAAGTTCCTCTTATATGATTTTAATTTGAGTATGTCTTTGAATGACTAAAGATGAAACTCAGTTATGAGAGAATTTTAAAACTTGTTTAAACTGTTTGGTAGTACTTTAAGATTAATCTCTCCCTACAGCTTGTCGAAACCTGATTTCTGAGTTTGTTCAAATGGAAATGGAGAATCTCTGCTTTGAATAGATTATTACTCGAAGGTGTTTTTCTGTTGCAAAGTGTTAAATCATTGGTATTTCAAGCATAAAATGTCATCTTCTGTTCAAGTCCCATCTTTTCAGTGAACATGTTCTTTTTTTTCGTCACAAGCTACCATCTGCTCCGCTGAATTTCTTCATAAGATTGCCTGCAAGAACAGACTGCATGCTATGAACTGTGTTGATGGTTGCTGTTTTCTTTGTTATCCCATGTGTTTCCCTCTTGTCTTGAATTGATGAAAATGATGTAAAAATGAGTCGGGCTCTTCTTTTGTTTTCTGCATCTAGTGGTGAATGTTAGGTTCTGCTTTTGTGCGTTAGATCTCCCTGTGCTGCCCTTATATATAATTTGAATACATGTTAACATTTCCTCTTTCTATATGCAATGTGATCCTTATTGTCACTCTTGGACCATGAATTCTCACCAACTTGAATAAGACTGTTTTCATATTATTGTCACCATCTGTTTTCATATTCTACGCTCTTATTCAACTTATATTGTGCTTTTGTTGGCTGCCTATATGAAAATAACTAAGGCTAGGTTGTCCATGCAGCATACCACATCTTTATAAATTTAGAGTGCTATTTGATCTTATATCTTTGAAAGTTGATGAAATCCCATTTCTTTTTTATGTGCTTGATTGTAAGCTTACTTAGTGACGTTAAAATTTGGTATAACCGTTAACTTTGGTTTAAGGAAATCAATTCTGTTAGTTAGATATGTTGGGCAGGACCTCTAAATGAATGCATTTTTAGTTTCAAATCTGGTTGTGTTAAGTTTACATATACTAATTTTCATTTTTTTCTTTCCTTCTTTGCATGAACCAGGAATTTCGAATCCCAAACATCCTCGAGTTGCTTCGACAACCTTGCTGCCACATTCATGAGACAATGTTGCGTATCGCTGATGTTTCTTTGTGACAAATTGCCATGACAGCTTAGGCAAACAGTTGACGTTTTAAGGCTAAGCTACTGCTTGCCATCAGCTGCTGTGCGCCACTGTTTTTCTATGTTCGGGCTGTACAAAAGGCCATGGAATTTGGCTAATTGTTCCATTTTTTTAGTTTGTTTGCTTCTATTTGCTTATGTGATATTTGTTGAACAAGAAGACTAGCAATTGGTTTTATTTAGTCATGCTAAATTCCATCTATAACTAGTAATTAAGAGAGTAATTTTAGCACATATAGCAGTACACGTCCCCAACAGCAGTAACTAGAACATCAAAATCATGTTAAACAATTGGAGTTGCATGAGTTAAGATGCATTTTCAACCAGCTAAGTTTTTCGAAAAAATTCAGACAAGCTTAACATTCGAGTTTCATTAGGATCCAAAGTTGTTGCAATCTAATGAAATATTACCAAACTTTCCTAAGTCTTTAAACCAAAGTCAATTACTTCCTTTTGAGATATATAACTATTTTCTAGCAAGTTTAACTTTTCTCAACTATTGCACTTTTTTTATTTTAGTATTTTTATCATCTATGTATAAGTCTTATAACTTCCATTCGTATTTGGCATCAGTCAACTATTTTCTTCTCAACACTTGGACTTCTAAAATGTATGTTTATGTTGTACTTACAGTTAGCCTCTTAATAACATAAGTCCGGTCGGTTAACCATTATTAATGGAATTTAAAGGATGCCTAATACCTTCCCTTTAAATTAGTTGAACCCTTACCTAGAATCTTAAGTTTCGTAGACTTTAAAATGGAGTTAACTTTTGACATTTACTTTAATTAACTTTAGGTGTCCTAATTCACCCTAAATAATTAGGTGGCGACTCCCTAACTTTAAATAACCCCGGAATTACCGGAATGTTATAAACTATTTTGACTTCGGTTAAAATAGGGTATAACAGCTTGGCGACTCCGCTGGGGACTATTTAGGTTCTAACCATAACGGACTTAGTTCAAATAGGTTTGTGTGTGCTTATTTTAATTACTTTATTTATTTGTGAACTGTTTTTACATGCTATTAATTGTGTGTTTGATATAAAATGTTTGTTTGATATAAACCGTTTATGTGTTACTTGCTTTGATAAAACTGTCATTCCGTTCATATTTCCTCCACTCCTGGAAAATTCACACAAATTCACACACTTAAAGCGGTTTCGCGGTTCGCGGCCATGCACTACTAAATTACCCTTTAGTTGGATCGATCTTGTGGATTTAGTCGATCGGCGGTGCAGTCGACGGCCACGGACTTTTCACTCCCAAGTTGTCCGCTTGGGGGAACCTTGTTTTATAGGGAACCAACTCTTAGTCAGCCTGAGATAGAGCTAAAACCAACACCCTTTATTAAGAGCATACATTTCATGACCTAGGAGGTTTAATACCCTTGGTGTATTAAATCCATTAGATGACTTTACCCAAACGTCCAAGTGGGTTCACGACCCCAAGTGACACTAATCATACTTTATATGCGTGTTTGAAGGATAATTGGGCCTAAATATTGACTATTTGTTCTAATTAATTAAATTTTAGGAGGGAGGGAATGACTAACGTTTCTATGACAGGTGTGGATTTGCATTGGAGTACAATGAATGACGAAGATCAATGACATCACAAAACGGAGCTGATATTTAGACATAGGAAATTGTATTTACTTTACTTAGATTAGGAAACACTTTATGTTGTATTCATTTGACATGTAATAAATATTACACTACTTTTGTACTTTATTTTGGGGAAATAGAATTTATTTAATTAATCAAAGCAACGGGATGACGTATTATGGCACACTTTACCCTTCAAACAAACGTTAGGCCTACCTCTGGCACGAAGAGGTCACTTGCATATTAGGACGCGTTATTATTGTTTGATATAATCGTTTACATTTGTTCGACAATTTGTTTGACTTTATTTGACGAATTATTTGCTACATGACTTATTTGACTCTCCGTGATCATGACTTTACCTACATATGTCAATGAGACTAACATCATTTACACTTTATGTTTCTTTTATTTTATTCCCAACAAAAGTTGATTCGTGTTGACGCTCGATGGCCGACCATCCTTACATCACAAGGTCAAAGACGTCATCGTTACCTGAACGTAGTTGGGCTGTTCAAGGAAATGAAATTACTATGTCTGATCCGGCCGCACCTATTTCAACTGTTGTGAAAAACATCGTGATCTCTGGTGATCCCCCCGAGACTTCTGAACACGGAACTACTATTCAACGTGATGAACATATCGCCCGCCTGACTCAAGAAATTGAGGATCTACGTGGAGAACTGAATCGGGTTAGGGACTTGACCAATTTATCCATCACACTCCAAAGTCTGCCTCCCGAACCTAGAAATACTGCACCAAACCCACCTCGTTTCCCATCACTCGAATCTCCAGTTCCTGAGCATTTTCCTCCACAAAACAATGCACCTACCAACAACAACTTACCTCCGATCACCCCCGCAAATCCACCAAATCCATCATCCATCTATACCCCTCCACAGAGCCAACCACCCACCTGCACTACCTATGTTACTCATAATCCACCACCCGTCAACCCCCCAAGTCAATCGCTAATTCACACTCCCTATGTTCCTTTGCCCACCAACACTAATCTACCACCTACAACTACTCCTCTAAACCCACCAAATCAACCACCTACAAACACCATTTATAACACACCACCTCCAGTCCAAAACACTCCCACCGTCCAAACTTATCCGACCCAGCATATACAAGGGGCACATTTTGTCACTCCTAATGCACAATATGTTCCTCCGATATATGCCGCAGAAACACAAGCCTCTACCAACCGAGTAACGGTCAAGTTCTAACCCGAGGTGGATCAATACGAGGAAATGGAAAAAGAGGCAAAAGCAAGGACAGATGATATGTTGTTAAAAGAAATCCGCAGTCTTAAAGAAGCAATGAGAAATCTTCAAGTTGCTAGGGGAAGCAAGAGTGTAGAATACGAAAATCTGTGTGTTCAGCCTGACGTCGACTTGCCCGTAGGCTACAAGCCACCGAAATTTGACACATTTAATGGGACAGGCGACCCTCATACGCATTTAAGGCCTATTGTGACAAACTGGTTGGAGTAGGTAGAGACCAAAATATAAGGATGAAGTTATTCATAAGAAGCTTATCTGGTGAGGCTCTTACCTAGTATACACAGCAGGACGTCCGTAAGTGGCATGGTTGGAGTGATATGGCATGAGACTTTATGGACAGATTCAGTTTCAACACCGATATCACACCAGATAGAGTCTACATGACTAAGTTAACTAAGAAGTCAACTGAGTCGTTCCGTGAATATGCATTGCGTTGGAGGTCAGAAGCAGCCAGGGTTCAACCTCCGATGAATGATAGAGAAATGACTGCTACCTTCATTGAATGCCAGGTTGGCGTATTTTATGAGAAAATGATAGGTATGATGGGACAAAAATTCACAGAAGTTGTCCGAACGGGAGAAGCCTTAGAAGAAGGAATCAAATCAGGAAAGATTCAGGATCTTACAGCTTTGCAAGCTGTAAACAAAGCTATACAATTTGGTTCTATCAGCGGGGTTAAAAGAAAGAAAGAAGATGTCGTTGCAGTCATGAACGTCCAAGGGCATAAGCCAAGCCAAGCCATTACATACTTTAACCACCCACAACAACCTTTCTACCCTTACCACTACACTGAACCCTACCAAGCTCCACTATCTCCTTACCCTGTCTACAACACCCAAGCAAATTATCACCAACCTCGAGCACCTCACTATCAAAACCCACGTCCATACCAATCTTTTCAAGCTCCCACTTACCAAAATCGACCACATACCACACATAAAGCCCGTCCAAACCCTGTCATAAAAAACACCCGTAATTACACTCGGTTCGCTGAACCTTTGGCTCAATTGTTCGAAAAGCTGAAAGCCGCAGGCATGGTACAACCTATTGAAGGGAAAATTCCCGACCCTATTCCAAAATGGTTTGATGGCTCCAAGCATTGTGCATATCATTCTGGAGTTGCTGGGCACGCCACTGAGGATTGCTATGGCCTCAAAAACAAAATTGAAGCCTTGATTAAGGAAGGAGCAATCCAGCTCACTGAAGCTCGGCTCAACATGGATCACAATCCCTTTACCTACTCACGAAAACGCCAACGTGAACATGATAACTATCAAAGAAGTTAAGAATCTGAAGGAGGCCATTGCGCCAATTGGAAAGATGGAGATGGGCATGTCATCAACTTTTTGTTGCACCCGTGGGGACAATCCAAAACGAGTACCAGTGAAGATTGTTGCTACAACTACTCACAATACCGAGACATCGACCACACGAGGTGCCGAACTAGGAGAGACTCTGAAGAATTGGACTTGTACTCCGTCCCTGATTCGTCGGGAGTCTTAGTAGTTTGAACATGTAGTGAACTTGTTTTTTAAATTGAGGCTTGAATCATGCTTTTGTTTGCTTTGCTTCATCTTTTGGAAGCTTGATTGCAAAATCTATGAATGCATTTTCTGATTTTCCTTAAACGTCTATTATTGCTATTCTTTATTTTATTTATCAAATCTGCCAACTCTATGATTGTGACATAAAATGAACGAATAGACGACATACATCTCGATAGAGTAACAAAGAAAAACAAGGACACGAACATGAAAGCTATCCGTTAAGAAGAAATCAAAGAATGACATTAGGTTAGACAACATAGTTTGCAACCATTCCGTAATACAACTACGAACTACGCTGACCTGATTCCCATGGGGGATACGTAGGCAGCCCACATAGGGTTCGGTTGCACTATTACAGAAAATCAAAAATCCGTAACAAACATAGAACTACGCTGACCTGATTCCCTTGGTGGGATACGTAGGCAGTCCACATCGGGTTCGGTCCCTTTATTAGAAAACTTCAGACCATTTTATGTACTTACGAACTACGTTCTGACCTGATTCCTTTGGAGGGATACGTAGGCAACCTATATAAGGTTCGGTCACACCACAACATAGTACACCCTTCTGAATCAAAACTGGGGCATATTTTGAAAGATTAGAGTTAGATATCGACAATATTAAGGCTACCAGACAGGAAGTATTATAGACCAATTACTTTAGAAGTGTCACAATCTGAAGTTGGCAGAAATATTTTACAACTTACATACATATGTTGACATATATATTTTTCCTTACATACATATATTTTCATATATAATTTTCCTCACATAGATATATTTACATATATATTTTCCTCACATACATATATTTACATATATATCTTTCCTTACATACATATACTCACGTATATATCTTTCCTTATACATATACTTGCATACCTACCTTTCAAATGAAACACTTTCTTTCAATTGTTTCACTACTGTTCATCTACCGAGGCTTGAACGGAGATCACGAGATCCAAACAAACAGGACGAATGGAGCGCCAACAATGTCAAGCTTCGAGTCAACACGAATCAACTTCCCCCTCCCAAACTAAGAATTTGTCTTTGAGTGCAGGAACCAAAAGGCCGCGAGACCAACAGTCAAGTCTATCGATCACGACTAAAAGCATCGCTTGGCCATTATGGCCTCGCCTTAAAAGCGAAACGACTTTATTTCCAACTTTATCTTTAATTTTATTTTATTTTTATCACAATAATTTTATGACTTTATATACCTGTTTTTGTAGGTTGACGAAATTGAAGGCGAATTAAATCAGGATCGCATGTCATTAGTTCGGCCTGTCACGATACCATCAACATCATAGGCCAAATGGCTACTCTATCACTTTACTCCATACTTTATCAATTACTTTATCATATACTTTACCAACTTTAACCACTTTACTCTGAACTTTACAGGAATCAATGTCAAGTCTCCGAAGACAACTGGAGGCATCTCCGAAGACAACTAGAGGCGTCATTTGGCTATTCAGCCTCTTCTGCACAAGCCAAACGGCTACACTCTTACTCTACCCCCTACTTTATCCATTACTTTATCACTTACTTTACCAACTTTAACGACTTTATCCTGAACTTTGCAGGGATTATCATCAAGTCTCCGAAGACAACCGGGGGCATCACTCGGCTATACGACCTCAACATCATAAGACAGACGGCTACACTATCACTCTACTCTACCAATTACTTTATCATTTACTTTACCAACTTTAACGACTTTATCCTGAACTTTGCAGGGATTATCATCAAGTCTCCGAAGACAACCGGGGGCATCACTCGGCTATACGACCTCAACATCATAAGCCAGACGGCTACACTATCACTCTACTCTACCAATTACTTTATCATTTACTTTAACGACTTTATCCTGAACTTTGCAGGGATTATCATCAAGTCTTCGAAGACAACCGGGGGCATCACTCGGCTATACGGCCTCACATGCATAAGCCGAACGGATACTCTATGACCTTACTCTCTACTTTATCATTCACTTTACCAACTTTAACACCTTTACCCTGAACTTTGCAGGAACTATCATTAAATCTTCGAAGACAACCGGAGACATCATCCATTTTACAACTTTATCCCGGATTGTACGAGAATTCTCATAAAATCTCTGAAGACAACTGGAGATATCATATCATCGAGTCCCGAAGACAACCGGAGATATCGCATGGCTACACGGCCTCACCTGCATGAGCCAAACGGCTATACAATTACTTTACTCCTTACTTTAGTTCTTTACTTCATCATCTGCTTTACCTACTTTAACGACTTTACCGTAAAATTCCGCAGACATCATCAAGTCCCAGAAGACAGCCGGAGGCCTTATTACTATCATTAAAATTTCTAAATGCAACTGGAGATATTATCACATCCTCAGCATACGCATCACACATTCATTCAAGTTCCTGAAGACAACTAGAGACAACATTGGCCACACTGCCTCATTATAAGCCACACGGCTTCATCTTCATTCCCACACTCATATTTACTATCATTTTACACTCTTTATAATTTTACACTTTCAACTTTATTACTAATTTTTACATGAATTTCAGTTTTGGCAGAAAGTACAACCTGCAGAGACGCAACACAACGTGGAACTTTATCTTACGCAGTGAACTGGGGCAAACATGCTAAAGAGGAATATCAAACTCATAAGTAAAGGTCACGGATCTACTCTCGAACTCGACTCCGCCTACGTCCACAAACACGTGATACATAGGTTAATTTCTCTTTCATATCCTCCACTAAAAAACTATACTAAATCTACTCCTTTCACAATCTTGTAAGCCTGTCTATATCCCAGCGTCTCCATAACTCAACACTGGGGCATGTTTTTTAGAGAATTTACATCGTGTCTAGTAGAGTCCTACTTAAAGGTGTGTTGCGCGCCACATGTATAATTAGGAGGCTATAAGTGTATGTTCCATTCTCGTCATCTGTCCACAATCCTTGCAAAGTTATAAATTCACAAATAACATTCTCTCAACAGTTTCGACCATAATTCATTCTGCCCTCATAATATTTTCCACCAATTCTCCTGACCCATATTTTCTCAAGTTCGTATCTGTCGGTCGGAAAACAATTGGCTACTACGTCAACTTCTTCGCCCGAAGACTCTTACATCATCTCCGGTCGAAGAGGGGCATCTGTTGACACCCAATTTTGTCCCTCCTTTATTTCAATTTATTTACTCGGGCTTCTAAATTTACTGACAAGGTAAATACTTTATTTTCACTACTATTATTTTCGCTACTTTTATTTTCAACATTACGAGCATTACTTTATCACAAATTTTAAATGTTGGTCATCGTTTCATTTTCGGGTTTGGAATCGTTAAATTAATTACAAGACAACACTTTGTGAAATCTTTGTTTTTCTACATATTAATTGTTAATTGTCTTCACATAATATATATTGCACTAGTTGTCAAATTAGAAGCCCACAAATAATTGAAACAAAGAAAGAAGAACTCATTTTCGGACCAACAGACGGACCAGTCCACATTATTCCCCTACCCAAAACAATTCAGCCCACATGTTAATTTCGGACCAGCCCACTATTTTTTTTTATACCCGACCCAGTCCAATCTTTACCCCTAAAACTAAAACCTAATCTTTTCTTTCTCTTTCTCCTCTTCAGTCGTTTCCTCTTTCTCCTCTCATCTCTCTGCTCCCTCACGTTCCTCTCCACCACACCTGCTCCCTGCCATTTCCACTCACCTTGTCCCCCACACGCCTCTGTCTCCTCCATCCCTCTCTGTCCCCCGCTCATCTCTCTCTTTTCTTAAAACCAAACGAAACCCTATAAATGTGGGGGGGATTTTTCTGAGCAGGGAGGGAAAAAAAACAAGATCAAACGGAGAAAAATTGCTCTTAAGTCCATAGCTGAAAAGGAGAGTTCTTTCAATATACCTAACCCCTCTTAAAGTACTCATATTTCTATCACTATATCTGAAAACACTCATTTGGGGTGTTAAATTATTCATTTTTATAAATTCGGCTTTTACTTTAGAGTCGAGGATAGATTCGAGGTTCGATGCCCCGTTCACTGTACCCAAAACAGGTTAGCAATCTCCCCTCTTCCTTGTAATACGTTTTATTCCCTATTTGATATTCATATGAGTCAGTTTTCTGAAGTTAGTCAATCATAGTTTAATCTTATTCAGTGAATTTCATGCCTGCTTAGTGTGTTAATCGTGTCGTTTGATTGTTAATTGATTTATATTAGGCATCAAACTTGCTTGCGATTAATATGTGTCCTGTTTTTAAAGAGCACGATAAGATCATATTTAGTTAATAATGTTTCATGAGTTTAGATCTGGATAGATGACCTGTGGTATGTTAGCGATGCTGTCGCCTCAGTTAAGTATGCATATATTGAATGCAGCCCTGTCTAACTTAGATTTTCTTGTTTGAAAGGCCACGCCAACATATTTTCATGAACTTGAAATCAGAATACCATGTATGATCAGTGTTGTCCATTTTGTTAAATGTGCTCAGGCAGTTTGGTGATGAGTTAAAAATGTTCCTACATGTCTCTGGATTAAGCTAAAGCTCTTTAAGTTCCTCTTATATGATTTTAATTTGAGTATGTCTTTGAACGACTAAAGATGAAACTCAGTTATGAGAGAATTTTAAAACTTGTTTAAACTGTTTGGTAGTACTTTAAGATTAATCTCTCCCTACAGTTTGTAAAAACCTGATTTCTGAGTTTGTTCAAATTGAAATGGAGAATCTCTGCTTTGAATAGATTATTACTCGAAGGTGTTTTTCTGTTGCAAAGTGTTAAATCATTGGTATTTCAAGCATAAAATGTCATCTTCTGTTCAAGTCCCATCTTTTCAGTGAACATGTTCTTTTTTTTCGTCACAAGCTACCATCTGCTCCGCTGAATTTCTTCAGAAGATTGCCTGCAAGAACAGACTGCATGCTATGAACTGTGTTGATGGCTGCTGTTTTCTTTGTTATCCCATGTGTTTCCCTCTTGTCTTGAATTGATGAAAATGATGTAAAAATGAGTCGGGCTCTTTTTTTTTTCTGCATCTAGTGGTGAATGTTAGGTTCTGCTTTTGTGCGTTAGATCTCCCTATGCTGCCCTTATATATAATTTGAATACATGTTAACATTTCCTCTTTCTATATGCAATGTGATCCTTATTGTCACTCTTGGACCATGAATTCTCACCAACTTGAATAAGACTGTTTTCATATTATTGTCACCATCTGTTTTCATATTCTACGCTCTTATTCAACTTATATTGTGCTTTTGTTGGCTGCCTATATGAAATTAACTAAGGCTAGGTTGTCCAGGCAGCATACCACATCTTTATAAATTTAGAGTGCTATTTGATCTTATATCTTTGAAAGTAGATGAAATCCCATTTCTTTTTGATGTGCTTGATTGTAAGCTTACTTAGTGACGTTAAAATTTGGTATAACCGTTAACTTTGGTTTAAGGAAATCAATTCTGTTAGTTAGATATGTTGGGCAGGACCTCTAAATGAATGCATTTTTAGTTTCAAATCTGGTTGTGTTAAGTTTACATATGCTAATTTTCATTTTTTTTTTCTTTCCTTCTTTGCATGAACCGGGAATTTCGAATCCCAAACATCCTCGAGTTGCTTCGACAACCTTGCTGCCACATTCATGAGACAGTGTTGCGTATCGCTGATGTTTCTTTGTGACAAATTGCCATGACAGCTTAGGCAAACAGTTGACGTTTTAAGGCTAAGCTACTGCTTGCCATCAGCTGCTGTGCGCCACTGTTTTTCTACGTTTGGGCTGTACAAAAGGCCATGGAATTTGGCTAATTGTTCCATTTTGTTGGTTTGTTTGCTTTTATTTGCTTATGTGATATTTGTTGAACAAGAAGACTAGTAATTGGTTTTATTTAGTCATGCTAAATTCCATCTATAACTAGTAATTAAGAGAGTAATTTTAGCACATATAGCAGTACACGTCCCCAACAACAGTAACTAGAACATCAAAATCATGTTAAACAATTGGAGTTGCATGAGTTAAGATGCATTTTCAACCAGCTAAGTTTTTCGAAAAAATTCAGACAAGCTTAACATTCGAGTTTCATTAGGATATAAAGTTGTTGAAATCTAATGAAATATTACCAAACTTTCCTAAGTCTTTAAACCAAAGTCAATTACTTCCTTTTGAGATATATAACTATTTTCCAGCAAGTTTAACTTTTCTCAACTATTGCACTTTTTTTATTTTAGTATTTTTATCATCTACGTATAAGTCTTATAACTTCCATTCGTATTTGGCATCAGTCAACTATTTTCTTCTCAACACTTGGACTTCTAAAATGTATGTTTATGTTGTACTTACAGTTAGCCTCTTAATAACATAAGTCCGGTCGGTTAACCATTATTAATGGAATTTAAAGGATGCCTAATACCTTCCCTTTAAATTAGTTGAACCCTTACCTAGAATCTTAAGTTTCGTAGACTTTAAAATGGAGTTAACTTTAGACATTTACTTTAATTAACTTTAGGTGTCCTAATTCACCCTAAATAATTAGGTGGCGACTCCCTAACTTTAAATAACCCCGGAATTACCGGAATGTTATAAACTATTTTGACTTCGGTTAAAATAGGGTATAACATATATCCAGGGGTACGGCGGGGCCCTGTTCCGTTATGTTTCACTATGGTATTCTTAGAGGTCTGAAGATACATATGTGGGTTGTGTATAAGCTTCGTTCAGCTGTGTCTATATGGCTTACGTATGGTATTGACATGTTGTGATAGCCTTGTCGGCTTATGTATGGTATTGACATGTTGTGGCAGCCTTGTCGGCTTGCGTATCATATTGACATGTAGTGGCAGCCTTGTCAGCTTGCGTATCACATTATATTTTGGTTAGTTGTGACTCCTCAGGAGACAGGTTATCTGGATACCTATATATGATGACGTTGTGAACCCTTGAGGTTTTTTGCAAAGTTTCCATGTTGTTCATAAGAATCAGTTGTCTATATTTAACAAGTACGTATACGAGTGTCCAGCTCGGGCACTAGTCATGGCCACGGAGTGGGGTCGTGACACGATACTAGTCTTTAAAGGCTTTAATACTATTCCGAATAGTTTGAAAAGAGATTTGGTCTGTATTCGCTATTTTGAAGTGTTTGGAATTTGTTTGGATTTGGAGAACCAAAGTTGTGTCCCGGCGATGATTAGATGTTATGCTATGGGTGTCAATATGATATATTTCTAACGGGCCAGTGATACGCTCAAATTACACCTATTAATGGCGTAAAGCGGACGTTGTCAAATATAGTAACCCAAACAAGGTTGGGGTCGAATCCCACAGGGAATATGGAGAGAAAAGGATACTAATTGTATGTGATACTATTGTTTAAAGGCTTTCATCCTATTCCGGACAGTTTGAAATAGTTGTTGAGTAATGTAATTGAATATTTTGACTTGAATTGTATTTAATGCGAGAGAGAGACCAAGGTTGCGTTCCCCATTTTGATTAGATATTATGCTTCAGGTTTCAATGTGATATATTTCTAATGGTTGTTCTAAGAATATGCACTTGATCTCTTAAGGACTTCCTAATGTTTCCCAACAGTTAGGCCGTATTTCCTCTTTATAATTTTTCCAAATATAAAAGAGTTGAAATCGAAGAGCGACCAATAATGCCAATTTAGACTTGTTCTTATCCCTAAGTTAATCTATTAAACGAGGGTTAACGCCCCGAGTCATTGTTATTCAATCTTACCAATATTAACTCTCTTTTCCAAGAAAAGTTACTATAACGGCTTAGGCTAATGCTTGCAATCATTACGTATCGCTAACGCACAAAGATAAAATAAATACTAACAACCATTATGCATATATCAATAGTAGAAACCCATTCACATAATACCCATCATGGGAACCACAACATTAGTATTAAAATTAGCTACTCATCTTTTTGGTTAACAAAGAAAGCTTAAGAGTTAACATAATATACTTACGATGCTAATACAACAAGGAATGGAAGTGAAATTGTTGCTTTAAATGCTTCAACCACTTCAAATATTCAAGACTTAAAGTTAAAGCTCTCCAAGAAAAATCAGAATTCTGAATTAAAACCCTACTTTAAGTATTTATAGGGCCAAAAATCGCACCAAGTTTCTGGACAAAAACACCCTTACGCAGCATCATTACGGACAGTAACACAAGTTACGGTCCGTCCTTCGGTTCGTCCTTTGTTAGCTTGATGTCACGGCAACTATGCGACGGACCGTAACACAGGTTACGGTCCGTATCTCCCAGCGGATCATGGCCTCAGTCTTTAGTGGCCAATGTGTTACGCCATGACGTTACACCCCGTAACCTAAGTTACGGACCGTCTTCTGGGGCATAACCTGTGACACTACTTGGGCAACTTTCTGGAAATTTTCCTCAGCTTACGGTACACGTTATGGCCCGTAACATGAGTTACGGACCGTCCTTCATAGCGGCACGTATCCTCTCTGATGCGGATCACGTTACGGCCCGTAACATGAGTTATGGACCGTCGTTTAGCTCCAAGTTGTCCCTTTTTTCAGCATTTCTTATCATTTTCGATCCTTATTCAACCAACCCTATAAAACACAAAAATAACATAAGAAACGATGTAAAAACACTTAAAAACAAGCAACACTTCTAGTTATAAAGGCATAAAATGTGCCAAAATTCACGGCACATCAGTCGGGGTTATGTATACACTTAATCTCTAATGCACTTTCTAATATTTTCGAATAGTTAGAAAGTATTTCTTTTCATGATTTTCCCAAATGCAGAAAAGTTGTAAATAAGATTGATTAAATATGCCAAGTAGAACTCATCTTATCCCTAAGCGAGTTCATTAAACGAGGGTTAGCGCCCCGAGTCCTTGTTATAATATTTCAAATCACACCCTAGTTCATCTTTCCAAATAAATTAGGATTTGTGCATGAACAAGTGTTTGCAACCACTAATGAACAATGAATACGAGAAATAATAAAACACATCACAACCCATTGTATATATATATATATATATATATATATATATATATACAATGTTAGACACCCATTACATAGCACCCATCATTTGGGTCCACAGCTTTGATTAAAGAAACTACTCACACATTATGGTCTCAAAAGTAGTAAGCAATAAATGAGACATAAAGCTTACAAAGTGTGATAAAGATGATGGAAAATGGAATCTTGTTGTCTTCACTAAGCTCCAAAAGGGGAGTATTCAATGCTCACCCACCAATGGAACTTTGTTCACGTGGTTACAATAAAATTTTCCTGCTAAAAAAAAACCTAAAATGTTCTTTAAATAGGCTCCAAAAATCGCACAGCAGCTACTGAAAAACTTGCCCCCGATAGCAAGATCGACGGACCGTCGATCGTTCGACGATCCATCAATTTCTCCGTCCTTTGTTCCTTCAGCAACGTGTTCCATTCGACGGTGCCGTCGACCAGTTCGACGCTCCGTCGAGTATTTCGTCTTTCTCTCTTCTTGTTGACAGATCCTGATTGACGACACAAACGACGAAGCGTCGATCAGTTCGACGCTTCGGCGATGTCTTTGTCCTTTGTCGTCTTCAACTTTGTCATCACTGGAAAATCGAGCTTATCGACGCTTCAAAGGATGGTTCGTCGGCTGATCGACGGAACGTCGATTCTTCATTTCTAGCTAATTTTTCCTTTGTTCTTTGCTTTTTTCCTTTGGGCCATTATTTTCCTAAAACAAAACAAAACATATTAACGAGAACCAGAATTACTTGAAAACAATCAAAATTCATAGTAAAAAGGTGTCGAATGTGCCACAAATCCGCGGCACATCAGGTAGCTACAGATTGAAAGCAAGCATTAAAATGTAGTTATTTATTTAAGTTGCTCTAAAATTTAACCAAGTCATGTAAGTATCTTTTATTTGTTTTGGTCCAAATGGAAGTATCAATCTGTATCATCTCGTAATTATATCTCATTTTTTGTATAAAATGGATTCTGAGGAACTTTTTAAAAAGTATACTCCAATGTATTTGAAGGTTCTAAAATTTTCAGGACAATCATTATTTTGACTCACTTATATGAACTCTATCCGTACCAATTTATGTGATACACTTTCTTTTTAGTTTATCCCAAAAAGAATTATACATTTCTATATTTAAAAACAATTTAACTCAAAACTTCCCATTCTGACCTTAATGAAATTATTTACAGTCACAAAAATATCTATGACTTGTTTTAGATGGTGTTTCAAAAGTTTTCCTTTCTTTCTTAAACTCTGTGCCTAGTCAAACTATACCACATAAATTGGGACGGAGAGAGTATAATATATCCTGATTTGTCTACTTGGTAACTTCGAAAATTTAACTGAAGGTGACCTTTAAGTTTGGAAATTACTAGAGGTGACTTGTAGGGACCACATCAAGTCAAAACCCAATTAAATTTGGGATTAAGAAAATTGGGGTTGAAAATGTATTTTGCCAAACTTGTTAATCTTTTATAAAATACAAAAAAGACCCCAAATCATTTAATCCAACCCCCCATTTATTTCAAAATCAACATCGGTCCAATATCAAACCAAACCACACGAACTTCATTCAAAACAAGAACTGATCTCAACTGCTCCTTCAAACTTTCAACTTCAAGCCCACGAACTGATCTCAACTGCTAAATGTGCTTGTTGAAACCGTCTTCAACCTCTTCAAAAGCTGAGTCTCATACGAACTGCTGCTCTCCATTTCTCTCAGGTAAAATCTCTCAACTTTTTCTTCTTTTAAAGTTAGGGTTTTGAAATCAAAGTGAGAAAATGATGATTTTGGTCAGAGAAGAAGAAGAATAACATGGGTTTGTCTGCAATGTTATTTATTTTGTTGTTCAATGCTTGAGAAACCCTTATTTGATGTATTTGTTCGAGTTGTTGGGGTTTGTGTGTTTGTAAATAGTGTATGTAGTTGTGAAATTCTGGTTTTTGGTGTTGTTTGTGTTCTCGTTCTCCTTAGGAGTTCGAAAAAAGGGCTTGTTGGGCTTGACAAAACCCGCATTTGCTCTATTTGTTCCACTTGTTGGGGTTTCTGTGTTGTTAAATAGTCTATGTGGTTGTGAAATTATGGTTTTTGGTACTTTTTGTGTTCTTGTTCTCCTTGGGGTTTCGAAAAAAGGGTTTGAATTTTTTTTGGATTTTTTCCAACAGCTGAGTAATTTGTTGCAGCAACTTCAGTACTTGTTTGACAGTTGAGGTTGGTTTATTTTGTTTAACTTGTGATGATTGTGTGTTTGTATTGAAACAAATGTTTTTTCTGGTTCAAAAGTTAGAGTTTTGAAATAAAAGTACGAAAATGACTAATTTTGGTTAAAGAAGAAGAGGAAGAACATGGGCAGGGTGTCTATGCAATGCGGTGTATTTTGTTCAATTTTTTACTGTTGTGTGTTTGTAATACACTGATATTGCAGCCTGATAGTGAAATAGATGTTGTTGTCCTATTGTTGTCCTTGTAAGGCTTAGGAAAAATGGCCTTGCCATTTTTTTTTGTTTTTTTTACCCAACAGCTGAGTAATCTGTTGCAACAGATTTCTAATCTGTTAGTAAAAATCCAACAGTTGCTGAGGTTGTTGCAGCAAGTGAATATGTTGTTGCAACAGATTTAAAATCTGTTGAAAATTGTTAAAATAGTTGATGAGGAAGCTGCAGCAACTGTTCTGATGGTTTCCAACAGATTAGTCTGTTGGAACAACTCAATCATATGTTCCAACAACTTTACCAGTTGTTGCACCAGATTATCCATCTGCTGGAATTAATCAATACAGTTGCTGAGGAAGCTGCAGCAACTGTATTAATATTTTCCAACAGATGTATAATCTGTTGCAACAACTAATGAAGTTGTTGGAACATATGATGGAGTTGCTCCAATATATTACACACTTGTTGCAACATATGCTTCAGCTCTTGTAAAAATTCATTATTTATTTACTTTAAATGGTGCACAAATCAATTGAAAGTGTTTTTGCTTATCTCCTGCGTGCAGATAAAATTTCTTCACGAAAAAGAAAAGGGGAGGAATCATCGAAATCATCTACAGTTAGTAAAAGAGCTAAGGGGCCATCATTAGATGATCTTGCTGAACAGGCAAATATTCTTTCTGATCAAACTGCTGAACAGGAAACCTCTCAAGTAGGAGTTTCTGGCAAAGTAAAGAAGATCAAGTAGATGAACAAGATAAAGAAGAAGAACAAGAACAAAATAGAGAAGAAGAACAAGAAGAAAATGAAGAAGAAGAAGAAGAAGAAGAAGAAGAAGAAGAAGAAGAAGAAGAAGAAGAAGAAGAAGAAGAAGAAGAAGAAGAAGAAGAAGAAGAAGAAGATCAAAAAGAAGAAGAAGAAAACAATGCTGAAAATGAAGAAGAAAAAGAAAAAGAAGAAGATGATGTAAATAATGATGACAATGAAGAGGATAAAATTGCATCTTTTGAAAGGTCGGCGACCGGGGCTGTTGATTCTTCTATTGGGACTGATATTGACAGACCTTCCACTGATAAAGTTGTCAAAACTTTCAGTATTGAGAAGTTTCGTGTGTAGATGACGATGGATAAACTAGGTGATTTGAATGGTGATCTTGTTGTAAAATCAGTCATGGGCAAGCCCTTTGATCACTTTAGGAAGATACTTCAGGAGGAGGACTTGGAGGATTTCTTCAGGGCCACATGTTTTGGCATGTATCTAGATTTGCCCGAGGACAACAATGCAAGGTTTCAAATGACCATTGTGTATGGTCTTCTCAAACGAAGAATTATTTGCAGCAAAACTGATGAGATATGGATAAACTACTGCGGCATGCCAGTTTGTTTTGGCATCAAGGAGTTTGCCATAATCACCGGACTGAGGTGTCATGATCCTTCTCAGCCTCTTCCTACAGTTACATTAAAGAAGGGAGCCATGACACCCAAGTCATCCAAGGGAGCCAAGACACCCAAGTCATCCAAGGCAGCCAAGAAAGGCAAAGCCAAGGTTGATGATGATTTGGATTTAGTGGATGTTTGTGGAAAGAGCTACAAGGCAGCGGATTTGCTAGCAGACTTGAAGTCAGAAACTATGTCAAGAAAGCACAAGGAGTCATTGTGCTTAGTTTGGTTTGTGAATTCTATTCTTTGGGCAAGAGATGTAAAGAATAATATAGAACTTGGTTTGATTAAACTGTCGGAGGATCATGAGGCATTCAATAACTATCCATGGGGTCATAAAAGTTTTAAGTTGACTGTTGAATATTTGTGCAAAGATTTGAACCCTAATGTGAAGACTTCCAACATCTATGGCTTCCCTTGGGCCTTCATGGTAAACTTTCTTTCTTCAATGTTAAATCTTTTTAATTCTTTTCCTTCATTGATTATTCTGATTTTTGGTGGCATAATATTTTCTAGGCTTGGGCATTTGAAGCCATTCCTCACCTACGGAGTCAAGTCAGGGACTACTCAGAAGAAGTTTGTTTTCCAAGGATCCTCAGATGGTTGACTACCAAAAACAGCAACAAAAAAATGAATCTTGATCCTTTTAACCCCCCCAAGGAAGCAGTAAGTCAGAATCTATTGGAAAATATCCCTGAATAGTTTTATAAGAAGTAACTACTTGTTGCAACAGATACATTTATCTGCTGCAACAACCTCAGAATTTGTTGGAAAAATCAAAACAGTTGCTGAGGAAGTTGCAGCAACTGTTCTGATATTTTCCAACAGATAGTGAATATGTTGCAACAACTCCTAAGATGTTGGAACAACTTGATCAGTTGTTGCAACAGGTTCACAATCTGTTGGAAAATATCATAACAGTTGCAGAGGAAGCTGCAGCAGCTGTTTTGGTTTTTCCAACAGCTAAAGAATATGATGCAACAACCTAGGAGGTTGTTGAAACATATGTGGGGGTTGTTCCAACATATTACACACTTATTGGTTGAATATATCTGTTTGTTTGTTGTAGGTTGTACATCCAAGGCTTATCCCGACAAAACGAGAGGTGCAGATGCCATGCCTCGTTAGTTTAGGGCATAGGGAATCTGTGCATGATGAATTGATTGATCAGATAAAAGAAGAATTGGTTGGAGCCACAACCATCATAAGGGCTGGTGTTGTTGATGGTGGTGGTGATGGTGATGTTGTTGGTGATGCTGTTGATACGAATACTGTTGCTGATGTTGCAAGACAAGCAGTAGAAGGTCTTGCTAATAAAAGAAAAGATGATGATGGTGGTGGTGATGGAGTTGGTGGTGGAGTTGGTGGATATACTCCCCAAAGTGGTGGTGGTGGGCAGACCACAGATATCCCTTATAGGTTGGGTAGATATTCTTCAGTTGGTGCCGGTTCCTCCAAGGTGTATTTTTGTGCTTGTGAATGCAGTACTTGCAGGCTGAAAATGGAAGGTTTGATAAACAAGGTTGAAGAGTTGCTTCAGGCACAAAAAGATACGAATTCAGCTATAAAGAGTTTGATGTCCAAGAGGGGTGTCCAGCCATCCAAAAAGCTTAGCTCACCCTATACTCCTATTGGGATTCGCAAGAGGGTAAAAACAATTTCCAAGGCACTTGCTGATTGTAGAGCAAGGAAAACAAGTACTCCACAAAAGTCTATTGCTACTCCTCCTGCTGAAGTTGTGCCACAAGTGCTGAAAAAAGTTAATATTTTCAAGCGTGTAAACCCCCAAAAAAAGAAGAAGCTTGAAACCTTGATCAAATCCAAAAAGAGTGGGAGAGCACTGTACTCAATGCATGAATTTGGGGCCGAAGACTTCAAGGTTATGACAAACATGCACGAATGGTGGGAGGATTGGGTAAGTTTCAACACTCATGTATATAATTCAGTATGTTGTTTGAAAAAGTCATGTAATTCGATGAACTTGTTGCAACAAGTTAACTAGTTGTTACAACAAGTTACTAACTTATTGCAACAAGTTAACTAGTTGTTCCTACAAGTTAACAACCTGTTGCAGCAAGTTCACTAGTTGTTCCAACAACTCTATCTACCTGTTGCAGCAAGTGGCTGACTGTTTTGATACTTTTACTGCAATATGTAGATGAAATCTTGTTGCTGATGCGTATGAGGCAGCTCAATTTCCCTAAGTACTATGATTCCTCTGAAATAATCATGGACCTCAACTTCTACCATCACTATCGCAACAGGTACTTAGGATTGTCCGATGAGTCTACAAATGTGGGTGTCCTGCCCTATGATCAAAGACTTGCTCTCTTTAGGTGGGACGATGATGGTCTCGCTTTTCCCAGAGGTAGTGTGCCCTACCCAGGTGGCTGCGAGTGGATTGGTGCCAAAAGGATCATAGCTGTCATGAATATTAATGACAACCATTTTGTCACTGTTGAGATCATCATTGAGGAGGGTATCATAAATGTTTATGATTGCAACATTCCATGTAATGACGACGGTGATTTCTTCTGCCACATGCAGCCGTTAATGGATTTGTTCCCCAAGTTGCTAAAGCAGAGTGTCATGTTCTCACACTTACCTGAAAAGTTGCTAAATGAATCATGGAATTTTGTTCAGAAGAAGGATATCCCCCACAATGAGACCAATAAGGCATGTGCTTCCTGGTCACTTGCTTTTGTTGAAGCTTTGCTTACCCGCACGAATATGACCAAGCCCGATACCTTATTGAGTGACAATACTGTGGAGAGGATGCAATGGAGGTGGGCTTGTGGAATTATTAATAAGGTGTTGGAGCCCTAATGTGGGGAGAAACAATTTCTCTTAAACTATGTTTGCATTAAACAATTTCTCTCATTTTTTGCTTGCATTTGAATTATGGTGGATGAACACATTATGTAAATTTGTTAAATATGTATTATATGCTCAGTACCCTTATATATTGTTTAAGTTGTTTCAGTAATTTTACGCAAGTGACAGATATGTTGGAACAACTACCTCACTTGTTGCAACAAGTAAGGAATCTGTTGGAACATATGGATTTTCTGTTGCAACAATTTACTTAGTTGTTGCAACAAGTGATGTAGTTGTTCCAACAGATGTGTTACTTGTTGGAGAGAGCTTCAGTTATGGTCTATGTGTCATACCAAGATGCAACAACTAAGTGGGTTGTTGGAACAAGTGACTCACCTGTTGCAACAAGTGAGGTAGTTGTTCCAACAGATGTGTTATTTGTTGGAGAGAACTTCAGTTATTGTCTCTGTGTCATAACAAAATGCAACAACTAAGTGAGTTGTTGGAACAACTAACTTACCTAAGTTGTTGCAACAAGTAAAGAATCTGTTGGAACATATGGATCTTCTGTTGCAAATAATCCAGCAGCTGCTGAAGATGTTGCAACAAGTAAGGAATCTGTTGGAACATATGGATCTTCTATTGCAACAATTTACTTAGTTGTTGCAACAAGTAAGGCATCTGTTGGAACATATGGATCTTCTGTTGCAAATAATCCAGCAGCTGCTTAAGATGTTGTAACAAGTAAAGAATCTGTTGGAACATATGAATCTTCTGTTGCAACAATTTACTTAGTTGTTACCACAAAATACATCAAATTTATTAAGTATTCCATTATTTATCACTAAATATGGTTGATTTCTTTTGTTTATCACTAAATATGGGTGAATCGAGTAATTCACATCAATTCTCTCTAATGATCACTCGATTTAGTGCATGCTGGCTTTGGAGATCCTCTTCGCTGACTAAAAATATGTCAAATTGATTAAGTATTCCATTATTTATCACTAAATATGGTTGATTTCCTTTGTTTATCATTAAATATGGGTGAATCGAGTAGTTCACACCAATTCTCTCTAATGATCACACGATTTAGTGCATGCTGGCTTTGGAGATCCTCTTCGCTGACTAAAAATACATCAAATTGATTAAGTATTTCATTATTTATCACTAAATATGGTTGATTTCCTTTGTTTATCACTAAATATGGGTGAATCGAGTAGTTCACATCAATTCTCTCTAATGATCACTCGATTTAGTGTATGCTGGCTTAGGAGATCCTCTTCGCTGACTAAAAATACATCAAATTGATTAAGTATTCCATTGTTTATCACTAAATATGGTTGATTTCCTTTTTTTATCACTAAATATGGGTGAATCGGGTAGTTCACATCAATTCGCTCTAATGATCACTCGATTTAGTGCATGTTGGCTTAGGAGATCCTCTTCGCTGACTAAAAATACATCAAATTGATTAAGTATTCCATTGTCTATCACTAAATATGGTTGATTTCCTTTGTTTATCACTAAATATGGGTGAATCGAGTAGTTGATCACTAAATATGGGTGAACCAAGTAGTATCTGCTGCAGCAAGTATAGTATCTGCTGCAGCATGTGAGTAATCTGCTGCAGCAAGTATAGTATCTGCTCCCGCAAGTATAGTATCTGCTCCAGCATGTGACTAATCTGCTGCAACAACTATAGTATCTGTTGGAGCGGCTATAGTATCCGTTGCAGCAAGTACAATATCTGTTGCAGCAAGTACAATATATGTTGCAGCAAGTAGAATATATGTTGCAACAACTATAGTATCTGTTGCAGCGGCTATAGTATCCGTCGCAGCAAGTACAGTATCTGTTGCAGCAAATACAATATCTGTTGCAGCATATGTAGAATCTATTGCAACAATTGTAATATCTGTTTCTTTTGAGTGATTAAGTTGTTGAACAAATCCTTACTCGTGTTGGATAAAACACATGTTGTAACACATAACTTAGTTGAAAAAACACCAACATATAACTTGGTTGTTGCAACAGATTTATTGCTTGCTGGAAGTTAAACATAAATTACCATGCTAAGAAACAATAACATTACAATGTCATAAAGTTCCAACAGATAACTATTGTTAAAGCATAATGCAATTTACAACTATGGAGCATTTAGGCTTGGACATGTTATTTTTTTGTGGCCAGCTGTTTTGCATAAGGAGCATTTGTTTTTCCTCGTTGGAAATGATTCCCCGATTCCGCGCCTCCTCTTTGTCCGCCTTCTTCCGGGTTTGCTTGGATCAACATATGGAGGAGGTATCTCTCTCTCTAAAATCTCCAAAGGAACTTCCCAAGATTCTTCAGAAGGCACAGGACAAATTTCCTCACAATATGCAATTATGTAATTCTCCACCTTATAATATGGAGATGAGTAGTCATAAATCCGCCTTCCAAAGTCATCACCATATTGGACACGAAGCGCTGCCATTGCATGTGGACAAGGTATTTTGTCCAGGTCAAAAACTCTACAAGTACAAGATCTACTTTGCAGATCGACTGTCGCAACTGCACCGTGACCGGTGATGCTGAACTTGTAGTTGGCTATTTGATGGGCTAACAACTTGTTCCCCAAGTTGACAAATTTTGAAAAAAAAAATTCAACTGAAGGAACAAAGATGTTTGGTGAGTCGATGAACTCCATAAGTCTCTCATGAAATTTTTCTACAAATCTCCTGTTTATGGCATCAAATAAAGCAGTAATGGGAAACTCTCTTTCAACATTGAACATTGAATTCACCGACTCAGCAATGTTTGACGTCATAAGATTATACCTGTGAAAATAAAGATCTTCAGTTATGGTCTCTGTGTCATACCAAGATGCAACAACTAAGTGGGTTGTTGGAACAAGTGACTCACCTGTTGCAACAAGTGAGGTAGTTGTTCCAACAGATGTGTTACTTGTTGGAGAGAGCTTCAGTTATGGTCTCTGTGTCATACCAAGATGCAACAACTAAGTGGGTTGTTGGAACAAGTGACTCACTTGTTGCAACAAGTGAGGTAGTTGTTCCAACAGATGTGTTACTTGTTGGAGAGAGCTTCAGTTATTGTCTCAGTGTCATAACAAAATGCAACAACTAAGTGAGTTGTTGGAACAACTAAATCACCTGTTGCAACAAGTGAGTTAGTTGTTCCAACAGATGTGTTACTTGTTGGAGAGAGCTTCAGTTATTGTCTCTGTGCCATAACAAAATGCAACAACTAAGTGAGTTGTTGGAACAACTAACTGACCTGTTGCAACAAGTGAGTTAGTTGTTCCAACAGATGTGTCACTTGTTGGAGAGAGCTTCAGTTATGGTCTCTGTGTCATACCAAGATGCAACAACTAAGTGGGTTGTTGGAACAACTAACTTACCTGTTGTAACAAGTTAGTTAGTTGTTCCAACATATGTGTTATTTGTTGGAAAGGTAATGTATGAATACCTATTTCCTGGGAAGAATACCCTGCTCCATCTGTGGAATCCAACACGTTCAAGATGTTCGGCGGCCCCAGGGACGGTATCTCTGATTTGATTGAAATGGTCATTGAACTCATCTATATTGTACGATTTTGCTGCTTTATAAAACTGAGATATGACCTTCGTATTGTGAAAGGTGGTTCGGAGATTTTCCCCAAGGTGCTTCATGCAACAACCATAATGAGATAAAGGGAAGACAATTGAAACTGCCTTTTTGATACTTGGATGCCTATCAGAAATTATGCACAACTCTTTGGTATCATCTACAAAGCTTCTCATTTGTTCAAAAAAATATTTGTATGAGGCATCACACTCCTTGTCCACTACACAAAATGCCACAGGAAAAACATGATTCTCCGCATCTTGCGCCACGGCTGACAATAACACTCCTTCGTACTTGCTCTTCAAGAATGTCCCATCGACAGCTATGACTTTTCTCATTTGCGCAAAACCAAGCATCCAAGCCTTGTAGGCTACAAAATAGTACTTGAACTTCCCATTAGCATCAACCTTCAATGCCGTCTTGCTTCCTGGATTTGCGGAACGAAGCATATAACGGTACGCATCAAGCACTGCATACCCGTGCTCATGTGTCCCCCTTGTCAAAGATTTTGCAATCTCCATGCCCTTCCAGACCTTCCAATAACTTACCTTACAACCCAATTCTGTGCGAAATGATTGGCTCATATCTTTTGTAGATGGGCCTTTACCGTCGGGAAACCTATCTTTGAAGTATTCACCAATGACTTTCGCTGTGGCGTGTGGATTATGGCTAGTAATATGCTCAGAACCACATGTGTGATACTTTACGTAGGTTGTAATACAAAATCTGTCAGAACTTAAAAGCTTCATAGCCCTCAGCCACCACTTGCACTCCGGATGTACACATCTAAAGCAATACACAGTGCGCGAATTAATCACCTTCTTGAGTGTAAAATCTTTCTTCACGCAAGCAAGTTTCAACATAGTTGCTAGTTGTTCCTTGTTCTTGAATGACATTCCTTTATAAAAGCCTGTTTCATCATCTTGAACATGGCTGCACTGTGAAGATTGTGTAGAACACGGTGTATTGCTCGCAACTTCGGGTGTAGGAATCGGCTCACCCCCACTTCCATTATCTGGAATATCCATATCCATATCTACCCCATCCAATTTATCATTTAGCATATCTTGTTGGTCTTGACCTAAATTATGGTTCTCTATCGGGCTTCCAACCACGTATACCCTTAAAATGGGCCTAGCTACATCATTCAAATAAGTACACAAGCGATCCTGATCGGTTATCTTAAAAGGCAAGACCCTCTGGTTTTCAAAAGAGCTATGCATGTAAGTGATGGCAAGATCTTTCGGTTCACAAGTTAATTCACAATAGGTGATGATTAAGTTCACAAAATCATCAAACACAACATCTCTTTGGACACTCATCGCTATCGTCTCTAACATGTGACTACCCTTCCATCGCCAAATATATCGATTGTTCTTCTCGATCCATTCGCCATGACAATCAACACCTATAGTTATTGAGTCCCCCATTAATGCTACCTGAATATATTTTATTTTTTAAAAAAAGGTCATGACTGTATAGTAACAAAATACAATAACTTAATGACTTGTTGGAACAGATGAATCAGGTGTTGCAACAAGTGGATTACATGTTGCAACAAGTACTATCCTTGTTGCACCAACTAACTAATCTGTTGGAGTCAGCTTCAGTTTTTTGAGTTCTGTTTAATCCAAAGACAGTTGAAGATGTCCAACAGATTAATGAGTTGTTGCAACAAGTAAATTACTTGTTGCAACAGGTAATACACTTGTTGCAGCAACTAACTAATCTGTTGGAGTCAGCTACAGTTTTTTTTTGGGTCCAGTTTTTGGGTTCTGTTGGACTAAAGCTGAATCCGACGGATCAGTGAGTTGTTGCAACAAGTAATATACTTGTTGCAACAGGTAGTACACTACTTGCAACAACTCACAAATCTGATGCAACTTATTCATACTACGTATTTAACAACAATTAGTATAGAAGTTGCAACAACTACATAATCTGTTGTAATTGTGGCAGCAACTACAATAGCTGTTGCATAAACTACAGCAGCTTCTGCAGCAACTACAACAGTTGTTGCAAAAATTTAGAAGCTCTTATACAGCAGCTTTAGCACTTGTTGCAACAAGTACAATTGCTACTGTAAATTGTTGGAAAATCAGCAGCAAAACCCACATAAACAATTGAAACAAAACAGCAATATTTTACTTACCAAATGAGCGGAAATTACTTCTGAAGTAATGCCCAGCCAAAAAATTGCAAAATCTGCTGGTTTCGTTTTTTTCTTTGTTGAGCAAATTCTTCAAAATGCCGCACCAATGGAAGAAGAAGAAGCAGGGGAAGCAGCAATACTTATGAAGTAATGCCCATGTAGACACTAACGAAATCCAACCAAAAAAATTGCAAATTTGGTGGTTTAGTTTTTTCTTTTGTTGAGCAGATTCTTCAAAATGGAACAGCAATGGATGAAGAAGAAGCAGGGGAAGCAGCAATGGAAGATGAGGAAGAAGAATGGAGGGAGAAAAACAG
Source organism: Lycium barbarum (assembly GCF_019175385.1). Classification (NCBI taxonomy): domain Eukaryota; kingdom Viridiplantae; phylum Streptophyta; class Magnoliopsida; order Solanales; family Solanaceae; genus Lycium; species Lycium barbarum. Next base: position 112,983,072 of record NC_083344.1, on the reverse strand, counting down.
GCGGATGGAAAAGAATAAGAAGAAGGAGGAAGAAGAACGAATGGAGGAAGGAGAAGAAGAAGAAGAAGAACAGAGGAGGGAAAAGAGCAAAAACGGGTGCAGCTATTGGCGCCCTTTTTTTGGACCCATTTTGGTATTTTAGGGTTTATATTGACTGGATCAAAGTGTTAAAAATAAAACTTGAAGGCAAAGTGTTAAAAATAAAGTTAAGGGTCAAAGTGTCAAAATAAAAACTTTTGGGCAAGGTCAAAACCTCTTAATCACTAATCAAAAAACACCACCTCCATTCAATAATTAAAACTTGAGTCACCTTCTCTCAATAAAAAGACTTAAAGAGTCACCTCTAGCTAAATGCCCCTTGTAACTTACGTATAAATATATGTTGAATATCTAAAACTGTTGGTATTGTTTTTCAAAAATTTAAGCAAATAAATAAAACTAAAACTAAATACGGGACGTAAACATATACTATCATTATTGAAAATACGACACCGAACTTTTTGATTACCGCTAAAAAATGATTTTAGGATAATCAATTAATTTGATAAACCGAATGATATATAAACACTAGGATATAAATGACAGAAAATAATGAGATAAATGTTTAGAGAAAATAAAGAGAAACATATGATATTAGAGTTCAGCAATGGAGTTAGGATTATGAGTGCGAGAGATGAGATGATATCTTCTTTCTCCAAGATGGTATATTTATTTACACAAGCCTAGACTTTTCAATGTAAAAGCATTGTTGACGTTCATTGCACAGTATCATGAGGCTCGAGACTGACAGTCGTGTGATGAGAGTTGTTAGGATTGATCCAGCTGTGAGAAGGAAACATGCCTGTGAAGAGACCCCATGGCAACTGCACTATTGCCTATTTTGCCTCGGACGTCTCTTGTCTTCCCTGGGTCGCCACAACCCGACATGTCCCCGGATGATGATGTTCGTGTTGCTTTGGGCTATGTCCAGGAACAATTCTACGGCCTTGGACTCGAGTACACCAATGTCTCCACGTGGTGAATTCTGATTGGTCCATTTGCTGACCCCGAATTTCGCCCCATACAATTTAAAATAAGGATATTGTGAAATTTATTCTAATACAACTTTAATGATGAAAAAAATCTATATCTATATCTATATTTATATTCATATATAATATAAAGCTAGTCATAGATAAGGTGATGTGACACCTCTCTATGACCACCATTCCTATTTATCTTTTTTCTCCATTTTTTGCCTTTTTTTTTCATTCTTTTATTGTAATAAAGAAAGACAATGAAGAATTATGAAGGCAATGAAGTTGTAAAGGAAAATGAACAGTCACAATTGTTTATAAACGAGTAGTCACAACTCACAGTGTGGAAGTCTCCTTTTTATCATTCCTAATTAATTTTCATATTTAAGAAATAAATGACCATTACTACTCATTGCAATAAAGAGAGGCAATGAAAATTATGGAGGCAACGAAAATTGGTAAAGGAAAATGAAAACAGTCACATATTTATTTTAAACTAGTCCTCACAACTCACAGTCTCCTTTTTATCTTTCCTATTTAATTCTCACTCTCTCTTTTTTTTTTTTTTTTTTTTTTTTTTTTTAAAGATTGGAGTCAGCTATGAAACCATCTCAGGCCTGCGAGCAGAGCTGAGAATGATCCTCTATAGTTCCATGGCCACTAAGGACCCAAGGTGGTTGATAGTCACGCTCTGGTTTCATAGCCATACTAGATCAATCAGACTTGGTTTCCTATCTCCTTAGGACTCAAGGATAAGGTGGTACGAGCCTATAGAACAGATCTTGTTCAAGTAAGGTCATTCCTATTTAATTCTCACATTTAAGAAATAGTCGTAACTTATGTGACATTGCTTCTAATATAATAAGTGGGGCTAAAATGCGGTTATGAGTTTGTCAAATTTTTGGCTAACCTTTTCATATTACACATTAATGGAATGACACAAACGTTCCATATCCCCTTTTAATGGAGGATATATAAAAAGAATCCTACAAACTCCATCATTCATCAGATTTTCTTATTCAAATACTAGAACATAATAAGCTTCCAATACGTTCAAGTGCAGTCATGGCTACCATTACTACTCACTGCAAGGTAAACTTCCAATGTCAATATAATTTATCCATTTGCTTGCATGAGTTTACAAATATCATTCCGTTAAATATTTATGCTACATGTTTTATCGGTTCATCAATACTGTAGTTTGTCAAGATTGCTAAATGAATATATGGGATTCATATTTTGGCATCCAATCTAAAGGGGACATCGTGAATTAAATTTAAATTCTTTATTGTTTTCTATGTTTGTACTACTACAAACATGTCTTCTATTTTTTCTCCTTTGCACATCCTCTATGCACCATATATAGGTAACAGATCATGTGATTTTCTTTGGTATCATACTGGAACTGCTACTGATTTTCATCCTACTCTGGTGATTTACAGTGAGAATAATTTCTTTACAAAATAATTTTTTTCTTAATGATCATACCTTTTCTTTGTCCGAAAAAGATGTAGGTATCTGGTATTATTTCTCAGGTACTTGAAAATTTCATCGACTTCTAAATTTGTTGGATTGAGCTAACTGAATTTAGATATCGTGTTAACATGATCTGATACACTACATTTCTCCCTTATTTGAATTGATTATTAAATTGAATCTAATCTTAAAAAGTTTAAAATGTGATAAGATAAAGAAAGTTAATTGAGAAGATGCCACATGAAATTTGAAATTACTAGTGCAGGAATTACTTGCTCTTTTCATTTTATATGATAGAATTTTACCTATATATAATTTAATCTTACTTTCCCTTAGATTGTAAGTGCAATAATTTAGAACTTGAAGGGAGATGATCGAGCTTATGGATGCCAATTCTACATCAATTTTTCTTGTGATTGTAGTTTGAAAAAATTATAAATCATTTTCTCCTCTAATTTAAATACTGACATGCCCCATTTGAAGAATCGAGAGAGTAGTTGTATTGAGCTGTATCAAGACAAGTTAACAAGAAATAGTGTATATACGCGTATTACTCATATGTTGGACACTAGCTAATAATGGGGTTCAGATTTGTGCATTATTATATAGTTTACGACAGTGCTTTAGAAATAACTTTCACAATCTAATTAATTGAGTTTTTCTTGCAAGTGTATTTGTTGGAAGTACTCATTTTTTTTCAAAGATGTTATGCCAAATTATTTTGTTATGAGAAGCTAAATAAATTGGTGATCAAGTTATATGGGAGCTAAGTACTGGTTAAAACCGTGATGCATAAGTGTGTTACGTTCCCGTATCAATTTTTAAAATAACTGCAACAGTTTAGACAAGATTTTCTTTTATTTTTAGGATTCATTGCAATATTTTTTGTATATTTGTTATCTAAGTTAGATAGAGAAGACGTGTTTTATTATTTGGTATGGTGAATCACTTGATCTTTCAAAATTTTAACATTAGTGATAGTGCCATATTTACAGTCATGGTATTGAAGCTTGAAAACCTATAGAAAATTTCTTATTGCCTTTTTTATTCTAACAATTGTCAATATTAGTATAGGCCACATATGCTTTTATTTTCTTACGAAAGGCGGAGGCCTAAAGATTAGATATAACTTAACTATTTGCAGCTTTCACTTTTATGGAAGATGTAATTTTATCTTGCAAATGCAAGGGATGAAGTATAGATTTTTAAGCGATCGAGATTGAAACTTAATAACGTCTATTAGGTATTTTATTGCATGAGCTGTCTCAGGATCATAAATTTTAAAATGGTCATTTTATAAGTTTATTATTGTACATTATGACTGCGCGAACAATTTCACTATTTCTGTATCAGTCTTTGAATTCCCTTTTGTTCAAGAGAGCAAAAAATGGAAGTTTTTAGTGTGTTTAAATTCATGATGTTCGTATTTACTTCATTTACAATTGGTATGTAAATGTAATAAGAAATCAACAATTACATTTAGACAGCTTAGGTGTTTTAAAGAGATGGATCAAAACATAAATAAATACTAGATTTGAGTTGCATCACATTTTTCTATAATTGATCTTAATTTTTTCCCCAAAATAATAGACATTAATACGTAAAAACAAATAGTATAAATCATAGTAATATTTAAGAGTATCCAGAAAACTGTAATCAAAGTAAAAGGCTAATTATCGAAAAAATAATAAAACCGTATTAAATTGGAAAGAAAGACTGCAGGTTCTCCAACTATTTAAGAAAATACGAATACTGTAACTTGGCTTCCGATATACATCCTCCGTTCACTTTTACTTATTCACTATACTAAAAATAAATTTTCATTTTTATTGTCTACTTTAACATATCAAGGAAAGACCACCTTTTTTTCTTGTTATTTTACCCTTAACATTAATAACTCATTTTCAAATCATTCTCCAAGTTCAATGAAACTATAAACCAATTAATATGGATATTATAATAAAATATATATTTCATTAATTAATTCTTAAGGGAGATGCAAAATCAAAAGTGGATAAGTAAAAGTGAACGAAGATAGTATATGATAATTGTCACTGAGGCCATCGCCTAAAAACTAAACTAATTAATTATTTATTAATCCTATAAAATATACTTAGGGATAAGGCATCATTACCCCCCTCACCTAGTAGCCTTTTTGCTACAACACACCTTATCTAATTTTTGGTCCTATCACCCCCCTAAACTATTTAAAACCGTAATATTTTACCCCCTAAAGGTTGACGTGGCAAGGAGAGTGTGTTTCACTCTCCTTGAGAGAGTGAGAAACATAAAAAAAGGGAAAACTTAATTTTTTTCTTAAAAATCTGTATTTTCTTAAAATATGAATATAAATCTAGTTTTTCACATTTAAAAAAATAATTAATTTTTTCAAAATTTTATAAAAAATCAGTTTTTTTCAAAATCAGTTTGTCAAATTTTTACAAGAAAAACACTTTTTTCCGGATTTTATTTGAAAAATAGAAGTGTCCTAAGAAAATGAAATCATGAAAATCAAGATCTTTTAAGACATTTTAAAAAAAATAATCAAGCTTTCCATATTTTTAACAAATCCATTTTTCCATACAACAACAACAACAACAACAACAACCCAGTGAAATCCCACATCGTAGGGTCTGGGGAGGGTAGAGTGTACGCAGACCTGACTCCTACCAAGGTAGGACGGCTGTTTCCGAACAAATCCATTTTTCCATATTTTAAAAAAAAATTATGTTTTCAGTTTTGTTATTTTAAAAAAAAAAAAAACATATGGGTTTTAAAAAAAATCAAATTTTCAATTTTTTTTTTAAAACGGGTTTTAAAAATAAATGTTTTAAAAGAAAAATCAGTTTTTTAATTCGCGTTTTCAGTTTTTTTTTTTTTTAAAACGGGTTTTAAAAATAATTTTTTTAAAAGAAAAATCAGTTTTTTATTTTTTTATTCTTAAAAATTGACACGTAAGCTGATTTTTAAAAAAAAAAAAATGCACATGTGGCAAGGAGAGTGTATGTCACTCTCCCATATGAGAGTGGGCATCAGCGTTTAGGGGGTAAGATATTACGATTTTAAATAATTTAAGAGGGTGATAGGACCAAAAATTAGATAAGATGTGTTGTAGCAAAAACGCTACTAGGTGAGGGGTAATGATGTCTTATCCCATATACTTAAAAGACATAAGAAGTCATGAGAAAATATATAAATTTGCGTAAGGGCCGTACTTATGGTTGGCTTTTCAAAAAGTGTGTGTACCCACCTTACCCCGATAAGAACGGCGTAAGTTTGAACTTTGAAATATACATAAAGAAAAGAGTGGAGATTATTTTTACCCCATAACTTTACTTTAAAAATTAAATTTCTCTCTCAATTATAAATACTCCTCCCGTTTCAATTTATGTGAACCTATTTAACTGGATACAATATTTAAAAAAGAGTGAAGACTTTTGAAATTTGTAGTTTAAAATAAGTCTTGAATATTGTGTGGTTGTAAATCATTTCATAAAATGAATTTGTTTCCAAATTAGGAAAGATGTCATTCATTTTAGCACGGACTAAAACGAAAATAGGTTCACATAAATTGAAACAGAGGGAGTAATAGATATTTTCCCCTTTTATTTTATGCAACGTCTATTTTACCCTTGACATTTTCAAGCCTCCGTCTATGTAATACTTTTTTCATGTTATATAATTTTTTTTTAACCTAGGTATTTATAGATTCTTATTTAAATTCATATTATAAGTAGAATAATACTTTATGAATTTATCACAAATCTAATGTTACTTTTTATGATTGATATTTTAATACACACACTCACATATTACATGTTATTTTTACATATACATGTATATGTACAGTCAAACCTCTCAATAGTGGCAACATTTATCCGAAAATTTCATGGCTGCTATAGTGAGATGTTGTTATGCATGTATACTGGCATTCCATATTTAGATCTCATTTAGTTGTTATAAAACAAAAGTACACAAACAATTAACTTTTTATACTTTTTATGTTATAAACGAAAACAATATACTTATAAATTTTAAAATCTCAATTGATTTTCATATCTCATAAATCAAAAATTGAAAAGACTAATAAATTAGTACTAAATCCATAACTAGTTGTACCACACAGATAAAGAATTAAAATCTATGGAACATATGCATTATAAATTAATTGAGAATTTAAATATTTCAACTTTCATGTAAGAACTCTACAATTGTAGACTGTTTCGTAAATTCTAGTCTCTTAGTGATAATATAACGCTTGAACTGACGAAGAATTTTGTCCAAACTTTCAGCAAAAGGAAATTCAATAACTTTCCCTTGAAGGCTATCTAAGTGCTTAACAGTTGACTCTTCTGTCTCCAAGTTGCAGTGGGTTGAGGCTCTTCATCGACACTTTTGTTGTTACATAATATATTTCTTACGAAATATTATTACACGCTATTTGAGTATGACTGTTATAGAGAGGTAATTTTACAAAGAGTGTACTGCTATAATGGATGTCATTGCTGTTATAGGCAGAATGCCGTTATAGAGAAGTAAAATATAACATGAAAAAACGGTTCCGGAGAAAATCAGGCCGTTATAGTGAAATGTTGTTATAAAGAATGGCAATTATAGAGAGGTTTGACTGTATATCTAAATTTCACTTCTCTCTTATTCTCTATTGTCAATATATAAACGAATTTTGATTGTCATTAATGGAATATTTTAAATTATAATTTAAAATTCATTTATAATATAAATAGATAATCTTTTAGGAATTTGTTATAGAATATACCTCTATTTTTATTAATTATTGTATTACCGGAATTGAAAGATATTTATGAAGTTATTGTTACCTGATATATTTACTTGTATAAATAGATATAAGAGTTTTCATTATTATTAATCAAAAGAAATTTCTTTTCTTCTCATTTATTTCATTACAGAACGACATTAAGTTATATACTTAACTAGTATTTCTCACTTTTCTTTTTCCGTCTGAAAGTAATATTTATTTTTTATAGAAAATTTGTTACATAGATTAAAGAGATAAAAAATCATGACTCTAAACAAGTAAAAGTCAAAAATAATAATTTGATAATGTAAGGGTAAAATAGGACTTTTAAAAAGTCAATTAGGATAAAGGGAACTAATGTTCAAAGTTGAGGGGAGAGTTTGTTTTTTAAAGCAAAATTACGAAATGAAAATCAATTTCGCCCATAGAGTAAATTGGTCTAACTCAATAGATGAGAATTGTACAAGTTATATAAATAGACCCCTCATCCCGCTAAAGTCCGATGTGAGACTCTTCACAATCACACTATTTCTGGATAGATATGTTGTGTTAACAAATTGGGCGTGTGTACTGAATTGACAATCTTAATTTTGTCTATGTATATGATTTTTGGATGATCAAAAAACTTTTTGAAGCAGCAATTTAACCATGTTCTTACTGAGTATTACATCGGAAATTGTCCTTGTTTTAAGATTTTAATCTTATGGTTATACTTTTGATTGAATATTAAATGACAATTGTAGTTTATTGATCCCTTTCTTTTTTGATCGGCTTTGATATTGCTTTATCTTTTTTTTTTTCCAAATTGCTTTGAATTATTTTTTTCTTGAGCTAAGGTTCTATTCGGAAACAACCTCTGTAGCATTCAAGGTAGGGATAAGGTCTGCGCACACTCTACCCTCCCCAGACCCCACTTTGTGAGATTACATTAGGTATTATGTTGTTGTTGAATATAAATGCTGATGGCGCATAAAATTGGACAAAAATGAAGATCACAAGGAGCGAATTAAATATCTTGAAGACAATTTTATGAAGAAAAGGGAAAAGAATCGGAAGATTTCCCCCTTAGCTTGTCTCCCGTGCATATTCCCCATTATTTCTCTATAGTTAACATCATTTCTAATTTTGTCAAGATGGATTTTTAATAGACATTGTTAAGAGGACTCGTATGACACTGATGGAGACTTGACCTAATTCCACCAGCTACATTATGCAAAGACGGTGTTAATATTGTCACTTCTTTATGTTCGAATATTCTGATCCTTTCAATTTGTGTGATATTATACGTATCATTCCATTGATAATACTCCCTCCGATTCAAAATTAATGTTTACTTAGCTTTTACCACTCCTTAAAAAAATACTAACTCCTAGGAAAACAATAGATATTTTAACTATCTATAGTTTTGTGATTACATAAAAACTTAGTTATCTAATAGGGATAAATTTGGAAGAAAATAATTAATTCCTCTTGATTGGACTCTTATTCTGACGAACCAGAGGGAGTATTATTGTATGTAACGTTGCTATTCTGACATGTGCAATAAATATTTCAATATTTTTTCATTATTATTCATGGATACATAAGTTAATATTTTAAATTGCAGTCTGACAGTCACATAAAATGAAACAAAAAAGTAATACTACTGTAATGGAATTTATGCATTATCAACGAGTTCTTATTACATTGATCATGTAAAGACGGTCATCGTATAGTTGGTCCATGTTGACATTCATAATAAAAATTGAAAGAGTTATTAAAACATTTTTTCTGGAAGGATCTGGAGTCAAGGGTGGAGGCAGCTTAGTCAATTGAAATAGTATTTATTGATAAGGTGGCTGTAAGCATGTGGTTGAGAGGAATGGGACAATTGGATTATAATTCTTTATAATATATATAAGCTCAAAGAAAGTGATGATTTTCATTTCCGTACAATTAACGCGTTCGTACGACCAAGGACATTTTGTATCACAGCTCACAAAACAAGACCATTGCTTAGTCCAATGCCCATGCATGGTTCATGTTCAAATTAAATGGAGCAACTCCTCAATCTAGAAGATTTGGATTCTCTTATCGTTTATTGAATCTTTCGCTTTTGTTTTGTCAAAAATGAGATCAAACTATCTTGAATTAACACGGTTGAAGAGAAATATACCACATCGGTGAGGGATGAGATCCCTGAACTCTTTATAAGGCTTGGACAATTCTCGTCTCTTTGAGCTTGCTTTTGACGTGTGAATTAGGTCAAAGCCTAATTTGACAAACACTGTGGTTTGTATTCATTAATTTTAATTAGATGAAAACTTCCACATTATCGTGATTCATCAACACTCACAATTCATAAAACAATTTCTACATGCTTGATCTATGAAAAAAAATTACGTTGCCCATGATAAAATGTGTTGAAAACAAAATTAGCAAATAAAATGTGTGTTCTCCAGCGACTTATATAATTAAATCTTTTAGGTGATGTAATTACACAATGATATCTCTTTATTTTCTCAAGTAAAACTAATTAAATAACAACCATATAATAATTAGTTCGACCTTCGATTCATTAACATTTCCTTGGTTTCTTTTGTAACCAGTTCAAGATTTAGAATTACATGATAAAAAGTGTACCAAAGTTTATTTTGTATATACATATTGCGTTCCCGCATTCATTTTGCAGAGAAAATTTTGCCTTTCCTCATTCCGTTTGCAGAAGTCGAGTTCAGTTATATTGAAAGATACTTAAAGCAAAAGAAGAAAAATTAGAGGAAAAATTTAACTTCCAAATGGAAAAATTACTTAAATACAGGCTCGGTCAGTCAAAGTTGCAAGCAAGGGACATTAATGGTCAAATGGGGGTTTAATGACTAATCTGATTCAAGTTCAAGGGACTAATCTTGATGTCACATGATGGGGGCTCAACGAGTTTGGTGGCGTAAAGCCAAAATATATTAAAAGACCTTAAACTTTTTAAATAAATTCATATAGTAATGAGATGAGAAAGAAGTCCATATGACCTCGATCTAGTTGCAAGAACACATAGTGTGGTGTATGGTTAGGCATACGTCACGTTTTCAAACTCTCTCATATACAAACACATCATATTTAAGTGGAAAAGAACAAATGGGTAAGCATGATTTACCAAATTTCGAACTTTAGTTCACTTGCGCTAGGAGATTCTTAGTTAAAAATATGCAACATAAAATAACTTGTGTTTTTTATCATGCATGAATCAATTCACTATTGACAGAAAGAAATAACTAATTCAAAGGAACTAAGATGAAATTAGAAAGTGAAATCGTCAAAAACATGAAAAACAAGAGTACATAGAAGAAGAAAAATTATAATTAATGAGAAAGCAGAAAAAACTATTTAATTTAATGAGGGAAAAATTTATCATTATGTACTCGTTCAACCGTGCAACCTCGATTCAATTAAAAAATATTAAAATTTAAAATTTCTTATTAATAACAAATATATAAGCATATATATAATAATATAGTACTTAATTTCTATTTTTTGGGGCCCTTAATAATTGGAGGCCTAAGGCAAAGGCCTTAGTTGCCTTACCTTAGGCCTGTATGTACTAAAAGTTCACGAAAATAGAACTTATAAAGTTGTTAAAATTAAAAACTGACACCAGAAAAATTAGGACACGAGGCAACAAAGGGAAAGACATGTATTTTCTGAAATCATTATTATTAGTTCTTACCTTTTATAGATATGTTAAATAAGACTCTTAATCCTAAAATCAAGGGATATGTTTTATGAGTAAAACTAATTTTGCTTGGGGTAGTTGGGAACAGGGGTGTCATCTTTCTTTCTAAATTAATCTACATGTTTGTATATGTTTTCAACTCTCATTTTAAAGATAAGAATGAACCATATATTGGCGAATCCATCATTTTTAAAAACTTAATAAGTTCTATTTTTATGCTTTTTATTAATACTTTACTCATTATACACCTAAAATTACATGTTAAAGTCTAGTATATATTAGAAATTTTAATAAGTTTTCTCGTATATGTATATAGTTATTCATTTACTTATTTATGATATATGTCGAAAATCAGAGCTTTCATCTGAAGAGGTAGCATCTGGGTTAGATGAAATCTAGTGCAATTTTGATTGATCTCCAATAATAGACATGTAGTTAATCATCGGAAAACTAAGCATTATTTTTTTTTCCCTTTTAATCTTTTATAGTTTAGAACTGTATACTAAATAATAAATTCAATTAAGGAGAGTTTAGTAGAAAGTGAATCTAGACCTTTATTTTAAGACATACGTGGCTAATATGATAATATCAAGATGTGCATTGAACATTACTAGATGGGATAGTACTGAAGGTGATCCTCTCCCGCTAAAATGGAAATTTAGTTTACGATACAGATTCACAATGCACCAGAAATCAAGGAAATCAGTTTAATTTTTTTCTCTTATCAATCGTGATTTAATTAGTAGTATATAGATTTTTAAAAAAATTCATCCTTATATATATATATATATATATAAAAGGTCTTCATATCTCTTTTTCATGTAAACACTGTCTCACACTTTGCTTCCTTTTCTGTTAGTAAATCACTAAATCTAACCCCCTTCTGTCTGCAACGTCGTATGGTGAGAGAATTGAATCATACTATGCTTAGAAACCCTTATCGTTGGAAAATCGAGTATCAAAACAACACCCTCAATAATTATGCCAAAATTTGTCGGAGGATATTTTTTCATTCTATGTCGATTCTAAAGTTGTACCTTGATTACTATGTCACGGAGAATGGTAGTTGGAGGTTTTATTATCACACACATTTCAACTATCATACGGTCAAAATGTGTGCGGTTATAGAACCTCCAACTACCATGCATCCTCCATGAGACATGACATAGTAATTAAGGTACAGTCAGATCTTTCTATAACAGCATTCGCATATAGCAACACCTCTCTATAATAGCCAAGTTTTTTCAGAATCGATTTTTTATGTTATATTTTACTTCTCTATAACAATATTTTACCTGTAACAACAACAATCAACTTTATAACAGTACGCTCTTTATAAAATTACCCCCAATATAACAGATATCTTTTTTTTTTTTTTGGTGATATAATAATTAATCAGTTTTATAAAAATTAAATATATATGATTACCAATAATAGCATAGAGATTTTGACCAAATATTTGATCCTTTAATACACTACTTATGGCAAAGAATGTCATATGAATATATATATTTTCATCATTAAAAGATTTTCCTAGTGTGATTAAGCTTAGAATTTGACAAATAAAGATTAAAAATTAAATTTTATGCATCTTTTTTGCTTGTAATAGCTAAATATTATTTATATGTCAATGTTGTTATAGGTGTATAACAACTATTCTCTATAACAGCCAAAAAATGTCCGACCCAACGATATTGTTATAAAGAGGTTTGACATTATTGAATTCAATATATACATAGAAAGAAATCTGTTGAGGATGTCGTTTTGAGGCTCCATTGTCCAACAATAGGGGTTTCCAAACATCGTATGATTCAATTCTTTCTCCACGACGTTGCAGAAAAACGAAAAAGGGTTAGACTTAGTGATTTACTGACGGAAAAAGAAGCAAAGAGTAAGGCAATCAATAAATCAAATCACGATTAATAAGGAAAAAAGAAAATAAATTAGTTTTCCTAATTTGTGGTGCTTTGTAAATCCGTAGCACAAGTGGAGCGTTAAGTAAACTTCCATTTAGCTTCTCTGTTTTCACAATTACTTTTTGTCGCAAAAGTATCAACTATCATATTTCTTAAAAAAAGTGTCCTAATTAATTATATTTGAGAAAATATAGAACACTAATTTCATCAAATAAGAACAACATACATTATTACTCCCTCTGTCCCAAAAAGGTTGTTCTCCTTTCATTTTTAGTCTGTCTCAAAAAGATTGTCCCCCTTTCTATATTTAGAAATAATTTAATTTTATGAGATGATTTACAGCTATACAAATATATAAGGCTTGTTTTGGACCACACATTTCAAAAGTTTTCCTTTATTTCTTAAACTTTGTGTCAAGTCAAAAGAGAACAAATTTTTTGGGACGGAAGGAGTATTATGTATTAAAATGTATGAACTAAAGTTTGAGCTGGCCCGACAGAAGGGGCTTCTCAGAAAGTTTTTTTTGCTCTTGTGGCAATTGAGCTAGCATTAGCAAGGTTTGTGCACAAATTCAATTTTGCATTACCAAAAGGGATAAAAGAAGAAGATTTGACCATGACTGCACTCACTATTCATAAGAAATCATATCACCTTTTCTAGCAATGGATGTTTCATGCTCTAGTTAATTATTGTTAGTAAGTTAATAATTTCGCGATGTGTAATAAGTGTACTGGTCTACTATCTTTTTCAGGTGTTTCTGTACATCTCTTTTATGTTCTTGTATGCAAGATTTCTTATGTTAATATGCTCCACAGATAATATATTAATATGCCAAAAACTTCCATTGTCCTGAATAGTCCTTTTGCAATTTCTTGTCATGGGTCCTTGCTCATTCTCGCATTCTTGGTTACGGTACCTCATTTGTTCGCTAAATATATAATTTTGGCAGCAAAAGTTCTAATTATGTAATTGTAGCTTAGGACCTTATTAGATTTGCCTGTGCTTTAATTTTACTTATAAATTTTATAGTAATTAGTTTCATATCTTGAATATTGTCCAAGTAGTTAGTGATTTATAAATTTTTCATCCGATAATTTCACCCCTACTTCACCATTGCATTTAAGAGAATCAGCAGGTTACAGCAACATGAATCACCACGCAAATACTTAGTTATTTTTTATGTTTATTACTGCGGAATCACTTTTCGCCTCCCCTTTTTTTTTTTTTTTTTGAATTTGAAGTGCTAATGTTTTACATACGGTGAGCTTAACTTTAGTTTGATATGCGATACGTGAATTTGTGACTTTTGATGTTACAGATATTCTTAATGCAATTTGATTTACGTTTTATAGCTTATTCATGCATATGATTATACCTGCTTGCTCTAATTTAATCATATAATTAAATCATATAATTAAAATATTTTAATGAGAAAAAAAACACATCTCGACAATCATTTTAAATGGCTTAGTCAGACAAACCTACACCCAAATCCGATTATAAAATGACTTTCCAAACAGGTCTAAGTGTCCAGATGTCTGTAGACCGAGTTTGACTATTTCAAATTTTATTGCCAACATTGTTGATAAGCAGTAGGACGAAAGGCTTTGTGTCACGACCCAACCAGAGGGTCGTGACGGGCACCCGGAACTAATCTACCGAGTACCTCTAAGCATACGTCTCATAATCATTTCTGGGTGGACCCCAAAGGTAGCTCTTGGTCGCCATAACCTGTAGGGACATATATCACAACATAACGGTGCATCTCTATATAATCATAAAAAATTATGGCCATCATCACCAGCCGACAAGGCTACCAATATATTATACAATAATATGAACCGGTGGAGCTATAAAACGTCTAACTATACACACACGTCTACGAGCCTCTACATAGAATACACATGATCATAAGGACCAATACCAAATAGGTTGCAGCTCCGAAGTAAGTGGAGTGCTTCCGAGAATCAGCTGATAGAAGACCTACGACTCTGATCCGTCAACTTTATTAGAGTGACGTAAGGTCGGTAACCTCTGATTTATATTATGGGACAATCATTATCACTATATCTCGCCTTGAAGGAACAAGTAACATAAGGTGAGATCAACAACAATGAGTAGAATCAAGGAAATCATGAAATAAACTCCATAATCTCATAATAGCATTAAAATCATAAGCTTTGGAATTTCTAGAATTAGAATCATCATCATCATGTTCATCATAGAAAGCATCTCATCTTTAGTATCATAAGAAGCTTTTAAGAATCATGAACTTCTAACTTTTGGAAGTAAGAAGGTTATGGAAACATATATGAAATCATAACATAGGACTCATGCCTTTTGAACAGAATCATAAGATGAGATCAACATCAACAAATATAATAAAAAAATCTTGAAACCAGCTCAGTAATCTCATAATGACATTAAAACCATAAATTTGGAATATCCAGAAATGGGATCATCATAATCCTCATCATGGTCCTTATAGAAAACATTCGTCTTTAGCATCATAAGGATTTTGAGAATCAGGAACTGCTAGTATTTTAGGAAATAAGGTATTATGGAAGTCGTGTATGCGTTTCATGCCTTCAAAAGAAAGAGGAATAGCCTTAACATACCTTTTGGTCTCCTTAACTACTCAACGTTCATCCTTCCAAGCTCGTAAATCTATATGTAAACCATTCATACTATTGTTAGGCTCATTGTCACATGCTTGTCTTAAGCCTTCAATCTAAAGCCATTTAGAATCTGTCGAAATTCGGGCAATATTGTCACGACCCAACCAGAGGGTCATAACGGGCACCCAGTGCTAACCTACCGAGTACCTCTAAGCATGCGTCTCATAACCATTTCTGGGTGGATCCTAAAGGTAGCTCATTGTTGTCATAACCTGTAGGGACATATATCACAACATAACGGTGCATCTCTATATAATCATCAACAATTATGGCCATCATCACCAGCCGACAAGGCTACTAATATATTATACAATAATATGAACCGGTGGGGCTATAAAACATTTAATTGTACACGCACGTCTACGAGCCTCTACATAGAATGTTGATACCCAATTTTGTCCCACATTTCCTCCGAAATACCTATTTTTCGCTTCCAATATTTTGGCAACTTTAAAAAATAATTATTTGCATTTTTTACTATAATTATTAGCTTTTATTAATACCGGCATTTCATTATCCTGTCATTATCTTTTACTACCGTCACTACTACCATTATTATTATTACTATTATTATTATTATTATTTGTTATTATTATTATTATTATTACCAGTATTATCATAATTTGCGTTTCAGCATTTTTACCACCTTATGCATACGCATCGCATTTATTTCGCACAATTAAATGAGAGCGTTTATTTATCTTCAAAATATTATTGCACGGCTATTACAACGTCATATAATTTTATTACCTGAGCGCTAATAATTGCATATTTTATATTAGGTAATATTTTAGCACACTTAGTATATAATTAATTAAAATGGGTTTTTTTTATTTGAAATTAGAAACCCAAATTGTTTCTTTCATCAGCCAAATTATTAGTCCAAATACGAGCCCAATTCACCACCAATTTTTTTCGGATCAGCCCAAAAACAATTCAACTCAGCCCACACCCATTTTCATCCGCCCAGTCCATTATTTAAACTATACCTAGCCCATATCCACTAACCTACCCGACCCGACCCGACCCTTTTAGGGTTTCCTTCATCTTTTTCCTTCATTCATCGCCGCCCACTCCCCCCCTGTTCTCTCTCTCTCCCTTCTCTCCTTCGTCTCTCTCTTCTCCCCTCATCTCCCCCATCTTCTCTTGTCCCCTCTTTCCTCCCACTTCCCTCTGTCCCCCACTTCGCCCTGTTCCCCACGCTTCTGCCACCTCCACTTCCCTTTGTCCCCCGCTCTTCTCTCTCTCCCGCTCCTCCTTCTCTCTATTTCTTCAACATAAAGCGAAAAAAAAAAACCCGAGAAATAGTGGCGAGTTGAATCGAAAGAGAAAAGGTTTTTCGATTGGCGAAATCCCCTGAAAATGACAAGTTTTCCAGTGGCCAAAATCCCCTAAGCAAGATTAGTGCATCAGCTTTATTTCCGAATATCGAGTCAAAATCCTAAGTCGTTTTTTTGGTTTTCGTTTGTCTTGGTGTCGCTTTGAATCCGAGCATCGCAAGCTCGGATTTGGCAGTCTTCGAGATAGATTGGAAACCCCGCGCCTCACTTTGCTGCACCCGAAGAAGATGTAGGATTAATAGTTGGTGTGCCTAATTCGCATCAAATGATTCAGAAATAAGATTTCAATTCTGTGAGCAAGTTTTGTGAGCAAGTTATGTCGCTTGCACCTAGATATACCTGGTATATGCATAACTTATTGATATGTTTTAAATTTATGTCCTACATGCTTAACCTTATTAATTAATTAGATACTAATCCTTTTCTTTTGTTTTTATGCATGACTATCGCATATGAGTTCGAGAGACTCGTTCTTCTCCCGCATTCGGAGTTGGGCCAAAGCCCAACGTATTATTATTGAGTCATTCCCGTGCCAACCCATATAGCAGCAATAGCACACAGCAATGCAATGAAATTATTGGGCTAAAAGCCCAACAGCAGCAGCAGTCCCTCAAAAGTGGGCTGACCCATTTGATATCATTGGCCCTTTCATTTTATTTTTGTGCACATTAATTTGTATTATGCAACTAACTTTTGTTTTTTTAGTTTAGATAAATCCTGATTAATTAGTAGGTTTAGTTTAGGAATGGGTAGTTAGTTTAAGGAAAAGAACTAAAAAATATTTTGTAAACATCTTTTAAGGTCATCCAAATTATGCATACTTTTAGCCGAATGTAGTTAATAAAACATAATTTTGTTTATACTTCTAAAAGCAAAGTCAATTAGTACCTCATCGTTTAGTTTGTTTCAAGTATTTATTAAAACATTACACAAACCCGCGTTTTCTTCTATTTATATATTTTATGCAAATCTTATTTTAAATAACATTATTATCTAAAGTCTTTGCAACATTTAGAAGTTTATTTTAAATGGCATTTGAAGTTCTTTTTATGCAAATCATTATATTTTCTATAAATCTCATTCTAAATAGCATTTTTATTTAAAGCCTTAGCAACTTTTATAAGCTTTATTTTAAATGACATTTAAAATCTTCTTTTATGCAAATTATTATATTTTCTCTACATCCTATCTTAAGCAACATTCTTATATTTTTTCTTAAAAACCTTAGCAACATTTCTTAGCCCCTTTTCTTAAGATTTCAGGCATCTTATTTAACATTAATTAATTAACCTAAGTTTGGCCGGATAACCGTAGTTAACGGATTCTAAAGGATGCCTAACCCCTTCCCTTTAGGATAATATAGAACCCTTACCTAGAATCACACTGATTAAGCAGACTATTAACAGAGGTTTAGCTAGCTTTACCTTAGTTAATAATTAGGTGCCCTAATTCACCTTAAAATTAATTAGGTGGCGACTCCTTAAAACAAAGCAATTTAGGAATCTCCAATATGTTATACTCTACTTTAACCCGGTTTAAAATGGGGTATAACATAGAATACAAATGATCATAAGGACCAATACCAAATAGACTGCAGCTCCGAAGTAAGTGGAGTGCTCCTGAGAATCCGTTGATATAACGTCTACAGATCTAATCCGTCTCCCTGCCTACCTGCGGGCATGAGTGCAGCGTCCACAAGAAGGGATGTTAGTATTGCGAAACGTGCAACTCGATCCATAAATGTTAGTGCTGTGGAACGTACAGCTCGATCCATAAATATAGTGCTGCGGAACGTGCAGCTCGATCCATATATTTTAATGCCGAGGAACGTACGGCCCGATCCATAAATATAGTATATACATATACATAATGTAAATAGTATGCATAAAAGTTCATATGAAAGCTACAACTTTATCGGAGTGACATAAGGTCGGTAACCTCCGATTTATATTATGGAACAATCATTATCGCTATATCTCACCTTGAAGGAACAAGTAACATAAGGTGAGATCAACAACAATGAGCAGAATGAAGGAAATCATGAAATAAACTCAATAATCTTATAATAGTATTAAAATCATAAGCTTTGGAATTTCTAGAATTAGAATCATCATCATCATGTTCATCATAGAAAACATCTCATCTGTAGTATCATAAGAAGCTTTTAAGAATCATGAACTTTTAACTTTTGGATGTAAAAATGTTACGGCAAAATTTCCGGAATCATAACATAAGAATCATGCCTTTGAAAGAAAGGGACTAGCCTTAACATACCTGGAAGATAATTGCTCGACTTCCAACTTACTTCCTGTCTTGCAATTCACTTAAGATCATTCGTAGCCTCATAATCTACATATGCAACCATTCATACTATTGTTAGGATCATCGTCATACACTCGTCTTAAACCTTATTTAAATCCATTTAGAATTTGCCGAAATTCGGGCAGTATCTCCCCTGTTTATATGCCTAGCCCGAAATCATAATATCAACAACCAATCAACAACAACAATACCAACATCATCAACACCATTATCTATACCAATATATTTTCTAAAACATCCTACACGATATTTTCCAAATTTCTCAACTAACCAACTTGTGATACGACTATTTAATAACTTTATTTCCGTAAAGAAGCCGAAATTAATACCAATAAGGAGAGATTCATACCTTGTCCTTGTTAGAATAGTAATATCTCCAATATCCACCTTGAATCCACGCCGAAATCCACCGCAAAACGATACTATAATCACACTACACGTTGTTCGAACCTCGATTAATACTCCGTAACTTGAAATTACTCAAAATCCTCACTTTTCTATGATATATAGGCTCTCATATGTTTGATGAACTTTCTAGAGCATTTGGGAAATTTTTGTGAAGAAAAAATAGGGTTTTGCTCCTTATATAGTGTGCTAAAGTCTATAGCAGCACGCCCTGCTCTGCCCGTCTAACTTGTAACGTCCACAATTCTATACTCCGACATTGTATCGATACGCGGTTTGTTGCGTTGGAAACTAGACTCGACAAAATTTATTTTAGGCTTTTGATTTACCTCAAAACTCCTCATATACTAAAAGATATTCTTCCTCCAAGTTGGGCCAAAATTGCCCCTCGTATTTTCTTCAAAATTCCAACAAATTTAATTTCTTTGATTCACTTGCCCTTCAATCCTTCCATAGCTTATTATATGAACTTAAACCCTCATAAACATAAGATAAGTGCATCTAATCTCATGTATCCTTGGAGGTAACTCCAATGTCCATACTTAAAACAACCAACACCTACGAATTTCCACGTACAAAACTACGGGGTGTAACAATCATCTCCCTTGTTTATATGCCTAGCCTGAAATCACAATCCAATAACCAACAACAACAATACCAACATCACAAAAACATTATCAACACCAATAGGCTCCATTAAACATCCCACACGATGTTTTCCAAGTTTCTCAACTAACCAACTTGTTATACGACTATTTAATAACTTTATCTCCGTAAATAAACTGAAATTAATATTAATAAGGAGAGATTCATACCTTGTTCTCGCTAGAGCAGCAATATCTTCAATATTTACTTTGAATCCAAGCCAATTCCATCGCAAGACAATACTATAATCGCAACTACACGTTACCCGGGCCTCGATTAATACTCTGTCACTTGATATTACTTAAAATCCTCACTTTTGTGGTGTAGATATGCCCTCATATGCTTGCTGAATTTTCTGGAATATTTTGGGAAATTTTTGTGAAGAAAAAAAGGGGTTTCGCCCCTTATATAGTGTGCTAAAGTCGGTGGCACTGTAGCAGCACTGTAGCACTGTAGCAGCGTGCCCTGCTCTGCCCGCCTAACTTACAACGTCCATAATTCTCTACTCCGACGTTGTATCGACTAGCGGTTTGTTGCATTGGAAACTAGACTTCATGAAATTCAATTTAGGCTTTTGCTTTGCTTCAAAACTGCTCATATATTAAAAGATATTCCTTCCTCAAGTAGGGCCAAAATTACCCCTCATATTTTCTCCAAAAAATCCAACAAACTTAATTTTCTTGGTTCACTTGCCCTCCAATCCTTCCGTAACTTATTATATGAACTTAAACCCGCATAAACATAAGATAAGCGCATCTAATCTCATGTATCCTTGGAGGTAACTCCAATGTCCATACTTAAAACAACCAACACGTACAAATTTCAACGTACAAAACTACGGGTGTAACACTTTGGCCTCAATAATTGACAAGAAATAGACATTGAGCCTAACTCAATTATCTAGCTGTTGAGAGCATTGCTCAAATAGCCGATGTGGGGAACTCAACAGTGATTGTGGACGAAATAATTGCATCACTAGTAAAATCTAGAATTTCTATAGAAACATGGTTCTTTCCTCTTTATGCTTGGAAGAGAAGGTATATATTGCCCAATCCTATGATTAAAGGCTACTTATTTGAAAATAATTGAAATTTACATGCACAAGAAGAGAAAAAAAAAATGCCCCACGTGTGTTGTAAAGTCAGAAAGGAAATGGACAGGTTAAATCAAATTTGGATAGATTAAAATGGATTAGATAGTTGATCGAGAAAACACCACCCAAAAGTGCTCATTGAGCCGGTCCTCAATTTGAGGATTTCCACCCTGAATTACAAGATTATATTTTCCTTGGACAGGTAATATTAGTAGCAATTTTGGTTAGAATTTTCAAATTTAAAATTTCTTGCAATGCCTTAAAGCAACTACAACTACTAGTACGTTTATGGTGTACAAAAGGGAGGAAGCTCTGCCTACCTCTCATTGGCATTGGCCTTTGAGGCAACCTTAGCTGAATACAAGTGTGTCATTCAGCTTAATTTCGACTAAGTAAAATATAATTTACAAGATTGCAAGAAAATTACATGTAAAGATGAAACATGCTTATGGCTATATAGAAAGATTATAGAAATTAATCTCCATTTCTGTTTTTCATATTCATTAGTACAGAGTCTAAGATGATCTTATAAAACAATTGAACTTCTCAAAGTGAAAGAGGTGCTTCCTAACCCGATAAACATGTATACTGTATAACGTCGAGGCCAGTGTCACTAAAAGGAAAGATAATAGGATCAACTTCCAAAAATCCTGAACAAAATGCAGCAGAAGAACCAAGTTAAAACACATATCAAGTATGAAATCACCGGAAAAGTTTTGTGTATAATGGAAGATAAAACTGTATTTAAGTATTTAACACCAGAGAAATAATACTAATACGGTTTCATCATTGTCCGAATAAAATTATAATAAATATGCACAAGAGAAGATTGGATATGTAGTATAAAGGCTTGAAAATGACTATGAACCAAAAGTTGAGAAGTGAAGATAAGTGTGCAATTAGTGGAGCTATTCAATCAATCAACTATGTCTTAAATCTAAACAAGTTGGAGTCTACCATATGAATCCTCCTTATGAATCTTCTGATTCATTCATATTTTTATCCATCACTTGTTGACACATCACAACCTTCAGTTATCAGTGTTTGGGACTGACTTTGTGAAACTCACATATGTGAAGTTGATTTGTGGAGCTTTTATGAAACAAAAAAAGATTAAAAAAAAAACAATAAATACACAGGATCAAATGTTCTTGAAGACACCATAAATTTGCTTAATCTAGTAACAATCATTATTACAAATAGAGGTTTTTCCCACCCACATTCAGTGGGAAATTTGTGCTATAAAACATGATTTTTCCACCTCATTCCCACGGAACTAGCTCACTGGGAAAACGCATGGTGGGAAATAGGTTCCCACTGAAACACCGGAAAACTTCCTACTTGTTACGTGTGAAAACTAGGGCTGGGCGCTCGGTCGGTTCGGTTCGGTTTCACAAATTCGGTTCGGTTTTTCGGTTTTCGGTTTGTAAAAAATGAGAACCGAAGCCGAAGTGAAATAACTTCGGTTCAATTCGGTTTTTGCAAATTCGGTTCGGTTTATTCGGTCGGTTTCTTCAGTTTATATATAGATGACATAGTTAAGCATCAAGCCAATACTTCATCATTCCAGAAAATCCTAATAGAGCTCGGTGTGAGACAGTAGAAGTGTTGACTGCTTAATAATCACTTCATCAGCCAAAATACAAATTAATGCAGTGGCAGAACTTTTCCCCGCATTTCATTTAAGTCCTCTATTACCAGTGTTTCTTGTTTATCAGCCAACATCTTCTCTACAATCCAAGAGATATGGCAGAGGGAATGGAGATTATAAGTAGTTCCTACTTGTCAAATTTTATTGTATCACATTTTCCTACCACTTACCAAGAAGAGTTTTTTATTCACAATTTGCAATTTTAATATTACTAAGATAACACCCATTGTCACAAGAAAATATGCTAATGGGTGTTCTAAGATACATTGCTGAGGAAATTTTTTAAAAATCTACAAGGAATATATAATATATGTTTCAAGAAAAAGTGGCTTGTTAAAATTCAATTTTTCGGTTTAACCGAATTAAATTTTGCATAAACCGAAAACCGAACCGAATTGTTGAAATCTTATAAATTTAAATCGAACCGGACCGAATAAACCGAAAAACTGAAACCGAAATTAACTTCGGTTCTGTTCGGTCGGTTTTTTTTGTTTGAACCATATTATGAGCCTGTTTGGATGGGCTTATGCCTATAAGCTGTTTGCAGCTTATAAGCTAAAAAAAATAAGTTGGGGTAGTCTAACTTATTTTTTTTTTTACTTATATGCTGTTTTCAGCTTATAAGCTGTTTTAGATAAGCTAAGTCAAATGGGCCCAATTATTTTTTTGAGCTTATTTTAAGCACAAAATGACTTTAAGCTGGCCAGTCAAACACTAAAAAAAACTGAAAACAGCTTATAAGCAACTTATAAGCCAATCCAAACGGGCTCTATGCCCAGCCCTAGTGAAAACACTACTATTTAAGTTTTTCCCACTTACATTCAGTGGGAAATAGCCGGTGATTATTTTTCAGTGGGAAAATATTTATTTTTAGTTGTGAATATATTGGAATCATTCAAATTGTTGCAAGAAATAATCCCACATGCATTTTGAAAAGCAGCTCCTGCTTGATCCTAATCAGCATGCTGTGTGTTCACTTGAAGAACTATGATATGAATGCTGTTAGACAAACACACCATAATTTAGCATCTTTTGAGATGATTGACCAAATATCACGAGAAAATCCCTTCTTCTTTCTCCATGATGATTTTGTTTCGTTCGCTTCAGGTACCAATTATGTTTAGCAGTAAACTTTCTTAAAAATGATGAATCTTTACTCTTACTAAACTAAGTGGATACTAACACATCTAATTTTCTTCCTTAAGAACCTTTGATTACACAAGCCTCAGGTCTTTTGACGTTAAAGGCGCTAATAGATTCTATTTTTGATTCTTTCTCTAGCCATGCAAATGCTTCAAGCGGTACATAAGAGTTCACAATTTTCTGTATTTCTCCAAAAGTCAAAGGCTTTGCACTGTTGCACATATACTTTTGTTAAATGTTTATCCACTGTTAGGTTTTAAGATTTGTACAAATCATATAGCTGTTGTGAGTTAACGTACGTGACACTTATGCAGATTGGTCATAGTTATATAGTTAACAAAATAGATATGTGTTAGTAAGATTTAACCAAGGGTCCATGGCTTCAGTAGAATGTAATGATCATCACCTGGGGATCGGATATGATTATGCCCGAGAGATATGTCATCAATTCCAGAACAGATTGTAGTGAGTTTTGAACTCCTCCTACCACACATCGATCGCTTTCAGGGACATGATCCTGTCCAAATCGATAAGCGAAGATGCCATTTGTAATTCTCAATCAAGAAGAACGACAAATCTTCAACTACAGAAGAAATGTTTTATCATCCTCACCTGCATTTGCTGAATGACCGATAAGTCAAACATCCACAATCCCAAACGTGAGGCAGCCACACCAACCATAAGCATAAATGCTGATAGAAATTTCTTATGGACCCATATCGAAGCTGCACATATCAACAGGCAAGTCCACTGCATAGTCAACATAATATAACCAACTTAGAAATCAACAAAATTGATCAGTGATTACTCCGTAATTTTGTTAACCATACAGATTTTGGCTCCTTAAGTTTTTACTACATTTATTACCTGTGACCAGATTGACCAAAGACCTGTTCGCAGTGTCGAAATATGTGATTCCAAGACAGGGTAGAGAAATGTTGCAGCTATCCCTATTGTTGCGCTTACCCCACGCGCAATTCCAATGACATATGCAGGAATTCCCTCCCATTCAAGTGTAGCAGTCATTAATGTTCCAAAGCTGTGGCACAAATTAGACAAAGAAACTGATAAACATACCCTCGGCTTATTAACTATAAGACATTATACTACAAAGTTTAAAGTTCTTTGGGCAGCGTTAAGACCTGCCTTGGGCAAAAAGTCAAAAGCACCGAGATAACTGACTTTATTTTGTGTTTGACTAATCAATTTGAAAAGCACTTTTGAGCAACAATTAGTGTTTGACCTAACTTTTAAAAAGTGCATTTAAGTGTATTTTGTCAAAAGTGTTTGTCAAAAGCGTACTTTTCGAGAGAAACTACTTTTTTAGCTTCTCAAAAACAGCTTCTGCTTCTATTTAAAAACACTATTTCTTCTCCTAAAAGCTTAGCCAACCACCTTAACTTCGAAAAAAAAAACTTTTTCTGGAGGAAAAAAAAAAACAATTTTGGCCTTGGAGAAGTTTAGCCAAACAGGCTATAAGTTTTACCTGAGTACGGAAAAAAAGAGTAAGGCAAGGGCTAGTCCAGGGAGGACTACATCTTGCTGCAAGTACGCTTTCCATCCAGTAAGGCAAGGTAATCTTGAGATGGAGCCAACTATTTTCCTCCAGATATTTTCAGATTGCTCCAATCTAATTCCACCCGAGTGAAGTGACCTCTTCTGTTCACGAGATATAGTGGGGCTTAAATCTAAATGCTCTGGCGAAGATCTTGAGATCCTCCTAAGGCTGCTTTGACTTAGAGCTGGAATCCCGTTGTATACAGATGTAAAAAACCAGTATTCCAAGCACACGGATATAATGTTCCAAAGAGCTAGAGTCATTGCTGAAGCAGTTAGAGAAATAAAACTGATAATGAATCCACTAATGACCGGAGCGAATAACTTGCAGATCAAATCTATTCGTCTTATAATTGAATTCATCTTAGTTAGCAGCCCAGGAGGTTGGCCTTCTGATATTACAACTACCCTGCCAATAAAGTTCAGTTGTAAACGCCTCCAAATAAGTCATGAATGAAAACTTCAAGAGTCAGATAGCTCACCATTCTCTTTCGATCAAGATGGTTCCGGCAAGAGTTGATAGCACAGCAACAGCTCCAGAGGTATTAATTAAACAGACAAGTGAGATAAATGCCATAAGATTGACCAATATCAAGTCTGAACGGATTAAAAGAGCAACTACTGCACCTCCAGCAACAATAAACGAGATATTTTGGCTCAACAGCCAAAGTTGGAGAATCTGCAATAGAGTGCATGTGGGGATTGCATATCTAATCAAAAGTAAGTATTATGCAATCAGTCTTGAAATGTAAAAGATAATTGCTAGAAACTGTTGGCTGTATTGTATCCGTATTCATTTAATCAAATTCTTCATTTTTGCGAAGTAGAATTTGTAACCAAATATAACTTGATTACTCAAGAATGATTCAATCTAATAGATAACTTAACAAAAAAAAAAAAAAATTCAATCAACAGATAAGAATAAGATGGTTTTGTTCCTTTCATCAAAATATACTAGGGTGTCTTTCCAGTGAACATTTATGAATCTTGTGATTTGTTTCACTAAAGCACAATTTACTGACATTACTCTAAAGCATCTCTTTGACCTCGTGATTCATTTATATCGTTTACATATCATGGATGATGTTGTTAAGAAAAGGTTGCTGTTTGTTGTTGTTTGAAGGATAAGTCGCCCTTGGTAGACGACAATTACTATAGCAATTATTGGAAAATAATATGTTCTAGAATGGATCTTTGTCAATCATGTTCATGGGATCTGTTAAGGAAGTACGAGAACGAACCTTAACGTATGTCAACCTATCCACCCACTGTCCAATGAGGGGACCAAACAATGCCGTGGAAGCAGACTCCACTACACCATAAGCAGCCGTTAGGAGTAAAGAATCTGGCCAGACGTGGATCATGTACAAACCAACTGAGAATTCCCACATCCTGCAATTAGGAAAATATTCAGAAAATACTATGTTCCTGTAATTGAATCTAATAACAATGCTCCTACACTTGCATTATTCCTTTCATACTATATTGTACAAATTTGTAACTACTAAAATGTCACGCAACCTCCACCGACTTCATGTTATTCTGCTTTATTACCACTTCCCAGGAAACAAAGCGCTATAATTCCACAACATTGATATCTAATGATCCTTCTAATGATTTCCGCACATGAAATTCATCGAAAGGAATAAGCAGACAAATGGAGAAGCCTAGAGGTTAATTTTCCAATGTGTTCTTCCAGAGAAAGAATTCTGATTCAAATTAAATAATATTTCCATTGATTTTACTCGAAAGGGTCATTGGCATGAAGGTTAACGTGCAAATTTACTCAAATGTGAGGAAATTAAAAGTGTGCCTCAAGTTCACAATTGTAAGATGAAAATTGCCTCTACAGGGTCTCTTTGTTGGGTATCCGGGGTAGTAACTAGTAAATCAGTTCAAGAAATTGTTTTCTAGTGACATCCAATTAAAATTCGGACTTTTATAGAGAATTTAGAGCTTCATAATTCCTAAAATAACTGGAAATATATATTAAAAAAAAAACAAGAAAAAACGAAAACTTAAAATGCCTAGAAATTACAGAAGAAAGGAAGCAAAAAACACTAAATTTGCATAACACTGAATTATTTGAAGACATTTTACAATGAATACTAGCTTTACTGCTCTAGCACACCAAGAAAATTCACAATTCTAAATCTTTGCATTAAAACATGAAAAAGAAAAATAGAAAATAGAGTGCATGAGAGTAACCTGGCACTCCATCTGGATAGGAAATGACCAACATATAGATAGTTGAGAAGAACCTTTGGAAATTGAGGGGTCTCATTTTCTTGGGAAATTAATGGCTCATTCAACATGTTCATGCTGATTTTTTTTTTTTTTTATCTGAATCTTCTCCTCCTCCTCCTATTTGAAACTGAATTATGTGTAGTTTGAACAAAGATAATTTAATTTGGGAACGTCAATACAAAATATGAAGTTTCACTTTATTCTGAAAAAAATTGAAGTTGAGGGTACTGATTAGCTGTGATCAGGTAGCAAGATTTGACACACACTGAATTTTGAGATATAAATGATGCTGACCCTTCACAATTTCATGGATTAATTACTAGAGTAGTTATTGTATTTCAACGAGATGGCAGGAATCAATTACTACAGAACTAACCAATGTTTCAGAGCTTACGTGGTGAAAAACCCATACAACTAGAACCTATGTTACACGGTTTTGGCTATATGTACATGTCAAACATGTCAATAATAATACGGGTGCATCACGCAGAGATAAGGTCGCGTGGATATATGCTCTATGTCTATTTTTAAAATTATTTACGCCACATAATTTATACTTTTTTTATAACCATCTGATTTAGTCCATATTTGTGTATTAATATCTTTTTTATACGCTACTATTATACAAGGTTGGTACATTATGTATACTGCTTCCCCATGTATAATGTTGTATAATATATTATTGCATGTCCAAACAAAGCTTAAGAATTTATGTGATACACTTTCTGTATTAATCTGTCCAAAAAAGAATTATACATTTCTATATTTAGAATTAATTAACTTAAAACTTTCTCTTTCACGCTTAATAAAATAATTTACAAACACAAGTATCTATAACTTGTTTTAGACCACAAGTTTCAAAAGTCTTCCTTTCTTTCTTAAATTTCATGCCTAATCAAACTATATCACATAAATTGGACAGAGGGAATAGCATATAATATTGTATAATAACGTATATTTGGCTATGTGGTGTAAATATTTTCAAAAGCTGTATATTTTTTTTAAAATATTCCTTTTTCCAACCCTAATGAAACATCTCAAATTTGAACCATAAGAGTAGAGAAATCTCTCACCGGAATAGATGATGCTATTCCAACAAATTAGTCAAAGTCTTTGTTTAGAACCCTAGGTCCCGAGTTCGAGTCGCTTTTAAATAAAAAACATTTTGTAGAGATCTAGTAGTTCAGTTGGTTAACTATTTGAACGTTCACATTATTGGTGAGAGTTCGAATCCCCACGTTGTAATCCGATCTCCTCTCCCATTTTCCTTTCTCCTACCCCTATGAAATTAAAAAAAAAAAATAGGAAAAGAAAAAACAGGAAAAAAGAGAATCGTTGTCCACTTTAGCAGTTTAGATTTACCTTTTTTGTCTTCTTGCACAGACAGATCTCAGTTTCATGAGGCTTTCCAACTGCCCTAGATTAGAATAAAAAAACATATACAGACTGAGCATAGCAAACATCCAGAGAACAAACAACAACAACAACAACAACAACAAAAAAAAAAAAGAAAAAAAAAAAAAAAAAAAGAGCAGAGCAAACATGGAGATTAATATTGTCCCCATGTTTGTCCTTGGACTCTAGGTTAAATACAAACTGATCAAGATTTTGACTTCGTACTAACTGTTTATTTTCAGTTTTATCATTTGATATCTGAAATTTATTGTAGTTTAAACTCATACTATGTAAATGCTCCAATCAAAAAATTCTTCATTTTTACAGCTCGAGTTCTAGATTGTTAGTTAAGTAGGTGTTTGGCCATGCGATATAAAATCATGATTTTATATTTTAATTTTAAATCAGCATGTTTTAATGCAATTTGCGCAAAATTTCAACTTCAACTTTACATTATAATTTCAAATCTCAAATTCTCCGGAAAGGTATGATTTCAAATTATTTTAAATATAAAACTTGACTTGTAAGTTTATATTGTGTAAAAAAAAAAAATCATAAACTGGTAGATGTATTTACCAACCATTTATATGAAATAGTAAAGGCTTAAGTCATTCGCCACTACCTAAACTTGTTCGCAGATTTAGCTTAGACACCTCAACTTAGACCCTTTCCAATTGAACACCCAAACCATTCCAAATTTGAAGCACTTGGACACTTTTTTGACAGTAAGTGAAAAAGACAGTAAGTGTAATCTACTCGCGGATGATGTGGCAAAACGACGAATTAAATGTGGACACATGGCATTTGGACTCAAAATAATAATTAAAAAATTAACCGTGGTTTTTTTTATTTTAAAAAAATGTTATTTTTAAACCTATTTAACTCATAAAAAATAGTTAAAAAGAAAAGCACTAGACCCCACCCACCAACCCAAACAATCATCCCTTTTCTTCTTCATCCTCTCTAAACCCCACCGTTTCAAGTTGAAGTGTCTAAGTGGAATCTGCGAACAAGTTTAGGTGGCGCAAATAACTTAAGCCAATAGTAAAATATCTGCAAGTACAGTATATTTATAACAAATTTACTTTTAATAATCATTTACCAACTGTATTTATTTATACAACTCATGTTCAATTTTTTTTTTATTGAAATAAAGTTTGATCAATATGGTGTTGTATTCCTTAGAAAGACTTTCTAATAGTGTATTAATTTTTTTTATGTTCTATGATTTTCTCATATAGTCAGATTGTATAAGAATTGAGAAAGTTTTAATGGTTTTCACAACTCGTGGGTTTTTATGTTTATAAGAAAAAATATAACTTAAGATGTCCAAATTGCATGTCCAAACAAAGCTTCAACTTCAAATCATCATGATTTCATATCGATCATGTGCAAACGACTCCTAAGAATAGATGGATCGGGATCATTGCACCCCAGCCTATTTTTTGTACACACGCAGTGGTGACTTAGTGCCAGTTGCTAGTACATGACCATGCATAAAATAATTACTAGCATATTATTTTGACACAGATTAGTTGATCTGCCTCTTACTGTATTAGCTAAAATCCGTGACAAACGTTGACTATTGCAGAACACTTCTGTCGTTTGCAAGAGTATCCTCTTTTTTTAAGAATATCATTATGCAACCTTTATTTAGGCATAGGAGAGTGTGTGAGTGTTAGTTCTTTATATATGATTTGAGTAATTTGGTTCTGGAATTTCTAATCTCCCAAAACCACAGTAACATTTTCTTCCAAAACAAATACTTCTTCCGTCTTGTGATACTCCTATTTTTTAGTTTGTAAAAACAAAATATATATATATATATTAGCAACTTAAGTTTAAACTTTTTCATTTTATCATTAATGAAATGATTTATAGTTATGAAAATGTCTATGAGTTGTTTTAGATCACAAATTTTAAAAGTATTTATTTCTTTTCTAAACATATATATACCAAGTCAAACAACCTCACATAAATTAGGACGGATGCAGTAGCTAGTTGAATGATGATGATATATTCTAGAGATAGTTTGTGAAAATCTCCAGTCATAAAAATCAAGTACGAGTACGAAAATTTTAATTTTGAAACAGAAAAATAAAGAAAAGATTTGATTTTGTAAGCCTATCATCTAGTGAAATGCAATTGTCCAACTGGTTCAAACTATCGGC
This sequence comes from Lycium barbarum, assembly GCF_019175385.1. Lineage (NCBI taxonomy): Eukaryota > Viridiplantae > Streptophyta > Magnoliopsida > Solanales > Solanaceae > Lycium > Lycium barbarum. Next base: position 112,951,531 of record NC_083344.1, on the reverse strand, counting down.
CATTTTGAAAAATGAAACCTGACTATATTAGTGACAATTAGAAAAATTGAACACCAGGCCACTCGAAGGGTAGCTCGTGCAATTTCACTAATTCTTTCCATCAACGACTGGTGGTTTATAATAATAACTCAAATTTCAAATTCAGAACTTTTCAAATTTATCAGATCGGAGAATGTTCACTTTATAAAATAAAATTTTGTATATATAAATGAAAATCGATCAAAAATATTTAGGTCACACTTTATGAGTTATATCTTTATGATTGTGATTAATTTCTACAAATTTAATTAATTTAAGTGCTAATCCATTCAATTGTCGATGTGTTATGTTAAGTTTGTATTGCTACTTCATATTTGAGGATAATAGAGTTCAAAAATAGTTTAAATATATATCACATATCTCTTATATTAAGGGACCAAAGACACATTTTTTACTTAATTGAATTAAATATGTTAGCCAACTATTTCAAGGATCAAAATCAGAATTTTTGGGACTAAAAGTGCAATTATCCCTTGAACAAATTAACGCGTTGACAGTAATAATGTCATCAGATTTCTCATCCAAACAAATATCCTATAAAATTGACACCCTTGGATGCTATCCTTAACAAGTTTGCTTGAGTCATTCAACGTATATTATTTAGAGTAGGAAATAGGAGAAGTCAATTATTTCTTGAAACCAGAAAACAGTTAAGATCTTTTTGTTTATATCACTAATAAACTTTCAAATCTTGGGATTATTGTAAGTTCCTGGCCCGCTACATCACAATAACAAAACAACACAAAAAAGGAGTTCCTAGCTTCAAATTTATAAGAATGGACGAATAACATCTGATGATCTTTTCCGAACTTTGCATCAAATCCTTTCCTCAAGCTAAAATTTGGCTAAGCATGTGCCAATAGTCGTCTGTATTGCATTTTTCTATTTTAGAATGTAAGAACTAGTACTTAAGAGGGAAAGTTACACAGTTGGCCGGTTGGCCAAAAATTATTACCTTCGCTAGTTAAATATACAAAAAAATATACAATATTGTGTATAAAAAATGTAGTACATTTTATGTATATTATACATTAATATATATTTAATGGCCATTATTTTGATGAGTGGCTATATATATCAGTTTTCCTACTTAAAAAGGATTCACCTGTGGACTAAGTGAACTCAGGATGTAGGGTCAGTAGCCCAAAATGAACGAAAGTATACATTTTTATGTTTGTATATTTTAACTATATAGAAGCATGGGTTTGGACCCATGCTTCGTCATCCGTTCCATTAAAAAAAAGTGTGGGCCTCATACTAAACACTAACTAATATTAAAACAAAAAAGAGAAGAAAAAAAGTGAAACCTACCATCTCCAAACTCACGGGAAAAAAAAAGTGGACCTCATATTAAAAAAATCAAGCAATATTAAAAAAAAATTGGACCCCATATTAAAAAAAAAAGCAATGTAAAAAAAAAAAGACATGCACCCCATATTAAAAAATCACACAATATTCATGTAATTCCCAAAGTATTCCCATTAAGTCAATAATGGTGGATTCATTGTCATGTGTGTATCAATCCATTAGTGGGAGCAAATAAAATTATTGTACAACAACACACTTAAACTACTTATATATTAAAATAAGATGGAATTTAATTACTTTTTCATTTTTTCCTTACTCTAATAAATGTGAAAAGAGATTAATGTCATATAAGAAAAAAATAATATTTAATGGAGATCAAATAATTAATAAGGTAAATTAGTGAAATTATAATTTTAATTGACATTTCCTTAAAAAACCGTGGAAAAGACAACATGACAAGTAAAATGAGTTAAACCAAAAATATTTACCAAAAATTAAAAAATAGTAGTTCTTCATTTAAATAGAAAATCAAATTTCTACTTTGTTTCATTTTAAACATGTAAAATTAATATAATAATTAGAATTAGAATTATCCAAATCAAAATTTGATAAAAAATAATAGGTATTGTTTAGGCCCAATCTATATACATTAACAATAGAATATTTTACACCTTTAAATTAATCAAATTAAAAGTATCAACTGATGCTTAAATATTGCTATTGTTTTATCTCAAAGAGAGGAAAATAGTTTCCTTTTAAATAATTCTTCTCTTTTAAAAAAGTATTAATAAATTTTTGCCAACTTTTTATTCGTAGCAAACACTAATATAATAAAGTTTTGGATACGGAGCACAAACTACAATGTTGTATTAATTGTGTTTTGAACATAATATATATATATATATATATATATATATATATGTATGTATGTATGTATATATATGTATGTATATGTATGTATATAGATGTATTTATGTATATGTATGTATATAGATGTATGTATGTATTACTTCACTACTATTTAGAAGAGCCGGTTTATAAGCAAGATCGTCGACCGTCCTTTGGTCCCACTTTTTCATTTAAGGGCAAAAAAATCCTTTGTGGTCCCACCTACTTTTTTATTTAAGGGCAAAAAAATGACATTTTATACTTTATATTACCAACTCTTCTAAAAAGTAGATAGAAATACTTTATTATATTTCTATTTTTCTATTATATAAAAGCATCGGTTTACCCATGATTCGTCGTCAATCACTCTTAAAAAAACAAAAAAAGGTGGACCCCATACTAAAAATGCCAAGCAATATTAAAAAAAAAAAAAGGAAAAAAAGTTGACCCCACCCTCTCCAAACTCATGAAAAAAGAAAGTGGACCCCACCCTCTCCAAACTCATGAAAAAAAAGTGGACCCCATATTAAAAAAATAAACAATGTCAAAAAAAAAAAAACGTGCACCCCATATATTAAAAAATCAAACAATATTCATATAATTCCCAAAGTATCCTCATCAAGTCAATAATAGTGGATTCATTGCCACATGCGTATTAACCTATTAGTGGGAGCAAATGAAATTATTGCACAGCAAAAAACATAGACCCCATATTATTGTTTTTCTTCAAAAGGTTAAGTAGGCAAATATATTAATCGTATATCTATATATATATATATATATATATATATATATATATATATATATATATATATTATCACTATCCAAACACAACTACATATACATAGATGCACTATAATACAAAGTGTTGGGCCCGTGCGCAGTACGGGCATAGGCCATCTAGTGTATATATAATACGATCGAAAGCATTAGGGTCAATCGAAGTGGACATACTATTTTCAGGTGAAAAGGATAATCAATTAGAGATTTGTATTTCAAGGTTTTGAAGACAAGTAGGTCGTATTCAATCCCGAAAACTCTCCTTTCGAGTAGGTTTTCGTGATTATAAGAGTTAGATTGAAAGAACCAAGCATAAAAAATAAGAAATCAAGCAACATAAATATGTTCACAAGAGTAGTCGATGTGCCCGGATCTATTGTTCTTGAAAGAAAAAGTAAGGGATGTGTTGCAAGTGATGAGATGGATGTGCCATAGGTTACATGATAAGCTATCTATATAGAAACCAAAACAAGACTTTTCAACCCTAATGGCCAGCTGATGTGACCTAACTGTACCCCCACGTGCTTCTCTGTCACATTGCACTGATCGAGATTTGTTGATATGACTCGAGTAGGTGGAAGTGGGCACTAGCTGTGGAGATCCTCCCGGTCTCTCTTAGCTCCCGGTAGCGGAAACTAGCCCGGGTACGGATTTTACCCAATACAGATAGTCCCCCATTTTTCGGTCCCTCCTTGAACATGAGACCGGGAAGTCCTATTTAAACTACCATCGTGGGATTCAAGAGTAGTATCTTTAACTTCATGCATCCTTCCAAAAATTCATTTCTTTAACATGTCTACTTCATTTTCCTCATCACAATACTTGGTCGTCACTCAGGCGGCGAGGTTACCCGTGGAGGCCCCTAACGCCTCTTCTGACCATGAAAACCACAACTCCACCTCTTCCGACGCCTAAGAGATTGATTTGGGTTCTAGCACCGCCAAAATCATCCCCCCACTCCTCAATTGCTCTGCGGATTTTTGTATTAGCCGCCGACTAGAATCTGCTATGACGATTCTCTCCCTGGTTACCAGTTCTTGTCTTGATCAGATACGTCTGGACTGTAATTGGGGGCCCGACGTAGAGATACGCTTGGCTCCCAGGAATGCCAACATTTCGTACCATTCCGTCGGTATGTCTACCGTCTACACATACCCTTTCACAATTAGCTTCACTCTTTTGATCCACCATGTAAACGAAACATTCTATCGTAGCTGCCAACTCTGCATAGGGAAATTGTCCCCTCATATCTGGAGGATCGTACAGTGCATTCAATACTTGGCCAACCGAGCCAATCTCCCCTTTTCCTTTGACCACCTGATCCAACTGTACTCCTCTCGCGCATTCTGGGAAGGAATGGTGCACCTTGCTTCCCGAGGCGTCCGGAGTCTCATCATCAATACCGAGGACGACTATGAACATGGGTGGCACGATAGGTTTGTCATGATACCAACTGACCTTCTGCATAACACATCTTCAGAACCATTCCCGCAGTTGTGGAATCACGCCTGTGAGTATCTTGACCTTCTCTTCTTTTTCATCGAAGATTCCCCTCCCTGACTATGCTTTGCTTTCTTCACAGAGGTCCTCGTGGAGCTAGATCACATGCACGGTCTTTTCAGTTGGGTGATGAGCCTCTTACACTCCTCTATTAGTATTGAGAGAATAAAGAGGAGTATATCTGCTGACCGCTGGCGGGGTAAGAGTCATGTTGAGTTTTCAGAAAAGCTTTCTTCTTCCGTCGTCATTCTCTGCTTATCCCGATAGTCGGTACTGCTTCTCATATATACTTTTCACAGGACTGACTGCTCGAGGATTATCATCACGAAGCCCCCCCCCCCTCTCGAGTAGAAGCCAGAACCAACCTTGCGATGGTTGCGGCCACTGCTAGCCGAATACGAAGGTTTTCCAGGGATGCTGGCGCATATTTTTTTAGAGGAATTAGTTCTCGGATGCGATCTCGCCGCCGATTATTACAGCACTGGAATGAAACTATGTCAGGAGTGGTGAACTTGGAAGAGGATGAAGAAGGCGAATCCGCTGAGAAAGAAGAAGAACCCCCCCCCCCCCCACCCCCCATATTGCTGATAACTCCGGAGGGGTCGTAGACGATGCAGGCGCCGGTCTTTCCTCGCCGCCTCCTCTAGCGAGATGAATCCGATTTGGAAACTCCTCTCTCCTACCTGGCGGGACTGCTCCTCCAAGGATGTTACTTAATTAAGTTTGTCACTATGTTCCTTCAAAATTCCTCATTCTTCGGCTTGTTTTTCCTCGCAGGGTCATGCTTCTGTCACTTCTATGCTTAAGATGGTCAAGATCTCGCCTTTTCCATCCAGAGAGGTGAGGAGGCTACAATCCAAGAACTCCCGCCTAAAGGCTGATTTGTCCGAGCTAATGACCCGTGGGTCTTTTCTGGACTCCAAATACAGAGAAGCTAAGGAGGCTTTATCTGCCCAAGAAGGAGCCTTTTGGAACTTGATAGTTGCCCACCAGGAACTTTAGGAAAGGGCGGCTCTGATAATTTGGTATTTTATCAAATTATTTCTTCTTTAATCTTAAATTGTTGTTATGTTTTAATTGAGAAAATAGTGCATTTTTTTTTTTTTACTTCAATTTTATAGGTTTATATGATTGAGAAGTGATCATGAAGAAATCAAGTGAAAAATAAGTCAAAAAAGGCAAAGTGAAGAAAATGACAAAAATGGCTAAAACTGCAAAAACGGAACAGATTTCCAAATCTGAAAATATGGGGCTATTTCGGTCATATTTTGATGTGGAAATATTGGGGAGTTATAAAAGCAACACTTGAGAGAAAATATTGTCATCTTTGGCACAAAAACACAAGTCTTGGAGGCTAGGGTTTTGCTCCACACTTTGGGGTTGAAGATTTGAAGAATTGGGTTGAGAATTTTCTTAAACTTTTCTCCATTTCTTTAATTCCTTGCGTTGTAATGAATATCTAAGTATGTAGTATTTATTTTCTTCACTTAAATCTTGCTTATGGAAATATTCTATGATTAAAGTGTTGGATGAAACTCTTGTTTTGCTTATGTATTGAATGATTTTTATTGCTAATGAAGTGAGTTAGAGCCTGTTTGGATGAGCTTAAATTAAGTAGGTTATAAGCTGAAAACAACTTATAAGCCCCCAAAAAAAAAAAATGGGGTAAGCTAACTTATTTTTTTTGGCTTATAAGCTGTTTACTTATAAGCTGCTTTAGATAAGCTAAGCCAAACGGGCTCAATTATTTTTTTGAGCTTATTTTATGCACAAAATGGATTTAAGCTGGCCAGCCAAACACTCAAAAAAGCTGAAAACAGCTTATAAGCAACTTATAAGCCAATCCAAACGGGCTCTTAATATTGTTTTACTTAATCTTGTTCTTTAATGTTTCTTAAGGGATTAGCTAACTCTAAGACCCGCCCATTTACTTTGATTTGAGCTCGAGAGAGGAAGATTGAGGTTGGAAAAGAATAATTAACAAGAATTTGGGGCTTTAAAACCCATCTAATAACTTGAGCTAGAGATAGGAAAGTTACTTGAGATTATATTGATTGTGCTTAATGTCACACTCTAAGGCTTGAGAAAGCTTAGAGTGAAATTCATTGATTTGGTCGAGAGACTTTTGATGAGATTTTAGAGATCATTATCTAATTAACATAAACTCACTCTTAGTTGTAAAATCATGGAATACATTGGATCGTTACTTGAGCGTAATTTCCGTTGTATCCATACTTGTGACCATTGATCATTTTACTTGCTTTCTAGATTATTTTATCTTTTCGCATTAGTTATAATTTTCTCAAAATCAAAATATTATCAAGTGTTTGGCTTAGCGTAGAAAGTGATAATTCCTTACTTGTTTAAATCGCCTAGATATTGTTCCCTGTGGGATCGAGCCCGACTCATAGTTGGGTAAATTATATTGCATATGACCGTGTACACTTTCTCTTTGAGGAGTGGATTTGGACGTTATCAATTTTGGTGTCGTTGCCGGGGAATAATTTGGTGTATTTGGGTTAGTTTGGGATTTAAGCTTACTTGATTTGATCCAAACTTGTGAATATATGTGTAGTTATTTTATTTGTCTTTATTTATTTTCTTAGTTTTTATAAATGACATCATATAATGAAAATTGGTCGGATGATAGTTGTTCATACTTTGATGACCATTGTCCTTATTGTGGAGGACTACACTCATGGCAAAATTGTTTAAATTCTCCCGGAGGCAGATTGTGCGCACAATCCCAAACCTATGAGTGGAGTATTTTTGATCGGTGTGGTGGTCAAAATGGTCATTGGAATAATTGTGCTTATTTGTCCTTCCATTCCCCGAACCCCCACTATGACGATTCTACTTTTGATTTTGATGATAATGGGGATATGGAAGTGGAAGAAGTCTTAAATGCTCAAAATGAGAGGATAATGCTCATGTTGGAGATCATTCTTGAAAAAGAGGAAAAGTTGAACTTAGCACTCGAGGACTTGAGGCAACCACTTAATGACTTAAGGCAAACAATTAATTGTGATGACAAAACTATTCACACCTTGGAGGATCAAATGAAATTATTGGTTGAGGCTCATAACGCTCACCAACTTGAGGGTGTTGAAAGTAGACAAGAAAGTGTCCAAAACATGAATTTCTCCATGGGTGGATTTTTACAAGCTTTGAGCGGCTCTCACCATGATGAAGAACTTGAAAAAGTGGAAATTGTGAGTCAAGATTGGCTTATGAATCAAGCTCAACAATTTGGAATCTATGGGGATCACCGTGAAGGCATTTCATGGATGATGAAAGAATTTCTTAAATTGCATGTTGAGCGAAGTCAAGAAATGACGCTATTTGAAATTTCTATCCGGGAATTGGAGGCCGAATTAAATGCGAAAATTGAGGCATGTGCCGCTCAATATCAAAGGGACATGGATAGTAGTTTTGAGTTGGTTTCCAATGAAGAAGAGTTAAAGATTGATTTTCAAGAGCTAATGGTGAATTGCCAACCGACCAAACCAAAAATAATGCAAGATGCCGAGATTGAAAAAATGATACTAGAGTTGAATGAAAAAGTTCATAAAATAACTTTTGAAGACCCTAGTGCATTTTTTGGTGAGGATGTCAAAATTCATGCAAGTTTGAAAGTTGAGCGCATTGTACCGCATTCTAATCATTTTTCAACATTGTGCTTGATGGGAGATATGGAAATTGAACCACCCGAGCCTATGGAGGAATTTGGGTGATGAAGAAGAAAGTGTTTTCATTTTGAAGTTTCCTATGCCGAGAAAAACAAAATGACATCCCTCACTTAAAGGCCAAAAAGTGCAAGATGCGACACCCGAGAGTTGTCTCTTTAAAAACCTTACCAGTAAAACCCATTTGGGACAAAACCTAGGCCAAGGAAAAGAGTGCAACACGTGTCTTCGGTCCTCCTTCCGGCAGTTAGGAGGGAGAGGAAGTAGGTAGTTCTTCTTGGAGTGATTCATGTCGTAGAGAGAAAGCAAGTTAGGGTAGAATAAGTAATTTGAGTATATTGGACCCCGATCTCCACGGGTATCAGGGCCTCAGCCCCGTATACCAGAAAGAATGGGGTTTTGCCCATGCTTGTTTTAGGAGTACTTCTATATGCGCACAACACCCCAGGTAATTCTTCCGGCCATCTCCCCTTAGCGTCTTCTAGCTTTTTCATGATATTCTAAATCAGGATCTTGTTGGTTGTATCAACCTTCCCGCTTGCACACGGATGGGATGGAGAAGACGTTATTCGTTTGATTTCAACCCTTCCAGGAATTCAGTGATCTTTGCCCCCATAAATTGAGGACTGTTGTCACAAGCTATTTCTTTCGGCACCCCAAACTTGCATATGATGTGATCCTAGATGAAATCGATCACTTCTTTCTCCCTGATTTTTGCGAAAGCCTTTGCCTCTACCCACTTCGTGAAATAATCTGTCAGCACCAGCAAGAACCTTACATTTCCCACGACCCCGGTAATGGCCTGCAATGTCGCCGCTAACGAATGAAACAGTTCAGCGGGTAGATGAATCATTGGAGAGTGCTGCTAGCATTTGTCACATTTTTTTACGATGTCTTTAGTATCTCCGTCCGTCGGAGACTAATAATATTCAGCCCTTATTATTTTTCTCACCAACGACTCGTAACCAACATGCTTCCCGTAACTGCCTTCATGTACTTCTCTCATAAAGTAATCTACTTCTACAAGCCCCAAATATTTGGCAGGGGCCCCAGGTATGACCGGCGGTATAGTTGCCCTTCATGTATGCAATACTGTGTTGCCTTGACTCTCATAGCTCTTGTCGCTTTGGCGTCTTCCGGGAGAGTTCCATTCTGCAGATAATTTATTATTTCGCTCCGCCAGTCCTATGTCAGGTCAATGGCTTTACCTCATGTACGACGGGACTTAGGCAGAGTGTAAGAGATGAACCATAAATTTCGATTCTGCTTCTGTTATGCCAGCTGAAGAACCGAGGTTTGCCAAGGCATGGGCTTCAGTGTTCATCTCTCGAGGGATTTAGGTGACTTTCCACCACTAGAAGCGTGACATCAACACTTTGACTTTACCTACTCTCACATTCGATCATCTTTGGCCTCATACTTTCCAGGGATTTGGTTCACGATTAGTTGAGAATCATTTTTTAGCTCTATTATATCAGTTCCGAGTCCTAAGACTAGTTCCAACCCTGCAATTGTGGCCTCATACTCCGAAAGCGGCCTCCGATTCCCGAACTGTTTCCTTCTGAGCACGAGCCATCAAACCCGGACTATAATCTACAATGAAAGCCTGAAGAACCTAGGGCTTGCGATTTGTCAGCAATCGAGGGCCGATAGGTGATATCATAGCCGCATATCTCGATCGACCAACTCGCAAGCCTGCCCGAAAGCTCGGGCTTGTGTAAGACATTTCTTAAAGAAAATGTCGTTACCACGTAGATGGAAAGGCATTGAAAATAAGGTTTCAGCTTTCGGGCCATGACTACCGGAGTCAGGGCCAGCTTTTCAAGATGCGGGTAACGAGCTTCGGCCTCAGTCAAAGCCTTGCTAATATAATAGACAGGAGATTGCGTACCTTTCACTTCACGGACCAGCCCGACACTTATCACAGTTTCAAAGACAGCTAGGTAGACTAGTACGGGCTCACCTTCTTCTGGGCTCACGAGTAATGATGGGTGCGACAAGTACCTTTTCAAATCTCTCAATGCCTGCTGATATTCTGGGGTCTATTTGAAATCTTTCTTCTTTTTTAATACACCAAAAAGCTACTGGCAGCGCTCAGACGACGGAGATATGAACCTCCCCATCGCTGCTACTTGTCCAATTAGTTATTACACCTCTCAGGCATTAGTGAGCGTGTCCGTAATTTATTCAATTATTCGGATGCGATTTTTATTAGCTTATATACCCCTGCCGGACACTATGAATCCCAAGAATTTGTCGGAGTTTACCCCAAAAGCGCACTTCTCCAGGTTCAGCATCAGATTATATTTGCGGAGGATATCAAATTATTCCTGCAAATGTTTTAAATGTTCCTCTATTGCCAGGTATTTAAAAACTATGTCATCCAAATAAACTTCCACATTTGACCCAGCTGGTGTTAAAATATCCGACAGGTTAATTGATGAAACGTGGTCCCTGCGTTTTTCAAGCCCAAGGGAATGACGGTATAGCAATAGGTACCGTGCTCCGTGATGAACTAAGTCTTTTCTTGGTTTGCCGAGTCCATCTGGATCTGGTCGTACCTTGAGAAAACGTCCAAAAAACTGAGCAATTCGTACCCGGCCACCAAGTCGATAATTCTGTCGAGACGGGGCATACGGTACAAGCTACTCGCGCATGCTTTATTAAAATCTTTTAAATTTAAGTACATTTGAAAACCACTAGGATGAACTGGTTACGTTCCGCTGATACTGGGCACTTTTTTTGCTTAATAAGCTGACTGTCCGGATGCATGATTAATTTGTGGATGGCCAGCTCTGCTAGGACACCTACAGTATCCACCCCCGACCAAGTGAAGCTACTCGAACTATCTATTAAAAAAGTCAATTATCTTTCCTCAGGACTCGAGGTTTTGGCCCGAGCCCAGGTATACTTGCTCCTTAGGAGTATTTAACCGGCAAGCAATCAATTTAAGCTCTTCCACTGTGGTTCTCCCTGCATCCTTTTCTTCTGGTGCAACGAAGCCTCTTGGTATTCTGTCTAATGCAACTTTCGGGGGCAAGGTTTTTACTAGTGGTTCGCTGAGCCCGATCGGGGAATGAACTCCGGGGTCAGGGTTCTGTAATTGCTAGCTGCCATTATCTCTCGATTCTTCTTCGATGGCTACCAGGGCTGTTACACTTCTCACTTTCATAGCATGAACACGCCGCGTATTTCACCGTATTAATGGAGTATCGGAGATATCCCGTGAAGTTTTCAAAGATACAAATCATGGGAAGTACGTAGCAATGAAATAAATGATGAATTACGATCTCATAAGTCATAACCGGGAAGGAAACCTTGAAACCAAAGGACATGACCATTATCAAGTATAATTAAGGATAAACATCATGTATAGAGAGTTTCGGAAGATTCTAGGACCAAGCAAATCGAAGAAAATAAGTTTGTCAAAAATTTAGAAAATTCGGCAGAATTTTGGACAGAAATTCTATGTCAACTTTAGAGAAGCATACCTCCTAGTATATCAGGAGTTTTTGAAGTGAAACAAAAACCTAAATTGAAGTTCAGGAAGTCTAGTTTCCAACGCAACAAACCGTTCGTCAAAACGACATCGGAGTAGGGAGTTATGGGCATTTCAAGATAAGCCTCCAAGCTGCCAACTGGCTCCCCACGGGCCCCACTTGGAAAGTCGGTGGAACTGAGTCTTAAGGGGAGATGCTGCCCGAATTTTGGCAGATTCTAAAGGGGTTTAATGTGAAGACTTAAGATAAGCATATGACGATAAGCCTAACAGTAGTATGAATTATTTTGAATGTAGATTTACGAGCTTGGAAGGATAAGCATTAAGTAGTAGGATACCAAAAAGGTATGTTAAGGTTATTCCTTCTTTCATTTTAGCATGATCTATGACAAGTGCGAAACGTAATGATATCCACTCCTAGATGTAGGAGTTCACGTTCTTATGTTGGTATTGGTGTTGTTCATATCCTGAGTTCCTTGACTTCTTAAGTCCCGAAGGAGCATCCATAAGTTGTACATTTTCATAATGATGTCTAAATCCCGAAGGGGACATTCATAAGGCTTCTTTATTCATATGCATTTCATATTTGAGTTTTAAGTCTCGAATGAGACAAATGGAAAAGGGAAGAAGTTCCCATTTTGAGCTAAAGGTTGCTCTGAAGGGAGTCTTTTGATGTTTTACAAAGATTATCATGCATTTTCATACTTATATATATGTACGACATGATTTTATGGGGAATGGGAAGGGTTATGGCCTTATATACGCGAACCACCTGATCATCTGGTATACGATGATTATGATGCCCGAAGGGGCTGGCCGATTGGGCCATTATGCTATTATGCCCGAAGGGGCTGCGAGCAGGGCGAAGGTATGCAATATGTGTATATTCATATGATGTTGTAAAAATTCATATGCACATACATGATTATCAGTGTTGGTTACAGGTACAGATTGCGTCTGTTACTTTTTTTATCATTCGAGTCGAGATATATTGTTTCAGTTCTGCCTTACATACTCTGTACATTATTCATACTGATGTCCCTTTTCCTGGGGGCGCTGGGTTTCATGCCACACAAGTACAGACAGTTGAGTAGAAGACACTTGCCATAGGATGTTCCCAGGCTACCAGGTGGATTGGTGAACTCCATTTCTATTTGGAGTGTTGCCGAGTTAGAGTACTTATGTATGTCCTCGAGTCAGATGCATTACGGGTATGTTGGGGCCCTGTCTCAACTTATGTTAGGGTAACTTGGTCCTTGATAGAGGCTTTTGCAGACAGTATCCTGTGGATAGTGCGTCGAGATGTCGATAGTTGTGTAAGGCGGCCATATATGTCGATGTGTTCATATACATTGATTTAAAGATTTTATTGTGACTAAAGGTTTTCTTTGACCTAACGATAAGGGAGAAGTCCCTGACATGATGAAAGAGTTCTATTAAAAAAAGTTTTCATGTTTTACTTGACGGATGCGTCATTTCATAATTTAAAGGTCCACAAAAAGTTGTGGCTTATGAATAGAATGGTAGTATGGCACTCAGCTGAGTAGGGTCTTGGGTGTCAGTCGTGGCCCTCCGGTTTGGGTCATGACAAGGGCTATGTCCCCTTGGCTAAGCTCTGGATCTCCTTAGACCTCTGCAATCCCCGTGGGAAATTTCATGGCTTAATGGTAAGTCAAAGGGACCGCCTTCATGGCATGCAACCCGGGTCTGCCTAGGACCAAATTGTAGGGCATTTCTCCTTCGAGGACGTCGAATAGAGATTTCAAGGGGATCCCTTCCACATAACTGACCATTTTGATCTGCCCTCGGATGATAAGTTTAATCCGGTTCGAATTTTTATTACCCGGATCACCAGCTCCGCCACCTACATCTCTTTGAGCACTCGAAGCTGTACTATTTTTACGAAGCTACCTGGACCGATAAGCACACGGGCGTTTAACGTTATAATTCAAGATTTGTAAAGATATTACCAGTGCGCCGACGACTTTTTCCTCTGCTTTATCGAATGTGATGAAGTCTTCCGAGTGATCTCTCCCACCCGAAAGGGTGGGGGAGGGATCCCATCGCTGCAAATCCTAGGATATCGCTCCTACTACCTCTCCTTCGAAGATCGCGTTGATCCTCCCCTAGGGGCGCTGGCTTGATGCGTGAAGTCCTTTCCCTTTTTTCCTAATCACGCTTGTTATGGTTGTCAAAGAACCCCTTCAGATGCCCCCCAGGCCAGAGCAAGTCTGCGACCTCATAAAGGAGATGCTTGCAATCCTATGTTGAATGCCCCGAAATAGCGTGATACTCACACCACAAATCCACATTCATCGTCGGTTGGGGTTAGATCTTATAACCGTCGGGAATCTGGCCTCTGCCATATCTTTCATTGCCATGACCAATTCTCCGACTTCCACGTTGAAGTTATAGGATGCCACGCTCAGCGGCGGGCTTCCTATAACGCGGTGTCTCTTTGTCTCTCCTGGGCTGGCCCTAATCATACTGTGGCCGATTGTTTCGCGCCTCATTTCTCGAAGAGAGGCGAGCTGCATACTACTCATACCAATCTCTCGGGCCCCGCTGTTTGAATGGGATGGTGGCTTTGGCTTGTCTTGAGGCCTTCCTCTTATTTTGATCTGGGCTTCTGTTCTGAGATCATCCTCAATCCTCACCTTAGCGTGTACCGGTTGTTTACTTTACTCCAGGATTTGGCGGGGAATTCCCTCAAACTTTCCTTCAATTTCTTCGATGCATTTGACCTGCAAATGTTTAAACCATCTGTGAATGCCGCGGCTGTCCAGTCCTCCGAAATGGTAGGTAAGGTCATCCTTTCCCGTTGGAACCTCTCCACGAAATTGCAGAGCGACTCATCCTTCCTCTGCTTAATAGTAAAGACGTCATCTTTATGTGTTTCAACTTTTCGCGGCCCCGCATGAGCTTTCACAAAGGCATCTGTAAGAGAAGCAAAAGAGTCAATAGAATTTTCAGGTAAAAGAGTATACCAGGAAAGTGCTCCTTTTATGAGCGTTTGATTAAATTTTTTCAGCATGATTGATTCGATCTCGTGCTGTTTGCGATCATGCCTACTGATTACTGCTTCGAAGTATATTATGTGTTCTTCTGGATCTGTGGTTCCGTCGTATTTGGGTATTTTCGGCATTTTAAACTTTCTAAGGATGGTTGCGGGGGTCGCGCTTGATTTGTAAAGTATTTTTCCATACTTCCTCACTCCCGCTCCCTTTAGGATAATGGAAGCCCCCGGTATTTGGCTCATTAGCTTGGAAAGCTTGACCAGGTCAACGTTTTGCTCGGCCAACCCGTCCCCTTTTGCTCCACGTCTTCCGCATAGGTCTCTGGTGTTTTGACGGTCTTTGGGTCGTTCAAAGGGCATTCCGCCTGTGCTATGCCAAACAAAGAGTTTAAGAGTTTCTCCATACGCTCCATCTTTGCACCTCTTCCTCGTACATCCCTTCTACCATAAGATGAAGATGTCTTTTCTTTTTGCTGGAGTAATGCCCTCTAGGGAGTATCTCCCTCCTTTCCACTGAGTGGTCGAGATGGCCCTCCTCGATAGAAGCTTTGTTGCGATATTTTTCCAAGTGTGGTGTCATTTCCTCTCTTTCTTCCCGCTCTCTTACTGCCGAGTCATGTTCCCCTGTTTGGTAGCCCCGTGGATCCTTCCTTTCGTCAGGAATACTGCTTCTTGACGAGCCATTTCCTGACTCAGGCATGACTGAGTGTAACGTTGTCGCTAAAAACTTCAGAATGAGCGTGCGTTTCACCGAGAGTCTCTGTTGTAAATCAGGACGACTCCACAACTGTTTTGTCCCCACAGACAAGCCAAACTGTTTTTCTGTGAAAACGGATAATCAGTTAGAGATTTGTATTTCAAGGGTTTGAAGACAAGTGGGTCGTATCCAATCCTGGAAACTCTCCTTTCGAGTAGGTTTTTGTGATTACAAGAGTTAGGTTGAAAAAACCAAGCATTAAAAATAAGAAATCAAGCAAGATAAATATGTTCACAAGAGTAATCGATGTGCCCGGCTCTATTGTCCTTGAGAGAAAAAGTAAGGGATATGTTACAAGAGATGAGATGATGTGCCTTAGCTTACATGATAAGCTATCTATATAGAAACCAAAACAAGACTTTTCAATCCTAACAGCCGGTTGATGTTCCCTAACTGTACCCCCACGTGCTTCTTTGCCACAGCGCACTGATCGAGATTTGTTGATATGACCCAAGTAGGTGGAAGTGGGTGCTAGCTGTGGAGATCCTCCCGGTCTCTCCGAGCTCCCGGATACGGATTTTATCCAATACACATACGATATTCTTGATCCATTAAATACCTTACTTATAGTGGATCACAGAGAGTTTATCTATTAATCCCCGGATCGTTGGCAATTGAAACACAAAAAGGTTCCATTGTAAAAATTTTGCCTTAGCAAATCTTATATCGGAATGAAATTTCAAGATTCAACTCTCAAGGCTCCTTTTAAGTTAAAACAAAAGAAGGCAAAATCGTGAGACTCAAAAGCCTTGAATTAAATGGTCTAAAAGGGCCAGATCAAAACGAACAATAACTTAGAAATTGGGCATGAACCCTTTTAAAACCAGAATATAAAAACTAAGCAGTTCATGGTAACCTATCCCCTGACACTCAACGTAGAGTCGTGATAGTGGAAGAACTATAGACCAAGAAAGATAAAACGTATTGCTTTCCTAGTTGGTGAAGACATATTACCACCAGTTGAAGCTAGAGAAATATTTTTCACCTTTTAGGTATCTCTGCTTTAGATATATACTCAATCACTATATATGTAGTACTCCCTCTGTCTCAATTTACGTGACACTTTTTACTTTTCGAGAGTCAATTTAACTAAACTTTAAAGCTAGATTGGATTAGATTAACTCAATATTTTAACATTAAAATTTATTTAATCGAAAAATACATGAAAAGTACTATAAGTTGCAACTTTTCCCATCTCATTTTGGAGAAAAAATATATCTTAAAATGTTGGTAAAAATTTTATGCAGTTTAAATTTCAGAAAGCGAAAAGTGTCACATAAATTAGGACAAATGGAGTATAATATTGTCAGTTCTTCCATCAAACCAATGTTTATATAGTGTGGTTAAATATATCCAAAAAAAAATTAAAGAGATAATAGTCAAAAACATACCTCAAGTATCACTTTGTTTATGAGTTTCCTACTTAAACTATCAGGTGTTTGCGTTTCCTACCTAAACTATCATTAAATATTTCCTAAACTATCATTAAATATTTATCAAAACACACCTCGACTAGTGTATGATGATGCATTGTATACATTTGCCTCTTCTTCTTCATCTTCATTTTTTTTTTGTTTAAAAATAGGCAATGGCACTTCATGTGGATAATTAAAGGAATTAATTGGATTTTTTTTTTCTAGAGATAATGGTCACTTTTTTGCAGTTTCCAGCACCATGAGATACTAGTCGAGGTGTATTTTGATAAATAGTTGGTGATAATTCATGTAGGAAACGCAAACACTCGATAGTTCATGGTGTGTTTTGATAAATAGTTGATGATAGTTTAGGTAGGAAACGCAAACGCCTTATGTTCAGGTAAGAAACTCACAAAAAAATTATACTTGAAGTGTGTTTTTGACTATTATCTCAAGTTTAAATATATAAATTCAACCACTATATATTTTCTTGTAATTTCAAAATCTTTAATTTGGATTTAGGGAATGCGAAAGGATCTGAATCCAATCTCACTATGAAATTCAAATTTACATAAGAGAAAAAGGGAATTAAATGTGTAAAGGTAAATGGAGTTCTATATTATGCTTTCATTTTCAATCTTTCTAAGGCAAGATAGGGCGACACCAAAAATCCGTTCGTATATGGACTATTATGGAGTGGAGGACAATGTCTCACATTCTTTTGTTTACTCTTTCAGTTGCTCGTTCCCGAATTTAAGTTTCCAATGCTTGCTCAAGAGATAATTACCTCATATCTATACTAGTGAGAGATAGCAAATATATATTCTGTGAAATTAATCAACGCACAAATTGAATTTATCACAATTCAATTTGATTAAGAGTAAACACAATACAATACATGGACATTGAGTTAATAGTGATCGTTCGACTTAGATTTATGTGAAGCTGAAACCAATTTTAAGCAATATTAAAGCTTCTTTTCCCTTTTCTTTTGTCCTATTGGGTGGGAAGTTATAATTTCACAAAGCACTGGATGCTGGCTTCAAGCAATTAGTTTTTGTGGTTTGTATTGTGTCATCCGCTTATTACGAAATAAACTTACTTTTATTTCTACTTTTTCCATTATATATATTATAATAATCATATATATATATATATATATATATATATTGGCGTGCCATCAATGTGGTCGGCCGGTGCAGATTCTCTAGCTGAATTCCAACAAGTTTCTGATTATAATATAATCCTAATTCTTAAATTTATATAGTTCCCACTTCTTTAATTTGTATATTATTTACAAACTAACATTGATGGATTAATATATTCATTTCGAAAAGCAAGCATTAACTTTCTTGAAAAAAAGCTGTTTGATTCTAATTATCACCACTCGATCACTCCAATGCTTATCTTTTCTGTTGACATATATTAATATTACAACTTCCATTACCACTGACAGAAGTTCTCTTGAAAATAATACATGATCATTAAAAGCTTAGAATTTCTATCTCATGCAAGGAGAAAAATATAAATGTCAGTATCTATAAGCTTTTTTTGCTTTTGTTAAAATAAGAAAAATGAACAAATTGATCACTTACCTGTCATGATGGGAAGAGAGCTGGCTGCAAATGCTTTGGCTCAGCCATCGTGCATATTATTATAAGGTTGAGTGGTCATGATGGGGAAGATGGGCACATGAAGAGCTAACTCACTTAACACATGACTCAACATATAATACTAGTATTAGTATCCTAACATATATCCATTTTTGTGGAGCATATAGTACATACTACTCTGCTTCGTTCCAATTTACATGACAAGTTTGATTGGCACGGATATAAATGAAGATTTTTTAATTTGCGATCTAAATAGATCTTTTTTATACTATTTGTGTGACTATACACATTTTTAAAACTTGCGGCCTAAACAAGCCATAACATTTGTGTAATCATAAAAGTGTCTCATTATCAGTAACATAAGAATTATAAAGTTTAATTATTTTTAAAATTTATAAGTGTCTCTCTTTTTTTTTTTTTCTTTTTTTGGAAGGAACTAAAAAAAGTGTGTCAAAAAGGAGGGAGTAACTATACAATGTAGAGCTCGATCAGTTCCAAAAACTAATTAGTGGCTATGGTAGGTGAACCCTATTGAACTTCTAGAACCGAAGAACAGATAGAGGCAGATTTAGGATGATATTGTGGGTTGAATTGAATTTATTGCTTTCAACTCAAAATATGTATACACAAAAGCAGATGCCCCATAAATGATGAGTGTGATATGCATGTGAAAAGTTACTAACATGTCGAAATAATAAATTATGAACCTATAATGTAATGTTGTGGGTGGTAAGAGTATGTTAAAGGTTCGAACTAATCAAATTTAAATTTTGGCGCTCCTGCATATACATATGCTAAAACTTTTAAAATATATACATATAATATGATAGAACTCATCTTGAATTCACTAACTTTGGATCCTCTATTTGACTCTACTAAGATACTAATAATGCATGAGTTAGTAAAGCACGTACCCTGCTTCTCCATCTTGCTCAACACTCACCCTCTCATGATGCCACAATTTCAAAGGCAGCACTTTGTTCTAGAGGCTTTATATATTGGAAAGTTCGAAAGCTTTTAAATCAAGCAAAGGAAATTTGTTTTGATACTTCAGGTGTAGTTGTGCTCTCACTTGCATCATATTTATAACAAAAGAAGAAAGTTGTGGACTGATATATGTCTGAAAGTTGTTGTTTGGTATTAGGTGTAAAGGAAGAACGAAGAAGATTAGTTGAAAGTGGGACCTCTAAAAATTGTAATGCAAGAAATTAAGTTGTCGGTGTAAACATTGTATATTGGACCACTCAACGGTAGGATAACGCAGTATGGTGCGTCGCACTTCACATTTATTCTTCTATAATGACATTAGGTCATCTATCTAATTAAGTGCAGATCCAATAATAGCTTTTAATTTGAACCTTATACATGTATTAAACAGGATCTTGTCAACAAAATTGGGGCAGCCAAACTTCAGAGAGAGACCCATTTTTTTTTTTTTTAAAGAGAAAGATCATTATACATATTTTTATTTAAAATCTATTTTTCTATTTTTTTTAAGATGCAAAGTCGTTAATGATTGTTTTATAGTCGTCAAGAACAATGCAAAGTTGTTAACAATTTTTTCAAATCAATTTATTTGAAAATAAATTCAATTGAAAATATAGCTAATCAATCACGCAAATAAAAAAAAATCTTTTCTTTTTTTCTTTTATAAATGTTGTGCACTTCCTCTGTCTAAATTTATGTGACACAATTTGGATTTCAACAGTCCAATTTTTTTATTTTTATCGTGAATTCAGACATACAATCTTTAAGTTTTTTGAAAAACAATTTACATATTTAGAAACTACATAAAAGTATCAATTCTAATGTTAACAAGCCCCATGGAGGCCAGGTGTGACCGAACCAGTTTGTCCGGTCACGTTGGTTAAGTCGGTGAATCTCTATATCGGTGGGAACTCTATTCTAGTGTAATTGTAATAGGTTTGGTCTATTTATGGTGAATTTGTAATTATGATAATATAGAATTTGTAGTTCTATTCGAATAGGGTTATCTTATTAGACTATAGGGCAAGGAGGACCTTACATGTATAAAGGTCATTATGATGAATGAAAAGCAGAAAGAATTCCCCCATTATTCTTGTCTCTCTAAATTCTCGTCCCTGTTTTGACTTTAACTTGCTATCAGAGCCACGTTAGAAAGAGCACGAAAACCCTGAAAAATTGGCAGGTGACAGAGAAACCGGCGATAAAAGCACTCGGATGTTAATGGGTGTACAAGATCAAGTACAACTCTGACAGCACAATCAAGCGATATAAAGCTCGGTTGGTTATTCTCGAAAATAAACAGGATTGACTTCAATCAAACGTTTGCTTAGGTTGCTAAGGTAGTAACCGTTCGGAGATTCCTGGCAGTTATCACTGCGCGTAATTGGGAGATACATCAGATGGATGTTCATAATGCCTTCTTGCACAGTGACCTTACAGAGGAAGTTTATATGAAATTACCACCGGGATTTTGTGTACCTGGTTTAGGCCAAGTATTTTGACTCCAGAATTCTTTGTATGGTTTGAAACGATCCCATAGTGTTGTCTTGCGAAATTGTCAAGCGCATTAATAAAATATGGGTTCAAATAGTCGTACTCCGACTACTCTCTATTCACGATGTACCGAAGAGGTATGCAACTTAACATCTTAGTCTATGTGGATGACTTGATTATCTCCGGAAACGATCATAGTGTCATTTAATGATTTAAAGATGATCTCCGTAAATGCTTTTATATGAAGGGATTGGGTCATCTGATGTATTTTTTGGGAGTTGAAGTTGCACGTGGGCCAACTGGGCTATTTCTCTGTCAACGGAAATATGTCTTGAATATAATCTCTGAGTCTGGATTACTGGGAGCTAAACCAATCAATACTCCCATGTAAGGGTGGGTATGGTATGGTAGATACCGATTACCATACCGAAATCGAATTTTGTTTATATCGCGGTTTCGGTATTATGGTATTTGGTAGGGTATTTGGTATGCCTTTTAAAAAAGTTTGGCATTCGGTATTCATAACGAAAATACCGAATACCATACCGAAGTATACAATTAAATATAGAATTCATCTATCTTACTATTATAATACTAACAAATATATAAACTAGTATTATTAGAAAACTAATTGTTTAAATGTTGGAACTTTGACTACTCTGTCTTGATTTAAATGTCTTTTTTGTGTAATTGACTTAAGAAGGGGGTTGCTTGTACTTTCTTTTGAATATTTACATGTGTAAGGTGTTTAGTTCAAAATAATTGAGACATTTCTTAAGTAGCGGAAGTCATAATTCTCCACGATATGAGTATATGTAAGTCGAAATCGGACAAACTATGGTACCGATTTACCGTACCGTAAAATACCGAAATCGAACTTTAAAATACCGAATCATACCGAATTAATTTAGTACAGTAATGGTATAGTATTTTGAGAAATTGAAAATCAAAATTACCGTACCGAACTTTCAAATACCGTACAATGCCCACCCCTACTCCCATGGAACAGAATCACGGTTTGGCGTTGGCCAAAGAAGCCAATTTGGGAGATTTGGAACCATACCGACGTCTGATCGGTAGATTGATATACCTCAGTTTTACGCTACCGAAATTGTCGTATTGCGTGCGTGTACTGTCCTAATTCATTCAGCAACCGAAAGAAGCACACTAGAACGCGGCTCTACGTGTCGTGCGCTACTTGAAAAAAAACCCAAGACAAGGCATTGTGACGAAGAAAGATTGTGATTTCCAATTGTACGGATGGTGTGATTCGGACTGGACTAGATGTCTGTTGACTCGAAAATCCCTTACCGGTTGGTTTATCTCCCTCGGGAATTCACCCGTATCATGGAAGACCAAGAAGCAGCACATTGTCTCTTACTCGTTAGTGGAGGCGGAACCGATCAATGGCAATGGACAGTCTGTGAATTGAAATGGTTAAAAGGAATTTTGCATAGTCTGGTCGTTGAACATAAGTCTCCGGTGAAGATGTACTGTGATAGTCAAGCGGCGTTGTATATTGCACGAAATCCGGTGTTTCATAAACAAACTAAACATATTAAAGTCGACTCTCACTATGTCCGGGATGCGCTGCAGTCCGGAATCATACTTCCAGTCATGTTTCTACCAGTGAGTAGTAGGCAGATGTGTTTACAAAGGCTTTGGGCAAATTGCAACATCAGTATTTGCTTGACAAGTTGGGCATTCGTGACCCTCATGCTCCTACTTGAAGGGGCTAATGAGGCCGACTGGACCAGTTTTTCCGGTCACATCGGTTAAGTCAGTGAATCCTTACATCGATGGGAACCCTATTCTAGTGTAATTGTAATAGATTTAGTCTATTGTCACACCCCGACGAGGAGCATAAGGGGCACCGACCTATAGGTCGGATACCACATGGCGTAACAGTTATCATTGTTATACCCTATTTTAACCGGAGTCAAAATAGTTTACAACATTCCGGTGATCCCGGAGTTAATTAAAGTTAGGGAGTCGCCACCTAATTATTTATGGTGAATTAGGGCACCTAAGGTTAATTAAAGTAATTATCTAAAGTTAACTCCGTTTTAATGTCTACGAAACCAAAAGATCTGGGTAAGGGTTCAACTAATCTAAATGGAAGGTATTAGACATCCTTTAAGATCTATTAACAATGGTTAACCGACCGGACTTATGTTAATTAATTAAAGCTAAAATGCAAATATAACATTTTACAACATTTAAGCTAGACCTGCTGAGGCTCAAGCAATTATTTGAGTTATATAAATTATGTATATCAATTAACCATACAAATCAAACACAAACTTAAGCATGCTAGTTGAGATTCAACTCAGAAACAAAACTTACCAAACATCCTGATTCCCCTAAATACATACACTTATCTTAGACCAGGCCCACATAGCACAAGGTTTGGACAATCAAGATTCAGTAGAGAAGTCTTATAATGAAGCGAACAGATGCCCACACTAAAGCAGGTGACTAAATCCTACACTGTGTATATCATATCCACTTAAGTTAGACAAATATTAGACTAATAGATGTCCAGACAAACTATCTATGGTTCAATATATACAACATGAATCATACCTCAGGGCAGATGAATACATGAAAACAGACCTGAATCTGACCCAATCATATGTGTCGCTAAATAATATTAGACCAAGACGACATTGTAAACAGACTCGTGAGCCTAATTATCTTACAAACCACATAACTAAGCGGTAATGAAGTCATAACCAGACCATACTCATATTAGTGACTGAATAGATACATAATTAAACATTAATCTGAAATAGCGACTATAATGACCGAACTAAGTTACAACAATAGACTAAACACCCGAACCAAACATGGATCACAAACAAAACTAGCACACTCAATAGACAAGAACTAAAAAACTGCTAAAAATAAATGCGAGGACAAACGTTTACATCAACAGTATAAAACACTTAAATGACTACGGAAATCACTAAGGTCGGAGAATTACCTTGTCCGAGTGCAGCGAACTGGGTCGTCAGCGTCGAAACTACTCTCTTACTCACGAACAATTTCAAATCTCGGATTGAAACAAAATCCAGAAACTCTTCTATGAGAAGTGTTAAAGAGCAAATCGAAATGATTTATCAAGTAATATGAAATTTTAGGGGGTATGTTGCGGACCAAAAAAAATCTGCCTTCGGCTGAGCCCTTGAGACACTATTTATAGGTAAAAGTGACTAGGGTTTCAATTTTGAATTCGACATTTTTTACTCAAAACAAAGTTCAAAGAGTCGTTTGAATTAGCCCGTGAATGTTCAGATCTCTGAAAAGCCCTTCTTGGCTTCTTGTGCTATGTATTTGTTGACCAAATCTCGTGACAAAGAGAAGAGGAGGGAAAAGGTGAAAAAGTGAGGAACTTACTCTAAATTGGAGGGGCAATTTCTGTCCATGGTTGAAAGGAAAACTAGGGTTTACTACAAATGGAGAGGGGAGAGAGAAGAAGGAGGGAGCTGTGCGGCGTGCGTTTTGTTTAGGGTTGAAATATGATGGATGAGTTTTAAGAATATGGGACGGATCGAGTGGAAGGCGGGTGATGGGCTGGTCGGGTAAGTTGTTAAAGGATGTGGGCTGCTCCGTTTGGGCCATAAATGTTGGGCATATTATGTTTGTTGTTTGGGCCATTAGTTGGCTGAAATATTGGTCTTTCCTCCTTCCTTTTAATTATTCTTAGGCTTCTAACTTAATAACTGGTACAATGTATACTATGTGAAGATAGTTAGTAATTAATAGGTATAAAGTAAAGGACTGACTAAAGTATTGACTTATAATTAGCGAGTACAAATCCTAAAATGAAATGACGACGAACTATAAAAATTTGTGATAACGTAATGCTAGTAATGTTGATAGTAAACTAGTGAAAATGAAAGTAACGATATTAATAGTAGTAGAAATAAAAAATAGTAGTGAAAACAAGTATTTAGCTCGTTAATAAATTTAGAAGCCCAAGGAGATAAATTGGAATAAAGGAGGGAAGAAATTGGGTGTCAACAATCATGATTATCATATAATATGACTCAAACATGACATGAGGACACTTGCACGCAGAAAAGGCCCAAATACAGAAATATGCAATAATACAACACACACAAACACACACACATAAGCAAGCTGACAAGGCCGCTACAACATAATAAGTGTCATAAAGCCGGCAAGGCTATCAGGAGAATACCAAAATCAAAACATGACCGACAAGGCCAGACATAATGTCTACATACTCCCCACTGTGTCCATGAGCCTCTTAAGAGTGTGCATATGAACATATATCATAATAACATAAATATACCGAAAGATAGGAAGTCCGGAGTAGTGACACTTGCTGACACCCGCTGAAGCTGATAGCCCTAGTGAAGAGGTCCTCCGCTCTGTCTGTCAGGACCTACAGCACGAAATGCAGCGTCCTGTGGGATGGGACGTCAATACAGATAAAAGTACTGAGTAAGGCAGGGAAATAATAACATAAGACATAATATAACACAAATATGGTTAGAAGAAACCTGGACATCTGGAAATCGTACGAGATGCAATGCATGATAAAATCATTTTTTTCATATGCATGTATACATATATAATATAAGTGTTAGTGTTGCGAAATGTGCAACCCGATCCATATATCATGTTAGTGTTGCTGCAACCGATCCATATATCATGTTAGTGTTGCGGAACGTGCAACCGATCCATATATCATGTTAGTGTTGCGGAACGTGCAACCTGATCCATATATCATATCATCCCGCGTCTGGGTATCATCATAACATGCCCTCTGCAGTGGTGTGCGAATCTACGCGCCTGCCCGGCCGACTATGGGTTGCGCGGCATAGTAAAATAGTGCAATACACATGTGTGTGTGTGTGTGTGTGTGTGTGTGTGTGTGTGTGTGTGTGTAATGCATGAGGAGTCAAAGAAGTGACATTGGGCCTTCCGGAGTGACGTAAAGTCGTTATACCTCCGAATATATTATGGGACACATATAGAGGCCAAGGAATGACTCAAATGATAATGCTCACATTAACATCATAAGGATCTTTCATAAAGTATACAGACGGTTCAATAGGAGTCAATGAACAACTTAGCTAGGGACGTTTACTTAATTTCGTAAAATATCATAAATTTCCATTAAAAAAAATAGGGATTTTCGGAAAAATATGCATCTTTCATAAAATATATCTACTTCTCATAAAATACGTATTTTTCGTAATATATATATCGTAAAATGTAGGAAATCCGGAATAGACTCGAATGGATTCATAATGCACGGTAGGGGTTCTATTGATTACATTCCTTATTCTCTAACTTGCTGCCTGAAGGGATTTCCTATCCCAAGATTTTCCTTTCCTCCGCACCCATATAAGAACATGCAAATCCTGGGTTAGTCCTCCTCGACCTGTATGCAAATATTTTGGTGCTAATTTTCCCAATTATCCGAACTTACAGAAATTCGGGCAGGATTTCCTCTGTATCATCTACTTCCTCTAAATTCCAAAACAACTCCCAAACATCATTAACAACATCAACAGTAATATAATCAAGATACTACGTGACAAACATATACAAATCTGTCTGAAACTTCCTTCGAAAATTAGCCCATAAGCCAACAACATCGACATATCAAACTACGACTTTTATACTATGTTTTCCTTTACTTTAAACCATTAAAATCCTCCAAAAACAACTCAATATCAAAGTCAAGATGAAGAATATACCTTATACTTGAAGAACCTCAACTCACACAACTTGCTTTAAGACCAAACTCACCACAACGTCAAGTAGAAGCAAGAACATTCACTTTCCACGGACTAGTTTAGCGTAATCTTGTTGAATTCTTGATCTAATGGGCTATAAGTGTTTAGGGGATGTATTTGGAGGTTTCTAGAGCTCTTCGAAGTGTTGAATGATGAAACAGTGGGATCGATGGGGGTGTTTATACCCCTTTAAAGTCAGTTCCACCGACTCCAAGATTGGCCTTCGTGTTCGCGAGGCCTTTGGCTCCTGTTCGCGGAGAAGCCTCTGGCAGCCTATCTTGGGACGCCCATAACTTTCTACTCTGATGTCGTTTCGACGAACAATTTATTTCGTTGGAAACTAGACTCAATGAACTTCAATTTACATAGGTTATGAATTCCATAACTCCTCATATTCTAGGAGATACACCTCCCTCAAATTGGACCAAAAATTTTGTCTGGAATTCTACCATGTTTTCCCAAAATGTTGACAAACTTAATTCCTTCATTTCACTTGATCTCGAAACCTTTAGACACTTGTTTAAGACTTATTAAAAGTATTCCTTAACCTTATAAGGGTTCCATGACCTCTTTGAGATTGCGTTAGTTTACTTACGACGCGAACGACACGAAAATTTTCGAGGTGTAACATCTATTTATGGTGAATTTGTAATTATGATAATATAGGATTTGTAGTTTTATTGAAAAGGGTTATCTTATTAGACTAGGGCAAGGAGGACATTATTTATATATATAAGGAGGTCATTATGATGATGAAAAGCGGAAAGAATTATCTCATTATTCTTGTCTCTCTAAATTTTCGTCCTATCGGACTTTAACAACTATCGTCCAACACAGAAAAGCCAATTAGGCAATGCAATACCATGCCAAGCTGGATATTCCATGTCTCTCCTGAGAATTTCAATTATTGTCGCTAAACTTATAACTTATTGCAATTAAATTATAAAACTCGATTAATTATTTTGTCCACCAGATAAAAGTTAGTCATAATTTTATTTTATTTTTTTCACCGGATCAGTAAGGAAAAATTGAAACAGAACTTAATTAATAGAAAACATACAGTTTTTTACTCAATACACATCCACATATGGACCTCATTGATAGGAAAAAGACTTCTGCAGTAAGTTCATCCTAGGCTATCGAATTCTTTCGTTTCAATTTACGCGATCGTGTGTTTTTATAGTGTATTAAAAGAAACGAGTTCGTTCTAATTTTGGAACTAATTTAATATATTTAAAATTTTCATGTTATTAATGATAAGCTTTTATTGTCATTTAAATAACATTTTTAAAGCCATAAGTTTTAAAAATCTTATAGCCACACAACACTATTAGAAATAGAAGTTTTTCCCACTATCATTCAATGGAAAATTTGTGATATAAAACATGATTTTTCTACCTCATTTCCACCGAACCAACTCACTGGAAAAACGCATGGTGGGAAACCGATTCCCATTGAAACGTGTGAAACTTTTTAATTTTTTCATGTGAAAACACTATTATTTAGTTTTTTCCATCAATATTCGTGAGAAATAGCCACTGAACATTTTTCAGTGGGAAAAGAGAGATTTTTTAGTAGTGCAAAGTGAATAACATATTTGAGACTACAATCCTTTTTATTAATAAATTACATATCTAAACAAATAGGCTAATATTAACGAAAATGGATGGAATTAGAGAATCAACAGTTGTCAATTCTGAATTAAGGGCTCTAAAAGAAATGATTGTCATTTAGATGGGAAAAAGTTAGTGTTAGTGGTTTCTGAGGTGCCCACATGTTTAAGGAAACGAGGAGACAAGGAAGGTAGTAGCAGCTAAAACCTATTCGAATGATATCCTATTATACAACACCGATCACTTGTAATCACCATTCACCGTGATAGTGAACAAGTGAATGGAGTGCAAGTCAGAGTGGAATTGTGTTTGATTGATGTGACATTACTAGAATTGGGGCCTTCATCTCCAAGTTTCTTGATTATATATCGTTCACTCGAAGTCGGATTCTAAATTTACATTCTGTTTTTTTAGTATTTAAAATTTTAATATCGCACTGTATTTTCAAGATTATGAGGTTCAGACATATCATTTATTGTTCGAGCCTTCTTGGTACGGAGTCACCCTTGTTAAGAAGTGCTTTAATTTGCTCTCAATGTGGGATTACTCGGCACGAATCTGGATTAATCGGGCCCAATGCAGGTACCGGACACCGGATGGGAAATCACAAAAAAAAAAAAAAAAAAAAAAGACATATCATTTGTTGCAATTTTAATAGATTTTTACACGTAATTTTATGTTATGCAGCCATCGAAGGTATTGAATTCAAATAAACCAAGAGAAAATAATAACCGGAGCAAAAAATTCTATTAATTGAAATTTCACTTACGTGTTGCTTAATGCTCATAGTTTTTACTAGTTATCCTATCTATCCAAGAATGTAAAGAACTAGTGATTGAGACCTGAATTTACTTTCTAGGATATTGTTATAAAGAAGAATTCTTATCATGAGAAAATAGATTAAGAAACTCTGGTAATAGAAGACAGATATTAGTTTAATTCGATCGGTGGATATATGGGGGTTGTAAATACTACTTTATCTTACTGTTTTTATGCATTTTTGGGCTACAAATAAGTATTAGTAATTATTGTTCATATAGTGGAAGACACCTTTCTTGTTTTCTGCCATTGTGTAAATTGTTTATCTTACTTTTTTTTATGTATAATCTCAGCCTACAAGTGAGTATATTATTGTGCACAATGGCAGACACCTTTCTTGATTTATGCCCATATCGTCATGGTGGCACCGGTTTATTATTTGTAATAAACGAGAATTGATTAGGTATATTGATATAGTTGGACTTGTTTGTCAGGCTATAATTTTTTAGTCAATAAGAATTGAAAATGAATACTATTTGAGAAGGAGCAATTAGTCAATTACACTCTCCTCTTAGAGGGAGGGGGAAATAATTTGTGATAATATCATGTAATTATCATATGACTTTTCAAATTCTTTTTTTTTTATTCTTAATATTTCTCAGACACATACATTTGTCATATAGAAAACTAATTTCACATTCTCAACGTACAAAATTACGGGGTGTAACATTCTCCCTTCCTTCAAAAACATTCGTCCTCGAATATTGAAGTAGAGTTCGCTCTGAGGTGGAGGTCAACATTCTCGCCTGCATCGGCTGGTATTTACTTTACTTACTTATAGTCTGACTTGTTCATTAAAACTGAACCTACTTGAATTGCACAACTCATCCTTCTTCTTTTGTGGCAAAACTTATGCTCGTGCTCAAGGTCACCCTTTTTCTTATTATCTGTTTGTCTACTCACTCTTCACACTTTATCGTTCTCGTGGTCTCTTCAACCTCCGTCGTTTACATTCTTATGTGCTCTTTTGTCCAGTACTTACCATATATTTTTATCTAATTTTGATCCCATCTTCTTTTTATTCAGAAGTTCTTCTTCTCTTCGATCTCCACGTGTCTTTCTTACGTTTCACAGATATCCCAGGCCTTTGTCTTCTTGGAGTTTACATATTCTTATTTTTCCTCCCTAAAGATAACCTCAAGACTAGTCACATTTTAGCATCCTTTGCTTTCTATAGCAGTCGAATTAATCTTTGCGGTACTTTATCTTTCAACTAGTTTAACAATGAGATGTCTCGCTTAATTTCTCTTTCCTTCAATTGGACTTCTAGCACTTGGCTAACTAATGGTAATTCTTTTACTTATATCAAAAACATCTCAAATCTCTTCTTCAATGATTCCTTTCCTTCAATTTACTCTTAAAGTTTCTAATCCTTAGTTCGGCTAATAAATTAGGGGTGAATTCAGAAGTTTGTTGAAGAATAACCAAGATTCTTAGTCATGCAGCGAATTCGAATCTTTTCATTCTTTCGTTTGTCTGTAACCTTCATTCATCCCTTTTCCAATAAGAGCCATCATGTTGCTTGTTCCACGAGGTTTCATTGTCATCCGCTTGTTCCAATCAAACGCGATATCCTTTGGCCATTTCCTTTGGGTTCTGCTTCTACTTTTAACCTTTGCCCAACTCTCACTTAATAAGTCTTTCCCATAGTTTGACGCACTTATCTGTCATTTTGGTTTATCAATCAAGCGGATCTCTTAATTCCTTAAATGTCCATCGCCTTTATTTATAGCCTTGAATCCTTTTCTTGCGATCTTATCTTCGTCTACTTCCATGACTTCACCTTCCGTTGACTTAGTCCCTCTTGTTTCGCAGCCCTCTATTTCTCTACTAGTGGACAACTTTCTTATTCGGCTGTGGCATTTTTCCTTGCTTGCTTCTCTAGTGCTACTTTGGATTATCCCTCTTAGTACTAATCGATTTTACATACATATCATCTCAACTCCTTGTTAATTCTTTGGTTAGACTCCTTCATTCCTTGCATTGTCATCATAGTTCCACCTATGGTAGCGCCCAGATGGTTTGCAATAGCATTTCCTTGCTAATGTCTTATTATTTTCATTAATTACTTTACTTCAGATTACTCATCCAATGCGTCAAAAATACCATAGTCAAGGGATTTATATTCAAATGGGACTCAATTCGACCCATACAACAGTCCTCAGCACCATTCCTTATACATTTGTATACAACATTTTCTTATCATCGTTGTTATGCCCCATCACAAGATTATACTTATAACATACTAATGATCATATCTCAAGCTAATCTACTATTCAAAATATCTTCAAATCCATGCTTGAATATTTTCTCCAATTTTCGCTCCTTCAATCTTGACATCATTACAAAATAACTCATAAGCATGAGACTAAAATATAATCTTACTTAATCACAACTTCCTTTCAATACGAGTGTGCTTCCCCTTTAAGTCCTTGGCTCTCCTATACCAACGGCTAATTGAGACTCAACTAGCTTTCATTCTTCTTCAAATATTTATTGTCGTCCCCACACCATTTTACTAGCCATTTCATCAGGACGATAATTTATATGGTCCTATGACATATACCCTCACGATTTAATATAAACGGTGACTTATGATTTCACGACGCATTAGATATTTTCTAGTCTCAGGCAGTACTGCCGTCAGGCTATCCATAAACATACTGTCTTCCTTTCTTTTAACGATTATCGAAATTCCTAAAAATATTCCTCTTTTAAAACTCTCACCTCTTCCAGTGCTACGATTTCTTTTTACTAATCCCGACTGTCCCTGATACTTATCCTTGGTCACTTGTAGGCCTTCTCACTTCTTCTGTTACCTTTTTGGGGTACGTTTGCTGCATATTTAATTGTAATAAAAAATTTCCCTGGTACAAGCTATTTGAATCATAGCCCGGAACACATGTATTGCATTGACAAAACTTATTCCCTTTGATTTGCCAAACTTTCATTATCTTGTCATGCCTCATTTCCCATGTCTGTCTCATAATATGCTTGCATTTAGTCTATTTCCACTTTTCTTTAGCACATCCTTGATATATTAGTTTATCTCGAATTTCGACTCCTTCAAGCAAGTACATTTCCTTCTTCTGTACTTGGGAATATTCTAATTCGTCTAAGAATGTTCTCATATAACAGTAACATTCAAGTATTGACCGTCTTTGGTAGTCATTTGGCCGACCCTAGGGATCCTTTAACTCCTCTAGTCCATATAATGTCGGAGTTACTTTCATCGCATGATTTGACTTATTTCTCTTTTGCTAACTGGATTCTTGTATCAAGTCAAATGTCCACACATATTGGACACAACTCAAACCACTTCCTTCATTCATGCCTAATAGTCCCCTAGGTTAATGAATCAATGGTGACATTGGAATTCGTTAGGCTCCTTACAGAAAGCCTGACTATACCATGCTTTTTCAGCCGCAATTTTCCTGCATAGCTATCCTTTCACCAGTACTCTTGAGATTCCTCTTACTCTTGGTTCCCGATTCCGAGTTGGGTTTATACCATACCAATAAAATTCGATACTCTCTCTCATTCAGTCTCACGATTCATCCTTTCCTTAATTTAGCTCATAGTGTCCCATAGTTTCTCTTAACGAAGTGTTTGTATCATAATCATGCGTCATAATCCTACTAATGTCCCGCCGATTCCTGCTCTCATCATGAAATTTTAGTAAAATACGCCCTTTTCTTTCTTCCTTTGTTCATTTCTTATTTCCCTTTACGATACCATAGCTTTCTCGTATGTATGTTTATTCCTCGTATGTTAGTCCTATTTCCTTTATAATCGTATCTCTATTCCAGGTTCACTGTCGTATGCCATCACTGTCTACCTTTGGGCAACCTTACTAATTTATTAAACTTCCTCTTATCATTGACGATCACGCAATTTCCTTTAATCAATTCATAACCACGCTTTCTCGTACTTCTATCCTTAAGGTCCTCCTTGGTTTCCTTTACTCTTAAAGGGCTCTTTCCTGTTTACCACTGAATATTATCTACCTGGAAGTTTACAGAACATTCCACTATGAGTACAAACCCATCTTGATCTCGTGTATATATATATATATACTTCTAGGGTGGAACTTTCCCGTATTCGTTAACTTCCTTTTCCATATCAATATCTCTTTGTTATCTCTTACTAACCAATCTAGTCTATAAATCGAAATACCGTATTTGAGTTCCTAATGTCAACTTTCTTTATGTTTCCAATAGGTCTCAATCCTCCGAAATCTCGAATGCAACTCATTCCAGTTTTTTTAATTACTAATCATTTTTCCCTCCAGGGTTCCTCCTTTAATTTAAATTATGATCATTCTAAAACCTCTCTTTGAAAGCGTTGCATAGTTGTTCCTTCAATCATGACTTACCAGACGGCTGATGGTCACATTTTCCCTTTACTCTTTCTCTATAGACATGCAAACAATTCGATTTGTAAAAATTTCGGCAGAGTTTCCGCTATAATTCTTACTACCTCATTCCTGCACACAGCCCAGAAAACACATCCAATGCCCCACAGAGCAATTACAAATACCCATAATATCTTGCTCAAGTTCTTATATCAACGTCTACCCATATTACTAAAACAGGGAACATACCTTTTGAATGAACAACTTCAATGCTTAGCAATTACCTCTAGCGGCATAATCAACTGCTTATCCATGATCAAAACATTTGGGTTAGGATTCGGGACATCATATCCTATGATTTAGCTCTATGGCACGATCTAAGATAAGAATGAAAGGTCAATGGTTCCTAAATGTCCTGCAGCCTCTTGTTTATAAGTGTGGCGCGCTTCACACCCATAAACAAGACTCTACTGGACACGGCTCGTAGACACTCCCTAGGACGAACTGCTCTGATACCAATTTGTCACACCCCGACGAGGAGTATGACGGGCTCCGCCCAGTGTGCCGGAGACTACCGAACTTAAGGGTTACTTTGAACATCATATACCGTAATTCAAAGAATACCTGCACGCAGAAAAGGCCCAATATAGAAATATCCAATAATCCAACATCTCTATACATAAGAGAGCCGACAAGGTCGCTACAACATCACGAGTATCATAAAGCCAGCAAGGCTAACAGGATAGTATCACTGACTAAAAAAATATCAACATGGCCATCTACAATACTTACATATCCCACTGTGTCCATGAGCCTCTAAGAGTGTACATATAAATATCTATTACACTAGCAGATAAGTACTAAAAGATAGCAAGTCCGGAGTAGTGGCACTTGCTGACACCGCTGAAGCTGGAAAGTCCTACTGCGACCGCTCCTCAATAACCCTGTCAGAGCCTGCAGCACGAAATGCAACGTCCCATGCAATGGGTCGTCAGTACGGATAAAAGTACTAAGTATGTAAGGCTGGAAGCAATAACATAAGTAGGACGGGATTATAAATAGAGCAAAGGTAACCTGTCATCTGAGAACTTACAATATGCAATGCATGAATCTTAACACCATAGGTAAGTAAGCACATGTATATATGTATGTATATCATATAAGTGTTAGTGCTGCGGAACGTGCAGCCCGATCCATATTCGTTAGTGCTAAGGAACATACGGCCTGATCCATATATATCATATGTTAGTGCCGAGGAACGTACGGCCCGATCCATAAATATAATATGTTAGTGCGGAGGAATATACGACCTGATCCATAAATATCACATGTTAGTGCCGAGGAACGTACGTGTCACGACCCGGCTATGGGCCGCGACGGGTACCCGTGCTAACCACCGAGCACCACTCGTTTTACTACTCCTTAGCCTCTTTATCAATCGATTATCCACTTCATAGTTAATTTATAAGAAAACCATTTTCATTTGGAAACAAAAGCATTGTATATACCTGAGCTCTATAGGCTAGCAAAATAATACATATACGTTCATACATACAAAATGACCCTTCCATGAGACCATACAACCCACATCGAGTATCTACGAGCCTCTATGAACTGACACATATACAACTGTACACAAAAGATTGTCATAGGCACCTCCGGAGCAATGGAGGGATTTTAGTCGGCTGGCAACTCTAGGAATCTGGAGCAACGTCTCCTCCCTGCCTACCTGTGGGCATGAACATAGCGTCCAAAGAAAAAGGACGTCAGTACGAACATTGTACTGAGTATGAGAGGCATAAACAATGAAGAAAGACAGTGATAATATAATGTGAACATCAATATGAAACATCTGAATCTGAATGGCAATCATAAAAGAAGTATTGCATGTTGTTTTACTCATACTCATCATAATCTCATATATGCATAATATGCAAGCTGCCCGTCCATATCGGAACGGGGTGATAATCAATAACATTAGCCCGCGTCCAGGCCTCCCGCGTCCGGGGTACCATCTCATGCCGCCCATTAGTGGTGTCTGCCCATGCCCGAAGGTCATGGTGTCTCCGTATAGCTGCCCGCCTTGGCGGTGACTGCCCGGCCAACTAGGCATGGTGTAAAATGCTCGTGACATGCTCAATGTAAAATACCCATAATAATATGCTCATCATAAATTACTTATCTTATCCTAATGCGTATATAAGACTCATGATAAACTTTACCATATCGGGGTGACGTAAGGTCGTGATCC
Source organism: Lycium barbarum (assembly GCF_019175385.1). Taxonomy (NCBI): domain Eukaryota; kingdom Viridiplantae; phylum Streptophyta; class Magnoliopsida; order Solanales; family Solanaceae; genus Lycium; species Lycium barbarum. Next base: position 112,915,735 of record NC_083344.1, on the reverse strand, counting down.
CCCGGTTACGTTATGGAGCCATCATGGACATTCTGCCTCACCTTGAAAGGACTAGTACATAAGGTGAGTGTAGGCAAGGAATAACATCCTCACATCGAATAGCTTAACTCACATAGACATTCATAGGCATAAGCCTCTAACTTCTTAGAAGGTGAGAGCTCATGAAAGGAATAGGAATTCAAGCTTAGAGATTCATGCCATTAGAATGAAGGACTAGCCTCACATACCTTTGTCGTTTAGCTAAGCTATCGGTCTCTCGTTCACCTCCGATGTTACGTCGTCACCTTCATTAAAGAATGCGAGGTACATTAGCTAAATAACTATGAGAACGCGTCGTTATTTCTAGGGAAAATTGGGCAGCACTTCCTTTGTTTATACTACTTTTCCCATGTTCTATATCAACTCCCCAACATTCCCAATGCTACTCACAATATCACAATCAACAATCATCATCTATGTGCATTTAGCAAAATCCACCATTTCTCTCCAATTTCATCACATTTATGGTTATAGGTTCGATATCGTATTTTCCCACGTATCACATTTATCTCAGGGTTTACAAGTCATTTATAACCTATTCATACTCACAACACCCTATAATCCATGATTCAATTCAACTACTAACCAAACATGACACTATTCACTCTTGAATGACCCATTTGCTATGCTTCTCTACAAGTCGATTACCTTAACCTTCCAATATCTTAAACAACATGTAATATTCATGAAACTTACCTTGGATGATGGTTGGACAAGCCTTGAGTGAATTTTTCCCTTCTAGCACCAAAACCCTACTTTCCCTCTTTGGATTTCCTTGAGGAAGATGAACCTTACTTGGGTTTCATACACTTTGATTCATGGATTTGATGTTGTTAATCTTGGTTTCCCTTGATTTTTCTTGTGGATGAAAGTTTGGAGAGGGTTCCAGAGGTTTTAGGACTAAAATGGTGAAAAAAAATGAGTTAAAACGAAATTGGGTCTATATATAATTGTCCAGAAGATTCTGGACTGGCACAACATGAGACACTATGTGCGAGTCGCATGTCGAACATGCGAGTCGCATGTTGTGTCGCAGGTCATGCCAGTTGATCAACTCTCACTGGCACAACATGCGACACTATGTGCGAGTCGCATGTTGTCGTCGCAGGTCATGCCAGAACGTGATGAACCATCTGCCGTAAAGTGGCCATAACTTTTGATACCGATGTGCTGTAAGGTCCCACCACATATGGTTGGAAAGATATTTCAATTATATACAACTTTTATACTGTGGTGTTTTTCCCAAATTCCGACTTAAAAACGGAGTTTTGGTCCCTACAAACCAGATCCTCCGAAAGTGTTTCCTTAACTCGCCCTTTTTGGATGGCTTGTGCCTATATTTGGCTTGTGGGTACTTCTTGAAACTCACTTGGATCCTAATTACCAACATAAGAGGCATTATAATTCTTCTCCTAAATATCTTTAAGACATCGCTAGTTCGATACTCGAAATTGTCCTTCGCCAGTCGATCCACTGTGCGCGAACGAAAATTTTCCGGGGTGTAACAGTACGGCCTGATCCATAAATATAATATGTTAGTGTCAAGGAATGTACGGCCCGATCCATAAATATCACATGTTAGTGCCGGGGAATGTACGGCCTAATCCATAAATATAATATGTTAGTGCCGAGGAACGTACGACCCGATCCATATATATCATATGTTAGTGCCGAGGAATGTGCGGCCCGATCCATAAATATAATATGTTAGTGCCAAGGAACGTATGGGCCGATCCATAAATATCACATTTTAGTGCCGAGGAACATACGACCCGATCCATAAATATAATATGTTAGTGCCGATTAACGTACGGCCTGATCCATAAATATAATATGTTAGATACACATAATATAAATAGCGTGCATGATAGCTCATATGAAAGCTACAACTTTATCGGAGTGACGTAACTTAACGATGACAAACATGATAACATTCCAAGAATCAGTCAAATAACTAAGACGTTAAGAGTTAAGCTACATGTCATAGGAATGGAGTGAATGTTATTATGGAATGTTCATATTGATGCTCTAGTTGGATTCGTGCCAAGGAAAGAGAGAAACGAACACCTTACATACCTTATTCGCCATGCCACCATTTGAAGGATCCTTTATTCCGAGGCTCGCCCCTCACTTGAACCTATATGGAGAGAAATACATTTTTAATCATACCTTCATCATGCTTCCCATTAATTCACTCGTACTAGTTTGGGTTACCAAAATTTGGGCAGCATCTCCCCTATATTATCTACTTCCTCCAAATACCAAAACAACTCCTAGACAATACCAACAACATCAACACAATATTATCGAGATTCTATAAGATATACATGTACAATTACATCCAAACTATCTTCAAATCTCAATCCATGCTCAACAACGCCAACACAACAATCCATAACCCTTATTCTCGTAAATATTCCTAAATCGATATAAAGAAAGAGAAATTCATACATTATACTTGCTAGAATAGGAATATATTCAAGATTTACTTTGCTTCCAAGCCAACTCCAACACAAAACGAAACTATAATCGCGACTACACGTTGTCCAGACTTCGATTAATACTCCGTAACTTGAAATTACTCAAAATCCTCACTTTTATGTGATATATAGGCTCTCATATGTTTTACGAGCTCTATAGAGCATTTGGGATTTTTTTTTATGGAGAAAAAGATGAATTTTAGCCCTTATATAGTGGCTTAGAGTCGGTGGCACTGTAGCACTATAGCAGCGCGCCCTGCTCTGCCCGCCTAACTTGTAACGTCCATAATTCTCTACTCTGATATCATATTGACTAGCGGTTTGTTGTGTTGGAAACTAGACTTCCCAAACTTCAATTTAGGCTTTTTCTTTACCTCAAAACTCCTCATATACTAAAAGATATTCTTCCTCCAATTTGGGCCAAAATTGCCCCTCATATTTTCTTCAAAGTTCCAACAAATTTAGTTTCCTCGATTCACTTGCCCTTCAATCCTTCCATAGCTTATTATATGAACTTAAACCCTCATAACCATAAGATTGGTGCATATAATCTCATATATTCTTGAAGGTAACTCCAGTGTCCATACTTAAAACAATCAACACTTATGAATCTCAACGTACAAAATTACGGGGTGTAATATGAACATCTTCCCACGTCATCGCCTAGAACTCTAGCAGATTTTCCTTGAGTTTTCGTGAAGCATCCGAACTTAGTGGTTTGAGACCCATAGTGAAAGCCTCAACTGCCCATTCATCCGGAACCAAGGGCAACAACATCCTTTCCTTCTGTAATCGGGTGATGAAGTCACGGAGCAACTCGATCTCCCCTTGCATTATGCGGAAGATGTCTGTCCTTCGCGTTCGCACCTTTCGGGCTCCAGCATGTGCTTTGATAAACATATCTATGATCATAGCAAATGAATCAACAGAATGTTGGGGCAAAATAGAATACTAAGTTAAAGCCCCTTTAGCCGATGTCTCGCCGAATTTTTTGATCAAGACCGATTCTATCTCATTCGGTTTCAGGTCATTTCCCTTGGCATCCATGGTGTAAGCCGTTATGTGCTCCTGTGAATCTATCGTCCCGTCATACTTGGGGATGTCCGACATCTTAAACATCTTTGGGATCAACTCCGATGCGGCTTTGGGCTTATATGCCCGCTGACTTTATCTCTTTACATCTGGGCCCTCCACAACTGGCGGAGCCCCCGGTATTTGATCCATGCGGGCTTGCAAATGCTTCTCGTTCTTTTCCACTTGCTTAGCGCTTTTGTTCATCTTATCAGTTATGTCTTTCATAAATTGCGAGACTTGTGTCCGGAAAGGATCATTTCAGACGGATTCCCTCCCGGATGCATCTTCATTCCCAATGGTCCTTCCGTCCGTTCGGTCTCTGCTGGGTGTATTGTTTCCGACAGTTAGTGTTGGAGGAGTCCCCCCGGGCCATCTAACTCCAAAGTTTGGATTGCTAGAAAGTGCTGAGTTAGTTTGCCACATGAATTTCATCTCTTCCATCATTGACCGATGCTGCTCCCTCACGATCTGCATTTCTTCTTGGGGGTTTCGTCAGTAGGTGTTATTTCCTCTATAACCCGTTGGTTCAGACTGTTTTCCCAGACAGTTGCTCAATCGTTATTCCCGATAGTGAGATGAGTTTGGTTATCAGCAACGTTTGTCATATCTGAAGTATATGTTCTAACAAAAAAGACTTAAGAGAATCAGTATAAGAAAATGGGTCACAGTGATACCACAATTGTCCTGGCCCCACAGTGGGCGCCAAACTGTTTACATGGAAAATTTACAGTTGAATTTGTGTACGTGGTCAAGGACACGTGGATCAAGAGAAAGGGCCCAAATTCATACACTATCTTTGGTGTTAGACTAAAAATAGTACATATTCTTTTACCTAGAAGTTTGAAAACCAAGTTCGATTTTGCAAAGCCGATATTGTCGAGATTTTGCCGAGGTACTGTAATGTCACGAAGATTCAAAGGAATACGTATTGTTGTTTTCATAAATTCTCACTGAATTATTTAACTAAATCGATCTTTGTTCTGTGGACATCTTGGCACTAGTTTGGGTGGAGTTATATTTCACTATAGAAATTGTAGCTTTGTTCTGTTGATTTGGCCGGAGACATCCTGCTTTTGCACCAATACATAGTCTTAGTTTTATTGTTGGAATTCGGACTTGAATGTGTTGCTAGCCTAGTATTGTATTTGTTCAAAAAAAATTGGTTAGTACTTAATGTGTGTTTTATCTCTTGTAGAAACGAGATCATGCTACTTCTTCCATTGATTCGAGCAATTGGAGAAAATCAATGAGTTCTAAAACAAATTGGAGATATGTGGAACGTGGAGTCGTGGATGACGCATACCTAGGATAAGTGAAAAGACGAGGCAAATGAAAATGAAATACAAGATTAAGAAACTGAAAGAGAAAAAAATGAATAGCAAAGTGCCTTGATAGAGCAATGATGTGTGTGTGAGTTGTAGCACATAGCCTTCAAATGGGCATTTTAAAGCATTACGATTTGTAAATTTACCTTTACTTTCTATGTAATGAATTGCTTGGATAGATGATATCAAATTTTATTTCTGATAAAAAGGAGGTGATTGGTTCCCATAGTTTCTCCTTAAGAACATTATTATTTCCAATAACTGATTTTACTATAGATGCAATTAAAGCTGAATATGAATTGGTGTTCTATTTTCGTGGGCTGGGTATTACTCTCTTCACAGGAAAGAAAATAGAGCACCAGAGCGACATCTATACATTTGGAGGGAAAAGATAGTGTCTCCATTAAAAAGTTAACCCTGGTTAGTGTTATGACTAAAAGTGCTACACTTTAATAAAGAATAAGGACTATTAATGTAGCCATGATTTTGGGCCTTTTCTCCATGGATCAATGTAGCCAAATTTATAAAATAGCAAGTAATAATTAACAAGACAAATGAAAGTAAAGCATAGCTGGTTGTGTAGCCTGGGCTTTGAGCTAGAGTCTCCAAGCGGTGAATCACTATAAACACCACGAATTAAGCTAGAAAGAGCAAATGCTAAGAATAATATGAATACTCTGTATTGTTGTGTAATGTTTCAGGTGTCTTATAATAGAATGAGTACCTCTATGTATACTAAAGTTATGGGGTACAGATTCCATGAATCGTGCCCCCTCAATTACCAATATTAATGTTGCAATAAAAGGCAATAAAGAGTAATAAAGCCTAATAAAAGCTGGAGGAAACTTGGGGGTCTTCTGTAACGGTTATGCATTGAATGGTGTTTGACCGGTGAGTTGGTAAACTCTTCCGGACCCTTTGTAGTTTCTGCCTCCGGAAGCGAGTTACCGAAATACTTATCCGAAGCCACGTATGATTTCCCGGAGCCCCTCGTTCTCTGACTCTGATCTGACCTGTCGCCATCGCTATGTGTCACCTTTTGATACGTCCACTTGGTGTCTACGGATTTTATCATGTATATACACTAGGTGTGTTGTTAAATTATTAAAGAGAGGAGAGAACTATACGTTATTTAAAGATGCAACACTTTCTCACATGCGAATTCGATTCTTTTCTTTTCTCATATTTTAAATTTAGGTGATTTTACACTGTTATATGGTATCAAACAATATACTAAAAGGTCTGGGGTCAAGCGTCACTGCTATATCTCTAGCTACAGGTAGGTTTTATGTCATCCTAATTTATTCACAAAAATGGTGAATTAGGAGACAATGCTATGTTACTAGGAAAAACTTCCTTCACTTGATCTCTACACTATGAGAATGTTTTTGACTGTTATATGGTATCAAACAATATACTAAAAGGTTTGGGGTCAAGCGTCACTGCTATATCTCTAGCTACATGTAGGTTTTATGTCATCCTAATTTATTCACAAAACTGATGAATTAGGAGACAATGCTATGTTACTAGGAAAAACTTCCTTCACTTGATCTCTACACTATGAGAATGTTTTTGAACATTGAGATGACTGTTAAGGTTCACGTTTTTTTCAACAAAAAAAAAAAAAACACTATTGCTAGCATTTTTATAGTTTTTTTAGATAGTTGTTTATATCATTTTCATATTTGAGCTGAGGGTCTATTCGGAAACAGCCTCTCTACTTCTCATGGTAGGAGTAAGGTCTGCGTACACTCTACTCTCCTCAAACTCCACATGTGGAATTACACTAGATATGTTGTTGTTGTAGTAGAATTAGGGCTCTGGACCAGCTGACTGGAGGGAATTATTTTAAGAATTTAATTACGTAGCTTATCATAGATATCAAAGGATCTTTACCTCTTTTGTATTTCTCTTTTCATTCCCAAAGTTCACATTTATATTTATCGCATTTTTCATAATTTAAACATGAGTGGGTCAGATGTATATAGCTAAACAACTGGCGTGATTATAGTTGACGAGTATACAACTCTACATTAATTACGATTATTTATAGAAAGAAGCACACCGTATCTTTGCTATGAATTACGTATCTTATTTACTGCGATCTGCGAATTAACCCATTAATTTATTTATTTTGTTGTAAATATATTATTGGTGGATGTCCACCACGTAAAAGTGGCCACCAAGTTTATATATTGATGCTTGGCCATCAAGTACTATATGTTGTAAATAATAATATGTTTGTCCATTTGGGACTTGGAGAGGAGTATACGTGGTCACGAAGTTTTGATGATGAATCATGGAAACAAAGAAGAAATCATGTCACGACGCATCAACAACATTTGTGGTCACAACAGGAAACCATGTCACAACGTATCAACAACATTTGTGGTCACAACAAGAAACCATGTCACGGCGCATCAACAACATTTGATGTCGCGACGGATGGTCATGTTTCATGCACTTGAATCCTTATAAATAGTGGTCATTCGTAGGAATTTATACTGACAATCAGTTCCTCTCTATATACTTCTCTCTAGTGTATTTACTTTATAGTCTTTATTTTATAACACGTTATCAGCACGAGACTCTGCCATCTTGGACAAAGATTTTGAAAAGATTAAAGCAATTTCCAAGTAAGTATCATGCTTTTATTCTGAGGGTTTGTTGATAAAGTAGTACGAGATCAAAATTTCTTTTCTCTGTTCTTGTTCATGCTATTTCTAATATATATATATATATATATATATATATATATATATATATATATATATATATATATATATATAAGGTAGAAGCCATCTTGCTTCACCATGATATATATATATATATATATATATATATATATATATATATATATATATATATATATATATATATATGTACACTATGCACTGCACGACATAAAATATAGGTCCTTTGATCACTGCATAGCTTTAATTCGCTAATATGCATATTGATGTTTACGCGAAGTTACTGTAAACATGATGACCAAATTGGTTATTTCACTAATATAAGAATTTTGGTTGTGGAGGAGTACCCTTTTTATATGATGAGATTTAGAAAGAGGTTCTTACTTGTTATGCAATGAAAATATCTTAAAATTGTTTGCGAATGGCATTTGCCTTCAAGCATCTGCAGAATTCATCACCTCTAAAGGTAATTTAGGTATGCAATATTTTAAGTTATTTAACTCATGCTTTCACATGATAAGGATGGCCTCACAAGGAGTATCTATGGCTATCACAAGTCGTTGGATTTATCGGGTCCATGGGAACCTAATTGGTTCTGGATCATTTATGCCTCAAATTTTATTCCTTAAGAACAATATTGTTAAGAGGAATTATGATACTAATTTCGTAATCCTTAATGGCTAAGAATGAAAGTTTACAAGAAATACCTGATCACTAGAAGTGATAATATCTTTTAAATATCGTTATGATTGAATTCATCTATGTCTATAACCACCAGAAGTGGTAATATTTTCATAGGCTTGTAGTGGCTACAAGTGAAGATATGTTAGAGAAAGATTCTCTAAATTGTATGTATGTCTCGATTTGCTCCTGAAGTAGGAATATCTTAAAAAAGGTTCTAAACTATCACGATTTGATATGCTTAAGGCACGTTCAGATGATTGTGTTCCAATCCTGAAGAATGAGAACTTTTGATTTGTGTTCCATTCCTGAAGAATGAGAACTTTTGATGAAAGCTATAAATGTATATCCATTTCCTGAAGTGAATGTGATAGTATGTAATAAAGCCTATGAATATGAACGTGCATTTGATTGCGAAATATCATGATTCATCTCCAGAAGAGGTAGAATAATTGAGAAGAAATATTTTGAATATTATATGCTTTACTTCTGAAGTATTAAACTCATAAATTTTCTCCTCGAGTAGTAAACTTTGAACTCTACTCCTGAAGTAGTAGAACTTTGAGCTCTACTCATAAAATAGTAACTCTGAATTCTACTCTAGAAGTAGTAAGACTATGAATTTTACTCCTGAAGTAGTAAGGCTTTGAATTATAATAGCAGCGTAACAAAACTAGAGGATGAGTTTAAGTGCTTTGATCAACAAGTAGAACGGAGTAAAAAAAAAGTCGCCTCATATGGTTGTATCATCGGGCCAATAAAATTCTTAAAGAAGTGGAAGATCTCCTAGAGCAAGCTAGTACATTTTCTGATCAAGGGATTCTACTTAATAAGAATGCACAAAAGGTGCAACCTTTGGTGACAACAAGGTCAAGCATTTATGCAGAATCTAAGCAAGGTGGTAATTCATGTGAGTGACGTTACAAGTATTGGCATTTACGGTATGGAAGGAGTGGGTAAAACCACTCTTGCAACGCATATCCATAACCATCTTTTCAAAGATTCAAGATTCACAGATAACGTTTATTGGGTCACTGTATCACAGGATTTTAGCATTACTAAACTGCAAAGTGAGATTGCAAAGATGATGAAACTAGACCTTTCAACTGAGGATGACGATAAGAAAAGGGCAGCCAGTTTGTACCAAAGTTTGACGAGGATTAAAAGCTTTGTGCTCATATTGGATGATGTGTGGAATCATTTTGATGTAAAGCAGGTAGGAATCCCTTGGAAATTGGTGGAGGTAAACTGATTATAACTAGCCGATCAGTTGACGTGTGTAAAAGGATTGGCTGCCAAATGAATTTAAAAGTAGCAACTCTTTCAATGACTGAATCTTGGGAATTATTTGTGGAGACACTTGGTCACTCTGGAGATCTCCCAAAAGAAATAGAAGAAATAGCAAAGAAGATGACAGAAAAATGTGATGGATTGCCACTTGAAATAATAAATATGGCTGCTAGTATGAGAGGAGTGAATGATGTTTTTGAGTGGAGAGAAAGGTGTCCAATCTGACCCATAAATGTGTAATCCGTCCAACTCATTCAAATTTTAACGGGTTGGATCAATGCTATTTTCTGATCGGGTCAATTTGGGTTGTAACCCAAGCTGACCTGTCAATTTGGGTTGTAACCCAAGCTGACCCATCTTTTAGACGGGTCATTTGGGTCGATGAATGAGTGCCATAAATCTGAAGCTGCATTCGATACTACAAACCTTTTGGTCTTGTTTTTTCTTTTGAAGTCAGTCCTCTTCTTTGTTTCCCACTCTTTGTCACTTGGACACAAGGTAATTAACAATTTATTTATCTTCATGTATCTTTTTATTCTATTCAACATAATGAGTCATTGTTGCTTTTATAATTTTTGTAAATGGACATTTTGTTCTTGTCAGCAATGTTAGAGTTGTCTTTTTCTGTTGTGTAGTGAACTTTTTATTTCACATTCAAATAACAAGATATCATATTACGTTTATATAAAGTTTTTGAAAAATATTTTTGTAAGACATTGTGAAAATTTGTGTGTTGGGATTGCAATTTGAAGGGAATATTATGGAGAAAAATATTTTCCAGAAGCTTTTGTAACCGAGAAAGTGAAAGGAATGAAATTGGAACATTAAAAGTTTTACTTCAAAGAATGAGAAAAGCAGATTCAAGAGGTGTTTGATTTTGCTTTTCTAATTTGGTCATATCCATATTTATAAGGAAGGGATGTTTGGGTTACATTGTGCGGATTGAGTCATGACCCGCTATACACATTTTGACTAGACCCATATTAATCTAAGCAAGCTTTGGGTGGGGTAAGTTTATGACCTGTATATTTACTTGACCCATTTTGATCTACTCAAATTTGACCCAACTCGTTCATTTGCCACCTCTAGGAGGGATACATTCAAAGAATTCACTGAATCTTGTATTCCCTCCGTCCCAAGTTATGTGATATAATTTGACTAGGTACTGAGTTTAAGTAAGAAAGAAATACTTTGAACCTTGGGTCTAAAACAAGTCATAGATATTTGTGTGGCCGTAAATCATTTCATCAAGGGTAAAAGAAAAAGCTTTAAGTTATATTATTTTTAATTATAGAATTGTATTATTCTTTTTTATATAGACTAAAAAGAAAAGTGTATTACATGCATTGAACAGAGGGAGTATGTAAATGGAGAATATGAGTACAAAGTGTTTCCTGTTCTCCGCTTTAGTTATTTTCTCACACCGAGTCATGCTATAGTCGGCCGGGTACGGCACCTATTGTGCACACCACTGCAGTGGGCATGTTATGATGATACCCCGGACGCGGGATGATATGATATATGGATCGGGCTGCACGTTCCGCAGCACTAACATTTATGGATCGGGCTGCACGTACCGCAGCACTAACATTTATATTATATATGTATAAAAATGTTTTTCTTTAAAAGCTAAGCATGCATGACACCCGTCTTATGAGGCATCCAGATGTACATGTTATCTCTCTTATTCCATGTTACCTTTCATATCTATATTATGTTGTTATTCATGCCTTACATACTCAGTACACTATTCGTACTGACGTCCCTTCTTGTGGACGCTGTGCTCATGCCTGTAGGTAGGCAAGGAGATGAATCAGACCCGTAGGTATTCTATCAGCGGATTCTCAGGAGCACTCCACTTACTTCGTAGCCGTAGTCTATTTGGTATTGGTCCTTATGATCGTTTATATTCTAAGAGGCTCGTAGATGTGTGTGTACAGTTAGACATTTTATAGCTCCACCGGGTCATATTTGTTACACCCCGCACTTTCAGAGCATGAGCATGCCACGTACTTCACCGTAGTAATGGAGTATCAGAGACGTCCCATGAAGTTTTGGAAGGTACAAGCCATGAGAAGTACGTAATAATGAAGTAAAGGATGAATTACGATCTCGTAAGTCGTAACCGGGAAGGACATTCTTGAACCACAAGAACATGACCATTATCAAGTATAATAAATGATAAATATCATGTGGGGGGAGTTGGGGAAGATTCCAGGGCCAAGAAAATCAATGAAAATAAGTTTATCGAAAATTTGGAACAAGTTGGCAGAATTAATGACAGAATTTTGGGTCAAATTTGGAGGGGTATATCTCCAGGTATATTGGTAGTTTTAAGGTGTTTCAAAAGCCTAAAATGAAGTTCGTCGAGTCTAGTTTTCAACGCAACAAACCACTCATCGATATGACATCGGAATAGAGAATTATGGACGTTACAAGTTAGGCAAGCAGAGCAGGGCGTGCTGCTACAGTGCTGCTATGGTACTGCTACAGTGCCACCGACTTGGACACCCTATATAAGGGTTAAAACCCCATTTTTTCTCCATAATAATTCCCCCAAATGTTCTAGAGAGATTAGCCACCATATGAGAGCATGCACACAACATAAATGTGAGGATTTTGAGTAATTTCAAGTGACGGAGTATTAATCGAGGTCCGGGTAACATGTAGTCGCGACTATAGTTTTGTCTTGCGTTGGACTTGTCTTGGATTCAAAGTAAATATTGAAGATATTGCTGCTCTAGCAAGAATAAGGTATGAATTTCTCCTTATTAATATTAATTTCAGTTTATTTTACGGAGATAAAGTTATTAAATAGTCGTATAACAAGTTGGATAGTTGAGATACATGGAAAACATCGTGTGGGATGTTTTATGGAGCCTATTGGTGTTGATAATGTTGTTGTGATGTTGGTATTGTTGTTGGTCATTGGATTGTCATTTCGGGCTAGACATATAAACAGGGGAGATACTGCCCGAATTTCGACAGATTCTAAATGGATTTAAATTGAATGCTTAAGATAAGCACGTGACAATGAGCCTAACAATAGTATGAATGGTTTACATGTAGATTTACGAGCTTGGAAGGATAAACGTTGAATAGCTAAGGAGACCAAAAGGTATGTTAAGGCTAATCCTCTTTCTTTTAAAGGCATGATTCTTTTCCTACCAACCCATGCATGAATTCCATAAAAATCCTCGTTTCCAAGAATGTTAGAGATTCATGACTCTTAAAGTTTTTTTTTTTTTTTTATGATGCTAAAGATGAATAATTTTTTTTATGATAACCATGACGGTGATTATGAGGGATTTATTTATCAAAGCTCCAAGGCACACGGATTTCATGTTATTATGAGGTGATTTTATTCATAGAGATTTCCAAGTACATGAGCTTTATATTATTATGAGGTGACTGAGCTTTACTTTGCAATTTCTTAATTTCCTTTATTGTTGATAATCTCACCTTATGACCCTTGTTCCTTCAAGGTGGGATAAACGATGATGATTGATCCATAATATAATCGGAGGCTACCGACCTTACGTCACTCCGATATAGTTGTGGCTTGTGGATTGGACTCTCATGCATGCTTTATATATATGTATGTATTTTCTCACACCGCGTCGCGCTATAGTCGGTCGGGCATGGCACGTAGATGTGCACACCGGTGTAGCTTTGGTGTTGAAAGATCCGTTTGAAAAGAGAGTCAAATCTCTGAAAAAATGCAGATTTTCAAAAGTTCTTTGGCATCTATTGTTGAAAAGATCGATGAGAGAGAGGGGCGTCCACAAATGTTAAAGGATTAGAGACAAAATCTTCACGAAAATGATCTAACCAAACTCTGCAAATTGATGAGGAGATATGAAACTTTATCCAAGAAGGAAAAGGTGTAGGGGTGGCTGCTTAGAATGAAGGGTGTGGCTGAAGCTTATTTGGAATTAGGTTTTGGGAAAATATATTATGGGTTGGGTTGATGACTTATGGGCTGCAGCTAATTGGGCTGATCTGGGCTAATTCAGACATAATTTTGAGTTAAAATGTGGGCTATTATGGGTCTTGTAATGGTTGAAATTCCCTCTTCCTTATAAATTCCTTTGGGCTTCTAACTTAATAACTAGTACTGCAATATATTATGTGATGGCAATTAGTAATTAATATGTAGAAAATAAAGTACTAATATTACAAACTTATCATTAATGATTTAGCATATAAAGTATCGACTTATAGCTAATTTAATAAGTACGAAAATAAAGTAATGATGATCAATTATTAAAAAGAGGTGTAAAATAATAAAAATGTAACTATAAGTTAGTAATTCTAAAAATGGTGACAATGATGATAAAAAGGGTAATTATTATAATAGTAGAGAATAGTAGCGAAAATAAGGTAATTATTAATTTAGAAACTTAGAAAGTGAATCGGAAGAAAGGAGGGTCAAAATTGGGTGTCAACAGAGACAACCTGAAGCTCCGATCAAGGATACTGAGGTCAACCATAACCACAACATGAATATAAATATATGCCCGTAAAATCATTCCTCACTGTGGATACATATATCATATCATATAATACAATAATAATAAATCCCTCCATGGGGTGAGCTCATCATCATAACATCATCTCGGCCCAACTGATCAGTGGTGTGCACAGCTAAGTGCCTACTCGGCCGACTATAGGGCGGCTCGGTAATGAATATATATATATATGTGTGTGTGTGTGTGTGTGTGTGTGCGCGCGCGCGCGCGCAATGCAAGACTGACCTCAAAAGAAATATCATAAGAAGAGTCGGAATGACCTATCGTCATTACCCTCCAACTATCGTTGTTGTCGCTATGTTCTTTACATTTCAAATTTCAGGATAGCAAGTAAAGAAACATAAGAGATACATGGCATGCGTTTCATATGGAGCAAGAACTATCTTTGATTATCGCAAGATATAGTCGATGCAAGTGTTAGCGGAAAGAATGAACCAAAGAAAGGCTCGTCATCTTTGAGCAATAGACAAGAGGAACAAGGGTGCAGGAATATCCTCCAAAACAAGCTATACATGAGAAGGAATAGGTTTAATCTTCTTCTTTTTTCGTTATGGAGTGATACAACTTAGCTTTAACGGGAACATTTCAACAAGGAACTTTTTGAATTCTAGTCATGCCACAAAGAATAGAGAAAGCCTTACATACCTCATCGATGGAGTTGTGTACGTTTCCCGAGCCCTCGAACGCCTTACGAATGATCTCCTACATAATACAAATGATTTTAGATCAAATTCAAGTTCATAGCTTATGAAAATCTTCATTTAGATATTTAATCGAGCAACTTGCAAGCATGAGTTTATAGACTTCTTTGTAGCTTAATTGTTCCGTAAAATGCTACCATATTCTACTTCACTACTTCTCCTCTTCAACACAATCCCATCCATATAAACACAACTTCAAACAACACGTTAAAACTATACAAAACAACCCAACAAATAAGCTAAGTTCGTGAGAGTTTCATAAGAATATAAAAGAGCTTGTTCTATGGGGTTTTTCACCAATTTCTATGATTAATTACTTGTAGAAGCTTAAGGAGATTATGAAGAAGTTAAAATATACCTTAGATGATGAAAAACACTCCAAACTAAAGGTTAATTCAAGGTGAGGTTTCCTTCCAAGATGCGAAATAGCGAGAAAACTACGATTCTATGATTGCCACGTTGTTCCTTACATTAGAGTTGATTGATTAGCTCTTAAGTTTGGTTAGGATTGATGAAGTAATGTTTAAGGGAGTATATTAAGGTTTTTCTGGTCTTTGGAGCTGAAGAAATGGGGCAAAAATCATTCAAGGGTCATATATATACAAGGGCTAAAATTTAGCCACTGACCATACTCGCTGCCCGCAACAGTTTACACCCTTGGATGGAAATGCGAATATCTCTCTACTCCAACATCGTATCGATTAACAGTTAAATGCGTTGGAAACTAGACTCGTAGACCTTCGATTTGGTGGGTGGATCACCCCGTAACTCCCTGTAGACTGAGAGAAAAGTTGTGCAACATCTGACCCTAAATTCCAACAGATTTACAACCATAACTTGCGACTACCTTTGTCGACTTCCGTATTATAACTCGTTTGACTTCAAAACTTGACATACGACTATTATATTATTTAAATACCCCATGAAATTACCTACTTAGCATATTAGCCATCTTATGATACGATGACGCACGAAAACACGAGGTGTAACAAAAATAAAACCTCATTTCATGTGTTGTTTAACACCGACTCATATTACTCATTTTTTATTGCCTTTGTTTTCCTTGGCTTCGTCCTTATACAAAGGATAAATTGTCTCCTTGATCCAAATCGTGTGTGTTTCTGAGCTATAGTAAGTTACACAGAGGGTACAAATGCTTTGACCCAATTTCCTAATTTACATTTCTTGTCATGTAATCCTTGATGAAAATGATTTTTCTTTTGTTTCACCGGGTGCCTCCATCTATAACTAATTAATGCTAAATCAGAACCTCTCAATGTTACATTTCCATTCCAGCCTTCTGTTTCCCCTTCAAGCATTCAACTAACACTGCCGAATTTTCACTACTAGTGCACACATCCAATCAGCCTTCACCCTCTCCACACGTAGAATCCTTGACAAACACACATCCTCGTCATCTGATGGAGTAGAGTTGATGTCACCAATTGTAGTTGAAGAAAATCCTCGATCTTTTAATACGAGTCACTATACTAATCTTGGAAACACTTCTACTAGTACACTGTGTCCAATAGCTCCTCCTTTGCAAAAGATGGTCACACGAACATAAACAGACTCATTACATTTATAGTTGTTTCTAATAATTAAATGCTTTTTATATAAACTGTATATCTAATATGTGTAAAAATAAATAAATTATACACATTCAGATGTTAAAAAACAAACAGTGTTAATCATTCAGTATTTAAATCTAGAGACAACATCTTAATCAATTCAAATTCAAACGTCTTAATCATATCATATTATATTAAAAGTAGGAACAATCCAAATGAAAAGTTAAGCAAAAACTACCAAAATGCTCCTTAAAAGTTGAGTAACTATTTTATCCTTGAGCAAAATAAAAAACTGTTTTTTAGCTATAAATTTTCATTATTACGTATTTAGAAGTACAAATCAGTTTTGTTTCTTTCCATCTTCCACAATGGTGGGATATTTCTGCAGTCTTTTCACATTCTCAGTTTTATTCTATGAAATTATCCAATCTCTATATAAGCTCAGCACCAGATTTATCTTGCTTCTGTCCAAAGGTCTCCTCTCCTAAACATTCTATGTGGTTTTTCCGCTTGGGGCAACTCACTCTGCAATATCATGTCACAGGTTAATTTCTTGTTTCTTTCTTCTCTTATAAAGTTTTATGTTGAATAACATAGTGTATCTTCATTTACTAATATTAGATGATTCATGTTTCATTTGGGATTTTGGGTTCTCATATATTATCTGTATGATTTACTGTGTGTATATAATAACTTTCTGTCAGACCATCCAATTTTGTGGACTTCATATTTTCTAAACTCCACATCTTTGTTCTTTTTTTTCTTTTTACATTTTCCAAGCTTAAATTTGTATTATTGGTTGAAAACCCTCTGCAATTTTTTTTTTGGTCAGAATGGTCTTAGAGCAATCCAGTCTATTTTCACATTACTCAAAATAACAAGCTACATGCACCCTTTTTGAATAAGGTCTTCTATATAATTTAACTATCTATTATCTTACTAAATGTACAGGTGAAATAACTTATAATTTTGAATCAGAGAAAGGGTACATGTATAGGTAATTATGTTTTATACATCAACTGAACGTTTTAGCAACTATTATGAGTTATCACAAATAACTATTACTTTTGTTTAGATGTACATTGTGAAATTGACAATGGTCTACCCATTCTGAGGAAAACATACATGGATCGAATTTGTGTACAAATTCTACAAAACATTACTTTCTTTTGTCAATAATTTCATGATATGTATACGGATGTAAAAAATGATGTTACAATTTTTAAAAATAAGGCTAAAATTTTAAGTTGTGAAACATTTACAACCATACATAGCTGATGTTGCTCAAATTCACATTTAAATTAGGTGTTGTTAACATATAAAAATAAATAACTGGAAGTTGAATACTTGATATATTATAAGAATTGCATAATTGAATTCGTTTGAACATTACTTTTCAAATTCATTTGATAACAATTTTTTAGTATGACAATAAATATAGGTCGAATAGACTCACCATTCATCAATTTGAATTTTAACTTTCCCCCTTTTATTTTTTGTGTGACTCACCTTTATCATAATATTTGTATTAATTAGTATGGTGTTCGAAAACTAGTCTTAACAAAAACAAATAAGGATTCCGACTTGCTTTCAAAATTGAGACAAGTACAGGTGTTAATTTAAGTATGAAGCATGTATGATTCACAAAAAATGACTCTTCAAATGAAATCCTTATTTTTTGGTTCGGTCTTTGGTTGCCTTTCCTTTTTTTTTTTTCGAGTGTAAAATATAGTATTTTCTTTTTTCGTTGTAAGTTTCACCGCAATGGCCATTCCTCTCCATCTACGTAGCAACGAAGAAAAGTCTGCAGAAGTAATAGGGACCATATACTCACGGTGATGGACCTACTTTCTTGTGTTGACATTTTTGCAGTATTGGGACCTATTTTGAAAAGATAATTGAACATATTTCACTTTCGTACCTCTTTCCCACCACCTTCTATGAAAGCTCCCAGTCTAACTTTTGACTTTTCACATTTTTTAAAAAATAATAAATTTCATGTGGATATATGTCATAATATTGAATATTTATTTTCTTTTCATATATATATGTATGCTCTTTTATTTTAATTTTTTGACACATATTTATTTTCTCCGTGCATTTTTACTCGTTCACTTTTGGCTTTTCACATTTTTACTGAATATTTATTGACTTTTTGCGTTCTTTAAGAATTAATAAAAATAAAGTACTCCCTTCGTCCATATTACTTGGTCACATTACTAAAAATATATGTCCAAATTACTTGTTCATTTACAAAATCAAGATAAAATTAATTAAATCTTTCCTATCTTACCCTTAGTAATATATGTTCTTGAAAATAGTCAATTTTGATTAAAATGTATTTATTAAAGAGATGTAGGGGTAAAATAGTAAAATATATCTTTTATTTCTGATTTCTTAAGGGGCGTGCAAAAGGAAAAGTGACGAGTAATATGAGACAGTAAGAGTATATATTTTACCATAATATCCCTATTTATTGGTGTAAGCCTCAATAGCCTTCGAAAATAATTTGAAAATGAGTAATTAATGTGAAGGGTAAAATTAATAATAACACACAAATATTCACTCATTAATTCCATGGAAATTAATGGTCAACTCCTTCTGCATGATTCTCCCCACTCTTCTTGTGTTGCTTAGCTTGATGGTCCCCATGATAAATAAAGGAATATAAGAAAAAAGATGACATGTATACAAATATGTATGCCTATAATATATGCGTAGTCGTTATCTTTATACACAATCAATATTATTGAAGTTTTGTACTAATTAATGATTACCATATTGGTTTCTTGCTCGTGATATGTTAACGTGGACAAGTAAACTTTTATCCATGTTTTCCTTCTTTGTCAATACTTTAAACGTGAAGAGAGGACGAACAATAGCAATGCAAATTTGTACCAAAAGTATTGTACACTTTAACCAACTACTTTTTTTATCCCACTTGGACATATGTCATAGTACTGAGTATTTATTCTCTTCTCATGTATACACATATGCACTTCAATTAAATGAAGTATATATTTTATCATAATATCCAAATTTATTAGTGTATAGTCTCAGTAGCCTCAGAAAATGATTTGAAAATGAGTAATTAATGTGAAAGATAAAACAAGAAGAAGAATTGTTTTCGTTGATATGTTAACGTGGACAAGTAAAAGTGAAGGGAGGGAGTAACTTTTATCCCCGTTTTTCTTCTTTGTCAATACTTTACTTATTTTACTCTCCTTTGCAGTCTCTGATTATTGTTTCTTTACATTTATAAAATATATTACTTTATATTTTCATTTCAGAATTAAAATTTGGTGATTTACAATATAACATATATCTTTCTAATTTTGATTTCTTTGTAACAATTTGTTTATCTATAATTGTTAATATAAAAAATTATAATATATTTTTTATAATTTAATAAAAATATTTTATTAGTTTTTCTTTCAAAAAATTCAATATATACAACAACGGTTCTTATGTTTGGATCTGAACAGTTACTTAATTGAAATGGATATCAACCTTTCGGTATACATATAAGATATTAAAGAATTTAAAAGGAAAAATGTAGAATCAAAATATTAATTTTCCCTCATATTCTTACTAATTTTCTTTTTCACATCAATGAACAATTTTCATTGTCATGATAATGAGAAAAAAGTCCGACTCTTTCTGTCACGACCCAACCCCATGGGCCATGATTAGTGTCCGAACTGGACACTCGTATACATACTTGTTAAATATAATCACATTGAAACTACGACAATATGGGAATTTGCAAGAGCAAGCTATAGACTCAAAACGCAGTATATCATAATAAACTTGTCTCCTGAGGAGTCACAGCTAACCAAAACATAATACGATACGCAAGCCGACAAGGCTGCCACTACATATTAATACAATACGCAAGCCGACAAGGCTACCACAACAGGCGGGAATATCCATAGCAAACCGTATTGACACAGCTGACCATAACCCATGTACAACCCAGTGGCGGATTTAGAATTTTCACTCAGGGTGTTCAGAAAAATAATTGAACCTAAATATTCGCTGTAATATATGTTCAGGGTGTTCAAAAGTTAATATATGTACATAATCGCATAAAATTTACCCTAAATATACACTGTAATTTTTTTGTCGAGGGTGTTCGGGTGAACACCCATGGGCTCTTGGTACATCCGCCCCTGGTACAACCAACATATGTCTACAGACCTCTAAGAGTATCATATATTTCCTCTAATAGATTTTCAATACATCGTTTGTTCTTCAAACCTACAGTCCTTATCCTTTAAGGATTTCACTATTTTCGAGGTGAAGTCATACACACGCCGTACTCTTTTATGCCTTATGCTCTTTTACCCTTGTGTGTACCCAACACCGACTTCTAACTTACTCAAAATCATATTGAGTTCATCTTAATAATGGTCTTATCTTATCACCTTGTCGTCGTACTACACCTTTAAGTTTGTAGCTATATATTTCCCTTTTATTTTATACTCGTACTTAATTAATTACGTCTATCTTGGGTGCTTCCTTTGGTATTCCCTTACTATTTCTCCAGTCTATGTCCATTTTTTTAATTCTGTGCACGAGGAATCTCATACTACCCCTGTATCCTTCGGAAAACACTGCTCCCGCATAATCCCTTTCTCATTTTCAAAACGTATTTTGTTCATCCCTATTAGCTCTTACCACCCCAGTCATTTTCTAGCACTCATTCTACCTCGTTGCTCATCTTTCTATAGTTTGGTCTTTCACAGTTCTGTCACTTATATTACCCGTGTTCTCGGCTATACATGTCATAATCTATTACTTCACTGTTATCTCGCTTTCTTCTTATTCCCTTCTTTCAATTAACTCCTCCTTCTCTTGTGCTCGCTATCATTTCCGTTATCACATAATCTTTATTCTGAACTCTCCCTATAGAAGATCTTTATAAGTCTTTCTTATTCATTCTATAGCTCGCCTTTATACTTTAGTCACATAGATCACGTCATATCTTTTAGTCACTTCCTCGCTAGGCTTTACTCATTTTCATAACAATCCTTATTATATTCACATTATATCCTGTTCGTAATCAATCCTATAGTGTAACACTTCTTAACCTTTTACCCTTTCTGGTCAATCTTACCCTTAATACCTCACAAGCTGTCTTATCAATACATTCATATTCGTCACAATTCTTCTTTGTCTGTACTCTTGTCTCAATCATACTATTACTTCTTCTAACTATAAACTCGTCGTAATTTATCCCTGCTTATCAATTCAGTTGATACCTCAATATAACACTCTATTAAAATTTGCCAACCTTTTCTAAATCATCTCTTATTATCACAAGCCCTTCCAAATTGTCCTAGCATTTCTTTTTACCATATCGATATCGACCTCATAATTACTATTACCATCAATTCAACAGTTAACTTATTCTCGAAGTCAGCCGTACTCGCAACTTAGTCAAAGTTTATCATTACTGTTGACATGACCTTTCAAGACTTCTTACGAGCTTATATCTCATTCTCTTTTTATTTCTAGGAAAATTTTGGCAGAGTTTCCTCTGTATTTCTTACTATCCCAAAACCTGCACACAGAAAATACCAACAATGCTTCACAGGGCCAACACATATACATATATATTATCTTGTATCATAGCCGCACAAGGCTCCCCATATCAATAACAATATGAAAATGATGAACTTACCTCGTATGTCCAACTCAAACTGTACCTGTTACACTTTCCTGTTTATTTTCCTTTTTAATCTTTAACTGCATTTCAATCATACCTGCAACATTCATACCATATCTAACATATACCCTGCTTACCTATCTCTTTACTGATTCCTTCAGCTTCTTCTGTTCACACTTTATAACTGAACTTATCATCAATACATATACATTCAAACTGAACTTATCATCAATACATATACATTCAATCCATTTTCTTACTATACTTACAATTACTTACCTTGATGATGACCAGTTCGCCATTCTGTATATACAATTTCTAATAACGTAACCTCGGTGAAATATCTTACCTCTGTAACTCCCAGTAGCATCATTTACCTTTTCTTGTCAACACCACTCTCCTGCTGAAATCAAAGGTCAGTATATAAGGGATATCATTTCCTATCTCTTGGCTCTATCGCACGATCTAGAGTAAGAAGGAAAAGTCACATCCTAAATGTCCTGTAGCTTCCTGTTTATAGATGTGGTGCACAACACACCGATAAACAAGACTCTACTAGACACGGTCTGTAGACACTCCGAAGATGAACTGCTCTGATACCACTTTGCTGTAGCCTTTTATTATGGGCCAAAACGTGACTTCTATGCTATAATTCATTTATTCTTTTAGGGAAAGGTAACAAAGGAATGGTCTTCCACATTATGTCACCTTTTAGTCAGTGGGTTGTGGGACAAACATACCCTTTATTTAATTAATAATAAAACAGACTTGGCCATGAATTAGCCACCAACACATATACAATCTGTTAATGAGTCATAAGTTGTTGATTGTAGTACTCTCACGTGTAATACCATAATTAAGAGATTAGTCTTCCACTAATTTCCCTTAATTACATCCTTGTCTCCCACTTATTCCATAGCTGCTCCTTTGTCCCCCAATTAATTAATTCATGACCTCAAATTACTTAAAATATAGTCATATTTAGCATCCTTCATATACTCGCTATCACAATCATTTGATATAGCACTAGTCCATAAGGCATATTTGCAGCGCATGAAATATTATTAGCAATCATCGTCGTCACACTTTTTCGTCTTAAATCATTTCGGGACTTCATTCCTTGTATACACCGAGCTCTTAATTTACATGCTTGAATATGATCAACTCCCCCGTGCTCGGATAGTTTTCTCATGTTGAATAGTTAAATTTTCTAGTCCAAAAATATGAAATATTATAGCTTGGACCGTATTTCATTCAAATAAATTTCGAATCTCAATTTCATTGTAAATGATAAAAGTTTTATAATTACCAACAATTACTTACTCATCTTTGATCCACTTAAGTGTAATGATTTCCATGGTGACAAGACCAAAAACGTGAAAGCATAGCATGTATAGTAATCCATACTCATCATTGCTGGCACATGCAATATTCTTAGCTTTCCAAGACAATGGTTTTCCTTTAATTATTTCAAGTAATGAAAGGGTCAATGAAGACCATGTGGGATGGCCCACGATTTGTCACAAAGACATATCCATTTTTTTCTTTTTATTCTTCACGTGACATTTCTAAAGAGCAAATGCTCTTGTACCAATTCTTTCTTTAATCTTAAGTACATGTATATGTATACCAACTTGCTGCCTTATGCCAACAACTTACATGAGATTTTTTTTCATATAATATTTATCCCACAATCTTAATTAATTAATATCTTTCGCTATAATTCTTCGGGGCTCGGGTCCACTTACTTATGTCGAGGGGTTCAAACCATAGCTCGAAAGCTCAAGGTATTACATCGATGAAACTTATACTCTCCGTTCGCTTAACATCTAACCTTCATGGACATGGTCTTAAATTCTTATATACCCGATATAAACATGTCTAATCTCACATGACCACGAAGATAGTCCCGCTCTCCAAGTGTACAATGACTAACTCACGGTGAAACTCGACGTACTAAAGTACGAGGCATAACACTTTCCATTTCAAAAACTTAATTCCATCATATGTTTTTAATTTTTAAACTCTATTTTTTAACTATAACTAAAGTGATGGTACATAAAATACATTTTTGTATATGTTGCTATATATAATAACAATTACAATGTTTTTAAAAGTTATTTTTAAAATACAAACCTTAAAGATTGATTAATTAAAATGAATAGACATACTCGGATCGCAAGGGCATGTATTGCTAGTATAATACAAAGCCGCAATAATGATATTTCAGGTAATGTGAACCTGAGATGTAGTTTTTTTCTCATGCTCTTAATTTTCTTCTTATTATTTTTTTTCTTAGTGAGAAGTATATTGGTTAATCTTATACTTAATGAGGTTAACATGTCTCCTAAATAAAAAAATTATAAAACTAAGGGAAGAAACAAAATGATAAATTTTTTAAAACAAATGAGAAACAACAATAAAATGTAACCTATCAGTCATAGGATCAAGCGCTCTAGCCTAATACTTTTTCTTTTGCCTATTCTCCTCTGTTTTTATATTTTCTTCCTTTGTTACATTTCTATTCTTTTTTTTTCCTACTCCAATTCCAGCAACTCAAGCCTTAACTTTGTCGCTAAAATCAAAAATTAAATAACTAAAAATCTATAACTCGAATTGATCAAATATCCGTTAATTAGAGAGAGAGAAAGACATGAAGGAGGTAATCTAAACTCTAAGCTTTCTGCAAGTTTGATGTATTTTGATTGGCAGGAGAAAGTGCAAATATATCATCTTAGCCACAATTAAATTAGGCATATCTAACAATGTAAGTGTTGCTGCGATTACTATGTTGATAATTCTATGTTGGCACAGGGAAAAATGAAAATTCCAGATGAGCCATCCCTTTCAAGTAGTTCTTTTCAACGTTGAGCTATTTTATTTTTACTTTAAGTAACTTCTGATATAACAGATTCTATGAATTTGATCACTTCTCCTTAAGATATATCAGTAATCGGCCTGTAGCGTTCTTCTACCTAAGTTCTTAGACTAATCGTCTGCTTACCTACATTCAGCCCATCCCAAATCTTTCATGGTTTATTTTCTGGAAGTTGCTGGCAAAAAAAAAAAAAAAAGAAAGAAAGAAAGAAGTATTTTATTGAAAAGTATTGCACCATCTAGAGAAATAAATTGTCTGATTGCACATTTAATTTGCAGTAAAAGCAAAAACTAAATATTTAAAAGGTTCAACAAAAAAGCAAAGACTAAATATTTAAAAGGTTCAACAAATCACTTCTTTGAGAAAAAAATTTATTTTTACAATAGACAGCCATAACATGGTACCTGTTCATACTTGGTTACCTGAAGCTCATGTAGAGGCATCTATGGGAAAAGAGTATACAGCTAATAGCCACCATTTAAGATTGCTCGACGGTTAAAAAAAGGGTCATTTGCCCTTTTGTCCATATTTTGTGCTGAAATTTAATTTTTGTCCTTCAAAATTGAACTTATGCCTAGAGGGGTATAATTTACGCATCATAATATTCACAAATTATGCATGTACCCTAAAAGAACTTATGCGCTACTAAGTATAAGTTCGATTTTGAGATCAAAAATTAAAGACCAGCCCATTTGAAGGTTAAAAATTAAAGACAAGTCCATTTGAAGGGGAAACCGTGCAATTACTTCAAATTAATAGTCCTTTTATGAAGTAGAGGCGTTTAAACTAAAGTCTAGAGGCTTGCTTTAAAAATTGACACAAGTACAGGTGTTAATTTAAGTATCATGCATGTATGATTCACAGAAAAACGCCTCTTTAATTGAAATCTGTTATAAATATCCCAAATAGTGGATATCCATTAAGTGATAAATATCCCAAAATATCCCATGTCCATTAACTATGTTAATCCTTTGTATGTTGCTCCTATAAATAGGATGCACAAATGCAATGTTGAAAGAGTAGAAGTAATATAATCTGATATCTCTCTACATATTTCTTCTGTGTATTTACTTCATAGTTTTTATTTTATAACACGTTATCAGCACGAGCCTCAACCATTGTCACGCCCCGAACCATGGCCTGGACGTAACACGGCACTCGGTGCCTGACTGCATGTGACCGACCGAACCACATGGCTTGCTGAATCATCATGATACATAACATATGCGGAATATAACGTGAATTCATAATGAGCCTTTATAAAACATGGTAAGTCATAATACTTAATAAAATACTTGTTTAAGCATGAATGAGCCAAAATGGCTATACGACTCCAAATGTCTGACATGACATAACTGACTTGTCTAGTCTATGAAACCTCTATCATGAGTCTGACTGAAAAACATACTTACTGGGACAAGGCCCCCAGCATACCTTTAGATGCATAATTAATCATAAAACAAAAGTTGACTAAACCCCGAATGAGATGGGGCTCACCAATAAGCTGATACGAATGTTGTCCTACTGAGCAGATGTGTCGTCCTGTATATCAGTACCTGCATCGTGAAATGCAGGCCCCCGAGCAATAAAATGGGACGTCAGCACATTGAATGTACTGGTATGTAAAGCAACCGAAAGAAACAACATGGGACATGGAATAACATGATAAGAGCTGAAACTGAAAAACTTGGACATGAACATGAGCATGAGTACATATGTATATATATAACATTAGCAAAAACATGATAAGTAGGGAGAGCAATAACTTATAACCGATCCATGGTCTGGTGCTTGCGTCCCGCCAGCAGAACACTCAGTCCTTGCCAGGGAACATGAGATTTGCTAAAATATGAAAGGATCCAGTCATTATGAGAGATCGTCCGGGACATGGGTGGAGCGATCCTCATCCTACGGTGGCTACGTAGTTTCAGGCTATCTGAAGCCCTCTTCGGTAATTAATGCAACTCCCAAAACATGAACATGTAAAATAGTGGCACTTTCTGCCCATGGTATATCATGAATCATAACTTGCTTGTACATAGTGTTCATGAATCATAACTTGCTTGTACATAGTGTTCATGAATCATAACTTGCTTGTACATGGTTTTCATGAATCATAACTTGTTTGTATAGTTTCATAAGATAACTTGTCATAGTCTTGCAAAACATGTTTTTGGTTCATGAGTAATAACAATAGTTGGAAATCATATATATATACTTGTCTTGAAAACATGCTTGTAACTTGCTGGATGAAATCATAAAGTTTCATATAAACATAATGAGAACACATGAGGAAGAATTCATGATTCATGGATTTAGCTAGGATTCCTAATATCCGTAATGGAAGATTAGGAATACAATGACGAACATAGATACAAAATTCATGTACATACATACATAATTACGGGCTACCAATATGTTGGGTTTAATGCCCTAGGATTTGAACTTCATAGATTTTACGAAAACGGATCATGGGGAAGAACGTAGAGATTCCCACATGTGGATGGAAGTTCTACATACCTTGACTTCCTGCTTTTGAGTGTATCACAATGTCCTTCAATCCCTTCAACTTTAATCTATGGCAATACAGGTCATAGGGACTCTATATTAGCAACAATATCCATGTTTTGTTCATCTAAGCATTTTATCAAACACTTGGTGGGCATGAAGCTCCACAACCTTCATTAATGGTGTTTTCTTCCCCCAATCCCCATTCTATTACTTCTAGCTGATTCTACAATCTCAATTAGATGTAATTGACATCATTCTTCATCACCCATATGAATACAACAATCCCAAGTCAACAATCCAAAAACCCTAGCATAGTTCATATAATTCTCTTTATCAAACCCATTTACTATTCTCCCAAGAACTTATCAACACTTTAATCATCATGAAACATCATAAAACTTACCTTGGTTATTGTAGTAATAAGCCTTGAGTTGAAATGCTTCACTTGAACAAAACCCTAGTTCCACCTTCTATGAAATTTCTTGACTTGAATGGATTTGATGTGTTTTTCACACTTAGTTTTGTGGATTGATGAAGTGGATCTTTTGTTTCACTTGGATTCTTGCATATGAAGTGTTTGGATGGCTCTAGAGAACCCTTGAGTCGTGTAGGGGAAATGGGAATGAAAAAAAATGGGTTTGGGTCTCTTATTAATATCTTAAAATCTGACCCATCGGGCAATTCTACGCCCATTTTTACGTTCCGTATAATGGTTTTACGGTCCGTATAACTTACCGTAAAACCATTCCAGTGATTTGGACATTCTGTGCTCATTTTACGGTGGTTTGTACGCCCCGTATAATGGTTTTACGGTCCGTATAACTTACCGTAAAACCATTCCAGTGATTTGGACATTCTGTGCTCATTTTACGGTGGTCTGAGTCAATTTTACGGACCGTATAATTGTTTTACGGACCGTAAAACTGACCCTCAAAATATCATTCTCTGTGACCATTTGACGGACCGTATAAATGTTTTACGGACCGTCAAAATGTTATACGGACCGTCAAATGGTCCGTCAAAATTCTCTGCTCGGACAGTCTGTCGTATAATGGGCATAACTCTTTGCAAAAATGTCCGTTTGAGGCCCATAATATACCGTTGGAAAGATATTTCAAAGGGCTACAACTTTTATCAAGGAAGTTTTCCCAAATTCCAAATTAATAATGGGGTTATGGTCGTTGGAAGTAATACCATCTATAAACTCACTTGCAAACATGCCCCATAGAGCGGCTTCCAACTTTTCTTTGCTCAAAAACATTTCTTATGACATAATTGGTTTTCAAAACACTTCCTATAACCATCATATTGGTTCCATTATATTATCATCTTATGAGTCAAACTTTTCGTCCGAAGTTACGAGGTGTTACAACCATCTTGAGCAAATACTTTGAAAGTCTCGAAGTTGCTGAAGGCCTTATGCCAATATTCTACTGGAAGGTTAGTTCGCAAATATGAATTGATTAAATGAGTTTATATCCGTGAACATCAGAAGTGGTAATATTTTTACGGGCTTATTGTGTTTATGATTGAAGATGTGTTAGAGAAAAATTCTCCACATTATATGTATGCCTCGATTTGCTCCTGAAGTAGCAATATATTAAAAGAGGCTATAAGCTATCACGATTTGATATGCTTAAGGCGCGTTCAGATAATTATGTTTTATTCCTGAAGAATTAAAACTTTTGATAAATGTTATAAATATAAACGTGCATTTGATTGTGAAAAAATCATGATCCATCTCTAGAAGAGATAGAATA
This sequence comes from Lycium barbarum, assembly GCF_019175385.1. Lineage (NCBI taxonomy): Eukaryota > Viridiplantae > Streptophyta > Magnoliopsida > Solanales > Solanaceae > Lycium > Lycium barbarum. The sequence continues at coordinate 112,886,529 of NC_083344.1, read as the reverse complement.
ATTGAGAAGAAATATTCTGAATATTATATGCTTTTCTCCCGAAGTACTAAACTCATAATTTTGCTCCACGAGTAGCAAACTTTGAATTCTACTCCAGAAGTAGTAAGCCTATGTATTTTACTCCTAAAGTAGTAAGGTTTTTAATTCTACTCCTGAAATAGTACAACTCTGAAATCTACTCCCGAAGTAGTAGAATTCAGAAATTTACTCCTGAATTAGTCAACCTTTAAACTTTACGCCCGAAGTGGTAAAACTTGAAACTTTACTCCCGAAGCAGTAAAACTCTGAAACTTTACTCCTGAAGCAGAAAGAATTATCAAAATATCTGAGAAATCTTCTCAGCAATGCCTTCTTGTGCTTGAGCAAAATAACGAGTTATTGATGAACGTCGTATTGCAAGCACATTTAAATAATCAGGTTTCATTCCCCGAAGTGAATGAAGAAATACCACAACCTGTCTCCTGGAGAGATAAAATACAAGTAATATACATGTTATTTTTGTGGTATGAAATTAAGACATAGCAACACGTACCTGTCGTACGCAGAAACATCTTAAATAATTTTATCAAAGTATCATTCTAAGGAAAAGGGAGCAGAGTAGAATGGTTCTTCTATAACCACATTAATACATTATGGTTAGTTGTTATTGATTTCCTCGAAGGAAATAAAAATTAATGTATTTTCCCCTGAAGGAATTAATAACTATGTGGTTGCCTCTTTGATATAAAATGTTCAGATGTTAATGATGAATCTCCCTGAAGGAGATGTTTAAAATATTGAAGTTTAGAATTCAATATTTATTTCGTGACACCAGTAGTGTTGAAATTTGCTTTCATGATACCAAATGTATGTAAGAAATATTTGGTAATAGAAATTAATGATCAAAGGCTCCAGAAGAGCTAATTATTTATTTGCAAGTATCATGACATTAGTAGTGTCCAAATAATATATGATCATGATAAATAAATTGAAGTCTCTTGAAGATGTTATATATGATAATACCATTCATCGTAGATCGTAGTTGGTATGATCGGAACACTGTAGTAGACCTGAAGTTTACTAACAATAAAAATGGTTATCATATTGAGACTACAAATGATCGGATTATTAAATATCTTCAAGTTACTATGGGTAAGAAATACACATGTGAAATGTTACCCGAGCATGATGAAATCATATACCACGATAAACCAGAAGTTTATTGATATAAAATTTCATGCAATAGTAAACCAGAAGTTTATTAAAGGAAATAGCACTCGTCAAAGTAAACTTGAAGTTTACGGGTACAGATAATTTTATCAGTTAACAAGACCAATTTGATCGTCCTGATTTAAATCTGATGTGCTAATTGAGTATTAAAAAACATATTGAAGAACTAGAAGATTCTTCAAGAATTTGTTTGTGTTGCTTGTTCTCATGATAAGTTGATTACACCAGCTAATGTTGGGACTGAATCCCCAAAATTCTGAAAAATATAAAAGGTGAATGTGGGCCCCTTCACCTGCAATGTGATGTCTTAAATAGATGCATCTATTTAAGACAGTCACATATATGTTTATTGTCAACTGGCAGTTTGACATTTACAAAGTTGCTTGCTCAAAATAATTGAGTTGGAAGCACAATTTTCAGAATATGTAATCAAGACAATCATCTTGATAATGCTGGTTTATATCTAAGTTGGTTTGGCATTGGATGCCTCCATAATACAGCTAAACCATTGCTTATGAGAACAGAGTTTCAGATGTTGGTCTGAGATATGATATATTGCATACAACAACACTTGTATGCTTCAGATCAATAAATTTTGATAAATTCTCCCCTCATATTTGGTTCAGGGTCAGGAACTAGATATTTTCATCTTTTAGCATTTGATGTGCGGTACATGATTAATGGATATACCATGATGCACACAGATGGATTTTCCCAAAGAAAATGGGGACATATGTCACTAAAATAAAGGGGAGAGAATAAGCAGCTAAGAAATTTGTTGTGAATTATCATCAGTATGATCCTCAGATAATTCAAGTCAAATGCTAGAAGCATTTGCTGACCCAACTATTTCATATTTCATCTGCATAATGCTCTTAATGTCCCTGAATGACAAAGTCTACAGCGTGCATAGAGCATGGTAGACCAATCGGTTCCAAATATAATAATCCTTGAAAAAGGGAGGAGCAAATGATCATAATAAGGAGGCAATGTGCTCTTGAAGAGCTACGACATAACACTTCATAAACCTTATGGGAGGTTCAGGTACCTGAAAATAATGAAGTGATGAGATCTCAGTAAGTTATGTCGAATTGCGAACCGATACAACATGATATCTTGTCGACAGTATACAATATAGCGCGCAATATTGTATAAGGTTGTGAGGATTTTATTTCTACGTCTCTTATAACATGTTGACGTAGAATAATTACCAAGTAAAATGATGCATCTTGGTAAACGTAATGTTTATTGGGCCAGCAGTCCAAACAACAGAAGATGTCACATTATTTATACTGATGGATGCTGGCACGGCCTATGTGGCTTACTTGATGAAATTTATATGAAAATTCCTGAAGGATATAAAATGCCTGAAGCATTTGGTTTAAAGTCTCGGGAAATGTATTCAATCAGATTACAAAGATCATTATATGGTTTAAAACAATCAGGGCGTATGTGGTATAATCGCCTAAGTGAGTACTTGATAAATGAAGGATATATAAATGATGTCATTTGTCCATGTGTTTTTATTAAGAAAACAAAATCAGGGTTCATTATACTTGTTGTTTATGTTGATGACATAAACCTCATTGGAACTCCAGAAGAGCTCCAAAAGGCGATTGAATATTTGAAGAAAGAATTTGAGATGAAAGATCTCGGACAGACAAAACTCTGTCTTGGTCTGCAAATTGAACATTTCGCAAAAGGGATCTTTATCCATCAATCTGCCTATACTGAGAAAGTTTTAAATCGGTTTTACATGGACAATTCGCATCCTTTAAGTACTCCTATGGTTGTTCACTCACTTGATGTGAGCAAAGATCCGTTCCGACCTCAGGAAGAAAACGAAGAGCTACTTGGTCCTGAAGTACCATATCTTAGTGCAATAGGTGCACTTATGTATCTTGCTAATGCTACAAGACCTGACATAACATTTTCTGTTAATTTGCTAGCAAGATATAGCTTTTCTCCTACACGGAGGCATTGGAACGGGATTAAGCATATATTGCGATATCTGAAGGGAACTAGCGATATGGGTTTGTTTTATACTAACAAAGGTAGTACAGATCTTGTTGGTTATGCAGATGCAGGTTATTTATCTGATCCACATAAAGCTCGATCTCAAACGGGCTATCTGTTTACATGCGGAAGTACTGCTATATCATGGCGATCGACCAAGCAGTCCATTGTTGCTACTTCTTCAAATCATGCTGAGATAATCGCTATTCATGAAGAAAGTAGAGAATGTGTGTGGTTGAGATCAGTGATACATTTCATCAGAGAAAGATGTGGCTTGAAGTGTGATACAAAAATACCCACAGTATTATATGAAGATAATGCTGCATGCATAGCTCAATTAAAAGGAGGTTTCATAAAAGGAGATAGAACAAAGCACATTTCACCAAAGTTATTTTTCACACATGATCTCCAGAAGAATGGTGATATTGATGTGCAACAAATCCGTTCAAGTGACAATCCTGCAGATTTGTTCACTAAATCTTTGCCAACTTCAACTCTTGAGAAGATGATATTCAAGATTGGAATGCGAAGACTCCGACATCTGAATCTTGGTCTTCGTCAGGGGGAGTACGCGTTGTACTCTTTTTTCCTTAACCAAGTTTTGTCCCATTGGGTTTTCTTGGTAAGATTTTTAATGAGGCAGCTCTCAAAGCGTATTTCTAGATATGTGCACTCTTTTTCCTTCATTAGGACTTTTTTCCCATAGGTTTTTTTTTTTTTAATAAGGTTTTAACGAGGTACATCATCTATTAATGGACATCCAAGGGGGAGTGTTAGAAATATCCCAAGTAGTGGATATCCATTAAGTGATAAATATCCCAAAATATCCCATGTCCATTAACTATGTTAATCCTTTGTATGTTGCTCCTATAAATAGGATGCACAGATACAATGTTGAGAGAGTAGAAGTAATATAATCTGATATCTCTCTACATATTCTCTCTACATATTTCTTCTGTGTATTTACTTCATAGTTTTTATTTCATAACAAAATCTTTATTTGTTGGGTCTTTAATTATTATTAATTTCATGTGTAAAGTAGACACTTTTTGAAAGTAAGAATCTTATTGAGAAATTTCACCGCAATGATCATTCCTCTTCATGGTCATGGACAGTGACGGAGTCAGGATTTCCATCAAGGGGGTTCAAAATGTAAAAAATTAAACATACGAAGAAACCTAAGGAGGTTCAACATTTACTATATATACATAAAAAATAATTTTAACCTTATAAAAACAGTAATTTTTTTTCGCGAAGGGAGTTCGGATGAACACCCTTGGTATAGTGTGGCTCTGCCACAGGTCATGGACTCTACTTTCTTGTGCTGATATTTTTATTGTGCCAATATTTTTATTGTGCCTCTCTCTGGTATTGGTAGTTTTGAAAAGATTAAGGGACAATAACAATTTTAGTCCCTTAATTATTACTAAATTTATCATGATCCTCGTGATATTTAATGTAGCACATTTAACATCTAATTATACAATATATGTGCTTTTGATCTCTTTATAAAGGAAATATGTTATATTTAATAATTTAAAAACATATACAAATTGTTCAAACATTGAGTAACAGTATAATATCAACCTTACACATGGTTAATTAAATAGTTTAACAATTAATAATTCGGTAAATTATTGAAGAGACGCTAGAAGAAGGATTAAAAGTGCACCACTTCAAATAATTGAAGGTTCAATGTGCTTAGGTTAATATTACTAGGACCAAAATCAAAATTTATAAATGGCTGAGGGACCAAAAGCGTTATTATTCCAAAAGGTAGTTGAATGTGTGTCACTTGCACATTGCTTTGGACCTCTTTCCCACCACCTTCTACCTAAGTTCCAATCAACGTTGACTTTTCCTTTACCAAAATACTCCTATTTAGTTAGAGCTCTGCATCTTCATTGCAATAAAAACATACCCCAATTAAATATCTCATATATTGTGGTTCTCTACAGAAGCTTTTCTACCTTTGATTGGTAAATCCTTTAATTATTTGGCCTACTACATTATTTTCCTAAGATGAATTAAGTTTGTAAACTATATGTTATTTCTCATGCAGAGGTAGCAAAGTTTCCTCTTTGTCCAGCAAATTAAGCAGATCGGGTAGCAAACTTAGCCTTTTAACGACGTGAAGGTACTCGTCTATTATTTTTTGGAATCTTCACACAAATAGTTTTGCATGATTCATTGTTTACTTTTCTAGCCGGTATACAGAGAGCATACACAAATTATACATGAATTATACACATATTATAAATGGATTATACATATATTTGTCTATTTTTAATTTAAGCAGTTGGATGGACAACTATTTTGGTTAATTCTTCCTTTTCAATTCATTTGTTCTCCTTTTTTGATCTATTTTAGACTTTAGTCCATCTAGGCATGGGCGGAACTAATAAGGGCAAAACCCCCTTTGGCGAAAAATTATATTATATATAAAATATTAAAATTATTTTTTATCTATATACAATAGATGTTGAATCTTATTGGCTTCTTCGTGTGTTTATTTTTTTATATTTTTTAATTCTCTTAGTGAAAATTCTGACTTCGCATCTAGGTCGAAGTCACCTCTTTTGCAAAATTGTGCTTCGTCCTATCCTTTTGAGTGAATTTACTACAGTAGTACAGTGATATGGTATGTAAATCCAGTCACTTTTACCACAAAACTACTAGATCTAGCAATTTTAGTTGCATAGTCGTCTCATCATAGCGGATCTAGCAACTATGGGGGGAAATAATGCGAAGATAAAGCGAGAAAAAAGGAGCTAGAAAATACTGATTCTCTTGGGAAAAATTGGCAGGTCGACAAACTAGTTGATCATTATTTTCTCTCATCTTCTAATTAGGTGAGAATCTTAGTTGCAAACATAAAGATGAATTATCATATATTGTTGAAGCTATAATTCAAAATTTCAAATGTCAAAGTATTGCGAACATATGACCTCTAAAATGTTTTATTGATATACTAGTTTGCTTCTAAAAATTAACAATAACATTCACAAAGTATATTTTTTTCATCCCTTTCTATCCCCATACCTTCTTTTCGCCATCAAAAAGCAAGTGGGCCGAGTTTTCAAAGTTTTGGATTCATTAGTCAGAGGTGGGTGATTTTTACGACAGTAAAGCATCGTTACGCCAACTAATTGGCTGAAAATAGGGATAATTTCAATAATATACAATCCAACATATAATATTACATCCACGTAGCCATCCTCATAGCTAACTTTTTTTTTCCAAGAGTGTTTATACACACGATATACATCATTATACATTTACTATAGACAATGTATAAACCTGTATAAAAGTGTATAATAATGTAAAATAGGGCCATTTCGGGTAATATTAAAATACGGGCCATTTCGGTAAGTATTTTCTCCAAATAGACATTGAGTGTTATTTTCCCCTGAAAATATAACCGGCGCACAGTGAGTGATTTTGTATGTGAAATAATAAAAACAGAATGACTATTCTATTGCAAAATAAATTCTATGTGTTAAATGACAAAACATAGTAACTTTTCTGTTAAAACAAAAAAGTGACTTTTCTTATATAGTATAATTTTTATTAGTCAAGTGACCTTATTAAAATAACTGTCTTTACGGGTGTTTGGAGGTGGATCCTATTGGGCAAAAACAAGTAAATATCAAATCGCACGATAAGGTAATAGCGGAAGAAATAGCTAAGTCAAAATTTCTCACACTATTTGAACAAGAGGAGCAAACTAATTTCAAGCGCAAATGGATATATGGGTAGTAGCTATACTAATAATAAAATACCAAGCAAGCAAAATACATCAAATACAAGAGACACCAAATTTACGTGGAAAAACCTCTTCAATATGAAGAGAAAACAACCACGGGTCCTAAGCTCCACTATATCAAATGAGAGAGTTACAAAGTGTTCTCCAAAATGGCTACAACATCAACACCAAACACGGAGCAACAATAACAACAAGAACAACCATCAAACAAGAGAAGATTGGGAGAAAATCACTCAAAAATGCAGCTACTGTTCACCGACAAAAATATGGAGCTATGGGTCTCCAAAATCTACCTCTGTCAGCTCTCAATCAAATATTAAGATGCGACGAATATGCTATCTAAAAATCAGCTCAATCAGGCAAGGAACGAAGCGGGAATCGACAAAACAAGTTGGTTGCACAAGCTGATTTTTAAGCAGAAAAATCTGCACACACACTCTCTCTCTCTCTCTCTCTCTCTCTCTCTCTCTCTCTCTCTCTCTCTCTCTCTCTCTATTTTTGAGTTGAAAGACTGCTCTCTCTCAATGTTTCTTGCCCCCAAATAAAACCTAATAAGTCTTTTAATGTATGGGCCAAATATTAAAGTGGACTGGATCAAGTTGGATATTTATTTATCCACATAGGAAGGGAAAAAGCCCAAAACGCAACAATTCCACTTCACGAGCTCATGAAAATGAAGGGCCCGAAAAGTGGGGGAGTATCTGTATTGGGTAAAATATGACACCGGGCAAGTTAGCATACCCGGAGACCATAGCGACTAGGGGACATATTACAGTTGTCTCCCATTTCAGTCAAATCCCGTCACATCCACCTACTCCAATGAAAGCGCCATAGTACACGTGGGCAGGGTGATGTCCACACAGTCTTGTCATCATGACCTGTAGGGTAGGATAGCCTAGTTTGGGCCTATATAAAGAAAAGGTTGAGGAAAAAGGAAGGGAGAGCGAGATCTGAGACTCGCCACATCAGATTGTAACATTATCATATAATTATGAATGGGCAAATTCATGGGAGTTGGTCCGGAAGCATTCCTAAGATTATTTTTCTGTTATTCTTATTACTTATTTGTAGCATTTATGCTTGCCAATTTTTTGAACCGGCCTCATAGATAAAACTCTCGGGATCGGATACGTCCCAATTGTCTTCAAACCCTTAAAAAATAAATCTCTAATTGATTTTTTTATTAAACCCGATTTTACTTGAAAACAGCGTGACTACCATTTTGTTTGAATAATAATTGCTCTAATTATTACAATTTAAATGTAGTGAAGCCACCGTCATGTACCATTACTCAAGTAATAGTTGTAAGCTTAAATTGTTCTTCTGGAAAATCAAAAGTCCCCCAAACCTGAACATCATCTTAATAGTTCCACGTTTATCTTTCCTTTAAAACCATCGTTTCATTTTTTAAAATCTTTATTTGGATTTTATATATATATATATATATATATATATATATATATATATATATATATATATATATATATATATATATATATATATAATTTTTGCAAAAAAATATTATTAGTACTTTACTGCAGGTAAAAAAAAATGTCATTCAATTTTATAAAGGCTGTTTAATATTTTAACTTTTCACTTGAGGTGTTCCCACTTTTAATATAATATATGATGATATGATTCTAATTTCGCAAATAAATTAAAAAGAACCTTAAAGATCAAACCTGTATTATTAAGTCTCTTTTGAATTTAAGAAAGAATAATTCAAGGAAAAAGAAAAAAAAGGGAGAAACCTTTTCTATTCTCTAATAATTGTGATGAGAAACGTGTTTTGAAGTAAATTAAAGTGCCATTACTTTATTTCTAATTCACCAATTTACTTTAAGTTTCATAAAAAATTATTTAATTGAGGGTTCCTTTTCTTTAGATGTTTTATTACATTTGGATTTACTATAGGAGCAAAATTGTAATTCAATTTTGAAGATAAGAGCTTCCCAATTTTAGAATTATAAGATAAATGGATACCTGTACTTGTTCCGAGTTTTAGAGCCGGTCTCCAACTTCAGCTCCCGTTTGGCCATAAATTTTGGAAGCATATTTTGAAGATTTATTTTCTAATTTTTGTATGGCCATAAAATTTTGACAGATTTTGAAAATAAATCTTCAAATTCCCAAATTCTAACACAAACCTATTTTTGGCCCAAGATCTATATTTTGACCTTTTCAAAACTTTTAAAAACCACCCCAAACGTTTGTATTTTATAAAAAAATCATTTATTTATGACCCAACTAATTCTATCTACCATGTCCCTCCATTAAATTTGTATCTACCATGTTTTCGCAATTAAAGCAATTCTCTTCTATAAAGTGAAGATTGTTCGTACAATGTGGGAAAATTATATTAAAGAATAGCTAGTTTTATTAAAATATCATGTTCTGCATAATTTGAAATTAGCAAGTAAATGTTTTTGTATGGTTGGGTATTCTTGATAGATTTTAGAACTTATAGGGGTAAGTAATGTATCATGTTTTTCAAAACAAAAAAGTGAAATATATTTTGAAAAATTATGGCCAAACACATTTTCAAAACTTGAAAAAACTTCACCCAAATTAAGTTTTTCAGTTTTTTTTTTAGAATCTATGGCGAAACGCTAGCTTAAATTTTTCTAGTTAAGACGTTGTATGCTTTGAACGAAGTTTCTATAAATTATTCACTGATGACAATGTTGATCTTAGTTGTCTATATTGAAGTTGGTAGTTCATGGTATTTTTTAATGTGATATGTCAGCTTTATTTCTAACAAAATTAATATATTGAAGCTTCATCTTAGAGCCCATTTGGCTTAGCTTATAAGTTGCTGAAAATAACTTATAAGTTATTTTCAATTTTTTTTAGTGTTTGACTGACCAGCTTATAAGTTTATGCTTAAAATAAGCCCAAAAAAAAAAAGTCCGCACATTTGGCTTAGCTTAAAAAAAGCAGCTTATAAGCTGAAAACAGCTTATAAGCTGCTTTTTTTAAGCCCATCCAAACAGGCTCTTAGACTTTAATTGATTAACATAAATCAGCCAATGTAGATTTTGTCCTGTAGTTTGATATAAAATTAGTATAGGCACAATAGTTGAGGAGGTCTTTTTATCTATAAAAAATGACTTTCCTATTGAATTTGGGCTCTCTAGTCTCCATCTTCCTTGACATAAAGGCATAATCCAGTTAAAATTTCATATATTTTGGTTCTCTACAGAAGCTTTTTCTACTTTTGATTGGTAAATAATTTAATTATTTGGCCTATTATATTAGTTTCCTTTGATGAATGAATTGGTAACTATGTTTTGTTCATGCAGAGCAGAGGTAGCAAAGTTAAGTTTCATCGTTATAAGTTTTTTCTTGTTCCAGCTCTAATCAGAAAGCCACTTAGCCTTTCAAGAACGTGAAGGTACCCTCATATATTTACCATTTCTCTATCTATCTATATATGTCTGTGCTGAAGAGATTACACTTAAGCTTCTTTAGATCTAGGTTGAAGTCACCTCTTTTGCTCTATTATGTTCATCCTATCCTTTTGAGTGCATTTACTACAATGATATAGTAATATGGTAGGCAAATTCGGTCATTTTTACCACAAATTACTAGATGTGGCTTTTGTTTTTTAGTTGAATATTCGTCTCACCAAATGGATGTGGACACTATATATGGAAAATAGCAGACAAACCAAGACAAAAAAAAAAAAAACCGCTAGAAGTTACTGATTGTTATTAGTAGTTGAAGCTCTACCGAATAGAAGAAAATAGCTTGATTCTTATGAATAATTGGCATATAGTTCCTACAGTGGTTTCATTTCTAGTAACCAGAATCAGTTGACTGTTATTCTTTTTGTTTTCCCGATTAAGTGACAATCAGTTGCATACATAACGATGAACCACCGTAAATTGTTGAAGGGGTAAATTTCATTTATACAGAAGTACCTAAACTAAATTTTGTAACTAGAATCTACACTATAACTGTATATAACTACAGTACAACTCATCCACCATGCTTGTGCCATATTATTGGAAAAAAATAACTTCACATGTTCGTTGACGAAATTAATCATAGTAATAGCCTTAGTCACAAAATTGAGATGAATAAGGAGTCCTTTAATTAAATAAACTGGGCATCTTTTTGAGAAATGAGAATTGATTTATGCAACGTTAGCTGACTGCACATTACAGTAGTGAGAATCAACGATTATTAATAACAGTAACTATACTGATTAGCCTTTTTTGTTGTTTTAGTTACTTGTATTAATCTTTTTCTCCTTAATAGGAGTACTATCCTAATTATAATTTGGCAAGCGAAAGATTCAGCCAACACTACTTCTATTCGACAAAATTATTGTCACTTCTCATTGTACAGAGTTAATCATATTGATTCTTCTTAGAATCTCTGTAACAGTTTTTATATAAGTAACATATAAAGAAGAGGAAAATAAAACTATTTAGTTGCATATTACTTTCGTTGTTTTCAAATTTTATTCTTAAAAATAAGTTCACGCCAAATTTCGCATTAAATATAATTGAAAATCATAGGAAGATGAGCTTACCTTTTTATTTTTGACTTTTTTCTGTAATCTACCAATATTCAGCACCTAAGTGTTCTCTTTTCTTGCTGGCCATGTTTTGTTACTACAACAGTGATGGAGGCATTATCAATCCTCAAAGAGAAAGTATGGGATCCATACATGGGACTCGAGGGAAAAATAGAAACCCTTAGAATTAAGATGCAAGTGTTGATCAGCCGTAGTAAGGATGTCATGACTGAAACAAAAGATGCAGAACTCCATTCAAGTAAGAAACGGAAGACAGAGGTCGACAATTGGCAGAGCAACGTACAAAAACTAGAGGATGAGTTTAGATGCTTTGAGCAAGAAATAGAACAGAGGTCTAAATTTTCACGCATAGGGTTGTCGAATCGTGCCGATAAAATTCATAAAGAAGTGGAAGGCCTCATAGACCAAGGTAAATTTTCGGAGGGGATTTTGCTCAATGCTAATGAAGAAAAAGTGCAGCCTTTGGTGACAACAAACTTGAAAGGCAAAGCATTTGAGCAGAGTCTAAAGGAGGCGGTAGAGTACTCTTTGAGTGAAGTTTCAAGTATTGGCATTTGGGGGATGGGTGGTGTGGGTAAAACCACTCTTGCAACACATATCCATAACCATCTTCTCAAAGATTCAAGATTCACAAGTAATGTTTATTGGGTCACTGTATCACAGGATTTTAGCATTACTAAACTGCAGAGTCAGATTGCTAAGATGTTGAGACTAGATCTTTCAGCTGAGGATGACGATAAGAAAAGGGCGGCCAGTTTGTACCAAAGTTTGATGAGGAATAAAAATTTTGTTCTCATATTGGATGATGTATGGACCCCTTTTGATGTAGAGAAGGTAGGAATTCCACTAGAAATGGGTGGAGGTAAACTGATCATTACCAGTCGATCGGTTGAGGTGTGTGACAGAATTGGCTGCAAAACGAAAGTAAAAGTAGGAACACTTTCGCCGATTGAGTCTTGGGAATTCTTTGTCGAGAAACTTGATCATGGTGGAAATCTCCCAAATGAAATAGAAGAAATAGCAAGGAAAATGACAAAGAAATGTGATGGACTGCCACTGGGGATAATAACTATGGCTTCAAGTATGAAAGGAGTGAATGATGTTTTTGAGTGGAGGGACGCATTCGAAGAATTCACAGAATCTTGTATGCAAATGGAGAATATGAATAACGAAGTGTTTCCCATTCTCCGCTTTAGCTATAATCGGTTGAGGGAGCCAAGACTGCAAAAGTGTTTTCTTTATTGCTGCTTATACCCTGAAGACTTCAAAATTAGGAGAAATGAATTGATTCGCCTTTTTATTGTTGAAGGATTGCTAGTTAGGAGGAACAACAAGAGAGCAGAATTTGATCAAGGTCATGCAGTGTTGAACAAACTGGAAAGGGCGTGCTTATTAGAAAGTGTTTTGAATTATGAAGGAGAAAGTTGTGTGAGGATGCATGATTTGGTGAGACAGATGGCACTGCATATTGCAAGAGATGAATTTAAGTGGATGGTGAAAGCAGGAGCACAATTTCGTGAAATACCAGGGGAGCAAGAATGGTCAGAGGACTTGGACAAGGTTTCTTTGATGGCAAATGATATAAAGGAAATTTCACAGCCCTTATCCAATGTACGTCCTCGGCTTACAACTTTTTCATTGCGAGGAAATCGTAGTTTGAGTCAAGTTGTAGATCCTTTTTTGGTGCAGATGCCTGGTCTATGTGTTCTGGATCTAAGCTACACTGCAATACAACAGCTGCCTAGTTCCGTGACAAATTTAGCAAGTCTCTCTGCATTGCTGCTGCGACGTTGTAGAGAACTTAGATTTCTGCCGCCGTTGGACAAGCTCAAGAACCTCACTGAATTGGACCTTTTTGACACAAACATCAAGGAGGTGCCCCAAGGCTTAGCAAGCTTGGTTAATTTAAGTTTCCTGGACATGAGAACAAGGGAGAAACTATTTAAGACACCAGCTGTAGGTATTTTAGCTAGGCTCTTTAATCTTCATTCCCTCTCGATTCCTTTTGCTGTACGAGTAGAAGATTTAAGGGGGATGAGACAACTAGAGGTATTTCGCGGGGTGTTTGTTGATGTTTGTAGTTTCAACGGATTTGTCAAACATCGGCAGTCTTGCAGGACGCCGAGTTTCTTTCAAATTGCTTTAGATCCGACACAATCTCCCAGTTTGGGTTTCGGTATTATTCCTCATTGTAAAGTAGTGGTTCTAAGGGGCATGGTTCTCACCGGGGATAAAATAGAAGAAGAGGGAGATGTGACTCTTCTACCTCTGGACACTCAAGAGTTAGTAATTGACCACTGTGATATTCTCACCTTGGGCAATAGCTTGTTAGATGCTATTCCATCTCTGACTCAGTCCAAAGACTTGAGAGCAATTCGAATTTTTAGCTGCAAAGGTATAGAGTTCTTAATGAGGTTATCTAATTGTAGCTCAATGGGTGGAAGAATGATGGGAGATCATGAACTGACGTCTACTTGCAGCCCCTTCTCGAGTCTTGAGAGATTGACCTTGAGGGGCTTAGAGGAATTCAGTGGTCTTGTTAAGTTGGAGTTAGGAGAAGCTTTGCCTCCAGTTGGAACCTTTTCCCATCTCTGCAGGCTTAATGTTTATTCGTGTCATAAAATGAAGAATCTAATCCCTAGGTGGTTGCTGCAATACCTCCTAAATCTGACGGATATAGTAGTAGAGGACTGCGAGGAAATGGAAGAGATAATGAGTGAGGATGAAGAAGAGCAAGCAAAGCAGTGCGCTAGTTCAGCCTCATCATCGTCTCCTTTTCCTTCAAATGAAAGCAGAAGCATCAAGGATGATGAGGTTGTTCTACCAAAGTTGCAAAATGTTACCTTAACTTGGTTACCAAAACTGAAGAGCGTATACAAGGGAAGAATGACTTGTGGTTCTATTCAGCGTATAACAGTGGTCGGTTGTGAGAAGCTGAAGAGACTTCCATTTAACTCTTCCTCTTCTAAACGGGCAGCCATCAGCTCTTCCAGCTCTTCAAGGTATCTACATGGATCATGAAGAAGACTGGGAAGCTTTGGAATGGGACCATCCTGAGTACAAGAATGTCCTCCATTCTTTTTTAAAATAATTTTATCGAATATTTAAAGTTACCAAAAGATAGATAGTTTAGTTTACACAAATTTTTTACCTTCCCATTTTATTCGCAATTATATTATTGATACGTGCAAATGCTATTTTTTTTTTAAATCCCTTCTGAGATGTCTAGTTGTAAATTCACTATCCATATTATATTTTTGTCTAAAAAAAAAGTAAGTATAAAAATGTAGAGTCATTTGATTTATATTTTTTGCATACTGAAACTTCATCTTTGTTTATAAATAAAATAATCCTTATTTCTCCTACAATTAATTATTTGGCATTTGATTTCATTTCCTTGAATTGTTTTTTTTTCTGTTGCTTTTCTCCTATTTTAAGATGTTATAAAATTAAAAAAAAAATGTTTTTTTAAAGCCACTACAACTTTATTTGAAAAATATTGTTCCAACTCGTAGGATATGGAACCTACATAAAATGATCTTTATGGTTGAGGATTTATATGCCTCATATAAAATATTGAAGTTTGTTCAACATATCTCAATGTTTGATTTGACTCAATCTATTTCTCAATAGTCCGTTTATTCTACTTAATGTTGTCCAAAATTTTGAGAAATATATATATCTCGAACTGGCTATATATAAGCACATCTTTCAACAAAAATAAATAAAAAGGAATGTCAATAAAAGTATAAAAAATAAAAAAGGAGGAGAAGTCGGCATCATTAAAACTTCGAAAAAAGTATAGATGCATCTAAGTAAAAGTAAACCTTCCATATAAGTGTAATTGTTGGTACCCAATTTAGAAACGTAAACAAAAATCTAGAATTATTTTTACTAAAGGTAACACTAATTAAGAAGAAAATAAAATATGTTTCATGAATAGTATGAATCACGAATCAAATTTTTTATTTTGTCATTAAATATCCAGGAGTTTTTTGATACGCTGTCCTAATTAGCACTGCACCCTGCATGTAAGTAATCATTTCAAAGACTCATATATGTTGTAATGAACGCTCCACTATTTTTTATAACTCACAAGGAAGT
The DNA here is from genome assembly GCF_019175385.1 of Lycium barbarum. Lineage (NCBI taxonomy): Eukaryota > Viridiplantae > Streptophyta > Magnoliopsida > Solanales > Solanaceae > Lycium > Lycium barbarum. The sequence goes on along the minus strand of NC_083344.1, from coordinate 112,870,888 downwards.
TGTGAAGGTATACTTTTTAAGCGGAGAAACAAATGTATCAAGATTTCATTCTTCTCCCAATTCTCATGATAATTCAATAAGAACCTTTACTTATATCAACATCATTCAACAAAAAGATAAATAAAAGAAATGTCAACAAAAGTGAAAAAAAAAAGGGGGAAGAGGAGGAGGAGGAGGAAAAGTCGTCATCACTCATACTCCGAAAAAATACATATGCATCTAAATAAAAATAAACCTTCCATATAAGTCTATCGTCTTCAGTATATGAGAAACACAAAAGAACACATGAATAAGTTGCAATGCAAATCTCACATTTGCATAGAGAATTAAACTTTGGTGCTATCATAATTTTTATTTTTATGTTTAAAATTATAATCTAAAGAAAAATATTTCAAAGTAAGAAGAACATTTAAAAAAAAAAAAAAAAAGTGCAAAACCATAGCTTTCACTCTACTTTGCTGTATTTTTATCATCTCCGGTATATGAGAAACATATAAGCACACACAAGAGAGCTGCAATAGAAATTACAAATTTGCATAAAGAATTAAAATTTGATGCTATCATAATTTTCAAAATTTTCTGATAATTTATAATATAAAAATCAGGTTTTAAAGATAAAAAAGAACAGGATTTTTTAAGTAAAACGCAAAAATAAGGTGTTCACGGTTCGGTTTGACTCGGTTTTTGGTTAAAACCAAACCAAACCAATTAAGTCGGTTTTTTTTTTTTATATTCAAACCAAACCAAATCATTATAGTATAAATTCTATCGGTTTCGATTTTTCGGTTTTATCGATTTGGTTCGATTTTTTCGGATTTTAAGAATGTATTAATACAAAGAACCTTTGAATTAAATGGTAATTAAATACAGCTTTGACGTGAGCCACTCAAATCTAAGAATCTTCTTAATTATTTCATTAACTTTATTTAGGTATAGGCCTATGGCTATGGGTATAGGAATTACAGAAACGTAACAACTACTTTTCATGATTCTAGTTACCTCCCTACATATAGCTTTTTGATATTACGCAGCCCTCCTGATTTTTTGTTATCTAGACTCATCGTGTTTATCAAGCATTGAGAAGAAAGCACAGAAGTTAAAATAGAAAATGATAAACAGAATGACAAAGTCATCTACCAAATCTTTTTAAATTCCAATTGCCATTTTCTTCCCTTTAATTTGTTACTGATAAAATGCTAGTTTATTAGTAGTAATTCAGATGACATGTAAAAGAGGGAACCTTAACACTGGATAGGGGGGGATTTTTATTTTACCTTTAGCAAATTTTTATTTTATTTTACCTTAAACTTAAATGGGCTACACTTTTCTTTCTAATTATTTGAATTTATGTTGGACTTGGTTTGAGCCAAAACTTTGAAGAAGATATATATATATATATATATATATATATGTGTATGTATCTATCGGTTTGGTTTGGGTTTTTTTGGTTTAACACCAAACCAAACCAAATGTTATCGGTTTTTTAAAATTTAAAACCAAATCAAGTCAAACCAAGCCGGTTTTCGATTTATTAAGTCGATTTGACTTAGTTTACCGGTTCGGATCGGTTTTTCGGTCTCATTTGAACACCCCTACGCAAAATCATAACTTTACTCTACTTTTGTCATTTTTTTAATCACTAGTATTCGTACCCGCGCGATGCGCGGTTGGTATCAAACGAAATTAATCATAGAAAATTATTATCTTATTTGTTTGACATATTTATAATTATTTAATTTGTGAAATATTAAAAATGATTACTGATTAACATCATGAGTAATGTAAAACTTAAATAAAAATTTACTGAAAATTAGTTGATGCTAAAATAATATTAAATTATAGTTTTACTTATTTGAGCACATTGAATTATATTAATTTAACAAATATTTAATTATCATCTTGTGATGATTAACCTTATATCATTACACAATCCTGATCATCATCTCTAACATATAACAAATCATATCACTACAAAAGAAAAAGTTTATTTGGCATAACTATTATTTAAGGTATTTACTTCTAAATGTGGTTTGGAAAGAAAAGAATTTATGAATGTTGTGTTTTAAATTTACCCACATGATATTTTCTTTTTGTATTTTTTAATTTTTTTAATTTGGTACTTGGATTCTTTTTATATTCAATATTTTAAATTTTAAATCTTTCGTTACGTAGTCTTATCTATAATTTTTTTTATAATATAATTTCAAATATTCTTATTTTAACTTCTAATAAGTCTTATACTCTGGGAGGTTACCTTTTAAAAGTAAGACAAACATTTTGAGTTAGAGTATGAGCAATAACCCATTCTAACTCTTCTATTTTTCTTTATCACTAATATATGTACCTGTCCGATGCATGGACAATATCAAGAAAATATTATTTTAATTATTTCAAATTTTGATTTACTCATATTAGATCATATTGCCTTTAAAATTTCAAAACTATTATTTTCTTACTCAATGAAAATTACCCCCAACCCCCAAATAACCAAATCCATATGAAAACATTTCATTGTTCACAACTCTTCAATTTCTTAAATTATGAATAATATTTTGTCTATTATCCAATTACTTCATTATATTCTTAAAATTAATTTCAAGTATAAATATACCCCCCCCCCCCACCCACAACTCTCTATGTACATTCTTTCTCTCGTATTTAATTAGTTTTCTCTCTTATTATATTCAATATTTGTAATCATAGAAAATTATTATCTTATTTGTTTGACATATTTATAATTATTTAATTTGTGAATATTAAAAATGATTACTGATTAACATCATGAGTAATGTAAAACTTAAATAAAAATTTACTGAAAATTAGTTGATGCTAAAATAATATTAAATTATAGTTTTACTTATTTGAGCACATTGAATTATATTAATTTAACAAATATTTAATTATCATCTTGTGATGATTAACCTTATATCATTACACAATCCTGATCATCATCTCTAACATATAACAAATCATATCACTACAAAAGAAAAAGTTTATTTGGCATAACTATTATTTAAGGTATTTACTTCTAAATGTGGTTTGGAAAGAAAAGAATTTATGAATGTTGTGTTTTAAATTTACCCACATGATATTTTCTTTTTGTAGTTTTTAATTTTTTTAATTTGGTACTTGGATTCTTTTTATATTCAATATTTTAAATTTTAAATCATCCGTTACGTAGTCTTATCTATAATTTTTTTTATAATATAATTTCAAATATTCTTATTTTAACTTCTAATAAGTCTTATACTCTGGGAGGTTACCTTTTAAAAGTAAGACAAACATTTTGAGTTAGAGTAAGAGCAATAACCCATTCTAACTCTTCTATTTTTCTTTATCACTAATATATCACTTAAATATTATTTCTAATTATTTCAGTTTTTGATTTACTCATATTAGATCATATTGCCTGACAAATTTCAAAACTATTATTTTGTTAGTCACTGAAAATTACCCCCAACCCCCAAATAACCAAATCTATATGAAAATATTTCATTGTTCACAACTCTTCAATTTCTTAAATTATGAATAATATTTTGTGTATTATCCAATTACTTCATAACGTATTAGTGATCTTATCTTAATTATTATATTACATCAAATCTTTTTTCACTATTTAAAATGTCTTTTCTACTGAAGTCATTTACAACAACAACAATATACTCACTGTGATCCCACAAACATTGAATTTTTCCCGAGGTCATTTTTTTTTTCTTTATAATCAATTCTTGATAGTCCTACATATGATATAAGATAAGGGCTGTTAAAGTGATAAAGAACAGGTTGCGGAAATAGAAAGCTCCAAAATCAAAGTATTATAGTAACTTTCTTTCATAAATACTATTTCTAATAATTTATCTGCTCAATCCATATTAATATTATTTGAAAAGAAATTTAGTCCATATCAAACAAAACTAATCATAACATATTAGTATTCATATCTTATTTGTAATATCACATCGATTTTAGTTTCTTCAATATTTAAACTTTTTGTTTATTGATGTCATCTATTATCTCTTTATAAGTTAATTTCTAATACTTTAACACATGAAAAATAAATTAAGGGTTGCTAAAGCGATAAAGTGCATGCTTTTATGTTTAAAGAAAACTTTGAAATCTTTATAGTAACTTTTTATAAAAATAATATTTCTGATAGTTTACCTGCTCTATATATTGATATATTTGAAAAAAATAGACCATATCAAACGAAACTAATAATAGCATATTAGTATTCATTTTTCATATCAAATCGAATTTTTCAATTTTTTTTTTTTTTTGCTGAGTCTCTTTATAAGTCAATTTGTAATATCCCACACATTAAATAAAATAAGGATTGCTAGAGTGATAGAAACTGCTTTGAAGTTAAGAAAAGAAATATTCTTGAGGAATTGCCTAACACTTACAATTAGAAAATTAGAATTTACATTTCTCAAATTCTTAAAAAAGGTAAACATATACATAAATAAGTTACGCTAATTTTGGATAATAATAGTTATGCATTTCTACATATAAGGTAGCTAAAGTAATTTATCATATCTATTTACCAAATAACATAAAACTTTTCATTATTTCTTTTTCTCCTTGAAAATTCCAAATGTTGTTGGTCCTTCTCCTATAGAAGAATAATAGAAAAATATTACTTAACCATTGATATAAACTCAATCAAACATATGAAAGTAAGAAACACTCACCTATAGATCTTGGTTGAGTAGCTCGCTTTTTCGATCCATGGCAACATACAGAGCTCCTTCAATATGCGTCTCCAAGTATAGTTGAAACCATAAGAAGAAATCATCTCTGCAAGATTACTTTCTCGATAAATTGTGTGACTTTTGTTAATAAACTCTAAGCAAGAATTTATACAAAAGAGGTACACCAAGATCAAATAAAACAATGGCTAGTCGCATTCTTGCGAATTCTAATATAAAACTTACAATCTTGATTGTTTTTCCAACAATTTCTAGTATATAACTTCCAATCTTGATTTCTTCTAAAAAAATCTTGCAGCTGCATATAATGTGACTAAAAACAACAACAACAACAATTGTGAGATAAATAAAAAAGTATGTACCTGTAAATGTTTGTGGAGTATGTACCTGTAAATGTTTGTCCACATCGCTACGTGAGAAAAACAAAATGTTCAATTTGCTCCTCTCGCAATTTAACCAATAACAATTTTTTTATTATTATATAAAATCTTAAATAAGGAAAGCTTTATAGGACAAACTTTCAATTCCATATGCACTACCCAAGTATAATTGAAACCGTAATAAGAAAAATCATCTCTGCACCATTACTTTCTCAGTAAATTGTACGATTTCTATTAATAAATGCTAAGGACAATATAGATGAAAGAGATACACAAACATCACAAAAAATCATGGTCAGCCCATATGCCTGCGATTTTTAATATAAAATAGAAGAAAACTTGGAACCTAATTTTTTATAGTCAATTAGTGCCATAGACCCGCTCCTTTTATGTTAATATACTTCAAAACACACTATTTTGACGTTGAATCTTTTTCTCTCTCGCTTGGTTCCTTGTATATTGTTTTTGCATTATTCATTATTTAGTATTGTCAAATTACCGCATGACCTTATTAGCATCTCTATTGAATTAATTCGTCAAATCATTTCAAAGTCAACACACCCACAGATTATCTCTATTATCATCTTTATACTATATTTTTTCCAACGATATTATAGTTAGCAATTTGTTCCCAATTAATTTTACCTATAGTTATAATTCAACAAAAAATTATGAATTTCGTCTTTGAATTCGTACTAATAATAAAAAGAAAATTATTATTTTTAAATTATTTTTCATAAGATCTGTTATTATTTTTAATAAATCCATATCATGTGCAATAAAAAATTAATTTTTCATTATCTTCTATTTTCAGAATATATATTTGAATTTCCCTACTATGTTATTTTAATATTTTTTTTAGAAATTCCGTAATATATTGTATTTCTTGTGTGTATAAATTTTGGTATACGAAAATAAATATTCAAGATTTTATCATAGTCATTATAAATATATGAACGTACTTTAAAAAAACGTACGTACTTAAAATTTTACTTGACTTTGGTAAATATAACTTAATTAACTTGTATATAACTAATATATATACACAAATATCATAAATATTTTGCTATCATGCTAATTTTTGTTTATGAGAAAAGTTGTTACAAACCTGCAAATGCATCTGCTCTAATGGTTGACGAAGGCATGAAGTAACTCTACAATTCTTCTTTTTTTGTCCTTGAGCCAAGCTTCCAGTTCTGTTGTATCACTGCAGATATAGTCAACTTCTACCACCATTAAACTGTATCTGACTTTCAGTTCATGCGCCTAATCGATTCAATGGAGAAAAAACGCTAATCAACCTTACGCAAGAATATTGAAAGAACCATAACAAAAAATAAGAAGCCTTTATTCATCCCAATACAATAAAAGAAAATTAAAAGGATATCAAATGCTCCCAAGAAGAAGATAATAGATAGAAAGTGATGTAAAAGTGCTCAGAACTAACGAATCAAGCAAATCATCTGAGAAAAAGAGAGACAATATCACCAAACGATTTTCATATTTTCATTCAATCATCATTCCTATGTGAAAACACACAGTAAAATACAATTTATAACATTGTATATGATACCACAAAGTTCAACAACGTCCAAATGGATGTTTTGGACTTAATTATGAGATGTGAATACTAACAGTAGGCATGCAGGCTAGCAAGAATAGTGCCCCTCCCGCCTGGGTTTTATAAATTTATATATTTAATTTTCAACTCAAAATTCAAATTGAAGATAAGTAGATAATGATAAAGAATTAGAAAGATATTTATCTTCAATTCAAATTAATAAAAAAAGTTATTTTTAAACTCAAATTCAAATTGCAGATAAGTAGGATAATTATAAAAGAATTAAAAAGGATATTTTCTTCAAAATTTATAAGAGACTTACTATTTAACTCAAAGTCAAACTGAAGATAAGCTTGATAATGATAAATAAAATGTTTAGAAAAAACGTAGTATATCTTTAATCCAATTTAATAACAGATTTATTTTTCAACTCAAATTCAAAGCACAAATAAGTAAAATAATGACAAAAGATTTGAAAAATATTTATCTTCAATTTAATTCAAAAGATTTATCTTTAAGAAATACTTATCATAGTGAGTTTACAACTAAATGGTTAGTTATTTTCTAGATTATAGTCCGTAACTTTTGAAATGTAATCAGTGAAGATAGGTATAGAGCTTTTTCAATTAAAGATAGCGGAAATTTTTCTACGTTATTAGATTTTTATATATTTACATGTTATTAAAATTCATATACTTTAAAAATTAATATATCAATTTTGTAATTGATAAGGATAAAGATGAGATGTTGTAGCCACCTTTAGAAAAATTAGGCTAACTTTGAATTCAAAAGTTCAATTAAAATTTATTTTTTAGTTTTTAAAATTAATATATCAATTATTTTGGAATATTTTTTGGTTATTAAAAAACTTGTCCTAATTTTCATTACCTTTGTCTTAAAATTGTCAAGTGGCTTGTTTTTAGTTTGTCACATGGCTTAACCACATTGCTTGTACCTCTTTTTTTATATATATATATAGATCTCCAGTATGTGAGAAACACATAAGCACACCAAAAACACTGCAACACAAATCTCACATTTGCATAGAGAAACTAACTTTCGGGCTATCATAATTTTCAATTTTTTAAAATAATTTATAACATAAAACCACATTTTAAAAGTAAGGAAGAGCAGATTTTTCTTATAAAATACAAAATCATAAGTTTCGCTCTATTTTGACATTTTTTTTTTAATCATTTCCACTTCTCCAATACATGAGAAACATGTAATAACACAATAAAAAAACGGATAGTCTAATTATAAATCTACATGAAGCTAGCACTATATTTGAAAGATTGAAGCCAAACGTAAACTAAAATAACTAAGCGTTGATATAGACCAAAGGAAAATTGAGAACTATGCCAAATAATTACTATAATAATGTAGATAAAGAAAAAAAAAACAGTAAAGAAAATATAGACCAGAACTTATAAACTCTTCTGATTTGATGAAATTTTGTACTTTAAAACTCCTCGATCTCTTTCTCCATTACTAATTTTCAGGTTTCTAAGCTTAGTAATTACAATTGAAAAGGGAAAGATAGACGATATGATGTTCATATTTTAAATTAGTATCACATTCATTCAACATTGACGTGAAGAGAATTTGGCGAGAAAGAAAGCGTGAGAGTGAGAGAGAGAAGAGAGAGTAATTAAGAAGGGTTCTGAACCCTTCATTTTTTTCACAGAAGTTGGATAACGTATAATTAGTACTCCAATTTGCTTTGTCGAATTGTAATGGGCTTCTATAACATTGTGTCCTTTGGGTTTTAACTAACTAATTTTTAAGCTTATCTTTTTTACGTTGTGCCTTTTGGGCTGTGTTTTTCGGGTTGTGTTCTGTTATAGTGACTTTTGAGTTTTTAATATACAACACACATTAAATGAGAAAATGAGGAAAAATTTAAAAAAATTGTGAAAAAAGATAAATGAATTTCTTGATTTTAGAGAGTGCCACGTCACGGGCCTATGTCCTGCAATTATATATTTATATAGATAGATATATTGTAGAATGAATTCATGCCGATGGATGGTCTCCAGCATTTTAATGAAGATGTTTCATTTAGTATTTAGTAATCTTGACCATAATTTTTTACTTGTCAAAAATTGTAAGAAAATGTGAGGTAACATGTACTAGTATGCAACTATCACATAAAAGGGCCTAAAATGCCCATGAACTATGGGATTTGGTACAAAAATGTCCTTCGTTTATTTTTGCGCTCTAAAATGCCCCTGTCGTCAACCTCTTGGTTGTAAATTGCCCTTATTTTTAACAGCATGGGAATTTTTAGCCCAGTAGATGGACGGAGGGCAATTTTATACTAAATCTCATAGTTCAGGGGCATTTTGGGCCCTTTTCAGATAAAAATTAAATTTTCTATTTATTACGTGGCACGATTTAATTGGTTAGTCTTAAGATTAACCTAAACTAATTATATCCAACACAAATTCCGGATCCACCTAACCCGCCCCGACTTAAAGGTAATTAGTGTTGGATCCGAAATTTGTGTTGGGATATAATTAGTTTAGGTTAATTTTAAAGCTAACCAATCAAAATGTGCCATGTAATAACAAAAATTGGAAAAAGGGCCTAAAATGCCCCTGAACTATGAGATTTGATATAATATTGTCCTCCGTCCATCTATTGGGCCAAAATTGCCCCTGTTGTTAAAAATAAGGGCAATTTAAGTCTAATAGGTTGACGACAGGAGCGTTTTAGAGCCCAAAGGTAAATGGAGAACATTTTTGTATCAAATTTCATAGTTCAAGGGAATTTTAGATTCCTTTCCGTAGGAATTATATGAAGATTGCTGAGAAGAAGAAAAACAACTGAAAGAGAGTGTGAAAATTTACAATAGATAATATCTGAAGCTGTCCAATGTCAACTTGGAATGATAAACAAAAGACCCCAATATAATCCTTGAACCCAGGTAATTATGTCTTGTTAACTAATCAACTGATATTAGTAGCGCCAAAAAGGATGGGCATCAAGGAAAGCAAAAGAGGCGTTCAACTAAATAAAGGGGGTGGGGTGGGGTTGGGTAAATTTATGGGAAAAGTGTCAAATATACCCCGTACTTTAGTTTATTAGTCAACTTTGTCCTTCGTTGGCGAAAGTACTCAAATATACCCCTATGTTAGCCAAAGTATGCAAATGTACCCTTAAGTGGATGGAAATCCTCAATTCAGCCAAAATTAACCATTTAACTAAAAATACCCATGCTCCAACATTGACCCGCCTCGATCCAACACCAGGTGAATTCACCCCACCCAAAAATACGCCTCTACTTTCCCATTTCTATTGAATGATTATATATAGGGAAACAATGTTGTAGATGGTGATAGCTAATTTTTTCCTGGGACATCCATTATGTTGCAGTAACAAGCGTGAGGACCAAGGACATAAGAGGGACAAAAGTAATAGCTACAACAATTAAGCATGCTCTAAATACAACCAGCGTTTGTTCTGAACGAGAAATATAAACAACAATGTTAATCATGAGTAGCAAACAAGCAATGGCTACATCTATAAAGAAAAATAGCTGTAATTTAATCGCAATGACAGAAGTAATAGCTACAACAATTTCTGTAATCTAATAATTAATCTCACTGACCTAAACGCGTAGAGGAGTATATTGGCTGAGGTGAATTTATTTGGTGATGGGCAGGGGCTGGTCAACCGTTAGGGCATGAGTATTTTTAGTTAAGTGGTTAATTTTGGCTGAATTGGGGATTTCTATCCACTTAAGGATATATGCCTACACTTTGGCTAATGGATGGGTATATTTGACTATTTTCGCTAACGGAAGGAAAAATTGACTAATAAACTAAAGTAGAGGAGTATATTTGACCCTTTTCCCTAAATTTAAATATTACATGCATATGCATTCAGATCCCGACTCTTAACTGAGTTCTTGTCACCTCAAATGTTTGGTTAATAGTTTTATTTCCAATCGTTAAACCCTTAGTGCGTGTTTCAAAAAATGTTTTGAACTTTTTCAAATTTGATTTGTCAAAATATTTAAGTTTCTTAAAAATAAAGAAAATGATTTCCATAATATGAATAAGAAAAATAAGTTTCATAAGTGACATTCTAAGTTCATTGTCTTCATCCCACAATCATAGTATTTTCTTAGATTACATATGAATGTGCTTGAGACAATTTTTTTTACTACCGACCAAATATCATCATATCATCAACTTTTATACTAAAAGTGGGAAGCTCTAATTTCAAAGTTAGTTTACCATTTTGCCCCTTCACAAATTAAAAAATTAATTAACTAATAATATTTTAATTATATGATGGCAGAATTTTAAAAGTCAAACAGCTCCACTTTAATTCTTTAGTTATGGCATTATATATTCTCTTAATTATTAGCAATTACTTTTAAGTTATCCACAGCCCTTACCCTAATGCTTTTAGTTTCCATCAGATTGTACGTTTCTACTGCAATTTACTATTTTCTTCCTCTCTTATCTCTCATCAGTTAAAGATCTTTTCATATTCTTTAATAGATACTATAAAATGCTAGAACACTCTCAAGTCATTAGTTTTGCTTATTGGACTTTCAACAATATTGGCAACAAAGGTACAATATTTTTATGTTAGATTCTTCACTTTTATTATCTATCATAATTTTATATTCATTTTTCCTTTGAGAACTTCTCGGTATATTTTTCACTTTGTGTAGAAACAAAGACAAATAGAATGGAGAAAGAGATTTTTTTTTAATTTTTTTTTTGAGATGCAGACAAAGAATTAAAGAGAGTGAAAGATTAGAAAAATGGAACCACAAATGGTGGATGGGCGGCGTGGAAAAGAAGAAGTCGGGGTGGTGATACATTTTAAATGCACTTGCATTTTAGAAGGCTTGATTTTAAATTTAAATTTTTTTTGTCTAATTGGGTGTTACATGTTCAATTTTTGAGCAATTCATCACACACTTATTCAAATATTACTTCTAATAGTTTAAGAAGTTTCTACTAATTATCATGGAATACACGTTCTTAAACTAGTTAGGAAATAAGTAAGAAAAATGTTTTCCATAGAAGATAGTTTCCTTTGTACCAAACACACCCTTAGTCTATTTGAAATCTTATGTTTGCCCAAAGGTGTTGTATTTCCAGGGCCGACTCAACATCCTCGGTGGCCTAAAGTCAAATCTTGATGAGAGGACCTAACTTTTCTTTAATTTTTTTTTATATATAAATTTTTATTATGAATTCTATTTTTTTTACCGGTGCAATCAACATTAGTAACAAAATAAATTTTTTCTTCCCTTTTTTTAGTTAAAATTATAAGTACCTTTTTACTTTTAAATACTACTCCCTCCGTCCCAATTTATGTGATACTTTTTGCTTATCGAGAGACAATTTGACTAAATTTTGAAGTAAAACTTCAAGATTAATATTTATATATTTGAAAAATACAATAAAAGTAGTATAAATTACAACTTTTTTCATATCAATTAGGTGAAAAAAGACATCTTATAATGTTGGTCAAAGTTAATACTGTTTGAATCTTGAGAAGCGAAAAGTATCATATACACTAAGATGAGTAATTTTTTTTTTTTTTTAATTCATAAACCTATTATTAGTGAGCCCCTCCAAAATTTTGGGGCCTAAAGCCATTGCTTTGGCTGCCTTAGCCTTGAGCCGGCACAGTGTATTTCTTCATCAGAATGTCGTGTTCTTGAACCCATTTGTGCTAGTTTTCTGAAAATAATTCACTGTAATCATAATTGACCTTCCACCTCTGTCAAGAGACTGTCGTGGCCAAGTACGGTAACAGCCACTGGGATTGCATGCAGAGTACCAGATATTCATTGCAAGCTGCAGTTTCAATTCTGTGATAAAATGAAGAAGGCAATCCCTAGCTGGTTGCTGCAAACATCACCGATGAGGTTATTCTTCCAAAGTTGCAGATTCTTTATTTAGTTAATAGTCAAAAACACGCCTAAACTATTACTTTTTTATGAGTCTCCTACCTGAACTATCATTAATTATTGACCAAAATACACCTTAACTATTAGTTGTTTACTTTTTCTACCTGAACGAAAAGGAAATAACTAATAGTTGAGGTGTGTTTTTGACCATTATCTCTTCTTTATTTACATGCGTTGCCAGAACTCAAGAGTATGTACAAAGGAAGAATGACATGTGGAACAGTTCCATTATGTCGGAAGCTTAAGAGACTTCCATTTACTCTTCCTCTTCGAAATGGGCAGCCATCAGCTCCTCTAGCTCTGGAATTTATCAGAATGGGTGAAAATCATGGAAATCTTTGGATTGGGACCATCCTCAATACAAGAATGTCCTCCATCTTTTTGTCAAAAAAACCTAGATACAAACCTCAGGTACATATTTCCACTCAAATTAATTTCTTAGGCCTAAACTTTAAGCTGAAGTACAACACTGTCAGTAAAGCCCCAGAAAGGATTGCCTGGCTTTATAGGGTTCCAATCAATAATGGGCCATTGCTTCTCGATTATCTTGGAGCTATACGTTATATGCACTCTTGTTTTGGATTTACTGTCTAACTTATTCAATTTTACTTGGTTGCTCGCACTGCTTTGATGCCTTAGTTTATCTTTGTTAGTTTGGGGAAACTTCTCTTGTCATCATTTGGAATAAATTCCGTAGTTTTGCCTCCTCCTATATCATTCTCCTTATTTGAGCTAGGAAAATGGGGAAAGAATTTTGAAATACAAAATTATTACCCGCATTGTTTCGGATTATTGTAGAATTTGTTCATGTATATGGATTATCTCAAGCTAGTTCTTAGTGATATTTCATTTTAATAATCATCAGTCTTGAGCATAATTTGTACCTGTCAAAATAAAAATTGAAGTTCATCTACAAGTCTATGTTATTTCAAAACAATCTGAAGTATCGTAGAGATGATATGAACGTCTGCAAAAAGAAAAAGATCAATTTGAAATAGTTAAATAGGGGAGAAATATGTTGCAAAACATTTGGTGCGATCTAGCTTTTTGTTTGGTTAGTACTGCATTAAGGGTACACACACTATAGGGTGGTATCAATGAGGCTCTTTGGCGATATTCGATGAGGTAGGAAACAGAGTTGAAGTTTATATGTTAACTACTACATCTGCAAAACAGGCATTCTCGAGTATCCATCCTATTACTGCGACGGGTTTGAATCACATACCTGGTAAAATCTGCTTGTTTGAAAATTTGAATAAGTTGTTATTTGGGTCTCTCATTATTTCAGAACGATAGTAGGTATTATATTATAATCATTCTAAAATTTGATACAATCAAACAAATTTTATTACATGTATTCAGATATTTATTATGATGCTGTCCCTTTTTGTTAAAGACTAATTGCAAAGCTCTTGCCAATTGCAGTTGAATGTTTAATTTCAAGTCAATACGATCCCTTCCTTGCTTGAATATAACACATCAAATAACTTCTAATAGTGGGATAAGTCTCAATTGATCAACTTTCATATGGACTAAATTTAGATATATATACTTTGATTGAGCTTTGCCTGTGCAGATCTGAATCCTACTTTTGCTATGCACAGTGTAATCCGAAGCCCAAGAGCATCTTCTGATATTTCTCATTCATCTTCCATCCTACTGTCCTTTTTTGGGGTAGTATTCATTCATCATCTGAAATTTGTCGCTCTACCATTATTCAGGATGATAGTAGGTCTTCTATAGCGAAGTTATTGACACAGTTATGATCATTCAAAAGTAATACAACCAACCATTCTTACTAACTACTCCATCCGTTCCATAATAAGTGTCACCTTAGCAAAAAAAACGCATATTAAGAAACTAATAATGCAATGTGAAGTTTACTAAATTACCCCTATGTAATAAAAATAAATTACCTTTTCCTCTTGATTTGAGCATGCACAAGTAGTAATCGTTTTCACATTGAGAATCCAACAATACCAAGTTACTATGTGGCTTATTTAATCATCATTTAGATGTTACTTTAACTTGTCATTTTTTGTCTAAGGGTAGAGTTGGAAAAACTAGCTAATTTATCTTTTGATTTTCTAAGGCGACACTTATTATGGGACAAATTTTTTTTGGCTAAGGTGACACTGGGCGGAGGAAGTATATTCTAAGGATTGTTATGATGCTGCCTGACTTTCTACCAATTCTTGTTTAATGTTTTAGTCCAATTTGATACCATTTTTTTATTGCTTGAAATTGATGGTTGATTCCCTGATGAGATTTCAATTTAAAGCGTGAGCAAGGATATGCTGATAAACCTACAAGTCTTGTTCCCTACCACTCTCAAACTTGTAGGTTTGTACCACGTGTTAGTGATTAATATCCGACTTCCGCTTGCCCAATTTAAGTGACACTTATCGCTTGCCGACAGTCAATTTGACTAATCTTCTAAGCTAGAGCTTGAAGCTCTAAATCTGGAATGAATAATACAGTTGAGTCTCGACTGGTATTTGATATAGCAAAATTGTGTTTCCTTTCCTACAAGTACCTTAGGTTATTCATGACGGTATGAAATCTATTTGTACATTGCCATATGAAGGAAATGTTGAATTGTGGATCACTCTAGCAATTTTGATTTCTCAGAAGAAGATGCTGGGAAGAGTAGGGCACCTGCCACTGTATTGAAGGTTCAGGAGCTAAACAATTCCGTAATTATAACTACTATAGTTTCAGTTTCAGTTTTCCATTTTTCAGGTCAGTAGCATGTACCTGATGTCATTGATTGAGTACAATTGTATATATGGATTTAGCAATCGGGAAAGACGTTATTCGCACAATAGTTGTACTACTTTTTCCTGTTATACATTCTTTACATGTATTTGGTAATTGGTTTCCATTTAAAGGTATTTTAATTTCCGCCACCAATTACTAGCTAGTTTAATGAAGAGATGGGGAAGCTCACTGTCTATATACCTTCGGTATGTGAAGCTGATTACAAGAATTCATCTGGAACTGTTACTTTTATCATCTGAGTAAGTAGGCTTATGAGGTATTGAGAGATGCAATAGTTATTAAAAAATTATAGTGAGATAACTGGCTTTGAACTTGTGTATTATCAACACTTCTCAACAAAAAATTCTCTCTCTAAAAAAAATAACCTCTCCGTACAATAGTTAACCGTTCAGACACAATAACGGTCACTTTTACCTTCCTCTTCGAGACTGAGCTACACGCTCCGTCACATGGGGACGCTGGCACATCTTATTGAGGATTACACACCTACGGCTAATACGAATAAGGAAAATGAATCAATTCCACAAATTATCAACTATGCAAAAGCTATTCAAACTGCTCCGTTACTTAGCACTAGTAACAACCGACATAGAGATCCTTCGGTTAAGGCTAGGTATGTCACGCCCCGAACCATGGCCTGGGCGTAACACGGCACTCGGGCCTTGCTTGCATGTGTCCGAGCGAACCTCATGGCTTGCTTGTCAACATGGGCATCAAAACAATATAATCTATATGATGCAATTTAAATAAATCATGAAAATGTAAATTTTGCGGAATAAAGTCTTGAATTTATCTCATAGCATAAAATATCATGAAAACATAATAGTCTGCAAACAGGAAAAACACCACTGACTCTGTGAACTAATATCTGTCTATGAAACCTCTAAAAACATGTCTGAATACTAACTATCAGGACCTGGCCCTGGACTACCATAAACTGAATACTAATGCAGACTCCATGTTGAACCCCGAGAGAAGTGGGGCTCACCAATAAGCTGATATCTGAAGTGATCCTACTGCGTAGGTGTATGCTCCTGAAAACCGGTATCTGCACCGTGAAGTGCAGGCCCCGGGCAAAGGGACGTTAGTACATGGTGAATAGTACTAGTATGTAAAACCTGCTGAAACGAAGAACATGGCACAACATAGATATAGGACATGAACTGAAACTGAATGTAACTTGAACATGAGCATGCAACGTGAGTAAAATCTTAAAACAGTAAATCAATAGAAATACTTGTATGTAAAACTACTTGTAACGTGGGGAATGCTATAGTATAACCGACAACATGGTCTGGTACTTGCGTCCTACCAGCAGAACACTCACAACCTTGCCAGGGATATGAGATTTAAGTAATAATAAGCATGTAAGGATCCAAACTGCATAATGAAGGTGTTGCCTCCTTGCTGACAACCCTTATCTTACGGTGGCAACGTAGTTTCAGGCTATCTGAGCCTTCTCGGTTAACTAAGCAATTCCCAAAAACATGAACATGATATAGTTGGCTAAGAAGCCCATGATTTTCGTGAAATAACTTGTAATCATGATTTCATGAAATAACTTGTAAACATGGTTTCATGAAATATCTTGTAATATGGTTTCATGAGATAACTTGTCATAGTTTTGCAAACATGTTCTTGATTCATGAGTAATAACAATAGTTCATAATTATATATATATAATTGACTTGAAAACATGCTTGTAACTTGCTACATAAAATCATAAAGTTTCATATAAACATAATGAGAATACATGAGGAAGAATTCATGATTCATGGATTAAGCTAGGGTTCCTAATAATCGTAATGGAAGATTAGGAATACAATAACGAATATAGATACAAAATTCATGTACATAAATACATAAATACGGGCTACCAATATGTTGGGTTTAATGCCCTAGGGTTTGAACTTCATGGATATCAAGAAACGGAGCATGGGGAAGAACGTAGAGATTCCCACATGTGGATGGAAGTTCTACATACCATAATTGCTCCAAACCTTGAATTAAAGACTTGAGCTTTGAAGAAGATTTCCAAAATCTTGAATTCTTGAACCTTGAGATGGGTTTTCTTGAAAACCCTAGTTTAGGAATGATAATTTCTTGTTTAGATTACAAGGATAGGTATTAGAATTGATTTGGAATAATTAGAGTAGACTTACCTTGGTGTTCTTGATGATGCAAGAGGGTAGGAAGTCGTTCTAGGGCTTGAAGGAATGAAAAATAATGATTTGAACTGATATGGACGAATATATACTGTTCTGGAAAAAATCATTTTTCGGCCCAGTTAAATACTATTTTGAAATACGGACAGCACTGCCTCTCTTCAGTAAAATGGCCATAATTCTTTGCACAGATGTCCGTTTGACCCCCATAATATACCGTTGGAAAGGTATTTCAAAGCTCTACAACTTTCATGAAGGACGTTTTCCCAAATTCCAAATACATTTTGAAATACGGGCCGTATTTAACCATTTGGCATCAAATTCCAGAATGCTCAGAAATCCTTGGTTTCAGTTTACGATTTGAAATACGGGCCGTATTGTGACATACGGTCCGTATTTAACCATATGACATTCAACTACCAGTTTACGATTTGATTTACGGCCCGTAAACTGAAATACGGTCACTGTTCATGGGCGTAAACCACCATCTTACAACTGAAGAGGAAATTTCCAATTCCCACATTCTTTATCTGGTTTTCTAAATCTAGGATCATGGTCAAAGCTTAGGTTAAAGGTACGGGGTGTTACAAGGTATGCCTCTCATGATGGAAAGACCGCAATTCTTTTCAAATCCAGTGAATTTTATGGTTTTATGGTCAAAGAATGTAAGCTCACGCTAGTGGGCAAGTTCATAAAGACTAGACCTCAGATTGACAAAATCAGATCCAAATTTGCAGAGAAAAGGTGTTGTAAAATTGGGGTTTTGATTATCATATTGTTCTACTGGATTGTACTAGCGAAATTGATTTTAAAACAGTATTTTATAAAAGATCGATTGAAATTGATGGTCAAGTCAGTGGATTGAGAAATGGACTCCGGATTTTAAACCGGAGGAAGATTCTCCTATTGTTCCTATTTGGGTATTACTTCCTAATTGCCCTTTCACTATCATGCTTGGAACTATCTTAAGCAAATAGTAGCACCTCTGGGTAATCCATTGACAATGGACCAAGCTACAGAGAATAGGACTAGACCTAGTATGACCAAGGTTAGAGTGGAAATTGACTTGACAAAACCAAAAACTAACTCTTTATGGATAGGATCAGAGGATGAATCTTGTCCTAGGAAAGGTTTTACCCAGAAAGTGGAGTATGAAAATGCTCCTAAATTCTGTAGTCATTATGAACTATTGGGACACTCAATCTTGGAATGTAGAAGAGTTGATCAAAAGAAAGCTGAGGAAGTGGAAGGGCAAAGAATTAATGAGAAACCCTTTGATCATATAGCCATTCCCCATTCATGTGGGGGATTGTTAAAGCTAGTTAATTATTGAAGCTAGCTAAGTTGGTGTGAATGAGAAATGGAGGGAAAAAGATAGTGGAAGGAAAATGAAGTTCAAAGCAAAGTTCTGTTGAAAAAGGAGCCTTGTACCACATTGGTGGTAGAAAGGGAAAGTTATGTGCTTATATTAGAAAGCACTTCCTCTAGCTCTTAAAGGGTCAAGAAGAGGGGCTCCCCTCGCGCCGTCGTCGTCGCTCGGCTCGGCTTCGGCTTCGGCTTCGGCTTCGGCTTCGGCTTCGGATTTGGATGATAATCTTTTTGGACCAAATTTATTTAAATTCAATTTTCATTTTCTGAAAATATTTTGTTATTTCCGCCGTTAATTAATAAATAATTAAATTTTCGCGGAATAAAAATTTAAAAGAAAAAAAATTAAATTTCCCAACGTTCTTATTTTTTTTCGGAAAAGGCATGGCCTTTCCGAACAGCCACCAAGCCTAATCTGAAGAGGCATGTTCAAGGCTATATAAACTGAGGCAATGCCTCAGTTTTCGACTACTGAATTTTTCACTGCATCTGCATTCTTTCACAAAATAAACAATCGAGTCTTCGTGTGTTTTCGTTGCCATATTTTGAGTTCGCCGAAGTCGTAGGCGTTTGAGGTACCGCCACTCCTGCGACAGGTACATCCGTTTTATCCTGGGAGGAAATAATCCGCAACCTCGGGTACAGTGAGGGGGTTAAATTCCTTAAGGACACACAGTGTATTCTGTGGTCTCGGATGCTTCTACATTATTTTGTTTTCCATCCTCGACCTACTGGTTTTTCCAGTTTCTGTTTTTGAACACGGGAGACAACAAGCTTAAGGAATTTACACAAATTATTTCTGTGTTCATTAGTTGTTGTTTAGCGATTACAGAACGTTATACGGGAAAGAAAAGAAAGAAAAAAAAATTCTTTATCATAAAACAGTGCTGTCCACAAAATAAAATAAACCTGTTTTTTTCTTGTTTGCATGTAACGAACTTGTATGTTGTTTGGAGACTAAAATCTTCGGATTTCTACTCCGCTTGAGATTAAAGTTTCAGAACTTTCTACTCATTTGGATACTTGATTTGAAGATATAAAAACTTCATCAAGTGTACAACATACAGTTTTCTACATTCTGTTTGAATTTTTTTTTTTTTTTTTTGTGTAAACTTGATTCGGTTTGAAGAAATCAAATCTTCACCGTTGTGTATTATGCAGTCAAAACAGATTCAGTTCTAAGTATTTGTTCTCTACAATAAACTGGTGTTTATTAAATTTTTCTGTTGTTCCTGCGACAGAAATGGGAGAACAAACTCCAAATTTGAATGTTAATGCTACTGCTACTGTCACACCAGCCCCCGTGGTTGGTTCTACGAGCAATGCCGCGTCCTCCAGTCGTACTGCACCAGCACCGGCTCCGGCAGAGAAGCCCGGAAAATTCACCGGGATTGATTTTAAACGATGGCAACAAAAGATGTTCTTCTATTTAACTACTTTAAGCCTTCAAAAGTTTATTAAGGAGGACGTTCCGGTTCTGCCAGAATCAACTCCTGAGAATGAACGTTTTCTTGTAACTGAGGCATGGAAGCACTCAGATTTTTTATGTAAGAATTATATTCTTAGCGGACTGGAGGATGATCTTTACAACGTCTATAGCAATGTGGGAACATCAAAAGAGCTATGGGATGCGTTGGAAAAGAAATATAAAACAGAAGATGCAGGACTAAAGAAGTTTATCGCTGCCAAGTTTCTGGATTACAAAATGATAGATGGCAAGTCTGTTGTTACTCAAATTCAAGAGTTGCAGGTTATCATCCACGATCTCCTCGCTGAAGGTATAAATTTGCTTAATACCTTTATCGAAAGTATTCAGCACACTATTACTTACATATTGTTTGGTGTAGGTTTGGTAATTAGTGGGGCGTTTCAAGTTGCGGCAGTGATAGAGAAGTTGCCTCCTTCATGGAAGGACTTCAAAAATTACTTGAAACACAAGCGAAAGGAGATGACACTGGAAGATCTCATCGTCCGGTTGAGAATCGAGGAAGATAACAAGGCAGCGGAGAAGAAGGCAAATGGGAGATCAACCATAGGGGGAACACATATTGTTGAAACTGCCTCAACTAATCTGAAAAAGAGGAAAAAGGCATCGAGACCAAGGAACTATCCCAACAAGAAGAAATTCAAGGGAAACTGCCACAATTGTGGAAAAATCGGACACAAAGTTGCAGACTGTCGTGCTCCAAAGAAGGAAAAGAAGAAGGGTCAGGCTAATATGGTTGAAACAAACGATGAAGTTGAAGACTTGTGCGCTATGTTGTCTGAGTGCAACCTAGTGGGAAATCCGAAGGAGTGGTGGATTGACTCTGGCGCCACTCGCCACATTTGTGCTGTTAGAGAAGCCTTTGCTTCATATGCTCCCGCCGGGCCCGACGAGACCATTTACATGGGAAATTCTGCAACAGCCAAGATTGAAGGTTATGGAAAGATCCTGTTGAAGATGACCTCTGGCAAGGTGGTGACTCTCAATAACGTTTGTCATGTTCCTGAAATTAGGAAAAATCTAGTATCTACCGGACTTCTAGTGAAGAATGGTTTTAAATGTGTCTATGTTTCTGACAAGGTTGTAATAAGTAAGAATGAGATGTACATAGGAAAAGGTTACCTTACAGAGGGCCTTTTCAAACTGAATGTAATGGTTGTTGCTAATAATAATAAAGTTTCTGCTTCGTCTTACTTGATTGAGTCAAATGATTTATGGCATTCACGTTTAGGACATGTCAATTATAAAACCTTGCGAAAAATGATTAGTTTGGAAGTATTGCCTAAGTTTGAATGCAATCAATCAAAATGTCAAATCTGTGTTGAATCTAAGTATGTAAAACATCCTTATAAGTCAATTGAAAGGAATTCAAGTCCTTTAGACTTAATCCATACAGATATTTGTGACATGAAGTCAATCCCATCTCGCGGTGGAAAGAAGTACTTCATAACTTTTATTGACGATAGTACACGGTATTGCTACGTCTATTTACTTAATAGTAAAGATGAAGCAATTGAAGCATTCAGGCAGTACAAAACTGAAGTTGAGACTCAACTTAACAAAAAGATTAAAATGATAAGGAGTGATAGGGGCGGTGAATATGAATCTCCTTTTGAACAAATATGTTTGGAATATGGTATTATTCATCAAACGACTGCCCCTTACTCGCCACAATCAAACGGAATTGCAGAAAGAAAGAATAGAACACTAAAGGAAATGATGAATGCCCTGTTAATAAGTTCTGGGTTACCCCAGAACTTGTGGGGGGAAGCTATTCTAACAGCTAGCCGAATACTCAATCGAGTGCCCCATAGCAAAACAAAATCAATTCCATACGAAAAATGGAAAGGAAGGAAGCCCAATTTGGAATACTTCAAAGTGTGGGGGTGTTTGGCGAAGGTGCAAGTTCCTAAACCCAAAAGGGTAAAAATAGGACCTAAAACCGTTGATTGTGTTTTTATAGGATATGCCACTAATAGTAAAGCATATCGGTTTCTGGTTCACAAATCTGAAAATCCCGACATTCAGGTGAATACAGTAATTGAATCAGATAATGCTGAATTCTTTGAAACCATATATCCGTATAAAAAGGAATGTGAGTCATCTAGCAAAGAATCTAAACGACCTCGGGAAGAAACAAAGGAAAATATTCCTGATAAGGAAAATCCAAGACGCAGCAAACGTCAAAGGACGTCTACTTCCTTTGGACCAGAGTTTCTAACATTTTTGTTGGAAAATGAGCCTCGAACTTTCAATGAAGCTATGTCTTCATCGGAAGCTCAATTTTGGAAAGAGGCAATCAATAGTGAGATAGAATCCATATTGGACAATCATACTTGGGAATTGGTTGATCTTCCTCCAGGGAATAAACCTTTAGGTTCCAAATGGATCTTCAAGCGGAAAATGAGAGCTGATGGTAGTATTGATAAATATAAGGCAAGACTAGTTGTTAAAGGTTTTAGACAACGAGAAGGTCTTGATTACTTTGATACATACTCGCCGGTAACGAGGATTACATCTATTCGGGTGTTAGTAGCGTTAGCCGCCGTGTACGGTCTTGAAATCCATCAAATGGATGTGAAAACAGCCTTCCTAAATGGAGAGTTAGAGGAAGAAATTTATATGGAACAACCTGAAGGGTTTGTAGTTCCAGGGAAAGAGAAGAAGGTGTGTCGACTTGTTAAGTCTCTTTACGGACTTAAACAAGCACCTAAACAGTGGCATGCAAAATTTGACCATACGATGCTGTCAAATGGATTCAAGATAAATGAATGTGATAAATGTGTTTACATTAAGAACACTCCGAACCACGTCGTCATTGTTTGTTTGTACGTGGATGATATGCTGATAATGAGTAACGACATTGCTAACATAAATGCTACTAAGTGCATTCTTGCTAGTAAGTTTGATATGAAAGACTTAGGAGTTGCCGATTTAATTTTGGGAATTAAAATCCATAAGACTCCTCAAGGTCTAGCACTGTCTCAATCTCATTATATTGAAAAGGTACTTGAAAAGTTCAAGTACTTGGACTTTAAAGTTGCAAAAACACCAATTGATATGAACCTTGCTCTTGCAAAGAATAAAGGTGAAAGTCACTCTCAATTGGATTATGCCAGAGTGTTGGGATGTTTGATGTATATCATGAACTGTACGCGACCTGATATTGCATGTGCTATAAGTAAACTAAGTCGCTACACTAGTAATCCCGACCAAACACATTGGCTGGCAATGAAACGAGTTTTGGGGTATTTGAAACATACTCAAAACTTTGCTTTGCATTATAATAGGTATCCTGCAGTTATTGAAGGATACAGTGATGCAAATTGGATCACCGGTTCAACTGAAACGAAATCCACAAGTGGATATGTTTTTACCATAGGTGGAGGAGCAGTGTCTTGGAAGTCATCCAAACAGACATGTATCGCCCGCTCTACAATGGAATCTGAGTTCATAGCTTTAGACAAAGCCGGTGAAGAAGCTGAATGGCTCCGGAATTTCTTAGAAGATATTCCATTTTGGCCCAAACCGTTGGCTCCTATATGCATACATTGTGATAGTCAAGCGGCAATAGGAAGAGCCGGGAGCGCTATGTACAACGGAAAGTCTCGTCACATACGACGAAGACATAATACCGTTAGACAACTACTCTCTAGTGGAATTATCACAATTGACTATATTAAGTCAAGAGATAATGTGTCGGATCCGCTAACTAAAGGCCTAACTAGAGAGGTGGTTGAAAGATCATCGAGGGGAATGGGACTTTGGCCAAGGACAAGTCATCGTGGCAGTAACTCCACCTAGAATACTGGAGATCCCAAGATCTAGGTTCAAAGAGATCAAACAAAGTCATTGATGACGGTTCAACATTGTCACAATAACTTTTGTGGTCCATTCTCGTGATGAGACAATGTTCAGTACCAGGATAAAGCATTACGGCTTTTTAATAGTTTCCAAGTTTGATACAGGGTATATCAAATAGTGTATCTACGGGATGACACATTTGGAAATCACCTATGTAAGTGTGAAGTGTAAGCCGCTTCAAGGAGAATTCTGTGAGGCCAATTCTCTACGCACTTATGAACTAGGAGTGTTCATGGCTGAAACGAACAAAACAATGAGAACCAAAGATGGTTAAAGGGTTAATTGTGTGACATGTGGTTGTCTAGGTATACACCAAAGCTCGACGGTTCAAAGATATCAAATCTACCGATTGACCGAGTATATCCGACATATGTTCACTACGGAAAGTTCAAAGAGAAATCTACTTATTCAGATGCGATTAATCCTTGCTTACGAATCACACAGTATTTTTGTCATGCATGTTTTTCCATCATATAGCCATTCCCCATTCATGTGGGGGATTGTTAAAGCTAGTTAATGATTGAAGCTAGCTAAGTTGGTGTGAATGAGAAATGGAGGGAAAAAGATAGTGGAAGGAAAATGAAGTTCAAAGCAAAGTTCTGTTGAAAAAGGAGCCTTGTACCACATTGGTGGTAGAAAGGGAAAGTTATGTGCTTATATTAGAAAGCACTTCCTCTAGCTCTTAAAGGGTCAAGAAGAGGGGCTCCCAACGTTCTTATTTTTTTTCGGAAAAGGCATGGCCTTTCCGAACAGCCACCAAGCCTAATCTGAAGAGGCATGTTCAAGGCTATATAAACTGAGGCAATGCCTCAGTTTTCGACTACTGAATTTTTCACTGCATCTGCATTCTTTCACAAAATAAACAATCGAGTCTTCGTGTGTTTTCGTTGCCATATTTTGAGTTCGCCGAAGTCGTAGGCGTTTGAGGTACCGCCACTCCTGCGACAGGTACATCCGTTTTATCCTGGGAGGAAATAATCCGCAACATCGGGTACAGTGAGGGGGTTAAACGTAGAGATTCCCACATGTGGATGGAAGTTCTACATACCTTAATTGCTCCAAAACTTGAATTAAAGACTTGAGCTTTGAAGAAGATTTCCAAAATCTTGAATTCTTGAACCTTGAGATGGGTTTTCTTGAAAACCCTAGTTTAGGAATGATAATTTCTTGTTTAGATTACAAGGATAGGTATTAGAATTGATTTGGAATAATTAGAGTAGACTTACCTTGGTGTTCTTGATGATGCAAGAGGGTAGGAAGTCGTTCTAGGGCTTGAAGGAATGAAAAATAATGATTTGAACTGATATGGACGAATATATACTGTTCTGGAAAAAATCATTTTTCGGCCCAGTTAAATACTATTTTGAAATACGGACAGCACTGCCTCTCTTCAGTAAAATGGCCATAATTCTTTGCACAGATGTCCGTTTGACCCCCATAATATACCGTTGGAAAGGTATTTCAAAGCTCTACAACTTTCATGAAGGAAGTTTTCCCAAATTCCAAATACAATTTGAAATACGGGCCGTATTTAACCATTTGGCATCAAATTCCAGAATGCTCAGAAATCCTTGGTTTCAGTTTACGATTTGAAATACGGGCCGTATTGTGACATACGGTCCGTATTTAACCATATGACATTCAACTACCAGTTTACGATTTGATTTACGGCCCGTAAACTGAAATACGGTCACTGTTCATGGGCGTAAACCACCATCTTACAACTGAAGAGGAAATTTCCAATTCCCACATTCTTTATCTGGTTTTCTAAGTCTAGGATCATGGTCAAAGCTTAGGTTAAAGGTACGGGGTGTTACAAGGTATGCCTCTCATGATGGAAAGACCGCAATTCTTTTCAAATCCAGTGAATTTTATGGTTTTATGGTCAAAGAATGTAAGCTCACGCTAGTGGGCAAGTTCATAAAGACTAGACCTCAGATTGACAAAATCAGATCCAAATTTGCAGAGAAAAGGTGTTGTAAAATTGAGGTTTTGATTATCATATTGTTCTACTGGATTGTACTAGCGAAATTGATTTTAAAACAGTATTTTATAAAAGATCGATTGAAATTGATGGTCAAGTCAGTGGATTGAGAAATGGACTCCGGATTTTAAACCGGAGGAAGATTCTCCTATTGTTCCTATTTGGGTATTACTTCCTAATTGCCCTTTCACTATCATGCTTGGAACTATCTTAAGCAAATAGTAGCACCTCTGGGTAATCCATTGACAATGGACCAAGCTACAGAGAATAGGACTAGACCTAGTATGACCAAGGTTAGAGTGGAAATTGACTTGACAAAACCAAAAACTAACTCTTTATGGATAGGATCAGAGGATGAATCTTGTCCTAGGAAAGGTTTTACCCAGAAAGTGGAGTATGAAAATGCTCCTAAATTCTGTAGTCATTATGAACTATTGGGACACTCAATCTTGGAATGTAGAAGAGTTGATCAAAAGAAAGCTGAGGAAGTGGAAGGGCAAAGAATTAATGAGAAACCCTTTGATCATATAGCCATTCCCCATTCATGTGGGGGATTGTTAAAGCTAGTTAATTATTGAAGCTAGCTAAGTTGGTGTGAATGAGAAATGGAGGGAAAAAGATAGTGGAAGGAAAATGAAGTTCAAAACAAAGTTCTGTTGAAAAAGGAGCCTTGTACCACATTGGTGGTAGAAAGGGAAAGTTATGTGCTTATATTAGAAAGCACTTCCTCTAGCTCTTAAAGGGTCAAGAAGAGGGGCTCCCCTCGCGCCGTCGTCGTCGCTCGGCTCGGCTTCGGCTTCGGATTTGGATGATAATCTTTTTGGACCAAATTTATTTAAATTCAATTTTCATTTTCTGAAAATATTTTGTTATTTCCGCCGTTAATTAATAAATAATTAAATTTTCGCGGAATAAAAATTTAAAAGAAAAAAAATTAAATTTCCCAACGTTCTTATTTTTTTTCGGAAAAGGCATGGCCTTTCCGAACAGCCACCAAGCCTAATCTGAAGAGGCATGTTCAAGGCTATATAAACTGAGGCAATGCCTCAGTTTTCGACTACTGAATTTTTCACTGCATCTGCATTCTTTCACAAAATAAACAATCGAGTCTTCGTGTGTTTTCGTTGCCATATTTTGAGTTCGCCGAAGTCGTAGGCGTTTGAGGTACCGCCACTCCTGCGACAGGTACATCCGTTTTATCCTGGGAGGAAATAATCCGCAACCTCGGGTACAGTGAGGGGGTTAAATTCCTTAAGGACACACAGTGTATTCTGTGGTCTCGGATGCTTCTACATTATTTTGTTTTCCATCCTCGACCTACTGGTTTTTCCAGTTTCTGTTTTTGAACACGGGAGACAACAAGCTTAAGGAATTTACACAAATTATTTCTGTGTTCATTAGTTGTTGTTTAGCGATTACAGAACGTTATACGGGAAAGAAAAGAAAGAAAAAAAAATTCTTTATCATAAAACAGTGCTGTCCACAAAATAAAATAAACCTGTTTTTTTCTTGTTTGCATGTAACGAACTTGTATGTTGTTTGGAGACTAAAATCTTCGGATTTCTACTCCGCTTGAGATTAAAGTTTCAGAACTTTCTACTCATTTGGATACTTGATTTGAAGATATAAAAACTTCATCAAGTGTACAACATACAGTTTTCTACATTCTGTTTGAATTTTTTTTTTTTTTTTTTGTGTAAACTTGATTCGGTTTGAAGAAATCAAATCTTCACCGTTGTGTATTATGCAGTCAAAACAGATTCAGTTCTAAGTATTTGTTCTCTACAATAAACTGGTGTTTATTAAATTTTTCTGTTGTTCCTGCGACAGAAATGGGAGAACAAACTCCAAATTTGAATGTTAATGCTACTGCTACTGTCACACCAGCCCCCGTGGTTGGTTCTACGAGCAATGCCGCGTCCTCCAGTCGTACTGCACCAGCACCGGCTCCGGCAGAGAAGCCCGGAAAATTCACCGGGATTGATTTTAAACGATGGCAACAAAAGATGTTCTTCTATTTAACTACTTTAAGCCTTCAAAAGTTTATTAAGGAGGACGTTCCGGTTCTGCCAGAATCAACTCCTGAGAATGAACGTTTTCTTGTAACTGAGGCATGGAAGCACTCAGATTTTTTATGTAAGAATTATATTCTTAGCGGACTGGAGGATGATCTTTACAACGTCTATAGCAATGTGGGAACATCAAAAGAGCTATGGGATGCGTTGGAAAAGAAATATAAAACAGAAGATGCAGGACTAAAGAAGTTTATCGCTGCCAAGTTTCTGGATTACAAAATGATAGATGGCAAGTCTGTTGTTACTCAAATTCAAGAGTTGCAGGTTATCATCCACGATCTCCTCGCTGAAGGTATAAATTTGCTTAATACCTTTATCGAAAGTATTCAGCACACTATTACTTACATATTGTTTGGTGTAGGTTTGGTAATTAGTGGGGCGTTTCAAGTTGCGGCAGTGATAGAGAAGTTGCCTCCTTCATGGAAGGACTTCAAAAATTACTTGAAACACAAGCGAAAGGAGATGACACTGGAAGATCTCATCGTCCGGTTGAGAATCGAGGAAGATAACAAGGCAGCGGAGAAGAAGGCAAATGGGAGATCAACCATAGGGGGAACACATATTGTTGAAACTGCCTCAACTAATCTGAAAAAGAGGAAAAAGGCATCGAGACCAAGGAACTATCCCAACAAGAAGAAATTCAAGGGAAACTGCCACAATTGTGGAAAAATCGGACACAAAGTTGCAGACTGTCGTGCTCCAAAGAAGGAAAAGAAGAAGGGTCAGGCTAATATGGTTGAAACAAACGATGAAGTTGAAGACTTGTGCGCTATGTTGTCTGAGTGCAACCTAGTGGGAAATCCGAAGGAGTGGTGGATTGACTCTGGCGCCACTCGCCACATTTGTGCTGTTAGAGAAGCCTTTGCTTCATATGCTCCCGCCGGGCCCGACGAGACCATTTACATGGGAAATTCTGCAACAGCCAAGATTGAAGGTTATGGAAAGATCCTGTTGAAGATGACCTCTGGCAAGGTGGTGACTCTCAATAACGTTTGTCATGTTCCTGAAATTAGGAAAAATCTAGTATCTACCGGACTTCTAGTGAAGAATGGTTTTAAATGTGTCTATGTTTCTGACAAGGTTGTAATAAGTAAGAATGAGATGTACATAGGAAAAGGTTACCTTACAGAGGGCCTTTTCAAACTGAATGTAATGGTTGTTGCTAATAATAATAAAGTTTCTGCTTCGTCTTACTTGATTGAGTCAAATGATTTATGGCATTCACGTTTAGGACATGTCAATTATAAAACCTTGCGAAAAATGATTAGTTTGGAAGTATTGCCTAAGTTTGAATGCAATCAATCAAAATGTCAAATCTGTGTTGAATCTAAGTATGTAAAACATCCTTATAAGTCAATTGAAAGGAATTCAAGTCCTTTAGACTTAATCCATACAGATATTTGTGACATGAAGTCAATCCCATCTCGCGGTGGAAAGAAGTACTTCATAACTTTTATTGACGATAGTACACGGTATTGCTACGTCTATTTACTTAATAGTAAAGATGAAGCAATTGAAGCATTCAGGCAGTACAAAACTGAAGTTGAGACTCAACTTAACAAAAAGATTAAAATGATAAGGAGTGATAGGGGCGGTGAATATGAATCTCCTTTTGAACAAATATGTTTGGAATATGGTATTATTCATCAAACGACTGCCCCTTACTCGCCACAATCAAACGGAATTGCAGAAAGAAAGAATAGAACACTAAAGGAAATGATGAATGCCCTGTTAATAAGTTCTGGGTTACCCCAGAACTTGTGGGGGGAAGCTATTCTAACAGCTAGCCGAATACTCAATCGAGTGCCCCATAGCAAAACAAAATCAATTCCATACGAAAAATGGAAAGGAAGGAAGCCCAATTTGGAATACTTCAAAGTGTGGGGGTGTTTGGCGAAGGTGCAAGTTCCTAAACCCAAAAGGGTAAAAATAGGACCTAAAACCGTTGATTGTGTTTTTATAGGATATGCCACTAATAGTAAAGCATATCGGTTTCTGGTTCACAAATCTGAAAATCCCGACATTCAGGTGAATACAGTAATTGAATCAGATAATGCTGAATTCTTTGAAACCATATATCCGTATAAAAAGGAATGTGAGTCATCTAGCAAAGAATCTAAACGACCTCGGGAAGAAACAAAGGAAAATATTCCTGATAAGGAAAATCCAAGACGCAGCAAACGTCAAAGGACGTCTACTTCCTTTGGACCAGAGTTTCTAACATTTTTGTTGGAAAATGAGCCTCGAACTTTCAATGAAGCTATGTCTTCATCGGAAGCTCAATTTTGGAAAGAGGCAATCAATAGTGAGATAGAATCCATATTGGACAATCATACTTGGGAATTGGTTGATCTTCCTCCAGGGAATAAACCTTTAGGTTCCAAATGGATCTTCAAGCGGAAAATGAGAGCTGATGGTAGTATTGATAAATATAAGGCAAGACTAGTTGTTAAAGGTTTTAGACAACGAGAAGGTCTTGATTACTTTGATACATACTCGCCGGTAACGAGGATTACATCTATTCGGGTGTTAGTAGCGTTAGCCGCCGTGTACGGTCTTGAAATCCATCAAATGGATGTGAAAACAGCCTTCCTAAATGGAGAGTTAGAGGAAGAAATTTATATGGAACAACCTGAAGGGTTTGTAGTTCCAGGGAAAGAGAAGAAGGTGTGTCGACTTGTTAAGTCTCTTTACGGACTTAAACAAGCACCTAAACAGTGGCATGCAAAATTTGACCATACGATGCTGT
Organism: Lycium barbarum; assembly: GCF_019175385.1. NCBI lineage: Eukaryota > Viridiplantae > Streptophyta > Magnoliopsida > Solanales > Solanaceae > Lycium > Lycium barbarum. The sequence goes on along the minus strand of NC_083344.1, from coordinate 112,839,822 downwards.
CAAATGGATTCAAGATAAATGAATGTGATAAATGTGTTTACATTAAGAACACTCCGAACCACGTCGTCATTGTTTGTTTGTACGTGGATGATATGCTGATAATGAGTAACGACATTGCTAACATAAATGCTACTAAGTGCATTCTTGCTAGTAAGTTTGATATGAAAGACTTAGGAGTTGCCGATTTAATTTTGGGAATTAAAATCCATAAGACTCCTCAAGGTCTAGCACTGTCTCAATCTCATTATATTGAAAAGGTACTTGAAAAGTTCAAGTACTTGGACTTTAAAGTTGCAAAAACACCAATTGATATGAACCTTGCTCTTGCAAAGAATAAAGGTGAAAGTCACTCTCAATTGGATTATGCCAGAGTGTTGGGATGTTTGATGTATATCATGAACTGTACGCGACCTGATATTGCATGTGCTATAAGTAAACTAAGTCGCTACACTAGTAATCCCGACCAAACACATTGGCTGGCAATGAAACGAGTTTTGGGGTATTTGAAACATACTCAAAACTTTGCTTTGCATTATAATAGGTATCCTGCAGTTATTGAAGGATACAGTGATGCAAATTGGATCACCGGTTCAACTGAAACGAAATCCACAAGTGGATATGTTTTTACCATAGGTGGAGGAGCAGTGTCTTGGAAGTCATCCAAACAGACATGTATCGCCCGCTCTACAATGGAATCTGAGTTCATAGCTTTAGACAAAGCCGGTGAAGAAGCTGAATGGCTCCGGAATTTCTTAGAAGATATTCCATTTTGGCCCAAACCGTTGGCTCCTATATGCATACATTGTGATAGTCAAGCGGCAATAGGAAGAGCCGGGAGCGCTATGTACAACGGAAAGTCTCGTCACATACGACGAAGACATAATACCGTTAGACAACTACTCTCTAGTGGAATTATCACAATTGACTATATTAAGTCAAGAGATAATGTGTCGGATCCGCTAACTAAAGGCCTAACTAGAGAGGTGGTTGAAAGATCATCGAGGGGAATGGGACTTTGGCCAAGGACAAGTCATCGTGGCAGTAACTCCACCTAGAATACTGGAGATCCCAAGATCTAGGTTCAAAGAGATCAAACAAAGTCATTGATGACGGTTCAACATTGTCACAATAACTTTTGTGGTCCATTCTCGTGATGAGACAATGTTCAGTACCAGGATAAAGCATTACGGCTTTTTAATAGTTTCCAAGTTTGATACAGGGTATATCAAATAGTGTATCTACGGGATGACACATTTGGAAATCACCTATGTAAGTGTGAAGTGTAAGCCGCTTCAAGGAGAATTCTGTGAGGCCAATTCTCTACGCACTTATGAACTAGGAGTGTTCATGGCTGAAACGAACAAAACAATGAGAACCAAAGATGGTTAAAGGGTTAATTGTGTGACATGTGGTTGTCTAGGTATACACCAAAGCTCGACGGTTCAAAGATATCAAATCTACCGATTGACCGAGTATATCCGACATATGTTCACTACGGAAAGTTCAAAGAGAAATCTACTTATTCAGATGCGATTAATCCTTGCTTACGAATCACACAGTAGTTTTGTCATGCATGTTTTTCCATCATATAGCCATTCCCCATTCATGTGGGGGATTGTTAAAGCTAGTTAATGATTGAAGCTAGCTAAGTTGGTGTGAATGAGAAATGGAGGGAAAAAGATAGTGGAAGGAAAATGAAGTTCAAAGCAAAGTTCTGTTGAAAAAGGAGCCTTGTACCACATTGGTGGTAGAAAGGGAAAGTTATGTGCTTATATTAGAAAGCACTTCCTCTAGCTCTTAAAGGGTCAAGAAGAGGGGCCCCCAACGTTCTTATTTTTTTTCGGAAAAGGCATGGCCTTTCCGAACAGCCACCAAGCCTAATCTGAAGAGGCATGTTCAAGGCTATATAAACTGAGGCAATGCCTCAGTTTTCGACTACTGAATTTTTCACTGCATCTGCATTCTTTCACAAAATAAACAATCGAGTCTTCGTGTGTTTTCGTTGCCATATTTTGAGTTCGCCGAAGTCGTAGGCGTTTGAGGTACCGCCACTCCTGCGACAGGTACATCCGTTTTATCCTGGGAGGAAATAATCCGCAACATCGGGTACAGTGAGGGGGTTAAACGTAGAGATTCCCACATGTGGATGGAAGTTCTACATACCTTAATTGCTCCAAAACTTGAATTAAAGACTTGAGCTTTGAAGAAGATTTCCAAAATCTTGAATTCTTGAACCTTGAGATGGGTTTTCTTGAAAACCCTAGTTTAGGAATGATAATTTCTTGTTTAGATTACAAGGATAGGTATTAGAATTGATTTGGAATAATTAGAGTAGACTTACCTTGGTGTTCTTGATGATGCAAGAGGGTAGGAAGTCGTTCTAGGGCTTGAAGGAATGAAAAATAATGATTTGAACTGATATGGACGAATATATACTGTTCTGGAAAAAATCATTTTTCGGCCCAGTTAAATACTATTTTGAAATACGGACAGCACTGCCTCTCTTCAGTAAAATGGCCATAATTCTTTGCACAGATGTCCGTTTGACCCTCATAATATACCGTTGGAAAGGTATTTCAAAGCTCTACAACTTTCATGAAGGAAGTTTTCCCAAATTCCAAATACAATTTGAAATACGGGCCGTATTTAACCATTTGGCATCAAATTCCAGAATGCTCAGAAATCCTTGGTTTCAGTTTACGATTTGAAATACGGGCCGTATTGTGACATACGGTCCGTATTTAACCATATGACATTCAACTACCAGTTTACGATTTGATTTACGGCCCGTAAACTGAAATACGGTCACTGTTCATGGGCGTAAACCACCATCTTACAACTGAAGAGGAAATTTCCAATTCCCACATTCTTTATCTGGTTTTCTAAGTCTAGGATCATGGTCAAAGCTTAGGTTAAAGGTACGGGGTGTTACAAGGTATGCCTCTCATGATGGAAAGACCGCAATTCTTTTCAAATCCAGTGAATTTTATGGTTTTATGGTCAAAGAATGTAAGCTCACGCTAGTGGGCAAGTTCATAAAGACTAGACCTCAGATTGACAAAATCAGATCCAAATTTGCAGAGAAAAGGTGTTGTAAAATTGGGGTTTTGATTATCATATTGTTCTACTGGATTGTACTAGCGAAATTGATTTTAAAACAGTATTTTATAAAAGATCGATTGAAATTGATGGTCAAGTCAGTGGATTGAGAAATGGACTCCGGATTTTAAACCGGAGGAAGATTCTCCTATTGTTCCTATTTGGGTATTACTTCCTAATTGCCCTTTCACTATCATGCTTGGAACTATCTTAAGCAAATAGTAGCACCTCTGGGTAATCCATTGACAATGGACCAAGCTACAGAGAATAGGACTAGACCTAGTATGACCAAGGTTAGAGTGGAAATTGACTTGACAAAACCAAAAACTAACTCTTTATGGATAGGATCAGAGGATGAATCTTGTCCTAGGAAAGGTTTTACCCAGAAAGTGGAGTATGAAAATGCTCCTAAATTCTGTAGTCATTATGAACTATTGGGACACTCAATCTTGGAATGTAGAAGAGTTGATCAAAAGAAAGCTGAGGAAGTGGAAGGGCAAAGAATTAATGAGAAACCCTTTGATCATATAGCCATTCCCCATTCATGTGGGGGATTGTTAAAGCTAGTTAATTATTGAAGCTAGCTAAGTTGGTGTGAATGAGAAATGGAGGGAAAAAGATAGTGGAAGGAAAATGAAGTTCAAAGCAAAGTTCTGTTGAAAAAGGAGCCTTGTACCACATTGGTGGTAGAAAGGGAAAGTTATGTGCTTATATTAGAAAGCACTTCCTCTAGCTCTTAAAGGGTCAAGAAGAGGGGCTCCCCTCGCGCCGTCGTCGTCGCTCGGCTCGGCTTCGGCTTCGGCTTCGGCTTCGGCTTCGGCTTCGGCTTCGGCTTCGGATTTGGATGATAATCTTTTTGGACCAAATTTATTTAAATTCAATTTTCATTTTCTGAAAATATTTTGTTATTTCCGCCGTTAATTAATAAATAATTAAATTTTCGCGGAATAAAAATTTAAAAGAAAAAAAAATTAAATTTCCCAACGTTCTTATTTTTTTTCGGAAAAGGCATGGCCTTTCCGAACAGCCACCAAGCCTAATCTGAAGAGGCATGTTCAAGGCTATATAAACTGAGGCAATGCCTCAGTTTTCGACTACTGAATTTTTCACTGCATCTGCATTCTTTCACAAAATAAACAATCGAGTCTTCGTGTGTTTTCGTTGCCATATTTTGAGTTCGCCGAAGTCGTAGGCGTTTGAGGTACCGCCACTCCTGCGACAGGTACATCCGTTTTATCCTGGGAGGAAATAATCCGCAACCTCGGGTACAGTGAGGGGGTTAAATTCCTTAAGGACACACAGTGTATTCTGTGGTCTCGGATGCTTCTACATTATTTTGTTTTTCCAACAGTTTTGTTTCCCATCCTCGACCTACTGGTTTTTCCAGTTTCTGTTTTTGAACACGGGAGACAACAGTTATGAATAATGATTTTGCTTAGTTTGATTGTTAAGAATATATCTTTCCCTTTATTGGTCATGCTCAAAACTTCAAGATTCCAGCTAAGGTGAGTTACAGGTTGAATCTTTGGATTAAATTTTGATTCTTTGCTTTAACTGTACACATCTCTCTTCAAGAAAAAATGTACTCAATACTTCAAAACCCATATAAATTTAACCTAAATTAGGCTCTTTTCTCTGCATAAATCACTGAATTAGCTTTACCCATCTCTCTTTCAAGATGGTGTAATTCTCCATTACATATTTAAGGAATATAAATTGCTTAGTTATTAGTTCTGATTCTGTACATGAATTTTACAGGGGATTCATTGTTTGAATGGATAATTCAATTCAGATTTATCTTTAAATCTAGTTGAATCGGTTATGTGTATTCAGTTATCCTTGACATTAATCAATCTCAATCTAATCTTATTAGAGTTCATTCAAATTCTAAAAGAGTTTAGGTTTTGTGCACCGTTAGTGTACGAATTTTTTACACTATCAGGTAATTTTGACCTCCAATAGCAGGTTACCAACTTTTTTTTTCTTTTTCTAAAATGCAACCGCTCCTCTGTTATTCTTGCTCTCTCAAATTATGCTATCAGTTAGCCATTTTCTATGGTTTTCCATCCCGTCAGCTTCTTTTTTCTCCTTCAGACCCTCCATCCCTACTATCTATTTCACTAGAATATGATTTTGGGTAATACTAAAGAGATCAGCCCCTATAAATTGTAATAATGAAATAGACAACGCAAACTCTTAAAAACAATCTGAAAGGTTTTTTTAATCTTGTGGTAAAGGTATAGTTTCAAAGCATAAATAAAGTTAGTGCAAGAATGATGCTTAATCAAGATAAATTTCATATGCCTAATGTTCGATGTAGCTAAGCCTGAGGAAAGTATATTGTCTGTTGAGTTTTGTTATATTTTAGGGCCTTTATGTTACTAGATTCATTTGTCATTTTTATTATGGTAAAAAAAATTAAGATATCTACAATTTTAAGTTAGAACTGGCAGGATCTTTGAAAAATTATAATTCGTGCGTGTTCTAAAAACTTGAATTGCTCTGGAAGAATAGTCTCTCAAGAGATGTGACTAAAATTACTGCTTCAGTTACAATATCATCTAAGATTTGAATCGTGCTTATGAATTCATATTGCTTATATATTGAATATGAAAATATTCTCATCTGAGATTGAATTTGCGTTTCCAGTTGAGGGGTTGAAGAATTTGCTGTTACTTTCTCAAAAAAAAAAAGTTGAGGGGTTGAAGAATTTGACGAGAATGTCGATAGAAATCCATGAAAACTGTTAGACTTTAGTAAATAAAGTGGGAAAAGGAAAAACCTTTGGCTATCAGTAAACCTAGGAAATAATTTAGGCTACTGGGACATTGCACAAAACTTAAACTCATTTATAAATGTGTTAAGTTCTGGGTGTTCACTTTTAGTCTTTTGTTTTGTCATAAAAAAATTAGACTCTTCTGCCTTTTGGTGCTTTATTTGTATAACTAGTAAATTCATCATTTATGTATGTAGCTACTAAATTCTTCCGCTGATTTATGTATATAGCTAAGTTTTGTCATGAACAAAATTAATCCACTAAGTTCTTAAATAGTATAATATTCGTGTGCTCCTTTAAGCATATAACTATGATTAAATGAAAGTTTGTTATGAAATGTGCTAGTTTAGAACTTTGGGGGATGAAACCAGTATGTGTTTTTTTTTTATTATACTAGATAATTTGAACTAACTAATGATGAAAATGCAAATATTGATAATCTGATCAAAATGCAGAAAGATAGTAAACACTTTTTGAATAGAGTCACTAGAGTTCATACTTTACAAAATGCTATTTCATAATGTGTGATATTTTTTCTCTCTTTTGATTTTGAGATTACAATACATATTATGGAAAACAATAATTGACAGTGAACTTCTTATATGTTTGAGATCTGGTATTACCATTGTCTATAAGATGCTTAGTTTATCCTTTAATTTCTTGAAGCAAGTCAACTATCAAGAATTTAAGCATTTGTGATTTGAATATTCTTCATAAATTATAGTAATCACAACTATTCTTCTTATAATGATAATGCGCCTCTCATTTAAAGTATTTTTTAGTTATAAATATATTATTTTTTTAAAATATGAACGTTCATATGGACTCACTGATGCTGATGCATCTTCGTATCTTTTTCCACTGTTTACCATTATGAAAAATCTAATTAATTAATCTGTTCCTTTTTTGTTGAAAAATAGGAATGGATAAAAGTTGGTTGAATATTAGGAATAGAGTTGACCAAAGGTATAGAGATGGAGTAGAAGGATTCCTTAATTGGGCATTCAGTCAACCTGGGGTGAGCACTATTATTCGATGTCCTTGTAAAGGGTGTATGAACACTGTGTTCAAGCTAAGGCTTGATGTAAGAGGAGATTTGTTGAAGAAGGGCTTCTGGGATTCTAATAAAGTGTGGGACTTGCATGGAGAAGTGTTCGTTAGAATTGAAAGTTCTAATGACGCATGTAGTGATGAAGTAGAAGATGATAGCATTGAAGAGGATGATATTACTGAAATGATTCACAATGCTTATGGATATATGAATGTGGAGGATAATACTAATTCTTCAGAAGGCAATGAAGAGCCAAATGTGCATGCAACAAAGTTCTACAAATTGTTAGAAGATGCTCAGACAAAACTTTATCCTGGTTGCACAAATGTCTCAAAGTTGTCTTTTGTTGTTAAGTTACTGCATTTGAAGTGCCTAACCATTGGAGCAACAAATCGATTGATGAATTGTTGATATTCTTTAAAGAAGCTCTTCCCGAGGGTTCATTTTTAACCAAATCTTTTTATGGCAAAGAAAGTTCTTCGTGATGTAGGATTGGGGTACACCAAAATATATGCATGTCAGAATGACTGTATTCTATATTGGCGTGATTATGTCAATGCTCAATCATGTCCCAAGTGTGGTAAGTCTAGATGGAAGTCAAAAGAATACAAAGGCAAGAAAGTAGCTCATAACGTATTGCAACATTTTCCAATCAAACCAAGGCTTCAAAGATTATACACGGCAAAAGAGACAGCAAAGAAGATGAGGTGGCACAGGGAGGAAAATATTTATGATGGTGTCTTGCGACATCCACCCGACTCAATAGAATGGAAATCTTTCAGTGAGCGTAATCCAACCTTTTCAACCGAGTTAAGAAACGTTTGATTAAGTTTAGCAAGTGACGGGTTCCAACCTTATGGGCATATGAGTTCCAAGCATAGTATTTGGCCTGTCGTACTAGTTACATATAATTTGCCACCATGGGATTACATGAAAAATCCACATTTCATGATGACACTTACTTATTCCAGGCCCTAATTGTCCAGGCAATGATATTGATGTATACTTACAACCAATGATTGAAGAGTTAAAAGAATTATAGGACGGAGTGGAGACTTATGATGCACACTCAAAATCTAATTTTCTTATGTGTGTGGCTCTTATATGGACGATTAATGACTTTCCTGCATATGGGAACCTTTCAAGATGGTCAACCAAAGGCAAGCTTGCATGCCCTTGTTTCCATAAAGACACACAATCAGTTTCTTTACGTAATAAGTTGTTTTATATTGGTCATCATTGCTTCCTTCCCATGAACCATCCATGGCCTAGAAACAAGGTGTTATTTGATAGGAAAGTGAAAATGGGGTTTGCACCCAGACCTTTAACAGGTGATGAAGCACTATGCAATTACAAATTTTGGGCAATGTGACTCATGGTAAAGTGCAAAAGCGAAAGCATAATGTTTCTAAAATGCTTATAATTGGAGGAAGAAAAGTATCCTTTTTTAATTGCCTTATTGGAAGAGTGTTACGTTACGTCATAACCTTGATGTGATACACCTAGAAAGAAATGTGTTCGACAATATATATACAACTGTGATGAATATGGTTGGAAAAAAAAACACACATTGAAAAGTAGATATGATTTGGTGGACCTTGGAATCAAGCAAGAATTGCATCCTATTGAGGATGGGGACAATATTTTGTTACCGGCGGCATGCTATGCATTGTCCCCACAAGAGAAGGTTCCAGATGCCTTTTCATCAAACATTTCCAGGTGTGTTAGCATACTTGAGAAAAAGATACATGGATTGAAGTGTCATGATCATCATGTATTATTGCAAGACATTTTCCCAGTTGCTATACGTGGTTTGTTGCCTAAGGAAGTCTCTGAACCAATTATAGCCTTAGGTAAATTTTTCAAGAATCTATACTCTAAGTGCTTGACAATTGAAGATCTTGATATCCTAAGTGCTTGACAATTTGATGCTGATATTTTGGAGAAGGAATACAATAGTGATTGATAGATATCGGGAAAAAGCGGTAGAAATTACCGACTTTGAATGTCAACTAATTGAGTTCACTGTTCACATGCTCTGCAAATTTTGACAGTGGGTTTGATGAATTTTCAGTGGTAAAAAGAAAAGAATTGTTGGAACTCCATAGGAATGGAATAGATGAAAGGGAAACGAAAATTTTGTTTTCTAGGGAAGAGAGAGCAGAGATAAGGAGCGTCTGCAATTGGCACCATAAAGAAGAAAGAGTTTGGTAACGTTACGACTATCAATGAAGGAAAGCACGCAATGTTTAGGTAACCTTGGGCGTTTTATTATTAGTTAATAAATGGGGAAAAAATTGGTGAAAATCTCAAATATTTGAGGAAAAAGATAAATACTGATTTCTTAAAGCGCCAGGTCATTGGGTCTATGTAACTAATGCAATACTTTCCATGAGCTACATGTTCATGTTCAAAGGTTGCTACGGAAACCTTTCCGGAAATGCCGGAAGTCAGTTCACTCCTAATATGTATAGAGGTTCCAGAGAATAAAAGCAGGGGCCAAACAGAATTTGCATAGATCCACTGATATTTTGTTCCTAGAATTAAAAGATTTGTGTAAGACTCCATCGGCATTTGGAATTTATGTGTCGTGAGCGAAAGAATTTGCTTTGTTTTTTCAAAAGCATCTTGGTACTAAAACTTTCACCAGTAGACAAGTAACAAAGTGTTTGAACTGTGGTTAACAAACTTGAACACAAACAACAATAAATAGTGGCGAATTTAATTAAAGCAATACATCGGTAAGCCTTATCAAACACAACATTACACTTATTCTTTGATTCTTTCTATATATGAGGATGAGCATATTTGCTCGAACGAACTCAAGAAATTGGTCTCAAAAACTTTGTCGGTCTCTACAGTATATTCATATTCTATTAGATATCAAACCGATTAAGTAAAATCCAACAGAAAATAAAGATAAAGAAATGCTAGAATCCTCGAGATACTTATATAAAAGACCACAAAAGTGTTCTTCCTTTCAGAACCTAAGCTTATCTACTATAAAGACGATACTCCTTAAATTACACAATGAATGAAAATTGAATGACTCCCCCGCATTGTATGATCGAACTACACGAGTAAGTATAATAAACAGAGAACTTCTCAAAGAAAGTGAAAAAGTAGAGTGACAGATATTCTTGCCGGCGATGTCTGTCTCTTAGGGCATTTTAGCGAATACTTCCGTGGGCATCGCAAATAAGCATGTAATTTTGCTCTTTGTTTTCCTCAAAATAAATTTGTAAGTACTTGTAATCCAGTTCTACATTAATGTTGGTAACATTGATGGAGTGAATAAAAGATGACTGAAGTAAAAATCCAAAGCGCAAGTAAGTGTAACCGATTAAATGAAGATGGCAATGAGGGTAGAACGTAGATATTAGCAGGGGAAAATCAAGACATTGATGAAACGTTGAAGGAAGAAAAATTAGATTTTGAAAGAGGAGAAGGAACGATACATGCACAGAGAGCGGGGGAAGTTAGCGAGGTTAAAGAATAAGTAATGGTAAGGAGCCATTGTTTTTGGAAGCGTGTCATTTTTGTATTCGTTTTGTGGAAAAATAGGGGTAAAATCCAAAAAATTGTCAAAATAAATAAATACAATCCCTGCGTTTGCATTATTGCCAGGTCAACGGGCCTATGTCCTGCTTTTATATAGATGGTTAGATAAAATTAAGTTATACTTATACGATAATAATTGGGCAATTCACAGAATTGCCCTTCTTTTGGGGTGATCTTTAAATTTTGTCCCTCATATTTGAAATTTTTAAATTTTGCCCTTCGGCTAAACCCCATGGGTTCCAGGTTCGAACCCCCACACAGTCAAAATTTTTAAAAAAATTCGCAAGGCAGAGTTTAAATTTCGCTATGTCCCCACCGACATACACTTGTGAAGGAATTACCAAAGTTATGCCGGACCCGGCATAATTATGCCTTATGGGCAGACTTGGCATAAGTATGCCGGGTCCGACATAACTTTGGTAATTCCTTCACAAGTTTATGCCGGGTCCGGCATAAAAGTTTGCCCATTAAAAGTATGCCCCCACCGGCATAAACTTGTTAAGGAATTACCAAACTTATGCCGGACCCGGCATACTTATGCCTTATGGGCAGACTTGGCATAAGTATGCCGGGTCCGGCATAACTTTGGTAATTCCTTCACAAGTTTATGCCGGTGGGGGCATACTTTTAATGGACAAACTTTTATAGTATGCCACATAAGGCGGAATTTTTCCTTAAGCCATAACTAAAAGTTTGCCTTATAAGGCAAAGTCCATACCTTAAGAAAAAGTTCTGTCTTATAGGGTATACTTTTGGTTATGCCTTAATTAAAAGTCTGCCCCATAAGATATAGTTCCTTAAGGAAAAGTTTTGTCCATTAGGCATAACTAAACTATGCCTTGAAAGAGGAGCATTTAGAAAGACAAACATAATAGAAAACGATCAATGTTTCACTAGTGGCGGAGCCAGGATTTCCGTCTAGGTGGTTTCAAAATATAAAAACTAAATATACCAAGAAGCCTAAGAGGCTTCAACATCTATATATATATATATATACCAAGAAGCCTAAGAGGCTTCAACATCTATATATATATATATATATACCAAGAAGCCTAAGAGGCTTCAACATCTATATATATATATATATATATATATATATATATATATATATATATATATATATATATATATATATATATATATATATTAAATAATTTTAAATTTGTAAAAACAGTATTTTTTTCTGCCGAGGGGGTTCGGATGAACACCCTCGACTCTATGTGGCTCCGCCGCTGTGTTTCACTCCTAATAAAATTGTTGTAAGGTTTGCAATAATGTTCCATCACTTCCGTGTCTGTTCCGATCTTCAATTTAACTTGTGAGAAATATTTAGGATAATGGAACGTTTGTAACATTCTTCTAGCACAATGATTTTGAATTTCGCTTCACTTCTTGCAATTATAAATGTTACCTAGGAGGTCATTGCCAAGTTTAAAATTTTCCTATTCAATTTTTTTGATACTTTTGAAAAAGATTATCCTAGATTCTCTCCTACATAATCCCGTGTATCCACTTTGCATCCCTTTCTCATAACATTCAACCTGTATCCGCTCTCTACAATTCCGCCGATTTTATGCCCTTTTAACCTTAAAAAACTTAAATTTTACCAAATTATTAATAACTAATTCACAAAAGAAGTTAAAATAGTAACATATTAGAGACCATCAGAAGTCTACTACAATAGCATATTATAGCAACAAATCAAGATTACTAAAAATCTTCCCAAAACAATAATGAAAATGTACTGGAATGACGCAATTATAATAATAAATCCCTAATCTCTTTCTATTTTGATTTTTTTTATGAATTATTGAATGAGGGTCTCCTTTGTCTCCACAATCCCTTGTTGTCTTAGTGATTCTTTTCTCCATCTCTATCATCGGCAGTTTCAATGACGGTAATAATTCCAACTTCATGCATCTTTTTAGCAATTAAACTCCTCTACTGGCTTGAGTTTGCTTATCAAAAAAGAAGCACAAAAGTATCCAAATTGCCATCAAGTTATATCTTCAGTAAATTAAAGATAAAATTGAAGATGAGATTACCTTTTGAGAAGATTGATTGACTATTCTCCTTAACATCACAACCTAGCAAGTATCTTGCATGCCAAAAAGTGTGTAAAATTACATTGTAGTTAGCCATCGAATACACCAATTTTTAAATGATATCTAGAAAATAATTTTTTAAATAAACTAATAACTTATTTCATATTCAAGAGATATAAAGAAAGCGAAAGTATAATCTTCAAAATATTTATAAAAACGACATCTAAAGCATATACAATTTATATTTATAATGTAATAATTTTTGTTTTGTCGAAATGAATCTTTCCAATTTTCAACATCTTTATTCAAAAGTGCGGCTTGGATCTTTGTCCCCTATAAAGTAATTTAAAACTAATTAAAATAATACATAAAAGAAGTAAATTATATCTAAATAAATACAAGAAAGAGGATTACCTCTTCGTCAACAATTGTCAAATGCCAACAGGAACCCTATCCTTTGTCCTTTTTATATTCTGTTATTGGTCTTCTTCGAAGGATCAATACCTTAATTACCCATTCAACATGATAAGGTCTAAGGTTATTTATAGGGACACATTGCTTTTTCAAATCTTATTTCATTGTCATTCGCAAACACCTGTAATAGATAAGGAAAAGCTGCAAAACAATATCTAATATGGATGATTAATTTATACTAATATGGATGATTAATTTATACATTAAACTCTGATTGATTTATATATTAAACTAAAGGTTACTAGCTTGTTCCAGAATTATACACACCACAATTTCAATTGCATGCATACAAACTAAGCATAACGACAAAATCACACGAACATGCAATGGATAAAACCACAACAATACTTATAAGCTTAAACCATTAAAAAACAACTATTAATTTAAGATATAGAAGTAATACTCGGGCTCAAAAAGGAAAAATAAAAAATAAAAGAGAACTAATAATACCTAACTTTGCCGAGTTCAGTCACCGCAATTTGTGTCATCTAAACAATTTATGATGAATAATGTGGAAGGATGACTTCTTTTATAGAAGTATATTAGAGGGATAAGACACTATTACTTGTTATGACACATCTTACCTTTTCAGGGGTCTTATTATCCCCTTGAACTTTTTAAAAACAGAATAATTACCACCCTAAGCACTAACGTGACAAGGAGAGTATATTTCACTCTCTTTGGGAGAGTGAGAAGTATAAAATTTGACCGTGTCATATTTTAATTGGGTACTTCACATTTAATTACATCTAATAATTAATTATCATTAAAGCTTAAAGTTTTTGCTAAACTAATTTTTTTTTTAAATGTGGGAAACTGATTATTTTTTTCTATATATGAAAAAACAAATCTAGTTTCCCAAATATAGTTTAAAAAAAGTGGTCTTCCACATTTTTGAAAAATAATTAGTTTTTCCAAATTTTTATCAAAATTTAGTTTTTTCACATTTTCACAAGAAAAAAAACCCTTTTTCCAGATTATTTTTTAAAAATTATTACAAAAATGAGAGCATGAAATCTAGATCAATTTTCCATATTAAAAAAAATCCATGTGTTTCAGATTTTTTTTTTTAATTTTTAGAAAAGGGTTTTAATAAAATCAAATTTCACATTTCTTTTAAATATCCATTATCAGTTTTTCATTTTTTTTTAAATTGCCATGTAAGCAAAAAGAATTTAAAAAAATAGAAAACAATAAATATACATGTGGCAAGGGGGTGAAAATTTATATTGCACTCTCTTCGGGAAACACTATATGCCCGGAACCAAAATGACCCGAAAAAAAGCCTTTTGAACCAAAATACCCCAACAAAAAAAAGGTACATAAGTACCTTTTACAGCGCTAAAGGACTTAACCGTAATGGCGCGGTTAAGTCCTTTAACACAATAAAATACTGTGTTATAGAACCCAGTAAAAAATTACTGCTTTATAGAAACGGTAAAAAAAAAAAAAATTGGCCAACTTTATTTTTTGCAACACTTAGTGTTTTTTTCCATACTTTGACCAACGATTAGTCGTGTGTCAAGACTCCGAAACGTCAGTATTTTATATAGAACCTGGTTTTTTTTTTTTTTGCGTACAATAATGTAGGCTCAATACATCAAGGATATGTAAACGTTCGGATCGTCATTTTAGGGGTTGAAAAGGTGCCCGAAGTAAGTTTTGTTTGAAAACTTTAGGTTTAAGTGTTCTTTGTAGTTTTGTTTGAAAACTTTAGGTTTAAGTGTTCTATGTACATAGATGTCCATTCTTGTTTGAAGACTTGTTGTCATTAGCTTAAAGTTTTTTATTTTTAGGGTTTAGATTTAAGTGTGTTATTTTTTAAAGTGTAATTTTATTTCAAATATACGCGATGTTTTGCTCTCGGACGTCCGATTCACGCGATTTTTTTTTTTTTGCAACATATTCGATTTTTTTTTATTTTTTACAACATATTCGAAATAAAGTTACGTAATAAAAAATAACACATTTAATAACACACTTAAGGAACACTTAGTGTTTTGTTTCATAAAAAGATCGTAACATCTTATTTTAATAAATCTTTTCTTTGCAACACTTAGTGTTTTTTCCATACTTTGACCAACGACTAGTCATGTATCAAGACTCCGAAACGTCAATATTTTATATAGAACCTGATATTTTTTTTCTGCGTACTATAATGTAGGCTCAATACATCAAGGATACGTAAACGTTCGGATCGTCATTTTAGGGGTTGAAAAGGTACCCGAAGTAAGTTTTGTTTGGAAACTTTAGGTTTCAGTGTTTTGTTTTTTAAAGTTTTGATTTAAGCGTGTTATTTTTTAATCAAGACATAACTTTATTTTGAATATAAATCTAATTCTAAAAAATATAGGGAGAAAAACTAGTTGTAAAGTGGTCAAACTTTAGATGGTCATAACTTTGCGTTGGGATATCCGTGTACTCCCGAAGTAGTACAACTCTGAAATCTACTCCCGAAGTAGTAGAATTCTGAAATTTACTCTCAAAGTAGTAAACCTTTAAATTTTACTTCTGAAATAGTAAAACTTTAAACTTTACTCCTGAAGCAGAAAGAACGGGTAAAATATTCTGAGCAATGTCTTCTTGTGCTTGAGCAAAATAACGAGCTATTGATGAACGTCGTATTTCAAGCACATTTGAATAATCAGGTTTCATTTCCCGAAGTGAATGAAGAAATACCACAACCTGTCTCCTGGACAGATAAAATACAAGCAATATACATGTTATTTTTGTGGTATAAAATTAAGACATAGCAACACGTACCTGTCGTACGCAGAAACATCTTAAATAATTTTATCAAAGTATCTTTTTAAGAAAAAGAAAAAAAAAAAGCAAAATAGAATGTTTCTACTATAACCACATTGATACATTATGGTTAGTTGTTATTGATTTCCTTGAAGGAAATAACAATTAATGTATCTCTTTATGAAGGATGTGATTATTATGTGGTTGACGCTTAGATACAAAATGTTCAGTTAATGATGAATCTCCCTGAAGGAGATGTTTGAATTATTGAAGTTTAGAATTCAATGTTTATTTCGTGACACCAGTAGTGTTGAAATTTGCTTTCATGGAACCAGAAGTATTTAAGAAATATTTGGTAATACAAATTAATGATCAAAGGCTCCAGAAGAGCTAATTATTTACTTACAAGTATCATGACACTAGCAGTGTCCAAATAATATCTGATTATGATAAATAAATTGAAGTCTCTTGAAGATGTTATATATGATAATACCATTCATCATAGATCGTAATTGGTACGATCAGAACACTGCAGTAGACCTGAAGTTTACTAACAATAAAAATGGTTATCATATTGAGACTACAAATTATCGGAATATTAAATATCATCAAGTTACTATTGGTAAGAAATACGCATGTGAAATGTTACCCGAGCATGATGAGATCACATACTACAATAAACCAGAAGTTTATTGACATACAATCTCATGCGATAGTAAACTAGAAGTTTATTAAAATAAAAAACACTCGTCATGGTAAACTGGAAGTTTACGGGTACAGATAATTTTATCAGTTGACTAGACCATTTTGGTTGTCCTGGTTTAAATCTGATGTGCTAATCGAGTATTCGAAATATATTGAAAAACTAGAAGATTCTTCAAATTTTCTTTTATGTTGCTTGTTCTCATGATAAGTTGATTACACCAGCTAATATTGGGACTAAATCCCTTAAATTCTGAAAAATATAAAAGGTGAATACGGGCCCGTTCACTTGTGATGTGATGTCTTAAATAGATGCATCTATGAGACGGTTGCATATACGTTTATTGTTAACTGGAAGTTTGAAATTTACGAAATCGCTTGCTCAAACTTGAGTTGAAAGAACAATTTTCAGAATGTGTAATCAAGACAATTCATCTTGATAATGCTGGTTTATATCTAAGCTGGTTTGACATTGGATACCTCCATAATATAGCTAAACCATTGTTTATGAGAACAGAGCTTCAGGTATTGGTTTGAGAAATGATATATTGCATATAAATGCACTTGTATGCGACAGACCAATAAATTATAATAAATTCTTCCTTCATAATTTGTTCAGGGTCAGGAACTATATATTTCCATCTAATAGATTTTAATGTGCAATATATGATTAATTGATATAATGATGCACACAGATGGATTTTTCCAAAGAAAATGAGAATATATGTCACTAAAATAAGGGGGAGAGAATAAGCAGCTAAGAAATATGTTGTGAATTATCATCAGTGTGATCCTCAGATAATTCAAGTCAAATGCTGGAAGCATTTGTTGACCCAATTATTTCATATTTCATCTGTAAAATGCTCTTAATGTCCCTGAAGGACAGAATCTACAACATGCATGGATCATGGTAGACCAATCGGTTCCAAATATAATAATCCTTGAAAAAGGGAGGAGCAAATGATCATGATAAGGAGGCAATGTGCTCTTGAAGAGCTACGACATAACACTTCGTAAACCTTATGAGAGGTTCAGGTACCTGAAAATAATGAAGTGATGAGATCTCAGTAAGTTATGTCAAGTTGCGAACCAATATGAGATGGTATCTCATCGATGATATCTTTGATACGGTATGGCGCGCAATATTGTATAAGATTGTGAGGATACGAGTTCTACGTCTCTTAAAGCATGCTGACGTAGAAATAATTACCAAGTGATATAATGCATCTTGGTAAGCGATTGGACCAGTAGTCCAGACATTAGAAGATGTCACAATTTATAATGATGGAAGTTGTCACAGCCTATATGGCTTACTTGAAAAAATTTATATGAAAATTTCTGAAGGATTGAAAATGCCTGAAGCATATACAAATTCTGGGAAATTTGTTTATAATCCTTAAATGGATTAAATGAATCAAGGTTGATGTACTGAAATCGCCTTAATTTATATTTATTGACGAATGGTACAAATATACTATGTTTACTCTTGCCTCTTTATGATAGTCATAACCTTTCATATGAATATTATTGGAGCTCTTGAAGAGTTTACAAAAGCAGTACATTATCTGCTGAAAGAAGTTGAAATAAGAAAATTGAATTGGTCCTGACTTACCATATCTTTATGCAACTAATACACTTATTTATCTTGCTATAACTACGAGCATGATATAATTTAATCTTATATGGAGATATTGAAATAAGATCAATTGCATACTGCTAATGAAAGTATGGCATGAATGTGCTTATCCTAACAAATATTGTCAAGTGTTTTGGATATACAGGGCATTCATCTTATCGACATAAGAGTTCGATCCAAATATGTTATCTCTTTCCATGAAGGATTACTGTCAAATCATGTTATTATACATGACAGTCAAACCGTAGAATAATAACATCAGATAGATTATGAAGCAAATCAAGAATGTACTTGATGTGATTTTAACAATATTATATGGTGATGATGCAATTCTATCTAAGGAATGAAGATGTAGATTGTCAGCCAGGTCGTTTGACAGATCTGATCACAAACACAGTACCAACCTCAAGATATGATAAGTTGGTATATACAAGATCGGAGTACATCATCTATTAATGGATATCTAAGGGTGGGGAGTGTTGTAAATATATTATTGGTGGATGTCCACCACGTAAAAGTGGCCACCAAGTTTATATATTGATGCTTGGCCATCAAGTACTATATGTTGTAAATAATAATATGTTTGTCCATTTGGGACTTGGAGAGAAGTATACGTGGTCACGAAGTTGTGATGATGAATCATGGAAACAAAGAAGAAACCATGTCACGACACATCAACAACATTTGTGGTCACAACAAGAAACCATGTCACAACGTATCAACAACATTTGTGGTCACAACAGGAAACCATGTCACGGCGCATGAACAACATTTGATGTCGCGACGGAAGGTCATGTTGTCTGCACTTGAATCCTTATAAATAGTGGCCATTCGTAGGAATTTATACAGACAATCAGGTCCTCTCTATATACTTTTCTCTGGTGTATTTACTTTGTAGTCTTTATTTTATAACATATTTCTACTTCTTTTGCACCCAACCGGTTGGAGAACATTTGTTATTTTAAGGAAATTAGTATAATGTGAAAACGCAAGAAAAGAGCTCTATTAGAAGTTTTCCTACAACTCGTTCCTATAAATTATGACATCTAACAACACAAGTTATAGTTATCTTTGCTATATATTCACATATATTACTATTCATTTAGTTCTTCCAATTCGTAGCTTACAAGACAGTTATATCAAGAGGGGAAATTTTTCTTGTTGTAAATTAGATCTATTTATCGTTTTCAAAAAACAACAATAAGAAGTTTTTCGTTTTTTGAAAAGTATGAAGATAGAGTAAGAAGAAAGAATACATAGAGAAACGAATGCTTCTGTTTTTCATTTGTTTTTGCTCTTAATAAATCTAAACCTTCGCAACAAACTGAAACCATAGGCCTATTGCATGTTGCAATACAGTTTATAAAGTGACCTCAATTGTCAAAGGTTTTGTGCAACAGACTGAAACCAGTTCTTCCAACTATAATCTTTGATAACTAGAATGCATTCATCGCCTGCAGAATATACTGACTTGTTAAGAGTTGGTGAAAAGGAAGAACACAACTCAGAGCTGCCTTCATAAGATTGACCTTAAAAAGGCTTATGACTTAGTGGAATTTGTGAAGGAAATGATGGAAGCACTGAGCAATTCATTGCGTGGGTAATGTAGTGTATTACAACTGTTAGTAACCTGTATTCAAAAATATACTTAAACAGAAACAAAAGCAAATTTCAGAAACGAAAATTAGAAGAACAGTATCTGAAAATATGTGTAGGAATTAAATCGAGCCCACTGAATGCACAGTGTGTCCTTAAGGAAATTATTCCCCTCAATGTACCCGAGGTTATGGAATATATCCTCCCAGGATAGAACGATTTACTCACCGTAGTAGCGGTACTGCAAACTTTGGTGACAGCGAACCACTCGAAGGCTGTAAAATCACACAGAATTTTTATGAAGTGCAAAAGAAGAAGATAGAAGAATTCATAATTTTTCATTAGGAAAATCTGAAGGGATGACTAGATATTTATAACCAACAACAGGTGTCTGTTAACGAAATAGGTGTGTCTTTTCTGAAAAGGTATGTGCCTTTTCGACAAAAAAAATATTTTTCCGAAAAAGGCAAAGGAAATAAAACTTTCATTTCCCATTCACACCAAATACCTAACAATCCCCCACATGAATGGGGAATGGCTCTATGATATAAAAATGCACGGACAAGTGTGTGATTTACAAATAAAGATTAATTGCATCTGGATAAGTAGGTTTCCCTTTGAACTTTCCGTAGTGAACATATGTCGGATATACTCGGTCAATCGGTAGATTTGATATCTTTGAACCGTCGAGCTTTGGTGTATACCTAGACAACCATATGTCACACAATTAACCCTTAACCGTCTATGGTTCTCACGGTTGTGTTCGTTTTAGCCATGAACACCGCCTGGTTTCATGAGTGCGTAGAGCATGGGCCTTTACCTAACATACTTCTTGAAGCGGCTTACACTTCACACTCACATAGGTGATTCCTAAACGTGTCATCTCGTAGATACACTATTTGGTCATATGCCAAACTTAGAAATCATTAAAAAGCTTTAGCTTTATTAACTCGTTAAAAAGCCTTAAGGCCTTATTCTTGTTTTTTAACATTGTCTGATCACGAGAATGGGTTGAGTTATTTGACAATGTTGAACCGTCATTCATAACTTTGTTTTCTCCTTGAACCTAGCTCTTGGGATCTCCAATCTGCTAGGTAGAGTTACTGCCATGATGACTTGTTCTAGGCCATAATCCCATTCCCTTTGTTGATCTTTCAACTACCTCTCTAATTAAGCCTTTTGTAAGCGGATCCGCGACATTATCTCTAGACCTTACATAGTCACTAGTGATAACTCCACTAGAAAGTAGTTGTCTAACGGTATTATGTCTTCATCGTATGTGACGAGATTTACCGTTATACATAATGCTCCCTGCCCTCCTTATTACCGCTTGGCTATTACAATGTATACATATATGTGCCAACAGTTTGGGCCAAAAAGAATACACTCCAAGAAATTTCGGAGCCATTCAACTTCTTCACCGACCTTGTCTAGAGCTATAAACTCAGACTCCATTGTAGAGCGGGTGATACATGTCTATTTGGATGATTTCCAAGATACTTCTCCTCCACTATTGGTGAAAACATATTCATTTGTGGATTTAGATTCAGTTCATCCGGTGACCCAATTTGCAACAACATATCCTTCAACAACCGCAAGATATTTATTGTAATGCAATATAAAGTTTTAAGTATGTCGAAGACTCATGCATCTTGAGTTTACATATCTGATTATTAGCTACACTTGATGTAGCATCATTATAACAATATGTGTGGATAGTTGGCAACAGTTGTGGCCACAACTTTTAACAATATTTGTTTTTCCAACCATTCCACTTCTATTCAGCAGCTGCACATTCAATAATTCAGATTTCATTGTAACACTCAAGTCTGCTTCTTTAATACCCAAGCATATAGTCCAATTGAGACTTGCTGTCACCAATATTCTTTGTAATAGCAAGATTTACATTAATCGGCGTTTAATACTTGAATGGTTCAAGTACCATTTTAACATAATGAGACTGAGACAATGCTAGACTTTAAAAAGTTCGATGGTTTTTAATTCTTGGAATTAAATCGACAACCTCTAAGTCTTTCATATCAAAATTTCTAACAAGCATACGCTTAGTAGCATTTATGTCATTAATGTCTTTACTCATTATCAATAAATAAACAAACAATGACTATATGATTTAGAGAGTTCTTAATGTAAACTCATTTATCACACTCATTAATCTTAAACCATTTGCCAACATTGTTTGATCAAATTTAGCATGACATTATTAAGGGTGCTTGTTTTAGTCCGTATAACGACTTAATAAGTTTGCACACCTTCTTTTCGTTACCAGGAACCACAAAACCCTTACGTTGTTCCATGTAAATTGCTTCCACAAATCTCCATTAAGAAAGTTGTCTTAACATCCGTTTGATGGATTTCAAGACCATACACATCTGTCAATGCTTCTAATACCCATATGGATATAATCCTTGTTACTAGCAAGTATGTGTCAAAATACTCAAGGCCTTCTTTTTGTCTATAACATTTGACAACAAATTTTGCCTTGCATTTGTCAATAGTGCCATCAGCTTTCATTTTCCTTTCAAAATTCATTTGGAACTCAAAGGTTTGTCCCTAGGAGCAAGATCAACCAATTCACATGTATGGTTGTTCAATATGAATTCAATTTTCACTATTGACTGCCTCTTTCCAATATTAAGCTTCAAAAGAAATCATAGCTTCTTTAAAAAGTTTGAGGCTCATTTTCCAACAAAAATATCAGAAAATATAGTCCAAAGAATATAGACATCCTTTGACGTTTACTATTCCTTGGATTTTCTTGTTATGTGTACTTTCCTTTGTTTCTTTCCAAGATCGTTTAGATCTTTCACTAGACGTCGCACATTCCTTTTTATACGGATAAATAGTTTCAACATTATATGATTCAATTACCGTATTAACATGAATGTCAAATTTTCTTATTTGTACACCAAAATTGATATTCTTTACAATTTGTGGCATATCCAATCAAAACACAATCAACGGTTTTAAGTCCTATTTTTACCCTTTGCGGTTTAGGAACTTTCACTTTGGCCAAACAACCCCCACACTTTGAAATATTTCAAATGAGGCTTTCTTCCTGTCCACTTTTCATATGGAATAGATTGTGTTTTACTATGGGGCACTCGATTAAGTATTCGACTAGCTGTAAGGATAGCTTCCCCTTACAAGTTCTGAGGAAAACCAGAACTTGTTTATAAGGCATTTACCATCTATGTTAAATTGTTCCTTCACAATGCAACGTCATCATTAAACACGTATGGACTTAGTTCCCGTGAATCAGTCTCGTACGTACTAGTCACCCATTAGTAAAAGGAGAACTAAAGAAACCAGCTCCTGCTCCTTGCATCATAACCACTTTATCAACACTTAAATTATCAGTTAGAAATTGATGGCCTGAATCTCTTTGAGACTGTTAGGGAAACAGGAAACGTGACTGATGAAGAAGGCTTTGCCATGAACATAGATAACATGGACATATTTAATGTCCAGCAATTAATATGATCCTCTTCATATAAATTCTTAGCCACTAAATTTTGCAATCAGAAGGACAATCACAACGAGTTATAGAAAAAAATGTGTTCGTTCACACTTTAAACCTCCAATTAGAATTTTCCTTTAATTTTCATCTCTATCAGTCAGTCGTACCATAGAATGCAATGAACATCCTTACGATCATAAGTTTTTTTTTTCCACTTAACCAGAGAATAAAGCAGTGAAGTTTTTATATCTTCAAACCTAATACTTTCTGGCACAAATAGATTTAATAAATCGGTGAAGATTTTATATCTTCAAACCGAATGCAGAAATTTATATATACTCGATGAAGTTTTTATATCTTCAAATCGAGTAAACAAATGAGTAGAAAGTTACGAAAACTTTCATCTCAAAACTAGAGTAGGAAATCTGAAGATTTTAATTTCCAAAAAAGTAACTTTTTATTCCTGGAAAAAGATATCTTTTTATCTCAGGAAATAGTACTTTTATTTCTGGAAAAATACTTTTTTTTTTCTTCAAAACAATGAGAACCAATGAAGATTTTATTTCTTCAAACCAACACAATTTACTAACTTCAGCAAAGTTTTGATATTTTTTAAACCGAATTTACTAACTCGGTAAAATTTTTATATTCTTTAAACCGAGTAGTAACTTGGAGTAAAAAATCGCACAGATTTTAATCTCCAAACAGTGGAGTAGAAAACCACAAAGGTTTTAGTCTCCAAAAAATGTATTTTTTTTCCCCCCAAAAGAGTGATTTTCTTTTCTAAGTAGACTATAAAGAAAAACACTTCATCGTTGGTTCCATACTTCCTGAAAATTATAACTGATGATCTCAATGAATGAAATTTCAAGTTAAGTTGATGAGATAAATTTTCAGCACCTTGCCATGTATTACTAATGTTTCTTCCATAGAATATAGTTTGAGATCATCAAATAATAAATATCTACCCTAACATGTATAAAACATGAATTTAATAAATCATAAGGGTAGGAGATTAAATGACAAGGGAGTGAATAAAATATAATTCAATTCTAATGTCATTCCAATCTCTCCCAACAGTAACCATAACAAACAAATTACGCCCGAAAAATTGCATCGGTTAATTCATTTGATGACAACTCTTCATATTCAGTTAAACATTTGGAGCATATTAATGGAAGAACATCACATTCACTTAAGATCAAATCTTGAGGCATTGCTCCTCATCTGTCACATCAACCATCCTTTCATTTTTTTTTATTATTTTTTTTTTAGTCCAAAGCAGGACACAGAAAAATAATATCATTAAATAAAAGACACATGTGAATATCCAGACACTAAATCAGTCTCCCAACAGACATTTTTTCGAATTTGAAACAAAAACTTTCTTCGTGTCTGTTGCAGCACCAACTAATTTCTTTCCATTCGGTGCCAAATTTGTTTTCCAAATGTTATTAGAGCATCAACGTCTCAAGTCTTTCAAATGAGAAAGCTCAAATGACTTCCTGGTGAATCGCTATTTTTTGTCCCTTCCTACATTACTATTTTGAAATCATAAAAAGGGAAAGCATCAATATTATAGATGCTTATCCGTATACTGAAGGGATCTTTCAGATGTTGGTATTGTCCTATTTCATAGACAAAAATTTCCTCTTTCTTGTTTAGTTTCCAATAAACAGAAGAGCGATGAACACAGACTATAAAAATTATAATTTCCTTAAGATTGTTAGTAACCTGTATTCAAAAATATACTTAAACAGAAACAAAAGCAAATTTCAGAAACGAAAATCAGAAGAACAGTATCTGAAAATATGTGTAGGAATTAAATCGAGCCCACTGAATGCACAGTGTGTCCTTAAGGAAATTATTCCCCTCAATGTACCCGAGGTTATGGAATATATCCTCCCAGGATAGAACGATTTACTCACCGTAGTAGCGGTACTGCAAACTTTGGTGACAGCGAACCACTCGAAGGCTGTAAAATCACACAGAATTTTTATGAAGTGCAAAAGAAGAAGATAGAAGAATTCATAATTTTTCATTAGGAAAATCTGAAGGGATGACTAGATATTTATAACCAACAACAGGTGTCTGTTAACGAAATAGGTGTGTCTTTTCTGAAAAGGTATGTGCCTTTTCGACAAAAAAAATATTTTTCCGAAAAAGGCAAAGGAAATAAAACTTTCATTTCCCATTCACACCAAATACCTAACAACAACTACTCAATACATCATTACACTAAATGGAGGGATACATGGAAGCATTAGGAGAAGAAGAGGAATTAGGATAGGGGATCCCATCTCCCCTTTGCTATTTGTCATATGCATGGAATACGTCACTAGGCGAATTTCCAGGATTTGACTTCCACACTAAGTGCAAGGGCCTCAAGCAGAATCATCTCTGCTTTGCTGATGATATGCTACTCTTTTGCAAGGGTAACTATCAAACAGTGATGTTGTTGCTCAGAGGGCTGCAGACATTCTCAAACACATCAAGATTACAAGAAAATGCAAGTAAATCTAATATATTCAGTGCTAACACGAAGACTCAATGTTTGGAGGATATTTTTGTTGTTACGGGATATCAAAAGGGCACCTTATCATTTAGATATTTGGGAGTTCCATTCTCAGCAAGGAGGATTACTGCAGTTGATTGTGAAATGTTGATAGACAAAATGGGGGCAAGAGTATGGGTCTGGTGTTCAAGAAACTTTCTTATGCAGGCAGAGTTCAACTTGTAAACTCTGTGCTACTACATATGCATTCTTATTGGTCTTCTATTTTCATCCTTCCAAAGGAAGTCATGAAGAGGATTATAACGATAGTCATTCTCCCTCTTTTGTTCTAATTGACTTTTAAAAATTTCTATTTTACCCTTACATTATTAACTTTTGTCTTCTTCTTTTT
Source organism: Lycium barbarum (assembly GCF_019175385.1). Lineage (NCBI taxonomy): Eukaryota > Viridiplantae > Streptophyta > Magnoliopsida > Solanales > Solanaceae > Lycium > Lycium barbarum. The sequence continues at coordinate 112,813,753 of NC_083344.1, read as the reverse complement.
TTACTTTTTTAAATCAAGATATTCTTCATTTTTTTTTAATCTATAACACATTTTCTATAAAAAATAAATATTATCTTCTGGGTGAAAAAAATTTAGGAATATTAATTGAGTATATAAGTTAATAATGTTTTATAATGAAATAAATTAGCAGAATAAAAATAATAAATTTTATTAACAACAATCAAAACTCTAATATCTATTTACACAACTAAAAATAATAGGTAATAATAGCTTTATAAATATTTTAATGCAACTAATACAAAAACAAAAATACAATAGAGACAAATTCTTTAAAATTGTTTATTTATATAGTAAATGAGTTTTAAATTATAATTTAAGAAATATTCCATTAATTACAATCAAAACTTATTTATTTTTATGGACAATAGAAAATAAGAGAGATGTTAAATTTAAGTATACATAAACATGCTTGTACATACATACAGTTAATGCATATGTAGAAATAATTTATAAATATTACTACTATACTTTGCTAATAAAATTTCCAGTAACAAAAAAAGAAAAAAATATTGAGATAACAATTATAAAATATAGCATTAGATTTTAGACAAATTCGTAAAAGTATTATTCCACTTAATATGTTAATGAACTTAAATAAATTTATAATACCTAAGTTAAAAAAATAAATATTACATATAATATAAAAATGTATTATATAAATGAAGGATTGAAAATAACAAGGACGAAATAGACATTGCATAGAATAAAGGGGGGAGAATGACTATTGCTCAAAATTGAGGGGGGAGTTTGATTTTAAAGCAAAGTTAGGGGGTGAAAATCATTTTCACCCATATTTTCACTCATTTCTTATGGGATGGCAAAGAGGTGTCTAAAACATCCCCACCGGTAGCATGGGACTTGGTGTGCAGACCGAAGAAAATTGGGGGCTCGGGATACTAGATAGTATAACCTGGAATGTAGCAGCAGTTGCAAAGTACGTATGGAATGTGGCTCAAAAAGAAAATAATCTTTGTGGGGCCAATCACTTTTATTTATAAAATCAGGACTGGTGGCAATATTTTTCTCCAATTGGTTGTTGCTGGTACTGAACGAAAATAAGTAGTATAAAAGAAAGATACAAGCAAGGCTATGTAGAGAATGGTTGGTTAAAAGCAGATGGCAAGTACACCATCCAGAGTGGGTACTTATGGAGAAAAGAAGAAATGGAAGTGTGGGAACATGGTGACCACTCCCAAACATTGCTTCATATGCTAGTTAGCAACTCATAATAGGTTACTAACAAAACAAAGACTCCAGGAGATTGGAGTTGTTGATGATCCTAGTTGTGTCATATGTGGAGATGTTGTAGAAAGCAGTGAGCACTTATTCTTTGAATGTCAGTTTTCAAGAACATGTCTGGGAAATATCATGAGTTGGATGGGGACGGGGTTCAAAAGACAAAATTCCATGGTATCCGAAGGAGGAAGACAAGATACAGAAGGAATTGTAGAGATTTCATTACAGCTGTGCTAGTGGCACTGATATACAAAATTTGGAAGGCTAGAAATGAAGTAAATTCACAAATGAATGTTCCTCTACAAAAGCTGATTAGTGAGGAGATCAAGCAGGATGTACATACACCAGAAAAGAGCAAGAGGGTGAAGGGAAGTAGACAAGGTAGGAGGTGGATAGAGAGTTTATACCAACATACATAGATACAGAGTGATATAGATTATTTTTGTTCTTTGTTGTTCTTAGCATGGAGACTGAAGGAATGCCTTAGTCTCAATGGCAGAGTGGTGAATGATGTAAATGTTTTGGTCGGTGATTAATAAAGCTTTTGTTTTCACAAAAAAAATATAAAAAATAAAATAAAAAATTGGACCTTGCCATTTAAATCTAGTTTCAGAGAAAAGGACAAAAATGGTCCCTTAACTATGATAGTAGGTTCAAAATAGTCCTTTAACTATGCACTTAACGGTTTTAGTCCTTTAAGTTTGTTACAAGTTAACAAAAACGGTCCCTTAACTATGAGAGTAGGTTCAAAATAGTCCCTTAACTATGCACTTAACGGTTTTGGTCCTTTAAGTTTGTCATAAGTTGACAAAATGGTCCCTTAACTATGAGGGTTGGTTAAAAATAGTCCCTTAAGTATGCTTAACGGTTTGATAATGTCAGAAAATGGTGTCTCGAAACACAAAGACCGACGGACTCTATCGATTAAAACTGAGGGACTCCATCGACTAAATAAAATACACTAGACTTTAGAAATAAATTAGAAATAACAGAAACTAAAAAAGTTGTCACTACCAAAAACAAGCGAAAAAAACGATGGACGGAAACCGATGGATAAAATCGAGGGACACTATTTTTTTTTTTTAATTTTTATTGTTTTTTACGAAAACCGACGGAAGTCCATCGGTTATTTTTGAGGAAAAATGCGCGGAAACTATTTTAAAAAAAAAAAAGAACCACTACACTGGAAGTATTTAGTTTTCTCTAGTTTTCAGTAAAAACGAATCTAGTGTATTTTACTTAGCGAATGGACTCCCTCGATTTTAATCGACAGAATCCGTCGGTCTTTGTGTTCCGAGACACTATTTTTTGACATTATCAAGTCTGTAGGTTTTTCCTCAGTTTTTTCCTATAACCGACTAACGTCCGTCGGTTTTGTCCCGAGTTATTTGACCGATCTAGAGTTCTCACTAATTTTTCTCTTTTTTTCATAGTTCTCGTCAAATCTAACAAATAGAGTTCGATGAATATTTTGTCGAGACTAAAACTGTCAACTTATGGCAAACTTAAAGGACCAAAACCGTTAAGTGCATAGTTAAGGGACTATTTTGAACCTACTCTCATAGTTAAGGGACCGTTTTTGTTAACTTGTAACAAACTTAAAGGACTAAAACCGTTAAGTGCATAATTAAAGGACTATTTTGAACCTACTATCATAGTTAAGTAGTTAAGGGACATTTTTGTCCTTTTCTCTCTCTAGTTTCACAAAATCAAAAAAGAGTTCTGCGAAATGGAGAGAGTAAAAAAGGAACAAGACCCTGCTGCAATAACTGACATCACTCCACAGAAAGTTGTGTTTTAGTTACTGAATGAATAGCAGTTTTACATAGCAAGAGAGGCATTTTATCTGTGTGCCACGTCCCTAAACTTACTCAAACTCATTGCACACTAGTTATAGAAGTCGATTAAGGTAGAAAATTGCTATTGCAATGAAAGTGAGCGGAAATAATTTTTCTTATGACGCGGGTATCCGGACTAACTTGCACGCATCTCAACTAATCCCACCATCACTTCTTACCTCCCACCAGAAATAGTTAATCCAAAGCTTAAAAGATTGTCCAACTATCATCCCCATTAAGGACTGTTTACAGCATTAAAATTATTTTTTCTTATTCGGGAGCTTTCGTGGCTATAAAGAATGGGTCTTTCCCCTCGTGAAAGGCTATTGGGATCGATCCCTTCAACCCTCCTTGGCGTGGAAGGTCGCAAGAGAAAAGAAAACTATTAGTAATCGTGACCAACGACAATCAGCTCTCGGCTTGTTGGTAAGGTGAGAGCTTGCTTTCAACCTGCTTACTTTGAATAAAGAGAAAAAAAAAATAGATAGGCGACTTATCTATTGAAAAGTACCATCCAGACAGTAAATCAGAAGTTTCAGGGTTAGTATCCGGACCAGCTTGCACGCACCTCGACTAATCCCACCAAGTACTTGTTACCTCCCACAGAAAATAGTTAATCCAAAGCTTAAAATATTGTCCGACTATCATCCCTATTAGGATTGTTTACAGCATTAAAATTGTTATCCGGTGAAGGCACTTCAACTGGCTTCATGTACTGGATGTATTCAAACCACAGAAAGTAAAGAAAGCATTCATGCACACCGCAGGGACAGTATTTGCCAACATCATTTTATAAATCATGTAAAAGGGGGTTAGTCGGTATGTACAAATTGGCTTGAATGGGTTAGAATGGAGAAAAGAAGGTAGCTAAGCAGAGAGAAGATTGAATTTAGCAGCTAACCAGAGAAACTGGTATTTACAAAATAGAATGAAGATATATACATCTTATTTTTGCCTTTGTATCGAATTATTCTCCATAACTTCCATCCAATATGTAGATTCTTCTCAACATTCCACCACTACATGCCGCTGAACTCAATAAATAAGTAGGATGCAACTTCAGATCAGTGCTTCAGAGAGGTTGAGCAACTGACCAGAAGATGTCAACAGCAGCCTCAATGAGCCGATCACTGTTCCAGAGAGGTAGACTGGGACCAGAAGATGTCTACAATCCATCCGCCACTGACCACCTCAAAGGAACACCGAAGTCTGAAAATCTTGTTTCTCAATCGGAGTGTTTGTGATGAAGCTATGAAATTGTTATCTTGGCGGGGCGACCTCATCAGCATATATGGAAACACAAGAATCTGCTGCACCAGCAGCAAGCAGCACTTCATAGGGATGGAAGGTAAGACATCTTACAGATCCTATCTTCTGAGCCATGAATGTGGACAAGTATCTAATGGTGCCTAACTGCTCACCCTCCAGGTTGAACACTTTGATAAGTTGCTTTGATGAACCACTTGCTACAAGGGGTGCATGACGATGTAACGCTAGAGATGTAAGTGATCCCCTGTGAGCATCAATGGTTAAGTATGCCTCCTTGAGATTTCTCATATCAAGGAACTGGATATCACCAGCCTGAGATGCACTGACAACCTGAGAAGAAACATGAGAAACAGTTCATGAATTCGCATTTTGCTTTGGAGAACTTTTTCCACGAAAAATTTGTCATTAGTAGAAATAATTGTTGGAACAAATAAATATTAAAGAGAGAGAGAAAGTGTATGTGTTATGTGTACACTTTTTCTTCTTCTTTTTTCTCAAGAGATGGTCTTCTGACAAACCAGTAACCGACAAGTTGACAGGGCCAGATATAAAGAGGGAAATAATAGTCACCTTTGCTGGTTGAAGTCCAGGTTGAAAGCCAACCCCAACAACTCTTTCCGCTTTGGGATGAGGTCGCGTTGAACAAACAAGCCTAAACAAACACATATTAAACAGTCAAAAAACACTGAATGATGATGTATTTTATGAACCAAAAAATATGCATGTGTGGGTAGTGCCTAATGTATGAAATGAACCATGCAGAACAGATACCCATCTTTGAGGTCTGAAATTGCCCTCACACCTCATAATGCCAAGGATAACATTATCATCCTGAAATTTATAAATCAGACTGCAGGAGACGTGATTCCTACACCCCAATCCCATTCCAAAAAAAAATAAAAAATTAAGACTTGTGGTCTAAGTTATATAATGCAACTCCACACCACCAATTCCCCTATTGTACTTGAGATGATCATACAAGTGTGCATGCACACACATACATGCTCGTGAATTACAAGCATTGCATCTTACATTTCTGGCATTCGAATATCAAATAGTTTGACAGATCCATCCACGAAGCCAGCACCAAATTGACCCGCGTGAACTTGAGAAGCAGACTGCACAAGGCACAAAAAAGTTAAGAAGTCATCAGAATGATAAGTGGCATGGTTGGAGCATTCAGCAAAAATGCATAACATATACGCGTGATAAATTTGTTTAAAATGTCAACAAACCACTATGTAACCTGGTGGTCAAAAATAGGTTCAGGTAGGTGAACATGCACTCCTTATATGAGTGGTTTATTATTATTATTTTGAGGAAGGTAACACATTATATATCTATAAACGCAGAGGCCGTGCTGGAGTATACAGTATGTCATTATTCTTCTTACAAGGATTGTATAACATCCACCATTAAATCTGAATAATCTAAGAATTCCTCTTTACACCAAAAATGAAATATAAGAGGGAAACTAATCTTAATCTTCTAGATTGAGCTGCATTTGTCTTCAAAACATCTTTAATTTTATATTAAATCAGCAGCAGAAAGGCTGTACTGGTAGCCATATTTACAGATACAAAAGACAAGAACCTGTCCTTGCTCATCTTACAACGAACCTGTGAGATCTAGTATGATTCAGCATTATTTTTATAGATTTCTTTGCACCAAAACTGAAATAGCTATATCTAATTCATCTTTAACCTCTGAATTAAGTTGCATCTATCTTCAAAACACCTTGCATTCCTTTCCTTCCAAGAACCCTCACACACGAGTAGGGATCATGTTCCTTTATTTCTTGTCTAACACTGCCTCCCTCATTATTCCAGCACTTTAAAAGAAAAAACTTGTAGACTCATGCATAATCCATCTGAGTCCAGTCATACTAAGAAATAGTTGTCACAGCTGAACATTAAAACCACAGTGCAAAAACAGGTGCTCTTGTTCTTAAATCTGCATAGCATAAGTAAAACATCTGGAACTCATCTGGATTCCTCTTAGCTTCGAGTTTTCTTGAATTAGGCAAGTCTGCCTTTCCACTAACCATACAAATCAAGCCACTTAAAAAGGAATCTTACTTTCCAATCTGCTTCTGAGACCCATTGTTACCCTGATGCCCATTACCGGAGAGTACCGAATAAACTGACTTCACCGTGTAAACCTTGCTTCTGTTTACTTTCCATATTAATGAATCTTCTGTAGATGTTGTACCTTGAATCAGTTGTAGCTGCTTAAAAAGCTCAGTAGCTCTATCTATTTCCCAAAGTAGTCTTCTGAAAATAAAATTCCATCCTTGTCCCCACATTTTTTCAGTAACTTCAGGATTTGATCCCAAATTATATGTCAGGAAACAGATCTTGTACAGGACCATGCCCAAGTCAAATATCACTTTAAAATGAAACTATTCCGCCATTGCCAATGATGAAACCAATGTTGTCAAAGAAGTTAGGCCATTGATAGTTCTCAAAATACTCACTCCAAAAGGAGATTTTACTGTTTTGGTACACCACTGAGTCTCTTGTCCGAATTTAAGGTTGTGAAGAGTTCCACATTGGTGGTACAAGGGATGGCTGCTCTCCTTAACTTGGGCAATCATCCCCTCATGAGCTAGCTTTTGGAGTTGAGTTAGGTCCAAAATCCATTTCTTTACATGGTATCAGAGCAGGCAGAGGTCCTGGATTGAATCTCACTGCCATACATTATCAAAAAGAAATTCTACGTGTTTGGCCCATAAAAAGAAAAATCAGGCCCGCACGTGAAGGGGCCTGTTGAGATTATACTTACATAAAAAAAGTGCTCTTTCTAACGGCTTATGCTGTCAGATGAGATGGTCACATACTTCAACATGGTATCAGAACAGGACCATCCCAATTCAAATTTCCCAATGTTGGGCCCCCATATTTAATTACCCACGCACCAGATGTCCAACCATAGGGAGAAGGGGGTTTGAAGAATCCCACATCGGTGGTATAAGGGATGGATGGTCTCCTTATATGGACTTGGGCAATCCTCCCTTCATGAGCTAGCTTTTTGAGGTTGAGTTAGGACCAAGATCCATTTCTTTACAAAGGTTAATCACTTGCCTCCTTAAAGCTTGTTCTTTTGCAATTATATCTTCATAGCTAATTCCATAAAAACTTTTGTTGTGCAATCTAATATTTATGCTTGATGCCAAGACCACTAACTCTCTTGCTAGACGTGAGAGCCTTCTGTTCACCAAATGAAAACATATGGCCTCCTTATTCCAAGTCTCTTTTCCACGTTACCAGGTAAAGGGAATAAAGACACTATGTAAGCAGGATGGAATCCAGCATAATTTTCACCAGGATCACTTGCCAGCAAGAGAAAGACACTGGCTTTTAATTATTATTATTTAAACAAACAAAAGAGAGAGAGAGAGAGAGAGAGAGAGAGATACTAGCATTTCCATCTTGCCAATTTCACTTCGTCCGATAAACCCTGCCATACTTCAATAATTCGTGCTTTGCTCTCAAAGCTAGTCTCAGATAGGTTGTTGGAAAAGATACAAATTTAAATTCTCTCAATAGTTACTTGATAAATATGAGTTCACACGTAGCCACTGTCATAGAGGATATTCCACTTCTGCACTCAATCTTGCAATTGCATTTTGCCATAGAGGATATTTTGCTTCTGCACTCAAGAACTGCATTTTGTTTCTTACTTTTTCAAGACCAAATGTTTTCCCAACTAGAAGTCTAGAACACATTATGCAAAGGTAGATCATGTGTCATAAGATACCTTGCCCAATCCGCATCTGTATATCGAACAATTTACTCATGTCCTCGATTTTCGTGAAGTCGTCCTTCACCAGGAGTAGATTTTATGTATCGAAGGATATGAATATTGCTTTTCAATGAGCAATGACGGTCAGAAGAAGAATCCAAAACAAAAACTGACTTACAACAATAACGGGGAATGCAATGCTAGATTGAGCCAAAATGAGATAATCCAACTTGACTAACAATCTCCTATTATCCGGGATCACTAAGGGCTCCCCCTGACCTGGTAGAAGCTTAACATTTGAATCCATCAGAGAGCATTAACATACCTACAGTCTGCTATCTGCATGATTATTACATGGCATAAACCTCAGAAGTCTTTCGTTCTTCCAATGAAAAAAGAGGACATTAAAAGGGATCATTTTGGAAACTAAGGTTTAATTCCAAAAACCCAAACCATGCACACATTATCTGAAAGTAGAGTTATTTTACAACAGTTCGGAAACCACCAAAATATGAAAGGACCAGCCTCTTTTTTTAATTTTCCTGGCTTCTAGTGATTTCTAGGTCTATTATTCCATTTTATTTATTTTGAAGGCATTTTTAGTAAAAGAATAAAACGTTCATTCTCCCTTTGACCTCACTTTAGAACGAGCTACTCCAATTCTTGCTAGCTCTTGCCTTTACGTCAACACTTCAATGCCTATTCCTGTTCCCCAAACATAACGAACCATCATGCTCAACTTATCTTGTACTCTATAAAACCTACCAATTTCTATTCCTGTCTGCATCTAGTGGAACATTTGGAAGGAAAGAAACGACAGAATTTTTAAAGGCATAGAAAGTTCATGGCAGAAGATCCAATGCAAGGTCGTTACTTCATTAAGTTTTTGGTGTAAAGAACAATATGTAGAAGAGGAAATTCAGTTAGTGGACTTTTTAGGATTACTGTAAGTATTTCTCTTTCAGTAAAGTGTAAATAATGTGTTCTAGACTAAAGAATGGACAGTGTTATTGAAAAATGTGAGAAGAAACTGGCTAGATGGAAGACTCAATACTTATCTTTGGGGGGTAGGTTGACGCTCATTCACTCAGTCTTAGATGCTCTTCCTACATATATGATGTCTTTGTTTCCAATCCCAGCAGGGGTCATTAAAAGGCTGGACAGAATCAGGAGAGCATTCCTATGGCAAGGTAACAAAGAAAAGAAAGGGTATCATCTAGTCAAATGGGAAGCTCTTACTTTTGGAAAGAAATATGGAGGTCTGGGAATCAGGAATTTGAAGATTCACAATAAAGCACTGAAGATGAAATGGTTGTGGAGACTTACCAATGAGAATCAGACTCTATGGGGTAAAGTTATAAATGCCAAATATGAGAAGGAAGACAAATGGATGACCAAGGAGGTTGATACACCATATGGGGTTAGTTTATGGAGGTCCATCAGGACCTTTTGGAGTGAACTGAAAAGCAAAACAAAGATCAAAGTCCTGGACGGTAACAAAACTAGCTTCTGGGAGGACAACTGGCATGAAATAGGGATTCTTAAAGTACACTTCCCTGATATATTCAATCTTTTGCTTCACCAACAGAAGACTATAGCAGAAATGTGGACACCTCAAGGTTGGGATATAACTTTCAGAAGATTACTCAATGATTGGGAGATGGACAGAGTAACTGAATTTTACAGCATACTTGCACAATTCAGTGGTGTACAGGCAGGTGAAGATGTATTGAGATGGCTAGGTAACAACAGTGGTAATTTCAAGGTCTATGCAGCATATAGGTTGATGAATCGGTCTAATCAGCAGATTGATAATTGGCCTTGGAAACATATTTGGAGAACTAACATCCCACACAAAGTGGCTTGTTTTGTGTGGCTCTTGGAAAAGGAAGCTGTCCTCACCAAGGAAAATTTAATGAAAAGACAGATAACATTGTGCCCCAAATGTTTTTTGTGTGGAGATAAAGCAGAGACAGTTAACCATCTATTCCTACATTGCGAAGTGACTGAACAGCTGTGGAGAATTTTCTTTAACCTTAAAGGCATATCCTGGATCATGCCTGGAAAGATTACAGAAGCTTTACAGAGTTGGGAGGAAGCAGGGTCTATGGCAAAGAACAGAAGTAGATGGAGAATTGTCCCTGCTTGCATCTGGTGGACAATCTGGAAGGAGAGGAATTCAAGATGTTTTAAAAATATAGAGAATAGTATGCAAAAGATCAAACTGAATTGTCTTTTGCTATTATGTTTTTGGTGTAAACAGATATTTTCAGATGATACTGCTACCATAATTGATGTGCTCCCTCAGGGGTTGGCTTGGTGGAACCCTCAGGGGTTGGCTTGGTGGCAATTGACTTGAGCCTTGGGGTGCTCCCTTTCAAGGTCTCAAGTTCGAAACCCACTGGGTGCAAACAATTTCTGAGGGCTATCGGACTGGGTAAAACCTGAATTAACCGTGTTGCACTTGCGGGAAACTCCTTGCCGAGGGCCTGTGCACCCCCGGGATTAGTCGGGGCTCTAAGAGACCCGGACACCCGGTGCTTAATCAAAAAAAATAATTGATGTGCTAGATTCAATATGAGGCAGATCAGTTTAGCTTCTGAAGAACAATTGTAAATATGGTTTCAGTACAACCCATGTACTGTGTTGCCCACTTATATATATACAATAGTTACCATTTTCAAAAAAAAAAAAAAAGTGTAAATTTTTGGAGGTGGCCAGCATACCCTTAATGCTGAGGAATACAAAGTTACCAGTATCAAAAAAATCATATTCCTGTTGTAATGTGCAAAATCCACTGCTTTCAGAATCCTTTATTTTTGGATAGGTTAACTACTTCCAACATCTTAAACTGCATAACAAGATAGAGAATCTAAGCCAATCACAACAATCAGAAAATTCCCAGATCAACCTGCTTCAAAGTGATGCTTAAAGCACCACCAAAAACTAGAAATTATTCTAAATCTTTTGCCAGTGTAAACCATTAGTCCATGACACAGCAAGTGGTGCTGAAAACTTTTGAAGGACATGGCATGAATACATATACGCACATACATACATACACACCCACACAAATACGTCCATACATATATGTGCGTGTGTGTTTGGGTTTGTGTGTGGGGGGTGGGGGTGGGGGAGTCTTCAGAAACCATTTCATTCATCAATATTTCGTCGTACTTTTGCAATTTGCTCGAAGTTTAAAATCGCCTGTATTCATTTCTCAAAATTCAGAGCACAAGATACTAACAAATACTTAAACACAGCTAAACAATTTTCTAGTAAATGAACAACTAAAATTTGCTATAAACTCTCAGAGCAATGTGAAAAAACTCACTAATGCTGAGATGCTGCACGCCGAAGATGTTGGAGTAGTATTAACAGGTTGCTCTTTCTCAAGATCCCAAGCCATGATAGAAGAAATCTCACCTGATGCAAACTGATAAAGAATTTCAAAAAAGTCAATTTGACATAAAAGTAAAAATGTGTGAGATATATACTCAAAAGTAAATTCATGCAACGAGATCACTTGTAATGGATGTCATGGCTTGAACCGCTCTCACCTTTTAGAAATAGCTTTTGAGACCAACTAGCTGGGATTTTTTTTTAATCAAGTAGCTGGGATATTAGTAAAGTGACATTTGATTTATCACAAAAAAAAAAAAAAAAAAAAAAAACATTACTTGTAGTGGATGCACTTAGGAAAACGGTAAATTATTTAAAAATAAGATGGAAATATCACGCCGCTTTGCATTCACTGACTAACGTCTTAGTGTTTTTAAAAACGAACCGCCTAACTTCTTAGTATTAAATGCATTACACAATATGTACCAGGTATCCAGACTGTTGCTGCCAATCCACAACAGCATTCACACTGCGCGAACCGGGTCTGAGACCCTGAATTGAAGAGAATGCAGAAACTAGCTTCTGTTGACCTCTTGCAGTATAGTCTTTCCAAATCCGAATGTTGCCATCGCCTTTTATAAGTGAACTTTGTTAAAAATTAAGGCATCAATGATCAAACTTGATTAAACATGTGCAACATCAATACTTATAAAAAAGCACATGTAGCAGCAAATATTTACTTGAAGCAACTAGGAGCAAGCTCTGATCAAGCTCATTCACAAGGCAAAGCTTTGAAATTCCTTTATCAGGGTAACCATGGTTGTCGAAGCTGTTAAGAAGGGTAGCCTCCTTGTAATTCCAGACCCTGTAATACACAAAGGTACAAGCAGCATGATATTTCGGCAACTGCACAAAGAAATTGTGAAGCGGAAGAGAAAAAGAGAGGAACTCGGCTTTGATTATGCCGTCAAGCTAATGGGGTTTATATAACTACGTTTACATGTCCTAAAAAGGAAAGGAAGTCAATACCTAATTACAATAGGAGTAAATTAAGTTACCCACTATCATATACTAGTAGCTTTAGTAAGTGTTGCACGTGTATACCGCGCTAATCAATAAAAGAATACATGCGAAATGCGAAATAAAGAAAGTTTTGGAAAATAATAGCTGACATTAAAAAAATGCTAAAAAAAAAAAGTTATTTAAATGCAGAAAATATATGTTATTAGATTAATACAATAGCTACATTCTAAAGTTGCTCCGACTCTGGTGTCCGATACGGGTGGGGATCTAGAGATCGGATCCTTCATGATCCAAATTTTAAGATTCGGTGGTGGGAACCAGGTAGAAATACCTAAAACTATAGTAATAAAAAAAAATGCCTAAATTGGACTATTTGGAAGGAAGGGAATGCACGATATTTTTAGAGCAAATTTGAATTTGTGATTACTATTACATACAAATGCATCGCTTTACTGTTTTTCGGGTGTAACATGGTTATCGCAGGCCATGATAGACTTCTTGACTTATTGAGTTCATTGCACATTCAACAGTGATGTTGACCTGTAAATATCTTTGAAGCACCTTCTGGTTGCGGACTTTTTGATACAAACATCTTTTAACGATAAAAAAAAAATGTCTATATTATGATTTCACCTAGATTTTGTTTTTATTTCAGAAATCAATGTATTAGTCTCGAATTTCTCGATCGATTTTGGTCAAAGTACCCAAAATCGATTGACCATAGCCAGCAAGGATCCCACACCCACACGCATGTTGTGTCGACACGGTGCGACACCAAAAGTGAAGAGTCCGCGCAACTTAAAGCCCAAATTAATATCTTCAATTTGAATGTAATGATGAATTTAATTAACTTAGTTGTATAGTAATAAGTGGCATTAAAAACTTTTTCTAATTATTGCTAAGAAAACGATAGCTTACTTTCAACTTATTCTAATTTATGGAAAAAATAGTTCCATTTTTGGAGAATAAAAAGAATCAAATCTTAATATCTTCAAGATCCAATAATTAATGTTTTACGAAGTTAAGATATTTCTAATAAACTACTTAACTTTTCCATGACCAAGACAATACTTGGAGTGTAAGTTCAGTGGCGTGACACGAGAGGCTGATGTGGAAGTAAGGCTTGATACACATACCATCCAAATGAAAGGGACATATTATCCAAGGTAATCGAGAGATTGAAGATGATGTCGCACATCGTATTGGTGAGGGTTGGATGAAGTAAAGGCTCGCATCCAGAGTCTTGTGTGATAAGAAGGTGCCACCAAACTAAAAGGCAAGTTGTATAGAGTGGTGGTAGACCAACTATATTGTATAGGGCAAAGAGTTGGCCAGTCAAGAACTCTCACTTTCAGAAGATGAAAGTTGCGGAAATGAGGACGCTGTGGTGGATGTGTGGGCATACTAGGAGAGATAACATTAGAGATGAAGATAGCCGGGACAAGGTGGGGCCTCGATAGAGGACAAGATGCGGGAAGCGAGTATGAGATGGTTTGGGCATGTCAAGAAGAGATGCGCGGATGCCCGGTGTGGAGGTGTAAGAGGTTGGCTATGGATGGCTTCAGGAAAGGTAGAGATAGGCCGACAAAGTACTGGGAAGAGGTGATTAGACAAGACATGGTGGAGTTGCAGCTTACTGAGGCCATAACACTAGATAAGAGATTGGGGAGGACACGGATTACGGTAGAAAGTTAGTAGGTAATAGTGCATTGTCTCGCTTATCTTTCCTTACTAGTAGTCATAGTATTTTTCCTGTAGCATACTGTTTTGTTGTAGTTACTGTTTCCTTTATCCTATTTGACCTGCGTCGTTATTGCTTTATTTGGTTTACCATGTAGAGGGTAGCACACATCATGGGCATGGCCCAATTTGTTACAATAGCCACACCTTGATCGAGGTTTCCCAAAGCGGCCTCCATGTCGATTTCCAGTCTGAAAAGCTAGAACAGAAGAGTCTGCAGGTGTTACTGGGTGACTAAACGACATAGGTGTACAACCAGTCATAAATAATCGAGCAAATAGGTCATCCATAGCAGGAATAGTGGGCCTAGCCAAAATTTGGTCACGCTTCCGATCAATATAAGATGGAAGTCCAACAGGTGTAACAGCCAAAAACATACGTCACTCCAATTGTTTTTCAACACTTGTAGTAGCGGACATTCATTAAATTCTTCCATAACCGCCTGAACCAACCCAAGATAGGTAGACATATCTGAATCCTACTTTTTAAGGTTAGTTAACCGAGAAATCCCATTATAAAAGCGGGAATGTCATTTGTGTATACGAATGGTCGGAACAACGGCATCAACTTTGAACCAATAGATTTCCATATCAGACTACACAATTGAGCATCAATCTTCCCCCATTCACCCCATCTTTTTCATTAATATCCTTAGCTTGTTTAACCGATCATGAACACCTTGTCCCTTGCACCGAGGAAGACCAAGATAAGTAGTTTGCACTACCTATCAAGGGTTATGTGGGTCGAGTGGTTCGGGATGCTGGAAACCATAGGTTTAGAAACAAAAATATCTAATCCAGAGACATAATGATGGTCAAACAATTCCACCAAATACCAAATATAATAATGTAAATGTTACCCGAGTGCAATTAGTGTCCAAAAATAGAGTAAAAAATAGTACAATCGCCTGAATCTGGGATATAGACGGTCGCCGGAATTTGGTCAGGAAATAGTGTAACAGGTACCGATCTGCTCGGAATCACCAGGCAACCCTATCGGAAAAGGTAGATCGTCAGAAAATGGCCGGAGGAGCTCTCACGCACCGCCACATGAGCAGATCTCGCCGAATCCTAGGATGCTCCGGTCGCCGCGTGAGGAGCGTTAGGTGGCGGATGATGATGGAGCTGACCAGGGTTTGCTCGCGTTGGTGTTCTGATTCTCGTGGTGGTGTTGGTTTGAACACAACACCTAAGGTAACGAAGTTATCTTCGGACAGCCGTGAGAGGTTGCCGGAAAATTTCGGAGCTCGGAATTTCTTCTTCCTATATGTTGCTGGCCTTAACCAGACTCTCATACCATGTAAAGCGGAAGAGAAAATGAGAGGAACTCAGCTTGACTACTCCCTCAAGCTATTGGAGTTCAACTAACTATGTTGACATGTCCTAAAAAGAAAACGAAATCAATACCTAATTATATCAGGAGTAAATTAAGCTACCTACTATATTTACATATATTCTAGAACATTCACAAGGATTCTAACAGAAATAGATCTAATAAACTATCACTCGTTCCTTTACCACGCAAAAGATGCTCAACATATCAGACCGAATGGCCAAAACCTTTACCATGTAAAAGAACTCAATAAATCAAACCTAATGGCCACAAAGTTGAGAAGTTGCTCTGAGGTGATGCGACATAAGGGGTGAGAAGACTGAGAAAGAACAACAAAAATATGCAACAAATGCAGCAAATCTGTTGGAAAACTTAGCATGAATTACAGGGAAAGGTTTGAGTTCTCAAGAATTGAGCACTCTTAAGCCAAATGGATACAGAGACTGATCCCAGAAAAGTGAAGCAACTAAAAGGCAATGATTCTCCTATCCACCTGATCCAACAAGAACACCTGATCGAAACACCATAAAAGAGTGAGGTCAAAAAAGACTTCAATATAAATGGAATCTCTTTCTTGAAGCTCCAAGAAGATTTGGCAATTACTTAGGAAAAAGGCATAGTTCCAGCACTTGTTTGCTGCTTACCAACAAAGCAGCATTGTTGGTAGAAACGACAGATTACACATAGCTCCAGTGACTAACCTAGTACTTGAACTAACCCACCCTTCCCTCAGTTCTATGAGAGAAGATCATGAAAAAGGAACAATGGAAACAATGTCTTCATTTAGATCAATATTCGTCTACCTGATCCGTTCACTCTCATCTGAAGCAATCACAACTGGTGAGAAGGGCTGCAGCAAAGCAGTTGCGGTACCACACTCAAACTTTGTATCCCAACTGGCAATTTGATTATGCAGTCTGTTCACCGCTGAGACAAAGAAATAAGCATTGGCCACATTAGACACCTATTAGATAAATGATGACACACATACATGAAAGGTAGCAGTGGGAAAAGGAAAGAACCATGAGCCCAATAGACTCACAACAGTGCTGGCATTTGGCAATGAGGTCAAGAGCTAACTTTTCCTTCTCTTCTCTCCTAGTAATGATCTCTTCACTATCATCAGCTGCATTAAGGAGTGGCTTTGAGAAGTGGCCACAACTCCAATTATAAATGGTTGACTGAGGAAGAAAACTGCGTTCTGAAGCTCCAGAAGATCCACCAGAACCCAAGAGGGGATCGGCTAACCCTGAGTCTGGAGAGTTCATTAGGTGATGCCTGAAGTCTAAAGAATAAACTCTTCGGATTCCCGTTAAGTAACTAGACCGGGGGGGACTAACTGGAGGAGTCCTAAAAGTCAGAGGTAAATGTCCACCTGCAACAGTTCAAGTAAAAAAAGGTATCAAAGGGGAAAATAAATCCTTCAAAAAACATAATGAGCATCGATGGAAATACTTGAACATCAAGGTTGATTAGCGGATTGTGGGTGTAAGAAAACTAGTAATATTGACTCCTAGTCTCCTTTGAGTCACTAAATATACCTCCGCTCATGTCAAACCAAGAAGACGATCGATTCAATCCAGCAAAACTAGGGCTAGGGGATGTTGTGGATTCAACAGTTGACTTGACCGAGTTTTGGTCAATCCCAATAATCAAAAGCACTTTCCGGCCAAGACCTGCAACGCGAGGTGATGAATCCTTTGACAAGACACACATGGCCAGCACACACTGAGAATAAACTGAATTGTCTAGTGGCCTGGGTCTTTTATGATTAACAACACCATTGGTAACAGCATCACCCAATCTTCCAGAATCAGAATGATGAGAAGAACCATCAGACAAAGGAGATCCATGCATGAAGCCAGGTGTTGCAACAGGGCTGCTTGTCGAGACTCTACCGTCGCGAGAGATAGACTGACTGTCACCTGCCACTGTCAATAAAGGAGCATGAGGAGATGGAACTACATTTCCATGTGGAACACAATGAGTTGCGTCGTATAGCCACTACCTGAACTCTTGACCGCAAAAGAAGGCAAGGAAGTCAGCATGGAATTAGACTGAGACTTCAAATATGCAGCTGCAGCCGACTTCAGGTGTTTCTTATGCCCAAAGGCAAAACGTGCCAAAGCTACAACAATTGAGCAACATGAACTAGCTAAGTAATATATTGTGTACACACGAATAGATCAGGCACAAGATAAAGAGGAGAGGAATGAGGGGACACCAGAGAATTAGACGAGCTATTAAGGGAGTAGATATTTGTTGGCATGCATTATATCTCATGCAAACATGTATGAAACAATTGTCAGCTGAACTATATTTATTCTTTTTGACAATGATAGAGCAAGCAGGGAGAAAAGTTTCACTATTCTACACTTATTTTCACCAGCTTGTGCGCACCTCGACTATTTCTCTGGGTACCAGCTACCTCTCACCAGTACAGATACCTAGTAATTCTGCCCACCAAGGCTTGGGCAGATGGGAAGAAATCCTAGTGTTTTTGGTCTCTTCTCGGATATGAACTGGAGATCTCATGGTTCTCCACCCACTTCATTGACCGCTACGCAATACCCTTGGGTACTACTTATTTTTTGCTTTATCCTTTCTCCTACTTTAGAGCAACTCTGAAGTTTTTGAACAAGTGGTATGCTATTAAATAATGGTATCATTCAGCATAAGGAAGCCTCTTTAAAGTGAAAGATAAACAAAATTCATAGACTGGCCAGATTTAGTTCAGAAGGTGTCCTCAAGATAAACAAGAAACATAATAGCGGGCTGTTTTAGATTTATCATCAAATTTCTACTATAATGAAACCTGCAATATTCTCATCTAACATAAAGAAAGATCAAATATGGGACAAATCAGAAAGCAGGAACCGTAAGTGCATCACAAAGAAAGGTCCCTGGGGTGGGATTAATTCAGTAAAAGCATACCAACAGCAACCTCAGCTCGTACCAAAGGGCTTCCATCAGAAAGACCACTTAAAAGGCTCCTCATTATGACTTCTGCCCTAATTATTTCCTCATCGTCGTAGTCTTCATCCTCTCCAATGTCATCCCTAGATGTATCAAATACAACATCAAGTAAAGTACCCAGTGCAAATATAGATGCAGCTCGTACCTGAAATAAATTGCTCTTTAGTCGACGTCTGAAAAAGTAATGGAGAACCACAGTAATAATAAACCAACTTGACATATAATTTAAAAATAAACCTCAGGCTGCGATTGAGAAAGTAGAGGCACAAATATTGCTGGTGCATCTGCCTGCAAACCTCGTACTTGTGCCTCTGTGAAATCCTCCCAGAGCTTTCCTAGACAGAGGCACAGCCATTGAAGAAACAGTGGTTCAGTTTGGGCATCATTAGCGATTGATCCCTGAAGATGCTTCAAGCAGACATTGATAAGCCCCGCTTCCATACACGCCACCTGACCCCGTCTGTGACCATCAACAATTACTGCCAAGACAAATGCAGCCATAGCCCTTTGCTCTGGATAAGCCTCAACACTGTCAAGAAATCTAATGAAGTATACATGTCCACCATCCTTAACAAGGTCAACCTGGCAAGACTGGTATCCCAAAGAAAGGGGTAATCTCATGAATATTAAACTAAAAGTGGATTGACAAACACAAACAAAAGGGGATAGTAATCTAAGATAGATGCCAACACGAAAAATCTGAAAGAAAATAAAGAAATTTGAACGTTTTAACATTATATAGTTTCTACACAGTATAATCAAACAAAAGAAAGAAAATGCACAGTGAAAAGCACTAAATGAAGGAGAAAAGAACATACTCTACACTTTCCACAACTAGATCAATAGATTCAGGTAACATCAGAATAAACAAATAGATAGCATTCAAGATAGTTCAATATCCTAACAAAACATAAAACACAAACTACATGCGTAAATCTAGTGGTAATAACGTCCGTTCCAACTTGGTGCTTGGTTGATGGAGCTGGCTGAAGGTTTTGTTTTCCGTTAAGTTTCATTTCTTAGAAAAGCAAAGTATGTATTAATTAATTTGTTTGTACCCAAGAGCAAAGAAATTTAAATAATCCAAAGAGTCTGGAACTTGCTTCCTATTGGTAATAACATGGTGTTACAAGCATCCAATGGGTTGTATATAAGATCACAAATAAAAAAGAAAGTAAGAAGATAAAGAGGAAAAAGGGCAGAATTCAATTGGAAACCACATATCCATGAGTGTTCGACTGCCTTCGTTTCACAGCTAAAATTGCTTATATGTGCTGAGAGAGTGGTTTTTGTTTCAGAAAGTAGTATTATTGATAGAAACAGCACTAAGAAAGTGTTGTCAACAGGATAGTCTAAAGATAATAGCTCCCTCTACTGTAAGCTGTAACACATATAACCCAAATAGGATCGCTGAAATGGAAGGGCACTGCAAGATTGCTTTGCTATATGAAGATACCTACCAAAGCAAAAGGTAAATTTTATCCAACAACTGTGAAACCAGTAATGTAACACAGGAGTGACTGTTGAGCATCTATACAACAACAGCAGCATACCCAGTGCAATCCCACAAGTGGGGTCTGGGGAGGTTACAGCGTACTCAGACTTTACCCCTACCCCTACCTTGGTAGGTAGAGATGTTGTTTCCGATAGACCCTCGGCTCAAGTAAGGGTGAAATACAGCAATTATGAAAACGTAAGTAGTAACAACATCAGGGTAGTAAGAAAACAAACCAGAAGCGACGACAAGTAGCAATAGAAAACTAAGAATAAAAAATACGAGAATACTGAAATAAAAAGACGAGAATAATACCGATCCTATTGAAAAGGAAAATAATATTAATCCTGCTACTAGCCTTATACCCTAATCCTTGACCTTCACACCCTCCTATCTAGGGCAATGTCCTCAGTAAGCTGAAGACTTGTCATGTCTTGCCTGATCACCTCTCCCCAATACTTCTTCGGCCTACCTCTACCTCTCCTCCGACCCTCTATTCCCAGCCTCTCACACTTTCTCACTGGAGCGTCTGTGCCTCTCTTCTAGACATGTCCGAACTATCTCAACCTCTCCTCCTGCATCTTGTTCATCACAGAGGTCACTCCCATCTTGTCCCGAATATCTTTATTTCTGACCATATCTCTCCTAGTGAGCCCACACATCCATCTCAACATCCTAATTTCCGCAACTTCCATTTTCTGAACATGAAAGCTCTTGACAGGCCAACACTCCGCTCCATACAACAACATAAGTCTAACCACTACTCTGTAGAACTTCTCTTTTAAGTTAAGTTTTGGTGGCACCTACTTATCACACAGGACACCAGATGCGAGCCTCCATCTCAACCACCCTACTCCAATATTGTGTGTGACATCCTCATCATCTCCCCATTACCTTGGTTATAGCCCCAAGATACCTGAAACTCCCTTTCCTGAGGACGACTTGTGAGTCTAGCCTCACGTCCATGTCAACGTCACTTATCACTGCGCTAAACTTGCACTCCACGTACTATATCTTAGTCCTACTCAACCTGAAACGTTTAGACTCCAGTGTCTGTCTCCAAACCTCCAACCTGGAGTTCACCCCGCTTTGCGTCTCGTCAATCAATATAATATCATCCGCAAATAACCCGCACCATGGCATCTCTCCTTGAATGTCACTCGTCCAGACATCCAACACCAAAGCAAATAAAAACGGGCTAAGAGCTGATCCCTGATGCAACCCCATCTTGACCGGAAAGTGCCCTTAGTCTCCTCCAACCGTTTCTTACCCGGGTCTTAGCTCCATCATACATATCTTTGATCGCCCTAATGTATGCTACCGGAACCCCTCTAGCCTCCAAACATCTCCATAAGCTCTCTTGGGACTTTGTCATATGCTTCTCTAGGTCCTTGTTGAGCATCTATGGCCCAACACATTTGCAAGATAGAGTATTCTAGAATGTGAACATTAAGATGTTCATACAAGATTAAACAAGATCATAGTAACCATGTTCAACAGAACAAGTAACATACATAAAGGATAAAAATGAAAGATCGTCTAAGATGTACAATGTTCTACGCAGACCACCAAATGCACCCAAAAGTGATACAACAATAACAAAAGAATGGTAGACCTAATTCACATAATAGAAAGGGTGTCTCAAAAGACCTACGATCTCTCAAAATCCTTATCAGTTTGGCAAAGAATAGGATGCAATGGAGAAAAAAATCCAAATAGATAATACTGACTAGTTAGGATTAAGGTTTAGCCATGTTAAGTATCCCGCATAGGTGGAGGAATGGGTTGTTTGTCTCCTTATATGGTCTTTGGGCTATCCTCACCTCATGAGCTAGCTTTTTACTATTGAGTTAGGTCCAAAGTCCAATTCTTAACAGGTATCAGAGTCATGCCCATCCATCCTTATTACTATGTGTCCCATTATTGGCCCCCAATATTATGTTGTCTACGCTCCAGTTGGTGGGCTTGGTGTGCATTTGGGGGGGGAGGGGGGGGGAAGGAAGGGGTTCAAGTGTCCAAAATTGATTGAGGAATAGGTTGTTTTTCTCCTTATATGGTCTCTGGACAATGCTCACCTCATGAGCAAGCTTTTGCCATTTGGGGTTGAGTTAAGCCCAAGATTCATTTTTTAACAAGTCGTTTTGGCACGCTTACGCGGCCTGGTGTTTCCCTAAGAGTTAATTCATTGAGTATTTGAATGAAATGGGTCTAACGGAGCAGAATGAATATTGAGCATCCATATGACCAACCCCAACTAATTTGCAATGGGGACGTAGTTCTTATAGTTGCGGAAAGATCGGCTGCTTTCCCAACACATCTTATATTTAATTCTTTCAAAAAGTTTCCATATTAAACACAAAGTGCTAGCATTTCATATACCCTTATGCTGCTTATTTATCCTCGTCTTTCAGCTGCAGATCACATCAGATCACATCGAGAAATTTCCACCCCCAAATGGGTTAGTGAAGAATCCCAGATCTGCCAAGACATGGGCAATAGTGTTGTCAAATGCGCGCTCTAAAGCCTTGAAACAAGGCACAAAACATGTTTGAGCGCTTAGCCTCGCTTAATGTGCGTTCAGTGTCATTATCGGGGCTCTAAGACGTACTTTTCCTTGCCAATGAACGTCTCCTGAAGAGAGTTGACATAACAATTGATATTTTATCGTATAAAAAATCAATTTCTTTGTTCACATATTTGTTATTCATCCTTATTATTATTATTATTTATTAGTCTTACACTAAACATATATATTTGTATTTTTTTCTCCTCCACTAAAGCCCACGCTTTATTTGTGCTTTGTGCTTAAAGCACTAACGGAGCTTAGAGTTGTTTTGCGCTTTTTGCTTTTGATAACACTGATGGGCAGTGCAGGAACAGTTGTTCTGATGTGCACAAAAAAGCATCAGCTCCACATGCTGAGCCCCCAAAGTTTTTACTGGAGTTAAACATGCTTTGTGTAATGTAATCCAGGTGAAGCACACTGCATTTCTTGCACTCTCAATTCTTTTGATTGTATCTATTATTTTTCAGTGATGGTAAATAAGTTCAGAAAGAGATTGCAAAACATTTATATGAGAAACAAATATATATAAAAATGAAACATGGGAAATTTAATATTAGAATAATACAGGTGATAGAACAATTTATGTACCTTATCAAGGGCAAGGATCTTCGTCCAAATGAAGACAAGAATTTGCCTAAGCTCTGGAGTCGTGGTTTGCAAAAGCTTTAGAACGTAAGGAAATATTCCAACTGACAAGGCCTGGAAATAAATTTGATGACTTAAGTATTACTTGAAAATTAGATGCAGCCAGGCTAATTAACAAGAAGCTTGAAATGCACTACCACCAAGAAGTACCAGATCTACAGCCCAAAGTCCCATATCAAGAAATCTTCCAAGAAGAACCAGTGCTCGAAAACGGTGGCATTGACTAAGTAACACCTAATAACAAAGAATAACCTGGTTATCATCTCCTACAAAGAGAAAAGTGCACCAAAACAACAAAGCCCTGGAGAATGTGAAGACAATTAGTCTCAAAACAAAAAGTGAAGACAACCTAATAAATAGGAAAATATATTAGAAAGATAATTAGTAATCAGGCTGTATCCTATTACTTTCCAATTTCTGTATCCTTCCGTAGAGTCAAGAGCATATGCACCAAGTGACTCCGTTTCTGTTGGATAGGTAAAGCACCGACTAAATCCAGACACACTTGACAATAAATAAAAGAAATGTGCTCACCCAATGAACAGTACCAACAATCCTTCAAGCAAACCCTACAGAAAAACTAAGATGATTGTTTTGACTGGACACTAACATTACTAAAACCAATGCTTCTGCTGATTTACCCAAGATACTTTAATCACTTGCCTTGTGTAATTTGGTTCGGCAATAGTAAGGACATGGGTCACCCTAGAACTGACAAAAACAGTACAATAATCTGCCATAGATTGTTAGATTATTTGAGGGGGGGGGAAAAATAGTATGGAAAACATGAAACAACCCAATTATGCTGAGAGGAGTATCCAATATTTGATGGCATTTTAAGTAATGTATAAGAGGAGAGATTAACCATTCCTCACATAAAGACATGACATTCTGGTTTTTTTTTTTTTTTTGAGAATGAACATTCTGGTTATTTATCCTCTTTAAATTCTGAGAACATTCTATTATTCAAAATTTTAGCATGATATGCAGAAACTACTTCTATTTGAACAAATTTAAGCAAATCCCGAGAGGTCAACAACTGATGCCTCATCAAGGAACAATAAAGCTAACAACCAAATGTTTTTACTCCACCTTTTCACCAAACAAAGAAACAGAAGTCGACAATAGTGTGGGAATGCGGAAACGTGCATTATTTAAAACGACCATTGCATGGCAAGAAGAACTAAGAATGGCCCTTCATGTCATTTGAACCATAATATTTCTTACCTGTAGCACAATGGGCAACTGCTCTGGTGGCTTTTTATTCTCCGATCCATGGTCAAGCCAAACCTCAAAAGCTGTCAACTGTTCAGTGAAGAATGGGCTAGGCTGAAGAAATCAAAAGATGGGAAAATTTTGATCTTGAGAAAACACATGGACAAATATTTCAGAATACAGACCAACTTTTAGGAACTAAATATACACAATCAAAGGGACAATAACTCATTATCCCACCTGAAATTCCACATTCGGATCATCCAGCAAAGTTGGAAGCTGCAAAAGGCAGATTTCTGCTGCCATGTCCCAAGCATCCCTGTGGAACAAGTACAGGCCCCAAATGAGGGGAAGGTAAAGCATGAATTTGTGTAGCTGAAGTGTTTCATGTAGTTACCACATGTGGTGCTGATGAGTAGGTGGTAGCATTGGGTATGAAATTGGTGAACAATTTGCAGATCGCATGATTCTTTCAGCAAGTAAAAAATTTCTGAACAAACTAGCAACCAACAGGTCTTGCCTGAACAATCTCTGAAATAGATCTGTGGCTTCCAAGCTTACAGATTAGAAAGAATGTAAAACGCCAAAAAGGAACTAGGAAAACTGCATCAATCTAACTAGTCTATCGCATTACCACGTGGTAGAACATTCCAGGCAATTGTATCAGTTACCGCAGTGAAAATCCAATTCAATTCACCAAGAGGTGTCTTTCGATCTGTTTGGCGGCCAGGAATTCTATCTATCAGAGAATAGTCAAGTGACTCACGAAGCAATGACCGTGTGCAAAACCTAACAGCCAAAAAAGAACAATTAAGTAGATATGAAAAAATAAAAACTAGTTATAACAAATTTGATAGAAAAGTTAAGAAAAACAGAATAAAGAACAGAAAAGACTCTTATGAATAAAAGATAAGTCATAATTTTTTAAATGAAGTGACAGCTTATCTAAGAATTCTGACATAGGTAAGCACAAATAACTAAGAGTATACTCGGACATTTGGAGTGGAAATTCCCTAAGACAGTATTAATCCTATTGCAACAGTTGGCATAATAAACAACAACCATGTGGTTCCTTTGGGTATCAGAGAGACTTGTCCTGTTTCAAATATTCTTTTGGTGAGAAAGCTATTCTGACTTTCCATATATACGGTTAGTAGATGCAGAACAGACATGATAACAACAACAACAACAACCCAGTGAAATCCCACAACGTGGGGTCTGGGGAGGGTAGAGTGTACGCAGACCTTACTCCTACCAAGGTAGGATGGCTGTTTCCGAGGCAGAACAGACATGATGTTTAAGATAAACTACAGAACAACACAAAGAGAAAAAATCATAATATTCCATCAGTCGGGGACCAAACGGACCAAACCCACTGAAATGAAATGCCAAGTTTCCCAGTATTGCAGCTAGATTGCCCCATTGCACAATTGGACAGGTTTAACAGAAAGTGGGAAGAAAAGCAGAAAGGATATAGGATAAACAACTTTTGCTGAGAGCATGTCACCATCTCAATGCCATTTTGATTGGCGTTGTGAGGCAGGAAGTGAAAACATCAGCAGGGAATTCAGCACTCTGAGGAACCGTCTCATGTGCTTCACAGGCAGCAAGCAGAATACAATCTCTTGTAGAAGGGCCAGAGGCACTAGAGGCAGTCAAATTTTGGAGCTGCATTAAACAAATGGCTTTATTAGAGTGTGAACTCAGCAGATGGATAGATCACCTCATAATTAAGCATGTAATGCGCTATTAAAATGTGTACCTCTATAAAGGCATTAACGATCATCCCAGCTGCTGAGCAGTCAAAGACATAGATTGAAGGTGTCTTTAACCAAGAGTCCAGGTCACTGATCGGCAATGGGATATACTGCGTATAACTCTAAACCAGATGTCCCAATAAGAAAAGATAGATATTGCAACTTGCTCTGCTAAAGCAATTTGAGTAAGAAAGAAAACCTTATTAAATAGCCAAATTTCACCATTGGGTGTTGGTTTTGGCACACCATGTCCATTATAATGGAACAGAACTCGTTCTGACTTGGCATACTTTCGACATGTTGTGCAAAGTTTCTTAAGTTCATCAACAGTAGGATCCAAGGAGATCTTGTAGCGTGCCTAAATATAGTAAGATATTTGGGTCATTATAAACAAATGACTGATTATCTTACCACAAAAATATAGCATAGACCTTGTTCCGCATAATATCTATAAGAAGAAAAACATTTTTCTTACCTTGGGTTGCCACCTCTCATATTGTTCGTTCAATGTTCTCCCAATTGTTTCAAGAGCTCTCTGAGGTGCCACAGAAAATGGATCTGTCATACGGGAATAAGAGTAACTCTGAGTAAGTACCAAAGTCACTGCTGGACGGAAATTTTCAAGCACTAGAATTTGAAAATTGCTGATTGCAACTAAGAGGTAAAGTCTTAACCGAATTCATCCAATATCCCCAAGAAAATATGAACTGCTTACTATGAAAGCTGGCATAGCTGATACCAAAATATATTCAAGTAAAACAACAGACTAAGCCAAGATGTACTGTCATCAACTATTCTCCTACACTCTGTTGCCATTGCAGAAGTGATAGCATAAGCTACAAGCATACGGAACTCCATTATACTTCAAAGGTTCCCAAAGATAAGCAATTGCAGAAGTATGGCTCAGAACCTTCAACAAATGTTATGCGAGGGACTGAGAGCTCTGAAGAACCTGCAAAGGTTATTATTCACAAAAGGAAGGGCAAAAACAGGGGGCGAGGGATTCTTAGGGGTGCAGGAGACTAATCACATTCGAAGGTCATGAGAACTACAACATTGATGATAAAATGATGAAAGGACAGATGATGGGGTAAGAATTGGCAGCACGGAATTGAGGTAGGAATTTGTCAATGGAAGACCAACTATTGAATGAAATCCAAAGGTAAGTAAAAGTGCAAAATGACTCAAAGAGAACAGAATCTACAAAAACAAAAGGAAAGAAATGGGAGAATTGCCCATATTGCTATTGGGGAATGGACATGATGGACGAAAAATCAAGAAAAATGCTGTGAAAAGAGAGCACTGGAAAGCTATTCAACAACCCCCAACCCCAAAAAAAGAATTAACCGTAAGCACTCTACTCGTAACAAAAAGTTGAACAAGAGCTTACTAGGAGAGGTCTATTTTAGGTGGTTTTGAAGATTCCAAGCACTGAAGCAGAGGAGTCGGAGAACTAAGAGTGAGGACCCCAGCAAACATGTTGGAGTTCTAGGGTGGAGTGAGCTATTCTGGTTGGAGGTATTCAAAGTAGTAAGGCTCCAAAAAATTAATTGAATGGTGCTTATCTGAATGATTCGTCAGATTCTATCTATCTGAAATTTTGATAAGATAAATATTTATTGATGATACAGTACTAAGAGTGGGCCACTACTGTACCCTTTAAACTGATGAATTCTAATGAATTGCCCGCTTCATGTACATCATCAGTTTTGTACCAAAAAGCTAACAAAAACAAGACATATCAATTTCAATTTAATTACACATTCCTTTTTCCCTTCAAAGGTCATTGATTCCTTTTTCCAAATAACACAATGCAAGCAGGGCCTGTTTCCAAGAAAGTATTAATATTCCAAGGCCTGATTATTTTCCAGCTGTGTGGTTCTTCTTCAGTTGCTTTTGCTTACACACTTTCACTTTAGTAATGTTACACAGTAAGAACAAATGATTAGCATCTTGATTCTCCATTTCGCACGAAACATGTCTGCTCCAAATATACATCCCCTTCCTTTGTAGGTTATGTTGTGTCATGCATGCCTCTTTTGCCACCCGTCAGTGAAACATTACACCTTGTATGTGCTTCCTTGCCAGTTTGTTAGTGAAGTCCGCCTTCCTGCCTTAGCTTGTAGCAAGAATATTCAGGGAGCAGACCATTCTTTTGATCCAGGCACCAGATACCATCAGAGTTTTGTGTCAAAACAGGAGCTTTCTCCAAACCCAGTACGAACAGGGTCATCCTACCAACCCCCAATCATTGAGGGCCTACTAAAGAGAATCCCATCCCTGATCATTTGCACAGTATGTGCCATGAGCACCACTTACTGCTTGTAAAACTGTATAATTCACAACACTGATCTTCAAGATATGTATGACCCCTCCAAGATCCTGACAGAAGTAAAGTTTCCTTCCAGCTCCTAATTAGAATGTAATAGTTGCTTATGATTCTTTCAATAACTGTCAAATATACTTCCATAGTTCCATAAACCAGCTGCATGAGGCCATGTAGCAGATATGTACCCCCCCCAGCCATAATTTTGCATTGATCACGCTTCTCCATAGGGCCTCTTCTCCAAAGAACCTCCAAAGCCATTTGAATAACAGAGTTTTATTGGGTAGATTCTGGCTCCTAATTCTGATAACACCCTGTCTCTTTTTCTGTCATTATAGATTTCCAGCTCACCAAGTTATATATTATTTTCTCCTTGTTCACTTGCCATAAGAAGTCCCTCCTAAACTTTTCCAAACTTCTCTCCATCTTCCTAGCAACTGGAACAGACACATAGTATATGTGGGTAGGACATCTAGAAACCTTTCGAACTACAAGGTAGGTGACTTCCAAAATCTATTGGCCCTACCCTATAAGCAGAATAAAATTTTGACAGACCAAATGCTTGAATATGAAATCAGAAGAGGGCATCAGTAAAAGCCGTCTACCAAAGGTGTTGAGTAGAAAGGTCTAAAGATGTGCTTTTCACTTGGTTAGCAGTAAGGGAGACCATTCTCACAACGAAAACCTAGAGGAAGAAAGGACGACACAAAAGCTTAGGAAGTAACCCCTTTGGCACTTAAGGGGGTTGTATGGAGAGAAAGAAACATGAGACTTTTTGGAGGGTGGATAATACTTTAGTACAAATATTTTTTGTTGTCTTTTGGTTCTACTCAATTTTTGGAGCACCAATGAGGTCCCAGTTAGGATAGATGATTCGGTATTCTTTGTAGATAATCTTATCTTTCTGTAAACCTTTTACTTTTTGTATGCCCTCGTATACTGGAGATTTTCCCATCACGTCAATAAAATATTTACCTAGTCTAAAAGTAAGGAATAGTAGCAAAAAGAAGAAATACTTGTTCTTTCAGAGAAGGAAAATTTAGCATACCAATCCAACACTGCATTCGAGCACAAGGAGATATCTTTATTACATCAGGTGGATCAACACTGATGTTCAAACACAAAACAAGGGCAACACATCCTGTCTTCATCTGCAAGAAATTTTGCATGCTTAGATGGACTAGATGGTAAAGAAATCAAACATTTATTTATTACATGAGAACTAAGCCCAAACTCTGTAAGACATTAGCTAGCTCAAAAGTAAGATGGAAACAAAAGTTCTTCAAGTACTACATATGTAAGATTTTCTCTTTTACATATCTCTTTTACATAAAGAAACGAGCAACAACTGGAGAAGGGAGAGGGGCAAGCCCATTATCCACTGAGTTCTGAACCATGTGCCAGAGGCTCTCAGGGATTTCTTGGTTATAAAAAAAGACATAAAGCAACAAGCAACAGGTATAAAACAAATCTAATCAAGCATTTAACAAATCCAACTCTAATCTTCAGACTACTGTTGTGCAGCAAGAACAGCTCTAGACAACCTTTTTTATTTTATTTTTGCCTAAATAAAGCAGCTCTAAACAACTTTTTGTGCACAAGAAGAAAATGATCACATCTTAAAATCACTTTCATTTCATGGTAACTTGAGTTGTTGAAGATAGTAGTAACAAAAGCATCACAAGGTTAAAGCATTCACAACAGATTCTTGAGTAAGCCCAACTTAGTAAAAGTCAGAAAGAGCAAAAGATAAGAGAAACTGAGACATCAGTTTATACTTCATAGTAGCCTCCTCTTCTGGTGTCACCAAGCTTTATTTAGATTAGAGGTCCAGGTAAAACCATGACTTTTTTCACAAAGCTTTTTTCCAGGTGTAAATCGCAACAAGTGGAAAATATAATTCCTATATAATCCATCAATATGTCACAATGGGACAATTGCAGATTTCTGTACATCGCAACGCTGGACTTTGAATCTTAGAAGGAATACTAATGGTTGGGAAATGGAGAGGATATGTCTCTTGCTACAAATGCTAAGCAACATTGTTTTGGACGACAACAAAATAGACTCTATTAGTTGGAAGGGTCACCCCAAAGGTATTTTTTTCAGTTAAAAGCTGTTATAGTAAGCTAGATTTTAGCAACAACAGCGAGTTGTGGCCTAGGAAAAAAATATGGTACAGCATGGCACCTATAAAGGTCTCTCGCTTCTCCTGGATTGTGGCTAGGGAGGCATGCCTCACACAGAAGAATATCCAAAAAAGGGGTTCTCAGCTGTGCAGCAGATGTCCATTGTGTGAAGAACTATCTGAAGATGTTGCCCACCTTTTTTTTGAATTTCAGGGTATTAAGTCAGTTATGGAACATGTGCTTGTCAGTTTTTGGTATGACTTGGACCATGCCTAACTCCGTCAGAGAAATCCTGAAGTGGTTGACCAGGGAGGGTTTGTGCAGGAAAGCTCAATGGACCTGCAACACTGTTCCTCAAGTTATCTGGTGGTCTGTTTGGCATGAAAGAAACAGCGTAAATGTTTTAGGCAAAAAGAGAAACATGCAGCGCCTGAAACTTAGATGCATTTTGTTGATCGCTTTTGGTCAAAAATTAGTTTTTTTTTACTAGATGTAGATGATATTTTAGACGCAATAGCTGATTTGTACAACTTGTAATTATGTGTTGCACTGGCTTAGTGCAAATATTTGGTACAATATATTAAGCAATTATTATTTACCGCTGACTCATATTAATAAACTATTGTCAAAGAACAAACCAAAAGGAACTAATGGTTGGCTTGCTACCAAGGTAGACATTGTGGGACATTGTGGAACAGAAAAAATTCACTTTTAATTTGACAGACAAGGAGAGGATTTATCCTTGAACCAATGAACGTTACACTAAACTAAAATCCAAGAAAATCTTGAGCAGAAACTAATAACATTCCTTAAAGATAACAAATTTTAAACTACAAATTTCAAACTATCTCAATCAAAAAGGGGAAAAGGAAATGAAGGCTCGAATGACAATAGTATCAATACTGAATTTGAGCAGAATGAGAACAGAACATTCATATGACTGATTGCAATTAGCTTGAGGCATAGTGATAGATTTAGGTGAAAGTTGAAACTAAAGATTTATAAGCAGATACAAAAGATTGATCTTTTCTTTTGGACAGGTGACTACTAAAAATTCAATCTTTATCAAAAAATTGAAGCAGCCACTAATGCTTGCAATAGGGTGGGCTGTCTACATCACATCCCTTGGGGTGTGGCCATGCTGTGTACACTGGGCTACCCTTTAATACTAGAATTTGATCTTTTATTTTGGCCAGGTAAATATTAAAAATTCAATCTATATCAAAAAATTGAAGCAGCCACTAATGCTTGCATTAGGGTAGGTTGTCAACATCACATCCCTTGGGGTGCGGCCGTTCCCCGAACCCTGCTAACGCGGGATGCTTTGTGCACCGGGCTGCCCTTTTATACTAGAGTTTGATCTTTTCTTTTGGACAGGTATACTAAAAATTCAATCTTTATCAAAAAATTGTGGCAACCACTAAAGCTTGCATTAAGGTAAGTTGTCTACACCACATCCTTTGAGGTGCGGCCCTTCCCTGAACTTTGCTAACGCGGGATGCTTCATGCACCGGGCTGCCCTGTTATACTAGAGTTGTGATCTTTTCATTTGGACAGGTAAATATTAAAAATTCAATTTTTATCCAAAAAAAAAAAAAAAAATGAAGCCAGCCACTAATGCTTGCATTAGGGTAGGTTGTCGACATCACATCCCTTGGGGTGCGACCCTTCCCCGAATCCTACTATCGCATGATGCTTTGTGCACCAGGTTGCCCTTTTATACTAGAGTTTAATCTTTCTTTTGGAGAGGTAAATACAAAAAATTCAATCTTTATCAATAAATTGAAGCAACCATTAATGCTTGCATTAGGGTAGATTGTCTACATCACATCCTTTGAGGTGCGGCCCTTCCCCGAACCCTGCTAACGTGGGATGCTTTGTGCACCAAGTTGTCCTTTTATACTAGAGTTTAATCTTTTCTTTTGGACGGGTAAATACTGAAAATTCAATCTTTATCAAAAAAACCGAAGCAACCACTAATGCTTGCATTTGGGTAGGCTGTCTACATCACATCCCTTGGGGTGCAGCCCTGCCCCGAACCCTTCTAACGCAGGATGCTCTGTGCACCAGGCTGCCCCTTATACTAAAGTTTGATTCTTTCTTTTGGACAAGCAAATACTAAAAATTCAACCTTATACATTTAAAAACTAAAATTTTCTATCATCTGAAACGTTCTAAGAATGTGCTTCCAAATTCACACAATTTTCTCCAGAAAATTTACAACACTAACACCTTGTTTGGACGGTTGTTACCTTTTGTAGTGTATTGTGTTGTTAGTTTTAAATACAATGCTTGTTTTGATTGTTACTTAAGTTTTATTGTATCGTATCGTTAGTTAAAATACAATGTTTGTTTTGATTGTTACTTAAATTTTATTGTTTCGTATCATGAAATCTATCTTTATGTAATGACGAAAAGTCCTATTTTACGTAACGATCGATTTGGTGTGATCACATCGTTACCTTTTTTTTTTCTTCTCATTTTGTCTTTGCTTGTCATCTAATAATTGTTTACCTATCTTTTTATAGTAGCTCTACTCCGTACCCTATTTTTCTTGTAAGTTCATACTCGACTGATGTGTGGTATTATGTAATGATGGAAAAAGATACAATCTATCCAAACATTGCATTCATTAAAAATAAGTTATACTTGTCGTCGTCGTCATCTTATTTTCTTCTCAGTTTTCCTTTGCTTATATTTTAATAATATTATTTTATCCTTTACCCTTCTTTTTTTAATAACTCCACCTCATAAGTCATACCTTTCTTCCCTTATAACATTGTAAGTGTACCATTATATAACGACGGGAAACACTACAATCTATCCTAACCCTAACGTTGCATTCATCAAAACAATACAGTATCATCACAACACAATAAAACACAATACATTATGAAACGACACGTAACGACCGTCCAAACAAAGCATACGATGTGTAAATGAAAACAAAGCAACGTCTTACTCGGTCCTTAATCCGCCATTTGGAGACCAAACCAGTATCAGCCGGTCCTGAAGGCACATAATCCTCGAACGCGTCATGTCGAAGCTCACAAAAACATACATTTTGTGGCAAATAAACCATACTTGTCGTCGTCATCGCCGCCGCCTTTCCATTATCAACGACAACACCATTATTACTAATACTACTAGAACCAGCCTCCAAATCCCTAATATTAACCCTATCTACATTTTCGTGATCCACAACAACAGCTGTTTGAGAAGTCATTAAATCTCCTAATGTCATTCAACTCTAACTCATTAACAGAGTTAATAAAAAGGTAGGGTTTAAGGAGAAATTTAATTTAATTAAAGAGAAATGGGGAGATGCGTTGTGGTTGAATTTAAATTTAATTAATTAATCAAGATTAATTACTGTAAAACTCAAAGGATTAATTTAATGAGGAAGAGGAGCGGATGTACAGGTAGGATGACGGAGAAAAAGAGGAAGAAGGAAAATACACAGTGCGGCTATGGGGAAAGCAACAAAAAAGGAAAGAAATATTATTGAAAATTATAAATTGAGATATTATATGCTTATATATTGCAATTTACTTCTTAGTATTACTAGTACTATTTTGAACAGCAACACAGGATCTTCTAAATCCTGTGACGGAAATTCCTATACAAAAAAGAAAAGTAAAAGAAAAATTAAAAATTAAAAATCGAGATATGTTTAGATGTTATATTCCATTTACCTCTTAAAAATGTATTATAAGTACTATTTGAGTGCATATTTTGAATTTCAACACGAGATTTTCTAAATCTTGAGATGGAAATTTCTATGCATTCTCTTTCTATTATTATTACTTGTTCTATTCTAAATCACTAAGAAATAAATAAAAAATAAAAATAAAAACCTCCTGATTTTATTTATCAATAAATACCGAATTATTATATTAAAATCAAAAATCTTGATAATTTAATTTTGGTATTACATATTCAATACAGTATTTTGACATTCGGCATTTTAAAATATTTAGTATTCAGTATGATATCTAACATTTTTTAAAAATATTGAAATACTACATATTCTATCGAAATACTTAATTATATATGTAATTTATACATATTATATTATTATATTGATAACAATAATTTATTTAACTTAAATATATTAATAAAGTTGCCTAAAATTCTGAAATCCTTCATACTAATAGATTCATTATTTTACTACTCCATTAAATATAAACTAAATTAAATATGTATAATTATAAACAATACAAATATGTAAATATGCAATTATTTCCTTCAAACACTTAACACTTGGGCAATCTTCATTCATTTCAAGCATGAAAAGTTTCCCACCATTATCAAAATTATTTTTCTCATTGTATGTAAGTTAAAATCAAATAAATAGAGATTAGCAATTTATTATACCACATAAAGAGAATTTCAAAACTTAAAAATATTAAATCATACTGAGTTAGTTCAATATGGTAATGGTAGAACATTTTTTAAATAAACATTAAAATTACTAAACAATTTTTTTAAATTATACCGTATCGTCCCATAAAAACTCCTAGTATGCATAATTTGTTATATACCGAATTATCAAATTGAAATTGAAGATTTTGAAATACAAAATGTCAATTTTTACAATTATTTTATATTAATGATAAATAGATTAAATTTATGTTATAAAATAAATTAAATTGTATTCCAACACCAAGTAGCCTACGAAATATTAAAATGTTATGTTTCTTTTTGGTAATTTGTTTTCTTACCAAATTATCTGTGTTCCTAGTTGAGAGAGAAAAAGAAGGAAACAGAAGAAGAGAAGAGGGAAGAAATTTAAATTCGAAATTTGAAATTCGAAAGTGGTAATGATTTTTTAAAAACAAATTCGAAATTGTTTTTACCCAAAATTTTATGCCAAATATCCTATGAAATATCAATTTTTTTTTTTGTTTCTTTTTGATAATTTGTTTTCTTATTAGATATCTTTACTCCTTGTAATGAAGAGAAGAAAAAGAAACTAGGGGAAATTTTAAATTTGAAGTTTGAAATTCAAAAGCGTTAATGATGATTTTAAAATAGATTCGAAATTATCTTTACCCCCAAGCTTTTAATAATGTAGTCATTATCACACCCCAATTTTCTTAACTATGTTTAACCTGGTCAAATCACTTTTTTTCCTTTCTTTTTCAAATTAAGACTTGAGAAATCGCTTTAGTTAAATCTTCTCTTCTCCAGTTACTTATTAGTTGGATACTTCGTATTACCGAATGGTATATATGTAATTATGTGATAGAATGCAACTCACTCACTGCATTGACTCAAATTACGTATATAGATTTCAATAAACTAAAAAAAATGTTATTATAATACTTCTGCATTTTTATATGAATATCAGTCGTCGTCGTCAGTAATCATTAGTTATAGTTATCATTACCGCAAGTTACGATTACTATAATAATCACCAATCACTATTGATAATCACCACTATCAATTCATCACCATGTATCAACAATCGCCATTGTCAGTCACTATCATCAATCACAATTATCAATCGCTATCACTAGCTATCACCATTATCTCCACAATTAACCATTATACCGGTCACTATCACTACTAGCTATTATCCACAACCGTTGTTGTCAACCCAACAGTACCACTAACCACCACCACCCCTGTTGGCACCCACAATCACCAATGACCACCACTACCACCGTATAATATTTTAAATATTCTATTAATATAATATTATATTATTCTTTTTTAAATTTTATATATTTAAAATAAAGATGCATATTTAATGCATTTAAATATCTAGAAAATAAACAATCTAATTATTTTATATTTATATTTTAATATTTAAATATGAATTCAAATTCAAACGTCTTAATTTTAATAAAAATAAACAGCCCTACACTCCCCCTCGAGTACTAACTCCGTATCGAGTTAAATCGAACAGCAGGTTACAGCTTTCATAAAGCAGATAAATGTGATTTGAAACGTGATTGATCGATAATGAGTACAAAATTGATTAAACAAATATATACTTGAAGTATATGACAATATGGTCCTGTTTTATAAGATCACTTATGGGCTCGGAATCACTTTGGGGTCGTTTAGTTCTTCGCTAGAATAATGCAAGTGTTACTAATGCTTAGATTAATTATGCAAACATTAGTAATGCAGGAATCAGTTATTAATGTATAAATAATGCAGAGATTAATTATGCAAAGTTTAATTAAACATGTATTACTTATGTGGAAAAGAAAACTTGAGCCAAATGTTTCATTAGCGATGTTATGTTTTCCATAAATAAAGAGAAAAAATCAACCAAACATTATATAACTTATATTAAATTCTATGTGAAGGATAACTTTCCCCATTTTTATAACCAAACGAAGTATCAAAATAATGATAGTTTTATTACATAAATAACTCCTCATTGCCCAGCAACCAAACGAGCCTTCTGTTTTGAGGCGATTTTAATAGTAACTCGAGTGTAATAGTAAGTCACATTAGGTCATTATTTTTGCAACTATAGTCCCTTCTCATATACTTCTGTCTCTTGGTATTGTATAATTAGAGGAAAATGTAGAGAAGACTTTGCTTAGTCTTTCATCTTGAGAGTTTACACTGTTTGATAATGTCATTACAGACACTGATGCTTAGGCAACTAGTTATTGAGTCATCAGATAAATCATGAAATATGAACACAAACCAAGGGTATTAATGTTATAGCTTGTTTGGCCAAGCTTATTTTCTTTCCAAAAGTACTTATTTTTTCAATAAATGCTCATTTTTAAAAAGTAAAGTGTTTGGCCAAGCTTTGATGAGTAGCCGAAGCAGTTTTTGAGAAGCTAAAAAAATAGCTTTTGTCCAAAAACACTTTTTTGATAAGTACTTATTGAGAAAAATACGCAAAGAAGTACTTTTAAAAGCTTGGCTTTATATTAATTGCTGCTCAAAAATACTTTTTAAATTAATTGGTCAAACACATACTGCTTTTAGCCAAAAAAATACTTTTGAAAAAAAAATATTTTTTAAAATAAGCTGATTTTAAAAGCTTAGCCAAACAAGCTATTAGTTTTGACTCAGTATACGCACATTATCGTCCTAATATTGTCTCGAGGTATGATTGCAGGTGATAATAAGATGATGTGCTAGCACATAAAGAAAAAACAAGACAGGATTTCCAGAGACAACGAGCTGTTGACTCACATATTATATGATCGTTTGGTACAGTACGTACTGAAGTAGGCCATACAGATACATTTGGCTGTTGATTTCAACTGACATATGAAGATAAAAGCTGTATAAAAGAGTTCCATTAACTATGGCATTATCATATTCGAGATAATGTAATTGCCAAACTGTTATAGTGTAGTATCTTGAACGCATGTACGCGTGTAGTGAAGAGGAGCCATTATATCTTTGACATTGCACAATCCATGACATCAACTAGAAAATCTGCAATCGAAGTTTTAGATATATAAGAGCCCGAGTAAAGCTTGAATTGGGAAAACATGTAGTAGCCAATTTCCTTTGAGAAAGGAAGGAAGAGATTTGGAAGCAATCAAGTACTTCTAAGAGCTAAAAAGTACCTGCATCTTCTTTAGTGAAACAAAGTGGAGGAGTAATTCTGAAGATATTTCCACGAAATCCACCCTTGCCAACTAGTACTCCCATATCTTTAAACCGAATAGATAAACTAAGTTAATACGTAAGGTTTAATTTAACGACAGGACAAAAGGATGACGATTTAAAAGAAACTTACCTTTCATCTTCTCCATGATATGCAGAGTTTCAACTTTTGCAGGAGTTTTCAGTTTGCGGTCAGTGACTAGTTCGACGCCTAGAAGCAGTCCTCTTCCCCTCACATCACCAACAACTGCATAAACATTATTGCAGAAGCCATAGTCAATTGAAAATGACAATGATAGAGATGCAGTGGTTCGTTTATAAAAATGATTAGATCATCCTCCTGTAGAGGTAATAATCATAAGGGTGAAAGGAGAAAAAAATCTCACTTTCATGCTTATTTTTTAAATCCATAAGGCGCTCTTTCAAGTAGGAACCAACAACATGGGCATTTTCTTGAAGCTTCTCTTTTTCAATCACTTTAAGGACAGCAAGTCCTGCAGCAGTACACACGGGATTTCCACCAAATGTGTTGAAGTAATTATGATGACTAGGAGTCAAGACCCGTGCAATCTCGGGAGTTGTTACCACAGCCCCAAGGGGTATTCCATTTCCAATGCCCTGGAAATGACGAAGTAAAAGAAGCTTAATTTTTGGCCAAATTATAAAGAGAAGGACGTCTTCTTTTGTAATCGAGTATGGAAAATAGCAGACTGTCATTGTTGAAGAGACTGACTTTTGCCATTGTCACTATGTCAGGAACCACTCCTTGGTTCTCAAATCCCCAGAAGTTGCTTCCGGTTCGAGCAAATCCAGCTTGAACCTCATCTGCAATGCAAAGGCCTCCAGCTTTTCGTATAGTGCTGTATGCAGCAGGCAAGTAACCTGGAGCCAATTCAACTATCCCACCAACACCCTACACTTAAAAAGGAACATTTAGAGGATGATACACGCGATGTTGTACGGAAAATCATTGAGGGATGATTACCTGTATAGCTTCAGACATAAAAGCAGCACATCTTCCAGATGTTGCGGATTGGATAAGATCTTCAACGTCCTCTGCATACTTCTCCCCATCAGAACCGAAAACACCTCTGTATGGATCAGGATTTATGGCATGATGAACTCCACTCTGATCAGCAAAGTAAATAGTAAGTGAACATGAGACAGAGTAATAAACATAACAAGGAGTTATTATGGCACCATCATATGCTGGTGCCATCATATGCTTCCCAGCAAACACTATTGCAGGTTCCCTATTACTCCAATTGTTACAGATAATCTAATGTCTTTAGAATGGATAGAAACATTAAACTTGTTATATAGAGGCAATTTTCATCCGCTGCCCACTATTATTCCACTGAATATCAGACCTAACAAAGGAGAATATCCAACATAATGATGATAAGATACCAAGTAATATAACAGAATGCTCAATTAACTCCTATACGGTAACTTCATAAATAGTTATCTGATAAATACTTGGACGGCTGCCTACATAGACAGGGCATGTGATTTTTTCGCATTAAAATGGTCAAGAAAATTCATTCTGCATAAGACATCTTGATAGTTATTCATAATGCAAACACATAGGAATAGCAATTCACAGAATAGGATGTTGTTATACCTGTACTATGTTGAACTTCCATATGCTTTGCCCGGTGGTGCTCATAGTGACACCTGCATTTCCATGGTAAGCATTCCTTAAAGAGATGATATCATGACAATTGGTGTATTGTCTTGCCATCATGATTGCTAATTCATTTGCCTCAGTCCCAGAATTAGTAAAGAACACAACCTGGGAAAGCAATAATATGTCACGATAAGATTGTAGACATGGATATTAAGTATAAACAGTGAAATTGCAAGTACTTATTACACTATAAGTGTATCCATTATAGCATATAACCTTGCCTAATTTTCTAGGCTACTGATCTCTCTTCTTATGGACGGTTACAAGTATTGTGCATATAAGTTAAAATAACTTGTAAGCCAAAGAGTAAAGGAATACCTTGAGATCACCAGGTAATTTAGAAGCAAGTGCCTCAGCAAAATCAGTAATCGCGTGATTAAGGTATAAGATAGTTGAGTGCTGTAAGCGTTTGGTTTGGTTTACGATAGCCTCTACCACATCAGGGTGGCAGTGCCCACAAGATACAGTTGCAATTCCTCCAAATGCATCAAGATATCTACGTCCATTGCTGTCAAATAAGTATTGCATCTTTCCATGTACCAAATTCAGCTGCACATAATAACCACAATCACCCCAAATTAAAGCACCTTGTCAATCTCAATATACAGTAAATAATACCAAAAAGAAATTAAAGAACACTGAATAGGGAATTCTCGGACTAGTACTAACTGTAGTTAACTGGCGTGTACAATATATAGTAACACTGAATCTGAACATTAAAATGAATATAAAACAGACCTCAAAGTAGTTTGCTGGATTCAACTTTAAGCCTAACAAGATTTAACCGAGGCTTTCTTGCATAGACACTTTAGCATCGGCGAACTTGTAGTACTTTTCATTTTTATTTTGTTTAATATTTCCCCGACTGCAACTTGCTTGGGATTAGCAAACACATCCATGAATTCAAACTTATATTTAGATATATACAACAACGCCAACAACTAAGATACCCAGTGTAATCCCACGAGGGGTTACCCCTGGCAGTTGCCGGTAGCCCTTCGACTCAAAAGAAGTATAATCAAAGCAGGATTGATTGAAAGGAAAATAAAAACAGCAAAATAGCTATTTAGATATATCAAATAACTAATTAGAGGTAAAAAAGAAAGACAAAAATGAGCAAAAAGAAAAATAGAAATTAAAGGAATCTAGTCACGTTAACTGCGCAGGAACACCATGACGAAAACCAGAACTTGGCTAGATAACATTAATTAATCATCCCAACCCAACCCAACCAAAACCATTAAACATTACATCTTTATGTTCAAAACAACAAAATCAACTAGTCTCAATCCCAAATTATTAGTTAGACCCACTTAATTACAGTACAAATTCTCAATCTGTTTCAAATTTTCACTAACAATCAGGTACTCCCTCTGTCCCAAATCCCAATATAGTTCGGATTTTGAAAGTCAATCAAGAAAATCTTTAACCCATTTTATTCCTATGCCCTTTAAATATTTTTAATTGTTAATTATTATTACTTATATTATTTTTATGCAATTTCTAAATATATAAATTATTTTATAAAAAAAATTAAAGACTGTATATCAAAATTCACAGTCAAAAATAAAATAATTTTAATTCTCGAAATCCAAACTGTATCACGGGCACAAAAAGAATATTTTTTTAAAAAAAAATCACTAATCATCAGGTAATTAAAGAGAGACTCACCGGTTTTTGATACAAGTGAAACATAGAAGGGCTAAGAAACTCCTTTCGTTTGTTCAAGATTTCATCGCCAGTGGGTCCATCATATGGTGGTGGAGAGTAGTCGAAGTGAGGCATCTTAGGATTAATGATCATATGATCATCATCCTTTTTAGATGTTGCTAAGCCTAATTGAGAATAACAACAACGTTGTTGTGTTAATAAACCTCGTACATCTCCCACACACTTTGCACTTCTTGTTACAAGCCTCTGCATGTTGGGTGATGAACGGAAGCGGGGAGGAATTTGGATGGTCTAAAAAGATGACGTGTGGAAACAAATGATATGTTGAAATAGAATGAGACACAAAATGGAATTAGAACGTGCACATATATATAGAGAGAGATAGGGTGACACGTGTTATAAATGACGTGGCCCGCCAAGTTAAACAAAAGACCCAATAGGATGGTGTCATGTGTTACCGGTTAAATTAAAGTCCAATGAAAATACCACTACTAAAAAAACGGAAAAAATCGTTGACAAAAACCGACGTCTAGCGTCGGTTTTTTAAACCAAACCGACGGGAAACCGACATTTTAACGTCCGTCGGTTTTAATAGCCTCACTTTCAGAAAAACGACGGACAGCATCGGTTGCGTTGTCCGTCGGGTTTTATTCAAATATTTTTAAAAATTAAAAAAAAATTAAAAAATCGACGGACAGGGTCGGTTTTATTAAATTCGGATTTTTTATCTTATATATAAATAATATATATTTTATGAAAAAACGACGCACTGCGTCGGTTTTTTTATATAATTTTTTTATTTTTAATTATAAAACCGACACAGCGAGTCGGTTTTTTTGTAAAATATAAGCATTAATTCCAGAAAACCGACGGACAGAGTCGGTTTTCTGGAAAATCTGCAAAATTAATTTCCAGAAAACCGACGGACAGAGTCGATTTTCCGACGGTTTTCTGGAAAATTTTCAGCATGCAAATCATGCATTTTCTGCAACCACACCTGCACAAAAACCAGTACCAAAATCTGCTCAGAAACCAATAACAAAAGCTGCTCAAAACTAGCATTAAAATGCTCCAAATCAAT
This sequence comes from Lycium barbarum, assembly GCF_019175385.1. Taxonomy (NCBI): domain Eukaryota; kingdom Viridiplantae; phylum Streptophyta; class Magnoliopsida; order Solanales; family Solanaceae; genus Lycium; species Lycium barbarum. The sequence continues at coordinate 112,771,061 of NC_083344.1, read as the reverse complement.
TCTAAAAGAGCTACAACACATAAAATCATCCTAAGTAATAATAAAACACATCAAATACGATCTAAATAAACCTTCAAAGTTCTGAAATATTTAAATGACCAACCAAAAGTACCATTAACTAGTTTTAACATAAGTCCATTATTAAATTCAAACTACTACAACTGATCATCCGGTGTTCGGGCTACGAAATCACCGTCATCATCATCTTCTGGGTTAGAGGGAGGGGGAGAAGGGGGCACACCAAAACGTCCACATGCGATGTGGCTTTTAACTTGTGCCATTAGCAATTCAATATTCGCTTTCATGGTGTTACTTTCCTCAACTCTTCTTGCCTCAGTTTCAGCTAATTTCCTATTAAGTTCAGCAATTTGCTGCGCCATAGCTGCGACCTGAACATCATCAACTCCCTCGGCTTGTCGAGAAGACCCTTCACCTCGCAATCCTGACCGAAGGCGACTTAAGTTGTTCCTTGGGACTAACTAGTTCCCCTACAAGCTTAATCATTGAATCCATAGCAGCTTCAGCAACAGTCCAATCTGATTTGATGTTAATCATTCTAACTGCAATAGACAACTTAGAATGCTGACTCCCTACCCAAAGTGGATGACTAGCCTCTTCTAATTCTTGATAGAAGCGCATTGCTTCTTCATTAGGAGGTTCCTCAAAATTTTGCTCAGGTTCAAACCCAGACTGTACGCCAAAAGCATCATTAACCATATCACTAACTTTATCATATTGGACGTGACTATATTCCTGCGACACACTACTTTCACCGACAACCATATTGTAAAATATACCATTGACCCCATCAGTCTCTCCATGATCAGTCCAAACATAATATTTCTGCTTAAACCCACGACTATATAAATGAACCCTAACCGCTTCCGGTTTCAAATACTTCATACACCGGCAATGAGAACAAGGACACCTAATTACCCCTTCATTTTGAAAAGGGTAAAGTGTCATTGCATGTTTGATAAACCCATCAACACCTTCAACAAATTCATCATGTACACCCACACGATTACTATTATTCATATTATACATCCACATACGATTCATCTACAAAAATATACCCACAAATTATTGAGGTTATAGAAATATATTATAACTTAAGAATTCTGACTTAAAATATAACTTAAGAAAACACAATCCCAACCATTTCTAACTTTGGATTCTCAATAACAATTCTAACTTTAATAATTTATAAATTCTAACTTTAATATAATTTTGAAAAGCACAATCCCAACTAATTCTAACTTTGAATTCTCAATAACAATTCTAACTTTAATAACTTATGGATTCTAACTTTAATTCTAAAAATTGAAAAGTAAATCTAGTCAAATAAAATCTACATTTTAGTTTTGAGGTTATAGAAATATTATAACTTAATAATTCTAACATAACTTAATAATTCTAACTTAATTTGAAAAGCACAATTCCAACCAATTCTAAAAATTGAAAAGTAAATCTAGAGAAATAAAATCTACATTTTAGTATTGAGGTTATAGAAATACTATAACTTAACAATTCTAACTTTGAAAAGCACAATCTCAATCCATTCTAATTTAGAATGATCAATAACAATTCTAATAACTTATGGGTTTCTAACAAAAAGCACAATCCAACAACAAAAAAAAAAACTAGTCAAATAATTAAAGTATATATTTTTGCACATATTCAACATCAACAATATTACAAAGAATGATAACTAAGCTAACACAAATACATTGACAAAGAATATGAAATATAGCACAATCTCAACAAAAAAAAAAAAATGACAAGTAAATTAAACTAGGCAAATAAAGTTTACTTTTTTTTTTCACAAATTCAACATTAATAACATTGCAAATGATGTTTAACAAAGCTAAATAGACGAGCATTAGGCCTAAAATCTACAAATAAAACTAAGATTAAAAGAATTTTAAATGCCCTAATTTAAGAGAAACTAACCTTCAAAATGAGTTTGGGGTAGGGAGGAAGGAGCTGCGCAGGCAGCGGCGTTGGGCGGCGGCGAAATGGGAGGCGGCGTCGGGCGGAGGGGAGGGGGGCGGCGGCTAGGGTTTGGGGAGGGTGGGTTTAATTTTGAAGAGGGATAGCTGAAATGGGAAAGAATCCCGTTACTGCCAATATATAGGAAAAACCGACGGACAAAACCGACTCTGTCCGTCGGTTTTTTCCGCACATTTGACCGGATTTTGACCCCAAAAATAATTAAAAAAAAAACGAAACCGACACTGTCCGTCGGTTTCTTCAAAAAAAAATGTTTATTATTTTTTTAAAAACAAAATGAATTGTATATTATTTATAATATTTTTTAAAATAAAACCGACGTACGACGTCGGTTTTATATTATTATTATTTTTAATTAAACCGACGTGGGACGTCGGTTTATTTTGGCGGAATTATATTTTCAAAATTCTGCCAAAAAAATCGATGTTGTCCGTCGGTTTTCTGATTAAAATAATTAAAAATACAAAAAACCGACTCTGTGAGTCGGTTTTCCGTCGGTTTTTTTAAACGACCCAGTGCGTCGGTTTTTGATCCGTCGATTTTTAGCAGTTTTTTAGTAGTGTACGCAACTTGTATAGGTGACGTGTTCCGACCAATCAAATATTGTCATGTCAACTTTAATGTGATTGATCGAAAGGAGTTCGTCCTTATCACAACTCATTTATTCTATAACTATAAATAGTCATACAGTAGTCCTCATAATTCACAGGAGTTTAAGTAAGAAATCAGAGGGTGGATCAAACACTACAAGTTTTCTACAAGCTGCAAGTATTCATGTACAAATTTCAAAATTTAAACTGAAAGTGTAATAGAAACAATTTACCGTATTTTCAGGTGCTGATTGGAACAAACTGTAGTTCGAGTGTCTAAATAAAATTTGCTGATAAGTTTGAGGGTTGTCTATGTATTAAGCCAACATTAATTGATAATCTTAAAAAAAAAAAAATCTCCTATAAGAGTTTAAAATATGTTAATATTATAGAAAATTATTTACGTATATAACTAAGATCCTGTTACTCGTTGCATAATTGGAAAGAATTTAAATTATATAGAGAGAGTATAAACCAATATAAATTTTTAATCCATTCTAATTGGCTATAATATAGCTGGAAAATAATTTAATTCCGCAGCTAGTTTGGTACTTTAATTACCTTAAAACCAAATCAAACTTCCGATTGTTAATATATGTACATCAACATCACTTACTAACAATGCATAAACTTTGGTTCGGTTGATAGTTTTTTTTTTTTTTTTGGTTGATAGCTAGCATTATTGGGAATAATATCCGATGTACATTCAGAGTCTTGTCAGATTTTGGTTACGTTCCGTTTACGTAATGCGAAATAGTGGTTACTTGTATTCTTGGAAATAATCATGTGTATCAGATTTGTATCTATTAGGGTATTTTATTAACCTTTTAAAAGGTGCTGTATTAGATTATACCACTTTTAGAAATTAAACATTCCATTAGTGCGAAATTAAGGAAACATAACTATGTTTAGCGGAATACTTATAAGTGCCTTCTAGTTCTGTGTATAATAATTTGAAATCTTTGTTAGAAACATTTAAGTTATTAAGCTCCATAATTATTTCACACTTTAAGTTATTAGATCATTATACTTCTTTTAACACAAACATTGCTAACATTGTCTTTAAGAAGCAAAAATGGACGCAAGTGATATAAAACAAGAATAATATAGCACATGATGAGTATAATATCACTCGAAAAGCTTATAACTCTAAATGTCACGTAATTTTACCCTTTTTAAGTAGAACTTCACGTCCTGCGTTTAAAAATTTAAAAACTTTGTTCGAAACACTTATTAAGTTATTAAGTTCCATAAATGTATCCCACTTAAGTTATCAGGTTATTATTCTTAGGTCTCAAAGTCTGCTAATATTGGCTCTTAGAAGTTAAAATGGACTTAAGTCGATGTGACATATAACAAACTAATATAGCACATGACAAGCACATAATCACTCGAAAAGCTTAGAACTCCAAACTCACACAACTTTACCTATTCATTCGACCCAAATTTCATAAAACTTTAAGAAACTCAATTAACAAGACGTTGCTTAAATTTGAAAACAATGCAGATTAGAGGGAAACTGGTGGTGTCTTTGCTAGAAAAATTATGTTCTTTTTTGAAAAAAGAAAACCGTCGTTTTTCAATGAACTATCTTCTTTCTAACTCTTTAATCCAGTATAGAAGTGTTTTTTTTTACCTAATAGATTCTTCACCTTTCTTCGATGTGGAACAACACCCTCCATTTTTTCATTCACAACTCAACCCAAAGTTCATGAGTTCGAGTCTCATCCACACCAAAATTCCAACACTTTTTCTCATTTAATAAACCTCACGCAATGCAAATTGAAATTAATTCGAGCCCCAAAGCGAGTCCGAATATCAGGTAGAAAACCGGAAAAAATACTTAAAAAGTTAAGGCTGGCATATGTACCGTTCGCATAACTTGGACATTTATTAGTTTTGATTACTGCTTTAATGTCTGAGAATTTATGCTTTTCCATAGTGCAGGTCTATTTGAGGTTTAATTGAGTGAGTTGGAATCCCAAATTTCCAATTGGGATGAGTAAATTATTGAACGCATAGGAGGAAAGGACGGAGCTGGGGAATATAAAGAACAAATGGAAGGTAGCCTTGTAAGTATACAATCAGGCAGTGATGATAGTGATAGAATAGAACATGCATTTATATCGTTTAATACTAATCTTTATTTGATTATTCACATTCCCCAACATCATTTCTATCCTCGATACGTCAATTGTCAGTGTGTCTCCTGGCTAGAAGTTCCATATCAAAATTACGCATTCGACGTCTAAAATTTAAAACAATATACTTACTACTACAAAGATAAGCTACTTTAATTTGATACTCTTTCTGTACAGTACAAGAAAATATATAATTTGCGGAGGTTGAAAGTTGCAATTCACGAAAGTTTTAGTGTCTACTAGTTGCTTTAAGAGACTAAAACCTCCGCGAATTGCAACTTTCAACCTCCATAAATTACCCATTTTTTTGTAGTGACATGGATATTGGAAAGAGCGAAGTGTATAAAAAATATTAATATGTCAGAGGCGGATCTAGGATTTGAAGGTGTTAGGTGTCTAAATTTTTTTCAATGTACATCTTGTTAGGAACGTGTTGGGTCGGGTACATATCTTTTTAGTTTATTCGGGTCAATTTAATAGACCTTTTTTATTTGCAAATATAAAAATTGCATCTCAAAAATCAAATAACGAACATAATTAACATATTAAATAAGGAATCACACCTAGTAACAACAAGGTAAAATCAACATTTTCACTAAGGACCTGCATCATTTATGTATATTAAAAAATGAACTTGCACAAGTAAAATAACATCTTCAATAAGGGAATTACACCAATCAAAATAAGAAAAATAATAGAAAAACTCTTCAATTGGTAATTACATCCCTTAAGTAAATATAGAATTAGATAAACTACAAGTTCTCGAAAATAAATCATAAATTTCATGTTTTTTCTAAGCAATAATTGTGAAATTTCCATACAATTTAAGTAGTAAAGTGATTTAAATTGAATTTAACAATTATAGAATTACACAATTTTTTATAATACACTCCCTTCGTCCATTTTTATTTGTCCACTATACTAAAAATATATGTCTGTTAGTGTCAAATTTTTATGATGACAATTTTACTTGTGCAGGTATAGTGATTAAATCATACAAGGAATAAATGGGAGCTCACAAAACAGCTCCAACAAACAAGCCCACAGAACAAGCCCAAACGAGATCTTTCAAACAGCAGCCCACGCGAGAAGACCGCTTCCCAGCCCTAACGATGCAAACAACAGTACTCTTCAGCAGTACAAGATCTTTCAGAAACGAAAAGATATCTGCTCAATAACGAAGCAATATTCCAGCAGCAGTACAAGATCTTTCAGAAAGGAAAAGATATCTGCTCGATAACGAAGCAATATTCCAGCAGCATTAAATCATTTCAAAGAAGGAAAACCCATCTCCAATATTAAGAGGCATATCGCGAGAAGCATAATAATTCTGATACCGCCTCGACGCACAAGGAAAGCAGCAAAAGCTCAGTCTTATTCTTGGAAATAGGATTTTTAATTCCATTTCCAAGGATCAAAACCCTTGGGTTGATCTCTCTGCGTGAAGAGCCTAAAACTCTATAAAAGGGGCTGCTTCACAAACACAAAAACCATGCAACAGTCTCATTACCTCCATTGCTCTGCTTTACTTTTAAATAAACATTGTTAGTCTGAGTGATTCATAGTGTAATAAGAGAGAAAGGAGAGTTATAGTTTGTGAGGCTTTGTATCAAAAAGAATAAGAGTGTTTTGAGTGTAGACGTAGGAACTTCATTCAAAACCTTCATTGTACCAAACCTTATAAAAGAGCTGCAGAGATCACCCTTGCAACCCAAGGGGACTGGACTAGGATTCACATTGAATCTGAACCAGTATAAAATACGTGTGTCATTTATTTTCTGCACCTTACTTTAGTACTCACTGAGTAGATAGTCGACTGCTGGCTTAACCTAGTCGACTAACAGATCGAATTTTTTTAACAATTAACCCCCCCCCCCCCCCCCCCCCTCTTGCACTTTCAATGTCCACTTTTACTTGTAAGTTGTATAGTTTAAAAAACCAAAACATAATTTACCATTTTATATCTATTTTACCCTTATTATTAAGTACTCCAATTCATTTCTCATTTTATTTATTGCTTATTAAGAGTGTCCCAAGTCAAATATAAACAAACAAATATGGACGGAGGGAGTAATAAGTAAAAGAAATTATAAAAAATAAAAATAAATTGAATTTTGATCTCAATCCAAATTTCCCATTGAGACCCAGGTTTTTCGATTTAAATACTCACAGATTTGAGATTAAGAAAAACGCTTAATTTAAGGAATTTTGAAATTTCTATTTGCGTGTTCTCGCTAGAGATCACAAATAAAATAATAGAATAGAGGAAAGACAATATAAATAATAAAAGGATAAATAGAAATTTGGGAGAGCCGAAAGGGAATTACTGGTACAAAGGAACTAAAAAGCACAAAGAAAAATGAGAGTCGAAAATATTCAAGATAGATTCAAACTTGTGTCTAACAGCCATGATACTTTTGTCTAATTTGCTACTGAAGGTGGCAGGATCAAATATTTAACCTAATTTAAGCAAATTACAACATAACTATATACAAAATTTATCAATCTAGGGGGTGCCATGCCACCCCCACCCTAAAAGGTGGATCTGCCCCTGATGCTAGTAGTAGAGGAATTAGAATTTTGAATTTATAAGTTTTAATTTCTTGAAAATACATGTTATTGGGGGTTGATAAATTATTTCAGTCAAAACTAGTGAGTTTTGCTGAACTTGTACCTGTAAGCTCTAGCTACATTCCTGCCAACAGATCTGTAGTTATCCATGAGGTATACTTACTTGTACTCATTATTTGCATAGTCATAATAATTTATCACGAGTAACGGAAAATTGAGAGGAAAATACACTTAATTCAACAGCGATGACATGGTAAATTTTTTGGGAAAATACTTATTATATACTTATTAATTTGGTGTAAACATCGCAATCTTTATGATTTTACCTCTGGTAAAATTCAATAAAGTTTTCTTGTAATTCCACTCTTCTCCAAGAAATAGTACGGACTAAACAATAAGATTTGTTTCTTCAAAAAGGCAAAAGCATATGCTAAAGGTACAAAACAATTATTGTAATTGTTACAGTCTTCCATGCATCTGCCCATCTCTCTGAACCACCTTCAAAGATGAAACATCATCTAGCCATTTTTTCCGCAAAGAAAGCAGGTAACCTCATTATCACTATCAAATATATATACACTCACCAATCGGAATTTACATATGTAGTAGTAGTGTTCGATTACAGTGGCAATAATGCTAGAGATATCGACACATTAGTCATTTGCGTGAATATTTAATATTGGGTTCTGCTAAATATATATAATTATAGTTAAGAGACCAATCAATCACGTCACAAGGCTGAATCATATATAGGGAACAACGTGCCAACACCACTAATAATTGAGATGACGTTCTTATCATCTTATGTGGTCATGTCTACTTGTAATGTTTCCACCCAAACCTGTTGTGATGGATGATAAGATTTTTGCAACTTTAATTTGAAGTTGAGTTCGAGTTTTATAAATGATTTTTTTTTTTTTTAGCTAGGAAGCAATTCATCCTTCATAAGCTTTACTTGAAGATAGATTCAAGATTTGATGAAGTTTATGAGTTCGTAGAACGATTTCAAGTTAATATACAATAATAATTAAATTCACAATCACATATTTTATAGATGTTTGAGAGATTTCTTAATAAGAATACAATGTTTATGCAAAAGTTATTGGGTCCCGTAAAGCCATAAATTATGCTCGCAGAGGCTATTTCTGGATTTCAACTTTATGATTTCTGAATTAGAACGACGAATTCAAGTTACTGAATTCTAAATTTAATTAATGTTTACCCATTTAATAAATTTCTTAACACAAATACATTGTTTGAATAAAAGATTAAAAAAAAAACTTTCATATAAATATCAATCACCTAATAAAAAACAAAAAAAAAAGTTACACATTATAGAATCATCCGCCGACATGGATTTCCAATAACATCATAAAGGTATTTTAAAACTTTGGTTAACCAATGATGAAGCACCATGTTCTATTGTTGTCCGTTTAACCAAAAGCTTCCAAATTAGTGCTGACTAATTCCACCAACTAGTCACACACACTTAAATCTTATTTAGACTGAAAAGGCTGAGTTAATAGTAAGTTTCTCAATCATAGCTGCCCATCGAGTTTGTTTAAAAATGAAAATGTGTACTATCGTTTTATTGTTTAAAGGGGTGTTCTCAATTACCATTCAAAAGGCAAATGTTTAAATTTACCCTCCAAGTATGGTTTACAGTTTAAATTTGCCCTCCATCAAAGTTTGAGATCAAATTTGCCCTCCCCATTAGGATACTTGGTATATTTGCCCTTTTATGAATGGAAGTGTGACTTGGACTCCACAATACAAAAAAATTAGCCACGTAGGCTCTACGTAGACTCCCAAACCCAATTATTTTAACTCATGACCCGTGACCCGTTTACCCATCATATAAAGTAATACAACCCTAGTCCCTTTTATTTTAGAAAAGAGAGGGAACGAAAGAGTATATGTATAAACATAAGCTTACCTACCTAAATGTGTTGAATAAAATAGATAGGAGAACAAGCAGAGAAATAACAGAAATTGGTATAAACATAAGCATAATCAATATTTTAAAATAAATTGCCTGATGAAAGTTGTAAACACATTTGACAATTTTTGCGGGTGAGAAGGGCACTTAGGTATTCTTTTCGCTGAGCTAGGTTCTCATAATTGATAGCAAACATGAAATTTTCAGGACGGAAATGGAAGTGTTACAGTGAGTTAGAAAATCGTGAGAGAAAAAGTCTCAGGGTGACGGAAAATTACGGACCGTGTCTATCTCTAAGAAATGCTAATTATGTAAACTCGCACTTCATTATATGCTCTTTCGATTCGGCTAGGGGAAACATTCTAAGCACATTAGGCATACTTCTAGATCATCTTTTCCCCCTTTGATGGGAATTTCGCCTGGGGCATACTTCCTCGTCCTCTTTTCCCCTTTTTATTAGCAAGTTTAACCTCTGTTACAAGTTGGGGCTATTTATATCCTGTCTTTGTCAAAGTTAACAAAATTACCCCTTGATTGGATGAAGTCCCACAAATCAACCTCAATTTTCCAATTTCACTTAAAATTATCCGATTTCTCTTTTTTTTTTTTTTTAATCCAACCCGATCCACCTAATTAAAATGGAGAAACATTCACCTCATTTGTTTCAACTGATGAGCATTCATCATTTCCTTCTTAATTCAGTTTTTCACAAAGATATTCAAGTCCAAATTTTTACAACAAACCTTCCACATTCCCACTCTTGAGGTAACAAAAATATATCTTTTGTTATATGTTGATATTCTAGGCAAGGTTAGTTATTGAACTTCCCCTGTTCATCTTTTGTTCATTTTCATACTTTTCTTAGAAGTATTTTTGGTTCTTAGAGTGGATTGTCCGAGTTTCAGCTTACTCAAGATTCACCAAGCAACACGACAATGATATCATCACTACCGAATTCCTACATGGCTTTTGATGTTGTCCAAGTAACTGGCGATTATATGGAAGAATATGATATTCACGGCCTTTGAATTTGTGGTATGGAAAGAAAAACATCATAGCATCGTTTAATTCAACGTTCGTGATCAATATCAAACCTGAGAGTGTCCATGAGGTGAAAGATTGGCTTTCATGTTGACTAAAGAGAGTGGTCCTAACTCTAAACGTGAGGGTTATTTCATTAGGTGGGTCGGGTTAAAAGGAAAAATCGGGTAATTTTAAGTGGCGAATTGAGGTTGATTTGGGGGATTTCATCCAATAGAGGAGTAATTTTATTAACTTTGGTAACAGTAGGGGTATATAGCCCAACTTATAACATATGACAAACTTAGCTACTAAAAGAAAGTAGAGTGTATTTTTCACCCAACTACTATCAATTACTCATTATCTTCACGCATATCAGCGTATCCAATTCCCCAGTTAAATCTGCACCGAGATACTCCTTCCACCCCCCCCCCCCCCCCCCCCCCCCCAAAAAAAAAAAAATAACACTAATTTTAAGCCATCATTTTAAATGCAACCGTAACAATGCCATAAAGAGGAACAATGAGAGCAAGAAGATCATCTTTGAATTGAAGCAGGATCAAAGCTTCCAGTAATTGATGCCCAAGTCACAAAAAAATCACACCACCCTCATTTGTTTAATTTGTTGTGGAATGACCACAAAAAGAATACCACAATATCATCGTTCCAACTAAGTGAAACCCATTAATTTCGAAATGTTCGATCCTCCACAATTGTGATTTGTTATCGAGTTTTACTAGAAACATTTTAAGGAGCTTTAATATTAATTTTGGAGGTGTTTGGAGACGATTTGAGGCAAGTTTGACTTGATTTTCAGACTGAAAATGAAGGTTGAAGACTACTCTACCTTCCTTGTACATACATACATATATCCCCTCTGTATCAGTGTAATTAATTCCCTTGTATATCCGAGTATTTCTTTCATGTATGTCATGTATATTGATATATATCCATAAAAACATTTGTGATATACGCTGATATACATAATATACATATCTGATGCATATAGTCGCATTGAGTTTAACAAGTCGATTTCAACCATGATTTTTGACTCCAAACTAGTCTGTATCACCCCAAATCTTTCTCGAATTCTTTATATAGCATTATCTAGACACCCACTAAAAAAAATTAAAAAGTTGAGATACGAGTTCGGTTGCGACTTCAAAATTGGAGTTTTATTGAGATTTTGTCACCAATGAACTGACAAGGTTTTTATGGTGATAGTGGTTAAATTTGATGGTTTTCAGAGGTGAACTCCAAATGAGATGATGGTAAAAATAGGAGTTAATTCCTCAAATGGTCATTGAACTTATAGAAAAGTTATGTTAAAATAACTTTTGAATTTTTTTAGACAATAAGGTCATCAAACTATGTCTTTGTTTCCAATAAAGTAAATTAACCCATTTTTAGACATAAAACCCCTTAACCCATATATAAATTATAAAACCCATTAACAAGATTGGTTTATTGGTAGAATATTTGGATAAATTTTCTCAAGAAAAAAATCGTGTTGGATAACGACGTCGCAAAAATGAAAACACTTTTACAATTAGTTGTATATATGCTTTCTAAATATAAAATGTTTACATTAATTGTAATCCACTTATTTATAAAACTTAAATAAAATCAAAATATTACAAGTTCACCTCCAAGAAAATAAAAATACTAAATCCACTTATTTATAAAACTTAAATAAAATCAAAATATTACAAGTTCACCTCCAAGAAAATAAAAATACTAAATATTTTTAATTGTAATCCACTTATTTATAAAACTTAAATAAAATCAAAATATTACAAGTTCACCTCCAAGAAAATAAAAATACTAAATATTTTCTTTTATTATTGAATTTTTTTTATATCACGGAGAATAATTTACAATCAGTTAAAAAACCTATAGTTAAGCTCTGTACTCAGTTCTATTACCATTCAACTGTATCCTCTTATTGTCCACTGGGATATAATTTTGCAATATTCTAAAATTTTTATTAGAATTAAGATTTCACATTTTGAAAGTAAAATAGAAATATTCAAATGGGTTTTATAATTTAAAAATGAGTTAAGGGGTTTTTATATCAAAAATAGATGGTTTTACTTTTTTGGAAACATGGACATAATTTGATGACCTTATTGTCCAAAAAAATTCAAAAGTTACTTTAGGGGGACTTTCCTACAAGTTCAATGACCATTTGTGAAATTGACTCTAAAAATGGAGTTTCTCCAATATTTTCGTCCGTTTAGGAGTAAATCGAGATTGTTTATTTGCTATAGAAAATTTTGGGCTTCAATTGCTAAGCCTAATCTTTGGCTAAAAGCTTGCCAATAGTTATAAACCAGTAGGAATCCGCGACTTTTGTAGCACAAAAAAAAAAGTTGAACCAAACTAGTACAAAAAAAAAAAAAAACACATTAATAGGTTTCACGCATGAATTTCGTGCGTGAAAGGACCAAACTGCAAAAATGCAGCTTGGGCCTTTCACGCACGAAATTCGTGCGTGAAGCAACCTTCTGTTTTTTTTTTTTTAGTGTTACCTTTCAAATCACATTTTTTTCCATACTTTGGGCAAAGATTAGTCATGTTTCAAAACCCCAAAATATCAATATTTTATATAAAACTTAATATATTTTTTTGCGTACAATAATGTCGGCTCATTACATCAAGTCCACCTAAATGTTTGGATCGTCGTTTTAGGGGTTCTAAAGTGCCCCGAACTAAGTTTTGAAACTTGTCATATTTATAGGGTTTTGATTTAAGTGTTTTATTATATTTGAATGTACAAATATAAATGTTTGATTTAATAATAAATATTTATTAAATTTGACTGTGCATTATTTGACTGTTTTAATACGACCTGTATTGTGCACCATTTTAATGCGCAATGTAACACCACGCATGGCAATTTCAGGAATCTATGACACATAAAGCCTTGATTTGACAATACGTTACTGTATTATTTGACTGTTTTTACACGACTTGTATTGCGCACCATTTTAATGCGCAATGTAACACCACACATGACAATTTCAGGAATCTATGACACATAAAGCCTTGATTTGACAATACGTTGCTGCATTATTTGATCGTTTTAACACGACTTGTATTGCGCACCATTTTAATGCGCAATGTAACACTACACATGACAATTTCAGGAATTTATGACACATAAAGCATTGATTTGACAATACGTTGCTACATTATTTGACCGTTTTAACACGACTTGTATTGCGCACCATTTTAATGCGCAATGTAACACCACGCATGACAATTTCAGGAATCTATGACACATAAAGCATTGATTTGACAATACGTTGCTGCATTATTTGATCGTTTTAACACGACTTGTATTGCGCACCATTTTAATGCGCAATCTAAGTGTTGATTTGACAACACACCACGCATTACAATTTTGAGTGGTCTATTTAACTTGAAGGCTTGACGAGTGAAAAACTCATCAACTTCATAAGTCTAAGTCTTACAAGTCATTCAAAAAAAAAAAAAATCAAACTTCATAGAAAAAATGTCTCAAAATGCTTCAACTGTTAAGGTTTCACTATTTTGGGATGGAGATATCGTCAAGGACAATTACTCCATTCGTTATAGTATCAAACCAAAATCCCATGTTAAATTTCCAACAACTTTAAATTGTGAAACACTAGTCAGTTACATGCACAAAAGAATGAAAACTACACCCACTGAGTTTGGAATCTCAATAACTGGCAGATATCCACAAACAATATCAAACGATGATGAATCTTTGAGTGATTATTTGGGATCGCCGGAAGAATATCATGATTATTTGGGATCGCCGGAAGAATATCGTGATTTAGTATTCATTAATGTTCTTGAGATGTATGTTGAAAAGATACCTCGAGAAGAAGTCCCTCAAGTCCAGCCTATTCATGGTAACACTTATGGGGACTTTAGTTCTTATGGAGACATTTTGAGTGGTCAAGTGCTGCTGGAAAATCTAAGCCAACAATTTAATCAAGCTTACAATGAAAATTGGTAAATATGGATTTTTCATATTATTATGTCTAGTAGCACGTGTTTGTTGTATGAATTGGTAAATAACCAGTTTTCAAATCTTTATAGGAACTATTCTCAAAACTCTCCAGTGGTACCAAATATGGATGTTGGTCAATCCTCTCAGTTCGGTGGAGTTGATCATTCTTCACACTATGACAGTGCTTATGAACGACAGTAAGTTCATCACCTTGATATTAAATTATCTTTATATATATATATATATATATATATATATGATGTTGGTATTTAAAATATGTTACTTTTCGTGTAGGAGGATGAATGCACTTGATAATGAAGATTTTCCTAATTATTATGAGTCATCATCAAGTGATGACGATGACATAGCTAATAATGCTGAGGTAACCGATGATGAAGATGATGATGATGTTCAAGTTGGTATGACCAACAATATTCCTCAAAGCCAAAATCAACAAGAACCAATGCACCACCACGTACCACCACCGATGGCTGAAAACCCAACTTCTGAAAGCCCAATTCAGTGGCATTCTAACAATATCCCTTATCTTGACAGCCTGCAGGGTCGTGATGATGCATTTGTCTTCATAAGAGAAGATGATGATAGTCGCCAAAAAACCTGGATTGAACCAAAGGATCTCAACAAAGATCGATGCTACCTTGCAAAGGGAATGTTGTTCGCATCCAAAAAGGCGTTGCAACGGGCTGTCAAAATTTATTGTTTTAAGGACATGAGGGAGTTTAAGGTTGATCAGTCAAACACAAAGATATGGAGACTAGTTTGTAAACGACGGTATCAAGGCTGTGAGTGGTTGCTTAGGGGAATTGTTAAGCCTAATGGTATGTGGGCTATCACAAAATTCCGCGAAAGACACACTTGTGATATGGAAGAAAATCGAGCAGATCATTATAATTTAGATACAAACATGATTGCTCAAGTATTACTTAAAGACGTTGCTGAAACGCCAAGGTAACTTATCCTACCTAGTACATTATATGTCTTATATCGATTAAAAGATCATTACTAAATGTTGTTTGTTTAAACTTGTGCAGGATCCCCATCAAAGATTGTATTCGAAATGTTCAAACCGTATATAGTAAAACTATAAGCAACAGAAAGGGATTTCTCGGGCGTAGACGCGCTTTTGAGATGGTCTTTGGAAATTGGCATACTTCTTTTCAATCGCTACCAAGGTATATGGCAGCTCTACAACATTTTAATAATGGTACTGTTGTAGAGTGGCGGCTTATAGAGGGTAAAATCTTCAACTTTGTATTTTGGACATTCAAACCATGCATTGATGGTTTTGCTCACTGCCGACCAGTGATATCCATAGACGGTACGCATGTATATGGTGCCTACGACATCAAGCTCCTAATTGCAATAGGAATGGATGCCAATGGGTCAATATTTCCTCTTGCTTTCGCAATTGCCGCTAACGAGAGCAACGACACATGGGGGATCTTTTTGACCCATTTGAAAACTCATGTTATTAAGGATCGTACCGGCATATGCGTGTTGTCTGATCGTCATAAAGGCATATTGCACAATATGGCTAATTTACCGGGGTGGAAGCCTCCCTTTGTTTACTATCGCTATTGTTTAAGGCACTTGAAGGCAAATTTGCAATCAACGTTTCACAATGGCACTCCAAACAAATTGATTTGGTTGATGAAGCTCGAAGTTGAAAAATGGACGCTTCATGCTGGTGGAGGCAAAAGATGGAGCATGCTCACAACAAACAGCTCAGAGTCTTTCAATGGCTTGTTGAAATCTGCTCGAGGACTACCTGTCACCGCAATAGTGAGAATGACTTTCAAGCAGGTTGTGGAGCGATTTGTTGTTAGGACAAGACAGGCTAGAGCGATATTGGCTGACGGCGGGACATGGATGCCAAAGCCCTTCAAAATTATGGAGCATTATAGAAAAAAATGTGAGCATCACCAAATGACCGAGTATGACCCAATTCAACATGTGTATGAAGTTAGGACGGGTTATCACAACGGTAAGGGTGCTAACATGCATACCATTTATGAGGCAACAAGAACATGCACTTGTGGTAAGTGTCAAACGTACCACATGCCGTTTTCTCATGCTGTCAAGTTCTTCGAGAGAATGAGAAAAACGGTAACAAGTTATGTGGCAGGGGAATATAAGGTCCACAGTTACCTTAGAGCATATTCCGGCCATTCCACCCACTTGGTAATGAAGCTTATTGGCCAAACGAGCCGTTTTCGATGGTTGCTAACAAGGATTACATCAGGAAATTGGGCATTAACTCACGGAGTCGTAGACTCAATCAAATGGATGTTAGTGAAAGAACTTATTCTCGCAAGTGCTCTACATGTAAGCAATATGGCCATGACAAGCGTTGGTGTGGGCAACAAGGCCGTGGTAGTACAAGCACGTCTCGAAGTAATAGAGCCTCTAGAACTTGAAGATTGTATTGTTATTGTAATTTATTATTGTATTGCTTTGAATTAGTATTGTAATTAAATGGAATGAGTTATTTTTTAATTAGTATAAACCTCTCGTATTGGATGAATTATTATTAAATAAAATATTTATATTTGTACATTCAAATATAATAAAACACTTAAATCAAAACCCTATAAATATGACAAGTTTCAAAACTTACTTCGGGGCACTTTAGAACCCCTAAAACGACGATCCAAACGTTTAGGTGGACTTGATGTAATGAGTCGACATTATTGTACGCAAAAAAAGATATTAAGTTTTATATAAAATATTGATATTTTAGGGTTTTGAAACATGACTAATCTTTGCCTAAAGTATGGAAAAAAATGTGATTTGAAAGGTAACACCAAAAAAAAAAAAAAAAAAAAAAAAAAACAGAAGGCTGCTTCACGCACAAATTTCGTGCGTGAAACCTATTAATGTGTTTTTTTTTTGTACTAGTTTGGTTCAACTTTTTTTTTTGTGCTACAAAAGTCGCGGATTCTAAACAGTAGTATACGCCAATTGCACAAGTTTTAATTTCTTTGTTTAATTTGTTTAGTTACTTAATAATTTCTTTTATTATGACTGTTTATGACATATGAAATAAGATGATTTTTTATATACAAATATTTTGATAAGATTTTCCGTGAGTTGAGCTATATATTAGCTGAATTTTTGGATGAATTAAATTGGACATATCAAAGTGATATTTAGACTGCCTTCTAAGGAAACCAGATTGTACTTTTGTGAATTGTTAAGTATTTAAATACTAATGCCTAGTACAGCGTCCATTCTATCCACAAATTTGGAAGAAAAAAGAACCTCACTTTGTTGCGGAGATAATTTTGTACTAATCAGTTCAATTTAAATAATATAACAATCATAATGACACCAGAAAATTGTTTTCTGCCTCACGAACGGACATGTTGTGCCGTGTGCTCAACATACGAGTACGTACAAAATACAAATTAAAGCCGTCTCTATTTAGAGATTGAATATGAACTGATCAGCAAAGATCAGACCTAACATAATTTAAATATTATGTATATATTTACAGAACTTGAAGGCTTATATACAACTACCTAAGTTGTTGAATAAAACTAGCTTGGTCTCATCTCTCTATGACGGTCTTTATCATCCCCTCTCAAACTGGAGTGAAGCAACTCGACAACTTCAAGCTTATTGCTTTTGAAATTGTAGATTTTTTTTATAGAATTAGAGATGAATTTGGTAACTTTGACACCTTGCACAATCTTCTCATGATACAGGTGGATGTAGTGCATAAATTACGGGTTCATTAAAATTTAATACGGAAAAGGGCCAAAATTACCCCTGAATTTTGGGAAATAGTTCATCCATACCCTTCGTTATACTGTAGGATCAATTATACCCTTACCGTTATATTATAGGGTCAATTATACTCTTATATCTAACAGCTGCCACATGACATCATCTTAGCCCTTCAAAATTATTTTCCCCTCAAATAATTTTTTACCCACTAAAATAACCCAACCTGACCCGAATTTCTTTTTTCCAGCCAAGGGGTAATGGGTTGGGTCCGTATCACTTTGGCTGGGAAAAAAAATTCGGGTCAGGTCTGATTGAGTTATTTTAGTGGTTAAAAAATTATTTGAGGGGAAAATAATTTTAAAGGGCTGGGATGATGCCACGTGGCAGCTGTTAGACATAAGGGTATAATTGACCCCATAGTATAATTGTAAGGGTATAATTGGCCCTAAGTATAACGAAGGGTATGGATGAACTATTTCCCAAAGTTCAGGGGTAATTTTAGCCCTTTTCCGAATTTAATAATTTAGCTTAGACGTTGTATATGTATTTGAAAAATTCACTAAACAAGTACAAATAATAGATTTCGAACTCAGCAAATCGAATGCGTTTGGAGTAGAATACTGAACTGGAGCAGGGAAAGTGTATAAATACCCTCTTTTGGTTACGCCATTTAAGTAATACCCGTTTTTTTTTTTTTTTTTTGGCGCGAGTACCCATTTTACACATGAAGCTTGGCAACTTCAGGCATTCACGTTTGAAAGTGTGGCGTTGCGAAGGCCAAACATCAGAAGTTTTCACCTGATGTTTGGTATGGCTTCCCAAGGAAATTCAGACATTTTTGACTGAGGTGCATATAAAAATTGATTCAAATTTTAGTCATATATGTCTGAATTTTTTTTATGTATGCCTGACCTTCAGTCGTACATGATTGAAGTACATATAAAAATAAGGCTAAAATTTCAGTCATGTGTGTGAATCTTTTTTCTCAAAAATAATTTTTTCAAGTATGTATGCACCTCAGTCATATATAATTGACATACATGTAAAAGGGAGCTGAAATTTCAAACATGTGCGCCTGAACAAAAAGTTATAATATGCTTTTCGAATTTCAACAATCCAACACACGATTAACATCCAAATCTACTCTAAATAAACTCAAATTTGAAACAGAAGTTCCTGGATCCGTATATCATAAAGAACAAACCCCAATCATAAATTTGTCAAAAATACAACAAATCTAACAAACTCATTTAACACATTTTTTTCCCCAAGTTTGCTTGCACTCTGGTCATGCATATATGCATGAACTACATGTAAAAATGGGCTAGAATTTCAGACATGTACGCCTCAGCAAGAAGAGCGAAAAGAAACAGTTAGTACACGTGCAAAAAAAAAAGGGTATTACTTAAATAGCTCGCCCAAAATAGGTACCCCAAGAAATTTTTACAATTCGAACTCATAATATTTAAATTCTGCATTCGCCTATGTCATCCTATGCTAACAGAGTTAAGTGTTGCCTAAAATATCGTCCATTTTATCTACAATATTTGGAAAATAAACTCTTTTTTCTGGTACAAAGTCATAGTCTATATAATTTGAATTAGTATGATTTAAAGTATCCATTAATAATAGTCTAAAAGATATAGACCGTCAAATTGATGTTTTTTGTGGAGATAATTTAATATTTTCTCTGCCTCAATTTATATGGCATTGTTTAGATTTTGAGATTCAATTTTTTCAATACTTCAAACTTAGAATCTTTTAAGTTTTTTTGCATAGAATTTATATATTCGAAAATTACATAAGAAACACTATAAGTCATAATAATTAATAATTCAAGATGTTTACAAAGTATATGAAAAAACCGCGATAAAAAAAACTTATTTGACTCTTGAAATTTGAATGATGCCACATGAATTCGGACAGAAGGAACACAATTATTTAATTTGTCAGTTCAATTAATCTGAAGCTCTAAAAAGCAGTATATGTCAATCCATGCAGAACCAATGAACCATGATAGTATAAAATCCTCAATAGACACAAAGTGTATTATATTTAAACGTAGTTGTTGATCTACTGATCGCGCTGCTTCTTCATCATACTTTGTCAAAAGATTTTAGGGACCATACATAGGATATATATAAACTTGAAATTAACTTATATAAGTAATGATTAATGAATGAGCCAATAAAATAGAGCTGTGGCAAGTATTCAACTCTATTACTTAAAGAACTAATTAAGACCTTCAACATCAGTCCTAACCAATCACTACCCCTCGCAATTATTTTATTTGCATGTTGTTATCGTTGACATTTAGTATAAACTCAAAAGGGAGTTTTTCCCGGTATAGTCCACACTTAAGGGTGTGTTTGGTATGGAATAGTTTTCAATTTTTCTATGTTTAATTAGTTAAAGTTTTAGCTTATTTTCTCTAGGAAGATAATTTTTTCTTTTCTTTTTGAAAAGGCGTCTTCTTAATTATTACTCAAATCAAAATCGAGTACATCAAAAATAAAAGATGGTGGGACAGACCTCCATTCTATCGAACCAGACATAAAAATAGTCGCCCTAGTTAAAGCATGAGCAGTTTGATTCGCTGATTTTTTAAGTAGAGAAACAGATACTAATTGAAAACCTTTCATTGATAAATTTCCCTAGTAAAATTCGAAAAAACAAGTTTCATAAGTTAGATTCTGCACTGATTGCCACCTCCTACCATCCAACAGACCACCGCCCCACCACCCCAGCCCAGCCACCCCGGTAGTATTTGCCTAAATTAAATGGTTTTGGGACAATATTTTCTATTTACTTGCTAAACACTAGAAAATAAGTAAAAAATTATTATTTTCAAGAAAAATATTTTCCGTGGATATCATTTCCTTCGTACCCAACACCCTCCACGTTATTCTTTTTTATTTATTTTGTTCTTGATATGTACGTTTACAAAATTACTTTTTTCGGTCAATTTGGAGTTGTTAGTCGCCACAAAATATAGTATTATCCACGATTACTCTTCCCCAGTCCCCATATGTAATATCCATCGAATGAAACCATTACTGTCATGAAGTAAACCTTTTGGTCATATCCTTGGAGAAAATTGTTAATCATTCTTCAATTTTTTAAATCTTAGTCGCCGGGTCTATCTTAATCATTAGTCCCATCATTACAGTATCGACAAGTAATAAAGCACTTAAAATAAAAGTCAGTTAGGGGGTAAATTTAGTTTTTTCTTCTAAAACAATCCCAATTACTTTAAAACCCCTTTTTCCGCTCATGTAAAAAAGAGAATCCCAATAAGTGCCCTGTTATACAGTGTTAGAAATTACTACCGTCTTGATACCAAAGTCTCAACTAATGGTAGGATTTAGTAGCTCAGTTGGTTAGTCACCCGAACTTCCATCTATTGTATTTCCTCCCCCATTTTCCCTTCCCCTATGCTCTCTGTAACCAAAAAAAAAAAAAAAAACACATACACACAGAGATTTTTTTTTTTTTAACAAAGTCTCAACTAATAAACACACCCACACCTACACGTACACATATAAATCAATACGAAACTTAAATACCAGGTAGGTTACATTATTAATTATCATAAGACGAGCAACCCAATAAGCCTGTTTGGAAATATGCCTTTTAATTGAATTTAATTTGTGTGTAGTCGAGTATGATTACATAATTTTGGACTGTTTATCTGGTCAAAAAATTATTTGGCCAGCATGAAATTAAATATAATTGATAATAAACAATTACACCTTTCAATATTCAAGTAAGGTGAGGATCTCTGTGATTGCATGCATGGCAATTCTTCAAATGTTCTATCTCTTCCATTTCAAATATGTGAGAAACACTAATTAAAAATTAATTTGTGCTTTACTAGCTTTTTTCCCCATTTTATTAGTACAAACATTTATTATAAAAAGTACTTTCTAAACTCATACATATTCTTTTATTATTTTAAAAAGGGCAAAGGGTCAAATATACCCCTCAACTATAGGATATGGAGCAAATATACCCTCCGTTAAAAAAAAGGAGGATTTATGCCCTCGCCGTTAATGAAAAGGGGCATATATACCCCTCAACTATAGGATATGGAGCAAATATACCTCTCGTTACAAAATTGGTGTATATATACCCCTGCCATTATAAAATGGTGCAAATATACCCCTGTCGTTTTAAAATGGTGCAAATATACCCTTTTCACTGACGGATTTAAAAAAAAAAATATTTAGGTTATTTTTTAATTAAAAAATATCACGTGACTTTAAAAACAATTCTACCCATTTTTTTGTGTAGACATACTTTTCTAAGGCCACATAGTAATTTTTTCTTTTGATAGGTGGGGTCTGTTCGTTTAAAAAAAGTATCTCCGTAACTTTAAAAAAAATAAGTCTACTCATTTTTTTAAAAGAACCAGACCTTACCCATAAAAAAAAAATTACTATATGGCCTTAGAAAAGTATGTCTACGCAAAAAAATGGGTAGACTTTTTTTTAAAGTCAGGTGATATTTTTTAATTAAAAAATAACCTAAATATTTTTTTTTTAAATCCGTCAGTGAAAAGGGTAGATTTATTTTTTTAAAAGTCACGGAGATATTTTTTTAAAAATGAACAGACCCCACCTATAAAACCAAATTACTATGTGGCCTTAGAAAAGTATGTCTACGCAAAAAAACGGGTAGATTTTTTTTTAAAGTCACGTGATATTTTTTAATTAAAAAATAACCTAGATATTTTCTTTAAAAAAATCCGTCAGTGAAAAGGGTAGACTTATTTTAAAAAAAAAATGGGTAGACTTATTTTTTTTAAAGTCACGGAGATAGTTTTTTTAAACGAACAGACCCCACCTATAAAAAAAAAAATTACTATGTGGCCTTAGAAAAGTATGTCTACACAAACAAATGGGTAGACTTTTTTTTAAAGTCACGTGATATTTTTTAATTAAAAAATAACCTAAATATATTTTTTTTAAAATCCGTCAGTGAAAAGGGTAGACTTATTTTTTTAAAAGTCACGGAGATATTTTTTTTAAACGAACAGACCCCACCTATCAAAAAAAAAAATACTATGTGGCCTTAGAAAAGTATGTCTACATAAAAAAATGGGTAGACTTTTTTTTAAAGTCACGTGATATTTTTTAATTAAAAAATAACCTAAATATTTTTTTTTTTAAAATCCGTCAGTGAAAAGGGTATATTTGCACCATTTTAAAACGACAGGGGTATATTTACACCATTTTATAATGGCAGGGGTATATATACACCAATTTTGTAACGAGGGGTATATTTGCTCCATATCCTATAGTTGAGGGGTATATATGCCCCTTTTCATTAACGGCGAGGGCATAAATCCTCCTTTTTTTTAACGAAGGGTATATTTGCTCCATATCCTATAGTTGAGGGGTATATTTGCCCCTTTACCCTTTTAAAAAAGGAAAAAGTCATGAATTTTATTATATTCATATAAGTGGGAAGATCATACCGATCACTCTTACGATATGAGTTATAAATTTATAATTATTAAATATATATTTTGTATAAAACATGATTTTAAGTACCCAGTAATATCTAAAATTTTGATCTTATATGCACATATATTTGTCACGCATTAAAGTTTATTTATTTGTCCATCTAAAAGTAATTTATTTAATTTTTATTACTAACTTTATATATATATAAAAAAATCTAACTATACAGACTCTAGTAAAACCTGCACAACCAAACATGACAAATCAAATACTAACATTTGGTTATGTTATGACAAACAAACAAGGCTATGTAATTTTTTTGGTATTTATATATTTATTTATCAATGTAAAATATATTACAAAGTTACCCCAACAAAAAGGCTATGTAATTAATACCATAGTAATTATACCAAATTCATTTAGAAGGTGTCGATCTAAACAGGCTCTAAAAGTTTGCAATATTTTGTGAACTATAAGTCTTAGAATATCGGGCAGGCGGATTGATTCTTTCCAGTGTATTACTAAAAAAACAGTGTCTTGTTAGAGATTGTCAATGTCTGGCTTATTCTTTAAGAGTTGCTAAACCTAGAAACATTGTCGTGTTGCCATAGTCAACATTTCTCCTACCTATAAATACAGCCACATTTTACACTCTTCGTCACATAAAAGCATAAGCAGCACACGTAAAAGTGTAGTAACTTCATAAAATATTGCAATAGAAATGGCTTCGAATAGCTTCTTTTTTCTTCATGTTTTAGTTATGTTTTCTCTAGCAAGCATCGCACTTTCGAATTCTCTTTCACCTTATTTCTACAATCATGTTTGTCCCGAAGCTTTGCCGACCATCAAACGAGTCGTTGAGGATGCAGTGAAGAAAGAGAGGCGAATAGGCGCCTCTTTGCTACGATTACATTTTCATGATTGTTTCGTCAATGTGAGATTCTTTTCCTTATTTCATACTTAACATTTTTCAATTCATGCAATTACTCCTACATCAAAAAAGGCTCTAAATTAGACTAGTACTATGTACGTGCTGCTTATGTTCTATTTATTTCTTGAGATGTTATACTAATGTATTTCTTGTAAACAGGGTTGTGACGCTTCAATTCTTCTAGACAAAACCGCGACTATTGACAGCGAAAAGACTGCTGTACCTAATAACAATTCTATTAGAGGATTTGACGTGATTGACAAAATCAAGTCGGAGGTTGATAAATGTTGTGGACGTCCAATTGTGTCTTGTGCAGACATTGTGGCAGTTGCAGCTCGTGACTCTATAGTTGCGGTGCGTAATTTATCAACTCTAAGTTAATTTTATTGTTGTCAATTGTTTTTTTTTTGACTAGTATAGGACATTTTCCACGGTTAAAATTTAGAGTAATTTAAATACTATACCAATTCAAAATTATAATAATTGTGAACAAGCATATTTATGCTAGAAAAATGCTTTTATGCTTGCTGCAATAGCTACTATAACGAACCCTTAAAAATTAAATTAGTAATCGAGTAGTCGATTAATGGTTTTTCATGAACAGTTAGGTGGACCAACATGGGAAGTGCCACTGGGAAGAAGGGACTCCACTACAGCAAGTAGAACCACAGCCAACAATGATATTCCAACTCCATTCATGGACTTACCTGCACTTATTAACAACTTTAAGAAGCAAGGCTTGGATGAGAAAGATCTCGTCGCGCTCTCTGGGGGCCACACCCTAGGGTTTGCTCAGTGTTTCACCTTCAGGAATCGCATCTACAACGAGACTAACATTGACTCCACCTTTGCAAGACAGCGCCATGCTAATTGTCCACGTAATGGAGGAAATTCCAACCTTGCTCCACTTGATCCAACTCCAGCTCTTTTCGACTCGAAATATTTTAGTAACTTGGTGTCAAAGAAAGGACTTCTGCACTCTGATCAAGCACTATTTAATGGTGGTAAGACTGATAATCTTGTTAAGACATATAGCACCAACCTCGGGACTTTCTCTAAAGATTTTGCTCAGTCTATGATTAAGATGGGAAATATCAAGCCATTGACAGGGAATCAAGGGCAAATTCGCGTAAATTGCAGGAAGTTGAACTAAGAGGGAACTAAGAGGTGGTAATTAATGATGTTGATGAATAAAGTGTTTCAAGAATTTGATTATTTTTTAGTGAAATTGTGATCTTTTACTCATTTGAAGGGTCTCTCTTCCATAAAATAAGTTAATTGTGAACGGAGAGACTTGGTAGAGTTGTGTGGTAATTTGTTAATTAGCGAGAGATTTGATCTTGTTGTTTTAATTGCTAAGTTAATCCAAGATGCTTTTCAGTGAACGAGTTCCTTTTCCCTTGATGTACTATTGATTTTATCTTTAAAGATGTCTTGCTGATTTATTTAGTTTTAATTGCATTATATAAGTTTTCCCAAGACAGTTAAAGGGGAGATCTAGAATGCAAATGCCTACTTTTAGGATTTGTCCAGTCAAGAATTCAAAAGATTATCAAAACAAGATGTATAGGATATATACGTTTGACGTACCTTAATTCATATATTTGTATAGAAGAAGAGTAGTCACTCTTCCATGATACCAACTTTTTTGTAAGCTTGAAGTAAATCCTATCAAGCATAGTATGGGGACTGTCCATACAAAGATAGGTACAGGGAGATGCTCTCCTCTGTGGTGTATTTTGGAGAATATGAATAAAAAAGAGCCCTCGAGGAGAGGGTGGATTGCAAGAAAAAAAAAAGTTTTCCCAAGCTAACTTTCAGGACTCAAAACTAGTGGACCATGACAGACACTTAACAAGCAATTATTCACCAAGTGAATAATCTAATCACGGAACAAGTTAGGCGCTTCATGCAATAAATATAAAGTAAATACCATAAGGAGTATCAACAGAGCAGAAATATATAATTAAAGTCAATTGGAAATCCCATACCTATAGCAATTTCTATGAGGCAAAAACTTCACTAGCTTAAAGAAAGGAAATGTAGAAGAAGATTGATATATGCTCAACAAAATGAAACATGGTAGCTTGAGAAAGACCTAAAAGTGCAGATAGTGGTTGGAGTCAAACTGGTAGATTCAAGACGAAACTTAATCGGGATGGTTCAATATGCAAGATAAGGCAAGGCTTGTAGCAAAGGAGTATGCACAAACTTAATCCTGATGGCTCAATAAATAATATGCAAGATAAGGCAATGAGCTTGTGGCGAAGTACTATGTGAAATAGCAAGGAACCGATTACTAGTTTTGATGGTTGCCCTAGTGCAGAAAATTGTAAAGTGGTTGCGTATGTTTCTCGACAGTTGAATAACTGACTGCCACATGATTAGAACTGGAAATAGTTAAAGTCGCACTTAAGATATGATGTCATTTCTTGAATAGCCAGGCATGTGAGACAAACACAAAACAAAAGAGTATACAAAATACTTTTAAACAAAAGGACTTGAATGAAAGATAGAGACAATGGCTTGAGTTGCGAAAAATTATGTATCACTATCATGTGTCACCCGAGAGAGGCCAATGTTATGACAAATGTCTTGAGATGAAGATTATGTGTAGCTTGGCTCGCGTTTTTTTGAAGAATGAAAAAGTCCCAGATCAATGTTTAATGAGATGTGTGGTCTCCTTAGACAGACTTGGGAAATCTTCCCCTCAGGAGCTAGCTTTTGGGGTTGAGTTAGGCCCAAAATCCATTTCTTTACATGATATCAGAGTGGGTCCCATTGCACCCGATGTTGGGCTCCCAAATTGAATTGCCAAGCTCCAAATGTCCAGCCTTGGCGTGAGGTGGGATGTTGAAGCATGAAAAAGTCTCACATCGGTAATTAATGAGATGGGGGTCTCCTTATATGGGCTTGGACAAATCCTCCCCTCATGACTTAGCTTTTGAGGTTGAGTTAGGCCCAAGATCCATTTTTTTACACGTTCAGTTGATATGAAACCATTAGTCGTGGAGGTTCAAACTTTGACTAATTGGTGAGTTAGCTAGACTTGGTGTCACTGGGCTTGGTAGGAGGCTCGCTTGTGTTATTGCATAATTTTTTCAGTTGAGCAGCTTAAGTCAAGACAATATGATGATCCCTTGTTGCTCAAGTTTAGTGAGCTGTTCCAGAGCGAAGAAAAGTCTGAGTTAGTGATTAGCAATGATGGTGTATATATTACGACCAATGGCCAGACTTGTGGTTCTAATGTAGTCATGTAGATGACTTGAGAAGATTGGTATTACAAATGTCACTCCCCAAATCTTAGTGAGATGGACTGTGCCTTAGCTTTCATGACCGAGCGAATCGACGTTACAATGATTTATGAATATGATTTATGCATGAGCGAAAACAATCCTGCTATGAAACCTCTTTTTACTTTTCATTTTGGGAAAGGAAGAGCACTAAGTAACCAAAAGAGTACAAGATAAAGGATTCTCTCCTAAACAGAAGTCTCCGAAAAAGGTTAATCAATCTAAAATTAATTAAACCAAAAAAGAACAGAAGAGCTTTGTGTTTGCATTTGAGAGAGATATATAGGTCAAGCTAATGAGAGACAATATGATAGATATAAATTTTTGACGAGGATAAATTTGTCTTGAAAAAAGTTAGTTTTCTGCTTCTGCTTTTACTTCTTGAAAGAAACAAAATTTCTAGCTTCTCGCCAACAGCAGTACAAGAACGACTTTTACTGAAAAACACTTATTGCTTTTGATCAAACACATCAAATATAAATAGAAGTTGTTTGAGCTTCCGAGAAGTTTTGGCCAAACATACTAGTAGTATTTTTTTTTTTAAAATTTAAACTTTTGAGGTGGCGTGGACCTTTCATTTCTTCAGAATGGAATGTACAAAGGGTAATAGTAGCCTCTAGAGCGGAGCATTTACAAGATCCATATGCTTACTTGTGATACTCTACAGTGAGAAATGATCTCTCTAAGCAAAAACTAGGTTCCAAAAAATTTACAATTGTACAAAGATGTTCTTCCTTTGTTTATGTCTAATTTATGCCATGTTTGCCTTGTCAAGAACATAGTAGTAGTATTTAGTTACATACTAATGAATTGTTCATTTTAGTTCAGTTTTTCGTCAATCTCATTTTCCAATTAGTATATGTCCATTCATGCAGAAATATGATACTACTAAACCGTACTTAATATCCTGACAAAAGATACCCAAAACGTATTATTCAAACGTAGTTGTTGATCTACTGATTGCGTATTTCTTCTGCATAATAATTTGTTTAAAAGATTTTCAATGAGTGCGGTATGCCAAGGGGCCAATTGATTAGTTAATACTCCCTCCGTCCCAAAAAGATTGACACTTTTCGCTTTTCGAGAGTCAAACGAGTTGTTCTTTGACCGTAATTTTTTCATATATTTTTTAAATATTTTAAATTATTAATTTTGATGACTTGTAGTATTTTTTACATGGTTACTAAATATGTAAATTTTATTTCAAAAAAATTAAAATTTTTATATTCAAACACATTGTCAAAATTAAAAAAATTGCGCTAGAAAAGTAAAAAGTGCCAATTTTTCTAGACAAACGTACCTTATAAGTAATTAATGATTGAGCTAATAGAAAAGACCAGTGACACACTGTATTCTTTAAATTAAGATCTTTAGCATCAATATATGTTAACCAATAGCTACCGCGCATGTTGTTAACGTTGACATATATGTTAACCAATAGCTACCGACGGGTGTTTTTTTCGATAATCAAACGTTGAGTTGTTCTTCTTAGTTCTATATTTTTCTTGCTAATTCTTTTATTTTGTTTGAGACACGTTGACCTTTTCTTTTTCAAACTTGGAGTTAATTGTTAGTTACTTATACTATTATATAAACTAGTATTAGTATTCGCGCGATGCGCGAATATTAAAAAAAGCAATTGTAAAAATTATAATATTATTTGCTTGAGCAAATTGAATATAATTGCTCAATTGTCATCTTACATCTTTACAGAATCCAGTAAAAAGATGTTCATGAAATAAAATAAAATAAAAACTCATCATATGATTATTGAATAGCTTTTGGACGAAATAAAGATATCATCTTCAATTCCTTTGTGAAATAAATGTTCCTAAAAGTAACATGAGTGAAAATAAATAAAAATAATTTCTCAGAAGTGAGAAAATATCATACAATATCCTATAGTCATACAACTTTTAGTGGTGAGAATTTAGTACACAAAAGACTATAACTTTAACTTTCTATTTTCACTCATTTAACTTCTATTATTTGTTGAAAGGAAAAAGATAAAGTTAGTGAATTCACCTTCCCTTATCACTTGTATAACAATTTTTGCAAAAAGGGCGGAGTTTATTTATTGGCTACATTAATCAACCCGAAACATGATTTATGTGTTTTAAAATAAATAATGGCGTAAAATAGTATCACACTCCTTATTGTTAAATGTATTTTATACGCTTATTAAATTATAATATTGTTCAAATAAGAATATATAAGCTACAAAAAAATTCATTGAGAATATGAGTGAAGTAAATCTGATTTCAATTCAAATGAATATTTTTAAAATGTCTTCACATATATTTTTGAAAATCCATAGCCCTCGATAAAGAATAAATCAATTTAAATCATAACCCTTAAAATTTACAAAGACACATGTCACTATCTAAACCTGTGTTGATAACTTAGATTATCAATTACTAATGAGCTTTGATCAATCTTGGTTATCCAGTTATGGGATAAATTCATCTAAGTTGAATATTTTATTTTTGAAATATCTGATTCTTATTTATTACTTCTTGTTTAGATAATAAGTCAGCCTATATAGCCTTGATCTTTAGATGGATATACTTGGACAATAATTGATTGGAAATTCAAATAAAAAATGAAGATGTTCTAATTCATTAATATGCACCATCAATTAGTAAATAAAATTAATTAATATTTATTGTGATATGTACAGAAAAATGCATTTTTGGCATTTCTTTTTTACTCTTAAAATGGGAATAATTAAAAATTATTTTCAAGAAGTTTATATTTTCTTAATTTTATAGATGTGTTCTACTGTTCATGCTTCTGTCCAAGTTTGACTCTTTTTTTTTTTTTTTTATAAACTCATTTGGTAGTTAAATTCCGATTCACAATTAAAATACTTTGTATACAATATTTAATATAAAAGAATAAAATTCAAATGAAAATAACAATAAAGAAAAGTATGGCACCAATTTCGGCCACTTTTCAGCAGTAGAATCATGTTTCATTTCTGCAATAATTTTTTTTTCTACTTTTTCTTTCCTTTCTTTTATGTTCTTGTTTAGTTTCATCATTCTGCCCTTCAATTTCTCCATCTTTATACGTTATTTCATAAAACTTATTGTTACATCCCGTATTTTCATGTGTTGGAAAGGGTGCGAGTTAAATGATATTAGTAACGAAAATGAGGTTATCCTCCTGAGTTTGTGGGTGGTTGTAGTAATGGTACAGATGTGTTATAAATATTTGAAGTTATAAGTAGTTATTCTATGTTTAACAGGTGTGACTTTATTTCTTGTAACAATAGACATTATATTTTTCTTTTCCTCATAAGACAAAAATATAAAGATATCTCTTTCCCCTTTTGATAAGTTTTAGTACAAAAATTTATGCTCTTGATATAAAGTTGAAAAATCAGAATTTGGTAAAAATTACACAGGAGTCAATAAGTAGTCATGGGTATTATTTTATCACTGAGTCAAAATTATTAATTTACTTATCTCTTCAACGTTGGATATATATGCACTGGAGTATTTCTGCAAAAAGTAATTTGGTTAGTACTTTAGGACTTGTGCCAAACTTTTTAATAAAATTCATTCATCCTAATGATTATGTTCCACCACCTCATACAAAGTTATCCGACTATATGTCAACATCTTCTTTAAATTAAACAATGTCTCTTCTATCAATTGCTTTTCATCATGAATGTCATATGGTACGTGACTAACTTTTCCTATAAGCCTACTGGATAAATTCCTTCAAATAGTAAGAAGTAGATTTTGAGTGGAATACGATCCAAGTTATAATACTCCATATTTTTGGACTAAAAAAATTTAATCGTTCAATATGAGCAAAATTTACACGAGCACGGAAGATTTGATCATATTCAAGTATGCAAATTAAGAACTCGGTGTATAAGAGGATGAAGTCCCGAAATGATTTAAGACGGTAAAAAGTGACATCGATGATTGGAAATAATATTTTATGTGTGGCAAAAGAGGCCATGAACTAGTGACATATCATAGGAGCATAAAATATGTATATAAGGTGTGCTAAAAAATGATTACTATTTAAGTGAACTGAGAGCAAGAGACTAGTTATGTGGATAAATTAAAAGTGGCAGAAGGTAGCGTGAAACAAAAATGATTAGTCAAAATATTTGGATGATGCTAAGAGGACAACATTTATATGCGGGTCCCACAAAGGGATAATCATCATTATAGGTAATATTGGACAAGGACATATGTTTGGTCCAAGGGCAGTACGTGTTTCATTCTTATGCAATTAAAGGAAGTGAATGCTTTTTTGCATTTACAATTGCTGCACATTACTTTCTACTTGGAGAATTCTCATTTTTACATTACTTCCATTTTTGCTTCTTAAGAAACGTACCAGCACCCCTAAATTAAACCATTCTCTCTTAGCTAATCATTTTGTTTCTTAAGAAAATTAGCATTAACCATGGCTGCCAAGCTCACGGCCATGGCAGTCCACAATAAGGCTCAAGATTTTGATAGCAAAAAAAATAAATAAAAAAAAAATAATCTCCGAGGTGTTCTAAGTGTTTGAGGGAGTAGCAAGATCAGAAGTTAAAGTTGAAGAAGATGAAATGGGCAAATTGTGCAAGTTATTGGAAGATCTGTCCTAATTATATTTGAGACCTGCGAGCTCGAGAAGTAGACGTTGGACATTAGATAGAGTTCAAGGTATGTGAGGCTAGTCCTTTCTTTCTATGGCATGAATCTTATAGCTTGACTCTCTTTTTATCCACGAGTTTCCTTAAGTTTCAGAAAATATGAGTCTATGTCCATAATTAGCCACACAACGTAATGAGTAAAGTATAGAAATCTCAATACTCATGTTGTGATGATCCTATGATGTTAATGATGTTATTTATTGCTTACACTCACCTTATATGCTAATTCCTTCAAGGTGAGGCAGGATGTCAATGAATGCTCCATAATGACGTCGGAAGCCACCGACCTTACGTCACTCCGATATAGTTATGGCTTTTGATTGGGCTCTTATGCATGCTTTATATATATACGTATGTATTTTCTCACACCGCGCCGCGCTATAGTCGGCCGGGCAGGCACGTAGATGTGCACACCACTATAGTGGGCAGCTTATACCCCGGACGCGGGAGGCCTGAACACAGGCTATGATTATCACACCGCTCCTACATGGACGGGCAGTTTATACATTATCACACCGTACCTATATGGACGGGCAGCTTATATATGTATACGTACATGACATGATAATGATTACGAGTAAGTCAGCATACATTATTTCAGTTTTATTTGATAGCCAGTATAGATTTCTCTATCTTGATGCCTCCTTATCTCATTGATGCCTTCATATTTCATTGATATATTGTTACTGTTTATGCCTCTCATACTCAGTACAATATTCGTACTGACGTCCATTTTCTTCGGACGCTGTGTTCATGCCCACAGGTAGACAGGGAGGTGAGCTTGATCCAGATTCTTAGTAGCTGTCAGCTGATTGAGAGCACTCCATTGTTCGGAGGTGCTTATGTTTATTCTTTTGGTTCCTTTATGTATTTTGCGCATGACGGAGCCTTGTTCCGTCTATATCTATAATATGTCAGTAGAGGCTCGTAGATGCGCAGCGTGGGTTAGATGGTCTCACAAGATTACTATGTTATATTTGTATATGTTATTTTGATGGCCTAAGGGGCACATGTATATAAAATCATTTGTGTTATCAAATGAAAAATGGTTGTCTTACGATTATGAGATTATGAATGATAAAAAAATGTAAAATGGTTATGACGAGTGAGGAAACGAGCGGTGCTCGGTGGTTAGCCCCGGGTACCCGTCGCGGCCCTAGTAGGGTCGTGACACTTATTTAAAACCAGAATAGGTTTTTACCACATTCTCAATTCAATTCATGTTTTTCCTCTTTATTTTCATCAAAATTCACCTACTTTTGGTGGAAACCTCATACCTTTCTTGATTCGTAAAGCTTCTGAAATTTTTCCTCCTCATACTTTTTGAAATACATAACAATCAAAGTTCCCCATCATTGTTTATTGCTAAAAAAAAAAGAAATCTTTTGCTTTTTCTCTTGCAAAAGTGTCCCAAATTCCTCAGCAAAATAAACACTATTCATTTCCGCTCTGTTCATAATTGGTTGTCTCAATTTCTACAAAATAAACACATATAAACACACAGTAAAATAATGCTAAACACAAATATGGACATGCTCTTTCTGAGTTTGTTATGTAATAAGCGAATGAATTGCCACTTAATAACGCTGAAAGACGTGTTGTTTCAGTAGAAGGTGATGGCTGGTATCCATCTGATATGGACCATATCCCACATCAGGACTTGAAATGTTGTCCCTTTTGAGTCTCTTTCGAAGTAAATTCTCTGGTCAAATCTGCATAACAATCAATAAAAATGCCACAGTTTTTTCAAGATTTGTAATCAAAATTTGTCAAGAAAATTGATGGCTTCTTACAAATCATCAATTTTTTGAACTAATCGGGAACTAAAAATCACAGAATATACGGCTAAAAGAAAAAATTAAAATGTTTATACTCTTTTGGGACAAAAGCAAAAGAAAAACAGCATGTGTACTCATTGTTACCTGTAACTTGATATAACTCTATGAAGCTGCAGCAAAGTTTTATTTACAAAGCAATCTTCAAGATGATGGCTGGTAACCATATCCTACCTTACGCATTGGAATGATACACGTCCCAGCAAGTTTATTTTCATCACCAAAATGATCAACACAATCAGATTCTAGGGCTTGAGATGAAAGATTATGCTTCATTTGTTTTATATAAATTCAAATCCTAGTAACTGCTGATTATAACTGGTTAAAGTAATTGGTTTATAATAATAACTGATTCTCTATTAACCGGTGCGCTAATAATTGGTTTATATTAATAACTGCTGCTCTCCAAATTTAAAAAAAAAATATCAATGTCAAATATATACTGTAAGTATTGATAAAAAAAGTGCACTGCTATTTTAGTTGCTAAAAAGGAGGAGCCATAAACGTGCTAAAAAGAAGGAGCCTTAAAAAAATGATTTTTGATGCCTACATTTTCGTGGAAATAAAATCTATATATATAAAAAAGGAGAGGTACAAGCAATGTGGTTAAGCCAAATGACAAGCTAATAACAAGCCACTTGGCAATTTTAAGACAAAGTTAATGAGAATTGTAATAAGACTTTTGAATTTGAATAAAAGATTAAAAAAATTGAATTTGAATGAAAGATTAAAAAAAATTAAATTTGAAATTAAAGATAAGACTCAATCTTCAAAAGTAGAGTAGATTTCAAACTCTAAACAACATCATAGTCGGATGTTTATCCCCTTTTTCTTTTTTCCGTCATCTATAGTAATACTTACATGACAGATACATATGAATCTCCCAAACAATATGGCAACCAATTCTCATAATTGTAATGATATCAATTTACTCAACACATTGTATTGATTTTTCTGAAACCAAATCGCATCCATAATATAAAAATAATATTATAAAAGTTCCATTACTTAAAATATAATTTTTTTATTCATAATTCAAAACCTTAGTGTAGAGATATAGGTAAATTCAAACCGAAACCGAATTTGATTTTATCTGTAAATCTCTTAGATAATTTTTTTTATCAAATTCAAAATATATTTGACTCAATATATGAGTTTTTAAATAGAAAGATAGAATTTTCTTATTTGAATTTAAAGCTAAAAGAAATTTTAATTTTAATTAAAAGATAAGATTCAAAATTTGAGTGTGGTTATTATATATTCCAAGACAATGACTTTCTCTAGCATCATTATCTCAAAGTGCAGTTAGTATTTTGATCCTCTTTTCTCCTGATCGTGCTTTATAACTTTTTTGATTTTGGCTTAGCTTCTATTTGTTTATGGGAATTGCATGAGGAATTCTAATGCATGGAATTGGACGTGAATCTAGAGCCATCTCCTCTTTAAAGGTATTCTATGTTTTTTGCTTTCGACATCGCCAGAAATCTTTATTCTTGAAAAACCATAAAGGTTTTATCTCAGAAACTTTACCATTTCTGCATATGTTTACTTTTGTTAATTTACAGACTGTTTACAACGTTGCTTTCTACAACTCGGTCAGTTAATTTATAGATCTTTTATCATTTCTGTATATGTTTCCATTTGTTAATCTTAACACTTCTATAAGTCTTATCTACTTCTTAAGGTATATTTATTTTTGAATTGCATAATTTGTGCTGCAAATTTGGCGTAAACTCAACTTTTATCTTTAAGAGGTGATAGTGCATGATGCTCAAAATTGTGCTCTTGATGAAGATTATGTGAATTGAAAAGTCTTTATAATGAGAAAGACTAAGAGGTATGATACATTTTTTTTTTTTTTTTTTGAATTTTCAATCAAATGTTTTGATATTCATTAAAAAAAAATGGTGATAGATAATTTGCTAATAGGCAAAGAAGCTGAAGAGACCCAAGTCCTTACACGCAAGGCAAGGCAAGGCAAGGCAAAATTCATGGCAATTTTGATCTTAAAAGAAATTGTTAGTCTCTATGTTTATGCATTTTAATTTGTCGATTCTTTTTTGTCATTATTGTAGGTTTTAAAGAGGTCATTGGCACTGATGAGGCTAGAAACGAAAAAGGTATTGTACCCCTACATGATGAAAGTGTGTTGTATAATTCTTTTAAACTTAGGTGTATAGATATTTATTCAAATCGTTTTTGACAGAATGAAAAGGTATCACAAAATTATTTTATATTTGTGAAAGTATAAATAACGAGACCTTTATACGTTCATTGCAGTAAGTTCTTGGCATCTATATATGGCTAAGATCATATAGTTTTGAGTGATTGAGATTTGGTTTTTATTGTCATCATAGATATCTTTAGAAAATTTATATGTTATTAACCACTAAATTAAAACTTATAAGCTTAAAGGACCGTCTCCAACATTGTCTAATCTAAAATGTCCTAGCAGGTGTGATAGTTTAGTGTTATTATCTACAGTGAAAATGGTGCAGACTAGCCATTTTTCAGGCCTGTAATTGAAAAGAGCAGCAATTTGTATATAATTGAAAAATAACCATTTTCAAAATTAAGTTGAAAGATGATAAAAAATCACATGACAATGTAATTATACCAATTATATGGATTAATACATTATTGACAAAGAAGGAATAAACAAATATAATTCAGGCTAAAATTTCAGTATAAAAGTACCGAAGGATAAGACTAAATATTTAAATTTAATATTAGATTTTTTTGACACACAATTAAAAGAGAGGCGCTTGCAATATGATTAAGTCAAGTGGCCAGCTAATAACATAACCACTTGGCAATTTTATGATAATGTTTATTATAAGTCATTGAGTTGTAATAGCGCATAATTAAAATTTAAATGAAAGAAATAGCACTTTAGAAAATTTAAACGGAAGAACGGTAAGGATATGGATTTTAAATTAGAGTTGATGAAGTGATAAAATAGTTTGAATTTGAAATATAGGATCGTACATCTTCTATTAATATTTTGAATTAATTGGTCAGATAGAACCTGAACCTAATCTTGCATCAGATTAAAAAGAAAAGGAAATAAGAAGGTAAAGAGCATTTGAATTATTGATGTAGTCTTCTTCCAATATTTATTTGATTTTATCACTTCTTTTAATATCTTCTTTTTCCATTTCTTCTCTTCGTCTAAGTTTAGTAGAACTGAAATTTTGAATTCTTAGAGATTTGATTTGTTTCAGTAGATTCGCATGATGCTACTCAAAAGTAATAGATTCTTTTCTGGAAGGTATACAAACTTGAAGAGTATCTGGTGAATAAAAATAGATCTGATTTCTTGAATTTTTTTTTATGAAAATGGATCTAATTTCTTGAAAATATTTTTATGATACACAACAAAGTTCAGTAAAGAAGCTTGCATGGACATCCTAATGGTAAGAAAATACGATTTGAAATATCTTCATTTTACACTGATGATATGAAGTACTATATGTTGCAGTATTTTAATGATAGGAAGTAGTTTGGGAAACGTCTACTTTATGTGATAATGTAAATATACGGTTTGCACATTATGAAGTTCGTAATATCAAGAGCTTTTGCAGGGTATGATGGTTCAAAGTTGAATAATATATTTATAAGTAATTTGCACAAGTTATACTCAAGAGCTTATGCTCCCTCAAAGTATCAAAGGTGACAAATCGATAACTTAAGAAATGATATACAGGTTGGTGACTACTTTACTTTGAGTACTATTAGCTAGATTAGTGTAACAGTACAAGTTTTGTTAGTTGTTTTAAATCTCAATTTTTTTTTTAATCATAGATGAGTTATCTATAAGTTATTCAGTATGGTTATTATCAACTTAATTTAAAATTTTGGCTAATTTTAATTTGTTCTTTTAGTACGTATGAGGCTCCTAAAATATACTCATCACTTTATTGCTTACCTTTACACATATGTGTTTGGTATGTGCTTACGTTTAGATTGACCAGTGATCCGTGCAACTGATAAATCAATAAGAACTATTCCTACTAAAGAAGCCTCCGAGATATATTGCATCAAATGATGTGATGCAAAAAAGTTACATTTGATTAAAAAGATAAAAGTATTTGAATTGAGTGAAAAAGTAATTTAGTTTGAAATTGAAAGATAAACAATTGGTGAATGGTAAGTTTAACCAATAAATTTTTTTGCAATCAATATAATAAATTTTTAAATATAGAAATGTATACATGGAAAAATATAGCTCGACACGTGGCAATATGGTATTGGAACACGTGGTAGTAGAAGGTGGAACATTGCAAGTTGTCTTATTTAATTCGAGTAACAAGCTCCGGAGACATCCGGAGCAAATCCACAAAGGCAAATTGCATCGGGTCATTAATAAGAGAATAACGTTATATGACCTGTCTAGATACGAAAGCGTTACAATCTAGAATTAAAGCTGCATTTATTATTCATTATTGTTTGTTAGGATTTAATCACAGTTTAAGAGCTGATGTATTTGCATTATAAAAAGAGCCTAACAACCCTTGAAAAGGCATCGAATAACAATCATTTATAATCATTTCTTTGAATTC
This sequence comes from Lycium barbarum, assembly GCF_019175385.1. Classification (NCBI taxonomy): domain Eukaryota; kingdom Viridiplantae; phylum Streptophyta; class Magnoliopsida; order Solanales; family Solanaceae; genus Lycium; species Lycium barbarum. The sequence continues at coordinate 112,732,282 of NC_083344.1, read as the reverse complement.
GGTCTTTACAATTAGCTATTTTACTTATTCTTTTGCACCGGAATAGTTATCATTTTCTAAGAGCAGGAGCGAACATTTATTCCACCGGAGGAAACCCACGAAAGGATTTGCACCAAGGATCAATAGCTCAGGCTTAATTATTCTATTATTGCTTTTTTGACATCTTATATATTTTTTACTCGACCAATTTAATTATCATTGGCTTTATTTCATTCATTTATAACAAAACAAATTGCGTATCATTTAAATCACAAACAAATTTAACTGTTCTCTTTTTAGGGTAAACAAGAAACTTTTTCCATCAGGAGTAAAACAACTTAAGGACTAATCTATTTATATTCTAGACTACTTCAAATTGCAATTTCGAATAAAATATGACATTATTTTAATTATAGGTAAAATGTGAAATAAACAAATTAATTAAAGTATCATGTAGGAAAAAATGTACAGAGAGGGGGGATAGATAATGTAAGGATATTTATCATTTGAATTAAATTAAAAAAAAACTAAACAGATAATGTACAAAATATTTATTGATAAATTTGGACAATTCAAGAATTTCCTTATTGCTTACCATCAAAATATATATGATCATAATACTAACTATTTGAATATATGTAAGAAAGAAAGAAAAAGTTATGTGAGAAAGAACGAAAAAGTTACTCAACGATTGCTTAATTCGTTTCTTTTGGTTTATTGATATTTGTTATTGGATACACTATAATGAGAAACAAGATAACGATTCAAATTTCGTTAGAGCAAATATAATTTAATAGTTGAATAAGTTATATAGCAATTTGCAATTAATATTATTCTTTCATATCGGTCGCGCATCCGCGCGGTACGAAAACTAGTTTGCTATAAAGAAAGAGGCATAAACGTGTTTTATTGAATTTTAAAAATTGTAAAAGTTGGGATAACCATACAGAAGGCAAAATGGTGCAACTATTTCGGAGCACTCGCAACCAAACAACCGATTTTCAATTCAAATTCATTGTTATCCAAAATACTATTATTATTAATATTAATATTTATTTTGTATTTTGTACTTTTAAATTCTCTTTTTTTTTGTGATGATGACACTTGTCATCCCAACATTCTTTTGCCTCTCCTATTATATATAGATAGATGTTCAAGAGTCCTTAATTACTTTTACTTTAAATTATTAGGAAAGTATGCATTTATTTAATTAGTTATGTCTTCACACCATCAGGGGTTGACCCAACGTGTTGGGTGGGGCGACACGTGCCCCCCAACTTCGAAAAAAACCATATATATATATATATATATATATATATATATATATATATATATATATATATACATACACCTTGAAAAACTATGATATATTTTAAAAGGATCCCTCAAACATAATTGCAAAAGTAGTTCAGTTGGTAGGAGTGCCCTTGAGTGCTCACTAGTCACCACTCGAGATCAAATCTCGGCTCCAACACAATTTGTTTTTGCCTATATACTTGTATTTTCGCCACTGCTACGCTATTAGTGACCGGTCCGACACGGTATTATCCCTCAGTCGTCATTAATTTTTTTTTGCCGTGTATGTTAAGATAATGGTGCCCCCGCCGTCTTAAAATCCTGGGTCCGCCTCTGCACACCATCCCTCGTATTCGGCCCTAATTCTTTTTTCACGGGGTGGTGGTGAGACTTGAACTCAAGAACTATGCTTGCTCCGATATATACCATGCATGATGAAAGTATATGACCATCTCATTTGATAGTTAGATAGGGTACACTTAAAAAATTATTTCATCATGGCTTCAATAACTTCCTCATATAATATCAGCCTAAATAACGATTCTCGCAAATATTTTGGCAATATCCTCGTTGAAAATGGTTCTTATTCTTCAATTTCTCGTTATCTTAGTTACTAGCTCTCTTTAATTCATTTTTCCGATGACGTACAATATCAACAAAAGATAAGATATGTTTTTCAGTTCGAGCTTTAGAATTTGAGAACTTCTTAATAGGAAGCGAATTTAGATAGTTAGAGCAAATAAGTTATACTAACTCATAAAGCAGAAAAAGTGAAAAAGCACATAAAAGTCAGATGTCAAGAGGGAATATAGGATACGTATTTTTTTTTTCTTCTAAATAATTGAGAATATATTTTCTGGAGATAGAAAAAAATATTTTCCCCCAAAATCTAGTAGATAAAATCATATCAAGAAATTGGCTACGCCGCCCATGGAAAGAGAAAAATTCAATAAAATGCTTTATAATTGTCAATTCAAAATTGATATGGTTTTAATTTAGACGTTTCCTAAGTAGTGGGTTTGATTTTAATTTATCATAAACTAGAGACTCAGCCCATTCAAATTTGCATTAATAATAATTGACAAATTACCAAGTCTGAACATTTCGTGCATGAATTGGTACCACGGACCAAAATTTTTAAAAAATGGTCCTCTTAGAAATTGTCAAAGTGTGGCTCATTCTTGTGAGAGTTGCTAAACCTAGAACCATTGTCGTGTTACTGCAGTCAACATTTTTCTTACCTATAAATATAGCCTCATTTTACTCTTATCATCACAAAATCAGAAACATAGCAAAGCAGTGTATAACTTCATAGACTCTAGTAATTGTTTAAAAATATGGCTTCTCGTAGCTTCCACTTTCTTCAAGTGTTAGTCATGCTTTCTCTAGCAGGCATGGCATTTTCGGACTTGTCAGATGATTTTTACGATGATATTTGTCCCAAAGCTTTACCAACCATTAAACGGGTTGTTGAGGATGCAGTACGAAAAGAGAGGCGAATGGGTGGTTCTTTGCTACGTCTGCATTTTCATGATTGTTTCGTTAATGTGAGATTATTTTTCTCGTACTTAATGTTTTTCATTGCATCCTAATTTCTATTTGTGAAAGCATTTGAGTATTTAACCTAGAAACTTTGATGTCAGGAATGAAATAACATTACAACCTTTATAGGTTTAATAGAAAGTGGAGTAATTGCCAGTAGTTGCTTGAGATGCCATTACTAATATATTTCTTGTAAATGCAGGGTTGTGATGCTTCGATTCTCCTTGATCAAACGCCTACTATTGATAGTGAAAAGACTTCTCGTGCTAATAACAATTCTGCTAGAGGATTTGAAGTGATTGATAAAATCAAATCGGAGGTTGATAAAGTTTGTGGACGTCCAGTAGTATCTTGTGCAGATATCTTGACAGTTGCAGCACGTGACTCCGTAGTTGCCGTACGTATTACTACTTCTGTCTTAACATAAGCTAAATCTTTTTTTTTCTCTTGTCAATCTTTTCCCACCATATTTGATGTTTAGTTTACGGTCCATCGCTGTTCAAATTAATCAATAAAATCCATCAACTACATATTATTTAAAATTGATCAAGCTACAAGAAGAAAATTAAACTAGAATTCCTAAATTCAGATAGAAAAAACTAGATATTTTAAGTTCAACATGAAATAAAGAATTAGTATCAACATAAAGTTTGTTGATTTCGTCCACCTATTATATATGCTTTTGCTGCTAATGTTAGGAAACTTAAGTATAATCAAACTGAAGCTTTTTTATATGAACAGTTACATGGACCAAGCTGGGAAGTGAAACTAGGAAGAAGAGACTCCACTACAGCAAGTAGAACCGCGGCCAACAATAATATTCCAACTCCAGTGATGGACTTACCTGCACTTATCAACAACTTCAAGAAGCAAGGTTTGGATGAGGAAGACCTCGTCGCTCTCTCTGGTGGCCACACACTAGGGTTTGCTCAGTGTTTCACCTTCAGGAATCGCATCTACAACGAGACTAACATTGACTCCACCTTTGCAAGACAACGACAAGCTAATTGTCCACGTAGTGGAGGTAATTCCAACCTTGCTCCACTTGATCCAACTGCAGCTCTTTTCGACTCCAAATATTTTAGTAACTTAGTATCCAAGAAAGGGCTTCTACATTCCGATCAAGCACTGTTTAGTGGAGGAAAGACCGATGATCTCGGTTAAGACCTACAGTACAAACTTGATGACTTTCTCGAAAGATTTTGCCGAGTCTATGATTAAGATGGGTAATATCAAACCATTAACTGGGAAACAAGGCCAGATTCGTGTCAACTGCAGGAAGGTGAACTAAGCAGTGCTGGTGATGCTGATGCTGATGAAATCAAGTGTTTCAGGAATGTGCTTATTTTCAATTGTAATTGTGATGTTTGCTCAATTGGATTCCTATAATAGGTCAATTTTTATTGGCGACCCTTGAAAGTTGTGTGGTAATTTCAAATTTGTTTTTCCAAGAATTTGAATCTTCTTGTTTCATTTGGGGACTTTTTTTTTAATTTTTCCGGTGTATGGTGGTGTTACCTTTGCATATCGCCAAAATTTATAGTTAGAGGTGGATTAGATGTCCTTACCTCAATTACAACACATGGAGGGATTATAATCCGAAATAAGAATGACTATACAACTTAACTATACAAATGTATATAAAACAAGGTGAAAGTGTCCAGTGACATTAAGACCAAAAAATCTTCTTCAGCACCCAAATCGGAACTTTATCTTCTAATGCAAAAAGTACTATTCTTCCTCTGTTTATATATGCACGACTTAAAGGGACCATTTGACTCTGGTCCAACGATAAGGTTTAGCAGTTGTAGAGGGTAAATAAGAAATTCAGAGGATCATCATTCGCCATTGGTAATACCTCATTTAGCGAGTGCATCCGCGCCTTGATAAGCTTCGCGATAGCAATATTGTTAAACTCACAATGAATGTTCCTGGCCATATCTTGAATTAGATTTATAAGATCTTTCATCTGTAAAGGAATGTTGAAATTACCTTTGATTATTTCCACCACAACCTGGGAGTCACATTCTAGGATAATGTTGTTATAGCTAGCCATTCTGATTAGCACAGTCCATCCCATTTATGCTACTTTTGCTTCAGTCATATTACTAGAATTTAGCCCAAAAGAAGCAGCAATCATTTTGCCCCTGTGGTCTCTGCAAATTCCTCCAATTACAGCTTCATGGAAGAATTTCATTCGGGGATTACTATCTTCAAGGCTGTTTGACAAATACTCCACCCGTTTCATTTTACTTGACCTCTATACTAATATATATATGTTTTACTTGTCCATTTTAGCAAATCAAGAGAGTTTTATTACTTTTTTCTCATACTGCCCTTAGTATTAACTAACCACATAAAGTTCTAGTAGTCAAATTTAGAGTTCCAAAGCATTATTGATAAGGTTAGTTTAGTAAAATACACTTCGAATAAAAGCTCTCTTAAGGAGTGTGCCAAATCAATATGAATCAAGTAAAATGAAATGGAGAAAGTAGATTATAAAGCAAATTAATTGCGCCGCGCACACGCTAGTAGTTCCAATGGGACCATGCTGTGCTCAACAACTTCATGATAACAAGCACTAAATTTGGGATTGTAATTACTATATTCGTCATGAACAAGCTAATGCGAGCAGTAATGCCAACAGCGTTAATTGTAATGATGCATAATATATAAATAAATAAATTCAGTGTTTAATAAAAAAAAAAGTAGTAAGTAAATTGCTGTTGAATGTAGATAGGTTTATCTTACGTACTTAATCCAATTGTATTTGTGTATTCCTATTTCCTACTTATTGAAGAACCTGGTTCTTCAACTTCAGAATTAAGTGACACACAATTACACAATATAATGTAAAATAAAGAACACATTTGATTTTACGTGGAAAATCTCCTTACTCAATAGAGTAAAACCACGAACTACGACCTGTAAAGCTTCAATTCATTAAACAATAAAAGACAGTTTTAGGTTACAACTCAATAACTAAAGGGACTAAATCACGGATGAATTGGCTAAATGGAGTATTGATATGATCCCAATTGACACAAATCCCTCAAGACTTTTCACACGTAGCCAAGCAAAGGAACTCCAACTACTCCAAGCCATGTTCATGAGGAGAGGAGCGCTGGAAGAGCTTGAAGAGAGGATTTCAAGAGTCTACAACATTTGGGAGATAGCTTAGGAGGATCTTGAAGAGGCTACCTCAAAAAGTGGCTAGAAATGCAATTCACGGCTAAAAGATGCAAACCTTGGTCTAGAATTCAATTCAAGGCTAAGGATGCAAATTAAGGTCATAATTGCAAGCATTGGACAATTGGAGCATTGAAGACCCATGTTGGGGTTATTTTCGCAAAGAGCCACTTTAGGGCCTTTGTTGTAATGTCAAGACTATAAATAGGACACTTCGTCTTCATTCGCTCTTTAGCTTGAATATTGATGAAAAACTCATTTTGGGAGATTGTTTAGTTATCTTAATATAAATTGTTTGGTTGCTTCTAAGTGATTTCTTAGTTGCTAATTGAATTGCATTTCCATTGAGTTCATAGTGCATTGCTCATTTGTGGATTTCATTTGGGTAATTCATTGAATTCAAATAGGTTAGGTTCCTTGGTTGAATCCAATTAGGAGGGTTTAGGTTTAGAACACCTATGTTTACCTATAGAATTCATTACTAAGTGGGTCTAACTTCTATCTTCTAATTTCCCATCCCCAATTCTTCGTCTATCCTTTTATTTCCTTTTTGTTGTTTTTGAATTTCTCAGAGTTTCAATTAGGTTTCTATCATTTGGTATCAAAGCAAGGTAGAGGAAGTGCTTCATCAATTCTTCAATCCTTGATCTAGAAAAGTAAAAAAAAAAAAAATCGAAAATCATGGTTATGTTGTTTTGTTGTTGGATTTGAGGTTAGAATTGAGTTTGTTACTATCAACAACCTCTAAATCCGAAATTGCAACCGATTCGGTTAAGTTTGGAGTGAATCACCGTTGTTGAACTTTGAAGCTATGAAGAACTCAAAGAAATTGAAAAGTAGGTCTTGTGATTCGGTTGAAATTGAAGGCTAAAACCTAGTGGACTTTGTTCTCCATATGAAAGGGAACTTAGATCCGAAATTTGAGCGAATTTCGAGTTGAATTGAAGATAGTTGAATTTTTGAATTGTTCTTGTGTTCTTGAGGTTGTTCATATCTTCAAAGGAAGAAGGTGACCTAAGAAGAGTGTTGATCTTCAAATTTTTGGTCAAGAGGTCAAAAGGTGTTAAATAGGTCCAAAAAGGGAAAATACTAAGTTTGGAGGGGTCCCACATCATCAAAAATCAGAATAATCAGCACAAAAATCTAGGAAAAATGTCAAAGGAGGATGTGCATTGAGCGTGCTTGGCGCAACCATCGCACGGTGGAGCTTGTGCTCTAGTTGTACGATCGCGCGAGGAGAAATTTTTTTTCGCAAAATCTTAGAAAAATCAGAGCGCATGTTGTACACATTCAGAGAGGGGTGTTTTGTGCGCTGATTCCGCGACGAACACCCAATGCGTGACCATCAGAAAATTTGTCAGAAACAGAGAGGGGTGTTTTGTGCGCTGCTTACGCGACGCACAACCAATACACGACCATCAGAAAATTTGTCTAACTGTAAAAAACGGTTTGATTCTTTCTTAACTTCGTTCTTATTAGTTGCTAATTAGTTCTTACGTCCGAATTTCATTTTTTGCCAATTTCTTTCTAGCTTTTCTCTTTTAACTTCGTTGATAACTTTTTGATTCAAGTACGTTTGTTTTTGAGTCGTCCTTCTTTCATCTAAACAAGAATCTATTCTTTTACAAAGTGTAAGCAACTGTGTGAATTTGATTGGTTACATGATTCATCAACAACTTAGAAAGAGCACGGAGTGTGGTAAGGTTGATAGATTATTACGAGTAACGTGAGGCTTTTATCACTAACGTTGTTTGCTAGTTTTGCAGGTCATAATGTCTAATCAAGGAGATCGAACTCAAGAAGGGAAGAACCATCATACTTGGTGAGTTCGATGAACATGATCATTAGTCAATTGTCGACATTAACGGCGAATGTGGGTGGATTGACAGCGAGGATAGATAATTTGGAGGCGAAGGTGGTCCAAGTTGAATCCTCAAGTAGAGTGGACACTCCTCAATCTCAAGTTGAAGGGGATTTGGGCAAAAGCGAGGAAACTACTCCAACCATTACACCCGGGCAAATACAAGCATTGTGCTTCCCACCTACCACTTCTGTCACGTCCCGAACCATGGCCTGGGCGTAACACGACACTCGGTGCCTGACTACATGTGACCGAGCGAACCACATGGCTTACTGAATCATCATGAGGCATACATGAGCGAAAATATATTGTGAAACATGATGGACTTTAAGAAAAACATATGAAGCCATAATAATTATAAAATACTTGTTTTAAAAACAAGAACGCGGATAATACCATAACTGAGCCAAAATGGCTAACCGATTCTGAAAGTCTAACATGACATAACTGACTTGTCTAGTCTATGAAACCTCTAGCATGAGTCTGAACATAAAATGTACTTGCTGGGACAAGGCCCCCAACATACCTTAGTTGCATAACTAATCATAAAACAAAAGTTGACTAAACCCCGAATGAGATGGGGTTCACCAATAACCTGATACGAATGCTGTCCTACTGAGCCGATGTGTCAGCCTGTATATCAGTACCTGCGTCGTGAAATGCAGGTCCCCGGGCAATAAAAGGGGACGTCAGCACATTGAATGTACTGGTATGTAAAGCAACTGAAAGAAATAACATGGGACATGGAATGACATGATAAGAACTGAAACTGAAAACCTGGACATGAACATGAGCATGAGCATGAGTACATATATATATATATAACATAAGTAAAACATGATGAGTAGGGAGAGCATTTCATAAACCGACAACATGATATCACCACGTGGATACGTGGAGTCTGGTACCTCGCCGGACCAGTAGAGCCCCTATACCTTGCCAGGGTATAAGGTGGTAACGTGCCTGATGGATCCATTTAGTGTAAAATTAAGGTATCTGAGCCTTCTCGGTAATTCGTGCATCTCCCAAAAACATGAACATAATATAGTTGGCTAAGAAGCCCATGACTTTCGTGAATTAACTTGTACTTGTCTTGTAATCATGATTTCACGAAATAACTTGTAAACATGGTTTCATGAAATAGCTTGTAAATATGGTTTCATGGAATAACTTGTAAACATATTCTTGATTCATGAGTAATAACAATAGTTCATAATCATATATATGTAATTGACTTGAAAACATGCTTGTTGTTACACCTCAGAAAAAAAAAAATTGAGTCCATGAAATAATTCTGCGGATGAACAGTAACACGGGAACAGTAGACGCGGATGAATAGTAACACGAGAACAGTAGACGCGGATGAACAGTACTCGGTGAACAATAAAAATCTGGAAAGTAAAAACCGAAAAATCTGATTTTTTTTCTTCATTTTTACCTCTCTCTCTCACCCTAAACTCTCTCTAAACCCTCCCAAACCCTCCTAAAATCTCTCTAAATTTTTCAAGTTGAAGTCCTCCAAATCAAACCAAGATTTCATCTTAGGAATTGGAAACTAGTTAAGAAAGGATTATAGTATTTGGTGCTTGATGTGTGGCTGATTATTGAAGCTTGGAGCTAGGATTTTAGTTGAGTATTCTGGGCAATAAGGTATGTAATATACTCTATTCTTGTTAATTAAGTTATTCATGGGAGAATTCCCTAGTTTAAAGTGAAGGGAATTATGTTATGAAGTCATAGATTAGTTGGTTGATATGATTGCCTTGAGGGTTATTTTTGATTGGAACTTTGAGAGATTTCTAGGTGCTTATATTGCTATATGAGGTTGTTGATATTGTTGTTGATGTTGTTCTTGAATTTGGAAGAATAAAGTGTATAAAGATATTGTATACAAAGCGTATACCGGGCTGTTTTATGTAATTTTCGTGGCTGTTTTGTGACAATATTTTGGAGCTGTTTTATGTAATTTTTGTGGTTATTTTGTGACTATATTTTGGAGCTGTTTGGTATAATATTTGTGGTTGTTTTGCGATGATATTTTGGGGACTGTTTTATGGTCGTTATAGACTGTTTTGAGGGCTGGAATATCGGAGGATTGGCTGTAGTTGCTGTTGTTATATTATGGATATACGGAAATAAAGAAGTGTATACAAGCATTGGCATCCGAATGTATATTGGGCTGTTTTGGGAGTAATTTAAGAATGGATTTAAGTCTAGTTTGATATGAAATTGTTGGTATTGTTGTTGTTGGTATTTTGATTGACGTTTGGCTAAGTTGGAATTTCGAGGATTGTTAAGTTTACAGGGGAAATGCTGCCCAATTTTCTCTAGAATTTACGACGCGTTCTTATAGTCGATTAACTAATGTTAATACAAATTCTCCCGTGAAGGTAACGACGTGACATTGGGGGAGAGAAAGTGAACGACAACGTAGCTAAACGACAAAGGTATGTGAGGCTAGTCCTTTCTTTCTAATGGCATGAATCCTATAGCATAAGTTCTTTTCCTCTTCATGAGTTCCTATTTTCCGGAAAGCTAGAAGCCTAAGTCCATAAATGTCTATATAAGATAAGAGATAAGAGATATGATATGATGATGCCATATTGATAATGATGCTATTTATTTCTTACACTCACCTTATGTACAAATTCCTTCAAGGTGAGGCAGAATGTCAATAATTACTCCATAATGAAATCGGGGGATCACGACCTTACGCCACCCCGACAGAGTATAGTTGATCTTGAGTCTTATGCATGTACTATGATAAGCATATTATGATAAACATATTATTACAAGTATTTTTTTATGAGCATGTCATGATCATATTACACCGCGCCTAGTTGGCCGGGCAGTCACCGCCAAGGCGGGCAGCTATACGGATACACCATGACCCTTTTGGGCATGGGCAGACACCACTAGTGGGCGGCATGAGACGGTACCCCGGACGCGGGAGGCCTGGACGCGGGCTAATGTTATTGATTATCACACCGTTCCGATATGGACGGGCAGCTTGCATATTATGCATATATGAAATTATGATGAGTATGAGTAAGACAGCATGCATTACTTCTTTTATGATTGTCATTCAGATTCAGATGTTTCATATTGATGATCACATTATATTATCACTGTCTTTCTTTATTATTTATGCCTCTCATACTCAGTACAATGTTCGTACTGACGTCCGTTTTCTTTGGACGCTGTGTTCATGCCCACAAGTAGACAGGGAGGTGAGCTTGGTCCAGACCCTTAGTAGCTGTCAGCTGATTGAGAGCACTCCATTGTCCGGAGGTGCTTATGATTCTTCTTTGTTATATATGCATATTTTGGACACGAGGGAGTCTTGTTCCGTCTATATGTTTAGTATGTCAGTAGAGGCTCGTAGATACGCAGTGTGGGTCAGATGGTCTCACAAGATGTTATTATTATTATGTATATATTATTTTGATGACCGAGAGGCAAATGTATATAAGTATTTATGTTTCTTATAAAATATGATTTTCCTACAATTCGTGTATAAAATTGGTAAAAGGGCATTAAATGAGTAAGATGAGTATTAGAACGAGTGGTGCTCGGTGGCTAGCCCCGGGTACCCGTCACGGCCCCTAGCTGGGTCGTGACACTTGTAACTTGCAAAATAAAATCATAAAGTTTCATATGAACATAATGAGAACTGTTACACCTTGGAAAATTTCTCGCCACCAAGGTCGTAGCCAGCTTAGTATAGGCCGGAGAAAGAGCAAGTTATGTGAGGATTAAGTATAAAGGTTATAGTATAAGAGTGTAATAATGGCATACATATCACATTTGGGAGACCATATAGGTTGAATTGGTTCATATGTCAATTGCCGAAAAGCTCTCGTTGTGGTAAGCCAGGTGGGGCCCACACGTAAATGTTTTTATAAGGGACATATGAAGATGTATATGAGTAGTACATGGAATGCTGAGCAAGTCCTAAGAAGGACCCATAAGCCAAATATGGGCATAAGCCATCCAAAAGGGGCGATTTAAGGAAACATTTTCGGGTGATCTGATTTGGAGGGGCCAAAACACTATTATAAAATTGGAATTTGGGAAAACCACCAAAGGATGCAAGTTGTATATTATTGAAATAGCTTTCTAACCATATGTCGTGGGCCCTCACAGCTTATCGGGATCAAAAGTTATGGGCATTATACGACAGACTGTCTGAGCAGAGAAGTTCTACGGACCATTTGACGGTCCGTAGAAATTTTTGACGAACCGTAAAACATTTTTACGGTCCGTAAAATGGACCCAGACCAGCGTAAAACGGTCACAGAAACTCATATTTTGCTGGGCAATTTTACGGTCCGTAAAAATGGGCGTAGAGTTGCCCGAAGGATTAGATTTCAAGCTTTTAAAAAGAGGACCCAAGTTCATAAATTCATTTCATTTTCCACACCACTTCTCTCTAAGAACCCTATAGAACCCTCTCAACATTTCATCCACAAGAAAAATCAAAGGGAACCAAGATTAACAACATCAAATTCATGAACCCAAGTGTGTGAAACTCAAGTAGGATTCATCTTCTTCAAGAAAATCCTAAGGAAGGTGAAAAAGGGTTTTGGTGATAAAGGGAGGATTCAACTCTAAGCTTGTTCCACCATCATCTAAGGTATGTTTCATGGTTTTATTGTGCTATTTAAGGTATTGTAAAGCTAAGATGCTTGGATTGTAGAAAAACATGGAAAATGAGTTTTGGAAGGATGAGTAGTGTCACTATTGAATGGTAGTTGAATGAAACCATGAACGTTGATATGTTGTGATCATGAGTATGCTATAAATGATGTTTAGACCATGAAATGAGTGTGATGTATGAGAAGAATGTGACGATAAGCTAAAACCACTAAATGTGGAGAAATTGGAGGAAATTGGTGGATTTTGCTAAATGTATATAAATGATGATTGTTGGTTTCTATATTATGATTATGGTTGTGAATGTTTGGGAGCTGAAACAGAATATGGGAAAATTTGTAGAAACAAAGGAAATGCTGCCCAATTTTCCCTAAAAATAGTAGTCCGTTCTTATAATTGCTTAGCTAACGACGACATGAATTCTCTTGAAGGTATACATGAGTGCATTAAAGGAGAACAAGCAAGCGATAGAATAGTTAAACGTAAAAGGTATGTGAGGCTAGTCCTTTCTTTCTATGGCATGAATCCGATGGTATGATTCTCCTTTCTTTACATGAATTCTTTATATATACCCCTGAAAGTCAAGAGTCTATGATCATGAATAGCTATATGAGGTAAGAGATATGATATGAGTACAATAATGATAAGCTTGAGTCTAAAGATTCTAGAGTTCATGCTATGACGTTCCTATAACGCTAATGATGTCGTATGTTGTATACACTCACCTCATGCATTGTTCCCTCCGAGGTGAGGCAGAATACCATTAAGTTAAGTATGTCTTCTATTGTATACACTCACCTTATGTATTGTCCCTCAAGGTGAGGTAGAACATTATTAAGTTACAGATGTCCGTTATGGCATACACTCACCTTATACACTACTTCCTTCATGGTGAGGCAGAATACTTATAGATGTCCATAATAAAGTCGGGGGATCACGACCCTACGTCACCCCTACAAAGTATAGTTGTCCTTGAGTTCTTACGCATGTATTATGATGAGTATATAATGATGAGCATATTATGATGATGATATTACACCGCTCCTATATGGGCGGGCAGACATACACACCACTATAGTGGGCAGCTTATACCCCGGACGCGGGAGGCCTGGACGCAGGCTATGATTATCACACCGCTCCTACATGGACGGACAGCTTATACATTATCACACCGTACCTATATGGACGAGTAGCTTATACACTATTGCAATATATGCTATAATGATGGATATGAAGTAAGTCAGCATGTGCTATTTCTTTTATAAGTGACAGTCATATACAGTTGCTCCTTATTGATGCTTCATTTATCTTATTGACGTATTTTCACTGTTATGCCTTACATACTCAGTACAATATTCGTACTGACGTCCGTTTTCTTTGGATGCTGTGTTCATGCCCACAGGTAGACAGGGAGACGGTGCAGACTTATAGGAGCTATCAACAAAATTTCAGGAGCACTCCATTATTCCGGAGGTGCTAATCGGGTTTATACTTTTGTGTATATATACATGTATATATATTTTGGGCATGACGGGGTCTTGTCCCGTCCTTATGTTTAGCACTCCAGTAGAGGCTCGTAGATATGCAGTGTGGGTTAGATGGTCTCACGAGATGCTATTTAGTATAAATGTTATTTTGATAGCCAAGAGGCATATATATAAGTATTTATGTTTTATATGAAATATGATTTTCCTACGATTTGAGTATAAAAGTAATAAAAGAGCATGAAATGAGTATGATGAGACATAGAACGAGTGGTGCTCGGTGGTTAGCCCCGGGTACCCGTCGCGGCCCCTAGCTGGGTCGTGACAAGAACGCATGAGGAAGAATTCATGATTCATGGATTAAGCTAGGGTTCCTAATAACCGTAATGGAAGATTAGGAATACAACAACGAATATGATACAAAATTTCTGTACATAAATACATGAATACGGGCTACCAATATGTTGGGTTTAATGCCCTAGGATTTGATCTTCATGAATATCAAGAAACGGAGCATGGGGAAGAACGTAGAGATTCCCACATGTGGATAGAAGTTCTACATACCTTGACCTCCTGCTTTTGAGCGTATCACAATGTCTTTCAATCCCTTCAACTTTAATCTATAGCAATACAGGTCATAGGGACTCTATATTAGCAACAATATCCATGCTTTGTTCATCTAAGCATTTTATCAAACACTTGGTGGGCATGAAGCTCCACAACCTTCATTAATGGTGTTTTCTTCACCCAATCCCCATTCTATTACTTCTAGCTAATTCTACAATCTCAATTAGATGTAATTAACATCATTCTTCATCACCCACATGAATACAACTATCCCAAGTCAACAATCCAAAAACTCTAGCACAGTTCATATAATTCTCTTTATCAAACCCATTTATTATTCTCCCAAGAATTCATCAATTCACAACTATAAATGATTAGGGAGTAGAAACATTACCTTTTATGAGTAGTCACCACGAAATCAACATCCCCAAGTTCGATTTTTAGCTTAGAATGACGGCAACAACTTGTACTACACTTGATCCTTCACGAGCCTCGGGATTCGGGGCCTTCAACTTGATTGATTCTCTACTTTATCTCTCTAACTCTCCTCTCTCTCCCTCTATCTCTCTAAAATCTGAAAATATGAGAAAATGGGGC
This sequence comes from Lycium barbarum, assembly GCF_019175385.1. Lineage (NCBI taxonomy): Eukaryota > Viridiplantae > Streptophyta > Magnoliopsida > Solanales > Solanaceae > Lycium > Lycium barbarum. The sequence goes on along the minus strand of NC_083344.1, from coordinate 112,717,111 downwards.
TGCTAGGGTTGAGCATTTCCCTTAAATACCAAGGGGAAATGGGTTTGACCCAACTTGAAATCGAGTTGGGACTTTTCTGTCTTAAAACGTCCATATCTCCCTATTCCGATGTCACATGTGGGCCCACGACCTATGGTTGGAAAGGTATTTCAATTATTTACAACTTTCATTCTTTGAGTTTTCCCAAATTCCCAATTTATGATAGGGTTATGGCCTCTCGAAGTCAGGTGACCCAAAACGTACTTACGAACCAAAAAACGCCCCATGTTACGGCCCCGTATCACGTAGGACGGACCGTAACTTGGGACCGTACCTTAGTGAAAACTTCCAGTGAGGTTCTGGAAATTTTTGGGACGTTACGGTTCACTGTTACGGTCCCGTAACGTCCACCGTAACACAGCCAGAATTTCCAGCGAAGACAGGCTTCAGTAAAATGGGCATAACTCTTTGCACAGATGTCCGTTTGACCCCCATAATACACCGTTGGAAAACTATTTCAAAGGGATACAACTTTCATCAAGGAAGTTTTCCCAAATTCCAAATCAATAATGGGGTTATGGTCGTTGGAAGTAAGACCTTCTATAAACTCACTTGCAAACATGCCCTGTAGAGTGGTTTTCAACTTTGCTTTGCCCAAAGACTCTTCTCGTGTCTTGATTGGGTTTCAAACACCGTTTATACACTACTCAAATTGGGTTCATTATACGACCATCTTATAAGACAAATCTTAACCCGAATGCACGAGGTGTTACAACTTCCTTACCTAACCCAAAAGCTCCATGACAACAACCACCTAATACCCAAAACACCAATTGACAAACCTATCCCCAACTATACCGAACATTCCAAAGTGAACCCACACCCCAAAGCATCCCAAAAAATGTTCCACATGTTCCCCAACAACTACCCCAAGATCAGTTCCAAACGCAATTCCAAAACCCTCTTTATGATGAAAAAGCAGAGGAAGTTGCCCAAGAGAGGTGGTGGGATGAACCAAGGCAAGGAGAAAGGTGTGCGGAGATGAACAACCGAGGTAAACGAAGGAAAGGAGGGTTTGCAAGGTTTCAAGGCCATGAAACGAGGTTTCACACTACTAAAAAAAGGGGAAAAACTGATGACCAAAACCTATGAACTGCGTCGGTTTTTTCAATGAAACCGACGGGAAACCGACCCTTTACGGTCCGTCGGTTTACATAGCCTCGTTTTTTGAAAACCGACGGACCACGTCGGTTTTTTCCGACGGATTGCGTCGGTTACGTGGTCTGTCGGTTTTTATACAATAATTTTAAAAAATAAAAAAAATAAAAAAAAATCGACGGACTGAGTCGATTTTTTTAATTTCTGATTTATTATGTTATATAAAAACAATATATATTTTATGGAAAATCGACGCACGACGTCGGTTTTTTATTTAAATTTTTTTATTTTAAATACAAAACCGACACAGTGCGCCCGTTTTTTCATAAAATTTCAGAATTATTTTCCAGAAAACCGACTCAGTCCGTCGATTTTCTGGAAAATTTCCAAAATTAATTTCCACGGTTTTCCGTCAGTTTTCTGGAAAATTTCCTACATTCAATTCCTGCATTTTCTGCAGCCACACCTGCATAGAACCCAGTACCAAAAGCAGCTCAAAACTAGCATTAAAATGCTCCAAATAAATTCTAAAAGAACTACAACACATAAAATCACCCTAAGTAATAATAAAACGCATCAAACACTATCTAACACATCAAATACGATCTAAATAGACCTTCAAAGTTCAGAAATATTTAAATGTCCAACCAAAAGTACCATTAACTAGTTTTAACACAATCTCCAAATTACAAAGAAGAAAAAAGATCGAATAATCTTTGCTTCATAGTAACTCTTAGGTATGTCGAATTCCGGACTAACTAGTTCCCCTACAAGCTTAATCATTGAGTCCATAGCAGCTTCAGCAACAGTCCAATCTGATTTGATGTTAATCATTCTAACTGCAACAGACAACTTAGAACGCTAACTGCCTACCTAAAATGGACGACTAGCGTCTTCTAATTCTTGATAGAAGCGCATTGCTTCTTCATTAGGAGGTTCCTCAAAATTTTGACCAGGTTCAAACCCAGACTGTACGCCCAAAAGCATTATTAACCATATCATTAACCCTATCATATGGGACATGACTATATTCCTGCGACACACTACTTTCACCGACAACCATATTGTAAAATATACCATTAACCCCATCAGTCTCTCTATGATCAGTCCAAACATAATATTTCTGCTTAAACCCACGACTATATAAATGAACCCTAACTGCTTCCGGTTTCAAATACTTCATACACCGACAATGAGAACAAGGATACCTAATTACCCCTTCATTTTGAAAAGGGTGAAGTGTCATTGAATGTGTGATAAACCCATCAACACCTTCAACAAATTCATCATGTACACCCACACGATTACTATTATTCATATTATACATCCATATACGATTCATCTACAAAAATATACCCACAAATTATTGAGGTTATAGAAATATATTATAACTTAAGAATTCTAAAATATAACTTAAAAAAACACAATCCCAATCACTTCTAACTTTGAATTCTCAATAACAATTCTAACTTTAATAATTTATAAATTCTAACTTTAATATAATTTTGAAAAGCACAATCCCAACCAATTCTAACTTTGAATTCTCAATAACAATTCTAACTTTAATAACTTATGGATTCTAACTTTAATTCTAAAAATTGAAAAGTAAATCTAGTCAAATAAAGTCTACATTTTAGTTTTGAGGTTATAGAAATATTATAACTTAATAATTCTAACATAACTTAATAATTCTAACTTTGAAAAGCACAATTCTAATCAATTCTAAAAATTGAAAAGTAAATCTAGAGAAATAAAATCTACATTTTAGTATTGAGGTTATAGAAATACTATAACTTAACAATTCTAACTTTGAAAAGCACAATCTCAACCAATTCTAACTTTGAATTCTCAATAACATTTCTAACTTTAATAACTTATGGATTCTAACTTTAATTCTAAAAATTAAAAAGTAAATCTAGTCAAATAAAGTCTACATTTTAGTTTTGAGGTTATAGAAATATTATAACTTAATAATTCTAACTTTGAAAAGCACAATTCTAACCAATTCTAAAAATTGAAAAGTAAATCTAGAGAAATAAAATCTACATTTTAGTATTGAGGTTATAGAAATACTATAACTTAACAATTCTAACTTTGAAAAGCACAATCTCAACTAATTCTAATTTGGAATGATCAATAACAATTCTAACAAAAAGCACATTCCAAAAAAAAAAAAAAAAACTAGTCAAATAATTAAAGTATACATTTTTGCACATATTCAACATCAATAATATTACAAAGAATGATAACTAAGCTAACACAAATACATTGACAAAGAACATGAAATATAGCACAATCTCAAGCCAAAATAAAAATAAAAATGACAACTAAACTAGTCAAATAAAGTTTACATTTTTTTCACAAATTCAACATTAATAACATTGCAAATGATGTTTAACAAAGCTAAATAGATTAGCATTAGGCCTAAAATCTACAAATAAAACTAAAATTGAAAGAATTTTAAAAGCCCTAATTTAAGAGAAACTAACCTCAATTAATTAACTTCAAAACGGGTCTGGGGTTGGTGGGGACGGGCTGCGCAGGCGGTGGCGCTAGGCGGCGGGTAAATGGGGTTTGAGGGGAATGGGAGTTTAATTGGGAAGAGGAGAAGAAATGGGTATGAAAACCCGTCTAGAATGTTTTTAAAGAAAAACCGACGGACAAAACCGACCCTGTCTATCGTTTTTTCCCGCACGTTTGACCAGATTTGACCCAATTTTTTTTAAAAAAAATAGGAAACCGACCCTGGCTGTTGGTTTCCTAAAAAAAAATTGTTTATTATTTTTTTAAAAAACAAATTGAATTTCATGTTATTTAAAATATTTTTAAAAATAAAACCGACGTCGTCCGTTAGTTTTATATTAATTTTTTTTTTTTAATAAAACCGACGTGGGACGTCGGTTTTTTTTTGCAGATATATATTTTCAAAATTCTGCCAAAAAAACCGACGTCGTCCGTCGGTTTTCTAATTAAAATAATTAAAAAAAATTAGAAATGTAAAAAATCGATGCAGGGAGTTGGTTTTCCGTCGGTTTTTTAAACCGCCGCAGTGCGTCGATTTTTTGTCTGTCGATTTTTGGCAGTTTTTTAGTAGTGTCAAGATCATGAAGACTGTGGAAGATGGAAAGGAAATCAAGCACGTGGGGGCAATGATCGAAACATGAATACCATCAAAGTAACACTTTCTAGATTCAAAGGAAGTAGTGAACCGGAAGAGTTCCTTGAGTGGAAGTTTCAAAGTGAGAGGATATTACTCACCAACAATATGTCGGCAGCTTTAAAGGCAAGGTATGCCCTCACCCAATTTGAGGGATAGTGATACGCTCAAATTACACCTGTTAATGGCGTAAAACGGACGTTGTCAAATATAGTAACCCAAACAAGGTTGGGGTCGAATCCCACAGGGAATATGGAGAGAAAAATGTACTAGTTGTATGCGATACTCGTCTTTAAAGGCTTTAATCCTATCCCGAGCATTTTACAAAGGAGATTTGGTTTGTATTCCCTACTTTGAAGTAATTGAAATTTGTTTAGATTGGAAGAACCAAAGTTGTGTCACCGCGATGATTAGATGTTATGCTATGGGTGTCAATATGATATATTTCTAATGGATCGCGATTATGTATGCACTTAATCTCTAATACACTTTCCAATAGTTAGAAAGTATGTCATTTCATGATTTTCCCAAATGCAGAAAAGTTATAAATAAGGTTGATTAAATATGCCAAGTAAAACTCACCTTCCTAAGCGAGTTCATTAAATGAGGGTTAGCGCCCCGAGTCCTTGTTATATTATTTCAAATCACACCCTAGTTCATCCTTCCGAATAAACTAGGGTTTGTGCATGAACAAATGTTTGCAACCATTTGTAGAATAATGAATAAGAGAAATAATAAAATACATCACATCCCATTATACATATATACAATGTTAGATACCCATTACATAGCACCCATCATCTTGGGTCCACAACTCTGATTAAAGAGACTACTCACACATTTTGGTCTCAAAAGTGGTAAGCAATAAATGAGACATAAAGCTTACAAATGTAATAAAGATGGTGGAATATGGAATCTTGTGTCTTCACTAAACTCCAAAGGGAGAGTATTCAATGCTCACCAACCAATGAGACTTTTTAGCTTAGTATCATAAAAAAACTGAATACAATAAATGACCTAAAATGTTCTTTAAATAGGCTCCAAAAACGCACAGCAAAAGCTGACAAAATTGCCCCCCGATAGCAAGATCGACGGACCGTCGATCGATCGACGATCCGACGAAGTCTTCGTCTTTTGTAACTCCAGCCCTGTGTGCCATTCGACGGTGGCGTCGATCAAGTCGAGGCGTCGTCGATCAAGTCGATGCGTCGTCGAGTAGTCCATCTTTTTCTCCGCTGTTGAGAGGTCCTGCTCGATGCCTCCGTCCTTTGTCGTCTTCAACTTTGTCCTCTCTGGAAATTTATGCTTTTTGACGATTCAAAGGACGGTCCGTCGATTGATCGACGGACCGTCGATTCTCATTTCTGGTCAATTCTTCTGTTGTTCTTTGCTTTTTGCTTTTGGACCACTGTTTTCCTAAAACACAACAAAAACATATTAAAGAGAACCAGACTTACTTGAAAACAGCCAAAATTCATAGTAAAAAGGCGTCGAATATGCCACAAATCCGCGGCACATCAATACCCCCAACTTAAGATCTCTGCTTGTCCTCAAGCAAGTCAGACAAAACAACTACAAACTAACATTGCAACTATGCTAAAAGTAAAGTAAAAGTGACTACAATGGTGTTTGCTCATTGCTACCGGCATGTGCATTTTTAAATCAACTCCCTCTTTCATCATTTCCCAAACATGGTTCTTTCAAAACAAACTCATTAGAATTGACCCTGACGCTTCAATTGATGACATCACATTATTAGAAGCATTTATGCGTGTGAGTAGTCACCATTATTCCCTCACTTAGCTTAGAAAATATCCCACACACAGTTTGACAAAAAGAATTGGGACGAGGATAGATGAGAATAGAAAGCACTCGCGCTCACAAAGAAGTTCATGATTTAACAGCGCAGATACCATATGCTTGCCTTTAATTTCAATGCCTAACACTTTCGGATGGTTCAGTTGTGATCACTATAGGACTTGTTCTTGGGTTGTAATGTAGGCTCGGGGACGGGTAGGATACTCAATTGGGAATTAGTGACTCATCCTCCTTGACACTACAAAATATGACCTTTGTTCTCATGCCCTAATCTATTCGTTCTTCAACTCATGACCACGATGTGATTTTACCATTACTAGAATTCACGATCTTTTCATGAGACAATATTATTATTGCTATAAAACTATATCTATAAAACTGCATATACGTACACATATGTACATGAAATGTACATATACATGAGACACACATATTTTCTCTTTTTATTTTTATTTTTTTTATATCACATCTGATTCTTGACTATGCCACTCACACACCCCCACTTTAGGCTTTTGGCCTTTACTTCACACATACACCACCCCCAGCTTAGGCGATTCACCTCTTTTCTCTAGTAGTGTCAAGGAGAAAATGGGTGCAAAGATGGAATGAAGTCATGAAATGGGGAAAAGGTTTGTTACAGCAAATCAAGAGAAAAAGTCAAAGGCTCAACATGGGAACTAGTGGTATTCATATAGAATAGGTTTTGGGCTTTTTAAGGCTGACGTGACAATTTAGAAGGAAAACCTATGATCACTTCACAACCAACTATCCTAAGCAATATAGCACGACCTACCAGGCAAGTTCTGGATCCACATATGCTAATAATAAACAGAAGAAGTTCTCACACTCACAATGACATAAGGATTTGAACACTCAATTCATATACACTTTAATATCTATGATGTCACAAAAAGAATCATACATGTCAATTCATATACACTTTAATATCACATCTGAGATACGCAATCACATTTTTGGAGGGGCCAAGATCAGCCCACAAAACACATCATTTATCCAAAATCCATGCCATAAGTTCAAAATGCAACAACCATGAGAGTCACAATTACTTTAATCCATAAAACAACTAAAACTATCCAAAAAATAAATATAAATACTGAAAAGTATATCAGGTTGCCCCACCCCCAACAAAAAGAAGATGCATTGTCCCCAATGCATCAAAAATCATACCATCACCCCATGGTGGTGGTGCCGACCTAAAATACTCTAATCCTGCTTTTGCTGCTGAGGTGCCTCCCTCGCAGCAGTCTCTGCTGATGGCTGGGTGGTCTGAAGTGGTGGAGCTGACTGGCTCTGTGGCAGCAAATCCTAAGGGGCTATCGTGATTGTTGACACCCAATTTTGTCCCTCCTTTATTTAATTTTATTTACTCGGGTTTCTAAATTTATTGACGAGCTAAATAATTTATTTTCACTATTTTATTTTTTATTGCTACTACTATTAATATCGCCACTTTTATTTTCAATATTACGAGCATTACTTTATCAAAAATTTTAAATGGTTCGTCATCGTTTCATTTTCGGGTTTGGACTCGTTAAATTAATTACAGGACAACACTTTGTTAAATCTTTATTTTTCTACATATTAATTATTAATTGTCTTCACATAGTATATATTGTACTAGTTATTAAATTAGAAGTCCAAAAAAATAATTAAATAAAGGAGGAAGGATCAACAATTTTCAGCCAAATTAATGGCCCAAATACAAATACAATAATCAGCCCACATTTAATACCCAACCCATATTTTTCAGCTCACTATTCATTCAACATCAGGAGCCCATACCCGTTTAATTTGTACCCGACCAACCCATTACCCATTCCCCTACCAGGTCCAGCCCAAATAATTACCCGACTCGACTGGCCCAATTTTTATTCCCTAAAACCTAACTTCTCTTTCTCTTCCATCTTCAGCTCTCTCTCTCCTCTCTCTTCACTCCCTCCGCCGCACCCCCCGCTCCTCTTTTCCTCTCTCTACCCTACCACTTCGTCTCCCTCTCACGCTCTCTTTCACTTCCATCTGTCTCCTCCATCCCTCTCTGTCCCCCGCTCCTCTCTCTCCTCAAATTTCCCCATAAAAGGACTCGGCTACCTTCTATGATCTCCATGGATTTTTGGGAGCGAAACCTAATCAACTTTAGACAAAGGAGACCGGAACCCCCCCCCCCCCCCCCCCCCAGATTTGGAATCTACAAAATTTCCCTACAAAAACACTAGTTTCGGTCGCCTCAAATTTCCCAGAAATCCTTAGATTTCACAACTTTCATTTGTTTGATCATCATTCTAGTTTTAAGACTGTTAAACATTCATTCTGTCTTGGTGGACTTTGGCCACGACAGAGATCTTCGGATTCATTTGGGTGAGTTTCGAATCTATCAATACGAGAGAGGATTCGCGATCATCGACACCCAGTTCACTGTGCCCGAAGAAGGTAAAACTTTCTTCCTTTTAGCGTAATGCCTTTAATTTGGTGTGTTTATGTTCATATGTTTGGTATTGGTCGTGTTTGTTTAGATTAGTCTACAATTAGTCGTAATAAGTCTGTTTCAGGTTTAATTATTATTGTTAAGTTATTGGTGATTGACGATTGCATGGATTAACCTGAGCTCGGATTGGATATTTTAATTGCTCAAGTCTGTTGTGGGTTAGCATAATCCTCGCAAGTTCATTGACATTTGCTTATGCTCAGTTTTAATTGGTTTCAGACACCTATAACTTGTTTAAATGAAGTTAGTATGATTTAACATGTTATTGGTATAGTCCATAGGTCGTGTTTGATATTGGAGTAGCTTGGGAATGCTATGTTGGTTCTGTTAGCTGAATCATAGTTCTATATTGACTCGTAATTATGAAAACATGACTAGTTTAAACTTCAATAATGTGGAGAACATTGCTTAGTCCAGTCCAGCTTGCACATGTAATTCTAAGTGATCTTTTGTGTTTAAATTCGTATGATGAATCACCTGCAATTTTGTGGCATATTTGGTCAAGACCTTCTGCCTAATACTGAGGACTATAGATGTTTTATTTGTATCATGTTGTACCTCTCCCCTCTCCTCTGATGTGCTCCTCTATTTCTAAGCATTTGGCATGTGCCCTGCTAAATGTGAACTCAGTATGCAAATCTAGTTGTTTGTCTGCTGAATGTCATTTTTTTTAATGCTTTTTGTATGTCTAAAATGATGTCTTAAGTATGTCAACAAGTTGAAATTTGCTGCTGTTTGAGTATTCTGTGTCATCACAGATAGGGAATTATTAAATAATCTCTTAAGTCTAAAATATAGGTTCGGCTGGGATTAGTATATTTAGTTGTATTGGTGCCCTCGTTGTTTTGTTTTTTTTTGCTATCTGATCCTGCTGTCCCCTGTTTGGTTTACATTTATGACCCAAATGCTCAAGTTGGCTTACCTTCTCATGTTCAACTTGAAATCTTGCTGTTATGGAACATCAATGCTGGTCTGTAAAGTCTAAGTTGTTCATGTGTATTTGGTTTGAACTGTTTTGCATCTGATAGGATAGTCCCTAATTTGTTTGAGTAGAAGATGTGTCTCTGTATGAAAGAATGGCCAGTTATGCCTCAGGGTGTCCTTATTCTGTCTAATATTAGTTTGTGTATGCCGTCATATGATTCAAGATACTCTATTTTCTTGAAAAAATGAAAATGTGGATCAACAGTCCAGGCATGTTGTTTGGATGACTGAAGATTAGTTTAGGAAAGTGTTGTGAATATGCATGATCTCTTCCCTTTTATTCCCTCTGCCATGTCTATAGCCTTACTTAAGTTGAGATCATATCGGCCTAAGTTGTTGAAAAGACTGCCCTTTGTTTGCTCCTACTTTCGAACTACATAAGGTCTTGCTGACCTTAACTGAAAAATTGTGAAAATGTGCATCGTCCCTCTTCTGTGATCCTATCCCTTAACTTAGCTCATTTCACTCTATGCATGCTCTGATGTTCTCTTTATCTCTGAATTCATGGGGATTAGTTTCGGTACAAGGCTGTTTCTGTTTTTGTATGTGATCCTTTTAGCTACTCATTCCCTTCGGTTCCCTCATGTTTGAGCCAAGCAAAATTCAATAAATTAAGAACATATTTGGTTCGGTTCAGTGGTCTTTTTCCTTCAAGTTCAGGTAGGAGTTCAGTTTGGCTTGTAATTAAAGATACATATTTCAGTCCCTTTCCTCTTTTATCTTAGTATAATATAGATACAGCAGTGAGTCCTTTGTGCACAACCCTGAACCTGTTCAATTCTTATCATGATTTAGTATATGTTCGATTAAGTCGGTTCAGTCCTTTCCATTCAATATCTTTTCGGTTCATGCTCTACTATTATGCCCTACCTGTTTTGAAGTTAATAAATGAAGACATGTTATTGCTGTTTTTTTTCTCTGAGAATCTGCTGATGTTTCTTTTTCTTTAAAGACATCTTCTGTTGTTTCTTGGTTTGTGGTTAGCATTATGAGAGGTCATTGCTGCCTTGCTTAGGACAGGCAGATGCTGCACTCTTGAGTTAAAATGTTGTTGTATGTTTTGATATCACTACTATCATATGGGACTGGCCCTTTATTAATATAATCAGTAACCTAAAAACGATCTTTATCTTGGAGTTTGTATGCCATTGCTGTTAAACCTTGATATTAACCTGCATTTATATTTGCGAGCTCATCCAAACCTGAACTGTGCTTATTGAACTAAATTGTATTTAGCTTGATTTAGCAAGTTGAAAAGACCATTTGCTCGCTTCTCCTAATGTTCCTGCCCAATCACAGTTATGCAATAGTGTGTCAAACAGGTCCTGTCCATTTGAATGTGTGAATGTTTTCTAAAATGAGCAGTCTCTCTTAGTCTATCAACTTAGTTTTATCTGGAAATGAGGTGTGATTTCACATGTTAAGTTTTAAGATATTCGCCGCGATTGTGTGCCTTAGTATGGCATAAATGCTCTAATGTTATTAAAGCGGTAAGATTGTATACCTATGTATTTTTAAGGTATATTCATGAAAATACATTGATAGGGAAGACGGGGGCGAAAGCTTTCCAATATTAACCTTCTATACATCCTTACGAATGTGTATACATGAGATATACTTAAAATATACGTAGAATATACAATCTGTTAATTGGTTTTCAGTTCATATTTCGTATGTTTAACATTATTCATTGATCACATAGTAATCTTTTTCTTTCATTTTATGCATGACCATCGCGTACGAGTCCAAGGGACTCGTCACTCTCCGCATTCGGTGTTGGGCCAAAGCCCAACAAAATCTCCTTATCGAGTCAGCCCTGTTCGCAGCCAGATTAGAGAACAAAAATCTGGGCCGAAGCCCAATAAGCGATGAACAGTTCGCAGCAACCCATTAAGGCTACTGGGCCGAAGCCCAACAGTAGCGTACAACAACAGTCCTAAATGGGTTGAGCCCATTTAAATCATCTTACTCCTCCATTTTATTTCTTTCATACATTTAACTTGTATTGTGTGACTAACACTTTTGTTTATTAATTTAGATGAACTTCAGCAGATTAGTGGGATTTAGTTTTAGTAATGGGTAGTTAATTCAAAGAGAAACTAACAATTAGCTCCATGGGTTTCATTTCCCTTTTATGATTATTTATAGTATCTATAATATTTATTTTTTAGAATAATTGACTTTCAAAATAGCATGATTACATATTTTGGCTAAAGGAATCATAATTTATGCTTACTATCTTAGAAGTTTAAAACGTCACAAATTTTACACTAACGTTAGCTTATCCTAAGAAATAAAAGGCAAACTAGTTTCGACGATAACTTTTCCACTTTAGTTCCTTTCCAACACTTGAAATACATATTTGTTTAAAACAACCTTCGCACAATATACGTTGAACTAATAGTCTTTCTATAAAACTTTTAAAATTTTATTAAATAACTCTTTTAAATTTTTTAGTCATTTTCTCCAAATACATATAAACGTTACACATCCCGTTTCTTTTAGTACTAAACTCTTTTACGCATCTATTATTTTACAAGTTTTATTTTAAAAAGCATTCGATTTCTATAACTTTAGCAATACTTACAAGATATTTTCTTAAATATTTAAATTACATTTACATTTTTAGCCTTAATTAAATAACATAATTCCGGTCGGTTAACCATTGTTAATGGGTCTTAAAGGATGCCTAATACCTTCCCTTTAGACTAATTGAATCCTTACCTAGAATCGTTTGGTTTCGCAGACTTTTAAAACGGAGTTAACTTTAAAATAATTTTAATAAACTTTAGGTGTCCTAATTCACCATAAATAATTAGGTGGCTGACTCCTCAACTTTAATGAATTCCTTAAAAAAAAGAGAAATCACCAATATGTTGTACTCTACTTTAACCCGGTTAAAATGGGGTATGACAGTGATCGGCCTGACTGGCGCTGGGATAGCACTAGTACTGGAAGATGCGCCGGTGAACCTCATGTCCAGGCGTGATCGCCGAATACCCTCTTGAAGCTCTAGGTCTTCATCGTCATTGTCATCCTCCTCATCCTCATCATCAGCCAATTTGACAGGCCGCTTTTTCTTGCGACTCTCCCCAGGCTCATCCTCAGTCACCAAATCAACCACTCTGATCAAATCTGAAACGCTGGTGGCTGGTGCAGGTGGTGTCGGGTAAAGTATCGCCATCCTATTCTTATACTTGATGATATGTTGGATGAGCTTTGTAGCTCAAGTGTGTTTTCGAAGGTTGATCTTAGAAGTGGCTATCACCAAATTCGAATGAACCTCGGTGATGAGTGAAAAATGGCCTTCAAAACCAATTTTGGCCTCTATGAGTGGCTTGTCATGCCATTCGGCCTAACCAACGCACCTAGTACATTTATGAGATTGATGAACCATGTCTTGAAACCATTTATCAATAAGTTTGTGATTGTCTATTTGATGATGTTCTTGTGTATATCAAATCAATTGAGGAGTATGTAGGCCATTTGAGGCAAGTATTTGATATATTGTTGCGTGAGAGGTTATTTGCTAATCTCAAGAAATGTTCTTTTGTGTTGATAAAGTGGTATTCTTGGGTTTTGTGGTGAGTACAAATGGTGTGGAGGTTGATGAAGAAAAAGTGGAGTCTATTAAAACTTGGCCAACTCCTAAAAATGCAACCGATGTGAGGAGTTTCCATGGGTTGGCAAGTTTCTATAGGAGGTTTGTAAAGGGGTTTAGTACAATTGCCTCTCCCTTGACTGAATTAAATCCGATGGTTTTCAGAGGTGAACTCCAAGTGAGATGATGGTAAAAATAGAGTTTCTCCAATATTTTCATCCATTTAGGAGTAAATCGAGATTGTTTATTTACTATAAAATTTTTTGGCTTCAATTGCTGAGCCTAATCTTTGGCTAAAGGTTTGCCAATAGTTATAAACAGTAGTATACGCCAAATGCACAGGTTTTAACTTCTTTGTTTAATTTGTTTAGTTGCTTAAAAAATTCTTTTATTTAGACTATATACGACATATCAAATAAGATAACTTTTTTTATATAAATATTTTGATAACATTTTTCATGAGTCAATTTGAGCTATATAATAGCTGAATTTTTGGATGAATTAAATTGGACAGATCAAAGTGGTATTTAGACTGCCTTCTAAGGAAACCAGATTGTACTTTTGTGAATTGTTAAGTATTTAAATACTAATGCCAAGTACAACGTCCATTCTATCCACAAATTTATGGAAACAAGAACCTCACTTTGTTGCGGAGATAATTTTGTACTAATCAGTTCAATTCAAGGAGTATAACAATCATAATGACACTAGAAAATTGTTTTCTGCCTCACGAAGGGACATGTTGTGCCGTGTGCTCAGCATATTCGTATATACAAAATACAAATTAAAGTCGTCTCTATTTAGTTATTGAATATGAACTGATCAGATGAGATCATGATCAGACCTAACATAATTTAAATATTATGTATATATCTGCAGAACTTGAAGGCTTATGTAGCTTGGTCTCATCTCTCTATGACGGTCTCTATCATCCCCTCTCAAACTGGAGTGAAGCAACTCGACAACTTCAAGCTTATTGCTTTTGAAACTGTAGAATGTTTTATAGAATAAGAGATGAATTTGGTAACCATGACACCTTCCACAATCTTCTCATGATACAGGTGGATGTAGAGCATAAATTACGGGTTCATCAAAATTTAATAATTTAGCCTAGACGTTGTATATGTATTTAAAAAATTCACTAAACAAGTACAAATAATAGATTTTGAACTCAGCAAATCGAATGCGTTTGGGGTAGAATACTAAACTCGAGCAAGAAAAGTGTACAAATACCCTATTTTGGTCACGCCATTTAAGTAATATCCGTCTTATATTTTTTTTTTTTTTGCATGAGTACCAACTTTACACATGAAGCTTGGCAACTTCAGACATTCATGTTTGAAAGTGTGATGTTGTGAAGGCCAAACATCAGAAGTTTTCACCTGATGTTTGGTATGGCTTCCCAAGGAAAAGTTCAGACATTTTTGACTGAGGTGTGTGTAAAAATTGGTTCAAATTTTAGTCATATATGTCTGAATTTTTTTATGTATGCCTGACCTTCAGCCGTAAATGACTGAAGTACATGTAAAAATAAGGCTAAAATTTCAGTCATGTCTATCTCGATCTTTTTTGTCAAAAACAATTTTTTCATGTATTTATGCACCTCAGTCATACATAATTGAAATACATGTAAAAGGGAGCTGAAAGTTCGGGCATGTGCGCGTGAACAAAAAGTTATAATATGTTTTTTGAATTTCAACAATCTAACACACGATTCAACATCCAAATCTACTCTAAATAAACTCAAATTTGAAACATAAGTTCCTGGATCTGTATATCATAAAAAACAAACCCTAATCATCAATTTGTCAAAAACACAACAAATCTAACAAACCCATTTAACACTTTTTTTTTCCAGTTTGCTTGCACTCCAGTCATGCATATATGCATGAACTACATGTAAAAATGGGTTGGAATTTCAGACATGTGCGCCTGAGCAAGAAGAGCGAAAGGAAACAATTGATACACGTGCACACAAAACACACACACACACACACACACACAAAAAAACGGGTATTACTTAAATAGCGCGCCCAAAATAGGGTCCCCCATGAATTTTGTTACAATTTGAACTCATAATATTCAAATTCTGCATTCGGCTCTGTCATCCTATGCTAACAGAGTTAAGTGTTGCCTAAAATATCATACTAAGTGTTGCCTAAAATATCATACATTTTATCCACAATATTAGGAAAATAAACTCTTTTTTCTGGTACAAAGTCATAGTCTATATAATTTGAATTAGTATGATTTAAAGTATCCATTAATAATAGTCTAAATGATATAGACCATCAATCAATTGATGTTTTTTTTTGGAGATAATTTAATATTTTCTCTGCCTCAATTTATATGGCACTGTTCAAATTTTGATAGTCAATTTTTTTCAATACTTCAAACTTAGAATCTTTTAAGTTTTTTCTCATAGAATTTATGTATTTGAAAATTATGTAAAAAAACACTATAAGTCACAATAATTAACAATTCAAGATATTTACAAAGTATATAAAAAATCGCGATAAAAAAAACTTATTTGACTCTTCAAATTTGAATAATGCCACATAAATTCGGAGAGAAGGAACACTATAATTTAATTTGTCAGTTCAATTCATTATCTCAAGCTCTAAAAATCGGTATATATCAATCCATGCAGAACCAATGAATCATGATGGTATAAAATCCTCAATAGACACAAAGTGTATTATATTTAAACGTAGTTGTTGATCTACTGATCGCGCTGCTTCTTCATCATACTTTGTCAAAAGATTTTTCGATGACACACGGTATGCCAAGCAGCCAAGGGACCATACATAGGATATATATAAACTTGGAATTAACTTAAATATTATAAGTAATGATTAATGAATGAGCCAATAAAATAGAGCTGTGGCAAGTATTCAACTCTATTACTTAAGGAACTAATTAAGACCTTCAACATCAGTCCTAACCAATCGCTACCCCTCGCAATTAAATCTATTTGCATGTTGTTATCGTTGACATTTAGTATAAACTCAAAAGGGAGTTTTTTCTCGGTATAGTCCACACTTAGGTGTGTTTGGTATGGAATAGTTTTCAATTTTTCTATGTTTAGTCAGTTAAAGTTTTAGATTATTTTCTCTAAGGAAAATAATTTTTTCTTTTCTTTTTGAAAAGGCGTCTTCTCAATTATTACTCAAATCAAAATTGAGTACATCAAAAATAAAAGATGGCGGGACAGACCTTCATTTCATCGAACCATACATAAAAACAGTCGCCCTAGCTAAAGCATGAGTAGCTTGATTCGGTAATTTTCTAACTAAAGAAACATACACTAATTGAAAACCTTTCATTAATAAATTTCCCTAGTGAATTCGAAAAAACAAGTATCATAAGTTAAATTCTGCACTGATTGCCTCCTCCTACCCTCCAACAGACCATCGCCCCTCATGCTTGATTCGGTAATTTTCTAACTAAAGAAACATACACTAATTGAAAACCTTTCATTAATAAATTTCCCTAGTGAATTCGAAAAAACAAGTATCATAAGTTAAATTCTGCACTGATTGCCTCCTCCTACCCTCCAACAGACCATCGCCCCACCACCCTAGCCCACCCACCCCGGTAGTATTTGTCTAAATTAAATGATTTTGGGATAATATATTCTGTTTACTTGCTAAACACTAGAAAATAAGTAAAAAATTATTATTTTCAAAAAAATATTTTCCGTGGATATCATTTCCTTCGTACCCAACACACTCCACGTTATTCTTTTTTATTTATTTTGTTCTTGATATGTACATTTACAAAAAAAATTCGGTCAATTTGGAGTTGTTAGTCGCCACAAAATATAATATTATCCACGATTAGTCTCCCCAGTCCCCATATGTAATATCCATCGAATGAAACCATTACTGTCATGAAGTAAACCTTTTGGTCATATCCTTGGAGAAAATTGTTAATCATTCTTCAATTTTTAAATCCTAGTCACCGGGTCTATCTTAATCATTAGTCCCATCATTACAGTATCGACAAGTAATAAAGCACTTAAAATAAAAGTCAGTTAGGGGGTAAATTTAGTTTTTTCTTCTAAAACAATCCCAAATAAATTTAAAACCCCCTTTTTCCACTCATGCAAAAAAGAGAATCTCAATAAGTGCCCTGTCATACAGATTGGGAGAAATTACTACCGGTCTTGATACCAAAGTCTCAATTAATAGTAGGGATCTAGTAGCTTAATTGATTTCATTTATTGTAATTCCCTCCCCATTTTCCCTTCCCTTATCTCCTATGTAACAAAAAAGAAAAAGAAAAAACACACGTACACACAGAGATTATTTGAAAAAAAAAAGTCTCAACTAATAAACACACCCACACCCACACGTACACATATAAATCAATACGAAACTTAAATACCAGCTAGGTTACATTATTAATTATCATTAGATGAGCGACCCAATAAGCCTGTTTGGAAATACGCCTTTTAATTGAATTTAATTTGTGGTGTAGTTGAGTATAATTATATAATTTTGGACGGTTTATCTGGTAAAAAATTACTTGGCCAGCATGAAATTAGATATAATTGATAAGAAACAATTACACCTTTCAATATTCAAGTAAGGGGCCCAATCAACCTCTATATTCTTGATGCAATGGACTCCCCAAAGCCACTAAACCGCTCTCTTCCACCCGCCCTCCGAACCGGACGTGAGGGTCTCCCCTCATCCGGCTCTCTGCAGGGGCATAGGAGCTGGGCAGAGCGGTAGCGAAGCTCAGGTGGTAATGCAAGTGCGCGGTGAGCGTAGTAACCCCCTCGGGCATGCTCTTTGTACAAGCAAGCGAGAATCTCTGTGATTACATGCATGGCAATTCTTCAAATTCTATCTCTTCCATTTCAAATATGTGTGATTCACTAATTAAAAATTAATTCGTGTTTTACTAGTTTTTTTCCCTATTTATTATTACAAACATTTATTATAAAAAATACTTTCTAAACTCATACATTATTGACAATGGTGTTAGTCACATTATCGATGATGATGAAGGTATAAGAGAAAAGAATGATCTGGTGGATTTGTCGGTAGAAACAAAGAAGGCTTCAGACAATATTATTTCTTGGGCCAGCTCAGTTAGAAGTCTTGGGCCTCATTCAGTAGACTTGGGCATGGCCCAAGTCCAAAGTACACAACAAGATCCAGATTGTCATCAGCCCATAATTGATATCTAGAATACATACGTGTACAGATAGAATAAAAATATCTATGTTAGGAATATTCTTTACAAAGTTTGTTACAAGTCATCAAATAGAGAGATGACAAGTGTCAAATAACTATTAGCTAGAATATGCAGGTCGTTTTCCTATATATTTGGATGTACAATGTAATGGTTTCATCATCAGGAAATGGAAAATTCATCCCAATATTGTTCCCTTCTCACGTGGTATCAGAGCAGGCTTAGAGCCTGTTTGGATGGGCTTATGCCTATAAGCTGTTTGCAGCTTATAAGCTAAAAAAAATAAGTTGGGGTAGTCTAACTTATTTTTTTTTGGCTTATAAGCTGTTTTCAGCTTATAAGCTGCTTTAGATAAGCTAAGTCAAACGGGTCCAATTATTTTTTTGAGCTTATTTTAAGCACAAAATGACTTTAATCTAGCCAGCCAAACATTCAAAAAAGCTGAAAACAGCTTGTAAGCAACTTATAAGCCAATCCAAACGGGCTCTTAGTCCTCTCTTCTGATCTTCTTCTTTTTCCTTTCTTGATCCATCTTTCTTCTTATCTTTTCAGTTTCCCTCATACTTGATTTATCATGGGAGATACAACAAGAAATGTTGCCACTCAAACCACAAACCCCACTCCAATCGACTCCACCCATGCTTATTATCTTCATCCCTCTGATTCACCAGGAATGATGCTGATTAGTTCACCTTTTGATGGCAAAGGTTTTGGAGGATGGAAAAGGACCATGTTGATAGCATTATCTGCCAAAAATAAAACTGGTTTCATAGATGGAACTCTTACAAAACCTCTTGCTGGTGCTCCTCTTTTGAATGCTTGGACAAGATACAATGACATGGTGTTGTCATGGATATTAAACTTACTCTCAAAGGAAATTGCTGAGAGTGTAGTTTACTATCAGAGTGCTCAACTTCTGTGGTCAGATCTGGATTCCAGATTTGGACAGACCAATGGTGCTAAGCTATTCCAATTACAAAAGGAATTATCAGGATTGGTTCAAGGTAATCTCACTGTGATTGCATATTTTACAAATCTAAAGTGTATTTGGGATGAACTAGATGCTATGAAGACATTTTCTATGTGCACTTGTGATTGCAACTGTGGATCCAAAGACAAGAATGATAAAACACAAGATGATGAAAGACTTTTGCAGTTTCTAATGGGCTTAAATGACTCTTACCTTGGACTGAGAAAAAACATCCTGATGAATACACCATTACCCTCTGTTAATCATGCTTATTCTCTTGCCATACAAGATGAGAAACAAGCAGAAATTCACCATTCCTTTCCTAGTCCAATGGAATCTTCATCATTTGTTGTTGCTGGACAAAGTTCTAACAGGAGGTCAAATTATCAAGGAAACAGAACAAACTCAGATAACAGGAGAAACTACACAAGACATGGAAACACTTGCACTTACTGCAAAAAGGTTGTCCATACCATTGACAAGTGCTTCAAGCTACATGGATTTCCATCAGATTTCAAATTCACCAAGCAGAGACAACAAGTTCAAAATGGGCCTAGAGCCAATTTAGCAAATGCTACAGCAGCACCTGATGCAAAAGGACCATTAGCCCAGATCATGGAACTCCTCCAACAGTTCAAATTTGAACAAGGAACCCCCACATCAGATGGAGCCATAACTGCAAACTGTGCTGGTATGAAACACTCCAAAAAATACACATGTTCTAAAATACAGTTTGATGAATATACTTGGATTTTGGATAGTGGAGCAACAGAACACATGAGTTATAACAAATACATGTTTGATAATTTAAAACCACTTGCAGTTCCAATAATGGTTAAGTTACCCAATTCCTTTAAGGTCAAGGTCACTCATGCAGGTTCTGTGACCCTTATGCCTAATTTGGTCTTGTCTAGAGTTCTGTTTCTACCTTCTTTTAAGTTTAACTTACTATCTGTTTTCCAATTGTGTCATCAGTTTCAATGTCATTTGGCATTCACCCACACTATTTGTCTATTGCAGGGCCCTTCAGTGAGGAGCCCTCTGGGAATTGGTGAAGCACAAAAAGGTCTTTATTTCTTCCATTCAAGACCAGTTACTTCCCGTCCTCAGCCACCCATCCTCAACACTGTTCAACCAGTTTCAAGTCAAAATCAAGGCATTGCCAATGGAGTTTCTAGTTTAGTTTCAGTTTCTAATCAAGGCTTAGCCAATGTTGTCCCTAGTTTAGTTTCAATTTCTAGTCAAGGACTACCCAATGTTGGACCTGTTTTAAATTCTGCAATATCTAACTAATTTGTACCAGCCATGCTATGGCATTATAGACTGGGGCATTTGTCTATTTATAATATGAAGAATATTGGTACTATTCCTACTTCCCTTTCTTATAAATTCAGTACTCTTTGTCCTATTTGCCCATTGGCTAGGCAACATAGACTCCCCTTCCCAACTAGTTCCATTTCTACCACACAAATTTTTGAGTTAATACACATTGACACCTGGGGACCCTATTCTACTCCTACACACAATGGATTCAAATATTTCTTAACAATTGTGGATGACTATAGTAGAGGAACATGGACATATTTGCTGTCTACCAAATCTAATGCTTTTCCCATCTTGAAGTATTTCTTGGCAATGGTGGAAAGACAATTTCAATTAAAGGTTAAAATAATTAGGTCTGATAATGCATTTGAGCTTGGAACTGGGAAAATACAATCTGATTTTTTGTCATCCCAAGGTATAATTCATCAAACTATATGTGTTGGGACATCTCAACAAAATGGAGTCGTTGAGAGGAAACACAAGCACCTCTTAGAAACTTCAAGAGCCCTTTTATTTCAATCACATTTACCTATTGAATATTGGGGAGAATGTGTGTTGATTGCTACCTACTTGATTAACAGATTTCCCTCCAAAGTCATTAACCTAAAAACACCCTATGAGAAGCTGTTTGGAAGAACCCCTAACTACCAAAATTTAAAGAGTTTTGGGTGCTTGTGTTATGTTTCTACATCTTCTGTGAATAGGGGCAAGTTTGACCCTAGGTCCCAAGCTTGTGTTTTCATTGGATATCCTCATGCTAAGAAAGGATACAAGCTCCTTAATCTACAAACAAAAAGGATAGTCATATCCAGAGATGTGTTGTTTCATGAAATGCATTTCCCTTTTGCCTCTACAATCCCAAACACACAGCCACTGTTTTCTACACCATCCACCAATTCCCTATCTGAGCAATCACCTATTCCTTCCTCTATTCCTACACAAACAGAGGCTGTCCCAGGCATTCCTCCAACACAAGCAACATTTCATATTCCTGCCCCAACCACACACAACACAGAATCTTCTTCCTCTTCTCCTATTCAATCAAATGAGCCTGAAATTCTTGTCATTCCAGAGTCTACTAGACAATCTACTAGGGAAAGGAAAACATCTTCATACCTGAATGATTACTACTGTAATCTTGTTCACCTCACTGATGTTTCCACACCATGTTTTGACACTCCTCTTTTACCTAATGTGTTTTCATTTTCTGCCCTATCCTTTCCAAACCAGAAATTATTGAATTCTATTCATCAAATAAGTGAACCCTCTAGTTATACTCAGGCTGCATTACATCCTGGTTGGCAATCTGCCATGGATCAAGAATACAGGGCACTGATTCAAAATAGAACTTGGGATGTTGTTGATCTTCCTAATGGACACAAAGTTTTGCCTTGTAAATGGGTCTACAAAGTCAAACACCACTCTGATGGTTCGATTGAGAGACTAAAGGCAAGGTTGGTTGTGCAAGGTGACATTCAAGTTGAGGGTGTGGATTTCATAGAGACATATTCCCCAGTGATTAAAATGACAACCATTCGATGTTTATTAGCAATGGCAGTAAAGAAAAATGGGATTTGTTTCAATTAGACGTGAATAACGCTTTCTTACATGGTGATTTGGACGAGGAAGTATATATGAAGTTTCCCCCTGGGTTTTCTCCCTCTAATTCCACTAAGGTTTGCAAGCTTCAAAAATCCCTGTATGGCCTACGTCAAGCATCTCGACAGTGGTACGCGAAATTGACTGCAGCTCTCACTTTTAAGGGATACTCACACAGCTCTAATGATTATTTATTATTTCTTAAGAAATCTGGGGATTCAGTGACTATTCTAGTTGTATATGTCGACGACATTGTCTTAACAGGGAACAATCTAACATAAATTCAAGAACTCAAACATTTTTTACACTAGGAATTTCGGATAAAGGATTTGGGGAACTTACATTACTTTCTAGGTATGGAAGTCCTCAGGGAAAATGATGGTCTGATTCTGTGCCAACGAAAATTCACCATCGAACTTCTTCAAGAATTCAACTCTGTTCATCTTCGTCCAGTTAATTCAGCTCTGGAGAATGCTGAAAAACTTCATCTTGACCATGGCCCCGCCATCTCTGACCCTACTTTTTATCGGAGACTCGTTGGAAAACTCAATTATCTCACCCACACTCGACCAGATCTAGCATACACGGTACAACATCTTAGCCAATTCATGCCCAATCCTCGCCAACCCCACTTAAATGCTGCTTTGAGGGTACTTCGTTATCTCCTCAAGGACCCAAATTTGGGGCTTTTCATGTCTTCTTCTCCTTCCTACGAAATACTTGCTTTCTGTGATTCTGATTGGGGTAAATGTCCTGATATGAGGCGATCTGTTTCTGGGTTTTACATCTCCCTTGGAACTTCACCCATTTCTTGGAAGTCCAAGAAACAAGCTTCCATTTCTTTAAGCTCCGCTGAGGCAGAATATAGCTCCATGAGGCGTGTAGTCACAGAAATTACATGGCTCGTTCGTCTTCTTGAAGATCTCACTGTGCCTTTGAAATTACCTGTTCCTTTACACTCTGACAGCTAAGCTTCCATACACATCGCAAAAAATCTTGTTTTTCATGAACGAACGAAACACGTCGATATCGACTGCCATTTTGTTCGTCAACAATTCCTTGTTGGCCTCATTTCACTCTCATTCGTCCCATCCTCTTCCCAATTAGCAGATGTTTTTACCAAATCATTGACTGGCCCTCTTCATCTTCAATCTCTCAGAAAGTTGGGTATACTTTCAGCCCCCTCCAACTTGAGGGGGGGGGGGGGTGTTGACAATGGTGTTAGTCACATTATCGACGATGATGAAGGTATAAGAGAAAATAATGATCTAGTGGATTTGTCGGTAGAAACAAAGAAGGCTTCAGACAATATTATTTCTTGGGCCAGCTCAGTTAGAAGTCTTGGGCCTCATCAGTAGACTTGGGCATGGCCCAAGTCCAAAGTACACAACAAGATCCAGATTGCCATCAACCCATAATTGATATCTAGAATACATACGTGTACAGATAGAATAAAAATATCTAGGTTAGGAATATTCTTTACAAAGTTTGTTACAAGTCATCAAATAAAGAGATGACAAGTGTCAAATAACTATTAGCTAGAATATGCAGGTCGTTTTCCTATATATTTGGATGTACAGTGTAATGGTTTCATCATCAGGAAATGGAAAATTTATCCCAATATTGTTCTCTTCTCACATACATATTCTTTTATTATTTTTAAAAAGGAAAAATTCATGAATTTTATTATATTCATATAAGTGGGAAGATACCGATTACTCTTACGATGTGAGTTATAAATTTATAATTATTAAATATATATTTTGTATAAAACATGAATTTAAGTACGTAGTAATGTATAAATTTTGATCTTATATGCACATATATTTGTCACACATTAAAGTTTATTTACTTATCCATCTAAAAGTAATTTATTTAATTTTTATTACTAACTTTATTTAAAAATAAATAAAAAATCTAACTATATAGACTCTAGTAACACCTGCACAACCAAACATGACAAATCAAATACTAACATTTAGTTATGTTATGACAAACAAATAAGGCTATGTAATTTTTTTGGTATCAATATATTTTATTTATCAACGTAAAATATATTACAAAGTTACTACAAAAAAAAGCCTATGTAATTAATACCAAATTCATTTAGAAGGTGTCGATCTAAACAGGCTCTAAAAGTTTGCAATATTTTGTGAGCTATAAGTCTTAAAATATCGGGCAGGCGGATTGATTCTTTCCAGTGTATTACTAAAAAACCAGTGTCTTGTTAGAGATTGTCAATGTCTTGCTTATTCTTTGAGAGTTGCTAAACCTAGAAATATTGTCGTGTTGCCGTAGTCAACATTTCTCCTACCTATAAATACAGCCACATTTTACACTCTTCGTCACACAAAAGCATAAGCAG
Source organism: Lycium barbarum (assembly GCF_019175385.1). Classification (NCBI taxonomy): domain Eukaryota; kingdom Viridiplantae; phylum Streptophyta; class Magnoliopsida; order Solanales; family Solanaceae; genus Lycium; species Lycium barbarum. The sequence goes on along the minus strand of NC_083344.1, from coordinate 112,692,449 downwards.
CACACGTAAAAGTGTAGTAACTTCATAAAATATTGCAATAGAAATGGCTTCGAATAGCTTCTTTTTTCTTCATGTTTTAGTTATGTTTTCTCTAGCAAGCATGGCACTTTCGAATTCTCTTTCACCTTATTTCTACAATCATGTTTGTCCTGAAGCTTTGCCGACCATAAAACGAATCGTTGAGGATGCAGTGAAGAAAGAGAGGCGAATGGGCGCCTCTTTGCTACGATTACATTTTCATGATTGTTTCGTCAATGTGAGATTCTTTTCCTTATTTCGTACTTAACATTTTTCAATTCATGCAATTACTCCTACATCAAAAAAGGCTCTAAATTAGACTAGTACTATGTACGTGATTATGTTCTATTTATTTCTTGAGATGTTATACTAATGTATTTCTTGTAAACAGGGTTGCGACGCTTCAATTCTTCTAGACAAAACCGCGACTATTGACAGCGAAAAGACTGCTGTACCTAATAACAATTCTATTAGAGGATTTGACGTGATTGACAAAATCAAGTCGGAGGTTGATAAATGTTGTGGACGTCCAATTGTGTCTTGTGCAGACATTGTGGCAGTTGCAGCTCGTGACTCTGTAGTTGCGGTGCGTAATTTATCAACTCTAAGTTCATTTTATTATTGTCAATTGTTTTTCTTTACTGGTATATGACATTTTCCACGGCTAAAATTTAGAGTAATTTAAATACTATACCAATTCAAAATTATAATAATTGTGAACAAGCATAATTATGCTAGAAAAATGCTTGTATGCTAGCTGCAATAGCTACTATAACGAACCCTTAAAAATTAAACTAGTAACAGAGTAGTCGATTAATGGTTTTTCATGAACAGTTAGGTGGACCAACATGGGAAGTGCCACTGGGAAGAAGGGACTCCACTACAGCAAGTAGAACCACAGCCAACAATGATATTCCAACTCCATTCATGGACTTACCTGCACTTATTAACAACTTTAAAAAGCAAGGCTTGGATGAGAAAGATCTCGTCGCGCTCTCTGGGGGCCACACCCTAGGGTTTGCTCAGTGTTTCACCTTCAGGAATCGCATCTACAACGAGACTAACATTGACTCCACCTTTTCAAGACAACGCCAAGCTAATTGTCCACGTAGTGGAGGTAATTCCAACCTTGCTCCACTTGATCCAACTCCAGCTCTTTTCGACTTGAAATATTTTAGTAACTTGGTGTCAAAGAAAGGACTTCTGCACTCTGATCAAGCACTATTTAATGGTGGTAAGACTGATAATCTTGTTAAGACATATAGCTCCAACCTCGGGACTTTCTCTAAAGATTTTGCTCAGTCTATGATTAAGATGGGAACTATCAAGCCATTGACAGGGAATCAAGGTCAAATTCGCATAAACTGCAGGAAGTTGAACTAAGAGGGAACTAGGAGGTGGTAATTAATGATGTTGATGAATAAAGTGTTTCAAGAATTTGATTATTTTTTAGTGTAATTGTGATCTTTTACTCATTTGAAGAGTCTCTCTTCCATAAAATAAGTTAATTGTGAACGGAGAGACTTGGTAGAGTTGTGTGGTAATTTGTTAATTAGCGAGAGATTTGATCTTGTTGTTTTAATTGCTGAGTTAATCCAAAATGCTTTTCAGTGAACGAGTTCCTTTTCCCTTGATGTACTATTAATTTTATCTTTAAAGATGCCTTGCTGATTTATTTAGTTTTAATTGCATTATATAAGTTTTCCCAAGCTAACTGTCAGGACTCAAAACTGGTGGACCATGACCGACACTTAACAAGCAATTATTCACCAAGTGAATAATCTAATCACGGAACAAATTAGGCGCTTCATGCAATAAATATAAAGTAAATACCATAAGGAGTATCAACAGGGCAGAAATATATAATTAAAGTCAATTGGAAATCCCATACCTATAGCAATTTCTATGAGGCAAAAACTTCACTAGCTTAAAGAAAGGAAATGTAGAAGAAGATTGATATATGCTCAACAAAATGAAACATGGTAGCTTGAGAAAGACCTAAAGTGCAGATAGTGGTTGGAGTCAAACTGGTAAATTCAAGACGAAAGTTAATCGTGATGGTTCAATATGCAAGATAAGGCAATGCTTGTTGCAAAGGAGTATGCACAAACTTAATCCGGATGGCTCAATATGTAATATGCAAGATAAGGCAAAGAGCTTGTAGTGAAGGACTATGTGAAATAGCAAGGAACCGATTACTAGTTTGGATGGTAGCCCTGGTGCAGAAAATTGTAAAGTGGTTGCGTATGTTTCTGGACAGTTGAATAACTGACTCACACATGATTAGAACTGGAAATAGTTAAAGTTGCACTTAAGATATGACGTCATTTGTTGAATAGCCAGGCATGTGAGACAAACAGAAAACAAAAGAGTATACAAAATATTTTTAAACAAAAGGACTTGAATGAAAGATAGAGACAATGGCTTGAGTTGCTAAAAATTATGTATCACTATCATGTGTCACCCGAGAGAGGCCAATGTTATGGCAAACGTCTTGAGCTGAAGATTATGTGTAGCTTGGCTCGCGTTTTGTTGAAGAATGAAAAAGTCCCAGATCGGTATTTAATGAGATGTGTGGTCTCCTTATACGGACTTGGGAAATCTTCCCCTCATGAGCTAGCTTTTAGGGTTGAGTTAGGCCTAAAAATCTATTTCTTTACATGGTATCAGAGTGGGTCCCATTGCACCAGATGTTGGGCTCCCAAATTGAATTGCCAAGCTCCAAATGTCCAGCCCTGGCGTGAGGTGGGATGTTGAAGCATGAAAAAGTCTCACATCGGTGGTTAATGAGATGAGTGGTCTCCTTAAATGGGCTTGGACAAATCCTCCCCTAATGACCTAGCTTTTGAGGTTGAGTTACGTCCAAAATTTATTTTTTTACACGTTTAGGAGGTTCAAACTTTGACTAATTGGTGAGTTAGCTAGACTTGGTGTCACTGGGCTTGGTAGGAGGCTCGCTTGTGTTATTGCATCATTTTTTTCAGTTGAGCAGATTAAGTCAAGACAATATGATGATCCCTTGTTGCTCACGCTTAGTGAGCTGTTCCAGAGAGGAGAAAAGTCTGAGTTAGTGATTGGCAATGATGGTGTATATATTACGACCAATGATGGTGTATAGATGACTTGAGGAGATTGGTATTACAAATGTCACTCCCCAAATCTTAGTGAGATGGACTGTGCCTTTAGCTGTCATGACCGAGCGAATCGACGTTACAATGACTTATGAATATGATTTATGCATGAGCGAAAACAATCCTGTTATAAACCTCTTTTTACTTTTCATTTTGGGAAAGGAAGAGCACTAAGTAACCAAAAGAGTACAAGATAAAGGATTCTATCCTAAACAGAAGTCTTCCAAAAAGGTTAATCAATCTAAAATTAATTAAACCAAAAAAAAGAACAGAAGAGCTTTGTGTTTGCATTTGAGAGAGATATATAGGTCTAGCTAATGAGAGACAATATGATAGATATAAATTTTTGACGACCATAAATTTGTCTTGAAAATAGTTAGTTTTCTGCTTCTGCTTTTACTTCTTTAAAGAAATAAAATTTCTAGCTTCTCGCCAACAGCAGTACGAGAACGACTTCTACTGAAAAACATTTTTTGTTTTTGACCAAACACATCAAATCTAAATAGAAGTTGTTTGAGCTTCCGAGAAGTTTTGGCCAAACATATTAGTAGTATTTTTTTATTTTAATTTTAAATTTAAACTTTTGAGGTGGCGTGAACCTTTCATTTCTTTAGAATAGAATGTACAGAGGGTAATAATAGCCTCTGGAGCAGAGCATTTATAAGATCCATATGCTTGCTTGTGGTACTCTACAGTGAGAAATGATCTCTCTAAGCAAAGATTAGGTTCCCAAAAATTTACAATTGTACAAAGATGTTCTTCCTTTGTTTATGTCTAATTGATGCCATGTTTGCCTTGTCAAGAACATACTAGTAGTATTTAGTTACATACTAATGAATTGTTCATTTTAGTACAGTTTTTCGTCAATCTCATTTTCCAATTAGTATATGTCCATTCATGCAGAAATATGATAATACTAAACCGTACTTAATATCCTGACAAAAGATACCCAAAACGTATTATTCAAACGTAGTTGTTGATCTACTGATTGCGTATTTCTTCTGCATAATAATTTATTTAAAAGATTTTCAATGAGTGCGGTATGCCAAGGGGCCATATGATTAGTTAATACTCCCTCCGTCCAAAAAAAATTTGACACTTTTCGCTTTTTGAGAGTCAAACGAGTTGTTCTTTGACCGTAATTTTTTCATATGTTTTTTAAATATTTTAAATTATTAATTTTGATTACTTGTAGTACTTTTTACATGGTTTCTAAATATGTAAATTTTATTTTGAAAGATTAAAGATTTTATGTTCAAACACACGGTCAAAATTAAGAAATTTAACTCTCGCAAAAAGTGCCAATTATTTTTTAGACAAACGTACCTTATAAGTAATTAATGATTGAGTCAATAGAACAGAACACTGACACACTATATTCTTTAAATTAAGACCTTTAGCATCAATATATGTTAACCAATAGCTACTGCGCATTACAAAATTTATTTGCATGTTGTTAACGTTGACATTTATGTTGCATGTTGTTAACGTTGACATTTATGTAGATACCGGCCGACGGGTGTTTTTCTGGATATAGTCAAACGTTGAGTTGTTCTTCTTAGTCCTATATTTTTCTTGCTTGTTGAGACACGTTGACCTTTTCTTTTTCAAACTTGGAGTTAATTGTTAGTTACTTATACTATTATATAAATGTTCAAGAGTCCTTAATTACTTTTACGAGTGATCATCTAATCTAAAAATTTAAATTATTAGAAAAGTATGCATTTATTTAATTAGTTATGTCATCACACCATCAGAGGCGGACCCAACGTGTTGGGTGGGGGGGACACGTGCCCCCCCCCCCCCGCCCAACTTCGGGAAAAACCCTCTCTATATATATTTATATACCTTGAAAAACTATGATATATTTTAAAAGGACCCCCCAAACATAATTGCAAAAGTAGTTCAGTTGGTAGGAGTGCCCCTGAGTGCACACTGATCACCACCAGAGATCAAATCTCGGCTCCAACACAATTTTTTTCGGCCTATATACTTGTATTTTCGCCACTGTTACGCTATTAGTGACCGATCCAAAATGGTATTATCCCTCAGTCGTCATTAAAATTTTTGTTGCTGTGTATGTTAAGATAATGGTGCCCCCGCCGTCTTAAAATCCTGGGTCCGCCTCTGCACACCATCCCTCGTATTTGGCCCTAATTCCTTTTTTCATGGGGTGGTGGTGAGACTGGAACTCAAAAACTATGCTTGCTCCGATATATACCATGCATGGTGAAAGTACATGACCATCTCATTTAATAGTTAGATAGGGTACACTTAAAAAAATTATTTCATCATGGCATAACTTCCTCATCTAATACCAGCCTAAATAACGATTCTGGCAAATATTTTGGCAATATCCTCGTTGAAAATGGTTCTTATTCTTCAATTTCTCATTATCTTAGTCACTAGCTCTCTTTAATTCATTTTTCCGATAACGTACAATATCAACAAGAGATAAGACATGTTTAGTTCGATCTTTAGAATTTGAGAACTTCTTAATAGGAAGCGAATTTAGATAGTTAGAGCAAATAAGTTATACCAACTCATAAAGCAGAAAAAGTTAAAAAGCACATAAAAGTCAGATGTCAAGAGGGAATATAGGATACGTGTTTTTTTTTTCCTTCAAAATAATTGAGAATATATTTTTCTGGAGACGTTTCCTAAGTAGTAGGTTTGATTTTAATTTATCATAAAACTAGAGACTCAGCCCATTCAAATTTGCATTAATAATAATTGAAAAATTACCAAGTCTGAACATTTCGTGCATGAATTGGTACCATGGACCAAAAATTTTAAAAAATGGTCCTCTTAGAAATTGTCAAAGTGTGGCTCATTCTTGTGAGAGTTGCTAAACCTAGAACCATTGTCGTGTTACTGCAGTCAACATTTTTCTTACCTATAAATATAGCCTCATTTTACTCTTATCATCACAAAATCAGAAACATAGAAAAGCAGTGTATAACTTCATAGATTCTAGTAATTGTTTAAAAATATGGCTTCTCGTAGCTTCCACTTTCTTCAAGTGTTAGTCATGCTTTCTCTAGCAGGCATAGCATTTTCGGACTTGTCAGATGATTTTTATGATGATATTTGTCCCAAAGCTTTACCAACCATTAAACGGGTTGTTGAGGATGCAGTACGAAAAGAGAGGCGAATGGGTGGTTCTTTGCTACGTCTGCATTTTCATGATTGTTTCGTTAATGTGAGATTATTTTTCTCGTACTTAATGTTTTTCATTGCATCCTAATTTCTATTTGTGAAAGCATTTGAGTATTTAACCTAGAAACTTTGATGTCAGGAATGAAATAACATTACAACCTTTATAGGTTTAATAGAAAGTGGAGTAATTGCCAGTAGTTGCTTGAGATGCCATTACTAATATATTTCTTGTAAATGCAGGGTTGTGATGCTTCGATTCTCCTTGATCAAACGCCTACTATTGATAGTGAAAAGACTTCTCGTGCTAATAACAATTCTGCTAGAGGATTTGAAGTGATTGATAAAATCAAGTCGGAGGTTGATAAAGTTTGTGGACGTCCAGTTGTATCTTGTGCAGATATCTTGGCAGTTGCAGCACGTGACTCCGTAGTTGTCGTACGTATTACTCCTTCTGTCTTAACATAAGCTAAATCTTTACTTTTATCTTGTCAATCTTTTCCTACCATATTTGATGTCTAATTTAGGGTCCATCGCTGTCCAAATTAATCAATAAAATTCATCAACTACATATTATTTAAAATTGATCAAGCTACAAGAAGAAAATTAAACTAGAATTCCCAAATTCAGATGGAAAAAAATTAGATATTTTAAGTTCAACACGAAATAAAGAATTAGTATCAACATAAAGTTTGTTGATTTCGTCCACCTATTATATATGTTTTTGCTGCTAATGTTAGGAAACTTAAGTATAATCAAACTGAAACGTTTTTATATGAACAGTTACATGGACCAAGCTGGGAAGTGAAACTAGGAAGAAGAGACTCCACTACAGCAAGTAGAACCGCGGCCAACAATAATATTCCAACTCCAGTGATGGACTTACCTGCACTTATCAACAACTTCAAGAAGCAAGGTTTAGATGAGGAAGACCTCGTAGCTCTCTCTGGTGGCCACACACTAGGGTTTGCTCAGTGTTTCACCTTCAGGAATCGCATCTACAACGAGACTAACATTGACTCCACCTTTGCAAGACAACGACAGGCTAATTGTCCACGTAGTGGAGGTAATTCCAACCTTGCTCCACTTGATCCAACTGCAGCTCTTTTCGACTCGAAATATTTTAGTAACTTAGTATCCAAGAAAGGGCTTCTACATTCTGATCAAGCACTGTTTAGTGGAGGAAAGACCGATGATCTCGTTAAGACCTACAGTAAAAACTTGAGGAATTTCTCGAAAGATTTTGCTGAGTCTATGATTAAGATGGGTAATATCAAGCCATTAACTGGGAAGCGAGGCCAGATTCGTGTCAACTGCAGGAAGGTGAACTAAGCAGTGCTGGTGATGCTGATGAAATCAAGTGTTTCAAGAGTGCTTATTTTCAATTGTAATTGTGATGTTTACTCATTTGTATTCCTATAATACGTCAATTTTTATTGGCGATCCTTGAAAGTTGTGTGGTAATTTCAAATTTGTTTTTCCAAGAATTTGAATCTTGTTGTTTCATTTGAGGACTTTTTTTAAAAAAAAATTCCGGTGTATGGTGGTGTTACCTTTGCATATCGCCAAAAGTTATAGTTAGAGGGGGATTAGATGTCCTTAGCTCAATTACAACATATAGAGGGATTATAATCCCAGATAAGAATGACTATACAACTTAACTATACAAATGTATATAAAACAAGGTGAAAGGATCCAGTGACATTAAGACCAAAAAATCTTCTTCAGCACCCAAATCGGAACTTTATCTTCTAATGCAAAAGTACTATTCTTCCTCTATTTATATATGCATGACTTAAAGGGACCGTTTGACTCTGGTCCAAACGATAAGGTTTAGCAGTTGTAGAGGGTAAATAAGAAATTCAGAGGATCATCATTCGCCATTGGTAATACCTCATTTAGTGAGTGCATTCGCGCCTTGATAAGCTACGCGATAGCAATATTGTTAAACTCACAATGAATGTTCCTGGCCATATCTTGAATCAGATTTATAAGATCTTTCATCTGTAAAGGAATGTTGAAATTACCTTTGATTATTTCCACCACAACCTGGGAGTCACATTCTAGGATAATGTTGTTATATCTAGGCATTCTGATTAGCCCAGTCCATCCCATATATGCTACTTTTGCTTCAGCCATATTACTAGAATTTAGCCCAAAAGAAGCAGCAATCATTTTGCCCTTGTGGTCTCTGCAAATACATCTAATTACAGTTTCATGGAAGAATTTCATTTGGGGATTACTATCTTCAGGGCTGTTTGACAAATACTCCACCCATTTCATTTTACTTGACCTCTATACTAACATATATATATATATATATATATATATATATATATACGTTTTAATTGTCCATTTTAGCAAATCAAGAGAGTTTTATTGCTTTTTTCTCATACTACTCTTAGTATTAACTAACCGCATAAAGTTCTAGTTGTCAAATTTAGAGGTCCAAAGCATTATTTATAAGGTTAGTTTAGTAAATACACTCCGAATAAAAGCTTTCTTAAGGAGTGTGCCAAATCAACATGGATCAAGTAAAATGAAATGGAGAAATTAGATTATAAAGCAAACTAATTGCGCCGCGCACATGTCAGTTGTTCCAATGGGACCATGCTGTGCTCAACAACTTCATGGTAACAAGCACTAAATTTTGGGTTGTAATTACTATACTCGTCCTGAACAAGCTAATGCGAGCAGCAATGCCAACAACGTTAATTGTAATGATGCATAATATATAAATAAATAAATAAATTCAGTGTTTAACCGACAAAAAAAAGTAGTACGTAAATTGCTATTGAATGTAGATAGGTTTATCTTACGTACTTAATCCAATTGTAAAAAAAAAATACTTAATCCAATTGTATTTGTTATTTTAGAGTTCACCTAATACATAAGAGGGGATGAATTGTGTATTCCCTATTTCCTACTTATTGAAGAACCTGGTTCTTCAACTTCAGAATTAAGTGACATACAATTACACAATATAATGTAAAATAAAGCACGCACATTCGATTTTAGATGAAAAATCTCCTTACTCAAGAGAGTAAAATCACGACCTACGACCTGTAAAGCTTCAATTCATTAAGCAATAAAAGACAGTTTTAGGTTACAACTCAATAACTAGAGGGACTAAATTGCGAATGCATTGGCTAAATGGAATATTAATGGACATGAAGAAATATTTTATGATCTCAAGGACCTTCCTAAAAATGCAGTAGAGGCATACATTTTGGATAACGATAACATGGTATCCATCAGACACAAACCAAGGAAGAACATATATGCATAAATGTTTCTAAGTTTTAGGGAGCTTAACCTTTTTGCATTTGAGAGTTTTCCTCGCTGTACTTGATTTTTTTTTTTTTTTTTTTTTTAATTAAGCCACCTCAGTGGTGGGGGGTTAGGCAGACCCCTACCAGTTCATTTCATCTGCAATAAGAGTACAAGAGGGGGAAGATAGTCCTTTCCTCTGTGAGGGATAATGAGAATAAATAATTCATCCTTGAACAAAATGTGCCCTATGCTATTGTTACAACTTTTTGGACTGCCTATATAAAAGTATATATCATAAGCTAAGTGCCTAGCATGTACCCATAAGGTAAGGAAGTAGAAATAAACCCAGCTACTCATGTCAAGAAATTGAAGTGCCCTTTTTTTATTCTGATCCTGAAATTAGGGATGCCTTCTCTGTCATTCCTCAAAGCAGCTTTCACTTGTCTAGGCAAAGAAAAAGTCTCTGTGAAGAAGGTTTCATGTTTCTCCATAACTCCAATGTTTGCTATTAAGTCAGCAACTTCATTTGCTTCTCTGAAGCAGTGTTGGATCTGAAAATTGCCATTCTCCATGATTTTTCTAATCTGCATAACAATGTCATGAACTTGCCACATGGTATTGTTTTTCCCATTTATCATGTTCACCATCATCAGAGAGTCCGATTCTATGATAACCACATGATAGTTATTACTAACACACCACTGAAGCCCATTAAGAATAGCCCGACCCTCTGCCATGTTATTGCTACACTTGCCATAGTAAGAGTAGAAGGCCATTTTCATATTACCTTGATGATCTCTAAGAATTCCTCCTCCTGCTGCCTCTCCTGGATTCCCTTTTGAGCATCCATCAGTATTCAACTTATGAGTGTTATCAGGTGGTTTTTGCCATTTGATGATCTTGGTAGTTATCATAGGCTTAGCTCTATCAATCTTGCTACATAGATCTTGCCAGCTACCTCTGAAATTGAGGCTAGGGAATTGCTTGTTGAGGATGAGGATCATCAGTCTGATCACTTGGTCTGCAATTCTGTGTTTAGTAGCCTTAATCCCTTCAAATCTTGCGGTGCATCTGCTCTTCCATATCTCCCAACACATGATAATTGGTAAGCATTGATACATGGTTTGTTGAATTTTGTTCTTTGTCTTAGCCAGCCACCATTGTACTGCAATAGTTCTGATGGATCCATTGTGGAGTTTGATTCCACAAGAGTCACCGAATTTCTTCCATAGATGAGCAATTTCTCCTTCCACAAACAGATGTTGGATATTCTCCTCCTTTTTAGACTTGCAACAATTACACATCGAAGGGCCATGCACCTTAAATTTCCTCACTTTTTCATCTGTAGGGATCCTTCCCTTTAGTAGCTTCATCATAAAAAAGGCTACTTTAAAAGGAATCTTTGGATGCCAGATTTTTTGAGCCGTCATGGTGGTATTTCTAGCATTTCTCAATACTTTGCCAGCAGACTTGCAAACTTGCCATTAGGTTCAGCAGTCCAATTGATCATGTCTACTTGCCCATTATGAATTTTAATTTTCATGATTTCATCAACAATGTTAACCGGAAGCTCAGATCTAAGCTTGCTCATGTACCATTCTCCTTCAATCATGAAGTCCATAACTCTGGTTTTCTTGGATTTAGTAGGAAGATGAAGATATTTGGCCAAGGAACCTTTCCCTGTCCAGTTATCCCACCAAAAGGATAGATTTCCTTCACCTATACTCCAAATCATATGAGGTTCACATCTATCTTTAATATTCATGAGCCTTCTCCAAGTTTGAGACTGGTCAGGCTTGCTTTTCCTGGCAACCGGATGCATCCTTTTGCAATATTTAGCTTCCAGGAATTGTTTGAGAAGAGAATTCCCCGTTCTGAAGTTCCACCAATTCTTGGCAGAAAAGGCATCGCAAAAACTTTGAATGCTTTTAAATCCTGCTCCACCCTCCAAAGTAGGATAGCATAGTTCATTCCATTTGATCCAATGGTGCTTGTGTTTACCATTAGTATCTCCCCAGAAGAAATTTGCCATCACCATCTCTATTTGTTTAATAGTAGTCTTAGGAGGTTGCATGACTGAAAGGATGTGAAGAGGCAAGGATGATAGAACAAATTTGATCATCACTGCTTTGCCTCCGATGCTGAGGGCCTCGCTGTACTTGATAGCTCGTAATAATTAGACTATTGTAAATGCTCACTAAAGTTTAGTTTTACTTGAACCTCGCGTCTATATACCTTTCTTTGTTAATGAAATAAAAGGTCCGCACCTTTGACGTTAACTACATACTTTTTAGACTATAAACTCTAGCGTAGAAAACAAAACAACTTCCCAGAATTGTTTACCTACACAAGTGATACTCAATAGCAAATAGGTTATGACTTTACAACAATGAATAACACTACTAAAAAAACAGGGATTTTCGACCAAAAATTTCGACCACACGAGGTCGAAAAAACCTTTATTTCGACCAATTTTTTGACCACACGCGTAGGTCGATAACAGCTTGGTCGAAATCACATTCTACCGAAATTAAGGGAAAAATTGTTTTCGACCACATGTGGTCGAAAAAATTATTTTTATATTAAATTATATTTAACTTTTTCGACTATGTGTGTTCGAAAACATTATTTATATTTAAATATAAAAAGAAAATAAAAAATCAATTTCGACCACATGTGGTCAAAATTGTAAAATGGGCCCAGAATTTCGACCACATGTGGTCGAAATCTGGCAATAATCTTGCTAAATTTCGACCACATGTGGTCGAAATTGAATTTTTATTTTCTGTTTTTCGACCTCATGTGGTCGAAATTGTGAAATATCTGGGCTGATTTCGACCACATGTGGTCGAAAATCTGGAATATTTTTTCCAGCATTTGCCTGCTTTTGGCAGCCCACCTGCCAATTTCCAAATAGTCAAATTCATCAACCAAAACAGTCATCCAAATTCATCAACAATGCAACACAACAACCATAAACAATGTTCAAACACTTGAACACTTAAACGTTGTCCATTCAACCTCAAAGTACTTAAAATTAAAACTACATTCAAACACTTAAACATCATAAACTACATTCAAACACTTAAACATCATAAACATCATTCAAACACTTAAACATTATAAACTTAAAAGTACTTCTAATTCGAACTAAAACTACATTCAAACCCTTAAAGATAATATACATATCCATTTAAACATATCCATCATAAACTATTAATTTGGGCTTGCATACCCAACATCCTAGCCTCCGAGGAATTAAGTGTTCTTGTTAGCTGAGCAACTTGATGCTTCATAGCTTCATACTCCTTAGAATCAAGAAAAAAGAAAAATCTCATCAGACAACAACATCCTATGTCTAATATATTAATGTTCACCACACATCAATATCAAAACATGATACCTTAGATACGAAAGAGTCATTATCTTTAATAATGAAGGATTTCGGCCCACAAAATTGTGCCATTCAGATTTGTCAATCTTTCCGTCCTGATTTGAGTCTGCTTCCAAAAATGTCTGCACGTTGAAATACATTTACTAGTTACTAAAATTGGAATGGTAATGATCAGTAAATGCTTTTGTAAATGGCCATCTCCCATACACTATTCATGGGCAACAAACCAACCACATATTACAGTGATAGTAAATGCAAACAAAAATTATTGGTTCCCTTAACATCTTATCAAACAGGAAGGGGGGAGGTACCAATTTTAAGTACTGGGATGATGGAAACTTAAATTGGTCGTCATCAGTAAATTACCTTATCAAGTATTATCTCAACAGTCTCATCGGCCAACTTCATCTCAGGTGCCAACCTCCAAAGAGAATCATCTAATCAAGAACTAGAAAAATGTAGTGCACATTTCTCAAATTAAAAGAAATGGCTGGTACTTTGAGATTCACATGCATAAATAGTGAGATGGAAGTCTATGGACTAATATTGTGCCATTACAGGTATTCAGAAATATTTGGAAGCTTACTGACCTGAGGTTTCAGCCTTAATTTTCAATGCTATCTTCATAGCAGCATCAAAATTTAAAATTATTCACTCATTTGATGATATAAAAGGGTTACTTCCATGAAACATGTTAGCACAAGATCAAAGCATCAATAACTGAAAAAGCAAAAGATCATTAATATTTTCTGCCTGAATATGCCAATATATCTATACTAGTGAAGGAAAAAGGATTAAGAGAAAATCTGACATAAGAGAATATGGAATCAAACTTCAGTTTCAAAGGGAATCACAATTAATCCATAAGACACGTGTGAGAATTAGTGGACTCTATTCAGCGCCTTTATTTTTCAAATCAAAATTAATTATTTATCCAAAAGCCTCATTAAACGAAGAACATATAAGCATCAATGGATGCAACACATGAATCTGACCAGATATTTATAGAAAAGGCACAAAATTCTATGGACTACCGTTGTATTTTATTAGCGAAGTGAGACCACTTGAGAATAAGGTGTTATAGACAGGATGGAATACTCTAGCAATATTGGACTTCTAGGCTTGAGTGCTTACGTATCAAACACATGAATTTCGTTACATAGATTCTCCTAATCTCCGTATGAGATTAAGAGTAGAGCTGAAACATGGAAATTTTATAGGTATACATTAAGAAGGTCAGATGGGTGATTTAGGGGTCTCACCAAAGTTGAAATGAAAGGAAATCTGAGAGGAACTTTCAAGTAATTAAGAAATTGTAGCTCTGAAACTATGATGAAGTTTATCAAACGCAACATGAAGTGGTCAGTTCAGTCAAAGAAAATTGCTCAATATGTGTAATTCAGTCTCGTCAAGCTCTACAAATCGCGCACTCCCTACAACAGACAACATAAGAGCTGTTGGATATACAGAATGAGGTGCGCGCTAAATGGTGAGCTCGTGCCAAATCAGCGGTAGCCAATTATTTTTAGGTTTCCGTTTTGTTGAAAAGTGAAGTATGTATTATTCTATACATTCTACTCAGTGGTGTTCCACCATTTTATGGGGGTAACTTCATTTGCTACCTCTCGAATTTTACCATCGTATTTTCCTAAAGCTTCCTCATCATTATTGATTTCCCTTTTCATTTCAGCACATATAGAACTATAGTTGATTCTTTCATGTACCATATAACATCTTCTTTTTGTTGCCCTTGCACTCAAATATGAGGAAAAAATTGAAGAAGCATGGCCATTTAGGAATTGTAGCATTAACATTATACGATTATATAGTCATTAACATTATTACCATTATATAGTCATTAACATTATCTCTTTTGTGACATTTTATCAAACACCAAATAGGCTTGTTAATTTTTCCTCTTGAGGAAACACCACAACTACTAATATAGTATAAACAAATGAATATGAATCATACCAAATCACAAGCAATAGAGAGAAAATTAAACCCAGTCTCCTATGGTTACAAAATGAGCACAGAGAAATTCCGATCTAAAAGATCAAACTAACATATAGCACAGTAAAATTGAAGAAGAAAGAAACCAGAGAGCTTATTTACTCCAATCAACAACAAGAAGCATGAAAAAATCAGATACTCATAAAGAGGAAAAAAATGCAAATGAGAGACATAAGCTGATCTTGTACAAAGAATTTCCCCTTAAATTGAGGTTCAGTTAGCCGTTACCTTTTTGACCGGAGTAAATCTAACACCATGATCTTCAAAATATGGAACGATGGTCGGAAACAGCGGCGGCGTCTAGTGGCGACGCTTGCTGGTCCGAAACGGCAGTGGCTGCGGCGTTGACCGTCTAAGGAGGGGGTGGGGCAGTCGGGTGGTGGGATGGTAGAGAGAGGAGAGGGAGAGTGAAGAGAGTGAAAGAGAAGGGGGGAAAATGAAAAGAAAATTAAAGACACTTAACATCTGGTCTAAATCTTTTGAAATTTTCGACCACATGTGGTCGAAAATAATTAAGTCAGATTTGACCGACTTTAACTTAATTATTTCGATCACATGTAGTAGAAATTAGATTTTTATTTTTATTTTTTAATTAATTGTTTTATATATATATAATTTAATTATGTATGAAATGTTTTTTTTCCATTTATTATTTGTATAAAAATTAATTTCGACCACACGTGGTCGAAATGCATTTTTCCTATTAAAAAATCGACTCGATGTGGTCGAAATTCTATAAAAAATTAAATAAAAATTAAATTCTTCAAATTTCGACCGCCCGTGGTCGATTTTTCTTCGACCAAAAGTGTGGTCGAAATTTTTAGGTCGAAAATGCCCATTTTTTTTGTAGTGTAAAAGATTCAACATCTAAAGAACTAGACAGGATCCTCTTGCAACCAGGTTCTTTAGTTCAGCAGCTTGATTCCTCCAAAAGCATATTCTTTGCACTTTTGGCTATATATTGCTAAGAGTAAATCACAATAATTGCTTACAATAGCCTGAGTCTGAAAGTCGGCAATAATATGCTTTATATTAAACTCATGGAAGGTCTAAGTAGCACAGATAAAGAATAAAAATGAGAAAATTAAAGTTGCGTGAGCACTGGTCCATAGTTGCGAAACTATGGTAATTGAAGATATATTAAAAGGGAGTTAACTAAGTAGACCTAAAATCACCTAAACAAGCTAAGTTATCTCGAAAGACTTACAATCTCTTAGAATAAATGCATACTTAGCATAAATATTAGGATACATTAAAAGAAAAAGATTTAGATATATAATACCAATTAACCGTGATTGAGGTTTGGTTTACTTAGCTAGAAGTCTTGTTAGATCAGTTTTGCATGATATATAATAGGAATGAAGAGAGCTTTTAGTGTTAGCTAGAGAACCTAATAAATCTTCAACTAACTGGATTATGACCAGCCTAAATGGAACGACATGGTTAGTTTTGATTCATATTGCTGACTTTTTCTAGATGAGGATTGAGGCATAATTGTTATAGTTCAATTTAAGTTGTTGTAGAAGAGTAATTGCCTTATTCTCTAATGTACTATAATTTCACTTAATGGGATTAGCTATCCTCAACTATTCTCGGAGTGACATAATAGTGTAATGGATTTATACAATCAATATCTATTCTATATACCCTTGATGTACGACCAGGTTAATATATTTACTTGCATACTTCAACTTTGACAACTTAACATTTGGAGAATCGACACCTTTGCCACATAAACTTTTCTTCCTTTTCATTATTTTATTCTCATCAGCACCACGCAAATTGATAATATTATAGGCGTCCTGGAGTATATCCTAGTATTTTTTTCTCTCTTATATTTTGGACTTTGACCTTAAGGTTCAATATCATAGAAGTAGCACCTGAACCATATCCCAAGACCAACTCCAAGGAAGCTAGATTGTATTCTCCTAAATTTCGATAACAACTACTACTAATGAAACTATATGTAATTTTGCCTAAAGATCGATAACAACTACTACTAATAAAACTATATGTAATTTTGCCTAATTAATAGAGACATAAAACGTAATTCAAACGGAGTTGTTGATCTACTGATCACACATCTTCTCTTCATCAATATTGTTTAATGGATTTTTCGGTGAGACGCGTTATGGCCATGGGCCATTAATTGATTAATAATATTGAATTAACATATCTTATAAGTAATGAATGGGCCAATAAAATAGAAGAGTGGTAAGTATCCACTCTATTCTTGAATGAACTAATAATAAAGACCTTTAGCACCAATGGTTACCCTCATTATAGCTAATTTATTTGCATGTTGTTAACATTGACATTTAATAGATACTCGAAGACAGTTTTTGTAGATATAGTCCACGTTGAATTGTTATTCGTCTTTCTATATTTCGTTTTTGCTAATTATTTTTTCTTGTGTTAGATAACTCGACTTTTTCTCCAAATTTGGAGTTGGTAGTTGCTTAATGTTATTGATGTGCAAACCTCCTTAATAACCCCCTCTGTCTCAGTGCCGGCTCAATGCCCAAGTCAGTGAAGCAATGGCTTTAGGCCCCCAAAATTTGGGGCCCCATTTTTGCTAATTAATAGTAATAGGTTAGTTTAATGGTATAAAATTTTCCTTAAAAACTATTGAGGATTCATGGTAAATAAGTACTCTCTCTGATTTTTTTTTATTTTTATTACATGGGGGTAGGGGAAGGGGAAATGGGGAGGGGATTACAATGTGAGGATTCGAACCCTTCCAACAAGATGAAAGTTCAGGTAGCCAATAAACTGAGCTATTAGATCCTTACAGTACTCCCTCTGATCTATTTTACTTGTCATGTTTATATTTGCATATCCTTTAACAAAATAGTAACTAAAAGGGTAATTTGACTAAATTATCCGTATTTACTCTTTGTTCTAAATTAAATACTACTTTATTTGTTACCATATTAGTCCCTATCCACATTTATTTTAGATAATGAAAGCATTCCATTACTACCAACCCAAAGAGAACGAGGGACCGTCGTCAATTAGATTTTCATATATAAACTCGTTGATGATATTAAGTGGAGGCCCCATATCCTTAATGACGAAGGTATAAATATAAGGGACTTAGATAACACACTGGGTTTACAGAAGAAAAAGTTCATGTAGAGAAAAGAGATTAGACTAGTCATTGCACTAGTACCGTCTACGAGTCTCCCGCTTCGGCACCATTTCCTTTTTTACCAACCGAGCTGCCCATTGAGTAAGAATAAAGATGAAAATAAATAATTAACCATATCTATATTTTCTCAAATGACGATTATTTTTTGACCAACAATTTTCAATAAGCACGACAATTAAAATGGACGGAAGGGAGTATATGATCTTTATAAATAAAAAGAAAGAAATTACTTAGAAAATGTTACTTAAAGCATGAATAAGGTTACTTAATGAGATTTTTTTTTTTTTTTTGTAAAAAAAAGAAAAAAAAGTTTGAGGTCTTTTAATAAAGTTTTGCTTTAGGCCTCCAATGTCCTTGAACCGACTCTGCCCCCTCTTAATATCAGCCTACATAATGTCACAAACCATTCTTGTGAAGTAAAGTTTTGGCCATATCCTCATGGAAAATGGTTCTTATTCTTTAAATTTTATGTCTGTTGCCAGCTCTATATTTCGTTCATTTTTTTTATCACTTAGAGGTCATCCAATGCATGCGTGGATAAAATTATGTTGAGATTATAATGTAAGGACTGTACGATACAAAAATTAATAATCAGTGACAAATGTCTGGTTCATGCATTAAAAATGGGATATGCATCATTTAATACAAAAGAAATACAATTTTATCTTGTTCTAAAATAAATAACATTAAAAATATGCTATCGAGGTTATTTTGGTTTTAAGGTGATTTATCTGCATAAATCTATCGCATAAAAACTACTCATGTTGGATCTAGTATAAGATAATACCGGTGTAAGATAATACCAATATATATGTCAGTATTGTTTATACTAGAAAACGAAATGGCGACAAAACACATTATTAAATAATATCAAATTTGATACCGATGTATATTTAATTACCTAGGAAAATTACTTCGTACGGTTTATTTGCCAAGTCAAAACTGATAGTCCTTTATTAAAAGAACGACGACCCACTCAAATTTGCAATAATTGATGATGAATTACTAAGTCTGAACATTTCATGCGTATTGATACAACGGATCAATATTGGACCAGAAAATTAAAAATTATCCTGGTGTGCCTCATTCTTGTCGTGTTACTATAGTCAATTATACCTATAAATACGGCCTCATTTTACTCTGATCATCACATAGAAGTGTAGAACTTCATAGACTATAGTTATCAAAAAATGGCTTCAAGCAGCTTCCTCTTTCTTCATGTGTTAGTCATGCTTTCTCTAGCAGGTATGGCATTTTCGGACTTGTCAGATGATTTCTACGATGATATTTGTCCCCATGCTTTACCAACCATTAGATGGGTTGTTGAGGATGCAGTCTGGCAAGAGAGGCGAATGGGCGCATCTTTGCTACGTTTACATTTTCATGATTGTTTCGTTAACGTGAGATTCTTTTTCTCCCATACTTAATGTTTATCATTTCATCCTAATTTATATTTGTGAGAACGCTAGAGGATTATATTTAGCTTAAGATATGTTGAGGTTCGGAATGGATTTAGCTTTCACTGTTTAACATGTCTCTTGTAAATGCAGGGTTGTGACGCTTCGATTCTTCTTGATCAAACGGATACTATTGATAGTGAAAAGACTGCTCGTGCTAATAACAATTCTATTAGGGGATTTGAAGTGATTGACCGAATTAAGACGGAGGTTGATAAAGTTTGCGGACGTCCAGTTGTATCTTGTGCAGATATATTGGCAGTTGCAGCTCGTGACTCCGTAGTTGCTGTGCGTATTACTCCCTTCTATTCGATATAAGCTCTAAGAGGTCGTTTGGTTCGTGCACTAAGTAATATATCCTGAGATTATAGTCTTGGGATTATAATTCTTGGACCAATTTATTCCATCTTCCAGGTGGGATAAGATAACACCAAGTTTGATGGGATAAGGTGGGATATCTCAGGATTAAGTTCGAGATTAAATTTATACTTTTTTGTCGAAGGTATAAACTTATCATGAGATTAGTTATACCTTCAACCTAACAGAATATAAATTTAATCTCAAACTTAATCTGAGAATATTCCACCTGATCCGATCAACCAAAACGACCCCAAAGTTTATGACCTTTTTTCTTGTCAATTTTTTCTTTGCTAGTATATATATTTTCCATACTTATTAATGTTCAATTTAAAGCTCACCATGGTCCAAATTTGTCTGGAAAAAAAAAAGAAGTAACAAATAAATTGCATGCGTTCTAAACAACTGATCAAGCTACCAACAAAAAAGGACCAAAGAAGAATACTCAAAAGATAGACGAATGAATTAGACATTTTAAGCTCAACATGAAATAAAGAACTAGTGTTTGTGAGTTTCTAGTCCATTGTATATGCTTTTGCAGCTTTAATTAGAAACAGATAACTTAGAAAACTTTTTTTTGTAAGTATATTTAAGGGATCTTGAATTTTGACAAACTCCAGTAGCAGCACGGGTAACACTCCTTCCGTCCTAATTTTTTTGATGCAGAATATACTCCTTCCGTCCTAATTTTTTTAACCAAGAAAACAAAATAGAGAAATACTTTCAAATTTGTGGTCTAAAAAAAGACATCGATAGTTGTGTGGCTATAAATCATCTCATTAAGGGTAAAATGAGAAGTTTAAAGTAAAAGTGTTACTAAATATAGAATGATGTCATTCTTTTTTATACTGATTAAAAATAAAAGAGCGTCAAATACATTGGAACGACGGAAGTATATATATTGGATTTCAACCAATACGATTAAAAAGTATTGCGAGTCCATTAGAAATCTAAAGATTCTCCAACTATTTATGTTAGCAAGCATGTCAAAAGTCAAATGTGCATACATGAACAAACTAAATAGATGCGATACAGTAATAGTATATTTATTTGCTACAAATGTTATGAACCTTTCCTTGCAGAAAACTGATTTTTTTTTTTTTTTTAAATATGACCAGCTACATGGACCAACTTGGGAAGTGCAACTAGGAAGAAGGGACTCAACCACAGCAAGTAGAACCACAGCTAACAATGACATTCCATCTCCGTTAATGGACTTACCTGCACTTATCGACAACTTCAAGAAGCAAGGTTTGGATGAGGAAGACCTTGTTGCTCTCACCGGTGGTCACACGCTAGGGTTTGCTCAGTGTTTCACCTTCAGGAATCGCATCTACAATGAGACTAATATTGACTCCACCTTTGCGAGCCAACGTCAAGAGAATTGTCCACGTAGTGGAGGTGATTCCAACCTTGCTTCCCTTGATCCTACGCCGGCCCTTTTCGACTCGAAATATTTCAGTAATTTGGTGTCCAAGAAAGGGCTTTTGCATTCTGATCAAGCATTATTTAGTGGTGGGGAAACTGATGATCTTGTTAAAACCTATAGCATGAACCTAAGGAGTTTCTCCAAAGATTTTGCTGAATCTATGATTAAGATGGGTAATATCAAGCCATTGACTGGGGATCAAGGTCAGATTCGTGTCAACTGCAGGAAGGTGAACTAAGCAGTGCTGATTAATGTTACTAATAAAATAGAGTGTTTCAATAATTTGGCTATTGTCAATTGTTTGTGATTTTTGTTCTTTTGTAACTTTGTTGTTATTACCTAAAATAAGTTAATTTTGAGCAGAGAGTTGTGTGGTAATTTGTTTTTCGAAGAAATTGGATCATGTTGTTTTCAACTAGCGAGTACATCCCGGTCAAGGTGGTTGTCGATTGAATGAGCAACCTTTTTGCTTTTGAGTAAATTGATCTTCCTCAAAGTTGTTCGACTAATAAATTATGAAATTAATTGCATAAGTCGTCCCTAGCTAACGTACACACCAGAAAACAACTTTAACATTAGTGTTTAATTTTTTAAACTTCCCTTAGCTTGTATATTCGAACTAGGGGCGACAAATGTGCAGTTTGGGTTGAATTTGAGCGGGTTAAAATGAGCTGAATCAATAAATGACCCGCCCAAAGTTTTTCCCGGCTAAGTGATTTGGGTAAAGATGAGCTAAACAATGCGTCATAACATAACTCACCCTACGTGACACAACTTTTAATCTTACTTTGCGGAAACATCAATGGATATTCTTAATCAAACTTATTAATTAAATCGATAACTCGAATCTAATTAGTCATTGCGATTTCTCTAAATATGTGTTAACAAAAAGTATAATATCAAATCGAATTACCATTTCCTTTTTTTGGTTTCGCATTAAACTGATAAAATGTTCCCTGAAAATGAAATTTACTAAGATATTACTCAAAATAATTATATCGATTGATTTTTGCACTTGGAAAACTTGATCATATATTGCTCTATTCTCCTCTTGATGTTATATCTCGAAAAATTTCGCGTCATTTGCGTCGTAAATAAACTAACGTAAGCTCAGAGAGGTGATGGAACCCTTATAAGGTTAAGGAATACTCTTAGCAAGTGCTAAGAAAGTGTCTAAAGGTTTCAGGATCAAGCAAATCGAAGAAATTAAGTTTGTCTAAAATTTGGAAAAATTTGGCAGAATTTTGGACAGGAAATTTTGGTCCAAATTGAGAGAGGTATATCTCCTAGAATATGAGGAGTTATGGAATGAATAACCTATGTAAATTGAAGTTCAGAGAGTCTTCTTTCCAATGCAACTGACAGATCGCAAATCCGAGACGTATAGTGGAAGATACGGCCTGTACAAAATTGTACGATTCCTCTATGCAATTCAATGGCTCGTCGAATAACGATGGTACGGTCGATGCTGCCGTCAAATTGAGGCGGTCGAGACTTGTTTCTTGATTATAAATAAGAGGGGCACGACCTTAAGTTCATATTTTTCACCAAAACAGATCCTTCTTGACCCTTCAAGCCCTCTTAAACACTCCAAATCATTCCATGCCATCACAAGAGAAGATCAAGGTTCAACTCCGCAACTAGTTTATAAAAGGTGATTGCTTTTGCTTATACTTAGAGTTGTGATGAAATTGGTCT
The DNA here is from genome assembly GCF_019175385.1 of Lycium barbarum. Taxonomy (NCBI): domain Eukaryota; kingdom Viridiplantae; phylum Streptophyta; class Magnoliopsida; order Solanales; family Solanaceae; genus Lycium; species Lycium barbarum. The sequence continues at coordinate 112,669,372 of NC_083344.1, read as the reverse complement.
TGAAACAAGTTGTGTGAATTGAAGTTCTTCAAGTTATAAGGTATGTTCTTTATCTTGACTTTGATGCTAAGTTGTTTTTGGAAGATTTTAATGGTTTAAAATGAAGAAAAAAAAACATAGTATAAAGGTCGTAGTTTGATATGTTGATGTTGTTGGCTTATGGATTGATTTTCGAAGGAAGTTTTGGACAGATTTGTATATGTTTGTCATGTAGTATCTTGATTATGTTATTGTTGATGTTGTTATTGATGTTTGGGAGCTGTTTTGGAATTGGTTCGGAGTAGATAATGTAGGGAAAATACTGTCCGAATTCCGTTAACTTATTAACTAGCTAAGTTTGAGTGTGTAAGTGTTCCTATGGCCTGATTGTTGTATGAATCATCTTGGATGTAGATTTGCAAGTTTGGAAGGATAAGCGTTAAGTAGTTAAGGAGACGACAAGGTATGTTAAGCCTGTCCCTTTCTTTCTTAAGGCATGATTCCATGGTTTCGAGCTTACACAAAGGATGTCCATAAGGATTTTTCTCTTAGAATTATCATAAGCATATGTTCTTGATGTTCTTATAATATTATTGATCCTTATCTCATGATTATTAGTTATTGATCTTATTATTGATGTTGATCTCATCTTATGATTATTGTTCCTTCAAAGTGAGATATGTCCATAATGATAGTTCCATAATGATAATCAGAGGTTTACCGACCTTACGTCACTCCGGTAGAGTCATAGCTTTTCTTTGGGCTCTCATGCATGCTTTATATATATATATATATATATATATATATATATATATGTGTGTGTGTGTGTGTGTGTGTGTGTATTTTCTCACATCGAGTCGCGCTATAGTTGGCCGGGCAGGCACGTAGATGTGCACACCACTGCAGTGGGCATGTTATGATGTTATCCCGGACGCAGGATGATGATGATATGATGATATCACCGAGCCTATATGGTCGGGTATATATATATATATATATATATATATATATATATATATATATATCTGTGTGTGTGTGTGTGTGTGTGTGTTTTAAATGCTAAGCATGCATGACATCCGCCTTAAGAGGCATTCAGAGGTACAAGTTGATCTCTCTAATCTTATGCTATCTCCATATTTTCTTTATGTTGTTATTTATGCCTTACATACTCAGTACATTATTCGTACTAATGTTCTTTTGTTTGTGGACGCTGCGTTCATGCCCGTAGGTAGACAGGGAGACGGTTCAGACTCATAGGCTGACTTCTCAGCGGTTGTACAGGAGCAATCCACTTGTTCCGGAGTTGCAGTTCGGTTGGTAGGTCCTTTTGTGTACAGATGGTTACGGTGGGGTCTTGTCCTGTCCTTATTATGTTATGCACTCCAGTAGAGGCTCGTAGACAGATATGCACAGCCAGATGTTCTAAGACCATCTCGGTCTATGTTTTATTGTCATCGTTTTGATAGCCTTGCCAGCATGTGCACTTGGATCAGCTTGATGTTGTATGTATATTATCTTTGGGCTTGTGTCCCATACAGTTTATGATATTTATGAGTTAGCATGATGGCCCACTCAAGTATGAATATGAGATGAATGTACGTGTTGTGGTGCTCGATAGGTTAGCTTCGGGTGCCTGTCATGACCCTCTTGTTGGGTCGTGACAGTTGAAATCTAGGACTTCTTTTTCTTAGAACAATAGACTTCATCAAAATAGTGAAATAGTAATCAGGTATAAAATCATATTCTATTTGTTGAAAAAAACTTGCATCCTCATCCCTCTTCATGTCCACCCAAACCGAATCTTTTATTTGAATAGTGAGGTTTATTTTAATTTTGACCTTAGTGAAATTAGATCTGGATTTGTTAGTAGTAGCTTTATCAATAGTTAGAAGAGCACATACGAGAGAAGTGATCCGAAGCAGGGCATCCCGGTTCCATTTAAGATCGGATTAATGAAGTAATCCATATCTGAGCAAGTGGTGTCTCCTCCTTTGGGATGAAGTCCTTGATCTAACGAAACAAACACATAGGAAATCTCAAGATCGTGATGTTGTCTCTGAAATTGAAGTTCTTAAAACCCCTCTTTTTAAAATCTATGAATATATGTTTGGATTGTAGTTAGAGGCGGATTCAGGATTTGAAAGTTCTGGATTCCACACTGTTTTGAACAGTAGCTCGCGGTATTTTGTATAAATGGTGGCAATAATTAAATAGAAATAAGTAACATTTATCATCAATTTTTTAAGGGAAAAGGGTCAAATATACCCCCCCCCCCCCCCCCCGCTCTACTTTATTTTACTGGTTAAATATACTTTCGTTAGTGAAAGTTAACAAAAATACCCCTGCCGTCTTCAAACTTCACACCTATGCCCCTATTTGGATGGAAATCCCCAAATCCTCTCACATCACCCAATTTCACAAAAATTACCCTTTTTTTTTTGTTGATCCGCCACGCCCGACCTGCTTATCATCATCATCAAGCTCTAGCTTCATCTTCTTCAATACTTATCATCATAATACTTATCACTGCTAGAGCTTGATGATGATGATGATAGGCGGGTCGGGCGGGGCGGATTAACAAAAAAAATGGGTAATTTTTTTTGAAATTGAGTAATTTGAGAGGATTTGGGGATTTCCATCCAAATAGGGGCATAAGTGTGAAGTTTGAAGACGGCAGAGATATTTTTGTTAACTTTGACTGACGAAGGGTATATTTAATTAATAAAATAAAGGTGAGGGGTATATTTGACCCTTTTCCCATTTTTTAAACAAGGAAGATCCTTGGATCGTTGGTCTATTTGTGGCTCAATTTTTGTAAACAAGGAAGATCCTTGGATCGTTGGTCCATTTGTGGCTTAAGTTCAAAGAGATCGAGGATTCTATTCTTCTTAACCACAATTTTTTAACAATAAAAGCTCACTCGAATGTTTTGTCAAAATATTCTAAGTTGGACCATTGACCACTATAAGCAAAGATTAATCTTCTAATATAATCAACAAGTCAGGAAGCGTTGTTTGACTGTTGGTGTGAGTCTGACTAGAATACTAATGTCCTAGATGAAGCACGCTACAATAGTGTTACAAAAAGCACCTGGAATGGATTCAAACTCGCATCCAGGGAAGTAAAACCTGACTCCTCACCACTGGCACCACACGTTACATTGTTGCTCCGGGTGGCACCACAAATATTTATGCTATTTCTCATACATATATACACATATATACATAGTTTCAACCGAGACGTCGGGGTGCCGTGATACTCCCACCCTACTACATAGATCTATCCACTACGTACTAGAATAAAGATTTTTTCCACCGACAATCAATTGGAAATTGTGCTATAAAACATGATTTCCCGCGGCATTCCCATCGAACCAATTCATTCGGAAAGTGCATGGTGAAAACAGGTTCTTATTGAAATGTTGGGGAGCTTCCTAATTTTTTAGTGTGAAAATACTATTATTTAGATTTTTTTCCCACCGACATTCAGTGAGAATAGCCACTGAATATTCAGTGGAAAATTCAGTAGGAAAATAGTGTTTTTTAGTAGTGGCCCCTGATTGTAGTGTCCGATCTTTACTGGCCTCTTTATCGGAAATCTTGGAGCAAATCCCTGCAAATATATATCCTCAATCATATGTTTTCCATGCGAAAATTTTCCAATCAATCACCAGAATGTGCACACTTTGGAGAGTTCTCGTCTTCCTATGGCGAAACGAACATCGTCGGCTGCCCTTTGTGTAGCTCTTGAGGTCGAAAATTGAACCTAATGGCTGGCTGATTTTTGTTAGGAACAGCTAGAGAAGAAGCACCCTTTGATAATTCAGTGTTGGAGGGATGGTTGTCGTGCTCGCCACTCACGTCGATATGGCCGATGGTCATCAAAGCATTCATGGGAGCGAAGTAATTCATTTGGAAAAAAGAGGCATGTGGGGCACATTCTTTTTTGGGAAAAAAACATATTTGGCCGTCCGCTTCTTTCTTTTCCCACTACCATAGCCGTAAAATACCATTTACTCAAAGTAGCCATACATATTCTAACTTAATATATACACACAGAGATGAACAAAAACACATTAAATAAACACCAACAAACTAACAGATATGAAGAGGCAACTCAAAACCAATTATTGGCCCCATAACTCAACATTCATAACCAAATTATCCTATTTAAGCGTGAAATCTATCCTTCCGAAAACAATTTCTATCTAAAATTCAAAAGAATTGGACTAAAAACTGCAAAATATGGATTTAACTCTTAACATGAATAAGCGTTTTTTATGACACCAAACACACCTTCACTTGTATATACACAGTAGACACACTTAGGTGACCCCTCTCTTTCTTCACCCAATTATACACCGAGTATATACTTAATGTATAATCATAGGATAATATGTATATAATTAATTTATACGCCGATAATACATATATTATTCAATGAATATGTATTAGATATACACCAACGAGATCATCGGAGCTATCGTCGGTAAATTCTTCTGGTCATTATATACTCATTATACTACTAAGGCGATACATATACGCCGATTATACCTATAAATTGTACAATGATTACACATTAAATATACATTGGCCAGATCATCAGAGGTTTCATTGGTAACTTCATCCGATCATTTTATACTCATTATACTCGGGCAATACACATACATAGATAATACGACCTCCCTCCTAATCCAGTCCACCATAGCCACTACCTTCAACTCTTCACTATTCAATTTTACATGCATCTTCAACCATACCAGATTTTAGAAAGAAAATAATCAGTTTTTTTCATGAGAATTTAGGAAAATTGTATTAAAATCGAACTTTTTAAGAAAATGAGGAGTAGGGAAAGATAGAGATGGGGATATACACGAGATAGAAAAAAGAATAACGGCTGCTATGGTATCTTTTTGGTGAACATAGAAAATATGGCTATTAAGTGTATACGGTATTTTGAGCTTGGCTGGTATGAGGAATAAAGAAGGAATAGGGTTATTTTAAGTTTATTGCTAATATGGGCAGCTATTCTAGTTAATTATTCCTTCTTTTTTCATAACGCTCATTTAGTAAATTGTTGTTTTTAATTTAATCAATTTCGTTAGCGAGAACCGTCGCTAGCTTGTGTTCTGCTTTATGTATCGCTGTTTTGATGTCTAAGAATATCTCAAAAGAGAATGTGACATGATCATGTATTTCTTATCCTTACGTAAATGAAGGGGGCAGATGAATAGAGAAAAGGAAATCTAGAAGAGACTATTGTTTGAAAATGTGTTTTCGGAGCAAGTTTTGGGCGAGGCGTGTCAAAATCATCATGTTACTTTATGTTGGACGTAACGGGTTGCTTTGCTTAGAGCCTGTTTGGATGGGCTTATGCCTATAAGCTGAAAACAACTTATAAGCTAAAAAAAATAAGTTGGGGTAGAAAACAGCTTATAAGCTAAAAAAAAATAAGTTGGGGTAGTCTAACTTATTTTTTTTGGCTTATAAGCTGTTTTCAGCTTATAAGCTGCTTTAAATAAGCTAAGTCAAATGGGCCCAATTATTTTTTTGAGCTTATTTTAAGCACAAAATGACTTTAAGCTGGCCAGTCAAACACTCAAAAAAGCTGAAAACAGCTTATAAGCAACTTATAAGCCAATCCAAACGGGCTCTTAGTCTTCTTTTAACTAATGAAATAGTTCTACATACAAACTTTCACTTATTTTATAATTTTCTTAAATTTCTACAGTTGTACCATTTTTAATATCTATTCATATACTATTAATTTATAAAATATTAAAGATTAATATTCATAGGGCTCATGCTCAGCGCCTCGGGACTTACTCCCACCTTGAATTATCAAGTAAAACACCTCGTGCACCTTTTAAAACATCGGAAGAGACACTGAACTAAATAAGATAGAACATGCATTATCAAGATTGGATTGCAAACTAATCGCCAATGTCTTATTACAAGACTCGACTGTGACTCGAAAAGACAATCAAAAAAAGAAAGAGAGAGAGAGAGGAGAGAACGGACACTACCAATTATTAAGCAGGAGCAAACTTGACCCATTTTATTCTTCTCCACATGATTGCGCTACTACCAAATTATGTTGTGAAAAAACAGATCTTTTCCGTCAGATTACTGGACCCTGCATCGCCACATCAAATTAACTAGCCGACATATATGTGTGTGCGTATGTATATGTACAGTAATCTTCTCACTAAGCGACCAATTCAAATTTCATTTATCCAGAAAAATATATAGCGATCATTTACATTTGAAGTTTCTAAGTTATTACTGTTGGTGTAACTCCATTTTTTGACAATGCGGTTATCAATCCATTTGTAACATTTTTTGACAATGCGGGTATCTATCACGCCCCGAACCATGGCCTGGGCGAAACACGGCACTCGGTGCCTTGCTGCATGTGACCGAGCGAACCACATGGCTTGCTGAATCATCATGAGGCATAACATGAGCGGAATATAACGTGAATGCATGATGAGCCTTTATAAAACGTAGTAAGTCATAATACTTAATAAAAATACTTGTTTAAACATGAGTGCAAAAATAACATAAATGAGCCAAAATGGCTATACGACTTCGAATGTCTGACATAACATAACTGACTTGTCTAGTCTATGAAACCTCTATCATGAGTCTGACTGGAAAACATACTTACTGGGACAAGGCCCCCAGCATACCTTAGATGCATAACTAATTATAAAACAAAAGTTGACTAAACCCCGAATGAGATGGGGCTCACCAATAAGCTGATACGAATGCTGTCCTACTCAGCAAATGTGTCGCCCTGTATATCAGTACCTGCATCGTGAAATGCAGGCCCCCGGGCAATAAAAAGGGGACGTCAGCACATTGAATGTACTGGTATGTAAAGCAACTGAAAGAAATAACATGGGACATGGAATAATATGATAAGGACTGAAACTGAAAACCTGAACATGAACATGAGCATGGGTACATATATATATATATATATATATATATATATATATATGATATAAGTAAAACATGATAAGTAGGGAGATCATTTCATAAACCGACATGTGATATCACCACGTGGGTACGTGGAGTCTGGTCCTCGCAGCGACTAGCAGAGCCCTCATACCTTGCCAGGGTATAATATGGTATCGTGCCTGATGGATCCATTCAGTGTAAAATTAAGGTATCGTCCTATCTGGGCGGAGCGATCCTTGTCCTATGGTGGCTACATAGTTTCAGGCTATCTGAGTCTTCTCGGTAATTCGTGCAACTCCCAAAAACATGAACATAATATAATTGGCTAAGAAGCCCATGGTTTTCATGAATTAACTTATACTTGTCTTGTAATCATGATTTCACGAAATAACTTGTAAACATGGTTTCATGAATTAACTTGTAAACATGGTTTCATGAAATAACTTGTAACTATGGTTTCATGAAATAACTTGTATTTAGTATGTATGTATCTTGTACCATAGCATGAAAGTAATTATATAATATAGTTGCACGAAAACTTGTAGACATGTAGGATATTCATGAAATAATCATTCTTAGTTAAAAACATGCATGCAAGAACCCATGGAGTACAAGATATGGGTTTTCATGGATTACGGACTGATTCTCAATAATCATATGGACTTATTAAGAACACAATGATAGAATAATAGCAATTCATACATAATATAATCGTGGACACGGACCTAGGGTTATCATGAGCATGGTATAGAAACCCTAGTTTTAGTAGAGAATCATAATATTATGGATTATGAGGCGTGGGGAAGAACAATGATGTTCCCACAAGTAGATAGTAACTCTACATACCTTAGTCGCTCCAAAACTTGAATTAAAGACTTGAGCTTTGAAGAAGATTTCCAAAATCTTGAATTCTTGAACCTTGAGATGGGTTTTGTTGAAAACCCTAGTTTTAGAATGATAATTTCTTGTTTAGATTACAAGGATAGGTATTAGAATTGAGTTGGAATAATTAGAGTAGGCTTACCTTGGTGTTCTTGATGATGGAAGAGGGTAGGAAGTCGTTCTAGGGCTTGAAGGAATGAAAAATAATTATTTGAACTGATATGGACGAATATATACTGTTCTGGAAAAATTAATTTTTCGGCCCAGTTAAATACTGGCCGTATTTCAAAATACGGGCCGTATTTTGAAATACTGGCCGTATTTTGAAATACGGACAGCACTGTCTCGCTTCAGTAAAATGGTCATAACTCTTTGCACAGATGTCCGTTTGACCCCCATAATATACTGTTGGAAAGGTATTTCAAAGATCTACAACTTTCATGAAGGATGTTTTCCCAAATTCCAAATACGTTTTGAAATACGGGCCGTATTTTGAAATACGGTCCGTATTTAACCATTTGACATCAAATTGTCAAATTTCAGAATGCTCAGAAATCCTTGGTTTCAGTTTACGATTTGATTTACGGCCCGTATAGTGAAATACGATCACTGTTCATGGGCGTAAACTCCCATCCTACAACGGAACAGGGAAATTCCAATTCCCACATTCTTCATCTGATTTATAAGTCTAGGATCATGGTTGAAGCTTAGGTTAGAGGTACGGTGTCACGACCCAACTAGGGGGCCGTGACGGGTACCCGGGGCTAACCACCGAGCACCGCTCATTCTATGACTTATCCTGCTAATTTAATACTCCTTTGATCAATTTATATTCAAATCATAAAGAAATCATCTTCTGTTTAAAATATATATACTTTTGTAAACATAAGCCTTTAGGCTATCAAAATAATATGCACATATATGTATATAAATTTCTACATAATGGCAACCTTGGGATACCACACAACCCACACTGCGTATCTACGAGCCTCTACTGGAGTACTAGACATATACATATATACACAAAATCATAGCTCAACTAGCACCTCCAAAATAGTGGAGTGCTCCCGTAAATCTGCTGATAGCTCCTATAGGTCGGCGCCGTCTCTCTGTCTACCTGTGGGCATGAACACAGCGTCCAAAGAAAACGGACGTCAGTACGAAAATTGTACTGAGTATGTAAGGCATAACAATGAAAAGACGTCAATGAGATAAAGGAAACATCAATAAGGAGCAACTGTATATGACTGTCACGTATAGAAGAAATAGCACATGCTGACTTACTTCATATCATATATTGCTGCGGAACGTGCAGCCCGATCCATATATCATCATATATAAATATATTGCCGCGGAACGAACGACCCGATCCATATGTCATCATACATTAATATATTGCCGTGGAACGTACGGCCCGATCCATATATAGTATAGTATGTTAGTGCCGAGGAACGTACGGCCCGATCCATCACCTATATATCCCGCGTCCGGGATGAAATCATGATATGCCAGCTGTACAGGTGGCTATGCGTCTATAGCGCCTCACCTTTCCCCACTTCCCCTGAGAACATTTTCATATCATATATATATATATACATACGTAATATTCATAACATGCAGGAGAACCCAAGGAAAAGCTATAACTCCATCGGAGTGACGTAAGGTCGAACACCTCCGGGTATATTATGGATTAATCATGATCGTCATGTCTCACCTTGAAGGGACAATCATCATAAGGCGAGACTGTCAACGAAGACTAATATAAAAAGAACAGAGAGTAGGGTCATAATCTTGTAAGAAGTCATTCTATATACTTTTGGAAATATTAAAGGAAATATAATAGTCATCCATGAATAAAATTGAGAAGTCAAGAAATAGCTCCATATTCTTACATCGCCATTGAAATCATAACTTGGAACCTTTAAACATGAAATCGTTTCATCGTAGTCATCATAGGAAAATATTCTCATCTTTGGCATCATTGTAATCATGATAAAAACAATATGTCCATTATTGCCCTCATAAGAGCTTACAAACTCGTAAACCTTCGTTTTGGAACGATGTAGGCATTTGGAAAATATTTACGGGTTATCAAGGAAGGAATCATGCTTTGGAATCATAAATTTCTAACTTTTGAAATTAAGGAAGTCATGGAAGCATTTATGAATTCACAACTTAGGAATCATGCCTTTGAAAGAAAGGGACAAGCCTTAACATACCTTTGTCGTTAACTATGCTATCGTTTGCTTGATTTCCCTTGACGTAACGTCTCTACCTTCAAGAGATAATTCACACCATCGTGTTAGTCAATCGACGAGAAAAACGCGCTACTATTTCTAGGGAAAATTGGGCAGCGTTTCCTTTGTTTCTACTACTTTTCCCATGTCATATTTCAACTCCCAACACTCACAATATCACAATCCACAATCGTCATTTATGTACATTTAGTAAAATCCACCATTTTCTTCCAATTAACTCACATTTATGGTTTATGGCCCATCATCATAATTTCGCATAATTCACACCCATGTCTTGGTCTACACGTCATTTATAACGTATTCCTAATTACAACGTTCCAACATTTATGATTCAATTCCATTATCATTCAATTACGTCACTATTCACTCAATAATGACCCACTTTCTATGTTCTTCTACATTTCAAGTATCTAAGCCCTCTAATACCTCAAACAACATGAAATGGTCATAAAACTTACCTTGGATGATGGTTGAACAAGCCTTGAGTGGAGTTTTCCCTTCTAGCACCAAAACCCTACTTTCTCTCTTTGGATTTCCTTGAGGAAGATGAACTTTACTTGGGTTTCATACACTTTGATTCATGGATTTGATGTTGTTAATCTTGGTTTCCTTTGATTTTTCTTGTGGATGAAATGTTGAGAGGGTTCTAGAGGATTTTCGGACCAAAAATGGTGAAAAAATGGGTTAAAAACGAAGTTGGGTCTATATATAATGGTCCAGAAGATTCTGGACTGGCACCACATGCGACACCATGTGCGAGTCGCATGTCGAACATGCGAGTCGCATGTTGTGTCGCAGGTCTTGCCAGTCGATCGGTTCTCACTGGCACAACATGCGACACCAAGTGCGAGTCGCATGTCGAACATGCGAGTCGCATGTCGAACATGCGACACCAAGTGCGAATCGCATGTCATGCCAGAACGTGATGAACTGTCTGTCGTAAAATGGCCATAACTTTTGATACCGATATTCTGTGAGGGCCCACGACCTATGGTTAGAAAGCTCTTTCAATTATCTACAACTTTAATCCTGTGGTATTTTTCCCAAATTCCGACTTAAAAATGGAGTTTTGGCCCCTCCAAACCATATCCTCCGAAAGTGTTTCCTTAACTCGCCCTTTTTGGATGGCTTATGCCCATATTTGGCTTATGGGTCCTTCTTGAAACTTACTTGGCACTTCATTACCAACGTAAGGGGAATTATAATTCTTCTCCAATAATTCATTAAGACACCATTAATTCGATACTCGTAACTGTCCTTCGCTAGTCAATTCACTGTACACGAACGAAAATTTTCTGAGGTGTAACATACGGGGTGTTACAATATCTCCCCCTTGGGATCATTCGTCCTCGAATGATGGGTCATGGTTAAGAATATGGCTGGATATGGCTTGAATACATGAACATGAAAGAAACATGATGTAAAACATAAGAGCTTGACATGGTTACGTAGGAACATAGTCATGGATCATGAGAACTGAATACGTGATTACATGGAAACATGTACATGGGGAACATGAAACTGAGTAGCACCTACATGAACTAGAATCATGAAACCATTGTCCTCGATTCATAATAATGATTAAGAGTTACTACTAACTCTAGAATTTATGAAAATTATGGCAGGACTTCCTTCGTAATTCGGACTCTCATGACATTTCTCAAATGCCTGACAGCTAACTAAAGTATCAACATAAACCTCACAGGGTATCTTAATACGTATGATGCAGCATAATCTTACTTACTGAATCTTTAATGTGGCTAACATGAATACTGAGCTGGCCTGAACACATGATTATTGGCTGAATGATTACATGATTACTATACATGGGGTTTGGGAGAGAATTTATAGGCATGAATGACATGAGTATTGGAAAAGAGGCACGAACATGACATGATTACCTAGACGTGAGGAGCGTGACATGGGAAATAAATACATGAAGACTGGCTAGCATGTAAACATGAGTGCTAAACTTTTATAAGATACAAACACGTGTAAACATGGACATCAACATGAGATCTGGATGTCGAAAACATGATTGTTTCAACATAAGGGTTGAATACTAAGCGCAAGTAGGATCTGAACACTTAGAGACTTGATCATAGATGTTCATGTGTTACCACGATAGACATACGAGATAAGAGTACGACTTAGGCTCTGAATGTAATTGCAACTCCGTGCGAATGAAATAGAGTTGAGTCATATACTAGGAATATGATTCTAACATAGGTATTCATAAAGCTCTAGCATAGGCATGGCATGATACATCAAATCTGAGTAGAATACTTTTGAGATAAGTACCATAGAATACCTGAAGGGATCTCACTATGAACTTGAAACATTCCTTACTTTGAACGTTACCTTGTTCTCTCTGAAACATAGATATGAATATCTTGGCTTACCTTGCTTATTATTGTAAGCAGATCACTAAGGAGTGAGAGAAAGGGATCATTCATACGAATCAGAAACTTCATCTTCGAAGATAAACGTGGCATGGGTACATCAGATTGAAGAACATAACATGGAACTAATATGGCATAAGATATGAATACATGAATAGCATGACATGGGGCATGAGAGACACGACGTTTACATAAGTACTTCAAAGCTACATACCCTAACATTTGGACATTAGGTCATGGATATTGAAGTGTGAATAAGACATAAGTGTGACTTAAATGGAGTATAAGTTGTAGGCTTCACTCTTGAGTACTTAGAGACATAGGTATGGATAAGATATCACTTTTGGAACTTAGCTATACTTACAGAATGGGACATGGTTCAACATAGTTTACTCTTATTACTATAAGTCGACACCCTCATTATAAAAATAAGACTCATGAAGGAAAGGATCATAGGCATGAATGATTCGTTCGTCAAGTACCTAAGGCAGAAGTAGAAAGTCACCTTGAACTTAAACAGGGGATAGGTACTTCGGAAAAGAAAATGGCATCCTTTGTGCCAAGCTACGAGCTGCTTTAAAACAGTAGCCAGATGAACATAAGCATGAGTTACGTAGAATCGTGGGTAGGACATCTATCTTGTCTTACTCTTATCATTACCTACCTGTGAGGACCCACAGAAGGTGTTACCCATTCATACAACTGTGAACCCCCTGGGTATCTGACCCCATGAACATGATCTGGCATGACATGACATACTTGGGTATTGTAGCAAGATTACACAGACGATTCGATATACGCTGCAGCGGTTGGGATCGAACCCGTGACCTCAAGCCCTTTACATTCCCCGGAGGGAATCGCCTATCACCAATTGAGTTGCAGCTCAATTGGTAAGAGGCGCTCCCTCGTGGAGACAAAGGGCTTGAGGTTGCGGGTTCGATACCCGTAGCTCTGCAGAGTGAAGATGGCATAGTTGTGCGATCCGTCTGCGACCCAAGTCATACAATGTTGCAGTGTACATGCATGTCATGGAGGGCAACCTCACAGTCGTCTGGTCGCATCCATACTGTGGGATCCTCAAACACAAGACGCCTTTTTTGTGAGGACCCACAGAAGGTGTTACCCATTCATACAACTGTGAACCCCCTGGGTATCTGACCCCATGAACATGATCTGGCATGACATTACATACTTGGGTATTGTAGCAAGATTACACAGACGATTCGATATACGCTGCAGCGGTTGGGATCGAACCCGTGACCTCAAGCCCTTTACATTCCCCGGAGGGAATCGCCTATCACCAATTGCACAGATGTCCGTTTGACCCCCATAATATACCGTTGGAAAGGTATTTCAAAGATCTACAACTTTCATGAAGGAAGTTTTCCCAAATTCCAAATACATTTTGAAATACGGGCCGTATTTTGAAATACGATCCGTATTTAACCATTTGACATCAAATTGCCAAATTCCAGAATGCTCAGAAATCCTTGGTTTCAGTTTACGATTTGATTTACGGCCCGTATAGTGAAATACGATCACTGTTCATGGGCGTAAACTCCCATCCTACAACGGAACAGGGAAATTCCAATTCTCACATTCTTTATCTGATTTATAAGTCTAGGATCATGGTTGAAGCTTAGGTTAGAGGTACGGGGTGTTACAGTATCAATTCATTTGTAACACGTTAGATAACATAAACAGTATGTATGAGTAGTAATTATTTTTCATAAAGTATCCCATGAATTAATCTAGCAAGAGGGAAGGGGATTCAAATTGAATCCCTTTTGTCGAATAATTATACTATGCAAGAAGGATAAAAATAAAATTTTATGATTGCGTATGAACTGTTGAATTCTAGTGTTGGATAAAGGAGATTCAAAGGTTGCTTTAGATCACAAAATTGAATCATAATTGTGCCATCCTAGCTGGGCTTTTTTAAATTCCCTTCGCAAAATAATTATGTTAGGGAAGAAGGTGAAAAACGTACTTGGAGCAATCAACGGAGGGGCTGCCTTTGAAAGGAACATTGATGCCACAAATACCAGGGAGACCAGCTGCTTTGCCAAAATCAATACCCTCTATAGTATTAAGGGCCGTTTTCACGCAACTGCCGGCAATCTTACGGTCCTGTGGCGTTTTGAGAAGTTTCATCAGACTTTCAATTGTGCCACAACAGCCTTCTAGAGGGCCACGATTCTGCACATACGGGAGGCAACCAACCGCGCCAACATGAATCTCGTCGCACGTCACTGCCTCAGCATGAGGTGCAACCACCACCATGCACAGAACCATAAAGCATACTATCTTGCCAACCATTTTCATTCCTTAAAAAATTGAGTATATAAGATAGAGTGTAGTGTAAGGAGTGTTGGGTACAAAAAGTAGTGAGCCCTTAGGGGTTTTTATAGAGAGGAAATTAAAACAAAATTGATGGTCGACCAATGGAGGAGTGAGAGAATTTAGAATTGGTGTACTTGGGTTAAATAAGATCGGCTAAATATATAGATGGATAATCCCCTAAAGTTGTCCACAATTTTCACTTTTTAAATACATACCCCAAAAGTTGTCCACAATATTCACTTTCTTAAAATATAGATAGATCCCGAAAGTTGTCCATAGTTTTCACTTTGACACTTCAACAGAGGCAGTTGAACACATCAATCTCAACAAATGCGTACCTATTAGACACAAAAAGTTGACGAGTCAAACAAAAAGTGTTCTTCATTTCCGGCAAGTAAAATAGTTTAAAATAATACTAATTTTTTTCAGCTTTGACAATTAAATATATGGCTATAACTTAAATAAGAAAAGTAAAAGAAAAAGACTTTTTAACTGAAAAACAAATAAGAAAAAGAGATGGGAGAAGTTGTGTTTCCCATCCCCTATTATTTCTCATTTTCTTTCTCTTTAACCAAATTTCTGAAAGCACTCTCCCAATTCTTCTCTCTTTCATCTTCCTCTCCTAATTGATTCCTCAATTGCTTATCAAAACCCATGCTTTGCAGTAGCTTTTTCGATTCCTTTGTTCCTCTAAACCATCAATCCTTTTTTTGTGTGTTTCTTATCACTCAACCTTTCCTTACCACAATGTTCTGTATTTTTTGGTGTTTGAAATAATTAGTAGTAAACTTAGTGTTAGAAATTCCTTACCGTAGGTTCTGTTCAAATTGAAAAGATTTCTTAAACATCAGCTGGAAGAGTGTTATAAAATAACTTTTTTGAAATTTTTTTCTGGATTAATTAAATAGTTTTCTTGCCTTTTTTAACAAAAAATAATTGGTTTTCATCCTTCCGAGACTACGAGTATTTTTATAATTATCTAGACCCAAATGCCATTATCATCGTCTCATTTGTTAATATTTGCATGTGAGTTACATGCACCTTTTTTTCACTAATTGTCATTCCGTGTCTAATAAGTAAGCATTTGTTAAGATTGAAGTGTTCAACTGGAATAAGCCTCTGTCAAAATGTCAAAGTGAAAACTATGGACAATTTGAAAGTCTATCTATGACTTAAGCCAATAAAATTCAGTATTTCTTTATGGGACATTATTATGGTGGTGACGCTAGCTATAAAGTCACAAAGTTCTTATGTGCACAGGCGGAGCTAGCATGGTAGTCGGGGGTTCGGCCGAACCTAGTAACTTTGGTCTAAACCCTGTATTTGTCTTGAAAAATTCATTGAATATGTATAAATTATTAATTTAGAACCCAGTAACTTAAGCGAATTAGAATTCCGAACCCACAAGCTTCAAATCCTGACTCCGCCTCTGCTTATGTGTACGACATTTTATGAACCACGTATCTTAGGACATGGTAATAATCCAAACATAGTTTTCCTTTTTACGTACCGTGATGTGATAAATAGTGGTAAAATTGTTTTATACTCTCACTATCTTACATGAATAATTTATATATTATATATTAAATGAAGAAAAATCCAATTAAAAAACTCATTTTGTGTATCAGTTGGCCATCATATCACTTATTGTCAAAATGAAAAACTAATTCGGTCATTAATTATGTGTGCTTGTAATGGGTTCATCTTTTGCGATTTGTTATAATGATGGTGGTGTTTGCCTCAGTTTACTCGCATCTCGATCACTAGTTACATATGTAAAGTAATTCTGTCTAACAAACTTAGGAAGACCGAAGAAATCAGCTAGTATTTTTTATTTTATTTTTGCCTCTGTAATTTGAACCACTTTTATTTTGTTTGCCTTTATGGTCTTTAACCAAGTTTTTGGTTTTATAAAAACTCATATTGCCTTCCGAAATTCTCCCTGTATACGATGGTTTTTAATTAGGGATGTAACATTAGGTTCGTCAGTAAAATTACATTCCTCTGTCTGGTATTTGCTTTCACAGGGTAACAAATGTCTTAATTTGCAGGAATGACCAACATACTAAGAAAAATCCAATTTATAATCCAATTAAACATAATCTGGCTTTGGAATCATCTGCCAAGACAAATTTGATCATCAATTTGTCTTTGGCATCATCTTCCAATTAGCAGCAACGTAACGTAAGAGCAAGTGTTAAATGAATTGGAACGAAAACGAATTTTCATCCATTCTGTTACATACCCGTAGTGATCGATAACTTCTTTTCGGAAGAAAAAAAAAAAGATGTATTGCAACATCAATTTTCATATCGGTTTTTTTTTTTTTTTTTTTTTTTGCTTGTTTATCTGAGAGAAAGTACGCAAGTCGGCTTTTTCAGATTTCACATAGTGAATGTGAGAGTAGGTCATTTCCTATGAGCATTAGCCTTATTGTAAGAACACTCATGAAAATCGGAATAAGAACGAGGCAGTAGTATGCTATCTAATACAGCTTAACTCAAGACCTTGATTATTATGTGTAATCAGTAATTTTTTATTAGTAATGATAGTTCAAGTCTAAAATCACTATTGACCGTAAAGATAATTACTTTACGCTAGAGGTTCAATAGAGCACACTTTCATTGTGTATAATGGCCCCTTTCAACCGATAAACTGTATGATTTTTAATATTAGTTAATTGAGTGAAAAATGTTAAGAGATACCGACATTTTAATATTAAAAATATTAATGCATCAAATTGCATTACTCTTCCATCTTAGTGCTAAATAGATGAGAATGTATCCACATTCTTTAGCTATTCCACGATCTATTCTACCCCATTAATTACTTCACTAAATATCTATTAACATATGATCCCATGTTCGTTCAATATTATTAATATCCCAGACTCCCTTATTTACTTTTTGAAAAAAATTATACACGTATATTAACCTACTATTTATACGTGTTGTTCTACAACATTGATCTGACTTATTTTTTAGTTTATTTCTCCTGGCTTCTGTGCAATAGTTTGTGCAAATATTAAAGTTTCAACCACTAGTGCAAGTGTTTGGAAGTGTTGTGGAAACTTGAGGAGCGAACGGGCTAAACGATTCCAAAATTGCTTTCAAGGCACTCAACGTTGATTTGATAAGTTGTTTTATCTCTTACTTCTTATTGATCAATGTTGTTCTAACTTTTTACTAACATAATCATCATATTAAAAAAAGTAAAAGATTATCATTTGTTAAAGGAATGCATTCTTAGTGATAGATCTGAATTTAAGAAAATTAAGTTTAGAGTTAGGTTGAAATATATCGTACTCTCATCAGTGTTATATTCTGAAGAGAATAAATCAATTATTACTATTGGACTAGTGAAGATACCGTTGTAGTTAGCTTGAACCTCCTTTGTCCTGATACAATGATTTTAGTTAGCGTCCTAACAAAATTTCTTACTAAATTCTATGCCACTAAACTTTTCGTCAGTGAATCATGATATTCCTTTGTATTTTGCTTTCATAGGATAACGAATGTCCTAATTTGAAGGAATGAAGAAAAATCAAATTTATAAACTCATTCTGATCTTTTATAATTTGGCCATCTTATCCTCATTGACACCAAGGCATGAAGAAAATCAGTCTTGGAATCGCCAAGTCAGTATTGATCATCAATTTACTAATTTGGCATCATTTGCCAAGCTTGTACCCATGTAATGAAATTGTAGGCTTTTGGGTCCTTTTCTCTTTTTTTGGTTTTGTTTTGTTTTCTTCTTTTTTCCTTTCTTCTGTTAATTTCATTTTCTCATAGTTGACTCCGTTTTTTTGTTTTCTTTTCTTTTCACTTTTTGTCATTTTTTTCCTTAATTTTCTTTTCCTTAATTTTCTTTTCCTTTTTTTGGTTAATTTATCTTCTTCTTCTCTTGTTCCTTTCTCTATTCTTGTCTTTTCTCTTTTTATTTTCTTTTGAGGATAAAAATAACATACAAAGATAAAAATATTAGCTAAATATTGTAGACTAGTAAATATGTTTAAAAAATTAAATAACTAGACTAGAACAAGAAATAATTAAGAAAAAATGATTTTAGTGATTTGTACTATGTGGTGTAAGAGAAGATTGATGATTTTTTTTCTCAGGAATAGATTAGTCTTTTGTGATATCTTGTATTTATATCGCGTCGTGTGAGTATTATAGAGGACTGAGAAGTGTTTTCTTAAGATATGAACCAATATTCTATGATATCATGTTAGTATATGTTTTATACCATGTGGTGTCACACAGGACTGAACTCTTTTTTTAAGAAATAAATCAGTCATTTATGATATCTTGTCAGTATATGATATATCATGTGGATGGCTCAATAGAGGAAGAAGAAGAAAAGAAAAAAATATAAAAGAACTAAAATAACGAACTAAAAAGGTGTGTAGAATTAGATTATGAAAAGACATGAAATAAAAAAATGATTTAAAACTGAAATTAGAAAAGGTGAAAAATGAAAATGAAAGGAGGAAAAAAAAAACATGTATAATGTATAGGTTATTTTGATAACCGGTTTAGAGAAAAAGAAAGAAAAAAGGTATATTATATCAGTTATACTAAAAAAAAGTAAGCGAATATTTACTATATCAATTACAATATTTTTTAATTTTATGAAAAAACGAACAATAGAGAAGAAAAACAGAGTGTCATGTATTTAATCATGCTTTGTGGCCTTATGGGAGTTACTTATTATACTGATTTGAGATGGAGATGGTTATTGAGAAGTTTAGTACTCCCTCCATTCACTTGTACTTGTTCACTTTGAACTTTTCACGCTGTTTAAGAAATAATAAATGAAGTGCATAATTTATCAATGTGCTCATATTAATTAGTGCATATTTTTATTGGATTTGAAAAATGATTTGAAGTGAGTAATAAATACTATAGGTAAAACAGGAAAAATAAAATTGTTTTATTTTGATATGCTAAAAGTGACAAGTAAAGGTGAAAATTTATTTTTAAAATATTAGACAAGTAAAAGTGAACGGAGGGGTTAACATCTTAACACGTAGGGGTCGTTTGGTAGAAGGTATAAGCTGGGATATCCCAACACTAATTTTTATACCATGTTTGGTACAAGGTATAAATTTAGGATAAATTTATACCTTGTACCAAACATGGTACAAAAATTAGTGCTGGGATATCCCAGCTTATACCTTCTTATCCCACTTATACTGGGATTATTTTATACCATCTTTTAGATGGTATAAAATAATCCCAATAGATGGGATAAATTAGTCCCGAGATTATAATCCCGGGATAATTTCGACTATCTACCAAACGACCCCGCAGTGGTTTATATGGGTTTGGAATTAAAACTCTATACTTTGAAATTCAAACTATTTTTAAAGGAGTATGAAAAGGTCAGATAAAACGTAATTTGATCTTGGGATTGGCGTTTTTGAGGATAAGGTTACATAACTTAAAGGCTTAATGCATATGCGCAACCCTAAACTTGCTTTTTTTTTTTTTTTTTTTTCATTTTGACATCCCAACTAAGTGTTCTTCCTATTGAACCCCTGAACTTGGTCTCAAATGTATTTATCAAACACAATCCGACTTACATAGCATATATGGTGAGTTTTTTTTTTTTTTTTAACTCAGGTACGGTTGGCACAAGACCCTACAAATCACAAAATTAAAACTTAAAATAACTGAAAATCAAAACATATTTTACAAAGTGAATCAGCATATCATTATCTTTATCAACATAGTCAAATTCCATACATATATTAGCTTAACTTCCAAGGATACATCATGTGAGATGCTATGTAAGTCGGATTGTGTTTGATAGACACACTTGAGGTCAAGTTCAGGGGTTCAATAGGAACAACACTTAGTTAGGGTATCAAATTGAAGAAAGGAGCAAGTTTAGGGGGCCGCATATGCATTGAGCCCCGGCTTAGAGTACAATTTCGGTTGTTTTTTGTACAACTTATTGTTGTTGTGTTCGTCTACCTTGGGCGTTTATATATAATAAGAAAAATATAGAATAGACAAATAGACATATATTTTTAGTAATGTGGTCAAGTAATATCGGACGAAGAGAGTACTTCATTTATTAATTCTTAAAGAACGTGAAAAGTCAAGTATAATAATGTGGCCAAGTAATATGGGACGAAGGGAGTACTTCATTTATTAATTCTTAAAAAACGTGAAAAGTCAAGTAATGTGGCCAAGTAATATGGGACGGAGGGAGTATCATTTATTAATTCTTAAAGAACGTGAAAAGTCAAAAGTGAACAAGTAAAAGTGCACGGAGGAAATAAATATGTGTCGGAGAATTAAAATTGAAGTGCATATATGTATACATGAGAAGAGAATAAATATTCAGCAACAATGTGAAAAGTCAAAAGTAAACAAGTAAAAGTGCACGAAGTATTTTTAGTAATGTGGCTAAGTAATATGGGACGAAGAGAGTACTTCATTTATTAATTCTTAAAGAACGTGAAAAGTCAAGTATAGTAATGTGACCAAGTAATATGGGACGAAGGGAGTACTTCATTAATTAATTCTTAAAGAACGTGAAAAGTCAAGTAATGTGACCAAGTAATATGGGACGGAGGGAGTACTTCATTTATTAATTCTTAAAGAACATTAAAAGTCAAAAGTGAACAAGTAAAAATGCAAGGAGGAAATAAATATGTGTCGGAGAATTAAAATTGAAGTGCATACATATATACATGAAAAAAGAATAAATATTCAGCAACAACGTGAAAAGTCAAAAGTGAACAAGTAAAAGTGCACGGAAGAAATAAATATGTGTCGGAAAATTAAAATTGAAGTGTATACATGTATACATGAGAAGAGAATAAATATTCAGTACTATGAAATATGTCCATGTGGGATTTATTAATTATTAAAGAACGTGAAAAGTCAAAAGTGAACAAGTAAAAGTGCACAAAGGAAATAAATTTATGTCGGAGAATTAAAATTGAACTGCATACGTCGATACATGAGAAGAGAATAAATATTCAGTAGAACGTGAAAAGTCAAAAGTGAACAAGTAAAAGTGCACGGACGAAATAAATGTGTCGGAGAATTAAAATTGAAGTGCATACGTCTATACATGAGAAGGGTATAAATATTAAGTACTATGACATATGTCCACGTGGGATAAAAAAGTAGTTGATTAAAGTGTACAAGTTATATAGCTTTTGGAACAAGCATTCATGCGTGTATAATTTATAAAGCTTTTGGTACAAGCAGTCAATGCTGTGTTGGTCCCTCTTCCACACTTATATATAATAGAAATGTAAGAGATCAGGCTCCAATCTTCTCCGTTTAGGCTATAATCTTCCTTGTTTTCTCTCCTTCTCTCTCTCTCTCTCTTATACTCACCAAGCACACCCAAGCACAGTCAAGCCAAGAAAAGCTCGATTAACAGTGATTAAAAAGCTTTGAAGCTTTGAATTCGAAATTGAACTTTGGGAAATTGTTATTTATTTAGATTTTGTGTTGCTAGAGTTTATTTGTCAATTTTGAGGAAATTGGGTGAAGATTTGAGTTGATTTTTGTTAGAATTTCATATTGAATCTCGAAGAGAAAAGAGAATAATGTTGTTTTTCTCAGATGCTGATGTATAAATTAGTTGTATATGTTTTGTATCTCGGGTGTATGTTATTTGTGTGTCCAGTCTATCAATGGACATAAAGCAACATACACACGACATACAAAATACATACAACCACATAATTGTTTGCAAGTTGTATGTTTTGACCGGATTTTATACAAGAAAAGGTTGTATGCAAGTTGTATGTAAGTTTTATGTTTTCACTAGATTGTATATATTTTGTAAACAAAATCTCGCTACCTTTTGAAAAATAGATTCTTATTACTAAATCGGGTAAATATTTATATATTGCATAGCTATGTAAAACCCCCGTAATGTTATGAGAAAATTTCATAACTACTTGAAAATGAGTGGGTTTGAACTTTTAAATCGCGCTGGTAAACCTTCAAGGTCAAAAGTTCAAGACCAACCACCTCGAAGCTGTTCTTATAAACCACGCGTTACCAGGTCTTTAGTTACAATTGGACCACTCGTTATTGGTTAGTCACTTAGGGCTCGTTTAGTATGATGGATAGAGAAAAATAGTCATGGGATAAAAATTAGTACCGCCTTATCTCACGTTTGGTTGAAAAAAAAACTCGGGATAACTAATCCCAGAATTAGTTATCCCGGGATTAGAGTGCTTTTTTATCCCACCTTGAGGGTGGAAAACTAATCCCGGGATAAGTTGTGTCCAACCAAACGAGCCCTATTAGTCCGGGCCACTTTTGTGTGGATAGTGAACGACATCAAAATGGGATAATTTCCTAGATATATGAAATAAAATTCTAATTATCATAATTATATAATATTATCTAACTTTAAAAAAAAAACATAAATTTTATAAAATATATACAACTCCATCAAATCCTTCAAAATTAAGGATTCTCTCTCATAGCTTTTTCTTTTTGCCTCATTGTCCCCATCCCACCTGTTGGCTCTGTTTTGCTTTTTTCACTAGAAATTTTTTCTCTCGCGGAGTTCTCTCTGTCTTGCTTGTATACGCTTAACATATGCATGACATACAATGATACATTACTACTAAAAACAGGACCAAAATCAAGTAAAGCAAATCGAGGGACTGTCTCAGTTAGGAAAAATCGAGCAGAAACTTAGTCCCTCGATTTTCACTTTTTGATTTCTTTAGTTATTTTTACACGCAAATCGAGTCTTTTTTTTTTTTTAATGCTGAGGTTTATTTCAATTTTAAACTTAGTGAAATTGGGTCTGAATTTGTTAGTAGTAGCTTCATAAATAGTTAGAAGAGCCCCTATGCAGGGCAGAGCTACGGCCAATCAAGGGTGTGCAGGTGAACACCTTCGTCAAAAAATTATACCGTGTATGTAGGGAAAAATTTCTCAAATGTCAACATATAGTTACTTTTGCACACCCTTGACACAGGTAGGGTCCATGGCGCAGTGGGAAAAGCCTTCAGAAATGCTTGTGATGAGGTCAGAAGTTCGAATCTCTTGTTGGTGAGAGTTCGAATCCCCATTTTGTAATTCCCTCCCCATTTCCCCTTTCCCTACCCCCTATGTAATAAAAACAATTTGAAAAAAAAAAAAAAAAAAAACTCCTTTTCTACCTGTCTCCCACGGACTTGGCTCCGCTCCAGTATAGGGACTGTCCAGTTTGTCAAGTAGACCTTTAATCTGCTGACATCTGGACACTTACAAATCTAAGGGTCATTAATTGTTCAACCAAAAAAGCCTCTTAAACCATGGTTAGGCCACACACTAGTTAATATTTAATATTTTCTTATCAGCAACATTATTATAGGCGAGAATCATGCTACTTTTCAGTCTTCTGATTTTCTTTATTCCCAACAAAAATTGAAGATATCTCATTTCATGATTTTTTTTTAATTTTTATTTTCATGATCTTTCTTTAAGTGTCTGTTATTTACACTACCATGTCTCCAAATATTGTTAAATTTCCGCCCAAAATTTCAACCTCTTTCAAATTTAACGCGCCATTATTTTCATAGATTGTCCAGAACTCATAAACTAAAAATATTGCATCCGCGTATGTCCGCTCCACACTTTATTGGATGCTAATATAATCTTAAGTATTCGTTTTTTCTGTTATTACTACTCCAACTATCCGAAAAGCAGGATCTTCTAGTATTCATTTCTCAAAATAATCAACCAAACTACTAGCCACCCCACGTTTCAAACACAATATAAAAATGTAGTAGGGGACGGTATTGTTAACAGTGTAACATATAAAAAAAAATGTCTTAACATAATCTTCCTTGGTTAAACATCTTGAAAGGTGTTATTGAAGCATGAAAACAAAAATCTAGAATTCTATCACCTTGTTTCATTTCAACTGTATTTGCAGTCAGAATTCCCATGAAATAAAAATCCCAAACTAGTCTTGCTGATGAAATCCAAGCACACGAAGCACCTTTCTCTTTCCAAATATATTTGTCTTGATTACATTGGCAATTGCCTTTTCTCTTGCTACCAAAAAACAGGGTAAATATCATGCAACAAATGATTCAATGCAGTTGCACAACCAAATAAGCATCAAAAACATTACTTTATTGTAGTTCCAAAGTTGAAGATTGTTCAGATCTTCGATATAAGGGAAATTGGAATTGAGAAGAGGAAACTCAAAACATACTTCTATAAGGGACAAACAAATTCCAACATCCACAGGTGGGTTACAACCTTGACATGAAAAAAAAAAAAAAGGCTCAATTCACATTGGCGAATGTCAATTGCACACTAGTAAAAAAACCTATGAACGGAAACAAGCTACTATGTCGGACACGATCACCATGTAACCTCTGCGTTCACGAATTTGCCATAATCAATGTTGAGAATACTTGTTTAAATCATGAAATGAAACATCCTGCAATAGATATAAAAAGACAGTTTGTGATAAATAATAGTACTTATTAGAAAAATATATACGTATGTGAAGTATTAAAAAATTGTTCACTAACTCTTAAGAGTTGAGTCAAACTTCCATTAGATGACCCTTGAGACAACTGTGGAGGGCACAATGGAGGAAAACTTCCTTCTGTCACACCCTATTATTTAAACGATTGCATGAGTTTTTAAGTTATAATAATAAATAAGGAAAAACATTAGATGTCGTGAGGTACCATATCATTTGATGTATCTGATAAAGGTGTACATGGGACTTGAAGACAGGGAAGGTGATCTAACTGTTGCTTAGTTTGGCATTGAAGAGATTTTGGCAACGAAGTCCTACCTTTCTTCTTGGACTTTTCCGTAAAACTCTTTGGCCGAGTATTAGAGCGACGAGTTGGTTCCTTTCTTTTTAACCCGGTCACCTTTGTGACATTTGTGTTGTCAATAAATATTATTTCACTCGGTTCGTTCTGAATACTCTTGCTTGGAGCCAACTTTTCAGGCGATTCATTTCTCTTCTTGATATCCTTTAACTTGGCAATTATCTCATTCGCACCTTTTGCGGCCAATTCATACCCTTCTGTGGATTCTGAAGCTTCACTTGAAATTTGAACAAAAGTATGGCATAAATGTATGTACCTTGCAGTAACTTCAACTTTTGGATCACTATCTTTTTCTACTAGATCGATATCTACCTCGTTCATGTTAGAAGCATCTTTTGTCCACCGCTTTAATATATAATGTACCGGAATCATATCCTTCACATTTAGTAAATCCAGAATCTTTAAAGCATGTCTACATAGTATACCCAAAAATTCAAACAATTTGCAGCTGCAAGAAACTTGAGTTACTGATTGCTTAACAGTTACAGCATGCTCTTTAACACTTCCAAGAGTGCTAACATTATAGGTACATAATTCTCCTTCACTATAAGAGTCCTTTATGGAAACCAGTAGTGATCTTTCCCATTCATTTTGGAACATATCAAATATAGTTGGGGTGTATACTTCCCTAGCATGAATCAATAAAGGAAGTTTAACCTTTAAAATAGGTATTCTTTGAGTCATGTCAAAATTTGACTTATTCTCATTGTCACGCTTATCATCAACTGATCTTTGAAAATGCTTAAAAAATTGAACAATATCCAAATCAGATTTTAAATATCCCCTTAAATATCCATTAAAACTCTCACTTAATTGTGTACTTCGCATACCTGCTGAGAATGTATGTCTTCCGTATGTCATGGACCATTTCTCTCTTACAACAAATGTGTTTTTCAACCAACTATTATCCTCAAGGTCATATTTCTCAAGCATTTCCTGCCATGCACTTAAAAAATCCTCCTCATACTCATAATCATAAAGCAATTTGCTAAAATCTCTTGGAAATGATTCATTAGCTCTAAAGATATGATTAAGATGTTTAAATGCATTCTTTTCCAAGTGCCATACACAAAGGCGATGATATGTTTTGGGCATTACAAATGATATAGCAGCAGATATAGCGGGATCTTGATCAGTGAAAAATGTTTGTGGTTTATCCGCAGACATAATCTTAAAGAATGCATTAAAAAGCCATACAAATGATTCAGTTGACTCTTCGTATAGAAGGGCTGCACCAAATATAACCATTTCCCTATGGTTATTTAAACCAACAAACAACGCCAAGGGTCGATACTCTTTATTTGTTCTATATGTTGTATCAAAGGACACAACATCTCCATAAATCTTAAAATCTCTTATCATCTTTCCATCAGCCCATAATACATTAGTTATCAAACCATCGTCATCTAGATCTAAAGAATACCGAAAAGTAGGATCTTCTAGTATTTGTTTCTCAAAATAATCAACCAAACTACGAGCCACCCCATGTTTCAAACTATCTTTTCTTTTATCCCGAAGATAATTCTTCTGATCTCTCCTTGTGTAACCTAGAAAAGATTGTCCTCCAACTTGACGAGCAGCATAATCAAATGAAGCTTTAGGGCATATTCCTGAATCATCTAATAAGTCAATTTCATATGCTTGAGCAACTTTTATCTTTCTTTGTGAGGGTAACATATGAGCCAAAGAAGAAGGAACAAGAGGATGATTATGTTTCTCTTCAAATGAAGTGATGCGAAACATTCCATTTGATTGACGACTAACACTAAAATGAGCTAAGCACCCCGTCCTAGTTTCATTTCTATGTTTTTGAACCATCGTATCTCGTTTGTGTTTATCTCTATAACCTTCTTTATAACATACCAATTTTCTTGAAGTCACGTACCCTCGGACTTTATTTTTGTTAGCATATTCTCTCCTTACGCTAAAACCAATTACACCAGCGTATTTATTGTAATATTCATATGCATGCTCATCTGAATCAAATTCCATCCCAAGTTTTATGAGCACATTACATCCACTTTGAGACTTACTAGATCCAATTTCCATAAATCTAAAATACAAAGAATATAAATAAGATAAATAATCAGTAATCTTAAAATTTTACGAGTTCATTATCAAAAAAAGCATACACAGTGATGTAAACAACCAAAATACATAGTAGCAGCAACATGTCACTTCCAAAGCAAGCTTAATTTCATAAGGCATAGTACAGTGGTGATTTTTCAGCAACTTCAAGGTGTAAGTCTACAAGGACTATTTGTGTGATATAGTTTTGAACTTTATTCAATTTATGATGTGTGCAAAAATTCCCACATTTTTGTTATTCATATTTACTAAGTAATATTCTCAAAAGGTTCTGGTTGAGACATTTTATCAAATACATTGTTGACACTTTTTCACATTGACAATTGTACCAACAAAAAGTAAAAGGCTTTCACATTGACAATTGCAACAAGAAGAGGAGTGTAAGAGCAATGAATAACCTGTATTTGTGTCGTCACTTCTTCTCAAGAAAAAGAATTGTTCATCAACTGATTTTCTTTTTCTTTCGGATCTTTTGTTGTTGTGCCTTGCAAATGATTTAATTTTCTCTGTTTGCTGAGTCTTACATCGTCCCTCTCTTGAGCATATAATTTCCATGGTAAGAAAATCTTTTTCCCAACAAGAAGGAAATTCCTACAGCAATTTTGTCGGATATCTTGCAACCAGCTCCGAAAATTTTGAAGCGGGATTTTAGGATTTTCTTTTATCTGCGTTTAACCATGGTTTAAGAGGCTTTTTTGGTTGAA
This sequence comes from Lycium barbarum, assembly GCF_019175385.1. Taxonomy (NCBI): domain Eukaryota; kingdom Viridiplantae; phylum Streptophyta; class Magnoliopsida; order Solanales; family Solanaceae; genus Lycium; species Lycium barbarum. The sequence continues at coordinate 112,640,911 of NC_083344.1, read as the reverse complement.
CAATTAATGACCCTTAGATATGTAAGTGTCCAGATGTCAGCAGATTAAAGGTCCACTTGACAAACTGGACAGTCGCTATACTGAAGCGGAGCCGAGTCCGTCTCCCACAGGCCCTCCCTCAAACCAAGTTATATTTGACTTTCTTCTTTAGGAGTCATTAGATTAGAATTCCCATGCATTCTCTATCAAAACCCAATAAGTTAAACATACAACCATTCAAACTAAGAAGTAGCCAAATCAATAGATTGAATACAATTTTAAATTTAAGTTAAAATCGATAAATTAGTGTTATTTTTTTCTAAATATGTGATATGTGTTCAGTAAAAATACCGATCCATGCATTATAAAACTATTATTTAGTTTACACAATTTACCGTGTATTTTTTAAACTAAAAGCAACCCAAAGTAAAGAATCTTTTTTAGACGATTTGTATCTGGTGGAAAATAAACTACTGACGTCGTTTATGGTAAAGTCGCTAGGTTGAGCAAGATGGATGTGAACTCACTTGCCGGAAATTTTTTGTTAGTTGCTTCTTCTAATTTTACACACCCTTCATGAAATCTCTAGCTCCGCCACTGAACCTATGAGAGTAGTGATTCGTGTATACGGGTAAAACCGAGGATACAGACATGCTCGGTTTCCCGTTGTCATGGTTATGCTCGGGTACGATATGACCGGCTCATCGGGAACGAAGCTTCGAGCTCGATCTGGGATGAGGCATTAAAGAAAGGGCGGTTAACTTCCATAAGGAGAAGACCGGAATATCCGCCCTCAACCGGATATTTCAGCGTCGATCTCGGCAACAGCTGTCACCAAATTTCTTTCCTTTATTTAGACTTGTACTAGGGTTGGGACTCTTCTACTATATAAAGAGGAGGCTCCCATCCATTATAGCGGGTTGACAACAGAAAGAGAGAAAGAGTTAATATAAAAAACAATAGAATCATTTGAGTTCATTTCCATTTGTTCCTAAGCTCATCTTCATTATTCATCGTGTACGTATTCAGCATAGAGTAGCGACCTCGGTTTCCATACCCGAGGCTAGACATAATTAGTGTTTGGTCAGATCCGCTTCTTTATTTATTTATTCGTTTATCTTGCAATCTAATCTCGAATTGAATTTAGCCACATATCTTTGGAATCACGCATAAATTTAATTGTTCACCAATTTAAGGTTAAACAGTTTGGCCCCCATCATGGGGCCAGAGATAGTAGTGGCAGTTCAATACAATACTCTGGTAACGCTTGGTATTTTACACTTGTTCTTTAAGGTTTGATTTCAGGTATACCAGAAATGTAGGATTCCCATTCCGTCAACTTCTAAGTCGAACCAAGCCATCACGAGCATAACGCTGGGGGCGTACCAAAAAACAACGCGCCCCACGTTAATCCTGTTCAAGCCGGATCGTCGATAGGCAACGTACCGGCCGGCGAGAATAACGGAGCCATGCTGCAACGGCTCCAAAACCAGTTAGACATGGATATGGCTCAATTACAGGCCTAGCAAGAGATCACAGCGCAATTGCAGAACCAGAGTCAGGCACCCGTTATTGCTCCATCAAAATAGACCCAGGATACGGAGGAAAGGCACATCCTTCGGAGTAATGAAAGCCACCCCGGGCATAGCAGCGAATGGATAAGAATGCTCGAAGAATTGACGAAGTGAGTCGAGTCCGGCGAAAAGAAGACAGAGGCAAACGACAAGAAGGTGGAGAACTACAACTCGAGGGTCGATCAGATTCCGGGAGCCCCACCGATGTTGAAGGGATCGGATTCGAAAAAATTTGTTCAAATGCCATTTTCGCCAAGTGCGGCACCGATGAAAATCCCTAAGAGATTTCGCATGCCCGATATCTTGAAGTATAATGGGACGACGGAGCCAAATGAACATGTGTCTGCATATACATATGCTATTAAGGGCAATGATCTCACCGATAATGAAAGGGAATCAGTGCTACTTAAGAAATTTGGGAAAACCCTGCCAAAGGGGGCGATGATTTGGTATCACAACTTGCCCGAGCATTCAATTGATTCATTTTCCATGCTCGCTGATGCTTTCATCAAGGCCCATGCCGGGGCCATCAAGGTCGAAACGCGAAAATCGGACTTGTTCAACGTCAAGCAGCAAGATGACCAGACCCTCCGAGAATTTGTGGCTCGATTTCAAATGGAGCGCATGGACTTACCTCCGGTCACTGACAATTGGGTCATTCAGGCTTTCACTCAAGGGCTCAATTCGAGAAGCTCGGTTACATCTATGAAGCTAAAGCAAAATCTAATAGAGTACCCGGTAAAGGGAGTGATCGATCGAAGAGAATGGTAGATCGGGATTCCAGATCGTCATATGACAGGTACCAGCCTTACCCATTCGATCGAAGGGGAAACAGGCGCAACATCGAATCAGGCAAGAATGATAGGAGGAATGATCGAGGCCAAAGTAGTTGTGGATTGATAAATAGAAATGCTGTCGATAGAGCCCCGGGAAACAGAGAAATTCCAAGGTTATCAGAGTATAGTTTTTGCATCGATGTAGCAACCATAGCGGCGGCCGTTATCCGAAACAAAGAAACAAGACATCCAAGGCCAATCCAATCTGATCCAGAGAAGCGGGATAAAAGTCTTATTTGTAAATATCATCACACTCACGGCCATCGAACTGAAGATTGTCAGCAGCTGAGAGAGGAGGTTGGTCGTCTGTTCAATTTGGGACACCTTCGAGAATTCCTGAGTGAACGAGGAAAAACCCATTTCAAGAACCGGGATTCAAACAAGCAGGATAGGCAGGAAGAGCCTCAGCAGGTGATACACATGATCATGGCAGGAATTGACGTTCCCATTAAGCCGGTTGTAAAATTCACCAAAATCTCCATAACGAGGGAAAAGCATATCCGGCATGATGACCTCGATGGTCCCATCTCGTTCAATGACGAAGACATGGAAGGCATCGCCCAGCCGCATAACGACGCACTGGTAATATCTGTCCTTGTCAATAAATTTAGAATTAAACGTGTGCTAATTGGTCCAGGTAGCTCGACCAATATCATCCGATGGAGAGTTATCGAACAGCTGGGACTACTAGATCAGATCGTGTCGGCAATACGGGTCCTCAACGGATTCAACATGGCATGAGAAATGACAAAGGGTGAGATCACTTTACCGATCAATATGGCAGGAACTACGCAGCAGACAAACTTTTATGTGATAGAGGGAGACATGGGATACAATGCATTGCTGGGCAGACCATGGATTCACCTCGTGAGAGCGGTCCCCTCAACTATGCATCAGGTATTGAAATTCCTGACCCCAAAAGGTATCAAAACCGTCCGTGGAGAACAACAGGCCGCAAAAGAAATGTTTACGGTTGAAGAATCTGTCAAGACTTTAAAGATGCGAGATCGGAACGAAAGGAAGAATGCCAAATAGCAATCACAGATTCCGATCTCGGAATCCTCGACAGATCAGAACGGAGACACACCAGACGAAGACTTGAGATTCGGAGTACCGAGGACCTTCGTGGTGCCCGATGATTTTGATGCCACTAAATCCACTGTCGAAGAACTCGAGCAAATCATATTGTTCGCTCATTCGCCAGATAAGAAGGTATCCTAGGCACGGGGTTAACGCCCGAGCTCAGGAAAAACTTTATTGAATTTCTTAAAAATAACTCAGATTGCTTTGCTTGGTCCCATTTAGACATGACAGGTATTCCACCGGATGTGACAACACACAAGTTGAGTCTGGTTCCATGTTTTCCTCCCGTCAAACAAAAGCGGAGGCCACAGCCCGAGGTAAAACATGCATTCGTAAAATACGAGGTAATCAAGATCCTTAACATAGGGTCCATTCGGGAGGTAAGTACCCGGATTGGCTAGCTAACGTCGTGGTAGTGCCTAAAAAGGGAAATAAATTTAGGATGTGCGTAGATTATAAAGATTTAAACAAGGCTTGCCCAAAGGATTCATTTCCTTTACCAAGCTTCGATCGCATGATCGACGCTACGGCTGGTCATGACACGCTGAGTTTCCTCGATGCCTATTCCGAGTACAACCAAATACAAATGGACCCGGAGGATCGAGAAAAAACCTCTTTCATAACTAGGTCTGGCACATATTGTTATAATGTAATGCCCTTCGGCTTAAAAAATGTCGGTGGCACCTATCAACGGTTAGTCAACCGTATGTTTGAACACCAAATAGGAAAATTAATGGAAGTTTACATAGATGACATGGTTGTTAAGTACCTGCGAGCAGAGGACCATTTGAAATTTTTGCAGGAAACTTTCGGCATATTAAGGAGGTATAATGTGCCTTTGGTGTTAGATCGGGAAAATTTCTCGGGTTCATGGTATCGAATCGGGGGATTGAAATCAACCTAGATAAGATAAAGGCAATTGAAAATATCACCGTGATAAACGACATCAAAGGGGTACAAAGATTGACAGAAAGGATAGCTGCTTTAAGCTGATTCATCTCCAGATCCTCGGACAAAAGTCATCGATTTTTCTCGTTGCTAAAGAAAAAGACCGACTTTGCGTGGACCCCCGAACGTCAGATGGCCTTAGCAGAACTCAAAAGTTATTTGTCGAGCCCGCCTCTACTCCATACGCCAAAAGCGAATGAGCAGCTGTATTTATATTTGGCGGTGTCCGAGATAGCGGTGAGCGGCGTTCTAGTTCGAGAAGAGAAAGGTACACAATACCCGGTTTATTATGTAAGCAGAACGCTCGGTGACGCCGAAACCAGGTACCCACATTTGGAAAAACTCGCTTTGGCTTTATTGAGTGCATCTAGAAAATTAAAACCTTACTTTTAGAGTCATCCAATATGCATCGTAACGTGGTACCGCCTAAGGAATGTCATGCACAAACCCAAACTCTCATGCCAACTAGAAATGTGGGCTGTGGAGATTAGCAGGTATTATATTGAATACAAACCCCGAACTGCAATCAAATCCCAAATACTGGCTGATTTCTTGACCGATTTTGCTCCGGCCATGACCCCCGAAGTCGACAACGAAATGTTTCTTGCCTCGGGGACTAGCACGGGAGTCTAGACTCTTTACAAGGACGGTGCATCCAATATAAAAGGGTCCGGGTTAGGGATCCTTCTCAAACCCCCCTCAGGTGACATAATAAGACAATCTGTTAGATCGGCTGATTTAACTAACAACGAAGCCGAGTTTGAGGCTATGATTGCAGGTTTAGAACTGGCCAAAGGCTTGGGAGCAGAGATCATAGAGGCCAAATATGATTCTCTCCTGGTGGTCAACCAAGCGAACGAAACTTTTGAAGTTAAGGATGATCGAATGCGAAGATACCAAGAGAAACTGCAGGTTGTCCTTCACCGGTTCAAAGAGTGGACGTTGGAACACGTGCCCCGGGATCAAAATAACGAGGCAGATGCACTGGCAAATCTGGGATCCTTAGTCGAATCGGATAGTTTCAACTCCGGAGCTATGGTATAGTTGACAAAATCAGTTATAGAGACCGGCCACGCCGAAATAAACTCGGCCAGCCTCACCTAGGATTGGAGGAACAAGTACATAGACTATCTTCAAATAGGAAAGCTGCCATCTGATGCTAAGGAATCAAGAGCCCTCCGAACCAAAGCGGCTAGATTTTGTTTGGTCGATGGCCAGCTATACCGGCGGTTGTTTCACGGCCCCTTGGCAAGGTGCCTAGGACCAGGAGAAACCGACTATGTTTTATGGAAAATTCACGAGGGGACTTGCGGGAACCATTTTTTGAGCCGATTTATTGGTCCGTAAGCTGATCCGAGCGGGATACTACTGGAACAAGATGGAGGAAGACGCCAAAACTTTCGTTCGAAAATGCAACGAATTCCAAAAGCACGCCCTATCAATACCTCAACCCGGGGAAGAACTCCATCCGGTCCTTTCTCCATGGCCATTCATGAAATGGGGGATGGACATTATAGGTCCTCTGCCATGGGCCCCAGGTAAGACGCAATTTATTTTGCTTATGACTGATTATTTCTATAAATGGGTTGAAGCACAGGCACTCGAGAAAGTCAGGGAAAAGGAGGTCATTGATTTCATTTATGACCATATAATCTATCGATTTAGGGTACCCGCGGAGATCACGTGAGATAACGGGAAGCAGTTCATAGGTAACAAGGTCAGCAGATTTTTCGAAGAATACAAGATCAAAAAGATCTTATCCACCCCATATCACCCGAGCGCAAATGGTCAAGCCGAATCTACCAATAAAACTATACTGCAGAATCTAAAGAAAAGGCTGACCGGCTCTAAGCATCGATGGAAGGAGGTTCTGCTCGAGGTTTTATGGGCTTATCGCACAATGGTAAGATCAAGCACCGGGGAGACTCCGTTTTCCTTATTATACGGAGTCGAGGCCCTCATACCCGACGAAGTTGGTGAACCAAGCCTGAGATTCCGATATGCCACTAAGGACTCGAACCATAAAGCAATGTCTGCTAGTCTGAATCTCGTGGACGAAAAAAGGGAAGCTGCTTATATCCGGATAGCCGCACAAAAATAAAGGATGCAAAGATATTATAACCGGAGGGCCAACCTCAGGTACTTTCAGATTGGGGACTTGGTGCTGAGGAAGGTCACACTTCATACAAAGAACCCTCACGAAGGGAAACTAGCCCCGAATTGGGAAGGACCGTACCGAGTCACTAGAATAACCTGAAAAGGTTCTTATCAGCTCGAGAACGAAAGCGGACAGCAGTTGAAACACAACTGGAATGCAGCACACCTAAAGCGATATTACTGTAAAAGGTATGAATAACTTTTCTGTTTTGTTTTTCTTCTCTCTCGATCTAACCACGCAAGGAAACAACGAAAAATGGAAAGTCATAGATTTAGGACTAAAAGCACATGCTGCACTCTTTTTCCCTTCGATCGTTTTGTCTCGATGTGGGTTTTCGACAAGGTTTTTAATGTGGTAGCGCTGAACAGCGTGTTACCCGAACAGAGCATACCGGTCAAAGATCGGAGACTGGGGACTGCATATATCGGGCTAATAGTATCCGAGCTCTCATACCTCAGACTAGAGTACTAGGGGACTATTATACCATGAGTTAAATGATAACTATGTAAAAGCCAAGTCTTGAACGATAGGATCAGATGTAAAGACCAAACGATCGATTGAATCATGTCCAATTAGTTTGTTCTTGCCATGGCAACAATTGCGGGTACATCTCCGGTCGATTTTTCAATAAAAATCTTACTTCGATCACAATGATCCAATGTTGCCAGCTACTGAAAGGCTATGGCCTAAACGGTTAAAGACTACAATCTAGAAAACATACACAATGCTAAAAAGCTATGGCCTAAATGGTTAAAGACTACGGTCTAAAAAACATGAAGATTACGGTCTTAAAACACAAAAAATATCGAGATTCGGTCTATCTTGCAATTTATAAATAAAGCAACGACTAAAGTTAACACGGACTAAAACCCGATCATGAGCTGTTACCACTTGAATTTTATCCTGGCCGAAACAATAAGGCAAGTTAAAAAGATGGCATAAATCGAACAAACATTGAATCGAGGAATACTTTGCAAAGGGCAACAAAAGGCGATGAATAGACCGAATGAAGATTTTCTTTTCATTTATACATACATATAAGTGGATTTACAAAGGCTCGAATTAGCAACCTTAAAACAAAAGGCAAAAATAACAACAACAGAAAAAGTGGGAAGGGGGAGGGGCGAAGAAGGGATATAAGGCCCACGAACCTAATCTTCACCCGATCCCTCAGTTTCTTCCCCGGCTAACTCAAGGTCGATATCCGAATCCTCAAGGTCAAATGCAGCCTTTGCTTCTGCTTCGAGCTTATTGGCCTCCTCGATCAGATCTGATAAGTCCACCCCGGTGGCTTGAACTTCTTCGAGGGTATTCCTTCGGGATAAGCACTGTACGTACTTGGCTCGTAGATTACTGGCCTTCTCGGCAGCAGTCACGTTGGCCTTATACTGCTCTAACATATCGTCATAACCCGAGATCGGGTCAAGAGCCTTTCCATGTTCAGCCTATAGATCGGTAATGACCCGGTTCAGTCGATCCCATTCAGCTTCGGTCGCAGCAAGCGATCAGCTGAATCCATTCATTTGCTCCACCAACGCTCGAAGCTGCTCCCTGAGAACATCACGTTCGGCCACAGCACCGATGGTCATTTCTTGGAGGGCATTAAGCTCGGTCTTGATCCCGTTAAGCTCTGCCCGAAGTTGATCAATCTGGTTGACATATGCCCGGGCCTGAGAAGGAAGGGCATTAGCATCGTCTATTAAAGATTTATTGTAAACTTCGAAAGCCCTTACCTTCTCTGCCAACTGGTCACGTTCCCGCTTAGACTCGGCAGCTTCGTTTCGAGCCACTGCTAAATCTGACTTATGGATAAAGGTCAGGGAGAGGCTAGATATACTGCAACTTCTACTCATACAGATTCATGAGCTCGTCCACCTTCTAATTTTTGCTTTTGAGCTCCTCCTTTAGCCGGCCCACCTCGTGCCTGAGCCGGTGGAAACTTACATGATGAAGTGCAGAGGCCTGTAAGGGAAAGAGGAACGGTTGTTAAAATGAGGCATGAAATTAAAGCTAAGTGAAAAGGTCATAAGAACAACACTTACCCGGTTCAATGCATACTGAGCCTCGTTGAAAAGATACGATTCGCTGACTTCGGTCATTTTCTTACGGTCCTCTTGGGACACCAGAGGGTACAAATAGCTGGCCACCCCGACCGGCCCCAATAACATGTTCATATCGGCCGACACCTTAAAAGTGATTAGCCTCTTCCGATTCGGATCAGTACTAGGGGCAGGAAACAATTTCTCCAACCTAGGATCGGAATTAACCCTGAAACTGTTGGCCACGGGGATGGACAAATGCTCAAAAACTGACATACCCGGAGCGGGTATTTCATAACCTTTATGACCGGCTGCCCCTTCCTCAGTCATCTTGCCTTTGGCTTTTTCAACATCGGCGAGAATATCCACCAATGGGGGCGGAGAATCCTGTATGCAAATTATTATTTCAGACGAGACCACAGCTTGTATCGAAAGGACAGAACCAATACCATACAAAGGCAGAATATTAGGTACCTTTGAGTCTGGTACTGAGGAAGCAGCCTTCGAGCCAGCGTCAGCAGCTGGCAGCCTTTCAAAACTTTGAGTAGGAGTGTGCTCTGTCGCAAGGTCTATAGATGCCCCGACCTTCGGCCTGATGCTCTCTATGACCGTCTGTCTCGGGAAATCCCTCGAACCCGCCAGAATTTGACTATAGCATTCAACCCATGATGGAATAGTCATCGCAGAATTTGTGAGATCTTGCTCAAGGAGCTCGTCAACAAGACGATGCCCGCCCAACGCTTGGTCGTCATATTGTATATCAACTCCAAAACATCAATAATAACATTCTTAATATCATCATCAATAACTTTTGTCAAATTCATCATTATCTAATTCCCACAATTTCCCCTCAAGGTCCTCCATAATCATGATCACAATACAACTTTTCATTCGTTCTCATCTAATGTTTCTATCATGCTCTTAACATCATTCATAATGTAATTACACTCACAACATATCAATTTTCATGATTCACCCTAAACTACTACTCAAAAATGGCACTATTCTCACATTCATGACCCATTTTCTATCCCCCCCCCCCCCCCCTTCTACAATATGGTGTGGGATTGAATTTTAAGTGGAAATACTTCACTTGAGCAAAATTCTAGTTCCATTTCCCCCGAAATTTCTTGCTTCCTAGTGAGTTTCTTGCACTTGTTTCTCTTGATTTGATGAAGTTGATCATTGATTTCACTTGGATTCTTGTATATGAGGAGTTTGGAAAGTTCTAGAGAGCTCTTGGGTCGTGGAGAGAGAAAATAAAATGAGTTAAATGAATTTGGGATATTCTTTTATAAATTAAAAATCTGTCCCGACATCATTATACGGACACTTATACGGTCTGTATAAGTGACCGTGAAATTGCTTCAGCAACCATCTCTTTCTATGTCAATTATACGGCACATTATACGGTCTGTATAATTTTATACGGTCCGTATAAGTGACCGTCAAATCACCCCATCAACAACTCATTCTGTGACCATTATACGGCACATTATACGGTCCGTATAATTTTATACGGTCCGTATAAGTGACCGTATAATCCCATCAGTGAGGGACCTTCACTGTGACGATTCTGCGGACCATTATACTGACTGTATAACATTATACGGACCGTATCATCGGCCGTAGAACCCATCTTTTCTCCGATCTTGTTCTCGTCACTTCATTTGATCTCAAATCCTTATGAAACCTTCTTGATACTTGTTTAACACTTCGTTAACAATCTAAGGGACATTATAACTCTTCCCTAAAGCATCATTATGCTATCATTAATTCGATACTCATAAATCTTGCCCGACACACAACATATACCTTGTTTTCCTTAACAACTTTCGTCTCCTACCTCCCATGTCTTTGAAACCTCATTTAGAATCATCAAATGTTATTTCTTACTTATTAAAACATTGTATACGTCATGCACTTCGTTAGTCTACTCACTGTACGTTAACGAAAAAATTTTGGGGTGTAACATTCTTCCCCCCTTTTTGGAACATTCGTCCTCGAATGTTCAGCACTCGGGAATCCTACGAAAATTTCGCTAGAGTTTTTCTTGTAATATGGCACTACCATCCTGTCACAACAGCCCATAATAACATTACCTTACAGGGCCACAACACAATAGTAATGTAAGTTTGCCACACACGACCCATATGCATATAGAGAAAGCATACATACCTCATAGTCTCGATGTTTCATTGTGGGTCTTTTCTGGGGACTGAAACAAGTGCGGGTATATGGATTTCATTTTCTCTTCCGCCTCCCAAGTCATTTTTTCTTGGTTGTTATTTTGCCACAAGACTTTAACTGAGGCTACTTTCTTATTTCGAAGTCTTCGTACTTGCCTGTCTAATATGGCAGTGGGCACTTCTTCATATACTAGCTTTTCTGTCACTTGAACATCATCTATTGGGACAATCTTCGTAGGATCTCCAACACACTTGTGGAGCATTGAAACATGGAAAACTGGATGGACCGATTCAAGTTTTGGAGGTAATTCCAATTCATAAGCTACTTGACCCACCTTGCGGATAATCTTATAGGGTCCAATGTATCGAGGACTTAACTTTCCTTTTTTGTCAAACCTCATCACACCTTTCATTGGTGACACCTTTAAGAATACTCAATCATTAACTTGAAATTCTAAGTCTCGCCGGCGGTTATCCGCATACGATTTTTGGCGACTTTGGGCTGTCAATAATCGATCTCGGATCACCTTGACTTTTTCTACTGCTTGTTGAATCAACTCGGGGCCTATTAGCTGTACTTCTTCTATTTCAAATCATCCGATTGGAGACCTGCACTTCCTTCCATATAGAGCTTCATACGGAGCCATTTGGATACTGGAATGGTAGTTATTGTTGTATGCAAACTCAATTAAAGGTAAGTGGTCATCCCAACTACCACCGAAATCTAGTACACATGCCCGTAGCATATCTTTCAAGGTCTGAATAGTACGTTCGGCTTGCCCATCAGTTTGCGGATGGAATGCCGTGCTGAGCGTTACTTGAGTACCTAGACCTTCTTGGAAAGATTTCCAGAACTTGGTTGTAAATTGCGCTCCTCTATCTGTGATAATGGATATTGGAATACTATGGAGTCGCACAATTTCTTTGAGATACAACCTTGCATAATCTTCAGCCGAGTGTGTGGTTCTGACTGGAAGAAAATGAGCCGCTTTCATGAGTCTGTCGACGATCACCCATATGGAATCACACTTGCCTCGGGAATGGGGTAACCCCACAATAAAATCCATGTCGATCACTTTTCATTTCCAAGTAGAGATTTCCATTGCTTGTAATAATCCTCCTGGCTTTTGATGTTCGATTTTCACTTGCTAGCAATTTGGGTATCGAGCTACAAATTCTGCTATGTCTCTCTTCATGCCATCCCACTAATATATCAACTTGAGATCATGATACATCTTTGTCGTACCTGGGTGAATAGAATACCGAGAATAATGAGCTTCTTCTAAAATTCAACGGCGCAATTCTGTAACTTTCGGAACACAAAGCCTGCCTCGGTATCTAAGAATCTCATCCATAGAATTTTTAAATGGAGACTTCTCTTTTTCATGAAATGTGTCTGTATAGTGGCTCAACTGAGGATCTTCATATTGACGCTCTTTCACTTCCATATTCAAGGACGAAACTGTGGAATTATTAATGCCAATTCTTGCACTACCTGAATCAATTAGACGTACTTCAAGATTAGCTAGTTGGTGGAGTTCATGAATTAGTTCTTTCTTTTCCGGAGGAACTTCACATAAGTTGCCCATTGATCGGCGGCTAAGCGCATTAGCTACTATATTTGCCTTTCCGGGGTGGTATAAAATATTCACATCATAATCTTTCAATAATTCTAACCACTGCCTCTGCCGCAGATTCAACTCCTTCTGTTTGAAAATATATTAAGGACTCTTGTGAGCTATATATATATCAACATGCACGCCATACAAGTAATGTCTTCACATTTTTAATGCATGAATAACTATAGTCAATTCGAGATCATGAGGTGGATAGTTCTTTTCATGTTTCCACAGCTGCCTCGAAGCATAAGCAAGGACTTTACCGTGCTGCATTAACACACATCTTAACCCAACACCGGAAGCATCACAGTATACAACATAGCCATCTGGCCATTCTGGGAGTGTCAAGACTAGAGCTGAGGTTGATCTGTCCTTTAAATCTTGGAAGCTACGTTCACAAGCATCATTCCACTGAAACTTAGTTGACTTCTGGGTTAGCTTCATCAATGGGGCTGAAATAGAGGAAAATCCTTGTACGAACCTTCTGTGGTAACCCGCCAATCCCAGAAAACTACAGACTTCTGTGGGCGTCGTAGGCCTTGGCCAAGTCTTCACAACTTCTATTTTCTGAGTGTCAACTCGAATGCCATCATCTGAAATAACATGACCCAGAAATGTTACAGAATTCAGCCAAAACTCGCACTTTGAAAATTTTGCTTACAATTCTCGGGTTCGAAGAATTCCAAGAACAATACGTAAATGATCTGCATGTTCTGATTCTGTGCGAGAGTAAACCAGAATATCGTCAATGAAGACTATTACGAATAAATCCAAGAGGGGCCTGACTACATTATTCATCAAATTCATGAACACTGCCGGAGCATTAGTTAACCCAAACAACATCACCCTGAATTCATAATGGCCATACCTCATTCTGAAAGCTGTTTTGGGAATATCTTCTTCTTTAACTCTCACTTGGTGATAACCTGACCTCAAGTCTATTTTGGAAAACCATTTGGCTCCCTGTAGTTGATCAAACAAATCATCAATCCTCGGAATGGGATATTTGTTCTTTACTGTCACCTTATTCAACTGCCTATAATCGATGCACATTCGTAGGGAACCATCTTTCTTTCTCACGAATAGGACTGGTGCTCCCCACGATGATTAACTGGGTCTAATAAACCCCTTCTCAAGCAAATCTTTCAACTGTGCCTTTAACTCTTTCAATTCTGTCGGAGCCATTCGGTAAGGAGGAATAGAAATAGGCTTGGTGTCCAGCAACACATCAATGGCAAAATCAATTTCCCTTTCCGGAGGAAGGCCTGGAAGTTCATCCGGAAACACATTCGGGAATTCATTCACTACCGGAACGGATTGGAAAGTTGGCAACTTTGCTTCGGTGTCATGAACTCGGACTAAATGATAAATATAGCCCTTAGCTATCATCTTTCTTGCCTTAAGGTAGACAATAAACCTACCTCTTGGAGATGCTGTATTACCCTTCCATTCAAGCACGGGCTCTCCCGAAAATCGAAATCGAACCACTTTCGTTCGGCAGTCAACATTAGCATAACATGAGGCCAACCAATCCATACCCATAATCACATCAAAATCTAACATTTCTAGTTCAACTAAATCAACTTTAGTCTGGCGGTCGCATACCCCAATTACACAATTTTTATATACTTGTCTAGCGATCACGGGATCACCAACCGGAGTAGATACCTCAAAAGGTTTGATTGGCTCGGGTTTCACCCCAATACGACCAGTAACATACGGAGTAATGTAAGATAGGGTAGAACCCGGATCTATCAATGCATACACATCATGGGAAAATACTAATAATGTACATGTAACCACATCTTGGGAGGAATCGAGATCCTGTCGTTCGGCTAAAGCATACATACGGGGCTGAGTGGCACCTGAAGTAGATGCTCCTCTTATGCCTCTACCTCGACCTTCTGGAATCTAAGAAATCTGCCTTACCGGGCGCACTGAAGAGGAACCAGCTGCTGATCCTGTGGGCTGAACCCCATCTCTACCATACCTCGAGGGACAATCACGCATCAAGTGCCCAGTTTGTCCACAAACATAGCAAGCATCTGTGCCCTGACGACATGGCCCCGAATGCAATTTACCGCACTGACTACATCGCTACACGGGTGGTCTCCTCTAACTATGATCACCCCCAAACTGAGAACCTGAAACTCTACTCTTACCCTGTCCTGAAGGAAAAGAGCGATCAAACCTCTTATCTGCAAATCGTGGAGGCATACTAGTCGCCGACTAGCCTGAATGTCTGGGATAGGTCTGCCTCGATCCCCCTCTATAATCACTACCTGCCCCCATAGATCTGGTCGTCTTGCTTTGCCTTCTATCAGTATCACGATCACCCCTTTGTGGATATTGTTGTCCTTATATATTCTGGGCACGGGCATGAATGCGGGAAATATCCATCCCATCTTGCAACGAAGCCGTCAAGCAGTTCTTGAACAAATGTGGCCCTAAGCCACTCCCAAAGTGGTGCACTCTATCTCCCATGTCGGCCACCATAGTCGGGGCATATCTAGCCAATGAGTTGAACTGAAGGCTATACTCTCGAGCACTCATATTCCCTTGTTTCAAATTTAAAAATATATCTGCTCTAGCTCGGCGGACCTCGGGTGGAAAATAGTGGCGGATGAAGGCATCTACAAATTCTTGCCAAACGGGAGGAGGCACATCCTCTTTTCTTGACGATATCCAATTATTATACCATAATACCGCCACATCTCGGAGTCTATAAGATGCCAACTCCACAGATTCAGTTTCGGAGGCATGAATAATCTTCAATGTTCTCAACATTTCATCAATAAAACTTTGCGGGTCTTCATTCGGCTTTGACCCGAAAAACTCCGAAGGATTCAAACCCATGAAATCACGAGCTCTGGTACTAGCTGCCCTATCACTTGGACCCGGATTCTGCCGCTATGCCTGGGCGGCAACTAACTGCGTCAATAGATGAATAGCCTCGGTCACTTGTTGACCCGAAGAAACCGGTGGAGGAACTGGAGGCATAGGAGCTGGAGCTGAAGCCCCTTCCTGCTCTTCTATAATAGGCGGAGTGGGAGAAGTATTAGATGGAGCCTCATTATGTGATTCAACCTCTTCTACATTCACAGGCGGCTCTCTTTCTACCCGCCTTTTCATCGTAGTCTTTCCCTTCTGGGAAGCTATAGCTTTTCCCTTTTGCGGCATTTCTGAAATCATAGTGTTACACCCCGCGTTTTCAGAGCAGGAGTATGACATTTACCTCACCGTAGTAAGGGAGTGTCGGAGACGTCCCATAATGTTTTGAAAAGCACAAGCCATGGAAAGTACGTAACAACGAAGAAAGAGGGTGACTTACGATCTCGTAAGTCGTAATCGGGAAAGAGTATTTTGAAACACGAGAACATGATCATTATTAGTATAATAAGTGATAAATATCATGTATGGAGAGTTTCGGAATATTTCGAGATCGAGCAAATTGAAGAAAATAAGTTCGATGAAAAATTTGAGAAATGCTGGAAGGATTTTTATTCAACTTTGGAGGGGTATATCTCCATGTATAGTTGGAGTTTTAAGGCGTTTCAAAAGCCTAAAATGCAGTTCGTCGAGTCTCGTTTATAATGTAACAAACCGCTCGTTGACAGGACCTCCGAGGAGAGAATTATAGACGTTACAAACTGAACTGTCGCGCAGAAGCAGCACTGCTACAGTACCGCTACAGACTGCAGCAGTACTGTAGCTACAGTGCGCCGACCCAATTTGATATAAAAGGGGCAAAAACCCATTTTTCTTCATCAAAAACCCCTGAAAATTTCCAGAAAGTTCAGCCATCAAAGGGCTCTCAAATCTCATACAAAATCAAAGATTTTGAGCAAAATTTCAAGCTACAAGTACTAATCGAAGTCCGGGCAACGCATAGTCACAAATATAATTTCATTTTGGGGTTGGAGGAGCTTGGGAGCAAGTGAAAAATTGAAGATTTTGTTACTTTGGTAAATACAAGGTATGAATCGTTAAATTTCTTTCTTTATCAACATGGATTAAGAAATAATTGCAAGAATAAGGTGATAGTTTGTTGTATTGATGTTGTTGAATTATGGATTGAGGTTTGAAGAAAATTTTGGATAAAATATGTATATAATCATCTTGTAGAATGTTGAAGATGTTGTTATTGATGTGTTGGCATTAATTTCAACTTCCTTACGAAAGTAAAGATTATTAAATAGTTGTATCACAAGTGGGTTGGTTGAGAAATTTGGAAAATAGTGTGTGGGTTGTTTTATGGTATATGTAGTCGTGTATATGTGTTGAATTGTTGAAGAATAATGAGCAAGTTATATTTAGTGTTTTAGTTGTTGTGTTGTAGATTGCATATAGCAAGTAAAGCCTTGATAAGTGTGGTAAAGTATTGGTAATTGGAAGATTATGTATATTGAAGAATAATGTTCTTGCATGGATAGTATGTAATGATATTGGTATGATGTCGTTGGAATATATACTATAAGGTTGTTATCGTGTTCATTGGAGTCGGAAGGTTTTGAAGAAGGTAATAAATTGAAATCATGCATCTTGGATGAAATATGTGAATTGCTAGTGCGATTGTTGATTATGTTAATAGTTTGGCCGGGTTTGAATTCCCGGATTGTGTTGGTTGAGAATTTGGCTAGGTTGAATGTTGAGGATGGTATATTTACAGAGGAAATGCTGCCGGCCAAGTGTTTCCTTAAGATTTCAACTCTAAGTATACTAATGAGAGTTTTGGTAAAAACGACCAATTTGCAGATTTTGACGAAATTGTGACGTGAATTTGGAATAGCAAAAGGAGCGGAAAGAGGTATGTAAGGCTTCACCCTTCTTTCTATGGCATGTCTTAGCTGTAATAAGTCAGGTACGAGCCTCGGGGACAACTCCGTTCCCCGGAATCCGCACCTAAAGTTTTCTCCTTTTTGTTCAATAGAATTGAATTAGAAAGTGTGCCAATTGTGGGAAAAACCTCCTAAACCCTTAGCACTTGTATAAATGGGACCCGATTACCGTAAGATCCTCACAAGTAACGCTATGACACGTAATATATGTAAATCGTATACGCTACGTCATCCGGCCCGAGGTGGGCCCGTTACTCTCGGATTTTCCTTATAGTCTTGCTTGACTTACTTGAAGTGAATCTAAAGGGAAACTTTAATCCCGATTTCGTTACCAAATGATAAGTACTATGACTCCTCTAACGAGGATACTTCCATGACGATAATGATAACAATGATGTTAGATAAGAGGATATGCCTGTGATACGTACTACCAGAACGACTCTATGACTATGATGACTAAGCTAAGTATCTTATGTAAACATGAAAATGATAAACTAATTTTCGAATCCTATTTATATTCCCTAGCTATGACTTCACTTTCTAAAGACTTCCAAGCCTATGAACTGTCATCTATGACGCCCACGATTTCATTCTACGTTTACTTTAATACTATTCTCCGTTGACCATCTCACCTTAAAATATTCGTCCCTTCGAGGTGAGACAAGAGCGATCATGAGTATTCCATAATGTACTCAGAGGTCACCGACCTTACGTCACTCCGATGGCTACATGATATTCCCTTGGGCTCCCTTGTGTGCTTATATGATGTATATTTATATAAAACATGTATATTTATATAAGATATGTATATATATATATATAACATGTATATGTATATAAGATATATATAAGTATATAAAATATGTATATGTATATAAGATAAGTAAATGTATATAAGACATGTATATGTATACAAGCTATGTATATGAATACAAAAATATGTGTACGTATATAAGATGTGTATATGCATACAAAGTACATATATGCAAGCTATGTATATGAACCTGGGATGGGGAGAAGGGATACATGGGGGAATGGGAAGGGAAACATGTTTCATTGCTACCTGATCAGCTGGCTTATCATCCCGGACGCGGGGTGCCCGGACGCGGGATATATGGGTGAGCCGGTGTATATCGGCGCTATGTGGGTGAGCCGACATTGCTCGGCGCTATGATATGACCTACCATGTCATGACCAGACATGCTATGATAAGATATGCTATGGTAAGCTATACTATGACATGATATGCTATGATCTACCACGACAGGACATGATATGACAAGCTATGCTATACTATGATACGCTATGACATGCTATGCTATGGTGAGACATGCTATGACACGCTATGCTATGACACGACACGCTATAACATGCTATGCTATGATATGATGAACTATGATATGATATACTATAGCCTGACATACTATGACACGATATATTATAACGCGATATGCTACGACAAGACAAGATAAGATATGATACGATATGATAATACATGACATGGTATAAGTTCTATTTTCTATGTCCTATGACTCCATGACATTTTTAATTATACACTATGTTATTGCTTGTGTTATCTTCCATGTCTTACATACTCGGTACACTATTCGTACTGACGTTCCTTCTTGTGGACGCTGCGTTTCATGCCGCGCAGGTCGGCAGACAGGTGGACTTGATCCTTAGGAGCTCTACCAGCGGTACTCTACAGCGCTCCAGTTGTTCCGGAGCCTCACTTCAGTGGTACTATTTTGTGTATGTATTCTTGGGCACGACAGTACTCGGCCCTTTCTATGTATAAGCGTACTATGTCTAGAGGCTCGTAGACAGATATGTACAGTCAGTCAGGTACAGTTAGATATATGGTGTTTTAGCATGTTAATGTTCAAAAAAAAATATATATGGCACCGTTCATACGGCTTGCTAAGAGGTAAAGGCAAAACGATAGACAAGGGGTGCTCGGTACAAGTATCGGGTACTCGTCACGGCCCCTAGTTGGGTCGTGACACATAGCACACTATTAAGAGAGGAAGATCTTATAACACCGCTCTATCGCACAATCTCTTAAGATGAAAAATGGTCATTTTTCCTAAATGCCTTGTAGCCTCCTGTTTATTAGTGTGGCGCACAACACACCATAAATAAGACTCTACTAGACACGGCTCGTAGACACTTCCTAGGACAGAACTGCTCTGATACCACTTTTGTCACGACCTGACTAGGGGCCATGACGGGTACCCGGGGCTAACCGCCGAGCACCACTCATTCTATTACTCATCATACTCATTTAGCATACATTCATTGATTTATACCCAAATCATAGGAAAATCATTTTTCATTTGGAAACATAATTACTTTTATATGCATAAGCCCTTCGGCTATCAAAATAATATATACATATATATAAAGAGGACCTCGTGAGACCATACTACCCACACATGCGTACCTACGAGCCTCTACTAGAGTGCTAGACATATGGATGGGACAGGACCCTATCGTGCCCAAAATACGTATATGTATATACACAAAAGAATAAACTAAATAGTTCCTCCGGAATAATGGAGTGCTCCTGTAGATCTGCTGATAACTTCTACGAGCCTGGATCACCTCCCTGTCTACCTGTGGGCATGAACACAACATCCAAAGAAAACGGACGTCAGTACGAACATTGTACTGAGTATGTAAGGCATGAATGAAATGAACATGATAGAGAGATCATAAGTCATAAGGTGAAGATACAACCTGTGTAACTTTTACGGGTGGATACATTTCGTAACATATAAATCATCATCGTTAACCCGCGTTCGGGTAACCATCATATACCGCCCACTAGTGGTGATCATGCCCGGCCCTCAAGGCTCGGTGTAAACATAGCAGCCCGCCTTAGCGGTGACATGCCCGGCCATTTAGGCACGGTGGAATCGTACGCAGCCCGCCTTCGCGGTAACATGCCCGGCCAACTAGGCGCGGTGGAATCGTATCGTCATATAGTCAACATAACTCATCATTATTACACATCTCATGGACATATCATAATCTTATCATAACTTAACATCATCATACATTCATCATTAATCCTATATTAAAACTTGGAGGTAACCATGGCTATGTCGGGGTGACATGAGGTCGTGAACCCCCGAGTACATTATGGAGTGATCATAATCGTCATATCTCACCTTGGAGGGACTAGCATTTTAAGGTGAGTGTGCTTCAAGGAAAATCATCAAGGGAACTATACTTAGCATCGTTAGCTTCATAGACATCTTATATTACTCTAGGATTCTTCATACTTATATTCATCATCATCATTAACATGCTCGTATCGTATCTCTTTTCTTTATTATGAGCGCAGGCAGCTTTTTATAGTCATAGACTCATAATTTCCGTTATTTAGGAAAATTATGGAAAATTAGGAAGATTCATGCCTTAGAAGGAAGGGGTTAGCCTTACATACCTCTTTCGTTTAGCTAGTCTATCGTTTGATCGTTCTTCTTCGTTGCTCGCGTTTCTACCTTCAAGAAAGTTCATACTCATATTAGATAATCGATAACATAAGCGCGTTTGAACTTAGCTAAAGAAATTTGAGCAGCATCTCCTTTGTTTCTACTACTTTCTCCATATCGTATATCAACTCCAAAACGTCAATAATAACATTCTTAATATCATCATCAATAACTTTTGTCAAATTCATCATTATCCAATTCCCACAATTTCCCCTCAAGGTCCTCCACAATCATGATCACAATACAAATTTTCATTTGTTCTCATCTAATGTTTCTATAATGCTCTTAACATCATTCACAATGTAATTACACTCACAACATATCAATATTCATGATTCACCCCAAACTACTACTCAAAAATGGCATTATTCCCACATTCATGACCCATTTTCTATCCCCTTCTACAATCCAAGTGTTTCAAATTTTCAGTACCTTAAATAATATAGAAATACCATAAAACTTACCTTATATGGTGTGGGATTAAATTTTAAGTGAAAATACTTCACTTGAGCAAACCCCTAGTTCCACTTCCCACGAAATTTCTTGCCTTAGATGAACCCTAGTGAGTTTCTTGCACTTGTTTCTCTTGATTTGATGAAGTTGATCATTGATTTCACTTGGATTCTTGTATATGAGGAGTTTGAAAAGTTCTAGAGAGCTCTTGAGTCGTGGAGAGAGAAAATGAAATGAGTTAAATGAACTTGGGATATTCTTTTATAAATTAAAAATCTGTCTCGACATCATTATACGGACACTTATATGGTCCGTATAAGCGACCGTGAAATTACTTCAGCAACCATCTCTTTTTGTGTCAATTATACGGCACATTATACGGTCTGTATAATTTTATACGGTCTGTATAAGTGACCGTCAAATCACCCTATCAACAATGCATTCTGTGACCATTATACGGCACATTATACGGTCTGTATAAGTGACCGTATAATCCCATCAGTGAGGGAACTTCACTGTGGCGATTCTGCGGACCATTATACAGACCGTATAACATTATACGGACCGTATAATCGGCCGTAGAACCTATCTTTTCTCTGATCTTGTTCTCGTCACTTCGTTTGATCTCAAATCCTTATGGAATCTTATTGATACATGTTTAACACTTTGTTAACCATCTAAGGGACATTATAACTCTTCTTTAAAGCATCATTAAGCTATCATTAATTCGATACTCGTAAATCTTGCTCGACACACAACATATACCTTGTTTTCCTTAACAACTTTCGTCTCCTACCTCCCATGTCTTTGAAATCTCATTTAGAATCATCAAATGTTATTTCTTACTTATTAAAACATCGTATACGTCATGCACTTCGTTAGTCTACTCACTGTACGTTAACGGAAAAATTTTGAGGTGTAACAGTGAGCCATATTCGTGGAAGGGTTTTCTTAACAGTAAATAGTCACGCCCTGATGAAGGAAGATTAAAAATCCGAGTAGTGCTACGAGCTCAATTCGGGAATCGCAATAAGGTTTTTGAGGAGGAGCAAAGTGAGATTTGAAGAAGTGCAGATGCATGGAAAAGGAAAATACATGGGCTTTATATAGAAAGAGAATCAAGAGGTCCTGTAGCGTATCAAGAATTCTGACACAAGGAGGTCTCCCAAAAGGATTTGGCGGCTGAGTAATGATGACGTAGCATCGGGCAAATTAAGATTTTGAGTGGAAGGTCTTGTCCTAGGTAATTGGAGGCGGCTGTTCAGCTTTATTTGGGTCCATTCCCCGCCGTCAATAATTTTACCTCGGGAAATGGGGGACTATCTGTATACGGGTAAAACCGAGGATACAGACATGCCGATTTCCCGTTGTCATGGCTATGCTCGGGCACAATATGATCGGCTCATCAGGAACGAAGCTTCGAGCTTGATCTGGGATGAGGCGTTAAAGGAAGGGCGGTTGACTGCCATAAGGAGAGACCGAAATATCCGCCCTCAACCGGATATTTTGGCAACGATCTCGGCAACAGCTGTCACCAAATTACTTTCCTTTATTTAGACTTGTACTAGGGTTGGGACTCTTCTACTATATAAAGAGGAGGCTCTCATCCATTGTAGGGGGTTGGCAACAGAAAGAGAGATAGAGTTTATATAAAAAACAATAGAATCATTTGAGTTCATTTCCATTTGTTCCTAAGCTCATCTTCATTATTCATCGTGTACGTATTCAGCATAGGGTATCGACCTCGGTTTCCATACCCGAGGCCAGACATAATTAGTGTTTGGTCAGATTCGATTCTTTATTTATTTATTCGTTTATCTTGCAATCTAATCTCGAATTGAATTTAGCCACATATCTTTGGAATCACGCATAAATTTAATTGTTCTCCATTTTAAGGTTAAACAATTCGAAGCAAGGCATTCCCATTATAGTAGTTCCATACACGATGGGGTAAATGAATCCATGTCGAAGCAAGTGGTGTCTCCTCCTTGGGGTTGAAGTCTTTGATCCAACGTAACAAACGCATAAGAAATCTCAAGAACGTGACTTTGTCTCTGAAATAAAAGTTCTTAAAATCCTCCTTTTAAAATCTATTAAGATATGTTTGGATTGTGGTGTCCGATCTTTATTAGCCCCTTAATCAAAAATCTTGCAGCGAATATCCTCAATCATATGTTTTCCATGCTAGAATTTTCCAATCATCAGAATACGCACACTTTGACGAGTTCTTCGTCCTCCTATGGAGAAAAGAACATTGTCGGATTCCCTTTGTGTATTTCTTGAGGTCGAAAATTGAGCCTTATGGTTGGCTGATTTTGTTACGTTTAGCCAAAGAAGAATCATACGTACCCTTTCATGAAATCTCAGTGTACGAGGGATGGTTGTGGTTCTATCCTCCCACACCGATGTGGCAAATGGCCATGGGAGAATTCATCGGAGTGAATTAATTAATTTGGAAAAAAGAGACGCGTTGGGCGTGTCCTTTTCTCATAACGGGCATATAGTAAACAGAAAAGGGCCAAATATACCGCTGTACTATTGGAAAAGGGTTAAATATACCCCTCGTTATACTTTGGGTCCAAATATACCCCTGCCATTATTCTTTGTGTTCAAATATACCCCTCGTTATACTTTGGGTCTAAATATACCCCTCATTTTTAACGGAGGGACAGGTGTCACCATTTTATTGGCCTATTTTAAATTATCCTCTAATTAATTAAAATTTAATCCATAATTTGGTATCCAATTAAAATACCCATGCCCATACCCATACCCGGAAAATTAAAAGCAAGCTCGGAAAAGCTTCTTCAATGGCTGCCATAGTATATGACCGGCGAGCATACCGGATCAAAGCACCGTTCTGATCCCAAAGTTGTCCGCTAAATGCACCAACCTGAGACAAAAGGTTTCCATTCTGATGAAGTCCATTTTGGAAGAAAGCCCTAGAGAGAATTTCTCAAGGACACTCCACGGTCAGGAGCTGACAATGAATCCCCCCCCCCCCCCCCCCCCTCCCTCCTCCCTCTAAGCCACTTACTTTCTTTTTCAGTTTAAATTAGTTTGAACTGCAAATTTTTTCATAATTACGAAATTCGCTTCATTACATTCATTGATAATCGACTAATAAACTACGGAATGGGATACAAGAAATCAATCTTTCCTCAGATCCATTTCTTCCCTACGGATTCCATCAGCATTTAATACGACTATCTCCAGCTTGTCACCCTGCAATAAGGGAGCAAAATATTCAAAAATATAGGATGATAATTTAGACTGGAACGGCTATTTCTTCCAGTCATATACTATGGCAGCCATTGAAGAAGCTTTTCCAAGCTTGCTTTTAATTTTCCGGGTATGGGTATGGGTATGGGTATGGGTATGGGTCTTTTAATTGGATACTGGATTATGGATTAAATTTTAATTAATTAGAGGATAATTTAAAATAGGCCAATAAAATGGTGACACCTGTCCTTCCATTAAAAATGAGGGGTATATTTAGACCCAAAGTATAACGAGGGGTATATTTGAACCCAAAGTATAACGAGGGGTATATTTAATCCTTTTCCAATAGTACAAGGGTATATTTAGCCCTTTTTCATCAATTTTGTGAGTGAGAATTGTTTCCAACTTGTGTAGTTGTGTTCTACTATATGTATCACTATTTTAATGTCTAAGACTATCTCAAAAGAGAATGTGAGGTGGTCATCTATTTCTTAACCTTACATAAATGAAGGGAAAAATGAAATAGAGAAAAGGAAATTTGGAAGAGACGATTCACAAGTCATTGCCAACATGCTCATCAAACATAATTCGGAAAATCTGAAGCTCAAGCATATAATCAGCAAGATCCTAAAGAATGTGAAGGGTACCAATATTGAATACCTGCACTGTTTCAGAGAAGCAAATTATGTGGCAGACTACTTAGCTAAACTTGTTTCATCAAGTAGAGTCAGGTCCTTATATCACTCTCACGACAGTTTACCTGGAGAGGTAAAGGGACTAGTTCAACTTGATCAATGGCAGTTACCAACTTTTAGAAGAAGATTTGAGAAATGTAATTTCTTTGTTAGTTAATATACCTTTTGTATTACGGAAAGAGAATTGTATAGGCTACCTCTTTCCTTAAGATTGGCTTTCAATATTCTTTTGTAGATTAGAGGCAAGGTTCCATGTCCCCCTCTAATCATTGTAATCTTATTACATATATTAACATGGTAGGTGTTGACACCCAATTTTGTCCCTCCTTTATTTCAATTTATTTCCTGGAGCTTCTAAATTTATTGGCGAGCTAAACACTTTTCACTATTAATATCATTACTTTCATTTTCACTATTCTATTATCAACATTACTAGTATCATTTTATCACAAATTTTAAATGGTTCGTCATCGTTTCATTTTAGAATTTGTACTCGTTAAATTAATTTTACTTTATTAAATCCTTTACTTTCTACATACTAATTATTAATTGTCTTCACATAGTATATATTGTACTAGTTATTAAATTAGAAGCCCAAAAAATAATTAAATAGAGGAAGAAAAGGGACAAATTCGGATTTCACCCAACCCACACTTTAAATCCATTATCCCTTCCACCAGCCCATTACCACTAAATCAGCTCACCCGACCAGCCCCAAAACCCGTCAGCCCACAAATACTTTCAATGACCCAGCCCATTATCTCCTACCCGACCTGGCCCAACGGATAAATACATTTCACCTTAACCCTTCAACCTAACCTAACGCCGCTCCCTCTCTCTCTCGTCTCTCTCCTCTCGCCTCTCTCCCTCTTCCATTTTGGACCAAAGCTCAGGCCCTTTCAACCATGGCAGATCCTGCCACCCCCATTTTCGTGCAATACGCACAGCTTTCTTTTCCTCATCCCTCTCTCCTCTCCCTTTCCAGTTAAATACCAGCCTACCTTTAGCCTTGCACAAGACGCATTTTTCCATTTCCACACAAAAACGTCTCTATGTCTGTTTCGTCTGAGTTTTCTGTCGATTGACAGAGAAAGACGCTCCCTTCTCGCTTCAAACAAATTGAAATCTTTAAATATCAGAGAAGGTCGAACCACTTTAAGGAGGGTCTGAATCAACCACGTGAAAGGCCCCAATGTTCGGATTAGCAAAACTTTGACTCAATTTCGAATTTTGATTTAAAAACCCCACCCAATTTCGAACTCAAAAAACCCAACAAATCATCCTATAAAAAAGATCTCTAAGTTCATTTTGAAAGAGGGGTATTTTGGACGACACTCAACGTTTTTCCATCTTTTTTTTCATTACTACTCTAAATCTGGGAGTTGTTCGAATTCCGTTCTGTTTAGTTCGTTTTACTCTACTTTACTTTAAGATCGAGCGTAAATCCGAGACCTCGAAATCCCGTTCAATGCACCTACAAAAGGTCGGTAAACCTGAAGCTTCATTTTTATTTTTTATTTTTCTGGTACTGTTAGTATAATGAATCTGTCGTTTGAGATAAAATCATGAATTAGAGTTCTTCTCGTGTAAATCACTTCTCATTTCGCCTCGATTTTGTTTTACTGTTAATTAGCCTAAAAATATTACTCTTCGTCAATTTTATTTTTGTTGTTTTATGTGGTTGAAATTCCGACTGAAATATGTGTTATTTACTAGTTTGGTTGAAATCGCGACTGAAAATGTGATTGAGTGGCTGTTATGACATCTTTACTATGGCATGTTGGCTGGGCTGATTTTCGACTTTAGCTTTAAAACTTTTGATTCATTAATTTAAGTTAACCTTAATCTAAGTTGTTTAGCTACGCGTCTCTGGTTTTGATTTAGAAATGCTCGATTAAGGTTGATAACTATCAAGAGTTTAGAGAATTATAAGTTGAATATCAATTTGGTCCTTTTTGTTCTGAGATCCTATTTGAGGAAGAGGCAGAGTTTCAGTTATAGAGTGAGTTCGTTAATTGAGATTACGAGTGCGATTTCGAATTTAGAATAGACAGTAGTCTCCTTTCACTTACTTTGATCAAGATTGGTTTAGTTTGCCGCATGTTTTCCAAAGTTAGTCCTATATCTATTTTAACTACAAGAACTTGGCTTTGTGTTACTTCTTTAATTTGGTTTGTCACTGGTTTTATTCTTTGTCCCGTTAAAGAATGAGCAAGCATGTTTCGGTTTTCCTTGAATCTGTAGTTACTAAATTTTGGTTTAAAAAAATGAAATTTGCCAATGATTTATGCTCAGTGTAACATCTTACAAATTCCCTGATGAACATTCTGCTTTGCCTTGCTTTGTTTGAAGCTTCTCGTTTGAACAAAATGATGATAATCTGTTGTGCCTTAGTGTGATCCCTCTCTCTCTCTCTGTTTGTTTGGATTAACCTCCCCTGTGGTCAACCATTGTTGTTCCTATGTGCATAATTTGTTGCTTCACTTTTCTTGCAACATAGTTAGATGTCAACTGCTTCCACTTAAAAAATGCTAAAAAAAACAGTCTTATAAACCTCTCGTTCCAAGTAGACATTATGACTATCGATGGGTCTAAGTTGCTGCCTTTCTTATGCTAATTTTTTATTTACCTATACTGTACATTGTCATATTCTCATGAAGCTTATACTTGTTTCAATTTTGCCGTACAGCTGATGATAATCCCCTTGTTATTTTAGGCTTACTTTATTTGCTCGTTTTGTTGCTTTGACACGTTACTGGGCTTGCTGCCCCTTTGATGCTAAGCTTGGTTTTTCTTTCTTTGCATCATAAACCGGATTGGGTTTTTGTTGTGTCATGAGAATTAGTTTAAAAGAAAATAGATCAGTACTTATGTAGTTGCATTAAATTCATTTTAAGTGTGTGTTTTAGATTTCGATATCCTTTTGAAAATCACCTTTGTTATTAATCCTTATTTTCCTTTCGTTACATGTACACATCGGAGAAAAATGGAGTCCTAATTCAGGATTCATCATCTGCCGCATTCAGTGTTGGGCCAAAGCCCAACGAAATTTTCTTCTCGAGTCATCCTCAACCCGCAACATACAAAAGAAAAATTCTTGGGCCAAGCCATGTGGCAAGAGAGCCGAATGCAACAGCCTTTAAATGGGCTAGGCCCATCTACTTTCTCTACTCTATTCCTTTTGTATATTTGACTTGTATGGATTGACTAACACTTTATCTTATTCTTGTTCTTTCTTAGCTTAGATGAATCCTAGAGGGGTTTGTAGGATTTCCAGTTTGAAAGATTAAGTAGGTTTGTTTAAGACTTAGAATGAGTTTAAATGTTGATCTATAACATTTTGGGCTACACGAATGATTTCCCAAAAGAACGCCAAGAGAAAATAATAACTATACTTTCCAAACAAATCATGTTGATTTCAAAACATTTTAAAATAATGAAGACTTGAATCATTCCCTTTTATACATTAAAATCCTCTCTCCGATTTCGTCATATTTAATAATGTAAAACTTTAAAACTTTACCGATATTAATCTTACAATAACTCTTTTTAAATTTGTTAGTTAGCATAACTCATTTTCTCAAATATTTACAAAACGTTATACATCCCGCATTTTTCCCAGTTTATTTGCAACTAAACTGTTTTTATGCAAATTATTATTTTCTACCAATCCTATTTTAAATAGCATTCTTATACATCTATCCATAACTTTAGCAATACTTATAAATATATTTTTTTAAATATTATAAAATATTACATCTACATTCTTAGCCTAATTAAATTTTAGTCCGGTCGGTTAACCATTATTAATGGAATTTAGAGGATGTCTAATACCTTCCCTCTAGATTAGTTGAACCCTTACCTAGAATCTTAAGTTTCGTAGACTTTAAAATAAAATCAACTTTAGATAAATACTTTAAATAACCTTAGGTGCCCTAATTCACCATAAATAATTAGGTGGCGACTCCCAACTTTAAATAACCCCGGAATTACCGGGATATTGTAAACTATTTTGACTCCGGTTAAAATAAGGTATAACAGTAGGGGTCAAGCCAAACCCCCCACACCTTAGGCCCACAACCTAATGGTGATGGCTTATCTAAAAAAAAAAAGAGACGATTGTTTTAAAAGGAGTTTCTGGAGCGAGTTTCAGGTGAGACATGCCAAAATGTAATGCTACTTTATATTGAATGTAATGGTTGCTTTGCTTGGTCTTTTTGAGATGAAAATGTTCCACATATATTTTTCACTTATTTTACAATATTCTTAAATTTTCTACAATTTTACCTTTTTAAATTTAATATCTATTTCTATAATTTAATTTTTTAAATATTAAAGATTAAATATTCATAAGGCTTATGTTCATCGCTCGGGACTTACGCTTCGCCCTGTATCAGGTAAAACGCCTGGGGAAACCTTTTAAAAATTAAAAGACACTAAACTAAATAGGATCGAACATGCATTATTAAGATTGGATGGCAATACAACCAATCGCCAAAGTTTTATTACAAGACTCGACCATGACTAAAAAAGACACTCAAAAAGAGAGAGAACGGACACGACCAATAATTAAGCAGGATCATACTCGACCCGTCTTATTAATCTCCACATGATTGCGCTACTACCACATTATGTTGAACATGTCTTTTCCGTCAGAATACTGAACCCTGCATAAACCCGTCAACCGGTTCCTTTTTACCAGTTCCAACCGGTAACCGGACCGGTAAAATCGGAACCGGATCCGGAACCGATTAACCAGTTCCGGTTAACCGTTTATTTTGTACCAGTCCGGTTTCAATTTCTTTGAAACCGAAACCGGTTAACCAGTAAACCGGTGGAATTTGTTTTTAAAAAAAAAATGGTTTTTAGCCATTGGGGCTGGCAGCCCAATGGACTGTTGGGCAACGGTCCATTTGCAAAAATGGTCGTTGCCAAACGGTCCCCAACTCATTCCCCCCCCCCCCCCCCCCCCCACACACACACACAAAACCCCCCAAACTTTTTTTTTAACACTTTAACCCATCCCCCATCCCTATATAAACCCCTCTCCATTTTCATTTTAATCCACACCAATTCACTTTTCTCTTTCTCTAAAATCTCAATCTCTCAATTATAGTTACTTTGCAACAATTAGCCACTTTAAATTTCTCTCAAATAAATATTATAAAGTCTTATTATAGTTTCAATTATTAATTTTGCAATTATAATATTGTTGGTGGAGTTGGTGATTTTGCAACAATCCGAAGTAGCTTTGGCGGATTTGCAATTGTAGCCGCCTTCACTTTGTTGGAAATTAGTCCGGCAATTTGGTACCTTCGTTCCAACTCTATCTTTATTTTTCGCAATTTAATTTGTTGCAATTCATTTTCTTGTGATTTATTTGAGTGTGATTTAAATTAATTCTATTTAATAATGGCGAAGAGATTTAGACGTGGTGCCGGTAGTAGTGGTATTGTTAGGCGTGGGCTTAATGAGGAAACATTTGTGGAAGAAACACCTAATTTAGGTATTGATAGTGGTGGAAATAATCCACTTTTAGGTCATGAGGCAATGCAACAACATTATACCGACACTTTTAATGAAATTGATGATGATGATGATGATGATGAAACACAACCCCCCGAAAATCCCATAGGAGATACATGTCCTGCACAATCACATACACAAGACAAACCGCCTAGAACTCGTAAGTCAACCGCTAAAATTTGAAAATTTATGACTAAGGATAGGGAAAGCCAAACAGCTAAATGTACCCTATGTGGACAAATATTTACTTTTAAGCAAGAAACTAGTAAGGATGGTGGAACGGGTACACTAAATGGTCATATGAGAAAGAAACATATGGATGTTTGGGGAGAGCAAACGGGTTCAAATGTGGGGGGTATTCAAATGACGATAGACTTACGAACCGATAAAAATTTTAAGTATGACAACAAAAAAGAGCGTGTAGAAATAGCTAAAATGGTAGCTTATGATTGTTTACCATTTTCCTTTCCTTCGGGTTTGGGGTTTGTTACTTACATTCAACGTTGTTATAATCCTTTATTTGAGGGTATTCCTAGAAGTACTTGTAGAGCGGATGTTATAGATTTGTATAAAAAATATAGATTTTATTTGCGCCATGTATTTAAATCTTTAAATTGTAATGGTTCTCTTACCGCTGATTTGGGTCTTGGTCTTAACAAGTTAGATTTTTTTGCTATTACATGTCATTGGGTTGATGACAATTGGGTTATATAAAAAAGAATTATAGCTTTTTTATATGATGAAGGAAAAGGTCGTCAAGATGGAAACTTTTTAGCGGATTCAATGTCTACTATTATGAGATTTTTTAACATTTATAGAAAAACACTTTGTATTGCTTTAGATAGTGCTTCTAATAATACAAAGGCGATTGGTCTTTTAAAAAGAGAACTAAACCCTCCGCTAAGAAATATTTTTCATGTAAGATGTAGTTGTCACATTTTAAACTTAATTGTTAAAGATGGTCTTGTGCGTTTTGACGATTCTATTCAAAAAGTTAGAGATGCGGTTGCGTTTCTTTTTTGTAATGCTAATAGGGGAAGAATTAGAGATTTTAAGAATGCTTGTGTCGAAAATAACCTTAGACCTGGAAAGATGTTAAGGAATGTGTTGAACTCTTAGAAATTTTTTATAATGCAACTCTTGCTTTTTATAAACAATTCTATCCCACGGTAATCGGAATTTTAGCCTACTTAGCAGAAATAGCTAGAGTTTTACAAGAGTATAAATATAAACCCGGTTATCAAGCGGCTATTTTTGATATGACAACAAAATTGAAGAAGTATTTTTTTCTCATCCCAACTTTATTTATATTGGGTTCTATTTTAAATCCTTGTTTAAAAGTGTCTTATACTAAAGCATTGGTTGGTCAAATTTATACATTTTTAGAAATTGAAGAGGGAGTTCAACCATCTTTAGCTGAAGCCAAAACCGCTATTGATGACGAGTTTAGAAACGTTTTTACTCATTATTCTAATTTGGAAGAACATGCTACACCCGTTGCTCCACGCCCTACTACTTCTCAAAGTAGCAAAAAGGGCTTGTCGGGTTTAAAAGTTTTACATTCACATCCAACTCGTTCTTGTAATGCAAACTTTGATGAATATCACTTTTATTTGATGCAGCCAAATGTGGATATCAAGGAACTAGATGAGCTGGACGTCTTAGCATGGTGGAAGAAATACAAGGCAAGTCATCCGATACTCTCAAGAATGGCTCGAGATATCCTTACGGTTCAAGTATCAACCATGGCTTCGGAGAGTGCATTTAGCCAAGGAAGACAACAAATTGGAGACCATAGACACTCATTATCTGGCTTTAGCTTGCAAGTACTAGTGTGCATTCACGATTAGATTAGATCGGAGCGACGCAACCAAAACTTAGAAGCGGAGGAAGGCGAAGAGGAAGAGATTGAAGATTTGATAACAAGTGGACCGGACCAAATGGAAGACTTTGAAGATATCTCCATGGCCGAATATGATATGGGGGAAATTAACCAAATGATTGAGAATTGGTGATTTTATTCTACTATTGTTTTGCAACTCATGTATTATTTGCAAGTTAAAAAAAACTACATCTTGCAAATAAATGTTATCCAAGAATGAAAAAAATATATGGCTCATTGAGCTTTCTTCTATTTACTTGTGTTCATATTTTTACTTATGTTAAGTTAGGAATATACCTAAAATATACTAAGAATATACTTATAATATACATCTACTTAAATTAAAAACTAGAAAGTTATATACTTGAAAAATAACTAAAATATACTAAGAATATACTTATAATATAAATATACTTAATTTATAAACTTAGAAAAAAATTAAGCTATAAATAACTTAAGTTATAATATATAAGTATATATAGTATACATATAACTTAAACATATATATATAAGTTATAAGTCAATATAGTATACATATCACTTAAACATATATATATATATATATATATATATATATATATATATATATATATATAAGTTATATAACCTAAGTATATTGATATATATAAGTATATTTTAGGTATATGTAGTATAACTTAAGCATATAACTTTATATATATATATGTTACCTGTATTGCTGTTAGTCAGTTAATATATAAACCTTACTTATAAATAAATATAACGTATGTAAATATACCTACAATATACTAATAAATACTATAATATATATATAATATACAAAAAAAAAAAAAAAAAAAAAAGAGGTTTTGGCACTTTTGAACCGGACCGGTCCGGTTTCGGTTATTTAACCGGTAAATTTGAACCGGAAACCGGCCGGTTTGTTAACCGGTTACCGATCCGGTCCGGTTCAAACCGGTTAACGGGCTTAACCCTGCATCGCCACATTAAGTCAACATTAACCAACAATCTTACTAGCTATATATATGTACAGTAATCTACTCAATAATCGACCAATTCAAATTTCATTATCAAGAAAAAGATATAGCGAGCATTAACATTTGACGTTTCTAAGTTATTATCGTTGCAGTAACTCCATTATTTAATAATGCAGGTACCAATCCATTTGTAACACGTTAGATAATAAACATTACGTAGGAGTAGTAAAAATTTGTCATAGTGTATCCCATGAATTAATATAGTAAGAAGATAGGGGATTCAAATTGAATCCGTTTTGTATACTAATTACACCGTGCAAGAAGGATAAATGATTATATATGAATTGTTGAATGCTAGTGTTAGATAAAGGAGATTCAAAAGTTGCTTTATATCACAAAATTGAATCATAATTGCGCCATCTTAGTTGAGTTTTTAAAAATTTCCTTATGTAAATTTCTGATTATGCCACTTCGCAAAATAATTATGTTAGGGGATAAGGTGAAAACGAACTTGGAGCAGTCAACAAAGGGACTGACTTTGAAAGGAATCTCGAGGCCACAAACACCAGAGATTCCAGCGGCTTTGCCATAATCAATACCATTTATAGTTCTAAGAGCCGTTTTCACGCAACTGCATGCAGTCCTACGGTCGTCTGGCGTCTTACGCAGTTTCAACAGACTTTCAATTGTGCCAACAGCCTCCAAGGGCCACGGTTTTGCAGATAAGGGACGAAACCAACCACGCCAACATGAATTTGGTCGCAGGTCACTGCCTCGGCATGGGGTGCAACCACCACCATGCAAAAAACCATAAAGCATGCAATCTTGCCAAATATTTTCATTCCTTAAAAAATTGAGAGTCTATAAGACAATAGAGAGTACGTAATCTGAGGCAGTGACGGAGCCAGATTTTTCAGCAAGGGTGTGCAAACTTCAAAGAAGTAAATCGTGGGTGCGAGAAAAAAAAATCCTGCGAATGGATGCACCAAATTTTTTAAATAAAATTATATATTGTTGAACTAAATCATAAAGAAAACATGTAATAGAACTACCAATTGTATAAATCATAACTAAATATAAAAAGTCAACTAAAGAAAATCGACTAGTCAAAATCCATAAAAAATAATACGTACAAATCAAAATAACGTATAGAAGTTAACAAAAGAGTAATCAAAGAAGACAGTGAAGATGTTGAAGATTTAATTAAATAAAGCTACTATGTTAGTTTTAACCGTTTAAGCTTTTAATTGAGTCGGCCACAATATTTAATATATTTAGAGGAGAAATCAAAGGTACATAAACTTAAAAAAAAAAACCTCAAATATATTACACACAAAATTATATAGAAGAGGACTTAAAGTTACTGAAAACTTCCAAAAAGGATTGAGCTCCAAACAAAGACAACACGATTAATACTTCTATAATGGCTTTCATATATATACACACACAATGGGTAAGTAGAGATAAAGGTCGACTAAAAAGGTAAATAAAGTAAAATTAAGGGGTATAGGAAAATGAGAGAGAGTCAATTTGACTAAGGAGAGAAAAAATACAAAAGGATGAAAGAGAGAATAGGGAGATAGATAATCATTGAGAATTAAGGGACCTTTCTATTCCACTTGTCAATTAATTTTAAACTAGCAAAACAGCAATAAAAAATGCTCATGATGTAGTGAGCGCAGGTTTGATCTCGTGACATGAGACGCAAAGCATCTTTGCACACCCTTCACCGCTGGACTAAAGGTTGTGTTTGTATCAAGGGTGTGCAATTTTCTATATGTACCAATATTTAGTAGAATTTGACCTATATACACCGTGTAATTTTCCGGCGAAAGGTGTTCACGTGAACATCCTTACATGGCTGTAGCTCCGCCCTTGGTCTGAGGAGTGTTGGGTACAAAAAATAGTGAGACCTTAGGGGTTTTTATAGAGAGGAAATTGAAACTCAATTGATGGCCGACCAACAGATGAGTGAGAAAATTTAGCCGGTATACTTTGGTTAAATAAAATTGGTTTAATACGTAGATAGCCCCTTAAAGTTGTATACAACTTTCAATGACAATTCAATAGAGGCTTGTTTCAGTTGAACACTATAACCTTAATAAAGTACCTATATTATTAGACACTAAACGTTGTAAAGCAGTTTTAAACAAAAAAAATCCAGCTTTGACAATATTTTTTAAAAGAAATATTAAATTGGGGGTAGGATAAGGGAAAATGGGAAAGGGGATTACAACATAGGGATTAAAACCCTCACCAACAAGGTGAAAGTTCAAGCAGACAACTGTAATGACCCATTTGGTCGTTATAGTGTTTTGACCCATTTAACCTTGTTGACCCTTATCCCGAGTCCCATTAGTATGATCGATGACTTAATGAATTCATTGGGTCTGTTCCCGCAAGCTTAGAGTGTAAATTGAGTCATTGATGGGGAAGCTAGTTAAGTTGGCGAGTTAGAGTTGACCACGGTCAACGTCGGGTTAGGATGACCTCGTTTCAATGTTTTGAAAGTTCCAACAATTTAAAATGATGATTTTGAACTTGTCCACAAGTTTTGGTAAGGTTCCAAAGAGTTTTAGATGGGTTTGAGTTTTGTTGCGCTCGTATTCGATGTTTTCACCGTAGGTCTGTGGATAGAAAAGGCTCCAGATTGACCAAACGACTTTTTTTTGTGTGAGGTTTGAACCATTAGATCCGTATCGAAATTACAAAGATACAGCAAAAAGAATCGTCGCGTTTCGCCTCCGGATGAGGGAGTTATGACCATTTTAGTGCAGACTGTTCCAGCAGGTCCGTTGTAGCGACCATAAGGCAGCTATAGCGAGACCACCGTAGCGGTTTGGTGACCGCCGCAGTGACCGTCGGGGGGTAGAAAGCCCTATTTTAATACTCCAACTCCTAACCATTACCCCCAAGACCCCATAATCGGTTTTCAAGAGAGAAAGAGGCAAAATTCATTCCATTTTTTTGGTGAAAGCATCTCGGAGGGTAAGTCCCCATCTTTACTTGTTCCTTTTTCCTTTCTTCTTCAAGTTCCATGATTATTTTAAGGTCCATCAATGGTGGGTGAAAATCCTTGAACCCTAGAATTAGTAAATCCTTAAATAATTAGTGGGTTGTTGATTTTGTTGTTGATTAATCATCTATGAGTATAGATTATCACTTTCTAGGAAGGGAATTTGATTTCTTATGATTAAAATTGCATGTTGAGACTTAGGGTTCTAATAAAAATGGAAGCTTTGTTCTAAAACCTGTTGGAAAGGGTAAAATTGATTAGAAACCCATGAATTGAAGGTTAATGATTGTAGAGATATAAGTTATGATAAATTCACCATTAAAGGATGGTTTCTGTCACAACCCGACTAGGGGCCATGACAGGTACCACTACTAAAAAACTGCCAAAAACCGATAAAAAAAACGACGGACCGCGTCGGTTTTTTCAATGAAACCGATGGGAAACCGACCCATTATGGTCCATCGGTTTACATAGCTTCGCTTTTTGAAAACCGACGGACCGTATTGGTTTTTTGCGACGGACTGCATCCCTTACGTGGTCCGTCGATTTTTATCCAATAATTTAAAAAAATCGACGGATTGAGTCGGTTTTTTAATTTCTGATTTTTTATCTTAAATAAAAACAATATAAATTTTATGAAAAAATCGACGCAGTGCGTCGGTTTTTTATTTAAATTTTTTTATTTTAAATAAAAAACTGACACAGTGCATCGGTTTTCTCGAAAATTTTAAGAATTAATTTCCAGAAAACTGACGGACTGAGTCGGTTTTCTGGAAAATTTCCAAAATTAATTTCCAAAACACCGACAGACTGCGTCGGTTTTTCCTGCATGCAATTGCTGCATTTTCTGCAGCCACACCTGCACAAAACCAATACAAAAACCTGCTCAAAACCAGCACTAAAATGCTCCAAATCAATTCTAAAAGAGCTAGCTACAACACATAAAATCACCCTAAGTAACAATCAAACACATCAAACACTATCTAAAAACATCAAATACGATCTAAAATGACCTTCAAAGTTCAAAAATATTTAAATGTCCAACCAAAAGTACCATTAACTACTTCTACATAGTTTTAACATAAGTCCATAAAGCATAAAACATAAGTCCATTATGAAATTCAAACCAAAACATAAGTCTCATGACTATATAAATGAGCCCTAACCGCTTCCGGTTTCAAATACTTCTTACACCGGCAACGAGAACAAGCACACCTAATTACCCCTTCATTTTGAAAAGGGTGAAGTGACATTGCATGTGTGATAAACTTGTCAACAAATTCATCATGTACACCCACACGATCACTATTATTTATATCATACATCCACATACAATCCATCTACAAAAATATACCCACAAATTATTGAGGTTATAGAAATATATTTTAACTTAAGAATTCTAACTTAAAATATAACTTAAGAAAACACAATCCCAACCAATTCAAACTTTGAATTCTCAATAACAATTATAACTTTAATAACTTATGGATTCTAACTTTAATATAACTTTTAAAAGCACAATCTCAACCAATTCTAACTTTGAATTCTCAATAACAATTCTAACTTTAATAACTTATGGATTCTAACTTTAATTCTAAAAATTGAAAATTAAATCTAGTCAAATAAAGTTTACATTTTAGTTTAGAGGTTATAGAAATATTATGACTTAACCAATCCCAACCAATTCTAACTAAGCTAATCCCAACTAATTCTAACTAAGCTAACACAAATACATTGACAATGAACATAAAAAATAGCACAATCTCAAGCAAATATATATATATATATATATATATATATATATGAAAAGTAAACTAGTCAAATAAAGTTTACATTTTTTCACAAATTCAACATCAATAATTGTTAAAAGCACAATCCCAACCAATTCTAACTTTGAATTCTCAATAACAATTCTAACTTTAATAACTTATGGATTCTAACTTTAATATAACTTTGAAAAGCACAATCAATTCTAACTTTAATAACTTACGGATTCTAACTTTAATTCTAAAAATTGAAAAGTAAATCTAGTCAAATAAAGTCTACATTTTAGTTTAGAGGTGATAGAAACATTATGACTTAACAATTCTAACTTTGAAAAGCACAATACCAACCAATTCTAACTTTCAATTCTCAATAACAATTCTAACTTTAATAACTTATGGATTCTAACTTTAATAACTTATGGATTCTAACTTCAATATAACTTTGAAAAGCACAATCCCAACCAATTCTAAAAATTGAAAAGTAAATCTAGCCAAATAAGGTCTACATTTTAGTTTTGAGGTTATAGAAATATTATAACTTAACATTCTAACCTTGAAAAGCACAATCCCAACCAATTCTAACTTTGAATTCTCAATAACAATTCTAACTTTAATAGCTTATGGATTCTAACTTTAATATAACTTTGAAAAGCACAATCCCAACTAATTCTAAAAATTGAAAAGTAAGTCTAGTCAAATAAAGTCTACACTTTAGTTTTGAGGCTATAGAAATACTATAACTTAACAATTCTAACTTTGAAAAGCACAATCTCAACCAATTCTAATTTTGAATGCTCAAATAAAAATTCTACTAACTTATGGATTCTAACAAATAGCACAATCCCAACAAAAAGAACAAAACAAAAAAAAACTAGTCAAATAAGGTGTACATTTTTGCACGAATTCAACATCAATAATATTACAAACAATGATAACTAAGCTAACAAATACATTGACAATGGACATAAAATATAGCACAATCTCAAGCTAAAAAAAAAATGAAAAGTAAACTAGTCAAATAAATTTTACATTTTTTCACATATTCAACATTAATAACATTACAAATGATGTTTAACAAAGCTAAATAGACTAGCATTAGGCCTAAAATCTACAAATAAAACTAAGATTGAAAGAATTTTAAAAGCCCTAATTTAAAATAAACGTAAAATGTGGTCGTTCATTCGTCAAGGCTCAAGAATCCGCTGGACATCTCAGCGGCGGGATTTGATACCCGCATCCGATCGAAGTTGCATTACCTCAAATTACAAGTTAAAAACGGGGCTGGGGTAGGTGGGGTTAGGCTGCGCAGGTGGCGGCGGGTGGGCGGCGGCTAGCAGCAGGTGGCGGGCGTGGGCGGAGGGGGTGGGCGGTGGGTTAGGGTTTTTTATTTTAGAGAGAAGTGGGTATTTTTTTTGGGGGAAGATGCCAAATGATATGCCAAACCCGTTTCTATAATATTGTTAAAAAAAAAAAACCGACGCGGTCCGTCGGTTTTTAAATGTTGACCAGCCTTTGACCAAAAAAAAAAAACTAAAAACCGATGTAGTCCGTCGGTTTCTTTAAAAAAATCGTTTATTAATATTTTAAAAAACAAAATGAATTATAAATTAGTTAATATATTTTTAAAAATAAAACCGACATTGTCCATCGGTTTTTTAATTAAAAAAATTATAAATACACAAAACCGACGCACTGCGTCGGTTTTTCAAAGCGACGCAGTCCGTCGGTTTTTTGTCCGTCGAATTTTGGCAGTTTTTTAGTAGTGTACCCTGAGCTGACTACCGAGCACCACTCATTTGACTAATCATTATACTCAACCTGAACATGTATGATCTCCAAAGCAACACATATCTATATACATAAGCCCTCACTGCTGCAAAAATGATAAGTACAATGTAG
This sequence comes from Lycium barbarum, assembly GCF_019175385.1. Classification (NCBI taxonomy): domain Eukaryota; kingdom Viridiplantae; phylum Streptophyta; class Magnoliopsida; order Solanales; family Solanaceae; genus Lycium; species Lycium barbarum. Next base: position 112,600,733 of record NC_083344.1, on the reverse strand, counting down.
TTAACATGGAACATCTACTACCCACAAGTGCGTGTCTACGAGCCTCTACTAGAGTACTATACATGAGGACGGGACAGGACCCCGTCATGCCCAAAACATATGTACCCAAATAATATATCAAAATAGCACCTCCGGAATAATGGAGTGCTCATGTAAGTCCGCTGATCAGCTACTATGAATCTGGGTCATCTCCCTGTCTACCTGTGGACATGAACACAGCGTCCAAAAAGAAAGGACGTCAATACGAACATTGTACTGAGTATGTAAGGCATGAATAATACTGGCATAATAAAGAAATCATGAAGCATGAGATGAGGATATAACCTGATTAACCTGTCAAAGTAAACACGTGTTATACATCTCACATTTATAAACATATCACATGTACCATCGTTGTTAACCCGCGTCCGGGTAACCATCATACGCCGCCCACTAGTGGTGTCATGTCCGGCCCTCTGGGAACGGTGTAATCATATGCAGCCCGCCTTTGCGGTGACATGTCCGGCCATGTAGGCACGGTGGAATCGAATGCAGCCCGCCTTCGCGGTGACATGTCCGGCCATCTAGGCACAGTGAAATCGTATACAGCTTGCCTTCGCGGTGACATGTCCATCCATCTAGGCACGGTGGAATCTCATCAGTCTATATTTATTATAAACTCATCATAACCTTATCATCATCATACATTCATCATGAAACATGCATTAGAACTCAAAGATAATTTATAACTATATCGGGGTGACGTAAGGTCGAGAACTCCCGATTCCATTATGAGTAATCATAATCATCATACCTCACCTTGAAGGAACTATCATCATAAGGTGGGTCTAGCAACAATGAATGACATCAAGGAATCGTATAATGATCATTAACTTCGTAAAATGTCATTTCATATTCATAGCATGAACTTTGTGAGAATATCGTATCATAGGCTTTAGAATCTCTAGACTTAGGCTCATCATTACCATTATCGTATTCATAACATATCTCTTATTCTTTTATCTCATAAGAAGCTCTATATAACGTTGACTCATATTTTCCGGAATGTAAGAAAGTCATGGAGAGACAAAGGGAATCATGTCATAGGAATCATGCTTTGGAAGAGAAGGGACTAGCCTTACATACCTTTGTGCTTTGCTAACTTTATCACTTGAATGCTTCCCTCCAATACTCATGTTTCTACCTTCAAGGAAGTTCGTACTAAAATTAGATAATCGAAAATATGCTTAAGCTTAGGCTAAAGCTAACGAAAATTGGATAACATCCCCTTTATTTTGATGACTTCCTTCATATAATAAACAACTCCTAACATCAATAACAACACCCACAACACCTTAGTCAATGACTTTATCAAACTATACATTATTAAATACTCAACATTCCCTATCAATCCTTCATAACCCTAGCTATGGCACCATGCCATATCCATCCTCATACAATGCCCTTACAATATCTTTAATACTATTCATAGCAAGATTATACTCATTACATATCAAGAACTATGATTCAAGTCAAGTCATAGTTCAAGAATATTATTACTTTCATATTTGCACTCCATATTCTCCTCTTTTTCCATAATCCAAGTCTTTCAACCCCTCAATACTCTCAATAATATGAAATAAACATAAAACTCACCTTAATCACTTAGGAATAAGCCTTGAGCCACTCTACTCCATTAGAATGATATCCTCCACTTGCATGCCAAAGAAATTCTTACTCTTCACAAACCCTAGTAGGCTTCCTAGTACATGAATCTCTTAATCTTGGCTTTTGATCTTAGTTTGTTGGTATAGATTTGTTGTAGAAAATAAAAGGAGGGTTTCGGAGGGTTCTAGAGAGATATAGGATCTGGTTTTGGGAGAAATAATGGAATCAAACGTGGGATCTTATATTTATAACCAGGGCTGGAAAGTTCCAGATCCGCGGGTCGACGGTCCGTCGACATGCCCCGTCAAACTGCCGCCTGAAATGTCTGAGTGCAGAACCTCATCGATGGTGCCAGATGACAGCTCGTCGACGTATTGACGGTCGTCCTCTTGGCCGTCGACGCTGACTGGTTTCAGCAATTTTTCTGAACTGCTCCGATTCGATTCGTTTCACTTCTAATTCCCTCATAACATCAAGAATGCATACTTATACTCCTGTACACATACAAGGAAAAATATCTCAAGTCCAAAACTTTGGTGCAGATTATCGAACCGAGGGTACACACCACCAATAAACCAAAATCTCCTTGCAATAAAACGGGAGGTGTAACAGTTTCATCCATTGAAAAGGGTAGAAGTAAGTGGGTCTTCTTCCCCAAATTGGTGTTCTTGTGTAAATACATGGTTTGTTGCTTACTTAGCATCATATAGTTAGACTTTGATCATTCTGAGGCGCTTCGGAAATTGAAGGCTTGTGTGGAGTAGTTCGTGGCTCCTGTTCTGCATTCGAGGTAGGCTACAGCTTACTTTAGTTAGACTTTGATTAGCGAAATGTATGTATTGTGTAGAATTGATGGGAGAAATCATGATTAGGTCTTCGGACATGGTGTTTTGGTTGGATATTAGCTATGTTGGTATGACTTCTGATTTTATGAACTCGTCGTTGTTACGTTATGTACTGAAATATGAGGTGTAGTTGTATTCATACTGTGGCGATTTGGGATGGATTTCTATTAGGTTGATTGTTCTTGATGGCGGCTCATTGATAAATTATTGTGATTAGACTTATTACCTAAATTGTCGTATTGTACTTAATTCTCTCTTATTGTGACACATATCATCGGAGAAAGGAAGGATGTTTCGACCTGAATTGTGATTTATATATTTATGATAGTACGTAGATGAACACTTGATGTATGATTTACTGTTGATGATAATATATAGAAAAGTGGAGCTTCTTGGTGATACAAGACTTAGTTGTGAGGCGTACTTGCTACATGTGGAAGTAAAGAGGGACATAGACTATTATGTTGGTTGAGACGGTTTGGATTTGTCTGATTCATTTCATGGTTGAGTTGATCCAAGTCTTGATATGACTTGTGGCTACTTGTACCTTCACTGTTGCTTTATTGGTTTGCATTGATTTACCATCTTTACACTCATTTATGCATTCATACACTCATGCATGGTGGAAATGGTTTGGAAGACTTGTGGGATGATGCCTTGTGTTTGACATTGATATTGCTAATTATTCATAGTCCATACATACTAATGAACTGGAATATGTTGAGACATACATTGTGATGTGAAATTAGTGAAGAAGTTAATATAATCTTCTTGTTGAACTTGTGATACTATTTGATACATGGTACTTGATGAATTGATCATTGAGAGTGACGTGACAGTTTTACTATACATATGAAAAGGCACATTTGACCAGGGGTGAGGATGTGACCTAGTTGTGAGCTCATGGTCTGAGGTTCGTTCCGGAAACGAGTGGTACATAAGGTGGATCCGCGTCCAAGGTTCTTTTTGAAGCGGATGATTTGTGGCTCGGGTCCGATGAGTATCCGGAACGAGTGGTACATGGACACCATGGGTCCCCTGCAGGTCATAGTTATTGAGCAATGACATCAGTTAGCATGTGTGTACAGTTCGCGTGATTGGCCAGTGCATGGCATTGCATTTTATTCTGCATTATTACATGCTCGTTTGTTTCTGATTTTGGTGTGGATGTTGAATGCCTATTGTGATATAAATATGACCATTGACTGAGTTAAATTGTGGATTAGTGACTCTACCTAGGGAAGGAACTTGGACTTGTGATTATTAGGTGAGACTATTGAAACTTGACAGACTTGTGGTTTAGAAGCTTCATCTTAGGCTGTGACTCTATTATGAGATATTCTGTGACTTGGATTTAAGTATTAAGTGACTATCTGTTTATCTTGTTGATTTTATACTTATATGCGTGAACTAATCTTAGTCGGCCTATGATGTTTACCGGTACATAGTGTTTGTACTGATACTACCTTGCTGCACCCTTTTTGAGTGCAGATTGTGTTCCAAATATTTCATCCAGACCACATCTCTAGCTTGAAGCTAGTTAGCTTGAACGGATCCGAGGTGAGCTTCCATTCATGCCATGCCACATGAAGATCTCTCTTTTCAAATGTCTACTTTCATTCCAGACATTATTTGTTATTATATTTGAGATATACTTCATTCTTTAGACATTATTGGTTAGAGTCCTTGTACGATGACTTTCAGATCTTGGGGGTGTAATAGTTAAGACTTCCGCACTTATATTATCTGTTAATTATGAATTGTTTTAGTTATTTATTCATTCACATGATCATTGATTGTTTGAGTATAAATGTATGAAGAAATTAAAATTGGCTAGTGATTAATGGGTTAACGGGGTAAGGGTTCGCCTAGTAGTGACAATAGGTTAGGTGCCCACACGATCGGTAACTTGGGTCGTGACAACAATCAACTAAACTACTAGATCCCTACAACTTGGACAATTAAATATGTGGCTAATAGTTAAAAAAAAATTACTAAAAAGAAGGATTAACTATACTAAACACCAATGTACTATGACTCAATTACTGATAAATATCCTGTATCTTAAAATGAAACACTTACACCTCCTATATTATGAAAATCCTGCACATGTTATATCTTTTCTTAAAAAAAAAAAATGAAACCATTTATATAATCGAAATTCTTACACAAATTAAACTTAATTCAACTAAGTATATTTAAGATAATTTTGAAGAGAAAGAATAAATTAAAAAAGAGAAATTTCTATGTAATATATATTAATTACATATTTAAAGTGCAAGAAAGTTATTACTAATAGTTGGTACTATATCTTATTAAATAATTTATGTTCATTTTCCTTTTTTTGACTTTCGATCGACAAATGTTCCATAAAACGTCTTATTTATTTTGTAGTTTATTTTTTAATAATTATATTTTAATATATTTAGTTACAGATCTACATGGTGGTAAGTGTAAGATTTTCATTCTTCCTCTGCTAATTGTTTCCTCAATTGCTTGTCAGAAGCCATGCTTTGCGGTAGCTTTTCGATTCCTTTGTTCGTCTAAACCATCAATCCTTTTTTTTTTTTTTTTTCTTATCACTCAACCATTCTTTACCACAATATTTCGTATTTTTTGGTGTTTGAAAGAATGATTAGCAAACTTAGTGCTATAATCATGGACATACATGCCGTAGCTGGAAGAGTGTTATAAAATATTTCTGGATTAGTTAAATAGCTTTTTCTTGTTTTTCAACTACAAAATATTTTTTTATAATTATTTTGAGGCCAAATGCCACTGTCATCGTCTCGTTTGTCATTTCGTGTCTAATAGGCAAGCATTTATTAAGGTTGGAATGTCTAACTGAAACAAGCCTCTATTAAAGTGTTGAAGTGAAAACCGTGGGTAAGACATCACAAGCACCAAATGTAAGAGAAAATTGTTGGGTTTTGGGTGAGAAAATTGTTGGATTTTGGGCCTTTTTGCCTTCCTATACAGATAAATAAAGAGAAAAACCTAATAATACTAGTTAAGACTCTATATTACAAAACATAGGGATACTTTTCCTTATTTACAAAATATACCAATAAAATTACAAAATATACCAGATCTGAAAAATTAAAAGGGTTGCACTTCCTCATTCTCCTTCACGCACAAATCTGGAAAAATTAAAATGCAACCCTTCCCTTCCCCATTGTCCTTCACCCCATATTTCTTCATCTCAACAGCGACTCTTCTTCCCCACCCATTACCTCGCCGCTGACGGTGCAACTCCGACCTAGGCACCCACCATCTTGTGTGAGCAAAGTGTAGTATCTAACGTCTTTCCAACTTTTAAATTCGTGAATATTAGGTCTTCAATTCTATACTTGTTCACTTTAGAAGTTGGAAATAAGTTACCTTCGGTATTTTAGTGAACAAGAATAGAATAGCAGATCTAAAGAACTAATTTTCACCAAGTTTGAAGTTTGAAAAAGTTGGAAAGTGATTGCTTGTTGACCAATAAAAAAGAAAAAAAGAGCGGCACATTGAAAGCCTCCTCCTCTCTGGTTGTTGGTCTTGTAATTTCAATATTCTATGTTGTTGTAGTTGATTTTTGGATGTATATTGTATGAAAGTTGTATACAATATTGTTGTAGTTGTATTAAATTTTCAAACCTTAATATGAACTTTACACAAATTTTATACAGTTATATAGTTTGTATACAACTTCATACCATTTTTATACAGTTTTCATACATGAAAAATGTGAAAATTTTAAACCTTGAGCAAGATGTACATATTTCATACAATTTCCATACACAAAATTTTGAGCGAAATTTTCAAGCCTTCAGCGAGATATACATATTTCATACAGTATTCATACACAAAATATTGAGCGAAATTTTTAAGCCTTGAGTGAGATATACACATCTCATACAGTTTTCATACACAATTTTTTGAGCGAATTTTTCAAGCCTTGAGCGAAAAATTTTGTATATGTTTTGTAAGAAATCTATTATTATGTTTTGTAAATTAAAAAATATCATCATATTTTGTAAATATACTCTATTCTTATGTATATATACGTCATTCTCCCATATTCATATGGGCCTATTTAACTACCCGTTTTTGCCTATATGAGGCTTAGGCTTCATTTGTTTTCATTAAGACTAAGACGTCTGAATCTAAATGCACATCTGAATGATTAAGATGTTGTCTCTAGATCTAAACACTGAATGATTAAGACTGTTTATTTTTCAACATCTGAATGTGCATAATGTATTTATTTAAACATAATAAATATATATTTCAAATAAAAAAGTAACTAAAAATTAGAAAAGAAATGCAAATTTAATAAAAAAAAATATTATTTGATAAAAAAAAAATGAAACATTTATGTTTTTCTAGTAATGATGGAGATGTTTGTAGTGGTGGTGGGTGGGGTAGGGGTGGGGGTGCGGTGGGTCTGGGGTAAGATAGCTGGGGGCGCGGGGGGTGGATATCGAAGTGGGGGGTTGGTTGGGTAGGGGGTTAGGGTGGAGTGAGTAGGTGGAGGGTGGGGGTTGGGGTTGGGGTTGGGGTGGTGTTGATGGTGGTGGTGAGTGTGGGGTTGGGTAGTGGAGGGTTGGGGTTAGGGGGTGGTGGGATGGAGCTGGTGGTAAATATTATCTATATAAAATACTTCTTAATGATATTAAGATTTTGTTCAAAATCATAATGATTAAGACCTATTCAGACCAAATAAGTGTTTAGATCTTAATGTAAATAAATACACTTAATGATCTAAGGTCTAACCATTCAGATTCAAACCTCCATTAAGTGCAAACAAATGAGGCCTTCATTATCATTGCTACCCATGCAGATAAAAAAAAAGTGTACCTTACCCACCTGAATTGCAGCGTCAAATTCCCTTGAATTGAATTGGGTTTGTTTTATTTTTGTCCTCTCCAACCTTCCATTTTTGGGCTTTTTTTTTTTTTTTGGGGTCCTTGTTTTCTCTTAGCTGGCTCCATTTATTTTTTTTGTTTGTTTTGTTTCTTTTCTCTTTTTGTCGTTTTTTCTCTTTTAATTTCCTTTTCCATTTTTGGTTAGTTTATCTTCTTTTCTTGTCCCTTTATGAGTGTGTTTGGTAGGACGAAAGTGTTTAATGATTGGCTTGAAACTAAATTTGATTATCTAAGGAAGTCGAGCCAATTGAAAACTCTTTTGTTCAATCGAAGACTCTTCTTTTTATTTTTAGGAAGACGATTTCCGACCATTCTTCGAAGTTGATTTGAAATCAAAACATTTGTTCCATGACGAGAGGCTCCAGCTTCAAACTTTGAAACTATACCAAATCATACTTGGCAACTGAAGCATGGAGGAGAAAATATTTTACTTGTTTGGTTGCACTTAAGATCTTGAAAAATATTTTTCTTTAAATGTTATCTTCAAATGAAAAAATATTTTTCGAATTAATAAAAACACACTAACGCATTCCCCAAGCCCCCCATCTCACATGTACACCCCCGCCCCCAAACTCCACCCCCCACACCCACAAACTTAACCCCACCACCCCACCCCTCCCCCCACCACCCCCACCCCTCCCTCCCCACCACCCCAAACCACATCATGCCCCACACCCCACCCTACACCTTACTATCCCACCACCCCCTCCCCTGGTCCTAATTTTCTTTTTCATATATTTTATATCACTTTTATAAAACAAATTAAAAAATGAAAAAAATTCTAAACAACACCCCCCCCCCCCAAAAAAAAAATCTTTTTAAGAAAAAAGTTTTCTTTTTAGTTTTTTACACCACCCCCGACCTACCCCACCACCCTCCAAAAAAAAAAAAAATGGATTCTTACACCACCCACCCCCCTCCCCCCGAATTTCCCATTTTATATATATAAATTTTTATATAAAAAAGGAAATTTTTTTCTTGCTCCAACACCACCCCCCACCCCCGGCCCTGCGTAGCCTACCCCACCTCCAACCCGTACTCTACACCACCAAAAGTTGCACTCCGAATTCAAAAACTTTATAAAGGTTTTGCTTTGAATTTATGCAAATGCTCTTAAAATGACATTTTCGAACTTGCGTACCAAACACAAGAAAATGAGTAGGAAAATCACTTATATTCTGAGAAAATATTTTCTTGAAAAATATTTTTCATCATACCAAACATACTCTATATATTCTTGTCTTTTCTCCCCTTTTTTAACAATAAAAATAAAATACAAAGACAAGAATATTAGCTAACTATTTTAGACTAATAAAAATATAGAAAAATTAAATAACTAGACTACAACAAGAAATAAATAAGAAAATACTAAAAAGTCATTAACTTAGTTATTAAAATCTAGATTAATAGAAAAAATATTTTTATAAAAAATAAAAAAAAGAGTTACAAATGAAAATAAAACTTATATCCAAAATTTGAGTTTTTTGTTTTTAATAATTTTTTACAAATAAAACTTGCTAAAATGATATAAAATTAAAATTTCAAAATTGTGCTTAAACATTGTTTGTTGTATTCTATTATAATTTTTTTCTTTTGACGGAATGAACATGTCCTTTATGATACTCTATCAATATATGATATATACAATGTGGGTATCATAGAGAACTATTTGAAAAATGATTTATTGAGTCGGAGGTCTATCAGAAACAGCTTCTCTATCCACAAAGGTAGGGGTAAGGTCTGTGTATACCTCATACCCCTTCCCTCCAAACTCCACTTATGGTAATATACTGGATATGTTGCTACGTTGTTATTGTTGGGTATGATAGATGACTGAGGAGTTTTTATTTTTGAAAGAATGAATCACTCTTCTATGATACCCTGTCAACATATCATAGAGGGCTGAGAAATGTTTAAGTTGAAGAATGAATCAGTCATCTATAACACCCTGTCAGTTTATGATATATACCATGTGGGTATCATAGAGATTGAGTTGTGTTTTTCTTGAAACAATGAACCAGTTCCCTATGATATACTATCAATATATTATATATATACAATGTGGGTATCATAGATTGAGGACTCTTTTTCTTCTTAAGGATTGAACCAGTCCTTTTATGGTACTCTGTCAATATATATATGATATATACCATGTGGTGTCATGATATACTACAACAGTATACTTTAACTACTACTAATATATTATTTTGATATACGATATGCTAGAATAAGTAGTTTTCTGATAATTGGCATAATTTTTTTATTTTTTTCAAAAAAGGTGTACTATAGACTGTAGTAGTTATCTTTTTCTGTTAATATAGAGAAAAAAGGAGAAAATAATTAAAAAAAAGAACAGAAATAAAGATTTAAACACTCAAATTAACAACAACTAGTACTACCCTTTTAATCCCAATTAGTTGAAATTATCTATATGAATAATATTCATCTCGTCCTATTTCGACCATGGTTTCATTTTAGAACTAAAAAAGCGAGGTTCTTTAACCCTATTAGCGGACTCAGAATTTTAGTGTACCGAAGACATCTCTTATCTGTAAATATGTTCATCACTAGCAGTGGCGGATCCAGAATTTTCATTCAGGGTATTCGGAAAAAAGAAGAAGCTAAATATAATTTAATTTCAGGGTGTTCATAAGTTAATATATGCACATAAACACAGAAAATTTACCCTATATATACACTGTAATTTTTTGCCGAGGGTGTTTGGGTGAACACACCTCGACAACATGTGGATCCGCCCCTGATTACTAGGGGGAAAGTCCGGCATGGAACTCTTTGAAAACCTAATGATTATAATTTATCACCAAAGTATAAACTTTAATATTATTAATTTGATACTAAGGAGCTGTTTGGACATGGTTTGAAACCATGTTTTGAAACCATGATTGGACATGCAATTTGAATTTCTTAGGTTGTATTTTTTCTTATAGACATAAAAACCCCACAAGTTGTGAAAACTATCAAATATTCTCAATTCTTATACAATCTTACCAAATGAGCAAGTAATAGTTCATAACAAAATTAATACTCTACTAGAAGGTCATTCTAAAAAATACAACATCAATTGATAAAACTTTTTTTCAATAAAAAATACAATTTAACATGAATAATAATGTAACTACTCTTTAATATAATCCTCTCACATGGTAGACATAAATAAATTTTGGCAAATGATTGGTGGGAGTAATTGTTTGAGTCTTTTTTTACAAAATATAAACTTATGGGTCAACTTTTATAGTTAAAATTTTTGAAATCATAGTTTGAAACCCCAAATCATGTCTTTTGGGATGATTAGGGATTTCAAACCATGAGATAAAATGCACGTCGAAACGCTGATTTCATCTCATGGTTTCAAATCAATGTCCAAACAACTATTAATATGACAAAAGTACATTATCCATCATACGTGCTTTTATATTCTAAACAATATAACAAGTTTTTAAATAAAGGTAAAATAGAGAAATTTCTTTGCAAAATGAGTGTTAGTGAAGGCGTTTAAACCTTTTTCAAATTTCAAAATCTTATTATTTCTTTTTTCAAACAAAAAATGAGCTCATGTTTAAAAGGGTATTCAAAATTTTAAAATATAAAACACTTACTCAAATAAAGTGAAGATTAAGGATATATTCAGCAGTAAAAAAGATTGATAAATAGTCTCATACTCTCGTCGAAATCGACAGATGCCGAAGTGAATGTTGAAGGCAAAATGGTTTGTATTTTTACTATATATGTGGAGAGAGAAGGCGTGTTTTGGGACTTTTGATTTTGAGGAGTTGATGTGAAACAAGAATAAAACAAACTAATTAAAAATAATTTTCTCAATCATATTAGTAATTTTAATAATAGCAAAATCAAAATTTAAAATATTGGTTATACAGTTGAGAATAAAAGAGTGAGAAATTTGTAACGTGTGTTAAATGCAGGTAATAAAAATAAAAATTATAAAATAGATGTGAATTTTAATAACAAATTCCTAAAAAATTATCTATTATACTTTAAATAAATTTTTAAATCGCAATTCATAAATATTTCCTTATTGACAATCAAAATTCAAAAATCTAGATGATAGAGTTATAGGAAATAAAATGAAATTTTATTAATGCATATATACTTAGTGCACGTTATATTGGAAAATAATCATACTAGAATTGCGGTAATATTGATGAACTTAAATTAAAATTTAATATCAAATGTTATAGGATTAGTTAATTACAGGTAATATGAAAAATATAATATCAAAATTCATATATAATATAAAAAGATATTAAATGTATGAGAAATCATGATGTCAAGATAAAATTTCCATTACATAAAATAGGAGAAGCGGAATATTTATTGTTCAAAATTGAAGAAGCAATTTAATGTTAAAGTAAAACTGAGGGTGTAAATCAAAACTGGGTCCGTAAACCCGTAGCTTATGCTCTAGATCCACTGCGACTTGTTGCACCTTTTATTTGATGTGATGATTTCTTAAATTTTTTTCAGGTTTATATGACTATATACCTTTTATCTTAGCTTACAGTTTTAAGACATTCGTCTTGATAGATTAGACTTCAGCCAACATTTACTCTCATACTATAAGATTTGCTTGTGTAAAAATGTTTTGCAGAATTTACTTTTGATAAATATTACATGGATCTATATACTTCATCAACATAGCAATAAAGAAAATTTAACCGTAGTGTTTCTAAATCGGAAAAAGGGTCAAAAATGCCCCTCTATTTTGAGAAAAGGGCTAAAAATATCTTCAATTACAAATTTGCGTCAAAAATATTCCTTCCGTCATTAAAATTTTCAATTATACCCCTATCTTAACGGAAATCCCAAACATAACTCGATTTCATTTTTAATTTAAACCCGACCCAACTAAATAAAAAACGTATATGGGTTACCCGCTCTTGTGCCTAATGGCTACAGATGTAGGACTCGAGAACAAGTTGGTCGCATATGCGTTTTTTATTTAGTTGGGTCGGGTTTAAATAGAGCGGGGTTAAAAATAAAATTGAGTTATGTTAGGTATTTCTGTTAAACCAGGAGTATATTTAAAAAATTTAATGATAAGAGAGATATTTTTTACCTAAATTTATAATAGATGATATTTTTAGCCTTTTTCCTCCTAAAGTGAAGGGGCATTTTCACCCTTTTCCCTTCTAAATCTGACACCTACATCCAAAATTTTACAAAAGGCCTCACCTGGCTAATATGGCAGCATGAAACTGACACGACAGTGCACATTCATGCATATACAGGACACTGCTTCAATGCACTGAGATTTAAAAAGGACAAACACACAGCTAAAAGATTCCAATTTTTAGATATGGATAAAACCTATATTTATTATTTTGATAGCAAGTTCCAACAAACTTCCTTCTATTGCATTTAATAGTAGTACAGTTCTTGAAAAGGCAAGACTTGACTCATCAACGACTCTTGTACTCTGCTTGTTCCACCAAAAGAAATTAGACAGCTAGCTATACTAATTTAATAGGGTCATTTATTACAACCAATCCCTCCAAATCGTATCACTGGATTCAGTCCATATTATATATAATATGTTGTTTTTAGCTTGGATACACTTTTTAAAAAATTTATTCATCCCTAAAATGGAAGAGATGTTTTCACTAAATTATCCTTTAATCAAAATTTGCATCTTTCTAAATTGACATAATTAAGTATTGAAATTTAGAGTGTTAGATAAATTAATATTACCTAGCAATTAATGAAACATTGGAGCCAATTCTTAAGGGGCCGTTTGGTGCATGGTATAAGTTGGGATATTCCAGCACTAATGTTTTATACCATATTTGGTAGAAGGTATAAATTTATCCTGGAATAAATATCTTGTACCAAACAAAGTATAAATGCATCCCATGATATAAGCTGGGATATCCCAGCATATCCCACTTATCCTGGGACTATTTTATACCATCTAGAAGATGGTATCTAGATGATATAAAATAGTCCCAAGATATGAGATAAATTAGTCTTGGGATTATAATCCCGAAATAATTTTGGCCATGCACCAAACGACCACTTAATGTAACCTGTTACTTACTCCACTTGGAAGTCTTGAAAAAGAGCAGTAGTACTAATTATTTAATATGATTTTTTGATTATGTAAAAATTCATTATTTAAAGAAAAATTAAAAAATTTAAAAAAATTAATATGTTTTTTATTATGTAAAATTACTTACTTTGGAGTAAATATAAAATCTAAAAACACAATTATGGACCGGAGGGAGTATATAAGTTTAAGCACCATATACTGCTTTGAACGTGTGATCATCTCATTAAAAGTGATTAACTATGACATTTATTTATTTAATTATTTTTTCAATACACATTCTCACCTAGCCAAGCATGTATAATTTTTTATTACTATTGTGTAAAGTATTGGCGGATACAGTCTTGCAGCACTGGTTTCATCGGAGCTTGATCAATACTTTTCACTTAAGCATAAATTTATGTGTTAAATCAATTAAATTTGCAATAACTATAGTATATATGAACCTATAATATTAAATACTCCTATATATTATGTTCAACGCCAAAAACTTTAACGGTTGAACTAATCGAGTTTAATAGTGGATCCGTCTCTAATAGTAGGCGATAGTAAGACTTCAATGGAAGCCTCCATATTTTTTATACCATATTAGACGAGTGCAATCACCTTATATAATCACTATTAAGAAGAAGACATACTTTTATTTTTATTTAATGATGTCTTCAATAAGTTGCTGATGTTTGCATTTGTGCATACAACAGCTAAATTAACACCAGAAAATAGAGGGAATAAAATTAAAAATGATAAAAATACAAGAAGTAGCACGCACATGAGAACCTTAACTAGATCTACGGCCACTGAGGTCGGAAAAAAGAGCTTTCTTCGTCATAAAAACACCAGCTTGATATCCACCACATTTACTTAAAGGTGTTGTAGGAGCAGAGAATGAGGAATGTGAAGAAGACGACCGCGATAACGATGATGAAATCGACGACGATGAAGAAGAAGAAGGTGATAGAGGAAAATGGGGTTTCTTTGGATTGATCAGTTTCTTGAGGAGTGCATGAAAAAGCTTGGATCTTGAATTCTTTCTAGTTGGTTTTTGGTTAATATCATTATTTTTGTAGTAAGACGGAGGGGGAGTAAGAGGAGGCAAATAATGTGAAGTTTGAGAAAGTGTATGTTTTGGAGTGCCAGGTTGAGATTCCCAAATGAAAGGAACAGAACTTGGAACATTATCACCATAGTAGATTCTGAAAGAAGGGATGGCTAGCTTATTGGTGTTTTCTTTGGAAAGGAGTTTGGAGAAGAACTTGGTGGTGTCTTCATGCTTAATTCTGAATGATTTCTGGTGATGCACATGAAACTCACTGCAATTACTGATCATTATAGATTTGCACAGAAGTTCTTGAGAGATAAGAAGACTAGGGGATTGAGGTGCTTTTAGATTCAGTTTGGACTACGGCTCATTATAGAAATGATGAAAATGGTTGTGTCGAAATATATAAGTTGTTTATTTGTATGACTACAAGTTCTAATATGTATTGGCAGTATTAAAACAAATATGTACCAAAAGAAAAGTAACTAAAACAACTACACAATTAAGCGACTTATAAGTTATTCCCTTTATTTCAATTTACGTTTGCAATTTCCTTTTTAGTATGTCCAATTAAAGAATGATACATTTCCGTATTTAAAAATAATTTAATTTAATTTCTTGTTTTACTTGATGATTTATAACCACATAATATCTATAATTTGTATTAAATCACATATTTTAAAAGTCTTTCATTTTAAAAAAAAAAAAATCATGTCCGATCAAAGCACATGCATTACATAAATTAGGACACAAGGAATAACTTTTTCATGTAAATAAGTCGATATTGAAATTCATAATAAAATATTACATGGAGTTGACTCTTGTCTGTAGGATTTTGAGTGGTTAAACCAACTGGATAAAAATTGCGTACCTGTTCTTCCTCAAATGCTAAATTCTAGTATGTTTTTTAAAATTCTTAAGTCATCTCCATTCCAGGAGCCTGACTTGGATGTTATTCATTCAGCAAAAAGGGGATCAACAAGGTTACAATACCCTGTACCTACTATGATGGAACACCCTCCATCTATGTAAAGTAGGATTTCATCTAGGCTCTCAAAAAATTCTAGAGTGTGAAAGTGAAGATATGACTCATATCTTCACTGTTAACACAAGAGGTAATCAAGGGACATCAAATAAGTAATTCCTATACATAGATCTATGCACATTAAAGGAGTTTTTAATAATGGAATTCCTAAAAGAGGGCATCTGCAATTTGTCAATCTTGATCTGTCCTCTGCTGTCTCTTGGTAAATCCATGAAGTTGTTCATCCAAACAGTGTCTCCATAGGTTAGGCCCCAGTTTGCTAGATTATCCTCAGGTCTATTACATTCTCTGAAGCAATGATGGATGATCTTATCTTGGAAAGACTCTTAACATGTGCTGGATTTGCTCTATAGTATTTACCAGATTCCATGGAGGATTAGCCTTGTTGGTAATCCAATCCCCTAGTAACTGTGAGTCACTTTCAATTTCCAGCTTGCAGATTCCTTTGTCTATGCACCACTCAATCCCTGTTTTCTTGGCTAATGCTTCAGCCACATTGTTAGTAGTACTCCATATACAATGTAATTCTTTTGTATATTATTTTCATAACTTAATTTGGGTTCGAGGCTTTCACTTTAGTTGTTTTCTAAAAACTTCTAGTCGGTAAAATTTGTTAGGAAACCCCCAAAAAGGGCTACTTAACACTTCCGATAATAAATTATTAAGCTAGTTACCACTATTAAGAAGTGTTATGAGTTTAAATTCAATGTATAGTAGGGTATTCGTTACTCTCCTGTTAACAATATAAAAATTACTACTCCCTCCGTCTCAATTTATGTGATATAGTTTGAATCGGAACGGAGTTTAAGAAAGAAAGAAACTTTTGAAACTTGTGGTCTAAAATAAGTTATAAAGATTAGTGTGGTTGTTAATCATTTCATTAAGGATAAAAGGGAAAGTTTTAAGTTAAATTATTTCTAAATATAAAAATATATCATTTTTTGGGAACAGACTAAAAAGAGAAGTATATCACATAAATTGGGACAAATGGGTAGTAATAATTAATAATAATTAGTCATACAAATTACTAAAACGAAAAACTTGCCTCGTCTCGATATTTAAGATCTCAAGATCATTAATATGAGACATATTAAAGAGCAATAGATTAAAGAAGCATATCCGCAGGGTGTGTGCACGTGTACCACATGTTTGTTCGACGAAATGTCCTTTATTGCATTCACAAGAACAGCAGACAGTCCTCCTAAAAGCTTTAAGAACATGGACCATGTTTAAATAGGGTCCAAGAGCTCTTAATTACTACTGATTTGTTTCCCCTTTCTTCTTTCTGCTTGAGACAAAAGTGCAAACTTACATTCACGAAGAATTTAATGAAGGGTATATAACGTAACGTATATAAACCAAAAAAATTGACCTGCAGTGTCTCCTATAAGTTGTATTAATGAAGGTTTAAAAAATAATAATTGAAAAAATAAGTAACTTGAATATTTGTTTACAATGTCAGAGTGCATATATAGAACTTGAATTCTTATTTGTCACACCTTCAGTCCCCTATTTCCTTTCTTTTTTTTTTTTTTTTTTTTTTTTTTTTTTTGATAATTCAATTGCCTCTGAAGCGCGAGAAAGGTAGGTGGGACTGATGAAGTAACCTATCAAGTGGTAATACTCAAAAGGATTGTGTATTTAGGTGCCAAATTAAAGAATAATATAAATAATAAATGCAGAAATAGTGCTTTCTGAGAAGCTAAAAAACGTGTTTGCATAGACACTGGGCCATAGGTCCAACCTTCCCATGGACCAGAATACCACATCCCAGAAAGGCATTTAAGTTGAGCAAAATTATACAACTCACAAGTTTAAGACAATTTTGTACTATTTCTTTTACGTTCTGGATCCTATTCTTGCAGTAACTTTTAGACCTCAAGTTTTGTTCTCAAATCCCTATACAAGAATAATTTGGGAGTCTGTAAACCACATGCATGAAAGAAATCAAGACATGTCAAATAAAGCATCTCAACGAGGTTTGGAATTGTTTTAAGGTCTCTATGGCGTACAACTCATGAGCAGCAAAATGAATTATTTGATCGTAATAATCAGAGCACTAGCATTATAATAAAGGAACAAATTACAATAAATAGAGAGAACCCCAATCTATCATGAAATAACTCAGAATTGCAATATGATACTCTATACGCTCTGATTACAAGTTCCCTCACTAGACTGCAGTAAAGTATCAGAACACAATTAAAGCTCTCAATTTACTCTCTATTTCAACATTAGTTTCCCCTAACAGGGGCGTGTGCAACATATCAAGTGGGGGTTCAACTGAACCCCTAACTTTCGCACCGAGCATAAATTTATGTGTAAAAATTTATCAAAATTGCAATAAATAGTAGACATAAAGCCATAACTTTTAAAAGACAACAGGTTCAACGCTAAAAATCTTAACAAATTGAACCCCTAAAGTTTAAATCCTAGATCCGCCTCTATCCCCTAAAATTTTATGAAACTTATAAGTAATAGTCCAAGCGAGTGAGTCTTGCCTTTTCTCATATTCTCAATCTATTTAGAGCCCGTTTGGCTTAGCTGATTTAAAATAGCTAATAAGCATTTTTGGGTGCTGCAGCTAATTTAATAAATAAGCAGTTACATGTTTGAATAATAGTGTTGAAACCCATAACAAGCAGCTGAAGTGCTTGGCAAAAAAATGTTGATAATCACTTTTTTCTGTTAAAATGACTTAAATATCCTTAAAGTTGTTTACACTAATAAAGATATGATTTTTACAAGGTTTTAGATTCCAAATTAATTTATGTTTCATTTTATTTTTAATATAAAATTGCTTAGGTAAGACTATTTTTATAAATAAAAATTATATAATAATATAAAATATAATCTTAAGCTATAAAAATCACAAATCAACTCCATTGATGTCAAGTTGGAGATGAAGGGAATGGCAGTAACTTGTATACAGATCAAGAAAACTGAACAGCTTGAGGGCTCGGCTGTGGAACTTGAAGGACTAAAAAATATTAGATGGAACTGTAATCAAGTAATCTTAATTAAAATGTGAACCTAGTTGGGGGTTTGTTGTCTCTAGCACGTAGTAAGATCGAAAAAATACGGCAAAGGATAATATATACCCCTGTACTATCCCGAAATAGTTGTGTGTATTCTCTGTTGGCTTTTTCGATGATATATACTCGCCGTTAGTGTTTTGGTCATCTATACCCCTGCGTCTAACGGCCCATTTAACTGGGACACGTTGTCAACGGCTCCAACCATTTTTATTTTTAATTTAATTTTCACTTAAACCCATACCAAAATAAACCCGACCCTCCCCATACCAAATAAAAATGAAAATTGAATTAAAAATAAAAATGGTTGGAGCCGTTGAGATCGTGCCACGTGCCCCCGTTAAATGGGCCGTTAGACACGGGGGTATATATGACCAAAACGCTAACGGCGGGTATATATCATTGAAAAAGTAAACAGGGATACACACAACTATTTCGGGATAGTATAGGGTATATATGACCCTTTGCCCAAAAAAATATTTAACAAGATATCATAATATACACCGCAACACAAGTTCATCATAGCAAAATTCGACGACGGCACACATGGAAATTCAGGACGAAAAAAGTATGACTATGACTTGCCACTGCTGCAAATTATATACAAGTACCAAAAAAAAAAAAATACACCGAACACAAGCACAAGTAAATAAGTTGATTTTCTTTTACAAGAAAAATCTATAGATTTGTCGTTAACTTTGAAGAGGTTGGAGGAAGTTTTAGGTATGGAAGAACAGCCCAGAGAGAAATCATTGGAGAGGATCAGGGGTTTTATTTTAAGAAATGGTATTTTAAGAATTACATAAAAATATCAGGGATAAAATTATAAAAGTTTGGTCAAATCAAAGTGCTTATAAGATGTAAAATTATAAGTTGGGGGAGACCGATTTATAGCTTAGGACTTATTTTAGCTTATAAGCACTTTTAAAATTTACCAAATGCGTAAATGTTAAAAGTTTAACCAAACACCCTCTTAGAGTTATTAAACTGTAATGGGCCGTTCGGTAGCTAGTTAAAAGAGCACTTATTCATGTATTATTCTCTGCATAACTAATACAACATTTGATAGCTATTAAAGAGCCACCTTATTCATGTATTAATTTCTACATACTTTGGTAGCTAGTTAGGAAGTAAGTTATTCACATATAAAATTAGTACGACGTTTGGTTTACAATTTCAAAATCCGTATAACTAATACATGCATAAGTTATGAGAGAATCTATGTATTATTTTGTGCGGGGTAAAAGATGAAAAAACTAATACAACAACAACAACAACAACAACATCCCAGTGAAATCCCACATCGTAGGGTCTGGGGAGGGTAGAGTGTACGCAGACCTGACTCCTACCAAGGTAGGACGGCTGTTTCCGAAAGACCCCCGGCTCAATAAAAGCATAAAAAGAAGTCAGATACGGTTAGATAAGGTTAAGAGATTCGGACAAGAGATTTAAAGCGATATGGAAATGAAATAATGCAAGCGACACAGATAATACAGGATAATCAGAGCACAGAAAATAACCGATAATAGCAGAAATCAGAGCAGATGACACAGGATAACCAAAGCACAGGAAATAACACATAATAACAGATAATAGCAGAAATCGGAGCACAAGAAATTATATTGGAATAATGCGACTACTAATAAGAACGGATAACGAGACTATCTACTAGCCTTCTACCCTAATTTGGGTCCTCCAAACCCTCCTATCTAAGGTCATGTCCTCGGTAAGCTGTAATTGCGCCATGTCGTGTCTAATTACCTCTCCCCAATACTTCTTCGGCCTACCCCTACCTCGTCTGAAACCATCCATGGCCAACCTCTCACACCTCCGCACTGGGGCATCTGTATCTCTCCTCGTCACATGCCCAAACCATCTCAATCTCGCTTCTCGCATCTTGTCTTCCACCGAGGCCACCCCCACCTTATCCCGACTATCCTCATTCCTAATCCTGTCACTCCTGGTGTGGCCACACATCCATCTCAACATTCTCATCTCGGCAACTTTCATCTTTTGAACGTGAGAGATCTTAACTGGCCAACACTCCGCCCCATACAGCATAGTCGGTCTAACCACCACTTTGTAGATGAAAAAACTAATACATGAATAAAAATTTGAAATGACAATTTTACCCTTATCACTTCCCACTTAAATACTTTCCTTTATGAAACAAATAGTTTTATATAATATTTTGTAAAAAAATATATAATATTTTAATTTTAATTGTAAATAAATATTTTATTTTAATTTTTTAACAAAAATATAATATTTACTAACTTTAATATAACAAACCAATATTCGAAAAAATAATCTATGCATAACTAAACCCTTCATAACTAATACCTGCATTACTAATACCTACATAACTAAACCCAGCATAACTAATACCTACATTACTAATACCTGCATAATCCTAACTAGCCACCAAACAACCCCTAATTACACTAGTGCTCAAGTGTTCGACCCAAAAGTATCCACAGGAAATGCCTTTTACAGCTTCCGTTAGAACTAAGAAGTCATCAGCAAGACCAAGACACAACACAAAACAAAGAGAAAAAGGAAAACGCTATGTAGAGGAAGATGAAGTTAAGTGAAATAACACACAGCACGAAGAAGTTGTTTCTCCACTAACAATAAGGTGAAAGACAGTACGAGTTGAACACTCCATGCAAAACGTGGATGGATAAAGCAATCCTTTAGTTCTTTTTCTCGCTTGAATTCAATGAACTGCAAGCAAAATTGAGAAAGCTAAGATTTCCCTCAGTGTTCAGTCACTTATGCAGGCCTACAGCCATATGCGGTACATATGGAAGAACTCTATGTTGTAACTGAGCAGTTAAATGAACATTTCTAAATTAATTATGCAAAGTTTAAAGTGAGAATAGCACTAATCCTTTATGTCAGTAATAGTCTCTTTGCAACAAAAAGATCAGGCGAGTACTCAGTCATGTTAAGATCAATTGTTACCTGATCAGAAGCACATGCATGTTACATGTAACCCCATCATGATAATGTAAAATCTCCCTTTCAATGAAAAGAAGGAAGATACAACTAGTCCGACATGCTAAAATTTCCTACAAAAGAGGCCAATTTTCCTCTTCAGAACGGGAGGGCGCATTCAAATCCTCTCCCCTATTTTCCTTTGCTATTTTTTTTTTTTTTTTAACTCTATGACCAAAGAGACTGTACATCTGGTGTGTGGCATAAGCCGCCAATTGACGCCCTTGTTATCTGTGGGTTGCCTACACCTTCTCCTGAACCCTGCTGAGTCCAACCCTTTCTGAAAAAGAATGCACAAAAGTAGCAGTAAGATTATGTTAAAGAAAAAAAACAAAAAAGTAAAAGGCATCAGACGACCTTCCTGTGCGCGCGTGTGTGTCTCACTCTCTGTGTGTTCTTGTGTATGTGAACATTACATGTATATGTTAGGGAAAAAAGGATCTGACAGAAGCAGATACCATCCCTGGGGAAAAGAAGCATTTATCACTAAATTACAATTATATTGAAAAGTATAAAATGATACACACACAAAAGCAGAAGTCTCATTGTGCAATCCAGGTAAACATTACTGCACTTGTTAGGAGAAACTTAAGCGACATAATTGCTTTTCATAATCATAAACACAGCCATTTTTTTTATGACAAATCATACACACACCATAGTGCTTATGATTATGAAGAGCAGTTACATCAATATGTCTAAACTACTTGGTGCGACTTAAGTACTCTCAGCTTACAACTACCCAAAGGCTTAACAGCATACAGAGACTTGTTTATTGTATGTGACTTAGACAAGCGGATTACAAGGAGACGGGCGAGGACGTGGATCATCTTCTATTACATTGCGGGCTAACCATGAGGCTATGGTGGGATATGTTTAGGTGGTTTGGTACTCCTTGGGTAATGCCAAAAATAGTGACAGATTTGATGTTCAATTGGAAGAGCGGAACAAAGAAGAGAAGACAAAGGACTTGGAACGTGGTTCCACTTGCTTTAATGTGGGTAGTTTGGAGGGGGAGAAATAGGAGAGCTTTTGAAGGCGTAGAGTCGAGTTTCTCTCAATTAAGGAGTAGTATACGTTCCCTTATTTACTTTTGGTGTGAAAAGAAAGTTCCTTGTCGTATAGATGATTGGGTGGAGTTTGTAGAGAATCATATCCTTTTGTAGATTCTTTACCTTTTGGTATACCCCTTCTAATATGGCCGCTTTGGCCATGTTTATGAATGAAAATATACTTGATCAAAAAAACAAAAAACAAAAAAGTTGCACCACTCATTGATGTTGACCAGATATGAGCTAGAAGTTTTGCATCACACAAAAGATTTCAGTATGTTGTTCGACTTGTGACTGACCAACAAGCTTTACTGTAATATAACATCCAATGTTATCAATATGCCATTCTTCAGGCCATACTAGCTGTATGTCTTTAATAAACTACAGAAAATGACATTGAATCATGCATGAACCTAATTATAGGTCCCGTTCAGAAAAAATAGTGAGCTTATCAGCCCTATGTCCACCAAAGGTGTCCTAAAACCTATTCAATGAGCTAGTTTTTTTTTTTTTTTTTTTTTGATCAAGTAAATATATTTTCATTCATAAACATGTGGCCAAAGTGGCCGTATACAAGCGGTATACCAAAAGGTAAAGAATCTACAAAAGGATATGATTCTCTACAAACTCCGTCCAATTATCTATACAACAAGGAACTCTCTTCACAGTTCACACCAAAGAAAATAAGAGAACGGAGACTACTCATTAATTGAGAGAAACTCGACTCTACCCCTTCAAAAGCTCTTTTGTTTCTCTCTCTCCAAACAAATGAACAAAAAGGAAAAAGGGGAACTCATACACTCATAACTGTATCTTGGAATTTCACTTTACATGAAAAGGGAAGTAACGCTCATCATTTAAATATGGTAAGCAATCATGTCCTCGATTGCGTGATTGAATGTAGAAATCACACGTGAAGTGTAAGGGATCAATCAACTGCTGTATACTTCGTCCCACCTTTCAGTTTTAGAATTTTGCAACCAAAAACCACAGAACCACCACTCTATCCTTCATCCTTTACAACTAAATTAGCTCTCTAACAACCCCAAAGCAGAACATACAACAACAACAACATACCAAGTGTAATCCCACAAGTGGAGTCTGGGGAGCGGAGGATGTATGCAGACCTTACCTCTACCTTTTGCGGGTTAGAGAGGTTGTTTCCGATAGACCCTCAGCTCAAACGAAACGTAGCCAATGCAGGATTGCAAGAATAATAAGACAGCAAAATATCAAGATACAAAACAAATGAAGCAACATAGTAATACACACATAAAGAGAATGACCTACGCGATACCAAAATACTACTACTAAGAAAAGGAGATGGAAAGGCTAGACCCCCGCCTCTCTCACACAGCGTGACAAAACTCAACTACCTACTAACCTTCTATGCTAATCCTCGACCTCCAACTCTTCCTATCTAAGGTCATGTCCTCAGTCAGTTGAAGTGTCATATCCTGTCTAATCAACTCCCCCCAGTTCTTCTTCGGTCTACCTCTACCTCTCCTAACTCCTGCAGCCACCAATCTCTCACACCTCCTAACTGGTGCATCCTCACACCTCTTCACATGCCCGAACCATCTCAGTCTCGCTTCCTTCATCTTGTCCGCCACATAGGCCACTCCGACCTTGTCCCGTATATCTTCATTCCTAATCGTATATCTCCTAGTGTGACCACACGTCCATCTGAGCATCCGCATATCTGCTACTTTCATCTTCTGAACGGTGAACATTCTTGACTGCCAGCATTCTGCCCGATACAACAATGTTGGTCTAACCACCACTCTGTAGAACTTACCTCTCAGAAACATAGTGATGATTTATCGGGGTAAGATGCAAACAACTGTGAATGAAGAAGCAAGGCCACAATTCCTTTTGAGAACATTATTAATGTGAGATGTAAGATACGGTTTACTAATGAGAAGATCTACATGGTGATAACATAAAGAGGTTGTAGTTGCATCTGATTCTTTTTTCCTTTGGAGGGTGGTAATTATCTAAGCATTTCCTATAAATGCGTGAGAAGATTGATCTAATTGTCATTAACACTTTCACTCTATGTTTCTTGGACTCACCAAAAATGTCGCTGCATCCGTGCCAGTAGCATTTTTGAAGAGTCCGAACAACATAGCTTATGGCCAAAGGTTTCTGTCACAACTTATAATTAAGTTGGCCAACTCACATTGCTGATCACAAAAGATTTTTTTGTTTTTGATTGTTAAATTATTTTTCTTGTTCTTTGGTCCAAAATAAATGTACAGTTTCAGGGATCTCAAAAAGGATAAGATATGGGGCTTCATGATCAACAGGTAAACAACCTGGCCTCAAGTTCTGGCTTCCTCTATTGTCAGGATTCCACTACTTCATCCGTAAAGAGTTTTAAACTGTTCTAAGTTCATGGTTTTAAGGCTTCAAACAGGGGCCAGAAATCGAGCTAGTTAACAGAACAAAGGGTGAGGTCCCTGTCTTTTCCAGTTGACACTTACACTCACAGCCACAATATCCTTAATGTTCCAACATCCTCTACACCAATTGAGCCCTAAACGGACAGCACTTATCTTCCCATTGCTCTTCAAGAGCTTACTCGATTATGTCGCTACCGTCAATTCTATTTCTTGAGTTAACTATTTATCATCTTTACACCACATGTCTGTTACAAAATAATCTGCAGTTCTAACACCTAGGACTGTGGCATAGGATTACCGAAGTTTCACCCTGGTCTGCCAGACTATAGTTAAGAAGATAACTGCTCTACATTAATAATAGTAATTAGGAGACGCCTCTTTAACACAAAGTAAAACTAAAGTAGAATGTTACCGAGTATTACAACCAAGGTACATTCAAACAGAAAGGTTGATCTCCATAAAGCCTCAACTACCAAACAAAATATTTAGATACACAGCCTTGATATAGGATACTTTTCCGTATCTCCATGAAAACCATGTGTTTCATTCGCCTCTTCATCAGTTGGAGAGTGAAGTACCTTCTTACATGGGGAACACGCTAAAGAGGTTTATGTAGAACAACCACGATGATTTGTTGAAAAGGGATAATCTGAGTTAGTGCATCAACTGTGCCAATCCCTCTAGGATTTGGTCCATTTAACTGTCATTAAACACTTTGGCATGTTTCAAAGGAAGCAGCTTATTCATTAGTTTACAACACAAGTCTAACAAAAAACTTATTTTGTTGGTTATTTAGGCTTATAACGCTACTCCTATCACCTCGACTGTAACAGAATCTAAAAGACTCAAAGCTGATACCATAAATTGATTTGGAAGCTCACTTACATCACAATTCTCCAGTCTCATTTGCTGAAAATACGGTAAATATTCTCCAAACTCCTTGTGACTTTCATTGGAATGCAATGATTTGCTCTCTTAGATGTCTAGGATCTCTATGATAAGACATGTTATATAAGGATATAGACATGCACAAACTGTAGAGTATTATGATATTTACTGAGAAAGATATCCTTCAAACAGATAATCAACTCCAAGTCTAAGGTCATGCATCTTAAGTGGAGGTAACATAATGTGTCAGAAAAGTAAGAAAATGGCTTTCATTAAAGGCAGACAAATCATGGATGCTGCATTGATTGCAAATGAATGTCTAGACTCCAGAAAAAAAGAGGACAGAGCTGGAATCCTATGCAAGCTAGACATAGAGAAGGCTTTTGATCATGTGAACTGGGCTTTCCTGTTAAACATGCTTAAGAGAATGGGTTTTGGCACAAATGGGTGAATTGGATAAAATTCTGCATCAGTACTGTCAGATTTTCAGTTTTAATCAATGGGTCCCCTGAAGGTTTTTTTCCTTCACATAGAGGATTGAGACAAGGAAACCCTCTTTCTCCTTTCCTCTGTCTGATTGCCATGGAGGGTCTCAATAACATGTTGATCACAGCTCAAAGGAATAATTGGCTTAGAGGCTTCAAGGTCAGTAGAAGGCAAGCTGATAGCATGGAGATTACACATCTGCTGTATGCAGACAATGCAATTATCCTATGTGATGCAGATGCTGACCAAATGAAGATTTTGAGAATCATCCTCATTATTTTTGAAGGGGTGTCAGGTTTGCATATAAACTGGAGGAAGAGCCTAATTTTTCCAGTAAATGAGCCTCAACAATTCCAGCAGTGTGTTGATATATTAGGAGAAGTGGGATCTCTGCCGACAACCTACCTTGGTATGGCACTTGGTGCAAATAGCAGATCTTTGGACATTTGGAATGGGGTTTTAGAGAAATGTGAGAAAAAACTCACAAGATGGAAGAGCCAGTACCTTTCTTTGGGTGGCAGGCTAATTCTCATAACTAGTGTCCTAGATGCTCTACCTACCTACATGATGTCTCTTTTCCCCATTCCTCCAAAAGTTGAGAAGAGATTGGATATGTTTAGAAGCAATTTTTTGTAGCAAGGCAACAAAGATAAAAGGGGTATCCATCTTGTCAAGTGGAAAATTCTGACACTAAGCAAACAACTAGGAGGGCTTGGTATAAAAAATCTTAGGAAGCAGAGTCAAAGTTTACTTATGAAATGGCTCTGGCGGTAATCAAATGAAGATCAATCATTATGGAAGAAGGTGATTAAAGAAAAATATGGGGAGGACGATGCGTGGAAAACCATAGCTGTCAGCACTATCTATGGGGTTAGTGTTTGGAGGACTATCAGAAATCTTTGGAATATCTTCAGCATTAATACCAGATTCAAAGTTGGGAATGGACAACATATTTCTTTATGGGAAGACAACTGGTTAGATAATGGCTCTCTCCAGCACCTTTATCCAGATGTTTACATCCTAAATCAGCAGCAAAGGGCCAATATCAATGAGGTGTGGAACAACCAAGGATGGGACCTTAGCTTCAGAAGACTTTTGAATGACTGGGAAATAGACAGATTCAGTGCCTTCCTCAGCACACTTAAATCTCTTCAATGGAGTTACCTGAGCAAGATAGATTATGGTGACTGTGAGACAAATCAGGAGTCTTTTCAGTCAAGAAAGCTTACCTTTGGATGAATCACAACAACAGTCTTCAAGTACAATGGCCTTGGAGACAAATTTGGAAGACAAACATACCATACAAGGTGGCATGCTTTGTTTGGTTGGTAGTAAAGAATGCTTGTTTAACAAAAGACAGACTACAAAGAAGGGGAATACAAGTTGGCTCTACCTGTCACTTATGTGGACTGTATGCAGAAACAAACAGTCACCTTTTTTTGCATTGTAGGGTGACTACTCAATTGTGGGACATATTTCTTGCTAATATTGGTTTGAGTTGGGCAATGCCAGTTCATACATTAGGTATGTTATCTAGTTGGAACAAAAGTGGAGGGACTAAAGCTCAAAGAAAGTATTGGAGTATGATCCCAGGATGCATATGGTGGACTATCTGGAAGGAAAGGAATTCAAGATATTTTGATAACAAAAGCAACCCTATCCAGAAGCTAAAGCTTAATTGTATTCGACTTTTGTAATTTTGGTGTAGAGAAAAGTACATAGATGACACAAAGACGCTCATACAATTTCTAGAGTCTCTCTAGTTGCTAGTTTATTATTTTTGTGCAGCTTTAGCTAGACTCCCTGTAACTATGACCTTTCACTGGCACTTTTGATTCAATACAGTTTGTTACCATCTCAAAAAAAAAAAAAAAAAAAAGGGAGAGAGAGAGAGGAAGCATAGGCAAGATATGCTGGCTAAATCAAGTGCAGAAGCCAAGTATGAGTAATGACTTTAGACACATCTGATCTTATTAGTTAAACCAGTCTCTCGTAGATCTCTTCCTGAATCTAAAATTGGCCCAAGAAAGCCTTTCAATACTGTTTATCTGCAATGTTCAAGCACAAAACAGTCCAAAATTGATGTTGGTTCAGGTTCTCTCCAACTTCAATTTAATCCCTCCCTCCCTCTCTTCTCAGACACACACACACTCACACAAAATATACATTAATACACATGTAAACTTCTATGGGCAGCCCGGTGCACTAAGCTCCCGCTATGTGTGGGGTCCGGGGAAGGGCCGGACCCTATTGTACGCAGCCTTACCTTGCATTTCTACAAGAGGCTGTTTCCACGACTTGAACCCGTGACCTCCAGGTCACATGGCAGCAACTTTACCAGTTATACATGTAAACATCTATGTTACTAAATATTTCTTGCCACTGATAATGCATCTAGAAAACTAGCATACCGCCTTATCCTTGAGCCCGCCAACATGAATGTGCTACTGACTTATATATTAATAATGAATGTGCAAGTTGCAAGTAGCATGCACTTCCAAGCTTTAACACAAAAGGCAATGGGGGCTACACATTATAACCACACAAGACTTATGAGATGCTCCCAAATGTAATTTTCAGAAAGAAAGGAATCAGACACATTGATGCAAAAAACAACTGCAACTATGTACCTAAACTAAAGGATTTCAAATCTCAAAAAAGTCAAAAACACAATCAAGCTACAAACAAAAGGTCACAAATATTTTAAACCAATAGAAGTTGAGATTTTTTTTATTTTGCTTACTTGGCCCAAGAATCAGGTGGAGACAACTCAAATGGATAGCTTGTCACGGGAGCATTTGGACTCTTATAATCACTATGAGCAGCATTCTCAGGATTGAGAGAGAATTGGCTTTCGCCTCTAGAATATGTACCAAAGAGTGCTTTTTGGAACCCATTTTCAGCACTGCTAGGCAAATTAGCACCAAGTGTCGCACTGTTCTGGCAATTTCCGGCATAAACTATTTGTGTAGAATGAGAGACAGAAAGGACTGGATCATCATTTTTAAACAGTGAAGCCATGGTCTTCGGAGGTGCAGAAGGTATTATCTCTTCCATGTTTGATCTGTTAGGTTCTGGATTTGAAAGCCAGTTGGCTGGAGTACTAATTAAACTAAGACCATCTTGACCAAGTGGAAAGCTATTCCACATCTGCCATGTTCCAGTATCATCTGCATTACTTGAAACATTCATTGGTGGCACAGTGCGTACATCCTGAGACTTAGGAGTGCGGGGAAAAAGAAAAGACTCGGCATGCCTCTCCTCTGGAACACACAATCTTGATATTGGACACTCAATTGGCGATGGTCTGGTGACTTCAGAAGAGGCATTACCATGCTTTACAGGACATGGTTTGTCCAATCCTACATTTGACACAAATCCAACGTCAAGCTGAAAGTTATCAAGTGACTCAGAAACGGGTCCAAGCAATGATACTGGGTCTGGAACATAACAAGGATCTTCAAAAATCTCTGACTCCTCTGGCAATAACTTACCTGCACCATCTCCAACTAGAGGAAACAATGGTTCTGATGATAATGGAAGAGTTGTAATATTACTTGTGGATCCAAGAGCAAAATTAGATAAAGGAAAAGGTGACGGGAGTCCAAAGCTAATGGGGTTGTCAAAGGATTGGGTAGATGGAGGTTGACAAGGGTAAGTTGGTGTTTGAACTTCTGCTTGTGGCTTAACAGATGGTCTGCTTATTACATTTGTAGTTGGACGAGAAACAGCAGTTGAATGTGTGAATAACTCTTGCCATGATTTTTTAGGAGCTGTACATGGTTGAGATTCAATAAGTACCTGTAACGAACAGATCAGGGTAAATATAAATATAGCAACTGTATGTAAATTACTGTTACCGTATCGAAAGGTTCATTGAAAACAGTATCTTTTGAAAGAGTGACATTTCTCCTGACATCAAGTGAACTCAATCTTTTCAGAAGTATAGGTCAAATAAACATGATGCAACCCAAAAATTGAAATGCCCATTGAACATGACACACCAAATTATCAGCTGCTGAGTTTAATTTTAGCAGAAGTATCAGAAAAGACGTTTGATGAAAATGAAGGCATAGATATAAGCAAGAGAAAAGAAGATTTAACAAAAGACTTACAGGATGGTTGATGCTCCTGTCGTTCCCGTTTGGGTTCAGTTTTCCAGATACCCTATCTGGCTGAGATAGTTCCCTCCTCGAGGCATGGGTTTGAATATGATCTATGCCAGTTTTAGATTTGTTTTCTCTTGGAACACTAGAGATATTATTACTCTTTCCAAAATGATCACCTCCAGTAAATGCTTTAGAAGTGGATAAAAAGGTACCTCTCATGCTATCCAAGTACCGAGTTCCAACATTCCCATGGTTGTGATTGCTTGTGGAAGCACCCTTAGAACCATGAATAACTTCTGCATTATGTGCCTTAACAGTTTCTTGCCTATTTTTGTGCTGTTGCCTTCTATCACTTATGTCACACTTAGTTTGCTCACTTCCCTTGCCTGCTCTTTTATCCAGTTCTTCTGTATCTGAGTTGCTTTTGCTTGAACACCTGTCCCTTTCTTTCCTCTTCTCTTGACGCCTCTTTTCTGCTTCTCTTTTACTCTCTCGTACCTTATCAGATGGTGACACTTTACACTGTTCTTTCTCAGCCTCAGTATGTTCCTCCCGCAATTTCCTGCGCTCTTCCACCAATCTAGCAACATCCTCTCTTTGCTTTCGCTCCTCCTCCTCCAATAGCTCCTTCTCTAACCTGGCCTGCTTCTTCTCTTCTGCTTTTCTTCGAGATTTTTCCCATTTACTCTCCTGACAACTGCCCCCATTCTCCCTTCTCTTATCCAACATTGCTCTTTGCTCTGCATCCATTGAAGCATCATCATCTCTGGAGGAACTAATCCTAAAAAAAAATCTGCAGATCCATATGATACTAGAGAAAAAATTAGTCAGTGCCTTGCAAGCTAAATTAAAAACCCGAGAATATGACTTTTCTGCTAAGCAATGCTCCCTATCGAAAAACCCACTGCCATTCTTGCTCCAAGAACTTGACTTCCCAACAGAAGAACCCCTGACCCAATTCCCATTCTCAAACGAATCCTGTCCACACACCCACCTGTTGTCTGGCCAAACATTCCCATTCAATATCTTCCCGCCTTTCCCAATTAAGTCTTTCAAAATCCCAGAACTCAGAAACCCCAATCCTGGCTGCACAGGCAAGTCCAGAACAGGTCTCTTTGATACATGCCCACAATAACAACACATAAACTTCCCACCACCGGGATTCTGATCTCTATACGGAGTCAAACAATTCCTACACTTCCTCGTCGCTATTTTCCTCAGTTTCTGCATTTCAACGGCAACAAGCCTCTTTCTTTCTCTAGCCCTAGCTATTCTTCTCACGTGCCAAGCTGTTAACCACGGCATCAAAACCTCATACCACACAAGCGTAAACAAAAGCACCATTACACACCCCAACCTCGGCGACGTAATTTCAAACCGAAATGCAGGTGGCAATAGCTGCGATAACGCCCATAACCCAACGAGCGGAATCACCAACCATGGTAACATGGTAGCAACCCCTCTAGACCACCTTTGTATCTGGCACAATATACACATTATCCTCTAAACCCCACGCTTATCGTCCCCGTACGGAACGATAAACAGTTAAAAATCAAACCACAGTTGAAGCACACCTGTAGTTATAATGCCCCACAAAAGAATTATGCTTTCCAATAGGGAAACTCCAACGGTGTCGTTCCAAACAAAGATACGATAACCCTAGTCTTTAAATTTCACTTCCAAGTCAAATTATGCAGCAAGTTTCTGTTTACCAATTCTTCTAAACCCTATAAATTTGAGAGAAATCGCCAACCAACCAACGGAACGATAAACAATGAAAAAATCAAACCACAGTTGTAGTTGCAATGACCCACAAAAGAATTAAGCTTTTTTCAATCTCTATAAAAGCAACAAAACAAGCTTTTCATTTGTCCAAGGCTGCGTTGCTTTGTAAATACACACTTTGGTAAATAAAATTGTTTAATCACTCAAACAAACAAAAAAAAAAGGCAGCAACAAAACCCTAGTCTTTGAAATTTCACTTGTGGGTCAAAGTAATGAAGCAAGTTTTCGGTTCATCAATTCTTCAAAACCTAAAAGAATAGATTTTGATCAATAAATCCCCTGATTTCAAAGGGAGGAATGATTAAATAGAAAGAAACGGGTCGGGTTAGGGTTTGGGGGAAGAGTATTGTGATTGCTTCTTTAGCTAGAGCTAAGAAGTTAGGAAAGGACACGGAAGGAATATTTTAGATTAAGAAATGAAGCTAAAACACGGAATGGAATTTACTTACCGGCGAATTAAATGACTGTTGAAGAAAAGGCGGAGTGACGAGATAAGAGCAAAGGTTGTGGTAATGTTTATATTTGGACCGGGAGGGTTGAAGTAAGACCCGGTTCGCCACATCATACCGGTTGACAACAAGTTGAAGAAATTGCACGAAATTGGGGTCATTTGCACTTTTGTGCTAGTCTTCAAATGAACTGGTTTTTTATTTTTGTCTTTCAAAATTGTTGAAGTCATGTTTGTGAAATTCATGTAGAACCCCCAATTGAGATCTTTATTATTTGCACCCTCTAAAACCATTTTTATTGTGCTATTTAGACACAATTTGTTGATTTGGCACAGTGTGTATCACACTTGTTCGTGAACAATTTTAAATAATAATTGTCTATTTTTTTTTTAGCTTGAAAGTATGTGAACTATAATAAATGATCCAGAAAGAAAAAAAAATAACGAAAAATAATAATAATATTGTTGTCGTTCTTCTTACGACTAACCCCTTCCCCATCACCGCCACCGCCATTACCGTCGCCACCGCCACCGCCACCGCCACCACTGCCTCTTCCACCGCCAAAAATTTGAGAGAGATGGCAAATCCAGAATGGACATCATTTTCCCCTTCCGGTAACCACAACAACCACTAACTTCCTATCTTCACCGCCACCACCGACAGCGTAAACTCATTTCGAAATCAAATCCAAATGTCAACATTGATAAACTCACTCAAATCTTTCTGCAAGAAACTATATGCTTTCCTATCTCTGTTGGTTAATTATTACTCTACTAAACTACTTGTCTGTCCTTAATTAGTAAATTAATTTTGTTTTAATGCTTTCGTCGGAGCAACGCCGGAAAAGCATCAACACAACAAGGCGTCTTCTTCGACGATTTTGAGAGTTCAGTGTTAATGGAGAAAGGAGGGAGACGGGTGAGCAGTGGGCATCGTGGTGGTTTAGTGGTTGCTTCGATTCACCGGAACTAGAAGCTCCTCGCTGGGAAAGAGAGCATGAGAAGAAGAGTTGGGGGGGGGGGGGGGGTTCTGTTTGTGGAAGGAAGAAAATAATATGTTTCTTTTTTGTAATTTTTATTTTTTTTAAGATAAAATGCACGTGTTTCTTTTTTATTGGTTGTTTTGGCGTGTGAATTGCACGTACTATTCATGTTTGGCTGAATATTAACTTTGTGTCCAAGTGGCACAGTAAACATCTTTTTGGAGGGTTCATATGGTACGAGTCTCAATTGAAGGGCCCAAGTGGATTTCACAGACAAGTTCGAGGGTTTGTCGATGACTTCAGCCTTTCAAAATTAAACTTATGCCTAGTGAGACATAAGTTACCCATCATAATATTCACAAGCTATGACATAAATTCGATTTTCAAGGGTAAAACATACCATTTCATTTGAAGTGCAAAAATTAAAGACCACTCCATTTGAAAGGCACGGTTTGCCCTTCACATAGATCGGTCTTTAATTTTTACTTTAGCAATCAAACTTATATTTTGGCATCGGTTTTTAAGGATACGGGCATGACTTATAGAATATTATGATACGAAAATATAAAAACGTATGCCCCGTGAAAATATTATTTGCCTTAACGGACAACTATTAAAGACCAGCACAAAATAGGAATAAAAGTGCAAATGACCCGAAGAAGTTCAGTAATCCGCTATGGGCCCACGGAGGAGCCGAAGCCTATTGAGAGCTTTTTTGTGCGCGCGGATTGCCCTTCAAACGCACTGGATTTTGATTTTTGATCCTCTCTGTGGTCTTTAACTTTTGTCCCTTTTAATTATTTAATAAAAATAGTCTGACCTGCTTTGCAAGACATAATTTATGTAACCTTTTTTTCTTCAGAAACTGAACTTCTGCCCTGCTTGGCATAAAATCTGTAGGAATTAAGTTATGCGGCATGCATTTTGTAGTATTTTTAAATTATGTTGAGTGTTGAAAGTTTTGCCTTATCCGACATAATTTGTCTAGATGTTTATGATACATATGCTGAAGTTAAACGTAAACTATGCTTAACGAAATCTAAAATTAATTATGCACTTTTTTAGATTATGTTGAATGTTTTGTCTTGTCAGGCATAATCTCTATGTATGTTATGATACATATGCCGAAGTTAAACATAAAGTATGTCTCGCGAAATTTAAATTATGTCACGCCAAAAATGCTAAAGGGAAAAAGCTAAAGACAAACAAATTTGAGGGGCAAAAATTAAAGACCACCCTGAAATATGGGCATTTGTGTGAATGACCCATCTCAATTGAACATAAAATTCTATCGCCGGCCTGATTCCCCAAATATAATGTACTTAAAGAAGTTATTTTATGATAATACTATGCATGAAGTTTCATGTACTATTAAGGTATGACAATACTTGCATAAAATTCTTGCATATGCAATGCAGTGTTTGATTACATGTTTAATACCTGTCTAAAATGCAACATTATTTGTCTGTTATTTGTGTTGACCGCATAAATAACATACTTGCATAAGTTATTCAAGAACATACTATTATTTTATACGGGAGTAATTAATAAGCTAATAGTAATACTACATAGTGAGAGACAATTAACACGTACTTGGATGATAAATGATGGTTGCATTATTTGTCTTAAAACAATACTCCTCCCTTCATGTTAACTTGTTCATATTTGATTTGACACATTCTTTAAGAAGTAATAAATTAAATAATAATTTTATTATATTATCCCTAATTATTATAAGTCATCTTAGTCATTGGAAAATTAATTAAAAATAATTAGTACCTAATAACAAGGGGAAAATAGGTATAAAATAACAACTTATCTCTTGATTTTTTCATACTGAATAAGTAAAAGTGAACATGTATTTTTAGTATGATAGTATGATGGAAGCAAAAGTAGACGGAGGAAGTAACAAATTAAAAACTCTTGACGTCATGAAGTTTAGTCCATCCTTTGATCAACTCAAATTAGTGTGTGTCCTAATATGAGACAAAATTTACTGCGAAGCTGATCTCGTCGGATAGATGAAATAAATTCTATCATCCTTTACCAACTTACGTACTACATTTGGCAACATTAACTCTTGAAGTCTGAAAATTTTATACTCCTTCCGGATAAAAAAAGAGTTCACTTAGCATTTTTTTCTTCAATTAAAAAAAAATCCATTTAGCAAATCAAGAAAGAATTAAACTTGTTTTTTCATATTTGCCCCTATTAAGTGTTATATGATCAGATCTCAATGCCTATTTAATTAGGGGTAGTTTAGTCAAATTACTTATTTTTATCTAGAAGTTAGTATTTTCTTAAGGAGTGTGAAAATAGCTAAGTGGACTCATTTTTTATCCGGAGGGAGTACAATAAATGAATCTCTTAAAGGATCACTTAAAATTTTAACTTGGCTTTGATTAGGATATTATAGTGAGAAATTAAACTAGAATTCTGCCTGATCATTTTCTAGCTTATTAATTCATCATTATTACTTTGGAGTGGTTTGTTTGAGAGACACAAGTTATGCAGGAATTATAATGCAAAATTTGTAACACAGTGATTAATAATGCATGAATTGTAATGCAATAATTATTAGTACTTGGGTACTATTTTGAACAATGTAAGATTTAAAATATGTGTGTTTTTAAGGCTTTAATTGTTTGATACACTTGGGTCATTTTGGTATTTTTAATTATTAAATGTATTGCTAATTACACTATCTTATTCTATCTTCCACCCCCCCCCCCCCCCGCACCCCCGATCCATTTTAGTTGTTATAGTACGTAGTTACTAAAATTAATTGGTTCAAAATACTTGTAATTTAAAAATTAAAGATAGAATTAATGATTGTTTTCTCACCTTTATCCTTAATCAAGTAGTAAAGAGTTTTTCCCACATGAGTAGTAAAGATTATATTACTCGTCGTCGTTGCCATTTAAGAATTTTAGAAGAAAATATCTCTCAAAAATTTATTCCTTTAAATTTGTTTGTTTGGTTTTGACGACTTGAACAAGTCTTTTGAATCTTATGGTCTTAAACTACAGATATGTTGAATGTACTCAAATGTCCTTTAATTTTGTGGTCTTAAACATGTAATTTAAAAAGTTGAAATTAAATTAGAGTTAAAAAAATAAAGCAAGACAAACAAATTGAAACAGAGGGAGTATAATGTTCTAAACCCCCCCCCCCCCCCTTTTCCACACATAAATGTCGGTGGACTTCTCCTGTAATACACTTTTTCTAGCATGCATGCCGTATTCTCGTGGTTCTTATGATCTTATCACCTTCAAACTTTAATCGTGCTCCCAAAAAAAAGTTGGTCATGGTCACACATTTATCATGCCGATTGAACATTGCATGTACCATGAATACAACCTTTTAAGCTACAACTAAAAACTTTATGAGGTATTAATGGCGAAAAGGAGGTTTAATATTTATTTAAAAGCTGCATGGCCTTCCTCTCAAAAATGTATTATAAAAAGTAGAAAAGAGAGAGTTGTTTAGATGTATTGGATATAAGTATGAGGATAATAATTCGATGATATATATCTTTTGATATTAAAAGTTGATGATAACGTTTACGTATTGAACGAAGTATGTAGGATTGCTGGTACAAGCCGAGAAGTGAGAGAGAATATGAGCGGTTAATCAGAAAAAAAAGAAAAATGGGTTTTTATTATCAAATAAAGACACATCAGAGACAAATTATAGAGAGAGACTGATATATTATTCAACTTTGCACTGATAAACAAATGAACTGAATTGACATTCTATTTATTATAGAGGAAAAGAAGCAGCTGCGAAGCTTTTCAGAAAGCTGTTGTGAGGCTTTTCAGAAGCTGCTGGCAAGCTGCCTGCTTGAGCTACTTATAAGCTATCTATTTGAGCTACTTGCAAGGTGCCTGCTTGATTGCAAGCCTGAGGAAGCTGCTGCAAGGATTTTTCAGGAAGCTGCCTGCTTGAGCTACTTGCAAGCTATCTGCTGGAGCTACTTGCAAGCAGCCTGCTTAATTGGAAGCTTATCCAGTTGATTGTATATTTGAATGGACATCCACAATACAGTGTATTTATAACACTCCCCCTTGGATGTTCATTAATAGATTTGTGTCTCGTTAAAACCTTACTAGGAAAAATCTAGTGGGAAAAATCCAAGTGAAGGAAAAAGAGTACACATCTAGTAATACGCATTACAAGCTGCCTCATTAAAAACCTTACTAGGAAAAACCAATGGGACAAAACCTTGATTAAGCAGAACAGAGTACGACGCATAGTTTACTCCTCCTGATGAAGACCACAATTCAGATGTCTAAGTCTTTGCATTCCAATTTTGTTTACCATCTTCTCAAAAGTTGAAGTCGGCAAAGATTTAGTGAACAAATCTGCAGGATTATCAATTGAACGAATTTGTTGTACATCAATATCACCATTCTTTTGGAGATCGTGTGTGAAAAATAACTTTGGTGAAATGTGTTTCGTTCTATCTCAATTTATGAATCCTCCCTTTAATTGGGCTATGCATGCAACATTGTCTTCATATGATACTGTGGGTATTTTGGTATCACACTTCAGGCCACATCTTCCTCTGATGAGATTTATCGTCGTTGATCTCAACCACACACATTCTCTACTTGCTTCATGAATAGCTATTATCGTAGCATGATTTGAAGAAGTAGCAACAATAAACGGCTTTGTAGATCGCCATGATATAGCAGTACCTCCGCATGTAAGCAAATAGCCTGTTTGAGATCGAGCTTTATGTGGATCAGATAAATAACTTGCATCTGCATAACCAACAATATATGTACTACCTTTGTTAGCATAAAATAGACCTATATCAATAGTACCTTTTAGATATCGCAGTATATGCTTAATTTCATTCCAATGTCTCCATGTAGGAGAAAAGTTATATCTTGCTAGCAAATTAACAGAAAACGCTATATCAGGTCTTGTAGCGTTAGCAAGATACATAAGTGCACTAATGACACTAAGATATGGTACTTCAGGACCAAGTAGTTCTTCATTCTCTTCTTGAGGTCGGAATGGATCTTTGTTCAAGTGAGCGAACAA
Source organism: Lycium barbarum (assembly GCF_019175385.1). Classification (NCBI taxonomy): domain Eukaryota; kingdom Viridiplantae; phylum Streptophyta; class Magnoliopsida; order Solanales; family Solanaceae; genus Lycium; species Lycium barbarum. Next base: position 112,561,922 of record NC_083344.1, on the reverse strand, counting down.
CCATAGGAGTACTTAATAGATGTGCATTGTCCATGTAAAATTGTTTTAAAACTTTCTCAGTATAGGCAGAGTGATGGATAAAGACTCCGTCCGCTAAATGTTCAATTTGCAGACCAAGACAAAGTTTTGTCTTTCCAAGATCTTTCATCTCAAATTCTTTCTTTAAATATTCAATTGCCTTTTGGAGTTCTTCTGGAGTTCCAATGAAATTTATGTCATCAACATAAACAACAAGTATAACAAACTCTGATTTTATTTTCTTAATAAAAACGCATGGACAAATGACATCATTTATATAACCTTCATTTATCAAGTACCCACTAAGGCGATTGTACCACATGCGCCCTGATTGTTTTAAACCATATAATGATCTTTGTAATCTGATTGAATATATCTCCCGAGACTTTGAACTAAATGCTTCAGGCATTTTAAATCCTTCTGAAATTTTCATATAAATTTCATTATCAAGTGAGCCATAAAGATAAGTTGTAACCACATCCATTAGATGTATCTCAAGATTTTCATGTATAGATAAACTAATGAGATATCAAAATGTTATGTCATCCATAACGGGTGAATATGTTTCTATATAGTCGACACCGGGTCTTTGAGAGAATTTTTGTGCAACAAGGCGTGTCTTGTATCTTACAATTTCATTTTTCTCATTTCTTTTTCGCACAAAGACCCATTGTTATACCCCATTTAAAACGGGTTAAATTGAGTACAACATATTGGAGATTTCTATTTTTTGCTTTATTTTAAGGAGTCGCCACCTAATTGATTTTAAGGTGAATTAGGGCACCTAATTATTTAACTAAGGTAAAGCTAACTAAGGTAAAGCTAACTAAACCCCGTTAATAGTCTGCTTAATCAACATGATTCTAGATAAGGGTTCTAGATTATCCTAAAGGGAAGGGGTTAGGCATCCTTTAGAATCCGTTAACTATGGTTTACCGGTCAAACTTAGGTTAATTAATCGAGGTTAAATATAGTGATTAAATCTCAAGAAAATAACTTGTAAATATTAGTAAGATTTTAAAGGAAAATATTATAATGCTATTTAAGCTAACTTGTAGAAAAATATAATAATTTGCGTAAAAGAAAATTTTAAATGCTAAATAGAACTTAAAGATATTGCTAAGGCCTTAAATAAAAAATATAATAATGCTGTCCGAAATAAGATTTGAAAAAATATATAATAATTTTCCTATGATAATAGCTTTCTAGCAAGTGTGTACTTTAGATAAAATTTACATCATATCAATGGGGTGATGTAGAAATGCCTAGGCTTATTTTCTTTAAAATGTGGTGAAAATGGCATGAATTTTCTTTATCTCTTTCTTTAACTTTATTTAACTATGTTCGGCTCAAAATATGTACAATCGAATTAATCTAAAATGTTTATAAAATATACTTGGATTAATATTTGTATGTTAGTGACGTTTTAATTTTCTAAGATAGTAATAAATAAAACATAATTCCTTTGATTCAAAATATACTGTTTTTAAAAATCAACTGTTCTGAAAGTAAATATTAAGATACTATAAATAACTTTAATGTAAAAAGAAGAAAATGAAAACTTATGGTATTAATTGAGTTTCTCTCTTAAATTTACTACCCATTATGCTAAAGCTAACCCACTAAATTCGCTAAGGTTCACCTAAATTAAGAAAATAAAAACAAAATAAAAAGTTAGTCACATAATACAAGTTAAATGCAACAACATAAAATAGAGGTGTAAAAAATGTAATGAGATGGGCTTAGCCCATTTTTGGGCTGCTGTGAACAGGCTGTTGTTGGGCTTTGGCCCAGTCATTTTTTATAGACTGCTGTGGCTGCTACCTCTGTTCCTGTCTATTGGGCTTTGGCCCAGAAAATGTGTGTCTTTCTATTTTGCTGCGGACAGAGGGCTGGACAGAGAGAGAAGGCTGTTTCGTTGGGCCTTGGCCCAACACCGAATGCGGAAGGCGAGTCCCTCGGACTCGTATGCGAAGGTCATGCGAAAAAATGAAGGAAAAAGATTAGTGTACAATCGATGAATTATGTTAAACATGTAAAATATAAACTCAAGCAAGCTAGCAGATTGTGTATATTCTATGTATATTTTAAGTATACACAGATCTATCTCCAAATCAGTTGGCACCAATCGAGCAAATTAACTAAAGTCTTTACATCTTATGACATACCCGAAATGAGGAGAATTAGACACTGCCTAGTCATGGGAAATTAAAACAGGGAAAAACAGTGATACCATGCACCCACATTAAGCATGCTAAACAAAGAAAGGGATTTGGACATAATAACCAGCCATGAAGAACCAAACAGGGGGGATTAGCAGGATCTGTCACTACAATAAGCTGAGTAGAAAGGCAAAGAGACCACTATTATGACTAAACACACTGATCCCCAACCAAATCTGTATTTAGACTTAAGAAAACTATTTAATAATACCCTATCTATGAGGACACAGAATACTCAAACATCAGCAAATTTCAACTTGTTGACATACTTGAGACATCATTTCAAGACATACAAAAAGCACTCAAAAAATGGGTAACATTCGGCAGTCAAACAACCAGATTTGCACACTGGATCCACATTTAACAAGGCCTATGCCAAATACTTAGAAACAGAAGAACACATCAGAGGAGAGGGAGAGGTACAACACGAGACAAGTTGTCACGACCCAGCTAGGGGCCGCGACGGGTACCCGGGGCAAACCGCCGAGCACCGCTCGCTCTATTACCCTCCTTACTCGATTAATGCCTTATCATCATATTTATGCTTGAAACATAGAAAAAGATCATAACTTATATGGAAACATAAATACTTGTGTATATGGAAAGGTTTGGTACATCAAAATAATGAGTGCACGTATACATGAAAGATGTGAGACCATGCTACCCACACTACGCATCTACGAGCCTCTACTGACATACTATACAATGGATGGAACAAGACTCCGTCATGCCCAAATATATATATATACATATGTACCAAAAGAGAAATCACAAGCACCTCCGAACAATGGAGTGCTCTCAACAGTTGGCAGCTCCTAAGTATCTGGATCAAGCTCGCCTCCCTGTCTACCTGTGGGCATGAACACAACGTCCAACGAAGGGACGTTAGTACGAATATTGTACTGAGTATGAGAGGCATGAACAGTGAAGAAAGGCATCAATAATATAATGAGAGCATCAATATAAAGCATATGGATCTGACCGATAATCAAAAATGGAATAATGCATGTTGTCTTACTCATACTTATCATCGTAACATGGATGCATCATATGCAAGCTGCCCGCCCATGTCGGGACGGTGTGATAATCAATAATATAAGCCCGCGTCCAGGCCTCCCGCGTCCGGGGTACCATCTCGTGCCGCCCACTAGTGGTGTCTGCCCAAGCCCGAAGGTTGTGGTGTATCCGTATCGCCGCCCGCCGAAGCGGTGTCTGCCCGGCCAACTAGACCCGGTATGCAATGCTCATGCCATGCTTATCGTAAAATAGTCATAATAATGTACTTATTGTAAAATATTTATCTTATCATAATCACATGCATAAGGTTTGAGAACAACTTTACTCTATCGGGGTGACGTAAGGTCGTGACCCCCCGATTACTTTATGGAGCAATTACGGACATTTTGCCTCACCTTGAAAGGACTAGTACATAAGGTGAGTGTAGGCAAGGACTAACATCATCATATCGTATAACTTATCTCATATAGACATTTAACTTTTTGGAATGTAGGAGCTCATGGAAAGATGGTAATTCGGACTATAAGATTCATGCCATTGGAAAGAAAGGACTAGCCTCACATACTTTGTCGTTTAGCTAAGTTGTTGTCCACTTATTCTCCTCCGTTACCACGTCGTCACCTTCATGAGAGAATTCTTATTACATTAGTTAATCGACTATGAGAACGCATCGTTATCCCTAGAGAAAATTAGGCGGCATTTCCTTTGAGTTTAACACTTATATCATGACCTATACACCATTTGTAACGTATTCATAATCATAACACGTCAACTTCTATGATTCCATCCAACTAACATTCCATAGTGACACTATTTACTCAATCATGACCCATTCCTATGTTCTTCTACATTTTAAGTATCTAAGTCTTCCAATACCTTGAATCACATGGTATAGTCATGAAACATACCTTAAACTTCACTTAGCCAAAACCCTAGTTCCACCCTTTTGAGGATTTCTTGACTTAGATGATCCTTTGATGTGTTCTTACACTTGTTTTCATGAATTTAGTGGTGTTGATCTTGATGTTCCCTTTGATTCTCTTAAATTCTTATGGAGGAAATATTTGGAGAGTTCTAGAGTATTCTTGAATTGTATGGAAGAGAAATGAAATGAAATGAGGCTTAAGTCCCTTTTTAGTAACTCAAAACTGATGTTTAATGAATTCTCGTCGGGATGAACAGTGGTCGTAAACCACAGTTTACGGACCGTATTGTGGTTTACGGTCCGTCCTCCGCGATCGTTTTTAAGCATTTCAAAAACAGAAAGTTTGGCTAAGGGACATGGCAATTTACGACCGAGGTTTACGGTCCGTAAACCAGTTTGCGGGCCGTCCTCCAAGTCGTTTTTAGCCATTTCAACACTTGACAGAACTTGAAATTTTTGGATAGTTGGAGGACGATTGCACTATACGGTCCGTAAATCACTTTACGGGCCGTATAGTGCCCTTTACGACCACTGTGCTGAAAATTTTCCGCCACCTTTTTATTTCCAAAAATTCATAATTAGTCATTCCCGACTTAATAAAACATCATACACTCAAGCCCTTCATTGTTCTACTCATCACACAAGTACGGAAAGATTTCCGAGGTGTAACACAAGTAAGACAGCTACAGTCTTAAGTATTAGGCAGGAGGTCTTAATCAAATATGCCACAAAGTCGCAGGTGATTCATCTTACTAATTTAACTACGAAAGACCAATTTAGAGTAACATGTGCAAACTGGACTGGACTAAACAAAATCCCCTACATATTTGAAGTTTAAACTAATCACATTGCATAAATTACGAGTCACTACAGAACCATGATTCAGCCAACCGAACCAACATAGCGTTCCCAAGCTACTCCAATATCAAACAAGAACTGCGGACCATACTAATAACTAGGGCTGCTTATCGGGCGGATTGGGCGGATAACTACACTTAAGGTTTGGCTTAACGGTTATCGGCTTTTAAAAGTACTAATCCGCTAGCCAACCGATAAGATACCGGTTGGTTCGGTATCGGGTTGGCAATTATCGGACTGTTATTGGGCGGTGTATCGGTTAAATTACGTAACTACTTTTTTTTTTTGTGCCTTGAAAGACAAACGTTTTATTCACAATTTAACAACTAGGAAGTCAATTAAGCCCCATAGCCACAGGGCAAGACTTAACAGTAAAGAATTCACAAGTTTAATCTCAAACCTTCCGATGGTGATCACTTCACCACCTTTCTCTGGAACCACAATTATTGCAATAGTAACTTCCAACACTAAATAATAATAATAATTTATGGTTAATGGAAGAGTTTACCGAAGATAATTACTGATGGTTCAGACTTGTCACTTTAGTGCTTTAGCTTTAGATTTTAGTATTTTAGGTTTACAATACATATTTTATATGTTTAGGGGTAAAAATATAAATATGATAAATTCTTAACGGATTAACGGTTTGCCCAATAAGAAAACTGTGTAATCCGCCCCCGCACCGATAAGCCGTTAACTACAAAATTTTAATCCATTCCCCAACCGCTAATCCGATAGCCCACTACCAATAAGCCAATAAGCCAATTTTACGGTTGGGTTATCGGTGGCGGTTCGGTTTTGAACTGCCCTACTAATAACAGGTTAAATCATACTAACTTTATCTAAACAAGTCATAGGTGACTGAAACCAATTAAAACTGAACATGAGCAAGTATCAATGAACTCCCGAGGGTTATGCTAACCTACAACAGACTTGAGCAATTAAAACATCTAACTCAAGCCCCGGTCATAGTTCTTGAACACATGAAACCATAAACTTAATAGCACGATCCAGAATCAAGTATATAGGACAATAATGGATTTGAGCTACCATGTTGGCAGAAAACTAAGCAGGTGAAGATTCACTTAGGCAGGCTGTAGGCCAACCTAGAATGTGACTAAATAAATTAATCTTATAGAGTATAACAAAGTAGTTGTAGACCCAAACTACGCATGGCTAAATCAAAACATAACCAAAATAAACTTGTTCAGGCTAACTAATCATAAAAAAAAAAAAAATTAATGCACGCAAACAGGATTGACAGATCATCTAGTCTACACTAACATGTGATTAATCAAATGACATACAAGCAAACAAAGGTAAATTTACAGTACAAGGGTTAATCTAAACTTGCATATAAAGCTAAAACAGTCACAAAACTAAACTGAACAGGACTAAACATGCTTAACACAACTAGAATAACCGCAAACGAAACTGGAATACAACTAAACAAACAAATCGCATAAGTAGGTTAGAACACTCACGCAAATACTAAAAATAACTCACAGGAATGAAAATTACCATCTTCGAGTGCAGCGAACAGGGTGCGGGGCTTCGATATACAACTTCAGACACTACGATTTTCCGAGCCAGTATGCACTCAGATCCGAGGCAATCCCAGAAGCAAAAGAAGAACAAAGAAATGCTTTAGAAATTTTAAAATCAATGTCAAGAAATGCCGAAACTATTCTTTTCCTAAGGGAATTTCTGGGTGGCTAAAACTTGTTACTTCCAGGGAATTCGAAGCGAACAAAAGAACTTAAATTTTTTTAGGGGAATTTCCGCCGCTCCAAAAGACCTCCCTAAACCCACTCAACTAGCAACTATTTATAGGGTTTAAACTAGGGTTTGGGCTGGGATTTGAAAATTGAAATTTTTGGGCGGGATTTGGTCAACAACGTTAGGATTTGCAGGTATCTAACCTATTCGACCAGAAAAAGAAAGGAACCAGACAAAAACCATTGAAAATCGGTACCCGAAATATGAAAAAGCAACTGATAAAAAGGGACGATTCCCTTCGCAAAGGGACGAAAACATTTAAAACCTTTCAGATCGCAATCGAAGATGGAACGAAGAAGACAAAACTTCAACGTTTGAGAACTGACGCGGGGGGTGGGGGGGTACAAACATTAATCTTTTTCCCAAATCAACCATGCAAGGACTGTGGGAGTGAAAGGGGTTCTGTGATTTGCTATTTTCGTTGAAGGGGAGATGGAGTGAGGAAAGAAAGGAGCGGCGGATTTGAGAGAAAGAGAGATAGGGTTTAATTGTTGAAAATAAGAAAACTGGGCCGGGTCATAGGGTCGTTGGGCTGCCTATTTGGGCTTCAAGCTGGCTGAAGTTTGGACAGCCCAATCCCTTTTTTGGTCTTCCTTTGAGTTTCTAAATGGATCAAAATAATCTTTTATGTTATAAAATAATGAGTAGTTAATTATACTACTAATAAATAATAACAATAATAATTGAAATATTGATAGTGGTGATGGTAATAAAATAAAAATAAAGATAATAATAATAGCTAGTGACTGCAATAGGATAATGTAACGCTGATATTAATAAAGCTAATAATTGTAGTAAAATATAAATAATTATTTTTTTAAAAGTTACCAAAATACTAAAAAGGTGAAGAATATTTAAGGGAAGGCGGGACAAAGTTGGGTGTCAACACCCATTTGTGGCCAAATGGTTTTACACCACCAGGTGTTTGGATTACCGGTCCAAAAACCTCACGTTTAGCAAGTGAGTTCAATTCTGATTGAACTACCTCCTGCCATTTTGGTCAGTCACATCTTCGTCGACATTCTTCGATAGATTGAGGTCCTGATCTTCATTGTCTTTCATAATGTTCAATGCAACATTATATGCAAAAACATTATCCACCATAATTTCCAATCTATTCGAATCTATCTCATCACCAGTAGAACTTAATGATAGTTCTTTATTCACTTGTGTCTCGGGTTTACTGATATCTTCAGGAATATCAGGATTAATTAGATCTTGAATCTCACCGTTAGATCCTTTTCTAGTGTCATTTTGATCATTTTTCATGCTTCTTTTTCTAGGATTTTTATCCTTGGAACCCAATGGTCTTCCACGCTTCAGACGTGTATGAGATTCAGAATCTATGGCACTAGAAGACTGTCCTTTTGGGACATCAATTCGGATAGGTGCATTCTCTGCAGGAATATGTGACTTAGTTATCCTTTTCAAATCAGTAAATGCATTCAGAATCTGATTTGCTATTTTCTGCAGATGGATGATCTTTTGGACAAACAGGGGAATGTGGATCAAAATGAGAGAGTGATGAAACTTTTCACTCAATTTGTCTTTTGATTTCCCTTTTCTCTCCCCCCTAATTGTGGAAAATTCATTTCATCAAACCGACAATCTGTAAATCGAGCAGTGAATAAATCTCCCTTCAAAGGTTCAAGGTAGCGAATAATAGAGGGTGATTCAAATCCAATATATATTCCTAACCTTCTTTGGGGGCCCATCTTAGTGCGATGTGGTGGTGTAACCGGCACATATACAACACAACCAAAGATTTGGAGATGAGCAATATTTGATTCATAGCCAAATACTAATTATGACAGAGAGTATTTATTATAATGAGTCGGTTTGAAACGAATAAGCGATGTTGCATGTAAGATAGCATGACCCCAGACAGTAGTGGGCAACCGTGTTTTCATAAGTAGTGGTCTTGCTATTAATTACAGGCGCTTAATAAATGACTCAGCAAGGCCATTTTTAGTATGAATATAAGCCACAAGATGTTAAACTTTTATCTCAACTGATAAACAATAATCATTAAAGGCTTGGGATGTAAATTCTCCAGCATTATCGAGACGTATAGCCTTAATGGGATAACCTGGGAACTGTGCCCTTATGCGTATTATTTCTGCCAATAATTTCACAAACGCCAGGTTACGAGATGATAAGAGGCACGCATGGGACCACCTTGAAGATGCGTCTATTAGGACCATAAAATATCTAAATGACCCATAAGGTGGGTGAACAGTGTCACGACCCAACCCCGTAGGCCGTGACTGGCGCCCTACTTGGGCACCCTGACATACCTATCCATATTTGATCACACACAAATAGCATATACGGCCATAATTACTATATGCCGTCTCAAACTATATCAAACTGTTCAAACACATCTCAACGCAACCGTATGCGGATATAGATGTATAGATGTCAAAAAGCCGGCAAGGCTATCAAATATGTCAAAAGCCGACAAGGCTGTCAAATGGCACAACGGCCCAAAACGCATATACAAATGCACGCCGACAAGGCTGCCACAACATATACAAAATGCACGCCGACGAGGCTGCCATAACGAATAGAGTCATGCAAACACATCCGTACAGAAGTAGGCACACACACCCACAAATACGTCTACAGACCTCTAAACAGACAAACCGAATCATATGGCGGGACAGGGCCCCGCCGTGCCCCTGAACAAATACATATATACATAGCGAACGAATATATACCAAAATGTGTGCTCTGAAATGAGAAGAGCACTCCAAACAGCAGAAGAGGGTGTCCTAAATGGGTAGATCACCAAACTGTGCGTCTGTACCTGCGGGCATGAAACGCAGCCCCCCGAAGAAAGGGGGTCAGTACGAAATATGTACTGAGTATGCAAAGCAGAATATACAGAAAGAAAATCTGAGACATAAACGAAATGGAAGTACCAAACATAAGTACCAATCCAACATATCAAAATGTTTACTTTCAAAATATAAGTCATGCATAAGGTACAGAAGAATATGGTCGCCCACCCGTCGATGGCGCCATAACACAGCATAACACCAGAAAATTTCAAATCTCTGTATCCCCGTCACATATCACATCACAACATAACGCCATACACAACATAACACCAAATATATGTGGAACCCGACCCTCGTTTGCGAGTAGCTCGGAGAACCATAAACACAGCATAACTTCGGAGTATATCAAAGCACGCACGATAACAGAACCGGCCCGGGAACCGGCGAAAGATATAACAGAACGCACGAGTAGAGTCATGAGTAACCATATGCATAAAATCATTATCATAGACTCAAATATAAGTAAAATGATCATACTTGAAAATCGAAATAATAGTCATAACGAATTCTTTCAAAAGTTCCCGAATTACATAAAGGAAAGTCGCGGGGCTCACGGACGGGTATTTACCCGAGTCGGGCCCGCCTATGGAAAACATACTCATTATATGCCATATAAACTTCTACAAAAATTATTGAAGCAATCCGAGCCTTTCTGTGAAAGATATGACGTTTACAAATTACGAAATTCTTTAAAGTGAAACCTTTTTATGCAAAGTTCGGAAAGCGATTATTTCAAAGACATAATGGTTCATATTTCATCAAATCATACATAAGAGTGCCAAGGAATATTTATAAGGCTCATAACATGCTCGGATTTCGAATCTTAGAATTTTCCTCAAGGCTTATAATCTAGCCTATTGAAAACTAAGGCATGCCAAAAGAAAGAAGGGTTGCGCTTTACATACCTCGTACGCGCTCCAAGTTTGCCCAACTAAAGTTAATCCCAACCTACGCCTCGGGCTCCCCAAGGCCTATGAATACGCCAACGAATATCAAACATTAGCCATAGGTACTTAAGCCATTTATTCCAAACTAATTCTAAATTCTACAGAAAATTCGGCAGCACTTCCCCTGTAAATAGGCTAACCCGAGAATTTAACTAGCTCAAAATCAGCAACAACAACCACAATAACCAACCTAGCAACATCGATAATCAATTCGAAAGGCAAAATAACATTAATAGCTCTTTTTTACACCATACGACAACTTTCCAAATATTCAATTCAACGGTTTACCTCAAAGCCAACATCAACACTTATACATTCAAATACTAACCCAAACCCATACTAACAACATCCAAGAACATTCTAAACAATTCACATAATATTTCCAACAATCCACAATTTTTCCATCTATGGCCGAAAACAGCCCCCTAACGTAGAGCAGCCCCCTTTTCACTCCTTATACCGTATTTCATGCAATCTTTTCAGCAAATTTAATGAAATACTGCAGCAGCTACACCACAACTACATCATCTATCCATATGCAAGTAAACCACATTATTATCATTATAATCCTTATAACAACCCACAACAAATTTAACTCCAACTCTAACCATTAAATTCCTTCATTCTCATCACATAATCCATGATAACAACAACAATAATCATATGAGCATAATCATACCCTTAATCCTTTCAATTCAGCAAGGATAACAACATGTCCATAAAACAACACAACTTTAAATTTAACCATTTAATTCCTCCATAATGCTACTAAAATCAATTCATCATTCTTACTCAAAACACCCCCCCCTTACACGGCTCAATTTATAATTCAACATCAACATACATAACCCGTTTGTATTCAACACACATCTACCAAGCTATACAAGTCTAAACTACCTCCAAAACATGTAGAAAAGAATTAAATCTTACCTTAGAGACAAGCTCTAATTTTTCACCATGAAATGTCTTCAAGAAAGCCATGGCTACCATGAGCTCCATCTTTTTCCTCCTCTTAATCTTCAAATCTCTCCAATTAATTGTGTAGAAGGGGGCAAAAATGGGCTGGCCGTGAACAGTGGCGGCGTGAACAGTAGCGCCGCCGTGAATAGTGCGCGGGAACTTCTTTCTCTCTCTAGGCTTGAGAGCCCTTCTCTCTAAAACCTAATTTGCAAGATTAATTTGTGGAATATGTAATGACTTAGTCATCCACTTATACTTATATATTATCTTTACAAAGTGGACATGTGTCAATTTTCATGACATGTGTCCATCTTTATTCAAGTCCAACCAAATCTCGCCACGTGTCGTAGGGCCAACTTTTCGATAATTAGATTAATTAATCACTAATCCCCACTTAATAATCTAATCATGGTAAATTAATCCCAACTTTCCATTAATATTTTTACACTAAGTAAAATTCATAAGCAATTCATTTTCTAATAGAGACCGGAAATTAAAGATTTTTGTTTCGTGCCCGAAAATGATCCCGTCTTTAACTTGAGTCGATTCTCTTGCGAATAACTCGACGTATAAAATTACGGGGTATAACAAACAGGTCCGCATATATCCTCATGTATACGTTCTAGAAAGGCAAGAAATTCAATACCAACTTTCATTGGCGCTGGTCATGTTATCAATTTGCCTTGACAACAAGCAACACATGAAAATTCACCACTTTCAAGAATCTTCAGGTTCTTAAGTGGATGCCCATTTGAATTTTCAATGATTCGCCTCATCATTAGTGATCCAAGATGATCCATTCGGTCATGCCAAAGCACAAAAGTACTTGAATCAGTAAACTTTTGGTTTACAATAGAGTGTGCTTCAACTGTACTAATTTCTGCATAATACAAACCAGAAGACAAAGTTAATTTCTCCAAAACATATTTCTGGCCGGAGACATTCTTGGTAATACCAAGATATTCAACAGTAATTTCATTTAATGTCTCAACGTGATACCCATTCCGACGGAAATCTTTGAAACTCAACAAGTTTCTCGGGGATTTAGAAGAGAACAATGCATCTTCTATAACAAGTTTCGTCCCCTTATACAGAAATATAATAGCACTTCTAGAGCCTTCAATCAGTTTTGAATTACCAGAAATTGTAGTAACATTTGCCTTTCTTCTAAGCAAGTAAGCAAAATATTTCTCCACACAAGTATGGCATGCATTGTTCCACTATCAATCACACAAGTATCTTCGATCATTGATCCAAACAATATTTGAGGAACGCCCATATTTTCTTCAAAATGAAAAAATATACACAAAGTGAACATTGTAGTAAATATTATTACCAAAACATGATTTACACTTGATTTACAAAACTCATAACCGTACAAACCAGATTACTAAAACAAAACATGTCTTAACTTTAAGTATTAACATGATTATACAAACAACATGAATTAAAACATTTAAGTTTCTCCAGATTCATCTCTGATTACAAGATCTATTTCTGGGAGTGCAAAGTAATCAGCTACATCCAAATGCATGAAGTCATCATTATTTTCAGAAACAAAATTTGCTTCAGCATTCTTTTATGCCCTTTTTAGGGAGGCTTGATAAAGCTCAACCAAGTGTCTTGGCGTACGACAAGCACGTGCCCAATGGCCTTTACCACCACATCTGTGGCATTTATCTTATGGGTTTCTCCTTTGCACCACTTCATGTTTTTCATCCTTCAAAAAGAAGGGATTTATTTGGTGCAAGGCGATCATCATGATTATAGCTTTTCCCTCCACCACCGTCATGGCCACTGCTAGGGCCACAACGAGGATTGGGGCCACGGCCTTTTCCACGCTTAGCTTGGTTCTTGGTGAAAGTTAGTCTCATTCACTTCAGGGAAAGGACTAGAACCAGTAGGTCGGCTTTCATGATTTTTCATTAATAACCCATTATTTTGTTCGGCTACAAGAAGATATGAAATTAGTTCAGAATACTTTTTGAACCCCATCTCTTGATATTGCTGTTGTAGGAGCACATTCGAGGCATGGAAAGTGGTGAAAGTTTTCTCCAGCATATCATTATCAGTGATATTTTCACCACATAATTTCAGCTGAGATATAATTCTAAACATTGAGGAATTATACTCACAGATGGATTTAAAATCTTGTAGCCACAAATGGATCCAATCAAAACGTGCTTGTGGAAGAATGACCATCTTCAGGTGGTCATATCTATCTTTTAAATTATTCCACAACATAAAAGGATCTTTAATAGTGAGATATTCCAATTTCAAGCCCTCATCAAGGTGATGGCGGAGGAATATCATTGCCTTGGCATGGTCTTGATTTGATGCCTGATTTTTAATTTGGATGGTGTCTGCCAGACCCATCGCATCAAGATGAATTTCAGCATCAAGTACCCAAGACACGTAGATTTTGCCCTATATATCCAGGGCAACAAATTCACGTTTAGAAAGATTTGCCATTAATTAAGAAAGAGAAGACTATACCTTCGAAGCTTTTAAAGTATTTGCTCGAGATGACAAAGTCTCGTGCGATAACGTGTTATAAAATAAAGACTATAAAGTAAATTCACCAGAGACAAGTTATAGAGAGAGACTGATATATTATTCAACTTTGAACTGATATACAAATGAACTGAATTGACATCCTATTTATAGAGGAAAAGAAGCAGCTGCGAGGCTTTTCAGGAAGCTGTTGCGAGACTTTTTAGAAGCTGCTGGCAAGCTGCTTCCTTAAGCTACTTGCAAGCTATCTGTTTAAGCTACTTGCAAGCTGCCTGCTTGATTGCAAGCCTGAGGAAGCTGCTGCAAGGCTTTTCAGGAAGCTGCCTGCTTGAGCTAATTGCAAGCTGTCTGCATAATTGTAAGCTTATCCAGTTGACTGTATATTTAAATGGACATCCACAACACGGTGTATTTATAACATTTTTCCATTACTTATTCCAGAATACTCATCCCTTATATATTTACAGAGAAATTATATAAAAAGAAAAAGAGATTGAATATCTGGATTATATTGGGACAAAAATACAGTGGGTTGGGGCTAAGTAATTAATGTGGACCTTCTCTGCATTGCCATCAGAATTTGGCCGCCTGTCTTTCTTCACATTTAATTTTACGGTTATTCCTCAAATGAAGCTGGTCTTTAATTTTTACCCCATTCAAAATTGAATTTATGCCTTAGGGCATTTTGTAAGGGCACGCGGTATAATTTGTGAGATATTAAATGTGAAATATAAACTTATGTCGAGCTAAAAAGTTGTTTGTTATGAATGACAAAAATTAAAGACCAGCACAAAATAGGGCCAAAAGTGCAAATGACCCCTTTCTTTAGATATGGGCTGCCCAACAAAACAATTTCCAAGAAAATAATGCCTCGATAACATTTCTCAAGACTTGCAAGAGTTTTAGATGCTACGGAGTTCATGCAAATTTCTTCACAAAAATCAACACAAACATTTCATTCTACGTTAATTTCACAAATAGAACGCTGTTTGATTGCTTGGAAAGTACAGAAGAAGAGCTAAATCTCCACCAAAAGCCATTGAAGAAACTCGGAGCTTGGGTAATTTTTTTTTTGGATCAGCACAATTGTGATTTGTTTCAATCGGATGTTATTGGATTATGTTGGAAACAACTTAAAGGAGTTTGAATCTCAATTTTGGGGTGATTTTGGTGGAGACATAATGTGGTTTGAGTTGAAATTTGAGCTATAATTCAAAGAAAGAAGGAGGTTTTGTCAAGTATAACTGTGTGTTCCCTTCATGTATCCATGTACATCCTCTATATATATGTGTGTATATCTATGTATACCTGTGTGTGATATACATGAATATACAATGTTATACATGTGTCGCAGATATTTTTTCAACTCGATTTCGGCGATTTTTTCCCCCTTCAAATCAGCGCAAATGACCTCAAATCTTGCTCAAATTTTATGTATTACCTCTGCCATGTATTTTTGACCAATTCCAATTATATTTATTAAAAAATTATTTATTCGTAAAAAAAATAGTAAATGGTATTCTATAGCTAGTTGGTCATATATTTTTTTTTTGTTTCCCGTGGAGAAAGGCCCAATCCACCTTTCTACCCTGGTTCAGGATTTGAAAAAAAAAATGAATTATGTTTTGTGAGCTCCATTTTCTTGTTAATTAACTGAAAGATAAATGTGTTATATTTCAAATTAGTCGAAGTAAAGTTGAACTTTATATGTAGGTTGCTCTAGTGATATTCTTTTCCATATTCCACTCATAGGTAGGAAGTCTGAGTCACAAAAGGGAAAAACAGTGGGTAACCATTTAAAAGTTAATGTTACTGTCTAAAAAAGTTTAACAGAAAAAAAATACCTCCATTCATTTATGTGAAGATGTTACTGTTTGAAGAATCAAACAGTTTTTCTTTAATTACAAGTTTCTCAAACTTGTTTAATAATTTGAATCATTAGTTATGTTACGTTGGTTTCATGATTTGTAGCACTTTTCGTGTAATTTTCTTTAAAAAAGAAAATTTTATTTTAAATATTTACACCCCAATTCATAATAAAATTAAGTATTTTAATCTTCATACTCTAAACACTTAATCACATAAACTGGGACAAAGAAAATAGTAATTATGCATCAGCAAGGAAAAAAGAAAGATACTATTGGTGAAAACGTGTCATCCATGTACAATATGTACAGCAAGCTAATTAATGAGATTGCCAAAACCATGTCACTTCGGGCTTACGGCTGAACTTTTTTGGTTCGTCAAATTGTGTGTTTGAGACAAACATTTCATCACTTGTAGAAGTACTGTAGGGAATAAACTTTAAGTACCAGTCCAGATTAGTTCTAAACATGATATATTGATATATCAAATGGTCCTCGAGTTAAAAGGAAAAGATATCGACCCTCAGTCAACTACGTGAAAGGGGGAAAAAGAAACAAATTAACTTTCCAAGTAAGCCACGGTTGAACATGCCCATGATTATTAATTAGTAGGACAGTTATTGACTTATTGTCGAGAGTATGGTGAGATGATTAGAATCCCTCCACTCTTAATCAATCAGGAGTTTCAAGTTTCGAGCCTAAGAACGAAATAACATCTTTTTTAAAAGCGTTTTACAATAGATGGCCAACTTGACACGAATCCAGATCGATCGAGCTTATTCCGGATAGTGAACGCCTAAAGAAAAAAATGTAGTAAGAAACAGTGGTGGAACTAATTTTTTTTACGAAGGGTGTCAAAATATGAAAAAGTAAGAATACGAAGATATTAAGGGGATTCATTCGAGACATAGTATATAACATATTTTTTTTTTTTACATATCTACACAGTGTAATTTTCCAACGAAGGTCCCGAACTGATCGGAGAAAACTGGTTCACTTCTATGATATGTATGTCATGTAACTTCATGCAAAAACACACGTACCGTCAATATGTCATATAAGCCTAAATTATTGATGTCTTTTTTTGGTTTTCTTGAATTGACTTGTCCTGCCGCTGATCTCCTCAATGCAAGCTGTTAATTGAGAAGATAGCTAATGACTTGGACTTTCCACACGAGCAAAACTTTTGGACGATACACAAAAATACGTGAAGCTTATACATTAACGCATATACATATAGGCCTGTGGTTTTTCATCAGAAGAGCATGAAAAGAACTTTTCAACATAGCTTTCACTAGTAAAGCTAAAGAATCAATTGCACAAAATTAGCTACGGACCAAATGTAAGTGTAGCCATTTGCACATTTCAACCAAGACAACCAATGATTCAAGGCAATATCAAAGTGCATGCATGTTCAGCACCATGATCACAAGTACTTACATATCTAACTTTGTAATAGAATATAACTTATATATAAATTGGTAGTGTAAAGAGTAATTTAACCTATAATTATAGCAGGTTAATTATCATTTAATCATGCTACGAATTGATGCTTGTCATAGAAATTTACCAGTAATTACTGTATATGTTTAATATTTATTAATTGATGCATGTATAGAGCTTGCTCAATTTCATAAATGTATGTCTATCTTATTATCCTATTAATTTAAGTGCAATTTTAAAGAAACCCTAAATTACTTCTCCAAATTGGTAGAGATTAGTGTGTATAATTACTAGAAAACGTATTGAGAGTCATCCTTAATTACTCATCGATAACTCATTTGTGTTACATATTTACATAATATATAACAAAACTTCTACATTGGAGGCAAAAGTAATTTTATTTCACATATATACACGAATAAATTAAAAATGCTTATCGTTATTGAGTCAATTTGGATCTTTCAATTGTTGATATATTTTAAATCTTTGGTCTTCACAATATCCAACCGATGTGCACTATTAGACATTCTATTTGTTAGTAGAACATTAACCTTTTGTTACATTACATAATTGTAGATTCATGCAAAATTCGCCAACTTCAATTTTAAAAATATGAAAAAGTATCAAAATATATTGTATTCTTATTGTGAAAGACTAGCGATCACATGGCACAATAACTCAAATTCATTATTTAAAGTTGTAAGAATTAATTGTCAGTGAAGTGACCAAACAAATATATAGAAGGTCACCATTGTTTAGTCCGACATCATGAAAACTGTCAAATGTACATACACATGCATGTAAGTAGGTCTATCTCATTTTCAATACATTGTGATTTGTAAATTAAGGAAGTGCAATTAAAAAGCGAATATCAATTACTTCTTAAAATTGAGCAGCAACGTTTGATTTTTCCACGGATAGTCTCACGTTAGAATTGAAAATATTAATAGAAAAAGACGGAATTATTTAAGGGAAAAAATAGTATATATGATTAAGAGTTCAAAATGGTAATTGCTACTCTAAGTCCTAACAACTTTCTTTTGTGGGTTGAATGGGGGGTGCATGGTATATGTGCTTGGTCCCTCAATTATCCATAAATTGTAAATTAAGCTCCGTAGTTGCAAACTATGTACAGTAGACTTTCTATTGGTAGAATTTATTGTCTTGAATCTTGATCCATCTACTAACAAATGCTTGTAAATTCTATGAACTTCCAATTCAACATTCGTTAAGTCTGCATTGAATGTTAAATATTTAGTTGAATATCACGAGAACTAAATTGGAGTTTAACAATAACATAAGAACCAAAATTAAGGAGGAAAAATCATATTTTATTTGCAATTAAACCTAAGATCTTAATGGGCTCTTTATCACAAAATTTCACACTTAAAGGTGCGTAGAAATATTATACACCATAATTGTGTTGGCAGTTGGCATACACAGAAAGAGAACACATGTAATACCATATTCAGGACATTATATATATACTATCCATATATGCCCGTGCACATGTTTATTCACTTTAATTAGCCTGCCTTTGAGATTTGTATTTTGTAAATAATTTTTAAAAATTTGTCATAATCATGACAATGAAAGTTGTTCATCAATGTGAAAAAGAAAATTAGTAAGAAGGTGAGGGAAAATTAATATTTTGATTTTAGATTTTTTCTTTTAAATTGTTTAATATCTTATATGTATACTGACAAGTTGATATCCATCTCAATCAATTAACTGTTCAGATCCAAACGTAAGAACCATTGTTGTATATATTGGTTTTTTTAAAAGCAAAACTAATAAATATTTTTATTAAATTAATTAAAAAATATGAGGAAATAAATGTGTCGGATAATTAAAATTGAAGTGCATACATCTAGGGAATAAATATTAAGTATTATGACATATTAGAAATGCGATATGTTATATCGTAAATCACCAAATTTTAATTCCGAAATGAAAATATAAACTAATACATTTTATAAATGTAAAGAAACAATAATCAGAGAATGCAAAAGAGAGTGAGATAAGTAAAGTATTGACAAAGAGTTTTCCTTCTTTCTTAATACTTTAAACGTGGAAAGAGGACGAACAATAGCAATGCAAATTTGTACAAAAAATTATATAAATTGCACATTTTAACCAACTACTTTTTTATCCGCTTAGACATTTGTCATAGTCTCTCTCCAATAGACTATTTTCAAGAATATTGATTAGAAAGGATTAATTTTATTTTGGTTTTATAAATGAACAAGTAATTTGGACACACACATATTATATTTTTCAAGAACGCGAAAAGTCAAGAGCGAACAAGTAAAAGTGCACGGAGGAAATAAATGTGTCGGAGAATTAAAATTGAAATGCATATGTCTATGGAATAAATATTAAGTACTATGACATATTAGAAATGTCCACGTGGGATTAAAAAATAGTTGGGTAAAATGTACAAGTTATATAGCTTATGGTATAAGCATTCATTGGGTGTACAATTTGTTAAGCTTTTGGTACAAGTTTGGGCAGCTGTGTTCGTACCCCCAAGCCACTTATGAGTCGTGTTCGTCCCCCCCAAGCTGCTTATTAAATATTAAGGAGTATGACACATGTCTACGTTAATATGGACGAAGGGAGTACTTCATTTTTATTAATTCTTAAAGAACGCGAAAAGTCAAGTATAGTAACGTGACCAAGTAATATGGGACGGAAGGAGTACTTCATTTATTAATTCTTAAATAACGTGAAAAGTCAAATTGAACAAGTAAAAGTGCACAGAAGAAATAAATATGTGTCGGAGAATTAAAATAGAAATGCACACGTGTATATATGAGAAGAGAATAAATATTCAGTACTATGACATATATCCACGTGAGATTTATTAATTCTCAAAGAATGTGAACAGTCAAAAGTGAACAAATTAAAGTGCATGGAGGAAATAAATATTTAAAGTGCATACGTCTATAAATGAGAAGGGAATAAATATTAAGTACGATGACACATGTCTACATGGGATATAATAATAGTTGGATAAAGTGTACAAATTATATAGCTCATGGTACAAGAATTTAATGTGGGTACAATTCGTGAAGCTGTTGGTACAAGCTTAGGGAGCCGTGTTCGTCCCCCCCAAGCCGCTTATTATATATAGAAAAATAATATAGATAGAAATGTAAAAAGCTAAAAGTGAACAAGTAAAAGTGCATGGAGGAAATAAATTTGCGTAGGAGAATTAAAATTGAACTGCATATGTCAATACATGATAAGAGATAAATATTCAGCTAGAACACAAAAAGTCAAAAGTGAACAAGTAAAAGTATATGGAGGAAATAAATTTGTGTAGGAGAATTAAAATTGAACTGCATATGTCTATACATGAGAAGAGAATAAATATTCAGTTAGAACAGGAAAAGTTAAAAGTGAACAAGTAAAAGTGCACGAAGGAAATAAATATATCGAAGAATTAATTTTGATGTGCATACGTCTATACATGAGAAGGGAATAAATATTAAGTATTATGACATATGTGTACGTGGGATATAAAAAAAATTGAATAAAGTGTACAAGTTATATAGCTTTTGGTACTTTTTCTATAAGAAGTAAAAAGTCAAAAATGAACAAGTAAAAGTGCATGGAGGAAATAAATTTGTGTAGGAAAATTAAAATTGAACTGCATATGTCTATACACGAGAAGAGAATAAATTTTCAGTTAAAACACGAAAAGTCAAAAGTGAACAAGTAAAAGTGCACGGAGGAAATAAATACGTCGGAGAATTAAATTTGAAGTGCATATGTCTATATATGAGAAGGGAATAAATATTAAGTATTATGACATATGTCTATGTGGATAAAAATAATTGAATAAAATGTACAAGTTATATAACTTTTGATACAAATATTCACTGCGGGTACAATTTAAAAAGTAGTGGGTACAAGGAGGGACTGTTGTGTTCGTCCCTCCTTGGCACTTATTATACATAGACATATATGCTTTTACATACATACAATACAATATATATAAGCGGCTTGGGGGAACGAACACGGCTCCCCAAGCTTGTACCAACAACTTCACGAATTATACGCGCATTAACTTCTTGTACCATGAGCTATATAATTTGGACACTTTATCCAACTATTTTTATATTCCATGTAGACATGTGTCATAGTACTTAATATTTATTCTCTTCTCGTGTATAGACGTATGCACTTTAAATTTAATTCTCCGACACATTTATTTTCTCCGTGCACTTTTACTTGTTCACTTTTGACTTTTCGTGTTCTAGTTGAATATTTATTCTCTTCTCATGTATAGACATATGCAGTTCAATTTTAATTCTCCTACATAAATTTATTTCCTCCATGCACTTTAATTTATTCACTTTTGACTTTTCACATTCTTTGAGAATTAATAAATTCCACGTGGATATAGGCCATAGTGTTGAATATTTATTTTCTTCTCATGTATACACGTGTGCACTTCTATTTTGATTCTCCGACACATAATTATTTCTCCGTGCACTTTTACTTGTTCATTTTGACTTTTCACGTTATTAAAGAATTAATAAATGAAGTACTCCTTCCGTCCTATATTACTTGGCCACATTACTATACTTGACTTTTCACGTTCTTTAAGAATTAATAAAAATAAAGTACTCCCTTCGTCCATATTAACGTAGACATGTGTCATAGTACTTAATATTTAATTCCCTTCTCATGTATAGACGTATGCACTTCAAATTTAATTCTCCGACACATTTATTTCCTCTGTGCACTTTTACTTGTTCACTTTTGATTTTTTGTGTTCTAGCTGAATATTTATTCTCTTCTCATGTATAGACATATGCAGTTCAATTTTAATTTTCCTACACAAATTTATTTCCTCCGTGCACTTTAATTTGTTCATTTTTGACTTTTCACATTCTTTGAGAATTAATAAATTCCACGTGGATATATGCCATAATACTGAATATTTATTCTCTTCTCATGTATACACGTGTGCACTTCTATTTTAATTTTTCCGTCGCATATTTATTTCCTCTGTGCACTTTTGACTTTTCACGTTATTAAAGAATTAATAAATGAAGTACTCCTTCCGTCCTATATTACTTGGCCACATTACTATACTTGACTTTTCAAGTTCTTTAAGAATTAATAAAAATGAAGTGCTCTCTTCGTCCATATTACTTGGCCACATCACTAAAAATATATGTCTATTTTTCTATTAGATATTTATTTTCTTTTCTATTTCTATTATCCACGTTTTCTTTCTTTGTCAATACTTTAAACATGAAGAGAGGACGGACAATAACAATGCAAATTTGTACCAAAAGTTATTTTAATGCTCCTACACATAACTTGTTCACTTTTGATTTTCACGTTCTTTGAAAATGAATAAATAAAGTATATATTTTATCATAATATCCATATTTATTGGTATATAGTGTCAATAGCCTCAGAAAATGATTTGAAAATGTGAAGGGTAAAATAAGAAGAAGAATTTTTTTCCCTTGATATGTTAACGTCGACAAGTAAAAAGTAAAGGGAAGGAGTGACATTTATCTCCGTTTTCCTTCATTGTCAATACTTTACTTATTTACTCTCATTTGCAGTCTCTGATTATTGTTTCTTTACATTTATAAAACGTATTACTTTATATTTTCATTTCAGAATTAAAATTTGGTGATTAATGATATAACATATATCTTTCTAATTTTGATTTCTTTGTAACAATAAAAAATTATAATATATTTTTTAATTAATTTAGTAAACATATTTTAATCCAATATATACAACAAAATGGTTCTTATGTTTGGATCTGAACAGTTACTTAATTGAAATGGATATCAACCTGTCGGTGTACATATAAAATATTAAAGAATTTAAAAGATTTTTTTTAGAATCAAAATATTAACTTTCCCTCATATTCTTACTAATTTTCTTTTACATTAATGATCAACTTTCATTGTCATGATAATGATAAAAAAGTCCGACTCTTTCCATCTCAAAGACTTTTAATTACAACTAAAGTGATGGTACATAAAATACATTTTGTATATATAAGAACAATTAGAATATTTTTAAAAATTATTTTCAAAATACAAACCTTAAAGACTGACTAATTAAAGTAAATAGACATGCTTGGCCCGTGCATCGCACGTGCATATATTGCTAGTATAGTTTTATATGTAGTCCTGAAAAATCTAATTCTTTCTATACATCTTCCTTGCAGGTTGAAAACAAAAGGAAAGTCAGTACCACTATATTTATATTTCTTCCAGACTTCACGATCATATGTCATGATGTTAACCAATGCATTAAAATTAGCCTTATCCAGTATGAGGAACTAACTTTAATATCGCTCATAAAGAAAGTATTTTTAACAATAAGTTACAAATAAAAATATTGCTTTTCTTCTTTTTTCTCATCTGGTTATGTTAGGCAGAGCTATATATACTTTTGAGGGAAGTAGTTCATATTAATGCGTAAATGTCTAACGCAACATCAAACTTTCAGTTCAATAAACAACTGCGGTGACTACAAAAGATTGTGGCGGGATGGATAGAATTTCTCCACCTTTAATTAGAATCTCAAGTTCGAGCTTTAGAAATAAAAAAAAATTATGATAGAGAGCGCGTTCTCCTTTAATGGACCTTATGGTATGAATCCAGATTAATTGGAATCCTAAAACAAATATCGAACATCGAATAAAGCAAAAATAAATAAATATATAACTTCAGTAGAAAAATTCATATTTTCGTAAAAGTATTTCAGCCAAAAGTGGGTTGGGATACCTATATATATTTTCAGTTTTTCACTATAATATGCATTTGAAGTTTCTTACGCTTAAAAGTTAGTGGTTGATGCAATAAGAAAACCTGTTTTGGCAGTATCCTTAAGCAATGCGCCAAGATACATAATTCTCACAGTGATTAAAGATTACCTATGTCAAATTCATAATTTCTCTTAGCTTGATTTTAACTATCTATTATTTGAAAGCACTAGCTCGATAAATCTAAATTTGTGCCTTAAAATCCGTTTGTTCAGTTTGATTAATTCCAATTTGAACATCTCATGGCCTGGAAAGTCAGCATAATAATTGGAGTATGAGAGTCACATAAGTCAATAATTTGCTAGTACTGTTTTCTTACGGTCAATCTCAAACATTACTAAATAATATAAGAGCAAATGTGAGGACTTTTGTAGTCCTCACAATAATTTCTCAATTTTTTAAAAACTTTTTAATTAATTACTTTTAGGTCGTAATCTTATTTATTTAAGTCAATTTTTTGGTTTTTTATTTTTAAGGTCTACTTTTCAAAAGCTATCGAACCTGGAGATTTTTGTAGTCCTCACAATAATTTCCAATTTTTTTTGTAGTCCTCACAATAATTTCCCAATTTTTTAAAAACTTTTTAATTAATTACTTTTAGGTCCTAATCTTATTTATTTAAGTCAATTTTTTGGTTTTTTATTTTTAAGGTCTACTTTTCAAAAGCTATCGAACCTGGGGATTTTTGTAGTCCTCACAATAATTTTCAATTTTTTTTTTAATTTTTTTTAATTAATTACTTTTAGGTCCTAATCTTATTTATTTAAGTCAATTTTTTTGTTTTTTGTTTTTAAGGTCTACTTTTCAAAAGCTATCGAACCTCCTACCTCATTTTTCATGTTCTTTGGTTTTCTGGTTGGTGCTCGATATCCGCATTTGAGCCCAATTAATCCAGATAATTCGCACTGTATCGCGCCTCTTCGAGGGGAGCGCTTCCTCCAAAGATTTTTTCCATATCCATATTTGAACCCCTAATCCCTAATTAAGAGAGGAGCAGCTCCATCCGCTGCACAAGTTAAATTATGTATTTGTCTTAAAAGTTCATTAACTACGTATAGATTATTTATTTAGAATTAAATAACTTCAGAAAATTAGGATACATAAGTTATAAATGTCAAATTATGGCTCCACATTTGATTTGAAGTAAATAATTTTATCAAAATGGAAGTTAAAATATTAAAGGAGTGGAATGAAAATTTTTCTTTCATATAACTACCCACTTGTGGAACTACAATGGGTATATGGCTGTTGTTGTTGTTGTACACTTGTATTAACACAAATTATATTTCTTTAGTTAAAATATCTACTTTTATATCTTGAGTTTGAGTCCGGACTTAGCACGGACCTCACATAACTAGTAATCATGATAATGCAATGCCATCTCTTTAACTTTATGATAATTATTAGGCCATTAGTCTTAAACAAAAGCCAACTTAGAAAAAGCCATCCATGCCCTCTCAACACTTGGGGCCCAATTTCATTTACTTTGTGACTCATTTTTCTTCCTCCTGATCCCATCCATCACACCCCTCCCCTGTCCCACACCCACCCCCACGCCCACACCCCCGTCCCACGCCCACCCCCACTCCTAATCCCTTTCCCTCCTCTTTATTTATGTACCTTTACTAACTCCAGTATTTCCCTCAGTACAGAGAGAGGAAAGAAAACACAAACATAAGCAGCAGCTCTTTTGGTCCTCAACATGGGAAATTATAGGTTCAGATTATCAGATATGATGCCAAATGCTTGGTTTTACAAGCTCAAAGACATGAGCAAAAGCAGCAATAACAAAAGCAGAAGCCATAGCCAGACAACCTCATCTTCATCACCATCATCATTAAATCTTCATTCAGACAAAAAAAGACAACCCCACCACAACCTGGCTTACCAGAGAAAATCATATTACATTTCAAGAAACCTCTGTCCACCTGATAATAATAATAATAACCATGAAACATTCTCCCAAAATCCTGTCCTAAAAGCCTCTGACAATGTTGTCCATTTTTCTGAGCCATCAAGAAAATCTTCCAAGAAGAGACGTAGCACAACAACGAGAAGAAAAAATTCTCCAAAACTTGTTGGTTCCTCTGTTTCAGCAAGTTGTAGTTGTCGTGCTTCTCTTGAATCTGTATGGACAAAACCCGATTCTACCCCTGAAGAATACCCAAATTCGCCAATTTCCTCCTCCTCATCATCTTCTTCTTCTTTAGAAAAAACGTCGATTTCAGCTGAAAAAATTGACCCCATGATTTCAATTTCACCATCTTGTGGCTGCACAATTGATGAGATGAAGAAAGAGACAATAAATCTTGATCATGGGTCTCAATCAGTTTCCAAAATTGATCTTCCCCCCATCATAACCAAGTCCGAAAAATTCGATGGAAAACAAAGTATTATGAAAGAGGAACAGAGGATTGTGAAAGAAGAACAGAGGATTGTGAAAGAACAGAGGATTAATCCAGTGAGAAGAGTTTCAGTGAGTTCAACAACTGGTGTGAAGCTGAGAACGAATTCTCCAAGAATAACAAACAACAAGAAGATTCAAGGAAGTAGAAAGAGTGTTTCTTCAAGGAAGACTAGAGTTTCTGAAAGTTTTGCAGTGGTGAAATCATCTAAAGATCCACAAAGAGATTTTAGAGAGTCAATGGTGGAGATGATAATGGAGAATAATATAAGAGCATCAAAGGATTTGGAAGAACTTCTTGCTTGCTATCTTTCATTGAATTCAGACGAGTATCATGAGCTAATCATCAAGGTGTTCAAGCAAATATGGTTCGATATCACTGATATTAGGTTAAAGTAAATAATAAGAATCTATGTTTTAATTTCATTTTATCATAGTTCATGATATGTTTATAATTAGAGGTCTTGGATTCGACTTGGGCAAATTGAGTTTTCGACACTGAATGCGTGAAGGAAAGAAAAGTACAAAATCGAAATCTTGGTGTAATAAAAAGATTTGTCTGACTATGACGTGAATTTTGTACATGTATGTGTTAGTGTTGTCGCTGGAGATAAAAGTCTAATACAAACAACCTCAGAATGTATAAATTATTAGCTATTGAATATTAATTGTTCCAATATTCCGACTCTATTGAATACTAAAAATTATTCAAATATTCCGACTATTGGTTTCTTTATATGTATTTGCTATAACATCAACTGTCATTTCTAGCATTTATGTTAGGTCTACTGGTGATTTGTATGGAACTTTCAGCGGAAGAGGAATTATTAGGTCACCATAGCTGTGAATCTAATGTTTACTATAAGCCTGTATATAACAACAAAGATGAATTTAAAACGTAGAAGGTTTGGTATACATGGATCTACCAGAAAACTTTCTTTAAGAAAAGTTGTTACCTAACGGTCAAATATTTCATGTAAATGTAAATATTTTTTCAAAATTTTCACAATTATCAATGTTTTACTCTGATTGAAGATTCAAATACAAGATTTGGATATCAGATTTTGCAATATAGAAAAAGTAAACATTATTTTAGAATTGGTTGGATACAACACTTTGACAACTAGTTCATCAGAACTCAATATTATTGATTCAGAGCCTGTTAGAGCATAGATATTTATGTTTACACCATATTCTAATAAATATTATGTCTCAACTATAGCATGTTCGGACTGAGCGCATGAACACATGGTAAAGTATTCATATTAGACACTTTATGCTCAAATTTTTAAAAAACTTTTGCGCGACTTCTCAAACGTCAACATGTAGATACGTTTACCACTTAAAATATGTCACCTCCTTAATTATACACATTAACCTCGATAATTTGTAAAACCTCAGGAATGTTCTAAGTAAGGCTGATGTGTATAATTAAAGAAGGTGACATATTTTATGTGCAGGGTTAGCTTATCTATGTAATAGGCGCTTGAGAACATACACAAATACTTTTCCAAAATTTGAGTCGAAAGTACTATTTGATAAAAACAGATTTCATGTGTTTAGGTGCTCAATTAGAATAGAATTTCATTGAATTTAAATAGAAAAAGGATAATGGAGAAAGTAGTACAGAAGGGTAAAACTGGCGTATGAATGAGGTAATCTTGCAGAGATTAAGATTGATTCCATAGCAGGAAGTTGGCCCCCATAAAGCTTGAGGTTTCACCTTTTATCTTTTTCTTAGTAAGTTACTTAGGTAGCAAATATAAAGAAAGTTTTTTTCACTCTTCATCAACTGGTTTGTGCAGTGAGGTGAGAAAATAGAATTAACTGTCTTATATTAGATTCCATTACTACTACTACTACTACTATACTTGTATATAAGTGTACATTGTGAATCATATCTACTAACTCACTGACATTTTCTTTTATCAATCTTTAGCTACAATTGCAAAAAGAAGATACCCTTTTAAGTCCCCTCCTACTCCTCACATAGATATATAGGTTAATACATGCAAATGTCGTCAGAGAAAGGTTTCTGAGAGAAAGATTCAAACTAAGCTCATTCTATGCAAGTTTTCTCTGTCCTTCATATTTATTTTTTCAAATATTATGTACTATGAGTCCGCATGGGCTTAAAGTTAAGCTTTTTGAATTTTCTGCATTTTATCAAAAGTTGCTTCGAAAGTTACAAAAGTTTGTGTCCATTTTCAAACCTTAAAAAGTTATCTCTCTAGTTTAATTTGGATTAAGAGTTATTTGTTTTTTTTTGGTGCATGATTAAGAGTTTAACTTAATACACCAACACAGTATAAAGAAATTTAACACGATTGGATTACTTTTTATCTGTTGTAGCAAAAAAAATCTTCTTACTTTAAAAATTATGAATCCTACTACTCCTATTTAAAAGGATCGGAGTTGCTCATGACTCTTAATTAGATATTTTTGGAGGCCCTGATAGTCCATTTTTTTTACGCTAGCTGTTAGGGGCTGTTTGGTAGTAGCTGGTTAGAGTTATGCAAGTATTAGTAATGAGAGAATCTGTGTATTATTCTATGCAGAGTTTAGTTATTTCATCTTTTATTCTGCATAGAATAATACATAGGTTCTCTAATAACTTATACATGTACTAGTCATGCGAGTTTCTAAATTACAAAACAAGCACAATATTAGGTGTGTTGAATTTTATACATAGCAAAAGAATGCTATCAAATATCATACTATTACTTATAAAAGATTTAATACATGAATAATTTAGTTCCTAACCAGCTACTAAATGCCCCGTGTATATAAGTTTACTCTGTACATAAGAACAATTTTATTTGACTTTGACATAACTACGCGTTTATCTAGTTATCTTTTCACTACTAACGGCTGAAATCACCATTTGAAATTATATATTTTTTAATTCAGGTACGGATTTTCCATGTTTTCACACACACATATTCTCATGTATAAACTATTTGAAAAAGCATAGTGTAAACACGCATATGATATGATCCTTAAAAGTACTTTCTATTTAAAAAGCATATAGGGCATGTATAAGAGGCTTTAATGTCCTCACTTTAAGTAACAAAAGGAAAACAAGATTGAATACTTTGTTGCCTGCATATATTGTGTGGTTGGACAGTGTCATTGATCGGTAGTACTTTGGGTGGTTCTATGAAAATTAAAATAGCACTATGTGTATGCATCAAGTTTGAAATGCATGTTATATAAAATAGCATTAAAATGTTGTAATTAAAATTGTCTATAATGATCTAGAAAAAGGAATGGAAATGGGATTGAACCGTATTAGATTCAAGCTATTAATCAACTTAATTACAACCATATCACTGGACAAACGACTTTGGTAGACAATATGCAACAGAATAACAGAAGCAGTAAAAAATCGCAAGTACAGTAGCCATATCATAAACTTGTCCAATAAGGACAAAATATAATATATTAGAGACCTAATAGAGTAAATATTCACTGAATGTCCGTTAGTATAACCTCCCAAGATGTAACAGCACCACACAATAGGTGATCTCTACAATACACATAAACATAGATTCCCATGTAGACATCATGTCATTCACAGTGTTTAGCTAGAGCATATAGTGCTACAGTATCGCAAACCAGTCAACACGCGACAAGAGTCAATCTACACATATAGTAACATTTAAAGGTCTTAATTAACTATACCCAACAGTTTCATTCCAAATCAAAATGGTTTCATGGGAAATAAACCCAAGTCAGAGAGGTTAAATTCTTGCGTATCGACCAACCCATGTAATTCTTAGACTACCCATAATCAACAAGATCACCTCTAAAGTTTGGAGTTCATTAAAATATGCAAATATATACAGTTCCCGATATCCAATATATTTTAGGTCTTTGAACAGAACTCGTGAATATATTTTATAGGATTAGATCATGAATTTGATGGCTAAATTACATGAATTTGTGTAAATAAATGATGTCAAGGTGTCCGTCATAAGAATTGAGAATTAAAGGGCTTGAACTTGAAGCCATGTGCAACTTATAATACATTAGCTAGTACTTTTCCTAGTACCATCCAAAATCCTAGTGGGTGGTAAAAACAGCGAAATACTAGGATAAAAAGGGGAGAAAATCTATAATTCAGAGTTGTAGGAGAAATTCCATGGATACTTTATTAACACAAAGTTGGAGGGGATAATATGATCACTTAATTTTTTAGTATAATCATCTGATATACAATACTTATTGGCCAGCGTAATTCAAATGCACGTGGCATAAAATCCATTAAAGGGAGTTGTAGGAGAAATTTCATGAATACTTTATTAACACAAAGTTGGAGGGATAAATATTTTTCATCTTTTTTTGATAATCATTTGTTATTCAGAACCTACTGATCCATTTAATTCAGATTCGCGTTGCATAGGACTCATTAAAGGGAAAAACTCTTTCCGCCTGGAGTTTCTTAATTCATTTCCAGGGCAATCCCGAGCCTTTGGTTAAGAATGGAGGGATCACATCCAGCCCACCATACTCCTTGGTGGTAATTCTCACCCTTCTTATTCTAATAAACTATTAGTGCTAATTTAATTCTCCTCCATACAAGATTTAAGGTGGGAGTAGTGTTTCGACCACATGATATTACTTGCATAGCAATGATGGGTCAATTATGTATTTACACTTGAACTTAGGCCAATTTACTTGTAATGTAAAAACTTAGGACAGAACATTAATAAAATATTGAAGTGGAGGGGGTGAAGTATGAAACCTATGTTTATTAGGATGCATGTATATAAGGAATACCTAGACCTCAGCTATAGCTAGGTGAATAATATAGCAAGGCACACAAGGTGGCCACACTATTCTTGTAAACTTGTTTTTAACTCCTTTTCAAAGAAAGAAAGAAAGAAAGAAGGAAGAAAGATTAGTAGACAAAGATTTGTGGTAAGGGATGAAAAATTAAAGTAGGGTTAATTGTTTCTTGTTTTTGGAGCATGCAATAATGCAAGTGAAAGGTAATCAGCGATTGTGGAAAGTAATAAGATATGAAAATACGTAAGACAAAGGGGCACCTTTCGGAAAATAGAAGGGCACTGTATATCACTAATCAGCCAAAAGGCTACTTGTCCTAATAAAGCCTCATAATTTAGACAATGACTATTGTTTTCCTAGCGTGGGGTTTCCCCGTCATATCGCATACCTAAAGTAATTAATAGAAAAATTATCTACTCCTTAATAATTTTGATTTTAGATGAAATGATTCGTACAGTTCAATCTGATATTAATGAATTAGTACTCAAATTTATCTGTGTCATTGATATTCATCAACAAAATTTTAATTCGACCTAAATGAACAAAATAAAAGAGCTAAACTGGCACATGCGGGAGCGTATTTCATATAGATAGTAAGTTTTTATCCATGACATTTGATGACTTAAGTTTTTAAATGAGATGACCATGAATTCAATGCCTTGTTTGTAATTTTCAGAATCAGCACCGAAAAGACATCAAAAAAGTTGATTAATTATATTATTTTGTTAAACCTAATTTGTCTTAGAAATGACGTTTTGCTGGTGAAAGATTCTCACCGACAGCAAAGATTTTCTCTTAAATATTGGACAACTACCTCTTGTGTTTAATATAGTTTTGCCAAATTATTCTGCTAGAATGCCTAGTAATAGAATGTGCTCCAAGTTGGTTTTAACCTTGTCATCTAGACCAACTTTTCCTCTAAAATTATGCCTCAACATAACTGGCATTGGCATTTGAAATTTTAGTGAATAAATTCGAATCTTATTATTAGCTTTGAACTTAAAGCTTCTACCTTACTACTTGAGATTGCTAGCAGCTTTAAGGCGGAGTCAGAATTTCACTAAATGAATTCAAAATATAAAGAAATAAAAGCATGAAAAAGTCAAAAAGATACAACATTCATCTATTATATATATATATAAAAAATAATATAATTATATATATATAATATAATTTCATGGCGAAGGGTTTTGGATCAACTCCTTGCGCCCCTACCTCCGACCATAACTTTAACGGCCGCAAAATGAAAATGTATTTGTTGATAATATTTGTTAGCTAGTCATGCGTTTGCTAAATATTTCTCCTGATGATTTCTAATTCTTGGTAATTATTAGAATTATTGAAAATACTGTTTATCCTAAGGATTTTTTTTTTTTACTAAAACAATAAAAATGATTTTCTTTTCATATACTGAAAACGTAAGTATTTTGCTACTAAGTCAAAAACTAATTTTTAAGTTGAGGTCGACTTTTGTCAGAGAGCGTTTTACTTTTTAATATGAAATTTTCTAACACGAATTCAAATTTACTCGAGCTCCAATATGAGTATCAAACACCAAAATAAAAAATAAACGTTGAGCATCCAAACATATGATTCAATAACCCCTCAAACTTACCAACAAATTTCATTTAGACACTCAATTTACGGGGTGTTCCAATTGAGCATCAGAACATATGATAAAGTGCTCATACTAGATACTTTCAGTTCAAATTTTGAAACTTTTTTTGCGTGTATTCTCAAATTCCTGTTACGTAGATAAGTTAACAACTTAAAATATTTCACCTCATTTAATTATACGAATTAGTCTCAATAAGTCGTAAAACCTCGGGCATGTTCCAATTGAGGATGATGAGTATAGTTAAAAGAGATGACATATTTTAATTAAGTGGTTAACTTATCTACGTGCGTAATTGACATTTAGGACGTGCAAAGTATTTCCAAAGTTTGAACTGAAATTGACTGATAAAACACTTTATCATGTTTTCAAGTCTTTCATTGAAACAAGTCATAATTCGAATATGTAAGTAAAATTAGATAGAATATATGAGTCCATCAAACAGTATAGAGAACCAGGTTCTCTATCTATTCCCTCAAGTAGAACATAAAGTAAATAACACAAGATATTTACGTGGAAAACTCCTCGCTCAAGGGATTAAAAACCATGACCTACTAGAGTAGGAGTTCCTAAAACTTCACTATAACTGAGCAACTTCATATTACAACCTACAAATTAAACTCTTAATCCCCCCTCCCCTCCCCCCTACAACAACTCTATTGCAAGGCCTTTACAACAACTATATTGCACCTACGAATTAAACTCTTAATCCCCCCCTCCCCTCCCCCTACAACAACTCTATTGCAAGGCCTTTACAACAACTATATTGCAAAGAACACACCTTGACTAACTCTAGCCAAGTGAACAACTCAGAAAGGTTGCAGATCTGTCCTACTATTACATTTCTTTAAACATGTGTAGGAATACAAAATAAGAACACAAGAAAAAAAAAAGACTCAACAAACCTAAGGACTAAAACATCTTTAGTGATTGGGAACTGGTCCTTCTGTTTGTCGCAGCTTTGTTCTTAAGAGCACCTTGAGAGGTCGCTGCTTGCACTTTGAGATAAATGGAATTTTCTGATTTGCAAAGTGTTAGGTTTACACTTGTATAATGTTGTATATATATGGGGAGCAAGTGTTGAGGAGAAAGGGACATTGCATTGCCCACTAGTACACTAAGGTTGTGCTGCTGCACTGCTGCCAGTCGGTACAGTGTCAGCAGATTTACAACTATAGAGTTGACCGAGTACTGGCATGGACCTGATCGCATCTGGTCCCTATCTGGTTCCTCGACTTGGTTTGTGGAAGTGAATTTCATTGATTTATCTGTGTTGTTGTTGCACTGCTACCAGTTGTTACAGTGTCAGCAGCTTTGTTGCTGTAAAGTTGACTAAAGCAATGACTAGAACCTCATCGCATCTGGTCCCTCGAATGAGTTTTTCAAAATCATCAGCATATGCAATATCATAAAGTTGACCAAGTGAACCTGATCGTATCTGGTTCCTCATCTGAGTCCTCAAATAATTTTATCAAATCATCAAAACACGAATATCATAGCTCATCAATTTGCCCCTTTTTGATGACGACAAATACATAAGTTATATTCTCCATGCGGACTAGATCCCCACTTGTTCCCCTTAAGAATCAAACCCATTTTCCAAACATAACCACTCGTTATCAGCACAGTCAATAACCAATCATAACCACACGTTATCAGCGCAGACAACACAACAAACTCCCCTGATTGACTTCCTTATTTTGGCATCATTAAAAAGAATAAAGATGGAGCATACACAAAACAAAGGTCAGTGACATTAACGCATGGCTACTGGGGGCAACAAAACATAGGCAATCAATAAAATAGCATGGCTAAATAACATTGCACATATATAAATTTTGATTTAGCAAAAACAAATCGTACGTCCAACATGCACAAAATAGTTAGAAACAAATATATTGCCAGTTTCAATTACAACCCCAAAACAAGAACATCATAGGAGGGGATAGTCACAAGATAGAAACATTAGGATTTTGGGGAATAGGGAATGAGAAATTGAGAGAGAGAGAGAAGAGAGAGAGACAGAGGCCAATTTAAAGCTTGGAGAGAAGCTTGTTAATGAGCTCATTCGCGGCTTGATGGTCATGAACCTGCTGGGTTAGGTCATCTACCTTCTTTTGTAGATAAAAGAATTCAACCTTGAGCTTAGCATTCTCTTCCTTTAACCTTTCCGAGGTACCTGGTCCATCTTTCCCTTGTGCACATTATTGTAGCTCAACCTTTAAGATTGCAATTTCAGTGTCTTTCTGAGCTAGGCAAAGTGACAACTTGTTTATTTCCTCGTTTGCACTATCCTTTGCCTTTATCACACTTGAGATCATGGAGTTGTTGTCAACTCTTCCCCTTTTGGGTATGCTTTCACATTCCTCGAGAGTGCTGTCTGCAAACATATGTTTTCTAGTCCCCATGGTCACCCGGCCAACCTAAACTTTAAAGTGCTTGAATATTTTGGTAAGGAGAAATCCATAAGGCAGTCCGTGCTTGCTATCCCTGATAGTGACTACCTTAACCATGTGTTCAATCATGAGAGCAAGGAGACTCACTGAAGTGTAGTTGGCTAAAGCTTCAATCAAAAATAGATCTGGAATTGCAGCCATGGATCTTCTTTATGCACGGGGCAATATCACTTTGTTGACCAATTTGAAAAGTAGCTGGCACTCGGTTTTAAGTTGGTTCTTGAATACCCGTTCCCCTAATATGGTTCCTTTTTGTTTGGCAATTATATTCAAGAACACAGGCGATGCTGTGTTTGTCTTGACAAATTTCAACCCATCAGTATGTCACACCCCAATGCCAATAGGGCGTGACGGGCACCTGACCCTTACTTAGAGCCGAGCGAACCCGCTGTTTCTCGTTATAATTATGATCTCACATGACTCTTAAGTCATGAAATGAAATGCATAATGAAAGCTTTTTGAAAACATTCTTTTCATCTTTCTCGAACCAAATAAATTTGTAATCATGTGAATCTGTAAAGTAATGCATAATGATACATCGGCTTAAGTAGCCGCTTACAAGACTGACATACTGTACACCTGACTCTGTCTGCAAAGTCTCTAACACAAATCAATATACCATAACACACATACTCTGACTCGGAAACACTCCGAAAAGAAATAGAGCTCGTCAATCCCGCTGGAACATCTTCTACTCATATGTGTTCACCTGCATGGCATGAAACGCAGCGTCCACAAGAAGGGGCGTCAGTACGAATAATGTACTGAGTATGTAAGGCATGAGTAACAACATAACATAGATATGAAAAGTAACAAGAAATAAGAGAGATAACCTGTACATCTGAATGCCTCGTAGGGCGGATGTCATGCATGCTTAACCTTTTTAAAAAAACATTTTTATACATATATATAGTAACATGCCCAGCCATTAAGGTGCGGTGTCGTATATAATATCATGCCCGACCATCAAGGCTCGGTGTTATCATCATTAGCCTGCGTCCAGGCCTCCCGCGTCCGGGGCAATATCATAACATGCCCACTGCAGTGGTGTGCACATCTACGTGCCTGCCCGACCGACTATAGCGCGGCGCGGTGTGAGAAAATACATACATATATATAAAGCATGCATGAGAGCCAAATAAAAGCTATGAGTACATCGGAGTGACGTAAGGTCGGTAACCTCCGATTATATTATGGAATAATCATCGTCGCTTTGTCTCACCTTGAGGGAACAATTATTATAAGGTGAGACCAACAACAATGAATAAAATTAAGAAAGGTCAAAGATAGCTCAATATTCTCATATCGTCATTGAAATCATAAACTTGGAACCTTTGAACATAAAATCGTTCTCATCATAGTCATCATAATAATGTAAAGCTCATGTACATGGAAATCTCTATGAATAAAATAATCTCATAAACATTGATTTCATAGCTTGAGATTTTTAGCAATAAAATCATCATCATCATAATCATCATGGAAAATATCCTCATTTTTGACATCATCATTATCATCATAAAGACATGCTCATCGCTATTATCATAAGGGCTCACAGAATCATAAATCTCTGATTTGGAAAATACGGCATTTTGGGAAAACAACTATGAATTATTAGGAAAGGAATTTATGCCTTGGAGTCGTAAACATTTAACTTTTGAAAACGAGAAAGATATGGAAACATTTATGAAGCCATAGTATCGGAATCATGCCTTTAGAAGCTCAATAAGATTATAAGGATCACCAAATTCGTGGACTTCTAGTATTTGCGGAACCAATGATATTATGAGTACGACACAAAGATTTATAACGAAAGGATCATGCCTTTAGAAAGAAGGGGACTGGCCTTAACATACCTGGAAGATAATTCTCGACTTTCAACTTACTTCCTATCTTGCAATTCACTGGCGATTATTCGTAGCCTCGTAATCTACATTTACAACCATTCATAATATTATTAGAATTTTCATCATACGCTCGTCTCGAAACTTTAATTAAAATCTTTTTAGATTCTGTCGAAATTCGGGCAGCATTTCCCCTGTTTATGTACCTAGCCCGAAATCTCAATTCAACAACCAACACAACAATAATAATACCAACATCAATAAAATCATTTCCCATATCAAATTATTCCATAGAATAGCCCATATGGTGTTTGTTCCATATTTCCACCAACTGACTTAATTTACACAATTTACAACTCATTTTCCATAAATAAACCAATATTAACGTTAATAGCAAGAGATTCATACCTTTATCTCGATAATAATACTATATCTTCACTCATTCACCTTGAATCCAAGCCAATTCCGCCGCAAGACAACACTACAATCACCACCACACGTTGCTTGGACCTCGATTAATACTCCGTAGCTTTAATTTTACTCAAAATCCTCACTTTTGGGTGATATGAGAACCCATTTCCTTTGCTGAAATTTCTGGAAAGTTTTGGAAACTTTTGATGAGTTTCTGGAAATTTCTGGAAAGTTTCTGTGCGACAGTTCAGTTTGTAACGTCTATAATTCTCTACTCCGAGGTACTATCAACGAGCGGTTTGTTGGATTACAAACTAGACTCGACGAACTTCATTTTAGGCTTTTGAAACGTCTTAAAACTCCAAATATACATGGAGATATACCCCTCCAAAGTTGACTGAAAATCTTTCCAGCATTTCTCAAATTTTCGTCGAACTTATTTTCTTCAATTCGCTCGATCTCGAAATATTCCGAAACTCTCCATACCTGATATTTATCACTTATTATACTAATAATGGCCATGTTCTCGTGTTTCAAAATACTCTTTCCCGATTACGGCTTACGAGATCGTAACCATCCTTTATTTAAGCAATATACTTAATAATGTCTCGTTCCTCATACTCCAAAGTTATTTTACCTAGTCGTAACTCGACATAATTACATTCAAATTTAACTAGTGCTTCTCCGAGGTACGGGGTGTAACAAGGAACTTGCAGAATCTCCCCAAGTGTCATCAAAAGTGAATTCAAAACCATTTATAGATACAAACAGAGTATCATCAAAGGTGAATAGGTTGACATAGAAATCCGTCGCCTCATCCTTAAAGACACTTGGAATTGGAGGTTTAAATAAGTGAGTCCATTTTTTAAACTAAACTATTTCCAAAAGCTCCTTCATTCCTGGTTTCTCAGTAATTTCAGGATCAAAGACCCTGCCTTTCAGTATCTTCTGAGTCTTTAAGACTTTCTTTCTTTCCCTATCTGACATTTCCACTTTTAGCTTTTTGGACGAGGAACCTGGTTTCCTTCTGACATTTATAGTCCTCCTTCTAAGAGAATGAGTCCCTTCCTTTGGCTGAGTTTTCCGACTCTCAGCACCAGGTTCTCATTCTTCATTATCGGTTTCCTTCTCAGCAGCCTTTTCAGATTCAACCTTCTTCAATTACCTTTTCTTTGAAATTTTCTTTACTGGTGAA
Source organism: Lycium barbarum (assembly GCF_019175385.1). NCBI lineage: Eukaryota > Viridiplantae > Streptophyta > Magnoliopsida > Solanales > Solanaceae > Lycium > Lycium barbarum. Next base: position 112,523,001 of record NC_083344.1, on the reverse strand, counting down.
CTCTCAACACCAGGTTCCTCCACTTCTACTTCTCTTTCATCCACTCCCAAACTTTCAACATTATCTACCTTCATTGTAGGTGACTCTTCTTCTTCACCTACTAACCCAGAGTTCTCTTCATTGACTGTGCCATTTTTCTTAAGACACGTTTCTTCCTGCAGTTCTTTAAGGTAGTGTCCATCTGAGCTTTAGCCATTCCTCTGGCGACTAGCCTCCGATTTGATTTAGTTTTCCTAAAACTCACTTTTTTCTTTTGAGAGGACCTTGCATTTCTTTTGAACCTTAAGTTCAGATACGCCTCCTCATCGTCACATTTCTCAGAGGGAGTGACAATCACCAGTTCTTTACTTTGTGATATCTCTCCCAAGGGTACAGTAATTGTGGGTATATGGTGATCCTGGTCCTTTATCCAATACTGTATCACTTTCAAACACAAGATAGTTATTTCCCCCCTAGCCTAAGGCACCAGGTCCCTCAATAGGCCCCCATCCTTCAACTTTTCAACAGACATTAAAAATCTAGCAACAATCTCTTCTTCCTCACTTTCTAAGATGTTTAACCAATCCTTTTTCCCTTCAACAAGGTTTCCCTCAAAGAGATGGTCGACAGAGGACTTAGATTGTCCTTTGTCAGAATCATCACCCTTTTTTCTATCTAGGGGAGCAGAAATACCTGGTGCGAAGTCAGTTTCCTCACCAATATCCTTTTTTGCTGCCTTTTCGTATTCCTCTGCACCGATGTCGAAGGTACTTGTTATGGAAGGATGAGCACCAATTTCAGTCAATTCATCGAACCCACCATCTGCACACTTAGTCTCACTCAAAACTTCAACCTCTCATTCGTTAATTTCAAGTTCAATGGTATCACTAGTAAGTTTTGACAGAGACACCGTCTTGTCAACATCATCCAAAACAGGGATTTCTTTATGAATAGGGGATTGTGGTTCAGATACTAAATTTCTTCGTGTCGAATTCTTTAGATGACGCGAAAGACTAGAAACGACGGGTATTGAAGGTAAAGGATAAATGTTTGGGTCGGAGAAAAGTGGAGATTTTGGCGGTGACATTATAGGATTTTGTTCCGAGGGGGTTAGGGATTTTAAAGGTGAGACACAGGGGTTTGCACTAGGAGAGTTTAGTGAGGTAGATTCAGATTGAGACATGATGAAGGTGGAGTAGGAAGATGATTAAATGTGAGGTTGTGATGCTCAAATTGACAAAGGAAACAGGAATGTCAATGGTTTTTTTCCTTGGCGAGAGAAAAGATCATTTTTGGTAAAATGAAACAGTGTGACACGTGGTAGGAGGAACCTAACTACAAATGGGGTTCATCAATATTTGCATTTAGAAGATTGGGCGGGAAGTGTTATAATGATATGGAACTCTAGCAAGTTTAAAACATAATGCACAACTGGAAATACTAACCTAAGTCAAAGGACCAGGTTCCTTGACTTCCTTTGAAAAGAGAAGCACATTCTTTGAAGTATGAAATATCACTTAGCCTAGTAGGTTTTTGAGATTTTCCATGCGTACATACCTGTAACAGTATAGAACTGAGTTAGATGTCAATTAAAAACCTTTTTAGCATATACTTGTCCTTTAATCATAGCCAATTATTGAGGGATCTAGTAGGGAACATTTCGTATGTCTTGATCAAACCCAACTCCAACCAGTTTCTTTCCAAGTATCCTCTGCTCAGTACTTTGTTGAAGACGTTTGCTACCTAGTCCTCCATTTTGCGTAGCTTCATGCAAATAATCCCCTAGTTCCTATTACTTCCGTCTGAGGGTCTAGGAACCAGGTTCCACTCTTGTTTCTTCCGAGTTGATAGAGCTCTTCTTGCATAGCAGTTATCTAGTCAGCATCCTTAAATGCTTCCTTGATATTCTTGAGTTCAATTTGCGACGAGAAGGCTGAGAGGACACACATGTTTCTTACTCTAGATCTAGTTTGGATACCACGTCTACGGGAGTGATCACATTGTGAAGTGAATGAGATCCCTTGTGCTTCCAGTTTGATACTTGTACCTTAGGATTCAAAGGACCAGGTTCCTTTGCGTGGGATTTGCCATTTATGTGCTTTTTGGAGACTTTGCAGCATCTTTTTCATTATGTGACCTTTCTCTTCCCACTTCATTTGCCCACTCTCTTCAACACATTTATATCCAAATGCCACCAAGAACAAGATATCTATATCTAAAGGCACTCAGGTGAGTCATCTACCACTTTTTCCTCTACTAAGATTCTCATTTGGTCACAAAGATCCATATGAGGAGGTTTAGTGTCCTTGAGGTACTTTCTTCTTTAATTTGAAAAGAAAATGAATCTGATCTGCTTTCCTTTTATACAAATATCACCCACCTTGTGATCTTTGAACTTGGTCTTTAGCAGCGAACCAGGTTCTCCACAGCCAGCTTGTCCAGCAGAGAAAAACTTACATGTTTTAGCTGTTTATACCATATGTAGCGGGTCGTATTTTTTTTATTCGGATTTGCACTTGCCTCATTTAAAAAGGAAAGTGTCCCGGGGAAGTACGGTTGTCAATCGTATCGGAAAAAAGGAAAAATATACCTCTACGTGATGGTGCTCTAAATGGATATTATTTAGAGTCGCCACCTAATTTTTAGGAAATTAGGAAAACCAGTTCGAAAAAGGTTCACTTAAAACGACTTAATTTTAAAAGAAACCTAATCTAACCAAAATATAGGTAAGAGTTCTGGTGATCCCCCGGGGAAGGTGTTAGGCACCCCAATATTAAAGATCCGTAAAATACGGTTGACCTACGGGTTCTAATAGTATGCCTTTGTAGATATGAATTGTTTATATTTAAAAAATTATTTCGGCTTATATTTCCGCAACAAAGAGTTTTGTCATTCATACAAAATATATCACATTTCAAGAAACGAAAGTGGTAAAATTTTGGCCAAAATTGGGAGTTTGAGTTTCGGACTAGAACAACTAGGTTTAACTCCTGAAGGCCTTTGACCTAGGTAAAACACCACGTAAGCCCACCCTTTTAAGTTTTAAGTTTTTTAAGGAGTTTTTTTTTAAGTGTAGAAATAGTTTAAGGCATACTATTAGTGTCCATTTGTCAACTATATTTATTTTTATCAATTTTAATCCAATTTTAGTCCAAGTTTTGGAAGTTAAAATCGGTCCAATAAGTCTAAATTAGTCCATAAGTACGGTCCACAATTTTTGTCTTGTAAGTCCATTAAATTTATCAAGTCTATTTTTTGTCCAAAATCATGTTTTTATTTAAAAGAAATGTCCATTCTGGTTCATAAATGGCTATTTTAGTCACAAAACGTTTTTGCATGCTAGTATTTGTCAAAAATCAGTTTTGTATAAAAAAATGGTTTTTTGGTGATTCTAATATGTGACAATTTTAAAGGGTTCCAATAAACACATTTAATCAATTTTTCTGAATAAATAATACGAGGTAAAGGGGGTTGGGCATACCAAGCCCAACAGAAAATAAATGCAATTTTAAACTTATCCAAATCTGCTCCAATTGCTCAGCCCATCCATAATGAGGTTGACTTGATCTAAGTGAGTTGGTGGGCCTCGTTGGACCCTGTCACGACCCAACCCGTCATGACTGGCACCCAACTAAATCCTAGTGGGCCAACCAACATACAAAACACTTATCCATTCAATCCGTTTTTTTATATATAAATCAAGCTAAACAATTATTACTCATTTAACAACAAAAGAAAAAGTAAACTATGCCATAAATACTGTAGTAAGTGCGTAAGTTCTAACTATTACAATCCCCAAAATCCGAAAGACATCGTACGGGACTCTAAGCCAAAAACATGTCTAAGAATCTGAAGTCTAACAAGTAAGTAATCCATAATGTCTAGTGTACGAAAAGACATCATAGTAAGAAGATCTTTGGGCAGCCTGGCATGGGAAGAATCTCACCCCAAAATCCGTCAACAAATACCCTCCATGCTAGATGTGAGGACGATCAGCGGTCTCTATATCAAAATCTGCACTCAAAGAATGCAGCAAGGTAGTATCATTGCAAACATTATGTACCGGTAAGCATCATAGGCCGACTAAGATTAGTATCATGCATATTTCGTAAAATCAATATAATAAAACAAGTCAGTCAACAGTCAGGAACATCAATAAATCACAGCAAGTCAACCAAGAACAATCACAATCAATCACCAAGATGTCAAGCATCACAATCACGTAAGTCAACAACGGGAACAAATTTACCACAATACATGCTAGCTGATGTCTTAGCTCAGTAGTCATGACCTGCAAGGGACCCATGGTGTCCATGTACCACTCGTTTCGGAATACTCCTCGAACCCGAGCGCAAACCTCCGTTCCGTAACGAACCTCGGACGCGAGACAAATCAATGTACCTCTCATTTTCGAAACTATCCTCGGACTACGAGCCCATAATCTAGGTCACATGTGTGCCTTTTCATACCTCTTACATAACAATATTTCTTACCTTTCAGTATCAATACTCAACTCATCATTTCAATGTCACAATACTATTGAAAAGATTAGATTAGCTTCTCATGACAACACACCCACTGCAGATTCAATCACATAGGAATAATGGCACGAAGCCTAGACAAACACTCAATTCTCATTCACATAAGAGATTAGCCACACAATGTCATGCATGAAAACTAGACATGCTTTGTCCTAAGGAAATCACAAACATACAATCAACTAACCAAAGTCTAATTCAATTAAGCCGTAACCTACCTCAAAGTAGAGCTAGAACAATGCCTGTCACTCTGCTATAAATTTTCCTTTCCTCAAAGCCTCAATACGTTCGCGGTCTAAAAATAAAAGGCTTAATGAGTCGCATTGCTCAATTTGCAAATACCAAGGCAAGAAATACCCTTCCCTCTTCCCACTCTAAGGATGGATGATTTTTTAGGTGATAAATAACCTATCAAAGCCCCTAATATTCATAAACCATCAATATATACCACATTCTATCAAACATTCCCATTACAAACAGTTTTCTATGGCAAAGACACCATTTTTATAGAACCCTAGGTCTCAATCACTTAGTTTAGTATTCTAAATGTTCAATTTATGATAAATAGCAACTAATCAATCCATTTAAATGATAAATACGCGTTAATAATCCCGACCCATCAAGTTTAGAAGGTTTATTGATATTCTACGGTTCCTACTTCACTTTCACCATTAAAGACTCAGGAAGATGATTACAATAACGGAGGGAATGGAATGGTAGAATGAAAAGCAAAGAGACTCACCTCTCAAGGTTAACTTGCCCTAACTTGAAAATCCTTTCTAGGTGTTTGTTGGGAAGTGTGTTGGTGTGTTATGAATGAAAATATAAAACTAAGGCATTAAAAACCCGATTTTGCCTTCCCGTCGACCGCTGCGGAAGTCACTACGCCGCTACAGTGGTCCCGCTATAGCGGCCAAGCTACCGCTATAGTTGACCCAAGATAAATCCGCTCACCGCTATAGCGGCATCACCGTAGCAGCCAATGGCCCACCACAGCGGTCTCAAGAGAAAGTGGCTGGCCGCTAGAAGTGGTCAGCCCACCGCTACAGCGGTACTCCCACCGCCACAACGGTGCATTTTGGGCAGTAAGCTTGATTTTTTGTCCAGTTTTCCCCCTATCACCCCACATTTGACCCAAGTCCTCAAAAAAGCAACACAAAACATGCATACATGCAAAAAGAAGCCCTACGAATCCACCCGCGGCCTCGGAATTCCCAATGGAGTCCTAAATTCCCATAACGACCGGAAGGGTCATTACAGACCCACCAATGAATGGGGAGGTTTACAAATAAAAGGGTAGTAAATACATTAGTATCTAATCTTAAGGACACAAATTAAATTACAACACCCAAAAATTAAATTACAACAGAATTGGGCTAGGCCCATAATTATTAAAACTAATGAGGGAGGGACAATTATGCGAAAGGGACATTTTTTCAAAATATAAATCGGCTGGAGCATCAAGCGGGCCCACCTGGCCCTACTGTTGGAATAAGCATGAAATTTTCTAAGTGTCAAAACACGGTATACATGGCATACTAGATGATATACTCTCATATGGAGAGCAAAACCCTTTAAAGGGCATACCTTCCTTATACAACCAACATACACTATACCCTTTAATATTCACTATACATATACCTCCTTTAACCACCCAAAGAAACTGAAAAAATTCCCAGAAATTGCCCAGATTTTCCAGATTCGAAATATTCAGATTTTTATCAAGCAGTCAAGCATATAGGCAACTTAAGGTTGTAGTCTAAAATAATAAGTTTTAGGCAAAGCTTATCAAATAGTATTCCAGCCACTAAACAGGAAAAGAACAAACATTTTAGACCAAGTCAAATGCATAAGAGATTATGTTCAACACTTAATGCAGGAAAACAAATTTTTGAAGTCAATTTATCACTTAAAGTTCATGATTAGTCTAGGCTAATAGTAAAGGCAACACTTAGTCAAATAAAGCTTTTCAAAGTTCCAATTTTTAGCGATAGGTATACTGTTTCCACAAATGCAGCCACAAACAAAACTTCAGGTCAAGCTAAGCCTATTTTTTGATAGAATCCAGAGGTGATAACAAATAGAATGGTGTACCTAAGCTTAAAATCTAGGCTAGTGCCAAACAGGATCATTCAGGGCAATACTCAGTTTCTTGAGATTTTAAAACGGCAATTCTCAGTCTGTTTTCAAAGTTCAGCTGCACATAGTCTTCTAATGTTGGCTAAGGGAATTAATCTTACAAATTCAGGCAGTTTTAAATAGGGAGGAGTAGGGATTCACAAGTGAAGACTACATCTAGAAGTTATAATAATACACAATCAAAGGAGAAAATGCAGAACTGCATTATACCCTTATAAGTTTTCCTAATCAAACAAACAGGCCAATTCCAAAGAGGACTCAGGAAATGCAGTGTCACTGAAAATCAATACAAGATGGGACACTAAGTAAAGATTAAGGAATAGCCAAGCTAATCAACAAACAGGAAAAAAACATCTTCATATTTTCAAACTTGCAGTTCCTTTTTCCAAATATCTTTCTAGCACAGGTAACAAACTTTCAGTCTTCACACTTATCATTTTCAGTCTTTCAACCTTTAAAACAGGTTCTCAATTTTAAATGTGGCAAAATTAGTCAAAGAAAAGTAAGGAAAACATTTTCACAAGTATTGCAGGTAAGACATGTGCACATACAATCTCCACTTAGTCTCAAGTCAATTTGAAGTTTTCCAAAAATCCAAGATGCAATGCACCCTTTAAAATAGCAGAAATGCACATATCTTTATGTAAAAGGATCCAGCTAATGTAAGTTGAATCCTTTACAAGATACTATTATGTGAAATGCCAACTCTGATCCAATAACAGTTTTTAGGATAAATGTCAACATTATGAGAGAATCCTATCTAAGTGCATGGTTTTAAAATGATAATTTTAGCTTGGTTTCATTCTTAGAATTTAAACAAATAGGCCCAAACACAAATGTAGAATCAAGCATGGTTCTATGAGGACACACAGAGTGATCACGACAGACTTAGCAGTAAAGTTTTAAGACATTTTAAACTAGTTTTAATCCTTAAATAGTTTCAAATGCTAAGTAAACAGGCCTATGATTTTACCAAGCATTCCAGGCTTCAGTCAAGGTCTGTTGTAATCAACTTTAGCCATTTCTAGTCCCCCAAAATCACCTCAACATATAGCAAGTACAATAGACTAACAATAGAATCTATAGGACATAAGCTTGTTCTATTTCCAGAACTTGCACAAAAGAGTCATATATACAAGTCGGAACCTATGAAGATCACAATGGATGCATGAATGCTATCTTAAGCTGGAAATGAAATGCCAGGTGTAGCATGGTTCAACAGTTGGTAAGGAGAAAGAATGCATATGAGACAATCTCAGATTTCTTAGGCAAATGACATGAGAGAGGTGAGTCACAAATTTAGAACAACTTTAGTCCTAGTTTAGATTCCCTATACCTAGTTTATTAGGTGATTATTATTAGGTAAAGAGAACCAAGTAGTCTGTAAGCAATCTAATTGTAAAGTACAAATCATAAGTGATAAGCCAACATGAACCTTGCAGACAAGTAACCAACATCGGACAAGAAAAATGGTCTGTAAGTCACAAGCAAATCAGAGGTAAAAAGAAACTTCAAGTAGGAGGAGTGATAGGTTTCAAGGATTCTAATACTGAGACAAAGAGGTTCATGGTGCTGTCTTAATGCAGGAGATGGGTCAGTGGGCAAAACTTGATTCAAACAAACAAATAAGGCTAGGTAACTAAACATTATAAGTAAATCAAGTATAAACAAGATTATCTAGGCATGGTTTCAGTTTTAAGGTTCATTTTAGTCTACTAGGTAGTCATGTTAAGCAAAAGAACTGAATAAGCTATAAGCAATATCAGTGTAAGGGGAGTACAAGACACAAAGGGAAACTTATGTGTACACTGCAGTCAAGTTGCAAACAGGACATAGGGTAAGAACAGGATAAAATCACCAACAACACTAATCCTTTCCTTAGATCCATTAATCTATTTTTAGTCAAGAATACAAGTCCTTTCCCTACAGTCTTGAAATCAAATGACAAAAATAAGAAGTTAAAGCACATTTTAAAAGTTCTCAGCATCAATAGGCTCCATTTAGTCTCTGATTTTCAGACTTAGGATGAAACAATCAGAATTACAGGTTTTCAAGTTCTAACTATGCAAGATGAGGCAAGCATGAATTCCCCATAGACTGATGAAAACTCATTTTTTTAGTAGATACAAACTTTAATCTTTAACCAACTTCTCATAACAACTCCTAGGTTTCAAAAATCTTTACAAGACAGACACCAAATTCCATTTTAATCCTATTAAACTACTCAAATAGATAGCAAGTCTAGTCAAAGCTATTCAGTTTTCATTTTTTAGAACAATATAAACATTTAAGCAGTCTTTCAAGACTTCAAATTAACAAAACTAGATTTTAGTGATAACTTAAGATCATTTTCACACAACAAAGCTGTAAGTATACCAATCCAAATCAAACTATCAAGCACTAGGCACTAGGGTATACCATTTTTTAGCAGTTTGACAACAACAGAAGTAACAGACCCTAAACTCAAACCAAAAGGAAATTTCAAGATATTTGATCTTCTGAGCAACACTTTATTCAAGTTTTAAACAAAAAGCTTCATGACTTATTTTTGAAGGAAAGAAAACAGTTTTCAGTATATCAAATAAGTATACCCTCTTAAGCAACTAACAGAGAATCATCTCCAACTAGACATGGGCAAAATAGAGTCTAGGAACTAAAATAAACCATAGGATTAATTCCCAGATTTCAGGACAACTATGTCTAACTCAAAATCAAGCTAAATACTCCTATCCTATCAAAACAGTCTCCAAAAATCACCACAAAGCTAAAAAGAAAACATGATATTATAGTTTCAAATACAAATCATAGCCAACTAAACTTCTTGTCGTAGACATCTAACTAACTACCCTTAAAATAAACTTTAAGAGAACTTAGACCCCATATTCAGTCATTTTCTTTCTATTCTTCAAACTAGTATGTTATAATACCTATTTAGCATAACATTATCCAACACTTAGCTCATTTTATGAATTTGAATAGCAAAAAACACAGATATAACAATATTAAGTACTAGACTAAGCATTCATGGCATTTCAAATGGTAATCAAGTTTAAACAAAGCATAATCAAGACTGGAAATAGGAAAAGAGAATTAGAATAGGATTTACCTTTTATTGAGGCAACCTAAAGACCAAAATAGGATTGAGACTTCAAACTTCAAATCACTAAACCCTTTTGATCCTCAAAAATCCCCTTTCTTTTTTCTTCTTCTTGTATATCTAGATATATTGAATATATATATCTTCTAAAAACTATTTTTCATACATATATTTCTTGTATATATTTTTTTAGCCTATGCTTTTATAAATTTCGAAAAAAGGCCCCCCTGTTCAATTCCTCAACCTCCTATTTATATATTTTTCAAATTAGGGAATCCTAGGATAAAAATGGACACCTCATCCTAAGTTTTTCCCCCCAAAATCTTAAAATTGTACCCTATAATAGATAATTCGAAAATTTTTCATATAGGACAACAAAATACAACTCATTTGTACCCTAAAATCTATCCAAATAATCAAATAAAAGTTTGAAAAAACCAAAATAGTACAAACAACCTATATTTCAACTGTATTGTTGTACTAATTAGTACAATGGGATAAAAAACCCCAATTCGTGTACCTTAATTTAGGAACTTGCTAGGAAATTTCCCCTAGGTTTGATTTTATGGTGCTAAGGTGCACAAGATGGCCAAGGGTTCGTGATCCCGCCCATGGCAACCTTAGCCCAATCAAACCCGAGTAACATCCTAGTTTTAAGAACTAATTTAGATAGCAAAACGAAAAACACATGGTTAAGGTAAAAACCCTCAAACAATTAGCGAAAATAAGCCCAAAATTGCCAAGAAACGAAGGTGCGAACCAAACCCTAACAATGTCACCTTATTCGCCTGAAGATGAGAGGGGTGACGAGGTGCGAAGAAATGAAGTGGCAGGAGGGGGGGGGGGGGGGGGGTTTATTTTAATAAACTTCCATCCCCTCTTTTTCAAAACATTTTCCCCTTTAAGTTTTTAAAAGCTTAAGTTACCTCCCCCCCCCCCCCCCCCCCCCCCAACCCCACTATTTAAATCAAATAAAGACCAAGTATTATAAATACACATATCACTAAATAAAAATAATTATTTAGGCTAATTAAAATTTGAAACTCGCAAATTTAAAATATTAGCTTTAAAACAAGCCTAATATTGATATAGTTCCGGAGAATATTAAAAAATGTGGAAAATGCGATCAAAATGAGCCGTAATTTTTACGTTGTTCAAATGACAATTTTTCCGAACTAGATGGAGCGGGATAAAAGTAATTAACACGCATTTCTTAAATTTGTCAATTTTTCAGGAAATAATAATTAAACGTCATTTTTTGTAATTTTCTCGGAATTTTTAAAATTTTAAAATTGAAAGGAAATATCCTCACTCCGTCTTTGACTCGGGAAATTTGAAATATAAAAAAAATGCAGTTTATGAGGTAAAAAATTAGGTGTCAACACCATAGTTCAGCATCATCATCAATAAAACTGAGGCATGTCAAGTCCCACAGATTTGAGAGCCACTTAACAAGTTTTGCTTCAATCCATTTATATAGTACACATTTTCAGTTTGCAAGGGAGAGTGTCTTGCCAACTTTTCCAATGCCAAGGATGTATCCTTTATAGCCATTTCCAAACGACACACTTTCTCCTTGAAAGGCCTTGAGTGAGAGAGATCATACATTCTTCCAGTTATATGCTTCGAGCAGCCACTATTCATGTATCAATTTTTGACTGGCTCCTTTCACTCAAGTCAGCAAGCTGAATCACTGGCTAGATTTAGGAACCCAAACCAGTTTGGGTCCCTTAGAATGGTAAAACGGATGAATTAAATTTCTTTTTGCCCATGCAGGCAAGCCAGTTTTTCTTTTGTGAGGACCAGGTCCCTCAGCTCTTGGTTTCTTCTCAGTAAAATAATTGTTCTTTTGAAAAGCTTGAAATTTGTCTTTGCATGCATTTTTGTAATGGTCAATTTGACCACAGTGAGTGTATAGTCAATTTTCAGTTGTGGTGACATACTTGCTGTGGAAATTGTAGGGCGTTTTGGCCTTTCCTGCCTCTTGCATTATTCATGTACATCGATACAATTCTGATACAATTCTATCAGAGGACCAGGTCCACTAAAGTGACTAGTCAAGCTTGATCTTTAGCGCCCCTTTTTCGTTAATAAGGCCATAATACGCATCTATTAACACATTTACTAATGACGTCAATTTTTTCTTAATAGATAGTGAGAGGGGACAAATGTTGTACCTTTAGATATTTAGATAGGACGTTTCTGAACCTCAATGCACTTGTCATAGTTCAAAATACCCTCACAGCCAATCATTCAATTGTGGGGCCAGGGAATAGGGGTAATAAATATATGCCATTTAAGTTTGGTACTCTAAAATGATTAGCAAATTCCGATTTATTTTGTATATCATTATTCCCTATTTTTTTAGTTAATATGTCAAAAAATAGTATTCCCTCTGGTTCAAAATAAGTGTGCACTTAGACTTTTTCACACCTCTTAAGAAAATACTAACTCCTAGAAAATTAAGTACTTTGCTAAACTTTTGTTTATTGTCTTGAGTAAATATGACAAATCTGAAAAAATAAAATAAATTTCTTCTTGATTATATAAGTGGACACTTATTTTGAACCAAAACAAAAAGGCTACGTAGATGCTTATTTTGAACCGGAGGGAGTAGTACTTTTCTGTTTAAAATAGTTTAAATTTAAATTTTCTCTGTTAATATGCTGATTGATGGCATGCTTTTATAGCTATTGAATCCTAAGTTTCTCGAACTCTTCACTTTCGGTGTCGTACCCATGTCGACACGATATGGGTGTGGGATCCGTACCCTATCTGGTCAACCAATTTTGGATACTTTGACCAAAATTGACGGAGAAATTCCCGATAGATCCAATGATTTCTTTATAATCAAAACAAAACAAAAGCTAAGGTTGAATTGAAGAAAATGGAATACCTTGTATATTGAAATTTCTATGTCACTCCTTCCTTTTATCTCCTCTTGATCAATATTTTCTCCTCAAGGTTTCCACATAATATCTCATAATTTAGGTTTTATAATTCTATTTTTAGATATTTGAATTATTTTTAGCCGAATCCCACCAATATCCATACCTGGATCAGTATCCTCGAACCTTAAAATTTAGATCACGATGTGAAGTTACTGAGTATCAGTAACTAATTGAAGCTAACATAGATGAACTTGAAGAAGAAAGAAAACAGTTGAGAAATTTCTGATATATTTCCATAGCTCGCAAATGTTCGTGTGCTATATATACAATTGATCTAGCTGTGTGGTGGAGTGACAGCTAAGACTAACAAACTAAGTAACTAACCGACTTATCATAATTACAATTAGAAGACTAACTAACTCCCTACTCAACTAACTAATCGTGACTAATGACTGAATGCCACTGCTGTTGGTATATCAGTGTATATCAAAGCACATCAACACACTTGCTGAGTTCCTTCACACACGAAAAACCCGACCTCTTGATCCTCACCCGTATCGGATACCCCCACCTGAGTCCGAGCATCTTAGATAGAAACTGATGTATTTTAGTACCACAGAAATCTATGGGCAATCAAGTTACGCCCACATAAATTATAAAATGGATGAAATGGTTATTATGCCATGGCAAGACATTGAACATTCTTTTTCAGCTACCAACCAAAGCTTGATGTTATTTCAGTCGTCTTATTTTGAATGTCTTGTGCTATTATTGACAAAGAGGAAGCTTAATTACTCTACTTCTCAGCTAGTTCTGTCCCGAAAAGGTAAGAATAAAATAATAATTTATGAAGAAAATGATTCAACTTAATTTCTCTCTTTGCTTCACAGCATGTTCAAAATTATAAACATGTTCAAAATTATAAGTGTCTCAATTGGATGTTCTTCTACTGGTTTTCATCTTCAAGAAAAGTTTTCATTTTCATGAAAACGAAAAGACATAAGAACTCACAAAAACCTCCAAATGTTAATGTAAACTGTTTGTCGAATCAAAGGAAGTGCATTGGAGTCAAAGTTACTACCTCTTAAGATTATGAAATTATATAATATTTCCCTTGTTAAAAAAAATAAAAAAAAATTATGAAATTATGGTCTGTATGTCGATTAATTTGCATATATAAGTTAGTATGCCATATTATACTATGTTCTATATAATAGTATTTTGCTATATCAATCATATCAAAAAAATATCCGGATAAACAACACCGTTATAATAAAGTTTGGTTGCATCTTATAAGCACTCTCACTGCAACTAGAGATTTGAGAAATGCTTAGGTTAAAAATCGGAACTTCTTGATTTTTTTTTTAATCAAATTATGAAAAAGGATAGCGAGATTGAGGGAGCATTTGAACTTAGGCCCCTATTTTGAGCTGGTCTTTAATTTTTGGCCCTCGTAATAATTAACTTTTTTACGTGATATAAATTTATATTTTCGCATCATAATATTCGATTATACGTTGTGTGACTTTTACCCTCTCATAGCCCTTTAGGCATACGTTCAACTGCAAAAGGCAAAAATTAAAGACCGGTATGCCATATCGTGCAATTTCTTCAATTTGGGGAGGACAATGACAACTCCTGTGGGACAAAATCCTAAAGCAGCCCAAACACAATCTCATTTGTCGGCCAATATTTACTTACCTCTCCTAACAAATACAACCACTAATTTCCACACAAAATGCCATTTTTCTATTTCTAGGCTAAACAGTCTCTTACATTACCCTAATTTTTGTAGGCATAGTGCCTATAAGATTACCAGTCAATATACTACTATTAAATGTGGAATAAGCTAGATAGACACATAACACACGTTGCAGTAGTACAATTACCGCTGCAGACAAACAGTTCATTTGGTGTTTAGTTTGAATAAAGAAAGAACTGAAACTATTGTCACAAAATTATCCCCCTCATAATAATTTATGTAACACTGTTTGACTCGGAATGATTTTAAAAGAAATAGTATTTTTTTTAAAATTTATATTTATAACAAGTCATTTCCATTTGTATAATTATAAATTATTTCATTAAAGGTAAAAATTTGAATTTCAAGTTATTATTATTTCTAAGTATAGAAATATCGACATTTTTATTAGAACAAATCTAAAAGAAAAATTTATGACAATAAATTAAGACAAAGGAAATATGCAGGATAAAAATGTAAAATGATACTCCATGCTTACTAAATTAGATATTAAATCCGAATTTAGTGGGGCTCCAATACGAATATCGATCATCACGAAAAAACCAACAACAAAAAATCTAATATAATCCCACCGATTTGTATAATTGTTTACCACAAAGCACCGACTAAAGATCAATGAATTCGACACAATAAATGATAAAGCGGCTAGGTAGATCAACTAAAGATCCACTACTACAAGTCTACAACAAATAACAAATTAAAGAGACCATAATAAAATATGATGTCTACTTTGTACACGTTCGACCATGTCAATTGCTACATGATCAAAGTTGATCAATACTCAATTGTTCCACTAAAATCAAATTTTGATACACAAATTAATTATTACTGTACTACTAACTATTTTTATTTTTAATATTCTTATTATTAATTTTTTTTATTTGGTTTAAATATTGATGTAATACGTTGCTGCCACACTTGGTCTGCGTAAACCCCTTGTTCTTCATGTGCTTTTAGGAGTCCAGAACCAAAATGACTCAATAAAAAATCAAGTGAATCAAAATATCCTAACAAAAAAAAGTTACAAAATTATCTTTAACGCAGTAAAATACTGCGCTAAAGTTTTTTTTTTTTGCATAGCGCAGTAAAATACTGTGCTATAGCGAGATCTACAAAACAAAATTTGGTAAACTTTTTTTTTGCAACACTTGGTGTGTTTTTTCATACTTTGACCAACGATTAGTCGTGTGTCAAGACTCCGAAACGTCAATATTTTATATAGAACCTGATATTTTTTTTTCTGCGTACAATAATGTAGGCTCAATACATCAAGGATACGTAGACATTCGGATCGTCATTTTAGGGGTTGAAACGGTGCCCGAAGTAAGTTTTGTTTGAAAAAACTCAGTAAAATACTGTGCTATGCAAAAAAAAAAAATCTTTAGCGCAGTAAAATAGAGCGCTAAAGCAGTTAATGGCTCCGTCTCCGTGAACTGCTTTAGCGCAGTATTTTATTGCGCTAAAGGTATTTTTGTAACATTTTTTTTTTTATTAAGATATTTTGATTCAAAATTATTTTTTTGGGGTATTTTGAATCCGGACTCCGTTTTCCATGTCTGTCACTTTCTAAACAAGATTGCACGTAGATTTCATCTGAAAAAGGACAAAACAGACACACGTACGCAAAAGAAGAAAAAGAAAACCAAAGATAATGATAGTCGCTTCTTTAATTTTGTCAATAAAGCAGTCTATTTTATTACCACTAGTATTAATTTTGACCTAATTGGTAGAAGCATAATATATATATATATATATATATATATATATATATATATATATATATGTACTTTCTCCGTTTCAATTTATATGAACCCATTTGACTGGACACGACATTTAAAAAAAAGTGAAGACTTTTGAAACTTGTGGTTCAAAATAAGTCTTGAATATTTGTGTGGCTGTAAATCATTTCATAAAGTGAATTTGTTTCCAAATTAGGAAAAAGGTTATTTATTTTGATACGGACTAAAAAGAAAATAAGTTCATATAAATTGAAATAGAGGGAGTATATAACTGGACAATAATTGTCAAAAAGTCACTGAATTTCTAACCAGTTATAAGATTCGAAATTATGGCCTTTTGGCCAGTGAGTTATCCTTTTGAGTCCATAGTGTATTTGCGATTTTAAGTTAATCGACACGAAATTAGCCCCTATTCATGACAGTGTGAGTGACTGAATTTAAATCCATGTGTTTTATTAAAAAAAATCATTCTTGTTGTAAAATATATATGAATGTCCATATAGCCTAGGTTTTTCACATGTCCTAAATAAGAATAGGTACATGTACATTTGGTGGCAAGGCACATGTACATTTGGTGGCATGTATGAAATGAAGAAAATGAAGCAACACAAGTTTGATTTTAATTCTTGGTGTTGTCATTGATGACTTCATCAAGAGATTTACCATCTCTATAAATAGATGGTTAAGTTCTCAATTTGAGATATCAACAAGAAGTGAAATATAATCTCTCCCTTCTTTCTACAAAGTTATTAGTTTGCTTCTCTTGTTTATTTCCAATTATATAGTTTTATAACACGTTATCAGCACGAGACTCTACCGTCTCAAGGAATTTTTGAAGGTTAAGGTACTATTTTTATTCTCTCTATTTTATGGCTAACCTTACAAAACTCGAGTTCGTTGCCCTTGATATTTCAGGCAAGAACTACCTATCATGGGTGCTAGATGCTGAAATCCACCTTGATGCTATGGGTCTTGGAGACACCATTAAAGAAAATAATAAAGCATCCAACCAAGAAAATGCCAAGGCTATGATATTCTTGCGTCATCATCTTGATGAGGACCTGAAAATTGAATATCTTACTATTAAGGATCCACTCGTTTTATGGAAAAACTTGAAAGAAAGGTATGACCACCTGAAGATGGTCTTCCTCCCAAAAGCACGATACGAATGGATCAATTTAAGGCTACAAGATTTCAAATCAGTTATGAAGTATAACTCTGAGATGTTCAGAATTACTTCTATATTGACACTATGTGGAGAAAAGATTAGTGATTCTGATAAACTGGAAAAGACGTTCTCCACTTTTCATGCCTCGAATGTGCTCCTGCAGCAGCAATATCGAGAGAAAGGTTTCACAAAGTATTGTGATTTGATTGCCCATCTTCTTGTGGCTGAACAAAATAATGATTTGCTGATGAAAAATCACGAGAATCGACCTACTGGCGCTGCACCACTCCCGGAAGTGAATGAGGTGTATGCCCACTACTCCAGGCGTGGAAAAGGTCGTGGCCCCGGTCGTGGTCATGACAATAGTCGTGGTCGTGATAATAGTCGTGGTCGTGGTCGTGGTCGTGATAATGGTCAAAGAAAAAATTATTTTCCTGGTGTTAATCACTCTTCAAAGAAAAATCACCACCAAAAGGGGAAAAAGAAGGATGATAGGCATGAAGTGCCAGAAGCACGTGGCTCAGAAAATAAATGCTATCGATGTGGTGGAATTGGACACTGGGCACGTACCTGTCGTACGGCAAAACACTTGGTTGAGCTTTATCAAGCATCAATTAAAAGAAAAGAGAAAAATCCCGAAGCTAATTTTATCACTGAAAATCAAATTGACATCACACATTTGGATGTAGCAGATTTCTTTGAGCACCCTGAACGAAAGATAGATCACTTGATTGGTGATGGTTCTGTGGTTAGAGATGATTAAGTTGTTTATTTTAATTTTTACTAGTCGTAATAGTTGATGAATAAAAGACCATGTGACAGTAATTGTTTATATGAGTACTATTTTTAATTAGTCTAGATTTAGTCAGTTTGTTATAGTTAGTTATTAATATTTAAAAAAAAAAAAACTTGTTTGTCTTGATTAAATAATATTTTAATATTGATATTAGTATCCTCTGCTTACTAATTATAAAGGCTCAGTGAGTATTTTGGGAGATTTATAAACTTATGACACCAATTCAATGGAGTTTGAATTATCTATATCTTGTTACTTCTTCTATTCCTCTGGCCGACAAGATTTTTCATTTTATATACACTTTACATTCTTTTAATCACTACACTTTATACTTGAAGTATAATAGAATTAATATACTACTAAAGAGCGAACTGGAAAGATGGAAATTGGTTTATCAAATCTAGTGGTAAAAATTGCAGTGTTATGTTATTTCATTTTTACAGTTACATATTTAATTCATGTCTCTTGGTATACTTCATTTTACCGGATAAAATACGTGAAACTATTTAGCATTATCTAACCTCCTTGACTTTATATGTGTATAAGTGTTAATATTTAATGGGTATTCATTTAATTTTGTGTAATTTCACTTGAAGATATGGATTATTGTCAAAGCAAGTTTGGATTAAAATCCAATTATGAAGACATTTGTTTGATTGATTCTGCTACTACACACACTATATTCAAAGACAAGAAATATTTTACTCATTTACTTATGGGTAAGGCAAATGTTAATACCATATCTGGTAGTACTAGTTTGATTGAAGGCTCCGGAAGAGCCGCCATAATTTTGCCTAAGGGAACAAAACTCATTATAAGCAATGCCATGTTCTCTCCTAAGTCCAGAAGGAACTTATTAAGTTTTAAAGATATCCGTCAAAATGGATACCATATTAAAACAATGGATGAGATGAATCTTGAATATATTGGTATCACCAAGGATGTCTCTGGCCAGAAAGTTGTTATAGAAAAGTTTCCTGCTTTGTCTTCTGGCTTATATTGGACAAAAATTGGTGTAATTGAGGCACACTCTGTCGTAAACCAGAAGTTTACTGACTCCAATACGTTTGTACTTTGGCATGATCGATTGGGACACCCTGGATCTATAATGATGAGACGAATTATAGAAAATTCAAATGGGCACCCATTAAAGAACCTGAAGATTCTTTTAAACAATGAATTTTCTTGCCCTTCTTGTTATCAAGGCAAGTTAATTATTAGGCCATCACCTACAAAGGTTGAGTTTGAATCCCCTGAATTTTTGGAACGTATACATGGGGATATTTGTGGACCAATTCACCCCCCTAGTGGGTCATTTAGATATTTTATGGTCCTAATAGATGCTTCTTCTAGATGGTCTCATGTGTGCCTACTGTCATCTCGCAACCTGGCGTTTGCGAAATTATTGGCACAAATAATTCGAATACGGGCACAATTTCCTGATAATTCGATAAAGTCTATTCGCCTTGATAATGCTGCAGAGTTTTCATCCCAAGCATTTAATGATTATTGTTTATCAATTGGGATAAGAGTTGAACATCCTGTAGCTCATGTTCACACTCAAAATGGCCTTGCAGAGTCATTAATTAAACGTCTGCAGTTGATTGCAAGACCATTACTCATGAAAACGAGGTTGCCCACGGCTGTTTGGGGTCACGCTATTTTGCATGCAGCAACACTTGTTCGTCTCAGACCGACAAACTATCATAAATTTTCTCCGTTGCAATTGGTTTTGGGTCAAGAACCTAATATATCCCATCTAAGAATTTTTGGATGTGCCGTATATGTGCCCGTAGCACCACCACATCGCACCAAGATGGGTCCCCAAAGAAGATTAGGAATATATGTTGGGTTTGAATCGCCCTCCATTATTCGCTACCTTGAACCATTAACCGGAGATTTGTTCACTGCTCGATTTGCAGATTGTCAATTTCATGAGACAATTTTCCCAAAATTAGGGGGAGAGAATAATGAAATAAAAAGGAAAATTTTGTGGAATAATTCATCATTGTCTCATCTTGATCCACGTACTTCTATTTGTGAGCAAGAGGTTCAAAAGATTATTCACTTGCAGAAAATAGCAAATCAAATGCCAGACGCATTTACAGATTTGAAAAGGATTACCAAATCACATATCCCTGCAGAGAATGTCCCGATTCGGATTGATGTCCCTGTAGGACCATCTACTAGTGTCATAGCAAATGAGTCCAAAGCACGCCAGAAGCGTGGTAGACCATTGGGTTCTAAGGATCGAAATCCTAGAAAAAGAAAAACAAATGGTCAAGATGACACTACGAAAGAACCTCACAAAGAAATTCGAGATTTGAGCAATAGTGATATTCTTGAAGAAATCAATGAGCCTGAGACTCAAGAAAATGAGGAAATATCAATTAATCCAATTAATGTTGGGACTAATTTGAATAGATTGGAAATAAATGTGGATTATGTCTTTGCCTATAATGTTGCAACAAGAATTATGCAAGATAGTGAGGATCTTGAACCCCAATATGTTAAAGAATGCCAAGAAAGACGTGATTGGCCAAAGTGGCAAGAGGCAATTCAATCAGAGTTAAACTCACTTACCAAACGGGAAGTTTTTGGACCTATAGTCCAAACACCTAATGGCATTAAACCCGTTGGCTATAAATGGGTTTTTGTGCGAAAAAGAAATGAGAAAAATGAGATACAAAGATATAAGGCACGCCTTGTTGCACAAGGATTTTCACAAAGGCCTGGTGTTGATTATGAAGAGACATACTCCCCAGTTATGGATGCAATAACATTACGTTATCTCATTAGTTTCGTTGTCCATGAGAGACTTGAGATGCATTTGATGGATGTGGTTACAGCCTATCTATATGGATCACTTGAAAATGAAATATACATGAAAATCCCTGAAGGATTTAAGATGCCTGAAGCATGTAGTTCAAAGTCTCGGGAAATGTATTCAATCAGATTACAAAGATCATTGTATGGTTTGAAGCAATCCGGGCGCATGTGGTATAACCGCCTTAGTGAATATTTGTTAAAGAAAGGCTATACAAATGATGCAATTTGCCCATGTGTTTTTATAAAGAAAGTAATATCGGAGTTTTTTGTACTTGCTGTATATGTTGACGACATAAACCTTATTGGAACTCCTGCAGAGCTCAAAAAGGCAATTGATTATTTAAAGAAGGAATTTGAGATGAAAGATCTTGGAAAGACAAATTTATGCCTTGGTTTGCAAATTGAACATTTGACAAATGGCATTTTTGTCCATCAATCTGCCTATACAGAGAAAGTGTTGAAACAATTTTATATGGATGAAGCACATCCATTAAGTACTCCGATGGTTGTTCGATCACTTGATGCGAATAAAGATCCATTCCGACCTCAAGAAAAGAATGAGGAAATTCTTGGTCCAGAAGTACCATATCTTAGTGCAATTGGTGCACTAATGTATCTTGTCAATACCACAAGGCCTGACATAACATTTTCAGTTAATGTGTTAGCGAGACATAGTTGTGCTCCTACAAGGAGACACTGGAACGGAATTAAACACATATTGAGGTATCTAAAAGGGACTATCGATTTGGGCTTATTTTATTCTAGCAATCGTAGTCCCGATCTTGTTGGTTATGCCGATGCAGGATATTTATCTGACCCACACAAAGCTAGATCTCAAACAGGCTATGTATTTATTTGTGGGGGCGCTGCCATATCTTGGTGATCTACAAAGCAGTCTATTGTGGCTACCTCATCAAATCATGCTGAGATAATAGCTATTCATGAAGCGAGCCATGAAGTTGTGTGGCTGAGGTCAATGATACATCTCATTCGAGAAAAGTGTGGTTTGAAATGTGATAAAATACCCACAATCTTATATGAAGATAATGCAGCATGCATTGCCCAATTGAAAGGAGGATTCATAAAAGGAGATAGGACAAAGCACATTTCACCAAAGTTGTTCTTCACACACGAGCTCCAAAAGAATGGTGATATCAACGTGCAACAGATTCGTTCAAGTGATACTATGGCTGATTTGTTCACCAAGTCTCTACCAACCGCAACTTTCGAGAAGATGGTGCACAAGATTGGAATGCGAAGATTCAAATATTTGGACTGAAGTTATCATCAGGGGGAGTTAATACATGTTGTACTCTTTTTTCCATACAAGGTTTTGTCCCACTGGGTTTTTCTTGTAAGGTTTTTAATGAGGCAACCAAAATGTATATTATTAGAAATATGTACTCTTTTTCCTTCACTAGAATTTTTCCCACTGGGTTTTTTCTAGTAAGGTTTTAACGAGGCATATTATCTATCAATGGACATCCAAGGGGGAGTGTTGTAAAATATATATGAATGTCCATATAGCCTAGGTTTTTCACATGTCCTAAATAAGAATAGGTACATGTACATTTGGTGGCAAGGTACATGTATATTTGGTGGCATGTATGAAATGAAGAAAATGAAGCAACACAAGTTTGATTTTAATTCTTGGTGTGGTCATTGATGACTTCATCAAGAGATTTACCATCTCTATAAATAGATGGTTAAGTTCTCAATTTGAGATATCAACAAGAAGTGAAATATAATCTCTCCCTTCTTTCTACAAAGTTATTAGTTTGCTTCTCTTGTTTATTTCCAATTATATAGTTTTATAACACTTCTGAATATATAATTTGAAGGGGAAAAGCATGGTGGCTGTATATGTCAGCACCTGCTACCCGAAAAATGGATTTTTCTTGCTCCCGGTTTTGATTTACTAAAAGAAATTACTCAATCCGTCTCATAATAAGTGTCATCTTAATAAAAAAAAATTGTCTCATAATAAGTGTCACGTTAGGAAATCAAGACATAAATTGGCTAGTTTTTCTCTACCCTTAGACAAAAAATAACAAGTTAAAGTAACATCTAAATGATGATTGAAAAAACCACATAGTAACTTGGTATTATTGGTTTTCCATTGTCAAAAGGATTACTACTGAGAAGGTAATTTATTTTTATTATATAGGGTAATTTAGTAAACTTCACATTGCATTGTTTTTTGTTAAGATAATACTTATTATGGGACGGAGAGAGTAGTATTTGCGATGTTGTCTGATTAGGTCCTATTTGTAATAAACACACTTTTTCTCCATTGATTGAGGTGACTTAGAAGTTATATCTAACTTGAGAGCCTCCTAATTCTCCACCAAATCACAACTTCTAACTAATCATTTGAAGTGAATAATGATTAGTGAAAGTTTTATTAGTTTTTTTCCAAATCTTTTGTCATGCAATTTGACTTAATTGATTGGTTAACAGCTGTTTGTCACCCACCCATGCACGCATTCCTTTCCGTTTCCTGTTCTTAGTCGTGCTTTTTTTTTTTTTTTTCCAAAATCATTTCCTGTTCTCTTTTAGTTGATTGTATTCACACTTTTCTTTTTTGGTCCAAAGTTAGTACTCCCAATTTTTTTGGTAACTGTATGTATGGATTATCAGGGCAAAATTCTGTCCAAATTCGACCTTACACATTGGGTTTATCATCCAATAAGGTGGACTCGCGTTCATATTTATTTGATGAGCCCCACACTTGTATTGTGTGCGTTATTTTCTTATACTCCCTCCGTTTTATTTTATTTGTCATAATTTGATTTGACTTAAAATTTCATAAAGAGTGAAAGACTAAAGTTTTAAGCTTAAGTAGGCGTTTGGCCATAAATTTCAAATGCTTTTCACTTTAATATAAATTTATGAAGTTGCGATTGATCATACTTTTTACAAAGCAGAGAAAGAACACTTTATTTGAAATTATGAAGGCGGAGCTGGATAATATAGGTTTTGAGCACTTTTTTAAATTTGAAATTCAACTCCAAGTTTGGATTATCAACCCTGATTTTGAAACAAAGTGAAAAATTACTCCGAAAAAAGTGAATAATTCTCATGGCCAAACGCCTCCTTAGTATTTCATAACATTTGTGTTTCTAAACTTTTGAAACTTATCGTTTCAAACATATCATAACTTTTTTTGGGTATAAAATTATAGAAATGTGTTGCCTATTTAAACTTGTCATAACATTGTGTGTGTGGCTATAAAAACCTTTCATTAAAATAATATAAAAATGTGTCATTCTTTTTTTAAAGGAAAAATAAGTAAATAGTGAATTTCTTAATTATTTTCTAGTGTTTGGTAAGTAAGAGAAAAAAAAAAATCCCAAGAGCACTTATATGTAATCTAGCAAAACACTATGGACGTGGAATGCGGCAGGGAGTGTAGATTCGGGGGTGTCGGGGGTGAGATGGTCAAGAGACAGGGATTGAGGGAGAACCAACACCGTATTAGGTGAGTTAAATTTTATATAGTAAAAAATACTACCAAACATAATATTACTTATACATGAATAATTTAGCTCATAACCAGCTACCAAATTATCTTAATGCACCGGCCACACAACAAAATCCCCTCAAAGACACTCATTCAATTGAGGGACCGGGCCTAGGCAGTTTTTCCTATACGTGTGGCTTTTTGCTTAGTCAAAAGCACCATTAATATGGTGTAGGGATTCGGCATGATCCCTAGACCTATTTATTATCTTAATCTTATTCTAGATCAGAAGGTAAAAGTATGGAGGACAGTAATGCCTAATCTCTCCTGGTACAATAGTGAAGTTAGCTATCTCTAACTTATCTTCGGTGGCGGAGGTAGTATTCTCACTAAGGGGTTCAAAATATAAAGAAGCAAACACGCAAAAATTACAGGACGAAAAACAGACGGGGCAGGGAAGGAACAAGACCAACCTTAACCCGCTAAATTTAACTTGCCTTGTCATGCCTCATTTAGCGTTTCTTCCTACTTTTACCCTGCCACATCGAGCCTTCTTAAATATCTTGTGCTTTTTTTTCTTTTATTTTGCAGTGTTCTACTTTATATTAAACTTTTTGTTTTTATTTTAATTTTGAATTAGTGTCCATTCAATCATATATTACTTTGAAAATCCCAAGATTCTTTAAAAAGATGTAAGGATTGTGTTACTAATATTATAATGCATATTCAAAGGTCAAATAAATTGCATCGCTGATCTTTGAGTTCATTTAGTTCAATTTACTAGGTTATTCATTTGAAAAGCGACAAATGATGAAGAAATCAAATAAATTTAGTTTAGTTCGGTTTTCTTCTCTCGAGAATAGAACTAGAAAAGATAGGAAATAAATATCATGAAATCAATTAAAGTAAATTGAATTAAATAGATATTGATCAAAGAGATCTTCACAATTTTTAAATTTCCTTATTCGATTAAATTAAATTAATCTTATTTTTTAATATATTTTTCTATCTCAATTTCAATTTTAATAACAATCCCTTGTTTTTCTTAAAGAATTTCTTCGAATTAGCACATGAAAAGTGAGTTACGTAGAAATAAAATGGGCAATTGGGATTTATAGATAAAAGATGAAAAAAAAAGGACTGTGCCTAATAAATTTGAACAAGGCAAATTGAGAAGCAGAAATATAATAGAAGAGAAAGATAACAAAAAGAAGAAGAATTCGAGAATAGAGCCCAAAAAATAATGAGGCTTTTTCATTGGGTTAAGATTTTGAACGCAAAAATCTGCAAGCTAAGCCCAATCTCTGCCTCTATTGGGGGGAAAGCCTCAGCCTAAGCCAAAAAAAATAAAAAATAAAAAGAGTGCAATATGCGTAGATTGAACGAGCGATTCCAGCGAAAAGTCTAAACCCCCTTAACTACTGAGCTAAGCTTTCCAGTTGTGTGAAGGGGGTTTGTTTTAATATATATAGTCATAAATTGCGACCTTACATGTATAATATAATTTTCTGATAAAGGGAGTTATCGTCTCTGATATGTTTACAAAATATATAGGTAGAAGATTTTTTGATGGACATAGGTTAGATTAATGATCCTCATAATAATTAGTTAGGTAGTTTATGATTAAAAAAAAATGGTTGACGCTCTATGCATTACGAATATCAGAAGGTTGTAACTTGTCTAATTATGAAGTTGGGGATTTGATTCTTCTCCATTCTGAATGCACCTTTGGCCTCAGCAGATAGCCTTGAGAGTATTCTATAACATTACTTAGACTTTGCCTTTTTGCCCCATATTTAGCAAGCGCATCTGCAGTAAAATAATATTAAAAATATTCTTTTGAGTATATTTAATTGTTACTCAATGTAGTTCCAATTTATGTGATGAATTTAACTGGACATAAAACACTCGACAATTCCTTTCCTGCCATATGTAATACACACTTGCAGCGAATGTTATCATATATATTTCAGCTTTTGCACTTCTTCCTTTATAATGCACCAATGACCATTCAACCTCTTGTTGCCAGCTTTGAGCTTGCCTATGTTGTTGCAATTCCAGTATTCTGAAACAAGTGAAGAGAAAGGGAAACTGAAAAAGAGGTGATCAACATTCTGCACCACCATCAAACAACACACAATCAACATCCTCAATACAACTCCAAGTGGCTAGTCTTTTTCTAGTTAGCATCCTTCTACATACAGTAAGATTAAAGATCCATTTTGGTAGAGCAGCATTATCACAAATCAGCCTCCTCCACTTAATCTTCCGAAGAGAGCCTTTGAGTTGAAGATACCCTAAAACATTTTATGTTAGCGTGGAGAACATTAATTATGAAGTAATAATAAACAAACAAGGAGAAAAATAGTACAAAGATTTTATTATTTTTTATGAAATATTTTCCCTCACAAATTTTTGATATGAGATTTAGAATTTGTTGGCCTTTCAAGACCAGGTTGGATATGTCAATACAAAATTGAGCAGGAACGTCACTTTTGCACATATAAAATGCATCAAGTAGCAGTAGATCGAACGTTCTGTAGATGAAAATGATATGTGTTCTATTCATTTAGTAAGAGCTTATTTCATTTGGATGTTTCCTGCTCTACATCTAGCCATGTAAGTTAAATTGGCTTACTAAAAAATACTTATTCTATTATTGGAAACTATTGTTGGCAAAAGTTCCACTTTGATTGCATTTGTCAGTGGCTCATGCAGAAGAATTCTTGCAATGACTGCATTGACATTTCGAAGACTCTAGCACCATCATTTTTTGCTTGTTTATAAATTCTATTTCAGTAATCCTCAAATTGTCAATGCAGCTCTTTTGCAGAAGGGAAAAATTCTTCTGCATGAGCCACTATTTGATGTAAACAAAGTGGAAGTTGTGCCAATAGTCAACACTTTCAATGACCTGTCCATCAAAAAAGTCCTCACGCAGAATCAAATAAGTATTTTTGGTAAGACAATTTATCTTACAAGGCTAGATTTTGAGCAGCAAACAACTAAATAAAATAAGCTCTTACCAAATAAATACAACACATATCATTTTCATCTACAAGACTTTTGATCGACTGATATCCAATGCAATTCATACGTGCAAAAAATGAATTTTCAGCTCAATTCTAAACTGACATATCCAACCTGATCTTGAAAGGTTAACAAACCTTAAATCCTAGATCAGAACTTGTAAGAAAAAATATTCCATAAAGAATAATAAAATTTTCATATTATTTTCCTCCTTGTTTGGTCATTATTAACTCATAACTCATGTTCTCCACACCAACATAAGAAGTTTGAGGGGTGCCATTTTGTGCCAAATCAAAAGTAAGGTGGATGCTTGGCAATGGCCTTCAAATGACGACATCGTCTTCATAAACTTGTTGATCTCTAAATGGAGAAATGGAGATGGAGATTTGTTTCCACTTTTAATAAAACTAATATGCCATTTCTAGAGAATCTGAAAACGGATGATTAAAACATTAAAGAGTTGCGGTTTTGTGAAGAGACAAAGACGCAAAGAAGAGAGAGGTATAATTAAAATAATTTTAAAAGCGACTTTTGATCTTTTTTTAATAGCACATAGATGAAAAAGATAGGAGTATAACCAAAAGTTTGAGAAAAAGGGAAAAATAGCTGATATAACATCACTTAAGCTATGTTCTGCTTTATATAGATACTTAGAGTGTTCTTTTTAAGTGTGGTTTTTTTTATAGGAGCCGGAGTATTTTCAAGAGATAGTTTATTCAGCAGCAAGTCAGAAATGAACTGTACAAAATCTTATAAAGGAAAGAAAATGAAGAGAAAAAACTTACAATCTTGGTGATTCATTGACTCCATCAGAAAGAATCCATGAAGAGCATTCATGCTGGAATCAAATTGCATCATCGTCATTAACGATTGCTTCATTGTTGTTAGCTCTATTCTTCTCAGCCGCAGCCGGTTGAATTGTGTTGAGAATGAAAATGGTAAAGAACATTATACATAGGAGGGGCAAGCGGCTAGGGTTTTATAAAAATCGCTACAAGCTTTTTTAAAATCTAATTTGGTCCCAAATTTTAATACAAGTATCATATTGTGCTTTTTATGAACTTGTTATTCTGGATGAAACAATTAAGAAGAAATATAAGAAATGAGACTTTTCTTCTTTTGGTCTAAGAAGAATTGAACTTAAAAAGTTCTGGCTTTTCTCACTTGCGATTATGTCTTTCCCCACTTTCTCTTGAGCAGGGGGTCTTTCAGAAACAACCTCTCTACCTTCCAATGTAGGGGTAAGGTCCGGGTACACTCTACTCTCTCCAGACCCCACTTATGAAATTACACTGGGTATGTAGTTATTGTTGTGTGTTGATTATAGTTGTCTAACGAGACGACTTAAGGGACAGGACGGGACGGGGGACGAACTTAAGCGTATATGGTGGACCGAATGAGGGGACAAAACACTAGGCTTATCCCGTCCCACTAAGCTTATGAGATGGGACAGGACGGGACAGGATGGGGACCTTAGTGTAATTTTTTATTATTACTATTTTTTCGACACGTACAACCATATTATTATACATGAAAGAATAAAGTACAAATTTCTTTAAATGATCGATGTGAATTGTCTTACAATGACTTGTTAGTAGACTAAAGGAGCCAAATTTCTTTAAAAGAAACAATGTAAATCATTTCACCACAAAATGTTGAGATACTAAACATAAATATTCCACCTAGTTGTAAAACATTTATATATCTTTTGTCTATCCATATACAGTCAAACCTTTCTATAATTGTCATTCATTATAACGACATTTCCCTATAGCGGATTGATTTTCTCCGAAACCGATTTTTAATGTTATATTTTACTTCTCTATAATAGCATTTTACCTATAACAATAATGATATTCATTATAGCGGTACACTCTTTATAACTACCTCTCTATAATAGCCGTACTAAAATATTGTGTAATAAATTTTGTAAGAAATATACTATGTATAAAAATAAAATATTAAAATATTTATGGTAATCATCATTAATGTCATGCACATAGTAAATTTCAATTACGAAGAGTCAACTCTTAAGTTCTTAGACAGCTATTGAATTCCCTTTTGCTGAAAGTTTGGACAAATTCTTCGTCAATTCAAGCGTTATATTATCATTAAGAAACTGTAGTTTGCGAAACAACCTACAATTGTAGAATTCTTACGTCAAACATGAAATATTTAAAGTCTCAATTAATTTTAAATGCATATGCATAAATTCTCAACTAGTTTTAATTAATGAGATTTGAAAATCAATAGCGACTTTAAAATTAAAAAATACATTATTTTCGTTTATAACATAAAAGGTACAAAAAAATAGTTGTTTGAGTAGTTTTGTTTATAACAGTTAAATGAGATCTAAACATCAAATGTCAATATACATGCATAACAACACCTCACTATAGCAGCTATGAAACTTTCGGACAAACGTTGTCATTATAGAGAGGTTTGACTGTATTTTGAGTTTAGCTTTATTTTTTAAACTACATATGTACTACAATTTTTGTGTTTCCTTTAAACTCCATGTTTCTTGACTAAAGTGTGTTCATTCGTGTATTGGATATCCATTGCTTTCCCCCTTGAATATGTAGGAGTCATGTTAATTTTTCACAAATACATAACATAATTCTTAGAGACTCTTTTTAACTTTCTTAATAAATAAAACAAATGTGAACATATATCAAAGAGAAAAGGCCAAAGACTTGATCTCACAAGCAATTAGTTGGAGACTTCGAATATTTTTCGTTGTTTCAACTTGCAAGATATATTTAAAATATTTAATAATTATTGAGTTAGGGAGTTAGCTGACTAGGATTAGTTGGTTAGGAGTCTGTTATGTGTAATGATTAGTGATTAGTGGGAGTTTAAAATTTAGTTAGTTTGTTAATAAATCATATGGCAAGCACGTGATGTGAATGTATATATATGATGTATATCAGTTTCATAAGCAACATATATGAAAATATCTCTTCTTCTCCTTACTTCCGCTCTATGATTCCTTTCCAAATGTGAAGCAACTATATTTGCTTCGTAAAATCAGTCTTCAATGACTAAATTTAATATGGTATCAGAGTAGGTTACACGATCAAATTGATAAGAGGAAGAAGAAATACGAACAATATACAAAAAACACAAAATTCGATTTGTTTGAAGCTTAGTTTCACGATTAATGGCGGTTACTGAAGGTAACAACAACAGTTAATGAAGTAACAACTTTGGATCATAATCATCCATTATATCTCCAAGCTTCAGATGCACCAAGCGTCGTACTCGTACCGATGAAACTCAAAGGGCCAGAAAAATATGACTTATGGAGTAGTTGATGAAATTGGCACTTGGGGAAAAAGAAAAGCTTGGATTCATTGATGGAACTTGTGTCAAAGCTTCGTACAAGGGAGCATTGGAGGAACAATGGGAGAAATGCAACGCGATTACTGTATCTTGGATTGCAAGCACAGTTACAAGTGAATTACTTCCTTGAATAATGTATGCTTCTAGTGCAAATTAAATTTGTTTAAATTTTGAAAAGAGGTTTGATAGAAGTGATCTAACTAGGTCATACCATTTGCGGACTGAAATTGCATCTTTGAAGCAAGGTACTGATTCAGTAACACATTATTATTCAAAATCGACATATCTGTTGGCTGGATTAGATGTGATGATTCCCTCACCTAGATGTGATTGTAGTGAATCTACAGAATATGTAATTCATTTGAAATCTCAAAGATTGCTAAAATTCTTAATGGGATTGAATGAGAGTTATGGAACTATAAGGAGTAACATACTTGCTAGGAAACCAGTTATTACTGTCAATAAAGCTTATACTATAGCAGCACAAGAAGAAAGCCAAAAGAACTCTAGGTGCAGTAGACAAAATTAGAGATGCACTGACTTTGTTGGCTGGAAGAAGACAGAACTTTAGATCTAAAAGGTTTAATGCTTGTGAGTTATGTGGTTACAAAAATCATTCTATAGAGAAGTGCTATAGGTTGCTAGGGTATCCAGCAGATTTTAAAAGCAGAAGGAAGGGAAATGAAGAATTCAAGCAAGGAGTTGGTAATTTCAGACCAAATGTGGATAACAGGCAGGAAGGAACAACTGCTTATATTACCAGAGAAACAGGGGCAACAACTAGTGGTGGAAACATTGTTGTGAAACATTGATCTGAAGAACAATATAGTGATATGGTGGACATAATGGAAAGAACAGGCCCGGGAAATTATGTTGCAAACATAGCTGGTATCACTACATTATTGAGCAAAGCAGGTTGTGATTATGAATGGATAGTAGATAGTGGGGCAACACATCATATCACACCTGTAGACAATTTGAATGCTATTAGGAAGTTAGAAGATCATAGTAATAATGCAGTTCAAGTGCCAACTGGAAGTAAATATCATATAAATGGTGTAGGAACCACACAAATTCTGGGAAAATATGAATTGGATAAAGTACTACATGTACCTAATTTCAAGTTCAATTTATTGTCAGTATCCAAGTTGACTAAGGAACTTGGTTGTTCAGTATCTTTTTGTCCAGATTTTTGCCTGTTTGAGGAACTCTTCACTGGAAAAGTGATGGGGATTGGTAGAAAGAGAGATGGTCTGTACATACTGAGAAGGAAAACAGGTCAACCTACAATAAATTCTGCAATATCAGCTATCAGCAGTGTTGATGGGAAGCTATGTCACCTCAGACTTCGACATGCATCAGTTAAGACATTGGAGCACATCAGTTCGTTTCAAAGCATTACTAATAAAGATATACAACATACATGTGAGATCTGCCCCGTGGCTAAACAATGCAGATTGAAGCTTCCTAGTAGTAGCAATATTTTTAATCATGTTTTTGAGTTGATTCATGTTGATGTATGGGGTCCTTATAGAAGGCCTACACATGATAAGAAATACTATTTTGTGACTATAGTAGATGATTGCAATATACATGGATTTGTCTGATACACTCAAAATGTGAAGGGATTGTAGTTCTTAAAGACTTATTGACACTAGTACAAAATCAGTTTGTTTTGTCTGTGAAAACCTTGAGATCAGATAATGGTTCAGAATTTTGCAATTCTTCCTGCATTGAATTGTTTTCCTCTAATGGTATTGTGCATCAAAATAGTTGTGTTTACACTTCTCAACAGAATGGTGTGGTAAAAAGA
This sequence comes from Lycium barbarum, assembly GCF_019175385.1. Taxonomy (NCBI): domain Eukaryota; kingdom Viridiplantae; phylum Streptophyta; class Magnoliopsida; order Solanales; family Solanaceae; genus Lycium; species Lycium barbarum. The sequence continues at coordinate 112,490,412 of NC_083344.1, read as the reverse complement.
AAGCATAGGCATATACTAGAGATGGCAAGAGCCTTAAGATTCCAGACTTCTATTCCTATTCATTTTTGGGGAGAGTGTGTTAGAACTGCAGTATATCTCATCAATAGACTGCCAATTGACACACTTAAAGGGAAAACACCATATGAGGTGCTATTTGGGAAGCTGCCAAAACTAGATCACATAAGGGTGTTTGGTTGTCTCTGTTATGCTAGTCAATTGCCAAAGGGGGATAAATTTGCCCCAATGGCAAGAAAGTCTATGTTCATAGGATATTCAGAAACTCAGAAAGTATATAAGTTGTGTGATCTAACAGACTATGTGTTTTTTGTAAGCAGAGATGTTAGCTTCAGAGAATATCAGTTCCCTATACACAAACTCATGTCCCCATATCTAATGACATGTTTGAATCCACGGCCTTGCCTCATGACCATATTGCTCCAACAAATGATACAACTCCCATAACCTTAAAGAATATCAATTCTGATTTGATCATTGATGATTCTAATAACACTACCAGTTTAGAGCCACATGTTCTAGGAGAAGAAGAGGAAATTTGTGATACAATCCTACCAAGATCTAATGAAGAACCACTAGTTGCAGCCAATAACACTGACACAGATGTCATGACACCTCAAGATCTTTTACCACCACCTATTCCTGCACCTCAAGCTGTTGTTCAAGTATGAGAGAGTTCAAGACCTGCCAGAGTTTCTAAGCCTCCAACTTGGTTGAATGACTGCATTACTACTTCTAAGGTGTCTGATTCCTGTAAGTATCCAATAGCCAATTAGGTCTCTTACTCTCATTTGTCTAGAGCATACCAGGCTTATTTAGGTGCTTCAACTGCTGAAACTGAACCTAAGTCATTTAAAAAAGACTCTCAACACTGCAAATGGATTGATGCAATGAAAGATGAAGTTTTTTACTCTTGAAGGAAACAACACCTGGGAAATTGTGGATTTACCACTTGGTAAACAAGCTATTGGATCAAAGTGGGTGTTTAAGATTAAGTACAAGGCTGATAGTAGTGTGGATAAATACAAAGCTAGGCTTGTAGCAAAGTGTTATAATCAAAAGAAAGGTCTAGATTATCATGAGACTTTCTCACCTGTGGCATTAGAACAGTGATAAGTATTGCAGCTTCTAAAGATTGGCCCTTATTACAAATGGATATGAATAATGCATTCTTACAAGGTGATTTGTTTGAAGAAGTGTATATGGTACTACCTCAAGGTTTCCACAGATAGGGGAGACTAAAGTGTGCAAATTAATGAAGTCACTATATGGATTGAAACAAGCATCCAGACATTGGAACATCAAATAGTCTGGAGCATTGTTGTCACACCCCATTTTAACCTCGGAGAGTTAAAGTAGAAGTATGACGTATTGGAGATTCCTATTTTTGTTTGTTTTGTTTTAAGGAGTCGCCACCTAATTATTTATGGTGAATTAGGACACCTAAAGTTTATTAAAGTTATTTTCTAAAGTTAGTTTTGTTTAAGGTCTGCGAAACTTAAGATTCTAGGTAAGGGTTCAATTAGTCTAAAGGGAAGGTATTAGGCACCCTTTAAGACCCATTAACAATGGTTGACCGACCGGACTTATGATTAGTTAGGCTAAGTGTAAATATAGTATTAAAAAAAAATACAACTTTGTAAATAGGCCCAAAGTTGTAAACAGCCATGTAAGAATGCTATTTAAAATAAGATTTGTAGAAAAATAATAATTTGTATAAAAGAGTACTTCTAATGCTATTTTGAAAACATGACTTATAAATGTTGTTAAGACTTTAAACAAAAATATAATAGCATTGTTTAAAATAATACTTGTAGAAAACATAATAGTTTGCGTAAAAAAGAAGATTCTAAAGGTTAAATGAAACCGATTGCAGCCCGTGACAAAAAAATGTTTACTGAAAATATAGAAGTTGAACAGAGGGAAAGGTTATACCATTAACATGTCCACTAGACTAAATAAGAGATTAACAGTGTACTTAAAACAGGATAAACAAACTGAACCTTAACTGAACATGATCACTGTGCTTAACCAGTTAGATAGAAAAAATTTAGCAGTTAAATATCTATCCTAACAGCACCCAAACATCAAAGAAATAATACAACGACACAGAAAACTACATAACTACTAAACATATCGCAGAAGGGGCTAGATTCTAACCAAAGCAGAAACTACAAATTATAAGTAATAAATATATCGAGTTTACCTTTTTTGTGCGCAGTGAAGTGGGTGCCGACGTCGTCGAATCTACTCTCTCGTTATGAATAGATTAGGACTCGACACCACTAAGATCCAAAAATCCCTATCGTGGTTAAAGTCGACCGAGACAGATTGAATGCTTAACGATCTTAAAGTTAGACCGATAATCGAACGAATGAAAGTCGTAAAACCTAAAGATTTCTGGAAAATTTGAGGCGATTAGAACTTGTGTTTTGTAGGGGGATTTTGGGGTTCCAAACCTGGGTTTTCGATCTCCTTTCCTCTGTCTTTATAGAGTGGGGAGAGCGAGGAGCGGTGTGGGGTAAGGAGGAGCGTGGAGTGGGGTAGCGGTGTAGGGTAGGCGGCGGTGTTGGAGAGGAGCGTGTGTCGGCTGTGGGTGGAGAGTGGGGTAGCGGGGTGCGGCGATGATGATGATGAAAGGAGAAAAAAGAAAGGGAAGTAGGGTAGAGGGGAGCGGAGTGGGGTAGTGGTGTGGGGAACGATGATGGGGTAGTCGGCGAGGTGGGGAAGGGAGCGGGAGAGAGAGAGTGAGATGAGGCGGAGGAAATGAAGAAAGAAGAGAAAGAGAGAGAAAGGCGAAAAAAAGTAAGAGAAAGAAAGAGGAAGAGATTTAGGGCAAAAAGAATAAGTGGGCTGGACCGGGTCGGGTAAAATATGTGGGCTGGTCCGAAAATAATCAAATATGGACTGGTGGGCTGATTTATTTCGATGGGTAATGGGCTGGGTATTTAAAATGTGGGCTGATTTAGTTTTAATCAAGTGGGCTGAATTGTTTTTGGGTATGGTATAATGTGGGTTGGTTGAATTAATTAGAGTATGGGCTGAAAATTTGGGGTTGAAAATATTGTGTTTGTATTTTGGGTCATTAATTTGGCTGAAAATTGTTGATCCTTCCTCCTCTATTTAATTAATTTTGGGTTTCTAATTTAATAACCAGTACAACATATACTATATGAAGACAATTAATAATTAATATTTTAAAAAATAAGGATTTAACAAAGTGTTGTTCTATAATTAATTTAACGAGTCCAAACCCGAAAAAATGAAATGATGACGAATCATTTAAAATTTGTGGTAAAGTAATGCTCGTAGTGTTGAAAATAACAGTAGCGGTATTAATAGTAGTAGCAATAATAATTTAAAAAAAATAGTGAAAATAAAGTATTTAGCTCGTCAGTAAATTTAGAAGCCCGAGTAAATTAAAATAAAGGAGGGACAAAATTGGGTGTCAACAGATGGCCCTCTTCGATCGGAGATGATGTAAGAATCTTCGGGCGAAGAAGTTGACGTAGTAGCCAATTTTGTTTGGACCGACGAATATGAGTTTGTAAGAAAGTACGGTTTAGGATAATTGATGGAAAATATTATGAGGACCGAAGGAATTATGGAAAATTATGGCCGAATCTCAGTTTCGAGTTGCCTACATATCTCGGGTTGCACGAGAATCAGGCCATGTATAGTTCGAAAGTTTTTGTGGATTCACAATCTTGCATGACAAGTGACGAGACGTTCAAGAATGGAACACGTGTTTATAGCCTCCTAATTATAAATGTGATGCACAACACACCCATAAGTAGGACTCTACTAGACACGGTGTAAATTCTTCAAAGATGCCCCAGTGTTGAGTTATGGAAACACTGGGGATGTAGAAAGGAATATGAGATGGTGAGAAGAGTAGATTTAGTAGAGTTTTAGCGGAGGATGTGAAAGAGAAATTAACCTATGTGTCACGTGTTTGTGGACATAGGCGGAATTGAGTTCGAGAGTAGATCCATGACCTTTGCGGGTGAGTTTGGTATTCCTCTTCAGCAAATTTGCCCTAGTTCACTGCGTAAGATAAAGTTCCACGTTGTGCTATGTCCTTGCAGGTCGTATTTTCTGCCAAAACTGGAATTCATGTCAAAATTAGTAATAAAGTTGAAAGTGTAAAATTATAAAGAGTGTAAAATGATAGTCAATATGAGTGTGGGAATGAAGTTGTGTTGCTGATGTTGTCTCTGGTTGTCTTCAGGGACTTGAATGAATGCGTGATGCGTATGCTGAGGATGTGATAATGTCTCTAGTTGCATTTGAAGATGATAGTGATAAGGTCTCCGACTGTCTTCCGGGACTTGGTGATAAATGATTAGCCAAATGATGTCTCCGGCTGACTTCGGAGGCTCAATGATAATTCCTGTAAAGTTCAGGGTAAAGTTGTTAAAGTTGGCAAAGTAAATGATAAAGTAGAGAGTAAAGTCAAAGTGTAGCCGTCTGGCTTATGCGTATGAGGCCGTGTAGCCATGCGATGTCTCCGGTTGTCTTCGGGGACTTGATGGTATCTCTCTAGTTGTCTTCAGAGATTTGATGATAATTCCCGTAAAGTCCAGGATAAAGTTGTAAAGTGGATGATGTCTCCGGTTGTTTTCGGAGGCTCAATGATAATTCCTGTAAAGTTCAGGGTAAAGTTGTTAAAATTGGTAAAGTAAATGATAAAGTAGAGAGTAAAGTCAAAGTGTAGCCGTCTGGCTTATGCGTATGAGGCCGTGTAGCCATGCGATGTCTCCGGTTGTCTTCGGGGACTTGATGATGATTCCCGTAAAGTCCAGGATAAAGTTGTAAAGTGGATGATGTCTCCGGTTGTTTTCGGAGGCTCAATGATAATTCCTGTAAAGTTCAGGGTAAAGTTGTTAAAATCGGTAAAGTAAATGATAAAGTATGAGGTAAAGTCGTAGTGTAGCCGTCCGGCTTATTCATGTGAGGCTGTATAGCCGAATGATGTCTCCGGTTGTCTTCGGAGACTTGATGCTATGTCTCCGGTTGTTTTCGGGGACTTGATGCTATGTCTCCGGTTGTTTTCGGGGACTTGATGCTAATTCCTGTAAAGTTCAGGATAAAATAGAGGGTAAAGTCATAGTGTAGCCGTCCGGCTTATGCATGTGAGGCTGTATAGCCATGCAATGTCTCCGGTTGTCTTCGGGACTTGATGCTGTGTCTCCGGTTGTTTTCGGGGACTTGATGCTAATTCCTGTAAAGTTCAGGATAAAATAGAGGGTAAAGTCATAGTGTAGCCGTCCGGCTTATGCAAGTGAGGCTGTATAGCCATGCAATGTCTCCGGTTGTCTTCGGGACTTGATGCTGTGTCTTCGGTTGTTTTCGGGGACTTGATGCTAATTCCTGTAAAGTTCAGGATAAAATAGAGGGTAAAGTCAGAGTGTAGCCGTCCAGCTTATGCATGTGAGGCTGTATAGCCATGCAATGTCTCCGGTTGTCTTCGGAACTTGATGCTGTGTCTCCGGTTGTTTTCGGGGACTTAATGTTGATTCCTGTAAAGTTCAGGGCAAAGTGGTTAAAGCAGGTAAAGAAAGTAATAAAGTATGGAGTAAAGTAAGAGTGTAGCCGTTTGGCTGATGATGTCGACGGTATTGTGGCAGGCTGAATTTATGACGCGTAATCCTGATTTGATTCGTCTTAAACCTGCAAAAAAGATGTATGAAGTCATAAAGTTGTTGTGATAAAATAAAATTAAAGATAGGGTTAGGAATAAAGCCGTTTGGCTTTTAAGATGAGGCCCTAATGAGCCAGATGATGCTTTTTGTCGTGATTGATAGACTTGATTATTGATCTTGCGGTCCTTTAATTCCTGCACTCAAAGAAAAATTCTTAGTTTGGGAGGGGGAAGTTGATTCGTGTTGACTCGAAGCTTGACGTTGTTGGTGCTCCATTCGTCTTGTTTCTTGTGATCTCAGTTCAAGCCTCGGTAGGTGAACAGTAGTGAAACAATTGCAAGTGTTTGATTTGAAAGGTAGGTATGTAGGTATATGTATAAGGAGATGTGACTATATGTATATAAGTTGTGAAATATGTAAATGTAAGTGTATTGTATAGATATATGTAAATATATGTAAGTTGTAAAATATTCTGCCAACTTCGGACTGTGACATTTCTAAAGCAATTGGTTTATAATATTTCCTGTCTGGTAGCCTTAATCTTGTCAATGTCCCCGTTCTTTTGTCTATATTTTTTTCTCAAAAAAAATATGCCCCAGTTTTGGTTCTGAAGGGTGTACTAAATTTATGTTGCGGTGTGACCGAACCTTATATAGGTTGCCTACGTATCCGCCGAGGAATCAGGTCAGAACGTAGTTCGTAATGGTGAATGGTCTGAAGTTTTCTGATAAAGGGACCGAACCCGATATGGATTGCCTACGTATCCCACCAAGGGAATCAGGTCGGCGTAGTTCTGCTATATCTATGGTAAAGGGTTTGTTGGATTTTATCTAGGGGTGACGGGTCTGTATGTTGATAGTCTTTGTGTAAGGATTTTTTTGGATTTTCTGTTATAGCGCAACCGAACCCTATGTGGGCTGCCTACGTATCTCACCATGAGAATCAGGTCAGATCGTAGTTCGTATGCCTGCAAATGGGAAAAAATCTAACCTAGTATGACCGAGTCCTTATGTGGGCTGCCTACGCATCCCCCCATGGGAATCAAGTCAGCGTAGTTTGTACGGTTGTTAAAGGAAAGGTTGCAAATTGTCTTACCTAATGTCGTCCTTTGATTTCTTCTTGGATTGCTAGCTCTCAGGCTTATTTCATCACCTATTGGCTATTCAAGTTCTTTTGAGTGAAATCTCGTCTTGTTCCCTAGTTTCTTTGTATGTCGTCTTATTCGTACATTTTATGTCACAATCGTAGAGTTGGCAGTCTTGATAAATAAAGTAGAAAATAGATGATTAAGGAAAATCAGAAATGCATTCATGGTTTTTGCAATTCAAGCTTCCACAAGATGAAGCAAAACAAACAAATTTTGGGTACGGTTCAAATCATCAATAAAAGAAAACAAGTTCACTACATGTTCATGCTACCAAGACTCCCGGCGAATCGGGGACGGAGTACAAATCCAATTCTTTAGAATTTCCCTGGTTCGGCACTTCATGCGATAGGTGTCTCGGCATTGTGAGTAGCTGTAGCAGGAATCTTCATGTGTGTTTGTCTTTGGATTGTTTATGGGAACGACAAAAGTTGATGTCATGTCTCTTTTCCACCCTCCAATCGACATGCTGGATTCATTTAAATCTTGGTATCTTCATGAGTAGGCAAAGGATTGTTGACCACATTGGGCCTAGCTTCAGCGAGCTGGATTACTCCTTCCTTAATCAGGGCTTCAATTTTGTTTTTAAACCCATAACAATCTTCAATGGCGTGCCCAGCAACTCCAGAATGGTATGCACAGCGCTTGGAACCATCAAACCATTTTGGGATAGGATCGGGAATTTTTCCTTCAATCGGTTGTATTATGCCCGCTGCTTTCATTCTTTCAAACAATTGAGCCAAGGGTTCAGCGATCGGAGTGTAGTTACGGGTGTCTTTGGTATCAAGGTTTGGATGAGCTCTAGGTGCAGTATGTGGTCGACTTTGGTAAGTTGGAGCTTGGACGGGTTGATATGGACGTGAGTTTTGATGTGGAGGTGCTCGGGGTTGGTAGTAGTTAGCTTGGGTGTTGTAGACAGGGTGAGGAGATAGTGGAGCTTGGTAGGGTTCAGGGTAGAGGTAAGGGTAGAAAGGTTGTTGTAGGTGGTTAAAGTATGGAATGGCTTGGCTCGGCTCATGTCTTTGGGCGTTCATGACTGCAGCAACATCTTCCTTCTTCTTTTTAATCCCGTTGATAGAACCAGATTGTATAGCTCTGTTCATTGCTTGTAAAGCAATAAGATCCTGAATTTTTCCCGATTTGATTCCTTCTTCCAAGGCTTCTCCCATTCGAACAACTTCTGTGAATTTTTGTCCCATCATACCTATCATTTTCTCGTAAAATATGCCAGCCTGGCATTCAATGAAGGTAGCAGTCATTTCCCTACCATTCATCGGAGGTTGAACCCTGGCCGCTTCTGACCTCCAACGTAACGCATATTCGCGGAATGTCTCAGTTGACTTCCTGGTTAACTTAGTCATGTAAACTCTATCTGGCGTGATATCGGTGTTAAAACTGAACCTGTCCATAAAGTCTTGTGCCATGTCACTCCAACCACGCCATTTACGGACATCCTGTTGTGTATACCAAGTAAGTGTTTCGCCAGATAAGCTTCTTATGAAGAGCTTCATCCTTATGCTCTGATCTCTGCCCACTCCAACCAGTTTGTCACAATAAGCCCTTAAGTGTGTATGAGGGTCGCCTGTTCCATTGAATGTATCAAATTTTGGCGGTTTGTAGTCTACGGGTAAATCGACGTCAGGTTGAACACAGAGATCTTCATACTCTACACTCTTAGTTCCCCTAGCAACTTGAAGGTTTCTCATTGCTTCTTTGAGACTGTGGATCTCTTTTAGCAACGTGTTATCTGCCCCTGCCTTTGCATCCTTTTCCATTTCTTCGTACTGATCTACTTCGGGTTGGAACTTAACCGTTACTGGATTGGTAAAGGCTTGTGTTTCTGCGGCGTATACTGGAGGAACATATTGTGCATTAGGGGTGACAAAGTGGGCCCCGTGTATATGCTGGGTTGGATAAGTTTGGGCGATGGGGGTGTTCTGGACCGGAGGTGGTGTGTTATAAGTAGTGTTTATAGGTGGTTGATTTGGTGGGTTTAGATGAATGGTTGTGGGTAGTGGATTGGTGTTGGTGGGTAAAGGAGCATAGGGAGTGCGAACTGGCGATTGACTTGGTGGGTTGACGGGTGGTGGGCTATGAGTAGCATAGGTAGTGTAGGTGGGTGGTTGATTTTGTGGAGGAGTATAGCTAGTGTAAGTGGGTGGTTGACTTTGTGGGAGAGTATAGTTAATGTAAGTGGGCGGTTGACTTTGCGGGGGAGTATAGGCGGATGATGGATTTGGTGGATTTGCGGGGGTGATCGGAGGTAAGTTGTTGTTGGTAGGTGCGTTGTTTTGGGGAGGAAAATGCTCAGGAACTGGGGATTCGAGTGATGGGAAACGAGGTGGTTCTGGTGCAGTATTGCTAGGTTCAACAGGTGAATTTTGGAGTGTGATGGATAAATTGGTCAAGTCCCTAACCCGATTTAGTTCTCCACGTAGATTCTCAAATTCTTGAGTCAGGCGGGCGATATGTTCATCCCGTTGAATAGTAGTTCCGTGTTCGGAAGTCTCGGGCGGATCGCTAGAGATCACGATGTTTTCCACACCAGTCGAAATAGATGCGGCCGGATCAGACATAGTAATTTCATTTCCTTGAACAACCCAATTACGTTCCGGTAACGATGACGTCTTTGACCTTGTGATGTAAGGATGGTCGGCCATCGAGTGTCAACACTAATCAACTCTCTTTTGGGGAATAAGAAAAAAAAAGAAACATAAAGTATAAACGATGTTAGTCTCATGAACATATCTAGGTAAAGTCACGATCACGTAAAGTCAAGTAAGGCATGTAGCAAATAATTCATCAAGTAGAGTCGAACAAGTTGTCAAACAAATGTAAACGATTATATCAAAACAAATAACGCGTCCTAATATGCATGTGACCTCTTTGTGCCAGAGGTGGGCCTAACGTTATTTGAAGGGTAAAATGTGCCATAATATGTCATCCCGTTGCTTTGATTAATTAAACAGATTCTATTTCTCAAAAAATAAAGTACAAAATAATGTAATATTTATTACATGTCCAATGAATACAACATAAAGTGTTTCCTAAAATAAAGTAAATAAAATTTCCTATGTTTAACTTCTGGTTCCATTTGTGATGTCCTTGATCTTCGTCATTTGTTGTACTCCAATGCAAATCCATACCTGTCATAGAACGTTAGTCATTCCCTCCCTCCTAAAGTTTAATTAATTTAGAGCAAATAGTCAATATTTAGGCACAATTATCCTTCAAACATGCACATAAAGTATGATTAGTGTCACTTGGGGTCGTGAACCCGCTTGGACGTTTGGGTAAAGTCATCTAATGGATTTAATACACCAAGGGTATTAAACCTCCTAGGTAATGAAATGTATGCTATTAATAAAGGGTGTTGGTTTAGCCCTATCTTAGGTTGACTAAGAGTGGGTTTCTTATGACACAAGGTTCCCGAGCGGACAACTCGAGTGAGAAGGCTACGCGGTCCCCGTTACTCGGGCACCCCGCGCATACGCCAACTCTCCTAAAATTTGGATTCTATGAAAGAAATTTGCGGGTGCGCAAAACACACCTCGCGTGTACGTGTGATAGTGTGAATTTCCAGAAGTGGAGGAAATATGAACGGAATGACAATTTATCAAAGCAGTAACAGATAAACAGTTTATATCAAACAAACAGTTTATATCAAACGAAACAATTAATAGCATGTAAAAACAATTAACAAGTAATAAAAAATAAACACACGACCTATTTAAAACTAAGTCCGTTATGGTTAGAACCTAGGTACATTCCCCAGTGGAGTCGCCAAGCTGTCACACCCCATTTTAACCCCGGAGAGTTAAAGTAGAAGTATGACGTATTGGAGATTCCTATTTTTGTTTGTTTTGTTTTAAGGAGTCGCCACCTAATTATTTATGGTGAATTAGGACACCTAAAGTTTATTAAAGTTATTTTCTAAAGTTAGTTTTGTTTAAGGTCTGCGAAACTTAAGATTCTAGGTAAGGGTTCAATTAGTCTAAAGGGAAGGTATTAGGCACCCTTTAAGACCCATTAACAATGGTTGACCGACCGGACTTATGATTAGTTAGGCTAAGTGTAAATATAGTATTAAAAAAAAATACAACTTTGTAAATAGGCCCAAAGTTGTAAACAGCCATGTAAGAATGCTATTTAAAATAAGATTTGTAGAAAAATAATAATTTGTATAAAAGAGTACTTCTAATGCTATTTTGAAAACATGACTTATAAATGTTGTTAAGACTTTAAACAAAAATATAATAGCATTGTTTAAAATAATACTTGTAGAAAACATAATAGTTTGCGTAAAAAAGAAGATTCTAAAGGTTAAATGAAACCGATTGCAGCCCGTGACAAAAAAATGTTTACTGAAAATATAAAAGTTGAACAGAGGGAAAGGTTATACCATTAACATGTCCACTAGACTAAATAAGAGATTAACAGTGTACTTAAAACAGGATAAACAAACTAAACCTTAACTGAACATGATCACTGTGCTTAACCAGTTAGATAGAAAAAATTTAGCAGTTAAATATCTATCCTAACAGCACCCAAACATCAAAGAAATAATACAACGACACAGAAAACTACATAACTACTAAACATATCGCAGAAGGGGCTAGATTCTAACCAAAGCAGAAACTACAAATTATAAGTAATAAATATATCGAGTTTACCTTTTTTGTGCGCAGTGAAGTGGGTGCCGACGTCGTCGAATCTACTCTCTCGTTATGAATAGATTAGGACTCGACACCACTAAGATCCAAAAATCCCTATCGTGGTTAAAGTCGACCGAGACAGATTGAATGTTTAACGATCTTAAAGTTAGACCGATAATCGAACGAATGAAAGTCGTAAAACCTAAAGATTTCTGGAAAATTTGAGGCGATTAGAACTTGTGTTTTGTAGGGGGATTTTGGGGTTCCAAACCTGGGTTTTCGATCTCCTTTCCTCTGTCTTTATAGAGTGGGGAGAGCGAGGAGCGGTGTGGGGTAAGGAGGAGCGTGGAGTGGGGTAGCGGTGTAAGGTAGGCGGCGGTGTTGGAGAGGAGCGTGTGTCGGCTGTGGGTGGAGAGTGGGGTAGCGGGGTGCGGAGATGATGATGATGAAAGGAGAAAAAAGAAAGGGAAGTAGGGTAGAGGGGAGCGGAGTGGGGTAGTGGTGTGGGGAACGATGATGGGGTCGTCGGCGAGGTGGGGAAGGGAGCGGGAGAGAGAGAGTGAGATGAGGCGGAGGAAATGAAGAAAGAAGAGAAAGAGAGAGAGAGAGGCAGAAAAAAGTAAGAGAAAGAAAGAGGAAGAGATTTAGGGCAAAAAGAATAAGTGGGTTGGACCGGGTCGGGTAAAATATGTGGGCTGGTCCGAAAATAATCAAATATGGACTGGTGGGCTGATTTATTTCGATGGGTAATGGGCTGGGTATTTAAAATGTGGGCTGATTTAGTTTTAATCAAGTGGGCTGAATTGTTTTTGGGTATGGTATAATGTGGGTTGGTTGAATTAATTAGAGTATGGGCTGATAATTTGGGGTTGAAAATATTGTGTTTGTATTTTGGGTCATTAATTTGGCTGAAAATTGTTGATCCTTCCTCCTCTATTTAATTAATTTTGGGTTTCTAATTTAATAACCAGTACAACATATACTATATGAAGACAATTAATAATTAATATTTTAAAAAATAAGGATTTAACAAAGTGTTGTTCTATAATTAATTTAACGAGTCCAAACCCGAAAAAATGAAATGATGACGAATCATTTAAAATTTGTGGTAAAGTAATGCTCGTAGTGTTGAAAATAACAGCAGCGGTATTAATAGTAGTAGCAATAATAATTTTAAAAAAAATAGTGAAAATAAAGTATTTAGCTCGTCAGTAAATTTAGAAGCCCGAGTAAATTAAAATAAAGGAGAGACAAAATTGGGTGTCAACAATTGCTAGCAGCAGGCTATATTTAGAGTCCTTTTGATCATTCACTCTTCACCAAGGAAACTGGTGATCACATCGTGATCATATTGGTTTATGTTGATGATCTTCTGATCACAGGAAGCAATCAACAAATGATCAAAGAGGCTCAACAAACTCCACACAACAACTTTAAAGTCAAGGACTTGGGACAGCTCAGATATTTTCTAGGAATTGAAGTTATGAGGTCACAAAGAGGCATTTTGCTTAATCAGAGAAAATACACATTAGAACTCATTACTAGCACTGGTCTAAGTGGTGCAAAGCCAGTATCCACACCAATGGAACTTAATAGCAAACTTACTACAACAGAATATGATGAAGTTCTGAGCAAGACTGAAGGGCAAAAGATTGATGATCCATTGTTAGCAGATGTTCATAGCTATCAACAACTGGTAGGAAAGTTGATCTATCTGACCATCACAAGGCCAGACATCTATTTTGCAGTGTAGGTACTAAGACAATTTATGCAACAACCAAAGAAGTCACATTGGGAAGCAGTCATGAGAGTCCTCAGATATTTGAAAAATGCACCAGGACAAGGGGTATTATTGAAGAGAAATCCCATTAGCAAGCTTACAGCCTTTTGTGATTCAGATTGGGTTGCTTGCCCAAACACAAGAAGGTCAGTAACAGGTTATGTCATACAACTTGGTGATTCTTTGATATCTTGGAAATCAAAGAAGCAGCACACAATGAGCAGAAGTTCATCAGAAGCTGAGTACAGGAGCATGGCAGCAGTAGTAGCTGAGGTGGTTTGGTTGATGGGATTACTGAAAGATTTGAAAGTTCACATTGACACACCAGTATCATTGTGTTGTGACAACAAAGCAGCTATGCAGATAGCTTCAAACCCCATATTTCATGAAAGAACTAAGCATATAGAAATTGACTGTGATTTTGTAAGGGAGAAACTCAAAGAGGGACTGATCAAACCAGAGTTTGGTGGTTCTAAATTTCAATTAGCAGATTTTCTTACCAAAGGTCTTGGAGTTAGTCAGCATCAGTTTTTGCTTACCAAGCTTGGAGTGTTCAATGCCTTTACGCCACCAGCTTGAGGGGGAGTATTGAGTTAGGGAGTTAGCTGACTAGGATTAGTTGGTTAGGAGCCTATTATGTGTAATGATTAGTGATTAGTGGGAGTTTAAAAGTTAGTTAGTTTGTTAATAAATCACATGGCAAGCATGTAATATATATATATCAGTTTCATAAGCAACATATAATCTCTTCTTCTCCTTACTTCTTCTCCATGATTCCTTTCCAAATGTGAAGCAACTGTATTTGCTTCGTAAAATCAGTCTTCAATGACTGAATTTAACATAACCTTTAATTTTCTAAATTGATGGAATGTTACTGGAAAATTTTCAATATGTTACTCTTTGATTAACTAAAAAACGATTTCAAGGGGAAGTTTACCTTTTTCCATTTGTCAGTATTCCCGGCCTTTATTTCATCCTTCTATGCTCATGAGTCATGACGAAAACTTGTAATCTTAATTTTCTCATCAAATTAATGCCCGTCGTGAGTTTTGAGAGAGTAAAAAAACTCTATGTTAAATACATACGTTGCTATAGCGTCTGCAGAAATTTGAATATTTTTGTAGAGAGCTAAATATTTGTGTAGCACCTATAAATCATCTTATTAAAAATAAAAATGAAAAATTTAAAGTCAGGGGACGGTTTGGTATACCGGGAAAGAGTTGCTTCGAACTTTACATAAATTTGTCCACTTTCAATCCTACGAAAAACTGTAGTATACATAGGTTTCTATTGTTCAACTTAGATATAGAAGCATTCAGATAATTTAGTCAAGTTGGGGATACATGAAATCATTGTTAATTTTCAGTTCAGTGCTTGTAAACAAGGGCTGAGTTAGAGTATATGATTTGTGGGTTCGGCCAAATAAGTCAGTAGCCCTAGTTAAAATCATGTATTAATCTTAATTTTTTTATTGAATATGTACAAATTATTAATTTAAAACTCAATAAATTAAAAAACTTGAATCTCGGTCCCATAAACTTTAAATCTTGACTCTCCTCGTAAACTTGCTGTCAATTTTGTCAGCAATGCCCAACAACAAGAAAGAAGAAACAAATTAAATAAGGAATTACAGACTATTTAAAACTGACAAAACTCAAAAGATGTTAGCTTCGTGCGTTTGGAGCCTTCAATAATGCAAGTGAAAAGAAGGTAAGCAAAGATTTGTGCAAAGTGATAAAAATGAAAATGATTTCGGGATTTTGATAAGCCAAAAAAACGATTTGCAGTGCCCTTAATGACGTGACAATTATTTTCACACGGGGGGTTGTTTCTACCTGTCATTTCATTCTATTGCGTACTTAAAGGAATACTTAAATGAAAAAAAGTCATCACTTTTTTAATTAAATTTTTGAATTAGGTTTAATAATACAATTCAATACCGTATCGAACAAGTAAAAATCTAGGATTTAAGTCGATATATAGAGTTTTGCTAACCTATAACATGAAGGTTATAGGATAGCATTGTGCCCACTTTATGTTTTCCTAAAATACCCCAAATTTCATGTTATGAGTACAATAATGAGAGGGGCCTTTTGGTCTTTCTGCCTGAGAAGTAAATACTTGCTTCATATGTTCCTTTGGCCTTTGGACACCAGCGATTGTTTTAGCTTTCCGTCTAACCATGGTTTCCTCAAATTTTCCAAGTTTTAGTATCTTTTATCCTTTTCACCATTGTTAAATACATCAATAGAGGTAAGACTTCAATGTTTTTAATATTTTAATACTTTTCCCTTCTGCTGCAACTACCATTACCAACATAAACATTAACCTTAAAAAAACACTTAAGTTTGCATACCACCAGTGCAAATGGTCAAAGCATAATAAAAGAGTATTTAGCGATTTTGGAATGTAAGATAATTATGAAGATTCACCATAAAGATTCTTTTTATTTTGGGTTCAAATCCTTAAAAGAGCACCAAATTTAGGTTCGAAATTTCGGCAATTACTACAAAAATTGTGGGAAAAAAAAATCAATTTCAAACTCTTTCTCCATGCTTTTACTTTTCCTCCATGTCTGTTAGTCAAAACAAAAATTTTAAGGGTGAAGCAGAGAAAGAAGTTTCACACAGATTAGACAAGCTACATGGGATATTGACTTGTTAAGTTTTGGTGCTTTAGTTGATTACCAACATCAGTTATGAAACTGGAAAATCTTTACCCATGACTTGCATCACTTCCTTTATGCTTTGAGGAGAAGAGAAGAAAAGAGAGGAGGTAGAATTAATGGGGTTTAGATTTTTACTAAAAGGACAAAAACGTCCCTATATCTAATATGCCGGCAGGACAGAGTAAGGGTATTTTAGGACAACGCAAAGTGGGTACAATGTCGTAGGTTAGCAAATCCCATATATATATATATATATATATATGAGAAGAAAAGAGAGGAGGTAGAATTAACGGGGTTTAGATTTTTACTAAAAGGACCAAAACGTCCCTATATCTAATATGCTGGCAGGACAGAGTAAAGGTATTTTAGGACAACACAAAGTGGGTACAATGTTGTAGGTTAGCAAATCTCATATATATATATATATATATAGAGGTGTGCGCGCGTCGTGTATAGATGAGGAGGTGTGCTCAGAATTAAAATTAGTAAAAATCTGTCGTTCTCTAACAATTTATCTATGAATAAAGGCGTTCACAAAATTTAATATTCTGGTCATGGTCATGCTTGTAAGTTTTCCGGAAGCATAATCTCCCAAAAGTCATCCAAAATATTGATTTGTTACATCAAACTTTTATTTGAAACTTGACGTTGAAAGATTCTCACCGACGCATAATTTAGTCTTAAAACACTTTATTTTACCAAATTCTTCTTGCTAGCACTGCACATCGTCAGGTCTAGAATGTTGATGCTTGTAACAAGTTTAAACTTGTCATTTTAATTAGCTCCAAGCATGATCAGTAATCAATTGAATTTTTCTATCGAAAAATTAATCCATATATAAGTATAAGAATTTTATACATAATTTTTTCAAGTTTTCTTTGTGAATTTCCTATTTCTGCTAGTAGATTCAATTAGCATTGGCATTGAAACACCCTGCAAACAGGAGGTAGATTCAGAATTTAAACTTTATGGGTTCCCAATGATTCCAATTAATAAAGAAAAATTCTTTATATGTGCCCAAGGATAATCGAACCCATCTGAAAGGCCAACTAAGCTTCATCGGGTTCCGTTACTATCGCTGGATCAAGAGAGACTTCTTTGTTATTGGGTTTCCAACAAATATTTCTTATACGCAATATAAATACAAGATATGCACAAAAATTATTGATTCCCCGAAACCTCCATCTGCTATCCTAGATCCACCCTTGCTTGTCAGTCAAGAAATTTAACCACAGTACAAAATGTCAATGTAGAAAATAAAGAAAAACAAACAGGGTATGATCATATGGAAGATTAACTTCAAATAATCATCAAAATGATGAAAACATAGCTGCCATAATAAGCAGATGCTGAAGTAATTAAAGTTAACGTTACTCGTTCTACATTCTTGAATAAATATTTATGACGGAACAGAGAAAGTCAATTAATTAATTTTGAATTTAAGTTATATATAGTATTGGTATAAGGAATTTTTAACATTTTAATTAATCTCCCAAAGTTTATGTACACATAATAATCTCACATTTTTTATTTAAGTTATGTACACTATGAGCACAATTTTTTTAATTTTTGGGGTCTGAACAAAATACTGGAATGGAAAATAAGGTGTTTTTGCTTTTTTATTTTATCTTTTGTTTTTTATTATTTACTTATTTTTCTGATTTCAACCTTTTCTTTTAGATTAAATTCCGCTCTTTAAACATTTGTACCACAAATTTTGTCCAACTCGACCATATCAACGCCATGTAAGCTTTATCAGTAGTCAGAGTTGTTTAAAATACTTAAATTTATCTAGTTGAGGTGTCCGGATAAAAATTTGTGGCGTAGAGGATGACCAAAAAAAAATTTGTGTGAAATAAGTAAATTTATCTAGTTGGCGCATTCTTGATTGTTTGAGACAAAACGATTCCCTCAATACAGATTAACTCCGTGAAGCCGATATCCGAGATGTCAAAATCGAACAAGAAATGTGTGTATCAAACTATTTTTGTCTTGATTTAATGATGACATCCATCTAGCTTTTATACATTATTATTCTTTGAATTATAGTCACCTTAAATTATCAAGTTATCAGTAGATCCTAATTTTAATTGTTGTGTATAACATATAATTAGCCTTCCGTTAATTGGAATGCGCACTTTATCCTTTACCTTATCCATTTGATTAGGGATTAATAAGACACACATCAGTTCATGTAATGCATGAAAAGAATGTGTTATCTCCTTAAGATATATAATGCATGAAAAGAATGTTTTATCTCCCAAGACATTTCTTATGCAGCATTTAAGAAACATCGCTTTTGATTAGTTTCTTTTACCAGTTATTAGGAATTTAATGCACTTGCCATTTTGTCCAGATACGCATAAAAAAGGTAACCCAAAAAAAAAAAAAACAAGGCTCACAAATACGTTTGGCCCATGCAGTCACCTTAAATTATCAAGTTATCAGTAGATCCTAATTTTAATTGTTGTGTATAACATATAATTAGCCTTCCGTTAATTGGAATGCGCACTTTATCCTTTACCTTATCCATTTGATTAGGGATTAATAAGACACACATCAGTTCATGTAATGCATGAAAAGAATGTGTTATCTCCTTAAGATATATAATGCATGAAAAGAATGTTTTATCTCCCAAGACATTTCTTATGCAGCATTTAAGAAACATCGCTTTTGATTAGTTTCTTTTACCAGTTATTAGGAATTTAATGCACTTGCCATTTTGTCCAGATACGCATAAAAAAGGTAACCCAAAAAAAAAAAAACCAAGGCTCACAAATACGTTTGGCCCATGCAGGTCTCGAACCTGCGACCTTCGCGTTATTAGCACGACGCTCTAACCAACTGAGCTAATGGGCCTTGATGCTGTTAACGCTTTGTATACAATTAGTAAGTCTGAAATCTAAACTTCTTTTGCTTACAATTGGCAAAATATTACTATCAGGTAACAACTTCAGCTCGTAATGACGTTTATTTTCACCCAGGGGATGTCTCTTTTTCCCCAAAAAGAATTTAGATTTCAACTCATTATGTGTGTGTGCGTGTTTTTTCAATTTTATTTTGGTGGGTAGATTTACTTTACACTTTGTTTGGATGGTTGTTACGTATTAATGTTTCATAAGATATCGTATTGTGTTGTATTGCATTATATTTTGATGAATACAACGTATGGATAGATTGCATCGTTTCCTATTGTTACATAATGTTAGACATAAAAAATTTGAAGGATAAACCTACAAGAAAATAGGGTACAGTGTAGAGCTGTCATAAAAAGGTACGATAAATGATAAAATATGATTATTAAATAATAAGTAAAGACAGAATAAGAAAAAAATATATAAGGTAACGACGCATTATGCCAAATGGGGCGTTACATAAAATTGAACTTTTCATCGTTACACGGCGGAACTGAAACACAGTTTTTCATATCCTAAAAGATTATCTTGTGTGGTTTGGAAAGAAAAGATTTTCTAAATAACAATTCAAATTGACGCTGTAATGACCCGTTTAGTCATTACCGTAAAATTCTGAAATATTCGCAACCTTGACATCCTGGACCTTTTCAGTTCGCTAAGTATTTCCGGCGGACATCTAGCCTAACGGGTCCCGTTGTACGGGTAGGAATTAAAATATCAAAATCCGGGTCGGGGACCCAGTCAGGCCGCCCCAGCTCTGGTATGACCTCCGCAGCGATCGCGCCCCAGCGACCACAACCCCGCTAAAGCATAGGTGGGGTGGTTGCATCAGATCGTTGAAGCGACAATGGGGAAGCCGAAGTGGCGCCGCTGAAGCGGTTGGTCGATTGCTATAGTAGTGACCCGCAGTAATTTTCCCTATTTAAGAGTTCATTTCGGGATTTGACCCCATTTTCTCAAAACCTAATGTTACACCTCGGAAATTCCTCGTGAACGTGCAATGAATAGACCAACGAAGAGTATGAGTGTACGATGTTTTACAAAGAAGGGGATGACTACTTATGAGTTTTGAAAATGCGAAAGTTGCAGATTTGCACTTCGGCCCAGTTGGTCGTAAAATAGAATATGGCCCGTAAAGTGGTTTACGGACCGTAAACTGCTATCGTCTTTCAACATTCCAAAACTTCAACTTTCTGCCAAATGTCTAAATGGTTAAATACGACTCAGAATACGGACCGTAAATCGAAATACGGCCCGTAAACTGTGACTGTAAACCACCATGACCTCCAGCAAACCTTTTTGGTTTTGTTATGCTTAAATACCGTCGTGAAAGACGGACCGTAAACCAGAATACGTCCCGTAAACTGGGTTTACGGCCACTGTGCACTTCGACTACTGTTCATAAAAACCAGATTTTAAGTTAAGTATAAGGGACCCTTTTTCATTCCATTCATTTCATTTTCACTCCACACTTCAAGAAACATCTAGAATACTCTCTAATATTCATCCACAAGAGAATCCAAGGAAAATCAAGATCAAAAACACCAAATCCATGAAATCAAGAGTGTGAAACTCATCAAAGTTCATCTACACCAAGAAATTGCAAAGGAGGTGAAGTAGGGTTTTTAGTATAGAAGAGTATTGCTACTCAAGGCTCGTTCCTACCACATCTAAGGTGAGTTTTATGACTTTCTCATGATGATTGAAGTATTTATACGTTGAAACACTTGGATTATAGAAGAGTGTAGTAAATGGGTCATAAAATGTGAATAGTGTC
Source organism: Lycium barbarum (assembly GCF_019175385.1). Taxonomy (NCBI): domain Eukaryota; kingdom Viridiplantae; phylum Streptophyta; class Magnoliopsida; order Solanales; family Solanaceae; genus Lycium; species Lycium barbarum. The sequence continues at coordinate 112,469,813 of NC_083344.1, read as the reverse complement.
ATAGTTGAATGATAGTTGGATTGAATTATGAATGTTGATGAGTTGGGAGTATAAATATGTTATAAATGACGTGTAGACCATGAAATAGGTGTTATGTATGAGGAAATGTGATGATGAGCTAAAAACCCATAAATGTAGAGAAATTGGGGGAAAATGGTGGAATGTGGTAAATGTAGATAAATGACTATTGTTGATACGATATTGTGAGTGTTGTTGTGAATGTTTGGTAGTTGAAATGAAACATGGGAAAAGTAGTAGAAACAAAGTAAATGTTGTGCAATTTTCCCTAGAAATAGTAGCGCGTTCTTCTTGTCGATTGACTAACGATGGTACGAATTCTCTTTTGAAGGTAGAGACGTGACATCAAAGGAAATCAAGCAAACGATAGCATAGTTAAACGACAAAGGTATGTGAGGCTTATCTTTTCTTTCAAAAGGCATGAATCCTTCAAGTCTTATATAATCCTTCTACAAAATGAAGCCTATGAGTCCTTCAATATATTGAATTACATATGAATATAATGGTGATGATAATGAGCTAAAGTATAGCGATTCAAGAAATTGTGGCATGATGTTCCTATAACGCTAATGATGTTATCTTTGTTAACACTCTCCTTATGCTCTATTTCCTTCAAGGCGAGGCACGATACTCATAAACGTTCATAATATAATGGGGGGTTCACGACCTTACGCTACACCGACATAGTGTGGTTGCCCTTAAAGCTTAACGTATGCTCTTAATGCTAATATATGATATGTCTATAAGATGATTAACAATGCTAGTTTGTAATACGATGATGATATGTATAAGATACCAAGAAATGATAAGATGATGCTATGTTATGAGATGTGTAATAGTGATGTGTTATGATTGATTTGGTGATGATAAGATTTCACCGTGCCTATTTGTCCGGGCATGTCACCGCGAATGCGGGCTGCGTATGATTCCACCGCACCTATATGGCCGGGTATGTCACCGCTAATGCGGGCTGCTATGTTTACACCGAGCCTAGAGGGCCGGGCATAATCACCACTAGTGGGCGGCATATAAGGATTACCCGGACGCGGGTAATGATGCAGAGTACGATGTGACGATGTACGTGATGAAGTATGTGATGGTGTATGTGATGATGAATGTGATGATATATGGGAAATGACAAAATATATACTATGATGATGTAAATATGATATATGTAAAAAAAAATATGTTGCTTATAACACTCAAGCAGGTTATATCTTTTCTTATGATTCATGATGCTTCTATGACATTGTTCATTTCATTCCTGCCTTACATACTCAGTACAATGTTCGTACTGACGTCCGTTTTCTTTGGACGCTGTATTCATGCCCACAGGTAGACAGGAAGGAGATCTTGCTCCGGACTCTTAGAAGCTGTTAGCTGACTGAAAGCACTCCCTTGTTCTGGAGGTGCTTATGATGAATCTTTTGTGTACAGTTGTATGTGTAATCCAATAGAGGCTCGTAGATACTCAATGTGGGTTATGTGGTTTCACAACGTGGATACTGTGTAAATATATTGATATATGTTATTGTATAAAAGCATTATGTTTTGTAATGAAAAGCAGTTTCTTTGTAAAATGAGCATGAAATCGATAAATAATTGTTGAATGAGTCTAAGAAGTAATAGTACGAGCGATGCTCGGTGGTTAGCCCCGGGTACCTATCGCGGCCCCTAGCTGGGTCGTGACACCTAAAGCTCAGACGCCCCTCAAGCCTTTTTGGGAGTTCAAATTCAGATCTTCTTGGGAGTGGTAATCTTCCTAACCTCTTCTAATCTCTTCTTACACATAGCTAATTGTTCCTAAGGTCTTCTCCTAGAAGCAAATGAAAGTGGGTATCACTAATTCCTAGACTTAGAAGGTCAAATGGTTAGCGCGTATGTTCTTAATATGGGTTATATTGGCTCAATTTCTCATGTTCATCACTCTAGAATGGTTACTAACTTAGATTCTCATCTTCTTCCTAAATTGTAAATGAGTTTCTTCCATGAATCTTGAAAATGACTTTCTAAAGAATAGAGTTAAAAATGGTGACTTTACGTAGCTAGTAGCTTAAGTGGTTGACTTTAATCATGAATGGAGGTTAATGAATCACCTAGCTTTATGATGATGGTAAGAGAGTTCATTTAGTGATAAAGGCCTAGAAAATATAGAGATGTTCTAAAACCCCAACTTTCCTTATCAATCTGAATGTTTTGTAAAATGTTCTAATGATGATTCCTATTATTGAGTCTCATGATTATCTCAAGTTCCTTCGTGCGTGTTACGATGAGATGAACAAATTGAAGATCTACGGATATTCATGGCACCTGCTCAGCCTCGAGGTAGGTTAAGGCTTCCTTTTCAGCAGAGTCCGGTTAGATTTACATTTTCATGTATTAGATGGAACGGAGAATGCATGTGTAGGATTTTGGAGTTGGAATGGATTCTTAAGATGGTACTGTTATGCGATTTGTGTGTTTGGGCTTGTGGCCTATAGACTACTTAGGTTCATGTGTTGGTTTTCCTTGAGTATTGGTGGACCTTATGTGACTTGGAAGATTAGCTGTGCGGTACTTAGTTTACTATGTCCCTTTGATGAGGAGTCCCCGTATGATGCGCATAACTTTTTCTATGCTTTAAATAGTGAATCTTAATGGGTATTGAAATGGGTAAAATGTACCCAAGATCGTGAATTGATTCTAGACTGGGTATTAGTAATGTCTTGTAAGTAGAAGGTGAAATTATCATGTATTAATGTTGATAGGCAGTAAAAGAAGTGAGGTAGTATTGTTATGTGACTTGTCCGTGTTGATTATCGGAGACTATAGATATATCTTGTTCGTGATACTTCCGTCCTGAGTACATGTGTACACAACATTGCATCGCATATACATTTCATACATTATTGCATTGCATTGCATTGCACTTGGCTTCTATTGTGACATTCGGGTGATGTACTTGTGTTATATGGATTCAGATTGAGTCTATTGGGACTTGACACAATTGGGCTTAGTTGCTAAACCATAGGCCATAATCTTGAATTATTTTTGTTGTATGTGTTGGTTCCCTAAAATTAGTTAAATATCATAATGACGAGTTGACTTCTATACTAAGATTGAATAGCGTAATGATACTTGACTTGCGAAACTTGTGTGGAATTGCCTAGTGTTTATTAAGAGAATAGTTAGTTAAATTAAGAACATTGATGTTACGACAAGTGGTAGGTGATGTGCGTTGTTGACCTAGTTTCACTAGTCATGCTTATTTGCGAAATCTTTTACTGATATGTTCTTCTAACTATTGTCGGCCTATGATGCTTACTGAGTACGCGTTGTTGTATCGATACTACTCTTACTACACTCCTTTTGGAGTGTTGTATTTTTCAGGTTATTGATTGTCGATCATTCGGAAGATGCATGGTGCTTATCTCGAAGTCCTCTATCCACTTTATTTCGGAATGGGGATTGGGTATTAGAGTTGTTAAGAGTATTCCAGTTCCACATTAGTCGCTCTTGTACTAGTCTAGACCAAGTCGTGGGAATAGAAATGAGTCATTGTATTTATTTATCTATTGTAAACACTTCCGCTATTTGGGTTAATATATTGATTTGATTTTCGCTGTTTATTATTCCTATCTTGAATTAATTGAATTTTCGTTCTTTACTTGGAATCATTATGTTGATTAAGGGTTCACCTACCGAGGTGGGAATGGTAGGTGCCGGCGCGATCCTAAATTGGGTCGTGACAGATGAAAATTAGTTTTCCCCGTGGTCCAATCTAGGGCTGTTCACAGTTTTGGTTAAAACCAAAACCAAACCGAAAATTTAACCAAACCGATTAAAAAAACCGACATTTGGTTTGGTTTGGTTTGATTTGGTTTTAAATTTTAAAAATCGATTATATTTGGTTTGATTATGATTCTATTAAAAAATAACCGAATAAATAACCGAACCAAACCGATAAATTATATACATAAATTTTATAATTATTTATATGTATAATATTAGTTTTTCATAAATAATTATAAATATTTTATACCTTTTAATCATTAATTTAATTTTTGATCTACTTATTTCACATGATTGTTTAAGACTCATGTTTTAAGAATATGTCCAAGCCTATGTCTTTAAGTCTTTTAACTCTTTTAAGTGTAAACCTACTAACAGAAGCTCACGTTAGAGTCTAATGTCTTTAATTTAAATTTTTAGCCTTTCTTTGTCAGCCATTTGATTTTAGGTTGTTTCTTCTTCTTTTTTCGAATTTATACCTTTCTTTTTTCTTGTCTGAATGGGTCCTAAACTTCTAATGCTTTTCTTATGAAAAGGACAGAGGTTGTAGATTATAGAAGATACTTCAGTAACATTAGCATTTGCTGCAACTCAAGCACATGGTAATGCTCTAATACTTCTTCCGTGGGTAATCCTCTTAAAAAGCAAAAAAGAATAACTCCTTGTAATCTAGCCTTGGGGATAATGGTAGAAAAGCATATAAAGTTTGGATCATTACACAAATTTTTTTTAATAAAATGGGAGAATTGAGGGCAAAAATGAAAGTACTGCCCCAAAGTTTGTGATCATTACACAAAATTTTTTTATTTCATATATTTTCATTTTAATTTTAGATAGTATTTATGTTTAATTATTATGTATGTTTGTAACAACAACTAAAAACTCTTATGCTCTACTTTATTTCCATGTATGTGTATTAAGATGACAAAAATAGTGCAGTCACTACTAAGTTAGTTTTTAGCTCTATATGTAATAGTTTAGCAACTTTGGGTAACTTGAGTACTACACTATCACTAATAGTGAAAGTGTTTCTATGATGTATGTTCCACCTTAAACTAAAAATAAAAGTTATCGTTTGAACAAAAAAAAAAAAACATATCTTTTTCAACTTTTTAATGTTTTACTAATAAGTCTCATGGCTGCTAGTCATAAATCGAAAAATTAAACCAAACCAACAATAACCAAACCGGTGGTTATTATTTTATTTGATTTGGTTATGATTTTAGACATTTAAAAACCGACTAAATTAGTTCGGTTATGATTTTAATCAATAACCGACCCAAACCGAACCATGAACACCCCTAGTCCAATCCATGTGGCCTTAACTGTATTTCCTAGTATTAAATTTGCATCTTTAACAGATATAAAAGTATTAGACAATGATTGCTCTGCATAAAATTTCTATAAGAATTGATCAGTATATAAGCTAAACTACAAATTTAAAATGATTTGGATCAATACAATTGTTATGCTTACAAGAACAAGGGAACTTCTGATGACATACTTCAATATAAATTCTGAGCCAAACCCCTCAAGTTTTGGCTTAATAAACATTCTGGAGAAAAGGTATATATTACATAACTACATATTTTGACTTCGGCTTTTGAAACATTTAGATAGACAATCTAATCTACAAACAGCTTCTTACCAAAGCCAAAACTGATTCACCATTTCAGCCAAACTATTATTTACAATTGGTAACTTCATGGATTGCATTTGCCAAGTAGTCCACATTGCTGCTTGTCACCCCTGCCATGCTGCCATATTGTAATATGTCAATTGCAAAAGCATAAAAAAAAGGAGAGATGCAAATCTTTTGTTCTTTCTGTTTTCTTGATTCAATTTTCCTTTCCGTATTTTTCTTGTGCAAAACAACTAAATCGATAAAAAATGGAGCAAGCTTTATGGTAGAATCAAAATCTAATACTCTATTTTACCTCTAACATGTATTTTTAGAGAAGTGAAACCCTTAAGAATTTCTCGGAGAACTTTTCACGACTATGAATGAGTTATCTTAATCGTCTTTCCTTTTGACCTACTATGTGTGATTATATGTCAAGGGGAAAGGGAGGGAGAGGTGGATGTATAGTTTTACTTCCCTTGTAATTCTTAAATAGACATATACTTCCTCAATGTCGTTTAATCTTGGAGGGATACGAAGAGCTACGTGCAAGGAAAAATACCCTCCACTTATTCTATCACCCTAACTAGCAAATTCATCATTCTACTGTTATTATTGCTATCACGTTTTCTATCACAATGCCATTAGTGTCACATATATAGGCAACAATACTTAAATTCAAGAAATTTTAGCGAGTTCTAAGTACCTGATGCGTCCATCATTAGTCATGTATATATGGAAATCCCTCTGCAGTTGGTCAACTTCCTTAGGAGATAAACCGGAGAAGTAAAACATACCAACCTGAAGATTTAGCAATTAGCAGCTGTATTTAATATGCGATTTTGCAAAGACTTAACGATTGGTACCTGCTTGGTTATATGTTCCCAGCTTGCAGATGAGTTCACCTCTTCAAGATTCCGACGTAATGTGATTCTCATTCTGATCAAGCGATCCACCATGACCTTACGTGAAAGATATAATCAGTACGTGCATAAGGAAACAGAATGGTAATACAGAATCGAACATCAATTACCTTAACTTCCTCTTCCCAAAGTGCCTTTAAATCAGCATCATTCAAGATCGCTGACACCAATAATGGGCCATGAACAGGAGAGCTACTGTACATTGCCCTAACAATCTGCTGCAACTGGCTCTTAATCGCAGTGGCTTGCTTTTCATCCCTGGAGACAATACTGGTTTGCAACCCAAAAAAAAAAAAAAAGGGAAGAAAAAGGACGGGAAGTTTGAGAGTTGGAGACAAATCAAGAAACCACGAAAGCAGCAGATATCAACATAGAAAACCAAATAATTTTGGGTTTTTTTCATTTTTGGCCTATCAGCAAAAACTAATCTTTTTTTTTTTTTTTTTTTTTGCACGGATTGTTCTTCATTTGGAGTGGTCTTTAATTTTTCCCTTCAAATTGGTGGTCTTTAATTTTTGCCCTTCGCCTGATACCCCGAGGTTGTGGGTTCGAACCCTATCTCAGTAATAAAAAATAAAATAAAAAAATCGCAAGGCAGAAGTTGCAAAATTCTGCCTCTGCCCATGCAAGGCAGAATTCTGCCTCAAGGCAGAAATTTGCAAATTCTACCCATGTGCAAATTTTGCCTTAAGGCAGAATTTCAGCGGCAAAAGTTAAAGACTACCATTTTGAGGGGTAAAAATTAAAGACCACCCCCAGCAGAGGGCAATCCTGCAAATTGCCCAAAACTAATTACGGGCGCTTAACCGAAATAAACAAAACCTATACACTGGATATGCATATGTTATGTATATTTATACTTAGTATACAAAACCTAAGCATTTACTGACTATTTCGTAAATTAGATCACCAAAAGGCATTGGACTGTAATTATCTCAATCACTTCCCTTGTACCAAGCAGAATAAGGGACCCATTAGTCACTGTTCAAGGCACGCAAGGATCATACAGGTTAACGGAAAAGGTCTAGTTTCAGTTAATTAACTGAAAGCCTAGTAACTTCCATCATTTGTGGTCATTTTATCGACTACTAATCACTAAAGTGGACGTACGAATAAACTAAGAATGAAACAAGTTGAAGTTACTTTGTTTGATGGATCTATTCCTTGTTTCTGTTCGTTCAATGTATACAGTTTATAGTCTTAACTAATTAAAGTGGTATTATTCCGGTATTGTTCAAGATGAGGAGTTGCATAGCTCTGTAGCTAGAAGTTTGTCTACCTGACACAACCTACACGGTGTCCATACAATCCCATATTTTTGGAAAAAGATTGAGCACAGCCCAATAGATGTCCATCTTCTAGAAATATCCGAATAGCAGTGGCATCTCTCTCAAGGTCCCCGCTAGCAATTCCTTGATAAGCCATATCAAAAAAAGGAAAATGATTCTTGATCTGAAACCATTTTTCACAAAGATAGTACATAAGAAAGTTATGTAAGAGAGTAAATAAGACTAGAAATTAAAGGATTAAGTTATTTCACTAACCTTGCATATGTGTGAGATTTCTTTCCACTGCTCATAGTTGGGGTCAACACCAGTTGGGTTATGAGCGCAAGGATGAAGTAAGAAAAAGGAACGATCTGGAGCGTTCTGTGAGATTATCAAATGAATAGGATCAGCGATAGTACTCTAAAAGAATAAAGTTAACTAAAGCAGAGTTTGCCTTCAAATATTTTAACAACATACTGTAAAACTTTCGCAAAATTAATATCTTTACGTCATAGAATGAATTATGATCGCATAGATGGAAGGGAATTTTCTCTATTACATATTTCAGGTAGGAGAATCATATGCATAATTACTATTATTACATAATTCTTCAGCAAAGAGCTTATCATTGGCCTTTACTTAGCTCAGCACACAAGTCATCTTTTATAAAGGCTCACAATCTCATATGTGCAGGAAAAGGGTGAAGAGTCATGTAAGGATGTAAGGTTCGGCAGTGAAGTTAAAGCAGAAATTTCACAACAAATTTGAGAAAAGGCATCTCATCATCCAGCATACAACCAAACCTTGATATCATTCATGAGAGCTTGAAATTGCAATCCTTTTGTATCAGGATCATAATAGTGGTAGGTACTTGTACAAACTTGAGAATCTCTCCAAATATCATGGTGGCTACAAAAGAGGACACATTTCAATCACAGTACAAATTAATAATGGCACGGCATGAAAACGAATTATAAACGTGGAAAACATTTACTTGGACCAAGTTGGCGTTGGTAGAAAAATTTGTGAGTCAGGATAGAAGCGCCTTTGGAATTGAGCAAACAGCCGGCATGCACCAGTCCCAGAAAGAGCTGGAACACCAGCAAACCTGCCTTCTCTAACAACATTAGAGTCATTTCCATAAGCCAATTTTACAGAGTCCTGCACGAACTTTGATTTCGTTGTTGCTTTAGTTGATTCCCTGCCAATAGAAAAACAACAACCATGGTTACAATGATTTAGAATGAACCCAGAAAATTTTCCTGGTTGAATATTATGCAAATATTGTGAATGAATTTGAGCACTCCTAAAGGATCCTAAAGCAACAAGTGAAGTAACCCAGGATCCTTTACAAAATCCTTCAGATGCTCTTATACGTCCAATGGGACATTATGGACCCATTTGCGCATAAATATTTCAATATTTGACAGACTGTAACTTCAAGTAAAACGTTCAAACACTGGTTTGAACGTTTACTTTAAGTGTAATACTAATTTTCATGGATTTCAAGAAGGGCCACTGGTTCAGGGGCTAAAGCTGGCATACTAGGATTTCTATTTACCGCTACCATTTTTCATATATGGGCTGAACGTAATGCTAGGAGATTCCAGTCTACCAGTAGCGATTTCAGATTCAGAGTCAAAGAGATTGTCTTGCAGCTTCACTTGAGAGGCCAGATACAAAGAAAATGGTCCAAAGTACTGGACAGTTTGAGTAGTTTTCCTACTTACACATAGCTTCTTGTTTTTGCTATTTTAGAGCCAGCTGTATAGTTATGATATAGAGATTCAGTTTTGAGCTAGTTCTAGAGTCCAACGAACTAGTAGCTTTGTAATTCTCACACTTGGTTGAAATAAAATTTTCCCTTTCGAACCAAAAAAAAAAAAAAAAAACTGATTTTCAGTCATAATTCTTCTATTCGTTTTCCAAGTGAAGTTCATGTTCAATTACAATATCAAATTCCACAAACCATTTTAAACTTCAACTCCGAATACTCTTTTCTGTTATAAGTCAACACTTCTTGCATGCAAATCTGATTTATTACGAGTGAGCTTGAATGCCAAGTTGCCCGAGTGAAAACAGGCTAACAAAAAGTTGGCTTTGATACTATAGGACATCAACCTCAAAGCTTAAGGCGATGGGTGGAGTAACTCAAGATCTTTATAAAACAGTCTTGGATGCCTTTATATACCCAAAGTGGAACATCATATAACTCAACCATGTCTAACCGTGTCATGAAAATACTAAAGTACCTATTAGTGCAAGATCATTGTCCAACCTCTTCAATACAACAATAACAAAATCTTGATCTCAAACTAGTTGGGGTTGGCTAGATGAGTCCTCATTTGTACCACTCAACTTAAATCATTATAGCCATTCATTCCAATACTCAATAAACTTTCCATCCCCTTCAATCCTATAGATCTAAACTAAATAATCAGCAATATCAGTCCTCGTACAACTGAAGAACTAGAGAATGATAAATATCGCTGCAAACTTGAAAACCCTTCCACACATTGTTATTTCAATCAACTCCTTTCCTTAATTACTCGAAAGGAATAGCTCCCCCTTCCTACAATAAAATTAATTTCTCTTTTTTACATTTTTTTTTTTAATGGTGGAGTCTAGGCCTGCTTGCGTGCACCTCAACTTAGTATCACATTTGGCTTGCTGAGAGCTTTTCCTAGACTATTTTCTACTCCCTCCGTCCCATAATAATTGTCCACGTTACTAAAAGTATCCATCCCAAAATATTGTTATTAACCTGTATCCGGAAATATACTTAAACCAGAAACTGGAAATTAAAAATAATAAAAAAAAAAAAACAGAATCTGAAATTTTTAGAAGAACAGTATCTGAGATATGTATAAGAATTAAATCGAGTCCACTGAATACACAGTGTGTCCTTAAGGAAATTATTCCCCTCAATGTACCCGAGGTTGTGGAATATATCCTCCCAGGATAGAACGATTTACTTACCGTTGTAGCGGTACTGCAAACTCCGATGACAGCGAACTCACTTGAAGGGTGTAAATCACACGAAAATTTAATGTGCAAGAAAAAGAAGAGAGGAGAAGATCAGAAAATTTGTAAGTAAGGAATATCTGAGGATCAGCAGGTTATATATAGTCATGGAAGCGTTGGTTCAGAAAGGTTTGCACCCTTTCAGAAAATTTGTGTTCTAACGGATAGCAGGAACATTTACATTAATCCGAGAAAAAATGGGTCAGAAACGGATCCGGGTCATAATCTGGATTCTAATTAATCTGAAAGCCCGGGTCATGATTTGGATAATTAATTAACAATTAATCAATTAAAAGATTAAGTAAATTTGGTCCAAAAAGATTAATCAATCAATCTATCATTTGACTAGCCAAAGCCAAGCCGAGCGAGCAACGACGACGACAGCGCGAGGCTTGCCTTCTTCTCAACCCTTTAGCAACTAAAAGGAATGCTTCTATATTTAAGCACATGAACTTTCCTTTCCACTACCAACGTGGGAGAAATGCTTCATCCAAAAAAGCAAAAAGGAACAATTTAAAATTTTCATTTTCCCTCTATATTTGTTCCCTCCATTTCCAATTCATCTAACACTTAAAACCCAATTATCCCCTACATGAATGAGGAATGACTATAAGATAAAGGAATGCACGGACAAATTGCGTGGTTTACATGTAAATATTAATTGCATCTGGATAAGTAGGTTTCTCTTTGAACTTTTTGTAGTGAACTTATATCGGATGTACTCGGTCAATCGGTAAATATGATATCTTGGAACCGTCGAGCTTTGTTGTACATCTAGACAATATAAGTCACGCAACTAACCCGTAACCATCTATGGTTGATCTTTCAACTGCCTCTCTAGTTAGGCCTTTTGTAAATGGGTCCGACACGTTATCTCTCGACTTTACGTAGTCAATCAATCTATCATTTGATCGAATCCGAAGCCGAAGCCGAGCGAGCTACGACGGCGGCGTGAGGCTTGCCTTCTTCTCAACCCTTTAGCAACTAGAAGGAATGCTTCTATATTTAACCACATGAACTTTCCTTTCCACCACCAATGTGGGAGAAATGCTTCATTCAAAAAAGCGAAAAGCAACAATTCAAAATTTTAATTTTCCCTCCATATTTCTTCCCTCAATTTCCCATTCATCTAACACTTAAAACCCAACAAATACTTGTCAATTTACAAAACCAAGATAAAATTAATTAATTTTTTTCCATTTTGTTCGTAACATTACCTGTGTTTGAGAGTAACCATTATTGATTAGAGTGCAGTTTATTGGAGAGATAAGGGTAAGATCGTAAAAATACATTGTTAATTATGATTTCTTAAGGGGCGTGCAAAATGAAAATGTGACCACTAATATGGGACAGGGGGAGTAGTTAAAATGCTTTTCCTTTTCAACGGAAAAGTCAACAAATTGTTCATGTAATGTCCAAACAGACTTTAGAAAAGTATGAAATGAGACAAATTTGAGTAATTAGATAAGGGGATTCTGTAAAAATATGATTGATTTAATCAAAACTCAAGAAAATAGAGGACAGATGGTACTTACAAGAACTCGCAGCCAGAAATACTTTCCGCAGCTCGTCTAACACACTCAAGAGTAACTGGTTTTCCTTCATCATCTCTGTAAGCTCCCTATGAAGAAGTGTAACAAAACAAAATACCCATCAATCCAGAAGGAGAAAAACTGCTGATGAAAAACTTCAATTAACAACATAGTTAATGGTCCAAAACACACACTTGAACCATCTTTTTTTGGCAAGTTTCACATGGCAACAATCAATTGTTCCCTTTTCCTATATGAAATAGTTTAGATGTTTTTGACCATTATCTCTTAACAAAACCATGAAATTAATAGCATAGAAAGAACAGTACCACACCAAGATTGAGCTTCAAAGGACTTGGATCAGAGAGGAAAGCCTCAGTGACACTGGTGATTGGGTCCTTAGGAGCTGGTAGTACATGGTCCCACCATCCCATAATGTTTTTGACATTTGTTGCTACTGAAGTTGACATCCATCTATTATTACTGAATCTAATAAGATGTCTACTCCACATGTTGATCTTCTTGCTCTGTTCTTTTTCCCTTTCTTGTATTGTGACAAATGCTTATAGTGAGTTGGGATTGTAAAATCAGAGAAAGGGTATATGAATCCCAGGTTGGCGTTTCTTCAGAGGAAAAATGAAGTAAAAACAGTGGTTGTTAATGGGGATACTAGGGAAAGAAGACATTGAAAAGTGAGAACTCTGGTTTGCTATGGCAGTTCCAAATTCCAATGGGCTGTCTTCTCCTAGTTTCTGCCTTTTGTCAAAAAGCTACTTGAAAGTCTCAAACTTACAAATACGGAGGAGTACTCACTCATCATCTACAACCATATGAAATTCCAATGGCCTGAAGTTAAAATTTTATTTATATGTAAGTTATACTCCCTCTATTTTAAAATAAGTGTCTCTTTTAGCTCATATATATCCTTTAAGAAATTATTTACTTCTAAAAAATTATGAATATTTTTACTAACTTATCCCTAATTAATGTTTAGAAAAAGAAAAGTTAGTTAATAATTTTTTATTATAAATAAGGGTAAGTTTGGAAGAATAAGATTAATTTCTTCTTGAAATCCTAAGGTGTCACTTATTTTGGAACAAAATAAAAAGCCTAAAAGGACACTTATTTTGAAATGGAGGGAGTATTTTTTTTACAGACATAAAACCTCACAAGCTGTGAAAATTGTTAAAAAAAAAAAAATCAATTCTTATACAATCTTATCAAATGAGTAAATTATAGTTCATAACAAAATTAATACGATACTAGAAGACATTTCTAAAAGATACAACATCAATTGATCGAATTTTGATCCAATAAAAGAAAAATTGAACATGAGTTATAGTATAACACTCTTTAATATAATCCTCCCAAAAGTAAATTTATTATAAGTATACTACCAACTTGATGATCTTTGAATATTTGATATATATTGTTGGTAAATATATCTACCAAGTTATGGATATTTTCGTTTTTACAAAATATAAACTTATGGGTCAAGTTTTACATTTAAAAAAAATTTAAATCATGATTTGAAATTCCAAAATCATACCTTTTTGGAGAATTTGGAATTTGAAATCATGATATGAAGTTGAAGTTGAAATTTTGTGCAAATTGCATAAATAAAAGATGATTTAAAATCAAAATTGAAATCCTGATTTCATATCACATGACCAAACGCCTACTTAATTTATTTTTCAACCTAATTTATTTTTCCACTTCAACCAAATCAATACTCCCTCCCTCTCAAAATAGTTAGTACTATTTGTTTTCATTTACACGCCTTTAAGAAAATATTACGCTTTTCGTCTCATTTGTCTTAGTTTGACTTTACACGAAATTTAAGAAATAAAGTTTTTTTTTTTAATCTAGTAATTTTAAATTAAAGATGTGTTTAGTATTTTAAATCTTGTGATCTTAAACTTACTATGTAAACTGTTGAAATTTACTAAATACAAAAAGAAACACTCATTTTATGACAGACCTAAAAGAAAAGTAAGACACTTAAAATGAAACAGATGGTAATAAACATAAAATTTTGACTGGTTATCTTCTTAAAATATTTCACCATATTTTCTCTCTCCAATAAATATTTATTATATATCTATGTCAATTCATGATGTATTGTTGTAATTAATACAAAAGGTAAATGAGAAAAAACTACTTTATTTTATTTTATTTTTTATTTTTATCACGGACGACAAACATAACAATCTACTAAATAGTAACACGACTTATAGAGTCTGGTACCTGCTCAGTACCGGAAGGTATTTAGAGACGGAGGGAGTATTATTTAGATGTCTACAAAGAATAATGCCTTTTTACAATATTTTTAAATAGAAAAAAAACAGTCAAAACAGAAAAATTACTCTTTTCTTCCCACTTCGTGTGAAGCACTTTGAGTGGTCATTGATAACGTCCAAATTCACTCCTTAAGTGAGAAAGTGTACACGGTCGTATGTAATATAACTATGAGTCGGGGTCGAATCCCACAGAGAACAATATAAAGGTGATCAAGAAAATAGAGAATTTACACCAACTAAGCTAAGCCAAACACTTTTTCAATATTTGATTTTCGATTTAAGAACTAACAAAGATAAAACTAACCTAGAAAGCGGGTAAAGTGATCAATGGCCTCACAAGCAAAGGAAAACAAGAGAAAAGTGATCAATGGCCTCACAAGCAAAGGAAAACAAGAGAAATTACTCTCAAGTAACGATCCAATGTATTTTAAAATTTTACAACTAAGAGCGAGTTTATGTTAATAGATAATGATTTCTAAAATCTCATTGAAAGTCTTCCAATCAAATCAATGAATTTCACTCTAAGCTTTTCCAAGCCTTAAGGTGTGATATTAAGCATAACCAATTTAACCTTGTTAACTATCCTATTCCTAGCTTAAGTTATTAGATGGGGTTTAAAGCCCCAAATCCTTGCTATTTACTCGTTTCCTAACCCTAACTTTCTTTTTCAAGCAAAGTCAAGGTAAAAAGGCACACTTAATGTTTGCAACCACTAAATGACATCAAAGCTTGAAGAGTAAATAGATTTTTTTTTTTTAATCAAAGTTCCATCATATTGATGGAGAAGTTAGGCAAGACTCCAACCTCTTCATTCCAAAAAGGATAATTACACGGAGGAGGATATAAACCTTAGTCTCACTTAGATAATGTAGATTGAAGGAATCTAATCTAATAGTTATCAGCCTAGAGTACATGTACAAAAGATTGAGGGACTCCACCCTATACAAAGCTGAATTTTTTGCAATGAAAACTACCACTACATACAAATATGCAGCAATAGACAATAAACCAAAATGATCAGGTCATACCATCATTGATGCAAAAGTGGTTCTTCTTTGGTATAAACCCGAAGTTAGGCATACCATCTTGATCAAATTTCAAAGAAGCTCTAACCCGATTAGGAAGGGAAACAACTTCATTGAAGATAGTAAGAAATTTGTTATGTACTCCTAGATTGGCCAAGTGATCAGCAATGTCATTTCCCTCTCTAAAAGTATGTACAAAAAGAACATTTTTAAAATTTGAGATCCCTCAGATTTGATTCAGAATATGCGTGATTTGCCAGTGAGGTTGACAAGACTTGTTGAGAATATTCACAATAAGCATGGAATCAGATTCCACAATAAAATTCTGAAATCCCAAGCTATAGCTTATGTTTTAACCCTGCAAAACTGCCTTAGCTTCAGCAACATTGTTGGTACATATTCATAAGTTTAATCACTTGCTAGATAATATGCCAAATGGACATTTTGAAGTTCTCAAACCTACCAGAACATCTGTTCTTCCATATTTTCCAACAGATGATAATAGGAAGACATTGAATCATGGTAGAATGAACACTATTACTAGTTTTAACAATCCACCAATTCATAAGTATAAGTCTTATGTTTTGACTTGTATAAGGAATATTACTATACTTACAAAAATAAGTCCATACCTTTTCAGAAATCAAGCTCTTATTGAAAAGATGATCAATAGTTTCCTCCTTATAGATGGTACAATATGAGTAACTAGATAAGCATTAACCCACTTTATTAGAAATAAAAATAGTTTAATACATAAGCAAAACAAGTTTCAATTCCTAACTTGGAGAGTGAACGTTTTCATAAACAAGATTCAAGTAATGGAATGGAGTACAACACACTTAGATATTCAACATATAACAAGGAATTGAAGAAAGGATTAAAGTGTTTCAATCTTCTCTTCCAAAGTGTTGGTTGAAGAACCCTAGCTTTAAAACCTTGGAAATATGGCCAAAGATGATAATAATTTCTCTCAAGTCGTGCTCTTATAGCTCCCCAATTTTCTCACATCAAAATATGACCAAAACAGCCCCAAAATTTCAGATTTGTAAATCTGGCCATTTTGCATTTTTAGCCATTTTTTTCATTTTCTTCAATTTAGCCTCTTTTGACTTGTTTTCAGTCGATGAATAGATTTGAGCCCCAATTTCCCATAGTTTTATCTCACTTTATTGAAATTAGACCTATCATCGGATGTTTGGTGCTTATATATATATATATATATACTAGCAATAAATGCCCGCGTGATACACGGGCCGAACATGTTTATTCACTTTAATTAGCCAGCCTTTAAGATTTGTATTTTGAAAAGAAATTTTAAAAACATTATAATTGTTATTATATATAGCAACATATACAAAATGTATTTTATGTACCATCACTTTAGTTATAATTAGAAAATGGAGTTTAAAAATTAAAAACATATGATGGAAGTCTTTGACAATGAAAGTTGTTCATCGATGTGAAAAAGAAAATTAGTAAGAATATGAGGAAAAATTAATATTTTGATTCTAGATTTTTTCTTTTAAATTCTTTAATATCTTATATGTATACCGACAGGTTGATATCCATCTCAATTAACTAATTGTTCAGATCCAAACATAAGAACCATTGTTGTATATATTGAATTTTTTAAAAGAAAACTAATAAAATGTTTTTATTAAATTAATTAAAAAAAAATATTATAATTTTTTATATTAACAATTATAGATAAAAAGAATTGTTACAAAGAATCAAAATTAGAAAGATATATGTTATATCATAAATCACTAAATTTTAATTCTGAAATGAAAATATAAAGTAATACATTTTATAAATGTAAAGAAACAATAATCAGAGAATGCAAAGGAGAGTACAATGAATAAGTATTGACAAAGAAGAAAAACGGGGATAAAAGTCACTCCCTCCCTTCATTTTTACTTGTCCACGTTGACATATCAGGAGAAAGAAATTTTCTTCTTCTTATTTTACCTTCACATTAATTACTCATTTTCAAATCATTTTCTAAGGCTATTGAGACTATACATCGATAAATATGGATATTATGATAAAATATATACTTCATTTATTAATTCTTAAAGAACGTGAAAAATCAAAAGTGGACAAGTAAAAGTGCATGGAGGGAATAAATATGTGTAGGAGAATTAAAATTAAAGTGCATATGTGTATACATGAGAAATGAATAAATACTCAGTACTGTGACATATGTTCAAGTGGGATAAGAAAGTAGTTGGTTAAAGTGTACAATATATATAACTTTTGGTACAAATTTGCATTGCTATAATTCGTCCTCTCTTCACGTTTAAAGCATTCACAAAGAAGGAAAACGGAGATAAAAGTCACTCCCTCCGTTCACTTTTACTTGTCCATGTTAACATATCAGAGAGAAAGAAATTTTTGTTCACTTTTACTTGTCCATGTTAACATATCGAGAGAAAGAAATTTTTGTTCTTGTTATTAATTTTATCCTTCACATTAATTACTCATTTTCAAATCATCTTCCAAGGCTATTGAGACTTACACCAATAAATATGAATATTATGGTAAACTATATACTCCCTCCATCCCATATTACTTGTCACTTTCTCTTTTGCACGCCCCTTAAGAAATCATAAATAAAAGATGTATTTTATTATCTTACCCCTATCTCTCTCCAATAAATACATTATAATCAAAATTGACTATTTTCAAGAACATTTATTACTAAGGATAAGATGGGAAAAATTAATTAATTTTATCTTGGTTTTGTAAATGAATAAGTAACTTGGACACATATTTTTAGTAAGGTGCCCAAGTAATATGGGATGGAGAGGGTAAGATGGGAAAGATTTAATTAATTTTATCTTGATTTTGTAAATGAACAAGTAATTTGGACATATATTTTTAGTAATATGAGACGGAGGAAGTACTTCATTTATTAATTCTTAAAGAACGTGAAAAGTCAAAAGTGAACAAGTAAAAGTGCATGGAGGAAATAAATATATATATCGGAGAATTAAAATTAAAGTGTATACATGTATACATAAGAAGAGAACAAATATTCAGTACTATGACATATGTCCACGTGGTAAAAAAATAGTTTAGTAATGTGGCCAAGTAATATGGGATGGAGGGAGTACTTCATTTATTAATTCGTAAAGAAATTGAAAAGTCAAAAGTGAACAAATAAAAGTGCAAGGAGGAAATAAATGTATCGGAGAATTAAAATTGAAGTGTATACGTGTATACATGACAAGAAAATTAATATTCAGTACTATGACATATGTCCACATGGGATAAAAAAAAATAGTTGGTTAAAGTGTACAATTTATATAGCTTTTGGTACAAGCATTTATTGTTGTGTTAGTCCCTCTTGGACACTTAAAGAAAATTACAAATTATATATATATATATATATATATATATATAATTTGTAATTTTCTTTAATATGAGTTTTAATTTTATTGATTTGTGATTTAAAAAATGCTTACATGTTCAATATAATTTGATGTTTCAAATGAATGCATTATATTATTCAGACTACTAATTTGTAATTTTCTTTAATATGAGTTTTAATTTTATTGATTGGTGATTTAAAAAATGCTTACATGTTCAATATAATTTGATGTTTCAAATGAATGAATTATATTATTTAGACTACTAAGGCATGTTTCATTTGATATTTATTAACTTTTTTATTTTAAGAGATTCGATCGTGTAAACAAATTTTACCAAGCTCATGAAAAAACAAATTCAAGAAATTCCCTCATTTGATGAAAGAAATTATTTTGAGAATGATGAAATAATGGAGAATTTGACTGAGGAATAAAAAAAATTATTCAAATTTCTAGAAAGGTTATCCAAAAGAATCTTGATTCAATTCAATAATATTACTCTCCATATTTTCAAGCAGCCTCCCATGGTTTCTCTTTGTAACCATGTTCCAGTGGGCTGTATTTAGTTTGTGTATTGGACTATATTCCTCAATCATTTAGGCGTAATCGCTGAGTGTAGAGTGTAAGGTGATTTTCACCTTACATATTTTTTAACATTTTGAATTGCACAACTAAACGAGAATTATGTAAACGATTGTAATTGCACCATTTATTAAAAGATGGTATTATTTTTGTGCATCCTCGTGTGACTTTGGTTTGAGTGACCAAATACTCCCTCCGTTTCAAAATAAGTGGTACTTTTATCTTTTTATTTTACGGTAAAAATAAGTGGTGTTTCATAAGATAAAAAAGACATTATTTTTTTCTTTTAATTTTACCCTTATTTAAATCAATGGAGTTTTACATAACTCAAAACCATTAAAGATCTCCTTCTTTTTTAAGGCATTTGATTAAGGATAAGTTAGTAAAAACAATTTTTACTTTCAAGAGTGTAGTTTTCTTAAGAGGTGTGCCAAACTAAAAGCACCACTTGTTATAAAACGGAGACACTATTAACTATCTTGGTGATTGATTCATAAAATCAACGGAAAAGGACCAAAAATACCCTCATCCTATGAGAAATGGTTCATAAATACCCTTCATCCACATTTTGGTTTAAAAATACCCCTAACCTATTTTTTTGGCTCAAAAATACCCTCAAACTAACTGATGGTTATTTATAGTTTAAAGCAGCCACGTGTCATATTATGATTCGCCATTAAATAAAAAATTAAACCCATCCAATTATTAAATCCAAAGCCTTTGATCCGTTTCTTTAAACCCAACTCCGTCCCTAATCACTCCATCTTATTCTTCCAACAATGGCGGAACTGCACTGATTTTGGACCAGTTTTGGACTGATTTTGAACCCGATTGCACTAGAAATTTGAAATACGTGATTAAACAGCAGAGATTATGTGGAAATACAAAGGAGAAGTAATATCTTATTTAGTAGTATCTTTTTAGACGATTTATTAGTAGAATGTGAAGGTGATGTTAAGTAGAAAGAAACATGAGAAGTGTACAGCATTTTGAAGAACAGGAAGTGTTGTGTTTATTATTTCTGAGATTATGGCTTTTACACATTTAAATCTAACTGCAGTTATGGTGGCTTTTCCCTTTCTAGTTTCAGTAGTTTTTAGAAGGCCAAACCCATCGGTAGACATTTGTGGTCGTCCACTTCTTTCACTTGAGCACCTAAAGTGGACCTTGTTTCATTTAAACACCTCAGGTGGACAATACCTGTTCCAGTTAGACAATTTTTGCAACAGATTTTTAAATCCCAAGCGAGTGTATATCAGTCGTCTCCTACGTGGATTAAGTGACCAATTACATTGTACCAGCTCATTTAAATTTTGTCAACTCAATTAATGATGTGCCAACTCATTTTTCAACTCAATTAATGATGTGCCAACTCATTTTAATTGTCCACATCATTGCACACGCGGGCAAATCAGCTAAAGACCAAATTAGGGCTCAAAATTACCCATTTCCATATACACACTTCAGGTGCAAACGATCAGGCGAATTTCCACGAAAACCGAGGTAAAATTTTCGTCGATTTCGTTCAATATCTTCTCCATTTTCACTTAATTCTTAGTTAATAATCACTCATAAGGTATTATTTTCATTTATTTGCAGGTTTTAGTCTGGAAATCGACCCTTTCGACTTTGTTCGTTTCAACGTCATTTGCGACATTGGAGAAATTTAAGGTTCTACTGAACTTTTCTCGTGTTTATATGCTATATTGTGTTTAAATTAGGGTGTTTTTGGTACGAAACTGGTTGTTATCACTTTATTTGTTTACTAGGGTTTATTTGGGAATTTCAGTGTTAAACTTCGGGTTTTTTGGGGTATTTCTTTGTTGCTTATGTGTTGTGGGGTGTTGGGGAATATAATGGACGATTATATTCTTACTTGTTTTCACCATGGGGGTACAGTTGTGGAAGACCTTGTAGTGGGTCCCACGTACAAAGAGGAATTAGAGGTCTTTGGTGTTGCTATCGATAAAGAACATTTTAGTCTTGTTGAGTTGGAAGCATACACTAAAGATCTTGGGTACACAAACGTCCTTGGATTCTACTGCAAAAAGGTTGATGATAGTGCCTTTGTTCAACTTACTTCTGATAGACAATTACTAGGGCTTGTGAATGACTTAAAACATGGTGATGAGTTTGATGTATTTGTGGTCCATGGCATTGATGAGATGGAGAAGTTGCCACAACCAATTGGTTTGTTGGTAGGGCCAGAGGGTAATGACAGTATTAATGACCCAATTGGCACCGATGAAGCTAGGGCAACACATGTGGGTGGGAGGGGTATAAATACTGATGTAAGTGTTCCAGATGGGGCTGAAACATTTCCAAAGGAGGCTGAAACACCTCCAAAGGAGGCTGAAACACTTACAAAGGAGGCTGAAACATTTCCAATTCCAAATGTGGGTAAAACAGATCCAAATAGGGGTGAAATAGATCTAAATGGGGGTGAAACAAATTTGAATGGGGGCGAAACAGATCTGAATGGTGCTGAAACAGATCTGAATGATTGTGAAACAATTTTGAATGGGGCTGCAACAAATGGGGATCAATCAGATGTTGCTAGTAGTTCTGAATAAGATTTTCCAAATCTTGATGATTCAGATGTTGATGAAGAATTGAGAAACCATAGAGCTGAAAAGAGGAGTAAAAGGAACCCAATACCACTAGATGAAGCTGGTGCTGATAGAGGCTTTGAAGATATTGGTAGAAATAAGTCTGGTAGGTATGTGGGAAAATTAGGTGGAGATGAGGATTATATTAACAGTTCAGATTGTGGTAGTGATGACAGTGATGATGAGTTAGATGCTGATGCTGTAAGGGGTGTTGATCCACCAGCAAGAAGGAAGAGCACAAAGGTCAGGTATGATCCAACTTGTGTAGTTGCTATTTTTGAACTTGGTATGGTTTTGAAAATGAAAAAGTATTTAGGAAAATTGGCTGATTATGCAAAATAGATTACAAAGTTAGTCTTGAGTTAAGACCTAATCAACTTGGTAAAGTAAGGGTTCAGTGTAAGGGTAACTGTTACACCCGGAAAATTTTCGTTCGCGCACAGTGGATCGACTAGCGAAGGATAATTTCGAGTATCGAACTAGCGATGTCTTAAAGATATTTAGGAGAAGAATTATAATGCCCCTTATGTTGGTAATTAGGATCCAAGTGAGTTTCATGAAGTACCCACAAGCCAAATATAGGCACAAGCCATCCAAAAAGGGCGAGTTAAGGAAACACTTTCGGAGGATCTGGTTTGTAGGGACCAAACCTCCATTTTTAAGTCGGAATTTGGGAAAAACACCACAGTATAAAAGTTGTAGATAATTGAAATATCTTTCCAACCATAGGTGGTGGGCCTTTACAGCACATCGGGATCAAAAGTTATGGCCACTTTACGGCAGATAGTTCATCACGTTCTGGCATGACCTGCGACACAACATGCGACTCGCATGTTCGACATGCGACTCGCACATAGTGTCGTATGTTGTGCCAGTGAGAGTTGATCAACTGGCATGACCTGAGACACAACATGCGACTCGCATGTTCGACATGCGACTCGCACATAGTGTCGCATGTTGTGCCAGTCCAGAATCTTCTGGACAATTATATATAGACCCAATTTCGTTCTAACTCATTTTTTTTCACCATTTTAGTCCTAAAACCTCTGGAACCCTCTCCAAAAATTCATCCACAAGAAAAATCAAGGGAAACCAAGATTAACAACATCAAATCCATGAATCAAAGTGTATGAAACCCAAGTAAGGTTCATCTTCCTCAAGGAAATCCAAAGAGGGAAAGTAGGGTTTTGGTGCTAGAAGGGAAAACTCCACTCAAGGCTTGTCCAACCATCATCCAAGGTAAGTTTCATGACTATTACATGTTGTTTAAAGATATTGGAAGGTTAAGGTACTCGACTTGTAGAGAAGCATAGCAAATGGGTCATTCAAAAGTGAATAGTGTCATGTTTGGTTAGTAGTTGAATTGAATCATGGATTATAGGGTGTTGTGAGTATGAATAGATTATAAATGACTTGTAAACCCTGAGATAAATGTGATACGTGGGAAAATACGATATCGAGCCTATAACCATAAATGTGATGAAATTGGAGAGAAATGGTGGATTTTGCTAAATGCACATAGATGATGATTGTTGATTGTGATATTGTGAGTAGCATTGGGAATGTTGGGAGTTGATATAGAACATGGGAAAAGTAGTATAAACAAAGGAAGTGCTGCCCAATTTTTCCTAGAAATAACGACGCGTTCTCATAGTTATTAAGCTAATGTACCTCGCATTCTTTAATGAAGGTGACGACGTAACATCGGAGGTGAACGAGAGACCGATAGCTTAGCTAAACGACAAAGGTATGTGAGGCTAGTCCTTTCTTTCCAATGGCATGAATCCTATAGTATAAGTTCTTTTCCTCTTCATGAGTTCCTATTTTCCGGAAAGCTAGAAGCCTATATTCATAAATGTCTATATAAGATAAGAGATATGATATGATGATGCCATATTGATAGTGATGTTATTTATTGCTTACACTCACCTTATGTTATAATTCCTTCAAGGTGAGGCAGAATGTCAATAATTGCTCCATAATGAAATCGGAGAAATCATGACCTTACGTCACCCCGATAGAGTATAGTTGATCTCGAGTCTTATGCATGTATTATGATAAGCATATTATAATAAGCATATTATTACAAGTATTTTTGATGAGCATGTCATGGTCATGTTACACCGCGCCTAGTTGGCCGGGCAGTCACCGCCAAGGCGGGCAGCTATACGGATACACCATGACCTTTTGGCATGGGCAGACACCACTAGTGGGCGGCATGAGATGGTACCCCGGACGCGGGAGGCCTGGACGCAGGCTAATGTTATTGATTATCACACCGTTCCGATATGGACGGGCAGCTTGCATATTATGCATATATGAGATTATGATGAGTATGAGTAAGACAACATGCAATACTCCTTTTATGATTGCCATTCAGATTCAGATGTTTCATATTGACGTTCACATTATATTATCACTGTCTTTCTTCATTGTTTATGCCTCTCATACTCAGTACAATGTTCGTACTGACGTCCTTTTTCTTTGGACGCTGTGTTCATGCCCACAGGCAGGTAGGGAGGAGACGTTGCTCCAGATTCCTAGAGTTGCCAGCCGATTAAAAGCCCTCCATTGCTCCGGAGGTGCCTATGACAATCTTTTGTGTACAGTTGTATATGTGTCAGTTCATAGAGGCTCGTAGATACTCGATGTGGGTTGTATGGTCTCATGGAAGGGTCATTTTGTATGTATGAACGTATATGTATTATTTTGCTAGCCTATAGGGCTCAAGTATATACAATGCTTTTGTTTCCAAATGAAAATGGTTTTCTTATAAATTAACTATGAAGTGGATAATCGATTGATAAAGAGGCTAAGGAGTAGTAAAACGAGTGGTGCTCGGTGGTTAGCACGGGTACCCGTCGCGGCCCCTAGCCGGGTCGTGACAGTAACAAACAGTGCAAGTAGTTGTGTTATGCTACAACAGATAGAGATTCTAGTGACTTTATGATTAAGAGCTACCATCCTGTACACAAGTGTACAACTTCTAATAAGAACAAAATGTGCAACACTAAATGGCTTGCTGTTAAATTTAAGGATGAAATAATTAAGCAGCCATCTTTGAGAATATGGGAAATACAAGACATGTGCAGGGATAAGTTAGGACTTTATGTTGGTAGGACAATTTGCTACATAGCTAAAATGCAGATACTAAGAGAGTCTATGGGTGATTGGAATTTAGAGTTTGCAAGATTGTGTGACTATGCTGATATGATAAAATAGACAAATCCTGGTAGTTCTGTTTGGGTGAGGATGGACAGAGAAAGTTGTCCAGGCAAGAATTTGTTTGTGTACTTCTATGTTTGCTTGGATGCATTGAAAAAGGGGTGGATGGAAGGTTGTAGGAGAATAATAGGTTTTGATGGGTGTTTTCTAAATGGTGCTTGTAAAGGTGAACTGCTAGTAGCAGTTGGAAATAATGGAAACAATCAGATGTTTCCTATAGCCTGGGCAGTTGTTGACTCAAAGACTAAGCATAGTTGGAGTTTTTTCATTAATTACTTGAAAGAGGATCTGCAGTTGGGTACTGCAGATGGTCTTACTGTGATGGCAGACATGCAAAAGGTAATGTATGTTGACACCCAATTTTGTCCCTCCTTTATTTAATTTACCCGGGCTTCTAAATTTTATGACAAGCTAAACACTTTATTTTTCACAATATTTTATTGCCACTACTATTAATATCACTACTTTTATTTTCAACATTATGAGCATTACTTTATCACAAATTTTAAATGTTCGTCATCGTTTCATTTTCGGGTTTGGAATCGTTAAATTAATTACAAGACACCACTTTGTGAAATCTTTATTTTTCTGCATATTAATTATTAATCATCTTCACATAGTATATATTGTACTAGTTATTAAATTAGAAATCGAAGAATAATTAAATAGAGGTGGAAGAATCAACAATTTTCACCTCATAAGCAATTGCTCGGAAGTATATCAATGTTGGACTCATTTTGAAGCTCGTATTTTAAAACAACGTATTATAATTTTTATTTCATCAAAATATTATTTTACAAGGGGTAAATTCTTGATAATAGCTATCTACCCCAAAAGAAAGAAAGAAGAAAAAAGGAAAAAAAAAAAACTTTGCATTTGCATATTCGTCTGAATTCCATTCTTCCTTTTTTTTTTTTTACTGCGCACGCTTCTTTTTTTTTAATGCACGCTTCTTCTTTTTATTTTTATGCATTCCACTCATGCTCCTCTACCCTACCTCTCTTTCTCTTTTTCCTTTTCATCATGACCACCACTACCGTTTGCCTCCCCAACGTCTCTCTTTCTGCTCCTCACCCGCTCCTCTCTCTCCTCAAATTTCCCCATAAAAAGAGGACGTTTCTACCTTCTTTGGGGGAGGGATTGGGATGAGCAAAAAAAAAAAACCTAACAAAACAAGATCGGGCAGTGGCGAAAGAAAAGAGAAAAAACAGACCGAAAAATCCCCCCTCAAAACAGATTGAACACGATCTGAAATTCCCAAAAATCCCCCTACAAACACAGGTTTTAATCGCCTTCAATTTCACCAGAAAAAGAACAGCCTTCATTATTATTATTTTTTTTGGGAAACATTTCTTGAAATTCAACCGAAAGGAGGGATTGAACACTGATTGGGGAGATTATTGTATACGGAGTATTTTGTCACCGAGCCTCAAGTTTCTTTTATCCTGGTCCTGATTTTGTTTAAAATCAAAAAAAAAAAAAAAAAACACCTTTTGTTGAAAACATAAGATTTGTGACAAAAAATTAAGTTTTCACAATTCAATTAACTTTCGTCGCTGCTCGGCAAAAGAACTTTAATTACAACAAAGACATTTTAACTTTCGATTCGAGCTTTGAATCTGTCCATACGAGAGGGTAGATTCGAGGCTTCGACGCTCAGTTCACTGCACACACAAAAGGTAAACCTCGATACATTTATCGCTTCTAGCCTTTGGTTCCTGCTTGAGTTAAATTTTAGTTGATTCTGCTATTTTGCTAGTTATGTAGTTTCTTTGTCGTCACATTGTTT
Source organism: Lycium barbarum (assembly GCF_019175385.1). Lineage (NCBI taxonomy): Eukaryota > Viridiplantae > Streptophyta > Magnoliopsida > Solanales > Solanaceae > Lycium > Lycium barbarum. The sequence continues at coordinate 112,442,755 of NC_083344.1, read as the reverse complement.
GTTTGACGCTTGGGAGCTGTTAGGATAGAATAACAATTGCTAATAGACAAATTTGAAAGACATACTGTAGCTTGGATGTTTAGACTGAGTTTCAGGATTTAAAACATATTTAGAGTCGAATATACATAGGATATACCGTGGGTATACATGCGATATACCTCTTATATACACACCTTGGTGTGTATATCTTAGGTATACCGTGTATAAGGTTAAGACAGATCGGTATTGTCTCTCTTTTACTCTGTTTGTTCAAATAATATGCCCCGGGTATAAATATAATCCGCTCGGTTTAGATACGATGAAACGGTTGTATGATATGTCGGTATTGTTTACTGATTTGATTTAGTCTATGGTTTCTGTTCTACGAACAATCCTATTAGCAACCATGTATCAGGCCTAGTTCCATTTTTAGTCTGATTAACATGTTTATGTGAAAATAAACATGTCTTGAACATAATCCCTGCTATACCTATGTTTAAAATAGCCATCCTGTTTGATATATGTTGCTGCCCCCATATAATTTGAACGCATATTAACGTCTTCTCTTTCTGTACACAATGCGATTCTCATTGACATTCTGGGATCATGAATTTTCACCAAACTGGAACAAAATTGTTTTTCTCATTGTCGGCACCATCTGTTTTCACATTCTACACTCTCATGCAACTCATATTGTGCTTTGTTGAGCATATTATATATCTGCATCTACTCATCTTTATATGCTAAGTATACTTGTATCGATTATATATGTGTGTACATGACAGGTATACTTTAGCCTATACATCTTCATAGATATGTATACATGAGATACACTTTGAATATACATATTATATACATAATCTACTGATTTGTTTTTTTTTTTTTTTTTTTTATATATTTTTCATGTTTAATCTTATCCGTTGAGTAGATACTAATCCTTTTCCTTTCATTTTTTTTGCATGATATCTCGCATACGAGTCCAAACGACTCGTCATCTCCCGCATTCGGCTTCGGGCTAAAAGCCCAACATGAAATTCTCTCCCTATCATCCCAATCCGCAGCCAAACAAGAAAACAAAATCTGGGCCAAAGCCCAATAGACAAGACAGCCCACAGCAGCAATATAGAGAAAATTTATTGGGCCTAAGCCCAATAAACGTGAACAGTTCAGCTGGGCCTTAATAAATGGGCCAAACCCATTTACCCTTTTTACCCTCTTCCTTATTTTATTTTGTGTATTTTTATTTGTTTTGTATGACTAACATCTTACCTTATTTTATTTTTCTAACTTACATGAATTTAGCAAATTAGTGGGGCTTAGTTTAATAATGGGTAATTAATTTAAGGACGATCAATCAATCCCATAAGATTCGCTTGTTTTCTTGCTATCGATTTTCAAAATTACGTCTTTATAATATTTCAAAAGAAAAAATTAAAATGTATGTTCTATATTCGTTCTTGTTCTATAGTTCAAATTACAAACAATTTTCTAGACTCACGTTGTAATGCAACATATTTTCCGATAGATGTAAATGTGAATTCAAATATATTTTGTGAATACATTTTCAAGAATCATGCATATTTTAATTAAAGAGAGCTAACAAAAGAGAAAGAAAACTTATTTCTTTTTGCGTCCTATTTACAAAAAATAAGTATAGATTTTCCTACATTGCAGTACTCATACAATGTAACTTTTTATCCAAAGTTCACGTTTATTGAATCTCGTCTACAAGTATTATTTTAAACAACATTATTATATACTTTCGTTTAAAATCTTGACAACGTTTAAAATAACATTAGAAGTATTCTTTTATACAAATTATTATCTTCTACAAATCCTATTTTAAACAACATTCTTATCTGTAATTTTAGCTATATTTACAAAACTACTTTCTTTTTCTATAATACTATATTTACACTTAGCCTAACTAAATTTTAGTCCGGTCGGTTAACCATTGTTAATGGGTCTTCAAGGGTGCCTAATACCTTCCCTTTAGACTAATTGAACCCTTACCTAGAATCTCAAGTTTCGCAGACTTAAACAGAGCTAACTTTAGAAAATAACTTTAATAAACTTTAGGTGTCCTAATTCACCATAAATAATTAGGTGGCGACTTCTTAAAACACAAACAAAAACTGGGAATCTCCAATACGTCGTACTTCTAATTTTAACCTCCGCGGGTAAAAATGGGGTGTGATAGCTTGGCGACTCTGCTGGGGAATCACTTAGGTTTTGTGTGCTTATTTTGATTACTTTATTTGTTTGTTAACTGTTTTTACATGCTATTAATTGTTTGCTTGATATAAACTGTTTGTTTGATATAAACTGTTTATGTGTTACTGCTTTGATAAACTGTCATTCCGTTCATATTTCCTCCACTTCTGGAAAACTCACACATATTCACACACTTAAAACGGCTTCGCGGTTCGCGCCCATTCACTACTAAATTACCCCTTTAGTTGGATTGATCTTGTGGATTTAGTCGATCAGCGGTGCAGTCGACGGCCACGGACTTTCCACTCCCAAGTTGTCCGCTTGGGAGAACCTTGTGTCATAGGAAGCCAACTCTTAGTCAGCCTAAGATAGAGCTAAACCAACACCCTTTATTAAGAGCATACATTTCATGACCTAGGAGGTTTAATACCCTTGGTGCATTAAATCCATTAGATGACTTTACCCAAACGTCCAAGCGGGTTCACAACCCCAAGTGACACCAATCATACTTTATGTGCATGTTTGAAGGATAACTGTGCCTAAATATTGACTATTTGCTTTAATTAATTAAACTTTAGGAGGGAAGGATGATTAACGTTTCTATGACAGGTATGGATTTGCATTGGAGTACAATGAATGACGAAGATCAATGACATCACAAAAACGGGGCTGAGATTTAGACATAGGAAATTGTATTCACTTCATTTAGATTAGGAAACACTTTATGTTGTATTCATTTGACATGTAATAAACGTTACATTACTTTTGTACTTTATTGTTGGGGAAATAGAATTTGTTTAAATAATCAAAGCAACGGGATGACATATTATGGCACATTTTATCCTTTAAACAACGTTAGGCCCACCTCTGGCGCAAAGAGGTCACATGCATATTAGGACGTGCTAGTTGTTTTGATATAATCGTTTACATTTGTTTGACAACTTGTTTGACTCTACTTGATAAATTATTCGCTACATGCCTTACTCGACTTTACGTGACCATGACTTTACCTAGATATGTTCATGAGATTAACATCGTTTATACTGTATGTCTATTTTATCTTATTCCCGAACAGAGAGTTGATTCGTGTTGACGCTCGATGGCCGACCATCCTTACATCACGAGGTCAAAGACGTCATCGTTACCTGAACGTAGTTGGGCTGTCCAAGGAAATGAAATTACTATGTCTGATCCGGCCGCATATGTTCCAACTGGTGTAGAAAACCTCGTGATCGCTAGCGATCCGCCTGAAACTTCCGAACATGGAACTGCTATTCAACGGGACGAACATATCGCCCGCCTGACTCAAGAAATTGAGAATCTACGTGGAGAACTAAATCGGGTTAGGGACTTGACCAATTTATCCATCACACTCCAAAATTCACCTTCTGAACCTAGCAATACTGCACCAGAACCACCTCGTTTCCCATCACTCGAATCCCCAGTTCCTGAGCATTTTCCTCCCCAAAACAATGCACATACTAACAACAACTTGCCTCCGATCACCCCCGCAAATCCACCAAATCCAACATCCGTCTATACTCCCCCACAAAGTCAACCAACCACTTACACTAGCTATACTCCTCCACAAAATCAACCACCCACCTACACTACCTATGCTACTCATAATCCACCACCCGTCAACCCACCAAGTCAATCGCTAGTTCATACTCCCTATGTTCCTTTACCCACCAACACTAATCCACTACCCACGATCACTTCTCTAAATCCACCAAATCAACCACCTATAAACACCAATTATAACACACCACCTCTTGTCCAAAACACCCCCATCGTCCAGACTTATCCAACCCAGCATATGCACGGGGCACACTTTGTCACCCCAAATGCACAATATGTTCCTCCGGTATATGCCACAGAAACACAAACCTTTACCAACCCAGTAACGGTCAGGTTCCAACCCGAGGTAGATCAATACGAAGAAATGGAAAGGGATGCAAAGGCAGGGGCAGATAACATACTGCTAAAAGAAATCCACAGTCGCAAAGAAGCAATGAGGAACCTTCAAGTCGCTAGAGGAACTAAGAGTGTAGAATATGAGGATCTCTGTGTCCAACCTGACGTCGATTTACCCGTAGGCTACAAACCGCCAAAATTTGATACATTCAATGGAACAGGCGACCCTCATACACACTTAAGGGCTTATTGTGACAAACTGGTTGGAGTGGGCAGAGACCAGAGCATAAGGATGAAGCTCTTCATAAGAAGCTTATCTGGCGAAGCACTTACTTGGTATACACAACAGGATGTCCGTAAATGGCGTGGTTGGAGTGACATGGCGCAAGACTTTATGGACAGGTTCAGTTTTAACACCGATATCACACCAGATAGAGTTTACATGACTAAGTTAACCAGGAAGTCAACTGAGACGTTCCGCGAATATGCGTTACGTTGGAGGTCAGAAGCAGCCAGGGTTCAACCTCCGATGAATGATAGGGAAATGACTGCTACCTTCATTGAATGCCAGGCTGGCATATTTTACGAGAAAATGATAGGTATGATGGGACAAAAATTCACAGAAGTTGTTCGAATGGGAGAAGCACTGGAAGAAGGAATCAAATCGGGGAAAATTCAGGATCTTATTGCTTTACAAGCAATGAACAAAGCTATACAATCTGGTTCTATCAACGGGATTAAAAAGAAGAAGGAAGATGTCGCTGCAGTCATGAATGCTCAAGGACATGAGCCGAGCCAAGCCATTCCATACTTTAACCACCCACAACAAACTTTCCACCCTTACCACTACCCTGAACCCTACCAAGCTTTACTACCTCCTTACCCCGTTTACAACACCCAAGCAAACTACTACCAACCCCGAGCGCCTCCGCATCAAAACCCACACCCGTATCAACCCAACCAAGCTCCAACTTACCAAAATCGACCACATACTATACCTAGAGCCCGTCCAAACCCTGACACCAAAAACACCCGTAATTACACTCAGATCGCTGAACCCTTGGCTCAATTGTTCGAAAGAATGAAAGCAGCAGGCATAATACAACCGATTGAAGGAAAAATTCCCGAGCCTATCCCAAAATGGTTTGATGGTTCCAAAAGCTGCGCATACCACTCTGGAGTTGTTGGGCACGCCACTGAAGATTGCTATGGGCTTAAAAACAAAATCGAAGCCCTGATTAAGGAAGGAGTAATTCAGCTCGCTGAAGCTAAGCCCAATGTGGTCAACAATCCTTTGCCTGCTCACGGAAATGCCAAGATTTAGAGGAGTCCAGTGCGGAAAGAGTCAGATCAACAACTTTGTCGCTCTCGTGGGAACAATCCAATACAACTACTCGCAACACCAAGGCACTGACAATATGGGGCGCCGAACCAGGAAAGACTCTGAAGAATTGGACTTGTACTCCGTCCTCGATCCGTCGGGAGCCTTGGTAGCATGAACATGTAGTGAACTTGTTTTCTTTTATTGATGCTTGAACCGTACTCAAAATTTTGTTTGTTTTGCTTCACCTTGTGGAAGCTTGAATTGCAAAACTATGAATGCATTTCTGATTTTTCTTAATCATCTATTTTCTACTTTATTTATCAAAACTGTCAACTCTACGATTGTGACATGAAATGTACGAATAGACAACACACATTCCGAGAGAGTAACAAAGAAACTAGGGGGACAAGACAAGATTCCACTCACAAGAATTGAAATTGCCGATAGGTGATAACATAAGCCTAAAAGCTAGCAATTCAAGAAGAAATCAAAGTACGACATTAGGTTAGACAACCTAGTTTGCAACCTTTCCTTTAGGTGCGAACTACGCTTGACCTGATTCCTCGGTGGATACGTAGGCAGCCCACATAGGGACTCGGTCATACTAGGTTAGAATTTTTCCCATTGGCATGCATACGAACTACGCTGACCTGATTCCTTTGGTGGGATACGTAGGCAGCCCACAAAGGGTTCGGTTGCTTTACAACAAAAAAAAAAAAAAAAAAAAAAAAAAAAAAAAAACCAAAAAATATCTTATCCGTACGAACTACGCTGACCTGATTCCCATGGGGGATACGTAGGCAGCCCACATAAGGTTCGGTTACGCTATAACAGAAAAATCAAAGAAAACCACACAGGGCCTGATTCCCTTGGCGGGATTCGTACACTATCAACATATAGATCCGTCACACCTAGATAAAATCCAACAAATCTTTTACCATTTATATAACAGAACTACGCTGACCTGATTCCCTTGGTGGGATACGTAGGCAATCCACGTCGGGTTCGGTCCCTTTATTAGAAAACTTCAGACCACTTTATGTATTTTACGAACTACGTTCTGACCTGATTCCTTGGAGGGATCCGTAGGCAACCTATACAAGGTTCGGTCGCACCGCATCATAAATTTAGCATGCTTTTCTGAACCCAAAACTGGGGCATATTTTGGAAAAATATAGACGAAAGAACAGTTGTGCATCGACAAGATTAAGGCTACCAGACAATAAGTATTATGAACCAATTACTTTAGAAGTGTCACAATCCGAAGTTGGCAGAATATTTTACAACTTGCATGCTTACACTCACGTATATATTTTTCAAATGGAAAACTTTCTTTCAATACTTTCACTACTGTTCATCTACCGAGGCTTAAACAGAGGTCACAAGATCCAAACAAACAGGATGAATGGAGCGCCAACAAAGCCAAGCTTCGAGTCAACACGAATCAACTTCCCCCTCCCAAACTAAGAATTTTTCTTTGAGTGCAGGAACTTAAAATCACAAGATCAACAGTCAAGTCTATCAATCAGGGCCATTGTGCCTCACCTCAAGAGCCATCCGGATTTACTTCCAACCTTATCTTTTAATTTATTTTTATCAAAATAATTTTATAACTTTATACACCTGTTTTGTAGGTTGACGAGGTTGAAGGCGAATTAAATCAGGATTACGGGTCCTGAATTTGGCCTGTCACGATACCATCAACATCATGAGCCAGACGGCTATTCCATCACTTTACTCCGTACTTTATCAATTATTTTATCATATACTTTACCAGCTTTAATCATTTTTTTGCAGGAATTATTGTCAAGTCCCCGAAGACAACCGGAGACACATCATCAAATCTCCGAAGACAACCGGAGACACATCATCAAATCTCTGAAGACAACCGGAGATGTTCATTCGAGTCTCTGAAGACAACCGGAGACATCATCAACTTTAACAACTTTACCCTGGACTTTACGGGAATCATTATCAAATCTCCGAAGACAACTGGAGATGTCATATCATCAAGTCTCCGAAGACAACCGGGGGCATCATTCGGCTATACAGCCTCATATGCATAAGCCAGACGGCTACACTATGACTTTACTCTCTACTTTATCATTCACTTTACCAACTTTAACGACTTTACCCTGAACTTTACAGGAATTATCATTGGAGCCTCCGAAGACAACCGGAGACATCATCCACTTTACAACTTTATCCTGGACTTTACGGGAATCATCATCAAATCTCTGAAGACAACCAGAGACATCCCATGGAATTATCATTGAAGCCTCCGAAGACAACCGGAGACATCATCCACTCGACGACTTTGCCCCGGACTTTACAGGAACTTTCATCAAATCTCCGAAGACAACCGGAGATATCATATCATTGAGTCCCGACAACCATCGGAGACATCACATGGCTACGCGGCCTCACCTGCATAAGCCAAGCGGCTACACGCCTACTTTACTCCTTACTTCATTTCTTTATTTCATCATCTACTTTACCTACTTTAACGAATTTACCTTAAATTTCGCAGATATCATTTATCGTCGAGTCCCGGAAGACAGCCGGAGACCTTATCACTATCATCTTCAAATGCAACTAGAGATATTGTCACATCCTCAGCATACACATCACGCATTCATTCAAGTCCCTGAAGACAACCAGAGAAACATTGGCCACACGGCTTCATTTTTCATTCGCCCATATCATATTACGATCATTTACACTCTTTATGATTTTACACTTTCAACTTTATTACTAATTTTGACATGAATTTCAGTTTTGGTAGAAAATACAACCTGCAGGGACACAACATAACGTGGAACTTTATCTTACGCAGTGAACTGGGGCAAATTTGCTGAAGAGGATTACCAAACTCACAAGCAAAGGTCACGAATCTACTCTCGAACTCAATTCCGCCTATGTCCACAAACACGTGATACATAGGTCAATTTCTCTTTCATATTCCCCACCAAAACTGTATTTCAATCAACTCTTTCTACAATCTCATATTCCTTTCTACACCCCCAGTGTCTCCATAACTCAACACTGGGGCATCTTTGAAGAATACACATCGTGCTTAGTAGAGTCCTACTCAAGGGTGTATTGCCCGCCACATTTATAATTAGGAGGCTACAAGCATATGTTACATTCTTGAACGTTCGCGTCACCTGTCTACAATCCCCACAAGATTACGAATCCTCAAAAACTTTCGAACTACACATGGCCTGATTCTCGAGCAGCCCGAGATATGTAGGCAACTCGAAACTGAGATTCGGCCATAATTTTCCATAATTCCTTCGGTCCCCATAATAGTTTCCATCAATTTTCCTACACCGTACTTTCTTACAAACTCATATTCGTCGGTCCAAACAAAATTGGCTATTACGTCAACTTCTTCGCCCGAAGATTCTTACATCACCTCCGGTCGAAGAGGGGCATCTGTTGACACCCAATTTTGTCCCTCCTTTATTTAATTTACCCGGGCTTCTAAATTTTATGACAAGCTAAACACTTTATTTTTCACAATATTTTATTGCCACTACTATTAATATCACTACTTTTATTTTCAACATTATGAGCATTACTTTATCACAAATTTTAAATGTTCGTCATCGTTTCATTTTCGGGTTTGGAATCGTTAAATTAATTACAAGACACCACTTTGTGAAATCTTTATTTTTCTGCATATTAATTATTAATCATCTTCACATAGTATATATTGTACTAGTTATTAAATTAGAAATCCAAGAATAATTAAATAGAGGTGGAAGAATCAACAATTTTCACCTCATAAGCAATTGCTCGGAAGTATATCAATGTTGGACTCATTTTGAAGCTCGTATTTTAAAACAACGTATTATAATTTTTATTTCATCAAAATATTATTTTACAAGGGGTAAATTCTTGATAATAGCTATCTACCCCAAAAGAAAGAAAGAAGAAAAAAGGAAAAAAAAAACTTTGCATTTGCATATTCGTCTGAATTCCATTCTTCCTTTTTTTATTTTTTTCTGCGCACGCTTCTTTTTTTTAATGCACGCTTCTTCTTTTTATTTTTATGCATTCCACTCATGCTCCTCTACCCTACCTCTCTTTCTCTTTTTCCTTTTCATCATGACCACCACTACCGTTTGCCTCCCCAACGTCTCTCTTTCTGCTCCTCACCCGCTCCTCTCTCTCCTCAAATTTCCCCATAAAAAGAGGACGTTTCTACCTTCTTTGGGGGAGGGATTGGGATGAGCAAAAAAAAAACCTAACAAAACAAGATCGGGCAGTGGCGAAAGAAAAGAGAAAAAACAGACCGAAAAATCCCCCCTCAAAACAGATTGAACACGATCTGAAATTCCCAAAAATCCCCCTACAAACACAGGTTTTAATCGCCTTCAATTTCCCCAGAAAAAGAACAGCCTTCATTATTATTATTATTTTTGGGAAACATTTCTTGAAATTCAACCGAAAGGAGGGATTGAACACTGATTGGGGAGATTATTGTATACGGAGTATTTTGTCACCGAGCCTCAAGTTTCTTTTATCCTGGTCCTGATTTTGTTTAAAATCAAAAAAAAAAAAAAAAAACACCTTTTGTTGAAAACATAAGATTTGTGACAAAAAATTAAGTTTTCACAATTCAATTAACTTTCGTCGCTGCTCGGCAAAAGAACTTTAATTACAACAAAGACATTTTAACTTTCGATTCGAGCTTTGAATCTGTCCATACGAGAGGGTAGATTCGAGGCTTCGACGCTCAGTTCACTGCACACACAAAAGGTAAACCTCGATACATTTATCGCTTCTAGCCTTTGGTTCCTGCTTGAGTTAAATTTTAGTTGATTCTGCTATTTTGCTAGTTATGTAGTTTCTTTGTCGTCACATTGTTTGTTTGACGCTTGGGAGCTGTTAGGATAGAATAACAATTGCTAATAGACAAATTTGAAAGACATATACTGTAGCTTGGATGTTTAGACTGAGTTTCAGGATTTAAAACATATTTAGAGTCGAATATACATAGGATATACCATGGGTATACATGCGATATACCTCTTATATACACACCTTGGTGTGTATATCTTAGGTATACCGTGTATAAGGTTAAGACAGATCGGTATTGTCTCTCTTTTACTCTGTTTGTTCAAATAATATGCCCCGGGTATAAATATAATCCGCTCGGTTTAGATACGATGAAACGGTTGTATGATATGTCGGTATTGTTTACTGATTTGATTTAGTCTATGGTTTCTGTTCTACGAACAATCCTATTAGCAACCATGTATCAGGCCTAGTTCCATTTTTAGTCTGATTAACATGTTTATGTGAAAATAAACATGTCTTGAACATAATCCCTGCTATACCTATGTTTAAAATAGCCATCCTGTTTGATATATGTTGCTGCCCCCATATAATTTGAACGCATATTAACGTCTTCTCTTTCTGTACACAATGCGATTCTCATTGACATTCTGGGATCATGAATTTTCACCAAACTGGAACAAAATTGTTTTTCTCATTGTCGGCACCATCTGTTTTCACATTCTACACTCTCATGCAACTCATATTGTGCTTTGTTGAGCATATTATATATCTGCATCTACTCATCTTTATATGCTAAGTATACTTGTATCGATTATATATGTGTGTACATGACAGGTATACTTTAGCCTATACATCTTCATAGATATGTATACATGAGATACACTTTGAATATACATATTATATACATAATCTACTGATTTGTTTTTTTTTTTTTTTTTTTTATATATTTTTCATGTTTAATCTTATCCGTTGAGTAGATACTAATCCTTTTCCTTTCATTTTTTTTGCATGATATCTCGCATACGAGTCCAAACGACTCGTCATCTCCCGCATTCGGCTTCGGGCTAAAAGCCCAACATGAAATTCTCTCCCTATCATCCCAATCCGCAGCCAAACAAGAAAACAAAATCTGGGCCAAAGCCCAATAGACAAGACAGCCCACAGCAGCAATATAGAGAAAATTTATTGGGCCTAAGCCCAATAAACGTGAACAGTTCAGCTGGGCCTTAATAAATGGGCCAAACCCATTTACCCTTTTTACCCTCTTCCTTATTTTATTTTGTGTATTTTTATTTGTTTTGTATGACTAACATCTTACCTTATTTTATTTTTCTAACTTACATGAATTTAGCAAATTAGTGGGGCTTAGTTTAATAATGGGTAATTAATTTAAGGACGATCAATCAATCCCATAAGATTCGCTTGTTTTCTTGCTATCGATTTTCAAAATTACGTCTTTATAATATTTCAAAAGAAAAAATTAAAATGTATGTTCTATATTCGTTCTTGTTCTATAGTTCAAATTACAAACAATTTTCTAGACTCACGTTGTAATGCAACATATTTTCCGATAGATGTAAATGTGAATTCAAATATATTTTGTGAATACATTTTCAAGAATCATGCATATTTTAATTAAAGAGAGCTAACAAAAGAGAAAGAAAACTTATTTCTTTTTGCGTCCTATTTACAAAAAATAAGTATAGATTTTCCTACATTGCAGTACTCATACAATGTAACTTTTTATCCAAAGTTCACGTTTATTGAATCTCGTCTACAAGTATTATTTTAAACAACATTATTATATACTTTCGTTTAAAATCTTGACAACGTTTAAAATAACATTAGAAGTATTCTTTTATACAAATTATTATCTTCTACAAATCCTATTTTAAACAACATTCTTATCTGTAATTTTAGCTATATTTACAAAACTACTTTCTTTTTCTATAATACTATATTTACACTTAGCCTAACTAAATTTTAGTCCGGTCGGTTAACCATTGTTAATGGGTTTTCAAGGGTGCCTAATACCTTCCCTTTAGACTAATTGAACCCTTACCTAGAATCTCAAGTTTCGCAGACTTAAACAGAGCTAACTTTAGAAAATAACTTTAATAAACTTTAGGTGTCCTAATTCACCATAAATAATTAGGTGGCGACTCCTTAAAACACAAACAAAAACTGGGAATCTCCAATACGTCGTACTTCTAATTTTAACCTCCGCGGGTAAAAATGGGGTGTGACAATGTACATAGTAACTTGTTTAATTTCTTACCGTTTCTTACTATTGAGTGTTTATTTAATAATTTCTTTTCTTTGAAGGGTTTTCATGCTGCTGTAGAAGAATTGTTACCCGATGCTGAGCATAGGAGATATGCAAGACACATCTGGTCCAATTGGCATCAAGAATGAAAGGGTGAAGAGAGAAGAAAACGATTTTGGAGATGTTCTAAGGCCAGTTTTGAAGTGAAGTTCAGGTCAGAGCTTGATAAAATGAGCAAACTTGGTAATGATATTTGTGCTGATTTATTGCATTATCCAGAAAAATCATGGGTGAGGGCATACTTTAAAGAGCATTCTAAGTGTGATGTTGTTGAAAATAATATGTGTGAGACCTTCAATTCATGGATCTTGTCTTGAGACACAAATTAATTATAACCATGTTGGAGGAAATTAGGAGAAAGATAATGACTAGACAATGTGATATGATTAAGTTTGCCAACACTTGGATATCTGAGATTTCACCTATGGCTAGACTTACCTTAGAGGATAATAAGGAAATGGCTAGGGGTTGCAAGGTCCTTTGGAATGCTGATGTTGGATTTGAGATTGGAGAGGGTGAGTATAGGCATACAGTTAACATGAGTACTAAGAGTTGTAGTTGTAGAACTTGGCAACTGAGGGGAATTCCATACCAGCATGCTGTTGGTGCATACTACCACATAGAACTAGAGCCTGAACACTTTGTGGGGCATTGTTATAGGAAGAATACATTCTTAAAGGCATATAGTCATTTCATCCAACCAATAAAGATGAGGTATGGAAAGGTGTCTAGAAAAGGGGGGGGGGGGGATAACTTGTTCAAAATGTCATCAACAAGGACATAACAAGAATTATTGCAAGGTAAAATAATTTTCTTTGAGTTGGTTAACTTGTTTATCATGTATTTTGGGTTTTTAAGTTGGCTACTGCCTTTAAATATGCAGGTTGTGCCAGGTGCAGAAGCACCTAACCAAAGTTTACAAGACCCTGCATAAGCACCTAGCCAAACTGCACCTACAAGCTTAAGCCAACCTACACCTTCAGCAGCAGTTTGTGATGATACAACTAGAGTTAGGAGGGTGAATCAATCAAAAAGAGTTAGAAGCTCAAGCCAGCTAGCCCCACCTATAGATACAAGTATTTCTATTACAAGAGGAATAACAAGTCAACTACCTCCTAGAAGAAAACAAGTTGCTGGACAGAAGAGAGCTAAGGTTGCAACTGGAGAGGAACCTGCAAGTAGGGGACACAAGAAGCAGCTGATGTTGGATTTGGCATATACACAAGTACAAGTGGAACTCAAATACTAAATGTAAGTGAATTCTAACGTTGGTCTCTAAAACACAACTACATGTAACAAAACTGACTATGCTTCATTTTTCTGCTAAAATGCAGCTAGGAACATCAAGCCAAAGGATTCTAGAAACTGGTTCAGCTTACAAGGATACAAGTCCAACAGGCATAGACCTTGGCTATAAAGCTAGAGGATTGAGATGGAAAAACAAGGAAGCTGTCACTGGCCCCCAATTGAAGCATATGGCAAACAAGAAGAAGAAGAAGAATTGGCAGTATTAGGATAGAATGTAGTACTTAATTGGCAATGTAATATGGAACCAAACAATTTCTCTTTTTGGATGGTTATTTTGGCAATCTGCTACCTGTATGTAGCAGTAAACAATTTGCAGTATTTTAATGTTTGCTTTTGGCTACTTGTATGCTAACTTTGAGCTCATTCTTGAGCATGTTAATATATTAGCTACTATTTGGGGTTACTTTGTGCCCATTATATACCTGTTGTTGGTGTTTAAACAGTTCTGCTAATGTAATTATAGCTGCTGTTGGTGTTGAATAATGTTGACCTACCTGTTGTTGGCAATAATATGTAGCATAAACTTATTGGAAGCAGGTCAGGTTTTTATGCAACTGTGTGAGCTCAAAACAGAGCATTGTTGGCAAATATAGTATAGACAAAACAACATTTCATTTCATTTCATTCAAAATGCTGGTTTACATGAGTGATTGTAGGCCAAAGTTCAGTCATGCCAAAATACAAAATTGTCACAACAATGCAGTAACCAAATTACATTCCAACAATCCTAACAAAACTACACAACTTAGCAAAAGGCAAGTACTTAAGGAGCACATATTGTATTGCTCCATCTAACAATTTGGCTTGATTTTCCATATCCCGAGCATCACAAAACCAGCAACAATGAGCATATTTCTTGCTCGAATTCTTTTCTCCTCAAAAGCCTTCACTTTCTTCAACAAACCCCACATCACCTTATTTGCTTGCGCAAGGTGCCTATCTTCAATCCAAAAGAAATAATCACAACCACCCATTTTCTACAAAATCAATTTTCAACCCAACAATTAATCATCTAATAAATAATTAAATAAGGAATGAATGAAGATATAAGTTTACCTTTGGTATTTTACAACATAAAAATCTGCGACCTGTGTTTAATTGGGTCCAAGAAGTCTTCAATAATGCTTCATTACCACATCTACAATATCGGGCATGTTCATCAAAAAACTCCATGAAAGAGTCGGATAAGCTCGACATAATAGTAACAACAATTGAAGAACGAACGAGAAGAAGCAGAAAATAATAGCAAGAAGCATAAAATATTAGCTTGAATTTGAAGGAAAAAATTGATCGTGAAAAGGGGCTAAAATTAGGGCTAAATTGGATTTTATTTTGAAGTGGAGAAGATGATATATATAAAAAGGGAAGTAATAATACCGTTGGCTGCTACATAGGGTTAAAAAAACGTTACACGCGCGTTTTTTTGACTGATAACACGCGACATGCCAACGGTGCAAAAATTGTCTAACTGGAACAAGTATTGCCCACCTGAGGTGTCTAAATGAAACAAGGTCCACTTTAGGTGCTCAAGTGAAAGAAGTGGACGACCACAGATGTCTACCGATGGGTTTGGCCTTTTTAGAATGGAAGTAACTAGGGGTGGGGTTGGGTTTAAAGAAAGGGGTCAAATTGTTAGGGGCGGGCGGGTTTGGATTTAATAATTGGATGGGTTTAATTTTTTATTTAATGGCGAATCATGTTATGAGATGTGGCTGGTTTATATTGTAAATAACCGTCAGTTAGTTTGAGGGTATTTTTGAGTCAAAAAAATAGGTTAGGGATATTTTTAGACCAAAAGGTGAATGAAGGGTATTTAAGAACCATTTCCCATAGGATGAGGGTATTTTTGGCCCTTTTCAGTAAAATCAAAGTAATTATTAGAGAGTTCTTCGGTATTGCTGGTCACATAAGTTTAATTTTGTTGCATGATTATATCTTGGTTTAAAATTGTTTTCACACTTTGTATTAAGGCAATAACTCTCTCAAATAAAGCAAGTCGTGGTTGCCACAAAATTTTGATTTTTATTGGGCAATTTGCACGATTTCCCTTATTCGGGGGTGGTCTTTAATATTGCCCCTTAATTGGCTGGTTTTTAATGTTTGCTCGTTGCCTAAAAATTCATGGGTTCGGGTTCGAACCCCATTCATTCAAAAATTAAAATTTTTTTTGCAAGACAAAGTTTGAATTTCGCAATGCAGAATTTGCCTGTAAAACTCTATTTTAAGGCAGGCAAAAATATACCTTAAGGCAGAGTTTGCCACCTTATAACATAGAGTTTGCCTTAAGATAGCAACCTGTACCTTAAGGAAGAATTTGCATGAAAACTCTACCTTATAAGGCAGAGTATTCTACCTTAAGATAGAGTTTGCCTTCAACTCTCCCGTAAGGTAGAGTTTTGAATCCAAAACTCTGCCTTGTGATTTTTTCTTTTAAATTTTTTACTGAGCGGGGGTTAGAATCCGGAATCCATGATTTTTAGTCGAAGGGCAAAAATTAAAGACCAACAATTTGAGGGATTAAAATTAAAGACCAGTGCCTTGGAAGGACAATTCGCTCAAAAAATGATTGTTATCCTTTTCTTTTTTGGGCAATTTGCAGGATTGTCCTTCGCTGGGGGTGGTCTTTAATTTTTTCCCCTCAAATTGGTGGTATTTAATTTTTTCTCTTCACTAAAAATCTCTTGATTTCGGGTTCGAACTCCCGCTCAGTCAAAAATTAAAAAAAAAAAATCGCAAAGTGGAGTTTGGATTCACAAGGTAGAGTTTTGCATGGGCAGAATTTTGAAAAATTCTACCTTGCATATCCAAACATCTGCCTTGCGAAAATTCTTTTTTTTTTTTTTTTTTTTTTTTTTTTCTGTTTTTCTGAGTTGAGGTTCAAACCCAGAACCTCAGAATATTAGGCGAAGGACAAAAATTAAAGGCCACCAATTTAAAGGACAAAAATTAAAGACCACCACAAATGAAGGACAATCCGTGCAAAAAAAAAATCTTTTTTCAAAATTTTGTTTCTGTTCATCATCCTCACAAAAGTGGCCCAAACTATACCGATTAAGGATTGGCCCAACTGTAATTTGATTGTATATAAGCAACTCTCTAAAATAATCCATGTATGTGGTTGTATTTGATGACTAGTCAACTTATCCGCTCTTCGCGCAGTTAGAGATTAAAAAAATCACGAAACAATTTTCTTTTAAATTAGTCTAGATATAAAAGAATTTTTTTTAATAATCTCAAAAACTTACACAACACACATATATGAAAAAGTTTCACAAATAAATATATAAAAACCAGAAAAATATATCTAAATAAAAGCCTCCCACTTTTGGTCGTTGAAATTTGATTGCGACATCAATTTATCTGTAGCTTATATTAGAAATTCGAAAAGTCTCTAAATACACAACAACAAATAAACAGTGCAATGATTAATATTTGCACAATATGTTTTGCATTACCTTATTTTAAATAACACAAAATCTTTAAATATACCTACTTAACGTTCCTCTTGCACTATAGTTATTCTAATACACCTACTTACTTTACCTATTCCACCATAAAAGTTACGGTATTTATTATTATATCGGAGTATTATTTACCGTTATTAATTATAAATATCATTTACTATAAGTAATTAATCATCCTATTTTTTATGAACATTATTTTTTGTATGTGCCTTATTTTAAAGAACTCAAAATTCTTTAAACATAGCTATCTAGATTCTCCTTTTCTGGTATAATATTATTTATTAGATGCTAAAAAATCATTTTTGATCTTTTATGGCATCAAACATTTTTCATTCTCCCATAATTGCTTATTTATTACGTATTTTAAACTTTCTTCGCGCAAACAAAAATGTTTCTTACTTCTTTGCAGCGAAGGAGAACAATTCTGTTTTTTTTTTTTTAATTTTCTTTTTTTAATAAATGCAACATGTAGAGAAAGCACCTCTAAGTCTTAATATTCAACTGGGAAGCAACTTTTAAGTCTTAACCAATATATAGTTTAGCTACTTCAAAACATATTCATATCTCTAAATGGTGAATTGGTATTTATCTAATAATTATTTTTACTATAAAATCTCCATTGCATTCGATATCTAAGAAACTAAATAGGTGCATGAACTTATAGCTTCAAATCGAACAATCTTGATTAATGAAATGGAATATAGTTTAAATAGCATATATCATGTTTCCGTTTGACTTATATCTTGGATAATTTTTTGTCTTCCATCAGATATGCTTCTTCAACATTTACCCCAAAAAATTCACAGTATAATCAGATTTAAAAAAAAAAAAATCATTAAAATCAGCAACTTCGCGCAAGATCTGATATTTGTTAGGTCGAAGTTCATGTGAGAAAAGTGTCTTACTCAAGAATAAGTGATTTTAGACCGAATCAAATTGAGTCATTTTCTGAGTATGATCTTTTCTCTCAAGATTAATCATAAATTTATACATCAATTTCTTAGAGGTTATGGACATGAAATTAAGGAATTGAGAGTTATGAATATCATTAAGAATAAAAATTACGGAGATAAAGGTGTGAGTTAGGAACTCTATAAGATAAAATAAACGGAAAGATTAGGATGAAAATTTAAAAAAAAAATAAAAAATTTTCTACTCTATCAGACATGTCACATCACTTTCCTTATGACCACGTCACATAAGTTGTGAACTTCGAAATCGAAAAGATGTCAGCGCGAATATATTCATACTTACACCTAAAATAAAAGGCCTGAAATCTACGTACACGGTGAGTAGTCACAAATTACTAACATTTTCGATGATTTTTTTTTCATTACTAGTATATTTTAATGACGTAATTCACTGAACTCCCCCCCCCCCCCCCCCACAAACATTATACCAACTCTAAATAGCTATTTTTGTTATTCACCCATTCAATTCTTTGCCATTCTTATCAAAGAGCTTAATTTCTAGTTTTTCATATGGAAAGAAGAAATGAAGTTTAAAGTACAACTTAGAAAAAAAATTGTGTAAATTCTGCATTTTTTCTTCCTATGATTTCCGTTGGTCAACAACCAAATAAAGCGCTCTATACTTCTTTACTATTCCTGTAGGGAAGGTGGAAAAAAGATGAAAACGTAAAAAAAAATAAAAATAAAAATAAAAAAAAATCAAACTCAATCCATTAATTCGTAGGTAAATGATGCATGAATTTTTCATCCTTCTTCCTTCTTGCCTTCATATTTCCGTTTCCTTGAATCTGCAGTAAGTTTTTCAATACTATTTAACATCCGGCCGTCACAACTTGAACCATATCAACCGATGCTAATATATTCCGAATATTATTAGTGCTATCGCTCCTTCGTTCTTTTTTCTTTCCTCCCTATCTTCTTCCTCACACCACCCTACGCAATTAAGCATTATATAGAAGAGATCAATAGTTCTAAATATTTGAGCGTGGTGGCATTTTTTTTGTAGAGAAATTTGTTTGATTGACTTAATCCTTGCTGAATGACTTATATAGTAGCCCATGACATTTCATTTTTTGCCAATTAAATTATGGATCATTTACATTCTAATGAATATCACATTTATTATATATTGAATTCAATCAAATAAGTATCACATTCAACCACGTTCTTTATCCATTTAATTCATTTAGCAGGTCAAAAAATAATAATAGTAGGTTGATTAATGACTTTTGGGCTTACTAAGGGAAGAAGATAAAGTTCTTATTTTATCCATTGGTTAACAAAGTTAAAGAAAAGACTTTTCAGTTTCGTAAAAACATAGCACGTTTATTTTTTATAATTAAATGAGAAGGTCATAAAGATCATCATTGGTTATTGCTTACGTGGGCTAATTAAGTGATATATTTATTTTGTGAGGATTGTTTTAATCTATTTAGTTAGTAGATTATGCACAAAAATGAATTAAAAGTAAAAAAATAAGAAAAAAGATAAATATGAATGCTGGCCATAGGGAGATGCCATATCACTTCGTTTATGCCTAAATTTATTATATATATATATATATATATATATATATATATATATATATATATAGATTGTTTACAATAGAATAGGAAAAGATGGAGGAATAGTTAATGGAGGCTATATATTTATGTTGTGCTGCTACGTGGGCTGCTTAGACAAACATTAATTTGGGTGTTATTGCAAATTGTTATGTGGCTAAATTAGTATTACTGATGGATCAATTAAGAGGTATAATGTCACGCCCCGAATCATGGCCTGGACGTAACACGACACTCGGTGCCTGACTGCATGTGACCGAGCGAACCACATGGCTTGCTGAATCATCATGATACATAACATAAGCGAAATATAACGTGAATGCATGATGAGCCTTTATAAAACATGGTAAGTCATAATACTTAATAAAATACTTGTTTAAACATGAGTGAGCCAAAATGGCTATACGACTCCAAATGTCTGACATGACATAACTGACTTGTCTAGTCTATGAAACCTCTATCATGAGTCTGACTGGAAAACATACTTACTGAGACAAGGCCCCCAGCATACCTTTAGATGCAAAACTAAATAAGGAAATACAATGTCTAAACCCCGAATGAGATGGGGCTCACCAATAAGCTGGTACGTGCAAATCCTAATGAGCAGAAGCGTCGTCTTGTAAATCCGTACCTGCATCGTGAAATGCAGGCCCCCGGGCAATAAAAGGGGGCGTCAGCACATTGAATGTACTGGTATGTAAAGCAACCGAAAGAAACAACATGGGACATGGAATAACATGATAAGAACTGAAACTGAAAACTTGGACATGAACATGAGCATGAGCATGAGTACATATACATATATAACATGAGTAAAACATGATAAGTAGGGAGAGCATTTCATAAACCGACATATGATATCACCACGTGGATACGTGGAGTCTGGTACTTCGCCG
This sequence comes from Lycium barbarum, assembly GCF_019175385.1. Classification (NCBI taxonomy): domain Eukaryota; kingdom Viridiplantae; phylum Streptophyta; class Magnoliopsida; order Solanales; family Solanaceae; genus Lycium; species Lycium barbarum. The sequence continues at coordinate 112,421,985 of NC_083344.1, read as the reverse complement.
GACCAGCAGAGCCCCTATACCTTGCCAGGGTATAAGGTGGTAACGTGCCTGATGGATCCATTCAGTGTAAAATTAAGGTATCGTCCTAATTGGACGGAGCGATCCTTGTCCTATGGTGGCTACATAGTTTCAGGCTATCTGAGTCTTCTCGGTAATTCGTGCAACTCCCAAAACATGAACATAATATAGTTGGCTAAGAAGCCCATGACTTTCGTGAATTAACTTGTACTTGTCTTGTAATCATGATTTCACGAAATAAGTTGTAAACATGGTTTCATGAAATAGCTTGTAAACATGTTCTTGATTTATGAGTAATACAATAGTTCATAATCATATATTTGTAATTGACTTGAAAACATGCTTGTAACTTGCAAAATAAAATCATACAGTTTCATATGAACATAATGAGAACACATGAGGAAGAATTCATGATTCATGGATTAAGCTAGGATTCCTAATATCCGTAATGGAAGATTAGGAATACAATAACGAACATAGATACAAAATTCATGTGCATACATACATAATTACGGGCTACCAATATGTTGGGTTTAATGCCCTAGGATTTGAACTTCATAGATTTTACGAAACGGATCATGGGGAAGAACGTAGAGATTCCCACATGTGGATGGAAGTTCTACATACCTTAACTTCCTGCTTTTGAGCGTATCACAATGTCCTCCAATCCCTTCAACTTTAATCTATAGCAATACAGGTCATAGGGATTCTATATTAGCAACAATATCCATGCTTTGTTCATCTAAGCATTTTATCAAACACTTGGTGGGCATGAAGCTCCACAACCCTCATTAATGGTGTTTTCTTCACCAAATCCCCATTCTATTACTTCTAGCTAATTATACAATCTCAATTAGATGTAATTGACATCATTCTTCATCACTCATATGAATACAACAATCCCAAGTCAACAATCCAACAACTCTAGCATAGTTCATATAATTCTCTTCATCAAACCCAATTATTATTCTCCGAAGAATTCATCAATTCACAACTATAAATGATTAGGGATAGAAACATTACCTTTTTGAAGTCCAATCCTCTTGAATTCGGGTTCTAGGGTGTCCACATCCAACAAAAATGTTCCAATCCTAACTCTATGGATTAGAAGAGTTTACTCAAGTTAGAAAGGGATTAGGGACTTAAATTCAACCTAAAATCATGATAAAAACTTACCTTGGTAGATCTTGAGGTTCGGGGCTTGTTCTCTATGAGTTTAGAGAGATTTTTCGTGAATGGGGTGTTGGGGAAATAAACCCAACCCCAGATATAATAAGAAAACGCGTAAACCCGACTTTTGACCTGTTTCGCGATGGTTCCGCGATGCAGGTACATCGCGCAACATTCTACAGCTAAAAACTCAGAGTTTCGCGATCGGTCCGCCAAGCGGGACCATCGCGCGTTCTCTCACGCGCCCTCACGCGCCCCGAGAAGCGACGGGTATCGGTTCTGCACAGTGTTCGGTAAAATAGGCATAACCTCTTGTACATAGCCCTGTTCAAGACCCATAATATACCGTTGGAAAGATATTTCAAAGGGTTACAACTTTCATCAAGGAAGTTTTCCCAAATTCCTAATTAATAAAGGGGTTATGGTCGTTGGAAGTAAGACCTTCTATAAACTCACTTGCAAACATGCCCCGTAGAGTGACTTTCAACTTTTCTTTGCCCAAATACATTTCTTATGACTTAATTGGTTTTCAAAACACTTCCTATAACCCTCATATTGGTTCCATTATATTATCATCTTATGAGTCAAACTTTCGCCCGAAGGTACGAGGTGTTACATATAAATTATGGAGATGATTTTTTAAAATAAAATAAGTAAAAGAAATGAGTGAAAAGGTCAAAAAAAGGAGAAAAAAGATAAATGCAAATGGAGGTCATACAGAGATGCCACATAGGACTGTCTATGCCTAACTTTATATTATATATAGATTAGTTGGGGAATGTGCTCCTAGTCTGCAATTTTTCATTAGTATAATAGCCTGTTTGACAAGCTTATTTTTTTTAATAAATGCTTATTTTAAAAAAGTGAGATGTTCGGCTAAACTTTTAGAAGAAAGTAAGTGTTTTTGGAGAGTAGCAGAACCTGTTTTTTAGAAGCTAAAAAAAATATCTTCGGTCAAAAGCACTTTTTTGAAAAATACTTTTGAGAAAAATATACTTAAAAACACTTTTTAAAAATTTGAACAAACACTAATTGCTACCCAAAAGTGTTTTTTAAATTAATTGGCCAAACACAAATTATTTTTCGCCAAAATACTATTTTAAAAAGCATTTTTTAAAATAAGTTGATTTTAAAAGCTTGGCAAAATAGGCTATTAGAACCCTCGCTATTTATTTCCTAATCTAGTAACTAATAAAAGAACGACTGATGAATTTGATATTGCACTAGTCTTTTACAAACAAAAAAACAAAAAAAATTGATAAGAAATTGTCGATAACTGAGGGTATGGATGGGAATGTACGAGAATTCGTTTAATTTTGGTCATTCTAGTTCTTCCTCTGACTTTTCCTTAAAGAGAACAGTTTTTTGTTTTTTTGTTAACAAACTGTGGCACTAGTGCACTTCCTCTTACATTGCTGCTTGGCAAATGATGCCAAATTGGACAAATTGATGATCAAACTTGACTTATCAATGATGGCTTAACTGATAATGAGTTTATAAATTTGATTTTTCTTCATTCCTTCAATTTAGGACATTTGTTACCCTGTGAAAAGAAACTTCAGCGAAATATCATCACTTACGAAAAGTTCAATGGAAAAGACACTAAGAAGAAAGTTTTTTGAGGACATCAGCGATCGTATCGAGAGAACTTTCAGAAGCCAAATATTTTTTTTTTCTTTTGATGAAATAAAAAAGTTGGTTTAGATCATAAACGGGGTTCAAACTCACTACAAATCTACAATAGTATCTTCACTTATTCGATAATTGTGGAGCACTTGTTTATTCTCTTCACGATATAACAGTTTGATAATATAATATGATTTAGTTTAGTTCTGAACTAGTAATTGAGTCCAAATTTCAGCACTACTTAAAGAATACCTTCCTTCAACAGATAATAAATCTCATACTTTTTTCTTTTACTTCCTCAAAATTCTCTCTTTCATTCACAACTATACCTGAATACCATACTTGTACATCCATCACAATGAGAAAGAAAACCCACTATTTATAGGTGTGGCAATTTTCCTAAAGAGTCAATAAGAAAGTAGTGGATTTTAATGTTGTACGAACGTGAGATCAATATCATAGGTTAGTAGATAAACTAGCAAACTATGCCCGTGCAATGCACGGAGCCCAACATGATTAATTTGGTTACTAACTTTAGTTAGTCTTTATGATTTGTATATTTTGCAAATGTTACTGCGATTCTCCTTAGTGAGTCTCTATTTTTTTTTCCTTTCCTGTTATTTTTCTTCTTAATTTCTCAATTGTTGTTAAAATTTGTCTTTTTTTTGTTATGTCCGCCTCTTTTTATATTTAGTAAGTTGACAATTCAAATATCCTACATGTCAAATTTATAATCACAAGATTCAAAGGATATTTTATTAAATTATACACATTTTTAATTTAGAACCACGAGATTTGAAAGTCTATCTTTATTTCTTAAACGTCGTGTCTAGTCAAACGTAGATACTTAAATTGAGACAGAAGGAGTATATGCCAAATGAAGGAAATGAAAAGACAATTAAGACACTGCGGACTCGTGGGGACTTAAAAAGTAAACGCACAAGAGGTAGAATTAATGTTCAACTTCTGAAATGTACACATGTTCATCCCTGCTTAGAGTACAATTTCAGTTATTTTTTGTACAACTTATTATTGTTGTGTTCGTCCACCTTGGGCGTTTATAAATAATAAGAAAAATATAGAATAGAAGAATAGACATATATTTTTAGAGTACTTCATTTATTAATTCTTAAAGAATGTGAAAAGTCAAGTATAGTAATGTGACCAAGTAATATGGGACGAATGGACTACTTCATTTATTAATTCTTAAAGAATGTGAAAAGTCAAGTATATTAATGTAGCCAAGTAATATGGGAAGAAGGGAGTACTTCATTTATTAATTCTTAAAGAACGTGAAAAGTGAAGTAACGTGGCCAAGTAATATGGGACGGAGGGAGAACTTCATTTATTAATTCTTAAAGAACGTGAAAAGTCGAAAGTCAAACGTGAATAAGTAAAAGTGCATGGAGGAAATAAGTATGTGTCGGAGTATTAAAATTGAAGTGCATACATGTATACATGAGAAGAAAATAATATTCAACAAGAGCATGAAAAGTAAAAAATGAACAAGTTAAAGTGCATGGAGGAAATAAATATATATAGGAGAACTAAAATTGAAGTGCATACGCGTATACATGAGAAGAGAATAAATATTCAGTACTATGACATATGTCTACATGGGATTTATTAATTCTTAAAGAGCGTGAAAAGTAAAAAATGAACAAGTAAAAGTGCACGGAGGAAATAAATAAGTGCATACATGTATACATCAGAAGAGAATAAATATTAAGTACTATGATATATGTCCACGTGGGATAAAAAAGTAATTGATTAAAGTGTACAAGTTATATAGCTTTTAGTACAAGCATTCATTGCGTGCACAATTTTTAAAGCTTTTGGTACAAATTGTCAAAGCTATGTTAGTCCTCCTACCACACTTATAGAGAATAGAAATATAATTGAATGAAGTAATCAATGGGGTAGATCATGGAATAATTAAAGAAATTGGCTACATTTTAATCTTTATAGAACTAATTAAGATGGAATAGTAATGCAATTTAATACATCAATATTTTTAATATATTAAAAATGCCAGTATCTCTAATATTTTTTACTCATTTTAATATTAAAACCCACAGAGTTTATCGGTTAAAGGAGATCATGATACATAATGAAAGTGTGTTTAGTATTGAACCTCTACTTAGTAAACTAACAACTTTTACTTGTAGTGATTCCAGATTTAAATTATATGATTACTTAAGAGAAATAAAATTTCACTTCTTACCATTAATAACCAAGGCATTGACTTAAATTTTATTAGCCAAAACATTACAGCCTTATTATTTCGATGCTCATGAATGTTTTTCTAGAACTTCTCTAATACTCATAAAAAATAATATACTTCCACGTTTACATAAGTGAGATCTGTCAAAGATACTCCTTTAAGAGTCCGGAATCAAAATGGCTCCAAAAAAAATATTTTGAACCAAAATGTCCCAACAAAAAAAAAAGTTACTAAAGTACATATAGCGCAGTATTTTACTGCGCTATAGCACTAACGGAGACGGACCCGTTAAGTCCTATAACGCAGTAAAATAATGCGCTATACGGAATACGATGCAGCGTATAACGCATGATTTTACTGCGTTATAGGACTTTGCCTCTCTCCTATAACGCAGTAAAATCATGCGTTATAGTCTTCCACTATAACCCGATCGGGTTCCACCACTGCCCCCTCCAGTGGCAAAAAAATTTCAAAAACGCCATTGGAGGGCAGGCTTCAGTGGTCCCCACGCATTAAAAACGACGTTTTCTAGTAAATTTCATCCGGAAAGTTTATATTCTCGGTATATTCAAGTCAAGGAGCAAGATTCTAAGTTTGAATTTTGAGAAAAAGCGGCGTACAACTCGATTAAAATATCTACAAAAAATCTTCGATTAAGGTTTTCTACTATGAACTTTTGTTATTATTTTGTTATATACATTATATTGCATGCATGTTTAACATTTAATCGTCATTAATTAAAAAAAAAATCTTTTTTTTTTTGGGTTTGATCGGCTGGGGGTAGTGGCTTAGGCCACTGTTCCTTTTTTTTTTTTTGGTTTAATTCATTATTTGTTAAATGTTTATGAATTGTTAATTGTTAAATGTTTATGCATTGTTAATTCGTTATATGTTTATGAGTTGTTAATTTGGTTAATTATTTATGAATTGTTAACATTGTTAATTTGTTATATGTTTATGAGTTGAATTTGGTTAATTATTTATGAATTGTTAATGAATTATTATTTTGTTAATTGAGTATTTGTTAAATATTCTTTATGAATTGAAATAAGTTGATTGGTAATGAATTATTATATTGTTAACATTTTGTTTGGATGATTGTTATGTATTATGTTGTATTATATAGGACCAAATCAGTGGTTACATAAAATAGAACCTCTTGTCATTACATAACAATAAAATTAAAGTAGCAATCAAAGCAAACATTTTATTTATACTAACAACATAATATAATACAATAGGTAACAACCATCCAAACAAGTTGTAAACGATTATGAAATGTTAATCTATATAATTTTAAAAGCATGAATATATATGTTAAATAAAAAAAATTATCTTAAAAATAATAGTTAAAGTTCTTCTTTTCATAAATACATAAGCTAACGAAAAAAATGTAAAGTTTATAGGAAAATATGTGGTCGACGAATATGAACTCTTAGTTTAATTTTATCGTAGTTGTGTTGGCTATTTGGTCAACTAAAAATATATCACATATTCAAAATATAGTTCCAAATAAATATTACTGCTAAATTTCGATTAGTTAATATAATTTATCTTTCATTTCAAGAATAATGACTAATTTAGTTTGTACATACTGGACTCTTTTATGGATTCGAATGTTCCCCTGGGGCCGATGATCACCCGGGGCCCGCTGTTCACCCGGGGCCCGCTGATAGATCAGTATTGTCTTTGCAAGACAATCATAGGTCAGAGTTATTATGGGCCGGTACTATAGGGATATCTACTAGGCTCCGTCCCCGTAGGCTGCAGAGAGCGTGGACTCTTTTACGCGAGCACCCCCCACACCCTCGCGTGTTGGAGATATTGTTTCGGGGCGGCATCTACCGTTGCGTGTCCGTTGGTCGGGTACAGCATGATTGGGCGCTCATCACGGCCATGGTTGAGCGGTCGAGGCCAGAGACACATACATTCCATCTTCGCACTGGTGAGGCCACGATTACACTTGAGGATGTAGAGGTCCTCTTTGGATTGCGGGTTGATGGAGAGCCACTGTACACTCGGTACGAGCCTCCTCCTGGTCCGACGTGGGTGACAGAGTTGACTAGGCTCACCCACTTCGTGCCTGATGCCGCGGCCCAGATATCCGGACAGAGTCGGGTTCAGCTTAGTGCACTCTGCACTTATTTGGAGGGTCTGGATCCGGTTGGCGACGACACCCCGCAGGACGATGTTGATCGTCATGCCCGTTTGTACCTACTTATTATATTCGGGGGCATCTTGTTCCCGAATTCATCGGGTGCCTTTGTCAATTTACGTTACTTGGTTTTTTTGGAGCATCTGGACCGCTTGGGAGACTACAGCTGGGGCGGTGCTGTTTTGGCGTATCTTTACAGATGCCTGTGCCGAGCGTCTATTGGTGTCGTCAGAGATGTGTGTGGATTTTTTGTTCTTCTCCAGGTAATATTTAAGTGTGCGTTCCTGTAATGTCGACAAACCTCTTGAAAGGGCGACTAAAAAATCGTATTTTCTAATATCGCTTACAATTATGGGCGTGGGAGAGGATGCTGCCTTTTCAGCCCGTACCTAGACATCACCTCGAGATTGACATGCCTTATGCGAGGAGGTGGACAGCGGGTTTTGACCGGGATGTCGATACGCACCACAGTATTCTTCCATTCCGGGACCAGCTTGATCACATGACGGATGATGCGGTAAAACTATTTAAATTTACATTAATAATTTAATTAAACGTCTTTTCTACATGGTGATCACTGATTTGTATTTATATGTTATGCGGCTATTTATATGGACGTCGTACGCTGCTATATTAGATGGTTTGCCCCCCTTCTGTAGGGCAGGTCAGGGGGTTTGGAGGTCGCGGTGTCCATTGATACACCTAGACATCGTAGAGGATCACATGCCCGAGCGTGTCTTACGACAGTTTGGGCATACACAGAGTATACCCCCTAATGTCCGTCATGAGCTCCGACACTACCAGCGGGACGATCGGGCTGCCATTGATGATAATTTTTTGGCTTTCATGGATGTCCAGCTCCATAGTTGGGAGAACAGGTTGGGCACTTTAGTGGTGGTCGGCCATTTGACTCCCATTGAGCATTACATGCGCTGGTATCATCAGATCACACGCCGATTGATTGACAATCCAGCTTTGCGTCCCCCTAGGGATGTAGGATATTCAGCACTCGCGGGGCAGTACGAGGCATTGGTAAGTTTATCGTATTTAGATTTATCTAATTTCATTAATTGCCACGTTTTAAAAATAAACTTTTTTTGTTTCTGTTAAACACAAATGCAGTTGGTGGCTGTACAGCGTTTACGCATCTTGGGGTTAGAGCACATGCCTTACCCTGGGCTTGCGGGGCTTGCCGCGTAGATGGTTAGGATTTCCGAGGATGGTATCCGCTAGGCAGGCGAGATTAGGCGCATGGCGGAGCCTGTTACGGAGGCTGAGTATCAGGCAGCACCGGGGGCTCCCAGAGGAGGAGGCCATGCTGGCAGAGGACGCTGTGCTGCCGGAGGACGCCGTGCGCGTAGAGGACGCGGCGCTGCTGCCGGAGGACTTGGTGGTGGAGGACTGGTAGATGAGGCGGATGAGGCCGATCCCATTCCAGAGGGCGTTCACGGTTTAGTCTATCCGCAGCCCTTCCAGGCCGCCGGTGCTCTTACTTGCTGAGATACCCGGGTCTTCATCACAGCCGAGCCATAATGCATACATGAAGGAGCGTGATAACGTTGATTGGGCGGCGTTACGCGCTTCATTAGCTGATGAGCGGCCTGTGAGGAATTAGAGGGAGCCCGGATTCTTGACTTTGATGAGTTTTTGATCCCGGTTAGTATTTAAAATACATATTTGTTCATTTAAATTATTTATTTTAAATATATATATATAGATAGAATTAATTATTTAGTAATATTTTATATTTTAGGATTCGGCGCCAGCGGGTCCATCAGAGGTACTAAACTCGAGCACATTAATAAAGTGGAGGGTAGGATATGCGTAACCAAGTTTGAATAGAGAAGGATATGGATAAAATAGAAGAAGATTTGCTTTTTTGATCCGCAACTATAGTAGGAAAAAAAGTTTCTATTGGCTTCCCAAAGTTCTCCCTCTACACGACTTTCAATTATTAGCCATGTACCATTAGACTTTTCGTCGGTAAATCACATGTCCCTATTATTTGGTTTCCCATGATAACAAATTTCTTAATTTGCGGTAAGTTTTTCAATACTATTTAACATCCGGCCGTCACAACTTGAACCATATCAACCGATGCTAATACATTCCGAATATTATTAGTGCTATCGCTCCTTCGTTCTTTTTTCTTTCCTCCCTATCTTCTTCCTCACACCACCCTACGCAATTAAGCATTATATAGAAGAGATCAATAGTTCTAAATATTTGAGCGTGGTGGCATTTTTTTTGTAGAGGAATTTGTTTGATTGACTTAATCCTTGCTGAATGACTTATATAGTAGCCCATGACATTTCATTTTTTGCCAATTAAATTATGGATCATTTACATTCTAATGAATATCACATTTATTATATATTGAATTCAATCAAATAAGTATCACATTCAACCACGTTCTTTATCCATTTAATTCATTTAGCAGGTCAAAAAATAATAATAGTAGGTTGATTAATGACTTTTGGGCTTACTAAGGGAAGAAGATAAAGTTCTTATTTTATCCATTGGTTAACAAAGTTAAAGAAAAGACTTTTCAGTTTCGTAAAAACATAGCACGTTTATTTTTTATAATTAAATGAGAAGGTCATAAAGATCATCATTGGTTATTGCTTACGTGGGCTAATTAAGTGATATATTTATTTTGTGAGGATTGTTTTAATCTATTTAGTTAGTAGATTATGCACAAAAATGAATTAAAAGTAAAAAAATAAGAAAAAAGATAAATATGAATGCTGGCCATAGGGAGATGCCACATCACTTCGTTTATGCCTAAATTTATTATATATATATATATATATATATATAGATAGATTGTTTACAATAGAATAGGAAAAGATGGAGGAATAGTTAATGGAGGCTATATATTTATGTTGTGCTGCTACGTGGGCTGCTTAGACAAACATTAATTTGGGTGTTATTGCAAATTGTTATGTGGCTAAATTAGTATTACTGATGGATCAATTAAGAGGTATAATGTCACGCCCCGAATCATGGCCTGGACGTAACACGGCACTCGGTGCCTGACTGCATGTGACCGAGCGAACCACATGGCTTGCTGAATCATCATGATACATAACATAAGCGGAATATAACGTGAATGCATGATGAGCCTTTATAAAACATGGTAAGTCATAATACTTAATAAAATACTTGTTTAAACATGAGTGAGCCAAAATGGCTATACGACTCCAAATGTCTGACATGACATAACTGACTTGTCTAGTCTATGAAACCTCTATCATGAGTCTGACTGGAAAACATACTTACTGAGACAAGGCCCCCAGCATACCTTTAGATGCAAAACTAAATAAGGAAATACAATGTCTAAACCCCGAATGAGATGGGGCTCACCAATAAGCTGGTACGTGCAAATCCTAATGAGCAGAAGCGTCGTCTTGTAAATCCGTACCTGCATCGTGAAATGCAGGCCCCCGGGCAATAAAAGGGGGCGTCAGCACATTGAATGTACTGGTATGTAAAGCAACCGAAAGAAACAACATGGGACATGGAATAACATGATAAGAACTGAAACTGAAAACTTGGACATGAACATGAGCATGAGCATGAGTACATATACATATATAACATGAGTAAAACATGATAAGTAGGGAGAGCATTTCATAAACCGACATATGATATCACCACGTGGATACGTGGAGTCTGGTACTTCGCCGGACCAGCAGAGCCCCTATACCTTGCCAGGGTATAAGGTGGTAACGTGCCTGATGGATCCATTCAGTGTAAAATTAAGGTATCGTCCTAATTGGGCGGAGCGATCCTTGTCCTATGGTGGCTACATAGTTTCAGGCTATCTGAGTCTTCTCGGTAATTCGTGCAACTCCCAAAACATGAACATAATATAGTTGGCTAAGAAGCCCATGACTTTCGTGAATTAACTTGTACTTGTCTTGTAATCATGATTTCACGAAATAAGTTGTAAACATGGTTTCATGAAATAGCTTGTAAACATGTTCTTGATTTATGAGTAATACAATAGTTCATAATCATATATTTGTAATTGACTTGAAAACATGCTTGTAACTTGCAAAATAAAATCATACAGTTTCATATGAACATAATGAGAACACATGAGGAAGAATTCATGATTCATGGATTAAGCTAGGATTCCTAATATCCGTAATGGAAGATTAGGAATACAATAACGAACATAGATACAAAATTCATGTGCATACATACATAATTACGGGCTACCAATATGTTGGGTTTAATGCCCTAGGATTTGAACTTCATAGATTTTACGAAACGGATCATGGGGAAGAACGTAGAGATTCCCACATGTGGATGGAAGTTCTACATACCTTAACTTCCTGCTTTTGAGCGTATCACAATGTCCTCCAATCCCTTCAACTTTAATCTATAGCAATACAGGTCATAGGGATTCTATATTAGCAACAATATCCATGCTTTGTTCATCTAAGCATTTTATGAAACACTTGGTGGGCATGAAGCTCCACAACCCTCATTAATGGTGTTTTCTTCACCAAATCCCCATTCTATTACTTCTAGCTAATTATACAATCTCAATTAGATGTAATTGACATCATTCTTCATCACTCATATGAATACAACAATCCCAAGTCAACAATCCAACAACTCTAGCATAGTTCATATAATTCTCTTCATCAAACCCAATTATTATTCTCCGAAGAATTCATCAATTCACAACTATAAATGATTAGGGATAGAAACATTACCTTTTTGAAGTCCAATCCTCTTGAATTCGGGTTCTAGGGTGTCCACATCCAACAAAAATGTTCCAATCCTAACTCTATGGATTAGAAGAGTTTACTCAAGTTAGAAAGGGATTAGGGACTTAAATTCAACCTAGAATCATGATAAAAACTTACCTTGGAAGATCTTGAGGTTCGGGGCTTGTTCTCTATGAGTTTAGAGAGATTTTTCGTGAATGGGGTGTTGGGGAAATAAACCCAACCCCAGATATAATAAGAAAACGCGTAAACCCGACTTTTGACCTGTTTCGCGATGGTTCCGCGATGCAGGTGCATCGCGCAACATTCTACAGCTAAAAACTCAGAGTTTCGCGATCGGTCCGCCAAGCGGGACCATCGCGCGTTCTCTCACGCGCCCTCACGCGCCCCGAGAAGCGACGGGTATCGGTTCTGCACAGTGTTCGGTAAAATAGGCATAACCTCTTGTACATAGCCCTGTTCAAGACCCATAATATACCGTTGGAAAGATATTTCAAAGGGTTACAACTTTCATCAAGGAAGTTTTCCCAAATTCCTAATTAATAAAGGGGTTATGGTCGTTGGAAGTAAGACCTTCTATAAACTCACTTGCAAACATGCCCCGTAGAGTGACTTTCAACTTTTCTTTGCCCAAATACATTTCTTATGACTTAATTGGTTTTCAAAACACTTCCTATAACCCTCATATTGGTTCCATTATATTATCATCTTATGAGTCAAACTTTCGCCCGAAGGTACGAGGTGTTACATATAAATTATGGAGATGATTTTTTAAAATAAAATAAGTAAAAGAAATGAGTGAAAAGGTCAAAAAAAGGAGAAAAAAGATAAATGCAAATGGAGGTCATACAGAGATGCCACATAGGACTGTCTATGCCTAACTTTATATTATATATAGATTAGTTGGGGAATGTGCTCCTAGTCTGCAATTTTTCATTAGTATAATAGCCTGTTTGACAAGCTTATTTTTTTTAATAAATGCTTATTTTAAAAAAGTGAGATGTTCGGCTAAACTTTTAGAAGAAAGTAAGTGTTTTTGGAGAGTAGCAGAACCTGTTTTTTAGAAGCTAAAAAAAATATCTTCGGTCAAAAGCACTTTTTTGAAAAATACTTTTGAGAAAAATATACTTAAAAACACTTTTTAAAAATTTGAACAAACACTAATTGCTACCCAAAAGTGTTTTTTAAATTAATTGGCCAAACACAAATTATTTTTCGCCAAAATACTATTTTAAAAAGCATTTTTTAAAATAAGTTGATTTTAAAAGCTTGGCAAAATAGGCTATTAGAACCCTCGCTATTTATTTCCTAATCTAGTAACTAATAAAAGAACGACTGACGAATTTGATATTGCACTAGTCTTTTACAAACAAAAAAACAAAAAAAATTGATAAGAAATTGTCGATAACTGAGGGTATGGATGGGAATGTACGAGAATTCGTTTAATTTTGGTCATTCTAGTTCTTCCTCTGAATTTTCCTTAAAGAGAACAGTTTTTTGTTTTTTTGTTAACAAACTGTGGCACTAGTGCACTTCCTCTTACATTGCTGCTTGGCAAATGATGCCAAATTGGACAAATTGATGATCAAACTTGACTTATCAATGATGGCTTAACTGATAATGAGTTTATAAATTTGATTTTTCTTCATTCCTTCAATTTAGGACATTTGTTACCCTGTGAAAAGAAACTTCAGCGAAATATCATCACTTACGAAAAGTTCAATGGAAAAGACACTAAGAAGAAAGTTTTTTGAGGACATCAGCGATCGTATCGAGAGAACTTTCAGAAGCCAAATATTTTTTTTTTCTTTTGATGAAATAAAAAAGTTGGTTTAGATCATAAACGGGGTTCAAACTCACTACAAATCTACAATAGTATCTTCACTTATTCGATAATTGTGGAGCACTTGTTTATTCTCTTCACGATATAACAGTTTGATAATATAATATGATTTAGTTTAGTTCTGAACTAGTAATTGAGTCCAAATTTCAGCACTACTTAAAGAATACCTTCCTTCAACAGATAATAAATCTCATACTTTTTTCTTTTACTTCCTCAAAATTCTCTCTTTCATTCACAACTATACCTGAATACCATACTTGTACATCCATCACAATGAGAAAGAAAACCCACTATTTATAGGTGTGGCAATTTTCCTAAAGAGTCAATAAGAAAGTAGTGGATTTTAATGTTGTACGAACGTGAGATCAATATCATAGGTTAGTAGATAAACTAGCAAACTATGCCCGTGCAATGCACGGAGCCCAACATGATTAATTTGGTTACTAACTTTAGTTAGTCTTTATGATTTGTATATTTTGCAAATGTTACTGCGATTCTCCTTAGTGAGTCTCTATTTTTTTTTCCTTTCCTGTTATTTTTCTTCTTAATTTCTCAATTGTTGTTAAAATTTGTCTTTTTTTTGTTATGTCCGCCTCTTTTTATATTTAGTAAGTTGACAATTCAAATATCCTACATGTCAAATTTATAATCACAAGATTCAAAGGATATTTTATTAAATTATACACATTTTTAATTTAGAACCACGAGATTTGAAAGTCTATCTTTATTTCTTAAACGTCGTGTCTAGTCAAACGTAGATACTTAAATTGAGACAGAAGGAGTATATGCCAAATGAAGGAAATGAAAAGACAATTAAGACACTGCGGACTCGTGGGGACTTAAAAAGTAAACGCACAAGAGGTAGAATTAATGTTCAACTTCTGAAATGTACACATGTTCATCCCTGCTTAGAGTACAATTTCAGTTATTTTTTGTACAACTTATTATTGTTGTGTTCGTCCACCTTGGGCGTTTATAAATAATAAGAAAAATATAGAATAGAAGAATAGACATATATTTTTAGAGTACTTCATTTATTAATTCTTAAAGAATGTGAAAAGTCAAGTATAGTAATGTGACCAAGTAATATGGGACGAATGGACTACTTCATTTATTAATTCTTAAAGAATGTGAAAAGTCAAGTATATTAATGTAGCCAAGTAATATGGGAAGAAGGGAGTACTTCATTTATTAATTCTTAAAGAACGTGAAAAGTGAAGTAACGTGGCCAAGTAATATGGGACGGAGGGAGAACTTCATTTATTAATTCTTAAAGAACGTGAAAAGTCGAAAGTCAAACGTGAATAAGTAAAAGTGCATGGAGGAAATAAGTATGTGTCGGAGTATTAAAATTGAAGTGCATACATGTATACATGAGAAGAAAATAATATTCAACAAGAGCATGAAAAGTAAAAAATGAACAAGTTAAAGTGCATGGAGGAAATAAATATATATAGGAGAACTAAAATTGAAGTGCATACGCGTATACATGAGAAGAGAATAAATATTCAGTACTATGACATATGTCTACATGGGATTTATTAATTCTTAAAGAGCGTGAAAAGTAAAAAATGAACAAGTAAAAGTGCACGGAGGAAATAAATAAGTGCATACATGTATACATCAGAAGAGAATAAATATTAAGTACTATGATATATGTCCACGTGGGATAAAAAAGTAATTGATTAAAGTGTACAAGTTATATAGCTTTTAGTACAAGCATTCATTGCGTGCACAATTTTTAAAGCTTTTGGTACAAATTGTCAAAGCTATGTTAGTCCTCCTACCACACTTATAGAGAATAGAAATATAATTGAATGAAGTAATCAATGGGGTAGATCATGGAATAATTAAAGAAATTGGCTACATTTTAATCTTTATAGAACTAATTAAGATGGAATAGTAATGCAATTTAATACATCAATATTTTTAATATATTAAAAATTCCAGTATCTCTAATATTTTTTACTCATTTTAATATTAAAACCCACAGAGTTTATCGGTTAAAGGAGATCATGATACATAATGAAAGTGTGTTTAGTATTGAACCTCTACTTAGTAAACTAACAACTTTTACTTGTAGTGATTCCAGATTTAAATTATATGATTACTTAAGAGAAATAAAATTTCACTTCTTACCATTAATAACCAAGGCATTGACTTAAATTTTATTAGCCAAAACATTACAGCCTTATTATTTCGATGCTCATGAATGTTTTTCTAGAACTTCTCTAATACTCATAAAAAATAATATACTTCCACGTTTACATAAGTGAGATCTGTCAAAGATACTCCTTTAAGAGTCCGGAATCAAAATGGCTCCAAAAAAAATATTTTGAACCAAAATGTCCCAACAAAAAAAAAAGTTACTAAAGTACATATAGCGCAGTATTTTACTGCGCTATAGCACTAACGGAGACGGACCCGTTAAGTCCTATAACGCAGTAAAATAATGCGCTATACGGAATACGATGCAGCGTATAACGCATGATTTTACTGCGTTATAGGACTTTGCCTCTCTCCTATAACGCAGTAAAATCATGCGTTATAGTCTTCCACTATAACCCGATCGGGTTCCACCACTGCTCCCTCCAGTGGCAAAAAAATTTCAAAAACGCCATTGGAGGGCAGGCTTCAGTGGTCCCCACGCATTAAAAACGACGTTTTCTAGTAAATTTCATCCGGAAAGTTTATATTCTCAGTATATTCAAGTCAAGGAGCAAGATTCTAAGTTTGAATTTTGAGAAAAAGCGGCGTACAACTCGATTAAAATATCTACAAAAAATCTTCGATTAAGGTTTTCTACTATGAACTTTTGTTATTATTTTGTTATATACATTATATTGCATGCATGTTTAACATTTAATCGTCATTAATTAAAAAAAAAATCTTTTTTTTTTGGGTTTGATCGGCTGGGGGTAGTGGCTTAGGCCACTGTTCCTTTTTTTTTTTTGGTTTAATTCATTATTTGTTAAATGTTTATGAATTGTTAATTGTTAAATGTTTATGCATTGTTAATTCGTTATATGTTTATGAGTTGTTAATTTGGTTAATTATTTATGAATTGTTAACATTGTTAATTTGTTATATGTTTATGAGTTGAATTTGGTTAATTATTTATGAATTGTTAATGAATTATTATTTTGTTAATTGAGTATTTGTTAAATATTCTTTATGAATTGAAATAAGTTGATTGGTAATGAATTATTATATTGTTAACATTTTGTTTGGATGATTGTTATGTATTATGTTGTATTATATAGGACCAAATCAGTGGTTACATAAAATAGAACCTCTTGTCATTACATAACAATAAAATTAAAGTAGCAATCAAAACAAACATTTTATTTATACTAACAACATAATATCATACAATAGCTAACAACCATCCAAACAAGTTGTAAACGATTATGAAATGTTAATCTATATAATTTTAAAAGCATGAATATATATGTTAAATAAAAAAAATTATCTTAAAAATAATAGTTAAAGTTCTTCTTTTCATAAATACATAAGCTAACGAAAAAAATGTAAAGTTTATAGGAAAATATGTGGTCGACGAATATGAACTCTTAGTTTAATTTTATCGTAGTTGTGTTGGCTATTTGGTCAACTAAAAATATATCACATATTCAAAATATAGTTCCAAATAAATATTACTGCTAAATTTCGATTAGTTGATATAATTTATCTTTCATTTCAAGAATAATGACTAATTTAGTTTGTACAGACTGGACTCTTTTATGGATTCGAATGTTCCCCTGGGGCTGATGATCACCCGGGGCCCGCTGTTCACCCGGGGCCCGCTGTTCACCCGGGGCCCGCTGATAGATCAGTATTGTCTTTGCAAGACAATCATAGGTCAGAGTTATTATGGGCCGGTACTATAGAGATATCTACTAGGCTCCGTCCCCGTAGGCTGCAGAGAGCGTGGACTCTTTTACGCGAGCACCCCCCACACCCTCGCGTGTTGGAGATATTGTTTCGGGGCGGCATCTACCGTTGCGTGTCCGTTGGTCGGGTACAGCATGATTGGGCGCTCATCACGGCCATGGTTGAGCGGTGGAGGCCAGAGACACATACATTCCATCTTCGCACTGGTGAGGCCACGATTACACTTGAGGATGTAGAGGTCCTCTTTGGATTGCGGGTTGATGGAGAGCCACTGTACACTCGGTACGAGCCTCCTCCTGGTCGGACGTGGGTGACAGAGTTGACTAGGCTCACCCACTTCGTGCCTGATGCCGCGGCCCAGATATCCGGACAGAGTCGGGTTCAGCTTAGTGCACTCTGCACTTATTTGGAGGGTCTGGATCCGGTTGGCGACGACACCCCGCAGGACGATGTTGATCGTCATGCCCGTTTGTACCTACTTATTATATTCGGGGGCATCTTGTTCCCGAATTCATCGGGTGCCTTTGTCAGTTTACGTTACTTGGTTTTTTTGGAGCATCTGGACCGCTTGGGAGACTACAGCTGGGGCGGTGCTGTTTTGGCGTATCTTTACAGATGCCTGTGCCGAGCGTCTATTGGTGTCGTCAGAGATGTGTGTGGATTTTTTGTTCTTCTCCAGGTAATATTTAAGTGTGCGTTCCTGTAATGTCGACAAACCTCTTGAAAGGGCGACTAAAAAATCGTATTTTCTAATATCGCTTACAATTATGGGCGTGGGAGAGGATGCTGCCTTTTCAGCCCGTACCTAGACATCACCTCGAGATTGACATGCCTTATGCGAGGAGGTGGACAGCGGGTTTTGACCGGGATGTCGATACGCACCACAATATTCTTCCATTCCGGGACCAGCTTGATCACATGACGGATGATGCGGTAAAACTATTTAAATTTACATTAATAATTTAATTAAACGTCTTTTCTACATGGTGATCACTGATTTGTATTTATATGTTATGCGGCTATTTATATGGACGTCGTACGCTGCTATATTAGATGGTTTGCCCCCCTTCTGTAGGGCAGGTCAGGGGGTTTGGAGGTCGCGGTGTCCATTGATACACCTAGACATCGTAGAGGATCACATGCCCGAGCGTGTCTTACGACAGTTTGGGCATACACAGAGTATACCCCCTAATGTCCGTCATGAGCTCCGACACTACCAGCGGGACGATCGGGCTGCCATTGATGATAATTTTTTGGCTTTCATGGATGTCCAGCTCCATAGTTGGGAGAACAGGTTGGGCACTTTAGTGGTGGTCGGCCATTTGACTCCCATTGAGCATTACATGCGCTGGTATCATCAGATCACACGCCGATTGATTGACAATCCAGCTTTGCGTCCCCCTAGGGATGTAGGATATTCAGCACTCGCGGGGCAGTACGAGGCATTGGTAAGTTTATCGTATTTAGATTTATCTAATTTCATTAATTGCCACGTTTTAAAAATAAACTTTTTTTGTTTCTGTTAAACACAAATGCAGTTGGTGGCTGTACAGCGTTTACGCATCTTGGGGTTAGAGCACATGCCTTACCCTGGGCTTGCGGGGCTTGCCGCGTAGATGGTTAGGATTTCCGAGGATGGTATCCGCTAGGCAGGCGAGATTAGGCGCATGGCGGAGCCTGTTACGGAGGCTGAGTATCAGGCAGCACCGGGGGCTCCCAGAGGAGGAGGCCATGCTGGCAGAGGACGCTGTGCTGCCGGAGGACGCCGTGCGCGTAGAGGACGCGGCGCTGCTGCCGGAGGACTTGGTGGAGGAGGACTGGTAGATGAGGCGGATGAGGCCGATCCCATTCCAGAGGGCGTTCACGGTTTAGTCCATCCGCAGCCCTTCCAGGCCGCCGGTGCTCTTACTTGCTGAGATACCCGGGTCTTCATCACAGCCGAGCCATAATGCATATATGAAGGAGCGTGATAACGTTGATTGGGCGGCGTTACGCGCTTCATTAGCTGATGAGCGGCCTGTGAGGAATTAGAGGGAGCCCGGATTCTTGACTTTGATGAGTTTTTGATCCCGGTTAGTATTTAAAATACATATTTGTTCATTTAAATTATTTATTTTAAATATATATATATATATATATATATATATATATATATATATATATAGATAGAATTAATTATTTAGTAATATTTTATATTTTAGGATTCGGCGCCAGCGGGTCCATCAGAGGTACTAAACTCGAGCACATTAATAAAGTGGAGGGTAGGATATGCGTAACCAAGTTTGAATAGAGAAGGATATGGATAAAATAGAAGAAGATTTGCTTTTTTGATCCGCAACTATAGTAGGAAAAAAAGTTTCTATTGGCTTCCCAAAGTTCTCCCTCTACACGACTTTCAATTATTAGCCATGTACCATTAGACTTTTCGTCGGTAAATCACATGTCCCTATTATTTGGTTTCCCATGATAACAAATTTCTTAATTTGCGGTAAGTTTTTCAATACTATTTAACATCCGGCCGTCACAACTTGAACCATATCAACCGATGCTAATACATTCCGAATATTATTAGTGCTATCGCTCCTTCGTTCTTTTTTCTTTCCTCCCTATCTTCTTCCTCACACCACCCTACGCAATTAAGCATTATATAGAAGAGATCAATAGTTCTAAATATTTGAGCGTGGTGGCATTTTTTTTGTAGAGGAATTTGTTTGATTGACTTAATCCTTGCTGAATGACTTATATAGTAGCCCATGACATTTCATTTTTTGCCAATTAAATTATGGATCATTTACATTCTAATGAATATCACATTTATTATATATTGAATTCAATCAAATAAGTATCACATTCAACCACGTTCTTTATCCATTTAATTCATTTAGCAGGTCAAAAAATAATAATAGTAGGTTGATTAATGACTTTTGGGCTTACTAAGGGAAGAAGATAAAGTTCTTATTTTATCCATTGGTTAACAAAGTTAAAGAAAAGACTTTTCAGTTTCGTAAAAACATAGCACGTTTATTTTTTATAATTAAATGAGAAGGTCATAAAGATCATCATTGGTTATTGCTTACGTGGGCTAATTAAGTGATATATTTATTTTGTGAGGATTTTTTTAATCTATTTAGTTAGTAGATTATGCACAAAAATGAATTAAAAGTAAAAAAATAAGAAAAAAGATAAATATGAATGCTGGCCATAGGGAGATGCCACATCACTTCGTTTATGCCTAAATTTATTATATATATATATATATATATATAGATAGATTGTTTACAATAGAATAGGAAAAGATGGAGGAATAGTTAATGGAGGCTATATATTTATGTTGTGCTGCTACGTGGGCTGCTTAGACAAACATTAATTTGGGTGTTATTGCAAATTGTTATGTGGCTAAATTAGTATTACTGATGGATCAATTAAGAGGTATAATGTCACGCCCCGAATCATGGCCTGGACGTAACACGGCACTCGGTGCCTGACTGCATGTGACCGAGCGAACCACATGGCTTGCTGAATCATCATGATACATAACATAAGCGGAATATAACGTGAATGCATGATGAGCCTTTATAAAACATGGTAAGTCATAATACTTAATAAAATACTTGTTTAAACATGAGTGAGCCAAAATGGCTATACGACTCCAAATGTCTGACATGACATAACTGACTTGTCTAGTCTATGAAACCTCTATCATGAGTCTGACTGGAAAACATACTTACTGAGACAAGGCCCCCAGCATACCTTTAGATGCAAAACTAAATAAGGAAATACAATGTCTAAACCCCGAATGAGATGGGGCTCACCAATAAGCTGGTACGTGCAAATCCTAATGAGCAGAAGCGTCGTCTTGTAAATCCGTACCTGCATCGTGAAATGCAGGCCCCCGGGCAATAAAAGGGGGCGTCAGCACATTGAATGTACTGGTATGTAAAGCAACCGAAAGAAACAACATGGGACATGGAATAACATGATAAGAACTGAAACTGAAAACTTGGACATGAACATGAGCATGAGCATGAGTACATATACATATATAACATGAGTAAAACATGATAAGTAGGGAGAGCATTTCATAAACCGACATATGATATCACCACGTGGATACGTGGAGTCTGGTACTTCGCCGGACCAGCAGAGCCCCTATACCTTGCCAGGGTATAAGGTGGTAACGTGCCTGATGGATCCATTCAGTGTAAAATTAAGGTATCGTCCTAATTGGGCGGAGCGATCCTTGTCCTATGGTGGCTACATAGTTTCAGGCTATCTGAGTCTTCTCGGTAATTCGTGCAACTCCCAAAACATGAACATAATATAGTTGGCTAAGAAGCCCATGACTTTCGTGAATTAACTTGTACTTGTCTTGTAATCATGATTTCACGAAATAAGTTGTAAACATGGTTTCATGAAATAGCTTGTAAACATGTTCTTGATTTATGAGTAATACAATAGTTCATAATCATATATTTGTAATTGACTTGAAAACATGCTTGTAACTTGCAAAATAAAATCATACAGTTTCATATGAACATAATGAGAACACATGAGGAAGAATTCATGATTCATGGATTAAGCTAGGATTCCTAATATCCGTAATGGAAGATTAGGAATACAATAACGAACATAGATACAAAATTCATGTGCATACATACATAATTACGGGCTACCAATATGTTGGGTTTAATGCCCTAGGATTTGAACTTCATAGATTTTACGAAACGGATCATGGGGAAGAACGTAGAGATTCCCACATGTGGATGGAAGTTCTACATACCTTAACTTCCTGCTTTTGAGCGTATCACAATGTCCTCCAATCCCTTCAACTTTAATCTATAGCAATACAGGTCATAGGGATTCTATATTAGCAACAATATCCATGCTTTGTTCATCTAAGCATTTTATGAAACACTTGGTGGGCATGAAGCTCCACAACCCTCATTAATGGTGTTTTCTTCACCAAATCCCCATTCTATTACTTCTAGCTAATTATACAATCTCAATTAGATGTAATTGACATCATTCTTCATCACTCATATGAATACAACAATCCCAAGTCAACAATCCAACAACTCTAGCATAGTTCATATAATTCTCTTCATCAAACCCAATTATTATTCTCCGAAGAATTCATCAATTCACAACTATAAATGATTAGGGATAGAAACATTACCTTTTTGAAGTCCAATCCTCTTGAATTCGGGTTCTAGGGTGTCCACATCCAACAAAAATGTTCCAATCCTAACTCTATGGATTAGAAGAGTTTACTCAAGTTAGAAAGGGATTAGGGACTTAAATTCAACCTAGAATCATGATAAAAACTTACCTTGGAAGATCTTGAGGTTCGGGGCTTGTTCTCTATGAGTTTAGAGAGATTTTTCGTGAATGGGGTGTTGGGGAAATAAACCCAACCCCAGATATAATAAGAAAACGCGTAAACCCGACTTTTGACCTGTTTCGCGATGGTTCCGCGATGCAGGTGCATCGCGCAACATTCTACAGCTAAAAACTCAGAGTTTCGCGATCGGTCCGCCAAGCGGGACCATCGCGCGTTCTCTCACGCGCCCTCACGCGCCCCGAGAAGCGACGGGTATCGGTTCTGCACAGTGTTCGGTAAAATAGGCATAACCTCTTGTACATAGCCCTGTTCAAGACCCATAATATACCGTTGGAAAGATATTTCAAAGGGTTACAACTTTCATCAAGGAAGTTTTCCCAAATTCCTAATTAATAAAGGGGTTATGGTCGTTGGAAGTAAGACCTTCTATAAACTCACTTGCAAACATGCCCCGTAGAGTGACTTTCAACTTTTCTTTGCCCAAATACATTTCTTATGACTTAATTGGTTTTCAAAACACTTCCTATAACCCTCATATTGGTTCCATTATATTATCATCTTATGAGTCAAACTTTCGCCCGAAGGTACGAGGTGTTACATATAAATTATGGAGATGATTTTTTAAAATAAAATAAGTAAAAGAAATGAGTGAAAAGGTCAAAAAAAGGAGAAAAAAGATAAATGCAAATGGAGGTCATACAGAGATGCCACATAGGACTGTCTATGCCTAACTTTATATTATATATAGATTAGTTGGGGAATGTGCTCCTAGTCTGCAATTTTTCATTAGTATAATAGCCTGTTTGACAAGCTTATTTTTTTTAATAAATGCTTATTTTAAAAAAGTGAGATGTTCGGCTAAACTTTTAGAAGAAAGTAAGTGTTTTTGGAGAGTAGCAGAACCTGTTTTTTAGAAGCTAAAAAAAATATCTTCGGTCAAAAGCACTTTTTTGAAAAATACTTTTGAGAAAAATATACTTAAAAACACTTTTTAAAAATTTGAACAAACACTAATTGCTACCCAAAAGTGTTTTTTAAATTAATTGGCCAAACACAAATTATTTTTCGCCAAAATACTATTTTAAAAAGCATTTTTTAAAATAAGTTGATTTTAAAAGCTTGGCAAAATAGGCTATTAGAACCCTCGCTATTTATTTCCTAATCTAGTAACTAATAAAAGAACGACTGATGAATTTGATATTGCACTAGTCTTTTACAAACAAAAAAACAAAAAAAATTGATAAGAAATTGTCGATAACTGAGGGTATGGATGGGAATGTACGAGAATTCGTTTAATTTTGGTCATTCTAGTTCTTCCTCTGAATTTTCCTTAAAGAGAACAGTTTTTTGTTTTTTTGTTAACAAACTGTGGCACTAGTGCACTTCCTCTTACATTGCTGCTTGGCAAATGATGCCAAATTGGACAAATTGATGATCAAACTTGACTTATCAATGATGGCTTAACTGATAATGAGTTTATAAATTTGATTTTTCTTCATTCCTTCAATTTAGGACATTTGTTACCCTGTGAAAAGAAACTTCAGCGAAATATCATCACTTACGAAAAGTTCAATGGAAAAGACACTAAGAAGAAAGTTTTTTGAGGACATCAGCGATCGTATCGAGAGAACTTTCAGAAGCCAAATATTTTTTTTTTCTTTTGATGAAATAAAAAAGTTGGTTTAGATCATAAACGGGGTTCAAACTCACTACAAATCTACAATAGTATCTTCACTTATTCGATAATTGTGGAGCACTTGTTTATTCTCTTCACGATATAACAGTTTGATAATATAATATGATTTAGTTTAGTTCTGAACTAGTAATTGAGTCCAAATTTCAGCACTACTTAAAGAATACCTTCCTTCAACAGATAATAAATCTCATACTTTTTTCTTTTACTTCCTCAAAATTCTCTCTTTCATTCACAACTATACCTGAATACCATACTTGTACATCCATCACAATGAGAAAGAAAACCCACTATTTATAGGTGTGGCAATTTTCCTAAAGAGTCAATAAGAAAGTAGTGGATTTTAATGTTGTACGAACGTGAGATCAATATCATAGGTTAGTAGATAAACTAGCAAACTATGCCCGTGCAATGCACGGAGCCCAACATGATTAATTTGGTTACTAACTTTAGTTAGTCTTTATGATTTGTATATTTTGCAAATGTTACTGCGATTCTCCTTAGTGAGTCTCTATTTTTTTTTCCTTTCCTGTTATTTTTCTTCTTAATTTCTCAATTGTTGTTAAAATTTGTCTTTTTTTTGTTATGTCCGCCTCTTTTTATATTTAGTAAGTTGACAATTCAAATATCCTACATGTCAAATTTATAATCACAAGATTCAAAGGATATTTTATTAAATTATACACATTTTTAATTTAGAACCACGAGATTTGAAAGTCTATCTTTATTTCTTAAACGTCGTGTCTAGTCAAACGTAGATACTTAAATTGAGACAGAAGGAGTATATGCCAAATGAAGGAAATGAAAAGACAATTAAGACACTGCGGACTCGTGGGGACTTAAAAAGTAAACGCACAAGAGGTAGAATTAATGTTCAACTTCTGAAATGTACACATGTTCATCCCTGCTTAGAGTACAATTTCAGTTATTTTTTGTACAACTTATTATTGTTGTGTTCGTCCACCTTGGGCGTTTATAAATAATAAGAAAAATATAGAATAGAAGAATAGACATATATTTTTAGAGTACTTCATTTATTAATTCTTAAAGAATGTGAAAAGTCAAGTATAGTAATGTGACCAAGTAATATGGGACGAATGGACTACTTCATTTATTAATTCTTAAAGAATGTGAAAAGTCAAGTATATTAATGTAGCCAAGTAATATGGGAAGAAGGGAGTACTTCATTTATTAATTCTTAAAGAACGTGAAAAGTGAAGTAACGTGGCCAAGTAATATGGGACGGAGGGAGAACTTCATTTATTAATTCTTAAAGAACGTGAAAAGTCAAAAGTCAAACGTGAATAAGTAAAAGTGCATGGAGGAAATAAGTATGTGTCGGAGTATTAAAATTGAAGTGCATACATGTATACATGAGAAGAAAATAATATTCAACAAGAGCATGAAAAGTAAAAAATGAACAAGTTAAAGTGCATGGAGGAAATAAATATATATAGGAGAACTAAAATTGAAGTGCATACGCGTATACATGAGAAGAGAATAAATATTCAGTACTATGACATATGTCTACATGGGATTTATTAATTCTTAAAGAGCGTGAAAAGTAAAAAATGAACAAGTAAAAGTGCACGGAGGAAATAAATAAGTGCATACATGTATACATCAGAAGAGAATAAATATTAAGTACTATGATATATGTCCACGTGGGATAAAAAAGTAATTGATTAAAGTGTACAAGTTATATAGCTTTTAGTACAAGCATTCATTGCGTGCACAATTTTTAAAGCTTTTGGTACAAATTGTCAAAGCTATGTTAGTCCTCCTACCACACTTATAGAGAATAGAAATATAATTGAATGAAGTAATCAATGGGGTAGATCATGGAATAATTAAAGAAATTGGCTACATTTTAATCTTTATAGAACTAATTAAGATGGAATAGTAATGCAATTTAATACATCAATATTTTTAATATATTAAAAATTCCAGTATCTCTAATATTTTTTACTCATTTTAATATTAAAACCCACAGAGTTTATCGGTTAAAGGAGATCATGATACATAATGAAAGTGTGTTTAGTATTGAACCTCTACTTAGTAAACTAACAACTTTTACTTGTAGTGATTCCAGATTTAAATTATATGATTACTTAAGAGAAATAAAATTTCACTTCTTACCATTAATAACCAAGGCATTGACTTAAATTTTATTAGCCAAAACATTACAGCCTTATTATTTCGATGCTCATGAATGTTTTTCTAGAACTTCTCTAATACTCATAAAAAATAATATACTTCCACGTTTACATAAGTGAGATCTGTCAAAGATACTCCTTTAAGAGTCCGGAATCAAAATGGCTCCAAAAAAAATATTTTGAACCAAAATGTCCCAACAAAAAAAAAAGTTACTAAAGTACATATAGCGCAGTATTTTACTGCGCTATAGCACTAACGGAGACGGACCCGTTAAGTCCTATAACGCAGTAAAATAATGCGCTATACGGAATACGATGCAGCGTATAACGCATGATTTTACTGCGTTATAGGACTTTGCCTCTCTCCTATAACGCAGTAAAATCATGCGTTATAGTCTTCCACTATAACCCGATCGGGTTCCACCACTGCTCCCTCCAGTGGCAAAAAAATTTCAAAAACGCCATTGGAGGGCAGGCTTCAGTGGTCCCCACGCATTAAAAACGACGTTTTCTAGTAAATTTCATCCGGAAAGTTTATATTCTCAGTATATTCAAGTCAAGGAGCAAGATTCTAAGTTTGAATTTTGAGAAAAAGCGGCGTACAACTCGATTAAAATATCTACAAAAAATCTTCGATTAAGGTTTTCTACTATGAACTTTTGTTATTATTTTGTTATATACATTATATTGCATGCATGTTTAACATTTAATCGTCATTAATTAAAAAAAAAATCTTTTTTTTTTGGGTTTGATCGGCTGGGGGTAGTGGCTTAGGCCACTGTTCCTTTTTTTTTTTTTGGTTTAATTCATTATTTGTTAAATGTTTATGAATTGTTAATTGTTAAATGTTTATGCATTGTTAATTCGTTATATGTTTATGAGTTGTTAATTTGGTTAATTATTTATGAATTGTTAACATTGTTAATTTGTTATATGTTTATGAGTTGAATTTGGTTAATTATTTATGAATTGTTAATGAATTATTATTTTGTTAATTGAGTATTTGTTAAATATTCTTTATGAATTGAAATAAGTTGATTGGTAATGAATTATTATATTGTTAACATTTTGTTTGGATGATTGTTATGTATTATGTTGTATTATATAGGACCAAATCAGTGGTTACATAAAATAGAACCTCTTGTCATTACATAACAATAAAATTAAAGTAGCAATCAAAACAAACATTTTATTTATACTAACAACATAATATCATACAATAGCTAACAACCATCCAAACAAGTTGTAAACGATTATGAAATGTTAATCTATATAATTTTAAAAGCATGAATATATATGTTAAATAAAAAAAATTATCTTAAAAATAATAGTTAAAGTTCTTCTTTTCATAAATACATAAGCTAACGAAAAAAATGTAAAGTTTATAGGAAAATATGTGGTCGACGAATATGAACTCTTAGTTTAATTTTATCGTAGTTGTGTTGGCTATTTGGTCAACTAAAAATATATCACATATTCAAAATATAGTTCCAAATAAATATTACTGCTAAATTTCGATTAGTTGATATAATTTATCTTTCATTTCAAGAATAATGACTAATTTAGTTTGTACAGACTGGACTCTTTTATGGATTCGAATGTTCCCCTGGGGCTGATGATCACCCGGGGCCCGCTGTTCACCCGGGGCCCGCTGTTCACCCGGGGCCCGCTGATAGATCAGTATTGTCTTTGCAAGACAATCATAGGTCAGAGTTATTATGGGCCGGTACTATAGAGATATCTACTAGGCTCCGTCCCCGTAGGCTGCAGAGAGCGTGGACTCTTTTACGCGAGCACCCCCCACACCCTCGCGTGTTGGAGATATTGTTTCGGGGCGGCATCTACCGTTGCGTGTCCGTTGGTCGGGTACAGCATGATTGGGCGCTCATCACGGCCATGGTTGAGCGGTGGAGGCCAGAGACACATACATTCCATCTTCGCACTGGTGAGGCCACGATTACACTTGAGGATGTAGAGGTCCTCTTTGGATTGCGGGTTGATGGAGAGCCACTGTACACTCGGTACGAGCCTCCTCCTGGTCGGACGTGGGTGACAGAGTTGACTAGGCTCACCCACTTCGTGCCTGATGCCGCGGCCCAGATATCCGGACAGAGTCGGGTTCAGCTTAGTGCACTCTGCACTTATTTGGAGGGTCTGGATCCGGTTGGCGACGACACCCCGCAGGACGATGTTGATCGTCATGCCCGTTTGTACCTACTTATTATATTCGGGGGCATCTTGTTCCCGAATTCATCGGGTGCCTTTGTCAGTTTACGTTACTTGGTTTTTTTGGAGCATCTGGACCGCTTGGGAGACTACAGCTGGGGCGGTGCTGTTTTGGCGTATCTTTACAGATGCCTGTGCCGAGCGTCTATTGGTGTCGTCAGAGATGTGTGTGGATTTTTTGTTCTTCTCCAGGTAATATTTAAGTGTGCGTTCCTGTAATGTCGACAAACCTCTTGAAAGGGCGACTAAAAAATCGTATTTTCTAATATCGCTTACAATTATGGGCGTGGGAGAGGATGCTGCCTTTTCAGCCCGTACCTAGACATCACCTCGAGATTGACATGCCTTATGCGAGGAGGTGGACAGCGGGTTTTGACCGGGATGTCGATACGCACCACAATATTCTTCCATTCCGGGACCAGCTTGATCACATGACGGATGATGCGGTAAAACTATTTAAATTTACATTAATAATTTAATTAAACGTCTTTTCTACATGGTGATCACTGATTTGTATTTATATGTTATGCGGCTATTTATATGGACGTCGTACGCTGCTATATTAGATGGTTTGCCCCCCTTCTGTAGGGCAGGTCAGGGGGTTTGGAGGTCGCGGTGTCCATTGATACACCTAGACATCGTAGAGGATCACATGCCCGAGCGTGTCTTACGACAGTTTGGGCATACACAGAGTATACCCCCTAATGTCCGTCATGAGCTCCGACACTACCAGCGGGACGATCGGGCTGCCATTGATGATAATTTTTTGGCTTTCATGGATGTCCAGCTCCATAGTTGGGAGAACAGGTTGGGCACTTTAGTGGTGGTCGGCCATTTGACTCCCATTGAGCATTACATGCGCTGGTATCATCAGATCACACGCCGATTGATTGACAATCCAGCTTTGCGTCCCCCTAGGGATGTAGGATATTCAGCACTCGCGGGGCAGTACGAGGCATTGGTAAGTTTATCGTATTTAGATTTATCTAATTTCATTAATTGCCACGTTTTAAAAATAAACTTTTTTTGTTTCTGTTAAACACAAATGCAGTTGGTGGCTGTACAGCGTTTACGCATCTTGGGGTTAGAGCACATGCCTTACCCTGGGCTTGCGGGGCTTGCCGCGTAGATGGTTAGGATTTCCGAGGATGGTATCCGCTAGGCAGGCGAGATTAGGCGCATGGCGGAGCCTGTTACGGAGGCTGAGTATCAGGCAGCACCGGGGGCTCCCAGAGGAGGAGGCCATGCTGGCAGAGGACGCTGTGCTGCCGGAGGACGCCGTGCGCGTAGAGGACGCGGCGCTGCTGCCGGAGGACTTGGTGGAGGAGGACTGGTAGATGAGGCGGATGAGGCCGATCCCATTCCAGAGGGCGTTCACGGTTTAGTCCATCCGCAGCCCTTCCAGGCCGCCGGTGCTCTTACTTGCTGAGATACCCGGGTCTTCATCACAGCCGAGCCATAATGCATATATGAAGGAGCGTGATAACGTTGATTGGGCGGCGTTACGCGCTTCATTAGCTGATGAGCGGCCTGTGAGGAATTAGAGGGAGCCCGGATTCTTGACTTTGATGAGTTTTTGATCCCGGTTAGTATTTAAAATACATATTTGTTCATTTAAATTATTTATTTTAAATATATATATATATATATATATATATATATATATATATATAGATAGAATTAATTATTTAGTAATATTTTATATTTTAGGATTCGGCGCCAGCGGGTCCATCAGAGGTACTAAACTCGAGCACATTAATAAAGTGGAGGGTAGGATATGCGTAACCAAGTTTGAATAGAGAAGGATATGGATAAAATAGAAGAAGATTTGCTTTTTTGATCCGCAACTATAGTAGGAAAAAAAGTTTCTATTGGCTTCCCAAAGTTCTCCCTCTACACGACTTTCAATTATTAGCCATGTACCATTAGACTTTTCGTCGGTAAATCACATGTCCCTATTATTTGGTTTCCCATGATAACAAATTTCTTAATTTGCGGTAAGTTTTTCAATACTATTTAACATCCGGCCGTCACAACTTGAACCATATCAACCGATGCTAATACATTCCGAATATTATTAGTGCTATCGCTCCTTCGTTCTTTTTTCTTTCCTCCCTATCTTCTTCCTCACACCACCCTACGCAATTAAGCATTATATAGAAGAGATCAATAGTTCTAAATATTTGAGCGTGGTGGCATTTTTTTTGTAGAGGAATTTGTTTGATTGACTTAATCCTTGCTGAATGACTTATATAGTAGCCCATGACATTTCATTTTTTGCCAATTAAATTATGGATCATTTACATTCTAATGAATATCACATTTATTATATATTGAATTCAATCAAATAAGTATCACATTCAACCACGTTCTTTATCCATTTAATTCATTTAGCAGGTCAAAAAATAATAATAGTAGGTTGATTAATGACTTTTGGGCTTACTAAGGGAAGAAGATAAAGTTCTTATTTTATCCATTGGTTAACAAAGTTAAAGAAAAGACTTTTCAGTTTCGTAAAAACATAGCACGTTTATTTTTTATAATTAAATGAGAAGGTCATAAAGATCATCATTGGTTATTGCTTACGTGGGCTAATTAAGTGATATATTTATTTTGTGAGGATTTTTTTAATCTATTTAGTTAGTAGATTATGCACAAAAATGAATTAAAAGTAAAAAAATAAGAAAAAAGATAAATATGAATGCTGGCCATAGGGAGATGCCACATCACTTCGTTTATGCCTAAATTTATTATATATATATATATATATATATAGATAGATTGTTTACAATAGAATAGGAAAAGATGGAGGAATAGTTAATGGAGGCTATATATTTATGTTGTGCTGCTACGTGGGCTGCTTAGACAAACATTAATTTGGGTGTTATTGCAAATTGTTATGTGGCTAAATTAGTATTACTGATGGATCAATTAAGAGGTATAATGTCACGCCCCGAATCATGGCCTGGACGTAACACGGCACTCGGTGCCTGACTGCATGTGACCGAGCGAACCACATGGCTTGCTGAATCATCATGATACATAACATAAGCGGAATATAACGTGAATGCATGATGAGCCTTTATAAAACATGGTAAGTCATAATACTTAATAAAATACTTGTTTAAACATGAGTGAGCCAAAATGGCTATACGACTCCAAATGTCTGACATGACATAACTGACTTGTCTAGTCTATGAAACCTCTATCATGAGTCTGACTGGAAAACATACTTACTGAGACAAGGCCCCCAGCATACCTTTAGATGCAAAACTAAATAAGGAAATACAATGTCTAAACCCCTGAATGAGATGGGGCTCACCAATAAGCTGGTACGTGCAAATCCTAATGAGCAGAAGCGTCGTCTTGTAAATCCGTACCTGCATCGTGAAATGCAGGCCCCCGGGCAATAAAAGGGGGCGTCAGCACATTGAATGTACTGGTATGTAAAGCAACCGAAAGAAACAACATGGGACATGGAATAACATGATAAGAACTGAAACTGAAAACTTGGACATGAACATGAGCATGAGCATGAGTACATATACATATATAACATGAGTAAAACATGATAAGTAGGGAGAGCATTTCATAAACCGACATATGATATCACCACGTGGATACGTGGAGTCTGGTACTTCGCCGGACCAGCAGAGCCCCTATACCTTGCCAGGGTATAAGGTGGTAACGTGCCTGATGGATCCATTCAGTGTAAAATTAAGGTATCGTCCTAATTGGGCGGAGCGATCCTTGTCCTATGGTGGCTACATAGTTTCAGGCTATCTGAGTCTTCTCGGTAATTCGTGCAACTCCCAAAACATGAACATAATATAGTTGGCTAAGAAGCCCATGACTTTCGTGAATTAACTTGTACTTGTCTTGTAATCATGATTTCACGAAATAAGTTGTAAACATGGTTTCATGAAATAGCTTGTAAACATGTTCTTGATTTATGAGTAATACAATAGTTCATAATCATATATTTGTAATTGACTTGAAAACATGCTTGTAACTTGCAAAATAAAATCATACAGTTTCATATGAACATAATGAGAACACATGAGGAAGAATTCATGATTCATGGATTAAGCTAGGATTCCTAATATCCGTAATGGAAGATTAGGAATACAATAACGAACATAGATACAAAATTCATGTGCATACATACATAATTACGGGCTACCAATATGTTGGGTTTAATGCCCTAGGATTTGAACTTCATAGATTTTACGAAACGGATCATGGGGAAGAACGTAGAGATTCCCACATGTGGATGGAAGTTCTACATACCTTAACTTCCTGCTTTTGAGCGTATCACAATGTCCTCCAATCCCTTCAACTTTAATCTATAGCAATACAGGTCATAGGGATTCTATATTAGCAACAATATCCATGCTTTGTTCATCTAAGCATTTTATGAAACACTTGGTGGGCATGAAGCTCCACAACCCTCATTAATGGTGTTTTCTTCACCAAATCCCCATTCTATTACTTCTAGCTAATTATACAATCTCAATTAGATGTAATTGACATCATTCTTCATCACTCATATGAATACAACAATCCCAAGTCAACAATCCAACAACTCTAGCATAGTTCATATAATTCTCTTCATCAAACCCAATTATTATTCTCCGAAGAATTCATCAATTCACAACTATAAATGATTAGGGATAGAAACATTACCTTTTTGAAGTCCAATCCTCTTGAATTCGGGTTCTAGGGTGTCCACATCCAACAAAAATGTTCCAATCCTAACTCTATGGATTAGAAGAGTTTACTCAAGTTAGAAAGGGATTAGGGACTTAAATTCAACCTAGAATCATGATAAAAACTTACCTTGGAAGATCTTGAGGTTCGGGGCTTGTTCTCTATGAGTTTAGAGAGATTTTTCGTGAATGGGGTGTTGGGGAAATAAACCCAACCCCAGATATAATAAGAAAACGCGTAAACCCGACTTTTGACCTGTTTCGCGATGGTTCCGCGATGCAGGTGCATCGCGCAACATTCTACAGCTAAAAACTCAGAGTTTCGCGATCGGTCCGCCAAGCGGGACCATCGCGCGTTCTCTCACGCGCCCTCACGCGCCCCGAGAAGCGACGGGTATCGGTTCTGCACAGTGTTCGGTAAAATAGGCATAACCTCTTGTACATAGCCCTGTTCAAGACCCATAATATACCGTTGGAAAGATATTTCAAAGGGTTACAACTTTCATCAAGGAAGTTTTCCCAAATTCCTAATTAATAAAGGGGTTATGGTCGTTGGAAGTAAGACCTTCTATAAACTCACTTGCAAACATGCCCCGTAGAGTGACTTTCAACTTTTCTTTGCCCAAATACATTTCTTATGACTTAATTGGTTTTCAAAACACTTCCTATAACCCTCATATTGGTTCCATTATATTATCATCTTATGAGTCAAACTTTCGCCCGAAGGTACGAGGTGTTACATATAAATTATGGAGATGATTTTTTAAAATAAAATAAGTAAAAGAAATGAGTGAAAAGGTCAAAAAAAGGAGAAAAAAGATAAATGCAAATGGAGGTCATACAGAGATGCCACATAGGACTGTCTATGCCTAACTTTATATTATATATAGATTAGTTGGGGAATGTGCTCCTAGTCTGCAATTTTTCATTAGTATAATAGCCTGTTTGACAAGCTTATTTTTTTTAATAAATGCTTATTTTAAAAAAGTGAGATGTTCGGCTAAACTTTTAGAAGAAAGTAAGTGTTTTTGGAGAGTAGCAGAACCTGTTTTTTAGAAGCTAAAAAAAATATCTTCGGTCAAAAGCACTTTTTTGAAAAATACTTTTGAGAAAAATATACTTAAAAACACTTTTTAAAAATTTGAACAAACACTAATTGCTACCCAAAAGTGTTTTTTAAATTAATTGGCCAAACACAAATTATTTTTCGCCAAAATACTATTTTAAAAAGCATTTTTTAAAATAAGTTGATTTTAAAAGCTTGGCAAAATAGGCTATTAGAACCCTCGCTATTTATTTCCTAATCTAGTAACTAATAAAAGAACGACTGATGAATTTGATATTGCACTAGTCTTTTACAAACAAAAAAACAAAAAAAATTGATAAGAAATTGTCGATAACTGAGGGTATGGATGGGAATGTACGAGAATTCGTTTAATTTTGGTCATTCTAGTTCTTCCTCTGAATTTTCCTTAAAGAGAACAGTTTTTTGTTTTTTTGTTAACAAACTGTGGCACTAGTGCACTTCCTCTTACATTGCTGCTTGGCAAATGATGCCAAATTGGACAAATTGATGATCAAACTTGACTTATCAATGATGGCTTAACTGATAATGAGTTTATAAATTTGATTTTTCTTCATTCCTTCAATTTAGGACATTTGTTACCCTGTGAAAAGAAACTTCAGCGAAATATCATCACTTACGAAAAGTTCAATGGAAAAGACACTAAGAAGAAAGTTTTTTGAGGACATCAGCGATCGTATCGAGAGAACTTTCAGAAGCCAAATATTTTTTTTTTCTTTTGATGAAATAAAAAAGTTGGTTTAGATCATAAACGGGGTTCAAACTCACTACAAATCTACAATAGTATCTTCACTTATTCGATAATTGTGGAGCACTTGTTTATTCTCTTCACGATATAACAGTTTGATAATATAATATGATTTAGTTTAGTTCTGAACTAGTAATTGAGTCCAAATTTCAGCACTACTTAAAGAATACCTTCCTTCAACAGATAATAAATCTCATACTTTTTTCTTTTACTTCCTCAAAATTCTCTCTTTCATTCACAACTATACCTGAATACCATACTTGTACATCCATCACAATGAGAAAGAAAACCCACTATTTATAGGTGTGGCAATTTTCCTAAAGAGTCAATAAGAAAGTAGTGGATTTTAATGTTGTACGAACGTGAGATCAATATCATAGGTTAGTAGATAAACTAGCAAACTATGCCCGTGCAATGCACGGAGCCCAACATGATTAATTTGGTTACTAACTTTAGTTAGTCTTTATGATTTGTATATTTTGCAAATGTTACTGCGATTCTCCTTAGTGAGTCTCTATTTTTTTTTCCTTTCCTGTTATTTTTCTTCTTAATTTCTCAATTGTTGTTAAAATTTGTTTTTTTTTTGTTATGTCCGCCTCTTTTTATATTTAGTAAGTTGACAATTCAAATATCCTACATGTCAAATTTATAATCACAAGATTCAAAGGATATTTTATTAAATTATACACATTTTTAATTTAGAACCACGAGATTTGAAAGTCTATCTTTATTTCTTAAACGTCGTGTCTAGTCAAACGTAGATACTTAAATTGAGACAGAAGGAGTATATGCCAAATGAAGGAAATGAAAAGACAATTAAGACACTGCGGACTCGTGGGGACTTAAAAAGTAAACGCACAAGAGGTAGAATTAATGTTCAACTTCTGAAATGTACACATGTTCATCCCTGCTTAGAGTACAATTTCAGTTATTTTTTGTACAACTTATTATTGTTGTGTTCGTCCACCTTGGGCGTTTATAAATAATAAGAAAAATATAGAATAGAAGAATAGACATATATTTTTAGAGTACTTCATTTATTAATTCTTAAAGAATGTGAAAAGTCAAGTATAGTAATGTGACCAAGTAATATGGGACGAATGGACTACTTCATTTATTAATTCTTAAAGAATGTGAAAAGTCAAGTATATTAATGTAGCCAAGTAATATGGGAAGAAGGGAGTACTTCATTTATTAATTCTTAAAGAACGTGAAAAGTGAAGTAACGTGGCCAAGTAATATGGGACGGAGGGAGAACTTCATTTATTAATTCTTAAAGAACGTGAAAAGTCAAAAGTCAAACGTGAATAAGTAAAAGTGCATGGAGGAAATAAGTATGTGTCGGAGTATTAAAATTGAAGTGCATACATGTATACATGAGAAGAAAATAATATTCAACAAGAGCATGAAAAGTAAAAATGAACAAGTTAAAGTGCATGGAGGAAATAAATATATATAGGAGAACTAAAATTGAAGTGCATACGCGTATACATGAGAAGAGAATAAATATTCAGTACTATGACATATGTCTACATGGGATTTATTAATTCTTAAAGAGCGTGAAAAGTAAAAAATGAACAAGTAAAAGTGCACGGAGGAAATAAATAAGTGCATACATGTATACATCAGAAGAGAATAAATATTAAGTACTATGATATATGTCCACGTGGGATAAAAAAGTAATTGATTAAAGTGTACAAGTTATATAGCTTTTAGTACAAGCATTCATTGCGTGCACAATTTTTAAAGCTTTTGGTACAAATTGTCAAAGCTATGTTAGTCCTCCTACCACACTTATAGAGAATAGAAATATAATTGAATGAAGTAATCAATGGGGTAGATCATGGAATAATTAAAGAAATTGGCTACATTTTAATCTTTATAGAACTAATTAAGATGGAATAGTAATGCAATTTAATACATCAATATTTTTAATATATTAAAAATTCCAGTATCTCTAATATTTTTTACTCATTTTAATATTAAAACCCACAGAGTTTATCGGTTAAAGGAGATCATGATACATAATGAAAGTGTGTTTAGTATTGAACCTCTACTTAGTAAACTAACAACTTTTACTTGTAGTGATTCCAGATTTAAATTATATGATTACTTAAGAGAAATAAAATTTCACTTCTTACCATTAATAACCAAGGCATTGACTTAAATTTTATTAGCCAAAACATTACAGCCTTATTATTTCGATGCTCATGAATGTTTTTCTAGAACTTCTCTAATACTCATAAAAAATAATATA
Source organism: Lycium barbarum (assembly GCF_019175385.1). NCBI lineage: Eukaryota > Viridiplantae > Streptophyta > Magnoliopsida > Solanales > Solanaceae > Lycium > Lycium barbarum. The sequence continues at coordinate 112,384,096 of NC_083344.1, read as the reverse complement.
CTTCCACGTTTACATAAGTGAGATCTGTCAAAGATACTCCTTTAAGAGTCCGGAATCAAAATGGCTCCAAAAAAAATATTTTGAACCAAAATGTCCCAACAAAAAAAAAAGTTACTAAAGTACATATAGCGCAGTATTTTACTGCGCTATAGCACTAACGGAGACGGACCCGTTAAGTCCTATAACGCAGTAAAATAATGCGCTATACGGAATACGATGCAGCGTATAACGCATGATTTTACTGCGTTATAGGACTTTGCCTCTCTCCTATAACGCAGTAAAATCATGCGTTATAGTCTTCCACTATAACCCGATCGGGTTCCACCACTGCTCCCTCCAGTGGCAAAAAAATTTCAAAAACGCCATTGGAGGGCAGGCTTCAGTGGTCCCCACGCATTAAAAACGACGTTTTCTAGTAAATTTCATCCGGAAAGTTTATATTCTCAGTATATTCAAGTCAAGGAGCAAGATTCTAAGTTTGAATTTTGAGAAAAAGCGGCGTACAACTCGATTAAAATATCTACAAAAAATCTTCGATTAAGGTTTTCTACTATGAACTTTTGTTATTATTTTGTTATATACATTATATTGCATGCATGTTTAACATTTAATCGTCATTAATTAAAAAAAAATCTTTTTTTTTTTGGGTTTGATCGGCTGGGGGTAGTGGCTTAGGCCACTGTTCCTTTTTTTTTTTGTTGGTTTAATTCATTATTTGTTAAATGTTTATGAATTGTTAATTGTTAAATGTTTATGCATTGTTAATTCGTTATATGTTTATGAGTTGTTAATTTGGTTAATTATTTATGAATTGTTAACATTGTTAATTTGTTATATGTTTATGAGTTGAATTTGGTTAATTATTTATGAATTGTTAATGAATTATTATTTTGTTAATTGAGTATTTGTTAAATATTCTTTATGAATTGAAATAAGTTGATTGGTAATGAATTATTATATTGTTAACATTTTGTTTGGATGATTGTTATGTATTATGTTGTATTATATAGGACCAAATCAGTGGTTACATAAAATAGAACCTCTTGTCATTACATAACAATAAAATTAAAGTAGCAATCAAAGCAAACATTTTATTTATACTAACAACATAATATAATACAATAGGTAACAACCATCCAAACAAGTTGTAAACGATTATGAAATGTTAATCTATATAATTTTAAAAGCATGAATATATATGTTAAATAAAAAAAATTATCTTAAAAATAATAGTTAAAGTTCTTCTTTTCATAAATACATAAGCTAACGAAAAAAATGTAAAGTTTATAGGAAAATATGTGGTCGACGAATATGAACTCTTAGTTTAATTTTATCGTAGTTGTGTTGGCTATTTGGTCAACTAAAAATATATCACATATTCAAAATATAGTTCCAAATAAATATTACTGCTATATTTCGATTAGTTAATATAATTTATCTTTCATTTCAAGAATAATGACTAATTTAGTTTGTACAGACTGGACTCTTTTATGGATTCGAATGTTCCCCTGGGGCCGATGATCACCCGGGGCCCGCTGTTCACCCGGGGCCCGCTGTTCACCCGGGGCCCGCTGATAGATCAGTATTGTCTTTGCAAGACAATCATAGGTCAGAGTTATTATGGGCCGGTACTATAGGGATATCTACTAGGCTCCGTCCCCGTAGGCTGCAGAGAGCGTGGACTCTTTTACGCGAGCACCCCCCACACCCTCGCGTGTTGGAGATATTGTTTCGGGGCGGCATCTACCGTTGCGTGTCCGTTGGTCGGGTACAGCATGATTTGGCGCTCATCACGGCCATGGTTGAGCGGTGGAGGCCAGAGACACATACATTCCATCTTCGCACTGGTGAGGCCACGATTACACTTGAGGATGTAGAGGTCCTCTTTGGATTGCGGGTTGATGGAGAGCCACTGTACACTCGGTACGAGCCTCCTCCTGGTCGGACGTGGGTGACAGAGTTGACTAGGCTCACCCACTTCGTGCCTGATGCCGCGGCCCAGATATCCGGACAGAGTCGGGTTCAGCTTAGTGCACTCTGCACTTATTTGGAGGGTCTGGATCCGGTTGGCGACGACACCCCGCAGGACGATGTTGATCGTCATGCCCGTTTGTACCTACTTATTATATTCGGGGGCATCTTGTTCCCGAATTCATCGGGTGCCTTTGTCAGTTTACGTTACTTGGTTTTTTTGGAGCATCTGGACCGCTTGGGAGACTACAGCTGGGGCGGTGCTGTTTTGGCGTATCTTTACAGATGCCTGTGCCGAGCGTCTATTGGTGTCGTCAGAGATGTGTGTGGATTTTTTGTTCTTCTCCAGGTAATATTTAAGTGTGCGTTCCTGTAATGTCGACAAACCTCTTGAAAGGGCGACTAAAAAATCGTATTTTCTAATATCGCTTACAATTATGGGCGTGGGAGAGGATGCTGCCTTTTCAGCCCGTACCTAGACATCACCTCGAGATTGACATGCCTTATGCGAGGAGGTGGACAGCGGGTTTTGACCGGGATGTCGATACGCACCACAATATTCTTCCATTCCGGGACCAGCTTGATCACATGACGGATGATGCGGTAAAACTATTTAAATTTACATTAATAATTTAATTAAACGTCTTTTCTACATGGTGATCACTGATTTGTATTTATATGTTATGCGGCTATTTATATGGACGTCGTACGCTGCTATATTAGATGGTTTGCCCCCCTTCTGTAGGGCAGGTCAGGGGGTTTGGAGGTCGCGGTGTCCATTGATACACCTAGACATCGTAGAGGATCACATGCCCGAGCGTGTCTTACGACAGTTTGGGCATACACAGAGTATACCCCCTAATGTCCGTCATGAGCTCCGACACTACCAGCGGGACGATCGGGCTGCCATTGATGATAATTTTTTGGCTTTCATGGATGTCCAGCTCCATAGTTGGGAGAACAGGTTGGGCACTTTAGTGGTGGTCGGCCATTTGACTCCCATTGAGCATTACATGCGCTGGTATCATCAGATCACACGCCGATTGATTGACAATCCAGCTTTGCGTCCCCCTAGGGATGTAGGATATTCAGCACTCGCGGGGCAGTACGAGGCATTGGTAAGTTTATCGTATTTAGATTTATCTAATTTCATTAATTGCCACGTTTTAAAAATAAACTTTTTTTGTTTCTGTTAAACACAAATGCAGTTGGTGGCTGTACAGCGTTTACGCATCTTGGGGTTAGAGCACATGCCTTACCCTGGGCTTGCGGGGCTTGCCGCGTAGATGGTTAGGATTTCCGAGGATGGTATCCGCTAGGCAGGCGAGATTAGGCGCATGGCGGAGCCTGTTACGGAGGCTGAGTATCAGGCAGCACCGGGGGCTCCCAGAGGAGGAGGCCATGCTGGCAGAGGACGCTGTGCTGCCGGAGGACGCCGTGCGCGTAGAGGACGCGACGCTGCTGCCGGAGGACTTGGTGGTGGAGGACTGGTAGATGAGACGGATGAGGCCGATCCCATTCCAGAGGGCGTTCACGGTTTAGTCCATCCGCAGCCCTTCCAGGCCGCCGGCGCTCTTACTTGCTGAGATACCCGGGTCTTCATCACAGCCGAGCCATAATGCATACATGAAGGAGCGTGATAACGTTGATTGGGCGGCGTTACGCGCTTCATTAGCTGATGAGCGGCCTGTGAGGAATTAGAGGGAGCCCGGATTCTTGACTTTGATGAGTTTTTGATCCCGGTTAGTATTTAAAATACATATTTGTTCATTTAAATTATTTATTTTAAATATATATATATATATATATAGATAGAATTAATTATTTAGTAATATTTTATATTTTAGGATTCGGCGCCAGCGGGTCCATCAGAGCCACCCACTCAGCCTGCCGAGACAGATGTGTCTTCTCATGAGACTACCGAGGCGCATGTATGTTTTTTACTTAAAACTAATTTTATTCAATATAAGGTCAATATTTAATATACATATTTGATCATTTAAAGTACTTATTATTTCATTTTTTTCATATTTTAGGATTCGGCGCCAGCGGGTCCATCAGAGCCACCCACTCAGCCATTTTCTCATGGGTCTGCCGAGCCAGCAGTGTCTTTCCATATTACTACCGAGCCACAGGTAAGCTTTTTATTAAAATTTATTTTATTCAATATAAGGTCAATATTTAATATACGTATTTGATCATTTAAAGTACTTATTATTTCATTTTTTTAATATTTTAGGATTCGGCGCTAGTGGGTCCACAGGAGCTGCCCATTCCGGAGCATTCTCATCAGCCTGCCGAGGCAGAGGTGTCTTCTCATGAGACTACCGAGGCGCATGTAAGTGTTTTACTTAAACTAATTTTATTCAATATAAGGTAAATGTTTATTTAATTTTTATAACCTTTACTTGGACTTCGAACAACATCTCGTCCAGGAGACTACCTCATATTCACCATCACACCCATCTCAGGAGGCTACAGACCCATCTCGGGAGCCTTCTCAGGCGCCCGTTGACACACAGGTTTGATTAAATAAATAACGTTAATGTATTCAACATAAATAAGAAATGGTACTAATATTTATATATTTTTCAGGTTCATCCTTCGGAGCCTGCGGTGGCGACTCCCGACGAGGAAGAGGTCCAGTTTCCAGACCCAGCTCAGCCTGAGGTTCTGAGCGTGCCAGCGGGACAAGATCCCAAGAAGAAGCACGTTCTAGTTAAGGGCGCAAGGGCTAGGGGAAGAGGAGATGATCATGACTTGAAGCGCCCGGTTATTAAGAGGAAAAAGGGCGACGGAGACGATGGCGAGGGCGGTGGGGATGGTATGAGCCTTAGGCCTAGGGATAGTCTCCAGCATACTACATGTGGGGCCCATCCTCGATAGTGTATATACATTAGTGTTGTACAATTTATCGTAAATATTATACATTTTTTGCATATTTATAAATATTATCATTAGTCTTTATTATTGATAATAAAAAAAAAATGTGACACAATCGAAATAAAGTTAAGCATTAATTTAAAAATAAGACGAAACACTAAAAGATAAATAACATAAAGCTAATGACTACGAGTCTTCAAACAAAAAAGGACTTCGAGCACTTTTCAACTATTAAAACGACAATTCAAAGTATCGCGTATTCTTGATGTGTTGAGCCTATTTTATTAATGTACAAATATAACTAGAGTTCTATATAAAATATTGAAGTTTCGGAGTCTTAAAGCAAGATTAATATACGGCTAAACTACGTAAAAAAGATAAAATTACGTAATAAGGGAAGAATGGAAAGGGGAACTTGTGATTCTATGGAGTCCTATAACGCAGTAAAATCATGCGTTATACGCTGCATCGTATTCCGTATGCATTATTTTACTGCGTTATAAGACTTAACGGATCCGTCTCCGTTAGTGCTATAGCGCAGTAAAATACTGCGCTATAGGTACTTTAGTAACTTGTTTTTTGTTGGGGCATTTTGGTTCAAAATGTTTTTTTTGGAGCCATTTTGGTTCCGGACTCCTCCTTTTAACTTCAATACTCTCCACTCACATGAGCAGCATATTTTTTTTTGTCGTTCTAATTCTTTTTTTGAATTTTCCTTAAAGAGAATGAGAAAAGAAGTTCTTAAACAGTGGCTAGTACACTTAATCTGACTAGATGTATCTGCTTGGAAGATGCCAAAGACAAATTGATGATCAAACTTGACTTGGCAGATGATTCCAAGCCAGATTATTGTTCATGCCTTGGCCATGTGGGTATTAGTGATAAGATTTTTTTTCTTCCACGCATTAGTGATAAGATGGCCAACTGATAAAGATCTCAAATGAGATTATAAATTAGACTTTTCCCCGCAAATTAAGAAATTTGTTATCATGGGAAACCAAATAATAGGGACATGTGATTTACCGACGAAAAGTCTAATGGTACATGGCTAATAATTGAAAGTCGTGTAGAGGGAGAACTTTGGGAAGCCAATAGAAACTTTTTTTCCTACTATAGTTGCGGATCAAAAAAGCAAATCTTCTTCTATTTTATCCATATCCTTCTCTATTCAAACTTGGTTACGCATATCCTACCCTCCACTTTATTAATGTGCTCGAGTTTAGTACCTCCTCAGGTTATGTGACGGTGGAAACACTGAACACAACTTCTACTTTTTTTTTTTTTGTATTTTTTTTTTTAAAACATTTATAATTTTAAACAAGTCATGAATATGTCGATAAATTTAATTAGGCATGATAAGAAAATTTTAAAATTAACTTTTTATGAGTATAACCTTATAATTTTTTTTAAAAAAAATTTATAATTCTAAAAGATAATACTATATTTTTATGGCTATAAAAGATTGACACTGAAGACAAAATGGAAAAATTCAGGTTCAACAATTCTGAATTAAAAGACATGGTTCTTTTCAAAAGGACTAATAAGTAAAGGGTTGAGTTGATTCTGCTAGTCAACTTTAATTTATTGAAGTAAAGTAACTAAACTAATTTTTTAATTAAAAAAAATACTCAACTCTATTCAAGTATGGAAAGTCACTAAATTATTTTTTGGGATAAGGACAACTTTCCTCGGCCAATTAAACACAACGGGTTTGCCATTGTAAGTGCTATAGGAAACAGCCATCTCAAGCCCGCACATCATAAGTCATAACCTAGAAGTAACATCGATTCTGAGGTCAGCTGAACATGGTAACAATTAATAATTTGATGACTTTCTCTGTACTTAAATAAATTTAATAATCTTTTATTATTAAAACAATAGTAATTTCATTAACTTATTGACTTAAGTACGATGAAGTAAAATTTAATGATTATCCATAAATCAACCCAATAAAAAATTAATGCGATTTTTTTCCGACCATGGGAGTAGAAACCCGTCGGCCTAGTCGGAGGTGAACAGAATCCGACAGCACCACTTTGAATTTTGAGCTAGTAACATGTTGCCTGGTTTTTGGTTGCTTTGTGTACACAATGTGGAATACACTACTTATATAATTGCAACGTTACAACAAAAAATCTTATGGGAACTCTTCTTTGCTACCTGCATGTGAAAGAATATTCGTAAGATAAACATGGTAATAAAGAATTGGTTCAGGTAGAACTAAAATAAGATGGAGTATTAGAGCGATCAATTACATTCAAAGACGTGGACCCAAAGTTTAAGGACATGACTCATGAGCATACTATTGTTGTGGACTGTGGGTATACGTTCATCTTAACGCGTTACTTTTAACGTATACATCTAGAGGAAATGAGATATATTGTCCTTTTACAATTTGAATGGGGACAAAAGATCTTTTCAGATCTTTTATGTGTTTTTTCCAAATTACTTATGTGTAAAAAATAAAAATTTCTTGTAAATTAAAGGTCATAAAACTAAAATAAAAATAAAAATGTAAAGGGCTACAAAACCATTTCTCCGATATATCTACACACATAAGAAAAGCTATTGAAATTTCAATTTAGATTGCATTCATAATCATTTTAAAAGTATAATAAGTTTAGAGTTAAAAATCTTAAAAGCGAAACCATTTTAGAGACGAGGAAGTCCGTGCTCTCAGAAGCGACGCCGTCATTCGAGTTATGGGTTTGGCAGAACCCATTAACTTTGGCTCAAATACTATTTTTGTATGTAAAAATTCATTTAATATACATGAATAATTTATCTAGACTCAGTAAATCAAAAAAATTACAATTTGAAACTCATAAAATAAAAATTCTCGCTCGCCACTGCATGTTGGCTCTACTTTCCCAGAGATAATAAAGGACTTATTAGTGGTGCATACTTCCCCTAAAATATGGAAACTTTGGACGAACCCTATTTTATCATTGAACCATTTCAGAAAATGGGACCGAATTTCTGTTCTATCATTTTCATAATTAACTTTCATATCTAAGGGAGTGTCTCCACTCAACTTTTATCAATGGAGACATTTCCCTTTCACCTTAAATGCCTCTTCTTTAATTTATTCTTATACAGTAAAATGGAGGAATAGATTTAAAGATTTACGAAGAACGATGTGTCACGTTGGTTGCTACCGCCAACATGTCTCTTGTGCTACAGTGTGCATGAAAAAGAGAGAGTTGTCTACGAATAATAAGAAGCCACATCATAGGGAACAAAAAAATTTGGTTTTGTGTCTGACACGTGTCAACGTGTCCTTATACCAAAGGTAGCAGGGCTTTTAACACGTGTTAGTCCTACCGACTAAGGGCTCGTTTGGTACGATGGATAAACAAAAATAGTCCTGGGATAAAATTTTAGTGCCTTCTTATCCCACGTTTAGTTGGAATAAAAATTCGGGATAACTAATCTCGGGATTAGTTATCCCGGGATTATAGTATTTTTTTTATCACACATTGAGGGTGGAATAACAATCCCGGGATAACTAATCCCGAAATGAGTTATCCCGGGATAACTTGTTTTCTAACCAAACAAGCTCTAAAAGTTAGTTATAGAGCCTGTTTGGATGGGCTTATGCCTATAAGCTGTTTGCAGCTTATAAGCTAAAAAAAATAAGTTGGGGTAGTCTAACTTATTTTTTTTGGCTTATAAGCTGTTTTCAGCTTATAAGCTGCTTTAGATAAGCTAAGTCAAATGGGCCCAATTATTTTTTTGAGCTTATTTTAAGCACAAAATGACTTTAAGCTGGTCAGCCAAACACTCAAAAAAGCTGAAAACAACTTATAAGCTAACTTATAAGCCAATCCAAACGGGCTCATAGTGATTTCTGAAAATAGGGGGGGGGGGGGGGGGTCGAATTTATCACACTGGAAAAAACATTGCTGGGGGCCTTACTCGATACTGCACTAAATTCAAATAGAATTGGAAATACAGAAATTTAAGATAGGAATGCATATGAAGGAATTTGACGGTTTCATTTGTTGGTATTTGATTATTGTTGTGACCATTAAAGATTATATTGTTTTGGCTTAAGGTAACACTTTTCACAATTGGTCTATACATAGGTGAATTTAGGATTTATAAAAGATGAGTTTACTACTAAAGAAAGGAGGGAAAAAAAAATGCTTAAAGTGGGATTGATCCTTAAGCCTTTAGATAAATAGCTTAGCTTTCAATCAAGTGCACCACCAAGCCTTTGGTAGCTTGTGTTCCAAAGGATAATATTAGATATATTTTAAGAATTATACACATAATATACCGAATTTAGTCGGGTGACCATGTGTTTGGGTGACCATGTGTTCACGTGACCCTTTTTTACCCCTTAAATTCGCCACTGTGTCTATACAAGTGCAACTTTGAGAATAATTTGAATTGGCTTAAGGTAACATTTTTCTGGATTGGTCCATTTGGAATATCAAGGATACCAATGAGGAGATTAAGGATATGTATGAGCAGGTCATTTGATAATTTTCGGATCAGACATTGTTACAGAAAAGCAAATAATCTTGTAGATACTTCGGCAAACGAAAGAGTAGATATCGACAATACCAAATGGTATTATAGATCCAGTGCGATGATGTTTCCTTATTTATTCTTATTTTGGGCATGGTTAGTTAGGACCTCATACGTATCAAGATGTTGTAACACCTGCCAGAGTTCAAGTTCACCTAGGATACATATCTCTGATAGCTTTCATAGCGGGAAAAAGGGTCAAATTTACCCTCTAAGTATGGTTTATAGTTCAAATTTGTCCTCCGTCAAAGTTTGAGATCAAATTTTCCCTCTCCGTTAGGATACTTGATAAATTTGCCCTGATTATGGATGGAAGTATGACTAGGACTCCTTATCAGTCCACATAGGCGCCATGTATATAAATAAATTTATTTTTCCTTTAAATCTTAGTGTAAAAACCATACTAATTAAATTTTGTCATGTATTTTTTTTTAATTATAAAAAAAGAATACAATATCTAATCTTCTTCTCCATTAAACCACCACTTCCCCTTCTTCTTCTCCGCCACTGTCATCACCGTCCAACGCTCTCCACCATCGGTTAATTTAGTAAATTGTTGCAGGAGTCAGAATGTGTCAATGCCAGGCAAAACCGGTGGTATTGTCAGATGTGTTGCAACACCTTCTACGGAAACTTGTAAGCTTTTATGTTAATGTTGTTTTCCAAATGAAAATAGTAGACTGCGAGCCCGTGGAAAATGGATCAATTAGAGCTTTTGAAATTTGGTAATTGAGAACTTTAAACTAATCAATTGTTTGTGGTCGCATATAAATTGTTTTTAACTCTATGAAATGCAAAGTGAAGAGTCAAAACGGCTGCTATGGGCACGTCTTTTTTTGAGATGCAAGAGTGTTAAAATTATTGTCTTTTGACAGTGCCAAAAACAAAACAACTGTTAATCTTAGTAAATTAACTGATGCTGGAGGGCGGTGGACGGTGATGACAATGGTGGAGAAGAAGAAGGGGAAGCGATGGTTTAATGGAGAAGAAGATTAGATATTGTATTCTTTTTTTATAATTAAAAAAATGATAAAAATTAATTAGTATAGTTTTTACACTAAGATTTAAAGGAAAAATAAATTTATTTATACACATGGTGCCTATATAGACTGATAAGGAGTCCTAGTCATACTTTCATCCATAATCAGGGCAAATTTATCAAGTATCCTAACAGAGAGGGCAAAATTTGATCTCAAACTTTGACGGAAGGCAAATTTGAACTATAAACCATACTTGGAGGGTAAATTTGACCCTTTACCCTTCATAGGGTGAAGCCATGTACTAATAGATCTTGGATAGGCCCGATTCGATTTTTGCTATTGAAGTGGTTAGGTTTTATGTCTCCTCCTTAATGTATTTACCTTTTAGATGTTAATTTATGAAGTAGGGCTCCAGGTCAAACCCTATGTTATCCAAGGTGAATTTAGTAGAAAAAAGTAGGGGGAAGCATTTAGGCGCCATACGAAGGAGGGGGAGGAGGAGGAGGGAAGAGCAGTTTTCTTTGACAAGCAGACTAATCATCACTTTGAACGCTGGTGATGTCATGGACCCCCATTTCTCTAACCCCCACCCCCCTCCCCGCCACCTCTCTTGATTTTTTGGGATGATAGGTTTTCGTCTATATTGTTTTGCACTTTCATGGCCTCGTAGTTTTTGTATGAGAAAGGATGTTACAGTTCCTCATCCACGTATAAAGAAACATTAGATGTTTGTAATTATTTTCTAGACACAATTTTGCTGTGACAAAAAAAATTTAGAAATTTCAATATTTCGGATTTGTTTTGAAAGAATAAACCAAGCAAAGAAAGAATAAGAAAACGTATTTAATTAAAACCCAAAAAGTCACCCCAATCACCTCTTAAAGAGGCTTACCTAATTATTTCGGAAGAAAAAGAAAACAAAATAGACATAAGATCTTGAATTTCTAAACGTAAATTAGAAAGGTGCACCTAATAACCATCGCATTATATGATATTCTAAGCTTGGCTAAAATTAAATACTATAGTACCAATAGATGAATTGGATGATTTATTTACAAAAGTCTTCTCATTAAAAGCGATCTTTGTTAATATATCCTTTTCCAATGACCTACCATTGTCGAAAATAAGTCAAGTTAGTGATATTAATCTTGTACCAGTCATTTGAATGTATTTCTGTTTCATGCCCTGAGTTTGTCAATCAGCTTTCTTTTCTAGCCAACAATTCACAATTGTTCTTGATAGCAAAAGTTATATTCCAGTACCCTACGGAAAGCACAAAAGTTTTCTAGAAAACGATGAGCATGCACGATAACAAAAGGTTGAACATAACAGAATTTAACTATTATACTCTTAGTTGAAATATAGAATAATCGCAGTATTAATTAAATTTGTTCTAAAATATAATATTAAATTTACTTTTAAAAAAAAAATGTAATCTTCATAAATACGCAGTATATTATACCAACCGTATATAACCTTATCATGTTAATAAGGAGAGTGACACAAAGTTGGTGTTCACTAGGATTTTTGAAAATAGTCTACAAATATTTTCGGCGAAAAATGTTGCAACTTTTCAGCCAGTTTCCTAACAATGTAAATTTTAGTTCTAACAAATAAGAAATTTGTCTTTGATTTACAGCGTTTCTGGGGTTAGTTTCATGGTTACTCATTCAACTTTCTGTATCATGAAAGTGAGGAAACTATTTTTTATAATAAAGTCGCTTAGTTTTGTCTAATTAAGTACACATGACTTCTACCGTTAGTATGAGAGGCATATTTGAACATTTTTAATTGTTCATGCCTTCATGGGTATATTTATTGATACATAAAATAATATTGGAGACTTAAGCCGATCAATAGGCTCACGAATGACATAAACTAATCACATACTTTAGGATATTTTTTACCCATTTTCTTTAAAATTATGAAGAATGTGAAAGAAGGGTAATACCATATTAGCTTGAACTAATTCCTCCTGTGTTCTTTATGTTCCGAAAGAGTATATCCAAATAGGGGCGGATTTAAAGGGGAACCGAGCACCCTCGGCAAAAAGTTTCACTTTATATATAGGGTAGTTTCTGTGTTTATGTACATATATAAGTTTTGAATACCCTGAATAAATGCAAAAGATTAGCTCAAGTTGTTTAGGGTGTTTAACATTCTCTCTAGCGTCCAGGTTTGATTCCTAAGGACAATTTTTATTTTTTATTTTTTATGTTTAGCTTTTATTGTTTTTTTCGAAACCTCTAAGTGAAAATTCTGGATCTGTCACGAATGCTGAAGGACAAATTTTCTTGAGCATTCTTACAACATTGGCTCCAAAAATAGTGCCATGTGGGTGGATAACTGAATTACGAAGTGCTCTGAGTTGTTGGTGTGGAATATAAATGGTGAATGCTGATGTTGTCCATACTCTGCAATGGATCAAATGAAGGAAGTGGTGGCTGCTTTATGGGGTGCTATGATCTATTATACATGGTAAGGTAGGAAGTGGAAATTGTGTAGGAATTCAACTGAAAATATAAAGTTTATAGTTACACGGGGGAGTTTGCCAAAAGGCTATATTGAAAAGTGTTTTTTTTTTTTTTTTTTTTTTTTGTGAAAGGAAAGAGTATTATTAATCACCAGAACAACATTTACAATGCAGTATACTTCTATCTATGCAAAATTTAAGAGAACAGAGGCATCCTCCTTCTCAATATACTATAGCTATATACCTAACCTATGAAATACCAAACAAGCTATCTATCCGTTGCCTACCAAGTCTTGATTCCTTCTTCCTTTTTGTGTGTTTATCCCTTATGAACACCTCTTCCTTCAATCTTTCACAAAGCACTCGTGGTATAGGAACCTTGCAATTCTTCAATCTTTCACAAAGTACTCGTGGTATAGGAACCTTGCAATTCCACACAACATCATTTCTTGCTCTCCAAATGTTGTAAATCATTCCCACCATAGTGGCAGTGATGAACTCCCTGTTGTTACTCCCTTTCCTTGCTCTGTTCAGTCTTCTCCATAGCCCCTGCACTGCCCAATTTGTGATTCTCAAACCAAGCCACTGCATCATTAGGTCTACACACTGTCTAGAGAAGACACATTCAAAGTAGAGATGCTGCTAGCTCTCACTTGCGTTGTCACATAGCACACATTTGTCCTCATTGATCACCCCTATTTTCACCAATCTATCCCTTTTTAGCAGTCTACCATCTGCTACTAACCAACTAATAAAATAGTGCTTAGGGACATTGACTCTACTCCAAACCCATCTGCTCCCTTGCCACACTGTCATGTTGCCCTTTCTCCAAGTATATCCACTTTTAATGTTATACTTCCCCCTAGGCTTTAACTAATCATTTCCTGCGTAACCCTGTTGATATTTGCTCTTTATGCTGCATATCTTCCTCCAATACTAACAACAATCCTTAGGAGGATTGTAGTCTCACCAGTTTTGTCCTTTTAGGTACACATGATCAATCCATTTCACCCACAGGTTATCTGCTTTTTGTGCCACATTCCATACATATTTGGCTATTGCAGCTTCATTTCATACCATACTATCTAGTACCCCTAGTCCTCCCATCTTTCTAGGTCTACATACTAAATCCCATGCTACTAGAGGAACTTTATTGCTGACTTCCTTGCCATCCCAAAGAAAATTTCTACACATTGCCACCAGTTTCTTCATGACTTCTTTTGGTAAGATGAAAATAGAGGCCCAATATACATGTATGTGCTGCAATACAGAGTTTATCAGTTGAACTCTGCCAATGTAGGATAAATATCTAGAGCTCCAAGTTCTGATTCTTGCTCTCATCTTATCAATAAAAACTTCACAATCTATAGCATTGATCTTGTTAGCAGATACTGGTACACCCAAGTATCGAAATGGAAACTTCCCTTTTTGATACCCTGTCACATTGCATATGTCCTCCAGCATCTCTTGGTCCATATTAGCACTAAATATGTTAGATTTTCTAGCATTAGCTTGTAGCCCAGAAGCATTAGAAAATGTCTTTAGACCCTTGAGCAGTAGCATCACAGATTGATAGTCACCTTTACAAAACAGTAACATGTCATCTGCAAAACACATATGGTTCAAATTCATGCTTCTACATTTGGTATGATACCCAAAGTTATGCATCTCACCTACCCTCCTAAGTATTCTAGATAGATGCTCCATGCAAATAACAAAGAGCAAGGGGGAAATAGGTTCTTTTTGTCTTAGTCCTCTCTTGCCCTGAATACAGCCTACAACTCCACCTTTCATTGCAATGCTATATTGAGTAGTACTCACACATTGCATTACCCAGTTAACAAATATAGTTGGGAAGTTCAAGGCTTCTAACATTTCCTGTACAAACTCCTATTCTATGGAGTCATAAGCCTTCTTAAGATCAATCTTAAATAGGCAGCTCTTAGTAGCGTTCTTCCTCTTGTATAACCTCACTAGGTCCTGACAAATACGAATGTTTTGAACTATGGTCCTTCCTTATATGAATGCACTTTGATTGTCAGATATGGTAGATGGTAGCACCCTCTTCAACCTATTGCACAGGACCTTAGAGATAACCTTATAGATTGTATTGCAACAATCAATAGGTCTATAGTCTCCCACCCCTATCACATGTTTTCCCTTAGGTATCACGATAATAAGAGTTGTGTTCAAGGCCTTTAGCATTCTCCCTGTCCTGAAGAAGTCCTGCACTGCACTAGTCACATCTTCATCCATCACTTACTAACTATCCTTGAAAAATTGGCTACTATACCCATCAGGACCAGGTGCCTTGTCCCCATGGATTGCCTACAGTGCTTGTTTGATCTCCTCTGCAGTAACTGGCATTTCAAGTTCATTTCTCTGCACATCCAGCACCACATCTCCTTGTCTAACCAATTCTATATTCACCTTATCTCTCATTTCCAATTTGGAACCTAACAAATGAGTATAAAACTCTACAAAGGCTTGTGCTACTGCTTGTGGCTCAGTAAATATCCTGTTGTTATTCCTTCTAGCTTTTAGTATAGCATGGAAATTTTTAGTATTCTAATCTCTCATAATAAGCCAATTCACCTTGTTTTTTTTGTCTAAGGAACATCTCTTTGGCTTTGTATAGCATGGAAAAATTTAGTATTCTGATCTCTCATAGTAAGCCAATTCACCTTGATTTTTTGTCTTAGGAACGTCTCCTTGGCTTTGTTCCACTTCAGGCATCCTTGTTTTAGCATCTTTTCCTCCTCAATCAGCTGTAGCCTAGTCTGGGCATCTTCCTGTTTGGCCTTATATTGTTCAGCTTTGACCTCAACTTCACTAAATTTTGCTTTGTTCAGCCTTTTCAATATTCCTTTCATCTTGTTAAGCTTACCTACAAGCTCAAACATCTTAGTGCCCTTCTTGTTTGTGTTCCACCCATTCTGCACAATATTCATGAATTCAGGGTCCAGTTTCCACATGTTGAAATACCTGAACCTATACTGCCCTTTAGAACCTCCTTCCCACCTTATGATGCCAGGTGAGTGGTCATATAATCCGGGGTTTATAAAATGCACTTCTGATACAGGCAGATCATCTACCCATTCATGATTCACCAGTACTTTATCAATGCTACTATAGACCCTTCTCTGTTCACACTGTTTATTACACCAAGTGTAAAAGGCTCCTGATGATCTTAGGTCATTCAAATCACAATCTAAGACACACTGCTTAAACTCCCTAATATCCGAGATGGTTACTGGACTCCCCAATATCTCCTCCCTTTCCAATACACAATTGAAATCACCCGTAATTGCCCATGGGCTAAGCACTTGCCCCTGAATTCTCCTCAGGTCCTGCCATAATGGTCTCCGTAGTACCCCATCATTGAAAGCATAAACCATTATGATTGAGAATCCATTTTGTATGACACTACAATGTATCAAATGTGCTAAGTATTCTATAATGTTAACCTCATATATGTGAGGCCTTTACAATAACCAAATTCTACCACTAGGATATTGAGTGAGATTAGTACTATAAGACCACCCACTACATAAGTTAAGAGAGGCATTGTGAGCCTTTGCCCTTTTAACCTTTGTTTCCAAGAGGCCAAAAAACTCCACCTTAGTGCTTTGCATAAACAAATGTGTTTCGTTCTGCTTCGTAGTGTTATTTAGCCTACTAGTGTGGTGTTATTTAGCCCCCTAGTATTCCAAAATCCTACACTATCCATGAGGATGGGGGCTTACCCCCTTCCCCACTCTATTTTCAGGTACCTTACCACTCATATCCTCCTTAGGATTGGAAGAACTAGGCCTGCCTGGTCCTGGTATAGTTTCATCTCCACCAGCTCCATCACCTTGGTTATCCCCTAATACACCAAACCTATTTGTAGTTTGGACATTGTTTTGTCTTATTCCCCTACCTCTCTTCACAAACCTCCCATATCTAAAACCTTGCTTCCCATCCCCTTTTGGGTCACCTTTGTCCCCTTTATCAACCCCCTCAGTTCTACCTCTGGGTACCTGAACTTGCATTTTGCCCTTTCTCACTTCCTCCTCCTTCAAGAACTTCCTAAATTCACTTGCTTCATGCCTACAATTTTTGCAGTGTGGACATAGAATGGTTTTCCATTCAAACATGACCTCCTGCTCAGCTGTGAGACCAATCTCATTCTCAAATGATACTAGAATAAGTATGTTTGATAGTTACCTCAACCAACACCCTAGCATATGTCAGTCTCTCTTTCATAGTAGTTGCACTATCAGTTCTGAGAGGTTTCCCTACTAAGCCTGCTATCTTTGCCAAAGCCTTAGGCCCCCAGTATTTGATATCTAACCCCATCAGCCTTATCCACACCAGAATTTTCTCCATTTCTCGATACTTTGTAATCACCATTCCAGGCACCCAAGGTTTCACAATGACAGGTTTTCTATCAAATATCTGGAATCCCTATTCCACAACCACAGTTTTTGACTCCATCGATTCAAATCACACCATGGACACCCCTCTATTAACTTGTGCTACTTTTGAAACCCCTAATTGGCCCTAAATGCATTTGCAGAATCCTTCCATCACTATTTGTGGTGGATTAGATCCTAAAATGTAGCATACCACCGCCATGTTCCAATACGCCATCTTTTCCTTGCTATCCTCTATTGTTATTCGCACTTTATCATTATGGTCCTCAGCAATCAACTCCATTCCCCTAGGATTAGGGCTCGAAGCCATTACATCAGTCTAACTCTTGTTCGACTGCTGTGTAGCTACATTCACTCGTATAGCCATTGAATCAACCATGTCAGCCCACAACTTAGGACTGCTCATCGCCACCGCTGCACTTCCACTATGTTCACCACTCACATTTGTCGATGTCATTAGACTCACCGGGTCTAATGCTTGAATTCCTTGGAGTCCATTGATACTTTTAGTTTTCCTTGCATCCATCGTTAAGGGAACTTTCTTCCCCATCAAAATCTGCCGAGAATTTGGTTGGTTCGTCGTCTTCCTCCCTCCATTCTTCGATTTTCCGGCTAGTAATGTTAACTGAGGATAACCGTTTTCTAGAGAGAGAAAGTCTTTTCCTTTTAAAGTAATGTTAATATATTTTATATTGAAATGTTATTTTGCCAAAAGACCACAAGTCTTCAACAATTGGTGCTTTGGCCACCATTTATGGCGTCAGCATGTCAGAGATGTGATGTGTCAAATCCCATCCCCAAAGTTTTAAAAATTACACTTTGGCCCCCAAACCCCAACATTTTATTACCCAAAAAAAAAAATTAAAAAAATATTTCCCTCTAAAAGCTCCCGATTTATCCACTTTTCAGATCCCGTTTCCGGCGAAAGATCCGGCTTTTCATTAGAAAATCAATCCCCAACAACTTAGTATGGCGTTGATTGCAATCATAGATCATAGCCGTAGTCTATTTTCGATTTATTATGGTGTCGATTGTAGTCGTAAACCATAGCTGTAGTCTATTATAGATTTATTATGGCGTCGATTACAGAATATATCATAGTAGGTGGTGATTACATGGGTGAATGGGAGAAGACCTCAAAATGTTGGAATTTGATTTCTATGAGTAAGGTGACAAGATGATCCTGATAGTGATGACGAAGAGTGTATGTACAAAAAAATAAAAAAATAAAACCATAAATCCCAAACCTCAAATTGCACAATGAGGGATTGTGGATAGGTATACCATAAACCGATCATCGTCAATAGCTAAAAGTTATCATTTAGGCTCGACTTCACGCATGGTCAATAATTTTCCACACGTTATGTATAAACCAAGGACAATGTTTGTCTAAAAATCCATAAGTAAATAAAATAAATAAAAGGACATGCCGCTATTTAAACATTATAATACTTCCACGTTCACATAGGTGAGATCTGTCAAGGATACTCCTTCAACTTCAACGCTCTCCACTCACACGAGCTGTATATTTTTTTTGTCATTCTAATTCTTTTTTTGAATTTTCCTTAAAGAGAATGAGAAAAGAAGTTCTTAAACTGAGGCATTAGTACACTTAATCTTACTAGATGTATCTGCTTGGAAGATGCCAAAGACAAATTGATGATCAAACTTGACTTGGCAGATGATTCCAAGCCAGATTATTGTTCATGCCTTGGCTATGTGTGTATTAGTAATAAGATTTTTTTTCCCCATGTATTAATGATAAGGTGGCCAACTGATAAAGATAACACGTGAGGTTATAAATTAGACTTTTCCCTGCAAATTAAGACATTTGTTATCATGGAAAACCAAATACTAGAGAAATGTGATTTACTGACGAAAAGTCTAATGGAACATGGCTAATTGGAAGTCGTGTAGAGGGAGAACTTTGGAAAGCCAATAGAAACTTTTTTCTTTTATAAAACAAAAACTGGGTTAAATTCCATAAAGAAAAATAAAGTAATATTATCCACTTATTTAAGCTTGGCTGGTCAGAATTATCTTACATGTGCCGGTGATGAAAGATAATAGATACATAACAAATAATTAAGGTGCGTGCGAGTAAACTGATATGAATATAGTTATCGTAAAAAAGAAAAAGACGCAAAAGATGAACCTACTACAAGCACACATAATGACCGAATTAGATTTTTCATTGTGAAAAATACAATAGTGAAATAAAGTTATTTTTTACTCTCACTGACCCAAGTATACCAACTAAATTCTCAGTACTCCTCCATTGGCCGGCTATCAATTTAGTTTCAATTTCCTCTCTATAAAAACCCCTCAAGTCTCACTACTTTTTGTACCCAACACTCCTCAGACTATTCTCTCTTCTCTTATCTTCTCTCAATTATTTTCTTAAGAATGAAAATGGTTGGCAAAATTACATGTTTCGTGGTTTTGTGCATGGTGCTGATTGCACCTCATGCAGAGGCAGTGACCTGTGGCCAGATTCAGGTCGGCGTGGTTAATTGCCTGCCTTATCTGCAGAATCGTGGCCCTCTCGGTGGCTGTTGTGGCGCCATTAAATATTTGCTGACGCTTTGCAAGACAACACAGGAGCGTAGAAAATCATGCGGATGCGTGAAAACAGCTGCTAATACTATAAAGGGCATCGATTTTGGCAAAGCCGCTGGTCTCTCTGGTGTTTGTGGTGCTAAGATTCCTTTCGAAATCAGCCCCACCGTTGACTGCTCCAAGTACGTTTTTCACTTTAGCTTCTTTCCTACTTTTTCCGTCTCAATGGAATGGTGTTTGAATGATAATGAACTTTTTTTTTTAAAAAAAACCTTTAAAATTTATGGTTTAAAATAAGTATTTATGTGACCATAGGTCACATTCATTAAGGGTAACATAACGATTTTTAAAGTTAATTTGTTAATAAATATAAAAATATTCATTATTTTTGCAACTCAAAAGGAAAAAAGTATCACATAATAGAGGGAGTAATATAATTATCTTGGGCAGTGGCGTAATCATATATAATTGTAATTCTAACTTGTGACCTAAAATAACTTTTGAACCACCTTTAATCCAACACTAGAATTTTCCCTTATGTTAAAGAAAAGCAAGAATTTATATTTGACCATAATTCTTTTAATCCTTCTTGCATTGTATAATTATTCGTCGAAAGGGAGTCAATTCGAATCCCCTTCCGGCCTCTTTCTCCCCTGATTATGGGATAAAAAATAACAATTTCCGCTATTACGTATTGTTTTTTATCGTCTAACATATTGTAAATGGAATGGTTATTAAATTAAATTAAATAATGGCGCTACACCAATAATAATAACTTAGAAACTTCAAATGTCCTGGATAATTGAAATTGGAATTGGTTGATTAGTGAGAAAGATCTTTACTGTACATTTATATAGCCGGTAAGTTTCTTGGTTGATGTTGATTAAATGAGGCAATGCAGGGTCCAGTGATGCTGATGAAAGAGATCTGTTTTCCACACCGTAATTTTGCAGTAGCGCAATCATGTGTGGAGAAGAATAAGATTGGTCGAGTGTGATGCTTCTTAATTATGGATTGTGTCCATTCTCTCTCTATTTTTCTTGTGTGTCTTTTCAAGTCATAGTCAAGTCTTGTAATAAAACTTTGGAGGTTGCTTGTATTACAACCCAATTTTAATAATATATGTTCTATCTTATTAATTTCAGTGTCTAGATCTTCCATTGTTTTAAAGGGTGATCAAAGCATTTTACCTCCTATAGGGCAAGACAAAAGTCCTGAGGGGCTGATCATAAACCCTATATATTTAGTCCTTAATATTATATAAATTGATGTTATAGGAATATATATTAAAAAAAGGTAGATTGTAGAAACTTATAAAATAAGAAAAAAGATATATATAGAACTGTTTTATCTAGAAAAAGACTAATCAAAGCAATCATTACGTCAAATATAAAGTACCATGACGTTTTTGGCACGCTTCACCTCGAAATTCGATCCATAAACACCTTTTAAGTAACTGGTCTCATCCACGATTTCATCTCTATTCCATTTTTCCTTAATTTACATACGGATAAAAAATAGGTTACCACCTTATATTCTCTTTTGAGATACTTATGAATAGAAAGTTGTGATATGTATGTTGGCAATAAGAGTCTACTCATAAAGGGTGTTGTAAAAGTTCATTAGGTAAATACAATAATTTTAGTAATTACAGCAACTCTATTATAGTTTTCTATATAAGTATATGTACTCTGTATAACGTAACTAAGAAATACACGAGAGATATAACCCACATATTTTCAATGTTGTCTTCTCTCACAATCAGAAACTAGAGTTTAAACTAGTATAGGAAGTTGATCCAACACATCGTGACAATCACCACCGACCAGTAACTCCATCGCAATTCCTCCAGTCTTTCGCTTGCGCTACAGGAAAAACTTGTAAGTTTGTATGTTACGGTTATATTCTATCTAATTAGTTTAGATTAACGAGTTTCTTCATTGGTATCAGAGGCGTATATTGATTTTTTTGTCCGAAAACATATATAGAAGAATTCTGATTTCTTTGTGTGATAAACATAAAATTACGTGTATACATTTTATTTAAAAAGAAGTTCTGACAAATTAATGAAGTTGGGCTACAGGCCTAATTCTTAGATTGCTATGTAATATTAAGAAAATGGGCCTTCAGAAGTCGTTGGGATTCTTGCTTTAAAAGTTGGCAAAAATTTTTCTTTCGATGATTGTCCTTCTTTTGGGGGTGGTCTTTCAATTATGCCCCTCAAATTGGTGGTCTTTATGTTTTGTCCTTCGCTTGAAAAGGTGGCCGAAAATACTGAGGTTCTGGGTTTAAGCCCCCGCTCAGGCATAAAAATAAAAATAATTCGCAAGACAAGACTTTGAGAAATGTCTGCCTTATGCGGCATAAGTTGTCTTAAGGTATAACTAAAGTTATGCCGAATCTGGCATAGGTTGCCTTAAGGCATTAGTTATGCCTTAAGACAACTTAAGCCGCATAAGGCATACTTTTCCAAAAGACTTGACTTGCGATTTTTTTTTAATTTTTATGCCTGAACAGGGGTTCGAACCCAGAATCTCATAGTATTCTAAGCGAAGAACAAGAATTAAAGACCAGCAATTTGAGGGACAAAAATTAAAGACCACCCCGAATAAGGGTCATTCCTGTGAATTGCCCGGCAAAACTTATAAGTTGGGCTGAAGTCCCATTTTCAATAGTCTTGTAATATTTGGGCTAATTAATGGCCTAAATTAAAAATTACAATAAGAATTTTTAATAAGGGAAATGAACGGGAATGCCCATAAATATTTTTACAATTTATCCTTTTCCAATAAAAATATTTATAAATAGCAACATTTATTTACCTTGTATACCTTTGGGATATACAATTCACTTGTCGTACACATTAATAGTGTACAAGTACAACAATGTGATCCAAATATTCTTACCGTTGAATCACATTGTTGTATACTATTAAGGTATACAACATGTGAATTGTCTACCTCGAAGGTATACAATGTATAAAATTGTGCTCTGAAAATTGTTTAATGATTATACACAGATAATTTTTTACCCCACCGCCACCGATAGTCCTGTAAAAAGTCCCAACTAAATGAACCAGCAATCACTTAAGAAGAATAGGGTTTCACAGTGAAACTTCCACTGAAAATTGGACATGCATTTGATGCCTATAAATCCTATTTATGTGGTATCACTTTATTTTTCTTATTTTTTATTTTTTACTTTAATACCTTTTCTTATATCTAATATTTACAGTTGCACTTACAATGATCAAATTTCCAATAAATTAATTATAGTGGGAATGAGGCATTATTAAATCAATTTGAGATGAATTCTTTATTTGAAGGTTCACTTTCTTATGAAGAAGAAGGTCAACTTATAGGCTCAACATCAAAATTTAAGAATAATTAATCAGAAATCGAACTTTGAAATGTTATAGATTGTAATTTTTTAAATTCAAAAATTATAAATCCAAACCGATATTATCATAAACTAATTCGAGCTATCCCAACACTGCACCTTACTTGTACGTATTTACATTGAACGAAATTTGGTGAGTTCCTGAAATGTGTGAACATGGCATGTTCAATGGCAAAGGCAACCATGCTCACACATTTTAGGCACTCACCAAACTTCACTCAGTGGGCGTGTTTTTTTTATTTTTTTTTATTTTGTTACACATTGAGTGAAGTTTGGTGAGTGCCTAAAATGTGTAAGCGTGCCATGTTCAATTGCTAAGGCAACCATGCTCACAGATTTCAGGCACTCACCAAATTTCACTCAATGTGCGTGTTTTTTTTTTTTTTAATTTTTTTTAAGACACATTGGGGGAAGTTTGGTGAGTGCCTGAAATCTGTGAGCATGACACATGTTCATAGCTGCCTTCGTAGTTATTTTTTTCAATTTCAATCAACTATTTTTGTGGCAATATATATGTGTCCATTTCATATTTTTCCTTTTAAAATACTTCATACGAAAACCTTTTCCTAGAATAGAAGTGCACTTACTATTTAATTATGTCAAGGTATTCAGGTGAAATAACCCTATAATTAGCTCCCTATTCTTTAAATGAGCCATCATTTGGCATGGCTCTCATCAAACACCGTCCCAGCAGTAGCTAAATTAATGCTTCAACAAGAATTTCGTTTGTGCATAATTATTGTATTTACTTGTAAATATATGGTTATAAGAGTTCTTTTGAAAGAAAAATGGGAGTAGGAAAAATGGGGGACGAGATTACGAAGCGGGGAATCGAACCCTTAACAATAAGGTGAAAATTCAGGTAGTCAACCAAATGAACTACTAAAATTCCCTAAAGATTTCAAATTTTAACATGTCAAGGGGCATTCGATTATAAGGGTTCAAATCTCTTCTTGGCATGAATATTTCCTGGCTACTGTAGAGGCATAAGATTTTTCGAATATAGTTAAATAACTAAGGGCTTTAACTAACACATTATAAAGTTTGAACCTTTTCCACCAGAAATTAAGTATATGATGTTTGATTTTTATATAATTTTAAGCTTCAGTTTCCTGTCTCTCTGCTTCTTCTCCCTTAGCATGGATATGACAAACAAAGACGAATAATTTGTTATTGAAAATGGCTCATGGATATCTTATGCTTTTCCACATCTAATTTTGAGAATTAAAGAAGAAAAATACTACGACTCCAGTTTTTTTATTTTTTTGTCCCTTTTCTTTTGTCTTCTTTATTGGAGTTTGGATTTCTGAGAATTTAATTTTGTGTCAGAATTAATGTATCAAAAGACTTTTTTGTAACTCGTCCGGGTAATCACCCCTGGGCGTGGCACTTGCAGAACAATCTGAGGCTCACCTGTGGGGTTTTGTTGTGTGAGGATTACACCTCGAGCGCCCAATTTGATGCCCTAAACACGCTCGCGGATCGCCCAACAACTCCTACGCAAATCATGTGTCACATTCCATAATTAGCATTAATGCTGACTCTCAAATGTTTTAACAAATGAATGATACAAATTATATTCATCTAAGGACAAATTAATCATCAAACTTGACTTGGCAGATAATTCCAAGTCAGATTTTCTTCATGTGTCAATATGTGATAAGATCTGGCTAACTGATAAAGATCAGGATGTGTTTATGATTAAGTTGTTTTTCTTTATTCATTGGTCATTCCTGCAAATTAGGACATTATATTGATTGTCTTGTAAAAGCAAACAACATAGGAATTTGAGTTAAGACGAAAGGTCTAATGGTAATAAAAAAGTTTTAATGAGGACATGGCTATTTAAACGCTATCATATACTGGAAGAACTATTGGAAGTCACGATGTTTGGTTTTTTTTACAACAACAACAACAACAACCCAGTGAAATCCCACAACGTGGGGTCTGGGGAGGGTAGAGTGTACGCAGACCTTACTCCTACCAAGGTAGGATGGCTGTTTCCGAGAGACCCTCGACTCAGATGTTTGGTTTTTTTTTAAATAACAAAAAACGTTTTGTTAAAGATTGTAGAGGAAATCAAAACACAAAAAGAGGTTCATGGAGGCAAAAAATATAAGATAATTTAATTTCTTCTCCTTTGCTATTTAAGTTTTGGTAGGATGAGTTACCAGATACATGTACTTGTAGGAGATCTAACAAATACTCGATAGAATAGTCGAAGTCCACACAAATATCACCTATTTATAAAATAAGAAAAAAACAAAGAAAAACAAAAAGATGGATCCCAGTAGAAGCAGACATAGACATAATGACCGAACTAATTTTCATTTTGACAGTGGTGGTAAAGTTGGCCAACTGATACAGATTAAAGACAATGTGTAAATAAATTGGAGTTTTCTTCGTTTAATACATAATAAATTATTCATATAGGATAGTGAGACTAAAAAATACTTATACCAGTATTTATCATGTCATAATACATTGCCAAGAAAAATAAAACTACGCTTGGATTAGGATAATGGTCCTAACGTGGTATATAAAATGTCTTACGCGCACGTGATAAGAACTAAACACTGTTTCAGAGAAGCCAATCAAGTGGCTAATTTTTTTTGGCTAAAAAGGCTTCAACTGGTCGCAATACTATCATGTATTCTAACTATCAAGAATTTCCCACGGAAGTGAAGGGCATGATACAACTTGACAAACTTCATATGCCTACTTTTAGGAGAAGGTTTGAGAAATGTAATTTCTTTGTTAGTTAGCATATTTTTTGATTAAGGAAGGAACTTTGTATAGGCTAATTCCTTCCTATAGATTGATCTTTTATTCAATCTATTTTTTGTAGACTAGAGGCAAGGTTTCATATCCCCCTCTAGTCAATGTAAGTTTATCTTATTAATCTAATATGGTAGGGGTCAGGTCAAAATTCCTATACCTTAGGCTCACAACCTAATGATAATGACTTAATATTAAAAAAAAAAAAAAAAACAACCTGACTTATAGTAGCCCCACCACCCAAAATTATATGGCATAAAAAAACTGAATTTTATTTAACCCAAGTATACCAACTAAATTTTCTGACTCTTGGCCGGCAGTTAATTAATTAGTTCAAATTTCAACTCTATAAAAATAGAGGCGGATCTAGGATTTGGAGGCTGCGGGTGCCATTGTTTTTTTTTTTGAATCCAAATAGAGTAAATTTTTTGTCGATTACATTAGGCTTCGGGTCGGATTATTAGTCATTTCCATTTGTGTTAGACAAAACGAAAAAACGAAAATACATAATAATTACAACAATTTGGCGCACAGATTAGATCTTTCCTATTTGTTTAAATATACAAGCAACTGATTTGATGATATTTATTATTACTTTAAAAGCAAGTCAAGAGGAATTAAGGAAATGAAAAAAGAAAAGTCAAGAGGAATTTGGAAATTATTAAAGGAAAGACGCAATTGATATTAAAGGGTTCTACATTTATGGAGTCAATTTGTAGAATTTACTGTTGTGCTGCTGTGCTGCCTATTTACTGCAGCAAGCCAAAAAGACAATTAAATGCTCTATGTGAGAATCGAACCCTATCACCAAGGAGGAAACTATCGACTTTTGCCACCGGCACTATTAGGCTGGTTGTTACTCTGGGTGACAATCTAACAATTTATACGATTTCATATGTATGTATTCACATAACGTTTTCACCGAAGCTTGCGGGTGTTGTGGCATCCCCACGGGCCTTAGTAGATCCCCCGTATAAAAACCCCTAAGGTCTCACTAGCTTTTGTACCCAACAGTCAAGCAAAACATTTATATTATCATATCCATTACTTCCTCAAGCTTGCTACTCTCTATTTTTTTTTTTTGGTTAATTATTATCTTTGTAAGATTGGAAATGATTGGCAAGACTACATATTTCTTCGTGCTCTTGAGGACCGTAGGACTGCATGTGGTTGCGTGAAAACAGCTGTTACAGCCATCAAGGGCATTGATTTTGGCAAAGCTGCTGGTCTCTCTGGTGTTTGTGGCACCAACATTCCCTTCAAGATCAGCACCTCTGTTGACTGCTCCAAGTACGTCATTCACCTTCTTCCCTACCATAATACTCCCTCTCTTTCAATTTATTTATGTGGTATTGTTCGAGATTTGAAAGTCAAACTCTTTAATTTTAATTGTGAGTTTGGAAATTGAATCTTAGAGTTTTTTTGGAATAAAACTATTACTCCCTTCATCCAAACTTATGTGAAGGTGTTTAAATGGAGAATTTAAGAATGAAAATTACATTTTTGAAACTTGTGGTCTAAAACAAGCCTTAAATATTTGTATGACTATAGTCGTCTCATTAAGGGTAAAATGAGAATTTTAAATTTAAATTTTTACTAAATGTAGAAATGTGTCATTCTTGTTGGGACTAACTAAAAAAGAAAGATTGTCACATAAATTGGAACTATAGGAGTACATATTTGAAAACTATATCAAAAGTATTATAAGTCACAATAATTGACAATTCAAAATATTTAAAAAGTGTGTAAGAAAATGACAAGCTGAATGGTGCCACATACATTGGGACAAAAAGA
This sequence comes from Lycium barbarum, assembly GCF_019175385.1. Lineage (NCBI taxonomy): Eukaryota > Viridiplantae > Streptophyta > Magnoliopsida > Solanales > Solanaceae > Lycium > Lycium barbarum. The sequence goes on along the minus strand of NC_083344.1, from coordinate 112,356,305 downwards.
ATATTTAATTTGAGGTACATAATGACAAGCTTCTACTACCCCTTGTGCTTCACCTTATGTTATACTATTTCTTTTCTAGTCTGATCGACACAAATTTATATTTGGACATAATTAACTTAAACTTTTCGTATGTTATACTTATGACATGATTTTGTAGTTACAGAAATATCATGATATGTCTAAAATCAAAAGATCCAAAAGTAACATAAAATAACAAGATCCAAAAGGTCTTACTCCTATGTTATTTCTCAAAACTCACACCCCAACCAAACCACGTCACATAAGATGTGGTACATATTTATTATCATCTAATTAACACGATACAAATGTATTTGTGCTGGCATTGCTAAAGTAAATTGAATAGAGTTACACCAACAGTAGCAAATTAGAAACTTCTTAGCTCAATGCTCGATGTATATGTTTCCTGATACATTGAATTGGCTGAAAAGTAGAAGATTATTTACACACCCAGTTTGTTTCTTGGCTAATATCGGTGTAATCTAATGCAGGGTGCAGTGAAGCTGGTAAAACCATGAAAGATCATGTGGAAAAGAATAAAATGGATCTGAGTTTGATACTGCTTAATTATGGATGGTGTCCGTTATATCTTTCTTTCTTGTTTGTGTCTTTTGGAGTCATATCGAGTCCTATCATAAAACTTTGGCGGTTGGTTGTATCACAATTCAATCTTTGCTAATATATATTCTGTCTTAATTGGTTTTGGTGTCTCTTCCACGATCCCTGTTACCTGTTCCTTTTTCCCCCTTCATGTACGCATGAATAGAAATATATGCCTCCTCATATTTTCTTTTGAGATTTCTTTTTATAAAAATCAAGACACGTAAAGTAGAACATAAGCTAATACCGGAAAAAAATGCCATATAGTAAATATTAAAAAACTATTAATCACGGACAATTGTAATGATGGTATATCGACTGATTGATCGATCGAGAGACGTGATTCATGAGATATTGAAATTCTACGTCTTTTATTGTTTCCATCTCCTAGAATATTTTTCTTCGTAAATGGATGGGAGATATAAACAACTAGTTACGTACAATTGCGATATTGTTGGTTTAAATCTTTCAGTGTGCTGTGATTTGTGAACCATGCTAACTCGACACGCTAGAAGTGGTAAATAAGACTGATCCAATATTAGAGAGTTTTATTTCATTTTTTTTGCGCGGATTGCCCTTCTTTTGGGGTGGTCTTTAAATTTTGCCCCTCATATTTGTGGTCTTTAAATTATGCCACTCATATTGCTGATCTTTAATTTTTGCCCTTCGCGTTGCAACCCTGAGCGTTCACGCAGAAATCATGAGGTTCTGGGTTCGAACCCCCACTCAAGCATTAATTAAAAAAAAAAATTGTAAGGCAAGGTTTGAGTCGCGTGTATGCCGGACCCGACATACACCTGTTAAGGAATTACCAAAGTTATGCTGGACCCGACATACTCATGCCTTATGGGCAGACTTGGCATAAGTCTGCCGGGTTCGGCATACTTATGGGCAAACTTTTAGTTAAGCCTTAACTAAAAGTCTTTTTCTAGTTATGCCTGGGGCAGACTTTTAGTTAAGGTACAACTAAAAGTATGCCGCATAAGACATAACTAAAAGTATGTCTCATAAGGCAGAACTTTTCCTTAATGCATAACTTAAAATTTACCTTATAAGACAAAGTCTATGTCTTAAGGAAAAATTATGCCTTATGGGGCATATTTTTAGTTATGCCTTAACTAAAAGTCTGCCCCATAAGGCATAACTAGGCAAAGACTTTTAGTTAAGGCTTAACTAAAAGTTTGCCCATAAGTATGCTGGACCCGGCAGAAACTTGTGAAGGAATTACCAAAGTTATGCCGGACCCGACATACTTATGCCAAGTCTGCCCATAAGGCATTAGTATGCCGGGTCCGGCATAACTTTGGTAATTCCTTAATAAGTGTATGCCGGTGGGGGCATAGCGAAATTTAAACTCTGCCTTGCGATTTTTTTTTTAAATTTTTATCTGAGTGGGGGTTCTTACCCGGAACCCATGGGTTTTAGCCGAAGGGCAAAATTTAAAGATTTTAAATATGAGGGGCAAAATTTATAGACCACCCCAAAAGAAGGACAATTCTGCGAATTGCCCGTTTTATTTGGAATCCAGGCCCAATTAGCATTTATTAAAAAGGACTAGAGTTTAGAAATAATGGTCATGCGTATTAAAGCTTTGGCTCTGTCAGTTCTTCTCATCTTCTCTTCGACATCTGTCTCTCATCTCCTTTCTGATTACTATCCTATTTCTTTAAGTTTTTCTGCAATTCGTTTTGTTGTTTACACTCTAGAGTTGTAATTTTCCAGTATTGAGATCAATATAGTATATAAGACCTTATTGTTTGTGTTGAGAAATTGGTTCGTATCACGGTGCCTCGACCTCTCTCCCAGCTCCTCATGACTAAGATAAGAGGGGAAAAGAAAAAGGATGGACATATTAAATTGTTTGCAACTCTTATCCTTATGTCGATGATGCTAGTTATTGCTATTTGCTACTAAGATATAATGAAAAGAGAAACGCAAACATAGTGAATCGAAGTAAATTGTTGTTTGTATCTCCTGGAAGGTACCTTGCTAGATATTTCTGGCGATCCTCTAGAGAAAATACTAACTACCATTAGAGTTCATGGATAAATTTATATTTTTTAAAGAACGAAGGTGTTGTGGGTATTAACAATATGAAGGATATATAAGGGAAGGAACCTTCAAAAACTTAGGTGGACTATTCCAGAACACTTGGTACTCATAGAAGAATATCATTCCCTGATTTCTCTCTATCAAATATAGTAAATTGATTGTATCATATCTTTCCAGATTGCAGGATAGATAATTGGTTCTAATTGATTTAGATACCTTTTATATCTTTATTCCTTTCTTGGTCACCAAGGTCCAAGACTATCATGTATATATGTATGCATAACTTGTATCAATCGAAATGAGTAAGCATTAGCTTTTACAGCAATTCCTTTTTATGGTATCGGAGCTAATGCCCAAAAGGCTCTTTTGATCCTGTAATTTTTTTTCTTTCCTCCGCTTCAAATAGCTTCATGGAAGAGACCACTTCTATTCACTCTTCCTCTCCATTATCTTCAGTTGTGCCAAACGCATCCACCTCAACGCCTCATATTGCCATGTCTTCTACCTCGACAAATCCTTTCTCCTCGACAAACCCTTTCTCTGACCCCCTGTTTGGATGGTGGTTTCCCGTGGTTCATTAACGTATGGTTTTCTATGAAACCATGTTTATTTTCATTGTTCTTAAAATTATGCGGTATGGTGTTGTAAATCCGTAGTTCATCCCATGGTTATATAACCACGAAAAGTCCCAATTTTTGTAACCACGGATTTGGTGATTTTTCTGTGGTTACGTATTTCGTTTCTCCATTATACCCACCCTCCACCATCCACCCCACCCTATCATTCACGCCCACCCTACCCCCGCCCTACCCTCCACCATCCACCCTACCCACCCCCACCCCACCCCTATCACCCACCCCACCCCCAACTACCCCACTCATCTGCCACCCACCCTAACCACCACCCACGACCCTTCACCACCGCCCAACCCCACCCCACAACCAGTCACCCCTACCCTACCACCCACCCTTCCACCACCCTCACCCACTACCCCTCACCACCACCCAGCCCCATTCCCACAACCACTAACCCCCACCCTACACCCACTACCCCCACCCTTATCCCACCCCCACCCACTTCTCCACCACCCCATCCCACCACCACCCACCTCTCCACCACCCCCATCCACTACTTATTTATTTTTTAAAGTTCCTATTTTATTCTTTACCTGAGTTTTATTAATATATATATATATATATAAAAACTAATTACTAATTACTAATTAAGAGTTAAGGATATTTTAGTAAACTTACAAGTTATTATACAGTACCATACAGTCAAACCAAACAATACAAATATTATTAAACCACAACAAATGATACATTTTATCCAAACATTGTGTTTATTAATACAGTACAATACAATACAACACCATACTGTACCATACCACACTGTACATTAATGAACCACGGGAAACAACCATCCAAACAAGGGGTGAGATTCAATCTCCCGCTGCCTCTCTACTTATGCAACCATCATACACAAACATTTCTCCTCCTTCTACTATTATGGGACCTTCAACTTTCTCTCCTCATATTTTCCCAACAATTCCAAGCTATCCTTCTGTAGGAGATACCACTCCATTCTCAATTGGATCCTTACTGACTTTCACAAATATAACCAGATCCCAATCTCACCTTTAACCATTTGCCTCTGTTTCTCAAAATTTCCAGTACCCACTGCCATTAACCCAATCGCCCCAACTGCAATTCCCTTGACTATCCAAAACAACCAAACAGAGCTTAGTTTCATTCCTTTTCCAGCCTCTCTGACTACTCCTATTAAACTTACCTCCACCAATTATCAGACATGGTATTCTCAATGGCGTTCCGTACTCATCGGGTTTGGTCTTACACATCACATCACTGATCAACCTACTGTGTATCATCTGCACAATGAACGATGGTATCGCCAAGATCAGTTGCTTCAAAGTGCGCTTATTGCTACTCTTTCTACCGAAGTTGTCTCTTTAGTCAACACTACTGAAACCTCTTATGATGTTTAGACTACTCTATATAGGATGTATGCCAAACCATCGCGTGCTCGGATTCTCAGTCTCAAGGACTCACTTACTCGTGCTACCAAGGGTACTCAAAGTATGTCTGCTTATCTTCAATATATCAAGCAACTTGTGACTACTCTTAATGCTACTGGAGCTGTTATCACTCTCGATGACGTCACTCTTTATGTTCTTAATGGCTTGCCACCTGAATACAAAGGTATTTCTGATTCAATTCGGACTAGAGACACCTCACTTCACTTTGATAAACTTTATGAAAAGTTGTGTGACTATGAGCAGCAACTCCAACGAGATCCCAATCCTCATGCTTCCCCATTGACTGCCAATTTTGCTGACAAGAACACCTCTTCTAACTCCTGGAACAATAGGTCTAGTACTGGATCTAATAAAGGCACCACACAACAGGTTAGTCATCTCTCTAATGGCAAACAAGGCAATCGACCAGTTTGTCAATATTGCGACAAGCCTGGTCATGTAGTCAAGCAATGTCGTAAACTCAAAGCGGCCTTTCCTTGGCTAAATCTTTTTAGCTCCAACAGTGTCTCCTCGGGTCAGAATACGTCGACTCCACAACCGAATGCAAATGTGGCTGCTGTCGGATCAAATTGAAATCCAAATTGGTTAATTGATTCAGGGGCGTCCCATCATGTCACAAGTGACCTGCAGAATCTCTCATCATATTCCAATTACACCGGTGATGACTTGATATCACGCATTTTGGTTCCACCAAACTTTCTTCTTCTGATCGTGATTTGCACCTTTCTAATGTTCTATATGTTCCTAGCATGAAAAAGAATCCTATTTCTGTTTATCAGTTGTGTGCCTCTAATAGCCTCTCTGTTAAATTCTCACCATTCTCTTATGTTGTGAAGGACTATCGAACGGGGGTGCCACTGGTACGTGGAAAGCCTAGGAACGGATTATACGAGTGGCCAAAGAACCTATCCACTTCCTTGAAGAAGATCATCAATCCTGCTACTTTTCACAGTTAGTTCTCGTCAATTTCATCATGGCCCAATAGACTTGGTCACCCATCTTCACCAGTTTTGCGCCACATTCTACGTGCTCTCAACCTTCCAAATTGTTCTGTTTCCTCTAAATTTTTTTGTAATTCGTGTAAGTGCAATAAAATGCACAAAACACCATTTGGGATTTCTCCAAAAAAATCGTCTTCACCATTAGAGTTTATATATTCTGATGTTTGGGGTCCTGCACCTATTTCTTCGGTTGATGGGTTTCAATATTATTTAATTTTTGTTGATCATTTCACTAAATATGTATGGCTATATATTATGAAAAAGAAGTCCGAGGTTTCTCAAATCTTTCCACGATTTAAAGCCTTAGTTGAAAAATATTTCAATAAGTCAATTGTCTCATTTTATTCCGATAACGGTGGTGAATTTATACATCTGAAAGATTTCTTTTCTTCCAATGGAATATCTCATTTTCCTACTCCACCATATACTCCTGAGCACAATGGTGTTGCGGAAAGACGTCATAGACATATTGTTGAAACAGGTATAACTCTTCTTCATAATGCCAAGCTGCCTCTCTCGTTTTGGTCATTTGCTTTCCAGACCGCCGTCTATTTAATCAACCGGCTTCCTACACCTCTGCTTAATTATGATTCACCATATCTTCGAATTTTTTGCGAGTCCCCCAATTATGATAAGTTACGCGTGTTTGGTTGTCTTTGTTATCCATGGTTACATCCTTATTCTCACAACAAACTTGAACCTCGTTCTAACCCATGCATATTCCTTAGTTACTCCACTAATCAAAGTGCCTACCGATGTTTTGATCCTAAAACACATAGAATTTATATATCTCGTCATGTAGATATTATTGAGCATGTATTTCCATTTTCTTGTACCACCTCCCATGAGCCCATTCCAACAGAAAAGAATTTCAACACTTGGTTTCCACATCTATTGGCCTTATCAACATCTTCTTCAGCTACACAACCAGATTCCAGTACTAGTGCTTCTCCAGGTGTGGCATCTCTTGTTGATACTCCTTCATCATTTGATACACTTAGAATTACTACACAGACATCAGGTATGGGCATAACTTCTGTAGCAGATTTAAACTTTTTTTCTTCACCTGCTCCTTCATCTTTACAGGATTCATCACCTGTCTATAGCACGGAACCAAGTGTTCCCATGTCATTGTCTAGTGACCAGTCATCGTCATCTACATCAGCCAATGCATCAGAAGATGAAACTTCACATGAACTATCCACTGTGCCAGTTTCTTCACCCATAATTACCTCATCCTCCACTTTCCAGCATGAGTCCTCTGAATCTTTAACCTCTTGTTGTCCATCATCCACACCAGTACCTCTATCCTCCGGACAGAATGCTCATCCTATGATTACTAGGCTCAAAAACAAAATTACCAAACCAGTCCAAAAACTTTGTCTTCATGTAGCCACTAGGAACCTCTTTGTCTACACCTACAAGTATCAAAAAGGAACCCAAAAGTATTGATCATGCCTTAAGAGATCCTTTGTGGAAGCAAGCTATGATTGATGAGATCATTGCCTTACAACGTCAAGGTATAGAGACTCTTGTGCCACCTCCTTCCGGTAAAAATGTTGTGGGCTCAAAGTGGATTTTTCGGGTAAAAACAAATGCAGATGACGGTTTAAATAAATATAAAGCACGGTTAATTGCACGAGGCTTTACTCAAAATCTTGGACTTTATTATATTGAAACTTTCTCCCTAGTTGCAAAACATACCATTGTTCGGGTTATTTTATCCATTGCTTTGTCTAACAATTGGTGTCTTAGACAATTGGATGTTAACAATGCTTTTCTTCATGGTACATTGACGGAGGAAGTCTACATGTCTCAGCCCAAAGGTTTTGTTGATTCAGCTCGGTCTACTCATGTTTATCATCTTCGAAAAGCAATTTATGGCTTAAAGCAAGCCCCTCGTGCATGGTATGATGAGTTCAGTGGCTATCTACTATCTTTGGGATTCAAAGCTTCTACAACAGATCCGTGCCTCTTTATTTTCTCTGTTGCCGGGATAATTATTTATCACATAGTCTATGTGGATGACCTCATTGTGACTGGTAATAGTGATTCTGCTATTTCACTATTTATTACGAAGCTTGGCACTCAGTTTTCTATCAAGGATTTGGGAGTTCTTACCTACATTCTTGGAGTTCAAGTCATTCGTACATCGAGTGGTCTCTTGTTATCTCAAAGAAAATACATTGAGGATATTGTGGATCGTGCTTCCATGGCTGGTGCAAAATCTGTTTCAACTTCATTGGCGACCACTAATTCTCTTATGATGGATGATAGTGCTCATCTACATGACCCTAAGGAGTATCAGGTTCTTGTTGGTTCCCTCCAATATCTGTCACTAACACATCCAGATATTGCCTTTGCAACACATCGCCTCTCTCAATTTTCGCATAACCCAACAACTAAACATTGGACTGCCTTGAAGCATGTTATTCGCTATCTCATTTGCACAATTGATTATGGCTTGTTTCTGCACAAGAATTCTCCACTTGATCTACATGCGTTCTCTGATGCGGATTGGGCAGGAAATAAAGATGACCAAATGTCCACTAGTGATTATGTTATTTATCTTGGAAAGAATCTAATATTTTGGAGTGCAAAGAAGCAACGATCTGTGGCGCGTTCTTCAACCGAGGCTGAATATCGTTCTGTTGCCACAACAGCTGCAGAGTTGTGCTGTCTTCGAAATCTGTTTAAAGAACTATCACTCAGCTCTCTGCGACCTTCAGTCATTTATTGTGATAACTTGGGCTCCACCAATTTGGCTGCTAATCCAGTGTTCCATTCCAAAATGAAGCATTTGGAAGGTGATTATCACTTTGTTCGATCTCTTGTTCGTCAAGGATTTCTTTGTGTTGTTCATGTCTCTACTAAGGATCAACTTGCAAATGCACTTACGAAACCATTAGCTCGTCCATATTTTCAACGATTGCGATCCAAGATTGGCGTTCTTGCTCTCTCCAATGACCGCAATCTTGAGGGGCAATCTTAGAAGAATATCATTCCCTGATTTCTCTCTATCAAATATAGTAAATTGATTGTATCATATCTTTCCAGATTGCAGGATAGATAATTGGTTCTAATTAATTTAGATACCTTTTATATCTTTATTCCTTTCTTGGTCACCAAGGTCCAAGACTATCATGTATATATGTATGCATAACTTGTATCATTAGAAATGAGTAAGCATTAACTTTTATAGCAATTCCTTTAGGTACAACAGCTCAACACATATTGACATTGGCATCAATATTGCAAAGACTATGCAGATGCTACATGGAGTGATTCAAAAGATGGTAATTTTCTACCAAATCAGCATGTCATGCAATAAGACACAACAATCAAAGGAATCTAAAGTGAATATGTTAGGAAAACTTTATACACTCCTAGATCACAAGTAAACTATTAGGCATAGATATAAATTTAGAAGAACAGTAAAAGACACTTACCTTGATCCATTAAGAATAGATTAAAGGAAGGCAAGATCCTCTAGGTCTTATTACTTTCTTTATGACACTTCTGTTAATAAGACAGAGAGAAAAAGAAAATCAGTCACAGACTTAGGGACCACAACCAATATAATAGTGAGGCACCCCTTCGGAAGAGACATAACTCTTTGAATGTAACATTTCAGAAAAGGTGTAACTCTTCAGTTATGAACCCTTCAATTATAACTGAAAAGTTAATTAGATTTCTATGCATATAAAATTCAAACCTTATAACATAAGATTTATGTATAGCTCATAAAAATAACACTTTATTAGATCAGGAAAATGGGCACCTTTAATTGATATCATATCTATGTACAATTATATTAAATATGTGAGACCACTAAATAGAGAATTTCTAACAATCTCCCACTTGGACCACATTTATTTCGAAAAATTGTATATAACCAAAAACTTTATAGTGCGCACAATTTGCTATCTCTAAGCAATTTGGTCCATTAATCGTACAAATATAGGATCAAAGCGGTTTTCGTGACAAGTATTCGTCACTAAACCCATCAATGGTCACAATATCAGCAAAATCAATGACATAGATCAAGTATGGATGCATAGCATGGAAATTGCATGTAAAATTGATCTCAGTCATGCCTATTTCCAACTAGTGCTACTTTATGACTTTAAATGGCTCAAAATGACTTTATTTTCATAGTTTCCAATAAACACACGAAATTCATGAATTTCATAAAACTTTTATCTGTACAGAGAGTATCCTTAAACATGTCAAAAACATAGATAAAACAACAAACTCCCACTGAGGTGGCTCATCATAGAGTCCAACGACATCCATATAAGATAAAGGCTAAAAACAAAAATTAGGTTGCAACTTTTATGAGTGGATCTGCAATAATAGAGTTTGTACTAATATGCTCTATTGACACAAGAAGACTCTGAACTCTTTCTTTATGACACTTCCGTTAATGGGACAGATAGGAAAAGAAAATCAATCACGGATTTAGGGACCACAACCAATATAATAGTGAGACATCTCTTCGGAAGAGACATAACTCTTTAAATGTAACCTTTCAGAAAATGTGTAACTTTTCAGTTATGAACCCATCAATTATAACTGAAAAGTTAATTAGGTTTCTACGCATGTAAAATCCATAACTTATAACATACGATTTATATATAACCCATAAAAATAACACTTTATTAGATCATAAAAATGGGCGTCTTTAATTGATAACATATCTATGTAAAATCATATTAAATATATGAGACCACTAAATAAAGAATGTCTACCAGAATAGGTATGACATAAAACAATCCCTTTTAAGATTTCATTTATTGCTCGGAAATTGTACAGGAGGAATCTGCCCTCTAATGGAGCTATTGTCATATCTGGTAATCACCTTGTGTCTAGATGCCACTATTGTCAACGGACACAATGTGACTCTATGCAACGTACTTTCATTGAGGGTGATACCGCCAGCTATACTTGAAAATACTGAAGCAAACAGCCTATTTGGGCCTAAGAATGTCATTCATATGTTTGTTCTTCAAATCGTGCCACACTACTAAACAAAAGCCCAAAATGAACCTCTAAAATGGACGCAGTCGGTCAGCCTTTTGGAAAAGCTGAATAAAATCGTCCGAAAATCATTGGTCGAAAACGACCCGGTTCGTACAAAACACGACCAAAACGGTCGGTTTTTGAAAATAAAATTTATCGGTTTTTTAAAGACACGACCAAAAAAAAAAAAACACTGAGTTCGATTGGTTCTTAAATTACATAATTATAGAAATGCACCATCCAAGGATTGAACGTCCATCTTTAACATGGTAGGATACTATTGTACCATTAGACGATTAGTGCTTGTTGGTTTACGACTTTGGCTGTTTTATTTATACTCTTCAAGAACTTTTTTCATGATAAAAACCTATCGAATTACACTACCGACTGACATCGGTCGAGTTTTAAAATAAGTTGATTCAAGATTTGACCCAAATACCTACCGACGTCGTTCAATTTTTTGAAAATTATTTTTCAATTGTTTTAAATACTAAATCAACCGCTAACCTTGACAAGTCTATATGTCAGAAGTGCAACCATTATATGTCTGAAGTTAGGCCTTGCAAGGAGACAATTTCAGTCAAAATGTCTGTCTGATGCTGGGTCTTGTCAAGGCCACAACTTCCATAAAAAAAAATGTCTAGGAATAGCTCGTTAAGAATCCAACTTATAAGTTTAAAAATAAAAAAAATCTAAATTATCGAAAAGATTAATCCGAAATGAACTTTGAAAAATGCAACCAACCCAAGATTATTTGATTTGATTTGATTTGATTTAAATTATATTTCCTCCGATTTAAAATAAGTGTCTACTTAGGCTTTTTCACACCCCTTAATAAAACACTAAGGGGTCGTTTGGTAGTTGGTTAGGAGTAAGTTATTCATGTGTTAAAATCCTGCATAATAAAACTGTGTTTGGTAGCTAGTTATGAGGTGATCAGTGATTCATGTATAAAATTAATACAATGTTTGGTTTGCAATTTAGAAACCTGCATAAGTAATACATGTATAAGTTATAAGGGAATCTATATGTTATTTTATGCAGGGCAAAAGGTAGAATAACTAATACATGAATAACTTTTTTTTTTTTTTTAATTTCCAGGATAAGTGTCACGGGGGTGTTGTCTATCATTTTATGTAAACACAAAAGGAGGGGAGGGCTAGACCATACCCCTGATATACATGTACACGGATTGATTGCAATCCCTTCCTAAGAGAGTGTTAAACCTAGTTAGCTATACATTCTCTGATATATACTGCTATCTATACAGTTTAGCTCACGAAAAAGTTAGCTTTTTCATATCTTATCCTCAAGTTAGACATTTGTCTTTGATCCAAAATATAAGCTCCAATGACTCCTCTTGGCATTTGTTGAATATTCTGAATTTATAAGAGGATTTTCCAGGGTTGTAGCATGCTTTGCTAAATAGTCAGCCACCTGATTCCCTTCCCTATAACAATGCTAGAAAGTTGCTTCTTGTTGATCAACCATTTCAATGGTATCCTCAATGACGTTAGTGGTCTAGTTTTTCAACATTTCCACTACAATTAGTGAATCAGATTCAATACAACAATGCTTATATCCATTGTCCTGTATCCATTGACCAACATATCTATGGCCATTGCTTCAACCATGTTGTGATTAATGACTTTGATAGGAACAACCAATGCAAGTATCAATCTTCCACATTCATCTCTGGTTATTCCTCCAATTCTAGCTCTATTAGAGTTCTCTATATAGCTACCATCAGTGTTAATTTTAATCTTCCCAGCTTGTGGCATGTTCCATATCACCTTTTTTATGTTAGCTTTTGGTTTGAGCTTTTCCACAACTTCACATAACTGATGCCACTCCACATCTAGCTTAAACTTGGGAAATGCTTTATCCATAGTAGCCTTCAGATACCATAGTACTTGCTGTTGCGTTCTTCTGATGTAAAATCTTCTTTAATCCCCATATCTGCAAGCGCACCTTGTAGTCTACCTTACCCAACAAATGATAGTTAGAACAATATGGATGATCATCTTGTGCATTTCATTTTTAGTCTGGGTCAGCCACCATTATTGTAGAAAAACTCTTGCAGGTTTGGCCTGATAGTTAATTCCTAGTGGTTGACCAAAAAAACTTCATAGAACTAATGCAGGATCACTCTCAAAGAAGAAATGCTGAATAATCTCTAGTTTAGCATTGATGCAACATAAGCAGTCAACTGACATATCTACAAACCTGCAAACAGAGTTATTAGTGAATGGTAATTTACTCCAAGTAAAAAAAAAGAGAATTTAAGAGGTATGTTGTTATGCCAAGCCTTGAGTTCTGTCTTTGAACTCTAATCCCATTCCAAGCATCTTTCTTGGAAAAGATTCCAGCTGCTGCTGGTTCCCATATAAGAAAATCCTTTTTCAAGTTGGATCCAATTTTGATGGTGCCAATATGCTGGCACAACCATTCATGAAACTTGAATAACTAATACATGAATAATTAAACCTTGCATAACTAATATCTGCATAAAATAATACATAAATTCTCTCATAACTAATCCATGTATTACTAATACCTGCATAACTCTAACCAGCTACCAAACGACCCCTAACTCCTATAAGAAAGCACTGACTCCTAGAAAAAATAGGTACTTTACTAAACTATCCTTATATTAATAAAACTCTTGCCTAATTATTGTCTTGATTAAATAGGGGAAAATCTGGAAAGATAAAATTAATTTCTTTTTTATTATGCAAGCGGACACTTATTTGAACCAAAATAAAAAAGCTAAGTGGACACTTATTACCGAAGGGAGTAATTTTATAAATCTGAAAATAGAAAATCCAAATCAAAAATTCTCATAAACCATTTTGAACTGTCCGACGCCCATACCTACTTGACCTAAAAGCACATTGAGTGAAGTTTGGAGGGTGCGTGAAATGTGTGAGCATGGCATGTTCATCTCCCCCTTCGAAATTATTTTTTTCTATTTCAATCGACTATTATGATGGCACTATAAATGTGTCCATTCCATAGTTGTCCTAAAGAATTCTCATACGAAAACTTCTTTCCTATAAGAGAGTACATTTGTGTCGATCACATGGTGAAGCAACCTATAGTTAGCTTCTGGTTCTTTAAATGGGCCTTCATTTGACATGGCTCTCATTAAGCAACGTCCCAGTAGCTAAATTAATTTTCAACAAGAATTTCATTTTAATTAGGATTATCTTCACTTGTAAATGGTTATAAGAGTTAAATCTCTACTTGGCATGAATATTTCCAGCTACTGCAGAGGCATACAATAATTCACCGGAAAATGTTAAGTAATTAAGGGGTTGTTTGGTAGTTGGTTAGAGTTATGCATGTATTAGTAATACATTGATTAGTCATGAGAGAATCTATTTATTATTTTATGCAGTGATTAATTATGTATCTAGGGGCGGAGCTACAGTGTTTAGGGGGGGGGGGGGGGGGTTGTGCGAACCCAGTAACTTTTGCATAAACCCTATATTTGAACTAGAAAAAATCAGTAAATATGATAATATTTACTTGCAAACATACTTAGATTAATCAGCAGACGGTTCAGTAGAAATGCGGAGGCTGGCGAAGCTCTCTCTTTCCTGAGACGTGGGTTCTCGAACCCCCCAATGCCACTGATTTTTTTGTTTTTTATTTTGCTTAGGCAAGAGATTCTCTTTTAATTCTCTCGTGGAGTTCTTTTTCTTTGGTAACTTTTTCCCTTTTCCCTTTAACAATTTATTTTTTAAAAACAAAATACATAAAATTGAAGGGTAGAGAAAAGCAAAAAAGCAGTAAGGTACTTGTTCGTTAGTTTGGCGGTTGTTATAAGTTAGCTTGAGATTGTTGTCCGTCTTAAATTTCGAACCCCCAAATATTAAATCTTGGCTTTGGCTCTGTATGTAGAGTTTATTTAGTTATTCATATAGGAGTATTAATTATTCCATCTACTATCCTGCATAAAAAGAATACATATATAGATTCCCTTATAACTTTTACATATATTAGTTTTACGGGTTTCTAAATTGCAAACCAAATACCATATAAATGTGTTGAATCTTATACATAGCAAAAGAATGCTACTGAGCATTGGCTTTAACTAAGTTAGAACCTGCCCATCAGAAATTAAATGATGTGACACTACTAAAAAAACAGTGAAATTCGACCAAAATTTTCGACCACACGAGGTCGAAAAAGGCCAATTTTCGACCACAAGGCATGGTCGCTAACAGCTAGGGTGAAATGTTTTTCGACCTCACGTGGTCGAAAATTTTCGACCTCACGTGGTCGAAAATTTTCGACCTCACGCGGTCGAAATAAGTTTTCTACCTAAATTACGAAAATAAATTTTTCGACCACCTGAGGTCGAAAAACGTTATTTTTTATTCAAATATTAATAAAAAATTTCGACCGCGAGCGGTCGAAAATATTATTTTTATATAAATATTATTTTAAAGTTTTCGACCTCTTGTGGTCGAAATATGAAAGAATATTAAAAAATAAAATAAAAAATCAGAATTTCGACCACATGAGGTCGAAACTTAGCAATATTGTTGCCAGATTTCGACCTCATGAGGTTGAAATTCAAAATGTTGCCCAGTTTTTTGACCTCATGCGGTCGAAATTCTAATTTCTGGGTACAATTTCGACCTCACTAGGTCGAAAATTATCAATATTTGGGTTGATTTTCGACCTAATGCGGTCGAAAATCTGTAAAAAAAATTCCAACATTCAGCTGCTTTTACAGCAGCCCACCAGCCAATCTCATTCATCAACCAAATCAACAATGCAATTCATCAACACATCCAATTCATCAAAGTACTTCTACAATCATAAACTACAACATTCTACAATCAAATTCAACCTCAAATTCCAATTTAAAGTACTTCTAATTCAAATTACATCTACATTGAAACACTTAAACATCATAAACTTAAACAACCATAAACTACATTCTACAATCAAATTCACCTTCAAAGTACTTCTAATTCGAATTAAAATTACATTCAAACACTTAAATATCATAGCCATATCCAAGAAAACATAGCAAAATTAGAATCCAAAAGTATACGAATCAAAAAGTCAACGCTGGGTGTTAGAGACATGATCTGAATCCTCCTCACTATCCTCATCCACAAAACCATGATCTACGTTGGCCTGTGACCTACGTCGTCTACCATGGGAAGGTCGTCTACGAGCAATATTGCTTTGTAAAGCCTGGTATTCAAAAACAATATCAGTCAAGTTGTCTCAAATGAACTGGAGAGGAAACTCTGCGAAGAAGAAGAGACTCACGTTTCAATTAACGATTTCAAGAAAGGTAATGTTTTCTCTATTCCCTCTATATTAGCAAGAGACTGTACAAATGCAATCAGGATCATGAAAAAGAAGGTAAGGAAGAAAAATGCCACAGCCTCCTGATTGATAGTGAAACATAAGGAATTGCCAAATTATCCCAGTAGACATCACGGGGCTCGGGAGCCCACTCAGTTAACCACACTGTTGGATTTCTGGCTTGTTGTGTTTGTGCACAAACCGCAGCTGCCCATCTTGTTCTAAAAGAAACAAATGCTGCTGGCATAATATACTTGGTGCTCCCAATAATATTCATTCTCTCATCAGATATCTGACATGAACACAATCCAATATATTAGGGCCATTATAAGGACTTCTAGAGTTAAACACTAAATACTGATAACTGGGGATCTGACATGAACACAATCCAATATATTAGGGCCATTATAAGGACTTCTAGAGTTACACACTAAATACTGATAACTGAGGATGTAGCTATAGGTGTCAGTAATAATGTTTAATTATGATAAAATAATTTTAAGGTTTGGAATTCCCACTTTATACATCAGAAGCATAAGAAGCAAGAAAGGACAGTCCCTCCTAAAAATGTTAATTTAAGTTAAGCAGTTGCAGTACACAAAAACCTCAACCACGTAAAAAGATATTGTTGCTACCTACTTTTTTTGAGAGCTTTTCAATTTCAGAAGTATTGAAATCAATCGCATCAACGGTCTTGCCGCATAAGCCCAGAAAACCAGTCTGCTTAATAAAAAGAATATTCCTCATTAGATGTTAGTACTGAGATGTGAGAAGTGGCATTTATCCTCGCAATCACTACTAGCTAATATTAGGGCAAAAATAAACTATTAATAGTACCTTTGATGTTGGCCTTTTGGACTGATTTCTAGTATACTTGAGTTGATAATAGTCAAGCCAATTCTGCTCTTTCTTCTTCTCATTGACTAGCTTTGTCAACTTGTTGGCATTGTATACAACCTACACATTAGTTACAGGAAAATAAAATAAGTGTTTGTTCATGATAGACTGAATCCTCCTGCCCTATTGGTGTTAAAACTGCAGCTTTAATAAATAAGGTAACTAGTACAGAAATGTGAATGTAAAGGTAAATAGAAAAATCTCTAGATTTTATTTCCAGAGAAAAGTGACTACCTCATTTGATTTTAACTGTGAAAGGATCTAAGCAAATTAGAAAGAAAAAAAAAACATATACTTCTGTCATATTTAAAATCCAGTTCTTTCTAAGCCATTTCGCACCAGTTGACCATGTTAATTTTCACATCAAAAATGTACACAATTTTTTTGAAAATAAGAGACAAAGTGTTCTACAAGGTATCAGATACTAAAAGGTATGAGCAACTACATATGGTAAACTCATGTTCTGCCCCTCCTGCATCGAACTCTCAATAACACCATGTTCTTCACCTTCTAAATTCATGTCATTATATTCCTCCATGCATATGACAGATGATTTGAGAATATATCAAAACGTTAAGAGCTACAAGTATAGAAGTCCTTTAGAGGTCAGTACAAAAGCAAAAGAGATGTAACACTTTGCAGAATTCTACTTTGGAAGACAGCAAGTGATTTAAATGAGAAGATAGGTGTATGAATTGTAACCTGATGAGTTAAGTAATGATCTTGATGGTTGACCATGAAGAAGTGCTCTACCAGCTCACTCACTGACTCATCAGCATCTGGTGACACATTTCTGACAAGTACCTGGGCAGAAAGTATTTGTTAGAAAACATGCATCAGTCATACTAGGCATACTGGGTATGTTGTTGTTGTAATATTAAAGTTCATAATCTCACTTGCTATAAAGTAAATTTATAAGTTATAACCAACCTTTGCCTAAGGCTTAGTTTACAGATTAAAATTGCCATTGTAATAGATCAACAAGGGTTATGGTTCTTACTGTAAATTGATCTGGTCGTCGACGTTCAGATGCAAGAAAATGCAACCTCATCGATGCAACTGTCTCATACTCTCTTTTCAGCACATAGCAAGTCCAGAAAGTAAAGATGTAAACAATTTGACCAAAAAATCCCTTAGCTTGAACAGGTTTATAAATGGTTTTATGGTGTTATTGTTTTCTTGCTTGTTTATTTTGTTGTCTTTATTTATTTATTTTACTCTTGTACTAGGAAGAAGCAAGAATTGAGATACTGAGAAAGATGGTTGAAGAAACAAGTGAGATTGAACTAAAATCCAAATCAATTGGCTAAGGCTGCAGGAATGAGCAGAACAAAACTAGATAAGCGCTTGGTTAATGCTAAAGAATCACAAAAGAAGATTATTCAATGCTATAAAGGGCTTATTGTATCTGTTGCAGCTTCATATCAAGGCAAAGGATTAAGCTTACAAGATCTAATACAGGTCCCTACTGTAGTTTAGTTTTATCGCTACCGCAATTCTGTTTTTTCTTGGACCATAATCACCCCCTTGTTCACTGCCAATTACAGGAAGGAAGCATAGGTCTACTTCATGGTGCTAAAAAGTTCAATCCTAAGAAGGGATATAAGCTTTCTACTTATGCTTATTGGTGGATTAGGCAAGCTATCACTAGAGCCGTAGCAAACAAATCTAGAGTTATTAGATTACCGGTAAGCTAATGCATCATTAAGGATTTCTTTCTCTTCTATATTCACTATTGTGTGCCATGAAATGTTGAATAATTCAGCAATATCTGTCTTGTTCTACATGGGCTATTTCAGCATAACACGTGCAATCAAATGCTGAATAATTCAGCAATATTTGCCTGCGAAAATCATAATAATCGCTCATATAGTTTACTAAGAACATGCACATTGGGTCATCTGGTTCATGAACTTCTCTAGTTTAGTAGATACATGTATAGCTGCCTTTCTCCTTTCTTAAGTACATGACCGTAGGATATATTTTGATTAGTGAAATGCATTGGTTAGTCTGTCATATGCAGGGCAGCATATCTGAGCTTGTCCCAAAGATTTGCAATGCGAACACTGAGTTAAGCAGAAAGCTTCGGCGAATGCCTTCCTACGATGAAATTGCAGAAGCTCTTGATCTGGATGTTTCAACTGTTAGACTAGTTATCGAGAGAAACCGAGCACCAATTTCCATCGATCAAATAGTAACTAGCCAAGGCTACATGTCATTGCAGGTTTGTCCCAAATCTTTCTTGTTTCAACAATTGTTTTCTTAAATTACCGTTAAAAGGAAAAAATACACTAGCGGGTCAAACAGAGAAATCATTTGAGTTAAGAACAAGATTTCTTACAGTTCAGATGCTTTGATGAACAAGATTAATTGGAATTTCAATTTGAATACTACAACAACAACATTCAATTTCAACTCAAAACCCAAAAATAAAGTTAACATTCTAAATCCTAAAACAAACATTGAACAATCAATAAAGTTAACAAATCTACTAATTAAACTACAACTATACAAAGTAATGCAACTAACAATGATAAAATGATATTGAAAACCAAAAACCAAAAAAATAAAAAAGACTAACCTAGCTCACTGTTCAGTCGGCGGCGGCTGGTGGCTGCTCCAGTGGTAGTGGTGGACGGCGTCTGCGAGTGTAAACTTCTATTGGATCTTCTTGCCTGGATAATCTGTCCCTTCCTTCAGCCATATTTTTTTTTTCACAATATATTCAACTGAAAACAAAAGGCAAACAAATATTATATAATCATTCAATCAACTACATCTACCTGTGAGAGGTGATTTGAATCATTTAACTGTGTATCTCTATTTGAACCCATTTCATTTCCAAACAAGTAAATGGGTCAATTTCATATACCAGATTGAATCTTTTACCAAAAAGCAAACAAAGAAATATTATCCAAATCATTTAATACCTAAAACAAACATTGAACAATCAATAAAGTTAACAAATCTTCTAATTAAACTACAACTATACAAAGTAATGCAACTAATAATGATAAAATGAGATTGAAAAACAAAAACCAAAAAAAAAAGGACTAACCCAGCTCACTGTTCAGTCGGCGGCGGCTGGTGGCTACTCCGGTGGTTTAACTGGATGGCGTCGCCTACTTGGAGAACGCCAGTGTTGGTGGGAATTTTGAGGAAGATGAGTTTAGAAAGGGTAAATTTTTTTGAAAGAGAAGAGAAAGTTTTGGGGGGAGATGAAATATTTTCACCGGCCTGTGTGGGTGTATTATTTATTGAAATTTTTCGACTGCATGTGGTCGAAAAAATTAAGCCAGATTTGAATTAATTTTTTCGACCTCATGCGGTCGAGATTTGATTTTTTTTTTAATTTTTAATTAATTATTTTATATTTATATAATTTACTTCTGTGCAAAATGATTTTTTTCATTTATTATTTGTACAAAAACAAAATCGAGCTCATGAGGTCGAAATCATATTTTCCCGTAAAAAAACGACCCCATGTGGTCAAAATCCTAAAGAAAATTAAAAAAAAAAAAACTAATTTGGAAATTTTGACCTCGTGTGGTCGATTTTTTTCCACCAAAAAGTGAGGTCGAAATTATTTGGTCGAAAAATCCCTTTTTTTTTAGTAGTGTGATGTCTGATTGTTACCAAATCTTTCGCTAAGTTTAACTTCTTGTCTCTCCTCAGCTTCTCCTTGTTCTTCCTTAGCATGGATATGTATGGCCATGCATATACATATCGTGTTGTGAAGGTCGTAGTACTTCTGATCTTATAAGTCTCACTACAAGGATTAGAATTTGGCTGAACTATATATGGTTTGAAATAGCTTTGCATATGTTTGACAGAAAGCCTATTGTAATCAAACCATGGAGGCCTGACATTGAGGTGACCGAAGAGACAGTTGATAAGGTGCCCATCCGAATTAGGCAAACTGGGTTGGACATATTGGGAAAAAACAGCATGAACAAAGATAACTGGTATGGTTGGGAAGCCACTTAAAGCAGACAGAGGAACCACACATAAGGAGAGACTGGCTTCTGCTAGGTTGTCAGTTGAAATACCACTCAACCAACAGTATCCTACAGAGATTATGTTTGAGAATGAGGTGGGGAAGATTTCCTAAATGTTGAGTATGAATGGAAGCCTACTATGTGTACTAGATGCAGAAACTTTGGACATGAGATCCATGAGTGTAGGAGGGAAAAGTAGGATGAGGAAATACTAGAAAAATTGATGAAGAGTAAAAGGGAAGCAGAACAAGAAGGGGTGAGGGTGAAACAACAATCTGCAGAGGTGGAATATGCAAAACAGTAATAGAACAAGGGGTCACATATGCAAATCCTTTTGAGGTACCGCAGGAGAAAGAAATATAGGTGGTATAGCAGGACGAAACATGAGTCAAGTAGAAGAACAACACAACAGTGTACTGGCCTTGGAAATGATAAGGGTGGGGGTACCCCCACTCCCAATGGATAAAATGGGTTTTTGGAATGCTAGGGGCCTGAACAGAGCCAACAAACAACATGAGATGTACTGGTTCATGAATAATTCAAAAGTGGACTGTTTGGGCTCCTGGAAACCAAGATTAAGAGAGCCAAAGCACAACAAGCCTCTCTTAATCTTTGCCCTAGGTCGGCTTTCACTACAAACTTATCTGGTCATCTTGGGGGTAGAATATGGTTGTTATGGAAGCCTCAAATGTTTGATGTTGACATTGTTATGGTAAATGAGTAGATGCTACATAGTTCAGTAAAACATAGGGGTACTGGAAATGAGTTTTGGGTGACAATGGTATATGGCTTCAATGACCAATGTCTAAGAAGGGGGTTATGGAATGACATACAGGTGATTAGTGACAAGATAAGTCGGCCATGGACAGTTATGGGTGATTTCAACTGTGTGCTCAAGAAAGAGGAAAGAATAGGAAGTCCAATAACACTATCTGAAATAAGAGACCTTAAGCAGTGTATAGACAGTTATGGGTTGCAGGACCTTAAATCAACAGGGTTCTTCTTTACTTGGAACAATAAGCAAAAAGGCATAGAGAGGGTATATAGCAAAATAGATAGAGTGCTAGTTAATACTGAGTGGACTGCACAACTACCAGCATCTGAGGTGTACTTCATGAATGAGGGCTTGTTTGACCACTGCCCTGCTATTATCAGATGGGAGGATGGGGTTAAGACAGGAATAAGACAGTTTAGATATTTTAATATGTGGAGTACTGCTCCTGAATACAAAATTAGAGTGAAAATAAGATGGAATGCTACAAGTAAAGGGAGGAACATGTTTAAACTAGTAGAGAAGCTACATAGACTGAAAGCAGTCCTACTCAAGCTGAACAAAGAGAGGTTTAGTGATAATGAGAATCAGACAGAAGTTGCTATGGATAAATTGATGCAGTGTTAGAAGAAGATAAAACAGAGTCCTCATAATGTACTGTTGGTGGATGAAGAGGTAAAATTGATGCATAAGTGCACCAAGGTAAAGAAGGCTAGAGAAGAATTTCTGCAACAAAAAGTAAAGTCCAGTGGCTTACAGAAGGGGATCAGAACACAAAGTTTTATCACAGTTTTCTAAGAGCAAGAAGAAACACTAATAAGATCTTTACTATCAAAGACAAGGAGGGGCAATACAGGACTACAATGGAGGACATAAGCAAGGTTTTCATTGAATATTATGTTGAGTTACTTGGAACTGCAAATGTGTAAAGGAAGCATGCTAGTAGCAGCCTGATCAGAACTGTTCCTATCTTAACTGAAGAACAAAGAAGAATGCTGGACAGGCCATATACTGAGAAAGATGTGAAAATGGCACTAAGGGCAATAGATAGCAATAAGGCTCCAGGACCTGATGGATATGGTAGCAAATTTTTCAAAGATTACTGGGATATAGTGGGTAAAGATGTGATTGCTGGGGTTATGGAATTCTTTGAGACTGGTAAGATGTTGCATGGGGTCAATGATAATGTGATAACTCTAATCCCTAAAGGGACACATGCTGAAGCTGTAGGGGATTTCAGACCTATATCATGTTGCAATACTACTTATAAGGTGATATCAAATATGTTATGCTCTAGATTAAAAGAGGTATTTCCAGACATAATTGCAGACAACCAAAGTGCATTTGTAACTGGGAGAACAATTGTTCAAAATATTCTAATATGCCAGGACCTCGTAAGGCTGTACAATAAGAAAAATACCACTAGCAGTTGTTTGATCAAAATTGACCTTAGAAAGGCATATGACTCTGTTGAATGGGGATTTGTGGAGGAAATGCTATATGGATTGAATTTCCCTTGCAAGTATATAAATGGATCATGGAGTGCATATCCACACCACAATACAGAATTGCTTTGAATGGGGGATTACATGGTAATTTTAGAGGAAAGAGGGTTGTGAGACAAGGGGACCCAATATCTCCCTTGTTGTTTGTTATACGTATGGAGTATTTTACTAGATCAAGAAGTGGGTTGCTGTGATTGAGGGATTTGTGTTTCATACTAAATTCAAGGGACTGAAGTTAAACCATCTATGCTTTGCAGATGACATGCTCATTTTCAATAAAGGTGAATTCACATCTGTAATGCTAATGTTACAATGACCAATCACTTTCTCCGAGGCTTCTGGACTCACCACCAATGCTACAAAATCAAGTATCTTTACTGCTAACATGGACAAATAGGTAGTGGAAGATATGTGTGAATTAACTGGGTACACCAAAGGTAAACTCCCTATTAAATACCTGGGCATACCTATAACATCAAAACGATTATCTGCCTTGGATTGTGAAGTGCTTATTGGGAAAATGGTTGCAAGGGTGAAGGTATGGGGTACAAAAAACCTATCATATGCTGAGAGAATTCAACTTGTTAACTTTGTGTTGATGCATATCCACTCTTATTGGTCATTGATAACGTTCAAATTCACTCCTCAAAGAGAAAGTGTACACGGTCGTATGCAATATAATTACCCAACTATGAGTGAGGGTCGAATTCCACAAGGAACAATATATTAGGCGTTCAAGCAAGTAAGCAATTTTCACTTTCTACCCTAAGCCAAACACTTGATAATATTTTGGTTTTGAGAAAATTATAACTAATGCAAAAATTTAAACTAATCTAGAAAGCAGGTAAAATGATCAATGATCACAAGTATGGATGCGAAGGGAGGTAAAATGATCAATGATCACAAGTATGGATGCGAAGGGAATTACGCTCAAGTAACGATCCAATGTATTTCACGATTTTACAACTAAGAGTGAGCTTATGCTAATTAGATAATGGTTTCTAAAATCTCATTGAAAGTCTTCGAACCAAATCAATGAATTTCACTCTAAGCTTTTCCAAGCCTTAGAGTGTGATATCAAACACAACCAATTGAATCTCAAGTAACTTTCCTATTCCTAGCTCAAGTTATTAGATGAGGGTTATGCCCTAAATTCTTGTTAACTAATCTTTCCCAACTCAATTCTCCTCTTCCGAGCTCAAATTGAAGTAAATGGGCGGGTCTTAGGGTTAGCTAATCCCTTAAAAAAAATTAAATAACAAGATTAATTAAAATAACATTAACCCACTTCATTAGCAATAAAAATCATTCAATACATAAGCAAAACAAGAGTTTCATCCAACACTTTAATCATAGAATATTTTCATAAACAAGATTCAAGTGAAGAAAATAAATACTACACACTTAGATATTCAATACATAACAAGGAATTGAAGAAATGAGTAAAAGAGTAAGAATTTCTCATCAAAGTCTTCAAATCTTCAATCCCCAAGTGTGGGTGTAAGAACCCTAGTCTCCAAAACTTGTGTTGAAATGGCCAAAGATGATGATATTGTCTTCCAAGTGTTCCTTTTATAGTTGCAAAATTTTCCAACCCAAAATATGTCCAAAACAGCCACTGATTTTCGGAATTTGCAAAATTGTCCAGTTTTTGGCATTTCTTCAATTTGGCCTATTTTTGACTTGTTTTTCACTTGGTTTCTTCCAAAGCTCTTCTCAATCATATGAACCAACTTATCACAAAACTGTAAGAGAGTATTTATAGGAGGGAGACAAAAAGTGCAAAAGTGACTTTTAATGATGCTATGCGGACCAAGTATGCGGTCGCAAAATGAGTTTGTGGAGCTGCATAATCTTGGCATCCTTGCGCATTTACCTCCACTCACTGGTCATTCTGAGACTGATTATGCGACTGCATACCAGAGTTTGCGGTGCCGCATACTGAACGCATATTCAGCTCTTTTCCATCTTTTTATGCCATTTTGTCTTTTTTGTGCCCTGGACTCAATGCACCTGAAATAATAGTGATACACACCAAGAATAGCCTCATATTATAGATTAAGAATACAAAAGCCAGAGCAAAGAGACTAAAATAAGTGGTAAAATCACCACTTATCAGTCATCAATCTTTATTCTTCCAAAGAGTGTACTAAAGGAAATTAAAGCAGTTTGTCAAAATTTCATATGGTGAAAGTGTATACAATCAAACCCCCATCAATAGCCTGGGTGTGGTGTGCAAACCAAAGAGAGAAAGGGGATTGGGAATTACTATCACGCCCCAAAACCCACCCTAGGCATAACAGACATCCGATGCTATGAACAACACTGGAAGCACCTTATAAAATCAATAAACGTCAAATCTTTTCCGATAATCTTTCATTAATAGTTTAAGAGACGCTATACATAACTAATTAAAGATCATGGTCATAATTTATGAAATAAAAATCAGCACAAATCTTATTCAACATTTAGTTTAATGTCACGACCTAACCCCGTAGGCCGTGACTAGTACCCGAATTTGGCACCCGAACATACTTATCCAAATCGAATCACATACAGATAGCGTATATAGGCACAAATATCACACGCTGCCTCAATTTATATCAACTGTTTCAGACACATTTCAACATGACCATATGCATACGTATATATCAAAAGCCGACAAGGCTATCAAATGGCACAACGGCCCCAAAACATATACAAAATGCACGCCGACAAGGCTGCCATAGCGAATAGGATCATACAAACACATCTGAACAGAAGTAGGCACACATACCCACAAATACGTCTACAGACCTCTAAACAGACCAACCGAAACATATGACGGGACAGGGCCCCGCCGTACCCCTGAACAAATATATACATACACAGCGAACGAATATATACCAAAATATATGCTCTGAAATGAGAAGAGCACTCCAAACGGCAGAAGAGGGTGTCCTAAACTGGTGGATCACCAAACTGTGCGTCTGTACCTGCGGGCATGAAACGCAGCCCCCCCCCCCCCCCCCCCCCCGAAGAAAGGGGGGTCAGTACGAAATATGTACTGAGTATGCAAAGCAGAAGATACAGAAACAAATCTGAAGCATAACAAAATAGTAGTACAGAAAATAAGTACAAATCCCATATATCAAAATGTTTAATTTAACAAAGTATAAGTCATGCATAGGGTACAGAAGAATATGGTCGCCCGCCCGTCAATGGCGCATAACACAGCATAATACCAGAAAGTTTCAAATCTCCATATTCCCCGTCACATATCATAACACAGCATAACACCATACACAACATAACACCAAATGTAAGTGGAACATATCCCTCTAACGAGTGGCTCGATGAATCATAAACACAGCATAACTCCGGAGTATATAAAAGTGCGCACGACAACAGAACCGGCCCGAGACTCGGCGAAAGATGTGACAGAATGCACGAGTAGAGTCGTGAGTAGTCATATGCATAAAATAATTATCATTAACTCAAACATAGATAAAATGATCATACTTGGAAATCAAAATAATAGTCATACCAAATTCTTTCAAAAATTCTCCGAATTACATAAGGGAAAGTCGCGGGACCCACGGACGGGTATTGACCCGAGTCGGGCCCGCCTATGGAAAACATACTCATTATACATCATGCAAACTCCTATAAAAATATTGGAGCAATCTGAGCCTTTATGCAAAAAATATGACATTCAAAAATTACGAAATTCTTTAAAGTGAAACCTTTCTATGCAAAGTTCGGAGAGCGATTAGTTCAAAGACATAATGGTTCATATTTCATCAAATTATACATAAGAGTTCCAAGGAGTATATATAAGGATCATAACATGCTTGGATTTCGAATCTTAGGATTTTCCTCAAGGCTTATAATCTAGCCTATTGAAAACTAAGGCATGCCAAAAGAAAGAAGGATTGGACTTTACATACCTCGTACGCACTCCAAGCTAGCCTATCTAACGTAAATCCCAATCTACGCCTCGGGCTCCCCAAGGTCTACAAATATGCCAACGAATATCCAATATTAAACATAGGCACTTAAGCGATTTATTCCAAACTAACTCTAAATTCTGCAGAAAATTCGGCAGCATTTCCCCTGTAAATAGGCCAACCCGAGAATTTAACTCATCCAAAATCAACAACAACAACAACAACAATAACCAACCTAGCAACTCCAATAACCAATCCGAAAGACAATATTACATTAATACTCTCTTTTTCATCATTCAACAACATTCATAATAATTAACTCGACGGCTTACATTCAAGCCACATTATCGCTCATACATTCAATTATCAACCCGAATCCTTACCAACAATATTCAAAGACATTCTAAACAATTCACATAATATTTCCACGATCCAACAATTTCTCCAAATTGGGCCGAAAACAACCCCTTTTCCGAGAGCAGCCCCTTTTTCCACATTCCTCATTTTCAAGTCATGATTTATCTCAACAATCCACACTATAACGATATCATTCTCGTAAAATATACGAATTACATCAAACACATAATAAGCCTTAAATCAGCCCACACAATTTCAACATCTTTCTTGAGTCATTAAACACTTATTTCCAACTAGAATTCATAACGACAACAACTAAAACGCTAAGCGATATTAATGCGATCTTCGACATACATTGGGGCTATATACGGCCCCACTACACACATATACATATGTTGATGATTTTTATTCTCTTCTCCACTCTACAACAATCAAACATGCTACAAGAATTTATTTCATCAACTCAATACCACACAACACACACACACCTCACACGGCTAACACACCCATCACACAACCCACTTCCAACATACTATATTTCACAAATTTCACCCCTATTAACATACTACAATATGCATAAAACACTCACAACACATAAAACAAGATCAAAACTTACCTTTCTTCTTCAATTCCACAATGGGTTAGGGTTTGCGATCACTTAAAGGAATGACTTGATCGCTCCAACAATGCTTCCACATTACTTAGGGACCTCTAATTAGTGGGTTTGATCCAAAGAATTAATTTTGGAAGGGCTAGAAATGATCTTGATTTTTCATGGTCTTGGCCGAGAGCTTCAAGTTGAAGTTCTTCAACTTCTTGCTTTATTTTTCTAAGTGTTAAGTGAAGAAAGATGACTTGAAAGTCATCTTTTGAGTCCCACAAAATATCTCCATTTGTTTATGGCCCACACATGTGTTGGACCATTTAAAATTGGCCACACAATGTGTGGGACCATCTCTAATATACACGGCCACAAGGCCCCTTGTGTGCAAGATTTTTAATTCCAAATTTATGAATTGTGGTCCCAATTTTTCCTAAGTGTTCAATGCCAACAATTTCATATACAACTTATGTCTCAAAATAAAATCAAAGGTCAAAAGTCCCGACTTCAAATCCCGGAATAGTCTTGGCCCTAACTTATCATAATTAATCCGGGTTGTCCCAATGTATAAAAATACGGGATATAACATTTAAAATGTGGCAACATGCCTCCATTAAACATAAGAGACATCAAAGACGCTACCTATAAGTTTATAACTATCTATGGAGCTTCTAACAAAATAAACTGACTAAGGAGATAGCCTGAAAATGATAAGAAGTAATAACAATGAAAACCCACGAACAAATGTGTGGGCTTACCAAAAATCTGTAAAGCAGCAAGCACTCCTAATCCGCAAGATCTATCTATACCTGCTCTTCTTCGTTACCTAACATACCATAAAAAACAATAATGGTATGCCTGAGTACTAGATACTCAGTGAGTGTCTCGGGGACAACAAGTAATATAACAAAATAATACAATAATGATTAGTGAAAATAGTTGTTATACCCTATTTTAACCGGAGTCAAAATAGTTTACAACATTCCGATAATTCTGGGGTTAATTAAAGTTATGGAGTCGCCACCTAATTAATTATGGTGAATTAGGGCACCTAAAGTTAATTAAAGTAATTATCTAAAGTTGATTTTTTTTTAAAGTCTACGAAACCAAAAAGATTCTAGGTAAGGGTTCAACTAATCTAGAGGGAAGGTATTAGGCATCCTCTAAGATCCATTAACAATGGTTAACCGACCGGACTTATGTTAATTAAGGCTAAAAATGTAGATGTAACATTTTACAACATTTAAGAAAATATCTTTGTGAGTATTGCTAAAGTTATAGATATATATATATATATATATATAAGAATTCTATTTAAAATAGGACTTGTAGGAAAGAATAATTTGCATAAGAAAGTTTAGTTATAAATAAACTGAAAAAAACGCGAGATGTATAACGTTTTGTAAATATTTGGAGAAAATGAGTTATGCCGATTAACAAATTAAAAAGAGTTATCGTAAGATTAATATTAATAAAATTTTAAAGGTTTTATAGAAAGAACATTAGTTCAATATAAATTGTGCAAAGGTTGTTTCAACAAATACGTATGTCAAGTGTTAGAAAGGAGCTAAAGTGGACCAATTATCCATGAAAATTAGTTCGTTTTCTTATTTCTCAAAACATACTAATGTTAGTGTGTAAAATTTATGACGCTTTGGAAGCATATCTTTCCTTCTAACTAAAAAGAATGCCTAAACATAAGCAGCTAAGTTTTTATCATAATCACACAGCTAGGTAAATGTTAGTCACACAAGTCGTTTAAAACATGCCAACAAATAAACAAAGTGACATAAAATGGTTTTAGCCATTTTCGGCTTTCACGAAGAGGTAATGATGCTCTGCAATTCTCTGTTTGAGCAAAGTGAAAAGCTAAGACGGTGGATGGTATGCGGACTCCGTAAGAAGTGTCGTTGAGTCTCAAAATGAAACTCTTCAGCTCCAGTGTACATGTAAAAGATGTGAAATAGAGAAATTAGTGAGACAATTCAAATATTTAAGAGTGTAACAATCTAACAAGCTACAAAAAGTATATTTTATCTATAGTATCAACTCACGGCCAGTTTAGGCATATGGTTCGCATGAAGAAGTTTTTTTTTTTTTTTTTTTTTAAGAATCCGAGAATGAAGAACAGGGTTACATTGAACTAAGTTTCGTATTGCTTTTTTGATGAATCGAGTGAGAAGCCTAAAAAAATAGGGAACAAGGATTGGGTCCCTTTTCTCTTTTCCTTTCGGCTGAATCCTTAAGGTATTATTTATAGTTCGAGTTGAAACCCTAGGGTCTCGTTTGGGCGGGGTTTTGAAAATTGAAAAAAAATTCGGGATGGAGTCAACTTATTCCAATCCGAACGTTGAGGTGAAGAGAGAGAAAGACTTGTGTGAAAAGAGGCTGAGAAAAGTTTGGACTTGTGCTTGAAATGGAAAGGGGAAGAAGAAGGACCAAAAGGCGTGGCTGTGTGATTTATGTTTAATCCGAAAATGGGGTTACCAAATCTGCCATTGTTATGGGAAAGTGACTCTTGGTTGAAAGGGGAAAGAGATGAGATAGAGATGTGTGGCTGCTGTTCTTGAAACAAAAGATGGAAGACCTACCCGAATGGGTATATTGGGTTCAGAGTTTTAGCTTAATGTTTGGGCTCAATTTAACGGATTGGGTTGCAAATCATGGTTCTTTTCCTCCTTTATTTAAATTATTTTTGGGCTTCTAACTTAATAACTAGTATATTATGTACTATGATAATTAGTGATTAATATGTAGAAAATAAAGGACTTGATAAAGTATAATTAATTTAACGAGTACAAAATTCGAAAATAAAATGATGACAAACCATTTTGAAATTTGTGATAAAGTAATGCTAGTAATGTTGATAGTAAAATAGTGAAAATGAGAGTAACGATATTAATAGTAGTAGCAATAAAAATAATAGTGAAAGTAAAGCATTTAGCTCGTCAATAAATTTAGAAACCCAAAGGAATAATAGGAATAAAGGAGGGACGAAATTGGGTGTCAACAGATGCCCCTCTTCGACCGGAGACGATGTAAGAGTTTTCGGGCGAAGAAGTTGACGTAGTTGCCAATTTTGTTCCGACCAACAAATATGAACTTGGCAGAACTTGGGAAAATGGAGTTAGGAGAATTGGTAAAAATATTATAGGGATGGAAGGAATTATGGCCGAACCACGGTTTGAGTTGCCTACATATCTCGGGTTTCGTGAGAATCAAGCTGTATATAGTTCGAAAGAAGCGGGTCGATATGGACGCTACGCTTCTTGCCCCAGTGTTGAATTATGGTGAGACTGGGATATAGAAAAGGATACAAGATTGTGAAAAGAGTTGGTTGAGTAGAGTTTTAGCGGTGGATATGAAAGAGAAATTAACCTATGTATCACGTGTTTGTGGACGTAGGTGGAATTGAATTCGAGAGTAGATCTTTGACCTTTGCTTGTGAGTTTGATATTCCTCTTCAGCATATTTGCCTTAGTTCACTGCGTAAGATAAAGTTCCACGTTGCACTGTGTCTCTGTAGATTGTACTTTCTGTCAAAACTGCAATTCATGTCAAAATTAGTAATAAAGTCAGAGGTAAAGTTGAAAGAGTAAAATTTATAAAGAGTGTAAAATGATAGTAAATATGAGTGTGAGAGTGAGGATGAAGCCGTATGGCTTATAATGAGGCAGTGTGGCCAAATGTTGTCTCTGGTTGTCTTCAGGGACTTGAATGAATGCCTGATGTTTATGCTGAAGATGTAATAATATCTTCAGTTGTATTTGGAGATTTTAATGATAATAATAAGGCCTCCGGTTGTCTTCCGGGACTCGATGATAAATGATGTCTGCGGAATTTAAGGTAAGGTCGTTAAAGTAGGTAAAGTAGATGATGAAGTAAAGTGATAAAATAAAGAGTAAAGTAAGTGTATAGCCGTTTGTCTTATGCAGGTGAGGCTGTGTAGCCATGTGATGTCTCCGGTTGTTTCGGGGACTTGATGAAGATTCTCGTAAAGTCCGGGGTAAAGGCGTTTAAAGTAGATAAAGTGAATGATGTCTCCGGTTGTCTTCGGAGATTTGATGAAAATTATCGTAAAGTCCGGGGTAATGTCGTTAAAATAGGTAAAGTGAATGATGTCTCCGGTTGTCTTCGGAGATTTGATGAAAATTCCCGTAAAGTCCGAGGTAAAGTCGTTAAAGTAGGTAAAGTGAATGATGTCTCCGGTTGTCTTTGGAGACTTGATGAAAATTCCCGTAAAGTCCGGGGTAAAGTCGTTAAAGTAGGTAAAGTGAATGATGTCTCCGGTTGTCTGCGGAGACTTGATGAAAATTCCCGTAAAGTAAATGATAAGAATGTAGCCATTTGGCTTATGCATATGAGACTGTATAGCCAAATGATGCCCCGCTCGTTTTCGGAGACCTAATGACAATTCCTGTAAAGTTCAGGATAAAGTTGTTAAAGTGGGTAAAGTAAATGATAATTGATAAAGTAAAGTGATAGTGTAGCCGTTCGGCTAATGTAGAGGAGGCTGAATAGCCGAATGATGCCTCCGGTTGTCTTCGGAAACTTAATGTTGATTCCTGTAAAGTTCAGGATAAAGTGGTTAAAGTAGGCAAAGTGAAAATAATTTATAAAGTATGAAGTAAAGTGATAGAATAGCTGTTTGGCTGATGATGTTGATGGTATTGTGACAGGCCAAATTAATGACATGCAATCCTGATTTAATTCTCCTTCGATCTCGACAACCTACAAAATAGGTGTATCTGTTAATAAAGTCATAAAGTTATTGTATAAAAATGAAATTAAAGATAAAGTTGGAAATAAAGCCGTTTGGCTTTTAAGGCGAGGCCGTAATGGGCCGAATGATGCTTTTCAGCCATGATTGATAGACTTGATTGTTGGTCTCGCGACCTTTTAATTCCTGCACTCAAAGAAAAATTCTTAGTTTGGGAGGGGGAAGTTGATTCGTGTTGACTCGAAGCTTGACGTTGTTGGCGCTCCATTCGTCTTGTTTGTTTGGATCTTGTGATCTCCGTTCAAGCCTCGGTAGATGAATAATAATGTAGTGAAAACGATTGAAAGAAAGTGTTTCATTTGAAAGGTATATATGTAAGTATATGTATAAGGAAAGATATATATGTAAGTATATGTATGAGGAAAGATATATATGTAAATATATATATATATGTAAGTTGTAAAATATTTCTGCCAACTTCAGATTGTGACACTTCGTCATTTATCTATAATCCTTCCTGTCTAATAGCCTTAATCTTATCGATGTCCAACTTTCTCTTGTCTAATCTTTCAAAATATACTCCAGTTTTAGGCTCAGATGGGTATACTAGACTTATGTTGTGGTGTGACCGAACCTTATATAGGTTGCCTACGTATCCCTCCAAGGGAATCAGGTCAAAACGTAGTTCATGAGGTACATAAAGAATGGTTTGGAATTTTCTGATAAGGGGACCGAACCCGATGTGGATTGCCTACATATCCCACTAAGGGAATCAGGTCAGCGTAGTTCTGTTATGTAAATGGCTAAGGGTTTGTTGGGTTTTCACCCAAATATGACTGACCCGTATGTTGATAGTCTACGAATCCCACTGAGGGAATCAGGCCATGCGTAGTTCTCCTTACATAAGGATATTTGGATTTTCTGTTATAATGCAACCGAACCCTATGTGGGCTGCCTACGTATCCCGCCGAGGGAATCAAGTCAGCGTAGTTCATATGTGTATTAAAGGAAAGGTTGCAAACTAGGCTGTCTAACCTAATGTCGCCCTTTGATTTCTTCTTGAATTGCTAGCTTTTAGGCTTATGTCATCACCTATCGGCTATTTCGATTTCTTCCGAGTGGAATCTTGTTTTGTCCTCTAATTTCCTTTGTTACTCTCTCGAGATGTATGTTATACATTTGTTCATTTTATGTCATAATCATAGAGTTGGCAGATTTGATAAATAAAGTAGAAAATAACAATAATAGACAATTAAGGAAAATTAGAAATGCATTCATAGATTTTGCAATTAAGTTTTCAAAAGAAGAGGCAAAGCAACAAAAGTTTTGAGCATGATTCAAGCCTCAATTTTAAAATCGTGTTATTTCAAAAGTTTTCTACATGTTCAAACTACCAAGACTCCTGGCGAACCAGGGACGGAGTAAAAGTCCAATTTTTCAAAGTCTCTCCTGGTTCGGCACCCCGGATGATCGGTGTCTCGGTGTCAACACGAATCAACTCTTTTGGGGATATAAGAACATAAAAATGCAAATGATGTCAGTCTAATAACATATCTAGGTAAAGTCATGATCACATAGAGTCAAGTATGTCATGTAGCAAATAATTCATCAAATAAAGTCAAACAAGTTGTCAAACAAATGTAAATGAGTATATCAAACAATAACGCGTCCTAATATGCATGTGACCTCTTTGTGCCAGAGGTAGGCCTAACGTTTGTTTGAAGGGTAAAGTGTGTCATAATACGTCATCCCATTGCTTTGATTAATTAAACAAAATCTATTTCCCAAAATAAAGTACAAATGTAATATTATTACATATCAAATGAGTACAACATAAAATGTTTCCTAATCTAAGTAAAGTAAATACAATTTCCTATGTCTAACTTCTAGCTCAATTTTGTGATGTCCTGGATCTTCGTCATATGTTGTACTCCAATGCAAATCCATACCTGTCATAGAAACGTTAGTCATTCCCTCCCTCCTAAAGTTTAATTAGTTAGAGCGAATAGTCAATATTTAGGCACAGTTATCCCTCAAACATGCACATAAAGTATGATCAGTGTCACTTGGGGTCGTGAACTCACTTGGACGTTTGGGTAAAGTCATCTGATGGGTTTAATACACCAAGGGTATTAAACCTCCTAGGTCATGAAATGTATGCTCTTAATAAAGGGTGTGGGTTTAGCTCTATCCTAGGTTGACTAAGAGCGGGTTTACTAGATGTAAGGTTCCCGAGCGGACAACTTGAGTGAGAAGGCTACGCGGTCACACGGAAAATCCGGACACCCCGCGCATATGCCAACTCTCCTAAAATTTGGGATTTTGAAAGAAATTTGCGGGTGCGCAAAACACACCTTGCGTGTACGTGTGATAGTGTGAATTTTCAAATGTGGAGAAAAGTGATACGGAATGACAGTTTATATCAAAACAGTAACACTTAAATATCAAACAAACAATTAATAGCATGTAAAACAGTTAACAACAAATAAAGTAATTAAACAAACACACAAGGCCTATTTAAACTAAGTCCGTTATGGTTAGAACCTAAGTAATCCCCAGCGGAGTCGCCAAGCTGTTATACCCTATTTTAACCGGAGTCAAAATAGTTTACAACATCCCGATAATTCCGGGGTTAATTAAAGTTATGGAGTCGCCACCTAATTAATTATGGTGAATTAGGGCACCTAAAGTTAATTAAAGTAATTATCTAAAGTTGATTTTTTTTTAAAGTCTACGAAACCAAAAAGATTCTAGGTAAGGGTTCAACTAATCTAGAGGGAAGGTATTAGGCATCCTCTAAGATCCATTAACAATGGTTAACCGACCGGACTTATGTTAATTAAGGCTAAAAATGTAGATGTAACATTTTACAACATTTAAGAAAATATCTTTGTGAGTATTGCTAAAGTTATAGATATATATATATATATATATAAGAATACTATTTAAAATAGTACTTGTAGGAAAGAATAATTTGCATAAGAAAGTTTAGTTATAAATAAACTGAAAAAAACGCGAGATGTATAACGTTTTGTAAATATTTGGAGAAAATGAGTTATGCCGATTAACAAATTAAAAAGAGTTATTGTAAGATTAATATTAATAAAATTTTAAAGGTTTTATAGAAAGAACATAAGTTCAATATAAACTGTGCAAAGGTTGTTTCAACAAATACGTATTTCAAGTGTTAGAAAGGAGCTAAAGTGGACCAATTATCCATGAAAATTAGTTCGTTTTCTTATTTCTCAAAACAAGCTAATGTTAGTGTGTAAAATTTATGATGCTTTGGAAGCATATCTTTCCTTCTAACTAAAAAAAATGCCAAACTTACGAGAAACCATTAAACTCACTTGATTTAAGACTTAAATTTACTAATTAAGACATCCTAATAAAATAGGCTCGGTTAAACCTAAGCAGCTATGTTTTTATCATAATCACACAGCTAGGTAAATGTTAGTCACACAAGTCATTTAAAACATGCCAACAAATAAACAAAGTGACATAAAATGGTTTTAGTCATTTTCGGCTTTCACGAAGAGGTAATGATGCTCTGCAATTCTCTGTTTGAGCAAAGTGAAAAGCGAAGACGGTGGATGGTATGCGGACTCCGTAAGAAGTGTCGTTGAGTCTCAAAATGAAACTCTTCGGCTCCAGTGTACATGTAAAAGAGGTGAAATAGAGAAATTAGTGAGACAATTCAAATACTTAAGAGTGTAACAATCTAACAAGCTACAAAAAGTATATTTTATCTATAGTATCAACTCACGGCCAGTTCAGGCATATGGTTCGCACGAAGAAGTTTTTTTTTTTTTTAAGAATCCGAGAATGAAGAACAGGGTTCTATTGAACTAAGTTTCGTATTGTTTTTTTGATGAATCGAGTGAGAAACCTAAAAAAATAGGGAACAAGGATTGGGTCCCTTTTTTCTCTTTTTCTTTCGGCTGAATCCTTAAGGCATTATTTATAGTTCGAGTTGAAACCCTAGGGTCTCGTTTGGGCGGGGTTTTGAAAATTGAAAAAAGATTCGGGATGGAGTCAACTTATTCCAATCTGAACGTTGAGGTGAAGAGAGAGAAAGACTTGTGTGAAAATGGTAAGGCAAAAATCTGCCATGGCTGAAAAAAGTTTGGACTTGTCCTTGAAATGGAAAGGGGAAGAACAAGGACCAAAAGGCGTGGCTATGTGATTTAAGTTTAATCCGAAAATGGGGTAACCAAATCTGCCATTGTTATGGGAAAGTGACTCTTGGTTGAAAGGGGAAAGAGATGAGATAGAGATGTGTGGCTGCTGTTCTTGAAACAAAAGATGGAAGACTCACCCGAATGGGTATATTAGGTTCAGAGTTTGGGCCTAATGTTTGGGCTTAATTTGACGGATTGGGTTGCAAATCATGGTTCTTTTCCTCCTTTATTTAAATTATTCTTGGGCTTCTAACTTAATAACTAGTATATTATGAACTATGATAATTAGTGATTAATATGTAGAAAATAAAGGACTTGATAAAGTATAATTAATTTAACGAGTACAAAATTCGAAAATAAAATGATGACGAACCATTTTGAAATTTGTGATAAAGTAATGCTAGTAATGTTGATAGTAAAATAGTGAAAATGAAAGTAACAATATTAATAGTAGTAGCAATAAAAATAATAGTGAAAATAAAGCATTTAGCTCGTCAATAAATTTAGAAGCCCAAAAGAATAATAGGAATAATGGAGGGACGAAATTGGGTGTCAACAATAGTTCCAATAGAATAATTGGAAATCAAAGACAATATTAATCGTACAACTCAAAATCATCAATAGAAAACCATCAAGACAAGTACATATCTTTTCCGATTCAGTATACCATTTATTACCATTTGAGTTTTTTCTATTCGAGACCAATATCATTAATAAGCCACTCACAGGCGACAAAGATACAAAGCAAGACACTCACAGGAAACCAAAGTAACACATGCCAATACAAGCCCAAATCAGTATAATGAAGGGATGACCATTTAAGGTTCCCTAAACCAGCTTAGAAGCACCATATCCGGATTGTCACCCTCGAAGGCAACCTTCCTCCCGAATAGCTAGGTGTCACGCCCCAAAACCCACCCTAGACGTGACCGGCATCCGACGTCATGAACAACATCGGAAGAACCTAAACGACACAATAATAATACTTGAACCCGCCAGGTTCAACATTCGCCTCCAACAATTTATAAATTAAATGTAACACATCATGATCACATGAATTAAATCAGCGGAAGTCTTTATAAGTAAATAGTCATAAACGTGACAAACACCCATTAAGTCGTACGAGACTTTGACAATCTACCCACAATTTTAACAACTATCTATGGACCTTCTAAGAGACATAACAATGGTCAAACTTCGGGACGCAGCCCGGAAATCTAGAATAATAAATGAAACAGGAAGTGTCCCACGAACAAGGATGTGGGCTCACCCAAATCAGCAGCAGCAGCAAGTCCTCTTAAGCGTCGAAAGTATCACAAACCTGCTCTTCTTTGTTACCTAACATACCATCAAAAACAACAATGGTATGCCTGAGTATTTTCGTACTCAGTGAGTGCCTCGGGGACAACAAGTATTATAAAAATAAAATATAATAATACATAAAGAAATTAGTTTTGAAAGGATAGTATAAAAACAGTCATTCCCCTTTTGTGATTCTTAGTATCATTTGCTAAGCAGTTTACAAAGCCATTAATCGATATAAAAACAGGTATTCAGCATATGTATCTCAATAAGAATTGTCAAAATCAATTACAAAGCCTTTTGTCAATTTATAACTTCAAATATGCCTTTCTAATCAATTAAGATTGTCAACAACCATTCCATGAGAGAATAAGAATATCACACATGCCAATACAGGCCCAAGAATCAATCATATCGCGTATAGCGCACCACACCGGAACATATAATTCTCGGTGACCACTCATCCTCCCGAATGGCTAGGCATAAACATAACAATAAAGTCCATGGCATAGAAGCCAATTCAAAAATTGTCTCAAAGCAGTCACACCATCGATAACATTAAAGTTCATTACGCATATCGATCAACGAAAGACATATTAACTTAACTCCTTACCATTTACCATGCCAAGCATTTCACTTACGAATTCAATATCACCACAAGCCACTCAAAGGCAACAAGATACAAAGCAAGCCACTCATAGGCAAACTAATCAATCAATCGTTACTCCGGGTTAGGAAACCACAGAGGCTAATCGTCCTCTGGACTAGCACAACAATAGATACTTCGGGCTAGGAAGCAACGGAGGCTAATCGTCCTCTGGACTAGCACAGCAATAGATACTCCGGGCTAGGAAGCAACAGAGGCTAATCGTCCTCTGGACTAGCACAGCAATAGATACTCCGGTCTAGGAAGCAACGAAGGCTAATCGTCCTCTGGACTAGCACAGCAATAGATACTCCGGTCTAGGAAGATACAGAGGCTAATCGTCCTCTGTACTAGCACAACTTTCCCATACAGGCCCAAACACAAACAAAATACAAATCATGTCATATTACCAAATTATCAATCATGGCTTAGAGCCGAATCTCACTTCTCAAGTCATCATCTCAAATAGAGGCATTTCAAGTTACAACCGATTGAGAATCTCATTCAAATATCTTATTCAATTTCAAGTTTAAGAAACCCATTTAACAACAAAACAAGTTGAAGGTCCAACCTTTAGAAGATTAAGTTCAATCATCCAATAATGGGGAAAAGCGAGTTTCACAAAGTAGTATAGTTCGTGTAAGGTTCGATGCGGGCTTGACCCTACACACGCATGACCTTGTCTAAAAGAAACCATCTTTGTAGTCAAATTATCATTACGGACCATTATGCCATATTGAAAGGATAAGTTATTCCGACCAATGTTTGAAAACGTATAACTTCTTTACGAAAGATTTCCATGTCTTAAATCATCAATGAGAATATCATTACCAACCCTTAACCATCATTATTAAACATATCTTATAGAGGAAAACATTCATAATATCACATACATATATAGGGTTTGTTACAATCTAGGTTTAATGTGGGTTTGTCCCCTCACACACATTAACCACCATTTAAACATGAATTAGAGTTCAAGGAACATGAAAAGATTGCTTTTCCTTTCATTCATTAAAGGATCTTGAATAATATTTATACTTCCAAATTCAAGAACAACAACATCAACAACAATCTCAACAATTATTTTATATCAATATCCAACTAATTCTATCCATTTAATCATACCAAAACAGCTCACAAATCATTTGATATCCAAAAATTATAACCGAGCTTTCAATGTCATTTTCTCTATTCTAACCCGTCAAATCTATCAATGATAAGGGTAAGAACATTATTAAAATCTTAGACATACATTAGGGTTTTGTATGAGAAGTTCACCCTTTTTATTCAATAAAGAACTTTCAAGAAAAGAAGTCATGCATTCCAAAATAAGATTTTCAAAAGAGACATACCTTAATTTGTTAAACAAGATTTAACAATTCACTTTTCTATTAAATAACACCCAAAACCTAGCTTGAATCACTTTGGAAGGAGATATGTTGCAAACCCTTAATTGCTCCAAAACTTGAATTAAAGACTTGAATTTTGGAGAAGATTTCCTAAATCTTGATTCTTGAACCTTGAAATGGGTTTTCTTGAAAACCCTAGATTAGTAAGAATGATTTCTTGTTTAGATTATAAGGATGGGTATTAGAATTGAGTTGGAATAATTAGAATGGACTTACCTTGGTGTTTTTGATGTTGGAGGAGAGTAGGAGGTCGTTCTAGGGTTTGAAGGAATGAAAAATAATGAGTTGAACTGGTATGGATGAATATATACTGTCCTGTGAAATTGAAATTTACGACCTGAATAGTGCTGGTCGTATTTTCAGTTTTACGGGTCGTAAACTGCAATACGGGCCGTATTTTGCAATACGGACTGCACTGCGTCTCTTCAGTAAAATAGCCATAACTCTTTGCACAGATGTCCGTTTGACCCCCGTAATATCCGTTGGAAAGGTATTTCAATGCTCTACAACTTTCATCAAGGAAGTTTTCCCAAATTCCAAATACATTTTGAAATACGGGTCGTAAAGGGAAATACGGTCCGTATTTAACCATATGACCTCAAAATATCAAATTCCAGAATGTTCAGAAATTCTTGGTTTCAGTTTACGGGCACTGTTCATGGGCGTAAATTGAAATACGATCACTGTTCATGGGTGTAAACCACCATCTTACAATTGAACAGAGAAATTCTAACTCCCACATTCTTTATCTGATTTTCTAAGTCTAGGATCATGATCAAAGTTTAAGTTAAAGGTACGGGGCGTTACACTAGGCAAACACCACATCAGGGTTATGCACCCTCGATGACCACTCTTCCGCCCGAATGGCTAGGCTAATACCACATCGGGGTTATGAACCCTCGATGACCGCTCTTCCCCCGAATGGCTAGGCAACCCCACTAGGATCCATAGTGACTACCCTTCCTCCCGAGTAGCTAGGCCAAACACAAATAATATAAATCATGGAAAAAGAGCCAAATCACAATCCTAGCATAGAAGCCGAATTACTCAAATCATGGCATGGAAGCCGAATCACAAGTCATATCATGATAGTCACATTATTCATTCAGGATTATGTTCATCATCCCATTTTGAGGGTACATCAAGTCATTTCAGTTTTGGATATCGGGTTCACTTCTTTAAACATGTTTCAAGTTCAAAACAATCCATTATAGAGCACTCACATGAGATAGTTAAGCTTTTCAATTATCAAGTTTAAACATCCCTTATGGGGTAATTCAAGTTGGAATACCAAAGCTTTATATCTTAATCTTCAATCATCTTTTAGAGAGGAAAACAATCATGAGTACTTATATATAATATATTACAAACAATATTTAATGTGGTCTTTTCCCTCACGCACACCAACCACAACCAAAGAGTTCATAAAAACTGTTCGAAAGAGTATGTTAAAAAAAAAGACATACAAATCGCCTTTATAGTCAAAAAAGATTTTTATAAAGAGACGTACCTTAATTCCCGCTAAAATAGTAACAATAGAATTTTCAAGGTTGGACTATCACTGTACAATAGGTTAATAATGAAAAAGTTCAGAACTTTAACCAAATTCGAAGAGTTCCCACCCTTATCACAAAACTAGGGCTTTTTGTGCCCAAAAACGTGTTCTTGAATCCCCCAAGAATCACCCATGGATTCGAATTGTTTATAGTACCTTACAATAGTCCCATCCCTCTTAATAATTTCACTAAGAATCGTAGAACATACCTTTAAGAAGTGTCCCAAAGTCTCCTTCAACTTTTCTTTCTTCGGTTTTCAAGAATCTATGGTTTGAAGGACGAACTAGTGTTAATTTGATGTTAGATTGATATTGTAATGATGGAATTGATCAAGAACATATATATGTTTTGGGGAAGCCTTAGGGTTGTTTTCTCTTAAAAAGTCGTCCAAAACAATGTGGGGAAAAGTTAAAACGAAGTTTTAAACTTATAGGGTTCGGAACCAGCAAAACGGGGTCTCGCGCCACCCTTACGTCACAAGTACAGGGCAAGGGGCCTCCCCTCTTCCACCCTTACATCGCAAGTGTGGATCACAAGGCCAAAAACCGGTATGTAACATGAAAACTCGCGCCATGCCGACAGTGTTCAGTAAAATGGGCATAACTCCTATCACAGAGCTCCGTTGGAGCTGGGCGATCTACCGTTGGAAAGGTATTTCAAAGACCTACAACTTTCATGAAAGAAGTTTTCCAAAATTCCAACGGATATTCACGAAACTGGATTAGAAGTCAGACCTACCAAAATTTATACGAGTTTAAGAACTCTTACAAACTTCACTATTTGGTTTGACTTCAAAATGATTGCTTATCAC
The DNA here is from genome assembly GCF_019175385.1 of Lycium barbarum. Classification (NCBI taxonomy): domain Eukaryota; kingdom Viridiplantae; phylum Streptophyta; class Magnoliopsida; order Solanales; family Solanaceae; genus Lycium; species Lycium barbarum. The sequence continues at coordinate 112,313,535 of NC_083344.1, read as the reverse complement.
CCAAATTCATCCCGAATGGATTCATATAGCTAAATGTCACATTAACACTAGTTTTACACATTCACACCTAACCCGAATTTACGGGGCGATACAATTACTGATTGTGTGAAATCGAATGAGACAGCAGTGGCTAAATATGTTTGGAACATAGCTAACAAAACTGATAACCTATGGGTAAAGTGGGTTAATCATGTATACTTGAAAGGGTATGATTGGTGGCAATATTCCACCCCCCCCCCCCCCCCCCCAAAGACAGTTGCTGGTATTAGAAGAAAATATGTGGCCTTAAACATAAATTTGTTGGAGGATATAGTGGAAATGGATGGCTCAAACAAATAGGGAAATACACAATCAGAAGTGGTTACCACTGGAGATTAGGAGATGGAGAGCAAAAGACTTGGTGGAGGGCAGTGTGGAATAATGTGAATATCCTAAAACATTGCTTCTTCTACTGGCTAGCTAGGCATGACAGACCACTAACAAGAGTAAGACTGGCTAGGATACGCATCTGCCAAGACGATTCATGTACTCTATGTGGCAGTCAACCTGAAACTGTACAACACCTTTACTTTGAGTGTGAATACTCAAGAAGATGTCTAGTGGATATGCAAAAATGGTTGCAGATACAGGGATGCAACATAGATATGGAAGGAATATGGAAAAGGATGGGCAGGAGAGTTCAAGGAAGAATCAGAAGATGACTAGTATGGGCTGTACTGGCTGCACTAATATATCACATTTGGAAGGCGAGGAATGAAACATTATGGAATTATCGTGTGTCCAGGACTCAAGGGGTGATCCAGCTGATAAAAATGGAGACCAAAATGAAGATTTTTGATGTCTTGAATAGGAAGGCAAGCTGTAAAGATAGGAAATGGATAGAGGAGTTATACTTATAGAACAGAGTCGATAAATATAGAGGATAGAGGTGGTCGGGAGTTATTTTTATTGGTTTGTGTTTGTATTTTTCTCTTTGGCTTATGACACTACTGTAAGCTATAAGTGGGGTGTTTCTGAGGGGTCCGGAACCAAAATGGCTCCAAAAAAAACATTTTGAACCAAAATGCCCCAACAAAAAAAAAGTTACCAAAGTACCTATAGCGCAGTATTTTACTGCGCTATAGCACTAACGGAGACGGCCCCGTTAAGTCCTATAATGCAGTAAAATAATGCGCTATACGGAATACGGTCCAACGTATAACACATGATTTTACTGCGTTATAGGAGACCATTAAATCACAAGTCCCCCTTTCCATTCTTCCCTTATTACGTAATTTTATCTTTTTTACGTAGTTTAGCCGTATATTAATCATGCTTTAAGACTCCGAAACTTCAATATTTTATATAGAACTCTAGTTATATTTGTACAATTAATAAAATATGCTCAACACATCAAGAATACGTGATACTTTCAATTGTCGTTTTAATAGTTGAAAAGTGCTCGAAATCCTTTTTTGTTTGAAGACTTGTAGTCATTAGCTTTAAGTTATTTATCTTTTAGGGTTTCGTCTTATTTTTAAATTAATGCTTAACTTTATTTCCAATGTGTCACGTTTTTTTTTATTATCAATAATAAAGACTAATGATAATATTTATAAATAGGCAAAAAATGTATAATATTTACGATAAATTGTACAACACTAATGTATATACACTATCGAGGATGGGTCCCACATGTAGTATGGCGGAGACTATCCCTAGGCCTAAGGCTCATACCATCCCCACCACCCTCGCCATCGTCTCCGTCGCCCTTTTTCCTCTTAATAACCGGGCGCTCCAAGTCATGATCATCTCCTCTTCCCCTAGCCCTTGCGCCTTTAACTAGAACGTGCTTCTTCTTGGGATCTTGTCCCGTTGGCACGCTCAGAACCTCAGGCTGAGCTGGGTCTGGAAACTGGACCTCTTCCTCGTCGAGAGTCGCCACCGCAGGCGCCGAAGGATGAACCTGAAAAATATATAAATATTAGTACCATTTCTTATTTATGTTGAATACATTAACGTTATTTATTTAATCAAACCTGTGTGTCAACGGGCGCCTGAGAAGGCTCCTGAGATGGGTCTGTAGCCTCCTGAGATGGGTGTGATGGTGAATATGAGGTAGTCTCCTGGACAAGATGCTGTTCGAAGTCCAAGTAAAGGTTATAAAAACTAAATAAACATTTATCTTATATTGAATAAAATTATTTTAAGTAAAAAACTTACATGCGCCTCGGTAGTCTCATGAGAAGACACCTCTGCCTCGGCAGGCTGATGAGAATGCTCCGGAATGGGCAGCTCCTGTGGACCCACTGGCGCCGAATCCTAAAATATGAAAAAAATGAAATAATAACTACTTTAAATGATCAAATATGTATATTAAATATTGACCTTATATTGAATAAAATTAGTTTTAAGTAAAAAACTTACATGCGCCTCGGTAGTTTCATGAGAAGACACCTCTGCCTCGGCAGGCTGAATGGGTGGCTCTGATGGACCCGCTGGCGCCGAATCCTAAAATATAAAATATTACTAAATAATGAATAACATATATATATATATATATATATATATATATATATATATATATATATAATTTAAATAATTTAAATGAACAAATATGTATTTTAAATACTAACCGGGATCAAAAACTCATCAAAGTCAAGAATCCGGGCTCCCTCTTAATTCCTCAGAGGCCGCTCATCAGCTAATGAAGCGCGTAACGCCGCCCAATCAACGTTATCACGCTCCTCCATGTATGCATTATGGCTCGGCTGTGATGAAGACCCGGGTATCTCAGCAAGTAAGAGCGTCGGCGTAAACGTAGGTGAGTCTCCAGGTGAGCTGCCACCGGCCTGGAAGGGCTGCGGATGGACTAGACCGTGAACGCCCTCTGGAATGGGATCGGCCTCATCCGCCTCATCTACCAGTCCTACACCACCAGGTCCTCTGGTAGCAGCGTCGCGTCCTCTACGCGCACGGCGTCCTCCACGCGCACGGCGTCCTCCGGCAGCACGGCGTCCTCTGCCAGCACGGCCTCCTCTTCTGGAAGCCCCCGGTGCTGCCTGATACTCAGCCTCCGGAACAGGATCCGCCATGCGCCTAATCTCGCCTGCCTGGCGGATACCATCCTCGGAAAATCCTAACCATCTCCGCGGCAAGCCCCGCAAGCCCAGGGTAAGGCATATGCTCTAACCCCAAGATGCGTAAACGCTGTACGGCCACCAGCTGCATTTGTGTTTAACAGAAACAAAAAAAAGTTTATTTTTAAAACGTAACAATTAATGAAATTAGATAAATCTAAATACGATAAACTTACCAATGCCTCGTACTGCCCCGCGAGTGCTGAATATCCTACATCCCTAGGGGGACGCAAAGCTGGGTTGCCAATCAATCGGCGTGTGATCTGATGGTACCAGCGCATGTAATGCTCAACGGGAGTCAAATGGACGACCACCGCTAAAGTGCCCAACCTGTTCTCCCAACGGTGGAGCTAGACATCCATGAAAGCCAAAACATTATCATCAATGGCAGCCCGATCGTCCCGCTGGTAGTGTCGGAGCTCATGGCGGACATCAGGGGGTATACTCTGTGTATGCCCAAACTGTCGTAAGACACGCTCGGGCATGTGATCCTCTACGATGTCTAGGTATATCAATGGACACCGCGACCTCCAAACCCCCTGACCTGCCCTACAGAAGGGGGGCAAACCATCTAATATAGCAGCGTACAACGTCCATATAAATAGTTGCATAACATATAAATACAAATCAGTGATCACCATGTAGAAAAAACGTTTAATTAAATTATTAATGTAAATTTAAATAGTTTACCGCATCATCCGTCATGTGATCAAGCTGGTCCCGGAATGGAAGAATACTGTGCTGCGTATCGACATCCCGGTCAAAACCCGCTGTCCACCTCCTCGCATAAGGCATGTCAATCTCGAGGTGATGTCTAGGTACGGGCTGAAAAGGCAGTATCCTCTCCCACGCCCATAACTGTAAGCGATATTAGAAAATACAATTTTTTAGTCGCCCTTCCTTTCAAGAGGTTTGTTGAAATTACAGGAACGCAACTTAAATATTACCTGGAGAAGAGCAAAAAATCCACACACATCTCTGACAGCACCAATAGACGCTCGGCACAGGCATCTGTAAAGATACGCCAAAACAGCACCGCCCCAGCTGTAGTCTCCCAAGCGATCCAGATGCTCCAAAAAAACCAAGTAACGTAAACTGACAAAGGCACCCGATGAATTCGGGAACAAGATGCCCCCGAATATAATAAGCAGGTACAAACGGGCATGACGATCAACATCGTCCTGCGGAGTGCCGTCGCCAACCGGATCCAGACCCTCCAAATAAGTGCAGAGTGCACTAAGCTGAACCCGACTCTGTCCGGATATCTGGGCCGCGGCATCAGGCACGAAGTGGATGAGCCTAGTCAACTCTGTCACCCACGTCCAACCAGGAGGAGGCTCGTAACGAGTGTACAGTGGCTCTCCATCAACCCGCAATCCAAAGTGGACCTCTACATCCTCAAGTGTAATTGTGGCCTCACCAGTGCGAAGATGGAAGGTATGTGTCTCTGGCCTCCACCGCTCAACCATGGCCGTGATGAGCGCCCAATCATGTTGTACCCGACCAACGGACACGCAACGGTAGATGCCGCCCCGAAATAATATCTCTAACACGCGAGGATGTGGGGGGTGCTCGTGTAAAAGAGTCGACGCTCTCTGCAGCCTACGGGGACAGAGCCTAGTAGATATCCCTATACTACCGGCCCATAATAACTCTGACCTATGATTGTCTTGCAAAGACAATACTGATCTATCAGCGGGCCCCGGGTGATCATCGGCCCCAGGGGGAACATTCGGATCCATGAAAGAGTCCGGTCTGTACAAACGAAATTAGTCATTATTCTTGAAATGAAAGATAAATTATATTAACTAATCGAAATTTAGCAGTAATATTTGTTTGGAACTATATTTTGAATATGTGATATATTTTTAATTGACCAAATAGCCAACACAACTACGATAAAATTAAACTAAGAGTTCATATTCGTCGACCACATATTTTCCTATAAACTTTATATTTTTTTCGTTAGCTTATGTATTTATGAAAAGAAGAACTTTAACTATTCTTTTTAAGATAATTGTTTTTTATTTGACATATATATTCATGCTTTTAAAATTGTATAGATTAACATTTCATAATCGTTTACAACTTGTTTGGATGGTTGTTACCTATTGTATTATATTATGTTGTTAGTATAAATAAAATGTTTGCTTTGATTGCTACTTTAATTTTATTGTTATGTAACGACGAGATGTTCTATTTTATGTAACGACTGATTTGGTCCTATATAATACAACATAATACGATAAATGTCAAAACAATACATAACAATCATCCAAACAAAATGTTAACAATATAATAATTCATTACCAATCAACTTCTTTCAATTCATAAAGAATATTTAATAAATACTCAATTAAAAAAATAATAATTCATTAACAATTCATAAAATAATTAACCAAATTCAACTCATAAACATATAACAAATTAACAATGTTAACAATTCATAAATAATTAACCAAATTAACAATTCATAAACATATAACGAATTAACAATGCATAAACATTTAATAATTAACAATTCATAAACATTTAACAAATAATGAATTAAACCAAAAAAAAAAAAAAAAACGGAACAATGGCCTAAGCCACTGCCCCCAACGATCAAACCCAAAAAAAAAATCATATATATATTTTTTTTATTAATGATGATTAAATGTTAAACATGCATGCAATATAATGTATATAACAAAATAATAACAAAAGTTCATAGTAGAAAACCTTAATCGAAGATTTTTTGTAGATATTTTAATCGAGTTGTACGCCGCTTTTTCTCAAAATTCAAACTTAGAATCTTACTCCTTGACTTGAATATACCGAGAATCTAAACTTTCCGGATGAAATTTACTAGAAAACGACGTTTTTAATGGGTGGGGACCACGGAATCCTGCCCTCCAATGGCGTTTTTGAAAAAAAATTGCCACTGGAGGGGGCAGTGGTGGAACCCGATCGGGTTATAGTGATAACTATAACGCATGATTTTACTGCGTTATAGGAGAGAGGCAAAGTCCTATAACGCAGTAAAATCATGCGTTATACGTTGGACCGTATTCCGTATAGCGCATTATTTTACTGTGTTATAGGACTTAACGGGGCCGTCTCCGTTAGTGCTATAGCGCAGTAAAATACTGCGCTATAGGTACTTTGGTAACTTTTTTTTTTGTTGGGGCATTTTGGTTCAAAATGTTTTTTTTTGAGCTATTTTGGTTCCGGACTCGTTTCTGAGTTTGGCAATAAAAAAAATAGAGTTTGCTCAACCAAAAAAAAAAAGTAGCTTTGCATAACCTTGTAAATTATTGCATTTCCTTTCCGTAGCCAAAAAGAAAAAAAAGTGCTTTACATAACATCCTTATGAGATAGATGTATTTGGATAAAGGATATATTATGTTTTTCCACATCTAACTGTGAGACATTGTTTAGTGAAAAACTAGTATATCTTACGTACGTTAAAGGAGAAAATTACAACGACTTCAATTTTTATTTTTGTTTAACTTTTTTTTTTTTTTTTTTTTTGGCTTTTCTTTTCTTATTTAGTGGAGTTGGAATTTTGAGAATTCTGTTACAGCATTTCAGAGATGCAACTCAAATACCCACTTTTGGTACGTAAAAGTTATGGCCATAAGACACATAACAAAAGACTACCCCTTCAGAGACTATGCCTCAAGAGATTTCCTCTTGTTTGGCCTAATTCATGTGTTTTGGTTTGGGTCAATTATTACATCAATTTCTACCAAATAAAGATAGACAAAATGTTAGGGAACCACTCGAATTTAGGCCAGGACCATGAGGAGTTTGATCACTGTTAGATTAAGAATAACTTCATAATAACTACGATCTAGAATCTTAGGGTAATTGGTGGAGTAACCGGAGACTGGGAATTAATGAACCCATTTTGAAGCCTTTACGCAAATAACGAGGAACAAGTAAATTCTCTAACATCCTTTCACATGTATAACCCCGTTCTAGAGTTTACACTTAGACCACGACCTGTTTTTTTGTGCGCGCACTTTTTCCTAAATTAAAGAGAACTTGATGTAGAGAGAGATCAGGTCATCAGGCTCAACAAGGCGGGTTGTGACTGTGCTTGGAGCAGGAGAGAGCATACTCAATAGGTTAAAGTAGACCTAGAGCTGAAAGAGTAGGCTCAACATGTTAAGGAGTAGATCCGAACTAAAGTTAGTGGCTTGGTAGGCTGAATTGTGAAAGAAATATAATGAGTGGATCTAATTAAAGCGGTTCGATAAGCTGAGTTTAGAGAGAGAAGCCCAAAGCAATAGAACAACGACAGAAAGAAGACAATATGTAAAATGGTTATATCAACATTTGGATTTGATTTCCGGTAAGAATTTGAGCATCTAATCCAGACATTAGTGAAAACTGTTGAAGGGTCAGGAAGTAGAAAATATTAATGCCCATAAAAACATTGATGACTCAGGTGGTTGAGTGCCAATGACCTTAATTGGTATTTGTAGTAATCGAACGATAACTACAGAAGTAAAATAAATTCAATAAGGTCTTTTTGCCACACTATTTTGGTCACAATGGCTCAAATTAAATGGGATAAATTCATATGACTATTTAGATCAAAGTTAATAATTTATGCTTACTTAATATCATTTCTATCTTTTCTTCTCAAAGTTTATCTTAATTTAAATTGTACAATAGAGGTTATGGTGGATTTTACATAAGTGTGGCCAAATTTGGGTCAAATTGGTGTGACAATTTAGCAACTCTCAAGTAAATTACGCCTCTCGTGAAACATTCCTAGTGACACTCCTTTAAATCTCTTGAATATTTGAGGATATCTGGTTTAGTTTTCATGAGAATTTAGTATATAGTACTACTATAAATTGTTCATATAAGACTATGAAAGTAAAAAACAATTTTACAATTTTACCATTAGCAGGGAAGGAGGTAGAGTGGTGCAAGGGTGTTCAATTGAACCCAAATTAAACCCCCTTGGTTGAAACATTGCGCTATTAAATAAGCAATTTTTTTTTTTGTTTTGTATATATATAAAATGTTAATCCCCTTTTCATAAAAAGAAAAAATTTGAATTCCTCTTATTTGAATTTCTGGCTCCTTCACAGACCACTAGTTATCGCAAATCTGTTAAGACTACTTGGAAAGTAACAAAAGATTGAATTGACGAGATTAAGAAGAATAAGATAAAAAGGAAAACTATTCTTGAATTAGGTCCATGGTCTTAAGAGGACATGCTTTATGTATGTTGAAGACATAACTAGATAAATACTAGAGAAGTATGGTCTCTTTAACCACAATATAGTGCATCTTAGTAATTTTGTACGATAAAAAAGCATTAAATTTAATGTTCCAACTACCAACTAATCCTCTCACTCTTCCATTGGTAATTTAGTTCCAATTTTCTTCTATAAAAACCCAAAGGTCTCACTACCTTTTGTACCCAACACTCAAGCAAAAACATTTGTTCTATCATCCACTACAGCTTCCCCATAACAACTCTCTAGTATTTTATCTTTGCCCTTTTCTGTTTACCATTGAAAATGGTTGGCAAGATTGCATGTTTCGTGGTTTTGTGCATGGTGGTGGTTGCACCCCATGCAGAGGCATTTACCTGCGGTCAGGTTCAGGCTGCTGCGGTTCAATGCCTCCCGTATCTGCAGAATCGTGGCCCTCTCGGAAGCTGTTGTGGAGTCATTAGAGGTATGATAAGTTCTGCTAAGACGACAGAGGATCGTAGGACTGCATGCAATTGCCTGAAATCAGCTGCTACTACTATCAAGGGCATTGACATGGGCAAAGCTGCTGGTCTCCCTGGTGTTTGTGGTGTCAAAAGTCCCTTTAAGATCAGCATGTCCACTGACTGCTCCAAGTACGTTATTCACCTTAATTCTTTTCTTAATATAATGAATTTGGGTTTGCAGACGACAATTTTTAATACTCCCATGTCCTAATTGATGTTACTGTGTTTATTGAGCACAAAGTTTTTGAAAGAAAGACAATTGGGAAGGGTGATTACATATTTATTATCTCTCCGTTGCAATTTATGTTGCATTGTTTGACTGGATGAGAAATTTAAAAAAGAAATAAAAAAAAAATTGAAACTTGTAGTCTAAAAAGAAAAATGTATCACATAAATCGAGAAGTATCATCTTACATGTTACAAAAGAATTAGTGCTAGCTCGCATTGCTAAAGTAAAATAAATAATGGAGTAATACCAACGGTAGTAAATTTGAAACTTCATATCTCAATGCTTGCTATATATTTTTCTTGATACATTCTGTTGGCTGATTAATGAGAAGATCATTGTACGTATAGCCAGTTATAATTTTAAAATTTCTTGGATAATGTCGGTTTAATATAAATGTGGTGATGCAGGGTCCAGTGAGGCTGATGAAAAATCAGTTTGTCAATGCAGTGGTATTGCAATCATGTGGAGAAGAATAAGAAGCATATGGATCGAGTTTGATCCTGCTTAATTGTGGTCGTGTCTTGTTGTCTTTTTTTTTTTTTTTTGTTTCATAGTGGGGTCCTGTAATAAAACTTTGGCGGTTGGTTGTTTTGCAAATCCAATCTTGATAATACATGTTATATCTTATTTAGTTCAACGTATCTTCCGATCCACAATTTCATTTCTCTGTTCTTTTACATATTATATCTTGTCACGTGCCCTAGGAGTAGCCGGCATTGGTGGTGTTGGTGATAATACAATGAAATTGCAATTACAATTGAAAAATAATATGAAGAAATAAAAAATATAAAAATATCTTTGGCTGAGGCGCGGATATCTCGCTCTCTTTAAGGAGATTCAAGTCTACTGCAGCAAATATACCGGTCCAGCAGTAATCTTTTTGACTTGTCCCCTACAGGATACAATAGTCCGATCACGTCGTACAACTCAACAAACTCTGAACAAGATGTTGAGTCCAAAGCTCCACCAAAAAGAAGAACACCTTACTTCAACTAATAAACTCTCTTTTATTTTCCTCACTTTTCAAGAACGCTCCAAAGTATATATTTTTCTCTACTCTCCACAAGTTAAGGATGGATAACTATTTATAGGTGAATAATATTATCCTTGTAATGAATTGATGAAAAGGTGGAATAATGATGTATTAAAATGATGAGAATGTGGAGTAGTAAATGAGGTAAGGAGGAGATGAGAGTTTCAAAAGAAGTAATGGTCATATTCAGCCAAGTAACGTTGGGAAAATGAAAGACCAAAAGGACACACCATTACTGCCTATTATGGTCACTGTAAGGCACACAAAACGTACGAAATCAATCTGCTATTGCTGCTTCTTAATATCCACAACGTGCAGATCTTATTATGCCTTAAAAAGGTACTTTATGACATATTCATTTTATTATTAAAATATCCAAAAGAACCATCAATCCCCCACTTATTTTAATATTAAATAATAAAGTATATCAGGTAGATTATTATGCATAATGAAGGTGTGCTCTGCATTAAACCTTCACTTCGTAAAATAATAATTTTTACTCATGAGCCGTAGCGGTCTCAGACTTGAACTATGACTGCTTAAGGGAAATAAAGAATTACTACTTACACGTAATAATCAAGGTGTTGACATGAGCTTTCACAGCCAGCACATTACGACCTTGTGCTATCCTGCTTTCATGAGTGCTTTTGAGAACGAGCCCAATTCTCATAGAAACCAGCCTACTTTCACATTCACATAGGTGAAATCTGTCAAGGATACTTCTGTAACTTAATACCCCAGTCATAAGAGCTACAGAATTTCATTAAGAGTTTATAAACTCAACCTTCACAAACTGTTATAGAATAATGCACTCACATCATAGGGAGGGAATACATAAAATAGTGCATTTTCTCAATAAGTCATCATACGATTCGTTTTTCCCATTGAACCTGGTTATAGGATCTCTAGTCCCCAGGTTGGGTTTCCTCATATACGACTCATGAATTTATGGGCTTCAATCCCATCCCCCTCGATGTGCTCCAAACCTTTTCTCTTGCTGAGGCCTTGGTTAGTGGATCTGTAAGATTATCACTAGATTTGACATAATCAACGTTAATGGTACCAGTTGTCAAATATGATCTCACAGTACTGTGTTTTCTCCTTATAGGTCTGGATTTACCGTTGTAATAACGGTTTTGGACTCTACCAATTACAGCGGTGCTATCACAATGAATTAAAATAGGAGGAATTGGTTTTTCAAAATAAGGAATTTGAAATAATAAATCTCTTAATCAATTCGCTTCTTCACTAGCTAAAGCCAAAGCAATTAGTTCAGCCTTCATGGTAGAGTTAGCAATAATAGTTTGCTTTTTCGATTTCCAACAAATAGCACCACCTGCCAACGTAAAAATATAACTAGTGGTAGAACAGGAATCACCAGATAAAGTGTTCCAATCTGCATCAGAAAAGCATTCAAGTACAGCAGGATATTTTTTTTATAAAACAAGCCATAAGATTTTGTACCAACTAAATATTTCATAACTCTCGTTATGGCATGCCAATGTTCATTACCTGACTTGCTTGTAAACCTGCTACGTACTCCAACTACATACGCAATATCAGGCCTAGTGCAATCAGTCACATATCTCAAACTTCCAATTAAGCTAGCATATTCCTTTTGATTTATCACATCATTTTCACTTTGAACAGGAAACGAGTGAACACTTGAATCAAAAGGAGTTACAACATGGTTGCAATCAAGAAAGTTATATCTTCAAAATTTTCTCAACATAATGTGACTGGTCAAGGAAAATTCCATCACATGTTTTAGTAATTTTTATTCCAAGAATAAAATTTGCCTCACCAAGATCTTTCATATCAAAATGGCTTCTAAGAATATTTTTAGTTTCACCAATAACATTCATGTTTGAGCCAAAGATCAATAAATCATCAACATATAGGCAAACAATAACATGTGAATTATTCCAAGACTTATGGTAAATACACTTATCACACTCGTTTGTTTTAAAACCATTCTCAATCATGCAGGAATCAAATTTCTCATGCCATTGCTTTGGTGCCTGTTTCAAGCCATATAGGGATTTAGTAAGTTTACACATTTTGCTTTCTTGGCCTGCTTCAAAAAAACCTTCGGGTTGTTCTATATAAATTTCCTCATTTATATCCCCATTTAAAAAAGCAATTTTTACATCCATTTGGGGAATATGCAAATAAAAAATTGCAGCAATAGCAATTAAAAGTCTTATGGATGTAATTCTAGTTATCGGAGAAAAAATAACAAAAAAGTCTAGGCCTTCTAGTTGTTTATAACCTTTAGCAACTAGTCTAGCCTTGTATTTGTCAACAGAACCATCTGATTTTAACTTTTTTCTGAGGACCCATTTGCACCCAATTGTTTTACAACCCGGTGGTAAATCAACTAACTTCCAAGTTTTATTGGAAATAAGTGATTCCATTACATCATTTATAGCCTCTTTCCAAAACAAATAGCATCATGTGAAGATAAAGCTTCTTGTAAAGTGAGAGGGTCATCTCCAACATTAATAACATAAAAATCAGGAGCAAAATCTTTTTCTACTCTAGCTATTTTACTTCTTCTTAACTCAAATCATCATTTTCTTTATTTTTCAAAACAGAAGTAGAAGAAATAGGTAGTGATAAAATATTTTCTTCAGTCCTATGACCCCCACTATTTTTAGAATCAAATGGAAATTTATTTTTATGAAAAATAGCATCCCGATTCTGTTATTATATTATCTTCAAGATAAAAACTCTATAGGTTGTATTATTTGAAGCATAACCAAGAAAAAGCACAAGTAGTAACTTTTTTACCCAATTTACTTATTTTGGGATCCATTAGCCTTACATAAGCTAGACAACCCCAAACTCTTAGATATCCCAAATTTGGCTTATGACCTTTCCACAACTCAAATGGTGTTAATTTAGTCTTTTTGTGAGGCACACGATTCAACACATAACAAGCAGTTAAAATAGCTTCACCCCAAAAATTTAGAGGTGCACTAGACTCAATAAGCATGGCATTTGTCAACTCAACTAAAGTTCTATTTTTTCTCTCTGCTACACCATTAGACGCAAGAGAATAAGGTGGAGTAGTTTCATGAATTATTCTCAATAATCTAACAAAAGAATTAAACTCATTAGACTCATATTCTCGGCCTCTATCACTTCTAATTATTTTTATTTTTCTATCAAACTGATTTTCAACTTCATGGAGATAAATTTTAAAATTTTCAAAAGCATCACTTTTATTTTTCATCAGGAAAGCATATGTATACTTATAAAAATCATCAATAAAAGTGATAAAATATTTATTTCCTCCATGAGTTAAAATTCCTCCAAGTTCACAAATATCAGTATGAACTAACTCTAACAATTCGGTTTTTCTTTCAACTTGAAAATGAGGCCTTTTTGTGATTTTGGCTTTACTACAAGCCTCACATTTTTCAAAATCTTTTTTAATCATTGGGATTAATCCTAAACTACTCATGATTTCCACATAACGATTATTAATATGGCACAAAAGAGCATGCCAAAACTTAGTAGAAGAAAGCATGTAAACAGAACGAGTAACTTATTCATCTCAAAATTCAACTTGAACATCCCATCACAAGCATACCCCTTTCCCACAAAAATACCCTTCTTCACTATTACATATTGATCAGACTGAATAATCTGTTTGAAGCCTGCCTTTTTAAGAAGAAAACTAAACATTAAATTTTTTCTCATAGGAGTAAAAAGTACATCTTTTAATGTTAACACCCTTCCTGAGAGACAGCTCAACTCGACATCTCTCTTTCCAAGCACTTGAGTAGTGTGAGAATCACCAAGCATGATAGTTTTGGGCTCCTCAAATGGAGTATACACTTTGAACCAATCTTCGTCATAGCAGACATGACGGTTTGCACCGGAATCAGCCCACCATCCATCAACATTTTCAACCATATTTATGTCTGTTATCACCGCCACAAGTGGCTCTTCGGTAATATTCGCCTGAGGTGTAGGACCATGTTTCCGAAACTTGCAAAATCGAGCAATATACCCACTCTTGCCACAGACAAAGCATGTTCCTCCATTTTGTGCTTGTTGATTTTGTGCTTGGTTATTACCACCATTAGTTTTCTTGGGAGGTCTACCATTGTTTTTCTTGAATATTTTCTTCTTAGGCTTCATACAGGTATTTTTGTTAGCATTAGGAGCAACATTATTTGAAGTAATTAAATTTACCTTATTTGTGACGAGTTGTAAGTTGCTCTCTTCCGTTTGCAAAAGTGCATCTTGGCCCCTTGCCTCTTCTTTCATGCGGATTCGCATAATCAACGTCTCAAGTGAAGTTTCCTTTTGTTTGTGGTGCATAGTTTTTTGAAATTCCTTCCATGAAGGTGGAAGTTTATCTATTATGCCACAAACAATAAGGTTATCTCCATTTTTTATCTCCTCGGACCTGAGCTCTCCAACGATCATTATAATGTCTTGAGCTTGGTCTACCACTGATTTGTTGTCCACCATTTGGAAACGAAAAAATCTACTAGCGGCATATTGTTTTGCTCCAGCCACCTTGGTATCATATTTATTCTGCAATGCTTTCCAAATTTTCTTTGCAGTAGAGTAAGTTCTATCATAATAATCATAAAAATTATCTGATAGACAATTTAGTAGATAATACTGACACTTGTAAGAATCCTCATCGTACTTTTCAACTTTTTCTTGAAGAGAAATAAGTTCTTCATCATTCATGGAGGAGTTATCTACTTTGTTTGGATTCCTCTCGGTTAACACATAAGAAACATTAAGAAGACTTAAGTAGAAAAAATACTTTACCCTTCCATCTCTTAAAATGAGTACCATTGAACCGAAATGGCTTGTTAAGATCTCCCACTTTGATATCCGTTGATTTTTCAATTATAGCCATTGAATCTCCTTAAAAATTGTTGGTGATAATACAATGAAACTACAATTACAATTGAAAAATAAAATGAAGAAATAAAAAATATCTTCAGCTGAGGCGCAGATATCTCGCTCTCTTTTAGGAGATTCAAGCCCACTGTAGCAAATCTATCGGTCCAGCAGTAACCTTTCTGGCTTGTCCCCTCCAGGATACAACAACCCGATCACGTCGTACAACTCAACAAACTCTGGACAAGATGTTGAGTCCAAAGCTCCACCAAAATAAGAACACCTTCCTTCAACTAATAAACTCTCTTTTATTTTCCTCACTTTTCAAGAATTCTCCAAAGTATATATTTTTCTCTACTCTCCACAAGTTAAGGATGGATAACTATTTATAGGTGAATAATATTATCCTTGTAATGAATTGATGAAGAGGAAGAACAATGGTGTATTAAAATGATGAGAATGTGGAGTAGTAAATGAGATAATGCGGAGATGAGAGTTTCAAAAGAAGTAATGGCCATATTCAGCCAAGTAACGTTGGGAAAATGAAAGACTAAAAGGACACACCATTATTGCCTATTATGGTCACTTTAAGGCACAGAAAATGTAAGAAATCAATCTGCTATTGCTGCTTCTTAATATCCACAACGTGCAGATCTTATTAGGCCTTAAAAAGGCACTTTATGACATATTCATTTTAATATTAAAATGTCCAAAAGAACCATCAGGTGGCGCCTCATCTGATCCTCCAGCCCCCAGCGGACGATCTCATTCTCAGTATCTGTGATGAAAATATTTAAGGATTAAATCTTAATTCAACTCTAGCACACGAGATAAGGAATGAAAGAAGGGGAAAACTTCTTAACATGCTTTTGCAACTCTCATTTATAAGTATGGTCAACAATATACTCAATAATGAGATTCTATTAAGACACTGCCCCTTGACTCATAGGACTCTAAAGCCTAAAATCGTATATCAAATTTGTCACGACTTAAATTAAAGGGCCGTGATGGCCAATGGGCACCTAAAGATATTTTGAGAAATCACAATGACAAATTAGATTTGTGTTATCGATTTAATTAATAAGATTGGTTAAGAATATCTACAGATGTTTCCAAATTAAAGAGTAAGATCAAAAGTTGTGTCAAAATTGAGTGAATTGGGTTATGATCCATTATTTAGTCCATCTTTATTTAGATTATCTTAGCCGAAATGTACTCTACGTGGGATGATCTATTAATCGAGCTCATTTTGATCCGCTCAAATTGAAAGCCAAACGCTTAGTTACCGCCCCTAATTTGAATATACAAGGAAATTTTAAGAAAATGAAACACTAATGTTAAAGTTGTTTCTCGAGTGTACGTAGCTAGGGATGACTTTTGCAATTAATTATCTATTGGTAAAACAACTTTGAGGAAAATCAATTTACTCAAAAGTAAAGCCAGATCTAGAATATCTAAAAATACTCTTAAATTTGGCTTGGATTATTAGTTTCCTCCTCAATTATGCCTAGTCTTACTTATTCTTCTTAGACTTGGCTATTCGATAGTCTTTACCATTGATGTGGTAAAGTGTGTGAGTACACTCTCTTTTAGGAGCATGGGAGTAAAGAAGAATTGAAAAATCAGCTTTTAGGTCGGCTATTTTTCAACCTTTAATTGCTACAATTCTTTCCAATTGTATATTTCTTCTGATTCATCTTAATATACAATGTATATTTTACCCCAACTTTCCATTTTAAAAAAAGGTTTCATCGATGGATGCAATGACTATTTGTTTCAACTGTGTATGTTTTGTTTTCTAGGCCAAATTTATATTAAGAGAAAACTTGCTTAGAACTCCATTTTTGCTCAATAAAAAAATAGCCAAAATAATGGAGTACCAAACATGTATTTCTTCTTTAGATGCTATCCCTATTTATTTCAATCGTGTACCAAATCAGTAAAAAAACACTTGGTTAGTGCTCTATTTTGTTTAGCCAAATAAAAAAGGCATACCCAAAGTAATGGATTGTGTACTTATTTATTTTTATTCTTTTTAGATGTAATGACCGTTTAATTCAAATGTGTAACCTTTTCATGTCAAATATGTAATAATGTAAACACGAATTACTTGGTTAGAACTCCATTTTATTTATCCAAATTAAAGATTTTAGTTAAAACAGTGAAGATCTAATTGTCTATTTATTGTTATATCTTTTTTTATGCAATGACTATTTATTGTAATTGTGTATTTTTTCGGGCCAAATTTGTAAAAAAATAATTGCCTGGAACTCCATTAGTTTTTGTTATAATTTAAAAAAAAAAAAAAACTAAATAATGAAGTTCCAACCATGCTTTTCTACGAAATTGACCCAAAAAGATGATTTAAAGAATTAGTGAATTTAAATATGCATAAAAATATATTTTATTTTTTAAAATTTATCATGTGGACAATAAAATCACATGGAAGGCGAGCGTACATACACCGATACACCACTTACTTGGGATGACACGATCAGAGGTAGAAATTTTATTAAATAGCCAAGTTCAGGGCTAATTAAGAATAGGCACAGTTAATTTGAGAAGGAAACTCATAGTCTTAGCCAATGTTAAGAATGTTTTTAGGTATTCAGCCAAAGTAAAAACGCTGCTCTTTCACTCAACAGCCATCCTAAAATTTACTCGTAAGCTGAAAACAATATAATTGAATTTTTTCAATAAACAAATTACCATACAACTTTGTTCGCAATTAACTTATTTTAGGTGATTGACAACAAAGGTTCCAACTGGAATAAAAAATTGCAATTGAAAATAACCAAATTCTTGAAACATTTGATTAATTTCATTAGAACTGCTTAGTTCACCATCCTGCAGTTTACACGAATCTGACCTTGATTTCCAGTCAATGGCTTGATATTCCCCATCTTAATCATAGATTTAGCAAAATCTTTAGAGAAAGTCCTTAGGTTCGTACTATAGGTTTTAACAAGATTATCAGTCTCTCCTCCACTAAATAGTGCTTGATCAGAATGCAAAAGCCCTTTCTTGGATACCAAGTTACTGAAATATTTCGAGTCGAAAAGAGCAGGTGTAGGATCAAGGGATGCAAGGTTGGAATCACCTCCACTACGTGGACAATTTTCTTGGCGTTGGCTCGCAAAGGTGGAGTCAATGTTAGTGTCATTGTAGATGCGATTTCTGAAGGTGAAACACTGAGCAAATCCTAGTGTGTGACCACCAGACAGAGCGACAAGGTCTTCCTCATCCAAACCTTGCTTCTTGAAGTTGTCGATAAGTGCAGGTAAGTCCATCACTGGAGTTGGAAGGTCATTGTTGGCTGTAGTTCTGCTTGCTGTAGTGGAGTCTCTTCTTCCTAGTTCTACTTCCCATGTTGGTCCATGTAGCTGTTCATATAAAAATGTTTCAGGCTAATTATACACTAATAAAGGTTCATAACATTAGCAGAATACAAATTTTATGTTGACTCTCTGACTCACTATATATGAGCCTTGATGCTAATTCTTTATTTCATGCTGAACTTGATAAAATATCTAATGAATCTATCTGAATTTGGGAATTCTAGTTTAATTAACCTAACTTGATGAGTTTTTAAATATTAGCTGACGACTTTTACTAATTAGTTTGGACAACGATGGACCGCAAATTAAACATTAACCATGGTTAGGAGAAAAATTGACAAGAGAAAAGTAAAGTTTTAGCCTATGTTATGACATAAGGGAGTAATACGCACAGCAACCACAGAGTCACGAGCTGCAACTGCCAAGATGTCCGCACAAGATACAACTGGACATCCACAAACTTTATCAACCTCGGACTTGATTTTATCAATCACCTCAAATCCTCTAACAGAATTGTTATTAGCACGAGCAGTCTTTTCACTATCAATAGTAGCCGTTTGGTCAAGAAGAATCGAAGCGTCACAACCCTGCATTGACAACAAAAGCATTAGTCATGAACTCATGATATCTCAAATCAACCAAAACCAATGACTCCACTAGATCTCTATTTAACCTATAAATTTTTTGAGGTTATTTCATTCCTAATATCGTCAAGGTTTCAGGTTAAAATACTCAATGCTTTCGCGGATTAGGAGGAAGTGAAAGACGACATTAAGTGGGAGAAAAAGAATCTCACATTAACGAAGCAATCATGAAAATGTAAACGTAGCAAAGAGGCGCCCATTCGCCTCTCTTGTCGGACTGCATCCTCAACAACCCGTTTGATGGTTGGTAAAGCTTCAGGACAAACATCATCGTAGAAATCATCTGACAAATCCGAAATTGCCATGCCTGCTAGAGAAAACATGAGTAACACATAAAGAAAGAGGAAGCTAGTTGAAGCCATTTTTTATAATTACTATATATAGTCTATGCAGTTTTATACTTCGTTGTTATGTTTCTGATTTTGTGATGATGAGAGTAAAATGAGGTTGTATTTATAGTAAGAAAAATGTTGACCATAGTAACACGACAATGGTTCATTGGTTCTAGGTTTAGCAACTCTCACAAGAATGAGCCACACTTTGACAATTTCTTACAATTTTTTTTTAATTTTCTGGTCCACTATGTCAATCCATGCACGAAATGTCAAGACTTGGTATTATCAATTGTTGCAAATTTGAGTGGGTCGGAGTCTCTCGTTTTATGATAATTAAAATCAAACGTATTATATAGGTAACATTTAGACTTACACCACATCAATTTTCACTTATTAGTAAATAAATTATACGTGCTAAACCTTTGAATTTTTTGTTTTTCTAGCTTAAGAAAAATATATTCACGGTTATTTAAAAGAACAATGATTCTAATCCTCTCCGACTTTTGATGTTTACGTGCTTTATCACTTGTTCATAATGTAAGTGAAGAAATTAAATAAAAAATCAATTAGAACCACTGACAAAATTATTATACTATTAATACTATATTAGAAGAGTGAGTTGGATTGTCGTCCACCCACTCTTCTAATATAGTTTTTTTTTTAAAAAAGGTGTGGCCCACTTTTCGACAATAGTAGAAATAAAAAGATAAAAAAAATAAGTTGGGTCCAAGTGAACAATTAGTAGACAATTGTACGGTGGGGTTCACGTGAAGAAATAGGAGACAATTGCAAAAAAAAAAAAAAAAAATAAGATGGAGTCCACGTGAAGCAGTAGGAGACAATAGCGGAAAAAAAAGTACATTTAAATAATGATAATAAGTTCAAAAAATGATAAAAGTACACTTAGAGAAAATTTAAAGAAGAGAAATTCATGAAAAAAAAAATAACGATTTAAATTGAACACAAACACCGCTTAAGAAGTCATAAAACCAAAAGATTTAAAACTTATACCTTTGGGTATAAGTTTAGACATATACGTCTCACATAAATAATGAACACTACTAAAAAATCAGCGTTTAGTGACGGAATATTAGCGACAGACCATATTCTGTCGCTAATTAACGACGGATTAGCTACGGAATGCTCATTTTGTCGCAAGAAAAGCAACTAAAATTTTATCTCATTATATAGCGACGGACTAGCAACGAAAACTGAATTGCGTCACTAATTATTAGCGCGAAATTTTGGCGCCTTAAATTTCACTACAGATTTAGCAACAGAAAAGGCGCGACAAACTTTATTTTTATGTAGTGACGGATTCAGCAACGGAAAATCCATCGCCAGACCTTTCAATTTTTCTCCAAAAAATATATATTCGTAGCAACGGAAAAATTCGTTGCAATATTAATTATTAAAAGAAGTCAATGTATTATTTAGCGACGGAATATAAAATCCGTCGCTAGTCCGTCGTTAAATATTAAAAAAAAGATATATGCTAGGGCACTCATTTATTTCCTCTCACTTCAAACACACCTAACACAACACAGATAGAGAGAGAGAGCGTCGTCTTCACTTCAAACACACCCAACACAACACAGATAGAGAGAGAGAGAGAGAGAGAGAGAGAGAGAGAGAGAGAGAGAGAGAGAGAGAGAGAGAGAGAGAGAGAGAGCGCCGTCTACATTGCCATCGTCGTCGCCGTCCACGGGCTTTTCCCTTTCTCCCTCTTTTGATTTAAGGTTTGGGGTTCACTCCTTTGTTGATTTAACCACCTGTTGTTGCTGTTTCTCAAAATCGGCTTCTATTTAATTCATCAGGTAGAGTATTTGAGGTTGATTTGCTAAAATTTTAGGTTTTTCTTTTGTTAATTGTATCCCTGGGAATTTATGTATTGTGGACTTTTATGTGATTCTCGAATTTGATTTTCATTTTATCGCTTCCCGAAGTTGGAGGTTGCGATTGTGGTTGATGACTTAAGGGTTTCAATTAACTGATTTTTTTAACATCGTAATTAGATACTTATTCATGTTTGCTTTTCATGTCTTATTGGTTGTATGTATTTTGTGTCCTGATGTGTTATAGAATTTAGATTAAATATGTGTTCTCTGAAAATCATGACTATAGAAGTTAGTAGTTGCTCTATTTCACTTGCTAGATGGATGTGAATATGTTCCTATGTCGAATATGTACCATGATTTGGTTATGTTTTGAATTTTAGGATTCATGATTTAGAAAGTATGCTTGATAGGGATTTATATACTTTCTGGATGACATGCATTAGTTCAATTACTTTGCTCAATAAATGCAAATCTGTTTAGTCCTCTTGTAACCAAAACATGGACCATAATCTAGGCCTTTCGCTTCTGTATCTAACAATGTCAATTTAGATCTCATAAAGAAGGAGAAATTGTGTCCTTAAAATAATCATTTTGTACTTTATGAATATGGGTATTGAAGAAGGAACTTATATATATATACACATACATACATATCATGAAAATTATGGTTTATGGGGCTTCCATTTGGCTAAGACGTGAGGTTGCCTCATTTCTGTATAAATGTTTTCACTTTGGTTTGTTGATTAGTTAATGCTGAAATAATTTGAACGTCAATTGCAAGTTCTATTGTTAGTGACTAATATCCTTCTCCTCTCTTTTATTTGCATACACAAGCTGACACACACAATGGAGTAAAAAATGGAGTTTCAAAGCAACACTCATTGCTTCACGGAGACCACCACTTCACTGTCAGCCTGTGTTACCTCTACTTCCCTGTTATATATCCATTGCTGCTTGTTGTGTTGGAATTTTAAGGTTGCAGTACCCCCTCTTCTCGAAGCACTACAACAAATGTGATATTTAGCTACAAAATCATTAGCTACAACATAAAATTCGTCATTAATTATTCACTTTTTGTGACAAAAATTACATTTTGTCTTTAAATACGTGAGCTACATACTTTTAGTGACGAAACTCAAAATTTCATAGCAAAGTTTCGTCCACTAAAGTTTCCCTCCAAAAAATGAGTTGGCGCAATTTATTGAGTAACATTAGCTACGAATTTTAAGTTATCAGTGACACATTATTTTGTCACTAATAATGTACTGAATTTGTGACAAATCATTATTTATCTTAAATTTGGACACAAAAAAAGATTTGTCACAAAGAGTATGTTCTTACAATAGCGACAAATTAGAATCTGTAGTTAAATGTTGTAAGTTTTAGCCACAAAATTTTATTTTTAATTGTGACCTTAGTTTTTGTCATTAATAATATAAACAATTAGTGTCAAACAATTTATTGTCTCTAATTAGCATGCGACTTAGTGACAAAAAAGTTTTGTCACAAAATATGCAACGTTTTAAATAGCGACGACTTCAAATTTGTTGTTAAATAAATTCAACTATTTGCGACGAAAAAAATTCGTAGCTAAATAGAAATGATCTTTGGCTACGATTGTTTATGGTATGACAAGCGACAAGTGACAAATACTTTTCCAAGTGCTCTTCATAGGAACTAGAAAGACGAAACCATAGAATAATGTGGTAACGACAAGGACGGCTCAATAAAATTTTTGGCCTAAAGCCAAATCTTAATAAGAGACCTTAAACTTATTTTTTAACAAAATTCATATATACTTTTATTTGAATTAATTCTTCTAATTTTTGAGATAGAAAGTCATCAATTATTTTAATCAAACATAATTGAAATCAATGACAAATATATTCATTACAATTAATATATCTTTATTTGAGAAATTGTTGATATTAGGTAAGACGTTATTAATTTTAATTTTAAAATATTTGTTTCTATTAAGTCAACAATATACAAAATTGTACTATACACAAATTGTGTAGATCAACAATTCGTTGATATTATACAAACAAATAATTTGATTCTGTAATCTCAAAGGACTTACTCTCTGACTTATGAATAAATCAAATGTAACAAAGAAAAATACTTGATTGCAAAAAAATTGAAACTAGAAATTGAACTCGTTTTAAACAGTATAAACGAATGGATGTACGAGGAGGAGTGAGAAAAAAAGAGAGAAGTAAATGCACTACTTAATTAAAGATAAAAAAATTATTTTAATTTTCTCATTTACTCGAAAAATTTAAACCAAATCCAACAAAAAAAAAACATAAAGTTTAAAACCTTCTAATATTAATAAATAGATAAATATAAAAATTTAGGGCCTAAAGCTTTTAATAAATAAATATAAGAATTTGGGGCCTAAAGCTAAAGCTTTAGCGGCTTTATGCTTTGGCCGACCCTGGGTAACGACATCTACATTTTATGATAAGGCAAGTGTCAATGCAAACATAAAACATAATGTAAGGCAGTGTTTTGATTCCACGAAGAGAAATTATTCGAAGATAATGTGGACTTGCAAACCTATACTTGGTAAAGGTGTTTAATGTTTATGTATCTTTAATTAAATATTTACCACCAATGTGAAAATCGAAATATATCAAAAAATGAAAGCACTGATGAAAGAAATTAACCAACTATGATTTCAAATAATTATGATAAAAGCACTATAGTAGTCAAAAACTATACATACCGAAGCGTGATTTTAATCTTTTCAGCGTCAGTGAATTCTCAAGATCCACTACAAATTTCAATACCCCCGAAGTCCTCTCGAACTTCAGACTAAGGATATAGCAAAGCATAACCTCCCATAGGCAGAGTAGATGAAAATGATGTTCAAATTATTCCAGACTAAAATATAATAGAACACTGAACTATAAGAAAGAGTCCCGACCCTGACGAAGATCCAACCGTACATCCACAAGTGACAACACACAAAGAGCATGACTATGTCGATAATGCCACCAATTAGCATTTACACCCCCATATTATGGGAATCCTACACTTACACCCTCTGTAAGGTATATCCAAAACTAAGTATATTGAAATATAATTATTAAAAGATAAATTAGAATCATAAATAGAAACTTTTTTTTAAAAATGTAATTTTAAGATAATTTTGAAGTGAAAGAACAAATATACAAACTAAAATAAAAATCATATAATAAAATATTATAATTAATAAATATACAAATAACTTGCATGTTAAAGTGCGGAAAAATTATTACTATTAATAGTCGGTATATCTTCTTTTAAGTAATTAATTTGTGTTCATTTCTTATTTATAAAGATACATGTTTCAAAAAAATCTTTGTTATAATCAATTGCATGAATAAAGATATCCAACAATTTTTTTTTTATCTTTTTATGAAATTTCATAAATTTAAAGCATAAAACTTCTTATTTTAATTTTCTTTTGAATATTATATTTACTTTATGAATATCCTTCATAGGGAGTGTAAGTGTAGGATTTCTATAGTATCGGGCCTAGAAGTGTTTAATTTTTAAATGTGTATCCAAAACTTAGTAATATTATTAGAATGTTTAGTGTAGTTAACCTTGTTATTATTATAAAATAAATAATTATTTCAATGTCCCTTTTGTGTTTTTACTCTTTTTCAGATTTGCACCAATATTAAGCGGCAAAGTTGCCTCTTTTTTCTTTTCCCAAGTCCCTCTTTTAATATTCAAATGGCACGCCTCCCCCCCCCCCCCCCCCCCCATTTTGTCCCCCATAATCTCCACTTCCTATCTCATAACCTCCAATGTTTACCTCTATTTAATACTAGTTTTTTTCATTATATTTCAGCATGGAATGCAAAAGACTATATCGTCAGAGTAAGATAACACCCCCCCCCCCCCCCTTCTCTTTACTTTTTGAAATTAAGAAAAAGAAATTGAAGGAGTTTTTTTTTTTTTTTTTTTTTTTTTTTTTGTGGTGCAGTATATGCAAAGGAATGCAAAAGTGTAGAGTTTTGTTCTATCAACACCCAATTCGAATTCATTCATTGGGATTGAATTTTCAGGAAAGTATGGAGTATTTTCCGGGCAGGCAATCGCTGGTGGAGATGGTGTCTCCTACAAGAAGATTTTCAATTGAACACTAAAATGATGAATAAACGGCTAATTTACTGTGTAACTTCGATTAAAATTTGGAAATATTATTTTTTTAGATCATGATATCCAAAATTGCACTAACATCATCTATTCTTTTCTTTTCACACAGGTACATGAAGGTGGAAACTAATTCAAGAGTAAAAATTCTAGATGAGTGAAGCTACATGAGCATATGAGGAAGCAACATATTTTGTCTTTTAATTTATCAATATTCATGTATTGCAATTACACTTTCATGTTGAATAGATTTAATTTCATTATTATTTTTTAAATGTAAGGAATTTGTAATGAGATATTATCTCAATACAATTTTAGTCATTCTTAATGATTTTTTTTTAGTACCTTGCACGTTTTATTATGTTATCCTGATTTTGTATATTAAAGAATAAAATATATATTTGCTCAGTTGACTTAATAACTTTATAGAATGGATTCTATTTTTTGTTAATCCTTAAGGGATTAATTTTGACATAATGAATAAATTAGTACCATTTTTAGGAGAATCATGTTTTCTTTACCAACAAATTAGTTCGTAGTAAATGATTATCTTTGGTGACAATAATTTATCCTGAAATCATCACTAACAATCACAATTTATAGTGACAATTTTATTTTGTCGGTGAAAGCAATATTTTTAGCGACGACATGATTAATTTCAACTACAAGATTTTTTTTGTCACCAATTTGTACATTTAATGACGAAATATTTTTTGTATATAAAAGATAGCTTTTAGTGACAAAATTACAAATTTTCCACTACAAATTACATATGACTTTAAAGACAATCATGATTGTCACTAATTAAAATAAAAGTTAGTGACAATGTTGTTTCGTCGGCATTAATTGCCTTTTTAGTGACAAAAACACACTATCAACCACAATTATTTTTATTTTTTTTTTGACGAACAAGTTCGTCATAAATAGTATGCCTTTGGAGACAAAATGAAATTTCGTAGTTAATGCAACTTCATTTAGAGACGACGCACTAAGTTGTCTCTGTATACATTTAGCGACCCGCCTTTAGGGACGAATGGTTGACGAAATTTTTTTCGTCACGGAAGAATTTTGGTGACGAAATATGAATCTTTAGTGACAAAATAAGTCATCCCTAATAATCAAATTTGTTGTAGTGAAGGTTTGGCCTCGTTCCAATGGTGGCATATGAGGACATTTTTTTCTGATCCTTCCTGTTGCTTAAGGCGATGGTATGTTTGAGACCACTTTTCTTGCAATGATGATAATTTCTTATAATATAAGCCTGATGAGAAAAAAAATCTACTCGCTCTTGACAAGGCAACCCGGTTGGCCGACACCATCGGTGCAACCAGAGTTCGCAGGTATGACGATGTCTCTGTCCCCTTGTGTAACACCCCGCATCTTGGAACTAAGTTTAAGCTCATATCATTAGAAATCTAGTGAAAACACTGTAGGTTTGAGCGTTTGCAAAAATGGTTGATAGGCTTATTTCGGGCAGCGATAACTCCTTGATCCATTGCGAATCTGGAAGAACCTCCTTGATGAAAGTTGTAGCCCTATTGAATAGCTTTCCAACGGTATATTATGAGGATTAAACGGACATCTGTGCAAAGAGTTATGCCCATTTGAGTGAAGCCTGTTCGCTGGAAAAGTCGTCTGCGTTACGGTGACGTTACGGACAGTAACTCGTGTTACGGGCCGTAACAGTGAGCCGTAACACAGACGAAATTTCTAGAACCTCACTGGAAATTTCGTTCACGATACGGTCCCAGGATACGGTCCGTCCCTTGTGTTACGGGCCGTACCTTGTGTTACGGACCGTAACAGTGTACCGTAACACAGGGAGAATTTCCAGAAACTTTCTGGAAATTTTCGACAAGGTACGACGCCACGTTACGGTCCGTCCCTTGTGTTACGGGACCGTAACATGGGCGTGTTTTGGTCCGCAGTTGAGTTTCGGGTCACCTGACTTCGGGAGGCCATAACCCCATCGTAAGTTGAGAATTTGGGAAAACGCAAAGAATGAAAGTTGTAGATAATTGAAATACCTTTCCAACCATAGGTTGTGGGTTCACAGGCGACGTCGGGATAGGGAGATATGGACGTTTTGAGACAGAACAGTCCCGACCCGTTTTCAAGTTGGGTCAACCCATTTTCCCCTTGGTATATATAGGAAATAAAACCCTAGCAGCCCACTTTTTCTCCAAAATTCAGATTTTAGAGAGAGGAAGTGAGAGAGAAGGGAATCTAGAGAGAAGAAGGAGAAAATCAACTAATTTTAAGGCCCCAAATCCCAAAGTTCGTGAAGGATAATTTGTAGTACAAGTTGTGGTCGTCATTTTAAGCTAAAGATCGGACTTGGGGGTGTTGATTTCGTGGTGACTACCCAAAAGGTAATATTTCTACTCCCTATTCACTTGTAGTTGTGAATTGATGAATTCTTGGGAGAATAATAATTGGGTTTGTTGAAGATGATTATATGAATTATGCTAGAATTGTTGGATTGTTGACTTGGGATTGTTGTATCCATATGGTTGATGAAAAATGATGTTAATTACATCTAATGGGATTGTAGAATTAGCTAGAGGTAAAAGGATGGGGATTTGGTGAAGAAAACACCATTAATGAGGGTTATAAAGCTTCATGCCTATTAAGTGTTTGATAAAATGCTTAGATGAACAAAACATGGATATGGTTGCTAATATAGAATCCCTATGACTTGTATTGCTATAGATTGAAGTTGAAGGGATTGAAAGACATTGAGATACGCTCAAAAGCGGGAGGTTAAGGTATGTAGAACTTCCATCCACATGTGGGAACCTCTACGTTTTCCCCATGATCCGTTTATAAAATCTATGAAGTTCAAATCCTAGGGCATTAAATCCAACATATTGGTAGCCCGTAATTATGTATGTATGTACATGAATTCCCGTATAGATGTTCGTTATTGTATTCCTAACCTTCCATTACGGACATTAGGAATCCTAGCTTAATCCATGAATCATGAATTCTTCCTCATGTGTTCTCATTATGTTCATATGAAACTGCATGAGTTATTTTGCAAGTTATAAACATGTTTTCAAGTCAACTACAAATATATGATTATGAACTATTGTATTACTCATGAATCAAGAACATGTTTACAAGATTATTTCATGAAACCATGTTTACAAGCTATTTCATGAAACCATGTTTACAAGTCATTTCATGAAATCATGATTTCAAGACAAGTACAAGTAAATTCACGAAAGTCATGGGCTTCTTAGCCAAATATATTATGTTCATGTTTTTGGGAGTTGCACAAATTACCGAGAAGGCTCAGATAGCCTGAAACTACGGAGCCACCGTAGGACAAGGATCGCTCCGCCCAGATAAGACGATACCTTAACTTTACACTGAATGGATCCATCAGGTACCTTACTACCTCAGGCAAGGTATGAGGGCTCTTCTGGTCCGGCGAGGTACCAGACTCCACGTACCCACGTGGTAAATTACTACCTTATACCCTGGCAAGGTATAGGGGCTCTGCTGGTCCGGCGAGGTACCAGACTCCACGTACCCACGTGGTGATATGATATGATATGATATGTCGGTTTATGAAATGCTCTCCCTACTTATCATGTTTTACTCATGTTATGTATACGTATGTACTCATGCTCATGCTCATGTTCATGTCCAAGTTTTCAGTTTCAGTTCTTATCATGTTATTCCATGTCCCCTGTTGTTTCTTCCGGTTGCTTTACATACCAGTACATTCAATGTGCTGACGTCCCCTTTTATTGCCCGGGGGCCTGTATTTCATGATGCAGGTACGGAGTTACAGGACGACGCTTCTGATCATTAGGATTTACTCGTACCAGCTTATCGGTGAGCCCCATCTCATTCGGGGTTTAAACATTGTATTTCTCTATTTAGTTTTGCATGTAAAGGTATGCTGGGGGCCTTGTCCCAGTAATTATGTTTTCCAGTCAGACTCATGATAGAGGTTTCATAGACTAGACCAGTCAGTTATGTTATGTCAGACATTTGGAGTCGTATAGCCATTTTGGCTCACTCATATTTTAAACAAGTACTTTATTAAGTATTATGAATTATTACGTTTTACAAAGGCTCATCATGCAGTCACGTTATATTCCGCTTATGTTATGCATCATGATGATTTAGCAAGTCATGTGGTTCGCTCGGTCACATGTAGTCAGGCACCGAGTGCCGTGTTACGTCCAGGCCATGGTTCGGGGCGTGACACCTTGCTTGGCAATACAACATACTGAGCCTAAAAAGCTTCTTTTACTAATCATTGGCTTGTCACTGCTTCTATTCAGGCTCTGATTTTTGCTCTCTTGTTGACCTATGTTGAGTGTTGACTGACTGCTCTTACCCTCCTCGCAGGTTCGCACAAACACTGCACTCACCTAGCCAGACCTCTCTGCTCTTTCTCCCCTAACACTCTTCTCTTTTTCTTTTCCTCTTGGCTATTATTATGGTTTGAGTTATTTTTCTGTTTGTCGGTATTTTTCTTAAGTTCGCGATGCTAAGGTGGATTTCATAACTGAAAAGTGATAAGATATCACCGCTTTCTTTATGTCTGAAAAGGTTAGATTTTTAACTTGAGGCAAGCATATGGTATTTTTTGAGTTGCTATTTGATGAACTGTTGATGCTACTGCATCTTGAGGCATGACTGATTCTGGCATTTGTAACCCCATCCCAAGGCTATACATAGATGTTGTTTGTGGTTGCTGTTTTCCTAGGATAATCTGGTTCATTTTGAATATGTTGCTGATCATCAGTTTGTTGTGGCTTCTGTGTTTAAACAGATACTACACTAGACAAGGTTGTTGTTTTGATAGCTGCTGAGCCTTTCTGATCATTCTGCTGGTGTGTTATGTTGGCTGAAACTTGAGTAAGTTTGGTGTTGTTCTTGCACTGAAATGACTGCATTTTGTTAAAACACAGAAGATGATATACAAAAGAACCTGCATTTTGGACAGGTGGTGTGGAGTATTATTTGCTCCCTTGGAATATGGAAACTGAAGCTTCTTTTGGTATTTGTAATTTCTTAACGACTTTGCTGATGTGGGAAAAGCATAAATTAGACTTCTCTCTACAAGGGAATAGCATATATATATTATTTTTTTAAGTGACAACATACATATTATCTTATACCTTTGTTTTGTGTTCAGTTGTTTAATTGTGCTTTTGTTCTCATTAATATTTAATTGGTAATACTATTATATCAATAGTATTTTAATATTATAAGGTACTAAGATTTAAGCCAGGTTGGGATAAGGCGAGAGGGTAATGATGGGATTTGGGAACGACTGTAGGATTTGAGGACTGGTGCTTCATAAACAAATAGGATTATTGGATTATAAGCCATGGGATGAACCTACCCAAGTGAGAAACATGATCTTTTAATTACCAGGTCTTTTAGAATTCCTCAACTGGATCATCATTGCAGTTCCACTCACCATATTGGAGTTAATATATTATGCTTTTCCCACTTGCAGAGAGAAGTCTAATTTATGCTTTTCCCACATCAGTCATCCGCATAAATGGTATCCACAAATTGCAGTCATATTTATGCATTGGAGGTGATTTTCTTTAGCATCATTATGGTTAGTCTTTGTGTATCTTTTATTATATGGATACTTTCATATTAATGGAGCACAACACTAAAAAAATACTGAAGCGCAGTTTAGAAAATGGTGCAGAAATGCTGAAACGGAGTGCAGAAATGCTGAAACGTAGTGCAGAAATGCTGAAAAACTGTGCAGAAATGCTGAAAAATTGTACAGAAATGCTGAAACGCAGTGCAGAAATGCTAAAAACTGTGCAGAAATGCTGAAAAATTGTGTAGAAATGTTGAAAAAACTGTGCAAAAAATGCAGTGCAAAAATACTGAAACTGCAATACAGTACAGAATAGTTGATGTTGGGCTGGAGATAAAATTGTTATACTTGAGCAAGTTCAAAGGTCAAAAACTACTAGTCTAAGGTTGTTGGAAAGAGCTGCCTCATGTTGATACTCAGGTGCTTACTTTAAATACCTCATGTTGATACTCAGGTGCTTACTTTAAATATTTTTCTTATTTTGAACATGATACTACATTTGTTGTTTAGGAACTCTAATTGTCTTTGTTTTCATGTTCTGTCACTTGACTATGAGACAGTGTATATGATCATTTATATCCAAGTTGTATGAAACTTTTTTTCGTTGGTCATCGTGAGACTTCAATTCCAACGAAAAATGGATAAATATCTGCTCCCTTATCTTTGGAATTCATTTCTCTTTTTATTTGGTAAAAATTGAATGATTAGTATTCTTGATGTTTTAATTTCACTACTTATTACAGGAAAGATATCAAGAAGTATTACGGGAAAAATCACAGTCTCAGTCTGATATTGATCAATGTGAAGCATATTACGAAGCTGCTGGGGGAACAAGGAAGAGAAGAATATACGGTCTTGGATCTCAAGCACAAAGTTATTATGGGTCGAATCTTTGCGTCAATTTTGGCTTTAATCTTCAGCATCAGCAGCACCTTCAACTTCTCAATCAACACCGACAGAAAATATGGAGGAGTTAGTGATGCGATTGATTCCTACACTGACTGATCGCTTGCTTCCTTTATTTATTGAGAAGGCACGCGGAGTGATTTTTTCACCATCACATCATCCAAATACTCCTATCGACAAACCATCAGTTGTGACACCCATAGTGCCTCCTCCTACTATTGCTAACGTTGACGATGTTGATCCTTTAGTTTCTGATAATGATCGTAGTCCTTCACCCATGCATTAGTTTTTTATGTTATCTGCTTTTCGTTGGAAAGAACAAAATTATGCACTAACAATACTTGATGGATGTGTGGGTTCTTTTGGTAGTTGATAGCTTGGAGTTGTCGGTGTTTTGGACTTAACGATTAGGATTCCGCTATCTATTTTGAATCTTTTTTATAAATATTATTTTATGTGAATGTCAGTTATTTTTAAGGGTATTTATTATTTTGTATTTAGTATGTTTCAACAGGTGTATTTAAAAAAAAAATCGGAAGAAAAATATTTGTGACATATTTGTGACGAATTTTGGTCGTTGCTAGAGGGAAAACAGTAGGCTGCAGATTGTCGCTAAATGCAGGCACAATTAATTCAAATATTTTGCGACGGATTAGCAACAATGGTTTTCATCGCTAATTTACTAAAACGACGAAATGAAATATGAAATTAGTCACGAAATTCATAACAATAGCAACAAAATAATCTGTTGCTATAATGTGGAACGGATCTCATACGTCGCTACTCTGTCGCTAAGTTTGCTACGGATTTCATTTTTCCGTCGCTAATAGGTTACAACGCGCAAAATCGCAACAGACGACATTCCGTCGCTAATCCGTCGCA
The DNA here is from genome assembly GCF_019175385.1 of Lycium barbarum. NCBI lineage: Eukaryota > Viridiplantae > Streptophyta > Magnoliopsida > Solanales > Solanaceae > Lycium > Lycium barbarum. The sequence goes on along the minus strand of NC_083344.1, from coordinate 112,280,872 downwards.
ACACATGTTTAGCAACAGATATATGCTGATTAGCGACGGAATACGTCCGTCACTAAACGTTGTTTTTTTAGTAGTGGAAGAATAATATCAAGAAGACGAAATATAAACGGTCAAGAAATGTATACACATATTTTCTTAAAATGATGAAGTTAGTTTATACTTAAAAATTTAAGACCATAACAGATGCTAACACATAAAAGCGTTTTTCAGTGTTGTTGAGTAGAAAGAGATGATGGCATGAAACTCGGTAGGAGAAGGTATATTTCAAATCTGTCAATTGGAGGAACAAACCAGGAAAGTCATATATGGGAGAAGCGGACTAGGTAAAATAATTTATTGATATTTTCAATTAATTGAATTATAATATTTTCTATAATAAAAATTCCATAATTATATTACTAAAAGGTACTCTCTCTGTCCTAATTTATGTGATATAGTTTGACTAGATATGAAGTTTAAAAAAAAAAAGGAAAGATCTTCAAAACTTGTGATCTAAAATAAGTCATAGATATTTGTGTAGATTTAAATCATTTCATTAAAAGTAAAAGGAAAAGTTTCAAGTTAAATAATTTCTAAACATAAAAATATATCATTCCTTTTAAAATAAACTAAAAAGAAAAATATAATATTATTTTTTGTGTTGGGCCTGTTCTAGCCCGGACTTTCATCATCTAGTGCTATTAATAAGAGTCTAGAAGCAAACTAGTGTTCAATAACATGTCTGCTTCTAGCTCTCAAGGGCATTATAGAAATTCTGCAATTTGTGGTTCTTTACTGATACTGTAACAGATTGCTTTATAGATGTACTTTTGCACTCTTGGACAAAAAACCACTCTATGTTCGATTTATTACATCTGTCAGCCAAAAAACTTTACTTAGCTTTTGTACATTTTTTTGCGCAGGTTGCCCTTCTTTTGGGGTGGTCTTTAAATTTTGCCCCCATATTACTGGTCTTTAATTTTTGCTCTTCGCGTTACAATCCCGAGCTTCACACAGAAATTATGAAGTTCTAGGTTCGAATCCCCGCTTAAGCATAAATTAAAAAAAAAATCACAAGATAAAATTTGGGTCGCGTGTATGCCGGACCCGGCATACACTTATTAAGGAATAACCAAAGTTATGTCGGATCCGGCATACTCATGCCTTATGGGCAGAATTGGCATAAGTATGCCGGGTCCGGCATAACTTTAGTTATTCCTTAACAAGTGTATGCCGGGTCCGGCATACTTATGGGCAGACTTTTAGTTAAGCCTTAACTAAAAGTTTTTTCCTAGTTATGCCTTATGGGGCAGACTTTTAGTTAAGGCATAACTAAAAGTCTTTTCCTAGTTATGCCTTATGGAGCAGACTTTTAGTTAAGGCATAACTAAAAGTATGTCCCATAAGGCATAACGTTTCCTTAAGATATAGACTTTGTCTTATAAGGCAAACTTTTAGTTATGCCTTAAGGAAAAGTTCCGCTTTATGGGGCATACTTTTAGTTAAGGCATAACTAAAAGTATGCCCTAAGACGGAACTTTTCCTTAAGGTGTTAATTTTGCCTTATAAGGCGGACAACATAACTTTAGTTATTTCGGGTCTGACATAACTTTAGTTATTGTTTAAGGAAAAGTTTCGCCTTATGGGGCATACTTTTAATTATGTCTTAAGGGGCACACTTTTAGTTAAGGCATAACTAAAAGTTTACCTTGAAAAGTAATATATATATATATATATATATGCCTCAAGGCAAAGTCTGCCCTCATCGGCAGACTTTTGGTTAAACATAACTAAAATTCTGTTGGTGGGGGCATAGTAAAATTTAAATTCTTTCTTGCGAATTTTTTTAAAATTTTTAATTGAGTGAAAGTTCGAACCTGGAACTCATGAGTTTTAGCCGAAAGGCAAAATTTAAAGATTATAAATATACCCGCTTTTGTACAGCGTGGGCCCCATGTACTTTTCCCTGCACTTGTTTGTATTTTCTTGCAAACCGGTGGACCCCATCTCTTGATTTGCGTATCAATTCATTTCTTCTTATGGTTGTGTGCCTAACAAGTACTTGTGCAAAAAACTTTCTCCTATATTGCGTAATTAGAGTATTCAAGTGTTAGCCTTTGTCCGTATTTCATTTTCACTTCAGTTATAAAACTTCTTTGGGATTAATTTTGTGCATCATATAGTTTATATGATAATTGATTTATTTCCCTTGGAATTTAGTGCATGAAATTAATATGTTTAACTTAATAATTTTAATTCTAAAAGCTCTTCATATAATTGGAAAGGTTGTCATGTTCATTAAGCCGATACACAGTATAACTAATCTCCTTCATTGTTCAAATTGTACGATTTTACTGTTACATAATTGAAATTATTGATTCTGAAAATGTTAAATTTACTATTTTTTGTATAGAAAAAAAGAAAACTTAAAAAAAAAAAAAGAATCACATAATATGGAGTATTTGATTTTTTCTTTGTTTTCTCGATGAAAATATATCGTTAATATTATGCTCATTTAGAAAAATATAAAATTGCAAGTAAATAAAAGCTACATAGCACTAAAATAATATTTAAAATGGAGCGTTACGTGCAGTTGAGCCCGTGTCCACGGGCTCCGGCCTCTAGTACTAAAAGAAAAATCACGACCAATAATCATTTTCTCCAGGATATATATACTAAAAGATCTACACCACTTCACTAGGAATGGTTATTTAGACATATTATATGAGGGAGTAATTAAGTAGCTTCACATTAATACTCTCTCCGAATCAAAAAAAGAGTCCACTTAATCATTTGCATACCTCTTAAGAAATTACTTGCTCCAAAAAAAAATTGTAAATTGACTAAATTACCCCTAATTAAATAGGCATTGAGATTTGATCACATAACACTTAATAAGAGAAAATCTGAAAAGATAAGATTAATTATTTCTTAATTTAATAAGTGGACACTTTTTTTGACCCAAGAAAAAAAGATTAAGTGGACACTTTTTTTTGATCCGGAATTAGTAATATTTATAAGAAACTACCAACTCCAAATTTTGGAAAAAGTCAAATTATGTCTAAAACAAGAAAACGTATTAGCTTGCAAGAACAAAGTGGGTAAAGAAACAAGAACAACTCAGTGGACTATATCAACAAAAGAAACCTTACGAATATTATATACTGTCAACATTAACAACATGCAAATAAATTAGTTGTAACAAGGGTAGCCATTGGTTAACACTGATGCTAAAGGCCTTCATTAGTTCTTTAAAGAATAGAGGCAGAATATTTTAAGTTATATATATATATATATACACACACATCGTTAGTGTAAAAAAAAATTATACTACCAAATCATTTTTACCTTGTTATAGCAAGTAATTTTCCTTCTTTCAAGATTACAAATTTCATTTTGTAGGAAAGCTTACATGCAGATATTGTTTGGACAACCTGATAGTGTAAACATCTTTTTATATTCACTGTATATATAACCTAAACTCTTCCTTATAAGGTATGATAATTCAATAATAATCAATTAATGGCCCATGGCCATAACGCGTCTCATTGAAAAATCTATTAAACAAATTATCGATTAAGAGAAGATACGTGATCAGTAGATCAACAACTACGATTTATTAATACGTTTTACATTTCCTTTGTGAAGATTTTAATAGTATCATGGTTTTGTATGCATGGACATATATTTAGAATTCGCAACTTAAAAGATTCCAAAAATAAAATTTTGATCAAAAAATAATTCAAAAAAAAAAGTTACAAAAGTATCTTTTGCACACAAAATGAAGTTAACTTCTATTTCACACTCATTTTGTGCGCGTAGGGTCTACTCTTTTGTTCAAAAAGGATCCCACTCAACAACTCTTAAACTTCATCTCTCTCTAGCATTTAATATAATTAACAATTCACAAATTGGATAGAATCTCTATAAAGACTCTTTCTTGTGCTTCCAAAATTCCCTTTTTTTTCTTTTTTCCCTCTCTACATATCCCCACTACTCTCTTCTCCTTAAATCTTGCCTATTTGTACTCCAAAAATCATATTTTTTCCTCTCACGTGAAAGTATGGAGCTTGGACTAAGGGATACCATTTGATTGGCACATTAATTGTGCGCACTAACTTCTAGTATCTAGTTTTGACTAGATATTATCATATATTTGACATACGACAAAAGTGTAAAAACACAAAAAGTGGAAAAGGCAAAAGTAGTATTTTAATTACTCCCTCCTATCACTTTTACTTGTGAACTATTCCAAAAATATATTTTCACTTTTACTTCTTTCGTTCACTTTTACTTGTCTACTATTTTCTTTGTAGATTTTTATTTTTACTTGTCAATTTTCACATATCAAGGTAAGACAAAAAAAAAAATTCTTGTTTTACCCTTAGCATTTATTACTCATTTCAAATCATTTTCCCAACTCCAATATAATTATATACCATTTAATAGGGATATTGTGGTAAAATACCTATCTTAATCATTATTTCTTAAATAGCGTGACAAGTCAAAACGTGACAAGTAAAAGTGAACGGAGGGAGTACTTGTCACGTTTAGCATATCAAGATAAGACAATTTCTTTTTTCCTATTTTACGCATAGTATTAAATACTCACTTCAAATCATTTTTCAAATCCAATAAAAAAATGCATCAATTAATATGGGTACATTGGTAAATTATGCACTTCATTTATTATTTCTTAAGAGGTGTGCATAGTCAAAAGTGAACAAGTAAAAGTGAACACAAGGAGTATATATCCCATGAATTTTAGAAGCACTAATTTTATGCGCAATAGGGGTTAGTTTTATTTTCCCCACACTTTGTATAATTTTAAAGTTTTGAAATTCACGTTTTTTCCATACGTTAACCAAAGATTAGTCATGTCTCAAAACTGCGGAATATCAATAATTTATATAGAACCTGATATCTTTTTCTGCGAACAATAATATAGGCTCAATACATCAAGTATACCTAAATATTTTGATCTTCATTTTAGGGGTTGTAAAGTGGCCTGAAGTTTGGAAACTTGTTATCCTTAGATTTAAGTGTTTTATTTTATAAGATTTTGATTTAAGTGTTTTATTATTTAGTCAAGACATTACTTTATTTAGAATATGTCGAGATTTTTTTCATAATTAATTTAGGACGTCGCATGAATTATTAATAAACGATAATAAAGACTAAAATAACTAATTATCATTAAGAAAATAATATCAAAAAATATAATATTAAAATAATCTTATGTGCATTTTATGTTAATTAATACAAGAAAAATGATTTTGAAGAAGTTGTAGTAGTAGTAGTGTTGGTATTATCTCCTAAGCTTAGTCCAAGCTCCATACTTTCACGTGAGAGAAAAAATTATGATTTTGGAGTACAAATAGGCAAGATTTAAGGAGAAGAGAGTAGTGGGGATATGTAGAGAGGGAAAAAAGAAAAAGGGGATTTTGGATTGAAAGCACAAGAAAGAGTCTTTATGGAGATTCTATCCAATTTGTGAATTGTTAATTATACTAAATGCTAGAGAGAGATGAAGTTTAAGAGTTGTTGGGTGGGGTACTTTTTGAAGAAAAGAGTAGAACCCTATATATTGCGCTCAAGATTAGTGTGCAATAAGTTAACTCCTTTTGCGTACTATTTTTATGCGCAAAAGTTTTTTTTTTTTTTTTTTTGGATTATTTTGAATCAAAATTTCACTTTTGAGATCATTTAAGTTGCGGACTCCATATATCTATCTATCTATCTATATATATATATATATTGATTGGACGATGAGACTGATGAAAACTATAGTAAATTGAACAGATTGAATGTAACAACACGCAAGGAGAATCTTTTTAAGGTCTAGAGAAAATTAATGCTGCATGAGAAGAAGTTATTGTCAATTTAGAAGAATGTAGGGTGCGGTTGGTATTGAGGATAATGTTTTTCGATATTTTTATGGTTGGTAGTCAAAATTTCTGGAAAGGATTTTTTCTAGGAAAACAAGAACCTTAAAAATAAGAAAAATAAAATTTTTTAGTAAAAGAACTAGAAAAACCACGTTCCACAAAGGCCATTCTACACTAATTATCTCCTCCCTACCCTCCGACACACACTATCCCAACCCCCAACCACCATAGCCCCCATTCCCACCACCCCCACATCTTACCTCTCAATCCCATAGTCACTATTAGAAACAAAGGATTTTTCCATCGACATTGAGTGGAAATTTTTTGTTATAAAACATGATTCTCCCACCTAATTCCCATCAAAAAATACATGGTGGGAAACAAGTTCTCATTGAAACGTTGGGAAACTTCCTAATTTTTCCATGTAAAACACTATTATTTTTTCTTTTCTCACCGATTCAATCAAAATATCTGTAGAAACAGTCACTGAACATTTTTCAAGTAGAAAATTTCAGTGGAAAAATAATGATTTTAGTATTGAGTGTTTGCCTAGATTATTACTAATATTTTTGAGATAATATTTTCTGCTTACGTACTAATCACAAAACTATAAGTGAAAAGAAATATTTATTTTTCAAAGAAAGCATTTTTCATAAAAAAATATTTTCGTTTCGGTCCAATATGTGGTGGTGAATCACGCAGTATTGCTAAAATAGGAAGGACAATTTGCACGATTACCGTTATTCGGGGGTGGTCTTTAATTTTTGCCCCTCAAATTAGTTGTCTTTAAATTTTACCCTTCGCTACAAAGCCCTTGCCTCCGGGTTCGAACCCTCACTCAGCCAAAATGTTTTTTAAAAAAAATCGCAAGGTAGAGTTTGGATTCACAAGACAGAGTTTTACTACCTTCAGGCAGAGTTTTAAACTTTACCTTAAGGCAGAGTTCGAATGCAAGCTCTACCTTATGAGGCAAAGTTTTGCCTTCAGGTATAAGGCAAACTCTACCTTAAGTAGAGTTTTGCCTTTAGGCATAAGGCAATACTCTACCTTAAGGTAGAAGTTTGCATTAAGGCAAAAACTATTATTTTTTTACTCAGTTGAAATTTTGTAAAACTCTGCCTTAACACCTAACTTTTGCCCCAATAGGCCTAATTTTGCTGTACCTTGCAAAAAGCCATTTTGACTGAGCCGGGGTTCAAACCACAAACCTCATGGTATTAGGCGAAGGACAAAAATTAAAGACCAATCTGCACAAAAAAATGAAATGGGAAATTTGTCTCTCCCCTGCCATTTTGTTTGGGCTATTAGTTTTTATTATGTAAAACTTACACAAATAGCTACCTTTTAATAGCTTCTAACTAGTTATAGCTACAAGTTGAAGATTTACAATTCGTAGCTGCTTTTGGCTGCATTTCAGTTGTATCTCGCATTTTTGAAATACAGTGAAATATAGCGAAATACAGCGACATACAGAGAGATACAAAACACGTTAGAGTAAATTTAGGCTCTATTTTTGGAACATATATTTTAAAAAAAATTATGAGAGAAAAAATAGGCTATATTTTTTAAACATAATATTCTTTTACTTTTTAAATAGTAAGTCAAATTAAATCAACCATATTTCACACAAATCACTGAAGAGTAAAATCAGGCCCTATTTATGGAACAATATTTTTTAAAAGAATTATGGGATTCAATTTAAAACTTCTCATAAATCACGCATAACGGTTGTTCTTCCATAAAAGCTTACGAATCTCTCTAAACTTTTATCACAATCAAAACTTTTTGAATTCAAAAACCACTAAAGATCTAAAAACTTCCAAATACAGAAAAATATACACTGAAATATAATGAAATATGGTTAATTGTTTAAGAAATATAAAGTTGTAGTATGCGTATATACAATGGAATACAATGAAATATATCAGTAACTGTTTCATAAATTAGAAATACATTGAAATACAGCGAAATACAAAAGTCATGAAAACAAAGTGTAGTAAAAATAGGCTCTATAGTTGGAACATTCACTATATTTACACAAAAACAAAAGATAAATACATTGAAATACGGCGAAATAATATGCTGAAATACATTGAAATATCCTAAAAATTAAATATATTGTTTGTTAATACACTGAAATATACTGAAACATTTTATCAAACACTTGGTGGGCATGAAGCTCCACAACTCACATCAATGGCATTCTCATGGGAAAGAAGCTAGTCGTCCTAGATTGCTACAAAAGGGACGTTATCCGGAGATAAAGACTTTCAATTGGACTAGTTAATAAAGCTTCACTCCGTCGTCCTTCACCGTTGTTAGAGCTCTTTTTTTCACTCCGTCGTCGACCATGGCTTCACTCCGTAATTTTCTCAGCAACTTCTCTTTCATCTCTGCTTTCTTCAATCAGCTTCAACACTACATCTCTTGGCAACTTCATCTTCAGCTGAACAGCAGCTCCATTATTCGTCTTCGAAATCGCCATATCCGAAGCCGATCTTCTGCTCAACATAAGGCACTCTAGCCGATCCTTTGCACTCATATGAACAACAGATTTCACCCTTCTTGTAACCTTACTAGTAATTTCTTCTTTAGGAAATGAAGATGAGATTTCACTCATATGAACAACATGTTTCACCTTTTTTATCTGGAGATCCTGCTGCTACTACTGTAGGATTCTTCTGATTTGTAAGAGAAAATAAGATTTAGGATAGGTGATGGAACAGAGAGAGAAAGAGGGGTGAGGGAGAAAATAAATTTGGTAGGTGAGAGAAAATCAATTTAAAAGACTAGGAGATGGAACGGAGAGAGAAAGAGGGGTGAGGGAGAAACTAGATTTGATAGGTGAGAGAAAAATATTTGGAAAAAAAAAAAAAGATTGTGGGTAAGTGGAAGAGAGGTACCTTATTTTTAGGAAAATACACTGCAGCTACAAAAACAAGTTATAGATGGTAATTTGATAAATAAGTAAGCTACCAAATATAATTAAAAAAAAAGTAGCTATTACTAATAAATAAGTCTTAGAGGTAGTTATTGGCCGTAAATTTTCCTTTTAAGTATGCCAATTTCCCATAGCAAAACTTGCTTGATCTTCTCATGGGGTAGTGTCGGTCCAACACCCATAGTTTGGGTTGGATTGGACTTTCACTTTGATCATGAACTTATTGCCTTCGGTTCTCTCGTCACTAGTCCTAGTTGCTAGCCCACAAAATATCATTTTTTTTTGCACGGATTATTCTTCTTTTGGGGTGGTCTTTAATTTTTTCCCTTTGCCTAATACCTCCAGGTTCTGAGTTCGAACCCCAGTTCGGTAAAAATAAAAATAAAAAAAAATCATAAGGCAGAATTTTGCCTCTTAAGGGAGAGGTTGAAACTCTACATTAACGTAGAGTTTTGGGCAAAACTTGATGAAGTGCACCTTTAATATCACCATTTGCACAATATGCACCAATAAGTATATGTAAACTTATCAGGTTGCAAGCCTACTCTCAATATCTCTTGGAAAAGTTGACAAACTTCAATCAGATTTTGCTGCTCACGAAGACCTTGAATTAGCGATGAATAAGTAATACCATCAGGTAAAATGTCACGTCCCGAACCATGGCCTGGGCGCAACACAGCACTCGGATCTTGCTTGCCCGTGTCCGAGTGAACCTCGTGGCTTGCTTGTCAACATGGGCATCAAAACAACATAATCTATATGATGCAATTTAAATGAATCATGAAAACGTAATTGTGAAATAAAGTCTTGAAGTAATCTCATAGCATGAAAACGTAATAGTCTGCAAACATAAAAGCCCAACTGACTCCGTGAACTAACATCTGTCTATGAAACCTCTAAAACATGTCTGAATACTAACAATCGGGAAATGGCCCTGGACTACCATAAACTGAATACTAGTGCAGACTCCATGTTGAACCCCGAGGGAAGTGGGGCTCACCAGTAAGCTGATAACTAAGGTGAGCTTAATGCGCAGGTGTATGCTCTTGAAAATCGGTATCTGCACCGTGAAGTTCAGGCTCTCGGGCAAAAAAGGACGTTAGTGCATGGTGAATAGTACTAGTATGTAAAACTTGCTGAAATGAAGAACATGGCACAATATAGGTGTAGGACATGAACTGAAACTGAATATAACCTGAACATGAGCATGAAACGTGAGTAAAGTCTGAAAACAATAAATCAATGGAAATACATGTATATATAACTACTTGTAACATGGGGAGTGCTATAGTATAACCGACAACATGATCTGGTACTTGCGTCCTACCAGCAGAACACTCACACCTTGCCAAGGATATGAGATTTAAATAATAATAAGCATGTAAGGATCCGAACTGCATAATGAAGGTGTTGCCTCCTTGCTGACAACCCTTATCCTACAGTGGCTACGTAGTTTCAGGCTTTACTGAGCCTTCTCAGTTAACTAAGCAATCCCAAAACATGTGAATTATCATGATAGCTTGTGAGATCATGGTTTCATGAGATACTTGTCATAGTCTTGCAAACATCTTGAAAACATGCTTGTGTCTTGCTAACAAAACCATAAAGTTTAATAAAAACATAATGGGAAAGCATGAGGATGAATTCATGATTCACGGATTAAGCTTGGGTTCCTAATAACCGTAATGGAAGATTAGGAATACAATAATGAATATAAATACACAATTCATGATCATAATTACATAACTATGGGCTACCAATATGTTGGATTTAATGCCATAGGATTTAAACTTCATAGAATATAAGAAAATAAAAAATAAAAGAAACGAGGCATGGGGAAGAATGTAGAGATTCCCACATGTAGATAGAGGTTCTACATACCTTGGTAAAGTTCCAAACTTGAAACACCAAACTTGAAACAATTCCCTAGGGTTTAGACCTTGAGCCTTGAGTTTGGGTTTTTCTTGAAAACCCTAAATCAGGAACAATGATTTCTTACTTAGATTATAAGGATATGTATTAGAATTGACTTGGAATAATTAGAGTAGGCTTACCTTGGTGTTCTTGATGATGAGAGAGGGTAGGAGGTCGTTCTAAGTCTTGAAGGAATAAAAAATAATGATTTGGACTGATATGGACGAATATATACTGTTCAAGAAAATTAAATTTTACGCCTAGTAAAATATTGGCCATATTTTGAAAGATGGGCCGTATTTTGAAATGCGGTCCACCGCATTCTGTGCGGACTGCATTGCGGCTCTTCAGTAAAATGGCCATAACTCTTTGCACAGATATCCGTTTGACCCCCATAAAATATACCGTTGGAAAGGTTTTTCAAATCTTTACAACTTTTATCGAGGAAGTTTTCCAAATTCCAAATACGTTTTGAAATACGGGCCGTATTTCAAAATACGGTCCATATTTAACAATGTAACCTCCAAATGCCAAATTCCAGAATGCTCATAAATCTTTGGTACCAATTTACGACTTGAAATACGAGTCGTATACTGAAATACGACCACTGTTCATGGGCGTAAACCCCCCATCTTACAACTGAAGAGGAAATTCCAATTCTCACATTCTTTATCTGGTTTTCTAAGTCTAGGATCATGGTCAAAGCTTAGGTTAAAGGTACAGGGTGTTACATAAAACTCCTTTTTCAACCATCTGCTTCTGAACACAGAATGTTCTTTCTAACTCACGGTTTCTACAAAATCCAGATATTATTGTACTATAAGTTACAACATTTGGGATCACCCTTAAAATTCTGCCTTAAGGCATAGTTTTGCTCAAAACTCTACCTTAAGGTAGAGTTTGAAACTCTGCCTGAAACAGCCAAAATTCTATCTGCAAGCCTAACTTTGGCCCAAATAGGCCTGACTTTGCTACAAAACTCTGTCTTGCGATTTTTTTTTTTTGTTTTTTTGTTTTTTTACTAAGCCATCGAACCCCAAACCTCATAGTATTAGGCGAAGCGCAAAAATTAAAGACCACCCCAAAATAAGGGCATTCCTATGAATTGCCCACAAAATATTAGGGGAAAGAACACCAATACCCACTACACACAAAATAATTATCCGTCCATGCCTTCTTTACTTTGATACCCCTAAAACTATTTACCCTTCCTACACATTGTAGCTTTTGTAGGTAATTATCTTTTTTTTTTTTTTTTTATGTTTTTATTTCTCTACTTCTTATCTTCTTTACTTCTTTTTTTTCGATCTTTTTCTTTTTCTCCTTTTTTGTTCGTTTATTTCTTTCCCAAATCATACTATTTTTATTTTTTTTCATTACAATTTGATTCCATATTCAATTCTAGCTCCTTTATTTTTATTTTTTTCTCTATTTTTTTTAAGTTCTTGTTCCTTTTTAATTTCATCTATTTCTTTTATTTTTATTTTTTTATCTCAATAATCTAATTTCATTCACCTTTTTTGTTAGTTTTATTTATTATTCTTTTCTATCTCTGGTGATTTTTATTAATTTCTTCTCTTTTTTAAAATTTTTTAGTTCTTTTTTTTTTCATAATTTAATTCTTCCTTTTGGCTCCTTTATTTTTTATTTTTTATATCAATAAGAAGGATAACTGATATATTTTTATTTTTTATTTTTTCTATATCTCAAAAAATAACATTTTAAAAAAAAAAGTATATCAAATCAGTAGCAGTTGAAGTATACTATTGCAGTAAACTATGATACCAATGCTGTATATACCATATACTAACATGGTAAGATAGGGGATTGTCACTTCATTCCTTAAAAAAAAAACACTTAGTCCTGTATAATACCCACATGGTATATATTATATACAGATAAGGTATCATAGAACATTGGATCATTCCTTCAAAAATTACTATTCATTCTTCAGTAATACCCACATGATATATCATATACTAATATGGTATCATACAGGACTGACAATCCATTCCTTCAAGAACACATTGAGTTCTCTATGCTCAGGACTGACAATCCATTCCTTCAAGAACACATTGAGTTCTCTATACTACCAACCTGGTATATCATATACGAACAAGGTATCGTAGATAGCAAATTCATTCCAACATTGCACAATCCTCTATGATGCCCACACGGTATATTCATATACTGCAAGGTATCATAGAGGAGAGGTTCATTTCTTCAAAAAAAAAAAAGTATCATAGAGGATTGGTTCATTTCTTCTTCAAAAAAAAAAAAACACTCCTCTATCCTCTATGATACCTACACGGTATATTCATATACTGCCAGGGTATCAAAGAGAACTGGTTCATTTCTTCGAAAAAATACTCCTCGGTCCTTTATGATACCCACACGGTATATTCATATACTGCTATGATATCACAGAGGACTGGTTCATTTCATCGGGAAAAAAACACTCCTCATTCCTCTATGATGCCCACACAGTATATTCATATACTGCCAGGGTACCATAGAGGACTGATTCATTTCTTTGAAAAAAACACTCCTCGGTCCTCTATGATACCCACACGATATATTCATATACTGTCAGGGTATATACCGTGCGGGTATCATAAAGGACTGGTTCATTTCTTCGGAAAAAAATGCTCTTTGGTCCTCTATGCTACCCATACGGTATATTCATGTACTGCCAGGGTATCATAGAGGACTGATTTATTTCTTTGGAAAAAAAACACTCATCAGTTCTCTATGATACCCACACAGTATATTTATATACTAGTTCATTCCTTCAACAAAACATTCATCAGTCTTCTACGATACCCGTATGGTATATATCGATACTAAAATAGTATCATTGAGGATTGTTTCACTCCTTAAAATGGAGTCCGGTCCTCTATGATATCAACTTGGTATATATCGTATACTGCCAGGGTATCATATAGGTCCAGTTCATTCCTTCAAAAAAGAACTCAGCTCTCTATGATATCAACCTGGTATATACTATACACTGACAGAGTATCAGAGAGGGTAGGTTCATTCCTTCCAAAACAAATTATATAAAAATACAAAAAAAAAAAAAAAGAAGAATTTAAGCTTAATTTTGATGTTTAAATCGTTATATCACGTCTAGCAAGTTTTCGTGTCAAAAAGTATAAAAAAATAGAATCATATTTTAGATACAAATTTTATTTCATTCGAAAATAAATTCCTTTTATAATTTAGGTTTTAAATGATAACATAGTGATTTTAATATTTTTATTACTTCTCATTGTAGTTTAATTATTTAATTTTTATATATTTTATTAGTATAAATATAGTTAGCTAATATATTCTTATATATATTTTAATAGAAGAATAAAAAGACAAAAAAGGGGTAAAGACAAAAACAAAAGGATAAACAACACTAATAGTATTTGTTGATGTCACGCTAATTGGAGCAGGTATAATTATTGTAATAAAATATTCAGGAATGATTGTGTAGGGAGAGAAGGGAACAAAGAAATTGAATATGAGTATATGACTTAAGGGAAGAATTTAATGTTTGCTACAGAATTGTCACGGCTAATTATTTAGCACCGAAGGGGTGTTTAGGGTAATTAGCTTTAGAAGGGGCAAGTACGGGTAAATAGTTTCGTTTGGATGGTAGTTTGCGTTGTTTCCCAAAATATTACTCTCCGTATCAATTTGTTTTTTTTTTTTTTTGTGTGGATTGCCCTTCAAAGGCACTGGTCTTTAATTTTTGCCCCTCAAATTGGTGGTATTTAATTTTTGTCCTTTGGCTAATACCATGAGGTTTGGAGTTCGAACTCCAGTTCAGTCGAAAAAAAATTCGCAAGACAGAGTTTCGTAGCAAAATTAGGCCTATTCGAGCAAAAGCTAGGTCTTAAGGCAAAGTTTTACAAAATTTCAACTAAGTAAAAAAAAAAAAATTTCCCGTAATGCAAACCTCCACTTTAAGGTAGAGTTTTGCCTTATACCTAAAGGCAAAACTCCGTCTTTTGGGATAGTTTGCCTTATGCTTGAAGACAAAACTCTGTCTTAAGTAGAGTTTGCAGTCACGCTCTGCCTGATCAGGTAAAGTTTGAGGCAAACTCTGTCTTAAGGTAAAGTTTAAAACTCTCCCGAAGGTAGCCAAATTTTACCTTGCAAATCCAAACTCTACCTCGCAATATTTGTTTAAAATTTTTAACTGAGCGGGGATTCGAACCCAGAATCAAGGGGTTTTTAGCGAAAGACAAAAATTAAAAATCATCCCCCGAATAAGGGCAATCGTGCAAATTGCCCATTTATGTGATACATTTTCTTTTTAGTTTGTCCTCAATAGAATAATATATTTTATATTCATAAATAATTTAACTTTAAACTTTCTCTTTTTTACCTTTAATGAAATGATTTACAGCCACACAAATATGTATGAGTTGTTTATCAAGTCAAATTATATCACATAAATTGAAACGAAGAGAGTAGTAGTCAGCTAACATACAAGTACAAAGGATTTATCATCACTGCGATGATTTGGGTTTTTATTTGGCAATCTTAATCTTTCTCCGAGCTAAAAATGAGAGAAGCAAGTTAATGTAGTTTGAAATCTTAAATCACATGTTCACGTGTATGTATACAAATGTCACTGTATACAACTTATTTAGGTCATCTTTTTCGAGTTTCATTTATATAATAGTTGAGATTTAATATTATTATCATTTCATTTAAAATACTCATACGTATCTTGTACAAATTAAAAGTATAATTTTAGTATATCAAAAAGGCATGTGAGCTGCTTATTGTTGTGACTCAAAAACTAGTAAATATTTAACAACCTAGCTACTGAACATGTGATTTAGGATGATTAATTAATAGATTTACAGAATTGCGAACTCAAGCAAGATGGATCCCCAATTAGCACTGGGAGTTTATAAACTAAGTGTTAATTTTATGATATTATATTACTTTATATAAGTGATAATGTAAAGAGTTTTGTAGTACTTAGTTATATTATAACTATTTGGTTAGCTTGCCAACTAAAAGTATTTGATCTTCCAAATATATGCCCTTATATTGTTATTTATTGCTTCAATACCAAAGTATATTTCCAATAACTCAATATATTTTAAACCCTTTTTGGTAATTCATGAAGTGTGTACCATGACTATTTCTATGTCTTATTTTTGTCCCTACATTTTTTTTTTTACGTAGGTTGACACATCCAACTTAGTAAATATAATAAACTTTGAGTCCTTTGAAAATGTTTGAAAAGTTGTTGATGGTTTTGATGTCATCTAATAGAAATAGTTATGCACAAAGATAATTTAAAATGGTGATTTTGGAGAACTCATTTGGTACTGGCAGAGTACTCCGTCGAGCATATTTTCTTAGTAATTCTAAAATTACCATTAAATTCTCCTGATCTAATTTTTAGTAAAAAATTTATTTTGAATGTATTAATAGGTTTAATGATCTAACATAATTATACAATAGAAAATAAATTTTAAAATGGATCCTTCAAATAAATATTAGCGAGAAGGAACAAAATTATTAAATACATCATTGCACTGAGATATAATTTAATTATTTAAATTTAGCTAATTCTAATTTGCTTAGGCTATAGCATGGTTATTATACCGTAAATTTAGAAAATATTCCACTTAGATTAAGAAAAATGAAAGAAAATATCATTTCGTATTTTTTGAAAGGAGAAAAAAATAATTAATTTTTCATATATCTTTTAAATATTTTGAATTGTCAAGTATTGAGATTTATAGTACTTTTTACATAGTTTTCAAAAATGTAAATTTTATTCCCAAAAAACTTATTAAAGATTCTATGCCCAAGGTTCACGATAAAAAATTAAACTGTTTGACTCTGAAAATTCAAATCTTGTTACATAAATTGGGACTATGAGAGTAATTTGTTACCTAGATCTTGGGCCCGGGCTCAGCACGGGCTTCTTGAGACTAGTCTTTATATAAGACAGAAACAATATCAAGAAGGTAAAGAACTACTTTCGTCTAACACTCCTTTTTCATTGATAATTAATGGAGTAAATAAAATAGAAAACAATTCATACTCCGGTCACCACTAGGCAAGATTTTCATTAATTAGTAAAAAAATAAAAAAATAAAATAAAAAAGTATGTATTTACACAAGTTGTTAACTTGCATTCAGTTTGGCCTTAACTAACATTTGACATCCTCTGTACTCTTATTTAAAAAGCGGAAAAGGTCCAGATGTGCCCTACTACTATACGAAATTGCACAGATATGCCCGTCGTTAAAAGGTGGTCTCACATATGCTTTTAACGTTATTTTTTTCGGTTACACATGTCCTTGATTTAACGAAAACCCGATAAAAATATTGGAGGGCAGATTTGCGCAGTTTCGCATAGTATAAGGACATATTTGATCCACTGAAATTCCTAAATATTATGGCGAAAAACAAAAATATGGCACAAAATATCATTACATTCCAAAACATAAAAAACATTTGCAATTACAATCCATGCATCCACGCTACATTACATCTAAATTATACAACTAAAAGATCAAATGCAATTACAACCATCTTTTAAAGATTGTGTTTCACAAACAAGAACACCATTTTCCCTTTTCAAAAATTTGTTTTACTAATGATAATATCATTTTTTTTTTCAATTTGTTGATGATCTGGATAGTTTTTTTGGGATGTTTTTCGTCTTCCGAGTCCCAATATCTACACGATAATGCATGCAACAATTGCCACACAAAACATAAACATAAAAAAAATCATTACAGATCTGTCACAAAAAAAAAAAAATCACAAGTCTAATGTAAGTCATTACAGATCACACACAAAAAAAAAAAAATCACAAGTCATTACAGATCTACTAAATTTCTACCATGCGTGGAATTCACGAAAGGGCCATACCATATTGAATTTTATGTAAGATCGTATAAATGCTTAAAATGTAATATTCTCTGTATTATTGTTATCAAAGTTTCGGCACTACACGAGATGTTTTTTCAGGTGTCATAAGTCTAATGTAAGTTATCTCTTTTCCCTTATGATTTTTTTTTTGTGGCAAATCTGTAATGATTTTTTTTATGTGTATATTTTGTACGGCAGTTGTTGCATGCATTATCGTGTAGATACAAGGACTGAGAAAACGAAAAATATCCAGGTCACAATAAATTGAAAAATAAAAATGATATCATCATTAGTAAAACAAATCTTTTGAAAAGGGAAAATAGTGCTCTTATTTGTGAAAACAATCTTTAAAATATGATTATAGTTGCATTTAATATTTTAGTTGTATAATTTAGATGTAATGTAATGGTGGATGCATGAATTGTAATTGCAAATGTTTTTTTGTGTTTTGGAATGCAATCATAATTTGTGCCATATTTTTATTTTTTGCCATAATATTTAGGAATTTGAGTGGATCAAATATGCCCATATACTAGCTATGCGAAACTGCACAAATCTGCCCTCCAATATTTTTGTCAGGTTTCCGTTAAATCAAGGGCATGAGTAACCCAAAAAGTAATGTTAAGAGTATATGTGAGACCACCTTTTAAAAAGGGGCATATCCGTGCAATTTCGGATAGTAGAAAGGCAAATCTAGACCTTTTCCGTTTAAAAAGCCATAGATAATATGGATGCTCGTATAATTCATCAGTCCATTTATATTTTATCTGTATTAAGTATGGACGGATCTCGTATTTCATTCGTTTGTTTCTTATTCGTTTTCAATCTGCATACGGAGGCACATATCTAGGTGAAAGGTATGGGTTCACATGAACTCATATATACATTATACTTTTACAAAACTATTTCAACATACACTACTCGAAACAAAGGTTTTTCCTACCAACATTCAGTGAGAAATTTGTACTATAAAATATGATTTTTCCACCTCATTCTCACTGGAAAAATGCATGATGGAAATAGATTCTCATTGAAACGCTTTGAAATTTTCTAATTTTTCCATGTTAAAACACTAACTTTTTTATTTTTTCCGCCGACATTCAGTTGGAAATAGCTACTGATCATTTTTCAGTGAAAAATTCAGTGGGAAAATAGAAATCTTTTGATGGTGATATATACGCGTGTATCCAAGCTTAGAGTAATTTATGATGCAATAATTATTGAGTGTCCTCCTGTAAGTGAAGTTGATGGCCAAATTTCACATCTTCTTTTTACTTTTCCTTCCTTTTTTCTGGAATAAACCTCGGGAACATTTTCCTTTTACCCTTTTTCGTTTGATTTATTTTATCAAAATCCCAAGTTTGATAAATTAAAATCCATATTCTATATTTCTACTTTTATAATCATTATTAATTAAATCAAATATTAAAATCAAGGGCTAAGGGTCAAAGATATCCCTCTACTTTAGTTTATTAGTCAAGTTTACCCTCCGTTAGCGAAAGTGGTCAAATATGCACCACCGACGTCCAATAAGTGCACGCTTGCACCCTTAATTGGTCGGAAAACCTCAATTCCCTTCAATTACCCAATTTCAATCGAAATTACCCATTTCAAAATGATCCCCATTTAAACCAGACCCGCAACCCAAATCCGATCGTCTTGTTCCTTCAGCCGTGGACAAAAATTAACAAAATTTTCAGTTGTCAAGATGCTTATTTTCAGCAACAATCCTTCTCTTTCTTCTAGGTACCATTAGCTCTGTACATAGAGAAACCCACGCAAAATAATAACATAATAAAGCACTGTATTTTCTGTAAGCACAAATCTACGATTTATTACTTCCCTTCTACTTTCAAGTAAAGTAAATCTTTTCCTTGTTTTCTCCTTTACTAAGTTGATATTTTGAAAAAATGCCCACTCAAAATGAAGCTTGTTTGTGAAAAATCAAAATTTAAACTTCGAAGCTTTAACGGTTGTCAATGCTGGTTTCAGTTCGGCGTTCTCGCTCAGACGAATGGAACCAGTATTTTCAAGCACAAATTCTAAACCACCACAACTCAATTCGATTAATATTGTCTTGCTGTTTGAATCGATCCACAACAACAATCTTAGAACTTCTATGTAACACCTCATACCTTAAACTATGCTATGTTCATGATTCGAGACTTAAACACCAAGATGGAAGTGTTGGAATTCGAAAATTCCTTCATCACAGTGAAAGTATGTTTTACGACCAAAGTGCGGTCCGTACTTCAAGGTGTGGGATGTACATGGTAGGGCATACCTCATTGGGAAATTACAGAAGCCACTGGAAATTGGCATCCATGTACGGGCAGCAAGGTACGAGACGTACCTTGAGCCTATACCTCGCCGTAAAAAACGATGCCCACTGGAAGTTCACATCCAAGTATGGGTTGCAAGTACGGGACGTACCTAGTGCCTATACTTTACCTGCGTCGGCCAGATACTATAAATACCTGGGGATAGTTTTATTTCCCCACTTTTCATTCTCCAAACCCTAGGACAACCTGATGTGATGATCCTCTTGGTCGTTATAGTATTTTTGGCTCTCTTTAACCTTTCCCCGAGCTTGTTAGCTCACTTTTGACTAGAGGGGACCATTGCCGCGCTTCCCGAGGTGTTCGAATTTAATTGGGTGACTTTTTGGGAAATTTGGCTTTTAAGCGAAAAAGAGTTGACTCAAGGTTGACTTTTGGGTAATCGAACCTTTTTTGAAAATTCGTCAATTTCGAGATGTCCGAATGGTAATTTAAAACTTGTGTGAATATTTGGTTCGGTTCCCAATGCACTCGGGTGCATTTTGGGACTTGGGTTGGGAAGTTAGAATTGAGGTATCGGGGGTTAACTCGATCAATGAGACCTCCATTGGAAATTTTGAGGCCACGAGTGTGTTCGTAGTGTGTTTTTATATTTGTCTGTGTATGTGGTCGCTAAGCAGATGGGCTCGGGTATTAGTTGGGATTTCAGATTGAGATTATTTTTGGGAAAATCTGTGTTGGTGTCCGCCTTGGCGCCACCATTACCGCCATAGCGGTGGTATTGGCCGCTATGGCGCAGTGCAATTGAAGGCAGACCGTCACGGCGGTCTAAGAGACCGTCGAGGCAGGACCGCTGCCGCCGTAACTGTATCAGGCTTGGTTATTTCATTAATTGTGTATTAAAAAGTCCTTAGTTCCTCATTTATTACTATTCCGAAATCTGAGTTATTGGGAGCTAATCTAGGGTATTCTTGGAGAAGATTCCTGGTGGTAAGTTCTTCTAATTCCTTTACTATTCGATTATCTCTAATCATCTTATAATCCCTTTATCATGATAGTTCACAAAGTGATTGAAGATTAAAAGTGGGTTTAATGAATATTCTTTCTAGGCTTCTAAATCATGATTGTTGGTTGGGTTAGCTTCCTTAAGCATTGAATTGATGATTAGGATCCTTTATTTCATGATTTCTTCCTGATTAAAGGCTAATTTATGAAATTGGACGTTAGGGTTTATACCCAAATTTGGGGATTTTGCATAGAATCTGAAATTGAGTGAATTGTTGATTACTTATTATTGATGGGAATTGATCACCTAGAGGTTTAATTTCATGTTGGGACCTTTAGATTCCTAATTTCACCCTTCTAGTTCATAAACCCTACTCCATAGGTTGGGGATTTGGGTCTTGAATAGAAGTAGGGTTTGTTTGATGATCCTTCTTGATTCTAATTCCATGATTCGAATACGCTTAGAATTTCTTGATTTCGAGGCTCAAAGGAAAGGAAAGGCTAAGGTGTGATTGTTGGTAATATTGTTGTTCGGCCTTCCAGGTAGGTTACGGTTTACCCTATGGTGAGACTTCATTTAGCGAAGCCTATATTTAGACGATATTATTAGAGAAATCATGTAAACCTTCGGGTATGAAGTTGGGTTGGATATTATCTTAGGTTGGGCCCTATTGTGTGATTGGGGATAGCCACCCCATTGTGTCGTCACATTGGAGACTATTTTATATATTGATCATGATATTGTAGTATCTTACTTGTTGACGTTTGATATGAGGATAGTGTTCTATATGGCTTGTGTAGCCTTTTTCATGATATTTTAGTACCTTACTTGTTAATGTTTGATACGAGGATAATATTCTATATGGCTTGTGTAGCCTTTTCATAATATTGTTGGCATACCCATGCGTGGTACTTGTGATATTGATGTACTTATTGACATTGAACTCATACATTTCATGCATTCTCATCCTTCATGACATACTGATGATACTTGAGGAAACACTGTGATGAGCTGGGCTCAGTTGGATGAGAGTGACGTGAGGACCGATATCTGATAGTTATCCCTAAATCGAGGTTGTGCATAGCAATTGCCAAGGTTTTAGCCGTAATCGTGAGGTAGCGGTTGCCGAGGTTTGTGTTGGAGCCGTGAGGTACACAGACTTTGTGGGTCCCCCTTGGGTTATGCTGCCGAGATGTCGATATTTTCGTCCGGAGTACATGTGTACACAGTATTGCATTGCATATACATTTCATACATTATTGCAATGCATTGCACTTGGCTTCTGTTGTGATATTATTGTGATGTACTTGGGATATACGGATTCAGACTGAGTATTGAGACTTGACACAATTGGGTTTAGATGCTATAACCTAAGTGATGACGTGTACTTAATTTTTGGTTGGTGTTTGACTTATATCTTGATTGATTACCTATTTATCTTACTTTATTGACTTTATATGTGTTAAGTAAATTTAGTCGGCCTATGATACCTACCAATACTTGTTGTTTGTGCTGACTTGCACTTGCTGCATTCATTTATGAATGTAGAGTTCTAGATAGGATCGACCTCTGTTTCTCGTGGCTGATAGCGGATCAGAGTTGCTGCTTAGAGTCTTACAGTGTGAGCACAGGGACGTCTGCCGCCTTGGAGACTCTTCCTTGTTCTATGTCTTATTTGTATTCCGAGACATCTTCAGACATTTGATGTATTGTTATTTTTAGACTTGTAGTATTTAGTTAGATGCTCTTGTATGACCAGACCAGAGACTAGGGTGTATTTCCATTGTTTCCGCTTTCTTATATTATATTTGTGAGGCTTTCGCTATTTTACTTCTTGCGCTATTTTCTATTAACTGTGAACGTAGAGTTAAGGGTTCGCCTGCCGAGGGAAAGGTAGGTGCCCGCACGACTTAATGAAATTGGGCCGTGACATTTGCTCTTCTTCTTCATTACCAAGAACACTAAGGTAAGCAACCCTAACCTTTTCCAAATGGATTCCAACATATATCTATCAACATTAAGCAAGAATTCATTGTTTTTAACTTAGGGTTTTCAAGAAAATCCAATTAAAGGGGATTCAAGATTAAGCTTTGGGATTCTTCTTCAAAGTTTAGATTTTTACTACATGTTTGGAGCGTACCAGGTATGTAGGGCTTCTATCTGCGTGTGGGAACATCTTTGTTCTTTGCCACGCCACGTTCTTCCATCATTATATGAAAGTTCACCAAAAACTAGGGTTTTAGACATGTTCATGATAACCCTAAGTTCATGTACCATGATTTACCATGTCTGAATTATAAATTAATTATTGTATTCCTAATCTTCCATTTTAGTTATTGAGAGTCCGTCCGTAATCCATGAAAAACCCATCTTTTACATTCCATGGGTTCTTACATGCAAGTTATTAATTACTATGTTTATTTTCATGAAACACTCTACATGTTTACACGTTTCATGCAAGTATATTATGTAACTACATCCATGTATAATGCAATTCATGTGTTAAAAAAACCATGGGCTCAGATGCCACCTATATTATGTTTATGCTTTTGGGAGTTGCACTGATTACCGAGAAGACTTTAATAGCCTGAAACTACGCTAGCCACCGTAGGATAAGGATCGCTCCGCCCATGTTTAGGACGATTCCTTCATGCTTTATTGTTTGGATCATTTCATGCCATGTTTATATCTTATACCCCTGGCAAGGTATGGGAGCTCTGTTGGTCGGGTCAAGTACCAGACTCTACGTACCCATGTGGTGATTCATGTTGTCGGTTATACTTATGCGCTCCCTACTTAAGATGTTTTTACTCATGATATATATATATATAGTGTGTGTGTGTGTGTGTGTATTCACGTTCATGACTAGGCTTCAGTTTCAGCTCTCATCATGTTATTTCATGTGCCATGCTTATTTCATTCTGTTGCTTTACATACCAGTACATTCAATGTGCTGTCGTCCCCTTTCTATTGCCCGGCGGCCTGCATTTCACGATACAGGTATGGATTTACAGGACAACACATCTTCTCAGTAGGATCATCCATGTATCAGCTTTTGGTGAGCCCTATCTTCTTCAGGGTTTAGTCATTATTTACATTTATGTCAGTTATGTAGTTAAGGTATGCTGGGGCCTTATCCCAGCAAGTATGTTCCACAATTCAGATTTATGATAGAGGTTTTATAGACTAGTCAGTTATGTTATGTCACATATTTGGAGTTGTCTAGCCATTTTGGTTTATTATTATTGCGTTTATTCAAACTATTTCAGATTATGATATTATGATATTTTCAGACTTATGATTTATGGTCCCACGTTTTACTTAAATTATGCATGTTCATCGCTTATTCCGCATCAGTTCATGCCCATGTTGAGTAGCCATATGGTTCGTTCGGTCATATGCAGTCAGGCATCAAGTGTCGTGTTACGCCTAGGCCATGGTTCAGGGTGTGATATCCTATGAATTTCGGGTGTTTTCAAGCTCAGAAAGATCAACAACTTTTGAATTAGTACTCAATCCTTCATACCAGCTGTTGACACCCAATGTTGGCCCTCTGTATTTAAAAATTAACTTCTTTAGGCTTCCTAGTCATTAAATAGCACAATATACTGTTTTTATACATTTTTTAACTTTAATATAATTTATTGATGATTGTCCTTATTTTTAAATAATTGGAATTTTTATCAATTTATTTTCATTTTAAATAATTATTTTGTTATAGTCGTTTGTATATAAACAACATGCTAATACAGTTTTACTTCAATTAATTAGCAAGTCTCCTTAATTCAAATCACATTTTTTACTTTATTCACGAAATTACCTTAAATATATTTTTATACTTTATTATTTTTAGTTACAGTCTATTATTACATGGAAGTCGGAGGAACTAATTTTAAACACAGATAAGATTTAGCACATGGTTTTGAGAAGCCATGGTTTTGTGAAGCCATGATTTTGTGAAGCCCATGGTTTTGGCACATGGGTTTGGATAAAAAGTGATTTATCTTTGCCTATATAAAGGAGGACTTCCCCTCTCATTTTTCTCTTCACTTGCACACTACCTCACACACATTTTTCTTCTCTCTACACTCTCTAGATTTTCTTTCTATAGGAAGACTAGCCTTCCTCTTTTCATATTTTTTTTTGTCTTTATATTTCATTCATACATTGCTTCTTTACTTATTCATATATATTGTCTTTACATTTATTTACATGCATTGTCTTTATATTTTTTTTTATATACATTGCCTTTATTTTTATTTATCTATATTATTTTTACATTTATTTATATACATTGTGTCTTTAAATTTCTTCATATATTGTTTTTATATTTTTGTATTCTCTGTACATTTTTCTTTACATTTTACGTACATTTTCCTTACACTCTCCACACTTTTCCTTTATATTATCTTACATCTATCTATTCTTTTATATATTTTTTATACAAATACGTTATATACATATACATGTACATATTTACATTACTTAACTACTAAGAAAAGAAGAGAGAAACTTTTCATTAAAAGGAATGCACTTATTGTCTCTACATTTTTTATGCATTATCTTTTGCTATATTGTCTCTACAACTTTATTTATTTTCAATACATGTATACATTGTCAAGTATTTTCTTTACATTTTTGTCAATACCATCACACTACATACCTATTTTTTCTATATATTTTGCTATTTACATTTACTCTACATTGGCTATACATCATATTTATATTTACCTATATTTTCATTTGTATTCTTATGTTCTTTTTACATACATCATTCACCTATAAATTTGTTACATTACATACACTACACTAATTCTAGGGGCAAATCAAGTTTCATCATTCTTTTGTCAAATCACTTTTTCAAAAACTTTATGTCAAACTACTTTTTCAAGGACTTTGGTCACATTACTTTTTCAAAGAATCTTTATCAAATCACTTTTTAAAGACTTTATGTCACATACCTTACTTTTTGACTTTTTCAAATTTTTTTAACTAATACTTTTTCTTTCATCTTGCAATTTATTACAAATACTACACTTTTGGCTGATGAAGAAATTTTCGTCGATTTCCAAAGCCTCCCATGTACAAAAGACGAGTTTTTATTTTAAGTTTATTTATCATTTCTTTAATTCATTAGATAGTTATTTATTCTTTTACTAACACTTTTATTAAGTGTTTATACAGGTACCCGGAGATACATCCGAAGACGACACTCGGAAGGAACCCGAAGACTTCATCGAATCACTGTTTGTATTTACTTTTCGCATTTTTTTTATAACTGTACAAAACATAAACTCATCGTATAGTGGAAACCTTATTTTTGGAATGACGTGTTGATATATTTATTTACTTGTCGCCTTGTTTATTAAACTTAAAATTGTCATTCGCTTTAGGCAAGACTTAGGCTGTCAATACTTTCATAACTGTATTAAATTGACTTGGTATAAATACTTTGTTAAATAAATTCACACTTTTGACGTTTAGGCAAAAAATACTAGTCCATCCTTTATTTTATATTATATATACACTCTTAATATAACTTACATTTTATATTGTTTCATGTACACTAATACATATTTTAATTAAGTTAAATTCACATTTTGACGCTAGGCAAATATTAAGTCTTCTATTCACAAATCTTTTATTCTTTAGAGACATTACACTTTTTCACTCATTTTTTATCCACAATCCCTTATACTTATTTTTTACCAATACTTTTTACAATTATTTTGTTCCTTATTCTTTTGATAGGATATTCATTAAACAAACACTCTTTTAACTAAACGGTAGAAACAAGTCAAATAAACTTTACTTTTCTGAATAATTTTGCTATATAAACTCTTTACACCAATGAATATTCGTAGATTATTTTTACATTCTTTATGGACTAATATACCTAGTTATACAATTCTTTAGACATTTTATGTTCGATATACACTCTTTTATTCTTGAAAATACATTCTTTATTTATTTAATATCCATACATTCTTACATAGACGCACATCCTTTATATCCTTGATATATTTATTTTTTACATAGTCTTACATTTTTTTTTTATATTCTTAATATAGTTACACATTCTTTACACTAACATATATATATACACTCTTTGTACTAACAGATATACTTTTATACTTACGAGGTACATTCTCTTTATACTCTTTTATATATTCTTTTTTACTATACATTCTTTATGAATACTTGATACTTGATATAAATACATTTTTATACACTGTATATTCTTAGTATATTATCACTTAGTGTAGCTTTTCATGAAGTCATAACATTTTGAAAACAAGTAATAATAATGATAAACAGATAGATAATCCCCCTCTAGTGTTCAGTTAAACTAAGTTTAAGGACTGTGGGCAGGCTCTATGGGATGCTTAATACCTTCCCCATGTGGTAAATAAAACCCTTATCTAGAATTTCATATGTTTCGTGGACTAAAAATGGAGCGGACACACAAATACATATAGGTTTCCGGATTTTCCTAAAAAATAAGGTGGCGACTCTAACCTTTTTTAAACCAGTTAGAATAACCGGGAAGTTACAAACTATCTTGGACCCGTTCAAAATAGGGCGTAACACCAGCTACTGGATTTAAAATTTTAGCTCTAATGTTTTATTTCCTTTTCCCCCTTTGGCTGCCATTGAAGCTCCATCACTGGTGGTTTCAGTTCGAGGATCAAATAAAAAAGACAACCAGACCTGCTTTAATCTCTAATTCTTATTTTTTTTCTCAATGAGGAAAGTGGTGTTGTTAATATTAATTTGGGTGGTCGGAGAGTTAAGGAGAGAGGCTATATTGGATGATCTAAAGAGGCTTTATTGATGGCTGCAATGGTGCAGATTGTTATACCCCGTACTTGGTACGTTTGGATATTTTGAGGTAGCCGTGGTACGTTGAAGGCAAGACCATTTCCGAAATTATTTTAGTGAGTACGTCGTTGGCGAATGTTAATTATGAATATTATTGGTATGAAAATATTGAGAAAGGCCAAGGACAAAAAGGGAAAATTGCAAAGTGGTTCACGGTAATAGTGAGGAAAGTCTAGGGGCAAAAAGGTAATTTCACGAAGAGTTCAAGAAAACTCTTGAAAGGGCCACTTTGGCCATGTGACATGAAGTGTGGGTCCTACCTATGGCCATGTGTCCATATTCTTAATTGTGGGGCTTAAGTGTCAACATAGCAAAGTTGTGGCAAAAATAAGACAAAGTAATTTTTATGGAAACTTCAAGAAAAATTAGTCTTCTTTCAAGAAGACTCTAGAGAAAAAAAAGAAGAAGGGGACATGTGGAAATTTTATGATTGGAAGGGACTAAAATATAAAAATGTGAAAGATGACTAGTTCATCATTATTTAAGAGTTGGAGAAGGAAAAAAAAAAGGGGAAAGAAGCAAGAGAAGAGAGAGGGACGACCATGAAGAAAAAAAAAGAAGAGAGAAAAAAAAAATTCCCAAGCCTCCAACTTTGATTCAAAAAGTATAATTTTCTCGTATTCCTACTAAGTTCAAGATTCTCTTCAAGGTGGTATAATTATTTTGGCAAGAAAGTGACTTTGGTGGCAAGTGGAGAATTGAAGAAAAGGTAAGAATCTTATGTTTCCTTTATGCTATGGAAGTTATAAATGTGTTGTAGTATGTGGAAATGAGTGAAAAGTATGAAATTTGTGTCTTGTGGGTATGTATGTGTGTGGCCGTGTATATAGTGTGTTGTGGCCGTGGATATGGTGTATTATTATGGCTTTGTTGACAACGAAAGTTTGATGAATTTAGTTGAGATTGTGAATTGTGGGAGTTGACCGAATGTGTGTGTGAATGGTGTGAAATATGAACCAATTCCCATGTAGTAATTTAGTTGTTGTTAATATGTACCTTATGATGCAAATGGGAATATGATGTTTCTTGTGAAATTGTAAGTGTTGGAAAATATGTGATTTTATTATAAGTTATGTAATTGAGGAAACGAAGTTGTAAGACGCAAATGGTGATGGTTGTAAGTGAAATTGGAAGGAAAAAAATGTGTTGCGGATGTTTACGTTGAAAATTGGAGGTTTCGGATGAATTATGGTTTTGGTGGAATTCTTGTATATTTTGCAAATATTTTGTATAATGATATGGAATGCTTCCGGATTGTGTTGGAATGATTTTGATTAGTAAATGAATATAGAAATGTTGATATTAGCTTGGAATTGTGCAGTGAGAATGGAAGTTGTCGTCTTATGTAGAAAGGAAGACTATTTACGTTATAGTGTGTTTTGTGACGATTATTGATGTTGTTGGTATTGTTGTGTTGTTGTTGTTGATATTCTGGGCCGAGTTAAATTCTCGGGGCGTTGTATTTACAGGGGAGGTGCTGCCGAAATTCCGGTAGACAAGTACTAATTCAAGATTGAATACCAAGAGCCTTATAGTTAACATTTGGTAAATATGACCATTTGTAGATTTTGGGCGAAACGGGAATTGAATCTGGACAAGCGTAAGGCGCAACTAAGGTATGTAAAGTCTTGCCCTCATTCTTTGGCATGTTCTAAACATAATAGGCTCGGCCGCGAGCCTTAGATACGACCCTGTTCCTAGAAATTCGAGATTGAAATTGGCTCCATTTCATTCAATGAGATTGAATTGGTTTCTTAACATTTCGTCGGCAAAATGACCTATATGTGTGCAACTTTCACAAATGAAGTCGGAATGCCCTAAAACTCTCACGGATGACTCCATAAGACCTATGATCCATAATTTACGTACGCCACCTCAGTTCGGCCCAAGGTGGGCCCACAAATCCTGGTACCTTCTGTATGGCTTTGGCTAACTCATTTCTGTCCGGAATGCACAGGTAGCTTTCGGTTATTATTCTGTTTACTATGCGATAAGTGTTATGACTACCTCTATGAGTTCTATAAAATATTTTTGACATCTGGAACGTTTTTGGAAATCTTATTCTGATATTCTGAATAAGCTACTTACCTCCTGTATTTTTCTGGTATACGATTTTGGCATACATGAATCTTGTGGGATGCATGATCCTGGCATGTGTGATTTATGTTTGGAAAGCAATAAATTTGGCATTCTGTTATTACCTCTTTTGCCAAGTCCCAGGCCTGTTATATTATTGTGCGCACTATGTGATATTGACCGCTGGACCCTTGACCGCGGTATGTCCGACATTGACCGCTGGACCCCTGATCGCGGTATGCCGGATTTGTGATATTGACTGCTGGACTCCTGACCGAGGTATCTGCGACATTGACCGCTGGACCCCTGACCGCGGTATGTCGGGTTTGGGATGTTAACCGCAGGATACTTGACCGCGGTACGGGTGATAGTGACCGCTGGACTTTTGGCCGCGGCAATTGTGTGTTTGATTTTCTATGTGTATGAAACGGAAATGTTTTTCAAAAGAAAGCAAAGCAATTTGGCATTCTGGTTGCCGTATTTGTATTTCGGGATCTGATATATACGCTATCTGTATCTATATATGCTTATGACTCTGCATGCAAGATTCTGTCTGTTACACTTCTGCACGTCCGGTTTGGAATATGCCTCTGTCTGTTACACTTCTGGAAGTCTGATTCGGATAATGATCCTGTCTGCTTCACTCATGTATGTCTGATTCAGGCTATGATTCAGTCTGTTATACTTCTGTACCTCTGACTCTGATTACGATTACGTCAGCCATATTCTGTGCCCTGATCCGTATGGTGATTCTGTCCGCTATATCTCTGTACTTCTGGTCGGACTATGATTATATTTGTTATATTTCCGCTTTACATACTCAGTACATTTTCCGTACTGACCCCCTCTTCTTTGGGGGCTGCGTTTCATGCCGCGCAGGTACTCCCAGGTGAGTTGAAGACAGTATAGAAGATGTTCCAGTGCAGATGGCAAGATCCCTTTGTTCCCGGAGTGCTGCCGAGTCAGAGTTTGTATGTTATGCTTTCTGGATTACGTTAGAGACTTTGCAGATAGCGTCGTGGGTATTGGTTATTAGTCTGTAAGTGGCTCCGTCAGCCGATATGCCGGTTTGTGTTATGTACTGAATCTTTTATGAACATAGATCTGTTCGGCTTGGAAGCTACGGGAAAGAATATTTCTGAAAAAAATAATTTACGGTGTATTTTATCTTATCTGATTTAAAAAGTTTGACGTGATTTTATGTGCAGCAAAAGTCTGAGGGTTCGCTCGGCCCTAAGTAAGGGTCGGGTGCCCATCACACCCTAGGGATATTGGGGTGTGACACAGATGGTCTTAAGCTCTGTAAGTTTCGGTTTGTGGGTTGCGGGTCGGGTTTAAATGGTGTTAACTTTGTAGACGGCTGGGATATATTTGACCACTTTCGCTAACGGAGGGCAAACTTGACTAATAAACTAAAGTAGAGGGATATTTTTGACCCTTTTCCCTAAATTAATAGCACTAGTGGATGATGTAGCATATAGCCAAAGGGCTCAACTGATCTCAATATTTTTGGATTTCGACACGATGTAGATATATATGTGAAAATCATTAAATTATATAAAAAAATTATTTTGAACCTATAATTTCAAAAGTGAAGTGAGTTAATGGTAAAAATCTAAAAGTTAAAATCGTAAAATGTAATTTTAGATTCGCCTCTCTCTTCATAATGACGCACTCATCTTCTTAAACTTTGGATCTGTCTCCGCAGATATATTTGATCCAACCTTCCTGTTTGCGCCGCCAGTAATGATGCATAATTTTATTTTGGCATAATACATAAACAAGCCCTCAAACTTGGTCTCAGTTGGCAAGTATGCCCTCCAACTTTGGGTGTGAAGAAGTAAGCACCTCAATTTATATAAAGTGGAACACGTAAACACCAATGCTAACGTGACACTGACGTGACACATATATTTTGGAGGTGTCTAGATGATCATTTTGTAAGTTGGAGTGTTCAACTGAGAAAATGGAGACCAAGTTGAGGTGCTTACTTATACAAACCCAAAGTTTTAGGGCATACTTCCTAGCTAAGGCCAAGTTTTTTGGTCGAACAAACATATTTTATTGCCTCATTTCAAACACCTTATAGCAATATACCAATGTAAACAAACTAACTCTTATCACTACCAGTCGAACACACCTACAAATAAACCACCCTGCTCATCCCATCTGTATTAGGCTAAAAACCAGCCTAGGGTCTCGTCCGAGACCGGGTGCTCAGGGGAAACCTCACAACTATAACCCATTCACACCAACTCCAGTCACATCCACTATTCTAGATTAAATAGCCACTGACTAATGCTAACGTTAGGGGAAACCTCACGTCGCATCACCAGTATGTTAGGGTTGAAAAGTATTGTTTTGGTTTCTATATAGGAAACTTATCATGTAAGCTTAGGGATCTTCATCTCATCTCTTGTAACCTATCTCTTACTTTTTTCTCTATTAAGAAATATACATCCGGGCTCGTGAATTGATTTCAAATACATATTTGTCTTGCTTGATTTTATCATTTTTATTTGAATCTAACTCTTGTAATCACGAATATTAACCCCAAAAAGAGAGTTTCCGGGATTGGATACGACCTACTTGTCTTTAAACCCTTGAAATACAAATCTCTAATTAATTATCCGTTTTCACCGGAAAACAGTTTGGCGCCGTCTATGGGGATAGACAGCTGTGGAGTTGTCCTGATTCGCAGTAGAAATTCTCCTTCCAAGAACTCTAGTAAAGTCATTATACGTAGATAGATATGTCTGAGGCGAGTGGTAGCTCGAGCAATATGTAAGGACTCGAGGATGCACAAATGCTGGTAAGAGATATGAAGGATCTAATGGAGATACATGTGTCAGAGCACGGTGAGGAACCCAATAGGGAGCATAGGAGAAATAGAGGTGGGACACCGCATAGGTAGCCTAGCGAGGAGCGAAATAGAGGTGTCCCAAATGCCGATGAAGCAGAGCAACCACATAAGCGCGTGTTCGGAAGAACAGGTCGAGCGCAAACTCAACCTGACGGGCAAAAACCTACTCAAAAGACCGGTTCCTTGACAAGTAAAGTACTGATGGCCAGGCTCAAGGCACAGGATGAGAGGAGGAAACACATGGAAAGGGCCATGACTACCGTGGCTAAAACACTCTAGGGCAAGGACTCCGACGTCAAATCAGAGCGTAGATAAAATCCCTACGACCCCATAAAATAAAAAGGCCGAGGTGGCGAAAAAATAGTTGGATGCAAAACATGGATCGAAATAAATCGCAGATATACAACTAAAATGCGCGTAGAGGAAGATCAAAGGGAGACGACTCCGATAGAAGTAGGCGGTTCCTGGGAGACCGGATCTTGTATCGTAGCTAACGTCTCAAGTCACCGGGGATGGTTTGATTCGTAAGAAGCACGCAAGCCTTCAAGCCAGAATTCCAACAACGGAAACAACGGGAATAGTCGGGGCCTCCTCAACAGAAGTGCCCCACACCTTTCGAGACAGATGTCAAAAGGGATCGATCCCTGAAGATCTCAGATCATAATTTCAGCATAAACGCTATATAGCTTGTCGCAATAATGATAACGATGAGGAGGCTAGGTTCCCAGAGGAGATCTGGACCAATCCGGACAAAAGGAACACCGGTTTGTGGTGTCACTACCATAACACCCACGGGCATGCCACCGAGGATTGCGCAAACCTGAGGGTCGATGTGGCCCAGCTCCTGTGAGCCAGGCATCTCAAGGAGTATATTCGTGATCGGTCCAAACTTAACTTAAGCAAGAATCATGGGCAGAAGTCGGATGGGGCACCCCAGCTTATTCACATGATCTTCCGCGGGAGGGGGGGGGGGGGGGGAGGGGAAGGTGAACAAGATAACTTACACAACACTCCGAAAATCCAAAATTTCATTCACAACTAAGAGTCACAATTGGGACCTTGCTAAGAGCAAGAGAACATCCTTTATTGACAGTGACTGCACGGGACTTATTCCTTTTCACAATGATGCCCTGATAATATCTATTCAAATTAGAAATTGTTTCATTAAGCATGTGTTGATTGATCCAGGAGTTCGCAAATATTATCCGGCAATGTGTCTTGAAGGAAATGAGGGTAGGCGATACAATCATACCTACAACCAAAATGCTAGCCAGGTTCAATATGGGAAGTAAAGTGACCCCGGAGGAGATTGAGCTACCGGTTCACGCCGATGGCATGGAATAAGACACGACCTTCAACATCATAAGCGGTGGCATGTCTTATAATGTCATATTAGAAAGGCCATGGATCCGCTCAATGCGGGCGGTCCCTTCCACTTTTCATCAAAAGGTCAAGTGCCCTGCTCCCTAGGGATGGGGAAATCAGGGGAGACCAGGGCGTAGCCCGTAAAGTTGAAACTGTAGCGGTAAGGACGATAAGAAGGACAGAATCTCCAAATAGCAATTACAGGTATCGAGATCAAATAACAAATCCAGAAAAAAAAAATGCGTAGGGGAAGCTATATCCAGTGGAGGATATTAAGATCAGCCCATCCCTGAAGGACTCATCATCCGGTTGACAAAAACCCCGTAGACTCAACGGTAGAGGAGTTAGAATGCACGACACTTTTCGACGACAATCCCGAAGAGCAGGTACACCTAGGCCCCGAGCTTCCGCTCGAGCGCAGGAATAATTTTTTAACTTATTTAAAAGCCAATGCCTGGTCATACCCGGATATAGCAGGGATCCCCTCAGAGGTGGCCACATATCGATTGAGTTCCGATCCGTGTCACCCTCCGACAAGATAGAGAAAATTGCCAATATCAGCTATAAGGGACCAATTCGTCCAAAGATGAAGTGACACGATTACTTAACATAGGGTCGGCCCGAAGGGTGGAAAACCCGATTTTGATGGAATGTGGTGGTGGTGGCCAAGAAGCTCAACAAATTCAGAATGTGTGTGGACTTCAAGGATTCGAACGAGGCTTGCCCAAAAGATTCCTTCCCGTTACCGCATATCGATCAGACGATCGATGCCACGGCAGGGCACGAATTTCTCAGTTTTTAGGCGCATATTACAGTTACAATCAGGTCAACTTGCATTCAAAGGATCAGGAGAAAAAGTCTTTCATGACCAATCACGGTAATTTTTGTTATAATGTCATACCTTTTGGTCTCAAGAATGCAGAGGCAACATATCAAAGGTGAGTGAAGAATCGATTGATAAGACCATGGAAGTTTACATCGATGATATGGTGGTCAAGTCCGAAACGGTGGACGCCCATCTGTTAGCCTTACAAGAGACCTTTAATATACTCCGTAGTTATGACATGAAGCTAAACCTGAAGAAGTGCGCCTTCGGGGGACGATCGGGGAAATTTTTGGGCTATTTAGTTTTCGATCGGGGTATCGAGATGAACCCATATAAGGTCAAGGCCATTTAGGAAATACATGAGGAACCGGACAACGTCAAAGCTATACAGTGACTAACCAGAAGGGTTGCAGCATTGGGTAGATTCATCTTCCGATCCTCGGATCGGTGCCATGAGTTTTTCAACCTAATGAAGAAGGGTAATGGATTTGAGTGGACTTTGAAGAGCAGCCAAAGCTTGAAAAATCTCAAGGAATATCTGTCTGGCTCTCACATATTGAGCGGTTTCATCGGTCTCGGTCAGCATAGCATTGGTACGAAGAGATAAGGAAAGCAAGATCCCTATCTATTACGCCAGCAAAACTTTGACGGGCGCAGAATCCCAGTATTCGGCCTCAAAGAATTTGTCTTGGCACTGGTTAAGCCACCTAGAAGCTACAACCATACTTTCAATGTCATCCAGTGACAGTAATTATCACTGCCTCGCTGCAGGCTACCTTGCAAAATGAAAACCTCAACAGGCGACTATCTAAGTGGTCAGTGGAAATGAGTGAATGACTTAGCATACCAATCCTGCTCGACCATGAGCACACAGAGCTTATCCAAATTCGTTACGGAGGTACTGCCCAAATGACCTAGATACGAACAACTAATCTAGACTTTTCTTATTTCTTTTCTTTTTAATATTATTTTTGCAAGACTAGGACTGAGATTGATATAAAGAGAGATCGACCTCGGTCAAAACAGACAGGATTCAGAGAATACGTGTTGCACTCTTTTCCTTGATCGAGTTTTTCCCAGAAAATTTTGTTACCCACAAGGTTTTTAATGAGGCAACAACCGAAAATCGTATTACCCTTGAAGACATGGCCGAGCTTCAGAGATACATGCTGGAAGCTCCATCTGCCTTGCTTGAAGTCATGGACTATGGTCAGCAGATAGCACGCCCCTGGCCACTAACATAATTGAGATTCTGCTTTTGTCAAGATAGGAGTTCGGTCTGTATGGCGTGAAGCCTTTAGCACTTTTATTTGATCGGTAGTGTAAATGCAAACTGGCCACACGCCTCATTTTTATGAATGAAAGAAATTTAAACTGACGCTGTCATACTTTGAATTTGTTGGTATGAATGAATCCCCTCGGATTTGAATACATCCGCCACGAACACACGACAGGGCCTGCGGGCCTCCGAGCATGAAGAAATCATAAACCGTATGCCAAAAAGAAGAGATCGAGACGTCCTCATCATCGGCGCCAAAAAATAATAGGGGCCCCTACTTTTATTATGAATCGGATGAATAATACCTGATCATAACATACGCGGCCGGAAGTAGCATTCTGGATTAGAAGAAAAGATTGCATGCAAATACCAAACGCATAAAATAAAGCAATCAAAAGAGCATGTTTCCAATAGAAGGGTCTCCAATCAGATGGATCCTTACAATGGAGATGTTTCCTTTCAAAGAGACGAATAAACGTGACATCCGGACTGACAGAGATAATTTAGAAATTGGAACACAAGCAAGGATAGATGACATAAAGAAAAAAAGGAACGAAATAAATACGTTTATCATCTAAACACCGATATGTCTTTACAGAGCAAAATCAAAAGAAAACACATCAAACATGGCCTAGAAGGGGGGAAGCACCGAATCAGAGTTTGGTGGCTTCAGACGAAGGGCCTGCCTCGACATAATCCTTAGGAGCTGGGGTGCGGGATCGAAAGAAGTAATATTAGGGGCGGAAGGTCCTTCGGCAATGGGAACATCCTTTGGCCCCTCTGGGCTAGCTTCTGCAAGAACTCCCGAGGTCTGCTCTACGGCCTCCTCTAGAGCATCCTCCTCATCCCAATCATCTGAAGACTATCCCTCATCACTGAATACAGTATCTGCATTATCGGTTGCAGGCTGAGCAGGCAATGCCCCGGCTGCAATCTCTTCAACAGACAAGGCAGCAAGAATTTTGGCATCAATGTTGTCCGACCTGTCCAGAACCTCTTCAAGTGCAAGCCTGTGAACACAGTATGTAACATAAGCCTTATCTTGAATAAATTACCTCCTCAGATCCTGCATCTAAGAATCTTTCTCAGCAAGGCTCAATCGATGTCCTTCAATGGTACCCAGTAGACTGGCATTTGACTGAGAAAGGCCCCTGTTGTTCTCCAGCTACACCTAGTTTCGGCCCCTTTAAGCCTGTAACTTCCCTTCCAGACCAGCTATGGTCTTTTCAGCCACGACCTTCTCATGGGCCATTTTTTCCAACTCCGCTTCCAGGGTCTATACTTTCTCCGGCTTGGATTCCCTCTGAACAAGGCTCGTGAAATGATCCTGGTGGTTAACCACTATTACCTCATTATAGATTACACAATCAGTGATCCCTAATCCAGTTTCCTTCTTTGGTTTACAAATCATAGGTCAAGCTATTAATGGAGGCTTATTTGTGTGCACCTATCCACACCAAATAAAGTTCCTACAAACTGCTGTAATTTCCTTGAGTACACTCTTTGGTAGATCAAATATGGATGACCAATATGAGTGTATGTGCATAAGAACTATATTCATAAGTTGTGCCTAGCTGCATATGAGAGGTTCTTGGACCCCCAGATTTTTACCCTTGCCACCATCTTTTCTATCAATGCTTCACAATCCCCTGCAGACAGCCTTTTAAAAGTTATTGGCACACCCAAGTATTGAGGCCAAGTTTAAGGGTCTGTTTATGTATTATGTATTTTATCTTAAAAAGCACATCAATATATGAAATATAGTATTCCTTCTGTCCTAAAAAGGTTGTCCTTCTTTCCCTTTTAGTCTATCCTAAAAAGATTGTCCCCTTTATATATTTAGAAACAATTTAACTTTATGAGATGATTTACAGCCACACAAATTTAAAATTTTTGCCAAGTCAAAAGAGGATAATCTTTTTGGGACGGAGGGAGTATAATTAACACGTTAGTTTAAAGGACCAAATTATCAAAGGAGCACTGATGTTCACATCGGGAAATAGGTTTAACAATTCCATGGACCCAAAAGCATTAGATGAAGTTTGGTCTGGGTACTGTATGGGTAAAAATTTCGCCTAACACGTGGACCAATATGTGACTGGCACGTGTCATTTAAAAATAAAGGTGTAGAAAGATCTAATAGTAATGCCAAGAATAGCATTCACGGAAAGGTAGCTAATACTAGCAACACGGTCAACGAAGAAGAACATCAACGGGAATAACATATGAGACCCTCTTGATTACGCATTAAATGGAGTTAATGCAGTAACGGCGAAATGGTTTCTGACAGCCAGAATCAAGGAATTAAATGACAATCACTAATTCAGGAATTAATGATTGTCATTACATACACACAATGGGAAAGACACCATATAGGACCAAATACCTATAAATAGGACTTGGGCTTGTATATCTAGGCATCGAATACTTACTGAAAAAATAGATTATTCTTGATTACTTTCTACATATTATTATTTTATTACTCTGATTCGCTGATTATCAAGCACTTATTCATTCTTGGCAAAGGAGAAATCCATTACGGTTATTCATCACAATTGGCATAAGTTTACTTTTCCCCTTTATTTATTTGTTCTTTATCAACCTTTAATAACTTGCTTGTGTTAATTCAACCATTTTATCAAATTGCTGCTAGCTGTGGTTAACCTTATTTAACTTCTTAACTATTTGGGCAAAGTACGATTTTTGACTCAAACAGTTTGGCGCCGTCTGTGGGAATTCTACAGTTGGCCTTGTAGTTTGATCTCTATTTATGCAAGCATTATTACTTTGGTATTTTATTTTATTTTTGCATTTCAGAAATAACAGGATCTACACCTACACCCATTGACGAAAATAGGAATGTCAATGATGAAGGATTGGTTGACACAACTAACGGAACAACAAGAGACGCATCAATCCAAATCAAGCTTCCATCCCAATAGGTGATTTACATTAATTCTTGAAAGAAGAGATGGCAGATGTGATGAAACAAATGATGGAGGAAATGCGACAAAATCCCTCAAAACCGCCTCCACTGAACGAAATTGCTAGTTCAAGTGGGGTACTGCCCCTTAAGCAAAGAAACTTAAGCGGCGAGCCGACCAATGTCGATGATCTCGGCATAGTAGCAACAACGGCTCACGACAATACTGACATCAGTCCAATCATACCCGAACCAATATTGTAGCGGTTCGAGGAGCATATGAAAAAAATCAAAGAGCAGAAAGAGAGAATCAGCAGAATACCTGGAGCCCCACCCGCTATAAAAAAAAGAGGATGATAGTGACAACATATATCATCTATGGAAAGATTCTGCAGATTTGGAACACGTTCCAGAATGTTTTGAGTTACTAAAAATCAAAAAATATAACGGAACTACTGATCCTCAGGATCACATCACAGCCTATACATCCGCTATTCAGGCCGGTGATCTTGGGCCAAAGATGGCTCGGTCTATAATGATTAAGCGATTTGGTCAAGTGTTGACAGGAGGAGCGCTAGATTGGTATGCAAGCTTACCCTCCCAAATTCACTTGAATCCTTTACGGATTTGGTAGATAAATTCAAGAAGGCACACACAGGAGCAAGAAAAGCAGAGAAGAAAATGGAAGATATATACAACATCAAACAAATGAGGGATGAAACTCTACAAGAGTTTGTTTATCGCTTCCAGAAACACCGCAACACCTTGCCGCAAATCGAAGACAAATGGGCTGGAATTGCATTCCGACATGCATTGCATCCCGATGGAACACCAGCAACGAAAGATCTCGCCAAACACTACGTTGAATATCCGGCAAAAATATGAGACTATATATATTATCAATACTGTTCAAAAATTTGGATAGAACAAGATATCATCAGTCCGATCATGAGGAAATCATTATCAACAACTAAGGATACATCAAGTAGAAATTATTCCAGAAAAAACGACGGAGATCGAATGTATAGAAGAGAACATTATGACCCATATTATTCACTTGGAAGTCATGACGGTACACGAAGAAATAATCAATATCGACACAGGTCACCACCAGCAGCAGAGACTTCCCGAGGAAATTATAGCGCTGGGGCTCCGAAACTCACAGACCATAATTTCTGTGTTTCAACATCAGAGGTAGTGGCAGAATTGGAAAAATTGGGTAATAGGGTCAAATGGCCTGGAAAAATGAAATCAGATCCGAGTAAAAGAATTCCAGAGCATTTATGTGAATTTCACAAAGAACATGGTCACAAAACCAAGGATTGCCATGCATTGCGATTGGCAGTCGCCGAACTTTTAGAGCAAGGGCACTTGACGGATTTGCTATCGGAGAAAGGCAAGCAAGTATATTATCAGAAGAGGGAGAAAGGAGCGCCTCCACCATTTCCCGAGCCAAAGAGCGTAGTAAATTTTACTATAGGTGGTGTAGATGTCAACATCATAGCAGGCTTGGACGTCAACAAAGTTACTTACACTTCAGGCATGAAGTTCAAAAGAGTAACAACCAGAAATGAAAAAAGGGATAGGCTGACTTTCGTCGAGGATTGTATCACCTTCGATGAAGTCGATGCCGATAATATGCAATTTTCGCATAATGATGGGTTAGTAATTACTTTGCGCATCTTAGATAATGATATTAAGCGTGTTTTTGTTGATAAGTGAGTGCTGCTAATATCAGGGTCATAGAGGAGATGAAATTGACGAGCAAAGTAATCCATAAATCTATCATGCTCACTGGGTTTAATAATTCTACCTAGAGAACTCTGGGTGAAATCATTTTACCAGTAGTAGCA
The DNA here is from genome assembly GCF_019175385.1 of Lycium barbarum. Lineage (NCBI taxonomy): Eukaryota > Viridiplantae > Streptophyta > Magnoliopsida > Solanales > Solanaceae > Lycium > Lycium barbarum. The sequence goes on along the minus strand of NC_083344.1, from coordinate 112,239,895 downwards.
GGTGGAGTGGAGCTATAAACTATTTTTTCAATCACGTCCTCTACAATGGCTTACAACATGATAGTTGGACGTCCCTGGATTTACGCCATGAAAGCTGTACCGTCAACATATCACCAAGTGATCAAATTTCCAACGCTGTGGGGCATAAGCGAAATTTCTAGAGAGCAAGAAATTTCCAGAGATTGTTACACAGTGGCATTAAAGAAGGGCGTACCAAAGGTAGAACATTTCCAACCGGAAAGCGAAAGTAAAAAGGATAAACAAGTGTACCAAATACTGCAACAAAGGGAATCAAGCACCGACGATGCCGAAAAGGAAACTATACAAGATCCTTTAATGGAGGAACAATCAACGACAATAGTCGAGGACCTCAACTCGATGCCGTTTGATGATGTATTGCCGAAAAAGCGTACATTCCTTGGATGCAAACTACATCAACCAAGTAAGTATATTTCATTCTTATGTGACAATAAACATATTTTTGCCTTTTGCCATGCTGACATGACAGGGATAGTGCCGGAAGTAGCAATGCATAAGCTGCACATTGATCCTTATCACAGAACCGTAAGACAACCTCGAAGAAGATTTCCCGAGGATAGAAGTAACTTCATAGAGGAAGAAGTGCAAAGATTATTAGATGCCAGACCCATAAGGCCAGTAGAACATACGGAGTGGGTGGCGAATGTAGTAGTGGTGCCAAAAAAGAACGAAAAGCTGCGAATGTGTGTGGATTTCACAGATCTAAACAAAGCATGCCCAAGGGATCCATTTCCACAACCTCATATAGATCAAATTATAGTTATTGAGTTTTCTTGATACGTATTCAGGATACAATCAAATTAAGATGAATCCTGCATATCAAACAAAAATAACGTTTAGGGTTTACATTGTTATAATGTGATGCCGTTTGGACTCAAGAACGCCGAAGCAACATATCAACCATTGGTAACGACAATGTTCAAAAATCAATTCAGAAAAACAATGGAGGTGTATATTGACAATGTGATTGTGAAATCGGAAAGGGCTGAAGATCACTTGATTCATTTAAAAGAAGCATTTGCAATTTTAAGACAATTCAACATGAAACTGAACCCCGAGAAATACCGCATTCGGCGTAGCATCAGGAAAGTTTTTGGGATTCATGGTTTCAAAGCGAGGAATAGAGGTGAATCCAGACTAAATAAAAGCGATAGAAAATATTCCCGATGATCTCAACATCAAAAAGGAGGTTCAAAGTTTGACTGGTCGAGTAGCAGCGCTATCTCGATTTATTTTGAGATCATCGGAGAGGTACCACAAATTCTTCACGATACTAAAGAAGGAGCAAGGTTTTGAGTGGACGCCGAAATGTAAACAAGTATTGCAGGAGCTTAAGAGGTATCTTTCAAGTCCGCCATTGCTGTCAAAACCTAACCCCCGGGAAAAGCTATTTCTATATCTTGTTGTATCAGAGGTATCAGTAAGCGCAGTTCCAGTACGGGAAGAAGAATGTAAACAGTCTCCAATTTATTATGTTAGTAAAACACTTTTAGATACTGAAACGAGATATCCGCACTTAGAAAAATTGGTTTTAGCTTTAATGCATGCCGCTAGAAAATTAAAGCATTATTTTCAAAGTCATCCAATTGTCGTGGTATGGTAACAACATTCCTCTTATGGAGTATTCTCCATAGGCCAGAATTATCAGGTAGATTAGCTAAATGGGCAATTGAACTTAGTGAATTTCATATTACTTATCAACTTAGAAATGCTATAAAATCGCAAGTTCTTGCTGATTTTGTAGCAGATTTTTGTTCAAAATTAACTTTGGAGGCAGAAAAAGAAACCATCTCAACTTCAGGGTCATTGGCCGGGATATGGACCCTATACACGGATGGAGGTATCTAAAGAAAGCAGGTCGGGATTAGAAAGCGGGTCAGGATTAGGCTTAGTACTTAAAGTACCCAGGGGCGAAATTGTCTTCCAAGCCATTAAATACCCAAAATTACTAACAATGAAGCCGAGTATGCGGCTGTTATTGTAGGTTTAAAACTTGCTTTGGAATATGGAGAAGAAAGCATCAAGGTACACTGTGATTCGCAATTGGTGGTCAATCAGGTGAATGGAACTTTTAGTATAAAGGAACCACGAATGCAGAAGTATCAAATGCAGATATCAGACCTTTTTACAAGATTCAAAGATTGGGGACTAGAGCAGGTTCCATGGGAAAGCAATGCCGAGGCCGATGGCTTAGATAATTAGCATCAACTGCCGACCCTGTAGAGCCAGGAAGCCGAAGTGTGATCCATTTATTGCATCCAATTGGTTGCGAAATTGAAGTACGTGTAACGGGATCAACACGTGATTGGAGAAATGAGATACTTGATTATTTGCAACAAGGGACTCTACCCGTAGATAAGAAAGAAACACGAAAATTATGAGTAAAAATAGCTAGATATTGCTTGGTTTACGGAGAGTTATATCGAAGAACCTTTGGGGGCCACTCGCCAAGTGTTTAGGCCCAATGGACACAGAACCCGCTATGCAACAAGTGCATAGTGGATATTATGAAAATCATTCCGGTGGGAGATCATTAGCCTGATGTTTGCTGCGTGTAGGTTATTATTGGAACACAATGGGCAAAGATTCATAAAACTTTGTAAAGCGATGCAAAGAATGTCAAGCATATGCATCTGCAATACATCAACCTGCAGAGCTTCTTCATACAGTCATTACCCCATGGTCGGTCATGAAACGGGGACTCGACATCATGGGAGCATTCCTAGAAGCCAAAGGTAAAGTTAAATTCTTACTTGTTGCAACTGGCTATTTTTCTAAGCGGGTTGAAGCAGGAGCATTCGCAAAAATTGGACAAGAGCAAGTTATTAATTTCCTTCGAAAAGACATCATATGTCGATTTGGTATTCCTAAGGAAATAAGCTGTGATAACGGGAAGAAATTTATTGTAGTAGAGATAACAAATTTTCTCTAAAATCTTGGGATCAAACGGATAACATCTTCACCATATCATCCATCCGGCAATGGACAGGTAGAATCAACAAACAAAACGATACTCAAAGTATTGAAAAGACGAATATGTAGCGCAAAAGGAAGTTGGGCCGATGTCCTCCCCGAGGTTCTTTGGTCTTATCGAGTTACACACAAAACAAGTACCGGAGAAACACATTTTTCACTAGTTTACGGAGCAGAGGCATTGGTGCCAATTGAAGTAATGGAGCCAAGCATAAGATATACACATGCTACAGATACAAAGAACATGGAAGCAATGAAATATGGACTTTGATCTATTGGAAGAACATCGAGAATTGGCTCTGATCAAGTTAACACTACAGAAACAGTAGGTGGAAAGATACTACAACAACAAGTCCAAATTGCGTCAAATTAAACTTGGATATTTGGTCATGCGAATGGTAACTCCTGCCACCAACATACCAAACGAGGGCAAACAAGGAGCAAATTGGGAAGGACCCTATAGGGTTATAGATGATGCAGGAAAAAGAGCATTTCAATTGGAAACTTTGACAGGAAGATTGTCTCCAACAATTACAACATAGCAATTTAAAGCTCTTCTATTCCTAACATCTAGTTGCATTAGACAAGCTGTATTCTTTTTTCCTTACCCGGGGAGGTTTTTAACGAGGCAATAAGTAGAATGTACGGCAATAGATTACGGGAATCAATGCTTATTTCTTCATACTTCAAAACAAACAATGGGGGACTACCACTAGGTACCTACAATAGAGGTTATCGCTCCAAAAATATAAGGAAAAAGCCTCCGAGCTCGATTTGTAAAACTTATAATCATGTTAGCAATAAAATTGGTTATTGCGCAATCTTTGTGTTTTATAAGTTTGTATGGTATATCCATGATTCCGATCATACATACATATCATTGTTTCTAATTGTGCAAATGATGTATCCATGATTCCGATCATACATACACAGTAGTAATGCAGACCATTTAAGTTAAATTCATAACGACGTAAAATTCCAATTCCGTTAAAAACACCTTCGAGTAAGATATGGCGGAATTTGACATGTAAGTCTATTTGTAACATCATACATTCTAGTCTAAATATTTCTCGAAATAAGATCTCTTGTGTGTGTGAAAATCCACTAACTGAGATCTCTTGTTGATAAAGAAACACATCAGTTAAGATTTCTTGTTTGTGTGGAAAGTCAAAATCAATGACTTAATTTCTTCAAGTCATGTGAGCCACTCAGTAAACTATAGAAAACTTCCCGAAAAGACAATATCAAACTTACAAGTCTACTCACAAGGATTCTGATATTAAAATTTTGAATCAGATTGATCACCCGTGAAAAGTTTTAATTGAAGGAAACTTCCAAGGGATTGCTTATAGTGAAGGCATAACATGAATAAAAGAAATTTTATTCATAAAAATAAAAGCCTTACATGAGGAAGGCACAGAATACAAACATTTAAACATGAGAAGAAGGAATTGGCGATGAAGAAGGAAGGGAAGCATATTTGGCAATTTTCACAGGAGGATCCTCGGATACATTCCCGGCGTTGGAATCAATATATGGATCCTCCCCGACTACGGTATCCTCAAGGACAGGAGTAACCGCATCTCCGGATAACACATCTACTTCATCTGAGGTGCCAATATCGTATTCCTCTTCAGTCATTTCCTCTCCAGCCATAGATTCATCCTCTGCATCATATCCCAGGATTTCATTGGCTTCTTTCATGTTCTGCCCAGCAACAGCGAGAGCCTGAGCATGATCAAAAGAAGAAGGTTGAAAGTCTTCAAAAAATCATGTCGAGCTTTGATAATAGCCCAACTGAGAATTTTCTATTTTTCATCTTCAAAACCCTTCTCCATATATTTAATTGTTTGTTTGTAGTTGTCTTTCCGACTCAGGAGTTGCTTTGCGAGTTCACGAAACTTCTTAGCATGATTCATGACCTCGGAGAATTTTTTGTGGCTTTCCGCTAACATAATATTTTGCTTGCCAAGATCTCGATCTTTATCCGTCAAATCTTCTCGGAGAGCTTGAGTATCATGTTTACTTTGATTCAGATCAATCAAGGCTTGTGCAATCTCTCCGGATTCTTTGACATTCTTCAATTGCAAAGCATTGAAGTCCGATTCAAGTTTGCTGAGAGTGGCATTTTGATCCCACAATTTATTTTGGAAATCAACTTTTAGCTGATTCGATTCCACTAATTTTTGCTTCAGATCGTTGATGGACAACTCTTCCTGCTTCGCTATGCAAAATGCTTCAGCTTTTTCTTTTTCGAGATCAGCAACTTGCTTCTAAAAATTTCTCTCATCAGCCCGATGTGCTGCAATTTCGGCTTTGGCCCTTTCTAACTCCCCGACGGAAGAATTATGTTTCGCATTCAAGATTTTTACTTCCTGGGTGAGTATGACATTCTCCCCATGAAGCTTTTGAATGAGTTTAGCCTCACCTTCGGCACGTTCAAGACTCCCACATAAATATGTTTGGGCTTATATCAAAATTAGTACAGGTCAGAATATACAATGAAGGGAGGTAAGAAGAAAAAAAAAAAAGGGAAGTGAAAGCCTATACCTGAATCATAAGCCCGAGGGCAACTATGTCCATTTGATGAGTAGGCTTATCTTTCAAAATCATATTCTCTTTGGGACCAATATAGTTATGCGCAAAACAACTCATCACGTGAGGATTGGCCAAAAGATTGTCCTCATCTGATAGTTCAAATGAATGATTACAATTGATGGTGAGAGGAACAAAGGACTTCATCCACAAAGTGGCGGGATCATCCGCCTGAAGAAGTTGTGCTCAAGGATCAACCCCATGCAAAATGTTGCCTTCTTTCCAAACACTTTTCCCTTTATCGGCTACGGACAAGCGGGAAACAGGTTGAGTGGTATTGTAAGGAACAGAAGGGATACTTGTCCCTCGCAGTTGAAAAAGAGAAATAGAAGTACCAGTAGGGATATCAACAACACCGGCATTAATATTTTCAGTATCGATTAAGTCCTCGACATCGGCTACAGCAGCTTCATGAGGAGGAACTTCAACTTCAGCTTCATCAACACTACCAGAGAGACAGGACTTAGTTTCATTGGCAACTCTAGAAATAATATTATCGGTGATATCCACCTTGGGAACAGCGGTATCACCTTCATTATGGCTCTCGGTAACAGCTGTTAATTTCTCCATCTCCTTCACCGGAGATTCATCTGAAATGACAACAATGTCAGAAGAAGTTGGAAACTCAACCCACCTATTACGATGTAAAACTAAAGAAAATTCTCCTTCAGAATTAGTAATCTCGTCAATTAGCCCGAACTCACTTGGCATACCTCTCATCCTCTCGAGAGTGACATCTGACGATTCCGAAAGAGATTGTTTTCTCAATCTTTTCTTCGTCAAGGCAGGCTCGTCAACAACCTTGGTATCCTTAACTTCGTCATTATACCTTTTACCAGTAAGAAATCTAATCTTTTCCAATGTCGACCCTTCGTCACTCGGAAGAGTCAGTCGTTTCTTTGCTATATGTTTCACCTTTTTCGAAGGACCCGAGAAAAATAAAAATGAATAAATGATAGATTCATTCGCCATTACAAAGCAAGGTATTTCTTCAATATCCTTACCTCTACTTTTCGTAGAGGCTCCGTTCGGCTTCATGTCTTTGAGAGAACGAATACCCTTCGAAACGGTATACACTCCCCATGTACGAACACTTGCAGAAGCTTGAATCACAGCTTTAGTGAATTCCCTTATGTTTGAAGGTTTATCTAGTCTAGGGTTAAAAGCTGTTGAGCAAAAGAGAAGTTTAAAAAGAGATGATTGATGTGATAAAGAAAATTAAGGAAAATAGTATTACCCCTCGCATTTTATTTCTCCGGGAAGGTGCTAGCATCCCCGCTCACCAGCTGAGCAGTAGAGATAAAAACAAACAAACCAACGCCGATCATGACCATCCCGAGGGTCTTCAAACAATTTATTGGATCCTCTAGCTCTTAACATAATCATAGAGCCTCGAATAAAACTGATCGAATTCAGATATAGAATATGATCGAGAGTAATGTTTACCCCAGCAAGGTGAGCAACATGCTCAAGTAATTGAACAATCGCCAAAACCCGGGGGTAATTTGTGCCACACAAATTTTTAAATGGACAAAATTTATCTATCAACAGCGGAAAGGGTAAAGTAAAGCCGATAGTGAAAGGATAGATATACACCGCAGAATATCCGGGAAGATCAGTAGTTGCGAACATACCCTTTTCGGGAACTACGATGTCGAGATTACGATTTGTCCAGTGGCATCGTTCCCAAACAGAATCAAGAGACTCCTCAGTAACGAGAGAATTAATTGAAGAAACTAAAACCATCCTTTCTTCGTCCAACACCGAAACATTGCGGTTATCGCCTTTCGGAAGAGCAATCTTTAAATCTGTAGTATGTGAAGGATTCTTCGAAATCACACTATCAACAGAAGGCAGATTCACATTTACTATGTCAGTTTCATCATCACCAACATCAGAAGTTGGTGAAGATGAAGGCCTGGAAACAGCAGCGGCAGCAATAGCATCGCCCATAAATTTTTAGGAGGCAATCCGCTATTAGGTTTTTTAACACCTACATTGGGGGGGGGGGGGGGGGGGGAGATCGTCAACAATGACGGTCTTTTCTGGTAAAATATTTTGAGAAGAGGGAAAAGACATGTTTAAGAATGGTTGGAAATCGAAGAAGTCAAAGAGGTTAAAGAAGAAGAAAAAGAAGTAGCGACGATATTCAGAAAATTGAAAGTAAAAAAATGAGAGGGTAAGAATTTGTTTTTATAGAAGAATCATTATTGCATCGGGAACTGGCGAGAAAATGAAGGGCATGGCAATGGCCACGTGCCCCACGTCTGACTTCGTCATTAATACAAGTCTTTTCAACTTCTGTGGTTATGCCACGTACCCATCACAGTCGTGGGCCACGATCTAGCGTCAGTTACAATGTTTCTTATTCCACAACAAAATGATTCAAATGTCTAATCAAGGAAAGATTGATAAAGATCGGCAAGACAACTCTTCGAGAACATCTATGAGATGAACCCGAAAAATTGAGGGACTATCTGTATGGGTAAAAATTTCGCCTAACATGTGGACCAATATGTGATTGACACGTGTCAGTTAAAAATAATGACGTAGAAAGATCTAATGGTAATGGTGAGAATAGCATTCACGGAAAGGTCGCTAATACCAGCAACACGGTCAACGAAGAAGAACATCAACGGGAACAACATATGATACCCTCTTGATTACGAATTAAATGGAGTTAATGCGGTAACAGCGAAACGGTTTCTGACAGCCAGAATCAAGGAATTAAATGACAATCATTAATTTGGCAATTAATATTGTCGTTACATACACACAACGGGAAAGGCACCATATAGGACCAAATACCTATAAATAGGACTTGGACTTGTATATCTAGGCATCGAATACTTACTGAAAAAATAAATTATTCTTGATTACTTTCTACATATTATAATTTTTATTACTCTGATTCGCTGATCATCAAGCACTTATTCATTCTTGGCAAAGGAGAAATTCATTACTGTTATTCATCACAATTGGCATAAGTTTACTTTTCCCCTTTATTTATTTGTTCTTTATCAACCTTTAATAACTTGTTTCTGTTAATTCAAGCATTTTATGAAATTGCTACCAGCCACGGTTAATCTTATTTAACTTCTTTATTATTTGGGCAAAATATGATTTTTGACTCAAACAAGTACGTATGAGCATAGCATATTGATGACTGTCCTTCGCAAATTATAATTTCTTTCAATTTCATTTTATATCAGTAATTCAGTACATGTGTCCATTTTATTTTCTTATTTTTTAATATGTGTGCATTTCATATTATCCTTTTTTACTTCATTCATAGGACACAACCTCTTTCCTTAAAAAGAGTGCTCTCACTCGCAGGCTAGTATTGAAGTGACCTCCCATTTCACCCAATCCTGAGTTATGGATAAAAAATTTAGCTACCATTTGAATAAAAACTTACTCGCATAGGTTGTTTACATCAAATAGATGAATATATGATATATATTTGAATATGTACAACTATCACTTAACCATGATTAATTAATATTTATATTCACTTCATTAAATTATTTAACCAAGGTAAATTGCAATGATTTAGTGTAAACACCCTGTGTGGGCAAGTATTACCCTACCATTTGGCCATAGATATTGAAAATTTATCTTCAAATATCTATTTGGCTATAAATCTTGGATCATATTTTGAAAACTATCTTCGAAATATCTTCAAGTTCTAAAGTTGGTCCAGACTAGTTTTTGGATTTTTAGGACTTCTACTCACAAAACTTCAAAAAAAAATCCAAGTAAATATATGTCCAAACACAACTTCAAGTTTCAACTTCAAAATCTATGACCAAATGGGAGCTTTTCATCGCACACTCATATTCAATATTTATATCAAATAAAAAGAGTATCTTGTATATAAATTTATTCTTATTTATAATTAAGTAATATATTATTGTTACTTTAATATATACTTATAATTAAATTATTTGATTTGTTATAAATACAAAGCTCATTTCTAAAATTCAAAATTGATAAACTCAATATATGTACAGTCTCTCCCCTCTGGTCTTACCCAAGCTAGGAAATGGAAATTTAACAACACAATTGAAGAGAAAAAAAATTGTACACTTATCAGTAAAAAAAATATTTCCTCTCTCCTTTTCTTTCCAGAATGTCCAAACACAGTGTTGCTCCAATTTATGCAGGCAGATATGGTCGGTGGACTAACGTCAGATGCTAATTTCAAAAAGGCTTTGGAATGTTCACATGTGACTATGGTAGATACGGCACTCAGTGCTTCAGGCCTCCTGGACATTGCAGAAGAAACTGAATGGGGCTAATATGACAAACAAAAATCAATAATTTGCTTTGAAATTGGTTCATGGATTATGCTTTTCCACATCTAATTGTGAGACATTGTTCGGAAAATCGACATTGTACCAGAAAAAGAATGAGAAATGCAAACGACTGAATTCTTTTTAACTTACTTAAGTTGATTGACAATGTAAATATTTTTGACATAGCAGTGCGATTTAATATTTTATAGCACGCTATTTTCATTATTTTCAAGTAATTAATTATATTTATTGCTGTTATGTCTAATTAATATTCTTCAAGTTTGAACTCTATATACCGATAGTATAAATTAGATTTTTACATTAGTCATTTAGAAGACAATTGTAAGTAACTCGATCTAATGGTACTATTTATTCGAGGTCACCAATCAACTAAGTCGTTGATTAATAACCTAAAATAATTGATAAATGACTCTCGTAACATGTTATAATACACTGATAGTGTAAAAAAATCAGTAAACGTACTATAATTAAATTTTACTTTTTAGTGACCTATAACTAAAAAATGATTTACATTATTAATGTATATATAAGTTAAAGGTAACTCCTTTTTTTCATTTTCTTTACTTCCTTAGTGGAGCTTGAATTATTAGGATGTTAGTACTAGAACTTCAGATATATGCAATCCAAATACTCAATGCTTAATGCATGTGAAAGCATTATCCCTATAACACACCAGATTATTGCCTCAGGGACTATGCCTCAAGAGATTTCCTCATGTTTGGCCTAACTATTAATGTGTTTTGGTTTGGGTCAAATCTTAAATTTCTACCAAATAAAGATAGACCAGATGTTTGGACCGACACGAATTTAGGCCTGGACCGACACGAATTTTGGAAAAGTGTTAGAATAAGAGTAAACTCATTATAAGCTAGTATTAAATAGTATCCAATCAAAATCTGAATTAGCAGTCCAAATAACAATGAACACTTTTGTGCTATCTACCCAAAAAAAAGATGTAAGGGGTTAATTTTTTTTTTTTTGTTTCCCACCCCAATTTTAGGTTATCATTTTGATACATGACTAATTTGAATTCACGTCGAAGAGTCCTATTTTTAGAGCAAAGCTAGCCTTGCTTCTTAAAATTTTTCATTCTTAGAATTTAAATTCGAAATTTCTAATAAAAAATAAAAGACATACTTATTATTCCACAAAAAAAGTAAGGCAGGTGTTAGTTTTTCATTGATTTCGTATTTAATGAAAAAGATCAAGTCCTCTGGTAGGTATCAGCTCAAGTAATAGTATTCCACGTCAATCTAATTTGTGACGTCTTTCGGCTTTCAAGCACTATGCTAGAATTTGATATCTTTAAAAAAAAGCAATTAAAGGGTCAAGAAATAGAAAAATAAGTTTAAGTTATAAATATTAATTGGGTAGTTGAGTGTTTATACTCTAATAAAGACCTTGATTAGTCGTCGTCGTAATCGACCAAGACTGGTCACTTCCCAAGTGACAGATCTTTAGCTTCCGTTTGGACATAAATTTTGGAAGCACATTTTGAAGATTTATTTTTAAATCTTTCTTTGGCCATAAAATTTGACAGATTTGGAAGGCAAATTTTCAAATTTCAAATTCTAGCTCTAATATGTTTTTGAGCCAAGATCTTTGTTTTGGCCTTTTCAAAACTTTTATATTTGTTAAAAAACTCCATCTATTTATGACCCAACTAATTTTATTCACTATGTTCCTCCATTAAAATTGTATCTACCCTATTTCTACAATTAAAGTAGTCTCTTCTATAAAGTGAACGAGCTAAGCTAGTTACTACCGTTGTTTTTTTTCGTGACGAATGAATTTTTATATTGTAATTTGAATTTTAGTAGCTAGCAAGTGTGTTATTAGCAATTGTTATTAAAATATCATGTTCTGCATAATTTGAGATTAACAAGTATGTATATTTTGCATGGTTGGTTAGTCTTGATAATTTTTAGAACTTATGGTTATAAGTAATGTTTCATGTTTTTCGAAACAAAAAATGAAATTTGTTTTGAAAAATTATAGCCAAACATAGTTTTAAAACTTGAAAAACTTTACCCAAATTAAGTTTTTTAAAATTATTTTGGAAATCTATAGCCAAACGCTAGCTAAATCTCTGGAATATTTGAACATCTAGTTTAGAAATTATCATCAGATAATCAGAAACGAAGTAAAAACAACTTGAGCAATACATATCGTCTCATTCTCTATTAGTATAGACTTGGATAAAGTAAGTTACCAATAATATTTGACAAATTCCAAAGAAGAAAAAGGAAAAGGAAAAGGAAAGGCTGGGACTGGGAGCACTATCTTTATGTTTTTTGCTTTTCAAAGTGCCTAAATTCTAACGTGGTTCGTGAAGAGTCCTACACGTAAGGACCAGACCTGACTTTATAGCTTGCGGCACCTCCCTAATTATGCACTATCATCAAAAAGCATTCAATTTAACCCCAACTACCAACTAATTCTCTCATTCCTCCATTGTCCATTTAGTCCAATTTTCCGCTCTATAAAAACCCAAAGGTCGCACTAGCTTTTGTACCCAACACTCAAGCAAATACATTTGTTGTACATCTTCCATACAGCTTCTCCACACTACTCTCTAGTATTTTATCTTTCTCAATTTTCGCAATAATGGAAATGGTCGGAAAGATTGCATGCTTTGTGGTTTTGTGCATGGTGGTGGTTGCACCCCATGCAGAGGCACTAACCTGTGGTCAGGTTCAGTCTGGCATGGCACCCTGCCTCCCTTATTTGCAGGGTCGCGGCCCTCTCGGAGGCTGTTGCGGTGGCATTAAAGGTCTGTTGGGTGCTGCCAAGACCCCAGCAGACCGCAAGACAGCATGCACTTGCCTGAAATCAGCTGCTAATGCTATTAAGGGCATTGATACAGGCAAAGCCGCTCGTCTTCCTGGCGCTTGTGGCGTTAACATCCCTTACAAGATCAGCCCCTCCACTGACTGTTCCAAGTACGGCATTTACCTTCATCTCTTTCTTGCTAGTACTAGTTTGAATTTATGATTAGATACGGTCAATGCAAATATATATGTATATATATATATATATATATATATATATATATATATATATATATATAATTGACCTGCAACAATTCTTTATAGTACTAAACATATGGTAATATGAAAAATAAAGTAATGCAATAAGTAACATATTATAACCGGTAGAATCACTGATAATGTAAAAATGTTATAAATGTATACGTTTTTTTGTTTTCTTTATTTTTGTTAATGTTGGTTTCATATGTCAATGCAGAGTCCAGTAAGGCTGATCATATTTTGGTGGTAGCACAATCATGAGGAGAAGAATAAGATGGTTATTAGGGTGTGATCCTGCTTATGTGGATCCATTTCTATATATGTTGTATCAGTCGTCGCTTTCTTTTGATTTTGTGTCTTTTCGGGTCATAGTTGAGTCTTGCCATGAAACTTCATGATTGGTTGTATTGCATTAATATCCTATCTTGATAATACATCTATCTTATTCAGTATATGTCTCTTCTTCGAGGATTCAATATATTCCCTCTCTCTGTTCTCTTTTTCTTTTTCCCTTTACAAACTTTTACCGATTGATATCGTCTAAAATATTTAGACAATCAGCCAGGCTATGCAAGTGCTTGCACTAAACTTAAGTTGGTAATCTTGAAGAAGAGGATAGTAACGACGTTGGAATTTGAGAAATTACACCTAATGAGATATTCTTAAACAGAACCGTGATATGTACAGCACAAGAGAAACTACCGATGAGTGAGCATATATAGTTGTCATAGATATCATAAATGTACAGGAAAAAAATAATCAAGTATAATAGAAATGATTGTAGACGGAAAAAAAAAAGAGGGAAATTTATGTGATGATATTCTATTAGCAAACCACAACAAAAGGGATCATCAAGGAAGGAGATAACATAATATATATATATATATATATATATATATATATATATATATATATATATATATATATATATATATATATATATATATATATGTCACAATCATTTAAACGCCATCGTTTGCGACGGCCAGTTGGAAAGACTATATATGTGTGTGTAATGTGTATGTAAAATTATTAAGTATATATACTTATCATATACAGTGGTTTAGCTAGTTCCATGAGTAAAATGATGAGTACTTTACAATATTATCTTATCACAAAATATTTAGGGCTCATTTGGTATGACGGATAAGCAAAAATAGTCTTGGGATAAAAAAATTAGCGCCGTTTTAATCCACGTTTAGTTGGAATAAAAACTCGGGATAACTAATTCTGGGATTAGTTATCCCGGGATTATAGTGTTTTTTAATCCTACATTGAGGGTGGAATAACAATCCTGAGATAACTAATACCGGTATTAGTTATTCCGAGATAACTTGTTTTCTATCCAAACAAGCCCTTATACTCTTTGTTTCCTAACTCATGTTATGGCTTTTGGGTCTAAGAAAGAGCTATTCAAATTTATTCTCAGCATGAGCGCCCTTAGACAATGGACAATAGTACAAAGTTCAGTTATCAAGGACAACAAGTACAGCAATGGCTCTTTTACACAACAAAGTATTTGTGTGCAGGAACTCTATTTATGTACTAATATTAACACGTTATAATCTGATTAACCTAAATATTAAAATGCTCAATAAACTTAGTTAGACCAATTTCAAGAAATAAGTTATCAAAATTGCAATTTGTTTGTTAATCATTAAAACTATAAGCATAAGTGACAAACAACTGTAGTCATTCTTTCGACAACTTATCAAAACAGGACAAAACCATCTCATGAATAATTTCAACAAATATCACGAAAAATCAGATTTCCCAAATTAAGAGTTGGAACATTATCTTTTACTTGAGCACATTTATCTCTCCTCTTCCTTCTTTTGGCATCACCTGAAAACATCACAAGTTAGCGACTAAACTGTCAAGTATTACTTTTTCGGTTTAAAATAAGTGTCCACTTAGTCTTTTTCATTTTGGTTTAAAATAAATGTTTACTTACAAAATCAAGAAGGAATTAACTTTACCTTTCCAGATTTGCTCTTATTTACTTAAGGCAATAAATAAGCAAGAGTCTTATTAATTAAGGGTAGTTTATTCAAAATACCTAGAAATTAATGTTTTCCTAAGGGGTGTGAAAAATACTAAGTGGACACTTATTTTGAACCGGGAAGTAATACTGTAAAACTAATAATGATATTAGCTATCCAAGATCAAATGCAACATTCCAACAAGAATTTTATTTGCTTGTGAGTCCATGTATCACCCTTAGTAAGTAGAACACTACTCCCCTAGTAATTTGAACACTGCTCAGCCATTAATTTCCTTACTATAAGATCAGATTGCAATTAACTTTCTCTTGCAGAGTTAGGAGTTACAACGTGTTTGTATCTAAATGAATGACAATTTATATAATATTGAGCATGTTTGCCTAATGTCGAACATGTTGGCAAATTATTTGATTATTTATTTATTATTTTTTTAAAAGTAAGCCACCTTCCTGGTGGGGGGTTAGGCCAATTAATGTTATCGAGAAGATCCCTGCACTTCTTGACGATTGAATTAAGTTGCCATGGAACCTCGAAGACATCCTTTATGCTTGATAATGGGACCGTAGAGTCTGTTTCCGGTTGCAAGGAAGTTATGTCATTGAGAATACACCACTGGATGCCAAATAACATAGCTTTGCCTTCAGCTATGCTAGCAGATCCTCTTCCCAGATGAACAGATAATGCCATGACCATTTTACGATGGTCATGGCATTATCTTATGATGCCTCCTCTTCCACAAATTCCATTTCTGAAACTACCATCACTGTTGAGTTTAAAGTGATTGGCAGAAGGCCTGCACCATAAAAACACTTTTACACACTTTATTCCTCATGTATTTATCATTCAAACTCAAAATCGCATCCCAAGGAAGATCATTTTTAAACATTAGATAATGGATTTTGACTATAAGCAAAATTGTTTGAGAAATTTGATATAGGATCTTAGGAAGGTATGGTCTATGATTACCATATTTGCTATTGCACCTCACCTTCCAAAGTTCCCAGATAATAATAATAGGTGAAATAATGAGAATAAAGTATATAACGGGGTTAAATGCCTTGGTGTTCCTCCAGCTATCAAACACAGTTGGAATAGACACCATAGGGCCTAATGCCAAAAGAGATAGCAAAGTGTTTCCAAACAGAAGAGGCATCATAACTTTGGAAAAAAATATGATCAATATTTTCAGGTTGGGACACCCTACAACAAGTGAAATTGGGAGAAGCAGGGAGCTTAAACCTTGAAATGACAATATCATTAGAAGGGATTTTAAAGGTTTGTTACTATTGAAATAATTCTCTAGGACAGTGCAACTCAAGCTCAGCGATATCTGCTCATAAATAAACAATCTTACTATTTCTTTTCCCGTTATTTTCCAACAACATTTTCCGTTAATTTGCAACTGAACTCGGGCTTCAACTAGTTTATGCTAATGATGTCCATACGATCTGGTATTTTAAAGCTCATATGTACAACTTTGAAAGAATGAAAATGTAGAGATGAACTTAGGATTGTTTACCCTGAATTTGGATAATCAATTAAACTTGTAAATGGGTATAGGATATGTGTTCGGATCTCGACGTATATTTGATAGAGAAAACAAGTGCATGAACGTTTTGTAATAAAGCGGCTAATAATAGCGATTTGCTGTGGATATGAACGTTTATAAGTAATATGAAATACTTGATGGAAAAAATGCAATAAAGATAAAAACAACAGATATCGGCCGAATCAGATATTTTGAGAGATGTTATATATATTTGCTATTACAAATGTTCTTGAAAGTGAAGAAGCCAACCTCTACAAAGGAGAGGGATGGGCTCTATTTATAGTGTTGCCTCTATGGGCCTCATACCATACAAATTATTAGAATAATAATAATAAGGACAGCTCTGAACGAATTTGGTGGGATAAGGTTGGCCGTACGGTCTGACACGCGCATGGTTGGTGGTTGACCATGGCCGGACGTTACTGACGTGTGGCTCGTGTGCAACGGCTGTACCGGACCAACGGCACGGATACTCGGGGTAACGACCTCGAGCGACTCGGTGATGAAGGAACCAGACCAAATGATCATCCCGATCAACTCCGGACAGGCGTTCCTCCGGTTCAGAACGAAAGTCTTCATGTATGTTCTTGCCCCTTCTTCCTCCGGTTTCTTGTTTCACCGGTTTGACTCACATCCGATTTTTACCGTATACAGATAGTCCCCACACTTCTCGGATCACCGATCTTTCGGAGTAACGGGAAGTGGATGAATCACGAAATCGGTGACCCCACTGGCTCGTTGTTATCTTTTCATTTTGGCGGGAACGGTTGCGTCACGTTCCCCCTTTATCGGCCACGAGTCTTATCCCGAATGGCCGGTTCTGACAACCGCCGCATGCACGTCGTTTCAAGTCATTCCACATTAATTACGGGGCACGTGGCTCTCCCTGGTTGGCTGGGGAATCGTAACCGCCCAAATCCCATAATTATAAAACGTCCACTAACCCTTCATTCTTCCATTTGAACACCCTTTAAATCTCCAACTTCTTTCTCCTTTGCCTTGAACTTTTGCACTTCGTTTCTTCTTCTTCATCACATCTGCTCTCCTTCTGTACCAAGTTTGCTATTAATTCATTGCCTATTCTACGCAAAAAAAGGGAACAACTCTACTCCTTTCCTCATACTGATCTGCTGTTGTTCATCGTTGATCTTCGTCTTTTGACTTATCCTACATTATCTGTTCCTTTTTGCCCTTTGTTTTCTTTAGTCCTTCTTTCAAATCTACTCATCATCTTCTTCTTTTCATATCCTCAAAATGTCTGAAACCACTTCTCATGACGTTCCCTCGGTTTCATCCCCAGGAACCGAGGCCGCATCCCCAGCTAAATCGAAGAGCACCTTCGAACCCGCGGCCTCAGACATTATACCGGCCAGACCCAACTTCAACAAAGATCTTGAGGTCGAAAAGCCTTCTTCGGTGTCAGACAGGGGATACGATGTGAGGCGATACCCCTCATCTATTACTGAGGAGAGGCTTGATATAGTCCGGGCTGATTGCGGGTGGGACACCCGCCCGGTACGGGTCTTTTCTCCCGGACCAGACGAATCAATCACCGACCACCGGGAAGGTTTCTTGTACGTGTATACTTACCCTTTCACTCTCAAGCTCGACCTCCCGGTTGATCCGGTCATCCTGGACATGTGCCGGACCTACGGCGTGACCCTGGCACAGATTGGTCCAATCGTTTGGAGGGTCGTAGCACGCCTTCGGCTGTTGTCCAACAATTTCGAGAAGGAGTTCACGCTGGCCCACCTGATACGTTTATACTCCCCAAGGATTTTCCGGGGTGGCGTAATAAAACTTGCCAAGCGCAGCCGGAATCCATTTTTCTCAAAAATGGACGAAGACAGAGACCGGGGATGGTTGGAGCGATATGTCCGGGTGAAGACCGATGACATCATTCCAGCCGATTACATGCCTTTCCTGGAGAAGTGGAATAACAAGCGTAAGTCCGAAACCTTGAGTAATTTCTTTAGCATGCTTTGTCAAATTTTGATTCCGCTTTCTCATTGTTTTTTCCTTACTTTTATCAGCCAATGGGTACGTTCCTCCGGTCATTTGCAATCTAAGCGAATGGGTCACAGTACTCCTCTGCCAGCATCCTCATGACAACCGGACATGGGCCCACCTGTCATGTGGTCGATGGGTCGCCCAGAATCACGGTAGCACTCTACTTCTACTAGTGTTTACTGCATCTTTTACTATTTGTTTCACCTTTCGACCTTCGCTAATATCTTCGCTTTTCAGGTTTGCCCAAGGGCTCGGTAGCCCCCAAACCGGAGTCGACAGCTGAACCCACAACATCGGCATCCGAGTTTGATACAGCGGGTGCATCTCGTGCCCTTGCGGCTGCTACTGCTGCCAAAAGAAAAAAGCCCTCAGATCAAGGGCAACAGTCGAAGAAGAAAAGGGCGAGAAACATTACTCGGACCTTACGGGACGAAACAGAGCCCGACATTATAGTTCGGAGAGTCGATGCCGATCCTTCCGTGGCCTCGATCCCAGAGGAGTCTGTCGCCGTTGCACCTCTTCCTTCCGCCGGTGAAGGACTTTTAGTTCCGGCTTTGCACATAGGTGCGGAAGAAATCCTTTCCCCAACTCCTTTAAGGTCGATTGATTTCGTCGACATTTCAGGTGAAACTTCCTCCGAGGAGATTCCCCTTCAAAGGATAAGAAGGCCCCGGGAGGTGGCCGATGCTGTGACCGGCCAAAGGACCGAGCCGATCCCGGAAGTCGAAATCCCTACTGATATGCATCTGACGCCCGAGCATGAGCCAGCCGCTACCACGCGGCCCCCGAGCTTTGCTGAAGATACCGATGTTGTTCCAAGTTCTTCGAGCCCGGCTCCAAGGCCTGACGAATTTAAGGATATGTTCTCGGGCACTCCTCCTGCAACCGGCGAAGCCGCAGGATTCGGACATCTTACGATCCCTCGGGCCACAAGATCGGCCAGCCGGACCTCCGAATTTGGGACCAGGGATGGCTTAGTGCATGTCTTTCCGGCCCCGAACGTGGAGCCGAGGAGGACAAGATCGGCTGTGGTTACTGTCCCCGAGGACTGCAGCTTTCTTTCCCGCCCGGTGGGTGTGGCCAGCTATCTGAGGCCTCTTGTCTCGGATTCGGACAAGCGGAAGATGACCGGGGTCTCTTGGCAGTGCCTTATCAATGATAGTATGCACGCGGCCAACCGGGTAAGATTCTTGACCGTCCTTGTATAACTTTGCCGATAACCTTAGCCTTGCTTCGTTAAATTTTGCCGATAACTTTAAACTTGCTTCATTTTGCAGAGTGTGGTGCTCGCCAACAAAGCCTTCATTCGTGCCCAGCAAGAGATAGACAATCATAAGGGCCAATTGGATGCCCAAGGCCGTGAAACGGAGAAATATCTGCACCTTCTTCGGGAGAAGGAGGAGGAGTTGAACCGGGCGGTCGCCCTTTCCAACCTTCAGCCCGAGCTTGATGCGGCAACGGCCGAAAACAACCAGTTGAAAAGCGAGCTGGCCGCAATGACCGAATATAATCAGAGTCTCGAAGCTGACAAAATCGGCCTGACCCGGGACAACGCTCAAATATCCTCGAGGCTTGGTGGCCTCGAAACCACATTCTCCCAACTCCGGGGGGAGCTGGATCTGGTGAAGTCCGATGCTGCAGGCTTGTCTTAGAGGAATCGGCTGCTCAAATCGGAGAGCGCCCGATACAAGGAGCTTGCGAGGGTTTTTGAAAAGAAGGCGGAGACGAGGGCCCGGATGTGTGATGATCTGAAGACCGAGCTTAAGGAGACGGTCCATGCCAACGATGCTCTCAAGACCGAGTTGGAGTCGGCCGTCCAAATGCAAAACGTTGTTAGAGAGGCTCGGGATGCTCTTGAGGCAAAGCTAGCCCAGGCCGAGGCCGAATTGGATGAAGCTAGCTCAGGTTACTATTGTTGCTCAGCACGAGAAATGGAAATCTCGGAGGATCACTCTTGAGCAAGTCGAGCATGGCTTTTCTGATTTTCCGGCCCTTATTTTCGAGGCCAAGAGAATCGAGGGAGAGGCTAAGGTTGCCCTCGGTTCTGACTTCGATGATTCTGAGCGGACGGTGTCCGAACATTCCGGCTCAAGCCATTCCGGGTAGTTTAGGGCCTGTATTTGGCTTTTATCTCTTTATTTTTTGCCTTCGTAGGACTTTGGTTTTTCTTTTGATGTAAAAAACATCCGTTGTATAAATGAAAAGTGCATCTTCCTTGCTTTCTCGTTTGAGTGTTTGTCCATTACTTTTGCCAGAAGTGTCGGTCTGTTTTGCGGCAAGCTGACTCGTAGTCGTTAATTCATTGTGCCCGTAAGACTTACCCGATGTTTCGTGGATTCAGATGTCTCCGAGACACGCTAGGCATTTCCTTAGGGCCGGTATTTTTCGGCAATACTTTTGGGGCGAGCGTCTTTCGGCCTTGGCTAAATTTTGCCATAACAGTCCCCGTTTGGGGAAGTTTATCAAATTTTGGCTCGGATCATTGCGACCTCGTTGCCTTAGTCGAATTTTTCGATGATTTTTGCTCGGCTCGTTACGACCTTGTTGCCTTTGTCGAATTTCGATCACAGTACCCGGTATAGGGTATGTGAATGAGGCAGTGTCGAAATACGACGGTTATCATCGGGGTAAAGTACATTTAACAGAAAAACACCTGACATTTTGTTATCCCAACTTTTGATAACTTTGTGTTTGCAAAATGTTTGTACATATGAGAATTTTAATTCCTTCTTCCTTTGCCGTAGCAAATATAAAATGGGACACTATTCGTTATGATCGTTTGATCCTTACATCGAAGGCTATGGCCGATGGTCGGGCCTTAGTTTTGCCGTAGCAAATGCTACATGGGGCACGATTCATTATTGATCGTTTGACCCTTACATTGAAGACTATGGCCGGCGGTCGGGCCTTTGTTTTGCCGTAGCAAGTTTTGAGTTTCTCCGTTTTCCCTGACCGGGGTCTCCTCGATTGTGGGTACGGTAATGTATTCCCCTAGCACTTATCCGAGCCGCGGGATCGGGTGAGTGCTATTAAGTCCCCAATCGGAGGGTGTGGCCTCGAATTTCCGGGTGCTGGTCCCTTATCTTTGTCGAGTAACACGTTGTACTTGTTGCTTCATTAAAAACCTTGTCGGAAAACCCATTTTGGGACAAAACCGTACTAAGGAAAAGAGTGCAACACGTGTTTTCAGGCCTAAACTCTAATTTTTATCCCGCTCTTGACTTCCTGCAAAAGAGACGGGTTAGTAGGAAAGCACGGGGAGCTCATACCTTAGCAGTAATATCTTTTCAGATGAGCCACATTCTAGTTATTACGCAATCGTTGCCCGTCCATGGACTCCAACAAGTACGACCCTTTGCCCCGTAATCCCGGTTACCTTATACGGGCCTTCCCAGTTCGGACCCAACTTTCCCTCGTTGGGATTCCTGGTGTGCAGGGTAACTTTTCGAAGCACCAAGTCCCCGACTTGGAAGTGTCGAAAATTGGCTCTTCGGTTGTAGTATCTTTCCATTCTCTGTTCTGGGCTGCAATACAGACCAACGCGTTTTCGCGTAGTTCATCTGTAAGGTCGAGTTTCACGGCCATGGCCTCCTCGTTTGATTCCTCGGTGGTATACTTGAACCGGAGGGTCGGTTCGCCAACTTCCACAAGGATAAGGGCCTCGGCCCCGTAAACCAATGAGAATGGGGTTTCCCCGTGCTCGATTTGGATGTGGTTCTGTAAGCCCACAGCACCTCCGGTAATATTTCCCTCCAGTGATGCTTTGATGTTTCAAGTCTTTTCCTCAAATTTTGAATTATGGTTTTGTTCGTAGATTCCGCCTGTCCGTTTGCACACGGGTGATACGGGGTTGATACGATTTTCTTGATCTTCAATCCCTCGAGGAAAT
Source organism: Lycium barbarum (assembly GCF_019175385.1). NCBI lineage: Eukaryota > Viridiplantae > Streptophyta > Magnoliopsida > Solanales > Solanaceae > Lycium > Lycium barbarum. The sequence continues at coordinate 112,217,489 of NC_083344.1, read as the reverse complement.
CATTGACCTTGCCACCTACGAACTGAGGACCATTATCATATGTTATCTCGGCGGGGATGCCGAAACGGCAGATGATGTGATCCCATATGAAGTCGATGACTTCCTTTTCCCTGATTTTTTCAAAGGCTTGCGCTTCAACCCACTTAGAGAAATAGTCAGGCATAAACAAAATGAAACGGGCCTTACCTGGTGCCCATGGTAATGGACCCACGATGTCCATTCCCCACTTCATGAAAGGCCAGGGTGAGACCACCGAATGCAGTAGCTCTCCGGGCTGGTGAATTATCGGGAATTGTTTCTGACACCCGTCACATTTTCAGACGAAATTTTTCGAGTCCTCGTCCATCCGGTTCCAGTAATAACCGGCCCTGATGATCTTTCGTACCAGAGCCTCGACACCGGAATGGTTACCATAAGTTCCTTCGTGTACCTCTCTCATCACATATTCCGTTTCACCGGGGCCCAAACATTTAGCCAGGGGGCCGAGGAAAGATCGTCGATACAATTGACCATCTACCAAGCAAAAACGGGCAGCCTTGGTCCTTAGTGACCGTGATTCCTTTGGGTCATTTGGGAGCTTACCATCACGCAAGTAGTCAATGTACCTGTTGCGCCAATCCCAAGTTAAACCCATTGTGTTTATCTCGGCGTGTTCGTTTTCTATGGTCGTGTTTGACAGGTGCACCGTTGCCCCGGGGTTGATTTCCTCCCCATCGACCGAGGATCCCAAATTTGCTAATGTATCGGCCTCGCTGTTCTGCTCCCTCGGTATGTGCTGCATGGTCCATTCTTTAAATTGATGAAGTACCACTTGGGTTTTCTCGAGGTACCTCTGCATCCGTTCGTCCTTGACCTCGAAGACGCCGTTCACCTGGTTTGCGACCAAAAGCGAATCGCACTGTGCTTTGACGATTTCGGCTCTCATACTTCGAGCCAACTCCAAACCTGCAATCATAGCCTCAAACTCAGCTTTGTTGTTAGTCAATTTAGCAGTTCTAATGGACTGTCGAATGACATCCCCGACCGGGGTCCTAAGGACGATCTCTAGCGCGGAACCTTTAAGGTTCGAGGCTCCATTCGTTTGTAGAGACCAAATGCCCGGGACCTTTCCCGAGCTCAGCAGAAGCTCTTTCTCGACCTCGGGGACCATAGCCGGGGCAAAGTTTGCCACGAAGTCGGCCAAGATCTGGGACTTGATGGTCGTTCGAGGTTTGTAGTCGATATTATAGCCGCTAATTTCTACAGCCCATTTCGTTAATCTGCCCGATAATTCCGGTTTATGCATGATATTTTTAAGAGGGTAAGTAGTTACTACACATATTAGGTGGCACAGAAAATAAGGCTTGAGCTTTCTGGAAGCGCTTACCAGTGCTAATGCCAATTTTTCCAAATGGGGATAACGGGTCTTCGCATTCCCCAAAGTTCTACTCACGTAATAGATGGGGAATTATGTACCTGATTCTTCTCGGACCAAGACGCCGCTCACCGCTATCTCGGAGACAGCAAGGTAGAGAAAGAGCGGCTCGTCCGCCTTCGGTGTGTGCAGTAACGAGGGGCTAGACAAGTACCTCTTCAATTCCCGTAGAGCTTCTTGGCACTCCGGTGTCCAAACGAAGTCATTTTTATTTCTCAGTAAGGAGAAGAAACGATGGCTCTTGTCCGAGGACCTCGATATGAAGCGACTCAACGCCGCTATCCTTCCGGTGAGCCTCTGTACTCCTTTGACGTTATTCACTACCTCGATACCCTCGATGGCCTTGATTTTGTTCGGGTTGATTTCAATACCCCGGTTTGACACCATGAAACCCAAAAATTTACCGGACCGAACACCGAAGGCACACTTTTCCGGGTTAAGCTTCATGTTATACTTGCGGAGTACGTCGAAGGTTTCCTGCAAATGCTTAAAATGGTCTTCTGTTTCCAGGGACTTAACAACCATATCGTCAATGTAAACTTCTATTGTTTTTCCTATTTGTTCTTCGAACATCTCATTAACTAGGCATTGGTAAGTTGCACCGGTATTTTTAGGCCAAAAGGCATCACATTATAGCAGTAAGTCCCGTACCGGGTGATGAAGGATGTTTTCTCTTGATCCCCCGGGTGCATCCGAATTTGGTTATACCCGGAGTAAGCATCGAGAAAACTTAACATCTCATGTCCGGCCGTCGCATCGATCATTCTATCGATGTGAGGCAACGGAAACGAGTCCTTCGGGCATGCTTTGTTTAAATCCTTGTAATCGACACACATTCGAAATTTATTACCTTTTTTGGGCACCACTACCACATTAGCAAGCCAATCCGGGTATTTCACCTCCCGGATAGAACCTATTTTTAAAATCTTTGTTACCTCGTCTTTTACGAAGGCGTGTTTTGCCTCTGCCATGGGCCTTCTTTTTTTCTTCACCGGGGAGAACTTCCCGTCCAAGATGAGCTTGTGAGTTTCCACTTCTGGTGATATACCTGTCATATCTATATGCGACCATGCGAAGCAATCGGCGTTAGCTCGAAGAAATTCAATTAACTTGTTCCTGAGCTCCGGGGTAAGCCCCGTGCCCAGGTATACCTTTCTGTCCGGTAGGTACTCGAACAGGATGATCTGCTGCAGCTCCTCTACAGTCGACTTGCTTGCATCCGAGTCATCCGGCATGACGAACGATCTGGGCACCTCGAAATCATCCTCTTCATGCACTGGATTCGACCCGGTGTACTTTGATTGCTATTGGGCGCACTCTCCTCCGGTTACACCCTTTTCCTTCTGAACCGATTTTATGGGCCGAGGCACCGTTTCCTCTACTGCGAACATATCCCTTGCAGCGGGATGTTCGCCTCGGATGGTGTTTACCCCTTCCGGGGTGGGGAATTTCAGCAACTGATGCAGCGTTGAGGGCACGACCCTCATACTATGTATCCAGGGTCTGCCCAGTAATGCATTATACTTCATGTCCCCTTCGATCACGTAGAACACCGTTTGTTGAATGGTGCTATCGACGTTTACAGGCAATGAGATCTCCCCTTTTGTGGTTTCGCTTGCCATATTGAACCCGCTGAGTACCCGGGTTACTGGTACGATCTGATCTAGCAGCCCTAGCTGTTCGACCACTCTCCACCGGATGATGTTGGCCGAGCTACCTGGGTCAATCAAAATACGTTTAACCTTAGTTTTAAGGATAAGTATAGAAATTACCAACGCATCATTGTGCGGTTGAATGATGCCCTCTGCATCCTTGTCATCGAAGGAGATAGAGCCCCCGGATAAGTGATCTCGGGTGCACTTTTCTCGAACAATAGAAATCCTGGTCCGTTTCATTACCGACCCCCGAGGGGCATCGACACCCCAACTATCATGTTGATTGTATGCTGGGGTTCCACCGGCTTGGCCCTTCGATGCGCTTCCCTTTCCTTGTAATGACTTTTGGCTCGTTCACTCAGCAGATCTCGGAGATGACCGTTCTTTAGTAACCGGGATACCTCTTCTCTCAACTGGCGACAGTCCTCGGTCCTGTGACCATGGGTTCCGTGGTATTCACACACCATGCTCGGGTCCCGTTGGCCCGGGTCTGACCTTAGAGGTCTTGGCCATCTTACATCCGGAACACGACCAATGGCCGAGACTAGGCCTGACGTACTGACGTTGAAGTTGTATTCTGATATCTTTGGTAAGTCCTTGGTGCCGGTAGAGCTTCCGGTATCGCTCCTGAATGAGAGACCCCGACTGTTCGATGGGCGCTCGACCCGTTTGTTTCCCCGACCGGAGAAATGGCTTGGGCTATCCCTCGATTTCTCCGTCCTAAAACTCGGCTTCTCAGAATGGGAATATGGCCGATATCTTTCCTTTGATGATTCGGTCTTCATTTCGTAGCCTCTCTTTGGTTTCTCAAAATTCCTGCTCGTATTAACCGGCCCCGGGGGAAGCTCGAATTGATCATTTTCCACCCGAATCTTCGACTCGTATCTGTTGTAGACATCAGCCCATGTCACGGCCTCGTACTCCAGCAAGCTCTCTTTTAACTTGAACGAAGCCGTCGAGCTTCGAACATCGAGCCCCTTTGTGAAAGCCTGTGCGGCCCATTCTTCGGGGACCGGAGGGAGCTCCATTCGTTCTCTTTGGAACCGGTTGACAAATTCTCGAAGTAACTCGTCGTCCCTTTGGGCTATACGGAAAATGTCCGCTTTTCGGGCCTGCACCTTTTTGGCACCAGCATGAGCTTTTAAGAAGGCATCGGCGAGTATTTCGAAAGAAGTGATCGAATGCTCGGGCAGATGATCGTACCACGTCAATGCTCCCTTTGACAGAGTCTCTCCAAATGTTTTCAACAACACTGACTCAATTTCATCTTCCTCCATATCATTGCCTTTTATGGCACAAGTGTATGAGGTCACGTGCTCGTGCGGGTCCGTTGTGCCGTCATATTTCTGTATATCCGGCATTTTAAACCTCTTTGGGATCGGTTTCGGAGCCGCACTCGGAGGGAAAGGCCTTTGGATGTACCTTTTCGAGTTCGGCCCCTTCAGCAAAGGCGGAGCCCCCGGGATTTGGTCCACTCGAGAATTGTATGTTTCGACCCTTTTTTCGGTGGAGTCTACCCGTTTTGCCAAAGTTTCGAGCATCTTCAGAATCTCGGTGGAAGAACCAGCTCCAGAGCCGTTGCTCTCAACCACTCGTGCCTCATCCCTTCTGGTTTCGGCAGCACCCTTTGTCCTCTTCGGCTCTGTTCCATCTTTTCCGCTTTGCAACTGGGCAATCGCGAGTCCTTGCTCGGCTATTGCCGCTCTTTGTTCCTGTAGCATTTCAAAAATTAAACGTAAGTTAACATTGTCATTTGGTGCATCCGGTTCTTTCCGGCCCTGTGTCCGGGACAAAGTAACAGAATTGTGAGTATTTAGAGGATCAGTGGCCGGTAGGGCGGCATTCTCCTGATCCACGGTGTTTTGCCGATTGAGGCCCTCCCTCGAATCAACAGGAGTCGGATCAGCGGGATTCGGCAATCCCCGTGGTTCGCTGCCTTCATTTTCCGCCACAATCTCGGTGTTGTTGACATGACCGGATTGTTCGATGCCAGCCATTTAGTCCGTTTTTGCAGAGACGGATAGGAGATGTTTTTGATTTTGATGAATATGACAGAAATCAAGACCAAAGACCACTATTATCCTAGCCCCACGGTGGGCGCCAAACTGTTTACCCCGAATTTGGATAATCAATTAAACTTGTAAATGGGTATAGGATATGTGTTCGGATCTCGACGTATATTTGATAGAGAAAACAAGTGCATGAACGTTTTGTAATAAAGCGGCTAATAATAGCGATTTGCTGTGGATATGAACGTTTATAAGTAATATGAAATACTTGATGGAAAAAATGCGATAAAGATGAAAACAACAGATCTCGGCCTAATCAGATATTTTGAGAGAGGTTATATATATTTGCTATTACAAATGTTCTTGAAAGTGAAGAAGCCAACCCCTACAAAGGAGAGGGATGGGCTCAATTTATAGTGTTGCCTCTATGGGCCTCATACCATACAAATTATTAGAATAATAATAATAAGGACAACTCTGAACGGATTTGGTGGGATTAGTTTGGCTGTACGGTCTGACACACGCATGGTTGGTGGTTGTACCAGACCAACGGCACGGATACTCGGGGTAACGACCTCGAGCGACTCGGTGATGAAGGAACCGGACCAAATGATCATCCCGATCAGCTCCGGACAGGCGTTCCTCCGGTTCAGAACGAAAGTCTTCATGTATGTTCTTGCCCCTTCTTCCTCCGGTTTCTTGTTTCACCGGTTTGACTCACATTCGGTTTGTACCGTATACAAGGATAGACTCAAATAATTGAAATATATACATTTATATACTAATAAAATACGCCCATCCTAAACCTAAATACTAGATTCATCTCAGGAAAAAGCCATTCCCAAGAAGCTGCAAGGGGAAATTGTTCCAAATCAGGGTGCCCATGCTGCAACTCTACAGGGACTTATGTCCCACATATAACATGTAGTCGACATAAATTTTATAGGAAGAAGCATAAAAGTACACGTGGAGTAATTTTTAGTTATATGGAGTATCTCTTTGTTCGAGGGTCATTGTTTTGTGTACAGTTGAATTTATACACGTGGTTTATGAGCACACGGATCAAGATGATCAAATTGATGATATAATAAGCAAGAATTAGTAAAGGAAACTTGAAGAAAATGATTAAATGATAGTAAGAGCAAAGTAGCTTGAGTCCTGATGACTCCGTGGGCTTGAGCCTCTGAACAGGAATCCTGATTGAGCTAGACAGGCATAATGAAGAATGGAAAATCTAAAAACATTTCTAGGTATTTACAATGCTGAGTCGAATTCAGGATGTGTTACAATGAGAGTGAAGCTGTATTTATAGTTTTCATATATGAGAAACACGATCCACAAATCACGCCCTCTTAATTACAAATATAAATGTGTGCAATAACGTATAGTAATGCCCGGAGGAGATCCCGGGATCTTTCGTAACAGACGCCTTCTAGGCTTCCTTGCACATGACCGGCAATCTGACCCCAATCACGCTTCCCTGGATTCTCGTAGCCTTCGTCTTTAGAGGCTACATACCATTGATTGGGCATGCATACATGCTTGCTCGGTGCCTCTCACATGCTGACTCACGTCTGATCTGTCGCCAACTTTCATGTGTCAACATCTGATACGACCACTTGACTTTTCCCGATTTTACCCAATACAGTCTTGTTACCCCCTCTAGACTATCTAAGTGAATGTATTCAACCTTTTAGTGTTGAGCTGACATAGTAAGTGTGTTTCGCTCTCTCAAAAAGGGTGAAAAAAAAGTAAAAAAATAAAAGTGAATAGGAATTCATTCTATAATATTTTTTTACTTTTATTTTTCGTTGTTCTTTCCTTATTCTTGTTCTTTCTTTTACTTCTCATTTTTGGCCTCTTTAACCCCGATGGCCGAGGACCTTAGGTTCTACGGTGTTTTAATATATTTTTATTTTTTATTCAAAATAAAATTTAGTTTTCATGTGTGAGCAGCGTGGCATATTCATAGGCTGCTGTCCAATTAATTTCTTCAGTTTCATCAGTCGACTATTAGATTGGCAGCATCTGTCTATTTTCATATTTGTCCTTTCATAGGACACCTCTTTCCTAGAAGAGTATTGTGTTATCTACATATTGGAGAATAGTATTCCACTCTGTACCAATTTGCAACGTCGTCCTTTGTGTATTACTAAGTACCAATACTAGCTAGGTTTGTACATGTTGCAATTAGTGAAGACGAAAATAATTAATGCCCAGATAAGCATTGAAGACTCAGGTGGTTAAGTACCAACATCCAGTATATTACTCCTCCATTCACCTAGTTTAGACTTTGTACATCCTTTAAGAAATAATAGTTCATATGTATATTTTTTACAATAATACCATACTAATTGATGTTTAATTAGTCTCTGAGCTTGAGAAATAATTGGAAAATAAGTAACTAACGTTAAGGTAAATTGTTCTTTCTTTAAGAAATAATAGTTCATATGTAAATTTTTCTTATTCTTTTTCTTTCTTTACTTTGTTTTACTTCTCATTTTCGGCGTCTTTAAGGCCGCGGACCTTCTCCGGTGATTTATATTAATTTTAATTTTATTCTAAAAAAAATTTAGTTATCATATGTGAGCAGCATGCATAATCACAGGCTTCTATCGCAATTAATTTCTTCCGTTTCAGTCGACTATTAGATTAGCGGTGTGTGTCCATTTCATATTTGTGCTTTCATAGGACACCTCTTTCCTAGAAGAGTACTGAACAACATTGATTACATATTGAAGAATAGCACCTCAAATAGTATTCCACTTTGTACCAATTTGCAACGTAGTCCTTTGTATTTTACTAAGTACCAATACTAGCTAGGTTTGTACACGTTGCATTTAGTGAAGATGAAAATAATTAATGCCCAGATAAGCATTTAAGACTCAGGTGGTTAAGCACCAACATCCAGTTTACTACTATAACTGTACATTTCATATAAAAAAGCTAGAGTGGAACAGATTTACCACTGTAATATATACATATATAATTCAAAAGTAGTTAACTAAAATTAAGTTATCGCGATTAAAAAAAGAAATTAAAACAGAAAAAAGGAAAAGCTTTCCGTTTTGGAATGAATGTTGGGACCATGGTAATTAAAGGTATCGCTTTCCATCACTGTGCCTAAATCCTAGCGTGGTTCATTAAAAGACCAACACGTAAGGATTAAATCTGACTTTATACCCAGCACACCTCCCCAATATACCATTGTTTGAAAAATGGGAAAATACATAAAAAAAAACCAACGTATAGCTAGATTAATTATGACGCATCTAACTTTTGTGGACGAGTTATTACCCCCAATCTTAATTTTTCAGTATTTTAGTATCATTTTCAACTGACGTGGCAAAAAAAAAAAAGTATGGCGAGTGAATTGAAAAAAATGAAATGTTGCAACTCAGATGCTTAAAATTGAGAAAGAAGACATTGAAAACACCTACCCTCCATCTCTTCCACATTTCAATTGTTAAATGCAATTTATTTTTCTCTTTCTTCTTCTTTCTCCTTTTTCTCTTTCTTCTTCTTTCTCCTCAACCACCGCCGCCGCCGCCGCCACATCTCTGCCTCCTTCGCAGCAGCAGCAGCAGCAGCAACAACAGGAGGTACAAAAAATATTAAAAATGGGTTGAAGAAAATGGTTAAAAATATTTTGGTGTTTGATTTGCCTTCAAATGAATGTGTGTGTTAAGGGAGGAAGAAAATGGTTTGAATGTGTGTGTGTGTTAATGGAGGAAGAAAATGGGTTTTAATGGAGGAAGAAAATGGGTTGAAGAAAATAGGTTGAATGTTTCTTGAAAATAAGCTCTTTATGATTGATGATTAAATTGAATGTGTGTGTTAATGGAGGAAGAAAATGGGTTGAATGTGTGTGTGTTAATGGAGGAAGAAAATGGGTTGAATGTGTGTGTGTTAATGGAGGAAGAAAATGGGTTGAATGTGTGTTGTTAATAGAGGAAGAAAATGGGTTGAATGTGTGTGTTTGTGTTAATAGAGGAAGAAATTGGGTTGAATGTGTGTGCGCTAATGGAGGAAGAAAATTGATTGATGGATTTCTTGAAATGAAGAAAAAGAAGTAGAAGGGTTTAGTGATGAAGAAAAAGAGTTTAGTGATGAAGAAGACAAAATTAATGGTTTAATAGTTAATTAGAAGTTTATTAGTGTAAATATAATTAATAAAAGAAAAATCAAATGAAAAAAAAAGTGGCAATGATGTGGCAGTGACGTGGTAGCAGCGTGGCACCAATGTGGCGGAGAGTGTGCAACACTCTCCACTGTGCAACTGGGCTTCAATTTTTTTTTCCACGTCAGTCAGAAAATATTACTAAAATACTGAAAAATTAAGACTGGGGGGGGGGGGGGGGGGGGGTAATAGGTCGCCCGTAAAGGTTGGGTGCGTCATAATTAATCTGACTATACGTTGGGGGGGGGGGGGTGTTATGTATTTTCCCATTGAAAAACATTGAATTTAACCCCAACTGCCAACTAATTTTTTCACTCTTCCATTGGCTGGCCATTGATTTATTTCCAATTTCCTCTCTATAAATACCCAATTGTTTGTCTAGGATTAGCACCCAACACTCAAGCAAATACTAGTTTCAGGACTCAGGAATTCATGCAGATAAAACCTCCAGTGTTCACAGGGACTAAGGCAGAGGAGGATCCGCAGAACTATATAAATGGGCTGTAGAAGGTGTTTCACAATATGCATGCTACTGAGATAGAAACAGCGGAGTTTGGTGCTTTTCAGTTACAGGATGTGGCCCATATTTGGTATGAGTCATGGGAAGAGTAAATACTCAAAATACCCCTCAACGTTTGACCAAAACCCCAACTACACACCTAACCTTTGCGTTGGTCTTATTACCCCCGTGGACAATTTTTTTCAGTATTAAAATGCCCCTTTTTTGCTGATGTGGCAGTCCAATATGACAACTCCCAATTATTAACAGGCGCTTGTCCACACGCGCCTGGCCCACGTGCCACATCTTTAATTTCCCCCCATTTTTATTAATTTCCCCCCTTCCTCCATCCATCTACTCTTCTTAAAAAAAAAAGAATCTCTCAATTTTCCATATTCCATTTTCAGTATGAGGATTCAAAACCCATACCCAATTCTCCTTCATCTTCATCAACATCATCATCATCTTCATTAGGAGTTGGAAAAAAAAAATCACACCAACTTCCTCAAATCTGATCCAAACAAACCCAAATGTGAAAGGAAGCTTCCTAACACCAAGTAGAACAAAGTTCATCCATTAATTTGATCAAACAATCAAGAATTTAAAGAAACCCACTTGGTGTTCTTCATAGCTTTCTCCAAATTCCTAGCAATGGAGTTTAATTTTCTCCCCAAATCAACTCAAAGAATTAGTGCTTAAACAACTCTAACCAAGCAACAAGTAGTAACTCCAAACAACCAACTTCCAATCAGATTTTCTTTAACAAGATTAGATTTTTCAACCTTGTTTTTTTTTTCCAAATTTTTTGTTTTCTTTTCTTCAAATTTTTTTTTTTTGAATTTATCCTAGCTCTAAATTTATCTATGTGAAGAAAAAGCCTAAAAGCAAGAGACTTCAAAGATCTGCTAAGATTTGTGAAGAATTTGGGTCTTGAAATTGATTTTTTGTTTATTTTATGAGATCTTAGATGATCTTTTCTTTTAGTGGTATTAATTTGCTATATAGTACTTTTTCGTGGGGGGTATTATTTTTTATGTTCTATGAATTTATAATGGGTATTGTTTTGACAAAAAAAAAATGGAGATGGGTATTAAATAGGGTGAAAAAGAAGATGAAGTAGCCTAAAAATGGAGGGAATTTAAATTTATCTATGTGGCAGTCCAGTTGGCATTTTAAAACACGTCAGATGCTTTTTTTAAAGGCTATAACGAGCCACTGAGCGGTGTAGTCACGCTCTTGTCCACATCAGCAAAAAAGGGGCATTGTAATACTGAAAAAAATTATCCAGGGGGGTAATAGGACCAACGCAAAGGTTAGGTGTGTAGTTGGGATTTTGGTCAAACATTATGGGGTATTTTGAGTATTTACTCGTCATGGGAACGATCCCGAGGGGAAGATGCACTTCCTGCTACTTGGGGTGAGTTTGCAGATGCTTTTCTTGACCATTTCATGTCAATCGAGGTTAGGGAAGCAAAGGCTATTGAGTTCGAGAGGCTAAGGTAGAATAACATGACAGTCCAAGAATGTTATCATAACTTCATTTCGTTGGCCAAGCATGCTCCCCATATGATTCCCGATATGAGGGTCGTAGTTAGGAGATTTGTGCTTGGACTCAAATCTGATTTTCACGATGATGCAAGTACGGCTGCTTAGAACAACAACATGACCATTGCCAAGATGTTTGCTTTTGTGCAAGGTTATAAGGACTGAATGAAATAAGAAGATGCTCTTCAGAAAGAGAAAGAAAGGGAAATCAGTAAAAAAAACTAAGTTTGCAGGTAACTTCAGTCATGGGGGAGGTGGAGGCAGAAAATTCTTTAAGAACAGGTCAGTAGGACCCACTCCATCGGCAGCCAGTGCCCTAATCCCAAAGTTCAGGAATGATCAGAAGAGACAGAATACTAGGCCGACTTACTCCTATTCTCAAGCTAGTGTGGGTCAGAAGACCTATGACATTCCGGTTTGCAACAGGTGTGGTAAAAGACACTCAGGGGTGTGTCGCATGGATATGGATATTTTCTATGGGTGTAGCCAGTAGGACCATTTTCAGAGAGATTTTCCGTCAGCTAGACAAGGTACCGGAGGTAATGTGGCCCAATCCACAAATTCAGAAGCTCCTCGTAATTCTCAAGCCCAGCAGGGGCGTGGAGCCGCAAAGTCCGGCAATACGAGCGGTGGTTAGAACCGTTTATATGCGCTGGCAGGTCACCAAGATACAGAGGCACATTCAGATGTTGTCACAGGTACACTAATAGTTTTCACTTTTGACGTCTATGCCCTTATTGACCCAGGATCCACCTTATCTTATGTAACCCCATTTGTTGTTAAGAAATTTGGGATTGAACCAGAAAAGTTGCATGGAACCTTTGAGGTGTCCACTCCAGTTTGGGAATCAGTTATAGCTAGATGTATTTATAGTGGTTGTTTAGTTTTAGTCTATCACCAAAGAACCATAGCTGATTTAGCATAATTAGAAATGCTAGACTTTGATGTAATCATAGGTATGGATTGGCTTTCTTCATGTCACGCTACAGTGGGTTTTAAAACCAAAATAGTGAGATTTGGATTCCTAACGAACTAGTCCTAGATTGGAAGAGTAATTCAGTAGTACCCAGGAGTAGATTTATTTCCTATCTTAGATCCAAAAAGATGATTTCTAAAGGGTATATCAATCACTTACTTCGAGTCAGGGATTCAGATACCTAAACCCCAACTCTCCAGTTCGTACCAGTCGTTAATGAGTTTTCAGAGGTCTTCCCAGAAGATCTTGTCGAAGTCTCTCATAACGGGGAGATTGACTTTGGAATTGGTCTACTTTCCGACACTCAGCTGATATCCATTCCGCCATACAGAATGGCTCCAGTACAGTTGATAAGTTGATATTTTACCAACTTATCTTTTATTTAATCTTAGATTTTCGCTATGTTTGATTGAGAAAATAGTGCATTAATGTAATTTACTTCCATTTTATATGTTTTATGCAATTTAGAAGTGATCGGGAAGAAACCAAGCAAAAACGAGGTAAAAGGAGCTAAAATGAAGAAAATGAGAAAATTGGCTAAAAATGCAAACAATGGACAGATCTGCAAATCTGCAAAGCTAGGGCTATTTTCATCATTTTTGAGTGGAAAAGTTGTGGGGCTACAAAAATAAAGACTTGGAGAACATTAGTATCATCTTTGGCCACATTTCAAGCTTGGAGCTAGGGTTCATCATCAACCACACCATTGGAGGAGAAGATTGGAGCACTTGAATGATAAATTTCTTAACCCTTTCTTCAATTCCTTCCTTTGTATTGTATATCTAAGTGTGTAGAATTTTATTTCATCATTTTAATCTTGTTTATGAAAATATTCATTTGCAAAGTTGGATGAATCTCTTGTTATTCTTATGTATTGAATGATTTTTATTTCTATTGAAGTGGGTCTATGTTGTTTGAATTAATCTTGTTCTTTAATGTTTCTTAAGGGATTAGCTAACCCGAAGACCCGCCTATTTACTTCGATTTGAGCTCGCGAGAGGAAGATGGAGTTTGGGAAAGATTAATTAACAAGAATTTGGGGCTTTAAAAGCCATCTAATAACTTGAGCTAGAGAGAGGAAAGTTATTTGAGATTATATTGATTGTGCTTAATATCACACTCTAAGGCTTGAGAAAGCTGAGAGTGAAATTCATTGATTTGGTCGAGAGACTTTTGATGAGATTTTAGAGATCATTATCTAATTAGCATAAACTCACTCATAGTTGTAAAATCGTGAAATATATTGGATCGTTACTTGAGCGTAATTTCCTTTGTATCCATACTTGTGGCCATTGATCATTTTACCCGCTTTCTAGTTAGTTGTTAAAACAAAAATCAAATATTGAAAAAGTGTTTGGCTTAGAGTAGTTGGTGATAATTCCTTACTTGTTTAAATCGCCTAGTATATTGTTCCCTGTGGGATCGACCCCGACTCATAGTTGGGTAAATTTTATTGCATACGACCGTGCACACTTTCTCTTTAAGGAGTAGATTTGGACGTTATCAATAGTTAAAAGAGTTAAAAGCCTAGTTAAAAGATCTTCTTGATAAGGGATTTATTAGGCCTAGCATTTCATGTTGTGGTGCGCCGGTCTTGTTCGTTCGAAAGAAAGATGGTTCCTTACGCATTTGCATTGACTACTGCCAGTTGAACAAAGTCACCATTAAGAACAGATACCCTCTCCCCAAAATAAATGACTTATTTGACCAACTTCAGGGTGCTCGAAGTTATTCCAAGATTGACCTCAGATCAGGCTACCATCAGTTAAAGGTTAAGGAAGTTGATATTCCGAAGACCGCTTTCGGAACCCGTTATGGTCAATTGAATTTCCTGTTATGTCATTTGGGTTGACAAATTGTTAGACCTCGAAATTTTTTTCTTGCGTCGTTTAGGTTGTAAGTAAATTAACGCAAGCTCAGAGAGGCCATGGAACCCTTATAAGGCTAATGAATACTATTAACAAGTGTTAAACAAGTATCTAAAGCTTCCAGGACCAAGCAAATCGAAGAAAAAAAGTTTATCGAAAATTTGAAAATTGGTAGAATTTTGGACTGAATTTTGGGTCAACTTTGGAGGGGTATATCTCCTAGTATATTAGGAGTTTTAAGGTGTTTCAAAAGCCTAAAATAAAATTCGTCGAGTCTAATTTCCAACGCAATGAACCACTCATCGATACGACATCGGAGTAGAGAATTATGGACGTTACAAGTTAGGCTGACAGAGCAGAAACGCGCGCTACAGTAACCGAGCTGCTACAGTACCCGAACCGCCTCTAGAACCTTATAAAAAGGGTTTTACCCCTCATTTTTCATCCAAACACCTCTCAAAATATCCCAAACTCTCTAGAATAATCCCCCAACTTCTGTCCATAGAATTTTAGCTCAAGTTAAGTGAAATCTCCGGATTTAGGTCCGAACAGCGTATAGTTGTGATTATAAAATCGTATAGCGACGAGTTTTGGCTCAAGTTCAAGGGGGAAAATGAATATATCGCAATATTAACGGGATTAAGTTATGAATCTCTTCTTATTAATGTTAGTTTCGGTTTATTTACGGATATAAAGTTATTAACTAGTCGTATAACGAGTTGGTTAGTTGTGGAATTTGGAAAACATCATGTGGGACCTTTATGGAACATGATCGTGTTGGAAATGATGTTATTGATTTTCGTATTGTTGTTGTTGTTGTTGGCTACTGGATTGTGTTTTCGGGCTAGACATATAAACAAGGGAGATGCTGCCCGAATTTCGGCAGATTCTAAAGGATTTTAATTAAAGGCTTGAGACAAGAATGTGACGATAAGCCTAACAATAGTGTGAATTCTCTTGAATGTAGATTTACGAGCTTAGGGAGGACAAGCGCCAAGTAGTTAAGGTTAAGGCGACTGAAAAGGTATTTTAAGGCTAGTCTCTTTCTTTCCAAAGGCATGATTCCTTTCTTGTGAACCCATAAACATTTTCTAAAATTTCCTTATTCTCAAAAGCTAGAAATTCATGATTTTGAAAGTTCCTTATGACGCTAAAAATGAGTATGCTTTTATGATGGTAAAGACAATGATGATTCTATTCTAGAAATTCCAAGTTCATGATTTTGATAACATTATGAGACTATTGAGTTACTTCATGATTTTCTTGATGTCACCCATTGTTGATTGATCTCACCTCATATTATTGTTCCTTCAAGGTGAGATATAGCAATGATGATTATTCCATAATATAAATCGGAGATTACCGACCTTACGTCACTCCGCTAAAGTGGTAGTTCATGTTTGAACTCCCATGCATGCTGTGAGTATAATAGATGTGTAAGACTATTTTGCGACATTACCAAGTTTTACTATTTCATTTTTCTATTGCATTGCACTCATTCTTATTTTTGATATATATATATATATATATATATATATATAAGGCACAGTTGACAGGGGCGATGTGGCCTATGATGTGATGTTTATATATATAAGGCACAGTTGACAGGGGTGACGCTGTGGCCTATGATGTGATGTTTATATATATAAGGCACAGTTGACAAAGGGTGACACTGTGGCCTATGATGTGATGTTTATATATATAAGGAACAGTTGACAGGGGGTGACGCTGTGGCCTATGATGTGGTGTTTATATATATAAGACACAGTTGAAAAAGGCTGACACTGTGGCCTATGGTGTGATATATATATATATATATATATATAAGGCACAGTTGACAGGGGGTGATGCTGTGGCCTATGTTGTGATGTTTTTAGGGGTGACGATGTGGCCTATGTTGTGGCATTTCTATAGATATATGTGTTTTCTTGATATAGCCAAACTAATTTATTTATCTTTACATATTCATTGGCATGTCTCAGATGTTCTCTATAATTATTTATATGTTGACTTAAAAAGGCTAAAGTTTCATACACGGTATCCACCTTAAGAGGTAGCCTGCTGTACAAGTTATTCAGTTACCCCGTATTATGTTTCATACTTCTCACTATGTTATTATTTATGCCTTACATACTCAGTACATTGTTCGTACTTTTGTGGACGCTGCGTTCATGACCGCAGGTTCAGGTAGTCATTCAGACGAACCAGACCAGTAGGATCTCCCCAGCCGCAGTCAGTGCGCTCCACTTGATCCGGAGTTGCAGCTTTTGGTATGCTATTTATGATGTGTACAGATGTGGGTATGACAGGGCCTTATCCTGTCTTTTTACAGTAGACTCCATAGAGGTCTGTAGACAATTGTATATAGTGGGCATATCATGTAGCTTTGTGGTCTCCTATTTTCCGTACAGCACATATAGTGGCCATGTCGGACTGTGTTGTCATCTGTTGCACGTATACCTATATATACATATCCACGTGTATAATTTATGAGTTTTTCGAGACAGATTTTATTGCATAAATTATGCAGCAGATGCTATCGCTTAGATATGAGTTAGAAATGGGCCACCTAGTTATTTAGCATATGGAAAGTACGAGTTTAGGGGTGCTTGGTCAGCAGTGATCGGGCACTCGGTACGGTTCACGGGTTTGGGTCGTGACACAAATGCACCAGCTGCTTTCATGGACCTCATGAATAGGGTCTTCAAGCCGTATCTTAATTTATTCATCATTGTATTTATTGATGTTATTCTGGTATATTCCCATAGTGAGGTTGATCATGCAGAACATCTTAGAATAGTGTTGCAAGCTCTTAAAAATCGCGAACTTTTTGCAAAATTCTCAAAGTGTGAGTTTTGTCTTAAGTCAGTGGCATTCTTAGGCCATGTAATTTCGGGTGAAGGTGTGAAGGTTGACTCTCAGAAAATAGATGCCGTAAAGAATTGGCCCAGACCCACTTCAGTTTCTGATATAAGGAGTTTCTTAGGTCAGGCAAGTTATTATAGACGTTTTGTGGAGGGATTTTCCCCTATTTCTGCCCCATTGACTAAGTTGACTCAGAAAAAGGTTAAGTTCACTGGTCAGATGCTTGTGAGCAAAACTTTGAAGAGTTGAAGAAGAGATTGACTTCTGCTCCAGTTTTGACACTACCAGAGGGAACCGAAAGATCTGTTGTATATTGTGATGCTTCAGGAGTTGGTCTCGAATGTGTCTTAATGCAGCATGGTAAGGTTGTAGCTTATGCATCTCGTCAGCTAAAGGCTCATGAAAAGAATTACCCGACTCATGACTTAGAATTGATAGCTATGATTTTTACGCTTAAGATTTGGCGTCATTATTTGTACGGAGTGCATGTAGATATTTTCGCTGATTATAAAATCCTGCAATATATCTTCAGCAAAGGAAGTTGAATCTTAGGCAGAGAAGATGACTTGAATTATTGAAGGACCACGACGTGGATATTCTCTATCATCCGGTGAAAGCGAATGTTGCAGCTGATGCTCTTAGTCGACGTTCCATGGGAAGTTTAACCCACTTGAGGCAGATAAGAGAACTATGACGAAAGAAGTTCACCGTTTGGCCAGTCTTGGAGTTTGACTTTTGGACTCCGAGGATGGTGGGGTTGTTGTTCAGAACAGAGCTCATTCCTCCTTAGTGGTTGAAGTCAAAGAGAAGCAATTCAGAGATTCCTACTTGTTACAGCTAAAGGAGGAGATCCACAAGCATAAGACAACTGCTTTTGAACAACGGGGAGATTATGGTAACTTGAGCTACCGAGGCAGATTATGTGTTCCAGATTTAGATGGGCTCAGAGAGCGAATCATGTCGGAAGCTCACAATTTCAGGTATTCCATTCATCCAGGTTCCACTAAGATGTATCATGATCTTAAGGAGATTTATTGGTGGAATGATATGAAGAAGAATGTAGCGGATTTTATGGCTAAGTGCCCAAATTGTCAACAAGTGAAATCCGAACACTAGAGGCCTAGTGGCTTGGCACAGAATATTGATATTCCTGTCTGGAAATGGCAAATGATAAATATAGACTTTATAACAGGTCTACCTCGTTCATCCCATAGGCATGACTCTATTTGGGTGATCGTTGACCAGCTTACTAAGTCAGTGCACTTTTTGCCAGTCAAGACCACATATTCAACAGAAGATTCCGTCGAGTTTTATATTAATGAAATTGTTAGATTGCATGGTACCCCAGTATCTATTATTTCATATCGTGGTGCTCAGTTCACAGCGAACTTCTAGAAATCCTTTTAGAAAGGATTGGGTACCAAGGTGAACCTCAGCACAACTTTTCATCCTTAGACAGATAGCCAGGCAGAGCGTACTATTCAGACTCTTGAGGATATGTTGAGGGCATGTGTCCTTGATTTTAAAGGTAATTGGGATAATCATTTGCCTCTCATTGAATTTGCTTATAATAACAGTTATCATGCTAGTATCAAGATGGCACCGTTTGAAGCTCTTTATGGACGGATATGTAGATCACCCATTGGTTGGCTCGAAGTTGGTTAAGCAGAACTGCTAGGACCAGATTTGGTTTACCAGGCTATGAAGAAAGTCAAGTTAATTCAGGAGCATTTGAAAATGGCTCAGAGTCGCCAGAAGTCCTACACAAATGTAAGGAGAAGAGACTTAGAGTTTCAAGTTAAGGATTGGGTGTTCTTAAAAGTTTCACATATGAAAGGTGTGATGGGATTTGGCAAGAAAGGGAAACTTAGTCCCAGATACATTGGGCTTTACATAATCCTGCGAAAGGTTGGTCAAGTGGCTTATGAACTTGAGTTGCCACAAGATTTAGCTGTTGTGCACCCAATGTTTCATGTATCCACGTTGAGGAAGTGTGTAGGAGACCCGTCATTGGTTGTTCCTGCGAATTCTATAGCTGTTAAATATGGTTTGACTTATGAAGAAATCCCTGTAGCAATACTGGATCATCAGGTTCGCAAGTTGAGAACTAAGGAAGTTGCCTCAGTAAAAGTTTTATGGAAGAGTCAGAAATTTGAAGAAGCTACATGGGAAGTGGAAGAATATATGAAATCCAAGTATCCATACTTGTTTGATGAACCAGCAGAGAATGTCCAAGGTAACTAACCTTCGTATCCATGTCATGTCCCTTATGTATTCATGTCTCATTTTTCACGTTCACATTCAGGTATTCAGCAGTCATGTCTCATGCTTCAGTATTCATGTTTCCATGTAATCATGTCATTTCAGCTCAATCCCCATGTTTCATGTCATGTTTCCTTCATGTTCATGCATTCAAGCCATGTCCAGTCCCGATCTTGACCACGACCCATCATTCAAGGACGAATGATCCCAAGGGAGAGATATTGTAACACCTCATACCTTAAACAAGGCTACGTTCATAATTCAAGACTTAGAAACCAAGATGGAAGTGTTGGAATTTTTGAATTGGGATTCAAGAAAACCCAATTAAAAGGGATTCAAGATTAAGCTTTGGGATTCTTCTTCAAAGTTCAGATTTTTACTACAAGTTTGGAGTGTACCAGGTATGTAGGGCTTCCATCTACGTGTGGGAACATCTTTGTTCTTCCCCACGCCATGTTCTTCCATAATTATACGAAAGTTCACCAAAAACTAAGGTTTTAGACACGTTCATGATAACCCTAAGTTCATGTACCATGATTTACCATGTTTGAATTATAAATTCATTATTGTACTCCTAATCTTCCATTTTGGTTATTGAGAGTCTTTCTGTAATCCATGAAAAACTCATCATTTGCATTCCACGGGTTCTTACATGTAAGTTATTAATTATTATGTTTATTTTCATGAAACACTCTACATGTTTACAAGTTTTCATGCAAGTATATTATATAACTACATCCATGTATAATGCAAGTCATGTTTTATGACAAACCATGGGCTCAGATGCCACCTATATTATGTTCATACTTTTGGGAGTTGCACAGATTACCGAGAAGGCTTTAATAGCCAGAAACTATGCTAGCCACCGTAGGATAAAGATCGTTCCGCCCATGTTTAGGACGATTTCTTCATACTTTATTGATTGGATCCTTTCATGTCAGGTTTATATCTTATATCCCTGGAAAGGTATGAGAGCTCTGCTGGTCGGATCAGGTACTAGACTTCACGTACCCACGTGGTGATTCACGTTGTTGGTTATACTTAAGCGCTCCCCACTTAAGATGTTTTACTCAGGATTATATATATATATATATATATATATATATATATATATATATATATATATATATATATATATATATATATATATATATATATATATATATATATATATCTGTGTGTGTGTGTTCATGTTCATGACCAGGTTTCAGTTTCAGTTTCAGCTCTCATCATGTTATTTCATGTGCCATGTTTATTTCATTCAGTTACTTTACATACTAGTACATTCAATGTGATAACGTCCCCTTTCTATTGCTCGGGGGCTTGCATTTCACGATGCATGTACGGATTTATAGGACGATGCATCCGCTCAGTAGGATCATCCACGTATTAGCTTTTGGTGAGCCCCATCTTCTTCCGGGTTTAGTCATTATTTACATTTATGTCAGTTATGCAGTTAAGGTATGCTGGGGGCCTTGTCCCAGTAAGTATGTTCTACAGTTTAGATTCATGATAGAGGTTTCATAGACTAGTCAATTATGTTATGCCAGATATTCGGAGTTGTCTAGCCATTTTGGCTCGTTATTATTGTCACACCCCTTTTTAACCCGGGAGTTAAAGTAGAAGTACGACATATTGGAGATTCCTATTTTTGTTATTTGTTTAAGGAGTCGCCACCTAATTATTTATGGTGAATTAGGACACCTAAAGTTTATTAAAGTTATGTTTAAAGTTAACTCTGTTTAAGATCTGCGAAACTTAAGATTCTAGGTAAGGGTTCAATTAGTCTAAAGGGAAGGTATTAGGCATCCTTTAAGACCCATTAACAATGGTTAACCGACCGGACTTATGTTATTTAATTAAGGCTAAATGTAAATATAGTATTATAGAAAAGGAAAAGTAATTTTATAAGTATGACTAAAGTTATAAATAAATATGTAAGAATGCTATTTAAAATAGAACTTATAAAAAATAATAATAATCCGTATGAAAGAGTACCTTTAATGCTATTTTGAAATACGACTTATAAATGTTGTTAAAATTTTAAACGAGAGTAGAAATGTATAATACTTGTGGAAAGGTAATAATTTGTGTAAAAGAAGATTCTAAATGTTAAATGAGACTTAAAGATATTCCTAAGACCTTAAATGAAAATATAATAATGTTATTCAAAAATATGATTTGCAGAAAATAAGATAATTTACCTATGAATAATAACCTTTTAAAATATGATTTGACAATATGATACTTAGGTAAAGATGATATTATGTGAATATGGTGGTGTAAAAATGCCTAGGCTTATATTCTTAATAGGACGCAAAGGAAGTGAATTTTATTTCTTACTAACTTATTTAATTAATTCGGCTAAAGATATGCATAGTTGAACGTGTCTTAAAAATACGATTTATAAAGAATACTCAGATTAATAATTTACATATTAGTGACGTTTTTTTGAAAATTCTAAGATAGTACAATAAAGTATGATTTCTTTGACTTGAAATATGAATTTGCTGTCGAACATCAATTATACTAAAAAAGAATATATTATGGACGCTATAAATAACTTTAATAAAAAAAAAAAAAAAAAAAAAGGCGATGAAGCTTACAGAACTAGTTATTAGTTTTTCTTAAATTAACTACCCATTATTAAAACTAAAACCCCTCTAAATTCTCTAAGGTTCATCTAAGCTAAGAGACGAAATAAAATAAAGTGTTAGTCAAAACAATATAAGTTGAATACAATAAAGTAAAATAGAGGCGCAAGAAAATGTAAATAAATGGGCTCAGCCGGTTTTGGGCTGCTGATTATGCTGCTGCGGCCCATTTGTTGTTATGGGCTGTTACCATTTATTGGGCTTTGGCCCAATAACTCATGTTTGTTATCTTTAGCCATGGACAGGGCTGGACAGGAGAAGAATCATGTTGGGCCGTTAGCCCAACACCATATGCGGAGGAAGACGAGTCCGAGGGACTCGTATGCAATGTTCATGCATAAAAAATGAAAATAAAAGGATTAGTATATAATCGATGAATAAGATTAAACACGTAAAATGTACATTCAAAACAAATCAGTAAATTATGTAATGCTGTGTATATTTAGATATATCTCATGTATACACATTCATAAGAATGTATAGGCTAAGGTATACCAGTCATGCACGTACATATACATAATCGATGCAAGTATACCTAGCATATAAAGATGAATAAATGCTGATATATAACATGCTTTATAAAGCTATAGGCAGCCAACAAAGCACAGTATAAGTTACATAAAAGTGTAGAATATGAAAAAAATAGTGACAATAACGAGAAGGCAGTCTTATTCTAGTTGGTGAGAATCCATGGTCCAAGAATAACAATAAGGATCGCATGCATACACAAAAAAAAGAATGTTAGTAAGTGTTCAAATTATATGAGGGGAGCACTTAGATGAAAAGAAGGAACAAGGAAAACATCACGTAAATGATTGCATCCCAAAACAAACTTACTGCCGGACTGCAGACGTACAGAAATAAATAAAATGGAAAGAAGGCTCCATACTAACAAACAGTTAGAAGGAAAATAAGCACAGATCCAAAATCATGTCCAAGCCATCAAAAGCAGCGAAATAAAACGGAGCAGTTTCAGTTTCCAACATAAGTGATTCATGCATACACCAGATATACTCTCATACATGCATCCTATTATATAGGTAATGTTTCCTATTTATGTAGTAAACAACTGCTAGTGTTCATAACCGTCGATAGTACCTAAACTAGTATTTTCAGTCTACTTGTTTACAGAAGTCAACAGGCAGAATACAAGCCCTCCTTTGCAATCGTGAATACAGGGGACAACAGCCACTAGATCTCAGGGGGAACACAACCTATTCTCACACCTATGTAAAACTTAACAACTTTTGCCAAATTAAGGAATCACCACCCAGAAGGCAAACAGAACAGCAATCTGGGCATAATTCATAATACAGGACTCCTAAATGCAAAAATGTGGAAACTTACAAGTTTCATGCTTTCGTATAAGCAAACTGACTACTAACAGCTCAAGACAAAAGGGTGCAGCACACATAGTCTAGGGATTACAGAAGGGGAGATGTGTTTAGGGGGGCATTTGAATTTAAAGAAAACTTTGAAAGGTTATGCTTAGTTGTTCACACTCAGAATGGACAGGGCCTATTTCGAAAACTCATATTTTGACATACTCTATTGCATAACTGTGATTGGTCTAGTACAAAGATTCCTAGCCTCATGTTTTTAAACACAACAATCATATGCTTGTGTTATCGACCATGCTTGAACAGAACAACACACTCAACCTTAATTCGAACATAGACATGCTGTTCATACAGAATAGTGACCACAACTTTAAGCTCTTATTTTTATTACTAACAAACAGGAGAATATAGGCACATCTGAACATGGATGAGTATACGAAGGGGTTTAATGGCAGCATCAGAGGAAGGAGTGACAGTGTAATGCCATGAAGAGTAGGAAAAGAGCACTGTATACTAATACAGATCCAATGTATTACTAGACAGACCGAGTCAAGTCACAAACTGATGCCTTAACCTCATACTCAGGTCATGATGCCAAACTAATACTTCGATGGGCATTTAAACATAACAGACAGGACTGAGTCAATCTTTCAGTGTTTCAATGCAATCTCAGGACCTGATTGGTACAAAACAT
Source organism: Lycium barbarum (assembly GCF_019175385.1). NCBI lineage: Eukaryota > Viridiplantae > Streptophyta > Magnoliopsida > Solanales > Solanaceae > Lycium > Lycium barbarum. The sequence goes on along the minus strand of NC_083344.1, from coordinate 112,193,528 downwards.
ATGCAGTAGCAACCTCTAAATCACAGAAGAACAAATAATCCATGTTCTTCATTTTAGCATTAATCAAAAACAGAAAATTTGAACCTACAGACGAAAAGATAATTATAGAGATGATTCAGTGTCGGTCTGTTTTAATCATATGAACAATATACCTAAGATATGGTGTGTATATCAGATGTATATCGAATGTATATCTTCTTTTTGCCTTGATATCCCATGGTATATCCTATATATATTCAACTTTAAAATAGGTTCTATGTCCTGGAAATTCAGTCTAAGCATTCAAATTTACAGTATACCTCTCTCAAACTCATTTTAGCAGTTATCGACCTATCCTAACAGCACCCAAACATCAAAGAAATAATACGACGACGCAAAAAAAAACTACATAACTACTAAATAGCAGAATCAGCTAAAATTTAACTAAAAGCAGGAATTAAAGACTAGAAGTGATAAACGTATCGAGGTTCACCTGTTTTGTGCGCGGTGAACTGAGGCGTCGAAGTCGTCGAATCTACGCTCTCGTTATGAATAGACTCGAACAGGAGCGAACCTCAAAATCGATTAAAGAAACTAAAGTTTTGAACCAAACGGATAGAGTAATCGTTGGCTGCTTTCTTCGAATCTCCTATATTTGATGATTAAACTTTGGTTTTGCAGGGAATTTTTTGTTCTAGATCCTTCCTTTTTCTCTCCGTCCCCTCTTTGTTCGATCCCTCTCTCCTTTTATAGAGTAAGGAGAGAGGAGCGGCGTGGGGACAACGGTGAGTGGATAGCAGAGGCGTGGGGGAGTGGAGGTGTGGTGTCAGATGGAGGGCGTGAGGATAGTGATGGTGGAGGGTGTCAGATGGAGGGCGTGAGGATAGTGATGGTGGAGATGGCAGAACGAAGTGGGGGACAAGGGAACGTGGGCGCACGTGAGGCGACGGGGGAGGAAGCAGAAGAGAGAGAAGGGAGCAGGGGAGGGGCGGCGATGAAGGTGAAAGGAGAAAGAGCGAGAGATGAGGCTGAAGGAGAAAGAGAAAGGGATTAGAGATAAAATCAGTGGGCCGGGTCGGGTGAAAAGGAATTGGGCTGGTCCGTTTGGGCTGGCCCATTAATTTAAATATGGGTTGAAAATGTGGGTTGGTATAAAAATGTGGGTTGATTATTTGGGTAGGGGAATAACATTGTATTTGTATTTTGGGCCATTAATTTGGCTGAAAATTGTTGATCCTTCCTCCGCTATTTAATTATTTTTGGGCTTCCAATTTAATAACTGGTATAATACATATTATGTAAAGACAATAAATAATTAATATATAAAAATAAATATTTTGCAAAGTGTTGTCTTGTAATTAATTTAACGAGTCCAAACCCGAAAAAATGAAATGATGACGAATCATCTAAAATTTGTAGTAAAGTAATACTTGTAATGTCAAAAAATAAAGTAATGATATTAGTAGAAATGACAAAAAAAAAAATATCGTGAAAAATAAAGTATTTAGCTCGTTAGTAAATTTAGAAACCCGGGTAAATTAAATAAAGGAGGGACAAAATTGGGTGTCAACAGATGCCCCTCTTCGACCGGAGATGATGTAAGAATCTTCGGGCGAAGAAGTTGACGTAGTAGCCAATTTTGTTTGGACCAACGAATATGAATTTGTAATAAAGTACGGTTTAGGAAAATTGATGGAAAACATTATGAGGTCCGAAGGAATTAAGGAAAATTATGGCCGAATCTCAGTTTCGAGTTGCCTACGTATCTCGGGCTGCACGAGAATCAGGCCATGTGTAGTTCGAAAATTTTTGTGGATTCATAATCTTGCGGGGGTTGTAGACAGGTGACGAGAACGTTCAAGAATGGAACATATGCTTATAGCCTCCTAATTATAAATGTGGCGCGCAACGCACTTTTAAGTAGGACTCTACTAGACATGATGTAAATTCTTCAAAGATGCCCCAGTGTTGGGTTATGGAGACGCTGGGGATGTAGAAAGGAATACGAGATTGTGAAAAGAGCAGATTTAGTAAAGTTTTAACGATGAATATGAAAGAAATTTTTGGATAACCTACGTAGCACATGTTTGTGGATGTAGGCGGAGTCGAGTTCGAGAGTAGATTCGTGACCTTTGCTTGTGAGTTTGGTATTCCTCTTCAGCATATTTGCCCCAGTTCACTGCGTAAGATAAAGTTCCACGTTGTGTTGCTTCCCTGCAGGTTGTATTTTCTGCCGAAACTGAAATTCATGTCAGAATTAGTAATAAAGTTGAAAGTGTAAAATTACGAAGAGTATAAATGATAGTAAATATGAGTGTGAGAATGAAGATGAAGCCGTGTGACCAATGTTGTCTCTGGTTGTCTTCAGGGACTTGAATGAATGTGTGAGGCGTATGCCGAGGATGTGATAAATTATCTAGTTGCAGTTGAAGATGATAGTGATAGGGCCTCCGGCTGTCTTCCGGGACTCGATGATAAATGATATCTGCGAAATTTAAGGTAAATTCGTTAAAGTAGGTAAAGTAGATGATGAAATAAAGAAATGAAGTAAGGAGTAAAGTAGGTGTATAGCCGTTTGGCTTATGCAGGTGAGGTCGTGTAGCCATGCGATGTCTCCGGTTGTCTTCGGGGACTTGATGATATGTCTCCGGTTGTCTTCGGAGATTTAATGCAGACTCTTGTACAGTCCGGGGTAAAGTCGTAAAGTGTATGATGTCTCCGGTTGTCTTCGGAGGCTCAATGATAATTCCTGTAAAGTTCAGGGTAAAGTTGTTAAAGTTGGTAAAGTAAATGATAAAGTAGAGGGTAAAGTCGTAGTGTAGCCGTCTGGCTTATGCGTATGAGGCCGTGTGGCCATGCGATGTCTCCGGTTGTCTTCGAAGACTTGATGATATCTCTCCGGTTGTCTTCGGAGATTTGATGCTGATTCCCGTAACGTCCAGGATAAAGTTGTAAAGTGGATGATGTCTCCGGTTGTCTTCGGAGGCTCAATGATAATTCCTGTAAAGTTCAGGGTAAAGTCGTTAAAGTTGGTAAAGTGAATGATAAAGTAGAGAGTAAAGTCATAATGTAGCCGTATGGCTTATGCATGTGAGGCTGTAGAGCCGAATGATGCCCCCGGTTGTCTTCGGAGACTTGATGATATGACATCTCCAGTTGTCTTCGGAGATTCGATAATGATTCCCGTAAAGTCCAGGGTGAAGTTGTATGATGTCTCCGGTTGTCTTCGGAGATTTTGATGTTGATTCCTGTAGAGTTCAGGGTAAAGTGGTTAAAGTAGGTAAAGTGAATGATAAAGTAATGGATAACGTAGGGGGTAAAGTAAAAGTGTAGCCGTTCGGCTGATGATGTTGACGGTATCGCGACAGGCCAAATTCGAGACACGTAATCCTGATTTGATTCGCCTTCAATCTCGTCAACCTACAAAAACAGGTATATAAAGTCATAAAATTATTGTGATAAAAATAAATAAATTAAAAGATAAGGTTGGAAGTAAAGTCGTATGGCTTTTGAGGCGAGGCCACAATGAGCCAAAGGATGCTTTTCTGCCATGATTGATAGACTTGACTGTTGATCTCGCGGTTTTAGGTTCCTGCACTCAAAGAAAAATTCTTAGTTTGGGAGGGGGAAGTTGATTCGTGTCGACTCGAATCTTGACGTTGTTGGCGCTCCATTTGTCTTGTTTGTTTGGATCTTGTGATCTCCGTACAAACCTCGGTAGATGACCAGTAGTGAAAATGATTGCAAGAAAATATTACATTTGAAAGGTAGGTACGTAAGTATATGTATAAGGAAATGTAACTATACGTATATAAGTTGTGAAATATGTATATGTGAATGTATGTATGTAAGGAAAGATATATATGTAAATGTATATATATGTAAGTTGTAAAATATTCTGCCAACTTCGGATTGTGACACTTTCTAAAGTAATTGGTCTATAATACTTCCTGTCTGATAGCCTAAATATTGTCGATGTCCAACCGTTCTTTCGTCTATATCTTTTCAAAATATGCCCCAGTTTTGGGTTCAAAAGGGTATGCTAAACTTATGTTTTGGTGTGACCGAACCTTATATAGGTTGCCTACGTATCCTTCCAGGGAATCAGGTCAGAACGTAGTTCGTAAGGTATATAAGAATGGTTTAAAATTTTATGATAAAGGGACCGAACCCGATGTGGATTTCCTACGTATCCCACCATGGGAACCAGGTCGGCGTAGTTCTGTTATGTAAATGGTAAAAGTTTGTCAAATTTCTACTTAAATATGACTGACCCGTATGTTGATAGTCTACGAATCCCACCGAGGGAATCAAGCCGTGTGTAGTTCTCCTCATATAAGGATTTTTTGGTTTTTCTGTTATAGTGCAACCGAACCCTATGTGGGCTGCCTACGTATCCCACCACGGGAATCAGGTCGGAACGTAGTTCGTACGGCAAAAATTCTAACCTAGTATGACCGAGTCCCTATGTGGGCTGCCTACATATCCGCCGAGGAATCAGGTCAAATGTAGTTCGTATGGATAAGATATTTTTTTGTTATAAAGCAACCGAACCCTATGTGGGCTGCCTACGTATCCCCTATGGGAATCAGGTCAGCGTAGTTCGAACCTAAAGGAAAGGTTGCAAACTAGGTTGTCTAACCTAACGTCGTACTTTGATTTCTTCTTGAATTGCTAGCTTTTAGGCTTATGTTATCACCTATCGGCTATTTCAATTCTTGTGAGTGGAATCTTGTCTTGTCCCCCTAGTTTCTTTGTTACTCTCTCGGAATATGTGTTGTCTATTCGTACATTTCATGTCACAATCGTAGAGTTGACAGTTTTGATAAATAAAGTAGAAAATAGATGATTAAGAAAAATCAGAAATGCATTCATAGTTTTGCAATTCAAGCTTCCACAAGGTGAAGCAAAACAAACAAAATTTTGAGTACGGTTCAAGCATCAATAAAAGAAAACAAGTTCACTACATGTTCATGCTACCAAGGCTCCCGACGGATCGAGGACGGAGTACAAGTCCGATTCTTCAGAGTCTTTCCTGGTTCGGCGCCCCATATTGTCAGTGCCTTGGTGTTGCGAGTAGTTGTATTGGATTGTTCCCACGAGAGCGACAAAGTTGTTGATCTGACTCTTTCCGCACTGGACTCCTCTAAATCTTGGCATTTCCGTGAGCAGGCAAAGGATTGTTGACCACATTGGGCTTAGCTTCAGCGAGCTGAATTACTCCTTCCTTAATCAGGGCTTCGATTTTGTTTTTAAGCCCATAGCAATCTTCAGTGGCGTGCCCAACAACTCCAGAGTGGTATGCGCAGCTTTTGGAACCATCAAACCATTTTGGGATAGGCTCGGGAATTTTTCCTTCAATCGGTTGTATTATGCCTGCTGCTTTCATTCTTTCGAACAATTGAGCCAAGGGTTCAGCGATCTGAGTGTAATTACGGGTGTTTTTGGTGTCAGGGTTTGGACGGGCTCTAGGTATAGTATGTGGTCGATTTTGGTAAGTTGGAGCTTGGTTGGGTTGATACGGGCGTGGGTTTTGATGCGGAGGCGCTCGGGGTTGGTAGTAGTTTGCTTGGGTGTTGTAAACGGGGTAAGGAGGTAGTGGAGCTTGGTAGGGTTCAGGGTAGTGGTAAGGGTAGAAAGTTTGTTGTGGGTGGTTAAAGTATGGAATGGCTTGGCTCGGCTCATGTCCTTGAGCGTTCATGACTGCAGCGACATCTTCCTTCTTCTTTTTAATCCCGTTGATAGAACCAGATTGTATAGCTTTGTTCATTGCTTGTAAAGCAATAAGATCCTGAATTTTCCCCGATTTGATTCCTTCTTCCAAGGCTTCTCCCATTCGAACAACTTCTGTGAATTTTTGTCCCATCATACCTATCATTTTCTCGTAAAATATGCCAGCATGGCATTCAATGAAGGTAGCAGTCATTTCCCTATCATTCATCGGAGGTTGAACCCTGGCTGCTTCTGACCTCCAACGTAACGCATATTCGCGGAACGTCTCAGTTGACTTCCTGGTTAACTTAGTCATGTAAACTCTATCTGGTGTGATATCGGTGTTAAAACTGAACCTGTCCATAAAGTCTTGCGCCATGTCACTCCAACCACGCCATTTACGGACATCCTGTTGTGTATACCAAGTAAGTGCTTCGCCAGATAAGCTTCTTATGAAGAGCTTCATCCTTATGCTCTGGTCTCTGCCCACTCCAACCAGTTTGTCACAATAAGCCCTTAAGTGTGTATGAGGGTCGCCTGTTCCATTGAATGTATCAAATTTTGGCGGTTTGTAGCCTACGGGTAAATCGACGTCGGGTTGGACACAGAGATCCTCATATTCTACACTCTTAGTTCCTCTAGCAACTTGAAGGTTCCTCATTGCTTCTTTGAGACTGTGGATCTCTTTTAGCAATATGTTATCTGCCCCTGCCTTTGCATCCTTTTCCATTTCCTCGTATTGATCTACCTCGGGTTGGAACCTGACCGTTATTGGATTGGTAAAGGCTTGTGTTTCTGCGGCATATACCGGAGGAACATATTGTGCATTAGGGGTGACAAAGTGTGCCCCGTGTATATGCTGGGTCGGATAAGTTTGGACGATGGGGGTGTTTTGGACAAGAGGTGGTGTGTTGTAATTGGTGTTTATAGGTGGTTGATTCGGTGGGTTTAGAGGAGTAGTTATAGGTGGTGGGTTAGTGTTGGTGGATAAAGGAATGTAAGGAGTATGACCTAGTGATTGATTTGGTGGGTTGACGGGTGGCGGATTAGGAGTAGCATAAGCAGTGTAGATGGGTGGTTGACTTTGTGGAGGAGTATAGTTAGTGTAAGTGGGTGGTTGACTTTGTGGAGAAGTATAGGCGGATGATGGATTTTGTGGATTTGCGGGGGTGATCGGAGGTAAGTTGTTGTTGGTAGGTGCATTGTTTTGAGGAGGAAAATGCTCAGCAACTGGGGATTCGAGTGATGGGAAACGAGGTGGGTCTGGTGCAGTATTTCTAGGTTCAGGAGGTGAATTTTGGAGCGTGATGGATAAATTGGCCAAGTCCTTAACCCGATTTAGTTCTCCACGTAGATTCTCAATTTCTTGAGTCAGGCGGGCGATATGTTCATCCCGTTGAATAGCAGTTCCGTGTTCGGAAGTCTCGGGCGGATCGCTAGCGATCACGATGTTTTCTACACCAGTTGGAACAGATGCGGCCGGATCAGACATAGTAATTTCATTTCCTTGGACAACCCAACTACGTTCAGGTAACGATGACGTCTTTGACCTCGTGATGTAAGGATGGTCGGCCATCGAGTGTCAACACGAATCAACTCTCTGTTTTGGGAATAAAATAGACATACAGTATAAACGATGTTAATCTCATGAACATATCTAGGTAAAGTCATGGTCACGTAAAGTCGAGTAAGGCATGTAGCAAATAATTTATCAAGTAGAGTCAAACAAGTTGTCAAACAGGTGTAAATGATTATATCAAACAATAATAATGCGTCCTAAGATGCATGTGACCTCTTTGTGCCAGAGGTAGGCCTAACGTTTTGTTTGAAGGGTAAAGTGTGCCATAATATGTCATCCCGTTGCTTTTAATTAATTAGACAAATTCTATTTCTCAAAAAATAAAGTACAAAATAATATAATATTCATTACATGTCAAATGAATACAACGTAAAGTGTTTCCAAATCTAAATAAAATTTCCTAATTTCTAAATTTCGGCTCCGTTTTGCGATGTCCTTGATCTTCGTCATTTGTTGCACTCCGATGCAAATGCATACCTGTCATAGAAATGTTAATCATTCCCTCCTTCCTAAAGTTTAATTAATTAGAGCAAGTAGTCAATATTTAGGCACAGTTATCCTTCAAACATGAACATAAAGTATGATTGGTGTCACTCGGGGTCGTGAACCCGCTTGGACGTTTGGGTAAAGTCGTCTAATGGGCTTAATACACCAAGGATATTAAACCTCCTAGGATATGAAATGTATGCTCTTAATAAAAGGTGTTGGTTTAGCCCTATCCTAGGTTGACTAGGAGTGGGTTTACTAGACGCAAGGTTCCCGAGTGGACTACTCGAGTGAGAAGGCTACGCGGTCACCGTTATTCGGACACCCCCGCGCACGCGCCAACTCTCCTAAGATTTGGATTCTACGAAGAAATTTGCGGGTGCGCTAAGCACACCTCGCGTGTACGTGTGATAGTGTGAGATTTCCAAAAGTGGAGGAAATATGAACGGAATGACAATTTATCGAAGCAGTAACACATAAACAGTTTATATCAAAACAAACAGTTTATATCAAACAAACAATTAATAGCATGTAAAAATAGTTAACAAATAAATAAAGTGATTCCAAATAAACACACAAAGCCTATTTAAACTAAGTCTGTTATGGTTAGAACCTAAGTAGTTCCCCAGCAGAGTCGCCAAGCTGTCACACCCCTTTTTAACCCGGGAGTTAAAGTAGAAGTACGACATATTGGAGATTCCTATTTTTGTTATTTGTTTAAGGAGTCGCCACCTAATTATTTATGGTGAATTAGGACACCTAAAGTTTATTAAAGTTATGTTTAAAGTTAACTCTGTTTAAGATCTGCGAAACTTAAGATTCTAGGTAAGGGTTCAATTAGTCTAAAGGGAAGGTATTAGGCATCCTTTAAGACCCATTAACAATGGTTAACCGACCGGACTTATGTTATTTAATTAAGGCTAAATGTAAATATAGTATTATAGAAAAGGAAAAGTAATTTTATAAGTATGACTAAAGTTATAAATAAATATGTAAGAATGCTATTTAAAATAGAACTTATAAAAAATAATAATAATCCGTATGAAAGAGTACCTTTAATGCTATTTTGAAATACGACTTATAAATGTTGTTAAAATTTTAAACGAGAGTAGAAATGTATAATACTTGTGGAAAGGTAATAATTTGTGTAAAAGAAGATTCTAAATGTTAAATGAGACTTAAAGATATTCCTAAGACCTTAAATGAAAATATAATAATGTTATTCAAAAATATGATTTGCAGAAAATAAGATAATTTACCTATGAATAATAACCTTTTAAAATATGATTTGACAATATGATACTTAGGTAAAGATGATATTATGTGAATATGGTGGTGTAAAAATGCCTAGGCTTATATTCTTAATAGGACGCAAAGGAAGTGAATTTTATTTCTTACTAACTTATTTAATTAATTCGGCTAAAGATATGCATAGTTGAACGTGTCTTAAAAATACGATTTATAAAGAATACTCAGATTAATAATTTACATATTAGTGACGTTTTTTTGAAAATTCTAAGATAGTACAATAAAGTATGATTTCTTTGACTTGAAATATGAATTTGCTGTCGAACATCAATTATACTAAAAAAGTATATATTATGGACGCTATAAATAACTTTAATAAAAAAAAAAAAAAAAAAAAAAGGCGATGAAGCTTACAGAACTAGTTATTAGTTTTTCTTAAATTAACTACCCATTATTAAAACTAAAACCCCTCTAAATTCTCTAAGGTTCATCTAAGCTAAGAGACGAAATAAAATAAAGTGTTAGTCAAAACAATATAAGTTGAATACAATAAAGTAAAATAGAGGCGCAAGAAAATGTAAATAAATGGGCTCAGCCGGTTTTGGGCTGCTGATTATGCTGCTGCGGCCCATTTGTTGTTATGGGCTGTTACCATTTATTGGGCTTTGGCCCAATAACTCATGTTTGTTATCTTTAGCCATGGACAGGGCTGGACAGGAGAAGAATCATGTTGGGCCGTTAGCCCAACACCATATGCGGAGGAAGACGAGTCCGAGGGACTCGTATGCAATGTTCATGCATAAAAAATGAAAATAAAAGGATTAGTATATAATCGATGAATAAGATTAAACACGTAAAATGTACATTCAAAACAAATCAGTAAATTATGTAATGCTGTGTATATTTAGATATATCTCATGTATACACATTCATAAGAATGTATAGGCTAAGGTATACCAGTCATGCACGTACATATACATAATCGATGCAAGTATACCTAGCATATAAAGATGAATAAATGCTGATATATAACATGCTTTATAAAGCTATAGGCAGCCAACAAAGCACAGTATAAGTTACATAAAAGTGTAGAATATGAAAAAAATAGTGACAATAACGAGAAGGCAGTCTTATTCTAGTTGGTGAGAATCCATGGTCCAAGAATAACAATAAGGATCGCATGCATACACAAAAAAAAGAATGTTAGTAAGTGTTCAAATTATATGAGGGGAGCACTTAGATGAAAAGAAGGAACAAGGAAAACATCACGTAAATGATTGCATCCCAAAACAAACTTACTGCCGGACTGCAGACGTACAGAAATAAATAAAATGGAAAGAAGGCTCCATACTAACAAACAGTTAGAAGGAAAATAAGCACAGATCCAAAATCATGTCCAAGCCATCAAAAGCAGCGAAATAAAACGGAGCAGTTTCAGTTTCCAACATAAGTGATTCATGCATACACCAGATATACTCTCATACATGCATCCTATTATATAGGTAATGTTTCCTATTTATGTAGTAAACAACTGCTAGTGTTCATAACCGTCGATAGTACCTAAACTAGTATTTTCAGTCTACTTGTTTACAGAAGTCAACAGGCAGAATACAAGCCCTCCTTTGCAATCGTGAATACAGGGGACAACAGCCACTAGATCTCAGGGGGAACACAACCTATTCTCACACCTATGTAAAACTTAACAACTTTTGCCAAATTAAGGAATCACCACCCAGAAGGCAAACAGAACAGCAATCTGGGCATAATTCATAATACAGGACTCCTAAATGCAAAAATGTGGAAACTTACAAGTTTCATGCTTTCGTATAAGCAAACTGACTACTAACAGCTCAAGACAAAAGGGTGCAGCACACATAGTCTAGGGATTACAGAAGGGGAGATGTGTTTAGGGGGGCATTTGAATTTAAAGAAAACTTTGAAAGGTTATGCTTAGTTGTTCACACTCAGAATGGACAGGGCCTATTTCGAAAACTCATATTTTGACATACTCTATTGCATAACTGTGATTGGTCTAGTACAAAGATTCCTAGCCTCATGTTTTTAAACACAACAATCATATGCTTGTGTTATCGACCATGCTTGAACAGAACAACACACTCAACCTTAATTCGAACATAGACATGTTGTTCATACAGAATAGTGACCACAACTTTAAGCTCTTATTTTTATTACTAACAAACAGGAGAATATAGGCACATCTGAACATGGATGAGTATACGAAGGGGTTTAATGGCAGCATCAGAGGAAGGAGTGACAGTGTAATGCCATGAAGAGTAGGAAAAGAGCACTGTATACTAATACAGATCCAATGTATTACTAGACAGACCGAGTCAAGTCACAAACTGATGCCTTAACCTCATACTCAGGTCATGATGCCAAACTAATACTTCGATGGGCATTTAAACATAACAGACAGGACTGAGTCAATCTTTCAGTGTTTCAATGCAATCTCAGGACCTGATTGGTACAAAACATATGCAGTAGCAACCTCTAAATCACAGAAGAACAAATAATCCATGTTCTTCATTTTAGCATTAATCAAAAACAGAAAATTTGAACCTACAGACGAAAAGATAATTATAGAGATGATTCAGTGTCGGTCTGTTTTAATCATATGAACAATATACCTAAGATATGGTGTGTATATCAGATGTATATCGAATGTATATCTTCTTTTTGCCTTGATATCCCATGGTATATCCTATATATATTCAACTTTAAAATAGGTTCTATGTCCTGGAAATTCAGTCTAAGCATTCAAATTTACAGTATACCTCTCTCAAACTCATTTTAGCAGTTATCGACCTATCCTAACAGCACCCAAACATCAAAGAAATAATACGACGACGCAAAAAAAAACTACATAACTACTAAATAGCAGAATCAGCGAAAATTTAACTAAAAGCAGGAATTAAAGACTAGAAGTGATAAACGTATCGAGGTTCACCTGTTTTGTGCGCGGTGAACTGAGGCGTCGAAGTCGTCGAATCTACGCTCTCGTTATGAATAGACTCGAACAGGAGCGAACCTCAAAATCGATTAAAGAAACTAAAGTTTTGAACCAAACGGATAGAGTAATCGTTGGCTGCTTTCTTAGAATCTCCTATATTTGATGATTAAACTTTGGTTTTGCAGGGAATTTTTTGTTCTAGATCCTTCCTTTTTCTCTCCGTCCCCTCTTTGTTCGATCCCTCTCTCCTTTTATAGAGTAAGGAGAGAGGAGCGGCGTGGGGACAACGGTGAGTGGATAGCAGAGGCGTGGGGGAGTGGAGGTGTGGTGTCAGATGGAGGGCGTGAGGATAGTGATGGTGGAGGGTGTCAGATGGAGGGCGTGAGGATAGTGATGGTGGAGATGGCAGAACGAAGTGGGGGACAAGGGAACGTGGGCGCACGTGAGGCGACGGGGGAGGAAGCAGAAGAGAGAGAAGGGAGCAGGGGAGGGGCGGCGATGAAGGTGAAAGGAGAAAGAGCGAGAGATGAGGCTGAAGGAGAAAGAGAAAGGGATTAGAGATAAAATCAGTGGGCCGGGTCGGGTGAAAAGGAATTGGGCTGGTCCGTTTGGGCTGGCCCATTAATTTAAATATGGGTTGAAAATGTGGGTTGGTATAAAAATGTGGGTTGATTATTTGGGTAGGGGAATAACATTGTATTTGTATTTTGGGCCATTAATTTGGCTGAAAATTGTTGATCCTTCCTCCGCTATTTAATTATTTTTGGGCTTCCAATTTAATAACTGGTATAATACATATTATGTAAAGACAATAAATAATTAATATATAAAAATAAATATTTTGCAAAGTGTTGTCTTGTAATTAATTTAACGAGTCCAAACCCGAAAAAATGAAATGATGACGAATCATCTAAAATTTGTAGTAAAGTAATACTTGTAATGTCAAAAAATAAAGTAATGATATTAGTAGAAATGACAAAAAAAAAAATATCGTGAAAAATAAAGTATTTAGCTCGTTAGTAAATTTAGAAACCCGGGTAAATTAAATAAAGGAGGGACAAAATTGGGTGTCAACAATTATTATGTTTATTTAGACTATTCCGCATTATGCTATTATGATATTTTCAGACTTATGATTTATGGTCCCACGATTTACTTAAATTATGCATGTTCATCGCTTATTCTGCATCAGTTCATGCCTATGTTGAGTCAGTTAGCCATGTGGTTCGTTCGGTTACATGCAATCAGGCATCAAGTGCCGTGTTATGCCCAGGCCATGGTTTGGGGCGTGACATCCTATGAACTTCGGGTGTTTTTAAGCTTAGAAAGGTCAACAACTTTTGAATTTGTACTCGGTCTTTTATACTAGCGACTGAAATCAAAATTTTAGCTCTAATCTTTTATTTCTTTTTCCCCCTTTGGTAGCCATTGAAGCTCCATCACTGGTGGTTTCAGTTCGAGGATCGAATAAAGAAGACAACTAGACCTGCTTTAATCTATAATTCTTGTTTTTTCTCAATGAGAAAAGTGGTGTCGTTAATATTGATTCCGGTGGTCGGGGAGTTAAGGAGAGAGGGTATATTGGATAATTGAAATAGGCTCTGTTGATGGTGGAAATGGTGCAAATGGTCTTAAGTCTAGAAGTTTTGGTTTATGGGTAGCAGGTCGGGTTTCAATGGTGTTAACTTTGTCGACGACTGGGGTATATTTGACTACTTTCGCTAACAGAGGGTAAACTTGACTAATAAACTAAACCAGAGGGATACTTTTGACCCTTTTTCCTAAAATTAATAGCACTAGTGGATGATGTAGCACATAGCCAACGGGCTCAACTGATCTCAATATTTTTGGATTTCGACACGATGTAGACTTATATGTGAAAATCATTAAATTATATGAAAAAAAATTATTTTGAACCGATAATTTCAAAAGTGAAATGAGTTAATGGTAAAAATCTAAAAGTTAAAACCGTCAAATGTAATTGGATTTTCTTGTCTCTCTTCATAATGATGCACTCATCTTCTTAAATTTGAGATCCGTCTCCGCATATATATTTGATCCAACCTTCCTGTTTGCGCCGCCACAAATAATGCATAATTTTATTTTAACATAATACATAAACAAGCCCTCAAACTTGGTCTCAGCTGACAAGTATGCCCTCCAACTTTGGGTGTGCAGATGTAAGCACCTTAATTTGTATAAATTTGAACACGTAAACACCAATGCTAATGTGACACTGACGTGGTACATAAATTTTGGAGGTGTCTACATGATCATTTTGTAAGTTGGAGTGTTCAACTGACAAAGTGGAGACCAAGTTGAGGTGTTTACTTTTACAAACCTAAAGTTGGAGGGCATACTTCCTAGCTGAGGCCAAGTTTTTTTTTGGTCGAATGAACATATTTTATTGCCTCATTTAAAACACCTTACAGCAACATACCAATGTAAACAAACTAACTCTAATCACTACCAGTCGACCACACCTACAAAGAAACCACCCTACTTATCCTATCTGTATTAGGCCAAAAACCAGTCCGCGGTTGCGTCCGAGACTCGGCGCTCGGGGGAACCGGGGGTATCCTCACAGTTGTAACCCATTCCCACTAACTCTAGTCACATCCGCTATTCTAGATCAGAGAGTCATTGATTAATGCTAACTTTGGGGGCAACCTCACGTAGCATCACCCGTACGTTAGGGTTGAAAAGTCTTGTTTTGGTTTCTATATAGGTAGCTTATCATGTAAGCTTAGGGATCTCATCTCATCTCTTGTAACCTATCTCTTACTTTTTTTCTCTCAAGAAATATACATCCGGGCACGTGAATTGATTTCTAATACATATCTGTCTTGCTTGATTTTATCATTTTTTTCTTTCAACCTAACTCTTGTAATCACGAATATTAACCCCAAAAAGAGAGTTTTTGGGATTGGATATGACCCATTTTTCTTTAAATCCTTGAAATACAAATCTCTAACTGATTATCTGTTTTCACCGAAAAATAGTTAGGCAACATCTGTGGGGATAGACAGTTGTGGAGTTGTCCTAATTTGCGGTAGAAATCCCCCTTCCAAGAACTCTAGTAAAGTCATTATATGCAGATAGTATGTCTGAGGCAAGTGGTAGCTCGAGCAATATGCAAGGACTCGAGGACGCACAGATGCTGGTAAGGGATATAAAGGATCTGGTAGAGGTACACGTGTCGGAGCACGGTGAGGAACCCATTAGGGAGCATAGGAAAAGTAGAGGTGGGACACGGCACAGGAATCCTAGCGAGGAGTGAGACAAAGGTGTCCTAAATGCCGACGAAGCAAAGAAACCACACAAGTGCGTGTTCGAAAGAACAAGTCAAGCGCAATCTCAACCTGACGGGCAAAAATCTGCTCAAAAGACAGGCTCCTTGACAAGTAAAGTATTGATGGCCAGGCTCAAGGCACAAGATGAGAGGATGCAACACATGGAAAGGGCCATGACTACAATGGCTAAACACTCTAGGGCAGGGACTCCGGTATCAAATCAGAGCGCGGATAAAATCCCTACGACCCCGCAAACTGAAAAGGCCGAGGCAGTGAAAGAAAAGTTGGACGCATTTATCAAGGAGTTACGCATGGTCGAAAGAGAAATGAATGAACGAATAAACCAAATCCCAGGAGCCCCATCCGTGATGAAAGGCACGGGAGCCAGAAAGTATAGTGTACTGCCGTACCCAGAAATTGCAGCCCCCACGCCCATTCCATGAAAAATTAAAATGTCGGACATGCTCAAATACGACGGCACCCCTGATCCTGAAAAGCATATAACGAAGTTTAAAGCAGCCGTCACCGAGCACAACCTCAAGCAGCATGAGATCGAATCAGTCATATAGAAAACATTTAATCAGATGCTCATAAAGGGAGCACTCTTTTGCCACTTGGGGGGCCTTTCCTCGAAAAGAGCCTCAGTGGTGACTTCTTGAGAGGCCTTCCCTATACGGATGAGTTCCGCGGTTGGGTCCTCATTCTCCTTGCTGGTGTTAGCTTCTAAGTCTATTTCCACTTGGGGGGTGGCTAGGGTCTTCAAAGTTAAACTCGGACCATCCCGATCGGCATCAGCTTGCTTATTTCTCTCTGGGGAAGGGGGAGAACCCGAAGAATCCCTCTTCGCTCAGGTCACGAGGGCATTCCCTCGCCTCTGGAATGATGCAGAAATATCTTGTAGCACTTGTTGAACGACTACAGCTAGGTGCTTAGACACATCGGCCAAAGAACATACGACAGACCCCTGGGGCAGCCCGTAGTTCTTTCCTCTCCAATTGTTCCGATTTGAATTTTTTTTCCACACCCTGATGTTGGGGGGAGGAGAAGTCAAGGATTTTTTGGACCCACCTCGATAGATTCGATATCTGATGGTGTCTACAGGGCGACTGCAAGAATTGAGAAGTATAAAATCAATGATCGAACACGAAGACGTAGATTAGAAAGGGCAGGAAGGTTAAAAAGCACTTACGTTAATGGTTCCATTGTTCGGGTATGGAAGCATCCGAGGGCTTGACTAAATTCATGGTGGCAATGATGAAATATCTCTCTGTCCATCCCCGATCGATATCATCATCAATACTGGTAATTATCGCGTTCTGACCATGCCGGGCTAATAGGAGAACCCCAGCCCTGAAGATCTTCGGAGAGTAGAGATGGATCATGTGGGATAGAGTAAAATCCTCCTAAACCTGCGTAGAAAGGTACCTGAGGCCCTCCACCGTCCTCCAGATCACCGCTCCGACCTGGGCCAGGCACACTTGGTATTGTTGGCAAAACTCCAAAATCACGAGATCGATGTGGTCACTAATCCTCAAGGAGAAAGGATAAGTATAAATGAAAAATATCTGGGTCGACGGGAAGTAATGTTCTCCTCCTTGGTTAGGAGGAGCACCTCGATATCCTTCCAGCCACAGTCCTTTTTGACCTGGCTCAGGCTATCGTTGATAACGGAGGTGCGATATACGTGTGCCAGCCAATCTCTTTCACTATCCGAGATAGTAGAAGTATTGCGCCAAGCTAGATCTTTATCGGTCGACCATTTTTCGAAGATAAACATTTTTGCATGTGGGGGGGGGGGAAGGGGGTAGGGTGCTCGAGGTTGAGGCCTTTCTCTTCGATGCCTTATATGCCGGAGGACGGTTGATCGAAACTTGTTGAATGGAGTCCTTGAGATCGCTATTCCAGCCGCCTGGGATCGAGTAGTAGCGCTACCGGCGATAGATGAGGCTAAAGACATGATAAAAAGGGGGAAAGAAGATGATTAAGCTTTACTGATGGTAGCCTAGAAGAAAGATTTCAAGAGGTTTCTCTGAAAAAAGATGAGTTCGAGAGGGAAATGATTCGTTGGGGAGAGTTGCAGGTGTTTATAAAGTTAAAAGAGTAAGAGGCGCGACCCTAAGTGGGGGGATGCTTTTGGGGCGTGTTAAGTAGTATCTTGAAGGAAGGGTTCCGTCATCATTGTGAAGATGTGATTTTTCACAAAAAGACTAGGCTGAGAATGGAACATGTGGCCACTATCATCTGATAGGAAAAGAACGCGTGCGAAGGGAAATGACGCCACCGAATGAGAGAAGAAGCGCATTAAATTCAAAATCCTGACAAGGTAAGCAGAGACGATTTGAGGATTTCCCCACGCGAAGGTTAGAAGCAACGAGCTCTTCCACTTTTTGGGTTCACGATTAGGGTAACCCCAGAAAGTGGGGACTATTTGTATTAGCCTAAAAATCGGCTCGGGGTCGCGTACTAGATCGAGTTCTCGGGGTAACTGGGGGAACCCTCACAGTTGTAACCCATTCCCACCAACTCCAATCATATCCGCTATTCTACATCAGAGAGCCACTGACAAATGCTAACGTTAGGGGCAACCTTACGTCGCATCATCGGTACGTTAGGGTTGAAAAGTGTTATTTTGGTTTCTGTATAGGTAGCTTATCATGTAAGCCAAGGAATCTTCATCGCATCTCTTGTAACCTATCTCTTACTTTTCTCTCTCAAGAATTATACATCCGGGCACGTTTATTGATTTTGAATACATATCTATCTTGCTTGATTTTATCATTTCTTAGGCTCAGTTCTTTCAATCTAGCTCTTCTAATCACGAATGTTAACCCCAAAAGGATCGGAGAGTTTCCAGGATTGGATACGGCCCACTTGTCTCTAAACCCTTGAAATACAAATCTCTAACTGATTATCCGTTTTCACCGGAAAACACTATCTTTTATGTACACTGCCTATTTATATAACTCTTCTATCCGCTCTCTATCTTTACACCTTGCCTTCTTATTTAGTATGCCAAAACATTTCACATTTGTGTCGAACTATATGTTGTTGATCACCGCCTGGGGCCTTGGTACTCGCTGCTACCATAATGCTTCATTCCTAGCAGCCCAGACATAATATATTAATGCAGTCCATATAGCCCATAACAAGCTTCTGCTAATTCTGCCCCTTGCCTTTCTTGCTAGTCTTCTCCACATTCCATCCAATGCCATATTCCTTCCCTTTATCTGTAACCATTTCATGACCTCCTCCAAAAAATACTTCGAATACACACACTCAAATAACAAGTGCTTGATAGTTTCATCACAACTGCCACATAGGGTGCATTACTTATCTTTACTCACTCCTATTCTATATAGCCATTTTCTAGTTAGAAGTCTTCCATGCATGGCTAACCAGCTAATAAAGATGTGCTTTGGGATGTTAGCACTACCCCATACTGCTCTCCACCAAGGTTTGTGATTACCCCCAGTCATCCTTCAATGATAACCACTACTTATAGTGTACTTCCCATTGGATTTCAACCAACAGTTTCCCACATAACCAGTTGCATATTTCTCTTTAATTCCACATATCTTTTTCTAGTACCAACAACTATCCTGAGGGGGATAGTATTGCCACCAGTCCTTGTCCTTCAAATACACATGGTTGACCTATTTTACCCACAAGTTATCAAATTTGTTAGCTATGTTCCATACATACTTAGCCACTATTGCCTCTTTCCAGATTACACAATCAATGATCCCTAATCCACCTTCCTTCTTTGGTTTACAAATCATATCTCGAGCTATTAATGGAGGCTTATTTGTGTGCACCTATCCACACCAAATAAAGTTCCTACAAACTGCTGTAATTTCCTTGAGTACACTCTTTGGTAACACAAATATGAATGACCAATATGAGTGTATGTGCATAAGAATTGAATTCACAAGTTGTGCACTACCTGCATATAAGAGGTTCTTGGACCCCCAGATTTTTACCCTTGCCGCCATCTTTTCTATCAATGCTTCACAATCCACTGCAGATAGCCTTTTAGAAGTTATTGGCACACCCAAGTATTGAAGCCAAGTTTGAGGGTCTGTTTATGTACTATGTATTTTATTTTAAAAGGCACATCAATATGATATATAGTATAATTAACACGTCAGTTTAAAGGACCAAATTGTCAAAGGAGCAATGATGTTCACATCGGGAAAAAGGTTTAACAATTCCATGAACCCAAAAAGCGTTAGATGAAGTTTGGTCTGGGTACGTGTGAGCATAGCATATACATGACTGTCCTTCGCAAATTATAATTTCTTTCAATTTCAGTCGATATCAGTAATTCAGTACATGGTCCATTTTATTTTCTTATTTTTTAATTTGTGTGCATTTCATATTATCCTTTTTCACTTCATTCATAGGACACAACCTCTTTCCATAAAGAGAGTGCTCTCACTCGCAGGCTAGTATTGAAGTGGTCGCCCATTTCACCTAATCCTGAGTTATGGATAAAAAAATTTAGCTACCATTGGAATAAAAACTTACCCGCATTGGCTGTTTACATCGAGTAGATGAATATATGACATGTATTTGAATATGGACAACTATCACTTAACCATGATTAATTAATATTTATATTCACTTCATTAAATCATTTAACCATAATAAATTGCAATTATTTAGCGTAAACATCCGGTGTTCGCAAGTATTACCCTACCATTTGGCCATAGATTTTGAAAATTTATCTTCAAATATCTATTTGGCTATAAATCTTGGATCATATTTTGAAAACTATCTTCGAAAAATCTTCAAGTTCTAAAGTTGGTCCAGACTAGTTTTTGGATTTTTTAGGACTTCTACTCACAAAACTTTAAAAAAAAATCAAAGTAAATATATGTCCAAACACAACTTCAAGTTTCAACTTCAAAATCTATGGCCAAATGGAAGCTTTTAATCGCACACTCATATTCAATATTTATATCAAATAAAAAGAGTATCTTGTATATAAATTTATTCTTATTTATATTTATAATTAAGTAATATATTATTGTTACTTTAATATATACTTATAATTAAATTATTTGATTTGTTATAAATACAAAGCTCATTTCTAAAATTCAAAATTGATAAACTCAATATATGTACAGTCTCTCCCCTCTGGTCTTACCCAAGCTAGGAAATGGAAATTTAACAACACAATTGAAGAGAAAAAAAATTGTACACTTATCAGTAAAAAAAATATTTCCTCTCTCCTTTTCTTTCCAGAATGTCCAAACACAGTGTTGCTCCAATTTATGCAGGCAGATATGGTCGGTGGACTAACGTCAGATGCTAATTTCAAAAAGGCTTTGGAATGTTCACATGTGACTATGGTAGATACGGCAATCAGTGCTTCAGGCCTCCTGGACATTGCAGAAGAAACTGAATGGGGCTAATATGACAAACAAAAATCAATAATTTGCTTTGAAATTGGTTCATGGATTATGCTTTTCCACATCTAATTGTGAGACATTGTTCGGAAAATCGACATTGTACCAGAAAAAGAATGAGAAATGCAAACGACTGAATTCTTTTTAACTTACTTAAGTTGATTGACAATGTAAATATTTTTGACATAGCAGTGCGATTTAATATTTTATAGCACGCTATTTTCATTATTTTCAAGTAATTAATTATATTTATTGCTGTTATGTCTAATTAATATTCTTCAAGTTTGAACTCTATATACCGATAGTATAAATTAGATTTTTACATTAGTCATTTAGAAGACAATTGTAAGTAACTCGATCTAATGGTACTATTTATTCGAGGTCACCAATCAACTAAGTCGTTGATTAATAACCTAAAATAATTGATAAATGACTCTCGTAACATGTTATAATACACTGATAGTGTAAAAAATTCAGTAAACGTACTATAATTAAATTTTACTTTTTAGTGACCTATAACTAAAAAATGATTTACATTATTAATGTATATATAAGTTAAACCTTTTTTTCATTTTCTTTACTTCCTTAGTGGAGCTTGAATTATTAGGATGTTGTACTAGAACTTCAGATATATGCAATCCAAATACTCAATGCTTAATGCATGTGAAAGCATTATCCCTATAACACACCAGATTATAGCCTCAGGGACTATGCCTCAAGAGATTTCCTCATGTTTGGCCTAACTATTAATGTGTTTTGGTTTGGGTCAAATCTTAAATTTCTACCAAATAAAGATAGACCAGATGTTTGGACCGACACGAATTTAGGCCAGGACCAACAGGGGAATTTGGAAAAGTGTTAGAATAAGAGTAAACTCATTATAAGCTAGTAGTAAATAGTATCCAATCAAAATCTGAATTAGCAGTCCAAATAACAATGAACACTTTTGTGCTATCTACCCAAAAAAAGATGTAAGGGGTTAATTTTTTTTATTTTTTTTTTGTTTCCCACCCCAATTTTAGGTTATCATTTTGATACATGACTAATTTGAATTCACGTCGAAGAGTCCTATTTTAGAGCAAAGCTAGCCTTGCTTTTTAAAAAATTTCATTCTTAGAATTTGAATCCGAAATTTCTAATAGAAAATAAAAGACATACTTATTAATCCACAAAAAAAGTAAGGCAGGTGTTAGTTTTTCATTGATTTCGTATTTAATGAAAAAGATCAAAGTCCTCTGGTAGGTATCAGCTCAAGTAATAGTATTCCACGTCAATCTAATTTGTGACGTCTTTCGGCTTTCAAGCACTATGCTAGAATTTGATATCTTCAAAAAAAAGCAATTAAAGGGTCAAGAAATAGAAAAATAAGTTTAAGTTATAAATATTAATTGGGTGGTTGAGTGTTTATACTCTAATAAGGACCTTGATTAGTCGTTGTCGTAATCGACCAAGACTGGTCACTTCCCAAGTGACAGATCTTTAGCTTCCGTTTGGACATAAATTTTGGAAGCATATTTTGAAGATTTATTTTTAAATCTTTCTTTGGCCATAAAATTTGACAGATTTGGAAGGCAAATTTTCAAATCTCAAAATTCTAGCTCAAATATGTTTTTGAGCCAAAATCTTTATTTTGGCCTTTTCAAAACTTTTAAAAATTATCCAAAACTTTTATATTTGTTAAAAAACTCCATCTATTTATGACCCAACTAATTTTATTCACTATGTTCCTCCATTAAAATTGTATCTACCCTATTTCTACAATTAAAGTAGTCTCTTCTATAAAGTGAACGAGCTAAGCTAGTTACTACCGTTGTTTTTTTCCTGACGAATGAATCTTTATATTGTAATTTGAATTGTAGTAGCTAGCAAGTGTGTTATTAGCAATTGTTATTAAAATATCATGTTCTGCATAATTTGGGATTAACAAGTATGTATATTTTGCATGGTTGGTTAGTCTTGATAATTTTTAGAACTTATGGTTATAAGTAATGTTTCATGTTTTTCGAAACAAAAAATGAAATTTGTTTTGAAAAATTATAGCCAACTTCAAAAGGTGAAAATGACCATTGACGAGTCAACTTCATCTTCTGGAGCTATGATTATGCTCACGACTACCAACTACAATCTGTGGAAACCTCGGATGGAAGATTTCCTCAGTTGTAAAGACCTCTTTGATCCAATAGAGCTGAAGGGTATTAATCCTGACCCGCCCAAGTCAATAAAGTGGAAGAAAATTAATAGAAAAACTATTGGTCAAATCCGACAATGGATTGACCATAGTGTCTTCCACCACGTTGCACAAGAAATCGACGCTTATGCCCTTTGGAAGAAGTTGGAAGACATGTACCAGGCCAAGACCGCTCGGAACAAGGCCCTTCTGATGAGACGCCTTGTCAATATGAAGCTCAAAAGTGGAACTTCTGTTGCCGAACATACCAGTGAGTTCCAGAGTCTGGTAAATCAATTATCTTGTGTAGAAATGCCACTTGGAGACGAAATGCAATCTCTACTACTTCTTAGTTCCCTTCCTGATAGTTGGGAAACACTAGTTGTTACTCTCAGCAACTCAGCCCCAGATGGCAAACTTACCATGTCTGTGGTCAAGGATGCATTGTTCGATGAAGAGGCAAGAAGGAAAGACATGAGCACAGATCAGACTCATGCCCTTGTGACGGAGAATCGAGGAAGATCACAAGGAAAACAACAAAGAAACAGTAGAGGAAAACGGCAAAGTAGAGGCAAAAGTCGGGGGAGATCATCGGATGGCCGGAAACCTTCTTATACCTGCCACCATTGCAGTATAGAGGGTCAGATGAAGAAGAATTGCTACAAATGGCTAGAGGAGCAAGGCAAGAGCAGTTCTCAACCGAAGAACAAGGGTGGTGAAGCGCTCATCATAATCTCAGGTGATGTAGCGTACTGTACTACCCATGATGAGACATGCCTTCACGTCTCAAGAGAAGACACGGAATGGGTGGTAGATACTGCAGCATCCTACCACGTAACTCCCCACAGGCACTACTTCAGAACATACAAAGCTGGAGACTTTGGAGCGGTGAAGATGGGTAATTCCAGTTCCTCTGGAATAGCCGGAATTGGTGATGTACAAATAAAGATAGGTACCGGGAACACAATCACTTTGAAGGATGTCAGACATGTGCCAGATCTTCGGCTCAATCTCCTGTCAGTGGTATCTCTTGACAAACAAGGGTATGAAAACCATTTTAGCAGAGGCACATGGAAAATGTCAAAGGGCGTTTTGACAATCGCTCGAGGATATGTTTGTGGCACATTGTACAAAACGCATTTGAGAATTTGTACAGACAGCCTCAACATTGCAGAGGAGGCTTCTCAGGATTTATGGCACCAGAGACTCGGCCACATGAGCTAGAAAGGGTTGACTACCTTGATGAAGAAGAATCTTATAAATGTTGACAAGAACGCTGCACTGTGTCCTTGCAATCATTGTCTATTCGGTAAGCAACACAGAGTGTCATTTAATTTCAATTCAACAAAAAGATCAGAGTTGTTAAGTTTGGTACACTCTGATGTCTGCGGTCCTATGGAGGTTGAATCACTCGGTGGAAGCAAATATTTTCTAACTTTTATCGATGATGCTTCTCGGAAGGTGTGGTTGTATTTCCTGAAGACGAAGGACCAGGTGTTCGAGTGCTTCAAGTCATTTCACGTCTTGGTGGAACGTGAAACAGGAAAGAAGCTGAAATGTCTCCGATCTGATAATGGAAGCGAGTATACTTCTAAGGCGTTCGATGCATATTGCAGAGCATATAGCATTCGACATAAGAAGTCAGTACCACGCACCCCTCAGCACAATGGCGTTGCTGAAAGAATGAACCGGACTATCATGGAGCGTGTCCGGAGCATGCTGAACATGGCTAAACTTCCAAAGCCAGTTTGGAGAGAAACAGTCAATACCGCATGTTATCTCATCAACCGATCACCATCAGTACCACTCAACTTTGAAGTTCCAGAAAGGCTATGGACAGGTAAGGATCCTACATACTCACATCTTAGAGTATTTGGGTGATCATCATATGCACATGTATCCAAAAAGCTCAGACAGAAGCTTGATGCGAGAACTATCCCATGCATTTTCATTGGCTACGGAAATGAAGAGTTTGGATACAGGTTATGGGATCCTAAGGAGAAAAAAGTGATCAGAAGCAGGGACGTTGTGTTTCACGAAAATTTGACAATAGAAGACATTGAAAAATCCACGATGTCTCAGAAGTCAAATGAGGGTGCTCAAGTTTCAAATGAAGCACCAGAATTGTTCTTGAGAAATAATGACGAAGTGCCAGAAGAAAACTCAGAAGCAAAAGAAGATGAGGAGACAGAAGAGAGTGCTGAGCAAGGGGAGCCACAACCCACCTCACCAGAACCATCACACGACACAGATGATGGTAGTTCTTCTCAGATGGTTCCAACTGCTCGTAGATCTGAACGAGGCCATATACCATCAAAAAGGTACTCATCATCTGAATACCTTTTGCTTACTGAAGATGGAGAACCAGAGAGTTTTCAAGAAGCTATGTCTCATAAGGATAAAGAAAAATGGCTGATAGCAATGCAGGATGAGTTAGAATCTCTGCAGAAAAATCAAACTTATGAGATCGTAGAACTTCCTAAAGGGAAGAAGGCACTGAGAAACAAATGGGTGTTCAAGTTAAAGAAGGATGCAAGCGGACAAGTGGTGAAACACAAAGCTCGGTTGGTTGTCAAAGGGTTCCAGCAGAAGAAAGGAATGGACTTTGATGAGATCTTTGCACCAGTTGTCAAGCTGACCTCAATCCGAGTTATACTTGGCTTGGCAGTAAGTATGAACTTGGAGCTTGAACAGATGGATGTGAAGACAACATTTCTTCACGGAGATTTGAAAGAAGAAATCTATATGCAGCAGCCAGAAGGTTTTGAGGTTTCAAGTGATAATCTCGTGTGTAAGCTATCTAAAAGCTTGTATGGTTTGAAGCAGGCACCAAGGCAGTGGAATAAGAAGTTTGACTCATGCATGAAGAGTCAAGGCTACAAGAAGACTACTGCGGATGAGTGTGTATACATCAAGAGACTTCCAGACGGTACCTTCATTGCTCTTCTACTATATGTAGACGACATGTTGATCGTTGGGAAAGATCAAATGAAGATAACCCAATTAAAGAAAGAACTCTCTAAGTCTTTTGATATGAAAGACTTAGGACCGGCTCAACAGATTATTGGGATGCAGATCACTCGAGACAGGAAGAATCGCAAGTTATGGCTATCTCAAGAGAAGTACATTGATCGGGTACTTGAGAGATTCAACATGAATAATACCAAACCAGTCAGTGTTCCACTTGCGAATCACTTCAACTTGAGCAAAAGAACATGTCCCACATCCAAGGAAGAGATCGGGGAGATGTCAGCGGTGCCCTATTCTTCAGCAATTGGAAGTCTGATGTATGCCATGGTATGCACACGGCCAGATATCGCTCATGCAGTGGGTACAGTGAGTCGTTTTCTCTCTAACCCCGGGAAGGAGCATTGGGAGGCAGTCAAATGGATTCTCAGATACTTGAAGGGTACCACGAAGTTATGTCTTTGCTACGGTGGAGCTGATCCAATCTTTGAAGGCTATACAGATGCTGATATGGCCGGAGATATTGATAGTAGAAAATCTACTTCAGGATATATCTACACTTTTGCAGGGGGAGCTGTTTCTTGGCAATCAAGATTGCAGAAATGTGTCGCTTTATCTACAACAGAAGCAAAATACATTGCTGCCGCTGAAGCTGGTAAAGAAATGTTGTGGCTAAAGCGCTATCTCCAAGAACTTGGGATCCAGCAGAAAGAGTACAAGATACATTGTGACAGTCAGAGTGCTCTATACTTGAGCAAGAACTCCATGTACCATTCCCGTACAAAACATATTGATGTTCGGTATCACTGGATACGCGAGACGATTGATCAACAACTGTTGAGACTAGTGAAGATCAACACAAAGGAGAATCCATCAGACATGCTGACCAAGGTGGTACCGAGAGACAAGTTCGAATTGTGCAAAGAACTTGTCGGCATACACTCAAACTAAAAGTCAGTGTACCCTCCTTCAGGTGTATGGGACTGGAGGGGGAGATTTGTTGGGTCCATCCCATAATTTGAGGAAGGAAACATCTCCCTCATTTTAAGGAAGAAAACAAGGAAGAAAACATTTTCCCGGTTTTGAGGAAGAAAACATATTCTTTGTTTTAAGGAAGAAAACATCTTCCTTGTATTTGGCAAATTGTCAAGTGCTTGCTTGAGTCACAAATAACATCAATAGGTTCATTTCATCCCTATAAATAGGGAAGCCTTCCATCATTTGTAAACACACCAAAATATCAAACATTAGATCATCACAGCACAACCAAGAAGAGTTGTGTAATATCCTTGAGAGATTTGTGAGGTGTTTTTTTTTAGAGTTTTTTTTAGAGCTTGTATGTCTCTTCTTTCTATTCTTGAAAGTAATAGAAGTATTTTTCTCTCATATTAGTTCGATACTATAATTCCCCCGAACACATATCGTCTCATTCTCTATTAGTATATACTTGGATAAAGTAAGTTACCAATAATATTTGACAAATTCCAAAGAAGAAAAAGGAAAAGGAAAGGCTGGGACTGGGAGCACTATCTTTATGTTTTTTGCTTTTCAAAGTGCCTAAATTCTAACGTGGTTCGTGAAGAGTCCTACACGTAAGGACCAGACCTGACTTTATAGCTTGCGGCACCTCCCTAATTATGCACTATCATAAAAAAGCATTCAATTTAACCCCAACTACCAACTAATTCTCTCATTCCTCCATTGTCCATTTAGTCCAATTTTCCGCTCTATAAAATCCCAAAGGTCGCACTAGCTTTTGTACCCAACACTCAAGCAAATACATTTGTTGTACATCTTCCATACAGCTTCTCCACACTACTCTCTAGTATTTTATCTTTCTCAATTTTTGCAATAATGGAAATGGTCGGAAAGATTGCATGCTTTGTGGTTTTGTGCATGGTGGTGGTTGCACCCCATGCAGAGGCACTAACCTGTGGCCAGGTTCAGTCTGGCATGGCACCCTGCCTCCCTTATTTGCAGGGTCGCGGCCCTCTCGGAGGCTGTTGCGGTGGCATTAAAGGTCTGTTGGGTGCTGCCAAGACCCCAGCAGACCGCAAGACAGCATGCACTTGCCTGAAATCAGCTGCTAATGCTATTAAGGGCATTGATACAGGCAAAGCCGCTCGTCTTCCTGGCGCTTGTGGCGTTAACATCCCTTACAAGATCAGCCCCTCCACTGACTGTTCCAAGTACGTCATTTACCTTCATCTCTTTCTTGCTAGTACTAGTTTGAATTTATGATTAGATACGGTCAATGCAAATATATATATATATATAACAACAACCCAGTGAAATCCCACATCGTAGGGTCTGGGGGTAGAGTGTACGCAGACCTAACTCCTACTAAGGTAGGACGACTGTTTTCGAAATATATATATATATATATATAATTGACCTGCAACAATTCTTTATAGTACTAAACATATGGTAATATGAAAAATAAAGTAATGCAATAAGTAACATATTATAACCGGTAGAATCACTGATAATGTAAAAATGTATACGTTTTTTTGTTTTCTTTATTTTTGTTAATGTTGGTTTCATATGTCAATGCAGAGTCCAGTAAGGCTGATCATATTTTGGTGGTAAGCATAATCATGAGGAGAAGAATAAGATGGTTATTAGGGTGTGATCCTGCTTATGTGGATCCATTTCTATATATGTTGTATCAGTCGTCGCTTTCTTTTGATTTTGTGTCTTTTCGGGTCATAGTTGAGTCTTACCATGAAACTTCATGATTGGTTGTATTGCATTAATATCCAATCTTGATAATACATCTATCTTATTCCGTATATGTCTCTTCTTCGAGGATTCAATATATTCCCTCTCTCTGTTCTCTTTTTCTTTTTCCCTTTACAAACTTTTACCGATTGATATCGTCTAAAAATATTTAGACAATCAGCCAGGCTATGCAAGTGCTTGCACTAAACTTAAGTTGGTAATCTTGAAGAAGAGGATAGTAACGACGTTGGAATATGAGAAATTACACCAAAGGTCAGGCGTGTTAAAACAAATATATTTTAGATCGCACGATGGGGAAAAATCAATGAAGATGAGATTCAAGAACTAAATAAGATTGAGTATCCGCCAAGAGAATTTAAAATCATACGAGAGGAAAAATATCTAATATTTTATAGCTTTCTATCCAAAATTGTTGGAATACTTTATAGCTTATTAGTTACTACTCGAGATGGTAGAACTAATTTAAGTTTAATAGGAGTAATATAATATGTTTCAGAGTTGAAACTTTAGGTATTAATTATGTTGTCGGCTTGTAGTCATTTTCATCATCTCAAACCCAAGGCGAAAATTTTAATATTTTATTGTATGTAAATTTATAATATAAAATATATTTTACTTATATATACTTATTCGGTTCGGTTTGATATTTTTCGGTTTATTTTTATAAAATTAATAACCAACCTAATTATTCGGTACGTTATAAATTTATATAAAAACCGTCGGTTTTATTAAAAAAAAACTTAAAAATCAGTTCGGTACAATACGATTCAGTCAGTTAAATTAGTTTTTTGAAAACCATTGACACCCCTAAAAGGTTGCATAAAACATACTTTGCCTAATGAGATATTCTTTAACAGAACCGTGATATGTACAGCACAAGAGAAATTACCGATGAGTGAGCATATATAGTTGTCATAGATATCATAAATGTACAGGAAAAAAATAATCAAGTATAATAGAAATGATTGTAGACGGAGAAAAAAAGAGGCAAATTTATGTGATGATATTCTATTGGCAAACCACAACAAAAGGGATCATCAAAGAAGGTGATATATATATATATATATGTCACAATCATTTAAACGCCATCGTTGATACTATTATCGCATTGTCTGAGCTAATAGTCAAAATTACTATGCACAATAGTCATCTCTGAAAGAGTTGAATAGTGAGTGATTTTAGCATTTGCGATGGCCAGTTGGAAAGACTACATATGTGTGTGTGTAATGTGTATGTAACATTATTAAGTATATATACTTATCATATACAGTGGTTTGGCTAGTTCCATGAGTAAAATGATGAGTACTTTACAATATTATCTTATCACAAAATATTTAGGGCTCATTTGGTATGACGGATAAGTAAAAATAGTCTAGGGATAAAAAATTAGCGCCGTCTTAACCTACATTTGGTTGGAATAAAAACTCGGGATAACTAATTCCGGGATTAGTTATCCCGGGATTATAGTGTTTTTTAATCCCACATTGAGGGTGGAATAACAATCCTGAGATAACTAATACCGATATTAGTTATCCCGAGGTAACTTGTTTTCTATCCAAACAAGCCCTTACACTCTTTGTTTCCTAACTCATGTTATGGCTTCTGGGTCTAAGAAAGAGCTATTCAAATTTATTCTCAACATGAGCGCCCTTAGACAATGGACAATAGTACAAAGTTCAGTTATCAAGGAACAAGTACAGCAATGACTCTTTCACACAACAAAGTATTTGTGTACAGGAACTCTTTTTATGTACTAATATTAACACGTTATAATCTGATTAACTTAAATATTAAAATGCTCAATAAACTTAGTTAGACCAATTTCAAGAAATAAGTTATCAAAATTGCAATTTGTTTGTCAAATCATTAAAACTATACGTATAAGTGACAAACAACTGTAGTCATTCTTTCGACAACTTAGCAAAACGGGACAACCATCTCATGAATAATTTCAACAAATATCACGAAAAATCAGATTTCCCTAATTAAGAGTTGGAACATTATCTTTTACTTGAGCACATTTATCTCTCCTCTTCCTTCCTTTGGCGTCACCTGAAAACATCACAAGCGAGCGACTAAACTGTCAAGTATTACTTTTTCAGTTTAAAATAAGTGTTCACTTAGTCTTTTTTATTTTAGTTTAAAATAAATGTTTACTTACAAAATCAAGAAGGAATTAACTTTACTTTTTCAGATTTGTCTTTATTTACTTAAGGCAACAAATAAGCAAGAGTCTTATTAATTAAGGATAGTTTAGTCAAAATACCTAGTAATTAATGTTTTCTTAAGGAGTGTGAAAAATACTAAGTGGACACTTATTTTGAACCGGGAAGTAATACTAATAATGATATTAGCTATCCAAGATCAAATGCAACATTCCAACAAGAATTTTTTTTGCTTGTGAGTCCATGTATCACCCTTAGTAAGTAGAACACTACTCTCTTAGTAATTAGAACACTGCTCAGCCATTAATTTCCTTACTATAAGATCAGATTGCAATTAACTTTCTCTTGCAGAGTTACGAGTTACAACGTGTTTGTATCTAAATGAATAACAATTTATATACTATTGAGCATGTTTGCCTAATGTCGAACATGTTGGCAAATTATTTGAATTTTGTTGTTGGCTTCTTCTTTTTTTTTTTTTTTTTTTTTTTTTTTTTTTTTTTTAAAGTAAGCCACCTTCCTAGTGGGGTGTTAGGCCAATTTGATGTTATCGAGAAGATCCCTGTACTTCTTGACGATTGAATTAAGTTGCCAGGGAACCTCGAAGACATCCTTTATGCTTGATAATGGGACCGTAGAGTCTGTTTCCAGTTTCAAGGAAGTTATGTCATTAAGAATACACCACTGGATGCCAAATAACATAGCTTTGCCTTCAGCTATGTTAGCAGATCCTCTTCCCAGATGAACAGAAAATGCCATGACCATTTTACCTTCCCAATCTTATGATGCCTCTTCCTCCACAAATTCCATTTCTGAAACTACCATCACTGTTGAGTTTAAAGTGATTGGCAGAAGGCTTGCACCATAAAAACACTTTTACACACTTTAGTCATCATGTGTTTATCATTCAAACTCAAAATCTCATCCCAAGGAAGATCATTTTTAAACATTAGAAAATGGATTTTGACTATAAGCAAAATTGTTTGAGAAATTTGATATAGGATCTTTGGAAGGTATGGTCTCTGATTAACATATTTGCTATTGCACCTCACCTTCCAAAGTTCCCAGATAATAATAATAGGTGAAATAATGAGAATAAAGTATATAACGGGGTTAAATGCCTTGGTGTTCCTCCAGCTATCAAACACAGTTGGAATAGACACCATAGGGCCTAATGCCAAAAGAGATAGCAAAGTGTTTCCAAACAGAAGAGGCAACATAACTTTGGAAAAAAATATGATCAATATTTTCAGGTTGGGACTCCCTACAACAAGTGCAATTGGGAGAAGCAGGGAGCTTAAACCTTGAAATGACAATATCATTAGAAGGGATTTTAAAGGTTTGTTACTATTGAAATAATTCTCTAGGACAGTGCAACTCAAGCTCAGCGATATCTGCTCATAAATAAACAATCTTACCATTTCTTTTCCCGTTATTTTCCAACCAACATTTTCCGTTAATTTGCAACTGAACTCGGGCTTCAGCTAGTTTATGCTAATGATGTCCATACGGTCTGGTATTTTAAAGCTCTTATGTACAACTTTGAAAGAATGAAAATGTAGAGATGAACTTAGGATAGACTCAAATAATTGAAATATATACATTTACATACTAATAAAAGACGCCCATCCTAAACCTAAATACTAGATTCATCTCAGGAAAAAGCCATTCCCAAGAAGCTGCAAGGGGCACCTGTTCCAAAACAGGGTGCCCATGCTGCAACTCTGCAGGGACTTATGTCCCACATATAACATGTAGTCGACAGAAATTTTATAGGAAGAAGCATAAAAGTACACATGGAGTAATTTTTAGTTATATGGAGTATCTCTTTGTTCGAGAGTCATTGTTTTGTGTACAGTTGAATTTATATACGTGGTTTATGAGCACACGGCTCAAGATGATCAAATTGATGATATAATAAGCAAGAATTAGTAAAGGAAACTTGAAGAAAATGATTAAATGATAGTAAGAGCAAAGTAGCCTGAGTCCTGATGACTCCGTGGGCTTGAGCCTCTGAACAGGAATCCTGATTGAGCTAGACAGGCATAATGAAGAATGGAAAATCTAAAAACATTTCTATGTATTTCCAATGCTGAGTCGAATTCAGGATGCGTTACAATGAGAGTGAAGCTCTATTTATAGTTTTCATATATGAGAAACACGATCCACAAATCACGCCCTCTTAATTACAAATATAAATGTGTGCAATAACGTGTAGTAATTCCCGGAGGAGATCCCGGGATCTTTCGTAACAGACTTTTCCCGATTTTACCCAATACAGTCTTGTTACCCCCTCTAAGACTATCTAAGTGAATGTATTCAACCTTTTAGTGTTGAGCTGACATAGTAAGTGTGTTGAGCTCTCTCAGAAAGGGTGAAAAAAAAAGTAAAAAATAAAGGTGAATAGGAATTCATTCTATAATATTTTTTAGTTTTATTTTTCATTGTTCTTTTCTTATTCTTGTTCTTTCTTTTACTTCTCATTTTCGGCCTCTTTAACCCCGAAGGCCGAGGACCTTAGCTTCTACGGTGATTTAATATTTTTTTATTTTTTATTCAAAATAAAATTTAGTTTTCATGTGTGAGCAGCATGGCATATTCATAGGCTGCTGTCCCAATTAATTTCTTCAGTTTCATCAGTAGACTATTAGATTGGCAGCATCTGTCTATTTTCATATTTGGCCTTTCATAGGACACCTCTTTCCTAGAAGAGTATTTTATCTACATAATGGAGAATAGTATTCCACTCTGTACCAATACTAGCTAGGTTTGTACATATTGCAATTAGTGAAGACGAAAATAATTAATGCCCAGATAAGCATTGAAGACTCAGGTGGTTAAGTACCAACATCCAGTATATTACTCCTCCGTTCACTTTTACTTGTCTAGTTTAGACTTTGTACATCCTTTAAGAAATAATAGTTCATATGTATATTTTACAATAATACCATACTAATTGATGTTTAATTAGTCTCAGGTTTTGAGAAATGATTTGGGAAATAAGTAACTAACGTTAAGGTAAATTGAATTTTTTTAATGATATTTTTTTCTTTTTATTTTTCATTGTTCTTTTCTTATTCTTTTTCTTTCTTTACTTTCTTTTACTTCTCATTTTCGGCGTCTTTAAGGCCGAGGAGCTTCTCCGGTGATTTATATTAATTTTAATTTTATTCTAAAAAAATTTAGTTATCATATGTGAGCAGCATGCATAATCATAGGCTTCTATCGCAATTAATTTCTTCCGTTTCAGTCGACTATAAGATTAGCGGTATGTGTCCATTTCATATTTGTGCTTTCATAGGACACCTCTTTCGTAGAAGAGTACTGTGTTACATTGATTACATATTGGAGAATAGCACCTCAAATAGTATTCCACTTTGTACTAATTTGCAACGTCGTCCTTTGTAGTTTACTAAGTACCAATACTAGCTAGGTTTGTACACGTTGCATTTAGTGAAGACGAAAATAATTAATGCCCAGATAAGCATTGAAGGCTCAGGTGGTTAAGCGCCAACATCCAGTTTACTACTATAACTATACATTTCATATAAAAAAGCAAGAGTGGAACAGATTTACCACTGTAATATATACATATATAATTCAAAAGTAGTTAACTAAAATTAAGTTATCGCGATTAAAAAAAGAAATTAAAACAGAAAAAAGGAAAAGCTTTCCGTTTTGGAATGAATGTTGGGACCATGGTAATTAAAGGTATCGCTTTCTATCACTGTGCCTAAATCCTAGCGTGGTTCATTAAAAGATCAACACGTAAGGATTAAATCTGACTTTATACCCAGCACACCTCCCTGATATACCATTGATTGAAAAACATTGAATTTAACCCCAACTGCCAACTAATTCTTTCACTCTTCCATTGGCCGGCCATTGATTTATTTCCAATTTCCTCTCTATAAATACCCAACGGTTTCTCTAGGATTAGCACCCAACACTCAAGCAAATACATTTGTAGTATATCGTCCATACAGATTCCCTCACTACTCTAGTATTTCATCTTTCTCAATTTTTGCAACAATGGAAATGGTTGGAAAGATTGCATGCTTGGTTCTTTTGTGCATGGTGGTGGTTGCACCATATGCAGAGGCACTGACCTGCGGCCAGGTTCAATCTGGCTTGGCACCCTGCCTCCCTTATTTGCAGGGCCGCGGTCCTCTTGGAGGCTGTTGTGGCGGAGTTAAAGGTCTTTTGGGTGCTGCTAAGACCCCAGCAGACCGCAAGACAGCATGCACTTGCCTGAAATCAGCTGCTAATTCTATTAAGGGCATTGATGCTGGCAAAGCTGCTGGTCTCCCTGGTGCTTGCGGAGTCAACATTCCTTACAAGATCAGTCCCTCCACTGACTGCTCCAAGTACGTTAATTATTCACTTAGCTTGCTTCCCGCTAGATCTAAGTTTTGTGCACTAATAGTGTAAAATCTCTTTAATTATAAGTTTTATAACATCTCAGAGTACATAACTTAAATTTAATGTGAGATCTAACTTATACTATTATATTTATACGCCCATAAAGTAAGAAAATAGAATACTATTATTGTATTTTAACATGTTGCAGAAACAAAATATATATATCTGCCTCATTCTTACATTACTTAAAAGTTCGCTAACATAATTATTTTGTGATTTAGAATGACAGATTTGTGCTACATTTAGCTACTATATTTTATATCATCTAGCTTGTTACAAAATGATGTGTGCATAATAAATTTAATTATACCAACAGTAGCAACTTAGAAACTTCATGTGTCTATGCTCTCTATGTGAGAAGATTATTGATTTAATGTTGATTTGATGTGGCCATGCAGGGTCCAGTAAGGCTGATCATAATTTGGTATTGTGGTGCAATCATGAGGAGAAGAATAAGGATGGATGGAATGTGATCCTGCTTATGGATCAATTTCTATGTTGTATCTGTTGTCTCTTTCTTTTTATTCGTGTCTTTTGGAGTCATAGTCGAGTCTTGTAATGAACCTTGGAGGTTGGTTGTATTACAACCCAATCTTCATATTAATAGTAATACATATTCTACGATCTTATTTAGTTCATCGTCTTTTCCACGATTTCTTTCACTCTGTTATCTTTTATTTTTCTTTTTCATTTGCTTATAACTTTTATTCATCCATGGTCTAAAATTATTTACACACTCAGTCAGGTTAGATAAGTGCTTACACTAATCTTAAGTTGGCAATCTTAAAGAATAGGATTGTATATTATGTTGGAATTTGAGAAATTACACTGACGGCGTTCATAAACCATACTTTGTTTTGTCAGATATTCTTTATCAGAAACCCATGATAACGTAAAGCAGAATACGAACTACGGAAGTGTGATCATATAGGTATATGCTAGTACATATTTTATGTACGAGAAAATTTAATAATCAAGTATAATTGGAAATTTGGAATGGTGGTAAGTTGATAACTAGACGGGGAAAGACTGAGGGAAAGATTTGGAGTTACTTCGCTGAATGGTCATACTTTTGAGAATTGTATACTAAAATCACCATTGTTTCTTTTAGCACTATAAAGTCACTCAACTATCACTATCTTTTTTAAAAAAATACTAAACACCACAAAAGTTATTTTCTCTCCTGGTTGCAGCAGTGGCGGAGCCACATATAGTTGAGGGGTGTCAACCGATACCCCTTCGTCGAAAAATTACACTATGTAGCTAGGTAAATTTTTTATTTTTATGTATACATATTACATATTGACACTCCATGGCTTTTTCGTGAATTTACTTCTTTATATTTTAACATCCCTTAGTGAAAATTCTGGCTCCGCCACTGCCTGATTGGCATGCATATTACATTAAAGCTCGATTTCTTAAATAATAAACTTAATTATTTTATTTAACCAAACTCATCCATGTCTTATACCTGATCAAACATGACCCATTAAAGCAACAAAAGAATTAAACTATACTTTCTATTAAATCACTACGTTCAATCAAAAGTTACTGATTTGTAAATTTATGTCTACAAATTCATTTCAGCAACCTTGCGGGAGCTACAGTTCTGCTGGCCGAGAAATTGTCTATCTTCCTGCCAGTGAAATTACAGTTGACAATGAGAGATTAAAGACTATAAAGTATGTATACTACCGCACAATGATGTCTACGGTCGTGATTTTGTTTTCCAGAAAAGAAAGAGCTTTAAAAAAGTTTCTTAGTTGATCAAGATACCTGTAAAATCGTGTTTTACTAGAGGCGGAGTCAAAGTTGTCTGAAATGAATTAGTAGACACAAATTTACTAGAAAGTATAGTTTAATTCTTTTGTCGCTTTTTAATCGGGTCATGATCATGTATAGAATATGAGTTGGATTTGGTTCAATGGTTTTGATGAGTTAAATAAGTTTATTATTAAAAAAAATATAGTTTTGTGATGCTTAGTGATTTTTTGAGTAAATAATGACACTTGAGTGACTTTATAGTCATAAAAGAAATTAAAATGATTTTAGTAGGTAATTCCAAAACTTGGGATTTGGCTCCCCTCCATTACAAAATCTCTCAATTTCCTCAAGTACACCCTGACGTTGACTCAATTTTACATAAAATTGATAGGTGGAGGTTTTGATTTAGAAATCTTGAACACTCCAACAAAAAAAAAGATTAAAATATAATTAATGAAGTTTCCAACTATAAAGATGAATTTAGAGCTCAACCAGAAGTGACTACCTTATGGGAGAGATCAGACAAACTCAAAGAAGCACGATAATGAGATGCCCAAAAGAATTCAAAAATATGCTCAGATCTCTCCCTTAAAGGGATGAAGGGACAAGTGAGGGATGACTCAGTGATTAAGCACCTCCACCCACGACCGGTAGGTCTTGGGTTCGAGTCACATTGGAGGGGAAGTGTGAAAACATTATAAATCCTTCTAAAATGGGAGGGGGAAAAAAAAAGGGATGAAGGAAGAATTCTTTAATTAAGAAAATCCCATATATAAAATATAGAATAAAATTTCTGCAGAATGGATCTTTTTAAGGCAACTTCAGGAGTGAGAATATATAGTTTACCACGGTTAAGCTCTTTAATTAATTAAACAAATCTAGTCCATTAGATTAATTAGAATGACATGTGTTAAAATAAATAAGAATGTACGTGAGAAATGGAGAGATCTTGTAACGAAGGGGAGCCAAGGTTCACGCAAAGTTGAGGCTAGCGCCAATCTCTGGGGCCAATTATTAAATGTTCTAAAAACAGGATAGGTTGAGGCCAAATTCCGTAATTAAACTTTAATATTTGAATACAATTACAAAATGTCGTGTATATTTTGTAATATTGAATTGGACAGTAGATAGTACTTTATTGATCTGGGCAATACATTTATTTGAGCTAACATATATATGGGCCTAGGCATTCAATATAATTTACGAATAAATTCTTTACGCGTAATCAACATCTTAATAATTTCAGCAATAAAGATATGCATTTATATTTCAACAGGATATTCATTCCTCAACATATCTAACTGAAAGAAGGACCACACTATAGTTCAACAACAAAATCTACAATTAAGATCTTCATCAAACAACAAAGAGAGTAAATGGAAACAAATAGCTCCAAGTCATTTTTTATTTTCTTATTTCTTATTTTCTTATAGCGATGAGTCATGAACATTGGATAGGTCACATTTCATTTCTATGTATATATTGTTCATTTTTCCACACGTGAACATTTCTATACAAATGAAAGTTCTACACACTCTTTTAACTTTTTTTTGTATTATATGCCTTAATTATTCGATATATTGAATGATCAATGCTTTATAACTCATTATGACAAAATATTGATCAAGAGCGAGCCAACCCTTTAGTTACTAGTTTGACAGAACTCAAGAGTTGCTCAAATCCTATATATATATATATATAAATGTTAAAAAAAAATATTTAACATTATATATAAATAATATATTAAGAACTCAGTAAACAAAAATAATTATGATATTGACTCCATGAACTAAAAATTTGGGTCCATCTCTGATGACATTCCTTTTTTTTCCACGGTGTCAAAAAAAAAAAGTTAAAAATATACCCTCAACCACTTGAGCTTGATGTTCACATTGTAAAATTGAAGGTTACTCTCTCCGAATAAAAAAAAAAAGAGTTCACTTAGTTTTTTTTTGATAAAAAAAAAGTTTATTTAGCAAATTAAGAAAGAATTAATCTTGTTTTTTCATATTTGCTCCTATTAAGTGTTATATAATCAAATCCCAATGCCTATTTAATTAGGGTAGTTTAGTCAAATTACCTATTTTTGCTTAGAAGTTAGTATTTTTCTTAAGGGGTGTGCAAATGACTAATAGCCTGTTTGGCCAAGCTTATAAAAATAGCTTATTTTAAAAAATACTTTTTTTCAAAAGTATTTTTGGCTAAAAACAGTTTGTGTTTGGCCAATTAATCTAAAAAGTACTTTTGAGCAGCAATTAGTGTTTGACCAAGTTTTTAAAAAGTGCTTCTAAGTGTATTTTTCTCAAAAGTATTTTTCAAAAAAGTGTTTTTGGGTAAAAATTATTTTTTTAGCTTTTAAAAAACTGCTTCTGTTACTCCCTAAAAGCACTTATTTTCTTTTAAAAGCTTGGTCAAACACCTCACTTTTTTTAAAATAAGCACTTATTAAAAAAATAAGTACTTTTGAGGGAAAAATAAGCTTAACCAAACAGACTATAAGTGAACTCTTTTTTTGATCCGGAGAAAATAACAAATACTTCTCGGACCCCAAAGAATTAAATGAAATCTTGTCGGTGCTTTGAGATGTGTGAGCATGGCATGTCAATGGTAGCCTTCACAGTTAATTTACTTATTCTGATGGTAGCATATGAGCCTGTTTGAACGGGTTTAAAAAAAAGCAGCTTATAAGCTGTTAAAAAAAAAAGTTGCGGTAGTTTAATTTATTTTTTTTGGCTTATAAACTGTTTTCAGCTTATAAGTTACTTTAGATAAGTTAAGCCAAACGGGCTCAAATATTTTTTTAGACTTATTTTAAGCACAAAATAGCTTTAAGCTGGCAACCAAACACTCAAAAAAGCTAAAAACAGCTTATAAGTTGTGTTTCAGCAATTTATAAGTCAATCCAAACAGGCTCTATGTCTCCATCTCATATTTGTCCTTTTAGTATCTTCATAATTAAGGAAACCTCTTTCCTAGATGATACTGCACTTGCTAACAATCTCAATGTATTTTCTTTTTTGATCCAAAATCAAGATCAACTGAAGTGAATCAATCCTGTATTTAGCTCTGTTTTTAAAATAAGCTTTCATACTTGTAGCTAAATTAATTTTCAACAAGAATCTAATATATGTACTAAGGACTATCTTGTGTGGTTAGGGGTCAAAACTCTTCTTTGCTTGTATATTTTAGAGCTACCTAGAGGCATATATATTTGGGAAGACATATAAATCCACTATTATCCTTTAAAAAGACTTTTAATAGTCTTAATCATAAAATAATTTAGAAACTATGGGTTAATTATCTCTCCTTAAATGTTTCACTTAATTAACACTGTAAAGTTAGATTTGAAAAAAAAAAGGAGGTAAATTGACTTCTTATTTTTTTAAAAAACATCAAAAAAAAAAAAAAAAAAAAAAAACAAATTCAGTTCACAGGAATGACTAATGTTTGGGAGTACCGGAGACAGTAAAATGGTTCACTCTGAACTGTACCTGATCTACAAGTAGATATTCCCTCCGTCTCAAAATATTTATCACATTTTTCATTTACACGCCCATTAAGAAAGCATTTATAAGGGTGGCATTTTGACTATTTTGGCCTCTTAACATATTTCATCTTGTTCTCTCTCCTCAATAAATATTTACTCCATAAATGATGAAACGTCTTAAGTGTTAGTATGTGAACTCACAAATCAGCCCATTAATGTAATTAATACAAGGGTAAAATAAAAAAAAACTACTTAATTTTGTCTTGGATAAATAAAACGACAAATATTTTGAGACAAATATTTTTAGTAAGAACGACAAATATTTTGAGACGGAGGGAGTACGTTTATATAATTGCAGTGTTCGCAAAGATTAGGAAAGTAGTAATTAATGACATAATTAAAAATTAGAAGACAATAAAATTGAATTAATGTAACATAAAAACAATTCTCTGTTCTTTGTTTGGTTGGAGAGAACAACGAGGGAAGTAAAATTTGTTTCTTTCTCCTCTATCTTAAGTGATGAAATTGATACCTTAAGAAGACACTGAAAAGAACGTTGTGTAAAAGTGTCCAGAGTGGCCAAATACAGTGTAAGTAGATCAAATCTATGACGATTGGAGTCCGCAGCTTCATTGACCCACAAAGTAGGATAACGTAAATACCCCCTAAAAAAGAAAAAAAAAGTACCATATTACCTTTTGTCACACTCTATTTTTGCGCCCCGAAGGACAGACGCTTTATTTATTAAATAATTTTTTCAATTGAAGTGACGGTATTAAAAAGAAATTATTTATTTACAGAATCGTCATTTGAAATTAAATTTTGGTGTTCCAAGACACCTTATTGAATCTCTAATCAAAAGGAATTGACTCTTTATTTTTGGTCCGAGAAAACACAAGACCGGATAAGAAATTCTGTTGACCGAGGAGAAGGTGTTAGACATTTCCTGAGTCCCGTGATTCTAGCACGGTCGCTTTATCGACTTATATTCAATTAAAATAATTTTTGGATAAAGATTATGCATACGAGCCCTCGAATGATTATACTCGCCTTTTATTCACTTTTGAATTTATTTTCTTTTATTAATGTGTGGCGTGCGAGTAGCAATGCTTTCCGGTCTTACCACGAGTTCTGATTTTTGTATTTCGCCTTTTGAGGCATTTATGGATCGTTCCCACTTCCCGTGCCTAAATAAGCAAATAACGTACTTAAAATTTACCCATCCCAATTAATACGGATTCCAATATGGTGAGTAAATTTTATTTTTTAAAACAACTCATCGGTACCAGCACTATCTGAATTCATCGTTTGAAAATTACTTGATTAAAACAAATACTTATAAATTTTTCGGATTAAAAACCCAAACTCGTTCTTGATTAAATAAAATCTTTTGCTCTTTTTTGACAACCGGTTTTGAACTTGTTCACAACCCATCTCGCTCCCTTACAACTGATTTTTTCACTTTTTTTTTTTTGACAACGAGAGTTGAAATTATTCGCATCTCGTCTCGCACATCTCACACTAATAATTAATTAATTAGGCCTTTAATCAATTGTCAGGGCCAAAATACACAGCTTAATTATTCTAAAGCGAAACAGTGAAACGATAAGAAGATATACTCAACATTCAATTCGAGATGACTAGCAAAAGTTAATGGAAGAAGAAAACTCAACTCCAAGTTCCCAACAACATAATTAAATGCAATCCAGTAATGTCGTAAGCCGTAACATATAATTCTTCAAACAGAGGAACGTTATTAAGCATTGTATAAATCAATAGTAACAGAAATTTAATGCAGGTGTATGCTACAATTGAGCTACAGATAACAAACAAAATAGATACTTGCGTTGGATTGAAAAGAAACGAAATGCAGAAGACTTCTAGGCTTTTAAAAATCTTCTCCTTTTCATTCTTAATATAATGTTATTCTAACTGATTTGATAAACTTGAAACCCAATTACGTATTTAACGATGCCCAGCGAAATTTCATATGGTTTTACCCGTTTTGAAAAGAAAATACCATCGACTAACAGTAAAGAGGACTTAAAAACTTATTCTACCCTTTGAAATTTAATCCACCAAATCATAAAACAAATTAAAATTTTAAACCACAAAAGTTCATACTTTGTGAGACCTAATCACTCCATTCCCATTACGAATTTAAAAGAACCTACAATGAGACTCAAAATCTATCCTACCTTTTTACTAACAGAAGGTTTGCAATTTTAAAAAAAATATTTACATTGAATCAAGTCCTGGTTACTAACCCTTTTTTTAGTTTTTATTTTTTTATGTAAAGCTTGAAAACACCATTTTTATTTTCAATACCAAAAGATGACATACTGTTGGTGATCTTGCAGTGAAATTACAATTACAATTGAAAAATAACAATGACGCAATAAAAAAATTTATGGCTGGGGCGCGAATATCTCGCTCTCTTTAAGGAGATTCAAGCCCACTGCAGCAAATTTACCGGTCCAGCAGTAATCTTTCTGACTTGTCCCCTCCAGGATATAACAGCCCGAACACGTCGTATAACTCAACGAACTCTGGACAAGATGTTGAGTTCAAAGCTCCACCAAAAGAACACCTTCCTTCAACTAATAAACTCTTTTATTTTTCACTTTCCTCACTTTTCCTCTCTACACCCACAAGTTAAGGGTTGAACTTATTTTTTTCTTGAATGTATGAAATGGTGAATCATAATTCATCCTTTTATAATGGATGAAAATGTGAAAAACTTGTTCAACAAAAAATGTGAAAAACATTGTCACATTTTTTTACTACAAAGCAATGTGAAACTAAGACCAAATATGTTCATATGGTGGCTACCATGTTCATATGGTGGCTACCATGGTCTTCACATTTTTTTTCACAAAAAATGTGAAAGATATGGTCAACTTTTGTGGCTACCCAAATGAAAATAAAATTACATGGCAAGGCACAAAACATGTGAGGAATTTGGACAAAAATATGAAAGATATTTGCAATATTAAAATGCTCAAAAACCTAACACATACAAATCTAGCTAAACACCATTAGGATGGTTTAAACCAGTAAATACGAAGGAAAAGTACAAAAAAATGCCTTTATTTTTTCTTAAACAGTTATCCAAGAAAAAAAGAACAAACATGGCTACTACGTCTTCCTGCCTCCATTAACTTTTACTTGACCATTTTGGACTTTTCACGCTATTTAAGAAATAAAATGCATAATTTATCAATATACCCATATTAATTGGTGTATATTTTTATTAGATTTGAAAAATGATTTGAAGTAATTAATACTATGGGTAAAACAGAAAAAAATAAATTGTCTTATCTTGATATACGAAAGTGACAAGTAAAAGTGAAAATCTATTTTTAAAATACTGGACAAGTAAAAATGAACGGAGGAAGTATTAATGAACATGAATCATTTTTTAATGATAAGTAACTGGACAAATGACAAACAAACGCAAGAGTTTCTTATTTTAAAACTTAAAAAAAAAAAAAAAAAAAAAAGGGCGACAAATATAACAAGAAAAAAAGACTCCAATAATATTTATCAAAAAAAAAAAATACAGTTTAATCCGAAAGTTGAAGAAAACTTTAGAGGCTACATTAATCAAACCAAGCAGAGACAAATCAAACATGCTCCATATCACGCTTTGAATACATCAACACAGAGTATATGAAAAAACTAAAAGAAAACTGACCTTATCAGTGAATCTTCTACAAATGAAAATAAACTTCAACTACAAATATGACCCGAACTGAAAACAACAAGAAGAACCGACGACGCCAGGAAACACTCAAAACGGAAAACCACTCAAGAAAACTGTGTACGGTGAGAACATAATAAAAAGTTCACTCCGATTCAGCGAGGGTCCGTTAGGTAACAGTCCGTGAAATGGAACCGTGGTTGAGTCCAAGCTAGCGAGTCCATGGAGTTGCACCC
Organism: Lycium barbarum; assembly: GCF_019175385.1. Classification (NCBI taxonomy): domain Eukaryota; kingdom Viridiplantae; phylum Streptophyta; class Magnoliopsida; order Solanales; family Solanaceae; genus Lycium; species Lycium barbarum. The sequence continues at coordinate 112,149,196 of NC_083344.1, read as the reverse complement.
GAAGAATGTTCAAGAGGATAAGTCCGAATCAACGGAAGGTTATCTTCCCCTGATTTATCGCCGAAGATCGTGCCACCAACGGACGTGTCCGATTGTATCGGAACCGCTTTTACCCACGTGAGGGCTCGTGTCTCCTAGTTCTAGTAGGACACTTACACTATTTAAACGCATGTATCAGCTCCACTAGAGGGCATCACAATCATCTTAAACAATACATTCCAATTGCTAATAAAAAGTTCCTCCCCGTTTAAGCCTCTGTTTTCAGTATTATTTTGTTGTTCGTTCTTTGCACTTAACTGCCCGTTCAACAGTTCGGGGAAGGAATTTCCCCCAATCGGACCTATTGAGCGTAGTCCGAGCAAGGATCTTTTCCCCACCGGACTTTCCATCTCAAAATTCAGGCTCATTTACTCTGTTTGATTTTCATACTATTTTTTTCGTTAATTCTTATTCGTTAGCTATTTCCTTTGTTGTTAAGCTCAAGTCACATATCCTTTAAACCGCGTACAAATTCAATTGTTGCTCTTTGAGGTTAAACAGTTTGGCGCCCCACCGTGGGGCTAAGGATAATAGTGATGGCTTATATAAACAACCTTCACTTGCTTTGTTCGTTTTTGTGATTTCAGACTATACCATGTCAAACCCAGCCACTTCGTTCACCTGAACAAAGATGAATCCAGCGAACACAACGCTAACCTCAACGGGGTGCCACTCGACAATGCACCCGCCATCGATCCAGTCAACAATCAGCCTGTCCAAAACCCATGAGTTGATGATGCGGATAGGCATGGAGCGCCCGGAGGAGAGGCGGAGGAAATTAATTTACGTTTAATTTATAATTCGTTGCAGGAACACCACGTCACCATGCAGCAGCAATAGGAGGCCATCGTTCGACTCCAAAGAGATCTCAGCGATGCGCTGGCACCGGAACTGGATAGGGTTTCTGAACAAGTTCGAAGGGAAATCGAGGTCGGTAATAGTCAGGACAGACCGATCAATGAGTCATCCGAGATGATAAGAATGCTTGAAGTTTTGACTAAACGGATAGACTCCAACGAGAAAAAAGTAGATGACTACAATTCTCGGGTGGATCAAATTCCAGGAGCACTTTCGGTTCTCACTGGTCAAGAAACAAAATACATCGTGAGAAGGCCTTTCCATCCGAGTGCAGCATCGAAGTTGATCCCGAAGAGGTTCAAAATGCCAGATATACCTAAGTACGACGGAACTACCGACCCCCAAGAACACATTACTGCATACACGTGTGCTATTGCCTGCAACGATCTCGAGGACGATAAGATCGAATCAGTAAGTTTGAAAAAGTTCAGTGAAACCTTAACCAAAAGAACAATGCAGCAGTACTGTTCACTACCTCCACACTCCATCCCCTCCTTCGAGTTACTTGCAGATGCCTTCGTGAAGGCTCATGCAGGGGCATGAAAGGTACAAGCAAGGAAGGCCGATATATTCATAATTTTCCAAAGGGACGATGAGCGGCTCAAAGAGTTCGTTACTAGGTTTCAACAGGAAAGAATGTTGTTACCCCCGGTCCCTAACGAATGGGCCTCCCAAGCGTTTACGAAAGGACTTAATCCAAGAAGTTTAAACACTTCACTCAAACTAAAGGAGAACTAGTTGGAATTCAGTGCTACAACTTGGGCCGATGTGCACAATAGGTACGAATCAAAAATAGGAGTAGAGAATGATCAGCTTGGCCTCCCACCAGGTCCGGTAACTCGAACAAGAAGCGATAAATCGAAAAGGGCATTTGAACCAGAATACAACCCACCAGACAGGTATCATCCTTACCCATCTGTGAGGCCCGATTTTCGATCAGAGAAAAGCAGGAGCAACCCCGGTATTCATATGAACCAAGGATATAGGCGGATTGACCGAGGGGACAGACGGATTGATCAAGGTTCATCAAGCAGGGGTCTCCAATATAAAACCAACTCCACCACTGCCTCACATACGGGAGAAAATCCTAGGATTTCAGAATATAATTTTAACGTTGACCCCTCGACCCTGGTGGCAGCGATTGGAAAGATCGAAGGAGAAACATGGCCGAAGCCACTCCGAACCAGCCCTTCACAGCGGGATCCGAAATTAATATGTGACTATCATGGTACCCACGGGCATCAGACTGACGATTGCAGAGGGTTAAGGGATAAAGTAGCCCAATTACTCAAGAACAGACATCTTAGAGAATTTTTGAGTGAACGGGGGAAGAATATCTATAGGAACAGGGAAATCAACAAAAAGGCTGAATCGGAAGAACCCCAGCACATAATCAATATGATCGTAGGCGGGGTTTGTTGACACCCAATTTTGTCCCTCCTTTATTTAATTTTACTTACTCAGGCTTCTAAATTTATTGATGAGCTAAATACTTTATTTTCGCTACTTTTATTTTCAACATTACGAGCGTTACTTTATCACAAATTTTAAATGGTTCGTCATCGTTTCATTTTCGGGTTTGGACTCGTTAAATTAATTATAAGACAACACTTTGTTAAATCCTTATTTTTTTCTACATATTAATTGTCTTCACATAGTATATATGGTACTAGTTATTAAATTAGAAGCCCAAAAAATAACTAAATTAAAGGAAGAAAATGGCCAAATTCGGATTTCACCCAGCCCACACTTTAATTAATCAAACTAGCCCATTACCCATTCCTACCCGACCAGCCCAAATAATTCCCCTACCCGGACTAGCCCAACACCTCACCCGACCCGGTCCAACCCAATCTCCTTATTCTTTTCCTAATCCCTACCTTTCTTTCTCTTTCTCTTTTCCCTTTTCCTCAGCTGCCTTACTCACTCTCTCTCTTCCGCTCCTCTTCCCTTTTCATCATCACCACCGCACCTTACCCTCTCTCCTCACGCTCCTCTCCACTTCCCCTTGTCCCCCACGCCTATCTCTTCCACTTCCCTCTGTCATACGCTCCTCTCTCTCATACGCTCCCTTTTCTTTTCTATAAAAAGGGGAATTTTACTCAACGTTAGGGGGAAAAGAAAAAGGAATCCTACTCTCTGTTTTTTAAAATATCTGGTTTGGTTCATAAATGAAAAGGGATACTTTACTACCCTCAACATTTCTACTTTACCTACTCTAAATCTGGGATTTCTGTTTAAATTCCGTTCTGTTTTCGAGTCCTGATCGAGAGTAGATTCGACGACCTCGACGTCTCAGTTCACTGCACTCGAAGAAGGTAAACAATCCTTCTTCAATTAGTTCAATTTCAGTCTAATAATTAACAAGTGTTTATGTGTTCATACACGCTTTGTTGCCTCAGTTGGTTAATTTCAGCTCAATAGCCTAGCACAATTATGTACGTTCCTGTTTTCTAGTTAATGTAGTTTCGGTTTAGTAGTTAAAATATTTAAAGGTTCATGCCTCATTTTGGCTTAGTTTCCAGTTTAGAAGTTGACAGAATCTATCTGTTCATGTCTTAATTTTAGTTTAGTTTAATTTTAATTTTTGTTAGTGTTTAGATGTTCGAGTGTGGATGATTATGATGATGGTGTTTGATTTCAAATTTGACATAGCCATGTTTGTTTGGACCTTATAATGGTGTTTGAAGTCACCTGTTGACGAAATCTGTCAGTCATGTGCCGTATGATCTAGATGTGATTCTATATGCTTGCTTCATTACATGTATGTTTGTTTGCTTCTATTCATGTCGGTTAAACTGGGGACTGATGTGTAAACTTTATGGGAATGAGGCAGCCTAAATGTTGTCTGGTTTCAGTTCATTAAACTCTAAAGAATTTCCTAATAAGAGCATTTGTGAAAAGAGAGTTAGTCTCAGACATCTGTTTCATCTTGTTTGGTTTTGAGATGGTTCAAATCTGTTAAGGTCCAGTAAAAGTGCTCATCTGATAATTAAGGAGCTTTCAGTTTAAGTACTTAGTCTTCCTCTTTTTCCACTTCTCATGTGCTACTGAAAGGAAAGTAATGGAATATTGCACAACTGTTTAAAGAAAGGTAAAAATCATTATTGCTGTATGCTTATGTGTGCTATTAGAAATGCAACTTGCGAATTTTCAGAGTCATCTTGTTAATTTAAGAACCAAAGTATAACTGGAAATTTTCTCCCGGTTTTGGCATGTTGAAACAGTCAGATGAAGAGGGGGCTGGATCAGTTGCATATTCATCCGGGTCTTATTTTAATTGAACTAGTTTAACACATAGGAATTGCAAGGTCTAAGTATATTGAGTTTTTCAAGCTGGTATAAACATCTAAGCGTAGAATTTCCTTTTGGGTCTGGTAAGCTGATGCACAATATGTACCAGGGCCCAAGAAGTTGGCAAATTATATCAGCTGTGTACTATTGGTGTTATTAAGAGATACATTTTAAAAGTTTGCCTTCTAGCTGTGTTCAACTCTAACTGTTGTGATCGACTGAAGCCTGTTTTGGGCTGGAATTGTTGGTGCGTTTCAGCCATTTTGCTGCCTTACTTTGGGTCGTGAAATATTACATCTCAGTCATTTTCTGCTTCACTTAGGGTCACGAACTGTTGTGATTTTAGCCACTCTGTCTTTGTACTTTCGGGTCATAAACCGTTGCATTTTGAGTCGAATTTCTGTTGCGCATTGAGTTGAATAATACCTTCCCTCTGAGCTGAATTGTTATTCATTTTGAGGTGATAAGACCACTTTCGCTGCTGTTTTTGCTGCTGCATATTTTTAGCAAATCGTTCTAAGATTTAGCTCTAATTCGTTGAGGAGTCATCGCATCACCGTGCCGTTGTTCATTAGAGTCATTCGGAGTTAAGATTTGCAAAATTGAGATTAGTAGTGTTTTTTTTTTAGCTTTAGTTTGCATGGCAATATGTTTAATTTCGAGAATGAATGTTATCCAGAGGCCAATTCGCAAGTATGCACTGATGTGTTTGACTGCTCGTATACAGAGGAATCATGAACTCATATTTGTCCATTTTAATTTACATTCCATACTAAATAGATGCATTCCTTTGTTTTCTAACCTTAAAATCCATTACCTGTCATTATGGTGGTGGGTTTATGGGTAGAATGCTGCGTTCTTCACTGGATCATAAGCATAAGTCTTTAATTTTCTTCTTTATCCTCTATAATTATTTTAATCGGGTTTTCTTTCTAATCCTTTATATTTTTCTTTTCTTTTGCATGCACAACCGAAGCCGAAGAGTTTCACTTTTTGACTCAACGACACCGCTTATGGAGTCCGCGTACCGTTCACCGTCTGCGCCCCAATCTTACTTGAGTCGAAAATCACGGAACATCTCAATCTCTTGTGAAAGTCAAAAAATGGCTTTTAACATTTTATATCATCTTCGCCATTTTATTTTCATTCTCCGACATTTGTTTATATATTTGGTGTGACTAACATCTGTTTGTGTGATTATTTGCTGAGACTTAAGCTGCAACAATTTAAGACTGAGTTTCATTTGAGTTGCCTTAGATATCAACCGATTACTCTCCTTCGGGATGGAACACGACATTTAGATAAAGATGATAAGTTTGAGCAGGCAATCAGCCGATGGCATGTTCCGATAATTTTATTCCTTAAAGTCGAGTTAGATGTTTACGCCAAGAGAATATATTTTTATAAATCAGTCCTCATTTTGCTAACGAAAAAAATCAGTTTTACTTCAAATATAAATGCTTTCTTTTTCTTGGCTATCAACTTCGAGTATAAATGAATTTTCTTTCACTAACTTGAGGCTACATTGGATTTTGCAGAAAGAGTTTTTGTGTGCTTATGAAAACGTTTCACGTCTTTACTATAACGGATTTTCACAATGAAGTATCAATTTGATACCTAGCATTGGTACATATCTACACTCTACATTCTTAGCTTAATTAAATTTGAGTTCGGTCGGATTAACCATTATTAATGGAATTTAGAGGATGCCTAATACCTTCCCTCTGGATTAGTTGAACCCTTATCTAGAATTTTGGTTTCGTAGATTTAAAAACAGAGTTAACTTTAGATATTTACTTTAACTAAATTTAGGTGTCCTAATTCACCAAAATAATTAGGTGGCGACTCCCTAACTTTAATTAAACCCCGGAATTATCGGGATATTGTAAACTATTTTGACTCCGGTTAAAATAGGGTATAACAGGGTTGAGACATTACGAGGACCTGTCATGAAGAGAACAAAGTTCTCTATCATAAGGGAAAAAAGGAGTAAGGACTATATACCAGACAGATTTATTTCGTTCAATGACGAGAAAGTAGAAGGCATCACTCAGCCTCACAATGACGCCCTGGTAATCTCTGTACTTATTTTTAAAACTCGCGTTAAACGTATCTTAATTGATCCAGGTAGCTCGGCGAATATCATCCGATGGAAGGTCATCGAACAACTCGACATGATAGACCAAATCATACTAACGACTAAGATCTTGAACGGATTCAATATGGCCTGCGAAACCACCAAAGGAGAGATCATACTACCAGTGAGCACAGCCGGGGTCATGCAACACACCAAGTTCTACGTCATTGATGGAGAAATGAAGTACAACACCCTGTTTGGGAGACCTTGGATACACATGGCGAGAGCAATACCTTCCACATTACACCAAATGCTAAAATTCCCGACCCCGACGGGATAAAAGTAATACGTGGAGAACAACACACTGCTAAAGAAATGTTCGCAGTCGAGGAAGCTGTACCGAAAGAACCGGTATTAAAGACCAATACAGTAAACCGTACTACGGCTTCGGATGTGGACAAAAAGACCAAATAGCAATCACAGAACTAGGTGGCCGAGGAAGATGATTTCGGTGTGCCAAGATCCTTCGTACTACCGGACGAATACGATGCAACGAAGTCAACAATAGAAGAACTGGAACAAGTTTTCCTCTTCGTTCATCTCCTGGATAGAAAGGTATGCCTAGGCACAAGACTCACCCTGGAGCTCAGGAATAAGTTAATTGAATTCCTTAAAGCTAATTCAGATTATTTTGCTTGGCCCCATTTAGACATGACAGGAATCCTACCGGAAGTAACCACTCATCGTTTGAGCTTGGATCGGAGTTTCCGCCCGGTCAAACAAAAACGAAGGTCAATGTCCGAAGTCAAACACGTATTTGTCAAAGACGAGGTAACAAAGTTATTAAAAATAGGATCCATTCGAGAGGTTAAATACTCGGACTAATTAGCCAACGTGGTCGTCGTAACAAAGAAAGGAAACAAATTTAGAATGTGTATCGACTTCAAAGATTTAAATAAGGCGTGTCTGAAGGATTTTTTTCCTTTGCCACACATCGATCGTATGATAGATGCGACGGCCGGACACGCCCTGCTGAGTTTTCTCGATGCATACTCCGGGTACAATCAGATTAGAATGAACCCAGAAGATTAGGAGAAAACATCTTTTATAACTCGGTATAGAACCTATTGTTATAACGTAATGCCCTTCGAATTAAAAAAACGCCGAAGCTACCTATCAGCACCTACTTAACAAAATGTTCGAAGAACAAATAGGGAAAACGATGAAAGTTTATATTGATAACATGCTAGTTAAGTCCCTGGAAACAGAGGACCATTTAAAGCATTTGCAGGAAACCTTCGACGTCCTGCGTAAGTACAACATGAAGCTGAACCCGGAGAAATGTGCCTTCGAAGTAGGGTCGAGAAAGTTCTTAGGGTTCATGGTGTCAAACCGAGGAATAAAAATCAACCCGGACAAAATACAAGCCATCGAGAACATCAAAGTGATCGAAGATGTCAAGGGTGTGCAGAGACTGACCGGGAGAATCGCGGCTTTAAGTAGATTCATTTCTAGATCCTCTGACAGAGGTCATCGTTTCTTCTCCCTGCTCAAGAAAAGGAATGACTTCGTGTGGACACCCGAGTGTCAACGAGCCTTAGATGAATTGAAACACTACCTGTCAAGCCCGCCCTTGTTGCACACACCGAAGGCCGATGAGCAGCTGTACCTATACTTGGCCGTATCCGAAATAGCGGTAAGCAGTGTTCTTGTCCGAGAAGAAAATGGTACACAATTTTTGGTTTATTATGTTCAAACTCTCAAAGAACCTCAATTTTTTTTTTATCTAAGACTAAAAGCTGAAAATGCAAATCATTTCCAATTTTTTCTAACCCTTAAACCCTAGATTTGCGTTTCTTTTTATAAATGAACCCTAAAACAAATGAAAGGAGTAGATTAAATCGTGATTTAATCTGATGTCTCTCATTCATTTTCAGATTCGTCCAAAAGGAATATAGGTGTATTTTTTTATATGGGTGGATTCGGATGAGGGTGAAAAAATTCGAGGCATTGAGAACCTTGTTGGGATTTGAGAGTTGAGATTTTTCAAGTCATGAACAAGACGTCCTGATTTGGCATGTCAATATGCCCATTCTCGACGTAATCCGCAATAATATTCTTGTGGATCTGAATATTTCACATTGCAAAAAACATCATTACGCTCTTTAAGAAGGTGGGGTTTCAAATCGTCTATCTTGAATTCATTGTTATCAAGATAACTCGATTCACCGGAATAGTTGTTATGATTTGAGCTTTCATCACCGCTACTATTCGAATTATTTGGAAGGAATACCGACCAATCTACATTTCTACTACTCGACATTGAATATGTTGTAGTTTAATAACAAATAAAAGGCTACTTATATAGTTGCAAACCCCCAAGTACCCTTGGGGTCGTCATTATGACCCTATCTATCTACTTTATTATAAAAAAAGTATTAATAGGATCACGGGGAATCATTTTCATCGGACATCTCACAGTCTGAATCCCACTTGGATCTAAATTTGACGTATCCATGTTGACCAAATTCTACCCTGAGGCAACGTATTTTCATCTGATTGTTCTCTTCGCGAAAACGGTTAAGAGCAAAATTGAACTCTTGTGGTGTACCACGAGGCATTGACATAGCACGATTTTTTGGATGTTTGAGTCTATGTGCCCTCAAGTTTGTTCTAGCATTTCAGCCTCCCTAACAAGCCAATTCCACTCAGCTCTCATGCAGGATTCTATCGACGGTTCATCAAAGACTTCTCTAAAGTTGCTAATGCAATGTGCAAGCTTTTAGAGAAAGATGTGAAGTTTGTGTTTAATGAAGCCTGTCTGACGGCTTTTGATGAGCTAAAACGAAGGTTAGTGTCGGCTCCTATTATCATCGCACCCGATTGGTCTCTGCCGTTTATTTTGATGTGTGATGCAAGTGATTTTGCTGTGGGAGCTATCCTTGGTCAGAAAAGGGATAAGATTTTTCATCCTATTTACTATGCCAGCAAGACACTTGATGCAACCCAGATGAACTATACTGTTATAGAGAAGGAGTTATTGGCGGTTGTCTACGCCTTTGACAAATTCCGATCATATCTTGTGGGCACGAAGGCGATTGTCTATACTGATCACACTGCAGTTTGTTATTTATTTGCAAAGAAGGATGCAAAGCCGAGGCTTATTCGTTGGGTGTTGCTGCTGCAAGAGTTTGACATCGAGATTCTTGATCAAAAGGGCACAGAAAATCAGGTAGCAGATCACTTATCGAGATTAGAAGATCGGAAACATGTGGATGAAGTAGTGGCGATTAAGGAGAATTTTCCTGACGAACAACTCTTTGCTCTTCAATCAGCTGAGGTGCCATGGTATGCAGACATGGTGAACTTTATAGTAAGTGAGATTTACCCCCCTAGTGCTAACCACGAGAAGAAGAAGCGGATTTTGCATGATAGTCGTTTCTATGTGTGGGATGAGCCCTATCTCTACCGGGTTGGCATAGATCAGCTGATCAGAAGGTGTGTTCCAGAGAAAGAGGTCTCAGCGATTCTTGAGAAGTGTCATTCATCACCCTATGGGGGACATCATGCTGGTGACAGAACAGTTGCAAAGGTACTTCAGTTCGGGTTCTACTGGCCAACTTTGTTCAAAGATGCTCATGAATTTGTGCGAGCATGTGATAGCTGCCAGAGAATCGGAAATATCTCCAAGCGTCATGAAACGCCTTTGAAGGGCATCTTAGAAATCGAGCTGTTTAATGTGTGGGGTATTGACTTCATGGGTCCCTTCATACCATCCAAGGGGAATAAGTACATATTGGTTGTTGTAGACTATGTCTCGAAGTAGGTGGAAGCCATTGCACTTCCCACCAATGATGCTAGTGTGGTGGCACGATTTTTGAAAAAGAACATTTTTACAAGGTTTGGGACCCCTCGGGCCATCATCAGTGATCAAGGTACGCACTTTTGCAATCGGCTCTTTGATAAATTGCTGCTCAAGTATGGGGTGAAACACAAGATAGCGACTGCTTATCATCCTCAGACGAGTGATCAAGTGGAGGTATCAAACAGAGAATTTAAGAGGATTTTGGAGAAGACTGTGAGCGTAAGTAGGAAAGATTGGTCATTGAAGCTTGGCGCTGCTCTATAGGCATACAGAACAGCTTACAAAACTCCGATTGGCACATCTCCCTATAAGCTCGTCTTTGGTAAGGCATGTCATCTACCAGTTGAGCTTGAGCATAAAGCATATTGGGCGATCAAGAAGCTGAATCTAGACATGGTTCAAGCCGGAGAAAAGAGACGGTTGCAGCTGCATGAGTTGGAGGAATTTCGCTATCATGCTTATGAAAACGCGAAAATGTATAAGGAGCGAACTAAGAGAATTCATGACAGGCGCATCCAATCTCGTGACTTTGAGCCTAGGAAGTTAGTCTTGCTGTATAACTCTAGGCTGAAGATTTTCGGTGGAAAGTTGAAGAGTAAGTGGTCTGGGCCATTTAAGGTAGTTCGTGTGACTGCTCATGGAGCAGTTGAGCTAAAGAAACCCAACTCGGATGAGACATTCTTGGTGAGCGGGCAAAGAGTGAAGCATTACTACGAGGAGGCCACTCCGCACGAGATTCTCTATCGATCTAGAAGAGGCTTGAGGAAAGCCTACGTCGTGCCGCGACGTTAAATCAAGCGCTTCTCGGGAGGCAATCCGTGTAAAAAAATGAGAAAAATACAAAACAAAATGTCGTGCCACGACCTTAACTAAGGCGCTTGTTGGGAGGCAACCCAATTTTCTGTATGATATAGGTCACGTTTGTTCATGTTGCAGGAATTGGGCAGAAAGAAGAAAATACGAAGTGCCCAGTGATTTGCGCATCGGTTTCGCGATGCGGACCAATCGCGTATGAAAAATCAGCAACCTTCAGTGATTTGCGCATCGGTCCTGCGATGCGGACCGATCGCGCAATATACTGCGGCCTCTCGCTTTCCTTCCGCGATGCGGAAGGATCTAGCGGGTCGACCGGGGTTTGTTTTTCTTTCCAACTCATGTTATAACTGTGCCCCTTCACCCCCATTCCCTCACAAAAACATTTCCTCTCACACGTAAAATCCCCATCCCTATTCCCTCTCTAACAAAAACAACTTCAAGTTGCTCCAATCCATCCCCCATTAACTTCACAAGGTAAGTGGGTTCATCTTCCATTTTTTTTTCTTTTCCCCTTTTCCCCGTGTTATTGATGGTTGTAGTTGTAAGGTAGGGATATGGGTATGGGAGAATCTTGGGCGGGGATTGGTATTGCTTGTGTGGTATGAGTGAGTATGGCTAGAATGTGACTCCCGTTACACAAGGGAGGGTTTCCAAACCCACCATTTTCGTCAAGAGTTAAGGGACGATTTTAGGCCCACAAGGTGTTCTATAAAAGTCCTAAACCAAGTTTTTATGGAAATTGTGAAGTCTTGAGTAGCAATGGAACATTAACCAAGCATACGAACCCTTGTGCATCTCCTCTCACCATAAAATTCGAATTGTGAAGGAGAATTGGAGAGTTGTGATTTTCTATCCCAAGCCCTACAACATGAAATAGCTTACTTTTGTTTTTGTGTGCTTTGTCATGTAGGAGTAGTTAGCTTCTTTGATTCTGATTTTCGTCATGTAGTTTGAAGTAAGTATGGGGTTGTGCCACGACCCCCTTAGTTACTGACGTGTACTTCTCGTTTGGTAATGCGTTGTTTTGCAGGCAAAATGGTTCACGCCAAGTCCAATGGCAAATCTGTTGCCTCCTCCTCCGAAGGCACAAAAAGAGGAAGAGCACAAAACCCGTCCAAAGCGACAAAAGGGCAAACATCCGGAAAGGGCAAGCATCCCGCGGTTGTCATTCCTCTAGTGTCTAAAAGGACGCCCCACCCCCATCTCTCTGGGGAAGGGGCAGAGTGGTATGCGTGGTTTGACACCTCGAAGGGATACAATCATGAGCGAGCGATCAGTCGAGTCCCTTTGAAGAAGAATTTTTGGGATATCTACAACCGCATAGTCGCCATGGGATGGACGTCTTTGTTTGAACAACCGGGGCCAGTGAACATTAATTGGGTCATGGAACTTTACGCTAGCATGCCAAGCCGCGGGAATCCAGAGTCTGTATTCGTTCGAAAAAATTGGGTGCCGTTGACGGCGTCGACTTTGTGCGGGGCAATTGGAGTCCCGGATGTGCCTATTGAACCATTGCTAGAATTCATCAAAAGGCCCGATTATAAGGCTATCCGGGAAACTCTTTGTGGAGCCAACTCCAAAGCTCAATGGGCACGATACTCAGGGCCTCTTCGGAAGCATCGGAGCATGAGCATGAGTAATTTTTGTAGAGAAGCCCGAGTTTGGTTGCGCCTTGTAAATGCTAGAATCATGCCACTTGATCACTTCTCAGAGGTACAAAAGGAGAGAGTGTGCATAGTGTATTTCTTGATGACAGTACAGCCGGTAAACATTGGGTATTGGATGATGATGGAAATTCGAAGAGTGCGGGTTGGCAAGTCTAAAAGGTTGAGTTATGGAAACACTTTCACTTCCTACTTAATGAGGCTCGACGAGGAGTTGGCATACTCTACTGATAGAGTACTTGAGGCGCCCACTGACTCACTCGACATCTCAAATGTCATGGCCCTAGCGAGTGCGTCCGGACATCATTTGACTCCGGCAGAGGAGAGGTCTGCCCAGTCCACTGTACTAGCCCAGCTTTACACGGGGATGATGGTTGCGAGTGAGCATTTTAACATTGATCTTTCAAGGGTCTTTATTCAGAACCCCCACACTCCACATTCTCGGGCACTTGTGGGTGAGGTGTCTCAGTTACCTGCGGATGAGGACGAAAACTCGGTTGATCGAGTAATGTCTGCATTCAAAGAAGGGGAGGAGGTAGAGTCGCTTATGCAAGGCGATGAAAATGAAGAAGAAGAGGACGCCGAGCCAGATGATGGCGAGGCTGATGATGAGGACTACATCGATGAGGACGACTAGGCCCTAGTGGGCCCCAGGGAGTATTTCTTACCTTGCTTGTGCTTTGTTTGTTTTCAAATATATATGCATTGAGGGCATTGCATAATTTTAAGTATGGGGTGGGAAAATACGTCCCTGGTTAGTAACAACATGTTTTGAGGTTGCGGATGATGATTAGTATGCCTTGGGATTATTTTTTTTTAGTAGTTTTGCATCTTAGTGTCGAAAAAAAAATAGAAAAAGTTGAAAAAAAATTCAAAAAGATTTTATTTTCGTTAATTTTCTTTGATAACTTCTTAAGTCCCTCATTAGTAGGCATTCATCATCCACCCCCTTTGGTTTTCTTATGGCCTCAGTTCTTTCCCGAGGGAGGGCCTTTGAACCGGGCGTAGGTAGATTTTTCTTTTATAGTCATAGAAAGGGTTTTTCCTGATGACAGGTGGATGACAACCTACTTGAGGGAAAATTAGTCCTTAGGATAGGTGTATTCAAATGCTAGGTGCACGGGTTAGGTGAAGTATTGGCATATGAGTGATCTTGAAGGTTTTTGTGAAAACATGTCGTGAAATTGTGTCACTTTTCTTGAAAGCACTTGAAAATGGTTTTTGTTTGACTCGTATGACCCACTTGGCATTGTTGAGTTTCATTGTTGTTTGATTCGAGAGACAACCGGATCCCTCTTGCGTTGATTGTGTGCCATGTGTGAGTAAGGTTTTGCGTTTCATTTCATGTTTGGTATTGACGTCTAGAACTTGCCCTGTGTGTTCACAAAGCGAAATGAAGTTCGGTTGAGCCTAGAAAATGATAGAGGCGTTTCTTTGATTAATCACTAAAAAGCCTAAAAAGTTATCCCGCCAACTTGCAAATAGCACCCTAGTTAACCCTTTTGAGCCTTTAGCCTTTTCTTTGATAGCAGTTAATTAGCCTTTACCCCTTCGTTCTATAAAACTTGATTTTTTATCCGAATACTCTATGAGCACTTTAATCATTTACATGTATAATGGGAGTTGGGATGTGAAATAAAGAAGGGAAGTGGTTGTTAATTGTAATCTAGGAAGACAATGGGAGCACCGAATGAACAACACTAATTCACTTGTTAGTTGGGAATTGAAAGGGAAAAAAAAAAAAAAAAGAAGAAATCTGAAAAAGACAGAAAAAAAATGTAGCGAAAAAGTTTCCCTTCTAACTTGTGTGACTTTTAAAAAGAGTGGTGCTTAAACAAAGAAAATGGGTGAATTGAGAGAAATTTAAAGGTTGGTTGGTGTTGAATAAGGACTAATGAAGAAATTGTGCAAGAATGATAAAGGTATATGTATTAAAGTGCTTAGGGAGGTTAGTCACTATTATCTAAATAATTCCTACCCGTCCCTTAGCCTACATTACAACCCTCGAAGTCCTACTTGATTCTAGGTTCGTCTTACTTGTATTAGTAGAGTGGTTACACTAAGGGCAAGCCTATGGTATGTCGTATTTTACATGTGATATTCTTTGTGAGAGTGAGCGTACTTATTGATTTTAGGTCCATTGATGTAAACATATGTGATTTTTGAGAGATATGGACTACTTTAGTTTGGTGAGGGCACATAATTAGCAATAGAGTGGTGAAGTGTTGATTTCTTGATCATAAGGCTGCTTACATGTTTTAAAGCGGTGTCGTTGGGTCAATTGGTTTTAAAAGTGAAGTGTTTTTTGGAAGGTGGTCCTTGGTACCAAACATTGAAAGTTTTAAATCTTTGGCATGGCTTTCACAACTTGGCTCATTGTTTTGGTTTTGAAAATTTTCTTTTGAGATAGTCATACTAGTCGAATCCCGTTACAGACCTGTTTGAATGAGTTGAGCTAGAAGTGTAGTTTGGTGTTGGTTTGAGTTTGCTCGAGGGCGAGCAAAGTCTAAGTGGGGGTGGTGATATTTGGCACAAATATCATGTTTTGTGTCATTTTACATCCTACTCTTATGACTTTTATCGCTTAATTCATGATGCAATCATCGTATTTGAACTTATGTCGTTATATTTCATGTGTATAGGTACGATGATGACAAACGATGGAAAATTGTGCTTAAAGTGATTGATTTTGGAGCATATGACGAGTAGACGAGTCGAAGACCACAAAGGACGAACTAAAAGGAAAATAATTCGACTGAAGGGTCCGCTTTTCTTCCGTATCGCGTGAAGAAAGCGGACAAAAACCAGCCCAGACATCATCATCAGGCTTTCCTTCCGCATCGCGGAAGGAAAGCGGGAAGCCTCAGTACTTTGTGCGATCCTTCCGCGATGCGGAAGGAAAGCGGGGTTCTGCGCAAGCTTTCCCGGTTCGACTAGGATTAGGTTTACCTATTTTTTGTTTTTACCCTAGACTGTATATAGACGTTTTATTAGCTGAAAACGGTGTGCTGGGATTATTCAAAGACTTGTAAGCCACCGTTCTATTTTCTCTTTCTAGGTTTATTTTATTTTTCATCTTTTTCAACCCTACATGACTCATGAATTCTTTTATCTATGATCGAATCATGAGTAGCTAAACTTCTTAATTCTAGGGTTGTGGCGAAAGACTTGAAAGTTGGTTTGATGACAATTATTATCTATTGATTTTCCATATTTTGGGTTTCTTATTTATTCTTGATCTTAATTGTTTGATTATCTGGCCAATAGTTAGACACTATCTGTGGTGCGCGAATTGGACTTGAGAAAGGGAATTCACGTACGTAATAAGAATAAATAGAGTTTGTTCGATTTAATTGTTTCGCTACTGAGGATAGAGATATACCCTTTAGCCCTACTTAGTTGAATACGGAGAAATAAATGCGTTCTTATTACCTCTGATGACCCTAGAGATATAGGCGTTATAGTAACATCTACAGGCTTGTGAGTAGTTCGAGAGAATATCATAAAGTATAATTAACCCGTCAACTAGTAACCCAAGAAATAAAATAGGTGGAATTGTCTGAAGATCAACTGGATTGTCGAAAGCCATGACCCTAGATCTTTCTCTCATCTGATAATTCTTACAATCTTTGTCAAGATATTCCCAGTCACAAAAACAAGCATCACAAATTGTTTACTTTTCAATTTTAGTTTAGTACAATAAACATCTTGATTTTCACTTTCTTGAATAGTTTCATTCAAATTTGAATTAGCTTAACAGTAGAATCTAAGTCTCTGTGGGATCGATATCTGGACTTAACAGTCTATATTACTTGTACGACCACGTATACTTGCGTGTGCGTTTGGGAGCAACAGAAATCCATCCCTTTTTCAAGTTATACATCTATTTTAAGCTTTTGGTAATTCAGAATATTGAGCAGTTACTAGTACGTCTTTAAGGTCATGGTCTTAAAGTAGATTTGATGTCTAACATAGGGAATCACAATTAGAATTAACAGAATATGGGAAAGGTGAACTCAAGTTTGGATTAGTCTTATTTCATTGAATCATATGTTTTTACATAGTTGCTTGTGTAGGAAGACTTTTATTTTATTGGTTGAAGTTTTATGGATTTTTAGATTGTCATGAACTTGGAGGATTTAGCTTAAATTACCTTTCAAATATTTTCCAGAAAGATGTGTATATTCGATGAAAAATTTATTACATCTGACAAGATTCTTTTTAAAGGGCAATTGATCAAGCATTCTACTCTCTTTTCCTTGTCAACTGGATCAAGCGTTATAATTGTCTTGCTAAATCTTACTACTAGCTTTAGCTAAGCTATGTATTTGAAAAATTAAAGCTTATATCTTGCAACTACGTACTACCATCCAGAAACTGATGTTTTTACTAGGAATAATAAAATAAGACACTTATTTATTCAATCACCTTATTGATAGAAATCTGTGGAGGCATCGGATTGTAGGGATCTGATATCCTGAAATATACTGCAAGTTATTATGCTTTAGTTATACATATAGCACTTGGCTTTTCTAGTTTGAAGTTGGCACAATTTCTTATTTGCCTGTTAAACACGTGGTAAGGTTGGAAATATTTTTCTTGTGACCGATCTCGGATTGTGCATGTAAGTAAAATATTCTGTGATCTGATTGACCTTATAAATGCCATATTCATAGCCATTTGTCGGATAAATTGAATGTACAAAACTTTTAAGGTTTTCATTTTTATTTACAGGATACAACTCAAGAATTGTTAGATCACTACAGTAGGATGAGATGGATGTTGCAACTCAGACGTATTACGACACCGTGGGAGGAGAGATGAAGAGAAGAGTTTATGGCCTTGGGTCTCAATAGAAACACGATTAAGGCCTTGCAACCTACTAATGATCCCGATGAACATCACTCTCAAGCACCACATTAGTTAGCTTTGTTTCATTAGTTGAAGAACAATTATGAAGTTGTTGATGTTTTAGGATTTATTTATTTTTGGATCTGTTCGTTAATCTTTAGATCTATTTATATGAAATCGGGTTCTTGTAATACTTCTTATTCGATATGATTACTTTACAATTAATATGCTCTATTGGGATTTTGAATAATATATTATCAAAAATAGTTATGTATGTTTCGCAGCTAAATATTTAATAAATATAAAAATTAGAAATAATATTTTACATATTGCGACGGAATAGCTACGGAAATTCTGTAGCTAACATTTCTTGGTGACGAAATCAACCAACGAACTACGACGGATTTTATATATATTAGCAACGGATGCCAAAAATTTGTCACTAATGGCTTAGCTACGAGCGTTTTAGCGACAGACAAAATTCTGTCGCTAAACGACTTTAGCGACGGATTTTAGTGGTTTAGCGATAGATTTTGTCCGTCGCTAAAACTTTTTTTTTTTGTAGTGGGTTAGATTCTCGGTATATTCAAGTCAAGGAGCAAGATTCTAAGGTCCAATTTTGGAAAAAAACGACGTGCAACTCGATTAAAACAACCCTATAACAAGCTTCGATTAAGATATTCTACTATGAACTTTTTTATTATTTTGTTAAATACATTATAATCCTACGCATATTTAACGTTTCATAGTCGTGAATTTCGGAAAAACTTTTTTTTTTTTGGGCTGTTGGGCAGTAGCGTTTTGCTACTGTTTTGATTTTTCTTTTTTCTTGTTAATTTATTATTGGAAAAATAGCATTTTTAGTCCCTATGTTATTACATTATTCTTGTTTTAGTCCTTACGATATATAACTAAGTACATCAAACCTTCAATTAAGCAATGTTATGCTTTTAGTCCTTCTACTAACGGAAATCAAATAAATCAACAAACTGTTAGATATTAAGGAGGGCTAATTTGGGTTTCTAAATTTCCATTATGTTTACTCCACCTATAGGACTTCCCCATGGATGTCATCGCCGGAAGTAGCGTGCCACCAAACCAGCACCTTAAGAACCATCAAACATATTTTGAAAATAGATATCGGCCTGAATATGCTTCTTTTGGACGTCAATCTATATTTGGTTAATACCCGAAAAATATAAAACAAGAAAACAAGAAGAAGTAAACCATGAATAACTTGATTCTCTACCTGATATCCAGAAAATATAACTTGAATTCATGTCAACTTAATTAGAAGAGGCAAAATGTTAATTGCTAAGCGAGAACCTAACTCAAAGCAATATGAAAATGGAATACGTGAAGCAAACAGAATGGATTAATATTTATGAGGAAAATAAGTTTTAGAACAACTGAAATGGAAAATGAAACTAGCTATGTACAAACTTCGAAAAGGAAAATAAGAGAAAGAGGAGGGGAAGAGGCTTTTGGCAGAGAGAGGACTTGGAGAAATATTGTTGCTGAGGTTGACCAACTTTTGAAGGAAGAAGAAGATAAAAAGTTTGGGGTCCACACTAAAGTAACAGTGTAATTATCGAGTCGAGTTGCACTTTTTAGATATAACAGCCTGTCGATATAAAAGCGGATTGGAGTTTAAATGTGCTTAATTACATATCATAAATATTAAAGTAGGAATAACTTGTTATGACTTGTTTAATTAGAAAAATATAGTAATCTACTATTATTTATTAATTATGTCATTGTTAATTTATTAGTTGTAATTATTGATTATGAATTTTTATTTTGTTAATTGTTCATGAATTATTAATTTGTTAATTTTTTATTAATTGTTTAATTAGAGAAAATATAGTAATCTCCTATTATTTGTTAATTACAGCATTGTTAATTTATTTATCTATTAAATTGCTTATTCCATGTTAATAATTTGTTTATCCCATGTTAATCGTTAAATAAATTAGTTCGTTATTTCTTTAATTGTAGTTAGGATAATAATTATATCTAGATATAATTATTCACAAAATATAATATAATACATATTCCCTATAAATGATTAATTAGTTAATATAATTTCACTTTAATATCAAGAATAGTGAATAATTTAGTTTCTACAGACACGATACTTTCATAGATCCGAATGTTCACCCGGGGCCCGATGATAGATCAGTACTATCTTTGCAAGACAACCATTGGTCCCAGTTATTATGGACCGGTGTTATAGGGATAGCAACTAGGCTCCGTCCCCGTAGGCTGCAGAGAGCGTGGACTCTTTTACTCGAGCGCCTCCCACACCCCCGGGTCTTAGAGATATTATTTCGAGGCGGTATCTATTGTTACTTGTCCGTTGGTCGGGTACAACATGATTGGGCGCTCATTATAACCATGGTTGAGCGGTGGAGGCCGGAGACACATAGCTTCCATCTACGCACTGGTGAGGCCACGATTACACTTCAGGATATGGAGGTCTTGTTTGGATTGCGGGTAGATGGAAAGCCATTATACAGTCAGTACGAGCCTCCTCCTGGTAGGACATGGGTGTCGGAGTTGACTAGGCTCACCCATTTCGTGCCTGGTGTCGCGGCCCATATCTCGAGATGGAGTTGGGTGCAGATTAGTGCACTCTGCACCTCCTATTGACGATGGCACTCTTCAGGATGTTATTGATCGTCATTCCCGTTTGTATCTGCTCATAATATTCGGGAGCATCTTGTTCCCGAACACATCGGGTGCCTATGTCAGTTTATGATATTTGATCTTCTTGGAGTATCTGGACCGCTTAGGAAACAACAGCTAGGGTGGTGCTATTTTGACGTACCTTTACTGATGCCTATGCCGAGCATCTATTGGCCATATCAGCGACGTGTGTGAATTTATTGCTCTTCTCCAAGTAATATTTTAAGTGTGTGTTTCTTTAATGTAAACAAACCTCTTGAAACGATGACTAAAAAATCGTACTTTCTAATATCGCTTTCAGTTATGGGCGTGGGAGAGGATGCTGCCTTTTCAGCCCGTACCAAGGCATCACCTCAGTAATGACATGCCCTATGCGAGGATGTGGACGTCAAGGTTTGATTAGGATGTGGATATGCACCACAGTATTCTTCCATTCCGGGACCAGCTTGATCAGATGACGGACGATGCGGTAAAACTATATATCTTTACACTATTAATTTAATTAAAGTCTTTTCTACTTAGTGATCACTAATTTGCATCTATATTTTATGCAGCTATATATATGGATGTCGTACGCTGCTATTTTGGATGGGTTGTGATATGATCCTAGTTAGCACACTTCACTTCAAGACATCCACCCGAGGCCAAGTCGTGGAACTGCAAAATCTACAACCGACGTGGATGACAAGGATGTCATGGAAGGCCTTTGGAGGCTCCTACAAGCCACACAAGATGGCTTACGATGTGTAGAAGGTGGCTTGAGAGTTGATTGAAGAAGAAGCTACTAGAAAGGGGGCTAAATGCGCAAATGGCTAGAAGTACAAGAAGGGTATAAACGCAAAGTGGCCAAACGTGCAAATAAGGACATTTCTGCAAATTGTCTACGCTTGCAAACTTGGACAAGATCGGGAGTTAGCTACTTGTGCAAGGAAGGTTATGCTTGTAAGAAGGCCATACATGCAAAGTTGATTAGAGGGCCATCTATGCAAGGAGGGGCGTGTTTGGCAATTGAAGGCCAATTCTTGAATTGAAGACTACACGAAGAAGACTATCCAAACAAGGGCCTTACTTCATTAAGGGTAGCATTGTAATTTCCTATTAGTCTTCTTTACTTAGCTTGTATATATAGCTTGTCTTTCATTTTGATGGGGACTTTGGATGTATGATAAATTATGATACTCTAAATTGAATGATAGATTTTTAGGTAGATTCTAGGGCTATCTTAGTCAATATGATGGTGGAATCAATTGTTGGTTTGTGAACCTTTTATGTCCATTGATATTCATGAAGATTACCATTTGTGGATTTAAATTGAATCTCTTGCCTTGAGTGTCAAATAGTAGTGGTTCTTTTAGGATCGGACTCAATTGGAAGGGCCTAAGTTTAATATACTTAGGTTTGTCCATAAACTCGCCCTAATTGAGTCTTACTTTTATCCTCTATTCCTCATCTGTTTTCTTTGTATCCCTTTAATTTCCGCATTTGAATTGATTTGGCTTCATCCCCAAATCGATTCGTTATCATTTAGTATCATAGCAAGGTTAAGGAGTTGTTCTATCAATTCTTCAATCCTTGGTTGAATAAAAAAAATCGAAAATAAAAAAAGTCAGAAAAATTATTGTTGTTTGGTGGATTTGAAGTTAGAATCAAGTTTCTTATGGTCAAATCCAGCTAGATCTCGAATTTGGGAGTGTATGGAGTTGTTTTGGAAAATCACCATTGAAGACCTTCAAGCTTTTTGAAGAACTCCGAATGGGTCTTAGTGATTGAGGTTAAATTAGAGGTTAATTCTTATTGGGCTTTGTTCTCTTGGTGAAAGGGAGTCTAGATCTGAAATTTGGTGGAAAAATAAGTTGATTTGGAGGTGAATCGGAATTTGGGTGTTCTTATGTTCTTGAGCAATCTTCATATCTTCAAAGGAAGAAAACACCCAAAAGGGAAGTTTTGATCCAAAATTTCAAGTGCAAAAAGTTGAAAAGTGTTTTTCTAGCCCAAAAGGAAAATACTAGGTTTAGTGGGCCCAAGTACAAGGAATAATCAGAAAAAGAAGCATCCAAACAAATCCCAAGAGAAAAATTAAAGTCATAAAAGTTGTCCCGTATGCAACACATGCGAGTAGCATGTTGCATTGCATGTAGCACCTGCTAGTCGCATGTGGTGTAGCATCCTTTGACAAAGGGTTGAAGATTTTGGTCTGCATCACATGCTAGACGCAGATCACCATAGCATGTTGAACATGCGAGTAGCATGTGCTGCACAGGCTTAGCATGTTGCGCGTTTCAGTTTTTTCAACTCTAATTCTATTTTAATTCTATCCTAATCATTTCTTTGATTCTTTTAACTAATTAACAACTAGTAATTGGTCCTTACTTGGTTGTTAACTAGTTCTTGAGTCCTTAATTTCCTTCGTGCCAATTCTTTTCAAGCCTTTCTCGTTTTAATATCGTTGAAACTTCTTGTCTCAAGTCGTTTTGCTTTATCGAGTCGTCCATCTTTCGATTAACAAAAATCTATTCCTCCACAAAGGTTAGCAATCTTGTGAATTGATTTGGATTAAAAGGGTCGTTGAACAACTTTTGGAAGAGGCTTTAGGTTGAGAGGTAAGCTCGACTGCAAATATAAGTGACATGAGAAACTTTACTACTAATCTTGTTTGTTGACACCTAATTTTGGCTCGCCGTGTTTGAAATTAACGTTTCGGGTGGTCCTAATTCATTAAAGAGCACGAAATAGCTTTTTACACATTTTTACATTTTTTGATGATTTATTGATAATTGTCCTCATTTTAGGAGTTTTATCAATTTATTGACATTTTTCAAGAATCATTATTTTTGCACATGTATAGCGTAATGCAATCATTTTGTGCAGTTAATAATTGTTTCTTTATTTTATAGCAGTACATTTTTGTATCTTATACATTAATATTTATATTTTATACTTACATTATTATTTATACATGGATTAGTTAACTATATTTTAGTACAGTCCGTCGATGTAGAGAAAATCGGAGCAATTAATTCTTCAACATAGAGCAACAATTCGATCAAGTCATGTTCTTGTCACTTTTTAAAAGATGATATTTGAAGTGATGAGTTGGGTTCTTCATCCATTGGTTAATAAATTTTTACACATGAGTTAAAAGGGGTAAAGGGGACAAGAGGGGGAAGACCATTATTCTTTGGACCATAAGATGGGTCATTTTGTTTTATAAAATAAGTTGAAGGGTTCAATTTTATTTTCATCATCTTCTACACACACACAACACACTCTAATTTTAGATTTTTGCCCTCTTCCTCCCAAGAAAACCCCCTAAACATCTTCTTCCTTCTTCTTATTCACCAAAAGAGCCGCCAACTACCCCCGACGATCCACCGCGGGCTCCACCCACCACTTCACACTACCTCACATATATTTTTATTCTCTCTACACTCTCCATATTTTCTTTTCATAGGAAGACTAGCATCTTCCTCCTCTTTTTTTTTTCTTTTTTTTCTCTTGTTTTTTCATAAATTTCTTTATGCTTTTATATACCTTGTCTTTGCATTCATTATATGCATAGCCTTTATATTTTTATATACATTACATATATTGTCTTTATATTTATTCATGCATTTATCTTTACATTTATTCATGCATTTATCTTTACATTTATTCATGCATTGTCTTTATATTTATTCATGCATTTTGTTTACATTTATTCATACATTGTCTCTACATTTTCTTCATACATTTTCTCTACTTGTTCTTTAAATTTGCATACATTTTTTTTACTCCCCTATAAATATTTTTCATACACTTGCAAGCATTTTCTCTTACCTTTTTGACAATATCATCACATTACATGCTCATTTTTATTTTATTATTTTTTACATTGTCTATACATTATTTTTACATTTACATATATTTTCATTTTTTTTATTCTTATATTTTTTACATATATCATATGCATATACATTCTAACACCGTGTATACTACACCAATTCTAGGGTCAAAATAAGTTTTATCTCGCTTTTGTCAAGTTTAATAAACTTTATGTCAAATCGCTTTTTTAAAGACTTTATGTCAAATCACTTTTTAAAGACTTTATGTCATATCACTTTTCAAAGGCTTTATGTCAAATCATCTTTTAAAAGCTTTATGTCACATCCCTTATTTTTTGACTTTTTCAAACTTCTTTAACTAATATATTTTTCTTTCATTTTACAATTTATTACAAATATTACGCTTTTGGCCGATGAAGAAATTTCCGTCGATTTCCTAGGTCTCCCCTGTACAAAAGACAATTTTTTATGTTAAGTTTATTCATTATTTCTTTAATTCATTCGATAGTTATTTATTCTCTTACTAACACTTTTACTAAGTGTTTATACAGGTACCCGGAGACACATCCCGAAGACGACACTCGGAAGGAACCCGAAGACTTCATCGAATCTTTATACACTTTTATACTTACGAGGTACATTCTCTTTTATATATTCTTTTTTAATATTCATACTTTATAAACAATTGATACTTGATATAAATACATTTCTATACACTGTATATACTTAGTATATTATCACCTAGTTTAGTTTTTCATAAAGTCATAACATTTTGAAAACATGTAATAATAAAGATAAACGGATAGATAACCCCCCTCTAGTGTTCAGTTAAACTAAGTTTAAGGACTGTCTTCGGACAGGCTCTGAGAGATGCTTAATACCTTCCTCTCGAGGTAAATAAAACCTCATCTAGAATCTCATTGGTTTCGTGGACTAAAAATAGAGTAGACACATAAATACATATAGGTTTCCTGTTTTTCCTTAAAAATAAGGTGGCGACTCTAACCCTTTTATACCAGTTAGAAGAACCGGAAAGTTGCAAACTATCTTGGACCCGTTCAAAATAGGGCATAACATTGTTTGCTCGTTTTGTAGGTACAAGAAGAGGAGACCTAAAGAGAAGGAGAGATAAGGATGTTATCCATAGCTTCCGAGTCTTGTGGAGATGATTTTGAAGGACATGCCTCTAGTAATGGATGGTATGACTATGATGAATATGGGGACTATGAGGGAGATGACATGGGATATGAGCATCACTATTCTCGCAATGAATATGATAGTGATAGTGCTCATGAGTCGTATGAAGAACATGGTCGATATGATCATAACTAGTACGAGGGTGAAGAATACTACTCCGAGGGCAATTGTGAGGCAACACCTCATGAGGCTTATGAAGAAGAAGGAGTAGATGAGTATGAAGAAGAGTCCAATGATAGATACGAACATGAGGAGTCTCATCCTACACACCATGGATATGGGGTTGAATTGAGGTATGCCCCTTCCTCACACTTTCGATATGAACCATTTGGTAAGAACTTGCAAGAATGGGAAAAATGTGATGATTATGAGACTAAAGGCTATGCGCTTTGTGGTGAATATACTTGTGAAGATAATAGGATTGAACAAAACTCTTATGAGGGATCTTCTAGTTGATATTCGCGTACATCAGCTTGTGATACTTTCTATTCCAAGCAAAAAAAGTATAAGTGTATGGATTGGGCCGAGTAGGATTCCGCCTAGAAGGAGAAGAGAGTATACATTTCCTCCTCCAAGAAACCCAATGAATTATGCTTCTTATCCTAAGACGGAGTTACCATGTCCCCAATATGGTTATGATGTCGAGGGTAGGAGGAGAGAAGTGTTGAGGGGAGATGACCAACATGTCGGGTATAGAAGTCCTTATGGCGGTTACTCAAATCCGACATCTTATCCTACTCCAAGAAACACAATGAATCATTACTCTTATCCTAATCCGAGGTTATCATGTTCTCAAGGTAGTGTTATGGAAGGTAGGAGAGGAGTGACGATAGGTGAAGGAAGTAGGTGGAATGAGGGGCCTCAAGCGAGAAATGATCCCAAAGAAGAAACAAGCACAAGTGGTGGATTCAAGGAGATAAAAGAATACTTCAAGTACATAAGGGAAATACTCCTCAGAATGCTCAAGGAGGAACAATTGAAAGGAAAGAAACCCAATCCTTGTGAAGCAAAAGAGGGGGATGAAATGGAGGATTTCCCTAACCTTTCTAAATAAATACTTGGCACTTGTACCAACTCCCAAGAAATTAAAAGTGAAAATATTGAGAGGAGTAAGGGAGTGAAAAGTGACAACTCTAGAGAGGAAAAATGAGAGGAAGTGAGGAGTGATCTGAGAGAGTTGTCACAGCCTCTTTCCAATCCTTGTAACTTTTATTTCTTTTCTAGTGGTCTTATTACTAGTGCAGGTATTATCGGAAGCAAGCCAAATGATGAACCTCAACCTTTGAAGGATTTTGAGGTAGTTGAGAGCTTTCCGAAGGGGAAAGTGAGCTCCAAAGATGAAACCCGAGGCAAAGAAGATGAATGCGCACTTCAAGGTACAATAGCTAACCTTAACTCTCTAAATGATGTGAATGAACATATTGTTGAAGTGAGTATAAATGATAGCTTTTCCCTAAATGATCTTATTGAATCTTTGCCTTGTGATATGTCTAGTGCTATAATGACAATTGACAATGTAGTTGTTATGGGTGATCCAACACTTGTTGATCTTATTAATGACTATCTTAACTCTTTCTTTGAGTGCAATTTGTGTCCACCTAGTGTTGATCCTCTTGATATACGTGTTAGTACATTGTCATGTGAGATATTACGACACCGACTAGTTGATCCTAGCGATGACCGAATTGATTCTTCTAGCAAGGTCGATTCGCGTCCAACTAGTGTGGTTACTTGTGTTGATCAATTTGTTTGATATGAAAATCCACTAGTTGAGGAGCCTTGTGATGTGCTTAATGACTCTCAATTTAGTGATGATGTTGATATAATTGATCAGTTACCTAGTCGTGTGCATGAAAGTGTTGTGGGAAGTGACCTTTGTTTATGAGAGTGGAATTGCATGCTCTGAATCTTTGTTGTTCATAGATTCTTCTCTCTTAAAATATAATGTCCTATTCGATGATAACATGACTAGTAAGGGTGATATGCATAGTGATTGGTATTGCAATGTTGAGCATGTAGCCACCTTTAGAGGCTATAATGTGCTTTGTAATCCACTATGGGATGATGACACTCTTTCCTACGATGGAGATCTTACTTTGAGGAATTGCGATCAACTTATGGGGAGCGAAAATGTTAAAAAGAAAGGTGACTCTTGTCTAGAAATTGCTAATTCTTCCTTTCATGTTCAACTTCATAGTAGCCCATTAGATAGTCTTGTCCTTGATCTGTATGGTGAGGTTACATTGGAGAGTGGTATTGATGAGGAATTTATTTTACGTGATGCCTTTTTATACTACTTATTTGCATATGATGACATTTTTTAGCATAAAGAGAGTGCATCTTATGTGGGAGAAGGCTCTTATGATCTAGCCGATTGTGTTCTTGACCATACTAGGTGGATGTTCTTTCCATTCGATCCAGGTGACACCTTGTGTGGTTTGAGAGCACTACCTTGAGAGAGTCCTTGTTTGAAAATTGAGAGTGTCCTTGTTTGGACATTGTGCTACATGTCAAATAGAACCAATGTCGAGTTGCATACTATGTATTTTGAATCCATTGGTTTTATTACTCTATCCTTATGTCATAAACCTTGGAGTAATTAACTTCTTGATACGTCATGTGTGCAAATGTTAGTCATAATTGTCATAGATGTGTGGTTGTCCCACAAGTTTGTTCATCCTTGGCATGAATATGTGATTATTACTTTGTGTGCTAACCCTGAATCCTTGAGGAGTATGTTTTCGTACGTCTTCCCTTGGGTTTTGCTAGGTTCGGATTCAAGGACGAATCCTCTTGAAGAAGGAGAGGATGATATGATCCTACTTGGCACACTTCACTTCAAGACATCCATCCGAGGCCATGTCATGGAACTGCAAACTCTACAACCGACGTGGATGACAAGGATCGCATGGAAGACCTTTGGAGGATCCTACAAGCCACACAAGATGTCTTACGATGTGTGAAAGGTGGCTTGGGAGTTGATTGAAGAAAAAGCTACTAGAAAGGGGGCCAAATGCGCAAGTGGCTAGAAGTGCAAGAAGGGTATAAACATAAAGTGGCCAACGTGCAAATAGGGACATTTCTGCAAGTTGGATACACTTGCAAACTTGGACAAGATCGGGAGTTGGCAATTTGTGCAAGGAAGGTTATGCTTGCAAGAAAGTCATGCATCGCAAGGCTGATTACAGGGTCATCTATACAAGGAGGGGCGTGTTTGGCCATTGAAGGCCAATTCTTGAATTGAAGACTACATTAAAAAGACTAGCCAAACAAGGCCCTTACTTCATTAAGGGTAGCATTGTAATTTTCTATTAGTCTTCTTTACTTATCTTGTATATATAGCTTGTCTTTCATTTTGATGGGCACTTTGGATGTATGATGAATTATAATACTCTAAATTGAGTGATAGAGGTAGATTCTAGGGCTATTTTAGTCAATATGATAGTGGAATCCATTGTTGTTTTGTGAACCTTTTATGTTCATTGATATTCATAAAGAGATTGCCATTTGTGGATTAAAATTGAATCTCTTGCCTTGAGTGTCAAATAGTAGTGGTTCTTTTAGGATCGGATTCAATAGGAAAGGCCTAAGTTTAATATACTTAGGTTTATCCATGAATTCGCCCTAATTGGGTTTACTTTTATCCTCTATTCCTCATCTCTTTTCTTTGTATCCCTTTAGTTTTCGTGTTTGAATTGATTTGGCTTCATCCCCAAATCGATTTGTATCAGTTTCCAGCCTTTTGCAAGGTTGGTCAGGCCGTGTAGAGGTCGATGTTTCCATTGATACACCTAAACATCCTTGAGGACCACATGTCCAACCGCGTCTTATGACAGTTTGGGCATACACAGAATATACCCCCCGACGTTAATCATAAGCTCCGACATTACTAGCAGGATGATCGAACGGCCATACATTATGCATTTTTAACTTTCGTGGGTGTCCAGCTCCAGCATTGGCAGGACATGTTGGGGAATTTAGCGGAGGTCGGTCATGCGACTCCCATCATGGATTAAATGCACTGGTATCATGGGATCACACGCCGATTGATTGGCAACCTAGCTTTACGTCCTGCAAGGAATGTAAGATACCCAGCATTCGCGAGGCAGTACGAGGCGTTGGTAAGTTTATCGCATTTAGATTTATTTAATTATATTAATTATTACGTTTTAAAAATAACTATTTTTTATTGTTGAACACAAATGCAGCTGGTGACTGTACAACGAGTGCGCATATTGGAGCTAGAGCATATGTCTAACCCCGTGGTTGCGGGGCTTGCTACGGAGATGGTACGGATATCCGAGGACGGTATCCGACAAGCAGGAGAGATTAGGCGCATGGATGATTATGTTCCAGAGGGTGAGTATTAAGCGGTGCAAGGAGGAGGATGTGGTGCTGCTAGAGGACGTGATGCCGGTAGAGGACACAATGCTACTAAAGGACGTGGTGGCGGAGGGCAGCATCTGGTAGATGAGGCCGCTCCCATTCAAATCCATCCGCAACCGTTCCAGGCTAGTGGCTGCTCGGCTAGACCGTCGCCTATGTTTACGCCGGAGCGGCGGAGATACCTGGGTCTTCATCTCAGCCAAGCCAGAATGCGTACATTGAGGAACGTGATGACATCGATTGGGCGGCGTTTTGCGCATCATTAGATGGTGAGTGGCCAATGAGAAATTTAGATGGTTCCAGGATTCTTGACATCGATGACTTTTTCATTCCGGATAGTGTTTAAAATACTTATTTAACACATTAAAGTACTTATTTTAAATATATATGTTACTTATTATTTCGTAATTTTTTATATTTTAGGATTCGGCACCAGTGGGTCCACCAGAGCGACCCACTCAGGCATTTTCTCATGGGCATGCCGAGCCACATATGTCTTCTCATGAGATTGTCGAGGCACAGGTAAGATTTTTAGTAAAAAATAATTTTATTCAATATAAGTTGAATATTACTTTAATTTTTTTAACATTTATTTGACCTCGAAGTGCACACTGCTCTAGCTTCAGCCTCTCAGCATCTCGTCCATGAGACTACTTCATATTGTGCACCAAACCCATCTCAAGAGCCACTCATGAGCCTAATCAGGCACTCGTCAATACACAGGTTTAATTATTTAACAAATGTTAATGTATTCAATATAATAAGAATCGGTACTAGTTGTTTATATATTTTTCAAGTTCATCCTCCAACGCCTGCGGTGGCATCTCCCGATGAGGATGAGGTCTTGTTTTCAAAATCAGATTAGCCTGAGATTCTAAGCGTACTAACGAGACTACATCGCAAGAAGAAGCACGTTATGCAGAAGGGCGCAAGGGCGAGGGATGATCATGGCTTAGAGCGCTCACTTTTTAAGAGGAAAAAGGCGGATGGAGACGATGGCGAGGGTGGTGGAGATGATATGAGCCTTAGGCCTAAGGATAGTCTCAAGCATACAATATGTGAGACCCATCCACGATAGCGTATATAAAATTAAGTTGTACATTTTAAGTAAATATTATATATTTTTTGCGTATCTATTTATATTTATAAATATTATCTTAGTCTTTATTATCGTTTATAGTATGACATCCTAAATTGATAATAAAAAAACCGTGACCTATTCGAAATAAATTTACGCATAATTTAAAAATAACACGAAACCCTAAAACATAAATAACTGACAACAAGTCTTTAAACAAAAACTTACTTCGAGCACTTTTCAACCACTAAAATGACAATCTGAAGTTTTGCGTATCGTTGATGTATTGAGCCTACCTTATTAATCGCACAAAAATAGTAGGGTTCTATATAAAATATGGGAAAATACATAACCCCCCCCCCCCAACGTATACTCGGATTAATTATGACGCACCCAACCTTTGCGGGCGACCTATTACGCCCCTGGCCTTATTTTTTCTGTATTTTTGTACATTTTTCGGCTGACATGGCACAATCAAAATTTGATGCCCAGTTGCACAGTGGAGAGTGTTGCACACTCTCCGCCACATTGGCGCCACATCAGTGACACTTTTCCTTTCTTTTTTTCATTTGATTTTTCTTGTATTAATTATATTTACATTAATTAACCTCTAATTAACCATTAAACCCTCCATTAATTTTGTCTTCTTCATCACTAAACCCTTCTTCTTCTTCTTCTTCTTCTTCTTCTTCTTCTTCTTCTTCTTCTTCTTCTTCTTCTTCTTCTTCTTCTTCTTCTTCATTTCTAGAAATCCATCAACCCATTTTATTCCTCCATTAACACACACATTCAACCCATTTTCTTCCTCCATTAACACACACACACACACACACACACACATTCAACCTATTTTCTTCAAAATTAACAACACACATTCAACCCATTTTCTTCCTCCATTAACACACACACATTCATCAATCATAAATATCTTTTCAAGAAATCAACCAACCCATATTCTTCCTCCATTAACACACATACATTCAACTCATTTTCTTCTCCATTAACACACACACATTCAACCCATTTTCTTCAAAATAAACAATGAAGAAATTGCACGAACTGCCCTTCAAATGGACTGGTTGCTCAAAAATATTTATTGCACGAATTGCCCTTCATTGTTTACAAAATAAACAATGAAGAAATTGCACGAACTGCCCTTCAAATGGACTAGTTGCCGTTCATTGTTTACACGAATTGCCCCTCAAATGGACTGGTTGCACGACTTGCCCTTCATTGTTTACAAAATAAACAATGAAGAAATTGCACGAACTGCCCTTCAAATGGACTGGTTACCCTTCAATGTATGTGTGTTAATAGAGGAAGAAATTGAATGTGTGTGTGTTAATGGAGGAAGAAAATGGGTTGGTTGATTTCTTGAAAAGATATGTATGATTGATGATGAAATTGAATGTGTGTGTGTTAATGGAGGAAGAAAATAGGTTGAATGTGTGTGTCTTAATGGAGGAAGAAAATGGGTTGAATGTGTGTGTGTTAATTGAGGAAGAATATGGGTTGGTTGATTTCTTGAAAATAAGTTTTTTATGATTGATCATGAAATTGAATATGTGTGTGTTAATGGAGGAAAATGAGTTAATTGATTTCTTGAAATGAAGAAGAAGACGACTACGACGACGACGACGTGGCAGTGATGTGGCACCAATGTGGCGGAGAGTGTGCAACACTCTCCACTGTGCAACTGGGCATCAAATTTTGATTGTGCCATGTCAGCCGAAAAAAATTACAAAAATACAGAAAAAATAAGGCTAGGGGAGTAATAGGTCGCCCGCAAAGGTTGGGTGCGTCATAATTAATCCGAGTATACGTTGGGGGTTTTTTTTTTTTTATGTATTTTCCTTATAAAATATTAAAGTTCTGGAGTCTCGAAGCATGATTAATCTATGGCTAAATTACGTAAAAAAGTGTTAAAATGTAAAAGAAAGAGAATTTAACCAAAACAAAAAGGTCCTATAGCGCAGTAAAATACTGCATTAAAGGACTTAACCATGCCATTACGGTTAAGTCTTTTAACGCATTATTTTACTGCGTTAAAGGTACTTTTGTACCCACTTTTTTTCTAGGGTATTTTGGTTAAGGTCTTTTTTTATTGGGTTATTTTGGTTCCGGACTCCATATATAGGTCACTTTTTTCAATTTTTATTGTGTAGAATATGCAAGTTTATCGACAATTCTATTATTTTGTAGGACAAATATTATCATTTTCTATTAATTTAATGTCACGCCCCAAAACCCACCCTAGACGTGACCGGCATCCAACGTCATGAACAACATCGGAAGAACCTACAAGATGCAATAACAACACTTGAACCCGCCAGGTTCAATATTCACCTCCAACAATTTATAAAAATAAATACAATCAAATCATGATCTATGAATTAGATCAGCGGAAGTCTTTAATATTATAAAACTTAATCAAACCGTGACGAACGCCCAAGAGTTAAACAAAACTCAACAACTACCCACAAGAATGTGTACTATGGAGCTTCTAAGATAAAAGAGTAATTTGTCTAACACATTGGGACGCAGCCCGAAAAAACTAGAATAGTAAATAAATATGATAAGGGGTGTCCCACGAATGAACATGTGGGCTCACCAAGTAGTATCGAAAGCAACAAGTTCTCTCAAGTTGTAGGCATATCAAGAACCTGCTCTTCTCTGTTACCTAACATACCATAAAAAACAACAATGGTATGCCTGAGTACTTCGTACTCAATAAGTGTCTAAGGGGCAATAGTTAACAAAACAAGATATAATGAATAAAATCAATAAAATGATATCAATGAAAATAACAGTTCACACCCAGGAATAAAGTGAGTCAGCAAGATTAAAGAGTCATCAAAGAATCCACAATGACAGACACATTAACTTAACTCCTTACCATTTACCTGGCCAAGTATTTCACTGACGAATTCAAATCACCACAAGCCACTCACATGCAACAAGATATTAAACAAGCCACTCACAGGCTAATCAAAGTACAAAACAAGCCACTCACAGGCAACATATCAATCGATACTCCGTGTTAGGAAATCGGGGAGGCTAATCATCCCCTGGACTAGCACAGCAATAGATACTCCGGGCTAGGAAGCAACAGAGGCTAATCGTCCTCTGGACTAGCACAACAATAAATACTCCGGGCTAGGAAGAAACGGAAGCTAATCGTCCTCTGGACTAGCACAACAATAGATACTCCGGTTTAGGAAGATACAGAGGCTAATCGTTCTCTAGACTAGCACAGCAACAGATACTCCGGGCTAGGAAGCAACGGAAGTCAATCGTCCTCTGGACTAACACAACAATACTCGTATCGATACATTAGGATCAATAACGGCTAATCATCCTCTGGACTAGCACAGCTTGCCCATACAGGCCCAAACACAAACAAAATACAAATCATGGTATATTACCGAATTATCAATCATGGCTTAGAGCCGAATCTCACTCCTCAAGTCATCATATCAAAATAGAGGCATTTCAAGTCATAATCAATTTAGAATCTTATTCAAATCTCTTATTCAATTTCATGTTCAAGAAACCCATTCAACAACAAAACAAGTTTAAGGTCCAACCTTTAGAAAAATAAGTTCAATCATCCAATAGTGGGAAAAACGAGTTTCATAAACTAGTACAGTTCATATAAGGTTCGATGCGGGCTTGACCCTACACACGCATGACCTTGCCTAAAAGACATCATCTTTAATTCCAAAAGAACTTCCACCAAACAAGAGTTATGACTTACGCAAACTATCAAGGAAGGATTCTCAAATACAAATCATGCTTTCACAATATAAACGTACTTCAAAAGTAGACGTACTTGAAAAGACGATTTTTGAAATATAGACATACTTCAATAATGATTTTTGAAAATCTAGACATACTTGAAAAGAAGATTTTTAAAATATAGACATAGATCAAAGAAGGTTTTCAAAAGAGACATACCTTAATTCCCGCTCAAGCGTACTTCCCACAATCCAAGAATTATTCTATAATATTTTTAGATAGGAGAGGTTAGAACTCCAACCTATTTCCACCCATAAACCCTTCTTACCAACGAAAGCTAGGGTTTTCATCACTAGAACGTGTTCTTGAACACTTCATGAATCAATCATGGATTCTAATCTCATAGGACAACATACACTAGTCTAAACCCTTTCAATAATATCACAAAATTCAAGGATCATACCTTATTGAAGGAATATTAACTTCTCCCAAACGTCCCTTTCTTCTTCTCTTTCTTGGGATTCAAGAATCTAGGGTTTGTGGAAGATGAACTAGTGGTAATTTGATGTTAGATTGATGAAGTAATGACGGAAATTGATCAAGAACCTACCTCATATGTTTTGGGGAAACCCTAGGGTTGTTTCCTCTCGAAAATTCGGCCAAAACGAAGTGGGAATGAATATAACGAAGTTAGGCTTTTATAAAATTCGGGAAAAATCGCTCCAGGCATAAAATGGCCTGGTGAGTCGCCCAGGGCGGCACACACAGTATATCCATTTCGACGGCAACAAAATTTTGAGTTTGCTGGAAATTTGGCTTGGGGCGCGGCCTAGGGTGCCGTGCACACCTAATTTTCGCACTGCACAGATGATGCTCAGTAAAATGGGCATAACTCCTAGCACATAGATCCGTTGGAGCTGGGAGACCTACCGTTGGAAAGGTATTTCGAAGAACTACAATTTTTATTTTGGAAGTTTTCCGAAATTCCTAACTTATTTTCACGAAACTGGCTTAGAAGTCAGAACTACTGAAATTTAGACGAGTTTGAGAACTCTTACGAACTTCACTATTTGGGTTGACTTCAAAACGACTTCTTATCACCCAAATTCATCCCGAATGGATTAATATAGCTAAAATATCAATTTAATACTGGTTTTCATACATTCACACCTAACTCGAATTTACGGGATTTTACATTATCTCCCCCCTTAAGATCATTCGTCCCCAAATGAAAGTCATGGCCAGGATTCTTTACTAAACCTCCAATTTCAAATTTCAAGAGTTTCTCTAGCAAGGTGAAACATCCTCAGAGATAACATAAGACTAACCATATAACAAATGCATCATTCAAGCCTAAACACAATTATGAGATTTATACTTCACTCTAAACTTTCATAGGAAAACACGTCCGAAAGGTTCAACACATACATATAGTAGGGAATAATTCAAGGTAACGCGGCTTGAGTAACACTACAACAGCTAGATAGAACTATGCCCCTTTTGCGTTCATCCCGTAAGTCTTAAGATACAACATAAGTCTACCCTGAGGTTTTAACAATATCACTTTCTCACTCTATAACAGGTCCATCAACGAATTCAAGCCTAACTATTTCTGATTGACAATCTAGAGTTTCATAACACTCGGAAAGCTAGTCTATCCCCAAAAATCATATCAATGTTTGCTATCTCTAATTCAAACACCTCAGTCATAGCCTCATGACCCTTAACTACAACTACACAATCTCTATAGATTCTAAAAGCAATAACGAGAATACTTAGTAGGGGTATTCATAGTATAGGGTTTTAACAATCGCTTGAGTTCCACACCAAAATCAAGGGTAAGATACTGAGTTATATAAGAAAGAGTAAAGCACGAATCGATCAACGAATACGCTTTAAGTGAACATATAGTTAGAATACTTACCTCGCAACATCAACAATCACACCCTACAATCACCACCAACACCTACTATAAAATTCCAAGTGACTGTACCATTCATCAAAGTGTTCTTCACAACCAGCGCGCACTTCCTAGCACCATCGTTCACTAGGGGTGAAACTGCAGCACGAGTTAAAACCATCTCCACATGGCACGAGTGACAAACACATCAGAACGATCCTAAAGGAAGTGTAAGCTCTATAGCACAATCTAGAATAAAAAAGAATGAGAAACACCTATAAATGTCCTGGGAGTTTCTCGGTCATGCAGGTGATCAGGCTGTACAAGGAAAACTCCACTAGACACAGCTCCACAGACACCGACCATAATCCTAGGACGCATCCAAACCTTGGCTCTGATACCAAGCTTATCACGCCCTAAAATCCACCCTAGACGTGACCGGCATCCGACCTCATGGACAATATCGGAAGAACCTACAAGATGCAATAACAATGCTTGAACCCGCCAGGTTCAATATTCACCTCCAACAGTTTATAAAAATAAATATAATCAAATCATGATATATGAATTAAATCAGCGGAAGTCATTAATATTATAAAACTTAATCAAAACATGACGAACGCCCAAGAGTTAAACAAAACCCAACAACTACCCACAAGAATGTGTACTATGGAGCTTCTAAGATAAAATAGTAATTTGTCTGACACATCGGGACGCAGCCCAAAAAACTAGAATAGTAAATAAATATGATAAGGGGTGTCCCACGAATGAACATGTGGGCTCACCAAGTAGTCTCGAAAGCAACAAGTTCTCTTAAGTTGTAGGCGTATCAAGAACCTGCTCTTCTCCGTTACCTAACATACCATATAAAACAACAGTGGTATGCCTGAGTACTTCGTACTCAATGAGTGTCTAAGGGGCAATAGTTAACAAAACAAGATATAATGAATAAAATCAATAAAATGATATCAATGAAAATAACAATTCAAACCCAGGAATAAAGTGAGTCAGCAAGATTAAAGAGTCATCAAAGAATCCACAATGACAGACACATTAACTTAACACCTTACCATTTACCAGGCCAAGTATTTCACTGACGAATTCAAATCACCACAAGCCACTCACAGGCAACAAGATATGAAACAAGCCACTCACAGGCAACATATCAATCGATACTCCGGGTTAGGAAACCGGGGAGGCTAATCGTCCTCTGGACTAGCACATCAATAGATACTCCGGGCTAGGAAGCAACGAAGGCTAATCGTCCTCTGGACTAGCACAACA
This sequence comes from Lycium barbarum, assembly GCF_019175385.1. NCBI lineage: Eukaryota > Viridiplantae > Streptophyta > Magnoliopsida > Solanales > Solanaceae > Lycium > Lycium barbarum. Next base: position 112,111,640 of record NC_083344.1, on the reverse strand, counting down.
ATAGATACTCCGGGCTAGGAAGCAACGAAAAATAATCGTCCTATGGACTAGCACAGTAATAAATACTCCGGTCTAGGAAGATACAGAGGCTAATCGTCCTCTGGAATATCACAGCAACAGATACTCTGGGCTAGGAAGCAACAGAACTCAATTGTCCTTTCGACTGACACAGCAATAGATAATGCGGGCTAGGAAGCAACTGAGGTCAATCGTCCTCTGGACTGACACAGCAATAGATACTCCGGGCTAGGAAGCAACGGAGGTCAATCGTCCTCTGGACTGACACAACAATACTCGTATCGATACGTTAGGATCTATAATGGCTAATCGTCCTCTGGACTAGCACAGCTTGCCCATACAGGCCCAAACACAAACAAAATACAAATCATGGTATATTACCGAATTATCAATCTTGGCTTAGAGCCGAATCTCACTCCTCAAGTCCTCATATCAAAATAGAGGCATTTCAAGTCATAACCGATTTAGAATCTTATTCAAATATCTTATTCAATTTCATGTTCAAGAAACCCATTCAACAACAAAATAAGTTTAAGGTCCAACCTTTACAAAAATAAGTTCAATCATCCAATAATGGGAAAAGCGAGTTTCACAAAGTAGTACAGTTCATATAAGGTTCGATGCGGGCTTGACCCTACACACGCATGACCTTGCCTAAAAGAAATCATCTTTAATTCCAAAAGAACTTCCACCAAACAAGAGTTATGACTTACGCAAACAATCAAGGAAGGATTCTCAAATACAAATCATGCTTTCACAATATAAACGTACTTCAAAAGTAGACATACTTGAAAAGACGATTTTTGAAATATAGACATACTTCAAAGAAGGTTTTCAAAAGAGACATACCTTAATTCCCGCTCAAGCGTACTTCCCACAATCCAAGAATTATTCTACAATATTTTTAGATAGGAGATGTTAGAACTCTAACCTATTTCCACCTATAAACCTTTCTTACCAACGAAAGCTAGGGTTTTCATCACTAGAACGTGTTCTTGAACACTTCATGAATCAATCATGGATTCTAATCTCATAGGACAACCTACACTAGTCTAAACCCTTTCAATAATATCACAAAATTCAAGGATCATACCTTATTAAAGGAATATTAACTTCTCCCAAACGTCCCTTTCTTCTTCTCTTTCTTGGGATTCAAGAATCTAGGGTTTGTGGAAGATGAACTAGTGTTAATTTGATGTTAGATTGATGAAGTAATGACGGAAATTGATCAAGAACTTGCCTCATATGTTTTGGGGAAACCCTAGGGTTGTTTCCTCTCGAAATTTGGCCAAAATGAAGTGGGAATGAATATAACGAAGTTAGGCTTTTGTAAAATTCGGGAAAAATCGCTTCAGGCATAAAATGGTTTGGTGCGTCGCCAGGGCGGCGCACACAGTATATCCATTTCGACGACATCAAAAGTTTGAGTTTGCTGGAAATTTGGCTTGGGTCACCGCCCGGGGCGCCGCCCACGCTTAATTTCGCACTGCACAGATGATGCTCAGTAAAATGGGCATAAATCCTAGCACATAGCTCCGTTGGAGTTGGGAGACCTACCGTTGGAAAGGTATTTCGAAGACCTACAATTTTTATTTTGGAAGTTTTCCCAAATTCGTAACTTATTTTCACGAACTGGCTTAGAAGTCATACCTACTGAAATTTAGACGAGTTTGAGACCTCTTACGAACTTCACTCTTTGGGTTGACTTCAAAACGACTTCTTATCACCCAAATTCATCCTGAATGGATTAATATAGCTAAAATATCAATTTAATACTAGTTTTCATACATTCACACCTAACTCGAATTTACGGGATGTTACATTTAAGAAATTACTAAAGCTCAATTTAGTATCTTTAGAGATAGAAATAAACAGTCATATATCTTTTTGACTTATTAGTTCATCTGAAAAATTTCATAATTCAACTTTAATGGTACTTTCACCGGATAAAAAAAAGAGTCCACATAGCCATTTGCACACCCCTTAAGAAAATACTAACTCCTAGACAAAAAGAGGTGATTTTTTTTTATTTGATAAGTGGACACTTTTTTTTGACTAAAAAAAAGGCTAAGTGGACACGTTTTTAGAAACAAAGGCAACTTGGCATGAAATAGTAAAGTTAGTCCAGTTTCAACTATATGCTTGTGTTTTCCTTCAGCAATTCCATTCTGTTCTGGTGTGTTAGGACAAGAAATTTGTTTGATGACGCCACAATCTTCCAAATGTTAAATGAATTCAGTGTTTATGAACTCACCACCTCCATCACACTGAAATAATTTTTATGACCTTTGAGAACTGCCTTTCTACCATTTTCTGAAATTTAAGAAAAATGTCAAAAATTCTGATTTCTTTCTCAAAGGATAAATCCATGAATATCTTGTATGATCATTCACAAACACTACATAATATCTCATATGCTGAGATGATTCAACTGGAGCTAGACCCCACAGGTCACAATAAATTTTTAACAAAGGTTCTTTCTCATTTTATTTCTCAAACCAAATGGTAGTTTACAACTCTTTCCCAACCGACTACTAGAACAAACTCTGGGCACTTTATTCCGACTACTAACATCAATGCATCTATTTCTACTCAAAATTTGTAAAGACTTTAGACTAGAATGTCCTAATCTAGCATGCCAAATGGTGTGTGATTTCTTCCAGTCTTGTGTAGCAGTTAAGGCAAACAAGTTGGTATCCTCCATTATATAGTCCTTCCTTTTTGGTTTCCTTGGCCAGTAGACTCCTTGTCTTCTTGTCCTTAACAAAAAAATGAGACTCATCAACTTTAAGAGTGCATGAATTATCCTTTGCAATTTTATTGACTGATTGTAAGTTCTTATTGATCTTTGGTACTACAAGAACCTCTTTTAGTTTCAGTCCTACTCTAGTTGTGTTTCCAATATGAGTAGTGTCTAACTTAGAACCATTTCCAATAATAATCTTATCAGAACCATTATAACTCTTAAGTTCAGAGTGATTACCTGAGTTATTAGTCAAGTGACTAGTTGCACCTGAATCCATATACATTGCATCATCTGTATTGGCTGGATTCTGCATATTCATAGCACTCAAGGCAACTCATCTATTGCCTGATATGAATAATCCCACCTGTAGAAATACTTTAAGGCAGTGTGGTTATCTCTACCACAAATTTGGCATGACTCAGATGCATCTTTTCCTTTGTTTTGAGTTCCACCTGAATTGTTTTGATTATTTTGATTGTTGATTCCTTAGTCAGCAGGCTTGAAACCTCTTCCCTTTGAGTTGAAGTTATTGTTTCCTTTGCCTCTTTGAGAGCAGTATCCTCTTGCTCTACCTCATTGAGCAGAGAATACCATGTTAAAGTTTATTGAGGCACTTCTTCTTCATCCTCTTTCATGTCAAATCCTCTGAGTGCATTGACAAAATGATTTAGAGTAGGATAGGGTGCCTTACCTAACATGACAGTTCTAAAAGTCTTGTACTTGAGGCCTAAACCTCTAACAAAGTTGATCACTCTGTTGTCTTCATCAAAAGGCTTGTGTATGGCTGCAAGTCCATCACAGATGCCATTGAACTCACTAATGTAATCATCAACCTTTTTGGTTCCCAACTTAACATTATGCAACTGTTGTTTAAGTTGAAACTCCTTATCTTTGGTTGCTTGAAGATAGGCTTCCTCCAACCACGTCCACATCTCTTTAGCAATAGCGCATCTTACTATAAGATACATACTCTCTTCTATCAGAGTTCTTGAAATCCAACTTCTAAGCAAAACATCTTTCTCCTCCCAATCTTCTTTACTGCTATTGTCTACAGTTTCTCCAGAACTACTTTGAATAGTTTTTCCAGTTTCCTTCACAGATGATGGTGCTGTTGCATCTTCCTTGATGAGATCTGTCAATCTCATCACCTGAATAAGTTGCAACATTTGTGTCCTCCAGATCAAGTAGTTTGTTATCTTAAGTTTGATGAAACATGAGGCCATAAGATGGTGCAGTGATGAATTTAAAAGGGTATTAGTAGTAGGTGTGTTTGGAGCCATTGAGAGTGGATAGAAAAGAACAATTTCAAGGTTTTTACAACTTAAGCAGCAAGAAGAGTTCTAATGCTTTGAAGAGTTCTAATGCTTTGATACCATGTAGAATTCTCAAGCTAACTCAGAGGAAATGCTTTGTTATTGATGATGAGAAACAGTCGAGTATATGTGCTCCATTTATAGGAGTGAAATACATAGAGACCTTAGCCTACTACAAGTGAAATACAAGAGTTCTATTCAAGCTTAACAATATATACTACCTAAGACTTATCATGAATTAACTAAATAAAAGTGGTTGAGTACAACTATGACTCAACTAGTTGTAGTACATGAAACAATAGAGTACATGTGCTCCATTTATAGGAGTGAAATACATAGAGACCTTAGCCTAGTACAAGTGAAATACAAGAGTTCTATTCAAGCTTAACAATACTAACTGAGACTTATCATGAATCAACTAAATACAAGTGGTTGAGTACAACTATAACTCAAGTAGCCGGATATGACAATTGTACATTATGTATATCCTTGTGTATATCCGGTATATCAGGATCTTTATCTTCAACAAATTTGACTAAACTGTCCCTAATTAAATAGGTATTGAGATTTGATCACATTGAAATTAATAGGGGCAAATCTAAAAAAATAAAATTAATTCTTTCTTGATTTGATAAGTGAATACTCCTTTTGATCTTAAAAAACGAAAAGGTTAAGACACTCTTTTTGATCCGGAGGGAATCGTAAATATATGTGATATGTCGAATGATCAATACTTGGACCCCACGCATTAAACGAAATTAGGTGGGTGTTTTGAGACGTGTGAGCATTGCATATCCATGGTTGCCTTCGCAATTAATTTACTTACATTTGATTTCAGTCGATTATTCTGATGGCAGTATATGTCTCCATCTCATATTGTCCTTTAAGAGTACTTCATAAAAGCCCGTCCTTTAAGAGTACTCTCATAATAATAAGAGTACTGCATTTGCAATCAATCTCAATATATTAAATGAAACAACCCTGTAATTAGCTCTCTCTTTTTTAAATTATTATGTGCCTTTATTTGACATGCCTCTACTGGATTACCAATAAAACATGACTTCTTATGTTTTTTAAACGTCAAAATACTTTTAAACAGATTTAGTTCGCTGGAAGACTATTGTTTGGGAGTATGTTTTACTCTGAACTGTATCTAATCCATAAGTAGATATATATAACTCAAGGTCGAGTTTGCGAAAATTAGGAAAGTACTCCCTCCATCCCATAATAATTGTCACCTTAGGAAATCAAGACAAAAATTGACTAGTTTTTTCCAACTCCACCCTTAGGTAAAAAATGACAAGTTAAAATAATATCTAAATGATGATTGGACAAGCCATGTAGTAATTTGGTATTGTTCGATTCCCAATATCAAAAGAATTACTATTTGTGCATGCTCTAATCAAGAGGAAAAAATAATTTATTTTTATACATAGGGGTAATTTAGTAAACTTTACATTGCGTTATTAGTTTCTTAATATGCGTGTTTTTGACTAAGATGACACTTATTATGGGACGGAGGAAGTAATAGTTAATGACATAATTAAAAAATTTGAAGACAATAAATTTGAATTACTGTAACATAAAAGCAATTCTCTGATCTTTGTTTGGGTGGAGAGAAAGGCAATGAGGGAAGTAAAATTTGTTTCTTTCTCCTCTATCTAAGTGATGAAATTGAGACCTTAACAAGACAGTGAAAAGAAGGTTGGTCGACCACTAATTTAGGCTTTTCAGAATTGCCTAACTTGTAGCGTGGTTAATTTACAAAAGTCAACTAAACTTGACTTTAGAGCCAGCGCGGCACCTCCCTAATTATAACTAACTGCCAACTAAATTTCATTCCTCCATTGGCCGACCATTAATTTAGTTTCGGGCTAAGGGACAAATATACCCCTCAACTATAGGATATGGAGTAAATATATTCTCCGTTAAAAAAAAAGGAGAATTTATGCCCTCGTTGTTAATGAAAAGGGGCATATATACCCCTCAACTATAGGATATGGAGCAAATATACCCCTCGTTACAAAATTAGTGTATATATACCCCTGCCGTTATAAAATGGTGCAAATATACCCCTGTCGTTTTAAAATGGTGCAAATATACCCTTTTCACTGACGGATTTTTAAAAAAAAAATATTTAGGTTATTTTTTATTAATTAAAAAATATCACGTGACTTTAAAAAAAAGTCTACCCATTTTTTTGTGTAGACATACTTTTCTAAGGCCACATAGTAATTTGTTTTTGATAGGTGGGGTCTGTTCGTTTAAAAAACATATTTCCGTGACTTTAAAAAAAATAAGTCTACCCTTTTCACTGACGGATTTTAAAAAAAAAATTTAGGTTATTTTTTAATTAAAAAATATCACGTGACTTTAAAAAAAAGTCTACCCATTTGTTTGTGTAGACATACTTTTCTAAGGCCACATAGTAATTTGTTTTTTATAGGTGGGGTATGTTCGTTTAAAAAAAATAAGTCTACCCATTTTAAAAAAAAAATAAGTCTACCCTTTTCACTGACGGATTTTTTTTAAAAAAATATTTAGGTTATTTTTTAATTAAAAAATATCGCGTGACTTTAAAAAAAAGTCTACCCGTTTTTTTGCGTAGACATACTTTTCTAAGGCCACATAGTAATTTTTTCTTATAGGTGGGGTCTGTTCATTTAAAAAAAATATCTCCGTGACTTAAAAAAAATAAATCTACCCTTTTCACTGACGGATTTAAAAAAAAAATTAGGTTATTTTTTAATTAAAAAATATCACCTGACTTTAAAAAAAAGTCTACGCATTTTTTTGCGTAGACATACTTTTCTAAGGCCATATAGTAATTTTTTTTTTGATGGGTAAGGTCTGGTTCTTTTAAAAAAATGAGTAGACTTATTTTTTTTAAAGTCACGGAGATATTTTTTTTAAACGAACAGACCCCACCTATCAAAAGAAAAAATTATTATGTGGCCTTAGAAAAGTATGTCTACACAAAAAAATGGGTAGACGTTTTTTTAAAGTCACGTGATATTTTTTAATTAAAAAATAACCTAAATTTTTTTAAAAAAAAATCCGTCGGTGAAAAGGGTATATTTGCATCATTTTAAAACGACAGGGGTATATTTGCACCATTTTATAACGGCAGTGGTATATTTGCACCAATTTTGTAACGAGAGGTATATTTGCTCCATATCCTATAGTTGAGGGGTATATATGCCCCTTTTCATTAACGGCGAGGGCATAAATCCTCCTTTTTTTTAACGGAGGGTATATTTACTCCATATCCTATAGTTGAGGGGTATATTTGCCCCTTTGCCCTTTAGTTTCCAATTTCTTCTCTATAAAAGGCCTAAGGTCTCATTAGCTTTTGTACACAACACTCCAGCCAATACATTTGTAGTATATCGTCCTTACAGCTTCCCTCACTACTCACTAGTATTTCATCTTCCTCAATTTTTGTAACAATGGAAATGGTTGGAAAAATTGCATGCTTTGTGGTTTTGTGCATGGTCGTGGTTTCACCCCATGCAGAGGCACTGACCTGCGGCCAGGTTCAATCTGGCTTGGCACCCTGCCTCCCTTATCTACAGGGTAGCGGCCCTCTTGGAGGCTGTTGTGGCGGAGTTAAAGGTCTTTTGAGTGCTGCCAAGACCCCAGCAGATCGCAAGACAGCATGCACTTGCCTGAAATCAGCTGCTAATTCTATTAAGGGCATTGATGCCGGCAAAGCCGCTGGTCTCCCTGGTGCTTGTGGCGTCAACATTCCCTACAAGATCAGCCCCTCCACTGACTGTTCCAAGTACGTTAACTATTCACTTGCTTCCAGCTAGATCTATTTATAATATCTGTTAGTATATAACTTAAATTTAATTGGAGATTTAACTTATATACCCATAATTTAAAAAAAAAAATTGTACTATAATCTTATTTTTACAGTACTTAAAAGTTGGATAATATTTAGGATACACAGTGACCGATTTCTGCTACATAATTATATGTTATATCGTCTAGCGTGTGACAAAATGCTGTGTACTCACATACTATCAATGTAACATAATGAAGTTACACCAACAGTAGCAAAAATTAGAAACTTCACGTCTCTATGCTCCCTATGTGAGAAGACTATGGGTTAATGTATTGGTTTTAATTTGGCAATGCAGGGTCCAGTAAGGCACATAAAAGATCAGTTCTCCACCGCGTGATTTGGTAGTAGCGCAATCATGAGGAGAAGAATAAGGATGGATATTGGAGTGCATGTGATCCTGCTTTGGATCCATGTCTATGTTTTAATTATCAGTTGTATCTTTCTCTTTTTATGTGTGTCTTTTAATTTGGAGTCATAATCGAGTCTTGTAATGAACCTTGGCGGTTGGTTGTATTACAACCTAATCTTCATAGTAATACATATTCTACTATCCTTTATTCCTATTCTTATCTTCTTCTAAATTTTTTCCCTTTACATTTGCTTAACTGTTATTCATCAATGGTCTAAAATTATTTACACAATCAGCCAGGCTAGACAAGTTCTAATTACACTAATCTTGAATTGATAATCTAAAAGAAGAGGATATTATCAGATATTCTTAAACAGAAAACGAGGATACGTAAAGCGGAAGAGAAATTAAATATACAAGAAAAATTAATAGTCAAGTATAATTAAAATGATGGTAGCTAGATGGAGAAAGACAGGAGGGAAAAATTGTGATGATTTTTTACGTACTACTAAACCGCTTCAGTTGCTGTATATATTGTTGGTTCAAATTTTCAATGTGCTTAGCTTGATTTCACTCCTTAATTTTATTCTCCAATTCTTTCCCAGATAAGAAAACCAAAAGAAATTTCTGGATATAAGAAATTCTTTGCAACTATTATCCTTGTGTTAGTGATGGTTATTGCAACAACTTATAAGATGTGACGAGTAAACCCACAGGAGGCGCATCTCAACAAAAACGATCAACGGCTGTGATAAATCGTCACGTTATGTAAGCAAATGATAGCAAATAGTAGTAGTGAAAAAAGAACAGGACAGAGTCGTTGATAGAATTGAATACTGAAAAGTGGTTAATTTATGCATATGTTGCTTTTTTGAGCTTATCATTTAAATTTTGTCCCTATTATAGAAGTTGTGCAATCCCTTGAGAGGTTACCTTATGACAAAAAGAATAAGATTATTGTCTATCATTTACAATAATTTACAAGATTTTAGATCGTAATCGATCGTTGTCTTTAAAATTTTCAGTTTGCTCCAGAGGAATCTTTTATAGTGATCTAAAAGGTTTGTAAGTAACCGGCAATGTTTTAAGAGACATTTTACATATGTCTCCACAAGGCTTAAGCCCCATGAGTATGTAATTTTTAATATCTTATAAATAAATATAATAAACATATAAATAAAAAAATACATTAAAATTATAAAAAAATTAATAGAAAAATGGATATATCTATAATTAACATGCTACATCTGCACGACAATTAAAAATTTTTTTGAAATAGTGAGTGACGTAAATATGCATTACACTAATAACATGAAGTTGTAAAAATAATAGTCTATCCTAATAATTCAAAGATAAAAATGACAATAATATAAAGTTATTATTTAAAACCTAAAACTAGATAACAAATTAATACTCATTATAATAAAAATAGCAAGAATAGAGTCTTCAAAACATTATCTAAACTAGAGCAATAACAAAAGAAATTTTAAAACTAAAAACTATTTTGAAAAAGATAAATTGAAGAATGCTAAAAAGATTTTGAAGAAAATAAAGCATAAAGAAGGAAAATGCAAGTATGGAAGCATATTAAGAGCCCGTTTGGATTGGCTTATAAATTGCTTATAAGCTGTTGTCAGCTTTTTTGAGTGTTTGGCTGACCAGCTTAAAGTCATTTTGTGCAAAAAATAAGCCCAAAAAAAAAAAAAATTGGACCCGTTTGGCTTAGCTTATCTAAAGCAGTTTATAAGCTGAAAACAGCTTATAAGCCAAAAAAAAAAAAAGTCAGCCTACCCCAATTTTTTTTTTTTTTGACTTATAAGTTGTTTCCAGCTTATAAGCTGCTTATTTTAAGCCCATCCAAACAGGCTCTAAGAATTGAAAGACAACTCTTTGCATACAAAGATTTAACATGTATATTTTACTCCGTAAACAACAAATTAAAGGGAAAAGATTATGACATTAGGATAAAAATTAGAATTTATTTTTTGACTTTTGAGATTTTTAGTTTGAGAATTTAATATGAGTTAACTTTTGGATATTTAACTTTACAAAAAAAAAAAACAATTATTAGACAATTTTGGCTCAAATTTGAAAAAGTTCTCGGGGCTTACACCTCAAATGAACGCCCAAAATATTAGGGCTTATGCTTAGGCGAACACCTGGAAGGTTGAGGCATACGCCCCATGAGACTTATGCCCGCACATACGCCTCGGGGCGTTTTTGGTACGGCTCGCCTAAAAAATGTCTTTTAAAACACTGGTTTCAAGAAATTTAAAATATAGTCATTTACTAATTACAACTTTCCTAAAAAAGGACTACCGTCGCCGTTATATCAGCCAAAGGACTTCATAAACGACTACATTAATGTGAGCAAAAAAAGCTATAGTGATAGACTCTTTTTTTTTTTTTTTTTAATATAATTTATGCCTTAAGGAGACGTAGTCCATTTATTTCATAGCCAAGAAATATACAGGAGCCAGACGTTATTGCAATGAGCTTCATAGGTTTTTTTTTCTAATCATCATATGACGCTACAGTGGTAGACCTGTGTTGCTTTTACGTCCACAAAGGTTTTTTACGGCAGTGTTAATGGAGTGGCAGCCACATAAATAATCTGCCATTTAGTTAACTCTAACCACTGTTTGGATAACCGTTGTTAACTATGTATTCAATTTCTTATTGTGTAGAAAAAGAAAGTTTAACGACGATTTTATAATTTTGTATGACAGATAATATACGCGATAAAATGATTTTATGTTAATTTAAAAATATATATATATTAAAGCTCAATTTTTGTAACTTTGTCATATTTGTGACTTGTTAATTCTTCTGATTTTTTTTTTGCAATTCGGCTTTAATGGTATTTTAATAGTACAATTATTACAAAATGTCATGTATATTATTTAGTAATATTGAATTGGACAATAGATAGAAGTTTATTGATTTGGGTAATACACCTATTTCAGTTAACTGATATAGGTCCCTAGCCCGAAGTAGTGCAGGGAAACATTAGATTCTTCACACATAATCAACATCTCAGATTCTCAATAATATATATCACCAATGAAGACATGCGTTTATTTTTAAACTGGACATCCACCCGTCAACTTACTCAACAGAATGAATTAAGTACCACAACATAGTTCATCAACAAAATCTACTATTAATATATGCATATTTCTTCATCAAACTCCATTGGAGATGTCTTTCTTGGCTTGGAGATTAGTGAAAGAGATTAATTCCGTGATTATTCTCATTGATGGAATTGGTAAATATACCATAGTTACAATGTCCTATTAGGATACAAAATATATTAACCTAAATTAGAAGATTTACAAAATATTCTATGACTAGATATTTACATTATTTATCACACCCCCGCAGTCGAAACGGGAGGTTTACGAACACTGAGACTGTCCCGAAAATCCTCAAATAAGACCTGTGGCAGTCCTTTAGTGAAAATATCAGCGAGCTGATATCGGGATGGAACATGAAGGACACGGACGTGGCCGCGCGCCACCTTTTCACGAACAAAATGTATATCCATCTCAATGTGCTTGGTGCGCTGATGTTGGACTGGATTTCCAGACAGGTAAATGGCACTGACATTATCACAATAAACTAAAGTAGCCTTAGGGATCGGACAATGTAGTTCCAAGAGAAGATTACGTATCTAGCATGATTCAGAAACAACATTAGCGACCCCCCTATATTCTGCTTCCGCACTAGAGCGGGAAAGAGTAGGTTGGCGCTTAGATGACCAGGATATCAAATTATATCCCAAAAACACGCAATAACCCGACGTGGAGCGTCTGGTGTCTGGACATCCCCCCCAATCAGCATCAGTGTATGAAACCAAATCAGTAACTGACGATGAGTAGAGATGCAAACCATGATCAAGTGTACCCTGAATATACCGAATAATCCGCTTAAGAGAAAGCATATGCGTATCTCGTGGAGCATGCATATGAAGACAAATCTGTTGTACAGCATAAGAAATATCTGGTCTGGTGAAGGTAAGATACTGAAGAGCACCTGCAAGGCTCCGGAAATGAGTGGGATCGTCACACAGATTGCCAGAAGAGGCACTGACCTTCGGTTTAGTGTCAACTGGAGTGGAAGAAGGCTTACACAAGGACATTCCTGCACGTTCAATAATGTCCGCCGCATAACTACGCTGTGATAGAAACATACCACCCTTGTGACGGGTCACCGCAATGCCAAGAAAATAGTTCAAAGGACCTAAGTCCTTCATAGCAAATTCTGAGCCAAGAAAGTCCATAATAGAACAGCGGAGAGCATCTGACGAAGTAGTAAGAATAATATCATCCACATATAGTAAAATGTAAGCCAAGTGGTGACCTTTGCGATAGATGAACAAGGAGTGGTCAGACCTGCTATTAGCAAAACCAATGGAAGAAACAAAGTCAGCAAATCTTTTATACCAAGCTCTCGGTGCCTGTTTAAGCACATATAAGGACTTGCGTAACAAACACACATAATCGGGACGAGATGGGTTTCTAAAACCCATAGGCTGATGCATATAAACCGTCTCCTTGAGCTCGCCATGAGAAATGCATTTTTGACATCCAACTGATGATTGGGCCAATGCTTAGATAGAGCCAGGCTTAAGACAGTGCGGATCGTTGCTGGCTTTACGACCGGACTGAACGTCTCACCACAATCAATGCCAACCTGTTGTGTTTTGCCATCACCTACAAAACGGGCTTTATGCCTCTCAAAATCACCATTAGACTTTTCTTTATGAGTAAAAATCCACATAGACCGAATAACATTCACATTAGGTGGACGGGGTACCAAATCCCACGTCTTATTTTTAATAAGAGCATCATATTCATCATCCATGGCCAATTTCCAATTCGGGTCACGTAGCGCATCCAACGGGTTACGAGGTATGGGGGACTTGGTAACCGTCGCATGTAGATTAAATGGGTGCTTGGGTTTGAAAATCCCGCGTTGACTACGAGTGACCATGTGAGTGCGGGTATTGGGCTGGACAGGAGTAGGAATGGACGAAGTTGGCGGGCTGGTGGCAAGCTGGTGGGGGAGAGAGGCAGACTGGTCCGGCATAGAGGACGACGGAGGCTGCTGCCCAGTTTGGGAGGTGTCGCCGTGGCGCTGTGTCGCGGGCAGCGATGGAGGGTTGGCGGCTATATGATGGATCAAGTAAGGAGAGAGGCCATCATCAAAGAAGTTATAAGCGGTGGGAGCCGGAGTATGGATTTTGGAAAACAGAAATTGAGTCTCATCAAATAAAACGTGACGTGGATTTTGGAAAACGGAAATTGAGTCTCATCAAATAAAACGTGACGACAGATAATGATTTTATTTGAAGATAAATCAAAACATTTGTAGCCACGATGGTTTGGTGCATATCCCAAAAAGACACATGGAGTTGACCGAGGGTGCAACTTGTGAATAGTAGTAGACGGAAAAAGTGGATAACATAAACACCCAAAGACTCGGAGATGAGAATAAGATGGTTTCCGTTGGTAAAGGACCTCTAAAGGTGATTTGTGACCCAATAGCTTACTTGGTAAAATGTTAAGGAGATACGTCGCCATTTGCAATGCATGATGCCAAAAAGACGGAGGAATGGAAGCATGAGCAAGAAGAGTCCGGATGACATTATTTAGTGAACGAATTTTTCTTTCTGCTTTCCCATTTTGAGAGGATGTATGAGGACACGAAAGACGGAAAGACATCCCATTGGACGCACAAAACTTTCCGAATTGGCTATTAGTATATTCCCTCCCATTATCACATTGGACATTCTTGATAGGACGTTCAAATTGAGTAAGAATATAGGTCCTAAAATCCAAGAATTTTGAGTAAACATCAGATTTTTTAGCCAAAGGGAAAGTCCACAAATAGTTGGTAAAATCATCCAAAAACAGAACATAATAACGATGGCCCATAGAACTCAAAATCAGAGAAGTCCACAAATCACTATGAATAATGTCAAACGGAAACAAAGTTTCGGACATAGAACTAGCAAATGGCAACTTAACATGTTTACCAAGAACGCAAGAATGACAAATACTAGATGAACTAGAACTATTACATTCAATGCTCTTATTACGCCTAAGAAAATCCAAAATAGAAGCTCCCGGGTGGCCCAAACGATCATGCCAACGGGTTGAAGACAAGGCAGCAAAAGTCGACGGTGAATTGGTGGAATATTTGAAGGTGGACAATGGATAGAGAGCACCCCTACTATTACACCTCATGAGAGCCATCCCCGTCCGGAAATCCTTCACAGAAAACCCATAAGGATCAAATTCAACACTCACATAGTTATCAGTAGTAAATTTACGAACCGATATCAAATTATTTATGAGTTTGGGCGCATGAAGGACATTGTTTAACAATAAAGGAGGGTTCGGTGGAGGCAATTTAGCATGACCACAACCTCGAATTGGAATTGAATTACCATTACCAACAACAATGCCAGTATTACGATTGCTTAAATTAAAATAAGACGAGAGAGTACCTTTTGTGGATGTCATATGGGACGTGGCGCCGGTATCCATATACCAATTCGAATCTATATGGATGTCATCGTGTGCATGGCCGATTCAATATCCGTCGGAGTCCATTGCGTCCGGGGGCCCGCGGCTGCATATGCCTGCTGCTATGGTCGCGAACCCAAAATGCCAGGCTGGGCCAGCGACCTCGGGCCAGCCGAAGAAGATGGCGGCTGCCACTGCTGCTGTGGCCGAGCCCACTGCATGGTAGGATAAGGGCAAGGGGGAGCCCACTGCGGCATCCAACCCCACTGCCACTGTGAGGAGGGCTGTTGCCACTGCTGCTGGTCACCCGAGGGGCGTCCTCCACGGCGTCGGCTGCCACTGCCGCCGCCCGAACCACGGCCACCGCCGTTATTATTCCCGCCGCTAGAGCCGCGGTTTTTGTTGTTATTTTTGCCCCGATGATGGTGAGCCCGACCAGAATTTTCCAGATGAGAAGAGTCATCAAAATCACGTTTGGAATTAGCCACCATAGCCACGGGCGAGTCATCATGCATCTCAGCCACCGCCTTTTCCTCAAGGCACAAACTTGACCGAGCTTCGGAGAATGGTGGAAGAGGCTTACTTTGGCGGATGTAGGTACCCAAATTTTTGTATGCCTCGGGGAGTCCAGCCACCAGTTGGAGAACGAGGCGGTTGTCGGTTACCAGAGCCCCCACACTCTTAAGTTGATCGGCCAAGGTCTTGAGATGTTGGCAATACGCCGAAGCGTTTGGAAAATCCCGCATCTTGACATGAGAGAAATCATGTTCCAAAGCAACAGCACAGGAGTTTTTGTTGTCTTGAAAAAGATTACGGAGGAGATCCCAGGCCTCCTTTGCCGATAGGTCTTCTTCGATGATCATATGCAATAAGTCCGTGGAGATGGTTGCATATACCCATTGAAGTACCGTGGCATCCAAAGTGGACCACAACTCCTTTTCGTCGTCGGTGGTAGGAGCCTTCTCCTTTCCGGTTGGCAGAATGTGGGAAAGGACACGGTGAGACCGGGCATGAAGTTTGAATAATTCGGCCTAAGCCGAATAATGATCCGTTTCCATCTCAAGAATAAGTGGGATGTGATTCTTGATGTTGGAGACAGCCAAGGCAGGATGGAACTTGGTGTCTGCCATTGATGGAAGGCAAGAAAATGGACGGAAATCGAAGAAGAAGAAGACGTCGGAAAAATGGGATAGGACGTCGGAGAATTAGGGCAGCGGAAGAGAAGGAATAGAAACCCTAGTATCTGATACCATGAAAGAGATTAATTCCGTCATTATTCTCATTGATGGAATTGGTAAATATACCATAGTTACAATGTCCTATTAGGATACAAAATATACTAACCTAAATTAGAAGATTTACAAAATATTCTATGACTACATATTTACATTATCTATCATTTTATTATCTGGGGAATTACTTGGGGATTTCTTTGCTGCGCATTTAGTTGGGGATTATTTCTTGGGAATTTACTTAGGGTTTTATTACCTGCGAAATTACATGAGAATTTTGTTGTTGCGATTTTAGTTGGGGATTATTTCTTGGAAATTTACTTGGGGATTTTATTACCCGTGGAATTAACAAGAGATTTTTTGCTGTGATTTTAGTTGTCTTGAGATTTACCTAGGGATTTTATTACTTGCAAAATTACATAGGGATTTTGTTGTTTGATTTAGGTAAATATAGTTAAAATGTTGGTCCCTTGAACAATTTAAAATTAATTCTTAAGCCGAGAAACAAATACGTTACATTTGTTATTAATATATATGCTGTAACATATATCTAACTATCTACTCGAAATACTCATGTTATTTTTTCACATATATTTGAAATTATGGAATTCAATTATAGTATGTTACTAAGGTGATATTTGTTTGTAGTTGTAGACATTGGTATTGACACTTATGTATCAAGTTATTATATTATTTATTTCCAAACATTATTTCTTAATTAACTTTTTAATTACAATATTGAAGTGACTTAATCTTGTATCCATTGTTAGTATTGGCAGAACTATTTGTATTTTTACCTATTACTTAACCATGTAACGTGTTTAATCCTTGTTAATCAAGACACTTTTCATCCAAGAAATGAATTAACCTTGTCATTCCCGATATACACTAAATGGAACTTTGTAAAAAATGACTAAGAATATTTTATAATTATAAGTTATATAGTCGTAATTTAATCCACTTACTTTAGCTTGAAATAGAGGTTTTTATTTGATCTGTGAAATCTTTTTTAAATGCATCCTTCCGCAAACAAAAAAAAATGAAGAATAATAAGACAAAAATATTAGTGAAATAAAAAAAAGTGAGAGAGGAAGGACAATAAATTAACAGGACTGCTTAGTCCCACATCGGCTGGATATTGTAAACTTCCGCACAATATAGAGCTCTATTGCAAAACCGCAGCACGGATCGTTTATTACCTTTCTCTGTGCAATTCATTGGCAAAAACGATTATAGGTTTCTCGAATAATGCCAAAGTTATCGTTTTGAGCCCTAATCTGACTAATCAAGAAAACTCCATTTTTACCAAAAATATCGTGCGTAAGTTCACCCGCGCGGTAAAGTACCGTAATATTGCTGAGTAGTTCATGACTTAGTTTTTGTAAAACGAAATTATTCTGTAATAATCAAACCATAATTGTTCCTCTCTCGAATCGAGAGTCTTTCGGAAACAGTCGCCCTACCTTTCAAAGTGGGGGTTAGGTCTATGTACACTCTACTCTCTCCAGCCCTCACATTGTGGGATTCTACTGGGTTTTTTGTTGTTTCAAACCATAATTGTAGTTTGAATCAGAAAAAAAAAATATCTAGTATGAACAGTTACAACGGATTAATAACCTGGTTACAGAAAATTATGGCAAAAACCTTAAATAAAGTGCTGTGAGACTTCAATTCGAGAATTGTACTCTTTTGCAATGGATTAAAGTCTCACCAGCCAAGGTAGGAGTGGGCACCAGCAGCAACACTGAACGCACTAAAGGCTTCGATATGACAGTAAAAGATGAATTTTTCGGGCAACTTAAGAATTTTCAAATAATATGTTTCTCACCTTTTTGTTGTTTCGTCTTTTATTAAAGCAATACAAACATCAGATTTTTATACTAAATTCTTCTGATTGTGTACTATCATAGTCTTTATGTATACATATTAAGCAGTGAAACAATTAGCAAGTCAGGGATCATATTAAAAAGCCTTCTGAAACACATGCCCTGTGCACACACTTAGTACTCCCTCCACATAAAACAACCACCAACTTAAGGAAAAGAATAGCATATCCTTCAAACATAAACCCTTGAATCTCATATATAGAAGTTAGTATCTAGACAATGACTCCACCTTTTAAACACAATACCTCCTCATAGAGTTTTTGATATAGAAGCACACCTGCTAACATCAAGGCACCCATACATTATGTATAGTTATGCATAAATTTGTCTAAGAGTGAGAGACAGTGGAGAAACCTCCTTAACTAAATTCACTTACGGAAACATTATTTGACTAATACCAACTTTGATCTCTTAATGGATCATTGTAGGAGCACGCTTAATACCCTCGAGCCCATCAGACTCAATACTTTTTCGGACTCTAGTATATGGTACTGAACATTAAGTTATATAGAAACTATCAATAAGTGCAAGAGTAAGTACTTGTTATGTTGTTGACCAAAAATAAGGTACACTTATGTCGTTGATTCTAAAGCCAACTTAGTAACAGAGGACAATGGTTGAACTATATCCGTTAAAATATGTGTGCTATAAAGAAAGTTAATGTTGTTAGATAAGGTGCAACTCTATATTCGATGTGTACCTATGAGCTCTTTGTTTATTTGCTTGAACTTGAGAGTCTGTGAATTACAAAGCAAACTTATAAATGCTAAAAAAATTGATAATATGCAGCCCAAAGAAATGGGGCTTGAGGCTTAATGTGGAGGGAAAAGATAACAATTAACTGAAGATATAATCCACCACTGTCACCAGAATTCGAGGATCATAATGGATACAATTGTTTATTATAACTCAACTT
This sequence comes from Lycium barbarum, assembly GCF_019175385.1. NCBI lineage: Eukaryota > Viridiplantae > Streptophyta > Magnoliopsida > Solanales > Solanaceae > Lycium > Lycium barbarum. Next base: position 112,092,797 of record NC_083344.1, on the reverse strand, counting down.
CTTGTTGCCAATCTCTATTACAATAACAAATAAAGAATCAGGGAAAGGGGAAAAGAACCAAACAATGAGCAAGCAAATAACAAAACAAAAGGGGAAACAAAAAGATAACTGGGTTTTTTTTGGAAGTGCCATGTAACTTGGGCTATAGACCAGCTGTATATAAATACATAGATTAGAGCTAAGTAAAGAGTTTCCCAATTCATAATCATAAAGAAAATAAATATTTCGCGAAATAATTTGGCACACAAAAGCCATCTTTACTATTTAAAATTTCTTCATGATTCCACCATAAACTATTATAATGGGTAAATTACCTAACACATCTGGCAAAACTGCAGAGACAAAAAAAATCTTTTATAGTATCAATGTATATTAGATAAATTTGCACCTTTATTCACTTTAAACTGAAAGTCTAAACATATGATATATTACCTGTAGCTTCATCTAAATGAAATGATTCATTTGTATTACAGTACCTTTCTCCTCCTCTAATTTTGTAAGAGCAGCACCTGCAAAAATTAACTTATAGATTTAGAATGAAATCAGTTATTGAAAAGTTGAATTCATAATGATAGCAGTAAATACTGCAGAAACTTCGGATTAAGACAAGACCAATGATATTGCTAGGGAATTCAATAGCAACCAAGTCTAAATGTGTTCAACAGACAATGATTGCATCAGTAAGGTGAGCTGAAATATATCTTCAGCATAGTGGAGTCGCTTAAATTTTAACTTCACAGGCCTGCCAAAAGAAATTAAGAAAAAAGGGGAGAGGAAAAGAGAGCCAAACCAGTAGGCATCCATGCCTTGCGAATCACATCTCTATTTTTCTTGTTGCCAAGAGACACCTACAATGAGTAGAAGCTTTTTTTAATCCTTCTCATGATTATCCACTGGAAGCTTCTATACAAAACCTTCATGGCTAGCTTTGCCCAGCTCCGCCTGACGTGCAGCTAGCCTCTTTTGTTGTTCCCTGGCATAAAAAACATAAGCATGTATAATCCCAGTATAAAATTTCAATATGAGGAGAAATTTTCTCAAAATTAGGATAGAAATTCAATACAATCATCTAACCTAGGTTATGATCTTCAATGTATCATGTACTGAATAGCCGAATGGCCCTGAAAAGGAAGATAACTCTTCTACATTTTTTTTTCAATCAAACATAGATACATCTAAATAGTGACCATCTGAGATTTCAGATCCAAAAGGTTCCAATTTCAACAAAGTATAACACATCACCAACCTAAACCATCTAAGTTTGGCAGCAGAACAGTTCACCTACTTAGTGATGAAACTAATGGTATTTGCAGTTGTACCATTTACTGTGGTAGCAATACAAAATGTAGAATTCTTCTACTGCAGTAACATAATGTATACAAAGTACATGGGAAAAAATGTGACTCAAAGAGATAGCCTGTCATAGGGAAGTTAGGAACTTATCCAAAATAAGGGTAAGTCATCAGGAACCAATACCTCGATAGATAACTCTCTTTTAATAAGCATCTCGATACACAGCTCTTGGGAATTTTCAGATCTACAGTAGATGAATCCGTGTAAATACGAGTTCTTTCCTCTAGTAATGGCTACGAACTAAGTAATTTGAGCTGTCAAGGCTTTCAAACCAAGACTGGGAAAGCTCAATCAATAAAGATTAGTTTAGTGGAATGACTTAACGAAGCAAATCCTTTTTCGTACTCTAATAGACAAACCTTTACATGTATTAAAATGTGGTTCTAAATATAGAGGATTTGATATAAGAACATACAATATTCTACATCTATAGTAAGTTAACCAAAGTAAGTTGTTGCTCAATTAGGAGCTAATTTGTATTTCAACAGAACGAAAGTAAAAGACTTTGCCTTCTAAAGGCAGCATTAAACAACACATATGTTTCTCCATTGAAAAGGATGTTTTTTTTTCTATTCAGACTTATGGTCTAAGTAAGATATCTCCTCCATTAACTCTGCCCCTAAAGAAGAGAGCGCGTAAGAACAGAAAGAGAGAAGCTCAATAATCCCTACATAAAACTAAACTATAGTGCAATATATAACCATGTAACGACAAAAGACCACATTTTTACTTGCTCGGCTTACCTCTCCGACCTGCTTTAAAACATCATTAGTTTTTCTACTTGCTATCCTAGTATTTCCCCAAAGTACAAGAAAATCCTGTTTAAAAGAAGTTCTCTACAGAGTAAAAGAACAAACCTATCTTTTGTTAATTTCGAGGAGGATTGAATTTTTTAATGACAAAAAAAAAGAATACGAGTAGATGTAGGTACCATATTTTGCGGCAATCTAAGAAAGAGATGCCGACTATATCCAACCGCCAGGGCATATCCAGTAAGAATCTTGCAAAGCGCTAGGACAAAGATGGTCGATTCAGTTGCGGCAAAAGCAGAGAATTAAAAGGGAGTTAAGAATTGGATACCTCGTTTAGGAGAGGAGAATTGCCTCGTTTCTGCTTGTGCATCTGTCAACCATATGTAGTACCGCTGACTGCGCTGGCTCCAGCAATGATAGCCATGGATATGAATCGCGAAAGAGGGAACAATAATCTTTGCTGGGAGGAAGAAGAAGAAGAGACGAAGGCAATTCAGAAAAGATAAATAAGTTTCATGCTCATTTAGGCATGTCATATCTGCGGGCCTATGTCCTAGCTTTATATTAATATATAGATTAACACACATTTGGAATTAGGAAATTGACACCCGCTACACGAGCAATATTCCATTGTTAGAGAATATAAACAAATTAATGGGCACACCTCAAATCTTTATGAATGATTAGGGCCTAATAAATTCCAAACTTCATTCAGCCAAATTCAGAACCCTCTTTTTTTTTCTGCAGAACAAATGTGTGACTCTTCTTCCCCTAACTGAAAGAAAAACACCAATAGCTTAGAGTATGAGAACTCGAATTTACAGACTTTGAGGCTTTTAAAACAAAGACACCAAGGGCACAATTTATGAGAACAAAGCACAGAAATATAAAAGAAAGCCTGTACATTTTCGATCAGTTGCCGGGATCGCACTCTCTGATACAGTCCCTTCCTGCAACATCCTTAGATCAGACATTCTGATAAGTTTCAAGCATTTATCGCAAAACAATTTTTATTATTTTTTTAAGAGGCGGCACGTATGTCCATGTGTTGCTCTGCGGTATAAAATGAGAAAGCAGCAGTTTTAAGTGATTGATTGTAAAGAATTATTGACAATAATTATGTCTGTTTGGGGGCATCCATTAAAAGAAAAAATTGACAACAATTGGAGTTTTTCATTACCCTCTCTTAACTGCATAATAAACAATGACTGGGAAGATCAAAAATCAAATAATTGAGAGAGAAAGGCAAAAGAAAAGGAAAAGACATATCTTTTCTTGGTCCACAAGAGAGGTTCCACATTATCTTTTCTTAAATCACACATGACGACGTAGCATTAAGCATACCGGTAAGTGTATTTTTTGTCTCATATATTGTCTTGCCTCCATTTTCAAGGTACAGAACATTAATGTCAATTTTCTCTTTTCAACTTTCATAAGATATATATATATATATATATATATATATATATATATATATATATGAAAAATTGAGAATAGCGCATCACCAAGTTTATATTACAGATTCAAAACATGTTCTTTTATCAGCATCTGCAAATTTTGTAATTTCTCACAAGTCATATTTTCAAAAAAATTATGCTAAAGCTCCAGTTTTTTCGCCTCCATTTTTTTTTTTCAAGTTATTTTATTTTCACGGTAATTGTCCAACTGAACGACATAGGTGCATGAACTTGGTTGGTGAAAAATGAAGGGAATTTTAGCCGTTTCAATACCTGGAAGAGCAGAGACCGTCTTCAAGGACTTATGCTTGTCTCTGACATCTTGTGTGAAGAAGTAACTGTTTTCTTTGTTTCTGCTAAACTCCTATATGAGAACCCAAAATCTTCTATTACAATTTAAATCTAATAAGAGAAGGCCAGGAAACAAATTGCAAAAAAATACAAAGGAAAGGGATATAATGACACATACAAACAAGAATTGCAGGGTGCGAATGGCACCACAATATCTGTTTTGCAGAATGAGAAGAAGTTAATCTGTTCTTCTTCCTTTGATTTACCACTTAGTTTCATATATATCATGGTAATATTTTCTTTTCCTTCAATTTTAGCAGAGTAAAGTGAAAAATAAAGCCCAAAACAACCAATCAATTCTTTCCTAAATAAAAGGTAAAAAATAGTATGAACAATCAAACATAGCATGACCGAAAGATGAAACACCAAGTAAACATTAAGGGAACAACTATACAATGGGAACAGAACTTCTCTCTGGCGAGTGAAAATAAAATACTATACTCCAAAAGAGAAGACAAAGAAGAGGAGAAGAGGAACGCGTTGAAGGAAATTTAACTGGAAGAGAAAGATAAGTATGGCAATTAAGAGAGCGACTGTTACAGAAGGGATTCTAAGAGAAGAAGAGGTTTTTTTTCCTCCCTTTTTGAATTGTTTCCAGAAGAATTTCATATTGTCTTCCACTATCAATCTAAACAATATCACAACATACGAAGAGATTGGGACTAATCAAAATGGATTTAAGTTTTAATTTATAGATTTCAGTAAAAATATTCAAGGGACCTATGTGATTTGTATAATATAACTGGTTCTACATAAGAACTGGATAATTGACATTACCGTTATCAAAAAAGTATTATAATTGACAACAACTTTATCAAACAAAATTATATATAATTGACCTCAAACTACCTCGACACCGAATATAATTGATTGAATAAATAAAATTCAAAGTCTTTATAATATCAAATAAAAATAGACTAAGTTTCTAGGAAGATTTAAGCTGTGGTGACAAAAAAGTCTGATAATTAGAAATGGTGTCAAACTTGTCTTAAAAATGTGATTAACTTAAATTTCCCTCGAATTACAATTTTTAAAACTTATAATCTTTTACAAAATACACAAAAGCCCATACACATTATACAAAAACTTCTTCCAACCCACACACATTATACAAAAACTCCTTCCAACCCCAACCCACTTCCCCCATGACCCACTTCGTTTTATTTCAAAAAAAAAAAAGAGCAGTTCATTCTTCAGTTCATCTCATCTCTCTCTCTCTCTTTCCGTTGCTGCTGTTCAAACCGGCGATCAGTGACCACCATTGTTGTTGCTCGTTCCTCTCTCTCCATTGCTGCTGCTGCTGCTCATTTTTCTCTCTCTCCATTGTTGTTGCTTGTCTATTCATTCTCAGGTAAACTTTTTTTTTCACTTGGTTCAAAAGTTAGGGTTTTGAAATCAGAGTATGAAAATGATGATTTTGGTTAGAGAAGATGAAGAAGAGCATGGGTTTTTCTTGAATGTTGTTTGTTTTGTTGTAGTTTCGTGTATTTGTTACACTTGTTGGGGTTTGTGAGTTTGTAAATAGTGGTTGTGGTTGTGAAATTATGGTATTTGGTGCTGTTTTTGTTCTTTTTCTCCTTGTTATTTCGAAAAAAAAGGCTTGCAATTTTGTTGATGTTTTCCAACAACTGAGGTTACCTGTTGCAGCAAATTCAGCACTTGTTTGACAGTTGCAAACATCTGCTGAGGTTGCATGGTTTTGGTGTATTTTGTTTAAGTTGTGAGTGAGATTTGTGATGGTTGTGTGTTTGTAGTGAAATATAGATGATGTTTTGTAGTTAAATTTAGATGTTTTTGCTGTTGTTGTTGCTGTCATGCTATGGTTTAGGAAAAGGTTTGATTTTATCCAACAACTGCTGGATAAAATCAAAACAATTGTTGAGGTTTTTGCAGCAACTGAAGCAGTTGTTGTAGCATATTAACAAGCTGTTGTAAAAAATCAAAACAGTTGCTAAGCTGTTGCAACTGTTTTTCTATTTCCAACAGATTAAGATTCTGCTGCAACAAGTAATAAGTTGTTGCAACAACTTCGTATTTTGTTGCAACATATTATTAATCTGTTGCAACAACTGATTACTTGTTGCAACATATTCCTTTTCCCTTTTTACTTTGAATGTTGCACTAACCAATTAAAACGTTTTTTCTATCTTTTGTGTGTAGATAAAATGTCTCCAGTTAAAAGAAAAGGAGAGAAACCAACTGAGGGAGAAAGTAGTAAAAGAGCTAAGGTGCAAACACCATTAGATAAACTTGTGATTGTTATTTGTCAATCAACAAATGAGGAAAGAGTTAGTGAAATTGGGGCTTCAAAAAGAGAGGAACCCTACGAAACCTCTGTTGGGCATGAAGAAGAAAGTGATAAAAATGAACAAAGTGAAGAAACTAGAGAAGAAAGTGAAAAAGATGATGAAAAATCTGCTGAAGGAGATGAAGAAAATGCTGAAGGAGATGAAGAAGAAGGAGATGAAAAAGAAGTAAGTGAAGAAGAAGGGGATGAAGGAGGTGAAAAAGAAGTAGAAACTGAAAATGGTAATGAAGAAGAAGAAGAAGAATCAACAAATCAGATCTTGGCTGAGTTAAGAAGAAAAAGGAAACATAATGTGGATGCCAATCTTGTTGAGTCTTCTAGTATTGCCATAGATCCCAATAGACCTTCGATTGAGGAGGTCGTCAAGAGTTTCAGCATTGAAAAGTACGGCGTGACGATGCCGCTGAATGAAAATAAGGATTTGTCTGGTGATTTTGTGGTTAGATCAACCATGGGGAAGGGCTTTGACACCTTCAGGGGCATTCTCCGGCAGCAGGGGTTGGAGAATTTCTTTAGGGCTAGCTGCTTTGGGCTCTATTTAGATTTGCCTGAAGATACCAGTGCCCGATTTCAAATGACAATGGTTTCTGAGCTTTTGAAGCGTAAGATTATTTGTGATAGAAAGGATGAGATTTGGTTCAATTACTGTGGCATGCCGGTTTGCTTTGGCATGAAGGAGTTTGCCATAGTTACCGGATTGAGATGTTATCCTTATGAGCCTCTTCCTACTGCTGTATTAACCAAGCCAGCCCGGATGCCCAAGGCAGACAAGAAAGCGAAAGGTTCCAAAGCTAAGAATAATGTCTCTTTGGTAAACTTAGTGGGAAGGAGCTACACTCAAAAGAAATTATTGCAATACTTGGAGTCCAAAACTTTCTCAAAAAAGCACAAGGAGGCACTGTGCTTAGTTTGGTTTGTGCATAGTTTTCTTTAGGCAAGAGACGTAAACTACAACATACCGCTTGGATTAATTAAACTTGCTGAGGACTATGATGCCTTCAACAACTATGCCTGGGGTTTTCAAAGCTTTAGCTTGACTGTTGAATATTTGATGAAGGATTTGAAGCCAACGGGGAAGACACAAAACCTATATGGCTTCCCTTGGGCTTTTATGGTAAATTTTCTTTAATGTTTTACCTTTTTTTTTTTTTTTATGTCAATCACTATTTTGATTTTTGATGGCATCTTTTTTTTCTAGGCTTGGGCATTTGAAGTCATTCCTCACCTCAGGCATCAAGTCAAGGAATACTCCAAAGAAGTTACCTATCCAAGAATTCTTAGATGACTCACTGCCAGGAACAACACAAAATTGAGTGTTGACCTTTTCAACCCCCCTAAGGAAGTTGTAAGCATTAGAACACAACAGATGACTAGGTGTTGCAACAACTTTTATAATCTGTTGCAACAACACATTCATCTGTTACAACAAGTTATGCATCTGTTGGACAATGTCCAACAGATAATTAACCTGTTGCAACAAGTTACCCAACAGATGAATCTGTTATAACATGCAACTAGTTTTTTACAACAGATGAGTAACCTGCTGAAACAAGTTACCCATCTGTTGGAAAATGTCCAACAGATGATAAACCTGCTGCAACAAGTTGACAATCTGTTGGACAATTTCCAACAAGTACCACAGTTGTTGCAACATATCACTTTATTTACTAATTTGATAACTTCTGAATCTGTTACAGTAAGTTTTTACAACAAGTACAATAATCTGTTGCAACAAATTACTAATCTGTTGTACAATATCCAACAGATGAGAAACCTGCTGTAACAAGTTACCCATCTGTTGGAAATTTTCCAACAGATGAGATACCTACTGCAACAAGTTACCTATCTGTTGGACATTGCCCAACAGATGTGTAACCTTTTGCAACAACCTGTTAACTTGTTTTAAATAGGTTTTGCTTTTTATGATTTAGCACCATTATGATATATCTACTTTTTTGTTGTAGGTTGTGAACCCATGGCTTGTCCCAACAATAAGAGAGTTGGAGATGCCATGCCTTGTCACCTTTGTGCCCATAGAATCTGTGCCTGACAGACTGATTAATGGGTTCAAAGGGGAATTGGCTGGAGTGACAGCCATCACTAGGGTTGATGATGTTGTAGCTGGTGGTGGTGGTGATGTTGCTGGTGGTCATGTTGTTGTTGGTGCTGGTGGTGATGTTGTTGTTGATGTTGTTGGTGGTGTTGATGTTGTTGGTGGTGGTGTTCAGCCTGTTGATGTTGTTGTTGTTGGTGGTGGTGATGATGTCCCAGCAAGTATTGCTGGGGAAAAATTAAGAGATGATGATGCTAATATTGGTGGATTTACCCCAGTTCCTAGATTGAGTGATTTTTCCGGATTTGGTGGTAATTTTAGTAGTGGTGGATTGAGTGGTAGAAGATTTGTTGATGTTGGTGCCGATACTTCTAAGGTCCCCTCATGTGCTTGTGAGTGCACCACTTGTAAGGACAAAATGGATAATTTGATTAGAAGGGTGGAGGAATTGGTGCAGGCCCAAGAAGCCACAAACACTTCTATGTAGAGGTTGATATCCAAGAGGGGTATCAAACCATCAAAGAATCTTTCCTCACCTTATACTCTTGTTCATGCTCGGAGGAGGGGCAAAGCAATTGCCAAGGCACTTGCATCAGTTAGATCAAGAAGATCTGTTGCTACTCCTAGTAAGTCAATTGAGACTCCTCTTCTTGATGTTGGGTCAAAAGTGCTAAAAAAGGTGGACATTTTCAAGCCTGTACATGCCCAAAGAAAGAAAAAGGTTGAGACTGCAATCAAGTCCAAAAAGAGTGGGAGAACCATGTACTCAATGCATGAATTTGGAGCAGCAGACTTCAAGGCTCTGACAAGCATGGAAATATGGTGGGAGGATTGGGTAAGTTTCAACACTTGTATATATCTATCTAATTCAGTATGTTGTTGCAAAAAGTAGATAATCTATTGCCACAAGTTAACTAATTGTTGCAACAGTTCATTTATTTTGTTGAATCTGCTGGTGCAAAGAGGGTTTTAACAGTGATGAATATTAATGCCACACATTTTGTCACTCTCGAGTTCATGATTGAAGAGGGAGTGGTAAATGTGTATGACTGCAACGTTCCTGTCTATGAAGAATCTGATTTCTTTTGTTTCATGGAGCCGGTAATGGAATTGTGGCCCAAGTTATTGCAACAGAGTGGAATGTTCGCACACTTGCCTGCAAAGTTACTCAATGAATCGTGGGAATTCAATAGGCTACAGAATCTCCCCCGCAATGTCACTGGTAAGGCATGTGGTTCGTGGTCAATTGCTTTTATGGTGGCTTTACTTACCGACACAACTGTGACAAAACCCGAAAGTCTAATCAGCGACAACTCTGTAGGGAGGATGCAATGGAGATGGGCATTAGGTGTCATTGAAAAGGTGTTGGAGCCCTAAGATGGGTTGATAAACAATTCATTGATTTTGCGTTTTTTGGAGCCAAAATGTGGTCTGTTGAACAATTTAAGTATATATTAGGAGTTTTTTTTTATGACATTATGTAATTTAAGTATATATTAGGTGTTCAGTACTTTTCTAAGACATTTTGTTAAGTATATATTAGGTGTTCAGTACTTTTCTAAGACATTTTGTTAAGTATATATTAGGTGTTCATTATTTAAGTTGTGTTCAATACATTATGTTCAGTGGTTTCAGTAGTTTTAAACAAGTCACAAAATCTAACAGCTGTTGAAGAAGCTGCAACGACTGACCCATCTGTTGCAACAAGTTTTTAATATGTTGCAACGGATGAGTAAGTTGTTGCAACAGATGGTTCAGTTGTTGCAGCATATGGGTCAGTTGTTGCGACAAATCTAACTGATGTTGAAGAAGTTGCAACAAGTTCATAATCTGTTGCAACAACTTTGTCATCTGTTGCAATAGATGAGTAAGTTGTTGCAACAAGTTTGTAAATTGTGGCAACAGATGATTCAGTTGTTGCAACATATGGGTCAGTTGTTGCGACAAATCTAACTGATGTTGAAGAAGTTTCAACAAGTTGATAATCTGTTGCAACAAGTTTGTGATCTGTTGCAACAGATGAGTAAGTTGTTGCAACAAGTTTGTAAATTGTTGCAACAGATGGTTCAGTTGTTGCAACATATGGGTCAGTTGTTGCGACAAATCTAACTGATGTTGAAGAAGTTGCAACAAGTTGATAATCTGTTGCAACAAGTTTGTGATCTGTTGCAACAGATGAGTCAGTTGTTGCAACAAATCTTTCAATTGTTGAAGAAATTGCAACAACTAACCCATCTGTTGCAACAAGTTTGTAATTTGTTGCAACAGAATGGTTAGTTGTTGCAACAAGTTACTAATATGTTGCAACAGATTGGTTAGTTGTTGCAACAAGTTACTAATATGTTGCAACAAGTGCATTATCTGTTGTAACGGATGAGTAACCTGTTTAAAAGCTTCACATTTAGTAAACAATAAGTATCATTGGTTTTCGTTGTTTACACCTAAATATGGGTGAATCAAGTAGTTCTCATCAAATTACACCAACGATCGCTCGACTTGGGAAGTATACGCTTAGTTGATCATATGTCCTGACTCAGAATACCATCAAATTGGTTAGAAACATTTAATAAACAATAAATATCATTGGATTTTCGCTGTTTACACCTAAATATGAGTGAATCAATTAGTTCTCATCAAATTACACCAACGATCGCTCGATTTGGGAAGTATACGCTTAGTTGATCATATGTCCTGACTCAGGATACCATCAAATTGGTTAGGAACATTTAGTAAACAATAAATATCATTGGATTTTCGATGTTTACACCTAAATATGAGTGAATCAATTAGTTCTCAGCAAATTACACCAACGATCGCTCGATTTGGGAAGTATACGCTTAGTTGATCATATGTCCTGACTCAGGATACCATCAAATTGGTTAGGAACATTTAGTAAACAATAAATATCATTGGATTTTCGTTGTTTACACCTAAATATGGGTAAATCAAGTAGTTCTCATCAAATTACACCAATGATCGCTCGATTTGGGAAGTATACGCTTAGTTGATCATATGTCCTGACTCAGGATACCATCAAATTGGTTAGGAACATTTAGTAAACAATAAATATCATTGGTTTTCGTTGTTTACACCTAAATATGGATGAATCAAGTAGTTCTCATCAAATTACACCAACGATTGCTCGATTTGGGAAGTATACGCTTAGAATTTCCCATCAAATCAATGAAATTACCGTCTAATCCATTAAGGATGTTAGTAGATATATATATTGATCACTAAATATCATTGAATTCCTTTGTTTAACACTAAATATCATTGGTTCCCTCTGTTAATAACTAAACATATGTGACTTATATCCTAGTTGTTGCAACAATTTCATGATCTGTTGCAGCAATTACATAATCTGCTGCAACAATTGCATAATCTGTTGCAGCAATTACATAATCTGCTGCAACAATTGCATAATCTGTTGCAGCAATTACATAATCTGCTGCAACAATTGCATAATCTGTTGCAGCAGTAGCATAACCTGTTGCAACAAGTACATAATCTATTGCAGCAATTATTTAACCTGTTGCAACAAGTACATAATCTGTTGCAGCAGGTAACATAGCTGTTGAACACGTCATATCACTTGTTGGATGAAACAACTCATTCTATTTGTTGGATGAAACAAGTTAAGGACTTTCTGCAACAACTCATTCCATTTGTTCTAAAAACTCAAAACACTATAGGAACTTACTGTAACAAGTCATGTCACTTGTTGGAAAACCAAGTTAAGTTAGTTGCTGCAAAAAGTACATAATCTGGTTGGCAAAATCCCAACAAGTTACACAGCTGTTGCAACAGAATTTTTACTTGGTGAAAACTGTTCAGAAATTGCAAAACCACAGAACATACATTGGTGATTTGAGCAAGATCAACATATCATTTAAACCAATTTTACTAACAGAAACAACATAAAAATGTCATAAAGTCCAATTTCACAAACACAAAAAATAGTAATTATTATTACAAGACATTGCAAATTTAACAACTAGGGAACAATTCGGTTTGGGCATGTAGTTTTTTTATGGCCAGTTGTTTTGCATATGGAGCATTTGTTTTTCCTCGTTACAAGTGATTCCCCTATTCCACGCCTCCTCTTTGTCCGTCTTTTTCCCGGTTTGCTCGGATCAACATGTGGAGGAGGTATTTCTCTCTCTAAAATCTCCATAGGAACTTCCCAAGATTCTTCAGAAGGCACAGGATTCATTTCCTCATAGTATGCAATTATGTAATTCTCCACTCTGTAATATGGAGATGAGTAGTCATAAATCCGCCTTCCAAAATCTTTACCATATTGGACTCGAAGCGCTGCCATAGCATGTGGGCAAGGTATTTTGTCCAGGTCAAAAACTCTACAAGTACAAGATCTTCTTTGCAGATCGACTGTTGCAACTGAATCGTGGCCGATGACGCTGAACTTGTAGTTGGCAATTTGATGGGCCAATAACTTATTACCCAAGTTGACAAATTTTGATATTTTGTTTTTCATTAAGGGAACAAAGATGGTTGGTGAGTCGATGAACTCCATACGCCTCTCATGAAATTTCTCAGTAAACCTCCTGTTTATGGAATCAAATAGAGCAGTAATGGGAAATTCTCTTTCAACATTGAACATTGAGTTTACCGACTCAGCAGCGTTTGTCGTCATAAAATCATACCTGACAAAACAAACATATTAGTGTTGGAACATGTGGCTGAGGCTCAGCTGTGTCAAAAATCACAACAAGTACAATATCTGCCGCAAAAGGTTACCTATTAGTTGCAGCAGATACGTTACTTGTTGGAAACCAAAATGTGAAAATACCTATTTTCGGGGCAGAATGCCCTGCTCCATCTGTGGAATCCAGCAGGTTCAAGATGTTCGGCGGCCCCAGGAACCAAATCTCTGATTTGATTGAAATGGTCATTGAAGACATCAATATTGTACGCTTTTGCTGCTTTATAAAATTGAGATACGACCGCCCCATTGTGAAACGTGGTTCTCAGATTTTCCCCTAGGTGCCTCATGCAAAAACCATAATGACATGTAGGGAAGACAATTGAAACCGTCTTTTTGATACTTTGATGTCTATCGGAAATTATGCACAACTCAGGGGTATCCTCTATATAGCTTCTCATTTGTTCAAAAAAATATTTGTACGAAGCATCACACTCCTTGTCCACCACACAAAATGCCACTGGAAAAATATGATTCTCCGCATCTTGTGCAACTGCTGACAACAACACTCCTTCATACTTTCTCCTCAAGAATGTCCCATCGACAGCTATGACTTTTTTCATTTGCGCAAAACCAAGCATCCAAGCCTTATAGGCTACAAAAAAGTACTTGAACTTCCCATTTTCATCAACCTTCAATGCCGTCTTACTTCCTGGATTTGCAGAACGAAGCATATAACGGTACGCATCAAGCACCGCATACCCGTGCTCATGTGTCCCCCTTGTCAAAGCCTTTGCAATCTCCATGCCCTTCCAAACCTTCCAATAACTTACCTTACAACCCAAATCTGTACGGATTGATTGACTCATATCTTTTGTAGATGGGCCTCTACCGTAAGGAAACTTATCTTTGAAGTATTCACCAATGACTTTCGCAGTAGCGTGTGGATTATGACTCGTAATGTGCTCAGAACCACATGTGTGATGCTTTATGTAAGTTCTGATACAAAATCTGTCAGAACTTAAAAGCTTCACAGCCCTAAGCCACCACTTGCACTCCGGATGTACACATCTGAAGCAACACACAGTACGCGAATTAATCACCTTCTTGATTCTAAAATCTTTCTTCAAGCAAGCAAGTTTCAACCAAGTGGATAGTTCTTCCTTGTTCTTGAATGACATTCCTTTATAAAAACCTATTTCATCATCTTGAACATGGCTAGATTGTATTGATTGTGTAGTGCCCAATGTATTGCTCGCAACTTCGGGTATAGGAATCGGGTCAGCCCCACTTCCATTATCTGGGATATGCACATCCACCCCATCTAATTCATCATTTAACACATCTTGTTGGTCTTGAGATAAATTGTGGTTCTCTACCGGGCTTCCAACAACGTATACCCTTAAAATGGGCCTAGCTACATCATTCAAATAAGCACGCAAACGAACCTGATCAGTTATCTTAATTGGCAAGACCCTCTGATTTTCAAAAAAGCTGTGCATGTAAGTGATGGCAAGATCTTTTGGTTCACAAGTTAATTCGCAATAGGTGATGATTAGGTTCACAAAATCATCGAACATAACATCTCTTTGGACAGTCATCGCTATCGTCTCTAATGTGTCACTACCTTTCCATCGCCAAATATATCGATTATTCTTCTCGATCCATTCACCATGGCAATCAACCCCTATTGTTATTGAGTCCCCCATTAGTGGTGTTCGAGGTACCTGAAGATGTTTTTTTTAACAAAAAATTGATCATGAGAGTACATATCAATCTATAACAAAATGAAACAGCTGCAGCAGTTGTTCCAACAGATTATTGACTTGTTGGAACAAGTGGACTACTTGTTGCAACAAGTAATAAAATTGTTGCAACAAGTCACTAATCTGTTGGAGTCAGCTTCAGTTTTTTGGGTTTTGTTTCAGACAAAAATTGAAGCTGACTCCAACAGATAGTTGAGTTGTTGCAACAAGTGGAACACCTGTTGCAACAACTATACAACTTATTGCAGCAAGTCAATAATCTGTTGGAAGCAGCTTCAGTTTTTTGGGTTCTGTTTCAGACAAAAACTGAAGCTGACTCCAACAGATAGTTGAGTTGTTGAAACAAGTGGAACACCTGTTGCAACAACTATACAAATTGTTGCAGCAAGTCAATAATCTGTTGGAAGCAGCTTCAGTTTTTTGGGTTCTGTTTCAGACAAAAACTGAAGCTGACTCCAACAAATAGTTGAGTTGTTGCAACAAGTGGAACACCTGTTGCAACAACTATACAACTTGTTGCAGCAAGTCAATAATCTGTTGGAAGTAGCTTTAGTTTTTTAGGTTACGTTTCAGACAAAAATTGAAGCTGACTCCAACAGATAGTTGAGTTGTTGCAACAAGTGGAACACCTGTTGCAACAACTATATAACTTGTTGCAGCAAGTCAATAATCTGTTGAAAGCAGCTTCAGTTTTTTGGGTTCTGTTTCAGACAAAAACTGAAGCTGACTCCAACAGATCGTTGAGTTGTTGCAACAAGTGGAATACCTGTTGCAACGACTCACTCAGTTGTTGCAGGTTATTTATTTAACAATTACAACAACTTCATAATCTGTTGTAGAAGTTGCAACAACCACATTATATGTTGCAACAACTACAACAGCTACTGTAAGTTGTTGGAAAATCAGTAGATTTATACCCAGGTGAAAGATTGAAATAAAACAACATTGTTGTACTTACCAAATGAGCGGAAAACACTTATGAAGTAATTGCCAGTGCTACACCAACAAAATCCAGTCAAAAAATTGCAAAATCGGGTGGTCACAGTTTTTTCTTTCTTGAGCAACAATGGCGGACGAAGAAGAAGAAGAAGAAGAAGACGAAGAAAGCAAAACAATGGAATGAGTTATGAAGTAATTCCCGGTGCTACACGAATGAAATCCAGTCAAAAAATTGCAAAATCAGGTGGTCTTTTTTTTTCTTTCTTGAGCAAAATCCAGTCAAGAAGAAGAAGAAGAAGAAGAAGAAGCAAGAAGAAACAGCAAGAAGAAGAAGAAGAAACGAAGCAAAAAAGAAGAGCCAAAAATGGTGGAAACGGCGCAGACAAACAGAATATTTGGCGCGTTATTTTGGCTCTGTAGGGTTTATATGGGTTGGGTCAAAGTGTTAAAAATAAAACTTGGGGGCAAAGTGTAAAAAATAAAGCTTGGGGTTAAAGTGTTAAAAATATAACTTTGGGGTGAGTCAAAATTCTCTAATCACTAATCCAAAGTTTATCACCTTTACTCAATTAAAAAAACTAGAGTTACCCCAGCTCAATTTTAAAACCCATTTGTCACCTATAATTAAAAGGCCCAAGTTTCTAGCAATATATCGGTATCCAAATTTATCCCCCAATCAAGTGATACACTTGGTAAGTTCTCTGAAGTTACATTTGAAAAATCATTAACCACTAAGATTAGCTCAATAGTCAGTTACTCAACTTTGGTGCCCCCATATATAGTAAGATACGACATATACCCTTCAATTATTGTATATAAAACTTTTACTGACAAGGTAGATTGCCTGTACACATACCAAGTGATTACTAAATTTCCAGTACTAGGCTCAACCAAAATAGAAAATCTGACAGTCTTTTCATGGCAAGCAAACATGAGGCGACACAAAATCATCTCATTCAAGCCCAAGATAATGTCAAGATAAACTGTGTCAAGTTATAATGGTCTGTAGGTATATCATGACATTGAACTATGTTTACACATGTTCAATAGACCGGTCAATAGTCATAGACTCTTCCACTTAAGTCGAAACCACGAATGGAACATTCAAGTACTCAAGTTCTCTCTTTGTCTTCATCTAATCATCTCATTAATGTGCTGATCATCTTCCTCAAGCTTGTGCTTTATCAAACACAACATATGCTAACAAAATTGTGTGAACTCGTTATTTTCTCTATGGCAAGTCGTGCCATTTTTCATTTATTCAAAATTCTTTCTAATCCCCTTTTTTTTTGGTGCGCGATAGTCTTAATATTCCACATCTTTCCCTTCAACAACAAATCGGGTCCATGTATGCCGAGTTTCATACTCAACCTCTTACCATGTTCGTTCATAATTTCTTATACTTAAGCCTATTCTCGCTCACAACCTAGAATTCACCCGCAAACCTACTCCACAAATATGTTGTAATCTCGTAGCGCCACTATCATGCTCATACTCAATACGCTCAAGTTATGTATTTCCATGCCACAGTCACATTGATGACATCACCATCACGACATTACTAATAATAGTGAATCGCTTCTAAGAGGTACTAAGCTTAGAACCATATAAGCATTATCCTCAAAATGTCTGTCACCACAAAGCCCAACAACTTAGACATGTGTAACCTATTACACTTCTTACATTCATGCTACACTTCTTTCCTTTACTGATCAGATTCATTATAGAGAGTTATACACAACCTCGAATTTCAATAAGTCACTCTTACACAAAACCATATCTTTTGGATGCTTTTCCATTCACATGAATTCTTCACATTAAAATATTTCTCTAACGCCTGAACTTCTTACATCTATATTTTATTTATTTTTTTGCCAGAGGTTTCTATGTAAATAGAGCTATCCAAAAATTTACAACATGTTCAATCTCAACTACAACCACTGCATACAATATTGCGTGTATTAAATGTCACTCTCAACTGCATATATATTATTAAAAAGCTCCAAGTCAACTGTCAAATCTAGCCGAGGAGGATATTTGTGTCCTAGCCGTCTGCGAAAGGGACATTCCAAGTTTAAACTCGGTTCGGCTTAACGCATGAATAATGAGTGAAAGAAGGGACAACATCCTAGATGTTCAATAGTCTCAAGTTCATAAGTATGGGCGCCTACATACCCATGAACAAGATTCTACTAAACACTGCTCCATGACCCGGGACTTAAAGCCTAGGCTCTGATACCAACTTTGTCACGTCCCAAAATACCCCCTAGACGTGATTGGCACCCAGCAAACACCACCCGCCAGGCGAACCATATATCATACTCTTAATCATTTACAAAAGCACTAAAAGAAAATAAGTGCAGGTCCAACAACGTTATTAATGATAAAAATGCGAAATAGTCGCCAACCAAATCCATAATTGATTTATGAAAACCAACCAACGCTAAGATAAAAAGAATCTCTAGCCCACATACCGCGCTAAGACCATGGAGCATCTAACAGAGTTACATGAGTTTGAGTGTCGAGCATGTAAACCCAAAATAAAAGAAATAACTAGAAATAAACTAGATAAAGCTGAAATGGCTGCCTCCACGAACAATGCGGTGGCTCACCTCAACCAATAGATTAACTCTAGCAAACTCGTGAGCTACTAGCTTCGTCGTCACCAATAGTATCTGCATGGACATGCAGGTAAGGAGTAAGTTATACATAAATATAACCCAGTAAGATCCTCGACCCGCCACTTCAACTACCCCTGGAAAAAGTGTTAGAAAATACAAACACACAACAAGCACAAAAATATTATGCACATGAATATATCATTATATAATAGCAACCAAGGTCCAAACCACTGTTTATCAAATATATTATATATCTCAACACAATTTACACTACGAATCGTCATAAGTGGCAGTTAAAGAATTAATCAACACTATGAATCCACGACAACATACACAATGTGCCAAATATGTCAGGAAGCATACACAATGCTAAGGGAAGCATACACAATGCCCCAATATCATCAAGAAGCATACACAATGCCCCACTATAATCAAGAAGCATACACAATGCCCCACTATGGGAAGCATACACAATGCCCCAATATAATCAAGAACCATACACAATGCTAAGGGAAGCATACACAATGCCCCAATATCATGGCTCACAGCTATATCACATCACAAAATAATTTATAAAAAGAGTTTTAGATTATTTGAAAATAAAGTATATGTGGTTGGCCTTAAAGACCACCGATTCTGCCAAGCACACGCTCTCCCCAACACATGGACCAGGCAGACAAAACATAATTTTAAAACCGGTTTTGAAAAGCAAGTACCCAAAGCTTAAAGTCTCACTTACCTCAAGTTCACAATTCAAGCACACTTCCCAATAAATCAAAACTGCATTCTCGAGTCTCCGAATTGCCTCAAACTACATGAAAACGGATTTAGAATGGTCAAAACCCTTAGGGTAAATCACTTCTATATTTTTAGAGGCTTAAACGGTTAAAGTCAAATTTTAAAGGACGAAAACGCCCTCTAGTCAATGTGTTCAAAACCCGACAAGACTTATGTTTTCGGAAAGGCCTTAACGAGAGGATTCCAACGATATATAGAATTCTAAAATCCGATACTATTTGCCCTTTCAAATCAATGATTTTGATTGAATAACCCTAGAGCTAAACTTTCTCAATTCCTCAAAATATCCCCATATTTTCACCATAAAGATTCACCCATAATTATGTAATAAACTTAAATAAAAGATTTGAGTCATTACCTTGATGATTTGATTGAAAAATTCCTATTTTTCTCTTCTCTTTTCCTCTCTTTTTCTCCCTTTCTTTTCTTTTTCTCTTCTGTGTTTATTTCTTCTTCTCTTTCATGTGTTCTGGTCTTCTACTTGCTTCATGAAATTTCACGTCTGATGGCTTCCCATCTTACTTAATCTCTTTTTTTTTATTCCTTTTTGGGTTGGGCCCACCTTTCTTTTAAAACCTTTACATTCCTTTTTTTTTGGGTCAAATTACTTAATAACCCCTCATTACATTTTGGGTTATAACAAATGATTTTGAGATTCAACACTGCTATAGAGAATCAAATCAGGTTGCGGATGCCTTGGCCAAATATGGGATAAACAATGTTGAAATCAGGATTTTTGATTCTAAGGAGCTTCCTATATCTGCGATCGGGCCATATATTCTAGACAAAACTCAACCGCCCTCCATAAAACACAGACATCGCAAGATTAAATTTGTTTGAAAGTTGTTTTTTGGCTATATTTTTCTCAATCTATGGGTTGTGAATTACCCATGTATAGTTCCCTGATGTAGGCTCGATGGCAGAGGTTTTTTGGCCTAGTTCCCCTCTACCTCTGTTTTGTATATTTTTATTAATCAATAAAAAGGTGGCGCCACTTATGGCGTGAATTATATATATAAAAAAATATTCATCAAAAACAAAATGAGCAAATAGAAATAAACAGCTCCAAGTCATAACAACAATAACATGCCCAGCATAATCTCATCAGGTGGTATCACAAACCTTACCTCTACCTTTTACGGGTAAAATGTTGTTTCCGATAGATCCCAGCTCAAGGAGAGATGAAAAAACATCAGTAATAATAAGCAGTAATAGTAGCAAGATAATAGTATAATGTAGTAAAAGAAACAATGATATAGTGTTAGAGATAAGAACAATGTTAGAGATAAGAACAATGTTAGAGATAAGAACAATGTTACACCTCACACTTTTGTACGTTGAGTTTCGTTGAGTACTAGTTGTCCTAGTCTTGGGAAGCAAGACTAATTTTTCGAGGTTACGAGGATAGACATGTCCATCTTGAGTAGATAGGAGGGTAAAAAACCATGTTTAGTAAGGTTCGGGAAGGTCTAAGACTTGTCGGATCATTGGAGTTAAGTTTCAGCGAAAGTTTGACAAGGTGTCACTTTATGGTGCAATATGTGGCTCTCAGAGCACCATCTGCGAGCCGCAAACCATGTCTGAGAGACGCAGATGATGACAGAGAATTTTAATGATCAAGCAAGGTATGCGACATGACATGCGGCTCTTAGACAGTGTTTGCGACGCCACAGACCTCACCACAGATGATGTCGGTGCAAAATTTTCTAGACTATTATAAAAGGATCGACTTCGACCCTCAAACATTTATTCACCATTTTTGGACCTAAACACTTTCAAAACTCTCTCAACAAGTCCTCTTATGATCTAAGACTAACATCAAGGGCAACCCAAGTGATTTTAACATAAAGAATTTCATGATCATCATTAGATAGTTTTTCCCCTTGTTGTGCTAAATTTGGAGACTTCTTGGAAGTGAAGTAATTTCGAATCTAGAGTTATCCTTGTGATTGAAGGTAAATTATGACTCCATCTTTGGTAAGTTATCACTCCATCTTCATGTTTATAACATTATTTGGCCTTTACACAACTTATGGGAAGGAGAAAATGTGAAAGTAAAGTTCAAGTTGTGCTAGAACTTGTTCTTAGCTATGTTTGAGTTATAAACTGTTCTAGACTTGATATGGCTGTGATGTTGTTGGGCTGGTTTATGCAAATGAAGTTGTAGTATGAAGTTGTTGGATTGTTAAGTGAGTTATGAAGATGGAAAAGAGCTAGTGAAGAGTTTGTGGTACTGAAACATATATAGGATTGAGTAAAACAAGCTACATGAATCTTATGCACATAAGATGTTCGACAAAATGTCTAAATGAGTTCTCTTATAAGTTATGAACCCATCGTTGATACGGATAATTTGTTTACTGTAGATAATCATTAGTAGAGCGTATGAGGACTTATGGGATCCGTATAACTAAGGTGATAAGGTATGTAAGGCTGGTCCTTTTCTTTCTTATGGCATGATCTCATTTTTTCAACCCATACGAATGATACCCATATCGACTCCATTCCTACAAATGCTAGAAGCTTATGTTCTTGATTCTCTTATGATATTATTGATCTTTGTCTCATGATTATTGATTTTATTCATTGATGTTGATCTCATCTTATGGTTATTGTTCCTTCAAGGTGAGACATGATGATGATGAAAGTTCCATAATGATAATCGGAGGTTTACCGACCTTACGTCACTCCGATAGATTTATAACTTTTATTTGGGCTCTCATGCATGCTTTATATATATGTATATATATTCACACACCGAGTCGGACTATAGTTGGCCGGGCAGACATGTAGATGTGCACACCACTGCAGTTGGCAGGTTAAGATATTACACTGGACGCGGGATGATGATGATATGATGATAACACCGAGCCTATACGGCCAGGTATGTTATTATATATATATATATATATATATATATATATATATATATATATATATAAATGTTTTTTTTAAAAGGGAAGGCATGCATGATATCCGCCTTAAGAGGCAATCAGATATACAGGTTAATTCTCTTATCTTATATTACCTTCATATCTTTATATGTTGTTTTCCGTGCCTTAAATACTCGGTACATTATTCGTACTGACACCCTTTTGTTTGTGGAGGCTATGTTCATGCCCGCAGGTAGACAGGGAGACGGTACTGATCCTTAGGAATCATCTCAACGTTGGTACATGAGGACTCCATTATTCCGGAGTTGCAGCTCATTTTGGTATGATTCTTTTGTGTACATAAGGGTATGGCGGGGTCCTGTCCCGTCCTTATTATGTTATGCACTCTATGTAGAGGCTCGTAGACAGATGTGTACAATTAGTTGTCCTATGACCTTCTCGGTCCATATTTCGTTATAGATTTTAGATAGCCTTGTCGGCTTGTATACATGGGCACAGTTTGACGACGTACATATGTATATATCTCTTGGCATGTGCCCCTTACAGTTTATGACATCTATTAGTTAGCATCACGGCCCACTCAGGTATGATTATGAGGGACATGTATGTCAGGTGGTGCTCGGTAGGTTAGTTCCGGGCACCCGTCATGGCCCTCAGGTTGGGTCGTGACAAACAAGCAATTCAAAGCAGTATATAAAGGCATGACAAAATACTATCGAAAGTCAAGGGCCTACAAGAATAATACTGCAACTATTAGTATGACAGGATAAGTAGGACAACACTCAACTACTTACTAACCTTCTACCCGAATCCTTGTCCTCTATTACCTCCTATCTAAAGTCATGTCCTCGGTAGGCTTGACCTGCGCCATGTCCTATTGAATCACCTGATCTCCCCAATACTTCTTCGGCCTATCTTTGCCTCTCCTGAAACTGTTCATAGCCAACCTCTCACACCTCCGCACTAGGGCATCTGTGCATCTCCTCTGCACATGTCCGAACCATCTCAGTTTCGCTTCCTACATCTTATCCTTCACCGAAGTCACTCCCGCCTTGTCCCAGATATCTTCATTTCTAATCCTATCACTCCTAGAGTTATATTAGTTAGTGTTGATAGGTTAGCTCAGAGAGAAGAAAGTTATTTTTTTGAGGAAAAGGTTACTCTTTTAAGAAAAAAAATTACTCTTTTCAAGGAAAAGAAAGTCACTTTTTCAAAAAAAAAAAAAAAAGGACATATTTTAGAAAAAGAGTCACTCTTTTTTTCTAGAAAAATGTGACTCTAAAAGTTGTGTCTATTACGAAAAGCTTCTTCGAACAGATGTGTATGTTGCGAACAGACTCTTAAGGTATTATAAATACTTGGTATTGCTTTAAGAAGAAGAAATAATTTACAGAATTTTTCTTCTCTCTGTTACTTTCTACAACTCACAAACAATTGTTCTTGTGGGAAATTTCGAATTAATTCTTATTTTCGAAATTTCAATTGCTTTGTAAAATCTATTAGGATTTATCTTGAATTTCCTATCTTAATTGGATTCTACCATAATTGTGTTTTACTTCAAAAGAATTTCTTGGTAGAAAATGTTTTCTTTGTGGAGAAGGACTCTACCATATTTATCCCTTTTCTTGGAGGAGAAGTTTTGCACTTCTATAAATTGAGGACATTCCCTCAAACACAAAAACTCACAATCGCATCCACCTTGTAGTCATCAGGAGAATTTTGTTTAGGCAGAGATTATTCTCTCAATAATTTTAATACTTTTATATTACTTTTTTCATATATAGGTCAACTGGCCAAACCATATAAAAATATTATGTTTCCTTTAGTTTAGTTTTCTTTGTCATCTGACTTATCGTGTTTAAGGTTTGCAATTATTATCTTCCGCATGACGCCCTGTTATTTCGATCTCAATAAATCATGGAGGAATTTTGCCACCATCACTGCAGCAATAAAGTGAGAGGCTTAAATTCCTTAAGGACAGAGATTACTAGTCTATCAAAGCCGAATTTTCTTCCCCAAGTATTATTTTCTAGTATGCCCACACATTCATCGCAACATCCACATTTTCCGGAGATGAAAGAGAACAACACAATTAAAAGTATATTAGATAGGTCCCGTTTTTATTTTTATGTAAACATTGTACATTTTTCATGACACGTGATTTCTACACAAAAAGACAGTTTTACACGTGATTTCTATTCTTGTAGAAATAATCAGCTCCAAGTCATGAACAACACAGTTAATGTTTTATCTTACAATTACACAACCCATCTATCAGATATATTGACACTTCCCTCTTCTAAGAAGTCCAGATGGTCATTCGTCCAATTGGTGCATGTGCATCTAAATTATACGCAAAAAAAAAAATTACAGTACAGATATGTACTATTAAATATATGTGTACATATTTAAATTTATAACAAATTAAAGTATATGCCTAACTTATTGATCAATACTTTATAACATCTCTTATCATTATCAGGAGAAAATATTGACACTTCTTATTTTCCACTTTCCCACTGATGTTCATGAAAAGTACTCCGTAAAAAATATATATACTCTCATCAAGCACATGAGTTCGATGTTCAAATTGTAAGGGTTTAACAAATACATGGACCCTAAAGCATTAAATGAAATTTGGTGGGTGCTTTGAGACGTGTGAGCATGGCATATTCATGGTTGCCTTCACCATTAATTTATTTGATTGCAGTCGATTATTCAGATGGCAGTATATGTCTCCATCTCATATTGTCCTTTTAGAATACTTGAACCACAAAGCATTAATGTTAAAGGGTAAAATATGAAGAAAAAAATTAAAATATGAAAAAAATTATCTTTTTTATATGTTAAAGTGAACACTGCACAAGTAAAAGTAAAAGTTTATTTGTAATATAATGGACACTCCTTGTTTTCCCACGGTGTCCAAAAAAGTCAAAAATATACCCTCAACCACTTGAGCTTTATGTTCACATTGTAAAATTAAATGAAATCTTGTGCGTGCTTTGAGACGTGTGAGCATGGCATGTCCATGGTATGGTAGCCTTCACAATTAATTTACTTATTTGATTTCGATCGATCATTCAGATGGCAGTATATGTGTCCATCTCATATTGTCCTTTTAGAATACTACCTTGATAAGGAAACACCATCTTCCTAGCTAGATGACACTGCATATCAATCTCAATGTATTGAATCAAACAACCCTGTAATTAGTTCAATGTTCTAAAAATGTGCCTTCATATGTGACATGCCTCTCCCGAAATACCATTCTCGTAGCTAAATTACTCCGTTCACTTTTAATTACTTGTCCACATGCATTCTCTTTAAAAAGAAAATAATTGAAATATATATTTTACCATAATATCCATTAATTGGTTTATAGTCTTGAGTCTTGAAAAATGATTTGGGAAATAAGTAATTAATGTTAAGGGTAACACATGAAAAAATAATTTTTTTTTTCTTAATATGATAAAGTGGACAAGTAAAGTGAAAATTTATTTTTAATATAATGGACACTGGAATGGAGTATATACTAAGGACTATCTTATAAATGGCTTAGGATTCAAATATCTTCTTCGCATGAACATTTTTGGGCTACTTAGAGCCTTAGAGGCCTAGAGCTAGACAGCTAGTATTCGGAAAGGCATAAATCCCTCTCTGACTCACAATCATAAGAATATTTGTCTAAATTTTTCTTTTGTTTCACTTTAAACGTCTCGCTTAGTTATACTCCACTAATTGAAATCAGGAGACAACAAATTTGAATTACTGTAAAATAAAAGCAATTCTGTTCTTTGTTTGGTTGGAGAGAAAGGCAATGAGGGAAGGAAACGTTCTTTTGTTTTTCCTCTATCTAAGCGATCAAATTGATATGTACATTGAAAACAATTTTATGTGTAAAATTTTCCAGTGTGTCCAAATACAGTGTAAGTGGATCAAATTCATGGAGTCTATAGGGTCAGTGGAATTAATGTCAAACGCACATCTCAAAAAGGTCTTTGGATATTCATTTGAGACTTATGTATTCGGTGCATACAAATAAAAGGGAAAAGATCGATATGGGCAGTCAGTGCACCCTCACTGAACATCGCAGAAGAAATTGAATGGGGCTAATATCATTCAAATAGTCACTTTGTTTGGTAATGTTATTTCCACAAGATACCAAAGCATTCCCGCAGGGACTATATATGCCCTCAAGACATTTCCTCTTGTTTAATTGCAAGTGGAAGTTAACATGTACCTAATGAAATAATTAAGGTGCGCTCAAACTATGGGTGTCAAGTGGGCCGGGCTGGGCCATTTTAATGTGGGCCACAAGGGGCCGGGTCGAGGCCGGCCAGGCCGTAAGTTAAGGGGCCGGGCTTGGAGAGGGAAAGGGTGTCCAGCCCAGCCCACCTCGGATAGGGGCTACACCTTGGGCTAACCGGGCCCGTTAGTGGGCCGGGCTGAGTTTTAGTTAGTGGGCCGGGCCGGGTTTTAATTATTTTTAAAAAATATTCTAATACTAAAATTTATTAAGTTTGATACTTTAAAATCTAGTTGTTGTCAACTTTATTTTAACCATCAAGTTCCTTAAATTATACTTTGGCCGTATTTTCAATCTATAAATACTATTCATTCCTCTCCATATTATCTCACAATTCCCGACTCTCCTCTTTCTCTAAATTTCCTACTCATCTAAATGGGAACAATGCACATGAGTTTTGATACTAAACCAAAGTTCTTAATTTAATTATCTCATCTGATCCTAAGTCCTAAAATCATGTGCAGATTGTCACACCTCCATCATCGGCGGAGACATTTCAATACGCTAAAAAATATTTAATTATTATTATATATAAAATATTTGAAACAAATAAGAATTTATTATTATTATATATATATATATATATATATATATAACTAATAGTTTATATTATTATATACTGTATAACCTATTGAAATATTTTTGAACTTGTGTAAGCCAACAGCAAGATAGTAACTAAAAGGGGTATTTGATTTATTTCACGCATCAGCAATTTCAGAGGCTTGTCATTTCACTGATTTTGTCAGCCTCTTATAATGTCTTGTTGCTTTTGGGCACTGATCAATGTTTGTCCCTCCTTGCAGAAATTTATCTTGGAGTTGCTACTTGTGTAGGATTAGTTTTACACAATTACATTTATAGTTCTATTTTGACTGAGTACAGATTATTATTCTTGTAAATAAAATTATAAATAAAATTATAACACAAATTTGAAAAGAAATTCAAAGGCTCAGTGAGCCTTTAGTTTTATTAATCGATAATTGCAAAGTTGAATTTAAACTTTAAAGCTTACAAACTTACATACTTTTCTTTGATTTCGTAAACTTAAACTAGAAAAAGAAAATTCAATTTGACAACTCTTCAAATTTAAATCTACATATTTTCCACCATTTTATTCAATTCTTCCATATTAACATTAGGAGGAAATGGCTCAAAATTTTCATAATCGACATCTTCATACATTGAAGATATTTGTACCGATGGATCTCCAAGTGACATTATATCTTCAAGTTGCTGGTCTTCTCTTGGATCTTGTTCTCTTCCTTGATTTCTTCGCTCTGATCTAATCCAATCTCTGAAACATATTAGAATTGGCTCAATATTTCATATATTTGCTTCCAAAATTTTAAGAATCCCACAATTATAGCTACAGCTATTTTATTGGGATACAATGTTTTTAAAATACTTATTATTAGTAATAAATGTAGTACTTATCTTTTTTTTTTATTTGAAGTGGGCCGGGCCGGGCCGGTGCCCCGGTGGGCTATCACCCGAGCTGCTGGTGGGCCGGGCCGGGCCGGTGCCCTGGTGGGCCATCACCCGAGCTGCTGGTGGGCCGGGCTGGTGGGCTGTCCACCTTGTCCGGCCCAGGCCCCTAATAAAACCCACCTAGCCCAGCCCCTTACACCTCTTAATGGGCTTGGTCCGGGCCGGGTCCGAGCTGGCCCGGCCCACTTGACACCCTTAGCTGAAACTAGTCTAGACACTGTCTTTATTGAAAAAAAAAAAGATTCTATCTTATTTGGCCCAACTGATGTTTGGGACGGATTTGGATCAAATCTTATCAATTTATACCAAGTAAAGATAGACCAAGTTTTTGGGGACCGACACGAATTAGAGTGTGCTTACACATCAAACAATAGATGTTTTAGAAATGTTTGTGTATAGGGTAAAGTTCGTCGACACCAAGTGGACGTGTCAAAGGATGGCATGCACGTGGCGATGGTGACATGTCAGATTTGAGTCAGCAAGCGAGGGGTTCCGGAAAAGCATAACAACGCTCCAAAGGAGTAACTTAACAGTCGCTACCCGAGACAGAAACTACAAAGGGTTCGGAGAAGCATGCCAACTCACCGGTCAAATGTCATTCAATGTGCAACCGTCACAAGAAACCCCAAGTCTTCCTCCGGTGCATTATTGCCCTTCATTACCATTCATTCTCATAACATTAAATCCCTTTATTACCTTTATTACCTTTGGCATTAATATTGGTAATGAAGAGGGCATGATTTGTGGATCATGCACCCCATAGCTCTAGTATAAATAGAGGTACTTATTCTATTGTAAGGCATCTGAAACATTATACAACAATACAAAGTATTCATTTTATTCTTAGCATTTGCTCTTTCTTGCTTAGTTCGTGGTGTTTATAGGGATTCACAACCCGGAGACTCTAGCTCAAAGCTTCTCCAAGGCCCAGGCTACACAACTAGCTATGCTTAACTTTCATTTATCTTGTTAATTATTACTTAATTTAATTACATTGATCCACGTGTCCTTGACCACATACACAAATTCAACTATAACGATTTTTCGCGTAAACAATTTGCACATGAAGTGTTTTATTTAACCATAGTTAATAACATATAGTTTCACCTTAACTATAATATCACTTAATCATCATAAGTTAAAATGATTTGAATTTTGATGTAAACTTCAAATACGGAAACCATTTTACGATTGATCGATGTTGTAATCGAGCGAAGGGCTACAGAGGTAAAAGAAACGTTGTCACTCACCAAAAAAAATTACTATAACAAGTGGCAGACCTTTAAATATCTTGAATATTTGAAGATGTCTAGTTTAGTTGCTCGGGAATATAATATAAACTAGTCAAGACACCTGCGCTTCGCGCAGTCAACAAAAGATATAAGTGAGCTTTTTTAGTTGATCATGTTATATATTGTTTAAACTCTAAACTAATCAAATTTGTTGTTAAGTAAAACCTTAAAGTATTATAAATTAATAACGTCTGAGTGAAAGAGCTTCCAAAATTATAGTAAATGACAACAAAATACACTATTTCTGTCGTTGCTCGTCTCCAACATAACCGATCCAAATAAATAAAAAGGTGCAAGAATCCTGAATTGCAAATCTACCAGCATAAACATAATCTTCTTTCCTATCATGAGAGTGGAAAGTATCTGCATTAATAAATGTCAATCTTCTTCATAATGTTTATAATGTCTTCTTTGACATCATTGTCTTTGCACTGCCATTGATGCACTATAAAGACTCCATTCGTCGCAATTTATGTGGCAGTGTATATATCTGATTGGGCATTGCGTTTTTTTTTTTTTTAAATTATTGAAACTTTTGGTTTAAACAATTCATAGACATTTATTTGAATATAATCATCTCTCTAAAGTAAAATAAAAAACTAAACTTAAATTATTTCTAATACAGAAGTATAATATTCTTTTTGAGACATATTAAAAAAAGAAATATGTCACATATCTATAATGGGGAGCATAAATTCTTTATACAAGACGGTGAGATCTAGTAAAAACAATTTTACTAGTACTATTTATCAAGTCATACTCTACTACTTGGAAAGTATAGGTTACCAAAAATTTATTTGACCAGATTAATTAGAAGAAGCAAACAGAAAAGGAATTCTGGGATAGGTCCGCCACCTCCCAAATTGTGTACCCTCCATGGATTTAACTCAACTACCAACTAATTATCTCATTCCTCCATTGGCCGACCATTATTTAGTTCCAATTTCCTTTCTATAAATACCCAGAGGTCTCACTAGCTTTAGTACCCAACACTCGAGCATATTCATTTCCAAGTATATCGTTCACTACAGCTTCCCCACACTACTTTTAGTATTTTATCTTTCTCAATTTTTGTAACAATGAAAATGGTTGGAAAGATTGCATGCTTCATGGTTCTGTGCATGGTGGTGGTAGCACCCCATGCTGAGGCCTTAACCTGTGGCCAGGTTCAGTCTGGCTTGGCTGGTTGCCTCCCTTATCTTCAGGGTCGTGGCCCTCTCGGAAGATGTTGTGGTGGTGTTAAGGGTCTGATGGGTGCAGCCAGGACCCCAGCGGATCGGAAGACGGCATGTACTTGCCTGAAATCAGCTGCTAATGTTATTAAGGGCATTGATGCCGGCAAAGCTGCTGGTCTCCCTCGTGTTTGTGGTGTTAACATCCCTTACAAGATCAGCCCCTCCACTGACTGCTCCAAGTAGGTTCTCCTTCTTCCATTTCTTTCACTAAAGTTTGTGTTGCACATTGTCAGTGTAAAAAGTCGTGCACTATCACAATAAATTGAGTCACAATAAAATAGTGTAACTCATTAAAAATTGAGCACTAATGTGTTGTAATTGATTACAATCACAATATATAACTTTAAAACTCTTTTTACTAGCTAGAGGTAACCTAAATATTGAGATATATAGAATGAACAATTTCTGCTGGATATTTTGTATAACATGCTTGTTGAAAAGGAAGTGTACTCGCATAATCTCAGTTGTCAAAGTAAATAATGGGGTAATTAATACGGAAGGTAGCATATTGGAATTTTCTTATAAATTTTCCAAATTTCTGAACGTTCGATTGGCTGATACGTGAGAAGATTATTATACATAGCCGGTTAGTTTATTGGTTAATGTTGGCTTTAATTTGACGACGCAGGGTCCGATAAGGCTGATGAAAGCGCAATTTTCCAAAGCATAATTTGGTAGTAGCGCAATCTTGTGGAGAAGAATAAGATGGATGGATATCAAGTTTGATCTTGCTTATGGATCCATTACTATGTTGTATCTGTTGTCTTTCTTTTTTATTTGTGTCTTTCGGAGTATAAACTCATAGTTGAGCCTTGTATTGAAACTTTGGAGGTTGGTTGTATTACAATCCAATTTTCATAATACATGCATTATCTTTCTTATCTAGTCAATGGCAATGCTCTTTCATTTCGGAACTTCGGATTTAATTCTTTCACTCTCTTCTCTTTTCTATTTATTTTTTCTCTTACAGTTACTTAAACTTTTATTCATCGATGGTCTAATTTTATTTACACTATCAGCCAGGTTTGGTAAGTGCTTACACTAAACTTGAGTTGGTTATCGTAAAGAAGAGGATAGTAATTAACTCATATAGCTGCCCATTTAAGCCCAAAAGTGAAAATAGCTTTAATCTTTTTATTTGCCCGATCTTTAATTTTAAAAGGTGTGACTTTCTTTTTTTAGACTAATTCATTTGATCTATTCATTCACAAAATCTAAACCTAATATTGCGCAGAGCTTCATCTCTAAAACCACACCAACTTTATCTTCTTTTTCTTGTTAATTTTTTTCTTTAGATTTGTCTCTTCATGGTGAAGGAATTGCCATTCTAATCATTGAAAGTTGTTTGTTTGTGCATAAAACGTGATTCAAATCCCGACTGGATGAAGTGTGCAGAGAAATTTCAGAAGCCAAAAAAAAAAAAACATTGTTAGTCCTCTGAAATTGTGAATATGACAAGGGGGGTCTTTTCAAAATTGGAGTTGGCTGATCAAATATGATTTGTTAGAAGTAGAGCTTAAGTGTTGTGGTTAAAATTTTGGAGTAATTAAAACCGATTCAATATGGATTTGAACTGAAAATCAATGGAAAAGTTAAGCAGAAGATGAACCGGGCAAAACCTTGATTGGTCATATAATAATCAGCGTACAATTAATGTATAATGACTGTATAATAAGTGTATATACATATATATATATATATATATATATATATATATATAGTAATAAGTGTATATACATATACATACATACATATATATGTATATGTATGTATGTATATGTTTATGTATATACACTTATTACTACACATTATACATTGAGTATGCAGTGTATATTTGATGAATAATTAGTGCAATTCCGTGTATAATATACATATACACATACATACATATATATATATATATATATATATATATATATATATATATATATATATATATATATATATATATATATATATATATATATAATGTGTAGTAATTTGTGAAATACACTCCGTAATATTTATATACAGTGGATACACATCAAAGAGATTACATGATAGAAAAAATGGGTTCAAACAGTGGTTTTGGTGATTTGTGCAGAGAATTGCTTTATGATAGAGCTCCATTATTGGGATCCTGTGAAGAAGAATACGAAGGAAGCAGATTATAGAAAAAATTAAAATCGGTGGCATTTTGGGATTTAGAAAGTGATTTTCAAAAGAAGAAACAAGGTCTGCATTGTAGGGTTATTTTAAGGGGGGGAAAAAAAAGGGCTACTAATAGTAAAGGTGGGCAGCCGGATGGTTACTCCTGTAACTATGATGAACAAGAAGCATCGCTGATATAGTCGAATAGTGAGCGGTTCAACTTTATCAATTGTTGTCAGATAGACATCAAAATTAGTGTTACGCGGCGCCTTCCTGAGACTTATTGGAAGGGCGACGTAAGGCTAAGCAACCGATGATTCCAAGGTTACTGTCCGCCAACCGGGGTCCCCTCCGCACGCTAGACGAGACTGTCAGTGCCGTGCGGGAAAACCAATGTCAAGAGCAATTGAGAGAACAACAAAGTGAATTGAGAAAATAGTTGTTTGCATTAATGAAAGCTATTACAAAGAAAGCAAGCGGTGTCTAGGGGGAGAGACACCAGTACAGAGAATTGATTGCTTGCTTGAAAGTTTTGATTGCTTGATCCCCCCTAATAATGCTTTAAAAATAAAAACCCAAGTCATAGAACTAGACATAGACTTGCTAGAGAAACACAATCAAAATACATAAAGTAAACTACTCTATAATTACAACAAAAAGGAGACCTAACTAGAGCAGGTCCATGTGCACCCTCGGTCGGGGCACTGTCATGCGCGCAGGGCACTGTGCGCGCGCGCACTGGGGCGCCGGCATTGGGCGCTGAGCGCTGGCACTGTAGTAGGGCTGCATTGACACTGGGCGCTCGGCACGCGTTGGGGTGCGGCCAGCGCAGGAGCGCGCGCGAGGGGCATAGATGGGGTGACATAGGCAGAAGCAACCTTGTCACTTGGGGTGTCCGAGACCACGGGGCCGTCCATGGCGCTAGGCGCTGAGAGGCTTGCCATGGCGCCATGGGGCGCGCCCAAGGGGTCATGGGGCATGGCTGGAAAGCCGCCCATGACATTCTCCCCCACCTGAGTTGGCGACGTCCCCGGCGCCTTGCTTGCAAGATAGTCATCGATCAGGTGCTTGTAGGCTTTGAGGCTGGTGCCCCTCTCCCATGTATTTTCTTCGGCATCACATCCCAGCCATTTCACCAGGAACTCCTGGTGATCTTTTCTTGAGGCATGTATGACTCGATCGTTGAGGATGGCTTCTACCACCCTTTTCCCCGTTGCTTGTGGGTCTCGAATACTGGGTATTGTGAGCTGGCTGCGTGAAGGATCGTCTGTGTCTTCTCGAAAAGGCTTCAAAAGACTGACATGGAACACAGGATGAATCTTCCACCATGCTGGGGTAGCCACCCGGTATGCTACCTTCCCGATGCGCCTCTCAATGGACAGAGGTCCAATGTATTTTTGTAATAGGCGGGGGTCATGGACCCCTGCAAATAAGTATCTCTTTGGGATCTTCACCATCACCTTGTCTCCAACCTGATATTCCACAAAGCGACGATTCTGATCGGCATGTCTCTTCATCCGCTTTTGTGCCTTGACTAGATAGCTCCGCACTATCTCTAAGTTCTGCTTCCATTCTTTTGAGAAGCTAGCTGCTCGTGGAGATTTGGCCATATTTGGGGCATTCACAGTGTGTGGGAGTAGCGGTTGCTGCCCGGTAACAATTTTGAAAGCGCTCTTGTTTGTGCTGGAGCTCTTTTGTGAATTGAAACACAATTGGGCCGCATCCAATAGCTTCACCCAATTCTTCTGCGAGCCGGTAACAAAGTGCCGCAGATATTCCTCCAACATGCCATTGAACCGCTCCGTCTGACCTTCAGATTGCGGGTGAAAACTCGAGCTGTGACTCAGTTTAGACCCTAAGCACTTGAAGAGCTGGGTCCAAAAGTTGCTGGTGAAGCGAGAGTCGCGATCACTAACAATATCCTTGGGCAGACCCCAATATTTGACAACATAGGTGAAGAAGAGTCGAGTTGTTTCCTCTGCTGATATATACTTGGGTGCTGCAATAAAGGTGGCATACTTAGAGAACCGATCAACCACGACCAAGATAGTCGTGAGGTCTCCAACCTTGGGCAAACCGGTGATGAAATCCAATGAGACACTTTCCCAAGGTCTCTTTGGGACAGGTAATGTCTCCAACAGGCCCGCTTGTGTTAAGCGGTCAGACTTGTCTTTCTGGCATACCAGGAAAGTTTTCACATACTGAGCGACATCATCTGCCATCTGGGGCCAATAATATGCACGGTGTAGCAGTGCCATGGTACGTTCTTCTCCTGGGTGGCCCGCCCATAGAGTATCGTGGCATTCCATCAGGAGAGTCCTCCGCAGATCTCCTCCTTTAGGGACATAAAGGCGGTTCCCTTTTGCCTTCAGGAACCCGTCCTCCATGTAGAACTGGCGAGTTTTTCCTTGACCTGCTAAGTCGACCAAATATTGTGCAGAAGGGTCCTTGGTGAGAAGATCCTGGATTTGATCTTTTATGGTGGTAGCCACCTCACTCCCCCTAAGGGTGGCGAGTAGGCATACCGACGCTAGATCAGCCCTTCGACTTAGTGCATCCGCAACATGGTTGGTCTTCCCGCTTCGATATTCCAGGTTGAAGTGAAATTCTACCAGAAGTTCCTGCCATCTGGCCTGGCGGCCATTCAGTTTTGGCTGGGTCATGAAATGACTGACAGCCGTGTTGTCCGTCTTCACCACAAACGGACACCCGAGAAGATAGTGCCTCCAAAGGCGCAAGCAGTGGACGACAGCCAATAATTCTTTCTCGTGGGCCGCATAGCGCCGTTCCGCGTCCTTCAACTTTCGACTCTCATATGCTACTGTGTGCCCCTCTTGTAGTAAAACTCCGCCCAAGGCGTAATCAGAGGCATCCGTCTGCACTTCGAATGGTTTGGTCAAGTCGGGCAAGGCCAAAACAGGACTACTAGACATAGCCGCTTTTAGTGAGTTGAAGGCGTCTGTTCTCTTTGGCGACCAGTCCCAAGGTGTGATCTTCTTGAAGAGCTCTGTCAGTGGTAATGCAATGAGGGATTAGTTCTTGACGAACCGTCGATAAAAATTGCATAGGCCAAGGAACGCCCGCAAGGCATGGATATCCTTGGGTGGCGGCCAATCTGTGACAGCCTTGATCTTTTGTTGGTCCATCTTGATGCGACCTTCTTCCACAACATGCCCGAGGAAGTCAATCTGTTTTTGGGCAAAGGAGCATTTGGACAACTTTACGTACAATTCATGCTCTCGCAACCGAGTTAGGACTTTCCTCAGGTGCTCCAGGTGTTCGTCCAACGTTTTGCTGTACACCACAATGTCGTCCAGGTATACCACCACAAATTCATCAATGTATTCTCGGAAAACCTGGTTCATTAGCGTGCAAAACGTGGCTGGAGCATTGGTCAAACCGAACGGCATGACCAGGAAGTCGAACGAGCCATATCTTGTCACACATGTCGTCTTGGACTCGTCTCCTTCAGCAATGCGGACTTGCCAATAACCTGTCTTCAGGTCTATTTTGGTGAACACTATGGCGCCGCCCAGTCTATCAAACAAGTCCGCCATTAGTGGTATGGGGTACTTGTTCTTCACGGTGATCTTGTTGAGGGCCCGATAGTCAACACAGAGCCTTAGAGTACCGTCTTGTTTCTTTTGGACTAGCACAGGTGACCCATAAGGCGATTTGGAGGGCACAATGATCCCCGTGTCCAGCATCTCCGTCAACTGTCTCCGAAGCTCGGTGAGTTCGGGTTGTGACATTCTGTAGGGTGCTCGGGCAGGTGGCTTCGCACCCGACACCAATTCAATTTCATGATCGACCGTCCGCCTCGGTAGGAGTCGCTTCGGCATGTCTTGCGGCATGACATCCTCAAACTCCTTCATGAGCTCCTTCACGGGCATTGGAATGGGACCCGAAGAACGCTCAATCTCTTCGATGTAGAGGGTAGCTAGGAACGTGGGTTCTTGTCGCTGGACCCCCTTCTTCAGCTGCAATGCAGAGATATTTCCTGAAGCCATCTTTATGGTTGTGCAGGGGACAATGCAGGGTTTGGCCCCATTTGCTCCCATCATCAGAAGCACATCCGCATAGGGTATAGGAATGATGTTAGTTTGTCTCATGAATTCCAACCCCACTATCAAGTCGAAGTCGTCAATGATCACTACCTGCAAGTCGAACTTGCCATCGTAAGGGCCCATCTTTACCGGCACTCCTTTGGCTATTCCACCTACCAATTGGGGCGGTGAGTTGATAGCTTTGACATGA
This sequence comes from Lycium barbarum, assembly GCF_019175385.1. Lineage (NCBI taxonomy): Eukaryota > Viridiplantae > Streptophyta > Magnoliopsida > Solanales > Solanaceae > Lycium > Lycium barbarum. The sequence continues at coordinate 112,056,131 of NC_083344.1, read as the reverse complement.
CCCTTACCTTTTCCAACAACCAGGCCAAGGCGTTCTACTTCTGTGGTGGCCAGATAGTTGTGCGTAGCACCTGTGTCTATCATGGCCTTAATAGGCTTGCCATTTACTCTCAAGTCGACAAACATCAGGGTCTTCTCCCTTTTGGGAGGAGGCCCCTTGCCTGCCTTTGTCTTTCCCTTCTTGGCAGTTGAGCTTGGGTCTCTCCTTTTGCATATGTCGGCACTGGTACCCTCTACGGTATTGGAAATGGAACAAACAAGTGCATTGAAGGCACTTATTGGTTCTGTCTGATCCGCATCATCCTCATCATCGTCTGTCCCATCATCCAAAATTTGATGGGCGTTCATCTGTGCCTGCGGGCACTCCTTGTTCCAATGTGGTCCGCCACAAGTATGACATCCTGTGGGGGGCGGAGGCCTCCGCCCCCGATCATTATTGTGAGACGCAGCACTATTGCTGCCTGAGGAGGAACCTTTAGATTTGGTTGCACTCCGATCTCCCCCACTTTTACTGGGGCCAGTATTGTAGGATTGGCCTCCTTTGAATCCCCCACGGCCTGGTGGTTGAGGTCTATCCTTTCGAGTATCCACTTGGTAGTCGCTGAGGCACTCCGCAGATTGGATAGCTTTAGGCAAAGAGTCAACCCTTTGTCTTTGTATTTCCATGCGGGCATAGGGTTTCAAGCCTTCCATGAACGTAAAAAGCTTGTCCTTGTCACCCATGTCCCTTATGTTCAGCATGAGGGCAGAGAACTCGCGAACATACTCTCGAACTGACTTCGTTTGCCTGAGTTCGCGAAGTTTCCTTCGTGCATTATACTCGACGTTCTCGGGGAAGAAATGTAAGCGAATGGCTGCTTTTAGTTCTTCCCATGTCTCCAGAGCGTCCTCACCCGCCTTAATGGCTTCGTATTTCACCCGCCACCAGAGTTTGGCATCACCCTGTAGATACATGGCAGCAGTTGCTACCTTCCTGGACTCCTCCAATTCTCCCACAGCGTCGAAGTATTGCTCAATGTCAAAGATGAAATTTTCCACCTCTTTGGCATTTCGAGCGCCCTGATAGGGTTTTGGTTCAGGAATCTTGAGCTTCGGGGTTGTTGCGACAGCGGGTGCCGCGCCCCCAATAGGATTGCCTCCTCCTCGGAGTAGGTCTTGTAAGGCAGCGTTGACAACATTGAGCTGATTGGTCAAGTCGTCGATGGCTCCTTGCATGGCAGTCAGTCTGTCTGCCTCCTGAGTCCTCTGGGCGAGGTCCTCATCTCATTGGATGGCAGCCGTCCGCGCGGCTGCATTCGTGTCAGTAGCTATATTCACAATGTCTTGTTCGGCCTGCCGCATCCTGCGGTCCAGGTCCTCCACCCTTTCGGTCACGGGTCGAAATCTATTGACCGCAGTTTCCAAAATCAAGAGGCGGTCTCCATGGTTCACCATGGTAAGAAAATGATAACAATAGCAAGGTGTTCCCTCGTCCGATGTCGAGCCTAAGCTCTGATACCAACTGTTACGCGGCGCCTTCCTGAGACTTCTTGGAAGGGCGACGTAAGGCTAAGCAACCGATGATTCCAAGGTTACTGTCCGCCAACCGGGGTCCCCTCCGCACGCTAGACGAGACTGTCAGTGCCGTGTGGGAAAACCAATGTCAAGAGCAATTGAGAGAACAGGAAAGTGAATTGAGAAAATAGTTGTTTGCATTAATGAAAGCTATTACAAAGAAAGCAAGCGGTGTCGAGGGGGAGATACACCAGTATAGAGAATTGATTGCTTGCTTGAAAGTTTTGATTGCTTGATCCCCCTAATAATGCTTTAAAAATAAAAACCCAAGTCATAGAACTAGACATAGACTTGCTAGAGAAACACAATCAAAATACATAAAGTAAACTACTCTATAATTACAACAAAAAAGAGACCTAACTAGAGCAGGTCCATGTGCACCCTCGGTCGGGGCACTGTCATGCGCGCAGGGCACTGTGCGCGCGCGCACTGGGGCGCCGACATTGGGCGCTGAGCGCTGGCACTGTAGCAGGGCTGCATTGACACTGGGCGTTGGGCACGCGTTGGGGCGCGGCCAGCGCAGGAGCGCGCGCGAGGGGCATAGATGGGGTGACATAGGCAGAAGCAACCTTGTCACTTGGGGCGTCCGAGACCACGGGGCCGTCCATGGCGCTAGGCGCTGAGAGGCTTGCCATGGCGCCATGGGGCGCGCCCAAGGGGTCATGGGGCATGGCTGGAAAGCCGCCCATGACATTAGTTATGTTGATGTGGAAAAATATACTCCAATAGATTACGCGCGTCAATTCATGACTTGTCACGTGGACAAACTTTTTTAATGACTGATCCGGCTCCTTTTCATTTCATATTCTCTACATTTTCTCAAATTCTTACTTCAATGAGTGACAGGTGTCCATTCATAGGTTGAGCCAAGCAAGATTTGAAGTTTATTGATTGAGATTATATTCTAGTTCTTTATAGTTACTAGATTTTTGAATTAATAATTTGTACATATTTAATGAGTTTTTTAAAAAAACTACAAAATTTGAACCAAGATTACTAGGCTCGGTTAAACTCGTAATGAAAGAGCTAGCTCTATCCTTATGCTCATTTTAACATTAATGGTCTAGATTTAATTAATTGAAACAAGGTCTTAATCATATACTACTTCTGTTCACTTTTACTTGTTCAGGATTATAAAAATAGATTTTCACTTTTACTTATTACTTTTAGCATATCAAGACAAGACAATTTCTTTTTTTCTGTTTTACTCATAGTATTAATTACTCATTTCAAATCATCTTTCAAATTCATTAAAACGATGTACCAAATAATATGGGTATCATGGTACATTAAGCACTTCATTTATTATTTCTTAAGGGGTATGCAAAGTCTATAATGGACAAGTAAAAGTTAACGGAGGGAGTACTAAAGATAATAAGTATTTCCATAATTTTTTCTTAAACTTTGGCATTCCGTTCCCACGACAGTAATGGTCTAGATGTAATTGAGTAATTTTACTTTCCATATTTATATTTTGCATGGCTTTGAAAAAATACTCCCTCCGTTCAAAAATATTTGCTATGTTTCACTTCTCAATGTTAAATTGTATGAACTTTGATCAATATTTTAATATGTATTTTTTCACCATATTAATATGAGAAAATTGCAATTTATAGTACTCTCTGTATTGTTTTCAAATATCCAAATTTTGAAGTTAAATTATTTAATCAATCTAATCCGTTTTAGTTGTGTATATTTGTGAAATTGACTATGGAAAATTAAAATGTGACAAATATTAGCGGTGGTAATATTCACTAAAAGGATAAATTGATTTGCTTACGCTTGTTTAGTTTTTTTTTTTATCTCATTTTAATATTTAATATTACCACTCTTCCTTTCATCACATATCAATTTCTCTCTCACATTTATTAGAGAAAGAGTAAGAGTAAACGCTATCTTGATTTTTAAATAAAAAATGTTTTGAACCAAATAAATTTGGTAGTCACGAAAAAATGGACTAGATGGATATCGGAACACGATTATAGCTCAATTGAGTAACCTCTGGAGACAAGAAAAAGGATTGTATATTGGACTTAATAATTTTTTAAAAGCTTCTATTTAGCTTTATAGATATTGGGACACGATTATAATTTAATGTCATATTGTCGTAGTATATTCTCCGTGATATTAAACTGGCAATGGATGGTAATTTATTGAACTGGCAATTGATCTATTTCAGCAAACACATCTACATCCTTGTATTTATTTATCAAAAATAATATATCCCTTGCACAATCAAACATCTCAATTCTCAACTATTTCAAACAATGAACTATGCATTTCTTTCTCCACAATAAATCCATTGCCTAACTTACTCAACTGGAAGAAATAAAAATACCAATCAACATAACAAAATCTACAATGAAAACATGCAAATTTCTTCATAAAACAACAAAGAATATTGTAATAAACAGTTCCTGTTCATTCAAGAAAACCAAAATTAAAGACGTGAAATAGGTAATTTTTTTCGTTTCATAAGTAATTTTCTATTATTCTTTTTGCTGAGAGAAAAATTAAAGCAAGAAGGGATTTGAGAATTCTTTCATTCTCCCTTCTCATCCAAGCAAAGAAATGGAAATGTGTCCAAGAAGTTGAAAAAAGAAACTTGTTCTACTAGTAAAAGTTTCGTTTCGTTTCGTTTCGTTTCGTTTCCTTTGCTAATTTCAAGAATGCATGTCCAAACACAGTGTAGATCAAATTCATAGAGGTAGATAAGGTCGGTGACCTAATGCCAAACGCAGATTTCAAAAAGACTTTTGGATATTCACGTGGGACTGTTAAATTAGGACATATTTGGTGCATCAATATTAAGGGAAAAAGGTAGATATGGGCAGTCAGTGCCAGCCTCCTGAAAAATGCAGATGAAAAAGAATGGACCTAATATGATGACAAACAAATACTGTATGAATGCTTTGAAATTGGCTCATGGAGTATATGCTTTGTAAAACTTTTTAGGAAAAAAATACATATTCATATAGATAAAATAAAATACACCTAAAACGCCGCGAAATTTAGAATCACCTTCACTTATGATGATTAAAGTGCAAAGATAATATTGTAATACCACAAACTAAATCTGAATCATAAATGATGGAGAGAGAACTTTTAAGACTGTTTCTAGTGAAATCAAAATAATTTGCATGCTTAAATAACCAATCAGGAATACAATTAGCTAGGTTTTTATCCTTCCCATAAAACATACTACTAAGTTAAGAGTCCAATCTCATTTCAATCTTCTCGATAGTACGGATCATGAAATAATTATGTATCAAATAATATAAAAATCAAATACATATTTAATACATATAAATAAAAGCCAAATAGTAATTGTGCGCCACATGCACTTTCATATTCGTAAAAGATGTATCGGAAACAATCAACGTAAAGCAAAGCAAAATCATATTATAGGACCAACAACATTGATTAGGTCTTTAGAAATGATTTTGGGAATAAGTAATTAATTCTAAGAGTAAAACATAAAAAAAAAAGACTTATGTTTTTTTATTGATACGTTAAAAGTGACAAGTATATTTTAGTATATATAGTAAATAAATAAAAGTGAAAGGATGGAATAATATGATTTCCATTTTTATCATTCGAATTCTACACGCGGTAAAACTCGTGGTAAGAATATTATCCTTTTAGTGGACCCTATATAGCGCAAAGTTAAAGTAGTTGCATCAATAAATAAAAAATTAATTCTTTAAATTTACTATACTAGCTGTGTAATTAACAGTGCTAAAAATAAGCCATAAATAAGTTTGGCGGGTGCGTGAGACGTGCGACCATGGCATATTCATAGGCTGCTGTTGCTATTAATTTCTTCAGTACTCTCAGTCGACTATTAGATTGGCAGTATGTGTCCATTTCATAGGAAAATCTCTTTCCTAGTTTCCTAGAAGAGTGTGTTACATTGATTACGTATTTCATGCTTTTAAAATGCAGTTCCTTGAATGGAGAATACCAGCTCAAGTAGTACTCCACTCAGTACTAAAATTTGCAACGTCCTCAGTTGAGTAAGTAGCAATACTAGGTTGTACATGTTACCACAAGTGAAAACGAAAATGTAATTTCCCAGAAAAGCATTCAAGACTCAGGTGGTTGAGTGTTTCAACTTTCAAGTACGAATTCTAGGCTGTACAACACCCTCGAGGATAATAACATAACAGTAATATAAACATACAATTCATGTAAGAAAGTGAGAGTGAAACAGATTTATTAATTTACACCATGTACTGTATTATAGTACTCCCATTTTAATTTGTCTCTTACTCCTTTTTCTAAAAATTAGTTAGAAAAAGCATATTATGTTTTCATATTAGTAAGTTTTAAATTTCAACATTCTCATTTAACCCTTAATGGCATTTCTTTTAACTGGATGCCCTTGTTTTTAATGTCAGTGAATATTTTTGACATGTTATACACACCTTTAATTTAAAATAATAATTTTAAAATTTTTCTTTATAATTTTAAATATATCTAATCGAACTAAACCACATAAAATTAAATAGAGGTAGATAATTCAAAAAATAGGCTGCCAAAATTAATTAACTAGATAAAGAGAAGAACATAAAAGAATAGTAAAAGCTTTCGGTGCTGAGATCATAGTCTTAACAAATCCTAACGTGGTACGTGAAAAGTCCTACACGTATTGACTAAAATTGACTTTATAGCCAAATAATGCACCTTCCTAATTACACATACGTATACCCCTCGAAAAGCATTATTGAATTTAACCTCAACCACCAACTAATTCTTTCACTCCTCCATTGGCCGGCCATTAATTATTTTGTTCCTGCTTTCCCTCTATAAATAGCCTAAGGTCTCACTAGCTTTTGCACCCAACACTCGAGCAAATACATTTGTAATATCCTCCAATTCACTACTTCCTCATACTTTCCTCATTTGTTTCATCTTCTCTAATTTTCTTTGTTAAGAATGGAAATGGTTGGAAAGATTGCATGTTTTGTGGTTTTGTGCATGGTGGTGGTTGCACCTCATGCAGAGGCAATGACTTGCGGCCAGGTTCAATCTGGCTTGGCACCCTGCCTCCCTTATCTGCAGGGTCGCGGCCCTCTAGGAGGCTGTTGTGGCGGAGTTAAAGGTCTGTTGGGTGCAGCCAAGACCCCAGCGGACCGCAAGACAGCGTGCACTTGCCTGAAATCAGCTGCTAATGCTATTAAGGGCATTGATGCTGGCAAAGCTGCTGGTCTCCCTGGTGCTTGCGGCGTTAACATTCCTTACAAGATCAGTCCCTCCACTGACTGCTCCAAGTACGTTAATATTTTACTTTCTTCCTTTACTTGAGGTTATCTCCTATACATTTACAAATGTAAAGTGTTTTTATACTATGAGATTTAATTGATCTTAGTACAAAAACATGATCTATGTCAAGCCTATATAGTACCAGAAAAATAAAGTAATCTTTATTAGTTATAACCGATTAAATTGCACTGATAATTTAAAAACATTTTAATATATAGAGTAATCTTTCTTAGTTACTATAACATAAAACTCTGTTTTGTTATCCTTAAACTATCCGTTATTGCTGGAAGTGTTAAAGTCACTTGAAATTGAAAGTGTAATAACATAGTACTATTTTGTGACAGAATGAATGATTTCTACTACAAATATTGTCGTCTAAATTGTTATAGAAGGATGTAAACACCCGTACTATCAATTAAAGTAAATTGAATAAAGGAGTTACACTAACAGTAGTAAATTAGAAACTTCATATGATAATGCTTGCTATATTATTTTTTCTTAACATATATAAATTGGCTGATAAGTGAGAAGATTATTATACGTATATAGCCAGTAATTTACTTGGTTAATGGTGATTTAATGTGGCAATGCAGGGTCCAGTAAGGTTGATGAAAGATCATTTTCACTGAACAATCTGAAAGTAGCTAGCGCATCATGAGGAGATGAATAAAATGGATCGAGTTTGGTCCTGCTTATGGATCTATTTTTCTTTTGTGTCTTTTGGAGTCATAGTCAGAGTCTTGTAATGAAGCTTCGGCAGTTGGTTGTATTACAATCCGATCTTTCATAATACATATTACTATCCTCTTTATTTTAATGTCTATCCCACGGTTTCTTCTCCCCGTTCTCCCTTTTTTTGATTTACTTAAACTTTCATCCTTTGATAATCAGACTAAAATCATTTACAGAATCAGCCAGGCTAATAGGTAGTGCCTACGATTAATTAAACATGAGTTGGTAATCTTGAACAAGAGAATAGTGATATTGGAATATGATAAATTACAGTACTGATGGGTGCATAGACCATACTCTGTCTCGTGAGATATATATTCCTAAAACAGAATACTATCAAAGAGTTCGCATATACTTATATGCTGTACAACAAGTTAATGTAAAAAAAGACAAAAGTAATAATCAAAATATAACTGAAATGAATGTTGAGAAAGAAGAGCTAGTCCGGATGAATATTATTTTGCCCCAAGGCATATTCAGAGTCAGAACTCTGATAGATTTTTCATTCACTACAAAAAACAAAAATTAAAATAAAATAGTCAGCAAAGCTAAAATTGATTTGCTTGTGGTGCATGTATCCCCTAGTAATATCAGTGTAAGTCATTTATTTCTGCTCTCAGTCACCATCTTCATTTTCCCTATTAATTGGAACACTGCTCAGGGCATTAATTACCTTAGTATTAGAATCAAACACAATTAACTGTCTCTTGCCAAGTTAGGAGCTATAACATGTTTGTATCTAAATGAATAACAATTAATATAATTTTCTCAAGGTAGATGAGCCCCTAAAGATACATGGAAGGTCTTTACAGATATCATAAAGTTACTGTACGCTTCACAGTTGTTGAGCATGTTTGCCTAACACGTTCACAAGTTTGTTAGCTACACGACCAGTCAGATCCAGGTCAGCAGAGACGATTCTGGCCAAGGACCATAATCGTTATAGCTAAACAATAATATATAGAAGATAGACCGATGCACTTTGTAGATCGAGCCCTCGCTAGCTGGAATGTAAAACTATCTCTGCATGTAAGTAGAGTTATTCCCAGTTTTAGAGGTCTTGGTGACAATTCTTTTGATAGTCCAGGCTTTCTCAAAAGTTAATACCATCCTGTGAGCCGGTCACTGCTTCCCTAGTTAAGTCGTGATACGAACAGTTTTTCAAGTATAACTCTATTTTTGCTTCAAGATATGGACATAGATCCAACTTTTTAATGCTTAACAGCCTTTAGTACAAATAAGAAATGACTCGTAGTGATAGGTAGGATATGGATTAATGCATTAAAAGGGGCTACTAGTATGAGGAACACATGTATTATCATTAAATAAGATGAAGACACATACAGAATTCAAGTGCAGAAAGTGCTAGAAATCTTTATTAATTGATCACTTCTCCCAAAACAACCAAAAATAAACCCAAAAAAGGGTACCCGATCCTTCCTTGGCATCACGCCGTGGTTTCTATAAATGGATAATCAGTATAGCCAACAACGGGATCAGGTGTATAGAATGTCTCCACGTTATACGTGTTGAGGGGGGCATCAAGCTCAAATCGTTTTGGTAAATCTGGATTGGCTAAGAATAGACGTCCATATGCAACAAGATCAGCTCGGTCTTCAACTAAAGCTTTGTTTCCATCTCCTCTATCGTAACCACCACCTACCATAAAAGTACCTTTAAATGCCTTCCTGATAGGTACAAGGCTTTCAAGACATTCAAACTTTTCCCCAGCGGTTTTCATTCTAGGCTCAACCATGTGGCAATAAGCAATGCCATATTTATTCAAGGATTCAGCCATGTAAAGGCCCAAAGCACTTGGGTTTGAGTCTACGCAATCCATGTAGTTAGCAAACGGGGAAAGCCTTATTCCAACTCTGTCAGCTCCTATCTCGTTTGCAACTGCTTCAACAATTTCTAGAGCAAATCTGCAACGATTCTCTAAAGATCCTCCATATTTGTCAGTTCGATCATTGACTTGGTCTTTCATAAACTGGTCAATTAGATAGCCATGAGCTCCATGGATCTCAACCCCATCAAATCCTACAAATTATACAGAATACATAATACAAACTTTATGCCTCAAAGGGAAAGATATTGAAATCAAGAATTACACGTCATAACTAATAAACTCACCAAGTAATCATCTAACAAAGCACCTATATCAGAAAATAGTCTGCAAGATTTAAGTTGTTTACAGCAAAGTTCTAGTCCAATATTCAGATATGTCAGTTGCACCAGGTGTTCAAATATATACAACATGAAATAAACTTACATATTTGAAGAAAGTTAACCTATCCTACATAGAACATGTTAAAACATCATCCTATTATTACCAATTTGCTAAATGGCTTAGAAAAACAATAGATAGAGAAAACCTTTTATATGCGCACATCACATGAGTCACCAGAATTATTGAAATAAATAGCCAGCTCTACTCATGCCTGTACTTTGCATTCTTAAGAACTGATCACGATTTTATTTAGCACTTGCGACATTTTTTATCTTTCTTTCAAGTAACATTTTCCAGTCCACAGCTGCGCTGAGGATTTCAGACTGAATCATCTATCCATTGAAGCAGTGAAAACCAAAAATCATAGTAATATCAAATGACAAATGGAACATAGATTTTCAGACTGAAATAGCATTCTATTAAAGCAGTGAACTAGACCAGACAGTTTTACCTGCTTCAATGGCATTTCTAGCAGCAAGCCGAAAATCATTAACAATCTGAGGAATTTCGTCAGTTGTCAGCCGCCTCGGTGGTGTAAATTGTGCGACATTGCCATTGGAACGAATTTGAGGTTTTAATGGCTTGTCTGTGCAGGAGACAGGATCCTGTCCATTGGGTTGAAAATCTGTAGAAGTTACATTTAGTGTTACATTTCTCTCTCAGTGTCAAATATGATTTGATAAAATGGCTAAAACCATGGTAGAGAAGTCAATTACCTTTGTTGGAAATTCTGCCGACATGCCAAATTTGGGAAAAGAAGATTCCTCCTTTGGCATGGACTGCATTTACAATTGGTTTCCAGGCCTCAACTTGCTCCTTTGTCCATATACCAGGTGTATCTTTGTACCTTCAATCAATAAGCATGTAGAAAGAGTATTTGGGAGATCACTATAAAAGAAAACTTGAATTAGCTTCGAATTCGTGGCTAGTTGCTCGTAACTAACAAAATTTTGTGATAATTCATTGTTAATCCATCTATAAATAGGATTAGCGACGAATTTTACAGTTTAGCTACAGAATTCGTTTGTCGCTAATTCTTGTTTTTTTTTTTTTTTAGTGATCAATGTACTAGAACTATAAACTAATTGAGAACTTGGCAAATTGAAGGAACTAAAGTTACCCTTGAGCAGTCTCAGATATTACTGTGGCTTCTGCTATTAGAAGACCGCCTTTTGTGGTTCTTTGTGAGTAATAGAGGATAGCATGTGGCTGAGGAACATTGCCGTATGATCTCTGCCTTGTCAATGGTGCCAAGACAACCCTGAAAAACATATAGAGTGTAATAAGAACCGCTGCAGCTTATCCATCAAATACATAGTATAGGAATATGCAATATTAGGACAGCAAAATTCTATAGCTAAACAACAAAATTCAACGGTAATTCGATTTAGCGACCGATTATCACAAAATTCTATTAGCTACGAGTGATTTAGCTACGGATTAATGACAAGTTAATAGCTAATTCCAGTTTTATTGCAGTGGAATGTCAAAACTCAATGCTAAAAAAATGCAATTGCAAATTAATGAGAAGGATGATAAAGCAACTGAATTATCAAAATTAACAGAGTAATTTCACTGCCGCTGCAGTTTTCGATGATGCTAGGAAGATATGTATTCTCCATTTGCTCATCAAGAATTCGAATAAAGTGTGAATATCAGCTAAGCACCAAAAATAAAGCTCATCAGTCATGACCCAAAACAAAAAAGAGAACTCAAACTCAATACCAACTTGATGGAAGAGTCTAACATGGGTATCTTTTAATTTGCACAAAATCAGAAACTGATAACAGCAAATAGATGAATACTGTACAGTGATCAAATGAAAAATAGGAGAACCAGCAAGTGTCTATTTTGTACTAATATTATTATGAGGACAGATGAAAAAAAAAAAAAAAAAAAGAAGATGAAGACATAACCATATGGTATCTCCCAATATGAATAATCAGGAAGAATCAAACATCAAATGAAGAATACCTATGAGATAATTGAAAGTTTCCCATTTTATAAGGTGTCAATAGAGGGATGCATTGTTTCCCTTGTGGAACTTCACCACCTTTGTTTTCCATTTTGGGCTTTTTCTTGTTTTGTCACAGTACTACAACCTTATTCAAGAGTTTAATTTCTTACAAGAATTCTAAGTAATGTCTCTCTTAATAGCTGGTAAGAGGTATGGATATTTCTTTTGAAATTGGAGAAACTGAGATGCGATGTGTTGAATGGAGCCAAAGCCCTGCCCCAACATGAAACATCTAATTCTCAGAGTTTTCACACAACTGTACTATGCATGTTACTTGGTTTTGTGCTTAAATTCATTGCTGTGTTTTTTTTGTTTAATTTTCCACCGTGTCCGTTTTTTCTAGGAGCTCGACTAATTTGATTTGTCTTACGCACCATTGTATACAGTAAAAATCGGACACGCGCTAAACCGGTGAGACTCGGAACCGAAGGAAGAAGGGGACAAGAACATGCACGAGGACTTTCATTCTGAACCGGAGGAACGCTTGGACCGGAGTCAAGGAAGGGCATCATTTAATCCGGTTTCTTCATGGCCGAGTTGGTCGTTGCCGTTGGTCCGTTTGGTCGTAGCCGTTAGTCCGTTTATTCGTGGCCGTTGGTCCGGGAGATCCGTTGCGCGATTGCCACGCGTTGATAACTGAAAGAGATTAATTCCGTGATTATTCTCATTGATTGAGTTGGTAAATATACCATAGTTATAATGTCCTATTATGATACAAACTATACTAACCTAAAATAGAAGATTTACAAAATATTCTTTTACTACATATTTACACTATTTATCACACCCCCGCAGTCGAAACGGGAGGTTTACGAACGCTGAGACTGTCCCGAAAATCTTCAAATAAGACTTGTGGCAGTCCTTTAATGAAAATATCGGCGAGCTGATATCGGGACGGAACATGAAGGACACGGACGTGGCCGCGCGCCACCTTTTCACGAACAAAATGTATATCCATCTCAATGTGCTTGGTGCCCTGATGTTGGACTGGATTTCCTGACAGGTAAATGGCACTGACATTATCACAATAAACTAAAGTAGCCTTAGAGATCGGACAATGTAGTTCCAAGAGGAGGTTACGTATCCAGCATGATTCAGAGACAACATTAGCAACCCCCCTATATTCTGCTTCCGCACTAGAGCGGGAAAGAGTAGGTTGGCGCTTAGATGACCAGGATATCAAATTATCTCCCAAAAACACGCAATAACCCGACGTCAAGCGTCTGGTGTCTGGACATCCCCCCCAATCAGCATCAGTGTATGAAACCAAATCAGTAACTGAAGATGAGTAGAGATGAAAACCATGATCAAAAGTACCCTGAATATACCGAATAATCTGCTTAAGAGCAAGCATATGCGTATCTCGTGGAGTATGCATATGAAGACAAATCTGCTGTACGGCATAAGAAATATCCGGTCTGGTGAAGGTAAGATACTGAAGAGCACCTGCAAGGCTCCGGAAATGAGTGGGATCGTCACACAGATTACCAGAAGAGGCACTGACCTTCGGTTTAGTGTCAACCGGAGTGGAAGAAGGCTTACACGAGGACATTCCTGCACGTTCAATAATGTCTGTAGCATAACTTCGTTGTGATAGAAACATACCACCCTTGTGACGGGTCACCGCAATGCCAAGAAAATAGTTTAAAGGACCTAAGTCCTTCATAGCAAATTCTGAGCCAAGAAGGCCCATAATAGAACAGCGGAGAGCATCTGAAGAAGCAGTAAGAATAATATCATCCACATATAGTAAAATGTAAGCCAAGTGGTGCCCTTTGCGATAGATGAACAAGGAGTGGTCAGACCTGCTATTAGCAAAACCAATGGAAGAAACAAAGTCAGCAAATCTTTTATACCAAGCTCTCGGTGCCTGTTTAAGCCCATATAAGGACTTGCGCAACAAACACACATAATCGGGACGAGATGGGTCTCTAAAACCCATAGGCTGATGCATATAAACCGTCTCCTTGAGCTCGCCATGAAGAAATGCATTTTTGACATCCAACTGATGAATGGGCCAATGTTTAGATAGAGCTAGACTTAAGACAGTGCGGATCGTTGCTGGCTTCACGACCGGACTGAAAGTCTCACCACAATCAATGCCAACCTGCTGTGTTTTGTCATCACCTACAAGACGGGCTTTATGCCTCTCAAAATCACCATTAGACTTTTCTTTATGAGTAAAAATCCACATAGACCGAATAACATTCACATTAGGTGGACGGGGTACCAAATCCCACGTCTTATTTTTAATAAGAGCATCATATTCATCATCCATGGCCAATTTCCAATTCGGGTCACGTAGCGCATCCAACGGTTTACGAGGTATGGGGGACTTGGTAACCGCCGCATGTAGATTAAATGGGTGCTTGGGTTTGAAAATCCCGCGCTGACTACGAGTGACCATGCGTGTGTGGGTATTGGGCTGGACAGGTGGAGAAATGGTCGAGTTTTGCGGGGTAGTGGGAAGCTGGTGGGGGAGAGGGGCGGACTGGTCCTGCGTAGAGGACGATGGAGGCTGCTGCCCAGGTGGGGAGGGGTCGGCGTGGTCCTGAGTCACGGGCAGCGACGGAGGGGGGCAGGGCAGCGGTGGAGGGCTGGCGGCTATATGATGGATCAAGTAAGGAGAGAGGCCATCATCAAGGAAGTCATAAGAGGTGGGAGCCGGAGTATGGATTTTGGAAAACGAAAATTGAGTCTCATCAAATAAAACGTGACGACAAATAATGATTTTATTTGAGGATAAATCAAAACATTTGTAGCCACGATGGTTTGGTGGATATCCCAAAAAGACACATGGAGTTGACCGAGGGTGCAACTTGTGAATAGTAGTAGACGGAAAAAGAGGATAACATAAACACCCAAAGACTCGGAGATGAGAATAAGATGGTTTCCGTTGGTAAAGGACCTCTAAAGGTGATTTGTGACCCAATAACTTACTTGGTAAAATATTAATGAGATACGTCGCCATTTGCAATGCATGATGCCAAAATGACGGAGGAATGGAGGCATGAGCAAGAAGTCCGGATGACATTATTTAGTGAACGAATTTTTCTTTCTGCTTTCCCATTTTGAGAGGATGTATGAGGACATGAAAGACGGAAAGACATCCCATTGGATGCACAAAATTTTGCGAATTGACTATTAGTATATTCCCTCCCATTATCACATTGGACATTCTTGATAGGACGTTCAAATTGAGTAAGAATATGGGTCTTAAAATCCATGAATTTTGAGTAAACATCAGATTTTCTAGCCAAAGGGAAAGTCCACAAATAGTTGGTAAAATCATCCAAAAACATAACATAATAACGATGGCCCATAGAACTCAAAATTGGAGAAGTACACAAATCACTATGAATAATGTCAAATGGAAACAAAGTTTCGGAAATAGAACTAGCAAATGGAAACTTAACATGTTTACCATGAACGCAAGAATGACAAATACTAGATGAACTAGAACTATTACATTCAATTCTTTTATTACGCCTAAGAAAATCCAAAATAGAAGCTCCCGGGTGGCCCAAACGATCATGCCAACGGGTAGAAGACAAGGCAGCAAAAGTCGACGGTGAATTGGTGAAAAATTTGAAGGTGGACAATGGATAGAGAGCACCCCTACTATTACATCTCATGAGAGCCATCCCCGTCCAGAAATCCTTCATAGAAAACCCATAAGGATCAAATTCAACACTCACATAGTTATCAGTAGTAAATTTACGAACCGATATCAAATTCTTTACGAGTTTTGGCGCATGAAGGACATTGTTTAACAATAAATGAGGGTTTGGGGGAGGAAATTTAGCATGACCACAACCTCGAATTAGAATTGAATTACCATTACCAACAACAATGCCAGTATTACGATTGCTCAAATTAAAATAAGACGAGAGAATACCTTTTGTGGATGTCATATGGGACGTGGCGCCGGTATCCATATACCAATTCGAATCGGGTTGGTTCAACGTCATCATTTGCATAGCCGATTCAATATCCGTCGGAGTCCATTGTGTCGGGGGGCCCGCGGCTGCATATGCCTGCTGCTGTGGTCGCGAGCCCAAAAATGCCAGGCTGGGCCAGCGACCTCGGGCCAGACGAAGAAGATGGCGGCTGCCACTGCTGCTGTGGCTGAGCCCACTGCGTGGTAGGATACGGGCAAGGGGGAGCCCACTGAGGCATCCAACCCCACTGCCACGGTGAGGAGGGCTGTTGCCACTGCTGCTGGTCACCTGAGGGGCATCCTCCACGGCATCGGCTGCCACTGCCGCCGCCCGAACCACGGCCACCGCCGTTATTATTCCCGCCGCTAGAGCCGCGGTTTTTGTTGTTAATTTTGCCCCGATGATGGTGAGAACGACCAGAATTTTCCAGATGAGAAGAGTCTTCAAAATCACGTTTGGAATTAGCCACCATAGCCGTGGGCGAGTCATCATGCATTTCAGCCAACGCCTTTTCCTCAAGGCACAAACTTGATCGAGCTTCGGAGAATGGTGGAAGAGGCTTACTTTGGCGGATGTAGGTACCCAAATTCTTGTATGCCTCTGGGAGTCCAGCCACCAGTTGGAGAACGAGGCGGTTGTCGGTCACCAGAGCCCCCACACTCTTAAGTTGATCGGCCAAGGTCTTGAGACGTTGGCAATACGCCGAAGCGTTTGGAAAATCCCGCATCTTGACATGAGAGAAATCATGTTCCAAAGCAACGGCACGGGAGTTTTTGTTGTCTTGAAAACGATTACGGAGGCGATCCCAGGCCTCCTTTGCCGATAGGTCTTCTTCGATGATTGTATGCAATAAGTCTGTGGAGATCTTTTCATATACCCATTGAAGTACCGTGGCATCCAAAGTGGACCATAACTCATTTTCATCGTCGGTGGTAGGAGCCTTCTCCTTTCCGGTTGGCAGAATGTGGGAAAGGACACGGTGAGACCGGGCATGAAGTTTGAATAATTCGGCCCAGGCCGAATAATGATCCGTTTCCATCTCAAGAATGATTGGGATGTGATTCTTGATGTTGGAGACAGCCAAAGAAGGATGGAACTTGGTGTCTGCCATTGATGGAAGGCAAGAAAAATGGACGGAAATCGAAGAAGAAGAAGAAGAAGAAGAAGAAGAAGAAGAAGAAGAAGAAGAAGAAGAAGAAGAAGAAGAAGAAGAAGAAGAAGATGTCGGAAAAATGGGTAGAGGACGTCGGAGAATTAGGGCAGCGGAAGAGAAGGAAAAGAAACCCTAGTATCTGATACCATGAAAGAGATTAATTCCGTGATTATTCTCATTGATTGAGTTGGTAAATATACCATAGTTACAATGTCCTATTAGGATACAAACTATACTAACCTAAAATAGAAGATTTACAAAATATTCTTTTACTACATATTTACACTATTTATCAATAACGTCCTGCCATGCTCAACTGCCAATCGTATGGGTGTCAAACCGTACGGCCAACCTAACCCAACCTAATCCAAGTCAGAGTTTTTCTTTAGTTTTAGTTTTCTCTTATTGTATGTAGCCCATGAGGCAACACTATAAATAAGGGTCATTGCCCACTTTTAAGGGGTTGGCTCCCGGAGTCATGTCAAGAACTCTTGTAATAGCAAAAATTATATAAACTCTCTCTCAAATATCTGATTTCGGTCCACTCTTGTGTTCATCTCTTAAATTTATTCAATCAAGCAACACTCACATATTAGCATATACACAAATCTATAGCAAATCATCGATTATCAATTGCTTCTTCATAGTATATTCATATATTTCTCTTCTCTATCAACTAGATTCAAGGCATAACCACATATCCTATACCTCACTCACAAATTTAATTGACTATCCAAATTCGAGGTAAACAGTTTGGCGCCCACCGTGGGGTTAGGATAATAGTGGTCTTTTATCTTGATCTCTACCTTACCCATCAAAATCGAAAACATCTTATGTTCGTCACTGAAAGAACGGATGGCTGACAGTGGGCAATCCGGTCACGTCAACAACAACGAGATCGTGGCCGAAGACGAAGGCAGCGGTCCATGAGGATTACCAAACCCCGCTGATCCTAACCCCGTTAATTCGAGGGAGGGCCTCAACCATCAAAACACCGTGGACCAGGAGAATGCCGCCCAACCGACTACCGACCCTTTAAATACGCACAATTCGATTACTTTGTCCCGGACTCAGGGCCAGAAAGAACCGGATACCCCGAATGATAACGTTGACTTACGTTTAATCTTTGAAATGTTGCAAGGACAGAGAGCGGCGATTGCCGAACAGGGAATCGCAATAGCCCGGTTGCAAAACGGAGGGGATAAAACGACCTCGGAGGAGATAAAGGGTGTTGCTGAACCCAGAAGAGATGAGGCACGGATGGTTGAGAGCGATGGGTCCGGAGCTAGGTCCTCCACCGAGGTTCTGAGAATGCTCGAAACTTTGGCAAAACGGGTAGACTCGACCGAGAAGAGGGTGGAAACATACAACTCTCGGGTAGACCAAATCCTGGGGGCGCCGCCTTTACTGAAAGGGCCGAATTCAAAGAGGTACATCCAAAGGCCTTTTCCTCCGAGTGCAGATCCTAAACTAATCCCGAAGAGGTTCAAGATGCCGGATATCCAGAAATATGACGGCACAATGGATCCACACGAACACGTGACCTCATACACATGCGCTATAAAAGGCAATGATATGGAGGAGGGCGAAATTGAATCGGTATTGTTGAAAACGTTCGGGGAAACTCTGTCAAAAGGAGCATTAACATTGTACGACCATCTGCCCGAGCATTCGATCACCTCTTTCGAAATGCTCGCTGTTGCCTTCATCAAAGCTCACGCCAGTGCCAAAAAGGTGCAGGCCCGTAAGGCCGACATTTTTCGTATAGCCCAAAGGGACGACAAGTTACTGCGTGAATTCGTCAACCGATTCCAAAGGGAACGGATGGAACTCCCCCCGGTTCCAGAAGAATGGGCCGCACAAGCTTTCACAAAGGAGCTCAATGTTCAAAGCTCAACGGCTTCATTCAAATTAAAGGAAAGCTTGCTGGAGTACGAGGCTGTGACATGGGCTGATGTCCATAACCGATACGAGTCAAAGATTCGGGTGGAGGATGATCAATTCGAGCTTCCCCCGGGGCCGATAAATGTGAACAATAGTTTTGAGAGACCAAGGAAAGGTTACGAAACGAAGGCCGAATCGTCGAGGGAAAAGTATCGGCCATACTCCCATTCGGAGAAGCCAAGCTTTAGGTCGGAGAAATCAAGGGCCAGCCCAAGCCATTTCTCCGGTCGGGGTAATAAACAGGTCGAGCGCCCGTCGAACAGTCGGGGTCTCTCGTTCAAGAGCGATGCCGGAAGCTCTGCCGGCAACAAGGATGTACCAAAGATATCGAAGTACAACTTTAACGTCAGTACCTCGGGCCTCGTCTCG
Source organism: Lycium barbarum (assembly GCF_019175385.1). Taxonomy (NCBI): domain Eukaryota; kingdom Viridiplantae; phylum Streptophyta; class Magnoliopsida; order Solanales; family Solanaceae; genus Lycium; species Lycium barbarum. Next base: position 112,036,927 of record NC_083344.1, on the reverse strand, counting down.
GTTATTGGTCGTGTCCCGGATGTAAGATGGCCAAGACCTCTAACGTCGGATCCGGGCCAACGGGACCCGAGCATGGTGTGTGAATACCATGGAACCCATGGTCACAGAACCGAGGATTGTTGCCAGCTAAGAGAGGAGGTAGCCCGGTTACTGAAAAATGGTCATCTCCGAGAATTGCTGAGTGAACGAGCCAAAAGTCACTACAAGGAAAGGGAGGCTCATCGAAGGGCCGAGCCAGTAGAACCCCAGCATATAATCAACATGATAGTGGGGGGCACCAATGCCCCTCGAGGGCCGGTGGTGAAACGGGCCAAGGTTTCTGTTGTTCGCGAAAAGCGCAGCCGGGATTATTTACCTGAGGGTTCCATCTCTTTCAGCAACGAGGATGCAGAAGGCATCATTCAACCGCACAATGATGCATTGGTAATTTCTATACTTATCTTTAAAACTCAGGTTAAACGTATTTTGATTGACCCAGGTAGCTCGGCCAACATCATCCGGTGGAGAGTGGTCGAACAGCTAGGGCTGCTCGATCAGATCGTACCGGTAGCCTGGGTACTCAGTGGGTTCAACATGGCGAGCGAAACCACAAAGGGGGAGATCTCGTTGCCGGTGAACATCGATGGCACTATCTAGAAAACAGTGTTCTATGTAATAGAAGGGGACATGAAGTATAATGTATTGCTGGGTAGACCTTGGATACATAGCATGAGGGCCGTGCCCTCAACATTGCATCAGCTGCTGAAATTCCCAACCCCGGAAGGGATAAGAACCATTCGAGGTAAACAGCCCGCCGCAAGGGAGATGTTCGCGGTCGAGGAGGCCAACCCCAAAAAATCGGTTCACGAGGAAGCGGATCCAACTGGATGAGCGAACACCAAATAGCAATCAAAGCATACGGGTTTGGACCCGGGGTATGAAGAGGACGATTTCGATGTACCCAAATCATTCATCATGCCGGATGACTCGGATGCAACCAAGTCGACAGTAGAGGAGCTGGAGAAGATCATCTTGTTCGAATACCTACCGGACAGAAAGGTATACCTGGGCACGGGGTTAACCCCGGAGCTCAGGAACAAGTTAATTGAATTTCTTCGAGCTAACGCAGATTGCTTCGCATGGTCCCATATAGATATGACAGGTATATCACTGGAAGTAGCAACTCACAAGCTTAGTTTAGACCGGAAGTTTCCCTCGGTGAAGCAGAAGAGAAGGCCTATGGCGGAAGCAAAACACGCCTTCGTAAAAGACGAGGTAACAAAGCTTTTAAAAATAGGTTCTATCCGGGAGGTAAAGTACCCGGACCGGCTAGCTAACGTGGTAGTGGTGCCCAAAAAAGGTAATAAATTTCGAATGTGTGTTGATTACAAGGATTTAAATAAAGCATGCCCGAAGGATTCATTCTCGTTGCCTCACATCGATAGAATGATCGATGCGACAGCCGGGCATGAGATGTTAAGTTTTCTCGATGCCTACTCCGGGTATAACCAGATTCGGATGCACCCGAAGGATCAAGAGAAAACATCCTTCATCACCCGATATGGGACTTACTGTTATAATGTCATGCCTTTTGGACTAAAAAATGCCGGTGCAACTTACCAACGCCTAGTTAAGGAGATGTTCGAAGAAAAAATAGGGAAAAAAATAGAAGTTTATATTGACGACATGGTGGTCAAGTCCCTGGAAACAGAGGACCATTTAAAACATTTGCAGGAAACCTTCGACGTGCTCCACAAGTATAACATTAAGCTCAACCCGAAAAAATGTGCCTTCGGGTAAGGTCCGGCAAATTTCTGGGTTTCATGGTGCCAAACCGAGGGATCGAAATCAACCCGGACAAGATCAAGGCCATCGAGGATATCGAGGTGGTGAATAACGTCAAAGGAGTACAGAGGCTCACCGGAAGGATAGCACCGTTGAGTCGTTTCATATCGAGGTCCTCGGACAAAAGTCATCGTTTCTTCTCCTTACTAAGAAAGAAGAACGACTTCGTTTGGACACCGGAGTGCCAAAGAACTTTACAAGAATTGAAGAGATACTTGTCTAGCCCCCCGCTGTTGCACACACCAAAGGCGGACGAGCCGCTTTTTCTCTACCTTGCTGTCTCCGAGGTGGCGGTAAGTGGCGTTCTGGTCCGAGAAGAATCAGGTACGCAATTCCCTATCTATTACGTAAGTAGAACTTTGGGGGATACGGAGACCCGTTATCCCCACTTGGAAAAATTGGCATTGGCACAGGTAAGTGCTTCTAAAAAGCTCAAGTCCTACTTTCAATGTCATCCAATATGTGTAGTAACTACTTACCCTCTGAAAATCATCATGCATAAACCGGAATTATCGGGTAGACTAACTAAGTGGGCCGTCGAAATTAGCGGATATGATATCGAGTACAAACCTCGAACGACCATCAAATCCCAGATCTTGGCCGATTTTGTGGCAGATTTCACCCCGGCTATGGTCCCGAGGTTGAGAAAGAGCTTCTGATCCTCGGGGAAAGCCTCGGGTATTTAGTCGCTACATACGGACGGAGCCTCGAACCTCAAAGGTTTCGGGCTAGGAATCGTCCTTAGAACCTCGATCGGGGACGCCGTTCGACAGTCTATTAGAACCGCTAAATTGACTAACAATGAAGCCGAGTATGAGGCTATGATTGCAGGTTTAGAATTGGCCCGAAGTATGGGGGCCGAAGTAATTGAGGCAAAGTGCGATTCGCCCTTGGTCGTAAACCAGGTGAACGGTGTCTTCGAGGTCAAGGACGAACGGATGCAGAGGTATCTTGAAAAAATTCAAGTGATACTACATCGGTTTATAGAATGGACCATACAGTATATACCGAGAGAGCAGAACAGCGAAGTCGATGCATTGGCAAATTTGGGATCCTCGGTCGAAGGGGAAGAAATCAACCCCGGGACTACGGTGCACTTGTTGAACACGGCGATAGAAAACGGACATGTCGAAATAAACACAATGGGTTTAACTTGGGATTGGCGCAACAAGTACATCGACTACTTGCGTGATGGAAAGCTCCCGAATGACCCAAAAGAATCACAGTCATTAAGGACCAAAGCTGCGCGTTTCTGCTTGGTAGAAGGCCAATTGTATCGACGATCTTTCTTCGGCCCCCTGGCTAAGTGTTTGGGTCCCGGAGAGACGGAGTATGTGTTGAGAGAGGTGCACGAAGGAACCTGTGGCAACCACTCCGGTGCTGAAGCTCTGGTTCGAAAGATCATCAGGGCTGGTTATTACTGGAACCGGATAGACGAAGACTCAAAAAATTTCGTCCGGAAATGTGACGGGTGTCAGAGACATGCTCCGATGATTCACCAGCCCGGGGAGTTGCTGCATTCAGTGGTTTCACCTTGGCCTTTCATGAAGTGGGGAATGGACATTGTCGGTCCATTACCACGGGCACCAGGTAAAGCCCGTTTCATTCTGTTTATGACTGATTATTTCTCTAAGTGGGTTGAAGCGCAGGCCTTTTAAAAAATCAGAGAGAAGGAAGTCATTGACTTCATATGGGACCACATCGTTTGTCGCTTCGGCATCCCTGCTGAGATAACCTGTGATAACGGACCCCAGTTCGTGGGTGGCAAAGTCAATGATTTTCTCGAGGGATTGAAGATCAAGAAAATTATATCGACCCCGTATCACCCGTGTGCAAACGGACAGGCGGAATCCACGAACAAGACAACAATCCAAAATCTGAGGAAAACACTTGAAGCGTCAAAGCATCACTGGAGGGAAATATTACCGGAGGTGTTGTGGGCATACAGAACCACATCAAAATCAAGTACGGGAGAAACTCCTTTCTCGTTGGTCTACAGGGCTGAAGCCCTTATTCCCGTAGAAGTTGGTGAACCTACTCTCCGGTTCAGCTATACTACCGGGGAGTCAAACGAGGAGGCCATGGCCGTAAAACTCGACCTCACGGATGAACTTCACGAAAATGCGTTAGTCCGTATTGCAGCCCAGAAGCAGAGAATGGAAAGGTACTACAACCGAAGAGCCAATGTTCGGCATTTCCAAGTTGGGGACTTGGTGCTTCGAAAAGTTACCTTGAACACCAAGAATTCCAATGAAGGAAAACTGGGTCCGAACTGGGAAGGTCCGTATAAGATAACTGGGATAACGGGCAAAGGATCGTATCGGTTGGAGTCCATGGACGGGCAACGGTTGCGCAACAATTGGAACGTGGCTCATCTGAAAAGATACTACTGTTAAGGTATGGACTCCCCATGTTTTCTATTTAACCTTTCTCTTTTGCAGAAAAATCGAGAGCCGGATAGAGTTAGAATTTAGGCCTGAAAACACGTGTTGCACTCTTTTACTTAGTGCTGTTTTGTCCCAAAATGGGTTTTCCGACAAGGTTTTTAATGAGGCAACAAGTACAACGTGTTACTCAACGAAGACGAAGACAGACGCCCGGAAACTCGGGGTCACACCCAACGAGTGGGGACTTAATAGCACTCACCCGATCTTGCAGCTCGGATAAGAGCTAGAGGACTATCACGCCCACTCCGAAGTATACCCCGGTTAGCTGAAACCGGAGGCCGCCCTCAACAAAACAAAACCAGACCTTCAATAATAGGTTCCAACGTAAGGACCAAACAATTAAAACGAATCGTGTCCACATAATATTTGCTACGGCAAAACCAAGAACTGGATCTTCTGTATTAGGTTCCGATGTAAGGACCAAACGATCAGAATGAATCGTGTCCATTTAGTATTTGCTACGACAAAAGCGGAAGGGAAAAATTCATTCTCATGTACACAAACACTTGCAATGCAAAAATTATCGAAAGTTTGGATAAACGATATCTCGGATGTCTTCCTGTTAAAACAGTTCACCCCGGTGATAACTGTCGTATTTCGGCACTATTTCATTCATACACCCTATACCGGGCACTACGGTCGAAATTCGACAAAGGCAACAAGGTCATAGCGAACCGAGCCAAAATCGTTAACTCCACAAACAGGGACTTTTACAACAAAATTCGGCTAAGGCTGAGACTCAGGTGTCCGAAATATACCGGCCCTAAAAATAGCCGAAAATACCGGCCCTAACAACATCCGTCGTGATTCGGAGACGTCCAAATTCACAAAAGCGTAAGATAAGTCCCATGGGCAAACACTCCATAAAATTCCCGGACTGCATATACAGGAGGAGGAGAAAAGCCGATAAATAGGCATAGTCAGAAATAGTGACTCCTTAAAAACGAACCGACAATTCGGGCGGAAATCATAACAAACATTCATTCGAAGAAAAGAACCAAGGAAAATACATGTTCTATTTATACAAAGGATTTTACATCGTAGTCCACTACGAAAGCAAAAAATAAAAAGGCTAAGTACAGGCCCTAGCCTATCCGGAATGGCTGGAGCCAGAATGTTCGGACACTGTCCGCTCAGAGTCGTCGGAGTCATCCCCGAGGGCACCCTTAGCCTCTTCCTCGACTCTTTTAGCCTCAAGAATAAGGGCCGGAAGATCCGTAAAGCCATGCTCGGATTGCTCAAGAGTGATCCTCCGAGACTTCCATTTTTAGTACTCGGCAGCGATAGTGGCATGAGCCTCGGCGGCCTCCACGCTCTTCAGAGCCTCCTCCAAATCAGCCTAGGCCTGGGCTAACTTTGCAGCCAGAACATCCCGAGCCTCTCCGAGGACATCTTGCATGTGGATGGCCGACTCGAGCTCGGCCTTAAGGACGTCATTAGCATCGGCCGTGTCCTTAAGCTCGGTTTTCAGATCATCGCATATCTGGGCCCTCTTCTCCGCCTTCTCCTCGAACACCCTCATGCGCTCTTTGAACCGGGCACTCTCAGATTCGAGCAGCCGGTTCCTCCCGGCCAAGCTCGCAGCATCAGACTTCACTGAATCCAGCTCCCCCCGGAGTTGAGAAAGGGTGGTTTCGAGCTCATCAAGCCTCGTGGAAAATTGAGTGTTATCTCGGCTAAGGCCGATCTTGTCCGCTTCGAGACTCCAGTTGTATTCAACCATCTCAACAAGCTCACCCTTCAATTGACGGTTTTCAGCCTTTGTTGCATCGAGCTAGGGTCGGAGGTTGGAAAGAGCAACTGCTCGGTTCAGCTCCTCCTCCTTCTCCTGAAGAAGGTGCAGATATTTCTCCGTTTCCCGGCCTTGGGCATCCAGTTGGCCCTTGAGATCGTCCACCTCTTTCTGGGCACGGACGAAGGTTTCGTTAACAAGCACCACACTCTGCAAAAAGAAGCAAGTCAAACACTTTTCGAGACAAAAATTCTCAAGAAAAGCATGCAGGGACAGTTGACAAAACTTACCCGATTGCCCGCGTGCATACCCTCATTGATGAGGCACTGCCAAGAGACCCCGTTCATCTTTCATTTATCCGAGTCCGAGATAAGGGGCCTCAGGTAGCTCACCACACCCACCGGGCGAGAGAGAAAGCTGCAATCCTCGGGAACGGTGATCACAGACGACCTCGTCCTCTTCGGCTCCACACTTGGGACCGGAAAGGTTCAGACCAAGCTATCCCTAGCACCGGACTCGGTTGCCCGACCTGTTGACACCCAATTTTGTCCCCCCTTTATTTCAATTTATTTCCTGGAGCTTCTAAATTTATTGACAAGCTAAACACTTTATTTTTACTATTATTTTTATTTCTACTGCTATTAATATCTTTACTTTCATTTTCATTATTTTTTACTATCAACATTACGAGCATAACTTTATCACAAATTTTAATGGCTCATCATCATTTTATTTTCGGATTTTTGTACTCGTTAAATTAATTATACCTTATTAAATCCTTTATTTTTTACATATTATCACTAATTATCATAGTAAATAGTGTACTAGTTATTCAATTAGAAGCCCAAGAATAATTAAAATAGAGGAGGAAGGATCAAGAATTTTCAGCCAAATTATTAGCCCATATTCTAACTAATTCAACCAGTCCATTATCCACAATACCCAACCAGCCCAAATAATCAGCCCAATTCCTATACCAACTACCCGACCCGGACCAGCCCACTACATTACCCGACCCGATCCGACCAATTTCACGTTTTATCCACACCAAAACCTAATCTCTTTCCTTCAACCTTCAGCCGCATATTCCCTCTCTCTCCCTTCCCCTCTCTTTCTCTTTTTTCTCTCTCTCGCTCAGCCTCTCTCCTCCCCTTCCATTTCCAGCGAAACCTTAGCCCTCTTTAGCCATAAACAGGCTTGTCTACCACATTTTCGTACCAAATTTGTCGTTCTTTCTGTCACCCACGTTTGTCCTGTCATCACAATGAAAAGGGCTTCCCATTCTCGACTCCAAAACGTAACAGATCCTCGAAGAATAGGGGGAAATCGGTCCACTTCGGGCAAATAATCTGAAAACAAATCACGTGAAAGAGTTCCAACGTTCGAATGAGCAGAAACTTTGACTCAATTTCGAATTTGGTTTCAAGAAATCTCGCTCATTCTTTTTCGAACCACAAAGCCCTAAATCATCCTATAAATACCCACGTTTTGATTCAACGAAAAAAAAAAAAAGTTCGGTCAGTCGCCTTGACCCCTCTTCAATACTTTGTCATTTCTTCAATTATATAAACAAAACATCAACTGTCTCTACCACGAGTCTCCTGTTTCGGTTAATATTGAAATTTTTTATTCAAAAGATTGTTCGAGTTGAGTTCGTCGTGTTCTAATGTAGATCCGAACCTCACACCCCTGTTCGCTGCACCTAACAAAGGTGACTTCCTCTCCTTGAAGTCATTTGTACTTCCAATTAGGCCTTCATGTTGTCTGTCCTGTTTGGTAGTTAGTTCGTTTTATTCTGCCTACGAATTTATTTTGGGTGTCTGTTTACTATATGTTCGTGTATATTTGTGAATTAGCTGTTAGTATAGCATTGTTAGTTGTTTAGCATTATAAGTCTGTCCTTCAGTTAATATGGGTTTATTTGTTTATGTTGGTTTAATGGCCATTACATGATTCGTATAATACAGTCTACGCCATAGACAGTTTCGCATCAGTCCAAGTCACACACATAAGTTTAATACAAATTATACATATCTACTAGTATGTTTGGAATATATGACTGGTCAGAATATTGTGTCAGTTAAGAAAATTTGAGGTTAGCATAAACTCTGTTAGTTGGTTGTGGATTTAGCCTAATGTGAGATGAGGTGATTAAGGGGAAATCCTTGTAAAGTTAAATCTTTCTTTTTTAGCATTGAATTCTGCCAGATAAGGAAGGAGACGAACTTGTTGGACATACACTCTACTCCCCTGTCATCTTCACTTTTCCCTTTTTTTTTGATGTCTTATACGCTTGGTTTTGTGCCTGTTTCATTTGAATTCAGTTTATCATTTGCCATACCAGACCATATTCTGGTTTTCGGCTTTGGTTATGGTTTTTGGTATGGATACGCTGCTTGTGTCCTCGTCCAGAACATTGAACCGACTTTCTTAGTTTTAAAGCCTACATTGAAGTTCTGTCTGCTTTTTTTTATTTATTTACATAAGTGTCGAAATAGTGGAAGCAGTGTGTAACATCTTCTCATGATATAAAGTATGCCTATTTTCAGTTTTTCCTTAAATGTAAATGAGAGTCGAAACGGGTTAAGAAAGAAGTTTGTGATGTTGGTATATAAATCATGCTTTGGGACTTTTCTTTATCTAATGACAGCATGATGTACTCTTCGCATCTTGTTTGGGATAACTGTCGTGTTATGTGATGGGACGTGGAAATTTTCTTAGTTTACAGATGGTTGTAGAATTTAAGGTCACAATTAGTATGCTTCTTTTGTTGATACATTTTGTTTCGCATACATTGTTGGTAGAGTTAAAGTTACAATGTGTTTCTTATTCTGATTTGCATATATTGTTAGAAGAATTGAAGTTGGCAGTATGTTTCTTTATTAATGTATTTTGGTTTGTATATATTGCTAAGAAGCAAATTATCTCTTCTAACAAGCTTCTTTTCTTTTCTTTGCATGACCACCGCATCCGAGTCCGAGGGACTCGCTCTTCTCCCATGCTCGGTGTTGGGCTAAAAGCCCAACGCAATCTATCTTCCCTGTTCAGATCTGTCCGCAGCACAAATAGAAAACAAAAATCTGGGCCAAAGCCCAATAAACAGTGACAGCCTCGCAGCAGCAATATAAAGAAATTTACTGGGCCTAAGCCCAATAATGTGAACAGTTCGCAGTAGTTGGGCCTTAATAAATGGGCCAGATCCATTTAACATTTTCCTCTCTTCCTTATTTCATTTGTTGTGTATTTTTATTTGCTTTGTATGACTAACATCTTATCTTATTTTATTTTCTTAACTTAGATGAATTTCTAGTAAATTAATGGGTTTAGCTTTAGCATAATGGGTAGTTTGATTTAAGAGAGAAAATCATAATTAGCCCCATAGATGTCATTCTCCTTCTATGTTATAGTTATTTATGGCATCTATAATATTTTAAAATAATTTATTTTTAAAAATAATAGGGCTACATATTTTGGCTAAAGGAATCATAATTTATGCTCACTATCTTAGAAATTTAAAACGTCGCAAATTTTACACTAACGTTAGCTTATTCTAAGAAATAAAAGGCAAACTAGTTCAGCGGATAACTCTTCCACTTTAGCTCATTTCCAACACTTGAAATACATATTTGTTTAAAACAACATTCGCACAGTTTACGTTGAACTAATAGTCTTTCTATAAAGCCTTTAAAATTTTATTAAATAACTCTTTTAATTTGTTAGTTGGCTTAACTCATTTTCTCCGAATACATATAAATGTTACATATTCTGTTTCTTTTAGTTTATTTGTAACTAAACTCTTTTATGCAACTATTATTTTTCTACAAGTTTCATTTTAAATAGCATTCTATTTCTACCTATAACTTTAGCAATACTTACAAGCTATTTTCTTAAATATTTAGATATTACATCTACATTTTTAGCCTTAATTAATTAATATAAGTCCGGTCGGATTAACCATTATTAATGGAACTTAGAGGATGCCTAATACCTTCCCTCTAGGTTAGTTGAACCCGTACCTAGAACCATTTGGTTTCCTAGACTTTAAAATAGAGTTGACTTTAGATAAACAACTTTAATTAACTTTAGGTGTCCTAATTCATCATAGATAATTAGGTAGCGACTCTTAACTTTAATTAACCCCGGAATTACCGGGATGTTGTAAACTATTTTGACTTAGGTTAAAATAGGGTATAACACGACCAACCGCCCTCGTGGCTCGAGGGATCTGGAGATGTCCGAAACCCACGGCTTCGCCGGTTGCAGGAGAAGTGCTCGAGAACATGTCCTCAAACTCATTCAGCCTCGAAGCCGGAGTTGGAGAACCTGGAGCGGCCTCAGCAGCTTATGCAAAGACAGGGGGCTCCGTAGTTGCAGCAGTCTCATAGTCGGGTAACGGGCCAGTGACCGTTGGAGCTTCACTCTCGGGGGCAGGCTCGGTTCTTTGATCAGCTTCGGCAGCAGCCGCCCCCCAGATCTACTTGCCCTTTGCAGGGGGGTTTCTTCGGAAGAAGTTTCACCTGAAATGTCGACGAAATCAATCGACCTTAGAGGAGTCGAGTAAAGAATTTCTTCCACACCTGTGGGTAACGCCGGAACCAAAGGTCCTTCTACGGCTGAAGGAAGGGGTGAAGCGGTGATACCCTCTTCCGGAACAGGAGCCACGGAAGGGGCCGCACTGATACTCCGGACGAGGAGCTCGGGCTCTGCTTCATCCCGTAAAGTCCTAACGACGCTCCTTGCCCTTTTCTTTGTTTTCTGCCCTTTGTCCGAGGGCCTTTTTCTCTTGTCGGCGGCAGCAAAGATGCCAGATGCACCCGCCGAATCAAACTCGGGTGCCGACGTTGCGGGTTCGGCTGAAGACTCCAGCCTTGGATCCACCGAGCCCTTAGGTAAACCTGAAAAGCGAAGGTGTTACAGAAGGATAGAAGATGCGACAAATATGGATGGAAGCGAAGTATTGCCGTGGTTTTGGGTGACCCACCGGCCGCGTGACAGGTGACCCCATGACCGGTCATCGTAGGCATGTTGGCTGAGGAGAGTAGAAACCCAGTCATGGAGATTCCGGACGACCGGAGGAATCCAACCCACGGCTAATATAGATAAAAAGACAAGTAGTGAGAAAGTGGAACTGAAGTTTGACAAAACATACAGAGGCAATTATTAGAAGGGTTCAAACTTACGCTTATTATTCCACCTTTCCGGAAAAGGCATGTAATTGTCCGGAATGATGTCCAAGGTCCGCACCCGGACATATCGCTCCAACCAGCCCCTGTCTCTATCTTCGTCCATTTTTGAGAAAAATGGATTCCGGCTACGCTTGACAAGTTTTATTACGCCACCCCGGAACAATCTCGGGGAATATAAACGCATCAAGTGGGCCAGCGTGAGATCCTTCCCGGCATTATTGGCCAGCAGCCGGAGGCAAGCGACGACCCTCCAAACGATCAGACCAATCTGTGCCAAGGTTACATTACAGGTCCGGCACATGTCTAAGATGACCGAATCGACCGGAGGATCGAGATTGAGAGTGAATGGGTAAGTGTAAACATACAAGAAACCTTCCCGGTGATCAGTGACTGATTCGCTTGGCCCGGGGGAAAAAACATGGACTGAACGGGTGTCCCACCCGCAATCAGCCCGGACCAAGTCGAGTTTTTCCTCAGTAATAGACGAGGGATACCGTCTCACATCAAATCCTCTATCGGATACCAGGGAAGGTTTCTCGACCTCAAAATCTTTGTTGAAATTGGGTTTGGCCGGTATAATGTCCGAGGCGGTGGGCTCGAAGGTGCTTTTTTCCTTAGGTGGACAGTAGGCTCGGTTCCTTGAGACGAAACCGAGGGAATATCATGGGAAGTGGTCTCAGACATTTGGAGATTACGAAGGGATACTTGGCAAAATTTTAAAGAAAAGTTAAAAGGTGGAGTAAGGGAGCAGACAGGGAATTCAAAAATGGCAGAAAACATGAGGAAGAAGCAGTAACGCAGAAGAGCAACTATTGAAGAAGTTGGTAAAATCGTTTCCTTTTTTGCGTAGTACAAACAACGAATCAACAAATAATGAGAGTTAAAAGATGAGAAGTGAAGAACTTCAGAAGAGAGAAAGTGAATGGAAGAGTCGAAAATGTTTGAATGGAGAGGTGAAGAGCCTTATATAGGTATGGGAATGGAACGGTTACCGATGCCAGCCAACCAGGGGGAGCCACATGTCCCATAATTAATGAGTAATGACCTAAAGCGACGTGCGTTACGGCGGTTGTCAGAGTTGACCATCCGGAATAAGACACATGGTCGAAGAAAAGGGGACGTGACGCAACTGTTCCCGCCAAAATGAGGAGATAACAACGGACAAACGGAGTCGCCGATTTCTTGATGCATCCACTTCCCGTTACCCCGATAAATCTACGATCCGGGAAGTGTGGGGACTAGCTGTATACGGTAAAAATCGGACACGCGCTAAACCGGTGAGACCCGGAACCGAAGGAAGAAGGGGACAAGAACATGCACGAGGACTTTCATTCTGAACCAGAGGAACGCTTGGACCGAAGCCAAGGAAGGGCATCATTTGATCTAATTTCTTCATGGCCGAGTTGGTCGTTGTCGTTGGTCCGTTTGGTCGTAGCCGTTAGTCCGTTTATTCGTGGTCGTTGGTCCGGGAGATCCGTTGTGCGATTGCCACGCGTCGATAACGTCCTGCCATGCTCAACTGCCAATCGTACGGGTGTCAGACCGTACGGCCAACCTAATCCAAGTCAGAGTTTTTCTTTATTTTTAGTTTTCTCTTATTGTATGGAGCCCATGAGGCAACACTATAAATAAGGGTCATTGCCCACTTTTAAGGGGTTGGCTCCCTCATGTCAAGAACTCTTGTAATAGCAAAAATTATATAAACTCTCTCTCAAATATCTGATTTCGGTCCACTCTTGTGTTCATCTCTTAAATTTATTCAATCAAGCAACACTCACATATTAGCATATACACAAATCTATAGGAAATCACCGATTATCAATTGCTTCTTCAAAGTATATTCATATATTTCTCTTCTCTATCAACTAGATTCAAGGCATAACCACATATCCTATACCTCACTCACAAATTTAATTGATTATCCAAATTCGGGATAAAAAACCATGACATGTACCAGTCTCCACTTACGTTTTAACTCTGATTGTAGGTCTTTGATGACAGCATTACACAACAACGAAATTGGATATATCTACGGGGAGACAAATCACGTAGCCAATACAGTAGCAAAGTTTGGCAAGCACCTAGCTTTTTCTGATTAACATCAATCTTGAATGCCACTACATTATCACTCACCCCCCCCCCCCCCTCCTTCCGCCCAACCGCGAAACAACCCCCGACAAATTATATAAAAATGATCCAATTTTCAAACGTCCTGAAAAAGATATGAGGTGTTCGGAAATGGTCGAAGTAGTTGAATAGGAGAATTACTATGACTATAACGGAAATATGCATTTACTGCTTTCAATAAGGATTGTGCTGGAATAGCTTCCGCAAAAACATTAATCTAATAGTGTGTTTTAATTTCCAATCAACGTAAATAAATAAAATCTCTTTTTCAGCAAGAAAAAGAAATTAATTTGATTTATACAGAAAATTTACTTTGGTAGTTAAGGTTTAGAAATTCAAATTTTCATGGAAAGAACTCATGTGCGTATTTCTCTATTTGTTTTTTCCAAAAAAAAATGGTGTATGTGCCAATAATTTGGCACCTAGAGCAGGTATAAGAAATATATACTTTACTGGAAAATCACATTTTCATTTTTAGTTCACTTCTTCCAAATTTATATTTGTGTTTGTGCTCTTGTTTTCTGCTTATGCATCTATATATTTCAAAAACAAGATAATGTATTGAATAATTTTAAAAGCACATTGATTTTCATTGTGTGCCATTTTTTTAACCCCTACCTCAGGAGTTTCTCCTTTTTGCTCCCTAGTGACTCGAACGCAAAACCTTCGGGTTGAAGCAAAATAACCTCAGGAGTTTCTCCTTTTTGCTCCCTAGTGACTCGAACGCAAAACCTTCGGGTTGAAGCAAAATAGCAGTCAAACTCTTTCACGGATTAATTTATTACTTTTTATATATATATATATATATATATATAGGCCTCTCAATGAAGTTTGGCTTTAGGCCACAAATATCATTGAACTGCCCCTACTAGAGTCCTAGGCTAATCAGTTGGATATCTATCTCCCAATAATTCTTTTGTTTCGATTCAATTATTTTTGGTTAGTTGCAATATAGTGCTCTGACTGCTTTGTACCACAACCCAGAGTGCTCTGATCATTCTCCAATCTTGGTGAATACGGAGGTGTGCAGACAAACATTGAAGAAAATAAATTCATATATATAGATTTCATTGAGCCGCCCTTGGGTTAGGCAGAAGGCTAGAGGAACTGAAAGCTCACCTACAGAGTATCCATAATCAGCACAATACATATTTGTATAACACTCAGCTGATCAATGAAGATAGAGATACTACCCTGCTGCTGGAGAAGTGGTCCCATATACATGAAAGGGTTCTTAAGCAAAGATCTAGGGCAACTTGGATTGCTTATGGGACTTTAACACAAAGTTTTTCCATGCCTCTTTGAAAGCTAGACAAGCAAGAAATAGAATTTCTGCAATCAGTAATGACTAAGGGGATAGTAGTATTGAAGCCTCACAAATGAATTCCTGAAATTATTTACCAACTTATTGGGTACAATGTAGAATTGCCTAGTATTAATGTTGATATAACTAGGGATGGCCCTGTCTCACACATGAGCACAAATTGAAACTTATTCAGGATGTCACAAGAGAAGAAGTGCTACTGGCCCTTAAGGAGCTGTCTTTGGATAAATCCCTAGGAGTGGATGGTTTTCCAGCTGAATTTTAAGTCTCACCGGAGTTTAGTTGGTGATAAAGTACTGGAGGCTGTGTTAGACATCTCAAATGACAAGTTATTCCAAGAAATCAACTGTACTACTATCACATTAGTACCAAAAGTTCGAAACCCTACATATGTCAAAGAATTCAAACAAATAGCTTGCAGCACAACAATTTATAAATTGATCTCCAAAGTTATTACTGCCAGACTCAAGTTGGTAGTTGACTGCTTTGTGGGCTCTTCTCAGTGTGCATTCATTGAAAGAAGAAGTACTCTTGACAATGTGATAGTAGCTCATGAGCTTATCAAAGTTACACACACAAAGGTGTATCCCCAAGATGTATGGTGAAAATAGATATCAGAAAAGCTTGTGCTTCAGCGGCATGGAGTTTTTTGCAGATTCTTCTTGTGGAGTTTAGTTTACCTCTGAAGTTTGCACAACTGGTGATGAAATGTGTTACAACAGTTAGGTATTCCTTGCTTATAAATGGTAGATTAACTCCACAGTTTCAAGCTAGAAAGGGGTTAAGACAAGGTGACCCAATGTCCCCTTATCCTTTTGTATTGGCCATGGAATGCCTTAATAGATCCCTTAACAACTAAGGCACATCCTATATTTTAACTGTCACGGCCCAATTTACAAGCCGTGAAAGCACTAACTCTCCCGAGTCAGTAAGCCATCCACAACCCTATTTAAAGCAGTTAAATAAGTATTAAGCGCAGAAATAAGCATACGAATCAATTTATACGAATTTAAGCCTTTATAATCATGAAAAAGTGAATAAGTACTATAACTTCCAAAACCTAGTGTCACTAGTACAAGAACTTCTAAGTTCCGATACAAGTCTAAAGTAATACAAAATACACTGTCCGAATAGAAAAGGCAGAAATAAAAATGAAAGAAAATTCGGTGCTACAGATCTACGTACAGCTCCTCCCGACTCTCCAAAATAGTCTTCGCCTTAGTCGGTTGAACATTGTCAAAGGCCGTCAGCACGGGTACTGAACCTGCACACAAAAAGGTGCAGCAAGTGTAGCGTAAGTACAAAATCAATGGGTACTCAGCAAGCATTGTCGACCGACCCGATCCAGAATGGAGACGAGGACTAGTCTACGAATTGCCATCACCACACTTAACCGTCATTAGTCCATAGTAATGCTAATCGAATAAATCATCTTAACCTCAAGTTATAAGCCTATGTGGGAGCTTCTAATCCACAAGTGCCTCAGTTAACCTATGAGCATATAACTCTTCTATCCGTCACATAACATAAATTTGCACTTAAGCGTAAATCAGACAACAACTCAAGTAAATCACAATCAAAAACTCGATGGTATCATATGATATGCATTACTAGCCACTCCGCACATAGCCAAAGCTGACTTCTTTCATTCACTTCCTTATCATACGTTTCCACAGTCTTTGTCATTAATCTTTCCATCAAGATAATCACAAATCCGGCAAAGACCTCAGATTTCCATCAAATCATTCCATTAAAACCATATCACGATGTCATGAAAAATATATATTAAAATGAATGTATAAGTGATGAACACGACAATAATCATAAGAGGTGAATAATGAACAACATTCAAAATCAACAATCAATATTAGTCATCAATATAAATCAAACAATGAAGAATGTATGTAATGCAATGCAATACAAGGCCTTTGTTTCCACTTCCCGATATACACACGTTCGAATATTAACGAATCGTGACCCATTGGGGGGGGGGGGGGGCTCATGAGGCCTATATATAACCGTTCCAAAAAATCATCGGATCACGGACCGCTCCGGTAGCAACCTCGGATCACGGTTTCCACATATCATATGTTAAGTACCTATCACGTAGCCGACCAAACCAATTTGTCAATGGAACACGCTAAAGCATCATCACTCATCCAGAACAAGATCCCATCGGACTCACAAACATATCCTCAAATTGTATGCATGAATACTTATAATGTATGAATATGGCATACATCAAGTCAAGAACAAGCATATAAGCATGGAATCCATCCTCATGTTTACAATATCATAAAGGCTTCACCTTTTTACTTTAACGAGGATGTATGAGTGATATACATACAAACAGACAAGACAGGCTATAACAATAAGAGACATAAAGTACGGACATCGGATCCCAATCACAGATCCAAAGGATCGTACTATTCTATCAGCTATTGCCCAAAGCATGGCATTCATACCAACTATACAATTGAAATTGCACAAATGCCCATAACATGATGACCAGTATCCAATACTGGTTCTCGTCACCTCATGAATATTGAAAACCCTTTAATTAACCCAAATCCCTCTTATTAGATTCATTTTAACTAAACATAATGTTCTAAAAAGAGTGCAAGTTCTCAACATGCCTGAAAAGTAGAAGCCCGAAGCTCAACGATCTCCATGTGTCCTCCTTTCTTCTTCAAATCCTCCGAACGATCCCAAACTGATCAAATATGGATTATATGTTAGAACACGAGTCTATTATAATGCTATATATAAATCCAATTTCGAAATAAAACCTAAAATTACGATTTTCGGACCCAAAAGGCTAAAATAGTAAATTGGGCCTAGAATCACGTTCCTCGTGCTTAATGTTACTCACATACCAAAAATCATCCAAAAACAACTACGAACATGCTCAATTATCAATTTCCTATTTTTCAATTTGGGTTCAAAACCCTTTACTTAACCTCTTAAATTTCACTTTCTAAGCATGGGTTAACGATCCTAATCAATGAAATAATCATAAAACACGAATTAGAGAACTTACCCTCTAATTTCCTCTTGAAACCCTTCACTTTTTCTCCACAATCTCCCTTAGTCTTGGGGTTTTAAAATTGGAATGACTTAAGGAAGAAGACACTCAAAATATATATTCTAACCAGTGATCTTGCGCACTTGCGCGCTTACTCTCGCATCTACACATCCGCACCGGCAGACAACGCTTCACACCAGTGAATCTCTCACAAATATCTAAGGTCTCGCAGTGGCAGAGCTCAGCTAGCTGCTGCGCAAGCGCGCTTGCAGAAAGTCCTTCGCAGGGGCGGGCCTGGCCTAAGTCCACCAGACCTCACTCCTGTGGGCCTCCACTAGCTAGAGCGCATCTGTAGGGGCAAGACCCCATACACACCTGCGCGTACACCAGAACAGGTAAAAACGTATTTTGACTCTCTCAACCCGAAATCCCAAGTCTCTCTCGGAACCTCCCCGACACAAACCGAACATACAAACACATGTAAAAATACGCTACCAACTCACTCGTGTGCTTGGAATTCCTAAATGAGGTCTTATTAACCAATTCAATCCCGAATGGCCAAAAATCCACTTTCCAACCAAATGAACAAAACGCCCCCAAAACCCCCGGGAACTGAACCGAGTATACCTCCAACCTATAATCAACATTTCGGAGCTAATGGAATCAATGAAATTCTCAAAAAGACACGTTTACCTCTGATATTGACTTTAGTCAACCGAACACTTGAGAGTTTTCAAAAATCTCATTTCCTCAACCCAAACGCATTCTAACTACCTCGGAAAACTGTACCGACCAATCCCTCTAATCAAACATACTCAAATGAAGCTAGGAAAAATGTCAACAGGGGTAAAATAGTCAAAACTCTCAAAACAACTTAACGGGCCATTACATCAACTATCAACCAGGTGTGAGAAGTTGCAATTAGTGCATGTTTGTTTTGCTGATGACTTATTAATGTGTTATAGAGCTGACCAATGGTCCATACAACCAATGATGAAGGCCTTCCTCACTTTTCTGAGGTATTAAGACTTCAGGCTGACATGGAGAAGAGTTTTACCTATCTGGCAAGGGTGCCACAAGAAGTGAAGGACCAAATCTTAGCTGAGATGCACTTTGTGGTTGCTGAGCTCTCATTCAAGTACTTAGGGGTTCCTCTATCCTCCAAGAAGTTGAATATTCAGCAACGTATGCCATTACTGGAAAAAATGGTGGCAAGGATCAAATGTTGGTCCACAAATTTCCCCTCTTTCAGTGGTAGACTACAACTCATAAAGAGTATTCTTTTTGAGATGCAAACACATTGGGCTTAGGTGTTCCTAATACCAAAGAAAATCACTAAACTGATAACTAGCATTTGTAGAACCTTTCTTTGGACCGGGAGTGCTAATACATCTACAAGAGCACTAGTGCCATGGGAGAAATTGTGCTTACCAAGATCAGTTGGGGGCTTAAATGTCATAGATGTGTATCAATAGAACAGGGTTGCTATCTGCAAGCTCATTTGGCTTGTAGCTCCTAATAAAGATACTTTATGAATTCAATGGATCCACAGTTTCTATATTAAGAAAGGAGAACTGAATGAGATACTTACTCCTACACAAGCTAGTTGTCTTGTGAGGAAAATATTTGATGGAAGAAAGTGGTTGAATGCTACCGATATACAGACTCAGCTGCAAGGCTATTTCTCTAAGAGTAAGTTTAGCATTAAAAAAAAACTTACCAAGCTTTTATACCTCAATGCCCTAAGCTTTACTGGAAAGGAATTACTATGGGAAAAAGTACCATACCAAGAAACCAATTTATCATTGGGCTTGTCATTCAAAAAAGACTATCCACTATTGATTGACTTGAGAAATTGGGGATTCGAGTGGATAGCAAGTATGTACTGTGTAATTCAGGAGTTGTTGAGACAATAGATCATCTGTTGTTTGATTGTTCTTATTCGCATCACATCTAGAGCTCTCTTTTAAGATGGATGGATGTTACAAGGCAAATTGCACAATGGAATGATGAAGTTATATGGATAGCACAACAAGTTAAGCACAATAGAGCTAGAGCAGAGATTCTGAAGTTCCTATTTGCTGCAGCAGTCTATAATGTTTGGAGGGAGAGAAACTGCAAAAGTTTTCAAGGGCTAGCACAAGAGTGTTCAAGCAGATTGAAGGAGATTGCTCTTCAACTACATGTCAGGGGCAATCACCAAAGGAAGTGGCACTTACTGTTGCAAATCCTTAATAGTTTGCCGGTATAAGAATTGACCATAATGTATAGGATGCTCTTTATATATTTCTTAGTACAGTAGAGGTTCAGACTTGAGGTCTAGTTTCTATAGTCCAAAAAAAAAAAAAACTAGTGGTTTTATATATTTCCACACTTGGTTGAATAAAATCTCCATATTTGACCAAAAAAATTATTTCTGGTTCGATTTTTGTTCAATTTGCTCGATTGGACACCATTATAATAATAAGTATAACTATATGTTCTATTATATAAATAAATTTGAAAAATTCTAAAATTAAAATTATATAATTAACTTAATTCATATATATAACATACTATATAAGTTCATAAAAAAATTAAAATATATTATTTCATTATATTGACATGAGAAGAATTATAACTTATACATTTTGTAAAAATATTTTAAATATTTGAATTTTAATTATAAAATTCAGTGAAAAAATCGAGATTTAACTTAAAAATTAATTAAATTCATTCTCAATAAACAAAAGAATGTTGCTAAATGGCAACACAAATTTAGCCTAAATGTGGCCACACTTAGTGAAAAGACTACCATAACCCTTAATCTGATTTTGCAATAGTTTCCTCCAAAACACACTAATAAATACAACGATTCATTCCTATTTTTAAAATACATTAAGCAACTAAATATGATCCATGTTTTCACACAAATGAAGATGAAAAGTCTTTACATGTCACCAATAAACTTTACTATGTGTCTATTCCAACATGAATTCAAACGAACACATCAACAGAAAAAAAAAAAACATGAACCCAAACGAAGAAAACTTGTACGCAACCAAAGTTTCTTTGCGGTGCATGAAAAAATTAATACAGACGAAGAAACTGTACTCATTGTAGATGATGTTGTGATTTCGAGAGGCGAACGAGTTATTCTTTGACCGTAATTTTATCATATGCCTTTTAAATATTTAACAATTATTATTTATTGTGACTTATAGCATGTTTTACGTAATTATCAAATATGTAAATTTATTTCAAAAAATTTAAAAATTCTATATTCAAACACACAATCAAAATTAAAAATTTGAATTTCAAAAAGCGAAAAATATCATATAAGAGAAAAAGTATTAAAATGTGGGCAGGCCCGCAGCCCATGCAGTGATTAGTTGGGCTTGTTGTTTTAAGGCCCATTAAAATGGTGGGCCAGCCCGATCTGGCCCGTCAAATTTCAAAGCCTGCATGGGCTTAGCTTGAATGGCCTGGGCCAGGCCGTTTTGACAACTCTAATTGTAAAAAGCTCGATTGAACTTAACTCATTTGGGCTCAGCTCGATCCTAGGCCTGTGTGGAGGTAATGATACTCTAGCGGGCGACAGTTTCAATAGATATATTTTTAAGTTTTATAATTGTGTACACATAAATTTTGTCATTTTGTTTGATATAATTTAAATTTTAAAAAATATACAGGTAAATCTCTTTATAAATGACATTACTTGTTCGGATACTTTTTGGCTGCTTTAGTGATCGAGGTAATTTTACGAAATTTTTTATCACAATAGTAAGTTATAAGTAAAATGCTGTTACAAAAAGAAATTTTAATATGAAACATTGATTCCAAGAAAAATTCAATTATAATAGTAACATATTTTTATAAAATATGACTTTTTTTATACATCAGTCTGACAGTAGATAACAACAAAATTAAGCACATGGTTTTTTTTATTTCATCATAATAGATGTGTTGTGTTCAAAGTAATAATTTTGAGTATTAAAATTCTGTTACATCTATCTAATATAGAAAATTTATCAATTTTATTGTTGGAAAAATACTTAATTTTCTCAACATGGTGTTTGGTTTATTGATTGGAAAAAAAAAAAGAATTTAAACAAAAAGGAGGAAAAATATCAACATTAATTATTTATGAGAAATCTCCATGTATTGGGAAAAAGTAAAATTGAAGGATGAGAGAGAAACTTTTGAAGTAAGATGAAATTTGGAGGGAAGGGTACAATGTCATTAACATAGCATAAATGTCCATGCTAACACACTTTGGGTTATTGTGGCCAACTCTCTCAGGTTACTTTTACTCGTTCACTTTGACTTTATAGGTCTCTTAAGAATTAATAAATGAGATATGTATTTTATTATAATATTCATATTAATTGGTGTATAGTCTCATTAAGTTTGAAGAATAATTTAAAAATGAGTAGTTAATGTTAAGAATAAATAAAAAAAAAACAATTCTTGATATGTTAACGTGAATAAATAAAAGTTAAAATTTAACTTTAATATAATGAATAAATAAAAGTGAACCGATAAATTGGAATAGAAAAAGTAATCGCAGTACAATTGAAATGAAAGTGGAGAGAAAAGAACAACGGTAGTCCCAACTCCCAATAAATATTTCGCCCCAAGGCATATTCAGAATCAGAATTCAGAAAGACTTTTGCATTCACCGCCAAGAAAATGATAAATTTAAATAAAAGCTTCAGCAAAGGTAAAATTGATTTGCTTGTACTCCCTCCGCGTGTCAATTTAGATTTCTTATTTTAATTTGGTACAGAACTTAAAAAATAAAGAGAGACTTTTAAATTTATAATTCTAAATTAAAAATGTGTATCATGCATTAAAATGTCATTTAAATCTTCTAATTTTAAATTTGCCAAGTAAAATATTTAAATTATTAACTTATTAAATATAATAAGATATACCCTATAATTTTGAGGAAAAAACAATTCCCAAGGAAGTTGCAGGGGCTAAGGTTAGAAAACAGGGCGCCCACACTGCAGGGGGCTCACGTCCCATACGAGCACAAAATTTTATTATCCCTCATTTTTATTTACGGAAAAGTATTTAAAAAAAAAAAAGTCTTAACGTATTAGAAATAGCTTCAAAGTATCCTTCTTCCTCCGATTAAATCAAAAATGCCCTTTCTTCCACCTATATGAATCAAACATGTCTTTAACCATAAATTTAAGTTTAAATTGCCCTTCTTTTTAACGGAAGCTGATGTGGAATATTTTTTTTTAATTAAATATAAAATATTATTTCTATTGACCCACATATAATTACACTCAAATCTACTCACAATCCAATCCGTTAACTCAAACTCATTTTTAAAGGACTCAACATTTCTTTCATTTCCTCCAACATTAGGTTGCTAAAGCCCTAATGTGGAGGCACAATATGATGTAAGTAATGAAGTGGTGAAAGACTTCTTTAAATTTGGGTAAATTACCTTTTGCAAGAAGTCTTATAAATATCTGTAGACACGATCAGCTGAGCCCTGAAATGGTTATTGTTAGATTATGTAATTATTTAGTCAAATATATTTTGTAATTTTCTATTTTAGGATAGCATATGTTAGAATTATTTAGTCAAAATTTTTAGCCTACAATTAGGTTGTAAATCATGTATATCAACCCATTCAAGGGAACAGAATAATCAAGGAAAACATTTTCTCACATGGTATCAGACTAGGTTCTCCTAAAAACCCTAGCATCCTAAAACCCTAGCCCTTGGCCGCCGACCCCCCCCCCCCCCCCCCCCCCCCCCCTCTTTTCATTTTCCTCTTCTTCGGCTATTCCCCCTCCTCTTTTCCATGGCTGACACCTCCAAGTTGCATCCTGCGACTACCGTCACCAATATCAAATCATGCATCCCTATTGTGCTTGATTACGAAGGAAGCCAATACAATAACTAGGCTACCCTCTTCAAGCTCCATTGTCGTGCAAACTTGGTCATTGACCACATCCTACCTCCTGCCTCCCCCACCGTGCCACCACCGGAAACTGCAGCCGAAAAACTTGCTGCTAAGGCCCTATGGGAACGACTGGATGACATTGTTCGGCAATGGATATATGGTACGATATCGAATGATCTTCTCAACACGATCATTCATCAAGAGGACACCGCAACCGAAGCTTGGGACCGTCTTGTTCATCTCTTTCAGGACAACAAATCGGCTAGAGCTCTTGCTCTTGATGCAAAATTCACCAACACAAATTTGGTGGATTTTACGAATGTGAAAGCATATTGTACCAAGCTGAAAGTTCTTGCAGACAATCTCTCTAACGTCGATCACAAAGTTTCCGACGAACGACTTGTGCTTCGCCTTCTGCGAGGATTGTCGGAGGACTATAAAAATTTTCGCACGACGGTGCAGCACCGTACTCCTCTCCCATCTTTTGACATTGTCCGGTCGATGCTTGAGCTTGAGGAGGATAGCCATGCTGAGGACGTCATTCACGACTCCGACTCAAATGCTGCTCTTGTTTCCCACAATGTTACTCCTCAGAATTTCTCAGGAAATGGACAGCCCAATAACTCTGCAAATAATTTTAACAATCGTGGAAATTCGCAGAATCGTTGAAAGAAAAATAACCACGGTCGCAGCGGCGGCAACCGCAACAACCGTGGTGGCAGCGGCAATGGACAAAGCAGCGGCGGGGGCAGCCGCACCAATGCACAGGCATACCAGCCCGTCGCGGCACAACAGCAGGGACCCGCTGCCCCGTCGTGGTATTTTCCACCGTGGGCAGCGTGGAGGCAACAGCCGTGGGTCACTCCACCGTGCCCGTACCCCACGGCTGGGTGGCAGCAGCCCCGCGACTGGCAGCAGTCGCGTCCAGCTCCTTCGTAGCAGGGAGTTCTTGGTCCTTGTCCTCCACAGTCGTTCTACTCGTCAACCTCGTCATCACATGGTGGGTATGCGCCCACAGATATTGATCAAGCTATGCACACAATGTCGTTGAATCCGCCCGATGACAAGAATTGGTACATGGACACCGGAGCCACATCTCATATGAACAACTCCCAAGGTACTCTCTCGTCTTATTATCAATTGAGCAAAAATAATGGCATTGTTGTTGGTAATGGTAACATGATTCCAATTCGTGGTTATGGTCATACATCCCTTCAACAAAATCCCTCTTTAAAACTGAAAAATGTCTTACATGCACCTAAACTCATCAAAAATCTTATTTCCATTCATAAATTTACTATCGATAATATGGTTTCTGTTGAATTTGATCCTTTTGGTTTTTATGTGAAGGATTTACGGACGGGGAGAAAACTCATGAGATGTGAGAGTTCGGGTGATCTTTATCCATTCTTCAAAAAATTTCGAGCCATCTCGTCTTCCGCACCATCTGCTTTTAGTGTCATCTCTCCTCATATATGGCACTCC
Source organism: Lycium barbarum (assembly GCF_019175385.1). Lineage (NCBI taxonomy): Eukaryota > Viridiplantae > Streptophyta > Magnoliopsida > Solanales > Solanaceae > Lycium > Lycium barbarum. The sequence continues at coordinate 112,011,869 of NC_083344.1, read as the reverse complement.
CGTTTAGGTCATCCAGGGGATGTTATTCTTAGTTCTTTACGTAGTAGTAATTTGATTGAATGTAATAAGGCTCGAAACAATGTTTGTCATTCTTGCCCTCTGGGGAAATTAATTAAATTGCCTTTTTATGACTCTCTTTCAACTACTACTATGCCCTTTGACATTGTTCACAGTGATTTATTGTCACGACCCGACTAGGGGGCCACGATGAGCACCCGGTGCTACCCCACCCGGGCACCCCCTTATCATGCATATCATAACATCTAGGTGAACCATAATTCATTTCATGCATTTTAAATCATTAATCAAGCTAGTCCCATTGGACGACCATCATCAATTAACATATCATGGGCATCTATGCCATGTCAAATATACAAGGCCGACGAGGCCAACAAAAGATATACAAAACATAGGCCGACATGGCCAAACATCTCTACCCACATACACATGACTACGAGCCTCTAAGAGTATGACATATCATGAGCGGGACAGGACCCCGCTATGCCCATAATTATATACACAAAAGAATGAGTACCCAAAAGATATGGCTCCGAAGGAAATGGAGCTCTCTATGAAATCTTCAAATAGGCAGCTATGGGTCAAGTCTGTCTCCCTGTGCACCTGCGGGCATGACGCAGCGTCCACAAACGAAAGGACGTCAGTACGAAGAATGTACTGAGTATGTAAATCATGATTAACATTGATATACAACATAATGAACAATATATGGAATAGCATAGGAGGGGAGACAATAATATCATCATCATCATGTCGCTTACTTACTCACATCGTCATTCGTGCCCATAATAAAACTCGTACCATACTTGTGCTCGTATTAGTATACATGTCCTTATTCGTATTCTTATACGTAGTCTCATCACATTCTTTTACATAATATATACATACATAGTCATTTCGTATACATGGCATTTACATAGCGTACCCGTCCTCATTGGATCAGTATTTCATATACATACTTGGCCAACCAAGGCTCAATGTTACTCATACCTGGCCCTACCAAGGCTTCAGGGTTATCCGTACCATCTGCAGATGTGTGCGCGCGTTTCGTAATCGTATACATATTCTATACATATTCATACACATATATTCTACCCGGCGTTATAAACTTGGGGTTTCATTATAGCCCTTCATAGGCACGTATGAGTATAACAGCCCGTAGGCACCTTTAGCATCATTATTATCACCATCATCATTACTATCATTATCGTTATTGTTACTTCTATATCGTAGTCTTACTCGTCACCTGAGGTGCGTAGCGCATTCGTAGTACCAATCAAGGATAGTGACCTTATGAGCTCGGAATGTGAAACATTTGTAGTCAACATACTCATATAGAGGGATTAGGAGTTTGGCCAAAGAACCATGCCTTATGAAAGAAGGGTTAGCCTTACATACCTCTTTGTCGAATTATGCTACACTTGCACGTACTCCTTCGATGCTCACGTTTCTACCTTCATTAAGGCCATACTATCATTAGTATCGATAACTAGTGCACATGGCTAGAACTAGAGAAAATTGGACAGCATCTCCTTTATCTATACAACATTTGTCCATATCATAATTCAACCCCAAACGTCAACAACACATTTATAATATCATTTCCATGGCCATTAATCATCTACATTATCCACATTCTCAATTCACTTCCATTTGTCCCTATTTATGGTCACAACACCCAACTTCGTTCATCCATATACAATGTTTATTTCATGATCTTAACGTCATTTATAACACACTCATATCACAATACAACAACAATCATGATTCAATTCAAACTATGTCTCAAAAACGTCACTATTCATCATTCATGTCCTAGTGGACCATGTTTTCTACAATCCATGCATTTTAATTCTCCAATACCGTAAACATCATATAAAAATCATGAATCTTACCTTAGAAGTTGTAGGGACAAGCTTTTGTTGATAATACTCCACTTTGAGTAAAACCCTAGTTTTTCTCCATTTGGGTTTCTTGACTTTAGATGATCCTTGATGGGTTTCTACCTTGGATTTACTTGTTTAATGTGGTTGATGGATTAATACCCTTGAAAACTTGTACAAAAGTTGTAGAGAGATGTTTTAGAGAGAGAGAGGAAATGTGGAAATGATTTTCATGAACTTGGTCTTTATTTATTAAATCATCACCGAACTGTCGGGTTCCATTATACGGTCCATTATACGGTCCGTATAATGGTTATACGGTCCGTATAATAGACCGTGAAATGGGTCTGCCCAGCACCCCTTCACTGTGACTACTTGACGGTCCGTTATACGGTCCGTAAAACAGTTTTACGGTCCGTATAACTGACCGTAAAACGTTACCAGTGAGCAACCTTTCACTGTGACCATTCGACGGTTCGTTATACGGTCCGTATAACTGACCGTAAAATTCCACCAGCAACCAACCTTCACTGTGATGGTTTTACGGTCCACTATACGGTCCGTATAACATTATACGGTCCGTATAATGAGCCGTAGAACTCATCAGTCACTGAACTTAGTTTCGCCACTTCGTTTGATCTCCGATCCTCATGGAACCTTCTTAACACTTGTTTAACACTTCAATACTAATCTAAGGGATGTTATAACTCTTTCCCAAAATGCCCTTAAGTCATCATTAACCCGATACTCGTATTTCGCTAGTTCATTCACTTGCGTACCAACGGAAGATTTTTTTTTCCGAGGTGTAACATTTATGGACTTCACATATTCTTAGCTCTTCATGTCACAAATATTATGTTTTATTTCTTGATAATTACACTAATTTTCTTTGGACTTTTCCCATCAAAACAAAGTCCCAAGTTTATAATTGCTTCTTGTCTTTTCGGACCTTCATTCGCACTCAGTTTGAAAAAAGAAATCAAAACCTTTCAATGTGACAACGGGCGTGAATTTGACAATGGTCCTTTTCATAAGTTTTGTGAACAAAACGGGATGCTTTTCCGCTTTTCTTGTCCCCACACTTCCCCCCAAAATGGTAAGGCGGAACGGAAAATTAAATCCATCAATAATATTGTTCGTACACTCCTTGCCCATGCATCTATGCCCCCCTCCTATTGGCATCACGCCTTGGCCATGTCAACGTACCTCCACAATATTCTCCCTTCTAAACTCTTAGCATATAAGACACCCACTCACATTCTTTATCAGAAGAATCCATCCTATTCTCATCTCCGAGTCTTTGGCTGTCTATGTTTTCCTCTCTTTCCCTCCACACAAATTCATAAGTTGCAGTCTAGGTCCACTCCGTGTGTCTTCCTAGGATTTCTTCCAATCATCGGGGGTACAAATGCTATGACTTAGCAAGCCGAAAAATAATCATATCCCGGCATGTGTGGTTTGATGAAAATTCCTTTCCATTTTCACAAATAAATACTCCATCTCCTACCTCATATGAATTTTTGGATGATGATAATTCCCCATTGAGAATCCAATTGTTGCATGACCGGGCCACCGCTCCGCCAATGCTTCCCCCTCCCTCTCGTGCAACCCACCACCCGACCCATCCCACCTCCTCTCCGTCATCGTCAACTGCCCAACAATCCACCTCCACTGCCCCAGCTGCCCGCCAGCCCCTTCAGCGCACTGCCACGGCCCCCACGGCAGTCCCCCCGCTGCCGACCCCTCCCTCTCCCACGCTGCCCCACCACGACAGCAGCACTCTCCCTGCCAGCCCCCCACCCGTCCATCACATGACTACACGTAGTCAACATGGGATTTTTTAAGCCGAACTTGAAATACCATAATCAAGCGTTAAGTGTCACCAACAATTCCATCTCACCCATTCCTCGAAATCCCGTTGGTGCACTTAATGACCCGAATTGGAAAAATGCTATGCAAGATGAATATAATGCTCTTATTGATAGTAAGACTTGGGAGTTGGTCCCTCGTCCTCCAAATGCTAATATTATTCGGTCTTTATGGATTTTTTGGCATAAAAATAAATCTGATGGTTCTTTTGAGAGGCATAAAGCCCGTCTTGTAGGTGATGGCAGGTCTCAACGGGAAGGTGTTGATTGTGACGAGACTTTCAGTCCGGTGGTCAAGCCGGCAACTATCCGTGTGGTTCTTACTATTGCTTTATCTCACTCTTGGCCCATTCACCAGGTTGATGTAAAGAATGCTTTCTTACATGGCAATTTGAATGAGACCGTCTATATGTATCAGCCTCTGGGATTCCGGGATCCAGCTCGTCCTGATCATGTCTGTCTCTTGCGTAAGTCTCTTTATGGTTTGAAATAGGCACCACGGGCTTGGTATCAGCGTTTTGCTGAATATGTGGCAACCATTGGTTTCTCGCATAGTACATCTGACAACTCTCTCTTCACTTATTGTCGTGGAAAAGATATTGCTTACATTTTGTTATATGTGGATGATATTATTCTAACTGCATCTTCAGACTCTCTCAGACTCGGTATTATGTCCAAGTTAGCTACGGAATTTGCAATGAAAGACTTGGATCCGTTGAGCTATTTTTTGGGAATTGCTGTCTCCCGAGACAAAAATAGTCTCTTTATGTCTCAGAGTTCTTATGCAGAGGATATTCTTGACCGGGAAGGCATGTCACAGTGTAAGCCTTTCCCCACTCCTGTTGACACAAAAGACAAACTCAGTGCTTCTTCAAGCGCCCCGTATGAGGATCCTACGAAGTATCGTCGTCTGGCAGGTGCTTTGCAATACTTGACATTCACTCGGCCTGACATATCATACGTCGTCCAACAGGTTTGCTTGTTTATGCATGACCCCAAAGTCCAGCATATTGAAGCATTAAAACGCATTTTGCGTTACATTCGAGGTACGATTGACTTTGGCACACATTTATACAAGTCCTCTCTCCAGTCACTACTATCATATACAAATGCTGATTGGGGAGGATGTCCAGACACTCAACGCTCCACATCGGATTATTGTGTCTATCTTGGGGATAACTTGATTTCTTGGTCTTCTAAGCGTCAACCTACTCTATCTAAGTCAAGTGCTGAAGCAGAATACCGAGGGGTTGCTAATGCTGTCTCTGAGTCTTGTTGGATTCGTAATCTGTTGCTTGAACTCAATTGTCCTATTCGTAAAGCAACTTTGGTCTATTGTGATAATGTGAGTGCCATTTACTTGTTTGGAAATCCGGTACAACATCAACGTACCAAGCATATTGAAATGGACATTCATTTTGTTCGTGAAAAGGTTAGACGAGGCGAAGTTCGTGTCCTACATGTTCTGTCCCGTTATCAGATTGCTGACATCTTCACCAAAGGTCTTCCGCGCGTACTATTTGATGATTTTCGGGACAGTCTAACCGTTCGTAAACCTCCCGCTTCGACTGCGGAGGTGTGTTAGATTATGTAATTATTTAGTCAAATATATTTTGTAATCTTCTATTTTAGGATAGCATATGTTAGAATTATTTAGTCAAATTAGTTCCTAATTTTTTAGCCTACAATTTGGTTGTAATCATGTATATCAACCCATTCAAGGGAACATAATAATCAAGGAAAACATTTTCTCACAGTTATAGAAGAGAAGACACATGCTTTCTCAATTTACAATATTTACCTTGTGGTCAAAAAAAGGAAATAACAATTTTATCTTTTTTCTATTACATAAGCAATAAATAACAATTACATCTCTGCTCCGTTTCTTTGGATCTCTAAGAGCTTTAGCAACCTACGTTCAGAGGCGAATCTAAGTTTTTTAAAATATGCGTTTATCACTAAAAAAGAAGAAAAAAAGTGTTAAAATAGGAATTGATACCTAAGTCTCTAGCTAAATAATTCAACCTTCAACCAAATGCATCATTAAACTTTCTTGTAGCATGAGTTTCAGTAGGTAACATTATATCAATTTTAAAAAAATATCTAATTTTACTTAAAGTCCATGGGTTCACGTGACCCAAATTTTATACCTAAATTCGCTCCTGCCTAGGTTGGAGGAAGAGGAAGAAGTATTGAGTTTTTTGAAAAATGAGATTGGATTAATGAGTTGGATTGTGAATGGGTTTGAGTCTAATTACATATGGACCAATAAAAATAATGTCATATATTTAATTAACAATTTAATACATTTCACAACAGTTTCCGTTAAAAGGAGGGGCAATTTTAGACTTAAATTTAAGGTTGAGGGCATTTGACCAAATAGGTGGAAGAACGAGCGTTTTTTATCGAATAGATGGAAGGAGGGCATCTTTTAACAATTTCTAATTTGTCAAGGGCATTTTTAACCCCTTTCCATTATATTTATGTACAAGTAACTTTATGTCAAGTATTTAATTTGATATCTTTTTTTATTATTCGAGTTCTGAAAATGTCAAAATTCATAGTAGAGAATATTTTCTGTTTAATAGGCTTTATGTGACGCAATATCAAATTAATCGGAACAGTTAATTTCGTATTCCAAAAGATTAAACTTAAAAGATATCTTTAAATTTACTAATCTAGCTACTACCCACTCTGTCCATTTTTACTTTCAATATATTAAAAATAGATTTCTACTTTTACTTAATCAGTTTGAAAAATCAAGAGATAATTTACCAATTTATACCTATTTTACCCTCATTACTAATGTAAGTTGAAAATTTTAAGGAATTATTAGTGGATGCACAACTTTTAAAGTATATTTGATTGATTTCAGTCATTAGATGACTTAAAGCTCGTTTGGATGGGTGTAGGACATATACCTTATAAGCCATAAGCCATAAGTTAGAAATCCTAACTTATAGCCTTTGGTTTATCTTTGTTATTTTGGCTTAAAAACAAGTGCTTAAAACATTTTTTTTATCTTGTCTAAACATTATAAAAGTGCTTAATATTTTGGCTTAAAAGCACTAAAATAACAATCCAACAAACTCTTAAAATCGTCATTCTATTTATGGCTATTTAAAGGATGTGTCAAATCAATACAGGACAAATAAAAAATGGACGGAGAAAGTAATTAAACTGCATAGGAGTTCACAATGGTGTCTATTATAGCCTGTTTCGCCAAACTTTTAAAATCAATTTATTTTAAAAAGTGTTTTTTTCAAAAGTGATTTTCAAATAAGTACTTTTGGTGAAAATCGACTTGCGTTTGGCCAATTAACTTTAAAAGTATTTTGAGCAGCAATTAGTATTTGGTCAAGCTTTTAAAAAGTGTTTTTAAGTGTATTTTTCCCAAAAGTACTTTTCAAAAAAGTGCTTTTGGCATTTTTTTTTTAGTTTTTGAAAAACTGCTTCTGCCACTCTTTAAAAACACTTATTTTCTCTCAAAAGCTTAACCATACACTTCACTTTTTAAAAATAAGTATTTTTGAACAAAAATAAATTTGGTCAAACAGGCTAAGTATGCCATAAATAAGTTTGGTGGGTGCGTAGACGTGTGAGCATTATATATTCACGGGCTTCTCCCGCAATTAAATTTCTTCAGTCTCAGTCGACTGTTAGGCTGGCAGTATGTGGCCATTTCATATTTGCCCTTTCATGGGACGCCTCTTTCCTAGAAGAGTACTGTGCTACATTGATTACATGTTGGAGAATAGCACCTCAAATAGTATTCCACTTTGTACCAATCTGCAACATCATCCTTTGTGTTTTACTAAGTACCAATACTAGCTAGGTTTGTATTAGGGCTGCATATCCGGTGGTTCATTTCGGGTTTAAAAGTTATCGGTTAAATTTATCGGTTATTGGTTTATAAACATGTTAAACCGTTAAAAAACCATTAAGGTGTTGATTATTGGATTATCGGTTAATCGGTTATTGATCATTATCGGTTCGGTTATCAATTTAACCGTTCAGATTTCACACAAAAAATTTTCAAAGAAGAAAGAACCCATAAAAAAAAAATGGCTTGACCTATAGCTACATAACAAAAACAAGAACAATAGCACAAAACTTAATTACAGACAATTAACCAACCAAACTAAACTTCCAATTCAGTCAAGTATCTCTACTAATTCTTACTCTTACCATCTTTGATGGAATTATCTACAACAACTAGTTTGAACCTTCTGTGCTCATCAAATTCCTTACTAATACTTTTCATTATTGCAGCACTTTGTACAACAACAAAACAGGCTAACAACATTACTTGCATTGGCTACCGGCAATAACAGGCTAACAACATTACTTGCATTGTCTACCGGCTTGACCATATAAAATGCACCTCATGAAATTGCAGCAACTTTCCCATTGAAAGCTTCACACATGAATTAATATAAAGATCAGGCCACTTGAGAGTTGAGACTAGAGAGAAAAGGATAAAACTGCAAGTGTCGTTTATGAAATGGAAGTCAAGTAACCCTAGTCCAAGTGACTTTATATACGAAAGGGTAAAATTGTAATTAAATAATTAGTTATCGGGCAATCCGATAACAAAAATGGTCAAACCGTGACCCGATCCAATAAGCCAATAACCACAGGGTACCACCCGTTACCCGAATCATTAATCCATTAACCCAATAATACATTAACCGGTTCGAGTTATTAGTTTAACCGTTAATATGCGCAGCCCTATTTTGTACACATTGTAATTAGTGAAGACGAAATAATTAATGCCCAAATAAGCATTGAAGACTCAGGTGGTTGATCAATAAGTACCAACATCCAGTTTATTACTCCCTCCGTTCACGTTTACTGATTCAATTTGGACTTTACACATCATTTAAGAAAGGAAAAAGGGTCAAATTTACCCTTCAAGTATGATTTATAGTTTAAATTTGTCTTCCATCAAAGTTTGAGATCAAGTTTGTCCTTCCCGTTAGGGTACTTGTCAAATTTACTCTTATTTGGATGAAAATCTGACTTGGACTCCACGATCCTTAAAGTTTTGCCACATAAGAGCCACGTAGGCTCCACGTAGACTCCGACCTAATTCTTTTAACCCGTAACTGGTTTTACCCATCACATAAAATCCTTTTAACCCACCCATTTTATTTTAGAAAGAGAAAGAAAGGGAACTGAAGAAAGACCTGGGCATCGAACCAACAATCATTTAGTCCTCTAGCAAACAATCATTTTTTTCCCAAAAGAATGTGTAATATAACCAACTCAAAACACAAATTTGCATAATATACATAGTAACACTAATATGGGATCAACAGCAGCATCAGTTAACGTGTGTGACTTGAGCAAGAGACCCAATGAAACTATATAATGCTACAGAATACAAATCCTCATCAGATTTGGGACTTCCCATTCCCCTTCCTTGTCTTCATCTTCTCCGCTCTCACCCTCAGCTGATTCCCTATAACAGCAACCTCGTTTTGCCAATCGAAATAAACCCTCTAATAGTATATAAGATACCCACAATCAAGGGATTTAACAAATTAAAACAACAAATACAAGGAAAAGGAAAAAACTTCTTACCTCTCAGGCTGATTTTGAACTAGAGTTTCAGTAGAGAAAAAATGTCGATGCCCAGGTTTTCTTCAGTTCCCTCTCTTTCAATTTTTAAGCCCCCGTTCGGCCATAAAAATTACTCACATTATTCCGATTTTTTTTTTTACTTTTTTCCGGATTATCAAAAATTCAAAAAAGTTATTTTTTAAAAAAAATCACTTTTTTCACTTTTTTACAACTACATTTCATCAATAACTACAATTTCAAAAATTATGGCCAAACACAACCCCTACTCCAACTCCAAAATTTCAAAAAAAAGTTAAAAAAAAATTGATTTCTATAGACAAACGGGGCCTAAAATAAAATGGGTGGGTTAAAGGGATTTTATGTGATGGATAAAACGGGTTATAGGTTAAAAGAATTGGGTGAGAGTCTACGTGGAACCTATGTGGTTAAAAGAACTGGGTGAGAGTTATGGAGTCCAAGTCAGATATTCATTCAAATAAGGGTGAATTTGATAAGCATCCTAACGGAAAGGGCAAATTTAATCTCAAATTTTAACGAAAAATAAATTTAAACTATAAATCATAATCTGAGCAAATTCCCCTTTAAGAAATAATAATGACGTGTGAGCAGCATGGCAAATTCATAGGCTTCTATCGCAATTAATTTCTTCCGTTTCAGTCGACTATTAGGTTAGCAGTATGTGTCCATTCCTTATTTGTCCTTTCATAGGACACCTCTCCTAGAAGAGTGTGTTACATAGATTACCTATTTCATGCAGAAAAATAATCAGTTCATTTAATGGACAATACCAGCTCAAACTAATTGTACTCAGTAAGTACAATTTGCAATGTATATTTATCCCGAATTTAAGTAAATCAATTGAATTTATAAGTGAGGTATAGGATATGTGGATGAGTTTTAATCTATTTGGTTGGAAGAAAATGTATATGGGTTTGCTGTGAGCAAGTGAATCGAAATCGGTGATTCACACTAAAGATATGTATTAAATAATATTTAAGTATTGGATAAGTAAATAAAGCTAAAGAAGAACACACAAATCCGGACCAATATCAGAGAAAGAGAGAGGGAGAGATTTTATATATTTTGCTATTACAATGTTTTAGATCTAAAAAAGCTAACCCCTGAAAGTAGGGAAATGTCCCCTATTTATAGTTTTGCCTTATGGGCCTTATACAACATAAAACTCTTTTGAATAAAGAAAACCCTAAAAGGATAAGGTTGGGTCATACGGTCTGACACCTGTACGATTGGCAGTACAATGTGGCAGAACGGTCTTGACGCGTGGCGATTGTGTAACTGATTACCCGGACCAACAACCACGATTACCCGGACCAACGGCCACGATCAACCGGACTAACGGCCACTATCAACTCGGCTATGGAAAAACCGGACCAAACGACTTCCTTCGCTTTCTTCTGATCAACCACTTCTAGTGCGATACCTCCGGTCCGAAAGAAAGTCTTCATGCTCGTGCTTGTTTCCTTCTTCCCCCTATTTCTGGTCTCACCGGTCTAGCATAAGTCTGATTTTTACCGTATACAGATAGTCCCCACACTTTCTGGACAGTAGTTTTACCGGAGTAACGTGAAGTGGATGAGTCACGAAATCGGTGGTTCCATAAGCTCGTTGTTATCTTTTCATTTTTGGCGGGAACAGTTGCGTCACGTCCTTCTGTCATCAGCCATGTGTCTCATCCCTAACGACCAGCTCTGGAAACCGCCGTAACGCACGTCGTTTCAAATCACTTCTCATTAATTGTGGAACACGTGGCATCCCTCGATTGGATGGGATCTGTAACCGCCTCGGTTCCCATGCCTATATAAGGCCTTCAACCCTTTCACTTCTCCATTTTACTTCTCTTCACCTCCCCACTTCTAATCATTTTCCATCTCATATTTCTTACTGATTGAACCATTTTATCCCCTTGATTCATTGCTTATACTGTGTGAAATAAAACCAACTCCGCCAACTTCTTCATTTGCTGTTTTCCTATCAAAAGTGCTGCTTTGTTTCTTCTCACTTTACCATTTTGAATTTTTTTCGACTGCTCCTTTACTCCTATTTTTTAACTTCTCCCTTTTTGAATTCGCCAATCTCCTTTTCCATAACTTCCAAATGTCTGCCAACACCGAAACCACCTCCCGTGATGTTCCCTCAGTTTCTTCTCAAGGAACCGAGCCAACTTTTCAACCCAAAGGAAAAATCGCCTTTGAGCCTACTGCTTTGGAAATTGTACCGTTCAAACCCAACTATAACAAGGATTTTGAAGTTGAGAAGCCTTCTCCGGTTTCTGATAGAGGGTTTGATGTAAGACGGTACCCGTCATCTATTACTGTCTGGTACAAGTGTTCGCCCCTGGACCTGACGAATCAATCACCGACCATCGGGAGGGCTTCTTATACGTTTACACCTATCCTTTTACACTCGAGCTCGACCCCCTAATCGAACCGGTTATTTTAGATATGTGCCGGACATACAATGTAACCCTGGCCCAGATTTATCCGATTGTCTGGAGGACCGTGGTCTGCCTCCGGCTGTTGGCCAACAACTTGAAGAAGGAGTTTACGCTGGCTCACTTCATCCGATTATATTCCCCGAGGTTGTTCCGAGAGGGTGTAATAAAGCTCGCCAAGCGAAGCCGGAACCCAATCTTTTCGAAGATGGACAAATATAGAGACCGGGGTTGGCTAGAGCGCTACATCCGGCTGAAGACCGCAGACATTATTCCAGCCAACTATATGCCCTTTCCGGAGAGATGGAATGATAATCGTAAGTGTCTCAGTTCTTTTAATAGATAATTTTGAATGCTTCGTCAAACACTAGTCCTTTCACATTCTCACGATTTGTCCCCTTCTTTATACCAGCCGTGGCATGGATACCTCCGGCTGTCCGAAATATGAACGAATGGGTTGGTGCTCTCCTTAGCCAACACACCCATGAAGCACGGACATGGGGACTCCTGTCGCGTGGCCGATGGGTCGCTCAAAACCACGGTAATACTTTGCTCTGATCGGTATTCATTGCATTTTTTACCTTTCCCTTTTATAACATCTTCGGCATTCAAGTTTACCCAAGGGCTCGGTGGTCCCAAGACTGGAGCCAGCGGCTGAACCCGCTGCGTCGGCACTCGAATTTGATTCAGCGGGTACATCCCGTATTATTGCTGCCGCCAACAAGAGAAAAAAGCCCTCGGACAAAGGGCAGAAACCGAAAATGAGGGCGAGGACCGTCGTTCGGACTCTGAGAGACGAAAGAGAGCTCGATTTTCTCGTTCGGAGGATCGATGTGACCCCTTTCGTTGCTTCTATTCCGGAGGAGCGTACCACCATTTCATCACTTCCTTCAGCCGGGGAAGGACCGTCAGCTCCGGCATTGCACACAGGTGGGGAAGAAGTTCATTACCCGACTCCTCTAAGGTCGATTGAATTTGTTGATATTTCAGGTGATGCTTCATCCGAGGAAACCCCCCTGCAAAGGACTAGAAGGTCCGGGCATGCACCAGCTGCTGAAGCCGATCAGAGGGCTGAGCCGGTCCCCGAGATCAAAGTTCCAATGGATGTTGGTCCACTGCCCGGCTATGAGACTACTGCAACTTTCGAGATCCCTGCCTCTACCGAGGCTGCTGAGGCCGCTCCGAGTTCTCCAACTCCAGCTTCAAGGTCGGATAATTTTGATGACATGTTCTCGGATACTCCTCCTGCGACCGGGGAAGTTGCCGGTTTTGGACATCTCCCTATCCCTCGAGTCACGAGGGCAGCTAGCCGGTCCACCGAGACTGGTACAAGGGATAGCCTGGTGCGCATCTTCCCGGCCCCAAGTGTGGAACGTAGGAGGACAAGATCGGCCGTGATTACCGTCCCTGAGGACTGCAGCTTTTTGTCTCGTCCGGTGGGAGTAGCAAGCTACCTGAGGCCCCTCATCTCGGACTCGGACAAACGGAAGATGAACGGAGTCCCCTGGCAGAGTCTCATTAACGAGGGCATGCACGCGGGCAATCGAGTAAGCTTATCAGCCTATCCTTGCATAATTCAATGGGAATTTTAGCTTCTCGTTTACCCGAGTTTTAACTTCTTGTTTCTTTTACAGAGTGTGGTGCTTGTTAATGAAGCCTTCGTCCGCGCTCAACAAGAAGTTGACGATCTTAAGGGCCAGTTAGATGCCCAGGGTCGAGAAACGGAGAAGTTCTAGCACCTTTTGCGGGTGAAGGAGGATGAATTGAACCGGGCTGTTGCCCTTTCCAACCTTCGACCCGAGCGCGACGCGGAAAAGGCCGAAAGCCTTCGGTTAAAGAATGAGTTGGCCGAGATGGTCGAGAAGAACTGGCTTCTAGAAGCGGACAAGCTCGACCTTAGCCAAGACAAAGATCTTTTTTCTTCAAGGCTTGGTGAGCTCGAAATCACTATCTCTCAACTCCGGGGGGAGCTTGACTCGGTCAAGTCTGATGCCGTGAACATGGCCGAGAGGCATCGGCTGCTTGAATCTGAGAGTACTAAGTACAAGGAGAGGATGAGGGTGTTCGAGCAAAATGCCAAGGACAGGGCCCGGATATGTGACGAGCTGAAAATCGAACTTGAGGAGACGGCCGAGGCCAATGACCTTCTCAAAGTCGAACTTGAGTCGTCCACTCAAATCCAAAGGGTCTTTGATGAAGACAGGGATGGACTAGTGGCAAAGCTGGCCCAGGCTGAGACCGATTTGGCAGAATCCCGTACGAGTGTGGAGGTTGTCGAGGCTCATACCACGATTGCGGTGGAGTATGAACGGTGGAAGTCTCGGAGGGCCACCCTTGAACAAGCCGAGCATGGGTTTGCGGATCTCCCGGCCCTGATACTCGAAGCTAAAAGAGTCGAGGAAGAAGCTAAGAGAGCCCTCGATACTGACTCCGAAGATTCCGAGCGGACAGTATCCGAACATTCCGGATCCAGCCACACCAGATAGACCAGGGCCTGTATTTAGCCTTTGTTTTGTCTTTTGCCTTTTTGGCTTGATTTTTGTTTTTCAACTTCGTAGGGATTTCAGGTGTAAAAAACCTTAACATATATGGAATGTGCATTTTTCTTGACTTTATTCTTTTGCTTGAATGCTTGTTATGACTTTTGCCCGAATTGTCGGTCCGTTTTAAGGATAAGCAGAGACTCAGAGTCATTATTTCGGACTGTGCCTTAATATTGACTTTTCTCTTCGTCCGGTACGTATTGTCCAGGAATTTGATCGAGTGGTTTGCCCGTGGGACTTATCTATGCTTTGTGAATTCAGACGTCTCCGAATCACGTTAGGCATTTTTATGGCCGATATTTTTTCGGCTATTCACTTATCATAGATTAGGTTCGGACACCTGAATCCCAGCCTTAGCGAATTCCGATGTAGCAGTCCCCATTCGAGGGTGTTAAAGATTTTGGTGGCTCGGTTCTTTGTGACCTTGTTTCCTTTGTTGAATTTCGACTGTAGTTCCTGGAGTAGGGTATATGAATAAAGCGATGTCGAAATGCGGCAGTAATCACCGGGGTAGGGTGTTTTAACAAGAAGACATATCTGAAATGCAATAACCGAACTTTCGATAATCTTTGTATTGCAAGTATTTATTCGTACATGATATGAGAATTTTTCCGTTTCCTTCTGTTTTTGCCGCAGCAAATACTAAGTGGACACGATTCATTCTGATCGTTTGGTCCTTACATCGAAACCTAATATAGAAGGTCCGGTTTTGGTTTTGCCATTGCAAATACTAAGTGGACACGATTCATTCTGATCGTTTTGTCCTTACCTCGAAACCTAATACAAAAGGTCCGGTTTTGGTTTGTGGAGCTCCTCCGTTTTTGACTAACCGGGGTAAAACCCTCGATGTGGATATAGTAGTCCCCTAATGCTTATCCGAGCTGCAAGATCGGGTAAGCACTCTCAGGTCCCCACTCGTAGGGTGTGGCCCCGAGTTTTCGGGCGCTTGTCCTCATCTTTATCAAGTAACACGTTGTACTTGTTTCCTCATTAAAAACCTTGTCGGAAAACTCATTTTGGGACAAAACTGTACTAAGGAAAAGAGTGCAACACGTGTTTTTAGACCTAGCTCCTAACTTTATCCGGTACTTGACTTCCTGCAAAAAAGGAAATGTTAATAAACAAGGTGTCCATACCTTAGCAGTAATATCTCTTCAAATGAGCCACATTCCAGTTATTGCGCAACCGTTGCCCGTCCATGGATTCCAGCTGATACGATCCTTTGCCCGTTACCTCGGTTATCTGGTACGACCCTTCCCAGTTCGGACCCAGCTTTCCGTCGTTGGGATTCTTGGTGTTCAAGGTAACTTTCCGAAGCACCAAGTCCCCAACTTGGAAATGTCGAAAATTGGCCCTCTGGTTGTAGGAGCTTTCCATTCTCTGCTTCTGGGCTGCAATACGAATCAACGCGTTTTCGCGAAGTTCATCCGTGAGATCGAGTTTTACGGCCATGGCCTCCTCATTTGACTCTTCGGTGGTGTACCTGAACCGAAGACTCGGTTCACCAACTTCTACGGGAATGACGGCTTCGGACCCGTAGACCAACGAGAAAGGTGTTTTTCCCTTGCTTGATTTCGATGTGGTTCTGTAAGCCCACAATACCTCCGGTAATACTTCCCTCCAGTGATGCTTTGATGTTTCAAGTCTTTTCCTCAGATTTTGAATTATTGTTTTATTCGTGGATTCCGCCTGTCATTTCGCACACGGGTGATACGGAGTTGATACGATCTTCTTGATCTTCAACCCTTCGAGGAAATCATTGACTTTGCCGCCAACGAACTGATGACCATTATCACAAGTTATCTCGGCCGGAATGCCGAAACGGCAAATAATGTGGTCCCATATAAAGTCAATAACTTCCTTTTCTCTAATTTTTTCGAAGGCCTACGCTTCAACCCATTTGGAGAAATAGTCAGTCATAAACAAAATAAAACGAACCTTACCTGGCGCCCATGGCAATGGACCAACAATGTCCATCCCCCACTTCCTGAAGGGCCAAGGTGACATCACCGAGTACATCAACTCCCCGGGCTGATGAATCATCGGGGCATGTCTTTGACACCCGTCACATTTTCGGACAAAATTCTTCGAATCTTCCTCCATCCGGTTCCAGTAGTAACCGGCTCTGATAATTTTTCCGACCAAGGCTTCAGCACCGGAGTGATTGCCACAGGTCCCCTCGTGTACTTCTATCATCACATACTCGGTTTCTCCGGGACCCAAACACTTGGCCAGGATTCCGAAGAAAGACCGTCGATACAATTGGCCGTCTACCAAGCAGAAACGTACAACTTTCGACCTTACTAATCGTGATTCTTTTGGGTCACTCGGGAGCTTTCCATCTCGCAGGTAGTCAATGTACTTGTTGTTCCAATCCCAAGTTAAACCCATTATTTTTATTTCAGCATGTCCGTTTTCTATTGCTGAATTCATCAAGTGCACCATAGTCCCGGGGTTGATTTCTTCCCCTTCAACTGAAGATCCCAAATTGACCGATGCATTGGTTTCACTGTTCTGCTCCCTGGGTACATGGTGCATGGTCCATTCTTTAAACTGGTGCAGTATCACTTGGATTTTTTCCAGATACCTTTGCATCCGTTCGTCCTTGACCTCGAAGACGCCATTCACCTGGTTAACGACCAAGAGAGAGTCGCACTTTGCTTCAATTATTTCGGCCCCCATACTCCGGGCTAATTCCAAACCGGCAATCATAGCCTCATACTCGGCTTCATTGTTAGTCAACTTAACAGTTCTAATGGATTGTCGAAAGGCATCCCCGGCGAGGATTCTAAGGACGATTCCCAGCCCGGAACCTTTGAGGTTTGAGGCCCCGTCCGTGTGTAGCGACCAAATACCCGAAGCTTTCCCCGAGGTTAGCAGAAGTTCTTTCTCAACCTCGGGGACCATGGCTAGGGTGAAGTCCGCCACAAAATCGGCCAAGATCTAGGACTTGATGGTCGTCCGAGGCTTCTATTCGATATCATATCCGCTAATCTCTACGGCCCATTTAGTTAGTCTACCCGATAATTCAGGTTTATGCATGATGTTCTTTAGGGGGTAAGTAGTCACTATACATATCGGATGGCATTGAAAGTAAGGCTTGAGCATTCTAGAAGCAGTTACCAATGCCAATGCCAACTTTTCCAGGTGGGGATAACGGGTCTCTGCATTCCCTAAAGTTCTACTCACATAATATATAGGGAATTGCGTACCTGATTCTTCTCGGACCAAAACAGCACTTACCGCTACCTCAGAGACGGCAAGGTAGAGAAAAAGCTGCTGGTCCGCTTTCGGTGTGTGCAGTAGCGGCGGGCTGGACAAGTACATTTTCAATTCTTGCAAAGCTCTTTGACACTCCGGTGTCCAAACGAAGTCATTCTTCTTCCTTAGTAAGGAGAAAAAGCGGTGACTCTTATCCGAGGACCTCGATATGAAACGACTTAGCGCCGATATTCTTCCGGTGAGCCTCTGCATTCCTTTGACGTTATTTACCACCTCAATATCCTCGATGGCTTTGATCTTATACGGGTTAATTTCAATCCCCCGGTTTGACACCATGAAACCCAAAAATTTTCCAAACCGGACACCGAAGGCACATTTTTCCGGGTTAAGCTTCATGTTGTGCTTGCGGAGTACATCGAAGGTTTCCTGCAAATGCTTTAAATGGTCCTCTATTTCCAGGGACTTTACCACCATGTCGTCAATATAAACTTCTATTGTTTTCCCTATTTGTTCTTCGAACATTCCATTAACTAGCTGTTGGTAAGTTGCACCGACATTTTTTAATCCGAAAGGCATGACATTGTAACAGTAAGTCCCATACCGGGTAATAAAGGATGTTTTCTCTTGATCCTCCGGGCGCATCCGGATTTGGTTATACCCAGAGTAAGCATCGATAAAACTTAACATCTCGTGCCCCGCCATCGCATCAATTATTCTATCAATATGAGGCAACGGAAATGAATCCTTCGGGCATGCTTTGTTTAGATCCTTATAATCAACGCACATTCGAAATTTATTACTTTTTTTCGGCACCACTACTACGTTAGCTAGCCAGTCCGGGTACTTTACCTCCTGGATAGAGCCTATTTTCAAAAGCTTCGTTACCTCATCCTTTACGAAGGCGTGTTTTGCCTCTGCCATGGGCCTTCTCTTCTGCTTCACTGGGGGAAACCTCCCGTCTAGGCTGAGCTTGTGAGTTGTTACTTCCGGTGGCACTCTTGTCATGTCTATATGTGACCATGCGAAGCAATCGGCGTTAGCTAGAAGAAATTTAATTAACTTGTTCCTGAGCTCTGAGGTTAACCCCGTGCTCAGGTATACCTTTTTGTCCGGTAGATATTCGAACAAGATGATTTGCTCCAACTCCTCTATTGTTGACTTTGTTGCATCCGAGTCATCCGGCAAGACGAATGATCTAGGTACACCGAAATCATCCTCTTCATACCTTGGGTCCAACCCCTTCTGCTCCGTTGTCGAACCCGTGTACTTTAGTTGTTATTTGGTGTCCTTACCCCTGGTTGAATCATCTTCTTTTTTATCCGATTTTTTGGGAGGAGGTGGCGCTTCCTCGACCGCGAACATCTCCCTTGCAGCGGGCTGTTCACCTCGGATGGTTTTTATCCCCTCCGGGGTCGAGAATTTCAGCAGCTGATGTAATGTCGATGGCACGGCCCTCATGCTATGTATCCAAGGTCTACCCAGCAACGCATTATACTTCACATCTCCTTCGATTACATAGAACACCGTTTGCTGGATAGTGCCATCAATGTTGACCGGCAAAGAGATCTCCCCCTTCGTGGTTTCACTCGCCATGTTGAACCCGCTGAGCACTCTGGCAACCGGTACGATCTGATCGAGTAGCCTTAGCTGTTCAACCACTCTCCACCGGATGATGTTGGCCGAGCTACCTGGGTCAATCAAAATACGTTTAACTTGTGATTTAAAAATAAGAAGAGAGATTACCAATGCATCATTGTGCAGTTGAATGTTTCCTTCTGCATCCTCGTTGTTGAAAGAGATGGAACCCTCGGGTAAGTAATCTCGGCTGCGCTTCTCACGCACAACAGAAACCTTCGTCCGTTTCATCAGCGGCCCTCGAGGGGTATCGGTACCCCCAATTATCATGTTAATTATATGCTAAGGTTCTACTGGTTCGACCCGCTTATGAGATTCCCTTTCCTTGTAGTGATCTTTAGCTCGTTCACTTAGCAATTCTCGGAGGTGGCCATTCTTCAGTAACCGAGCCACCTCTTCTCTTAGCTGGCGACAGTCCTCAGTTCTGTGTCCATAGGTTCCATGATATTCACACATCACGCTCGGGTCCAGTTGGCCCGGGTCTGACCTTAGTGGTCTTGGCCATCTTGCTTCTGCGATACGGCCAATAGCCGAGACGAGGTCCGAAATGTTAACGTTGAAGTTGTACTCTGATATCCTCGGCAAGTATTTGTTGTTGGCCGAGCTTCCGGCATCGCTCCTAAATGAGAGACCTCGACTGTTCGATAGGTGCTTGGCCCGTTTATCACCCTGATCTGAGAATTGGCTCGGTCCAACCCTTGATTTTTCCAACCTGAAGCTTAGCCTTTCCGAATGAGAGTATAGCCGATACCTTTCCCTCGGTGGTTTGGACTCCGGCTCGTAATTTTTTCGCGATCTCTCCTAGCTTTTGTTGATATTCACGGGCCCCGGGGGAAGCTCGAGTTGGTAATCCTCTACCCAAATCTTTGATTCGTATCTGTTATGGACATCCACCCAGGTCACAACCTCGTATTCCAGCAAGTTTTCCTTTAGTTTGAACGAGGCTTGTTGACACCCAATTTTGTCCCGCCTCTCCTCCAAAATACCTATTTACGTTTCTAATATTTTAGAAAATTTAAAAACATATATATATTTATTTTTTACTATAATTATTAGCCTCTTATCAATGCCGGCACTTTATTATTCTATTACAATTATTATTATTATTATTATTATTATTATTATTATTTATTATTATTATTATAATTCACAATTTTTATCATTTTGATATTTTACCAGCTTACGCACGCGCATCGCGTTTATCTTTGCATAATTAAATAATAGTATTTATTTTATTGTGAATTTTCGAAATATTACTGCACGGCTATTACAACGCCATTTTATCTGAGCATTAATAATTGCATATTTCATATTGAACAATATTTTAACACAAGTTATCTAAACAGGTCTTTATTTAAATTTAGAAGTCAAACTATTTTATGCACTCAGTCCGTATTTTTGATTTATCAGATCCCAAATCAAAGTCCAATCAACTCACAAATATTTTGGACCAACCTATATTTTGATCAGAATTTTTTAGAACAGTCCATGTTTTAATTCACTAGCCATTTTTTTAATACCCGGTCCAAAATTGACCCGGTCCACAAATGAACGGGTCCAGCCCATTTTGTTCGTGATAAGGAAACCCTAAAGGGTTTCCCCTTCACTTCCTCATTTCCGCCGCATCTCCATCTTTTTTCCCGTCTTCCTCTTTTCTCCCTCTCTCTCTCTCATCTCCTCCACCATACCCTGTCTCCCTCATGCCCCTGACACCTTGTTACCCACGCTCCCTCCTCTGCAACCCCCACTTCTCCTGGCTGTCATCATCTCCCCCCACGTTGTCACTGCCATCTCCATTCCTCGATGTTCCCCGCTTCCTCTCTCTTTCTTCAAACGCAAAAGCCAAAGACCTATAAATGGTTGTGGGGGTTGAATCGAAAAAGGGAGGAGAAAAAAAAAAGATAAGATTCTTGAAATCAAAACGCCTTCAAGAAACAGAGGGAAAAGGGATTAAAAAAAAGACTGAGTCGCACAAAATCCCTTGAAAAACCGAGTCTTTTAGTCGCCTGTAACTCCCTAAAAAATACGGGCTCGATTCACAGTTTTTTTTCGTTTGTTTTGTTTATGATATCGAGTCGAAATATCAAATCAATTTTGTTTTCTGTTGATTGCTGTGGTGTTGCTGCGAATCCGAGCATCGCAAGCTCGGATTTGGTAGTGTTCGAGTGTAGATCGAGGATTCGAAGCCTCATTTCGCTGCATCCCGAGAAGGTCAATAACCTTTCCTTTTTTTTTTTTTTGCGTGTTCTTGCTCCTTTAATTCTTATGTGTTATGTATTCAGCTTAAGCATGTTGGTTTATTCAGGTTAGTAGGCTAATCTGCTTATGTGTTTGTCTCGGACTGGTTTAGCTCTCCTTTAATTTTGCTAGCCGTGCTCTGTTTATCCTAGATTGGCAGTTAAGATATCGACATGTTAGCAATTAGTTAGGTAATTCCAGTTACGTAGTTAAGGCATATCTTATATGATTTGTGTGGGTTTAGGTGTAGGGATGACTTAGTCAATGTTCGAAACATATGAGCAAGATCTGTTCGGTATGTTTGGGTGTTAATTTGACTTGTTTCAACTGAATTTGTCTAAAATGTTGCATTGTCTGGCCTATATGTTGTTGTGGTTAGAATATATTAGTTAACTGCTGTACAATCTGAGTGTTAGTGGTCCTAAACCAGGCTGTTATGCGTATATTATCCTATCTTCTGCCTACTACTTTCCCAAACATATAATTGTTGTGTTTAAAAACATGAGATTGGGAATCTCTGTGCTGAGCCAGTCACAGTTATGCAATAGGGTATGTCAAAAAATATGAATTTTGAAATAGGTCTTGTCCATTCTGAGTGCTAACATGCCTTCTAAAATGAGTAATCTCTTCTGGGTTATCAATATAGTTTTACCTGGAGACGAGGTGTATAATTTCATGTTAAGTTGACTTTTTAAGATATTCGCTGCGATTGCTATGCCAATGCTGTTTGCTTTAGTGTATTGTGTAGTTTCTCATAAAAGTCCATTGTCTATCTGCTGGGCTGTCGTGTTGTTTGTTTGGAACCATGATTATGCTCGTAAGAATTCCCTATACTACTGTTCTATTCCCATCATCGTGTCTGCCTTTGCTAATAGTTGGCTGTTATGATATGATACCAACACCATACTAAAAGAACTACTGGTTTTGAAAGAGGCAGGTGCTTTGGTGTGGTGAGAATGTAGTATTAAGCTTTACTGCTATATGTTGAGATTTGTTGAACCTGAAGATTTTGGTTGCTTTCTAATTACCATCTCAATATAACAATTTGTGTAATTTTGAAAGGTTCAGTTAGTTTAGCAAGAACTGTGGTGATTTGTTGTTTATTCTGTTGCTATTTTGATAAAACAAACGACACACTTTGAGGAGGAAATTAGCTGCTTGTTGATTTGTTCTATAAAAAGAAATAGACATCATATTCGATAGGCCTGTCCTACTTGTGTTTGAGTCAGCATGTCTGGTAGGAATATTGAATGTCACTTTTTTTTCTCAGTTAAGTTCCTCATGACTAGGTAGTATTTAATCTCTTTCATTGCGGGCATGCCATCAAAGATATAACAACCAATAGCCTTACTTAAATTTCGCATGGCTTTTATAATTCAATTCTGTGAAAACTCATTGGACTTATTCAATCAAATCAAGGACTGCCTGAGTCTGTTTGAATTGGAAAACTCTCCATCATATGATTTGAACAATGAAGAGGTTATGTAAAATGAATAGCATTGGCACTAAACAGTTGAAAATGGAAGGTTCCTTAGACTGAATACGTAGAACCCTGCTCGTTTCAATGATTGCATGTTAAATGTATTTAGTGTGCATACAGTATATGATTTGTTATGCATTGAAGATGTTTAAGCCCTTTTCGAAATCCTATAGTCAAATTATGCATGCAAATGGCCTCCTGACATTCGGATTTTGAGTTGTGTTTCATCCTGACTGTGTTGTGTTAATTTCCCGAATGAATATACTCAAACATATACAGTATATATATTTAACTTACCAATCTACTTTGAATCTATATTTTATATGTTTGAGCCTTATTTATCGATTACGTACTAATATTTTTCCTTTCGTTTTATGCATGATCATCGCATACGAGTCCGAGAGACTCGTTCTTCTCCTACATTTTAGGTTGGGCTAAAAGCCCAACGACGTCTCCTCCGTATCCAGTTCTGCTCGCAGCCAAGGGGAATAAAGATGGAGTTTTGGGTTAAGGCCCAAATAAAAAAGAAAACAGCATCAACAATCCTTAAAATGGGTTGAGCCCATTTAGCTCATTTCTTCTTCTATCTTGTTTTTTTTCTTTTCGCGTACTTAGTTTTGTATTGCATGATTAACTCTTTATTTTGTTTTATCTTCTTAACTTAGATAAACCTTAGTAGAGTCGTTGAGTTAATTTAATATAACGGGTGGTCAATTTAAAGTATCTATAATATTTATTTTGTTAAGATAGTTGATTTTCAATAACATACTTGGAGTAAAAGAAATCATGTTCTGCTACTTTAAAATATCATATTTAAAAAATATTATATTTAAAAAATATTGCAAATACGCAAATACGCAAATACAAACTCTAGTCTAATTTGTAAATAATTCTTCAGGTTTGAATCAATTTAGCATACTCTTAATAAGAAGTAATAAAAGGATAAAAGAAACCCATTTCTTGCTGAATCCTATTTATAAGTCTAGATTCTTCTACATCGTCATATTCCTGTAACATAGTTTAAAATCGTTTAAATCTTTTCTTAAAAGCTATTATTTATGGGCAAAATCGTTATATTCCCTACAAGTATAATCTTAAATAGCATTTTACTATATTTCATATAAATTCTCCGCCACATTTTAAGCTTTATTTAAATAGCATCTAAAGTCTTCCTTTATGCAAACTATCTTTTATAAGTTTTATTTCTAAATAGCATTTGATTTAAAGCCTTAATAACCTTTATGAGTTTTATTCTAAAATGGCATCTAAAGTTTTCTTTATACAAATTATTATCTCTTTTCTGTAAATATTACTTTAGTTAACATGATTTTCTTCTTAAAACTTTAGCAATATTCTAAGGTCATTTTCTAAAAAATTTTATCCTACATTTAATTTAATTAATTAACCTAAGTTGGTCGGATAACCGTAAGTTAACGGATTCTAAAGGATGCCTAACCCCTTCCCTTTAGGATAATATAGAGTCCTTACTTAGAATCACACTGGTTAAGCAGACTATTAATTGAGGTTTAGTTTTAACTTTGCCTTAGTTAAACTCTAGGTGTCCTAATTCACCGTTAAATTAATTAGGTGGCGACTCCTTAAAACAAAATAAACGGGAATCACCAATACGTCATACTCCTTAAATCAACCCGGTTAAAATGGGGTGTGACAAGGCTGTCAAGCTCCGAGGATTGAGCCCTTTGGTGAAAGCTTGTGCAGCCCATTCCTCCAGAACCGGAGGGAGCTCCATTCGTTCCCTTTGGAATCGGTTGACAAATTCACACAATAATTTGTCATCCCTTTGGGCTATACGGAAAATATCCTCCTTACGGGCCTGCACCTTTTTGGCACCGGCATGAGCTTTTATGAACGCATCGGCGAGCATTTCGAAAGAAGTGATTGAATGCTCGGGCAGATGGTGGTACCAAGTCAATGCTCCCTTCAACAGAGTTTCCCCAAACTTTTTCAACAACACGGATTCAATTTCATCCTCTTCAACATCATTGCCTTTTATGGCACAGGTGTATGAAGTCACGTGTTCCTGAGGGTCCGTTGTGCCGTCATATTTCTGGATATCCGGTATTTTGAACCTCTTCGGGATTAATTTTGGAGCCACACTCGGAGGAAAAGGCCTCTGAATGTACCTCTTTGAATCCGATCCTTTCAGAATAGGAGGAGCCCTCGGGATCTGGTCCACCCGAGAGTTATATGTTTCCACCCTCTTCTCAGTCGAGTCTACCCGCTTCGCCAATGTTTCGAGCATTCTCAGAACTTCGGTGGATGAACCAGCTCCGGACCTATTACTCTCGACCATCCGTGTCTCGTCCCTTCTGGGTTCGGCAACACCTTTCGTCCTCTCCGGGGTCGTTTTATCATTTTTGCTTTGCAACTGGGCTATTGCGACTCCTTGTTCGGCAATAGCCGCCCTCTGTTCCTGCAACATTTCAAAAATTAAACGTAAGTCAATATTATCATCCGGGGTATCTGGCACTTTTCGGCCTTGTGTCCGGGACAAAGTAATTGAATTGTGAGTATTTAAAGGATCGGTGGCCGGCGGGGCGGCATTCTCCTGATTCACGGTGTTCTGCTGCTTGAGACCCTCCTTCGAATTAACGGGGTTTGGTTCGACGGGATTTACTGGTAATCCCCGTGGTCCACTGTCTTCATTTTCGGCCACAATCTCGTTATTGTTGACGTGACCAGATTGTCCACTGTTTGCCATTTGGTCCGTTTTCACAAAGACGAACAAAAGATTTTTTCGATCCTAACAGGTAAGAGATAGAAACCAAGATCATAGACCACTATTATCCTAGCCCCACGGTGGGCGCCAAACTGTTTACCCCGAATTTAGGTAATCGATTGAATTTGTAAGTGAGGTATAGTATATGTGGATGAGCATTAATCTATTTGGTTGGAAGAAAATGTATATGGGTCTGCTATGAGCAAGTGAATCGAAATCGGCGATTCACACTAAAGATATGTATTAAATAATGTTTAAGTATTGGATGAGTAAATAAAGCTAAAGAAGAACACACAAATCCGGACCAATATCAGAGAGAGAGAGAGCGGGAGAGATTTTATATATTTTGCTATTACAATGTTCTAGATCTAAAAGAGCTAACCCCTGAAAGTAAGGAAATGTCCCCTATTTATAGTTTTGCCTTATGGGCCTTATACCACATAAAGCCCTTTTGAATAAAGAAAACCCTAAAAGGATAAGATTGGGTCGTACGGTCTGACACCTGCACGATTGGCTGTACAATGTGGCAGAACGGTCTTGACGTGTGGGAATTTTGTAACTGATCACCCGGACCAACTATCATGATTACCCGGACCAACGGCCACGATCAACCGGACTAACGGCCACAATCAACTCGACTATGGAAAAACCAGATCAAACGACTTCCTTCGCTTTCTTCTGATCAACCACTTCTAGTGCGATACCTCCGGTCCAAAAGAAAGTCTTCATGCTCGTGCTTGTTTCCTTCTTTCCCCGATTCCCGATCTCACCGGTCTAGCATAAGTTCGATTTTTACCGTATACAATGTACATGATGCCATTAATGAAAACAAAAATTGAAGACTCAGGTGGTTAGTGTGGATCTTTAATTTCACGTGCCAATTCTAGATTTTATTTTTTTTTAAGAATACTAATTCTAGGTTGTACAACATCAAGTTTTATAATTTGCTCGAGGATAATGGAACATCATATAAATATACAATCCATATAAGAGGTGAGATTGAAACAGATCTACCACATCCATCTACTTTAATTTATGTCTCACTTTTATATTAGTAAATTTATAATTTCAACATTTTCCCTTAAATGACATGGCATGTTTAATACTTGAAGATTCAAGGCTGAAGTCATCAACAGACCCTCGAACTTGTCCAGAAATTCCACTTAGACCCTCCAACTGAGGCTTCTACCATCTGAACCCTCCAAAACCCATAAATGTGCACCAATTTAACACAAAATAATAACCCATTCAAAAATAAAAAGAGTGTAACTCACTCGCGGATGATAATGCATGAGGACGAATGGAACAATGACATGTGTCATGTGGGACCGAAATAATTAATAAATTTTGAATTAAGAAAAAAAACTAATATAAAACTTATTTAACTAATAAAATAATTATTTCAGAAAAAAAAAATCTATTTTCTTACACCCCACCCTTTCTTCTTTTCCATCCCACTGCCAACCCCATGCTTTCTTCTTCCCCATCCCACTGCCAACCCCACCCTTTCTTCTTCCCCATTCCACTGCCAACACCGCCCTTTTCTCCCTCCTTTGTCCATCCCCACGACGCCGTCCCTGCCACCACCTCTCTCCCCCTTCTTTGTCTCAATGAGCTCCGGCAAGGAGCTTGTAGCTCAGCCATTTTCCCTTTCTCCTCCGGCGAAGCCCGATGCACCACCACGTCATTCGCCTCCCCACCCCCTGTTTTCTCGTTGCTTTTTTTTTTTGGTTCCAGATTTGGCTAACCTTTTGTTACCCAAATAAAACGGAAAGAAAAAAGCGGCGGCAGAGTGGAATTCAATCAGATCAGGGAGGGTGGGCTGGGGTTTCATTTTTTTTTATTGGTTTGAATTGTTTTCTTAATTAGTTAAATAGTTTTAAAATAGGTTTTTTTCTTAAAATTATTTTTTTTACTGATAAAAAAATTTAAAAAAGGAAAAATTTGACATTTCACGCCCCTTTAGAAGAGTGTAATTCACGCACTATGCATTGTGTCCAAGTGGTACGGTAAAAGTGATTTTGAAGGGTTCAGATGGTACGAGTCTCAGTTGGAGGGTCTAAGTGGAATTTCTGGACAAGCTCGAGGGTCTATTGATGACTTCAGCCAAGATTCAATGAATACTTTTGATTTGTTACATACATCTTTAGTTTAAAATATTAAAAGTTATCTTTCTATTTTTAAATTTCATTTCTCGCCAAACTAAACAGAGGTTGATAATTATAAAAATAGGTTACCAAAATTAAGTTGATGAGATAAAAAGATGAGAAGAAAGAGAAAGGAAAAGCTTTCAGATTTAATTTGGAACGAGAGCTGGGACCTTATTCTTTATAGATTTCGCTTTCAGTGTGCCTAAAATCTCAACGTGGTACATGACTTGATATGAGCTTTGAGTTTAGCAAAGAAAATGAACATGGACGAAAGGACAAAGAAAGTCAGAAGTGTTCGATAAAGTCAATGAATGAACAAGACCTTCAAGAAGCTTCTTATTCAAAGCCGACGGGTCTATTTCGTATTGGGCAAAGCAATATGTCTGGGACATCAATTTTACCACAACAAGCCCAAGTTCACTGAAGCCTAATTCAATATTTCTACATAGAGATATTTTTCTAAATTTGATTAGTTGTACATAATCTATAGATCATTCTTTCATAGTTTGTTATTTGTAGTCCAATAGTATTAGGCCAGTTGTAGCTAGTCAGTTAGGAAATATTCCATTAGTTCTTGTATATATACAGATACAATGAACGTATTTCATCATCAATCAACAGAAAATATTTCTATTCCCTTTTCTCATCTTTCATGGTATCAGAGCAGGTGTAATTCAGTGCTCTTCGATCCTGTTTTATTTTCTTGTTTTCATTTCCTCTTCTTCTTCTAGTCTTGATTCACCATGACAGTAACCACTGAAACTCAAATCACTGCTGGAGGTTCTCAGTCCTCAAATGAATCTGCAGTAGATGCATATCATTCTTACTATCTTCATCCCTCCGATGCACCAGGGATGATTCTTGTGAGTACATCTTTTGATGGAAAGGGTTTTGGAGGTTGGAGAAGATCTATGTTTGATATCATTATCAGCTAAAAATAAAACTGGGTTTGTTGATGGAACCTTTCCCAAACCTGAGGCAACAGATCCTCTTCTCAAGGCTTGGACCAGGCGTAATGACATGGTCATTGCTTAGCTCTTGAATTCTCTTTCAAAGGACCTAGCAGAAAGCGTCCTGTATTCCCACAATGCAGAATATCTATGGTCAAATCTGAAGGAAAGGTATGGATAAGCCAGTGGTGCTAAGTTCTTTCAACTGTAGAAAGAGTTATCAAATTTAGTCCAAGGCAATTTAAGTGTAACTAACTATTTTACTAAATTGAAATGTATTTGGGATGAGCTAGATGCAATGAATACCTTTTCTGTCTATGCTTGTATCCGTGGAGGTAGAGACAAAACAAACAAAGCGTTAGATGATGAAAGATTGTTGCAATTCTTGATGGATCTTAATGACTCTTACCTGAATGTGAGAAGGAACATACTGATGAATACCCCACTTCCTTCCATTGGGAGTGTCTATTCTCTTGTCATACAATATGAGAAACAGTTTGAAATCCATCACACTCCATCTTACCCAATGGATTCAGTTTCTTTCATTGTTTCTGGACAAGGATCTGGACAAAATTCCAACAAAAGGTCTGGATATCAAGGACAAAAATCAACATACAACAACAGAAATGGGACTATTTTTTGCTCTTACTGCAAGAAAGCAGGACATACTATTGAAAAATGTTACAAGCTACATGGATTTCCCTCTAATTTTGAACTCACTAAACAGAGACAACCTTACCAGGAAGCACCTAGAGCAAATGTTGTTGTAGCACCCCCTTTTTGGGAGGATGCCACTTATGAAACAAAAGCAAATTTCATACCTCAACGTTCAAAATAAATTTATTTAATAAGACATTCACCATAATTTAGTAGCGAAAATAGGCCCATGTGAACAAGTTTCAAAAGTGCATACCTAAATGTGTCACATGGGTCGTGTACAAGTCCCTAAACATATGCAAAATGAACATGCTCATGCAAATGTGATCTTCATCTAAGCTTCTAAATAGTCTACCTCAATTGGCCATCCTTAATTCTCCCTCGGAACATCACCTACGATACTAGCAAACTATCGCTAAGCATAAAGCTTAGTGGCACATAAACTTAACTAACATTTCATAAAAAAAAAAAAAAGCAGGCTATGTAAGGAGTACAACAATAAATTCTAGGAATAAGCTTGTCAAAATCATCATCAAGTACATAACAAAAGTACAATGGTTTCAAGGAAATGAAATATCAAACAAGTGCTAAATGAAGGTACAATTCTTTCGAGAAAGTAAATATCACATATTAAAATAGTTCAAGATATCAATATTCAAAATCTCACATATCAAGAAGCCTTCCAAAGCAAATCCAAGAATTTCCACCATTTGGTTAATTTAATAGTGAGCTATGAATCAAATATAAGTGCAAGAAGTAAGTTCAAGACATATGCTCATCCGAATTATAACCAAGTACTTAGTCAGTGTACGACATTCTAAGAGAATCACCAAACCATAAGAGAGTTCAAGATACTAATATTTCAAATACCAAGTGTCAAGAAAGCCTTCGAAGCTTCAAATACCAAGTGTCAAGAAAACTTTCGAAGCTAATTCTCGAAACGTCATTCAGTTAATTAATTTCGCCCAACACATACGTCATGCCATTACATTAAGCACTATCGAAATATCAAGAAGGACCGAAGCCCCTATTAAGAAGGACCGAAGCCCATATCAAGAAGGACCGAAGCCCCTATCAAGAAGGACCGAAGCCAATATCAAGAAGGACCGAAGTCCATGCCAAGAAGGATCGTC
Organism: Lycium barbarum; assembly: GCF_019175385.1. Classification (NCBI taxonomy): domain Eukaryota; kingdom Viridiplantae; phylum Streptophyta; class Magnoliopsida; order Solanales; family Solanaceae; genus Lycium; species Lycium barbarum. The sequence continues at coordinate 111,981,314 of NC_083344.1, read as the reverse complement.
ATCCAATAATCAAGAGAATCATGAGCCATGTTGAAAGTGGCTTTCCACTCATACTCGAGAATGGACAAAAGTCCATCATCAAGACGAAATGCAAATCCAAAGTCAAGATGAGCAAGATCTGAAATCAAGAAGGGTCGTCACCCCATAATCAAGAATGCAATAATGCTCAAGCAATTCGTATATGTGGGCGAATTAAGTCGTCTTACAAAAAATGCTTCATATAACCCCAATGTGATTTTAGCATACTCATAACTCAATTTACAAAATCATACACTCAATGATCATGTTATTATATTGATGTGTCTCAAGATATTCTTCAGAGCCCACAAAGCAAGTAAACCATCCAAGTAGCACCAAACCCAATATGCCAACAATTTAAAGTAGATATTATTTCACCAAGATTCAAGCTTCTCACAACATCTCAAACCAAATAAATTGAGAGCAAAGTTCAAGTTTAGGTGCAAACCTTGGAGCTTTAGAGCTTCTCACGCTCAAACAAACATCAAGAAGTTATAAATCCCAAAGCAGCGATCAAGTAGATATGTCGACTTCCTTAGCCAATTTCCCTTAGCTTGTACAAGAGCATATATATGCCTTAACACACAACCAAATGTCTAATTAAGTTCAATAGTTTCAGCACATCAAAACTACCCACGATATCGGTGAAAATCACCTTAAACTAGCAAAACAGGAATTCTGGACAGTACTACTGTCTTGTACTATCGCTCAGTTTCAAAGGGGTAAATGGAAAAATTAGACTTTGTGGCCTTGATAAAAGTTGTAGATATATGTCTTGGGGTTTCAGATAAATTCGAATCACTCCTATGGCAGTTTTGTACAAAAAGATATGCTCAAAATACTAACAGCAGTACATGTAGGGTTTACAAAACAAAATCTGGGCAGCACCTGCCCTGTACTTCCTTGCCCATTTTCGAGTAAATACAAGCAAAAATGGGTTCGGAAGCCTGAACGAAAGTTGTAGGGATATGAAATAGCTTTCTAGAACATCTTGAATCACTTCAAACGGAGCTTTATACAAGGAATTATGCTAAAAACACTGCCAGCAGTCCAGTCCAAAAACGGGTTTGTAACTTACCTCAATCGTGTGGAGTTGTTTGGGGCTCAACCAAGGCAAGTCTTGATGATTGATTTAGTGGATGAATGTTATGAGAGGAGAGAAGTTTTTGGGTCTTCTTTTTCTAGAAAAAACGAAACTTATGGAGGTGGGGAGGATAAGAGACAAAGGATGTGTATCTTCCTTGATAAGAATGAAAGAAAATAATAAAATAATTTGTAACTTACTTGATAAGAATGAAAGAAAATAATAAAATAAAATAAGATAAAACAAAAAGGTTGCCCACTTTTATAAATATCTAATCCATTTAATAAATTACTAAGATAATAATGGGAGTATCTTACATACTACACCATAACACGTCAAACAAGTTTCACATGTCGTCAAGTTCACATTCAGGAAGTGCGAAATAAAATATACCCTTAATATCATGATGTGGTCAATCGAAAATTCAAGTGTTAGTTTAAAAATTTTGGGGTGTTACAGTTGTTGTTACTTCTAATGATTCTTCTCAGTCTACCATAGTGAATCAGGGTCATTTGTCTCAGCTTATGCAGCTTTTACAACAGGTCAAATTTGAGCAAAGTGGACAAACAGCATCAGAAGGAAATATCAATGGTAATTGTGCTGGTGAAGAATTCATTCAATGTTGCGGTGCTTCTATAAATGTGATTGATGAATACTCTTGGATTTTAGATAGTGAGGCTACTGAGCATATGTGTTAGAAACAATCCATATTTTCTCATCTAGTACTTCTTCCTATCCTTTGTTGGTAAATCTGTCTAACTCATATGAGGTTCAGGTTACACATGTAGGGTCTGTTGGTCTTCTTCCTCATTTGATCATGACTAGAGTTCTTTTTGTTCCTTCTTTTAAGTTCAATTTATTGTCAGTACAACAACTTTGCAGACAATTCAAATGTATCCTTACATTCACTTCTGATATTTGTTTCTTGCAGGGCCCTTCAGTGAAGAGCCCTGTGGAAGTTGGTGAAGCTAAGAAAGGACTCCACATTTTCCAGTCAAGACCAATCCAATCCAGCCTAGTCAATCCGAGTTCTTAGCTTTGTTTCCCTAGCAGTTTCCCTAATGTTTCTGGTTTAAATCAAGGCAATGCCAATGTTGTTACTAGTTTTCTTCCAGTTCAGTTTCTAGTCAAAATCAAGGTTGTGCCAAATGTTATAGCTAGTTTAGTTTCACATTCATTTGATGTTGTTTCAGATATGTTATGGCATTGTAGACTTCGGCATTTGCCTCTATATAATATGAGAAATATCATTTCTATTCCAATTTATGTGTCTTCTAAATTCCATTCTCCCTATTTAGTATGTCCTCTTGCTAGACAACAGAAATTACCATTTCCTCTAAACAAAATTTTGAGATGATTCATATTGAAACTTGGGGTCCTTATGGAACACTAACCTATGATGGATTTAAATACTTCCTCACTATTATGGATGATCACAGTGAGGGACATGGACTTATTTGTTATCAGCCAAGTCCAATGCATTTCCTATTTTGAAAAGTTTCCTAGTTATGGTGGAAAGACAGTTCAATCGAAGAGTTCAGGTGATCAGGCCTAATAATGCATTTCAATTGGGAACTGGAAAGGAACAATCTAAATACTTGACTAGCCAAGGCATTATTCACCAAACAACATGTGTTAGAACTCCACAACAAAATGGAGTTGTCAAGAGAAAACATAGACACTTGCTAAAAACTTCAAGAGTACTCTTATTTCAGTCTCATCTACCTATTGAATATTGGGGTGATTGCCTTTTAACTGCCACTTATTTAATCAATAGGTTTCCTTCAAAAGTCATTGGACTAAAAACACCTTATCAACTACTGTTTGGATCAGTCCCCAAATATCATAGTTTAGGGTGTTTTGGGTGTTTGTGATTTGTTTCCACTTCCCCTGTTCGTAGAGGGAAATTTGACCCTAGATCACAGCCCTGCATCTTTCTAGCATATCCACATGGCAAAAGGGTTACAAATTGCTAAGTCTTACTGCTAAGAAATTTTTTGTGTCTAGAAATGTCATTTTCCATGAATACCATTATCCTTTTTCTTGCTCTCCCAAAGACACTAATTTATTCCCTATATTTCCCTCTTGTTTTCCATATTCTGATTTTACTCCTACTTTACCAAATCTCTCTTCTACTCCATCAAATCCTCCCACTAATCAATCTCCTCAACACTCTATTCCTGCAATTTCTACTTCTCTACATCCTTGTTCTACTCCAGAGGTTTCTACTGGTCCACCTCAATCTTTTCCTTCTAGTTCCATGACACCCTCTCATCCCTCTCCTCCACATTCTACCTCCTTTATACCTAGCTCTACATCCCCAGTTTCCATCACCACTCAACCTCCTAGGACATCTAGCAGAGTTCATAAACCTCCATCATATTTGGATGATTACTATTGCAATTTGGTATAGCTCACAGATGTTTCCACTCCTTGTTTTGAATCCCCTGTCCATCCCTATTCTTTGTCTTTTGCTGCCTGTCCCACTCTAATCAGCATCTTCTAAACATCTTACCACATGTCATTGAACCTACTTCTTACTCTCAGGCTGTTTTCACCCTGGATGGCAAGCTGCCATGGACAAGGAATGTGAGGCACTAGTTTTGAATGGAACTTGGGATGAAGTTTCTCTTCCAAATGGGCACAAAGCACTTCCTTGTAAATGGGTTTATAAATTGAAGCATAGATTAGATGGGTCATTTGAGAGACTTAAGGCTAGATTGGTAGTTCGTGGTGATATACAAAAGGAAGGGGTAGATTTCAATGAAACATATTCTCCCGTGGTCAAAATGACCCCGATTAGCTATTTACTAGCTGTTGCAGTCAAAAAGAACTGGACACTTTACCAAGTAGACGTTAACAACACATTTTTACATGGTGATTTAGAGGAGGAAGTATATATGAGGTTCCCTCCTGGTTTTTCTCCTATGGATACTACTAAGGTATGTCGGCTTCGCAAGTCTCTATACGGTTTATGTCAGGTTTCTTGCCAATATATAATTCAACATATAAGTCAATTTATGTCTGACCCTCGACAACCCCACCTAGATGCAGCCTTTTGAGTGTTACGATATCTGTTGAAAGATCCAAGCTTGGGTCTTTACATGTCTTCTTCTCCTTCTTATCAAGTCTTAGCCTTTTGCAATTCCGATTTGGGTCAATGTCCGGATACTCGCCGTTCGGTATCTGGGTTTTATATATCTCTTAGCACCTCTCCCATCTCCTGGAAATCTAAAAAGCAGGACTCTGTCTCTTTAAGCTCTGCTGAAGCCGAATATCGTTCGATACGGCGGGTCGTCGCCGAACTCACTTGGCTCATTCGTCTTCTTCAAGATCTCACCATTCCTGTTGAGCTTCCCATTCCTTTACACTCCGATAGCCAAGCCGCCATCCATATTGTTAAAACCCCTGTTTTTCATGAGCGAACGAAGCATGTCGACATTGACTGTCACTTCGTCCGTCAACAGTTCCACTCCAGTCTGATTTCTCTTAACTTTGTTCGATCAAATTCCCAATTAGCCGACTTATTCACAAAATCTCTATCCGGTCCTACTCATCTTTCTTCTTTAGGCAAGTTAGGTGCCCTCTCCGCCCCCTCCAACTTGAGGGGGGATCTTGGTATGAGCTTTGAGTTTAGCAAAGAAAATGAACATGGACGAAAGGACAAAGAAACTCAGAAGTGTTCGATAAAGTCAATGAATGAACAAGACCTTCAAGAAGCTTCTTATTCAAAGCAGAGGGGCCTATTTCGTATTGGGCAAAGCAATTTGTCTGGGCCATCAATTTTACCACAACATGCCCAAGTTCACTGAAGCCCAATTCAATATTTTTGCATAAAGATATTTTTTCTAAATTTGATTAGCTGTACATAATCTAGATCATTCTTTCATAGTTTGTTATTTTGTAGTCCAATAGTATTAGGCCAGCTGTAGCCAGTCGGTTAGGAAATATTCCATTAGTTCTTGTATATATACAGGTACAGTGAACGTATTTCATCATTAATCAACAGAAAATATTTCTATTCCTTTTTCTCATCTTTCAAATATGTGCACTGGCTCAACCTTGACTTTATAGCCAATTCCACTTCCATAAGAATTTGTGTACCATCCGAAAGCATTACCTACTTATTGTTGAATTTAACCTCAACTACCAACTTATTCTCTCACTCGGCCATCAATTAATTATTACTCCGTTCCTATTTTCTCTCTATAAAAACCCCCAAGGTCTCACTAGCCTTTGCACCCAACACTCAAGCAAATACAACGGCAATATCCTCCAATCCACTATTTCCTCAAACTACTCTCTAATATTTTATCTTTCTCAAATTTGTAACAATGGAAATGATAGGAAAGATTGCATGCTTTGTGGTTTTGTGCATGGTGGTGGTTGCACCCCATGCAGAGGCACTGACTTGTGGCCAGGTTCAATCTGGCTTGGCACCCTGCCTCCCTTATCTGCAAGGCCGCGGCCCTCTAGGAGGCTGTTGTGGCGGAGTTAAAGGTCTGTTGGCTGCAGCCAAGACCCCAGCAGACCGCAAGACAGCGTGCACTTGCCTGAAATCAGCTGCTAATGCTATTAAGGGCATTGATGCTGGCAAAGCTGCTGGTCTCCCTGGTGCTTGTGGCGTTAACATCCCTTACAAGATCAGCCCCTCCACTGACTGCTCTAAGTATGTTATCCACCTTCTTTTCTTTCTTACTTGAGTTTTTATTGTTCATTAACAAATAATGATATAAATAATTTTTACAATATCGTAACCCGTCTATATTAAGCTTGATATGGAACCTAAAAAATAAATTAATTTTATTATAATCGGTTAGATTGCACCAAGTAAATTAGAAATTTTTTAATGTCAATGGTCGCTATACCTTTTTTCTGAACATTGTGTAGGCCGTGGAGATTATTATACATAACTAGTAATTTACTTGATTAATGTGGCGATGCAGGATCCAGTAAAGCTGATCAGTTTTATATGGAAGTAGCTAGCTAGCGTATTATGAGGAGGAGAATAAGATGGCGTGGAGTTTGGTCCTGCTTATGGACTTTTTTATTTATTTTATGTCCTTTTTTATTTGGGTATTTAGAACTCATAGTCCGAGTCATGTAATGAAACGTTGACGATTGGTTGTATTACAACCCAATCTTCGTACTAATATATAATTCTACTATCTCTTATTTAGTTCAATGTCTCTTCCCCGATTTCCTTCTCTGCGTTCTTTCTTTTTGTCTTTTTTCTCTTTCTATTTACTTATTTATTTTTATCCAGTGATAGTCGGACAAAATTATTTACAGAAGCAGCCAGGTTAATCGGTACTGCTTACGTTAATTAAACATGAGTTTGAGTTGATTATCTTAAACAAGAGAATAGTACTTAAAGATTTGAAAAAGTAGTCTTCAAAGTTGTTGAGCATGTTTGCCTAACGAGTTCACAAGTTTGTTAATGATAAAATTTGTGGATAAAATTTTCTGATTCTTTTAAGGAATTATCGATGCATTTTATCATTAATATGCTCCCTTCGGTCCAAAATAATTGAGGATTTAGCCTATAAAAGTTTGTCTATAATAATTGAGGTCTTAGTCTATAAAAAATATATTTTTTTTTTTCAAATTTACCCTTGACACATTATTTAATTAAATGAACAAATTTAATGCTTGTTATAGCTTCAAAGCCCCTCTTAATTAAGAGTATTTTAGTCAATACATCTCTTAATTTTTAAGAGTGAGTACCCAAATCTAAAACCTCAATTATTTTGAACCGGAAGGAGTAGGCAACAAGATACCCTTATTGTAAACCCAGATACTAAATTCACCGGAAGAAAATCTATTCCCAACAAAATTGCAGGGGGCTTATGTCCCAAAATAGGGTGTCCACACCACAACTATGTCGATGCTTAAAGGCTACTGTTGATGTTAATATCAGCTTCTCGACATCCGCGAGGCTGGTATCCTCCCTTAACATGTGTTTTCTCTAGTATCGCTAGCTTTTCGATTTGGTCGGTTCGATTTTGAACATTGATTTTATTGGTTGTTATCCTAATCTTGTTTCTAATCACTAGAGGGTCATGGCCCGTGCACATTTGTTTCATGCCTCTCTCACACACCAACTGTAGAAAGAACTAAGTGCGGTGTAAGATCTTGAGCACTTTCTATGAATTGGTAAAAATTAAAGTTAATTTTTTGGAAGAATAAATATCATAGATATTTAGAAGAATATCTAGAATGGTCTAGTGTAGCATCTTAGATAATTATCTTATAGAAATATCTAGATGTTCTAGAGTATTGCTAGAAGATAAAGGTTGCTAGAATTTTCTTGTAGATGTATCTAGAAAAGTATCTAGAATCATTTATAGATAACTATAAATAGGGATGATCTTGTACATTTCTAAGCAACCCCAAAAAAACTCAATTGTAACTCAATTCAAGAGAGTCTTCTTCCATTACAAAGTTCTCCTTTCCAAAGTTTCCTCTTCTTTAGTTGAATCTTTCGATCTCAGTTAACGATCTTGGGCTAGCAAAAGGTCTCCTCGATTTACTTTTTCTTCTGCTATATTTCTCTACATGGTATCAGAGCCATAACCATACGTTGGCTGCTGGGTTTTGTTTCAAGATCGGGTTAGTGGTAGATTCAACTGGCTTCTCTAAATGGATTTGAGCCGTCGTGTTAATGGACTGGGGATGGAATTGTTGAATCAGTCAAATTACAAGGTATGGAAGACATGTATGAAGTCATACCTTGTGGGCGAGGATTTGTGGGATGTTGTCAATGGGAGTGACACAAATCCTCCTATTGACGGACCGAAAAATAGCAGTGCATACAAAAAGTGGAAGCAAATTAATGCGATGGCGGAGTTCATCCTGAAGAGTTCCATCTCTCACAACTTGTTTGATCATATTATAAGGTGCAAATCAGCTCATGAGATATGGAGGACCCTCGATCGGCTGTTCAACAAGAAGGATAAAGCCCGACTACAGATATTGGAGAATGAATTGGCGAACACCACTCAAGGTAATCTATCTATTGCTGAGTACTTTTTGAAGCACGAATGAGAAGAATTATCATTCGTGGTTTGAAGGCAGAATATATTCCTTTTGTTACATCAATTCAAGGATAGGCTCAACTACCATCCTTGGAGGAGTTTGAGAATTTGTTGTCATCATAGGAGCTACTAGCCAAACAGATGGCTAGTGTATGTTTTAAAGAAGGGGAAGGAAATGCTCTTGTAGCCGACAAGAGGAACTTCAAAGGAAAAACATTCACAGATACGCCACACTCCCGATTTCAAAATGTTTCCAACTCGCCAGAAAAGGAGAGAGAGTCTACTAATAACTATAAGAAGACTCTGAAGTGTTACAGGAAGGACACATAAAAAGATATTGCCGAACAAAAGAGAGAAACATGGCTCAAGTTGAGAAAGCTGCTGAAGAAGAAGAGGACTGGGGAAGGTGCGTCGTAGCTGAGGCTCGAGTAGTAGATGCCCTGGGTTCCTTCAATTTCGAAAAAGACTTGATCATGGATTCAAGAGATAATACGGTCCATCACGTGGAGAAGGAAGGCATTGGTGTCATCAACAAAAAGCAAGAAGATTCCAAAGACGTTCAGACTAGTGACGTGGCAACTGCTATCGAGGAAATCAACGAAGCAAATACTGATGCTGGTAATAAAAGTCTAGACGTGAGATATGTTGAAGTAGAACCTAAGCAGGCAGTGTCTGAAACTATATATAGTAATGGTGATCATTTCGGAGAAAGCATTGAGGGAGTTGTAGTGGAAGTTGAAGTCTCTGGTCAATCATCTGCCGTATCAGAGTCAATCACTAGCTCAGATCAAATACTGGAAGTAGATGGAGAAGTCGACGGTCAAATAAATGAAAAGGTTGACCTTGAAGGCTCAATTTCATGTGGAGATACAAGCAGTATGGTTTTTGAAAGCTCTAAAGCTGCCAAACAGTTTATCGAGGAGTTGGAAAGGGAATCTAGTTGTGGATCCTATGTAGGTGTTGAGGCTTCGAAGGAAATTAATGGTCAGATCATCACTGAATTAGGTGCTTCTCCAAATAACACAATTGTCAAGGAGCTAAGAGAAAGAGAGAGTCTGGAAACTCAAGAATGTGAAGTTCAGCATGAAGATGAGTCACGTGGTTCGCAACCAAAAAGAAATAGTGGCAAGTCTACCCGCTAACGAGATGAAAATTTTATCAAGGCATATTCATGTTTGTTTGGAGGCCCAATTATTAGCGGAAAACCATCATCATTTGAAGAAGTAAGAAGTGTCGGGAAAAAATTGTTGAGATCGTCACCAAGGCACGCCCAAAAGCTTCGGTTGAGTTCTTCCGCAACAAACTCGGGGTAGTTTCCAAAAAATCACTTTAAGGGGGGGGGGGGGGGGTGTGAAGAAGTAAAGTTGATTTTTTGGAGGTACAAAAAATCCTAGATATTTAGTAAGGGATCTAGAATAGTCTAGTGTAGGATCTTGGATAATTATCTTAAAGAAAAATCTAGATATTCTAGAGTAGTGTTAGAAGATAAGGCTAACTAGATATTTTGTAGATATATCTAGATAATTCTATCTAGAACCATCCCTAGACAAGTATAAATAGGGGTGGCCTTAGTCATTTGTAATCAAGTCAAGTTAACCCAACACAACCCACTTCAAGCCAATTCAAGTAAACTTTTCCTTTCCATAGCTTCCTCTTCTTTAGTTGAATCTTCCGATCTTAGTTAACGATCTTGGGCTAGCAGAAAGTCTCTCCGATTTACTTTTCTTCTGCTATATTTCTCTACAATGCATTCAAGTCAATCTTAAACTATACACATAAACCATGATGCATCATCACATATATAATTATACAGTTGGAATATTTACATGGAAATAGTGAAAAAGGACCAACTCTTAATTCCTCTTGCTTACATTCTGTAGATGAAGCATCAATACATGTATATCTAACATACACTCTGCACTCTACGTGTAAGCATCTAGTTCTCTTCCACAACTTCGTTTTGCTTGTACCTACCTTTCCTGGTTTGTTGTCTTAACAAGTACACATAATTACTGCTCTCTGATTTGTTGGCATAAAAAATCAAAAGTAGATCCTATTGGCCTTTTCTGGCGTCGAATACCTTGTTAGAAGTAAGAATTGACCCGTATATACTATTTCATCTATACTTCTTCACCAGCAAAATCTCGAACTTCGGTAATCTGTAACTTTACAACATGTTAGCAGATTCTATAAGCAAATATAAACCAAATTTTCAGAAAAGAGAGCTACAAGTATTTTCATAAGAATGACATGGCAATATTTGTGCCTACTCGTGAATCTCAATCAAAATGTTGACCGAGAATTTAAGACCTATAACATGTAACCATTTACCATTAGTTAGCAGGTTCCTCCCAATAATAACAATATGTCCGAAGAACACTCCCGTATTCTTCCAAAATCAATATCATTTTATTACGTTACAGTAGTTTCTAGGGCCACCAATACAGCCTACTTCCAATAGTACAACTTTTTTTCTTCTAGTTCTTCTTGTCTTGTATTACATGTGGATACTAATTATCTCACATAGAAAAATCAAACGAACTCTATATCAATGACAAAATGATCAAGCACCTTACTGCTTTTGAAAAGAAAGAGATTTCAAGCCAAAGTTTTTGTACTTAAATTGGATGGTCATCTGACAATTTAGTATAAAGCTAACATAGAAAGAGAGTATTACCGATACTTTTATTGAATGCAATTCCAAATGTCTGAGCTGTAAGATGTTTAGAAAATCAGCATAAGATGGACAATATTCCCTGTTCAAAATACGGTGAAACAATATATATATATATGTAACCAATTGTAAGCACTGAAATTTAGTAGAACTTAAATCCACTAATTAATTTGGATCACATTCTAAATTCGAAATGTATTGGTCCAAACAAATATTATGGACTAATATAATCGGATTAATTGCTTAGGTCCAATTGGTATTGATTTAATTGAAAGACCAATTCAATTGGGAACTCCGCCTGTGTGAGCTCGCTCACATTGCCGGTCCCAAGCCCGGATAAAGGAGGAGGGTTGCCGAGGGTCAATCGGAAACAGCCTCCCTACCTAGGTAGGGGTAAGGCTGCGTACATCTTACCCTCCCCAGACCCCACTATAGTGGGATTACACTGGGTAGTGACCACCACCACCACCAATTCAATTGGGCTAGCTTGTCTATCTTGTCGGGCTTCACATGATGAGCCCACTCTATTAGCCCAAGGTCCATGCCACTTGTCAAATGACGTGGCGCGCCAAGTCAAGTCAAGGACCAATAAAATCATGCCACGTGCATAAGTGACGCAGCATGTCAAGTCAATAGAAGAACCAATCAAATGTCGCCAAGTGTTCAAATGACATGGTTCAACCAATCATATACAAACCCTAGCTCTCCCCTGCAACTATAAATAGGGGTCTTCACAAAGCCAAAGAAGAAGGAGGAAAAAAGATACATAGAGAAGCTCTCAGCCGCAAGTCTTCCGCATACTAAGAAGTCTTCGCTCCAAGTGGTGAGCCGCAAGTTTCCATACCTCTACGTTTGTGATTAAAGCTCGGCTCCGCATTCGTAGTGAAATATAAACAACAAGTGATTCGTCCATTCAAGAACAAGCAAAAGCCCTTGATTGACGGCCGTATCGTGAGGAGAAGAATCAGAGGATTACATCTTTTTATTTAAGATTTCATAAAGATTGTAACCCCCGCGCAAATTCTTGAAATCAAATATTATTCTTTGTCGCTATTTTTCTTGTCGTGATTATTATTTTCAGGAACGAAAGATTAGTCGTTACAAATTTGGCACGCCCAGTGGGACCATCTTTACCTCTCATCTCTTCTCTCCAATAGTCGAACTTCAAAAACACTAAGATGGCTTCCAAGAAGGTTAACTCGAAATCCGCATCCGCAAAAACTACCGGATCCAAATTCTCCGTTTCTGTTGAAAACATCCTAGATGTTACTGAGGGGAACATCGAACCTGTCACGAGGAACCAAGCCAAATTGCTAGGGCAACGAGTTTCGGAAGCACAGCTTGAATCTGCTGCAGTCTTTGGTTCGTCTTCCGCAAACACCACAGAAGAAGGGGAGAATGTCGCCAAAATGGTGGAGAGGGTTCTTGCCCAACTTAGTTTATCTAAGCCCAAGAAATCCATCAGGCAAGCTGACGATGACGTCTTGAGCACTGGATCTACTCCGCAAAACATGTCTGCATCCTATGTTCGCGAAAATTTGTGTTATTCTTCTTCATCTATGATGGTGATGCACGCGATGATGACCAATGCTTCAACTGTTGAAGAACAACTCGCGAGCTTGACAAAGGCAATTGGAGACTTGACCAAATATGTGCAAGATCAAGATAATCGAATTGTCAAGTTGACAGACAGGTTTGATAGTGTGATGGAGGGGGATTCCAGTCATGCCCCTGGAAAACGTCCGCAAGCGCAAGAAAGGATTGAATCTCCCGCAAAACAAGTAGAACATGCTTCAGAAATCCAAGTTTCCTCTGAAGGGATGATTCCAATCAATCAAATAAAGGAGTTCATCATGGGGACCATCAAGGATAACTATGATGTTTCCGCAAAATCATCCCTTACATATGCGAAGCCGTACACTGCAAGGATTGACAGCTTGAAGATGCCTGCCGGTTATCAACCCCCAAAATTTCAGCAGTTTGATGGCAAGGGAAATCCGAAGCAACATGTGGCACACTTCATTGAAACATGCAACAACGCTGGAACATATGGTGATTACCTTGCCAAACAGTTTGTTCGTTCCCATAAAGGTTATGCTTTTGATTGGTACACAGACCTTGAGTCTGGTTCCATTGATAGTTGGGAGCAAATGGAGCAGGAGTTTCTCAACCGCTTCTATAGCACAAGACGCACCGTAAGCATGGTAGAACTTACAAACACTCGCCAGCGAAAGGAAGAACCAGCTATTGACTTCATCAACCGATGGAGGCATGCAAGTCTAAACTGCAAAGATAGACTTAGCGAAGCTGCGGGAATAGAGATGTGCATTCAAGGTATGCACTGGGGTCTCACCTATATCTTGCAAGGCATAAAGCCTAAGACTTTTGAAGAATTGGCCACTCGTGCTCATGACATGGAGTTAAGCATGGCGTCAGTCGGAAGTGAAGCGCTGCCGGTCTACGAATCCCGCAAAGGTAAAGATAAGCAAGAAGTAAAGAAAGTGGGGAAATATTTTTCCAAGACCGAAAACAAAGAATCCATGAACGTTAATGTTGCACCTGTGAAGTTCACCACTAAATTAAGCAAGAAGCAGAGCGTGAAGACAACTTCTTTGGAGGATAGAGCGAACAGAAAACCAACTTTGAAGGAGATGCAAGAGAAGGATTATCCATTCCTTGATTCAGACGTTTCTGCAATCTTTGATGAACTTCTTGGGTTGAAACTTTTTAAGCTACCCGAGATAAAGCGGCCGAATGAAGCAGGGAGAACTGATGAACCGAATTATTGCAAGTACCACCGGTTGATCGGCCACCCTATCGAGAAATGCTTTGTCTTCAAGGATAAAGTTATGGAGCTAGCCCGCGAAGGAAAGATTTCACTTGAAGATGAGAAAGAAAGTGCAAACCAAGTTGGTGTCACAATTAGCTCGCTCAATCCAGTCATGACCTGCAACTTTGTTGAAGGATATGGAGAGAAAGACATCCCAAACATATGTCTGGCAGGAATGATTAAGTTTGGAGACTTCGAACCAGTAAATGTGAATGAAATGTTTTCTCTTCTTACACCGAGTGATGTTATGTCAGAAGAAGGAGAACCGTCTGAAGAAGACGAAGACCAAATTGCTCATCTTGATGATGGGGGTTGGACTCTCGTAACTCGTCGCAAGCGCCGCAAAACAGGTTCGCGAAAGGATTCAGTGAAACGACAAACTAAGGGAAAGAAGGTGAGTAAACCCGAAACAAAAAATCCAGTTAAGCACCCAAAGAAGGAGAAAATAGAGGGGCGCTACTACCAAGAAGCACGTCGGCCAATAACATTAGGAGAATACTTGTCGGGTTGGTTTCATACCAAATCCGACATTGATGATGTAAAAGCTTCATGTTGTACTGTTGATGAGAAGGAAGCGAAAAATGTGACCTCGTCGTGTCCATCATCAGAAGACTCTGCGAAGTCATCTACTGAAGTCATAGATGCATGCATGGCCAAAATCACATTCACCGATGATGACCTTCTACTCGGCGACACACCTCATAATCGCCCTTTATTAATGATTGGGTTTGCACGTGAGCAAAAGGTGAACAAAATCCTAATCGATGGTGGATCTGGAGTTAACATCCTTCCTATTCATACAATGAAGGAGCTTGGAATCGCAATGGAGGATCTTTCCACAAGTCGTTTAATGATTCAAGGATTCAACCAAGGGGGACAAAGAGCCATAGGAGCTGTCAAAGTAGACCTCACCATCGGTGAGCTGCAATCTAGCGTGTGGTTACATGTGATCGATGCAAGGACTTCGTATAACATCTTGCTCGGTAGGCCTTGGGTACATGAGAACAAGGTGATCCCCTCTACCTACCACCAGTGTTTGAAGTATCATGAAGATGGAGTTGAAAAGAAGATTATGGCCGATGATAATCCCTTCACTGAAGCTGAAGCGCACTTCGCCGATGCTAAGTTCTACTTAAAGAAATGTGCCGCAAAAGTGGATAAAGTTGCGATAAAGGATAATGCTGAGTTTATGAACAAAAATGCAAAGGTGGTAGCTTGTAAGGAGAAGGTAGCAGTTAAAGAAGATCAAAGGTCCTTCGATGTCAGTAAGTTGCCCAACACAAATGACGCTTCTTCGAGTAAGAAAGTGACTTCTGTTCTTCGTTATGTTCCAAAGGCCAAAAGGGACGAGGGAAACATGTTGGGAGGACTAACCCTTCCTATTAAGCAGATTGACACAATAATGTCATCCACAAAATTACTTGGAAGATTTGTGGCTAGCAGCTCGCCACAAAATGAAGCACTCCCTACGAAGCGTACAGGTGAAGGTTTCGATCCAAATGCTTACAAACTACTCGTAAAGGCTAGATACAATCCTAGCGAACCATCAAAATTGGGGAAGCTTCCGATGGAACCTGCGGCGAGGCAAAAACGTGAAGGTTTGGGGTATAAACAACCCCCACCAGTTCGCATCTCCATAAGAAGGGCAAGTAACAACTACATCACTGCGGAAGAGGAACCTCTTGCTTCTAACAAAAGGCCGTCTGTCTTTGACCGACTGGGAAAGTCGACCGCGAGAGTCTCTGTGTTTGAGAGGTAAGGACCAATGAAGAATGGAAGCAAGATGCAGAGAAACCACAAGCGTATGAAATCATCAGTTTTTCCCAAATCTCAAAATATCTCCAAAGACTTCCGAAGTCTGATCCCTTCTAGGATGAGGCGGCAAACGGATCTTGTGGTCTCATGTGGAGAAGTGTTAAAATCAAAGTCGCATGTTGTGGTCTACACCAAGGAACGGGATGAAGATGAAGAAAGTGTTGGCTCTTCATATCACGATACTGTACAAGATGAAAGGGAAACTTTATCTCCAATAAGGGTTGATGAAGAGTTGGAGGATTTTTCTTGGTGTTACCATATATCTGTCGATGATGGCGAACCTCAAGAAGATGAAGACACTAAGGATGCTCCGCCCGAATTTGAAGAAGGGGTAAAAACGACAGTCGACGCATTGAAAGAAGTCAACCTTGGCACTGATGAAGATCCAAGGCCCACTTATGTAAATTCTTTACTTGCAATCGATGAAGAGAGTGCTTATGTTGAATTACTTAAAGAGTATAAGGATGTATTTGCCTAGAGTTACAAAGACATGCCCGGCTTAGACCCTAAAGTTGCGGTCCATCATCTCGCTGTCAAGAACGGCACACGTCCTATCAAACAAGCACAACGACGTTTCAGGCCAGAATTGGTTCCCTCGATCGAAAATGAAGTTAACAAGCTTATTGAGGCTGGTTTCATTCGCGAAGTTAAGTTCCCCACATGGATTTTGAGCATTGTCCCTGTGAGAAAGAAGAATGGATAAATTCGAGTATGTGTTGACTTTAGGGATCTCAACAATGCATGCCCTAAGGATGAATTTCCACTTCCCATTGCTGAGCTTATGATTGATGCCACTACTGGATACGAGGCGATGTCCTTCATGGACGGGTCATCCGGCTATAACCAGATCCGCATGTCACCTAAGGATGAAGAGCTTACCGCATTCCGCACTCCTAAAGGTATTTATTGCTACAAAGTAATGCCTTTTGGCTTGAAGAATGCTGGAGCAACATACCAAAGAGCTATGCAAAATATCTTCGACAACATGCTTCACAAAAACGTCGAATGTTATGTTGACGATCTGGTGGTAAAATCAAGAAAAAAGAGTGATCACTTGCAAGAACTGAGAATGGTGTTTGACCTACTACGAAGGCACCAACTCAAAATGAATCCTTTGAAGTGTGCATTTGGGGTTACCTCCGGAAAATTCCTTGGCTTTGTCGTTCGACATCGGGGGATAGAAATTGATCAAGCCAAAGTAGATTCAATCATGAAGATGGCCGAGCCAAGAAACATCCATGAGTTGAAAAGTCTGCAAGGGAAGCTGGCATATCTTAGGAGATTCATCTCGAATATAGCAGGGAAGTGTCAGCCGTTCAGTCGTCTCATGAAGAAAGGTGCTCCTTTTGAATGGGACCAAGCTTGTGCCAACGCCTTTGAGAGCATCAAAACTTACTTGACCAAACCTCCAGTTCTAGCGGCTCCTGTGCCTGGAAAGCCATTGATACTATACATATCGGCACAAGAAAGTTCAGTTGGAGCACTCTTAGCCCAAGAGAATAGCAAAGGGAAAGAAAATGCCCTTTACTACTTGAGTACGATGATGACGCCAAATGAGTTGAAGTATTCACCGATTGAAAAGTTGTGTCTGGCCTTAGTCTTCTCGATTCAGAAGATGAAACACTACTTTCAAGCTCATGTAGTTTGTCTTATTTCCAAAGCAAACCCCATCAAATTTGTGATGTCGAAACCTGTCCTTAGCGATCGACTAGCAAGGTGGTATCTCCAATTTCAACAATTTGAGATTGTGTATGTTTCTCAAAAAGCTGTGAAAGGGCAAGCATTAGCGGATTTTCTAGCAGACCATCCGATACCCGATGACTGGGAATTAACTGATGAACTACCCGATGAGGATGAGATGGTCATTGAGATTCAACAGCCTTGGAAGATGTATTTTGATGGTGCTGCACATCGCGAAGGAGCTGGCGCTGGTGTGATATTTGTCACTTCTCAGGAGGAGGTCTTACCGTATTCCTTCACTTTAGCACAATGTTGCTCCAACAATGTTGCAGAATATCAGGCACTCATACTTGGGCTTGAAATGGCCGTTGATATGAAGCAGTTACACTTGCAAGTCTTTGGAGATTCTGAATTGGTAATCAATCAATTGTTGGGTACCTACGAGGTCAAAAAGCCAGAATTGCGTCCCTATCATCACTATGCACAAAAATTAATTGGGTGGCTCGGCAACGTAACTCTCCAGCACGTGCCAAGAAAGGAAAATAAGAAGGTTGATGCTTTGGCTGCTTTGGCTTCAACATTGACTTTGCCTGACCAAGCGCAAATCACTATCTGCCAGAAATGGATAGTACCGCCGGAGGACGATGAGGATGAAGAAAGCAAACTCGAGCTTCTTGTGGCCATTACTGAAGCTGAGAAAGTCGATTGGCGACAAACCATGATCGATTACTTGTGTTATAGCATTCTTCCAGAAGATCCAAAAAGAAAGACCGAAATTCGTCGTCGTGCCCCTCGCTTCCTTTACTACAAAGATACTTTGTACCGTAGATTGTTCGAGGGAGTTCTCTTGCGTTGTCTGGGGGAAGAAGAAGCGACTCAAGCTATGCAAGAAGCCCACTCTGGAGTTTGTGGATCACATCAATCTAGGTCAAAACTACACTTTCATATAAAAAGGGTGGGGTATTATTGGCCAACAATGGTAAAAGATTGTTTGGACTATGCTCGAAGTTGCAAAGCATGCCAATTTCATGCAAATTTTATACACCAACCTCCTGAGGTGTGACATCCAACTGTTGCATCTTGGCCATTTGACGCTTGGGGGCTAGACGTGGTTGGACCGCTACTGAAAGATTTCGGTAGCCACTTGTACATCTTAGCTGCAACGGATTACTTCTCAAAATGGGCTGAGGCTGTCGCCCTCAAAGAAGTAAAAAAAGAGAATGTGGCAAACTTCATTCGAGTAAACATCATCTATCGTTTTGGCATTCCTAGTTATATCATAACAGATAATGGCAAGTCGTTCTCCAACAAATTGATGACTAAGATTTGCGAGCTTTTTGGCTTCAAGCAACGAAACTCGTCTATGTATTATGCTGCTGCAAATGGACTAGCTGAAGCATTTAACAAGACCTTGTGCAACTTGTTAAAGAAGGTCGTCTCCAAGTCTAAAAGAGATTGGCATGATAGAATGGAAGAAGCTCTTTGGGCATACCGAACGACTCATCGCACACCGACTCAAGCAACTCCTTATTCTCTTGTTTACGGAGCTGAAGCGGTCCTTCCACTTGAACGCCAAATACCTTCATTGCGGCTCGCTATCCAAGAAGGGCTCACTGAAGAAGAAAATGCTCATCTACGCCTTGAAGAGTTAGAGGCCCTTGATGAGAAAAGGCTGGAAGCTCAGCAAAGCCTTGAATGTTATCAAGCTCGTCTTTCCCGTGCTTTCAATAAAAAGGTTCGCCTGAGGTCCTTCCAAGTTGGTGATCAAGTCCTGGCGGTAAGAAGACCTATTATCATATCTCATAAATCTGGAAGCAAGTTCACTTCAAAGTGAGATGGGCCATATGTTGTCCAAGAAGCCTATATAAGTGGTGCTTACAAGCTTATAGATGCAGATGGCTTGCGGATCGGTCCCATCAACGGGAAATTCTTGAAGATGTACTATCCTTGAAGCAAGGTGATACTCCTGGCCCGCATGAGTTTAAACTGTGTACGGCCCCACAAAAGTCCGCTAGGTTGAAAACCTCGAAAGAGGCGGCCTAGGCAAAATTTAGGACAAACAAAAAAAAGTCCTCTAGGTTGAAAACCTCGAAAGGGGCGGCCTACGAAAAAAAAAACACTTCTTTTTCAGAACTACGAAATGACTTGATCCTCTTCACCGAGGTACGTAGGCGCTTAGAGTTTCATTCTAAGTTCAGTCGCATAAAAAAATCCTTCTTTTTGTTCGGAACTACGAAATGACTTGATCCTCTTCACCGAGGTACGTAGGCGCTTAGAGTTTCATTCTAAGTTCAGTCGCATAAAAAAAAATCTTTTTTTTTCTCTTTTCTGAATTACCATATTCTAAGTTCAGTCGCATGAGTAAAAAAATAAAAAAATAAAGGAAAAAAAAACATATATGTACACATATATAGCACGGCGATATGGGATCGACGCTTCACCTCTTTCAGCGAGGAGACAAACATGACTGGAAAGAAAAAGACAATTCACAACAATTGAAGCCGAAGATGATTGCAGTTTGTTTTAAACGCTTCTATCAAGTCAGCATTACTTCTTCAAAGAATGATGCCACTAAAAAACTGATGGATGCTTCAAGTAGTCGCTCGCCAAAGCTAGAATGTCGCTCCTATGACGAGTTGAGATTTTGTTTTTCACCACAAATGCGCAAAGCTGAAGAGTCGAACAAGATAGATTCTAAGCTGAACTTGGAGAATTATCTATACAGATGTAGAGGGCATTTGACTGTCATTTTTTTTAAAAAAATATTGTAGCTCGATGAGTCGTCTTTCCAACAAAATTGGAATCTCGTCATTTCGGTACTCGTACCCCGAGTTATGAATTTTCTCCCACCGAAGCGCAAAGCTGAAAAATAGAACAAGGCAGCATCGGAGTTGAAATTTGGAGAATTATCTGTACAAATCTAAAAGGAATTTGGCCGTGATTTTTATATATATTGTAGATCAATGAATCCTCTTTCCATAGAAATTGGAATCTTGTGATTCCAACGCTCGTACTCCGAGTTATGAATTTTCTCCCACCCAAGCATGCAAATCTGGAAAGTCATTGCGGCAGATCCATGGATCAACTTCAAAATTTAATTCAAGCCGATCCTGAAGGAGTTTGGCTCTAATATTTTGATATGTAGCCTCTTTTAAAGTCTAGTTTCTTCAGAATCAAGAGGATCTCCATTCCATCATTCCTACATCAAAGAATAAATATTTTTGCAAAGATGCGCCAAGTACTTGGTCGCCGAAGTTTGGAAAGGAATACCCCAAGAGTCAACCTCGCCAAGTCGCAATGATGATATGCACCACATAGTTTCTCTCCAAGCTTCAACAGGGGATGCTAAACGCTGCCAAAGGAGTGCTCCAAGTGTTTTTTTTTACCGAGCCGCAAAGAGGAGACAGCTTCATCTACTTCAATGCCAAATATGGGACGAAGAATTCACCATGTACATCTTCGACAAACTCAAGAAGAGGATGCTCCATGATTCATGAGCTTCGTCGCCAAAAAAAGATGCACCACGTGTGGTTCGGCGCCAAAGCCGTAATTGCAAACGAAGGTATACCAAGTGGTTCTTCGCCAGTCATTTAGCCATCACTTAAATCTCCTTAGTTTGATAGCGAAACACTCTCTTGAAAACCTGCAAAAAAAAAAATCTTGAGCTCTCAGTGCCAACGGCACGACGCTTCAATTTGGCACGATAGACATGGATTGAGGCCCCAATATCACGAAGCTTTATCTTGCGGCCAATAGTTTGATCTTGAATATCAATCTCTCTGCCACTAATGCTAAGTCGTCTTGGCATGTCCATTGGATTTGTTGTCAAGAACTCAATTGGAGAACTTTACCAAATACGGAAAGGGGAATAATCCAAGTATTGAAACATCCATTGGGATGAGAAGATTCGGTGGGCGCGACTTCTCGATGAATTGCGGACTTCAACAGAGGGACATCCATAACAGTGGCCTTGCCTGAGAAGTTGCTCATGACGTCTTTGGTCTCCTTTTTAGACCATTCAGCAAGATGAAGCGTAGAAAGCTCTCTGTCAAGTGAGAAGGCACCGATCACTGGAGGTTGAACCTCCAAGGCAAGGACTTTGGCGTTCGAATTTGGTTTGTCGCTCACTATCTCTAGATGAGGACATGGCGTATCGCGATCACGAAAGTGCATCATCTTTGTTTAAATTTAAAGCCGTACAGATGCGCCCAAAGACCTGCAAAAGAAATAAAAAAAGGGATAGGTAAGTTTCGTAGAACATGTCCAAAGCCAAGAAAGCAAAATCAGATTCCGTGGCTGTTTAAAAAAACTATACCTGAGCCAATATAGAAGCAATTTGATTGTGGTATTCGTGTATGACGTAGATCTATGAGTATTCTTTCCGATGCCGCAAACCGTTCGTGATTGCGATGTTCCTAAGTCAAGATATAAGATTTTTCGTCAGGACGCACAAAACTAATGAACCAGTGAACCAGAACTGAAGGTCTGATTGTCGATCAATATCTGAGTAAATATATAAGCAATTTGGTCATGGTTTCCTCGTATGACGTAGATCTACGAGTCTAGTTTCCGAAACATCAAGCGGATCATGATTTCGACGTTCCTACATTGAGATATGAATTTTCTACCACAGACATGCAGAGCTGTGAAGAAAGTGACGAAAATACATATGCAAAATCAGATTCTGTGGCAGATTAAAAGAAATATACCTGAGCCAATATAGAAGCAATTTGATTGTGGTTTTCGTATATGACGTAGCTCTATGAGTCTTCTTTCCGACGCCGCAAACCGTTCGTGATTGCGATGTTCCTAAGTCAAGATATAAGATTTTTCGTCAGGACGCACAAAACTAATGAACCAGTGAACCAGAACTGAAGGTCTGATTCTCGATCAATATCTGAGTAAATATATAAGCAATTTGGTCATGGTTTCCGCGTATGACGTAGCTCTATGAGTCTAGTTTCCGAAACATCAAGCGGATCATGATTTCGACGTTCCTACATTGAGATATGAATTTTCTACCACAGACATGCAAAGCTGTGAAGAAAGTGACGAAAATACATATGGAAGAAGGAAATTACCTGATAGAGATGGGTCGAACCAGCTCGACGATACTTCAAAATTGTCGCTCAAACACCAAGAGAAGGGGTGTATTTATAGATGTCAAAATCTGGTTCCTACAAGGACTACACAAAGAAATCCTTGTTCCAGTTGGAATCTAATCATGGAAAGCTTAAGCTTATGGAAAGTTAAGACTTTATATATGGAAAGTCTAGGCTTATGGCTATTCTCTCCTAATATGGGAAAGGGCTTATATATGGAAAATTTAAGCTTATGGAAAGTCTCTCCTAAAATATGAAAAGGAATACCATGCAAATTACGGAAACTTTGGGATATATGTGGCGGTTAAGCTTATATATGGAAAGTGACTACTTTGCAACATGAAATATCAGGCTAACTTGTGCAATACTAGCAGTATCCTTACCTAGTTTAATGCATATCAAGGTCAAGGATTGTATGTTTCCTAGGGTGCAGCAAATAAAAAATTAAAGAACAAGGAAAAGGATGCTTCCGTTCTTGTTGCATATTTTTTGTTATATATGAAAAGTCAAGTTAGGCTTATGGTAGCTACTCCGGTCGTAAAGTCTGCGTGGCGACTCAAAGAAGCTAAAGGGCCTGTTGGAATTATCATCGATTATTAGACGCATCATCAAGTTGAGCTTGAGGACGCAATGCAAACAAAAAAAAAATTGCTTCATGAATACTTCAAGTCTCGTCTTTAAAGGCCCGACAAGTCATGCACCACAACAAGCCTTGAAGCAGGGGGCATTTGTAAGCACTGAAATTTAGTCGAACTTAAATCCACTAATTAATTTGGATCACATTCTAAATTCGAAATGTATTGGTCCAAACAAATATTATGGACTAATATAATCGGATTAATTGCTTAGGTCCAATTGATATTGATTTAATTGAAAGACCAATTCAATTGGGCTAGCTTGTCTATCTTGTCGGACTTCACATGATGAGCCCACTCTATTAGCCCAAGGTCCATGCCACTTGTCAAATGACGTGGCGCGCCAAGTCAAGTCAAGGACCAATAAAATCATGTCACGTGCATAAGTGACGCAGCATGTCAAGTCAATAGAAGAACCAATCAAATGTCGCCAAGTGTTCAAATGACATGGTTCAACCAGTCATATACAAACCCTAGCTCTCCCCTGCAACTATAAATAGGGGTCTTCACAAAGCCAAAGAAGAAGGAGGAAAAAAGATACATAGAGAAGCTCTCAGCCGCAAGTCTTCCGCATACTAAGAAGTCTTCGCTCCAAGTGGTGAGCCGCAAGTTTCCATACCTCTACGTTTGTGATTAAAGCTCGGCTCCGCATTCGTAGTGAAATATAAACAACAAGTGATTCGTCCATTCAAGGACAAGCAAAAGCCCTTGATTGACGGCCGTATCGTGAGGAGAAGAATCAGAGGATTACATCTTTTTATTTAAGATTTCATAAAGATTGTAACCCCCGCGCAAATTCTTGAAATCAAATATTATTCTTTGTCGCTATTTTTCTTGTCTTGATTATTATTTTCAGGAACGAAAGATTAGTCGTTACACCAATAATCGGCCATTTTTTTATGGGACAACTTGCCTCTAAAATCCTACAACGCTCTGCCCCTTTTTCCTCCATTTCAAATAGATCCAACATTTGACCACTCTGCTTTCTAGCTTTTTATTTTTATAATCTTCCTTAGAATTACATATTCCTAAGGAAGTATGGATAAGAATGCTAGAAAATCGGATACTCCGAGCAAAGGAGTGTTGCCTATCAGTATACTACTTGAAAGCAAAAAAATAATCAAATTAGATTGGCAACGAATGCTGAAAGGGGAGCTATATTAGAATTGAAATTGTTTATCTACGCTATTCGAGGAAAGTTCATATCTTCTAATGCCTTTGCAATTAAGCTCACCATCATTAATATTCACTTTCTGCAAAGTTCAACTTGGTAAGAAATTGTTTTGCAGCTATACAGGTGGTCAAAGCAGGAGCAGATTTGATGGTGATGTCTTACTAAGACATCCGGAGGGGTGTAGCAAATTTATTAAGGGCGTTAAACTAAGAAGTGACACCCTTATCCTCTAAATTCAAGTAAGTTGGGCGGATTGCAGTTAAGTTTGAAAACTTAATATGACTGTGCTCAACACAATTCTAGCTCCCTCAGTAAACATCTTGTCATGCCAATCAAGCTTATTAGGTTGTCATCCTTAAACCATTTTGTTATCGGAAACGTAAAAGAAGAATACAAGATTTAAAGTGGTTCAGATCAAAATGATCCTACGTCCACCAGAGAACAATTATTTTTATATTATTTGTTTACCCCGGATTCGGATAATCAATTAAATTTGTGAATGGGTATAGGATATGTGCTTTGTTCTTGATGTGTGTTAGGGGGGGAAAACAAGTATTTGGGAGCTCCTTGGTGAAACGGCTAATGACGATAGTTTGCTTGTGATACGAGCGCTAGTGAACAAAGTATGATATTAGATGGATGGAATGCAATAATAATAATAACTGGTGGCCTTGGCCGAATCAAACAATGAGAGAGATTGTATATATGAATTCTTCTACTACAAGTGTTCTTGGAAAATAAAAGTGACCAACCCCCTTAAAGGAAGGGGACATGCCCTATTTATAGTGGCACTCCCATGGTTCTCATACAATATAAGTTAATAAAATAATAATAAAAAGGACTGCTCTGCACGGATTTGGTGGGATTAGACTGACGGCGCCGTCTGACACACGCATGGTAGGTAGTTGACCATGACTGGACGTTACTGGCGCGTGACCCGTCTGCAACGGCCACACGGACAAACGGTCACTCGGGCTAACGGCCATGAATGCCCGAGTCCTCGGGCTTGGCCGTTTCAACGATGCAGAGGGCAGATCAGTCGGTGCTCTTGCTCAGCTTCGGCCCAGGCACTGTTTCGGTCAAGGGCGAGTAGCCTCGGGCGCATTATTGTTCCTTCCTCCGGTTCCCGTTCCACCGGTTTGGCTCACATCCGGTTTATACCGTATACAGATAGCGCAACACTTCCCGGATCTGCGATCTATCGGAGTAACGGGATGTGGATAATTCCCAAAAACCGGTGGTTCCGGCAGCTCGTCATTGTCTTCTTATTTTGGCGGGAACGGTTGCGTAATGCGTCCCCTTTTATCGGCCACGTGTCCCGCTCCGGATGGCTCGTCTCTGTCAACCGCCTTTTTCACATCGTTTCAAGTCACTTCGAATTAATGACGGGACACGTGGCGCCCCTTGATTGGCCGTCCTCGGTAACCGCTCCTCTTCTTTGCCTATATAAGGCCCTTCACCTCCTTATTTTTCCATTTTCACGCATTTGCTCTTCTTCAACTCCACTCCATTTTCTGCACCTTTTTATCTTCACCACACACAATTAACTTCCCATTTGATCTGCTGCTGTTTCATTGATTCGCACAGCGTGCAAAAAGAACCAATTCTGCTCCCCTTGCTTTTAGTTATTACTAGTCTCTTCATCTTTCTTAAATCCCTCTCTTGGGCCTTCCTTCTGACTTGTTTTACCTGTAGAGTGTGGTGTTGGTTAATGAAGCTTTCATCCGTTCCCAACATGAGATAGATGATCTCCGAGGCCAACTGGATGCCCAAGGCCGAGAAACGGAGAAATACCGGCATCTCCTTCAGGAGACGGAGGAAGAGTTGAATCGGGCAGCCGTGCTGGCCAACCTTCATCCCGAGCTCGATGCGGCTAAGGACGAAAACCGTCGTTTGAAGGGTGAGCTGGCCGCTATGACCGACTATAACTGGAGCCTTGAGGCTGAAAAGATCGTCCTTAGCCGGGATAAAGCCCAGTTTTCTTCGAGGCTAGATGAGCTAGAGACCACGGTTTCCCGACTCCGGGGGGAGCTCGACTCGGTGAATGCTGATGCAACAACCCTGGCTGAGAGGAACCGGCGGCTCGAGTCCGAGGCTGCTTTGTCCGACGAGAGCAGGAGGGTGTTCGAAGAGAAAGCCGAGGAGCGATCTCAGATATGCCAAGGCCTAAGAACCGAGCTCGAGGAGGCGGCTATTGCCAACAATGCCCTTAAGGCCGAGCTGGATGCAGCTACTGGTAGGATAAGTGTCCTTGAGGGGGACCGGGCCGATTTGGAAGCAAAACTGGCCAAGGCTGAGGCCGACTTGGATGAAACATGGAGAAGTGTTGAGGCGGCCAAGGCTTATACTGCTATTGTTGCCGAGTATGAGAAGTGAAAGTCTCGGCGACGGATCACCCTCCAGCCAAGCCGAGCACGGTCTCTCGGATCTTCCGGCCCTGATACACGAGGCCAAGAGGATGGAGGAAGAAGCCAATCGTGCCCTCGGGTCCGAGTCAGACGACTCCGAGCGAACTGTGTCCGAGCACTCATCCACCTCCAGTCATGCCGGATAATATGGGGCTTATGCCTTGCTTTTTGTTTTTGGTTTTTGCCTTTGTAAGACTTTGTTTTTCTTTTGATGTAAGAGACATCCGTTGTATAAATGAAATATGCATCTTTCTTGCTTCTTCGTTTGAATGTTTACTCGCTGCTTTTGCTATAGTTGTTGGTCCATTCTAGGACCAGTTCATACCCGCCGGTCTTATCCGATATTTTGGGGCCGGTGGCTTATCGAATTTTGGCTTGGATCATAGTGATCTCGTTGCCCTTGCCGTATTCCGACCAAGGTACCCGGCGTAAGGTATGCGAACGTGGCAGCGCCGATATACGACGGTTATCAACCGGGCAAAGTATATTTAATCATAGAGTTGTTATCCCAAGTTTTGATAACTTGTGTTTGCAAAAATGTTTGTACATATGAGAATTTTAACTCCTTCTTCCTTAGCCGTAGCAAATGTAAAATGGGACACGATTCATTATGATCGTTTGGTCCTTACATCGGAGGCTATGGCCGGTGGCCGGGCCTTAGTTTTGCCGTAGCAAATGTAAAATGGGACACGATTCAATTTGATCGTTTGGTCCTTACATCGGAGGCTATGGCCGGTGGCCGGGACTTAGTTTTGCCGTAGCAAATGTAAAATGGGACACGATTCATTATGATCGTTTGGTCCTTACATCGGAGGCTATGGCCGGTGGCCGGGCCTTAGTTTTGCCGTAGCAAATGTTGAGCTTCTCCGTTTGTTTTAACCGGTGTCATCTTTGGTGTGGCATAGTACTCCCCTAGCACTTATCCGATCTCCAAGGTCGAGTGAGTGCTATTATGTCCCTATCGGAGGATGCGACACCGGGTGACCGGGTACTTGCCCTTCGTATTCGTCAAGTAACACGTTGTACTCGTTGCCTTATTAAAAACCTTGTCGAAAAACCCATTTTGGGACAAAACCGTACTAAGGAAAAGAGTGCAACACGTGTTTTCAGATCTGGGCTCTAATTTTGTCCCTCACTTGCCTTCCTGCAAAAGGAGAAAAGTTGATAAGAGAATACGGGGAGTCCATACCTTAGCAGTAGTATCTCTTTAGGTGGGCCACGTTCCAGTTATTACGCAGACGTTGCTCGTCCATGGACTCCAACTGATACGACCCTTTGCCCGTTATACCGGTTATCTTGTACTGGCCTTCCCAGTTCGGACCCAGCTTTCCCTCGTTGGGGTTCTTGGTGTGCAAGGTAACTTTTCGAAGTAATAAATTCCCAACTTAGAAGTGACGGAAGTTGGCTCTTCGGTTGTAATATCTTTCCATCCTCTGTTTCTGGGCCGCTATGCGGACCGCCGCTCTTTCGCGCAGTTCATCCGCGAGGTCGAGCTTCACGGCCATGGCCTCCCCGTTTGACTCTTCGGTGGTATACCTGAAACGGAGGGTCGGTTCACCAACTTTCACGGGGATGAGGGCTTCGGCTCCGTAAACCAACGAGAACGGGGTTTCCCCCGTGGTCGACTTGGATGTGGTTCTGTAAGCCCACAATACCTCCGGGAGTATCTCCCTCCAATGATGCTTCGATGCTTCAAGTCTCTTCCTTAGATTTTGGATTATTGTTTTGTTCGTTGATTCTGCATGTCCGTTCGCACACGGGTGATATGGGGTCGACACGATTTTCTTGATCTTCAACCCCTCGAGGAAACTGTTGACCTTGCCACCCACAAACTGGGGGCCATTATCACAGGTTATCTCGGAGGGGATGCCGAAACAGCAGATGATGTGATCCCATATGAAGTCGATGACTTCCTTCTCTCTTATCTTTTCGAAAGTCTGCGCTTCAACCCACTTAGAAAAATAGTCAGTCATAAACAAAATGAAACGGGTCTTACCTGGTGCCTGAGGCAACGGACCCACAATGTCCATTCCCGACTTCATGAAAGGCCAAGGTGAGGTCACCGAATGCAGCAACTCCCCGGGCTGGTGAATCATCGGAGCATGCTTCTGACACCCGTCGCATCTTCAGACAAAACTTTTCGCGTCTTCATCCATCTGATTCCAGTAATAACCGGCCCTAATAATTTTTCGAACCAAAGCTTCCGCACCGGAGTGGTTGCCGCAGGTTCCCTCGTGTACCTCTCTTATCACGTATTTCGTTTCACTGGGGCCCAAACACTTAGCCAGAGGACCGAAGAAAGAGCGTCGGTACAGTTGACTGTCCACCAAGCAAAAGCGAGCAGCCTTGGTCCGTAATGATCGTGACTTCTTCGGGTCATTTGGGAGCTTACCATCACGCAAGTAGTCGATGTACTTGTTGCGCCAATCCCAGGTCAAGCCCATTGTGTATATTTCGGCGTGCCCAATTTCTATGGCCGTGTTTGATAAGTGCACCGTTGCCCCGAGGCTGATTTCCTCCCCCTCGACCGAGGATCCCAAGTTTGCTAGTGCATCGGCTTCGCTGTTCTGTTCCCTCAGTATGTGTTGCATGGTCCATCCTTTAAATTGATGAAGTACCACTTGGGTTTTTTCGAGGTACCGCTGCATTCGTTCGTCCTTTACCTTGAATATGCCACTCACCTGGTTCACGACCAAAAGCGAGTCGCACTTTGCCTCGATCGTTTCGGCTCCCATGCTTCGAGCCAACTCCAAAACTGCAATCATAGCCTCATACTCGGCTTCATTGTTAGTCAATCTAGCAGTTCTAACGAACTGTCGGATGACATCCCCGGCCGGGGTCCTAAGGACGATCCCTAGTCCGGAACCTCTAAGATTCGAGGCCCCGTCCGTGTGTAAAGACCAAATGCCCGTGGTCTTTCCCGAGGTCAGCAAAAGTTCCTTCTCGACCTCGGGGACCATGGCCGGGGTAAAGTCTGCCACAAAATCGGCCAAGATTTGGGATTTGATGGCCGTCCGAGGCTTGTACTCGATGTCGTAACCGCTAATTTCTACAGCCCATTTTGTTAATCTACCGGATAACTCTAGTTTATGCATGATGTTTTTTAAAGGGTAAGTGGTTACTACACATATGGGGTGGCATTGAAAATAGGGTTTGAGTTTTCTGGAAGCGCTTACCAGTGCTAATGCCAGCTTCTCCAAATGGGGATAACGGGTCTCTGCATCCCCCAAAGTTCTACTTACATAATAGATAGGGAATTGCGTACCTGATTCTTCTCGGACCAAAACTCCGTTTACCGCCATTTCGGAGACTGCTAGGTAGAGGAAAAGTGGCTCATCGGTCTTCGGTGTGTGCAACAATGGGGGGCTGTACAAATACTTCTTCAACTCCCTTAGGGCTTCTTGGCATTCCGGTGTCCAAACGAAGTCGTTCTTCTTTCTGAGCAAAGAGAAGAACCACTGACTCTTGTCCGAGGATCTCGATATGAAACGGCTCAGCGCCGCTATCCTCCTGGTGAGCTTCTGTACCCCCTTTATGTTGTTCACGACCTCGATATCCTCGATGGCCTTGATCTTGTCCGGGTTGATCTCAATTCCCCGGTTCGACACCATGAAACCCAGAAATTTACCGGACTTCACCCCGAAAGCACATTTTTCCGGGTTGAGCTTCATGTTGTATCTGCGGAGCACATCGAAGGTTTCCTGCAACTGTTTTAAATGGTCCTCTATTTCCAGGGACTTAACAACCATGTCGTCAATATAAACTTCCATTGTTTTCCCTATTTGTTCTTCGAACATCCCATTAACTAGGCGTTGGTAAGTTGCACCGGTATTTTTTAACCCGAAAGGCATGACGTTATAACAGTAAGTCCCATAGCGGGTGATGAAGGACGTTTTCTCTTGATCCTCCGGGTGCATCCGGATTTGTTTGTACCCGGAGTAAGCATCGAGGAAACTTAACATTTCATGTCCGGCTGTCGCATCGATCATTCTATCGATGTGAGGCAATGGAAATGAATCCTTCGGGCATGCCTTGTTTAAATCCTTATAATCGACACACATTCGAAATTTATTACCTTTCTTGGGCACCACCACCACGTTAGCGAGCCAATCCGGGTATTTCACCCTCCCGGATGGAACCTATATTCAAAAGCTTTATTACCTCGTCTTTCACGAAAGCGTGTTTTGGCTCTGCCATGGGCCTTCTTTTTTGCTTCACCGGGGGAAATTTTTCGTCCAAGCTGAGTTTGTGTGACGCTATTTTCGGTGATACACCTGCCATGTCTATATGCGACCATGCAAAGCAATCGGCGTTAGCTTGAAGAAACTCAATTAATTTAAGCCTGAGCTCCGGGGTAAGCCCCGTGCCCAGGTATACCTTTCTGTCCGGTAAGAACTCGAACAAGATGATCTGCTCCAGCTCCTCCACAGTTGACTTGGTCACGTCCGAGTCATCCGGCATGACAAAGGATCTGGGCATCCCGAAGTCATCCTCTTTATGCACTGGATCCGATCCAGTATACTTTAGTTGCTATTGGGGGACCTCCCCTCCGATTGTTCCCTTCTCTTCCTGAGCCGGCTCCTCGGGCCGGTGAGTTACCTCTTCTACTGCGAACATTTCCTTTGCTGCGGGCTGCTCGCCTCGGATGGTTTTCACCCCCTCCGGAGTGGGGAATTTCAGCAACTGATGCAGTGTTGAAGGAACTGCCTTCATGCTCTGTATCCAAGGTCTGCCCAATAACGCATTATATTTCATGTCCCCTTCGATCACATAGAACATTGTTTGCTGAATGGTTCCATCCACGTTCACGGGCAACGAGATCTCTCCCTTCGTGGTTTCACTGGCCATATTGAACCCGTTGAGTACCCAAGCCACCGGTGCAATCCTATCGAGCAACCTTAGCTGTTCGACCACTCTCCATCGGATGATGTTGGCCGAGCTACTTGGGTCAACCAAAATACGTTTAACTTTAGTTTTAAAGACAAGTAAAGAAATTACCAGTGCATCGTTGTGCGGTTGAATGATGCCTTCCGCGTCTTCGTCATCGAAGAAAATAAAGCCCCTGGTCGAATGGCCTCGGATGCGTTTTTCACGAACAATTGAGACCTTGGTCCGTTTCATTACCGGTCCCCGAGGGACGTCAATTCCCCCAACTATCATGTTGATTGTATGCTGGTGTTCAACCGGTTCGACCCTTCGGTGAGCTTCCCTTTCTTTGTAGTGATTTTTGCCTCGCTCGCTCAATAGATCTCGGAGGTGGCCGTTCTTTAATAACCGGGCTACCTCTTCTCTCAACTGGCGGCAATCCTCTGTTTTGTGACCATGGGTTCCGTGATATTCACAAACCACGCTCGGATCCCGCTGTCCCGGGTCTGACCTTAGTGGTTTTGGCCATCGCACATCCGGGACGCGGTCGATAGAAGGCCCTAGGTATTGACATTGAAGTTGTACTCCGAAATCTTCGGTGGACCCTTATTGTTGACGGAACTTCCGGCGTCGCTTCCGAAAGAGCGTCCCCGGCTGTTTGACGGGCGTTTTACCCGCTTGCTACCTCGACCGGAGAGTTGGTTTGGGCTTTGCCTCGACCTTTCCGACCTGAAAATTGGTCTCTCCGAGTGGGAGAATGGCCGAAACCTTTCTTTTGATGATTCAGACTTCATTTCATAACCTTTCCTCGACTTCTCGAATCCTCTATCCACTTTTAACTTTACCGGATAGAGCTCGAACTGATCATCCTCTACCCGAATCTTCGATTCATACCGATTGTGGACATCGGCCCATGTCACGGCCTCGTATTCCAGCAAATTTTCTTTCAACTTGGCCGAGGCAACTGAACTTAGCATGTTGAGCCCCTTTGTGAAAGCTTGTGCGACCCATTCTTCTGGTACCGGGGGGAGTTCCATCCGTTCCCTCTGGAACCGGGTGACGAACTCCGGTAGTAGCTCATCGTCCCTTTGAGTTATCCGGAAGATATCGGCCTTACGGGCCTGCACCTTTGGGGCACCGGCATGTGCTTTTACGAAGGCATCGGCGAGCATTTCGAAAGAAGTGATCGAGTGCTCGGGTAGATGGTCATACTACGTCAACGCTCCCTTCGACAGAGTTTCCCCAAATTTCTTCAGCAACACCGACTCGATCTCATCTTCTTCCATATCATTGCCTTTTATGGCACAAGTATACGAGGTCACGTGCTCGTGCGGGTCCGTGGTGCCGTCATACTTCTGTATGTCGGGCATTTTGAACCTCTTCGGGATCAGTTTCGGGGCCGCACTCGGTGGAAAAGGCCTTTGGATGTACCTTTTCGAATTCGGCCCCTTCAGTAAAGGCGAAGCCCCCGGTATCTGGTCCACCAGAGAATTGTATGTCTCGACCCTCTTTTCGGTCGAATCCACCCGTTTCGCCAAGGTTTCGAGCATCTTTAGGACCTCGGTTGAGGAGCCGGCTCCGGAACCATCGCTCTCAGCCATTCGTACTTCGTTTCTTTCGGTTTCGGCTATACCCTTTGCCTTTACCGGCCCTGTTTCACCCTTCCCGCTCTGCAGCTGCGCTATTACTATTCCTTGCTCGGCGATTGCTGCTCTTTGTTCCTACAACATTTCAAAAATTAAACGTAAGTTAACACCATCGTTTGGTGCGTCCGGTTCTCTCCGGCCCCGATCCCAGGACAACGTAACGGAATGGTGAGTATTTAGAGGATCGGTGGCCGGTAGGGCGGCATTCTCTTGATCCACGGTATTTTGCCGGCTGAGTCCCTCCCTTGAATCAACGGGGTTCGGGTCAGTGGGGTTCAGCAATGCCCGCAGTCCGCTCCCTTCGTTTTCCGCCACGATCTCGGTATTATTGACATGACCGGATTGTTCGACGTCAGCCATTTGGACCGTTTTCACAGAGATGGGTAGGGACGCTTTTGGTTTTGATGAATATGGTAGAAATCAAGGCCAAAGACCACTATTATCCTAGCCCCACGGTGGGCGCCAAACTGTTTACCCCGGATTCGGATAATCAATTAAATTTGTGAATGGGTATAGGATATGTGCTTTGTTCTTGATGTGTGTTAGGGGGGAAAAACAAGTATTTGGGAGCTCCTTGGTGAAACGGCTAATGACGATAGTTTGCTTGTGATACGAGCGCTAGTGAACAAAGTATGATATTAGATGGATGGAATGCAATAATAATAATAATAACTGGTGGCCTTGGCCGAATCAAACAATGAGAGAGATTGTATGTATGAATTCTTCTACTACAAGTGTTCTTGGAAAATAAAAGTGACCAACCCCCTTAAAGGAAGGGGACATGCCCTATTTATAGTGGCACTCCCATGGTTCTCATACAATATGAGTTAATAAAATAATAATAAAAAGGACTGCTCTACACGGATTTGGTGGGATTAGACTGACGGCGCCGTCTGACACACGCACGGTAGGTAGTTGACCATGACTGGACGTTACTGGCACGTGACCCGTCTGCAAAGGCCACACGGACAAACGGTCACTCGGGCTAACGGCCATGCGGACCAACGGCCATGAAAGCCCGAGTCCTCGGGCTTGGCCGTTTCAACGATGCAGAGGGCAGATCAGTCGGTGCCCTTGCTCAGCTTCGGCCCAGGCACTGTTTCGGTCAAGGGCGAGTAGCCTCGGGCGCATTATTGTTCCTTCCTCCGGTTCCCGTTCCACCGGTTTGGCTCACATCCGATTTTTACCGTATACATTATTAACAAAGGAAAGAGAGATTTCCCTGTTATATTTCTCTCTCAACTCTCAACTCACTACAAAGGATTGTATTATTTTGGGATGGTTCAACAATGAAGAATGGTCATCCTTTTATAGATGACCAAACTTGGGCTCCAGGCACAAAAATAGAAAAGGAACAATAAATACTAAATTCGTCCTCCACTAATTTTACTTGCTAGCTAAATGAAAAACTTTATAAATGTATTATCACATATGATTTACTATCACATTGTCCAAACCAACTCTTTCACATTTCCTTATAAATGAAATACCAATGTTTTTGAAACCCGTATGTACCCATCCACTTTTATACTATAAGCATTAAAATACCAATTAACTAAAATCATGACAATTGATATGGAAGATTAAAATAACCCAAAACATATCTTAATAGGAGTAGTATTCTTGGGGTATAAAGCAAGCAATATAAACCAAGCAAAATAGAACAGAAAGCATTACCAGCTCCACAATCAAAAAGATATAAAAGCTTTTTCCAGTGTCCATTATATTGAAATTGAACTGGCAGAATCTAAGTTTTGCTAACGGCACCCAAGAATCAACCAGACTGACCTAGTGGATAAATCAGACATACAAAAGCAAAAACAGCTCATTAAGCCACAATACAATTACACATGGAATCACAATGACATAAAACTTCATTAAGTTTGAATAATTAGAAAAAGAATATACTTTAATCAACGATTTTGGAATTGAACCCAGAATTTATCCACGATGAAGAAATTACTGCTCTATTCTCTCTTCCTTCCATGTGAAGCTTCAAAATTAGGAAAAGGAAAGAGGCAGTAGGCCAGGGCTAAAGGCGAAGAAAATAATAACACAAAAACAGTAAAGTATTTCAAGTTTTTCTTGATTGATTTCGTACGTTACATGACATGGATATTATATAGGGAGAATTCCAGTAATGTACAATTTAGCACATCAAATTACATTTGCATAGCCATATTTTTAAATTACAAATCTATGACCCAAGAAATTATGGCCGCAGCTTGTATATACAGCATTATACAACAATGTATAACTTTATACAACAATATACAACTCTATACACCTACTGTAGACAATGTATAAACCTTGTATAAAAATGTATAATAACGTATAAGAGTTGTTTATACACACTTCTACAGTGTTATGCAGTGTTTATACAGTGTTATACAGTGTTTATACAGTGTTAAAAGTGTAACATAATATTTTATACACACTTTACCCTTAAAAAAACACCAACATTAGAAAGAGATTTGGAAGGAAAAATAGCATCTTGGAGTTTGATATGAGGGGGAACGGGGGTGGCTATCTCGGGTAATTATTTAAAAAAAAATGGGATGAAGGCTACAAAATGTAAAAAAAAAATATGGCTATTTCGGGTAAATACTTTACCCAAAATGCCATAGAGTATTATTTTCCCTATTATATACTCCCTCTGTCTCAATTTATGTGATACATTTTCCTTTTTAGTCTGCCCAAAAAAAAGAATGATACATTTCTATATTTAGAAATGCTTTAACTTAAAACTTCTCATTTTATCTTTAATGAAATAATTTACAACCACATAAATATCTATGACTTGCTTTAGATCGCAAGTTTCAAAGTCTTCCTTTCTTTCTTAAACTCCGTGCCTAGTCAAACTATATCACATAAATTGGGACGGAGGAAATACATGTTTAGCAGAAGAGTCCTTCATATACTTAGCCCCTACCTATACAAATTTAGGTGTACAACAACTCTTCCAGTTAGTTACTGTGTCAGCTAAGGCTACTCCACTGGATATTATTCTATCCATGTTGGAAGTGTCTATCATCCACCGCAAGCCGGTGTAGGGATTTCGGAAAACACCTAGCTTGGTGCGTAATACTTGGAACTGATGCTTAGGCAACGGCTTTGTGAGAATATCCGCAATTTGAAGCTAGGAAGGAATGAACTTGGTTTCCATTGCACCATGAGCCACTTTTTCGCGCATATTTACCCGCAAAAGTGGATAACAACTAAATTTATAAATGGTTAATAGGATATGTGGTTAGATTAATTTATAGTGTAAGATAATAGCAAGTAAATAGTAGTATATTGATAAATAATAGCAAAGGAAACTTAGGAAGACAAGTTTGTAAGCTCTTCGAACTGGTCCGGTTTGGAAGTTACTTTCTTTAACCGAGCCAAAATACTTAAGAAGATTTCACTGCCACTTTTCTAATTACAAATGTGTAGAATAATGAAAAAGTTAACCTAAAAAGGGAGGGGATAGACCTCTATTTACCTAACCTAAAAAGGGAGGGGGTAGACCTCTATTTATAGCTAATAATAGATGGTCCTTAGTACAATCTAAGAAAAAGCCCTTCTAGAAAAATCCTAAAATTGATAAGGTTGCGTCCGTACAGTCTGACACCCGTACAGTTGTCAGCGCAAATGGCAGAACGGTCAGATGATGCGTGGCTTGTTACATAATGGATTCTCCGAGCCTATGTTGAGTGTGCTCTTTTTAGGCTCGGGGTTTCTGTGCCCATCAACATACCCTCGGTTTTAACACAGAGTTGATTGAATTTCGTTCTAATCAATTGTCAACGACCTTACTCTTCCTCAATCCTGTCACGACCCGACTAGGGGCCGTGACGGGTACCCGGGGCTAACCACCGAGCACCACTCGTTCTACTACTTATCATGCTCATTAGACGTTCTTTTATCAATTTCGTACTCAAATTATAAGAAAATCATCTTTCATTTGAAAACATAAATACCATTATATACATAAGCCTTTTTGGCCATCAAAATAATATATATGTATAAAGATAGTAGCAACCTCGTGAGACCATATAACCCACACTGCGTATCTACGAGCCTCTACTGGAGTGCTAAACATAAGGACGGGATAAGACCCCGTCATGCCCAAAAATATATGTACATAGCTATATACACAAAAGAATAATCATAAGCACCTCCGGAACAAAGGAGTGCTTTCAATCGGCTGACAGCTCCTACGAATCTGGATCAAGCTCACCTCCCTGTCTACCTGTGGGCATGAACACAGCGTCCAAAGAAAACGGACGTCAGTACGAACATTGTACTGAGTATGAGAGGCATAAACAATGAAATAAAACAACGACATAAAGGAAATATCAATATGGAACATTTATATATAACTGTCACTTATAAAAGAAATTTCATATGCTAGCTTACTCATAATCATCATCATCATATCATATATGCATCAATGTATAAGTATAAGCTGCCCGTCCACCTAGGTACGGTGTGATAGTAATTAACCTGCGTCCAGGCCTCCCGCGTCCGGGGTATAAGCTGCCCACTATAGTGGTGTGTGTGTCTGCCCGTCCATATAGGCACGGTGTAATGTCATGAACATATACTCATCATAATGCATGTAGAATAACTCAAGGATAGCTACTCTTCATCGGGGTGACTTGAGGTTGCGAACCCCCGAATCCATTATGGAACATTTTTAAGTATTCTACTTCACCTTGAAGGAAATAGTATATAAGGTGAGTGGTTGCAATAAATGACACTATTAACGTCATAGGAACATCTTATCACAAACTCTAGAATCGTTATACTAAACTCTTCATCATCACTATTGAACTCATGATGTATTTCAAGTGGTTATCCATGAACATGGCTATTAGTTTTCCGGAATGTAAGAAATTCATGAAGAGGAAGGAAAAGTCATGCTATAGGATTCATGCCATAGAAAGAAAGGACTAGCCTCGCATACCTTTGTCGTTTAGCTAAGCTATCGTTCACTTGCTCCCCTTTAGCGTCACGTCGCTACCTTCACGAGAGAGTCCGTATTCACATTAGTTAGTCGACTTAAGGAAACGCGTCACTATTTCTAGAGAAAATTGGGCAGCACTTCATTTATTTATACTACCTTTCCCATAGTCTATATCAACTTCCCGACGTTCACATCAACATCCACAATATTACAATCAACAACCATCATTTATATACGTTTATCACATTCCACCATTTTCCTCCAATTTTCCCACATTTACTCTTATAACTCATTTTTGTGTTTTCGCACATTTAATGCCTGTTTCATGATATAAACATCAATTATAACGTATTCATAATCACAACACATCAACATTCATGAATCAATTCCACTATCATTCAATGGTGACACTATTCACCCATTCAAGACCCATCTCCCATGTCTTTTTACAATTCAAGCTTCTTAGTCTTCTAATACCTTAAACAACATGATAATGTCATGAAAATTACCTTAGATGATAGTTGATCAATTCTTGAGTTGAAATGCTTCACTTGGACAAAACCCTAGTTCTACCTTTTATGGAATTTCTTGACTTAAATGATCCTTTGATATGTTTCTTACACTTGGTTTTGGTGGATTGATAGAGTTGATCTTAATTCTTCACTTGAATTCTTGGTTTGGAAGAGTTTGGAATGTTCTAGAGAGAGATTGGGTCGTGGAGTGAGAAGGAGAAATGAATAAAATGAACTTGGATCATTTTTTTATAAAGTTGAAATCTGTCCCGATGCCGTTATACGGTCCGTATAATCGACCGTAAAACTGCTCCAGTGGCTGCCCTTTTCTGTGTCAACTTGACAGTTCATTTTACAGGTCGTATAATTTTATACGGTCCGTATAATCTACCGTAAAACCCACATTTTCTCAACTTCATTCTGTGACACTTCTACGGTTCATTATACAGTCGTAAAACCATTATACGGTCCGTATAATCGACCGTATAATCCACCAGTTAACTAAATCTTATTTTTGTTACTTCGTTTGATCTCCAATCCTTATGGAACCTTCTTAACAATTGTTCAACTCTTCGATACCAATCTAATGGACGTTATTACTCATCAAAACATCGCACACGCTATATCCTTTGTTAGCCTATTCACTGTACGCTAATAGATCCCATATTGGATGGCTTTAAACTTTACCCCGGTTCTTACAGGGTACAAGTTGCTTCGATTTTTACCGTATACAGATAGTCCCCACACTTCTCGGATTGAAGTTTTACTGAAGTGACGAGAAGTGGAACGATTGCCTCGGTGACTTCTCTAGTAAGCTTTTACTTTGAAAACAAGCAGGAAATGAAATGTCATTTCATGTCATGTCCCTCTGACTTCGGTCACGTGTCTCGTTCCAGTTGGATCGCTTTGTCAACCGCTTTAGGGTCACATCCTTTCAAGTCACGTCTCTCTGACTTCGGACACGTGTCCCCTCTTGGTTGGATTACCTCGGTAACCGCCTCAAGTTTTCTCTATATAAAGAATCACAGTGACTTCATTTCTTTGCTTTTCACCTTTCATTCTCTTCTTTCACCCTTCGTCTGTTCTTGCTCCTATTCGAATCTTTGTTCCGAAATTTCGTATCTTCGAACAGTTATTGTGGAAATTCATCCGAGGTCCCAAAACCTTCCCATTTTCTGGAAAATCTTCTTAAACCTTCCTTAACTCCATTTGTTCATCTCCAAATCTTCATATTTTCATATTTTAACCTTCGAACCTTCATATCTTCAACCCAGATCTTTATATTTTCATCCCAAATCTTCATATCTTCATATCTTCATCATCCATACTCAAGAAATAGCAACGGATACCGACTCTATTTCTCAAAATGTTCCTTTGGTTTCTTCTCCGGCTACTGAGCTTGTTGTCTGCCCCGGCGACAAAACACAAACTGTTTCCTTCGAACCCACGGGCAAAGATATAATCCCCTCAAAGTACAATTTTAAGCATGAATTCACCGTTGAAAAGGCCGTAAAGAAATACAATCGGGGTTTTGATATGAGACGCTACCCATCCTCGATCAAAGAGGAGCACCTTCCCCGAGTCCGGGCTGAATATGGCTGGGATAACCCCCACATAAACATTTTTGCTCCCGGTGATGACGCGTCAGTCACCGACTTCAGGAGGGTTTTCATATGTTTATACATGTCCTTTCACCCTGAAGCTCAACCTTAAAATAAATTCGGTTATTCTTGAAATGTGCCGGACATATAAAGTATGCCTTGCTCAAATAGGCCGGATCATTTGGAGAATCGTGGCCTACGTCCGTCTTTTGGCTAATAATGCCAAAATTGACTTTACCTTGGCCCATCTGATCCGGTTATATTGCCCGAGGATATTCCGCGGCGGTGTTATATAAGTCTCCAAATGAGGCAAAAACCCCATGCTTTCTTATGTCGACAAGAACAGGGATCGAGGTTGGCATGAGCATTTTGTCCGAGTTAGGACCAAGGACATTATATCGGCCGATTACATGCCTTTCCCCGAAAGGTGGAATGACAAACGTAAGTTTCATGGGCTTATCTCCCTTTTACGTGTCTTCGAGCACTTTTTCTAACCTTTTCCAATATTACAGCTGAAACATGGATTCCGGACGCAATTCCAGATTTTCTAGGTGGATTGAAAAATCATCAACCAATACCCGCACGATGAACGGACATGGAGAGATTTGTCCAGTGATCGATGGTTAGCACAGAGTCACGGTATCCTCTTCTTCCCTTAATTCTTGTCATTTATTTTTGTTCAACTTTACTCCGATTTAATCCTTCGATATCCAAGTATGGGCAATGGTTCTGTAACCTCACGGCCCGTACCAGCGGACGAGCCCGCCATACTGAGTTCGGATTTTGATATATCAGGATCAGCACGGCTCATTGCCGAGGCTGAAAAGAAAAAGAAAAAGAACAAGTCTAGGGGTCAGAAGAGAAAGAAAAGCTCAAAGGATGCCGCAGGT
The DNA here is from genome assembly GCF_019175385.1 of Lycium barbarum. Lineage (NCBI taxonomy): Eukaryota > Viridiplantae > Streptophyta > Magnoliopsida > Solanales > Solanaceae > Lycium > Lycium barbarum. The sequence goes on along the minus strand of NC_083344.1, from coordinate 111,940,388 downwards.
TCATTCGATGTTCGAGGCTTGAGGGATGAACCCGAGGACGACATTTGGATCGTAAATATCGTATCGGGGCCTTCCGTTGCTATTGTTACTAGGGCCGAGACAGCTTCGGTGGAGGTTTCGAAAGGTAATACCGCGACTGATCTTTCGACCCTAATCACAGGTGGCGAGGCTGAGGTTTCTTTCCCTCTAATAGTCGAATATATCCAAGCCCGATTCCACTAAGGTCCGTTGATTTTATTGACATTACAGGTGACACTTCACTCGAGGTGGTGCCTTTGGTGAAAAGTCCTAGAAGGGCCGATACAACTTCAGGGGCCGAGATAGGTCAAAGGACCGAAATAGCTACAACTGCCGACCTGCCTCCAATCGCCAAACTAGCTACTACGGCTGAGATACCATCAAGGGCCGAGACAACTCCAACTTTTCCTCCTGCTCCGTCTTCGGAACAGGAAAATCTTGATGACATGTTTGCCAATACTCCTCCTACAATGGCGGAAGCCTCAGGGTTTGGCCACCTCCCCATTCCACGAGCAACGAGGATTGCTAGCCGGTCTACTGAGTCAGGTTCGAGATCTAGACTTGTAGCTATTTTTTCGGCTTGAAGTGTAGAGCCGAAGAGGACCAGGTTGACCATGGTCATCATCCCTGAGGACTGCAGTTTTTTATCTCACCCCGTAGAGGTTGCCAGCTATCTAAGACCTCTCGTTTTAGATTCGGACAAAGAGAAGATGGAGGGACTCTAGTGGCAGTGCCTTCTAAACGAGGGTATGCATGCCAGTAACCGGGTAAACATTCTTACCTGCCCTTCTAACAAGATAAACTTATCTGGTGTAACTTTCATCGTTTGTTGATCTCTTAACCTTGTTTATTTTATTCTTGCAGAGTGTTGTGCTTGTGAATGAAGGTTTCCTCCGAGCCCAGCATGAGATAGATGACTTACGGGCCCAGATAGATGCTCAGGGCTGAGAGACGGAGAAGTTCAAACTTCTCTTGTAACAAAAAGAGGTTCAACTGAGCTAAGTCGTTGTTCCTCCAACTACCCAATCCAAGCTCAAAGCAGCTAAGAAAGAGAACCTCCGGTTGAAGACTGAGCTCGACGAAGTAGTCAAAAAGAGAAAAGTTTTAGCAGAGGACAACAAACATATCAACCGAGCGAACGCCCAATATGCCACCAAACTTGGTGAGTTTGAAGCTACCATCACCCAATTGAGGGAATGGCTTAATTCGGTTAAAGGCGAGGCTGCAAAAAAGGAGGAGAGGTTCAGGCGGCTCAAAGCTGAGAGGGCTATAGAGAAGGACAAGTTAAAGATTATCAAAGAGTCGAGGCTCGACCTCGAATCAGTGATGAACTCAAGAGTGAGCTTGAGGCTGCTGTCCGAGCTACTGATGCACTTTAGGCCGAGCTGGCAGCTTCCAACGAGGTTCGGCTAACTCTAAGAGATATGAAGTCTGAACTAGAGGAACGACTAAAGAGAGCTCAAGTCGACCTAGAGGAAGACCACAAAGAAATTGACGCTACCGAAGCTCGTTCCACCCTTTTAGTTGAACTCGAGAAGTGGAGGTCTCGAACGTCTACACTTGAGGCGGTTCATTGGGGTCTTGAAGATATCCCTGCTCGTATAACCGACACAAAGATGATCGAGGATAGGTCCCTCAAGGCACTCAAGGACACCTCCGAGGAGGACCCTGAAGAGTCCGGCTCTGACGACTCGGGTTCTCCTTTGACGGAGTAAATAGGGCTTGTAGGAACTTTTTTGTTTTTTGTTTTTGATCTATGTGAAAATCACAAGTGTAAAACTTCGGCCAATTATGCTATATATAAAATTCGCATTTCCTTTTGCCAGTATTTTCTCCGATCTTTGAGTCGGGTATACTTTATGATATTGTTTCGTATTGATGTTTGCTTCGTAAAAAATGGCTGAGGTTTGACCTTAAGCCCTTAACAATTTTTCTCTTAGAAAATCAAGCCAACTTAACTTATGAGTTGTGGGCTTTACTTTATTTGGTTCTTGTTTGACCGAAGACTTATTGATGGCTTGTCCGCGAGAGCCTTTTTATACTTTGTGAATTCGGATGTCTCCAAATCACCTTGGGCATTTAAGTCGAGGTCTTTAATTATTCGACTCTCTTTCGACTGTTTGAATTTTTTGTAAATTAGGCTTGGTTAATTACCACATTAGTGCCTTCGTCGATTTTGTTACGACAATCCTCAGTCGAGGGTATCATTCATAAAAGAGCATTATTTGACACATACTTTTCAAAAGTATTTCTCTTCGCAGTCCAAATATTCTTTTTATACAAAAAACTAAGGACTTCATCCGACCCCTTCTGCTCTTGCCGTAGCAACATTATTTGGGCACAATTCATTCGATCGTTTGGCCCTTACATCGAAACCTAATACAGAAGGTTCGGTTAAATCCAAAAGAAAACAAAAACCATTTCGACGCTGACTTCGTTTCTTAGTCTGCTTCTTTGAGCTTTTCTCCGGTCTTGTTGTTCTCGGCTAGGGCATCAGTAAATCCAAAAGAAAACAAAAATTGTTTTGACGTTGACTTCGTTTCTTACTTTGCTTCTTTGAGCTTTTCTCCGGTCTTGTTGTTCCCGGCTAGGGTATCATAGTCCCCTAGTGCTTGTTCGTGAAGCATGAACGGGGAAACACTACATAAAAACGATGTTGTTGAATATCCAGTCCCCAGTGCTTAGCTGGTTTTTGAGTTCACGGCACTTAGCCTCGTTCTTCGAAACTAACGTAACGCGTTGTACTTGTTGCCTCGTTAAAAACCTTGCCGAAAAATCCACTTCGGGATAAAACTGAGCTAAGGAAAAGAGTGCAACACGTGTTTTCAGACCTAATTCTAAGACGTTCGAATTTACTCTGATTTGACCCTGCAAAGAAAAAGGTGAGAATTATTGGAATTCACAAAGGGTTAACGGATCGTACCTTAGCAATAGTATTTCTTCAAGTGTGCTACGTTCAGTTGTTGTGCAGCTGTTGGCCATCTCCGGTTTCCAATTGATATGATCCTTTGCCAGTTATTCAGGTTACCTTATACAGTCCTTCCCAGTTCAGTCCCAATTTTCCATCATCGGGATTCTTAGTGTACAGGATAATCTTCTGAAGCATTAAGTCCATAACTTGGAAATGCTGAAGGTTCGTCCTTCGATTGTAGTATCTTCCCATCCGTTGTTGTTGAGCTGGTAAACGGACCAGCACATTCTTGTGTAGTTCGTCCGTTAAGTCAAGCTTTACGGCCATAGCCTCTTCATTTGACTCGTTTGTTGCATACTGGAACTTTCAGGCTCGGTTCACCAACTTCTACAGGAATTAAAGCCTCGGCCCCATAAATCAGGGAAAACGGTGTTTCTCCCGTACTTGACTTTGATGTCGTTCTATAGGCCCATAATACTTCCGAAAAAACTTCCTTCCACTTATGCTTTGACCACTCTAACCGCTTTCTCAGATTTTGGATTATGGTTTTATTTGTTGGCTCCGCCCATCCGTTTGCACTCTGGTGATAGGGAGTTAATACAATCTTTTTGATCTCCAGTCCTTCGAGGAAGTCATTAATCTTATTGCCTATGAATTGACGACCGTTATCACAAGTTATCTCAGCTGGAATGCCAAACCGACAAACGATATGGTCCCAAATGAAGTTAATGACTTCCTTCTCTCTAACTTTGTCGAAGGCTTGTGCTTCAACCCATTTGTAAAAGTAGTCAGTCATAAATAAAATAAATCGAGCCTTACCTGGGGCCCACGGCAAAAGGCCGACAATATTCATTCCCCATTTCATAAACAACCAAGGTGACATGACCGAATGTAGCAACTCCCCCGGCTGGTGTATCATTGGTGCATGCTTTGGGTACCCATCACATTTATGGACAAAGCTTTTTGCGTCCTCCTCCATCTGGTTCCAGTAATATCCCGCTCTGATTATCTTCTAGACGAAGGCTTCGGCACTCGAATGGTTACCACAAGTTCCTTCGTCAACTTCCCTCATCACATAATCCGCTTCTCCGGGCCCCAAACACTTAGCCAAAGGTCCGTAGAAAGACCGATGATACAATTGGTCGTCAACCAAGCAGAATCTCACAGCCTTAGTTCGGAGCGACCTCGATTCCTATGGGTCTGTTGGGAGCTTCCTTCTCGCAAGTAATCTGTGTATTTGTTGTGCCAATCCTATGTCAGACCCATTGCATTTATCTCGTCGTGACTGTTCTCTACTACCGAGTTCATCAATTAGACGACCGTGCCCGAATTGAATTCCTTCGCTTCAACCGACGAACCTAAGTTAGCCAACGCATCTGTTTCGTTGTTCTGCCCCCTTGATACATGTTGCATAGTCCATTCTTTAAACCGGTGCAATATTACTAGAGGGTTTTTCAAGTATTTTTGCATTCGTTCATCTTTGACCTCGAAAACACCATTGACTTGATTTACGACCAGAAGGGAGTCGCACTTAGCTTCGATGACTTCAGCGCCTAAACTCTAAGCCAATTCCAAACTTCCAATCATAGCCTTTTACTTGGCTTCATTGTTAGTCAATTTTAAAGTTCTGACTGATTGTCTAATAATGTCACCTGTGGGGGCCTTAAGACCAATACCCAATCTGGACCCCTTTAGGTTCGATGCCCTATCTGTATATGGGGTCCACATCCCTAAGACTTTTCTTGAGGTTAACAGAAGCTCTTTTTCCACATAGGGAGCCATTGCAGGGGTAAAGTCCGCTACGAACTTGGCTAAGATTTGAGATTTAATAGCCGTTCTAGGCCTATACTCGATATTATAACCGCTAATTTCTATAGCCCATTTAGTCAATCTACCCGATAGCTCCGGCTTATGCATGACATTTTTTAACGAGTAAGTAGTTACTACACATATGGGGTGACATTGGAAATAAGGTTTTAACTTCCTTGAAGTACTTACCAAGGCCAAATCTAACTTTTCAAGGTGCGGATAATGGGCCTCTGCATCTCCTAATGTCTTACTTACATAATAGATAGGGAATTGCCTACCTCATTCTTCTCTGACCAAATGCTGCTTACCGCAACCTTGGATACCACTAGATAAAGGAACAGTTGTTCGTCTGCTTTCGGTGTGTGCAGCAAAGGTGGACTCGACAAGTACCGTTTCAAAACTTCTAAGGCCTTTTGACATTCTGGTGTCCACACGAAGTCATTCTTCTTCCTTAGTGACGTGTCGCGGATTTGTGGCATATTCGACGCCTTTTTACTATGAATTTTGGTTGATTTCAAGTAAGTCTGGTTCTCGTTAATATGTTTTGTTCTGTTTTAGGAAAACAATGGCCCAAAAGCAAAAAGCAAAGAACAGAGGAAAAATTGGCCAAAAATGAAGAATCGACGTTTCGTCGATCAGCCGACGGACCGTCCTTCGAAGCGTCGATAAGCACGATTTTCCAGTGATGACAAATTTGAAGACGACAAAGGACGGAGACATCGACGAAGCGTCGAACTGATCGACGCTTCGTCGTTTGTGTCGTCAATCAGGATCTGTTAACAAGAAGAGAGAAAGACGGAATACTCGACGGAGCATCGAACTAGTCGACGATGCCGTCGAATGGAACACATTGCTGAAGGTACAAAGGACGGAGAAATCGACGGATCGTCGAACGATCGACGGTCCGTCGATCTTGCTATCGGGGGAAATTTTGTCGGTCGATGCTGTGTGTTTTTTTTAGCCTATTTAAAGAACATTTTCGGTTTTTTTTGGCAGCCAATTTTAACTTTAACCACGTGAACAAAGTTCCATTGGTAGGTGAGCATTGAATACTCCCCTTTTGGAGCTTAGTGAAGACAACAAGATTCCATTTTTCATCATCTTTATCACACTTTGTAAGCTTTATGTCTCATTTATTGCTTACTACTTTTGAGACCATAATGTGTGAGTAGTTTCTTTAATCAAAGTTGTGGACCCAAATGATGGGTGCTATGTAATGGGTGTCTAACATTGTGTATATATATAATGGGTTGTGATGTGTTTTATTATTTCTCGCATTCATTGTTCATTAGTGGTTGCAAACTTTTTTTTCATGCACAAACCCTAGTTTATTTGGAAAGATGAACTAGGGCGTGATTTGAAATAATATAACAAAGACTCGGGGCGCTAACCCTCGTTTAATGAACTCGCTTAGGGATAAGATGAGTTCTACTTGGCATATTTAATCAATCTTATTTACAACTTTTCTGCATTTGGGAAAATCATGAAAAGAAATACTTTCTAACTATTGTAAAATATTAGAAAGTGCATTAAAGATTAAGTGCATACAAAACCCCGACCCATTAAAAATATATCATATTGACACCCATAGCATAACATCTAATCATCGCGGGGACACAACTTTGGTTCTCCCAATCCAAACAAATTCCAAATACTTCAAAATAGCCAATACAAACCAAATCTCTTTTCAAACTATTCGGAATAGGATTAAATCCTTTAAAGACTAGTATCGCATACAATTAGTACCCTTTTCTCTCCATATTCCCTGTGGGATTCGACCCCAACCTTGTTTGGGTTACTATATTTGACAACGTCCGCTTTACGCCATTAATAGGTGTAATTTGAGCGTATCAAATTTTGGCGCCGTTGCCGGGGAATACGATTTTGAAATTACTGATGGTTGTGTACTCTTCTTTAAAACTTTTTCTATTCCATCACACCTTGTTTGCTGTTGTGGTGAACCAGGTGAACATGGCAGGAAGACAGACTCGGAATCAAGGAAACTAAGGTGGACTCCAAGTGAACCCACCTGCACCAAAAGAGGATGAGGATGAGAATATATTTGCAAAATTCATCAATGAAGTTGATTATGCTTCTGTTGTGGTTCCTCCTAGAACTGGAAATGCTACTTTCAAAATTGATAGTTCTATCTATCAGCTGTTGAAACTTGAAGGTTATTTCTGAAATTCTTCGGAGGATTGTCCACTCCGACATTTGAAGAACTTCTTGCATGTGTATGCTCAACAATCCCAAGGTGTTGTTTCTGCTGATGCACTTCAGTTACGGGTCTTTAAATATTCCTTTGCTGGCAAAGCAAGGGAATGGTATGAAAAGCTCCCCAGCAATTCTATTCATACCTGGAGCGAGTTAGCCAATACATTTTTGAAGAAGTGGTTCCCACCAAGCAAAAAGGTTGAGCTTCGGGATAAGATCTTTGAGTTCAAACAACTTCCGGGGGAACAATTATATTCGGCATGGGAGCGTTTCAAGTACTATCTAGCTCAATCTCCAACTCATGGGTTTTCGAATGCTATTCTCATCGAGAAGTTCTACAAGGGGTTAGATACAACGAACAAATTGATGTCAACACTGCAGCTGGGGGATGCTTCATGGACAAATCATTTATTAGCATCACCAGGTTGCTCGATAAGCTCACCACCCACAATCAAGCTTGGCACTCAAGTGATAGTGAAATCCTGTCATATGGTAGTCCCTCTGTTGCCGCGGTGGCTAAAGAGAATCATGAGCGAGATCATGTTTTTCCTCAATTGCAAACCACCGTGGATTTGCTGTCAAAGAGGCTTGCGGAGAAAGAAGCTAAAAGTGTGAATGTTGTCGAAGAGATGCCATCTCATTCTCCCGGAATGTACCAAGTCTCGGAGGAAACTTATCTAGAAGGGCAGCCAGAACGTGAGGATGCTAATTATATCGATCACTCTCAAGGGGGTTATCAAAAGCAATGGAGACCCCAACAACAAAGCAATCAATATGGCCGAAATGAATATGGTAGTTCGGACAAGAGGGATTACAACAACAACCATTATGGTAATCGGAATTCCAATGCCTATGTTCCACCAAAGGGTCGTACTTCTAACTCTCAAATTTGGCGAGAGGGTCCTTCCAATGATCAAGGGACCTCTCGAATGGAATCTATGCTTGAAAAGATATTGGACAACCAGCATAAGAGTGACAAGAAGATGGAAAATTTGATCGAAGTGGTAGGCTCTCACACCGCTTCGATTCATAAACTTGAGTCACAAATGCGAGATCTTTCTCGTGAGCAACATCCACCACAAAGAGGGGGTCTTCCTAGCTACACAATTATGAATCCAAGGGGTAGTGGAGGTGATCACATTGCCTCATGCAAAGATATTTCTACTAGAAGTGGAAAGATCCTTAATGTGGTGAATCAAAGAGTGGTTGAACCTATCATTGTCGAGCCGATTGTTGATGAGGTTATTGACGAAGAAACTGAAGAAGAACTGGAGGCACCAATTGAAGTGCCTATTATTATTGAGAAAGAGAGGGAGGCACACCCTATTGTTCTCAAGGGTGACGAGGAGCCAAGTGTTGAAAAAGCTATCGGTGGTAGCACCCAAAAGAGCAAGGTCATGGGAGCAATTAAACCCTTGACTCAAACATATAAATCTCCTCCCCCGTTCCCACAAAGATTGATGAAAAGAACGGAGGATGCCAAGTGCCAACACTTCTACGACCAATTGAAAGGGTTGTCAATGAATATCCCATTTCTTAATGCATTCCAAGAAATGCCGGGATTTGCTAAATACTTGAAAGATTTGTTGATGAAGAAAAAACCAATAAAGCATGATACGGTGGGAGTCACCCACCGAATGAGCGCTATTATTTCTTCATCAAAGGTTGAGAAGAAGGGAGATCCTGGGGCTTTCACTATCCCTTGCACCATCGATCATCATGATTTTTCTCGTGCTTTATGTGACAATGGGGCTAGCATTAATTTGATGCCACTAGTCAACTATAAGCAAGCCGGTTTGGGAACACCTAGACCAACGATCATACGTCTCCAAATGGCCGATAGAACCATCAAAAGACCGGTAGGGGTTGTTGATGCCATCCATGTTAAAGTGGGGGAATTCCTATTACCGGCAGATTTTGTCATCCTTGATTGTGCAGTTGACAAAGAAGTCTCAATTATCTTGGGAAGGCCATTTCTTGCCACTGGGAGAGCTCTAATGGACTCGGAAAAGAATGAAATAAAATTCCGGGTCAATGATGAAGAGGTAACTTTCCAAGCTAGCAAGGGGTTAAAATTGCCTGGTGCTTATGAGAGCATTTTGGTCATTGATTCTTTCGATGTGGTAGACGAAGCGGTGGATCATAAGTTAGAGGAGGAGCACTTTGACGAAACACTTTCGGCTATTTTGGTGAATTTCGAGGCGGATGACATGAAGGGGTATATTGAAACAGTTAATTCTCTTATTGGCCGGGGTTCGTACTCTTATGAGCCGAAGAAATTATCTCTTGATCTTGATAAAAGAACCACTCCTCCGACTAAGCCTTCGATTATTGAACCTCCAAAACTTGAGCTCAAGCTACTTCCCTCTCATTTGAAGTATGTTTTTCTTGGCCCAGATAATACTTTACCGGTTATTCTCTCATCTTTGTTAAATGAGGAACAAACTCAAAAGGTGCTTGAAGTGTTGCGGGCTTATCGAAGATTTATTGGGTGGACTATTGCGGATATTAGAGGGATTCCCTCCGGTGTTTGTGAACATAGAATCGAACTTAAGGAGGATAGTTCATCAAGCGTAGAGCATCAAACAAGGCTAAACCCTCCTATGCAAGAAGTTGTCAAGAAGGATATAATCAAATTGTTGGATGCGAGTGTTGTATACCCAATTGCAAATAGTCCATGGGTTAGTCCGGTGCAATGTGTGCCAAAGAAGGGGGGCATCACTGTTGTCTCTAATTCCAAGAATGAGTTGATTCCTACAAGGACAGTTACCGAATGGAGAGTGTGTATGGACTATCGAAAGCTGAACACCGCGACTTGTAAAGACCACTTCCCTATGCCTTTTATTGATCAAATGCTTGATCGGCTAGCCGGAAGAGATTATTATTGCTTTTTGGATGGCTATTCGGGGTACAACCAAATTAACATTGCATTAGAGGACCAGGAGAAAATCACTTTCACTTGTCCTTATGGCACTTTTGCTTTCAGCCGCATGCCTTTTGGCTTGTGCAATACCCCGGCTACTTTCCAACGGTGTATGATATCTATTTTTTCGGATATGGTGGAAGATTTCTTGGAAGTCTTCATGGATGACTTTTCGGTTGTTGGTGACTCTTTTGACGAATGTCTTGCCAATCTCGGTAAGGTATTGAAGCGGTGTGAAGAAACCAACCTTGTACTTAATTGGGAGAAATGTCATTTCATGGTGAAGAAAGGGATTGTCCTTAGCCACAGGATTTTCGAAAAGGGTATTGAGGTAGACCGAGAAAAAGTTGATGTTATAGCCAAGCTCCCTCCGTCAATCTCTGTCAAAGAGGTTCGTAGCTTCTTGGGACATGCCGGATTCTATCGGCGGTTCATCAAAGATTTCTCCAAGATCGCCAACCCGATGTGTAAGCTTCTTGAAAAAGAAGCTAAGTTTGCATTTGATGAGAAGTGCCTTAAGGCATTTAATGAGTTGAAGGAAATGCTCACCTCTACTCCAATTATTGTATCTCCGGATTGGTCAATGCCATTTGAGCTCATGTGTGATGCAAGCGGAATTGCTATTGGTGCGGTGCTTGGGCAAAGGCACAACAAAATAATGCACCCACTTTATTATGCTAGCAAGACCCTTAATGGAGCTCAAATGAATTATACCATCACCGAGCAAGAGCTTCTAGCCATTGTCTACGCGTTTGAGATGTTCCAGGCCTATCTACTTGGATCCAAAGTGGTTGTTCATACAGATCATGCGACCTTAAGATATTTTATGACAAATAAAGATGCAAAGCCACAGTTGATTCGTTGGGTATTATTGTTGCAAGAGTTTGACTTTGAAGTCAAAGATCGAAAAGGTTGTGAAAGTGCTTGAATGTGGCTATTATTGGCCCACCCTTTATCATGATGCAAATTTGATGGTGAAATCTTGTGACCAATGTCAACGCCAAGGGTCATTTGGGAGGAAGCATGAAATGCCAATGAATTTTGTCATGGAGGTTGAGCTATTTGATGTGTGGGGCTTCGACTTTATGGGCCCATTTGTGAGTTCTCGTGGTATGCGATACATCCTTGTTGCGGTTGAATATGTGTCCAACTGGGTTGAAGCTGTAGCATTTCCCAACAATGATGGCAAGAGTGTCACCAAATTTCTCAAAAGAAACATATTCACAAGGTTTGGCACTCCAAGGGCAATCATTAGTGATGGTGGCACTCACTTTTGCAACAAGCAATTCGCTAACCTCCTGGAGAAATATGGAGTGCAGCACAGGGTGGCAACTCCTTACCACCCCCAAACTAGTGGGCAAGTCGAAGTCTCCAATCGGGAGATAAAGAGCATCTTAGCCAAGACGGTTAATGCAAACAGAACTTATTGGTCATCTAAGCTTGATGATGCTCTTTGGGCTTATAGAACAACATTCAAGACACCCATTGGTACTTCTCCTTATCGGTTGTTGTTCGGTAAAGCTTGTCATCTACTTGTTGAACTTGAACACAAAGCTTTGTGGGCATTAAAAAAATTGAACATGAATTGGGACGAAGCAACCAAGCTGCGGTTGTTTCAAATGAATGAAATGGATGAGTTTCGGTATCATGCCTATGAGAGTGCGAGTTTGTATAAAGAAAGGATGAAGCACTATCATGATGTCAAACTTCTGAAGAGAGATTTTCAACCAGGTGATTTGGTGTTGCTGTTCAATTCAAGGTTGAAGCTCGTTCCGGGCAAGCTGAAATCCAAGTGGTCCGGCCCTTTTACTTTGGTGAGTGTGTCACCCAATGGGTCAATGGAGTTAACGTCCGATGATGGGACGCGTACTTTCAGGGTGAATGGCCATCGGGTAAAGCCCTACCATTGGATGGTTAATGGAGACAAGATTGTTGATGCTCACCGGTTGAAACATGGCACCGGACCTTAGCATTAAAAGTGGTATTACATCGTGCCGCGACGTTAAATTGTGCGCTTCTTGGGAGGTAACCCACGGGCATTTTCGAAATATGTTTTTATTTCATTCCGTTGATTTTTGTTGTTATGTTGTTTTAATGTTTGTTGATGTGTTGAGGAACCTAAGTGTTGAACCCAGAAATTGCCAGGAAAGCAGTTACGCGACACATTCGACTGAACGTTAAGCTGATCGACGAGCCGTCGAATGCACCGTCGAGTGGATCATCGGAAAGATTTGTCACTAGAAATAATGGAAATTCGACGACAGGTTTGACGCTCCGTCGAACTGATCGACGGTCAGTTCGATGGGCATTCTTCTATCTTTTTCATATAAAAAAGAGAACAAAAAAAAGGGAGGGGGTTTTTCACTCGACGGAGCGTCGGTTCAAGATCAGTGGTTTTATAACCCACGTTGTCTTCACTTTTCTTCATTCTCTTCTGTTACGTTTTGCTCTCTCTCTCTCCCCCCACCTTTCCCCCTACTATAACCGTTACCCACTTCCCCCTTTCTTCACCACCCCACAACCACCACTCCTCTCCTGCCTTACTACTCTGTCCCTCTGTGTGTGTGTCACCGTAATAGTGATTCTTCGGGTGTTTTTCCTTCCTTAAGGGCTGAAATCATCTTCTTTCCATTCTAAGGTATGCCTCCAAAGAATCCAGTCAAACGGGGTGGTGGTCCTAGAAAAGGTCGAGGTTGGGGTCAAACAACCCTTAATCTTAGGGATGAACCCTCTGACTCTGAATGTCAAGTGGTGGTCCCAACGATAAGATTGAGGGCATAGATCACCACTCCCCAAGCAGAATCACCCACCTTACTCTCCTCTCAGTCTGCAGAGGGGAATTCATCCTCCACATCCGCTGATTCTAGCGATGCAGCAACAGAGCAACCAGCCGCTCCTGAGCGAAATTCAGATGAGGAACAAGAGCGGCTGCGGCTGCAAAAGATGGAGATAGCTGCAATCCGCTTCCCCTATGAGGGGTGCCGAAAGTACTATATAAAAGGGGCCACTACAGTCAGCGGGGGTAATCCGAGGAGAAATATTCAAGAAGAAGAATAAATCAGTATGAGCGGCTTAGAGAGCTACCCTCGGATTACTTATCTCATCCAGCACTATCATCTTGAGGCATTCACACAGCCTCCAGGGGATTATTGCCCGACCATGGTTCGGGAATTCTATGCTACCTACAGAGTGATGCTCAAGCAGCGACATAAGAACAAGAGAGCTTTGAAAGCCGCCCCTCCATTAGACACAGTGTATGATCGGGGTATCCATGTTGACATCTCAGCCCGCACAATCAACAGGTTTTATTTTGGTGATGACTTCGTGGCTCCGACCACAGTGGAATATGATGATAAGTTTGAAAGAAGGGGGCTGAGCAATATATAAGGGAATGGTTTAAGACAGTGATGGCTAGAGGGCCGGCGGACCAGGCCCCATGGGTGAGACACTTGGCTGCCAAAATTCATAAGGCGGATATCAGTTTGGAAGCTAAATTTTGGTGGAATTTCGTCATATATCGGGTTCTGCCCACGGGAGCAGATAACATAGTCACGCCGGACAAAGCAATGGTTGTGGCTGCCATGATATCCAGGTACCCAATGAACTTGGGTGATCTGATCAGTAGAGCCATTCGGGAACGCGTACCACAAGAGGCGACAGCCTTGATATTCCCGTGCCTTATCACGCAGTTGTGTAGGTTGGCCCAGGTGAGGCACATTGATACATTTGCAGCTACTCTCCCTGCAACACAGGTGTGTGACATCACACGGAGTAGGGATGAGACCCTCCGTACATCTCAGGCCACCAGTACTTCATTGCTAGATCTCATAGGTGAGCAGGCTGATCATGTTATGGATTCAGTACCACAGGGCACAGTTGATATAGGCACGGAAGGACTGCCCACAACAGAGGCCTCCACACCATCTGTAGCTGATGCTACCCCTTCTTCAGAGGCGCCACCTCGGCCTGCTGTCCCATCTGCATCTCCTATTCCTCCGTCAGCCGCAGTATCAGCTTTCGAGGATCTCTTTGTCCTCAACAGAGCCAACTTCAAAGAGTTTGCAATCAAGGCAAAGCGTGCTGATCAACAGGTGACTCGGATATTACAGAAGTTGGGTAGGTTTGTCCGGAAAGAGATTTCATCGGAGTTAGAGCCTCTTCAGGAGGCTATGGAGAGGCATCATGCTAGGGTAATGCACGACTTGACAGTTTAGAGATGCGGATACTCACTATTGAGAAGAAGAGTGAGTGTGGTACTTCGGGAGATTTGAAGACTGAGCTTGACCAGCTTCGAGCTGAGATTACGGCCCTTCGGACAAGAGAGCAGGTTATTGTGGATGACCCAACACCACCTGCACCGGTCTCCAGCATTTTCGATTTGATCAGAGTAGTTGACTTGGTGACTGAGGATGAGCCTAGGGAAAGTCGCAAGAGAAAGAGGCCTGTCACATTGGCTGATGATAAGGATGAGAAGGAGGATAATGTGGATGAAGACCCCGAGCTTCAGGAGGGTATTCGGCGATTGCGCCTGGACACGAGGTTCACCGGCGCATCTTCCAGCACTAGTGATATCCCAGCACCAGTCAGGCCGATTACGATAGCTCCTCAGGACCTGCAGCCACAGAGCCAGTCAGCTCCACCTCTTCAGTCCACTGAGCAAGCAGTAGAGAGGGCTTCCATTCGCACTACTGCGGAGGAGACACCTCAGCAACAACAGCAGGATTAGAGCATCTCAGGTCGGCCCCTCCACCATGGGGTGATGGTATGGTTTTTGATGCATTGGGGACAATGCATCCTCTTTTTGCTGGGGGTGGGGTAACCTGATGTACCTTGTAGTGTATATATGTGTTAAATCTTATTTAAAGTAATTATGACTTTCATGGTTGTTGCATTTTGAACTTATGGTATGAATTTTGAATGAAAAAGGATATTTGAGAACTTGAAAATGGATTGATTTGAAATTGACCACTCCAAAAGTTTATTGAGTATCTTAAGTTGTAATGAATTGACATGTATGGTTCTTTTTCTGACATCACAGATATTAGAGTGCGTATGAATTGAGTGTTCAAATCCTTATGCCATTGTAAGTGTGAGAACTTCTTGTGTTCATTGTTAGCATATGAGGATCCAGAACTTGCCTGGTAGGTCGTGCTATAATGCTTAGTATAGTTGGTTGTGAAGTGATCATATGCTTTCCTTCTAAATAGTCACGTCAACCTTAAAAAGCCCAAAACCCGTTCTATATGAATATCACTAGTTCCCACGTTGAGCCTTTGACTTTTTCTCTTGATTAGCCGTAACAAACCTTTTCCCCACTTCATGAATTCATTCCATCTTTGCACCCGTTCCCTCCTTGACACTACTAGCGAAAAGAGGCAAATCGCCTAAGCCGGGGGTGGTATATGTGTGAAGTAAAGGCCAAGAGCCTAAAGCTGGGGGTGTGTGAGTTGCATAGTCGAGAACTGAATGTGATAGCGGATCAAATTAGAGAAAAGTTTACAAAAACAAATGTATATATATAGTTTTATAATAATAATAATAATATTATCTCATAAAAAAATTGTAAATTCTAGTAAGAGTAAAATCACATCTTAGTCATGAGTTGAAGAATGAATAGATTGGGCATGAGAAGAAAGGTCAAAATCTGTAGTGTCGAGAAGGATGAGTCACTAATTTTCAAAAGAGTATCCTACCCGTCCCCGAGCCTACATTACAACCCAAGAACAAGTCCTATAGTGATCACAACTGAACCATCCGAAAGTGTTAGGCATTGAAATTAAAGGCAAGCATATGGTATCTGCACTTGTAAATCATGAACTTCTTTGTGAGCGCGAGTGCTTTCTATTCTCATCCATCCTTGTCCCGATTCTTATTGTAAAATTGTGTGTGGAACATTCTCTAATCTAAGTGAGGGCATAATGGTGAATACTCGCACGCATAAATGCTTCTAATAATGTGATGTCATCGATTGAAGCGTCATGGTCAATTCTAATAAGTTTTTTTGAAAGAACCCTGTTTGGGAACGAGGAAAGAGGGAGTTGATTTGAAAAATGCACATGCCGGTAGCGATGAGCAAGCACCATTGTAGTCACTTTTACTTTATTTTTAGCATAGTTGTAGTTTTATTTTGTGGTTGTTTTGTCTGACCTGCTTGAGGACAAGCAAAGATCCTAAGTTGGGGTGTTGATGTGCCGCGGATTTATGGCACATTCGACTCCTTTTTACTATGAATTTTGGTTGTTTTCAAGTAAGTCTAGTTCTCGTTAATATGTTTTGTTGTGTTTTAGGAAAACAATGGCCTAAAAGCAAAAAGCAAAGAACAGAGGAAAAATTGGCCAGAAATGAAGAATCGACGTTCCGTCGATCAGCTGACGGACCGTCCTTCGAAGCGTCGATAAGCTTGATTTTCCAGTGATGACAAAGTTGAAGACGACAAAGGACGGAGACATCGACGAAGCATCGAACTGATCGACGCTTCGTCGTTTGTGTCGTCAATCAGGATCTGTCAACAAGAAGAGAGAAAGAAGGAATACTCGACGGAGCATCGAACTGGTCGACGACGCCGTCGAATGGAACACATTGCTGAAGGTACAAAGGACGGAGAAGTCGACGGATCGTCAAAAGATCGACGGTCCGTCGATCTTGCTATCGGGGGAAAAATTTTGTCATTCGCTGCTGTGCGTTTTTTGGAGCCTATTTAAAGAACAATTTAGGTTTTTTTTGGCAGCCAATTTTAATTTTAACCACGTGAACAAAGTTCCATTGGTGGGTGAGCATTGAATACTCCCCTTTAGGAGCTTAGTGAAGACAACAAGATTCCATTTTTCATCATCTTTATCACACTTTGTAAGCTTTATGTCTCATTTATTGCTTACTACTTTTGAGACCATAATGTGTGAGTAGTTTCTTTAACCAAAGTTGTGGACCCAAATGATGGGTGCTATGTAATAGGTGTCTAAAATTGTATATATATAATGGGTTGTGATGTGTTTTATTATTTCTCGAATTCATTGTTCATTAGTGGTTGCAAACACTTGTTCATGCACAAACCCTAGTTTATTTGGAAAGATGAACTAGGGCGTGATTTGAAATAATATAAGGCAAAATACATCAAAATACTCCTGAACTATACCCAAAATGTCGATATCACACCTAAACTATACGAGCGACCTATTACACACCTTAACTTGTTAAAATGGAATTAAATTACCCCTCGACAGAACAAAACCCCCAATCAGTGATTGTCGTGGGCGACACTCGCCCCTGGGTGAAGCCACGTATTAAATGAACTGATTTATTTTATAATCACGTCATTATAATATACTTAACATAATAAACTCATTTTAATACCTAAACCCATTTTTAACCCCCCATACCCATTTTAACACCCCCAAACCCGTTTCAAATCACCTAAACCCATACACGTCAGACGCTCAAATCCTAGAAAACCAAACGACACCACAAACAACAAATCGTTCAATATTCGTCATAAATCATATATTTTTATAGTTTACCTACTCAATATTGTCGGATTTCATAGAGTTTTATAGTTTTTCTTCATCGTAAACCTATAATCGAAGTGTTGGTGATTGTTTGAACTTGGACGATTCCAAGTTAGCTTTTTTGTTGACGTTTGGAGGACAAAAATCGGTTTTGTTACTAAAAGGTTAGTCCATTGTCTCATTTTGTTTCTGTATTGTGCGATTAGAACTAGGGTTTTTTTTGCGTCTTTAATTTTTCTGGAAATTTGCAGTGTAAATGACTGGGTAAATGCTTGAATATGTAAATGTCAATTTGGTTGTTGTGTATTTCATTGACTATGAAATTGAAGTATTTGTATTGTTGTCAGGTCGAAATATGTCTTATGAACTGATTACTTTGCGATTTTACCATGGTAGTAATTTAACGACTGGCAAAAAACCCTACGTTGGTGGACAAGTAACTGAATTTACACGTAAGGATTTAGATAGGTTTTGCTACTTTGAATTGCGTGATTGTGTGAAAGAATTAGGGTATGACCTTGGTAGATGCACCATTTATGTTAAATTTATCGATAGTGTGGTATTGGTAGAAATCAAATATGATAGGGATACAACCCGAGTTGCTGCATGTTTGGGGGATAGGGATATTTTGGAGGCTTTTATGTGTCACATGATTGAAGAGCCCCTAGTGGTCCCACCCTTATTAGAATATGTAACCCATGTGGAGGGGGAAAGTGATGTTTCTTTTGATAAAGTGACTGGTCAAGACATTGGGGGTAGTGGTGTTCCATCTTTTAATGCATTTGATGCTGATTTAGAGCCATTCAATGAACCTCCTTTTGAACCAACTCAAAATACTGCCCCTCTCCAACCTAACTCTCCAAGTTCTGTCCCTTGTACTCCTCCAACTGTTGACAATACTGAATCAAATCTTGCTTCTAATACTACTACTGCTGCATTAGATCCTGCCCCTAATACTACTACTGAACCAAATCCTGCCCCTAGCACTACCGCTGCTGCATCAAATCCTGCCTCTACTACTACTAATGAATCTATTCCTGCCCCTCATACCACTGCTGAATCTTCACAAACTAAGGTTGTCCCTGATTTTTCTGAAACTGGTAGTGATTTAGAATCATACCTAGATGGATTGTTTGATGAAGGAGAAGTACATAGTGAGAGTGATGTAGATGAGGAGCTAAGGGGTTTTAGGGAGGAAGAGAGAGCTGGAAAAAGAAAAATAAGGAAGAGGGATGAAAGAGCTCATGTTCCTGAACATGTTAAGTTAGGTTCAGGACCAAAAGGGCCAGATGTAGGGTATGATGAATCTGAAGGTGCTAATAGAGACACCATGGAAGGTAAGTTGGTTGGTGATGAGCCTTATTACCCCTCAGATGAAGCTGCCAGTTTTGAGATTGATCCAGATGACATATCTGATGATGATGAAGGAGTAGTTCAACAGAGAGTAAAATAAAAAATAAAAAAGGTGACAAATAAAGTTGTGTTTGATAAAACCTCCAAGAAAATAGTGTGGGAAACAGGCCTCCAATTTGAAAGTGTTAATGAATTTGGAACTGCAGTTACCAAGTATGCAGTCCATGAGCATGTTTCCATTGAAAAATGTATTAATGAACCAACAATGGTAAGGGTTAGGTGTGTAGAGGGTTGTGCTTGGCTTTTATTTGCTAGTCTTGACTCTAGGACTAACAACTTTGTGGTGAAGACCTATAATCCAATTCACATGTGTGACCCTACCAATAGGAACAATGCAATACCAAATTCTTATCTAGTCACTATAATGAGAGAATAAAGGAACAACCAAACATTAGGATTTTTGAGTTTCAGCAGCTCATTAAGAAGGAGTTGGATCTTTATGTTGGTAGAACTGTGTGTAGAAGAGCAAGAAACAAGGTTTTAGCTGAGTTGATGGGTGACCATGTTTTGGAGTTTGGGAGGATTTTAGATTATAGGGATGAGTTGTTAAGATCAAATCCAGGTAGTACATGTGTAGTTAGGCTTAGTGATGAGACATTTGAAGGTGGAAAAAAATGTTTAGAGGATTCTACATATGTTTTGATGCAATGAAGAAGTCATACTTAGCTGGTTGTAGGAAGTTCATTGGTTTGGATGGTTGCTTTTTAAAGGGAATCTCAAAAGGTAAATTACTTGTTGTTGTTTGTAAAGATGGAAACAATCAGATGATGCCACTGGCCTGGGCAGTAGTTGAGGTTGAGAACAAGCACAATTGGACTTGGTTTATTAGAATTTTAAAGGAAGATCTTCAGCTGGGAGATGGGACAGACATTGCTGTTATAACAGATATGCAGAAGGTAAGATTTAAGTGTTGAATTCACTCCATTTCATAACTCTTTACCCTAATGTTATTTTACTTTACTAACTGCCTGTTTTTTATTCCTCACAGGGTCTTGAAAGTGCCATAAAAGAGTAGCTGTCCAATGTTGAACATAGAATGTGTGCTAGGCATGTTTTAGCCAATTGGTCCCAAAAAAACAGAGGCCTTGAGAGGAAGAATTGCTTCTGGAGGTGTGCAAAGTCAACTTTGAGTCTCAGCTGAATGAGAACTTAGACTACATGAAAATTTTGGGAGAAGAATGTCTTGATAAGTTGATGTACTACAACCTTGAAAGGTGGAGCAAGGTTTACATGAAATATACCACAAAGTGTGACATTATAGACAACAACATAGCTGAATGTTTCAACTCTTGGATACTGGCTGCAAGGCACAAGACTGTAATAACTATGCTTGAAGAAATAAGAGTCAAAATGATGAAGAGAGTAGGACAGATGAGAGAGTTTTGTGACAGTTGGATTCATGACTTTTCTCCAATGGCATTGAAAGTTCTGACAGAGCATACTGCAAGGTCTATGAAATGCAGTATTGAATGGAATTCTGATATAGGGTATGAGGTTCTTGAAGGCCATTTTAGACATGTTGTGGATTTTCCTAGACAAACTTGTTCTTGTAGAGCATGGATGTTGAAAGGCATCCCATGTCCTCATGCAATTGCTGCTCTTCACCATAAGAGGTTGAACCCAATGGATTACATTTCTCAGTGGTATTCTAGAGATACCTATATGAAGACATATAGCTACTTTATTCAACCAGTTATGAATTTGAAGATGTGGCCACCATCCACAAATCCTACTGTTATACCACCTGAAGTGAGGAAGATGCCAGGCAGGCCTAAGACTGTTAGGAGGAAAGAGGCAAGTGAACCTAAAAAAATAGGAAAACTCTCCAAAAGGGGGGTTGAAATGACATGCAGTAAGTGTCATACCCCAGGTCATAATAAAAGGAAATGTCTTAGAGATCTTACAACTGCTGGCCCAAGTGCAAGTGCTTCTGCTGGCCCAAGTTCAGTTGCAAGTGTTGGCCCAAGTGCAACTGCAAGTGCTTCTGCTGGCCCAAGTTCAGGTTCTGGCCCAAGAAAGGCACCTGCTCCAACTGGTAAAGGAAGGGGTAGGCCAAAGGGATCAACTGAAAAGGTAAATAATTTCACATACTTCATGTGCAGTTCAGTGCTGAACTAGTTGCTAACATTTTGGTATAATTTGTAGAGTGTTGCTACTAAAAGGCCAAAGATGGTTGGAATGGAAGTGTTGCACACACAAAGTGGAGCAACTATCATCAATGTAAGACTGTTCTATGTTTAACTATTAAATAACATTTTCTGAAATTAAGTACCACTAACAAGTAGTTCTATTCATTTGAGCAGCCTGGATTGCCTAGTGAAAGGGTTCGAAACATCAAATCTAGTGCAGTTGTCACTGGTGAACTGCAGCACAAAGCAAGTGGTGGTGTGAAATGGCAAGGAAGACAAGATATGACCTCCAGGCAGCTTCAACAAGGAAGGAAAAAAAGCAGAGTCAAACCAGGACTAAAGCTGTCCAAATGAGCCAAGGCAGCACCACTGCCTTGTGAATTTGACCATTCTAGCTTTACTGACTGTTTTTGGCAGCTGTGACTGCTTTGTGAATTTGTTTATGTAGTTTTTTAAATACTTTGTTTAGGCAGTTGTTGTCACGACCCAACCCCGTAGGCCGTGACTAGTGCCCGAGTTGGACACTCACACACACCTGTTATCTATAATCATCTACAGCTAGCATAGCAAGAACTTATTTATATATATAAAGGCAAGACGTTATTCTCAAGCTGTCGTATATATGCATGTCAAAGCCACCTGTCTCCTGAGGAGTTACGACTTTCAACAGTTTATATCGCACATAAGCCGGCAAGGCTGTCATATATAGGAGAACGTCCCAGTAATATATAAGCCGAAGGGCTACCATTATACACAGCTCCCACAACAAATATATATATATATATATATATATATATATATATATATATATATATATATATATATCTACGCAAGCCGACAAGGCTGCCACTACACATGGGTACGCCCCAAACATAAGTCATGTTCACACAACGAAACCGCAACTATATACAGACCCACACATATGTCTACAGACCTCTAAGAGTACCACATTAATTTGGATCATTTAACTCCATCATACGGTGATATTTTTAATGACCACAACAACCAAGACTTCAAGTAAATCAACCTACCAATCTCATTTAACACATTTCCCTCCCACACGGCTTCCACATAAGCTTCAACAACAATAATTCAATACCAATGTGCACAACTTTTATACACTCAATTTCCATTTATACATATTTACAATACATCCAAACCCATTCTAATTGTAAAAGAAATGATCAATTCTTACCTTGAATACATGGCTCCAATTTGTGTCTTAAATTTTTATACTTATTCTTGCTTCTCCACCAACTACTACACGTTATTGTATGTCTTCACTTTAGAATTTTTATTAAGCACAAAAACAGTTTTCCTCCTTCAAAATTAAGCTGGCCGAACAGCCATGGATATATTTTCTTGTTCTTGAAAGTTAACTTTCAACAAATGACTTGAAAGATGTCATTTGCACTATGCCCTATTCAATATATATGTTTACCAAGGGTGTTACACGTACACCCTTCTTTTTGACTCACCTTTGCACTATGCTTTGTTAATTTTTCTAATTTTGATTCTTTTTTTTTATTTCGGTGGGTCCCACACGGGTTTCTTAGGCTTAATTAATAAAGTGATTAAATTTTAATCCCACTTAATGATCTAATCATGGTAAATTAATCCCAAATTTCCATTAATATTTCTATACCAGATAGAATTTATAGGCGACTTGTGCATTGAAATAAAATCGGAAGTTAAAAGCCTCTACCTCGTATCCTAAAATAGTCTTGTCTTTAACTTGTCGCGTTTAGCTTAAAATATCCCAATGTATAAAAATACGGGATATAACATCCTTCCCCCCTTTAGAACATTCGTCCTCGAATGTTAAATTAATCCCGTCGGGTTCTATAAGAGTCTTGGGAAGGGTTTTCCTTACCGTTAACATATAGATTGATCAGACATGTTACACAATTAAGCAAGGGGGTTTAGGTTACCTGTAGGTGTCGAAAACAAGTGAGGATATTTCTTCCTCATCTCCTCTTCATCTTCCCAAGTCATCTCCTCTCTGTTATTGTTCCGCCACAACACTTTAACCGAAGCTACATCTTTGGTTCGCAACCTCCTGATCTGTCGATCAAGTATAGCTATGGGCTGCTCTTCATAGGATAACTCTTCTGTTACCTGGATATCATCTGCTGGAAACACCCTGGAAGGATCGCCTATATACTTGCAAAGCATTGACACATGGAAGACCGGGTGTACTGCTTCCAAATCAGCTGGTAGGTCCAACTCGTAGGCAACTTGGCCTACCTTACGGATAACCTGATAAGGCCCAATGTATCTCGGGCTCAACTTCCCTTTCCTGCCGAATCTCATAACACCCTTCATGGGTGACACCTTCAAGAATACCTAGTCACCAACCTGAAATTCCAAGTGTCGACGTTGATTATCTGCATATGATTTCTGTCGACTCTGGGCTGCCAGCAATCTCTCCTGAATAAGCTTCACCTTATCGACAGCCTGCTGAATCATATTTGGGCCTATCAACTTAGTCTCACCCACATCAAACCAGCCTATAGGTGATCTGCACTTCCTGCCATATAAAGCCTCGTACGGTGCCATCTGGATGCTAGAATGGTAGCTGTTATTATAAGCATACTCAATAAGCGGCAAGTGATCATCCCAGCTACCTCTGAAATCAATAACACAGGCCCGTAACATATCTTATAATGTCTGGATGGTACGCTCGGCCTGTCCGTCAGTCTGAGGATGAAATGCTGTGCTGAGACTCACCTGTGTCCCCAATCCCTCCTGGAAGGATCTCTAGAAGTTAGCTGTAAATTGGGCTCCTCTATCAGAGATGATAGCTGTGGGAACTCCACGAAGTCTCACTATCTCCTTAAGATACAACCTGGCATAATCCTCAGCTGAATATGTAGTCCTGACTAGAAAGAAGTGGGCTGATTTCGTCAATCTATCAACGATGACCCAGACAGAATCATATTTCCGTGGAGTGCGAGGTAGACCTGTGACGAAGTCCATATTGATTACCTCCCATTTCCAAGTCGGAATCTCCATCTCCTGCAATAGTCCCCCCCAGGCTTCTGGTGCTCGATCTTAACCTGCTGACAATTCGGACACTGGGCAACAAACTCTGCTATGTCCTTTTTCATACCATCCCACCAATACAAACATCTAAGGTCATGATACATCTTTGTTGATCCTGGATGAACAGAATAACGAGCATAGTGTGCCTCCCCCATAACCTGTTGTCGTAATCCTGCAACCTCAGGTACACATAATCTGCCTCTGTATCGTAGTACTCCGTCAGATGAAATCTTGAATGGGGTCTCGTCCTTCTGAAGTGCTGTATCTCTGTAATGTACAAGAATATGATCCTCATACTGACGTCTCTTCACCTCTTCTATAATAGAGGACTCAGCAACACCTCGCATAAAAATGTTACTGTTATCAGAATCAGCCAAACGAACTCCCAAACTAGCTAGCTGACAAACCTCGTGGACTATCTCTTTCTGCCCTGGTGGTACATCTGCCAAACTACCCATAGATTTAAGGCTGAATGCGTCTGCTACAACATTGGCCTTTCCTGGGTGATATAGAATATCAACACCATAGTCTTTCAGCAACTCTAGCCATCTCCTTTGCCGCAAATTCAGCTCCTTTTGCTTAAAGATATACTGGGGACTCTTATGATCTGTATAAATATCAACATGTACGCCATATAGATAATGTCTCAATATCTTCAAAGTATGAATCACTGCTGCCAACACCAGATCGTGGGTAGGATAATTTCTTTCGTGCTTCCTGAGTTGTCGGGAGGCATAGGCTATAACTCTGCCATGCTGCATCAATACGTAACCTAACCCAACACCGGAAGCATCACAATAAATAACATAGCCATCTGGCCCCTCAGGAAGAGTTAGAACTGGAGCTGTAGTCAACTTGTTCTTCAATAATTGGAAGCTTCGTTCACAAGCATCGGTCCACTGGAACTTAGTTGCCTTCTGAGTTAGCCTTGTTAAAGGCGCTGAAATCGAAGCAAACTTTTCCACAAATCTCCTGTAGTACCCTGCTAGCCCCAGAAAACTACGTACCTCAGTGGGTGTCGTAGGTCTAGGCCAAGTCTTTACGGCCTCAATCTTCTGCGAGTCTACCCGAATACCATCAGCTCCAACAATATGTCCCAGAAATGCTACTGAAGTCAACCAGAATTCACATTTAGAGAACTTAGCATATAATTTCTGATGCTGGATTACCCTAAGTACCGTCCTCAAATGATCTGCATGTTCCCCTTCTGATCGCGAATAGACTAGAATATCATCAATAAATACAATCACAAACAGATCAAGGAATGGCTTGAATACTCGGTTCATTAGATCCATGAACACTGCTGGAGCATTGTTCAACCCAAAATACATCACCCTAAACTCATAATGCCCATACCGAGTCCTGAACGCAGTCTTTGGAATATCCGCCTCTCTTACCCGCACCTGGTGATAGCCTGACCGCAGGTCTATTTTCGAGAAACACTTAGCACCCTGCAACTGGTCAAATAAATCATCAATCCTGGGGAGGGGATATCTATTCTTTATTGTGACTTTGTTCAGCTATCTATAATCAATACACATCCGCAGCGACCCATCTTTCTTCAGTACGAATAGTACTGGTGCTCCCCAAGGTGATGTACTGGGCCTGGAAACTTCGCCACGGCCTCTGCCACGGCCTGCTGGTGTCGGAATACCTTGCCCCATAGGGCGCATAGCTACCGAAGAGGATGAACCAGCAACTGATCCGGTAGGCTGAGTTGCGCCACCTGCACCACCCCCAAACCAACACTCCCTCATAGTATGGCCTTGACGGCCGCAAGAGAAACAAGCACCAGTGATGCGACGGCATTCCCCCGGATGGCGCCTGCCACATTGAGGGCACTGAGGTATAGATGGCCTCGTCTGGCCTGAATTCCTGTGCATCTGGAAACCTGAAGTCGTGGAGCTTTGACCAGCTCCCGAATACCCCGTGCTATCAAACCTCCTACCTGTTATGCTGCTGCTGGGGCTGCCCGCCTCGAAACCCACCAGAATACCCAGCTGATCTAACTCTCTTATGCTGACCCCTGTCATACTATCTATCAGGTCGACGCCCTCTACGTCGGTCCTCAACTCCCTGTGCATATGCCTGCACTCGAGCGATGTCCATACCAGGCTGAAAGCCACTGCCATACAGCTATCAATCAAATAAAGATCCAGCCCCATCACGTAATGATGCACCCTATCAGCCATGTCAGCTACAATAGTGGGCGCATACCTAGCCAGCGAATCAAATTCGAGACTATACTCTCGAACACTTCTGCCATCCTGTCTCAGATGTAGAAATCTGTCAACTCTGGCCCGCATCATCTCCGGAGGCAGAAAATGGCCCAGAAAGGCCTCCACGAACTCATCCCATACTGCAGAGCGGTTCATTCTCGAAGTGTCTACAGACCGTGTCTAGTAGAGTCTTGTTTATCGATGTGTTGTGCACCACATCTATAAACAGGAAGCTACAGGACATTTAGGATGTCATATTTCCTTTTATTCTAGATCGTGCGATAGAGCTGTATTATCAGGATAATTTCTCCCTAACGGATTGTTATGTTTACAGCGATGCCTCCAAAGAAGGAGACAGCCGCCCAGAAGGGCAAGTCAGTAGCTGGAGAGACCAGTCAGACTCGGAGGATCACTAGGGCTTATGCCCAATCTGCGCCTGAGATTAGGCTCCAGTCAGCGAGCTCCGCTACACCACCATTACCAGAGGAGCCTAGGACATCAGCAGCTGCAGATCAGGGGACGGCTCCACCGCCACCTCCTGGGGTTCCAGCACCCGAGCCTCCAGCTCTCCAGCCAGGGGCGGAGGATAGAGCTATGAGGGACGCAGTTCAGTTATTGACCAGGTTAGTGTCGGGGCAGGCTCACAGACACGGATTTGGAGGTGATTATGCGGACAGACATGATAGTTTGAGGGTCCGTGATTTCTTGACTTATAACCCCCCCCCCCCCCCCCGAGTTCTATGGATCAAAGCCAGCAGAGGATCCACAGGATTTTATTCGACAGATGCTGCGTACGTTGCGGATAATTAGAGCTTCCGAGACTCAGTTGGTTGAATTGGCTTTATACCGGTTGCGTGATGTAGCGGTTAATTGGTATGAGTCCTGCGAGTTGTCTAGGGGCAAGGATGCTCCTCCAGCAGTATGGGATGAGTTCGTGGAGGCCTTTCTGGGCCATTTTCTGCCTCCGGAGATGAGGCGGGCCAGAGTTGACAGATTTCTACATCTGAGACAGGATAGCAGAAGTGTTCGAGAGTATAGTCTCGAATTTGATTCGCTGGCTAGGTACGCGCCCACTATTGTAGCTAACACACGACCCAACCCCGTAGGCCGTGACTAGTGCCCGAGTTGGACACTCACACACACCTGTTATCTATAATCATCTACAGCTAGCATAGCAAGAACTTATTTATATATATAAAGGCAAGACGTTATTCTAAAGCTGTCGTATATATGCATGTCAAAGCCACCTGTCTCCTGAGGAGTTACGACTTTCAACAGTTTATATCGCACATAAGCCGGCAAGGCTGTCATATATAGGGGAACGTCCCAGTAATATATAAGCCGAAGAGGCTACCATTATACACAGCTCCCACAACAAATATATATATATATATATATATCTACGCAAGCCGAAAAGGCTGCCACTACACATGGGTACGCCCCAAACATAAGTCATGTTCACACAACGAAACCGCAACTATATACAGACCCACACATATGTCTACAGACCTCTAAGAGTACCACATTAATTTGGATCATTTAACTCCATCATACGGTGATATTTGTAATGACCACAACAACCAAGACTTCAAGTAAATCAACCTACCAATCTCATTTAACACATTTCCCTCCCACACGGCTTCCACATAAGCTTCAACAACAATAATTCAATACCAATGTGCACAATGTTTACCAAGGGTGTTACACGTACACCCTTCTTTGTGACTCACCTTTGCACTATGTTTTGTTAATTTTTCTGATTTTGATTCTTTTTTTTATTTTATTCGGGTGGGGCCCACACGGGCTTTTTAGGTGTAATTAATAAAGTGATTAAATTTTAATCCCACTTAATGATCTAATCATGGTAAATTAATCCCAAATTTTCATTAATATTTCTATACCAGATAGAATTTATAGGCGACTTGTGCATTGAAATAAAATCGGAAGTTAAAAGTCTCTACCTCGTATCCTTAAATAGTCTTGTCTTTAACTTGTCGCGTTTAGCTTAAAATATCCCAATGTATAAAAATACGGGATATAACAGTTGTGACTGCATTTGGTTGGGGTTAACTACAGGCAAAATACATAAAATCTATATTTTGGGTACAGTTTAAGTTGTGATTTGATGTATTTTGCCTTAACTATATGTAGTGATTTGGTAGATATGACTGCATTTAAGTTTATTTTGGACAGCTGTGACTGCACTTGAATTGGCAGCTGTGATTGCATTTAACGTTAGTTCTTGTCTAAGTAAAGTCACTCTCTTTTGATCAATGGGTATGCAGCTGTGACTGCATTTAACGTTAGTTCTATATGTTTTGTTTGATTTTATCGTTGGCAGTTTTGTTAGCCTTAATTGTTGGGTTGAATGGCACTGATTTTGTTCAGTTTTGGTCAAGTCTTGGTACACTTTTTGAAGTCATTGTAATATGTTTTCAGAATTCAAGATTTTGACCATTTCCTTTGGCTTCTTTAAGTGAGGTGGTTGGCGGTTAATGCTTCACCCAATTCTTATAAAATCATACTTCTTCCACTAATTCTCATTGCAACCCCTCAAACCAAAAATGACTACCATCCTAACAACATTTGAGAAGAAGTTAACAAAATCATATGATGACAAGGATGACTTCATATTTCCTTCCCATACTTTCCAATTCCTTCTAAACCATGACCATGAAGCGGTTGTTCTTCACAATGCTCACGCCTACTATATGCAATATAAAGTGGGTGCATATAAGCGTCTTTGCCAAGGATGGAAGGCGTTTGTTGATGACAACGGACTGCAAAGAGGAAATGTTTTGGAATTTCAAGCTTGCGAGGTCAGCGGGCGCATATGCTTCTTCGTTAATAAGAAGGCACTGGAGATCGTAATTATAGAATAGGTCTCTTTATTTCTTTTCATGTTGTATGCCTTCGATTAATGAAAGTTCTTTCAATGTTAAATGAAATTGTCACTGTTTTATGCCTTATACTTACTAATTTTGCAAAGCAATTGCACAAGACTAAGAATTGCACAACAACAACATTACAGCCAACATTGCCATTTCATTTCACAAAATACCAACACTAACAAGTTGTTTACAACTCTAAAAAGTGCAACCCCGCTAACGACATGCCAAACTACAACAAGAGCTTAGGGAAACTTCATTGAAACACCTCTAAAAAAAAATTGAAATAGAAAACTTACTACTACAATACAAATACGCAATAACGAAATCAAAAGAACTTTCTCCCTTTTCTTGGACTTAGCCAACTTGCTCTTCCACTTCTTCTCTTTTTCCTTCATCTTCTTAATGTCTTCTCCAAAATTTTCTAGTTGAATTTCTATGTTGTTCATATCAATTTCGCTTTCCACGGAGTTTGTTGATGGAGAAGGCTTGTAATCATCTTTTCCAAAAGCCTTCAATGATGCTTCAAGTTCACCAATTCTTCCCACCAATTTAGGAATAACAAATTTGGATCTTGGATCAATGTCAGCATCCTTCCAAAGATAAAAATCACATGATCAAGCACCCTAAAATGTAATAAAATCAATAAAACAAAAATCAGTCTTTCAACTCTTCAAAGTTCAATATTTGAAAGGCAAATTCACTTCTTCAAAGTTCAATTTTTGAAATAAATTTCACTTACACCATAATATGGACAACTCCAATATCTTCTACCAGGGTTCCTTGGGGTCCAAGAAGTCAACAATGGCAAAAGAAATCCATTGTTGCATCGCACATCCTTCAACTCATGATCATCCTCTTGCTTACAAAACATACTTAAGCCTATTTTAGCCATTGTATAACAATCTTTAATAGAAAAGAGAACAAAAAAAATCAACTTAACCAGTGCTCCATACGAAATGAAAGAGTACAGATAAATGCAAAAAAGAAAGGGTGAATCCGAGCGATTTTTACAGCTGCGAAATACAACAATACTTGAGCTTATACAGTAGAACAAGCTAAATAAAGTTGAATTTTGTTACCTTTGATTCAAAAACAACTAGTCTTGAGCTCCGATTTGAGCGTGTTCTTTAGCAAATTTAGGGGAGTTGCTGGCCTTCGGGTTCTAAACGGGTATGGGTAAATGTGGGTGGGTGAAGTAAATGTGGGGTGGGTGAAAATTGGTTTGAATCGTATTATTAATTAGAATTTATCAAGTCATTTTCCATTTTTTTAAAATTATAATGGCCCTTTTTACAGCTCCAACGCGCTCAAAAATGTGGATAAATACGCGCCTGAGGGGTAATTTAATTCGGTTTTAACAAGTTAAGGTGTGTAATAGGTCGCTCGTATAGTTTAGGTGTGATATCGACATTTCGGGTATAGTTCAGGGGTGTTTTCATGTATTTTGCCATAATATAGCAAGGACTCGGGGCGCTAACTTTCGTTTAATGAACTCGCTTAGGGATAAGATGAGTTCTGCTTGGCATATTTAATCAATCTTATTTACAACTTTTTTGCATTTGGGAAAATCATGAAAAGAAATACTTTCTAACTATTGGAAAATATTAGAAAGTGCATTAGAGATTAAGTGCATACAAAACCCCGAGCCATTAGAAATATATCATATTGACACTCATAGCATAACATCTAATCATCGCGGGGACACAACTTTGGTTCTCCCAATCCAAATAAATTCCAAATACTTCAAAATAGTGAATACAAACCAAATCACTTTTCAAACTATTCGGAATAGGATTAAAGCCTTTAAAGACTAGTATCGCATAAAATTAGTACCCTTTTCTCTCCATATTCCCTGTAGGATTCGACCCCAACCTTGTTTGGGTTACTATATTTGACAACGTCCGCTTTACGCCATTAATAGGTGTAATTTGAGCGTATCACTTAGCAAAGAAAAGAAACAGTGACTTTTATCCAATGACCTCAAAATGAACCGTCTTAGAGCTGCTATCCTTCCGGTTAACCTTTGTACTGCCTTCACGTTGTTCACAACTTCGATGTCCTTAATGGCTTTGATTTTGTCCGAGTTGATTTCAATCCCCTGGTTTGACACCATGAAGCCCAAAAACTTGCCAGATCTAACCCCGAAGGCACATTTGTATAGTTTCAGTTTCATGATGTACTTGCGAAGTATATCGAAGGTATCCTGCAAGTGTTTTAAATGGTCCTCTGTTTTCAGGGACTTAACTAACATGTCATCAATGTAAACCTCCATTGTCTTACCTATCTATTCTTCGAACATTCCGTTAAATAGACATTGGTAAGTTGCTCCAACATTTTTATTCCGAACAACATTACATTGTAGCAATAAGTCCCATATCGTGTTATAAAAGAAGTTTTCTCTTGATCCTCCGGGACCATCCGAATCTGGTTATACCCGGAGTAGGCATGGAGAAAACTTAACATTTCATGCCCGACTGTCGCATCGATCATTCGATCAATGTGACGCATAGGGAATGAATCCTTCGGGCATGCTTTGTTCAGATCTTTATAATCAATGCACATTATAAATTTGTTACCTTTCTTCGGTACAACGATGATATTAGCTAACCAGTCCGGATATTTAACCTCCCGGATAGAACCTATTTTTAAAAGTTTTGTTACCTCATCTTTGATGAAGGCATGCTTTAATTCGGCCATCAGTCTTATTTTCTGTTTAACGGGAGTGATATCGAGGCTGAGCTTAAACGTCGTCACCTTCGGTGGCACGCCTGTCATGTCTAAATGGGATCATGTAAAACAATCGGCATTAGCTTGAAGAAATTTAAGTAACTTGATCCTGAGCTCCAAGGTTAACCCCATGCCTAGGTATACCTTTCTATCCGGCAAGTGTACGAACAGGATAATTTGTTCCAACTCCTTTACGGTAGACTTGGTCGCGTTCGAATTATCCGGTAATACGAACGATCTGGGCACACCGAAATCATTTTCTTCGAAACTCGGGCTCGTCTCTTCCTTCTCTTCATCCGAGCCTGCATTCTTTAATTGCTATTTGGCATTTTTGGCTGTTGATTCTTCAGCTTTTTGGACTAGTTCCTTTAGGAAGAGGGGGGCTTCTTCAACCACGAACATCTCCCTTGCTGAGGGTTGTTCACCACGGACCGTCTTTATCCCTTTCGGAGTTAGGAATTTCAACATCTGATGTAACGTTGATGGTACAGCCCTCATGCTATGAATCCACGATCTGCCGAGTAACGCATTATACTTCATCTCTCCTTCGATGACATAGAACACAGTCTACTCAATAGTTCCATCGATGTTGACCGACAAAGAAATTACTCCCTTAGTAGTTTCACTTGCCATATTGAATCCGTTGAGCACCCGAGCTACCGAAGCAATTTGATCCTGCAACCTCAGTTGTTCTACTACTCTCCATCGGATAATGTTGGCCGAACTACCTGGGTCAATCAAAATACGTTTAACTTGAGATTTAAAAATAAGGATATAAATTACCAATGCATCATTGTGTGGTTGAATGATGCCTTCTACATCCTCATCGTTGAAGGAAATAGATCCCTTGGGCACATAATCCTTGGTTCGCTTCTCTTGTACGATTAAAACCTTTGTTATTTTTATGATTTTCCCGACCTTTATAGTGACCTTTGGCACGCTCAATTAGGAATTCACGAAGGTGACCGTTCTTTAACAACTGAGTCACCTCTTCTCTCAATTAGCGACAGTCTTCAGTTCTACGGCCATGAGTCCCATGATGCTCACACATCACACTTGGATCTCTTTGGGTTGGATCCGATCTTAATGGTCTCAGCCATCTAGCATCCTTGATATGGCCAATTGCCGAAACAAGATCTATGGTGTTGATATTGAATTTGTACTCGAATAACCTGAGAATGTCCCCATTTTTTATCAAACTATCGACATTACCTCAAAACAGCAAACACCGACTGTTTGATCCACGATCGGCTCGCTTATCACCTCTATTCAAGAGATGACTAGGTTCGCTTCTTCCCTTATCCGACCTAAAGCTTGATTTCTCCAGTTGAGAATACGGTCGATACCTATCTCTCGATGGCCTTATCTCCGGTTCATAATTCCTTCTAGATCTCTCAGAATCCTTACTTCTACATATCGGACCGGGGGGAAGTTCAAGTTGATCATCCTCTACTCGAATCTTGGATTCGTACCTGTTATGGACATCGGCCCAAGTTACTGCCTCGTATTCTAATAAGTTTTCCTTTAATTTAGACGAGGCAGTTGAGCTTCGGGGATTGAGCCCCTTAGTGAAAGCTTGAGCCGCCCATTCTTCCGGGACCGAGGGGAGCTCCATTCGTTCTCTTTGGAACCTATTCACGAACTCTCGTAGCAGCTCATTATCTCTTTGGGTGATTCTAAAAATGTCCGCCTTTCTTGCCTGTACCTTCTTGGCCACGGCATGGGCTTTGATAAGCGCATTTGCGAGTATCTCAAAAGAAGTGATGGAATGCTCGGCCAGATGGTCGTACAAGGTCAATGCCCCTTTGGATAATACTTCACAAAACTTTTTCAGCAACACCGACTCGATTTCATCCTCTTTAACATCGTTTCCTGTTATGGCACAAGTGTACGAGGTCACGTGCTACTGTGGGTCTGTTGTCCCATCATACTTTGGAATATCCGGCATCTTTAACCTCTTTGGGATCAACTTCAGAGCTGCACTCAGAGGGAAAGGCCTTTGAATGTATCTCTTTTAATCCGGTCCCTTCAAGATCGGAGGTGCTCCCGGGATTTGATCAACCCGAGAGTTATATGTTTCCAACCTTTTCTCCGTGAAATTGACCCGTTTAGCCAAAGTTTTGAGCATTTTCAAAAACTCGATAGACGAACCAGCCCCGCATTCGTCGTTCTCAACTATCCGAGCCTCCTCTCGCCTTTGTTTGGCAGTTCGATTTGGCTTCGCCGATGCTGCTTTGCTGTCTTTGTTCGGGAGCTGAGGTGTAGCAATCTGTCGTTCCTGCAACATATCAACTATCAAACGTAAGCTAATCTCATCAGGTACATCCGGTGTTTTTTGGGCTTGCGCCTGAAGCAAAGTAGTTGAGTTATTGCTATTCAAAGGATCCATGGCTGGAAGGGCGGCATTCTCCTAGTTGACGGTATTCTGGTTGTTAAGGCCCTTGGCCGAATTGGCAGCATTTGGGTTGGCCGGGTCAGCAGGGGGTACGGTGTTGTTCTCGTTTTCAGCTACTATTCCGCGGTTGTTCACGTGTCCTGAATTGCCACTGCTTACCATCTCGGATGTATTTGAAACACAAACTTTCAAAGAACAAGTGAAAGAGGGAGTAGCGAATTAAACCACCACTATTATCCTATGCCGGGCGCCAAACTGTTTGCCTACCAAAGTGGATAACAATTAAATTTATAACTGGTTAACAGGACATGTGGTTAGATTAATTTATAGTGTAAGATAATAGCAAGTAAATAGTAGTATATTGATAAATAATAGCAAAGGAAACTTAGGAAGAGAAGTTTGTAAGCTCTTCGAACTGGTCCGATTTGGAAGTTGCTTTCTGTAACCGAGCCAAAATACTTAAGAAGATTTCACTGCTACTTTTCTGATTACAAATGTGTAGAATAATGAAAAAGCTAACCTAAAAGGGAGGGGTAGACCTCTATTTATAGCTAACAATAGATGGGCCTTAGTACAATGTAAGAAAAAGCCCTTCTAAAAAGACCCTAAAATGGATAAGGTTGTGTCCGTACGGTCTGACATTCGTACTGTTATCAGCGCAAATGGCAGAGCGACTTGTTACATAATGGATTCTCCGAGCCTATGTTGAGTGTGCTCTTTTCAGGCTTGGGTTTTCTGTGCCCATCAACATACCCTCGATTTTGACACAGAGTCAACTACATTCACGACCCCTCGGATTTCGTTCTCATCAATTGTCAATGACCTTACTCTTCCTCTATCCCATATCGGACGGCTTTAAACTTTACCCCGATTCTTACCGGGTACAAGTTGCTTCGGTTTTTACCGCATACAGCGCACAAAATGATAATCAAGTTTAACATGTTTAGTGCGAGCATGTAATATCGGATTTTTTGTGAGATGGAGAGCACTGATATTATAGTGAATAACAATGGAGGACGAGATAAGGAAATGCCAATATCCTTCAAGAGATAGGTCACCCACATCAATTCTGCAGCTAGAGAAGCCAACGATCGATACTCATCTTCGGCGCTTGACTTAGCCACTATATGTTGCTTCTTGGACAACCAGCTGATGCAATTAGTGCCAAGAAAGACACATAGGTCTGTGGTAAACCTTCGGGTAAGGGGGCAACCAACCCAATCCGTATCCGAAAAGCCTATGAGAATGAGAGGCGACCTATCCGAGATATGCAGACCCAAATCAGGAGTGCATGCGAGATAACGAAAGATTCTTTTAACACCCTTCCAATGTACATCAGTGGGATTTTGCATAAATTGGCACAAGAGATTAACTGAGTGGGAAATCTCAGGTCTCGTGAGAGTGAGATATTGCAGTGCACTAACAACGCTATGATAATCAGAGGCAGTAACAGGTGAACCAAACGAAGAATGAAGATCAGGTTAGTGGTGTATGGATATCTCTTGCTTCCAGCATATTTGTACGATGAAAAATATCTGACACATATTTGTGTTGGCTCAGAAATAGACCGTCAGAGTTGTAGTGTACCTCGACTCCAAGAAAGTAATGAAGGTTTCCCATATCCTTCATTGAAAAGTGAGATCGTAGCTTGTCGTCGAGAATATTTAAAAGCAAATGGTGGCTGCCAGTCAATATGATATCGTCCATATAAAGGAGCAAGAACATAAAGCCCTTGGAGAAATGGTACACAAAGAACGACGGATTTGCTTTACTATAAGAAAATCCAAGATGAAAAAGATAGGAGATGAATTTGCAAAACCAGGCCCTTGGGGCTTGCTTCAAGCCATAGATAACTTTCTTTAATAAGCAAACATGATTCGAAAATGTAGGATCAAGAAAACCTGAGGGTTGCTCCATTAACACTGTTTCAGAGAGATCGCCATGTGAAATGCGTTTTTGACGTCTAGTTGTTTGATGTGCCATTTTAGTGTGACCGCCATAGACAAGACTAGTCGGATTGAGGTAGCTTTGACGATTGGACTAAAGGTGTCATCAAAGTCGACTCCTTCTAGGTAATTGTATCCTTTCGTGACTAGACGCGCTTTGAAACGTTCCACTGATCCATCAGGCTTTAACTTAGTCTTGAAAACCCATGGAAAGTCGACAACACTCATCTAATGATGACGAGGCACCAATGTCCAAGTATTATTCGACTTCAAGGCTTGTAATTCATCGTTCATCGCAGCCAACCAGTGGGATTTAGTCATGGCTGTTTTGATAGTTTCGGGCTCAGACGTATCACTTTGAAGTAAAGAAGAAAAGGTCAGGAATTGGAACGAGGGATTTGGAAGTGCTTTAGTCTTTGCTCGTGTAAGCATATGATGGCTATTTTTTGTATTATTAGGTGTAGCGGAGATGGTGGCTGATGCAGTAGGATGGCACGGTATAGGTGGGAGTTCGACAAATAAGTCAATTAAATCAATACCTGGTATGGTCGAGGGGTCAAGGATGCATGAGGTGGCAAATGATTTTAATAATGATGAGTAATCAGTTGTTGAAATAGCGGTTGTTTCGAAGCTCTGCAGTGGCGATGAACCAGTGTTATGACTTGAGCATTGGCTATATGGTGTTGTATCCAAAGGCTGCTGATTGGTGGGAACTACAGGGCTAAAATAATCAAGTTTACCATCTATG
The DNA here is from genome assembly GCF_019175385.1 of Lycium barbarum. Classification (NCBI taxonomy): domain Eukaryota; kingdom Viridiplantae; phylum Streptophyta; class Magnoliopsida; order Solanales; family Solanaceae; genus Lycium; species Lycium barbarum. The sequence goes on along the minus strand of NC_083344.1, from coordinate 111,903,498 downwards.
TTTTTTGATGAGATGTACTGATCGGGTGGTTCTGCTTCAGCCAAAGATTGAGGAGTTTTCTGCTGAAGAAACTTCCGAAAAGTGGTGAGGTGCAAGTTGTTCCAATCTGCAGAAAATTCATCACTATTGGAACTATAAGATAAGTGAGACTCATGAAGAATACATGTCGTGATATGAATACCTTTCGTGTTTGAGGATGATAACATCTATATCCCTTGTGAAGTGAATTGTATCCGATGAATACGCAGGGAAAAGTTTTTGGTTGAAATTTGTTTTTGTTCTATCATTTGAGGTAGGGAAAACAATGACACCCAAAAACTTTCAAAGTATTGTAATCCGGTTCTTGCTCATATATCTTAAAAAGGGGAGATTGCATGCTCAAAGTAGAAGTAGGCATTCTATTGATAAACAAAAAGGGAAATCATAAACGCTTCAACCTGCAAAACTAATGGCAAATTTGCATTAAATAGAAAGGTTAGACCAGTTTCGACAATATGTCTGTGCTTCCTTTCGACCACTCCATTTTGTTCTGGAGTATGTGGACAGGAAACTTGTCATTTGATTCCATTCTGAGCCAAGTAATTTATGAACTCAAGACTATTATATTCTCACCTCCATCACATTGAAAAACCTTAACTTAGGTTTTTTCGAAAACTGATTTTCTACTAATTTGTGAAAGACAATGAAGGTAGGTAGAAAGTCATATTTCTTTTTCAATGGATCAATCCATGTAAATCGTGTACATTCATCCACAAAAGGTGTATAATATTTTATTCCTTAGGATGATGCTATTGTTAGGATAAAACGGCCCAAAGATACTCTTAAAATGATGTGATATTGTCCGTTTTGGGCTTCGCCCGCACGGTTTTCCCCAAAAGGCCTCACATCATTAAGAGTATTCAACACCTTATAAGTAGCTCTTTTTTATTTTCAGCTACCAATGTGGTACTTTGTTCGCACACCCAACAATCTCCCCCTCGAACTAAGTTCCACATGGCTCATTACCATAACTCACGGGTCAGAGATTCAACATGTCTGTATGTCACCCATACTGTGAGAGTATTTACGGTCACCGAAGCCCAAAGGCTGTGAATGCGTCATCAAAGCTGGGGGTAAAGGTCGTAAATCGGCCCATAGACGGGCAAAGGCACTAAGCCGGGCCCCACGCCACACTCTGCCATCTTCATAGTTGTCCTTCCATACCATTGGCTCTGATACCACTTTGTTGGGAAGAAACAAGCAATAACCAAATTGCACGACGAGATAACAGAGGAAGATATACCCAAGTCAAAGCTTCCCACACTATTTGAACCAAGAGAAGACAATAAACACTAGCACAAATAAAAATCCAGGCAGCAGCTATACCAACAATAAAATAGCAAAGCAAGCAAAGATAAATCGAATGGAAGAGACACCAAATTTACGTGGTAAAACTCTTTCAAGGTGAAGAGGAAACATCCACGGCTCCAGCTCACAAAAGCTCCACTATAATCAACAAGAGTTACAACAATGTTCTTCAAATGTCTACAACAACAAAGCCAAGCACGGAGCAACAATACATAAAAGATAGCACCAAAACTAGTGAAGAAAGGAGAGAAATCACCCCCCAAAAATGAGCTACTGTTCGTACTCGAAACTTGGAGCTACAAACTACAAAATCCGATCTTAACCGTTGAAATCGAAGAACCAGATGTTGAGAACTCCCAATTCAAATTTCAGCATAATCCAACGGTTAACGAATCGGAAAATGTAATTTAAAACGGACTACTGTAGCAGATAATTTCTGGACGAATATCTACTTTCTCTCTCACGTTTTTCTCTCTATATGGCTGCTATGAATTCACTCTTGTATTCTACAAATATGACCTAAATTGATCCTATATATAGAGGAATTTTTGGGCAAAATTTGCCTGGTCCAAATTGGATTGGGTTTTATTAATCCAATTCCGCATAGGAAGGGAAAACCCAAAAATCTAACAATTGTCCCCCTCCCGACTATGTGGAGGAAACCGCCATCCTGGCGATCAAGCAACACTCTAAATCTAGACTTGCAACCAAGCCCAAAACAACCTGAATGGATAACATCTTCACAACTGGAGAAAAGATTTCATCAAAATCAACTCCCTTCTTCTGATTAAAGCCCTTTGACAACCAATCTAGCTCTGTGCCGTGGAACTGGGTTACCATCTTCATGTTTCACCCTAAAAACCCACCTGTTTTTCAAAGCTTTTCTGTCTCTAGGAAGCTTAACCAGATCAAATGTATGATTGTCATGCAAGGATTTAATCTCATCTTGCAGAGCATCAAACCACCTTTCTTTTTCTTCTCTATCCATGGCCTCATCAAAACTTTCAGGTTCTCCCCCATCAATCAAGAGTACAAACTCATTGGGAGAATAACGAGATGAAGGTACTTTCTCTCTAATAGATCTTCTGAGAGAACTCTCTGGAGCATCAATAGCAGCTGGTTGCTGGCCAACCACATCATCTTCCACTGGCGCATCAACAACATCATGCTGGTCATTCTGAACATGATCACTATTTTCATTATCAACTTGATCTTTATTATTTTGAAGATTTTCTTCAGGTGCAATAGTCACAGGAATTGGATCAACATCAACTAAGCTCTCATTGCTCTGAGAATCAACCTTCTCAGTTTCGCCAAAATCTTCAATTGTCTGGTCTTCAAAGAACACAACATCACGGCTTCTAACAAGTTTCTTCTCAATTGGATCATAGAAACGATAGCCAAATTCGTCATGACCATAACCAATGAAGATACATTGCCTATTTTTAAGTTCCAGCTTTGACCTCTCATCCTTAGGAACATGCACAAAAGCCTTACACCCGAAGACTCTCAGATGAGCATAAGAGACATCCTTACGAAACCAAACTCTATTAGGGACATCACCATCCAAAGTAATAGTAGGAGATAAATTGATAACATAAGCAGCAGTATTAAGTGCTTCTGCCTAAAAAGAATCTGGCAGCTTAGCATATGAAAGCAAACATCTAACCCTCTCAACTAGAGTTCTGTTCATCCTCTCTGCTAAACCATTTAACTGAGGAGTCTTTGGAGGAGTTTTCTGATGCCGAATACCCTGCTGTCTACAATAATTATCAAAAGGACCAATGTATTCACCACCATTGTCTGAGCGGATGCATTTTAGTTTCTTCCTTGTCTGTCTCTCAACCAAGGCCTGAAAAGTCTTGAACACATCAAGTACTTGATCCTTGGACTTCAAAGTAAATACCCAGAGTTTGTGAGAATGATCATCAATAAAAGTCACAAAGTAAAGTGCACCACCGGCTTCTAACAAGTTTCTTCTCAATTAGATCATAGAAACGATAGCCAAATTCGTCATGACCATAACCAATGAAGATACATTGCCTAGTTTTAACTTCCAGATTTAACCTCTCATCCTTAGGAACATGCACACAAGCCTTACACCCGAAGACTCTCAGATAAGCATAAGAGACATCCTTACGAAACCAAACTCTATCAGGGACATCACCATCCAAAGAAACAGTAGGAGATAAATTTATAACATAAGCAGCAGTATTAAGTGCTTCTGCCCAAAAAGAATTTGGAAGCTTAGCATATGAAAACAAATATCTAACCCTCTCAACTAGAGTTCTGTTCATCCTCTCTGCTAAACCATTTAACTGAGGAGTCTTTGGAGGAGTTTTCTGATGCCGAATACCCTGCTGTCTACAATAATTATCAAAAGGACCAATTTATTCACTACCATTGTCTGAGCGGATGCATTTTAGTTTCTTCCCTGTCTGTCTCTCAACCAAGGCCTGAAAAATCTTGAACACATCAAGTACTTAATCCTTGGACTTCAAAGGAAATACCCAGAGTTTGTGAGAATGATCATCAATAAAAGTCACAAAGTAAAATGCACCACTACGAGAGCTTACTTTAAAAGAACCACACAAATTAGAATGTAGCAACTCCAGCAAATCAATCTTTCTTGAAGGCGAATGACTCTGAAAGGAAACTCTTTTCTGTTTCCCGGCTAAGCAATGAACACATCTCTTTAACTTTGCTTGTTTCACTCCAGAAAGCAAATTCTTCTTAGCCAAATTATCAATCCCCTTCTCGCTCATATGACTCAGCCTTTTATGCCAAAACTCTGATGAAGTATCATTCTCCACCAAATTTACTGAATCACCACAAATGGAGCCCTGAAATAAGTACAAGTCAGATATCTTGTTACCTCGAGCACCAATCATTGAACCTCTAAGAAGCTTCCACTGGCCACCACCAATGGTTTGATCATAACCATCATCATCAAGTTTTCCTACAGAAATTAAATTCAGACGAACATTTGGAGCATGCTTGACGTTGTTAAGAACCAACCTCGAACCATTCTTACTTTTCAAGAAAACTGTGCCAATGCCAAATACCTCAACCTCACTATCATTGCCCATTCGTAACATTCCAAAATTACCCGGAGTGTAAGAAGAAAATAATTCCTTCTTTGGCGTGACATGAGAAGTGGCACCTGAATCCACAAACCAGGTAGATAAATCATAAACAAGATTGATATCATTTTTACCACAAGCAACAAGAAGATCATTTTCAACAATAACAACAACACATTTTTCATTATCTCCATCTTTCTTTTGCTTTTTCTGGTCTCTCTTAAACTTGTAGCAATGTTTCTTGATGTACCCTTTCAAGTGACAATAGTCACATGTAAGATTCTTGTACCTGGAGGATCTTGACTTGCTTCTACTTTTACCTCTGTCATTCTGACCTCTGAAGTTACTTCTCCCCCTGTCTTCAGTATCCAAAACATCGGAGTGTGAAGTTGAAGAAGACGAAGCTTGAGATCTTCTTCTCATCTCTTCACTCAAAATACCACTCTTAGCATATTCCATAGTTACACCATCACTGGGAGCAGAATTAGTCAAAGAAACTCTTAGGGTTTCCCAAGAGTCTGGCAAAGTATTAAGAAGCCAAAGTCCCTGTATTTCTTCATCAAACTTGACACCCATTCCAGACAGCTGATCAAGGACACCCTGAAAATTATTGATATGATCAGAAATAGGGCTGTTTTCTTTGTATCTAATATTCATCAATTGTTTCAGTAGGAACAGCTTATTACTGCCAGTTTTCGAAGCATAAAGTGTCTCGAGCTTTTCCCACAAGCTTTTAGCATTTGTCTCATTCACAATATGATTTCGAACATTATCTTCAACCCATTGCCTAATATAGCCACAAACCTATAAGTGCTCAAATTTCCAATCCTCATCTTCAATAGACTCGGGTTTTTTAAAAGCAAACACATGTAAATGCAATTTCTTGACAAATAGAAGATCTTTATCTTGCTTTTCCAAATATGGTAATTACTGTCATTTAAATAAATTATCTTGCTCATATTTGCCTCCATCATTCAAATAGACAATTGACACAACCAAATACAACCACAAGCTCTGATACCAGTTGTTGGGTTAGAACGGTCCAAAGATACTCTTAACATGATGTGATATTGTCCACTTTGGGCTTGGGCCGCACGGTTTTCCCCAAAAGGCCTCACATCATTAAGAGTATCCAACACCTTATAAGTAGCTTTTTTTTCTTTTCAGCTACCAATGTGGTACTTTGTTCGCACACCCAACAGCTACAAGGGCTAGTCCCCATAAATCGTTGTGAATCTTTACTAATGGTTCGAGTTCCCTTTTATTCGACAATAGGAAAGGTAACTTACAACTTTTGCCCATTTGACAGCTAGTACAAACTGAATACTTTTTATTCTAACTTTTGTTATCTTATTCAAAAAAAACTAAGAATTCTAGAGTGTGGGTGTCTCAATCTCTGATGCCATATTGTATCTGAATTCGCCTCAATTTTTGTAGCTATCAAGACATCATATAAGTTTCTTCCCAAAGCTTACAGGCCACGTCGTTCATGCCCCCTGGCCAAAATTGTTCCTGTGCTCTTGTCATTAACAACAAAGCCCTCATCAGTAAACTTTAGCAAGCATGCATTATCCTTCACAAGTTTACTAACAGAAATAAAGTTCTTCTTGAGTTTAGGATATCTTTTAAGTGAAAGTTTTTCCTAATATGTTTCTCTCCTATGTGTGAAATCTGTAAGTTATCACCATTGCCTACCATAACAGAATCATCTCCTTTAAATTGAGAGGATTTTTCAAGATTACCTGCATATTGCACCATGTGATTGGTAACGCATGAATCCATGTAAAGTTTATCGTCCTTTTGATCACTAATCATTATTGAAGCACGTGCATGAGGAAATTCCTATTGTGATTGATAGGAGTAATCCCATCCGTAAAAACAAGAGAGTGTTATATGATTGTTCCTTCCACAAATCTGACACATATTAGATTTAGGACTCTCTTTTTGTTGATTTCCTACATTTTGAGTTGTAATATATTGTTTCTTATTATATAACAAGCCTCTTCTACCTTTTTGTTGTCCTCTTCCACGGTATTAATTTCCACGCCCTCGTCCCTGTGACTTTTGGGTCACGAAGGCCATGACTAGATAAAGCGAAGTTGGTGCTTCTTGCTCATCCCCATCTTCTCTCATTTCGTGCACCCTAAGAGTATTAACAAATTGATTAAATGTGGGATAAGGGGCCTTACTTAACATAACAGTTCGAAAGGTCTTATATTTGCTTCCAAGACCTCTAGAAAAATTAAAAACTTTGCTATCTTCATCTAAAGGTTTGTGCATAGCCATGAGGTTATCGCAAATTCCTTAAACTCCTCTATGTATTCATCTATGGATTTTGTTCCCAGCTTTACGGTCTGAAGCTGCTGCTTCAATTGAAACTCTTTATCCTTGCTTGGTTGCAAATAAGTATCTTCAAGACAAGCCCATATTAATTGTGTTGTAGTCTATCCTATGATGAGGAACATTGACTCTTCCATCATTGTTCTAGAAAGCCAACTCAGAACTAGAACATCATATTCTTCCTGAGCGGTGAATTTGGGGTTGGGAATTGGTTTGGCTTTCTCTTCCAATATGTTCTTGGATGGGGGTTCTCCTTTGATGATTTCATCAGTCTTCAAGGTTTGCATTAGTCGAAGGATTTGTGTCCTCCGAACTAAGTAATTCGATGGTTTCAACTTAATAGAACAAATTGCTATAAGTTGATAGAGTGAAGATGGTGAGAGGGCTAAGGCAGTATTTGAGGATGAGGCCATGTCTAGTGTCTAGAGTGGAATACCTTCAGGATTGTGTTAATTGAGCCTAGGCTTCTGATACCATGAAGAAGATAATAACACAAATACAGTAAAGTGTTTCAAGTTTGCTTGATAGATTTTATACTTTACATGACATGGGTATTATATAGGTGTTTAGCAAAAGAGTCTTCCATATACTTAGCCTTTACCTATGCAAGTTTATGTGTATAACAACTCTTTCAGTTAGTTACTATGTTGGCTAAGGTTACACCGCTGGATAGTATTCTATCCAGGTTGTGAGTGTCTATCAAAAGGATCAGTAATAAAACACATAAGTAGGTCTTTTTCTAAGGAGTGAAAAAGTGGGACACGTGTTAGTAGGTATATTTACTGCTGGACACGTGCTAACAAGTTTGTTTTACAACAAGGACAGCTAGCACAGTAAAAAAAAAAAAATGACCAAATTACCTATGCAATCTCCTTTGTACAATATCTATTACTTTTGATACAATAGAGAGTGCAGTGTTCGTACCAGGCTTGTTCACTTATAGATATTATAAAAGATCAAGGTGTGTTTAATCACCTTTCTCGTAGTGGCCATGTTGGTGGCCGGGGTGGTGGCCCTGCTATCGGAAGTCCTGTTACTCCTAATGTTGTTGAAGACCTTAATGATTCTGTTTTTGAAGTGGGCTTAATGTCCAAACTAATTAGGAAATCTAGCCTCTAAAAATTTGTCCAAAATAATTGAGATTTTAATCTATCAAGAAGGTAATTTTTTTTTTTTCAAATTTATCCTTGACACATTCTTTATTTAAATGAACAAATTTAATGTTTGTTATAGTTTCAAAGCCCCTCTTAATTAAGAATATTTTAGTCAATACACCTCTTTATTTTTAGAAGTGAATTCTTTAATTCATGTGTCTAAGTCTAAAATCTCAAATATTTTGAACGGGAGGAAGTGTGCAATAAGATAAGCTTATTGTAAACCCAAATAATTGATTCACCAGAAGAAAATCCATTCCCAACAAAGTTGCAGGGGGCTCAAGTCCCAAATAGGGTGCCCATACCACAACTCTGTCAAAGCTTAAAGGCTAATGTCAATGTTAATAGCAGTGTCTCTACATTGGCAAGGCTGCTATACTCCCTTATGATTTCACTAGGATCGCTAGCTTACTGATTGATTCAGTTCAGTTTTGATATCGGATGAAGTTATCAATTATTGATTCGTAAATATACTAAATCAATAAATTTAACTATCAGTTTTAACTTAAATCAAATATTGTCATTAATGATTCGATTATCCATTAATGGATAAACTTATTTAGGAGTGAGGCAGCCACTAGTGCCTTTTTGTTTTTTAAATTTCTTACGACAATTTTCCTTAAAAATGTTTAATAAATGAATTGATCAAGAAAAAATGGGTGCTTTGAGTTGATAAATTGAGAAAGAAACGGTCTACGCAAAAGGAATTAAAGACTTTTTTCGATTATCGGCCAATTTTAATAGATTTTACTGGGTTATTGGTTAATTAAAACGTTAACGAAACTCAAAAATGAGCTAATCGAATTGATAGACCCATACGACATAGGTGACTCAAAGGTGAGGCTAGTAAACCTTTGCTTTAGGGGCATCAAAATTTTGGGGTACAAAATTTTTTAATAGTGAAGTTTATGATATTATTTTCGTTTAGATAGTATTGAAGATTGTTATATAAAATAAAAAAATAAAAAATATTACAACTTTTATAATAATAAAAAAGCTACCTACATTTTAACAAAAATATTTTTGAGTTTCGAATTAAACTACTCAAATATTCATATTAATAAATAAAAAGTTTACAACAACATCCAAAGTATTGTATTCCAAACACATGGCTAACATCTTATTAACTTAAATTAATCCTTATTATTGCAAATAATAATATTGCTATGTAAAGTTAAAGATTTTAGGTCTTTCAAGAATACTATACTATACACTATGATAAAACAAAAAAAGGCAACAACAATGTTTTTTTTGGTGTGTGTATGTTTTTTTTTAATACGATCAAAAAAAATATTTTAAAATATTTGTCAAAATTTACATAGTTTGAATCTTGAAAAAAAAAACGAATTCAACAAAAACATCACGAAATAATGAAGATCTCGCCTGGATTTCAGAACAATTTACATATTTCTGAATATCGCGGAGTCTCACAACAACATGATAAACATATTTATAAATTTGAAGCCATTCATTAAAACAGTGTGACGAAGAAAATAAGCAATGTTTGCTAAAACAAAGAATACAATCAATACAAAACATTTTCTTGTCATTTCTTCTCATCTATGTGATAACCACACAAAGATTGCAGTAAATACAAAACATTTTCTTCTCATTTCTTCTCTCTTATGTGTAATAACCACACGATTAAAGAAAATGATAGCCATGTATATCATCATTTTGTGCTAGTTTTGTAATTGCATAGGTTTGTGATAACTACATCTATGCATCTTTTTTGAATTTTCAAACGTTCTCAGTTATTGGCAACAAATAGATACATAAATTCCTATCATATTCGGGTAGTATAAAAAATAAAAACTCTAAAATACAGCTTTACATGTAATTTGCATCATGAAAGAATTTTTTTAAAGTAACACAAATTATCTAACTATCCCCAAACAGATACGAATAAAAAGGGGTGAGACGAGATTAATTAGATTAGATTAGGAGAAGGGGCCCTAAGTTTTTACTCCTAAAGGATCAATTCCCATGGTGTCCAGAAAGACTTTTATAGTGAAGGTGCAATGATTAATCCGATAATTGTATATCATGTTCACTACTCTCATTACTAATTTGAGGTTGTTAATTTTAAAAGTGCATTCACTACTAAAAAATAGTCAATTTTCGACGGACTAAAAAGCGACGGACTCCGTCGCTCTATCCTTTTTTATTTTTTTCAATTATTTTTAATGAGAAAGCAACGGACTCCGTCGCTTATATTTGGCAGATTTTGTTTTTAATTCCGCGAAAAATAAGCGATGGAGTCCGTCGCTTTTTATAAAAAACAAAAGCAAAATGAAAAACCGACGGACTCCAACGGTTTTTCTAAAAAAACAATAAAAAAATTTAAATGATTTTATGTATATACTAATTTATTAAAATCTTTTTTTTTTTACTAAAAACCGAAAGAATCCGTTGGTTTTTTTTTTTGTAAAAGGGTCAAAATCTGGTCAACAAATTAAAAAAAAAAGCGACGGACGTCGTCGCTTTGTCCGTCGCTTTTTTTAATTTTCAGACCCAAAATGGGTCTTTCTTCACATTTCACCCATACAAATCCCTTACCCCAAAATTCACTCCCTCTGGCGATTTTCCCCTCCCCAACACCATCTCCATCGATTCCCTCCCTCCGGCAAAGTCTACTCCCACCCCGCCGCCCACTTGACCCTTTTTTAATGGGCCCCAAAAAGGTGTGTTTTTTTTCTTTTTTTTTAATTGTTTTGTGATTATTACATTGTATGTTTAGTATTAGTATATTTATGGTGTAGTTGTGGTGTTATTGATGTGTATTAGCTTGAATGTGACAAGAAATATACACTTTATTTGCCAAAATGGGTATGTTTAGAATTTAGGGTTTTTTTCTTTATTTTTTTTGGTTAATCTTAGTTTGTAGGTTGAATGTGTATGTAATTAGTTTATTTTATTCAATTTAGAAATTATATTGATGTGTTTGTATTTGAATTTGACAAAAAAAAAAGTATACTTTATTGGTCCAAATTGTGTAGGGATCCCTTTAGATTATTGTTTTGGTTGAAATTGGCTATATGTATGTTCAATATCAATATGAATGTATATTTCTCTAGCTTTGAATTATGATGTATATGATTTAGGTAGAAATTGTACACTTTATTTGTCAAAAATTATGTAGAGATGATTTATTTTATTTTGGTTGAAATAGACTTTATTTTATTGGTATTGGTTGTTATTTCTTAAGTTATTAGAATGCAATTTAGCTAACTTTATAATATAACCTAAATAATTTGTGGGAATTTTTGTAGATGGATCGTATGTGGATGTATAATAGGAATAATAGTGGTCGTGTTGGTGTGAATGATGAATTTGTTGAAGGTGTTAAAGGGTTTATTACTCATGCAATGTCACTTGATCTTTTTCAAAGTGAGGGGTTAATTAGGTGTCCTTGTTCGATTTGCAAGTGTATGAGGTTTAACAATACGGATACGGTTATGGTTCATTTATCTCGCAAAGGGTTTAAGGATAAATATTTAGTTTGGACTGATCATGGAGAGATTGATGGGGTCAATGGTATATATTATAATTTAGTTGTTGGTGAAAGTAGTAGGTCGCAGGAAAGCCGTCATGTCCAATATGATAGAGTTAATGATATGGTCAATGATGCTTTTGGGGTTTGAGCCTGAACAAAATTATGAGCAACGTCCCAATGAAGAAGTAATGCGCTTCTATCAAGAATTAGAAGAGGCTAGTCGTCCACGTTGGGTAGGGTGTGCGCATTCTAAGTTGTCCATTGCAGTTAGAATGATTAATATCAAAGCAAATTGGAGTGTTGCTGAAGCTGCTATGGACTCTATGATTAAGTTTGTGGGGGAACTAGTTAGCTCGAAATACGACATACCTAAAAATTACTACAGGCTAAGTGTCACGACCCAACTAGGGGCCGCGACGGGTACCCGATACTTGTACCGAGCACCCCTTATCTCGTATCGTACTTTTACTACTAGGTGGGCCGTATAGACTATACCGTATCTTTTTTTTTTCTGTTGCTTAACGCTAACATTAATGGCATAATTGTAGACATGGACTTATAAACTTTGCTAGCACATTATACAACGACAAGGACCACAAAAGTACAAAACATCTGACTGTACATATCTGTCTACGAGCCTCTAAACAAAGTACATCTACATATACAAGAAGGACCGGTTCTACCGTGCCCGAATATGTACACAAAAGTAGTACCAAGAAACTGAGGCTCCGGAACAACTGGAGCGCTGCCACAGTACTGCTGATGGAGCTTCTAAGAGTCAAATCTGTCTACCTGTTGACCTGCGCGACATGAAACGCAGCGTCCACAAGAAGGGACGTCAGTACGAGTAATGTACCGAGTATGTAAGGCATGAATAATAACATAGAAGAGATATAGCGCATGTCATGAAGTAGAAACACAACCTGTACATATAAGTGCACGTTGGCGGATACCATGCATGCTTAGCGCTGCGGAACGTGCAGCCCGATCCATATGTGCATATACTATAACGTATTGCTGCGGCACGTGCAGCCCGATCCATATACGTATAATACTTTGCTTTCTTGGAAAACATTTCTTTTCATATATATATAACATAGAACATATCATATTGCCGAGGCGTCGGCTCCGATCCATTTAACCATATATCCCGCGTCCGGGCATCCCGCGTCCGGGCATCCCGCGTCCGGGACGATATCATGTACCATACTCCAACTGATCAGGTGGCTATGCGTCTATAGCGCCTTCTCTTTCCCAATCTTCCCCATATACATGTACATATACTTATCGTTCGATAAACGAAACAATTAAGAAAATCCGGGAATAACGGGCCCACCTCGGGTCAAATGAGGTGGCGTACACGATTTACATACGTTACATTTCATGACGTCACTTGTGAGAGTTTTAAGGTAGTCGGGTCCTATTTGTGCAAGTTCTAGATGTTTAGGCAATTTTTCAACATTTCATACAATATTTAATTCAATTCTACTGAATGAAAAAGGGGAAACTTTGGGTGCGGATTTCGGAGAATAGAGTTGTCCCCGAGGCTCGTATCCAACTTATTACGTTTAAGACATGCCATAGAAGGAAGGGTGAATCCTTACATACCTTTTCCGATTCATACACGTCTCCAAAATCAAGTTTCAAGTTCGCCAAAATCTACAATTTGGTCACAATTACCAAATGTTAATTGTAAGGCTTTAAGATTTCAATCTTAACCAATACTTGTCTACAAAAATTTGGACAGCATCTCCCCTATAAATACACCATCCCCAAAATTCAACTTAGCCAATTTTTTTAATCAATATCAATCCGGGAATTCAACCCGGCCAAACTATCAACACAATGACAACAACCACGACTACAAAACACAATATAACACAACTAGTCTTCTTTCCAACATAATGCAATAGTTTTCATTCCAACTTCACATTTCCAAACCAATCTCAATGCTTTTACATTCATTACTAATCAAGATCATTACAATATAATTCGGAAGCATTTCATATCATTTCTACCAAATATTCACAAGATACACAAAATATACAAACTTTCCACCAAAACCATAATCCATCCAAAACTTCAAATCTTCAATCTACATATTCATAACATATTTCCATCTTCCAATTTCATCAACCATAATCATAATTTGCACCTTAATAATTTCATTTTCATAATTACATAAATCTACCATAAAATCACAAAACTTCTCATAACCACTTAACAACCAATCTTTCATGCCAATATGGACTATTATCCTTCCAAATTCACCAACTAACATAATAATTCACATTTAAAACTCCACTTCTATAATTACATAAAAACTTCATTAAAATCATATAATTTCCTATAACTATTCCCAATAATTTTCCATGCCAACTTGAACCATTTTCTTCCATTTCCAATATAAATTTCACCATAACCACAACTAGAATACAACATAAAATTCAACTCATATTATTTATACAACAATATACATATATGTCCACTTACATATATGCACACCCACTTTGTAAACTTCCATATTTCCATAAATTCTACTCATTTCTACATACTACAACATAAACCAAACTTCATAACATAATAAAAAGGGATTAATTCTTACCTTTTTCTACAATCTTCTTCACTTGACCAAGTTGTCAACTTGAAGAAACAAGTGCTCTTTCTTCCAAAATAATTACACCAAGTTGTAAAGGACCCTTTAATTGGTAGAAAATGATTTTTGAAAAAAAAAAAATTTTAGCTTGGCCGAAAATGGCCTTCTTATTCTTGCTCTTCTTTCTCTTGTTTCTCTCTTTCTCAATTGTCTTGAAACTTCTAAATGTTTCAAGACAATTTAATGATCCTTTATATTAATTATCACATGGGAAATTTATTAATTTTGTGGGCTTGGGCCATAAGATGGCCGGCCACCCCTCTCCTTTGGGCCTTAATTCGTTTTTTTATTTTTTTGGGCCAACTCGGTTAATCCCGAGTTGGGCCTAGCCCACTGACCTTTCGACCTTAAAACGTCCATATCTCCTTGTACCGATGTCACCTGGGAACCCACGACCTATGGTTGGAAAGCTAATTCAATTATCTACAACTTCTATTTCTTGGTATTTTCCAAATTCCAAACTTATAATACCGTTTTTGCCCCTAGAAGTCAGATCACCCGAAAACGTTTTCTTAAACATATTCGTTTGGAGGACTTCCACTTTGATTTGGCCCAAGGGTCCTTCTTGAGTTGTGTTTAACTTCACATATGTGATTCATATGACTTTTCAGATGTCCCAAAAAAATCTCGATGTGTGGGCCCCACCTCAGCAAATAATCTGACGTTCAAAAATACGGGATATAACACTAAGAGATTGGTTTCAAAGTTAGGATTGTCGTATAACAAGATTCATTGTTATTCGGAGGCTTTATGTCCAACGATTCTATAGTAACTGGGGTGCGATTCCATATGATGTTCGCCAGGCTATGTTAGCGAGTTTAATGTATGCAACTTAGTACAAATTTCGTAAATGTATTTTACTTTAAACTGTCAACTAACATTATCCATTTCGTGATTTGCAGACTTTGTGTACGTGGGATCCAGCAATTACAACAAGGATTTCTAAGCTCTTTGAGAAAAAGGCGAGTGCAAGATTGGCTGACTAGTTTGCAAGGACTAAGAAGTACAATAAGAAGCCACAATGGCTAACAGACAGCCAATGGGAAGAGCTAAAAGGTGTATTGGCGAACTTCTGAGTTTATCGCTAAATCTGAGCAGGCGAAGGCTGCCCATGTGTCCGCAAAAGGAGGATCTTTGCACACCATAGGTGCAAGAAGTCAGAGGCATGTCGCTAGGAAAATAGTAAGTAATTTTAAACTTTTAAGTTAATGTATTATCAATATGTTATTATTGTGTTTTTACTCTTTACTTTAACTTTATTTGTAGAAAGAGGAGACGGGCAAATTTCCGTTTCAGGTTGAGCTGTTTATGAAGATGCACAAAAAGAAGCATAAAGAGACGGGTGAGGAAGAGTGGATAGAGGATAGGGCTAGAGATTCAGTGGTAAGCGTTAATTCAATTATTTAAGTAATTACATAACTTTAATTATGATATATTCATTAAATACTAACTTTTATTTTTATCTATACAAGGTTATTTTGAACAAGAAAAGCAGCAGAACCTCCAATCTCAGCTTGAAGGCACTCCTAACGAGCTTCCAGATGAAATAGAGGTACAGTTATGGACTACTGCCATTGGGGTGGTATATAAGGGTAGAGCGTACAGTGTTGGGCCAAGAAACAACTTTGGCCACCTTCAGTCAGGACTGCGAGGTGAAGGGTCTTCTCAGCAGGGAGAAGGAATTGACGGTGTTCAATATGCAGCTATGGCGCAGCAAATTGAACAGCTTAACAAGAAATTGGCTGATAATGAAAGCCGTCATGCTAAGGAGACTAGTATGTTGCAAAAGAACCTCGAAGCTCTCCAGGCGCAAGTTATGAACTTCATTGCCTGTGGACAGCTTGGTGTGCCCCATTCTCCCCACCCAAACCAGCAAAATGATGAAGAGGAAGAAGATAAAGATGAAAAGTTGGAGGATGATGATGATGAGTATGTAGATATGACTCCTTGATCTTTATTTGTATTTTAGAGACTTTGTGACACTTTTACATTGTTTTAGTTGTAAACTTTGAATGATATGAAAAAATTGAACTTTGAAGGCCCTTTTTGATTGTTTTGATGGATTAGTTGGATAGTAGATGATGTTATGTTGATAATTAGGATGTTGTAGCTCATTTAGAATTGGCATTGGCAGCATTTAGTGCTGGTTGTTAGCTGGATCATGATTTTTTGGGTAAAAAACATGTTTGGATGCTGAAATTGCTGATTTCAGCATCTGGTTTTTTTTTTTCTTCAGAAAAGCAACAGAAAAAGCGACTGACTTCGTCGCTTCTCTGGAAAAATTAAAAAAAAATCCCAAAAAAGCGACTGATCCCAAAAACAATAATTAAAAAAGAGACGGAATCCGCCGCTTTTTGTATTTTTTATATTATATATTTATTAATATAATTCATTTAATTTTTAAAAATAATAATAATAATTAAATAATGTGACGGAGTCCGTCGCTTTTTTTTTTTTTTTTAATATTGGCAATGAATACCCCGTCACTTCAGTCCGTCGCTTTTTTCAAAACAACGAGCCAATAAGAGACTGAACGGAATCTGTCGCTTTTTCTTAATAAAGCGACAAATTCCGTCGCTTTTCAACTGTTTTTTTAGTAGTGATTGTAAATGTGTAGGTCCTAAGTTTCGTCCTATTATTTTAAAAAATAATAATAATTAAAAAATGCGACGGAGTCCGTTTTTTTTTTTTTTAAATATTGGCAACGGATTATTGAAGCGACGGGGTCCTCGCTTCAGTCCGTCGCTTTTTTCAAAGCAACGAGCCAATAAGCGACTGAACGGAATCTGTCACTTTTCCTTAATAAAGCGATGGATTCCGTCGCTTTTCAACTTTTTTTTTTTAGTAGTGATTGTAATTGTGTAGGTCCTAAGTTGCGTCCTAACTGCCTGCTCCAAGCTAATGCCCAGGAGGCATTGGTCTTTTCTATTTTAGATTGGTGTTATTAAATATATGGGAAAAAAATGAGCTTAGGCTATATTAGGCTATTTAAGCACACAACCAAATAAAGCATACAAGGTGATATTCATTAAAATTCAGATGGCCTATATCTAGAATCAAGACAGGCCCAGGCATTTGCTTCTGATTTCAAAAGGACAATTCGCACGACTTCCCTATTTTGGGGTAGTCTTTAATTTTTTCTCTCTCAAATTGCTAGTCTTTCATATTTTCTTTTAGCCTAAAAAACTGGCCGAAAATATCCCGAGGTTGGGTTCGAACCAGCTAAGTCAAAAAAAAAAAAAAAAAATCGTAGGGCAAAAGTTACGCATTAAGGCATAACTTAGGCAAAGATTTTTGCCTTATAAGGCATAACTACTGAGCTGGGTTCGAACCCAACCTCGATATATTTTCGGCCAGTTTTTAGGCTAAGTACAAAAATTAAAAACCAGCAAAGCAATTTGAGAGGAAAAATTAAAGACCAACAATTTGAGCAAAATTTAAAGACCAACGCCTTGAACAATCTGCGCAAAAAAAAAATGATTTCAAAATTCGGATGGTCATGTCCAGGCCCAGGGACTCATTTTATGTATGTTGTCCTTTTTTAATTTATAACAGACTTGATTTCATGAGGAGAAAGAAGTCATGGAGGTAAAAGTGAGAAAAATAAGTTTGTTTGGTGAAATGTACAAAAATATTCTTTATTTGATGAAGTGATAACGATAACTTAAACGGAAAAAAAATGAGGATAATAATAACCTACAAGTAAAATCCTTCATATATTTTTTCAATTATATTTGGTTAGTTCTGTTATCTCGCCTATCAATCGTGGTAGGCCATTAATTAATTACTTGAATTTTCACCTTGTTAATTGACTTCTCACGTTGTTGTTCCATTCTTCATTTTCCTTTCATCTGCCCCGTTTAAAAAAAAAAAAGTCGATTATCATGATCTTTATTCTAATTTTGATCCTTGTGCTAATTGCCTAATAATCCAATTATTTATTGAAGTTAAGTTACCTTTTTACTAAGAAATTCGTTTCCCATTTTCTACTAATCGCGAGTTTAACCATTCTGGAACACTAACATTGGCTATTTTCTTAATTACTTCTGTCTACACTGAACTTTTCTTTAGTCATTTAGCTTGTTTTCTAAAGAGCTTAAACTAAATAACAATATTTTATATTTATATTTCAGATTAAACTAATTGACAAAGAGATCCTATTCAATATTCAAACTAACGTACATATTTTTTTTCTCAATCAAGTCTAAGACGTTAAATCCGCACATTTTGAAATTATTAGAAAGTAAACGAAATTCTTCGGGGAAACGAAAGAGTAAACTAAGTCTTTCTTCGAAAAATATAGTCTACAAAGACCATGGGGTTGTTTGGTTAGCCGTTCGCGGACTAAATTATCCTCGGATTATAGTCCCAAAATTATAAGCTCAGACTAATTTATTCCACCTGTAGTTTAATGGGATATTCAGAATTAAATTTGAAACTAAATTTATATTTTGTTTGGTTAAAACTATAAATTATGTAATTCATATCTTCAACCAAACAAAATACTAAGCTAGTGTTTGGCCATAGATTTTTTATTAGATTTTGAAAATTTATCTTCAACTATATGATCGGCCATAAATTTTGGATGAGATTTTGAAAATTGGTCTTCAAAAAATCTTGAAGTTACTAGTTTTTGGTTCTTCCACAAACAAAACTTCAAAACTTTTTTAAATAAAATATATATCCAAACATAACTTCAAATTTTAAAAATCACAACTTGAAAAATTCAAATTTTTAAACTTCAACTTAAAATCTATGACCATATAGGAGCTATACGTAGTCCCTTAATTTTGTAATATCCACCTTATTCCGGCGACCAAACAACCCGACTTCTGAAAAGGATTTGAAGCTCGTGTGAGTCTTTTTTTTTTGTTAAATTATTAAAATGTTGATGTCAAAGTGGGACCCAATCTTCCACTTGAAGGACACGTAAGTCGTTGATTCGTCAGCGCGGAGTCTATCAGACGGCAATAACGAAGAGTCAAAAACTCATCACTAAGGGTCTGTTTGACTAATAATAATAAAAAAATACTACTAAAGGTACCGTCTTTTTTTAATTGTCAAAAAAAAAAAAAGGTACCGTCTTTTCTTTTTCTAAAGAATCAATACATACACTAGTACTAGTTGTACTCCAACTGTGCCAAAAACTTTGACTGAACTGCCCCCACATTCAAGGCCCCCTTTGTTGAATTTCGAGCCTCATTTATTTACTAATATAGTACGGGCAATTCGCAAGAATGGTCTTTAATTTTTATCCAACAAATTGGTGGTCTTTAATTTTTATCTTTCGTTTAATATCATGAGGTCTGGAGTTTGAATTTCGATTTTGTAAAAAAAACAAAAATCACAAAGCAGAGTTTTGTAACAAAGTTAAGTCTTCAAGCAGAATTTTAAATGCAAAATTCTACCTGTAGACAGATTTTTGCAAGCCAAAGTTAGGCCTCAGGCATAGTTTGACTGCAAACTTTATCTGCAGGCATAATTTTGCAAGTCAAAGCTAGGCCTCAGACATAGTTTACAAGCCATCAGGCATAGTTGCCTGCAAATTCTCTCTTAAGGCAGAGTTTGCCTTCAGGCATAAGACAAATTATGCCTAGCGAATCTAAACTTCTGCCTTGCAATTTTTTTTTTGTCTGAGCGGGGGCTCAAACCCGGAACCCATGAGTTTTTAGGCAAAGGGCAAAAATTAAAGATTTCAAATTTGAGGGACAAAAATTAAAGACCAGTGCTTTTGAAGGGCAATCCGCACAAAAAAAAAATGATAAAGTACTCCTTTGTTAGAAAAAAGTATCCATTTAGTCTTTAGCACACTTTTTCAAAATATTAATCCGTAATTAGTATTTTGCATACTCCTAAAACATACTAGTAATTGGTAGAAAGAAATAGGTATTTTGACTACACTATTTTTAATTAAAATTTGCATAAACATTGAGATCTGATCACTTAGTACTTGATAAGGCTAAATTTAAAAAAATAAAGTCAATTCCTTCTTGAGGTAAGTGAACACTTGTTTTGAATAAAAATAAAAAGATTAAGTGAATACTTATATTACTAGCAATTTAGCACAATGAATTTACCATCATATCATTATTCCTCCTCATATCCTTATTCATCCTCTTGTTGCCCCTAATACAAGCTCTTCTTCTAATATATATTGAGAAATGAAATTCAATGAGATTGTATATCCTTAGTGGTCGTTTGGTTTAAGGTATAACATGGGTTATACCGGTACTAATTTTTATACCACGTTTGGTATAAGGTATAGATTTATCCCGGGATTATTTTATACCTTGTACCAAACGTGGTATAAAAATTAGTGCTGGAATAACTCAACTTATACCTTCATAACCCACTTATACTGGTACTATTTTATACCATCTTTCAGATGGTATAAAATAATACCAACAGATGGTATAAATTAGTCCCGGAATTGTAATCCCGGGACTATTTTGACCTCAAACCAAACGACCACTTATAGTACAATGTTACCACTACATAAGAAAATTTATTTTACAATTATTGTTTTCAATGAGTATTATTTGAAAAAGTAAGTAAAATTTGATCAAATTTAATAGGACTTACCTCAAACTTTTCATACTTTGAAGTTTCCAATTATAAGTTAGATGAATTTTTAGCTAAGCGAGGTCAATAGTGTATAATATTTGGAAATATCACTCAGATCCATATTCAAAATTATGTTTAATTGGATGTTGATATTTGGTACCATATAATTTTGTCAAACTATGTTCAAACCAAATTAATAATTCAAAGAAAGAAGAGTCGGTAAACAACTCTGCTCAAACCATATGTACAATTTGTTGAGAATATAACCAAGTCAACACAAGTACGTTTTTTCTCACCGCTTAAACTTTTAAATAAAATAATTACACACTTCAACATAATATCAAAGTAATCAGAAATTCTGAATTCGATTTTCACTGCCACCAGTTAGCAAAAAACATTTTTACATGCTTGGCTCGTAGAATGAATTAGATCCGCATGTAAAAAGGTGTATCGCAAAAAATATAATTAATATAAGTATGCTTTCTTTAATGACTTTAAAACTATTTTGAAACTGAGAGTCTTTCGAAAAAAGCCTCTCTATCTCCACAAAGTACGAATAAGATCTCTGCATATACTTTATCCTTCATAAACCTTCAATTGTGAGATAACATTGGTAAGCTGTGACTGTTGTTGTTTTGAGGACAAAAGTGTCATAAAGCTGAAGGAATGAGATTTGCATTGTTGTAAGGAGATGATACCAATGATATCTTTTCTTAATTAATCATTAATAAAATATAATAATAATAAAAAAATGATGATTTGGTTGGTTTGAGTTTGACTACTAACTCTTCACTCCCCCTTTCCTATGAAACCACCTCACCCCCCCACCCCCACCCCTTCTTCAGTCTTCTCTTTCATACTTTCTTTGCCTTTTACTCTTAAAAGTCTCATCTTTTTGCCTTTCCACATTTATATTTCTTGTTAGGGTTTCTTTGCTCACCAAAATCAACTCTAATTCATCCAAAAGATTTGAATGAAAATTCGTTACATGGGTTGTTTTATAATTCCAAGAAACCAATAAAGATCCAAACTTTGAGCTCAAAAAAGCAACTACAAGTTGTGTTTTGCAAGTGTCCCAGGTTGGTTTTTAGCTTTCTTGATCTTACTATTTTTGTTAATTTTAGAAATTCAGTTGAATAATTTGGATTTAGGTGCTTTCCCACAAATATGTGGATTGAAGAAATCTTTTGTTGGTAGTTTAGATTGTTTTAATCAATTGGATAATTTAAAGAAACTTTGGTGTATTTTGTGCTTGTTTATACCATGTTCTGAAAATTCAAGAACTTATAACTTGAGTGAACTATGAAGGCATATTGACCATTATTAATGACATCACCTTTTATGGAAATGTGCCAAAACTTTTTTGAATTGTTAAACTTGATTGATTCCTGATTCTTTATTGCTAAAGATTGGTTGATTATTTTTACAAAGCCTATCTGCCTAAGGATCTAAAAATACTCTTTATGTAACTTCAATGGTATAATCTTATAGTTTTTG
This sequence comes from Lycium barbarum, assembly GCF_019175385.1. Classification (NCBI taxonomy): domain Eukaryota; kingdom Viridiplantae; phylum Streptophyta; class Magnoliopsida; order Solanales; family Solanaceae; genus Lycium; species Lycium barbarum. The sequence goes on along the minus strand of NC_083344.1, from coordinate 111,881,361 downwards.
ATCATTTGAAGTACTCAGAGTGAATAGAAATTGATGGAAACATTGGTATTTGAAATTGCCTATGTTTTAGGTCGATGAGGAAAGTAGAGCTGAAGTTATTCAAATTATGTTTTAAACAATAGTAGGAGATTATTCAATCTCTTGGTGGAGGAAAGCAGTGATATAATTTCTTGATTGCAGCTTCACCAGTGATTGGTTTTACTAAATGTTAGTGATTTGGTTCCGTGATAAGCCCATGATGCTCAAGAGTTTAGGTTGTAAAGTGTTTCAGAATGGCTATCGTGTATTTCTGTCTGACTACTGATTTGGCAGGACGATATAAACCAGATAAGGACGGATTGTTTAGACGTCAAGATGGGATGTTTCACGGTTTCAAAGAGTAAGAAGAAAATATCCGAGCAGAGCGTCCACATAAAACGTGTGAATCCTCAGGAGCAGTCACCAACTGCACTGCCTGAACCCCAGAGGGTACAAAAAAGATCACTGCAGTCGGCACCACCAAGTTTTAGAACTAGAGCGAAACCTGTGCAGTCAAACAATGTAATTAGGACACGAACTCTGTCCGCCCCATCAAGTCTGGACTCAGCGGATCAAGATGCTCTAGCGTCGTCGAATGAATGTGAGGAACATGAAGAGTTGACGAGTCGTGCCAGGTCATCGGTTCCTCAGCCTCTTCCTCTTCCATCACCTCAGAATGCGGCTGCTGCTCTGAGGACTACGAGAAGCTTCAAAGTGGGGAATACAAGTAGTAGCTCTCTCAGTGCCTCTGGACCGTTGCCATTGCCTCCTGTGCTGCCTCCTACATTTCCTTCTACTGGAACACTGCGGAACTTTGCTTTTGATGAAATTTCTGCTGCATGCCACCATTTCTCTCCAGAACGTTGTATGTCAGAAGGTCTCTCTTCTGTCATCTACAGAGCTTCTTTTGGGGATGATGCAAAGAAGCTTGAAGCCACTATAACTCGCTTTCACCCTTCTTCACAGGTAATGTTCAATTACATTGGCATGTTTTGGCTTTGTATTATCCCAGCTATGTGTCATCTGCTGATTAGTCCATGATATTTAGGAACCGATCTCACCGTCTTTTCGGATTTTTCAGGGTTTAAAGGAATTTGTCAACGAGGTGAACATGCTGGCTTCGTTGCAGCATTCTTCACTTTGTAAACTGATTGGTTTTCATGCACGCGAAGGTTCTGAGCATAGGATGTTGGTCTTTGAGAGGCTTTTCCATGGAAGCTTAGACCGGCTTTTGTTCGGAAGAACAGATGGACCCTCTATAGATTGGAATGCGAGAACCAAAATTGCCTTATGTGCTGCACAAGGTCTCACATTTCTACATGAGGAGGGACCTTTCCAGGTATGAGCACTATCATCCTTTATATGTAGTCTGAACTGTGTGGCCTTTTTTCCAGCCACGCAAAATTGTAGTTTCCAGTGTCATCTTTGTGTTTCTGTAACGTGGAAGTTCCTAGTTTTTCATATTAAGATTGGTCTGTGATGTTGTCATTTTTTGCTGAATTTCTTATCTCCTCCAACAGGCAATGTTCCATGAATTTTCAACTGGAAATATACAAATCGACAAAGATTTTAGTGCAAAGCTCTCAGGGTATGGATGCATTACGAATATACAAGAGACAGAGATATCTTGCAATTCAGTCGTAAGTTCTCTTATTTACTGTTGCAGTGACAGAGTCGATTACTATTTGTTGAGAAGCATTGTGCGTTTATGTTACTCTTGGTCTAATTATGAGTTGGTTACATTATTTGCACTTTCTGACTGCTTGGGTGATTTTAATTAATAAACTAAGCCCATTTGTTCAGGCCCTGGCTAATCTCTCGCAGGAGACACTGGAGAGAGGGTTGCTGACTCCCAAGAGCAATGTTTGGAGTTTCGGGATTGTTCTTCTAGAACTGCTCACTGGCCGGAAGAATCTAGATGGTCGATATTCAAAGGAAGAGAGGAATTTAGTCAAGTGGAGTAGGCCTTTCCTTGCTGATGATGGTAGATTATCGCTTATCATGGATCCTCAGCTAAAAGGACGTTTCCCCGCAAAAGCAGCCAGGACAGTGGCTGATATTGCTCAAAGATGCCTGCAAAAAGATCCATCCGAAAGGCCCACTATGAGAATTATCGTGGACCAACTCAAGTCTGTACAAGTGATGAAGTGCCCTTCAAGTTTTCCTCTGCAAGAACCAGCTGTAGTTGGTGGTAAAAAACACATGTCAAAGTCTCCAAGCATGAACGGGATCATCACTCCCATGCCAAGGTTAAGTTTCTCACCTTCCTTACCACTCACCCGAGCATCGGCTTCTCCCTCAAAGGCTACTGCTACTCAACCCTCGCGTCGTCCTTCCTTAACATGTTCCTACTCTTTCTCTTTGGAGGACCTTGATCGACTGGAAAGCCGAAGGTCATCAACTTCATCTTTTCGCAGGTCAAGTGTTGAAGGATTTTGATTGTTTATTCTTTGATTGGTTACTTACATGAAAAGTATGAAGGATAAAGATGTGGTTTTCCCCCTTCCCATTCCTCAAGGAAGAAGACATGGGAAATAGCATTTTTTGTAGATAAGGTTTGCCCTTTTGTTTGAATAGTGTTATGTGAATCGAGATGTGTGGGCAGATGTAGATTTTTCCTGTGATGTCTTATTCATCAACCTCCTGCCCCTTCCAACGTAAAAAAACCAATCTCCAGTTGGCTGGAAAGCAATAAAAGGAAAAAGGAAAGGGAAGATGGAGAAGAAAGAAAATCCCATTTTGCTTCTTTAAAATGATGTATATCTGTACAAGTATTCTTTTTTTAGTGTATCAAAAAATGTTGTATTTTGGGAACTTGGCTTGGTGAGAAATATGGTTTCAGTTGCTCTTTGACAGAAGTAAATATCAGTGTTCCATCTTATCTGGAAAGTTTTGTAATCTAATGTTGTGGCAATTTTGAGTTAAATACAAATTCACGTATAAATGCATTAGTACTAACTGAAAGTTTCAGATTCACCTCTCTAATCTAGAATTCTTTTCAAGTCAAAAATATGTCAAGAAGATTGCACCTGATTTATACACTGTTTTTCTCTGGCATTAGGGTGTGTTTGGTATGGAGCAGTTTTCAGAAAATGTTACTATTCAGTTTTCTCATGTTTGTTCGGTATCAAAATATTTTAGTTTTTATCTAGAAAACAAGTTCTTTACAAAACTGTTATATCATCCTTTAAATTTCTACAAGAGAAAGGAATTTGTTGAAGCATTTTCATTTGTTATATACATATATTTTCTTTCCAACTCCTTGTTCACCATAAGTGCCTATTCCTCATCAAAAGCATCGTAAGCAAATACATCATGGGCTACTGTAAATTATATGACATTTAAAAATTGTTACTCATGAGGAAAAGCATCTAAATACATTTTTCAGCACACACGTAGTACAGCCTATAAACACAAATATTTTAATATCCAATTGCTTGACATACTCCTAATAACTACTCCCCAAGATATCAACACGTAGTACAGCCTATAAACACAAATATTTTAATATCCAATTGCTTGACATACTCCTAATAACTACTCCCCAAGATATCAACAAGGTGGACGGATATGGGGATAAGTGGAAATCTCCTATATAGTTGGTCCATCAAGAAAAAGAATAGAAAGGAGCTATGTTGCTCAGACTCTCCAAAAATGCTGCAACACCTGTGTCGGATTCTCCAAAACTGTACTACTTTTGGAGGATCCAACACGCACCTATCAACATTTTTTAAGAGTCCGAGCAACATAGGAAAGGAGCAATAGCAAGCAAACAGATTTCATGTTTCATGAATATGGTCTTTTCCAATTTGATCTGGTTCAGAGTTTTCCTTTGCAGCATCCTTTTCTTGCTCTTGAGCAGTAGAAGCAAGGCATTGATCCTCGTGGACACATAGGTCACTCTCTCTGGTGTTGTCTTGGGGCAACCCTTGGGACCCTGAGCTCCCTTGTTGCTCAGAAACCAAGCTTGTTAGACCATTCTGCCTCAGATATGTCTCTAGCGGCAGAAAAGCTTGCTGAAGAAGAGACATCATGCTAATATGAGATGAACCTGTATCTTCACGATTTGGTTGACAGTTTAAGTCTAATTGCGACTTACTTATTTCCGGAAGCTTCTGCAATTGATTGCCGCTGCTATGGCCCCTCGCCAGTGTCTCGCTTCCTGATCTTACTCTGTCTGAAGGTTCAACTTCTGGTTTCACCAAGCTGTCCACTTCAGTATCTTCCTTGGAACTCCACATAAGTTGATTCCTCTGTTGGCCGAGTTCCGCTTCACGTTCTGATTGACGCTTCTTTTTACGCATCATAAGTGTCTTGAAACGGCGTTTGACTGTCATGCAGACATTGCATGTACAAGTCGGATTATGTTTGCCCTTCCCGCTGGGAGGCTGGATGCACACAATGCAAGAACAGCCAGGTCGATGCCTTGGGTGTTTTGTTGTTGTTGCAACTGATGCGGGTCCCGGCTCTCTTACGTCACCAGCAATACTTATCCCATTTGCTTGAGAATCTAAATCAGAAGAATCATGAGCCTGCCTTTGGCCTGCTGCACTTCTCTGTTTCTTTAAATCTGTACAACAACGCCAACAAAACCAAGAAGCATAAATACTTTTGTACAGCTAAAAACGTGTCCACGACCCAGCATACAGTTAAAATGATGTCAGGCATGCAACATAAATTTTCAAATCATATATGCACAGCTGGTTACAAGTAAATTACGAAAATGGTAAATGACGTTTGTTTTAGTGCAACCAGACTTACAAACAATGATGGCATTACACACGATGAGTATATTAAAATCCAGAGTTCATAAATTTTAGGACATGATGGAAATATTGACTGAAACTAAAGTAATAAGTTACTTCACCCTTGTCCATTTTGAGAAGATTTTCGAGCTCTCTGGGCATTAAATCGTCTGGGACAGAACAAGAGCACCTGGGAACATGAGCATGATTAGTGTAATTTTTAAGTCAGATTAGTGCCGTTGTGCAAAATTCCTTGAAATCACTAAGTCCATTACCTGCTATGATCTGAAATATTGTCTTGACATGTCCACCGAGGAGGTAGAAGATAATCAGTTGGCAACCTTCGCCACTTAAAGCAATTATCACATTGAGCCCACTGCTCCTGCTCCCTGGATCAGTGATGTACCAGTAAATTTCCAATTCAAGCAGTGTACGGATCACCAAATGTCAATGAGATGGGCATGCAAAAGAATGTTTAGAAAAGCAAAGTTAAGAGACTTTGTTGCAGTTCAATAGGTTGGCCACGGACTCCTTGTTTAGTTAAAAATATTATGTAAAACTTATGACGGATCCCTTATTGCTGATGTCCTCTTTCATCATTTTTGTAAAGCAACAAGTTTGTGAAGTGGAATACATTCTGATAAAATATTCCTTCTTACCCGGATAAGCGGACAGTAAAAATGCTCCTCTTCCCAAGAACAGGTGGTTGCTGCATTTCGAAGAACAAAGTCACAAACCAAAGCCAGAGGTTTTTTAGCGGTCTGATTAAATCTTAAACAGCAATTCTCGCCCATAAATAATAATGTTAAGTTCATCCATTTAGCACGAGCAGCACAAATTACTTCAAGAATAAAGCTACATACTTCATATTCTTCAAATTCTTGGTCCTCAATTGTAACAGTGGTTGGCTGGACAGTCAGCGGTGGTCGGAGCATATCCTGTAACTCTTCCCATGAAAGTTTGAGCTCCAAAGCATCATGGGCATCAATGAGCAGTCTCTTACTTTTTGATCCAATATTACGACTTCTTTTACGCTCTGAAACAGGCATTGAAGGGGAGAAGGCACCATCTGCATTCCTGCCTCCATTCTTCTCAGTTAAGTACCAGCTAAAATCGCCACTATTGAAATGTTTCGAAGACAAATTTACGGAAGATTCCCTGCTTCCTTTAAATGACTGAAGAAGGCCAGAGTAACCACTCATTAGAGGTAGATTCTCAGGCATTGCAGAGAAGGAGGTGGGCTCAGTGGAGAAAACACTCTTGGATATGGCTGATAGACGATTTTCCTGTTTAGGCAATACAATCAAATATTATATGCCATAAGTCGCTAAAGTGAACTCAGATGAAACCCCTAAGTGGGTTAGTTACCTGAGTTGAATTAACAGTTGACGCTTTACGAAACCCCATTAAAAGCTTTCCTTCTGGATCCATGCGGCTGAAAGTTACTGAAAAGAAATGTTCTTATAGGATGAGAAAGGAGTAGCAGAATTTTAACTTTTAAGTTTGAATAGAGAATAACTAATAATAATAATCTAAATTGGAAAAGTGAAAGAAGTATACTGTTGGCCCTATTACTGTCTTTCCAATTCCAGAATAGCTGAGTGGCTTTGACAAGACAAGATGGGCAAAAGCATGTATTTGGAGATTGTCAAAAATTCAAATCTCATAGATTCTGTCTAACATGACCCCTTTATCTCAAATAGAGGTGGGTGATGAGTATTGACCAGCCAGCACTATAGCTTCAATGTTGTGTTAAAAGCAAAGATCTAGGGACGGAAAAAATGGCCCAAATATTCATAATCCACCCAAAACTTAGCGGGTTGGGCATGAGATATTTCACTGATGAACTAATTTAATTTGGGCTATGCCCAACTTAACCTGTCTCAGACAAGCTGTCCAAACATAACCTTTTGGTTATGAACCAGTTTTTAGCTCATCTTAGCCCAAGTTAGTATTGGGCAGGCTGGGTCATGACCCATTTTGACCCGCCCATCTGCCACCCCTACTGAAAGAACTAAAGGTATTAATCATAAGGTGAATCTTAGATGTCACGGACAGGAAAATTCATCTAATGAACAAAAACGAGAATCATTCTTTAGTCAAGGCAAATGATTACTGCTTAACGTTAACACAGTGAACTGAATATCATAGGTTTTATGACTCACAACAAAGGATGAAACTTCAGTACCTGTATCTCCAGCTTGTAATTGCATTGATTGTATACAAGGGGTCACACCCTCAAGAACATACATTCTGCTGTTATTGTTTGGCCAAAATCTGAACTGGAATACCCATTCTTTGCCCTTCACATCCTGAATTCGCAGAGGAAGTCCTTCCGGTTGAGAAATTGGTGGGAAATATGCCTGAACAATGAAATAGTCAAATTTAAGGAATTGCTTATGTCACCACGAGGAGAAAGGTGAAGGAAGACTAGGCCTCTACCAGTGTTATCAAAGCGAAAAGCGCAAAAAAACTCAGAGGTCAACTAGGGCTTTAAGCGCAAATAAAGTGTGCGCTTTTATGAAAAAAGGCACAATGGCGCAAAAATGCAAATATATGTATGTTTAGTCCAAGACTAATAATAATAAGCATGAATAACAAATGTATGGACAAAGAAATTGTAAAAACATTACGATAAAGTTGAATATCAATTATCTAGTGTCGTCTTTTCAAGAGAGGCTCATCGGAAAGGAAAAGTATGTCTTAGAGCCTTGATGATGACACTGAAGCGCACATAAAGGGAGGCGAAGCGCTCAACATGTTTTGAGCCTCGCTTCAGGGCTTAGGCACGCCTTTGACAACACTGGCCTCTACTATGGTGAGCAAAACAGCAATTAAGCAATATTCACAAAGGGCAAAAATGCCAGTAGAGAGAAATGTATTAGAATGATACGGAGGGAGCAAATGTCAAAGTTGAAACTTACTTCAGCACATGCTTTAGGAAGTACCAAACGGCCAATTCGACCTGCATCACTTGCACTCAGAACCTTCTCAAATAATGGTATGATGGTGGAATTTGAGCTTGAAAAAACATGTTGTCAAGGAAATCATGTATGAAATAGGTCAAAAGCAATAAATCTAATTTAAGAACTCATGATGGATACTCTCCAGATATTTGCTGCAACTCCTGATCTGTTATCCTCGGCCAATAACGTGGAAGCAGCTGATTCTTAATTCGACCTTCAACAGGTGGCCTGGCAACACGAATCTGTGAAATTATGCCAGCAGTTGTCTCTGGTCCCAAAGCAGAACTAGATTTTGGGGGTTTGGGCAAGAGATTACGAGACTTAGACCCTTGTTGCAAGGAAGAAATCGTCTTGTTCAAGTCCCCCTCATCCATTGTAGTGGGAAAGAGTTTTGTGTTCGGTGAAGGTGCAGACAGAGCTATACTTAAGTTTGTCTGTACCGGTGATCCATGAATATCTTTAACTCCTTTGTAATTTGACGAAAATGTGCTTCCAGAATCTCCAGCAGGATGGAAGGCTTCTTCCATTTTTATTTGGCTTATAGGCCTATTTGGGTTGTCATTCTGGTGTGGGAGAAGAAGTGCTGGATCAATACTATCAATACCCTCTCTTTTATTAGGTTCAGAACCATTCATCTGACTTCCCAAAGAAGTTGAAGGCGTTTCACCAACACTGTTTGAGATAGAATTTCCAAAAGCTTTGGGCTTCTCATGATTTGGTGTCTGCAAGAAAAAATGAAGAACATGAGAACTAATAGTCATTTGTGTACACTTATATTATATGTTCACAGTACATAAGTTCACATGGATGCATAAAGTCTATCTCACAGCATGTCGTTGACTACTCCTCGCACAGCTGACACAATTAATGCCCCCACTATCGAGCAACTCCAGCAAAGAGCTAGAAGCAATGCATCCGCAATGAAGACGCTGCCAATACCAAAATTAGTTTCAAAGGTTAGTGGAATGTCTGCAAGAGAACTAGATTAAACTATGAAACAGGAAGACCATTCTGGAGCTAACCTTGCCACATGAAATACACTCCCTCCAACCAGTGTCCTCCGAGTGGAATAAATCACAGAAGACTAGTTGCTCATAAGCAGTCCTGGAGTCAATCCAAATCCCATGTTATGACATCTGGAGTTTGTGATTTAATTCTCAGGAAAATCTGAGTGAAATTAACAGTCACATGATGGTGAATACAACCTTAACATGACAAATTGTAGACCTATACATATTTCATTTTACGAGATTTATTAAGCCTTCATGAAAATAATTGATGAGAAGTCTTAGACCTAACTTGAGGCAATCAATACCTGTTTAAACTCATCTCCGCTATTTCTAAGTATAATATAATATTGAGAAATCTACTCTTTCACCAACTTGGCAGTATCCAGCTTGCCAGAGTTTTGTATTAGTTGATAACTTAAGGTAAATTCTTATATTCCTCCATGTGTCCACATTCAATTACTTTCAATGTACTTCTTTTCAAATATTAAGTTGGTATGACTCTGGCCCCATCAGCAAAAAGGTCTTTTTTGTTAAATGATGTACTCCCCATCATTCAAGCAAAGAGAAGTTGGTCACAGACCTTTTAGGCTTAAGAGATAATTTATCATTACATTTGAGATAACTCGGGACACGCTAATCAGTGGTCCTCAATTCTAATCGGTTACCACCATATTCCAAAAACTGTTTTGGCGTTATCACCATTGAATTTTTTTTTTTTTATATGGTGGGAGTGTTCGAGTCAACTTGCGCTCACCTCGAATATTCCAAGAACTGCTTTGGGGTCAATAGTCAATACAGATTGTCTATCCTAGAAGTGTTCTCTGGATGTAACTTCTCAAATAACTAGATGCACTAAGACTCAGCGTTTCAGTTTTCAATTTATGGTCGGAACTGCTGTTAGGCGTTAGCTACTTTTTATAGCATGGTTAAAATTAATATTTTTTTCTTTCCTGCAATGCAAGTGTGGTAGATTGCAAAAGACAAACGTATGAATTTAAGTACCAGTCACCTACACTGGCCAAGAAACACATAAAAACAGGAAAATAACACAAGAAATAAACCAAAAAAAAAACATACGAAACATAGCGATGGCAAACAAATTGAAAAGAAAATAATAAATAAAATATTTTCATTCCACAGCACTGAATTATTTATTGCAAGGGAAATAACTGCATGCAACCTATATTTCATAGAGAAATATAAGTTTCCTAAGCTGATAGGAATTAATGCGATTATACCAAATTGTTCAATAGAGCTGGGGATGATTACGTGATGGATGATAAAGTGAACTCTGACATGTACAGAGTATGGCCATTCTTGTGTATCTGATCCTCTAAATAGTCCTCTTCTCATGGACAAGGCATCCGATCCTCATTACGAGTTACCGTATATATTTATTCCTTTCACACCCAACCCAAGGATCAAGCTTCTTTTTTTGGTAAGTAAATGTTAGAACCCAAGGATCAAACTGTAAGATAAAATAGACAACATGTGGAGAAGGGAAGGAAGAATTTTCATGTCCCCGGAAGATATGCTGAGAACATGATTGGAAAAAATAACACAAATCCGGTATATGCATCAATTCATATAAATATGACCATCCTCACTATTAAATATCCTTTGCCGGCTACCTCAGTTAAGCAACATGTGATATGCATATTGTGGAACAATCCCCCCCCCCCCCCCCCGGGCCCACCCCACCCCAAAAAAAAAGAGAGAATAAAGAAAAGAACTTTCTTGAGTTTTTCTATTGTTAAGAATAAAGAGAAGAAATTTCTAGAAGACAAACCCATCTGAAGCATTTAAAACTTCCAAGAACTGCTAGGTAGTGTGATTTTTCATCCAAAAGAGCAAAAAAGACGGTTTCTCCACAGTAACTTAACATGGAACAACCAAAGAGGTGCCTACTATTGGATTTGAACCAATGACTCCCGCCGTATGAAAGCAGTACTCTAACCACTGAGTTAAGTAGGTCATTTATCATCCCAAAGAGAACCAAATGAAACCCATCCTATCGATGGATTATAAAATTATCATATTACTTATAAGCAATACTAATCTAAGGAATACCACTCTGGTCTCGGTCAAAAAGACCACAAATGTTGCACAACAAGAACCACATTGATAATGCAAATCCTTAAAAGAAGTCAAGCAGGTTAATCTGCAGTTCTTCACCGACTACCTAAGGGAAAATAAGTGAAAGAAAAAGCAGAAGGATAATCTTTCCCACAACTTGACCCTACACGACTTTCTAATCTTTCCAGAACTAGAATCAGGTTGAGCAACCATTACTTGGTGCATGAACTGTACTAGGAACGTATAATTAGTTCTCTCAAATTGAGTTTGCAATCTCTTATTAGAAAAGGCAAAGTAACTGTTTCATCGAATTCAAGAACAACTTGGCAAACAAGGGCTTCATTAGTCAATATAAAGAACACGATATAGCAAATATCTTTCAGCAAAACGAAAAGGATAATTCTCTAAGCTGCAACAGGATTCACGAAAACATAAACCCCGAAACTAATCAGATTGTACATACTCCTTCCCTTTCAAAAAAGAATAACCAGTTCAAAGAACAAAAGGTCAAACCATATAATATTCCATTTCAATTACAAGGACATTGGTTCCTTAGTCTTTTCCAAAATTAAATTTACAAATTCAAAGTCTACACAAAGAGTATATAAATCCCACCACTTTGAAAAATCCTAGTCAAAGAAAAAACAAACTGCTTGACACCCTAAATGGTAATGTTATAGTTTCAAGAAATAGAAAAAACCATAAAACTGAATTAACAAACATAATAAAATTCAGTATAAAGATAAAGAGATCTGAATAGAATTACCCGCACTTATCACAAAGGATAGCAAATTCACCAGATCGCAAAGGCCATCCTTTTTTCCACTCAATTGAAGAATTTGCCCCACATAATCCATTCATGCATATCTTCGACTCCATTACAGCATACTCTTCCTCTTAACACTTCATACATAAAACCCAAAAAAAAAAAAAAAGTAGTTTTAAACTAAAAATGAAGTCTTTAGAGAAACCCAATTATGGAAAACTTAAAGAAGAAGAGCAAAGGAAGAATCTTGAAAGTATTAAGAATTAGACATACACTAAAGCTAGTAAGGTGCAGTGTTTGTTTGGTGTAGTAAATTATTAGTGATAGACAAATATTTGGGAAGGTTGAATTGCCGGTAACGGAAAGTTGTATCGCCGGTTGAGCAGAGAAATTTATGAGTAAAGTTAAAAACAGTTAAAAAAAATGTAAAAAAGGGCGCATGCAAGGAGAGACTTCAAGTGTCAGCAAAGGTCGCCCGCCTTTCCCTTTCCTCTTCCACTAACGTCCATCTGCTTCACCCCACTCCCCACGCAACCACACCCTTATTATTCTTTTTTTTTTTTTTTTTTTTTTTTTTGTATTTAAACTTCAAATAGTGAGTAGGTTAAAAAGTTCATCATAGAATGTTCTCGCAGTTTTATATCTAAATTATTGAATTCCTATAAAATTTTCTGAACTATTATGAATTCATATTAAAATAATACTCCTGAATGACTAATATGGCATTTTACGTAAATATCAGCTCTAAAAATTCCTTCAAAGAGTTCTAAAGGAATACATGTGGAATAATTTTTAAATGAACGTATTACTCCCTCCATCCAAAAAAAATTATCCTTTTTTAACTTGACACAAAGTTTAAAAAAAAAAAAAAACTTTTGAAATGTGTGATCTAAAATAAACCTTAAATATTTATGTGGCTGATGATTAAATTGTTTCTAAATATAGAAAGATAATAATCTTTGGGGGACAGACTAAAAAAAGAAAGGAAGATAATTTTTTTGGGACAGAGGGAGTAGAAATTTTCTCTAAACTTATATCTGTTTTGCATATCTAAAACTATAGGGTGTTTCAAGTATTCCTAAACCATCATCAACTCACTCTATCTGCGGATACATTTTTAGAGATTTTTTCATCTTCCACACGCGCATCTGAGCAAGTTATACTAAATATTTTGCCATATATTCAATCGGGAGTTCTAATTTAAAGAAATTTATGGTTCATGATGGTAACAAAAACACCCAATAATTTTAGATATGAAACTCGCAAAATAATAATTTTATCTTCGTTTCAATCTAAGTGTCTTAATTTGACTGGACACAGAGTTTAGTAATTAGAGAGGCTTTTGAATCTTTGTGATCTTAAATAAAATATTTGTATAATCTTTTAAATCTTGCGGTCTTAAACTTGTCATGTAAAATGTGAAATTAAAAACTTATCAAATATAAAAAGTGATACTGTTTTTGGGATAAATAAAAAGAAAAATAAGATACTTAAATTAGGACGGACGGAGATAGTTTAAGCAAGTTTTAACAGAGGCGGAGCTAGGATTCGAAGCTTGTGAGTTCGGAGTTCTAATTCTTTAAAGTTACTGGGTTCTTAATTAATAATTTGTACATATTTGACAAAAATTTTAATGCAAATATATAATTCGGATAAAAGCTACTGGGTTCGGCCGAACCCCCACCCGAAGTGCCGGCTCCGCCCCTAGTTTTAACCATTTCATTTTGTTCTTACTTAATAAAGAAGTGTTGTTGAGAAACAAAAAATATATAAAATGACCGACGAGTGGGAGTCCTAATCAAACGAACAAAAATCCTCTTTCCCTTTCAACTTTGGTTTCTTTGGCTTTGTCTGTACGATTAGATTGAAAATGGATAGTACTAAACTGAGATGTGATGTCTGTCAATCATCATTGCGTAATTAAACAGATAAGTTAATCAAAAGCTTTATTCAATCCCCTAATTGATTACTTCTTCTACGCGTGCGTACGTCCAAATTCTTTAAAGCCTTCATTACATGACGTCATGCTTGTGAAATGGATAACAAAACGCATTAACTATTAAACGAAAAGGGCAAATTTTTTTATTTTTTTTTTCTAAATCAATCATGGGTTCTCCTATTGATAACTTATTCGGAGTTGGCAAGGAATGCAAATAAACACAAATGATATTTGTAAGGGCATTATTAAGACGAATTCTAATTTTTCATTTACCAAAGCTTAATCTTATACTTTATATCGCGAGTAAATCATTAGATATAAATAAATTTAGAAGAATATAAGGGTAAATCATTAGATATAAATAAATTTAGAAGAATATAAGGGCACTTATCTTAGTCCATTGTAAGAATTGATGGAAGGAAGTCATGATGTTCTAAGTCTTGTTACTTTTTTTTATGATACTTCTCTTAATGGGACAGAGAGGATTAGAATCAATAACAAACTTAGGGACCATAACTAACCTAGGGGTTCGGAAAAAACAACAAAAGCTAAATTTAAAAATTAATGTTGTCCCTGGGAATCGAACCTAGGACACTAGATATAATTATGAACACCCTGGTTTGAGCTAACCTTTGCATTTGCTTAGGGTGAAATCTACCCTATAGATATATACTGTAATTTTTCATCGAGAATGTTCGGGTGAACACCCTATTAACCCTCTAAATCCGCCCCTGTTTTCAGTTATGAAACCATCAATTATAACTAAAAAGTTAATTAAGTTTCTATGTGTATAAAATTCATACCTTATAAAATAAGATTTATAAATAGCAACACTTTATTAGATCAGAAAAAAGGGCTTATTTAATTGATAGCAGATCTATGTACAATTATATTAAGTAGGACAATGTCAGTCCACTAAATATAAAATTTCAACAATGCAACTATACTAGAAAATACTAGTAATGAACATGGAAGAAAATGAGTACGACTTTTCTAAAAGGTAATTTTGAAATTTATTAATTATAATAATAGATACGTGTGTTTGCAGATAGATTTACGTTGCTTGACGATGAATAACACATCAAATCTCACCATACTATTTCACTTAACCATGATAATTGATATGATTTGATATAACTATTTGATGCAAGATAAGTTTTACCTGTATATAAATTTATAATGATGTGGCTAGAGAAAAATTACATCTGATGACAAAATAATTTTTCAGCTGAAATCTTCTTTAGAACAAATTGTATAGTTGCGAAATGATTGGGTTGGGAATTCTAATAATTCTTACATTTCATGATTCATCTTAGTGTTGTGATTGTTTAGGGGCCCTCTCATACTCCACACCCCCACCCCCGCACCCCGGTTGTGATTGTTCGAATGTGGTCTTACTTCCAGCCAACTTGCATTGAGGAGATCTTGGCAATAATGTTTTATTTTTCTTTTTGATCTTTTTCATAAAAAAAATTTGGTCAAGTATTAAAATGACGAGCTGGTCAATATGCCAATTAGTTGCTTCAATGAATTTCGATACCGAATAATAATAAAAAAACTAAATAATGATTAAAGAACTAATCTGTATAGCTTTAGGAAACACAGAGCGATCTGAGCCCAAATCAAAAAACCAACCAAGCTACTACTCGAGCGGCTTCATTTCAACTAGACTGCCTGAGTATATTCATAGACATGATTTCCATAGGAATTGTTGGACAAGCCTGAACATTGAGTGTTAGGCGTAAGCCTCTCAGAATAAAGCACCACAAGTGAGACTCAGGGCGTTTTGCAAATGTCCACCCAGGTGCAAGTCCCATGTAGGCCTTTTAAAACACTGCTTTTGATTTGCGCAACTTCCCATTGGCTACTTAAATCAGTAGAAAACAAAAGGTTTCCAAGAGCATCTCAGTGAGATCCTAATGTTACTCTGGCAAATACTAGGTTCTAATACATACAGATACAAAATGTTTCAGTTGCTACAAAAACGTATCTGAAGCAACCTATGCGCGGCTCATGTATTGTCCATTTCTAGTATCTACCAAAATTTCCTCCCCTCTGTTTATGAATAACGGAACACTAACAACTGCACCGGTGTCAAGGGTTGCTGGCTTCGATCCACCTGCCACATAATACAAATCATATTCACAAACTCGCAGAAGAACAAAGAGAAAGAGAGTAACTTATTCTAGACAATTGACAATCAAATAGTATATATATTTAGCATCATAATAGCCATAGGTTAAGCAGAAGAACGTCAAGAATTTCAATGGTTGACCCAGAGAACCTACATGGATAATTTATAATGCTATAGCTCCATGAGAATCGAATCATAGGCAGATAGGAAGGAGTTGTCCATACACCTTGAATGTGAATCAATCTTCAATATTTACATATGACGATACTCCTCGTTACAACATTTTCTATTTAACTGGAAAAATTCTGGATAAACTATAACGAAAGAAGGAAGTGGGACGTCATCCATGGTTTCTACAAACAGAAGAGAGACGGCGTGGTAGCAGGATGAAGAAGGGGCCTTCAGAGTAAAACTTAGCTCCCCCATCCCAACCCAAATGAAGGCATGAAGTTTTTATGTCTCCGGAATCCCCTTCTAGGACTCCCAGTTCAATTGTTCAAGCTAGAAAAGAATAAATGATTACCTTGCGCAGTGTCACCTTTGACACCTGGATCAACGTCCATCACTGTCAACTTTACTGTTATAGGCAATTCAAAGTCGATCACCTACGGAAATATTAACCTTAGTATACTGATTACCATTAAAACAATATATGAAAGAACTTGCTTCTACAATACAAGCTATAGGATCAATGTGAGACACTGAGTTTATCCATTGACACTTATAAAGGAGAAAAATCATAACTGCAAACACTTGAAACAAGTTCAGCACTGGAAAATACCTTCCCGTTCCAGAAAAGCAAGGTGCAGTCCATGCCCTCTTTTAGAAACTTTGCTTTATCTCCAACATCTTTTTCATTTAGACGATATTCTTCAAAACTGGTCTGCAATAGAAATTAAGTTACCATGGTATATAAAGTGTGTGTATATATAAGGGGAACAGAAGACAACCAAATTCTAAATTATCCTTCATAAAAGTGGGTATGGACTAAGGAGGATTGGAGGGAACTTGATCCACACAACTAATGTAACCAATTAAGACATTAGTAAGCTAAATTAAACTTTTTCCTTTGTATTTTATAGGTACTTTATTCATATGCACCAAGACGCTACTGATATTTACAGAAAAAGGACCTTCAGATCCCTTTAAACATGTAGGGAGACAACGAAGTTAACAAAAATATTTACTTCATTCCCCGTTTCAGATTACACCAAGCATAATATAAAAGATGTAACACTCTAAATTCTGTGAAATGCACAGCTATACTTCTATCGTCATGTATATGAATAAACCACTTTAACCTGTCAGACTAGCATAGCTAAGTCGGGATAAAAAAGGGCAGAGCCCACAATTTAAGGGACTTGTGAGTTGCAACTATAGATCAGATATTTAGAACTTCACCAAAACCAAATAAATTAGCTGAACCTTGATGCCTACTCTTATACGTGCTGAAGCTCTTTGAATTTGGATTTAGTTTTATGTATCAAAAGGGTAGATGAAAGACAAAATCTCTATAATACTATACGGGCTAAATATTAATAAAGATAAAAAGTAGCATCTTGCATTTCAAAGGGTAACAGTAGGAAAAAGGGAATTGCTGCTAGAGTTAGGCATAATCCCTCAAGTAAACAAGCCCATTGACAAGAGGCCAGGTTTATGCTTGTTCATTTTTTTTATTTTTTTATTTTGAGGGAGCGAGGGAGGGAGAAAGATGGCGGAGGGTCACTTTTATGGATTGGGATTTGAGAGCTCTATAAAAGTAACCTGCATAAGCTGCATGCCAGTCAAGCTGCAAGAACAAAACTAGCACATTGGATTGGACCACTCTATTAAAAGTTACTGTACTTTACCAGATCCATGAAGACATACTGGGAAGCATCCTTGTAAGTAAATTGCTTCGTCTCCTTGTAGATATTTGCCTCTTCTACCTGCAGAGATATTTGAATGTCAACTGAAATTTAGAATCACATAAGCAGTGTCAATTTGGTTGAGAAAAATAACTGACGTCAAAGTTGCAGGTCCATTATCAATGTAATAGATCTGACAGCCTTTCAGTAGATCGAAATGTATCTTATGTTCTTAAACAGGAAGAAAAGGAACTCTCACAATGCCTTCGCCAGATTTTCTATTGCCTGGGGAAAGAAAAACAACAAGATTTGTGATGGTGTTCCTATTAAAAAGGAGCTTATCCCACAAAGTTAAGAAATTCCTGCCTTTATTTTCTCTAGTATGGTTGTATAGTTCACAATTTCAAACTACCATTTTGTTCGTCAACAAAAAAGAGATAAGAGTATTAGGTCCCATACACAATGTAATTATAACAATTATTTGAATTGTATAAATGAAGCTTGAGGTTATACATCATTGCTTTTTATCTTTCATTCTCATTCCTAGATTTTGTAGTAATCCCCAAATTGAGAAAAGGTAAATGCCACTTTCCTTTGTCATAAGCTGATTTCCACCTTGTAGGGGGAAAAGCAAACTAATTAACCTCTCATGAATCAAGATAAATATCTTGCTTTAGTATCATTCTATAATGTTGCATAGTCCGATTGTAGGTCTCTTGTGATTCACTTCTTTCTTTCTATATCATCAGATATCCCTTGACAACTAAGCGGGAGATTCATTTAATATTATATCTTTGCTCAACTCATAATGTGCATTGTTTTTTCTCCTCAGAATAACTAATCCATCAACAAACTTAATAAGCTACTTACTCGGACTAGAGACTACATGATGAGCATGATATTTGCTCACCTCCAGGAAAAAGCCATATGCTAATATGATGACTACAGCAGCTGCATTACTTTGTCAAAATTCATCTAGCAACCAGCATCAGCACCAGAAATCCATATTTTCTCCTTCCCAAAGAAACCTATGATCAGCAGCTTCATCATGACATTTACAACCCAATTTCTCCCTGCTCATGCTACCATCAGCATCATCTTGAACACAAGCCAATGCCATTTGTTCACCACAAGCTCCAAAACATCTCAACGACTGGTCAACTCGTTGATTCGCTTATTTAAACCAAAAATAAAAGCCTTAAAACTAATGGTCACAATCACAGTAATATCGACACAGCATCTTTGCAGACTGCTAAGACACCAGTACCATCAGCAGTGCCGTCAACATGAAACTTTTATCAAACCCAAAATCCATCAACTGCCAACTATTGTACATACAGAATCTTCTGGAACATTTGCTTTCTCTCTGGTACGTCATCTAACCAAGAAAATTTGATCGTAGAAATAAATACCATGACTTGTAGTTTGACATCTAATTCACCAAGCAGACATCCTTTGGGAGATCAAGGGTCCAACTCTTCACCACCAACTTTCAAAGACACTCAACTAAATAAGAACATCAAAGAAAGCGAATCTGGAGACCTTATCCACATTGGCTGGAAACCCTTTCATTTTGATTTGGAATAAGAGTTACTTTTATAATTTTAGACATGACTACATTAATAATAAAAGGAAAAAATAAAGTGACATTTTCTTAGGAAATGCTCAGAAGAGTTAATACAAACAGGTTGCTGAAGATAGATAACTGGATGGAGCAATTTGTGGAGTGGCCAGAGTGAGTTAAGCTAATATCTAGCCATAAGATGGCAGTTAATTTGTAGCATCACTAAAGCTCAGAGAGCGGACTGCTACCCCTAACAAAAAATTTACCAAAGATCATTTACAAAGCAATCCTATTTTATTCACTTATAGAAGGTTTTCTGGATAATTTCCACTAGCATCTTAACACTCAAACTAAGGTGCATTTTTAACCAGATTTAAAAGGTCTCCAATAATTATTTTTCATTTCTTGTATGAAAAATAACAAATGCTTGAAATATATGGCCTATTTTGTAGTTCCTAATTTTGTCTAGAGGTACTCGACAACTTCAATTGGTTGATTAAAAAAGAATGGCTCATGCTACATAACAAGTTCTTATATAAACGGACAGAGTAAGAGAATAAGCATAGAAGAGCAGGTGGTTCCAAAGATATTACCTTACTTCCAGCACGGAAAGTTTTCTCAACGGAGTTCCCTGTTACATAATTGCGCAATGTGGTCCTCACAAATGCAGCCCCTTTCCCAGGCTTTACATGAAGAAACTCTAAACACACCCAAATAATAAGTATTATCAAACAGTAAAAAAGACAACCAAATATTAGGTGTACTCAATACCAAACTATTCCATACATATTCATATTCAAAAAAGCAACTGTTCTTGAATTTTGCTTTCTGGACTACAAGTAAAAACACAGTCAAGTGTACATGGATACACATTCATATTCAAAAAATCGGTAGGATAAAATACGGTTGTCAATTACACATGGTTATAAAATTTCAATCATAAAAGTAGTAACTTCCAGAATTGTAAACGGTATGGCACTTTTACTTCTTTGAGAATAGTTGCTTAGACTGTTTAAATCTCGACATTTCACAAATTACTTAGACAAATTACTAGAGCTGGTTCACAGCTCCTTTCCTTCTTACTTGTGGAAAAACAAATA
The DNA here is from genome assembly GCF_019175385.1 of Lycium barbarum. Lineage (NCBI taxonomy): Eukaryota > Viridiplantae > Streptophyta > Magnoliopsida > Solanales > Solanaceae > Lycium > Lycium barbarum. The sequence goes on along the minus strand of NC_083344.1, from coordinate 111,861,196 downwards.
CATGCTTAGCATTGCCATAATCAAACAATAAAAAGTTAAAGTCAAATTAGCAACAATGTACTATGAGAAGTACATAATATTCAGGCAGGGAAAAAAATTATATTGTTGAAACAGTAATTTTTTAGCATGATAAGTTGCTTAGGTTTAGGATGACTCTACTTTTTTGAATTTCAAATTTCTATTAGATTTTTTTAGTTTGTTGAGATTTTTTTTTTCTTTTTGAATTCTTGTTATGCATATTTTCTACAGATTATATTTTCAAGTTGACTAAAGCCTTCCATGCTTAGTAAAATTACTTATTAGACATTTTCAATCAGTACTTTCAACCTCTGTGCTGCACCATCTTTTAAAAAACCAACATATATAATCTGAACACTGGTAATATCATAATATCATGTTGGATACGAAACAAAAATTAACAAAGATGATATGAAATGGGGGCAGTGGTCATTAATCACCTATAACCTTGCAAGGAGCCCCATCCACTTCAATGTTGCTGCCCACTTTAATATCATTGCTAGAAAACGCAAATATCTCTGACAAAAATCACCAAAAAAGAAAAATTTTAAAATAACCCACAAAAAGTTTTGAGTTTAAAAAAACAAGAACATTGTCACAGTTACTAAATAATAATACTATATGGTTAAAAACACACCTAAATTATTACCTTTTCGCGAGTTTCATAACTCAACTATGCATTGTCCTTTTACCTACCTACAGTGGCGGACCTAGTAAGAGCCCAGGGTTCATCCGAACTCACTTCAGCGAAAAATTGCACTGTATATACAAGGTGAAAATTATTTTTTATGTATATATAGTAGACTTTGAACCACTTAACTTCTTTGACTTCTTTATATTTTTGAACCCCCTCGACATAAATCCTGGCTCCGCCACTGCCTACCTAAACTACCACTGCCACTGTATTAAAATACGCCTCGACACTGAGTTGGCCAAATATTTAAAATCAATCCACAACAAGCACGTGAAGGCCAACTCAATATCGAGGTGTGTTTTAGGTATATAGTTGAAGTATGAAACTCGCGAAAAGATAATAGTTAGGTGTGTTTTTGACCATTAACTCTTTTTTTTTTCAAGAAGAATTAGGGTGGGGGGGGGGGGGTGGAGTTAAGAGTTACTTACTTGGGAAACGGCGGGATGTTGTTGGGAAAATAGAGGTAGAAACAAGGAATGGCTTTGTACTTAAGGAGAGAGAGGAGATTGCAAGCGAATTGGGAAAGAGAGAAAGCTTGAGATTGGTGAGTCCCGCCATTGCCATTGTTGCTTCTTCTCCAGAGAGACTGAAAATGGACTATACCATCCCTCTCTATAGATAAGGAAGTACTGAAAAATTCTCTGTTACTACCTGGTAAGAAAAAATTATAAAGTATTATAATTGGGCAAATGCTATCAAAATTGAAGCTTCTTTTAATTTTTACAAAAAATATGATGGTATAAATATGAGAAGAGGACAAAAAAAATCCCTTAATTATAAAAGTAGGTTTAAAATAGTCTCTTAACTATGCACTTAACGATTTTAGTCCTTTAAATTTGTTATAAGTTAACAAAAATGGTCCCTTAACTATGAAAGTAGGTTCAAAATAGTCCCTTAACTATGAAATTAACGGTTTTGGTCCTTTAAGTTTGCCATAAGTTGACAGAGTGGTCCCTTAACTATGAAAGTAGGTTCAAAATAGTCCCTTAACTATGAAATTAACGGTTTTAGTCCTTTAAGTTTGCCATAAGTTGACAGAGTGGTCCCTTAACTATGAGGGTTGGTTAAAAATAGTCCCTTAAGTATGCACTTGTTCCTTAAGTTCACCAAAAGTTAACAGTTTTAGTCTCCGACAAACTATTTATCGAACTCTATTTGTTAGATTTGACTAGAACTGTAAAAAAAAAAAAAAAAAATTAGCGAGAACTCATATTTAGAGGTACACATTATTAAAGAAATGGTCAAATACCTCGGGACAAAATTGACGGACGTCAGTGAGTTATAGGAAAAAACCTATAGACTTGATAATGTCAGAAAATGGTGTCTCGAAACACAAAGACCGACGGACTCTATCGATTAAAACTGAGGGAATCCATCGACTAAATAAAATACACTAGACTTTAGAAATAAATTAGAAATAGCAGAAACTAAAAAAGTTGTCACTACCAAAAACAAGCGAAAAAAACGATGGACGGAAACCGATGGATAAAATCGAGGGACACTATTTTTTTTTAAATTTTTTATTGTTTTTTACGAAAACCAACGGAAGTCCATCAGTTATTTTTGAGGAAAAATGCGCGGAAACTATTTAAAAAAAAAAGAATCACTACACTGGAAGTATTTAGTTTTCTCTAGTTTTCAGTAATAACGAATCTAGTGTATTTTACTTAGCGAATGGACTCTCTCGATTTTAATCGACAGAATCCGTTGGTCTTTGTGCTCCGAGACACTATTTTTTGACATTATCAAGTCTGTAGGTTTTTCCTCAGTTTTTTCCTATAACCGACTAACGTCCGTCGGTTTTGTCTTATTTGACCGATCTAGATTTCTCACTAATTTTTCCCTTTTTTTCATAGTTCTCGTCAAATCTAACAAATAGAGTTCGATGAATATTTTGTCGAGACTAAAACTGTCAACTTATGGCAAACTTAAAGGACCAAAACCGTTAAGTGCATAGTTAAGGGACTATTTTGAACCTACTCTCATAATTAAGGGACTGTTTTTGTTAACTTGTAACAAACTTAAAGGACTAAAACCGTTAAGTGCATAGTTAAGGGACTATTTTGAACCTACTATCATAGTTAAGGGATCATTTTTGTCCTTTTCCCGTATAAATATCTGTATATATGCCTGTATGATGTGGATGTCCGTATATTTTGGACTATTTTTTATAATGTAAGTTTTGAGTTATTTTTTTATAATGTAAGTGATCAACTTATATATTTCAGAAATAACTGCCCAAAGTTTTTTTAACTCAAAATTGTCCCTTATCTGGTGGAGCTGGTCTATATTGGTCCTTGATACATAAATTTGAGCATTTTTGGCCCAACTAATAGAATGAATTTAAAAAACCACCTTGACTATCAAAAATCACAACAAAAATTGACTCAGGAAAATTGACCGACTTTCGAACTGGCCCAAAGATTGGCCGACTCGGTTAGTTTGATCCCAATTTTTTTATTTTTTTCTAAAAGTAAATCGGCTGAGCTCGACCATTTGCGCCAAAACTTATATCTTAGGAGATCAAAAGTGTTAACTTTTGACAAACTTAGAGGACCAAAATTGCTCTGTTGATACTTAAAAGAGTATTTTAGCCTACTGACAAAGATAAGGGACCATTTTTGTCATTTTCTCAAACTTTTTGACAAGAGAAATTGAGGTTTAGGCTGAGCTGAGGTTTTTTTCCACTCAAACTTTGCTCCATCAAGGTAATCACATTGTTCAAAATTTGATTGAAAATCTGTGCTTTGGTTTTGGATTTGTACTGCGAAATTAAGTATTCTATTTGTATTTTTTTATTTTTTTTTGATGTTCGATTTCATTGTGTTTTTCTTTTTGGACTTCATTTATTCGTTTCTTTTTGGACTTCATTGACCTGTAACTGGATTACGTTTTTTGTTGGTTGTTTACTTGTCTTTGTCGTGTTCTCTATATGTTTGACAATATGCCTCAAAGAAGGAAAATGAAAAATGGGGCATCACTAATAGGGTTTTTGCATTGATCTTTATGTGTTTGACAATATGCTTCAAAGAAGGAAAATGAAAAATGGGGCATCACTAATAGGGTTTTTGCATTGATCTTTATGTGTTTGACAATATGCTTCAAAGGAAAAAAAAAATGACAGGTTGGCCATCACTAACCAGGTAAGTTATGTGCTTGTAAGAATAGTTGAATCACACTGTTATATAGTACTCCATCCGTTTCAATTTGTTTGTCTGGTTTTGACTTGACACTAAATTTATGAAAGTAAAGAATGCTTTTGAATCTTGTTGGTCTTAAATTAAAGATATGTAGAATGTACCAAAATACCCTTTAATCTTGTGTTTTAAACAAGTCATGTGGAAAGTTGAAATTAAAAAATTGCAAAAAAGGAAAGAGACATTCTTTTTTAAACGGACTAAAAAGGAAAGTAAGATAAACAAACTGAAACCGGGGAGTATTAAAGTATACAACATGTGAATTGTAATCCAAAGGTATAAACATACATACCTCTTGGATATTTTGTAAACATAATTTTTCTAAATAGATATGGAGTGAAATATTTCTTAGAAATAGGTATTTTGGAGGTTTTATATTGCCGCATGGGCGTCGGTGTTGGTTTTCCAAATGTTTATTTTTCACTTATTCTCCAGCGGCTGGTGATTTTTTCGCCGGATTTCAGTGAAATTTGTAACTGAGGTCTGAGATAGGTCCGGTGAATTCTACACTCGCAACAGCAGTTATTTTTGTGTTTGGCAATTTGGTCAGTTCCAACAACCAGGTTAAGCTTTGAAAATTAGAATTTTGGGTCAACTTTTGATCTTTTGCAGATTAACTTGTATACAATGTAATTTAAGGTCAAAGGCAATATTTTAGTGAAACATTTGAAAAAAGGTTGACATTGGATGTATTTCGTTCCATTGGAGCCTCTTTCAACTGTCTAAATACATTAATGGCTAAGAATGTGATGTTGGCTATGGAAAGTGAGCTTCTTGTAGAGACAAAGCAAGTCTCAAAGAAGGGTGCATTGCCTCTTTTAGTGAAGAAGAGAGGGGCTTTGTATAGATACTCTTGAGCCATGTTTGTCGCTCTAGACTTATCATTAGTTCATTGGTTCTATTACTAATCGGTTCTAGCTCCAAAAGACATATACATGGAGCTACGTTGACTTTTGGACAAGAAAGACTAGTCAGTCTAACCTACCTCCCCAGCTTCGGTTAACTTAAGGCTTGTCTTTCTTTTAGAACCTTGTTACTTTAAGTTGTCCTGCCAGGGGCCATGAGAGCGGTGGCGACAGGCTTGCTAGGAAGCTAGCCCGAACCGGGGTTAGCGTAGAATGAAAGGGGCGGCTCCAATCTTGTGTTGGCGTTTCCAACTTATTGGATTGCGGGCGGGGAAAAGAGGACGTGGGACTCGATTCAGGGGTGTAGCGTAACTAAGAGAGTCATTCCATATAGGGCAAGACAAAATAGCATGTACTTCTTGCAAGGCTTGGTGAGCTTCTTCATGTGACAAAACATCGCAACAATAATCCGTTGAACAATCACCGATCAAGGGCATCGTAGTGACCTCTTTCAGCAAAGAATTATACCACAAAGCCCAAAACTAGGTACTTCTAATTAGACTAGGTACTTCTAATTAGAGTCTTCTTTGCTAATTGTTGAACATGTATAGATTATTGGGATCTGGTAAAGTAGGATGAATTTCACACTTCAGACCATCTAAATGGATGTAAATTTGAATTTTACCAAAAAAAACAACTTCTTTAGGTTTAGCCTGTCATAGCTTACTTCCCTTTAGGTTTAAAACAAAAAAACTCGTCAAGGATAATGATAGTGGCGGTATTTATATTTGTGCAGTGTGCTCCAATGTTTTTTTATTTATTTTTGGATATGTATTGAAAATTGGTCCTAGTAAAATTCCGTACTCACTGTGTTTATATCCTGGATTCCTCATGTTTGTGGGCGTCTTTGATCTGTTTATTGGTAAGTTGATAAGGTTATCCTTCAAGAGTTCACAAAAATGCCCAAGTGAAGGTGTAATAAAATGTTGCTATGCTCATTGATTGTAGTTTTGATGCATCATGCCTCCAGTAGGAAACAAATTTTCTTGAATCTAAAGTAACTGTTTCACTAATTAATTGATTGGTTGGTACTTTTGCAGATGAGGTATTTGAAGCCAGCCAACTTGTTTCATGAATTACTGAAGTCAAATACACTTGCAAGTAGTCGCTTGCTTGGGTTGGATGTGGGTGATAAGTATGTTGGTCTAGCTGTTTCGGATACGTCAAATAAAGTTGCATCACCTCTCGCGTAATGTAGCTTCTCTGGAACATCTAAAACTGTGATCATGTTGAAACAATTATGCCCATCTTCAGTTTTATTACATCGTTGTATTAGAAGAAATGACGTTAATGTTTGGTATATGCAGTGTCCTTGTGCGCAAGAAAACAAATATTGACTTGATGGCCAGAGATTTACAGAGTCTGGTGAGGCTCATTATATAGTTTACTGGCGATTTTTAACAATTGTGGTTCATTAGGCAGCTAAAGAGTTTTGTTGCTTGACTTCTGCTACTTATAACCTAAGTCAGCATGTGCAGTTACAAGGAAAGATTCTAATTTCGAACAATTGTTTTGACGACCGTTTGTTATAAATCCTTCTTTCTTCATTCAGTTTCTCTCTTTTGTCCACATTTTAATATTGTGGTACCATAAAGAAGGCTAAAATCAGTTGAGTTCTAAGTTACTTGAATATGCATGGTAGATACACCATATTTAGATGACAATAGAACTTGCTTTCGAAAATAATATTGATGGTGTATTACTGCAAAATGCAAACTCTCATCATCCCTTCTCCTTTCACGTAATTCTTGTTTTCCTTTTTCTTTTTTGCTGCAGGTTTCTGAACTTTCCTTGGGGGCCTTTGTTTTCGGCTATCCGTTTGATAGACAAAAAACTAGTCGCGATGTATGTTTTTCACTTTGATAATGATTAGCTTAATTTGTTAGTACCGTAAACCCACATTTTTTTCTGTCTTTCTCAGGCTGTGCAAGTTAAGTTATTCATTGATGACCTTTGTCGGACGGGAGAACTTAGAGGTGTAAAGTACACCTTTAGGGATGAATGCTTCACATCTAAGGTAGGTGCTCTGAACTTTTTAACTTTGTAAAAAAAATCGCGGATTAGTATCAGTCATTTCTTTATATCAAGATAGTATCACACAATTCTTCTTGTTGAGAGTTTACAATTAGTTTATTTTGATACTCCCACACAAAATAATGTCTGTTGATGGACTTATGGAGGATAATTGAGCTTGAATCTTCATTTGTTATTGGTAGTGTTAACTTGTAGTTGCATGTAAACGAACAATTTAGGCATATCACATTATGACTCTTTAAATAACTATTGGAAGCATGCTAAGCTTCTGTAAAAAAATTTAACCTCTCTGCTATTTGCCTTTTGGTTGAAATTAGATTGATCTCATTGCTCCTCCCTCCCCCTGCAACTGTTTGTCGTTGATGATTCGAAATGAGAAATGAACAACAATTATATGTATTATTTTGCTTTCAGAATGTCGAGTTGTTACTACAAACTTTAAAGTTTCACCCAGCAGAATCGAAGACTATGTTAGACAAATTTGCAGCAGTTGGAATACTTCAGGTAAGAAAAGATCTTACTTTATCTCTGCAGTTGTGTTAAAAACATAGTTAACCTCACTGAAGAAGTACATTTCTTTTCATCACTTAGACGAGGTCCTTATTAATCGACATCCAATTAAAAAGGGAAAAAAGGTGATTTATGGGACTAGATTTCGGGCTGAAAGTTTTGGAAGAACTTTTGTTTCATTTGAGAAAAAATCGTATTGTTTGTACAAAAATAAAATTATCTTGCAATTCTTAGCTAAACTAATCTCTGCTTATTTTGTCTAGGAAACTAAGTAGAATTTTATTTCCTACATGTATTTATTTAAGAAACTAGAGTAAGAGAGGCAGATCTTTGCCATAATTGTTTGCTAGGTTCTTTTTTTTCCTTGTGTTTCTTATTTGGGGCAGATTGTGGTTTGGTTAGAACACGTACATTTAGAATAAAGAGTTCAGTAGTTCAAACTAGAGGAGCAGTATAGTTTCACTTTCAGATCAAGACTTAGTTTCCAGTTTCAGTTAGATTCATTTTAAGGATTTACCTTTGCCTCTTCTCTAGGGAAAAAACAAGCAAAATTTGGTGTTATTAAAGGCCTTGCTAATGTTGTTATACAATACTTGTGGTGCTTTGTGGCAGGGGTACCTCGACTATGTTAACAGGAAAAACACCTGAGAAGACTCTTATTAGCTCCAGGCCTAATACAACCTAAATCTTATTACGTTAATGTCTTCAAGAGATGGACGCACACATTGTATGTACACATACTAAACTGAAACAATGAAGTTGTAGGTGTCACTGTAATTTGTAGGTTAGTGTATTTTGTTAAACTTTGTTGTAACTCTCTATTTACTTTATGTATAAACCGTAACACTGTATTCAAGAGCAAGATTTTGACCACATTTTCATCTACTTGCAAATCAGCTGGTATTTCTAGTTCAAGTTTAAATCTCCTTACAGCTTTCTGCAGAGCTCAGTTGAGGAAATATGAAAAACTTGACCCCTTGCCATGGTCACAGCCATTGAATATTTCCTCACAAGGCTAAAGATAAAATAGACATGAAAACTTTGAATTTCCAGCTATATCATTTGCCAAAGTCTGAAATGATGCTGGTGAAACAAAATTATAGGGTGTGTTTGTTATTCTGATTCAAGCTCCTTACTGAAGTAGGAACAGACTAAATTCGATTTCAGATGCACCATTTTCCAATTCGAGCTGTCTTTGACACTCTGTACTGTAATGCTACAGATTTTAGATCTTCCTTTTATTTTTTCTTTCTCGGGTACAGTATTAACAGGGTAAAAACTTGTACTTGATGTTTACACCAAATCAATAAATGCATGACATATGTCTACAAATAGATTTGTCTCACTTAATCATGGCTAATTTGTGCTATATACTCTCGCTCTATTAAATTGCTTATCCATGTAAAATTGATATAGTTTGGTATAACATAAGGTGCGTGTGAGTTTTAATAAGTTAAGAGGTCCATATACCAGAGGGTAATGGGCAAAGAGGAGGCTGGTCAGTTTTGGTGATTAAGTAACTCGTACAAAATCTTGATAATTATAGGTAGCTCGTGTAAAACCGATAAAAGGTCGTATAGCTGTATCTTTTTTCATAAAAGTTATGATTTGTAACAGGAAAATCACAAAGCTTTTATCCTACCTACATAAAAGTCACAATTCGGAAAACTCAACCTCTCGACGTACCGATAATTTGTCCGCATTTTAACCCATTTAAAATTTTTCTATTATATATAAGTGTCAAAGGAGGACCAACATAGCATTAACAAATTGTACATAGAGCATTCCATGTTGTACCCATCTATTTCTATTATATTCTATTCTATATTATATATATTATATATTTCTATTATATATAAATGGCTAAGAGGGACCAACACTGCAATACCTTATTGTACCAAAAACTTATAAATTGTACACGCAATGAATCCTTGTACACTTTAACCAACTGCTTTTTTATCCCACGTGGACATATATTTATTCTCTTCTCATGTATAGACATATGCACTTCAATTTTAATTCTCCGACACATTTATTTCGTCTATGCACTTTTACTTGTTCACTTTTGACTTTTCACGTTCTTGTTGAATATTTATTCTCTTCTCATGTATACATGCATGTACTTCAATTTTAATTCTCCGACACATATTTATTTCCTCCATGCATTTTTATTTGTTCACTTTTGACTTTTCACGTTATTTAAGAATTAATAAATGAAGTACTCCCTCCGTCCCATATTACTTGGCCACATTACTTGACTTTTCACGTTCTTTAAGAATTAATAAATGAAATACTCCCTTCGTCCCATATTACTTGGTCACATTATTATACTTGACTTTTCACGTTCTTTAAGAATTAATAAATGAAGTACTCCCTTCGTCCCATATTACTTGACCACATTATTATACTTGACTTTTCACGTTCTTTAAGAATTAATAAATTAAGTACTCCCTTCGTCCCATATTACTTGGTCACATTACTAAAAATATATGTCTATTTTTCTATTCTATATTTTTTCTTATATTTTTTTATATTTCTATTCTATTATATATAAACGCCCAAGGTGGACGAACACAGCAACAATAAGTTGTACAAAAAGCAACTGAAATTGTACTCTAAGCAGGGACTAACATGTGTACATTTCAGAAGTTGAACATTAATTCTACCTCTTGTGTGTTTACTTTTTAAGTCCCTACGGGTCCGCAGTGTCTCAATTGTCCTCTCATTTCCTTCATTTGGCATATACTCCCTCCGTCTCAATTTAAGTGTCTGCATTTGACTAGACACGGAGTTTAAGAAATAAAGACAGACTTTCTAATCTTGTGGTTCTAAATTAAAAATATGTATAATATAATAAAATGTCCTTTGAATCTTGTGATTATAAACATGAGATGTAGGATATTTAAATTGTCAACTTATTAAATATAGAAAGATGTGGACATAATCAAAATAAGACAAATTTAGCAACAATTGAGAAATTAAGGGGGAAAATAAGAGGAAAAGAAAAAAATATAGAGCCTCACTAAGGAGAATCGCAGTATCCTTTGCAAAATATACAAACTCTAAAGACTAACTAAATTGAGTAACCAAATTAATCATGTTAGACCCCTTGCATCGCACATGCATAGTTTGCTAGTTTATCTAATAAATACAAACCCAGTTTAATCTGATTTTTTACTCCACATTACAAGAACTCTCATTGAGGTGAAATACTGAATTATCCTTGTATTCTGGACTAGAAAAGCACATCTTTGAAAATCTCATGTGCGCTCCTGTGAACAACATGATATATAGATATAGGTAAGAATCTAGTAGTTCAGTTGGTTGACTACCTGAACTTTCACCTTGTTGGTGAGAGTTCTAATCGTCATATTGTAATTTCCTCCCTATTTCCCCTTCCCCTACCCCCTATGTAATAAAAATATTTTTTTTATTTTTTTAAAAACAACATGATATATAGGAGGCAAAAGACATAAATTGACCCCTCAACTATACCCCAAAAGTCGATATCACACTTAAACTTTACTACTGACGTATTACACACCTAATATATGAAAAAGTGATATTATTTGCTTCCTGACGCACATATAACCAGTCTCAGGTGTGGAAGTGTTCCAAACACGTGCGACACGTTATTTATTCTTTCACAATTTTTTAATTTTATTTTATTATTCTTTCACAATTTTTTTTACTTTATTCACAAAATTAAAGTAAAAAATGATTTTTAAATTTTAACAAAAAACTGATTTTCCATCTTCTTCTTCATTTCACCCCCCCACCCCCCCTCTTCTCCACTTGCACGCCTTCCCCACCCCCCAAATCCTTCACGCCACCAGTCACCACTGTAACGCCGCCCCCACCACTACAATTTCAGACCACCACCAACATCAGAAAAAGTCACGATACCATTACCATCAATTTCATCTATCATCACCTCCAATAATTTCAATAGCCACCACCAAAATCAAAATACCACTATCAATTCCTCTCCACCATTCCCCACCAGCCCATCACCATATATCACAATAGAAAGTCACTATTGATTTCAGAGCAAAGACATTCATCTTTCATTTGCACTTTTATTTTTTAATTTTTCTTTTCAGTTATTTTGGTCCCTAAAAAGTTCTTGAATTATGATTTGGAACATTCCTCTGAAAAATTACAGTGAAGAAGATAATGGATATGATAAGAAAAATGGAGGAAATTGGGGGGGGGGGGGGGGGGGGAGGGAGGAGAGAAGATAGGAAAGAAAAAGGGAGTGGAGATGAAGAAGAAAGGTGGAAGGGATTGCAATAAAAAAAATAGTGGAAAGATAAATTTGAGTGGGCGGGTGAGTATGGAGAAGAAAGATGGGAGGGGTGGGGAAATGAAGAAGAAAGGGATGCGTGGGGGGTGGGGGTGGGATTAAAAAAATATAAATTTGGTATTAAAAAAAAAAGGAAAAATGAATTAATTTTAATCAAAACGCTCCTATTTTTTAATTATTTTTACATTTTATGTCACATTAGCTCTGGAGGGGTAAATAATATCACTTTTTCATATATTAAGTATGTAATAGGTCACTAGTAAAGTTTAAGTGTGAAAATAACTTTTGGGGTATAGTTTAAGGGTCAACTTATGTCTTTTAAGAAAAAACGATCACACATTTTGAGTGCATGCGCTGTTGCTGCTAATTGAAAACAAAAAAAAAGAAGCAAAAGACATAAATTGACCCTTAAACTATACATCAAAAGTCATTTTTCACACTTAAACTATCCTGGCGACCCATTACACATCTAATATATTTAAAAGTGATATTTTTTACTCCCTGATACAATATGACCAATTGCACTAGGGGAGAGTGTACACACCCTCTCCCCACATCAATGCCACATCAGTCCACGTCAATGCCACGTCGAAAAATCCTCTAATTTTTAATTTTATATTTTTTTTTTCCTTTCCCCTCCTCCCTCACCCTCCCTTTCTTCTTCATCCCTACTCTCTTTCTTATTGTATAACCACCATTGTTTCCAATGAGCTTCAATATTTTCCGGTGAGCTTCCATTTTTTCCGATCATTTTCATTTTTCGGTCACCAAATTTACATCTAATCTACCTATAAAATAAATGTGTGATATTAAACTCATCAAGCTATTTTTTAAAAGAGAGAGAGAGAGAGAGAGAGAGAGAGAGAGAGTGGCACTGCTCCACCTACACTACTCTTTTTTATTTTATTGTATTGTTATGTATCCTTTTTTTTAATATGGTGGCTGCTGGGTTTATGAAATGAAAACGACGAAGAAGAATAAGGGTTTTAGGGGGTGGGGGTGGCGTGAAGGCGGTGGTGGTGATGGTGAAATGAAGAAGAAAAAAGGTTTGGGAAGTGGGGATGGGGATGGGGGTGGAGGTGGCGTGAAGTGGCAGAAGAGGGGTGGGGTGGCAGTGAGAGAAAGAAGAAGAAGGGTTTTGGGGGGTGGCGGGAAGGTGGAAGAGAAGGGGTGGGGTTAGGGGTGGCGGGAATGTGGAGGAGAAGGGGGAAGGGCTGGGGGGGATGGTTGAATAAAAAAGAAGAAGTTGTAACAAAAAATTTATAATAATTTTTTTTAAAAAAAATTGACCTCACTCTCCTATTATTTAAATAGAATTATTTTTTATGCCACATCAACTCTGGAGGGGTAAAAAATATCACTTTTACATATATTAGGTGTGTAATGAATCACCAGGATATTTTAAATGTGAAAATGACTTTTGGGGTATAATTTAAAAGCCAATTAATGTCTTTTGCCTATATTTTAAGGGGAAAAATGATTGTCTTTACCAAGAGCCAGCATCTCATAGGAACCTTATCAACGTGGGAAAATGAGGACGTGGCTCCCCTTCAGTACCCAATCCCTCCATTTCCTGCAGTGGGGCCTTGAGTTTCTTACACGTGTCTCCTATAATTTTAAGGGACAAGTTAGTTAACTCAAAACTTTTAACCCAGGTTAAGTTTATTCTCTCTCTTCCCCATTCTCTTATCCATTCGGTTCTGCCATTTTACCCCTCCGTGCTTTCAATCGAGAAAGATAAAAAGAGTTTTCGAAATTTCAACACTACTTGATAGAAGTGAATTAACTGTTCGCTTTATAAACTAAACTGTGACTGAAGCTTTTACAAGTTCATACCAAAAGGAAATTTTCAGAAAAAAGAAACTTAGATAAATAGAGCAAGGTCTGAGATATGTGTATCAGCAATACGAGAACTAAACTATAAAGCAAATTTAAGCCGAGTAATCATGCATAATAATTCCTTCATTATTGATAATCACATTATAATTTAAACTATTTACTCCCTCCGGATTAAAAAAAAAATCCACTTAACCATTTACACACCACTTAAGAAAATACTAACTCCTACACAAAAATAGGTAATTCGACTAAACTATCTCTAATTAAATAGGCATTGAAATTTGATCATATAACATTTAATAGGGGCAAACATAAAAAAACAAGGTTAATTCTTTCTTGATTTGCTGAGTGGACTCTTTTTTTTTATTCAAGAAAAAAAGGCTAAGTGGACTCTTTTTTTTATCCGGACGGAGTATTATTAAGGTGGCATAAAGTTGTTCCCAAAAATTTCACCCTTCATTAAGCTCAGGTCCAAAGCGAAAGGCCATTGTGCATATAAGGAAAATTTCCCCTATCATAATTGGGAGTTTATGTGTACTGTTAAGATTAGTATATACATAAATAGGACCTTACTAAACAGTGAGAGTTGCACTAGAATCACACAAGCATAAAGAACCTCATGCCAACTGAAAAAAGAGCTGATTGCGATATCACTTGATGTTTACATTCTAACCACGCAATCATTCTTCAGCAATGGATTATCAGACATTCCCGTGGGATGCGTGATTAGGCACCTCTCCCTGATTATCCAAAGGCATATACTGTGCCATGATGGCACGGATCTCGGAATCCATGTATCTCTGCATATAAATAGGTTTTTAGGTTACATACATCAGCAAAAGTAAAAAAAAAAAAAAAAAAAAAAAAAAAAAAAAAAAAAAAACATGAAAAATGAGTTTCTTTGAGATGATGTAATCATAGGAGATTTTGGCATTTGCAGTATTTTATGTCTCTTCCCAAAGGCCATTCTCTTTCGACATCACTTTGAAGAGTTAAATTTATGAAATTACTACGGTAAACTAACTCATGTTGCTGGTATATTTCCAATTTTCTAGTGTTGTGTATCCAAACCCAAAGGTCATAATTGACAAAAGATGATGAAATAAGAACATATTAATAAAAAACATACCCGGATCCTATACTTGTACACCGCATATGCTCCAACTCCTGCAACTACCAAACCCAAGATGATAACCCAAACAAGACCCCAGCTAAATCCTGTTTTGTCATCATTGCCTGCATTTTTTTTGAAGATTATTTACAGATTAAAATACATCGGATTTATGAAATTACAGTACCTCAAAACTGCTTGTGAAATTCTGTTACAGATAAAAGCAGCTAAATGAGCATCACAACCATCATATTACAACATTTAACTAGCTTCATCCATCGTTAAAAGTATATTTCCAGCAATATGAGAACTTAAAACTTACCTATACACGTGTCATGTTCCTGCATGTACAGCAAATTGCCTTTGCAACTGCAATCATAACCACCCCAGGTGTTCTTGCATTTGCAATCTGAACACTGGCATGCCAGCCTTTCTTTGCATTCATCAATATCTGAAAAGGGGAAAAAATAAAGATAAAATAACTTTGCATCTCATCAAATTATTAGTCATATTGGTACTCCGTGTTAGACTGGAGACGATTCTACAGAGAAAAAGAATGTTGGAAAACTTCTAGAGAAAAAGAATGTTGGAAAACTTTTTGTTGCAATCAAATGTAAATCGTCAAGTAGGTAGATAAGAGTTTACGAAGATTCTAACAGCTGAAAACTGTGAGTATCCTATAAATGCTAACAACATCAGCAAATTTTGAAAAATGTTATATAATGCGTAACAGATTCCCTGTACCTTCACAAACCTTCACTCCATCTCCTTTGAACCCTGGTGGACATTTACAACCCTTTGTGTGGTCATCCTGACAAGATAAGGATAAAACATTTAGTGTCCCTGTTCACAGAATGAAATTGAGACACGAGGAAACTCGTCTAATAACTCAAGTAAAACCAGCAAAGTTAGAGCCAGAAAAGGAGCGGGTAATTCAAAGAGAAAAACTAATTTTCTAGCTTCAATTCTCATATATAAATTAAGAAACAAGAGCATTTCATATGCCAATCCTCTGCCCCATAAAAGAAGGGGAATGCCAGAGAGTAAAGTTCAAGAGGTAGGTAATTATGCTTGAATGGAGCCTTCTTACTATGCAAGCTGAAAATGTCCTGCCGTCCTTGGTTCCCTTCCAACAACCTCCATTGTTTAATCCACAGCGTAATGCTCCAGATGCTGTCACACAAAAAGCACAAAAGATTAAGCCTCTGAAGACAATGCTCATGCATCACAGCGGCGCTTTTTAGGAGTGGAAAACGGGCAGGTCAGATCGTATTTGGGCGGTTCTAAAATGGGTTAGACTAAAACGGATAAAATATCCGACCCGCCCATATTTAACACGGATTAAAAAATGGGTTACCCGATGTGGATACCCATATTACCCATGATTTCAGGAATAGTCAGGTGAGAACACAAGCTAAAAGCCAAAATAAGCTTGGACTCCCAGAAAGCAAGAACTCATGAAATAATAACAACCAGACAAATGGGTATAGATGATATGGATATCCATACTATTCATCTGAATATCCATTTTTTAGTGGATAATATCCATATTTGATGCATTTTTAAAAAGTCAATTATCCAACCCATGTCTAATGGGTCGAATGGATGGTTACTTGTTTTTTAACCATTTTGCCAGCCCTAGACGGCTTTTATGTGACCAAGATTTTGAACATAGAGTCTTAAGTACCTTCACAGTGGGAGTAACCATCACCAACAAATTTTACTCCCTGAACCATTGGGCATTCACATACTCTCCCACGGAAAGTATCCTGCAGCATAAGTGTAAGGCACGGCATAGGAAAATTAGCAAACAATAAATTAGATAAAAAGATGCAAAATAATGCTATCATATTAGTAGTCAACAGACAAATGACTATACCCGGCATGCAGTAATGTTAGCAGCCTTGTCCTGCCAGCACCCACCATTGGACTCTAAGCACTCATTTGTCTGTATATCTGAGAAGTAAAACAACTTGTGAGTACCACCTTATTGGAGACCATAGAGATTATGTACCACCTCGTCCTGAAGGCTATTTCGACCAAATATTGTTGTTTAGGTATAATAGCTACGTAAGCTTTGTGTATCAACAAATTACAAGTTGGAGTACGTCGGAAAGCTAGAGCAGAAATCGGTCGGTGACTTTGGAGGCTGAAATACAGAAAATTGACTCGACGCCCTTTGATATAAAGTTATAAATCAAGTATGATTCCCAATTTATAGAAATGATTAAATGCATAGAAAAAGTCTGCAAGCATGACAATTGGTACAATTATAATGTCTTCAAAACTAAAGAAAGGATCAAGGGAACTGACCATCGGTTAAACAAATTCCAGGCTCTGTGGTCTCCTCAAAACCTGAACAAAGGGCCTTCAAAACAGCTCCCCTGTCCAACTTGCCTACAAGGTAGATAACACTAAAAGTTAAGAATCTCTATTATTTAGAAAACTACATGCACCTTCTCACTTGAATTCTTTGAGTTATACCTCTGTACTGTCTATTGTTTATCACAAGAGTTGGCAAGATAGTCACATCTCCACGAGAATCCTTGCCAATCTGAATGAAGCAATGCAAAAGTAACAATTCAATTCAAGAGTCCATTCGGAAACAATAGAGTCAAAGAGGTCAAGAAAAGAGCTTTCCCATTATTTGTTTTTTGACACACCTGCGCTTCTTGTTCAGCCTTTAGAACAGGGTTGTCAGCATCGGCTTCAGGATCTCCAACACATTTATCTATCTGCTTTACATCAAAGCCTATTGTGTCCATTCCGGGAAAAAATAACAAGGTTAACAGTTAGACAAAATCTTGAGTTCACAAAGAAGAAGGCCAGTTAATTAGTGCAGTACCATATAATTCAAAAATAAATTATAAAAACCATACAAGGCCTATTTCTTTAGCTTTAAAAAAAGAAAGGTGAAGTGACATTTCAGACATTTGAACTAAATGAAAGATCTAAATGCATCAGTTCAGTAAAGAGCATAACAACCCAAGTGGAAAAAAAAATCACGTGCTATCACGAAGTCTGAGTATATCAGAGCTTGTCTTCAGACTATTATAAAGTGAACCATCAAAACAAGACATAAATATGATGCCAAAAAGGATCTTTTTTTTTTTGTAGTAGAACACTTATAACTAAGTGATGAGCCTTACACAAACTCTTTTTAATCAGCAAGCAAGAATGTTATTGGGAAAGACATAGCAACACATAGGAGAGAGAATATGTTCAGTTGTAAAAACGTCCTCTTTTTTACAAGTACAAAAACTTCCTCTTAATCCAGTATTAAACTGAGGAAGTTATAATGTAGTTATATCATATACATTTTCATGTTATACCAACAAAACTATGTAACCTGGAGACAGTGAGACAGCTTTAATAAAGTCGCAAGAGCAAACTTTGAATTTCCTTTTTAAGTGTGACTCTGTTTTAAGCTAAATCGCAGTTAGCACATTGAACCATTAACATCAAATGTGTATATATTTTTAACACCAAATGTATATTTACACTGGAAATAATGTGCATGAGCTGACATTCATCAGCGGAAACACGAAAAACAAGAAACTCCAACTTACCAAGAGATTTGATTACTTGATCTGCACACTCTTTGTTGTACTTCTTCTCTTTCATTGGACACCGGATTCCAAAATCAGTAACGTAGTCCCACCACATCCAGGACTTCCCACTTTCATTGGCAACCTTATAAAAGCAAGCTTGGCGCAAATTTTGTAAAACAACATCTTTCCCATCATAACCTTTGCTGAAGTCTTGCTCGGGATCTGGAGCACAGTATCTCCCATGGTTGATACACTGAGACTTGCATTGCTTGCTCAAAATAAATGCCTCAGGACAATACCAAGTTATGTAATGGGGAGTAAACTGTGTATATCCCTTCTGCTCAAGTATCTGGGCAGCCCCTTTGAAGTTTTTGACAAACTCTCTCTGGCTCTCACACTTAGGGCCACACTCATCATTACTGTTGGTCCAAAACTCGTACTCAACTCTTTCATCAGGATGTGGAAGAGCCTCCCTCCAATCAAGGTTTATGTTAACCATCTCCCCTTTAGATAGTTGCTTCTTGATGCTATCCCCAAGCGATTGACTAATTAGAGCTGATGGAATAGTTATATTTTGCAGATAATCTGCCTTTGCATCCTCTTCCTCAGGAGTGTCCATGGTAATCAAAGGTTCATTGCGATCATCAGCAACAAGAATAGCAGCAGCTCCCGCCTTTTGAGCATTCCAAGCCTTTAGCGTGAAATAGCAGTCTGCCAGTATACATAGACCGAAAAAGGAAAAGGAGACACATGTTAGATACGTACAATGTTTAACAAGGCAGATCATCCATCACTAATTATCCGGTCTTAAATACCCAAGGGTATGGCCTAGTGGTCAATGAAGTGGGTTGAGAATCATGAGGTCTCAGGTTCAAATCGCAACTGAGACAAAAAAAACAAGGTGATTTCTTTCCATCTGTCTTAGCCTTGGTGGATAGAGTTACCTGACACCTGTTGCTGGTGGCAGGTATCCTGTGAAATCAGTTGAGGTGCGCATAAGCTGGCACAGACACCATGGTTATAACAAAATTATCCGGTCTTAAATGCTTATTCACTGTAGGTGGAGCATTTGTGAAAGTTTGAACTTGGAACAGAAACACCATATATACTAATTAGCAAAACCAATCACACATAAAACACAAAGCGTAGATGACATCTCCTCAGGTTCACTAGAAGAGCCAAAAGCAAGTGCAGGATTGTTACAAGACTACAAAACCTCATCAACCTCAAAAGACATCAGAATAATCCGAACTGTTTTCTTTTTTTACTTCTCTTTTGTCGGTTCAACTAGTAAGAACCGTCCAACTGTGTTTTCAATATATTCGAAGATTGACAACAGAAAGTAGAAAAGTTTATACGTATACTAACAGGCATGAAAAGCCCAATGCTCGCCATGAGTCTTTCTGGTCTTCTATCCTTTTATTCTGTTAGGTACTTGAACGTCCGTGTCAGATTAAGTGCATATTTAGGCAATCTAAACTACAGAATCCCTAATTCCCTCAAAAAGCAATCTATTATGGGAATGAAATGCCTATATATATGTAGGCCACTGAGGCACAGTTAAGTGATCTTTACAAACCTGAAATCTGATTCCACAATTTATTAACAAAAACAAAAATAAGACAATCTACATAATACCCTCAGTATGAACTGAAACCAACACTACTAAAACAAGCTCTAATAAGTAAATTACAATTCAAAGTGCAGAAAAGATAGAATCTTTACCTCCTCGATCGATTAGAACGAAAACAGGCATACCACCAGCCTTAGTTTTAAAGGAAATATCAACATCTGCAAAACTCTTACAAGACTTTTGATTAGCTTTAGGATACATAACAATACCAACCATTGTTCCTCCATATTGTGGTACCCCAAAGTTCCCAATTGCACACTCATACACATCTTTAATTGAGTCTGGTGAAGTTACTCTCAAACTATTCTTTTCCACAACAAATCTACCCAAACAAGACCCTAATACAAGAAACCAAACACACACTAAAAACCCCAACTTTTCCTTCATTTTCACTTAGATTGACAAATATAACAATGACCCAGATCAAGGAAAGTCAAAATTAACACCTATAAGTTATCAAGGCTAGGATTTTTACACTAAAAATCAGATCTTTATAGTAAAGTTCATCATACCAAGATCTTATATTGGTGATCTAATGAAAAAAGAATCACCTTTTTGAGGAGACTATATTGATAGAGTGAGAAAATGGAAAAGTGGGAATTTTTTGGATAGCCAAACAGAACCTTAAAATGGAAGAAAAAAACAAAAAGAAAGAGTGGAAAGCTATAGATTCAACGTGTAAAATATGTTGAAGTGATTGCAATGTTTTGTAGGAGTGTTGATGACACAAATTGTCAGGTTGATATTTGCTTATATGCTCTTAGGTTCTGTCATTTGGAGAATTGTGGGATTTTTCTATTAACAATATACCAGAAAGCCTTTTCTTTTAGTTTTTTCCTTTCCTTATTTGGTGGTTAATTAACTACCATAAAGTCCGCTGGGTTGTTGAAGAAAGACTAATAGCCCGTTTGGATTGTCTTATAAGTTGCTTATAAGCTTTTTTCAGCTTTTTAGAGTGTTTGGCTGACCAGTTTAAAGTCATTTTGTGCTTAAAATAAGCTCAAAAAAATAATTGGGTCCATTTGACTTAGCTTATCTAAAGCAGCTTATAAGTTGTTTAAGCTGAAAACAGCTTATAAGCCAAAAAAAAAAAGTTTAACTATCCCAACTTTTTTTTTTTTAGCTTATAAGTTGTTTGCAGCTTACAGGCATAAGCCCATCCAAACGGGCTTTAAATAGCTATATGATTCTTGTAGTAGATCTCAATAGCTAATTCATCAAAAGTCCTCATCACCAAAAGAAAAGATTTTTATTGCCGTGAAAATAGTTTTTTTTTTTTTATATGTAAAAATTAAAGCATAACAATTACTATTCCTACTCAAAAATTGGACCTTTTCTATTTATTTATGATTATGAGAATTATGACACTAATATATATTTCACCTATCACGTTGTACGTATTATACTCCTTCCGGCCACCTTTACTTTTCTATTATGGACTTTGTATGCCCGACTTGACAAGTGATTTGAAAATGAATAATTAATGTTAATGATAAAATAAGAAAAAAAGTTTGTCATTCTCTTAATATGCTAAAATGAATAAGTAAAAGTGAAAATTTACTTTTAATATGAATAACTAAAAGTGAATGGAGACTTTTAATACAATGAACAACTAAAAGTGAATAGAGGGGGTATGTTTTATGTTGTCTAATAATTTTTACTATGGTTTCTAGAATTTCAGAATGTTTTAGCTATTCAAAAATTTTAATAATAATACTTCTAATATAATTATAAAATTTCTTTCAAGAATCTTGAAGAGTTTAAAGCAGTACATCAGGAATTAGACCCATTAACTTTGTTATTATTGAAACCCCCCTCCCCCCCCCCCCCCCCCCCCGCACCCCAAATTATTTTTGAGGAATAGATACGTACAACTCAAAAAAGAGAAAACAAAATAAAGTAAAATAATACTCACTCCGTCCCAAAAAAAGAACATATTTCTATATTTTTAAAAATAATTTAGAATTATGAGATGATTTATAACTATACAAATATTTAAAATTTATTTAAATCACATATTTTAAAAATTTTCTTTTATTTTTTAAATTTTGTATGAAGTCACGTTAAGATAATTTTTTTGAGATGGAGGCGGGAGCAGCAGTAATGGTTAAGAAGGTGATGACAGATATGGCGGCTCTCATTGCATGGGACCCCTGTGAGGTGGTTCCTCCAATAGGCATCCTTAGGGATAGTCCACGTGTACCGTCCAAGAAATATTCTGGTTTCTTAACTTTAATAATTAGAATTACTAAGAGTGGTCGTTTGGTACATAAATAAAATTATTTCAGGATTATAATCCTGGAACTAATTTATCTCATCTTTTGGATTAATTTATTCCATCTAAAAAATGGGATAAACTAATGCTAAGATTAATGTGATAAGATGAAATATGTCATCTTTAAGTTTGGGATGCACTTTATACTTTATTTGGTACAAAATATAAATTTATCCTACCAAACATGATATAAAATTAATCACGCAGTTAGTGCTGAGATATTCCAATTAATACCGTGTACCAAACGACCCCTAATCGATCTGAGGCTATTAATTTAGGATTGAGCTCCTCTTCATTTCTCTTTCTCTCCATTTTTCCCAAGTTCTTACTTGGATGAGGGACATGTGTTATGATTAAAAATTAATGGTTGAGATTTATTTAACCATATCAAAATCCTAATCATGATTAGGATAATAAATATATATTTCCTTATCAATTTTTGTAATTTCGATAATTCCTCTTTTAAAAATTTCAAAACTTCAAATAATTAGTTTTTATATGCTAAGGTAATCTTTACTCAGTTATTTGTTGTGTTTCCTTTCTCTTTAATTTGTTTGGTTTTTCTTTTCTTTTTTTGTTTTGAACAATTGATGAGTTAATAAGTCAATTAATGGCCACTAAAATTTTAAAATTGTACAAATTACTTTTATTGCAAAAATATTATTCTTTATTCTTTATAATTTGTTGATTTAATACATTGATTAATTGGTCATCTTTTTGCATTTACTCCCACTAACCATTTGATGTCCACTATTTTCTCAATTATATAACCCAGCTGTTCAAAGAAAGAGAAAAGAACAATTCGGAAAAAGAAAAAAAAAACTCGTAACAAAGCTGGAAAAAGAGAGAAAAGTATTTAATAATATATGGATGAAAATTTGTAGTTAAAGTTATGGGATTTCCACAAAATATATATATATATATATATATATATATATTGAAGCAAATATCTAGTATATTTATTATCCTAACCATGATTAGGACTTTGATTTGGTTAAGTAAATCTCAACCATTAGTTTTTAACCATGACACATGTCTCCCATCCAAGTAAGAACTTGGGAAAAATAGAGAGAAGAGAAATGGAGAGGAGCCTCATCCATTAATTTACGTGTATCTGATATCTACTACTTTATAATTTTTTAATTTATGAATAAATTAGTATTCCCTCTCTTAACTTTTACCTGTGCATTTTGATTTTGCACAAATACTTGATATTTAATAAATGAAGTATATATTTTATCATAATATTCATATTAATTAATATTAGTGACGGAGTCAGAATTTTCACCCAAGATTTCAAAATATGAAGCACGAAGAAACCAAGTGATTGAACATCTACTATATATATACATTAAATATACAGTGTGATCTTTCGTCAAGGGGGTTCAGATGAACCCCTTGATGCCTACCTAGCGTCACCCTTGATTGGTACATAATTTTAATAGACTTAGAAAATAAATTGGAAGTAAGTAATTAATGTTGAAGGTAAAACAAGAAGAAAAAAAGGTGCCCTTCTCTTATATGCTAGAGTGGACAGACAAAAATGAAAATTTATCTTTAATACGGAGGAAAAGTAAAAGTGAATGAAGGTAGTAATTATACTTTAATACATTGGTGCGTAAAAATATTTTTATCAGGTGCGTGTAAAATTTATTATAATGTGAGTATAGTGATAAGTGAATTAAGAACTTATTCACACTTAGAAATTATATTTAATCACATTCGTCTTTGAATATGCTTTTATTGTTTAATCATTATTAGATAATTTATTGTCAATTAAACTTAGTAGTGTTAAACTAATGTAATTGCATATATATATCGGTGTAAGATAATATTTCGTTTTCTTGTAATGTAAGTTCATTCATATATTAATTGGAGCGAACACGGGATTAAGACTCGTAATTCGTTAACTAGAAATATGATCTCATTAATATTGAGTGTACGCCAAGTTCTCTTCTTTGTTTATAATCTTGTTTGCTACTAATCTATTCTAATACGTAGTACTGTAGCAGAAGATTGGGAAAGTAATTGTGGTTGGTGGTGCAACTGAAATGTGTACTTTTAAAACGTCTAGCAGTTTTAGCTAAAACTATAAAAAGAAAATGAAGAAAGAAAATCTAGAGTTAAAAATTTAAGTAAAAAATAACCGCCCATTATACCAAACTAATGATGCAAGATATTTGTCATCTATATACTTTTTAGTTTTTTTTTATCACTTAACTTTGTACTTGACCTAATTTATTACTTAAAATATAATATGTTAATCATAAGAAAAACGTTTTGCTACGTGCTATCCTTTCACAGCAACGTTTTGTCGGGTTGATATTACTTTACTACTATTAAGAAGAGTGAGTTATTACTCACTTTCTCATCGTCCGTCTGTTTCAATTTAATAAAAAAAGTTATGGACCCCATATATATTAAATAATAACTAATATTAAAAAAAAATTATGAGCCCTATAATTCTAATCTATATATATATATATATATATCCGTTCCAATTTTAAAAAAAAATTGTGAGCCTCATATATATTAAACAACAATTAATATTAAAAAAATAGTGCAAATTAATAATGTAAAAAAAAAAAGTGCCCCCCATATTAAAAAATCAAACAACATTCATGTAATTTCCAAAGTATCTCATCAAGTCAATAATGATGGATTCATTGTCACGTGTTTATTCGTAGCAAACACTAATATAATAAAGTTTTAAATACGGAGCACAAACTACAATATTATATTAATCGTGTTTTGAACATAGTATCCCATGTTGACAAAATCAAGAAATATATATAAAAAAAAAGTGAATCCCATATTAAAAAAAAAAATAATGTAAAAAAAAAAGTGCAGACTTTGTATTCGTAGCAAACACTAATATAATAAAGTTTTAGATACGGAGCACAAATTACAATGTTATTTCAATCGTGTTTTGAACATAGTATATATATATATATATATATATATATATATATATATATATATATGTATAAATATAGTGCAAACTAATAATGTCCAAAAGGGTGGGCCCTATACTAAACAACACAAAACAATATAAAAAATAAAAAAATAATAAAAAAAAAACTATATAAAGCATGGGTTTAGACCCATGCTTCGTCATCCGTTGTCCCTTAAAAAAAAAGGCGGGCCTCATACTAAATAACACCGAGCAATAAAAAAAAAAGGAAGAAAAAAAAGTGGAACTCACCATCTCCAAACTCATGGAAAAAAAAAGTGGACCCTATATTATCAAAATCAAGTAATATCAAAAAAAAAAAAAAAAAAAAAATGAACCCCATATTAAAAAAAATATAATGTTAAAAAAAAAGTCCTGGCTTTGTATTCGTAGCAAACACTAATATAATAAAATTTTAGATACGGAGCACAAACTACAATGTTATATTAATCGTGTTTTGAACATAGTATATGTATATATATTATATGCATAAAAATAGTACAAACTAATAATGTCCAAAAAAAAAATATACCCCATAAAGGGTGAACCTCATACTAAACAACATCAAGCAATATTAAACAAAAAAAAAAAAGTGGAACCCACCATCTCCAAACTCACTATAAAAAAAAGTGAACTTCATATTAACAAAATCAAGCAATATCAAAAAAAACAAGTGAACCCCATATTAAAAAAAAATGTCAAAAAAAAAAATGCAGACTTTGTATTCGTAGTAAACACTAATATATTAAAGTTTTAGATACGGAGTACAAACTATAATGTTATATTAATCATGTTTTGAACATAGTGTATATATATATATATATATATATATATATATGCATAAAAATAGTGCAAATTAATAATGTAAAAAAAAAAGTGCACTCCATATTAAAAAATCAAACAATATTCATGTAATTTCCAAAGTATCTCATTAAGTTAATAATGATGGATTCATTGCCACGTGCATATCAATCTATTAGTGGGAGCAAATGAAATTGTTTTTCTTCAAAAAGTTAAGTAGTCAAACCATACAGTTTTCTTTCTTTTTTTGTATTAGCCTGAGATCTAATCTAGATATTAAAGTGTTGTATTTGCTATTCCGCCATGTCATTTATTTGTTATGTTCACTAAAATAAATATACTTAAAATATTTATATTTTAAAAAAAGATAGAATTTAATTACTTTTTTATTTTTATTCTTACTCTAATAAATGTGAAAAGAGATTAACGTCGTAAAAAAAATATATCAAATGGAGATCAAATAATGAATAAGGTAAATTAGTCAAATTATAATTCTAATCGACGTTTTCTTAAAAAACCACGCAAAAGACAACATGACAAGTAAAATGAGCTAAACCGAGAATATTTACCAAAAATTAAAAAATAGTATTTTTTTCATTTAAATAGAAAATCAATTTCTACTTTGTTTCGTTTTAAACATCTAAAATTAATTTAATAATTTGAATTAGAATTATCCAAATCAAAATTTGATAAAAAATAATAAGTATTTTACACCTTTAAATTAATCGAATTAAAATTGAAAGTATCAACTGATGCTTAAATATTGCTATTGTTTTATCTCAAAAAGAGGAAAATAGTTTCCTTTTAAACAAGTCTACTCTTTTAAAAAATATTAATAAATTTGCCGATTTTGTGTTCGTAGTAAACATTAATATAATAAAATTTTAGATACGGAGCACAAACTACAATGTTATATTAATCGTGTTTTAAACATAATATATATATATATATATATATATATATATATATATATATATATATATATATATATAATCACTATTCAAAGACAACTACATACACATAGATGCATTATAATCTAAAGTGTTGGGCCCGTGCGCAGCACGGGCATAGGCAGTCTAGTTTTCTTATATGCTCTTAGGTTCTGTCATTTGGAGAATTGTGGGATTTTTCTATTAATAAAAAACCAGAAGCCTTTTCTTTTAGTTTTTTCCTTTCCTTGATTGGTGGTTAATTAACTACCAGAAAGTCTTTTGTGTTGTTGAAGAAAGACAGTATGATTCTTGTAGTAGATCTGAATAGCTAATTCATCAAAAGTCCTCATCACCAAAAGAAAAGATTTTTATTGCCATGAAAATAGTTTTTTTTATATGTAAAAAATTAAAGCATAACAATTACTATTCCTACTAAAAAATTGCACCTTTTCTATTTATTTATGATTATAAGACTTATGACACTAATATATGTTTCATCTATCACGTTGTACGTTTTATGCTCCTTCCGGTCACCTTTACTTGTCTATGGCTTTGTATGCCCTGCTTAAGACTCGATAGACTTGATAAGTGATTTAGAAATGAATAATTAATGTTAATGGTAAAAGAAAAACAAAGTTTGTCATTTTCTTGATATGTTAAAATGGACAAATAAAATAGAGGGACAATTAAAAGTGAATGGAGACTTTTAATACAGTGGACAACTAAAAGTGAACAGAGCGGGTATGTTTTATGTTGTCAAATAATTTTTACTATGGTTTTTGGAATTTCAGAATGTTTTAGTTATTCAAATTTTTTAATAATAATACTTCTAATATAATTATAAAATTTCTTTCAAGAATCTTGAAGAGTTTAAAGCAGTACATCAAGAAATGGATACGTTAACTTTGTTATTAAACGCAACCCAAATATTTTTGAGGAATAGGTACGTACAACCCAAAAAAGAGAAAACAAAATAAAGTAAAGTAATACTCCTTTCTTCTAAAAAAATTGGCATATTTTTATATTTAAAAATAATTTAATTTTATAAAATGATTTACAGCTATATAAATATTTAAAATTTATTTTAAAACACACATTTTAAAAGTCTTCCTTTATTTCTTAAATTTCGTACCAAATCAAATTAAAATAATTTTTTTTGGGGACGGCAGTAACAGTAATGGTTAAGAAGGTGATGAAGACAGATATGACGGCTCTGATTGTATT
Organism: Lycium barbarum; assembly: GCF_019175385.1. Lineage (NCBI taxonomy): Eukaryota > Viridiplantae > Streptophyta > Magnoliopsida > Solanales > Solanaceae > Lycium > Lycium barbarum. Next base: position 111,833,213 of record NC_083344.1, on the reverse strand, counting down.
TGGGACCAATGATAAAGTGGGACCCCTGTGAGGTGGTTCCTCCAATAGGCATCCTTAGGGATAGTCCACGTGTACCGTCCAAGAAATATTCCGGTTTCTAACTTTAATAATTGGAAGTACTAATGGATCTGAGGCTATTAATTTATGTGTATCTGATACCTACTACTCCCTCCTGATAAAAAAAAAAAAAAAAAAAATCCATTCAGGTGCCGTTTGGCCATAAAAATTATTCACTTTTTATCAGAATTTTTTTTCACTTTTTTCACTTTTGAGCGTTGGGCCATAAATATTCCGAATACAACTTGAAGTTGTATTCCGGAATATCAAAAACTCAAAAAACTTGTTTTTCATTTTTTTTAAAACTTTTTTCACTTTTTTACAATTACATTTCACCAAAAACTACAATTTCAAAAACTATGGCCAAACACAACTCCAACTTCAAAAATTCCAAAAACAGTGAATTTGTTTTTGGTATCTATGGCCAAACGCCTACTTAGTCTTTTTTCTTTGAGTCAAAAAAAGTGTCCACTTATTAAATTAAGAAACAATTAACCTTGTCTTTTCAGATTTGCTCATATTAAATGTTATGTGATCAAATTCCAATACCTATTTAATTAGGATAGTTTAATCAATTTACATATTTTTTTCTTCGATTGAGCAATTTCTTAAAGGACGTGCAAATGACCAAGTGAACTATTTTTTGATCAGGAGGGAGTACTTTAATTTTTTAATTTAATAAAGTAGTATTCCCTCCTTTTAACTTTTACTTGTGCATTTTGATTTTGCACAAATACTTGAGATTTAATAAATAAAGTATATATTTTATCATAATATTCATATTAATTAATATTAGTGGTGGCGTCAGAATTTTCACCTATGATTTAAAAATATGAAGAAGTAATACACGAAGAAGCCAAGTGATTGAACATCTACTATATATATACATAAAATATACATTGTGATCTTTCGTCGAGGGGGTTCAGATACCCCTCAGTGCCTACCTAGCTTCGGCTCTGATTTTACATAATTTCAATAAAATTAAAATAATTTAGAAGTAAGTAATTAATGTTGAGGGTAAAACAAGAAGAAAAAAAAAGGTGCCCTTCTCTTATATGCTAGAGTGGATAGACAAAAGTGAAAATTTATTTTTAATATAGAGGAAAAGTAAAAGTGAATGAAGGTAATAATTATACTTTAATACATTGGTGGGTAAAAATATTTTTATCAGGTGCGTGTAAAATTTATTGTAATGTGAGTATAGTGATAAGTGAATTAAGAATTTATTCACACTTAGAAATTATATTTAATCACATTCGTCTTTGAATATGCTTCTATTGTTTAATCATTATTAGATAATTTATTGTCTATTAAACTTAGTAGTGTTAAACTGATGTAATTGCGTATAAATATCAGTGTAAGATAATATTTTGTTTTCTTTTAATGTATGTTCATTCATATATTAATTGGAGCGTACATGGGATTAAGACTTGTAATTCGTTAACTGGAAATATGATCTCATTAATATTGAGGGTACGCCGAGTTCTCTTCTTTGTTTAAAATCTTGTTTGCTACTAATAGGAGCCCGTTTGGATTGACTTATAAGTTGCTTATAAGCTGTTTTCAGTTTTTTTGAGTGTTTAACTGACCAACTTAAAGTCATTTTGTGTTTAAAATAAACTCAAAAAAATAATTGAGCCCGTTTGACCTAGCTTATCTAAAGCAGCTTATAAGTTGAAAACAGCTTATAAGCTAAAAAAAAAAAATTAGGCTATCCCAACTTATTGTGTACTTTTAAAACGTGGAGCATTCAAAAGCACCGTGCAGGTCAACTAGTCATTGCATTTAGCTAAAAAACTATAAAAAGAAAATGAAGAAAGAAAATCTAGGGTTAAAAATTTAAGTAAAAAATAACCGCCCATTATACCAAACTAATGATGCAAGATATTTGTCATCTATATACTTTTTAGTTTTTTTTTATCACTTAACTTTGTAACTTTACCTAATTTATTACTTAAAATATAATATGCTAATCATAAGAAAAACGTTTTGCTACGTGCGATCCTTTCACAGCAATGTACATAAACATGTCAAAACGCCGATCCTGAACAAGGAGTTGCAGACCAGTTTTCCTTGAAAAAGCATACTCCATTTTTTACCCTTTTCATAATTTTTTTTAGTTTGACGTGACGTAGGCTCGTAAAAAGAGATGATAAAAAGTATTGCACTCTGTTTATCCCGGATTCGGATAATCAATTAAATTTGTAGGTGGGTGTAGGATACGTGTTTGGGTCTTGAGGTGTGTTAGATAGAGAGAGTATATATATGGTAGTTTTCTAATAAAACGGCCAGTGATGGCAATTTGCAAGAAACATGAACGTTTATAAGCAATATGAAACACTTGATGGAAGAAATACAATATAAATGGAAGCAAATAGCCTTGGCCGGATCAGATATTGAAAGAGAGAGTGCGTATATGAACTTCTTCTATTATAAATGTTCTTGAAAGTAAAAGGAGTCAACCCTTACAAAGGAGGGGGATGTGCTCTATTTATAATGTGAGCCCATGGGCCTCATACAATATGGATTAATAAAATAGCAATAAAAAGGACAGCCCCCTGCACGGATTTGGTGGGATTGGACTGACGGCGTCGTCTGACACACGCATAGTTGGTAGTCGACCATGATGTGACACTATTGATGCGCTTCAGCAACGGTCATAACGGACCAACGGACATACGGACAAACGACTATCCGGATCAACGATGACGAACCCTCGGGAAGAGTCCCCGAACCATCAGTGGCATAGAGACCGGGCCGAATGGCGTTTCTGCTCAGCTTCGATTGAAGCTCTTGTCCGGAAAGGCGTGGTGCCCCTCGTGTGAACTCCCGGCCATTTTCTTCCTCCGATCCATAGTTTCTCCGGGTTGACTCATATCCGGTTTTCACCGTATACAGATAGCCCCCACACTTCCCGGGCCGACGATCCATCGGCGTAACGGGAAGTGAATGAACCATACAACCGACCGCCCGGATGGCCTGTCCTTATCTCCTTATTTTGGCGGGAATAGTTGCGTCACGCCTTCCCCTTTGCCGGCCACGTGTCCTGCTCCGGATGGTCCGCTCCTGTCAACCGCCTTTTGCACGTCGTTTCGGGTCGCTTCGCATTAATGATGGGACACGTGGCGATCCCCGATTGGCCATCCTCGATAACCGTTCCTCTCCTTATGCCTATATAAAGCCCCTCATTTCCTCATTTTTTTCACTTTTACGATCTGCTCTTTCATTTCTTCTTCCCTCTACGTTCTATCTTCACCATTTCTTCAGCAAATCTGTTGCCAAATCTTTGCTTATTTTCGCGTGAAAGGGGGATTAATTTTGTCACCATTCTCGCCAACTGCCCTTCACTTCAGCTGCTCTTTAAATCACCATTTCCTTCGCTCCCTTTGCATTATTTTCCGAAATCCTCTTCCCTTCATTCCTTCAACATGTCTGAAACCACTTCTCCAGAAGTTCCCTCGATTCCATCCCCGGGGGCCGAGGCTATGTCCCCGGCTAAACAAAAGAGTAACCCCGAGACTACGGCCTCTGATATTATACCGGCCAAATTTAACTTCAATAAAGACCTTGAGGCGGAAAAGCCCTTTGCCGTCTCGGACCGGGGATACGACGTGAGGCAGTATCCTTCCTCCATAACCGAGGATAAGCTTGACATGGTCCGGGCAGACTGCGGGTGGAACACATGTCCGGTAAGGGTTTTTGCACCCGGGCCGGATGAATCCATTACCGACCACCGGGAAGGGTTCTTGTACGTGTACACTTATCCATTTACACTTAAACTCGACCCCCCGATTGATCCGGTCATACTGGATATGTGCCGGACCTATGGCGTGACTTTAGCACAGATCGGACCAATCGTTTAGAGGGTCGTTGCTTGCCTCCGGCTGCTGGCCAACAGAGCAGAGAAGGAACTTACACTGGGCCACCTAATACGCCTGTATTCTCCGAGGATATTCCGGGGCAGTGTCATAAAACTAACCAAGCGCAGCCGGAACCCGTTCTTCTCGAAGATGGACGAAGACCGAGACAGGGGATGGCTAGAACGCTACGTCCGGGTAAAAACCGAGGACATAATCCCGGCCGCCCATCTACCTTTTCCGGAGAAATGGAACGATGATAACGTCCAAATCCACCCTATTAATTAGAATGGGCACGGTCGTATGCAAATATATTTACCCAACTATGAGTCGGGGTCGAATCCCACAGAGAACAATATGTAGGCGAGTAGGAAAAGTAGGAATTTTCACCAACTACGCTAAAGCCAAACGATGGATAATATTTTGGTTTTGTTTGAGAGAAAATTATAACTAATGCAAAAATGTAAACTAACCTAGAAAGCAAGTAAAATGATCAATGGCCACAAGCATGGATACAAGGGAAACTACGCTCAAGTAACGATCCAATGTACTTCATGATTTACAAATAACGGTGAGTTTATATTACTTAGCCTCAGATAATGACTCTAAATTAGCTTCTTCCGAAGACTAACTAGACTACCTAATTGAATATCCCTAAAGCAATTAGGAGCATTAAGAACACCCGAATATGGCTACAAGTGGTGTCGCCTATTCCTAGGTCGATTTCCATTAGATGAGGGTTAACGCCCCAAATTCTTGTTAATTAATCTTTCCCAATCCCGAGTTTGCCTCTTCCAAGTTTAAACCGAAATAAATGGGCAAGTCTTAGGGTTAGCTACTCCCTTAAGAATCATTCAAAATGAGATTAATTAAAGAAAACAATAACTCACTTCATTAGGAATAAAATCATTCAACACATAAGCAAAACAAGAGATTCAATCCAAACTTAAACAATATATACTTCCATAAACAAGGTTCAAGTATTGAAATGAAATACTACACACATAAATATTCAATACCAAACAAGAAATTGAAGAAAGGATTAAGAAGATCTCATTAAAGTGCTTCCAATCTTCTCCTCCAATGTGTTGGTGTGAAACCCTAGCCTCCAAGGACTTGTGTTGAGCCAAAGATGAAAATGTTTTGCCCCCTAGTCTTCCTTTTATGTTTCCCAATTTTTCCAAGTCCAAAAAGTGACAAAATATGCCCCAGATTTTCGTTTTTGCAGTTCTGCCCGTGTTTTGCAAATCTGTCCCGTTTTTGCAAAACTGTCCACTTTTGACAGTTTTGCAAAACTGTGCAGTTTTGTCCAATTTGACCTCTTTTTGACTTTATTTTCACTTGGTTTCTTCCGATCACTTCTAAATTACATAAACCTGTAAAATAGATGTAAATGATATTAAATGCACTATTTTCTCAAGCAAACATAGCAAAAATATAAGATTAAAGAAGAGATAAGTTGGTAAAATACTAACTTATCAAACCCACAAACTTAAACTATTGCTTGTCCTCAAGCAATTCAAAACATACAATCTCTTTCGAAGAAATCGACTCAATAGTACACCAACATCATACCAAGTTAAAAAGTCTACTTTAAGCACAAAAACGTGACTTTGATTGGTACCAACAATTAATTCAAAACATATGAATCACCAACTTCTTCTTAAAAACTTCATTTTCCTTTCAAGTGCTCAAACACCAAGTTAATCAAAGTAGCAATCAAGTCATGACACTAAAGCTTCAAAATTTCCCTCCTTATCACAAAACAACTTTCTGTTGTTCATTCCTCTCAATTGGAAAATGAAACAATTTCACAACTTAAATTCTCATGTGCCCTCACACTCAAGAGAGAATCCCACACTTAGAAAATGTAATTCAAAACACAAATGGGATATTAAATAGAAAGAATTAACTCTCTTCTCTCACAAAGATGTTCAATTGCACAAGTAGTACCATAAGCTTGCCCTTCATGTATTTCTCCACTAATATAGACACACTTGGTTCAAAATCAATTAGGACTTAAAGGGTTGTAATGTAGGCTTTTAGTTAAGGTAGGGACATAATTTGGAAATAGTGACTCAAAAACCTCCCTAAGCACTACAATTTTCAACAATCAAAGCACACTTCCTTTCAATCTTTTCCACCATTTTTCATTTCGCCAACTAGTCTTCCCTTTATTCACAACTCTTTATTATTCCTTCCTTTATTTTTATTTTTTTTCTTTTTCAAAATAACAAGGAAGTTTCCAATTTTTTTTATTTTTTTTTACTACTTTATTTTTTTCTTTCACCTTAAAGTAACTCCCACATCACAACTTTTTCCAACTATCACCCTCAAACTTAGGCTTTTAGCCTACGTTTGCACTTTCAATGCACTTAAGGAGATAGGGTACCAAAAGATGGATCAATGAAGAACAAAAGGTTAAAGCTTGTAACATGGTTGTCAAAGAAAAGGTTAAAGGCTCAAAAGGGGTTGACTAGGGAAAATATGCAAGGGTAGGAAATTTTAGGCAAAACGATCCAAAGAAGGCCTAACATCATTTTTCAAACCAAGTGTAACCTAGAATTTCGCCTTGAAACACATTCCGGGCAAGTTCTAAACCACAAGTAATGTAAAAGAACTCACAAAAACCTCACCACACATGGCACATGATAATCCAAATAGAATATGTATCCAAAACCCAATTGAAACAAATGAACTCAAAGAAAGTCACTTATAGCCTAAAGAGACTAATTAGTGAAAGTAAGAGCCAAAAATTGAGTCTAAAAGTCCCAACAAGAATCCTTACTTCAATTATTTTTTTTTCTTTTTCAAAAATCAAGAATTCATACGCCAAGGTTTAAATAAGTTGGTACCAAGCAAGCCAAAAGTTAGCCAAGGGGCAAAAAAAATCACATCCCAACACCATTTTTACTTCTAAACTACCTAACTAAGAACGGAAATAAAATAATAAAAGTGACTAATCCACAACATGCCAACAAAAAAAAAGTTTTCAAAACTTTGAGCAAGTTCCATTTATAACAACAACTATCCACAACTAAACCAACAATCACAAAATAAGCCCGGCAAGGGCACACAATCAAGCATAACCAAAATATAATGTGTTACCACATACCACCCCCAACTAAAAATATTGCAGTGTCCTCATTGCACATAATCAAAACAAAACATAAAAATAGATTTTTTTTTTGTGCAACTGGACAGTTTTGCAAAAAACTGGACAGTTTTGCAGAAACTGGACAGTTTGCAGAAACTGGACAGTTCTGCAGAACTAGACAGTTCTGCAGAAATTGTTCAATTTTGCAAAAACTGGACAGTTTTGCAAAAACTGTGCAAAACAGTTCTGTTAACAGTGCTGCAATTTTCAGGAGCTACTGGTTTGGGGCTGTCCGGAAATCCGACCTGCTCAAAACAACTCCAAAAATTCTGAAACTTTGCAGATTAGTAAAAAATCATAAACTAAACTATTCTAAAAAATAAAATTTCAAAAACGATTTAAAAATTTTAAAACGATGGGTTGCCTCCCACCAAGCGCTTAAGTTAACGTCGCGACACGACGGTTACCTTTACCGCTTTTCTCGCCATTTGGAGCTTATGAATTGGGCACCCAACTTGGACTCAAGTTTGTGACCACGAGCGGTGGGGGGTGGTAAGTAGATGAACAAGCCAAACGTTAATTTCTTCATTCTGAACTTCTTGGCTTTCAAATGAGGAATGTCATTTTGCCTTCTTACTCTTTCGAATTGCAAGATGTAAGGCACTTGTCTTTCTTCTTCACCATCCAACATGGATGTATGTGGCTCAATTCCCATATCACCATACAAATCCAATGTTGAAAAATGCTTGGAGTGAGACTTCAACCTCCCGATTTGCAAACTTTTCCGGATTTTGACATTCTCATTTTCCCCCAAACTAGAGTCAACTTCCACCATTTTTCTCAAGATAACGGTTGACTCTAATTTTTTTTCTTCTTTGGCATCTCTAATGAAAATGGATTCGTTTGGAGGATTTTCAATTCTTGATTCCTCCTTTTCATGATTGGCCTCCAACATGGGCATTCTCTCCTCATATTGAGCATTTGAGAATTCTTCTTGATTTTGTTCAAATGCCCACGGAAGATTTTTGTATTCATTCATCAAGCCATTTTGGAGACTAGTTTCCAAGTACTCCTCCAAGGTTTTTTGCTTTTCATTTCCTCATTCAAGTAGGCATTCCATCATGAGCTTGAACTCTCCATTTTGTCCATTCTCAACTTCTTCCACTTCCATTTCCCTATCATTGTCACTACAAAAAGTAGAATCGTCATAGTGGCGGTTCGGGGAAGGGAAGGACACATAAGCACAATTAGCCCAATGGCCATTTTGACCACCACATCTATCACATATGCTCACTCATGGGTTCGAGATTGTGCGCACAATCCTCCCCCGGGAGACTTTAAATAATTTTGCCAAGAGTGAGGTCCTCCACAATAGGGACAAGGGTCATCAAAGTATGAACAACTTCCATCCGACCCATTTTCATTACAAGATGCCATTGTTTTTTTTTTTTAAATTTATTTTAGCAAAAGCAAAAACTGGACAGTTTTGCAAAAACTGATCAGTTTTTTTTTTTTATAAAGCAAAGAAAGTTTGGACCAAAGAAAGTTAGCTTAAATCCCAAACTAACCCAAATACGCCAAATTGTTCCCCGGCAACGGCGCCATTTTTGATAATGTCCAAATCCACCCAATTAATTAGAATGGGCACGGTCGTATGCAAATATATTTACCCAACTATGAGTCGGGGTCGAATCCCACAGAGAACAATATGTAGGCGAGTAGGAAAAGTAGGAATTTTCACCAACTACGCTAAAGCCAAACGATGGATAATATTTTGGTTTTGTTTGAGAGAAAATTATAACTAATGCAAAAATGTAAACTAACCTAGAAAGCAAGTAAAATGATCAATGGCCACAAGCATGGATACAAGGGAAACTACGCTCAAGTAACGATCCAATGTACTTCATGATTTACAAATAACGGTGAGTTTATATTACTTAGCCTCAGATAATGACTCTAAATTAGCTTCTTCCGAAGACTAACTAGACTACCTAATTGAATATCCCTAAAGCAATTAGGAGCATTAAGAACACCCGAATATGGCTACAAGTGGTGTCGCCTATTCCTAGGTCGATTTCCATTAGATGAGGGTTAACGCCCCAAATTCTTGTTAATTAATCTTTCCCAATCCCGAGTTTGCCTCTTCCAAGTTTAAACCGAAATAAATGGGCAAGTCTTAGGGTTAGCTACTCCCTTAAGAATCATTCAAAATGAGATTAATTAAAGAAAACAATAACTCACTTCATTAGGAATAAAATCATTCAACACATAAGCAAAACAAGAGATTCAATCCAAACTTAAACAATATATACTTCCATAAACAAGGTTCAAGTATTGAAATGAAATACTACACACATAAATATTCAATACCAAACAAGAAATTGAAGAAAGGATTAAGAATATCTCATTAAAGTGCTTCCAATCTTCTCCTCCAATGTGTTGGTGTGAAACCCTAGCCTCCAAGGACTTGTGTTGAGCCAAAGATGAAAATGTTTTGCCCCCTAGTCTTCCTTTTATGTTTCCCAATTTTTCCAAGTCCAAAAAGTGACAAAATATGTCCCAGATTTTCGTTTTTGCAGTTTTGCCCGTGTTTTGCAAATCTGTCCCGTTTTTGCAAAACTGTCTACTTTTGACAGTTTTGCAAAACTGTGCAGTTTTGTCCAATTTGACCTCTTTTTGACTTTATTTTCACTTGGTTTCTTCCGATCACTTCTAAATCACATAAACCTGTAAAATAGATGTAAATGATATTAAATGCACTATTTTCTCAAGCAAACATAGCAAAAATATAAGATTAAAGAAGAGATAAGTTGGTAAAATACTAACTTATCAAACGACAAACGTAAGTTCGATCCTTTGAGCAATCGTTCTTACTTGTTCAGCCGCTTTTGGTATTGTTTTCTCATTGCCCTTTCCTTATTTTTTTGCAGCAAACGGATTTGTTCCCCCGGTTGTTCGCAATCTGAGTGAATGGGTCACGACACTCCTCGGCCAGCTTCCCTATGAGGACCGAACATGGGCCCATTTGTCACGTGGTCGATGGATCGCTCAAAATCATGGTAACGTTTGACTTTCTTTCGTTTCAGTTGCGTCTTTAGCCATTCGTGGTCGTTAGTTTTCTCAACCCTACCTATGTCTTTGTCATTCAGGTTTGCCGAAGGGCTCGGTGGCATCCAGATCGGAGTCGGGGGTCGCTTCCCCTGCACCGACGTCCGCGTTCGACACGGCGGGTTCTTCCCGCGTTCTTGCCGAAGCTGCCAAAAGGAAACGACCCTCCGAAAAGGGGGAGCCGTCCAAACGGAAGAAGGCAAGAAGTGTTGCCCGGCCCTCGAGAGAAGAAGCGGAGCCCGACATCATAGTTCGGAGGGTCGACCTGGCTCCGTCAACGGTTCCAGTACCCGAGGAGACTGCCTCCGTTCCGCCTTTGCCTTCTGTCGACGAAGGTCTCTTGATTTCCGTTCTTCCTTCAGGTGCGGAAGAAATCCTTTCCCCGGCTCCTCTCCGGTCGGTTGACTTTGTCGACATTTCAGGTGAAACTTCTCCGGAAGATACTCCCCTGCAGAGGATAAAAGGACCGGGGGAAACGGCTGTCACTGCAGCTGATCAAAGGACTGCCCCAGTTCCGGAGACCGAAGCCCCCATTCATGCTCGTCCATCTCCCGACCATGAACCTGTTTCTACTGCGGAGCCCTTGATCTTTGCCAGAAATATTGAGTCCACGCCAAGTTCATCTACCCCGGCTCCGAGGGCTGAAGATTTTGAAGATATGTTTTCAACCACTCCTACTGCTACCGGTGAAACTGCGGGTTTTGGTCATCTTCCAATTCCTCGGGTCACGAGGTTGGCTAACCGACAGTCAGAATCTGGTTCTAGAGATAACCTGGTGACCATCTTCCCAGCCCCGAGCATAGAACCAAGAAGAACCAGATCGGCCGTAATCACCGTCCCCGAGGATTGCGGCTTTCTGTCGCGCCCGGTGGGAGTAGCAAGCTATTTGCGGCCTCTTGTCTCCGACTCGGACAAGCGTAAAATGACTGGGGTCACCTGGCAGTGCCTTATGAACCAAGGCATGCACGCGGGCAACTGAGTAAGACCCTCAGCCACCCTTGTATATCAATAGACTTTGTGCTCACTTTGTTTGATTCTTCATGTTTGTTTTTCTTGCAGAGTGTGGTACTGGTCAATGAGGCCTTCGTCCGTGTCCAACATGACATGGACGATCTTCGAGGCCAACTAGATTCCCAAGGCCGAGAAACGGAGAAATATAAGCATCTCCTCCGAGAGAAAGAGGAAGATTTGGGTCGGGCAGCTGTTCTTGCCAACCTTCGGCCCGAGCTCGATGCGGCCAAGGACGAAAACTGTCGATTGAAAAGTGAATTGGCCGCCATGACTGATTATAATCGAAGCCTCGAGACTGAGAAGATTGGCCTTAGCCGAGACAAAGCCCAATTTTCGTCGAGGCTGGACGAGCTGGAAACCACCGTATCCCAACTCCAGGGGGAACTGGATTTGGTGAAGGCCGATGAAACGAGCCTAGCCGAGAGGAACCGGCTACTGGAATCCGACACCACTCTGTACAAAGAACGTATGAGAGTTTTCGAAGGGAAAGCCGAGGAGAGGTCTCGGATATGTGAGGGCTTAAAAGCTAAACTGGAGGAGGCGGTGAGCGCCAACGATGTTCTTAAGGCCGAGCTAGAAGCTGCTGTTCATATGAGGACTATTGCTGTGGCAAACCGGGCCGAGTTGGAGGCTAAGTTAGCTAAAGTCGAGGCTGATTTGGAAGAAGCCTGGAAAGGCGTGGAGGCGGCCGAGGCTCATACTGCCATCGTCGCCGAGTACGAGAAGTGGAAGTCTCGGCGGCTCACCCTCGAAGAAGCCGAGCACGGATTTTCCGAACGTCCGGCCCTGATAAACCAGGCCAAAGAGATGGAGGAGGAGGCAAACCATGCACTCGGGTCTGACTCAGATGATTCCGAAAGAACCGAGTCCGATCATTCTGCCTCCAGTCATCTAACATAGGATTTTTACTTGGCTTTTGCATTTTGCCTTTGCTGGTCTTTTGACCTTTGATGTAAAAGTATTATTTGTAAAAGTACCTTTTGTACATATGAAAGTTGCACTTTTCTTGTTTCTTCGTTTGAGTGCTTGTTTTTATTTTGCTTTGAATTATTGGTCCGTTTTTCGGACAAGATGACCCGTAGTCATTGATTAATTCTGCCCGTAGGGCCGGCATTTTTTGTGGACGGTTCGCAATGACCTCGTTGGCCTTGTCGAATTTCGACCACAGTGCCCGGTGTGGGGCGTATAATTTGAACAATGCCGAAATACGACCATCGCAATGGTTTTTGTATTGCAAGTGTTTGTACATATGAGAATTTTTATTTCTTGTATCTTTGCCGTAGCAAACACTAAATGGGACACGATTCATTATGATCGTTTGGTCCTTACATCGAAGGCGATGACCGGTGGCCAGCCTTTGTTTTTGCCGTGGCAAATGCTAAATGGGACACGATTCATTATGATCGTTTGGTCCTTACATCGAAGGCGATGACCGGTGGCCAACCTTTGTTTTTGCCGTGGCAAATGCTGAGCTTCTTTGTTTCTCTTTATCGTGGCATGCTTCGATGTGGGTACTGTGCCCCCCTGACACTTATCCGAGCTTTGAGGTCGGGTGAGTGTTATCAAGCCCCCACTCGGAAGGTGTGACCTCGGGTGTCCGAGTGCTGGCCCTTTATCTTTGTTGCGTAGCACGTTGTACTTGTTGCCTCATTAAAAACCTCGTCGGAAAACCCATTTTGGGACAAAACCGCACTAAGGAAAAGAGTGCAACACGTGCTTTCAGTCCTAAATTCTAATTTTATGCTCTCCTTAATTTTCTGCAAAAGAAAAATACGGTTAACAGAAAATATGTGGGAAGATCATACCGTAGCAGTAGTATCTTTTTAGATGGGCTATGTTCCAGTTGTTGCGCAGGCATTGCCCATCCATGGACTCCAGCTGGTATGATCCTTTGCCCGTTACACCGATTACCTTGTACGGTCCTTCCCAGTTCGGTCCTAGTTTTCCTTCGTTGTTGTTCTTTGTATGTAAGGTGACTTTTCGAAGCACCAAGTCCCCCACTTGGAAATGCCGAAAGTTGGCTCTTCGGTTGTAATATCTTTCCATCCTCTGTTTTTGGGCCGCTACGCGGACCGACGCTACTTCGCGTAGCTCATCCGCGAGGTCGAGCTTCATGGCCATAGCCTCCCCGTTTGATTCTTCGGTGGCATACCTGAAATGGAGGGTCGGTTCGCCAACCTCCACGGGGATGAGGGCTTCGGCTCCGTAAACCAATGAGAGCGGGGTTTCCCCCATGCTCGATTTGGATGTGGTTCTGTAAGCCCAGAGCACCTCCGGGAGTATTTCCCTCCAATTATGCTTTGATGCCTCAAGTCTTTTCCTCAGATTTTGGATTATCGTTTTGTTCGTTGATTCTGCCTGCCCGTTTGCACACGGGTGATACGGGGTTGACACGATTTTCTTGATCTTCAACCCTTCGAGGAAACTGTTGACCTTGCCACCCACGAACTGGGGGTATTATCACAGGTTATCTCAGACGGGATGCCGAAGCGGCAGACGATGTGGTCCCATATGAAGTCGATGACTTCCTTTTCTCTTATCTTTTCGAAGGCCTGCGCTTCAACCCACTTAGAAAAATAGTCAGTCATAAACAAAATGAAACGGGCCTTACCTGGTGCCCGAGGTAACGGACCAACAATGTCCATTCCCCACTTCATGAAAGGCCAAGGCGAGATGACCGAATGCAGCAACTCCCCTGGCCGGTGAATCATCGGGGCATGCTTCTGACACCCGTCACATTTTCGGACAAAGTTTCTCGTGTCCTCGTCCATCCGGTTCCAGTAATAACCGTCCCTGACGATTTTTCGAACCAAGGCTTCTGCACCGGAGTGGTTGCCGCAGGTTCCCTCGTGCACCTCTCTTATCACATATTCCGTTTCGCCGGGACCCAAACACTTAGCTAAAGGACCGAGGTAGGAGCGTCGATACAGTTGACCGTCCACCAAGCAAAAGCGGGCAGCCTTGGTCCGTAGCCATCGTGACTCCTTCGGGTCCTTTGGGAGCTTCCCATCACGCAAGTAGTCGATGTACTTATTGCGCCAATCCCAGGTCAAGCCCATTGTATATATTTCAGCGTGCCCGGTTTCTATGGCCGTGTTTGATAAGTGCACCGTTGCCCCGAGGTTGATTTCCTTCCCCTCAACCGAGGATCCCAAGTTTGCTAATGCATCGGCTTCGCTATTCTGCTCCCTCGGTATGTGCTGCACGGTCCACTCTTTAAATTGATGAAGTACCACCTGTGTTTTTTCGAGGTACCGCTGCATCCGTTCTTCCTTCACCTCGAATACGCCGTTCACCTGGTTCACGACCAGAAGCGAGTCGCACTTTGCCTCGATTGTTTCGGCTCCCATGCTTCGAGCCAATTCCAAACCTGCAATCATAGCCTCATACTCGGCTTCATTGTTAGTCAATCTAGCAGTTCAAACGGACTGTCGGATGACCTCCCCGGCCGGGGTCCTAAGGACAATCCCTAGGCCGAAACCTTTGAGGTTCGAGGCCCCGTCCGTATGTAGAGACCAAATGCCCGCGGTGTTTTCCGAGGTCAGCAAAAGTTCCTTCTCGACCTCGGGGACCATGGCCGGGGCAAAGACTGCCACAAAATCGGCCAAGATTTGGGATTTGATGGCTGTCCGAGACTTGTACTCGATATCGTAACCACTAATTTCTATAGCCCATTTTGTTAACCTACCGGATAACTCAGGCTTATGCATGATGTTTTTTAAGGGGTAAGTGGTTACCACACATATGGGATGGCATTGAAAATAAGGTTTGAGCTTTCTGGAAGCGCTCACCAATGCTAACGCCAGTTTTTCCAAATGGGGATAACGGGTCTCTGCATCCCCCAAAGTTCTACTTACATAATAGATAGGGAATTGCGTACCTGATTCTTCTCGGACCAAAACGCCGCTTACCGCCATTTCGGAGACGGCTAAATAGAGGAAGAGTGGCTCATCGGACCTCGGTGTGTGCAGCAACGGAGGGCTGGATAAATACTTCTTCAATTCCCTTAGGGCTTCTTGGCACTCCGGTGTCCAAACGAAGTCGTTCTTCTTTCTGAACAAAGAGAAGAAACGGTGACTCCTGTCCGAGGACCTCGAAATGAAGCGACTCAGCGCCGCTATCCGCCCGGTGAGCTTCTGTACCCCCTTTATGTTGTTCACGACCTCGATATCCTCGATGGCCTTGATCTTGTCCGGGTTGATTTCAATTCCCCGGTTTGACACCATGAATCCCAGAAATTTACCAGACCTGACGCCGAAGGCACATTTCTCCGGGTTGAGCTTCATGTTGTATCTGCGGAGCACGTCGAAGGTTTCCTGCAAATGCTTCAAATGGACCTCTGTTTCCAGGGACTTAACAACCATATCGTCAACATAAAATTCCATCGTTTTCCCTATTTGTTCTTCGAACATCCCGTTAACTAGGCGTTGGTAAGTTGCACCGGCGTTTTTTAATCCGAAAGGCATGACGTTATAACAGTAAGTCCCATAACGGGTGATGAAGGATGTTTTCTCTTGGTCCTCCGGGTGCATCCGGATCTGGTTGTACCCGGAGTAAGCATCGAGAAAACTTAACATTTCATGCCCGGCCGTGGCATCGATCATTCTGTCGATGTGAGGCAATGGAAATGAATCCTTCAGGCATGCCTTGTTTAAATCCTTATAATCGACACACATTCGAAATTTATTACCTTTTTTGGGCACCACCACCACGTTAGCAAGACAATCTGGGTATTTCACCTCCCGGATGGAACCTATATTTAAAAGCTTCGTTACTTCGTCTTTCACGAAGGCGTGCTTTGGCTCTGACATGGGCCTTCTTTTTTGCTTGACCGGGAGAAACTTCCCGTCCAAGCTGAGTTTGTGCGATGCTATTTCTGGTGATATACCTGTCATATCTATATGCGACCATGCAAAGCAATCGACGTTAGCTCGAAGAAATTCAATTAATTTACGCCTGAGCTCCGGGGTGAGCCTCGTGCCCAGGTATACCTTTCTGTCCGGTAAGAACTCGAACAAGATGATCTGCTCCAGCTCCTCCACGGTTGACTTGGTCGCATCCGAGTCATCCGGCATGACAAAGGATCTGGGCATCCCGAAGTCGTCCTCCTCGTGCTCTGGATCCGGTCCAGTATACTTTAGTTGCTATTGGGGGGACTCCCCTCCGATTTCACCCTTCTTTTCCTGAGCCGGCTTCTCGGGCCGGGGAGCTGCTTCATCTACTGCGAACATTTCCTTCGTTGCGGGCTGCTCGCCCCGGATGGTTTTCACCCTCTCCGGAGTGGGGAATTTCAGCAACTGATGCAGTGTTGAAGGAACTGCCTTCATACCATGTATCCAGGGTCTGCCCAATAACGCGTTATATTTCATGTCCCCTTCGATCACATAGAACATCGTTTGTTGAATGGTGTCATCCACGTTTACGGGCAACGAGATCTCTCCCTTCGTGGTTTCACTTGCCATATTGAACCCGCTTAATACTCGGGCCACTGGTACGATCTGCCCGAGCAGTCCCATTTGTTCAACCACTCTCCATCGGATGATGTTGGTCGAGCTACCTGGGTCAATCAAAATACGTTTGACCTTAGTTTTAAAGACAAGTATAGAAATTACCAACGCATCATTGTGGGGTTGGATGACGCCCTCCGCGTCTTCGTCATTAAAGAAGATGGATCCCTCGATCGAATGATCCTGAGTGCGCTTTTCACGAACAATAGAAATCTTGGTCCGCTTCATTACCGGCCCTCGAGGGGCGTCAATGCCCCCCACTATCATGTTGATCGTATGTTGGGGTTCGATGGGTTCGGGCCTTTGATAAGACTCTCTTTCCTTATAATGATTTTTGGCCCGCTCGCTCAGCAGATCTCGGAGGTGACCATTTTTCAATAACCGGGATACCTCCTCCCTCAATTGGCGACAATCTTCGGTTCTATGACCGTGGGTTCGGTGATATTCACACACTACGCTCGGATCCCGCTGACCCGGGTCCGACCTCAATAGTTTAGGCCATCTTATATCGGGGACACGTCCAATAGCTGAGACAAGTCCCGAAGCACTAACGTTGAAGTTGTACTCTGATATTTTTGGCGGAACTTTATTACTGGCGGAACTTCCGGCGTCACTCCTAAACGAGAGTCCCCGACTGTTCGACGGGCGTTCAACCCGCTTGCTGCCCCTTCCAGAGAAATGGCTTGGACTCTCGATTAATTTTTCCGACCTGAAACTTTGTCTCTCCGAATGGAGATATGGTCGAAACCTCTCTTTCGATGATTCGGACGTCGTTTCGTATCCCTTCCTAGGTGCCTCGAAACCTCTATTTACTTTGACCCTTACCGGTGGGAGCTCGACTTGATCATCCTCCACCCGAATCTTTGACTCATACCGATTGTGGACGTCGGCCCATGTTACGGCCTCGTATTCTAGCAAACTTTCTTTCAACTTGGCCGAGGCAACTGAACTTAGCATGTTGAGCCCTTTTGTGAAAGCTTGTGCGACCCATTCTTCTGGCACCGGGGGGAGTTCCATCCGTTCCCTCTGGAAACGGGTGACGAACTCCCGTAGTAGCTCATCGTCCCTTTGAGTTATCCGGAAGATATCGGCCTTACGGGCCTGCACCTTTATTGCACCGGCATGTGCCTTTACGAACGCATCGGCGAGCATTTCGAAAGAAGTGATCGAGTGCTCGGGTAGATGGTCATACCACGTCAACGCTCCCTTCGACAGAGTTTCCCCAAATTTCTTCAACAACACCGACTCGATCTCATCTTCTTCCATATCATTGCCTTTTATGGCACAAGTATATGAGGTCACGTGCTCGTGTGGGTCCGTGGTGCCGTCATACTTCTGTATGTCGGGCATTTTGAACCTCTTCGGGATCAGTTTCGGGGCCGCACTTGGTGGAAAAGGCCTTTGGATGTACCTTTTCGAATTTGGCCCATTCAGTAGAGGTGGAGCCCCCGGTATCTGGTCCACCCGAGAATTGTACGTCTCGACCCTCTTCTCGGTCGAATCCACCCGTTTCGCCAAGGTCTCGAGCATTTTTAGGACCTCAATTGAGGAGCCGGCTCCGGAGCCGTCGCCCTCGATCATTCGTTCTCCGTTTCTTCCGGTTTCAACCGTACCCTTTGACTTTACCGGCCCTGCTTCACCCTTTCCGCTCTGCAGTTGAGCAATCGCTAGCCCTTGCTCGGCGATTGCCGCCCTTTGTTCCTGCAACATTTCAAAGATTAAACGTAAGTTAATGCCGTCGTTTGGTGCGTCCGGTTCTCTCCGGACCCGATCCCGGGATAACGTAACGGAATGGTGAGTGTTTAGAGGATCGGTGGCCGGTGGAACGGCATTCTCTTGATCTACGGTATTTTTCCGGTTGAGTCCTTCTCTTGAATCAACGGGGTTCGGATCAGCGGGGTTCGGCAATGCCCGCAGTCCGCTCCCTTCGTTTTCGGCCACGATCTCGGTATTATTGACATGACCGGATTGTTCGGCGTCAGCCATTTGGACCGTTTTCACAGAGACGGGGAGGGAGTTTTTGGTTTCGATGAATATGGTAGAAATCAAGGCTAAAGACCACTATTATCCTAGCCCCACGGTGGGCGCCAAACTGTTTACCTCGGATTCGGATAATCAATTAAATTTGTAGGTGGGTGTAGGATACGTGTTTGGGTCTTGAGGTGTGTTAAATAGAGAGAGTATATATATGGTAGTTTTCTAATAAAACGGCCAGTGATGGCAATTTGCAAGAAACATGAACGTTTATAAGCAATATGAAACACTTGATGGAAGAAATACAATATAAACGGAAGCAAATAGCCTTGGCCGGATCAGATATTGAAAGAGAGAGTGCGTATATGAACTTCTTCTATTATAAATGTTCTTGAAAGTAAAAGGAGCCAACCCTTACAAAGGAGGGGGATGTGCTCTATTTATAATGTGAGCCCATGGGCCTCATACAATATGGATTAATAAAATAGCAATAAAAAGGACAGCCCCCTGCACGGATTTGGTGGGATTGGACTGACGGCGCCGTCTGATACACGCATAGTTGGTAGCCGACCATGATGTGACACCACTGATGCGCTTCAGCAACGGTCATAACGGACCAACGGACATACGGACAAACTACTATCCGGATCAACGATGACGAACCCTCGGGAAGAGTCCCCGAACCATCAGTGGCATAGAGACCGGGCCGAATGGCGTTTCTGCTCAGCTTCGATTGAAGCTCTTGTCCGGAAAGGCGTGGTGCCCCTCGTGTGAACTCCCGGCCATTTTCTTCCTCCGATCCATAGTTTCTCCGGGTTGACTCATATCCGGTTTTCACCGTATACATACTCGTCTCACTTTACTTCGGCCTTTTTATTAAGACTTAGACGTCCGAATGATTAAGATGTTGTCTTTAGATGTTAACACGGAATGATTAAGACTATTTGTTTTTCAACATCTAAATATACATAATGTATATATACAAACATAATGAATATGCAATTCTAATAAAAAAAAAAAAGACTAAATATTAGTAAATAAATAGAAATCTAATAAAATAAAATTATTAGTTGATTAAAAAAATGAAACATTTATGTTCATTAGTGATGGTGGAGATGCTTTGTAGTGGTGGTGGTGGTGATAATTGTGATAGTGGAGGTGGTTCGTATTGTAGTAACTAATACAATAGTGGCGGTTGGTAGTGGTGATGGTCGAGTTGGTTGATGTTAGTAATTGGCAGTGTTGGTGGTGGTGGCTAAAGAATGTGTGGTGGTTGACGATGGTGTTGGTGGTAGTTGGCGGCGGTGCAAGTTATGATGGTAGAGGTGGTTGGTAGTAAGGATTGATCGCAGTGGTGGTAGTGGCGGCAACAATGACGACGGTGGTGGTAGCGAAGCCGGCGGTGGTTGTTTATAATGATGGAGATAGCAAGTGTGATAGCAACTGATAGTAGTAGTTTTCAGCGGTGGTGGTTCAAGTAGTGTTTGTGATGGCTGATGTGATTGGTGACGGTGATGGTGATGGTGGTTGTGATATCGGAGATGGTTAGTGGTGGTGGATGGGCATGGTGGGTGGTATGGGTGGAGTGGGGCGAGGGGTAGTTATATAGGGGGTCGTGGGTAGGGATAGGTAGGTGGGTTGGGTTGGTGGTGGGAGTGGTTGTAGAGGTGGGGTGGGGGATGAGAGGGTGGTAATGGCGGAGGTGGTTACTTGTGATGGAGTGGAGGGTGGAGAATGGGTGATGTGGGTGGGTGGGTGGGTGGTGGGCAGTGTGTGGCGATGGGGTTGGGAGGGTGGGGTTGTTGTGGACGGAGTGGTAGTAAAAATCATTCATATAAAAATATCTTTTAATGATATTAAGACTGTTCAAGATCTTAACGATTAAGATATATTCAGACAAAATAATGTTTAGATACTAATGTAAATAAATGCATTTAATGGTCTAAGATCTGAATCATTCATATTAAAACTTCCATTAAGTGCAAATAAATGATGCCTTAGCATGCTTTGACTCAAAATGATATTTAAGAAGGAAAGAAAAATTTATAAATTGTGAGGTTATAAACATATTATAATTTTATGTGTCAATGAAACTCTTAAAACTTATAATATTAAATATGTCATAATATTTATGCGTTATAAAAGCTTTTCGCTAGAAAATTATAAAAATATTTCATTATTTTTGTAACTTGACCAACAAAGAAATAGTGTCAAACAAAGTGGAGGGAAGAGGCAACTGAAGAGAGGGACCTTTCGATGAGAAATAAAATGGAATGCTTAACTCAATTTGACTTGGGCAGAGCACTTAGAGTAGAAAATACAACGTCCATTTTACCACAATGAACCTTAAGGTAGAACTATTGGAGTAAAAGGCACAAAGAAAAAGATATTTCTTCCACCGACATTTGATAGAAAATTTGTAATATAAAATATGATTTTCCTACCTCATTTTCGCCGAACCAGTTTACTGAGAAAACGCATGGTGGGAAACAGGTTTCATTGAAACGCTAAGAAACTTCCTACTTTTTAAATGTAAAAACACTATTATTTAAGTTTTTCCCACCGACATTCAGCGGAAAATAACCACTGAACATTTTTCAGTGAATAATCGGTGAAAAAATAGAGATTTTTTAGTAGTGAGGGTTGCCAAGAAAGTTGTGCCTCTACATCAAAGGATTGATATGGTATACATGATACTACTATGTTTTTAGGAACTAGTTTCTGCGTACGCGTGTTGCGTGTGTACCCTATCTCAATGAGTAAAAAACTTTTCAAAAACTAATATAGATATTGTAGAAAAATGTATTAAAAGGAGGTTATATATAGCCACCGAATTAATTAATTGTTAACCTACCAGAAGTTTGAAAAGTATAGGTCACGATCCTACAAAAACTAATTGCTTCTCTTTTTTTTTTTCCCCTATGTTAAGGTGTTTCGTGCTTTTAATATATTATATAGTGTTTTGCACATGTAAGTTGTGTCTATTAATAAAAGAACTTTGTATATAATAAGAATAACTATGTATCATACAAATTCACGACCAAATAGCTGCAACATGCATTTAATTGAAAAAATTAATGTTATTATTGACGTAATATGCAACTTCAAATTTATTGCAATTTTTTGTGAGGGAATCCAATGATCCAAACAATCCATACAAATTTTTTAAATAAGTCAAAATTAAATTGATAATTATATGAGACATTGTAAATAAAGATCACAACAGACAATCTTTCAGTTTGCAATTATCATCAAGAACACATTGAACGTTTATTATTACATAACTTCATGAACAAACTAAAGGTTATAAAGTTTACCTTAGATGATCACAAGCATGTTTACCTCGTCAATCCTCATACTATCAAGAGTTCATGTCAAAATAATGTGGAAAATTGGTTTAAACTTTTCAAGAACATAACTAAAGAACAAACTAAGGTTAGAAAATTTAGCTCGAATGATCACAAACATATTTACCCTGTCCATCGACATACTATCAAGAATTCATGTAAAAAAAAATCAATGTAATTATTGACGCAATACGCTACTTCGAACCTTGCAAGGGAATCCAATGATCCAAACAATCCGTACAATTTTTTTAAATAAGTCAACTTTAAATTGATAATATATACTCCCTCTGTCCCAAAAAAATTATCCTCCTTTCCTTTTTAGTTTGTCCCAAAAAGATTGTCCCCTTTTTATATTTAGAAACAATTTAACTTCATGAGATGATTTACAGCCACACAAATATCTAAAGCTTGTTTTGGACCACACATTTCAAAAGTCTTCCTTTATTTCTTAAAGTTTGTGCCAAGTCAAAAGAAGACAATCTTTTTTGGGACGGAGGGAGTGTATATATATATATATATATATATATATATATATATACCACACATTTCAAAAGTCTTCCTTTATTACTTAAAGTTTGTGCCAAGTCAAAAGAAGACAATCTTTTTGGGACGGAGGGAGTGTATATATATATATATATGAGACATTATAAATAGAAATCACAACGGACAATCTTTCAATTTGCAATTATCGTCAAGAATACACTGAACTTTTATTATCACATAACTTCAAGAACAAACTAAAGGTTGAAAGCTTACCTCAAATGATCAAAAGCATATTTACCCCTTCAAGAACAAACTAAAGGTTATAAAGTTTACCTCAGTGATCACAAGCATGTTTAACCCATCAATCGTCATACTATCAAGAGTTCATGTCAACATAATGTGGAAAATTGGCTTAAACTTTTCAAGAACATAACTAAAGAACAAACTAAGGTTATAAAATTACATCAGATGATCACAAACATATTTACCCCGTCAATCGTCATACTATCAAGAGTTCATGTAAAAAAAAAGAAAATCAATGTAATTATTGACGTGATATGCTACTTCAAAATTATTGCAATTTTCTGTGAGGGAATACAATGATCCAAACAATCCGTACAATTTTGTTTTAAAATAAGTCAACTTTAAATTGATAATATATATGAGACATTGTAAATAAAGATCACAACGGACAATCTTTCAATTTGCAACTATCGTCAAGAATACACTGAACGTTTATTATCACATAACTTAAAGAACAAACTAAAGGTTAGAAAGCTTACCTCAAATGATCACAAGCATATTTACCCCATCCATCATCATACTATCAAGAGTTCATGTCATAATAATGTGGAAAATCGTCGTACTATCAAGAATCCAGGTAAAAAATAAAGAATAAGTATATGCAATAAAAAAATCACGACCAAATAGTTGAAATCTGCATTTATTTGACAAAATTAATGTACTTTTTGACGTGATATGTGACTTCAAAATAATAGCAATTTTCACATAACTTCAAGAACAAATTAAAGGTTAGAAAGTTTACCTCAGATGATCACAAGCATGTTTACCCCGTTAATCGTCATACTATAAGGGTTCATGTCAAATATTATCTGCAAAATTATTAAATGGTTCTGTTGCAGATTTTGCACTATGATGATGTCCCGAAGTCTTCTTTTCCGCCTAGCAATATATGATTTAACTACACACTGATCATTGAAATAGCAAAAGGTGTAAGATATAATAAGACATAATACAAATGTATAAAATTTAGATGTACAAACCGAAGCTATGATGCTATATATCAGCGCGTACAAGAACGGCATGCTAGGGTTGTGATAACCACGGAAGGAGTACCTATATTAAATATATAAGTAATTAATACTAATTGGTATAAGAGAATTCTAAACCCAAATGAATCCTAAACCTCAGACGTATCCAATAAGATTATATAGTTCTTGGTTTTTACAAAAAGTAAATAAAGGAATTAACAATTTTCCTAATATAACAAATAAAAAAGGACTCCTAAATTTAATGTGTAGCACGAAAATTTCTATTTTTCTTCATCCCGTTATGCTCTAGAGGCTAAAACCCCTAGCTAATATAGTATGTCTTTTCATCCACAACTATAACACCCGCCAGTGCAACCACCATACCCATCACCACCACCACCACGTGTTACCTCTACCACTATCGTCGTGGACTCATCCGCTTAATAGTTACTGTGAACTCGATTTTTTTTTTAATTTGTTCAAATTCATTTTTGAGATTCTAGAAATTTCAACTTTATTTGTGAGTGTGTGCATTGTATGGAGGAAGATAACAATGTGTTGATTATGGTGACTAATGAAGTTGCCGGAAAAGATGAGTGGAAAGGGATGAGGGTAGAAGAAAGAAGCGTGGGTGTTAAACGTGGTAACCGGTTCGGGCTAACCGGTTTTAACCGGTAACCGGACCGGCTAAACCGGAACCGGTAGAACCGGTTCCGGTTAACCGTGTAATTGTTTACCGGTCCGGTTCCGATATTTTGGAAATCGGAACCGGACCGGTTTAACCGGTGAAAATTAAAAAAAAAAAAAAAAAAAAAAAAAAAGGAAAGAGCCGTTGGGCCTTAATGGACCGTTGGCAACGGTCCATTTGCAAAAATGGTCGTTGCCAAACGGTCAGTTTTTTAATTTTTGGCCCCCAAAAATTTTTTTTAACACTTTAACCCATCCCCACCCCTATATAAACCCTTCTTCATTTTCATTTTAATTCACATCAATTCACTCTTCTTCATCTTTCTCTCAAATCTCAATCTCTCAATTATAGTTACTTTGCAATAATTAGCCACAAAGTCTTATTATAGTTTCAACTTTCAATTATTAATTTTGCAATTATAATATTGTTGGTGGAGTTGGTGATTTTGCAACAATCCGAAGTAGCTTTGGTGGATTTGCAATTCTAGCCGCCTTCACTTTGTTGGAAATTAATCCGGCAATTTGGTACCTTCGTTCCAACTCTATCTTTATTTTTCGCAATTTAATTCTAGCAATTTAATTTACGCAATTTAATTCTAGCAATTTAATTTGTTGTAATTTATTTTCTTGTGATTTATTTGATTGTGATTTAAATTAATTCTATTTAATAATGTCAAAGAGATTAAGACGTGGTGCCGGTAGTAGTAGTCGTATTGTTAGGGGTGCGCTTAATGAGGAAACATTTGTGGAAGAAACACCTAATTTAGGTATTGATGTTGGTGGAAATAATCCACTTTTAGGTCATGAGGCAATGCAACAACATTTTACCGACACTTTTAATGAAGACTTAGATGATGATGATGAAACACAACCCCCCGAAAATCCCATAGGAGATACATGTCCTGCACAATCACATACACAAGACAAACCGCCTAGAAATCGTAAGACAACAGCTAAAGTTTGGAAATTTATGACTAAGAATAGGGAAAACCAAACAGCTACGTGTACCCTATGTGGACAAGTATTTAGTTTTAAGCAAGGAACTGGTAAGGATGGTGGAACGGGTACACTAAATGGTCATATGAGAACCAAACATATGGATATTTGGGGAGAGCAAACGGGTTCAAATGTGGGGGGGATTCAAATGACGATAGACCCACGAACCGGTAGAAATTTTAAGTATGACAAGAAAAAAGAACGCGTAGAAATATCTAAAATGGTAGCTTATGATTGTTTACCATTTTCCTTTCCCTCGGGTTTGGGGTTTGTTACTTACATTCAACGTTGTTATAACCCGTTATTTGAGGGTATTCCTAGAAGTACTTGTAGAGCCGATGAGTATAGGATTCCCATACAACAAGTTCACAACAAATATAATACTGATAGTGAGGATTGGTTAACTTTTAGGCATTGGGAAGATGTTAAAGAATGTATTGAACTCTTAGAAAATTTTTATAATGCAACTCTTATTTTTTCTAGACAATTCCATCCCACGGTAACCGGAATTTTAGCCTACTTAGCGGAAATAGCTAGAGTTTTACAAGAGTATAAATATAAACCCGATTATCAAGTGGCTATTTTTGAAATGATAATCAAATTTAAGAAGTATTTTTTTCCCATCCCAACTTTATTTATATTGGGTTCCCTTTTAAATCCTTGTTTAAAAGTGTCTTATACTAAAAATTTGGTTAGTCAAATTTATACATTTTTAGAAATTGAAGAGGGAGTTCAACCATCTTTAGTTGAAGCCGATCTCGCTATTGATGATGAGTTTAGAAAAGTTTTTACTCATTATTCTAGTTTGGAAGAACGTGCTACACCCGTTGCTCCACGCCCTACTACTTCTCAGAGTAGCAAAAAGGGCTTGTCGGGTTTAAAAGTTTTACATTCACAGCCAACTTCTTCTTCTACTGCAAACTTTGATGAATATAACTTTTATTTGATGCAGCCAAATGTGGATATCAAGGAACTGGATGAGTTGGACGTCTTAGCATGGTGGAAGAAGTACAAGGCAAGCTATCCGGTACTTTCAAGAATGGCTCGAGATATCCTTACGGTTCAAGTATCAACCGTGGCTTCGGAGAGCGCATTTAGCCAAGGAAGACAACAAATTGGAGACCATAGACATTCATTATCCGGCTTTAGCTTGTAAGTACTAGTGTGCATTCGAGATTGGATTAGATCGGAGCGACGCAACCAAAACTCAGAAGCGGAGCAAGGCGAAGAGGAAGAAATTGAAGATTTGATAGCTAGTGGACCGGACCAAATGGAAGACTTTAAAGATATTTGCATGACCGAATATGATGTGGGGGAAATTAACGAAATGGTTCAAAATTGGTGATTTTATTATTCTACTATTTTTGTACAACTCATGTATTATTTGCAAGTTAAAAAAAAATACAACTTGCAAATAAATGTTATCCAAGAATGAATAAAATATATGGCTCATTGAGCTTTCTTCTATTTACTTGTGTTCATATTTTTACTTTTATTAAGTTAGGAATATACCTAAAATATACTAAGAATATACTTATAAGTATATTAAGTTATATAGTATACTTAAACATATATAAGTATATATAGTATATATAGAAAAAATAGTATATATAGTATATAAGTAAGTATATAGTACATATATATAAGTATATATATTAAGTTATACATAGTATATAAATATATATAGTAAGTATATATAGTATATATATTAAGTATATATAGTATATAGTATATAAGTATATATAGTATATATATATAAGTATATATAGTATATAAATATATATAGTATATATATTAAGTTATACCTATATATAAGTATATATAGTATATATATTAAGTTAAACATATATTTAGTATATATATTAAGTTATACATATATATAGTATATAGAGTATATAGTACATATATATAAGTATATATAGTATATATATTAAGTTATACATATATATAAGTATATACAGTATATATATTAAGTTATACATATATATATAAGTATATGTAAGTTATACATATATATGTATACGAAAAGCACTATTCTATATTGCTGACTTGCTGTTAGCCTGTTAGTAAGTAAATATTTAAACTTTAATTATAAAGTTGTATAACATATGTAAATATACCTACAATATACTAATAAATACTATAATATATATATATATATAATACAAAAAAAAAAGGTTTTAACCACTCCAAACCGGACCGGTTCCGGTTTGGAGTTTCAAACCGGTAAACCGGAACCGGCCGGTTCCCTAACCGATTACCGGTCCGGTTCCCTAACCGGTTACCGGTCCGGTTCCGGTTGGAACCGGTTAACACCTTTAGTGGGTGTGGATTAAAAAATATATTTTTATACGATTTCAACTTTGCTTTATAAATCAAACTCTCGCTTCAACTTTGAACAATAGTCATTCTCCACTCTTTATCCTAATTGGCTTTCTAAAATTCCTATTACACCCTTACATTATCAACTTGTCTTTTTTTTTTTTTCTTTTAGTTCTTTAAAATGATGATGTTTTCATCTCTTTAACCTACGCAGCAAATTTCCTATAAGAAAATAAATATTCTTTTTGAGACGGAAAAAGAAAAGTGAGAGATACTAGTTGGGTATATAATTTAATGTCATTCTATAATGAAATGAATGAGAAGAATAAAAAATTTTGAGGGGTGAAAATGATTGATAGCTACGACTAGTTTATTTACAACTTTCTTTGTGATATTTTTTTACTCAAACTTTGAGGATAAGGTTCTTACTGAGGGCATAAGTATTACTCCATTATGAGTCCGCCCCAATTCAAGGCGTGCAAGGATGACATACAAGCAATTAAAGGGTCAAGAAAAAGTAATAGATTAATTCATTTTTTTTGTGCCGAATGCCCTTCAAAGGCATTGGTCTTTAATTTTTATCCCTCAAATTTGAAATCTTTAATTTTTGCCCTTCGCTTAAAATCCATGAGTTTTGGGTTCGAACCCTCGCTCAGTCAAATATTAAAAAAGAAATCGCAAGGCAGAAATTTATAGCAAAGTTAGGTCTTAAGGCAGAGGTTTGCCGTAAGGCTTAATTTAGGGTAAAAAATTGCCTTAAGGCAAACTTCTGCCTCAATAGGCCTAGTTTTGCCCGAATAGGCCTAATTTTACTACAAACCTCCACCTTGCGAGTTTTTTTTTTGTTTTTTTGACTGAGCCGAGGTTCAAACGCAGAACCTCGGGGTATTAGACGAAGGACAAAAATTAAAGACCAACAATTTGAGTGGGAAAAATTAAAAACCAGTGCCTTTGAAGAGCAATCGTGCAAATGACCCAGATTAATTTAGGATCCAGGCCCAATTAGCAACTAGTTAAAAAGGACTAGGTATTTGAAAGAATGGATTATATGCGTATTGTTGAGTCATAGAGTCTGCTTCTCTTCACCTCCTTTTTTTTAGTGTTTGTGTCTTCTCATCTAAGGGTGTCAAAGGTTTTCGAAAATCGACTATAACCGATCAAACTGAACGTAACCGAACCGATTAATAGATTTACGGAAAAGGGCCTAAAATACCCTCCAACTATTAGAATTGGTGCAAAAATATCCTCCATCCACCTTTGAGCCCCCAAATACCCCTGACATTCACCTTTGAGCTCCCAAATACCCCTGACATCCACCTGTGGGGTCTAATATACCCTTATTTCTAACAGTCTCATGTTGATACCCAATTTTGTCCATCCTTTTGTCCAATTTACATCGTTAAGCTTCTATTTTAATATTAATTATATTTTTTTTTTATCACAACCTATAGTTAAATTTCTTGATGATCTCTATTACTAATATTATTATTATTATTATTACTATTATTATTAGTAGTAGTATTACTATTATTACTATTATTATTATTATTATTATTATTATTATTACTATTATTATTAGTATTACTATTACTATTACTATTACTATTACTTCCCTCTACTTTTATTATCATTATGAAAATCGAGAAAATCTATTTGAAATTACTATATTCCCCAAATAAACCAAATAAATTTTTTTCACCCATTTCCTACAGTTTCTACCCGGCCCATAATCCCTTTCCAACTAAAAATCCCCAAAGGCATCAGGTTACCCCCCAAAATCAAATATCCATAACTCATTGTTATTTACTCAAAATTCCTAAGACCCCGTCATCTCTAAATTTCCTTAAAATCAAACATTCCCCGATTCTCGTCGAAATTCCCCGGCTACAAAATCCCTTTCTTTGTGCCTTTTATATTCTTTCATTTATTCTAGTTTGATTTTCTCTTCTCTTCTCTTTTCAATTCCACTTTCTTTCCTTAATTCATTCACCTTAATTTCTTACTAGTAATCATAAAAATCATAGCTTAATATCCTCCTTAATTGCGAAATCGAAACTTTCCTCTTTCATCTAATATGCCAAGAACAAAATGACAGAAGTTTGGACCCGAATCTATTCGAAAAATCCGTCCAAGTTCAAGATTAATAATAATAATAATAATAATAATAATAATAATAATAATAATAATAATAATAATAATAATAATAATAGTAATAGAGATCATCAAAAAATTTGACTACAAGTTGTGATAAAAAAAAATAATTAATAATCTAATAAAATAAAAGCTTAACGATGTAAATTGGACGAAAGGATGGACAAAATTGGGTGTCAACATGGGGCTGTTAGAAAATAAGGGTATATTAGACCCCATAAGTGGATGACAGGAGTATTTGGGGGCTCAAAGGTGGATGACAGGGGTATTTGGGGGCTCAAAGGTGGATGGAGGGTATTTTTGCACCAATTCTAATAGTTTAAGGGTATTTTAGGCCCTTGTCCGATAGATTTATTCAAAGAAAACCGTAAGCTTTAATGTATAGATATAACCGTCCCAAATAATAGATTAGTTTTTTTTTTATTATAAGAAGTAATCGAAAATATTCCGAACCGAACTGTATATGTTTATATATGCATCAAGTATATCTTATATATTAAATTTTTAAGTTTTATGCATTTATTTAATTAAATAGTAAAGCATAAAATATTTCACTCTGATCAGTGGGCCTTGGGTGGAACCAGTAATACATACACAAGGCTTCAACCTACTTTATTGTAGAATGTACTAATACTACTGTTGAAGTTAACAGTAATAAGTCATTCAATAACGAACTATTTTTGGCTAGGTTTTTTTTTTGTGAAGTTTGTTCACTTTTGATGAATGTTTAATCTCATTTTAGATTTAATTCATCTTAAATTTATTTTGAAATTTGATATAGTGTAGAACTGTATGATGATCATATATTTTTTGAAAAAAAAAAATGAGTGAATGTGAGTTTGACACTCAAAATAATTTCAGTATTTATTGTCTTTTTCTTATGTGTATTCTTAGTTCTTACCACACGCTGAATAATATTGTTTTGAGATTTTGCAATTTTAAAGTGTTTTACTCCTTTCATTGCTCATGAACCGTTTTAGGAACCTATCGTCAAATTAATGAGTTATATTATAAATAATGAAAGTTATATATCTTCTTCATTATGTATCTCAAAAACACGTTCTAAATTGTTTGTCGAGTAATTTTAAGTGACGTTTAAAGAAATATCGAAATTTAACCTAATGGTACCGAAACCGAAGAGGAGCTGAAATGATACGAACGGTTTTGAAAATTTAAAATTTGGTTATACATATTAAAGTAACCGAACAAATGATAAGGTACAAAATTTTCAAAATAACCGAGAACCGAACTATTGATACCCCTACTCTCATCTTCGTTTTATCCTCTGTTAGTGTTTCCCTGTTATCTTTTATTCTGTACTTCCATTGTTAGTTTGTAATTTGAGTATTAGTTAGGCTACTAGTAATTGATGAGTAGCAATTTATGTTTCACTAATCAATTTGAAAAAACCTTTTGTCATTAATAGAGCAATTAATTTCAACTTTCAAAGAACATTTTTTTTCTCTAAAAAGCGTGACTCCTTAGCTATCTAAAATAAACACTAGTTTTTTTTTTTTTTACCAAAAACACACTTTTACCTTCCTAAAAGCTTTGATCAAACATACGTATATGATTTTTTTGTTTTTCCTGATGGGATTCCTCCCACTCATAAAAGTTCCAAAAGAGGGAGAGGGGGTGGCAATCAATAGGTTTTTTCACCTTAGCTTTCCTCCCAACTGAAATTACTACTATATATAAGGGAAATATCAATTTTTTGTAGTCCTCACATGGATTTTTTGTCTCTTTTTACCCCTAATTAAAGTTTTTATTACTTTGCTAACTCTTACAAATTTTGATAAATTTTGAGAACTTTAAGGTTTTTTTTATGCCACTAAAGATGATGATGTCATGGAAAAGATTAGTGGTCCCCACAAAATATGTTTATACATATTTGAGTCTTTTATGAGAAATATATTAAATTTGTTTAAAATTATATATTTCCTTAAGAATTTATTATAGACACTTAAAGAATATAATTATCATGTCAATCAAATTCTATAATATAGGATTAATTATTGAATTAAAATACTATTTTTATAATATTATTTGTTATTTGTTGATGTTAATTACCAATTATCATTTGCTATTTAAAGATTTCTTCATCCGATTATAGATAAAGTTTTTTATTTTCTCCTGTAATTTTGTGTCGTACATGCTGGCAAAAATAAATAGTTAACAAAGATTTCACTTAAGGTAAAATTAGGTTTAAAATCAAAAGAATAAATACAAATAGACTATCATTGTTAAATATACTTAAAAATGAGTCGAAATTGTAAATTATAGTCCGAAGTACGTTAGTTAATTATGCGAATTTTACGTGCGCATGCTTTCACCATAAAACTTATCTAATAAATTACTATATTAAAAGAGGAAGTATAAAATATTATAGTTATAAAAATATTGTAGTCAAAGAAACCAAACAATAATAATACTAAACAATTGCAAAAAGTGGAGTATAATTTTTACCTTTTTAATATTAAAATATTTTGCAAAATACCATATAATCAAAGACAAAATAGTTAAATTCAACATGAAAACGTTATTACAATGTGAATTTCATAAAATTATTTATTAAATTAAGAAAAAGAAAAAGATGTTATTTTTTAACATGCATCTTTTGGAAAGAAAATGAAAGGTTAAAGTAAGAACAGTTAATTTTATGGACTTTTCAATATATTTTTTTCATGTGTTTAATTTGAGAAAACATCTACAAAAATATCTTGTAACATCAAAAGGTCTTAATTTATTTATAAGTTAACTTTATTGATTTCATCATACAACAATATTTTTTTTGCAGTAAATATTTTTGACTTTATTTTTTGGTAAAAAATAAGTGAGTTTAATTCAAAAAACAAATGAAATTAATTTCACATATGAAAAGCCGAATTTGGATCATCGGAGATTTTAGTCTAAAAATATTTATGTAAAATAGCAATTAGAAAAGCCAATGTTTGATTTTTTTTTAAAAAAATAATATATAAACTAAAAAAATCTTTTCCCTTAACTTTCGGATACAAGTCTGTTGAAATTATCAAATTAATATTAGAAAAACAAAGGAACAATAGTAGAAAAATTTACAAAATATCTATAAATTGAATTTTGTAAGATGTAATGACACTAGTTAGTTAAAGATGTGCTTACACGACAACCCTCAAGAAAAGATGCCACACCACAACCACAATATATAGCCTAATCGACTGCAAGTTTAATAAGTTCTGACCCTCTTTAGAAATCGCAGATGCCAAAACACAATCAGAGAGAGACGATACATAATGACAGAAAGAACATCGCCTCACAAAGAAACGAAATCTACAAGAACTCCAAAAGAACGAAAAGAAGAGAAAATGGACAAGATACTCCTAAATATGCACATACAGTCACTTTTACTCAATCATGTCTGGCTGACTTCCGTTTTGTAGGTCAGTACCGCCACAGCAGAACGCGGAAGTCTATGGTAGTAGCAGGGAATAAGTTGGGAGGAAAAAGAAAAGGGATCCGTAGAAGCTGAACATATATATTCGGCCTAACATAGATTTCATTATGTACAAGTTTTAATTACATCCGATACATGTTTGACATCCCTCTACCGTTACTTCTGTACCTGTCATCCAAATTATGTAAGAGCATCAGTATTGAAAGTACAAGCCAATTACCATTCCTGAGGGGTTAAATATGATGCTACTCGCGCTTGTCCTCCTCAGGATCTTCTCTTTGGTCAGTTACATGATCTGTTGAAATAGACCCTTTCTTTTCTTTCCTCTCAAGCTTGGTCCCTGAGTCACCAATTACCCTCACTCCAGTTGTGAGAGAGATAGCTTCCTCATCATAATCATCTCCGGTCTCCCCAGAATATGCGTATCTAAAATCAGCAAGCAAAAATATTTTAGCAAATAAAGAGCAGTGCTATACTCAAATCGACCATGAGTCTGCTATTCCTGCAACACAAGTAGGAGCCACATTGTTTCTTCACTATCGAAAAACCAGAAAGACTCTGGAGAACTTCAGAGTGAATAACATCAGAATTTTAATACCGGAGAAGCTCTATAAACCTATTAATAATAAAACTATATTGCAACACTTCGTTCACGCTTTTTTTTCATTCATAGACTGCACTTTGTGGAAGATTAAGTAATGACATTTAATTTGCCTTAATCCTTCTATTTCTCATTTTATCATCCGTGATATATCCCTTCTAATACGTATCATCCCTTGAACATTCTATGCTACAGAAGATCAATCAGACACCGACAATCACAAAATATTATTGAGTACAATACCCATTGAAAATCACGAAAAATGTTTAGCCCATATCAAGGTTACAAATGACAATAACATAAACTAGGTTCAATAGTGTTATCACCAGATACCAACAATTTTGTCAAACCATTTCACAAAAAGGCTGATAGAAAGAAAGAGGGGCTCAAGTTACAACACGTACCTGGTTGGGTTACTTGAAGGAGCCCAGAGAATACATACTACTACCAACAACGAAAAGGCAAGCAAACTCCAGAAAGCTGGAATAATCCAGGAAATTCGCCATAGCTCACTTAATGGGTCACTTGCATTGAAGTACAGCTGAACCAGCATTAGATGGAGTGAGATAAAAGAAACATCAAGCTTGCATGCATGTCAGGCAAAAACCATTAAATAAAATGCCACTGGTAACTAACGGATATCCTCATCTTGTCAAACTTAGGGATGAAAAATGATACGGGGTCATAAAGGTATTTAGATTTCCACACTCTACCCAGAATTACTTTCACCCACCCTATAAATTTAGTTTACCACTTAGGATATTCTGCCTAAATTCTATTTACTGAATCTCACAGTATCCAAATATTTAACTTACCAAAGATACCTATGATAGTTTATATGCTATTACTATAAACTATCATCACAAATTACAAACTAGACTAGATTACCTCATATAATATCCTCACCTGCCATTTTTGCTATGTAATTGTTGTGAAAAAATGAATTTAGTATCTCAAAAAGAAATGGTCCAAATTATATCTACATTCATACTATTAATATCATATTAATTAGTTTTTAATATACTACTTAATTGTTTTGACTAATCATTATTTTGTTAACAATTGGAGCCGTTAGCTATCAGATTAATGTTTGGGTCTTTACTATGACTTGAATGACCTTTACTACAATGTCTTTAAGAATGAACGTTTTCTAACATTATTTGGTCTATTTTGGTGGTTCTTCTACCTATAAATAAACAGTCCAACTTTTTTGATATATTCTTCCTTCTATGTTGGGTTTTCTACTTTGTGAAATCTTTGTTAGATTCTGGCTCCTAGTTTTGTACTAGAAGAGCTTGTTGAATCCTGGGGGATACACCCATACCGGGTGAAATATCCTTAAGGACAGTGCCATTGGCATGCCTCAAGCTACGAAGAATTCTCTACAATTGTTCGTGATCAAGTTTTTTCCTCAAGCTTAGAAGAAGTCCTTACAAGTGGTCGTGATGAAAAGAAGTCCCTACAAGTGTTCGTGATGAAGTATTTTCCGTAAAATTTCCAACAAGTTCTGTTTTCTTATGTACCGACATCTTCAAGTACTTTCTGTGAAGACCTGAGAAAGTCTTCACAGTGTATTAAGATTCCAAATGTCAAGTACCTTTACTTCATTTTTACCAAAAGACACTACTCCTATGGGTATCGTGGAACTTACCATCATTAACTAGGAGAGGGATGTAATGGTTAAGCCACATTTCGTGTACTTGGACACCACTTCTTGTATTCAGAACTTGAAATTAAATTACCTCATAGCCAACCCAAGCAATGGAGAGCAGCACAAAAATTGCAAGGGAATTGGTAAACTTTCTATAAAGATCAAGTTTTGCCATGCTTTTCCGCATCTGCAGTTAAAGAGTGACAAGATAATCAATAACTGTATGGAGTAAATACACGAACTCCAATAATAAGGCCAAATATGTCTCGTGTTAAAAGTAAGATTAAGAAATAGATTAATTAAATTAATTGTATCAAGAAGGTTGTACTCTTTTCCGTTCTGTTATTGTTTACCCTTTTTTCTTTAGCCAAGGGGTAAAATTTACATGTTCATATATTAACATTATGAATCAAGAAATAAGGAAATAATGAACACACACAAAATATATAACAAGATATTCTCAACAAAATATATAAAGAATATATAATTACACATTTGCAGATACATGCATATATAGAGAAAATTGTGGACAAAAACAAGAAACAAGACTTTACGGACGAAAACAAGAAAGAAGATTTGACACACAAAAGGGTTCAAAGCCTCCAAATCATTTGTAGATTATCTTGGAAAGAAATACACAGTTAATAAAATCTCTCCAGCTATCATGATCCCACTGAAATTGCCAAATCTAACTGAGACTGATAGAACTGTGCTAACCAAATTGCACTTTTCCACAGTTTGCTAAGATCCTATAAGCAATGGAAATCATCATTTTACTCCAAAATTTACCTGTAATTTTTCCAATGTCTTCGATAACGATGAGAATATCCACAAAATAAAAGATGCATCCAAGAAAACAACAGGCAGCACCAAATATATCCTGGTTTTCCTTGAGAAGTCATTGATGCTGCCCAAGTGCTCCACAAGTTCAAGTGCCTCAGTAGCAATAAAATACGTTAGGGCTAAAATAAACGCTTTTGAGGTTACACCACCAAGCGTAGGCCGAACAACACCATAACCCATGGAAACGACTAAAAGAAGCACACGAGACAATGTCTTCTTTACAGCAGTCATTGTGACTGCCCATACTGTAATTACCATAGGTCTGCTTCCAGTGGCATTAAGATTTGCATATTCAAAATACCAGAGAGCCATTTCAGACATGCCAAGGGCAATAACAGCAGTAATTTGATAATGTAGCTGTATGACATCCTTCCAGAACTGGACAAACCTCAGGAACCAAAATAGACCAAGTACAAGATAGGCTAAAGAAGCAAGTCCGTAGAAGGTCATTAATGGTACCATTCTCCCTGGTAAATAGCCATCAGGATTTTTCCATACTGTTCTACCTCTGACTATCGTTCCCTTAAGTTCTGGGTCACAAAACATGAAATAAAGATAATACATGCCAGTACTGTTTATTTCAACTGATTTGGGAAGCATATTTGCCTCCTGATTCTTTCCTTCAAAAAAAGTCTGAATACGTACTGGCCAAAGTGGATTGTCTTCGTTGTGCCGAATTATAACCTCTCCCACAGTGCAGAACTTCTCTTGAGCAAGTTTTGGAGTACAGCACAGAGCATTAGACTTTGAAAAAGCATCTCCAATCTTTTCTCTGTCCCTGACCTCAAGAATGATAGTTTCAATCAACCCAGTTCGACTCTGCATTTCATTTTTTGCATTAGCAGACTCCTTCGTCCTTAAAAATACAACATCTTCAAATCTGCAATGCGAAGATTAAGTGTGACGTAGGGATCTCAAGGTCCACAGAAGAAAATTGAACATAAACGGAGTAGAATGAATATGCTAGTACATTAGAATCTCAAACTAAAATTACTATACCCAGCTAAGGAGCAAGATCTAAAGAAGCTATTAACGTAATCATAACCCTTTTTAGCAAATATGTTAAACATAACAGAGTAACTCGGCATTGCAAAATTTGTTTCTTGAGAGCAAAAGTGAAGGAAACTTAAATAAGAAAAAGACGATAATTTCACGAATTTGTATGAAGAAGAAAGGGAACTTCAGAATAAGAAGAAACTGGTTGGTTTCAACTTTCCTTCACAAATTTCACATCTTTTTGCAAGACCTCATTTGCAACGGTCTTTCTTTTTGCCTGGCTTTATGAAAAGTTCCCTACTAACCAAATGCATCAGAAATACACAAATACGGTAGTTTTCCTACCTTGTTTATTTCCTTCTCAACTAAATGGGTAACGAAAGAGATAGATCAAGCAGCACCAAAACAATTTGGTCACTAGTATCGAAACCTTGTACTCAAAATTGCCATTAGTTTATATTAAATACCGCTACAGAAGCAAGCCAGGCGACCGTCTGTATCAAGTACAGGCCTCAAGCAACGGATACTTGCTGATGTATGCTTGCATGATGATCCACACATAATTAATACTAGAAGCAAAGATCTAAAGCTGAGTGTAGGAAACAAAACACAATAACTTCGAGCAGCAATGATAATTGTGAGAAATAGAACGGGAAAATGTTATAAGACGCCCCCTCACGGGCGGGGTTGATTTTTTTTTTTTCAAGGACCAACAAGTGGAAATTCTTTTTGATAATAGGTGGCGGCGAGATTCGATTCCAGGACCCCTGCTCTGATACCATGTTAGAAGTGTGTGAACAACTCATCCAAAAACTTAAGCTGTTAGAGAGAGGCAGAGAGAGAGCACACTTTTATTTAGTTAATTATATTCTCAACAATTTATGACAAGCTCCAAATGAAAAATAACAAACACGTTTCGGCCCCATTACACTATTATTTTGCAGTTCCTTTTTGCTTTTATCATTAGCTAAACAAAACTTATCCCACAAATCAAAACCCACAAAGAGAGGCACTTGCTAACAAACCAAGTCAACCCCTATTCCACCAATCATCAATGAAGCATCTGGTTCCTTGGTGTATCATCTACAAGTTAAAAGTTTCCTACAGTGAGACTCTTCGCCTTTTATACACACACAGTGTAAACCAACTCCCATCAAGGTTTACATTTATGTCTGGAGAGGACACTATTATCTCTTGTTGCATTGCAGAGTGTACAACTATGTATGGACTGTTGCTTATAAATATCATTGGGTTCTACCAAGGACAGCGTAGGAAGCAATTACGAGTTGGAGATTGAAGAGGAATGGAAAATGGAAGGAAGGCAACAAGGAAGACAGCACCACCTTGTCTTGTTTTAAGGATATGGAATGAACAGAATAGAAGATTGTTTCATAATACTCTAAATGATGTAAGCACTAAAGAAACCTTTTTATTTCACTTGTACTTTTGGAGCAAGGAGAAAATACAATGTTGTGTTAATAGTTGGTCAAACTTGGTGGAAGACAATGTATGACTCAGGCAGAGTCAAAGTCACATAGACATATCTTGTACGCCTGTAGTTCACAATGGAGACTCGTGTCCGGAGTCTTGTGTAATATGAAGGTGCCACCAAAACTTAAAGGCAAGTTCTATAGAGTAATGGTTAGAACATCTATGTTGTATGGGGCGGAGTGTTGATCAATTAAGAACTCGCATGTTCAGAAGATGAAAGTTGTGGAAATGAGGATGTTGCGGTTGATGTGTGGGCATACCTAGGAGAGATAGCATTAGAAATGAAGATATCCTGAACAAGCTGGGGGTGGCCTGGGTGGAGGACAAGATACGGGAAGCGAGAATGAGATGGTTAAAAGAGGAGGCTAATTTGAACTACAATAAATCTCTGCCTAGCTAGTTCTGCTTCTATAAGATTGTTTATCAACTTGCTGATTAGATGTCATTCATGATATTGAATATCATGTCTGATTACATCAATAAGCAAGTTTTTTCTACATAATCAGGAAGCAGTAGCACTTCTCATAAACAAATATCAGGTAGAGCTTGGTCCAACACTTACATAAAGTATTAGCACAGTCTAGGAAATCCCTGTTGCAGCATAAGAATCAAACAACTGTAATAACAATTTTTAAATTTACCGTAAAAATCAGAAAAAAAGAGTTTTAAAAACAAAGGGAAGATCCAACTCGGGATGGTCAGGAACATAGTCAGCAGTTCAAGGTAACTCTGTTTTCGATTCCTGTAACCTCAATTTCATCCTTGTCCCTGTCATTGAGAACCTAAAACATAACAGAGTACTATTTTTCCAGAAGCAGATAAGTTAAACAAAGATAGTTGCCCCTGAGTTTGTTCTGGAAATTAGAGAATCCATAGAAAATTAGGAATCAAAATCACGAAGTTTCATACATTTTGAGACACGACTTCACAGTTTAAAACCCCATGTACTCCACAAGACTAACAACAACTAAGCCTCAATGCCAAGCTAGTTAAGGTCGGCTCAGGGGTGAAAATATTAGGCCCATGAAATCATGACTCGCCCAACTCGCTCAAGTTTGGACGGTCAACGACCCGTCAATTTATTAACTTAGCTCATTTTGATCCGTCCAATCCAACACATCTAAAAGTTGGGTTGATTTGTAGCCTAAATTGACCCATGAGAGATCTTGTAAAAATATTTTCTTTTCTAGTAATATTTTTTTTGTAATATATGACCATAAGAAAGAAAAAAAAAAATTAGGTACTCAAGCAAATTATAAGAAAACAAACAAATAATTAAAAATTAGTAAGAGTTGGGTGACCCATTGTTTAGCCCATTTCAACCTAGGTAACTTTTGGGGGATCAATGACCAACTCATCCCATTTTGACCCGCCCAAATACAACTCAACTTGCCCATTTGACACCCCTGGGTCGGCTTTACGGAATTCTCACTACCAATATAATGAGTATTCAACAAAAATCACTTAGCTGATAGTTACTGATTACATCACTTCTTAAAAACAATTGTTTAAGACTTATGATTAAAAAATCAACTTAAATTAACCAGTTTTATGCTGACCGTCAACGTAACACAACCAAACAACTATGCCATTTAATCTTTAATATACTAAACATAATGCATGCAGATTCTAATAAGATGGTAAATATTAGGTAGAAGCATAAAGCTTGATCCATCAGTCTATCAATCAACTAATTAACAATATGAATTATTTATGTCCATTCCATTCTATTCAAGCTAATTTCACTAAAATCATACTAATGATATTTACAAACCTGAAAACTTGTTTATTTGCTCAGGCGCGTGTGTACAAGAGCGCGCGCGTGAGGTACGTGATTAAGGATTTTCCTTCAAGGAGTTTCTTTTCACTAAAAATCTTACTAATTAAGGACCCGTTTGGCCATGATAATTCGTCACTTTTTCCTGATTTTTTTTTTTAACTTTATTTGAAAATCAGCTTTTCCCCATGAAAATTCCAAATTTGTATTTGGAATATGGAAAATACCTGCAATCCTGTTTTCACTTTTTTTCCTCACTTTCGGTGCATTCAAACAAACAAAACAATTTTTTTGCAAAAACTATAACCAAACACAACTCCATCTACAAAGATTCCAAATAATAATTGGTTTCTACGGCCAAACTCCTAGTGAAGATATTTATAAAACTGAAAAGGTATTTACTTTGTTCAGGCGCGTGTGTATGAGATCAAGCGCGTGAGTTACCTGATAAATGATTTTCCTTCAAGGGGTTTATCTGGGGAAGCATTTGATAACAATTTAGAAGCATAAAGACCTTCAGTTCCTCCATGGAAGAAGAAAGCATTGGATTTTCGAATAAATTGCTCATTTTTGTAGTCATGAATTGAAGCTGATACGTTAATGATTGTTAAGTTGAATGTACAGAAACATACAAGTAGAAACGAAGTGCTGTGTTTCATTTGATAAGTTGGACGTGTGTTGAGGAGCAAAGGTGGTGAGAGTAGAGTTTAGAGAAACTAAACAGAATCTAACTTCGAACTTACTAGAGTCATCTTTAACTCTGACTAACGACGTCGTTTGCTATGGATTTTGTCTCCTCTAATTTAAATCGAATTTTATTCACAAATCGTCATTTTGCGCGCCGGTGAATCTTACAAGTTCACTTAGTTAGTTGGCTATCTGAATTTTTATTTTATTTATGAAGGTTCGATTTTTCAACTTATAATAATTCCCTACCCCATTTTTTTTTTAAAAAGAAAACATTTTGCGCGCTTTGCCAATCTCCAATAACAACAACATACTTAGTATAATTTCATCAGGTAAGATCTGAGGAGGACATAGCCTAAGACATTAGCATTATTTTGTGCAGAGGGTGATTGTTTTCAAAAGACCCTCAGACTCAAGAAGAGATGGAAGACTACCTCAATCTCCACAATTGCGTATTCATAAGCTATTACTTTATTTGTTTCAATTTATGTCCTAATTAGGGAAAATACATTAAAACCCCCCCAACGTATAGCCGGATTAATTATGACGCACCCAACCTTTGCGGGCGACCTATTACCCCCCCAGTCTTAATTTTTCAGTATTTTAGTTACCTTTTAGCGCTGATTTTTAGTGACCCCCAATTTTTTATCTTACGTGTTGTACAAGCGCCTTTTAATTTTCCAAATCAGCATTATTTTTTAACTCCATTTTCATTTCACCCCCTTAAACGTAAACAAAATTCATTTCCACTCCCCTCTCTCTCTCTCATCGATTTTCACAGATTTTGCACTGTACCTTGATAATTTTCAACCGATCTTTCACCACATACATTAATTCGCATAATACTTAGTGATTTCTAGGGTCGTTTTTGCATTCTCAAGTTTGGTGAAGTTTATTTTGCTGAAGAAGGCTATCATTTGTGAGGTAAATGTAGGGTTTTGACACATTTAATTATTTGCTTGCATTCTAGGGTTTTTGAATCGGGTGTTTGTTAATGTAGGGTTTTTTTAGTAGAATGAGGTTAATGAACGAGTAACTTTTGCTGCTGATTTTGTTAAAAAACATATGTTTCCCTTTGATGTTGCTTGTTGGTGAGAAGTTTTGTTGCTTTGTAATTTAAGGGTTTTGTTAAGTATTGTTGCTTTGTAACTTTCAGGTATGGCTGATTTTATTTATGTACGTTGAGATGGTTTTATGGTGGGGTATTTGATTTAAGTAGTGGTGTGCCAAGATATGAGGGTGGTAATTGTACAGAATTCTTAGATGTTGATGTTGATACGTTGTCATATTTTGAGCTTAGGGACTACATAAAAGAATTAGGATATAGTCCAAGTTGTGGTTTTAAGGTGAAGCCCCCTAATAGTGACATTCTTGTAGATGTACTTACTGACAAGGATATTTTGGACCTTTCCCTAAGTTTGAAAGATGGGGACATTATGGAGATTTATGTCTGCCACATGGTAGATTAACCAGATGTGCCCCAATTGCCTTTGGAATATATTGTTCCCAACAACCAAACAAAAAGTGATGCTTTTGATAAAGTTGGTGAGGGTATCCAATGTGAACCAAATATTTGTCAAAGCAACCCTAATGAGAACCCAGCCACTGAAAATACACCACTTGAAACTGCAGCAACTACTACTTCACCCTCTCAATTTCCCACTAATTCTTCAATCCCACAAACAGAAGCTGCTGAAAATTCACCCAAACAAACTGAACCTGAAGATGGTGAAAATGCAAAGCACGTAAGTAGTGACCATGTTGACTCTCAATCAACAGATTCTGATGTTGAATCATATGTTGAATGTGATGTAGAATCAGACCATGTGGCAGTATTTGATGGTCCATGTTATGTCCCGTATTTTATACATTGGGACGATCCGGATTAACTATGATAAGTTAGGGCCAAGACTATTCCGGGACTTGAAGTAGAGACTTTTGACCTTCGATTTTATTTTGAGACATAAGTTGTTCATGAAATTGTTGGCATGGAACACTTAGGAAAAGTTGGGACCAAAAGTCACATAATTGGAAGTTGAAAATCATGCAAGTAGTCCCACACACTTTGTGGCCAATTTTAAATGGTCCAACTCATGGGTGGACCATGGACACTTGGAGGGTTCATTTTGGGGCTTAAAAGATGACTTCTAAGTCATCTTCTCTCATTACAACTTAGCAAAAAAAATCAAGAAGTTGAAGAACAACAACCAACACCATTCGGCCAAGCCTAAGAAAAACCAAGTCCAATTTTAGTCATCCCAAAAATATTTCTTTGGTGCAAATCCACTAATTGAAGGTCCATAAGTAACGTGGAAGTGTTGTTGGAGCGATCAAGCCATCCATTTAGTAGATCGCAAACCCTAGGCAAAGTGTGGAGTTGAAGAAGAAAGGTAAGATTTGATCTTGTTTTATGTGTCATAAATGTTGTATGCATGTTGTAGTATGCTAAAATGGATGAAAATCATGAGATAGGGTATGTTGAAAGTGGGTCGTGTGCTTGGTGTGTTAGCCGTGTGAGGTGTGTGTATGTTGTGTGATGTGGAGGTGATGAATTGATCTTATGTAGCATGTTTGATTGTTGTAGTGTGTAGGATGGCTAAGAATCACTAATATATGCATGTGTGGTGATAGCCGAATGTGGGTCATACTATATGCCAAA
Source organism: Lycium barbarum (assembly GCF_019175385.1). Classification (NCBI taxonomy): domain Eukaryota; kingdom Viridiplantae; phylum Streptophyta; class Magnoliopsida; order Solanales; family Solanaceae; genus Lycium; species Lycium barbarum. The sequence continues at coordinate 111,789,207 of NC_083344.1, read as the reverse complement.
GAACGCATTAATGTCGCTTAATGTTTTAGTGGTTGTTGTGATGACTTTTATGTTGGAAATAAGAGTTTAATGTCGCAAGTTGATATGGTAAGTGTTGCGGACTGATTTGGAGAATTATGTGCAATTAATGCAACTTTTATTTTCATGAGAATAGCATTGTTATAATGGGTTATGGATTGTGTTCTCGGGTTTGGGATTGTTTTCGGGTAAATTGGAGAAATTGTTGGATTGATGGAAATATTGTGTAAATTGTTTGAAATGTCTTTGAGTATTGTTGGTATGGGTTCGGGTTGGTAATTGAATGTATGAGCGGTGATATGGCTTGAATGTAAGCCGTCGAATTGAATATTATGAATGTTGTTGAATGTTGTAAAAGAGAGTTGTTAATGTTATATTATCTTGCGGATTGGTCATTGGGGTTGCTAGGTTGGTTATTGTTGTTGTTGTTGTTGATTCTGGCCGAGTTAAATTCTCGGGGTTGGGCTATTTACAGGGGAAATGCTGCCCAAATTTCTGTAGAATTAAGTGTTAGTTTGGAATAAATTGCCTAAGTGCCTATGGCTAATGTGTGATATTCGTTGGCGTATTTGTAGACCTTGGGGAGCCCGAGGCGTAGGTTGGGATTAGTTTGAGTTGGGCTAGCTTGGAGTGCGTACGAGGTATGTAAAGCTCAAACCTTCCTTCTTTTGGCATGCCTTAGTTATAAATAGGTTATATCACGAGCCTCGAGGAAATTCTAAATCCGCAATCCGAGCACGTTATGACTCTTATATATTTCTTGGCACTCGTATGTTTGATGTGATGAAATATGAACCCTTATGTCTTCGAAATAATTGATTTCCAAATATTGCACAAAAGTTTTGTTTTAAAGAATTCCGTAATTATGGACGCCGTATCTTTCACATAAAGGCTCAGATTGCTTCGATATTTTCGTAGGAGTTTGTATGGCGTATAATGAGTATGTTCTCCATAGGCGGGCCCGGCTCTGGTTGATACCCGTCCATGGGTCCTGCAACTTTCCTTTACGTAAATTCGGATGACTTTTGAAAGAATTTGGTATGACTATTATTTTGATTCTCAAGTATGGTTATTTTACTTATATTTGAGTCCATGATAATGATTTTGTGCATATGGTTACTCACGACTCTGCTCGTGCGTTCTGTTATATCTTTCGCCGAGTCCCGGGCCGGTTCTGTTGTCGTGCGCACTTTGTTATACTCCGGTGTTATGCTGTGTTTATGGTTCACCGAGCCACTCGCTAGAGGGCCGGGTTCCACTTATATTTGGTGTTATGTTGTGTATGGCGTTATGCTGTGTTATGATGTGTGACGGGGATACGGAGATTTGAAACCTTCTGGTGTTATGCTGTGTTATGGCGCCATCGACGAGCGGGCGACCATATTCTCTGTGCCCTATGCATGACTTATATTTTGAGAGTAAACATTTTGGTATTTTGGGTTTGCACTTATGTTCTGTACTTCTATTTCGTTTATGCCTCAAATTTGTTTTCTGTATCTTCTGCTTTGCATACTCAGTACATATTTCGTACTGACCCCCTTTCTTCGGGGGGCTGCGTTTCATGCCCGCAGGTGCAGACGCACAGTTTGGTGATCCACCAGTTTAGGACACCCTCTTCTGCTGTTTGGAGTGCTCCTCTTATTCCGAAGCCTACATTTTGGTATATATCTTCGTTCGTTGCATATGTATATATTTGTCCACGGGTACGGCGGGGCCCTGTCCCGCCATATGATTCGGTTGGTCTGTTTAGAGGTTTGTAGACGTATATGTGGGTTTTGTGCCTACTTCTTTACAGGTGTGTTCGTATGATCCCACTCCCCATGGCAGCCTTGTCGGCGTGCGTTTGTATATGTTTTGGGCCGTTGTGCCATTTGATAGCCTTGTCGGCTTCTAATATATATGTACATATATGGTTGTGTTTGAAATGTGTCTGAGACAGTTTGATATAATTTGAGGCAGCGTGTGATATTTGTGCCCGTATACACTATCTGTATGTGATTCGGATTTGATGAGTGTGTTCGGGTGCCCAGTTCGGGCACTAGTCACGGCCTACGGGGTTGGGTCGTGACAGTCTAGATGATGATGATGGATCTGATGTACATGAGGAAGTTAGAACATTTAGGGCTGAAAGGAGGGGACTAGAAGAGAGAAAAATGAGCAACCTAACATTGATGATGTACCTTTAGGTGAAGTTGAACAAGACATAGGATTTGATGAAACAGAACCTAATGAAAGAGGTTTGGAAGGAAGGGTAGGTGGTGATGAACCTTTTTACTTTAGTTATGATGCATATAGTTATATATCTGATGAGGATGATGCTGAGGAGGGGGTAACCTTGAAACCTAGAAGGGAAAGTAATTACATAAGGCTTAACCCTACGTGTAAGAAGGTAGTATGGCAGCTTGGTATGATTTTTCAGAGTGTTATTGAGTTTAGAGATGCCGTGACTAGATATTCACTTCAGAAGCATATTCAGTTAGATAGGTTTGTCAATGAGCCTTCAAGAGTGAGGGTCACATGTAGGGATGGTTGTCCTTGGTTAATTTATGCTAAACTGGACAATTCAACCAAGAATTTTCAAATCAAAACATACTATCCTAAACATAGATGTGTTTAGACTACAAGGAACTATATGTGCAATTCTACGTACCTAGCCACCCACTACAAAGATAGAATTACTGAACAACTAAACATCAGAATTTGCAAACTCCAAGAGGCAATTAGGAAAGAACTTGGTGTACATATTGGCAGGTCCACTGTTAGGAGAGCTAGCTAAGGTTTTACTAGAGATCATGGGTGATCAAGAAAAAGAGTTTGGAAGAATACTTGATTACAGAGATGAAGTGTTGAAAACAAATCCAGGAAGTACTTGTGTGGTGAAAGTGTCTACTACAGAATTTGCTGAAGATGGTAGGCCTTGCTTCTTAGGTTTCTACATCTGTTTTGATGCCTTGAAAAGGTCATTTTTGAGTGGTTGTAGAAGATGCATTGGGTTAGATGGCTGTTTCTTAAAGGGTTGTAGCAAGGGTCAACTGCTAGTTGTTGTGGCTAAGGATGGCAACAACCAGATGTTGCCAATTGCTTGGGCTATTGTGGAGTGTGAGAACAAAATCACATGGACTTGGTTTTTGAAAATATTGATTGAAGACTTGAACTTAGGCGATGGGACTGGTTACACAGTCATTTCAGATATGCAGAAGGTACTAAACTGTTGATTTTATATTGTTTATGTTGTTACACTTTGCTAATTTTATATGCAGAAGATACTGAACTGTTCCTTTCAGGGGCTTCTTGCCACTATAAAAGAGCTTCTACCAGAAGTGGAGCAAAGGCAATGTGCTAGACACATCCTTGCAAACTGGTCAAAAGATTGGGGAGGCCTTGAAAGGAGGCTGATTTTTTGGAAATGTGCTAGAAGCACATTTGAGGCAGATTTGAGGAGAAATTTGGACAAATTAGAGCTGCTTGGTGGTGAGAAGATTGTTGAGGATTTACTCTACTACAAGGAACACACTTTTTGTAAGGTATACTTTAATACTGAAACTAAGTGTGACATCATTGACAATAATATGGCTGAGAGCTTTAATGCTTGGATCTTGCCTGCAAGACACAAGACCATCATAACCATGCTAGAAGAGATTAGGATGAAGGTAATGACTAGGATAAGCGTGATGAGGTCTTTTGCAAACACTTGGGTCACAAGAATATCTCCAATGGCATTAAGGACATTAGAAGAAAACATGGGAAGTCAATGAACTGTAATATTGTGTTTAATGGTGAGCATGGGTTTGAGATTCTTGATGGTCCATATCAGCACACTGTTGATATTGTCAATGAGAAATGTAGTTGTAGGTTATGGCAGCTCAAAGGAATACCATGTCCACATGCCAATTGTGCCATGTTGTACAAGAAGTATGAACCTATTGAATATGTCCATGAATACTATAGCAAGAAGAACTGGTTCAAAACCTATTGTCACTACATTCAACCAATGACAAATATGGAAATGTGTCCTAGGTCTGCTAATCCTGCTATTGCACCACCAATCATCAGAAAAATGTCAGGCAGGCCCTCAAAAGCAAGAAGGAAAGAGGCCAGTGAAGCAAAGAAATGTGGAAAAATGCCAAGAACAGGCATGCTGATGACTTGCAGCCAATGTGGAGGTAAAAACCACAATAAAAGAGGTTGTCAGAGGGTATGTCCTTCCTACAATTTTCTTGACTTTGCACTGCACTATTGAATTTTTATGACTTTGCATTTTACTTGTAGAGGGGAACATGGGCTGCTTTTGCTGCTTCTCAAGCCAGTACTACTTCTCAAACATTTGATGCTTCTCAAACATTTGTTGCTTCTCAAGCCAGTACTGCCTCTCAAACTAATGAGGTACAAAGGCAAACCATGCTACTCAAGAAGCATGCTTGATGAGATTAGAAGGGACAAACTCTACAATGCCACTAGCAGCAAAGGAAAGAGGCCATGGAAGTGATGACCATTACTTAGATTACTAGAATTAAGTTGTTTTTGGATATTAAACACTTTGTATGAATTCGGAATTTTGGAAGACTTGAATTAGCCGTTACAATGACTTAATGTTTTCTGCTTAATTAAGTGTTAGAATGACTTATTAATCATACTTGTTTGTGTCCACTGTTTGTGCTCTGTTAGCTATGGTACTGTGATTTGGGCAGTGTGTACATTGAGCATTAAAGTTAAATATGCAATCTGTGCACTGTGCCGTGTGTGTACATATAAATGTGGGCAGATTTCTGTGGCGGCTTGAGTTCAGGTACATTGACTGAAATGAATTCAGTCAGTGTGCATTGGATGATTCAATTCAATCTAATTGAATTCATGCACATTGACTGGTAGTTGGGAAGGCTAATGAGAATTGTAGCCATTCAATATCATCAGCCTATAAATAGCCTATTAAGCTGTCCATTTCAACTCATCCCTACACCATTCCTTCTCATTCAAACAACGAATTTCATAGCAAAATGCCTCTAGGTGAAGATGAACTGATTTACTTCGAGAAGAAACTAACCAAATCATACGTTGACAACGATGACTTTGTAAGTGTTATTTTGCAAACTTATTTCAATTGATGTGCTTACTTATTCATAATGCCTCATGTATTTTGTGCAGATCCTACCTTCTAACATACAAGATTTTCTTCCAAACACAACTACACAAGCTGTTGTTTTCTACGAGCAGCGTGAATACAATATGATGTATAAGGTTGGCGCGCATACCAGCCTCTGCCAAGGGTGGAAGGATTTCATTGATGCAAACCTTCTAAGGGAGGGACACGCCTTATGCTTTAATGGTTGTGAACATAATGAGAAAGCAACCTTCTTTGTTAATATCAAGAGGGAAGTTATCGAAATAGATTAGATTTCTCCCTATTATGTAAAGTTTATGAATTATCATCAATGAAATCTATATCTATGAACTTTATCTTTATCTATGGTTTTTCTTCTCAAGTTGAATGAAGACAACTTTTTAATTGAACATCCATGACAAGAAACTTCTTCAACTTATATACATAAAGTGAATAACAATCACTTAAACATCCTTCAACATACAAACATGTAATCCTACTATGGCAATCGACATTGGTAATGCTTGTTCAAAAACACCTAATAAACCAAATAACAACACCAAAGAATAACACCAAAGAAACACAAAAACAAAAACTTGTTAATAGTAATGCATCTACCCCTCTTCTCTTGTTCAAGCTTCATCACTTTCATCTCTTCTTCAAACTTTGACACTTTGATCTCTTCTTCAACCTTTAACACTTTCATCTCTTCATTTGTAGTGATATTCTCATTACCGATGGTCATTTCACTATTGTCATTACCAATATCTCCATCAATACAAGAAGACTCTCCTTCTTCCATTTCATTTGTCAAACCAACTTCTTCCGCCATTTTCTTCTTCAATTCCACTGTTTGCTCTTCCATTTTCTTCTTCAATTCCACTGCTTGCTCTTCCATTTTCTTAATCAATTTGTGAATAACAAACTTAGACCTTTCATCAATAGGATCATCCCTCTATTCAAAGAACTTACATTTCTTAGCCTATAAAATAAATTCAACTCATGTTAGGCACACTGTAATGTGTGGCAGAAATCAGACACGCAACATAAAAAATATATTTATAATCGTACCCCATAGAATGGGCATGTCCAAAATCTTTTTCCGGGATTATTGGGAGACCAAGAAATCTGCATTTTTAATAATACTCCGTGCTGGCATCGCACTTGACGCTTCATCTTTGGATCGTCATTTTGACTACAAAGATTGTTCAACTCCGATTTGAACTCTTTCATTAAGAACCCTAGAAAAAAATATTAAGTGAAAGATATAACATATAAATAAAAGATAAGAATAATAATGAGTTTGGAGAAAATATTACTTACCACTAGAATGCATGGCACATATTTCAATTTTTTTCTTCTTTAAGCTTTGGCAAAAATGGAGTCAAGATTAGAAAATGAAGAAGAAGGAAGAGAAAATAAAGGGGGAGGGAGTGGGGCGGGTTTTTCCCGTTATTTTTATCCACGTGGCAAAAAATAACTGGTCAAATGCCCCCCTCACGCGCTGCTTGGTCGTGTAGTCAAGCACACTGCTAGATCAGCGCTAAAAGGTCACTAAAATACTGAAAAATTAAGACTGGGGGAGGGGGGGTAATAGGTTGCCCGCAAAGGTTGGGTGCGTCATAATTAATCTGGCTATACATTGGGGGGGGGGGGGGGGGGGTTTAATGTATTTTCCCTCCTAATTATTAATTCGAAGAATAAAAAAATTATCATGATTTAAATACATTGAATTGCTAACTATTACTCCTTCTGTCTCAATTTCTATGATACACAGATACAGTTCAAACTTTTCTTAATTTAATCGTGAATTCAGACGTAGAATCTTTATATATATATATATATATATATATATATATATATATATATATATATATATATATATATATATATATAAACTACATAAGAAGTACTGTAAGTCACAATAATTAATAATTTAAAAGACATAAAAATTTACGATAAAAATATACTCGTTTGACTCTCAAAATTCAAAAGATTATGACTTACAGTATTTGATATATAATTTTTATATGCGGAAATTTTATTTTAAAAATCGAAGATTAAATGTCCGATTTCACATAAAAAATTAGATAGTTTAACCCTCATACTCCAAATCAGGACATATAAATTAAAGCAGAAGGAGTATGAGTTTAAGACAGACCATTTATTATAAGTTTTCTGTATTCTATTTAAATACGTAATTAATGATTTATAATTTTAAGCAGAGAATTCAAGAAAATAAGCTACTTAGCTGAGATGTTGTTGGTTCAAAGAAGCAAAGCTACTTGGATCAAGCTAGGAAATGACAACAGCAGGTACTTTCACTCAATAATTAAACAGAGGAAATTAACACAGGCAGTCACACATTTGAACGATGGAAATCAACAGGTACATACAGGGCCTGGCAAGATTGCTAGCCTGTTTGTACAATACTACAAGCAATTACTGGGGGAAGTGGGAATGCAAAATAGAATTGCAGCATCAAAAGTGTTTATTAAAAATGGGAACTTGCTCAATGTTGAACATCAGGTGAGCCTACTGCAGGAGTACACAAGGAAAGAGGTAAAGGATGCTATCTTTAGTATCAAAACTATAAAAAGCCCAGGGCCAGATGGGTTTAGCAGTGGTTTCTTCAGGGATACTTCGGCTGTAACAGGAGAGGAGATGACTGAAGCAGTACTGGATTTTATGAGAAATGGGAAACTACTTCAATAACTAAATGCCAATGTGATCACCCTTATTCCCAAAGTAAACAAACCTGAAAATGCAAGCCAACTCAGGCCCATAGCCTACTGTAATGTAGTGTACAAGTGTATATCCAAGCTATTATGCAATAGACTAAAGCAAGTACTGCCACACCTAGTGAACCAAGCACAAGCAACATTTGTACAGGGGAGGTCCTTAGTGCATAATGTATTGATTTGCCATGACCTATTAAGGCACTACAACAGGAAAACCTCAGCAAGATGCATGATGAAAATAGATCTCAGAAGAGCGTATGACATGGTAAGGTGGGAGTTTGTCTCAGAGATACTGCATGGATTTGGTTTCCTCCCAAAATTTTGTGACCTGATCATGACTTATGTAACGACAACAAAATTCTCAATTAAAGTAAACGGAGAATGTCATAGTTACTTTGAGGGCAAACGGGGCTTGAGGCAAGGGGACCCCATTTTCCCCCTCTTATTTGTACTAGTCATGGAGTACTTAACCAGAATATTGACAAAAATGGCAAAACTACCTGATTTCAGATTTCATCCCATGTGTAAGGCTCAAGAGTTGACTCATCTCATCTTTGCAGATGACTTGATGATATTCTGTAAAGGGAATGAAGCCTCAGTAAAGAGGATCATGGAAGCATTGAGCCACTTCTCACAAGTGTCAGGTCTGGTTGCTAATATAGACAAGTCGAACATGTTTGTAGCAGGTGTGGATACTGATACTAAAGAGAGCCTTCTAAGATTGACAGGGTATGCTGCAGGAGCCTTTCTCATTAGGTACTTAGGACTCCCATTGTCACCTAAGAAATGGAGTAAGCTGGATTGTTTTCAACTTAGCAAGAGGATTACAGAGAAAATAAGAGTTGTTTCCACTAGACATTTATCATATGCCGGGAAATTACAGATAATCAACTCTGTATTATTTTCTTTGCATAACATTAGCGGAGCAGTCTTTTTATTGCCACAAAGTGTCTTGAAGGAGGTGGATAAGAGGTGTAGAGAGTTCTTATGGGGAAGCAATGAAGAGACGAATACAATCTCTCTAGTTGCCTGGGACAAACTATGCAGACCTAAACAACAAGGGGGACTAAATATAAAAGGATGCAAGATGTGGAATATGGCTTCAGTGGGAAAACTTATCTGGTTTGTCATGGAAAAGAAGGACCTACTATGGGTCAAATGGGTGAGTGACATATATATGAAAGGAGAGGAAGATTTTTGGGAACACACTCCACTTTCAGATTGCAATTGGTATTGGAAGAGACTCCATAAACTGAAAATGAAAATGGCTAGCTGGTATAGGAATGATCACTACTGCCTAACAAATAATGGACAATATTCTGTGTCAATGGGGTACTTGCAGTTGATGGGAAATGCTACCAAAATCGAGAATGCAAATCTTATATGGAATAGAGTTACAATGCCAAAGCACAGATTTATTCTATGGCTTGCAATACTAGGAAGACTACTTACAAAAGTGAAGTTGAAACATATTGGGCTAGGCAGGGATGATGATCTGTGTGTTATGTGCAATACAGGTGCTCTAGAGGATGACACGCACCTTTTCTCAAGGTGTCCATGGACAAGAGATATATGAGCTACAATACATGGGTGGTTAAAGACACAGATACACTCCAAGGGAGCCGTGGAAGACCTGCACTATCAAGATGAAGCACTGGAAGAGATTCAAAAAAGAAACCATGACAGCTATATATGGAGCAGTGATATATTACCCTTGGATGGCTAGAAACAGCAAAATTTTTCAGAATAAGAGTGTGCACAACAGTCTGATTCTTCAACAAATCCAATTTGTAATTAGAGAAAGGATAGATATATTTAGATACTCAAAGTGGGGAAGGAAGAATAGAGATTTCATATGTGAGATTTTTTCTAACTATATAGAAGAGCCGGTTGGGCTCCTTTTTCGTCGTCCGTTGTGGGCCCCAGAAAAAAAAATTATGGGCCCATAAATATTAAACAACAACTAAAATAAAAAAAATAAAAAATTGTGGGCCCCATATATATTAAACAACAACTAATATTACAAAAAAAAAATTGTGGGCCCCATATTAAACACCAACCAGTATTACAAAAAAAAAAAAAAGTGGAACCCACCACATCCAAACTCACGGGAAAAAAAACGTGGACCCCATATTAACAAAATCAAGCAATATTAAAAAAAAAGAAGTGAATCCCATATTAAAAAAAAAAAATAATGTTAAAAAAAAAATTATGGGCCCCATATTAGCAGAACCCACCACATCCAAACTCACGGAAAAAAAAAAAGTGGACCCCATATTAACAAAATCAAGCAATATTAAAAAAAAAAAAGTGAATCCCATATTAAAAAAACAAACAATGTTAAAAAAAAAATCTTAGAAAATCAAATAATTAAATCAATAATGATGGACTCATTGCCACATGCGTATCAACCCATTAGTGGGAGTAAATGAAATTATTGTACAGTAACATACTTAAAATACTTATATATTAAAATAAGATAGAATTTAATTACTTTTTCATTTTTTCCTTACTTAATAAATGTGAAAAGAGATTAATGTCATAAAAGAAAAAATAATATTAAATGGAGATCAAATAATTAATAAGGTAAATTAGTGAAATTATAATTCTAATTGACGTTTCCTTTTAAAAAATTGTGGGCCCCATATATATTAAACAACAACTAAAATAAAAAAAAATTGTGGGCCCCATATAAATTAAACAACAACTAATATTACAAAAAAAATTATGGGCCCCATATTAAACACCAACCAGTATTAAAAAAAAAAAAGTGGAACCCACCACATCCAAACTCAGGGGAAAAAAAGTGGACCCCATATTAACAAAATCAAGCAATATAAAAAAAATCGAATCTCATATTAAAAAAAAAACAATGTAAAAAAAAAAGTGCAGACTTTGTATTCGTAGCAAACACTAATATAATAAACTTTTAAATACGGAGCACAAACTACAATGTTGTATTAATCGTGTTTTGAACATAGTATCCCATATTGACAAAATCAAGCAATATAAAAAAAAAAAGTGAAACAAAATCAAGCAATATAAAAATAAGCGAATCTCATATTAAAAAAAACAAACAATGTCAAAAAAAAGTGCAGGTTTGTATTCGTAGCAAACACTAATATAATAAAATTTTAAATACGGAGCACAAACTACAATGTTATATTAATCGTGTTTTGAACATAGTATCCCATATTGACAAAATCAAGCAATATATAAAAAAAAAAGTGAATCCCATATTAAAAAAACAAACAATGTCAAAAAAAAAAAAGTGCAGACTTTGTATTCGTAGCAAACACTAATATAATAAAGTTTTAGATACGGAGCACAAACTACAATGTTATATTAATCGTGTTTTGAACATAGTATATATATATATATATTATATGCATAAAAATAGTGCAAACTAATAATGTCCAAAAGGGTGGGCTCCATACTAAACAACACCAAGCAATATAAAAAATAAAAATTAAAAAAAAGAAGAAACTATATAATGCATGGGTTTAGACTCATGCTTCGTCGTCTGTTGTCCCTTAAAAAAAGGGTGGGCCCCATACTAAATAATACCGAGCAATAAAAGAAAGGAAGAAAAAAAAGTGGAACTCACCATCTCCAAGCTCATGGAAAAAAAAGTAGACCTCATATTATCAAAATCAAGCAATATAAAAAAAAAAAAAACTGAACCCCATATTAAAAAAAATATAATGTTAAAAAAAAAGTGCTGACTTTATATTCGTAGCAAACACTAATATAATAAAGTTTTAGATAGGGAGCACAAACTACAATGTTATATTAAACGTGTTTTGAACATAGTATATGTATATATATTATATGCATAAAAATAGTGCAAACTAATGTTATATTAATCGTGTTTTGAACATAGTATATATATATATGCATAAAAATAGTGCAAATTAATAATGTCCAAAAAAAAAAGTGCACTCCATATTAAAAAATCAAACAGTATTCATGTAATTTTCAAAGTATCTCATTAAGTCAATAATGATGGATTCATTGCCACGTGCGTCCATTAGTGGGAGCAAATGAAATTGCTTTTCTTTAAAAGATTAAGTAGTCAAACCATACAATTTTCTTTCTTTTATTATATTAGTCTGAGATCTAATCTAGATATTAAACTGTTGTATCTGCTATTCCGCCATGTCATTTATTTGTTATGTTTACTAAAATAAATATACTTAAAATATTTATATTTTAAAATAAGATAGAATTTAATTATTTTTTTATTTTTATTCTTACTCTAATAAATGTGAAAAGACATTAATGTCGTAAAACAAATATATCAAATGGAGATCAAATAATGAATAAGGTAAATTAGTCAAGTTATAATTCTAATCGACGTTTTCTTAAAAAACCATACAAAATACAACATGACAAGTAAAATGAGCTAAACCGAGAATATTTACCAAAAATTAAAAAATAGTATTTCTTCGTTTAAATAGAAAATTAATTTCTACTTTGTTTCGTTTTAAACATGTAAAATTAATTTAATAATTTGAATTAGAATTATCCAAATCAAAATTTGATAAAAAATAATAAGTATTTTACACCTTTAAATTAATCAAATTAAAATTGAAAGTAGTAACTAATGCTTAAATATTGCTATTGTTTTATCTCAAAGAGAGGAAAATAGTTTCTTTTTAAACAAGTCTTCTCTTTTAAAAAATATTAATAAATTTGCCGATTTTGTATTCTTAGCAAACATTAATATAATAAAATTTTAGATACAGAGCACAAACTACAATGTTATATTAATTGTGTTTTGAACATAATGTATATATATATATATATATATATATATATATATATATATATATATAAAGACAACTACATAGATGCACTATAATCTAAAGTGTTGGGCCCGTGCGCAGCACGGACATGGGCCGTCTAGTGTAATTAGAGAAAACTTAGGGATCCAAGTACGTGGATGGCCTCTTAGGTGTATTGATTCCTTTATTCTGTTGGTATGGTAATATTTCACAGTTTATTGCCAATTTTTTTTAATATTTAAAAATATCTTTTAGGACTTTTTATGTATCAATTCCTTTTAATCAACTATCTCAAACAACTCTAAGTAGTTCGTGACACTTGAACTCGTAAGAAAACTTTATTCAATTTTTTTAAAAATACTTGATTTGTTATGTATATTTTTTCTATACTTTCATAGTTTCATGCACTGATCTCTCTATAACCCTTTGATTTGGTGATTAAACAAAATATAACAAAGCAAGAAAATCACAGTTAATTTAAAATTAGATAGATTGTGTTATTGTGCTATGATACATTTAGCCTAAAATCTAAATCGATCAAATCCATCTTAATCCGAGTTGACTTGGGTCATCGCTGATTGATTTTACTTTTGACTCATCTAAAATCTAATTAAATATAGCTCAATCTATCCATTAGTCAAGCTTAGAAAAGACTGAATAAATCTATTTGTTGCAGTTCAATTCCTTAAAAAATTGTATGCTATCACACAAGCACGCCACAGAGAACGGAACCCTTGCTAATAGTTTCGATTTCAAAGCACATAACATTGCACTAAGAACAATAGAAAAAAAAATAGAGGTAGAGCTAAGATTTTGAGTTTATGAATTTTAAATTTTATAAAAGACAATTTACTATGTCCTAGATAAATTATTCACATATTAAGTGACATTTTCAACCATAAATACAAAGTTGAGCCAAAACTATTGAATTCTATCCGATCCATAAATAGGCTTGTTGACCTGCCTCCAAAAAAGAGTATCTAACATTAATCTAACATAGTTCAAGCTAATTAAAATCAAAGAAAGCTATAACATCAAATTTCTGAAAACGTCCATAAATGTTACTCCTATTTTGCTATCTAGAGTCGTAGACTCTAGCTAGTTTAAGCTATTATCTGATTTTTTTTTTAATTTTATTTCCTACCTGGTGTTTGTTTGTTTGGTATTCACATTAGAGCCTGATTATATTTGGATTCGCGTTGTGTATGGCCAATTCGGGGAAAGTGGCCAAGAATTTTTCTATATCTAGGACTCGAATCCGAGACTCTGGTTAAGGGAGGAGTAGCCCCATCCGTTGCACCATATACTTTAGTGGTGATATGATTTGATTCAAACTTAGTTAAAGTAGGAAAAAGGCAATGGAGGGAAGAATAGAACAGTAACTAACTTATATTCCATTTTTTGTAATTTTTTTTCTTGATAATAATAATATTTGGATTAGTGATACGATTCCTAAATGGAACTCTAAGAATCAAATCACAAGATAAATGGGGAAATTAAAATATATAAGCAAGACCCAATTAGTAATAGATTTATGGGCAAACTAGGACTTGATATCAAACCCTTCCAATCTAACCAACTAAGAGAACCTATGCTATTTGCAATCAAAGAAGCATTAACCCAAATGAATCCACGAGTAACTCTAATATGAAATCAAGGACAATGGTTCATTCATCAACAATGAGATCACACTCTAACAACTAAGATTAAACTATGGCTAATCATCTAAACAATCACTCAAGATATGTTTATCATCAAAATTCAAGCTAAGAAATGAAATATGACTAAGGCTCACATTTATAAATTTCTCTATTATAACTAAGGCCCAAAAGTGGCCTTTGAGCAAATAGCCCAAAAATGGGTCTTCTAGCGTTCACACGCCTCTAGCCACCTTTTGTGGCCTCCACTCTTTTGCCTTAATCTTCATCTTCCTTCCAAGCAATCATCCACACATTGTACCCTCTTGTGACTTGCTGTTCAAGTGCCCCCAATGCTCCTCTTTGCATGAACATGGCTTGTAAGGCTTGGAGCTCCTTTGTTTGACTATAAGTGAAAGGCCTTGAGCTCTTTGGGATAATATCAATTAGTTGGTGCGTAGCTAGACTATTTAATTGCGTACTTATCCTTTTTTTACAGGTACAAACGTAAATTATTTCGTATGTTAAAATTTAAATATAGAAATCGGTTGGAATCAACTTATATTTTTGTTTCTATTGAGATTTGAACTTTAATATCTCATAATTTTTATGTATCTTACTTTACTTACTGATAGAACATACCTCACTCTAACACTACTAAGGAAGAAACAGAAATGAGCGACAGACAAATTCTGTAGCTAAACAACAAAACTTTTCGTTAATCTTATTTAGCGACAAATTAATAGCGCCGAAAGTCGTAGTTAATTCTAATTTTCTTATAGTGTAAATTAATTATATTATATATATATATATATACACACACATTATTCATTATTCCTTATCTCCAATGATTCAAAGTCAGAACTTTATAGAGAACTTATTCCTTTAAAGATAAGAGTCTTGGAAAAGTCGATCGAATTAGATCGTGTTACTAGATGCTAAAACTCCTTTGTCTTCCTTTTCCGCCTATTCCTTTTTTTCTGTTACACTTATTCACGGGGGTGTCTTAACAAACACTATTATTAATAAATGTTTGTAATTAATTTAAATTTTTTAAATATTTTATTTCATAAAAAATTAATACTATTTAATATAAAATATTAGGAACAAGTAAATTTTTACCCACCCTTCACTTTTTCAATTAAGGGAAACAATGCCATTTTCTATCTATAATTTCTCTAGACTATTTAACACTCTATCTTCTTCGTGAAGGAAGTTACTATAAATTAAAATGAATAAAAGGGAAAGTTAATATACATGCTTTCTTCATTGAGCTAGTCGCACGGGGCTTGTCTGGTGCGGTTTATCTCTTTTGTGTGGTTTGCGGGTTATTATACTGAACGAAGTTTACCTTGTGTGCACCGATAGCGGATGCGGGGTTCCCCTATCAACCAAAAAAAAAAAATACTATGTCTACGATAAAATTTTATACTTTTCTCGTCTCCCTAGTTTCCAATTATTGGAGTGGTTAGACACCTATCAATAAATCGTAGACAACACCTTAAAAGTATCAATAATTCGATGCCAGATTTTTGGTTCATTTCCATTACCCTAGTTTACTGTACCTCGACGGGTAGAATGGATTCACTTTTTCCCTATGCTTGGAAGTAAGCAAAATTAAGAGAAGTTTAGATTGAAGTACTTCAGTCATCTAATGAACGCGTTTCTTCTTTTAATTTAATCCATATATATTGCTTATTTTTTACGATCCATATAATACTACTTTTAAGAGGGCTCATCTGTATTCTACTAGAAACGGGAGAATTTTGGAGAAGCAGTACCCTAATTAGTAGGAATTAGAGAGACGACTTTTAATCAGATGTCTCAAGTTGGGAATTCTGGGTAAGGAAAAAGTTATGTTAGGGAACACTTCCTTCTTAAATGAGTCTTACGCGACGCGAATCGTGATTATGGGGGCCTCAATGCAAATACCAAACACTGAATGAAAAATTAAAAAGAAAAACTACTCCTTTAATTTGAAGCACGCGTTTTGAGAGGGAAACAAGGTGGCAAATAACTTGAATTTTGTGCTTTATCTTCATTTAGAAATTGTTTAGGCACGTACTATGTATTTTACACGCGATAAACTTAATTTCCTGGTGGATACAAAATTTAGTTTTTCTGACCAAAAAACACACCTTTAACTTGACACCTTCTTTCTTTGTTGCCCTTGTTGATCAATATATATCATGCATTTATATTGTCTTGATGTAAACACCCGATACGAAAAGCTAGACCAATTTTTTCGCGTGATTTGATAGCTTTGCTTAAGCCACGACACCAATCAAGATAAACATGTGTGGCAAATCACATTTCATTATCTGGAAAATATTAATAGGACGCTCGTAAAAATTTGATTAGCCATCAATTCGACAAATAATGTTGTGTTACTCGACATGGACAAGAATTTGAGATTTTATAAAATAAAAAGTGGACAATTTGGCTTGATCTAACTGTTTCATTTTTTGTAGCCTAAGGCTTTCCTCGTTTATAGTGTGACATGCATTACTTGTTTCTTCTCTCTTCGATTTTTCCCTTTGTATAGTCAGTTTTCTGAATTTATAGGGTGATTGATAATCACGATAAAATAATAGGAGCTATGTGGAAAAAATAAGTTATAATTTTCTAAAATTGATTGGAGAAAAAAAGAGAAGGGTCAAAAACGAGGTGTGACCCTCCACTAATAATATTATGAAGGAATCAAGAAAAGATCTTTTAGTTTCTGGAGATCAATCTTAAATGTTGTGTATTCTTCTAGAAAATTAATTAAGTAAATCATAAGAAGATACATGTCATTTTATGTTTCGAGAAATACATTATATCACTTGAGCTCTTGTTCCAAAGGATAATAATTTAAAGATAAGAGTTAAATGATATTCAGGATTTCAGTCAGATGTTCATTAGTAATATTTATTTTACTCAAAATCATTATACTAGTTTTTTTTTTTCATTCAAGTAGTACACAAGCAAACACATCTATATGGACCACGAAATAAGACATTGTATATTATTGGTGTTCCAAAGTACAACTATTAGCTAGAATGAAATAAGACTAAAAGATTTTGGTAAGTGTAGCTAGTTGGAGTAAATTAATTGGCAGTGACTGTAGCCCTGACGTCATTAGCATAATGTTGTCCGATGGAGCAAATGAAGTATGTTGTTCCTTGTGTAAGTGTTACTTTGTCGTCCCCTGAATTGAAAACTTGTCCTCCAATACCATCGCAAGAGTCAAACCCTGTCTTGCTCACTTTCACAACATTGTGTATTCCAGTTGTGTATGTTGGTGATAGTATAATGAAACTATAATTACAATTGAAAAATAAAATGAAGAAATAAAAATATCTTCGGCTGAGGCGCGGATATCTCGCTCTCTTTAAGGAGATTCAAGCCCACTGCAGCAAATCTACCGGTCCAGCAGTAATCTTTCTGACTTGTCCCCTCCAGGATACAACAGTCCGATCACGTCGTACAACTCAACAAACTCTGGACAAGATGTTGAGTCCAAAGCTCCACCAAAAAGAAGAACACCTTCCTTCAACTAATAAACTCTTTTTTTTCCCCTCACTTTTCAAGAACTCTCCAAAGTATATATTTTTCTCTACATCCACAAGTTAAGGATGGATAACTATTTATAGGTGAAGCAAATCATCCTTGTAATAAATTAGATGAAAAGGTGAAATAGAGGTGTATTAAAATGATGAGAATGTGGAGTAGTAAATGAGATAATGGGGAGATGAGTTTCCAAAGAAGTAATGGCCATTTCAGCCAAGTAACGTGGAAAAAATGAAAGCTGCCTATTATGGCTGCTAACTGAAGAGCTTAAATGTCACTTTATCGCATCAAAAAACCGTAAGAAATTAAGAGACCCATGCTGCCTCTTTGTGGCTACCAACGGAAAAGGAGTTACAAGACATAAATTGCCACAAAAAGGAATAACTAATGCAGATTCATGGAAACTTTAATATGACATTTCTAATATTAAAATGTTCACTAGAACCATCAGTGTATTTAAACTCTGTATTTTAAGGGGCAAAGAAAGATATACACACATGTTAGTTTTCATCATCACCTCTTGTAAACTCGATCAAGTTAATGACATCATTTTTTTTTTCTTATTATGTTAATCTCACGATTCGAAATGATCGGTACTAATGAACCATTGTATCATTAATTTGAAATTTCATACATTTTAAAATAATTTTAAGGGAAAATTGGTAATTTTTTTCCAAAATAGTCCGTTTACGACCATTATGATCTTTCTGTCAAATATCAATAACTAATCAGTCTCTTTGCTCATATGCTTTTTTCAAATTTTTCCTATTTCTGTCCCAAGAAGTGTTGTTGAGCACAATTGGGGTGTGAATATAGCATTTTGATGACGCAACTAGTCATGTTAAATTGTTAATAGTAAATATACTGTCCATTATCAAATCAAAATACTATGCATTGATAGCGTATGAAATGTCTATATTATCGATATAGTATAACATATAATGGAAAGTTTAATTAATTATAGATTTTCTTGGTTTAAAATATAGTAATACTATTATTAATTAATATGCGTCAGAATAAATATAGTGGTTCTTGCACACTAGTGGTTTGTCTAGTAAAAATAATTTTTAATTTGTCTACCTTAACTTATAAAAAATGACTTGATTGCATGTATATTTTTTTTAAACAATATTGTCGGGGCACAGAACTTGTACTCATACAAATAAACAACGTTAATTCATATATTTCCAAACAAGCATTTTCATCTATCTATCATATTTTGATTTATAATGGTTAACGTCGTCTGAACTTGCGACTAATAAAACAACTTAATTAAGAATTATCTGTCCCAATTTTTTCAAGCCTATAACCTGCTTAGGTCTAAAGTGGAACTGACAATTCTTTTGCTTAAACAGATCATGCGTTCTAAATCTATAAAGATGTGTTTGGTAGGAAGGAAATGTTTTTCGCGAAAAGCATCTTACTGAAAAATATTTTCTTAAAAAATAAATGAATTTTTTTACTTATTTTTGATGTTTAATTAGTACGTAAGTAAATAATATTAGTCGAGAAGCATCTTTATATATAATTTAAGCACACACTATGAAGTGTGGTGAGTGGCGTAAAGGTGTGGGATTTGTTGGAGTAATTGATGGAGCATTTCCCCTCCACTTTCCATATTACCATATTATTTCTCCATTCTATATTGACACCTCCATGAAGCTATATATGCACCCTTCTCTCACTAGCTTCCAGTTTTGGAGCTAAAGTAGTTATATACCACCTAACAATAAATCCTAGATGCCACATTAAAAGTATTCGATGAAACTTTATTTTTTGTCTTTGAAAAGGGTATCAATACCAATGCCATAATTCTTCATCATTTGTCTTACCCTAGCTTACTGTACCTTATAATGGTATTACTTTTAAGAATTGACCACTTCTTTATCTCAAATTTGGTGGTAGATAGGAAATTAAGAAAAGTTCAAATTCAAGAAATTCATTCATAAAAAGGAATGCGATTATAAAGTACTTTGAGCCTGTTTGGATGGGCTTACGCGTATATGTTGTTTGCAGCTTATAAGCTAAAAAAAATAAGTTGGGTAGTTTAACTTATTTTTTTTGGCTTATAAGCTGTTTTCAGCTTATAAGCTGCTTTAGATAAGCTAAGTCAAATAGATCCAATTATTTTTTTGAGCTTATTTTAAGCACAAAATGACTTTAAGTTGACCAGCCAAACACTCAAAAAAGCTGAAAACAGCTTATAAGCAACTTATAAGCCAATTCAAACGGGCTCTTTATCACGATTGGCATGCATTTTCAACTGGTGCATGAGTGAGTAGGATGTGTCGTGTGACCATTCGGTCACGCATCTTGCTTTTACGTGCTAATTAGAATTAGTTCATGCTTTTTTTTCATGCATAAGGCATGAATATCATCTTCTATTCTTTTCTTGTTAAAGTAGCTTTTGTGAAGTCCATAATTGTATAAATTAAGTTAAGCTTATCATATGTTGACGAAAAAAAGGAAAGGAAAAAAGGAAAGTAGAACAGTGTACACACTAGTTTCTGCTTAATTTTAAGTGTTAAGTTGTGTGATCATAATATCTAAAAGTTTAATCAATGGTAGGTAAAATACTTATTTTAATTATTTATTTAATTATATCTCAATATGTTTTTTGTGTGTATTTGATTCTTTTTTACGGATTATAAGCATGCATGTGAGAACTCTTTTGATAATGAGTAACAGTGAAATTTGAATCCATGATCTCAGCTTGTTTTGCCACCATGTTATATTGTATCACCATCTCATTTAAAGTTTAAACCGTTAGATAGACTATAATTTTCATTTAACTAATTGCCTCCGTGTGATTTTTTCCTTTCCATTATTCGAATTAAGTTGTGAATATGTATGTATATATATATATATATATATATATATATATATATATATATATATATATATATGCCGCCAAAGATAAAAGTCTGAGGGTGGGGGAACAAGTTCACTAAGTGGTATTCTGCTGATTGCCTCCTCTCCACAGATTTAGGGCATGGAGTGTGGGTCCCCCAGAAACTAGTAACTTTTGTTCGGGTCCTATATTTATATTGAGAATCCATTAAATGTATAATAAATTTCTAGTTGGGAACCTAGAATTGGAAGTGGGGTGTTGGTTCAGTGGCAAAGATGAACCAGTTATAAGTCTTTGTTGCGCCTTTCTTGACAAGGGTTCGAATCCGCCTCGTTTTCACCTGGCCCCAACCTCAACCCTTGTCTCACCGCTCCGATCCTGCTCCATGCGCACCCCCCCCCCCCCCCCCCCCCCCCCCCCCCCCCCCCCCCCCCCTCTCCTCGATCAATAGTGTCTGTCTGGGGGTTATATACAAATGCACTCTTGGGACAATATTTTCTGCTTACTTACCACAAAATGCAAATACCATAAAAAAAAAAAACGCATTCTTAAGGTAATGTTTCCTTACCAAACACACCCTCAATCCTTCGTACACTTCCATTAGCAGATTGACATCCGCATAAAAGCTTATAAACCAATATGTGGGGCAAAGATTGGGGCCAATCTCACCTCAGTCAGACTCCATTTGTTATTTTATTTTCCTGTGATCCCATTATATATGTTGTCAATTGTGTGTATTTTCCACTATAGACACCCCGACCTAATTTTTGACAAAACTGCATGCATACTTGGTCCCCATCTTTTTTGCTAGTTGCTAATGACGTATAACTCCACTTCTCTCAACACACCCCATCTTTCTAAAAGCAAAGATAAATCCATAAGCAATCTCAAATCTCTAAGATAAACACCAAACAAACTCTCTCTATAGAGAAATTAAAATTCATGGGTGCCATTAACTTCTTGGACACCATTTTAGTCCCCTTGAGTCTTTTCATCACAATTGGCTACCATGCCTATCTTTGGCAAAACTTGAAACATAAGCCTTCTAACACCACCATTGGTATGAACATGCTCAAGAGGAGATCTTGGCTGCGAGAGCTCAATCAAGCAAGTCTTCCATTTCATTCTTCAGTTTTAATTTTCTATTAATTAAATATGTATAACGAAATTCTGAGGCGGAATCAAGATTTTTAGCTTATTTGTTCTTGATCACAATTTCGTTCGTCACACAAAAAATATAAGATTTGAGTCAAAGTTATCGAATTCTACCGAACTTGTAGTTACCACTCCACTATGGCTCTGCCCCTGATTCTAATAAACAAACGTGCATCTAGGGGTTACTATGGGTCCAATTCTGCTTTCAACTCTAACTATGTATACTAATATGATTTTTTTTTTTTTATTCATTCTGAACTCACTGAATCTTGAATTCGCGGCGTCAATTGATGATTTTTTTTTTTTCGCAGGGAAACGCAAAGAAAGGCACGTTGGCTGTACAAAGTTTGAGAAATGCTTTAATGGAGACCATACTCACTGCTACAATCACAATTCTCATCACTTTGGCAATGGCAGCTTTGACAAACAATACTTTAAAAGTGAGCAACCTCTTTACTAATGCTTTCTTTGGCTCACAGACAGGGAAGATAATTGTTTTAAAATATGGATCAGCAACAATTTTCTTGGTGGCTAGCTTCTTGTGTAGCTCCATGGCACTTGGTTTCTTAATTGATGCTAATTTCTTGGTGAACGCATTGGGGGAATTCTCTATAAATCCAAGGCACACAGAGACCATATTTGAAAGAGGATTTACATTGGCTTTTGTTGGTGATAGGATGCTATGTATGACTTTTCCTCTTTTGTTTTGGATGTTTGGCCCTGTACCTGTGGTTGTGTCTTCGCTGGCTTTGGTTTGGGGGCTGCGCGAGCGCGATTTTGCTGGAAATTGGTCGAGAACGATGAATAAGAGTTGCACCTGAATAAGAAAAAACTATAGTAGTTGTTACTAATATCAGCGTATGTTGATCTTCATGATCCAATATAGTTCGTAAATACATATATAGTTTAAAATAATTATATATTGTTAGTGCACAAAAGTTTAACTTTTGTTACAACAAGCCAAGTGAATTATTGTGTGAATTCTTGGGGTTGTCTCGGGTGTGTGTGTGGGTGGGGTGGGGTGGGGGTGAGGGTGAGGGTGGGGGATATGCATTTTGTGCTAATTTATTGAGTCCTAAGCTTGAAAGTTTGCAATCATAATATATATTAAGCAATAAAGGAAGATTAATTTAACGAGGAAAGCTAGCTTAGATTTTCGTTTCTTTTGTAACAAAGTGATAGTTTCGATTTATGATATTAGTTATTATAAGATGTATAATTTAGATATAATCATACAATTTGATCCCATAAGTTACAACATGGATGCTTACTCGAACGATATATGATGTCTCCGAAGAGTCTCGTTACTTACCCAAAGTTTCTTTTGAGAAAATCGAAGTTGAAGAATTTAATAGATCCTAAACAGGGGATGTATCCATCTTAAAGCCAAAATTTTACATCTTTATTTCAAACTTCACCCAAATTACACTTCAATGTAAATCAGCCATGCGTGATGCGAATTTAAATTAGTCGGATCAATAAATTCTGAATATCGGATGATTATAAAAAAGATGCCCACAAGGAAAAGAAAACAACTTTATTGGTTATGTGAATGAAATGTTATTGGGTGTATTATTGTTTAAATCTCTCAAAACAAGTACTAATCATTAACAGAAGTTGCAATGTTTCCACATGTAATAAATATAACTTTACGACACAAAGTTAAGGATCTGTTTCAACTTCAAGTTAGAAGTGTCTCCAATTAGAGTTTTCAAGTTGACTATTCCTGTCAACAATCTATTTCAACTTCAAGTTAGAAGTGTCTCCATTGTTCACCATGTTGGCAATAACCAGTGAATCAAGTTTCAAAATACTTAGTTAAGGATTCAAACCAAAAATGGAGAAAGTTCTTGCAAGGAGTGCTTCCCCTTAAATAAGTCCCATGCAACGTGAACCTGAATTAGTCTAGTTAATGCCTTCCTAATAAAGGATGGTTAACCATAAGCAAACTTCAAGTCTAATGCACTATCTATGGAGTTGCACTATCATGTGAGCATATTTCAGATTGTTGATCACTGCAGGGGAGGAGCTAGAACATTCGGTACAGGTTTGGCTGAACCTTATAACTTTTGCTTAAACACTGTTTTTGTATTAGGAAATTTATTAACTATGTACAAATATTTAATTGTGAACCCAGTAACTAAGATGAGCTACGAGTTCAATGAAAAATTCAAAATCCACAAGCTTCAAATCCTAACTTCTCCTATGGTGATGAGTAGCTACATTATGATGAATGGATAAGGTAAAGGCGAAAATGTAAGAAAGTAACATGTTCTTTCGCCAGTTAACACTCGTGACTTGAACTAAAATATTTCACATTCCAATTAATGATCGGAAATCCAGTAAATTCTACTTGTGGAGTACTATCTTTTCCTATTTTACCTTTGTGTAATTTATGTTGTTAAAACCTTAAGAAATTGAAAGCTTAAAAGTAAAATATAAAATTGAAAATGCACAAAGGTTAAAATTTTATAAACTGTTAAACTTGTTGGAACATTGTATTAAAAATATCATAATTAATGACTTTCTTAATAAATATCCTGTGTTACATTTATTAAGAATTTTATTTTCTTAATCTACTTGAGATTTTGTTACCATATTCTATAAAAATCAATTTAGAAAAGATTATGAAAAACAAATCATTGATTAGCTTTCCATTACTAATGATGGAAACAAAACAATTCTATATTGTCTTCAAGTAGAAATCCCTTAAGGTGAATCCCTTAAGTCCATTACTAATGATGGAAACAAAATCCTTAAGGTGAATCCCTTAAGTCTCTTAACATGTAGTCCTTCTTAGTGAAGATCCTTTTGTTTTTATGTATCATCCCCTATAACATTACAAGCGGGTGCGTTTTGTTTATCGATACGTTGTGCACATTTTCAATAATCTTCCTCCAGATTCACAACAACTAAAACTTCATTGTCAATCTTGTGATGATGATCTTGGTATTCAATATCCTGGGGTGAGAAAGGACACTAGTTGGTGATTTTGTGGGGATGGAGACACTTTATTTTGGCGGGCTCCATCAAACAATTTGATGTATGGAATGATCAAGATTTTTGCATACGTGGTGAATAATACTAGCAAACGGTTGTGGCAAGTGCAGAAAGATGGTATCTACTTGGGTACTCATAATTCAACTGGCCAACTTAATATTACCAAATACGCCGAGTGGTGGAAAGTATAGTTTGTGTTTTCTGAAAGTAAATTAGAAGAATTATGTACTGGGAATTGAAGGAAATTATAATTACTAGAATATAACGTTCAGAAGCTTTTTCGTTTGCTTCTTTTATGTGTTTTATTCGACTGCTGCACCATGGATTTATATATAACTCATAATTATCCTATCAACTTATCTCTTCCTCTATAATCTCTGTCTATTAATATTTTACACAGGGAAAAAGCTCAGAATTATTCGAAATGACTTATCCATGCCACTCGTTAATAGTTGATTCATTTATGCCATTATCGTGACACATTTTTTCATTCGTGCCAAATCACTAATGAAACCTTACTACTAGTTACCAGATTTTGCCACATGACATTATCTAACCCTTTATGACTTACCAACCCCCACCCCTCTTACCCCTTTTTACGCATAGTATGTGTGAGTCATTTCATTAAGTTGTGGCAGATTGGATGAGCCATTTAGGACTGTACATTGAACTAGGACACGGCTTGACAGTAGTTGGGAGTCCTAGTTTGTGTGATTGTCTAACAAGTACCTGGAATAAATGATGATTTGTTTTAGCAAACTTGCATTTATTAATGGAGTATCAATTATCGATTATCTTACTGATCATGCTTGTATTGTTGTCTCTACATATGGAAGTAGTCTATATATCTCATTTTTGGGAGTGCAGTAATGATTAGAGAAACGTACTAATTTTAATAATTCCTAGTTTGTACTAATTTTCTGCTTTATCTAGAGTATCTTTTGTCAGAAAAAAATAAATAGGATCATCCAAACAACTTTTAGAATGAGCGCATGGTACGAAGGTAAAACGGAATACAATTTGCCTTACTTCAAGAAAAAATCATCTATGTAACAACTGCTAATATGCAAATTTATTTAAAAGGATGAAAGGATTATCTGTGAACACCTAATTTTTGTGCATTATTTAACTTCTCCTAAAGAATACAATTTAATGCTAATCTTAGCTTAATTTTTTAACTTTAATTATTTTTCTTGGCTTTTCTGCATTTTTTAAATGCATCGTTTATTCCATAAAATGACAAAAATATTTTCTTCTTTGATTTGTATATTTTATTGCATCTTTAAATTACAAAATACCCAAAAAAAAAAGTAAAAGAAATTTTTTTCCTTCTATTTGTGCATTCTAGGATTAATTGATTATTTAATTAATTATTCAATTCAATCCATTAGTTGGTTGGCAATTAATTAATGGAACATATTTGCCCTCCGTTAATAGTTCGGGTCAAATATGCTCTCGTTATTAGTATTACTAGTTGGGTCAAATTTGCTCCTAAATTATGCAAATGGAACAAGTTTATCTAGTAGATGTAGCAAATTTTGTATGAGCAATAGGAAGCACAAAATGTTATGTGCACACTTGCAAAATTAGTGATTCTTCTTAAATTTAAGATAACTTATTTGATAGAGAATCATTCTAAACGACCTATTAACACCAAAGATTTGACGCCTTTTAGTCAACTCAATACAAAAGCTATACACCAATTAAACCAAGGGTGAAGCTTATTGTGATACCACAATAAATTTCACTTGCGAGGATTGAAGCACTAACCCCTTAGGTATGATAAATTACGAATCATATTAACAAACCTGCAGTTTTTGTAAACAATTCAAACACGTATACGTATAATATATGACGACTTCGACAACGAGAAGATGATTATGATGATGGTCTATCTTTTAATTCATGGCATAATAAAAATAAAACTTTGAAGCAAAATGCCTTTATTTTTTTTTATTTTTTTCAATCACCAATCAAACACTAAGGAATAAGATAGAAAATCGTAGTTTTTCTTGAAAATTTTTGTCATGAAAAACATATTCATTCGTACCAAACAGAGCTCAATGTTTAACAGCTTCTCTTCTCTTATTCAAATTACGTATTTTAAGTTTTTTTACTTATTTTCACAGTCAGGTTACAATTGATGGCTTAATTCTGGTTACCTTCTTCTTCTTCTTCTCTCTCTCTCTCTCTCTTTTTTTTTTTTTTTTTAAATTTAGAATCATTTGAGTTTAATTAGAATGTACTGACCAAAACTCGAATCTGGCCCCACAATTACGGGAAAGCAAAGAAGAAAAATCTAGGAGCGATTGAAAAATCACTTTCCATGTCAAAGTATATAACATACCTTTCTACAAACTCTATGTCAACGAAATAAGAAAATGTTATTGTTTAGCCTAAAATCTGACTATTAGAAAAATTGGTAGAATTTATTTGAATGATGTCTAAAGCAACATACTTAATCCAAATAATATTAATCCCATGATAGTGTTGATCAAGCAGTAAAATAATAATTGAAATAATAAATTAAGCAAATGCCTATAAACGAGAGATGAAATAATAAAAGACGTGGATCAGGCGATAAATGATGTTGATGAACAGCGATGAATCTTGCGTTTATAGAGAGAATAGTTAAGTTTTTCGTGTTCAAGTAAAAATGAGATGGTTACAATTGTGAATAATGTGAGTCTTTATAGGATAACTAAAGGTGGCAACCGGTTTCAACTGGAACCGGTTAGGAAACCGGCCGGTTCCGGTTCCAAAACCGGAACCGCCTAACCGGTTCCGGTTTACCGGTTTAAACCTCAAACCGGAACCGGTCCGGTTTGGAGTGGTTAAAATCTTTTTTTTTTTTGTTTTTTGTATTATATATATATATATATATTATAGTATTTATTTGTATATTGTAGCTATATTTTCATATGTTATACAACTTTATAATTAAAGTTTAAATATTTACTGACTAACAGCCTAACAGCAAGTCAGCAATACAGAATAGTGCTTTTCGTATACATATATATGTATAACTTATTATATATACTAAATATATGTATAACTTAATATATATACTATATATATGTATAACTTAATATATATCTATATACATATCTACTATATATACTATATACTACTAATATATTATATAAATATATAAATCTATATATAATAATTATATATATATATGTACTATTATTTAATTATTATTGTATGATACTACTTAATTATATGTATAACTTATATATACTATAATATATGTACTACTAGACTATACATACTTAATATAACTAATTTTATATATATATATGTATGTATATATATTAACTATTATGTATAACTTATATATATATCGAATATATGTATAACTTAATTATAACTATAATGTATATACTATATATATATAAATATTATGTGTATAACTATATTACTAATATGTATAACTTATTTACTTTATGTAACTTAATTATATACTTATATATGTACAATATACTATACATACTTATATTTAATATTATATGTATAAACTTAATATTGTTATATACTACTATAATGTACTATGTACATATATTACATACTATACATTTATATTATTAAAACTATTAAAGTACTATATAATGTACTATATATATGTACTATGTAATATTATACTATATACTATATTACTATATATACTATATTATATATATGTATATATATGTACTATATACTATATATACTTATATATATGTATAACTTAATATATATACTATATATACATATCTACTATATATACTATATATACTTAATATATATACTATATATATTTATATACTATATATACTTATATACTATATATACTTATATATGTGTATAACTTAATATATATACTATATATACTTATATATATGTACTATATACTATATATACTTAATATATATACTATATATACTATATATACTTATATACTATATATACTTATATATGTGTATAACTTAATATATATACTATATATACTTATATATATGTACTATATACTATATATACTTACTTATATACTTTAGTTTTTTTTTTTAAAAATTTTTTACCGGTTTAACCGGTCCGGTTCCGGTTTTACCGGTTTAACCGGTTCCGGTTTCCAAAATATTGGAACCGGACCGGTTACCGGTTAAAACCGGTAAGGCCAAACCGGTTGCCAGGCATGAGGATAACTAACATTATCTCCTTAATATTTGTACAATTCAATTGTTACTGGGTTAATATTGTGGGCGTTAATGGGATTAAATGAAACCCCTAGGATCCAGGATAAAGTTGTTACCTGAGTTATCCTCAACCTGGAAACGTTATTCCCCGACAAACTCCCTCAGACTACGATGATCGGGGTAAAAAAATGTGTCCGATAAAAAACTCTAAGACGACTCCTACAAACCCTGGTCGAGTCGCCTTTGATTATTTCAACGTACTCTAAACCTTTCTATGCCTGCCACGTATCCAGTCAAATGATCTTTGCTTTCGGTGTATTTTAACCAATACAATTATACCACTTATTCAAATCCTTTAATTACCTTAGGGCTCTACTGCTCCAATCCCTCACCCCTATAAACACGAAAAATCAATAGTTTCATAAAATAAAAACACATTTCGCGGGAAAATTAAACCTTGTCTCGTCTTTAATGCACATGAATCGAATATTTGTGAGTTCATGTGATTTTATTGAATGTATTGTCACAACCCAAAAATCTAACAAGCTGCTATAGAACCTACACTTAACTCGGTAGGTGATCCATAATCCATTTTTAACGCATTGTTCAATTAATAAGCGGAAAAGTAAAATGAGAACATTATATTAAATAAGTCATAAACTTAGTCTCATACTCATAATCTAGAGAAAATAACGAGTACACCCCCAAAACCTGGTGTCATAGGTACAAGAGTCTCTAAAACATGAATATACTTCTGAATGTATCACAATACAACTATATCGGAATAGTAAAAGACTGAATGAAATAAGGATAGATGAAATTTGGTGCTGTGAATCAGCCAAACAGCTCACCCCGGAATCTCGAATGAACAACTATTGAGTTCCGTAGTCCGCGTGCTCCACTGGTGCAAAGATCTAAATCTACACAAAAGAGTGCAACAAATGTAGCATGAGTACGGGATCAACGTGCACTCAACAAGTATCATTGATCGACACTAACGAAGTAGTGGCGATGATTGGTTTTTGAAAACACTTATTTCTACACTTTAACAAATATAATTCTCAACAGTTAAATAATCAATAGATAAGACGGGAATAAACTCCACAAAACCAGATAAAATACAGATAGAGATGGTAAGAACAATTCACCTCAAGAATCCAAGTATAAGAAGTTCAAACCACCTCAATAAGGTTAGATATAGATGAAATCTGATACAATGCAATGCAATTGTCATATGTATGCAATTGGTATACATTCTAACTCGACAGGGGAGTTTAGGAGTGTGACCCATGGGAAATCCGCAAAATTCTATACCCGCACAGAACCAGATCACACCGTGCTATCAACCACAATATGCCAGCACGGAACCAGATCCACCCAAATCACATGGTGCTGTCAACTATATTGATCGGCCCGTTAGACCATAATACCATCACTCTACCTGGAATCATACCATCGCGCATATGTCTAAATGAATCATCAATGAAATAGGCATGGATATCCCCATAATTAAGTATGAATTTCATATGCTTTCACTTAAGCATAAACACGGTGTCCAAAAAGAATCCACACAATACATATATTATCCAATGAACGAGACATATGGAGTGATGTAAAGAATGCATGTCAATAAACATGATAATCACATTATCTCAGTCAAAGTATGCTTAGGATTCACAGATACAATTATGTAATCACATAATTCATCACACAATTGACTAAGTACCCATAACATGATATCGTACCTGCATAAGTGCTCGTCACCTTACGAATGCGGTACCCCATTTATCCTTAACATTTTTTTAATCATTTAAGTATGAAAACATCCTTCTAATAAAGTCTCAGTCTTAACCTACCTTATCTGAAACACATAGAACTCGCCAAACAGCCTTGTCTTTCCTGAACGCCTTCGAACGCTCCCAATCTAATCAAATATGTTCTACATAAGTATACAAGTCTATTTTAACCTAAAAATAGCCACCTTAAAAATTCAACAAAAAATCAACCTCGAGCCCTTTCTTTCAAAATTGGGTTACCCATAACCCGATAATCACCCACACCAAATTTCACCCAAATTCTCCCTTAAATTCCCAATTTTTGTTCTCTTAAGTTTGGGATGAAATCCCTATTTTTCCAACTCGATTCATTAATTTAATTGTGTTGAATACTAGGAATCATGAATAATGACCAAAAGGAAAGTTAGGTTCTTACCCCCGTGATAAATCGTGAAAATTTTAAAGATCGCCCCAATCCAAGTTTTCGAGCTCCCAAAATGGTGAAATGGGCTTATAGAAAAATACTGTCAACTATAAAATAGGAATCTAGCTGCTAAACGTGAAATTATTATCGCTAAAGGTCTAAACCTTGTCGCAAAAGGTGCACCAAGACGTTTTTCTTTCGCAACCATTTTTTGTTTTCACTAAAATTTCCCTAATTCTCTCGTAATTCGACAATTTTTGTTCCTATGAGTCCAAAATAACAATACGGACCTAATCGGTCGGTCAAAACTCAATTCCGAACTAATTTGCTCAATCATGTACTGTTCTGTTCTTTAAAGATTAAATTTCATGTTTAGCGGTAAAAACCCGAGCGCAACTTATCAGTATTAGACAAATATTCCAGATCAGTCCTATAAATCATTCTCAAACTTCTGGAAGTCTTGAAATCAAATTCCAATCTCTAGAATTAATAACGAACCTTTGGACCGTTACACGTTTATGCGGCACCGAAACACCAAACACGTTAAAAATCAATTTGAAACTTATCAGAACTAAACCAAAAATTGTAGTTCACATCAAAGTCACCCTACAAACCTATTGGAACGCTCAAATGACCAATCTGGGGTCGTTTAGGCACATATTTGACCGTGATCAATGTCACACCCCATTTTAACCGGAGTCAAATTAGGGGGTATGACGTATTGGTGATTCCTATTTATTTTGTTTTAAGGAGTCGCCACCTAATTAATTTAACGGTGAATTAGGACACCTAGAGGTTAACTAAGGTAAAGTTAAAACTAAACCTCAATTAATAGTCTGCTTAACCAGTGTGATTCTAGGTAAGGGCTCTAAATTATCCTAAAGGGAAGGGGTTAGGCATCCTTTAGAATCCGCTAACTACGGTTGTCCGACCAAACTTAGGTTAATTAATTAAGATTAGATGTAATGCTTAAATCTTAAGAAAATAGGTTGTAAATGTTATTAAGGTTTTTAAAGGAAAACATAATAATGTTATTTAAACTAACTTGATGAAATACATAGTAGTCCACTTAAAAATAAAACTTATGAAGGTTGTTAAGCTTTAAATAATAATTTTATTTTAAAATGAAACTTGCCAAATGTAATGATTTGTATATAAATAGAAGCTTTTAAGAGAACATTTAGTCAATTTAATTTGGAATAAAATGATATTATATGAATATAGTGATATAGAAAATCTAAACTTGCTATGAATAGAATGCAAAAAGATTTAAAATAATGTAAATAAAGCTTTAGAATTCAATTGGTTAGATATGCTTAGTTAATCTAAACTATTTTATATATAGAATGCGAAAGGTGATGGGTTTTTCTTTCTCTTCCTTATTGACTTTATTTAACTATGTTCGGCTAAGATATGTATAATCAAATTAATCTAAAATGTTCATAAAATACACTTGGATTAATATTTGTATGTTAGTGACGTTTAATTTTCTGATATAGTAATAAACATAATTCCTTTGATTCAAAATATTCTATTTTTTTTTAAATCAATTGTTCTGAAAGTAAATATTGAGATACTATAGATAACTTTAATGTAAAGAGAAGAAAACGAAACTTATGGTATTAATTATTAATTTCTTTGGATTAACTACCCATTACTAAAACTAAGTCTCATATTAATCTAGTAAGGTTCATTTGGCTAAGGAAACAAACAAGTAAAGTGTTAGTTGCACAAATACAAATCAAATACATGAAATGAAATAAAGCGGGGGCAAATGATATTAAAATGGGCTCAGTCCACTTTAGGACTGCTGAGAAACTGTCACGCTATTGGGCCTTAGCCCAGAATTTCCGTCTCTTTTGTTTTGCTGCGGACTGGCTGGACGCGGAAAAGATTTCATTGGGCTTTTAGCCCAACACCGGATGTGGAGGAAGAACGAGCCCCTCGGACTCGTATATGATGTTCATGCAAAAGAATAGAAAAAAAAAGAAAAGAATTAGTATGTAATCGATGGATGAGGTTAAACATGCAAAAATGTGAACTCGGAACAAATATAAACTTACTGAACAAATTACTAAAGGGATTTAAGTAATAAAAGGCAAACACGCACAAGTCATGTATTCCTATATCTATGTCAAGTGTATGTACTGCATTAAGGTGAATGAAAAGAAGAATGGTATAAACATGGAGATTATATATGAAACCAGAAAACCATCTTGCAGCGGAACTAATCCTATGAATTCAAAGACAAACAACTAAATTGGAATGAGTCTAAACCGAAGAAGGAACTCAGTTATCAAATTCAACAAACCTTAAGACTGAACGAACCTCATTGAATTCATTATAACAACAGAATATGAGGATGACCCAGATCAATGAACAGAATCATGGAAGCAGCATAATGTGCAAAGAAAAAATTCAGAAGCATACGAGGAACAACCATATCTTGTCACAACACTCAGCAGAGTATTAGTATAGGTTCACGAATGTTGAAATTGAATCTAACATGTTTTTTTAGCCTTATAAATAAGATTCTGAGGTCATAACACTAAAACTAGACAAACAACCAACTTCACAGAGTCATTTTAGGGGGGAGAACATACAAAGGTATGGTTCATCCATTAAATTAAATGGAATTTCATTTTTTAAATTATATAAAACATTTTGATCTAGGCAAGTTAAACAAACTCCTA
Organism: Lycium barbarum; assembly: GCF_019175385.1. Taxonomy (NCBI): domain Eukaryota; kingdom Viridiplantae; phylum Streptophyta; class Magnoliopsida; order Solanales; family Solanaceae; genus Lycium; species Lycium barbarum. The sequence goes on along the minus strand of NC_083344.1, from coordinate 111,755,301 downwards.
TGCAACTTAACGTCAAGGTCTAACAATAGTGACATACAAGCAACACTTAAACTCTGTAAAGCAAAGTCCATCTTTGAAATGCCAGCTACATCAACCAGAGACCAGTTTTATACATACTTAGCCATGATTATATGTTGTAGGTACCAGACGGCAACTCTAAATCATGTATAGATCAGGTAAACCAACAAACAGATTATTCAAATATAGGCATTTTTTGACAACAGTTTTGATTTACACAAGATACCAAAGTTAGCATCATATTCATCAAAACACTCAGTCACATAATTAAATAGACTCCAAATGAACAGGACCTCGTAAAGAACAAGAATAACCTATTTTTCATATATCTCCAAACTTATGAAACCTACAAGTCCAAGCATGATCATACACCTATCATATACAAGTTGAGTTGACTCACTAATATCACCAGAATTAATCAAACATGTGGCTAAACCTAGATAGTTCAAGTAGAGGGATTATAAATCATACATAAGATACTATTGCAGGCTTACACAATAATCATGTTTAGACAGAAGAAGATCATACTCCAATTTCTTACCTATTAAGTTCTAGAATTACTTGAGTACCAACAAACAGTTTGAGAGAAGGTATAAAAGTTCACAATATGCTCTTCAGATTTCTATGTTTCAGTTAGGCAGCTATGGGGGGACAGGGTAAGATAGATTGGCTTAGTAAGCTGATGAAGTCAAAACATTGCATGGAGGATACAGAACAAATAGGAAAGCACCCAGTATATACATGCAGTGAAGCAAAGAAAGGCATACATGTGAACCAGTTACACCCAGATCAAGATACAAATAAAGTTACACCATATGCAGATGAGCAGATGCTCATTAAGAATGAATTCAGATGAAGCAAGGTGCAGGCAAAGATACAACATGAAACATTGAAAACTCAGATTCTTTAAACCAGAGACACTATATTGTATAAGCTAATTGAAGTTGAATTTAGATCCTTATTAATTCTATTCGGATCTAATGATGTCATTTGAATCCTATATTTATCATGCTGAAGAAACATATAAACCAAAACAAATTCAAACCAAAACCCAACAGAATCAGCATATAGCCTGACATAGAGACATTAATGACATCCTGTTAGTACAGCTCATACTGACCCATAATCATACTACTAAACTGGAAGTTAAGCCAAACTAAATAGGAAAAACATCCTTATACTTGCCTTCTGAACCGAGACTGGCCTGACTGGACAGGAATATTGCATAATGCTACTGAGCTTAACTGAAAATACGCTAACTGAGACAACAATCATGAATGAATGCATAAACATTTACCAGGCCACCAGACTGCAATCAATTAAATAACAAAGAGTTGTACACATACTTAAACAAACTAAACTACATAGTTATATAAAAAAAATGCTCAACCACATAAACAGGCCAAACAGAAAACAGACTTATCTAACAAATTAAATCAACTTAACCAAACTGGTATGCTCGAATCACGGAATAATAAACCCAAGTAACGCAGGACAAACAACGAATGCAAAATAGAATGAAGATAAGGAATGGAGAATTACCTCATTCGGGTGCAGATAAGTGGGACGAAGGGATCAATATCACCTCGAACACTACAGACTCCGATCTCAAATTTACTCGGACTCGAATCAGTTGCCGGAACCAAAAGGGAACTAGAATAATTTTTCTATTTTTTCGCATAAATATCAAAACAAGATTAAAACTCATGAAGACTTAGTAATTTTCCACAGAAATTTGAAGTGATCAAAAGAAACTTGAAATTTTAGAGGGTTTCTCAGCTAAACAACTTGTTCTTGAGAATCTCATGAATCGAAAAACCTCAGTTTCCTTGGGGAGTTTCTGAATAGGAAACCTCTCGGTTCTTGAGGTAATTTCATGAACCAGCAAAATTCCCCCTTTGATTCAACTAAACCACTATTTATAGTTTTTTGTTTGGTTTTTGTGCTGAAGAAAGGAAGAGAGGAGCGGGGCAAAGAGAAGTGGGGAGACAGAGGAGCGTGGGGGGACAAGGTGTAGTGGGGGACAGTGGCGTGGTGGAGTGGAGGTAACGTGGGAGAGAGGAGAGAGTGGGGAAGGATGGGGCGGCGGCTTTAGGGTTCAGGGGTAAAGGGAAAGGGAGAGAGAAGGGCCGCGGTTTGGTATGAAAATGAAACGTTAAAAGGGGGTATTACCCCCTTAACTGAAAAGAAAACTGGGCCGGGTCATGTAGAATAATTAATGGACTGGGTTGTTTTAATTATTGGTCTAATTGTTTTAAAATGTTGGGCTGATAAATAAAAAATGAATGGGCTGGTCCGAAAATGTTGGTTAATTATTTGGGCTGGGGTGAATTACTTTTTGGACTGGGTATTAAATGAATGGACTGATTTATGAATTGGTCCGAAAATAGTATGGGTTGATTGGCTACTACATTTAAATAAAGAACCTATTTAAATAACTTGTGTTACAATATTACTTAATATAAAATATGCAATCATTAATGCTCAGATAAAAAAAAATGGCGTTGTAATAGCCGTGCAATAATATTTCGAAAATCCACAGTAAAATAAATACTATTTTTTAATTATGCAAATATAAATGCGATGCGTGTGCGTAAGCTGGCGAAAATGCCGAAATGATAAAAAATTGTGAATAATAATAATAATAATAATAATAATAATAATAATAATAATAATAATAATAATAATAATAATGGCTAGTAACTGTAATGGAATAATGAAACGCCGGTATTGATAAGAGGCTAATAATTATAGTAAAAATACAAATATATATTTTTTAATTTTCCAAAAAATATTAGAAGCGTAAATAGGTATTTCGGAGGAGAGGTGGGACAAAATTGGGTGTCAACAATCAACTCTTAATTTCCATTTTAACTAGTATGCAACTTAAGTGTCTGAATCACTTCCGAACCTCTCGGGAAGTGTCTGAATCACTTCCGAACCTCTCGGGACTCATCCAAACTATCCATCGAAGAGATACATTACCTATATCACACTACAAGAAAAAATATACTTGGCAACAAAAAAAAAATTGTTGTCATAGATTGATTATTGTTGCAAAAAGTACTTTTGGCAACAAAAAAAATATTTTGTTGCATGAACTTTTCCCAACGGCTGTTATTGCAACAACGTGCAACAACTTTTTTTTTTGGTTGACAAAAGTACTTTTTGCAATAATAGTCAATATTATGACAACAAAATTAAATTCTTTGGCAACAAAAAAATCATTTGTCAACAATAAAACTAAGTTGTTGCCAAATATAAAATTTTTGTTGCAATTTCTGTACATTCTTGTAGTGTCAACTTTCAAACCTTGATTTCAAGTCTGTTTACCTTTTTATTTTTTCTCAAAGACTTTAGTTTTTATTTTCTTCGCCGATACTCATTTGATTGCCTCAGAAACTGTGTGACCCATCCCCGCAAGTCATAATCACATTTTAAGCCTACATGAAGGGTCATATAGGGGGGAAAAGGGTCTTAATACTCAAAATTAATGACCGGACGAGTCGTTATATATATACATTTTAAATTTTATGATATGCATATATATACATATCTAGAGTCGAAAGTGATGATTTCAATTGAACTCACAGAAATTGTCTTGGAATCACGCTCTACCTTTACTTTAAAAGATAACTGAGAGAAAAATCTACCATTTAAATTGATAAGGCAAATCTTCAAAGTCAATTGAGCCCACCATCATATCCATCTCCATAGTGTGCTCAGTGCTAGTATAAGAAGAAGAGTAGACTGATCCAGATGAGAGGAAATTCCCATTATCAGACCCTGATGATAATGACGCCTTAACATGGCCGAAGACTTCAGCTGCCGGAGTCGAATAATCATCGGACGGGAGAAAATAGTCGGAGCTTGATGATTGGAATTGGTGTTGATTAGGGTAAACGTAGCTTGGGGAGACCTCTTCTTTGATTTCCTTTTTTGTTGAAGGGAATGTTGGAAAATAAAGATGTTCATAGTTATCATTGGAATCAAAGCTCAATAGGAATGAAGAATCCTCATGATCTGTTTGAGAATCTAAGAGAATTTGGGGAACTGTAGGGTAAGTTGTACATGTGTGTTGACCTTGGTACATGGTCCGAAATCGTGGTGGATTGGCTTGGATTCTTTGCTCTTGTTTAGTTGCTTCGCATCCTTGATCAAACTTATGGGTGCATCTATAATAGCTCCTGCATATTGATGCAAACATCAGTACATAATCAAAATCAATCTCCTAAATCTCAACGTCAATATACATCGATCATTACCCCCTCCCCCAACCCCTCTAATTCTGTTTGGATGGTTGTTACATGCTGTTTCACAATGTATCGTATTACTATATTGTATTGTATCTTTCTATATTGTTTTGATGAATAAAATGTGTGGATAAATTGTATTATTTTCTATTATTATATAATGTCACACATCAACAATTTGAAGGATAAACCTATAAAAAAAGTAGGATACGGAGTAAAACTACTACTAAAAGGTAGGGTAAAAAATAAAATAGGGTTTATTAGATAATAAGTAAAGACCAAATGCAAAAAAAAAAATAAAGTAACAACGCGATCACACCAAATCGGCCGTTACACAAGATGGGACTATTCTTCGTTTCATAACGATGAACATGACTATACGATATAATCAAAACAAACATTATATTTAAACTAACAATACACTACAAGAAAATTGAGATAGAACGGCATTATATAAATGTAGAAAATTGAGATACAACGACATTATATAAATGTTGTATTAAGTTGTTTAAATGTCGCAAAACTGTACAACAATCATCCAAACAAGCTGAAAGTTCCTCCCACTCAACGTAATTAAATGGTTTTCGCAATGAAAAATAGGAGTTATGGAAAGAAAAAAACCTTGGATAAGAAGCATCAAGGATCCGTTTTTGGCCATACTTTCTCCAAACATGGCCATCCTCCACGAAAGTTGAGGTTTCTTTTACGTTTTTCACTGAAATTTTCCTGTTCAAATATTTTGACGATCTTTTGAAGTACCATAAGATATTAGTCATTATCAAACCATTAGATATTAGTCATTATCATCGTCCAATACCATTAGATATTACTCCACAAATTAAAGACTAATGCTAATTCTCACCTGTTCTTGTTGGATCCTCTTCCATCTTTTAGTGATGAAGTACTTCAAAAGGGCCTCCACCGGAACCTGAGAAACTAATTCATTGGATTTTGTAGAGTTTATTATTGAGAGTGTATTGCAAAATGAATCCATGATTTTCCCTAACAAATCCTCAGCTAACTTATTCCTGCCACCATTTTCTAGTGGTTTCTTTAACATCACTTCTCTTAGCTTGTATGCGAATTCTTGGCCGCGATTCAACTCTTTGATTAATGTTTTCATATCAGCCAAAAAGGTTTCTGGCTTTTGGGACTCCATATATTTTGTGTAATATTCACTGTATATAGCAAGAGTAGTGAACTATGAGGGCTTATTTATTGGGGGGGGGGGGGGGGGAAGGTAATTAATTGGACGGTAAATTTAAGAAGTTTAATTAATTAGATCGAAAAAACAAACTCGCTCCACATGCATTAAACACTTTCTGTTGATCAATTACTAGAAATTAATTAAGCATCACATAAATCATTAAACTATTTTTTTTTAACAAAAAAAACTTGTTGCTTAAGTATCACAACAAGTCACCAAACTTATTTTTATAACAAAAAAGTCATTCAACTTTACTTATGTATCATATAAAATGTGTCTTTTGTTTATTTAGATTATATACAGAATCACACATGCTTTCCGGATTATATTTTCTACTTACTTATTAAACACAAGAAAATAAGTAAGAAAAATATTTATTTTCAGGGGGAAAAAAATTCAAAAAAGTATTTGCTATGAGAATTATTTTCTTCATACCAAACACACCCTTTGAATTCACCAACTTTAGAAAGACAGCCTATCTTTTTTAGTCCATACATTTGTAAAAGGAAGTTTGAGATTGATAACTCAACTTTCTTCTTGACTTTTATAATTTTGCATTACTTAAGCATCTTTATCTGTAATATCATATCATAAGGTGTATTATAAACTCTATGATGATCAAGCAATATATAATTCTCTCTAACTCTTATTTTCTTCATGATTTTTATTAAGTAGAGGTTCGTTACTTTAGGATTGATAAGTTATAGCCCCCCCTTGCTTGTACTTATCCCTGTTAAGATTTTTTATTTTATTATTAATAAAAGGCTGCTGGGCACACTATCTAATGGTATAAATTTGAAAGAAAGAAAAAAAATCCTGAAATTAAATTAATTTTTTTTTTCGTAAACACAAGGACTTGGTAATTATGAATTTTCAGTATGACATGTCGTGCACGAGCAGCGTTAACAAAATGTTACACAGCTGATGACGTTTGTGGTATGTTGTCAACCTAATATGTCATCCATGTTCTACCTGGCAAGAATTAAATGTCAACTTCTGTTTAACAATAATTAATTGTTGTTTAGTGATAATTAGTGCAAGCTGTGTAGTTCCATTTCTTAATTTAAGGCGTTGGGGAATACAGAAAGTCAGAGCCATTATGACAAATATGACAAAAATGACCTTCCTTGTGTCACATTTGGTTAGCATTTTGGAACCAAATGAGACAAAGCGTAGTTGGCTACATGTGTACAGAGGATAGGAACAAAGAAATATTCAAAAACAATGTGGATACAGAGAGGATAGGCAGTTTAATAGCAATCTTCTTAAACAGAATCATAAACAATTCAAAATCCTTAAAGAAACATTATTATCACTTCAAGACGTGATTAGATAGCTAGATTAGTTGTGCGCTAAGTTTTCTATTGATATCTGTGAAATAATAATACTGCACACCCCCTATGGCTGCCATGACCTCATATATATATATAGGAATAATATTTACATATTACATAAATACCCCTAGGTATCCTCTATTACACCCCCTCAAACTGTGCGAGGGAAACCACGCGCAAGTTGTACCGTAAATATTCAAAGCGTTGACCGGATAAGTTCTTCGTGAAGATATCAACCAACTGGTGCTGAGTTGGTACATAGCGAACTACCAGATCACCATGAGCAACACGCTCTCGTACAAAATGATAATCAATTCGAATATGCTTACTACGATCATGTTGAACTGGATTCACTGCTAAATACGTCGCTGAAACATTATCACAATAAAGTGTAACAGGAGAACGTATCATCAAACCCAACTCTGCTAATAGAGAACGGATCCAAAGAGTGTCTTGGACCGTGTAGGCAACTGCCCGGTACTCTGCCTCGGTGGACGACTTGGACACCGTGGGTTGTTTCTTTGCACACCAAGAAATGAGGCTGTCCCCATAAAAGATCGCATAACCCGTGGTAGACCTGCAACTGTCGGGACAGCCAGCCCAATCGGCATCTGAGTAAGCTACCATAATTGAAGATTGCCTGCAAGGACGTAACCACAAACCAAAATCTGCTGTACCAACCAAGTACCTGTAGACACGCTTAACAACCAACAAGTGAGATGTACGAGGAGCATGCATAAACTGAGAAACCAAGTGCACAACATATGTAATATCAGGTCTAGTCATGGTCAAGTATTGCAAGGCCCCTACCATACTACGGTACTCACTAGGATCAGACAATAACTCACCATCGGTGAGAGACAAAGTGGTACGACTGGGAAGAGGAGTGCGTACTGGCTTAGCCGTATGAAGGTTGAATTTACGAAAAAGATCCTTAACATACTTGTGTTGACATAAAAATAAGCCATGAGACTTACGCACGGCTTGCACCCCAAGAAAGAAATGCAAATTCACCCAAATCTTTCATAGCAAACTCCTTGGCCAAAACGGAAATAAACTTGGTAATTAAAGGAGTAGAATTGCCCGTAAGAATGATATCATCAACATATAAAAGAAGATAAACAATGAATTTGCCCTTACGAAAAATAAAGAGAGAATTATCGGATTGTGCACAAAAGAAGCCCTGCTGCAACAAGAAACTACTAAACCGATGATACCAAGCTCTTGGAGCTTGTTTAAGACCATAGATAGACTTTCGGAGACGACAAACATGATCAGGAAAATCAGGGTGAACAAACCCCTTAGGTTGTTCCATATACACTTCCTCTAACAGAGTCTCATGTAAGAAGGCATTCTTAACATCCAATTGCCTAATCACTAGTCCCAATGACTCTGGATGGTTGACTCGACACTAAGGTGCGATATGGATAGACGGACTCATGAAATCCAACATCCCGACTCACATATACCCGACCCGTAATTGGATCCAAACACCTATAACCCTTATAACCGGGAGCATAGCCAATGAAAACACATGACACTGACCGAGGAGCTAACTTGTTTGATGGTTTAGCAGGAAAATTAAGAAAACACTGACTGCCAAAGACACGTAGGAAATTATAATCTGGAACCCGTTTAAATAATGTCTCATAAGGTGATACACCATGCAAAACTGGAGTGGGCAATCGATTTATTATATAAGTGGCCGTATAAGCAGCATCGACCCATAATTGAGCAGGTAGTGAGGCTGCAATGAGCATTGTTCGGGCTAACTCAATGATATGTCGATGCTTGCGTTCGACTACTCCATTTTGTGCCTGGGTGTCCGGGCATGATTTTCGAAAAGAAATACCATTATGTAAAAAATGGTTAATTAAAGGACCATTATCAAACTCACGCCCTCCATCACTTTGAAAATGTTTTATTTTTGTATCAAATAAATTCTCAACTAACTTTTGAAAGAAAACAAAATTTTGATAAACATCGGACTTTCGTTTTAAAGGATAAATCCAAGAGTAGCGAGAATAATCATCCACAAAACAAACATAATATTTGTATCCAAGATGTGATGCAATAGTAGATTGCCATAAATCAGAATGAACAATTTGCAAAGGTTTATCACACGAATGAATGACATCTTTAAACGGAAGACGATGAAATTTTCCTAAACGACATGGAACACAGTCATGAATAAAACTAGTTGCACAAACAATAGCTTTATTTTTCCTAAGTGTGTCTAGAACTCTATCTCCACAGTGACCAAGTCGACGATGCCAGGTTGGACCAGGAATGGAGGTTGTCAAAAGAGCTATTGGCGGAGTAGAACGATTGGTGATGGTGATCGGGTATACACTCCCCTGACTAGTAGCCTTGAGTAGCACCTCCCCCGAGTGGTTGTCCTTAACAAAAACATGATGCTCGTCAAAACTCACAGTACAATTATTATCTTTGCACAATTTTTGAACCGACATTAAATTAAATTTAAGTTGGGGAACATGATAAACAGAGTTTAACTTCAAAGATTTATTGTTGGAGTTTAAAGAGGCATCACCAATATATTTAATAGGGACTTTAGTACCATTTGCAACCCGAATTTGAACTTGGCCAGAGTAAAGAGATTTATTCGTTAAAATACCTTGATCATGGGTCATGTGGGAAGATGCTCCGGAATCGGGAAACCAAGTAGTGGTCTCATTCTCGCCCGTAGGAAGTGCAGCAAAAGCTGTCGTAGACGACGCCTGAGCATAACGGGATGGACAAGAAATTGCTGAGTGACCTGGATGATAACATATTTGACAAACTACAGGAGGAGTATTAGTCCCAAACACCCCCTCAACATTAGAATTACCTGCAAAAATATGGTTAGTACCACAGGAAGTAGGGGCCAAAATACTCTTAGATGCTAAATCTGAATTACAAACTGCCATACCGCCTTGAGTATTCTGAGTTGGTGCATTTTGCTGCGGCCCCGAGACACCCCCTTGCTGCTGCCCGTGTTGCTGGCCACCGTGACCGCGACCACGCCCGCGGCCTCCACGACTGCCACGCCAACCCCCTCGTCCTTTACCATTAGTTTTATTGTATTGTTTCTGCTGCTGATGGTTGTTAGAAGTAGAGAAGGTGGTGTTGGGAGGAACAGACAAAGTACTTACAGCAAACGCTTGATGAGTCACCCGCCCATGTTCCTGTTCTTCTTGAAATTCACCCGTTGTTCTTGAACTAGTAGCATTGAGCGTAGCTCATCAAAAGACGTCGCCCCGGAAAAATGAGTAACTCCAGTAATGAAGGATTCATAATCCTCACCAAGACCCAATACGGTGTATTCAATCAAATCTTTATTCGACACAGGAGAATTGATAGCAGCAGAGAATCAGCTATCAGTTTAATCTGACGAAGATACGCCTCCATAGACTGAGTCTCGCCCTTCTCGACATGAGACAACATACGTTTCAACTCCATAGACCGAGCCATACTTGCATTCATAAACCGAGACTGTAATCGCTCCCAAATCATTATCGAATGTGTTACACCTCGGAAATTTTTCCGTTAGCATGTGCAAAATAGGCTAATAAGGATAAAATGTGTGTGTGGCATTTCGAAGGCAAGTAATAAGGTCCCGTAGATTGGTATCGAGGAGTTGAACAACTTTTAAGAAGGTTCCATAAGGATCGGAAATGAAACAAAGTAAAGAAAATAAGATTCAGTGAACTGGGAGTATACGGTCCATTATACGGACCGTAAAAGTGTTTTACGGTCCATTATACGGACCGCAGAAGCGTCACAGAAGAGACTGACTGAAGGGTGAGTTTTACGGTGTACTATACGGACCGTATAACGGTTTGACGGTCCGTAAAATGAATCGTCAAAGTGTCACAGAATGAGGTTGAGAGAAGGTCAGTTTTACGGTGAATTATACGGACCGTATAATGATTATACGGCCCGTCAAATGGATCGTCAAATGGTCACAGAGAGGGGCGATCACTGAGTCCATTTTACGGTCAGTTATACGGACCGTATAAATTTATACGGACCGTATAATGACATCGGGACTGAAGTGTGTTTTATAAAAATATGATCCAAAGTTTCATTTTTCATTTCCCATTTTCTCCTACACGATCCTCTCTCTCTCTAGAACCTTCCACACACTTCTAAACCAAGAATTCAAGTAAGAATCAAGATCAATAACAACCAAATTAGAGGAATTAAGAGTGTGGAACTCCTCATTGTTCATTTAAGCCAAGAAATTCCCTAGATGGTGGAACTAGGGTTTTGTGAAAGTGAAGTATTTCAACTCAAGGTTTGTTCAATCACCATCCAAGGTATGTTTCATGACTTTATCAAGTTATTTAAGTGTTAGAAGACTAAGGAAAGCTTGAATTGTAGAAAGACATGGAAAATGGGTCTTAAAAGGGTGAATAGTGCCACTAGTGAATAATGATGGAATTAAATCATGGAAGTGAGGTGTTATAGTTATGAATATGCTAGAAATGCTGCTTTTATCATGAAATAAGTATTAAAGGTGCGGAAACACGATAATAAGCTATATGGATAAATATGGGGAAAATTTGAGGAAATTGGTGGAATGTGATGAGGGTATGTAAATGATGTTTGTTGATTGTGATATTGTGGTGAATGTTGGATGTTGATATAGAACATGGGAAAAGTAGCATAAACAAAGGAAGTGCCGCCCAATTTTCTTTAGAAATAGCGACGCGTTCTTATAGTCCATCAACTAATGATAATTCGAATTCCCTTATGAAGGTAACGACGCGATATTGAAGAAGAGCAAGTGAACGATATTTAGCTAAGCAAACAAGGTATGTTAAGGCTTGTCCCTTTCCTTCAAAGGCATGACTCCAATGTTACGACTTAATGAATGCTTCCATAGCTTCCTCATTTTCCAAAGCTAAACGTTTATGATTCCTCTCTTGATAACCCGTGAATGTTTTCCAAAATGTTTGTGTCTTTCCAAAACGAAGGTTTATGATTTCGTAAGATTTTATGATCATAATGATGGACACGCTTTTGCAATGACGAATATGATGTCAAGACGAGAATATTTTCCTATTTGATTTTGATGATGATGATTCCGGGTTTAAAGGTTCCAAGTTTATGTTTTCAATAACGATATAAGAATATCGAGCTATTTCTTGATTTCTAAATTTTATTCATGGATGACGACTATACTTCCCTTAAGATTTCCAAAAGTATACGAAGTGACTTCTTACAAGATGGTGACCCTACTTTCTATTCTTTTTTATATTAGATTTCGTTGATAGTCTCGCCTTATAATGATTGTCCCTTCAAGGCGAGACATGACGATCATGATTAATCCATAATATAATCGGAGGTGTTCGACCTTACGTCACTCCGATAGGAACACAACTCTCCTTGGGCTCTCATGCATGCTGCGTATATTATGTATGTATATAGATATATATGATATGAAAATGTTTTCAGGGGAAGTGGGGGTAAGGTGAGGCGCTATAGACGCATAGCCACCTGTACAGCTGGCGTATCATGATTTCATCCCGGACGCGGGGTGCCCGGACGCGGGGTATATGGGTGATGGATCGGGCCGTACGTTCCTCGGCACTAACATACTATATTATTTATGGATCGGGTCGTACGTTCCTCGGCACTAACAGATATATATATATATATATATATATGATGATGATGATGATACATGGATCGGGCTGCACATTCCGCAGCAATATATGATATGATGATGGATGTGAAGTAAGTCAGCATGTGCTATTTCTTCTATACGAGACAGTCACATACAGTTGATCCTTATTGATGTTTCCTTTATCTTATTGATGTATTTCCATTGTTATGCCTTACATACTCAGTACAATATTCGTACTGACGTCCGTTTTCTTTGGACGCTGTGTTCATGCCCACAGGTAGACAGAGAGGCGGCGCAGACCTATAGGAGCTATCAGCAGATTTACAGGAGCACTCCACTATTTCGGAGGTGCCAGTCGGGCTATGCTTTTGTATATATTTGTATATGTCTAGTTCTCCAGTAGAGGCTCGTAGATACGTAGTGTGGGTTATGGGGTCTCCCAAAGTTATATACATATACGTGCATATTATTTTGATAGCTTATGTTTATGAAAGCATTTATGTTTCAAGCGAAAGATGATTTCTTTATGATTTGAATATAAATTGATTAAAAGAGCATTAAATTAGTAGAATAAGTCATAGAGCGAGCGGTGCTCGGTGGTTAGCCCCGGGTACCCGTCGCGGCCCCTAGCTGGGTCGTGACAGAATGTTTAAGATCATGTACATCCACTAAAGTCTCTTTAGACAACGTAGCAAAAAGACACACACGGACAATTTGATCAATGCGTATCCAATGATGATAATCAGTATTGCCAATCTCACGATGATGAGCGTCCAATATATAAATAGGAGGCTTCAGAATGGAACCATCAATCATGCCAAGCAGACCATGAGCAAGAAGAAACGATTCAAATTGTGTACGCCATGGTAAATAATCCTCATCAACAGTTAGAATAGTAGTAACAAAATTCTTGACATTAAATTTAGATGGCTCGAGACTAGCAGCGAGAGAGGCAAGGCCAGAAGACGGGGTTGGTTGGGAGACGAAACCTGGATGAGCAGCAAACGTCGAACCCCCATAGGAGTTACTGTCACGACCCAACCCCGTGGGCCGCGACTGGTATCCTAACTGGATACCCATACGTACCTACTTAACAGAATTTCGTACCATACTGATTTTTTTCTTTTTTTCAAACAGATGTGTACAGAATCAGGCCGATACAGATGCGGCACACGCGAACATATACATACCTGAACATACAGAAATTTACAGACAAGCCGATGAGGCTAACATACAGACGGAGTCACAAAATCATTCGTACTTACCTAAACAGATGAAACCCGTAACCCACATATCTATCTACAGGCCTCTACAGACATACAGAATCAGATGGCGGGACAGGGCCCCGCCGTACCCCAAAATACCATACATACAGAGTCTATAGATGACAGAAGATATATACCAAAAGTATTTGCTCCGGATTAAAGGAGCTCTTCCAAAATAGCAGAATCGATGCCCTAAACTGGCGGCGTATCTCCAGGTGCGTCTGTACCTGCGGGCATGTAACGCAGCCCCCGAAGAACCGGGGGTCAGTACGAAAAATGTACCGAGTATGCAAAGCAGGAACATAACAAACATAATCATAGTCTGAACCGGAACCATGTATATATAGCGGACAGAACCATAAATCGAACGGACGGACGTAATTATAATCCCAACAGACGGACAGAATCATGGTTCAGACAGACAGATAGAACCGTAACCATACAGACGTACAGAATCAGAATCCATACGGACATACAGAATCAGAATCCATACGAACATACAGACAAAATTGTAATCCAGACGGACGGACAGAAGTATGCCGGACAGAATTATGCATGCAGAGTCATACAGAATCATACAGAATCACACAGAATCATACAGAGGCATGTGCTTATATAAATGCTGGCGGCACATGCATACATACATACAGATCCCGGCCCTGTCTGGGGGCGCGGTAACAGAACCCGGCCCTCTTAGTACGGGACGCGGTGGACAGACAGAATCAGATCAGATCATATGCCATCCTGGCCGCCATCCCTATACACAGATCATAATATCATAGTCATACAGATATAACAGATCCCGGCCCGCACGCCGAGGGACGCGGTGAACAATGCAGAGGAACATGCACGATAACAGAACCTGGCCCGGGATGCAGTGAAGGAATGCATTGAGACAGCCATGAACAGATTAATGAGAAACCACATACATACAGACTCAACATACAAACTCAATCAAACTGAAGGGTGCCAAACGGCGAGTCAAGTCAGAGTATCTGGATAGTATGCATAATACGCGCCTATGTCCTACTTGGGAAGGCACGACAGATTATTATCAGGATCAGATTCTCAGATGTCCAGAAATCATTTTGTAAGATTTGCGTAAAAATAGTCATTTCATAATCAAAATAATAGTCCAGATGTTTTCTGAGGAAATTGGACAGAACCAAAGTAATTAAGGTTATACAGAAGGCATCGGGCCTTGTGGGCCCGCCTCGAACCAACTCGGGGCGACATATGTAAATTACTGATAATAGACCTTATGAGGTCATCCATAATCATTTGGAAGTGTTCCGACTCCGTTTGGGAAGGTTTCGTGCAAAAGTTCACTTTGAAGGCATTTTATAAGGAAATGGTTTCAATTGTACTGAAGGAATTGGAACGGATTTCCATCTCGAATTCCGAGAAACGGAGTCGTACTTAAGGCTCGCGGCCGAGCCTATTACATCCAGAACATGCCAAAGAATAAAGGGGAAGACTTTACATACCTCGATTGCGCCTTACGCTCGCTTGGCTTCAATTCCAATTTCGTCCAAAATCTAGAAATGGTCAAGTTTACCAATTGTTAATTTCAGACTTTAAGACTCCAAACTTAATACATACTTGCCTACCGAAATTTCGGCAGCATTTCCCCTATATATATAACATCCCCGAGACTTAGCTCGGCTTGGTTCATCAACACAGCAACCCAGAAACAACATCAATAACAACAACAAGCATAACATAATACACGATATGGCTTTACTAGCCGTCTTTCCGGCATAACGAAACATCTTTCATTTCAACCTTACACTTCCAAACCAATCCTACCATTTTCATATTCAACACTTATCAAGATCATTACAACATATTTCAGGGGCATATCATACCATTTTCACAAGATATACGCAATATACAAGTTTCCTACTAAGGGCAGATTTCGCCCACAACTTCCAATCTTTTAGCATAAACATCCATAACATATTCTTACCTTCCAACTCCATCAATGATAACCATAATTTGCATCTTCCTACTTTCACTTCCGCATTTACATAATTATAATAAACTTGCATGTTTTCCTACAACAACTTAATAATCATTTTTCCATAACAACAAAAACCACCACTCTTTCATTCACTTCACAATTAACACAATTAACATACTAACAAAATTTAGTTCACCTTCCAACATCAACACACACCACACGGCCACATACTATATTCTCCAACTTCCATTAATTCATTCAACTTTCATTTCTAATACAATTCCCACATTAACTACAACTAGATTTTAACATGAATTCAAGTCACCATAACCATGCAATATATATGCATATATTCGGCCAACACATATCCAATTCCAACACACAAAATTTTCATGCTTTTCATTCATTTCCACTTACTACATCATACATACACCTCTCATAACATAACAAAAGCATAAAATTCTTACCTTTCCTTCAAGTTCTTCACTTGCCACTAAAGTTGTCCTCTTGGCAAGATACTTATATCACCTTGTAGAGGACTTTGTACTTAGTAATAATCCCACAAGAAATTGAATTTTGAATCAAGGAGTTGGCTCCAAGAAATTTTTTCTTTCTTTTTCTTTTCTTTCTTGCTTTGGCCGTGAGCCTCCCTTCTCTTTTTCTCTCAATTTTTCTTTTGATTTCTTGAAACTTCTTGAAACTAGCTTCATATTTATCCTAGTTAGTCACATGACTTAGTCACATGACTAACTCCCATGGGTTTGGGCCTTTAGTTGGCCGGCCACCCCTCTAATTTGGGCCCAAGTTTTCTTATTTTTTTTTAGCCCAATTGGCTAATTTTTTGTAATTCATGGCACAAGTTTCCAAAATTCCAACTTTGCCCTTGGCCTCCTTTCGTAATTTCACACCAGTGTATTCATAGCCAACACATTCATACCAAGTAAGGTCCAATTATGGCCTTATTCGTTACAAGTCAAGTTATCTCAAATTTTTCGAATATGCAAAAATGCCGAATGTAACAGTTACCACGCTCAAACTGGCTGGTCTGGAAGAGAGGAGAAGGAGCCACAGACCGTGTTGGAGTCCACGAAAAATTTGTCGAGTATTGCTCTCCGATACCTGGTCGCAGAGGAAACGAATAGACACGAGGGTTGCCAGTCGTAAAGGGCAGCGACATGGTGGCGCCATGAACAAGCAGCGTCACCGACGACAAAGGTGAAGAAAGAGGCGTGGACAAGACAGACTCAGCAGTGGCTGAAACCGTGGAAGAAGAAGGTGCAGAGGACGCCATGGAACTGGGCGGAAGCAGGTGGCTAGGGCTGCGGAACGAAGAAGAAAGGAAAAAAAATTAACCCTAGAAGAACGTGGCTCTTGATACCATGTGAAATAATAATACTGCACACCCCCTATGGATGCCATGACCTCATATATATATAGGAATAATATTTACATATTACATAAATACCCCTAGGTATCCTCTATTAATATCAATAACATTTAGTAGTAAAAAGTGGATCTTAGATAAATTTGTTCGCATATTAGTTTGTTACAATTATTTACATGATCTCACCATCACTTTTACTTGAACATATAAAAAAGAACAACTTCAATAAACTACATCTCGTAAAGAAATGGATATAGAACTTAAGTCAATTCCAAAAAGTAACTCGTAAGGTAAAGATTGCTCAAAATCATAAGGAGACCAAATTCATATTCCACAATTAATGTGGGATAACTCGACACCCAACCGCAGGCTCGAGCGTGAACAATATGAATGAGAGCCCAATATTGATCCAAAAAATAGATACATCTGGCTTTGATATCATATGAACTATGGATCTAATTCAACTCCAAAAGCTGATTCATTAAAAAAAATTGCCATGATCATATAAGGTCACCAAATCTACATCCCACAATTGATACGGGACAATTAAACATACCTAAGTTAGCTTCATATACCCTCAATTATTGGGCACATCTAAGCTAGGCTATTTGTTGTTTTAACTTTCATGCACCAATACGACACTAAGGAGAGAGGGTAATTAGGTCATTACCACTTTTAACAATTCTTCCAAGTTTTTCTAAAGTTAGTCTAACTTACAGAATCTAGAAAATGAAACTGGGTTTACAATGCGTTTCAACCTATTTACCGAAAGTAATGATAATGCGGAATAAATAAAGAACAACAAACTTTTACGTGGAAAAGCACCATGGCTCAAAAGGTGTAAAAATTACGATCTACCCCTAGGATTTAATCTGATCTCCACTAAAACAAAAGTCAATATTAAGATTACAAAATCAATAACGTATGAGATTATATCCCTTCTCCAATAATTATTCGACTGTTGCAAACCCCTTCAAATTATCTCTAACTTAAAACAAACTATTTAACGAAGAATACCACACCAGAACGCTTCTCATTCAGTAAGCAGAATAAGGTTACAACTTTAAAACCTAATACAATGAAACTAAACTGAACACTTTATACTTTGAGGCCACTTGATCAGGAACAAGTATCCATCTTATTTTTCCACACGTTCCTGGCTCAAACGCTTACAAAAAATGAATGCATGTGATATGCTTTCTAGATCTCTATAAAAGTGTGTACCCATCCTCAATATATAAGATCACCAAGTATTTTTAGATTTGAACTTCACATAAGATTTATGTATGCGTAGAAAGAAAAGATCTATAATAAGAACTTCTCTAACTTCAAATTTCTTGGTTATTCTATGGATTGACCAAGAATGGATTAGACATTTGAACTACTCCAATTTAGACGCAGAAAAAGGATTTGATTATTAATATACTATATATACATGTAAACATGGCCCGTAATTGGAAACATTTGAAAGATGTAGGAGCACTTTGAACGTCATAAGAGGGAAATATGATGTTCCCATCTTTTATTAGGATTTTGGTTTAATTAATTACGAGTTGCCATGGAAAATGCTTGTCTAATACATTTTTAACTACTTAATTCATAAGAATTTAGACAGGTCTTTTCAAATGTTAAATCCTAAATCCAATTGGTTTTGTTTAACATACTTAATTCCAATAGTCCAGTAATGCAGGAGTCCGGAGCCAAAATGACGTATTTTTGCAGGCATTAGCCCAAAATAGTATGCTTTTTTTTTTTTAGACCAAAATGGGTATTTCGTTGGATAACCAACGAAATACCCACACACACTGTTCCGGTGCCGAATAAATTGTTGCATTTCGCTACACATGTAGCGAAATGCAACAAAGTTTTTTTTTTTTTTTTTTTGCAATTCGTGAAAGAAACTGTGTGTGCATGCAATTGACCTCATTTTGTTTAGTGAATTGCATTTCGTTGTGCAATTCACGAAATATGCTCTTTTTTTTTTTTTTTTTTTTTTTTGCATTTCGTGAATTGATTAACGAAATAGGTTTTTTTTTTTTTTTTTTTTTTGCATTTCGTGAATCAATGAACGAAATAGACTTATTTTATTTTTTCGTTGACCAATAAGAAATAGAATTTTTTTTTTGCATTTCGTGAAATTAATGAAAGATTTTTTTTTTATTTCGTTGACCAATAAGAAATAGACTTTTTTTTTTTGCATTTCGTGAATTGATCAACGAAATAGGCTTTTTTTTTTTTTTTTTTTGCATTTCGTGAATCAATGAACGAAATAGTTTTTTTTTATTTATTTTATTTCGTTCATCTAAAAACGAAATTGGAAAATATATATATATATATATTTTATTTTTTTTTGCATTTCGTTGGTAGATCAACGAAATAGGATAATATATATATATATATATATATATATATATATATATATATGTATTTCATTGATATACCAACGAAATAGGAAATTATAAAAAAAATAAATTGCATTTCGTGTATTAAAAAACGAAATAGGATAAAAAAAAATTAGTTTTATCCTATATGTCAAGAAAATTAGTCAGCTTTATTTTCAAAAATTGAAACCACATAAGTGAAATTGACATTCACAGCTACATTACTCCGAAATTTTTATGTTGAAGTCTATTGCGCATCATCATATTATAAGTAAAGAAAACTGAAAATTTCCCGCCAATTTGGGGGAAAATTAAAATTGGAAGGGAAAAAAGAGGTTTTCTAGAAAATCGGTCCGGCCAAACCGCGTTACGGCAGTTTGCGCTGCTTAATCTCGGAAAAATATGCAAAATCAAAAAAACAGTTGCATAAATCGGATATCCGAGCGCAAAGTTATGACTGTTTAAAGTTTCACCAATTTACAACTACTCTTTCCCCAATTTATAACTACTCTTTCTCCTATATTTTTTAACTATGTTTTTATCTAATTGAATTATATTTATATTCAAAATAAAGTTATGTTTTGATTAAAAAATAAAACATTTAAACCTAAAGTTTCCAAACAAAACAAGCGTGTTATTTTTTAATCAAAACATAACTTTATTTTAGATTTTTTTTTTAAAACACGCTTGTTTTAAAAAAATCCACTTTATAAATTATCATAACTTTTTATAAAGTTAAAAAATTATATTTTCATAATTTTATTTTAGGAAACTTAAAAAAAACACACGAAAAAGTGGATTTAAAAAAAAAAGGAAAAACTATATTATTTTTGAATTTTGTGATTTTAATTGGTGTAATTACAAGTTGATATTTTTTCTTGTACATGCAAATAGGTATGTTATTTATATAAATGAAATACAATATATATATATATATATATATATATATATATATATATATATATATATATATATATATATTTATCCTATTTCATTGATATATGAATGAAATATTTAAAAAAAAATATACCAATTATTTTCCTATTTCGTTTTTATATAAACGAAATACAAAAATAAAATAAAATGTTTATCCTATTTCATTGGAATATAAACGAAATGCAAAAAAATAAATAAATTATAATTTCCTATTTCGTTGGAATATAACCGAAATGTAAAATATATATATATATATATTTTCAATTTCATTTTTATATGAACGAAATAATATTTTCCAATTTCGTTTTTATATGAACGAAATAATTGTTTTTATCCTATTTCATTTTTTAATACACAAAATGCAAAAAATAATAATTATAATTTCCTATTTCGTTGGTATATCAACGAAATACAAAAATATATATATATATATATATATATATATATATATATATATATATATATTCCAATTTCGTTTTTAGATGAACGAAATAAAATAAAAAAACTATTTCGTTCATTGATTCACGAAATGCAAAAAAAAAAAAAAAAAAACCTATTTCGTTGATCAATTCACGAAATGCAAAAAAAAAAAAGTCTATTTCATTGACCAATTCACGAAATGCAAAAAAATAAAGAAACAATTTTTTTCATTAGTTTCACGAATTGCAAAAAAAAAAAAAAGAGCATATTTCGTGAATTGCACAACGAAATGCAATTCACTAAAAAATGAGGTCAATTGCATGCACACACAGTTTGTTTCACGAATTGCAAAAAAAAAAAAAAAAAAAAAAAACCTATTTCGTGAATCGCACAACGAAATGAAAAAAAAAAAAGAATTGTTGCATTTCGCTACATGTGTAGCGAAATGCAACAATTTATTCGGCACCGGAACAATGTGTGTGTGGGTATTTCGTTGGTTATCCAACTAAATACCCATTTTTGTCTTAAAAAAAAAGCATATTATTTTGAGCTAATTACTGCAAAAATACGCTATTTTGGCTCCGGACTCAGTAATGCACCATATATACATGTTTGCAGAAGAACTCATAGTACACAGACATATGTATATATTTGTGCGTAGTCGCGTGCGTCGAATTTCGTGCAGGTGACATCAATATATTCTCATTTGCCTTGTAATTGAGTTTGTATCATTGTTTTAAAAGGCAGTGTCAAGACTCGCCCCGAAGCTCGCCTCGGGGAAGGGCAGTGACAAAATGCCCTGGGGTTAACGTGCGGGGCTTAGTTCCTATGAGGCTTACGCCCTAAGCGCCCAACCGTACGCCCTAAACACGCCTAACGCCCAACGCTCAGGGCTCGCCTAACAGTTCTTACACAAATTATATTTTAAATTCCTTAATCAAAATCATTGACCCTCATAATTGTTTAACAAAATAATGATACTTAATAGTTTTTCATCTATAGAAATAGAAGATTGGGTGTAACTCATATAACAAGTCATAGTATTGGATATTTACTATTTGAGAACGTCGTGAGGGTGAATATCACTTAATTTTAAATAAAAAAACACATAGCGGAATTGTACATTTTCACTTGTCATTGGTCATAAGTCCTATGTATCAGAATTATCATATAATTTTATTTTTTGTTCATGAAGAAGTTATGTTTTAATTGTAATATTGATAAATCTTATTGATTATTTGCTTATAGGGAGATAAAATGAATAGTATGATAGTAATAGTGTTTTAAGAAACTGTGTTTTTTTCCGTGTTTGAAAGTTAAAATGTTAAAATTGTTTTGCATTTCATAATAGCTTTAATTTCATTGTATTGTTTATACTTATAAAATTATGTTATATATAATTACAAGTTATAAGCGGTGTATAATGGATTGCTTTGATCCTTTTTTTGTAAGGATCAAGAGCGCGCGTGCGCGTGCTCACACACACACACACACATATACATATACATACATACATACATATATATATATATATATATATATATATATATATATATATATATATATATATATATTCATTTATTTACAGTTTTCTTTTATTTTTTATGTAATTTTACCTATTTAAAAATAGGTGTTGTAATTATATTATTTTAAGAAATACTAAAAATTAAATACTCATGGGGCTTATGCCCCGTGCCTTGAGGCTTACGCCTCGTCAAGGCGTATGTAAAACGCTCCGCCTTACGCCCCCCGCCTTTTAAAACACTGGTTTGTATTAAGGTGTGTGACCTTCAGTTTTGATAGCAGCTAAAAGACTCATACTATTATATGATGATGATGAGGAGGAGGAGATATTATGATCGATGATGGTGTAACTTTCATTTCGGTTATAACGTGGCATAACAAAATAAATAGAACTTGGAGAAAATTGCTTATTTTTCAGTTACCAACCAAATACAGAAAATTAAAAGAAGTAAAAAGGATTACTTTATTTTTCACGGAAATATTTTTCCGGAAAAATGTAAAACAAACTCCTTAGTACCAAACTCACGCACCCTAATGGTTAACATCTCCTTTTTTCTGGTTCACATTATGTATTTTAACCTCCGTTCTCACAGTGTGGGGCAATAATTTCCTAGCTATATCCTCCATACAAAATCATTTGTGTCTGATTGAAATGGAACAAAAACTCATATCTGGGCCCACAGTTACTTGCAAGCAAGGAAGAAAAAATCTAAGAGTTAGTTAAAAATCACTTTTCGTGTCAAAGCATGTAACATACCTTTCTACAAACTCTAATGTCAATGAAATAAAACAGTACTACCTCACTTGAGCACGGCAACCCGAATCTAGAGTTAGTGAGTTAGGATGAAAAGTTTATTACATTTCGTAATTCTTTTAGATTTCATCTATGTCACTAGAGCCAAAAGTAATGAGTTTAATTGAACTCACAAAATTCTTCCTAGATCTAGCTCTATCTCGTTCTGCTTGGAAAGAAATTAACCAGGAGAAAACTCTACATTTTAAATTGAAAAGGCAGATCCTCAAAGTCAATTAAGCCAGCCATCATATCCATTTCCATCTCTAAACTGTTAGTGCTAGTATAAGAAGAAGAGTAGACTGATCCAGATGAGATAAAATTTCCATTATCTGATTCTGATGATAACGCCGCCTTAACATGGCTGGAAGTCTCAGCAGCCGGAGTCAAATAATCATATTCGAATGGGAGAAAATAGTTGGAGCTTGATGATTGGATTTGGTGTTGATTAGGGTAGGAGCAAGTTAGGGAGACCTCTTCTTTGATTTCCTTTTTTGTTGAAGGCAATGTTGGATAAAGATTGTAAGAATAATTAGTGTTGGAATCAAAACTCAGTAGGATTGAAGAGTCACCATGATTTGTTTGAGAATCTAAGAGAATTTGGGAAACTGTGGGGTAAGTTTTACATGTGTGTTGACCTTGGTACATGGTCCGAAATCTTGGTGGATTGGCTTGAATTCTTTGCTCTTGCTTAGTTGCTTCACATCCTTGATCAAATTTATGGGTGCATCTATAATAGCTCCTGCAAATTAATCAGTAAATATCAATCAATTAGATCTCAATCTCAAAAGTATATTGTTCCTTAACGAAAAACAACCTTAATGTAATTAAATGTTTTTCTTAATGAACCAGACTTAGCGTTAAAAGAAAACCTTGGATACGGGGCATTAAGGATCTGTTTCTGACCATACTTTCTCCAAACATGCCCATCATCCACCAAACTTGAGGTTTCTTTTACGTTTTTTGCTGGAATTTTCCTGTTCAAATAGATTACTAATTGTTAGCGACATTACTCATCATCAATACTTTTGACAAAAATATAGAGCTGATTTCTCATATACTCACTCAACTAATAGTTATTATGTCAAAAGGTTATTGTTTTGTTGAATAAAAATGGATCAAGAAGAAATGTTAGTTAAGTGACCATATGATAAATCAACCCTAAAAATATAAATTAATAACCTCTATGATTGCACAGACTAATATAATTAGACAAATTTTCACCTTCTCTTGTTGCATCCTCTTCCATCTTTTAGTGATGAAGTCATGCAACTGCCCATTGACTCTTCCGGGGATTTCCGACAAGGCAAAACAGCCAATGGAACCTGAGAAACTAATTCATTGGACTTTGTAGAATTTATTTTTGAGAGTGTATTGCAAAATGAATCCATGATTTTCCCCACCAAATCTTCAGCTAACATATTCTTGCCACCATTTTCTAGTGGTTTCTTTAATATCACCTCTCTTAGCTTGTATGCGAATTCTTGGCCGCGATTCAACTCTTTGCTTAAACTTTTCAGATCAGCCAATGACTTTTTTGGCCAATAGGAATGGGACTCCATATTATATATGTGTGATAAGTGAAGAATCGTGACTTGTGAGGGCCTTATTTATATGGAAAATGAATCTCCAATTATGTGGTTGAATTATGAGAAGCTTGCAAGGATAAATTCCTCATTAACGAGAAAGACAAACTCCACGTGCATAAAATACTTTTTTAACTCCGTTTGGATGGCCTGATTGTAAATAGTTGAGAGGCTTTAATTATTGAAAAATATTTTTATGTGTTGAAAGTGATTTCAATAATAAGCGGTTGATGTATTTGCTAAATAAAAGTACTGATAAAATATCCTTTTATTAAAATGTCTAAAATATTCTTAAAATTTTTACAAAAAAATAGGAACTTAAAAATATATTTGTAAAGAAAAGTAGGAATGACAGATATGTTGTGAAGAAGATGTTAGAGATTTTGTTTACGGGAAGGTATTTTGAGAATTTTAAAAATATTAAGTATTTCAAACTAAAAGTGCTATAAGCTGAAAAGTCATAAGTTTGGAGATGACCAGCCATCTCCAAACTAGCCATCTCCAAACTTAGGACTTTTGGCTGATTTTAGCTTATAAGCAGTTAATTGGATGTTTACTAAATGCATAGATAAGTCAAAAAAGTGTTTATAAGCCGGTTTGATCAGCTTGTAAGCTTAGTCAAACACCCTCGTAGTAGGACATGAACTTGAAATCATGATTTAAAACCATGATTTGAAATCATTAATTTTGGTAGAAGTTGATTTGAAGTTGAAATTCTGTTTGGACATGTAGAATTTCAAGAGTTATACTTTTTATGGTAAATGAAAACCTCATGATTTGTGAAAAATACCCAAACTTCTCAACTCTTATATAAAATCTTACCGAATGAGCAAATCATAGTTCATAAATAAGGTATTGAAATATCCTAAGGTGCCACAATTAATAAATCAAATATCTTCATGTCCTTTTATAAATAAATATTTTCTTTTGAACCACGCGATTTAGTCATTCTTTTACATTTCTACAATACAACAACAAGAGGAGAACAAAACGCATTCACTATGATTACTTTTAGAGCAAAAAAGGCTTGGATAGTTACTTTTTCAATAAATAATTGTCTTTTTACAAACTTTAAATTATATGTGAAGTTTTAAAATTGAAGTTTTGTTCAAAATGTCATACACATGCACAAATTTCAAATCAAAACTTTAAATTTGAATCTAAATTGCATGTCCAAACGGCCTTTTAGTATTACTATTTGATATGACACAATTTTTTTTTTCTTCGCACTTCGATGCTCACATAAGGCCATTGAATGCAAATATATGTCTCACCTATGAATTTTATCACTTAATCAAAATTAATTGATTAATATTTTACTCAAAAAATCACGTAATTGTTTAAGTTAAATTAATTGATTGGATGTGAACATCATGAATGCAAAATATTTATCCAATTTGAGATGTCCAGCAACTCAGCAAGGAGCTTTAGCAAAATGTTACACGTCGCAGGTGACGTTTATCATATGTTGTCACCTTAATATCGTCATCCATGTTCTACCTGGCAAGAATTAAATGTCAACTGATGTTTAACAATTAGTTAATTGGTGGAGTCGTAATTAGTGCAAGTTGTATAGTTACATTTCCCAATCCTCCGGTGTTCTGACTACAAAAATAATCTGAACCATTTACCGTGTATATGACAAAAATAACCTTCATTGTCTGTTTGCTATGCTAGACAAACATAAATAGTTTTGGGATAAATTTTTTTACTCCCTTATCTCTTTATTTGATTACTAATCCTGCAATAAGTTATACCAAGATTAAAAATAGCACAATGATAAGTTATACCGCGATGGTGGAATAATAGTAACTGAATTAGTTATTCCCGGAAAAAATAATGAGAAAGACAAAAAAATATCTTGAGATCTCTCAAACCCTTTTTCTACGAAATAAGTTGGAGGATATTTTTATAAATAAATAATTTCTTCTTAGAAATTATGTAATGCATGTTATTTTTTATACAACAAACTAAACAGTCGATAAGAAATAAAATCAGAATAGCTAATCCCAACATGATTAATTTCAATATAACTAATTTCAGCATAATTAATCCAAGCATAATTTGTCTTTAACAATAAACGACCCCTTAATGTATGTACTGTCAGTGGACCTTTAAAGGACAGTTAGCACACTGCTTTACGAAAGTTCGATGACTATTTCAAAATCAGACGAGACAAAGTGCCGATTAGTGCATGTATACAAATTAAAGATAGGAACAAGAAGAATCTGTGTACAGAGAGGATAGGCATAAACAATTCAAAATCCTATAAGTAATTATTAGATGTAGATATCTAACTTCATGTTGTGATTAGCTAGATTAGTTGTGCAAATTTGAAGTTTTTTCATTGATATCGATAACGTTTGAAAGTAACAAGTGAATTACATAAATCTATTTACTTGTTAGTTTTTACATTTTTTTAATGTTGACATGGATCCCACAATCACTTAGCTTTAATAATGACAATTGAGTGTTGTATCGTGAATTATTCATTAAGTTGATGAGAAAATCTTTCAATATCCCAATGAAGGGTTATGCCATTCATAGGTTTTTTTTTTTTTTTTTTTTTTTTTTTTAAGCTTAATGATTCATCCTTATGATGGAGGAGTTAGATAAGACTTCAAACCTGTATATATCAAAAGTAATAATTATACGCAGGAGGATATAGACTTTAGTCTCTGCTGCAAAATGAATATTGGAAATCTCCACCTTGTTACAGATTTATAAAAAAAGAGTTAAGAGTCATGAGTAGTCCTTCTATGATTTACAATAAAATTAAAGACTACTATGTACAAGGATGTTATCATCATACTGTAATCAAGGGTGTGGGCTAAAATTGGCATAAAAATCAATTCTTCTTGCGTCTGATGGCATAAAAATTTGCCCTTGCTAGTAGTTATGTAAAATGACATGGGATGTTTATTCTAAGCCATCACCTGTAAGGATTGTGCCTTAGGTAACAGTGTTGGACTCGAGCCCTATCATATTTATTAATCACAAAACGTTACAAAAGAAGATGGAAACATAGACCTTACCTTCATCAAAGCAAAAAAAAAAAAAAAAAAAAAAGGCTACCATGGTATAACCTTTCCTAAAAATGGCGGAGTAGTTAATTGTTGGGTGTGCGAACAAAGTACCGCATTAGTAGCTGAAAAGAAAAAGGAGCTACTTATAAGGAGTTGGATACTCTTAATGATGTGAGGCCTTTTGGAGAAAACCGTGCGGGCTTGGCCCAAAGCGGACAATATCACATCATGTTGAGAGTATTTTTGGGTCGTTTTATCCCAACAACTGGTATCAGAGCAAGTGGTTTGGAGGGACGAGTATGAAGATGACGGGGTGTGGCGTGGGGCCTAGCTTAGTGCCTTTGCCAGGCTATGGGCCGGTTTACAACCTTTACCCATAGCTTTGAAGACGCATACACAGCCTTTGGGCTTCGGTGACCGTAAATACTTTGACAATGTGGGTGGCACATTGACACGTTGAATCCCTGACCCGTAATGAGTCATGTGGAACTTAGTTCGAGGGGGAGATTGTTGGGTGGAATAAAGTACCACATTGGTAGCTGAAAAGAAAAATGAGTTACTTATAAGGAGTTGGATACTCTTAATGATGTGAGACCTTTTGGAGAAAACTGTGTGGGCTTGGCCCAAAGCGAACAATATCACATCATGTTGAGAGTATCTTTGGACCGCTTTATCCCAACATTAATTACGTCGAATTAAGAAACATTACAGAGGAAAAATGGCCTAATTTTAGAGACTGCTGTTAGTTTCATCAGTTTAAGAGTAAATAAAATTGAAATCGTTTGCCCATTGCCCATAAGCTGAGACAACACAGTTACAACTTACAAGGAAATATTCCACCGGAGACGTTGAATAATTAAAAATTTTAAATCTTCAAACCCGATCTCAATAAATATACTCCCTCCATTTCATTTTACTTGGCCATGTTAACTTGGCACACCTAAAATTTTTATTATGGGTGTATTTTACTAACCTAACCTTATTAATGATGTTTTGGGCTCTAAATTGACTACTGCTCTCTCCGTCCAAAAATAAGTGTCATCTTAATTAGCAATATATATTTGTCCCAAAAAAGGGTCATCAAAGGAATTCAAGACAAAAATTGGCAAGTGTTTCCAACTATAAGAGCATTAAAGAAGTAGTACTCTTTAATATTTAATTCTCAAAAAAAAAAAATCTGATAAATAGCGGTTGTTTAGTAAACTCCATTTTGTATTTATTGATTCTTAATGAGCGAGATTTTTGCTAAAATGACACTTATTTTGGGACGCGCGGAGTAGTAGTTTATGTAGTTATTTAATGTACAAGGATAGTATGGAGAAAAAATAATAAAAATTTCTTGGTTTATTAAAATGGACAAGTAAAAAGAAAAATCTATTTTTAGTATCGGAGCCAAGTGATAAAATGAAATAGATAGCGTAGTAGGTTACCAATGATTAAGCCCGTCAACCGGTAAAACCGGAACCGGTTAACCGTCTATTTCTTACCGGTCCGGTTTTGATTTTTTTAAACCGGAATCGGACCGGTTAAACCGATGATTTTTTTTTTTAATATAGCCGTTGGGGCTGGGCTATCCGTTATTGGACCGTTGGCAACGATCCATTTGCAAAAATGGCTGTTGCCAAACGGCCATAAACTCATTCCCCCCCAACCCCCCAAACTTTTTTTAAACACTTTAACCCATCCCCCACCCCTATATAAACCCTTTTTCATTTTCATTTTAATCCACACCAAATTCACTCTTCTCTTTCTCTCAAATCTCAATCTCTCAATTATAGTTACTTTGCAATAATTAGCCACTTTAAATTTCTCTCAAATAAATATTATAAAATTTTATTATAGTTTCAATTATTAATTTTGCAATTATAATATTGTTGGTGGAGTTAGTGATTTTGCAACAATCCGAAGTAGCTTTGGTGGATTTGCAATTCTAGCCGCCTTCACTTTGTTGGAAATTAATCCGGCAATTTGGTACCTTCGTTCCAACTCTATCTTTATTTTTTGCAATTTATTTTCTTGTGATTTATTTGATTGTGATTTAAATTAATTCTATTTAATAATGGCAAAGAAATTTAGACGTGGTGCCGGTAGTAGTAGTGGTATTGTTAGGGGTGGGCTTAATGAGGAAGCATTTGTGGAGTTAGTGATTTTGCAACAATCCGAAGTAGCTTTGGTGGATTTGCAATTCTAGCCGCCTTCACTTTATTGGAAATTAATCCGGCAATTTGGTACCTTCGTTCCAACTCTATCTTTATTTTTTGCAATTTAATTCTAGCAATTTAATTTGTTGCAATTTATTTTCTTGTGATTTATTTGATTGTGATTTAAATTAATTCTATTTAATAATGGCAAAGAAATTTAGACGTGGTGCCGGTAGTAGTAGTGGTATTGTTAGGGGTGGGCTTAATGAGGAAGCATTTGTAGAAGAAACACCTAATTTAGGTATTGATGTTGGTGGAAATAATCCACTTTTAGGTCATGAGGCAATGCAACAACATTTTACCGACACTTTCAATGAAATTGATGACGATGATGATGATGATGAAACACAACCCCTCGAAAATCCCATAGGAGATACATGTCCTGCACAATCACATACACAAGACAAACCGCCTAGAACTCGTAAGCCAACCACTAAAATTTGGAAATTTATGACTAAGGATAGGGAAAACCAATCAGTTACATGTACCCTATGTGGACAAGTATTTGCTTTTAGGCAAGGAACTAGTAAGGATGGTGGAACGGGTACACTAAATGGTCATATGAGAAAGAAACATATGGATGTTTGGGAGAGCAAACCGGTTCAAATGTGGGGGGTATTCAAATGACGATAGACCCACGAACCGGTAGAAATTTTAAGTATGACAAGAAAAAAGAGCGTGTAGAAATAGCTGAAATGGTAGCTTATGATTGTTTACCATTTTCCTTTCCTTCGGGTTTGGGGTTTGTTACTTACATTCAACGTTGTTATAATCCGTTATTTGAGGGTATTCCTAGAAGTACTTGTAGAGCGGATGTTATAGATTTGTATAAAAAAATATAGATTTTATTTGCGCCATGTATTTAATTCTTTAAATTGTAATGTTTCTCTTACCGCTTATTTGGGTCTTAGTCTTAACAAGTTAGATTTTTTTGCTATTACATGTCATTGGGTTGATGACAATTGGGTTATGCAAAAAAGAATTATAGCTTTTTTATATGATGAAGGAAAAGGTCGTTACGATGGAAAATTTTTAGTGGATTCAATGTCTACTATTATGAGATTTTTTAATATTTATAGAAAAACACTTTGTATTGCTTTAGATAATGCTACTAATAATACAAAGGCGACTGGTCTTTTAAAAAGAGAAATAAACCCTCTGCTAAAAAATATTTTTCATGTGAGATGTAGTTGTCACATTTTAAATTTAATTGTTAAAGATGGTCTTGTGTGTTTTGACGATTCTATTCAAAAAGTTAGAGATGCAGTTGCGTTTCTTTTTTTGTAATGCTAATAGGGGAAGACTTAGAGATTTTAAGAATGCTCGTGTGGAAAATAACCTTAGTCCTAGGAAAATTCAAGTAGAAATTGAGACTAGGTGGAACTACACTTACATTATGCTACAACAAGCATATGAGTATAGGATTCCCATACAACAAGTTCACAACAAATATACTATTAATAGTGATGATTGGTTAAATTTTACGCATTGGGAAGATGTTAAAGAATGTGTTGAACTCTTAGAATTTTTATAATGCAACTCTTGCTTTTTCTAGACAATTCTATCCCGCGGTAACCGGAATTTTAGCCTACTTAGCGGAAATACCTAGAGTTTTACAAAAGTATAAATATAAACCCGGTTATCAAGCGGCTATTTTTGAAATGATAATCAAATTTAAGAAGTATTTTTTTCCCATCCCAACTTTATTTATATTGGGTTCTATTTTAAATCCTTGTTTAAAAGTGTCTTATACTAAAGCATTGATTGATCAAATTTATACATTTTTAGAAATTGAACAGGGAGTTCAACCATCTTTAGCTGAAGCCAAAACCGCTATTGATGACGAGTTTAGAAAAGTTTTTACTCATTATTTTAATTTGGAAGAACATGCTACACCCGTTGCTCCACGCCCTACTACTTCTCAAAGTAGCAAAAAGGGCTTGTCGGGTTTTTCGCATTTAAAAGTTTTACATTCACAGCCAACTTCTTCTTGTAGTGCAAACTTTGATGAATATAACTTTTATTTGATGCAGCCAAATGTGGATATCAAGGAACTGGATGAATTGGACGTCTTAGCATGGTGGAAGAAGTACAAGGCAAGTCATCCGATACTCTCAAGAATGGCTCGAGATATCCTTACGGTTCAAGTATCAACCGTGGCTTCGGAGAGCGCATTTAGCCAAGGAAGACAACAAATTGGAGACCATAGACATTCATTATCCGGCTTTAGCTTGCAAGTACTAGTGTGCATTCGCGATTGGATTAGATCGGAGCGACGCAACCAAAACTTAGAAGCGGAGGAAGGTGAAGAGGAAGAAATTGAATATTTGATAGCAAGTGGACCGGACCAAATGGAAGACTTTGAAGATATCTCCATGGCCGAATATGATATGGGGGAAATTAACGAAATGATTGAGAATTGGTGAATTTATTATTTTACTATTTCTTTACAACTCATGTATTATTTGCAAGTTAAAAAAAAACTACAACTTGCAAATAAATGTTATCCAAGAATGAATAAAATATATGGCTCATGCATTGAGCTTTCTTCTATTTTCTTGTGTTCATATTTTTACTTATATTAAATTAGGAATATACTTAAAATATACTAAGAATATACTTATGATATACATCTACTTAAATTAAAAATTAGAAAGTTATATACTTGAAAAATAACTAAAATATACTTATAATATATAGTATACATATAACTTAAACATATATATATATATATATATATATA
The DNA here is from genome assembly GCF_019175385.1 of Lycium barbarum. Classification (NCBI taxonomy): domain Eukaryota; kingdom Viridiplantae; phylum Streptophyta; class Magnoliopsida; order Solanales; family Solanaceae; genus Lycium; species Lycium barbarum. The sequence goes on along the minus strand of NC_083344.1, from coordinate 111,722,635 downwards.
TATATATATAACTTAAACATATTTATATATATTAAGTTATATAACCTAAGTATATTGATATATATAAGTATATTGATATATATAAATATATTCTTACTATATTTTAGGTATATGTATATATATATATATATATATATATATATATATATATATATACACGTATATACGAATTTATAAACTTAAAAAAAATTAATTATAAATAACTTAAGTTATAAGTATACTTAAACATATATATATATATATATATATATATATATATATATATATATATATATATATATATATATATATACACGTATATTCTGTATTGCTGACTTGTTGTTAGCCTGTTAGTCAGTAAATATTTAAACTTTACTTATAAACTTATATAACATATGTATATTGATATATATAAGTATATTCTTACTATATTTTAGGTATATGTAGTATAACACTATAACTTAAGCATATAACTTTATATATATATATATATATATATATATATATATACACGTATATTTTGTATTGCTGACTTGTTGTTAGCTTTTTAGTCAGTAAATATTTAAACTTTACTTATAAACTTATATAACATATGTAAATATACCTACAATATACTAATAAATACTATAATATATATATAATACAAAAAAAAAAAAAGTTTTGGACTGTTTGAACCGGACTGGTTCGGTTTGGGGTTTCAAACCGGTAAACCGGAAACCGGCCGGTTCCGTAACCGGTTATCGGTCCGGTCCGGTTTGAACCGGTTGACGGGTTTACCAATGCCCGAAAATGGAGAAATAATTAATTCTTAGCCGGAAGTAGGTTAACATACATGATACATCTAACTAATTTGTAGTCTTCAGAAAATTAATGCATTGGACTTCAACTACCTGCTACCTGCTACCTGCTACCTGCCAACCTTGATAGACATTTAATGCAACTCGTGAATTTTGTTATCAATACTATTGACCTCACTTTTTCTTGTATTTTTCTCATCTGGAATCTCATCCATATATATAATTAATTTCTTATATTATCTAATTTTTATCCTAAGAGAACTGTGCTGTTCTTAGAATTTTCCGCTAGATGGATGATTCAATTATAAATTTGATTGTATTTGGAGTTGTGTCATGGACGACATTATTTTTATTGACAAGAAAGTTGTTCCCAAATCGTTCTTTCGATTTTTGCAATCGTTTGGTATCAACAGTTCATGCAATTTTAGCAGTAACTTTAGCTTCTCTTTCTGTTCAAGATTGGAGTTGCCCAATTTGTCCTTTGGCTTCAAGATCTTCTCACAAGCAGGTACTTTTTTGTTATTTTCTTTTTTACTCAAGAATATGGTAGAGTTCTGTTCTAATTGTGATGTTTGAAAAAACTAATGAACAGATGAAGGCACTAGCATTGACAGTGGCATACCTTATTTATGATTTTGTATGTTGCCTTTTTGACAAGCAAGTGAAGATTGATAACTTAATTCACCATGTGGTGAGTGGTGTTGGACTTGGAGCTGGGCTTGCTTATGAATGGGTAAGTACGATTCTCTTGTTATAATAATCGTTTTAATATTTCTTGCTGTTTTACTTTATCTGTCCATTTATGTGATTCTATTTGATTGTGCACGGAATAAAGAAATGAAAACTTCTAAAATTGGTGAACCTATATATTGATTATGCACCGAATAAATAGACGATGATTTTGAAACTTATGATATATTAAATATTGGATAAGATATCTAAATAGTCACTTTTTATTCCCTGTAATTGAAAAATAGTCATTGTCTTGAAATGTTCAATTCTATAGGTGAAACTCTAGGACATTTTTGCGAAATTTCACTTGTTGAATTAGAAATTCCTTAACCGTGGCTATTTTCAATTACACAACCGAAAGTGGTAAGGGACGCTACTTCTACTCAAATATTTCATAACATTTGTCTTGACTATAAGACTTTTGAAACCTATGTCTTGAATTTGTCATATTTGTGTGACCTAAAATTTCACCAGTGAAATTTGAAATTCAATAACAATGGTTATTTTTCAGTTACAAGATTGAAAAGTGGTTAGTGGGCGCTATTTCTACTTAAATATGTCAAAATATTTGTTTTGAATATAAGACGACTTTTGAAACGTGTGATCTTAATAAACGTGTCATATAATTTCTGTGTGGCTATAACAGATTGTCGTAAGAAAAAACTGAGAAGTTTAAGTTAGAGTTAGAGACATGTCAACTAAAAAAGAAATAGGATCAACATATACATTACCATGTTAGGATAATTATAGGTAACTTTTCATAGAAAGCGGAATTATAACCTGAAAAATAAGGTTGATTACCCTGTTACAAACATGTTAAATATATTGATAATGAAAAAGAAATTTAGACCGACAGTGTATATTAAGTTAAATCCTTAACTTGTAACTAATAAAAAATTCTGTGATATGCAGTGTGGTTCAGAAATGGTAGCAGCATTGTGGTTGACAGAGATTTCCAGTCCATTTCTACACTTGAGGGAGATTCTCAAAGAGCTTGGATATAAAGACACTGATATTAATCTTGCAGCTGATGTTAGCTTCTCAGATTCTAATTTATTTCTTTCCAATTTAAAGATTCTTTTTTATATATATTTCCCCGGATACATTTTTATATGATATACTCCATTAGTTTACTGGACACACAATTTAAGTTAGTCATTTATGGTTGATCTCCTTTACAGGTTTTATTTGCAGTGATTTTCAGCATTGCTAGGATGATAGGGGGCCCATATCTAACCTATGTGACTCTATCAGCTGATAATCCAATCCTCATTAAGGCCGGTAACTTCACATATTAAATAATGTACCAATATACAATTCTCTTACTTTGACAAATCTTATTTTAAAACAACAAATGGTGACATAATGTTTATATGATTTTACAGGCCATGGCTTTCGGACTGCTACTTGTTAGTGCTTTCTGGTTCTATAAGATTGCTAGGATGATCATGTTTAAATTTTCTAGGAGAACATAAGTTAAAATTGCTCCTTCAAATTTTTAATTTGCTGATAATTTTTATTATGCGGCAAATCAAATTCTTCTGTATCGAACATTTGTAGCCTTTGAGGAGAACTTAAAAAGGTTCATTACGTTTCCAAGAATTTGTTGGGTTCGAAATAATCGTGGTCATGCGAGAGCTAATAATTGCAAATCTTGAACGAAGATAAATAAGACGAAAAAAAAAACTATACTAAAAAGGCATAATATCTTATTATGGTTTGACCAATTAGCCTACATATGAGAAAACTGATATAAAAGAAAGCATAAAACTATGAGAAAATATATCCCCCTAAACAAGACTCTTTAACCCTAAGAGACAACATTGTGGATGCTATATATTATATTATTGTATGAGAAGAAAGATCTTCCATTTATAGAAGTTTAAAACTTCTCCTCCAAGAAAAGGGATAAATATGGTAAGAGTCATTTTCCACAAAGAAAGCGTTTTCTATCAAGAAATCCTTTTTGAAGTAAAATACGCTTTTGATAGAATCAAAATAAGGTAGAAAATCCAAGGCAAACCCTAACAGAATATGTAGATAAAGACAAGGAAAATTTTTGTCATTTGTATCCAAGGGTATGACCTAATGGTCAATAATGTAATCAAAAATCATGAGAGATACTCTTCGTTTCAAAATACTCTTCACATTTCTCTTTTTGAGATTCAAACTACTTGAACTTTGACCAATACTTTTAAAATGTATTTTTCACCATATTAATATAAGAAGAATACCATCTTATATTACTTTTTTGTGTTTTGAATATCTAAATTTAATATTACTAATCTGAAGTGCATGACGTGTCCTAGACTCTCTCGGCGCACGTTAGCCTAACGTGCACCACACCATGGGAAAGAGACCTACGACTGTGATTGTACCGAAAAACATGCCAAAGAGTGATGGAGGTAGGAAAGCTAATCAAATGACGGTCATAAAAAGTAGAGTGATGGTTTATCACCAGTTAGTAACACTGGGCCGGTAACGATGAATATGAGAACTAGAACAATTAATGAAATTGTGCAACAAGGACAACTAGAACAATTAATGAAATTGTGCAACAAGGACTAGTAAAAGGTACTCCAATGCAGGCAGCGACTGGCGTTAGTGGAACCAAATCAAAGGAGGGATCTCCGATTCGAAAACCTAGCGCAGTTAAAAGTAGGGCAGTGCAAGCGAAGGAACAAGTGGGAGAATGGATGATGGAAATTAACTCACAAGGAAGCACAGGCGGGCTGTTACACCTCGGAAACTTTTCCATTGGAACACAAGTAAATGAGCTAGTGATGCATGCAAATGGATGTGGATGATTAAAATGAGAAGTCTAAGAAATATGAGAAGTTGCAGATTTGCAACTGCCCAGTGGTCGTAAAGTACTAGGACGGACCGTAAATTGATATACGGTCCGTAAACTGGCAGTCGTAAATTGTCATGCAAGACTTCAACCTTCTGCCAGTTTGAGGAAATGGTATAATACGACCTGGAATACGGACCGTAAAGTGATTTATGGCCCGTAAACCATGGTCGTAAATCACCATGGTTGCAGTCTAAAGTTTCTGGTTCTGGAAATGGTTCAAGACGACCACGGGGGACGGTCCGTAAACTGCAATACGGGTCGTAAACCATGGTTTACGACCACTGTTCACTTCAACACAGATTTTTAAGTCATTAAATAAGGGGATCAAGACTTGTTTTATTTCATTTCTACATTACACTCCTTCTCTCTAAAACATCTCTCTACATCCATTATACAAGTTTTCAAGGATTATAAGTCATCAACAACATTAAACAAGTGAATCAAGAGTAAGGAAACCATCAAGGGTGATCCAAGGTCAAGAAATCCAAATGGAGATAAACTAGGGTTTTGCTCAAAGTGGGGTATTATCAACTAAAGCTTGTTCCTACAACTTCTAAGGTAAGAGTCATGATATTTACATGATGTTTAAGGTATTGGAGAATTAAAATACATGGATTGTAGGAAATATGGTAAAATGGGTTATGAATGATGAATAGTGACATTTTGAGGAATAGTTTAAATTGAATCATGAATGATGTTGTGTTGTGATATAAATGTGTTATAAATGGCATTAAGATCATGAACTAGACACTTTAGACGGATGGACGAAGTTGGGTGTTATGACCTTGAATATGGATGAATTAGAAGCAAGTTGAGAAATCTAGATAATGTGGATAATGTGAATGACTAATGGCCATTGTTATGATATCGATGAAGGTAGAAACGCTAACATTGGAAGGGAGCTTACAAGTGTAGAATAATCCGACGAAAAGGTATGTGAGGCTAACCCTTCTTTCATAAGGCATGGTTCTTTGGTCAAATTCCTAATTCCTCTATATGAGTATGACGTCTTCAAATGATTGATATTCCGAGCTCATAAGCTCACGACCCTTGATGTGTACTACGACGTTACTACGCTCCCCATATGATGAGTAAACCTATAATGTAGACGTAATTATAATGATGACGATAATAATGATGCTAAAGGTGTCTATGGGCTATGATACGAATGTGTGCCTATGAAGGGCTATAATGAAACCCCGAGCTTATAATGCCGGGTAGAATATGGGTATATGAATATATGTATATGTATGTATATGACTACGTAACGCGCGCGCACATCTGCAGATGGTACGGATAACCCTGAAGCCTTGGTAGGGCCAGGTATGAGTAACCTTGAGCCTTGGTTGACCAAGTATGTATAAAACACCGATCCTACGAGGTCGGGTATGTTATGTAAATGCTATGTATATAATATGAATATGAATGTGATAAGACTATGTATCTGAAAACGAATAAGGACATGTATATGAATACGAGCCCAAGCATGGTACGAGTACTATTATGGAATACAGATGATGACGTATGTGTACTAATACGTATGAGAAATGGACAGTCCCTATGTAAGGCAAGTAAGTGTCAGGATGATGATATTATTGTCTTCCCTCCTATGCTATTGTCTATGTTGTCTATTATGCTTCTATATCGATATTGATCATGCTTTACATACTCAGTACATTCTTCGTAATGACGTCCTTTTGTTTGTGGACGCTGCGTCATGCCCGCAGGTGCACAGGGAGACAGACTTGATCCATAGCGGCTTGTTCAGAGATTTCATAGCAGAGCTCCATTTCTTCGGAGCCATAGCTTTTGGGTACTTATTCTTTTGTGTATATAATTATGGGCATAGCGGGGTCCTGTCCCGCTCATGTGATATGTTATACTCTTAGAGGCTCGTAGTCACGTGTATATGGTTAGATATGTCCGGCCTTGTCGGCCTATATTTTGTATATCATTTTGTTGGCCTCGTCGGCCCATGTACAATGTTGTGGCACAGATGCCTATGATGATTAAAGATGTTGTCGCCCAATGGGACTAGTATGATTGATGCTTAGAGATGTATGCTTAATGATGTGGCTCACCTAGATGCAAGCATAAGTGTAAGCTAAGGGGTGCCCGGGTGGGCTAGCACCGGGTGCTCGTCGCGGCCCCCTAGTCGGGTCGTGACACGGGCAATCCTAGGTGGAGGAGGTGGAGCAAGTAGAACACAATGGAAGTGTCCAAAAGAAAAATGGTAAGTTCACTGAATTAGTGGCATCAGTATGGGATAACTTCGACATTACCAAAATTATAAATGTTGGATTTAAGCTTGAATTTTGTGAACCCTGAGTCTGAAGGGGATACTTTGATTGTTGAAATTGATGAGGAGGACATTACAACTGAGAGAGAATATTGGAAACATGTCATTATTTGCTATGTGTTGGGTGCTCATCCCTCATTCTCTGTGTTGAATGGGTTCATTCAAAGGATGTGGGGAAAACATGGCATAAATAAGGTAGTGATGATGTAGAATGGGATTGTGATTGTTCATGCAGAGGGGAAAAATGAAGTGATTCAAGGAGGCATATACCACTTTGACAACAAACCTTTGATTGTGAAGGCATGGGACTCTGATATGGAATTCACTAGGGATAAACAGTACTCTGTCCCTATTTGGATTAAACTACCTGGACTGGATTTCAAATATTGGAGTCCAAAGGGGTTGAGCAAGCTAGGTAGTCTGATAGGGAAGCCTCTCATGGTGGATAGAAATACTAAAAGAAAGATGGGTCTTAATTTTGCTAGACTGCTTGTGGAGAAAAAGATAGATGTGCCACTACCAGAGGTGATTTTGTTTAGAAATGAGAGGGCAAATGTGATTGAACAGAGAGTGACTTATGATTGGAAGCCCTCTTGGTGTAAGTTGTGTCATAAGTATGGGCATAATGAAGAGGTGCGTAGGAAGAACAAAAAGAAAGTGCAAGATGAGGAAACTCCCATAGTGCAAGATGGAGCCAGGAAGGAAATAGAGAACACTGACAAAATAGTACAACAGCAGCCAGGGTCAGAAATAAGCACTGGTGATGCAAAGGTAACTAAAACAAATAAAACTCAAAGGAATGGGATGGGGAATACAACCCAAAGTGGAAGGGGTGGAGAATGGAAGAGCCAGCAAGATGGGAGTAAAGGGTAATACTACAGATATGGTGGGAATAATAGAGGTGTTGATGCTAGAGGTAGAGGTGGTAGATGGGGAAATAGGCCACAGAACCAAGGGAATCAAGTGCCTATTATCAACTTCTTCCAACCTTTGGATAAGGGAGGGGGTGAGTCAAGCACAAAAACTACTGAAAATGGGAGGGGGTGTGTTGTGTCTCCTCCTGGAGATGGTTAAGCTCTTGACATGGAATGTGAGAGGCCTGAATGGCCTGAATAAGCAGAAGGAGGTTAAACTCCTCTGCAATGAATTAGACCTGGGATTATTATGTTTTGTAGAAACTAGAATAAAAGTTAGTAAAGTGGAGGTTATAGTCAATAGTATGTTTGGGGGATGGAACTACCATAGTAATCATAGTTCTCACTATAATGGGAGGATTATGGTGGTTTGGAGACAGGACAGGTTTGAGGTAGTGGTGCAAAGTGAATCACCTCAGGCTGTGACTTATCTTATAACTTGTAAGTCTTTGGAATTAAAGTTTGCTGCTACATTTGTCTATGCTTTTAATGTGAGAGAAGAGAGGAAGGAAGTGTGGAAGTATATTACACAACAGAACTTGGGGACATGTCCATGGGTGGTTCTTGGTGATTTCAATTATGTATTACATGATGAGGACAGAATTGGAGGTAATCATATTGTCACGACCCGGCTAGGGGCCGCGACGGGTACCCGTGCTAACCACCGAGCACCACTCGTTTTACTACTCCTTAGCCTCTTTATCAATCGATTATCCACTTCATAGTTAATTTATAAGAAAATAATTTTCATTTGGAAACAAAAGCATTGTATATACTTGAGCCCTATAGGCTAGCAAAATAATACATATACGTTCATACATACAAAATGACCCTTCCATGAGACCATACAACCCACATCGAGTATCTACGAGCCTCTATGAACTGACACATATACAACTGTACACAAAAGATTGTCATAGGCACCTCCGGAGCAATGAAGGGCTTTTAATCGGCAACTCTAGGAATCTGGAGCAACGTCTCCTCCCTGCCTACCTGTGGGCATGAACACAGCGTCCAAAGAAAAAGGACGTCAGTACGAACATTGTACTGAGTATGAGAGGCATAAACAATGAAGAAAGACAGTGATAATATAATGTGAACGTCAATATGAAACATCTGAATCTGAATGGCAATCATAAAAGAAGTATTGCATGTTGTCTTACTCATACTCATCATAATCTCATATATGCATAATATGCAAGCTGCCCGTCCATATCGGAACGGTGTGATAATCAATAACATTAGCCCGCGTCCAGGCCTCCCGCGTCCGGGGTACCATCTCATGCCGCCCACTAGTGGTGTCTGCCCATGCCCGAAGGTCATGGTGTCTCCGTATAGCTGCCCGCCTTGGCGGGGACTGCCCGGCCAACTAGGCACGGTGTAAAATGCTCATGACATGCTCAATGCAAAATACTCATAATAATATGCTCATCATAAATTACTTATCTTATCCTAATGCGTATAGAAGACTCATGATAAACTTTACCATATCGGGGTGACGTAAGGTCGTGATCCCCCGGTTACGTTATGGAGCAATTATGGACATTCTGCCTCACCTTGAAAGGACTAGTACATAAGGTGAGTGTAGGCAAGGAATACCATCCTCACATCGAATAGCTTAACTCACATAGACATTCATAAGCATAAGCCTCTAACTTCTTAGAAGGTGAGAGCTCATGAAAGGAATAGGAATTCAAGCTAAGAGATTCATGCCATTAGAAGGAAGGACTAGCCTCACATACCTTTGTCGTTTAGCTAAGCTATCGGTCTCTCGTTCACCTCCGATGTTACGTCGTCACCTTCATTAAAGAATGTGAGGTACATTAGCTAAATAACTATGAGAACGCGTCGTTATTTCTAGGAAAAATTGGGCAGCACTTCCTTTGTTTATACTACTTTTCCCATGTTCTATATCAACTCCCAACATTCCCAATGCTACTCACAATATCACAATCAACAATCATCATCTATGTGCATTTAGCAAAATCCACCATTTCTCTCCAATTTCATCACATTTATGGTTATAGGTTCGATATTGTATTTTCCCACGTATCACATTTATCTCAGGGTTTACAAGTCATTTATAACCTATTCATACTCACAACACCCTATAATCCATGATTCAATTCAACTACTAACCAAACATGACACTATTCACTCTTGAATGACCCATTTGCTATGCTTCTCTACAAGTCGAGTACCTTAAACTTCCAATATCTTAAACAACATGTAATAGTCATGAAACTTACCTTGGATGATGGTTGGACAAGCCTTGAGTGGAGTTTTCCTTTCTAGCACCAAAACCCTACTTTCCCTCTTTGGATTTCCTTGAGGAAGATGAACCTTACTTGGGTTTCATACACTTTGATTCATGGATTTGATGTTGTTAATCTTGGTTTCCCTTGATTTTTCTTGTGGATGAAAGTTTGGAGAGGGTTCCAGAGGTTTTAGGACTAAAATGGTGAAAAAATATGAGTTAGAAACGAAATTGGGTCTATATATAATTGTCCAGAAGATTCTGGACTGGCACAACATGTGACACTATGTGCGAGTCGCATGTCGAACATGCGAGTCGCATGTTGTGTCATAGGTCATGCCAGTTGATCAACTCTCACTGTCACAACATGCGACACTATGTGCGAGTCGCATGTCGAACATGCGAGTCGCATGTTGTATCGCAGGTCATGCCAGAACGTGATGAACTATCTGCCGTAAAATGGCCATAACTTTTGATCCCGATGTTCTGTAAGGGCCCACCACCTATGGTTGGAAATATATTTCAATTAACTACAACTTTTATACTGTGGTGGTTTTCCCAAATTCCGACTTAAAAATGGAGTTTTGGTCCCTACAAACCAGATCCTCCGAAAGTGTTTCCTTAACTCGCCCTTTTTGGATGGCTTGTGCCCATATTTGGCTTGTGGGTACTTCTTGAAACTCACTTGGATCCTAATTACCAACATAAGGGGAATTATAATTCTTCTCCTAAATATCTTTAAGACATCTCTAGTTCGATACTCGAAATTGTCCTTCGCCAGTCGATCCACTGTGCGCGAACGAAAATTTTCCGGGGTGTAACATTCTCCCCCCCCCCCCCCTTGGGAACATTCGTCCTCGAATGTTAAACGCTCGGGAATTCTACGAAAATTTCGCCAGAGTTTCCCCTGTACTATGGCGCTACTAACCTGTCACAACAACCCATAATATCATCGCCTCACAGGGCTACATCACAATAGCAACATATTTGTGGCCACACACGACCAAAATCATAAAAATTAGTGCATACACACCTTATCTTGTTGGCGTTTCGTCTTGGATTTCTCCTGGGGGTTGGAATAAGTGAGGATACTTTGACTTCATGCTCTCTTCTGCTTCCCAAGTCATTTCTTCCCAGTTGTTGTTCCGCCACAGGACCTTAACGGAAGCTACCTCTTTGTTTCGAAGCTTTCGCACTTGTCTATCTAAGATGGAAATAGGCCCTTCTTCATAAGTTAACTTTTCCGCTATTTGCACATCATCTAGCGGGAAAATCTTTGTGGGATCTCCAACACACTTGCGGAGCATTGAAACATGAAAGACTGGATGGATTGATTCAAGCTCTGAAGGCAACTCTAGTTCATAGGCTACCTGTCCCACCTTGCGGATGATTATGTAGGGTCCGATATACCTCGGACTTAGCTTCCCTTTCTTGCCAAATCTCATCACCCCCTTCATTGGCGACACTTTCAAGAACACCCAATCATGAATCTGAAACTCCAAATCTCGTCGGCGGTTGTCCGCATAGGACTTTTGGCGACTTTGGGCTGTCAACAACCGATATCGAATCACCTTGACCTTTTCTATTGCTTGTTGGACCAATTCAGGGCCCACTAATTGTGCTTCTCCTACTTCGAACCATCCGATTGGAGATCTACATTTCCTTCCATATAACGCTTCGTATGGAGCCATTTGTATACTAGAATGATAACTGTTGTTATATGAAAATTCAATGAGGGGTAAATGATCATCCCAGCTTCCACCAAAATCTAACACACACGCCCGGAGCATATCTTCTAAGGTTTGAATGGTACGCTCGGCTTGCCCATCGGTCTGTGGATGAAATGCTGTGCTAAATTTCACTTGCGTGCCCAAACCTTCTTGAAAAGACTTCCAAAACTTGGCTGTAAACTGTGCTCCCCTGTCTGTGATAATAGACAATGGTATGCCATGGAGCCGCACGATTTCCTTGAGATATAGCCTTGCATAGTCTTCTGCTGCGTACGTTGTTTTGACTGGAAGGAAATGAGCTGCTTTCGTCAATCTATCCACGATCACCCATATCGAATCATACTTGCCCCGAGAGCGAGGTAATCCCACAATGAAATCCATGTTGATCACTTCCCATTTCCAAGTAGGTATTTCTATAGCCTGCAATAAGCCTCCTGGCTTCTGATGCTCAACTTTCACTTGTTGGCAATTTGGGCATTGAGCTACGAATTCCGCTATATCTCTTTTCATACCATCCCACCAATACATTATCTTTAGATCATGATACATTTTGGTCGCACCTGGTTGGATAGAATACCGAGTACAATGTGCTTCTGCTAAGATTCGTCGGCGCAGGTCCGCCACATTTGGCACGTATAATCTCCCTCGGTATCTGAGAACCCCATCACTAGAAACTTCAAACGAAGAATTTTCTTTTCCATAAGATACGTCTCTATAATGACATAACTGAGGATCTTCGCGTTGCCGTTCTTTCACTTCCATAACCAAGGACGAAACTGTAGAATCTTTGATACTAGTACCTGCCTCACCCCCATCAAGCACACGCACTCCAAGATTAGCCAACCGATGTATTTCTTGAACCATTTCTCTCCTTTCCGGAGGGACTTCGCATAGACTGCCCATCGATCGGCGGCTAAGTGCATCGGCTACTACAATGGCCTTCCCGGGGTGGTACAAAATGTTAACATCATAATCTTTTAATAGTTCTAACCACCGCCTCTGTCGCAGATTCAATTCCTTTTGCTTGAAAATATACTGGAGGCTTTTATGATCTGTATAGATATCCACGTGCACACCATACAAGTAATGTCTCCACATCTTTAAGGCATGAATGACTGCAGCCAATTCGAGATCATGTGTGGGGTAATTCTTTTCATGCTTCCGCAATTGTCTCGATGCGTATGCAATAACCTTATCATGCTGCATCAATACACATCCTAACCCGACACCCGAAGCATCGCAATACACCACGTAACCATCTGATCCTTCTGGAAGTGTTAAAACTGGAGCTGAGGTTAACCTGTCTTTCAACTCTTGGAAACTACGCTCACAAGCGTCGTTCCACTGGAATTTAGCCGCCTTCTGGGTTAGTTTAGTCAATGGGGCTGAGATAGATGAAAAGCCCTCTACAAATCTCCTATAATATCCAGCCAAACCCAGGAAACTACGAACTTCTGTGGGCGTCGTAGGCCTTGGCCAAGTTTTCACCGCTTCAATCTTTTGAGTATCAACTCGAATACCATCATCGGAAATAACATGGCCTAGAAATGTCACCGAATTTAGCCAAAACTCGCACTTTGAAAATTTCGCATATAATTCCCGGGCTCGAACAATGCCTAGAACAATCCTCAAATGATCTGCATGTTCCGATTCCGTGCGAGAATACACCAGAATATCATCGATAAATACGATCACAAACAGATCCAAGAAAGGCCTGAATATGTTGTTCATCAAATTCATAAATACAGTCGGAGCATTAGTCAACCCGAATGACATCACTCGAAATTCATAGTGGCCATATCTCGTTCTGAAAGCCGTTTTAGGAATATCCGCCTCTCTAACTCTCACCTGATGGTAGCCCGACCTCAGATCTATCTTGGAAAACCACTTGGCACCCTGCAATTGATCGAACAAATCATCAATCCTTGGGAGAGGATATCTGTTCTTTATCGTCACTTTGTTCAATTGCCTATAGTCAATACACATTCGTAGTGAGCCGTCTTTCTTTCTCACAAACAAGACCAGTGCTCTCCACGGTGATGAACTAGGTCTAATGAATCCCTTCTCGAGTAAGTCCTTTAACTGTACCTTTAGTTCTTTCAATTCTGCCGGAGCCATCCGATAAGGAGGAATAGAAATAGGTTTTGTGTCTGGCAACACATCAATAGCGAACTCAATTTCTCTTTCTGGTGGAAGACCTGGAAGTTCATCCGGAAATACATCTGGGAATTCATTCACCACCGGAACCGACTGAAAAGTTGGCGGCTGTGCCGCAGTGTCATGAACCCGAACTAAATGATAAATATAGCCATTTGCTATCATTTTCCTCGCCTTGAGGTAGGAAATAAACCTACCCTTCGGCGATGCTGCATTACCCTTCCATTTAAGCACGGGCTCTCCCGGAAATTGGAATCGAACCATTTTTGTCCGGCAATCAACATTTGCATAACACGATGCCAACCAATCCATACCCATGATTATATCGAAGTCAACCATCTCTAGCTCAATCAAATCAGCTTGGGTCTGACGATCACATATCACAATAATACAATTTCTGTATACCCGTCTTGCTATCACGGGTTCACCAACCGGAGTGAGTACCTCAAAGGGTTTAATGGACTCGGGTTTCACCCCAACACAGTCGGCAACATATGGAGTAATATAAGAAAATGTAGATCCTGGATCTATCAACGCATACACCTTACGGGAGAATATAGACAATATACCTGTGACAACATCTGGGAAGACTCAAGATCCTGTCGCCCCGCTAGAGCATATACACGAGGCTGAGCAGCACCTGAAGTGGATACTCCCCCTCTACCCCTGCCTCTACCTGCTGTCATCTGGGGAGTCGGTGTTCTCTGGCGTGCTGATGAAGAACCCGCTGCTGAACCTGTGGGCTGAGTCCCAGCCCTATCTCTCGCTGAGGGGCAGTCCCTCATCATGTGACCGACTTGCCCGCAGGTATAGCAAGCATCCGACCCTAGGCGACACTGTCCCGAATGCAACCTACCGCACTGATTACACCGCGGTACTGGGGGACTCTGCTGACCCTGATCTCTCCTGGACTGAGAATCTGAGGCTCTCGAACTCTGTCCCTGTCCCGGCTAAAAAGAACGATCGAACCTCCTATCTGAGAATCTGGGGGGCGCACTAGTTGCGGACTGACCTGAGTGCCTGGGATGTGTCTGTCTCGGTCCCCCTCTATACTCACTGCTCTCTCCCATAGATCTAGCCCTCTTACCCTGTCTTTTGTCACCATCACGATCACCTTCTTGCTGTCGTTGTCGGTCCTCGAGATTCTGGGCATGGGCCTGTATCCGGGAAATATCCATCCCGTCTTGCAAGGAGGCCGTCAGACAATCTCTGTACAAATGTGGCCCTAGGCCACTCACAAACCTGTAAACCCGGTCTCCCATGTCTGCCACCATAGCTGGAGCATATCTTGCCAATGAATTGAACTGCATATTATACTCTCGAGCACTCATGCCTCTTTGTTTTAAATTCAGTAGCCTGTCCGCTCTAGCTCGGCGGACCTCGGGTGGAAAATAATGGCGAGTAAAAGCATCTACAAACTCTTGCCAAACCAGAGGAGGAGCATTCTCCCCTCTTGATAATACCCAATTGTTGTACCATAATACCGCCAAGTCCCGCAGTCTATAGGATGCCAACTCCACGGATTCAGTCTCGGAGGCATGAACAACCCTCAATAGCCTCAATATATCATCGATAAAACTTTGTGGGTCTTCCTCTGGCTTTGACCCGAAGAATTCCGGAGGATTTAGACTCATAAAATCACGGGCCTTTGTACTTGCTGCCCGATCACTTGAACCCACATTCTGTCGTTGTGCTTGTGCAGCCACCAACTGGGTCAATAACTGAATAGCCTTGGTCATTTGTTGGCCCGAAGCGACCGGCGGAGGAATTGGAGCTGGGGCTCCTGCTTGCCCTTCCACATTGGGCAAGGTAGAAGAAGAAGTGGGAGTGGCATGCGAGGAAGTGGCATCCTGAGCCTCGCTCTGTCCCCACTCAACTGGAGGTTCTCGGCTGGTGCCTTCACCGGCGGCATTTAATAGTGCGCGGATTTGTTTCTTCTTTGGCGGCATCACTGAAATCATAACGCACAATTAGAATAAAGGAAATCTTACATCACAGTTCTATCGCACGATCTTGTAGAAGAAAGATGTTCATTTTTACTAAATGCCCAGTAGCCTCTTGTTTATCGATGTGGCGCGCAACACACCATAAACAAGACTCTACTAGATACGGCTTGTAGACACCTCCTAAGACCGAACTGCTCTGATACCACTTTTGTCACGACCCGGCTAGGGGCCGCGACGGGTACCCGTGCTAACCACCGAGCACCACTCGTTTTACTACTCCTTAGCCTCTTTATCAATCGATTATCCACTTCATAGTTAATTTATAAGAAAACCATTTTCATTTGGAAACAAAAGCATTGTATATACTTGAGCCCTATAGGCTAGCAAAATAATACATATACGTTCATACATACAAAATGACCCTTCCATGAGACCATACAACCCACATCGAGTATCTACGAGCCTCTATGAACTGACACATATACAACTGTACACAAAAGATTGTCATAGGCACCTCCGGAGCAATGCAGGGCTTTTAATCGGCTGGCAACTCTAGGAATCTGGAGCAACGTCTCCTCCCTGCCTACCTGTGGGCATGAACACAGCGTCCAAAGAAAAAGGACGTCAGTACGAACATTGTACTGAGTATGAGAGGCATAAACAATGAAGAAAGACAGTGATAATATAATGTGAACGTCAATATGAAACATCTGAATCTGAATGGCAATCATAAAAGAAGTATTTCATGTTGTCTTACTCATACTCATCATAATCTCATATATGCATAATATGCAAGCTGCCCGTCCATATCGGAACGGTGTGATAATCAATAACATTAGCCCGCGTCCAGGCCTCCCGCGTCCGGGGTACCATCTCATGCCGCCCACTAGTGGTGTCTGCCCATGCCCGAAGGTCATGGTGTCTCCGTATAGCTGCCCGCCTTGGCGGGGACTGCCCGGCCAACTAGGCACGGTGTAAAATGCTCATGACATGCTCAATGCAAAATACTCATAATAATATGCTCATCATAAATTACTTATCTTATCCTAATGCGTATATAAGACTCATGATAAACTTTACCATATCGGGGTGACGTAAGGTCGTGATCCCCCGGTTACGTTATGGAGCCATTATGAACATTCTGCCTCACCTTGAAAGGACTAGTACATAAGGTGAGTGTAGGCAAGGAATAGCATCCTCACATCGAATAGCTTAACTCACATAGACATTCATAGGCATAAGCCTCTAACTTCTTAGAAGGTGAGAGCTCATGAAAGGAATAGGAATTCAAGCTAAGAGATTCATGCCATTAGAAGGAAGGACTAGCCTCACATACCTTTGTCGTTTAGCTAAGCTATCGGTCTCTCGTTCACCTCCGATGTTACGTCGTCACCTTCATTAAAGAATGCGAGGTACATTAGCTAAATAACTATGAGAACGCGTCGTTATTTCTAGGAAAAATTAGGCAGGACTTCCTTTGTTTATACTACTTTTCCCATGTTCTATATCAACTCCCAACATTCCCAATGCTACTCACAATATCACAATCAACAATCATCATCTATGTGCATTTAGCAAAATTCACCATTTCTCTCCAATTTCATCACATTTATGGTTATAGGTTCGATATCGTATTTTCCTACGTATCACATTTATCTCAGGGTTTACAAGTCATTTATAACCTATTCATACTCACAACACCCTATAATCCACGATTCAATTCAACTACTAACCAAACATGACACTATTCACTCTTGAATGACCCATTTGCTATGCTTCTCTACAAGTCGAGTACCTTAACCTTCCAATATCTTAAACAACATGTAATAGTCATGAAACTTACCTTGGATGATGGTTGGACAAGCCTTGGGTGGAGTTTTCCCTTCTAGCACCAAAACCCTACTTTCCCTCTTTGGATTTCCTTGAGGAAGATGAACCTTACTTGGGTTTCATACACTTTGATTCATGGATTTGATGTTGTTAATCTTGGTTTCCCTTGATTTTTCTTGTGGATGAAAGTTTGGAGAGGGTTCCAGAGGTTTTAGGACTAAAATGGTGAAAAAAAATGAGTTAGAAACGAAATTGGGTCTATATATAATTGTCCAGAAGATTCTGGACTGGCACAACATGTGACACTATGTGTGAGTCGCATGTCGAACATGCGAGTCGCATGTTGTGTCGCAGGTCATGCCAGTTGATCAACTCTCACTGGCACAACATGCGACACTATGTGCGAGTCGCATGTCGAACATGCGAGTCGCATGTTGTGTCGCAGGTCATGCCAGAACGTGATGAACTATATGCCGTAAAGTGGCCATAACTTTTGATCCCGATGTGATGTAAGGGCCCACCACCTATGGTTGGAAATATATTTCAATTATCTACAACTTTTATAATGTGGTGTTTTTCCCAAATTCCGACTTAAAAATGGAGTTTTGGTCCCTACAAACCAGATCCTCCGAAAGTGTTTCCTTAACTCGCCCTTTTTGGATGGCTTGTGCCCATATTTGGCTTGTGGGTACTTCTTGAAACTCACTTGGATCCTAATTACCAACATAAGGGTAATTATAATTCTTCTCCTAAATATCTTTAAGACATCGCTAGTTCGATACTCGATATTGTCCTTCGCCAGTCGATCCACTGTGCGCGAACGAAAATTTTCCGGGGTGTAACACATATGGGATTTGTTGAGGTGGTGGATTTGCAAGATTGCCTGGATACTAGTGGGTTAGTAGAGTCACATAACACTGGATGCAAATACATATGGAATGACAAGCAAGATGACAGAATTTTCTCAAAGATTGATTGGGTATTTATGAATGGTGAATGGATGGACACAATGTCAGCTTCTGTCACTGATGTGTTAGCTAAAGGAATAAATGACCACCGCCCTCTGGTGGTTAAAATAATTCAGCAAGATACAAAGAGGAAGAAGCCTTTTAGATATTGTAATATTTGGAGTTCACACCCTGATTTTAATTATATAATAGCAGAGGGATAGAGTATACCAATAAGGGGATATAAGATGTTCCAGATTACTAGGAAACTTAAGATGTTAAAGCACAAACTGAAAGGGTTACACCACCAGAAGTTCAGAAATGTAGTTAATGAAGCAGAAGATGATAGAATAGCAATGTTGCATAGCCAAGAGGAACTACAAAGATGTCCTCTTGATAATACACTTCAACAGGAGGAAAAGAGGCTCAGGGTGAAGTATAGACAGTCATCTAAGCTAGCTGAAGAATTTCTAATCCAAAGAAGGTTACTTGGATTAGAGTGGGGGATGCAAACACAAGATATTTCTTTTTCAGTGCTTAGACAGAGAAAACTGATCCAATTAGTTTATCAAATCCAGGATGATAATAACAAAGTTCACCATGACCCAACAATGATTGCTGACGTGTTTGTGAAATATTATCAGCAACTACTAGGTGAAGAAGGGGGCCACAGGTGTGCAGCATATCAGGGGTTCTTTCACCAGGTTCCAAGACTTCTTGTAGAGCATCAGTGTATCCAGTTGAAGCCTTTCACAGACAAGGAGATCAAAGCAGCTATGTTTGGTATAAATGCAAACAAGAGTCCTGGCCCAGATGGATATAGAAGTGGGTTTTATAAGGCAACATGGAGTGTGGTGGGACAGGATGTGTGTGATGCCATTAAGGATTTTTTCAGAACTGGCAAGTTACTGAAACAGCTGAATGCTACTCTAATTTCCTTAATTCCAAAGGTGAGTAATCCAATAAATGTTCGTCAATTTAGACCTATCTCATGCTGTAATGTCTTATATAAGTGTGTTTCTAAATTACTTTGCTCAAGGCTAGCTGTAGTACTGCCTCTGTTGATAAATGACACACAAAAAGCCTTTGTTAAAGGTAGGTCCTTGGTAAACAATGTCTTAATGTGTCATGACCTCCTTAGACACTATAACAGGAAGACATCTGCTAGGTACTTAATGAAGATAGACTTAAGGATAGCCTATGATATGGTCAAATGGAATTTCATCAGAGAAATGTTAGAGGGGTATGGATTTTCTCCAAAGTTCATCCAACTAATATTGGCATGTGTCACATCAGCTAGTTTTTCTATTAAAGTTAATAGTGAAAGTTGTGGTTATTTTGAAGGGAGAAGGGGGTTAAGACAAGGGGATCCTTTATCCCCCTTGCTGTTTGTAATGGTCATGGAGTATATGAGCAGGGTGTTGAAGCAAATGAGTCAGCTGCCAGACTTCAGATATCATCCCATGTGCAAGGATGTGAAACTCACTTACCTGACCTTTGTTGATGATCTAATGATCTTTTGCAAAGGTGCAGAACTATCAGTAGCAAAAATAATGGAAGCCTTGAAGCACTTCTCAAATGTTACAGGGTTAAATGCTAGTTCAGAGTAGTCTAATATTTACATGGCTGGTGTGGATGATGAAACAAAGGAAATGTTATTGACGCTTACAGGATTTAAGGTGGGAACCTTTCCTAAGAAGTACTTAGGCCTACCTCTGTCACCAAAGAAATGGACTAAGTTAGACTGCCACCAACTAGTGTTGAAAATCACAGAGAAAATTAGAGCAGTCTCAGTCAGGCACTTCTCTTATGCTGGGAAGTTGCAGGTCATTAATTCCATCTTATTCTCATTACACAACTTTTAGGGGCTATCTTTATTTTACCACAGAGTGTGTTGAAGATTGTGGATAAGAAGTGCAGATATTTTTTATGGGGGAGCAATGAGGAATCAAATAAAATGGCACTAGTATCTTGGGAGACAATATGCACCCCAAAGAAGGTAGGAGGCCTCAATGTCAGGAGTAGTAAGAAGTGGAATCTAGCCTCTGTGGGTAAGCACATATGGTTATTGGTGACTAATAAAGAGCCTTTATGGGTTAAGTGGACACATACAATCTATATGCAACCTAATAAGGATTTTTGGACTCATGTTCCACCTAGAAGTTGCAGTTGGTACTGGAAGAAACTAAATAGGACCAAATTGGGTATGCAACACTGGTATAGCAATGACAGATACATTCTAAATGCTACTGGTAAGTACTCTGTCAATAAGAGCTATCTAGCATTGCTAAGACAAGGAACAACCATTGATGCACATGGGCTCATCTGGAGCAAAATGCTACTACCTAAGCATAAGTTTATCCTTTGGTTAAACTACCATAGGAAGCTGCTAACCAAAGACATGATGGTGGGGATAGGAATGCAGTGTGATAATGCTGAGTGTGTGTTATATGACTAGCAGGAGGTGGAAGATGCTACACACTTATTTGTTGAGTGTACATGGGAAAAATCAGTTTGGCATAAGCTAATTCAGTGGATGGGAGTAAAAATACAACAACAAGAGACAGCACTGGCATTGAGTCTGATCAAGCAGAGACAGTAGTGCAACATGAAGAAGCAAGTGGTAGCTGCTGCGTATAGGGCAATGGTATACCTTACCTGGCAGGCCAGGAATTGGAAGATCTTCAGAGGAATAGATGTGCATACTAGTTTAGCAGTGTAGCAAATAAAGTTTATAGTTAATAAAAGGATAGATATGTTTATAGGTTCTAAACAGGCAAGGAAATGTATAGGCTTCCTTCAGCTAATGAGCAGTTAATTTTTGTTTTCCCTGAGGCATGTATCCTAGACACTCTGCTTGTAGAGTAGTCAAGGGTCCATATGCTCTTTGTTTGTAGTACTCAAAAGGTTTTTTTGGTGGTAATAAGATTTCACAGTGTATTACCAAAAAAAAATCCAATTTTGCTTTAAAGATTTGCCAAATTAACTCTCGAGAAGCAAAACTGACAACTAGCGCTCCACTTGGTATTAGATGGGAAGATATCTCAATCCCTATTTTTCTCAACAAATGGTGGTCTATTAAGTCCCAAAACAGTACTCACAAGGATCTTCCTGACACTCCAGGTAGGACTTTATCCTCCAATCGTAAGTTCTCTATAGCTACTGTGCCCTGGAAAGCATTTAGGCAGAGAAAGGAGCCCTCTCAATTTTTTGTCAAGCTTTGGCATAAAGAAGTTCCATTTAAGATGGCATGCTTAACTTGGAGAGCTGTCCACAATAGAATTCCTACTGATTTTAAATTTGATAGGCTTGGGATCAATGTTGTTTCATTGTGTTGTTGTTGTATGGGTCCAAACATGACACTAGAGGGGGGAAAATGTGAGCACCTTTTCTGTCAAGGACTCTATGCCCAACAAATTTGGCAAATTTTTCCTAGTATTGCTGGTATTGAGCATAGGAACACCTCTCTGGAAACTCTATTGTGGAAATGCTGGACTCATAATTAAGGCTAAAAACCCCATAGCAGTATATATCTACTCTATCATGGCTCTTATTATTATTTGGGAATTGTGGAGGTCAAGGTGTAGCAGCAAATATGAAAATGAGAGGGCATCTGTAGCTAGATCAAAGGCTCACATTTTTTTCAATATCTCACAACTTGCCAGTGCCCAGTGTAGAAGAATTTCCATTAGTAACAGATGGGAAGATATCTATAAGCCCTTTGACAATACTATTTCGACAAAAGCATCATTGTTATCAAATGATCCAGACCTCCATTGCTTTTTGTGAAAATTAATAGTGAGGGAAGTTGCATCAATGGGAGGTGTGGAGGAGATGGTGTGGTCAGGGACAGGAGTGGCAAAATGCTCACGGTGTACTCAATTCCTTTAGGTAATGGGACAAGTAATTGGGGGGAAGCGGCTAAACTTCTGTTTAGGCTGAAATGGTGTATTAAACAAGGTCATGGGTTGATAATTGGTGAGACTGACTCCATGCTGGTTCACAACTGTATCCATGACATATGGACTCCACGGAGAATAGAGAGAGTGATTGAAGAGATCAAAAAATTGGTAAATGCCAATGGTACTTTATTAAGCATTGTTACAAAGAAGGCAATCAAGTCGCGGACAAACTAGCTTCTTTCGGTCATCAACTGGAGGAGACAACTGTTTTTACAAACTTTAATACGATTCGCAAGTATGTTAAATGTCTGATTAATTTTGATAGATGGCAACTACCATCGTTCAAGAGGAGAAAACCAAGCACCCTCGTATTTGAGCCACCTTGAGCTTCCCAGGATTATTACCGCTTCTTTTTCTTTCTTGTTTATTATTGTCAAAGGTCTCTAGTCAAATTGGAGTTCTACAACTCCCATCTTGTATGAAAGGTCAGGTCTTGCCCCCCTTTCACATATCTGTTTCTTCAAAAGAGTGGTAATACAATCCTGACTTGGAATTAAAAAAAGAAGTATAAACTCATGTTTTTGACATTTTTTCAATTGGGTGAATCATCACATAACCATTATCATGCTTGTTTCGTCTTTTTATTCTTTTCACATTCAAACATCCTTAGAGATATTTAAACTTCTCACAAGATGTTTCAAACATACTGAGAGAGATACTATGATAGCTCTAAGAATGTTTAAATATTGATTTAGTGATAATTAAAATGTTTAAATATTGATTTAGTGATAATTGAACATCTATTTCAGTGATTCTAAGTACAAATAGTTAAACATATTTTAGATATTTTTCTAATCTGAATCATCATATGGTTATAATTATACTTGTATCCTTCTGTTCTCTTCCACCTCCAAGCATCTTGAGAGATGTTTAAACATCCCTAACGATGTTTGAAACACCCACATCTCAATAAATGTTTGAAACACTATCTTACTGATTTAATGGTGATTGAACATCTATTTTAAATATTTTTCCAATACTAAGCAAACTTCTTGTGTCCTTGTGTTCATTTCCACCTTCAAACTTCCTGGAGATGTTTAATGATGTTAATTTGGACATTTATTTTTAATATCTTTCTGATATGTAGCAAGCTTGTTGCATTCTTGTATTCTTTTTCAACTTCAAATATTTTGATATATGTTTAAACATCTTTGGGATGTTTCAGAATTTCGACTATTGATTAACACCTCTATTTTTGTTCACATTGCATATTTTAATATCCATTTCCAAAGCCGTAAAATTATTGTCTATATCGTGTTACAGCAAAAACTCACCCTCAATCATTTGATGTTTACATCAAGTTAAAAAAATGCATAACATTTGTTTGTACATAAACTTCTCTCTCTTCACTTTATATTATGATCTCCACGTTAAATAACTTAAGCATGATAAGATAATATTATTTAATGTAATTAAACACAAGGTGCAAGTAAAATTTTACCGTCTAATTACCTTTCCCTTTTTTTTTTCTCCACAAAAGTGTCATTTTAGTTCGATTGAAATGTAAATAAAACTGAAATCTGGGCCCACAATTACGTGCACGCAAGGAAGAAAAAACTTGGAACGAATTTAAAAATCACTTTTCATGTCAAAGCATCTAACATACTGTGCTACAAATTCTATGTCAACGAAATCCGAAATAAAAATATAGAACACTTCTACGAGCCCCTACCGCTTGTAGCAAGTCTCAATAAGTAATGAATTCAACTAAACTCACAGAACAAGTTCTAGATGCACCAGTTGTACAGCGCTCTACTTAAAAGAAAAAGTGAAGAAAAATAAATCTACCATTAAAATTGAAAAGGCAAATGTTCAAAGTTAATTGAGCCTAGCATCATATCCATTTCCATACAGTACTGATCTGTGCTAGTAGAAGAAGAGTAGATTGATCCATATGAGATGAAATCCCCATTATCTGACTCTGATGATAACGCCGCCTTAACATGACCGGAAGTCTCAGCTGTTAGAGTCGAATAATCATACTCTAACGGGAGAAAATAGTCAGAGCTTGATGATTGGATTTGGTGTTGATTAGGGTAGGAGCAAGTTAGGGAGACCTCTTTCTTGATTTCCTTTTTTGTTGAAAGAAATGTTGGAAAACAAGGATTGTAATAATAATTAGTGTTGGAATCAAAACTCAACAGGGTTGAAGAATCATCATGATCTTTCTGAGAATCTAAGAGAATTTGGGAAACTGTGGGGTAATTAGTTGTACATGTGTGATGACCTTGGTACATGGTCCGAAATCGAGGTGGATTAGCTTGGATTCTTTGCTCTTGTTTAGTTGCTTGGCATCCTTGATCAAACTTATAGGTGCATCTATAATAGCTCCTGCATATGTGTTAATGCATCTGTTAGTAAATCAGATCTGAATCTAAATATGCATGTATTGATCATTAACCATTGATTTAATTTTCTTAATGAACAAGACTTAGTGTTAAGAGAATTAAACCTTGGAAAAGGGGCATCAAGGATTTGTTTCTGGCCATATTTTCGCCAAACGTGGCCATCATCCACCAAAGTTGAGGTTTCTTTTACATTTTTCACTGAAATTTTCCTGTTCAATATTTGACAACCATTTGTTAGCGACATCACTCATCATCATCAAAAACAAAAACAAAAAAAAACAAAAAAAAAAATAAAAAAAAATCTAGAAATATCCTATACCCTGCCTAGACCCCACTTATTGGAATACACTTTGTATGTTGTTTTTCTTGTCGATTGCAATTAGAGCTGGTACTATTGAAAAAAGACTAAGCATCACACACTTTTTAATTTTGTTCTTAATTATAACTGTTGGAAAACCATAAAGACGTTAGCAAACAGATAATATACAACAACAACAGCAGCAACATCATACTCAGTGTAATCCCACAAGTGGGATCTGGGAAGGGTAGTGTATACGCAGCCTTAGCCCTATCTTGTGAAGGTGTGAAGGTAGAGAAGTTGTTTTTGATAGATCTTCGACTCAAGTAAAGCAAGCTAACAGATAATATGTGATGACATATTGGCGACAAATTAAAGATTAAGTCAAATCCTTACCTTCTCTTGTTACATCCTCTTTGATCTTTTGGTGATGATATCTTGCAACTACCCGTTGAGTCTTCATCCGGCAATCTCCGACCACCTTTCCGACAAGACGAAACAGCCACCATCGGATTAACCTGAGAATCTTCATCTATGGACTTGCTAGACTTTAGTATTGAGATAGTTTTGCAAAATGAACCCATAAGTTTCTCCACTAAATCCTCTGCCAACAAATTCTTGCCTCTATCACATAGAGGTTTGTTGATCACCTCTTTGAGCCGGTTTGTTAATTCCTGGCCACAGTTCAACTCATTGATCAACATTTTCATATAAGCCAATGAGTTTTCTGGCCATTGGGACTCCATATTTTATTATGTGTGTAAAACAACGGTAGGAAACATAGCAAGAAGTCAAGGACTGTGAGGGGCTTATTTATATCGAAAAAGAAAAAGGCTAGCTAGTGGTTGAATTTAACACTTCGTTTGGATGGTCGTTACATATTGTTCCATAATGTTTCGTATTATACTCTATTATGTTGTATTGTAACGTTGATAGATTGTATTGTTTCCCCTAGTTATATAACCTTACACATCATCAATTTGAAGGATAAATTATGAATTATGCAATAATAAGACAAAATGAGAAAGAAAAAAGATAACTACACGATCACACCAAATGAGTCATTAGACAAAATGAGACTTTTCGTTGTTACATAATAAATTTAAAAATACGATATAATAAAATTTAAATAAAAAGCATAATAAATATTATATTTAAACTAACAACACAATTTAATACAATAGGTAACAACCATCCAAACAAGCTGTAAGAAGTTTTTCAAGGATGAATTGTCATTAGGTCGAGAAAAACAAACACCAAGACCAAGTGCATAAAACACTTTTTAATATTTCATCGGTTTTGGTTAATGTGAATCTATCTGACCGTATAAATCGCAGTCAATGAATGAGTTTTATAAAATTCATTTGCAAAATGTGATGTGAGACTAATGTCGTGTCCTAAATGTGCTCAGTTTGTACTGAACGCATATGTGGCATATGGCATTCTCATAAAAATAGCACATCACTTGCCATGTAAAGTAATTTTGATTCAATTTGTCATTACAATAGAATCTTCTCTTATATTAAAAAGATTTAGCTACTTTATTATTTACAAATATACTATAGTAGTAATTTTCAGACGAGAGATAAAAATCTGTCACAGCATGTAAGGTGTTACAAAATGTTACGCATCGCAGATGACGTAAATCATATGTTGTCACCGTAATATCGTCATACACGCTCTACCTAACATTATATTATTATTAAAAAAATGCTATCTACCTGGCAAGAATTAAATGTCAACTGCTTTTTAGCAATAGTTAATTGGTAATTTTTTATTTTTTTTTGGGAAACTATAGGTAGTTGTTTAGTCATAATTAGTGCAAGTTGAGTTATTGAATTTCCTAATTTTGCGTGTTTGAGTACGGAAATATTCAGAACCATTCACAAATGTACTGTCTCGATATCAAATTATTTATCGTGTTACCGATAAGAGTTTTCTCAAATTATTTATCGTTTTAAGAGTTTAAGGCATAATTTTTTATTTTTTTTTATTCTTAATAGAATTTTGTCATTAATGATGATGATACATAAATAGAGTAAACATTTAATGAATAAAGATTATAACTTAGATATAAAGAAGGATAAAGTTAGTCAAATACCCTTATTGATATTTCTTAAGGGGCGTGTAAAAAAATAAAAATAAAAAACGACAAATAATTTGAGACGGTGAGAGTATATGACAGAAATGACCTTCATTGTCTTACTAGTCTCTGTGGTGGGCTGGTGGGTTCTTTGTGTTTTACATCCTATTTTATGCTTTACACCTTATCTTCTAAAATTTTACATTCTATCCCTTAACCTATTTATTTCTTTACAAATTACGTGTGATTAAAAGAAAAGAAAAAAAAAGGCTTAGAAGAGGGAGACGGGGAACAAGGAAAACTGCTCATATATACATATGATATGAATATCTATTGCTGCTACTAATTTGTTTTTATAAACCAAAGAGAAATAATCATTTGGGAGGCTGAACGAGCCTTTAAAAAAAAAAATTCAAATTTCTTGATTCCAGTAATTTGTTGCTCATCGTAATGAAAACGTTATATTTCTATATTGCCTCCAAATTTTTCGAATAATTATATTGTCCCATGTTAGGTTGTTAAAATAAGAGTTGTATATTGCTCGTAAATTCTACTATACTATAAATGGGAATCCGCGACTTAAGTAGCACAAAAAAAAAAGTTGAACCAAATTAGTACAAAAAAAAAAAAAGACATTAGTAGTTTTCACGCACGAAATTCGTGTGTGAAGCAGCTGTTCTGTTTTTTTTTTTTTTTTTTTTTTTTTTGGTGTTACCTTTCAAATCACATTTTTTTCCATACTTTGGGCAAAGATTAGTCATGTTTCAAAACCCCAAAATATCAATATTTTATATAAAACTTAATATCTTTTTTTGCGTACAATAATGTCGGCTCATTACATCAAGTCCACCTAAACGCTTGGATCGTCATTTTAGGGGTTCTAAAGTGCCCCGAAGTAAGTTTTGAAACTTGTTATATTTATAGGGTTTTGATTTAAGTGTTTTATTATATTTGATAATTCATCCAATACGAGAGGTTTATACTAATTAAAACATAATTCATTCCATTTAATTACAATACTAATTCAAAGCAATACAATAATAAATTACAATAATAATACAATCTTCAAGTTCTAGAGACTCTATTACTTCGAGACGTGCTTGTACTACCACGGCCTTGTTGCCCACACGAACGCTTGTCATGTCCATATTGCTTACATGTAGAGCACTTGCGAGAATAAGTTCTTTCACTAACATCCATTTCATTGGGTCTACGACTCCGTGAGTTAATGCCCAATTTCCTAATGTAATCCTTGTTAGCAACCATCGAAAACGGCTCGTTTGGCCAATAAGCTTCATTACCAAGTGGGTGAAATTGGCCGGAATATGCTCTAAGGTAACTGTGGACCTTGTATTCCCCCACCACATAACTTGTTACCGTTTTTCTCATTCTCTCGAAGCACTTGACAGCATGAGAACACGGCATGTGGTACGTTTGCCACTTACCGCAAGTGCATGTTCTTGTTGCCTCATAAACGGTATGCACGTTTCCACCCTTACCGTTGTGATAAACCGTCCTAACTTCATACACATGTTGAATTGGGTCATACTCGGTCATTTGGTGATGCTCACATTTTTTTCTATAATGCTCCATATTTTTGAAGGGCTTTGGCATCCATGTCCCGCCGTCGGCTAATATCGCTCTAGCCTGCCTTGTCCTAACAACAAATCGCTCCACAACCTGCTTGAAAGTCATTCTCACCATTGCGGTGACAGGTATTCCTCGAGCAGATTTCAGCAAGCCATTGAAAGACTCTGAGTTGTTTGTTGTGAGCATGCCCCATCTTTTGCCTCTATCAGCATGAAGCGTCTATTTTTCAACTTCGAGCTTCATCAACCAAACATATGCGGGTTCACTCACTGCCCTGATCAGATCCATTTTTGCAGCCCATTTTCGTTGTTGATGCTCCATCGCAGCCTCCCACATCAATTTGTTTAGAGTGCCATTGTGAAATGCCTTCAAGTGCCTTAAACAATAGCGATGGTAAACAAAGGGAGGCTGCCACCCCGGTAAATTAGCCATATTGTGCAATATGCCATTATGACGATCAGACAACACGCATATACCGATACGATCCTTAATAACATGAGTTTTCAAATAGGTCAAAAAGATCTCCCATGTGTCGTTGCTCTCGTTAGCGGCAATTGCGAAAGTAAGAGGAAATATTGACCCATTGGCATCCATTCCTATTGCAATTAGGAGCTTGATGTCGTAGGCACCATATACATGCATACCATCTATGGATATCACTAGTCGGCAGTGAGCAAAACCATCAATGCATGGTTTGAATGTCCAAAATACGAAGTTGAAGATTTTACCCTTTATAAGCCGCCACTCTACAACAGTACCATTATTAAAATGTTGTAGAGCTACCATATACCTTGGCAGCGATTGAAAAGAAGTATGCCAATTTCCAAAGACCATCTCAAAAGCGCGTCTACGCCCGAGAAATCCCTTTCTGTTGCTTATAGTTTTACTATATACGGTTTGAACGTTTCGAATACAATCTTTGATGGGGATCCTGCACAAGTTTAAACAAACAACATTTAGTAATGATCTTTTAATCGATATAAGACATATAATGTACTAGGTAGGATAAGTTACCTTGGCGTTTCAGTAACGTCTTTAAGTAATACTTGAGCAATCATGTTTGTATCTAAATTATAATGATCTGCTCGATTTTCTTCCATATCACAAGTGTGTCTTTCGCGGAATTTTGTGATAGCCCACATACCATCAGGCTTAACAATTCCTCGAAACAACCACTCACAGCCTTGATACCGTCGTTTACAAACTAGTCTCCATATCGTTAAGGTTGACTGATCAACCTTAAACTCCCTCATGCCCTTAAAACAATAAATTTTGACAGCCCGTTGCAACGCCTTTTTGGATGCGAACAACATTCTCTTTGCAAGGTAGCATCGATCTTTGTTGAGATCCTTTGGTTCAATCCAGGTTTTTTGGCGACTATCATCATCTTCTCTTGTGAAGACAAATGCATCATCACGACCCTGCAGGCTGTCAAGATAAGGGATATTGTTAGAATGCCACTGAATTGGGCTTTCAGAAGCTGGGTTTTCAGCCATCGGTGGTGGTACATGGTGGTGCATTGGTTCTTGTTGGTTTTGGCTTTGAGGAATATTGTTGGTCATACCAACTTGAACATCATCATTATCTTCATCATCGGTTACCTCTGCATTATTAGCTATTTCATCGTCATCACTTGATGATGACTCATAATAATTAGGAAAATCTTCATTATCAAGTGCATTCATCCTCCTACATGAAAAGTAACATATTTTAAATACCAATATTATATATATATATATATATACACAGATAATTTAATATCAATGTGATGAACTTACTATCGTTCATAAGTACTGTCATGGTGTGGAGAATGATCAACTCCACCGAACTGAGAGGATTGACCAACATCCATATTTGGTACCACTGCGAGTTTTGAGAATAGTTCCTATAAAGATTTGAAAACTGGTTATTTACCAATTCATACAACAAACACGTGCTACTACTACACATAATAATATGAAAAATCCATATTTACCAATTTTCATTGTAAGTTTGATTAAATTGCTGCCTTAGATTTTCCAGCGGCACTTGACCACTCAAAATGTCTCCATAAGAACTAAAGTCCCCATAAGTATTACCATGAATAGGCTGGACTTGAGGGACTTCTTCTCGAGGTATCTTTTCAAAATACATCTCAAGAACATTAATGAATACTAAATCACGATATTCTTCTGGCGATCCCAAATAATCACTCAAAGATTCATCATCGTTGATATTGTGCATGCCATAACGCACTACGCCGTTTGATATTGTTTGTGGATATCTGCCAGTTATTGAGATTCCAAACTCAGTGGGTGTAGTTTTCATTCTTTTGTGCATGTAACTGACTAGTGTTTCATAATTTAAAGTTGTTGGAAATTTAACATGGGCTTTTGGTTTGATACTATAACGAATGGAGTAATTGTCCTCGACGATATCTCCATCCCAAAATAGTGAAACCTTAACAGTTGAAGCATTTTGAAACATTTTTTCTATGAAGTTTGATTTTTTTTTTTGAATGACTTGTAAGACTTAGACTTATGAAGTTGATGAGTTTTTCACTCGTCAAGCCTTCAAGTTAAATAGACCACTCAAAATTGTAATGCGTGGTGTGTTGTCAAATCAACACTTAGATTGCGCATTAAAATGGTGCGCGATACAAGTCATGTTAAAACGGTCAAATAATGCAGCAATGTATTGTCAAATCAAGGCTTTATGTGTCATAGATTCCTGAAATTGTCATGCGTGGTGTTACATTGCGCATTAAAATGGTGCGCAATACAAGTCGTGTTAAAACGGTCAAATAATGCAATAACGTATTGTCAAATCAAGGCTTTATGTGTCATAGATTCCTGAAATTGTCATGCGTGGTGTGTTGTCAAATCAATACTTACAGTGCGCATTAAAATGGTGCGCAATACAAGTCGTGTTAAAACAGTCAAATAATGCATTGTCAAATCAAGGTGATGGGAAGGGAGGCCTTTTCACGCACGAAATTAGTGTGTGTAAGGGAAAAAGCCTTTCGCGCACAGTTTATGTGCGTGAAAGGTTGATTCACACAGGCCAACACTGATTTTTGAGTTTTGGTCCTTTAACGCACGAATTTCGTGCGTGAAAGGCACTAGCTGCATTTTTGCAGTTTGGTCCTTTCACGCACGAAATTCGTGCGTGAAAACTACTAATGTCTATTCTTCTTCTTTTGTACTAGTTTGGTTCAACTTTTTTTTTTTTTGGTGCTACTTAAGGGATAAGCACACAACAGGTCAACATGCCTGCTTTGGCATTTTGAGGGTAATTTGGTCATTTCTGTTAAAATGAAATAACATGGTTGGTTGAAAATGAATTCTACTGTAGCTGCGATATTAAATTTTGAGTGAGTTGACTAAATTGTCCTTTTTTCTTGTCATCATTCATCAGACATTCAAAAGCCATACCCTATCTTTTCCGTTCTACGTGGGCAAAAGACATAAATTTACCCTTAAATTATACCCCAAAAGTCATTTTCACACTTAAACTATCTTAGCGACCCATTAGGCCATTACGCACCTAATATATGAAAAAGTGATATTTTTTACTCATTGATACAATATGACCAGTTGTACTATGGAAGAGTGTGCACATTCCACGTCAGTGCCACGTCAAAAAATCCTCTAATTTTTAATTTTATATTTTTTTCCTTCCCCCTCCTCCCCCACCCTCCCTTTCTTCTTCATCCCTACTCTCTTTCTTATTGCATAACCACCATTGTTTCCAATGAGCTTTAATATTTTTCGGTGAACTTCAATATTTTCCAGTGAACTTTCATTTTTTCCTATCTTCTTCATTTTCCGGTCACCAAATTTGCATCTAATATACTTAAAAATAATAATGAGCTTCAATATATTCCGATGAGCTTCAATATTTTCCGGTGAGCTTCCATTTTTTCCGATCTTCTTCATTTCCGGTCACCAAATTTGCATCTAATCTATCTATAAAATAAAATGGGAAATATTGAAGAAATTTGCATCAAATGGGAAATTTTCCGGTCACGAACTGCCCATTCAAATTGCACGGACTGCCCTTCAAATGGCAGTGAAGAAATTGCACGTACTGCCCTTCAAATGGCAGTGAAGAAACTGCACAGACGACCCTTCAATGGGCAACAATGAAGAAATTGCATGAACTACCCTTTGGGGGTTGGTGGGAAGGTGGAGGAGAAGGGGGTGGGTGGGGTTGGGGGTGGCGGGAATGTGGAGGAGAAGGGGGAGGGGTTGAGGGGATGGTAATTGTAGGAAATCAATACGTGATTTGTATTGATGTATCAAAGTCATTATATACAAAGTAGGTATCTCACTATCAGAATGATACTAGGCTAAATTATAGGACCTAATTACTATATATAAGGAAGAGAATATTTACATAGACTATTACATAGTCTATCACACCCCCGCAGTCGAAGCGGGAGGTTGTCGTACGATTAGACTGTCCCTGAAATCATCAAAGAGCACGCGCGGAATACCTTTAGTGAAGATATCTGCGATCTGGTAACGGGACGGGATGTGAAGAACACGAACTTCTCCACGGGCAACTTTCTCACGTACAAAATGTATGTCCATCTCAATATGTTTAGTGCGTTGGTGCTGAACTGGATTACCTGATAGGTATATGGCACTAACATTATCACAATAAATCAATGTAGCTGTCCGGATGGGACAATGGAGCTCCAAAAGAAGGTTGCGAAGCCAACAGGACTCAGAGACGACATTAGCGACACCACGGTATTCGGCCTCGGCACTCGACTTAGACATAGTAGGTTGTCGTTTGGATGACCATGAGAGGAGATTATCGCCAAGGAAGACACAGTAACCTGATGTGGACCGGCGAGTATCTGGACAACTACCCCAATCTGCATCTGTATAAGAAACAAGAGAGGCAATGGAGGATTTGTACAAATGGAGACCAAACTCAATAGTACCTTGAATGTATCGGACTATGTGTTTAAGAGCATGCATATGTGCAACCTTTGGATCATGCATGTGAAGGCATACTTGTTGAACCGCATAGGAGATGTATGGTCTTGTGAATGTAAGGTACTGCAACGCGCCGGCCAACTTACCATATTGGGTGGGATTATCGCAAGGAGGCCCGGCCGTGGCATCAAGTTTGGCTTTGGTGTCGACCAGTGTCTGACTTGGCTTACATGCAGTTATGCCCTCACGCTCTATAATATCTGCTGCATAATTTTTCTGAGAGAGAAACATGTCGTGTGAAGTCCGGGTAACAGCGATACCCAAAAAATAGCTTAGAGGGCCTAAATCCTTCATAGCAAATTCGGCACTAAGCAGAGACATGATGGATTTTCTGAGAGCATCTGAGGAAGCTGTGAGAATAATATCATCAACATATAGCAGAATGTAAGCAATGTCAGAACCTTGACAATAAATAAAGAGAGAGTAATTAGATCGGCTATATGAAAAACCAATAGTGGAGACATAGTCTGCAAAGCGTTGGAACCATGCACGGGGAGCTTGCTTAAGTCCGTACAACGATTTCTTCAAGAGACACACATGATGTGGATGTTTTGGATCCTTAAACCCAATAGGCTGATGCATATAAACAGTCTCATTAAGATTACCATGTAGGAAAGCATTCTTGACGTCCAACTGATGAATGGGCCAAGAGTGTGCAAGTGCAATGCTCAAGACAGCGTGAATAGTAGCTGGTTTGACAACCGGACTGAAAGTCTCGTCGCAGTCAACTCCAATCTGTTGAGACCTGCCATCACAGACAAGACGGGCTTTGTGCCTTTCAAACAGAACCATCAGATTTCTTTTTATGACGAAAAATCCATATAGAACGAATAAGATTCACATCAGTGGGACGTGAAACCAACTCCCACGTCTTATTACTAATTAGAGCATTATATTCATCAACCATGGCAGTTTTCCAATTGTGGTCATTTAGAGCACTGACAGGATTTCATGGGATAGGCGAGATGGAGGGAGTGCTAGAAGTATTTAAGTTGAACGGTTGTTTGGGATTAAAAATCCTATGTTGGCTTCTAGTGACCATGCGGGTGGGCTGCTGGGCAGTCACGGTTGGGGCAGTGGGGGGTAGGGGTGTATGACCATAGCCTCGAATTGGAATAGTGCTACCATTACCAACAATGATTCCAGAATTATTTCTCAAATTAAAATAAGACGTGAGAGTACCTGAGTTGGCAGTCATGTGGGAAGTCGCTCCGGTGTCCATGTACCAATTATCATCCGGTTGATGCATGGACAGAGTGTGCATGGCTGCCTCCACGTCTATCGGAGTGTACCCAGAATAGGTCGGACCATGCATGGAATAGGCCTGCTGAGGTCGTGGACCCACATCGAGAATGCCGCTGCCGGGCCGCGGTGTGGTGGAACGCTGCTGCCACTGTCTCGTCTGATACGGGCAGGGGGGCATTGGCCACTGCTGGGGCGGCCAGGCAGACCAGTAGTAGGCCCCTGCCGGTGGCTGTCCCGTCGGCCACTGGCTGTTGCTGGTCTGTCTGCCGCCGCCGCTACCGGATTTCCCGCGGTTGTTGTTGTTGTTGTTATTCCCCTTTTCCTTGTTCCTGTTAGAATTCCTGCCACGATTATTATCACGACAGTTAGTTGAATTATTGTTGCCGCCAGGTGGCGGGGAGGGAGTATCATTATCAACAAGTAGAGCCGCGGGACTGGAATCGCGGGCACGTTCCTTGGCTGCTGCGTCTTCGAGCTTGAGTCTGGAGCACACTACAGAGAAAGAGGGCAGCACATCCTTCTGCTGGATGGTGGTGACAAAGTGTGCATATGTCTCCGGTAAGCCTCCAAGGAGGCGTAAGACCATACGTTGGTCGGACACCGGCGACCCCACGTTGGCAAGCTGATCCGCGAGAGACTTGAGCCTATTATAATAGGTCATAACCGAGCCGAAGTCGGCCATTTTTGTGGTGGTGAATTCAGTTTCAAGGTATGCTGCCCTTGAGTGCTTGTTATCTTGGAAAAGTTGAGCAACTCGATTCCAAGCCTTCTCTGCAACATCATCCGCCACGAGAATAGAGGTAAGAATATCATGGGATACGGTGGCGTATATCCATTGAAGGACCACCGCATCTAGCCGTTTCCAGAGCGGAAGGTTAGCCGCCTTTGTTGCGTTGTACGCGGTGAGTTCAGTGGTGTCAGTTGGTGGTATGATGTGTTCAAGTACGGAGTGGACGCGGGCTAGAACTTTGAATAGTGTCGCCCATTCGTGATAATGGCCGGTTTCCATGTCTAGAGTGATTGGGATTAAAGATTTCACATTCGTGACGGTTAAAGCAGAATGAAAATTTTTGTTGTCAGCCATTGAAGAGAGGAGAGGGAGGAGGAAGGGGTGGCGGCTACGGCTAGGGTTAGGAGAGAAGAGGGAGGTGGACGGCTAAGGTTTAGGAAGCTAGGGTTTTTAGGAGAAACCTAGTCTGATACCATGTAGGAAATCAATATGTGATTTGTATTGATGTATCAAAGTCATTATATACAAAGTAGGTATCTCACTATCAGAATGATACTAAGCTAAATTATAGGACCTAATTACTATACATAAGGAAAAGAATATTTACAATATTTACATAGACTATTACATAGTCTATCAGTAATAAAGAAGAAGAAGTTGCAAAAAAAAAAAATTATAATAATTTTTTTAAAAAAAAAAATTGACCTCACTCTCTTATTATTTAAATATAAATTTTATTTCTGCCACATCAGCTCTGGAGGGGTAAAAAATATCACTTTTAAATATATTAAGTGTGTAATAGATCGTCAGAATAGTTTAAATGTGAAAATGACTTTTGGGGTATAATTTAAGGGTTAATTTATGTCTTTACCCGTTCTACGTGAGATGAATTTTGAAGATTATTTCCTTTGTACTATGTATTCTAACTTTTCTGTCTCTGTAGGAACCTAGTAGCTCTGTTGATTGGCTATTTGAACTTTCGCGTTATTGGTGAGGGTTCGAATCCCCATATTGTAATTTTCTCTCCACTTTCCCTTCCCTAGTCCTATGTAATAAAAACAATTTAAAAAAAAAAAAAAAAACTTTTCTCTCCACGTAATAGCACCTTTCTGACCAGGTATTTATTTCACTTTTCCGTTGCTTTTTTTTTTCTTTTTATTGTATTATAATAAGTTTAAGCCTAGCTTTACATTTAAAATTCACGAAAACCAATATAAGTAAAATAGCAAAACATAAAGGACGTTTAAAATGAATTTATTCAAAACATCTGACGCCCAAAACGATTATGACGATATTAAATATAATAGTTTAATCTATGTTAACAATTTTGGTAATAAAATAAAAACAATCGTACATCCTGAAGAGTATAAGATTCTACTAATTTTAATACAATAGAAGTTTATATTACAGTTTAGACAAAGCACAAACAAACTATATCCGCACTTAAATTGTATTCATTTTCTCCAAATTTTTGTTCAATTAATCGTTGAGCTCTATTTGGGGCTTATAATTTGTCATAATATACATTCTATTAAAAAAAGGATATTAAATATGCTAACAAAATCCAAGGGGGAAAAACACAAAAGAAAATAGAAATATTAGTTGCTTTTACGGTTCAAAATTTGAAGTTTAAAGTAAAAAAGAATTGAATAAAATAATCACAAATTGAAAATATAAAAAATTGGTATACGTAGAAGTAGAGATGCTTCCGATGTTATTTTTATTGATCAGGATCGAAATATTTAAATTCCTGTTGAATGCATGCAACAAAAAATTTGAAATAAGTAAAAATAAAATTGGCTTTAATAAACATTTTAAGAAAAATGTTAGGAACAGCATTAGCAGTTGAAACATAAATGAATCATATTGAAATTGAGATTGTTGGGCCGTGCCGCCCACGGCCATTCCTTCATCTAGTACAAATATAAATTGCATCGAGATAGAAAGCTCTTTTCTACTGGAAAAACAATGCTGAGGTAAACCTTAAGAACAGCACATTATGATTTATTTTTCTTGAAGAACATTCCACTTAATTAATCAGGTACATATTTCATTAAGAAATTGAAAGTAAGAGAAATCAATTTGACTTTTAACTTTGCATCGCCATTATCTTACCACACTAATCAGTTATGACGACAGCCAATTGAGCATGAATAGATAAATATGAGGAAAAAAACAAATCAGCTACACCATCCAATTAATTTAGTCCCCATAACTGCAGGTGTACAAATTAAGGATAGAAACAAAAGGGAATCTTGAAAAACAATTGTGTGTACAGAGAGGATAGACATATGCCAGTTTGCGAAAACTGAACAAAACCATAAACAATTCAAAATCCTATAAGGCATTATTATAATGTGTAGCATTATTATAATATATATATATATATATATATATATATATATATATATATATATATATATATATATATATATATATATATATAACTTCAACATGTGATTAGCTACAACAATTGTGCAAAATTGAAAGTCTTTTTCATTGATATCAACGACATTTAAAAGTAAGAAGTGGATCTTACACAAGTCGTTACATTTTTATGAGTGTTGACATGGATCTCCCAATTACTTTAACATGTGAAAAGGAGTAACTTCACTCTAACTACCTAAGCATGTGAACTTCACACACCCTGTTGACCAAATCGAGCATGGAGGATATATGCCCTTAATAGTAGTTATGTAACAACCCCTTAATTAGAAGATGAATTGAATTGGGATGCAAGATGGGCGTAGTTTAATTTGAAGTGAGGGACATGTTCACATGTGTACAGTTCACAAATCATAAACATTGGACTTTAAGTGATGTTTGTTACTAGTAAGAAATATCTGACAGAATACACGGCATCTCTTACGACGATAAATTGGGGAATTGTTTAGTCCTTATACCATGGGCTTCATTTTTCTATTCCTTTACCATCATTTCTCTGCATAGATTACCAGGTATTGGTAAAATCAACCTATTATTATCGCAGGCAGAAGCAAATCTATGATTTGAATATTAACCTATTATTATCGCAGGTAGAGGCAAATCTATGATTTGAATTTTTATGAGTTTATATTCGTAATTCTACCATTTCTATCAAATTTACTGGGTTCATAATCAGTTACACATATTTAGTGAATATTTTAACACACATGTATATAGGCCAAAACTTAGCTTATTCATGGGATACACCCCTGATCATGTGTAACTTTTCATAATATGATAAAGTGAAACTTATTATAACCAGTTAAATTGCATTAATATTGTAAAAGAAAGTATACTATTGATGTATAATTTTAATTTATATTTAAGGAAATTATTGAAGTTGAGAAAAGAAAAAATTTAAGTCATAGATTCTGACAGTATCGAGAATTTTATACCATCAAGATAATTTAACCTGTTGTAGCAAGTTATTTTTTTATCTTTTAAGCTATTATATCCGGCTTGTTATGAAAATTTACTTATTATTGTAAGTGAACTTAAACCTAATAATATAAAACATTATACATTGACAGTACATTGATTTTAAACTAGAGAAAAGTAGTATGGCAAACAGGCAAAGGCTGGCCTTTACCAACGGTTGCAAATGTATCCATATGAATCGAGAGATGTGTTCCACTAATAGGAGTTTTTATATCTAGCCAGTATTAGGTAAGTTAAGATAAATACTTATTCTCACTAGATGTTCACACTTAATTAAACTATTAACCATAAGAATTAACAAATCAAATAGTGAGATTTTCCATTCTTTGCACATTACTTGTTCAGTTGTTTGGAAGGAATAAAGTCGGTGTCTCAATTTTGGTTTAAGTGATGTTATAACTACTGATCATATTCAATTCCGCCTTTCTCACTTCCAATCCAGGTCTCTTTCATAAATAATCTGACCAATTGTTTTTTATTCACTCAAAAAAAAAACTTAATAATAATATCGTTTGTCTTTTACAGTGATGGAGGTGGGGTGATGACGACCACAACTACATGGTGATGATGATATTTTGATTTTATTAATAAGATGTTTTGACTAATTAAATAGAACTTGGAGGCAACATTGTTTAGCACCTCCAACTTTCTTGTTCACACTACATATATTTTCAATCTCCAAATTCCACGGGCGAGCAAGTTGACCTATATAAACAATATATATATATATAGGGATTACGTACAAGATCGATTGAAATGTAATTAAAAGTGGGCCGACAATTACGTGGAAAGAAAAAATCTAGTAATTAAAACGATTTTTTCATGTCAAAGCATGTAACACCTCGCTGTAAATTCCACGTCAACGTAATGTTTTAAAAAAAAAAAATAGAGTACAAACAAATTTTTGAGAAAAATCAATAGTACTTCAAAGGTCAAAAGGAACTAAATCAACAGAACCCACCGTCGTTCTATCTCCATCTCCAAACTACAATCAGTAGTATCAGTAATACAAGAAGGGTAGATGATATCTCATTATCGTACGCTCTGATGAGAATGCTGCTTTAATTGGACATCATCCGACGGTTGATAATAATCGGAGCTTGATGATTGACTTTGGTTAACATTAGGGTAGAAGCAATTTGGAAAGACCTCCTCTTTAATTTCTTGTTTTGTTGAATAAAATGAGTAAAAATATGGTTGGTGATAATTTATATTGGAATGGGAAAAGATGCAAATATACCACTCAACTTTGCGATTTAGAGCAGATTTACCCCCGTTAAAAAAGTGGGGTATATATACCCTTACCGTTACAAAATGGTGCAAATATACTCTTGCCCTTACACAAATAGTGCAAATATATCCTTTTCTTTTTTGGTAACCAACAACTTTCCATTAATTACCATGAAACATTACATAATTAGCTAGCCAACACAGCTTGCTAGGTTCAGAAATACATGGCACTTGAACTCCTAAGGATCAAACAACAGTAGCTAAAAAGAAAAATTTTGAACTAAAACTTGGCTGCCAGTTGGTGCACGAACAGTGCAAACATATGCTAGATCCTTGGCTAATCTTTCCACTGTGACACTTTTCTTTTCAAAGATTCTTTGGTTCCTCTCTCTCCACAGTGTGTGAAGCACTTCAGCATTAATAATCATCTTGCAAATTTGGGCTTGTTGACCTTTGCCCTTGCTACTGGCAACGCTCCACTTCATAAAATCCTCCCAGTGGACTACATTGAACATCCCCTTATTGCTCCATGTCAAAATTCTTGCCCATAGTGTCCTTGCAACTGGACAGAGGACGAACAGGTGCTCGTGATTTTCAGGCACTCGGTTGCATAAGACACATATCTTTGTAGCCTCAAGACCCCATTTTAACAACCTATCAGCAGTTAACAACCTTTGTTGTAGACCAAGCCATAGTGTGAAACATGCTTTTGGCCTTGCTTGGTTACCAAACATTATACACTTCCATGCTATTCTAGGCAAATTACCTCGCAACTGGAGATAGACAGATTTGATCAAGTTATGTCGTGAATTAATAGAAGTCTGCAGCATGGTATCTCTGGCCCCTATGATTTTCCTTGTCATCCAACTGGTTGTTTTAGGGATTGGACAGTTCCTCAAAAGCTGGCCTTTTATATAGTATGTATGAATCTATTTGACCCATAACTTATCCGCTTTATGGGCCAAATCCCAGCACAACTTTGTCATAGCAGCTTGATTCCACTTTCTCAGGTGAACCAAATTCAGACCACCTGCTGATTTAGGACTGCACATATACTCCCAAGCCACTAAAGCTTTCTTTGTGATCACACCTTCCCCTGACCAGATGTAACTCCTACAGTAGCCATCAATCAGCTGGATTACCTTTGATGGGATGAGGAATAGTTGTGACCAATAGGCTTGCACCCCAAATAGTACAGATTGGACCAGTTGCACCCTCAATGCATATGATAATTTCTTAGCTATCCAGGTGGAGATTTTAGCAGTGATCTTTTCTACAAGGGGAAGCCACTGCATAATGGTCATCTTCTTGGTAGATAAAGGGACTCCAAGATATTTGAAAGGCAATACACCCAAAGAGTAACCTAGCTGCTGCAAAATCTGATCTTTCATCCTTTGATCAACACCTCCAAAATATACTGAACTTTTACCCAGATTAGCCTGAAGGCCAGAAGCATTTGAAAAGTTCATGAAACATTGATGTAAAGCCAGTACTGATTTCAAATCACCCCTAGAAAAAAGCAATAGATCATCAACAAAGCATAGGTGTGTGATACCAAGTTTGGCACACTGAGGGTGAAACTTGAACTCCTTGCTACCCTTCAGATTATTCAGACTTCTACTCAGAAATGCCATAGCTATAGCAAACAAGAAAGGGGACATGGGGTCCCCTTGTCTTAGTCCCTTAGCTGCTGGAAAGGGTGGAGTGTGCTCACCATTGACAATTATAAAGTAACTCACAGTCTTGACACAATTAAGCAACCAAGCAACAAACATGTGAGGGAAACCCAGTTCTGTCATTACTTTCCCTAAATAGACCCACTCCATAGAATCATAGGCCTTTTGAAGGTCAATTTTGATCATACACCTTGCAGAAATATGCTTCCTACTATAACCCTTGATTATCTCATGTGCAAGAATTATATTATCAGCAATATTTATACCAGGAATAAATCCAGCTTGGGCATCACAAATGACAGAACCAATTACCTCATGTAGTCTGTTGGCCAAAATCTTGCCTATGATTTTATACAAGACAGAAAAACAAGCAATCGGCCTAAACTCCTTCACAGTAGTAGGACACTGAGTTTTGGGAACAAGAGAAACAATGGTACAGTTTATAGGAGTATAAAGGTTACTGCTTCTAAAGAACTCCTTAACTGCTGCTATGATGTCAGTTTTAACAATAGGCCAAGACTTTTTAAAAAAGAGAGCATTGTAACCATCCTTACCTGGAGCTTTGTCATCCCCTATAGCTTGTAATGCATTGAAAATGTCAGCTTTTGTCACTTCGGCACATAGAGCAAGTTTTTGTTGTTGGTTAAGTACATGCCCCGTTTCATGGTATCTTTACACACTGCTGGCAATGCTCCTGCTGAGGATCCCATTAAGCTTTTATAAAATTTGATAAATTCTTCCTTGATCTCCACTGGGTCACATAGCTTAGTACTAGTAAGGGAAGTAATTTCTAGAATTTGGTTCCTATGGTTTCTCCTTGCATACCGCAACAAAGTATTTATTGTTAGAGTCTCCCAGCTTCACCCATTTCACCCTAGACTTTTGTTTGAGGGCACTTTCCTCTATCAAAGACCATTTCTCAAGGTTCACAATAGCCTGTTTTTCTTGCAAAAGTAAGCTGTCATCAACTTGTATTTTCCTTTGCAAGACTTCCAACTCCTCCCTAGTCCTCTCAATTTTAAATTTAATATACTTGAATTCCTGATTGTT
Source organism: Lycium barbarum (assembly GCF_019175385.1). Taxonomy (NCBI): domain Eukaryota; kingdom Viridiplantae; phylum Streptophyta; class Magnoliopsida; order Solanales; family Solanaceae; genus Lycium; species Lycium barbarum. Next base: position 111,679,570 of record NC_083344.1, on the reverse strand, counting down.
GAGAGCTCTCAGAGCTGGTTGCAAAGACTTCAGCTTAAGCCATACATTTTGCATAGGGTTGACAGATTTCCTCCCTTCCCATTTATTACCAACAATCTGTAGAAAATCAACATGGTCGGCCCAAATATTGAAGAATTTAAAGGAGGCATGTTTAGGCAGAGTATTATGTTTTAGATTGAGCAGCATGGAAGCATGATCCGAAATGAAAGGTAGGTCATATTGTATGGTAATTTGACCCCACTTAAGCATCCAATCAAAATTGCCAAAGCACCTGTCAATTCTGCTGGTAATCCTCTCAGTACCCAATTGTTTGTTAGACCATCTGTAATAGTCTCCTTGCCAAGGAAGCTCATGAATTCCACATTGTTGTATGCAACCCGAGAAGTCTTGTTACTCATGGAGGGTCACTGGACTGCCAAAGAGTCTATCATTCAGATGTAACACAACATTAAAGACTCTCGCAGCTGGAACTCATCGGCAACGACTCTTACCACTGCAACCTAGGCACTCAGGCCTTGGAGCTGATCTGTCAGTCCACCGTTACCACAAACCTCTACTTTGAAGTGAAGCGACTTCGTTCATTCCCGAGTCGATAATTGCCAGAGGATGGAATCCCCAGTAACTAACCAGGGGCAGGTGACACCCAACGATATAGTTTCCAGGTCTTGCCATAAAGTCCTTCTCTGTTCACCAGTATTAAACCCATAAACCACTGTAATGACACTTCTCATCAGATGTTTTGTCCCTAACTTCGCAATGGATCAGCTGTGCAGTGGCCTGAATAAAGTTAACCTCAAACCAATTTGGATCCCATAGAACCCAAACTCTACCATTGGCAGCATATTGATAGTTGGTCAGGACTTCCCATCCTGCAGCTATATTCTTCATTCTACTCTTCACATTATGCTTCTTTACTCTAGTTTCAATTAAGCCAACTAGTTTGATCCTTTTATTCACTAAAAACTTCTTAAACTCTTTCTGTTTATACCTTTTATTAATACCTCTAATATTCCAAAATAGCCAGGTCATGTTAAGCAGTTAAAGTTGTTCCACCTCTATCCACATGTAAAGAAGTAGTCTCACATTTCCCTTTACTCAAAGACCCATAAGTATTTTTAGTGGTTACTGCAGACAAAACAGGAAAATTCACCAGGTTAAACTCTAGACTGGTGGTCTGATCATTAGCAGTAGCTTCCACAGGGGTGGTTCTCAAAATGTCAGCTTTTTTGTCCAACATACACCGAGCTTACATACCACCAAACATAAAAAAGATATTGCATGTCCTAGATAAAATATTTATATTCGCTTAAATTGTACTCCTTCCGGCTCAATTTATGTGATAAAATTTAATAGAACACGAAATTTAATAATTAAAAGAAGATTTTTAAATTTTGTGATCTAAAATAAGAAAAAGATATTTGTGCGATTATAGATTATCTCGTTAAGCGTGAAAGGTGAAGTTTAAAATTAAATTATTATCAAATACAGAGAAAGTAAGAATTACCGTCAATAATCAGCAAAAAATACTTTTCCGTAATCATAAAAAGATCATTAGAATAACCAGACTTTTACAAGTAAAAATGTATACTTACTTCAGATAAAAATATCTATCTTTAACCTATATAAAAAAAATATTTAGCGCAAATTATCATTCAAATTAAATTAAACAGGGAAAGTACAGCCGTGGGATTAACTCGTCGTAGAGCTGTCCCTTCCCTTACAGTGTTCAGTGATTAAGAACCTGTTTGGATGAGTTTATGTCTATAAGCTGCAAACAGCTTATAAGCTAAAAAAAATAAATTGGATAGTCTAACTTATTTTTTTTGGCTTATAAACTGTTTTCAGCTTATAAGCTGCTTTAGATAAGCTAAGTTAAATGGGCTCAATTATTTTTTTGAGCTTATTTTAAGCACAAAATGACTTTAAGCTGGTCAGCAAAACACTCAAAAAAGCTGAAAACAGCTTATAAGTTACTTATAAGCACTTATAAGCCAATCCAAACGGGCTCTAAGTGTGCTGACTGCATCAATCTAACTCACACCTTTGTTTTAAATTACAAAAAAAAAAAAAAAAAAAAAAAACTCTGCTTTGTATAAATAAATTAAAAAATAAGCGAAAAAGATGAAGCTCACATTAAACTCCCTGCCTTTTTGCAGGATCTTAGCCATCTCCTCTTTTGTCCATTTCCTCTCTGTTTCTTCCACATGTTCCATTAACTAGATCCCAAGAACCCACAATAAACAAATAAATACAGTACTGGACAATATTTGTAAGATCTTACTCTGTTTCATTTTATATTTTGTCTATATTTATTGTGCACGAAATTTAATTAGAAAATAAAAAAATTGTTATGTTCACATGTCAAAAGTACCTTTAAAAGTTTCGTTTAAAATGTCATAATAAGCCTATGACTATAAGAATATGTCTTCACATAAAAATTTAAAGTTTAAAATAAAGTAAAATAAGTATCAATTTTTCTGTTCAATTCTATGTGATTATATTGGACACGACCTTGATCGTTTTGGATGAAACTGAAATGTCGTAGTAATTAATAACTAGTGAAGTAGCCCGCGCTTCGCGCGGTACAACTACGACATTAATATGTAAAGGATATAACTGATCTAATTATAAATTTTCTCAAAATTATTTAAAAGTTATAATATTCTTTTTTTTTTGTTTCTCGTCGAGTGTTCGGTATTTATATTGGAGTTTGATTAAGCTGCGTAAGGCCCCATTCGGGGAAAAGCGCTCCCTAGCAAGGATTTTTTTTATATCCAGAGCTCAAACCTGAAACTCTGCTTAAGGGAGGAGCACTCTATCGGCTACCCCACATCTTTTGGTGGTATAATATTCTTTATTAAAAAGTAAATTTAGATGAACTGAGTTTTTTCCATTATCAAATTTTTTAAAATAGAGAAATGAAAAAGTATACGTACATATAAGTTTTATAGACATTTTTTTATCTAAAAACTTTTGTTGGCTTCAGATCTAAAAGATCAAATTTAACATTTTATGTTAATTTATTTTTTGACACTTACTTTTATATTTTTCTCTATTTTTCATTCTAAACTAATAATAACAACAACAAAAGAAGAATGAAAGGTAAAAATAAAGTAAAACTGAAAAAATATAATATGAAATTCACTGAGTCAAATCGTAAGAATCTCGTATATATTTAGTCCTATCAGTTTTCCTTTTATTTTTTCTCTATGTTTTTCATTTTCCTTCTTAATTCCCTACCCGCTCATTTTTCATAAAAATGTCAAATTTGTCTATGCCCAAGTGGAGGAGAGCAATGTAAATTCAATATATAATTACAATTATTTTATTGCATATACAAAAATACTTCTTAAACAATTCAACACTCAAAAATATTTGAGTTTTCATTATTCATTTATATCTCTCACACCAGAACATGTTTGTCGGTTGTCACCGTGGGATACTCTTGTTGTCTTGTACTTTTAGTTTATAACAATTTTGAGAATACAATTATTTGGATTAGTTTCTTAAACAAAACTAAAAAGGTTAAGTTTTTATTTATTTATTTCAATTAAATATTTTTAGAAGATAAAATCATAAATAATCACTATTCTATTAAACCATCACTTAAACCTAAAATATATTAAAACTTATCACCTATGACAGAACAAAGAAATTATTTCAGCAAAATATATGTACTACCAAATTAAATGGTCTGATTGTGATTTTAGTTTTTCAAAGAGCGACGGAGTATTTTGGAAAAAGAATAACTACTAATAGTTAAAGGATACACCATAATGATTGAAATAAGCAGATTTTACAACCTTCCATTGCTACAACCACCTTTTATCTTCCTTCTTCCTTTTGAACATAAAATTACCGCAAATCTACATAAAGACGAAAATGAAGTATGGAATTGCATTTGTAACTATTTGAGATTATAACATTACACAAACGACTTCGTATTTACCTTGTCTCTTCTGTCTATATTTTACTTCTGCTTGAATTACCTAAGAACTCAAGGAAACTTCTTCATCCTATAAGCGGACAAAATAGAAAAAAAAAATCGGGTACATAATATTAATTTTGATAAATGGTAGAAGAAAATCGAAGCATATTTAATTGAATCATAGTTCCTATACTTTTGCTAGATCATGGAACGGGGAAAAAATGCAACAATCAAAATTTGCAATAGCACAAAAAATAAACAGAAAGATCTGTAATAAAACAAATCAAACTAATTATATTACAAACAAAACAACAATGTAGGGAAACAAAATAATCCAGCAGAAAATAATATTACTCCCTCAAATCGTTGGCAGAATTAAAGAATAAAATATGACTCTATCATATGCAAGAATTTAATTGGATGAACAAAATGCAAGTGGAAGATCATTTGCAACGTTCTTTTGTCCAACTTAAATAGCAGAAGAATTGATCTTATGCTCTATTGATTAAGAATTAAAAAAGAAAACAGTTACAATGACAGCTAACGAAAACAAACGGATAGAGAGGTGGAGGTAAAGGTGTATTAAAATAATTAAGAGGTGTAATTAAGAGAATTAAGAGAGTGGGTTTTAAATTATTTAGTAGATAGCATATTGATTTTAAAATGAAAGAAAATCCAAAAAAATCAGAGAAAAGATAAATAGCATTCTAGGTCATAGAGAGGTGCCACATCACCTTGTCTATGCCTAGCTTTATATTATATATAGATTTGTGATACTAACAACCATGATTTAAAACAGGTAAGAATGGATTATAATTAAATGACTATTTATTTAATAATGTCAAATTAAATTAAACGTCTTTATTTACTAAATTTGGACTTCATTTGTTATTTGTTTTTTCATCATCAAAAAATTCTTCAATTTAGTTTTACTTGTCACTTGTGAGAAATCATAAAATTATTCATTTATAAAACATGTTTCATTACAAATAATCCGAGATACTAACATGGAAGGTCACCCAACTTCTTTTTTATCACTTCAAAAGTCACTCAATTAATATTTGACCAACAAAATATGATATGATATTTAATTTAGTCCATATGAACTTTTTTTTTCCTCAGTCCACATGGCAACAAGACATGACCCGATTCAAACCCATAATCCAAATTAATCCTATTCTATGTTAATTAAAATAGAGTTTCACTCTTTCTGGGAAAAAAATTAACCCATCATTTTATTAAAATCTTGTCGTCTTTTTTTTCCTTCTCTCATATATTCACAGACTACGGCATAAGTGATTTTCCTCATGCAGGACTGATTTACTAATTTAAATTAGAGACATGGTAAGTAATGTTAAAATAGATTATTTTTTTTAATTAAATGATGGGCCAATTTTTTCTCAGAGCTTGAAATTTTATTTTAATTAAGAGAGAATAGGTTTAATAATGATTAATTTGAGTTATGAATTCAGGTCGGGTGGGGTCATTGCCATGTGGACTGAGAAAAAAAAAAGTTCTTGTGGTCTGAATTAAATGTAAATGTCATGTCATATTTTATTGAACAAATATTAATTGGGTGACCTTTGAAGTGATAAAGGAAAAATCGGGTGACCTTTTGTTACAAATAAAAGAAATATGACTTTAAGAAATCATTACACATAGTTGAGTGACCCGGTACTACCTCGAAATAATCCTATTGACTTTTACTAATGATCATAAAAAACACTAAGCAATTGGAAATTGACGGCTTGAATTTATAAATTGCTCATGAATCATATGGAGACAGGGTCATTTTATATAAATTGTTCATGGACAATATGGAGACAAAATCATTATCGGAATGACCATTTTTCTCCAAACAATTTTCTAGATATTTTGGTTTCAATAAAATCAATTTTCATGTCTTGTGATGATTAAACTCGTGTTATTATACAATCATGATGATTGATCTAAAATATATAAAACGAATTATCATATGATCAAAAATATAATATTTTTCTTACTGTGATATTTTAATTTCTTTGTTTTTTTCATTTAGTATATATTTTCCTTCTCATTTATTGTCAACATAAATTTGAGCTTTAATTTTAGTAATTGAAATTAATTATTTGACAAACTTAATTATAATTTAATCTGTTTCTGGTAAGTTTTTCATTATTCCATATTTTTGGTTTTTGGTTTATTTATTAAGCTTTCTGTTACGTTATATTATACTGATAAATAAACCATAGTACGACTTTTCTTATCATAACTCAAGAAAAAATTATTTCAAATTCAAATAAATTCTATCATTTTATATTTGTAAAACTGATTTTTTTTTTTTTGTTCCTTGTCAATCATTATAGCACTATTAGTGTTACCACATTGTCATTGTCATGTGACGCTTTATTAACTTACCTCTTGGTTTAATATATTGATCATTAAATCCTTTTTGATACAATTTAGATGATGAGTATATATTTTCTTACTCTCGATATAAACTGTTGATATGCTTTTAAACTTTTATTATATTGAACAGATTCTTTTATTATGTAGATTTATCTTTAATATTGTTTTAGTATTATTCATAGCTTGCTTTATCTTTCCTTGATTCAAAATCTATATATTGTCACGTTGTCTCTGCCTAATTTCTGTACAATATTTTTCCTACAATAATAGTTTAATTTTCATTTAACATTTTCATTTATAATCCAAACAGTATCATACTTTAGTTTTGAATTATAATTTTAAGTTAGTCTGAAATATAAATATCTTCATGATTATTTTGTTATAATTAAAGGCGCCGCCAGTGTTTGTTTTTTCACCTCCATACCATATAACCATATTTGGCTTGTTCTTTTGTTTCTTTTCGTTTTACAAAATAATTATTTAAGAAAATAATGGTATTGAAACAAATACATTATTTTTAAAAAGGTTGTTCTCGTTATTCTAGTCTTACCCATGAATAACATAAGTATAATTTGCTATGAACTTCTATTATATATAGAAGAATGCATTAGATCCACATCTAAGATCTATTAATATTTTTACTTTAAACTAATCACAATCAATAAGAGAAATTATGTTTTAACACAAATTCAAAAAATAATCACGCCCAATCTTATCCATTTATGTTTTGAAAAAATCCCATCCATGTACCGTTTATCGATTTTTTTCTTAACGCCATTTTTAACCATTTGGCTAAGATTAACTTTTAAGATTTATTCGTATCAATTTATCTTCTTTTCAAGAGTATAAAAAGTTCATTTATTCACATATGTTAGTTTACCTGATAAAGTACCATAGAATGTATGTTGCCAGAAGAAAAAAAATTAGTTTCCTAGATATAAAATAACTTCTGCTTTATTGTTTCCACAAAATTTAGAAATTAGTCTTAATTGTATGATCAATGTCTTGCTACTGAATATGAAGTACTTAATATTCTTGACAACTAAGTTTGTAAACAATAAAAAATTATAAATGAACAATGAAAATGTAGATAGAAAAGGTAAAAGTTTTGAGATAAGACTTCTGTATGTTTTTCAAAAGTAAACAATTTTTGCATCTTTGAATTCAAGGATGGCTATGGATTCACAATGTTGCATGCTAATTCCATTTTTATGCATCAGAATTACTCAAGTAATTCACATAAATAAATAAAAATTATAACAAAAAATATTCACATAAATAAATAAAAATTATAACAAAAAATAGCAACAATAAAACACGATCAAAAGAGAAAGGGAATATGGTGGTAGATCAAAAGAGAAGAGTGCCATATGGTGCTAGATCAAAAGAAAAGAGGGGCAAATTTCTTTATTTATTTGCAAATAATTTAACTGAAACCTTTCAATTTTAACCTTAATAACAAGTTTTTATGGCACACAATATTATGACAATTTTAAAGCCACAAGTTTCAAAAAATTTAAATTTATGATATTTTTTTTCCGGAGAAGTCTGCTTTTAACCTTTATACTAAATCAAATAAGTTTACTTAAATGAAAAGGTAATATTATATTTCCATGTGACTATTTGATTCTGTCCTTCTTACCTATTCCCTTCTTAAGAAATCAACAACAGTTTTTCACTCATCTTCATGATGATTAACCAGGACATAGCTTAGACTTTGAGATAGAAATTGTTGTTAGCAAACTGTGTTCAAATTAGTAAATTACTAAAAGCAGTTTCTATTTTGAAGAAAGCAAAAAACGTTGAAGACAGAAATTAGAAAATATTCGAGCTCACAGAATTCATTGTGTGTCCTTAAGGAATTTAATCCCCTCACTGTACCCGAGGCTATGGATTACTTCCTCCCAGGATAAAACGGATATACCTGTCGCAGAAGTAGCGGTATCTCAAACGTGTACAACTTCGTCGAACTCAAATTGGGCGACAAATCACAGCAGGACTCGATATAGTTTTGTTTACAGAAAAGTATGCAAAGTGCAAAAAATTTCAATGCAGAAAATGAGGCATTGCCTCTGTTTATATAGCCACTGTTCTGGGTGGAAATACTTGTTTAGAACAGGTATGGTGCCTGTTCAGAAAGGGCTTGCCTTTTCCGAAAATGAAAAATAAAAAAATGACCATTGGAAAATTGAATTAAATAAATTTAGTCTAAAAAGATTAGATACGACGACGGCTCGAGGGGAGACCTTCTTCTCAACTCTTTAAGAGCTACAAGAAGTGTCTCTCTATATAAGCACATAACAAATGTTTTCCCTCACTTATGTGGGACAAAGTGCATTTACAAAAAGTGCCTTTGCACTCATTTCCCTCCATTTCTCATTCACACCACTTTAATTTAAAGCCCAACCACTTAATGGGTCTTTAATCCCAACAATCCCCCACATGAATGAGGAATGACTATATTATGAAAAAAAAACGCATAAAGAAAAAACTTTTGATTCGTAAGCAAGGATTAATCGCATCTGGATAAGTAGATTTCTCTTTGAACTTTCCATAATGAACATATATCGGATATACTCGGTTAATCAGTAGATTTGATATCTTTGAACCGTCGAGCTTTGGTGTATACCTAGACAACCATATGTCACACAATTAACCCTTTAACTGTCTTTGGTTCTCATTGTTTTGTTCGTTTCAGCCATGAACACTGTCTGGTTGATAAGTGCGTAGAGAATTAGCCTTACAGAATTCTCCTTGAAGCGGCTTTCACTTCACACTTACATAGGTGATTCCTAAATGTGTCATCTCGTAGATACACCATTTGATATACCCTGTATCCAACTTAGAAACCATTAAGAATCCTTTATGCTTCATCCTGGTTCTGAACATTGTCTCATCACGAGAATGGACGGAAAAAAAAAGTTATTTTGACAATGTTGAACCGTCATCAATGACTTTGTTTGATCTCTTTGAACCTAGATCTTGGGATCTCCAATTTTCTAGGTAGTGTTACCTCCATGATAACTTGTCCTCGGCCGTAGTCTCATTCCCCTCGATGATCTTTCAACCACCTCTCTAGTTAGGCCTTTAGTTACTGGATTTGACACATTATCTCTTGATTTAACATAGTCAATTGTGATAGTTCCACTAGAGAGTAGTTGTCTAACGGTATTATCTCTTCGTCGTATGTGACGAGACTTTCCGTTATACATAACGCTCCCAGCCCTTCCTATTGCCGCTTGGCTATCACAATGTATGCATATCGGAGCCAACGGTTTGGGCTAAAACGAAATGTCTTCTAAGAAATTTTGGAGCCATTCAGCTTCTTCACCGGCTATGTCAAGATCTATGAACTCAGACTCCATTGTAGAGCGGGTGATACATGTCTGTTTGGAAGACTTCCAAGACACTGCTCCTCCACCAATGGTAAAAATGTATCCACTTGTGGATTTGGTTTCAGTTGATTTGGTGATCTAATTTGCATCACTGTATCCTTCAATAACTGCAGGATAGCTATTATAATGCAAAGCAAAGTTTTAAGTATATTTCAAATACCCCAAAACTCGTTTCATTGTCAGCCAATCATTTTGGTCGGGATTACTAGTGTAGCGACTCGGTTTACTTATAGCACACGCAATATAGTAGAGTTTCATGATATACATCAAACTTCCCAACACTCTGGCATAATCCAATTGAGAATGACTTCCACTTTTATTCTTAGCAAGAGCAAGGTTGACATCAATTGGTGTCTTTACAATTTTAAAGTTCAAATACTTGAATGTTCAAGTATTTTTTCAATATAATGAGATTGAGACAATGCTAGACCTTGAGGAGTCTTATGGATTTAATTCTCAAAATTAAATCGGCAACTCCTAAGTCTTTCATATCAAACTTACTAGCAAGCATGCTCTTAGTAGCATTTATGTTAGCATTGTCGTTACTCATTATCAACATATCATCCATGTACAAACAAACAATGACGTGGTTCCGTGTGTTCTTAATGTAGAGACATTTATCGCACTCATTTATCTTGAATCCATTTGACAGCATCGTATGGTCAAATTTTGCATGACATTGTTTGGGTGCTTGTTTTAGTCTGTAAAGAGACTTAACAAGTCGACACACTTTCTTATCTTTCCCGGGAATTACAAACCCTTCGGGTTGTTCCATGTAAGATTTCTTCCTCTAAATCTCCATTTAAGAAGGTTGTTTTCACATTCATTTGATGGATTTCAAGACCGTACATGGCGGCTAACGCTACTAACACCCGAATAGATGTTATCCTCATTACCGGCGAGTATGTATCAAAGGAATCAAGACCTTCTCGTTGTCTAAACCCTTTAACAACTAGTCTTGCCTTATATTTATCAATAGTTCCATCAACTCTCATTTTCCGTTTGAAAATCCATTTGCAACCTAAAGGTTTGTTCCCTGGGGGAAGATCAACCAATTCCCAAGTATGGTTGTTCAATATGAATTATATCTTACTATTGATTGCCTCTTTTCAAAATTGAGCTTCCGATGAAAATATAGCTTCGTTGAAAGTTCGAGGCTCATTTTCCAACAAAAATGTTAGATAATCTGGTCCAAAGGAAGCAGATGTTCTTTGACGTTTTCTACGTCTTGGATTATCCTCGTCAAGAATATTCTCCTTTGTTTCTTCCCGAGGTCATTTAGATTATTCGCTAGACAACTCACATTCCCTTTTATATGGATATATGTTTTCAAAGAAGTCAATATGTTATACCCCATTTTAACTCGGGTTAAAGTAGAGTACAACATATTGGAGATTCCTAAATTGCTTGTTTATTTTAAGGAGTCGCCACCTAATTGATTTTAAGGTGAATTAGGGCACCTAAATTATTAACTAAGGTAAAGCTAACTAAACCTCCGTTAATAGTCTGCTTAATCAGTATGATTCTAGGTAAGGGTTCTATATTATCCTAAAGGGAAGGGGTTAGGCATCCTTTAGAATCCGTTAACTACGGTTATCCGGCCAATCTTAGGTTAATTAATTGAGGTTTAAATTTAAGAAAATAGCTTTGAGAAAAAAAAGAAAAAAAATAACTTATAGCTAACAAAGTTTAAAATATTATTATATGAATGATGGCACTCTATATGGTGAAAAACAGGTATTTAATGTTCAGAGCGGTAATCCTAAATGAGAAAATCTACCCATTCTAATCCTACGTGAATCATAAGTTACACAAATACTTTCAAACCACAAACAAATTAGCAATCATAAAAATGGATGAGAGGAAATGAATGATAAGAAAAAGAATAAAATGTTGCAGGGGATCTCTAACGAGTTTCGCCTGCCCGAGGTGACTTAAGAATAGCGACATGAGATGACTATATGGAGGGATGTGCCGAGTCTCATCTTGAGACTTTGTTTTGATAAAGTCACGAATTAAGACTCCGTTTGCTCCGATGTGTACATGTAGAAAAAATGAGAGAAATAACAATTAGCAAATGATCTTCACATAAAGTTGTGTTTTGCAAAGAATATATAATAATTAGAACATACGTTCTTCATTTTGAATATTTGTTGGAATTCAAAACTTCTTCCACATAGCAACTAAGAGTACACACTATTCTTTGATTATGAGAATTAACAGATATGGCCATGATGTAGGCATAAACAATTTTCTTTTGGATCTTATTTATCGTTTAAGACCCTAATTTCTAGCACATTTGAGGTTAGACACAAAGGTTGAGGATAAGAACCAATCAAACTAAGCTAAGAAGGATACAACTTTAAGGATTTCTACAAATCTGCCAATGAGTTCTACAAGTAATAACTTCTAAATTTAAGAGTTTATTCAAGATCACCCTAACGCTTATAAACTAATCCTCTTGGAATATTTGAACTAGTTTCTAGACTCGGTTAATACCCTACTGACTTTAAGGAGTAGATAACATTAATTCACCAAACAAAACAGAATCAAACAATCTATCTATCTCTGAGCTTTCTAAAACAGTTTCAGACTAACTGTTTCAATAATCAAGATGAACAACAAAAAAAATAATCAGCAGGCCAGGTAGACTTTAACTTAGGAACTAAAATGCTGGCAAATAATGACAACTTCACGGGAATGAGGAACCACCATAACACGATGGCTTGAATAACTTATATGCTAGTACGGCTTCGAACTTGGGGACAATCATTCAAAAGCTTCGAACTTGATTCAAATGGGATCAAAACAGAACCAAACAATTATCTTTGAATGTTCATACAACTAAGTTAAAAAGGAAAACTAATCTTTTTCATTTCAAGCGGGACTGAAACAAAGACTAGTTTGCACAAAATATAAACAGATTGGCAGGATGAAATTCTAAAGCGGAAAAGAAACTAGCATTTGAACCCAAAAAAAAAACTTAATCAAGCTAATTATATATTTTTTTAAGGTAACATAGGACTGGAATTTGAACGATATGTGTAAACAAAAACTGAAGTTAATCTAACCTTTGCCACATAGTGGCTGAATTAAACAGCAACACAAAACACACTTAATCATAAAATATGCTGATATAATACATAACTAACTTCATATAGCTACAGAAACCGAACAAAATGCAAACGATAAGAAGGAAGGGGAATTACCTTCTTCGGGCGCAGCGAAGTGGGCGCGGGTTTCGATATAGCCTGGAACACTTCAAATCTACTTCGAAACGCTACGAATCCCGAATTTATATACCCTTGAATCCAACAGATGCCAAGGGTAAAACAGAAGAGAAAAATGGTGTGGATTTTGACTCAAGATCAGACGATACTGCTAAGAACTAGTATTTTCTATGGGGATTTCTGTGATTTCAACCCTGGTTCTTGGGGAATTTCATGACTAAAAAAAACGTTTCAGAACTTAATTTCAGGGGGGGGATTTTGCGATTCAAGCTCTGGTTTTGTAAGGGATTTTTTTGCGATTCCAGCCCTTTTTCCCCAAAAACAAGACCCCCTCAAACGATTCAATCCGCCACTATTTATAGGGTTTTGCTTTGTGTTGACGAAAGAGAGAAGGAGGAGCGGGAGAGAGAGAAGAGCGGGGAACAAAAAGGGAATGGGGTGACAGACGCGTGGGGGACAGGGGTAAGTGGAGAGGAACAGGGAGAAGTGGGGGGGAAAGAGGAAGGGAGCGGAGAAGATGAGAGAGAGGAGGAGAGGAGAGAGAGAGGAGTAGGGGCGGCGGACGGGAAAAGGAGAAAATGATGGGAAACCCTAAAAGGGTTTCCCTTATTTTGAACGGGGTGGGCCGGATCCGAAAATTTGTGGGCTGGGTCAATTTATTTTTTTGGACTGGGTATTAAATGAATGGGCTGAATTAAGAGCATGGACTGGTCCTAAAATTTGGGTCAAAATATGGGCTGGTCAAAATATTTATGAGTTGATTGGACTTTGATTTGGGATCCGGTAAATCAAAATACGGACCGAGTGCAAGAAATAGTTTGGCTTCTAAATTTGAATAAAAGACCCATTTTGATTAACGATGTACTAATGGTGCCAGAATATCACCTAATACGGAAATATGCGATTATAAAAGATCCGGATAATAAAATTACATGATGTTGCAATGACCGTGCAATAATATTTAATAACAAACGCTATCATTAAAATGTGTGAAGTAAATGCGATGCGTATGCGGAAGTTGGTAGAAACGTTGAGAAATGCAAGTTTGAATAATACTAAATAATAGCAGCAAATAAATAGCGGTAGTAATACTGCTAATAACAATAATGATAATGGTAATAATGATAATGTTGATGATAATGGTGATAAAAATAATAATAGATATAATAATAATAGTAGATAACAAATATTGATAATTAATAACAAAATAACAATAAGAATAATGATAATAATTAATAATAATAATAATAAAGATGATAATAATTAATAATAAAAAAGTAATAATAATAAATTATTGACAATAACAAAATGATAATAAGTTAATAACAATAACAATAATAGTGGTAATAATAAAATAATAATGATAATAATAATAAGAAATAATAATGATGATAATAATAATAATAATAAATAAAAATTATTGATAAAACAATGACAATAATTAATAATAAAGTAACGATGATAATGATGATTAATAATTGATAACAAAAATAACGTTGATAATAGTGATTAGTAATTAACAATAATAATAATAATGATAATGGAAATAACAAGAATAATAATAATTAATGACAATTAGTAATAATGATAATTTAAGAATAATAATAATAGTTATTAATAATAATAATAATAATAATAATAATAATAATAATAATAATAATAGTAATGATAATAATAATAGTTGTAACAGAATAATAAAACGCCGTTATTGATAAGAGACTAATAACTATAGTAAACATAATATATATTATTATTTTTTTTCCAAAAATATTAGAAGCGTAAATAGGTATTTCGGAGGAGAGGCGGGACAAAATTGGGTGTCAACAACTTGTCCCTCTTTGCCCGGTAATGATGAAAAGAGTTGTCGGGCAAAGACGTTGACTTAGTAGCCTATTTTGTCCCGGCTAAAGGATTACGGAGGACTAAGGGTAAAGAAAATTACGGCCGAACTCTGGTCTTTGAATCGCCTACATATCTCGGGTTGCACGAGAATCAGGCCGCGTGTAGTTCTGGGATGGCTACGACACTTATGGCTGGCAACTCACGATTTGGCGCGAATCTTTGCAAAATATTGTCCCAGTGTCGAATTATGATGACACTGGGTATTGGGATAGAACTCTGAAAATTGAGTGTGCTGGAACGCGAATGGAAAATTTGAAATTGGAGCCGAGTGTTCGAGGTAGATCTTTGACCCTCGTCGGGAAGTCTGCTTATCCTTCCCGACGTATTGCCCCAGTTCGCTGCCGAAGAAATAGTTCCACGTTATGCTAAAACTCCTGCGAAACTTTAAACTAGATAAAAATAGTCAGTAAAATAAATATTGAAGTAAAGCGATGCAAGTGCGGTGAAATGTGGCTGCGAGCGCACGCAGGGCATTTGAAAATAATAATAAGACAGGGCAGGTGCGGTGCGATGTCTTATGCAGAAATTTTTCAAAGGGCGATGCGCAGCCTTATGCGGAAACTACAAAGGGCGGTGCGCAGCCTATGCAACATGAAAGGCGGTGCACAGCCTTATGCAGAAAATTTAAAGGGCGGTGCATGGCCCAAGCAATATATGAGAGCGATGCAAAGGGCAGCCTTAAGCGAAAAATTTAAAGGGCGGTGCATGGCCCAGGCAACACAGGAAAAAGATACAAAGGGCGGTGCGTAGCCCATGCATCATATGAAAGGCGGTCGAGCCCAAAAACGTCCTATTATAGGCGAAGAACCCGATATCCTATTTTAGGGTGGAAGAACCCGATATCCTATTTTAGGGTGGAAGAACCCGATATCCTATTTTAGGGTGGAAGAACCCGAATGCTGTGTGTTTGCGAACAATGATGCTGTGCCTTTGCGGGGCATTTGAAAGTAATAATGCAATGAAGGTGCGGTGCTTTTGCAGTGCGAGACATTTGAAAGCAGTAGTGCGTATGCAGTGCGGGAAATTCAAAGCTATAGTGCATATGCGGTGCATGGTATTAAAAATAATAGTGCATGCGCAGAGCATTTGAAAGCAATAATATTTGTGCGTGTTGTAGGAAGATTCAAACCGCTCGGTGCGCAGTCCCTGCAAAGCTGTAAGCATACTTCGGCTTCCACAACTGGAAGCCTTGGCGATATTTCACCTTGCTAAAGTGTTTCCATGAGTAAAATTCCTGCGCTCAAAGAAAATTATGAGTTTCGAAATTTGTGTTGATTTTGAATCATCCTTGAATCACCCTTTGCTTCATGACTTTCGTGAGGTTTTCTTGATGCTAAGATTCGTATGCCGTGCATTATCGTTGAGGAGCAGCTAAAATCGGTTCTGCATTACTCAAAGAAAATTTGTTAGTATGAAAGAAAGTGGTTGCCTTGCGTTGAACATTGAAGCTTTGGCTTTGAATCTTTGTTTCTCGTTGCTATGCCATTGCGGAAATCTGATTATGTGAATATGGCTTGGGATAAGCCGTCTGCAAAATTTCTCCAGTTCGACTTGGGGGGAAATTGGAATTTTTTATTTATTGAGACCGGACCCAACATGGGCGCCTACGTATCCTGCTACTAATAGGAATCAGGTCGACCGTAGTTCATTACAAAAGTCTAGAAAAGATTACAAGATAGCGGCTACTCCTAAAGATGGGCATGTGGAGAATGATATTCTCAAGTGGCGAGATGATGTCCCTGTCAGTCTGCTTGACTTGTTGCACGCTTTCTTTTCAAATGCCTCGGTGCCAGTTTCGATGGATCACCCTTAACAACAGTTGTCTTTGTGTTTGCAATATTTCCGGTTGAAGGCTCTAGTTGTAGCTTTATCTTGCCACTTTCAATCATGCTTTGAATCTTAAATCTTAGTGCTGGACATTCTTCAATGCCATGTCCTTGAATGTTTGAGTGATAAGCACAACTCTTAGATAAATCAAAGTTTGGCGGTGGATGCTTAGGTATAAATCCCTTCTTTGGTTGTAGAATACCCTTAGCACTCAACCTCTTAAATATATTTGCCAATGGTTCATTTAGAGTAGTGAAGCAAAAAGATTTCCTCTTCTTTTTATGTTGAGAGCTTGATTGTGCTTGGTGAAACTGTCGTTGGTAGCCCTGCTGGGAGTTTTGCTGACGAGGACATTGCATGGTGGCATAAGATTGAAAAATTTGGTGACTTTTATGGCATTGCGCTTGATGCATAGTCGCGGAAGCAAATTGGTTTTCCTTCATTTCACTTTGCAGATTTCCTAGTATCTCCGCTTGGAAGGTTTGGTGAATGGCTTGTGTTGCTGAGCTATCTGTAATTCTCCCTTCTTGAATGGCATTTTCTAGTTCCCTACCAATCCTAATCAAATCAGAGAAGTTGTGTGCACAAGCTCCGAGCAACTTATCATAATATAAGTCTTCCTGAATTTGGATGAAGGTTGAGATCAATTCCCTCTCGGACAATGGAGGATGTATTTTTTAAGCTTCTAACCTCCATCGTATCGCATATTCTTGGAAAGAAACATGTGGCGTTTTCTTTACTCTGAGCAAATCGGCTATATGCGGATCGCCTCCATTGTTAAACTCGAATTGCTTTACAAATCCGCGGGTCATATCTTCCCACGTAAGCCATTTGCTAAAATCTTGTTTAGTGTACCAAGCGAGTGCTGATCCTGATAAACTTTGAATGAACAATCTCATTCGTACGGCTTCATTATGTCCAATACCAATTAATCTGCTGCAATAGTCCTTTAAATGAGCGACGGGATCTCCCTTCCCATCGAAAGTGTTAAACTTAGGTATTTTGTACCCTGACGGAAGCTCAACGTTTGGATGCACACACAAATTTTCATACTTCAAAATCTGGAAATTCCTTGAACATAGCTCTTCATTAATGACTTTCCTCAAATTGTGGAGTTCTTTTCCCAAATCTTCATGGTAAAGCGACTTGATTTCCTTTCCAGGCCTCCTGTATGGGGATATTGTCAGTTCGTTTTTCTTACTTTTCTCGAATTGAGCGGTGGTTATGGAAAATTGAGGATTAGGAATTATCGCTACTTGATCGGGAGTGTAGGTTGAAGGTATTTGTGGAATGGTATAGGTAGGATCTAAGTGAGGCGAAATGGCTAAGGAAACGTTGCTGGGAGTTGAGGTTGTGTTAGGAAGAAGGCTTAAGGTATTTCCCAGATTGGCTACAATATTTTTTCGAACCACCTTTCCCCTGCTATCGTTTTGTTCTTGCACCAAACCCATACCGGTGTTGAAAGCTTCAAATCTCTCTGCCATTGTAGTCTCGTCCTTAATGCAGATTCGCAGCCAAAACAATGTTCAATGCCAGACAACCTTTTAAAGAGAAAAGTAAAACTTCTTAAACAAAATAAAATGTCAGTGCATGAAGTAAAAGCTTCATAAAAAATAAATATATATCTTTTTTTTTTTTTAAGTAATCTAACTAAGCAGGCTCTAGATTAGAGACGACTTGAGTCATATAAAAGGAACGAACGGACGAAAATGAATCATCAGCTATTTAGCTCTGACGATTGAGAATGAATCGGAAGAAAGAAAACTGCATTGGAGTAGAACATGCTATTTGAAAAAAGTTGACTCATATCGAAACGCCAAAGCTTGGTTCTGAGTTAATTCTTACCAATTCCAGCATATCTTTTAAAAAATTTGCCCCAGTTTTAGAATGTTTTGAAAAATGTCTTGGGTTGCATTCCAAAATTGTCCCAGTTTCATGCTCCTTCGTTTGGGGAATATTAAAATTTGTAGTAAATAAGACCGGATCTTATATAGGCTGCCTACGTATCCTGTATCCGACAGGAAATCAGGTCAAACGTAGTTCGGTGCGTGTAAAAAGTTTTTTTTTTTTTAATAATGCAAGAGATTAGCTTAGAGAAGATCATGATTGATCGGGCGCAAGACAGCTGAATTTAATATACTCGAGAGTTACGAAGCACTGGCGGGTTGCAAAATGTCAAGGAGAGAAGACTAATGAGGTTGTCCTTCGACTTGCATGCCAAAAATTGAAATTAATGGGTGCGCGAAGATAAATTTCAGCGACCTAGAATGACGCGATTGGCTGAGCGAAGGCTCCGAAGAAGCAAGGTACTTGAACAGTCATTCTTGAACAACTTGATGACAAAAATCGAACAAATATCGAGAAGTGCCATTTGATAGATTGGACCAATAAATTTGGACATCTACCAATTTAAGAAACGATAAATGCTGAAAATGATAGAATTTGAAAGTAAAAGTTCCATGACGTAAACCGAGTGCAAAATGGATTCTACGAGGCATAGAGCTAACGGGTCAAATGTTACGTCGTTTGAGACAGAAGACCATACCCGTAAAAGAAGGACACAAAAAGCTCTGGAATTTGCAGTTTGATGCGAGACAAATTGTTCGACACTTTTAGATTTGAGTTAGTAAGCAAATAATGATAAGAGAATGCCTATTGAAACAAAGTTGGAATGATAAGAGTTAACTTTGAGGATTTTCAAGGCTAGTTCATGTATGCGAAAATTAGGAAATTCCCTCCGACGATTAGAAATTTGTCGGGAGTCATGCTAAGAATGCGAACGATCTTAAAGGTGCTCTAGAGTGGCTAAAGTGCGCTAACCGCGGAATATATATATATATATTTTTTTTTTTTATTTTTTTTTTTATTTTTTTTTTTGAAGTGAAGGTGATGCAAAATAATTAATGAACGATATGCAATTGTGCGGCAAAGCAAATATGAATTTTTCTTTTCTTCTGAAACAAAAATGATGTTAGTAAATATCAAGTAATAACTAAATTCAAATAAGAGCCTGCAAATAAGTTTAAGTAATGAGTTTGGCATCAGGTGATAATCGCAAATAAATTCAAAAGCAAGTATATTGCAAATAAATTCAAATAAACCACTTAGCAAGCAAGCAAACACCTTACAAACATTGATAAGACGTCCTAATATGCAGGGACCTCTTTACGCCAGAGGTAGGCCTAACGCCAAATATTCGAGATTATGATAGAGTGATCCAAGCCATTTAATTGGGGACACTTGAATTTTGAAATAAAAGACCAAGTTTCATTGAAATAACAAACTGAGTACATTGATGAGTCAATAAGCCAAAATACATAATGTAAAGACAATCCTAAGACTTAAGACTTAGCTTAGAGCTTTCGCACTTGACCATGTTGGCGGCTGATCAGTAGTCATTTCAGTTAAATAGCTCTTATGCCTGTTTCCAAATCCAAGACAAAGGATTGGAAGAATTAAAATATCTAGAATTAGTCACTTTCAAATGGCTTGCTCAGTTCTTCTTGCTTATGGAGACGGGGAAATGGTCGAAATGCCTCAAACGATTTGGTGGATTAGATTGATTCTTAGTGAATGACCTTCGGGGTGCTATTGATAACTAATGACTTTTCCAAGGCGGTTGTATTGTTAGTTTTCTTGGAAAGATCGTTGCACCTTTCCTTTTCTCCATGTCTACGTGGAGGTTGATTGGTTATAATGACTTTCTAACCTCCTTTGTATACAACCAAAAGTGATTGATTCTAGACAGATAGCGTTTGAGGAACTGTTAAAGTTTTGTCTGAACTCAACTTGTTTTAAAAGGGTGCATGATTACGTATTCATATTGAGTATCTTCCTCGTCATTTGTCTTTGTGAACTGCCATTATGAATTGTTTATATTTGACCAAGGCATGGTACCATCTTGAAAACAAGGAATGTTTGTTTGCCTGTGCTCGCTCATCTTTAATACCAAAGTCCTCTTCCGATTCTTTCTCCAATTATTTCTATTCATTAGTATGCATGGAGTGTTGTTACCGATCTACTGTAATATGATAGCAAGCGTACGCACTAATGTGTTTAGCATCCTTTATAAGAAATAATTCACTTCATGTAGCTGTTGATATCTTAATCCTTCAACTAGTAGAATATTATGGGTATTTTATTTCACCATCAATAATATGGACTATTATAGGAAGTCAAATGAATATCTCAGACATGAATGAAGAATTTTGGAACACACTTTTTGCAGCATAAAACTGAAACTTTTGAGCACAACAATTTCAAGAATCCCGTGCCAAAATCAATCTGAACCAATCAACACATTAAAAATTGAATCTTTTTGGGACCCATTACACCAAATAAGATTTCAAACAAATCCACCCTTATCTTTAACTAAAACTTAACCAGAATAAACACCACCCCATTAAGTGTAGAAATCTGCTCTTTTAAAGAACATAGCAGCAGCAACTGCTTTGCTTTCATCAAGTGTGGCATCTTTGTAGTAGCAATTTTCAGCAAAGAAATGACATTAGTTGGCCCAATGCGGCACCAGTATCTTAAAGCCATATGTTGCAGCAACCAGCAACCAAGTAGCAATACTAGTTTAACTAAAATAAAATACGCCTATGATGCAACATCATCTAGAAGTCTCAAAGTGTGGCATCTCAAAGGCAGTGGAAACTTTGCCCCAATTAAAGCAGACTCATGCCAATGCATCAACATGTTAGCAGAATGTGGTATAGTGCTGCAGCCATAAGTATTCATTAAGCTCCCATATAGTACCAATAGGCTTCACAACAGCAGGGCAACAATAACTTCTCTTAAATTCAGCAGAAACAACAAAGAGCAGTAACAGTATGCAATAACAAGTGTATCAGCTTGAGTGTATTAAACGGCGCTTAAAACTTAATGGTAAGACAAACACATTTATCCCATAAAACATCGGTCATTTGGCCTTTAACTTGCAGTAGCACAAATCCAGAACCAGCAGCAAATACCCAACCTATGCCTTAACCAAGAGTGAGTCTATTTCTTTTTAATGAATGCAACAACTTTATCCCAAAACCTGGCAAGATTTATCTTAAAACACAGCAACAGTAAGTAACAGAAACATGTAGCAGCTGACTAAGTGAAATAACTCATCTCCACATACTCAACATTCAGTAATATTCAGTCCAAACATTGCAGCAACAATCTGCCCTTAAAGAGCAGCAACAAATGACCATAAAGTACAAACCTTTAGCCTTAAAGATCCAGCAACAAATGGCAAGAAAGAAGAACAATTTCAGTAGCAGCTCAGGAGCATTTGGGGGTTTGAAAATTCCCCACGTCATGTAAAGTAAAAGAGGGGTAAATGATGAGTATCAAACAAACATAAAGGAGTTATAACAAAATAATGCATAGGACCGAAGGCATGTCTTAGGCAAAGAAGGATCTGCTTGCGTATCTTGTGACTGTGGCATAACATGCATTTACCTCATGCTTTAGAACCTCTAGGTATACCTAGATCGAACATATGAATATCACAAAGGCTAACAATATTCCTGATAAGATTATAAAAACTGAAATCCCTTTAAAAGGGACATTTTTGTTTCTATTAAGGCCTAAGACAGACCTATACCACATTTGGATAAGTTTAACAAAGCTTAACTTTATTGTAACTTGAATTTGAGTGCACATGAGAGGGCTACCACAAACAAACCCCGTTGTTTTATAATATCTTTATTCAACCTATATTTAGTTTAAGACCTGAATAGAGAATGATTTCAACTACTAGAAAAGGAGCCTTATGCTCAACTGCAACTTGTTTGAAGGAAAGAGAATATTTAGCTCTAGGAAATAACATCTATAGTTAGGCATTTAACTAATCTAAATGAAATAAGGGAGAAGAAAATTATTAAACTACAGACTTAAGTAAATCTCCACGAATATCACATGAACATAAGCTATGTATGGATAAAACTAAGGCCTCACGTTCACTTCCTATAGTATTTGAAGATCTGAGGCATTATGCAAGAACCAAACTTTTACAACATGAAAGAGTGCACTTATTTAAAGATGTGAAGAAACACTCTCTTCTTCTAACAAAAAAAATGCCCTTTTTTATGAGACGTAAAGGAAGTACTCTTAGAAACTAAATCTTAACAAAAACTACTGCCTGATATTGGTTCACTAGCCAAGTTAACCAAACCAATTTCTCATAATCAAACTTATCCATCTCTCAAGAAGGGGTACAAACAAAATACACAAAGGATGCAAACATATTCCCTGAACTGGCAACAAGAGAGAATATAGAATCTTTAAAATACAGATCCCTTTAGGAGTTAGGACTGTTATGAAGTGAAATTATACACCTCGTGGCATGTTTAATTTACCACAGAAATCAAATGGTCAGTTAGTCCGAATGAATACAACACGGGAAGGACAATAACCAGCAGCTGAATCCACCAACACTAAAACATCTTCATGTTTTTGAGCTAATCTCACAACACCACAAAGCAGAGAAACCTTAAGGGGCCACACTATCCATCACGTTGTTTCGTTAAACGAGAAAATGAAAGAAAAACTGAACAAAACCTATTTGAACTTAACAATTTTTTGACGTAAGTTAGTAACAAAAACTCCAGGAAATTCCCTAGAAACAGTTTTAGACTAGCTCATTAGGAATGCTATGACAAAAGACTACATATCTACCTCCTATGATAAAAGACTACATTTCTATCACTTCAAATCATGGTTCAAGAGTTAATAGAGCTTACAAAGAAGAACTAAATCTTAATTATTTGAGCCATAGCACCAATTTACAAAGACTAAAATAGATCAATAAAAATAGCAGAGGAGGGGGATTAAAACAAACAACAATCATACAAGTTTTATAGGGAAAACATGAGAAACAGTGAAATGCCAACAAACCAGTTAGGCTACCGAAAATGAAATGCAAGCATTAAGGGAATTCAATATGGAAAGTGGAATGCTGAAACTAAATTCTTATTTTTTCTATACCTCTATCGCAACTCAACAGGTAATAAAAATAGCAAGACAACCTAATGTAATATGATTTGGTTTAATATTTCCTAAACCAAAACAAGACCAGAAATCTTCATACTAGGCCCTGCTTTTGTTATGAATTTTAAGACAGTAAATATACCTAAAAAAGGGCAGTCCGGTGCACTAAGATCCCGCTATGTGCGAAGTCCGGTGAAAGGCCGGACCACAAGGGTCTATTGTACTTAGTCTTAACTTGCTTCGATAATTTAAGAACTTGATTTATAAGAGAAAATTTCTTATTTTAAGCCAAGTAATTGAAAAGTTCAGAACTTGGGGGGTGAAAAAAATAATCCTACAAAAGGAAATGATTCCCAAACTCGACATGTCATGATTAGGCTTGGATCCTTCTATCATTATCACGTTACACATAACATGCTTGTTGGTCGTTGGGTTATGAAACCCGTCAACAATTTGGTAGGTTTCCTAATCGTGGAGTCGATACCAAGGACCGACCCATCTAAGGCTTATGCATGCATGACTTAATAAAATTGGTGGCAAAGCTCTATCTTAAGGTTTTCTGAGATTTGGCTTACTAGACACAGGGTTCCCGAGCGGACTACTCGAGTGAGAAGGCTACGCGGTCCCCGTTACTCGGGCACCCCACGCATACGCCAACTCTCCTAAAATTTGGATTCTACGAAAAAAAAGATTGCGGGTGCGCAAAACACACCTCGCGTGTACGTGTGATAGTGTGAGTTTTCCAGAAGTGGAGGAAATATGAACGGAATGCCAATTTAAGGAAAGCAGTAACATATTATTACATACAAAATTTCACATAATAAAGCAAATACTTAAAAGAACATAAAAGAGACAAACAAGGCAACAATAAAAGCAAGCATACAGAAAACAACAAAACATCCAACAATTTAATTATTAACCTAAGTTTGTTATGCACTATTGCTTTAAATTCCCCAGCGGAGTCGCCAAGCTGTTATACCCCATTTTAACCCGGGTTAAAGTAGAGTACAACATATTGGAGATTCCTAAATTGCTTGTTTATTTTAAGGAGTCGCCACCTAATTGATTTTAAGGTGAATTAGGGCACCTAAATTATTAACTAAGGTAAAGCTAACTAAACCTCCGTTAATAGTCTGCTTAATCAGTATGATTCTAGGTAAGGGTTCTATATTATCCTAAAGGGAAGGGGTTAGGCATCCTTTAGAATCCGTTAACTACGGTTATCCGGCCAATCTTAGGTTAATTAATTGAGGTTTAAATTTAAGAAAATAGCTTTGAGAAAAAAAAGAAAAAAAATAACTTATAGCTAACAAAGTTTAAAATATTATTATATGAATGATGGCACTCTATATGGTGAAAAACAGGTATTTAATGTTCAGAGCGGTAATCCTAAATGAGAAAATCTACCCATTCTAATCCTACGTGAATCATAAGTTACACAAATACTTTCAAACCACAAACAAATTAGCAATCATAAAAATGGATGAGAGGAAATGAATGATAAGAAAAAGAATAAAATGTTGCAGGGGATCTCTAACGAGTTTCGCCTGCCCGAGATGACTTAAGAATAGCGACATGAGATGACTATATGGAGGGATGTGCCGAGTCTCATCTTGAGACTTTGTTTTGATAAAGTCACGAATTAAGACTCCGTTTGCTCCGATGTGTACATGTAGAAAAAATGAGAGAAATAACAATTAGCAAATGATCTTCACATAAAGTTTTGTTTTGCAAAGAATATATAATAATTAGAACATACGTTCTTCATTTTGAATATTTGTTGGAATTCAAAACTTCTTCCACATAGCAACTAAGAGTACACACTATTCTTTGATTATGAGAATTAACAGATATGGCCATGATGTAGGCATAAACAATTTTCTTTTGGATCTTATTTATCGTTTAAGACCCTAATTTCTAGCACATTTGAGGTTAGACACAAAGGTTGAGGATAAGAACCAATCAAACTAAGCTAAGAAGGATACAACTTTAAGGATTTCTACAAATCTGCCAATGAGTTCTACAAGTAATAACTTCTAAATTTAAGAGTTTATTCAAGATCACCCTAACGCTTATAAACTAATCCTCTTGGAATATTTGAACTAGTTTCTAGACTCGGTTAATACCCTACTGACTTTAAGGAGTAGATAACATTAATTCACCAAACAAAACAGAATCAAACAATCTATCTATCTCTGAGCTTTCTAAAACAGTTTCAGACTAACTGTTTCAATAATCAAGATGAACAACAAAAAAAATAATCAGCAGGCCAGGTAGACTTTAACTTAGGAACTAAAATGCTGGCAAATAATGACAACTTCACGGGAATGAGGAACCACCATAACACGATGGCTTGAATAACTTATATGCTAGTACGGCTTCGAACTTGGGGACAATCATTCAAAAGCTTCGAACTTGATTCAAATGGGATCAAAACAGAACCAAACAATTATCTTTGAATGTTCATACAACTAAGTTAAAAAGGAAAACTAATCTTTTTCATTTCAAGCGGGACTGAAACAAAGACTAGTTTGCACAAAATATAAACAGATTGGCAGGATGAAATTCTAAAGCGGAAAAGAAACTAGCATTTGAACCCAAAAAAAAAACTTAATCAAGCTAATTATATATTTTTTAAGGTAACATAGGACTGGAATTTGAACGATATGTGTAAACAAAAACTGAAGTTAATCTAACCTTTGCCACATAGTGGCTGAATTAAACAGCAACACAAAACACACTTAATCATAAAATATGCCGATATAATACATAACTAACTTCATATAGCTACAGAAACCGAACAAAATGCAAACGATAAGAAGGAAGGGGAATTACCTTCTTCGGGCGCAGCGAAGTGGGCGCGGGTTTCGATATAGCCTGGAACACTTCAAATCTACTTCGAAACGCTACGAATCCCGAATTTATATACCCTTGAATCCAACAGATGCCAAGGGTAAAACAGAAGAGAAAAATGGTGTGGATTTTGACTCAAGATCAGACGATACTGCTAAGAACTAGTATTTTCTATGGGGATTTCTGTGATTTCAACCCTGGTTCTTGGGGAATTTCATGACTAAAAAAAACGTTTCAGAACTTAATTTCAGGGGGGGGGGGGGGGATTTTGCGATTCAAGCTCTGGTTTTGTAAGGGATTTTTTTGCGATTCCAGCCCTTTTTCCCCAAAAACAAGACCCCCTCAAACGATTCAATCCGCCACTATTTATAGGGTTTTGCTTTGTGTTGACGAAAGAGAGAAGGAGGAGCGGGAGAGAGAGAAGAGCGGGGAACAAAAAGGGAATGGGGTGACAGACGCGTGGGGAACAGGGGTAAGTGGAGAGGAACAGGGAGAAGTGGGGGGGAAAGAGGAAGGGAGCGGAGAAGATGAGAGAGAGGAGGAGAGGAGAGAGAGAGGAGTAGGGGCGGCGGACGGGAAAAGGAGAAAATGATGGGAAACCCTAAAAGGGTTTCCCTTATTTTGAACGGGGTGGGCCGGATCCGAAAATTTGTGGGCTGGGTCAATTTATTTTTTTGGACTGGGTATTAAATGAATGGGCTGAATTAAGAGCATGGACTGGTCCTAAAATTTGGGTCAAAATATGGGCTGGTCAAAATATTTATGAGTTGATTGGACTTTGATTTGGGATCCGGTAAATCAAAATACGGACCGAGTGCAAGAAATAGTTTGGCTTCTAAATTTGAATAAAAGACCCATTTTGATTAACGATGTACTAATGGTGCCAGAATATCACCTAATACGGAAATATGCGATTATAAAAGATCCGGATAATAAAATTACATGATGTTGCAATGACCGTGCAATAATATTTAATAACAAACGCTATCATTAAAATGTGTGAAGTAAATGCGATGCGTATGCGGAAGTTGGTAGAAACGTTGAGAAATGCAAGTTTGAATAATACTAAATAATAGCAGCAAATAAATAGCGGTAGTAATACTGCTAATAACAATAATGATAATGGTAATAATGATAATGTTGATGATAATGGTGATAAAAATAATAATAGATATAATAATAATAGTAGATAACAAATATTGATAATTAATAACAAAATAACAATAAGAATAATGATAATAATTAATAATAATAATAATAAAGATGATAATAATTAATAATAAAAAAGTAATAATAATAAATTATTGACAATAACAAAATGATAATAAGTTAATAACAATAACAATAATAGTGGTAATAATAAAATAATAATGATAATAATAATAAGAAATAATAATGATGATAATAATAATAATAATAAATAAAAATTATTGATAAAACAATGACAATAATTAATAATAAAGTAACGATGATAATGATGATTAATAATTGATAACAAAAATAACGTTGATAATAGTGATTAGTAATTAACAATAATAATAATAATGATAATGGAAATAACAAGAATAATAATAATTAATGACAATTAGTAATAATGATAATTTAAGAATAATAATAATAGTTATTATTAATAATAATAATAATAATAATAATAATAATAATAATAATAATAGTAATGATAATAATAATAGTTGTAACAGAATAATAAAACGCCGTTATTGATAAGAGACTAATAACTATAGTAAACATAATATATATTATTATTTTTTTTCCAAAAATATTAGAAGCGTAAATAGGTATTTCGGAGGAGAGGCGGGACAAAATTGGGTGTCAACACAATATTATTTGATACAATTACCATATTCACATGAATGTCGGGATTTTCTGATTTGTGAACCAAAAATCGATATGCTTTATTATTAGTGGCATATCCTATGGAAACACAATCAATGGTTTTAGGTCCCATTTTATCCTTTTGGGTTTAGGAACTTGCACTTTGGCCAAACACCCCCACACTTTGAAGTATTCCAAATTGGGCGTCCGTCCTTTCCACTTTTCGTATGGAATAGATTGTGCTTTGCTATGGGGTACTCAACTGATTATTCGGCTAGCCGTTAGGATAGCTTCCCCCCACAAACTCTGGGTAAACTAGAACTTATTAACAGGGCATTCACCATCATCTTTAGTGTTCTATTTTTCCTTTCCGCAATTCCGTTGGATTATGGCGATTAAGGGACAATTGTTTGATGAATAATGTCATATTCCAAACATATTTATTCAAAAGGAGATTCATATTCGCCGCCTCTATCACTCCTTATCATTTTAATCTTTTTGTTAAGTTGTGTCTCAACTTCACTTTTGTATTGCATGAATGCTTTAATAGGTTCATCTTTACTATTAAGTAAATAAACGTACTATTGTCAATAAATGTTATAAAATACTTCTTTCCACCGCGACATGGGATTGACTTCATGTCACAAATATATGTATGGATTAAGTCTAAAGGACTTGAATTCCTTTCAACTGACTTATAAAGATGTTTAACCTACTTAGATTCAACACAGATTTGACATTACATTTTAATTGATTGCATTCAAACTTAGGCAATGCTTTCAAACTAATCATTTCAAGCAAGGTCCTATAATTGACATGTCCTAAAGGTGAATGCCATAAATCATTTGACATATACCGTTAGAAAATCAGGATATCCAACGGACTCTCCATCCAAAATGTACTCGTCGTACTTAATTGTTTCTGACATATACCGTTAGAAATTTCAATTTTTTGACGAATTTCCAAGGGAAGCGGCCATTAGGCATTAGATATTGATAGATTTCTAGCAATGCATACTTTTTAGAATGGACTAATTAAGAAAGTTTGTAATATAACTCAAACAGATGGAGTATAGTATTAACTACAACTTTTTATAATGTTAGACTGTTAGTTATCACCTTCTCTTGTAGCATCTTTTTTTTTTTTTTTTAAATCTTTTAGTGATGAAGTCTTGCAACCACCAGTTGATTCTTTTGAGAACTTCTGACAAGCCGAAATTGGCCAACAGCGGAACTTGAGAAACTTCATCAAACATTTTAATTATTATTAAGGCATCACCTTAGGTCGTCATTCCTTTAGATACCGTGTCTATTAATCCAAAAAGTTGCACCTCTGAGGGGGCGCATGGACCTTACCTCTAACTTATAAGTTTTTCATAAAACACTGTCTACAAACGTAGAAAGGATTAGCCTATACAAAATTCTTTCCTACAAGTATGAGAAAAAAATTTAACTTACAAACACTACTAGAAAAGCTTGAATTACATGGGGATTTTATCTGGGAATTTTTTCCGCAGATAATTCCTGCAGATTTTCATGCGAAAATCAAAAAATTCCTAAATTGTGGAATATTTACCTGCGGATATGATTTCCCCAGGTAAATCGGCAGGTAATTTTGGCGCAATTTAGCGCCAAAAAATTTACTGGGGATTTATTTGAGGAAAATAAGTGTCACTTTCGTAGGTAATTCCACAAGTCACCGATAAAAATATGAAAATTTTATTTTCTTTGTGTATTTGTAGGAAATTTCCCAGGTAATGATACTTGCGGATTTATCTAGAAATTATTTCTTTGGGATTTCCTTGGGGATTATATTGCCTAGGAATTTACCTAGGGATTTAGTTATTGTGATTTTACTTGGAGATTTACTTTGGGATTATATTACCTACAAATTTACTTGGGGATTTATTACTGCGATTTTACTTGAGAATTGTTTCATGGGGATTTACCTGGGGATTATATTACCTAGAAAATTACCTGAGGATATTTTTGCTGTGATTTACCTAGGAATAATTTCTTGGAGATTTATCTGAGAATTATATTACTTCGGGAATTACTTGGGTCTTGAAAGGAAAGATTTAGAACAACAATTTAGACATAATTATTAATAACACCATCATATTTAATTAATTTATTTAGGTACAAATCATTTACTCCCCCAACTAAATTCCCCCATCTCCCCCCCCCCCCCCCCCCCCCCCGCGCCAAAACAATTTTGAAGAATAGACATTCTCCTCCTCATATGTCAATTAGATTTTTTTTAACCTTATCAACCTGTGTTTTTTCCTTTTGCTTCTTTAAAATCATGATATTTTTTTCTAAATCAGTGTAATCAAATTTACCTATAGTGAAAATAAAGATTTTTTTCAAGATGAAAAGTGAGCCGAAAGAGAAAGTTTAATTTTATTGATAACATTCAAAATCTAATATTTATTTAGACAAGTGAAAATAGCAAAAAGTGATAACTTTTAAAAAAAAATTCAATGCTGTACAAAAATAATTAATAAAAATAGTGGTAGATTTTAAAATAAATTCCTAAAAGAATATCTATCATTTAAATAATTTGAATTAGAATTAGAAAATATTTCATTTATAACAATTTTAAATTTGAAATACATACTTATTATATTTTACTAATTTTGTATTACCGAGTAATTATTCTTAATTTTTAAGTAGAGAAAATATTCTTTTATGTTTATGAATAACGTAAAGACTGATCGTATCCCTCAATAGAAAGATTTATTTTAAGTGAAAAATAATTATTTAAATAGTGTATATCCTAATTATATATTACTTTATTTTACATAATACATGTATATTAAAAATGATGTACTTTAAGTATAATTTGTTACATAAAATATATTTATTCTTAAATATTATAAGTGAGAACTAAGTATTAAGTGATTTAATTTTATTTTGAAACATCCTCTTGATTAATATTATTGAATTAACTCAATCTTGTAAATGTGGTTAGAGTTGGCGAAACTATTTTACCAGTTATTATATACTATTAATTCTTATTTAAGGAAATTATAATATAAAAAATTTAATGTGTTATCAAGGTATAGTTATAAAATGTCTCATTATCAATTATTTTCATATTTAAAACATCTAATTTGTACAATTCTATTCTTGCTTCTTCTTTTTTTCTTTTCTCGGAAAGCACCCATTGTATGAACGATGTGGTGCATTAGAACCGAATGTAATTTTATTTACTTGGTTATATTTGAAGAAATTCAATTGTAAATTTTGGAATCCATGCTTAATTAATTTATGCTACTAAATTTGTATTACTGCATAATTAAGTACAACTTTTAAGTAGAGAAAATATTCATTTATATCTATTAGTAACGTGAAATTTAATTGTCTCCTTCAATAAAGAGATCTACTTTAAGTGAAAAAGTAATTTTGTTAAAGGTATCTTCTAATTATTGAATACTTTATTTTACATATATTAAGTATGACGTAATCTAATAATAGTATGTTAAATTTATATTAAGTATGCATATTAATTTATTGAAGGGTATTGCCAAAAACAAACAACAAAAATATTATTGCAGGGGAGTAAGGAGATGTGACTGTACCACATCGGCTGTATGCAGCTAACAATTTCACATTATAGTACTTCAGCTCACACGGACCAGCAGTGAGATGGTCTTCTAGGAATTAAATGCCATCTTTTACAGTATTGCCTTTATTTCACAATTTTTGCCAAATTTCTTGTGAAAAGATCCGTAGGTAATTACATGCAGAATTAAAATCCCATATAAGTTACTTTTGCTTTAAAATTCCCAAGAAAACCCTCATGTTATTTGAGTTTTTCTAGTAGTGAATAAAATTACATTTTTCATTTCTTCTCTTCAATAGAAGAGAATTGTTATTTATTTAGTTGAATTAAATATTTGACCTGTTATTGATGAGAGGAAAATAAGGTTTCATTTCCACCAACTGTTGCCGTCTTGCGAAGTAGTCAGCCACATTATTGGCTTCTTTAAAGCAGTGAAATAAATTAACAGTAGCATTTCTGATGTTAAGGTCAGTGTCAGTGACGTTTGTAATATGTTGTCACCCTAATTTCGATATTCCATGTGCCACCCTACAAGAAATTTTATTAAATGGTAGTTACGTTGCTGTTAACCTATAGATAAACCATAGGAGTATGAATAAGATGGGCATATTCTGATCTGCTAAACACGAACCAATCACAAACAACTCAAAATCCAAAAAGAAATTATGATAACTTGAAGAACTGATTAGCTAGATTAATTAGTTGTACACAGTTTAATTGAAATGAAAAACGTTCAGAAGTGGATCTTTCATTCATTTGTTTACGTCTTAGCCATAACACTTTTAGGGGCCATATCTAACTAATGTCATTTTTACCTGAAAAAAGAAAATAGACAAATAATGAATTACCTGAATGTGAACGTAACATATACCCTAGGTGAGGTGTAATTTTGTTCGTATGATTTCTCTAGCGAAAGAATCTAACACTAAGGGTATGTTTGGTATGAAAGAAAATGTTTTTCATGAAAAATGTTTGCCTGTCAATCTAATCATTTATTTGTGTTTGTACAAGGGCTGAGCTAGGGGTTTATCCGAACCCCTAACGCCAAAGTACGCCAAAGAAACACTGTATATATAAGGTCAAAGATTTTTATGTATATATAATATTGTAAATATTGAATCCTCTTGATAGTTTTCTTGTGAGTTTTTATAATTTGAATCCCCTTAGTGAAAAATTGTGGCCTTGTGTGCTGAGTTTTACATACAAATGCATGTTTGGGATAGCTCCAAAGAACCCATTAAAGAACGATCTAATTCATAATCATATTTAAATCAAGACGATATGTAGAGAGCAAGTTATGTCATTAATGTGACGGGATAAGTTACGTTTGAAGTGAGAAGCATGTTACGTTCACACTTTAGATTTTGGAGTGATCATCGCTACCAACATAACGTGGTCTAAAAATATTGTCTATTCTCATTCTCAGTGTTCACACATGCAAATTAATGTCAAACGCTGACTTCTTTATGTGAAGCAAAGGGTTGAATAAGATAGCAGGATTGAGAGAGAAGTAATTAAGTTGCTCATGATCAGTGTTCACACATATGCTAATTAATGCCAAATGCCGACTTCGTTAACCTGTGAGAAAGGTTTTGGACAGGGCATCAAGATTCACACTGCTGTATTATTAAAAAAAATTATATTCTGTTTGAGTGTTAATTTTTCTTTTCTTTTCTTTTTTTAATTGGATTGTGGGGTGGGGGGGGGGGGGGGGGAGGGGGTTGGAAGGTTGACTGAGGAGTAGTTAGGACTTAGGAAGGACAATTTAAGAATTTGGCAAGTACACGCCTCAGATTTAATAAGGGAATTTGTTTAGTTCATTAAATTATGGGTTTTATGATAGTATATGATAGTGGGGTTTGTCAACTGTGATCCTCGACCTCCACTAGGAAACACGTCCCCGAGGTATTGTTTATCTTCTCTTATTTCTTATGCATTTATATAAACAAAGGTTTTTTTGTTGAACAGTTCCATTGTGCATGTCTATAAACTAGTTGGCACGCATATGCAATCCAATGGAAATAAATGTCACAAGATAACTTAAAACGAAGGAATTGCCTGAAGAGGTTCTACCACGTAAGAACGCTCTTTAATGGAACTTTAGCCTTAGCTGGTCATGTACAGACAGTTTTTCAGCGGCTCAAAAACTTTATTGATAATGGCCTGGCAGCTTTGCTCTAATAAGACATGGGTCTTAATAGAAGAAAGAGGAGAACTTGTCATTCCAGTACAGGTTAACTACTACATCAACTACACTATGAAACAACTCAAACTAGCCCCCTGTTCAGAGCTAACAAACCAACGGCTGCTCTTATTAAAATAAGAACTTACACCTTCACTCGACATGTAAACCTTTTTTATATCAGATAGAACTTTGAGCATGCTAAAATGAAAGGAGGGGTGACAGATTTTTAAAGACACATGTTCATGAACCGTGGATAAGTTCTTTTTCCTTTAATTTGTTACATATAAGAAACCTCAATCTTTACAGGTAACTATGATACACTTGCATTTCTCTCCTCTTTTCTCTTTCGTTATACGAATTGCTGGAATTAAGCTGAATACCTAACAAGCAGCCTATCATTTTTACTTCTTGGAAAACAGCCCAATAGTTATCAACAACAAATAACAAAAAACATTCAAAACCTTTATTAGTCCCGTCGCCCCTCAACCAGATGCGTGTCTTATGCTGTTCTTCAATTCTCGACGAACTTAGCTGAGTTAACCCTCGCTTCCCCATCTTTCGTTACATGGTTCCGCCATCTCGTTTTCACTGTCACCGATTTCACCTGCTGACATTGAGTTGGGTAGTTCATCTGAAGCATTTATGAGATATCATAAGCATGGAGAAATTAATATCTTCAAAATTAATATCTTCCATGGAGAAATGGCTTTGCATAGCAAATGTAAGTTACCAGGTATGAACTATGAAGCAATCAAAGAACTCACAGATCATCCCACAAGCTACAGCTAAAACTAAACATGCAACGAACCATACCCAGAAAAAAAAAAAAAACACATGCATTATACAGAAACTATTATGAAGCACATATCACAACCAACATGACGGATTTTGGTTTTCTTTTGATGTACAATTGTTGTTGTTAAGAAAAAGAAACTTGGACCTTAACTCAAGTTCGCTGATGAGATGAGGATTGTCTATGAACATATAAGGAGACAACAATCCGTTCTCTCCGCCAATGTGGGATACTTAACACCTTCCTCTCCCGGCACGCCCAGGACTAGACATCTAGAGCATGAACAACAATAACATGAGGGGTCAACACTGGATAAACCAACAATTTGGATGGGTGTCAATCCGATACTATGTTAAGAAGATGAAACTGGGCCTAACTCAAGCTAGCTTATGAGATGAGGATTGCCTAAACTAATGTGGGACACAACAGTTGATGTCACAGATTGCATGCTCTATCAAGTCTTCGCTCTTCTTAGCCTCCCCCTTCCCCAAGCACCAACTGAGCAAAAGTAAAATCCGTATCATAACAAATTTTCCATCCCTACACTACTGACTCACTTGATATAATTTGAAAAAGGGTAGCATGTCAATGCCAGGAATCAGAAAGATGGCATTGGTAATTTTTAGCATTACTTAGCTGCACTTCTCCAAAGCATAATTTAATAATTTGTGACAGGATGCTGCCAACCTCTTTCTTAACTGTTATTTTAACTCTAAAATGATCTATAATAACCAGATGATAGTGAATGCGGAAAGCTAATGAAACACTAGAGAAAAAATTCCTAAAGGTAGAGTTATTATTTACTTCCAACTCAAGAAAAAAAAAACTTACATCATAGGCATGATACAGAAAGATGGAAAGACAAAAAAAATTAACATTGTACAGGAGTAAAGTGACTTACCTACCTACTTCTAATCCTGCACGCCACAGGAAGCCAAGTATAGGGAAACTCAAGGAAGCTACACCAAATAGGGTGATTGACAACATAAACATGAGACACTAGCTTGTATCATGATCTGTCTTAGACATAAAATAGCTGTGGCTTTTCCTCGTGATCTCTGCTTCTCTAGCAATCTGGATGTCTGAAGGACGGAAACTTTGGTTTATAACTTTGACAATAAAGCGAGGAAGCAAAGCCAAAACTATAATAAGCAAAATTGACAGCCAGTAAGTAGGCGACTTTGCCAATTGAAAGATTGTACTGCAAGAAGACAAAAGAATTAAGTTAGTACCATGCCATAGACCTCAATAACTTTAAAAATGCTTAGAACCAATATTATTGGACTTCACAAGGAAATACTAACTTATAATTGGGGAAGACAGGTATTAAGTCCAGCACCACCAAGCAGCCATATGTGATAATAATTGACCCCCATATTGCCATATGAGTAAATATTAACCACCGCTGCACGTCCATTGCCAAGTGCATGTTTACAAGGATTGCAACAGCGATTGTCCATAAGCTACCCATACTCCATATGTCAATATCGCTCTGATCATAGATGTACACCGGTACATAAAAGAGTACAAGACTCTGCCACACTGTATCAAGCATTGTGATCCAGAAGAGCTTCATGTTGTAACTCTCATGTCTATAGCCAGCAGCATAGAGTTTTGGATACTCCAGTAGCGTCTTATAACTTAAGTCCTTGTCCAGGATACCAACAACTAAAGTAGGTATGGAAGTATAGATGAGAGAATAAAACACACTACTCCAATCTGTCAACGCAGATGTTGTAGAAAACGCTGCATACAGTATGTACCTAAAAATTACCAAGTATAGGAATATGGTCAGATCACAAACTCATTATAATTTTAGTGTTGGATCATCAAACGCGAGAGTTTGACAACTACAAGAAGAGGGGCCAATAATGCATGACAAACATTGTAGATTTGATAAATAAAACTCAAGTATTCAGCATGTAGAAGACAAATAGTAAGAATGTGTCCTCAGCATAGCAAAAGCATGTCGAAGGCACAGCTTACAAAGGGAAGAACTCACTCTCTCTATCCCAGTTTGCGGAGTTCCTTTCCTTGGTAAAATTTATCAATGATGCTAAAGAACAAGCGCAACCCCCCGCCAAACGCCCCAAACCCAAAACTCACATCAACCATCTGGAGATTAGACCCGATGTTTTTGAGAAGAGTGACAATAAAGAAGCAAATAACCAATATGCTTTCTACTCTCCTTTTACATAAACTGCAAACTCAGCTTAAAATTTTCCTTCATTCTAGGTCACATGACACTATTGTCAGAGAAAAGCTTCTTTTCTTGGATCCCTTGGCATCAATGTCGTATTGTACGGTCATTCAGGCCATCCGTTTTAAGCATCAAGAAAATCTGCCTGCACTAACTCCTTAACTGCTTTCCACAGTGCTATACTACAACACAATACCAAGTATAGTCCCACAAGTGGGGTCTGGGGAGGGTGGAGTGTACGCGGACCTTACCCCTACCTTTGTGGGGTAGAGAGGTTGTCTCCGATAGACCCTCGGCTCAAGAAAGTTGTTTTTTCAGAACAGTTTTGAAAGAAATGCAAGGAACAAAAGATATGATGCAAATGCTGCTCCACGATGCTATACTGAACATCGATAATCTTCTTATCCCGAGTTCCTCTAATTTACAGGAACTAAAATATTCTTTCGACCTACTCAAATGATACTTTCCTCCCCCTCCTCTGCTTTACATAAGCAAGCCTCATCATTTCCTATCAAACAAGGTCCTCTACATGCGAAATAGGGAAATGTTGTAATACGCGGGTAAAGTAGAAATTGCAAGTTTTAAGCTATGAATTTCCCCCCTCAGATATTGCCTCTTCCATTAGCTTGACCCTTTCTTCAACTTGTCAATTACTGGCTGCCACACATTTTTACCTTTAAGGTTTTTTCCCGAGCAGCCCCAAAGTATGCTATCAGTAATATTGCCACTTGCCACTAACATCCACAAATCCGCACCAGAATATGAATAATTTGCAGCTCCACAACTGGTACCATCACTAATTTCCATATGTTTTGATACGTAGAACATAGCGTTGACAATATCAACAGACATCTTCAACCCACAGGTACTCTTTGGATTTCAGCATTTCAATTTTCTGTACAAGCGTCGGTTGAGTTTTTTTTTTTTTTTTTTCAGAATGAAAGTATCAGTTAGAATTAACCATTATTAGTAGAAGAACGTGGCTTTAGCTTGCCAATGCATTGTCAATGTTCCTGAACCTTTTCAAGGTAGAAGATGGATTCCATAGAGAACACTAAAACTATCATAGATCTCGACAAAGACACCATAACTAAACTCAACCCCAAAGAGAAATCAAATGCTAGAATAAAGAGCACCACATCACCGAAAACGTTTCAGTCACGAATGAGGAAGCAATCCATAGTCAACACAATGATTAGCCACTCTCATCCAGCAGAACTCAAAATCCTTACTAAACAGAGACAACTTTCAACCATGAATCATTAAATAGGGCAGCCCAGTGCACAAAAGCTCCCGCCATGCGCGGGTCTGGGGAAGGGCCGGACCACAAGGATCTATTGTACACAGCCTTACCCAGCATTTCTACAAGAGGCTGTTTCCACAACTCGCACCAGTGACCTCTGGTCACACGGCAGAAATTGACCCAAAGTAAAACATCCTTAAACATTCCTTTTGTTCAGTATCTCTGCTCAAAAGTCCCATTATATTGGATGCTAAAACACACATGTAAAGCAACAGCTCTTCCAAACCCAGCAGACTTCAGAATCTATACATCCTTGATTATTGGAAACTGCCCGTTGTTCCTCTTCTCTAACCCACTGATCATCTACCCTAGGGACAATATTGACTTATAGCAGAACCTATCGGAGTCTTTTGACATCTTAAATGCTCAAGAGACAAAGCCAATAAAGAGATTATAAGGTTAATTCACAAAGAAAATATACAAATGGGCATTAGACAAATGAAAACTATTTCAGACAGGCACGTGATGCGTTTGCATAAAAAAGAAAAGAAAATATCAGTCATAAGCTCTTCCTCAAGCAAAATGTACATATTCAACTTGTTTAAGAGTTCGTTTCCTTCGCCTTTTTTTTTTTTTGAATAACGAGAAATCTCTGAGGGCTAATGTCGTACGGTTCGAGCTCGGTGGATAATTGGAGCGCCCTCTACCCATTTCCATTTACCAGACTTTTGTCAGCGGCAAGTTCGGATGTGTCAGGTCTCGAACCCGTGGCGTGCACCTAACTCACAAGTCCACGACTTGTTTAAGAGTTATCTTAATGTATTATGTAGGTTCTCTAGTTTTTGGTATAATGCTTGTATACATGAGTTTCCCACATCAATAAAATTATTTATCTTTTTGAACAATAGTTATTTTAATGTATATTTTCCTCTTTTCTTTTCATTTTCTTTTCAGAGGGAAGGGATTCATGTTGTTGCCCAATATCATACAAAAGAATGCAGGTCAGAAGGAATAAGAAGAATACCAGAAAAGCATGAAAACAAAAACAGCATTTCTGTAAAAGTTGTAAAGAACCAAATAACCAACTCGCTGGTAATTCCAATGTCCATGAACAAGGAGCAATCTTTTCAGAAACCGAAACTGTCCCATAGCAAAATCTGATGCCATCACTGCTTGCCGCCCTTCTTGACCACATATTCCAACACCAACATCCGCCATTTGGATCATTGAAACGTCATTAGCCCCTGGGAAGTTTATAAAATTAGATGCATTCAAACACAGAAAATCATCCCATGAAATGCATCTCAAAAAACAGTAATGCAATGCATATGAAAAAAACTTAAAAAATGACCTCAAAACTTTATGCACAAATCATAGAATTGCATTCTTCCAACAACCAACCAAGATTCTGACATAAGATTTCCCTTATACAGACAAGGCACCGAATCTAGCTAACTCACCATCACCTATGGCTAGTGTCATATCATCGGTGCGGCTCTTTATTAGGTCAACAATTCCAGCCTTCTGCAAGGGAGCAACACGACAGCAAATCACGACCCTACATGAGGTTGCAAGGTCGAATAGCTGTGGAAGGTTTGCAATCACACAATTAGGACTCAAGCTACATAGAAAAAGCAGAGGCAATATATACCCTCAAAATGCATATTATCACAATAAAGCTTCAGAAGGGAGATAAGGTTCATACGTCGGTCTCGAGATCTTTCTCTAGGATGTATACCAGACTATTCCCATCAATTATGAGTGCCAAAGGTCCATCAGAAACTCCTTCCTCTCTTGCATGCGGCTCTGGCAAATTACTTGACTTCATACTAGCAGGAACTCCGTGATAACCATTTTCTGCATCACTCTGGCATGTAGATATTTGATTACAACTTGCAGGGTTTACCCTAAATTTGACCTTAGCATCAAACAATAACCTCTTGCATTCATTTTCTGAAGTGCCATTAATGATGATCCGCTGCATGTCTGAGGTCAAGAGTTTGCAAGACATACCAATTGAAATTGCTGTTTCTTGCTTATCTCCAGTAAGAACCCAAACCTTCATTCCTGCTTGGCGCAGAGACTCAATAGCTTCTGGTACGCCCTCTTGTAGTTTGTCCTCAATTGCGCTGGCCCCTAGTAGAGTCAAGTTGCATTCTATAAGAGATGCTGTTTGGCGCAACTTTGCTGATCTATCAGTCAAAGATGTGCTAGCATTCTCATACATGATTTGCCACTCCTCCAGTTCTTCTCCCGTAAGATCCCTTGCAGCAACAACCAGGGTCCGCAAACCTTCAGACGAGTACTCATTCAAATGGCTACGAGTGGCATTTTGTATGTCGTCGTGGCTTTTGTGGTCTTTCCTTAAAATGCTAAACATTGTAGTATCAGCCCCTTTGACCAAAACTTTTACAGCACCGCTTGGGAATCTGATTACCACAGACATTCTTTTGCGCACACTGTCAAACTCATGCAGTCCCAAGACATCCAATCTGCAGCAGCCAATAAATCAGTCCACAATTCTGAAGGATGGAGAACAGACTATTGCATGAAAAAGGTTTATTTACAACAAAATAAAACAAACAAAGTGAAATTTAAGGAGAGAAAACAAATTATGCTTTGTAAACATTCCAATGTTTTAGATAGAGTACATCACACTTACTAGACTAATCCACATTATTTAGTTGAGAAGTTCTAAAAAGCATCAATGTGCAACTACCACCATATTAGAGACTTTGAGTGAGAGCAACTACCTTAGTTTCTCACCATTGACATCAATCACAATATGACCAGATGTCCGTTCACAAAGTGTATATCCATACGCAGAAGCAGCAGCAACTAGTGCTTGTTCGTCAGGAGATTCACCTTGATACTCAATGGTGCCAACGGTGTCATGCACTTCATCCAGTGCAGCACATGAAGATGAACTATGGGTAACAATAGGAATCACGGTATTACATGCTGCCAATGTCATAAAGAACTCGTGTGCAGCAATCCTCTCTTCTCCAGCTAGCTCAATATGTAACAATTCCATGAGTTCAGAATCAGTTGGAATTTCTGAGTTAAGCCTCAATTTTCTTCCCCTTGAAGGGGCAGCTGTTGGTTCTGCGCAAAAGATTACAAGAGTAATTTCCGGTCTGCAGCACAAGCATAGCTAGCGAAAAGAGAAATCACAAAAGGAAACACCACATAACGTAATGCAGTTTGCACTTCAATATCATTTAATCTGCAAAGATATGCACCCGCACAATTACCCATTCGATAAGGCATATCATTGAATCGAATAGTAGCAATAATTAACTAAATAAGCTTTTTTATTAAGTACATAAATTCCATTAAATCATGGGCAAAAGATCGCCTGTATACAAGAGGCATACCAAAAAAGTAGAAAACCTACAAAAAGATATATGGTTTCCGGCGAAAGACATCCAATCTTCTATTTAACACAGAACCTCATGGGTGCACCAAAAAGAAATAAGTGATAAGAACCTACTCAATTAAAAAAAAAAAAAAAAAAAAAAAAAAAAAACTAAATACATATAGTAACAAATAAAATTTAATACTTTATCTGAACACATATTTTTTCTGATAAGGTAAAGTTTACTAAAAAGTACCAAGATGGTACAAAATTATACAACCGCTGCCATAACAGAGCAGCTACAGACCCCCTAACTCCTCTAGGAAATCCATATATTGTTCCATATTTTCCATAGAATTCCAGCGCTCTATTGTTAGGTTTCTTATTCCAAAAACTTCAGCTCATCATAGTTTTATCTAAATTTAAACTACAAAAAAAGGTACCTAATTTGTCTCACTTGTTACCTTAGAACGTGATTTGCGTCAATTGGGCACACATACTTGCTTTATTTTCTTTGTGGTTCAGATAATTGGGCAGAATCTCCTTCTCTTTACTCCTTCAAATGTTTTGGGACACTCAGTTCCGTTTCATTCTCGCTACTTTCTTATCTTCATTGATGACTATTCAAGAAAGTCAGTTGCATCGAATTTGGGTTTTCTTAATGAAAGATTGTTCTGAGTTGTTCTTCATCCTCCAAACATTTTATACTAAAATATAAAATCAATTTGGGATTTTCATTCGCGATCGTCAATGCACAAAAGTATTTCATTTTTTGATAACGTAATAATTTCATTGATTTGGGACAAATTCACGTAAGCCAAAAAGTAGAGAACCTCACAAACAAAACATCATTCTCTCAAAAGACATCCAATCATCTAAGCAAACAGGGCCTCATGGGTGCGCACCAGAACTAACCAAAAACAAGAGTTATTCCTCAAATGTACTAAGTTATTTTCCATCTCTTCAAGAGCTCTATTATCCCTCTCCTTCCCTATAACCCATATGAGAGCTAACCGGCAACATCCATGCTTTGCAGCTCTTCTTTCTTTCTAAAAGCTTAGTTGTATAGCATGTCCTTCATTTGTTCCCAATATTGTCCACTCCACACACAAAAATAGTTATCTTCTAAATTTCAGCGGCTTACGAAATCTCATGATATTATTATTAGACCTCTCACTCTTAAATTTTATGGCATATAATCTCAGCATTCTTATCATGGTTCAGTCTGCCCATTCTTTTGTTTGGTTAACCATATGCATTCATCTGTTGTCTGGAATCAAGTCTCACACTTTGTCTTATTTCCACATACCGTTATATTCTTTACCTCCTCGTACTTTTAGGAGCACGTGTTTTGTTCATATTAGCCAATTGAGCTCCCAAATGTGTGTTTATTGGTTATCAAGGGCTCAAAGCGACATTGTTGCTACTCACTTAACTTTCGTCATTACCTTATGTAGCCACATTAATTGGAACTCAACCTTCATCATTGCTACTCATTTATTTCATCGGATGCTGACAAGAACAATAGATTATGTTACTGTATAGGGTCTGTGTTCACAAAAGATTGGGAGCAAGAAAAAGGTAGCTCATCGAACAAAACCATTACGTCTCCTTTGGATTATCAGAATAAAGAATTAGAAGATTGCTTCACAAGAATGTTATGAACGTAAGAAATATTGCTCTTTTATGCATGTGGTGTGGGCCATCTTGTGCGCACCTCGACTTTTCCATAATCCACCTGGTACCTGCTACCTCCCACCAGCACGGGTACCGGGTAACTCTACCCACCAAGGCTTAGGCGGATGGAAAGATATCAGAAGTGT
Organism: Lycium barbarum; assembly: GCF_019175385.1. NCBI lineage: Eukaryota > Viridiplantae > Streptophyta > Magnoliopsida > Solanales > Solanaceae > Lycium > Lycium barbarum. The sequence goes on along the minus strand of NC_083344.1, from coordinate 111,636,061 downwards.
TTTTCTGCCTCCACTGGGATTGAACCTGAGACCTCATGGTTCTCCTCCCACTTTATTGACCCCTAAGTCACACCCTTGGGTATAAGAAATATACATATCAATTTTTCTCTTCTTTTCAATCAGTTGTTTCATTTTTATTTTTATTTTCGGGTGCAAAATGAGAACTTATTGTCAAGCAAATTGGATTTTTTATTTTAAACATATCACAATGCACAATATCATCTCTAGGTAGACAAGTCAAGTAGTCAACTAATTGGAGCCTTTGGGTCCAGGACTTGTACGACACATACACAAGCTAAAAGCATACAAGATTTGTATAGCTTGTACAATTGCAGTTGAAAATAAGCTCATTCCACAATATCTAATGAACTCAAATATAAGGAAAGGAAGGAACTGCATCAAGCAAGGCTCAAACTAACTGCAACAGGTACAGATACTACTATTAGCAGATTGGGGCTTTTGAGGCTTAAGTTACAAATCTGTTATTTCGTAAAGAGCACCTAGTTTGTACACACCATAATGTGAGGTCACAATCAAGAAATATAATAAGCAGCTGAACTTGAACAAGATATGTCCATACAAACTCTTAATTGAGAAAAGATAGCGTCATCAAGGAATCAATCATTAGCCATTTGACATTTCTGATCCGGTGAAATCAAAGACTTAACATTAATGACGCTAAAAAAGAGACTCTGCTTTCTGGATTCCTATTCCTTTCTTTTAGTTCTTAAAACCTCCATTTTTTGATAATAAGTTCTTTTGTTGCATTCATTTCTTCGATTCCTTTTCACAATGCATAATAGGTAAAACACTTCTAGTATTCTACATAGTTGACTGTACATAGTTTGATAATGCTAATGATATAGTAATACAGGTTAAAAGATTTAAATTATGTTCGGAAAGTACAATATGTATGATAAGTTGATAACCATACCTCCAAAATCTGTGTTTGATGATGCACCTGCAGCAGAAAGGCTCCCATAATTCTTTCCCCACACACTTGCTCTTTTAAATTCCATCTTATTTTCAGTAAGTGTTCCTGTTTTATCTGAGAAAATATAACGTATCTGACCCAAATCCTCGTTGATATTCAAGGATCTGCACTGAAACCTTGAATTACTGTTATCGTCATACATGTGCCTGTCTCCAATCATGAAATACGACTGTCCCAAGCGAACCAACTCCATGGTGATGTAAAGAGATATGGGTATCATTATCTGGAAAACTATGACGGAACTCAAAAAGGAGAAAAATGTTTCCATAGGAATCCCATAATATCTATACCGTTTACCAGGATGTGTTCCTTTTTCAGAGTAAATTTTCCGGTAATAAGGCAGGGTATCAAGCTGCTTCTCGTGTTCCTTCAACCATAGACACATCCCGATTGCTACTACCAAGCACATGACAAAAAGAAAAACAGACAACCACAGTGTTTCCCGATTCATGTAGGTTTCCAACCTGCTTCTTTTAGAGGGAGATGCCGCACTGTTTAGCATAGCCTTGGTCTCTTGCCCAGCATAAACTGCCACTCCTAATGCCCATTCTGTGTTCTTCAGCTGGCAACCACGTAAGATAATATTTGACTGGCTGAGTGGAAACTTATGCCCGTTCAACTCCATGTTGGCTGTGAACTCATAGATATTCCTGTTAGGCTGTTCACATCTGATAACTCCCGAAAGTGTCTCCACTTCATTCGCTAATGAAGTTGTTTCTTGCCTAGCATACCTTGTCTTCAAATTTGATTCACCATCTAGATTCATTGTCTGGATATAAGCAATCCCACTAGGATCACTTGTTCTTAACAACACCATATCACAAGGAATTGTCTCATCAGCGAGGATCTTCACAACCTCACCAACCCTAATATTCTTCCATCTTTTTAACTGAAACTCGCCAAATTGAAGTACTAGAGCCTCCCGGTTATTCTCATTTCTATCTGATCTGTGTCTTCGCCAATCCTCATAACCATCTTTTATAGCTGTCACAGAAAGCACGAAAAGAAGAGGAAAGAGAGATACAGTTCTCCCAAAAACTGCAAGAGGTGGAAGCTGATTCAGAGCAGCAATTGCTAAAAAATATAAATAAGCAACCCGGTGGAACTGAATGAAGAGATTTTTAGGCAAGAAATTTATTATTGTATATCTGCTAGTTCGGATCTCATTTCCAGTGAACGCAAACTGATCGTTGGTCTTTCTTGGATCATTGACATGGATCAACCTCGCGTTACTTCCATGTAACAAGTCATTATCAAGCTGCATACTTTTCTGAAGACGTCTCCGGGATTTGTTTAGCTTATCCTGGCCACGGGATGAAGACCTGGACTCATCAAAATGTCTCTGGGATGACGTCCGGGTGGACGCTGCTCTAGATGAAGCCACCCTAGAAGAATCACTGGATATTTCAAAGGTAGTTTGCTCGTGTGGTTGGTCTTCGGTACCACCCCATGATACATAGCGTTTCCTCTCCCGTGAAGGGTTATTTGATGAAAATGACTGTAGCTCAACTGTCCGATTTGTATCTTCTAGTGATTGATTACCTTCCTCCACCTCCTCTTTCAAGTCACGTAAATTGGTCCCTGGTAACTCATCCAAATCACCGGAACCTGATGCATTCTGGGGGAGACATCCCAACGAGCAGATCCCTAATGACGAGTTATTATGATGATTAGGGCTTGGTGCTGAAGAAGGCTCAGACGATGACAGCAATGGCTTGCCGGAAGTCATAAATACCCCTCCAATGAAATCGCATTACGAAAATATCAAACTTAAAACCCCAAGATTATCTCAGATCCCTAAATTATCCACAGATTAACCCCCTGCTAGTTGAAAATCTTGAGCTTGCCTTTTATTCCTTCATCAAACATGTGGACTACGAACATCGGAAAGGCCACAAATCATTATTTATCTTGATTTGCTATTGAAATGCTCAAACAATCTATAACCAGAATAGCTGTGCTCAAATTCTTGTGCCAATACTTGATGGAATTTCTTGCTTAATCCTCAAAAAGCCTTGTGATATTGCAGATTCCAAAAAACCCCACCAAAAAGAGATGATTTTTTCCTGTAATTTAACTTGTGATACTGCAGCTTTCAAAGAAACCCCCCCCCCCCCCCAAAAAAAAAGATGATTTTTTTTTTTGCTGTAATTTAACTTCAAGATTGCAGATTCCAAAGAACCCCACCAATAAAAAGATGTTTTTTTTCCCTGTAATTTAACTTCAAACGATCAAAATTCTGAAAGTGGCAGAGAAAAAAGGAGCAGATTTATACGAAAGCTGATGCATTTATCATCTGATCCACCAAATATTGAAAACCCAAAAGCCAAATAAGGCACAAACATAAGAAATGAAGAAAAAATAGAATAAACAGTGATCAAACTAGATCTCAAAAAGTAACAGAATTGAAAAAAAAGGAACCAAATGCCTTAGATAAAGCGTAATTACCCCCCAACAATGCAATCCAATAGTGAAGATGACAGATCTAATTAAGCAATATAAGAATAGAAAAGACAGATCTAGGTATTGCGATCAGCTTAATTCAAAAACAAAAGCAAAAAAAAAAAATAACCTGTTTTTGTAGGAAAGCAAATTATAAAGATTGAATTTTTTTATTTTTTTTCTTGTTTAGGACAAATGTTGATGGAGATTGGCCGGAACGAGGGGAGAGAGAGAGAGAAAAAAAAAATAATAATAATAATAATAATAATGGCTTTTATTATGTATTGTGTTTGGGGTTTTCTTTCTTTCTTAACTCGTCGGTGCTCTGTATCTCCCCCTTGTCCCACCGGTAAAGACAATTTATTTTTACTTTCCAACTTCCATTCCCTTTTCATTCATTCTTTCTTTCTTTCTTTCTTATTATTATTTATTATTATAAATATAAATATTTGGTTTACCCAATAAATTTCTTTTTTTGTTTAATAGGAGCATGTTTGGATGGGCTTGTCGTGAGTTAGGAATTCTAAGTAGGCGTTTGGCTATGAAAATCAAATATTTTTTACTTTATTTGAAATTATGAAGTTGGAGTTGAAGATAGAGTTGTGTTTGGTTATACTTTTTGCAAATAATATTTGGTTGTTTGAATGTATTAAAAGTGGGGGGAAAAAAAGGTGAAAATAAGGTTTTAGGTGTTTTTCAAATCTTGGAATTTTTATGACCAACCGTTGATTTTTAAATAAAGTGAAATAAATTTTCAGAAAAAAAATGAAAAATTTTCATGGTCAAACGGGTCTTAATTTATGACTTTTGGTTTATTTTTGTTATTTTTACTTAAAAGCACTTTTTAATTTACCCAAATACTATAAAAATGCTTAAAAACAATTTTAACTTTAAAAGCACCTAAAATAAGTCAATCCAAACAGGATTTAGATTGATTACTTACGTGTGCTTATATTTCAAGAAAATGTTTTGCATAAAAGTCGTTTTTTTATGTTTGGTATGACGGAAGTGGTTATTGTGATTATCTCATTTTATATACTCCATCTGTTTCAATTTATGTGAACTTATTTCTTTTTTAGTCTGTGTTAAAATGAATGATCTCTTTTTTAATTTGGAAACAAATTCACTTTATGAAATGATTTACAACCACACAAATATTCAAGACTTATTTTGAATCACAAATTTCAAAAGTCTTCACTCTTTCTTAAATGTCGTGTCCAGTCAAATGAATTCACATAAATTAAAACGGAGAGAATATTACTTACTTCAATTGATATTTAAATATGAATACTATTAATTTTAATACGTGGACCTAGCTTAGCCTTGCCTTCTCTTTTAAGGACTCAATCAGAGAGCTTGAATGCTCCATTGAGTTGAGTCAGAAATCCACTATATGTATCACTACCTAATAGTGACATGCATTTTAGTGCTAAGTGATAATGAAATGAATGGATCATTCTACCTTAAAGCAAAAGGTCTCGATTTGAGTCTTGATAATTAAAAATTTCATAGTACACTCCTTATAAAATGAGTTCTACGCTACACGAATTTGGATTAGTGGATCAGTAATTCCAGATAACGTATGGTTAAACAAAAAAATCAACGAATGGCCTCCAACTTCCATCCCCTTTTCATTCTTTCTTTCTTTCTTTTTTTTTTTTTTTTATTATTATTATTATTATAGATTTGGTTTAACCCATAAATTTCTTTTTTTGTTTAATAGGAGCCTGTTTGGATGGGCCTGTCATGAGTTAGGAATTCTAAGTAGGCGTTCCGCCATGAAAATCAAATATTTTTTACTTTATTGGGAATTATGAAGTTGGAGTTGAAGATGGAGTTGCGTTTGGTTATACTTTTTGCAAATAATATTTGGTTGTTTGAATGTATTAAAAGTGGGGAAAAAAAGTGAAAACAAGGTTTTAGGTGTTTTTCAAATCTTGAAATTTTTATGACCAACCGTTGATTTTCAAATAAAGTGAAATAAATTTTCAGAAAAAAATGAAAAATTTTCATGGTCAAACGGGTCTTAATTTATGACTTTTGGTTTATTTTTGTTATTTTTACTTAAAAGCACTTTTAATTTACCCAAATACTATAAAAATGCTTTAAAACAATTTTAACTTTAAAAGCACCTAAAATAAGTCAATCCAAACAGGATTTAGATTGATTACTTACGGTTTGCTTATATTTCAAGAAAATGTTTGCATAAAAGTCGTTTTTTTAATGTTTGGTATGACGGAAGTGGTTATTGTGATTATCTTTGTACTTTGATTTTATATATTACTTACTTCAATTGATATTTAAATATGAATACTATTAATTTTAATACGTGGACTTCGCTTAGCCTTGCCTTCTCTTTTAAGGACTCGATCAGCGAGCTTGGATGCTCCATCGAGTTGAGTCAAAAATCCACTATATGTATCACTGCCTAATAGTGACATGCATTTCAGTCCTAAGTGATAATGAAATGAATGGATCATTCTACCCTTAAGCAAAAGGTCTCGATTTGAGTCTTGATAATTGAAAACTTTGTAGTACGCTCCTTCCTTATAAAATGAGCTCTACGCTACACGAATTTGGATTAGTCGGGTCAATAATTCCAGATATCATATAGTTAAACAAAAAAATCAATGGATAGCCTCCTTAAGGACATGACTTTAACTTTTGTCCCTATTAAGAAGATTATTGCAAAATATAGACATCCACTAGAATTTGTGTTCCAACTTCCACATTTCCATCTTCTTCGTAAGTGTCGTAAAGACTTTTTTTGTTAAAAAAAATAATTATTATATACAAGGTAGGGGAAGGGAAAATGGGGAGGGGATTACAATTTACAACGTGAGGATTCGAACCCTCACCAACGACGTGAAAGTTCGAGTAGCCAACCAACTGAACTACTAGATCGCCCTACATAAAAATAAAATAAAAATTAAAGACTCGTTACTTATTTATGATGGTTTGGTTAGAAAAAATTGAAAAACATCATTATTAGATTCTGCCGAGTTTGATTGTTGAAAAAGACAATTAAGTGAGTCTATTGATTAAAGAGTCCTATAAAATTAAAGAGTATTGTTTAAGGGGAGACTATCTCCCGATAGTTTCTATGCTTTATTTTATATTATTAATTTTCTCACATGTAGTCACTTGACTAAATCATATCTAGGTATTATGTGTCTTTAGTATATTTTTCTTTGTTGTCTCTGATATGTCGTTGTTCAAGATTTGCAATTGTACTTAGCTTCTGTATATTGTCTTGTTATTATCGATCCCAATAGATTTTGGATCAAATTTGAAGCAAAAACGTGATGATGATATTTCTCAAAAACTTTTGAAGATCCGTCCTAAAACCCTAGTGATTGCTTACACTGTAAGAAAAATGGAATTTAATTTTTTTTTTTTATATGTTAAACGTTTTGTATTCGATGATAGTTCATAAACATTAACTCAATTAGAAGTATGATAGTTGATAATTGGGTCGTACACTTCATGTGTTTGGTGGGTCTACTGTGACAGTGAATGTAGGCTCAACCCAATGAGGCTTACAATAAGCAGATCCATCAAGGTTTCATTAATTTCAATTAGATCCCCTCTATAATTAATCCTTATATAAATACAATATCATGATTATTTCATACCATTTATTGTGTTTGTTAGTTATAGAGGTTTTGTCTTGTGAAATGGTAGTAGAAAGCAAGACATAGTTCGTCATCAATATGCAGTATGGCTCAAAAGCTACACAACTATCCTTGATAATCTAAATTATTTTCGTGTCATAATATCACGTTCGATCCTAATTTTATTATGTTAATATTTTTACAAGGTCTTGTGCCAAAGCCATCTTTCAAAAACTGCTGCTGAGCCGCTCCAATTTATGAATAATTTATTTCAAAATTACAACACAATTTATCCTAAAATCCTGATGATTTGTTATAACTTATGGCATGCCCATCCATCAGAATTCATGGTGGTACATCCGACATGATATTCTGTATCATATTTTGGTGATCAATCATGAATTGTGGCAAGACAAGTCTTTTGGCGATTTGCTAAGAATTGAGCTCCCACTTCTGATATAGAGCTTACTTTCACACTTTAAAAAAGAAAACATATCAAAAATTAAATAATGACACAAATGATTTCTAAAAAATGTCATGTGCTTTTTTTCCCCCAAAAAATAATCATTTATCGACAATATTAAAATGTATCCCAATTAATGAAAATATACATTAATTTAATAACTGATAGAAGGAACGGATAGAAAATAAACTGTGGTTTTGATAAAGGAGAATCATCCTAAATGGAAAGTTTTAAGATATATGGAGTACAAACTTGCGTTTAAGGTTAGATACCTTAATTTGTATTGCACTTTTTGTGTGGTAGAAATATTATTTTAACCTACATTAAATAGGAAATGAAAGTGTAACTTTCTCACTACATAACCTTGAATCCTAGAAGTCAAATCTGATCACCACCCTCTCTTCTTGGAGATCATTTACCCTTTAGTGGAAGTGCAGGAACAGGAATTTCTCGGGGAAAGGCACATTCACAGCAACGCACGTATAATTCTTGCCTATCAGGTAAAGATTTACCTCCGCGGAAAGGATGATTCATTTGGATCGACATAAGTCCAACTACATTGCCACGTGAAATGAATAGTTTAGCTAATTGATGTGTCACCTTGATGATTGAGGACTGACAGATGTAATAGTTATCTAAAAATCTAATTTGATATTTTTAAATTTGTTTGGAGTATAATATAACTGGGTGAAACATGATGAACTTTTTTCCAAACATCATTTTGGATAAAATTCCTCCATGCTAGTCATGTGGAATATTCTTACGTCTCTACTATTATGGAAAGCTTACATTTAGGTACTTGTATTCTTTTTCCACACGAAGTACTATTAAGCTTCTTAACTTTTAAAATACTTACATCTATATGTACTGAAGTCAGTATCAATATTAGAGGCATTGCTTGTTCATTACAATCATTGTAACAGGAACATCACATGCATTAATGTTGCCATTACAAGCATTAGTCATGGCCGAGGTAGGTCGGAATACGGAATTGAATTCGAATAATGCTAAAGTGTTACAATTGGGAGTCACCCCATGCTCTATTGTACTTGTGGGAATCTCTTTTGCCACTAAGCCACAAACTTTAAATTCTTTTGCAAAAAGGATTCGATAAGTTTGAAAAAAGAACAAAGTAACATGATACAACACGATAACTTCCTGGGGATCATCATCCTAGTTCTACACATTTGGAATTCAATAACTTGAAAAGGAAATTAATTATGTTTGGAATGATGTAATTTCTTAGAATGGAACGACTTCTATAGTAACTATTCCTTTTTGGTTTCAATTTTTTAAAATATGGGTAGTTTTTACGTTGATTCTTTTTTTTTTTTTTACCTTTTGACGTGAAATTTAAAAAACATTGGCATACAAATGATGTGTCATAACCGAGTACGATAAATTTGACGTTTTGAACAATTTAGTTCAATTATTTTAAAATGACAAAACTAGTACTATTATGATCTGCTATTAGAGTAGGTAAAGGTCAATGATGATATGTGAAATTAACCCGTTAAATATGAGATAAATTTGAGCTTCGTATTATACGTTAATCTTGATTACCAAAAACAATACTGCAATGAAGGATGAACTAAAAATATTACAACTGTCTGAGTGCTTTATTATTTTAATGAAATTAATGTTACAACTACAATAATGTAGACTTTGTTGGAATTTTAAGGTGTGAATGGGAAATGAAAAAAGATAATCTTTTGGAGTGCACCCAAAAGACACTTTTTGGATTGTAACTCTCCATCTCATCCTTTGATTGTCTATAAATTCGGAGGAATAACCTTATTTTTTGCATTGAATTTTTGGACTCTTGCATACTTTCTTACAAACAGAAAATTGAGTCTCTGTGTGATTTGTTGCTGAATTAACGTTTGTTGGGATTTGAAGTACCGCTACGCCATCAGCAGGCATGTTCATTTTACCCTGGGAGGAAGTAATCCATAACCTCGAGTATAGTGAGGGAATTAAATTCCTTAAGGACACACACTAAATTCGGTGATTTCGAATATTTTCAATTTATGCATTTTACTATTTTCCAGATTAATTCAAGTTTCTGATTTACTGATTTTGAACACAGATATACTAACAGATTACATGGATCAAAAGAAGGGAAGACTAGCCAAGGATTTATAGGAAAGAAAATCAAGAGACAGAAGTTTGTATGAACCTATTTCCTTTTTAGTCTATGTCAAAATGAATGACCTGTTTTCTAATTTGGAAACAAATTCACTTTATAAAATGATTTACAACCACACAAATATTTAAGACTTATTTTGAACCACAAGTTTCAAAAGTCTTCACTCTTTCTTAAATGTCATGTCCAGTCAAATAAATTCACATAAATTAAAACGGAGGGAGTATTACTTACTTCAATTGATATTTAAATATGAATACTATTAATTTTAATAGGTGGACCTAGCTTAGCCTTCCCTTCTCTTTTAAGGAGAGCTTGAATGCTCCATCGAGTTGAGTCAGAAATCCACTATATGTATCACTACCTAATAGTGACATGCATTTTAGTGCTAAGTGATAATGAAATGAATGGATCATTCTACCCTTAAGCAAAAGGTCTCGATTTGAGTCTTGATAATTAATAATTTCATAGTACACTCCTTCTTTATAAAATGAGCTCTACACTACACGAATTTAGATTAGTGGATCAGTAATTTCAGATATCTTATGATTAAACAAAAAAATCAACGAATGGCCTCCTTAAGGACATGTGTTTACTCCTTAAGGACATGTGTTTAGTTTAACTTTTGTCGCTATTAAGAAGATTATTGCAAAATATAGACATCCGCTAGAATTTGTGCTCCAACTTCCACATTTCCATCTTCTTCGGAAGTGTAGTAAAAAATTAAAGACTTTTTTTTGTTTAAAAAGAAAAATGATTACATAAGGAGTAGGGTAAGGGGAAATGGGGAGCGGACTATAATTAGTGGCGGAGTCAGGAATCTGGCTAAGGGTGTTCAAACTTATTAAGTAGATATTTTTTAAATGAGTGTGTGCATCAAAAAAAAAAAATCGAACTACATCATCATTAGCTTTGCGGTTTTGCATTGTAGTTTGTCTTCAAAGCATAATCCATCACTAAATTCAAATGAATTTTGATTTTTTGATGAAATTTTTAGTTGAGCAAAGAAAATCACTCAAGGAAGTCCAATAAAGAAAATCACTAGACACAAGTAAAATAAAATGGTTGGAACATAACAAGAGAGAATAAAAAAAGAAATAGAGAGGGACGACACAAGCACCATCTTTGATAGCGTTTAACAGGTGGAGACTGTGAGATTTTAAACAAACTTTTTGAAGTAATTAAAAAGCAAATGAAACAAACTTATTTTAAATAAAATTTATAAAACTATTAGCCCTTCGTGTGAGGGAAAAAACATTAATAAATTTAGAAATATTTTTTATAAATTTGGTTGAGATATTTTCAGGTATATACATAAAACTTAATAGTAATTAATATATTAATGAAATCATGAATATAACATATTTATTATAATTATTGCCTGCATTAAACTAAGGCCTCATTTGTTTGCACTTAATGGAAGTCTGAATCTGAATGGTTCAGACTTTAGACCATTAAGTACATTTGTTTACATTAAGATCTAAGCACTTGTTTGGTCTGAATAGGTCTTAATCATTAAGATCTTGAATAAAGTCTTAATATCATTAAGAGGTATTTTGTATGGATAACTTTTACCACTAGCTCCATCTCCCCCTATCCCCTCACTCCCACCACCCATCCCCTACTTACCCACCACCACCACCACCCCACCTATCCACCCCCACTACTACGCACCCCACAACCCACCCACCCCAACCCTCTAATACCCATCACCCATACCCTAACCCCCACTCACCACCGCGCACCCCACTACCACCACCGTACCCCATCCCACCTACCAACCCCTCCCCTCTCCCCCACCCAAAAAAAAAACCCCACCAACCATCACTACAAACATCTCTATCATTACTAGCAAACATAAATGTTGCACATTTTTATCAAATAATATTCTTATTTTATTAAATTTGTATTTATTTTATAATTTTTAATTCCGATTTTATTTGAATTGTATATTTATTGTGTTTAAATAAATACATTATGCACATTCAGATATTGAGAAAACAAACAATCTAAGGCCTTGTTTGTCCATAGATACGAAAAAAAATCATTTTTTTTTTTGGAATTTTGGAGTTGGAGTTGGAGTTGTGTTTGGTCATAGTTTTTGAAATTGTAGTTTTGGTGAAATGTAGTTGTAAAAAAGTGGGAAAAAATTGAAAAATAAGTTTTTTGAGTTTTTGGTATTCCGAAATACAACTTGAAGTTGTATTCGGAATTCTCATGGCCAAACGCTGATTCCGGAAAAAAGTGAAAAAAAATTCCGGAATAAAGTGAATAATTCTTGTGGCCAAACGGGGGCTAAATCATTCAGTGTTCAGATCTAGAAACAACATCTTAATTATTCAGATGTGTATTCAAATTCATACGTCTTAATCTTAATGAAAACAAATGAGGCCTAAATCACAAATATAAACATACCTTTGTTATTATACTTTAAGTCTAATATTTTACAAAATACTTAACCGAAAATGAAGTAAAGAAGGTATTGGCCATATATATTTGCCTACTTGCATCCTATTTGACGACATCCAATAGGGCCTCTATCACCTTAACTGTGCTTCATCCCCTCATACATCGTTCTAGTATACTTATTAACAGTGTGTTTGAAATTCAAAATGTGAACGAAAATGCTGTAGTGGTGGACTGAACCCGCGAGATGAGACCGAATTTGAACACTCTTTGCCACTGAGTTGTGTCATTTGGTTGTGCAAAGGGTGTTCAATATATAGTATATGTCCACAAAATACAGTATATGACCTATATGTTGGAAACATTAACAATATTAATCAGTAAAACGAACAATCGGATCAACGCTGCGTCGTGACAGACCACTGCCTTAAAAGGGATTTCGAACCGACCACGGTGCAAATCTTTTAGCCCGATCGCTCCCCAAGGTACAACACTTCCAAACACTTGCACTAGTGGCTGGAAGTTTGTAGTTTGCACAAACTATTGCCCAGAAATTGGAAAAGAATGGTAATGTTGAAGTAGAAGAAGAGATGTGTTTTTGGTATATTTTCAAAAGAAGTCTCCACCGAAATATATAGGTAGGCTAGGATCAGAAACATCCCCTAATGTTCAGAAAATGAAGCGCCCACATTAAATATGAACGAAATAAATAAGGTCATTGAATCTGAGCCATTTAATTCAAGGGAATGAATTTAGGACATCTTATATTGTAACCATTGCATTACCCATATAGGAATTCCAACAATCCCCCACTAATGCAATGGTAAAGAATAAGACTAATTTTTGGGCAAAAGAAAAAACATGTACTCAAGTGTCAATATCTTTCGATTTGAATTAACACGTAGTAAAATGAGGCAACAACAACTATCCAAAAAGTGAAGTACTCTTGAACTAAATGGACATGAGTTGAGACCCTCACAACACACACTGTATCCTCAGTTTTATGCAAACTCCGCGATACTAACAAAGTGCTTTTACAGTCATGCACACACCTTGGTCTAATGAGTGCTCTAGAAAAACGACCCAAGTCTTTCATAAAAGGCGACCACACCTTTACACTCAGGTAGGTGATTCCATTAAGTCTATCTCAACATAGACCACCTTAAGGCTATGGAATCATTAAGAGCAAAATAAGTTCAGCCTTCTCATATCAAGCGGTGAATCCACTAAGTGCTTCTCAATAGCACCACCACAGCGGGTTATGGAAACATTAAGAGTAAAACTCAAGTAAATCCATCAAGTGTGTCTCAAACGCACACCCACAACGGGTTAAGAGTAAAACTCAACCTTACAAAACACTACCACACGCCATAGGAATACGATAGGTATGGGTATATTGACGGCCTATATGTCTTCATTTTACCACAAACGGGTATCTACCATATTACCTCAATCCATGGGCTTTATCCCTATCCCCCTCGACGTTTCAAGAATTATTCTCTTTGCCAAATTTTTTATTAAAGGATCTGCCAATTTTTTCTCGGACCTTATAAATTTCAAGCTTCAACAATTGCTTGACAACATCATGTCTAACGCAAATGTGTCTTTTTTCAGTTTGTACACACTTCTCTTAGCAATTTCAATTGCCTCCTGTGAGTCACAATGTAAAGAAATTTGTGTAGCTTGTTCCCCCGCAATGACACATCTGCCAATATTGGAGATCCAGATCATCATTTACAAATAATAACGCGTGAGTTATTTTAGGACTAATATATTTTCATGATTAATATTTCTCTCATTTTTTACTATTTTGAGAATAAAATTTTATACTCATGAAAATATATTACACAGTAATGAAGAAGTTTTAGGTAAAAGACAATTTTTTACCTTTTTATCTCTTGAATTTGATAGGTAGAAAGGTACTTTACCTTTTCAACTCACATAGAAATTTGTAGAGAACTTCTACCTTGATATCCACTGATTTTTCAACTCTTCATCACCTTGATATCAGCAAAAGAGATGTAATATATCTTTCCACCTCTACTAACTGTGTTCTTTAAATCAGCTAATTCTGAATGCACTAGTTCAACCAATTGTTTTTCTTACTAGTGACAGTATTAAAAGACCTTTTGTTATGTTTTGCTTCTACACAAACTGAGCACTTTAAAAAACTCATCAAAAGACATCGCATGAATTAAATTCATTTTTCTAAATCTTTTAATAGAAGCAATATTAACAATAGCTACCCAACCACACATTAATAGACTCAATATTACAAGCAGAATTGAGAGAACTTTCATTATTAATGATATCTTAATGTCTATAGAAATTCAGAATTTTCAGCTATCAAGCATACTTTAAAATTTCATAAAGGTTCACCAACCTTAAGATAATATTTAAATGTAAATATCATTTATTTACACGTTAAAAGAAAAAAAAAATTGTATAACAACTTTCAAGTGTAGATATGATCCTCCCAATTTAAATAATTCATATCACTTCATAACTTGAAATTAAACTCCACATGATCTTACATGCATCATATTTATGTTAAAAAATAACATGTTGAGATGGCAAATCATCACAAGCATATGATATATGTTAGTCCAACACTTAGTATGCATTTTAAGATCATCAAAAAATTTATATCTACCCTAATCACTTATATCACTTGTATTTTATAAGAAACACAAGGGAAGATTCATAAATAAATAAGAGTGGAGTTGTAATTAAAAAAAAAAAAAAAAGATCCCGATTTTTGCCACTTTATTTTCTTGTACTTTGAAATTGTCTTTGTCTTTCCATTGAAATATGACAATTTCCATTGCCAAAGAAAATTATTGTTGTCTCAGGTTTGTGTCTGTTCAAATCTCCCATAGCTAGCATCACTGCCCATCGTTTCTGTTATTAATTTATTAGCATGTCTCCAAGAGTTATTTGACGAAGATAACTACACATGAAATTAACAATGATCTCGAAGTGAACATCTCAGTAATAAAATTACTTCATGAACAAAAGCAGTGTATGAATTCAATATTTTCCTTCAATCAAAAGTTCACAGCTTTGATAAATCGGGAATAACTAACCTATTTTCTTGTCAATTCATACCCACTAAAATAATGTACTTTCATTTAACATTATAATTAATATTGAAATCTCATGCTCCAACACATACATGAGTTCATATATATATATATATATATATATATATATATATATATATATATATATATATATATATATATATATATATATATATAAAAGACCCATCCGATCAACTTTCATTATCATGATAAGCCACAAAATTTTGAAATAAATATTAGAATACTTGCCAGAATTCCATTTTAGCACCATATTCACAGTGTTGTCTTAAATAAAATGTTCTCTATTAATTATCATCCAATCACAAGATTTATCTTTCGCAATGGCTATTACGACTTGACAATCACAATTCATCTATGCAAAATTGTCGGTTTAATTCCTAACAGAATACTCATCAAGAGATTTTGTAACCACTCAACCTCATTGTTAGTCTAGTAAGATACTGTAACCACAAAATACTTTGAATTGCAAGACATAAGTGAAATATTATCACTTTTAAAAGATTCTTTCAACATAACTCTAATAATATACCCTAACTCCCACATCTTCAAAATTTTAATATAAGGGAATACTATTTTCATGGCTCATACGAAGTATTTCTAATTTCTCATAAGACATTTCATCTTATAAATAACAAGCTAATATAACTTAGTCAAATAATCATGTAAAATTTACTCACATTATGTCATCATCACCAAATATTTTAAGATAGCAATATGAGAAAGTAAGTATCAATACTAATATGTTCGGTTGACACAAACAAATCATAATCAAATAAAACCTTCACTCCATTTTTCTTCCAAACTCTTCTTCTTCTTCAACTTGGGTGACACAAAATTAACTTTGTTAGCACAAATTTGCTTAGTAGTAAAAGAGTCTAAAACTCAATCTCTTGCACTAGCCACACGATTAACTTGAGAAAGGACTACAACAATTATATCATCCGCTTTCTCAAATTTATTCATGTCAAAATTTCTCCTTTTTTTTTTTTATAGACAAAACGGATTTCTCTTTTTTTCCCATGACCACATTCTTAGAGAGGAAATAAAAGTATTTTACTTTTCATCACCAAAATATATATATGTAGAATTATTTTACCTCTACATATGCACTAATCAATATTATATAAAATAAAATCGCTTTCAAATTGTTGGAAATATTAACAATATTAATCAGTAAAATGAACAAAAGGATAGAATCAACTTATTGGATCAACGCTGCATCGCGGTAAGCCACTACCTTGAAAGCGATTTCGCACTGACCATGGTGCAAATCTTTTAGCCCAGTCGCTCCCCAAGGTTCCACAACACTTCCAAACACTTGCACTAGTGGCTGGAAGTTTGGACTTTGCACAAACTATTGCCCAGAAATCGGAAGAGAATGGTAATGTTGAAGTAGAAGAAGTGATGTGTTTTCCGTGTATTTTCAAAAGAAATCTCCACCGAAATATATAGGTAGGTTAGGATCAGAAACATCCCCTAACGTTCAGAAATGAAGAGTCCACATTAAATATGAACGAAATAAATGAGGTCAGAATCTGAGCCATTTAATTCAAGGGAATGAATTTAGGAGATTTTATATTGTATAATTTTCTGTTGAAGGGTGTTCATCTGACCACCCTTGCTATAGGGTGGCTCTGCCCATGATTACAACGTGGGGGATTTGAACCCTCACCAACGAGGTGAAAGTTCAGGTAGCCAACCAACCGAGCTACTAGATCGCCCTACATAAAAATAAAAAAATAAAAAATTAAAGACTCGTTACTTATTTATGATGGTTTGGTTAGAAAAACATCATTATTAGATTCCGCCGAGTTTGATTGTTGAAAAAGACAAAGTGAGTCTATTGATTGTCAAATGTTTGTATTGAATCTAACCATCGAGAATCTTTGGGGAGATATTAGAATTTGGATATCAAATATGGAGTTGATTTTGTCGGTTTAAATTTGTTGCATTGTTCGGATTCTACCATAGTCATGTTCTATGTTCTACTTGAAAAAAAAAATCTTAGTGGAAAAGATTTTTTTGATGGAAACGTTCCATATCTATCATTTTTCTGGGGGAAAGGTTTTGTACTTTTATAAATAGAATGTCTTTTCTTCTCATTTAAAAACACAATTGCATCAACAATATAGTACTATAAAGTTAAAGAGTATTGTTTAAGGGGTGGCTATTCTCCTGATAGTTTCTATGCTTTTATATTATTAGTTTTCTCACATGAAGTCACTTGACCAAATCATACCTAGGTATTATGTGTCTTTATTATACCTTTCTTTGTTGTCTCTAATATGTTGTCGTTCAAGATTTGCAATTATTAGCTTATGTATGATGTCTTGTTATTATCGATCCCAACAGATTTTGAATCAATTTTGAAGCAAAAACGTGATAATGATATTTCTCAAAAACTTTTGAAGATCCGTCATGATTTATGAATAATTTGTTCCATTACGATAAAATTTGTGCTATAACCCTAGTGATTGCTTACACTGTAAGAAAATTGGAATTTAATTTTTTTATTTATATGTTAAATGTTTTGTATTCGATGATAGTTCATAAACATGAACTCAATTAGAAGTATGATAGTTGATAATTGGGTCGTACACTTTATGTGTTTGGTGGGTCAACTGTGATAGTGAGTGTAGGCTTAACCCGGTGAGGTTTATAATAAGCAGGTCCATCGAGGTTTCATTAATTTCAATTAGATCCCCCTCTCTAATCCTTATGTAAACACAATATCATGATTATTTCATACCATTTATTGTATGTGTTAGTTATAGAGGTTTTGTCTTGTGAAATGGTAGTAGTAAGCAAGACAGTTCGTCATCAATACGCAGTATGGCTTAAAAGGTATGCAACTATCCTCGATAATATAAATTATTTTTGTGTAATGATATCACGTTTGATCCTAATTTTATTATGTTAATATTTTTACAAGGTCTTGTGCCAAAGCCATCCTTCAGGAACTCCAGTTGAGCCGAAGCCACCCTTCAGAAACTCCTGCTGAGCTGCTACAATTTATGAATAATTTATTTTAAAGTTACGACACAATTTATACTAAAATCCTGATGATTTGTCATAACTTATGGCAAGCCCATCCATCAGAATTCACGGTGGTACATCCGACATGATATTATGTATTATATTTTGGTGATCAACCATGAATTGTGGCAAGACAAGTCTTCTGGCGATCTGCTAAGAATTGAGCTCCAACTTCTGATATAGAGCTTATTTTCACATTTCTTTTTTAAAGAAAAAGATCAAAAATAAAATAATGTCACAAATGATTTCTAAAATATGTCATTTTTCCCCCAAAAAATAATCATTTATCGACAATATGAAAATGTATCGCAATTAACGAAAATGTACGTTAATAACTGATAGAAGGGACATATAGAAAGTAAACCGTGGTTTTGATAAAGGAGAATCATTCTAAATGGAAAGTTTTAAGATATATGGAGTACAAACTTGGGTTTATAACTTTCTATCTCACTAGATGAACCTTAAATCCAAGAAGTCAAATCTGATCACTACCCTCTCTTCTTGGAGATCATTTAGGAAGTGTAAGACCAGGAATTTCTCGGGGAAAGGCCCATTCACAACAACGCACTCTGGTAATTCTTGCCAGCAAAGATTTACCTCCGCGGAAAGAATGATTCATTTGGATCGACATGAGTCCAACTACATTTTTACATATGGACTTCATGGTTTATTAGAGGAAGCCTGACTCATATAAGGCTATAACCATATTTTCCCCATGCCTAATGATGAAATGGATGGTTTAGCTAATTGATGTGCCACCTTGATGATTGAGGACTGACAGGCATAATAGGTATCTCAAAATCTAATTTGATATTTTTAAATTTGTTTGGAGTATAATGTAACCGGGTGAAACATGACTAGCTTCTTTTTTCCAAACATCATTTTGGATAAAATTCCTCCATGCTAGTCACGAGGAATATTCTTACGTGTCTGCTATTATGGAAAGCTTACATTTAGGTACTTGTATTTTTTTTTCTTCCATACGAAGTGCTATTAAGCTTCTTAGCTTTTAAAGTTACTTACATCTATATGTACTGAAGTCAGTATCAATATTAGAGGCATTGCTTGTTCATTACAATCATTGTAACAGGAACATCACATGCATTAATGTTGCCATTACAATCATTAGTCATGGGCGAGGTAGGTCGGAATACGGAATTGAATTCGAATAATGCTAAAGTGTTACAATTGGGAGTCACCCCATGCTCTATTGTACTTGTGGGAATCTCTTTTGCCACTAAGCCACAAACTTTAAATTCTTTTGCAAAAAGGATTCGATAAGTTTGAAAAAAGAACAAAGAAACATGATACAACACGATAACTTCCTGGGGATCATCATCCTAGTGCTACACATTTGGAATTCAATAACTTGAAAAGGAAATTAATTATGTTTGGAATGATGTAATTTCTTAGAATGGAACGACTTCTATAGTAATTATTCCTTTTTGGTTTCAATTTTTTAAAATATGGGTAGTTTTTACGTTGATTCTTTTTTTTTTTTTTTTTTTTTTACTTTTTGACGTGAAATTTAAAAAATATTGGCATACAAGTGATGTGTCATAACCGAGTACGATAAATTTGACGTTTTGAACAATTTAGTTCAATTATTCTAAAATGATAAAACTAGTACTATTATGATCTGCTATTAGAGTAGGTAAAGGTCAATGATGATATGTGAAATTAACCCGTTAAATATGAGATAAACTTGAGCTTCGTATTATACCTTAATCTTGATTACCAAAAACAATACTGCAATGTAGGATGAACTAAAAATATTACAACTGTCCGAGTGCTTGATTATTTTAATGAAATTAATGTTACAACTACAATAATGTAGACTTTGTTGGAATTTTAAGGTGTGAATGGGAAATGAAAAAAGATAATCTTTTGGAGTGCACCCAAAAGACACTTTTTGGATTGTAACTCTCCATCTCATCCTTTGATTGTCTATAAATTCGGAGGAATAACCTTATTTTTTGCATTGAATTTTTGGACTCTTGCATACTTTCTTACAAACAGAAAATTGAGTCTTTGTGTGATTTGTTGCTGAATTAACGTTTGTTGGGGTTTGAAGTACCGCTACGCCATCAGCAGGCATGTTCGTTTTACCCTGGGAGAAAGTAATCCATAACCTCGAGTATAGTGGGGGAATTAAATTCCTTAAGGACACGCTAAATTCTGTGATTTCGAATATTTTCAATTTATGCATTTTACTATTTTCCAGATTAATTCAAGTTTCTGAATTTACTGATTTTGAACACATATATACTAACAGATTACATGGATCAAAAGAAGGGAAGACTAGCCAAGGATTTATAGGAAAGAAAATCAATAGACAGAACATCCGTCTCTGTAAAGTCAGAAGATTGTGTGACTGAACTGCTCTCGATTTCCTCGAATAGAACGTTTAAATAGAACATAACAGCGAACAAAGCAACAAGGCCCATTAGCTCAGTTGGTTAGAGCGTCGTGCTAATAACGCGAAGGTCGCAGGTTCGAGACCTGCATGGGCCATTTGAAATATAGTTTTTGCTACCTGGCCATTTGAGTCATTTGACCAATAACATTCTATATATAATCTCCAATTCCATCTTTTAATACCTTCAAAATCTGTATGGTTTCTCATTACTACATCTCTGTCTTCATTATCGTGTGTCACTATCCTAGATTCCACTATTAGCTTATAAGTTTATAATATATAGTCTTTTATCTATTTTTAGTGTTTAATCTTATACTTTTTTTTCTTCTCATACATGGCAATTCGTACTTGGAAACATGTAGCTTAGCAACTCAGCAGGCGCTAGGATGTGTTACTCGATGACCAAAACTCAGCTGATCAAGCTTCTATCAGTGAATAAGAAACATAAGTTTTCGTTAATATTTTTTAATCGTAACCACACCTAACTTATTCATGATCAAGAGATCACAAATTTTCAGTTATTTTATTGTGTAGGACCAAAATCATTTTTTTCGAAATTGTCCTATCATCTTGGTTTCTGTTCGGTCTCGGTATGGTTCGATTAATTTTGATATTTTTTTAAACATCATATAAGAGTCACAAATAGAGATTAGAACACATACCATGCATACTTCAGTAATACTTTTAAAAATCTAAATAGTTTTATTGTTTAAAAAATGATGAATCGAGGGAACATGTGAAAGAATATAGACCCATTCCACTATTTACAGTAGTATAAAAAAAAGTTAAGCAAAAATAAAAATCTAGATCATGAGTGGAAATAAATTAATCAAGAAGGAACTCAAGAACTGAGTCTATTAAAAGTAAGTATCCAATAAGAGAATTTAAATCACACAAGATGAAATATATCTAACTTTGTAAGTTTTACTCAAGATCGTTGGAATACCTTGTAGCTTACGAGTTACTACTCAAGATGTTAGCTTGAACTAATTTAGTTTCAATAGGAGTAACATAAGTAATAGGTTTTAGAGTGAAGACACTGGTGCTAATTACATGTTAGCTTGTAGTCGTTTCCATCACCCCAATCCAAAAAAAAAAGTTTTAAGGTTTCGTTATTTTAAAACTCAATTACATATATAAATTTATTCTTCGATATTGTTAAGGTTTATTTTATAAAAATTTAAACCAATTTAATTATTTGATAGAGTTACAGATTTACATATAAATCTATGATTTTGTTTGAAGAACCCAATAATCAGTTTGGTACGGAACAATTCGATCGATTAAATCAGTTTTTTTTAAAACATTGACACCCCTAATTCCGAGCTTCACTAGATAAAATGAAACGAAGAAAATAAATAAAGGAAATTGAAGAAGCACACACACATATCGAGTCCGCAACTTAAATGACCCAAAAAGTGGTCGAAGGTACCAAAATAACCCATTAAAAAAAGTTACCAAACTAACCTTTGCGCACTAATTTAGTTCGCAATAGGACCAAACTGTAAATTTGCAATTAAGTCCTATTGCGCACTAAATTAGTGCGCAATAGTTCTTTAATAAAAGTCCCCACCATCTTCCCCACCCTGACGGTCCCCCACCATTTAAAAAAAAAAAAACGACGATCAACCAAAAAACAGTGGTCCCCACCTTTTAAAAACATCATTTCCGTGTTATTTTTTAACCTGAAAGTCAATATTCTTGGTATATTCAAGACAAGTTTCAAAGCTTTGATTGCGGAATAAAGCGGCGTAGAACTCGATTTCAAAAACTAAAAACAACCTTCAATCTAGGTATTTCACTATGAATTTTCTATTAAATTGTTAAATATATTATTATCCTAAGCATGATTATTGTGTAATAGTTGCGCATTTCGAAAAAAATACTACGCACTTTTTTTTCGCGCAAATGGGGCAGCCCACTGCCCCTTTAAAAAAAAATATATTAATTAATTGTTAATTGTTTGTTAGCTAATTGTTTATTTTTTGATTATTTATTTAGTATTGTTAATTGTCGGATTAGCTAATTATTTATTTGTTAATAGTTTGATTAGTTAATTGTTTATTTGTTAATTATTTATTAAATATTTGTTAATATTTTCATTACTTAATTGTTTATTTGTTAATTATTTGTTAACTATTTATTAGTTATTTGCTAGCTAATTGTTAATTATATGATAATGAATTGTTAATCTTTATATTTTTATTCGTGAAATATTTGTTAATTTAGGTTTGAACATCCTTAGTTAAACCTTAATATCCTTAATATTATATTTGTTAGTTAATTGTATTTAATCCTCAGTTTAGGTTTGAATATCCTTAGTTTAAGATTTAAAATAGCATTAATATAATATTAGTTAGTATAATAATTAATTAACAATTATTAATTCACAAATTTAGATAGTTAATATAATTTCCCATTAAAGTATTAGTTAGTTAGTATAATTGAACATCCTTAGTTTGGGGTTGAACATCCTTAGTTTAGGTTTGAACATCCTTAGTTTAGGATTGAACATCCTTAGTATAATTTTTCGATAAAAGATTACATAATTAATATTACATGTTAATGATTAATTAAAAATGCGTAAAACAGATACGACACCTTCATGGATCCCGCCTCCTTCATCCGGGGCTTTTCGAGCCAGAGGTACTTCATATATAGCAGCAGCATAGGTCCCAGCTAGTATGAGATTCAGATGTAGATGCCAACCGCTTAGTCCGTCCAAAGTTGATGGAACAAGCATGGGATATTTTAGGAGCTCTGCCCCCACATCGTCGCGTCTTAGATGTACTCTATTAGGGCGGTATCTACCGTTGCGTCGCTACTAGTCGCATATAGCATGATAGGGCTGTTGTGACGACTATGATTGAGCGATGGCGACCAGAGACCCATACATTTCATCTCTGCACTGGTGAGGCCACCATCACCCTTCAGGATGTGGAGGTCATTTACGTTCTACAGGTAGATGGACGCGCATTGTATATTGAGGAGCCTCAACAGATGTCGTCGTATCGGCAGGAGTTGACTAGGCTCATTGGTTTCGCGCCTCAGGAGGGTGATATATGGGGACAAATTTGGGTGTCGATGCATTCCCTCTCTACTCACTTGCGCCTCGTAGACATGGAGCATCCGATTACAGAGAACACACCTCAAGTGCATGTTGACCGATATGCTCGTCTGTACCTTCTCATCATATTCGGGGGGCATCCTATTCCCGAACACATCGGGTTCCCATATGAGCTTGAGGTATTTGCCGTTTCTGGAGCATCTGGGCGAGTTGGGATGTTACAGTTGGGGCGCTGCTGTTCTGGCTTACATGTATCGAGGATTCTGTCGAGCGTCTATGGGCTCGAGGACCGATGTCGCTGCATTTTGCCTGCTCCTCCAGGTAATATATTTAAGTATGTGTAATTTTATTCTAAATATAGCTTTTCGAAACGACGACTAATAAAACATTTTTTTAATGACCCTTTCAGATATGGGTGTGGCCTAGGATGAGACCTTTTCAGCCCACAGCTGCTGAACCTCCACTCGACTATATGGTTGAGGCGGTGCCCTACGCGCGGAGATGGACGGGAGGCGTATCCGAGATGTGGATACACACCACAGTATTCTCCCGTTCAGGGATCAGCTAAATCGTATGACGGCGGACACGATAATTTTTTTTATTTAACATTAGTATGTTATTTTTTTTTTACCGTTTTAGTCTTTTATTGTTAACTAATTCAATTCTTTTTACAGGCTTTTATATGAACGTCGTATGATCAGATTTTGGATCAGCTGCTGGCGTTTTGTAGGCCTGGTAAGCCCATGTGGAGGTCGCAATATTCGTTGATACATATAGACATCGTTGAGGATCACGCGCCCGACCGTGTCTTACGACAGTTCGGCCATGTACAGAATATACCTGAGCAGGTTACTTAGGAGCACGACCATTATTCGCGGGACGAGTGTGCGGCTGTCACTGATGCATGACAGGCCTTTATACAGCTCTAGGTCCACCGTTGGGATCAGAGGGTGGGGACGCTAGCGGTGGTCGGACATGCGACTCCGGTTCAGAGGTACATGGAGTGGTACACACGGATCACTCGCAACTTGATTGGCAACCCCGCGAGGCCTCGTGCAAATGGCCGAGGATATGCAGCACTCGCAGGATAGTGTGAGGCGTTGGTAAGTTTTATTAGTCTTAAACTTAATTAATCGTCTTATGTATTGCGTTACAAATTTATTCAATCATTAATATTTGCAAACAAATGCAGCTACGGACCTTACAAATGATGCGCTAGGAGAGCTTGGACCATATGGATGCCCCCGAGACAGCGGGATATGCAGCGCAGATGGTTCAGCTAGCCGAGGGTGGTATGTTATAGGCACAGGAGCTCGAACGTCTCGACAAACGTGTTTTAGATGTCCCGCATCAGGCAGCGGGTGGTCGTGGTCATACTGGAGGTGGTGGTGGCAGAAGGGCGGGTGACAGAGGGGCTAGTGGCCGAGAGGGTAGGGGCAGAGGGGCTGGTGGCCGAGGTGGTAGGGCTAAAGGGGCTGGTCACAGAGGGGGTGGGGCCAAGGGGTAGTGGTCTAGTAGATGAGCTTGATGAGCATGCGCCAGTTCCAGCTCCAGCCCAGCAGCTTCCATCGACTTCAGACATTCCGTCGACACCTGTATATACGCCGAATTTATTTTCAGATCACATGTTCTGGCCATCGCCTACACAGCCGCTAGTTCGTCATCCACAGGGTGAGCGACCAGCTCGTGATCTACGGGGTGGCACGAAGCTGGACTTTGATTACTTATTCGAGGACTTAGACATGTCTCCGGCTCCGTGGCTCGCTTAGGAGACCGCTGAGGAGCCCTCTCACCAGCCATCTCAGGAGCCCGTCGACACACAGGTTTGATTTTTTACAATAAAATAATGTATTAAATTAATTGTTTATATGTTATTTCATGTTTAGTTTGGCATAAATCTAAACTAAATTTTTTATATGTTATTTCAGGTTCATTCTTCTGCGCCTGTGGACCCGTCTCCTGCTCCGGCACCATCTACATCTCTGACTTCGGGGCCCGCTCAGGGGACCGCTGAGGAGCCAGCTCATGAGTCCTCTAAGAAGCCCTCTCGCCAGCCATCTCAAGAGCCTGTCGACACACATGTTTGATTTTTTACAATAAAATAATGTATTAATTAATTGTTTATATGTTATTCCATGTTTAGTTTAGCATAAATCTAAACTAAGTTGTTTATATGTTATTTCAGGTTCATTCTTCTGCGCCTGTGGACCCGTCTCCTGTTGAGAATGATTCATCTCCTGAAGCTCACATTTTGGCCACCGTCATCTCTCATAGAAAGATATTTTGAACAAGCCCCCAAGGAAGGGAACGTAGGATGATCATGCCATAGAGCATGTACGAATTAAGAGGAAGAAGGGAGATGGAGATGATGGTGAGGGTGGTGGGATTCACCTTAGGCCTAACGTTATTCTAAAGGCTCCCACATGTGGGACCTAGGGGATGGAGATTGTGTATTTGTAAATAAAATGTACAATTTATGTTAATGTTATATTTATTTATTTTTTGTATTATTTCTTAATGATAATTAGTTATCTTAGTTTTTATTGTCATTTAATAATAACTTGTGTGATGTCTAAAATTAATCAAAATCCTATAAAATAAAACACTTAAACCTAAAGATAACAAGTTTTCAAACAAACAAACCTTATTTCGGGGCACTTTAATCTTTGATCAAAGTACGAAAAAAAACGTGAATTTCAAAACTTTTAACCAATAAACAAAGGTCTGGGGATTTATTAAAGACCTATTGCGCACTAATTTATTACGCAATAGAATTCAACTACAGGTCTGTTAGTTTTTGAGCCATTTAAGTTGGGGACTCCAGATATATGACACATTCCACGGACTCCAATTGGAATTTTGTAACCTCAAAGAATATGCTGTGGTACTACTACTACCATGGAATATGCATGATAAATTTTGGGTCCACTTGTAAACCATTAGAATCACTCCACGTGTCAATTATCAAGAGCAAAATAGAGGTCTTTGATTGGCGTGTTACCAGATCCATAATACATCTCCTACCCACCCCACCACCAGTGCGTATTTACAGGGAAACGCGAAATATAATGCATTTTAGACGGATCCCGTCATAAGCTAACCCTCATTTCTCCTCTTCAAAAAACTCTCCCTCACTTCTCTCAAGGTACGTTCCCTTATCCTGATTTCTTTCTTAGGTTTGCAATTTTGTTTATATAAATCGTTGTTTTCTAGTTACCTATTGTAATTTTGTTTTTATGAATCGTTGTTTTTTCAGTTAGTAGTCCTCATTTTTGGAGGAAAATAGAGATAATTAATTGAACGCATTTTCGTGATTTCTTCTTTGGTTTATATTTTTTGTTTTTACAGAAATTGTATTTTGTTAACAATTGTAATTTTTGGAGGAAAAGAGAGATTTTTTTTTTGAAGCATTATTCATAAATTCTCGTATTCATATGTACAGTTTACGGAATTCGTTTTTTTTTTTTTTTGTGTTTGGCTCAGATCTGGATCTTTTCACCTTTTTTGCCCTCATAAAAATAAAATAATTCACCAAGTTCTCGTTCATTTTTTATGTTCTTTAGACCAGTGTGTGTGTGTGTGTTTTTTTTTTTGCATATTCTGGTATAATTTCGTTGATTTATAGGCATGGTATCTGAATTTTGTATGAAATTTTATAGTTTTGTTACCTTAATAATAATAAAAATTTGCTTTATATATATTTTTGGTACAATGTAGTCTTCAAATAGTTGGAACTGGTGTTCAGTTAAGTGAATTTCATTGGATCTGAATGAGACCAAAAAAGGGAATGCTGAAGAAAGGCCAACCTAAAGTTCTTAAACGAAAGGAAAGTAATTTAATAGTAACAATTTGTTATTGACTTAATATGCTTATTGAGGACATTTTCCTAATATGCATAACAGTTATGTTGAGTTTCTTTATTGTCAATTAGGACTTGCCTTTTAGGACTAGAGAAACTGTTAATGATAAGTGGTAGGTGGTTTTTTTTTTTTGGTTAAATCTTGGGTTTTTAAGTGTATGAATAAGCTAGATGTTGCTTAATCACGCGGGAGATTTGAGAGAGATAGAGAGTAATTTTGTATAATAATGCTAGAGATTGAGAAGTATACTGGATGGTGCAGCTTATTTTCGTCTGTTGATTATTTTTTTTTGTGTGGTTAGAGAAGTAAACTGGATAGTGCAGCATATGGCCAAATTTACTCTGCATTATGTTACTCTCTTTGTGTGTGTATCAGTGTATGTGTGTGTGTTGGGGGGATAAATCTGTCAAGTAAGTTGTTCTTCTTCATTTTCTTGAATGATGAGATGAATATTCGTTTTAAGTGTTTTTTTGCGTTTATAATTGAACAAGTTTGAACTTAATGGCTGATATTACTACTATTCCTAATACATGGACCAACAATTTGGAATACTGGTACACTGGTATTCGACTATTTATTTGTTTTGAACTGATCAATTCTTCTAGAGTACTAAATCCTTTTTGAGTTATTTGTGTAAAGTACTTGGTAATAATTTGAATGTCTGTATACTGCATTGAATGCTATAGTAGTTTGCATCCTTTAGGGGGTTTCTCTTAATTTCTATTTTCTAAGTAAAGTTACCAGTTTGCCCCCCCAAAAAAAAAAAAGATTCTATTTTCTAAAGTATTAACAGGACTTCATTCGACTTTACTACATTTTCCTAACTTGCTCCTCACTCTCTCTGTTTTGACATGTATGACAGATTTGAATCAGCATCTTCATGAATACTAGAACTACTGTGGTATCTGCAGTTTCCTGTAAATCGGGAAACAAGAACGGCTTCTTCTGCTGGGTTTTGTTGTGCTTGCTTTCTAAGTTCTTTAAGACTGCTACGCTAAACCTGCACTCCTTTGAAGCATTTGGAAAGGCTTGCCTACCATAGTATTAATATTTGGCCATCTACATCTGTCAAAGAGCTGCTCGAAACATGGTTTCTTCTCAGCTCTTTGCTCCGCCAAAAACAAACTTGCAAAAATCCTTCCACCGGCCGTTGCTTTTACCACTGACTGCCCCCGGTGTAGTTCCTTCAGAGCAGGTTGAACTTGATTTCGCTGATGTGTTTGGCCCTCCTCCTTGTCTGGCCTCAAATGAAACAAGTAATGGAATGTCTGAGAGTGTGTTTCCAGCAGATATGAGTGAGCTTGTCTATGATGATCCGGAGATTGTACACAGTAGGTCACATTCTTTGGTTGGTCCTTCTTCATATAAAAGTCAAGTACTGAAACTTGGGAGGCTCACCATTCATGAAGCAGAAGATTCGCTGGAACTGGTAGAGAACGTTATCGAACAGACAATTAAGGAAGACCAGGAGCTTTCCGTCAATGACTCAGCAAAAAGTGGAACTGTCTGCCTTGAAGATTTTGAAGTCATGAAAGTTGTTGGCCAAGGTGCATTTGGGAAAGTATTTCAGGTTAAAAAGAAGGGTACATCAGATATTTATGCAATGAAGGTGATGAGAAAGGATAAGATTATGGAGAAGAACCATGCTGAATATATGAAAGCGGAAAGAGATATCTTGACAAAGATAGATCACCCATTTGTTGTCCAGCTTAGGTACTCATTCCAGGTGATTTCCTAGACTCTCATTCAATAGGTCTTCAATCATTGAGCAACCACATAAGGATAGTAATATCTTGCAATCTTTAGAACTGTATGATTGTAATTCAATCTTTCAACTTTGGAGCTCTTTCTGATAATCAGATACTTTTTCATGGTTTTAACCTGCAGACAAAGTATAGGCTTTACCTTGTGCTCGACTTCATTAATGGTGGCCATCTCTTCTTTCAGCTCTATAAACAAGGCCTTTTCAGGTAGATTCTCCCTTCTTGCTATCTGTTACTTTGTGAAGCTGAAACTATGAATTGATTAATTCCTGCTTTGCTTCTCAGAGAGGATCTGGGACGAATTTATGCAGCTGAAATTGTATCTGCAGTGTGTCACCTTCATGCAAATGGAATAATGCACAGGGATCTCAAACCGGAAAACATTCTAGTGGATGTGGATGGCCATGTATATTCACCTCTCCCTCCCTCTGTTTTTGTGTGTGCAAGCACCCCTCTGTATTCTTCTTCTTTGCATGTAAAGGTTATGTATTTAATTTCTTCAATTCCCTTACTTGTTGTAGGCCATGCTGACTGATTTTGGACTTGCCAAGCAATTCAATGAGGATACAAGATCGAACTCCATGTGTGGAACAGTAGAGTACATGTCACCAGAGATTGTTCAAGGGAAGGGCCATGATAAGGCTGCTGATTGGTGGAGTGTAGGAATTTTGTTGTTTGAGATGCTTACGGGGAAGGTCAGCATCTATATTCATGTCTCTGCACATATAGCCGGAGAGCAAGTTCCTTTTGTCACAAGTCTTAGCCATTACCTAATTATTTTTGTTATGAGAAAAAGCCTGCACCGACTATGTTCTTAGACTTGCTTTAAGAGCCACCTGCTGTTCCGACAAGCTTTTACTCTGGTTTGAACAGAAACAAGTGGACTCTTCTATGAATATTAAGATGAAACTCTTCAGTTGTATGTTCATTTTCCTGGAAGGAAAAGGCCGCATCCTTCAGAAACCTCAACTGTACATTCCCTGCTAATGCTTTGTTTTTCTGCGTTTGCAGCCTCCTTTCACTGGAAATAGGCAAAAGATTCAGCAGAAGATAGTTAAGGACAAACTCAAGCTGCCAGCTTTTTTGTCCAGTGAAGCACATTCCCTTCTGAAAGGGGTAATTTTCCTCATCTCCTCGTATTCTCTCTGCAACTCTTGTTGAATTGTATTTCACTTGTGCAGTTGCAGTAAAAACCAGTTAAAATTATCCTTTTCGTCCTCACACCCTTGTTGTAACTAAAGAGGGTACTCCTTCTGTTCCGTTTTATGACACAATTTTCTAATTAAAGAATGACAGATTTCTATATTTAGAAACAATTTACACCCTTAATGAAAAGTGTTTATACACGCTAATGCTATGACACGTTTAAGACCATTTGTTTCAAAAGTCTTAAACTGAAACAAATGTTACGACATATTTAAAACCACAAGTTTCAAAAGTATTCATTTCTTTCTCAAAACTTCACATAGAGTAAAACTATGCAACTTAA
Source organism: Lycium barbarum (assembly GCF_019175385.1). Taxonomy (NCBI): domain Eukaryota; kingdom Viridiplantae; phylum Streptophyta; class Magnoliopsida; order Solanales; family Solanaceae; genus Lycium; species Lycium barbarum. Next base: position 111,605,258 of record NC_083344.1, on the reverse strand, counting down.
ATTAAGACAGAGGGAGTATCTTAACTTGTTTACAGTTCTATAACAATTTTTCATGACTGCCTGGGTAGAGCTATGCTGCTATTCATGTGTTCTCAGATTAGTTCTTTGTTCTTTACCATAAGATTAATCAATATTCCCTATTCTAGCTGCTGCAAAAGGAACCAACTAAAAGGCTTGGCAGTGGGTTGAAGGGAAGTGATGAAATCAAGGACCATAAATGGTTCAAGCCAATCAATTGGAAGAAGTTGGAGGCAAGAGAGATGCGGCCAAGTTTCTGTCCTGAAGTTGCTGGAACACACTGCATTGCAAATTTTGACAAGTGCTGGACAGATATGTCATTGGTTGATTCTCCAATTTCGAGTCCAAAGGATATTACGGACCCTTTTCAGGGTTACACTTACGTGAGGCCCGCGTCTTCCTTTCTCCAGAGGAGCAGTCCCTTGTGCTAGGATGGTTTGATGATATAGCACTTCATGTTGTTTCATTTTCTTCTCTAGGATGTAGTAGCCAGATGAGGTCATTCGTTGGGAGAATGAAAAACCTATCCTTCTACGCCATTATTTAAGTTGTTTCATTTTCTGTTACTGATTCAGAGACTTCTTATCTAGACCTTTCATCAGACCCATGATACTATAAAGGATTGCTAAGCTTGTTGTAAATTATAATGGGATTCGTGGTTGATTGTTGCACTTTGAAAAAAAAAAAAAGGAATGATTTTGTTTTTTGTTTCGCCTTGATAATATGTATTTGAGCTTTGGGATATGATTAAAGAAAATTATTACTTTGACAATAATTGTAGACTTATTTCTACTTTTTTCTTTATTTCTTACAAATTCTTAATTTTGGCTGGTTCATCTCATAAGTTAAATTAGTTTAATCATTTCCTGGATATGTTGTGTCTTTCAGTTGTTTACCTTCTATTACTATTATTGTTGTCATCTCATATTTACTCTGTCTGATATGTATGTGTTGTTCGACTATCATGGTGTAACAAAAGCAACATGTTTCATAAGAAAGTTATGAAATCCTAGCTTGAACTTTATTCCTTCATTTAAAATTTTGTAAGATGGATAAAAAACTACGGAAAAAGGCCAAATATACCCTCTCGTTATACTTCGAGTTCAAATATACGCCTACCGTTATACTTTAGGCATAAATATATCCCTCCATCGTTAAAGTTGATCAAGATGGAGATCAATCTCACGTGGCATTAATATTTTAATAAAATAAATACCATGTGACATGCCACCTCACTAACCAAACCTTATTTTACCCCGACCCCCCCTCCTTTTATATCATCTTTCACCATTAGCACCTCGCCCACCTCCACCACCATTAGCAGCTTTTGAAGGATTCTTCTAACAATGGTTACATTTCCAGAATTTTTCAGTCCCATTGAAACTTTGCACTGTTGGGATTCGGATTAGGTTGATATTATACGGATGATGAAAGAGAGAGAGAAATGGGTCAAAACCTGTTAGAAGTCAAAGGGGAAGAACTGGACTGGTAGGTTGATAGGTTAGTTGCTAATTTGAATTTGTAACTTTGCACGCAACGAATAAGGTCTTTTCATTTTTTTTTTCAAACATATAAACAGATAGTAATTTTTGTTTTCCAGAAAGAAAAAACCAATATTGCTCCATTATTAACTCCACGTGATTCAAGTGGAGATGAAAATGCTTACTGCTTAATCATCTTTGGTCAATAGATTAAGAACTTGGCCAGAGCACATAAAGGTTTTGATTTTAAATAAGATGATGGGATGGTGAAAGATGATATGGTAGGTTGGATTTGGTTAGTGAGGTTGCATGCCATACTTCTTTAAAATATTAATGTCATGTCACGTGAGATTGGGCTTCACCTTGGTCAACTTTAACGGTGAAGGGATATATTTGTGCCAAAATATAACGGTAGGAATATATTTGGACCCAAAGTATAACAAGGGGTATAATTGGCCCTTTTCTGATAGTAACGGGGTATATTTGACCCTTTTCCGAAAAAGCTATTAGTTGGAAACATGTCTCTCTGAGTAATTCTTCCGAAAAAGTTGTTAATGGAAGAATAATGAGATTAAGGCAGATGTATCAGCTCATAATGCTACTGTATATTGTAAGATAAATTCTAGTTTGTGACAATTTTCTCATCTCTGAGTTGTGTCTTATACAGACCTCCTACCCAGTAAGTAGAACAGTGGCGTATATCAGCAACAAAAGGCAGCTTGTATTAACTTTAAGAACATACTTTACATATAGATATTAACTTTTCTTTATTGGCGTTCTGCAATCCTTGTGCACATACTCTGGCTTACCGTTGTTTCTTGTATGACAAACTTTGATTTATGTTACACATAAGATACATATATGGAGTCTTTCAAGGGTCGCGCAAACATTGGCATACCTTCTTAAACATGTTAAAGCTCTTCATGAAGTTGGAAGTCATCTAGGACATGTTTCTTTTTGCAACCCCAGTGGCATTTCCATGAGCAGCGGGAATTGAAGGTATTTAGCCTCTTAGAGTGAAGAGATACGATGTTTGAGGTTGAAAGCGACTTGGAAAGTACTATTGCATATCCGTCATCCATGTAATCTGTTCCTTCTGGAAAGACTTGCCATAAAAGACTTCCACCTCCAGCTCCTCCCTTTTTAGTAGAATTCAAGATTGTGTTGTAAACTGTACCAATTAGTTTGTCCCTGAAGGTTGAATTGTACCCCGGGTCTTTTGCAGAAACACCAAACTCTGAAAATACGACTGGCATGTTCAGATAGTTCTCTGCGTCATCAATGTGTGATTGCATCCATGACTTGGTGAATTCAATATGAGCATCAGAGATTGATGGTGAAATCCTGAGGCAGCACAAAATGTTCTGATCAGTAGCTGCAAATTAGAGGTATGGCAATATATATTGCAATATTTCAGTGTGTTTACCAAGAGTCTGGATATATGTGAGCTGAAGCAAAATCAACTCCAAGAACCTGATGATGTCTAATGAAGTCAGTTCCGACTTGTTGAGCATAGGAGTTTGGGTTGACCTGAGCCCTATTAGGAGTCGAGGGACCATAGAAACCTTCTAGTCCGATCTGCAGCAAATGCTTCGGATCTATGCTCTTCACATAAACTGCCATTTCTTCTATCCAAGCCTATAAAATATCAACAGAATGACATTTAAGTGCAAGTGCAAACCTAGTTATTTGCTTTGACAATAGGCATTCCACTCAGTTTTAGCTTAGTAGTTATAGTGTGACAAACCTGCAGTTTATCCCCAGAAGGATCTGACACACAGCGCGGCTCATTCATCAGTTCCCAACCGAAAATAGTAGGGTCATCCTTGTATGTCATGTTGGTAAAGGTATTGACTCTATTCAGCACAGTCTGTAGAAAATAAATTAAAAGCAAAGTCATGCTGCATTGTGGAGTTCACTAAAAGGAACTACAGAAGAGGATAATTATAATGTGTTGCTGTGATATTATTATGGAAATGAATAATGCACCTTTACATGAGCCTTGTAGTAGCTTTTGAGTGTGGGATGAGAGAAGAAGTCATCATCAGAAGTCAAATTCAGCCCAGCAGCTTTACCCCATTTTACATACTGGGGTTTGCCACCATATGCTTCCCAGTTGTTGACTAGTGACAGCATCAGCCTAATCTTGAATTTCTTGGCTTCACTCACCACAAAATCTAGAGCCTGAATGACAATAACATCGATACTTGTTAGCTTTCCTGTTTAATCTGAAAAAAAGGGCAGTCCAGTGCACAAAGCATCTCGTATTAGCAGGGTCCGGGGAAGGGCAATGCAAAATGCATATCAGTCAAGCCTCTCTATAACCTCTCTATAATGGCATCGTTTGTCTGGCTGCTATATTGAGATGGCGTTATGGAGAACATACAATATAACATAGTATGAAATTCGGTTCAAATAAAACTAGACTATTATAGTGAATTGTCGTTACAGAGAGGTCTGACTGCAGTCTTAATTTACAACAACAACAACTACTATGTCTTAATTCAAACAAGTTGAAGTCGGCTATATGAATCTCCACTGACCCTATAGCTTTAGGCCTTTTAAGGTTAGCATATGTATATACAGGAAAATTTAGGCGATAAGATAAGTACCTTGAAAACAACTTCGTCATAAACAGCAGGAGTTTTCTGAAGAGCACGCCATTGGCCATCGTTGAAGGCCCACGTCCGGCATACTGATAGACCGACAGCAGATGCCTGCTGGAACACCTCAGTAACTTTTCCCCTCGTAGACTGATCAGCAGCAAACACCATCAACCAGTAAGTGTTGAATCCATTCACATAGAAAGGCTGGCCATTCACCACAAATTGGTTCCCTCTCTTCTGCACCATCGTCCAATCACCATCTTCCATCTCTCCTCTACATTGAAAAATGCAAATCAAGATTAGAGAAACAAACAATTCTTGCAACATAACAAGAAAATGAGAAATTTTCTTGAATACCCATATTCTGTACTAGAATATGCTAACCGATTCTCAGCTTCATCGAACTGAACACAATTTGCATACTTTATAAGTACTAAAAGTAGAAAACTAGTAGCCACAAAAAGGAACTTAGAGCTAAAATTCTGCTCCTGGTTGACCATATTGGGAAGTGAATGGACAAGTTGGGTTAACTTGAACAACATAGTGTATATATAAAGATGTACAACAGGACGTGTTCGAGGTTTTTCTGCGCAAGCAACAAGCTTATGATAATGGACAGAAGTGTTCTTGAGGAAATGATTAAAGCTACCTTGAAAGCAAAGATTCATTGTCCCTTCTTGTCTCTGCAACTAGTGACGGTATATGCATATTTCCTTTCTTTTCTAAAACAATTAAGATAATTATGGATATGCATTTCTCCTTGGGAGAAAATTGATCAGATAAATAACCTGGATCATAAGGAATAAACCAAAATATTAACTTGTGATAGATGGCTTTCAAATTTGGCTCAAATGTCTTTATCACATAGAAAACTTTGTGAAAAAATAAAATCAGACCCCTCCTTAATGATAACATGCTAACAGTCAGATGAAGAGTGGTCCTTGGCTTCAAAGCAATAGAGAAAGAACAGTAGTATAGAAGTCTACAAACAAAAAATCAAAAATTTTGCACAACTTATTGAGATTTAGACTATATTACCAGTTCCTTTAGAGATTATCAGACCAAGATATAATAAATCAAGTAAGAAGGGGCAAGGTTTTATTAAAACATAAAACGCAAAAAACTACTGCTACCTCTATTTCAATTTATGTGTTTAATTTTTCTTTTTAATCTGTTTCAATAAGAATTCCATTTTATATATTTAGTAAAAAAAAATCAGCCCATTGTACAAAGCATCCTGTATTAGCAGGGTCCGAAAGAGCCATAGTCTTGTGATGTAGACACTCTAACTTTTAAATTTCAAAATCCCACATAGTATGTTTAAGACTATAAGATTCAAAAAGCGTATTGATACATTATACACATCTTTAATTTAAGATCACAAAATTTAAAAGCCTTACTTACTTTACTTTCTTAGACTTTATATCCAATCAAAATAAAAAACATAAAATGGAATAAAGGGAGTATATGACTTGACCGAAATGACCACCGCGCACAAGATTCAAAACTTAAAACTTCTTACTTTTTTGTAGTATCTTGTTTCCTTTATCAGCACTCTTTCATTTGCCACGTACTCCCCCTCCGTCTTAAAAAAATTATCCTTTTTTTTTAATCTGTCCCAAAAAAATTATTTCTTTTTTATATTTAGAAATAATTTAATTTTATGAGATGATTTATAGCCACACAAATATCTTATGCTTATTTTAGATCACACATTTCAAAAATCTTTCTTTATTTTTTAAATTTTATCCTAAGTCAAAATAGAATAATCTTTTTGAGACGGGAAAGTATATAGTAAGAAGTTAAAGTGAAAAGTAAGAATCACTAAAGAAAGCACCAAAGTGGAAATCTACTTCAACAGAAAGCCCTATGTGATGACCTTCCAAGTCATCTTGCTACATAAGCACATATTTTAGACATGTGGATGCTTACATGGCAAAGATGTTAACATTTATGGGAAGATTCTAGAGCCATGGAGAGTTTTCTTGGAGAGTCTCTAGATCCTTATAAAATATTTAGGAAGATTTTCTTGAAAAACCTTAGAATATTCTAGACATGTAGAGAATTCTAGAGAGGGGGCATACTTGTAAATATAGAGGGACTTGTGTAGCAATTATTATTTATCCATTAGTCCCTAGGTGAGTAGTATAAATAGAGAGGCATACATTTGTAAAATCCATCAAGCAAAACAATTCAAGTTCTCTCTAATAAAAAGCTTCCTTCTAGCAAGTTTCTCTTGTCTTTCTCAATTACTATTCCCTTAGCGATCTTGAGTGTAGTAATCTATGCTGACTTGGCATAGCAAGATTGTGAGCAAGTTGTGCAAGAACGTGAGCGAGTTGTCAAGTGCCGCACGTGCGCTTAGTTGAAGACTAAGGACGTGACAACGTGGTATCAGAGCGAAGGTTACGACTGAGGGAATGGCAAACGACGTAGAAATCAACGCTGCTAAAACCCAAGCCAACATCATCCAGGATGCTGCTGGCAAGAAGGGCCATGACAAAAAGAGGAATGACACCAACAAGAGCCAGGAGGTGCTGCCAGAAGTTGCGCCAAATGAAGGGCTTACATCCCAAGAACCATCTACCACTGAGGCGAGCGAGGATGACGTGGAGGTCCTGTCCGAGGACATCTCGCTCGGTAAAGAGTGGGTTATGAAGGTTAATGTGGGGATGGATGCCATCGACATATTTGGCCAACGTTTAGGCAAGGTGGAGGGCACTCTTAGCGTTCTTGAGGGGCATACTCTTGAAGAGATTGAAAGCATCCGAAATGACTTGGAAGGGCACATGCAGGCTGAGATTGAGGTAAAGCAAACCATCACTGCCTTAGAGTGCAGACTCATGGAGGCGTTGAGTACTATAGATGCCATGAAGGCAAAGATAGTGGCACTCGAAGAGCAGGTCAACGTTGGTGTGACCGAGGCAGCCAACAATGTTGTCGCGACGAGGGAGGCTAAGATCGAGGCTCCCAAACCACCAGTGTTCAAAGGGGTTCGTGATGCACAAGAGGTGGAGAACTTTCTTTAGCACTTGGAGAATTATTTCAGGCATGGAAAAGTGAGGGACGATGAGGCCAAGATCAACACCGCTGTGTTGTACCTAACAGAGACGGCCATGTTATGGTGGAGAAGAAAGGTCGCCGATGCTGACAGAGGTCTATGCACAATCAACACGTGGGATCAGTTCAAGCATGAGTTCAAGCGACAGTTCTTCCCAAATAATGTCTTGTATGAGGCAAGACGTAAACTTAGAGAGTTGAAGCAGACAGGGAGCATTCGCGACTATGTCAAGGAGTTCACCACCCTTATGCTTCAAATTCCCAACCTCACTAGTGATGACTTGTTATTTCACTTTATGGACGGGTTACAGAACTGGGCTAAGCAAGAGTTGCAACGCCGACAAGTCAGTGATATAGACCAAGCCATAGTGGAGGCCGAGTCTTTGATGGATTTCAAGCATGACAAACGCGACAAAGGCAAAGGTCATGAGTCAAGGGGTGGCAATACCACAGGTGGGGGAGACCGTGGTAAGAATAAGGAGTCTCAACAATACTACTCCAGGACTCAAAATGCCAACAAGTTCGATGGCAAAAAGTCAAATGGTCGTCAGGGTTATGCTGAGAAGAAGGCGCAGGTCGAGAAAAAGGGATGCTACATATGTGGAGGACCACACGGCTTCAGAAATTACCCCGACTTGAAGAGCCTCAATGCGGTTCGTGATCGAAAGGAGCAGACACAAGGAGAGAGTTCAGACACCGCACAGTTAGGTATGATAGACATATGTGGCGCTGTCAAGGAGCAACCCATCCAACCCGACGAGAATAGAAATCAATACGTGGATCTCACTATAAACAACAAGCTCGCTCGGGCATTGGTGGACACTGGAGCAACTCACAATTTTGTGACCGAGGCTGCAGCGAAGAGACTAGAGTTGAAGCTCGCTCCAATTAACGCCCTCGTTAAGATTGTGAATGCTAAGCCAGAAAATGCTCGTGGTGTAGCTAATGGCGTTGGTGTCAAATTGGACGATTGGAAAGGTACGACAAATTTTACCGCCACTACTATGGATATCTTTGACATTGTTCTGGGACAAGAGTTCTTTAGGCATTTCCACGCGATGATCGACCCCTACCTCAAACGTCTCTTGGTCTTGGAGCGAGAAGGAGCTTGCATGGTGCCTACAGTGACTATACCGCATGCAAAGGGACAAACACAACTTTCAGCTATGCAGCTAATCAAAGGTCTCAAGAAAGGAGAGCCAACATTCATGGCAACCATTGCAAGTTTGGAAGGATACAAGGGTCCCCAGAACACACTGCCTCCTTGCATAGAGAAGTTGCTCGAGGAGAACAAAGACGTCATGCCCGATGAGCTACCTAAGCACCTGCCTCCTAGACGTGAGGTGGATCATAAGATTGAGTTGGAGCCAGGGGCTAAGCCACCCGCATTTGCCCCTTATCGCATGGCACCGCCTGAGTTGGAGGAGCTTAGGAAACAACTAAAGGAGTTACTAGATGCCGGCCACATTCGCCCATCGAAGGCACCCTTTGGTGCACCGGTGTTGTTTCAAAAGAAGAAGGATGGATCGTTGCACCTGTGTATAGACTATCGGGCACTTAATAAGGTCACAGTGAAGAACAAGTACCCGATCCCGCTCATTGCCGACTTATTTGATAGACTTGGACAAGCCAAGTACTTTACCAAGGTGGATCTTCGCAAAGGTTACTACCAGGTTCGGATTGCAGAAGGGGACGAACTAAAGACAACCTGTGTGACAAGGTACAGAGCCTTCGAGTGGTTGGTGATGCCCTTCGGGTTAACCAACGCACCCGCTACATTTTGCACTCTCATGAATGAGATCTTTCATCCCTACCTGGATCAGTTCGTGGTAGTATACTTGGATGATATAGTCATCTATAGCAACACCTTGGGAGAGCACGTGGAACACCTACGAAAGGTTTTCCAAGTTTTGCGAGAGAACGAGCTATACATCAAGAGGGAAAAGTGCGAGTTTGCACAATCAAAGGTGCACTTCTTGGGCCACGTCATTAGCAATGGCGAGCTACGCATGGATGATGCTAAGGTACGAGCTATCCAAGAGTGGGAGGCACCTACAAAGGTAACCGAGTTGAGATCCTTCCTTGGCCTTGCTAATTACTATCGGCGTTTTATCAATGGCTATTCAGGTAAGGCAGCACCCTTGACCGAGTTGTTAAAGAAGAACAAATCATGGGGGTGGACGGAGCACTGCCAAAAGGCGTTTGAAGACCTTAAGGAAGCCGTGACAGAGGAGCCAGTACTAGCGCTGCCCGACTTTAGCAAAATGTTCGAAGTGCATACAGATGCTTCTAAATTTGCCATTGGGGGTGTCCTGATGCAAGATAGGCATCCCATAGCGTTCGAGAGCTGCAAGTTGAACGATACGGAGCGGCGTTACACGGTGCAAGAGAAGGAGATGACTGCCATTGTGCATTGTCTTCGCATATGGAGACATTATTTGTTGGGGTCGAAGTTCGTGGTCAAGACTGATAATGTGGCCACTAGCTACTTCCAAACACAGAAGAAGCTCACACCAAAACAGGCTAGGTGGCAAGATTTCTTGGCTGAGTTCGACTATGTGTTGGAGTATAAGCCGGGCAAGGGTAACGTTGTAGCCGATGCCTTGAGTAGAAAGGCCGAGCTTGCTGCAATTACTTCAGCAAGTTGGGATATACGGGAGGCTATAAAGGAAGGCATGCAACATGATCCTACAGCTAAGAAGCTTATGGAGTTAGCCACCCAGGGGAAGACGAGGCGCTTTTGGGTAGAAGACGGTATATTGCTCACCACAGGTCGGAGAGTCTACGTGCCGAAGTTTGGAGATATTAGGCGGCGTATTATGAAGGAGAGCCACGACACCTTATGGGCTGGTCACCCAGGTCAACGCCGCACTAGAGCCTTAGTTGAGTCGGTCTATTATTGGCCGCGCATGCGTGAGGACATAGAGTGTTATATGCAGACTTGTCTTGTGTGCCAACAAGACAAGGTTGAGCAAAGGCAGCCCGGAGGACTTTTGGAGCCACTACCAATAGCGGAGCGTCCATGGGAGAGCATGACTATGGACTTTATCACCTGTCTACCGAAGTCCGGCGGTTATGGAACTATCCTGGTGGTCGTGGATAGATTTTCGAAGTATGCCACTTTCATGCCCGCTTCACCAGAATGTACAGCTAAGGAAGCCGCCAAACTATTCTTCAAGAATGTGGTGAAATATTGGGGCTTACCAAGGCATATCATCAGTGATCGAGACCCCCTCTTCACTGGGAACTTTTGGAGGGATTTGTTCGACATACTTGGAACGGAGCTACACTTTTCCACTAGTTTCCACCCGCAAACGGATGGACAAACAGAACGGGTCAATGCCTTATTGGAGTGCTATTTGAGGCACTATGTGAGTGCACACCAGAAGGATTGGGCAAGGATCTTAGACCTAGCCCAGTTCTCCTATAACCTGCAACGGAGTGAGTCCACAGGACGAACACCATTTGAGCTAGCCACAGGCCAACAACCACAAACTCCACATTCACTACCGGCAGCGTTCGAGGGGAAGAGTTTGGGGGCTTACCATATGGCCAAGGGGTTCGAGGAGCAGCTTGACACTGCTAAGTCCTACTTGGATAAGGCAGCAAAGAAGATGAAGAAGTTTGCTGACCGCAAGCGTCGTCCCACAGATTATAAGGTTGGGGACATGGTTTTGGTGAAGTTTAATCCGAGGCAGTTTAAGACACTACGGGACGTGCACCAGAACTTGGTACGGAAGTATGAGGGGCCGTTTAGGATCATGGCCAAGGTGGGTAAGATCTCATATAAGTTAGAGTTACCGCCTCATCTTAAGATTCACCCCGTCTTCCACGCTAGCGTGCTTAAGCCATACCATGAAGACAAGGATGATCCCAGCCGAGGTCAGTCGAGTCGGGCGCCGATTATCATCACCGTCTCTCATGATCGGGAAATTGAGGCTATCATTGATTACCAGGCTAGGCGAAAACAAGGGCAGAAAGCCACCGCCATGTTCCTCGTCCATTGGAAGGGGCAACTACCGGAAGAGGCCACATGAGAGCGTTATGAAGACTTGTGGCAATTTAAAGACAAGATTCAAGAGTTTATGTTGCAGCAATGCGCCGCGGTCGTCGCAACATCAGGTGGGGGAGAATGTGATGACCATCCAAGTCATCTTGCTACATAAGCACATATTTTAGACATGTGGATGCTTACATGGCAAAGATGTTAACATTTATGGGAAGATTCTAGAGCCATGGAGAGTTTTCTTGGAGAGTCTCTAGATCCTTATAAAATATTTAGGAAGACTTTCTTGAAAAACCTTAGAATATTCTAGACATGTAGAGAATTCTAGAGAGGGGGCATACTTGTAAATATAGAGGGACTTGTGTAGCAATTATTATTTATCCATTAGTCCCTAGGTGAGTAGTATAAATAGAGAGGCATACATTTGTAAAATCCATCAAGCAAAACAATTTAAGTTCTCTCTAATAAAAAGCTTCCTTCTAGCAAGTTTCTCTTGTCTTTCTCAATTACTATTCCCTTAGCGATCTTGAGTGTAGTAATCTAGGCTGACTTGGCATAGCAAGATTGTGAGCAAGTTGTGCAAGAACGTGAGCGAGTTGTCAAGTGCCGCACGTGCGCTTAGTTGAAGACTAAGGACGTGACACCTCGCTATAATTTCATTGGAATTTGAAATCATCAAACACAGAATAGAGAATAATTCGAGAAGTAGTTAGAATTTTGAGTTTATAGGTTCTAGAATATTTTAAAAAAGAAAGTTAGTGATTTTTGCCAAAATATTTATACATATTAAGTGAATCTTTTAACACAAATATAGAATTTACCCTAAATTTACTGGGTTTTGCCGAACCTGTAATCAAAATGCTAGCTACAACAACTTGTATTCTCATTATGATACTAGATTACTAGAAACGGAAAAGGGCCAAATATACCCCTGAACTATTGAAAAAGGGCTAAATATACCCCTCGTTATACTTTGAGGCCAAATATACCCTTACCGTTATACTTTGGGCACAAATATACCCTTCATTTTAACGGAAGACACGTGTCATCATATTATTGGCCTATTTTAACTATTTTCATATTAATTAAAAATTGAGACAAGCTCCATCAATGACGCCGCCGTAGCCACCTTCTGCTGCCGCCGCCATTGCCGGCGCTAGTAAAAAACATATTCACCACCACCACGCCACCCTCCTCCCCCGCCAACTTCCGCCACCGCAAGAAAAAACACTCAATTTTGTTCAAGAAGTAAAAAAAGACCGATCCTTCTAGTGCTGTTCAGTTATGGTAAGGGACCTTACTAGAACGAACTAAATGGAATATGACAAAAACAAAGAGCACTGTAAAGAGCAATTGAGAATTCTACCAAACATTCCTTGTGGAATATAACCCCCACAGGTAAGGTTGGATAAAGTTATCCAGAAACTAACTGTAAAAAAAAACCCGTGACGGGAATTCCTATATAATAATTTGAGCTGCTTATAAAACATAGAATAAGAAACTTCCAATTGTGCATTCCATTTGCCAATCAATGCATTCCTTCTTGAACAAAATTGAGTTTTTTTTCTTGAGGCGGCGGAAGGTGGCGGCAGAGGAGGGTGGCGTGGTGGTGGTGAATATGTTTTTGACTAGCGCCGGCAATGGCAGCTGCGGCAGAAGGTGGCTACGGCGGCGTCATTGATGGAGCTTGTCTCAATTTTTAATTAATATGAAAATAGTTAAAATAGGCCAATAATACGATGACACGTGTCCTCCGTTAAAATGAAGGGTATATTTGTGCCCAAAGTATAACGGTAAGGGTATATTTGGCCCCAAAGTATAACGAGGGGTATATTTAGCCCTTTTTCAATAATTCAGGAGTATATTTGGCCCTTTTCCGTACTAGAAATCTAGGAAAGTTTATTGTTGTGTTTTATAAACCATCAAGTTACCTAAATAATTACTACACATAATCGTCAATGGAAGTAAGATTAATAGTCTCAAAAATCAACACAGATTATCAGCTACAACACATTAAAATATACTAGTAATATAATTTTTTATGAGAATTGGTCCATATAAGTTACTAAATCTTAAAAAGAAACCAAATGAAAATGAATTTATGTACCTTAAAATTTTACAAAAGAGCACATGTAGTACTTTCTTGCAGAGAAGCAAAAGCCCATCCCACCACCAACAGTTTGTTACTAGTTTTGAATGTCCACTCCGATCCCCACTCATTGTGTATTCTTAAAAGTAGTAAAAATCTCAACTGTCTCAAAATCTTTTGACTATCAACAATTGAATAAGAAGAAATGTAGAACCTTTTAACTCTTCATGTTTCTTCCTATAGAGTACGAGAAACAAAGTGTGCCGACATGCTGCTACTTCCTTATTTGAATTCTTTTTCTCCTCTTAATAGAAACCAACTCACTCTTATTTTTGTCTTTTCTTGGAGTATTTAATTCTCGCAAAATAGTTTTTTTCCTTTTTGGGTTTTATCTTATGAGTGCTGATGATTTCAATTGTATCAAAGTAATTATACACTTGTTACTTGCACGAATCTTATCGAATCATACATAGATTCGCCTAGTAAATCTCGGATAATTATAGTAAGTGATGTTTTGCGAGTGTAAAATGAAGATGAAAGTTTGAAACATAAGGTAAAGCTTTAAAATAACTATAATTCCAGACCCAAAAACAGTAGTAAAAGTTAATGACTAGATGGAACCACTTGTTGTCCGATTAAAAACTTATTTGTACTTGGTGTTTATAAAATTTTAATAGAAATAATGACATATGCCTTCACATACATTCTCTTCACTCAGTTATAATAGTTGATTAATACATCCTTTTTACCTTAAATTATAATTTAATCATGATAAATTAATATCATTTAATATATATATCAATTATGAATATGTTTTTTCTCTTGCATACAAGTGAAGAAACTTCTTCCAAAACTCGATTTCTGGCAGATTATTTCTGATGTGTATCTTGTTTTGTTTCCGTTAATAGGACAATTCGTCACATAATCTATTAAAGTAGTTAGTTCACATTCCCATTTTATTACTCCCACTTCAAAAAAATTAGGAAAAAGGTCAAAACTATTCTTCTACAAGTTTATCCCTTATACTTTCCGTATAAAAATATTTTGCCGTATATACCCCTTCTCCGTTAGAGCTGTCTAAGGTTACGTGACACTAATATTTTAATAAGATGAATGCCACATGACATGTCACCTCATCGCGTAACCCATTTTACCTCCTCCACTTTGTTTCTTCTTACACTTATCTTTATGTTAAAGAGATAGTGTAGGTGACAAGACTAATGACGATTCGAGAATTTTACTCTTCTAATTCACTCACATAAAAAAATATCTAACCACAATATCTATACTCATCTCAGCATGAGCAGTGAGCACCAGTAATAAATTAGGAGTCCTTTTCAAAATCAGGTTATCCCGAGGTTATAACTTTCTATATGGATAGATAATTCCATGATTGTGATATAAAATTTATTCTGAATTTAACTAATATACTTAATCAAATATCAAATAAATTTAATCCCAAATTTTATATCGGAATATCGAATACAACAACAACAAACCAAAAGATAGTACGTGATCCACAAGGCGATGAAAAAACGGTAACTTTCTCTCTCAACCAACTGAGTCAACTGTAGCACACGCGCGGCTCCATGGAGCCTCACGGCGGCCCTATGGCGGCGCGTCCGATGGGGGAAAACGTCTCTAACAAGGAGACGACAACACCCACTGAAACAATTCCACAAAAACCCTCGTATGCAAGCACAATTTTTATTCCTGCTCCTAACCCACCACCGGACAACCGATTTGGATGTCCATCTGTGTCAACAAGGAGGACATGTCACAATGGAGTTCCTGCAGTCATTTTCAAATCCAAAGATTACTATAGAGTTATGGCGAAAGAGTGTAAACACACTTTAATTGGAAAATTTCTAAAAGGGCGACCCAAAATTGATATGGTTCGGTCATTTTTTTTGGAGAAAATCAATTTGAAAGAAGATCCAGTAATAGGGGCATACGACCACAGCTCGGTGTTCATAGATTTCAAGAATGAAGAGGATTGCAAAAGAACTTACTTTCGAAGATCAATTGAAATCAATGGAGAACAAATGTGGCTTCAAATGTGGCACCCAGATTTCAAGCCCGAAGAAGACTCTCCTATGGTTCCTATATGGGTACTCCTCCCTAAACTTCCTTTTCATTGTCATGCATGGCATTATGTAAGGCAAATTCTAGCCCCCATAGGAATCCCTCTTATTTTGGATGCTGCTACTAGCAGAAGGACACGGCCAAGTATGGCCAAGGTTCGAGTTGAGGTTGATCTTACTAAGCCCCTCCCAGATAAGATATGGGTAGGCTTAGAGGATGAATCTCATCCTCTTAAAGGCTTTTACCAAAAGATTGAATATGAGAGTGTTCCTAAGTTCTGCACCTATTGCAAAAAATTAGGACACACTTTAATCCAGTGCAGATTTGCTAAGAAAAAGACTGATGATGACAATAAGGATAGAACCCAGGTAATTATTGACCAAGCTGAATCTAGTAAGAATAATGACAAAGAGGGGAAAGAAATTACAGGAAAAAAAAGGGATAATAGGCAAGTTGAGGAAAAAGCTGTTGAAGTTCATGCTAGTAAGACCAAAGGGGAAAAACAAAGAGAGAAGAGAAAGCAAAGAAGAAGAAGGAATGCCCTGAAAATTGTGAGAAATAAAGGCAAAGAAGGCAATAAAAAGAAGGAAATGAACCAGGGAGAGAAAGGAGAAAAGGAGGATTACAACATGGGCAAGAATGATAATACTGATCCAGGATGCAGGCAACCCCTTGGGAAAGATACTGCCACTGATGAAGAAGTGGAGTACCAAGAAAGTCACAACAATCAGGAGAAAAACTATCTAGGGGAAGAAGTGCATCATGAGGGCCCTAGAGAAAACCAAACTCACAAGACTGTGGTGGTCATCACCACTAGTGACAATGAGGAAAGTAATACACATCAGCTAAGTGTGCCAATCAATCCCCCCATTAAGACTCACAATGTCTTTGAGAAAATAGCTGATGACACTGGACAGCCTGAAGATGAGGAATGTAGCATTGAGAATACCTTATCTGAAGATATTGTCCCTGGAGAAAGCCAAAGGAAGATAATGCAGAAAATGAGCACTGCTACAGCCAACGAATACCAGGAGAAAATAGAAACAGGTTCAAGTGTCAACTTGCACATTTTGGACCTCAAAGGAGATGAAAAAAGACATCAGAATCAGGCTGACAACTTCTCTGATGAAGAAGTTGCAGATAGTCTGATCAATGCTTTTGCCCCAGAACCTGGTATATCAACAGAAGTGAAGGAACAGATCAAGGAAACTGTGGAAAAAGGGAACTTATCCCCCAGAGGAACTGAAATTATCAAAAGAAAAAATAACAAAAAGGCTAGTACCTCAACCCCTGCCATGGTCACCAGAGGCAAGGACAGAGGATCAAAGAAACAATTTTGAAATGTTCCTTATGATTAATACAATCATATGGAACATAAGAGGGATAGGCTCCAAAGGAGCCTTTGATAGACTCAAAAAACTCATTCAAATTCACAAAGCCACCTTTGTGGCCTTACAGGAGCCTTTTGTGCACAATGCTGCTATTAATAGGAACAAAGTCCAAAGATACAGGAGAAAGCTGGGTTTTGACAAGGCTGCTACTAATAGAAATGGTAAAATTTGGTGTTTTTGGGAAGCTGAGTTCACATGCAAGGTGATTAGTGACCACAACCAACAGCTTACTATGGAAGTTCAGCACAGCAGCAGCACTGAAATCTTCTTTGTCACTATAGTCTATGCCAAGACTACTGCCAGAGGAAAAGACTATGGGATAATTTGAGAACCTTGAATAGTCATATTAATAAACCTTGGACTATAATGGGAGATTTCAACAGTATCATGGAAGCTGATGAGAAACAAGGGGGAAGACAGCATAGACTAAGTAGAAGTATAGATTTTGTTGGATGCATGGAGGATTGCAATATGATGGACTCAGGGTTTTCTGGGGACAAATTCACCTGGACTAATGCTAGAAGGCTCAGGGGAAGGATCCTTATGAGGCTTGATAGAGTCATGTATAATGATCTATGGTCTCAGAGCTTCTCTATTGTTAATATCAGACATCTCCCAAGGACTGGGTCTGACCATAGGGTCCTTCTCATGAGGTGTGGTGACAAGGATCCTCCTAAGACAAAGTATTTCAAGTTCCTGAATTTATGGATGGATCAAGATGACTTCATGAATGTAGTAAGTAATTCTTGGCAAACAGAAGTAAGGGGCAACCCCATGTGGATCATGCAGCAGAAATTAAAGAGGCTTAGCAATTGTCTTAGCATGTGGTCTAAGAACCATATTGGCAACATTTTTGATAAGGTGAAGGATCTTGAAGACCAGGTAGTAAAGGGAGAGAATATCTACACCAATCAGAACACTGATCAAAACAGAAGTCTTCTACATTCTAAATATGCTGAGCAGATACAATGGATGAATAAAGAGGCTTCTATGCTTAGACAGAAGGCCAGGATCAAATGGCAAGAAGAAGGGGACAGTAACACTAGGTATTTTCATAGTGTTATAAGGCTTAAGAGGAAGAAAGCCCAGATATACAGGATCAAAAATGAGCTTGATGATTGGATCCAAGGGGATGACAAGATTGCGGATGCTGCCATTAGGCACTTTCATAGTTTGTTCTCTCAACCTGATCAGATTAGGGATTTCAAGATTTTGGAGAATATTGATAATCTAGTGACTAGTGAGGAAAATGAGAACCTAGTTGTTGTTCCAAACATGGAGGAAACCTACCAAGCCATTACTCTCATGGATCCTGATAGTGCCCCTGGGCCAGATGGATTTAATGGTAGATTCTACCAAGCTACCTGGGATATTATCAAGGAGGATGTCCATAATATGGTTAAAGATTTCTTTAGAGGGGGGAAACTGACCAAGTTCTTTACCCACACCTGCCTCATTCTTTTACCTAAGGTAGATTCCCCTAGCAAGTTCTCTCAGATGAAGCCCATTAGTTTGAGTAATTTCTCTAATAAGATTATCTCCAAGATCATCTCCAACAGATTGGCCAACATTCTCCCTAAGTTGATCTCTCAGAATCAGACTGGGTTTATTAAAGGCAGACTGATCACAGAAAATGTCTTGCTAACTCAAGAATTGGTCCAGGACATCAATAAGAATAACAAATATGGAAACATTGTGATGAAACTTGATATGGCTAAGGCCTATGACAAAGTCTCTTGGCTTTTTCTTAAATCTGCTCTCAAACAGATGGGTTTTTCTGAAGTTTTCATAGACATCATTCATAGGCTCAGCTCTGAGGTTTGGTACTCAGTCATGATCAATGGTATGAGGTATGGTTTCTTCCACTCTACCAGGGGTCTTAAACAGGGTGACCCTCTATCCCCTGGTCTCTTTGTATTGGCTGCTGAAACTTTATCTAAGGCCCTAAATCAGCTTCACAACAAACAAAGGTATATAGGATACATTATGCAACAAAAGGGGCCTCTGATAAATCACTTATGTTATGCTGATGACATTGTCATCTTCACATCTGGGAACAAGAGAAGCATCAAAATGATCACCAAGATATTGAAACAATATGAGAAGGAATCCGGTCAAGAAATCAACATAGACAAGAGTGTGTTTTTGACTGCTACTAACTCTCCTGAATCTAGAAGGAGAATGATTGGCAGAACTACTGGTTACAAACATCAATATTTTCCTATGAAATATCTAGGTTGTCCTATCTTCCCTGGGAGGAAAAGACTCTCATACTTTGCGTCAATTGCTAAAACTGTAATGAACAAGGCACAAGGATGGCAAGGTAATATTTTATCACCTGGGGGAAGAGCAATTATCATTAAGCATGTCCTACAGTCTCAAACTCTTCACACACTAGCTGCAATGTCACCCCCTAGAGGAATCATAAAACAGCTTGAAAAATACTTTGCTGATTTTTTCTGGGGGATGACTGACAACAAAAAGAGATACCATTGGAGTTCTTAGGCAAACATGTGTTACCCTCAAGTGGAAGGGGGCCTTGGATTCAAAAGCACTAGTGACATTTGTAATGTTTTTTCCTCCAAAAGATGGTGGAGACTGAGAGTAGAAAACAACATATGGGCTCAGTTTATGATGGCAAAATACTGTCAAAGAGGTCATGTGGTGGCAAGAAATGTACAAGGTTATCAATCTTTCATCTGGAAAGAACTTTTGAGGATTAAGGCTGAGGCTGAACCTCACATCTTATGGAGGATAAATGAAGCTAAAATGTCCTTCTGGTGGGACAATTGGACAGGTCTGGGCCCACTAGCTGTTCATTTATCTAGGAACAATCCTGGTTCTCTCATGGTGGCAGACTGTCTAATAGAAGATAGCTGGGATTTGGAGTTCATTGAAAAACTTGTTCCATCTGATATTTGCTCTATCATTCAGAAGGTGGACATAGGGAAAAGAGATAAAGTTGATCAAGCCATCTGGATCAATAATCCATCAGGAAAATTCACATGTGCCAGTGCCTTTCAGATCCTAAGAAAGAAGCAGCCTGAATCTCCTATATGGAAATGCATATGGCATAAAGGAAACCTCTTTAAAATGGCCTTTATCAGCTGGAGAATTATCAAGAAAAAGTTACCAATGTATGATAGAACCAAGAACTTCACTAATGAATCTGATCCTATGTGTATTTGCTACAATGATCCTAAAGAGGAAACTATGCTACATGTCTTCATGGAAGGGGATTTAGCTAAGCAGGTATGGCAATTTTTTGGAAACTCCCTGGGTATAAATATCCAGAACCAGACTATTCAAGCGAGGTTTTTAACATGGTGGAATCTCCCTGGGTATAAAGGCATCATGAACAAGAAAGGCTACAGCATTTAGTCAAGAGACAACTGGAGTAAAATATGCTGTAGCATGGAAGCTTATAAAGCAGTGTTATCTAGCTTCCCTGTTGTTTGGAGCAAACCACCAGTTAATATCATCAAGATAAACACTGATGGAAGCAGTATGGTACTTCGCAGCAAAGCAGGAATTGGTGGAATTGCTAGGGACTCTAGAGGGGACATTATTATGGCTTTTGCTAAGGCAGTGCATTTCTGTTCTAATAATAGTGCTGAAATCCAGGCTGCAAGTTTTGGTATAAACTGGTTGGACCATAATGATATTAACAATGGTATTATAGAGGTGAATTCAATCCTAGTGGTGAAGTGGCTAGATGGAGAATATAGCTCTCCTTGGGAATTCCTGAAGGAAATAGAAGACATGAGGAGGATTATAGACAAAAGAAGAATCAAAGTGCAGCACTGTTTCAGGGAAGCAAACACAGCAGCTGACTCTTTAGCTAAATTTGGCAGCTACATACAGTTTAATTTCATAGCTAACTTGTTTTATACGATGCAGGAAATCCCAAGACAGGCTAGGGGAGCAGTGAGGATGGATAGAGCTCAACTAGCAAATTTCAGAATCAGAACAAGGAGAAGAACATGAAGTACATACAGAAGTGAAAGAGAAGAAGCAACAATCAGTTCAACATGGAAGATATCAATCCAATACATAGGACTGCAAGTGCTGCTTTTCGAGCTGTAGCTGATGCTGGGCTCAAGTCAATTAGCACCAAGCAAGAGAGGGCTGCAACTGATGTTTCTGGAAGTGCTACCCAAATGAAATCAGCAGTCATCATTCGAGCAGATGACCTACTGGCAAGAATAATGTTTCAGGATATTACCACTCTGATCATAAGGTCTTTAAAGACACTGTGGACATATGTGGTGGTGAAGTAAAGGAATGCTATGTATTGACACCAAGGAGTCGAATTTACGGAATACTGACTCGACCAGATCGACGAACGAGGAATGGGTACTGGAAATTTTTGAAATGTATAGATGACAAGATTCTTGGCTCAGATGGGGTTGGTGGAATGAAGCAGAAGTTTTTGTTCTTTGAAGGAAACCAATGCCTGGTTCATTGTCAGATGTCCAGCTCCACTTTTGTGGAGTACCATTCCCCTTGAATAGGTTGTGGCCAAGAGGATACTGATAACCAATTGTTGAAGCTGGAAGAAGATCAGGAAGATGCAAGGGGGACAAGCAGCAGTGAAGAGGAAATGATTAAAGCAGAAATGGAAAAGATGGGAAGCAAGGTACTGGAGCTGGAGAAGAGCTGATGAGAAGGGAAATTCAGAGAGGAGAAGAAAGAAGAAAAAAGGAAGAAGAGGCTCAAGATATAGTGCTAAAGATTGATATGCACTGTGAAGGCTGTGCTAGAAAAGTTGCTAGAGCCTTGAAAGGCTTTTTGATCTTCCATGAGAAGTGTATAAATTTTGTAAAGTAAGGTACTGGCCAAAATCTCAAATTTTAGGCATTTACCCCATCTCAAATGTAACTAGGTAGAATTAGTCTTTTTTCAGTTAAGTAGGGAATTATGGCTCTATTTCTACCTCAAATCAGATGTAATGGTGTTTTGAAGATGAATAAAAAAAAAAAAAAAGTGTACCCGAAAAAAAACAAAAAAAAAAAACAAACCCCATATGATTCCACAAGTTGGTCTGAAGAGGGTAGGAGGTACGTAGACCTTACTCCTACCTTTGTGGGGTAGGAAGGTTGTTTCCGGTAGATCCTCGGCTCAGAAAAGGTACCTGACACAGTAATGTTAGAAAAAAAAAAGTAAAATATCAGGATACAAAATAAGAAGATACAAACTACTAGTGATAATAGATGGTAATAAACATCAAGGATTAATTTGACATGTTTGTACTCTATACAAGTCCCTAAAATACTATTGTGATGATAAATGAATAAAGTATAAAATAGCTAGATAAACTAAAACTAATTTTCTAGATAAGTTGAAGCAGTAAAATTAGCAGAGAGATTAGCAAGAGGGATTAATTTGGTGGTAAGAGTGGTATTTCAAGAAATTTATTTTTATTTGTGTAAAATCTTTTGATAATTAGAGGGCAGAACCATAGTGATGATCTCGAAATTTAATACATTTGTCTATCTAATTTTCATTATTTTATCACGTAATTATTTTACTCTTATTAGTTGGTACTAGCCCCCAAATAAAGAAAAGGTTATTTTGCTATATCGTGTTATGAAATATTAGCGCACATGGTTAATTTCATAACTCTTAAAGAAGTAATTCCCATTAGTCTTTTCCATGATGTAGATAATTTTTCACTACTCCTTGTCATTGCGATTGTAACCCTCTCTGTATCATTTTTTTGCGCGGATTGCCCTTCTTTTGGGGTGGTCTTTAAATTTTGCCCCTCATATTTGTGGTCTTTAAATTATGTCCCTCATATTGCTGGTCTTTAATTTTTGCCCTTCGCATTGCAACACTGAGCGTTCACGCAGAAATCATGAGGTTCTGAGTTCGAACCCCCGCTCAAGCATAAATTAAAAAAGAAAACTGCAAGGCAAGGTTTGGGTCGCGTGTATGCCGGACCCGGCATAAACTTATGAAGGAATTACCAAAGTTATGCCGGACCCGGCATACTCATGCCTTATGGGCAGACTTGGCATAAGTATGCCGGGTCCGGCATAACTTTGGTAATTCCTTCATAAGTTTATGCCGGGTCCGGCATAACTTTGAGATCTCATGTCAATTTTTTACAGATTTTTAGTGACATCAAAATGCTCTATTAAAATTCAAGTGGTTTTTGTGTCAATGTGGCCTAAAGACTTTCTTTGCTACATTTCCTGTATTGGATATATTATAACTGCTCTTGTTAATATATTATGGGGTAGTGATAGAAAAAAGTAGTTGTCGTGATTTTGTTCCATTATATCTAAGCCTAGTTTTTCATGAGTATTAACACTATGATAATTGTTGACAGCATTTGCATGACGATGAGTGGAAGAGGCCACGCACAAAGTTTTTACCATGAAGCCTTTTAGTTCTGTAATAATATTGGAAGGAGCACAATGAAATTCTTCCTAGGTACACTCATCCGGTGGGGGCATACTTTTAATGGGCAAACTTTTATGCCGGACCAGGCATAAACTTGTGAAGGAATTACCAAAGTTATGCCGGACCCGGTATACTTATGCCAAGTCTGCCCATAAGGCATAAGTATGCCGGGACCGGCATAAGTTTGGTAATTCCTTAACAAGTTTATGCCGTTGGGGGCATACTTTTAATGGGCAAACTTTTATGCCGGATCCGGCATAAACTTGTGAAGGAATTACCAAAGTTATGCCGGACCCAACATACTTATGCCAAGTCTGCCCATAAGGCATAAATATGCCGGGTCCAGCATAACTTTGGTAATTCCTTCACAAGTGTATGCCGATGGGGGCATAGCGAATTTAAACTCTGCCTTGCAATTTTTTTTTAAAATTTTGACTGTGTGGGGGTTCAAACCTGGAACCCATGAGGTTTAGCCGAAGGGCAAAACTTAAAGATTTCAAATATGAGGGGCAAAATTTAAAGACCACCTCTCTGTATCAGTGGAAATGTAAATAAAGATATGAAATGTGATATTGTACATACTTAAAAAAGTATAGAAAATCTTTTTATTTACTTTGTCTAATTCTTGTTTTGCTCTCACCTTATAACATTTTCATTATATATAAGCGGCTTGGGGGACAAACACGGCTCTCCAAGCTTGTACCAACAACTTCATGAATTGTACCCGCATTAAATTCTTGTACCATGAGCTATATAATTTGTACACTTTATCAAACTATTTTATATTTCATGTAGACATGTGTCATAGTACTTAATATTTATTCCATTCTCATGTATAGACGTATGCACTTTAAATTTAATTCTCCGACACATTTATTTCCTCCGTGCGCTTTTACTTGTTCACTTTTGACTTTTCGTGTTCTAGCTGAATATTTATTCTCTTTTCATGTATAGACATATGCAATTCAATTTTAATTATCCTACACAAATTTATTTCCTCCATGCACTTTAATTTGTTCACTTTAGACTTTTCACATTCTTTGAGAATTAATAAATCCCACGTGCATATATGCCATAGTACTGAATATTTATTCTCTTATCATATATACACGTGTGCACTTCTATTTTAATTCTCCGACACATATTTATTTCCTCCGTGCACTTTTACTTGTCCATTTTGACTTTTCACGTTATTTAAGAATTAATAATGAAGTACTCCTCCCGTCCCATATTACTTGGCCACATTACTATACTTGACTTTTCACGTTCTTTAAGAATTAATAAAAATGACGTAGACATGTGTCATAATACTTAATATTTATTCCCTTCTCATGTATAGACGTATGCATTTCAAATTTAATTATTCGACACATTTATTTTCTCCGTGCACTTTTACTTGTTCACTTTTGATTTTTCGTGTTCTAGCTGAATATTTATTCTCTTCTCATGTATAGACATATGCAGTTCAATTTTAATTCTCCTACATAAATTTATTTCCTCCGTGCACTTTAATTTGTTCATTTTTGACTTTTCACATTCTTTGAGAATTAATAAATCCCACGTGGATATATGCCATAGTACTAAATATTTATTCTCTTCTCATGTATACACGTGTGCACTTCTATTTTAATTCTCCGACACATATTTATTTCCTCCATGCACTTTTACTTGTTCACTTTTGACTTTTCACATTATTTAAGAATTAATAAATGAAGTAATCCTTTCGTCTCATATTACTTGGCCACATCACTATACTTGACTTTTCACGTTCTTTAAGAATTAATAAAAATGAAGTACTCCCTTCGTCCATATTACTTGGCCACATTACTAAAAATATATGTCTATTTTTCTATTCTATATTTATCTTCTTTTCTATTTCTATTATCCCCGTTTTCCTTCTTTGTCAATACTTTAAACTTGAAGAGAGGACGAACAATAGCAATGCAAATTTGTACCAAAAGTTATTTTAATGCTCCTACACATAACTTGTTCACTTTTGACTTTGTACGTTCTTTGAAAATTAATAAATAAAGTATATATTTCATCATAATATCCATATTTATTGGTATATAGTCTCAATAGCCTCAGAAAATGATTTGAAAATGAATAATTAATTTGAAGGGTAAAATAAGAAGAAGAATTTTTTTTCTCCTTGATATGTTAACGTCGACAAGTAAAAGTAAAGGGAGGGAGTGACATTTATCCCCGTTTTCCTTCATTGTCACTACTTTAATTATTTACTCTCCTTTGCAGTCTTTGATTATTGTTTCTTTACATTTATAAAATGTATTACTTTGTATTTTCATTTCAGAATTAAAATTTGGTGATTAATGATATAACATATATCTTTCTAATTTTGATTTCTTTGTAACAATTGATATAAAAAATTATACTATATTTTATAATTAATTTAATAAAAATATTTTAATCCAATATATACACCAAAATGGTTCTTATGTTTGGATCTGAACAGTTACTTAATTGAAATGGATATCAACCTGTCGGTATACATTTAAAATATTAAAGAATTTAAAAGAAAGAATTTAGAATCAAAATATTAATTTTCCCTCATATTCTTACTAATTTTCTTTTACATCATTGATCAACTTTCATTGTCATGATAATGATAAAAAAGTCTGACTCTTTCTATCTCAAAGACTTTTAATTACAACTAAAGTGATGGTACATAAAATGCATTTTATATATATATATATATATATATATATATATATATATATATATATATTAGAATGTTTTTAAAAGTTATTTTCAAAATACAAATCTTAAAGACTGGCTAATTAAAGTGAATAGACATGTTCGGCCTGTGCATTGCACGGGCATGTATTGCTAGTATATCCCTTAATAATGTATGTGAGCATTTTCGAGAAGACACTTCACCTAAAGTATAAGAAAGAAAAATGTTTTTTTTTTTGGGGTAGGGAAAGAGAAATGTTTATCACGAAACCCTTTTCATTTGATATTAATAAAAGATAATACATAATACATTAATAATAACCTATTTCTACCTCTTTTAGAATGTGTGTTCGATACTAATGTTTTTTTTTTAAACAATTATCGGGCACACGTTCGCGCAAGTAAAGTGTTGGGGCTGCTCCGCTCTTAACCAAAAGTTTCAAATTCGAGCGGTTCATATCTGATAACGTCCAAATACACTCCTCAAAGAGAAAGTGTACACGGTCGTATGCAATATATTTACCCAACTATGAGTCGGGGTCGATCCCACAGGGAACAATATGCTAGGCGATTAAGAAAGTAAGGAACTTTCACCAACTACGCTAAAGCCAAACGATGGATAATATTTAGGTTTTTGAGAAATATTATAACTAATGCGGAAATGTAAACTAACCTAGAAAGCGAGTAAAATGATCAATGGCCACAAGTTTGGATACAAAGGAAATTACACTCAAGTAACGATCCAATGTATTTCACGATTTTACAACTAAGAACGGGTTTGTGTCAATAGATAATGATATCTAAAATCTCATTGAAAGTCTTCCAACCAAATCAATGAATTTCACTCTAAGCTTTTCCAAGCCTTAGAGTGTGATATTAGGCACAATCAATCTAACCTCAAGTAACTATCCTCTTCCGAGCTCAAGTTATTAGATGAGTTTAATGACCCAAATTCTTGTTAATTAATCTTTCCCAACCTAGATTTCCTTTTCCAAGCTCAATCTAAGTAAATGGGTGAGTCCTAGGGTTAGCTAATCCCTTTGGAAACATTCAAGAACGAGATTAATTAAATCAACAAAGACCCACTTCAATAGCAATAAGAACCATTCAATACATAAGCACAACAAGAGTTTCAAACCAAACTTTAATCAAGAATACTTACATAAACGAGATTCAAGTTATGGAATAGAAAGCTACACACTTAGATATACAATACAAAGCAAGGAATTGAAGAAATGAATTAAAGGCTTAAGAAATACTCAACCAAATCTTCAAATCTTCAACCCCAAAGTGTGGTGTAAATACTAGTCTCCAAACTTGATGAAAAACTGCCAAAGATGAACTGAAAATTTGCCCTAGTTTTCTATTTATATGAACTGGAATGGAAGAAATCGGCGAATCCCAGGTTCTGGTCGAAAACGCTCATAATTCCTTCAGTGCGATCGCGCCACGAGACAGCGCGATCGCGTTCATGACGTCAGCGTCCCCTGTCCCTCAATCGCGATCGCGGTTTGAGTCGACGCGATCGCGTGTCATTTAAATAGCGCGTGGGCGCGGTCGCGTGAAGTCTCGGCGCGGTCGCGTGGAATTAATTTCGTGCTATGGCGCGATCGCGTGAGTACACGGCGCGATCGCGCAGAGTAATTTTCCGCGAAATTTTCCAGAACTTCCAGTTATCCCTAGTTTTGCAACTTTTTTGCTTGTTTTCCACACTTAGGCTCTAGGGACCTCATATAACCTGAAACATGACAAAAACCACGTAAAATAACACAGACTTGCTCAAAAACAAGTAAAACTTATAGTTAAAAAGCATCGATTATGGTGTAAATTCACGCCACATCAACACCCCCAACTTAAAGTATTTGCTTGTCCTCAAGCAAGCCATACAAAACCACGACTCAATCTAATACCTAGATATCATAAAATAACAATGTCTATATTGGTTTTGACTCTGAACTACCGGCATGCATTTTTTTCTTCCAAGGACCACCCCAATTTCTGTTTTAAAGCAACATAAACAACTCAAGAACACTACAACTAACCATGAAGCTTCAATAAATGACATCATATTATCGAACATATTATTGTGCACACAAACGCTACTTTAGGCGGTCACTCTATTTTGTTCAATTTTCATCCTTATGCCCTCACATAGACCAAAAAAATGTCCCAACACACATATATACGACAAGAATGGGACGAAGACGAAAGAGAAGAGAAAAACACTCACACTCACAAAGAAAATTCATATTTACACATGCAAATACCATAGGCTTGCCCTTATTTTCTATGTTCTCATCCTAGGATTGTTCGGTTGTGATCTCATTAGGACTTGTTTCGGCTTGTAATGTAGGTTTAGGGACGGGTCGGATACTTTTTGGATATTAGTGACTCACCCTCCTTGAACACTACAACATCTTGTCACCTTAGTTCGCCTCTTTTCTTTCCACCCCTTTATTTTCTTTCAGTTTTCAACCTCGATGTGGTTTTACTTCTAACCAACCTAGAATTCTTTTTGCGTTACAGTTTTCTGATTTTTTTTTTTTTTTTTTTTTTTTTTTTTTTTTTTGTATATACGCAACTACCACATCGAATCTTCACTAGTAAACTCCACCACCCCCAACTTATGTTTTGAACATGTACTTCACATTTACTTCACCTCCAACTTAGACATTTTGCCTCATCTAATTAATAGCATCAAGGAGGGAACGGGTGTGAAGATGGATTAATTTCACAAAGGGTAAGGTTTCATAATTAGCTAGCCAAGAAAAAGGTCAAAAAGGCTCAAAAAGGGAAACTAGGGGTATTTTCAGCTTTTGGAGAGGCTTATTTAGGCACAGTGACTTATTTACACAAAGAAAGCCTAAGAACATTTCACAACCAAACTCACTTTCGCATTTCAAACAAGACCAACCGGGCAAGTTCTAGATTATACATGCATAAACAGAATCAAACTAACACTTCACACACACATCAGCATAAGGACAATAATTTCCACACTTGTGACCTCCTAAGTAGTAATTCATCACACACAACACCCCAATAATCACAATGTCATATAAAGAATCAATCATGTCAGACAATAACTGTTCTAAGTATGCATTTTTCAAAATTTTTTTTTTTTCGAGGGGTCCAACAATTTGCACAAACACAATACATGCCATTAGTTATCAAGTCGTACCAAATAAAACAAAATTATTCTATTCAACCTAAGTAACATCATAAACATGCCAGTTTCAACAAAATAAACTCCCCTCGGGAAAAGAATTCTGGCAAAGAAAAACCGAGGAGGTTCCTACCCCTAACCAAAAAACTTGCAGTGTCCTCACTGCAGTACATCAACACACAAAAAAAACTTTTTTTTTTTTTTTTTTTATACCTGCTAGCACTGCGTGCTATGATCATCTCTGCTCACTCTCTGAACTGGAGCTGCTGGGCTCTGGCAGGACAAAATCGTCCTCATTTTCCTCCTCATCGTGCTGCGCTCCGCATACACTCCTCAGAATGCTCATCATTATTCCTCAATCGCGATCGCGCGAGGAACAGCCGCGATCGCGGCAATTTTGTTCATTTACTCAGCGCGATCGCGCCAGTACAAGCCGCGATCGCGCTGAATCGTTACAGATTCAGCTAAGCATTTTCACAAACAGGTTATGGGCATCAATTTTGTGCCTTCAATTCAACGATTTCAAGCTTGTGTTTTGCCCAATTTTTTTTTTTTTATATCAGCAACCAACACTCAACTCACATCACTCAACAACAAACAACAATTTATATCACAAGAATTTCAACAATTTCATCACCTTTTCAAGCTTAAATAAATGGAGGAAAAAATTTTAACTCACAATTTCTAACATGGAAAGATGATAAAAACAACCCTAGGAACAAGATAATGGAGGAATCACATACCTTGTGGTTGCAAGTTGATGAAATTTACCGGAATTTTGAAGTTGAGTTTGAGAGAAAAGTAAGATTTTTGGAGGAAAAGTGAAGGAAATGGGTTTTGAGCCGTTTTGCCTTCTTTTATCTGTTTAGTTACCTGGAATCGCGATGAATCGCGATCGCGTGGCCCTACGTCGCGATCGCGATGTGTAAGGTTCTTCTTTTTTTTTTTTTTTTTTTTTTTTACCGCGATCGCGTGACTTTGTGGCGCGATCGCCTAGAGTAAAATTCGGCAAACAACCAGCAGTTCAGAAAATAAGCAGAAACCAGCAACTACTGATTTGTGGCTATTCTGAAAACTCAACCTATTCAAAACAACTCCAAAAATTGTGAAATTTTGCAGATTAGTCACAAATCATAAACTAAACAATTTAAAAAAATCAAATTTCAAAAATGATAAAAAAAAAAAAAAAAAATTTAAAAACGATGGGTTGCCTCCCACCAAGCGCTTAAGTTAACGTCGCGGCACGACGGATACCAACTTTACCGCTTTTCTCGCCATTTGGAGCTTATGAATTGGGCACCTAACTTGGAATCAAGTTTGTGACCACGAGCAGCGGGGGGTGGTAAATTTCTGATCACGCCAAGTAAAATTTTGTTCATTCTATACTTCTTGGCCTTCAAGCGAGGAGTGTCATTTTGCCTTGTTGAATTTTCAAATTGCAGAATATAAGGCTCTTGAACTTTTTGAACTATGACATCCTCTTGTTCCCCCGGATTGGGGTCAACACCAACCATATTGTTTAGAACCATGGTTGACTCCCATTCATTTTTTTCTTTGGCATTCCCAATAAACTCATCTTCATGATTTACCCTTTTATCTTGAGCATTGGGTAGTTCATAATGATTTGCCCGCGGAGGATTTTCTTCGTCTTTCATCAAACCAAGTTGGAGACTAGTTTCCAAGTACTCTTCGAAGGCTTTTTGATTTTCATTACCCTCACCTAGCAAGCATTCCATCATGCGTTTGAACTCACCAATTTGGCCATGCTCACAATAAAAGTCATTACTAAACAAGTTTTCATGAAAAAATGCCATTTTTTTTTTTTTAAAATTTTTTTTTTTTTTATATAAAAATAAAATCAAGCAAAGAAAACAACTACACTAATATTTACGAGTTTGGACCAAAGCAAGCAAGCTTAAATCCCAAACTAACCTAAATACGCCAAATTGTTCCCCGGCAACGGCGCCATTTTTGATAACGTCCAAATACACTCCTCAAAGAGAAAGTGTACACGGTCGTATGCAATATATTTACCCAACTATGAGTCGGGGTCGATCCCACAGGGAACAATATGCTAGGCGATTAAGAAAGTAAGGAACTTTCACCAACTACGCTAAAGCCAAACGATGGATAATATTTAGGTTTTTGAGAAATATTATAACTAATGCGGAAATGTAAACTAACCTAGAAAGCGAGTAAAATGATCAATGGCCACAAGTTTGGATACAAAGGAAATTACACTCAAGTAACGATCCAATGTATTTCACGATTTTACAACTAAGAACGGGTTTGTGTCAATAGATAATGATATCTAAAATCTCATTGAAAGTCTTCCAACCAAATCAATGAATTTCACTCTAAGCTTTTCCAAGCCTTAGAGTGTGATATTAGGCACAATCAATCTAACCTCAAGTAACTATCCTCTTCCGAGCTCAAGTTATTAGATGAGTTTAATGACCCAAATTCTTGTTAATTAATCTTTCCCAACCTAGATTTCCTTTTCCAAGCTCAATCTAAGTAAATGGGTGAGTCCTAGGGTTAGCTAATCCCTTTGGAAACATTCAAGAACGAGATTAATTAAATCAACAAAGACCCACTTCAATAGCAATAAGAACCATTCAATACATAAGCACAACAAGAGTTTCAAACCAAACTTTAATCAAGAATACTTACATAAACGAGATTCAAGTTATGGAATAGAAAGCTACACACTTAGATATACAATACAAAGCAAGGAATTGAAGAAATGAATTAAAGGCTTAAGAAATACTCAACCAAATCTTCAAATCTTCAACCCCAAAGTGTGGTGTAAATACTAGTCTCCAAACTTGATGAAAAACTGCCAAAGATGAACTGAAAATTTGCCCTAGTTTTCTATTTATATGAACTGGAATGGAAGAAATCGGCGAATCCCAGGTTCTGGTCGAAAACGCTCATAATTCCTTCAGTGCGATCGCGCCACGAGACAGCGCGATCGCGTTCATGACGTCAGCGTCCCCTGTCCCTCAATCGCGATCGCGGTTTGAGTCGACGCGATCGCGTGTCATTTAAATAGCGCGTGGGCGCGGTCGCGTGAAGTCTCGGCGCGGTCGCGTGGAATTAATTTCGTGCTATGGCGCGATCGCGTGAGTACACGGCGCGATCGCGCAGAGTAATTTTCCGCGAAATTTTCCAGAACTTCCAGTTATCCCTAGTTTTGCAACTTTTTTGCTTGTTTTCCACACTTAGGCTCTAGGGACCTCATATAACCTGAAACATGACAAAAACCACGTAAAATAACACAGACTTGCTCAAAAACAAGTAAAACTTATAGTTAAAAAGCATCGATTATGGTGTAAATTCACGCCACATCAATATCCTAATGTAATCAAATTCCAATGCGGATACCGGATTGAGCGTGAAAGAAAAAGGTTAATTTTACTACTATTTAGAAGCATGGGTTTGCCCCATGCTTCGTCGTCTGCTTCGTCAACATCAACCAACCAAAAAAAAAAAGTGTGGGCCCCACCTAAACATCAACCAACAAAAAAAAGTGTGGGCCCCACCTAAACATCAACCAATATTAAAGAAAAGTGTGGGCCCCAACTAAATCAAGCAACATTAAAAAAATGAATCCCATATTAAAAAAACAAACAATGTCAAAAAAAAAAAGTGCATCTCATATTAAAAACTCAAACAATATTTATGTAATTTCCAAAGTATCTCATTAAATCAATAATGATGGATTCATTGCCACATGCGTATCAATCCATTAGTGAAAGCAAATGAAATTATTGTACAACAACATACTTAAAATACTTATATATTAAAATAAGATAGAATTAATTACTTTTTCATTTTTATCCTTACTCTAATAAATGTGAAAAGATATTAATATCAAATGGAGATCAAATAATGAATAAAGTAAATTAGTCAAATTATAATTCTAATTCACGTGTCCTTAAAAAATCATGCAAAAGACAACATGACAAGTAAAATGAACTAAACCGAAAATATTTATCAAAAATTAAAAAATAGCAATTCTTCGTTTAAATAGAAAATTAATTTCTACATATACATAGATACACTATAATCTAAAGTGTTGGGCCCGTGCGCAGCACGAGCATAGACCACCCATGCTTCGTCGTCTGTTTCCACTGAAAAAAAAAGTGTGGGCCCCACCTAAACATCAACCAATAGTTTAAAAAAAGTGTGGGCCCCAACTAAATACCAACCAATATTAAAAAAAACAAAATAAAAGAAGAAAAAAAAGTGGAACCGGCATCTCCAAACTCACGGAAAAAAAAGTGGACCTCATATTAACAAAATCAAGCAATATTAAAAAAAATGAATCCCATATTAAAAAAAAAAAAAAAATGTCAAAAAAAAAAAGTTGTCCCATATTAAAAAACCAAACAATATTTATGTAATTTCTAAAGTATCTCATTAAATCAATAATGATGGATTAAAAAAGTGGATCCCATATTAACAAAATCACGCAATATTAAAAAAATGAATCCCATATTTAAAAAACAAACAATTAATTTCTAAAGTATCTCATTAAATCAATAATGATGGATTAAAAAAGTAGACCACATATTAACAAAATCAAGCAATATTAAAAAAATGAATCCCATATTAAAAAAACAAACAATGTCAAAAAAAAAAGTGCACCTCATATTAAAAAATGAGACAATATTTATGTAATTTCCAAAGTATCTCATTAAATCAATAATGATGAATTCATTGCCACATGCGTATCAATCCATTAGTAGGAACAAATGAAATTATTGTACAGCAACATACTTAAAATACTTATATATTAAAATAAGATAGAATTAATTATTTTTTTATTTTTTCCTTATTTTAATAAATGTGAAAAGAGATTAATGTCATAAAAGAAAAAATAATATTAAATGGAGGTCAAATAATTAATAAGGTAAATTAATGAAATTCTAATTCTAATTGACGTTTCCTTAAAAACCGTGCAAAAGAAAACATGACAAGTAAAATGAGTTAAGCCAAAAATATTTACCAAAAATTAAAATATAGTAGTTCTTCATTTAAATTGAAAATCAAATTTCTACTTTGTTTCATTTTAAACATGTAAAATTAATATAATAATTTGAATTAGAATTATTCAAATCAAAATTTGATAAAAAATAATAGGTATTGTTTAGGCCCAATCTACATACATTAACAATAGAATATTTTACACTTTTAAATTAATCGAATTAAAATTCAAAGTATCAACGGTTTCCTTTTGAATAAGTCTATTAGTAAATTTTTGCCAACTTTGTATTCGTAGCAAATACTAATATAATAAAGTTTTGGATACGAAACACAAACTATAATGTTATATTAATCGTGTTTTGAACAATATATATATTACTTTAGTATTATATAGAAGAGCCAGTTTATAAGCAAGATCGTCGTCCGTTCTTTGGTCCCACTTTTTTATTTAAGAGCAAAAAAATCCTTTGTGGTCCCACCCACTTTTTTATTTAAGGGCAAAAAAATGACATTTTATACTTTATATTACCAACTCTTTTAAAAAGTAGATATAAATACTTTATTATATTTCTATTTTTCTACTATATAGAAGCATCAGTTTACCTATGTTTTGTCGTCAGTCACTCTTAAAAAAAATGCTTCTATAAAAAAAGTGCTTCTATATAGTTAAAAATAAAAAATAAAAAAAATAAAAAAAGTGGACCCCACCCTCTCCAAACTCATTAAAAAAAAGATGGGAAAAGGTGCTAATATACCCCTCAACTTTGCGATTTAGAGCAGATATGCCCCTCGTTACAAAAGTGGTGCATATATACCCCTGCCGTTACAAAAATGGTGCAATATACCCCTGCAGTTACAAAATGGTGCAAATATACCCTTTTCACTAACGGATTTTTTTTTTAAAAATCATTTAATTTATTTTTTAATTAAAAAAAAAGTCTACCTATATTTTCTTTAGTAGACATAATTTTCTAAAGCCACATGGTAATTTTTTTTTCTGCTGTGTCGGGTCTGGTAAGTTTCAAAAATTATCTCCGTGACTTTAAAAAAATAAGTCTATCAATTTTTTTAAATATCTGAGAGAAATTAGAATCTTTCTATTAATGGGAAAAAAAACATCAAAAGATTGGCCCTTTATATTGTTTCTGTTAGTAAATGTGTTTAAAGGTTTCAGGATTTGGTAGTAGAAGTCAAATTAGGAAATGATTTTTTGCATTGAATGGACTTGTAGATTGAGAGTGCATATTCAAAATTAAAATGATTTTGGTAATTTGTTGAGCTTTTCTTTTGTACATTATCATAAAAAAAAGTCTACCTATATTTTCTTTAGTAGACATAATTTTTTAAAGTCACATAGTAATTTTTTTTCTGGTGTGTCGGGTCTGGTAAGTTTCAAAAAATATCTCCGTGACTTTAAAAAAATAAGTCTACCCATTTTTTTAAACTTACCAGACCCGACCCACCAGAAAAAAAAAAATTACCATGTGGCTTTAGAAAATTATGTCTACTAAAGAAAATATAGGTAGATTTTTTTTTAATTAAAAAATAAATTAAATGATTTTTTTAAAAAATTCCGTTAGTGAAAAGGGTATATTTGCACCATTTTGTAACTGCAGGAGTATATTTGCACCATTTTTGTAACGGCAGGGGTATATATGCACCACTTTTGTAACGAGAGACATATCTGTTCTAAATCGCAAAGTTGAGGGGTATATTTGCACCTTTTCCCAAAAAGAATTGATCCCACCCTCTCCAAACTCATAAAAAAAGTGAATCCCATATTAAAAAAAAAGCAATGTCAAAAAAAAATACGTGCACCCCATATATTAAAAAATCAAACAATATTCATGTAATTCCCAAAGCATCACCATCAAGTCATTAATAGTGGATTCATTGCTACATGCGTATTAACCCATTAGTGGGAGTAAATGAAATTATTGCACAACAAAAAACATGGACCCCATATTATTGCTTTTCTTTAAAAGGTTTAGTAGGCAAATGCATACAATTTTCTTTCTTTTCTTATATTAGCCTGAGATCTAATCTAGATATTTAATTGTTGTATTTGCTATTCCGCCATGTCATTTATTTGTTATGATCACTAAAATAAATATACTTAAAATATTTATATTTTAAAATAAGATAGAATTTAATTACTTTTTCATTTTTATTCTTACTCTAATAAATGTGAAAAAAGATTAATATCAAATGGAGATCAAATAATGAATAAGGTAAATTAGTCAAATAATAATTCGAATTCACGTTTCCTTAAAAAACCATGCAAAAGACAACATGACAAGTAAAATAAACTAAACCGAGAATATTTACCAAAAATTAAAAAATAACATTTCTTAGTTTAAATAGAAAATCAATTTCTACTTTGTTTCGTTTCAAACATGTACAATTAATTTAATAATTTGAATTAGAATTATCCAAATCAAAATTTGATAAAAAATAATAAGTATTTTACACCTTTAAATTAATCGAATTAAAATTGAAAGTATCAATTAATGCTTAAATATTGCTATTGTTTTATCTCAAAGAGAGGAAAATAGTTTTCTTTTAAACAAGTCTTCTCTTTTAAAAAGTATTAATAAATTTTCGTAGCAAACACAAATATAATAAAGTTTTACATATGGAGCACAAAACCCATGCTTCGTGTATATATATATATAGATATATTATCACTATCCAAATACAACTACATATACATAGATACACTATAATCTAAAGTATTGAGCCGGTGCATAGCATGGGCATAGACCATCTAGTCTAAGGAAGAACTAGAAGCACTAGAAATTTCTTTTGTTTGGCCTTAAGATAATTAGGCCAAAAGGGATGACAAAATACAAATAAAATAAAGCAAAGCATTTATAAAAGCGTGGTAGTTTTGGAACATAAAAGCCCAAAGGAAGCAAACCGTTCATATTATTCAAGAATTATCTTTTACACAAAAATCCATTAAAAGATACTATGCAAATGCAAACTCTTCACTTAGTATCCACTCACTGGTCAGTCTTTCCCAATATCTACACACACTTTTCTATCTTTTTTGTTTTAAATATTTGTTGTTCAAATATAACTTTCATGTTTTCTTTTTGATGTGTTGCAGGTCAAATATTGTTTCTCTTAATTGTTGCTGTTGTCAAGCTTCAAATCAGTTGCCATTTCCCAAGACTAAGTTGGGTTTTGTTAAAGGTAGTTTTCTTTTTTAAGTTATTTAGTTTTATTAGTGAAAATATGATTTTCTTGGCATTTCAAAGCAGTCAACTTTGGTGTAACTTGTTAATTTTGATGTTCCATTTTGTCAATTCTTGATTTGTAAGTTTTTGTCTTTGTGTGAAAAGCTTTAATGGGTGATAGGTGGTTAGTTATGGTTTATGCAAGATTATTGTGAAGCTTCATATTTAGGAAGTTGCTAAATTGTCAAGCCTATTTTGGGTTTTGTAACTTTTGTTAAAGGTAGCTCTTTTTCTAATTTATTTAGGTTCATTTGTGAAATATATGCTTTTCGTGAACATTTCAAAGGAATCAACTTTGGTGCAACTAGTTAATTTTAATGTTCCATTTTGTCTATTCTTGATTTGTAAGTCCCCATTTTTGTAAAAGCTTTAATGGCAAAGATGTGATTAGTGATGGTATATGCAAGATTATTGTGAAACTTCATATTTAGGAAGTTGCTAAATTGTCAAGCCTATTTTGGGTTTTGTGAAAGGTAGCTCTTTTTCTTAATTTTATTTAGTTTCGTTTGTGAAATATATATGCTTTTCTTGACATTTCAAAGCAGCCAACTTTGGTGCAACTAGTTAATTTTAATGTTCCATTTTGTCAATTCTTGATTTGTAAGTCTCCATTTTTATGTGGAACGCTTTGATGGGTAATAAGTGATTAGTTATGGTATATGCAACTTCATATTTAGGAAGTTGCTAAATTGTCAAGCCTAATTTGGGTTTCGTTAACGGTAGCTTTTTTTAGTTTATTTAGTTTCATTTGTGAAAATATGATTTTCTTGGCGGTTCAAAGCAGTCAACTTTGGTGCAACTAGTTAATTTTAATGTTCACTTTTGGAAATAAAGCCTGCTTCTTTTCCACTGTTCTATCATGGTTTTCGATGTTTCTTACTGTTTCCTCTCCAACTTGGTTCCTGAGTCCGAGATTCCGAGTCAAGACTTAATTCATCTCCTTCTGATTCTTCTGTCTAGTTGACATAGTAGGAACCTCATGGTGATTGACTTGCATAAAAATGAAATACAAGGAAACACCAATAACGAGCAGACAGCAAAGCCATAATGGTTATTTTAGTTATTGGATTTCAATAATTTGTCCCCTAATACAAAAGTTACATTTACTCTCACATTTGCAGTTAAGAGACAACCACAGGCTTCTAATTTGAAGGCTGGCTTCTGGGAATCCATCAGATCCGGGTACTTGAAATTGCTTAGCAAGCTTTCCATTTGACAAAAAGTGCACTAAAGCTTATATTTTGGGATGTTTGCTACTAACTTACTAGCTCCTTAAAGTTTATTTCTCGCTTTCCCATCAACCTCGCTAGAAATCATTATTGGAAATCCTGGCCAATGATATGGTTTTATCATTTTATTGTTAAACATCCCTGATGATAGAAAGGTGGAGCAATTTCTTCGATGGATATAAGATGTATATTTAGGAGGTTCTCTTTGTAATAGTTGACAGGTTGATAGGTTCTCTTATACATGAAGTAAATGCAATGTGGTGGGATAGGTTCACTTTCATAAGTACTTTCCAACGTCAAACTATTGATGACAATGCTTATATAGCTGTCTCCAGGATGTTTCATGTGGAGTGTGTATTAGTTTTCTTAATAACATTGAATAGATTGTCTTGGAGTTATAATAGAATATGTAGCTTAGACTTATAAAACTTAAATAAATAGCCTTGTGATGCTCCACGGTGCAGGTTTGTCAAGAATAACACAACACAGGTTATAGAAACACCATCCAGTGAAGAAGAAAAAGAAGAAGAGCCTTTGCCTGAGGAATTTGTTCTTGTTGAAAAGACTCAACCTGATGGAACAGTTGAACAGATTATATTCTCTTCTGGCGGAGATGTTGATGTGTATGATCTCCAAGCTTTATGCGATAAGGTGATTACATTTGTCAAAAACCATTTGCACTGGGGTGAAAATTTGGTGCTTTCTTTTCAGGGGTTTAGACAACATACGTTTCATGTGAAAAGCAGTGATGATTTGGTGCATATAGATATGAAGTTCCAATATGCAACTTGATATAATGCAAAATATTACTATTATGAAGTTCATCGTCTTCTGCTTCTTGTGTAGTCTTCACCCCTTCCAGGGGTTGACTTGAAAATTTTCATGCTGCTAGGAACAATAGCAACCGTGATTTTGTCCTTAGTGGAATGAAAGAAATGTGTGAGTACTTGTTACTTGTCTAGCAGACTGGCCAGAGGCGAGCCTTCAGGGCCTGCAAAAGGCTGATGAGCAGTCCAACAGGTGCAGAAAGAACGTAGGTCTGAAGGTGCTGTACAGAAATGCGCCTTTCACGGCTTTTTAAACTTCACTAGGAGGCGCCTCTTAAATAATGCCCCCTTTTCGATTTTTAAAAAGTTCACTGAAGGCAGTTTTCTTTTTCCTACACGCCTTCCTTTTAAATCGACTTAGCAGACTGGTAGTTCTTAGACGTCAAATAACAGTGAAGGTGTGCGACCCCAACGTGTTTTCACCATTTATGTCTAGTAAAAACTGACAACCCATTTATTGGAATGGCCTATCACAATGCTCCATTTCGAGAAAAAAATTGGATCATCTTAAGGTGATATGGGCACTTTCGGGACTTCAATTAAGAAAGAAGTTGAGTAGCTATGTTAAGGATAACAAAATGCAAATTAAAGTTCAAAAAGAGTAATCCTTCATTGTGGATGTTTAATTTGGTTGAAGCAATTTTTGTTTAGTAGGACCCAGCACTTCTTAAATTCTGAAAAGTTGTGTGTTTTCAAGTTCCTACTAATGCATCTGCAAATAATCTCTTCTTAGATGTTTGTAAAACTAAACTTATGTTGTTATAGTATGTGATGGGTTTGACAGGTTGGTTGGCCTCGAAGGCCACTGTCTAAGCTAGCTGCAGCTCTGAAAAATAGCTATATAGTTGCAACTTTGCATTCCAGGAAATTCTCATCAGGAGAAGGTATGTAGGTGGAACAACTTTATAGTGGGATTTATAATTTTTTCTTCTGTTATTATGCCCAATTATCTTAATATCTTTGCAAATGAGTTTTAAAAGTAAGTGATAAGAACCTTAGTCTACTTGGACAAGTTACTTGGCAGAGGGGAATGGAGAAAAGAAGCTGATAGGAATGGCTCGTGCAACATCAGATCATGCTTTCAATGCAACAATTTGGGATGTTCTTGTTGATCCTTCATATCAGGTATTTGTTCTATGCGCCTTAAATACATTTATTCGTGCTGTTGAGATATTTATGTACAGGCTACTGGTCATTAACGTGTACCAGTCAGGATAGTTACTTTTTTGAAACTTTTCATAGTAGTAACACAATTTTTTATTTTCTTAATGATGTGAGTGATTAGGAGGAGAAACAATTAAGATACATATTTTCGTATGCGCATAGTTACTAATTTCTGATTTTTTCACTGGTCTAAATTGTCAACCTTAAATCTTCATATTCCTACATCTGCAGTTCAACAACTATGCTCAATCCCAATCTTCACTGACCATGTTACTCCATTTAAACTCGTGTCAGTCCAATATTTGAAGATTTAAGTTCTCTAGCAATAGAAGTTCTCTTTAATTTCTACAAGCATACAAATCTCTAACAAGACTAAATGACAACTAGTTAGTATTGCCTATGTGGACATTTTTCTTCCATTGAGCCTTATTTTGCTCAAAGTCTGTATAAATTCCAAGAGATTATACGTCTTTCGAAACAACTTCTTTCTATGTGATTTTAGACCACTTACTTTTAACACCTTCATTACCATGGTTTTACACGTACAAACCGATGCATTTGGAGGTCGATATATGACATGCCAATACCATCTCAAATGACCTCCTCTCGTTTTATCATCTATGAATGCTTCTTGCACTCACTGTTGAACGTAGTCATTTTTACTCTTGTATGGTTTCATATCCATCTTATATTCACATCTGCCATGCTAATCTTGTGAATATGTTGGACCTTAGAGGTCCAAATTTGCTCCTATATAACATGGTTGGTCTTATCATTGTTCTATACGACTTGTTTTTCACTTTGATAAGTTACCTACTATTTCATAACATTCTAGTGGCACTTGTCCATTTCAATCATGCTATTTTGGCTCTATCTGTAAGTCTTTATCTATTATAACCATTTTCTGGAACATCAAGTTTAGGTATCTCAATTGCAATTTGCATGTACTTTGGTACAACACTTAAGTCTGATCTTGTCTTACTTCTCTC
Organism: Lycium barbarum; assembly: GCF_019175385.1. Lineage (NCBI taxonomy): Eukaryota > Viridiplantae > Streptophyta > Magnoliopsida > Solanales > Solanaceae > Lycium > Lycium barbarum. Next base: position 111,563,811 of record NC_083344.1, on the reverse strand, counting down.
TTCTTATTCTGGCTAAGCTTGAGGGGCATATATTCAGTCTTCTACTTATCTTAAAACCCTTACTCTTTAGAATGCTTCTCTATAGTTCAAGCTTTTGATTGGAACCTTCGCTAGTTGCCAATTAACACAATTTGGTTTGCAGATAACATCATGGGACCTAATCATGTATATTGTTTGTTAGCCTAAAATAGCATATGTACTTGTCCCCGCTAAAGCCGGCTCCAACTCTCTTTTTTCTCTCTTAAACACATCAACTTGACAAAATGACAAAACTAATAAGCGCCTCTAATCGTTGGCCATGCTTATGTGGAGACAATATGTTTGATATGGCCAAAATGCGTGCCAATCACGCTCATAAGGTACATAGATATAGTGATTTTGATTTAAAGAGAACTAAAAAAGAAGATTTTGATTTAAAGAGAACTAAAAAAGAATATAACAGCAAAGAAAAAGACAACAACAACGACATACCCAGTGAAATTCCACAATGTGGGGTTTGGGGAGGGTAAATTGTACGCTGACCTTACCCCTACCTTGGAGTGTAGGAAGGCTATTTCCGAAAGATCCTCGACTCAAGAGAAAGCATGGCAAAAAAGGTCAGATAAGGACAAACAATTCAAAGCGCAAAAGCCACGATAAAGCAGTCTGAAAAAAGGAGCTACCACAGATAAATAAGATAATCGAAGTACAAGAAACAACAGATCGCAGCACAAATCAGAGGACAAGAAACTAAAGAGCAAAACTGTGACTACTAGTACAAGAGGATAAGTGGAACTACCTACTAACCTTCTACCCTAGTATGAGTCCTCCATAACCTCTTATCTAAGGTTACGTCCTCAGTAAGCTGGAACTGCGCCATGTACTGTCTGATCACCACTCTCCAATACTTCTTCGGCCTACCTCTACCTCTCTTGAAACCGTTCATAGCCAAACTTTCACACCTCCGCATTTGGGCATCGGTGTCTCTCCTCTTCACATGCCTAAACCATCTCAGTCTCGCTTCCCGCGTCTTGTCCTCCACCGAGGCCACTCCCACCTTGTCCCTGATATCTTCATTCCTAATCCTATCTCGCCTAGTGTGCGCACACATCCATTGCAGCTTCTCATTTCCGCAACTTTCATCTTCTGAACGTGAGAGTTCTTGACTGGCCAACACTCCGCCCCATACAACAAAGTCGGTCAAACCACCACTTTGTAGAACTTGCCTTTAAGTTTTGGTGGCACCTTCTTATCGCACAACACTCCAGAAATGAGCCTCCATTTCATCCACCCTGCACCAAAATAAAAAATATAACAGCAAAGAAAAAGAAAAAAAAAAGAGAAGCCTGGTCCTAATTCCACTAGGTGATAGGGTCCAACTGTTGAAACTGAAGGTATTCCCTCACTATGTCTGAGTTCTTTCCCTAGTTACCTTGGTCCTTTCCACCTTTGTGCAGGCATGTTAATGTTAAATGGTGGTTTCCAGGCTGGTGGGAGGGAAGGGAACGCGAGCAGTCAAAAATTAGGAAGAAGGAAAGGAGATGCATTTGGAATTTTTTTTTTCTAAAGAAAATAATGAAGATAAAAGATGAGAAGGGAATGTGGGCCAGTCAAAAAAATACGAAGAAACAACAATTCATTTACCTGTTACCATTCTCCAAAAAAAATAATAAATAAATAAATAAATGTTGTTGGGTGGGGGGGGGGGGGGGGGGGGGGGGTGGAGAAAGAAGGAAAGGAGATGCATTTGGATTTTTTTTTTTTGGTTTTAAAAGAAAATAGTGAAGATAAAAGATGACGTGTTGCGAGGATACTGAGGTGTTATCTGGCTAAGCGCAATTGAGTTACATTTGCATTTTGAACTAAAAAGGACTTCTCTGGAAATGCTTATATATGTTGAAGAGGAAAGGACTGTAATTCTACTTGATAACCAATATCCTCTTTTGTCTGTATATTAAATGCATCTTATTTCAAATTTATGTGGAACTATTAGTAATGGTTTTCTTGATATTCATCTTATTTTTTGATGATATTGTGAACTAACATAATTCATTTGATGGTTTTGTTGATATTCAAAGGGACAAGGACTTGGAAAAGTTCTTATTGAGAAACTGATAAAGACCCTTCTCCAAAGGGACATTGGAAATATTTCACTGTTTGCAGATAGTAAAGGTACCAAGACTAGACAGGGTCTCAGACCTGTAAAGATTTCTTTGATGTTGAAACATATTGACTAGTACTTGTTGAAAAGCTTGTTATTTCACCTTAAATAGGCTTCTGAAGTTTCACTTTTCTTCTCTTGCAGTTGTGGAATTCTATAGGAATCTAGGTTTTGAACCTGATCCAGAGGGTATTAAGGGAATGTTTTGGTACCCTATGTAGTAGGCATGTATTTTTGGACCATCAGTTTTGGCCTCTTGCTCTGTACAAATTCATCCGAGTGCAAGATTGTGGCTGTTGGATTCTGAAATGACATGTTCTTTTGAAGCTTATGAGCTTTTTGGCCATATTGTGATGTACATTATAATGACATATTTGCTAATATAGCTTGAGATTCATGCTATATTCTTGTTGGAGGATTACGGTATGCACAAGGACTAGGTCTCTGGTAATTTATTAGACATTTCTTCAGATTGAAATGTATCATTAATTTTTTATAAGAATCTTGTTCTCATTATAATTGCCTTCTCAATTATCTTGTAGTCTTCATCTTCAAACTCATTATTAGCCATCTTTTAAATGACCTTGCCAATTTTGGCCTTTTTTTTTTTTTTTTTTTTACAACAATTTCTTCGTCATATAACTGTGACATTCATTATTGTTGTACAGTACAACTTGTACTCAATGAAGTCAAGAGGGGGTGTATCCTTGGGCAACCTTGGCAAATATACATCTATATGCCTTGGCTGACTACTTTCAATAATTTGCTGCTCTCCATGGTTCTAAATTAGTCTTCTTACTTTCCTTCTTTATATCTTCGACTGACATGGTGTTAAATGATGTATGATAAAAAAAAAAAAAAAAAAGGCTCTTTGTCCTCAAATGCGCGCACAAATTCATCTGAAAATAATAAGCTGTATATCAGTATATGGCTTGTCTTTCTGCTTGAGGTGGTTTGCCGTGCATGTTCCATTCTGAGAAATCTTTCTAATTTAACAGTAATTATCATGGTTTTAGATTGAAAAGTTTCTAACAAGTTCTGTTTAAGTGTCCAATCAACAGGCAATGAGCTACCGTCCCCATTTATGTAATATAATTTGACTAGACACGGAGTTTAAGAAAGAAAGGAAGGTTTTTGAAAATTGTGATTTAAAATAAGTCATAAATATTTGTGTGGTAGTAAGTCATTTCATTAAGGATAATAAGAGAAATTTTTGAGTTGGATTATTTATAAATGTAGAAAAATATCATTCTTTTTTAGATAAACTAAAAAGGAAAGTGTATCACATTAATTGGGACATAGGAAGTAATAATTTAGATATCTAGGCTCATTGTTGGGGAGAAAGAAATGATAAATGAAGATGTTACACGTAATTAAAATAAAATGGTAGAAATAAAATCATACTACCGAAGTGTTCTAGAATACAAGAATGTACAGGGAAAGAAGTTTCATTCCCAATGTTGTACCAAGTCCCCTTGCGTAGTCATTCCTAGTCATTGTTTATTGTCTACGAAAGTGGATATTATATATATATATAGCAAATTGCCATACTATATAATCCCTATGCCCAATTACTTTTTTGTCAACGTATACTGACAATGTACCGTTACCAACTGTTAGTTAATTTTCGTTTTCCGATACATATAAAAAGAGGAAAACTTGACGAGTTCAAGTTTGCCATTGTCAAGTGTCAACTCTCAGCTTAGTTTCCTATCTACTACTACATGTTTAAAATGGCACTGCTATTTTCCTAACATTTATGCAGACATTCTCTATACATTGGTTCAGTACTCTTTAACTTCTCAATCTCTTTTGTGGTTTCTGGTAAGTGGTTTAGTAATCCATTTTTGGAAATTAATCTTGTTGTGAACTTATTGTAACTATGATATTAGTATTCAAGTTGATACAAAAAAGAGATAAATTACTGGTGGTTTAGGGATATTTGGAGATATATTATTACTGGTGGTTCAAAGAGGTAATTACGATATTCCTATTATTAACTTCATGATTGATTTACCTTTTCCAAAGAATTAACTTACCTTTTTGGTTTAAAGATATTTGGTGATGGGCAGAGGCAGAAATGAGAAGGCAGTAGTATTACTGATTCTGGCTCTTTCAACATGTTTCTCAGCTTATGGACAACACATGATCACTGATCCAAATGAAGGTATCCTGTTGTCCTGATTATGAATAAAAAAATTAAATATGTTGATGGAAGAAATTAATAGTTTAATATGTTTACATACTAATTAATGTACTTATTTATGAATAAAATATTTTGATGGAAGAAAAACAAAGTTTTGGCCCCAAAAAGAATATTTTGGAGCCAAATGATCATATAATTAGAAAAGAGTTCAGAACTTTCGTATGGGGAACTTGATAGTCTAAACTGACTTAATATGTTTGTTTCTGGAATATATTTTCGTCTGTTCCAAAAAGAACACACAATAATAAAAAATTAAATAATAGTCGTAGTTATAATTATTCAACTTAAAATTAGATTTTACGTGCGAAATTTTTCCATGCATTTACACAAAAGTAGACATACAATCAAAGACTTATTTTCTACATTACAGCATTATTTGATCAACTGTATATGTGTCTCTAAAGAGACCATCTCTTGGATGATAGTCGAATAAATCTTATTTTGTTTTATCTCTTCGAGTTATTTTGATTAAAGCTTCATTTGTTTGCACTTGATGAAAAAAAACTGTAGTGGAGTAATTAATTACTGGTGTGATCCTCAGTGAAGGCACTAGAGGCGATTCATGGAAGACTAGAAGATAGGGTGGGTTATCTGAGGAATTGGGAAAAGGAGAAAGACCCATGCACTTCATGGTCTTTTGTACACTGCATTCAAAACCAAACTGAAGGTTTTCAGCATGTCAAAGAATTGTACGTATCCCTACGAGGTTTCCTAGACTGTGCCTTTCTCTTCGTCGTTGATAGCATGTATGTTTGGCTGGGAAGTTAAAATTGCTTCTTTCAAAGAATTGAGGAGTTTGGCCAAACTTTTAGGAAAAAAATAAGTGTTTTTATTAGTAGCAGAAATTGTTTTTTAAAAGTTGAAAAAAAAAATTCCTCCCTCAGTGTCAATTTGTTTGTTTGGTTTTGACTTGACACGAAGTTTAAGAAAATAAATAAGACTTTTGAATTGTACTGTCTTAAACTAAAGATATATAAGATGTACTAAAGTGTCCTTTAATCTTTTGGTTTTAAATATGACATCTGTAAAGTTGAAATCACATACTGACCAAAAAAGGAAAGAGACATTCTTGTTTAAAACGGACTAAAAGGGAAAGTAGGACAACTAAATTGAAACGGAGGGAGTAATTTTTTGCAAGAAGCACTTTTGGAATCTTGGCCGAGCACAAATATTTGTTCGAATATTGACAAAACTGATTTTCAAATTGATTAGCAAAACACAAACAGTTACGGTCCAAAAGTACTTTTTTCAAAAAGCAATTCTAATAAAAGACACTTTTCAATCCCGAAAGCTTGGCCAAACAGGCCATGAGTAACTGAGTTCATAATCTATGCTGTAGCTTACAATTTGTTTTCTTTGTTTCATGTGGATATGCAGGCGTTTGATGAACTTGTCCCTATCTGGTACACTAGCTCCTGAGCTTGGCCAACTTAAACATATGGAAATTTTGTGAGTCCCTACAATTGTATAGCATCCATTTGATATTAATTCACATTTGTCAAGTGTTAATTAATTAATTAATTAATACCTTTATTCAGATATTTGGTGGTGACGATTTGATTTCCTTATAATTTTCCCCAGGAATTTCATGTGGAATAGCATTAGTGGCAGCATACCTAAGGAGATAGGCAGCATTACTGCTCTGAGGCTACTGTATGTTTCTCTTCAGAGCTCAATTAGGAAAGAAATTACTTCCACAATTTCATTCTTACTAGTTTTCGTTGCATGTGTATCCCATACTAATTAATACAAATATTTACTAAATGTGTGATGAGTTGCATAAAAATTAGAAGTGGAAAATGAAAACTCAAATTGATGAATAGTGAGCCTACTCGACCTATATTTATTGTCATTGCAAAGCATAATCATACTAATCATTGTTATGAAATGAATTTGAAAAATAATGTTCATACGACTTAAATTATGCAATTCTTATAATATATCAACTGTTCAACTTACAGTAATTCTTTTTATATGTTAACGACACATATTTAAATGTGAATTTGAGCGATATCGGGTATGGTTGTAAATGTTTCACAACTTTTTTTTTTTTTTTTTGTCTTACTTTTTAGAAATTGTAGCCTCCTTTTTTACATCCTCATGCTTATCAAGAAATTGTTATTGAATGAAAGTAATGTTTTGTAGAAGTTGTACAAAAATTCTATCAACGTGTGTTTTCCTTAGGTTGGGTAGATCGTTGTCAATTTCACGGTGTATGCCAACAAAAAAGCAATTGGTTGTCATCCTCATGTTATTTGTGATAACGCATAGTAATTGGTTAAATATTTAATTGATGTACAAAACTTAATTACTTGTACATGTAGCCATTGGCTGATTCAAAATTATGAATAATTTCATCTCTGAATTTAGCAAGAAAAAAAATGCAGTTAAATTACATGAAAGACCTTATTAAAAAACGGGGCATGTAGTTTGTTAGTATGAGTAATGTGAAATAGACTGGATTGCCCTAAGACTAGTATGACCAAAAATATTATAGAGGTTTTCAACCAATAATATATGTTTAAGCTTGGCAAGGATTTCGCTCATTATATATTGTTAGAATATGTGATACAGGCTGATCCAACATTTGTTATTCTTTTGTGTTCGTTTATTTTGTATCGGGCTCGGCCCAATTGTAATTATTTCCGGGTCACTACTTAAGAGTGAGCCCAAATCATTTTGTACACAGATTTTAGTTTCCTCTTTTCCAGAATGAATAAAAGACTCTCTCTCTTCCTCTTCTCTCTCACCGACCCTCAATCCTAACTTCTCATTGTCTCGATTCGTGATAGCTTTTGGTGATTTAACATATATAGTGTGTTGGAATTGTTGCTAATTATAACACAAATAAAAGGAGAGAAAATTGAAAAGTCTGCAATTCTTTTCACTTGTCTAACTTATCTAGATGAAATCATGAAATAAATAAGGAAGATTAAAAGTCTTTTAACTCATTGAGTAATAGAAAACTGAGAGGAAAATGTAAGAAAGTAGCTGAAAAGATTACATTGCATTTCTTGTGAGATGTCATATTCAAAGTAGCTATAATTTTCTCTAATTAATGCATACAAATAATGAATGATTTTTAGATAGATCAAAATGAACTGGGAATACCTTCGTTTTGCAACTCTTTAGATTATCCTTAAAGCATAATAAATTGGTTAATAAGTGGTTAACTTCTTAATTAATGTTTCATTTATTGGAAATTAAATTTACTATTTAGTACAAAAATATTATAAAAATAGTGGTTAGATGAGGGGCAATAATGTCATTCAACTTTTAATGTACATTTTGGTAATTCAACTTTGCACTTAGAGTCTCTCACTTTTAGAATAGTATGATTATTAGTAATTGAAAGGTAAAAATACTTTTTAGTCCCAAGAAAGTAGTGTTGAATTGAATGGCAAAATTGTCACTTAACTTTTGAAGGGTAATTATTAGAAATCTGGGAAGTAAACAAGCTGAACACACAATGCTTTTTGGGAGATAAAATACTTATCTTGATAACTGAAATAATAAACCAACCATTTATAAAGGCAATACACATCCTACATAATCTCACCCACTAATCCATAAGGGAAATTAAAACAAACCTACTTAGTCGACTAACTACACGATTCCAGTAGCTTGGAAATAGGCCACATACCCATAAAACTAGGAAAACAAAAACTAACCTAATTAATTAAAATATCTAACAAACCCTCCCTTAAACTGTTATGTCTATGACTTTCAGCTTAATAACACCATTAACAGTAGCTTTCCCTTAAGTGCAAACTCCAAGTAGCTTCCTAACTCTCTGAATGTTGATAGTTTGAGCGACTTAGTAAAGATATCAGCAACTTGATCCTCACTTCTACAGTAGACAAGATCAATAACTTTCTCCTTCGTGAGATCTCTCAGAAAGTGAAATTTGACATCTATGTGTTTGCTCCTCCCGTGCAATACCGAATTCTTTGAAAGCTTAATTGCTGAACCATTATCACAGTAATTCAGAATTGGTTCTTGTTGCTGAAAATGAAGCTCAGCCAATACCTTCTTCAACCAAATTGCTTGAGTAGCGCACACAGTTGAAGCTACAAACTCTACTTATGTGGTGGATAACGTGACAATTGGTTGCTTCTCTGAGCACCATGATACAGCTCCAGATCCAAGCATAAACACATAAACCGAAGTGCTTTTCCTGTCTTCTTTATCTCCAGCAAAATCACTATCCGTAAAGCCAATTGACTCTGACTTACCTTCTTTCTTCTATAAAATACCATAATCACTGGTCCGTTGCAAATACCTGAGAATTCTTTTAGCAGCGAACAAATGAGTCTCTTTTGAGTGCTCCATGTACCTGCTAACAAGACTAACACAATACATTATGTCAGGTCTGGTGACTGTTAGATACATCAAACATCCCACGATTTTCTTGAAAAAGGTGCTGTCAATCTGCTTTCCCGTAGGATTCTTTTCCAACTTCAGTCCCAACTCTGATGGTGTCGTGACAGAATTGCAACCTTGCATTCCAAACCTCTGTAAAGTTTCTTGGACATATTTATTTTGTGAAATAAAAATTTCACTAGCAGATTGCTTAACTTCAATGCCTAAAAAATAATGCATCAAGCCAAGATCGGACATATCAAACTCAGTCATCATAGATTGCTTAAATTTTTCAAGTGATGCAGGATCAGTTCCAGTATAAATCAAATCATCTACATATAAGCATACAATAACTAGCTTCCCATCTTCAATTTTTGAATAAAGTGTATGCTCATATGGACATTTTTTAAAGTTCTCTATATTGAAATAAGCATCAATGCGGCTATACCAAGCTCGGGGAGCTTGTTTTAGCTTATATAATGCCTTTTTCAATCTATAAAATTTACGCTCACTTCCATGCTTCACATAACCAGATGGTTGATCAACATATACCTGCTATTGCAACTCTCCATGTAGGAAGGCCGATTTTACATCCAGTTGATAAATTGGCCAGTTGTTTTGAGCTGCCAATGCCAACACCAATCTGATGGTATCAAGTCTGACTACTGGAGCAAAAACCTCCTTGTAATCAACACCATACTCTTGCTTGTATACTTTTACCACCAAGCACGCCTTGTACTTGTCAACTTCACCAGATTCATTGAGTTTGGTTTTATAAACCCATTTGACTCCAATCGCCTTTTGCCCTTTTGGAAGATCAGTAATCTCCAAGTACTGTTCTTTTCAATTGCTGCAATCTCAACATCCATTGCTTTCTGCCACTTCAAATCTTTAAATGCATCCTTAAATCTTACGGGATCACAACCAGAAAATAAAGCTAAATATATAAGTGAATCTTCATTTCCAGATTGATCATTTCCACTCACCTCATAATCTGCCATCCATGATGGTTGTTTTCGATTTCGTTGAGGTCGGGAACTAATGCCTTCTTGATGCACCAAGGTAGAAGCACCTACATCGGCTACTGGTTGCTCTCGCTCCTTGTATTTGTCATCAAGATCCAAAGGAAGTTGTTGGTTGTTTGGCTGTTCTTCCCATGGCAAAAAATTATCTTCGTCAAACACCACATCACGACTTATAATCACCTTCCTGCTGATGGGATTGTACAACTTGTAGGGTTTTGACTCCTTGCTAACACTAAGAAAAACACACTTGTTGGCTTTGTCATCGAGCTTTGTTCTTTTCTGATCCGGAACATGAGCAAATGCAATGCAACCAAATACTCTAAAGTGTTGAACATCTAGTTGTTGTCCACTCCAAGCTTCTTCTGGTGTCATGTTCTAAATAGCACGAGAAGGACTTCTATTCAAAACATACACGCTCCAGCAAACTACTTCAGGCCAAAAAACTTTTGGCACGTGGATCTTTTGCAAAAGACTCCACACAACATTCATGATTGTGCGATTTTTCCTCACATACTCCGTTTTGTTGAGAAGTATATGCTGATGTAAGTTGCCGACGTATCCCATGAGATTCACAAAAAATTATAAATTCTTGTGAAAGATACTCCCCTCCACGATCAGTACAAAGAATCTTTATGGAGCATCCTGTCTCCTTCTCAATAAGAGCTTTGAAGCTTTTAAAACTTATAAAAGCTTCAGATTTTTCCTGCAAAATATGAACCCATGTCTTTCGGCTAAAATCATCAATAAACATTATAAAATAACATTTTCCTCCGTTAGATATTGGGTTTATTGGTCCACAAATATCTGAGTGCACCAACTCCAGGGGCCTTTTAGCTCTCCATGCTTTACCCTTTGGAAAACTATCGCGGGGTTTCTTTCCAACGACACAATCTTCACAAATATCTGTAGGAATATCAAAATGAAGAAGATTAGAAACCGTCTTCTTTTGCTACAACATTTTTAGTCCTTCAAAATTCAAATGCCCATATCCGTAGTGCCAAAGCCATGCTTGACTATTCAACATTGTTGAAAACAAAAATTGGTAGAGCCAATATTTTTCATATCAAGTGGGAAAAGCTTATTTGCAGTCATCTTAGCTTCAGCAATCAAGCCACGATTAGAATCTTGAATTCTGCAAATTCCATGCTTAACAGACACATCGTAGCCGTTCTCGTGAAGCTGACCCACACTGATAAGATTTGTTTTCAAATCTGGTGCAAAGTAAACATCAGAGATAATTTGCATAGATGAAGACTTTGTTTGGAGTTTCACCTTCCCTTTTCCTTTGACAGTAATGCGGGAATTATCCCCAAACTTGACTGTTGTGCGAAAAGTTTCATCCAATTCAGAAAATGCAGATTTTTCACTAGACAGATGGTTGCTACAGCCCGTGTCTAAATACCATAAATTTGTACTGTATTCTTCTGAGGATTGACTTACCATCAACAAAGAGACCTCCTTCCCAATTACTTCTGCAAAATTAGAGTTTTCTCCCCGTACATTTTTCAGATTTGTCGGACATTCATAGCGATAATGGCCATACCTATGACACCTATAACACTCAATATGAGACTTATCTGCGAACCTCGTTGTTACACCCCGTAGGTTCGTACGTGAAAATTTATAAGTGTTAGACGTTCTAAGTATGGATACTGGAGTACCCTTCACGGATATATGATATTATACGAACTAATCCTATGGTCATGATGGTTTACGTTCCTATAATAAGCTATGGGAAACTCAGGGACCAAGCAAATCGAAGAAAATAAATTTGTCAAAAATTTGAAAAAAAAAAGTTGACAGAATTTTGGAGGGGTATATTTCCTAGTATATTAAGTGTTTTAAGGTGTTTCAAAAGCCTAAAATGAAGTTCGTCGAGTCTAGGTTCCAACGCAACAAACCGCTCGCCGATACGATATCAGACCAGATAATTATGGACGTCACAAGTTCAGCTGACAGAGTAGAAACGCGTACTACAGTAACTGCTACAACAACCGACTTGCTACAGTAACTGCTACAGTGACCCCGACCCGAATTTGAACCAATATAAAAGAGTCTTTCCCCTCTATTTTCAGCCAAAAATTTCTTCCAAACTACTCCAAAATTCTCTAGAAAGTGCCCCAACTCTCAAACCCAAATTTCAAGCATAAATCAACGATAATTCCCGAATTTTGGTTCAGGCAACGTATAGTTGCGAGTATAGAATCGTATAGCGACGCGTGTGGTTCAAGTTTAAGGTGAAAAAAGTGAAAATATAGCGATATTATCAGGAGTAAGGTATGAATCTCCTATTATTAATGTTAATTTTAGTTTATTTACAGAGATAAAACTGTCAAATAGCCGTATAATAGTTTTGTTGGTGGCAATATGGGATAAACCCCATATGGGATGTTTATGGAGTATTTTGGTGTTGAGAATATTATGATTAATGTTGGTATTCATGTTGTTGTTATTGGTTGCTGAATTACTATTTTGGGCTAGGCAGATAAACAGGGGAGATGCTACCAAAATTTTGGCAGATTCTAGAAAGATTTATTTGAAGGACTAAGACAAGCTGAGTAGTTAAAGTTAAAGCGACCAAAAAGTTATGTTAAGGCTAAAACCTTTCTATCTAAAGACATTCTTTTGTTATAAACCTTTGTACCATATCCAAAATATCTTTGCCTCCACAAATGCTAGAAGCCTATGAATCTCATGATCCTTACGATATTATTGAGATTATTCATGATCTTTGAGACTATTCTTTGTGATTGATCTTGCCTCATAATTCTTGTTCTTTCGAGGTGAGATATAGCGATGACGATTCTATTTCTAATGCTATATAAGTTCATGGCTCTCGATACTCTCATGATATTATCTATTTCATCTTACGGTGGTTGATCCTTCAAGGAATGATATAGTGGTAATGATAATGCTAATGATGATGTTGATTTCATTTATGCATTCTTATGTATATGTGTGTATGTATGCATTGCATCCCACTGATCAGTTGGGGATAACACCGAGTCTCGAAAGGGCCGGGTACGGATATGACAAATGTATGTATAGTAAGTGAATGTGAATGCATATGTATGTATGTTGTGTATGGATGTGTATGACGTGTTTTTCCTGTAGACGAGTAGTTTACATGACAGAGATCTTAAGAAGAGTACGAGGTGTAATTACGTACTTTATCTTATGTTATCTTCACTCTGATATCATACCACTATTCATGCCTTACATACTCAGTACATTTTTCGTACCGACGTCCCTTCTTGTGGACGCTGTGTTTATGGCCGTAGGTGCAAGTAGACGAGACAAGGATCTTCCGCAGTAGGCTACTTTCGGGTACTAGTTTTGATTGGTGAGCTTCATTTCTTCCTGGAGCACTGGCGAGTCTAGATATATATATATATATATGTATGATTTTGTCCAAGGTATGTCAGGGGTCCTGTCCCGACTTGTATACTTCAGTCATGTTCATAGAGGCTTTGTAGACAGTTCCTGTGTACAGCTTAGTCATAGTGTGACAATAGTAATATAGGCATCATGGGTTTATTGTACATTTACTTATGCATGATATTGTGTTCATATTTAGCCTCTTGATCTTATTGTTTCCATTTGAGACACGAAGGATGTAAGTTATAAGTTGGTTCTCTCGGTTCCTGTAAGGTGCCGGGTGCCAATCACGCCTTACCAAGGGTGGGGTGTGACAAAGTGGTATCAGAGCAGTTCTGTCCTAGGGTTGTCTGCAAGTCGTGTCTAGCAGAGTTTTATTTTTGGTGTGCAGTGCACCACACTTATAAACAGGAGGCTGTGGGACATTTAGGAATGATTGACCTTATTTCCTCATCTAGATCGTGCGATAGAGCAATGTTATCAGGATTCCCTTTTTCCTAATTGTGTGTTATGATTTCAGCAATTCCTATGAAGAGAAAAGCCAGAGCCGCCCAGAAAGGCAAGTCAGTAGTAGAAAGGAGCGCAGAACGAGATCCGCCTGCAGATATAGAGAAGGGTGAGTCTCAGCATGAGGTTTCGTCTCGGACCTCTTACGCTCCATCCATTTCAAAGGGGCATAAAGGAGCCTCAGCTCCAGCTCCAGCACCCCCAGTTCCTCCACCAGATGCTTTGGGCCAGTAGATGAGAGAGGCTATTAAGTTGTTAACTCAGATAGTTGCCGCTCAGGCCCAGCGGCAGGGTGCGGGCCAAGGTGACAGAGTGGTCAGTGCAAGAGCCCGGGATTTTATTAGTTTAGACCCTCTAGAGTTCTTTGGGTCGAAACCGGATGAGGACCGGCAGAGCTTTATAGATGAGATGTCAAGAACGTTACGACTAATGCATGCTTCTGATACTGAGTCAGTAGAATTGGCTTCTTATAGACTACGGGATGTAGCGGTCCATTGGTATACGGTTTGGATGTCCTCTAGAGGAGTTAATGCCCCTCCCCCAGTATGGCAAGAGTTTGTAGACGCTTTCTTTCGACATTATCTGCCGCCAGAGGTTTGGCGGGCCAGAGCCGATCAGTTTTTAAATCTCAGACAAGGGAATATGAGTGCCCGCGAGTATAGTCTCCGTTTTAATTCGTTGGCCAGGTATGCCCCAACCATGGTAACAGATATGGGAGACCGCGTACATCGATTTGTGGGCCATATTTGCTTAAGGAATGCTTGACGGCCTCACTTCAGGAAAGGATGGTCATTTCTTGTATTCAAGCACACGCTCAGAATTTAGAAGAGCAACGACAACTGCAAGAGGGTGAGCGCGATTATGATAGAGGTGACAGTAAGAGGGCCAGATCTTCAGGAACTATTAGTGAGTTTAGAGGAGGACAGGAGCTGCAGTATTCCAGGCAGCTAGGCCAGCCAACGACTAGTGCGCCTTCCCGATTTGTAAGTAAGAGATTTGATCGCCCTATCCATTTCGAACCGAGCTAGAGTTTCAAAAGCTTGGGTATACAGAATGAATGTGACTTTGGCCGGATGAGGCCACCTGCACCACGATGTACTCAGTGTGGTAGATTACATTGGGGACCATGCCGATTAGGTTTAGATGTTTGTTATGCTTGCGGCCGAACAGGCCATATTATGCGCCAGTGTCCATCCCGAGGTAGTAGGGATATGGCCCGGCCTACCGGATCAGTAATGGGTTCATCATTGTCGGTACACCCTCCGGGACAGGGGTCGCAGGTACCAGTAGGTCGTGGTAGAAGTAGAGGAAGATTGTCCAGTTCAAGCTGCCCTCGGAACCGTGATTATACATTAGCTGAGCAATATGATCATGAGCCTTTCTCTAATGCTGTTACAGGTATAACATCAATGTCTTCCCATGGTATATATATGTAGTGTTCGATTCAGATTCCATTTTGTTATATACATATACATATATATTATTTCTATATTTTCGATTGTATTGGGGTAAAGTGAAGCCTACGTTAAAGGTAGTTATTGATAGCATAAGATAATGGGCTTGGACTAGAGATATGGCTATAAGGAAAGCAAGACGAGTATACGAGGAGTAGACATACATGAGCATACGAGCAAGCTATGGTATTAGGAAGGGAAGTAAGAAATGAATGACAAGATGAACTTTGTAGGTATTTCATGATGAAGACAAGGATTGGCTAGATAAGGTAGTGGAGGAACTATAACACCCGACAATGGGCAATTAAAAGGTAATAGAGAGTTATGAAGAAAGATAATAAGGAAATGCAAGGATTAATTTGACTACTATAGAAAGCAAAGGATGCTACGATATGACTAGTTTGAGGATATCAAAATGGAAGGAATGAGAATAAATTAAACTCTAAGAAGATGAAGTTAGGGGATATGGGTGAGAATAAGAAATTCTAAATGAAAGTATGTATCACATAAAAGTGCAAACGGCAAAGGAAGAAAGATAACTTGCGCAATTCGAATAAGTTTTGTTTTAATTGAGCAAGTGAGCAAAATAATTACCAGTGAGTGCAGGTAAGAACATGGACATTTACCTCAGACCGAACACTACTTTAACATTCGAGGACGAATGTTTTGAAGGGGGGGAGAATGTTACACCCCGTAGGTTCGTACGTGAAAATTTATAAGTGTTGAAAGTTCTAAGTATGGATACTGGAGTACCCTTAAAGGATATATGATATTATACGAACTAATCCTATGGTCATGACGATTTACATTCATATAATAAGCTATGGGAAACTCAGGGACCTAGCAAATCGAAGAAAATAAATTTGTCGAAAATTTGAAAAAAAAAAACAGTTGACAGAATTTTGGAGGGGTATATCTCCTAGTATATTAAGAGTTTTAAGGTGTTTCAAATGCCTAAAATGAAGTTCGTCGAGTCTAGTTTCCAACGCAGTAAACCGCTCGTCGATACGATATCAGACCAGAGAATTATGGTCGTTACAAGTTCAGCTGACAGAGCAGAAACGCGTGCTACAGTAACTGCTACAGTACCCGACTTGCTACAGTACTGCTACAGTGACCCGACCTGAACCAATATAAAAGATGCTTGCCCCTCTATTTTCAACCAAAAATTTCTTCCAAACTACTCCAAAATTCTCTAGAAAGTGCCCCAACTCTCAAACCCAAATTTCAAGCATAAATCAACGATAATTCCTGAATTTCGGTTCAGGCAACGTATAGTTGCGAGTATAGAATCGTATAGCGACGCGTGTGGTTCAAGTTTAAGGTGAAAAAAGTGAAGATATAGCGATATTATCAGGAGTAAGGTATGAATATCCTATTATTAATGTTACTTTTAGTTTATTTACAGAGATAAAACTGTCAAATAGCCGTATAATAGTTTTGTTGGTGGCAATATGGGATAAATCCCATATGGGATGTTTATGGAGTATTTTGGTGTTGAGAATATTATGATTAATGTTGGTATTGATGTTGTTATTGTTGGTTGCTGAATTACTATTTTGGGCTAGGCAGATAAACAGGGGAGACGCTACCGAAATTTCGGCAGATTCTAGAAAGATTTATTTGAAGGACTAAGACAAGCATTGAGTAGTTAAAGTTAAAGCGACCAAAAAGTTATGTTAAGGTTAAACCCTTTCTTTCTAAAGACATCATTCTTTTGTTATAAACCTTTGTACCATATCCATAATATCCTTGCCTCCACAAATGCTAGAAGCCTATGAATCTCATGATCCTTACGATATTATTGAGCTTATTCATGATCTTTGAGACTATTCTTTGTGATTGATCTCGCCTCATAATTCTTGTTCTTTCGAGGTGAGATATAGCGATGACGATTCTATTTCTAATGCTATCTAAGTTCATGGCTCTCGATACTCTCATGATATTATCTATTTCATCTTACGGTGGTTGATCATTCAAGGAATGGTATAATGGTAATGATAATGCTAATGATGATGTTGATTTCATTTATGCATTTTTATGTATATGTGTGTATGTATGCATTGCTTCCCACTGATCAGTTGGGGATAACACCGAGTCCTGAAAGGGCTGGGTACGGATATGACATATATATGTATAGTAATTGAATGTGAATGCATATGTATGTATGTTGTGTATAGATGTGTATGACATGTTTTTCCTGTAGACGAGTAGTTTACATGACAGAGATCTTAAGAAGAGTACGAGGTATATGTCACGACCGAACCCCGTAGGCCGCGACTGCTGCCCGACCTGGACACCTATGCGTACCTATCAGATATAGTCACACTGAAACTACGACAATGCGGAAACTTATAAAGGAACTCCAAAGTTCGTAACGTCGTCATATATATATACTTCCAGATCAACTGTCTCCTGAGGAGTCACAACTAATCATATCATGAAATAACACGCAAGCCGACAAGGCTGCCATCACATATCAATATCATATGCAAGCCGACAAGGCTGCCACTATAAACGAACATCATACCACAACACACCGTATAGACAAAGCCGAATAGAATCCATACACAACCCACACATATGCCTACAGACCTCTAAGAGTACGAATAGCGAAATATGACGGGACAGGGCCCCGTCGTACCCACGGATAAACATACATACATATATATATATATATATATATATATATATATATATATATATATATATATATATATATATATATATATATATATATCATATGATCTGTACCAAAAGTCTAAACTCCGGAACAACGGAGCTCTGCAAGACAGCTGAGTAGAAGTCCTATGCTGAATGGTCACCAACTCGACTATCTGTACCTGCGGGCATGAAACGCAGCCCTCCGAAGAAAGGGGGTCAGTACGGAATATGTACTGAATATGTAAGGCATTACTGAATCATAAAACAAGGAAAAGCGCAACAGTAAGCAAGTTTAGAAAGCAACCCATGAGTAACCTGGAACAGCATTTTGAACCATGTCCTGTGGCCCTTACACAAATATTAGCATACACAATATAAATATAGAATATTCTACTCGTAGCCGCTTCCGGCTAATAACATAATAGTCCCTTCGGACGGCCGATTCCGGCATAATAACACAATAGTCCCTTCGGACGGCCGCTTCCGGCATAATAATGATGGCCCCTTCGGGCAGCCGCTTCCGGCTTAATAATGATGGCCCCTTCGGGCAGCCGCTTCCGGCTTAATATCACAACCATGTCAACACAACTTAATCCACAAATACCCACACAAACAGATGATGCTATGGAATGTAAACATAAATCGTGAATGAAATGAAATAGTAAAATCTCGCACCCCCTTCGGAGTGGTTTTGAAAATCAAACTTTATGTTTCCTTTAGTATAAAACTAATTTCCTCGAAATCATTAGTAAAACCATATACACAACTCAACTGGCACCTTATGGGTGTACCCTTCGGAACATAATAGGAGCTTATATATATCGACTATTATCCATCGTATAGGACACTGAAGAGGGGAGCTCAATCACTTAAGAGTTCTAACATCAAGAAGTGAATAAGAATCATGAAACGCACTCAAGACTTATGAATAGGATTACCCCAAAGCTCATATCATTCATCACTTAAATCTAAGACATGCCAAAAGAAAGAAGGGTTAGCTTTACATACTTTTAGCGCTTATTCGTGAATCCTTTTCGCCTCGTCGCTCTTTTAGCCTATTTATATAAAGTAACGTTGTCGTTAGTAACTACATTTTCTAGTTCACAAATATATAGCCCATTCCTTATAGAACTTATCCTTTAGTTCACATATTTTCGTTTTTGGGTTTTCTATTATCTAAGGACTTAACGAAAATCGGGCAGCACTTCCCCTATATATTCGCATATCTCGAATTTTCCAATTGCTCTCCTGTTGACACAGAAATACCAACAACAACATATGGACACAACCATATCTTCAATTCTTTTAATTCAACAAGAACAACAACAACATCAAAATAAATTTACCATCTTTAAGTTAGAACAACCCAAGAAACCAATATACATTCTAGCATGATTTGAGCTTTCATTTTTACAAATTTCACTTCCACCAAATTGAGCAAGGATCAAGGCATCACTAAACATGCAAGATGGAATTAATCTTTACCTTAATTTAATCGGAGCAAATTCTACACTCGCTTGCACCAATTGTTCCGCCTCTTCTTTCTTCAATTTAATCCTAACTTGCCGCTTCCTTTGGGACGTTTAAATCACCTTGGAGATTTAATCTAATTTTTTTTGACAAGGCTGGCCGTGAACAGTGGCGGCCGTGACCTTCTCTCTCTTTAAGTTTGAGAGCTTCTCTCTCTATCTCTAAGTTTCTCAAGTTTGAAAGATGATAAATGAGTTCCTTAGTCATCAATTTGACTTAAATATGATGCCTACTAGTTGGACACATGTCCCACTCATGGCTTGAGCCAATCAAATTTGGCCACATGTCTTGGTGGGCCCACACGGCCACTAGTGCCTAATTAGTGAATAATTAATTCTTAATCCCCACTTAATAATCTAATCATGGTTAATTAATCCCTAATCTCCATTAATATTTATACACTAAGTAAAATTTATAAACAATTTATGTAATAATTAAACTTGAAAATTAAAGGTTTATATTTCTTGTCCGAAAATAATTCCGCCTTTACCTTGAGTCGGTTTGCTTGCGAATAATCCGACGTATAAATATACGGGGTATAACAGTATAATTACGTACTTTATCTTATGTTATCTTCACTTTGATATCATACTACTATTCATGCCTTACATACTTAGTACATTGTTCGTACCGACGTCCCTTCTTGTGGACGCTGCGTTCATGCCCCAGGTGCAAGTAGACGAGACGAGGATCTTTCGCAGTAGGCTGCTTTTAGGTACCAGTTTTGATTGGTGAGCTCCATTTCTTCCTGGAGCACTGGCGAGTCTAGATATATATATATATATATATATATATATATATATATATATATATATATATATATATATATATATATATATATATATATATATATGTATGATTTTGTCCAAGGTATGTCAGGGGTCCTGTCCCGACTTGTATACTTCAGTCATGTTCATAGAGGCTTTGCAGACAGTTCATGTGTACAACTTAGTCATAGTGTGATAGTAGTAATATAGGCATCATGGGTCTATTGTACATTTACTTATGCATAATATTATGTTCATATTTAGCCTCTTGATCTTATTGTTTCCATTTGAGACACGAAGGATGTAAGTTATAAGTTGGTTCTCTCGGTTCCTGTAAGGTGCCGGGTGCCAATAATGCCTTACCAAGGGTGGGGTGTGACACTCGCCTTCCCATTGGACAAGTGTCGTTGATCACGACCATGCTGACCATTCTTTTTTTGATTTCCCTCTTCAGCTTTGTCTGAGTTTCTTCCCTTCCACTTGCTCTTTCTACGCCCAAAATCTTTGGAGGTAGTTGCTACTTGCAATGCTTGCTCTTCTGCATCCCGCTGAACAAGTTTCTGCTCATGAACCATCAAAGAATTTTTTAGTTCATCAAGTGAAAGAGTATCCAGATCTTTCGACTCTTCAATTGAGCAGATAACAAAATTAAATTTTGGCAACATGGACCGTAAGATCTTCTCAACAATGGTGACGTCTTCCAGCCTCTCTCCATGAATCCGCATCTTGTTCGCAATCGCCATAGTGCGTGAGAAGTACACCGACACCGACTCTCCCGGCTTCATACGCAAGGTCTCAAACTCACCTCATAGAGTTTGAAGTTGTGCTTGCTTTGCCCTTGCATTTCCCCGGTACTTCTTCTTCATGGAGTCCCAAATTTGCTTTGACGTATCCTTGCAAAGAATTGTTTCCAATATTGAACGATCAATGGCTTGGAAAAGATAATTCTTTGCCTTCAAGTCTTTCAACTTCTGTGCTTCAAGCTCTGTCTTTTGAGCATTTGTTAAACAGCATCAGCCGCAAGTTCTTGAAACCCACCACCAACGACTGTCCAAAACTCTTTGGACCTCAAAAAGTTTTCCATCAACATGCTCCAATGGTCATAATGACCATCAAAGCGGGGAATGTTAGGTTGAACAAAATTCTCTGAAGCCATCGCAAACTCACAATTGAAGCACGCTCACTGGCTCTTGATACCACTATTAGAAATCTGGGAAGTAAACAAGATGAACACACAAAGCTTTTTGGGAGGTAAAATACTTATCTTGATAACTGAAATAATAAAGCCAGCAATTTATAAAGGCAATACACATCCTACATAATCTCACCCACTAAGTCATAAGGGAAATTAAAACAAACCTACTTAGTCCACTAACTACACGATTCCAGTAGCTTGGAAATAGACCACATACCCATAAAACTAGGAAAACAAAAACTAACCTAATTAATTAAAATATCTAACAGTAATTTCGTAATCCAACTTTCAACTATGAGGCCTCCCACTTTTAGTATATTATTATTATTATTATTATTATTATAATAATAATAATAATAATAATAATAATAATAATAATAATAATAATAATAATACTTATGATTATGATTATGATTATGATTATGATTAGTGTTAAGAAACCCCCTTTTGTTTGATATAATGACTTGAAAATAAACAATAGTTTGGAAAAACCTTTGGCCTTTTGTAAACTCATTTTCGGTTACTTTCTATTGTATTGAATGTTGCTATGAGGAGGTCGTTGTGCTAGTGAAGATTTGCTTCCAGTGATCGGAAAATTAGAATGCAGAGAACATGAGATGACTGTGTTTGAGTGGACACAACGTTTGAAATGTTAATTTAACTCGTGTATATTATGTGTTTTAATTGAAGAAATATTAAAACAATGGTTAAAAATTTAGTTTGATAGAGAAAACGATGGAATATTATCAAACATTACACAAAGGCCCAGCATTTGAAGAGTGTCATAAATTGAACGAGGGAGTACTCTGCATTTGTGTAAAATAGGAGAGGCACCCCTAATTCTTTGGTAGTGAAAATAGAACTTTCCAATGGCTAGTCAATCTGTAGAAGGCAGACAAGTGATAGTACATTGTATTTGTTTACAAGTAAGGCAGATAGTGATGATACTCAGGCACTTCAGCTCCTGTCTGCATTGTAATCTTGGGAACAAAGTGATGGTTGGGAGTTGATGTTTTATTTACTGTCAGGAGTTTGTAGTGAAATATCTATAGAACTAAGTGTACCAAATACTTGAATTCATCTTTATTGAGAAATGAAGCTCTCTTATGGCCATTTTCCTTGTTAGAAGTCTTATGTTATCATGAGAAGTTACATATACATGTATTGGAATTTCACTTCTCCATATAAACTTCAATTAACATTTCCAAATCCCTGCTTCAGTTGAAGCCCGAATATGCATATGTCTCACAGTTTACAATAAGTACTATTGCTTACAGATATTTTAGCTGAAGATATCTAATAAATAACTTGCATATATGGATTGTGCACATTCATGAGAAGCTCCGCTCCAGCTACCATTCTTCTGTTCTTGCAGGCTTTTGAGTGGAAATCGAATATCAGGTCCTTTACCAGAAGAGCTTGGTTATCTTCCCAACTTAAATAAATTTCAGTTGGACTTAAATGATATATCAGGACCAATACCAAAATCGTTTGCAAACTTGCCAAAAGTTGGGCATTTGTGAGTTCTCCACTAGAACCCAAAGATCCTCTACTGGTTTGTGGTGGTATGGATACGTTTAGTTTCTGTATTAATCATTCTTGTTCTGGATGCAGCCATATGAATAACAATTCAATAAGCGGTCAAATTCCTCCAGAGCTGTCTGCTTTACCTCGGCTTCAACACTTGTAAGAATCACTTAACCTGCAATATATAACTATTAGGAGCAACGAAGTTTTGCTCTATGAGTTTCATGTTAGGATTTACTTGGATGTGCATTATTTCAGCCTTCTGGACAATAACAACTTGTCGGGTTACCTTCCACCAGAGCTTGCACTGATGCCGAGCTTAACGATTCTGTATTACCTGTCTTTGAACTCTTTAAGTTTTTGCTGTTTCAATGTGTCTACTTTCTCAACAATTTAATGTCATCTCTGCATTAATGAACAACCCCACTCCTTCTCCCCCCACAATAACAACTTTTGCAGTCAACTTGACAACAATAACTTTGAAGGCTCTGTGGTTCCGGCTTCTTACAGCAATATGTCCAAACTCTTGAAGTTGTAAGTTACAAATCTCTTGGGTGTTTTTTGTCCCCTTTCCTGTCTGATGATATATGTGCCCATTTGCACGAAGCAAGAATATAGAGTTCTAAAGTATGTTTACCATCACTCAAGGTTAAAGACCGTATTTATCCCAGACTTTGATCAGAAAACAAGTCCCATAGTGAATAATCAGAAATAAATAGTGTCCTCGTGATGTGACCTTTGTCAGGCGGTAGAATAATAAAAGAGGATTAACAAACCGTTTTCTCCATAATCATTTACTCCCAATAGGGGTTTCAGATGCCCCCTCCTTCAGCGGCGGACCCAGGATTTTGAGTTCGGGGTGCTGGACCCAGGAATTTTGAGTTCGGGGGTGCTCTATTAACTATTTATATCTGTTTCCTTTATATTTTCTATACAGCTATACACTCCGTGACTGAGTTTAATGGGTGCTGGAGCACCCAAAATTTGCACATGGGTCCGCCACTGCCCTCCTTATAAGAAATGAGAAAGGCTACAGCAGTATTTTCATTTTATTGATGAAAAAAGGTAAAGCTAGAGCAGTATTATCATTCTTAGGCCTTTTCGGCATAACATGGAGTAATAATCTAAAGAAAGTGGTAAAGATTGTCAGAGGAATTATATTATCATATGAAGCTTACAATGTGGTCATGCTATGATTGTATTCACCATTCTTTAATGAATATTATGTATGTTATTTCATCAAACCTGTAGGAGTCTTAGGAACTGCAACTTGCAAGGAACAGTTCCTGACCTGAGTACAATACCAGGCCTTCTTTACCTGTAAGTATACTTCGTTGAGAAATTCCTGTTTCAGGTTAAACGAGATTTTGAAGCTTATGTTCTTGTTGTTCTAACCTCTTGATAATGTTCATAAATTCTGCTTAATAATTCTTATATACCAGATGAAGTTGAACTCATCTGCCACTCAAATGTGCTGAAATATAAAGAGTTGTATTTACAACCAGTGGCAATTCATCTGATATAATTTCTCATGTCACAGAGACCTTAGCAGAAACCAACTCACGGGAAATATACCTTCCAATAAGCTGTCTGATAATATCACAACCATGTAAGTTTCTGGTTATGTATGAAGTTGCTCAGATCTTTCCTGGTTGATTCATCCATCTTTTAATCCCATTTGCATCCTCTTCTCACCTCCCCCTCCCCCTCCCCCACTCTCTATCGTATCTGTCGGTAGGTGGCGGTAATGGACATTAGTGTGTTACACACACACTTTTATTTTTGATGTTTGAGCAACTCAGTCTTGGTATCAGACTCTCAATAATGAACCTACTACCTTGACGATGATTGCAGCATTCTGTCAGGAAACATGCTTAATGGTTCTATCCCATTGAACTTTTCTGTCCTTCCAAATCTGCAGAGGCTGTAAGGACCTTCATTTGCTCAATCTTTGTTTCTTGATCCTGTTTCTGTTTTAAATTTCATTTCGATACTCTAATAAATGCAGTACTGACACTACCTTTCCTCAAATTATTTTTTTTGTAGGTCACTCAACAATAATAGGTTAAGTGGTTTTGTGCCCACTACCATTTGGGAGAATAAGACATTTTCCCCAGATGCAAAACTTAGATTGTAAGAGTCTCATTTGTTCATATTCCTCTTATCAGAACTTTATTTTTCATGTTTGTGTTGTCTACTGGAAACAACCTCTCTAACTCACAAAGGTATGACGTAAGATCTGCGTACATCCTACCCCTTCTCTGACCCCACTTGTGGGACTACATTGAGTGTGTTGTTATTTGTTGTTTGTGTTGTCTACTGCCCCCACAATCTATTGGCTAGCTAAGGTTATTAACTGTAAGATACAGACAAAAGCTTTTTGTAGAGAATCAAGTCAAATTGTGTGCCTATTTCATTTTGGTAGTTATTCCGTCCACATGTAGTTTGGTCCTTCTGGAAATACGAAGAAGGTATCCTGGAAAATGAAATACAGACAAGGAATTATGCATCCATTGGCAACAAGGGTTTTCTATCTGTATACAGTTAAATATAACAAGGAATATTATGTCTAGTGTTCCGTTTTGTTAGAGGTAATATAGCATGTATTCTTTCCTCTTACTAAACCATGCCATGTCTGACTAGAAAGACCCCCCAAATGTTAATATATTAGGTTGCCAGGCTGATCCAGTTGATCTCCTTTGTGCAGGAACCTTCAACGTAATTTACTCTCAGATATTTCGGGGATTCTTGACCCTCCTCCAAATGTTGATATAATGTAAGACCTTATTTCTGATAGTCTTGTAAATACATATTCCCTCCGGATCAAAAAAAGAGTTCACTTAGCCATTTGCACACCCCTTAAGAAAATACTAACTCTTAGATAAAAATAGGTAATTTGACTAAACTACCCCTAATTAAATAGACATTGGAATTTGATCATAAAACACTTAATAGGGGCAAATATGATAAAATAAGGTTAATTCTTTCTTAATTTTCTAAGTGGACTCTTTTTTAATCAAGAAAAAAAAAAAAAAAACTAAGTGGATTCTTTTTTTGATCCGGAGAGAGTATAACATATTTGTGTACTTACTTTCAGTTTTCAGCTTTTACAATTATATGAGGCAAATCAAGCTCCCCTAATTCAATTTGTATTTAACTATCATGGTCCTGTTTTCTTGAAGCTTTAAATTCTGACGCAATTCTGTGGAATCTATAGTTTCTATTTCTGTGATTAAACAGAGAACTAACGTGAAGAACTCTCAGGCAGACTTGCCGTAGAGTTTCCCCATGACAACATTTGTGTTAATTATAGCTAACTTATAGATATTAGGATTACACTAGCTATAAAATTTCTGTAAGACTACAAGTTTAGAAATGAGCGACGACAGGCTAGGGCTGTCGGTTTATTGTTACAGAAGTTCTCATAAGGAAAACTTCTCCTTACTATATAAGTGATGTGCAAAATCCCTTCTGGACCAAAAGCTAGTCTTATTTTTTATTGGGTTATGATAACCTTCATAACGTTCATCTTATACTTTTAACATTCATCTGAAACATACTCTAAGCTCAGTATGGAATTACCCATTAGGGTGAAACTCCAAAGTTGCAAGGTAGTCAAAGATTGTTATAGTGTGCATAACGGTGCCTTGGTTTGCTTTTTTTCCTGCTAAACTTATTCCATTGGTATAGTGACGTACTTCGAGTATTTAGTTGAAGGAGATAGAGTAGTGAACCAACACAGTTTCAGTTCCTTTTACTTTCTGTAGTTGTTTCAAAACTTTATTTCCGTGCTAGAAAATTGGGTGTTTTTCTGCAGGCAGTCCACTTTAACTAGAAACTCAAAAACAACGTGGTCAAGTTTATGTATCTATAGTAATTTCTATATGCCATTGCAATATGGGTCTGGTTGTGAAACAGTGCAAGGAATTGGAGAGAATAACCTGTGTATTATTCAATAGGTAAACATGTATAAAAACAATAGTGTTAGGAGCTAACTAAGGGAAGAAATAAATTATACATCCTAAATATCTGCTACCTATCTATGACAGTGTACAATACTAGGAAAGAATATATACATTCTGTAGCACACATGTTATTGAAACTGGGAGAATTCCTTTTCATGGGCTAATATGTTAGAGTTTAGTTACTTCTTTTAATCTGAAACCTTCATTATTGAAAGCCTCTCTCGTCGTTGATCCCTGTTAAACATATGTAGTATGCCATACTTAAGGCATGAGTGCTCTCTTTAACAGGTTACATAATGAAGAATTAACAAGTTCTTAATTTTGATGGAGGTCATGCGCCAGCAATACCTTCCAAGCCTAGTATACATTTGCTTTTATAATATAATTCTAAAAACAGTTGCTCAACTTCTATCTCGGTTAAATATGTTCTGGCTTCATGCTAACTTTATGCATGTTTGGGGTAGGGGCGAATCCAAGTATAAAAAATGGTTCACGTGAATACATGGTCACCCAACTAAACTCGATAAATTATGTATATAATCCGTAAAATATATCAAATATTAACTGAAGGAACACATGCTTTAACTAGACTGAATGGAGCACTGGCTAAGTGCTACCTTTATTCCCTTAAGGTTGTGGGATCGACCCCTACTAAATGCACTTTTGCGTCTTTTTAAAAAAAAAAAAAAAATTCTAAGGTGAACTCATCCTCTTGAAATCCTGGATTCGCCTCTGGTTTGGGTGCAACTGTGTGTGTACCATATTTACTGAATGCACAAATATAATAATGAGTTGGGGTTAACCCATTTACTGATATTTTAACGTGCAGATATTTTCGATGGCAATGCACTTAATTTCTTAGCACTCCTTGATAATTCTGATTAAGCATTCATCAAATATGACGCTTTATAACAACTTTCAGGCTATACAGGAATCCTGTCTGTGGAAATGCAAATGAGCGTCAGATCATCAAATTTTGTAAATCAAAAGATGGGGATGAAGAGTACGGAGGCTTGAACAATTCCAGACCAAGTTGTGCAGCCCAGCAGCCTTGCAACAATAATTTCGAACATGTCCCAGCATTAACGGATGGCTGCTTTTGTGCAGCACCTTTTGGAGTTGGTTTGCGTTTAAGAAGCCCTAGCATTTCAGACTTTCCACCACATTATAGTGACTTTGAACAGTGGATAATAAAAAGTGTTGAATTGGATCATCATCAAATACACATTGATTCGGTTGCATGGCAACGCGGTCCTAGGCTTAGGTTGTTTTTAAAATTCTTCCCTCCACGTACAAATGATTCTAGAACCAATGATTTTGACAAATTTAATGACAGTGAGATAGTACGGATCGCAAACAAATTTGCCATCTTTAATCTTACTGGAAGTGACATATTTGGCCCATATGACCTGCTCAATTTCACTGCCATGGGATATAGTTCTGGTATGTCTCAAAACCCATTGCGTTTTTGCATCAGTAGGACATAATATGTAATGTTACTGACATATCAGATTCATTAAATTGTGGACAGCCTCAGTTGTAGTTGTGTAATGATTTCTTGAGGAATTTAGAGTAAACCAATGTGAATCTCGTTTGTTTGTTTTACAACTGAGGTCATGAATGGAGAGAGACAAACACAATTTTTTTAGTTCAAGTTTCTCTACAACTGCTGATTCTTGAATATAATTATTATGATCGTTATCAAATTTTACAAAGATGATTCTTGAATATAATTGTTATGATTCTTGTTAATTTCTTTTATCTTTTTCTGGTCACGCTCTGGTAAAAACTATCTTTCCCATTGCGCTCCTTTTCGTTTCTGAAAATGTCTGTTTATATCAGCTATCTTGTGATATAGAGCATAGTTTCTTCTTGTTGTCATTGAGTATGCAAGTATGCAGATTCAATGGAATGGTTTAGGGACCATACAAGTTTTGACACTTAACATCCTCACAGACATGCTAACCTGATACAGATGCTAGTGATCTCTTAGATATTCAATAGGATCAAGGGACTGAATTGACTACATTACTATAAGTGCTTAATTAATTAAAATCTTAGGTAAACCATATGGTACGTTCAAAATATGTTAACAGCCCCATTCATAAACTCAACATGATTGCCTACTTTTCTTTTGGTTTTGGTGTAAAGAAGAATTTGTTAATGACTCATAATCTATGTTAGGCATTGTAGAATCTTTGTAAGAAGAACAAGAATTTACTAGTTTTTTTTGTTTTTTGTTTTTTTGGTAAACTGTAAAGATGGGTCATAGTACAGCCTTTGTGCTGAATATTATAACATTGTTACCTTTCTCAAAAATAAAAATAAAATGTTACTATCATATAAGAGAGCCAATAACTTGCTCTGTTCATGTCCTTCTTCCTTCTTTCTCAAGATTAACTTACGAATGCTTTTCTTCTTGCAGTCCTTTTTCCCCCATTAGGGGGAGGGAAAAGCAGAATAAGCAGCGGCGCCTTGGTTGGAATTGTCTTTGGGTCCATATGTGCTGCAGCTGTGCTACTTATGGCCATAATATTTGTGTTGCGTAAATTGCATCGGAGGCCCAATGTTTCCAAAGATCAACCATGTGAGTTAATCATCTTTCCTCAGCTGTGGGGAGTTTCTTCTCCATTTCTTTCACTCGCCCCATTAGGACCTGCTGGTTATGTAGTCTATAGGTTTACTTTTCTTGGATATTCTGATGAATCACCAAAAAAGAACGTGAAACCACATTCTTTGAGTGCTTCATACATATATGGCAAGCTTCACACCTGATAAGTTCCAATGCTCAGCTCCTGAAGAACAAAAAGATGACAAAAAGCATAGAATCTCATCTTCCTTACTGTAATTTTCTTGTTTGGATTCTCTATTTAACCACGAAATAACACAGAATTGCCAGTATTGAGTAGTGACCATCTTTTTCTATGTGGAAAATTAACTTTCTTAGTACATTTATTTGTAATTTAGCTAGTATGGTGCTTTGCTTCCTTACAGAGTTTTACGGTTTTATGGAAAATTGTACATATTTAGAGTAAGCTCTCCACCATTGCTCCATCACCCCTAAAACAAAAGTACAAAAGAAAGAAATAGAAAGTGTGTGCTTGGCATGTACATCTAAGTAATACCGTTGTTGTATTGCTTCTGTTATTAGTACATTAAATAGACTATTACTTTTGTTCTTTTCTTAGTCATGGTTCATTGATATTCTTAAAGTGAACAAAGTTATCTAAAGCCAACTACTGTATTAAGGGTTCATTTGCAGATTTTAAGTCTTCATTCTTTTTATGTCATGCTAAAGTTTTTAATGAATATCTAAAGTAATTAAATCTTCTGTGGCATTGATGTCTTTCTTGCTTAAACAAACCTACCCAAGACCACATGGAACTCATAGCGATATTCCTTTCATTTCTTTTGTAGTACCAAAATTTCCAATGAGAATAGAAGGTGTTAAGGCATTGGGTTTTAAGGAATTAGAGGCAGCAACTAACAGTTTTAGCAGTACTGCTGAAATTGGCCAAGGAGGCTATGGAAAGGTCTACAAAGGGATGTTGGCAGAGGGCACAATAGTGGCAATAAAACGTGCAAAGCAAGGCTCATTACAGGGGGAAAAGGAGTTCTATACTGAGATAGAATTTCTGTCACGTTTGCATCATCGAAATCTGGTTTCTTTGCTGGGATACTGTAATGAAGGAAGTGAACAAGTAAGAATCTCCAAACTGGAAAAATAATACACTATGTACGTATGTAAAAATAATACTTTGTGTGTGTGTGTATATATATATATATATATATATGTGCAGTGATCGTCTCAGCCACTTGTTGAATTCTGATTGCCCAGTTCTGGTTGAACACCTAGGTCAAAATTGAAAACTTTTGTTCACATCCTTGATCAATTCGGATCTCACTCCCGATGTGCAGAAGCAATCAAGCATAATGTCTATCACCTTCTGCAACTTAGAGAAATCCATTTGGTATCAATCCAGATAAATGAAATGATAAGTATCACACAAATGATAGTTAAATTGCAGCATAGACTTAGCTGATTCTTCTCTTAAATTAAAGTAAACTCAAGCACAAGTCATTTGAGATATTATTTTCGTCATACATCTTTTCTTTGTCACCAATTTTTATCACAAGTGATTCAATTTGTGAGAAAATCCAGTCTACAATACTTAGAATACTAAATATTAAGTTCAACCAACATTCCCATCTATGAGCAGCTCATCATTTGCAATTACATCCCTCTTATACTTGCATAGTCTGGTCGCACTAGTGAAATGCACGTGTTCTGAAAAAGTGATCAAATCAAAAAACAGATGGAGCGATAAGAATGGATATTATGCTTTGTGATTTTTTATTCTATTTTAGTAATAGTTGGTTACTTGTGCATGCAGATGTTGGTGTATGAGTTCATGCCAAATGGTTCCTTACATGATCTTCTCTCTGGTATGTGATGTATCCTTCCCTTGCCTATGGTGTCATTTGACTTCCATCGTTAGAATCAAGCTCATCTATTCCCCTCTTTTCACTCTTTTTTTCCTGGTGTTTTATTTCTTTTCTGGAAAAAGGGGGTGAGAGATATGTTCCTCTAGTAAAAAATGCTTGCATAGATGAAAGTAAATGTAATCGCTCAGATAGAGCGTTTTTCTGAAGTTGTTACTTCATTTAAACTCTGATGGTCACTGTTATTTTCTACTTTCTTCACACGTGTGGAAATCTACAAGTTTATCATGTGAAAATTTATATTCTTAGTTTTAATCATGTGCCAATTCCAATATGAATAATTAGAACAGGTATCTCGAAAATACGATTTATTAAATATTTTACTTACTGTTACAGCTAGATATGGGGAACCACTGAGTCTTGGAGCTAGGCTATACATTGCTTTAGGTGCTGCCAGGGGCATCCTCTACCTCCATACTGAAGCGGATCCTCCAATAATTCATCGTGATATCAAGGCAAATAACATACTGTTAGACTCTAAGTTCACCGCAAAAGTCTCTGATTTTGGAATCTCCAGGCTTGCACCATTACCTGATGCTGAAACGAGTGGTGGTGTAACCACTGGTGTGAAAGGAACTCCTGTAAGGCTTTACTCTTCTTATATGTTGAAGCCCGCAATAGAAAAGCTAGATGTTCTTTAAAATCAATGATAAAATGGCCGTGAAGATACTACTAGAGACATAAGTTTTCCTCGCCGACATTCAGTGGGAAATTTGTGCTATGAAACATGATTTTCCCATTTTTCCGTGTGAAAACACTACTTTTTAGATATTTCCCACCGTCATTCTATGGGAATAGCCACTGAACATTTTTCAGTGGGGAAATAGTGATTATTTAGTAGTGAGACATTTTTCTAATTAAATGGTATAAATCTCCTATCAATAAATTATTAACAGTGTAATAAACTCATCTTTGTAAGCACTTCAATAATGGATGCCTGACATGATTCCTCCTTAGAAAATTACTGTGCTGTATGTCAACATCTGATTCCATGTTTCCTAAAATCTGGCGATTAAATCTTAGTGGTTCCTAATACAAATATTTGTCATGGTTAAGACTTGCTGTATACATATATATATACACACACACTCCGGAGGATAGCAACTTTGAATCTTGACTCCAGTTGAATGCTTTATGGAATGAAAGCCATGGGTTTGAGAGGGAAAATATTGAAATTGTGAAACCATTTGCGGACTCAGAATGTCATGCCTCCTTAATTTTAGAGTAAAAAATCAGTCACTGTTATTTTGGGATTAACAATGAGAAAATTATGATTTTCAGATATCTACCTGTTTACGCCTAACTAATCAAGTTTGATTCCATTGTCGAGTTACTCTAATGAATCTAATATATAGAAAAAAGTATATGCTGGAGTGAATCTTGTCCGAAATCTCTCTCTCGCTCACTTGCTTGGTTGCTCTTGCCTTCTCGCCTTCCTCCTTTTCTCGACTTCATTGTCTGAAGTTTGATCATGAATACACATACTATGATCGTCTAGTATTTCAATATTGTTTTTTACCTTATCAATTATTTTTCTCTCTGATTTTCAAGATTGCTGACAGTTGCCAAATTTTCACACTCATCTAGGGCTACCTTGATCCTGAGTATGTCTTTAATCACAAGTTGACAGAGAAAAGTGATGTATATAGCCTCGGTGTCGTATTTCTGGAGCTTTTAACAGGGATGCGACCTATATCTCATGGAAGGAACATCGTCCGAGAGGTACTTGATGTCCCCACTCAATTTATCTTAGCATTTCACTTTGTTCGTGAAGATGGAAATCTTTAATGGTACATTAGGTAGCTCTTCTATCTTCAGTGTCTGATAATGGATCTAAACTAAAGCAATAGAGATCATTTGCCTTTGTGAGTTCCAACCAATTCTTTATTGCTTTAATAAGAACCTCAATAAATTCAGATGTGATCTGTTTTATAAAATTGAGATACAGCATCTGAATCAGTATAACTGCTGGCGCCCTTACCCTAGTTAATGACCATTTGAGTGTGAACTTTCTCGTACTTTGTTTAGCATGAAAGTATTTTACCATATCCAGGGGTCTCAGTAATGAAGTAGACAGCTGTTATGCCCCAAACTAATCTCGTGCTGTCGAATGTTTAGGATGAGTTCCCAAAGTTGGATGCTTTGACATAAAATGTTATGATAGCTAGAAATTGAGATCAGCATTAATAACATGCCTTGAGTCTTAATTTTATACTGTAAGGTTTGACCTAGATGAATATGTGAGGTCCTCAATGTTTAAGCTGATCCATAACTAGTACTTGCCATCCTAGAAGACGAGAATGGTAGAGGACCAGAGTGCAAGATCAACACATCTATTTTTCGATGTGAATCAGACATTGATTTCTTATCTCGTGGAGTTAAAGCTCAAGTCTATAGAAGTTCAGGAAAAACTATATTAAAAAAGAAAACTTTAGGACTCCAAAATAGTTAAAAGTGTCATTCTATTTGGAAGAGAGTAAGAAAAGTTACTTTTGTACTAATGACAGGTGAATGCAGCATGCCAATCAGGGATGATGTCTTCTATAATTGACAGGAGTATAGGTCCATATTCCTTAGATTGTGTCAAGAAATTCGTGGATTTGGCCCTCAGGTGTTCACAGGAGGAACAAAAGGATAGACCTTTAGTGCTGGAAGTGGTGAGAGAGTTAGAGAACATAACTTACATGCTTCCAGCTGCGTTCGACAATAATATTGCACCCGATTTAGATGTTTCCACATCTGGAATGTCATCCTCATCACCAACTTCAGCTTATTCCAGACACACCACCTACACGACTATGGAAGGAATTGAGCTTGTGAGCGGTGTCATTCCCTCCATCAGGCCTCGTTGATGCATTTAAGGACTTGATATATACCCTTCATTTACCAACATGTTAATAGTAAGATTCTGAAGTATTGAAAGTTCAGTATTAAGTCTGAGGTATGTAACTATATAAGCACGTTGAATCAACTCTGAAAGCATAAAAGACTTGTATATAATCATGATGTTGTTGTTGTTCCATTAGATATGCACTCTGGTTTATAACCATAATAAGTGATTGAGTTTAAGTAACATACACCGTCAGTGTAAACAATTTTTACATTATCAGGTCATCTTTACCTATTGTCAACTGGTTATGTTATTACTACTTCCTTTATCTTGAGTTTATGTTACTACTTTCTGTTTGTATTATTCACTTTTGTTTTTGCTTCATAATCCGTATATTGGCCGTTTGTGCTATTATAGTCTCCTATTAAGGTTAGTTTTGTGTCTAGTACTATACAATAAAATGACCTTTTTCTAAAATGCGAAAGAAAAAGCTTCCTATAGCTTTTGAAATTAAATTAATCACATTCCTTTTTATTATTATCTGTGGTGTTTTCTTCATTATATTAAGGATCTGAAAGCCAATAAAAACAGTACTACTAATTGGCACAACTTACTATTTCGATATATCGATAACTCGACGTACTTTTAAATATTCTTTTGGTAATCTTTATCCGTTTTATCGTGGTAGGAGAATGAGAAAATGTATTTAACTAATATCTCATCTACTTATCATTTTTCTTAGTACTATATGAGTATCAACTGATAAGTATCTCATATGTGTTGTGCAAGGGCTTCTGAGAGAGTTGATAAAGGTTAGGAGGGGTCATCTACCTATATTACCTTAAGATTTTAAAGTTAATTAAATACTCAGATTCCTTCAAACACAAATATAACCAGACTAAGAATTCATAATGTTACAAGATCTGAAGATCATACTTTTTTATTTATTTAGTTATATCTTCTTCTTCTTCTTTTTTTTTTTGTTAGTTATATCTTCACGTGCCTCTTCTCACATTTGTTTTATGGGCTAATTAAACACCTAAATATTGTAATAATTTCAGCTAAAACTAATCGAAAATACTGAATTTTTATTTATGTCACGACCCAACCCCGTAGGCCGTGACTAGTGCCCTACTTGGGCACCCTGACATACCTGTACATATCGAATCACATCCAAATAGTATATGCGGCAAAAATGCTATATGCCGTCTCAAACTATCTCAAACTGTATCAGACACAAATATATACATATACATATATCGAAGAGCCGGCAAGGCTATCAAATACGTCAAAAGCCGACAAGGCTGTCAAATATATCAAAAGCCGACAAGGCTATCAAATGGCACAACGGCCCAAAAACATATATAAAATGCACGCCGACAAGGCTGCCATAACGAAAGGGATCATATGGACACAACTGTACAGAAGTAGGCACACACACCCACAAATAAGTCTACAGACCTCTAAACAGACCAAACGAATCATATGGCGGGACAGGGCCCTGCCGAACCCCGAAACAAATGTATACATACATAGCGAACAAAAGTATATACCAAAAGTGTATGCTCTGAAATGAGAAGAGCACTCCGAACAGCTGAAGGGGATATCCTAAACTGGGGGATCACCGAACTGTGCGTCTGTACCTGCGGGCATGAAACGCAGCCCCCGAAGAAAGGGGGTCAGTACGAAATATGTACTGAGTATGCAAAGCAGAATGTACAGAAAGCAAATTTGAGACATAAACGAAATGGAAGTATCAAACATAAGTGCAAATCCAACATATCAAAATTTGTTTACTATCAAAAATATGCAAGTCATGCATAGGGTACAGAAGAATATGGTCGCCCGCCCGTCGATGGCGCCATAACACAGCATAACACCAGAAAGTCTTAAATCTCCGTACCCCCGTCACATATCACATCACAACATAACGCCATATACAACACATCACCAAACATAAGTGGAACCCGACCCTCATTAGCGAGTAGCTCGGAGAACCATAACACAGCATAACTCCGGAGTATATCAAAATGCGCACGATAACAGAACCGGCCCGGGACTCGGCGATGGGAATAACAAAATGCACGAATGGAGTCGTGATTAGTCATATGCATAACATTATTATCATAAATTCAAACATAAGTAAGATAATCATACTTGCAAATCGAAATAGTAGTCATATCAAATTCTTTCAAAAGTTCTCCGAATTACATAAAGGAAAGTCGCGGGACCCACGGAAGGGTATTGACCCGAGTCGGGCCCGCCTATAGGAAATATATTCATCATATGCCATATAAGCTCTTACAAAAATATTAAAGCAATCCGAACCTTTCGGAGGAAGATATGGCGTTTATAGTTCGGAATTCTTTAAATCAACTCATTGTGCAAAGTTTGGAAATCAATTTCTTCAAAGGCATAATAGTTCATATTTCATCATATCATACATAGGAGTGCCAAAGAATATATGTAAAGATCATAGCGAACTCGGATTTCGAATTTAGGATTTCCTTAAGACTAGTAGTCTAGCCTATTCGTAACTAAGGCATGCCAAATGAAAGAAGGGTGCTTTACATACCTCGAACGCACTTCCAAGCTAGCCAATCTAAAGCTACTCCAAATCTACGCCTCGGGCTCCCCAAGGTCTACAAAATGTGCCAATGAATATCCAATATTAACCATAGGCACTTAAGCAATTATTCATTCCAACTAACTCTAAATTTTACAGAAAATTCGGCAGCACTTCCCCTGTAAATAGGCCATCCCGAGAATTTAACTCGGCCAAATCAATCAACAACAACAACCAATCTATCAACATTAATATCTCTCTTTTCCATCATTCTATAATTTTCATGATTTCAATTCGACGACTTGCCTTTAAGCCAACATCGATGCTTATTTATTCAAATACTAACCCGAATCCATACCAACAATATTTAATGACATTCTAAGCGATTCATACAACATTTCCGACAATCCAAAATTTTTCCACATTAGCCGAGAACCTCACTTTAACCCACTCCTCATTTTCAAATCATGATTTGCATCCACAATTCACATTCTAACAATGCTATTCTCATCAACATACAAATTACATTTAATATACTATAACCTCCAAATCAGGCCGCATCAATTACAACATCAATTTGAGTCATTAAGCATTCATTTCCAACATCGAATTCATAACGACGACGACTAAAACATTAAGCGACATTAATTTATTCATTGCCATATAAGGTGACCCATTTTCGGCTAGCACACCAACATACACATATGGATAATTCTCAATCATTCCTTCACCCTACAATGATCATAATATACTAACTAGGCATTAATTCATAGTTTCAACACAACACAACACAACACACACATACTTACACGGCTCAAGCACCACACACACAACTCACTTCCAACATTCCATATTTCATGATTTTCCTCCATTTTAGCATACTACCATGGGCATACAAGATTCACAATACCTAAACAAGATGAAATCTTACCTTTGTTCTTCACTTCCTTCAATAGCTAGGGTTTGCAATTGGGCACAACTAGTGGTTGGATGACCCAAACAACTCTTCCACGCTACTTAGGGACTTCAATATAGTGGGTTTGTATCAAGGAAATATTTTTAGGGAGGCTTGAAATGATCTTGGTTTTCTCTTGGTCTTGGCCGAAAACAGTGGGTGAAATGGGGCTCCCAATTTGTCTTGTTTTATGCTAAGTGTTGAAGTGAGAATGAGGAGAGAAGACTTAGTTTTTCATCCTTTAAGTGTTCACAAAATATCCACATTTCCTTTGGCCCACACAATGTGTGGGGCCCCTTTCAATTCACACGGCCACCATGGCCTTTTTGCACCACATTTTTAATTCCAAATTTTTATGAATTGTGGTCCTAATTTTTCCTAAGTGTTCAATGCCATCAATTTCATATATAACTTATGTCTCAAAATAAAATCAAATGGTCAAAAGTCCCGACTTCAAATCCCGGGATAGTCTTGGCCTTAAATTATCATAGTTAATCCGGGTTGTCCCAATGTATAAAAATACGGGACGTAACATCCTCCCCCCCTTAAGAACATTCGTCCTCGAATGTTGGATTAGTTCTACGGATCTTACTCAAATTCGGGGGAGTTTCTTTTATAGCCAACATGTCCAAATCATTCACAGATCAACATAAGCAAACAAAGAATTTGGATTACCTGAAGGTGCCGGAAATAGGTGAGGATACTTTTTCTTCATCTGCTCCTCAGCCTCCCAAGTCATTTCTTCTCGGTTATTATTCCGCCACAACACTTTAACTGAAGATACATCTTTATTCCGTAACTTTCTTACCTGACGATCCAAAATGGCTATAGGCTGCTCTTCATAAGATAGCTCCTCTGTGACCTGCATATCATCTGAAGGAAAGATTCTGGAAGGGTCACCAATACATTTACGAAGCATAGAAACATGGAATACCGGGTGAACCGCACCCAAGTCAGCTGGCAAATCCAATTCGTAGGCCACTTTGCCTATTTTTCGAATAATCAGATAAGGCCCAATGTATCTCGGACTGAGCTTTCCTTTCTTGCCAAATCGCATAACACCTTTCATCGGTGACACTTTCAGGAACACCCAATCGCCAATCTGAAACTCTAACGGTCGACGTCGCTTATCAGCATAAGATTTCTGTCGACTCTAGGCCGCTAATAGTCGCTCTCGGATCAGTTTCACTTTATCGACCGCCTGCTGGACTACATCTGGACCAATTAATTGAGTATCACCCACGTCAAACCAACCGATCAGAGATCTGCATTTCCTGCCATACAAAGCCTCATATGGTGCCATCTGAATACTAGAGTGGTAGCTGTTATTATAAGCAAACTCAACAAGCGGCAAATGGTCGTCCCAGCTACCCCTGAAATCAATAACACAGGCACGCAACATATCTTCCAATGTCTGAATGGTGCGCTCTGCCTGTCCGTCGGACTGAGGGTGGAATGTTGTACTCAGACTCACCTGGGTCCCCAATCCCTCCTGAAATGATTTCCAGAATTTAGCTGTAAACTGGGCACCTCTATCAGAAATAACAGACACAAGAACTCCGTGCAGTCTCACAATCTCCTTAATATACAGCCTGACATAATCTTCAGCTGAGTATGTAGTCCTAACTGGAAGAAAATGGGCTGATTTTGTCAGCCGATCAACGATAACCCAAATGGAGTCGTACCTCCGTGGAGTGCGAGGCAAGCCTACAATGAAATCCATATTAATTGTCTCCCACTTCCACGTCGGAATCTCCATCTCCTGCAATAGCCCACCGGGCTTCTGATGCTCAATCTTCACCTGCTGACAATTAGGGCACTGGGCAACGAACTCTGCTATGTCCTTTTTCATACCGTCCCACCAATACAGACATCGAAGATCATGATACATTTTCGTCGACCCTGGGTGAACAGAATACCTGGCATGATGTGCCTCACCCATAACCTGTCGTCGCAGTCCCGCAACGTCAGGTACACATAATCTGCCCCTGAATAACAGTACTCCATCAGATGTAATCTCAAACGGGGTCTGCTCTTTTTGACGGATTGCATCTCTATACTGAATCAGAACAGGATCCTCATACTGACACCGCTTTATCTCACCCAGAATAGAGGAGTCGGCCACTCCTCGAACAGAAATCCCAGTATCTCCAGAATCGGCTAAGCGGACTCCCAAACTGGCTAGCTGATGAATATCACGAACCATTCCTTCCTTACCAGACTGTACACCAATCAGACTGCCCATGGACTTGCGGCTAAGCGCATCTGCTACGACATTGGCTTTCCCTGGATGGTATAGAATATCGACATCATAATCCTTCAGCAACTCTAACCACCGCCTCTGTCGCAAATTCAATTCTTTCTGTTTAAAAATGTATTGGAGGCTCTTATGGTCCGTATAAATATCAACGTGGACCCCATATAAGTAATGCCGCCAAATCTTCAAAGCATGAATAACCGCGGCTAACTCCAAATCATGTGTGGGATAATTCTTCTGGTGCGGTCTGAGCTGCCGGGAAGCATAGGCTATGACTCGACCGTGCTGCATCAACACACAACCCAAACCCGTACGAGAGGCATCACAATAAACCACATACCCGTCTGGTCCTTCTGGAAGAGCTAAAACTGGAGCTGTAATTAATTTTTCCTTCAACATCCGGAAGCCGCGCTCACAGGCATCAGTCCACTGAAATTTCGCTGCCTTCTGAATTAACTTTGTTAATGGCTCCGCAATAGAAGAAAAATTCTCTACGAACCTTCTGTAATAACCGGCCAACCCCAGAAAACTGCGTACCTCTGTAGGTGTAGTAGGCCTGGGCCAATTCTGTACAACTTCAATTTTCTGCGTATCAACCCGAATACCATCTGCTCCGACAATATGCCCCAAGAATGCCACAGAAGTTAACCAGAATTTACATTTATCAAATTTAGCATATAATTCCTGCTGCCGAAGAGTGCCAAGCACTGTTCTCAGATGATCAGAATGCTCCTCTGCTGATCGTGAATAAACCAATATATCATCAATAAACACAATCACGAACATATCGAGGAAAGGCCGAAATACCCGATTCATCAAATCCATGAATACCGCCGGAGCATTAGTCAGCCCAAAAGACATAACTCTGAATTCATAATGCCCATACCGGGTCCTGAAAGCAGTCTTCGGAATATCAGACTCTCGTACCCGTACCTGGTGATAACCCGAACGCAGATCTATCTTCGAGAAATATTTGGCACTCTGCAACTGATCAAATAAATCATCGATCCGGGGGAGGGGATATTTATTCTTGATGGTCACCTTATTCAATTGCCTGTAGTCAATACACATCCGCAGTAACCTATTTTTCTTTCTCACAAATAATACCGGCGCTCCCCAGGGCGATGTACTGGGTCTAATGAAACCTTTTTCTAATAAATCTTTCAATTGTTCCTTCAATTCTTTTAATTCTGCCGGTGCCATCCTGTACGGAGGAATAGATATGGGCTGCGTATCTGGCAACAAATCAATAGCAAAATCTATCTCTCGCTCAGGCGGAAGATCCGGAAGCTCATCTGGGAATACATCTGAAAATTCATTGACAACCGGAACTGACTGCAAAGTAGGTGCCTCGGCTGTAGTATCGTGAACACGGACCAAATGATAAATATAACCCTTCTGAATCATCTTCTTAGCCTTGAGGTATGAAATAAACTTACCCCTCGGCGATGCTGTACACCCGGACCACTCTATAACTGGTTCCCCTGGGAACTGGAAATGAACTACCTTCTGCTGGCAGTCAACATTAGCATAACAGGACGCTAACCAGTCCATGCCCATAATAACATCAAATTCAAGCATATCTAACTCTATCAAATCGGCTTTAGTACGATGATCAGATATGATAACAGAACAATCTCGATAAACCTGTCTGGCTATAATAGAATCCCCTACAGGTGTAGCTACCTCAAAAGGCTCTATTGGCTCAGATTCTATCCCAATCTCATTAGCAACAAGTGGAGCAATATATGATAAAGTCGAACCAGGATCAATCAATGCATACACAGATCGGGAGAAAACCAGTAAAGTACCTGTAACAACATTTGGCGAAGCCTCCCGATCCTGGCGGCTAGCCAATGCATATATGCGGTTCGAAGGACCGCTAGAACCTGAAGCACCGCCACGGCCTCGACCGCGACCTGCCTGTACCGGCATACCTCGCCCCGCAGGGCGCACAGCTGAGGGAGTAGAAGATGAACCTGCGGCTGATCCCGTCGGCTGAACTGTACTGCCAGAACCACTCGCCATCGGACAGTCACGCATAATATGGCCCTGACGGCCGCAAGAAAAACAGGCTCCAGTAGCCCGATAGCACTCCCCTGGGTGCGATTTCCCGCAATAAGAACAACGGGGCCTGGGTGGTCTGGACTGGCTGGAACCTCTGGCTGTCTGGGAACCTGATGCTCTAGAACTTTGACCGGCCCCAGATGGTCTTGCACTGTCAAATCGTCTGCCGGCTGACTGTGTACCCCGGCCTGGCGGAGGAAAATATCTACCCGACGACTGCTGCTGAGGCTGTCCGCCTCGAGAATCTCCAGAATACCCCGCGGACCTGGCCCTCTTGGGCGGTCTCCTGTCTCGATCCCTACCAGCATAATCGGCCCTATGTCGGTCCTCCATACCCTGGGCATGGGCCTGTAACCGGGCGATATCCATATCTGTCTGTGACGCCATCGCCATGCAACTGTGAATCAAGTAGCGGTCCAATCCTATCACATACCGGTGCATACGGTCAGCCATATCCGCTACTATAGCAGGTGCATATCGAGCCAAAGAATCAAACTCCAGGTTATATTCGCGAACACTCTGGCCGTTCTGCCACAACTGTAAAAATTTATCAACCCGTGCCCGCCGTAACTCCGGGGGCAGAAAGTGACGGGTAAAAGCAGCCACGAACTCATCCCATGTAGCTGGGGAAGCACCCTCACCCCTGGATAGCTCCCAAGACTCAACATCTCGTAATCTGTGCGAGGCCAACTCAATAGACTCGGTCTCTGAAGCCCTGACCAAATCTAATGAACGCCGAATCCCCCGAATAAAGTCGTGGGGGTCTTCCTCGGGCCTAGACCCGTAAAACTCTGGGGGACGGCATGTCAGAAAGTCACGAACCCTCAGGCTATCACGCCTGTCATCATCATCATCGTCTCTCTGCCCGCGTCTGCGAACCTGTCCCGCTACCAAAGTAGTCAATAACTGTACAACTTCCCTCAATGTCCTATCCTCCGCCCCTGGCTGAGGAGCTGGAGGCGCGGCCGCTGGAGCCTCAGGAGCTGATAATGAAGCCGCCCCCTGATCCATAGTGGCAGCGGCTGGTGCCCCAGACTCCTCCGATGATGAAGACGTAGTAGAGCCTGTTGGCCGGGGCGCAATGTCACGCATCATCTGAGCAAGGGTCCGAGTACCCTTCCGAGCCCTGCTAGTCCCTCCTACCACGCCCTTTTTCTTCTGGGCGGCCGTCGCCTTTTTCGGAGGCATCACTGAAATAAAAACAACAACGGATCAGAACAGAATCATCCTAATAGCACAACTTTATCGCACGATCTAAGATTCAAAGAAAGGAGACTCCCTAAATGTCCTGTAGCCTCCTGTTTATCGATGTGGTGCACAACACACCGATAAACAAGACTCTACTAGACACGGTCTGTAGACATCCCAAGGACAAACCGCTCTGATACCACTTCTGTCACGATCCAACCCCGTAGGCCGTGACTAGTGCCCTACTTGGGTACCCTGACATACCTGTACATATCGAATCACATCCAAATAGTATATGCGGCAAAAATGCTATATGCCGTCTCAAACTATCTCAAACTGTATCAGACACAAATATATACATATACATATATCGAAGAGCCGGCAAGGCTATCAAATACGTCAAAAGCCGACAAGGCTGTCAAATATATCAAAAGCCGACAAGGCTATCAAATGGCACAACGGCCCAAAAACATATATAAAATGCACGCCGACAAGGCTGCCATAACGAAAGGGATCATATGGACACAACTGTACAGAAGTAGGCACACACACCCACAAATAAGTCTACAGACCTCTAAACAGACCAAACGAATCATATGGCGGGACAGGGCCCTGCCGAACCCCGAAACAAATGTATACATACATAGCGAACAAAAGTATATACCAAAAGTGTATGCTCTGAAATGAGAAGAGCACTCCGAACAGCTGAAGGGGATATCCTAAACTGGGGGATCACCGAACTGTGCGTCTGTACCTGCGGGCATGAAACGCAGCCCCCGAAGAAAGGGGGTCAGTACGAAATATGTACTGAGTATGCAAAGCAGAATGTACAGAAAGCAAATTTGAGACATAAACGAAATGGAAGTATCAAACATAAGTGCAAATCCAACATATCAAAATTTGTTTACTGTCAAAAATATGCAAGTCATGCATAGGGTACAGAAGAATATGGTCGCCCGCCCGTCGATGGCGCCATAACACAGCATAACACCAGAAAGTCTTAAATCTCCGTACCCCCGTCACATATCACATCACAACATAACGCCATATACAACACATCACCAAACATAAGTGGAACCCGACCCTCATTAGCGAGTAGCTCGGGGAACCATAACACAGCATAACTCCGGAGTATATCAAAATGCGCACGATAACAGAACCGGCCCGGGACTCGGCGAAGGGATTAACAAAATGCACGAATGGAGTCGTGATTAGTCATATGCATAACATTATTATCATAAATTCAAACATAAGTAAGATAATCATACTTGCAAATCGAAATAGTAGTCATATCAAATTCTTTCAAAAGTTCTCCGAATTACATAAAGGAAAGTCGCGGGACCCACGGAAGGGTATTGACCCGAGTCGGGCCCGCCTATAGGAAATATATTCATCATATGCCATATAAGCTCTTACAAAAATATTAAAGCAATCCGAACCTTTCGGAGGAAGATATGGCGTTTATAGTTCGGAATTCTTTAAATCAACTCATTGTGCAAAGTTTGGAAATCAATTTCTTCAAAGGCATAATAGTTCATATTTCATCATATCATACATAGGAGTGCCAAAGAATATATGTAAAGATCATAGCGAACTCGGATTTCGAATTTAGGATTTCCTTAAGACTAGTAGTCTAGCCTATTCGTAACTAAGGCATGCCAAATGAAAGAAGGGTGCTTTA
This sequence comes from Lycium barbarum, assembly GCF_019175385.1. Lineage (NCBI taxonomy): Eukaryota > Viridiplantae > Streptophyta > Magnoliopsida > Solanales > Solanaceae > Lycium > Lycium barbarum. The sequence continues at coordinate 111,519,044 of NC_083344.1, read as the reverse complement.
CATACCTCGAACGCACTTCCAAGCTAGCCAATCTAAAGCTACTCCAAATCTACGCCTCGGGCTCCCCAAGGTCTACAAAATGTGCCAATGAATATCCAATATTAACCATAGGCACTTAAGCAATTATTCATTCCAACTAACTCTAAATTTTACAGAAAATTCGGCAGCACTTCCCCTGTAAATAGGCCATCCCGAGAATTTAACTCGACAAATCAATCAACAACAACAACCAATCTATCAACATTAATATCTCTCTTTTCCATCATTCTATAATTTTCATGATTTCAATTCGACGACTTGCCTTTAAGCCAACATCGATGCTTATTTATTCAAATACTAACCCGAATCCATACCAACAATATTTAATGACATTCTAAGCGATTCATACAACATTTCCGACAATCCAAAATTTTTCCACATTAGCCGAGAACCTCACTTTAACCCACTCCTCATTTTCAAATCATGATTTGCATCCACAATTCACATTCTAATAATGCTATTCTCATCAACATACAAATTACATTTAATATACTATAACCTCCAAATCAGGCCGCATCAATTACAACATCAATTTGAGTCATTAAGCATTCATTTCCAACATCGAATTCATAACGACGACGACTAAAACATTAAGCGACATTAATTTATTCATTGCCATATAAGGTGACCCATTTTCGGCTAGCACACCAACATACACATATGGATAATTCTCAATCATTCCTTCACCCTACAATGATCATAATATACTAACTAGGCATTAATTCATAGTTTCAACACAACACAACACAACACACACATACTTACACGGCTCAAGCACCACACACACAACTCACTTCCAACATTCCATATTTCATGATTTTCCTCCATTTTAGCATACTACCATGGGCATACAAGATTCACAATACCTAAACAAGATGAAATCTTACCTTTGTTCTTCACTTCCTTCAATAGCTAGGGTTTGCAATTGGGCACAACTAGTGGTTGGATGACCCAAACAACTCTTCCACGCTACTTAGGGACTTCAATATAGTGGGTTTGTATCAAGGAAATATTTTTAGGGAGGCTTGAAATGATCTTGGTTTTCTCTTGGTCTTGGCCGAAAACAGTGGGTGAAATGGGGCTCCCAATTTGTTTTGTTTTATGCTAAGTGTTGAAGTGAGAATGAGGAGAGAAGACTTAGTTTTTCCCTTTAAGTGTTCACAAAATATCCACATTGCCTTTGGCCCACACAATGTGTGGGGCCCCTTTCAATTCACACGGCCACCATGGCCTTTTTGCACCACATTTTTAATTCCAAATTTTTATGAATTGTGGTCCTAATTTTTTCTAAGTGTTCAATGCCATCAATTTCATATATAACTTATGTCTCAAAATAAAATCAAATGGACAAAAGTCCCGACTTCAAATCCCGGGATAGTCTTGGCCTTAAATTATCATAGTTAATCCGGGTTGTCCCAATGTATAAAAATACGGGACGTAACAATTTATCTAAGGAATAATTTCGGAGGCCTTCCCTCACGTTTCGCTCTATCACACTGACCTCCCTTGTGGTTTATGATATTACGCTTACCTCCCTTATTTAAATTTTTTTGTAACGATTCTTTTTTTACCTATTTTCATTACGGAAAAGGGCCAAAATTATCCCTGAACTTTGGGAAATAGTTCATCCATACCCTTCGTTATACTTTAGGGCCAATTATACTCTTACCGTTATACTATGGGGTCAATTATACTCTTATGTCTAACAGCTACCACGTGACATCCAGGGGCGGATCCACATGTTGTGGAGGGTGTTCACCCGAATACCCTCGGTAAAAAATTACAGTGTATATATAGGATAGATTTTTTGTGTTTATGTGCATATATTAACTTTTGAACACCCTTAATAAATTATATTTAGCTTCTTCTTTTTTCCGAACACCCTGAATGAAAATCCTGGATCCGCCACTGGTGGCATCATCCCAGCCCTTAAAAATTATTTTCCCCTCAAATAATTTTTTATCCACTAAAATAACCCAACCCGACCCGATTTTTTTTTCTAGCCAAAGTGATACAGACCCAACCCATTACCCCTTGGCTGGAAAAAAAAATTCGGGTCGGGTTGGGTTATTTTAATGGGTAAAAAGTTATTTGAGGGGAAAATAATTTTGAAGGGCTGGGATGATGCCACGTGGCAGCTGTTAGATAGAAGGGTATAATTGACCCCATAGTATAACGGTAAAGGTATAATTGGCCCTAAAGTATAACGAAGGGTATGGATGAACTATTTTTCAAAGTTCAGGCGTTTATTTTGGTCCTTTTCCGTTTTCATTAATATAAAAGAAGTCTAACTTGACTAATCTATCCTTAGTAATATACTCTTATGTTTAATAAATTTAATTTATGAAACTTCAATTAATTTTACTACATTTTAGTCTTGGAAAACTTAACTGCATTCACCTAGGGTTTGATTGTCCAGCTATAAACATCTTTATAATAGAACACTGCTTTGCTTCAAATTAAGAATTTAAAATCCTATTGTTGTTTAATTCCCTTAGTGGCCTATTTGTTATTGAAGTGCTCAATAATTGATGAGAAGACGAAGTAGTGCCTTCAAAAGAAATTCTAAGAGTAAGATCTCTTCCGTTTTGTACAAGCTTCCACCTAAAATGTCCTATTTGAACAAGTACCCTCCTGAGAGTTTATGATAATAAAATAGATCTGTTCAGTTTTTACACATTTTTATTTACGTTCTTGTTCCTTTTATTGTTTGCGGGTTACGTTTCGTAAAATTGTGTCATTTGTTTCTTTTAAGTTAGCTTGTTTAGACTTTGCTTCTATTGGTTTGTGAGATTAATTTCCTTACGGAAGATTTAGAGATTTATGTTCATGTTGGTTCCAAACAGTTTCAGTACTGTTAGTTCTTCAATTGGTATCAAGAACTTCACCAAGGGATTTAAAGAATGTGTTAAATATGATAGTTAGATAAGGAAATCTAATATTAGAGAAGGGCAGATGTGTCCGTATTTTATTTACATTAATGAAAATAGGTAAAAAGAATAGTTACAAAAGAATCAAAATAAGGGAGTTAAGTGTAATATTGTAAACCACGGGGAGGTCATTGTGATAGAGCGAAACCTAAAGGGAGGTCTATGAAATTATCCCTTTTTTTTATGACATGGGAACCTGCAGCCGCTACCCTTCGGGTGCGCACAGGGTAAACTCAACTCCTGTGCAATAGCTCGCAAACCACACGGGAGAAATAACCCGCACTAGGCAAGCCTTATGCGACGAGCTCGATCCAAAATTATCCCTTTATCTAATTATATCTTCAAAGATGTCTTTAACAATAACTTTCAGAAATACATACGAATCAAGATATATCTTTTAAAATCGTTAGACTGACAGAGACCATATGCTATTAAGACATATCATTCAAGATGCTTGACCACATTAGCAATTAACTACAAACCGATAATATCAACAAAATTATATATATATCGTTCAAAATGCTTGATCATATTAGAATTTAACCGGAGACCAATAATATCTGACGCCATATGAATTCAGATTAGTCGGTCAATAAATTTCGAACACAAAAAAAAAAAATATCTAAACAATATACTCATGAGTCATGGTACGATTTAGTGATTTCTTCTTGGGTTGTTGCAACTTTGTTATTTTGGGACTTGCATACTTTAAAAGGTCGTTAAAAGGCCTTCATTACCAAGCATTAACTACCCCCTTTGTGTGAGGCTGTATATAACAACAACAAAGCAGTCATCGTCCCCTTTGATTATTGCTTACTAAATCTGGATACATATTTCAACCAATTATATCTTCAGATTTTCTTCATCAATCTCTGTTGCATTTCCATTTTAAACTAAATGTCTAGTCGCTATTGCCTTTTTTTTTTTCACTCGGTGTCCGATATCCATATTTGGCCCGGTTAATTTGAATTCGCACCGCGTAAGACCCATTTAAAGGAATAGCTACCTAATAGAATTTTTTTTATACTCAAGGCTTGACCGAGACCTAATTAAGGATAAATAAATCTTATCCATTCTACCGCAACCTTTATCAGTGATGTCTAGTCTCCAGTGTCGGCCAGCAGCAGCCAACAGCCAACCGCTCAAAAAGACATTAATTTATTGCTTCTCCATATAATCCAAACACCAGTAAGTCATCCTTTTTTTCAAATATATCAACTCTCTGATGACCCATTCTTTTTCTCTCTTTTCCTGTATATCTCTAGCTATCACAATGTTTGGTTTATGTATTTAATGTTGAAGGTATCAGACAACGACAATGCCGTCTCTTTCTCACCTAAACTCATGTGTTTTTGACAACATGATCTAGAAAAAGTCTGACATTTGATTACAGGATGTAACATATTTTTGTGGATGACCTTTATAATAAAAATAATTAATAATAATAATAATAATAAGAAGAAGAAGACTGCGGTTTGATGAGATTTTTAAGTATTAAAAATTGATAATAATATTTAAGTGCTTTTAAATTAAAGTACTGATATATATGGGTACACGAAGGTAGTGCGTTAACAATGTATTCATTTTCTCTTTACCCAAAATACCCTCACATTTATTTGTTTTATTCATTAATAGTGAGACATTTTTGTCTTTTCAACAAAAACCCCCAATCCCCTAACCCTCTCTCTGTTGATTTCTCTTGCTTTTCCGTCCTCTTCCTTAGTGAAGAAGGTTTACTCAGTAGCGGAGCTAAAAAAAAATTACTCTCAATATGCTAAGTGTAAATTATATATATATATATATATATATATAGAGAGAGTAGACGTTGAACTCTTGGCTTCTTAGTTGTCAATTTCTTTATATTTTTGAATTCTTTTATTTAAATCATTGTTCCACGACTGGTTCTACTGCTTCTCTATCTTGACATAAACTAGTGTAGTTCATATCTCAAGCATTGTCAATATGCTAACTTTATCTTAAATCTTTCCAAAGAAATTCATTATACTAATAATACTTTCTTCCAGTTTTTAATAAGTAACAAATAAGAGAAAAAAATTACTACCTCAAAACTCAAAGAGTTGTTGGTGCATTTGTTTGAAAGCAAATAATGACCCAGATGAGATATTGCACCAAAAAGCTTGATTAATCAACCCATTTCAAAGCAGCCAATATATATATATATATATATATATTTATAGTGTATTTGTTTGTTCCTCTCGTTCCTTCATAATCAAATGAGTTCGATAGTTTGCATATTCGAATCCTTACTGAGTAATTTTACTAAGCATTTTGAAATGGGTCACTTTAATCCATTCTATTAGATGCCTAGAGCTAATTATCAAACTACAATCATTAAATCCTCAAAAAAATGGAGAATTATTTTTTGTTTTGGATTTTCGTCATCCATGGAAAACCAACGAGAAGGAAGAGGAAGGTGGAGAGAAGAGGGGAATAAGATGGGCTTTGATTAAAAAGACGAAAGTGCCAATGAATGAAACTAATAAATGTGAGGGTATTTTGGGTAAAAATAATAGTACGTGAAGTGCATAATTTACCAATATATTCATATTAATTGGTGTATATTTTTATTGAATTTTAAAAATAATTTAAAGTGAGTAATTAGTACTATGAGTAAAATATGAAAAAATAAATTGTCTTATTTTAATATGCTAAAAGTGAAAATTTATTTTTAAAATACTGAACAAGTAAAAGTGAGCGGAGGGAGATCTTGATCCAAACTAAACTACGGGGTGGGCGTTCGGTTCTTCGGTTCGGTTTTAGCAAAATTCGATTTGGCTATTTCGGTTTTGGTTTTTTGAAGATGGACACCGAACACCGAACCAAACTAGTTCGGTTCGGTTCTTTCGATTTTGGTTTTTTAAAGTTTGGTTCGGTTCGGTTTCGATTTTTTGATATGATATTAGAAGCGATTCCATTTACACTAATTCATATTCTCAAAAGTAACAAAACATAAAACTAATAAATTAAAATCAAAATCAAACAAACAGGATACACAAGAACAGAAAATCATAATCATAATATAGGATTATTAGGTGTTATATACATACAGTAAGAATAATTAAGAAAACACATAAAGGACATACATTAATCCTAAAAACACATCCTAGTCACCTTTCTTTGTTAAGGATATTTGATTTTCTCAACTGAAGTGGAAAATTAGGAATATAAAAGCAAAAGAGAGCTTATTACAATTGGATTTTTTTGGGCTTAAACTTAATGGGTCTGGACTATTTTAATTTTTTTAGGTAATGTATAAATTTCGGTTCTTCGGTTCGGTTATATCAAAGTTCGATTCGGCTATTTTGGTTTCGGTTTTTTGAAGGTGAACACCGAATACCGAACCAAACTAGTTCGGTTAGGTTCTTTCGGTTTCAGTTTCTTGAAGTTCGGTTCAATTCGGTCCGATTTTTCAGTTTTCGGTATTTATGTCCACTAATCCAAACTTGAGAAAAATATCAGCCTTCTGCTTTTGGTGAATCATTAAGAAAGTACCTTCTGGGAACCAAATACAGAAAGTGACATAATTTCTGAAAAATATTTAAGTCCTACCAAAACACATGCATTAGCATTATTATATTTTCGTCTGGTGAAGTCCTCCATCAATTCATCATCTCCCACAAGATATCTCAGTTGACCATTTTCATAATTATCCTTTGGACTTGTTCAAAATCTTTTTACAATATTACTTCAGCAACACCAAGACTTCTTCAAAATCTTTTTACACTATTACTTCAGCAAAACCAAGACCAAAGTTTGCCTTAATTTCTTCCTCTTTTTGGGTATATAGTATTATGTGTGTGAGCATTTGACCCCACGTTTGGATTCTTGGATGAAAAGAAGAACAGGTGAATTTCTCTCTCACCATTTTTTCTTCTGCATGTTCATGTCTTTGAGTTCTTCTTTCCAGCAACAAATAGATTACTCTAATTAAGTTAAATGAAGACTTTACAAGTTTTATTCTGTATTCTCTTTTTCAAACTGCTTTACATATATAAGCTGATGGTCTATTGAAAACAATCTCTCTATTTCAAATTTGGAATTTTAACTTATATACATATTATCCACTAAAAAATAGAGTATTTATACTATCAAGTCATTCAAAAAATATTTATAGCTAACTGGCCCCCACAAAAATGGGATTCATTAGTCCTGCAAAATAAGATAGGTTATGTGCTATTGCAAGCCAAGCTAGTGGATATTAGTTAAACTCTGTAATATATATGTCATGTTGTAGGGTACTATTTTATATCACACTGGGACTTCAATACATGTCTAGGTATTTCTTAGAGAATCAGGACTACCTTTAAGCCACTATTGTTTATATCTTGTCTGGCTTTATAAGAATTTGAAAAGACTAATTATCTTTGACCAAATAAAATACTTTTGTAGGGGTTGAAGATGGAGGGAGTAAGATATTCTGGATGTGTTTTTACAACAGCAATTTATTGTTTTATGCTGCTTACAGTTGCTCAAGTTACTGATCCTTCTGAAGGTACGCAATTCTTCTCTCATTCTTAAAGCTTATATTATCGTTCTTACTGTATTCTTGAGCACAATTGAGTTATGGTTCGCCAATATAGTTCATAAAATAGAAGTGCTTTCAGGTGTAATTAAATAACAGAGACATCTGTCCTTTAATAGATGCTAGTGGTAAAATGTTTGCGACAAACTTTGAGCTATCTTTCACACATCACAATGGCATGTTCTCAGTTGGTTAGCTACCCAAACTTTTACCTTATTTTTGGAGAGGGTTCGATTCCCCACCTTAAAATCCCCTTCCCCATAAAAAAATAAAAAAAATTAAAAACACAATGGCCTGTTCTCTAGTTGCCACAATTCATGTGGTATCTCAAAAGACAGGTTCTTTGCAATTTTTCAGCCCTACCATTTTTTGATATGTACTTTAATTTTTTATTCCTTTTGCGATCTTAATTTTTCCCCTAATGTTGTTTTTTGTTTGTAATCTTGTGAAATTTTTAGTCTTAAATATGTCATAATATTTGTGTGATTATAAACTTATGGTAGTAAACATGCCGTAATAATTGTTTTTGTAATTCAAGTTAAATGATTTCGAATTTAAACAGACTAACAAATAAATATTGTCACTCTTTTTTTGAACTGAGGGAGTAATCCATGTTAAAAGCTGGTCTCATGTTGTCTTTGATAGAGCTGATGCTTTGATTTTCTGCCGTAAAGATTGATGCATGGGTACTTCAATTTAATTTCCATATAGTGAGGTCCATTATGAATATTCTTAACTATTAATTCTTACTGCCATTTGCAGTGTCAGCTTTGGCATCTATAAAGAATGGTTTGATTGATAATATGGGGTACCTGAAAGATTGGGAGAAGGGTGATCCCTGTACATCAAACTGGACTGGTGTTTTTTGTTTTCACAAAGTTGGAGCTGAGGGCTACTTGCATGTCAGGGAACTGTATGTTATTCTTTTCTATTTTATCACATCAAAGAGAAATTAGGTAGATTCAAAGCCTCATTATATGTATTTTCTATAGCGAAATGGTCCAAATTTACTCCTCTACTATACGAAATTTATTTATTTTACCATTGTTACACTTTGGGCCATCACATATCCTTGCTGTTAGCAAAGCCTCTTGTATCTTTAATGGAGTTCCAGTGCGGACCAGGTGGATTCCAGGTGTAAGAATAATTCGGAAAAAGGTCTAAATTTACTCCTCTACTTTCGGACATGGTTAAAAATTATACTTCGTTATGCTTCAAGTTGGTGTTCCGCTAGCATTATTAGCAAATACGAGACGATTTGCTAACGACAAGGGTATGAATAACTCAGTTATCTCGTAAAGTAAAAGGGTATTTTTCACCCTTTTCCCTAGCTCGATTTTATAATTAGCTGTAAACTCTAGCAAAAGATGTTTCTTTACTGCTGTGATTATCTTGTATTTTTGTGTGAGTGAATGCATGAAATGCATTAAGCATATTCCTCCTTTGTGCAGCCGTATGATGGCTATGAATCTTTCTGGAAATTTAACACCTGAGCTTGGACAACTATCTCATCTTCATTTTTTGTGAGTTGTTACACATACTACATTATGCAGATATTTTGATAATAAGATATAGAGTTTTACTTATTTTGCTATATGTGCTAGTACTTACTACTATCTTTGTAACTCTCTTTCTAAAAGGAATTTCATGTGGAATGATTTGACTGGGAGTGTACCGGAAGAAATTGGAAACATCAAGACTTTGAAACTTCTGTAAGTTGAATGAAATTTAATTCCTTTTTTTGTTTTGTTGCCATCTTCTTGATTTTTCACTCACCTTACATGTTTCCCCTAATGCTTTGAACCCTGAACTATCTCATTGAGGAGATCTAGATAGTCATTCAGCTTTAATGGAGATATACTTTATATTGGATAGAGTAAGAGGCATAGGCGGAACTAGGATTTTGAGTTTATGGGTTTTAGATTTAAAAAGAGCAGCTTACTGGGTTCTTGATAGATTATTTATACATATTAAGTGGATTTTTAAACACAGATACAGGATTCAAGCCGATGTTACTAGGATCTACCAAACCCATAGATGAAGCTCTAGCTCCGCCCCTGGTCAGAGGTGGATCAATAATTTGAGATTCATGGTTTCTATCTTTACGTTCTTGCCACTGAATCCGTTACATTTTCGAAATTATGGATTCAGATGTTAGTGATTTTTGCTCATATTTATCTATGCTTCCTGTCGAATATGTTGAGTTCAGTTGAACCTTTTAATTATATCTCCCGGTCATGCCCGTTCCTATTTGTCTTAGTGATGGATGAATTGACACGACATATTCAAGGGGAGGTGCCGTGGTGTATGCTATTCGCAGATGACATAGTACTGATTGACGAGTCACGCGATGGAGTTAACGATAGGTTGGAAGTTTGGCAACAGACCCTGGAGTCTAAAGGTTTCAGGCTAAGCAGGACTAAGATATAGTATCTAGAGTGCAAGTTCAGTGGCGTGACGCAAGAGGCGAAGGTGGAAGTAAAGCTCGATGCATTAGTCCTACCTAAGAAAGATAGTTTCAAGTATCTTGGATCCATAATCCAAGGAGACAGAGAGATTGATGATGATGTTTCTCATCTTATTGGAATGGGATGGGTGAAATGGAGGCTCGCATCGGGGGTATTGTGCGATAAGAATGTGTCACCAAGGCTTAAAGGTAAATTCTACAGAGTGGTGGTTAGACCGACTTTGTTGTATGGTGCAGAATGTTGGCCAGTCAAGAACGCCCACGTCCAGAGGATGAGTGTAGCGGAGGTGAGGATGCTCAGGTGGATGTGGGTATACTGGGATGGATATGGTTAGGAATGAAGTTATACGGGACAAGGTGGAAGTGGCTCATGTGGCGGACAAGACGAAGGAAGCGAGATTGAGATGGATCGGGCATGTGAAGAGGAGGTGTGTGGATGTGCCAGTAAGGAGGTGTGAGGGTTGGCTATAACAGAAGTTAGGAGAGGTAGACCGAAGAATAACTGGGGGGAGGTGGTTAAACAAGACATGACACAGCTTCAGCTTACTGAGGACATGACCCTAAATAGGAAAGCGGGGAGGTTGAGGATTAGGAAAGTAGGTTAGTAGGTAGCCGAGTATTCTCCTTATTAGTAGTATTAGTTAGTAATAGTGTAGATTCTTTTTCGAGGTGTACTACTATATGTCTCTTCTTTTGCTTTTACTTGCTACTTTGTCATATTCTTCATGATATCATATGCTTCTTTTGCCTTGTATCTTGCTTTGTTCTTTCGAGCCGAGGGTCTACCAAAAACAGCCTCCCTGCCCCACAAAGGTAGGTCTGCGTACATCCTACCCTCCCTAGACCCCAAATGTGGAAATACACTAAGTATGTTGTTGTTGTTGCTCCATCCGCCTTTAGATAGAGTAGAGGAAGATTTTTTTTTCTTCTTGAATTTCTCCAGAAAAGTGTGCTTGATGTAAGATTATTTCAGGAAGAAGTAAAGCCTAATGCTTGGGAAGATCATGATCTCAAACCTGATTTGTCGATTGGTTTAATCCCTTAGCAATTATGTTCATGCAGGCTGTTGACTGGAAACCGGCTTTCAGGATCTTTATCTGATCGGCTTGGGTATCTCCCCAACCTGAGAATATTCCAGATAGACGAGAACCAGTTATCCGGAAGAATTCCTAAATCCTTTTCCAATTTAAACAGTGTCCAACATATGTGAGTACAACTCATTTGATTGTTATAGAAATTATAAGAAGTCTAAGGTTCTGTCTTTGTAATCTTATGTGACATATTATGTGTTTGCAGCCACCTGAACAACAACTCACTGAGTGGTCAAATCCCCCCCGAGCTTTCCAATTTGTCCACTCTGCTTCACTTGTAAGATAACGGAAGAGATTCTTTTTAGCTTCTCTTTCTCATAGAGACGAAACACATCTGTGTAACTCTAAAATGACCTTTATCTGTTGATGCCTGTAAACTAATGTATAAATTTTTTCATGATGGTACTTTTTCTTGTCAACAGGCTTGTGGACAACAATAATCTTTCAGGATACCTTCCTCCTGAGCTTTCAGCACTTCCGCGTCTTCGAATAATGTAAGTGTCTATACACACACACACATATAATATGATATTGAACCTCATATGCTACTTTCATCATCTGTATTTTGCTCAAGAGGTATCACTATATCTTGACAAGCTACTCTAATTCCTTAGCAGTGATATGGAATATACGGGCAACTTTAAACTGAACTTTCGGAAGTAACTAGTTATAAATTTCAAGGATGCTGATACCTTGTTGCCTATGACCGGATAACTGAAGATGAAGAACATTTCGTTACAGATCTGTCCTTAGAACCCTCTGATTATCATCTTTAGATCTTTCTGTTAATTTAAAAATTCATCGATGGTCATTCCTTGTAATATGCAATACTAAAATGTTGATCTTACATAAGACAAATATAATAATCCTTGTTTTTGGATTGAATTAAGAACCTCTCCTGTCATACAACAACTGCTAATGCCATTAGAAATTCCACTGAGAAGTGCATGGGGGTGAAAACTATGCTAAAGTTCTGAATTTTCTTATGCACAGCCAACTTGATAACAACAATTTCAGCCGTCCTGAGGTTCCAGCTTCTTATGGAAACATGTCATCATTAGTGAAACTGTAAGTGCTCCTTGAACAAATTCCTCCGCTTTGTTCTTTCCTAATCCTCTTTTCCTTCCTTTTAGTTTCTTGCTTGACCAGACAAAGTTAATTTATCTCTATGACAGCATTATTAGTTTTACATTTGAAGGACAGCATAGTTAAGATTGAGCTACTAGATCAATAAGGGAAGTGACTCTATGATGAATAAATTTGAGCTATGCACCTTTGACATTTTAAATGCTTCCTCCTCCTGTGTAATATTACGTGCAATTTAGAAATTGGTTTACAAATCTTTATCAATTTTTGAAGTTGTTATGTCCCCCCCAAGTAGACTTATTGTACATGCAATAAAATATACACTACCACACAAGAACTTCTTTCCTTTTTTTTTTTCCATCAAATCATGTGTTTAGAGCCTGATAATGCCCAAACCTTCTGATAATATTGCAGAAGTCTCAGGAATTGCAAGTTACAAGGATCCATTCCTGATCTTAGCAGAGTACAGAGCCTACGCTATCTGTAAGTTCAAGTTTGCAATTGTTTATACTTCATGCTTCATGATTATTTGACTGATAGGCCTTCTAAATTGTTTAACTTCCTGCTTACTGTTTGTACAGTGATCTCAGCTGGAATCAACTTTCTGGATCTATACCACAGAATAAGCTTTCCAACAATATGACAACTATGTATACTTGCTGATTTCATGCTACATGATTTTTCCATACAATTAGTGTCTCAGTTCAGCCATATTTTGTGTTAGTTCATTATTTCAAGTTTATCATGATTACCTATTTCTCGGTGTTTTGCCCTGTCTAATATGTTGTCATACATTGTCATCATGCAGTATTCTGTCACACAATCGTCTTGATGGACCTATTCCGAAGAGTTTTTCATCTCTTCCTTTGTTGCAGAAACTGTGAGGATCTTTCACTGTGTCTTGTAATAATTTCTCTTTAGTACTGTTTCTTTAAGGCAATATACCATTTTTGTAACTCAATTTTATGTATAACAAATCGATTGGATGGCTTTGTCACAGGTCAGTGGAGAACAACCTTTTGAATGGTTCCTTTTATACCGACATTTGGCAAAATAAGTCTACTTCAACTTCGGCACTTATGATGTAAGATCTGATCTCAAATTGTGACATCAAATTTCTGATATTAAATAGCATTCCCGTCATCCCATTTTATGTGAAGGTGTTTGGCTGAGCACAGAGTTTATGAATGAAAGGTAGACTTTTGAAACTTGTGGTCTAGAATAAACCACAGATATTTCTGTAGCTATAAATATCTCATTACGGATAAAATGAGAAGTTTAAAGTTAAATTGTTACTAAATATAGAAAGGTGTCATTCTATTCGGGACTGACTAAAAAGGAACGGATGTCACATAAATTGGGACAGAGGGAGTACTATCATTTACTTCAAAAATGAACCTTTACACATAAGACTGAATTTTTATGAGGGAGTCTTTCTAACCCTTCTATCTTCTTTTCAAACCTAGTGATCTTCGGAATAATTCACTTTCGGACATTTCGGGTACTCTTCAACCTCCTGTGAATGTCACTCTAAGGTATGGTTTTTCTTTCCATATTCAATGACAAAACCTAAGAAATTCCATTGATTACTATTTGTATAATGTGACTGTCACTTTATGTCCACATTTCAATAATAAGTGATTTGTGCTAACTTTTGGCATATCTTGTGCTCCTAACATTATCAGACAATTTTTAGATTGCAGGGCAATCCTGTCTGCCGCAACGAGAATGTAAGAAATATCATCAAGTTCTGTGACTCTGAAGCCAGAGCAGAAAAGACGAGTAACTTGACTTATGTCAATGGTGCTTGTCCTATTAATGCATGCCCTAAGGATAACTATTACGAATATGTCCCAAGGTCACCTGTTCCTTGCTTGTGTGCCTCGCCTCTCAGAGTTGGATGGCGGCTGAAAAGTCCTAGTTTTTCTTACTTCAATCCATATGTGCATCAATTTGAGCAGTATATGACTAATGATCTTCATTTGGACCGTTACCAAATGTTGATCGAGTCAAGTTCTTGGGAAGAAGGACCTCGTCTCCGGATGCAATTGAAGCTTTTCCCAGCAGTTGGGGTCAGTACATTTAATAAAAGTGAGGTCATTCGTATCAGCGACATTCTGCAATTCTGGGAAATCTCAGTAGTTGACCTTTTTGGACCTTATGAGCTTCTTAACTTCACTCTGCTGGGACCTTATTCCTATTGTAAGTTCTCATCTCTTCAATGTGTCTCTAGTCCAAATTTAAATCATTTAGTCTGTGTTTTTAAAATTGCGATATTCCCTTGATTGAGTTAAATCATGTGGATAAGATTGTAACTGTCATCGCCATTTCTAGTCAATCAGAGAAAAAGAATCTCACATCATAACAATACAAGGATTGAATATGACATTAAAAAAGAAGTTTTAAATATTCAGTGCCATAAAGACTGGGGCATGGTTGATCTTTGTTGACATGATTAGTACCTCCTTTCTCCAAATGTTGGTTTTATCATATGATCCATATTTTGCTGCAGTGAATCCTGATATTCAACCTAAACATAAAAGCAGAGGTGCTTTGGTAGCTGGTGCAGTAGCAGTTTCTTTTGCTTCAATTTTTGCAATAATTGTCGCCATATTAATCAAAAGACGACATGTCAAATACCGAAGCATCCTATCAAGGAAACGTTTATGTAAGTTCTCTCATTTGATGAGCTTTACCTTTTCTTTATATGAACTATATGTTTCTTTTAACTCTTCCTCTGCAAAGTTGACGAGCATATATTTCTTAATGCAGCGTCGAATCTCTTTATAAAAATGGATGGCATTAGAAGCTTCACTTTCAGAGAAATGAGCTTGGCTACTAACAACTTTGATAGCTCAAATCAAGTTGGGGAAGGAGGATATGGGACTGTCTTTAAGGGAATTTTAGCTGACAAAACAATTGTTGCTGTCAAACGAGCAAAAGAAGGATCACTACAAGGGCAAAACGAATTCTTGACGGAGATATCCTTGTTATCAAGGTTACATCACCGGAATCTAGTTTCATTGCTAGGATACTGTGATGAAGAAGGAGATCAGGTATGATAAACCTGAAAACTTCAAAACTCCAATCTTTTTGAATCTACTCATTAACATGCAATTCATCATGTTGATCCTTTCCCCAGTCATACAATCATATGCGATCAGGCTCACATTGTATTTTATAGCTTCTATATTGCTACGGAGCAATCTTTCATCATTCATTCTCACATTTCTTTAGTATATATACCGTGAAATCATCCGCGTGAAGCAATTAGTTGTATTCCTGTTTATGCATTTGCAGATGCTGGTTTATGAATTCATGTGCAATGGAACTTTGCGAGACTGGCTTTCTGGTAAGGAAATAGTTCCTAGATGCTTTTCCTGGTTGATTTTGATCCATCATCTTCATGTTCTTATTTTTAGTTAGGGCGTCTATAGAGCCAGGCGAGGGACTTGGGGGGTGTTTGGTATGGAGGAAAATATTTTCTGTAGAAAACATTTTCCTCCCTACCAAATACACCTGTGATATTTATCTTTTTTTTAAAATAATTGTGGTTGTTTGGGCTAGCTTGCTCACGATCTATCGAACACCTACTACCTTTGACTAGAAAAAAAGAAAAAGGAAAAGAAGAAAGATGATAAATATTACCTTTATGTCTGTAAACGGAAAATTAGATGTCAAGAAGCTGACTTTGATCTATAGCTGTATGGCTACATAGATATCACCTAAACAAGCCAATAACCAGATCTAGCAAATTAAAAATTAAGCTTCATGTTTTGCCTATACAAAATAACATTTGATATCTTTACTAGGCTCTTAATCCCATTTTTTTGACAGTTAAATGTAAAGAAAGTTTGAAGTTTGGAGCAAGATTGCAGATTGCACTAGGTGCAGCAAAGGGCATACTTTACCTGCATACAGAAGCTAATCCACCTATATTCCATAGGGACATCAAAGCCAGCAATATTCTTTTAGACTCAAAAATGACAGCTAAAGTTGCTGATTTTGGATTGTCTAGGCTTGCACCTGTCCAGGATGATGAAGGTGTACTACCTAATCATGTTTCAACTATTGTGAAGGGAACACCTGTAAGTCTAGTCATTCAACTGCATTTTCTTATTGCTTGTGTAGAAAGAAACTGCAATAAAATTTTGGATGTGTTTAATACAACGGAAGTCATTTCCGGAAATAGACTTATTTTCAAGAATATATTTTCCGATGTTGGTTGTAGAGTGGAAAATACTTTCCGTAAAACACATTTAGTAAAGATTGATAATAAAATTAGGAACCCAGATGGTCTTTTATGAATTTTTGAGTGTTAATGATTGATAATAATTTGGGTAAAGTACTGATATAAAGTTAAGCCTTGAGATTTTTCGGAAGATATATGACTTCCGACAAAAAGTGTGGGAAGTCATTTTTTCCTCCTTTTGGCGAGAATATTTTCTAAGGACCAACACCAGAAAATGACTTATCCTGGAGATATTGTTCGGAAAGCTTTTTCTTTCATACCAAGGTATTAGATCAAGAAATTGCAGTAAAAAGTCCATGTTTTCTTTACACAAGCACGCAAAAAAAGGTCTCCAATTAATAAGAAGAATGTGGCATTGAGATTAGATTTGTAAAGTTTCAGCATCATCAAGCTGGATTTTGTTTTAGTACTGTGGGGTTAAAGTTTCTGATTTACACACTCTTTATCATCTTTCTTCTTTTCCTTTTTTTTTTTTTTCTAATTGCACCTACCTTTCTATAAGCAAGTAATTTATATTTCTTTTTCATTCTAGTACTTAAAAGTTTAAGTTTCATTGTTGATAAATAAGACAGACAAATCAGGACTTGAATCTGTTCCCTCATAGTGGCCTGGGTTCTACCAACTCCTAATGGCTATTTTATACTTTGGCAATGCTACATGACTACATCACCTCTGTTCTAGCTTAAAAACTTACAGTACTCACATTAGAAGTTGAGCCATTACAGTATCAAAAAGGACAGTATACCATTCCCTGGATACCTTTTTTCCCAAAAAAAAAAAATATATATATATATATATATATACACACATTCCCTAAATGCATTACTTTTTCCTTCTATTTTATTGGAGTCTTTGCCTTCTTAAAATTCTCCACAAAGTTATATTTAAAATCCTTTTGTTTCAAGTCCCTATCTGAAAGCTAATTATCATGGCTACCTTTTTTAGCTGTATTGAATCTCTACTTATATATGCAGGGTTACCTTGATCCCGAATATTTCTTGACCCGTAAATTGACAGATAAAAGTGATGTCTATAGCCTGGGAGTTGTATTTCTTGAAATCTTAACCGGAATGCGTCCAATCTCACACGGGAAAAACATAGTTCGCGAGGTATTTCTCTCATAGACAACTTACCATTCCCATTTCTTATTGCTTTCATGTGTTCAATAGGTGGTTTATCCGTGTAACACGAAGTGAATAATCCTGAGTCCTACTAAAACGAGGGTTAGAATAAACACATAGTTAGGAGTGGCGAATGGGTGGTTTTGTTGGATTTGGTTTGGTTGAAAATGGTTTGAACAAAAATGGGTTGGGTTTCAAGCCGCCCATATTTTATGTGGGTAAATATGGGCTGGGTGATAAATGGTTGGGTTGGTTATGGGTTAACCCATATTATACAAGCGTAATATTATTTCAAGTTTATTTTTATAATTTTTTTCTTTTGTCAAGTTAAATTAATTTTTTCATATAAATTTTAGGGGTGAGTGGTGGGGGTGGGGGTGGTGGAGGGGGTAAGAATTTTTTTTTTCATTTTTTATAATTTTTTAATAAAAGTAAAATATATGAAATTAATTTTTTTGGGGCAAGGGGGGGTGTGGAGGTAGGGAGGGGGTGGGATGGGGGACCAGATGTCACGACTCAACCCCGTAGGCCGTGACTAGTGCCCTACTTGGGCACCCTGACATACCTATACATATCGAATCACATCCAAATAGTATATGCGGCAAAAATGCTATATGTCGTCTCAACACGAATATATACATATACATATATCGAAGAGCCGGCAAGGTTATCAAATACGTCAAAAGCCGACAAGGCTGTCAATTATATCAAAAGCCGACAAGGCTATCAAAGGGCACAACGGCCCAAAAACATATACAAAATGCACGCCGACAAGGCTGCCATAACGAAAGAGATCATATGGACACAGCTGTACAGAAGTAGGCACACACACCCACAAATAAGTCTACAGACCTCTAAACAGACCAAACGAATCATATGGCGGGACAGGGCCCCGCCGTACCCCTGAACGAATATAGACAAACATAGCGAACAAAAGATATACCAAAAGGTATGCTCTGAAAGGAGAAGAGCACTCCAACAGCAAAAGGGGTGTCCTAAAGCGGTGGATCACCAACTGTGCGTCGGTACCTGCGGGCATGAAACGCAGCCCCCGAAGAAAGGGGGGTCAGTACGAAATATGTACTGAGTATGCAAAGCAGAATGTACAGAAAGCAAATCTGAGACATAAACAAAAAGGAAGTATCAAACATAAGTGCAAATCCAACATATCAAAATTTGTTTACTGTCAAAAATATGCAAGTCATGCATAGGGTACAGAAGAATATGGTCGCCCGCCCGTCGATGGCGCCATAACACAGCATAACACCAGAAAGTCTTAAATCTCCGTACCCCCGTCACATATCACATCACAACATAACGCCCTATACAACACATCACCAAACATAAGTGGAACCCGACCCTCATTAGCGAGTAGCTCGGAGAACCATAACACAGCATAACTCCGGAGTATATCAAAGCGCGCACGATAACAGAACCGGCCCGGGACTCGGCGAAGGGATTAACAAAATGCACGAATAGAGTCATGAGTAGTCATATGCATAAAATCAATATCATAAATTCAAACATAAGCAAAACGATCATATTTGAAAATTGTATAATAGTCTTAAAAAAATCTTTCAAAATCTCCGAATTTCATAAAAGGAAGTCGCGGGACCCACGGATGGGAATTTACCCAAGTCGGGCCCGCTTATGGAAAACATACTCGTTATACGTAATGCAAACTTTTATAAAAATATATTGGAGCAATCCGAGCATTTATGTGAAAGATATGGAATTCGGATATTTCGAAGTTCCTTAAAGGGAAACCTTTTTGCGCAAAGTTCGAAAAGCGATTTTTCAAATACATAAAGGTTCATATTTCATCAGATCATACATAAGAGTGCCAAAGAACATATACGATTAATAACATGCTCGGAGTTCGGATTTGAAAGTTTCCTTGAGGCTCTAATTTAGCCTATAAAAACTAAGACATGCCAAAAAGAAAGGAAGTTGCATTACATACATCGAACGCACTTCCAAGATAGCCAATCTAAAGCTAACCCGAATCTACGCCTCGGGCTCCCCAAGGTCTACAATTACGCCACGAATACCAAACATTAGCTAAGGGCACTAAAGTCATTCATTCCAAACTAATCATTAAATTCTACAGAAAATTCGGCAGCACTTCCCCTGTAAATAGGCCATCCCGAGAATTTATCTCGCTCAAAATAACAACAACAACCACCACAATAACCAACCTAGCAACATCAATAATCAATTTGAAAGGCAAAACAACATTAATAGCTCTCTTTTACATCTTTCAATCAACTTTCCAAATATTCGTTTCAACGGTTTACATTCAAGCCACATTATCGCTCGTACATTCGATTACTAACCCGAATCCTTTCCCACAATATTAGAGGACTTCTAAACCATTTACATAATTTTTCCAACGATCCAACATTTTTTTCTCCAAGCTGGCCGAAACCAGCCCCCTAACCGAGAGCAGCCCTCTTTTCATTTTTCCTCAATTTCAAGTCATGTTTTGTCTCAACAATTCACAATATAACGATGTTATTCTCATATAATATACCAATTACATCAACGCACGATAAGCCTCAAAACAGCCCGCACAATCTCACATCAATCATAAGTCATTAAATGTTCATTTCAAGACTAGAATTCATGACGACGACAACTAAAATACTAAGCGGTAGTAATGCGAGCTTTGACACATTATAAAACTCACATTCGTCCACACCACACATATACATATGTTAATGATTCTTATATATACGAATTTCATTCAATACACAAAGTTCCCCAAATCAGTCCGCAACGCTTACTATGTCAATTTGGGACATTAAATTCTCATTTCCAACCTCCAAGTCATCACAATAACCATTACGACGCTAAGAGATATAAATTCATTCTTTGCCAAACATTTAAGGCTACACACGGCTACATTACATCCATGTATACATATATTGACGATTTGTGTTCTCTTTTCCACTCTACAACAAATAACAAGCTACAAGGAATCAATTTATCAACTCAATCCCACAACACACACATACACCCCACACGGCCCACATACCAAACACAAGACCCAACTTCAACATTCTATATTTCATGATTTTCTTCCATATTAGCATACTACAACATGAAATAAACGTTCACAACACAAAAACAAGAGCAAGACATACCTCTCTTCTTCAATCCACCAA
Source organism: Lycium barbarum (assembly GCF_019175385.1). NCBI lineage: Eukaryota > Viridiplantae > Streptophyta > Magnoliopsida > Solanales > Solanaceae > Lycium > Lycium barbarum. Next base: position 111,498,348 of record NC_083344.1, on the reverse strand, counting down.
ATAGCTAGGGTTTGCAAATGGGTACAACTAATGGTTGGATGACTCAAACAACTCTTCCACGCTACTTAGGGACCTCAATATAGTGGGTTAACACCAAGGAAATAATTTTTAGGGAAGTTAAAAATGGGGTTGGTTTTCCCTTGGTTCAGCCGAGAGCCTCCATGGCTTGGTGCTCTCTCTCTCTTTTATTTTCTAAGTGTTAAAATAAGCCAAATGATAAAAGAAGACTTGGTCTTCATCTTTTAAAAGTATACCAAAATATCTCTTAGTGACTTTGTCCCACACAATGTGTTGGGCCAATTAAAATTGGCCACACAATGTGTGGGACCCCTTTTTAATTCACACGGCCACCAAGGCATTTGCACCACATTTTAAATTCCAATTTTATGAATTGTGGTCCCAATTTCTCCTAAGTGTTCAAATACCAACAATTTCATATATAACTTATGTTTCCGAATAAAATCAAATGGTTAAAAGTCCCGACTTCAAATCCCGGAATAACCTTGGCCTTAAATTATCATAGTTAATCCGAGTTGTCCCAATGTATAAAAATACGGGACGTAACATCCTCCCCCCCCCCCCTTAAGAACATTCGTCCTCGAATGTTGGATTAGTTCTACGGATCTTACTCAAATTCGGGGGAGTTTCTTTTATAGCCAACATGTCCAAATCATTCACAGATCAACATAAGCAAACAAAGAATTTGGATTACCTGAAGGTGCCGGAAATAGGTGAGGATACTTTTTCTTCATCTGCTCCTCAGCCTCCCAAGTCATTTCCTCGCGGTTATTATTCCGCCACAGCACTTTAACAGAAGCCACATCCTTATTCCGCAACTTTCTCACCTGACGATCCAATATGGCTATAGGCCGCTCTTCATAAGATAGCTCCTCTGTGACCTGCATATCATCTGAAGGAAAGATTCTGGAAGGGTCACCAATACACTTACGAAGCATAGAAACATGGAATACCGGGTGAACCGCTCCCAAGTCAGCTGGCAAATCCAATTCGTAGGCCACTTTGCCTATTTTGCGAATTATCAGATAAGGCCCTATATATCTCGGACTGAGCTTTCCTTTCTTGCCAAATCGCATAACACCTTTCATAGGTGATACTTTCAGGAACACCCAATCTCCAACTTGGAATTCTAACGGTCGACGTCGCTTATCAGCATAAGATTTCTGTCGACTCTGGGCCGCTAATAGTCGCTCTCGGATCAGTTTCACTTTATCGACCGCCTGCTGGACTACATCTGGACCAATTAATTGAGTATCACCCACGTCAAACCAACCGATCGGAGATCTGCATTTCCTGCCATACAAAGCCTCATATGGTGCCATCTGAATACTGGAGTGGTAGTTGTTGTTATAAGCAAACTCAACAAGTGGCAAATGATCATCCCAGCTACCCCTGAAATCAATAACACAGGCCCGCAATATATCTTCCAATGTCTGAATAGTGTGCTCGGCCTGTCCGTCGGACTGAGGATGAAATGCTGTACTCAGGCTCACCTGGATCCCCAATCCCTCCTGAAATGATCTCCAGAACTTAGCTGTAAACTGGGCACCTCTATCGGAAATAACAGACACAGGAACTCCGTGCAGTCTCACAATCTCCTTAATATATAGCCTGGCATAATCTTCAGCTGTGTAGGTAGTCCGAACTGGAAGAAAATGGGCTGATTTTGTCAGCCGATCAACGATAACCCAAATGGAGTCGTACCTCTGTGGAGTGCGAGGCAAGCCTACAATGAAATCCATATTAATTATCTCCCACTTCCACGTCGTAATCTCCATCTCCTGCAATAGCCCACCGGGCTTCTGATGCTCAATCTTCACCCAGAATAGAGGAGTCGGCCACTCCTCGAACAGAAATCCCAGCATCTCCAGAATCGGCTAAGCGGACTCCAAGACTGGCTAACTGATGAATATCACGAACTATTTCTTTCTTATCAGACTGCACACCAATCAAACTGCCCATGGACTTGCGGCTAAGCGCGTCTGCTACAACATTATCTTTCCCTGGATGGTAGAGAATATCGATATCATAATCCTTCAGCAACTCTAACCACCGCCTTTGTCGCAAATTCAATTCTTTCTGTTTAAAAATGTACTGGAGGCTCTTATGGTCCGTATAAATATCAACGTGGACCCCATATAAGTAATGCCGCCAAATCTTCAAAGCATGAATAACCGCGGCTAACTCCAAATCATGTGTGGGATAATTCTGCTCGTGCGGTCTGAGCTGCCGGGAAACATAGGCTATGACTCGACCGTGCTGCATCAACACACAACCCAAGCCCGTACCAGAGGCATCACAATAAACCACATACCCGTCTGGTCCTTCTGGAAGGGCTAAAACTGGAGCTGTAATTAATTTTTGCTTCAACATCTGAAAGTCGCGCTCACAGGCATCAGTCCACTGAAATTTCGCTGCCTTCTGAGTTAACTTTGTCAATGGTGCCGCAATAGAAGAAAACTTCTCTACAAACCTTCTGTAATAACCGGCCAACCCCGGAAACCTGCGTACCTCTGTAGGTGTAGTAGGCCTAGGCCAATTCTGTACAGCTTCAATTTTCTGCGTATCAACCTGAATACCATCTGCTCCGACAATATGCCCCAAGAATGCCACAGAAGTTAACCAGAATTCACATTTATCAAATTTAGCATATAATTGCTACTGCCGAAGAGTACCAAGCACTGTCCTCAGATGATCAGAATGCTCCTCTGCTGATCGTGAATAAACCAATATATCGTCGATAAACACAATCACGAACATATCAAGGAAAGGTCGAAATACCCGATTCATCAAATCCATGAATACCGCTGGAGCATTAGTCAGCCCAAAAGACATAACTCTGAATTCATAGTGCCCGTACCGGGTCCTGAAAGCAGTCTTCGGAATATCAGACTCCCGCACCCGTACCTGGTGATAACCCGAACGCAGATCTATCTTCGAGAAATATTTGGCACCCTGCAACTGATCAAATAAATCATCAATCCGGGGGAGGGGATATCTATTCTTGATAGTCACCTTATTTAATTGCCTGTAGTCAATACACATCCGCAGTGACCCATACTTCTTTCTCACAAATAATACCGGTGCTCCCCAGGGCGATGTACTGGATCTGATGAAACCTTTTTCTAATAAATCTTTCAATTGTTCCTTCAATTCTTTTAATTCTGCCGGTGCCATCCTGTACGGAGGAGTAGATATGGGTTGCGTATCTGGCAACAAATCAATAACAAAGTCTATCTCTCGCTCAGGCGGAAGACCCGGAAGCTCATCTGGGAATACATCTGAAAATTCATTGACAACCGGAACTGACTGCAAAGTAGGTGCCTCGGCTGTAGTATCGTGAACACGGACCAAATGATAAATATAACCCTTCTGAATCATCTTCTTAGCCTTGAGGTATGAAATAAACTTACCCCTCGGCGATGCTGTGCTACCTGACCACTCTATGACTGGTTCCCCTGGGAACTGGAAACGAACTACCTTCTGCTGGCAGTCAACATTAGCATAACAGGACGCTAACCAGTCCATGCCCATAATAACATCAAACTCAAGCATATCTAACTCTATCAAGTCAGCCTTAGTGCAACGATCAGATATAATAACAGAACAATCTCGATAAACCTGTCTGGCTATAACAGAATCCCCTACATGTGTAGCTACCTCAAAAGGCTCTATTGGCTCAGATTCTATCCCAATCTCATTAGCAACAAGTGGAGCAATATATGATAAAGTCGAACCAGGATCAATCAATGCATACACAGATCGGGAGAAAACCAGTAAAGTACCTGTAACAACATTTGGCGAAGCCTCCTGATCATGGCGGCTAGCCAATGCATATATGCGGTTCGAAGGACCGCTGGAACCTGAAACACCGCCACGGCCCCGACCGCGACCTGCCTGTACCGGCATACCTCGCCCCGCAGGGCGCACAGCTGAGAGAGTAGAAGATGAACCTGCGGCTGATCCCGTCGGCTGAACTGTACTGCCAGAACCACTCGCCATCGGACAGTCACGCATAATATGGCCCTGACGGCAGCAGAAAAATAGGCTTCCGTGGCTCGGTAGCACTCCCCTGGGTGCGATTTACCGCAATAAGGACAACGGGGCCTGGGTGGTCTGGACTGGCCGGAACCCCTGACTGTCTGGGAACCCGATGCTCTGGAGCTCTGACCGGCCCCAGATGGTCCTGCACTGTCAAATCGTCTGCCGGCTGACTGTGTACCCCGGCCTGGCGGAGGAAAATATCTGCCCGACGACTGCTGTTGAGGCTGCCCGCCTCGAGAATCTCCAGAATACCCCGCGGACCTAGCCCTCTTGGGCGGCCTCCTGTCTCGATCCCTACCAGCATAATCGGCCCTATGTCGGTCCTCCATACCCTGGGCATGGGCCTGTAACCGGGCGATATCCATATCTGTCTATGACGCCATCGTCATGCAACTGTCAATCAAGTAGCGGTCCAATCCTATCACATACCGGTGCATACGGTCAGCCATATCCGCTACTATAGCAGGGGCATATCGAGCCAAAGAATCAAACTCCAGGTTATACTTGCTAACACTCCGGCCGTTCTGCCGCAACTGTAAAAATCTATCAACCCTTGCCCGCCGTAGCTCCGGGGGCAGAAAGTGGCGGAGAAAAGCAGTCACAAACTCATCCCAAGTAGCTGGGGAAACCCCCTCACCTCTGGACAGCTCCCAAGACTCGTACCAATTGGCAGCAACGTCTCGTAATCTATGCGAGGCTAACTCAACAGACTCGGTCTCTGAAGCCCTAACCAGATCTAATCAACGCCGAATCCCCCGAATGAAGTCGTGGGGGTCCTCCTCGGGCCTAGACCCGTAAAACTCTGGGGGACGGCATGTCAGAAAGTCACGAACCCTCAGGCTATCACGCCTGTCATCATCATCATCATCTCTCTGCCCGCGTCTGCGAACCTGTCCCGCTACCAAAGTAGTCAATAACTGTACGACCTCCCTCAATGTCCTATCCTCCGCCCCTGGCTGAGGAGCTGGAGGCGCGGGAGCTGGAGCCTCTGGAGCTAATGGTGGAGCTGCTCCAGACTCCTCTGATGATGAAGACGTGGCAGAGTCTGCTGGCCGGGACGCAATATCACGCATCATCTGAGCAAGGGTCCGAGTACCCTTCTGAGCCCGGCTGGTCTCTCCTACCACGCCTTTTTTCTTCTGGGCGGCTGTCGCCTTTTTCGGAGGCATCACTGAAAGAAAAACAACAACGGATCAGAACAGAATCATCCTAATAGCACAGCTCTATCGCACGATCTAAGATTCAAAGAAAGGAGACTCCCTAAATGTCCTGTAGCCTCCTGTTTATCGATGTGGTGCACAACACACCGATAAACAAGACTCTACTAGACACGGTCTATAGACATCCCAAGGACAAACCGCTCTGATACCACTTCTGTCACGACCCAACCCCGTAGGCCGTGACTAGTGCCCTACTTAGGCACCCTGACATACCTATACATATCGAATCACATCCAAATAGTATATGCGGCAAAAATGCTATATGCCGTCTCAACACGAATATATATATATATATACATATATCGAAGAGCCGGCAAGGCTATCAAATACGTCAAAAGCCGACAAGGCTATCAAAGGGCACAACGGCACAAAAACATATACAAAATGCACGCCGACAAGGCTGCCATAACGAAAGAGATCATATGGACACAGTTGTACAGAAGTAGGCACACACACCCACAAATAAGTCTACAGACCTCTAAACAGACCAAACGAATCATATGGCGGGACAGGGCCCCGCCGTACCCCTGAACGAATATAGACAAACATAGCGAACAAAAGATATACCAAAAGGTATGCTCTGAAAGGAGAAGAGCACTCCAACAGCAAAAGGGGTGTCCTAAAGCGGTGGATCAACAAACTGTGCGTCGGTACCTGCGGGCATGAAACGCAGCCCCCGAAGAAAGGGGGGTCAGTACGAAATATGTACTGAGTATGCAAAGCAGAATGTACAGAAAGCAAATCTGAGACATAAACAAAAAGGAAGTATCAAACATAAGTGCAAATCCAACATATCAAAATTTGTTTACTGTCAAAAATATGCAAGTCATGCATAGGGTACAGAAGAATATGGTCGCCCGCCCGTCGATGGCGCCATAACACAGCATAACACCAGAAAGTCTTAAATCTTCGTACCCCCGTCACATATCACATCACAACATAACGCCCTATACAACACATCACCAAACATAAGTGGAACCCGACCCTCATTAGCGAGTAGCTCGGAGAACCATAACACAGCATAACTCCGGAGTATATCAAAGCGCGCACGATAACAGAACCGGCCCGGGACTCAGCGAAGGGAATAACAAAATGCACGAATAGAGTCGTGAGTAGTCATATGCATAAAATCAATATCATAAATTCAAGCATAAGCAAAATGATCATATTTGAAAATTGAATAATAGTCTTAACAAATTCTTTCAAAATCTCCCGAATTTCATAAAAGGAAGTCGCGGGACCCACGGATGGGAATTTACCCAAGTCGGGCCCGCTTATGGAAAACATACTCGTTATACGTAATGCAAACTTTTATAAAAATATATTGGAGCAATCGGAGCATTTATGTGAAAGATATGGCATTCGGATATTTCGAAGTTCCTTAAAGGGAAACCTTTTTGCGCAAAGTTCGAAAAGCGATTTTTCAAATACATAAAGGTTCATATTTCATCAGATCATACATAAGAGTGCCAAAGAACATATACGGATCATAACATGCTCGGAGTTCGGATTTGAAAGTTTCCTTGAGGCTCTAATTTAGCCTATAAAAACTAAGACATGTCAAAAAGATAGGAAGTTGCCTTACATACCTCGAACGCACTTCCAAAATAGCCAATCTAAAGCTAACCCGAATCTACGCCTCGGGCTCCCCAAGGTCTACAATTACGCCACGAATACCAAACATTAGCTAAGGGCACTAAAGCCATTCATTCCAAACTAATCATTAAATTCTACAAAAAATTCGACAGCATTTCCCCTGTAAATAGGCCATCCCGAGAATTTATCTCGCTCAAAATAACAACAACAACAACCACAATAACCAACCTAGCAACATCAATAATCAATTTGAAAGGCAAAACAACATTAATAGCTCTCTTTTACATATTTCAATCAACTTTCCAAATATTCGTTTCAACGGTTTACATTCAAGCCACATTATCGCTCGTACATTCGATTACTAACCCGAATCCTTTCCCACAATATTAGAGGACTTCTAAACCATTTACATAATTTTTCCAACGATCCAACATTTTTTTCTCCAAGCTGGCTGAAACCAGCCCCCTAACCGAGAGCAGCCCTCTTTTCATTTTTCCTCAATTTCAAGTCATGTTTTGTCTCAACAATTCACAATATAACGATGTTATTCTCATATAATATACCAATTACATCAACGCACGATAAGCCTCAAAACAGCCCGCACAATCTCACATCAATCATAAGTCATTAAATGTTCATTTCAAGACTAGAATTCATGACGACGACAACTAAAATACTAAGCGGTAGTAATGCGATCTTCGACACATTATAAAACTCACATTCGTCCACACCACACATACACATATGTTAATGATTCTTATATATACGAATTTCTTTCAATACACAAAGTTCCCCAAATCAGTCCGCAACGCTTACTATGTCAATTTGGGACATTAAATTCTCATTTCCAACCTCCAAGTCATCACAATAACCATTACGACGCTAAGCGATATAAATTCATTCTTTGCCAAACATTTAAGGCTACACACGGCTACATTACATCCATGTATACATATATTGATGATTTGTGTTCTCTTCTCCACTCTACAACAAATAACAAGCTACAAGGAATCAATTTATCAACTCAATCCCACAACACACACATACACCCCACACAGCCCACATACCAAACACAAGACCCAACTTCAACATTCTATATTTCATGATTTTCTTCCATATTAGCATACTACAACATGAAATAAACGTTCACAACACAAAAACAAGAGCAAGACATACCTCTCTTCTTCAATCCACCAAATAGCTAGGGTTTGCAAATGGGTACAACTAATGGTTGGATGACCCAAACAACTCTTCCACGCTACTTAGGGACCTCAATATAGTGGGTTAACACCAAGGAAATAATTTTTAGGGAAGTTAAAAATGGGGTTGGTTTTCCCTTGGTTTAGCCGAGAGCCTCCATGGCTTGGTGCTCTCTCTCTCTCTTTTATTTTCTAAGTGTTAAAATAAGCCAAATGATAAAAGAAGACTTGGTCTTCATCTTTTAAAAGTATACCAAAATATCTCTTAGTGACTTTGGCCCACACAATGTGTTGGACCAATTAAAATTGGCCACACAATGTGTGGGACCCCTTTTTAATTCACACGGCCACCAAGGCATTTGCACCACATTTTAAATTCCAATTTTATGAATTGTGGTCCCAATTTCTCCTAAGTGTTCAAATACCAACAATTTCATATATAACTTATGTCTCCGAATAAAATCAAATGGTCAAAAGTCCCGACTTCAAATCCCGGAATAACCATGGCCTTAAATTATCATAGTTAATCCGGGTTGTCCCAATATATAAAAATACGGGACGTAACACCAGAAATTCTTTTTCATTATTTATAAATTTTTCATAGAAGTAATATATATGAAAATTGAAATTGGGGGGGGGGGTCGTGGAGGGGTGGGGCGGGAGTAAGATTTTTTTTTTTTCATTTTTTATAAAACTTTTATAAAAGTAAAATATTTGAAATTGATTTTCGAGGGGGGGGTCGGAGAGAGGTGGGGTGGGGGTAAGAAATTTTTTTCATTTTTTATAAATTTTTTGTTAAAGTAAATATTTGAAATTGAAATTTGTGGGGTGGGGTGGGGTAAGATTTTTTTTTTTCCATTTTTTATAAAATTTTATAAAGGTAAAATATATGAAATTGAATTTTTTTTTTTTTTGGGGGGGGGGGGGGGGGGGGGATCGGAGTGAGAGGTAAGAAAAAAATTTCTCCTTTTTTATAAGCTTTTTATAAAAGAAAAATAAAGTATATGAAATTACAAAAAAAAAAAGTGTGTGGGCGTGCGGGGGTGGGTGGTGGGGTAAGGGTTGGGGTGGAAGGTAAGAAAAAAATTTCTCATTTTCAAAATGAGTTGTTATTGGGTGTAGTGTGTTCTTATGTGGATACCCATATTTTTATGGGTTAAAGAGAGATTTGAAGCTCATATTTACTCACGTGAAATATGAGTGACCCAATTCACTAACATGTGGGTAAAATGGGCTAATTTTTTAAATATGGATTCAAATTGACACCTCTACACATAGAGCCCGTTTGGATTGGCTTACAGCTTAAAGCTGTTTGCAGCTTATAAGCTGAAAAAAATAAGTTGGGGTAGTCCAACTTATTTTTTTTGGCTTATAAGCTGTTTTCAGCTTATAAGCTGCTTTAGATAAACTAAGTCAAATGGGTCCAATTATTTTTTTGAGCTTATTTTAAGCATAAAATGACTTTAAGCTGGCCAGCCAAACACTCAAAAAAGCTGAAAACAGCTTATAAGCCAACTTATAAGCCAATCCAAACGGGCTCATAGTCAAGATTTAAACTTGATGAGTGTGTTCAGTTCTTACAACTGCACACATTTCATTTTTGAAACGATGTTTTAACAATTTAATATTTCTTAGAATTGTAGTGATTTTCATATGTATGTTATACTTCTGTGTTTGAACCCATCATTTGTACTGTGCATCCGCCTCTAGGACTCGTATGGAAGAAATAGGGGAAGCATGAACATTTATTTCACACAATCTTTACTTGCAATTCTGTAATGAGGCTTAACGCCTCGAACCTGTGACATAAGTCGCCAAAAGAGCACCTCTGTCGTGTTTAATAGTCCCTTTCGGAAATATTGAATTACAACATTGAACCATGACTGGCAGGTAAATTTTGCTCGTAACTCCGAGAAGATGCACTCTGTCATGGACGGTACAATGGGACCTTACCCTTCCGAATGCATAGAAAAGTTTGCCGCTTTGGCCCTCAATTGTTGCGAGGACAAACCAGAAGACAGACCTTCAATGTCCGATGTGGTGAGGGAGCTGCAAACTATTGAGTCTATTCTCAACATGATGGCAGATACTGACGCGGATTCAGTAGATTCTAAAGCCACATTCAACAAACCAAAGTCATCGTCTTCATTTTCCGATAGCACTAGCAGAGACGCATTTCTATCGTCCAATGTGTCGGGATGTTACAGTCTCAGTTCTCTCAGCCTTTCTATGCCTCGCTAATGGATTAGCTGCTTATCTTTTGTATAATTGAAAAATTAGTATGTATAATAGATAATTACCTTAATAGGTTCTCTAAGAGAGTAGTTGCTTATCTTTTGTACTCGAAAAAATAGTATGTAGAATAGGGAATGGACAATTTGCACGATTGCCCTTCTTCGGGGTGGTCTTTAATTTTTGGCCCTCAAATTACTAGTCTTTAATTTTTGCTCTTCACCTAAAATATCCAAAGTTCTGGATTCGAACCCAGGCTCAGTCAAACAAAAAAAAAAAAAAAACGCAAGGCAGAATTTGGAGCAAAAGTTAGGCCTTTAACTTTTGTAGAATTTCAGCAGAGTAAATTTTGCAAAGGTAGAATTTTCGCGAAACCTTGCCTTGCAAAATTATTTTTTGACTGAGTGGGGTTCGAACTCAGAACATCGGGATATTTTCTGCCACTTTTTTAAACGAAGGACAAAAATTAAAGACCAACAACTTAAGGGACAATAATTAAAGACCAGCGCCTTTGAAGGGTAATCCGTGCAAAAACATGATAGGGAATTACCTTAATATCTTCTGTTTATCTGTATTCCAAGGATTTGTTAACGAGAACCTCTTATCGTACTTCCTAGATTTCTATATGTTCTGGGTATGTTGTTGTAGTACCAGTACAATAGGGACAGACATCTACTGGGACAGACATCTCTATGATAATTATTCTCTATAATATTTCACTATGACTGCCAAGATATTTTTGGAACCGATTATTCATGTTATGTTATATTAAATTATATGTACTCTATGAGAGAATTTCTTTACGGCAGTCAAAGACTATCCAAATAAACGACGTCATTGCGAAGAGGTTGGACTGTATATGTTTTCACCGTCCAAAACTTGGCTACACGCAGGAGGTTGTTAACAGGGTATTATAACAACTTACAAAATGAACTGATATAGGTACTGCTATTAGTTGGCAAGACATTTATACCACCAATTCCTCAAAAGAACATTCCAACCAGGAGATGCAATGTAATGTTAAGAAAAGTACGTAAAATAATCACTCAACTATAAGCTTCTTGTTGTACCTTGGAAAATTATTTAGATAATTACCAAAAAGAGAGATACCATCTATAGCTACATTGGCAGTCTATGTTAACTCGGATTCATGTTAACTCGGATTCTCAAAAAAATGTCGATGCACCTACGTCTGATCCTCCACAAGTGCACTACTTTTGGAGGATCCGAAAAGCGAAGCGTCCAAGCGACATAATTGACAGTACCATACACAACAAAACAGGGAAAAGCCTTTGATTGCCTTTAGTCATTAGTTACCATTCCATACAATAATAAAGCAACAATGTCATCTTCAGATGTTTTTATCATAACATCTCATCTTCAAGCACACAAAGGAACAGAAAACAATCCTCAAGTCGATATCAGTAAACTCCTGTTCTGTTCTAGGGAAACAAAGTTAGACGTGGTTGACACGCTCCAAGCTCCCCACAAGAGAGACTATTCCGTGGACTAAAAAGACAACAAAATTCATTTTTATTTATAGATCATACTAAGAAAAAACGGAAAAAATGGCTCGATCACTTTGAAGCAGAATCAGCAGTATGCATACTGTCATTCTGGTCCAACAACCTCTCTTTCTCTCCAGCTAGTGCGTCGTCAACGGCAACAACCTTTCCTTCATCCGCTTTTTGTGATCCAGTCAATTTTGCCAACATGACGAATGTCATTCCCCCAAGAATATTATTCGCGCATCTCAAAGCAATAACCGAGGTCTTAAACACCAAAGGAGGAAGACCTTTAGCTAGCACAAACTCAACACCATTTAGTGTTTGATATCTCAAATTACTACTAACACCCATATGTATAGCCCAAGTTGCAGCATTTAAAAGTGTTGGAGGTGGCTTATTCGGGGTCTCAAAATTCGGATCCATCTTCTTCCTCATCTTGATCAAACCGTTCGACAACGCGGTCCCAACAAGCCCTGCAGCAAATCCAACTGCAGCAAACTGAGTTCCTTTATACACAAATGTACCAAGCCTACTTAACACCCCATAAGAACCAGACTGAAACATGTGGCTCGGCGGACAATTCGCAAAAATGGACGGGAGAGTTTGGATCGAAGCGGAAGCCGTTGGTGCCAATAAATACATCAACACGAAATTCATAATCGAACCAACCACGAGCGTGGAAAACACGAAATCGAGCTCGTTAAGCCCGAAATTAGGCCTTGATGCCATATCACCAAGAACATTAGCACTAACACCAACTATTTCCTCCATAAGAACCTTAAAAGGAAACTGTGGATCTGCAGCAACTCTTGATCTCCAACCATTAACAAAAGCACCTATTGGTCCAATACTATCCCAAGAGGATCTTGATTCATCTGAATCACCACCCCCTCCACCCCCACCACCCCTTCCAATCCCAATACTTCCTCCATCACCACCACCAGCACAAGGAATAACTTGATATTTCAAACCTTGATCCAATTGTTTAGAAACAATATTATGGCTAGTTTTTAAAGGGTTAAAAGAGAGGCTATTATTAGAAAATCTGGAAGAAACACCAGAAAGGTAACAACTTTGAGTATGATTCTGATAGTAGCCAGTAAGTGGGGAATAACGAAGTTGAGACATTGCCACCATTTTGTACCACCACCCTAAAATGGAAAAATACAAGAAATGGGCATTATTTATACATCAATAAAATGATCTTGACTGCTCAAAAATTGAATCATGTGAAAACAAAGTAAACAAAATATCTTTCATGGAAGAAGAACAAGATTCATTAAAAGACCAAAACGTTTTTTTAGTTTTCCAACAAAAATATACTAAAATGGGAAAAAAGAAAGTAATGGTATTATTTATACATCATAAAGATCTCCAACAAATGGGATCAAGAGGAAACAAAGAAAGCAAAAACATCTTTCATGGAAGAACAAGATTCACTGAAAGATCAAAAAAGGGGTTCTGTATTTAGCAAAAAAAAAATACTACTTACATATTTATACATTAATAAAATGATCTTTACTACTCAAAATATAGAATCATGAGAAAACAGAGGGAAAAAAAAAGATCTTCAGTGGAAGAAGAAAGATTCACTAAAAGATCAAAAAATGAGTTTTATTTTAGCTACAACTATACAACAAAAACAAAAAAAAAAATGAGGGATTTAACAATAATAAATCAAGAAAAGGAAAAGGGGTTACCTTTTTGTGATTTCTGAGCGTTACTTTGAAGCAAAATATTAACAGTTCTTTCAGTTGCTGCAGATCATGTAATATAATGTACTACTCACTACTTATTCTTTGCTCTCAGATCAGCAGTGCAAAAAATGACAGTGGGACTAAAATGGGGAACTGCATGGAAATAAAGAGATTAAATAAGGGAATCTTTTATTATGACCTAAATGCAACTAGACGGCAAGGTTTTAAAAAAAGGAACAAGGGCATATGACAAATGGACGGTGTCTGAAGCAGTATGTTTGGAAGTTACACGTAGCAAATAAACTAATGAAGAAAACCTTGTAATTAGAGTGGGAAGTAGTTGGTGAAAATGGCCCACTGGGCCTGAAAATGTAAATGATGGCAAATGGGAAAAATGGTTGTTGAGTTAACCTTTTAAAGTCATCGATCAGCACCAACTCCACATTGAGGTTGGTGGCTTTGAACTTAAAAGTAATCAGTGTTACTAGGACAAGATTTATTGGGAAATTTTTCATAAATACAAGATTTGTAAGAGTTAATTATAGATATTACAATTAATTTAGATGTTACAAATTGGATAATTTAAAGTTAGGAGATTGTTACTATGAATAAAAAGCTAAAACAAGGAGATTTCCACAATTAAATGCATCCCTATCAAAACACAATAATTGCTCAACACAATCAGCTAGCTGGGAAGCTTGGGACTGGATTGAATCTTTTGATTTTTTTATCAGCAAGCTAGACCCCTAAAATACTCGGTGTTTTAAGGTGGGAAACCAATCCTCTTGCTCGTTCAGAGGTCTTTTTTTTTTTTTTTTTTTTTCTGCCTTATTTCATTCAAATTCTAATTTATGAACAAATATACTATTGTATCTATTTATATATCACAGATCTCATCAACCTAAATAATATCATAAACTGTTTTAGTTTTCTTTTTTCCCCTTAATCCTTGATATCATATTATATTAGTGACACGTAAGTTTTTTTGGTAAAAAAATCTCAAAATATTTTTATTTTAACACGTAAAGATCTCAAAATAATAGACGAAATCTCATTTTCTTCCGTTTAAACTGTAAAAAGTATAAAATGTCATAAAAAGTCCTTTCTTAAAATTGTGCATAATTAAATATCATCGTACAAAATGAAACGAAGAAAGAATTACTTCAACCCTTCTCAATTTTCTGTATAAAAAAAATACTGTAATAAAAACGAAAAACTGAAAACAACATGTATCAGTACAACCAGCACACGCTGCCTTATAGTCACATCCCAACTTTGACTGATACATTTTCGGAGTTTGGTGCTAGGCTGCTACTTATACGTTAAAAGTCAAATCTGAGGTTCTTTTTGGTTCTTTCTTGATTTTTTCATATGGTGTCAACTGTCACCTTTTCATATCCCTTACGCCACATTGAAACCAAATGAAGTATAGTAGCAGAATGGTACATATGAACCCACAACATCAACATCGCAACTCAGAAAGAGATTTGTCTAAACCACCAAACTCCAAAGCTATTCTTTTGGGATATTTTAGGCAATTCTCAAGATGAAACAAATGGACTAGGAAATAGTAAAGTTGAAAAAAGAACCAACATTATTCTCCATAGGGAAAAGGTATAAATATACCCCTCAATTTTGCGATTTAAAGCAGATATATCCCCATTATAAAAGTGGTGCAAATACACCTCTACCGTCAACCTGTCAAGAACCACATATACAAGTTAAAATACTTCCTAGGAGTTGAGGTGGCTCATTCTAAACTGGTCATATTTCCCAGGGAGCAAAATATGTCTTTGATTTGCTTATAGGAGACCGGAAAATTGGGATCGCTCGACTTATTCTTTAACATTTAGAGCTAAGGACTGGAAATTTAAGGATTACACTGAGGTATGTTAAGCTTGACACTATCTTTTGAGTTTTTAGATTAGTTCATGCCTTCTAAACAACGACTTAAATGATATTTCATGTATGTGCAGGACAAGCTTGCTTCAACTTATGAAGTGTTGAAATTATAAAATGTGTGATGAATCCAACTGTAGTAAAAGCACCTACATTGGTGCATCTTTGATAATAATTGTTCGATTTAACTTGACACGATGGCCAAGTCGAATAAATACCTATAGGCTTACAAACCATTAGCACTATAATGAGACAGTAACAGAATAATTCATACAACAATTTTTTGGGGAAAAAAGGCAGCCCATGCCCTAAGCTCCCGCTATGCGCGGGGTTCGGGAAAGGGCTGGACCACAAAAGGTCTATAATACGCAGTTACCTGCATTTTTATAAGAGGTTATTTCCACGGCTCGAACCTGTAACCTTCCTGGTCACATGGTAGCAACTTTACCAGTTACTCCAAGGCCTTTCATACAACAATTACTAACACATAAATAAATCCAATGGAAGAAGTTTACTAGAACTGGTAGGACCAAAATTAATCCAAAGAGCCAACTGTAACCCACAAGATATACTCTTCCTATATACTCCCTTCCTTTTTTTGTTTCTTCTATTGAAAAATAAATAAAATCCACAAGCCAACCACAACGTCACCTGCACAAGGGACCTCTTTCTCTATTCATATCTTGGGTTTAGGTAGCTACGCGGATATGAGATGAAGAACTTGAATGTCTGAACTTCTCAACGACCGGTCTTGGGACGTTTCAATCCACCAGTATTGAAAGGAGAGACACTGCCACTTGGTCCGGGACTCTCTTCCCTGAAATTTGAATTTAGCATCGCAAGTTCATGCAATTGTTGTCTCTTTATATAATCCTGTGATTCGTCCTGTAAATAGTAGCATCGAACAAAGTATAAGGCGGTGAAGATTACGTGAAAATGCAAACTGGTTTATCTTGGTTTTTCTTGAAATGTGCCTAATTAAAGAAAAGTTTTATGCTTCAAAAAAGAGGTACAAATTATAAGAAAAGGTGAAAGAAATAGATAGGACGGACTATAATCCACCATATGATTTCTGAATATGCAGAAAACATAGAGACGAAGCTTAAGTTTCCGATACTTTTTCTTTAAATTACTTTTCTCTACTATATGATAAGTTGTTGTGGTGCCAGATACTTAAACCGTTCCGCTCCATCATAGAGCACCTATACAGTCAACTAATATTTTTTTGTTGACAGGTAGTCAACCTGTTAATAATTTGAGAATTTTGTCCTCTTTGTAAGGAACAGGATGATATCAAAGATATAAAAAGAATCATATGTAGTTCAAATAGTAGCATAAACTCTTGAATAATCCCCAAAGGAGCAAATTAGCGGTACGTACCACTGGCTTGAGCAACTCCTCTATTATTTCTTGTGCCCGTCTCAATCTAATATCCACAATATTGGCTGGTAATTCTGCCTCGATTAAAATATGGAGTCGTTCATTCAGGTGCTCATATCCTGGTATTCCACGTAGGTTTTCCTCCTTGAGATTATCAAGCATAAAAATATGTTAGAACTCCAAAGATCAGCTCGCACAAATGGCCCATTGAAGTTTTGAAAGAACTTCACAAATAAGTATCTAATTCTGATGAAGTCGAAGGAACAAGCTGATTTTGACAAAGCCATAGCTTTACAGTCAACTACAGAGGAATGAATTCCAGTTGGTACTAATTGATCTGTATAGATAAAATTATCAGTACCAATTTTGGTCCATGACTCAAATCAAAGGAACCATTCAAAAATTTCTAGCATCAATGATGAAACTTCTTTTAACAAAAACCCTAAGAGTATAAGCGTCAGACAGAAAAAATTGAATGTTAATGTTCCAATGCCATTCCCTTTTTGTACATAAACTGAACATTGTAGCAAAGCTTTAATATGTGCAAATGTGCAATACAAATCTATTACTCAATCAGTTTCAGTTAAATTGGCTGAAACTTGATTTGCACCAACTTTAGCTCTACCTAAACTTAACAGTGCTTCTAATGGTCATGACAATTTCTTTATTTAGACTAACAAGTAGGACTTTTACTCCTACAGGCCCCGTCAGTCCGGCCCTTCCTCCTAACATAGGGGTATCTTTTTTGCCCAGTTAATACTGGAATATCTCAAAATAGTCTTCTCTATTGCTCAAATATTACTAGGTGACCTATGCAAAAATGACAACTAATAAGTGAATAGATATATAAATATACAACCTAGGTGATGACAAGAAAACAGCTATACACTAAAGAGTAACAAAGAGGAGATATAATCAAGATTTTCCCATTCCTTCACTTAATTTATTTGTTTTAATAGGTATCTTGACTCCACTCAATAATCAAAAAGGATACGTACCCTTAATGACCTACTGACCTAGGTTACAAGTTCAATATAACCCTTCTTATATGATGATACTGAAAGAAACAAGGTCAGAGAACTATACAGATATTAATAGAAAAGAAGAAACAACAGGACATGCATTAACTTAAAATCATCTTATCTTATTGGGATGGTCAAATATATGAGATGAACTACTTATGTTCTAGTCAATCAAAATTTCAACAGGACTAAGAAAGAATAGAATACTAGCACTACCTGTTCTGGGTCCTTGATTGACCCTCTTCCTCTAATATATACACGACACCCTGTAGTAGCTTCCACCTGTTTCAAGGAATTTCCCCTGGGACCCAGAAGTCGCCCAACGAAATTGAACTGAAATCCACCAAGAAGTTAGTTCAAACAAGGGTTTGTTTGCCCAACCAATATTATAGCACTGCTAGCCAGTGTGTGAAAACAATAAATAAATCCCTTACGTTTGGATAAGTGTCTAATGGAATTTCTAAACGCAATATCCGTTTCACAATGTATGAACTAGGACCTGGTGCCCCATGCCAGTCCATTGACATTCCAGGAGCTCCACTTAATCTCTGCCACAAATAGAGAAATTGGATTTAGAATATAAAACAAAAAAAAAAAAAAAAAAAAAACAGTTAACACACGACATGAAGTGCTTGACACTTAAAGGGGCAAAAAGACAACAAGAAAATCCATTGATATACTCTTATGCATCAGAAATCAATTATCAAATGAATCACCAGCATGGGCAAACTAAAGATGCACACAGTTATAGAGATTAACTAGTGACAGATTGGATTTCCTTGCGTCTCACATGCCAGATGATTCGCTCACTTAATATAACAGCTCAAACAGTTCCAAAATCATTTGCATCTTCTTCACTCATTCACCAATAAATTTCAAATTCTGATCTTCACGCCGCTATGCCTAAAGAACTAATCAAATCAAAATTTTGAGTGGGCCAATTCTGTTGTGTAAGGGCCCATCCATATTCTTTTAGGTCGTCAACATTCTAACATTTACTTTGAACGTTGATATCACCACTGAAAGAAACATAATTGTTCCAAGGCTGTAGGGGGGAACAGCCAAATTAGACATTCATGTCAGCCTTGTTGCCTAATAATTTTATGTCAATCCCAAATTGTATGTCCATAATCGATCATATTCACATCCTTGTGGATTCAGTATTACATGGAATGCAAGTCAAAAACTTCAGAACCCCTTATATTCTTGTTTCTAGATCAAACAGGTCCATCTTCTGATGCTATTAGATAAAAAATGTCATGGGAAGTAATCACAAGAACCAATATAAATGTCAGAAGAATATCCTCTCTTTCACGAATATAAATGTCACAACTAGTTGCAACAATCATCATCTCAACATATAAACCTTTATTCTCCAACTTCTACAGGCAAAGACCAGGCAAGCTCATCTCGCTTTGGTAATTGTCAATGTTGGTTCCGGCTAACCTTATCCGGACCTTGATTATGGACTCTTGGACATTACCATGCAATTGAAAAGGAGGAATGCCAGGATTCATTATTTTGTTCATTCTCATACAAAGCAAAGAACTAGCCTATTGTCAAGCTGCAAGTAGAACAAGATCATGACCACCATTAGGCAATAAAGATACTAACGATCGTTGTTTTGTTCGCCCAGTTATTGATCTTGCTAACTTCCACTAACTTATGCACTCGCCTGTGTACTTACAACGGTTTTCTATTAGGTTTGAACAAATATTTGTGAACCTTGCTTAGTGATTGCTCTAAATATCTAAGACTTCTCATCACGCTGAATTCAAATAAACGCAAACTAGTTCTAATAGTAAATACTAACAGAGAAAACAAGAAACAGTGACGATTAAAAGTAATAACATATGGTTTGTGCACATAATGTAACATCCCAAGAGGCTAACAGAACCTAGAATCTGAAATATTTTCATCTAAGATATTTATCCAAGTTTATTACAAAGCCAGACTGCCAGAGTACTTGAATAATTCATTAAAGTCAGTGATGACATTATTAAAAGTTCTTAAATGTGAAAGAATCAAGTTCGTCAGAAATTATATGAGTAAATACAAATTCTAATTGAAATCTAAATCAAGGCTATTTGTCATATACTCACCATCTGCATACACTAAGGTAACTCTGCTTGGTGATCTGAGTATTAGCTACACGTGTTAACCATTTTGGTCCAGAGTAATTTCCATTGTGTTCAATACCAATTCACCTGTTCTGTTCAAATTCTCACTGCTGGTCCCACCAAAAGTATCCATAAAAGTTAAATATATCTGTATTATATCGAGCAGCATTATGCATTTCAGGAAACCATTTAGAGCTCGCTAGCTGCTTCACTTGAAATTATTTGACATGCAGTGCGGCTGCATTCCCTACTATCTAGATGGTAATGCACTCTGCCTTAAAATAGAATGCCCTTCAGCTTGCTAAAGATAGTTTATCATTTACAGTCTATCAAATGTTAGGTGGCAGCAGCATTCCAATAATAAGAATCCTCAAGGATAATATAAATCAGTTAGGTTACTTCATCTAGACCATCATTTATTGCAAGACAATATACATTTTACAATAACGGTCTAAAAGAATCTTGAAATTTGAGGTTCAAATCCTAGCTACAACACTCAGTGTGAATCCACCTACTCCAACTTTAGTGGCGAATTTTCCCAATATCGTTACTTGTAGGCTTTAATGGTATGTATGGTAAGTTAAGAAGCTAAGTTCTTGAAGGATTGGAGCTTAGTGCTTATCTGTTTAATAAAGCAACTTACGACAAAGTTATACTACCGTTGAGAAAATCATAGAAATGCTACCAGCTACTAAACATTTTGCTGAATCATTAGATCTAGATTTGGGATTTCACTGGGCTGTTGTTGTTGTTGTATTAGATCTAGATTTGTATAGCTCTGATCTTACAGTTTTTTTCCTCTTGTATATGTGACACAGAGAGAGTAAAGAGACGGTCCTGTTAATAGAAGAAATCCAACAGCATAGGGCAGATTTCAACATGTCAGATAAAAGATGACAAAGGCAATTACCTCCTGCGCAAGTCCACTCCAACCACCCAATCCTGTTCCACCAACATTTGACATAAGGTTTGGTGAAGTCATAGGGCTGGGACTTCTATGCCGAAACCGATCTAGCTCACCAAAACCTTGGTTTGGCATCATTCCTGATATCTTCATGATCTCTGAAAATCAGAATGTAGTCAAAGTAATCAATCACTAAATCAAAATTGTAATAATAGCATGATGACTATGACAAAAAATAGTTAATTACATGTAAAATCCTGAAAACCAGAATCTAGTTATGGTGATCAAGCATCAATTAAGTAGCACTTTGACTACAATGCACAGAATAGTTTAACAACAAAATTGATAACATAATCATCAAAACCTTGAGAAATAAAGCCAATAGAGTACCGCGAGGTTAAGAGAAATAAACATCTTATGCTATCTGTATCTGGATAATGAATGATTAAAATTTGAATTAACCTCACGAATTCTGAATTCTTGATAACTGAAGAGGCATATCCACCAAAAGTAACCCAGATCAAGGATGTTAGCATGAAGAACATACATTTAATTTGCATCTGAACAAGTCTGGAACTTTCCAAGCTGGCCTAGATATTCTTTCAAACAAAGATCAGCTTAGAATGTCCACTCTCAAGCATGTTATTCCATGGATGACTGTGTGATCAACTAAGCCATATTTTTCTTATTTTAATTATTCGAGATTTCCCAAATGTATTAACAAGAGAACTAAACTGTCAAAGTTACAATTTCCCCCGTAACTCTTTTTCATACGTCCTTGCAAATCCTCTGAAGATAAATAATAGCAGAAAATTTCATGGATATTGGTTAGCCATGTATAACATTTGAAAAGATGCAACTTCCCGAAGAAGAATTAATTTTTTGTATGTCCTTATCATTTCCTCCTGCCATTTGCATAATTTTACAAATAGAGTCTTGTTTATGAACATGAAGGTGCAAATGAGCCTTCTTCAGCAGGAGTAAAAATGTCTCCCCAATGCCTTAAGGATTAAATTTCTTTCTATTAGCTAATCAAATCTGTTCCAACAACAGAATCATACATGATGATCACTTACATATACACAGAATCCAAAAAGAGTTTCCTTAATTGGGCCACATTCACAATCAGTCAACAGTGAGAAGTAGGCAAGAACAGATAAAGTAAAACAAATGGTGGTCTATGAAGGTACAAACCAATCAAGCTAGATCTAACTTGTCATCTATTAACCACAAGAAATCAGAACTAAAGCAGCTAAACCTCTAAACCCCCAAGTCCCAACCCCCCAGCCCCTAGAAAATGCAGATTTAACTCAACTGAATCAAGAAATAGGCAACTGGACATAAAAATGAAGTTACCTTGATTCAAGAGTGTGCTACATATGGGAAGAACTTGCATGAAAGGACCAATCTTTTGATGCTCAGCCAACAATTCTGACAAGTACTGATTACTGAAAAAGAAACACATAGCAATCACAAGTTCACAACCCACATCCCAACATTCAAGAAAATGTAGAATTCAGCAAGATTATAAGAAACAGAAAAAAGAAAAAAAGAAAAAAACATACCTGTCAACATCTGGATTAGTTCTAATCTGTGGAGACGCAGCTCTAGAAGGCGAGTAGCTGTGATTATATAAACCTGACATACCTTTTTTAGGCCAACTATATACTTAGTAAGAGTCAAATGGGTTCACTGTAGTTATGTATACAGCGGCAGAAGACAGAAAAAGAGAAGACAGGAAACAAGTAGACAGATAGAACCCTTGAAAAGTGTTTGGGTACATGAAAGAGAGAGAAGTGTCAACAGGTCTCTGAATTTGCCAGAAAGGCAGCAAAATCTTCTCCTTTTTCTTTTTTGTCTGTCACTTGGATTGCCATCACGACTTGGTGGCTGCTTAAATTTGCAATAAATGTATATCACAATACATTAATAACCCCTTAAATTTTCCACTCAAATTTTAAAAAGTATGTGTATTTCTGTAAACATCATTAGATAAATAAATTAACCACTTAAAATATGTCACTTCCTTTAAAGTGTAAACTTTTAAGCTTGTTCCAATAAGGTTGATTTGCATAATTATGACATATTTTAATTGCTTAACTTTTATACGTAATAGACGTTTTAAAATACCCGCAAAAGCTTTCCAAAACTCAAGCCTAAAATGTCTAATATGAACATTTTATTATGTGTTTATGTGCTCAATGTAAATAAGCTATAATTTGAGTGTCTTAAGTTATACTAGTAACAACTTTAAACAGTTGTCCACATATTCTGTTAAATATATCTAGAGTATGTAGCAGTGATTAATGTGATTTGGGTATTTTATTAGTAATAACTGTTTAAGGTCTATGAATTAGAATAGTCAGCCAAGAATCCGCTGTCACCTTTCTGTGGTGTGAATGAAAGAAAATGAATAAGAAAATAAAATCAGAAAATGTGGAAAAGTAGACTCAATTATTGTGCTCAGTAGGTACGCCGTAAGCACATGCAAAGCAAAGATTTTTTTACTGCTTTCTGATACGAGGTTGATAAAATCCAGGTGGGGTTTGCTTTTTGTATTGGGTGAAAGTATGAGTATCTTAGCTGGACGGTGGACAGAATGGCCGACACTTTTATTCGACGCTCTACGTTGTATCATTCCATCTCAAAATACACCCTTTCGGTATAGGATAATAATTTTTTTTATAAACAAATATTATACATACATTATAAATAAATAAATAAATGTATATTTTCAAATCTTTGGTCCTAGTAATCCCCTTATATTTAGCTATTTGGTAGCTTTTGCCCCTGCCTACTCACATGGCAAAGAGTAGTCATTCTTTTTTGGACACGTGAGATTGATAATTTTCAAATAAAGTATTTTTACCATTGATTGTCACATAGTCATATACAGATTTATTTTTTCTAGTTATGTATCTATATTTACTTCTTCATAATACACCACTCATATTTTACCTCAACTTTGTAATGACTAGATAAATCGAATGAATAAATTAGTAAGGAATTATAAAGCGATAATGAATTAAATAAGTCTGGGCTGTTAATCCTTGAAGAGAATACTTTGATAGGTTTTCCTCTGGTGGAACAGTTATTCGCTTTGGCTTTGCAGATTTAATGTTAACCCGGTACGAAAGAATGATAAAGTAAGCTTAATTGCTAAGGATTGAATAGTATGAATGTGTATAAGTAGTTGTTATTCGATGATGCTTCTTGAGGCCTTTAGGCTCCTTTTATAGTGCAAATACATCAACACTTTAAGTCGTGATTAAATTCTAATAATGAGTAATAATAGATAATAAATGTTGTTTTAATTCTAAATCGTAACGTCTACTTCGAACCCGTACCGGTCACACAACGTTCAACCTTCATTAATGACCCGGGACAATTGCCCTAGTTGGTTTGCTCTGGGTGTATCCGAGGTCCTTCATTCCAATTAAGTTAAACGACTAAGCAGCATTTCACCTTTAACTACCATGTGTTTTTTTCTCGTTATGCTATGTGTCAAGCTATATTTTGTCATGTATACACATAGTCCCCCCCCCCCCCCCACACACACACACTCTCCGGTGGAGAGAAATGACACCGGGGTGTGGATTTGAAACGTCACCGGACTAATCTCCACTTAATGGCGGGAAAATGAATCATCTAGATGATTCATTCAAAATACAACCGTCGAACTTGAATTCAATGCTCTTACTCCGAAACGCTGGCAACCTTTCAATCATGATGACTGACATAAAGTTGTCGTTTTTGGAAAGTTGTGCCTCTTTGAATACCAAACGCTTCGTCTTCCTCAATTAAGTGTATATAAGGCAAGAGATCAACCCCAAATTCAACCAAATCTTTTCCTTTCCTTAAACAAGAGAAACTTCTCTTGAAATCTTCCTTATCTTTATCTTTATCTTTTCCTTTCTCGCAAAGATTCTAACTATTCTTCATCCCCCAACCGTTCTTCTCAAAATAACACTCTATCTCCTGGACGTCGTTCTGGGAAAGCTCCAATCTCACCAACAAGCCAAGAAGTTGACCTTAATTCCTTTGTCGTCGATATCCTTCTTACTGGGTTTAAGTATCATAAAGATTTTAGCATCATCGACCACTATCAATCTGTCGAGGAAATCGAATCCTTCATAACTACTGATACTATCCCCAAATTTCAAGAGGACTGCAACTTCACTCCCGAAGTTGAAATTTCTGTTGTTAACTCTGAAGCCAGGATGAAGCATCACTTTAAAGTTTTTTTCATGGTTTATACCTATCCTTTTGCGATAGGTTTCAACCTCCCAATTCCCCAAATCATTGAAGACTTTTTCCGTCAATATCGAGTTTTTATCGGTCGAGTTACTCCTAAATTTGGCGCCTGGTCTACGGTATTAATATTTTGGCAGACCAGGCCCGTGTTGCATTCACCCTAGACTACTTGATGCACTTGTATGCTCCTCGGGTGTTCCGTGGAGGGTTGATTCATCTATATCCTCGTGGAAGACGCTGTTTGGTTAACCCGGAGAATGATTTTGACCGAGGATGACTTCATAGGTGCGCGATGATCCGGACCTGTCACCTTCACCGTTCCATACCCGAGTCATTTCCGGAGGCATGGAATAATACTCGTACAACTGAAGTTGTGTTAAGTCCTAGGAGTGTTAAGTTTCTGTTCGTTTGTTCTTAAACTTGTAAACCTACTCTTCTCAAAAGGAAGTTGTTCTAGGTACTCTGAATTCTCAGTAGTTTTGTATAGGTAGTTTACCTTTATTCTATTGAGTGGTACCATTGGCTAAAGTTAGTCAAGGTGTATTAGTGTGTTTGGCTAGAGGTAGTCAAACAGTGTTGAACTCTCAAAGGCTGCTTGTAGGAAGTGAATCTTCACAGGCGTTTGAATGGTACACTAGGCTAGGGTTAGTCTAGGTGTATTAGTGGCTTGGCTAGAGGTAGTCAAAAGTTCATTGCAGTAGAGGTACTGTAAGAGTGGAAGGATTATGTAGTTAATTCCTAGATTGCAAGAGTTGTAATCTGAAGCTGCTCGGTGTAATGGAGTTGAAATCCTACGTGGTAGGTCATGGTTTTTAATCCCTTGAGCAGTTTTTCACGGTAATATCCTGTGTTATTTACTTACTGCACTAATCAGGGAACTGGTAAACAACCAGGTCCCTCAGATATTGTTTAGTGGACGCACAACCTCTATCAATTGGTATCAGAGTAGGTTCTTTCTGAAAGGTTAACACCTAGAAAGGATCGTTCACATGGCTGCTCTACCAAACAAAGAAGAGAAGAGAAAGAATTTGAATGCTGAAAGAAGAAGTAAGTCAAGTGATGACGATGAATTAAAAATCGCATATCTCACTCATAGATTTCAGAAAATCATTCAGAAAGGTGTTGAATCCCTCAAGAAAAGGAGTCATAGTGAAAACCTCAAGGACAACCTCAACATAACAGCTACAAAAAATATGGAGCTCGACAAAAGGCTCAAAAGAAAGGAGGCATCTGAAAACTCAATGAGGCGGGCCTTAGATGCATGGAAGGACTTTATGAGGGAATTTGAAGAGGAAACCGACTCAAATGATGAAACCAAATAAAATGAGGTAGATCCTCTTGACAATCAAGCAAGACTCGAAGGTCACTCTCACAAAAGGTTAGTCTCTCTAGTAAAAAAATTGATAAATGAGCTTCATGGACTCATTAAATAGAAGAATGAGATAGCTGAGAAACTTGATAGTACAGAATAAGAGAGGGACGATATGGTCGTATGACTCGTAGATCTACCAGAACAAGTTGAGGAAGTTACTAGAGAAAACCTTATTCTAAATAGCAACATCAAAGAACTGATGAACATGTCATCTGAGGTATCATACAAAGCTCAGGGTGAGCACGAGAGCAAACTTGGGCAAGTCAAAATAAGCCCTGAAGCTGAGAAGCATAAGCATAAGGAGCCTCAGGAGAACCTGTGTGAAGTGAACATCAAGCTGAAAAAATCTCCGCAGAAGACCTGGTCCTCAACTCTATCCATAGATATGACTAATATAAAGGACAGACAAGAATATGGAACTCAAAAGACCACTGCCTCCTATCATTCCCTTGGCAAAAACATTCTTAAAACAGAAGGATCAGAGTACTCTCATTGGAAACAAGCTAGTTCCCTGGAAGAGAATCATCCTATCAACATAAATTCACCAAGGAGAAATGAAGACACTGCTAAGCAGAAGACAAAAAGGGAGGAACCTGATCACCACTAGAAAAGAGAAGATCTGCCTAAATGGAGAAAAGAAAAGCGTGTGCTTAAGGAAGGACACCTTCCCACGACTTTATAAATGGATATTTCCGAAGGAAATATAGCAAAGGTGCAGAAGGCTCGGAATCAAAGATGTCGTGTCAGAGCAAACATGAAGATACTTGATCCCTCCTATTTCTCACAGTCTACATGCATGGATGTATCATAACAATGCAAGCTTGAAGAGACATAGCATAAGCCAGAATGATTGCCCATTTTTTTATGTCATCAACAAAAGGAGTCAAGAAACCTGGTCTCTGCAACTCAAGTTAGTAGTCACTTCAGCACCTGCATAAAATTGAAACTGCCATTTAAGTGCCATGTCATCAAAACTGCTTCGCTGAAATACTTAAAAAACTTCCTCCGAACGTTACACCTTTTCTAACTTGACCCAATCGTCACTTTACCCTTTTCAAGTAGCCATAATAGCTTCTCTATTCTCTTACTTGAAATCAGAAATTCAAATCACTCTCTCACTTCTCCTCGTCGTCGCACAAACCTGATCTCTCTCTCTCTCTCTCTCTCTCTCTCTCTCTCTCAGAACCTTTTTCATCCTTCTCTAAGTTAAAAATCTCATAATGTCCAACAAATAATTCACCTCTCAAGCCCCTTCTGAGACAAACCTCACCTTTTCTCCACCTAAATCCAAAAATTCACCCAAATTGAATCAACCTCTGTCTTCCCTAAAACCCCAAACTTGCTCAGATCAGAATCCCTTTGTGTCACGCCCCAAAACCCACCCTAGACGTGACTGGCATCCGACGTCATGAACAACATCGGAAGAACCTAAACGATACAATAATAACACTTGAACCCGCCAGGTTCAACATTCGTCTCCAACAGTTTATAAAGTAAATGTAACAAATCATGAATATATAAATTAAATCAGCGGAAGTCTTTATTCACCAAATACTTAGTCAAACGTAATAACGTGCCTGAGAGTTAATCAATAACTCAACAACTACCCACAAGAACGTATACTATGGAGCTTCTAAGATAATGATGAATGTCTAAATCATCGGGACGCAGCCCGAAACTAAAAGACGAAGAGTAAAGATAGAATGGTGCCCCACGGACAATCATGTGGGCTCACCGAATAGTCTCGAAGCAGCAAGTTCTCTTAAGTCGTAGGCGTATCACGAACCTGCTCCTCAATGATACCTAACATACCATAAAAAATAACAATGGTATGCCTGAGTACTGGGTACTCAGTGAGTGTCTCGGGGACAACAAATATTATAAAAATAAAATATAATAATATATAAAGAAATCAGTTCTAAGAAGATGGCATAAAAACAGTCATTCCACTTTTTGATTCTTAATATCATTTGTTAAACAGTTTACAAAACCATTAACCAATATAAAACAAGTATTCAGCATGTGTATCTCAATAAGAATTATCAAAACCGATTATAAAGTCTTTTGTCAAGTTATAACTTTCAATTATGCCTTTCAAATTGAACATGATTGTCAACAACAGTTCCATGAGAGATTACGAATATCACGCATGGCGATACAGGCCCAAGAATCAATCACATCGAGGGGATCACCATAGGGTTCCCTTGTCACAGCGCACCACACCGAATTATAAAATCCTCGGTGACCACTCATCCTCCCGAATGGCTAGGCATAAACACACCAGAATATGAAATCCTCGGTGACCACTCATCCTCCCGAATGGCTAGGCGTAAGCACACCGGAATATGAGATCCTCGGTGACCACTCATACTCCCGAATGGCTAGGCATAAGCACACCGGAATATGAGACCCTCGGTGACCACTCATCCTCCCGAATGGCTAGGCGTAAGCACACCGGAATATGAGATCCTCGGTGACCATTCATCCTCCCGAATGGCTAGGCATAAGCACACCAACAGAGTTCATAGCATAAAAGTCGAATTACAATTCATCTCAAGGTAGTCACATCACCATTTACCATTAAGGTTCGTTATGCCATATCGTAAAGATAAATCGTTTCAAAGAATGTCCTGAAAACGTTTCACTTCTTTAAACAAGTTTCAATTTCCACAATTCGTAATAACATACTTTTATGAGTCAACAACCTTTCAAGTAACTAGTTAAATCATCCATCAAGAGAATTCCAATATCATTACCAATCGTTATCCTTCATTATTAAGCATCTCTTATAGAGGAAGACATTCATAATATCATATACATATATAGGGTTTGTTACAATCTAGGTTTAATGTGGGTTTGTCCCCTCACACACATTAACCACCATTTAGACATGAATTGGAGTTCAAGAACCATGAAAAGAATTACTTTTCCTTTCATTCATTAAAAAATATTCAATAAAATTAATACTTCCAACAATAGTTTCAAAAGTTATTTTAAAAGAGACATACAAATCACAACCAAAGAGTTCGTAAAAACTGATAGAAACAGTATGTTCAAAAGAGACATACAAATTACCTTTATATTCAAAAAGGATTTTATTTTTAAAGAGACATACATCCAAAATAAGGTTTTTAAAAGGGAGACATACCTTAATTTGTTAAACAAGGTTTAACAAATCACTTTTCTAATGAAGAACACCCAAACCCTAGCTTGAATCACTTTGGGAAGAATTATGTTGCAAACCCTAGGTTTTGGTCATAAAATCATGTTAGAAAGGGATTAGGAATTTGAATTCAACCTAGAATCATGATAACACTTACCTTGTATGGTTCTTGAGGCTTGGGACTTGTTCTTATTGACTTTAGGGTAATTTTTCGTGAATGGGGTGCTGGGGAAATAAACCCCAAACCTTAAATATAACTTAAAACGCGTAAACCCGAATTTTTGACCCGAATCTGACCCGATTCGCGATTGGTCCGCGATGCGGGACCATCGCGCAATGTTCTGCAGCTCAATACTCAGACTTGCGCGATCGGCCCGCGATGCGGGGCCATCGCTCGCGCCGAAAAGGCGGCGTGTCGGTTCTGCACAGTGTTCGGTAAAATGGACATAACTTCTTGTACGTAGCTCCGTTCGGGCTGGGCGACCTACCGTTGGAAAGATATTTCAAAGGGCTACAACTTTCATGAAGGAAGTTTTTCCAAATTCTCAACACATGTTCACGAAAATCGTCCAGAAGACAGACCTACCAAAACTTAGGCGAATTTAAGAGGCCTTAAGAACTTCACTAATTGGTTTGACTTCAAAACAACCATCTTCCATCCAAATTCATCAAGAATGGATTCATATAGATATGATATCATCTTAATACAAGATTTTTACACATTTACACCTAGTTCAAGTTTACGGGGTGTTACACTTTGTCACTTCACCAAAATCTCCTGTCAATAGTCACTCCCCTGAAGAGTCAGCACCTCCTCCAAAAGCGTCAAACTAAGTTGAGAGACCCGACTCTATAGCATCCCCCTTTTTAGGAGGATGCCACTTTCGAAACAAAAACAAATTTCATACCTCAACGTTCAGAAGAAATTTATTTGATAAGATATTCACAATAATTTAGTAGTGGAAAGAAGCCCATGTAAACAAGTTTCAAAAATGCATACCTAAGTGTGTCACGTACAAGTCCCCAAAGGTATGCAAAATGAACATGCTCAAGCAAATGTGATCTTCATCTAAGCTTCCAAATAGTCTACCTCAATTGGTCATCCTTAAGTCTCCCTCGGAACATCACCTATGATAGTAACAAACTATTGCTAAGCATAAAGCTTAGTGGCACATAAACTTAACTAAAATTTCATATAAAAAGTATGCTATGTAAAGAGTACAAAAATAAATTCTAGAAATAAGCATATCAAAATCATCATCAAGCATTTAACGGAGGTACCATGGTTTCAAGAGAATGAAATATCAAACAAGAACTAAATGAAGGTACAATCCTTTCAAGAGAATAAATATCATCTATTATAATAGTTCTAGATATCAAGAAGCTTTCCCAAGCAAATCCCAGAATTTCGCCATTTGGTTAATTTAATCGTGAGCTATGAATCAAAATATAAGTGCAAGAAGTGAGTTCAAGACATAAGCTTATCCGCTTTGCAACCAAGTACTTAATCAGAGAATCACCAAACCATAAAATAGTTCAAGATACTAATATTCCAAATACGAAGTGTCAAGAAAGCTTTCGAAGCTAATTCATGATGTTACATCCGGCATTTTTGCATATTCGAAAAAATTGAGATAACTTGACTTGTAATGAATAAGGCCATAATTGGACTTTACATGGTATGAATGTGTTGGCTATGAATACATTGGTGTGGAATTACGAAAGGAGGCCAAGGGCAAAGTTGGAATTTTGGAAACTTGTGCCATGAATTACAATTATTTAGCCAACAATTGGGCTCAAAAAAAAAAAAAACAAGGCCCAACTAGGGAGCCCAACCGGCCATGGCATGTACAAGTGGCCCAAGTCCATGTCTTGAATTAATTCCATGTGATGAATTATATTATATAAGTGGATAACTCTCAAGAAGTTTCAAGAAAACACAAAGCAAGAACAAGAAAAAGAAAGAGAGGCATTTCGGGTAAGTGAGAGAGAAAGAAAGAAAGAAAAGAAAAAAAAAATTCTAGCCTTCAATCTTGAGCCAAAAAAATTGTAGTTGTGGTGTATTACTACTAAGCCCAAGATTCTCTTCAAGGTGATACAATTATTTTGGCAAGAAACTACCATTTGTGGCAAGTGGAAAAGTTGAGAAAAGGTAAGAATTTTACCATGGGATATATGTATATATGTTGTAGTGTGTGGAATGAATGAAAAGCATGAAAATCTTGTGAGTTGTGAATGTGTGTGTATGGCCGTATGTATGTATATGTTGAATGTCTATGGTGACTTGAAATTATGTTGAAATCTAGTTGTAGTTAATGTGGGAATTGTATTAGAAATGAAAGTTGAATGAATTAATGGAAGTTGGAGAATATAGTATGTGGTCGTGTGGTGTGTGTTGATGTTGGAAGGTGAACTAAATTTTGTTAGTATGTTAATTGTGTTAATTGTGAAGTGAATGAAAGAGTAATGGTTTTTGTTGTTATGGAAAAATGATTATTAAGTTGTTGTAGGAAAACATGCAAGTTTATTATAATTATGTAAATGCGGAAGTGAAAGTAGGAAGATGCAAATTATGGTTATCATTGATGGAGTTGGAAGGTAAGAATATGTTATGGATGTTTATGCTAAAAGATTGGAAGTTGTGGGCGAAATCTGCCCCTAGTAGGAAACTTGTATATTGCGTATATCTTGTGTATATCTTGTGAAAATGGTATGATATGCCCCTGAAATATGTTGTAATGATCTTGATAAGTGTTAAATATGAAAATGGTAGGATTGGTTTGGAAGTGTAAGGTTGAAATGACAGATGTTTCGTTATGCCGGAAAGACGGCTAGTAAAGCCATATCGTGTATTATGTTATGCTTGTTGTTGTTATTGATGTTGTTTCTGGGTTGCTGTGTTGATGAACCAAGCCGAGCTAAGTCTCGGGGATGTTATATATATAGGGGAAATGCTGCCGAAATTTCGGTAGGCAAGTATGTATTAAGTTTGGAGTCTTAAAGTTTGAAATTAACAATTGGTAAACTTGACCATTTCTAGATTTTGGACGAAATTGGAATTGAAGCCAAGCGAGCGTAAGGCGCAATCGAGGTATGTAAAGCCTTCCCCTTTATTCCTAGGCATGTTTTGGATGTAATAGGCTCGGCCGCGAGCCTTAAGTACGACTCCGTTTCTCGGAATTCGAGATGGAAATCCGTTCCAATTCCTTCAGTACAATTGAAACCATTTCCTTATAAAATGCCTTCAAAGTGAACTTTTGCACATAGCCTTCCGAAACGGAGTCGGAACACTTCCAAATGATTATGGATGACCTCATAAGGTCTATTATCAGTAATTTACATATGTCGCCTCGAGTTGGTCCGAGGCGGGCCCGCAAGGCCCGGTGCCTTCTGTATAACCTTAATTACTTTGGTTCTATCCGATTTTTCTCAGAAAACATCTGGACTATTATTTTGATTATGAAATGACTATTTTTATGCAAATCTTACAAATTGACTTCTGGACATCTGAGAATCTGATCCTGATAATAATCTGTCGTGCCTTCCCAAGTAGGACATAGGCGCGTATTATGCATACTATCCGGATACTCTGACTTGACTCGCCGTTTGGCACCCTTCAGTTTGATTGAGTCTGTATGTTGAGTCTGTATGTATGTGGTTTCTCATTAATCTGTTTGTGGTTGTCTCAATGCATTCCTTCACTGCGTCTCGGGCCAGGTTCTGTTATCGTGCATGTTCCTCTGCATCGTTCACCGCGTCCCTCGGCGTGCGGGCCGGGATCTGTTATATCTGTATGATTATGATATTATGATCTGTGTATGGGGATGGCGGCCAGGATGGCATATGATCTGATCTGATTCTGTCTGTCCACCGCGTCCCGTACTAAGAGGGCCGGGTTCTGTTACCGCGCCCCCAGACAGGGCCGGGATCTGTATGTATGTATGCATGTGCCACCAGCATTTATATAAGCACATGCCTCTGTATGATTCTGTATGATTCTGTATGACTCTGTATGACTCTGCATGCATAATTCTGTCCGGCATACTTCTGTCCGTCCGTCTGGATTACGATTTTGTCTGTATGTCCGTATGGATTCTGATTCTGTATGTCCGTATGGTTACGGTTCTATCTGTCTGTCTGAACCATGATTCTGTCCGTCTGTCGGGATTATGATTCCGTCCGTCCGTTCGATTTATGGTTCTGTCCGCTATATATATATATATGCTTCCGGTTCAGACTATGATTATGTTTGTTATGTTTCTGCTTTGCATACTCGGTACATTTTTCGTACTGACCCCCGCTTCTTCGGGGGCTGCGTTACATGCCCGCAGGTACAGATGCACCTGGAGATATGCCGCCAGTTTAGGGTATCGATTCTGCTGTTTTGGAAGAGCTCCTTTAATCCGGAGCAAATACTTTTGGTATATATCTTCTGTCATCTGTAGACTCTGTATGTATGGTATTTTGGGGTACGGCGGGGCCCTGTCCCGTCATCTGATTCTGTATGTCTGTAGAGGCCTGTAGATAGATATGTGGGTTACGGGTTTCATCTGTTTGGGTAAGTACGAACGATTTTGTGACTCCATCTGTATGTTAGCTTCATCGGCTTGTCTGTAAATTTTCGTATGTTCAGGTATGTATATGTTCGCGTGCGCCGCATCTGTATCGGCCTGATTCTGTACACATCTGTTTGAGAAAAAAAATCTGTATGGTACGAAATTCTGTTAAGTAGGTACGTATGGGTATCCAGTTAGGATACCAGTCGCGGCCCACGGGGTTGGGTCGTGACACATGAAACGTCATTCAGTTAGTTAATTTCGCCCAACACATACGTCATGCCATGACATCAAGCACTATCAAATATCAAGAAGTACCAAAGTCCCTATCAAGAAAGACGGAAGCCCCTATCAAGAAGGGTCGTCACCCAATAATCAAGAGAATCAAGAGCCATGTTGAAAATGGCTTTCCACTCAGACTCGAGAATGGACAAAAGTCCATTATCAAGACGAAATGCAAATACAAAGTCAAGATGGACAAGATCCGAAATCAAGAAGGGTCGTCACCCCATAATGAAGAATGTAATAATGCTCAAGCAATCTGTATATGTGGGCAAATTACGTCATCTTACAAAAATGCTTCACATAACACCAATGTGATCTTAGCATACTCATAACTCAATTTACAAAATCATACTCTCAATGATAAAGTTATCATATTGAAGGGTCGCAATATATTCTTTCTCAACCCTCCAAGCAAGTAAACTATCAAAGTAGCAACAGAATCAATATGACAACAATTTAAAGTAGATATTATTTCACCAAGATTCAAGCTTCTCACAATATCTCAAACCAAATAAACTGAAAACAAAGTTCAAGTTTAGGTCCAAACCTTGGAGCTTTAGAGCTTCTAAAGCTTAAACAACCATCAAGAAGTTATAAGTCCCCAAAGCAACGATCAAGTAAATATGTCAACTTCCTTAGCCAATTTTCCCTTAGCTTGTACAAGGGTATATATATATATATACACACTCAAATACACCTTTAAATATCTAATTAAGTTCAATGGTTTCAGCCCGTCAAAACTAAACACGATATCAGTGGAAATCACCCTGAACTAGCAAAACAGAAATTCTGGACAGTGCTACTGTCTTGTATTGTGACTCAGTTTCAAAGGGGTAAACAACAAAAATGGTCTTTGTGGTCTTAATGAATGTTGTAGATATATGTCTTGGCATTCTATAGAAATTTAAATCACCCCAATATCAACTTTGTACAAAAATATATGCCCAAAATACCAACAGTAGCACATGGGGGTTTGTAAAACAGAATCTGGGCAGCACCTTCCCTGTACTTCATCACCTTTTTTTTGAGTAAATACAAGCAAAACTAGGTTTTGGAGCCTGAACAAAAGTTATAGATCTATGAAATAGCTTTCCAGATCATCTTGGCTCACTTAAAACTAAATTTTATACAAGGAGCTAAGCTCAAAATACCAACAGTTGATCAGTTCAAAAACGGGATTTAGCAACTTACCTCAATCGTGTGGAGTTATTTGTGGCTCAACCAAAACAAGTCTTGATGATTGATTTAGAGGATAAATATTATGAGAGGAGAGACGCTTTGGGGTTTTATTTTGGTGGAGGAAACGAAATTGGGGGTGGAGAGGATAAGAGCCCAAAAAGATATTTTATATATATATATATATATATATATATATATATATATTACTTTCTTTAGGATGAAGGGAAAAAAAGGTGGTTGACCAAAATATCAAATATCCATTCAATTTCTTAATTTACTAAGATAATAATAGTTGGAGTAGTTTACATAACTACACTATAACACTTCAAACAAGTTCCAAATATCCTCAAATTCACGTTCAAGAAGCGCGAAATAAAATATATCCCTACTATCAAGATATGGTCAACCGAAAATTCAAGTGTTAGTTTAAAAATTTCGAGGTGTTACAGACTCCGTCAATAGCAAGCACCCCATGTCTGTCTCAAAATATTTTCGAGATACTGATGAAATTGAGAGACAAGAAAATGAATCAGAATTTACTAGTCAATCCATCGAGAGAACAGAGAAGGAAGAAATCAACAATGGAATTGAGGAAGATAGAGGAATCGCCTATAAAAGTAGACGGGACCATCTATGGGATTGGTCAAAATCGATCCAGTAAGATAGATAGTGATGTTGTTCTTATAGCAGGTTTTGTAAATCCTTAAGTGAAATGGGAAATCTTAGACCTTCAGAAGAAGAAGAGGAGAGACATGTTCCTTCAATGCAAGAAATGTCTGAATATGAACACAAGACAATTCCTGTGCGGGATGAGACACCAGGTTCTCCTAACTTGAATCGAGACTTGATGTTAAATCCTGAACCCGTATCCCATAATATTGTACCCTTGGCTGAGATTGCACCTGAGAAAGATGATGGTCAAAATTATCATGAAAATGAATCTGATGACGAGGACATACCACTTGTCTTCAAGTTAAGAAAAGGATCTGGGAGTAAACCTGCATCCAGAGTGAGAACTACTTTTGCTCGAACAACGCAATCAACTCCTAAGGCAAACAAGTACTAAGAAGACCAGAAGCACTCCGGTGAAGAGTCGATTGATTGATGAAATTGAAGTAGTGGATGTGGAAACTGCAACCTCAAATGATGATGATAAAGAAATTTCTTAGAAAAGAAAGGAAGGAAAGAAAAGGAGCAAAAAACAAAGAGTCACACTAGTGGGGGGTGACAAAGCTAAATCCTTAAAAAAAAAAAATTAAGCAATGAGAAATATGGTTCCTCAAAGAAACAGAGAGTGGAAAAATATGTTGCTCAGAGTGAAAATGAAAGAAGGGAAAATCTAAAGAAGCAAATAGTATTACTTGGTAGGGTGGTCGACCCAGAAATTGCTGACAAATTTAGTAGAGGGAATTGCTTGAATTTATTGATTTTTAGAAATGGAGCTATCTGTTTGCTCCACCAATTCCAAATATTTACGAGGCACATATAGTTGAGTTCTTTGCAAACCTCTACTACTCTGACGACCATGGCGCCCTTATTACATCTGTCAGTGGAACAAATATTGAGTTAACCGAAGAGGTATTAGGAACGATTCTAAAGGTTCCCACTAAAGGAATAAGGACTATCATTGGGACTGCTTCAAGCAACTTCAAGGTCATGATTGCCCAAAACATGGTTGAAAATGCAGGTGCGAGGGCAAGACTTCTGAAGAAGGAAATGAAAGCAGAGTATCAACTCATGTTCAAGTTGGTCAACAAATCGCTGCTCCTAAGAGTTGAGGGTCGCACCATTGCCTCTATCGTAGACCAGTGCTTAAAAAAGCATTAGCCAATTTTCAACCCATCAACCTTCCTGCAATCATGTTTGAGCACATAATCAAGGTGTTGAATGCACCAGAAGGAAAATATGGACTTCCCTATGGTTTCTTTCTGATCAAAGTATTTGAGCATTTTAAGGTTAGAACTGACAGAGCTACCAAGGGATCCAAGAAACACATGTTCTCCATGAAAACTCTAGAAGAGTTTGATTGTATACCCAGGAAAAGCGACGTTGGAAGCGCCTCCACAATCTCAACTCTGCTGGAAGCACAGAAAAGGGTGACTGCTGAACTGCAAAGGGTCAAGGCTGAAAATGTGCTTCTTCAGGCTCGATTAACCGAAAGAGAGAAAGAAGTTGGGTCCCAAGATGTCTTGAAGGCTGCAAGAACTAAAATCAAAAGGCTCAAAATAGAAAATGAGAAATTAACTCTGAAAGTGGATGAGCTTAAGGACCGGATGCTTCAGGACCAACGTGTCAATAGTGAACGCATGGACAAACTTCTAAATGCTCTGACCTCCCAAACTCCTTAATCCTCCCATAATTAATTTCCTTCCTTTTATGCTCTCCCGTTCTGATCTCACATGTTTGATTGATATTTGGCACCTATGACTTTTTTTGTTATGCACTTTCTGATTTGACTACTACGTTTTTATAATACATTGTTTGACTTGGGCATTCAATGTTTGAAAAATTTCTTGTCTAACTTCTCTTATGTTGTGTTGCCTTATGGCTCTGAGTTAGCAATGTTGAACTTAGTTTACTTTTCGATGATGCCAAAAGGGGGAATAATGGGTACAATGGGATTGGATATAAGTGGTAATGAGGGATTGGATTGATTCATTGTGCTGTTGATATGGGATTGATTGTTTTAATCTGTGGTTGCTCTGGTCCTCAGGGGGAATAAGTGGGGATCTGGTCCTCAGGGGGAATACGACTTATGTGTTTGTCATCATCAAAAAGGGGGAAATTGATAAGCCA
Organism: Lycium barbarum; assembly: GCF_019175385.1. NCBI lineage: Eukaryota > Viridiplantae > Streptophyta > Magnoliopsida > Solanales > Solanaceae > Lycium > Lycium barbarum. The sequence goes on along the minus strand of NC_083344.1, from coordinate 111,459,904 downwards.
TGCTACCTTGTATTTTGGCGTTTTGATGACTTGACAAACCTACTCGAGAAACCGGTTATGATGATAAAAATACCAGGTCTCCTGAAGTGTCGTACAGTCAACTCTACAACTGTAAAGTTGTTGCCACTGTAGCAGTAAAACAGAGCAACATACAATAGCAGAGTTTCTTTACGGGTTTCTACCTTCACTCTTTCTCTACATATTCAAACATCATGCTAAAATGAAGATTTGATTCTTGCAAAATCCAAAAATTGTTCAGATCCAGAAGTACAAGTCTCCACACATCAAGGTGTGCTCAAGAACAAAGCTTCAACAAATCCAAGAACCTGTTCTTTTACAACTGAAGTTGTGTTAAGTCCTAGGAGTGTTAAGTTTCTATTCGTTTGTTCTTAAACTTATAAACCTACTCTTTTCAAAATGAAGTTGTTGTAAGTACTCTGAATTCTCAGTAGTTTTGTATAGGTAGTTTACCTTCATTCTATTGAGTGGTACCCTTGGCTAGAGTTAGTCAAAGTGTATTAGTGTGTTTGGCTGGAGGTAGTCAAATAGTGTTGAACGCTCAAAGGATGCTTGTAGGAAGTGAATCTTCATAAGCGTTTGAGTGGTACCCTAGGCTAGGGTTAGTCTAAGTGTATTAGTGTCTTGGCTAGAGGTAGCCAAGAGTTCCTTACAATACCCCTATTGTAGGGGCTGAGGGATTATGGGAGTTAATTCCTAGATTGCAAGAGTTGTATTCTGAAGTTGCTCGGTGTAGTGCAGTTGAAATCCTACGTGGTAGGTCATGATTTTTAATCCGTTGAGCAAAGATTTTTCCATGGTAATACCCTGTGTTATTTACTTACTGCACTGCATCAGGGAACTGGTAAACAATCGGGTCCCTCATATATTGTTTGGTGGACGCACAACCTCTATCACTTAGTTTTATTAACTGTGTATGACTTCACACCTCTTTTTTCTCCCTCCTCCCCCTCCCTCTCCCCCTTTTTCCTTATATATTCATCATCTCCTTGCAGGCCATTCTGTGAGACAAACCACTTCTCGGAAAGTCCCCACTCGAAAAATTATCGAACATTGTCCATGTTGCTTCTTCTATCCGAAAGCGTAAGCCAAATGATGCGTCAACCTCCCCGAAGGGAATTGGCTTAAGAGTTCGGACCCAACACCGGCTCATGGAAGTGTGGTGCAAAGCACAATGGGATGCTCAACCCAAGGGGTCTTTATTGACGATGATGATGACAAGCACCCTGCTGTCCCCAGGACCCTTTACCTGATGGTTCCAGCAAAGCATATGTCTCCTACTGAATTGTGTCCAGGGAGCAGAGCCCTGACGTCCAAAACCTCCGGTTGTCCGTTTGGAATGCTCACTGTCTCACTTAGCTAATCTCTTCCTGCAGGTACTTATTCTATCTTCTTTGTAAACTCTCTTGCAAGTCCCCTATATTATTGGTTGAACCCCATTATCTTTCTTCCATCAGGGTCATGTGGCTGCCACCTCTATTGCCAAACTTGCATGATCGATTTCTCCTTCCCGTGGAGAAATCAAGCTCGAGGAAGATAACGATCGTTTAAGGGTTGAAGTTGATAGACTGCAAGCTGAAATTCGAGATTCTGATTCACTCCAAGCCTCCTTGAGAATGCGCTTATAAGATGTGGCTAATTCACTAAGGGACCGGGAGAGTTCTCTTCAAATTCTGACTTCCTCATGTGTACGTCTTCAGAATAAAGCTACCGGGTTTGAGGATGATTTGAACAACATCTGGGGCCAAATTTTCAGTGTTGAGGTTTCCCGAGACCGCCTTCGAGCCTGATGCAAAAATTATGACTTCATTGTGATTTAGCCATTCTAAAAACTCGGAGGGATACGCTCGAAGAGGCAAGCGCTCCTGATTTGATCTTCCTACGTCGCTGCTTGAAGCAAAAATTGACTTGGAGGCTGTATAGATGGCTCTCGAGGAAATCTAGGATCTTGAAGTGGACAGACCGGGGAGTGAAGATTCCGGGTCACCACCTGCTGCTGGAGTTGCTCCGGACACTTAGCCCTCGTACTTGCCCTCAATGGAATATGAAGGCGAAGTTGCTGGGCAGCAACCAAAAAAGAGAACGTTTAATTAAGATGCTTAGTTTTCTTGATGCTCTTCTTGACATGTCTATTGATGGACTTGCCAAGTTGTTCCCTACTTATCCTCACATATGGTTCCAGAGGGGTTTGAAGAGGAAACTCGTAGGCTAACTCTATCGTAACCATATAGGCATTGCTTTTACTAGAAAGAGTTTTTGCTGCAATTTGATGAGAATAATAGATGCTTTGAATGACGAATGGTTTGAGACTAGTGACCTGCTATACATTGTAACCCTTTCGGTGTTTGCACTTTCTTTAGGTTTTTGTCGTACCTCTCTAATTTCTCAATGTGTACTCTTTGATTTCGAATTTAATAAATGTGATTCTTCATCCCACTTTATCATTATGATTCCAAAAACAATTCCTTATTCTAATGTAAAAATAAAGATTCGCAAATAATCAAAGCTTACTCGGATGCATTGTACCCGAACTTAGCTTTTAATCTTCTGTTCACCCGGACTCCTTTTCTTTTCAAGGCAAATGGACTCTTCCATTTTACTTTTAAAATGACATACATGTGCGAATTATGCACACCTTTAGTGCATTTGGAGAAATAACTTCCACGTTTGTTTTCTTTCTTTTTCTTTTTACTCTGGTTATCTTATTATCATCTGGATTAAACACCTTCAAATGGATAATAACCACCTGTTATGGTTCACTTTTACGCGGGCGCATAAAAGCTACAAAGAGGTTGTTGGTGCTCTAATTGGATTTTAGATAGAGTCGCCACCTGATTTATTAAAGAAAAGCTAGGAAAATGGGGTTTAAAGATTTATCAAACAAGAGAAAAATCTTTTTTAGTGATCCCCTAGGGAAGGTTTTACGCACCCTAGTATTAAAGATCCGTAGAATACGGTTGACCTACGAACTTCAATGTGTGGTTATTGTAATTATTTGCTTAAAAATGTTTAAGTTTCCGCAAAATATCATTTAATCATATCATAACTTTCAAGGAAAATTTTGGCAAAAAGTCCCTTTAGAAAAGGCGGTTTTGGGTTTTAAAAAATCCACGTAAGTATTCAACTCACTTTATTACCGGACTAAGACACACCCGGGATTTCTCCCGAGTAGAGTCACTACTGTTTTAGTCCTAATAAAAAGAGTTTAGTACTTACGGGTTTTATTATACATATATACAAAATATGGAGTATATCGCCGATTTTATACGTGTATATACATATATATATATATATATATACATACATATACAATATAAAGAAAAAATACGAGTTTTATTACTTAAGTCCAATTTCATCATTGAAGCCCATAATATGTCAAAGTATTCCAACCCAGATCCGTCTTCCCTCAAAACTGGCCCAACAGGTTCTCTTTTGCTTTTTCGGTCCAAAAATAAGTTCTGGGCTTCGAACCCCAAAGTAGTCTTATTTTTTTCTCAAAATTCTATCAAGTCCAGATTCCAGTTTTCAGTTCTTGAATTTGACCAAATCAGGCCAAGTCCAAAAATTGTTCTTTGGGTATTAAAAAAAAATGCAAATTTCTGAAGTTAACTTGTCCAAATTCAGTTCAATTTTAAAAGCAATATTGAGCAGCTTATTGTTTTTCCTTTAACACGGGTCCAAGGTCCAAAGACTGTTACTAATCATTTTGAAAAGTCATTTTGCCTTATCCAATTTCAATTTTTATCAAAATCTCGTTTTTATTCATATACTTAGTCGTAGTCTTAACCCATTCCAAAACTCAAAAATCAGGATTAAGTTCCAATTTCAAAGTAGTTATTGTCCGAGTTTTAAAACGATTTGGTAAACTCCTAGAATACTAAATATTTCCTAAGTTTTACACCCACAAGGTTCCAATAATCATCAAGTGTTCTACAAATACATTTTTACATATAAAGAATCAAATAAGAAGGGAGTTAGGCTGGTGGGCCTACCTAAGCCCACCAGATACTATTTTCACCCGTAGTTGGGCCTTCACCATTTTCACCCATGGTTTGGCCTTCAATATATTAACTTCTCTTACTTTTTCTCACGCAGACTCGATGAAATAAGATAGTTGGGTCTCTGGCCCAACAGGTTTATGCAGGACTATGGCCCAAATGGCCCCCCAAGTGGGAATCACATAAGCACGGAAAAGGATAAGGATTAGTAACTAATCTAAGTACTTAAACATCATATAATTTCATAATTAAACGAGATAAAATATGCAAACCAAGCAAACACACAAAACAAATGATATAAAACGAACAAGCCTTAGCCTAATAATGCAAAAAGAATTCGAGACCCAAATAAGTTATTACAGCGGAAAATGAACTGACTGCACTGAGTATGCATCAGATTTAACACATAGCAGAGGCCCAACAGGTATGAAGAATGAAACAGGCCCATAAGTCAACAAAACCCAACAGCAGCCTATACTAATTAGACTGATACACTTCATATATACTCAACATACCATCTCATATACACTAGGTGTATATAGAGTTGAATATACTTTGTATATCTGAGTATATCCCCTTTGTATACCACCAAGAACCAATCATACAAAAGCAAACAATCAAAGAAATATGCTAAGACCCTAAATGTTTGAAGTTTCACTTAGATACAGTTAAGTAAAATCAAGAAAGGGATAATATACAAGAAAAATACCCACAGTATACATGATATACACAGATTTCTAGTTGTTTTAAATCACTTTGAGGGTCCCATAGGACATGGATTCCTATGAGGGAACCCCACCAACCTAGGATAAAAGATTTGGACTGAGTTAGCTAGAAACTCAAAGTCCTCTTCCCTTTTCCTTGGGTCCTAAGTAAGTCACACTCATATTCAACCATACCTTAAGTGACAACCTCCCATTAACTTAGTCTTTTAACACTTGAAAACCATATACCAAGCTCTAAGTTAAGTAGTCATGTTCAGTCAAACACAAAAAGACGAGATGAAAAGAAACTGTATCCACTCTAATAGACATGGGTAAATCAAATATATGCATAAGCAGTAATCATATGAACATGCATTTGTTATTTCTTTTCAGTATACTAACAAGACATGACAATCCCATTATTCACATAAGTCCAGACAAACATTATACAGGGATATACACTCACTTAGTCCATATAGTATTGTTAAGTAGGCATGAACAGGTTCCAGCTTAGCAAAAATGGTCATACATCACACATTTAGCATGTTTTATCAATATGGGACTTTAAACACTATTATAAGTTCACAGATCATTAGTACAAGTTCACAGATACTGAGACAAGATTCAAACTCCTTTAAACCCTTTTAAAATACAATTTCTGAGACTTGCGACATTAAAATAACAACAAACCAAATGGCACAATCCTCAGGGTTTGAAACAGAGTTATCAAGGGAGTATACAAAGGTCTTGGTCACTTATTAAGTCAAGTAGTATGTCACAAACCAAAAGCATAGACCTCATAGTTTGAAAGCAGGGTCATAAAATGGGACATGCAAAGGTCTGGTTCATCTTTTAAATCAAGCAAATGTCATTTTGGTCTCAACAGACACAGGTTTATGTCCAGTGAACATAGAGGTTCTATACTACTATCCATAACATATTTCTAAGAACAACATGTGACTCAAACAACACATCACAGGGAAGACAAGCTAATATATCAAAAATATAGGTCATAAGTGACTCTAACTTAACTTTAAGCAAATATAAACATGACTCAAATACCAATATAAGTCTACATATCAATCTACATCAGAGAGGGATTAAACATACTAGTCATGCTATCACAACAAAGGAATTCATGAACATACTCAGTATGCATTCGGATCAGAGTATGACAAATCCTAACATACATGAGTAGACCAACAATCAATAAGACAAACAAAATACAAGGAGCTTAACTACATCAATATGCTTGGCGGGCTTTTAAATCCAAAGTCAAGTTCAACACTTATCAGCAGCATAGTAGTGGATCAAACAAACTTACATTTAGATAATAGGCAAAGCTAAACATGATCTTCAGTGTACAAAATTGAAACATATAGATATAGCATCAGTTCTTATTAGACATTAACCAAAATCAGGACATGGAACAATAGTTTAACATCTTAGACATGATCCAATTTAATAGAACAAATAACATGATCTACAACAGGCTAAGCACTTAACATTAATGCACTTAAACACTTTTTACTTGTCTTTTTTACATTTTTATCACCCCATAGGACTATATCTCACTATATCTAACATAATAATGAACTAACAGTACTACAAATAGGACTATATCACATGCTCAGATGACAAAAGGAACAAAGACTAGGCTAAACACATGCCAAAACAGGATTTTAGGTTAACAGTGCCTAAATCATGCCATTACTACTATATTAATCAACTAAAACTAACTAAATCACATATAAAACATGCTTAACTAAAACAAACTAAGCTAAAATAACATATAACACATACTTAACTGGGACCGACTAAGCTAAACTACCACATAATCAACCATAGATAAATTAAAACCAGAAAAGATGTGAAGAAAATAAAAGGGAATTACCTTTCTTGTGTACAACCTTTGAATCGAGATTTGAACTTGGAGATCCTTTGCGCTCCTCAAACCCCAACTCGAATAAAAAAAACCCACACAAATAACAAACAAAAAGCTTTAAAATTTTAAACTAACTAAAACTCTTAAAGTTTCGAAGCAAATTGCTCATAAACTTAGATATGTCAAGTATGTGTGAATATATATTAATATTCAGTGTGTAGGTCTCTTAAACAATGAGAATTGAGGCTCTATTTATAGAACCCCCAAACCTTAATTTTGATTTCGATGTGGGACAATTCTAATTTTTGAGAATTCGTTCCTCACACAACAATCAAGGGCTAAGATTGAGTGAAACAAAGATCTGACCCAAAAGTGATCGATTCGTAAGGTTCTTCAAGAACCAATCAAAATTCACTACTTCAAACAAGTGCAAACAAAACCCATTAAGATTTTACAGAGTTTTGACTGTTTAATACTCAGAAAAGTAAAAGAAATAAAGAAAGGGGAAGAATTGTACCGTGTTTGGTGAGAAACGGAGGAAACAATTAATGCTTTGCCTCATACAGTCACACAGGCCTGAAGAAAGAACGGTTTGCTTGAAAATTTTCCATAAAGGCAATGATGTCGAGGAGAGAGAGAGAGAGAGAGAGAGAGGGGAAAGTTGAGGCGGCTAGGGTTTTCAACTCTTTTAGAGAGAGACGACATAGGGGTCATTTAGTATAAATAATGAGAAGAGGAGGGGTATTACCCCCCTCTTTAATTAGTAACTGGGCCGGATCGGTCTTATTTGGACTGGGCCTGGTCCGGGTCCGGTTTTAAAAAGGAAATAAGGGGCCTGTGTATAGGTATATACTTATATACATGATATACATGTATATTTGTGTATACCTGCGTATATACGTCAACATAAGTTCAGTAAATAGCCATAATTAAGTAAACCCATTAATTAAACCCCCTTAATTACGATCAAAACATAAATTTAATAACCACTTAAACAATTAACAAAACGGTTAGTTATGCAAAATGGATTCAAATTGCAAATATGGCCTTAATTGACTCTAAACCATGAAGTAGGTTATTTCAATTATAGTCATAACCAGCATAATTAAACAATTAAAGACTAGTTTTATACCAATAACCTTAACTAGACTTAAACCATGAAACTGGTCATTCCAATTATGGTCATATTTATCTTAATCAAACAATCAAGGGGCTAGTTTTGGAATAATGACCTCAATTGACTTGAACCATAGAATTGGCTTTTCAATTAGGGACCAAATTAAACAATAATTGATCATTTCAATTGTATCTACTATTAACTAGATAATAAACAATTTTATGGAATTAATCAAAATTAAACACTCAATTAATTATGATAAATTCTAATAAATTGAATATGCAAAACTAAGAATTGAGGGGTAAAATGATTAATTCATTTAATTAATCAAATTCTTGAATTAGCAGAGTAAAATACTTGCTAATTAATTTCTGATAATTTTTAAATTATTCCCTTGGTTAAATTAGCAAATATATCATAATTGTTGCTAAAATATGTAAATTAATTTCTAAATGATTTATAATATTATAGAAATTGTTTTACCAAATGAGAATGGTAAAACATTATCTAAATAATTTTATAAAATAATTTTGACTTCTAAAAAAATATATATTTCACTCTGTTTAATATCCAAGGACTCTGGTTAATCAAAATAAATTGTGGGAGGTTAAAATTAGGTGTCAACGCCACCTCAGATTTAAATGTCACTGCACTTAATTTACTTGGGTTTAAACACCTCAAAATTTGATTATCTTGGATTTAAACACCTCTGAATTTGATTTTCTTGGGTTTGTATATCCTTAAATTTGACTTTCTCGAGTCTATATACCCTTAAATTTGATTTATCGGCCGGCAATGATACTTCCGACTCAGTTTTCTTTTCATAAATAAGGCCTTATAATTATGTTGATGAATTAGACGTCTCTAATTCATTTGGGCATTATTTGCTTAAGTCCAAACTTATAATTTGTGTATAATTCAAGTATGCATAACTCTTAATCAAAAAAAAAATTGGAGAGAAAAAATATATTTGACTGGTACATTTCTCTTTTATTGCATCACCAAACTTTTAGGAAATAAATCCATCAAACTTGTATTGTTTTTGATTGGCCGACTTATAGATTGGCTAACAATTACCTAAGAAAACTGTATCAATCTTTTGATTTAAAGGCTTTGACTTCTTATGATATTTCCTTTGTCAATCCCCAGTATCTCGCCTTGATTCCTCTTCTCGAAAATCATTCTTGATTTCCAGCTGCCTTCGTTGCTTGATCAATCCAATTTATTCAAGGTAACACGTTTGTTGTTGCCTCATTAAAAACCTTGCCGAAAAAACCCTTTCCTTGTTTTCAAGGATAAAAACCGGTCGAAGGGAAAAAGAGTGCAACACGTGTTTTCTAAGTTCTCCTGGTAATTTTGTAATCTTCCCTTGCTTTTGAACTCATTTCTTGCTGGGATCCGTTTTTCCTTTTGATCCTGCAATAAGTGTTGAAATTTTCTTAGAAAAAACATTCAAAGAATTTAAAACTTATCTCGGATGATTTTGACTTTCAATTATTTGGTACGAATTTCTTCTCTGTAATCTTATTTGGTTAAATACTCCTTTGCTCATTCATTCTGCTTATTCTTCTATATTCACTGTAAGTTTTGTTTTTGCTTTTTGCAAATCCTCCTTGTCTATGCTACTACCAGATATTCCATTCGTCGAAACTTTTCACCGGGACGACCTCTACTCCCTTTTGTGTTTGAAATTCTAATCTTCTGAGTGGAGCTGCGATCATGGCGTTTGTATCTTGAATCTAAGGTCTCCCAAAGATAACCTTGAAATCTACACCTCCATTTATCATTTGAAACTTTGTATTCCTTTCTCCGTCCCCGGTGACAACTAACAATTCTACAACTCCTTTCTCAATTTCTCCAGGTAGTTCTATTTCACCCATTATTGCTAAATGTACTATGACTCCCCCATTAAATAATCACTTCTCAGAATAACTACAACTCTAAAAACTACACAATTATTAACCAAAGCAGAAATCACCAAATCATTGGGTTGGGATGAGATTTCACTTTTGTTGCCAACCGACACAGCTTTCTTTCATTTACGATCAAGAGTTCCACGAACTCCTGTCACCTTATCATTTCCACTCGGAGGAATTTCCTTGGCTTTCTCGGGCTCATCAATTATCATGTTGACAACATGACATGGTTCTGTCTAAAGCTCCTGCTTGACCAAATTCATATTCTTTCAATAGTTATCTTTGGCCCTGTCACTTAAGAATTCTCTTAAGTGACCATCTTTTAACAATCGTGTAACCTCGTCCCTGAGGTGCCTGTAGTTAGTGGCTTGGTGACCATGGGTTCCATGTTAATCACAAAATAAGCTCATATCCCTTCTGACTTGGATCTGACCTCATTGGTCGCACACGTTTCGCACCATTAATCTTACTTATAGCTGCGACTAACTCTACTAAATCAACATTGAAATTATATTTCGACAACCTCGAATTTTTAATATTATTTGTAACTGAATCCACTGTTGTAGATTTGGACTGCAATCTCCGTCTATTTTGGCTTGAATAGGTCTTTTTGTCAGAATTTGGCCTCTAATATTGATTATTTCGGTTTCGTTCTGTTCTTGAACGGGATCTCTCCTATTGGCCATACGGTTGATACCTTTCTTTCCCAAATTTGAAATCGTGATCAACATTTATTCTTGGTCTTCATGGTTTCGACTTCGGCCAGTTGATCCAGCCGGCAATCTGAACTGATCATCTTCCACACGAATTTTTAATTCATACCTATGATGAACATCCGCCCATGTTGTAGCGGGGAATTCCAGTAGGCTTTCTTTTGATTTCAACGAGGTGTTCGAGCTTCTAGGGTTTAATCCCTTGGTAAATGCCTCTGCTGCCTACTCATCTGGGACAGCCGACAGTAGCATCCGTTCCTTTTGAAACCTTATAACGAACTCACGAAGAAATTCAGCATTGCCCTGGGCAATCTTGAAAATATCTGCCTTTCTTGCTGACACCTTCTTTGCCCAGGCATATGCTTTTATAAAAGCATCTGTAAGCATTTTGAAGGAATGAATTGAGTGCTCTGGAAGCTGTGAATACCACAAGTCATTGCCCTTTTGGACAATGATTTACCAAACTTCTTGAGAAGAACGGATTCAACCTCGTCTTACTGCATATCATTCCCTTTAACGTCACATGTGTATGCGATCACATGTTCTTGTGGATCTGTGATCACATTATATTTGGGTAGATCCGGCATTTTGAACCTCTTCGGAATTAATTTAGGCACTGCACTTGGTGGGTACGGCAACTGCACATATCTCTTCGCATCCGGTCCCTTCAATACTGGAGGGGCTCCTGGAATCTGGTCTATACGGGAATTAAACGCCTTAAATTCTTTTTCATTCTTTTCTAGTCGATTGGAAAGGACCTCCAAGTATTGCATAATGTCTTTGTTACCTTGTGTTTTACTGCTTCTTTCTCCGTGCTCAGCATTCGTATTGGGTGAGTTTGTTCCAACATTATTTCTTCCTGCTTGCTAATCAGCAATTGTCTTTTGCTGCATTTCCAGCAGGTCCAAGATCTTTGCTAACCCTAGATTTGCAGCCGCTACTTCTCCTCCGTGCTCATTATTAGGAGTTAAATTGTTTCTCTTATGCTTGGATCCATGAGGAGAAATCTGAGCTTGATGATTCCCTACCTTGGCTTCTCCTGTTGCTGGATCTCATTCTTGTGCATTAGTGTTGTTCAATACTCCATCAACTTGGTTTCCAGTGTTCGTCATTGTTAAAAACTACCCGGTAACAGAGATTAAAAAGTGATACTAAAGTAATTAGAGCAACAAAACAATATCACTATTATCCTTAGCCCCACGATGAGCGCCAAACTATTATCCTAAAAAAGAGTACAGTTAAATTTATTTATGGTCTAAAGAATATGTGATTTTATTTGTTATAAACAATGAATAATAAGGCTAATAATGACTAGAGAAATCGAATGAATAAATTAGTAAGTAATTATAAAGCGATAATGAATTAAATAAGCCTGGGCTTTGTTGATCCTTGAAGAGAATCCTTTGATACGTTTTCCTCCGGTGGAACAGTTATGTGCTTTGGCCTTGCAGATTTAATGTTAACCCCATACAAAAAAATGATAAGGTAAGCTTAATTGCTAAAGATTGAATAGTATGAATGTATATAAGTAGTTGTTATTCGATGATGCTTCTTGGTGGCCTTTAGGCTCCTTTTATAGTATAAATACATCATCACTTAAGCCGTGATTAAATTTTAATAATGAGTATAGATAATAAATGTTGTTTTAATTCTAAATCGTAACGTGTGTGTCACGACCCAGCCCGTGGGCCGCGACTGGCACCCTACCTGGGTACTCAGACCGAATCGCACATTCATTTTCAAATCCAAACTTATTTCATAAATTTTTTTCGAGATCATATCGAACATAATGTATATCAAAATATGTCTTAAGCGGTCGCACCAAATCAAAATACTATATCAAATACAAACTGAGCGGCGGAATAGACATCGCCGGTCAAAAGTGCAAACATAAGCATAAGGGCCATTTGGGGCCATCATAACCAACAGACCGCTTTAAGACCAGAAAACAAAACCAAACCGACATATACAGGACCCTCACCCCACATATATGACTACAGGCCTCTACGAACTCAAAACAAAGACATATGGCGAGACAGGGCCCCGCCGTACCCAAATAGTCAAATGTACAGAATATATACAAAGCAAAAGGAGTCTGTACCAGAAGTGGACTCCGGATCAAATAGGAGTACTCCGGAATAGCAAGAAGTGAAGCCTACTGCGGAGGATCAACGATATCTGCACCTGCGGGCATAAAACGCAGCCCCCGAAGAAAGGGGGTCAGTACGAAATATGTACTGAGTATGTAAAGCACGGAGTACAGAAATATGGATCAGACCGAAAGCAAATCAGACATCAAAGTGGAGTACAAACTGGTATGTCAAAATCTGTATCGAAATCATATACGTATACATAATGCAAACGAAATCATGCAAACGCTTAGGAACGTGGTCGCCACTCCGACGCTGGCGCCACACACAGCATAACACCAGAAGGTTTCAAATCTCCGTACATCCCCGAACACAAACATAGTCATAGGTGAGCGTATCGCATCACGAGCCATATTACAGCATAACTCCAAACGGAACCCGGCCCTATGGCGAAGCCTCGGGAACCGTAACACAGCATACGGCCGAATTTTCATAAGGCGCACGAATCAAAACCGGCCCGGGAACCGGTGAACGAAGTCATAATAAGGCACGAGCGGAGTCGTGAGCAAACAAATGCAAATCATACTTCAAAATAGTCCTTCAAAATGGGGTAAACCCATAAGTCATATCATAATACAAAATAGTCGAATACTTAGTCGATATAAGGTTTCATTTCACAAAACGTTTCCAAAATAGTACGTATAGCTCAAAACATAACTTGGCACATCGTAATGTTCAAAACATACCCCGTAGAAGGAAGTTCCAAAAAAAAAAAATCAGAAGTAGTATATCCAACTCTATTCACAAAGATAGCCCAACAAGACAAGTAGGGCGTTTCGGGGTAGCGGGCCCACCTCGAGTCAAAGTGAGGTGGCGAACATATTTTTACGAACATTTATATGCCAAAGGTCATACATGGTCGTTTCTAGGTTACCCGACCACATTTCGATAGGTTTCGGACGAGTGGTGGCATTCTAGCCAAAATAGAGCCCTTAGGCTTCCATCGAATTGAATGAATAGTAACTTTTCTGTGGATCGGGTTTCGAGGAGCAGAAGTGCTCCGGAAGTTCTCATATTCGCTTAACATACTAAGATATGCCAAATGAAGGAGTGGGAAGCTTTACATACCTTACAGATGTCGTATGCTCTCCCAAAAGTCCAGTCCCGTTTCGTCTAAAATCTGCAAATGGTCAAAGTTACCAATTGAGATTCTTAGGCCTAAAAATGCCTTTAACATCATTTTTGCCTACCGAAATTTCGGCAGCATTTCCCCTATAAATCTAACATCCCCGAGGCTTAGCTCGGCTCAAAATACATCAACCACAACAGCCCACACATCAACAAACAACACAATCAAACCATTCTAGCTTCAAAGTTCTACTTTATTACCTAAGTTGGCAACTTTCATTCAAACTTTCAAAACTCCAATTCTACATCTACATAATTGTATTCATTTCCGCATTCAAACTTATACAATCACATCCTAACTACAATCCAAGCCATACACGAAATTGCCCCAAAATCCATTACTTTCCATAATTTTCAAAACATCAAAAATTCACGACGAACATTCTAACTCACGTCGTTTCATTCCGAATTCATTAACATCATTATAAATTCATATTTAAAGTCTCTAGCACCCTAAATATACAGTGATATACATAATGATACCGAAGGTATACGCTTTCCGATAATATCCAAAATCATTTTCCAACGCCAATTTAATTCATCAATCGATCATTTATGACATAAGGATCACAACAACACATTATACCAACTAAACAAGGTAAATTCACACCATTTTCTCCTCCCTATGGCTCACGGCCAACACACACTATACACACACACCCACGGCTTTTTATTTACATCCAAGTTACGGGATTCTCGTCTATTTCCAATCCTTAACATATTCACATCAATTCTATAACATTAAAGGGGCAAAATTCTTACCTTTTCTTGAAAACCCGACTTGTCGTAAACGTCGTTCTTGTGCCAAACTAATTATACCCCGTTGAAGAGGGTCTTGAGCACTTCACAACTATGGGAAGAACAAGAATTTTTTATCAACTACCAAGCTTGGAAATTTTTCTTTCTCCTTATTCTTAGTCACGGCCGAGAGCCTCTTTTCTTGTGTTCTTGAATTTTGTTCTAGTTTCTTGATAAATCTTAAGTGTAGCATAGTGATATATATCCATTAGTAGTCATGTGCATAGCACATGACATTAAAGTGGTGGGTTTGGGCTTGGCTAAGGCCGGCCACCCTTCAAAATTCTTGGGCTTCAATTTGTATTGTAATTCTCTTGGCCCAATTCGAAAAGTCCCGCTTTGTAATTCCCGAAACTAATTTCCGAAATTCCAAATTTACCCTCGGCCTTCCCCGAGGTCTTGACATTAATAATTCCATAACCAACATAGTCATATTTACAAAAATCAAAATATTTTCTTATAACTCACAAATCGTAGTTATTTCCCGATTTCCAATTATACGAAAACACGGGACATAACTTCGAAACCGGACCGCTCACACAACGTTCAACCTTCATTAATGACCCGAGACAACAGCCCAGGTTGGTTTGCTCCGGGTTTATTTGGGGTCCTTCATTCCAATTAATTTAAACGACTAAGCAGCATTTCACCTTTAACTGACATGTGTTCTTTTTCTCGTTATGCCATGTATCAAGCTATATTTTGTCATGTATACACTAATGAACTCTGTAAACAAAATAAAGTCTTACATATCTTTATTTTTGCACAAATATATTTAAAAATGATGGATTCAACGATGTATATATTTTTTATTTCATCTTCATATGCAATGCCAATTTATCTAATGTGTATTTATTCTTTTTCTGGGTCAAATATGTAAAAAATAACTTGGGTGAAACTCCATCTTGTGTAGTCAGACAAAAAAACTAGCATAAACAATGGAGTTCGAAACATAGCTTCCATAAATTTGACCAAAAAATATGGCCAAGAAAATAATGAATTTTAAAATGTAAAAAAATATATTTTATTATTTAAAATGTCACATGGATAAAAGAAAATCTATTGGTAGTGAGTGCAGAAAGCTACCAAATAGCGAAGTATATAAGAGTAATTAGGACTAAAGGTAGTTTAGGTGTTCACTGAACAAAGAGTATCAGGTTTCGGGGGAGTCCCAATGTATTATTGTTACATACCAATCCTTCTTTTTGAGTATTTGAATCTCGTTTCTTGATATGAGACTTTATGTAGGTCCATATAGTATTTTAGGACTTGTCGGGATGGTTTGGTTGGGACTTGAAAGGCTCGGGTGAGTTTCGGGCAAGAAATTATATTTTAGCATGTGGTAAATTTTATTTTCCTGGTGCAGTCAAATTTGCGAAAATGATCAAGGCTAGCCACACAATTGCGAAGTGACTATCACATTTGTGATTCTATCCATTTTGAGGGTCAACTACCGCAATTGCGAGGTTGACTACCGCAATTGCGACAATAATTGGGGTATAAAAGTGGTTGTTTAAATGATTTTCAACATTCTAACACAATTTTGGACAACCTAAACTAACATTGGAAGGAGAGTCGACTTGAAATCATCATACAACATCAAGGGTAACGATTCTACATCAATTTCTAGTAATTATTATGAATCTACACTAGATTTATCACCTAAATTGTGAATAAGAAGGCAGAAATTGGGTGATTTTATCATAGGTTTAAAAGAGTGAAATTTGGGGTTTGAATGTTGCTTTGAGCTCGGATTAAAATCTAGTGATAATTTTGACTTGTAAGGTTATGAGTAATCTAAAAATATAGTAATTTATTTTGGGGTTTGACCATAAGAATCAAAGTTGATTTCTTAGGGTTGACTTTGACTGCAACTCAGTCCAAAACATCGAAATGGTGTCAATAAATTCATCTAACCTTGTAGAGTAATTTTTTAATAGATCAAACTTGTGTGGTTAGCTTTGGATGAGTAAAGGCGACTCGTGAAGAATAAGACAACTTTGGACAGAGGTAAGTTAAGACTTTGACTCAATGATGGAATTTTCTCAAATTAATATTGTTTATCATATATTATGTATATGGGAGTACCGTATATGTGAGGTGATGAGAACATATATATATAAATACTAGAATTGTATTTGCTATATAGAGTATAGGTTGTTGTGAGACATGCCTTATGCGCTTTCCTATTTCATGACTATTTTGAGCATTTCATCATGTTAGGATAATATTATAGGCATCATGTTTCATGCTAGTTTAACACTATGAGTTTAAAATATGTGTTGTTTACATGTTTAGTTGTTAGTCCTGCATTGCTTGTAAGCTTTATAATTACATACCTCATTTCACACAGAGATGTGGTTATGAGATATGAGTTGTTCAGGTGAGTTATAATATAACACATGAGTTGATCGTGAAGCGTGTGGATATGAATTCGTCCCCCATGAGTTACTGCATAACTCAGGTCTCTTAAGCTATATACTAGCAGTATTATTGCTGCGGGAGCACTAGAGTTGAGTAAATCCCGAGTCTTTTTCATATCCCATGATTTATAACTTGTGTTTGTTGCATATCTTAATTTGTCATATCTGTTGCATATCCTAATATGATGTACTTGTTGCATGGATTGACATGTTGTATCCTCGTATATTCTTTGCACGATATTTTGTGCTTTACTATGTACAGATTATTGACTGTATATGTGACTTAAGTAAGTATTTCATGGCTAACCTTCGCCACTACCTTGTTGGAGGCGGTTGATGATACTTATTAGATATGTATTGGGATACTCATACTACACTTTTTGCATTTTTTGTGCTGATTAGAGACCTTGTACCAATCGAGCTAGGGAAAGATTGTTGATCAGCTAGTTGTGACTATCACGGTCAGTTGGTTGATCCCGTTCGCAACACCTTGAAGTCTACCTTTTTATTTCTTTGCTGTTCTCATTGTTCAGACAATATGTTTTATTGAGATATTTGTACTTGATTATTTGTAAAAGCTCATGACTTGTAACGCTAGATCCTGGGAATTATTTTAGTCTTTTTGTACTATCTCGGTTTCAAACTTATATGATATAATGAATTACAACACATCGTTGTCACTACATAAAAGGTTTTAATAATAAGATCCCTATATCGTGTGTGATAACACAAGATACTTTGAATTGCACAATGCCGACTCCACATCACAGGCTTTGTAGAAATTGCTCCATTTCAGTACCCCTTGTAGTATATAATTTTTCTGGCATCGGGGTTTGCTTCTTTCTTCTTGTAGAGAGAGAGAAATCAGAGAGAAAAGGAGACGGAGAAGAAGAAGAGGAGCATCAAGCAAGCTTTTGCCTGAAGTTTGTCAATAGTGACTATTAGTTAAATAATTTGAAAACACTGAATATAGCTTATGCCTTATATGATAAGGTGAAAATTGGCTATTGGAGATATTATTTCTGATTAATAGCCTATTTGGTCGAGCTTATTTTTCTTCAAAAGTGTTAATTTATTTCAATAAGTGCTTGTTTTATAAAAGTGAGGTGTTTGACTAAGTTTTTGCGAGAAAATAAGTGTTTTTGAGGAGTACCAGAAGCTATTTTTTAGAAGTTAAAAAAATAGTTTTTGTCCAAAAATACTTTTGAGAAAAATATACTAAGAAACTCTCTTTAAAAGTTTGACCAAAAATTAATTGTTGCTCAAAAGTATTTTTAAATTAATTTGCTAAATATAAATTACTTTTCGTTAAAACTATTTTTTTGAAAGATAATTTTAAAAATAAATTAATTTTAGAAGCTTAGTCAAACAGGCTGTAAAGAGAGAAGCAGGCCAGGCCTATCAAGTAGATACAAAATGGGCCTGCACCCAATCTAACCCGTGAGAGCTCATAGAGAAGAAAAAGGGATCCATCTTGGGGACCGTGAGTAGAACAAATCCATCGAGAGCAAGAAACAAGAGAGAAGAAACGAAAGGAAAATGAATGTACGGTGGTTAGAAGCAGTACTTCCACTAGGAATCATAGCTGGTTTCCTTTGCGTTATGGGTAACGCTCAGTATTTCATCCACAAAGCTGCTCATGGCCGTGTAAGTAATAATAATAATAATAACCCTTTTTTACACAGATCCTAACATTTGACCCTTTTCTTGGGAAAATTACGCTCTATGTCTATTTTTGATCCAAGATTTGTTCTTTTTTCCCTCTCTATCAATTCTACAATCAGGCAAGAGCCTTACCCCCTGTTTGGACGGTGGTTTCCCGTGGTTCATTAATATATGGTTTTGTATGAAACCATGTTTGTTTCCATTGTTCATCCTATGGTTTAGTCCCCCAAATTTGAGGGGCCTCATTTGTTTTAGCTAGAATATGTTAATACACCCTCCGTCCCATATAGTTTGACTAGGCACCAAGTTTAAGAAAGAAAGACTTTTGGGTCTAAAACAAGACATTGATATTTGTGTTGCTGTAAATCATTTCATTAAATTATAAAAGAGAGAGTTTTAAGTTAAATTATTTTTAGATATAGAAATGTATTATTTTTTCGAGACAGAATAAAGAGGAAAGTGTATCACATAAACTGGGACAGAGGACGGAGGGAGTAAGTAATATTGAGTACTAGTTGCAGGAAATGTAAAATTTTCATATAAAAGGAAAGAATTAATAGAAGTTTGATACATCTGGAGTACTATGTCTCAAGAAAGATTAAATGGATTTTGACTATGTTATCAATTGAAAACGAATTATTAGAAGAAATCAATTATAAAAAAGTTATTATTAACAATTTTGCATCTCAAAGAGCTAGAAAAATAGACTTTACATTTTTTTTTTTTGAAGTTTAAGGTGGCCTCCCTTCAATTTTGGCTTTAGGCCACTAATGCGCTTGAGCCGCTCCTGGACCCAATTCGTATTTTTCATTTTTTTGGGTGGTTAATGTTTTGCAGCCGAAGCATATTGGAAATGACATGTGGGATGTGGCAATGGAAAGGCGAGACAAGAAAATGATGGAGATGCTTGCTTCTCCTTCATCTTCTTCATCTTAGGCGATGTTAACTCATTATATGGTACTTTAATTTAGCTGCCTTTTTCACCTTATTGTTTTGTTTTGATGATAGATAAATTAGGGTTACTTTTCTGTTCTGTTAATTGGTTGTCTAATTTGTTTAGTTTGGATTAGATTTTGACAAAGGGTGATCTTTGATGATGGAATTTTGTGATTGAGCTTGCTTATGAGTACATCATAAGTGATTAATAAGATAGATACGCCAATCTAAGAGTTGAAAGATGACCTTTAATTATTCTTTTTCATTCTGACCCGTGTCATTTTCTTAAATAGACCTTTTATAACGTGTTGTCCCTATTAGCTCGAGGTGCATCTCTATTGTTCCACCCGTTATCTGCTAGCCCATCATATGTGCTAGCCTATGTTGCTCGGAATTTTCAAAAATGTCGACGGTTGTGTGTTGGATTCTTCAAAATTAGTGCTTTTTAGGAGGACCTGACACGGGTCCGACAACATTTTTGGAGAGTCAACTGAACTCTGCCTCCAAGGCATAAAGAGATGGGAAAATAATCAATCACCTAGCGGTTTTTGCCTTGTGTAGGATTTGAACCTTGATCTCTTGTGCTTGTCGTCTCAGTTCATTGATCACTAGGTCACACCCTTGTATGCTTTTAGATAGACCTGTCTTTCCTCCAACCTTCCAAATCTTTCCTTAAATTGTGCTTTATCTTTGGCTAAATGAGCTCTTTTGATCCAGCTGTTGCTAAGGGCCAGTTTGTATCAATGGTAAAGTGGTTGACAGTCGTGGAGGTCTTAAAAGTGTCTTGGGGTATCAAGCAACTGATTGCTAATAATTTGATGACTTATTAATCATAACGTAAATAAGGAACTTTCGTAAGAGCGGTACCCATGATCACCAGGGTTAGAAATCATGGTAAAATAAGCCAACGTTTTATCTATAAATAAATACATAAACAATGGTTGAGACATGCTTTCACATTCTGATGCATTCTCATTGCGGATGGTCTGGCTAACTTATGTATTCATTAGTATAAGAGATTTTACAACAACAACATACCCAACAACAGTACCAGTTTAAAAAAAAACAACATACCCAGTGTTATCCCATAAGTGGGGTCGGGGAGGGTAGTGTGTACGCAGACCTTACCCCTATCTTGGGAGGTAGAGAGGCTGTTCCCGATAGACAAGATTGGAAAATTAAGTTATGCTTTACTGGCAGGTGGAAACCATATATTTCGAAAATAAATTAATCACCCGTACGGTGGAAAATGGCAATTAGAATTGTCTATAAAGTGAGTGAAAGCTTTGCTTTTTATCTCACTAGAGATTCTCAATTAGATGAGGTCATTACTCGAATGAAGAACTATTCTCGCTGTTGCTATTATCAACTAAAAAACTTTTAGGAAATTATGTTTAGTTGGAATAGGCGGTGACATTCAAAATTAATGGAGTATAAGAGCAGTTTTTCAAGGTTAGTGTGGCTGGCATCCGAGCAAGTATAGCTTGCATCTAGTCATTCAATTTTGGGCTCAGTAATGTAGTACTAAAAGAAGCTTCACTTTATTTTTATTTGGTTTAACAGTTACCAACTTAAAGATTGGTGCTTCTTTAGCCACAGTTTGAGAAGCAATAGTGTCCATGGTATGAGGAGAAATATTGCGTAGGTTAATCATGAGAGATCTTTCATTCCCATGTGATTTCTGATTCACCCGTACTCCATTAGATATATCAACTGTAAAGAGATTTTCTGCTCAAGTCTATTATTTGGTGTTCAGCAATGATGGGTTTTTGTACCAGTACTTTGTCTTTCTACTTTGTTATGATTAATGGATGCCCCAAAGCTGGTTTAAAGAATCTCGATGGTTAATGCCCTCTCCATTTGCTTTAACCAAAGCAATGAATGTTTTGATCAGGCCTCTCATGAATGACGAAGGAGATTTACTGGGTGGTGGATTTGGATGGATGAGATGCCTATTTCTCACTAGCACTATGTGGGTGATACTGTCCTTTGCATATTCAGTGATGTTCATTGAAAAACAGTTTAGATTCTAGGTTATCTCCTAGAGTTTGGAACTCAAATGATATGGAAAACTAATTAAATCACGAAAATGGGACGTCAAAACTGGACCAAACATAACTGGGGTTTTCGCAGTTAAAAACTGCAATATATAGCTCCATCCGGACCTTGCTAACGAACGCTAGAGCCATAATGGAACTATATATTGCAATTTCTAATTTACGCTCCTTCATTAAAACATCTCCATTAGAACCGGTGATAAAGCTCGTCCAAGCTCTCATTTTCGAACCAATTTCACTAAAACAACAAAGATGCATATCATATTGAAGGTGTTGAACAAGATTTTGGGCTTGAAAATTGAAAAAATAGTCACTTCTTCAAAAGAGATAATTTTGAATTTCGTAAAGTAACTACTCCCACCGTCCCAATTTATGTGATACTCTTTCATTTTTAGTCAGTCCCAACACTATGACACCTTTCTACATTTAGTAATAATTTAATTTCAAACTTTCCAATTTACCCTTAATGAGATGATTTACAGTCACACAAATATTTAAGACTTATTTTCGACCATACTTTCAAAGTCTTTTTTTCTTTCTTTAGAATGGTAACAGTTAACTATATATCCACAGGTATAAAAAAAAAAAAAGGGCAGCCCGGTGCACTAAGCTCCCGCTATGCGCGGGGTCCGGGGAAGGGCCGGACCACTAGGGTCTATTGTACGCAGCCTTACATTTCATTTCTGCAAGAGGCTGTTTCCACGGCTCGAACCCGTGACCTCCTGGTCACATGGCAGCAACTTTGCCAGTTACGCCAAGGCTCCCCTTCATCCACGGGTATACTACATCTAAATAATATAGTCCCCCTTTCAAAATGTTACACCTTACAGCTTGAATCTCCTATCTACATTCTTCCTTACAAGTAATCTTAAATATCAAAAATATCTTCAGTTTGACCTAAAACTTCCTGTTTACACCAAAAGTAGTATAGAACTAAACAATTCATTTTAAACTTCTGTAGGTCACTTTGTTTTTATTTGCCCTCAAAACGTCTCTGATTTCTTTCTTTCCCTACTGTCCACCAAAATAAATGCTAGGACATGCCAGGTCAATTTCAAAAGTCGTTTTTCATTCTTAAATTTTGTGCCCAGTTAAATACCTTCATATAAGTTGAGACGGAGGGAGTAATTGTTTATTGCTTCTCAAACGGAGGCTAAAGAAGCCATAGACAGATGATCCAAAAGACGAGCAATTTAAAAAAAACCTAAAACATGTTATGAAGTAGTATCAACTATAATCAATAAGTTAATGTAGGAAATTTAAAATCACCTCTTTTGAAAAAATTCCCAAATTAGCCAATGTTTGAAAATTCACTTTTTTTTTTCTATTTCAAGTCCAAAATCTTGCTTTACATCTACAATATGCTATGGATCTTAGTTTTAGAAAATTTATTCGAAAAATGGAAGCTTGGAGGAGTTATATCGTAATGGTGGAAGGACTTGGCCATTGATTTGTTGGCCATTGAAAACTGAGATATATAACTCCATAATGGACTTAACATTCATTAGCAAGGATAGTCTGGATGGGACTATATATTGCGAGTTTTTTGAAGCGGTAATAATCCCAGTTATGTTAAGTAAACATATATTCGTTGGTAGGGATGGTCTGGGTACACTCTACTCTCCCCAGACCTACTTTGTGCCTTTCACTCGGTATGTTGTTGTAATATTGACGATAGGGAATGGATATGGCGCTTACAATGCCCTAGTTTGTTTTGGGGTTATATATGGGTATATATCAGATGCAAGTGCTAATTAGAGATGTGGACATGTGGTACTTTTTTTGGAGATTTATTTGTGGGGGTGTTTTTTTTGTTTTTTTTGGAGGGGGGGGGGGGGGGGGGGTGTGGGGAAGATCCCAGGAATTTGTTGGGGAAAAACAAGCACTACAATGTGAATGACAAGGTAGGAGGAATACCAAATTCTAAACTTCCCCAATCTATTTGAATCGAGAGAAGACAAACAAACTCAAGCACAAACGATGTTTGGGCAGTAAGTATTTCACCAAAAAATACATATGGCAAGGGAAACATAAATCAAACACACGAGACATCAAGATTTACACGTAAAACCTCCTCAATGGGAAGTGTTGAAGTCCTCCTCAATGGGAAGTGTAAAAACTATGAGACCTCCGGTCTACTAAGCTCCATTGAATCGATTAACGGAAGTTACAAAAGTTCTTTAAATTGGCCACAAATCAAGTGCCAACAACGAGCAACAATGAAACAAGTTTGCACCAAAACTAGTGAAGAAAAAGGAGAGAAATCAAGTGCCAACAATATATAACAATGAAACAAGATTGCATCAAAACTAGAGAAGAGAAAAGGAGAGAAATCACCCCAAAGATGAGCTACTGTTCACGCCTCCAAAATTGTAGCTACATGCCACAAAATCTGATCTCCCCGGTTGAAAACCATGAACCAATTGTTGAGAACCACCAGTTCAGATATGAGCACGATCCAACGGTTAACAAGTCGAAAACGCAGTTTGAAGCGGACTGCCTGAGCAGAAAATTTCTAGAGCAAAAGAACACAATTTCCTCTCTCAAAACTTCAGAAACAGCTGCCCTCTTATTTTTCTCTTATTCTTTTTCAAACTTAAAATAGGTCATATTTATATGCCTTGACATTAGTGGGACTATAGGGCAAAAGTGGGCTAGGTCCAAAAGGCTCCTTTTAATCCACATAGGAAGGGAAAGGCACTTGCATGGGCCACAGTCCCGTGGTTTTTACTCTTTCACATTGAAGAGCTTTTTCACATAATTCTTGGTGTCTGGTGTGTTTGATTTTTTGCCTTGCCATATTTATTTTTGGTTGACATACTTGCTGCCCAAACATCATTTGTGCTTGATTTTGTATGTCTTCTTTTGGTTCAAATAGATTGGGGAAGTTTAGACTTGGGTATTCTTCCGCTGCTACCTTGTCGTGCACATTATAGTGCTTGTTTTCCTCATTATAGTGCTTGTTTTCCCCAACGAAGTAGTATCAAAGCTTGTAGCTTCCCTTTTCTATGTGTATTAAAAGGTGCCTTTTGGACCTAGCCCACTTTTGCCTTATAGCCCACTAATGTCAAGGCATATAAATATGACCTATTTTAGGGCTTAGAAAGGACAAGAGAGGAAAAAAAAGAGAGCAACCGTTTGTGAAGCTTTGAGAAAGGAAATTGTGTTCTTTTGCTTCAGAAAATTTCTGCTCAGACAGTCCGCTTCAAACTGCGTTTCCCGACTCGTTAATTGTTGGATCGTGCTCAAATTTGAGATGGGGGTTCTCAACATTTTCGTTTATTGGATTTCAACGGTGGAGATCGAATTTTGTGGTCTGTTGCTCAGTTTTGGAGGCGTGAACAGTAGCTCGTCTATGGGGTGATTTCTCTCCTTTTTCTTCTGTAGTTTTGGTGCAATCTTGTTTCGTTGTTGCTCTTAGTTTGGCATTTGATTTGTGGCCTATTTAGAGAAACTTTGTAACTCCTGTTGATTTATTTGGTGGAGCTTTGTGGGACTGAGGTCCCGTTTTGGGGTGATTTCTCTCCTTTTTCCATGGAAATCTTGGTGTCTCGTTTGTTTGATTTATTTTTGCCTTACCATACTTATTTTTTGTCGATATACTTGCTGCCCAAACATTGTCTGTCTTCTCTAAGTTCAAATAGATTGGGGAAGTTTAGACTTGGGTATTCTTCTGCTGCTACCTTGTAGTGCTTGTTTTTTCCCAACAGAATTTGGATCAGAAACGTTCAGTGGTGAGTCGTTCTGAAAATGAATCAGTAAAATTTGGAGAATGGATCTCATATGTTGGTGATCAGTCAGTTAATAAACGAGGAGTTTTAACCAAAGTAAGAATAGTCAGATGTAATTATTGACACAAGTGTCTTACTCAACTCTTGTAAGTTCAGTTCCGGTAAATTCCGTCTTTCTGAAAAAACATTGTAGTTATAGCCCGTTTGACCGAGCTTCTAAAATCTGCTTAGTTTGAAGAGTACTTTTTGTCAGAAGTGCTTTTCGAAAAAGTAGTTTTGGAAAGTAACAGTTTGTATTTGCCTAATCAATTGAAAAACACTTTGGCCAATATTAGAGCAGTAATTTGTGCTTGGCAAGGTTCCAACTTCCAAAAGTGCCTTTAGGAAAAGCTACTTAGCTTCTCAAAAACAACTTCTGCTACTACTCAATAGCTCTTATTTTTTCCTAAAAGCTTGGTCAAACACTCAACTTTCTAAAACTAAAACAAGGACTCTTTGGGAAAAATAAGTATTTTTGACTTCCCAAAAGCTTGACCAAACAAACTATTAGTATGACTTCTTATGGAATCCTATCATTGTCTATGATTTCGCGCAATGACACTTGTATCATAAATTCTTTCACTATCTTTAGGACAAGCTATCACCTTGTATTCTCAAGATGGTATAAAGGTTGTAGATCTTGCAGTTCAGGCAAAATCTAACTATTGACAAATTTCCCATTTTGTAGAAAAAAAAGAACATAGAATCTGGAGGGGATCCGGGTAGTTCCATTTTTGAACCATTCTGTAGCGTACCTTATTCTAAACTTAAGAACAAGATGTTTATGTGGTTTAGTTCATGTTAGGTACTTCCCCATGATTTTCTGGACCATGGGTTTATTAAGCTCTATTTCTTTCCCATTTCCTGTCTGTTTCCAAGCTGCTTCATCAATTTCAGAATTTCTTCCAAGTACTACAAGCTTCATTTGGTATTGAAATTTTCCATAGGCATTGCTTCATTTTCGAACTTGTGAATCCACTTAACTGACGATGAGTCCTTTGTAAAGGCAATGAGCTGATAGTCAGTGTGTATTGACTTTCAAGTCCTGGCTGCCTTGCTCCATTAACCAAAATATGTAAAGCCTGAACCCCTTTGATAGTCGTCTCACAAACTGAATTCTAATGTTTAATCGATGATGTACTGCACCAATTATTTAATCACTCCACTAAGGAAGCTACAATTTATCCATGAAACAAAAGAAACTATCGAAGTCAAACTCTTCTTTATTTATTAGTTTTGTTTCTGGGTGGCATGAAATGCAAGGTAGTCACTGAAAAGAGAGATTTGATAAGCTGTCGATGCATGCGACCTTGGTAATTTAACTTTTGTCCATTTATATCTTCAAGTTCATTGTCATGCTGGTTTATATTTGGACCTTTGTGGATTTCATTATCATGTTAGAATTGGATGTGGCTCTTTTCCTACTTAGTTTCAAAATATTTGGCGAGAACGAACATTGCATTGGTTAAGAAGGCAACTTTCTGTTATACTGTATTCACGTGCATCAAACTTGTACTTATATTGTCTTGTGGCATTGCAGGAGAACTGTGTTTGGGAATAAAATGGTCTATGAGGCTGGAGATCATGTGCAAAGTACTTTAATATCGTCTTTCTTGTCCTGTTGCTGGTTTTCCATAGCCTATGAACTTTATAACAATGAGACTGTTGTGAAATGCTTCTTTGTTGAGTCTGGTGCAGTTATTGGTTTATGTTTGGACTTTTGTGGAATTTTCACTAGTATTCATTGACCCACTTGAAAAGAGGATTGACTGGAATTTCTTTTTGTACAACCAAAAGCACTGAAATTGGTACCTGTGCATTATTGTAGAATGCGTCCTAGGTATGTTCCTAATCGGACAAGGGCTTTGGTCTTGTGGTAACATCGATACTTGATGTGTGGGTTAGGTGCATGTTACTGGTCAAATCTTACGCAGAAACAAGCTGGTTAGGTAAGGGGATTAGGGTAGAGAGACGGGGTTGTTATTCATGAGTTTTGAACTGTATACCACTGGCCATCAGGGATTTTCGTTAATGAAAGAAAGGTTCTTAAGTGAACAATGAAAAGGTGAAATTTGGACGACTGAGGGAGACATGGGTATTTCGTTAACATTTAATACATGCTAAAGATATGTTATTTATTAGGCAACAAACGAAATAGGTGAAAATTATGATTTTTCAGGAGAATGTAGCCTGCAGTGTGTCAATAGTGCCTACAGTCCTCTCGTTGTTTGCCTTTTTGGTTTGTTAGTTTCTATCACTTATACAAGTTATATTAAGGTACCTCCCTCTATTCAAATCTTCAGGGTATTAACGTAACGCAATCTTTAGTACGTTCTTTTCTTTCGTTGGGCTCGGGTCCATTATAACCGTTGTGGTAATGTCCGGAGCTCAGCTACAGACTCTGATTGGGAAAGTCATGCGGGGACGTTTACTTGTGGAAGGGTCTTCCCAAAAGAAACGGAGCCTTGTTTTATAAATTATATGCGTGCTTAAGACTAGTAAACTAAGATTTGAGATGATAAAGTTTAATATATTTGTCTAGTAAATTAGCATAGGCAGGGATTAACAAGCCATCAACCAGGTTTTGAACTTTAAAGAGTCGATTCTTTTCTAATAATCTTGTAGGTGTAAGAGTAGAAAAATATATATGAGATTTTCATGTCTCCCTTTCTTTATTAGACTCCATTGAAGCTTGAAACCAAAATTATTTATTAGAAATGCTTGTCTAAATCATCCATCTGATGCATGAAAGCATAAAAGGCTCACAGGCCTTAACAAAGAACCGGAAACATTCTCCTAAACCTGAGATAACTGAAGAACATGAGATGGATTTTTCACTCCATGGTTTTGTGAGGTATCACTCTACCAACAGGGAAACAGACAAAGCAGCCAAATGAGTTTTAACTGCAAAACATATGGGAGGACAATTCAGCAAATAAAAGCAGGAACATAAAATAAAATAGAAAAAAGTTTTCTTTCTAGACATGCGTTGACATGTTGCTATCAATTGAAAACAAAAAGGCTACTATCTTTTTTGGTTTCCCACTCGGTGTCCGCTATTTGCATTGAACCTGATTAGATCGAGATGCAAGGCTCAAACCGGGACCTTTAATTAAGGATGAGAGAGGACTTATCACTCCATTATATGGTATCTGACAACATATAATCTAATAATCTATACAGTAGCATGTCTCTGGGAAATATAAAATGTTGCGGAATTTTGTTTCAAGAACCTATAACTCTTGTCTGTTTCCTATGTGCGAATCTATATGACGTTTCAACTTAGAAGGTCTAGCTAGACTTATGAGTCGGCTTACATAAATTATCACAAACCGTACATTGAGCTTTTAACCATTCATCACGATTAGCACGAGGCAGGTTCACATTAGTATCCCAAACAATAAAATGTACTTTTTAGCTCGCTTAATTTGTTATTCTCGGTTTTGGCACGAGGTAAGTTAAGCTCGAATCATGTGTGGTTGAATTAGCCTCCTTGTCGGAGTATATTGTCTAGATTGATATATTGTGCGCTTCCTAGTCGAAGCATATACATGTTGAACCTTTTGGGTATCTAACTCTTGGGAAAGTGAGATGAAGGTAGAAACCCCTTTACTTCGTGTTGAGACTTGAGTGTTCTAGTCGTTAGAATCCCCGTGAGAACTATGTTGTTCTTATTTGGGCGTTAGTTGTATTTTTGTCTTCCCAGGGTCATTTAGTACAAAAGAAGCTCGACTTCATGAATTGGCTCGTAGGGAGGTGGCTGAAGCCTCAGACGCTGTGGTCACAGGTAGTCTCACTATTTGTTCTCTTGATGCTTATTCGTTGATCGTTCCAGGTTCGAAATCTTTCTTATGTGACTTCGTACTTTACCCTTAATTTTGGTAGGGAACCCAAACAATTGTTGGAACCCTTTTTCTATGATTACCCTTGCTAGTGTCCTTGTTATCGCTTCTAGAATATATAGAGACTGCGTCGTTGTAGTTAAGGGTCGTGAGACTACTTTTGATGTGTTTGAATTAGAAATAGTGAACCTTGATGAGATTATGGGAATAGACTAGCTTTCCAAAGGTTATGAAATTGTAGTTGTCAATCAGAAATAGTTGGGCTTGAATTTCTCGATGAACCCATTATGGAGTGGAAGAGTGAGATTGCTAAACATTGAGGTGGACTTATTTCCTATTGCAGGTATGTGTTGAACCTTTCAGTTATTTAGTTCCTCCAAAAGTTTAGACTAGAGGTATGAACCCCTCACTCATGTGCTTAGGCTTGAATGATCTGTTTGATGTGTTGTAGTTTTATGTTACCTTGAAGGATAACTCACTTTGTAAAAGAACTTTAGAATTCTAGGAACATGAGGTTTAGTGAAAAAAAAAATCTTAGGCCATGACTTTCATTCGGGGGAGAATGATCCTAAGGGGGAGGGGGATAATGTAACACTCCGTAAATTCGAGTTAGGTGTGAATGTGTAAAACTAGTAATAAGTTGATATTTTAGTTATATGAATCCATTCAGGATGAATTTGGGTGATAAGAAGTCGTTTTGAAGTCAAACCAAATAGTGAAGTTCGTAAGAGTTGTCAAACTCGTCTAAATTTCGGTAGGTCTGACTTCTAAGCCAGTTTTGTGAAAATTCGTTGGTAATTTGAGATAACTTTCTTCATGAAATTTGTCGTTCTTTGAAATACCTTTCCAACGGCAAGCTCCAACGGAGCTCTATGCTAGGAGTTATGCCCATTTTACTGAACATCGTCAATGCAGTGTAAAAATTAGGTGTGCGCGGCGCCCTGGGCATTTCCTTGGGCGGTATTCCAGGACAAATTTTCAGAAAACTCAAAATTTTGACACCGTTGAAATAGACATACTGTGCGCGTCTCCCTAGGCGACGCACCAGGCCATTTTATGCGTGAAGCGATTTTTCCCGAATTTTATAAAAGCCTAACTTCGTTATATTCATTCCCACTTTGTTTTGGTCGACTTTTTGAGAGGAAACAACCCTAAGGTTTCCCCAAAACATATAAGGTAAGTTCTCGATCAATTCCCATCATTACTTTATCCATCTAACATCAAATTAACCTTAGTTCATTTCTCCAAACTCTAGATTCTTGAAAACTAAAGAGAGGAGAAGAATGGGTGCGTAGAACTTCGTCTAAAAGGTATGAACTTCGGTTTTCCTGATTTAATTAATGACTTTTAGGATAGTATAGATTATACTATGCGATTGGAATCCACTAATGATTCACATGAGGTTCAAGAACACGTTTGTAGGCTTAGAAAGCCTTAGTTTTTGAAACGTAAAGAAAGTTCGTAGAAACGAATAAAATTGTAGATTGATTGTTGAACCATGGGAATTCCGTTTTTCTAGCTTTTAGCGGGATTTGAGGTAGGTATCTTTTGAAAACCTTCTTTTGATGTATGTCAATTTTTAAAAATCCTTTTTGACTATAAAGGTGATTTGTATGTCTCTTTTTGAAAATACTATTTGAAACGAATTGTGTGACTTTGGTTGTGGTTCGTGTGCGTGATGGACAAGCCCACATTGAACCTTGTTTGTACTATATTATATATACGTATTCATGATTGTCTCTAAGGGATGATTAAAGATTGAGATATAAAGCTTTGGTATTTGAACTCGAATTACCCTTAAAGGATGTTTAAACTTGATATTTGGAAAGCTTGATTATCTCATGTGAATGCTATATAAATGGATTGTGTTAAACGTGAAACTTGCTTAAAGAAGTGAGTTTGTTTTTCTAAAACTGAAATGAATTGATGTACCCCTATAATGGGAAGATAAACATAATCCTTGAGGAATAATTTGGCTATCATGATGTGACTTGTGATTCGGCTTCTATGCCATGATTGATGATTCGGATAATACGCTATGATTTGTATCTTATTTGTGTTTGGGCCTGTATGGGCAAGCTGTGCTAGTCTAGAGGACGATTAGCTGTTATGGATCCTAACGTATCGATACGAGTATTGTTGTGTCAGTCCAGAGGACGATTGACCTCCGTTGCTTCCTAGCCCGGAGTATCTATTGTTGTGTCAGTCCAAAGGACGATTGAACTCCGAGGAGTATAGCTCGGTGCATATATGGCTGTGCTAGTCCAGAGGACGATTAGCCTCCGTGGTTTCCTAGCCCGGAGTATCGATTGTTTGATCTGCCTGTGAGTGGCTTGTTTCATATCTTGGTTGCCTGTGAGTGGCTTATTTCGTATCTTTGTTGCCTGTGAGTGGCTTATTGATGATAATGAACTTGTTCTCCTGTGAGTGGCTTGTTGATGATATTGGTCTCAAATGGTAATAAATAGTGTACTGAATCGGAAAAGATATATACTTGTCTTGGTGGTTTTCTATTGATGATTTTGAGTTGTATGATTGATCTCGTCTTTGATTTCAAATTATTCTATTGGAACTGTTTTCACTAATCATTATTGTATTAGTTTATTATATTACTTATTGTCCCCGAGACACTCACTGAGTACCCAGTACTTAGGCATACTATTGTTGTTTTTGATGGTATGTTAGGTAACGAAGAAGAGCAGGTATAGACAGATCTCGAGGATTAGGAGCACTTGCTGCTTTCCAGACTTTTGGTGAGCCCACACCTTCATTCGTGGGACACCCTCTATTTTCCTTATTGCTTTTAGTTTCCTGGCTGCGTCCTGATGAGTTAGGCGTTTATTCATTCTCTTAGAGGCTCCAGAGATAGATGTTGTTTTGTGGGTATTGGTTGAGTCGTTGTTCGACTCTCATGGGTATTTCTACGCTTTGACAATCTATTTATTACAGACTTCCGTTGATTTTATTTCTAGAATTATGAGCATGTGTTTGTCTAGTCACTTTATAAAATCTTTTAATTGGTTAATGAAAGATTATATATAAAAAAAGGGACTTCTTGTTATAAATTCATAAGGTGCTTCCGGTGTTGTTCATAGCATCGGATGCCTGTTACGTCCAGGGTGGGTTTTGGGGCCTGACAAATCCCCACTTGGTAACTAATTAACATGCCATTAATTGATGAATCTCTACTAAAGACCGAGGTGCTCATCATCTGGACTTAATCCTCCCCTTATTCTTGAATAAAATTGATTCAACTTGGTAAAAGTAACTTATTAGTTAAGACAAGTTGTAAATTATATAGGGAGAAATATGGGGCAGAGAGGCCTCTAAATTCATGGCCCTTCATGAAGCAAAAATATTGCACTGCAATAAATAATAACACACATAATCCTCTTATCTTCCTCAGTCTTACTCTAGTAATTAATACTATTGTCATGGCTCGCAATTTTGCTTTCTATTTTACTGTTGCACTTATGGTGATGTCCGGTGAAAAATCCTTTTCTCCACCTCACCCTCTTTTTATTTGATATTCCATCTGTTTTGATTT
This sequence comes from Lycium barbarum, assembly GCF_019175385.1. Classification (NCBI taxonomy): domain Eukaryota; kingdom Viridiplantae; phylum Streptophyta; class Magnoliopsida; order Solanales; family Solanaceae; genus Lycium; species Lycium barbarum. The sequence goes on along the minus strand of NC_083344.1, from coordinate 111,427,237 downwards.
ATGTGAAAGAACATTGCCTTTTATATTTATCGGCCCTTTAATTTTGATATCTCACTTGACATGTTTAATTAAGACCACAAGATTTAATGATCATTTTAGTACGTAGATTAAACATATTTATAGTTAAGATCTACAAGATTCAAAAGTCTATTTTACTTTCTTAAATTTCGTGTCAGTCCAATTAATACACATAAAATGTATATCAATATATGTAGGTTTATTACATATGCCAATAAATATGTCTAATCGTTTACATGTTCGAACAACACTGGTACCACTATAACTAAGGGTGTACATGGACTGGATTGGTTCGAATTTTCAAATACCAAACCTAACCAATTGCGTTTTTAGATTTATAAACCAAACCAAATCAATAAAATTCGGATTTTTCAACTGCGGATTTTCTCGGATTATTCGGTTTTCTCCGGTTTTTTCCTGGAAAAGTCTACATACAAAACATATAACTTTTACTTTAAATATTTCTTTAGTCTTAGAAATATACAACTATATCACTAAAGTGTTTCTTAAGAAATTAACACAAAATGTGAGATGGGTGATGACATCGTATTAAAATATTCAACAAAAAAGATAATAAAATAGGTTAAAATAAATATTGCTAATTAATAAGCCATAAAGAAAATGACCATAATCTAAAAATACTAAGTCATGCTAAAATAAGTACAATTAATAAGTATTAATTACATGACAAAGAAAAAAAGTTAAGTTATGTATTTTCACTCTCTAAACCAATTATGCAAAACTAAAGAATAGATATCCAACATTATTGTTATTCCTAGTGCTAGGATTGAATTTCTTTTGTTAGCATTAGTGTTGAGTTGGTTTTGATTTGGACTTTATTTGAGTCACTAACATCAATGGGATATAAAACTTATTGACATTCAAACTTATCAAACTTGAAAAACTATAATAAAAGACAAAAAACTATGAAAAAATTTAACAAAATATTTATAAATTACATTACAAATAAATCTTTTTATGTATAAAACATTTTAAAATCGAATACACGTAATGTCAGATTGGTTTGGTTCGATTTGAACTTTTTTTAGCTAAAATCAAACCAAACCAATTATGGTCGGTTTTTTTTCAATACCAATTCAAGTCAAACCAAATCACTAGTCGGATTTTTTTCTCGATTTGACTCAGTTTATAAATTTGGTACGGTTTGTTGGTTTTCCTTGTACACCCCTAACTATAACATATCGATGTTGACGTTTGGTTTTTGTTTATTTATGAATTGTAGTTTATTTGGCTCACTTTTCAAGAGTGCAAATACTTGCTGTGAGAGACTTAGAAGAATTGGAATCAAAACTAACTAGTAAAAGCTTGATGATTATTTTCGAAAAACCTACGGATGCGGCTAAAGGATATATCTCAATATTGATGCAGGCATGCAGCCAACACACAATATGGATACTGTTGCTTCTAAATTTGAGTAGATGTTCATGTGGTTGAGTATCGTCTTTTCTTTTGTGTTTTCTAAATAAAATAACTATGTTCTACTTCTATCTAGATTAGGACAATGTCGGATGTAACATCAAGATGGGTTGTGTTGGCCTACAAATGTACTTGCAGTATCTGTACGTTCAATTTTGAATAAGAGTCTACGATTTGCTTATCAAGATCTCAGCTTCCTCTTTAATAGTATTATTTTTGTCATGTACATGTTTCCCGTGTAAAAATACTAAATTGAAATCCCGCTGGTATGGAGGCAGAGACGGAGCTAACATATAATATGCGGGTTCATGTGAACTTAGAGCCTGTTTGGATGGGCTTATGCCTATAAGCTGTTTAGCTAAAAAATATAAGTTGGGGTAGTCTAACTTATATTTTTTTTTGGCTTATAAGCTGTTTTTAGCTTATAAGCTGCTTTAGATAAGCTAAGTCAAATGAGCCCAATTATTTTTTTGAGCTTATTTTAAGCACAAAACGACTTTAAGCTGGTCAGCCAAACACACAAAAAAGCTGAAAACAACTTATAAACAACTTATAAGCCAATCCAAACGGGCTCTTAGTAACTTTTGCTTAGATCTTGTATTCGTATAAAAAAAATTCACTAAATATTTATAATTACTTTACTGTGTACCCAATTATATATTACTATATATTAACTTAAGATTTCTGCAAGAATCCATAAACTTTAAATTCAATTTTTGCCTTTGTAAGCAAGAGGAAGGGGGAGAAGGAAGGAGGCTCATGGAATCCTGACAATATTTATAACTATTATAGAAGCATGGGTTTGAGAATCAGGATCGTCGATCAAGGGTATTATTGTAATTTCACAGCCAGCATTAAAGCATTTCCTTTGATTCTTTCATGGGTCTCACTTCTCATTCAATCTCTTTCATTTGTATCTTCAATATATTTTGCTGTGCTCATTTGCATATGTACGGTACTACAAATGATGTCATTTCAAATAGCATGTAATAATTATCAGCTAACCACATGCCACTTTTTACACTTTTACTTTTCACTCTTTTCTTTATGCTCACATAATTTCACTTCTTCAAATTCTTTATAAACTCTTTAATACTTCTATAGTCAATGGCATGAATATATACTATTTATATTTAGTTGCGCATTTTATATACTCTTTTGGCTTCAATTTATATGACACTTTTTTTAGTTAGTTAAAAAAATTGACATCTTTTTATATTTCGTAACAATTTAACTTCAAACGTTCCATTTCATCCTTAATGAAATAATTTACAACCACAAAATTTTTTATAACTTATTCTAGATCACAAATTTCAAAAGTATTTCTTTATTTTTTTAAAATTCTGTGTCCAGTCAAACACCATCATATAAATTGTGACGGAGGAAGTAATATATTGTGGCATATTTTCTTAAATATCATTAATTTCACTGGCTTGATTAACTAAATCGAACATTCATATGTGCCTCTTTTATAAAATATTTTGATTATATAATTAAGAAGAAACTAATCTAACTTATAAAATACACACAATAGTAAAACAAAACATCAAAATCTAATGCAATAAAAAACGTTTGGGAATAAATTAATTTGGACGGAGGATGAAATTCAAATAAATGATGGAGGATGAAATTCTTCAACTTTTTTTGACTTATAAAAATGTTCTTGAAGTACTTTCCAGAAGATCGAGCTTAATCAAAAGTACTAACAAATAAGAAAACGTTAAAATGCATTTCTTCTCATTGTTGTTGTCTGTTAATAGCAAATGATGTTATTAAAAAGGTTCAAGTTCAGCATTGTAATAATTTCATTCCATTCACAAAATATATTAGAAAGTTGGAGAAAAACAATTTTTATTTTTATTACCAAATTCTTTCAAAAAATATATACTATAAGAAATAATATTTTTCTTAATAAATAGAACTCTTTATCTCAAATCCATGTTTATTTGGGGAAAATATTCCTTAAATCTTTGATACCCAATAAACACCGAATATATTAGGATAGATATTATCAAAGTTGACTTCAAAGTAGCAAACTTTAATTTCTTCGTAGTCTATGTTTTCCGAAATAGTATTACTTTAACATTAACTAAAAAAAAGTTATGGAAAGAATATCAATTTGCATTCAAAATTTCTACTATATAGAAGAATCTAGAAGCAGCCCATGTGCAACATGTGAACTTCTTGGCAATTAATTTATTTTTAAGGGTATTTTCTACTTTTAGCATTTAGTTATTTTTTAAAATTGTTTAAATTTAATTGTTATCAAATATAAAAATATATTATTATTTTTAAATAGATTAATCAAATTAAAACAAACAATGTAACAAGGATTACATTAATAAGCAAAAACAATGAATAGTTGGCACGGGCCAATTGCATCTAGTATTAACATAATAAGTGAGTGTAGAACTAATCAGGTCCCTATATATAGAAGACTTAGCGCGTTTTGTATCCTAACGGTTGATAAAATTTGTGAAATTGCAAGGTAAAAAGTAGTTAGGACTTAGGACACGAGGGTTTTTTAAGCTCACTGGTCGATCAGGATTTTTCTTAACGCAGGAGTTGCACCTTACATTTATCCTGCTATTTAAATTATATTTGGGTTTTTTAAAATTATTTAACTGGTAATCAGTAGTGGCAAATTTCAAACAAAAAGTTGGTATGCTGTTAGCCCCTTTCTATTTGCCTTAGTGATGGACGAATTGACACAACATATTTAAGGGGAGGTGTCGTGGTGTATGTTATCCGTTGATGACATAGTATTGATTGACGAGACGCGTAGTGGAGTTAACGATAGGCTGGAAGTCTGGAGAGGGCCCTAGAGTCTAAAGGTTTCAGGTTAAGCAGGACCAAAACAGAATATTCGGAATGTAAGTTTAGTGAAGTAAAAGATCGAGACACTAGCCATATCTAAGAGAGGAAACTTTAAGTATCTTGGGTCCATAATTCAAGGAGATAGGGAGATTGATGATGATGTTGCACAACATATTGGAGCGGGGTGGGTAAAATGGAAGCTCGCCTCCGAGGTACTATGCAATAAGAAATTGTCTCTAAGCCTTAAAGATAAGTTCTACTGAGCGATGGTTAGACCAACTTTGTTGTATTGGGCATAGTGCTAGCCCGTCAAGAATGCCAACATTCAAAAGATGAGCGTAGCAGAGATGAGAATGCTCAGATGGATGTGTGGGCATATGAGAGATATGATTAGAAACGAGCTAAGGTTATATAAGATAAGGTGAGAGTGGCCTCGGTGGCGGACAAGATGAGGGAAACGAGGCTGTGATGGTTCGGGCATGTGCAGAGGAGGTGCGAGGATGCGCCAGTGAGGAGGTGTGAGAGGATGACTGTAGCAGAGTTTAGGAGAGATAGAGGTAGGCTGGAGAAGAACTGGCCGGGGAAGGTGATTAGATGCATTATTTCCTATTCTTCGATGGGTACTACTATCTGTTGTTGCATTTGTTTTGTATCCTACTATTTCATTGCCTTATTTTTCTTACAATATTGCTTCAGCTATTTTTCTTTTGAGCCAAGGGTCTATGGGTAACAACCTCTCTACCCCGCTAAAGAGTAGGGATAAGATCTGCGTACATCCTATCACTCGTGGGATTATACTGAGTATATTGCTATTTATTTGTTTCAATTTTTCCCCTCAAATTGTGTGGACCTGAATTTTATGCTTTACTCAGTGTTATCTAGCTGAGGTTACATCGAATATATATATAGTATATTTTTATACTTGACATCCATCTAATAATCCATTTGAAGGAAACTGAAGGGAAGGTTGCCAGAGAGGAGCTTATCTCACATTCTCACTAAAGCCAAACCGACTTAAATAGAAGTACAGGAAAAATGTAATACTAATTAATCTTTTATTGAAATTAAAGTGGCACCTTAGCAATTAAGAAAGTAACGGTGTGGCCAACTTGCTCCTCTAATTTTCGCAGCTAACCAAAATAAATTATCATTTTACTAGTTGTTAATCTCTACTTGAATTGTCAATTACACTGATCATTATGTTAATCTGCGATCTCTGAGGAGTAGGGATTCTAGTATTTGTTAAGGGTTTGCTTGACAAATGCATGTGCCAGTGTATTAACTTAAACACCATTTGCCCTACAACTATAAGCAAAATTAAGGCGTTTAATTTGTACAATAACTTGTTTACTTTTTCAGGTTATATCTACTCTCGCCCTCTAATGATGGGTCTTCTAATTTTCGGTGTGTATTTACATTTACAATCAAATATACATGTCTAGAAAGTATATACTTATAATAACATAAGGATGACATATTTTCTCTTGTGTGGTTTGCGAGCTATTACACAGGAGTTGGGTTTAACCTGTGCGCACCCGAAGGATAGCGGCTGCAGGTTCCCATGTCATCAAAAAAAAAAAAAAAAAAGGATGACAGATTTAGTTGGTCTATGAAGATATAACTCATCTAAATCCTTCCAAATTTTGACAAGTTTTTTAGACATATTTATCGTGGTTAATTTAGGCACATTATAAGAAACACCCCAAAAAGTTGACCGAATATGTAGCCCAAATTGATCGATGAAAAAATTACTCAAATATATTCTGGAAAATCATTTTAATTGTTTAATATGCTAGCTAAAGCCATAATAAAGAAAACAAAATTTTATTAGTTTTTATAATTAAATAAATGATATGAAAACAAATAATTCTTAGGCGGGTTAATTAAATATAACCTGACCATTTGACATCCCGTACACCTTAAAAAGCATTAAAATCATAGTATATTATAGTTAAAAGTATTTTATATGTTGAAAAAATACTTTTAAAGAAAAAAATTCTAAAGCTCAAAGTAATACAGTAATTTCTTGAGCGGAAAGAGTACAATTAGTTAGAACTAATCATTTAGAGCCCGTTTGGATTGGCTTATAAGTTAGCTTATAAGGTGTTTTAAGCTTTTTTGAGTGTTTGGCTGGCCAGCTTAAAGTCATTTTATGCTTAAAATAAGCTCAAAAAAATAATTGGACCCATTTGACTTAGTTTATCTAAAGCAGCTTATAAGCTGAAAACAGCTTATAAGCCAAAAAAAATAAGTTGGACTACCCCAACTTATTTTTTTCAGCTTATAAGCTGCAAACAGCTTTAAGCTGTAAGCCAATCCAAACGGGCTCTTAGTTTGCCATGTCATATAGTAATATCAACAGGCCTTCTATGCATTTATTCCCACAAAATGTATGAATAAGTAAATCTTTAACTCTCATTCAAGTGTTAATTCGATCTGCAAATTAATGTAAAAGACTAGTAGTATAAAAACATACTAAAATAAAATTTATAAAGCTAAGAGGTCGGGGACAATATTGATTCCAAGTATACAGATTTATTTAATTAAGTGGATTTAAAATTTTGAAAACGGAAATTTGAGAAGTTATATATGAAGTAATATTACTATAATACTATTAGTTAAATATGTTTAAACTGAAATCTAGCCGAGGCACATTAGCTAACTGATCAGAATGCATGGGGAAGCTATGTTAAATCAAATTACTATTAAATTTAATGAATACTTCTATTTAATTAGATCAAATTGTTTTTTTTTTTTTTTTGGAATCTCCAGTAACTTTCCTTCCACTTTCTTTCAATGATATATTAGATGGATGCCAAATTTACAATATGAATTTTGATGATTTAAATTTGTTTTAATCTAAATATCACTAAACATGAAAATTAAGGAAAGTAAAAACACATGAAGAAGAGACAAAACAAACTAACACTCTTGGATTTTTTTTAGTAATTAATCCTGTTGTCATGGCTCGCAATTTTGCTTTCTATTTCACTGTTGCGTTTATGATCATGTCTGGTAAATGACCTTTTCTGCACTTCACTCTCTTTGTATTTGATATACATTTATTTCAATTTATGCGTTATCTTTTTTTTTTTTAGTCTGCTTAAAAAAATGCTATTACTTTTTGTATCTATTAGCCTTTTAATTTCAATATTCTACGAGGGATGTTTAAGACTACAAGATTAAACAACGTGCCCAGATACCCGATTCTGACGCCGCAATTTAACATGTTCGCTTTTTAAATTTTTTTGCACGTGTTCATCCGTACATCTTCAAACATATGATGTCTGAAATTAGTCTTGACAATGTCTAACTTACCAGATACAATATTTGAATTCTCGTATGGTTGAAGTTCAATCATTTTTATCTTACTTCAGCCATTTCTGTCCAAAGTTCATAAATATATAGCTGAAGTCAGGGAAAAATGACTGAATTTCAATTATATATGGATGAAGTGTAGGCAAAAATGACTGAAGTCTAATCATTTTTGCCTGACTAGGCAGAATTGCATGAACTTCACTCATATGTAACTTCTTTGAAGTTTAGTTTTATCAACCTTAACTTCAAACATCATATATCTTAGGAGGCTATATGTGCATATACTTTAAAAATGCGGGCACAAATTAAATGGCGGTGTCAATATAAGGCTGCCTCGTAAAACTTTGACGTGGGGTTATTGTATATGTTACTAATAACATATTGATTTTGACACTTCATTTTTTTTTTCTATGGATTATATATACTCCCTCTGTTTCAATTTGTTTGAACTTATTTTCTTTTTAGTCCGTGCCAAAATGAATGACCTCTTTCCTAATTTAGAAACAAATTCACTTTATGAATGATTTACAGCTACACAAATTTTCAAGGCTTATTTTGAACCACAAGTTTCAAAAGTCTTCCTTCTTTCTTAAATGCCGTGCCCAGTCAAATGGGTTCATATAAATTGAAACGGAGGGAGTAGTTTATTTGGCTCATTCTCCATGAGTGCAAATACTTGCTATGAGAGACTTAGCAGAGTTGGAATCAAAACTAACTGGTAAAAGCTTGATGAGTGGTTGGGTGGATATTGTCGGTCTGCCAGTGATTGCTAAGACAGATATTGTAAATATTGTTACTCCGATTATTTTTGAACAACATACGGATGCGGCTAAATGGTCGTTACATTAATGGTGGGCAACACAATATGAATTATCTATTGTAGATTGTCTTTGCTTTTGTGTTTTTGCTTTTCCCATTTCAGCTTCCTTTTCCTTTTATAGATGAAAAATAAAAACGACTAAGTTCTACTTCTATCTAGATCAGGACAATGTCGGATGTACTTCCAAATTTTGAATAGAACTTCATCATTTTATTATCAAGAAAAGATCTCACGTAAGCTACGCAATTTTTGCTCAGGCTCTATACTTGTACGTATATGTTAAGAAATTTTCCATATATTCATAAATAATTTAAAATGAATTTACTTATATTAACTTGGAATTTCTGTAGGAACCAATTAACTTCAAATCAAATTAGCCTCTACTAATGGAGGGGAAGGGGAAGGGGGAAGGGGTGAGAGGAGGGAGGCTCATGAAGGTCTAACAATATATTAAACTTAAAAAGGTGAGTGTACAACTAACAAACGGAACAGTTCGAGGGAGCAGATTGTAAAATTATGTACGATAATAAAATTAGAGCAACCTCTAGTAAAATCAATCTAGCACACTCTTGTTGAACCACATCATAATGTTATTGTCACATCCTAAAACAACTAGCCCTTAAGAATTCAGAGTGAATAGTAAACTGAGATGCATTTATTCTCTACTTATATCACGATTTTTTTTTAAAAGAAGTTAATTACAACAGATCTAAATCAACACACCTAACTAAACGTGTAAAAGATTCCCTTATATACATTAATTAGAAATTACCACATGATTACAAGTATTGTAACGTAGCAACTCACAATATACTTGTTGATAGAACTTACAATTCGCCTTATGGTTTCAATTAACTTTTAATCCATGAAGATGAAGTCATGAACAACCATCCTTCATTAGTTTTCGGTTCTCATATCTTGAATTTATTTTTTCTCCATACTTAAACTTATTTAGGGAGAAAGGATATTTGAAATGACAGTTTCTCCATCAATCATAATAACACATTGACTTTTAGATGACGGAAATATCTATGAAGAAAAACTTAAAAATATGCATAACTAAAATATTTATAAGTCTATATACAAAATAACAAATATATATGCTATATTAATTTGTCAAATTGACTCGATTTGATTTTGCAGTTTTATTTGATAATTCCTATACATAAGGGTCCATTTTTAAGGAGAAACACTACGTATCAGATATCTTATTTATTCCTAAAACTCAAATAAACCTTGATTAAGGGAAATAAATTCAGACAACTAATAATAATATGATAAATGGCATCATATCTAACTTATCCTCTATTAGTGGTATGTATTACTCCCTGCCTGATTCTCACATCCTTATCTTATCTCCATATCTTTGGGATGTTAGCTAGCAGACATTGACACTTGTGTTTGGCAGTGCTCATGTAGGGGTCCAAGATAGTGATTGAAAATGCCCGACTCAAATATGAGGCCATGCCTTTGCTTTTTCTTGTCTAATTTGTCTAGTCTTATTTGGGGTACAAACGATAACTTTAGGCTGTCCGCAATACAATATATCTCTACTCTGGCCTTCTTTCATGTTCTCTTAATTCATTATCACTTTTTAAATATATTGCTTTCATGAACCATATCGATATAGGGGTGTCAAGTGGGCCGGGTCGGGCCATTTAAATGTGGGCCACAAGGGGCCGGGTCGGGGCCGGGCCATAAGTTAAGTGGGCCGGGCTGGGGGTCGGGCTTGGAGAGGGAAAGGGTGTCCGGCCCAGCCCACCTCGGATAGGGGCTACACGTCGGGCTAACCGGGCCCGTTAGTGGGCCGGGCTGGGTTTTAGTTAGTGGGCCGGGCTGGGTTTTAGTTAGTGGGTCGGGCCGGGTTTTAGTTAGTGGGCCGAGCCGGATTTTAATTATTTAAAAAAAAAATTCTAATGCTAAAATTTATTAAGTTTAATACTTTAAAATCTAGTTGTTGTCAACTTTATTTTAACCTTCAAGTTCCTTAAATTATACTTTGGCCCTATTTTCAAACTATAAATACCATTCATTCTTCTCCATATTATCTCACAATTCCCTACTCTCCTCTTTCTCTAAATTTCCTACTCATCTAAATGGGAACTAAATGGGAACAATGCACATGAGTTTTGATACTAAACCAAAGTTCTTAATTTAATTATCTCATCTGATCCTAAGTCCTAATGTCATGTGCAGATTGTCACGTCTCCATCATCGGTGGAGACATTTCAATATGCTAAAAAATATTTAATTATTATTATATAAAATATTTGAAACTAATAAGATTATATTAATATATTATTATATATATAACTAATAGTTTATATTATTATATAGTATACTGTATAACCTATTGAAATATTTTTGAACTTGTGTAAGCCAACAACAAGATAGTAACTTAAAAGGGGTATTTGATTTATTTCACGCATCAGCAATTTCAGAGGTAAATTATTTTTCATTTAGTAGCAATTAAATATTAACGAATTCGATTCCTCTTCATTTTTATTGTCTCCATTTTTCTCAAGTTCTTACTTGAATAAGAGACACATTACATGAGTTAAAATTAATGGTTAAGTTTTAATTAACTAAAGTAAGATTCTAACTATGGTTTGAATAATTAATAAATATTTCATATATTTGCTTCCAAAATTTGAAGAATCCCACAATTATAGCTACAACTATTTTATTGGGATACAATGTTTTTAAAATACTTATTATTAGTAATAAATGTAACACTTATCTTTTTTTTTTAATTTGAAGTGGGCCGGGCTGGGCCGGGCCGGTGCCCCGGTGGGCCATCACCCGGGCTTATGGTGGGCCGGGCTGGTGGGCTGTCCACCTTGTCCGGCCCAGCCCCCTAATAAAACCCACCTAGTCCAGCCCCTTACACCTATTAGTGGGCTTGGGCTGGGCCGGTGGTGGGCCGGGTTTACCGGGCTGGCCCGACCCACTTGACACCCTTATATCGATATCAAAGAGAAATCAAGATGATCAGGATGATTTTGAAAAGTTAATTTCAATTTTATAAAATAAAGTAACCGAAAATATTTATATGATATTAAGATATACTCATCAAACAATCGATCGAACTAAACCATTGACAGTTCTAGTGAAGGCAAAGATTTCATAAAATATTGGAGTGGTTAAACAATATCTGTCGGCAACTAACATTATCTAGAGCAAAAGAAGTTCTAAATATTGACTTAATCATATACAAAAATGTGCTGAGAGGATGTTAAAATAGGACCATTTAGGTCATTATTAAAGAAACCAAATGTCACGTTATATTAATTTTTTTCCTAATAACCGAATACATGCGCCCAAAGGGTGGCATAATATGAAGAACAAGAAGTACATTAAAACTAAAAATAATGGACCTTTATGATATGAATAGATATAGAATCGATGTCTAACTTATGATTGATATAACTCCCTGCCAGTCACCAAATTCCCACATGCTTATCTTCCCTGTTCAGCCATATTGCATTTGAGACTTTTGCTTGCTGATACACAAGTTGGGCTCCAAGATATTGGAAAACATCAAACTCAATTATGATGTCAAACACCCTGCTTTTCCTTGTCTGATTTGACTTTTTATATGTAGGGTACAATCACTAATTACTGGATATTTGAAACGACACATTGTTTGGTATTTGTTTTAACTCAATGCCCGATACTTCCTTCATCCAAGTGTACATAGCGGTGTTTGATTGAGCACAAAACATAAGAAATAAAGGTTTTTAAAACCTGTGAGCTAGAACAAGTTAGATATATTTGTGTGATCATAAACCATTTTATTATAATTAAAAGTTTAAAAGTTAAATTATTTTCAAATAAGTAAGTGTGATATTTTCCAGGAAAAAACTGATTAAAAAGGATAGTATGCCATAGAGTGAGTTAAGTGTTTTGACTTTTTTGTGGTTTATATTTGTAGTGGAAGATGTAGGTAAATTAATTAAATTTACATTCTTTTTCAATGAATTAACCTGAATAGTTGCTCACCCAACTAAATTGTATTTAATCAATGTATAATCTATATATACCGGTTAAAAAAAACAAACACTAAGTTCGGTTAGCATAAAATCCTTTTTAATAACGAGTGCTTTCTAATTCTGATTGAAGGATTGCAACTTCTTCGAAACTAAAAGGGTTTTGATGAATTTACCACTTCAGTACTATTACTTACTAAATCTAAACTTTCTTTATAAATTGTAAAGTTCCCCCACTCAGAAAAAAAGAAAATACTATACTTCTTAAAATCTCTCAAGCGTCCTACAAAGAAACTTGGATCCAATGGATGTCCTTGAATTTTCTTTTTCTCTCTTGATTATCATCATGTTTTTCTCTTATTCTACATGGTACATCACAAAAAGATGGTTGAAAAGCTCAATACCAACAAATTGGCCTCTCCTTGGAATGTTACCTGGCCTTATACGAAATGCTCATCGTATCCATGAATTTGTAACTGCTTTTCTTGGAGAAACAGGAGGCACTTTTGAGTTCCATGGTCCTATTCTTTCCAATTTGAACATGTTAATTACTAGTGATCCTTCAAATATCCATCATATCCTTAGTAGAAATTTCTCAAACTATCCAAAGGGTCTTGAGTTCCGAGAAATTTTCGATATATTGGGAAATGGAATCTTCAATGTTGATTCTGAACTATGGGAGATTCATAGGAAAACCACCATGTCCTTAATGAGCCACGCAAAATTCCAAACTTTGTTGGAGAGAAACATGAGGGACACTATCGAAAACGGGCTCGTACCAATTCTTGATGCTTTTGCAAAACAAGGCGCCCCGCTTGATTTGCAAGACGTTTTTCAGAGATTTACGTTTGATGCTATCAGCAAATTGTTACTTGACCATGATCCAAGAAGTTTATCTATTGGTTTACCTTATGTTCCATGTGAAAAGGCGTTCAACGATGTTGTGGATGCACTTTTGTATCGACATATATTGCCACAAAGTTGTTGGAAATTGCAAAAATGGCTTCGAATTGGTAAAGAGAAAAAGCTCATTCAAGCATGGGAAGCTTTTGATGAGTTCTTATATCCGTGCATTTCACGTAAACAAGAAGAGCTGATGCATAAAACAATCAAAGAGGAGGATTTCGACTTATTTACTGCTTATACTAAAGCATACAATCAGTGGAATAATGGAGATAATTCAGGCAACGTACAAGAATTTCTAAGGGACACTTTCTTGAATTTGATGTTCGCTGGAAGAGACACCACAAGTGCAGCTCTCACTTGGTTTTTTTGGTTCTTAGCTAAAAATCCCTTAGTAGAGAAAAAGATTAGGGAAGAAATTCAACAACAATTGCATCTAAAAGAAGATGAAATTCTCAAGCATTTCAACATAGAGGAGACAAGAAAATTGGTCTATCTACATGGTGCTTTATGTGAAACTCTAAGGTTCTTTCCTTCAGTTTCATTAGAACATAAACTTCCACTTGAACTTGACATTCTCCCGAGTGGTCACCGTGTTAGTCCAAACACGAGAATTGTGCTATCGTTCTATACAATGGGGAGAATGGAGACTATATGGGGAAAAGATTGTTTAGAATTTAAGCCAGAAAGATGGATTTCAGAGCGAGGAAGGATCAAACATGAGCCATCTTTCAAATTTCCAGCATTTAATGCGGGCCCGAGAACTTGTTTAGGGAAAGAAATGGCATTCATTCAGATGAAAATGGTGGCAGCCACCCTCATATACAATTACCATATCGAACTAGTGCAACCTCAAATAATTTCTCCTACTCCTTCTATTATCGTTCAAGTGAAAAATGGTCTGAAAGTTATGCTCGTTAAAAGGGTTCATCTCCAGTCTAGCTAAGTGGCCAATGATAAATTGTAGTACCTTAATCAAAATAAAATGTGTTAACTGATACCAAATGCGTGTATCTAATTTAAAGAATTCAAATAAAGTTTTCTTGCTCTTTATCAAGTCGAAGTATGTTTATTGCGTAGAACACGTCCACATCTACTGTAAGATCCAAAGCCGTATACTAATCTTTGGGACTTGTCCCTTTGTTCTTACTTTCTTTTTTCAACTTAACTTCTTTGTTTTGAAGTTTCTAATTGAATGGTGATATTCAATGATAAGAGGGTAGCACAATATGAATTAGCTAAACATATTCCGATGTTAAGGGCACCCCCGACGAATGGGGGATTTCATGAAAATTTGATGGGTTATATTGTATTTCTTGTAAGTTGTTTAATAGTTGGCAGCTGGTTGAATCATGTACATACCATGATTATTTGGTTTAAATTCATCCTAAGAATGATGATGAATTACTTCCAAAATTTAGTTACCAACGTGGGACTTCTGTTTGCACCCTACAATCATAGTCTCAAACAAATTAATAATTTTACACGGCCGTCATCAAGCCTCTCAACTAAGTTTCACATGACACATCATTTTATGAACTTATTTGAAGATTGATTGTGTGTCACCACATTGTTCAAGTATTTATGGCTATCGAAGCTCACATGCTAGATTCTTCTTCTTTGTGCGTCTCCAGGCTCCGGAGAAGCGTGCTTGCAGAACGCTGACGGAAAATATAAGGAACAAAATATAGGAGATATGACAAAATGTGTGATTTGAAAAGATTTTTTGTAGATTTTAAGAAACGGTTAAACACTCCCACGTGCTAGAGAGAAAAGTTACTAGTCCTGTAATTGATTTAGTTGGTAACCATTTGAGTGAATTTTACTTTAACCCCAAACATTTAAGTGTTGGGAAAAGATAGCCCTCAATATTGAATGGAAATAATAATCTCCTGTTCTTTATTTTTCAATGAGAATAGATAATTAATTTCAAAAAACATAATAAAAATTGAGTTTTTTTTTTTTATTTTGGAGGGAGTATTTTGACGCTTTTTTACCTTTCCGTATTTATTGCCGCTTCCACTCTAAAACTGAATTTGCACAAATCACTTGAGAAATAAGCAAAACTTCCACTTCAACTTTTGAAAACATCTAATTCATCCGAATGAAGACAACCTTTTGAAGGTGAGTTGCTTTCTTTAATATTGAAATATTACTCCACATGATTGACTTAAGGCTCTGTTTTTGTTTATCAACTTTCATTTTTCAGAGGACAAAGTTAAAATATTAAATTAGTAGAGTCTAGCATTGGTTATATCAATAACTTTTGCTAAGAAGCCATGGGTGTTGCTGGGTAAGCCATGTCATTTTCAAATACTGTTTCGCAATGAAAATAGGGATTCTCACATGTTCTGTGTAAAGGGGACCCGGAACTTGTTTAATCAAAAAAAAAAAAAAAATTTGCAACCAAACTAACCCGTTAAAAAAAAAAAAAAAAAAAAAAAATAGGCTTCACACACAGAATCTGTGCGTGAAAGGGCCAAAGTGTGCATTTACACTTTGCTCCTTTCACGCACAGATTTTGTGCGTGAAACCCTCTTTCCTCCCGACCCCAACCTTTATTCTTTGGAAATCAAACTCAAAATTAAGCTTTTTCCCGAACTTTGATCGAAGATTAGTCACGTTTCAAAACACCGAAATATAAATATTTTATATAGAACTTAATATTTTTTTAGTGTACAATAATATTGGCTCAGTACATCAAGTATACATATACATTTGGATCGTCGTTTTAGGGGTTGTAAAGTACTCCGAAGTACGTTTGAAAACTTGTTGTATTTAGGTTTAAGTGTCATATTTTATAGGGTTTTGATTAATCTCTTTTGTTTTACTCTCAAAGTTATGAAAGTACTTTTTTGGTTCAAGAAAGATAGAAAAGAAAAAATTACTCTGCTTTGTATTAGGTTGTTTTTTTTCTTTTATGTCTTTTTTATTTTGTTATTGTATTATGTAATCCGCACCTTTTGAATGTGCAAAAATAGATATAATATTTAAAAGTAATTCATCCAATACAAGAGGTTCATAATAATTGAAAAATATTTCATTCATTAGCAATGAAATACATCACTAAATTACAATAGACTTAAAAAAAAATCAAGTTATAGACATTCTTCTACTTCCAGATATGCTGCCACCATAGGAGTTTTGCTCACATGAACGCTTATCATGCCCAAATTGCTTACATGTCGAGCATTTGCAAGAGTAAGTCTTTTCACTAACATCTATTTGATTGTGATAACGGGTTAGCTTGTTTTTTCCTAATTTATGGATATGCTTCTTGTTCGCAACCATAGAAAATGGCGCGACTGGCCAATAAGCTTGATTACCAAGGGGACGGAAGTGGCCGGAATATGCTGTAACGTATTTTACGACCTTATATTCCTCCGCCACATAATCAGTTACATTTCTGGCCATTCTCTCAAAGCACTTGACTGCATGAGAATATGGCATGTGGTACGTTTGCCACTTACCACAAGTGCATGATTTTGTACGCTCAGTAACTATATGTTTGTTTCCTCCTTTACCGTCGTAATAACCCATTCTAACTTCATACACTCGTTCAACGACGTCATACTCGATCATTTGGTGACCCTCTGCCTTTCTTCTATGGTGCTCCATCTTTTTGTAGGGCTTTGGCATCCATGTTCCGTCCTTGGCTAATATGGCTCTGGCCTGCCTTGTCTTATCCGCAAATCGCTCCACGGCATACTTGAAAGTTAGTCTTATAGATTTGAGGAGTTCATTGAAAGACTCTGAGCTGTTCGTTGTGAGTATGCCCCCATTTTCTTCCTCCATCAGCATAAAGCGTCCATTTTTCAACTTCTAATTTCATCAACCAAACATATGCCTCTTCACTCACTTCCCTTAGCAGCTCCATTTTTGCAGCCCATTTTCTTTGTTGATGCTGCATCGCAGTCCCCCCACATCAATTTGTTTATAGTGCCATTTCCAAACTTTGTTTGCAAATTAGCCTTTAAGTGCCTTAAACAATATCGATAGTAAGCATGTAGAGGCCGCCACCCTTCCAGAGTACGCATATTGTGCAATATGCCTTTATGACGATCTGATAGGACACATATGCCCTGACGACCCTTAATAACATGAGTTTCATATGAGTCAAGAACATCCCCCATGTCTCGTTTGCGGCAATTGCGAAAGCAAGAGGGAATATTGACTCATTGCCATCCATACCTACTGCAATTAGGAGCTTAATGTCATATCGGTCATATACATGCGTCCCATCTATCGATATCACATTCCGGCAGTGAGCAAAACCATCAATACTTGGTTTGAATGCCCAAAAGACGAAGTCGAAAATTCTGCCCTCTAAAAGTCGCCACTGTACAACAGTGCCAGGATTATCATGTTGTAGAGCTGCCATATACCCCGGCAACGCCCGAAAAGAGGATTCCCAAGTTTTAAAGATCATCTCAAAAGCACGTCTACGCCTGAGAAATCCCTTTCTCTTGCTTATGATTTTACCATATTTGGAGTGGACCATGCTAATACAAGTTTTGACGGGCATCCTGCATAAGTTTAAACAAACAACATTTAGCAATGATGTTTTAATTGCTATAAGATATATAATGTACTGGGTCAGTTAAGTTACCTTGGAGTTTCCTCAATGTCTTTAAGTAACACATGAGCAATCAGGTTTATATCTAAATTAAAATGATCCGCTCGACTTTGTCCCATATCACAAGTGTGCTTTGGATGAAATTTTGTGATTTCCCACAGAACATCAGGCTTAACAATTCCACGAAGCAACCACCGACTGCCTTGAGTCTTTCGCTTACAAACCAACCTCCATACCGATTTGGTTGAGTCATCAACCTTAAAATCCCTCATATACTTTATACAATACATATTGATAGCCCATTGCAACGCCTTTTTTTATGCGAACATCATTCCCTTTGCAAGGACGCATTCATCATTCATGAGATTTTTTTGTTCAATCCACGTTTTTTGGCGACTTATATCATCATCTCTTGTAAAGAAAAATGCATCATCATGACCTTGTAGACTGTCAAGATATGGAATATAGTTAGAATGCCACTGCATTGGGCTGTCAGGAATTGGGTTTTTCGCCATCGGAGGTGGTACGTGGTGGTGAGTTGGTTCTGGGGACTAAAATGTGTATCTTCTTCATCCCCTTCACTATCTTCATCATCGGTTACCTCTGCATTATTAGTTGGTTCATCGCCATCACTCTCTGATTTATCCACATAACTTTGACAATCAACGCCATCTAAGAAAGGCCTCCTCCTACACGATAAAAAGCATATGTTATATATATATATATTAATTATTTAACATCAAGGTGATGGACCTACACATATTGAGAATGATCAACTCTACCAAACTGAGAGAACAGCCCAACATCCACAGTTGGTACCACTGGCGAGTTTTGATAATAATCAGCTGCACCGAACTGAGAATTATTATAATAATCAGCTCCACTGAACTGAGAGTTTTGATAACAATGAGCAGCTCCACTAAATTGAGATGATTGCCCAATATTGCTCGTATCAGGTCTATAACCCCTAAAAAGATTTAAAAATGGTTATTGACCAATACATGCAATAAACACGTGCTACTGCACAAAATAATAATATAAGAATGCATATTTACCAAGTTTGATTAAATTGTTGGGTAAGATTTTCCAACGGCACCTGGCCACATAAAATGTCCCCGTTAGAACTAATATCTCCATAAGTGTTAACTTGATTGAGTTGTTCTTGCGGGACCTCTCGGGGTATCTTTTCAACATACATCTCAAGAACATTAATGGCGACTAAATGTTTATATTCTTCTGACGCATTCAAAGAATCCCCCAAAGAATCATCATTGATATAATGCCTACCATAAAGCACTATACCATGGGAAACTGATTGTGGATATCTGGCTGTTATAGAGATTTCATACTCATCTGGACTAACGTTCATTTTTTCATATATGTAAGTGACTAGTGATTCATAAGACATTTCAAGTGGACATTTAACATGAACGTTTGGTCTTTTATTGTAACGAATTGTACTATTGTCATCAAGGATAATACCATTTCAATGTAGTGAAACCTTAACTGGTGGAATATCTTGAGCCATTTTTTGTAGGAAGTTTGTTTGTTTGTTTTTTTTTTGTTTTTTGAATGACTTAATAGAGTTTTTTTGAATGACTTAAAAGACTTAAAACTTATGAAATGGATGATTTTTTATCTCGTCCAACATTCTTCTTAAATAGATTCATATTGACCCCTATTGCGCATTGAAATGTTGTACAATAGTTACTATTTTCGTCATTTCATGCATTGTATTGTCAAATCGGTCTTTTATGTGTCATAAAAAAACTGAAATTGGCATGCATGATGTGTTGTCAAATCATGTTATATTTGTGCATTGGAATGTTGCGTAATATGAATTAAATTCAAATAAAACGGTCAAAAAAGCAGCATTGTATTGTCAAATCGGTCTTTTATGTGTCATAAAAAAACTGAAATTGGCATGCATGATGTGTTGTCAAATCAAGCATGGGTATCATAAAAAAGCTGTAATTTTCAACCATGATTTGTTGTCAAATCATGTTATATTGCGCATTAAAATGTTGCGTAATAGGAATTAAATTCAAATAAAACGGTCAAAAATTGCAGCATTGAATTGTCAAATCGGTCCTTTATGTGTCATAAAAAAACTAAAATTAGCATGCATGATCTATTGTCAAATCAAGCATGGGTGTCATAAAAAAGTTGTAATTTTCAACCATGATGTGTTGTCAAATCATGTTATATTGCGCATTAAAATGTTGCGCAATATGAATTAAATTCAAATAAAACGGTAAAAAAATGGGAGGTTGTAGTGGGTTTTTGTTAGGAGTTTCACGCACAGAATCTGTGCGTGAAAGCCTACTTTGGTTCTTTTTTTTTTAACGGGTTAGTTTGATTCCAAAAAAAAAAAAAAATTGGATTCAAAAAGTTCCGGGCTCGTGTAAAGGCTACTGTATATATTTTTAATTTTTTAATTTTCACTCTTAACATATTTCATTCTGAAGTGATTTATAAGTGGGTAATTTTTCAATTGTCTGATTCAATTTTATCCTCTTCATTGATTGCCATGGATGAATCCACAAACCTTCAATCAAATAATAAGAATTACACCTCGGAGCCTCACCTTTTTTTTTTTTGTCTATGTCCTTCCAATTTTGGATTCTTGGGTTCCTCTTTATTTGCTTCGAATGCATCTATGTTGGAAATTTATGTATTCCTATGCTGCTAGATACTGAAAAGCCCAACACATTATATGTCCTGCTTCAGAGTACAAATAGAGGTGAATGGAAATGCAGTAATGGATGCTCATTTGAGTCGAAGACGAACATTTCAATTCTTTCAATAATTATTTTCTTAAAAGGACATGCTGGTCATAGCTGATTTTATTATAATCTGGTGTGCTTTGGAGGAAATTGTTAAGTGAAATTGTCAATGGAATAGGTGAAATATACAATAATAATAGTTATATATTTTTGTATTTAATTGTAAAAAAAAAAAAAAGATCTTTAATTAACAACAAAAGATTCTCACCGAAAAATATTAAACAGGGAGTTATCTTTCTCATTCAATATATGAGGGGGGTATCCTTTCCCAACCCTTAAATGTTAAGGGGATAAAGTGAGATTCACTCTTATATATAATAGGGACCTTTTAAAAATGCTACTCTTACGTAATACTATAAAATGTTATTTTCGAAAGCTTTTAGAAGTTTTGTTATCTATGTGAATTACTCAAAAATGACATAAAAGGTAACAATTCCTTCAAAGTATCACTCATATGACCCACTACAGTTTATCAACACTAGTCTCACATATACATTATTGTTTTTTTAAAAAAAAAAATTGAAGCAGATATATTGGTTCATGAATAGCGGGAGTTTCGTGTCTATAAGGGGAAAGGACAATGGTTCTAATTTCCTAATATATTCTAGTTGATCAGTTTAGTGTTCGTTTCAAATTACCTGATTCCAAGAACAACCAAATTGATTAGCAAGAAATCAACAGGAAAAAAAAAGGAATAATAACTTGCATGATGGAAAAACACTTACTAGTAATTTTCAAATTTCAAGTATTGCTCGTCATGAAAACCTAGAATTGAAGAAGAAGATGATCTACACGACGACATTTTGTTGACACTTTCGTTTTCCTTCCTGCTTATAACTAGACCTCGAAAACAATCTCCTTAAAAAATCAACTAGATCTTCCACCACCATCATGCCTCCTTCTCACATCCCCCTCTCTGCCATCAAGCTCTTTGTATCTCCCACCAATCACAGTTTTAGCTTAATTCATCAATGCCACGTAAGGCGCAGATTGATTGGGCGCAATTATAGACTGTGACCTATGCAGCCAATGTGCAAACGAAGCCCCTCGAAGGTGCCGAAAGAGGGGCTTTGAATATACACTTGAGGAGTTTTAAGTATTTTTTGTGAACTCACCATGAATCACCTGATCGGTGTAAAGGATCGTGTTCTTTATCTCACAACAAGTTGATCCCAGTGACCCTTTTGATCGTTGATAAATAGTGTTACGTTCTAGCTTAGTGTAATTATTTTGGATTGCAAATTTGCTTCTTTTTGTTGAATGGACTTTTTGTAGGATTGATGTTTTCTCCTTTTTTCATTCTCTTCTTGATCATTTTTGCACTTTATTTTCATTACTTGTTTTTAAGCCTTTTAAAGTTTGTTTCTAACACATTCTTTTGTATGAAAATGTCATGCATAAATTCTCATGATGGTTTTGTTGACTTGATTTTTAGAGTTGTGGTTGCCAGTGTGGTTATTGTATTCATTACCCTTTCTTTTAATCAAATTCCCACTATCCCTGGGTGTTGTATTCATCACCGGAAACCAACCAGTTACAAAGGGCTGGATTTATGCACCCTTGCCTCCTGGGTGTTGTATTCATTATCTTTTAGTCGAACTATATAAAAAACAATTGAAATATATATATATATATATATATAGCTCGTACAATTTTTTTAAATAATTGACTTTTTTATTACCAAAGTGAATGTTACAACACATGAAAAAGAGATGGATACACACCATCTCAACTCATCACTACTACTTGCTAGCTAGAACTATTACTACCAAAGAACTATAACTGTCAAAGGAACAAAATATTACATTGGATAATAGTTCAGCTTCCTCAATATAACAACTAGCTTTGGCCTTTTACTTTCTCTGAAGAAGACTTCCTGAATAATGTTCCTCACCGCTGCATCTGCACTCCTTTGCTCATCCTGGAAATTTCTCTTGTTCCTTTTTTGCCAAATCTGCTACACAGCCTACAAATATCATCCTGAAAATCTGTGCACTGGTAGACTTACACTTAATGTGTCAATGATCCAAGCCAGTTCAGCCTTCCATCCAAGAGGTTGTCTCTGAATCCCTTGCCACACTAACAATTTCTTCTAAATATAGGCTAAGTAGGTGCACTCAAAGAATAGGTGAAAATGGATCCTAGATTGGCATTACACAATGAGCAGACTTGGTAGATAGTCGTTCCCCAACTAATCAGCATATCCTTGGTATATAACTTCTCAAGAATAACAATAATCTGAAGATGAAGATCCATTTAGAGGTACCAAAGTTATTAGAAACAATTCTCCTCCATGGAACTTACTGAAATGAGACAAGCAGTCCTCTATACATCATCCAGATAGAAAATGCTTCAATGTGCTGCACATCATTCATGTCATAACCGAATGTGACAGAACTAAGAGATTGGTGGGTAAAGTCAGAAGATCACATCAGATAATCAGGCTGACCATTGAGAGCAATACTGGCGAAAACTTGTGCCTGGGTACTCTCAGCCTGGTTGATCTGATTGATGACGGTACTAGCTTGACGACGTTTTCCACGAAAATATGAAGAATAAGGTAAACCCCATAAAGTATTCAGTTTCTTGTGGCAAAGATTTGATAGTTGCATCCATCACTACTAGTCATATACCTCCAAGTTAAACTGCAACATCCCACGATTGGACCTTATTATTTATCTTAACTAATTTTACTTGCTTTTTAATTTTTACAACTGACGATATGTGAGTCTTTGTTGTAAACCGGTTTCAGGTTAAAGTTTTGGTTAGTGGGGAGAAGTAACCAGTAGAGCGATTACTAAAGCCTTGGGTTTTTTTGTCAGTCGGATCAACTAATCAGGATTGACAGTCGGTAGATCAAGGGATGGCGCTGCTAAGCACTATCAGACACCAAATAGGAGCCAAGTAGAGTTAGGATTGTGGAGCCATCATGTCGGCCTAGAATACCAAGCCACATCCAAAACCCTTCGCCCTGGAAGCTTAACCTGGAATATGAGAGACAGTCTTTCATCATATGTAAAGTGACCTATGGTCCTAGTTTCTGTAAAACTGTTAACTGGAGGCCTTGGTTAGCAAGGAAATAAAGCAATGGGTCTATCCATAGCTTTAGAAACTCATATTGAGGTTAGGCATATCATACCTCGAGTGCGTGTATTCTCCTTTTGGATTCTAATATACAAGGTAGGGGTGAAGCCTAACCCCCCACCATGAAGGTGGCTTTAACTATATAATAAAAAAAAACCTTCGCTCTTGTTAGCGAGCTCATAATGGTGGTGGTGAAACACTATACTCTGCCGCTTTACATCCTTATTTCTCCTGCCAACTGGAAAAATCGCATGCCATATCGATGCTGCGCCATCTCTGCTTAAGAATGCTCCAATACAGCGCAATGACTAGAATGATGTTGCCTCTATAGTTGATCCCCTCCACCTAATATTGATTTTGTATAACTCGCCATGAACCTGCTATGAGCCGCCAACGCTGAGCCGTGGGCGTGAGATAAGCAGAGTGATGCAAAGAACCAAGGCTTGGGACGCGCACGGAATACTTTGAGCATCTTGTTTTCATAGGGATTCATTCTTTTGATTAAATTTTTTCTTTAGATCTGTTTACCTTTGAATCTGATCTAAGTTTAATGGGATGACAGTGAGGTCACTCAAAAAGATGAATTCAACTGTGAATTTCTTCACACTGAGCCGTAGTTCTCTTTATGTTTTCCTAATAAATGAGTAATTTTTTTAAAATTTGAAGTTGTCACTGGACTACCAAAGCTTTACGGGAGTAGTATTTCATTTTTTTCTCTCTGCTTTTTCATATTTTTGTTGTATCATCAGGCAACTATTTGTGTAAGAATTGAAGAAAATCTCTTCATATGGAAATATTGTCGCCGATTTTACCGGGGAAAAAAAATGTACACGGGTGAAGAGAAGTATCATTCTTTATGAATCAATTAAGCACTAAACTTTATGAATCAGTTAGAACGGAAAAAGGAAATGACCAAAATGGAGTAGTAAAGTTTTATGCCCTCTCTGATATATTTACATTTATATAATGCTACTAAAGAATCTCTTTTTGACATATATGCATTATTCCATTAGATCAGTTTTTATAAAATTATAGATATAAACATGCTCATTTTACAAATAAAAAATATGTAGGTCCAATTGGTAGGGAAAACCTTGGGCTAATACTGAATTCCTTCTAGCAGATTGGATGGTTAGCTAGATTGAGCTATTTTTCTCTTACTAGGAGATTGTCAAATTAGTCTTTAAGTTGGACTGTATAAATCTTTTACAATTAATAGTGAAATTTTTATGATATAAATCATTTATATTTAATCAGGAAACTAATTCGATAGTGTAAGAAATCTTTTGAAGATATGTTAATACTTTTCTGTTTAGTTTGTAAGAATGATTATTTTCCATATTATTTAAAAATAATTTATTTTTGACTTCTCATTTACTCTTGATTTATAATCACACAAATGTTTATGAATTATTTCAGATTATAAGTTTAAGTATCCTCATCTCTTTTTTTAACTTTTGTGACCACTCAAACACATGCAGCCACATAAATTAAAACGGGAAAATACTTTATTTTTTTGGCCATTTTCCTAACCACAGTTCTGTCTTATTGAGGTTTCAGGTTTGTCACACGGTAATTGACTAGTTGAGCTTATATATACTATAATAAAAAAACTTAAAAAGAGACGAACCGAGGGGGGCACATGCATTCATTCATGTGATAGCTCTTGGATGCTATAGCTAGAAGTTGTTAAAATACCATATCTATCTGGTCATGGTAGTGAGCAATAGGCGGATAGTAGTGAGCAATAGGCGGAGCTAGAGTATCAAGGAGTTTATCGAACCCCCTCATCAAAAAATGACACTATATATAAAATGTTAAAAATAATTTGTGTGTAATATAATAAAAGTTGAATTTGTATAGTTTCTTTATTTAGATACTTCCTTATATTCTAAATCCCCTAAATAATTATCTTAATTTCACCACTATTAGTCTCCGGAAATGATACCACTGTACTACAATATTTCACCAGTTAGACTTGTGAGCAAGAAGAAAGAAAAAGAATGTCTCATACAGCTGTGCTAAGTGACGAAAAAGAGAGGGTAATTGGATCGGAGAATTCGCAATTTTTAATCATGCAAAATTTAGAATTATCACAACAAAAGACTCCTTGTTATCATTATGGTTTGTTTCTATGAGCTAATTAATGATGATTTAGAGGAAGACAAGAGAAAGGATTGTGGATGGATTGTAGCGAGAATTGAATTTAGAGTTTGAACTTTATAAGTTTGAGTTGGAGATTTCTTCATAGCTTTTTGGTTTACTAAATTCAAAATTTATTTTTATACTTAATTAGTGAAAAACTAAAACATATAAGAAATTTGAGTCAAAACTATTGAATTGAATGAACTCATATGTCCATATTGCAGGAAGGATGGTATAGAGGCTGAAGGTTGGTAACAACCCGCACCCTAAACTTAATTATCGATATATCACTATTATATATAAATGCTGATATTGGATTTTTAGTGGTCCTCTTTCTTCGTTCACGATGAATCTTCAGCAACCATACCACAATGTGCAACCTGTGTGGGCCACAGGCCACAATGGACGCTTGTCACGCAGAGAGACTCTCACACAACTGAGTCACTTTCTCAAGACCACTTCCATGTGGACCTTTTTTTATTGGAAGTATAACTTTTTGTAGATCTATCTACCTTTGCCTCTTATTTTGTTACACCTCCATTTTAAATTATTTATCGTGTTTATTAAAAATAGTTATGTCAAATTATTTGTTATTTTAGAAATTCAGGACAAAATTAATTATTTTTATCCATTTCACCCTTAGTAGAATTTTGTCATTAATAAAGATGACACATAATAAAATAAACATTTTACTTTGTTTGTCCTTGTACATTATCGTAAATTTAGGCAATGTTACCAGTCTTTTTTTCTAACTGAACCATTTATCAAATCTCATTATACCAACAATGGTTGGTGGCTGGTACTATTTCATCCTTAATCAAGGTCTCGAGTTCGAGCCCCCTTGGGTGCGGAGTCACCATTGTTAAGGAGTGTTTTGCCCCACAAAGTGGGACTACCCGGCACGAATCTGGATTAGTCGGGCCCAATGCGGCTACCGGATACCGGATGGAAAATCAAAAAAAAAAAAATCTCATTATAGGTTAAATATATCTCACGTCATCCATACATGTTTTTTTCAGGTTTTTTTTTTTTTTTTAATCCATACATGTGCTTGTAGAGATCTCTCCTAAATCATTTTCCAGCATAATTTCAAAAAGAAAATCATTTTATAAGTTTTCTTGAATTATTATTATTATTATTGTACTTATAATTAGATTTATTTGGAAACATACATCTTGAAATTTTTGTTATTACGTGTAATTGTTACTTATTATTTCACTCATTTCTTTTCAAATACCTAATATGTATAATAAATAATGAAAGCAAAAAATCATTAATGAGCAATTTCTTATAGAATTGAAAATGAAGCCGTTATAAGTCAATAATTAAATTATCTTAAAAACCTCTAATTTGATTAACCAATCAAGTAATCTTTTTAATCATAAAATATATTCGAAGAACTAAATTATTTCTTGAGATTCATTTTAATGATTAATGAATTTAGGTTTTTATCTTATTTTTATTTCGTCTAAATTTTTGGTTAGATCATCATATTTAACTAGCATAAATTGTTGCCACGTGAAATTTTGAGTGAAAAAGTACACCAACCCCTCCACCGCCGCCCCACCCCACCTCACGTCCCCATTGTGTATTATTTGATTTTTTAGTTGTTTGCACATAATAAGAAAGTTAGTTAAAATACGGAGTATGAGTTAAGAATGTTATGACTATATTAACCTTTAGCTCTTTTCAAATTTACTCATAGAAAGTACTTTATTAGGAGGTTTTTTAAATCATCTATTAGCAAGGGTAACTTTAGAAAGAAAATATTAATTAACACCTTTGAAAAAAAAATTAAGTACTTTGGAATAAATAAAAATTCCTTAAAATGAAATAAAAAGGAATAGAGCAAGTTATAAATACCAAAAGAGTTTACTTCTATGTACAATGAAAGAATTATATGCTCATAAAATCATAAAATGCCAACATATTTTTAAATTTATGAGCTTCGCCAAGTTAACTTTGTTTTTCTACAAAATAATGTTAGTTGATTAAATATCGAATCACTTGTGTCTTCAATTTGGTGTTTGCTAATTGCATACCAAACTTGCTTCCTAAAAAAATCTTTAAATTATTTTTTAATTTCTCATCCGGCGTCCGATATATGCTTTGAAGCCCGATTAATTCAGATTCACGTCGAAAGGTCTTTTCTTTGATGGTAAAACACTCCCTACCAAAACGACTCTATACCAAGGGCTCGAATCCTAGGCCTCTTGTTAAGAATAAAGGAGCACTTACCATTTCGTCACAACTTTAAAGATAAAAATTATGTAACTAAGAAATTTTAATAATTATTAAGACTTATAAACAAGACAAAATTAACATGTCACTACATTAAATTAATTATAACAAAAAATATGACAAAAATTACACTTCCTTAATTAAAGTTACTACTCTTATATCATGAGTTTGGGCCCGAGCTTAGCACGGACCTCCTGCAACTAGTATAGTTGAATATAATCTTAAAAGTTCATCCATCAACCCTCACAAATTAGGAGTGTATTGCACTTATTATGTTAAAATCCTGAATACACCTTTATTTGCTTAATTGTTTTCTATGTGGTCTATGAGATAGTGGTTTGCCCTCTGGTGTAAGAATAAATATTTTTCAAGATATAAAATAATTTAATTAAAAGTGCCTCGCCCATAGACTAAAGTCATCTCCCTTCACGATTATTTCAACTCTTAATGTTAATATTATAACTACTCCAACCAACACTTAACAGTATATTATCTTAGTTTTTAAAAAAATCATCCACATACTATTCAATTTGTTAAAATTGTTATCACTTTCTAATAAATATTTTATTCGGTGAAATATTTTTCCACTCACCAAGACACCAACTAAGCGACTCCCATAGCATCTAAGTAGAATTTTTCAAACTTATCACATTGAGTAAATCCTTAATCCTCCCCTTTTACTAAGACTACAAAATACTCGTATGAATTATGGTCAATACTAATTATATAGGCATTAATTTCAAGTCCAGAGGTTAATACGGCAAGTTTACACAAGGTATACTCTGATTTTACTTGGCTGATAGCAAAAATACATTATACTAGAAAAATATTTATTAATAGGGAGACCAGGGGTTTTACTAGCCACTGCCGGTCCTCACGAGGGACCACTTGAAAATTAATGTCGGTTTTTGGAGACAAATTGGGTCGTTGGACGAGAAATTTATGTGTTGGAATTTTCGTTTCTTTACTACTCTCTCAGTTTTAAAATAAGTGTCTCTTTAGTTCATTTTACGTCCGTTGAAAAAAAATATAGAAGGGTTCAAAATAATAAATATAAGGTGTAATTTACTAAGTTATCCCTAATTATTAGATGTTTACTGAAAATTGAGCACTATTAAGAAGAGATAGAGTTGCAAATACTTAATCCCTCTGGATAAAAAAAGTGTCAATTTAGTCTTTTTTTCTTGAGTCAAAAAGAGTGTTCAAATCAAGAAAGAATTAACCTTATCTTTCCAGATTTGTTCCTGTTAAATGTTATGTGATTAAATCTTAATACTTATTTAATTAAGAGTAGTTTAGTCAAATTGTTTATTTTTGCATAGGAGTTACTATTTCGACACTTGTTTTAGATTTTTTTTTTTTTTTTTTTTTTTTTTTTGAAGGGACACTTGTTTCTCAGTTGAAATGTGGAGTTTTTGACCATAGCTACCAAGTCAATTCCATGGTTGAATTGATTACCATTTCATTAAAGGCTAGGTTCCATGGTTGAATTGATTACCATTTCATTATATACTAGTCTGAACTCTGAACCTCTGCAGCAGTACAGTTGTAGTATGCCCACAGCCTTGACTGAATGAAGTTTGTCTCTGTATGTACATACAGTGCAATACAGATATACAAAGTAGTGTCCACAGTCCACACTATATACATATATTTTCATTCATTAGCATTCAGCCAATTATGATAAATAATGGGTGGCTCATGGCTTCCACCTCTTATCGGTCTATTCCATCTTTCTCCTTGGCGGTTTCATTGAAAGTTGTCAATAAACATATACAGCAACTCATTTGTTTTGTTTCCCAAACACATTATCAGCTCTTTAGTTTTTATTTTGATTTACCTGTTTGAGTGCATCTTGACTATTTCACTTGGCGTATGTTACCTTACAAGTTTTGATTAACTCTGCACCCATTGTGCTTTATCTGTGCTGGATTTTGATCTCTAATATCCAAGGTTTACTCCCACTTCATTATTCAAAGGTGTGACGCCCCGGTAGAGAGCAAGTTGATGAAGGCGAGTCAAGCAGGACTGACAGATTTTTAGATTGACAAGCTTCTGAAGATGAAATGCACATGACACTTTAGATGAATCCCACATTGAAATAAGAAAGAGAAAGTAATGAGTTTTACGAGGTGTAGCTCAAGTTCACATGGTACTCGTATTTTTGTTGTTCGATCTGGTGTAGCCCGAAAGACAAATTTGTACAAGCTTAGGGTCAAAGCGAACAATATGTGTCATGAACTTGCATCATTGCCAACCTTGAATTTTATTTTAGTACCTACTACTAGTTAAACAAGACATAAAGCAAAACTTGGTCCCTTTCCATTATAAACTTTCAGTTGCTGATATTTTATTGTTATTACTTATTAGTGCTTTGTATCCATGTTAGCAATGTTTGGGCTCCATCATGTGGAGCGCATGAAAAATCCAGATTACCTGCAATAATCATCAAAGAGAAAATTAAACTACAAAATGTCCAGCTGTCTACATTAAAACACTTCCCCAATCTTTATCAAAAAAAGTTTAGAAGAGTTGGATTCCTTTGCCTTTACCCGTAAGTGTTTGGTGCTGAATAATTCTACATGAACTTTTTAACCTGAAGGAAAAAAGAAGACAGCTTCAACCAACTGTTTTATTTTCTTTCAGATGTGGCATTTTGAGCATGGACAGCTTGAAGCAAACAAAAAGAAAATGACATTCACTGCATAACTACCATCTTGTATCAGATATTAAAGATTAGAGTATATTTGGTCTGTCTGAAAGAATTCATATAATAAACAAGAAAAATACCATCAAAATATTTTACTTATTGTCAATGAATCTTACAAACTTTCATCACAATGAACTCTACCATATGCTAAAAGAATAAATGCACAACATAACAGATCATTACAAATGTGAAAGCTTAGAGATTATTATGTGCACAATAACCATGTTACCACTCACACTGCTATCATAAGCCTACTAAAGAATTGAATAAAGCAACACCAAGAAAAAGGGTGTGTGGTTGGAAGAATATCTAACAGCAACAAAAGAAACATGAATTTGTGCAGAGGGATCAGTTATGGCCTGTACTCGGTTTCTAGTGTAGGTTGCGTTCGCGTAACAGTAGCAGCAGGTGCTTTTGTGCTCCCAACGTTAGTCATTTGTAATGCTTCTCCAACCTCTGCAGCCCTCTCCATTTCTTGCATTTTCTTTCTACGCTTGTACTTGCTCGCACACGCTATCAGAAGACCTAAAAGAAACATCAACACTAGTCCTCCTGCTACCGAACCAACAATTATCCAGACTTTCGACTTGTTCTTCTTTCCCTTATGATGAATTACAGATGCTGGAGACACTGGAGCAGGTGAAGGAGCAATTGACTCGGTCACGATAGAGAAATGCCCATGTTGAAATGTTGTACACGTGTTATCCGACAAAACTTTGCTGAAATTCAGAGAACCTTGTAAATCAATTGAAACACATTTTGCAGATGATCCAACAGGCAATGGCTTGACATCAGAAAAACTTATTGAAATAGGCTGACCAGAAACTTTAATATCCAGCTCGGGCAAATTAGTAGCTGACAGATTTGATGCATCGTAAGCAAGAAGACCTAATACGGGAGCCAAGTAGATGTAGCCGGGTAAGTTGTAATATCTTGCAGACCAGTTGCCCAAATTTTGGTAGACCAGTACAAGCCTCTCAACATAAGGCTGCTCGACGACACCAATGGGTAGTTGGAACTCTTTATACATTTTAACTCCTCGTCTCCTTAAGCTACCGCTCCTAAGCCTCAACGCAGATACCTTAATCCCTGTCAAATTCGATGAGACTTTTCCATCATAGATAACACCTGTTCTAATCCTCGGACGATCAAATGCAAGATAAGCATAATCTTGGAGGAGTGTGTCTAGTGCCCGTGCAGCCCCCATAGAAAAGTCAGTTAACTGGGAACTTTCGGAATGTGGCAACCAAAACAACCACATCAGAAAGCGAAGCATCGAGAGACTTCCAATAAGCCCCGTCATGCTTCACAATTTCACTAGCTCACAACAATGTCAACCCCCAAATACACCTTTTTTCCCCCTGAAATGCTTTACTTAAGCTCAAAGTCTATCGGGAACAGGCTCTCTATCTCTACAAAGTAGGGGTAAGGTCTGCATACACTCTACCCTCCCCAGACCACACATGTGAGATTACACTGGGTATGTTGTTGTTGTGTCTTGAGAACCGTGTCATCCGTGTTAGCTTGCTAGCGCCAGACTAATCAGCTAGGCAACCAGCTAAATCCTACAAGCTCAGGTATCAGGTAAACCTGTCCACCAAGGTTCAGGCAAATGTGCCTATAGGAGGAATTCGCAACCCAAAATGTTAGTACTTATCTAGTGATGGTTCTCAGATCCAAAATGAGCAATTTAAGGAAACTGTGCTACAACTACTTTAATATCACAAAGAGACTTCAAGTTCACGCTTTAGGTACTTTTAAATTCATAGATTTCGTTGGAGAATCTGATACTGCAAAACAAATATAACGGTAACAGTATCAAAAGTAGTATGCAAGTAAACTTGGTACTTTAAGCCGTTGAAAAGTCAATAACCCAAACACTTTTTGATAAATTCTTGCTCAAAAGGGAGACTGGAGTGAAATCATTAGCTTGATTCCCCTGAAACCCAAATTATTCATCAATTTGCTAACTAATTACCAAACCCCAAAAATTAAAAATACAATCTTGATGATTTTATTTGCTCACATAATCACACTCTATATAAGACATGGGCATTTTAGGAAAATAGAACAACGTAGTGCCATTCTTGTTTATGTGGACATAAGAAAAAGGAAACAAAATGCAAACTTTTTATTTAAATGAAAAGAAAAATTACCAGAATTTAAGCTCAAAACACCATAAGCCAGCAAACCTAGATATATGATCCAATTAAGCAAAAGGGGTTTAAAATATGGAGAAATACAGTAAAAACTTCAAACCCAACTCAGCATTGTTTAAAAAAAATGGAGAATTTGTAGTTGCAGAGATGAGCTTATAGGGGTTTTTTTTTTTTTTTGTGTGTGTGTGTGAGAGAGAGGGAGAGTAAAGTGAATGCCCATAGACAAAAAAAAAAAAAAAAAAAGGCGATGTAGCAGTGGGCCGTGTAATGAACAATGTGTCCAAGAATGTTATATAGTACTAGTCCTTGTAGATTTGATTATTTGAATAGTACTAATAAAATAAAATCTTCGTACACCTTATACAGTTGTAAGTATATCAAAATGCAGTGTGAGCTGTGAATTCTATAAAAATGATAAGTATGTTTGTTTATACTTTTTTTGCGATTAAGAATAATCTCCGCACTAAATTTTGTAATGATTGATAAAGAGTATCTTGTTGCAATATTTTATTTCCTTTTTTTTTTTTGGTTAAAATTTATTTATAATTAAATGTCTGTATTAATTATGGGATAATTTCTGTATATAAATATAATTCCTAACCCAAAAACTAAAAATGCAATCTTGATGATTTTATATTTGCTCACAAAATGCAATCTTGATGATTTTATTTGGTCACATAGTCACATTCTATATAAGACATGGGCAATTTAGGAAAAGTAGTGCAATGTAGTGCCATTCTTGTTTATGTGGACATAAGAAAAGGGGAAAAAATGGAAAGTTTTTATTTAAATGATAAGAAAAATTACCAGAATTTTAGCCCACTAACTAAGAACAGAAACTTGAGCTTATCAGCCTTCAATATCGAAATACAGTAGAAGCTCAGACACCATAAGCTATTATTAGATATTGTGTATGACCCAATAAAGCAAAATGGGTCTAAAATATGGAGAAATTACAGTGAAAACTTCAAACCCAACTCAGCATTATTCAAAAAAAAAAAAATGGAGAATTTGTAGTTGCAGAGATGATCTTGATTTTTTTTATTTTTTTTGGTGGGGTGAGACTTGAGAGAGAGGAGTACCAGTAATAAAGTGAATGCCAATAGACGAAAAAAAAAAAAAAGGATGGAACAGTGGGCGATGTGATGAAATGTGTGAAAGAATATATATATATAGTCCTTGTAGATTTTAATAGTAATAAAATAAAATCTTAGTACACCTTTATACAGTTGTAAGTACATCAATATGTAGTGTGAGCTGTGAATAGTACAAAAATGATATGTTTGTTTATACAGTACTTTGTTGTCACTGAGAATAATATCGGTACTAAATTTTCTAATGATGGAGATTTGAGAAGAGTATTTGGTTGCAATATTTTATTTCCAATTATGTCTGTATTAATTATGGGATAATTTCTTTATATATTAAATTTAACGAGGAATAAGAACGTAAGTACATAAGAGTAAATCAATGGAAATTTTGACATTTGCAGTCCTACTTGTTAAGGTAACCATTTTTTACTGTTTCTAATATAATCTTTGTAATATTGATTTAGATTAAATTATATAAGAAAGTGTACCAAATTTAAGAAAAAAAGGACATGTAATATGCTAATTTTTTATTCCTTTTTTCTCAAATTTATATTTATTTAAGAATTTAATTTTTATACACTGATATCATAAAATAATTTATACACTATTAAGTCATCTTAAAATAGATACTTATAAGTTATCAATAAGCTCTAACGAAGTGAGAGTGAAATGGTTATTTTTTTTGGGGGTGGGGGGGGGGGCGCTTCAGAAGATCCGGAAAAAGGCTAAACAAATAGTCAACTTTACCTTGGCATGCTTCCACTAACGAAACTAGAATGTAAAAAGGAAAATGACAACGCATCCAAGGAAAAGGATTAGAGCATGTTTGGATGAGCGTATTTTAGGTGTTTTTAAGCTAAAATAGTTTATAAGCATTTTTGTAGTGTTTGTATAAGATTAAAAAAAAAAAGTGTTTTGAATCACTTGTTTTTAAGCCAAAATAATAAAAATAAGCCAAAAGTCATAAGTTAAGTATTTTTAAGTAAAACTTACACAAATAACTATCTTTTAACAGCTTCTAACAAGTTATAGCTATGAGTTGAAGATTTACAATTCGTAGTTGCTTTTGGCTGTATTTCAGGTGTATCTCGCGTTTTTGAAATACAGTGAAATATAGCGAAATACAGCGTGGTTGTTGAATAAAAAAAAGGCTATATTTATGGCAATAAAAATATTTTTCAAATTATATGGTAGTTTGTATTAATGGTTCCATGATTCACGCAAACCTCATTAGGTTCCATTACAGCTAACGTCTCTCCATCAAAATCACTCCATTCAAAAGTTTTTTGCTGGTTTTTGTTGTATTCGGTTGTATTTTGCGTTTTTGAAATACACGAAAATACAAAATTTGGCAGAGTAAAAATAGGCTGTATTTATGGAACATATTCTCTTCTTTCATTTTAAATGGTAAATGTTACACCCCTCGTCTTCGTAGTGGTAGAACTTATGATTTCCTAGTCGGGTATGCCTTGGGAATTGAGACCCGAGCCCGAGTTTCGGAGATAGGAAGTGTCCTACCCCATGTGCAATGGTACCAACAGGTATTCCTGGTGATTTATAGGATTTGAAGTTGAACGAATCGAATCGACGCGACCTGAACCGAATTAGAAAAGTCTGCAGACACTAGTCAAGATCGACGGGTCGTCGAACCTGTCGACGATCCGACGTTATGCGGCGTCGATAGGGTTCCGCAGCCCTGCATTCTGCAGGCGCAGGTCGACGAGCACGTCGACCCGCTCGTCGAACCGGACCACTGAAGCAATTAATTTTTCGAGTATAAATACATGGTCCACGACTTTATGTCTTATTTCTCTCTTTCCCAGATCAGAAAACCCTAATATTTTGCTCTCCCAACATTTATGGCATAGTAGTGAAGATTTGACAAGACCCGAATCCCGTAAACCCGAACTTGTGAAGAAGAAGGTTGTTTCTAGGGTTTCTCTAAGAATGGGAAGCTTAGGGAGTTGAAGTTAAGGTGATTCTTGGGATTCTTGACCCCTCAAGGTATGTAAATGATTTCTACCCTCGTATTTGAGTTGCTATCAAGAGCTTTAGTGATTTTAGGTAAAGAAAGGGTATTTGTGGAAGTGATAGATTGATGAAGGGCAAGGTAGTGACATGAGACTATTTTGAAGAAATGATTAGGGATGGATTTACGTGTAGTTGGATATATATAGGTGTTATCATTGTAAGCCTATAAAGGAGATGGTCGTCTATAATTCGTTAAGCTTTATACGTGCTTGGGAATGATTAGTAAGCAAATCAAGTAGCCTAATTAAGGCTTATGTTATCTTAATTGTAGATTTACAAGTTCAAGAAGTAGAAGTTGGGCGATTTGATATACGTCACGGTATGTTAAGGTTATTCCTTCTTTTTTTTGGCATGATCCTATGATGTGAACCGATAAACGAGTAAGAGAGTTTCCATATTACTCTATTCTTATAAGCTAAGAGAAATACTGTTTTGATGTTCCCGTACCCCGGCTATGGTATTTTCCCCATATACAGATCTTATGATTTCCTGTCCTAGTAGTACTAGTGTAGTAAGGCCCATGAAGAGGCAAATTGTCATTATATTATTTGAGAATCCTGTTGTTCAATCTTACTTGTATTATGCATTCACTTTCAGTTCTCGGGGGTATAGTGAAAGGCACACTTGATAGGGGGTGAAGGTGTGACCTATGATATTACGTTCTATATGTGAAAGGCACACTTGACAAGGGGTGAAGGTGTAGCCTATGAGTGGTCCATGAGTGGCCTATGATGTTGGAGTATATACATGAGAAAAGCACACTTGACAGGGGGTAAAGGTGTGGCCTGTGATGTGACGATGAGGTGTGTACCTACTAGTTATATATATATATTTCTCGACATACAGATTCAGCCAGATGCAGACAGATACTAGTTCATACAGATTTATGCAGATAGTCATTTCAGCTTATGAGTTCAGATCTTATTCATGATTTCTGTACATAGTTATACATGTTGTCTTTATGCCTTACATATTCAATACATTATCCGTACTGACTCCCCGTTGCTCGGGGGGCTGCGTTCATGCCCGTAGGTACAGGTAGATAGGGAGGTGGTCCGGCTTAGTAGGACCCTTATCCAGCAGCGATCAGTGCACTCCATTCGATCCAGAGTTGCAGTCTATTTTGGTAGGCCATTCTTTTGAGATGTATATAGATGGGTACGACAGGGCCCTGTCCCGTCCTTTCTACAGCTTTATTCCAGTAGAGGTCTGTAGACAGTTGTATGCAGTAGTCAGGCGATGTAGCCTTGTCGGCTTATATTCTTTTGTGTACAGTATATATGGCAACCTAGCTGGCTTGCACTGTTCTTCCGCATGTTATGTTTATATGTAGATGCAGATTGTACAGAGTTCGGATGTTTCCTCTTTATGAGATTAGTTTGTTCCATTCATGGGTCATTGATGTTCAGTATGTTTCAGAGAAGTGTTTAGGGGTGTTTGGTCGCTAGAGGTCAGACTCCCGTCACGGCTCATCGGTTTAGGTCGTGACAAAGTCAAATTAAATCAACCATGTATCACGCATAACGACTGAAGTTCCATAAAAACCCACATTTCTCTCTCCAAATTACTTTATTCCAAACTTTTAGAAATACTTCCAAATACAGAAAAATATACACTGGAATACAATGAAATATGGTTGATTGTTTAAGAAATATAAAATTGCAGCATGCGTATATACAATGGAATACAATGAAATGTATCAGAAACTGTTTCGTAAATTAGAAATACATTGAAATATAGCGAAATATACTGAAACAGTACACTGAAATATATAGAATATACTGAAACAGTACATTGAAATATAGTGAAATATACTGAAACACCACAACCACAAACCCTACCGAACCACCACAACAACAGGAAAAACCCTCCTCCTTCCTCCGCCGCCTTTCTTCCGATCCACCATCCTGCTTCACTTCAAAAACCCTACCGAACCACCACAACAAACTGGAAAAAACCTCCTCCTTCCTCCGCCGCCTTTCTTCGATCCACCACTGTCCTCCTCCACTCCAAAAACCATACTGAACCACCACCAAAAACCATTAATACATGAAGCATATGGAGTTCAGATCTGAAGAACTAGAACCTTAATTTTTTTTCGAGTTTAGAGATGGAGATTGTAGTAATAATGGTGGTGGTGGCGGCTCCGGTGAAATCCACTGCTCCCTCTTTTTCAGATCTGAGTGTATTTTCAGATTTGGCGTCGTTCCACCACCGTCGCTGCCACCTCATCATCATCAACAACAGGAGCAATGGCAGCGGCATCGACGGCTTTAGCAGCCGCCGGAGTAAAGTCATGGTTGTTATTCGACTATGAAGCAGCAACAACTTGTGCAACAACGATGTTGCTACAGTTTCTACGAGCTTTAACGCTCAGCTGCCTCACGAAGTTTGGCTGAAGGAGAAGAGAGGCCAGAGATAGAGAAAGGGAGGGAGAGAGGAGAGATTTTTTTTTTTAGGGTTTGGAGAAGATGATAAATCTTAAATGTGTAGTAATGGAGAATAGAGAGGTACATGTATTTCAAAAGTGATTGGACCAGTTATGATATGTAATTTTGGAAAAATAAAGCTACAAAAATTAAATAAAAAATAAGGTAGTTATTATTCATAAATAAGTCTTAGAAATAGCTATGGAAAATAAATTTTCCTATTTTTAAGCCATAAACTATAAGCCCATACAAACAGGCGCTAATCTCTATCAATAGTGCTGCTAAAGCCACTTGAATTAGTAATTTGAAAAATAAGATTATAATTAAAATTCATTAATATTATTAAAGAAAATGAAATAGATGTATATAATTTCTTGACGGATGGATTTTACATTGAACAGGTCGCGGCCCAAACCAGTACGATATATCCATGAAGCAGGACAAGGCATACTTTACATAGAAACTATGCCTTAAGGCATAAATTTTGACCGAATCGACATAGTTTGCTATGAAATCTTGCTTGCGAACTTTTTTTTTTATACTCTACTGATGTTCGAACCCAGAATCTCGAAAGTATTTTCGCCCACTTAAAGTACTGAAGGACAAAAATTAAAGACTTGCGGTTTGAGGGCCAAAAATAAAAGACCAACCTCGAAGAGAGGCATTTATGCGAATGACCCCTGGTTTTCTGCGGGGCGAGGTGCATCAATAATCACCTTTTGGGTTGATGTTTAAATCTTAGCAAGTATTGTCAATTTATTCAAACTTTAGCCAATACTTAAAAAAGAGACTTTGGCCAAGCTTCTAAAAACTGCTTATTTTAAAAAGTACTTTTGAACCTATGGCTAAAAGCAGTTTGTGTTTGGCCAATTAATTTAAAAAGTACTTTTGAGCAGCAATTAGTGTTTGACCAAGCTTTTAAAAAGTGCTTTTATGTGTATTTTTCTCAAAAGTACTTTTCAAAAAAGTGCTTTTGGACAAAAGCTATTTTTTTAGCTTCTGAAAAACTGCTTCTGCTACTCCCCAAAAGTACTTATTTTCTCCCAAAAGCTTGACCAAACACCTCATTTTTTTTAAAATAAGCACTTATTGAAAAAATAAGTACTTTTTGAGGGAAAAATAAGCTTGGCCAAAAAGGCTATAACCCGTTTCGCTTCTTCTTGCTTGCTTATTCTGCGTGTTATGTATCTCTTTTCTTCTTCTTCACACAAATAAGAAAGCGAGTGCATGCACCGACAACGCTTCAATCTCGGACATAACTCCAATTACGTTTAACTTCATGACAGTTTAATCAAGAATAGTTGAAATTTTAGGAGGCCAATTTGCAGGATTGGCCCTCGCTAGGGTGGTCTTTAATTTTTGGCCCTCAAATTAGTGGTTAATTTTGGCCCTCAAATTAGTGGTATTTAATTTTTATCCTCTGCCTTTGCAAATTCTGCCTTAAAGTATAATTTCGCAAGGCAGAATTCTGCCCATGCAAATTCGGCCTTAAGGCCCAAATTAAGGCAGAATTTGCATGGCTAGATTTACAAAATTCTGCCTTAAGGCAAAATTGACAGAATTTGCAGAGGGTAAAAGTTAAAGACCGCCAATTTGAGGGGCAAAACTTAAAAACCACCAATTTGAAGGACAAAAATTAAAGACCACCCCAAATGAAGGGCAATCCACGCAAAAAAAAAAAAAAAAAAAAGATTTTAGGACAGTCCTAAAATTTAATTTTTTCAATTCAATCTCCAGTATTTACTTCTTTATAGTACTTAAAATAAGTTTTTCTTTACGTTGTGATGTTAGTATAACATTAACAGACGATAAAAGTTAACATTCATGCTGAACTAGAAAAATAAGCTTTAGGATACTAAAACTGAACTTTAGGATAGTGTTAAATGACATGAAGTTTGAACTGAAAAAACTAAACTTAAGAACATAGTGTCTTGAAGTTTTCAAGTGAAAATCTAAGCTTAAGGAGATGGTACTCTGAAGTTTTGAATTGAAAAAATTGAACTTAAGGACACAATGTCCTAGAGTTTTATATTGAAAAAACTGAACTTAAGGATATAGTGTCATGAAGTTTTAAAAAACTGAACTTTAAGACACAAGTGAAGTTTTAAAGAAAAACAAATCTCTTCCTACTTTTTAAATTGTAGCTAAACTTTAAATAATTTGCAAATGTTGGCTAAGACTTAATCAATACTCTTAAAACTAGCTATTTTGTGCCAATTTTCATTTGTGTTCTCTCTATCATCTAGATACTTATACTAACTATATGTCTTTAGTCCAGTGCGTCTTTATATTCTAGTATTCGACCTATATCCAGATCAACGGTTATTAGGTCAGATGCTATACATTGATTATCTATTATAAAAAGTATTTTATACTGAAGATATTGATAGCTTTTGCTATTAAATTAGATTAACTTGTATAGTATTTCATGATTGAGGCGTTTCGGATAACAAAAGAAACAAATGCAATTGAACTTGAAAATGCAAATTGTGATTTTTGTTGGCCGCTATAATTCTCCGAGATTCAATTGATGAAGAGAAGGAGAAGGGAAAGGGGAAGGGTACAATAGTGGTGACTGGTGATCATGGTTGTGGAGAAGGTGGTATTAGTGGTAGGAGAGATGAAAGAAGAAAGAAGACACAATTTTTTTTTGTGAGAATGAATAAAAAGAATATTTTTATTTGGGCTTTTCACGCTTTCAAACACTAGTGTGCAATATATATTGTGCCCAACATTATTTATGTTTAATAGGTACACTTTAGGGTCTGTTTGGAAAGCCACCCAGATAATTGAAATTGAGTGTAATTACACAGTTTAACCTATTTGTTTGACCAAGTAATTACATAACTAGGTGGGAATTGGGTGTAACTAATAAGGTGTAATTACAGGGTTACTTTTTTGTTTTATTTTAATTTCTTTTTTTATTTCTATTATTTTTATTTCTTTTTTATTTTTATTTTCTAAAATATATTTTTATTTTGTATTAGATATCTTTCATTTCATTTCTTCTCATTCTCAACCTTTACTTCTTGTGGTTCCATGTAATTGCTCATATTTTTTTAATTTTTTAATTTTATTCATTTAGCATAACCGTGTTATTATTCTAGTTTTTGAAACTACATCTCTTAATATTAGAAAAAATGAGTCATTAAGAAACTTGACATATAATGAGTGACATTATTAAAGTAAAACTTCGTTGTGAATGAGGTTATAGACTTATATTTTCCTTTTCTTTTTAATTATATTTACTTAAGTTACGTTGGAACTTACTTACGTAACGTTAGAATTTGACATAAGAGTATTATGTTAAAACTTTTTCTTTTGGATTTTGAATTTAGCTTATATTTTTTATTTATTTGCTATAGTATTATTGACTTATTATTTCACATTGCATACTGTTTATTTTTCACTTACAGTTGATAGTTTTTTTTTTGTCAAACATTTGAATAATGTTATGACATTATATTTATAAATATCATTTTTCTTGTCAAACATCCAATCCATGATGTTCACAAAAAAGTCTGCTTTTAAGTTTTATAATTAATTAAAATAAAAATATTATTGATTTGAAAAAATATATATCAATTATTTTTTACAATATTAGTGTCAAACATATTATCGTAGTATAATTTCTTGTGCTCTAATTTATGCTATTATGCTATTATCTGTTATTTCCTGTGCTTTGATTATTCTATGTTATCTGTGTCGCTTGCGTTACTTCATTTCCATATCGCTTTGAATCTCTTAGCCGTATCTGACCTGTTTTTATGTTTTTATTGAGTCGAGGGTCTCTCGGAAACAGCCATCCTACCTTGGTAGGAGTAAGGTCTGCGTACACTCTACCCTCCCCAGACCCCACGTTGTGGGATTTCACTGGGTTGTTGTTGTTGTTGTTGTAGTGTCAAACATATGATTATTAATTAATATATTTTCAAGAAACAATATGTTATTAAAAACAAATATAATATCATTTATAAAGGCACGTATCTTTTAAATATTAATTTTAATTTTTTTATAATTAAATTTTACTTTTAAATTAAACTAACTGTGTAATTACACTTGTGCAATCAAACAGCATGCTTGTAATCATACTGTAATTACATTATGACAAACAAAGCGATCGTTATAATTATAATACTTTGTAATTACTAGGCTGTATAATTACTACCCTAGTAATTACACCATTTCAATTACCAAGTGGCTTTCCAAATAGACCCTTAATGATATTGAGCCTATGATAGATGCAAACGCTAGTTTTTTTTTTCATCGATACACACGCTAGTTAAAGTATATTAAAATAAAGATATTTTGGCAACTCTAAGAGGCCGGTAAATGTATCTGGCCTTATTTAATTCTAGAGTTTATATTGTACACTCATTAGTCGCTCTATCACAACATTTCTGATCATACTATGAAATGCAATTTGCTGTTTCTCGTATCAAACATCTAGGATGAATTTTAGGTTTAGATTTTTAATAATCTATCTAAGATATTTAAATTCTATAACTCTATAAGGAATAAATAACCCAACGTTACTCAAATCCAATTGACTGACTTTGAATGAATTTTGAAAAATTTCCACCAACTATTGTTGAAATAATTCACGTAATATTAAATTGACAACC
The DNA here is from genome assembly GCF_019175385.1 of Lycium barbarum. Classification (NCBI taxonomy): domain Eukaryota; kingdom Viridiplantae; phylum Streptophyta; class Magnoliopsida; order Solanales; family Solanaceae; genus Lycium; species Lycium barbarum. The sequence goes on along the minus strand of NC_083344.1, from coordinate 111,384,058 downwards.
ACTTGGAAATAGTTGAGGAGGAAATTGACTTTCATCCTCAATAATCTGACCAATGACTTGATTGTTTTTAGAAAACTATACACTTTAGATGGAATTTTAACTTATATTCAGAAATGATTATCATTTTTGAAAAAAAAAAAACTAATTCGAGTTTTTATTAAACTAATTTCTACAATAATTACAAGAGTTGTGATGAGATGGATTAATTTTTTCACCTTAATCAGAGTTCTCAGGTTCGAGCACTGAATATAAAAAAAAAAAATTATGTTAAAAAGTACTTTTCCTTAAGTAAATCTTACACGATGTAAATCTAAATTAATCAAATACTTGATGTGAAAAAAATTATGTTCCTTAGTACGCCTTACACAATATAAATCCAAATTAATGGGACAAAGGCAAGTGCTAACGCCGTGTGGGAACCGAAATAATTAATTAGAGAGTTTGACAGTTACATAAAAATGTATTACCCACCAAATTTATGTGATTGTTTAGCATCTCTCCTTTCTGGCTCACATCCCTTTTCCAAAGAGCCAGAAAAACCAAGAGAGAAAAAAACATCAGATTCCCCCCCCCCCCCCCCACCCCCACGCCCCACATAACATTGTAATTTTCAATACGTCGATTCTTTTTGATTTTTCTTAAAGACGCGTTGACTGTAAGGATAAAGTGTTAATTAGGGTTTGCTAATTGGGAGGATTAATTATCCGTTTGATCGGATTAGCTTCTTCCACGGCGTTTCCATATCGAAGGTAAGTAAGTAATCAACAAAACTATTATTTATTTACTCCCGCTTTTGTGACACCTTTGGAATTTCGAGAGTTTTTCTTTGATTTTATATATCTTCTTATTATTGTGATTTATGGTATTTCTTAGGTAGTTTTAATATATAAACAAGTAACTTAAAGATTTTATGTGATCAAAATTAATCCTTACTGTGATCAACAAAAGAAATCCGGTTTCTTTTATTTACTATTTATCAAGGTTCTTTTTGTAATGATGATTATGCTTATTAGCGTTTGTTCCTGCTTTTGTTCCGTTGGAGCTTATGAATTGTCTAATTTTTATTATGTGATTTTGGGTTAGGGTTGGAGCTTATGAATGTCACTAAAATACTATCCGGTTTTTCTTTTGGGCCCATTTGGCTACGGAATCTTTGAGTATTTGAAAAAAAGAAGAAGTAGTTTTTGTTTTCAAAATGAAAAATTCATTTTGGAAATTGGAGTTGTGTTTGGCCATGAATACAAATTGGAGTTGTTTTTTGAATTCTTGTGAGTGATTTGGAGTGAAAAAAGTAAAAACCACTTTTTGGTATTTTTCAAATTCCTGAATTCAACTTGAAGTTGAATTTCTAGGAATCTTCCGGAACTTTATGACAAACATGATTTCCGGAATTCAATTCCGGAAAAAAGTTGAATACAGTCATGGCCAAACAGCCACGTATTTATTTATAAAATTTTCAAGGTTCTTTTTGTTTTTGGGCATTTAGTTTAGGATAATGATTATCTTTTTTAGTTTTTCGAGCTTATGAACTGTCTAATTTTATTATGTGATGTAGGGTTGGGTCTAGGGTTAGGGCGATGCGAATGGAAGCGTCCGGTGCAAATTCGGACGCACACAGAGGTATTTCTTCATCGAGTAGTAACAATATTGGTAATTCTAGAAGGCATGGAGTACAATTATCTGCTGCTAATTTATTGCGTTCGCCATTATCCACGCTGTTGGAATATTCTGGAATTCTAAGGACAAGATCAAGTAATTCAGAATCGGATAGTTTGATAAACAGTGGGGTCACTTCTAGCTACCGCGATCAATTTCAGCCCCGCGTGGATGATGCTGGGGCATCACCAGCTTCTGCCGGTGGCTCCGGTGAAGTTTCCATTCGGATTATCGGTGCTGGCGAGCAGGATGGGCCACTGAGGGAAGCGGATGGGCAAAATGATGTTTTGGGGAGGCCAATTTCGAGGTCGGGGTCTGCAGCTTCGGTGGGAGCATTGGAGAGTCAAACGGGTGATAGAGGGGCGGGAGATGGAGTCTCGCAGCAGGTGAATGGAAACGCTGATACAGGGCCTACAGATGCTAATAATAGGGAGCCTTCTTACCAAAGATACGATATACAACAAGCTGCAAGGTGGATCGAGCAAATTATTCCGTTCTCTTTGCTTTTGTTGATTGTTTTCATTCGACAGCATTTGCAAGGTACTGATGTTTCCTCTCCGTTGTAACTATGTGATTTTCACTTGAAATTGTTCATCACAGTTCTTGCTTGTACTTCTATCTATTTCATGTATTTAATGATGCCTGTTTGGGTTTTCCGTTATTTTTTTTCTTTGACTGTCAACTAGCCAGAACCTTATCACTGCTATTGTCACTACAATGGCTATTCTGCCTTGCTTAAGTGGCACAGAACCAAGTTGCTTATATGTATCAGCCAACTATATTTCCCACAGGATTAGGCCAAATTATGAGGCTCGTGAGCTCTTTGAAAATGATGACATTGAATAGTAAATGTAGTGGCCAAAATTATGATAAATTTTCAAGGAATCATTATAGATGGATGTTGTAGTGATTTTATTAGGAAACTAATAATAACTAAAGGAAACGAGTCACAAAAATAAATTTAGAAACTTAAATTGCATCTCTGTATCTGCTTGGAAATTCAAGGTGATAATTGAACCTGATTGAGATGGTTTTACTTTGGTGCGTTCGGTATGGAGGAGAATGTTTTCCGTGGAAAACGTCTTCTTGGAAAATATTTGCAGGAAAATAAGTGAGTTTCTTATTTATTTCTTGTGTTTGGTGTGTAAGCAAAAAATATTATCCTAAAAGCATTTATATATAATCTAGACAATACTATGGGAGGAGGTGAGGGTAAGGGTAGGCGTGTCAGGTGGGGATGGGGGCTATGGGGCTGGGGTTAAGATGAGGTGTGTTGGAGGGTCGGGAGGACACAATCAATGTGAAATTCCACTTATGGAACTTGTTTTCCCTACTTAATTCCTCATTTTTAAGGAACTTGTTTTCCTAGAGAAAATGTTTTCCAAAAATCTTGACTAACCGAACATGAGAAAATTGGAAAACATTTTCTAGAATATATTTTCCTCCGTACTGAACACACCCTATATGTTTACTTAATTGCAGATTTTTCAATTGTAGTAATCATTAAATAGTCTTGGTGGTTAAAGCTTACTTTTTCTTGCGCTATTTTTTGATTGTTTTATGAGTACTTTTTCTTGCCTTACGTATGCACGTGTATACATATTTTTTTTTTCCATGAAGGACTTCTTCTTGCGTTTTTCTTTCACTAAGGCACGGACTATAATTGCATTTTCTCTTATAGGATCAGGTGTTTGTCTATGCTTTTTGCATTTGACAACATTGGAGTCATACAGTTTGCTTATTGAATCTTTGTATTTAGTAGGATATCATACATGTATGGCTGTATGAATACTATATCCATTGGTGTTGTATTATATTTATAACGTTATTCTTTTAGTGCTGGATGCCTTCTGTTGTCTTTATTTTAAACTTTCAATTGAACATGACTGCAATTTTGTGCTTGGGACCTGCATAGTGTGTTAACCTAGTGAATTCTATAGAATGATAGCTCTTGCTACATAATGGACTACTTGGTCAAGGGGTTCACTTGTCTCTCCTCATCATCCCTGTCCTTTCATCTTGTGGCCTTCTCTCTACTTTCCTCTCAGTTTATTGCTTTTTCCTTCTTATCTTCTGTTACCTAAATATTTCTGTTTGGGGGAAATCATGGTATCTACATTTTTTTTTTTTGTGTTGAAAGTTTTGATGGCTATCAATTTTTCCCGTTCTGCATGTTTCAGGGTTACCATAATTTCCACAAGTTAGTATTTCTCAAATTGCTCTTTGGTTTGTGCATGAATCCACAGGTTTTTTTGTTACAATTTTGATTGCGGCTGTCATGTTCAAGTCAAATGATATTGTAAAGAAGCAGACTGCACTTAAGGTGATGTAAAATTCCCTAGCAACACACCCTCAACAAGGGAAAACAGAGAAAAAAAAAAGAAAAAAAGGAACTGATATGCTGATTACTCTTCCTGCCTTTTCTGCTTGATACTTTTCTCATACTAATAAGCAATGAAATTATTGATCTTCTTCTTCGTTGCAGGGTGAGAGGAGAATCTCTGTTCTGGTCGGCGTATGTCTTTTGTTCGGCGGTTATGTAATTGGGTTTTATTGGTGGTACCGTAATGAAGATCTTTTGTCTCCGTTGCTGATGCTTCCACCAAAGGCCATACCTCCTTTTTGGCATGCCATCTTCATGATCATGGTGAACGGTGTGTTCTTGTGAAGTTGTCCTTGTTAGAAATCTCTTGGTCAGCGTTTGGATTCCGATGTGTGAATAGTCTGAAATGATATCATGGAGTTGACTTCTTTCTCTTTGATTTCCTTGATAGATACTTTGGTCCGCCAAGCAGCAATGATCTTCAAATGTCTTCTTCTGATGTATTACAAGAATAGCAGGGGCCGTAACTACCGTAAGCAGGTGACAGCAGTTTAGATAGATTTATCCACCCTATCGTTTATGGAATATGCATTATCTCTTCCTTGCTCTGTGCTATATGTGTGTATAGAAAAGTGAAAAAGAAGCTTTCTGAGAAGTCATTTTCTTTACAGGGTCAATTGTTAACTTTGGTTGAGTACCTTCTACTGCTATATCGCGCTTTGCTCCCAGCTCCAGTTTGGTATCGTTTCTTTTTGAACAAGGAATATGGAAGCCTCTTTTCATCATTAATGACGGGGCTGTATTTAACTTTCAAGCTTACTTCTGTTGTCGAGAAGGTATATTTTTTTTTTAATGAGTGTACTTTCTTCGATGTCTTCTTTGTCCTTCAGTATCTTAATCATTCTTTCTTAGATAAGCCAGTATCTTAATCTTTCCAAATTTTAAGGGTCGATATTATCATTGTCCTAACCTAGCTTTCATCTGATCCTACCTTCATATTCCGCAGGTCCAATCCTTCTTTACAGCTTTGAAAGCACTGTCACGTAAGGAGATTCATTATGGAGTATATGCGACTTCTGAACAGGTAACATGGGTTCTTTTTATTTTTTATTTTTAATGAAGAAAAATAAAAATAACGTTTCCTAAAGTTTGGTGAAGATGTTTTTCACAAGAGAAGGTCATAATGCTACATAGAACTCGATTTTTCTAAAGTTTAGAACTCCTTATTCTCATACACAATAATTCCAAACTTAGAAACTTATCATCTGGTAATTTGGTATGTTTTCCTGCCTTACAGGAATGGCAGTTAGAATATCTAACTCGCTGATTCAAATATTAATTTCTTGTATGTGGAAAAAATTCCAGATTTAAAGCCCTTATCATATGAGTTTGCTTGAGGATTACATTGCTGTGCTGTTTACTGGAACATTACGTTTCATTTTGAATAAAATGGGGAAGAAAAACTTACTCCTAGTATGGTTATTTTTAATCAGGGTGTTGGAGAAGTTCCCTTCTGTTCTAGAATGGAAAAAAGAAGAAGCAGTTCATGCCTTGCTCTCTATCTTTTTTATGGGCAGGCAGCCACATATTCTAGTGTGCCCTAAAGTAACGCGGTATTTTGTCCCGGGCGGGGGGGGGGGTAGGTGGAGGTTGGGGGCAGTGAGATTATTTTGGCGGAAGAAACAAAAGATAGAAGAACTTTTTGAGTCAAAGGAGGAGATGAGATGAGGGAAAAGAAACCTTGGTAAGAAAGGGAAAGAAAGAAGTTAGAGAACGAGAGGAAGAAGAGGTGAAGATAAAAGATTGATTAATTTATATAGAACCATATATCATGATCTTTCTGAAAAAAGTACTATATAAAATGATTTATGGGCAATGCCAAACACTCTGAGAGAGTGGATGATCAGTCGGAAGAGCGTGAGAAGGAGGAGAAGACGAAGGGCATGGATATGGCACCACTAGCGGTAATGTGGGTTGTTTGGAGAGAGAAATAGGAGAGCTTTTGAAGGTGTAGAGCTGAGCTTCTCTTAGTTGAGGAGTAGTCTTTGTTCCCTTATTTTCTTTTGGTGCACACAAAACGTTCCTTGTTGTATAGATGAATGGGTGGAGTTTGTGGAGAATCATATCGTTTTGTAAATTCTCTACTCTTTTGTATATCTCTTATCTAAGGCCGTTGTGACCATGTTTATGAATGAAAATACATTTACTTGATAAAAAAACGATTCACAACTTCCAAATTACTTGACTAATTGCTTAAATTAAAATGGCCCATCATTAGCACCCAAGGGTGTGACCTATAGTGGTTAATGAAGTGGATTGAGAACCATGAAGTTTCAAATTCCAGTAGAGGCAAAACACTAGGTGATTTCTACCTCTCTATCCAAGTCTTGGTGGACAGAGTTACCGGGTACCTGTGCCTGTAGAGGCTAGCACCTAACTCATGGAATTAGTCGAGGTGCGTGCAAGCTGGTCTGGACACTACGATTATAAAAAAAATGGCCAATCATTAATATCATTTAATAGATCCCAAATGAGCTTCTCTATCCATTTTAAATTGATTTCTTGATTTGATTCGGCATGGTTATAAACAAAGACTTGAAAAGGTGAATTATTTTAGTATTTGTGGGGGAAGCATGCTGCCTATAGGGTTACATATAAAATATAATGTATTTTACATAGAATTTGGTTCTTGTCTTCTCGGACAAACTTTTTTCTCCATTAAATCTTTGAACCTGAAGTTCTCTTTCTAGAGAAGTGAATCTTTTTGGTGGTTTAAGAGGAAAAGTGGACATTCAATCCGGAACAGACATTGTATATTGTGTCATTTTTTTTTATAACCATGGTGTCCAGGTTAGCTTGCGCACCCCTCGACCAAATAATTCACTTAGTATTTTTGTCTCCGTTGAGATTTGAACCTGAAACGTCATGGTTCTCAACCCACTTCATTGACCACTAGGTAACACCCTTGAGTGCTTGTATACGATCTCCTTTATGAAAGTCTTGGCTGTTTAACTACTTAAAACTCATGATTATTTATAGATTTTAATGTAACTTTTCCAAAGTATTGATTGATATTATAAATAAATATTTTTTCTGTCACTTAAATATCAAAATTTATAATTTATGAGTGTATAAGATATGAAAGAGTCGATAATCTTTACATTTTAGTTTCATATACGTATGAAAAGGATGCACCTTATTAATATCACGTATAGGAATAGAATTAGGTGTACATAGCTATGCGTGAAATTTAGTGATTTAATTATTTATTGATGCAAATTTTCAACTTTCAGACTTGTCTTAGGATTTTCAACATTTTCAACTTGGAGACCCTGAAAAAATTGAATAACCTGAAAACAGGCAGCGAGTTGCTTTTTCTAGAGAACACGCTATAAATAACTTTATTTGGAAATTCTGGTTAAAAGAAGTGTCATCACTTTGGTTCATGATCTGGTTGGATCATTTGGTCAAATTACATCATGGAATTCTTCTCTTATATGGGGATACTACTGTAAATTGTAATTCATGCTTATTTCACATGAGCTAATTGTGTCAAACAAGATTTGCCTTTTGACTATGTTCACTTTGTCATTCATATTCTGGATTTCACTGCCTATAACTTGTTACAGTAGTAGGTTTATCTTCTTCCCCATATTTTGATTGGTAGTTTGTCTTCTTTCTCTCACAAAAGAACAAAAAAAACATGTTGAGCTGTGCACATCCTTCTCTTTTCTCGGGCTTGGCTGGGAGGTGCAAGTCCCTTTCCATTTAAAAAGATTTAAATCATCACATAGCCCATCATACTGAAGTATATAACCATCCCTTGCTTTCGGTGCCTTGCAAGTTGGGTCGAGTTCTCTGCGAACAATGATTTGGACAGGTTTGGGGACTTCCACGGAGGACTTGAAGTGTTAGGTTATCCAAAAAAGTAAAGAACAAAAGAGAAAAGAAAATACCTCAAATGTGTTAAACTTTGGAGTAACATTTGTATCCTGGAAGCTATTTTTCTTTAAAAACAGTATACAACGTAGTGCGTGAGGAGGTGTTGGAAAAACTCAAGTGCACTTGGTTTCTGTTGGGGAAAAGCTACCAGAGTTATTATGGTCTTTCAAAGATGAGAAAATCATCCTTGTAAAACGTATTCAGTAAAAAATTGATATGTAAACGAGTACGTCAAAGAAACTAACTGAACTGTTTGCTTGAAGTGTTTACTGAAGCTCTAGCGCGATGTGATTAATTTCAGGTCAATGCTGCTGGGGATCTCTGTGCTATTTGCCAGGAGAAAATGCATACGCCAATCTTACTACGTTGTAAACATATATTCTGCGAAGACTGTGTGTCTGAATGGTAAGTTATCTGCACTTCTCCTAGGCCATTTGTGCTTTGACCCACTTTAAGCATGACTCGTGCATGATAGTGTAACTTATATTAAAATGATGCGATCTTCCTTCTCTCAATAGTCACATATAGCTGTAAAAGTAATGAGCACAACACATAAACCATAAGATTGCAAATAGCATATGAATCATGCACAAGCAATATTTGATATCCCTTTCTTCAATTTCGTTGAGCTTATTTACGTTGAATTGGTCAGAGACTTAATTTCTTACGCCTAAGGCTAAGGTTGGCATCTCAACCAGCTTACATCATTCCCTTTTTTGGTTGCTTGATGGTTCTTATTTATTCTGCCAGGTTTGAGAGGGAAAGGACGTGCCCTCTGTGCAGGTCTTTAGTAAAACCTGCCGATCTAAAATCTTTTGGTGATGGTTCAACTAGTCTCTTTTTCCAATTATTCTAAAGAGATGGATGTCGATGAAAGGGAGTCTCTTCAAAGCTGCCAACTCACTACGAGCAGCTATAGCGGATCACCCATCCACGGAAAGCAGATTGACTCTTTAGATAACAGATCTATTGCCTCCAGAAAGTAGTAAATGGCTTAACACACTCTCTGAGGCCATTGTTTATAATGCAGTTCCACACAAGGAGCGGGCTATTGTTCATACGTCCGTGAGGAGAAAATGTTTGTATCATCAGTCCATTAGTCAACAGAATTCCCAATTGTACAATGTATGAAATAGTGTAGTAGTCATATTTATCTTTCTATCTCCATGGCCAGTTATACTTCACATCCTAAATGAACCTATAAAAGAACAATGTGTCATCCCCTAAAGCAAAGGTATGAGTTATTGCGCCCAATGTTGTTCATAAGTAAACAAGCTAGCATCTTTGATCTTAAAAACTCTCGCTACGATCTCTATTCACAGGAGAAATTGGCAACCAACCACTTTTGGGACCGTTAATCAAGATTTAGCGACAATCTCAAAACTATTAAACATTTATCCACTTTATAATGCGGATACAATGATACTTTTCACTCATTGTACTCTTTTAAAACTTCATAATTGTGTCTTGGAGTTCTAACAAGCCTTTCAATTAAAATTGCATCAGAAAATTTTACGTCAAAAATTGGATTGGAACTTCAACATAATACGGATTTTCACCTTTAAAAATTTGCAACTGCAGCAGAGAGTGTTGGAACTCCAGCTTAGTGTGGTGAATTTTCACTTGCAAAAGTTTCGAACTCCAGGAACGTGTGCTGAAGTTCAACTTGCAAAGTTTTAAACTATGGCACCATGCCCGGGAGTCGTTTTGTATTTTAGCTAGCGATATTTTTGTCCAAATGTTTTTTTCACATTAAAAAGTGGCTACTTTCTAATTACATTTGAAATGATGGTTAAACTTTGATTGCTAACTTAAAAACTGGTCATTCCATCCCTTATGTTGGAAGCAAAACTTCAATAAAAGGCTTTAAGCTTTTTGTTTAGTTATATTAGAGATCTATTTTTCTAGCCTTTTGATATGCAAAGTTATTAAAAAATTATAATTGATTTTTTCTAATAGTTCTTTCTCAAATTTTAATATATCTAATCTACTTAATCTACCTTGAGACATATTTTCCAATTTAGGATTTTTATTGTTTTGTTAAAAAGTTATCGAGGCTCTTTTTTGGGATTGTGTTACAGTTTTTCATCCTCTTTTTTGAGTTTTGAATAATCGAATTCTTGTTTTTAATTGATATATTTAAATACAGGGAAAAGGGCCAAATATACCCCTCTACTTTATTTTATTAGCCAACTTTGTCCTCCGTTAGTGATAGTGAGCAAAAATACCCTTGCCGTCTACAAAATTTACACCTATACCCTCAATTGGATGGAAAACCCCAAATCCCATAAAATTACTCGTTTCAATTAAAATTACCCGACCTGCCTCTTTTAACCCGCTTGCGACCCTACCCTCACTGTTGCTTGCTCCATAGCCATCATCGTCGGCGAGCTTGTGACACCGGAGCTCCGGCGAGCTCCAGCCACCATCACATCACTGCAATATGTGAAGTGTTTCAATCAGTACAAGAACCGTCAATGGAGCTCCGGTGTCACGAGCTCGCCGGCAGTGATGGCTATGGAGCAAGCAACAGTGAGGGAGAGGAGATGGAAGTCTAGGTCGCGGGTGGGTTAAAAGAGGGGGGGGGGGGGGGGGCGGTTAATTTTAATTGAAATCGGGTAATTTTATGGGATTTGGGGTTTTCCATCCAATTAAGGGTATAGGCGTAAGCTTTGTAGACGACAGGGGTATTTTTGTTTACTATCATTAACGGAGGATAAAGTTGGCTAATAAAACAAAATAGAGGGTTATATTTGACCCTTTTCCCTTAAATATAACGTAAATAACTAAAAAAATAATATAAACCTTTATATTGTATGACAAGGAGCTATTAGCATTAGTCATGACAGTAAATAAATGGAACATGTATATGACTGGCAAACCTTTTATAGTGAAGACAAACCAAAAGGCTCTTAAATTTCTTCTTGAGCAGAAGTTGCATACAGGACCACAGTTAAATTGGATATTAAACATATGCAGTATAATTTCATCATTGAATATAAGAAGGGAAAATAATGCAAGGTTGCAGAAGTCTTATCTAGGTTGCCCTTGGCAAAATTAGCTACTCTTAATGTATTAACCAAGTATGCTCACTTCATAGAGATTTTTCATACTTATTTAGTTACTGTTATTGCCAAGCTATTCATGAAGTATGTGTATAAACTGCATGATATGTCAAAAGATATAGTTAAAGATAGGGACCCCATCTTTACAAATAAAATATGGTAGGGGTTGTTTTCCATGTTACGTATGTTGTGGTCACTCTTACTACGTCTACAAATTATCGCCCTCAAAGTGATGGGTAAATAGAGATGATCAACATGTGTTTGAAAATCTGCCTAAGGTGTTTCTGATCTAATTTCAAGTAGATTGATTTTCTTATTTAGCAACAGCAGAATGATGGTATAATATCTACTTTCACCTTTCAATACAAACTACACCTTTGTTTACTCCGGATTTAGATAATCAATTAAAATTGTAGGTGAGGTATAGAATATGTCTACTTGAAATTAAAATTGTAGGTGAGGTATGTGGCTATATCTTGTACCTATTTGATAGAGAGAAGAAATATAAGAATATGCTATAAAGGAGCAACTGATGATCAATGGTTAGCTATAGACTCATGTATCTACTAGTACATGAGCGTTATTTGATTTGAGAAACATAAGAAATAAGCACAACAAATACGGATCAAATCTGATGTATGAGAGGGAGATTTTGTATATATATTGCTATTACAAGAGTTCTTGGAAATGTAGAAGCCAACCCCCTAAGAGGAGGACAATGTCTCTTATTTATAGTAGTGCCCCATGGGCTTCACACAACATGAATAATAGAATAATAAAATAATAATGAAAAAGCTCTGAGTTGGGTTAGGTTGGATTAGGTGGACCCTACGGTCTGACACCCGTACGATTGGCAGTTGAACATAGCAGGACGTCATCGACGCTTGGCAACCGCGCTATGGATCTCCCGGACCACTGGCCACGACCAAACGGACATACGGCCTCGAACAACCGGTCATGAAAGAACCGGACCAAATGATGCCCTTCCTTTGCTTCGGTCCAAGCGTTTCCCCGGTTCAGAACGGGAGCCTTCATGCACGTTCTTGTCCCTTTCTTCCCTCGGCCTTCGGTCTCACCGGTTTAACATATACCCGGTTTTTACCGTATACAAATAGTCCCCATACTTTCTGGATCGTAGATTTGTCGGAGTGACGGGGAGTGGATGAATCACTGAACCGGTGACTCCCTTTGTCCGTCGTTATCTTTTCGTTTTTGGCGGGAACAGTTGCGCCACGTTCTTCTGCCATCGGCCACGTGTCTTATCCTGGATGGTCCGCTCTGACAACTGCACGTCGTTTCAAGTCATTCCTCATTAATTATGGGGCACGTGGCGCTCCCCGGTTGGCTGGGGAATCGTAACCGTCATAGCCCTTACCTATATAAGGCCTTTTCACCTCTTCATTCTAACATTTTTACGATCCATTCCTTCTTCATTTTCACTCTTTACTGCACTTCTTCATCTTCACCGTATATAGTTATCCTCCATAGCAAGTTTGCTTTCGATCCATCGCTTATATCACATAAAAAGAAACAACCTTGTTACCATCTTTGCTAACTGCTCTTGCACGAGTGTCGCTGCTTCTTACTCTGTCATTCCTTGAATCGTCTGTTCCCTTACTCTTTTTTAACTCCCTTTCTGAATCCACTCAACTTCTTCTTTCCATATTTTCAAAATGTCTGAGACCACTTCCCATGATATTCCCTCGGTTTCATCCCAAGGAACCGAGCCTGCATCTCCGGCTAAAGCAAAAAGCACTGTTACGTCCCGTATTTTTATACATTGGGACAACCCGGATTAACTATGACAATTAAGGGCCAAGACTCTTTCGGGATTTGAAGTCGGGAATTTTGACCATTTGATTTTATTTTGAGGCATAAGTTGAATATGAAATTGATGGCATGAACACTTAGGAAAAATTGGGACCACAATTCATAAAATTGGAATTAAAAATCTTGCCCAAAAATGGCCTTGTAGCCGTGTGGTCCACAAAAAGGTCCCACACATTGTGTGGCCAATTTTAATTGGTCCAACACATTGTGTGGGCCAAAGATTTGTAGAGATATTTGTGGACTTAAAAGATGAAGAACCAAGTCATCTTTATTCATTTTTCCCACACTTAGAACAAATAGCAAGAAGGAGAAAAACCCCTCCAACCTCACGGCTTGGAATATGGAAAATCAAGTCCAAATTTTGCCTCTCCAAAATTAATTCTTTGGTACAAACCCACTAATTAGAGGTCCCTAAGTAACGTGGAAGTGTCGTTGGAGCGATCAAGCCATCAAATTTGTGGATTTCAAACCCTAGCCTAATGGTGGAGTAAAGAAGAAAGGTAAAAATTTCTCTTGTTTTATGAGTTGTGAATGTTTTGTGCACAATGTAGTATGTTAATATGGATGAAAATCATGAGATATAATATGTTGGAAGTGGGTTATGTTATGGGTGTGTGAGCCGTGTGTGGGGTATATGTGGGTGTGTATATGGGTGTGGAAAATGGAATTGATGAATTAATTCTTGTATCATGTAAATTGTTGTAGAGTGAAGAAATAAATTAGAACCATCTAAATGTGTATATGTATATATATGTGGGTGTGGCCGTATATATATGGTCCCAAATGTTTGGCAAAGAATGAATTAATATCGCTTAGCGTCGAAATGGTTATTGTGATGACTTCTATGTAGGAAATGAGAATTAATGTCCCGAATTGATATAGTAAGCGTTGCGGACTGATTTGGAGAACTTTGTGCATTTAATGTAATCTTTATATATGAGGACCATTAACATATGTATATGGGTAGTGTGGACGAATGTGAGTCCTATAATGTGTCGAAGATCGCATCACTATCGCTTAGTATTTTAGTTATCGTCGATATGAACTCTAGTTGGAAATGAGCATCTAATGACTTAAGATTGATGTTGAGATTGCGCGGGCTGTTTTGAGGCTTATTGTGCGTTGATGTAATTTGTATATTTAATGAAAATGATATCGTTATATTGTGGATTGTGATACAAAACATGACGTGAAAATGAGAAATGTTTAAAGGGGGCAGTTCACGGTTTTAGGGGCTGTTTCGGCCAGATTTGAAAAAAAAAATGTTGGATCGTTGGAAATATTATGTGAATCGTTTAGAATGTCCTTGAATATTGTTGGTAAAGATTCGGGTTGATAATTGAATGTATGAGCTATATTGTGGCTTGAATGTAAGCCGTTGAAACAAATATTATGAATGTTGTCGAATGATGTAAAAGAGAGTATTAATGCAATATTGCCTTTCGGATTGATTGTCGATGTTGCTAGGTTGGTTGTTGTTGATTTTGAGCGAGTTAAATTCTCGGGATGGCCTATTTACAGGGGAAATGCTGCCGAATTTTCTGTAGAATTTAATGATTAGTTGGAATAAATGGCTTAAGTGCCTATGTTTAATATTGGATATTCGTTGGCATATTTGTAGACCTTGGGGAGCCCGAGGCGTAGATTGGGATTGACTTTAGGTTGGCTATCTTGGAGTGCGTACGAGGTATGTAAAGTAACCTCCTTTCTTTTGGGCATGTCTTAGTTTTACATAGGCTAGATTAGAGCCTTAAGGAAATTCCCAATTCAAAATCCGAGCATGTTATGGTCCGTATATGTTCCTTGGCACTCTTATGTATGATTTGATGAAATATGAACCCTTATGTCTTTGAAATAATCGCTTTCCGAATTTTGCATAAAAGGGTTCACTTTAAAGAAGTTCGTAATTTTTGGAATGCCATATCTTGCACAAATATGCTCGGATTACTCCAATATTTTTGTAGAAGTCTATATGACACATGATATGTATGTTTTCCGTAGGTGGGCCCGACTCGGGTCAATACCCGTCCGTGGGTCCCGCGACTTTCCCTTATGTAATTCGGAAATTTTTTGAAAGAATTTGTTATGATTATTATTTCGAAATTCAAGTATGATCATTTTGCTTATGTTTGAATTTATGATAATGATTTTATGCATATGACTACTCACGACTCTACTCGTGCATTCTGTTATTCCTTCGCCGAGTCCCGGGCCGGTTCTGTTGTCGTGCGCACTTTGTTATACTCCGGAGTTATGCTGTGTTTATGGTTCACCGAGCTACTCGCAAAAGATGGTCGGGTTCCACTTATATTTGGTGTTATGTTGTGTATGGCGTTATGCGGTGATGTGATATGTGACGGGGATACGGAGATTTGAAACTTTCTGGTGTTATGCTGTGTTATGGCGCCATCGACGGGCGGGCGACCATATTCTTCTGTACCCTATGCATGACTTACATGTTTGAAACTAAACATTTTGATATGATTGGATTTGCACTTATGTTCGGCACTTCTGTTTCGTTTATGTCTCAGGTTTGATTTCTGTATATTCTGCTTTGCATACTCAGTACATATTTCGTACTGACCCCCATTCTTCGGGGGCTGCGTTTCATGCCCGCAGGTACAGACGCACAGTTTGGTGATTCACCAGTTTAGGACATCCCCTTCTGCTGGTTGGAGTGCTCTTCTCATTTCAAAGCATATATGTTGGTATATTTGTCGCTGAGTATGTACATATTTGTTCAGGGGTACGGCGGGGCCCTGTCCCGCCATATGTTTTGATCGGTATGTTTAGAGGTCTGTAGACGTATTTGTGGGTGTGTGTGCCTACTTCTGTACAGTTGTGTTTATATGGTTCTATTCGTTATGGCAGCCTTGTCGGCGTGCATTTGTATATGTGTTTTGGGCCGTTGTGCCATTTGATAGCCTTGTCGGCTTTTGACATATTTGACAGCCTTGTCGGCTTTTGACATATTTGATAGCCTTGCCGGCTTTTTGATATATGTGCATATGTTCGGCGATGCATATTCCGCCGCCTCTTCTGATTCTGATATAATGTTTTGTACGCGCAATCGCGCAAGATAATATTCGTTCTCAACTCTGTTTAAAACAAAAATGATGAATATGAAATCCGTATTAAGCTTTGCTATGATGATTTAGTTTGTATGTCCGTTTGGGTGCCCAAGTAGGGCACCAGTCGCGGCCCACGGGGCTGGGTCGTGACAGAAGTGGTATCAGAGCAGTTCGTCCTTGGAATGTCTACAGACCGTGTCTAGTAGAGTCCTGTTTATCGGTGTGTTGTGCACCACATCGATAAACAGGAGGCTACAGGACATTTAGGATGTTACCTTTCTTTGAATCTTAGATCGTGCGATAGAGCCAGCCGTAGGAAATGAATCTCTTTCTACTAACCTTTAATTTCAGCTGGAGGACGGTATCGACGTAGGAAAGTGACCGATGATATTGGAAGCTATACCGTACACAAGTAAGAAATGCTATGAAAGATGTATGTCAGGGAAGCTATTTGAAGTAGGATGGAAATATAAAGTTGAAGATTGGAAAGAAAAATAAACAGGAAGTTGCCTCCGATGCCGTTTGAGTTAGGCATGTGAGGTAAACCTCGACATTTTCATACTTTTTATTGAAATTGTTAGCCCTGTGTGGCTATGATACGATGTGATATGATGATATAAATACGTATATGTGTTGGCCCTGTGAGGCATGGTTGGTATTTCCTGTGTACAGGTTTTGGAATAGTAAGAAATACAGAGGAACCTCTGCCCAAATTTTTCCAGAAATATAAAAAGGAGATCGAGATATGAGTTCTTAGTATGTCTTGAAAGTTGATACCGATAGGGTAATCTATTATGTTGGATTAAAGTTAAGAGATACCCTCCATGGCATTCGTAAGAAGCATTATCCTTGATTGGGAAATTTTATTTCGAGAAAGCATATAAGAGTAGCAAATTCGTAATTTATTTAAACGGACCAGAATATGTTCCAACCACATGTTGCTTCAGAAAAGCTTATGTGAAAGGCAAAAATGTCCAACGATTAAGTTCGGTTCATTTGAAGAATACTAAATGTATAACAGGCAGTTGGGAATTAAATGGTTCGCTTATGACTCAAAAGAAATATATATATATATATATATATATATATGGAGGTAATTATGTGAATTAAGTACTAAAGGATTTCGCGATGTTCGTCGGATTCTAGTGTTCTTTTGCGGGTGGTTGGAGAATGCTTTACAGTAGTATTTTATCAGTCTTCATCGACTAATTGGAGATGGAATTTGTGGAATAAAAACTTAAAGCTGTGGGCTGTTTAAAATTATATATGTATATGCATGAGGAGAAAAATATTGAGGATTTATAGGGGGCGACACAGTGACTATATAGTCCGAAAAGTAAAAGAATTCTCTCTAGATCGGGGTGGGACCCGCTACGAGAACGTTTTGAAAATATGTAAGACCCCGATTTGCCTTAAATTATGTGATAAAGGTTGTGCGGGGAAATTGATGCAATTATACCGGCCTTAACGCGTCTAAATGCATTAAAGTTGTAAGGTTAAGCGTGCCAGGGCCAGAGCAATTCTGGGATGGGTGACCCCCTGGGAAATGTTCAAAAAATTTCGCAAATATGGATACAAGAGACGAATAGGAAATTTGGAGTAACCTAAAAGGAAATTAGGGTACGTGGAATGATTAGAAACTTTATAAAGGTCGCGTGGGCTGAGACGGATTAGATTAGTGAAAAAGAAGAAAGAGCAATGCAGCTCTAGAATTAGAGTGAGTTTGAACAAATGATTGCAGATGTCTTGTGAAAGAAATGACAGTGATATATATGTATGTATAGGACCCCCATTTATGATTTTGCCGATCGATTGGCGAACCTTAATAGACAGCGTTATAATATATGGGAGACATTAACAGAATAGAATTTATGAGACGAAGTGAAAGGTATGATACAGATGTTACGAGATAAACAGATATTGATTTTGCTATGGGTTGAGATTGGAAGATGCTAATACGACGATATTTTGGAAAGAAAAGAGAATAATTGAGTGGAAGGTAAGGAGACCAAAGTGTTAAAAAAAAAAAAAGGTAAACCGTAAGAAACGTAATTAAGCAGAGCTTCTAAAAGAGTCGACGGGCAAAGCACGAAATTACTTGCAAAAAACGAACCGGAATGTAATAATGTAGGGCAAAAGAAAAACCTATGGCATGGAATGATGAATCATGCGAATATTAAGTAATTTGACTATCGAGAAAATAGAACGACGGATAAGGAACGGGTATGAAGGAAGGATATGATTATTAAAGGATAAATTGCTATATTAATTAAATTATTCGAGTGCCAGCTATCAGATAAGATTTGTACTATATGATTGAGAATTTCATCACTTCGTGATTTTGTTAAGATCTCGTACGAAGATAATCAAGTTATAAATTATAAAGGGAAAACATGGATACGGTATAAGCACAACCCCAAAAGAGGATGAGCGGATGAAAGTGAAGTAAAGTAAGTAGAAATAGAAACAATTGACACACAGAAGATTGAAACGATAGAAAGTTGGCCTAGGTCTTCGACATAGACCGAGATACACAGTTTTCGGGGATTAGCCAGGTATTACAGAAAAATTTGTGAAGGACTTTGCTTCTTCTACGGCACTATTAGCGAAGCTAACTCAGAAGGCCGTGGAATTTCAGGGAACCGGTACGTGTGAATGCAGTTTCCAGTACTGGAGGGAAAAATTAATTACAGCTCTAGTTCTCGCTCTTCCCGAGAGGCCAGTCGGGTATGTTACTTATTATGATGCTTTCGGTATTGGGATAGGTTATGAATTAGTGCAGCACGGTTGAGTTATGGCCTAGGCCCCCCAGCAGTTTAAATCGCACGAGAGAAATTATCCCATACATAACCTGGAATTAGCCGCGGCGATTCATGTTTTGAGAATGTGGCGGCATTACTTACACAGGGTCCACGCTGATATTTATACGGACCATAAGAGCCCCAGTATAGTTTTAAGCAAAAAGGGAGCTAAATTTGCGACATAAATGACTTGAATTATTGAAAGATTATAATGTCGATATTCTGTGTCATCCTGGAAAAGCCAATGTGGTAGCTAATGCACTTAGCCGTAAGTCCATCGGCAGTTTGACTGATGTACAGTTTGATGAGAAAGAATTGGTTCGTAGAAATTTATCAGTTAGCTAGCCTTGGAGTCCGTTTGGTCGATCCTGGAGATATTGGGATTTTGTTCGAGAAGTTCCTGAATCGTCGAGTATAGAAGAGGTAGAACAGCATCAGTTTGAGGATCCTATCCTTGTACAGTACAAAGATACGACCTTTGATAAAGAAAAGACTTAGTTTGAAATTTCGTCTGAACGGGGTATTAATATACGGAGGTAGATTATGTGTGTCCGACGTTGCAAGGTTATGATGATCAATTATGGGCGAAGCACAAAATGTTCGGCATTCTGAATCCACAAAAATGTATCATGATCTTAAATATTTATGCTGATGGGATGGTATGAAAAATGGACACTGCAAAGTTCGTTGGCCAATGCCCAAACTGTCAGTAAGTCAAGATCGAGTATCAAAGGCCCGGCAGATTGCTTCGGGAACTAGAAATTTCAGTTTGGAAACGAGGAACGATTCGCGTGAACTTCCTTATAGGCTTACCGCGCGCCCAACGCGGATACTATTCTATTCGGAGAATTGTTGATAGATTAATGAAATCAGCCCATTTTCCTCCAGTCAGGACTACTTATTCGGCTGAAGGTTATGACATAGTGTATATTAATGAGATAATAAGACTTCACGGGATTCCTATATCTATTATAACCGACTGAGGTGCTCAGTTTACGGCTAACTTCTGAAGATCGTCCCAGGAAGGACTGGAGACTCAGATGAGTCATAGCACAATATTTCATCCTCAGTCCGACGGACAGGCCGAGTGTGCTGTTCAGACACCGGAAGATATGCTATGGGCCTGTGTTATTGATTTCAGAGGTTGTTGGGGTGATCATTGTCGCTAATTGGATTTGTTTATAATAAAAATCGTTATCACTCCAGTATTCAGATGGCACCATATGAGGCTTTGTATGGCAGGAAATGCAGATCTCCGATTGGTTCGTTTGACGTGGGTGAGATTCAGTAATTGGTCCAGATGTGGTCCAGCAGGCAGTCGATAAAGTGAAACTGATTCGAGAGCGACTATTAGCGGCCCAGAGTCGACAAGAATCTTATGCTGATAAATGACGTCGACCGTTAGAGTTTCAGATTGACGATTGGGTATTACTGAAAGTATCACCTATGAAAGGTGTTATGAGATTTGGCAAGAGAGGAAAGCTTAGTCCAAGATATATTGGGCCTTATCTGATTATTCGTAAAATAGGCAAAGTGGCCTATGACTTGGATCTGCCAGCTGATTTGGGAGCGGTTCACCCGGTATTCCATGTTTCTATGCTTCATAAATGTATTGGTGACCCTTCCAAATCTTTCCTTCAGATGATATACAGGTCACAGAGGAGCTATCTTATGAAGAGCAACCTATAGCCATATTGGATCGTCAGGTAAAGAAAATGGCGGAATAAAGATGTGATTTCTGTTAAAGTGTTGTGGCAGAATAATAATCGAAAGGAATTAACCTGGGAGGCTGAGGAGCAGATGATGAAAAAGGTATCCTCACCTATTTTCGGCACCTTCAGGTAATCCAAATTCTTTGTTTGATTATGTTGATTCGTGATCGATTTGTATATGATGGCTATAAAAGAAACTCCCCCTAATTTGAGTAAGATTAGTAGCATTAATCCAACATTCGAGGACGAATGTTCTTAAGGGGGGGAGGATGTTACGTCCCGTATTTTTATACATTGGGACAACCCGGATTAACTATGACAATTAAGGGCCAAGACTCTTTCGGGATTTGAAGTCGGGAATTTTGACCATTTGATTTTATTTTGAGGCATAAGTTGAATATGAAATTGATGGCATGAACACTTAGGAAAAATTGGGACCACAATTCATAAAATTAGAATTAAAAATCTTGCCCAAAAATGGCCTTGTAGCCGTGTGGTCCACAAAAAGGTCCCACACATTGTGTGGCCAATTTTAATTGGTCCAACACATTGTGTGGGCCAAAGATTTGTAGAGATATTTGTGGACTTAAAAGATGAAGAACCAAGTCATCTTTATTCATTTTTCCCACACTTAGAACAAATAGCAAGAAGGAGAAAAACCCCTCCAACCTCACGGCTTGGACCATGGAAAATCAAGTCCAAATTTTGCCTCTCCAAAATTAATTCTTTGGTACAAACCCACTAATTAGAGGTCCCTAAGTAACGTGGAAGTGTCGTTGGAGCGATCAAGCCATCAAATTTGTGGATTTCAAACCCTATCCTAATGGTGGAGTAAAGAAGAAAGGTAAAATTTTCTCTTGTTTTATGAGTTGTGAATGTTTTGTGCACAATGTAGTATGTTAATATGGATGAAAATCATGAGATATAATATGTTGGAAGTGGGTTATGTTATGGGTGTGTGAGCCGTGTGTGGGGTATATGTGGGTGTGTATATGGGTGTGGAAAATGGAATTGATGAATTAATTCTTGTATCATGTAAATTGTTGTAGAGTGAAGAAATAAATTAGAACCATCTAAATGTGTATATGTATATATATGTGGGTGTGGCCGTATATATATGGTCCCAAATGTTTGGCAAAGAATGAATTAATATCGCTTAGCGTCGAAATGGTTATTGTGATGACTTCTATGTAGGAAATGAGAATTAATGTCCCGAATTGATATAGTAAGCGTTGCGGACTGATTTGGAGAAATTTGTGCATTTAATGTAATCTTTATATATGAGGACCATTAACATATGTATATGGGTAGTGTGGACGAATGTGAGTCCTATAATGTGTCGAAGATCGCATCACTATCGCTTAGTATTTTAGTTATCGTCGATATGAACTCTAGTTGGAAATGAGCATCTAATGACTTAAGATTGATGTTGAGATTGCGCGGGCTGTTTTGAGGCTTATTGTGCGTTGATGCAATTTGTATATTTAATGAAAATGATATCGTTATATTGTGGATTGTGATACAAAACATGACGTGAAAATGAGAAATGTTTAAAGGGGGCAGTTCACGGTTTTAGGGGTTGTTTCGGCCAGATTTGGAAAAAAAAATGTTGGATCGTTGGAAATATTATGTGAATCGTTTAGAATGTCCTTGAATATTGTTGGTAAAGATTCGGGTTGATAATTGAATGTATGAGCTATATTGTGGCTTGAATGTAAGCCGTTGAAACAAATATTATGAATGTTGTCGAATGATGTAAAAGAGAGTATTAATGCAATATTGCCTTTCGGATTGATTGTCGATGTTGCTAGGTTGGTTGTTGTTGATTTTGAGCGAGTTAAATTCTCGGGATGGCCTATTTACAGGGGAAATGCTGCCGAATTTTCTGTAGAATTTAATGATTAGTTGGAATAAATGGCTTAAGTGCCTATGTTTAATATTGGATATTCGTTGGCATATTTGTAGACCTTGGGGAGCC
Organism: Lycium barbarum; assembly: GCF_019175385.1. Lineage (NCBI taxonomy): Eukaryota > Viridiplantae > Streptophyta > Magnoliopsida > Solanales > Solanaceae > Lycium > Lycium barbarum. The sequence goes on along the minus strand of NC_083344.1, from coordinate 111,361,680 downwards.
CGAGGCGTAGATTGGGATTGACTTTAGGTTGGCTATCTTGGAGTGCGTACGAGGTATGTAAAGTAACCTCCTTTTTTTGGCATGTCTTAGTTTTACATAGGCTAGATTAGAGCCTTAAGGAAATTCCCAATTCAAAATCCGAGCATGTTATGGTCCGTATATGTTCCTTGGCACTCTTATGTATGATTTGATGAAATATGAACCCTTATGTCTTTGAAATAATCGCTTTCCGAATTTTGCATAAAAGGGTTCACTTTAAAGAAGTTCGTAATTTTTGGAATGCCATATCTTGCACAAATATGCTCGGATTACTCCAATATTTTTGTAGAAGTCTATATGACATATGATATGTATGTTTTCCATAGGCGGGCCCGACTCGGGTCAATACCCGTCCGTGGGTCCCGCGACTTTCCCTTATGTAATTCGGAAATTTTTTGAAAGAATTTGTTATGATTATTATTTCGAAATTCAAGTATGATCATTTTGCTTATGTTTGAATTTATGATAATGATTTTATGCATATGACTACTCACGACTCTACTCGTGCATTCTGTTATTCCTTCGCCGAGTCCCGGGCCGGTTCTGTTGTCGTGCGCACTTTGTTATACTCCGGAGTTATGCTGTGTTTATGTTTCACCGAGCTACTCGCAAAAGAGGGTCCGGTTCCACTTATATTTGGTGTTATGCTGTGTATGGCGTTATGCGATGATGTGATATGTGACGGGGATACGGAGATTTGAAACTTTCTGGTGTTATGCTGTGTTATGGCGCCATCGACGGGCGGGCGACCATATTCTTCTGTACCCTATGCATGACTTACATGTTTGAAACTAAACATTTTGATATGATTGGATTTGCACTTATGTTCGGCACTTCTGTTTCGTTTATGTCTCAGGTTTGATTTCTGTATATTCTGCTTTGCATACTCAGTACATATTTCGTACTGACCCCCGTTCTTCGGGGGCTGCGTTTCATGCCCGCAGGTACAGACGTACAGTTTGGTGATTCACCAGTTTAGGACATCCCCTTCTGCTGGTTGGAGTGCTCTTCTCATTTCAGAGCATATATGTTGGTATATATTTGTTCGCTGAGTATGTACATATTTGTTCAGGGGTACGGCGGGGCCCTGTCCCGCCATATGTTTTGATCGGTCTGTTTAGAGGTCTGTAGACGTATTTGTGGGTGTGTGTGCCTACTTCTGTACAGTTGTGTTTATATGGTTCTATTCGTTATGGCAGCCTTGTCGGCGTGCATTTATATATGTGTTTTGGGCCGTTGTGCCATTTGATAGCCTTGTCGGCTTTTGACATATTTGACAGCCTTGTTGGCTTTTGACATATTTGATAGCCTTGCCGGCTTTTTGATATATGTGCATATTTTTGGCGATGTATATTCCGCCGCCTCTTCTGATTCTGATATAATGTTTTGTACGCGCAATCGCGCAAGATAATATTCGTTCTCAACTCTGTTTAAAAACAAATGATGAATATGAAATCTGTATTAAGCTTTCCTATGATGATTTAGTTTGTATGTCTGTTTGGGTGCCCAAGTAGGGCACCAGTCGCGGCCCACAGGGCTGGGTCGTGACAAGCACCTTCGAGCCTACAGCCTCGGACATTATACCGGCCAAACCCAACTTCAACAAAGATTTTGAGGTTGAAAAACCTTCTTCGGTGTCCGATAGGGGGTACGATGTGAGGCGATACCCCTCATCCATTACTGAAGAGAAACTCGACATAGTCCGGGCTGACTGCGGGTGGGACACCCGTCCGGTTCGGGTTTTTGCCCCCGGGCCGAGTGAATCAGTCACTGACCACCGGGAAGGTTTTTTGTATGTGTATACTTATCCCTTCACTCTCAAGCTCGACCCTCCGGTTGATCCGGTCATCCTGGACATGTGCCGGACCTACGACGTGACCTTGGCACAGATTGGTCCGATCGTTTGGAGGGTCGTAGCATGCCTCCGATTGTTGGCCAACAATGCCGGGAAGGAGCTCACGCTGGCCCACCTGATACGCTTATACTCCCCGAGTCTGTTTCGGGGTGGCGTAATAAAACTCGCCAAGCGTAACCGGAATCCATTTTTCTCAAAAATGGACGAAGATAGAGACTGGAGCTGGCTGGAGCGATATGTCCGGGTGAGGACCGAGGACATCATTCCGGCCAATTACATGCCCTTCCCGGAGAAGTGGAACAACAATTGTAAGTCTGAATCTTCAAGTAATTGCTTTTGTATGCTTCGTCAAATTTTGATCCCACTTTCTCACCGTTTTTCTTATTTATATCAGCCAATGGATATATTCCTCCGGTAGTCCGGAACCTGAGCGAATGGGTCACTGCACTCCTTAGCCAACATATTCACGACGACCGAACGTGGGGCCACCTGTCACGCGGCCGATGGGTCGCCCAGAACCACGGTAATACTTTGCCCTTACCCGTGTTCACTGCATCTTCGACTACCCGTATTCATTGTGTCTTTGATTTTCAGGTTTTCCCAAGGGCTCGGTGGATCCCAGACCGGAGACGACAGCCGAACCTACAACCTCGGCACCCGAGTTTGATTTAGAAGGTGCATCTCGCATCCTTGCTGCCGCCAAAAGAAAAAGGCCCTCAGACAAAGGGCAGAAAATGAAGAAAAGGGCGAGGAGCGTCGTTAGGACTCTCCGAGACGAAGCAGAGCCCGAGCTTCTAGTCCAGCGTATCGGTGCGGCCCTTGCCGTGGCCCCTATTCCGGAGGAGGATGTCACCGCTTCTCCACCTCCTTCGGCCGGTGAAGGGCCTTTAGTCCCGGCGCTACCCACAGGTGCGGAAGAAGTTCTTCACCCGGCTCCTCTATGGTCGATTGGTTTCGTCTACATTTCAGGTGAGGCTTCCTCCGAAGTGACCCCCCTGCAACGGGCAAGTAGATCTGGGGGGGCGGCTGCTGCCGAAGCTGCTCAAAGAACAGAGCCGACCCCCGAGAGTGAAGCTCCACCGGTCATTGGCCCGTTGCCCGATTATGAGACCACTGCAACTACGGAGCCCCTTTCATTGTTGAAGCTGCTGAGGTTGCTCCAAGTTCTTCAACCCCGGCTCCGAGGCCTGATGAATTTGAAGATATGTTCTCGGGCAGTCCTCTCGCTACCGTCGAAGCTGCAGGATTCGGGCATCTTCCGATCCCTCGGGCCACGAAGTCGGCCAGCCGGACCTGCGAATTTGGGACCAGGGACAACTTGGTGCGTATCTTTCCGGCCCCAAGTGTGGAGCCGAGGAGAACAAAATTGGTTATAGTCACCGTCCTCGAGGACTGCAGCTTTCTTTCTCGTCCGGTGGGTGTGGCGAGCTATCTGAGGCCTCTTCTCTCGAATTCGGACAAGCGGAAGATGACCGGGGTCTCTTGGCAGTGCCTCATTAACGAGGGTATGCATGCGGGCAACCGGGTAAGACTTTTAGTCGTCCTTGCATAACTTTACTGCGAATTTTAGCCTTGTTTTGTTCAAGTTTTAACTTTCTTCATTTGCAGAGTGTGGTGCTCGTCAACGAAGCCTTCATCCGTGCCCAGCAAGAGATGGGCGATCTTAATGGACAACTGGATGCCCAGGGCCGGAAAACGGAGAAATATCTGCACCTTCTTCGGGAGAAGGAGAAGGAGTTGAACCGAGCAGTTGCTCTTTCCAATCTCCGACTCGAGCTTGACGCAGCGAAGGCTGAAAACCGTCAGTTAAGGAGTGAGCTGGCCGCGATGACCGAATACAATCGGAGTCTCGAAGCTGACAAGATCTGCCTTAGCCGAGACAACGCTCAAATTTCCTCGAGGCTTGGTGAGCTCGAAACCACCTTCTCCCAACTCCGGGAGGAGCTGGATTTGGTGAAGTCGGATGCTGCGAGCTTGGCCGAGAGGAATCGGCTGCTCAAATCTGAGAGTGCCCGATATCAAAAGCGTGCAAGGGTGTTCGAGGAGAAGGCAGAGATGAGGGCCCAGATGTGTGCTGATCTGAAAAACGAGCTTAAAGAGACGGCTGATGCAAATGACACTCTCCAGGCCGAGCTTCAATCGGCCATCCAAATGCAGAATGTTATTGGAGAGGCTTGGGATGCTCTAGCCGCGAAGTTAGCCCAGGCCGAGGCTGATTTGGACGAAGCTTTGAAGAGCGTCGAGGCCACCGAGGCTCATGCTACCATTGCCACTGAATACGAAAAATGGAAGTCTCGGAGGATCACCCTTGAGCAAGCCGAGCGTGGTTTTACGGATCTGCCGGCCCTTATTCTCGAGGCAAAAAGAATCGAGGAAGAGGCAAAGGGTGCCCTCGGGACCGACTCTGATGACTCCGAGCGGACAGTGTCTGAGCACTCCAGCTCCAGCCATTCCGGATAGATTAGGGCCTGTACTTAGCCTTTTGTTATTTTTTGCCTTTGTAGGAGTTTTCAATGTAAAAATCCTTCGTTATAAATGGAACATGTATTTTCCTTGACTCTTCACTTTGCTTGAATGTTTTGTTATGGTTTCCGCCCGAATTGTCGGTTTCGTTTTTAAGGAGTCATTATTTCTGACTGTGCCTATATATCGACATTTTGCTTCATCCGGTACATTTTGTCCGAGAATTTTATTTAGTTTTTTCCCGTGGGACTTATCTTATGCTTTGTGAATAAGGACGTCTTCGAATCACAACGGGCATTTTTAGGGCCGGAATTTTTCGGCTATTTTTACCTTTTAGGGCCGGTATTTTTCGGACACCTGAATCTCATCCTTAGCTGGATTTTGATGTAGAAGTCCCCGTCTATGGGGCTACTAATTTTGGCTCGGTTCACTATGACCTTGTTGCCTTTACCGATTTCGATCGTAGCGCCCGGTATCGGGTATATATGAACGAAGTAGAGCCGAAATACGGCAGTTATCCTCGGGGTAAAGTGTTTTACCAGAAAGACATTTCGAGAATAATATCTAAACTTTCGATAATTTTTGCATTGCAAGTATTTGTATACATGAGAACGAACTTTTTCCTCCTGCCTTTGCCGTAGCAAGTACTAAATGGACACGATTCATTCCGATCGTTTGGTCCTTACATCGGAACCTAATGCAGAATGTCCGATTCTTTGTTTTGCCGTAGCAAATATTGCGTGGACACGATTCATTTTGATCGTTTGGTCCTTACATCGGAACCTAACATTTTTGGTCCGATTTTGTTTGTTGAGGGCGGCCTCCGGTTTCGGCTAACCGGGGAAAACTCCAGAGTGGGTGTGATAGTCCCCTAGCCCTTAGCCGAGCTGCAAGATCGGATGAGTGCTATCAAGTCCCCATTCGTTGGGTGTGACCCCGAGAATCCGGACGTTTGTCCTTTATCTTTGTCAAGTAACATGTTTTACTTGTTGCCTCATTAAAAACCTTGTCGGAAAACCCATTTTGGGACAAAACCGCACTAAGGAAAAGAGTGCAACACGTGTTTTCAGAATTAGGTTCTTTTCTTTGCCCGGTACTCGGTTTCCTGCAAAAAGGAAGGGTCAAAAATAGAATAGCTTGGGGATTTCATACCTCAGCAGTAGTATCTTTTCAGATGAGCCACATTCCAATTATTGTGCAACCGTTGCCCGTCCATGGACTCCAGCTGGTATGATCCTTTACCCGTTACCTCGGTTATCTTGTACGGTCCTTCCCAGTTCGGGCCTAGTTTTCCTTCGTTGGGATTCTTGGTGTTCAAGGTAACTTTTCGAAGCACCAAGTCCCCAACCTGGAAATGACGAAAATTGGTTCTCCGATTGTAGCACTTTTCCACCCTCTGTTTCTGGGCTGCAATACGGACCGACGCGTTTTCGCGAAGTTCATCCCTGAGGTCGAGTCTTATGGCCATGGCCTCCTCGTTTGACTCCTCGGTGGTATATCGGAACCGGAGGGTCGGTTCTCCGACTTCCACGAGAATAAGGGCTTCATCCCCGTAGACCAACGAGAAAAGAGTTTCCCCCGTGCTTGATTTCGATGTGGTTTTGTAAGCCCATAATACCTCCGGTAATATTTCTCTCCAATGATGCTTAGATGCTTCAACTCTTTTCCTCAGATTTTGGATTATTGTCTTGTTCGTGGATTCTGCCTGTCCGTTCGCACACGGGTGATACGGAGTTGATAAAATTTTCTTAATTTTAAACCCTTCGAGGAATTTGTTGACTTTGCCACCCACGAACTGGGGCCCGTTATCACAAGTTATCTCAGCGGGGATGCAGAAACGACAGATGATGTGATTCCATATGAAGTCAATAACTTCCTTCTCTTTGATTTTTTCAAAGGCCTGCGCTTCAACACATTTGGAGAAATAATCAGTCACAAAAGGAATAAAACGGGCTTTACCTGGTGTCCGTGGTAATGGACCGACGATTTCCATTCCCCACTTCATGAAAGGCCAGGGTGACACCACCGAATGCAACAACTCCCCGGGCTGATGAATCATCGGAGCATGTCTCTGACACCCATCGCATTTACGGACAAAATTCTTCGAGTCTTCCTCCATCCGGTTCCAATAATAACCGACCCTGATAATCTTTCGGACCAGAGCATCGGCACCGGAGTGATTGCTGCAGGTTCCTTCGTGCTCCTCTCTCATCACATACTCCGTCTCTCCGGGACCCAAACACTTGGCCAGGGGTCCGAAGAAAGACCGTCGGTACAATTGGCCGTCTACCAAGCAAAAACGCGCAGCTTTGGTCCTTAATGACCGTGATTCTTTTGGGTCATTCGGGAGCTTCCCATCACGCAAGTAGTCAATGTACTTGTTGCGCCAATCCTAAGTTAAACCCATTGGGTTTATCTCGACGTGTCCATTTTCTATCGCCGTTTAACAAGTGCACCGTTGTCCCGGGGTTGATTTCCTCCCCTTCGACCGAGGATCCCAAATTTGTTAATGCATCGGCTTCGCTGTTCTACTCCCTTAGAATGTGTTGTATGGTCCACTCTTTAAATCGATGTAGTATCACTTGGATTTTTTCAAGATACCTCTGCATCCGTTCGTCCTTGACCTCGAAGACGCCGTTCACCTAGTTTACGACCAAAAGTGAATCGCACTTTGCCTCGATTATTTCAGCCCCCATACTTCGGGCCAGTTCCAAACCTGCAATCATAGCCTCATACTCCGCTTCATTGTTAGTCAATTTAGCAATTCTAATGGACTGTCGAACGGCATTCCTGGCCGGGGTTGTAAGGACGATTCCCATCCCGGAACCTTTGAGGTTCGAGGCCCCGCCCGAATGTTGCGACCAAATACCCGAGGCCTTCCCCGGGGTCAGCAAAAGTTCTTTCTCGACCTCGGGGACCATAGCCGGGGCTAAATCTGCCACGAAGTCGGCCAAGATTTGGGACTTGATGGCCGTTCGAGGTTTGTACTCGATATCATACCCGCTAATTTCTACAGCCCATTTAGTTAGTCTACCCGATAATTCCGGTTTATGCATGATGTTTTTTAGGAGGTAAGTAGTTACTACACATATCGGATGACATTGAAAGTAGGGCTTGAGCTTTCTAGAAGCGCTTACCAATGCCAATGCCAATTTTTCCAAGTAGGGATAACGGGTCTCCGCATCCCCCAAAGTTCTACTCACGTAATAGATAGGGAATTGTGTACCTGATTCTTCTCGGACCAAAACGCCACTTACCGCTACTTCGGAGACAGCAAGGTAGAGAAAAAGCGGCTCGTTCGCCTTCGGTGTGTGCAGCAGCGGGGGGCTAGACAAGTACCTCTTCAATTCTTGTAAAGCTTTTTGGCACTCCGGTGTCCAAGCGAAGTCGTTCTTCTTCCTTAGTAAAGAGAAGAAACGATAACTCTTGTCCGAGGACCTCGATATGAAGCGACTCAACGCCGTTATCCTTCCAGTAAGCCTCTGTACTCCTTTGACGTTATTCACCACCTCGATATCCTCGATGGCCTTGATCTTGTCCGGGTTGATTTCAATCCCCCGGTTTGACACCATGAAATCCAAAAATTTGCCGGACCTTACCCCGAAGGCACATATTTCCGGGTTGAGCTTCATGTTATACTTGCGGAGCACGTCGAAGGTTTCCTGCAAATGTTTTAAATGGTCCTCTATTTCCAGGGACTTGACTACCATGTCGTCAATATAAACTTCTATTGTTTTTCCTATTTGTTCTTCGAACATCTCATTAACTAGGCGTTGATAAGTTGCACCAGCATTTTTTAATCCAAAAGGCATGACATTGTAACAGTAAGTCCCATACCGGGTAATAAAGGATGTTTTCTCTTGATCCTCCGGGTGCATCCGAATTTGGTTATACCCGGAGTAAGCATAAAAAAAACTTAACATCTCATGCCCGGCCGTTGCATCGATCATTCGGTCGATGTGAGGCAACGGAAATGAATCCTTCGGGCACGCTTTACTTAAATCCTTGTAATCAACACACATTCGAAATTTATTACCTTTCTTGGGCACCACTACCACATTAGCTAGCCAATCCAGGTACTTTACCTCCCGGATAGAACCTATTTTTAAAAGATTTGTTACCTTGTCTTTTACGAAGGCGTGTTTTGCTTCCGCCATAGGCCTTCTCTTCTGCTTCACCGGGGGAAACTTCCCGTCCAAGCTAAGCTTGTAAGCTGCTACTTCTGGTGATATACCTGTCATATCTATATGTGACCATGCGAAGCAATCTGCGTTAGCTCAAAGAAATTCAATTAACTTGCTCCTGAGCTCCGGGGTAAGCCCTGTGCCCAGTTATACCTTTCTGTCTGGTAGGTACTCGAACAGGATGATCTGCTCCAGCTCCTCTACAGTTGATTTAGTTGCATTCGAGTCATCCGGCATGACGAACGATCTGGGCACCTCGAAATCATCCTCTTCGTGCACTAGATCCAACCATATGTGCTTTGATTACTATTGGGCGTGCTCTCCTCCGGTTACATCCTTTTCCTTCTGAACCAATTCTATAGGCCGAGGCGCTGCTTCCTCCGCTGCGAACATTTCCCTTGCAGCGGGTTGTTCACCTCGGATGGTTTTTACTCCTTCCGGGGTAGGGAACTTCAGCAATTGATGCAGCGTCGAGGGCACGGCCCTCATACTATGTATCCAGGGTCTGCCCAGCATTGCATTATACTTCATGTCCCCTTCGATCACGTAGAACACCGTTTTTTGAATGGTGCCATCGACGTTTATAGGCAATGAGATATCCCCCTTTGTGGTTTCACTTGCCATGTTGAACCCGCTGAGTACCCGGGTTACCGGTACGATCTGATTGAGCAGCCCTAGCTGTTCGACCACTCTCCACCGGATGATGTTGGCCGAGCTACCTGGGTCAATCAAAATACGTTTAACCTTAGTTTTAAAGATAAGTACAGAAATTACCAATACATCATTGTGCGGTTGAATGATGCCCTCTGCGTCCTCGTTGCTGAAAGAGATAGAACCCTCGGGTAAATGATCCCGGCTGCGCTTTTCGCGAACAACAGAAACCTTGGCCCGTTTCATCACCGGCCCCCGAGGGGCATCGATACCCCCCAACTATCATGTTGATTATATGCTGGGGTTCTACTGGCTCGGCCCTTCGATGAGCTTCCCTTTCCTTGTAGTGACTTTTGGCTCGTTTACTCAACAGTTCTCGGAGATGACTATTCTTCAGTAACCGGGCTACTTCCTCTCTCAACTGGCGACAATCCTCGATTCTGTGACCATGGGTTCTATGGTATTCACACACCATGCTCGGGTCCCGTTGGCACGGATCTGACCTTAGAGGTCTCGGCCATCTTACATCCGGGACAGGACCGATGGCCGAGATGAGACCCGAGGTACTGACGTTGAAGTTGTACTCCGATATCTTTGGTGAGTCCTTGTTGCCGGTAGAGCTTCCGGCATCGCTCCTGAATGAGAGACCCCGGCTGTTCGATGGGCGCTCGACCCGTTTACTACCCCGACCGGAGAAACGGCTTGGGCTCACCCTTGATTTTTCCGACCTAAAACTTTACTTCTCCGAATGGGAGTATGGCCGATACCTTTCCTTCGACGATTCGGCCTTCGTTTCGTAACCGTTCCTTGGTCTCTCAAAACTTTTATTCACATTTATTGGCCCCGGGGGGAGCTCGAATTGATCATCCTCCACCCGAATCTTCGACTCGTATCGGTTATGGACATCAGCCCATGTCACAGCCTCGTACTCCAGCAAGCTTTCTTTTAATTTGAGCGAAGCCGTTGAACTCTGAACATTGAGCCCTTTTGTGAAAGCTTGTGCAGCCCATTCTTCTGGAACCGGGGGGAGTTCCATCTGTTCCCTTTGGAATCGGTTGACGAATTCATGCAGTAAGTCGTCGTCTCTTTGGGTTGTACGCAAAATGTCGGCCTTACGGGCGTGCACCTTTTTGGCACCGGTGTGAACTTTGATGAAGGCATCGGCGAGCATTTCGAAAAAGGTGATCGAATGTTCAGGTAGATGGTCGTACCACGTCAATGCTCCTTTTGACAAAGTTTCTCCGAATTGTTTCAGCAACACCGATTCAATTTCATACTCCTCCATATCATTGCCTTTTATGGCGCATGTGTATGAGGTCACGTGTTCGTGTGGGTTCGTTGTGCCGTCATATTTCTGGATATCCGGCATTTTAAACCTCTTCGGGATTAATTTCGGGGCTGCACTCGGAGGAAAAGGCCTTTGGATGTACCTTTTCGAATCCGGCCCCTTCAGTAAAGGCAGAGCCCCCGGTATTTGATCCACTCGAGAGTTGTATGTTTCGACTCTCTTTTCGGTCGAGTCTACCCGCTTTGCCAAAGTTTCGAGCATTTTTAGAACCTCGCGGGAGGAGCCAGCTCCGGACCCATTGCTCTCAATAACCCGTGCCTCATCCCTTCTGGGTTCAGCAACACCGCTCGTCTTCTCCGGGGTCGTTGTATCCCCTCGGGTTTGCAACTGGGCAATTGTGATCCCTTGTTCGGCAATCGTTGCTCTCTGTTCCTGCAACATTTCAAAGATTAAACGTAAGTCAATATTGTCATTAGGTGTACCCGGTTCTTTCCGGCCCTATGCCCGGGACAAAGTAACAGAATTGTGGGTATTTAGAGGATCAGTGGCCGGTAAGATGGCATTCTCCTGGTCCACGGTGTTTTGACGGTTGAGGCCCTCCCTCGAATTAACAGGGTTAGGGTCAGCAGGGTTTGGCAATCCTCGTGGCCCGCTGCCTTCGTTTTCGGCCACGATCTCGTTGTTGTTGACGTGACCAGGTTGCCCACTGTCAGCCATTTAGTCCGATTTTTCAGAGACGAACAGAAGGTGTTTTTTTATTTAGATGGGTAAGGTAGAGATCAAGATCAAAGACCACTATTATGCTAGCCCCACGGTGGGCGCCAAACTGTTTACCCCGGATTTGGATAATCAATTAAAATTGTAGGTGAGGTATAGGATATGTGGCTATATCTTGTACCTATTTGATAGAGAGAAGAAATATAAGAATATGCTATAAAGGAGCAACTGATGATCAATGGTTAGCTATAGACTCGTGTATCTACTAGTACATGAGCGTTATTTGATTTGAGAAACATAACAAATAAGCACAACAATACGGATCAAATCTGATGTATGAGAGGGAGATTTTGTATATATATTGCTATTACAAGAGTTCTTGGAAATGTAGAAGCCAACCCCCTAAGAGGAGGACAATGCCTTTTTTTTCTTTTTTTCTTTTTAGTAAAAAAAAAAAAAATAGTGCCACATGGGCTTCGCACAACATGAATAATAGAATAATAAAATAATAATGAAAAAGCTCTGAGTTGGGTTAGGTTGGATTAGGTGGACCGTACGGTCTGACACCAGTACGATTGGCAGTTGAACATAGCAGGACGTCATCGACGCGTAGCAACCGCGCAACGGATCTCCCGAACCACCGGCCACGACCAAACGGACATACGGCCTCGAACAACCGGTCATGAAAGAACCGGACCAAATGATGCCCTTCCTTTGCTCCGGTCCAAGCGTTTCCCCGGTTCAGAACGGGAGCCTTCATGCACGTTCTTGTCCCTTTCTTCCCTCGGCCTTCGGTCTCACCGGTTTAACATACACCCGGTTTTTACCGTATACAACCTTTACGAGGCATTTTATGGTCAACCACCTCTTTTGATACTCTATTATGGGGGAGGTTGATAGGAGTTTGTTGAGCTATCTACAAAGCTCAATAGAGAATGGTGGTACAAGCCAATAAGCATAGGTCAGACAGGCAATTCAAAGAAGAGAATGGGGTTTTAATTAAAAATTCAGCCTTACAGACAAGTATCCATGTTTGGAACTCATTTTACAATATTTTCTGCTAAGTACTATGTATCCTATCAAATTCCGCAGAAAATTGAAGTGGCCTACAAACTATCCCTTCCCTCACAACTTTTATTGCGCGCAATATTTCATGTATCTCAACTAAAGTTGTGTCACAAGCTACCTGAGAACATCTCACACCCTCTAGTGATTGATATCTCTAGTCCCTTTTGTTCGCAACCACATAAAATTTTGGATAGGCGTATGATATAGAAGTGTAACAAGGCTATCACACAAGTCCTAATATAATCTGATCAACCATCTCTTGAGGAGAAGTAAGATTTTAACAACGGGGATCTGATACGAAGTATATAAGATCAGCTTTGGGTAGTAGTACATTGAGCTCAAAAGATAGAACTTGGTAGTTAAGTTGGTTAGGAAATGAGTTGAAAGAATTCTGGGAATAGCCACTTAGTCCCCTCTATCCTTATTTATAAGCTTCTGTTATTACACATTGCACCCTTTTCTTTGTTTGTCTGTTATATAACAAGTTCTAACTAGTTACTTACAATTAGCAGAATGGGGAATCATAGCCAGGTATCAGCATACATAATTCTTATATTGTAATTATCCACCATTAATGAGAATCATTAGCTATATTTCCTACTATTTGCTTTCCTCTTAGTTGTAGTTTTCTTCTTTTTCAGCTTCTGTATCAATTATACTCCCTCCAATTTATTTTATTCGTTGTTGTAGCCAAACAAATTTAGTCAAAAATAGTTATCGTTTTAGAAAATCAAGAAGGGGCAATAATTATTATTTTTTCAAATCCACCCATACTCCAATAAATGATCTCTACAAATTTCTAAGAAGTCTTACCAATCTTATGAAAAAAATTGAAAAGAGATACTAAAAGGTAACTCAGTCAAATAACCCTTATGATTAATGCTAGTATCAAATGGTTTTCTTAATAGATGTGTCAAAAATCGACCAATACAAAGGACAAGAGAGAATAATACTAGACAAATATTAATTATGGATGAAAACAAATCATGATTGGCACTTGATCTCAACAGTTAGATTCATGTTCGTGTTAAATCTTTCCCCTTGGAAGAAGTTGAAGTTCTTGGTGGTTCTTCATTGTGTTGAACAGTACTTGTATTCACTAGAGCTGTTAAATTTGTGACAGAGGAGTTTCTAGATGGTGTGCCTCTTGATTTAGGGGATAATGGAGGTGAAGCTGAGAGCATTCTTGAAACAGCTGGTATTGGGGAAACTTCTGTTACTTCTTCAAATCCTTCATCCAAATACACTACATCCTGCATTGTCAATTGATGGTACTCCACAATCTCTCTTAAGATGAGATTCTCACGAGCGTAAACTGAATTCTCATGTGCTAGACGAGCCTTCTCTGCTAACAGCGTCTCCAGTTGAAGCCGTATCTGATAATTGCAGCAAACAGGAAAAATTTCAATCGTCACAGCAGATTCATAAAAGGTATCCAGATGATTTAGCACTAGCACTTTTGCTAAATGTCATTTCGTTGGCATTGGATATGCAGTTAAGGGAATATCACTAGTTCTGGGAATAACAGCTTTGGGATAGAGGAAAAGTGAGCAGATATAGCATCATTGTTCACTCTTCTAGATGTGTTGACGAGTATTCCTTGATCATTTCGTCCAAGAAGGGAAGTTCCTCTATTTCTATGAATTTTTCTAGAAGATGCCAATCAAACCCAATACACCAATCAAGGGCCAAAGGGGGTTTTCCAGAAAATCACACTATATATATATATAAAAGGCAGCCCGGTGCACATAGCATCCTACATTAGTAGGATCTGGGAAAATCACACTATATATATAAGGTTCAAAATTTTCTTTTATTGTATATATGGTAGATGATGAACAACCTCTTGCGTTCATGAAGGGGAGCCTTGGCGTAACTGGTAAAGTTGCTGCCATGTGACCAGGAGGTCACGGGTTCGAGCCGTGGAAACAGCCTCTTGCAGAAATGCAAGGTAAGGCTGCGTACAATAGACCCTTGTGGTCCGGCCCTTCCCCGGACCCCGCGCATAGCGGGAGCTTAGTGCGCCGGGCTGCCCTTTTATGGTAGATGATGAACCCCCGGGTGAAAATCCTACCTCAGCCACTGCAGGCAATTTATAGTTTATGTAGTTGGTCAGAAACAACACTCTGGTTTTGTTGACACACTATGCCTGAACTAGTCGCTAAAATACACAAAAAGAACTTAAAACAATACTATATTCTTGCTTTCCAGGATACTATCATATGTTTCCCACAGGCTGATATTCACTAATGTTTTGCAAGTTTGCTACTTTGCTTTGATCTGCAACTGATTTTGAATCATTAATAATGGATGAAGAACAACTTGAATGAGAAAAAAAAAGAAAGAGCATGTTAAACTAGAGCAGTATATGCTTTTCAGCATAAAAAGGAACAAAATTTTCAAGATTTCCGGTGCAGTATCATATTAGAGAACTTGACCATAAAATGAAGGGTTACTAAGATGAAATTAGAAGAAGATTTGTAGCAGGAGGTGAAAAAGAAAAAGTACCATGTCATCATCCGCAGGGTTGTCTCCCTTTTCACGAGCCTCTCGAAGCATTTTATTTTCTTCTTCCAGCTGAGAGCAACGTTGCTTTGCAAAAGCAAGATCTGCTTTAACAGTCTTTAACTCTCGTAGTAGTAATTTTGCTTTTGCTGCAGTTGCCATTGCCACCTGTAACCCCAAAAAACAGGCCAAAAAATGCATTTGATCACCAGCAAGGAGATAGAAACAAGAACATTTAATGGTCTAAGTATTAATATTGAAGTTGAGTTAAAAATTTAAAAGCATTCTCAAGGATAGTGAGATCCTTAATGCTACATGAATCAGAAATATATATATATATATATATATATATATATATATATATCATCACACAAGTTGCCACCTTACGTCGCGAGAAGCCTTTAATTGATCTTCATGAATAGTTTGTGTTTGTGTTAGTGGCCGAGTTGTTTGCATCTGCCATGGGCTATGTCCATTCAAGACATGATTTTGCGACGTCTCAACAACTGTGCGTCCTTCCTGAAATTCAAGAAAAATATTATGTTGAGGCAGAACATGTACCTGATGAAGGAAATCGGAGACACTATAACTATTCTGGTGAAAATCAACTCCAGTACTCAAATCAGCCATGGCCTTCTTCTGTAGTTCAAACCATTTATTTCCCTAGTCATTTGTGCACTGCCTTTTTAACTAATTAAAGTGTCATTAGTCCAGCTGGAATCTTGGGTGCTCCAGTTTTCTGGAAATTTCAGGGATTTGATATAGCCTGTAACCTATATTGCTCGTGACCCTTCAAAAATGCAGCGGGGTGCGTGTTAGATCTTCCAAGAGTAATGCATTTTTGGAGGATCTGATATAGGTGTTGCAATAGTTTTTGAGAATCCGAGCAACATAGCCTATAGTACTGGATTTTGAGGAGGATACCTAGATTGGAAGCTCATGAACCAAACACTACGTTTCATTGATGCATTTCCTTGCATATATAGTGAAGAAAGGAGCTTCAATATCAGAAGTAGCCGGAGCCAGAAAAAAAAAAAAGGAAAGAAGCAAAAAATTCCACACATGGAAGTAAAAAAGGCGTCAATTTTTGAGCCATCTTTGGCACTACACTGGAAGCTTATCTTATTTTAAGGGGATTCAACAATGTATATATAAAAAAAAAATTGTTTGTAAAGAGTATTTGCACAAGTTAATTCTTGGGATTCAACCGAACCCCCTTCAAACCATGTAGCTCCGCCCCTAGGAAGAAGTAGTAGTAAGAAACTAAGTTTCACTTTTACTTGGTGGAGCTTGTGGTTTAATAATGAGAAGAAAAAGGCTAAATGATGATCACCTGGCTTTCTTCAAGAATGTCTTTGCCTTTCCTCGCTAAAACTCCCCAAAATCCACCTGCCTCATTTTCGCTATAACCATTCGAAAGAGCATCCTGATTTTGATGAACAAATGTATAAGTAGGGGTGTACAAAGTAAACCGACAAACCGCACCAAATCGATAAATCGAGTCAAACCGAGAAAAAAACCCGATTAGTGGTTTGATTTGATTTGGTTTGGTGTTGGAAAAAAAAATCCGATCATAATTGGTTTGGTTTGGTTTTAGCTAAAAAAAGTCAAACCGAACCAAACCAACCCGACATTACATGTATTCAATTTTTAAAATATTTTATACATAAAAATATTTATTTGTACTGTAATTTATAAATATTTCTTAATTTTTTTGTAGTTTTTTATCTATTGTCATATTATTCAAGCTTGAACTTAGAATTTTGAATATCAATAAGTTTTATATCTTATGGATGTTAGTAACTCATATAAAGTCCACCAAAACCAACTCAATACTAATACAAACAAAAGAAATTCAATTTACCACTAGGAATGAAAATAATATTGAATATCTATTCTTTAGTTTTGTATAATTGGTTTAGAGAGTGAAAATACATAACTTAAGTTTTTTTTCTTGTCATGTAATTAATACTTATTAGCCGTACTTATTTTAGCATGACTTAGTATTTTTAGATTATGGTCATTTTCTTTATGGCTTATTAATTAGCAATATTTATGTTAACCGATTTTATTATCTTTTGTTGAATATTTTATTACAATGTCATCACTCTTCTCGCATTTTGTGTTATTTTTTTATGAAACACCTTAATTATATAGTTGTATCTTACTAGGACTAAAGAAAATATTTGAAGTAAAAGTTATATATTTTGTATCAAGACTATTCTAAAAAAAAAAAAAACCGAAAAACCCGAGAAAACCGAATAACCCGAGAAAATCCGAGATTGAAAAACCCGAATTTTATTGGTTTGGTTTGGTGTATAAATTAAAAAACCCGATGCAATTGGTTTGATTTGGTGTTTAAAAAAATCGAACCAACCCGGTCCATGTACACCCTTATGTATAAGTAATTAATTTACAATTAGAGAGTATTTAATTTAACAAACATGATGAGAATTGTTGTAAACTTTAATACGACACACTATATGCCATAAGAGAAGTCCATACTGATCAATGTGACTTAATCATGTATAGATTTAAATCCTTCAAAACAATGAATATTCAAAATCAATACGCCAATTGTGATCAGACATATAAAGCAAAAGAGAGAGGAATTTGAGAAAGTGAAAAGGGGGTGAGCCAAAAAAAAAAAAGCCAGATAAAATAGAGATGATTGAACAATACATTGCGTACGTGGAATTTTCCGTAAGCGGTATTAACATTTGTAAAAGTGAACCATGAATAAGTGATAACTTATGAGAAGCATTGACTTTCTTTATATTTATACCCATATTTTCATTTTGCTTATTGTCTATATACGATAAAAAAAAATCAATGAAGCAATAATCTGTGACAATGCTTGGGGCAAGGTATATTCGCCCCCGGAACAACATATAGACTACAATGCATGCAACAAATTTGCAAGAAGGAGCATGAGATTATATAAATGGGGATCTACAAATAGGAAAAAACATACCCCATATGCATATATGAGAAATAGGAGAAGAGGAGGACCTGATAGGAGCGATCACGATGAGCAGCTGAGGCTCTAATAGCCTGAGCCGCGAGAGACGAGGATGAAGAAGAAGAAGACGACGATGAAAAAGGGTCCCCTGGGGGACGGAAAGTGGTTTCATGATGGAATGTAGATGATCTGCTGATCCCTTGCTTCGCGTCTCCAGGGGGACGAAAAATGCTCTCTTCTTGGAATGTGGAGGATCTGCTGATCCCCTGCTTCCTTCTGTATGCCATTTTTTATTTCTTTCTCCAAACTTGGAATTGGGAGAAGAAATATTCAAATCAAGAAAACAAGTGGAGTCAAACAACAAAGGCACCAAAATGTGAAGGGGATTTGGCTTGGATATTGCAGAAAAAGAATGGCGGGTAATAGGGAGAGTGAATGTGAGGGAAAGGGTGAATAACGTCTCTAACTAACTAACTCTCCACCTTTTATGTTGACTCTATGAAGCATTAAAATAAAATAATGGAATTTATTACTCTTAACTTGCTTCATTGAGGGTGCTATTGCTGCACCATTACTTTTAAAAAAAAAAATATCTTTGTCAAGAAAATTTGTAATTACATGAGTACTATTTGACAATAAGCCATTTTTATGACTGCTATTTTTGAAATAAGCCCCAGTTCCAAAGATAATCGAAATTTAGTTACTTTTTTGTGCTAAAATAATATTTGGACAAAAATACCTTAAACGTAAAAAGCAGCAAAGACTCGCTTCTTGATTTGCTCCACTCTTAATTCTCAATAAATCGCCTTTGTTATCTCAGGGTGGGTTGTCCAGGTACAAAACCTCTGGTTTGACACCTTGAACTCCCACATAGAAACCAGGACCCCTTACATGTTTTAAGGTGACTTTCATATAGTTCCATTATGGTTCTCATTGCTCGTTGGAATGGAATAAAGAAGCAACCAACAGAATCAGGACATTGTTATGAAATTTTCACTTGTACAAGTTTGAACTCTAGGATACTGTTATGAGATTTTCATTGTGCAAGTTTGAAGTCTAGAATACTGTCTTGGAGCTTCACACGTACAAATTTGTACAAATTTCGAACTGCAAGACGAGTTCCTAGAATTTAGTTTTTGTAACTTAAAACTCCTGGATAATGTTCCAAACTGAAGAACAAGTTATTCGTTTTTTTCCTCTTCTTCTTTTATGCTTCATTTGTGGTTTTCTACTTCTTCCATAGAGCAAGAAATACAAGTTTAATTGTTTTTGGAGTATTGACACGGGTACACGATAATATTTTCGAAGGATCTCCATCACATAGGTGATTTCGACCGAGGCCTGTGAATTCACAGTACCATGGCAGACACATTATGTTGTAAATGTAATTGTTTGTGTACACGCTTGTGACAAACTACGAGCTCCTTCCACAGTTCCACCAGTACTAACAACCTACTGTTATGGGGAGAACATTGTACAATTTTTATTTTTATTTATAAACGTGATACGCGGTCAACTTGGGAGAATTTGGTAACTATATAGAGCGACAACAGTTTATTTATTTTTCTGATCATTACTTGAAGTTATCGTCTTCTGATTACAAATGTCACAAACAAATCCTACTTACTTATTTTCCCAAATGAACATAAAGTCTCATCTTTGTCTTTACCAAATGCTCAATCCAACTTTGACCTAGCCACCAGCGGAAGAAGCCAAGAATAAATAAGGAGCAGTTTAGTTAACTCCTCCACCATGACTAATTATACTTATAGATATAGTAGCAGTAGATATTACATTCCTACATTAATAATCACTACATCTCTCTCTGTGATTACGAACAATGAACAGCTTTTCGACAAGGATGGCACGATCTTGGGTAAGTGGAATAAAAACTTCACATCCAAGATCTCTTCTTTAACCCTGTGTAGCAACACTGTTTTTTATCCTAACTTAAAAGAGTATGCTGATGTAGAGGATGATCCATCCAGCCATAGAGAAAATAGCAAAGATATGAACCCAAAACAAGATAGCAGCTGCCTCCTTCCCACACCCTCTCAAGTTGGCAACAGCACCTGTCAAAGAGTAAAAATTTGATGAAACATGCATACACACAGAATAAGTAAAAGACGACAAAGTGTCTATAGCAGTGTCATTTTCCATCAGCTTAACACATCGACTACCCCTTAATCTGTTATTAAATTTCATTTAGACACTTGAACTATGACATGTTTTCAATTGAGTGCTTGAATACATGATTATATGTTCCTATTAGAAACACTTCTAGCTCAAATTATGGATAAGTTTTTGCATGTTCTCACAAACATCCACTACGTAGATAAGTTAAACACTTAAAATATGTCATCTTTCTTTAATTATAGCATTAGTCTCAACAAGCCGTAAAACCTCCAGTTTATTCCAATTGAGGCTAATGTGTATAATTAAAGAAGGCAACATATATTATGTGATTAACTTAATTACCTAATAGATGCTTGAGAATACCCACAAAAGTTTTCTCAAAATTTGAACAGAAAGCGTCAAGTAATACACACTATCACGTGTTCAGTTGCTCAATTGGAAAAAGGTCGCACTTCGACTTAATGAAACTTTACTGACAAATTTAAGGGGGGTTATCATCAATGTAATAAGCCTTTTTCCATCTAAAGTCGTACATTTGACATGCTTCGAAAAGACTCTGGAAGTAAAGGTATTTTACCAGCAAGTATGGATGTGGGCATCGTATACTGAAGAAGAAGAACAAATCTGAACATTTTATCACCAGCAGGAAGCCAGCCAAGCTTATCAACTAACATGACAACGCCAAGTCCAGTTGGAGGAACCAAACACAGCCGTGCAAAGACAATTGCAGCAGTTGTTTTTAGACCAAGTTTTGAACTTCCAGGTCCTGGTCCTGCAAGATTCAAATATCAAGCAGTAAATAGGAGCACCTAGGAACATCAGAATTCAAACATCCTTGGAAAAGTATAAGCTTAAAAGAAGGAAACAAAGACCAGTTACTTACCATCAACAAGATTGCCTCCTAGAGCCAACAATATGCAGGGAATCATGGCATCCCTGATAACAAGAAAACAACATTCAATTAACATTTCCACCCGTAGACTAGAAGAATCGAATTATTGGATATGTCAATTCAGCCAAGTCCGAGTATTCTAACAGTAGAGGAACAAATAAAAGCAGATTTCGTGAATCCAATTCTTTAGGAATATATGCTGATGTAAGCTATCAAAAAGGAATATGTATCATGTACTGACATAAGAAATTCTTAGGCAGACTCTCAACCAGCATGCTGCAGGACCATTAGGATAATATTTCACATAGGCTGTATGGCATGTATGGTGATCTTTAACTAATTCTGCAAAGAAGAGCAAAACTTACCCAAGAATCAAGCAGCTGTCAGTGAAGAAGTAAAGTGGAGCATCAGAAGTAAAGACCTGGCGCCTCAGGACTGGCACACATCCTATGACAATCGCTAAGATCTGTAGAAGCAGCACGCAATTTAGCAACTGTCATAAAAATTGTTCTAATTCACAATCTGCAAAAAGAATTGGAGCACCCAGAGAAAGTAAATGGAAATGCATATATGGATCCATCCCAAGACTATTGAACTTACAGAAGCTATAATAGGAGGTTGAATTATTTGCTTGAGCTTCAGTTTCTCATACAGAAATTTAAAGAACTCTTTAACCTGCAAGGAAATTGATGAGTAGCCAAACATCAGTATTATAGAATACTATTAAGATCATCCATCAAAACAAGTATTCAAAAGATTTTATCACAAAGCACGTAGTGAATCAAGGAATCCAAAACCCACATGAGACTGATTTCCTACATTATTTATGTGTCAGCTTGTAACAAAATTAAATGAACCTAAATTAGCACTTATCATGATGCAAGTTCAATATCATGATGCAAGTTCAACCGCTACAAGCAATAAAGAGATACCACTAATGCCAACAAAAGCAAGAGAAGAACCATGTGTCTTGATGCAAAGTTAAGATCTTTAAAACAAGAATTTTGAGGCTCCAGGAGTTGGCCAAAATTCCAATAATAACTTCACTAAATAGAGAGCCTTGGCGTAACTGGTAAAGTTGTTGCCATGTGACCAAGAGGTCACGGGTTCGAGCCGTGGAATCAACATCTTGCAGAAATGCAGGGTAAGGTTTAGTACGATACACTTGTGGTCCGGGGACACACAGCAGGAGCTTAGTCCACCGGGTTGCCCTTTTTAACTTCACTAAATAACTGAAATTGATTACTCAGGCTTGAAAATTTGTGGATATTTCAAGAATTCCAAAGACATTATGCAAAAGCAACTGAACTGAGAAAATTAGGGATGTACTAAGCATGAATCATCGATCTAGCTAAGGACTTGAAGTCTACATTCAACTAAGCTATTAAAGTATTGTGGTCGGACTTTGAAAGCTCTATTCATTTCCACAGCAACAAGAACAACATACATACCCAGTGTAATCCCACAAAGTAGGGTCTAGTAGAGTGTACGCAAACCTTACCCCCACCTAGAAGGTAGAGAGGTTGTTTCGACAGAGCCTCGGCTCGAGGAAAAAAACAGTACAAAGCGGTTCGGAAAAGAAAGTTGCAGAAATGATGAAGCCATAAATCCAGATCTATCCAAAGTTGAAATGACCCGTGATTCTTCCTCTATGGGTAGATTCCTGCTTATTTTTTATTCACATAGAAAAATCTCTTGAAGGAAAAAGGTAGTCCTGCCACAATCATTGATTATTTATTTATTTTCCCCTGAATAAGGCATTGAAGATCTTATGCAAAAAGCATTTCATTTTATGAAGCACTAGCAATGTTAAAATCCGACAATTATTAGAAGAAAAACTAGTTCTGACACCTCAGTGATAGCAAGCCTGACCCTAAATGCCAAAGTTCTATAGTATTTTCTCCATCACTAAAGGGATTACTATTTCTACTCATAACGCCAAAAAGTACTATGGGTAAAGGGGCAAATAATCTAGGCTCAAAACGTCGTTCTCACCTTTTCTTTGTTTGAACCACTAGAGTCAGCTGGTGCAGCATTGGCTGTAAGTAATGGAACTTGCTCTGCAGAAGTACCTGATGGATGGCTCGGCAATCTATCTTTGTTAGGAGTCTTGATAGGAAGGTTTGCATCTTCAACGTCAAAGGTGCCGAGCTCAGGAGGAGGTGCGAGCATCTGGAATACATAGGTGTAGAGGATAATTGCACCAACCTACGCACATTTATCAAATAGTACTGTTAGACAAATATCCTATTAAAACTATATTAATCTAAATGATGACAGTGAGTTCGAAACCATCAACTATGAACTCTTACATACCCACTGGCCAAATGAGATGTACGCATTACCATCTCGCGAACATATTTCAGAGTCACCGAAAGGATTTGATTTGTCACGACATAATGCAGCTATCAGGACAAGTGGAACATTTCCAATATTCCCTGCATGGAAATGGAAAACATAAGCTTACAAATCTGGCACTGAATTCCAGATACCAGCATATTAAATAGAATAGACAATTATAGTTGAAATACACTTTCATGTAAAATGCACTGTGAAAGATGAGTTACAAAGTTGCATACTGTAAGTTGCATTATATAAAAATCAAAGAGACTTCATAAAATAAGTGATTCCTAACTAGGAAACTAGCTATAGATGGAACACTTACCAATGCCAATCTGTATAATGGTAAATTTGAAATAAGGGTAGGGTGGACGGATGATCGTAGCAACAATAAAACCGATGATAGAACCTAATACGGTCGTGATAACAATGTTAACAGGTATGAACCACCTGATAAAATGAAGAACGTCAGTTGAAAATACTATAGAATGGGATTGCAGAACGAAATGAGCACGAATGTAATGTAATCCTTACCACTGAAGCAATTTTTCATATGTAATGGCTTGTCCAAGTTGAGAGAATATCAAGCATGGCAGCAGAAGTGAAAATACCAACTGCATCAAACCATGTAATAACATCTATTAGAGATACATAAAAGCTAAAACTTAACTACTTTTGCCATTAGGGACCGCACTAGTAATCAAAACAAGTGTCATCACATAAAATTGAATTGATGATTATGTTAGAATCTATAAAAAAGAAATTGAATTGATAACTTCATAACATCTATCAGAAAGATATTTGAAGACTCATTGAGCTATTTCCTATTTCAGGATTGAACATTTAGTAGAGCTTATTCTAACTAGCCGTTTGACCATGAGAACTATTCACTTTTTTTCCGAAATAATTTTTCACTTTATTTCAAAATCAGAGTTTGGTTATAATATTTTAAAATCCAACCTGGAGTTGAATTCCAAATTTGGAAAAAAGCTCCAAACCTGTTTTCCAACTCCATCTTCATAAATTTCAAATAAAGTGCATTCTTCCTTCCTTTGCAAAAATTATAACCAAACACAACTTGAACTTACATAACGAGACTTAACAACAGTGCTACCATAAAAATTAAAAAATAAAAGTACTAACCCCATTTAAAAGCTTCCTTCCATTTGCTGGAAGAATATTGACATACTTGGAGGCCATCAGAAATCCCAAGAAGCACAAAGTAAAAACTTTTGCAATTGGTAAAACAGCAATCTTAATGGTCCCGAGAAACGACTCTCCTCCTCGTTGCGGTTCTGTTAGAACCTCAACAAGAAACCTTGGCACCCTATCCATCTTTTCTACCTATTAACTGCTTCCCTCAAAGGCAAAACAGTGTTCTTGTCATCCAAGACAAATCTCTCCAAAAAACCGAAAATTTTCCCTTTTTCGGTCTTGGTAGTCCTGCTATTCTTGTTTAGCTAATCCAAGAAACAAAATAAGCCAAAGGTTTGAGCTTTATCTATCTTCCTGCCCAAAAAAGCAAGAAAGTTCAAATTTTTGGCAAGTAATGCTCAGCTGGTCCAACAATTTTAGCTCCCTTTCTGCATAATTAGTTAAAAGAAAGCTCCAATTAATATGAAATCCCAAATGCTATATTGGAAAGTAGTTGACAAAACAACAAAAAGCCAACTCACCACAACTACTGCAAGGATATATTTGTGTGTTGTGGGGTGGTTTTTTTTTTTTTTTTTTGTGGGGGGGGGGGGGGGGGTGTTAAAAGTATTGCAGGTTTAAAAGGTGCTTTCAGATTTACAAAGAAACACCAAAACTAAATCTTCAGACAATTTTTAGAAACCCCATAACATAATTAAAGTTAAGTGCCAAAAATACAAAAAACAACTACCTTCCACGAACCAAAAATTCCTTTTTTTAACCACAAGAGTCAAGAAACATCCCAATATCTTAATAAAGCATCTACATAACTCATATCTACAACAAATATGCAATAAACACATCTCATACGTTAAGAATATGTAAGTATGAATTAACAGAAAAAGAGTAAGAACTAACCAATAACAGGCGTCTCCACAAAGCTAATATCTTGAATAAACGTTTCTTTCTTTATGGGGTTTGGTTTGTTTATTTGTTTGCACTTTTTTGTGAGCCTTATATAGAAGCTAAAAAGAACCAAGAATCCGAAAAGGCGTATAAATAATAAATGGGAGTTTTAGAAAAATTAATTTACAATGTGTATTGAATTTATATGTAAAGAGATCCCATACCCCACACAATTTGGCTCATTCACGAATACTCTGTTCCCATACAGGTATGCACAGATGAGTTAAAATATTGTCGATTTTACCCCTGATTTTAATATGAATGTACGATAATACCCTTTTGATTTGGAAGTTGCGTCCGTACTCTAGTACGTTCATAAGTGGACACCTGGCTCCTTCTTACAGGGTATTTATCTTTCTTTTCTTTTTTTCCTTATTTTTCTTTTTTACGATGCACAAATTATCACCTGCCAATTTTTTATTTTTTATTTTAATTTCTTACTTTTTTCTACCGTAAAATGGGAGATGATAATCAGTAAGGTTGTCGCGAGTTAAAATTAAAACGCCGTTAATAAATGTGAATTTGTATCACTATAGTATAGTACTTTGTTCGATTCAAAATAAATATTCACTTAATCTTTAGTTTGGTTCAAACTAAGCTAGGGTTTGGTCATAGATTCCTAAAAAAAAAATTGAAAAACTTGATTTGAGTAATGTTTTTCAAAATGTGTTTGGCTATAGTTTTTCAAAATATACTTTATTTTTAGTTTTGAAAAATATAAAACATTACTTATACCCATAAGTTTTAAAAATTATCAAGAATACCTAACCATACAAGACATATATACTAGTTAATCTCAAATTATGCAGAACATGATATTTTAATAACAATTGTTAATAACACGGTTATTAGCTACTACAATTCAAATTATAATATAAAGATCCATCTGTGCAAGAAAAATAATAACGGTAGTAACCAGCTATTCTTTAATATAGTTTTCCACGTTGTACGAACAATCTTCACTTTATACAAGAAGGCTAATTTAATTGTGGAAACATGATAGATACGGCTTTAATGGAAGAACATGGCTAGATAGAATTAGTTGGGTAATAAATAAATGGCCTTTTTTAAAATAAAATATAAAAGTTTGGGGTAGTTTTTAAAAGTTTTGAAAAGGCCAAAACATAAATCTTGGCCCAAAAACAAGTTTGAGCCACAATTTGGGAATTTGAAGATTTGTTTTTAGAATCTGGCAAAATTTTATGGCCAAACAAAGATTTGAAAACAAATCTTCAAAATATGCTCTCAAAATCTAAGGTCAAACGGGAGCTAAGTATCCATTTACATAATCGAAGGAATTAATTTTATTTTGTTAGATTTACCCTTATTTACTCAAGAGGATAAATAATCAAGAGTCTCATTAATTAAAGGTAGTTTAGTCAAGACATCTATTTTTTTCCTAGGAGTTTGTATTTTCTTTAATAAAAAAAATTAATATTTTCTCAAGGTATGTTAACTGCTAAGTGGACACTTATTTTGAACCGGAGAGAGTACAATTCTTTGGCTAAAGAGACTTAGGGGTTGTTTTGTTCACGGATTAAATTTTTCTGGGATTATAATTTTTGAACTAATATTTCTCATCTTAGAGGTGCGATAAAATAATCCCAAGTTGTTGATGGGATAAGATGAGATATTCAGGATTAAGTTTGAGATTAAATTTATACCGCCAACTAAATACATTATAAATTTAATTTCAAACTTAAGGATATCCCACCTTATCCCGTGTACCAAACAACAACCCGTTAGTCTTTTCGTTTAATTTCCATTCGATATTTTTGAAATTTTGGTTAATACGTTTGATATATATATGTTCAAATCAAAACCCGAAATGTTGTTAATAGGAGATTAAGAGTTCTTTAGTATGAGTATATATCATCATATGGAATAAGTACAGGTCATTTTGGATGCGAGAAATTAATTTAGTTTTAAGGCAAAGCACGGTTAGTGTAAGACATGGTAAATAGATTCTAACAAATGTCCATTTCTAAACATAAACGTTGATCATAAACAAAATTTATCTCATATAATTTCAGCGATTTGATAATTGATGGAGTGATCTAACTGTTAAGATACAATATCATATTTTTGTAATTATCTAAATGGAACACGAGAAACTATTACTTTGTGAAATGTAACATATACGCAGGGCGGAGGAGAATATCGGCTACGGACTCTGTCGAACTCACTAATTTTGGTTTAAACTTTTTATTATTTTAAATTTCACTGAATATTTACAAAAACAAATTGAAAAGATTAGTACACATGATCCATAAATTTTAAATTTTGACTTCCCATGCGTATACCGACCAGTAGATATTAACCAAAGCTACCTAAATGCAAATTCCATTTGGGAGAATTTCCATCTTTAGTCGGTCACTTAGGATGCAAGTTTGAATTAATGCGATTAGTCAGCACAGACACCGAGGTTACAACGAAAAGTCACTTAAATGCAATTTCTAACAAGTCTCATTGGAGTAATATTAATGTCACCTAACTCAAGTCATAAAATATCTTCAAGAAAACTTTGACCAGTTTTAAGCGTTGCAAGTGGCAAATTATTACTATAATATAATGCACATTTGTTTCTAATGAAGTAAAATTCGTTTTTTAACTGATAAGAATATTCTCTTGAGAGAAAATCATGTGGTCATTTGTACTAGTTGGAGCATATTAAAATATTACTAAGAGTCCGTTTGAATTGACTTATAAGTTGCTTATAAGCTGTTTTCAGCTTTTTTGAGTGTTTGGCTGGCCAGCTTAAAGTCATTTTGTGCTTAAAATAAGCCTAAAAAATTAATTGTGCCCGTTTGGCTTAGCTTATCTAAAGCAGCTTATAAGCTGGAAACAGCTTATAAGCCAAAAAAAAATAAGTTGGCCTACCCCAACTTATTTTTTTTTGACTTATAAGTTATTTTCAGCTTAGAAGCTGTTTTTTTTTAAGTCCAGCCAAACAGGCTCTAAATAAGAAAAGAGAGAGAGACAGTTTGTCCTGGATTCCATGGAGCGAGGGTTGGTGAATCCTTTGTTTATTTGATTTTTTATTTCCTACAACTCTTAACTAGACGGTGCAACTTCCAACTGTGTAATATCTTCCCCTGTTTTAATATATGTCTGATGTTACCAAATTATTGCTTAATTAAATGAAGAAAAGGAGGGTGAGTATATAAAATATTAGTAATTACTACTCCTATTATGTAATGAGACAACATGGAAGCAACGTGGCAATCTTCTATTAGACACCTTTGTTTGTGAATTAAATCAACACTTCAATCAGTAGAGGGTCGAAGGTTAAAGAAGAAAAAGACGCCATAAGATAAGAGAGACATTTCATTTAGGCATAGCTTGGAATTTTTAAAAAAATGCCATAAGCATAAATCTTCAAGATAATGTATTCGAAAATGAGAGGAGATTTATATAGTTAAATTGCTAAAGTGGGTTTTGGGAACAAGTTAAGGAAGTACAACATGGTGCTTTTACCGTTTAGCAATTGTAAATTTCTGCTTCTTTGTTTTATTATTGTTAAAATACAATTAAGTAAATAAAAATATATTATCTCTAATAACTTAAATTATTAGATTAGATGATCACGTGTCAGAATCAGACTCACACGTGAGTGGATTTGTTGAAACATAAAAGTATGATCTGTTTAAGAAAAATCAATTGACACGCAATTCAACAATTATGCTCTTGATAAATCATAAGAAGAGAATATTTTATACATTTAGGTAAGGGAATATTTGACAAAAAGCATCTAAATTTTATTTGCCATAAACTAAATACAATAACAAGTTTTGTCGTTTTATCATTGAGACAAAGGAAAAGTTAATAATGCACAATTTATTTTAAATGATGCTCTTAGCAAAAAAAACAAAAACTAATGTCAACGTCAGAATTTCTCCTAGGCTAATAGCAACCACGCATGAAATGCATTCAACAAATTTGAGAATTGGAATCATTCATCACTAATAAATCATGTCAAAACTACCATAAAACCCATAATGCATTAACAAATTATTCATCTTAATTGTAATGATTCATTTAGACCTCATAATACAAAGGCGTAGTCGGGGATTAACTAAGAGCCCGTTTGGATTGGCTTATAAGTTAGCTTATAAGCTGTTTTCAGCTTTTTTGAGTGTTTGGCTGGCCAGCTTAAAGTCATTTTATGCTTAAAATAAGCTCAAAAAAATAATTGGACCCCTTTGACTTAGTTTATCTAAAGCAGCTTATAAGCTGAAAACAGCTTATAAGCCAAAAAAAATAAGTTGGACTACCCCAACTTATTTTTTTCAGCTTATAAGCTGCAAACAGCTTTAAGCTGTAAGCCAATCCAAACGGGCTCTAAATCTTAAACTAAGAAAAGATTCCGGTCCTTTTGGACATATCGACAGACACGCATGTAGTAATTATCATTAAGGCCATCTCCAACCCACCTCCATTTTTATCTTCAAACTTCATTTTGGAGTCAAAAATGGAGAAATTTTGCTCCAACCCAGCTGCAAATTTGGAGCGACACTATTCATCCACTCCATCACTATTCCCCATTATTTTATTATGTTTTATTATTATTTAACCCTTTTAATTTATCATATTATATATACCTAATTATGTTTATGTAATATCTTTATAATATTAATTTTACATCTTAATTTTGGCATATAATTTTGATAAATTAATTTTCGTGCATATATTATTTTTATGTAAAATTGAAAGTTAATTTTATTATAAGTTATAATTGTATAAATAAATATATAACCATCACAAAAATGAAAGGTGCAAATATAAAATATAAGATGTTGCCGGACAATATGCAGGTCGTAGTGGATCCCCAACAATTATTCTTGAAGTTGTAGCTGATTATGACCTTTGGATGTGGCATGCATATTTTGGTATGCCAGGCACCAATAATGACATTAATGTTTTAGAGTCATCACATTTGTTTTCCAATCTTGCTAAAGGTATTGCTCCTCCCGCCCATTATGTTATTCAAGGAAAAGAATATGATGTGGGTTATTATTTAGCTGACGATATATATCCAAAATGGTCTACCCTTGTGCAAACTATTCGTGAGCCGCGTTCGCCAAAGAAGAAATATTTCTCGATGAAACAAGGATCATGTCGAAAATATGTTGAACGTGCATTAGGAGTTTTGCAAGCTCGTTTTGCAATTATTGCAGGACCGTCACGTTTTTGGAGAAAAGAAGTGCTACATGATATAAGAACTACATGTATTATACTGCACAACATGATAATCGAGGATGAGCGTGGTCTTAATGCACCAATTCAAGATGCTGGGGAAGGTCCAACTCCAACAGTAGAAATGGTAGTTGATGAAAATCACCGATTTGAATAATTTTTAGGTCGACACAAAAAAATTAAGGACAAAGATGCTCATTTTGCACTTCGTAATGCATTAATAGATCATTTTTGGGAGCATACTAGAGGTGGAAGTTGAATATTTAAGTAGTATTTAAACTAAATTTTACCATAATGTAATATGTAATGAATTATCTTGTATCTCAATGATTTCACTTTTATTTGAATTATCCGTTAATATGTATATTCTATAATATTTGCTTACAAATTATATTATTTAAAAAATTATGGTATAAAATAATTTTATTTTAAATGGTTATATAAGAAAGAAATATGAATTATATGGGATGAATATGTAAAAAAGAAAAAAAGATAAGATTTGTTTAATGGAATTAAGAAAATAAAATTTAAATAAAAGATAATAATATAATATAGAAGAGAGAGAAGAATATAAAAAAGAATATTCTTTTTTGGAGTAAAAAATAGAGTAATGGTTGGAGTTAGTTTACTCGATTTTGGAGTAAAGATTTGGAGCGAAGGGTTGGAGATAGCCTAGTATAAAAGAGAAATATAATAATTAGGGGGTCTTCACATGTGTTATTGATCTGCAGATCTAGTTGAACTAGTTGAAATGTGATTGTGATCTGATATAAACCACACCCCTTTCTCATTTTCGATCTATGCTTCTTATTTTTTCTTCTTCATTCAAAAAGGATTGTCCACTTCTTTTATATTCTATAATTTTTAGTTCCTAACATTTCCATTCTACCCTCAATAAACTTATGGGTCAAGTTTTACTTTTTTTTTTAAATTGAAATCATGATTTGGTATCCAAATCATACATTTTTGGAGAATTTGGGATTTGAAATCATGATACAAAGTTGAAGTTGAAATTTTGTACAAATTGCATAAACAAACGCTAATTTAAAATTAAAATATGAAATCATAATTTCATATCGTATGACCAACCGTCTAACACCCAAAATGAAACGATCAAGCAGTAGCTATTTGATAAGTGGACTTAAAATACTTATTTGCGCATATATATATATATATATATATAGTTGCAGCCTGCTGGGGCACCAGTTATTAGTTCTTCATCTCCATGTGAAGCCATCTATATGTAGACGAACTACTCCATTATTTGTGAGTGTTTTAAGGCTTCATCAGACAAACAGTACGTTTGGCAGCTGGATATTTCATCTTTCTCCTCATAATAAAATCAAAGTAATTAATGAGAGTTGTCGTGATCGATTAGATATTTTGATTGATATAAGTTGAAAGCTACTCTTTCTTTTTTTTGGAGTCGGACAGTGTTGCCCCACCATTTAATCGACTAGTAGGTTCAACCGGTTTAATTTTTCGAATTTAAGTTATATACGTACAAACTTTAAAAAATATTTATATGGTCAGGTCATATTTATTTGCACAACATATAACTTATCTTATTTAAAGATTTTAAATCTCACTTTTTAAAGGGATTACCTTTAAACATTGATTCGTAATTTTTATAAAAGAGATTCAAAATATAAGGAAGTAAACGCATAATTATAAGAAGTCAAAGAATATTTAACATTCACTATATATATATAAGATAATTTCGACCTTGTATATAATGTAATTTTCAGTGAAGGGAATTTAGATGATTTTTTCCCCTTCCCCACACCAGGCTCTACCCCAGCGTGTAAATAACTTTCACGTGATTTGGTAGTGTAAAAATAATTAACACTATTGATGTATGTAATTAAGTTATACACCTTTTTCACGGATCATAAAGGAATATATTATAAACTCTAAATTTCTAATATTTCAGTAAATTCGAAGTTCTCAATCCATAATTGTAAAAGTGCAATGAAGTCATAGTCATCCGAACATAACTATGGAACTCATTCAATTTAAATTGGATTGACCTCTGCGACGTGTTTGGGAAGCTTTTAAAGTAGAATAACGGATCTGATAATTAGTTTTGGTGGTAGAAGTGGTTTAGGCCTCATTTTTGTCATTAAGATTAGTACGTCTGAATCTGAATATAATGCACATCTGAATGATTAAGATGTTGTCCTAGATCTGAACACTGAATGATTAAGATTGTTTATTTTCCAACATCTGAATGTGCATGATGTATTTATTTAAACATAGTTTATATACAATTCACATAAAAAAGTTACTAAATGGTGGTGGTGATAGTTGTGATGGTGGAGGTGGTTGTGATGGTGGTGATGGTTGTTGATTGTGGTGGTGGTGATGATGATTGGTGCTAGTGGCTAGCAATGGTGGTGGTGATAGTTGTGATGGAGGAGGTGGGTATTGTAGTGACTGCGCACTGGTAGCGATTGGTGGTGATTGTGATGACAGAGGTGGTTAGTGGTTGTGTGATGGGGGTGGGTGATGGTGTGTGGGGTGGGTGGTGATGAGTGTGGTATGTGGTGATGGGTGGGTGGGGTGGGGGTGGGGGTGGGGGTGGAAAGAGGGTTGGGTGGTGGTGGGTGGGGCTGGGGCTGGGTGGTGGTTGGGAGGGGGCTGGTGGTACCTCTTAATGATATTAAAACTTTGCTCAAGATCTTAATGATTATAGCCTGTTTGGCCAAGCTTATTATTCCTCCAAAAGTATTTATTTTTTCAATAAGCGCTTATTTTTTTGCCAAGCTTTTGGGAGAAAATAAGTGCTTTTGGGGAGTAGCAGAAACAGTTTATCACATAAAATCACTTTTTAATAGCTTGGCCAAACATTAATTGCTGCTCAAAAGTAGTTTTTAAATTAATTGACCAAATACAAACTGTTTTTAGCCAAAAGTACTTTTTTGAAAAGTACTTTCGAAAAAAAGTACTTTTTAAGATAAGCTGTTTTTAGAAGCTTGGCTAAACAGGCTATTAAGACCTATCCAGAACAAATAAGTAGTCAGATCTTAATGTAAATAAACGCACTTAATAGCCTAAGATCCGAGCCATTCATATTCAGACCTTCGTTAAATATGCAAACAAATGTCGTCTTATAGTCTAGTTTTACTCTAAACCGAAACAAATGATGCAAACTCCTACCCTATCCAAGAGAATAGAATAGTACGAAGTCATAGAAACAAACAACCTTAGATAGGTGTGCAAATAGTGAAATTATCTGCATTATTTATAATCAATTTAAGAAATGATAGTTTTATATATTTAATTGAGACAAAATATTTCATTAATCTACTGTTATACCCCGTACATTTATACGACGAATTATCCGCAAGCAAATCGACTCAAGTTAAAGGCGGAATTATTTTCGGACATGAAATAAGAGCTTTTAATTTTCAACTTTGATTATCACAAAAATTGCTTATAAATTTTATTTAGCATAAAAATATTAATATTGGAGATTAGGAATTAATTTAATTATCGAAAGTGGGCCCATGACATGTGGCGAGATTTGGTTGGCCTTGAATGAAGATGGACACATGTCATGAAAATTGACACATGTCCACTTTGTAAAGATTATATAAATGAGCATAAGTGGAAGACTACACTACAATTAATCTTGCAAATTAGGTTTTAGAGAGAGGGGCTCTCAAGCCTAGAGAGAGAGGGGCTCTCAAGCCTAGAGAGAGAGGGGTTCGGGCACTGTTCACGGCGACTGTTCACAGCGGCGCCACTGTTCACGGCCGGCGCCACTGTTCACGGCCAGCCCATTTTTGCCCCCTTCTACACAATTAATTGGAGAGATTTGAAGATCAAGAGGAGGAAAAAGATGGAGCTCATGGTAGCCATGGCAACTCACGGCCATGGCTTTCTTGAAGACATTTCATGGTGAAAAATTAAAGTTTGTCTCTAAGGTAAGATTTAATTCTTTTCTACATGTTTTGGAGGTAGTTTAGACTTGTATAGCTTGGTAGATGTGTGTTGAATACAAACGGGTTATGTATGTTGATGTTGAATTATAAATTGAGCCGTGTAAGGGGGGTGTTTTGAGTAAGAATGAGGAATTGATTTTAGTAGCATTATGTAGGAATTAAATGGTTAAATTTAAAGTTGTGATTATGGACATATTGCTATCCTTGCTAAATTGAAAGGATTGAGGGTATGATTATGTTCATATGATTATTGTTGTTGTTATCATGGGTTATGTGATGAGAATAAAGGAAATTAATGGTTAGAAACTTTATAGAGGTCGTGTGGGTGTGTGAAGAGGAGTGTGGCCGTGAGCCATAGTAATGAAAGAGAATGGTGAATTAAAATTTATTTAGCTTGTTAGAGGTGTCGTTGTGACATTGATGACGTAGATAAAGGGTTAACGAGTTGAGTTGGTGTTGAAATTGGTTGTATGTTGTTATGAGAAATTATGTGATTTTTATATAATTTTTATGCAATTATGAAAGTAAGATGCTAAATGTGAACTATGGTTGTTATTAATGAATTTGGAAGAAAACAATGCGATTTGGTAGTTTCGTTGCAATTGTAGAAGTTTCGAATGGAATATGGAAATGGGCGGAATGGTTCGAATCCTTGGATATTGTTTAAAATGTTATTGAAATATGTTTGGGTAATCTTGAGTTAGTTAATGAATATGGAAAAATGTTGGTATTAGTTGGGTGGTGTGAATTTAGAATGGAAGAGTTACATTATGTGGAAAGGAAGGGAAAATTTTTGGATTGTTGGAAATGTTGTATGAATTGCTTAGAATGTCTTTAAGTATTGTTGGTATGGATTCGGGTTAGTATTTAAATATATAAGCATCGATGTTGGCTTGAAGGTAAGTCGTCGAGTTGAATTTATGAAAGTTGTTGAATGATGTAAAAGAGAGTTACTATTATTATTTTGCCTTTCGAATTGGTTATCAATGTTACTAGGTTGGTTATTGTGGTTGTTGTTGTTGATTTTGAGCGAGATAAATTCTCGGGATGGCCTATTTACAGGGGAAGTGTTGCCGAATTTTCTGTAGAATTTAATGATTAGTTTGGAATGAATGGCTTAAGTGCCCTTAGCTAATGATTGGTATTCGTTGGCGTAATTGTAGACCTTGGGGAGCCCGAGGTGTAGATTTGGATTAGCTTTAGATTGGCTATCTTGGAAGTGCGTTCGAGGTATGTAAAGCTATCCCTTTTCTTCTTTTGGCATGTCGTAGGTGTACTAGGATCGGATTCGAGCCTCGAAAAATATTCTGCTCATCGGAATCCGCATTTGAAAATATCCCTCTTTCATTCAATAGAATTGAACCCTTTTTGTATGCTTTCTTAAAAATTATGCAAACCTTCCCCAAACTTTATGAAAAGTTATAGAATGTCCGTAGAACCTTCGTAGGTGACCCCATAAGCCTAAAATGCGTAATTTGAGCCCACCGTCTTGCTTGTCCCAAGGTGGGCCCACTAGTCCCGGTTTTACCCTTATTGTACTTAAGGCTCGTTTTCGAGCAGTTTTTGGAAAGAAATGTTCTGACTACTCTTTTAACTACTAAACAAAAAAAAATTATTTTAAATAATTCATTAAGTCTTATAAATTGTTTTGGCACTCGGAACGACTTCAAAAAGGTTATGCTTCTGTAATTCATTATGACATCCGAAACTCACTTATTATGATCCCGTCTGACTTCATTGAATTGGTTTGTCATTGATATGCCTCATCGAGTCTCTGAAAATATTTATGATATTTTAACTGCATTTAGTTTCTCACTACTCTATTCGTGGATGCCCCAATGTTTCCCACACTGAGCCCGGGCCAGGATATGTTGTCAAGCGTAATCCTCTGCATTGTTCGCCGTGCCTCGATGTGAGGGGGCAGGTATACGTGTACATGGGTTTGTGGAGTATGTTGTGCCATGTACACATGTTCTGATATGATTTGCCATGGCCATCTGATATGATATACTATGTTACGGGGTTATGCCCCTATTCTGATTCTTCTGTGTTGTGGCACCAGCGTCGGGAGGGTGGCCACGTTTTGTCTGCCGAGTCCCTTGGCAGGGGCCGGATTTGATATGACATATGTTTCTGTACACACTCCGCATGTTTTGAAAATATATATTTGATACTTTGGATTTTCTACTCACTTTTTCTGTACGTTCTGTACCAGTTATGATTTTGTTTCTGTAATTCAGGCTTTAAATATTCAGTACATATTTCGTACTGACCCCCTTTCTTCGGGGGCTGCGTTTTCATGCCGCGCAGGTACCGACGACAGGTTTGCTGATCCGTCCGTCTAGGATATCTTTTCTGCCATTTGGAGCCCTCTTTTATTCAGAGCTCATCTTTTGGTACAGTCTGTCACTACTGTATTTATATATTCTCGTTCATGGGTATGGCGGGGCCCTATCCCGTCATATGATTCTGTCGGTCTGTTTAGAGGTCTGTAGACATGTTTGTGGGTTGGGGTCTTTCTGTACGGATGCGTGTATATGTTGTGTTTGGGCGATCCCATTCGCCGCGGCGGCCGGTCCGCATATGTTTAAATGTTGTTTTGTTGGCCCTGGGTGGTCATTGTTGGTATTATCTGTGCGCAGGGTTAATTTGGATAGTCTGTAAAACAAAGGAAACTCTGCCGAAATTTTTCTGGAAATTATCTAAATTTGAAATATAGCCTTGTCGGCTTCTGCTATATACTTGAATGCGTTTGATAAAAATTTGAGATAGCATTTGATAGATGTGTTTGGGTGCCCAGATCGGGCACTAATCACGGCCTACGGGGTTGGGTCGTGACATCTACTTACAAAATTAATTTATAAGTTGATCAAATCACAAATACTCTCTCTGTTTCAATTTGTTTGAACCTATTTCCTTTTTAGTCCGTGCCAAAATGAATGACCTTTTTCCTAATTTGAAAACAAATTCACTTTATGAATGATTTGCAGCCACACAAATTTTTAAGGCTTATTTTGAACCACAAGTTTCAAAAGTCTTCCCTCTTTCTTAAATGTCGTGTCCAGTGAAATGAGTTCATATAAATTAAAACGGAGGGAGTATAAAAATTCTAAATGATTTCCTATTTCCATGGTGCAATTGTCATACTTTCAAGAAACGTATATGTCACGTTACAAACTATATAATATTTCAAAGTCCTATAAATACGCTAATTAACAGATGGAAGTCGATGTATATATCTTAACCAATTAATTCTTTCATTTCTAAAAATTGAAAAAAAGTTTGAGTAATTGTAATACAATTGGTAACTATAATGGGATTTTGTTCAGCAAACGAACATGAGAATTCACTATAGGACAGGAGAAGACAAGTTAGGTCAGAACGTTGACAAGACTTAAGAGCTGAAACACGTCATTCGCATTTTAAAATATTAGTTTATTTATAACAGATAAATTATGTTCTAAACAACACCATCCATGGCATTCCAAAAAAGGCCCTAAGAAATGTACCAATTACTATTAGGCTTGCTGGTGGTGCGGTTTATCATTTGCATCGTGCATGTACATGTACTGTGGTCTGCGTGTATGTAAAGCGCCTACATTTACAACAATTCAGTACGAAAGTTTTTGCTTTAATTTTCTCCCTGTATACAAATCTAAGGAGGCAACACAAGGAAATAAAGATCACAGATTAAGTTACTTGCTCTCCTTGATAAAATATATTATCACTTCGCACTTGTCAAATGTTAAATAGCTTACTTTGACTCATTATTTAAAACCTTTTCTCATATTTGAAAATGTAGAAGGTTTCGAACTGTAAAGTTCTCACAGAATTTCTAAATTAATTAATTTTATGCTCAAGAATCAAGAGGAGACTACTAGATTTTTGGCTGATGATTTGTTTCAAAATATTATATAGCAAAATCAATTATATATTAAAAGAAAACTTCCATCTCATAATTATTTTTGTCACTTGAGTTCTTCCCGTTAGATGTGAATTTTTTTCATATTTATTGTGTTAGTATTACTTTAGTTTTCTATACATAAATATAATCTTATAACTTAAGAACCATTGCATATTTTATTCGCCAATAATTCAATGATAGTTAATTTTGGCAGGCATGAAGAAAAACACATGCATTTATTAGAAATCACATGAATATTGGAATTTTTACTAAATGTGGACTAAACGGGCTAAATAAATATAGTTAGTGGACTTGATTTGGGTTGAATCACTTCATTTATCATTTTTTGCTGTGGATTGTCCTTCAAAAGCACTGGTCTTTAATTTTTGTCCCTCAAATTGGCGATCCTTAATTTTTGTCTTTCGCCTAATACCTTAAGGTTTTGGATTCGAACCCCAACTCAGTAAAAAAAAAAAGGAATTTCGCAAGGCAAAGTTTTGCATGCAAAACTCTACCTCACGCAGAATTTTGAATGGAAAACTCTACCTGCAGGCAGAATTTTGCATTCAAAATTCTACCTGAGGCCTAACTTTGGCCTGAATATGCCTAACTTTGCTACAAAACTCTGCCTTGCTATTTTATTTTTATTTTTATTGAGCCGGGGTTCGAACCTCAAACCTCATGGTATAAGGTGAAGGGAAAAAATTAAAGACCACTAATTTGAGGGGCAAAAATTAAAGACCACCCCAAAATAAGGGCATTCCTGCGAGGTGCCTTATCATTTATTGGTGTGGGCTAACAATAGTGTAGTCTGTTGTAGATCTAATGAAGCTCGTTATGAGTAGGTCTATTAGGCCAAGACTTGATGTCTATAAATACATGGTTAATCTCAGAGGCGGAGCTAGGATTTGAAGCTTGTGGGCTCGGAGTTCTAATTCCTTAAAGTTACTGGGTTCCAAATTAGTAATTTGTACATATTTGATAAAAAATTTAATACAAATATATGGTTTGGACGAAAGTTACTGGGTTCGGCCGAACCCATATGCAAAGGGCTAGCTCCGCCCCTGGTTAATCCCCTCTCATTCCTCGAACTTAAGGTAACCAACCTATCCGATTGCTAGTCGTGGGGAGAGCAGTGAAAGAAATTAAAGTCGTAGCCAAATGTTCCCCACTTTTGGAGTTACGTGTCTTAATCTCGCTTTCGTATGGCGATCTTAATCTATGCAACGTTCTGGGCTATTACAAATTAGCTTCAAGTGAAACAAGTTTAGGAGATTTGAAAAAGAATCAAATATGGAGTACTAGTTGACAAAAATGGTAAGACGGAGAGATCTATAGGAAAGTGATATTTCTTGTATACGTAAGGTATAAAAGAGTAGAGTGACAGATACCCGGAGAAATAAGCGAAGTTACATGGAAACTTCAAATTAGGAAGTTTCGTAAGCCTTTTGTCTCTTTTGTTGTTTCAACTCTAAGCAAACGCAGTGCATCATGCATACATACACAAATAAAAAATAAATGTAATTGATCTACGCGTTATGACTTTCTAGTAAAGGAATTTAGATGGAGGAACTTTGTATTAATCCAACATCAAGCATCACTACCAAAAAAAAAAAAAAAAAAGCGACAAATAAGTTTTGTTGCTAAACAAAAACTTTTTGTCGGTAATCTAATTTAATGATGATTTAGTGATTGATTATCAACAAATTTGTTAGTTACGGATTATATAGTGACGATTGGCAACAAATTTTATAACTAATTCTTGTTTTTTTAGTGCATGTACAACCATTACTCTCTCCTAATCTTACAACATATTTTGAATAACTCTCACTAAATTAAGGAGAAAAGTATGGATAATGAGTGACGTCATCCAAGGTTTTAAGTTATGAATGTGAATGAAGTATCAATACGCAAGTGAAACTATTACAAAGGGTGGAGACTTACCTAATTAGTGCGTGTATATTGTATTATAATAAATTAATAATACACGTATAACTAAAGTTATGTGCTACAGCCTACATATATATATGCGTCCGTTACCGAAGGCCTATATCCAGTCCTAGTGCCATGCATGGATATAAATTAACTGAGAGCGAAGTTAAGGTTTCTTCATTATTGAGAAAGCAAAGATATTATTTTATCGATATTTTGAAGTAACCGTTCGTAGTAGAGTATTAAATTTGTTGAGCTATTGAGCTAAGGGGATGATAGTTTGAGCTAGTTGACTAACGATTAGACATATTTGTACCAAAAACATAATCGAAAGGTGAAAATAACCTATTTTAAATAATTCATAAGTATTTTTAGCCATTTTTCCTTTTATGAAGTAATCCCTCTACGCTTTTGTATCATGACTAGCAAATTATGTCCATGTGATGCACGGAACCCAACATGATTAATTTGGTTACTCACTTTAGTTAGTTTTTATGATTTGTATTTTGCAAAGGATACTGCGATTCTCCTTAGTGAGTCTCCATATTTCGTTTCTTTTCCTCTTATTTTCCCCTTAATTTGTCAATTATTGTTAAAATATGTCTTATTTTGGTTATGTCCGCCTCTTTTTATATTTAGTAAGTTGACAATTCAAATATCCTACATGTCAAGTTTATAATCACAAGATTCAAAGGATATTTTATTATATTATACACATTTTTAATTTAAAACCACAAGATTCAAAAGTTTATTTTTATTTCTTAAACTCCGTGTCTAGTCAAACTTAGACACTTAAATTGAGACAGAGGGAGTATATGTCAAATGAAGAAAATGAAAGGACAATTGAGACACTGCGGAGGTAGAATTAATGTTAAACTTCTGAAATGTACACATGTTAATTCCTGCTTAGAGTACAATTTCTTGTGCTTACTATCATTGCATTATTCTAACAGAGGTGTTTGATGTAAAATTAATGTAGTTATAATTGCACTAAGTATAGTTCAATAACTAAATAAAAACGAAATTTAAATTTCCCTATAAGACCGAAACTAAAATGTAAAAACATTAAGAATGAATTCAGAATTCAAGGCTAAAAGAAAAACAAACGCATAAGAAAGGTAAGAGGAAGAGGAAAATAGCTGTTCAAGATGCAGATTTACTTTTTTTCTTGCAATTGATTAACACAAGGGCCAAAGCCACATAAATTCGTAGAATAGACATTAGAAAATCTGGTAACTTTTGTGTTTGCCTCTACTACGTCTATATGTTTAGTAAAGAATTTATTTCTCACAATGTTTATTTCTTAAATTTCGTGTCTAGTCAAACATAGACATTTAAATTGAGACAGAGAGAGTAGATGCCAAATGAAGGAAATGAAAGGACATATGAGATACTGCGGACACGTGAGACTTAAAAAAAAGTAATAAATTTTATAAATGTAAAGAAACAATAATCGGAGAATGCAAATGAGAGTAAAATAAAGGAAAACGGAAATAAAAGGCACTCCCTCCGTTCACTTTTACTTGTCCACTACTCTAAAAATAAATTTTCACTTTTACTTGTTGACGTTAATATATCAAGTCAAAGAAAAAAAATCTTTTTATTTTACCCTTCACATTAATTACTCATTTTCAAATCATTTTTCAAGGCTATTGAGACTATACACCAATCAGTATGGATATTATGATAAAACATACACTTTATTTATTAATTCTTAAAGAGCGTGCAAAGTCAAAAGTGGACAAGTAAAAGTATACGGAGGGAATAAATATGTGCCACTCAAAAGAAGAGAATTAAATTGAAGTGCATACGTATGTACATAAGAAGAGAATAAACATTTAATACCATAACATATGTCTAAGTGGAATAAAAAATTAGTTAGTTAAAGTGTATAATTTATATAACTTTTGGTATCAATTTGCATTGCAGTGTTGGTCTTCCCTTCAAGTTTATAATAATAAATATATAATAATAATAATAATAATAATAATAATATAGATTAATTATTATTATATTAATTACTTTTTATATACTATATAATATAAGAGGGAATGTGAGGACTTTTGTAGTCCTCACAAGAGTTTCCCAAATTTTTAAAAACTTTTTAATTAATTACTTTTATGTCCTAATTTTATTTATTTAAGTAAATTTTTTGATTTTTTATTTTTAAGGTCTACTTTTCAAAAGCTATCGAACCTGGGGACTTTTGTAGTCCTCACAATAATTTCTAATTCTTTTTAAAAAAAAATTAATTACTTTTAGGTCCTAATCTTATTTATTTAAGTCAATTTTTTTATTATTTATTTTTAAGGTCTACTTTTCAAAAGCTATCGAACCTTCTACCTCATTTTTCATGTTCTTTGATTTTCTGGTTCGTGCTCGATATCCGCATTTAAGCCCAATTAATGTAGATAATTAGCACTGTGTCGCGCCTATTCGGAGGGAACGCTTCCTCCAAAGATTTTTTCCATATCCATGTTCGAACCCCTAATCCCTAATTAAGAGAGGAGCAGCTCCATCCGCTGCACAAGTTAAATTATGTATTTGTCTTAAAAGTTCATTAACTATGTATAGATTATTTATTTAGAACTAAATAACTTCAGAAAATTAGGATACATAAGTTATAAATGTCAAATTCTGACTCCGCATTTGATTTGAGGTAAATAATTTTATCAAAATGGAAGTTAAAATATTAAAGCAGTGGAATGAAAATTTTGCTTTTATATAATTACCCACTTGTGGGACTACAATGGGTATATGGTTGTTGTTGTTGTTGTACACTTGTACTAACACAGATTATATTTTTTTAGTTAAAATATCTACTTTTATATCTTGAGTTTGGGCCCGGGCTTAGCACGGGCCTCACATAACTAGTATATGTAATAAGGGATGATCAAACAATTTTTGTCGTCCTCAAGTTAGATTGTAACTAGGCTCCCCAACCGAAAAAGCTCCCTCTTCTAAATTTACCCCTATCTCTCCCCTTTATTGCTTTAAACTACTAAGGTGTGTTGGTGTAAATAGAGGCACTTTGAAGCCCTTTTTCAATAATACCAAATCCCTCAAACTAATGGTTTCCAGGTGAAGTCATATGCGGCTATGCGCTATAGTGCATCTTTATATGCCTCAATATTACCCCTACTTTGGTTATTTATTACTTAATTGCCATTATTCAATTTGATAAAACTTTCGGGCCCTTTAGAAATACTTATAATTTGTGAATTGTGAAGATTCCACACGTCACTATACAAGACTTTTAACATTACTATGTAGATGATACATTTCCCAGTGCATTATGAAATTATTTTTAAATTCTCCGCATCTTGTTTTTGTGTAGTATTTTTTTAATTTTGAAAATATCAAATAAGGTATGATGTTCTAAATTGATGTTCCCGAAAAATGAGAAGCAGAAACAGACAATATAATTAGCTACCTTTTTTTTTTAACATGTTGTAACTGTTTAAAAATGGGATAATACTCCATGCATATTTGGTGTTACCCTAAGTAAAGCATGTACAGTATTGCACCGAAGAACAATGAAAGTTCTCTGCTTAATAGCTTATAGAATCTTCAATTGTTTAACGTGAGGCTTTTACAATTTAACAAGAAATTTGATCTTTATATTAAACATCGTTGGCTAACTTATTTATTATTCATTTTTTATAAGAACCTTGGGATTCAAATCTTTTTATTGGGAAATTGTGTTGGTATATAATTGATGAGTTATTTATCTCATATTTAACAAAATTAACTTACTTTTTTCTGACGTTGTTTGAGGTATCATAATTTTTTAATTTTTTTTAATACATGTGTACTTAAATATTACATAGTTTAAAAGAAATCTATTTCTTCCATAGCTAAAGAAATTATATGCTCACAAATTTATAGAAATGCCAAATGTTCCCAATTTATGATCTTCGATCAGTTATAATTATTTACTTGTAAATCTTTTTACTTTGTAGTATATCGAATCACGTGTGTCCCTTTATTATTTACTAATTCTCTTCCAAACTTGATTCTTACTAAAAAATATCACTTTTAAAGATTATCCAAATGTGTGACTAAAAAACTTTGATTCTTATGAGAACTTATCGACAAGACATGATTAACGCGCTACTACCATAAATCTATTATCCGAAATAAAAGTATGATTCAAATTATACAATATTTGAATCTAGAACTTTTAAATTTTAAGTTTGGGCCCGGGCTAAGCACGGACCTGCTTGAACTAGGTAAAGTTTATGTGAGGCCCGTGCTAAGCCCGGGCCCAAACTCAAGATATAAAAGTAAATATTTTAATTAAAGAAATATAATTTGTGTTAGTACAAGTGTACAACAACATCAACAACCATATACCCATTGTAGCCCCACAAGTGGGTAATTACGTTAATAATAATTAAATTTCATATAAGTATATTTTCAATATATGAAAGCAAAACTTTCATTCCACTCCTTTAATATTTTAACTTTCATTTTGATGAAATTATTTACTTCAAATCAAATGCGGAGCCAGAATTTGACATTTATAAGTTATGTATCCTAATTTTCTAAAGTTATTTAGTTCTAAATAAATAATTTATACATAATTAATAAACTTTTAAGACAAATACATAATTTAACTTGTGCACCGGATGGAGCTGCTCCTCCTTTAATTAGGGATTAGGGGTTCGAATATG
The DNA here is from genome assembly GCF_019175385.1 of Lycium barbarum. NCBI lineage: Eukaryota > Viridiplantae > Streptophyta > Magnoliopsida > Solanales > Solanaceae > Lycium > Lycium barbarum. Next base: position 111,316,825 of record NC_083344.1, on the reverse strand, counting down.
GATATGAAAAAAATCTTTGGAGGGAGCGCTTCCCCCGAATGGGCGCGATACAGTGCGAATTATTTGAATTAATTGGGCTCAAATGCGAATATCGATCACCAAACAGAAAACCAAAGAACATGAAAAATGTGATAGGAGGTTCGATAGCTTTTAAAAAGTAAACCTTAAAAATAAAAAATAAAAATTTGACTTAAATAAATAAGAGTAAGACCTAAAAATAATTAATTAAAAAGTTTCCTTTTAAGTAATTGTACTTCTTTATTGTTTTATTTGGTACAATTTCAAATCCTTTTATGCTTACACGCGAGTGCTACAATTTGACTTTTCCTTGCGGTGCTCTCAATCATTTTGGAGACAAGACCCGCATAAGACCTCTATAACTGGGTCCCACGTCCAATTCAACTTTTGCACGTTATTTATTGTTCTTGCTTTTCATTTTATTACCTCAATTGTCTTGTACTCTTTTTTTTCCCCTCAAAATAGAGTGTCGATTTAGCTTCTTTTTTTTTTTTTTTTATCAAAAAACGTGTTCAGTTATCAAATAAAAAAAAATTAATCTTATTTTTTTAGATTTATTTTTATTAGTGTTAAGTGACAAAATCTCAATACTTATTTAATTAGAAATAATTTAATCAAATTACCTATTCTTGCATAGAAATTTGTATTTTCTTAAAAGATGTGTAAATGACTAGATTGACACTCTTTCTGAAGAGGAGGGAATATATTTTTGTAAATAAGACAATCTTTACATGCCTTTTTGTAACGCCTAATTGATAAAAAAAAAATTGAAGAGGAGGGAATATATTTTTGTAAATAAGACTATCTTTACATGCCTTTTTATAACGCCTAATTGATAAATTTTTCGTGTAAGAGATGACATGCGAGAATTGCAGTATGACATTCGGGGATTTCTGACGTTGGGTTTTCTTTTAAGCCTTCTTTTAAATTGTTTGACAATAGAGGCAATTCAGCAACTGGCGACTAGCAACCTTAAATTTCTTTCTAAAGTTTTCTTGATCTAAATGTAGCATTTTTTTTTTTTTTATAATCAACAATTTCCGAATTACATTTAAAAGCTTAAAAATATTTCTAATCCTTCAGAAATTTGTTGCAGTCTTATTTCTCATCTTCTCAAGTATAAGTTTATTTGGGAGTATGTGGTGTTTTTAACTTTTATATTTAGGTCATAATAAATGACTTTTAAAATAATCAAGAAAGTATTAATTACTTTTTAAAAAAATTATCATTTAAGTAAATTTTTACACAACCAAGAACCCATATTAAATTTGTTATATTTCATTAAGAATAATTTAGTGAAAACACTTCTACTTTTTAGGGGTGAGTGATTTTTAAGGAGTGTGTCCATGATAAAAACACCTATAATAGGAACCGGTCCGAGAGTACCATTTTTTGCGTTATTTGTCCTTATACATTAATTTAGATAACTTTGGAGCAAAATGTTTTTTAATTGGTGCATTATAAGGTCTTACTTTGCATTTAAATATGTCTCACATCATATGTTCTTCTCCATATTCTACTTTCTATTTGTTTTACACCTCCAAAATTTTACTTCTTTTGCAAAGCTCATACGTGCTTACAACTATAGAAAGTAAAAAAAATAAAATTACATGGTGTGTCATATGGTGTTGAAAATGAAGGTAGTATTATCAATCAAGATCAGATTGTCTTTAAAATATCTTATTTGGTTAACTAAGAATTAAACATTTTAAGCATAAAAATTAAATAAAGAGCTAAATTGATTCTTGAGGTTCATTTTAATGAATTTAAGTTATTTCTTGAATTTCATCTAAAACTAATGTTAAAAATCACATTTAACTAGCATAAACACTTGACACATAAATTAATAAAAATACAAAAATAATTTTTATTTATAATCTTAGCCGACTTATAATTATGATACTTTATCATGTTAGTTTATACAATATCGAATCACTTGCATCCTTTTGATATTTGCTAATTTTCCTACTAAATGTTCTTCCTTATAAATATATTGTTTTTAAAAATTATCGAATTATATAACGAAGAGACTTAATAATTATGAAAATTTATCAACAAGATATGATTAACCTACATGAACAACATACCCAGTGTAATCTCACAAGTGCGTCTGGGGAATGTAGGATATACGTAAACCTTAACTCTATCTTTGTGGGGCTATGATTAACCTACAATTACATTAAATTAATTATGTGGTAGAAAATATAATACAAATTATACTTATTTAATAAATATTACATATTATTTCATATTTTGAATTTAAGTCCGGGCTTAGCACGGGCCTCCGATTAAGCACGGGCCTCCGATAACTAGTATAGATAGAAATGAGGTTTGAATTAGGCCTGTGCACGAATCGGTTCGGTTCGATTTTGGCCATCATCGAGTTGAAATTCTGAATTTCGACTTTCTAAAATTTTCAACCAAACTCGATCCGTTCTAGGTTCAATTCGATTCGTTTTTTATTATTTCGGTTCGGTTACACAAATCGATTTGTTCGGTTTATTTGAAATTTAAACAAGTAACTATTTCATTTTCGTTTTAGAGTAAATATAACAAAAAATAATGAGATCCTAAATTTGCAGTCTTATAACCAAGACATTAACCAAGAAAATATCATAAACTTGCAAGCATAATAGCATATAAACAGCAAAACAAGAGCTTGTCAGCTTGTGCAAGCATACAAATCCGCCAACACCACATTACATATACCAAATTAATAATTCGGCATCTTGCAACTTGCAAGCAGACCAGCATAATAACTCAGTTTGCATCCTCGAAAAAAAAATAATATAATTTGTACATGCTAAAGTCAAAGAATAAACAAAGCCTTGGGTGGACAGTGGAGGCAATGGTCAAAACGCAAAGATGGCTCGTGAGAAGAACATTCAAAAGATGAAAGACTAAAAAGGAAGTCAGCTTGAGGCCAGACATTCATTTGCACCACTTCTGAAGTTAAATAAATATTACTTCACTATTAAGTATTAAGCGTATATATAGTTAGACTATTAGTCATATTAGTCACTAGTGGTGTATAAATTCGGTTTGTTCGGATCGATTCGGTTGATAATTGAAGTCAACTGTATTCGAACCGTTAAACCGTAATATTTTACAATTGCATTTGTCAATCGAAATCGAATTGTATTATCCAAATTGAATTATCTAAATTATTTCGAATCGATTCGAAAATTCGGATTGAACCGATTTGTGCACAGGCCTAGTCTGAATGAACCAAAAACAAACAAACAAACAAAAAAAACTAACGGAATCACTAAGAAAATATTCCGGTCTTTTTGAACATACCGACAGAAACACACACATGTAATAAATATACTAGTGTCAGCATAAAAGAGAAAAGAGAATATATAATTAATTAATTAGAGGGCCACCACGTGTGTTATTGATATGTGATTGTGATATCATAGCTCCCAGCCTCCCCCACTCCCACGTCCCACCGTTTCAATTGTATCAATCACTAGTTCAGTGTTTCCTCCGTCCATTTTAACCTTTTTTTTTTTTTTTTTTAAGTTTTTTTCATCTCCGTTTAAAAAGGTAAACACTTATTCGCATTGAGTGTTTAACAAAAATTAAATATAATTTATCATGATTAAGTGATTTAATGAAGTAAATATATGCATTAACTGATTATGGCTAAGTGATAGTTATATATATTCAAACGCATGTCATACATTCATTGATTTGATATAAACGTCTGATGTGGGTAAGTTTTTACCGTTTAAAAGTTACTCTCTTCGTCCCCTTTACTTGTTCACTATATTAAAAATAAGTGTATATTTTTCTTTATCTAGTTTGAAAAATAAAGATAGAATTTATCACTTAATTCCTGATTAATTCTTTATTAACTATAATCATTTTTCAATACATTTCTCAAAAATATTCTATTTATTATATTCAACCGGTGATACAGTAAACATATCATTTTATTAGTTAGTACTACTTTTTAAGGGGGTGTGACAAGTCAAACACGGACAACCAAAATAGAAGGAGGGAGTAATAAATATAAGGTACAGTTTACTAAGTTATTCTTATTTATCAAATATCTTTTGAAAATTGAACAATAATAATAATAATAATTATTAATAGTTAAAAATAATTGTCAGCTTTGATCTTGAATTCTTAAAATGACAATTATTGCTAGACAATTATTTTGAGCTGAAAGACATTTAAAATGGAAGGAAATTAGTGTTGATTTCGTATGCTTTTTTTTAAAGAAAAATTTATTAAATATTTATTTATTTATATTTTCATATGAGGTATATATTGAAAAATAATTTTGAACTACTAGTACTTCAATATATACTTAATAATAAGAATAAGATTTAACATAATAATAATAATAAAAATAAAAATAAAAAATCCTTTAATTTGTTAAAATAAATAAATTTAAAAAATTGATTTTAATATACCGTACTTGCAAAAGGGAACGAGTTGGAGTACTGTGCGTTTATTTATTCATACAACAATCATGAAATTTGAAACACAAATTCACAAAGTCTCTCTGTTGTATTATTGAATTTTGTGTCCCTTCGAACATACACACAATACGAGACGAACGGAGAAGTAACAAATTTTGATAAGTGGACGCCCATATATAGCTGCAGCTAGGAGGACGACTGATTAGTTCTCCATCTCCCCGCGAAGCCAATACAATGTAGTCCATAAATTAATATTATTTGCTGTCTCAATTCATGTGTGTTAATTTCGTTTCTAATATATAATGTTATTTTAAATAAATATTAATTTTTAAATTTTAATATCTCAAGTGATTAAAAAGTGCTGGAAGTCATTTTTTGTTTGAAGACTTGTAGTCGTTAGTTTTACTTTATTTATCTTTTAGGGTTTCGTGTTATTTTTAAATTAATGCTTAACTTTATTTTGAACGTGTCACGTTTTTTTTATTATCAATTTAGGATGTAAAACTATAAACAATAATAAAAACTAAGATAATATTTATAAATATGCAAAAAATATATAATATTTACGATAAACTATACAACACTAATGTATATACACTATCGTGGATGGGTCCCACATGTGGTATTCCTGAGACTATCCTTAGGCCTAAGGCTCATACCATCCCCGCCGCCCTCGCCATCGTCTCCATCGCCCTTTTTCCCCTTAATAACTGGGCGCTCCAAGCCATGATCATCTCATCTTCCCCTAGCCCGTGCGCCCTTGACTAGAATGTGCTTCTTCTTGGGATCTGGTCCCGCTAGCACGGGCAGAACCTCATGCTGACCTGGTGTAGATAACGAAATTTTATTGAATTTAAATCCGTAAGAAATTCGGATTATAGTAAATTCAAAATGTATTAGTCCAAATAAAGATTACGGATTAATATAATTGGATTAATTATTTAAAGTCCAATAAATATGGATTTAAGTAATGGTCCAAATTCATTGGGCTAGTCCATTTAATTGGGCTACAAATGATGAGTCCACTTTGTCAAGCCCAGGATGTCATCTTATTCAAGAGGCCCAAATTGATGTCACATGTCAAATGACGTGGCACGCCAAGTCAAATAAAGGAACCTATAGGGTCATGCCACGTGTCAACATGATGCAGCATGCCTAGTCAAATCAAAGGCCAATGAAGATGCGCCATGTGTACAAGTGATATGTTCCGGCCAATCAAATATCGACATGTCAGCTTAAATCTGATTGGTCGAAAGAAGCCTGTCCTTATCACAACTCCTCCATCCTACAACTATAAATAGGGGTCTCATAATTCAGAAAAGGGGATAGAAATTCTAACAAGAAGCAAGAGAGAGATCGTGGATCAAACGCTGCGGATTTCTCTACAAGCTAAAAGCATTCAAGCATTCAAGTATTTCTCTAGAAGTTCTAGAGATCCAGACGAAGATTCAAGATCAAGCTTCAAGCCCTTGAATCCAAGTACAAGTTCAAGATCAAGACCACCAGATTCAAGATCAAGCTTAAAAGCCCTTGAATTCAAGTACAAGTCAAGATCAAATCCATCAAGTTTAAGAATAAGCTCAAAAGCCCTTGAAATTATTGTTGAAAAGACGAATCAGAGGAATCATAAAGATTGTAACACTCATATTCTGAAATCAAATACGACGATTGTTGCGATATTTTCCTGTCTTGATTATTATTTTCTCGACGCGAATTTTATTGTCTACACCCGGGTCTAGAAACTCGACCTCTTCCTCGTCAGGAGTTGCCACCACAGGCGCCGAAGGATGAACCTGAAAAGTATATAATAATTAGTACCATTTCTTATTTATATTGAATACATTAACGTTTGTTGAATAATCAAACCTGTGTGTCAACGAGCACCTGAATAGGCTCCTGAGCTGGGTCTGTAGGCTCCTGAGATGGGTCTGGTGGTGAATATGAGGTAGTCTCCTGGACGAGACGCTGTTCAAAGTCCAAATAAAGGTTATAAAAATTAAATAAATATTTACCTTATATTGAATAAAATTTGTTTTAAGTAAAAATCTTACCTGCGCCTCGGTAGTCTCACGAGAAGACACTTCTGCCTCGGCAGGCTGATGAGAATGCTCCTGAATGGGTCTCTCCTGTGGACCCACTGGCGCCGAATCCTAAAATATGAAAAAAATGAAATAATAAGTAACATACATATTTAAAATAAGTACTTTAAATAATCAAATATGTATATTAAATATTGACCTTATATTGAATAAAACTAATTTTAATAAAAAGCTTACCTGTGGCTCAACAGTCACATGGGAAGACACCGCTGGCTCGGCAGGCCCATGAGAAGACGCCTGAGTGGGTGGCTCTGGTGGACCCGCTGGCGCCGAATCCCAAAATATAAAATATTACTAAATAATAAGTAACATATATATTTAAAATAAGTAATTTAAATGAACAAATAAGTATGTTAAATACTAACCGAGATCAAAAACTCATCGAAGTCAAGAATCCTGGCTCCCTCTAAATTCCTCACAGGCCGCTCATCAGCTAATGAAGCGCGTAACGCCGCCCAATCGACGTTATCACGCTCCTCCATGTATGCATTATGGATCGGTTGTGATGAAGACCCAGGTATCTCAGCAAGTAGGAGCGCCGACGTAAACATAGGTGAGTCCCCAGGTGAGCTGCCACCGGCCTGGAACGGTTGCGGATGGACTAGACAGGGAACGTCCTCTGGAATGGGATCGGCCTCATCTACCAAATGGTGTCCTCCACCACCAGGTCCTCTAGCAGCAGCACCGCGTCCTCTACGCGCACGACGTCCTCTGGCAGCACGACCTCCTCCTCTGGGAGCACCGAATCCTCCTCCTGGCGCTGCCTGATACTCAGCTTCCGGAACAGGCTCCTCCATGCACCTAATCTCTCCTGCCTGCCGGATACCATCCTCGGATATTCGTACCATCTCCGACGCAAGCCCCGCAAGCCCGGGATAAGGCATATGCTCTAACCCCAAGATGCGTAATCGCTGTACAGCCATCAACTGCATTTGTGTTTAACAGTAAAAAAAAGTTATTTTTTAAAACATAACAATTAATGCAATTAAATACATCTAAATACAATAAACTTACCAATGCCTCGTACTGCCCCGCAAGTGCTGAGTATCCTACATCCCTAGTGGGACGCAAAGCTGGGTTGCCGATCAATCGGCGTGTGATCTGATGATACCAGCGCATGTAATCCTCAATGGGAGTCAAATGGTCGACCACCGCTAAAATGCCCAACCTGTTCTCCCGACGGTGGAACTAGACAGCCATGAAAGCCATAAAATCATCATCAACGGCAGCCCGATCGTCCCGCTGATAGTGTCGGAGCTCATGACGGACGTCAGGGGGTATACTCTCTGTATGCCCAAACTGTCGTAAGACACGCTCGGGCATGTGGTCCTCTACGAGGTCCAGGTGTATCAATGGACACCGAGACCTCCAAACCCCCTGACCTGCCCTGCAAAAGGCCGGTAAACCATCTAATACAGCAGCGTACGACGTCCATATAAATAGCTGCAGAACATATAAATACAAATCAGTGATCCCCAAGTAGAAAAGACGTTTAACTAAATTAATAATGTAAAGTTAAATAGTTTTACCGTATCGTCCGTCATGTGATCAAGCTGGTCCCGGAATGAAAGAATACTGTGGTGCGTATCCACATCCCGGTCAAAAACCGCTGTCCACCTCCCCGCATAAGGCATGTCGATCTCAAGGTGATGCCTATGTACCAGCTGAAAAGGCAGCATCCTTTCCCACGCCCATAATTGTAAGTGATATTAGAAAATACGATTTTTTAGTCGTCGTTTCAAGAGGTTTGCTTACATTAAAGGAACACACACTTAAAATATTACCTGGAGAAGAGCAAAAAATCCACACACATCTCTGACAGCACCAATAGACGCTTGGCACAGGCATCTGTAAAGATACGCCAAAACAGCACCGCCCCAGCTGTAGTCTCCCAAGCGGTCCAGATGCTCCAAGAAAACCAAATAACATAAATTGACAAAGACACCCGATGAGTTCGGGAACAAGATGCCCCCGAATATAATAAGCAGGTACAAACGGGCATGACGATTAACATCATCCTGCAGGGTGCCGTCCACAACCGGATCCAGACTCTCCAAATAAGTACAGAGTGCACTAAGCTGAACCCGACTCTGTCCCGATAACTGGGCCGCCGCATCAGCCACGAAGTGGGTGAGCCTAGTCAACTCTGTCACCCACGTCTGACCAGGAGGAGGCTCGTACCGAGTGTATAGTGGCTCTCCATCTACCTGCAATCCAAAGAAGACCTCCACATCTTGAAGTGTAATCGTGGCCTCACCAGTGCGAAAATGGAAGGTATGTGTCTCCGGCCTCCACCGCTCAACCATGGCCGTAATGAGCGCTCAATCATGCTGTAACCGACCAATGGACACGCAACGGTAGATGCCGCCCCGAAACAATATCTCGAAGACGCGAGGGTGTGGGGGGCGCTCGCGTAAAAGAGTCCACGCTCTCTGCAGCCTACAGGGATGGAGCCTAGTCGATATCCCTATAGTACCAGCCCATAATAACTCTGACCTATGATTGCCTTACAATGGCAATACTGATCTATCAGCGGGCCCCGAGTGAACAGCGGGCCCCGGTGATCATCAGGCCCCGGTTGATCATCGGGCCCAGAGGGAACATTCGGATCCATGAAAGAGTCCGGTCTGTACAAACTAAATTAGTCATTATTCTTGAAATGAAAGATAAATTATATTAACTAATTAATAATTTGTAGGGAATATGTGAATTATGTAGTATTATATCTTGTGAATAATTAACATGGGATAAACAATTTCACAAATAAATAAAATAACAATGGCATAATTAACATAATAGGAGATTACTATATTTTGGGGGTATGTAGTCTCTATGTACGTGCGTTGCACGAATATTTCTTGTCGATTTTTATAATATTATTTATATTCTATTGATAAGCAACTTGGAAAAAAAATATCTACTTATTATCTTGAATACAATATTTATTTTGAATGTATAAATCTTTATTAGATAGTCTTTTTGAAAAATTATTTTCACTCTCCAACTAAATATTGGAATAAAAATAATTATTTTCAACATAACTTTCGTCATATTAAATGTGCAGTAAATTTAATATGTGATAGTAAGGACACATATGTGATGGCAAAGACTTTTAAGTTAATTAGTTTGGGAATCGAAATTCAGCAGTAATATTTGTTTAGAACTCTATTTTGAATATGTTATATATTTTTAGTTGACCAAATAGCCAACACAACTACGATAAAATTAGACTAAAAGAGTATATTCGTCGACCACATATTTTTAGACAAACTTTACATTTTTATCGTTAACTTATGTATTTATGAAAAGAAGAACTTTAACTATTCTTTTTTAGATAATCTTTTTTTATTTAACATATATATTCATGCTTTTAAAATAATATATATATTTACAATTCATAATCATTTACAACTTGTTTGGATGGTTGTTACCTATTTTATTATATTGTGTTGTTAGTTTAAATACAATGTTTGCTTTGATTGTTACTTTAATTTAATTGTATCGTATCGTTAAATCCATCGTTATGTAACGACAAAAGGTCTTATTTTATGTAACGACTGATTTGGTCCTATACAGTACAACACAATACGATACATTATGAAACAATACATAACAATCATCCAAACAAAGTGTTAAAAAAATAATAATTCATTACCAATCAACTTCTTTCAATTCATAAACAATATTTAACAACTAATTAATTCATAATCAATAGTTAACAAATAATCAATTAACAAAATAATAATTCATAAACAATTAACAAATTAACAACTCATAAACATATAACAAATTAACAATTCATAAACATTTAACAAATTAACAATTCATAAACATTTAACGATGGATGAATTAAAAAAAATAAAATTGAACAGTGGCAAAAGCCACTGCCCAGTCCGATTTTTTTTTTTTGGAAAATAACAAGGATTAAATGTTAAACATGCTTAGAATATAATGTATATAACAAATAATGACAAAAGTTCATAGTAGAAAACCTTAATCGAAGATTTTTTATAGTTATTTTAATCAAGTTGTACGCCGCTTTTTCCCAAAATTTGAACTTAGAATCTTGCTCCTTGACTTGAATATACCGAGAATCTAAAGTTTCCCGACGAAATTTAATAGAAAACAACGTTTTTGGATGTGGGGACCACCTTCAAATCGTCTCCAATGGCGTTTTTTTTTTTTTTTTTTTTTTTTGCCACTGGAGGGATCGGTGGTGGAACCAGAGGGGAATTTATGTTGGGTGATATAGCGCAATATTTTACTGCGCTATAGGTGAGAGAAATTTTTGTTTAGCGCAGTATTTAGTACTTAACGGCTCCGTCACGGTTAAGTGTTTTAGCGCAGTATTTTACTGCGCTAAAGGTATTTATGTAACCTTTTTTTTGTTGTTGGGGTATTTTGGTTCAAAATGTTTTTTTGGGGTCATTTTGATTTTGGACTCATATAGTAAACATATCATTTTACTAGTTAGTACTGCTTTTTAAGGGGTGTAACAAGTCAAACACGGACAATCAAAATAGAAGGAGGGAGTAATAAATATAAGGTACATTTTACCAAGTTATTCTTATATATCAAATATCTTTTGAAAATTGAACAATAATAATAATGATTATTATTATTTATTTAATATTAATAGTTAAAAATAATTATCAGCTTTGATCTTGAATTCCTAAAATGACAATTATTTTGAGCTGAAACGACATTTAAAATGGAAGGAAATTAGTGTTGATTTTGTATGCTTTTTTTTTTAAGAAAAAAATATTAAATATTTATTTATTAATATATTCATATGAGGTATATTTTGAAAAATAATTTTGAACTACTAGTACTTCAATATACGTAATAATAAGAATAAGATTATTAATAATAATAATAATAAAATCCTTTAATTTGTTAAAATAAATAAATTAAAAAAATTGATTTGAATATACCGAACTAGCAAAAGGGAACGAATTGGAATACTGTACGTTTTATATATATCAAATCATGAAATCTGAAACATAAATTCAAAAGGTCTCTCTTTTTATTATTGAATTTTGTGTCCCTTCGAACAGATACACACAATACGAGACGAGTTTGATAAGTGGACTTAAAACTTATTTGCCCCACATAGCTGCAGCTTGCAGGACCACTGACCAGTTCTCCATCTCTACGTGAAGCCAATACAATGTTAGACCATAAATTAATACGAAGTATTATTTTCTTTGTACTCAATTCACGTGTCTTAATTTCGTTTCTAATATATTTAAAAAAGAATGTTACTTTTGTTTAACCTTAAAATGTAGAACATTTGTTTAACCTTAAAATGTAGAACAATTAAATTTGTACGGGTGTCAAAGATATGTGGTTAAATTCAATTCAAGATTAAATAGCGAGATATGTCAAGAGATGAACAAAGAAGCAGATCTAACCAAATGTTAAATACGTATGGCCTCGGATATAGAAACCGAGGTCGATACCCTTTTGTTACAATCTCTCACGAGGTATAATAAAAAATGAACTTAAGAACAGATGAGAACTGATTTAATAAGATTCTTATGATTGTTGATGTAAACTATTTCTCTCCTTGCTATTGCCAACCTCTTTCATGAATGATGACCTCCTCTTTATATAGTAGAGGAGTTTCAACCCTAGTACAATTCTAAATAAAGCAAGTAAATCTGGTGACAGCTGTATTGCCAAAATTGACGCCGAAATATCCGGGTTAGGACGGATATTTCGGTCTCCCACTAATGGCAGTTAATCGCCCTTCCTTTATCGCCTCATCCTGGCCCGGGCTCAAGCCTCGTTCCCGGTGAGACGATCGTTTTGTGACCGAGCATAACCATGACGACGAGAAACCGAGCGTGCTTGTGTCCTCGATTTTACCTGTATACAACTTTAAATAAATATTAATTTTTGAATATCAATATCTCAAGTGTTATATTTAAAAACAAAAATTAAGAAACATTTTGGTATATTATATATATTTTTAATTTAAGATTCAAGATTTGTTTTTTTTTTTTTGGGTTAAAACTTCATATCGAATTAAACTAATACACGTAAAATGAAAGGACGGGATCCTTGATACTAGTAATTTTGTGAATTGAAGTGAGTGTTTAAAGCTAGCTGATCTGACAGTAGAGCATGTTTGCCAGCTAGATATTTCAGATTTCTCCTAATTATAATGTCAAAGTCATGAGAGTTGCCGACTTGCCGTGACCAATTTCGATATTTTGATTGAAACAAGTCGAAAGGTACTTTTTCTTATTAAAAAGACGGATGCAATGTCGGTCCAACCAGTACAATTAAATTTAATATTTTTTATATGGACTATAGAGTATATTCTAAAAATAATAATTTTCAATAAATGGCAAGTTCTGAATTCATAGTCGTAAAAGGACAGTAAATCCTCAATTCGTTCTAGTAGCGAATTTTGCAAATTTTAGATGAATCTGGTCAGTTTTTGGTATTAGCGCAATACTTGTCTACATCGGGTGTTTACACTCAATCAATGCAACTTATCAGGGTTAAGTGATTTAATGAATTGAAGATATATATTAACTAATCAAGATCAAATGAAAGTTGTATATATTCAAACACATGGTGTACATCTATTGGTTTTGGTGTAAACACCCAGTGTGGGTAAGTATTTACCATAATTTAGTAGTACTCCTTTCGGTTAAAAATGAGTGTCCACTCAGTCTTTTTCTTTTAATTAAAAAAGAGTGTTTACTTACCAAATAAAGAAAAAATTAACTTTGTTTTTGCAGATTTTCCCTTATTAAGTATTAAGTGCTCAAATCCCAATATTTAATTAATAAGAGATAGTTTAATCAAATTATTTATTTTTTTCTAATAATTTTTATTTTTTAAGTGGTATACAAATGATTAAGCGGATACTCTTTTTAAATCGGAGGGAGTAATTTTACTCTAAAACCCGAACGGAAACAAATCATATTTGAAGTCATAGAAACAAACAAGACAAGTGCGCAAATGAAGAATAAAATAGGGGCACAAAAGATGTTGGATTTGATAACCACTGGAAACAGCATAGGGACATATATTACCAAATAAAACCAGCCACATCCCCACAATAACATGATAGGGGAACGATAATATATAGATAAGTATAGTAAGAGCACGAGATAGACTTATCTTTTGATTAGGCTTTTGGTGGGGTACTCTGTCATAATTTAAGTATTATGCACTGTAGTGTATCTGGTAATTTCAAAAATAATAAATTAAATTTCTTAAGTAGTATTATTACCTTTTCTATATGGTTATATATCTTACCTTACAGCAAAATAACATTAAAGGCAAACTGATTCCTAGTTGTACTCTAATCAAAATAATCTCTTTACTGATAACCAAATTATTTCCTTTCCAACCTTATTTACAACTTCGAGATTTTTATGGGTTCTTTTGTAGACCACGACTCAAGTAATTCATGATCACATTAAAGAGATAATTACGGCAAGGTACTTTCCGGTGATCTAACTTACCAAACTTAGCCTAACTCTTTCATTATTACCGGGCGACCCATTGTCAATGTCATTCCTTGCTCGATTTCTATTTTTTTTTATAAGGTGTCGTTTGGTTGGAAACAACTTATATTAGGATTAGTTATTGGGAAAAGGGTCAAAAATACTCCTCAACTTTCATAAGTTGACTACTTTTACCCTCCGTTACATGCTGGGGCCATATCTACCCCTCCCCTTACAAGTTGGAGCCAAATATACCCCTATCGTTAGTAAAGTTTCAAAAATATCCCTCATTTATAACATATTCCTACATAAGCAAGTCTAGTCATTTGGAATTGGGTGACATATATGGACGCCACATGGCATTTAACTTAGGCTTAATGCATATGCAGCCTCCTAAACTTGTTTTTTTTTTCTTTTCCATTTTGGCACCTCAACTAAGTATTGTTCCTATCGAACCCCTAAACTCGTCCTCCAGTGTGTCTATTGTGTTTGTGTTGTTCCTATTGAACCCCTGAACTCGTCATCCAGTGTGTCTATCAAACACAATTTGACATACATAGTATTTCCTCTTCAATGTAGCAATATGCTAATATATATTTTAATTTAATTACGCTATCTTTTAGCTAAGATTAACATCAATTGAGAGAAAAAAAAAGTAGCTCTTAATTAAGCTGGCAGTGGAAGAGCAGAACCAGCAGAAACGTGCACATCCAAGACTTAAAGAATAGCTTACCACATGTCTTAACTATTACTCCACCTTCATTTTCCCAATTTAATTTCTGTTTCTAATAAAAATCAGATTTAGGGGGTTTGATAGACACACTTGAGGACAAATTCAGGGTTCAATAGGAACAACACTTAGTTGAGGTGTCAAAATGAAAAAAAAGGGCAAGTTTAGGGGGCCGCATATGCATTAAGCCTTTAACTTATTTTATGTGGTGCCTACGTGGCAAACTTTTTTAAAAACAATCTGGAAAATTGATTTTTCTAAAAAAAATGGCTTTTATTAAAAATTTATATTTTTTTTATTTTCTAAAGCCCGCTTCTTAAAATTTTTTTTGCAAATTAAATGTTTTTTTTAAATCAGTTCTTTCAGATTTTTTTTTAAATTAATCCAAATTAAAAAAAAAAGTTTTTCAGGACACTTTTTTTTTTAAAAAAATAATACTTTATAGTTTTCCAGATTAAAAAAAACCATTTTCCAGATTTTATAATTAAAAAATCCAATTTTCGAGAATATATTTTAAAAAATAGGTTTTATAAAATAAAAAAAAATCATATTTTTAATAGAAACCATTTTTTTCAAATTTGTTTTAAAAAAAATCAATTTTCCAGATTGTTTAAAAAAAAAAGTTGCCATGTAGGCACCACATAGAATAAGTTAAATGCCATGTGACATCCATGTCACCAAATTCCAATGACCAGGTTTGCTTATGTGGGAATATGTTAGAAATGAGGTATATTTTTGAAACTTTGCTAATGGTAGGGGTATATTTGACCCCAACTTGTAACGGAAGGTAAAAATAGTCAATTTATGAAAGTAGAGGGGTATTTTTAACATAATCTTAAACTTTCACATTATATTTGAGAGGATCCCTAATATTATACACTAAGGTATGATCAAATACCCATATTTCTCTAGGAATTACCATAAAATTTATATTAGCTTTTCGTTAATCTTTACATTATTGGTCAATCTTCCATGTTTCGTATTTCTATTTATGTTATCAAGTATATCTATGGAGTGCTGTCATACTTCAGTTTTTCTTCTAAGCAAACGACCTCATTACAACATTTATTATTTTTGTACTTTAGTTGTACAAAGGGAGAAATTTGCATTTAACGAGAGATGAAAATATTATTCTATTTGGGCAGTTCTAAATGGCAGCAATTCCACCGCACTTTTTTTTTTTTTGGGTTTGAAGTATCTAAATGTTCTTTTTTGATGAAGAAGTAGTTTCATTAAAAAAGCATCAAGTATATAATTATACAAAACAAATACATTTTTTATACACTGCAAGCTGAGTTGGTTCCCTATCATTTTTGTAGCAACCACCATCATGGGCTCATGGCAGACATGAGATAATGTAATCATTCCAAAAAATCACTCTCTTGCGAAGCCTCTCATGAATATAGAGGGATTGACAATGTCAAAATTGATTACGTTGTTCTTCTCATTCAATTTACAAGCAAAAATTATATATCGAATCGTTAGTTTTCTATAAGTAAAAGTTAATTAAAGAATCATCGCAAAATACCTATAATCGAATAATTGTTTTTCCATGAAAATGCACGCCTTTTACTAGAAATCATGTGAAAGGATTTTAGGAGATTTGAGTAAGTATTTGTAAAGTTTGTCAGTTTAACGTTGAATCAATATCTAGAGACGCTTTCGAAGCTATTGTATTCTCTATTGTCTTTGTAGCAACTATACTGTAGACATGAGACAACGGTTCTAGTAAAAAAAGTCATCTTCTGGCGAGCCCCTCACGAATACAAAGGATTGATAGTGTAAAAAATTGTTTGTGTTGTTCTTCTCATTCAATTTACTAGCTAAAAATGATAATAAGTCCCGTATTATTATTAGTCTTTTTTATAAATAAAAGTTTATTAAAGAACAATCGTACAATGCCTATAATCGAATAATAACTTTTTTCATGAAAAACACATGCTTTTTACAAGAAATCACGTGAAACAATATTAGGAGATTTAAATAAGTATTTGTAAAGTATATTAGTTTAGCTTTGAATCATTATCTAGAGACGCTTTCGAAACTATTGTGTTCTCTACCGTCTTTGTCATGACTGTCATGTGGACATGAGACAACGATTTTAGTAAACAAAAAAAAAAAAAAATCATACTCTGGCGAAGCCGCTCATGGATACAGAGGGATTGATAGTATAAAAATTGTTTACGTTGTTCTTCTCATTCAGTTCACAAGCTAAAAATAATATGTACCGTATTATTATTAGTTTTTCTATAAGTAAAAGTTTATTAAAGAACCATCACGCATTTGCCTATAATCGAATAATGATTTTTCAGAAAAGCACTCCTTTCACAAGAAATCACGTGATAGTGACATGATTTTAGGACATTTGAAAAAGAATCATAGATGGAGTACTGGTTAACAAAAATGGTAAAGACGGAAGAGATATAGCATGATATAGAAATAAAGTTAGGAAGAGATATAGCATGATATAGACATAAAGTTAGGAAGAGATAGAGCATGATATAGAAATAAAGTAAATATCGTAATAAAGGAAATCAAGGAAATATCAAAGGAGGGTTCAAAACCTCTCCTTTTTCGTGTGTCAGCTCTAAACCAACACAGTGCAATGGAGGGCATCAACGTATACATACGTAAATAAATAAATAAAAGTTACACAATCGTTTATATTTATCAGCAAATTTCATTTAAAAACTCAAATTTATTCTCATTACCTTAATAAGTACCATGACGACAGTTAAGTGAATAAGTTTTGAGAAAGTACTTTACAAATTTAATAACAAAACGATATTCCCCACAAATGTTAGTACCCATTAATTTCATCTTATGTCAAAAAGGAAACGGAGATACACACACGTAATGCAGTTACATTTCCTTCTCTTTGTATATTTATGCCATGTAGATGACATGGCTGTTGCAATCAAATTGATACATGCGTTTAAGATTTCTCTCATGCGCAGTTACGCAAATAGCTCATCAAATTGCTCTAAGCTTGAACCCAAGAAGTTGAACACATTTGAATTATTGAACATACTTATTGTTTACCCCGAATTTGGATAATCAATTAAATTTGTGAGTGGGTATAAGATATGTGGTTAAGTCTTAATCTACTTGATAAAAGAAAGATATAAATGTGGATATAATAAGACGAGAGCAATGATAATCGGTGATTTGCGATATGCTTGTATGTTCACTAGTGTATGAGTGTTACTCGATTGAAGTAATGCAAGAAATAAATGCAACAAATATGACCGAAAGCAGGTGTTTGAGAGAGAGATTTTGTATATATATATTGCTATTACAAAGTGTTCTTGATGTGTGGAAGCCAACCCCCACAAAGGAGAGGGATGAGCTCTATTTATAGTGTTCTCTCTATAGGCCTCATACAATACAAGTCATTAAAAAATAAGGGGAAGGACAACTCTTAGTGGGTTAGGTTGACCGTACGGTCTGACACACGCATGGTTGGTGGTTGACCATGACAGGACGCTACCGACGCGTAGCTCACGCGCAACGGCTCTACCGGACCAATAGCCACGGTTATTCGGACTAACGACCTCGACCGACCCGATGACGAAGAAACCGGACCAAGCGGCCCCCCTGTTCAGCTCCGGTCCGAGCGATCCTCCGGTCCGACCGTTCCTCCGGTTCAAAATTAAAATCTTCACCTGTGTTATTGTAACCTTCTTCCTTCGGTCCCCCATCTCCCCGATTTGACTCATATCCAGTTTTTACCGTATACAGATAGTCCCCACACTTCCCGGATCTCCGATCTATCGGAGTAGCGGGGAGTGGACGAATCACGAAACCGGTGACTCCGTTAGCTCGTTGTTATCTACTCATTTTGGCGGGAACGGTTGCGTCACATCTCCCTTTTCAACGGCCACGTGTCCTGCCCCGGATGGTCCGCTCTGACAACCGCCGCATGCACGTTGTTTCGAGTCGCTTCTCATTAATTATGGGGGCACGTGGCGCTCCCGGATTGGTCGGGGAATCGTAACTGCCACAGTCCCATGCCTATATAAGGCCCTTCCATTTCATCATTTGAACATTTAGCTCCTCGATTAACCCTTTCTGCTTCAAACGTTCCGCCTCTTACACACTCAATATCCTTGCTCATAATCATCTGAAAAACTTGATTCTCATTGATCTGCTGCTTGCATTAGGTGAAAAGGATCGATACCGCCACCTTTTCTACTTGTTATTCTCGCCTGTTGTTGCTTCCTTCCGTAGCTTTTGCCACTTTGTGAACCTTTTGGCTGTTCCCTTCGCTCTTTTGCCTCCCTTATCTCTTCTTTCGAATCATTCAACTTCTTCCTTTCATATTTCCCAATGTCTGAAACCACTTCCCATCACATTCCCTCGGTTTCATCCCCAGGAACCGAGGCCGTATCTCCGGTTAAAGCAAAGAGCTCCTTCGAGCCTACAGCCTCGGATATTATACCGGCCAAATTCAACTTCAACAAAGACCTCGAGGTTGAAAAACCTTCGTCAGTGTCCGACAGGGGATTCGATGTTAGGCGATACCCCTCCTCCATTATCGAGGATAAGCTCGACCTGGTCCGGGCTGACTGCGGGTGGCATACGCGTTCGGTTCAAGTCTTCGCCCCTAGGCTGAACGAATCAGTCACCGACCACCGGAAAGGATTTTTGTACGTTTACACTTACCCCTTCACTCTCAAACTCGACCCTCCGATCGACCCGGTCATCTTAGACATGTGTCAGACTTACGGCGTGACCTTGGCTCAAATCGGCCCGATTGTTTGGAAGGTCGTGGCGTGCCTCCGGTTACTGGCCAATAATGCCGAGAAAGAGTTCACGTTGGCCCATTGATACGCCTATATTCCCCGAGGCTATTCCGGGGCGGCGTAATAAAATTAGCAAAACGCAGCCGGAACCCCTTTTTCTCGAAGATGGATGAAGACAGAGACCGAGGCTGGTTGGAGCGGTTCGTCTGGGTGCGGACCTCGGACATCATCCCGAATGATTTCATGCCCTTCCCGGAAGAGTGGAACAACAAGCGTAAGTCTGAACTTCGAGTTATTGCCTTTGTATGTTTTGTCATTCTTCGGTCTTATTTTCTCACTGCTTTTCTTATTTTTATTAGCCAACG
The DNA here is from genome assembly GCF_019175385.1 of Lycium barbarum. Classification (NCBI taxonomy): domain Eukaryota; kingdom Viridiplantae; phylum Streptophyta; class Magnoliopsida; order Solanales; family Solanaceae; genus Lycium; species Lycium barbarum. The sequence goes on along the minus strand of NC_083344.1, from coordinate 111,296,966 downwards.
GATATATTCCTCCGGTCGTCCGTAACCTGAGTGAATGGGTCACGGCACTCCTCAGCCAGTATGACCACGACAACCGGACATGGGCCCACCTGTCACGCGGCCGATTGTTCGCCCAAAACCACGGTAGTGCTTTGCTTTTACCCGTGTTTACTGCCTTTTTCACTATCCGTACTCATTGTCTCTTCGGCCTTCAGGTTTGCCCAAGGGCTCAGTGGATCCAAGACCGGAGTCGGGCGCCGAACCTACAGCGTCGACATCTGAGTTCGATTCAGCGGGTGCGTCTCGTGCCCTTGCTGCTGCTGCTGCTGCCAAAAGAAAGAGGCCCTCGAAGAGAGGGAAAAAGTCGAAGAAGAGGGCGAGGAGCGTCGCCCGGACCTCCCGGGATGAAGCAGAGCCCGATATCATTATTTGGAGAGTTGATGCCGATTCTCTCGTGGCTCCGATCCCCGAGGAGGCTGTTTCTGTCTCATCTCTTCCTTCTGCTGCTGAAGGACTTCTGGTTCCGGTCTCGCAAACAGGTGCGGAAGAAATTCTTTCCCCGGCTCCTCTAAGGTCAATTGACTTTGTCGACATTACAGGTGAAACTTCTTCTGAAGAAACTCCCCTGCAAAGGATAAGGAGGTCCGGGGAGGCGGCCGCTGCTGAAGCCGGTAAAAGGACTGGGCTGGTCCCGTAGATCGAAGTCCCCGTTGGCGCCGATCTGACGCCCAAGCACGATCCTGCTGCGACTACGGAACCCCCGAGCTTTGCCGAAAATATTGAGGCTGCTCTAAGTTCCTCTACCCCGGCTCCACGACCTGACGATTTCGACGATATGTTCTCGGGCACCCCTCCCGCTACCGGCGAAGCTGCGGGATTCGGGCATCTCCCTATCCCTCGGGCCACGAGGTCGGCCAGCCGATCCTCCGAGTCCGGGGCTAGGGACAACTTGGTGCGTATTTTCCCGGCGCTAAGCGTGGAACCGAGGAGAACAAAGTCGGTTGTGGTCACCGTCCCCGAGGACTGCAGCTTCCTTTCTCGTCTGGTGGGCTTAGCGAGCTATCTGAGGCCTCTTGTCTCAGATTCGGACAAGCGGAAGATGACCGGGGTCACCTGGCAATGCCTCATCAACGAGAGTATGCATGCGGGCAATCGGGTAGGATTTTAAGCCGTTTCTGCTCACCTTTACTGAGGATTTTAACTTTGTCCCGTTCAAGTTTTTAACTTGCTTTATTTTGCAGAGTGTGGTGCTTGTCAAAGAGGCCTTCGTTCGCGCCCAGTAAGAGATGGATGATCTTAAGGGCCAATTGGATGCCCAGGGCCGGGAAATGGAGAAGTATATGCACCTTCTTCGGGAGAAGGCGGAGGAGTTGAGCCGAACAGTCGCTCTTTCCAATATTCAGCCCGAGCTTGACGCAGCGAAGGGCGAGAACCGTCAGCTGAGGAGTGACCTGGTCGCCATGACCGAATACAATCGGAGCCTCGAAGCTGAGAAGATCGGCCTTAACCGGGATAACGCTCAAATTTCCTTGAGGATCGGTAAGCTTGAGACCACTTTCTCCCAACTCCGGGAGGAGCTAGATTTGGTGAAGTCGGACGCTGCGGGCTTGGCTGAGAGGAACCGGATGCTCGAATCCGAGAGTGCCCGGTATCAAGAGCGTGCTAGGGTGTTCGAAGAGAAAGCGGAGAGCAGGGCCCGGATGTGCGATGATCTGAAGAACGAACTTAAGGAAACGGTCGATGCAAATGACACCCTCGAGGCCGAGCTTCAATCGGCCATCCATATGCAGAATGTTCTTGGGTAGGCTCGGGATGCCCTAGCAGCGAAGTTAGCGCAGGCCGAGGCTGATTTGGACGAGGCTCTGAAGAGTGTCGAGGCCGCCGAGGCTCAGGCTACTATTGTTGCTGAGTACGAGAAGTGGAAGTCCCGGAGGATTACTGTCGAGCAAGCCGAGTATGGCTTTTTATCGATCTTCCGGCCCTTATTGCTGAGGCTAAAAGGGTCGAAGGAGAGGCTAACGATGCTCTTGGTTCCGACTCCGATGACTCTGAGCGCTCCGGTTCCATCCATTCCGAGTAGATTAGGGCTTGTACTTGGCTTTTATCTTTATTTTATTTTTTTGCCTCTATAGGACTTTGGTTTTCCAATGTAAAAAACATCCCTTTGTATAAATAAAAAATGCATTTTTCTGGTTTCCTTGTTTGAATGTTTGCTATTACTTTTGCTAGAAGTGTTGGTCCGTTTTGAGGGCGAGCTGGCTCGTGGTTGTTAGTTCGCCGTGCCCGTAGGACTTACCCGTCGCTTTTTTAGAACGAATAGACTCGTAGTCGTTAATTCACTGTGCCCGTAGGACTTACCCGATGCGTTGTGAATTCAGATGTCTCCGAAACACGATAGGCATTTCCTTAGGGCCGGTATTTCTTTGGCCTTGGCTAAATTTTGGCATAACAGTCCCTGTTTGGGGAAGTTTATCAAATTTTGGCTCGGATCATTGTGACCTCGTTGCCTTTGTTGAATTTTTTAACGATTTAGGCTCGGTTCGCTGTGACCTCGTTGCCTTTGTCGAATTTCGACTATTGTGCCCGGTATAGGGCGTGTGATTGAAGTAGTGTCGAAATACAGCGGTTATCACCGGGGTAAAGTCCATTTATCAGAAAGACACCCGAGATATTGTTGTCCAAACTTTCGACAGTTTTGTACTTGCAAAATGTTTGTTCACATGAGACTTTTCATTCCTTTTGCCTTTGCCGTAGCAAATACTAAATGGGACACGATTCATTATGATCGTTTGGTCCTTACATCGAATGCTAAATGGGACACGATTCATTATGATCGTTTGGTCCTTACATCGAAGGCTATGGCCGGTGGCCGGGATAATTTTGCCGTAGCAAGTGTTGAGTTTCTCCGTCTTCTTTGACCGGGGTAATCTTCGATGTGGGCATAGTATTCCCCTAGCACTTATCCGAGCTGCAAGGTCGGGTGAGTGCCATTAAGTCCCCACTCGGAGGGCGTGACCTCGATGGTTCGGGCGCTCATCCTTTATTTTTGTCAAGTAACATGTTGTACTTGTTGCCTCATTAAAAACCTTGTCGGAAAACCTATTTTGGGACAAACCCATACTAAGGAAAAGAGTGCAACACGTGTTTTCAGATTTGGGTTCTCTGCTCTGCCTAGTACTTGGCTTTCTGCAAAAAAGAAAAGGTCACAAATAGAGAAAACATGGGGTGTTCTTACCTTAGCAGTAGTATCTATTTAGATGAGCCACATTCCAGTTATTGCGCAACCGCTGCCCGTCCATGGACTCCAGCTGATATGATCCCTTGCCCGTTACTTCGGTTATCTTATAGGGTCCTTCCCAGTTCGGCCCCAGTTTTCCTTCGTTGGGATCCTTGGTGTTCAAGGTAACTTTTCGGAGTACCAAGTCCCTAACTTGGAAGTGACGAAAATTGGCTCTCCGATTGTAGTACCTTTCCACCCTTTGTTTTTGAGCGGCAATACAGACCAATGCATTTTCGCGAAGCTCGTCCGTGAGGTCGAGTCTTACGGCCACGGCCTCCCCGTTTGATTCCTCGGCTGCATATCGGAACCGGAGGGTCGGTTCACCAACTTCTACGGGGATAAGAGCTTCAGCCCCGTAAACTAACGAGAAGGGAGTCTCCCCCGTGCTCGATTTTGATGTAGTTCTGTAAGCCCATAATATCTCCGGTAATATTTCCAATGATGCTTTGATGCTTCGAGTCTTTTCCTCAGGTTTTGGATTATTGTCTTGTTCGTGGATTCCGCTTGTCCGTTTGCACATGGGTGATACGGAGTTGATACAATTTTCTTGATTTTCAACCCTTCAAGAAATTTGTTGACTTTGCCGCCTACGAATTGGAGCCCGTTGTCACAAGTTATCTCGGCGGGGATGCTAAAGCGACAGATGATGTGATCCCATATGAAGTCGATGACCTCCTTTTCTCTGATTTTTTCAAAGCCTGCGATTCAACCCATTTGGAGAAATAATCAGTCATAAACAAAATGAAACGGGCTTTACCTGGTGCCCAGGGTAATGGGCCGACGGTGTCCATTCCCCACTTCATGAAAGGCCAGGTTGACACCACCGAATGCAATAGCTCTCCGGGATGATGAATCATCGAAGCATGCCTTTGACACCCATCGCATTTACGGATAATTTTTGTTTGAGTCTTCGTCCATTCGGTTCCAATAGTAACCGGGCCTAATAATATTTCGGACCAGAGCATCAGCACCAGAGTGATTGCCGCATGTACCTTCGTGCACCTATCTCATCACGTACTCCGTCTTTCCGTGGCCCAAACACTTAGCCAGCGGTCCGAAGAAAGACCGCCGATATAATTGGCCGTCCACCAAGCAAAAACGGGCAGCCTTGGTCCTTAGTGACCGTGATTCCTTTGGGTCGTTTGCGAGCTTACCATCACGCAAGTAGTCGATGTATTTGTTGCGCCAATCCCAAGTTAAACCCATAGTGTTTATTTTAGCGTGTCCGTTTTCTATGGCTGTGTTTGACAAGTGCACCGTCGCCCCGGGGTTGATTTCCTCTCCTTCGACCGAGGATCCCAAATTTGCCAATGCATCGGCCTCGCTGTTCTGCTCCCTCAGTATGTGCTGCATGGTCCATTCTTTAAATCGATGAAGTACCACTTGGGTTTTTTCAAGATACCTTTGCATCCGTTCGTCTTTGACCTCGAAGACGCCGTTCACCTGGTTCACGACCAAAAGCGAATAACATTTTGCCTCGATTATTTCGGCCCCCATACTTCGAGCCAATTCCAAACCTGCAATCATAGCCTCATACTCGGCTTCATTGTTAGTCAATTTAGCCGTTCTAATGGACTGTCGAATGGCATCCCCGGCCGGGGTCCTAAGGACGATCCCTAGTCCGGAACCTTTGAGGTTCGAGGCTCCGTCCGTATGTAGAGACCAAATGCCCGAGGCCTTTCCCGAGGTCAGCAGAAGCTCTCTCTCGACCTCGGGGACCATAGCCAGGGTAAAATCTGCCACGAAGTCGGCCAAGATCTGGGATTTGATGGCCGTTCGAGGTTTATACTCGATATCATAACCGCTATTTTCTACAGCCCATTTGGTTAACCTACCCGCCAATTCCGGTTTATGCATGATATTTTTCAGAGGGTAAGTAGTTACTACACATATTGGATGGCATTGAAAATAGGGCTTGAGCTTTCTAGAAGCGCTCACTAATGCCAATGTCAATTTTTCCAAATGGGGATAACGGGTCTCCGTATCCCCCAAAGTTCTACTCATGTAATAGATAGGGAATTGTGTACCTGATTCTTCTCGGACCAAGACGCCACTTACCGCTATCTCGGAGACAGCAAGGTAGACAAAAAGCGACTCGTCCGCCTTCGGTGTGTGCAGCAACGGGGGGGCTAGACAAGTACCTCTTCAATTCCTGCAGAGTTTCTTGGCACTCCGGTGTCCAAACGAAGTCGTTCTTCTTCCTCAGTAAGGAGAAGAAACGATGACTCTTGTCCGAAGACCTCGATATGAAACGACTCAACGCCGCTATCCTTCCGGTGAGCCTCTGTACTCCTTTGACGTTATTCACTACCTCGATGCCTTGATTTTGTCTGGGTGGATTTCAATACCCCGGTTTGACACCATGAAACCCAAAAATCTACCGGATCGGACACCGAAGGTGCATTTTTTCGGGTTGAGCTTCATGTTATACTTTCGGAGCACGTCGAAGGTTTCCTGCAAATGCTTCAAATGGTCCTCTGTTTCCAGGGACTTAACAACCATATCGTCAACGTAAACTTCTATTGTTTTTCCTATTTGTTCTTCGAACATCTCATTAACTAGGCGTTGGTAAGTTGCACCGGCATTTTTTAGGCCGAAAGGCATCACCTTATAGCCGTAAGTCCCGTACCGGGTGATGAATGACGTTTTCTCTTGATCCCCCAGGTGCATCCGAATTTGATTATACTCGGAGTAAGCATCGAGAAAACTTAACATCTCATGTCCGGCCGTTGCATCGATCATTCTATCGATGTGAGGCAATGGAAATGAGTCCTTCGGGCATGCTTTGTTCAAATCCTTGTAATCGACACACAGTCGAAATTTATTACCTTTTTTGGGCACCACCAGCACATTAGCAAGCCAATCCGGGTATTTCACCTCCCGGATAGAACCTATTTTTGAAAGCTTTGTTACCTCGTCTTTTACGAAGGCGTGTTTTGCTTCCGCCATGGGCTTCTTTTTTGCTTCACCGGGGAGAACTTCCCATCCAAGCTGAGCTTGTGAGTTGCTACTTCTGGTGATATACCTGTCATATCAATATGCGACCATGCGAAGCAATCAACATTAGCTTTAAGAAATTCAATTAACTTGCTCCTGAGCTTCGGGGTAAGCCCCGTGCCCAGGTATACCTTTTTGGCCGGTAGGTACTCGAACAGGATAATCTGCTCCAGCTCCTCTATAGTTGATTTAGTTGCATTCGAGTCATCCGGCATGATGAACGATCTGGGCACCTCGAAATCATCCTCTTCGTGCACTGGATTCGACCAGGTGTGCTTTGATTGGTATTGGGCGTGCTCTCCTCCGGTTACATCCTTTTCCTTCTGAACCGATTCTATAGGCCGAGGCGCTGCTTCCTCCACTGCGAACCTTTCCCTTGCAGCGGGCTGTTCACCTCGGATGGTTTTTACTCCTTCCGGGGTGGGGAACTTCAGCAATTGATGCAGCGTCGAGGGCACATCCCTCATACTATGTATCCAGGGTCTGCCCAGCATTGCATTATACTTCATGTCCCCTTCGATCACGTAGAACACCGTTTTTTGAATGGTGCCATCGACGTTTATAGGCAATGAGATCTCCCCCTTTGTGGTTTCCCTTGCCATGTTGAACCCGCTGAGTTCCCGGGCTACCGGTACGATCTGATCAAGCAGCCCTAGTTGTTCGACCACTCTCCACCGGATGATGTTGGCCGAGCTACCTGGGTTAATCAAGATACGTTTAATCTTAGTCTTAAAGATGAGTACAGAAATTACCAATGCATCATTGTGCGGTTGAATGACGCCCTCTGCGTCCCCGTCGTTGAAGGAGATAGAGCCCTCGGATAAGTGATCTCGGATGCGCTTTTCACGAACAATAGAAGCCTTGGCCCGTTTCATTACCGGCCCCCGAGGGGCATCGATACCCCCAACTATCATGTTGATTATATGCTGGGGTTCTACCGGCTCGGCCCTTCGATGCGCTTCCCTTTCCTTGTAATGACTTTTGGCTCGTTCACTCACCAGATCTCGAAGATGACCGTTTTTTAGTAGCCGGGCTACTTCTTCTCTCAACTGGCGACAATCCTCAGTTCTGTGACCATGGGTTCCGTGATATTCACACACCATGCTCGGGTCCCGTTGGCCCGGATCCGACCTTAGAGGTTTCGGCCATCATACATCCGGGACGCGACCGATGGCCGAGATGAGGCCCGAAGTACTAACGTTGAAGTTATACTCCGATATCTTCGGCAAACCCTTGTTACCGGCGGAACTTCCGGCGTCGCTCCTGAATGAGAGACCTCGGCTGTTTGACGGGCGCTCGTTCCGTTTACTACCCCGACCTGAGAAACGACTTGGGCTCACCCTTGACTTTTCTGACCTAAAACTTTGCCTCTCCGAATGGGAGTAGTGCCGATACCTTTCCTTCGATGATTCGATCTTTGTTTCGTAACCCTTCTTTGGCTTTTCAAAACTTCTATCCATATTCATTGGGCCCGGGGGGAGCTCGAATTGATCATCCTCCACCCGAATCTTCGACTCGTACCGATTATGGACATCGACCCATGTCACAGCCTCGTATTCCAGCAAGCTTTCTTTTAATTTGAACGAAGCTATTGAACTTAGAACATTGAGCCCTTTGTGAAAGCTTGCGCGGCCCATTCCTCTGGAACCGGGGGGAGCTCCATCCGTTCCCTTTGGAACCGGTTGACGAACTCACGCAGTAGCTCATCGTCTCTTTGGGTTATACGGAAAATATCGGCCTTGCGGGCCTGCACCTTTTTGGCACCGGAGTGGACCTTGATGAAAGCATCGACGAGCATTTCGAAGGAGGTGATCGAATGCTCGGGTAGATGGCCACGTCAATGCCCCTTTTGATAGAGTTTCCCCAAACTTCTTCAGCAATACCCATTCAATTTCGTCCTCATCCATATCATTGCCCTTTATGACACATGTGTATGAGGTCACGTGCTCGTGCGGGTCCGTTGTGCCGTCGTATTTCTGGATATTCGGCATTTTGAACCTCTTCGGGATTAGCTTCGGGGCCGCACTCGGAGGAAAAGGCCTTTGGATGTACCTCTTCGAGTCCGGTCCGTTCAGTAGAGGCGGGGCCCCTGGGATTTGATCCACCCGAGAGTTGTATGTTTCGACCCTCTTCTCGGTCGAGTCTACCCGTTTTGCCAAAGTTTCAAGCATTTTTAGAACCTCGGTGGAGGATCCAGCTCCGGACCCATTGCTCTCAATAACGCGTGCCTCCTCCCTTCTGGGTTCAGCAACACCGCTCGTTTTTTCCGGGGGCGCTATTTCCCCTCCGTTTTGCAACCGGGCTATTGCGATTCCCTGTTCGGCGATCGCCGTTCTCTGTTCCTGCAACATTTCAAAATCAAACGTAAGTCAATATTATCATTTGGCGTACTCGGTTCTCTCCGGTCCTGTTCCCGGGACAAAGTGACAGAATTGTGGGTATTTAGTGGGTTAGTGGCCGGTAAGGCGGCATTCTCCTAATCGATGGTGTTTTATCGATTGAGGCCCTCCCTCGAATTAACGGGGTTAGGGTCAATGGGGTTTGGTGGTCCTCGTGGACCGCTTCCATCGTTTTCGGCCACGATTTCGTTGTTGTTGACGTGACCGGATTGCCTGCTGTCGACCATTTAGTCCGTTTTTTCAAATACAAACAGAAAGTGTTTTTGATTTAGATGGGTAAGGTAGAGATCAAGGCAAAAGGCCACTATTATCTATGCCCCACAGTGGGCGCCAAACTGTTTACCTCGAATTTGGATAATCAATTAAATTTGTGAGTGGGTATAAGATATGTGGTTAAGTCTTAATCTACTTGATAAAAGAAAGATATAAATGTGGATATAATAAGACGAGAGCAATGATAATCGGTGATTTGCGATATGCTTGTATGTTCACTAGTGTATGAGTGTTACTCGATTAAAGTAATGCAACAAATATGACCGAAAGCAGGTGTTTAAGAGAGAGATTTTGTATATATATATATTGCTATTACAAAGTGTTCTTGATGTGTGGAAGCCAACCCCCACAAAGGAGAGGGATGAGCTCTATTTATAGTGTTTCCTCTATGGGCCTCATACAATACAAGTCATTAAAAAATAAGGGGAAGGACAACTTTGAGTGGGTTAGATTGACCGTACGGTCTGACACACGCATGGTTGGTGGTTGACCATGACAGGACGCTACCGACGCGTAGCTCACGCGCAACGGCTCTACCGGACCAATAGCCACGGTTATTCGGACTAACGACCTCGACCGACCCGATGACGAAGAAACCGGACCAAGCGGCCCCCCCTACTCAGCTCCGGTTCGAGCGATCCTCCGGTCCGACCGTTCCTCCGGTTCAGAATGAAAATCTTCACCTGTGTTATTGCAACCTTCTTCCTTCGGTCCCCCGTCTCCCCGGTTTGACTCATATCCGGTTTTTACCGTATACACTTATGCTTTTCTATAATTCCGTTTTACTTGTCACGTTTGCCAAAAGTGATTATATTTTAAAATAATGTGGTAAAAACAAGTTTGATCATGCTCTTTAAGCTATTTGATCACAATTAATCAATTTTTGCTTGAACAGATTACAGTTAATCAGGCGCTTTAAGCTGTTCGACATTTTTATTGATCAAGGATCCATTTTGTACTTTACACCTTAAATTAATTATCGAGTACTATCATATGCTTCTTCGTGATGTGCCGAGTGTGCCGGGCCTCAATTCAATCAATGGATCTATAATAAATTAATAATATTGTGTGTACTACCACACAACTTAATTAATTGTATGCAGATGAAGCATTATGCATGTTTTGAAATTATTGCACAGCGAAAGCAAAATGGATCACCATCGACGAACATTGTGGGATGATATGCTTTCCACCCTTAACTAACTAGAGGACAATCGTCTTATTTTTTTTCATTTTTTTTTTCTTTTTTTTTTCTTCCCCCATTTATAGTGTTTCCACACTTCCCCTCCAGTGTGACTCGAACCCAGGACCTACCGGTCGAGGACAATCGTCTTAAGGTTGAGCTTTGAGGATGGAAAAAATCTCCGATAGAGAGCACTTCTCTACCAGAAAGTTCAAATACGAACACGATGAATTAATTAGAGGTGGCAAATTGGCGGATCGAATCAAATTACGAGTCAAAATGGGTTATGTTGATGAACGAGTCATAACTCACTACAAGAAAGTAGAGATACGACGACATTTATTTGGTGACATTTCAAATAAATGTCGGGAAATAAGGAATATCTTGACATTTATGAACAAATGTCGTAAAAAGAACGACATTTGATGCCAAATGTCATAAGAAGAACGACATCTGGGGCAAAATGTCATTAAAACAACGACATTTAGTCTCAAATGTCGCTAAAATAACGACATTTGTTAAAAAATGTCATTATTTTTAACGACATTTAGCTGAAATGTCATTAAAACAATGACATTTGATACAAATGTCGCATAATATTATGACATTTGTTGCAAAATGTCATTGTTTTTAACGACATTTGGCGAAAATGTAATTAAATAATGACATTTGATATAAATGTCGAATACATTATGACAATTGTTTTAAATGTCATATTATTAGTCACTAATTATCGACATTTACACCTAATGTTGGAAAACTAATCTTTTTTAAATTATCCATCATTCTTTACAGGACAAAGGTCAAAAATTTCCCCCGGACAATACAATTAAGAGAAAATTTTATCTTATGTTAGATTTTGTCCATTCCATAAAGTTCAAGGACCAATACGGATCATTTGCAAAGTTCAATGACAAATTCATTTAAAATCTATCACCCTAAACAATTTATTTAAATCTCAAGAATGATAATTAAGAAGTCACTAATATTGTCAATAATCTTTCAGAGAGGACAAATACATGTTAGAGTACATCAATTTTAATTAATTAAATGTGTGAATTATTTTTTCTTTAATATATGATCACTTAATTATGAATTTTAATTACTTTCTACATACATTATTTGATTTATCCAAACCAAATTTGAATTTAATTGCTTTGTCAATCTGTAGGAAATCTTATATATAGTTAGGAGAGAAACAAAATGATTTATCTTTAAACTCCGTGAATGATCTAGGTTTGTTCTATATACCATCTTCGTATGGTGGCGCGATGTAGCTACGTGAATCCACGTTCGAAGGACATTGTACCAAAGTCATATAATTAGGACCACAATATGCATGGTTTTATTCTGTTTATGGCATCGAAGGTTGTGTTCTTTTTTGGGCTTCTAATATAATTCTCATTCCTTTTTGGCACCTACGTTAGAGATTGAAGGTATTTGCCCCCCTTGAATTACAATAATCTAAATTTCTGGCAAGGATAAAAGTTTAAATTATCTTTAGAAATATGAAGATTGATAATAACTCAAAAAACGAGCCTAATAATTGAGAATATTGCGAGGATGTATATCATTTGAACATCCTTTTTAAAACTAGCTATAGACAATAGAAATTTACAACTATGGGTGGGCATGATACGGTATTTAAAGCTTCAGTACGGTAATTTCGATTCTCGATTTCTAAAAATACTATACCATTACCATATATATCAAATTAATTCGGTATGGTTCGGTTTAAATACGATTTTGGTATTTTGCGTTACTACGGTAAATCAATAATCATTTGATCCACTTCAACTTACATATTCATATCGTAGAGAATTATGACGTTCTGCTATTTAAGAAACGTCTCAATTATATGGTACTATAACAACTCACACATGTAAAAATATTCAAAAGAAAATACAAGTAATTCCCTAATTATGTAAATCGATTACACGAAAAGATACTTCAATCAAGATAGAGTAGGCAAAGTTTCAACATTTGAACAATTTTAGTTTTGTAATCATACTAGTTTATATATTTGTTAGTATAATAATACTAATTTTATGAACTGTATATGTAACTATACTTCGGTATGGTATTCATTATTTTAGTATTTTATTTATAAATACCAAATACCATACCGAATGCCAAAAAAATTTAATTACATACCAAATACCGTATCAAATACCATAATATCAAAACCGCGATATAATTTTTTCGATTTTGGTATGGAAATAGGTATCTACGCACCCCCATTTACAACTAATATTGGAGATTTCTATGCATTTCTTTAATTGTTAAACCATTCTTATTTAATTACCACGAGAACTCAAAATTAGTGAATACATATAATATTAGTTGTATATTCAACCAAACAGTTAGAACTAAAATATGTGATAAAAATAATATATTTAAGATAAATATATATGTAAGTCATCCAATAAGTCTTGTAAAAGTAATTATAAAAAAAGGAATTAAACTTAGGATGTGAAAGTGCCACATCATACTCCTTAAAAAACAAAAAGAACTCCTATTCAGCAAACATACAAAGACCCAAGTCATACGAAGACCCATTTCAAAGAGTTAACAAAACTTCCCATTTTGGCTCAGTCTTTTCTCAAAAATCAGTCCCATTTTGGTTAAAATTGGTTGAGTCCGCCCACTAATACATTGTGCTACCGAAAAATATAAAGAATTTCAGATATGGAGCGACATATATGGAAGAAAAAATAAATTGGCGGTAAGATTTTGTTGGGTTTCCCTCCTTTTACTTCTTTTTTGCTTAAAATTTTAGGGCTTCCTCCTTTCAATTCCTTGTTGGCTGCCCTTGAGGCAAAGAAAATTGGCGGTAAAATTTTAGGGTTCCCTCCTTTCAATTCCGAATATTGGCAATTTTAATACTTGGTATTTTTTCAAAGCTTGGAAAAAACTTTTGGCCGTGTTTGAGGCGAATCTATTCTTCTAATTTAGATCTTTACTAATTTTAAAATAATCTGAACTAATTATACAGAGATTACTGCTGATTGTTACAGAGATTTGTGCGTTGGAACGAAATTTAGAGTTGTTGAAGTACTTATATTGCGTTCACACATTGTGTAATTTCATTTGAATCTCCTTCGCACATTCTATTTATAGTGTCAGTTAACAGTTTTTCATCGATTTGCAGTTTGAAGAAGACGGGAAAAGGAAGCGAGCGCTATTGGAAAAACATTAACATAGTGTTCAAGACTTTTTTGAGGTGTTTGCAGGTTCTTATCTATCCTCTGTTTTGTTTAATCATATTGAGATCTAATTCTTTGTTATTGTAGTATTTAAAATAATAGTTTTTTTTGTGTTCTGAAAGTATCTTAAAAGTTTTTTCTTTCATATCGTCTCTTCATATTTGTTTGTAGTCTAACTAGATGGTATATGTGCTCAATTATCCAGCTTTTAGGGAATAGGGGTATTTGGGATATATGAAGCTCATGTACTAGTAGCTGTTAGGGGTAGCTTCAAGCCATATAGAGCTTTTTACTTTCTTTAATGAATTTGTTACCATGCACGTCACCTCGGCGGTGAGGTAATTTTTGTGGCATGTGACCGCATGTTTATGTGGATGTTGGTTTATATAAGCAATTGTTGCTCTTCAGAACTGAATCAGTTGTTGTTGTCATTGTTGAAATTGCTGTGAGGATGAAAATGAAAGACAAAATGAAATTTTGGCCTAGAAGCACGACAGACAATGCTAGAGACTCTACATGCGTTAGCACTTTCAAAAGGCCTTGTTACAGAACACATGAATAGCTGATGTCCCCAATAGAAAAGAGATTTTTAAATCAATAATATTAAATCCAGAGAATAGAAAACAAAAGTATAGTGCATACAGGTAGGTCTTCAAACTTTTCCACTTGCCTTGTTTTGCAGTGTTTTCAATTAAAGCTGCCGTGATCGCCTTATCTTATGTATTCTACACCTAGTCATATTTGACTTTCTTTTGCTCAGAAGAGAATGCTAACCATCACTGTCCATATTTGTTGTTATAACGCCATATGTATCTGCCCTGCAATCTGTTTCCATCAAGTTATAGCCTTTGGAGATCATCACCCCATTGCTTCCGCGTATTAGTACTACTTCACCAAATATATGTTTTGTCGTGTTTTCTCCACTATCTAGGAAATCTAATCCTGGACAACCTGCTAGAATGCTTTTTAATGTAGATTTTATTCTGAATTATGTCTGAATTTGTATGTTGTTGGCTATCAGTTTTGAAAAAAGCTAGTTTTGTTGGTTGCTGCTAGTTGGCAGATTCAAGAGTTTGCCAAATTACTTCTATATCCATTGCAAGGTTTGTCGGCATAATATTTGTTGAAGAAGTATCTCTAAGATCATAATGGATGGGATCATTTCCAATGGGAAAGGAGTGGCAAATTGTTGTAAAACTTAAGCCAAGAGGTTTTTACGATTTAGGTGAAAACACACCGGCAATTGAGCATAAGGAAGGCCATATGGAACTGTGGCCTGACCAACAACTTGATGATACTACATTTGAAAGTGAAGATGATATTGAATGGGTTAGGGAAGGAGTACCAGGGATAGAAGTTGACCCGCAAACTCTGGAAATTAATGAAGCATTTGATGAAGATGATGAAATATCTTAGCTCTTATTTCTATTATAGTTATTGTCATTATTTTAATACAGATGCTTATTGAACAGTAATTTGGTGATTTTTACTATGTTATTCAGTTGTTAAAATCTTGTGTGTCTGCATGTCTTATTATTTGACCTGATAGTTATATATTATTTTGAACTTTTAGATAGTAGAAAATATTTTCAATTTGGCAGGATTCATAGTTTTTGAGAAGCATCGTTGAAATGGCAAGAAAAAGACAGAGAAATTCTAGTCAAGACGGGCTTTTATCTAATTCCTCGGAGCAACAAGGACAACAAGTGGAAAGTGGGGCAATGCCTCAACCACCTCAAAATTGGCCACGAAATGAAAGACAACCTATCCAATCTGGTAATTTGTCTAGAAATGATTCACATGATATAGAAAATCTTCCAGGTATTATACTTTTGTGATAATCTTTTCTTCCTCTATAGTATAAAGTAGTTAGATAACTGATTTTTATAAATAATTAATTCCCCTTCTTTTTATCTTTGATTATTTGCAGATTATAGTGAGAGTGAAGAACAATCTAAGCGGCCTAGGGGTCCCACTATGATGCACTCAGGATGGGGAAAAGACGGTGACAATTTACATGTTGAATTGAATGATCGTGGACAAGTTATTGGTCCAGAAGCAGCTAGATTACATTTAAAACTTGGTGTGATAGCACGAAATGGCATTTTAGCGCCATTGAATCATAGAGATTGGAGGCTTGTTCCTGATATGTACAAGGATATAATATGGAGTGACATTAAGGTTCTTAATATAAGAAAAACCTACATACTAAGATGTTTTTTTTTAATATATTTTTCTTGTATAAATGAGTTGTGTGTTACATATATATATATGTAGGAAAATACTGATGCAAATGATGATATGAGACGCATTTTGATGATGTCAGTTGGATCTAAATGGAAAGAGTGGAAGCATGAAGCAAAAAGTAATGGCTATGACCCGTATAATACTGATATTAAGCGCTTAGCTCATCGTCCAAAGAGGGTTGCAGAAGATCAGTGGCGTTCATTAGTTCATTATTGGAGTTCAAAAGAAGCAAAGGTATTCCATTAATATCAATAATCATTTTCTGCTGCTCCTTGACTATTATCTCATATATTATTGTGTTTATCTTTTCTAGGAAAAGAGCGAGAGAAACAAAGAAAGTCGAAAAAAGTTGACTATGCCACACACATCAGGAAGAAAAAGACTTGCTCAAATTATAGATGATGTATGACATAATCACTATCTATTTTCTGCAATTTATGTATTAATTCTTGATTCCTTGCATATTTTACGATAATCTCTTACTATTCAACAGATGACAAAAGAGAATACTGGTATAAAGCCAACTCGTATTGAGGTGTGGAAAAAAACTCACACTAGAGAGAATAAACAACCAGTAAATGACATAGCCGGTGAAGTTATGGTAAATTCTTATTCTTTATAAATATTAAGGTACTTTAACTCCATTATAAGATTCTATTAACTTTCCGTCAATTTATCTTTCTTTCAAAAAGAAACAAATGGATGATCTTGCTGAGGTGTATCCCGAGTTAAATGTCCCTGGAAGTGCTCGCAATGATATATATTCACAAGTAATGGGACCATACACTCATGAGATTGTTCGAACTCTAGGAAAAGGAGCAGCTCCAAGTTTAGTTTATGGCCCAGTATATAAACGATCACAGTTGGAGCAACGAGATTTTGATGCAAGGGTTGAGATAGAAGTTCAAAAAGCTACCGTAGCAATCCAAATTGATATGGATAAAAAGTTGGCTGAAGCAAAACAAAATATGGAAGCAAAAATGGATGAAAGAATGGATGAAAAGGTGAAGGAAAAAGTGAAGGCCGAGATGCAAGCATACGTACAGAGTATCGGTTTTATGAATGGCTCAAACAGTAAATCAATCAATTATGAAGAGGTAAACAATTTTGTACTCGGTACACATTTTTTTTCCTCTTTAAATTAACTTTGCCATTTATTTTTCCTTTTAATTATACTAATCTTCCTCTTTGTGATAGCTTTGCCATAACTCAGTTGAAGACCGCCAACAATCATTATCTCCTGTATCAGTTGTTCCAACAAAAAAGGTGCGTTCACACGTATTGTAATTAGTAAACATTGAAGTTTCGAATGTGATTTTCCAGGTGTTGTCATCTCGTGTTTAAAGCAGAGTATGTGTTATGCTCTTCTAATTCTCTGTTGACTCTTTGAATTGGGTGTTCTATGTAAGATCTTTGTTTGCTGTTTTTCATGACGTTCTGCCTTTTTTAGTTGGGTTATGTGTTCTTTTTACCCTTTTTGTTGTCCTGTTCTTTTCTACCAATATGTTCGTGTTGTACGAATACCGTTTTTGTTGGAACAACTGATACAAGAGATAATGATTGTTGGCGGTCTTCAACTGAGTTATGGGAAAGCTATCACAAAGAGGAAGATTAGTATAATTAAAAGGAAAAATAAATGGCAAAGTTAATTTAAAGAGGAAAAAAAATGTGTACCGAGTATAAAATTGTTTACCTCTTCATAATTGATTGATTTACTGTTTGAGCCATTCATAAAACCGATACTCTGTACGTATGCTTGCATCTCAGCCTTCACCTTTTCCTTCACCTTTTCATCCATTCTTTCATCCATTTTTGCTTCCATATTTTGTTTTGCTTCAGCCAACTTTTTATCCATATCAATTTGGTATGAGTTTCTGATAGATATGATCTTGAACAACCACTTTTAGATCTTTGCTTTAGATTTCTTTACTCTCCGTTTATGATTTTCAACTTCATGCTTGAATATATAGATTTTGTCTGATAAATTGAAGAAACAAAGTGTCAGTTACAGCAAGATAATTACCTGCTAATTATCAGTGTATTTCATTTTTCCTTTTACTCCTTTTAAAAATTTATTTTAATCTCCTTACTATGTGTGTGCTCTAGAGAAAAATGAACTATGGGTACTCTGCAAGAGTTAGAATTTGACAAGTTTGACTAGCTGTGGATAATTATGTTGACAATTAGCCCACTGCTGTCTCTGATGTTGAACACTCTATTTTTATTCCTTCTTACTTTTAGCATATTATGGTAAAACGCTGTATTTAGATCCCCTTCTGTCAGCCAGTGGAGCTTACTTTTCTGTTTAAGGAATTGAATCCTTGCTGGATGTAATTTGTGGTTTGTTGCCGCTAGCTGTATCCCTGTTCGAATTAAGTCTGCATTTGTAGGATTATGCTGCAGTGCAGTTTGGCATTCCTCCAGCTATGTTTTTGCTTTGTCTGCCTTGATTTCCACCTCATTGAAGTGTCTCTTGTTTATGCTTCGGAGGGTACCTCATTGAAGTGTCTCTTGTTTATGATTCGGAGGGTACCTTTCAATCTATTTAGTTTCCTCCTCCCCTCCCTGCACCTGCTGTACCTAAACCCATTCCTGTTTTGTCCCCGTCGGTTATCTGCTTGTGTACCTCCTGCTACTTGGCCTGCTGTGGCTCCCTGATTTCTGTGTCCCTCTTTTCCCTCATTTTTGTCACACCCGATGTTATGACCCGTGTTTTCACACGTTTGGAAAGACTTGAATTATATTGGATTCTTGAGATATAAGATCAATTTGATATTTTGTTGAACGTAGGAGTTATGCATGAAAGAATGGAGTCATGAAAGTGTGGGACAAGGTTAAGGGTAATTTTGGAATTTTGAAAATTAGTTTCGGGAATTATAAAACGTGGACTATAAGTCATTGGGCCAAAAATAATGGAATATAATTTAAGGCCCAATGCACTTGGAGTGGCCGGCCATGGTATGGCCCAAGCCCAAAATGTGTATTAAATTTTCATGGGATTAATTAACTTGAGGCCTTGATCCAAGCCCAATTAATTAGCCATGTGCATGGTCATGTGACAATTAATATAAGATGCCTAAAGTCTTCATTATATGCATTAGAACATTCAAGAAAACTAAGTAAGAAAGAAGTCAAGAACAAGAGCAAAAAAACCAAGAGGGTTTCGGGTTTGGCTAGGGAAAATAGGTACCAAAAATCTTGTTCCAAAAATTCATGTCTTGTGGTTTTCCTACTAAGATAAGGTTCCTTTGTAACTTGGTATAGTTGGATTGGAGTGGGGAGCATTAGAATCATCAAAGTGACTACATCTCCAAGTGAAGAAGACTTGAAGAAAAGGTAAGAATTTCTACCTTTTTATTGTGTTATGAAGTTTTGTTTGTGTTGTAGTATATAGAAATGTGTTGATTGTATGGAAAAATGGAAGTTTGCAATGTGGGTTTGGTATATGGCTTGTAGCCGTGTGTATATACATGTTGTATAGCCAAAAATGTATAGAATTCATGTTGTATTCTCGTTGTGAATGTGATGGAATTTATGTTGAGAATGAAAGTGGAATAAATTTGATTGAATGGAGAAAAATAGCATATGGCCGTGTGGTGTATTTGACTTGGGAATGAAATGGATTAAGTTTGTTTAGAGTATTGGAGTGTTGTTGTAATGCTTGATAAGTAAATGAAGTTAGAATGATATAAGTTTGTATTGAATTGGAATGTAGAAACTTATGTCGTTTTAGTATGATTTTCCGACATTAAGGAAATGAAGTTGTTTGGTTGCTAATAGTGATGATCATTGATGAATTTGGAAGTTGGAAACTTGTTATGAAAATGTATGCCAAGGATTTGATGTTTTGCATAAGTTAAGACTTTGGCGGAAAGTTGTATATTAAGTATATCAAGTGTATATCTTAGGGGAAATGATATGAGATGTCTCTAAATCTATGTTGTGATGATCTTAAGTGATAATGGATGTGAAATCATGATGTTAGTTCGAAAGTTTGGGTTGAATTGAAGATTATGTCAACTTGTGAGAAAAATGACTAGTTGAAAGATATTTGTGTTTTTAATGTTTATTGTTGATATTGATGTTGTCGTTTGGGTTGTTGTTGATGAATTATAGCCGAGTTGAATTCTCGGGGTGCAATATGTATAGGGGAAGTGCTGCCGAAATTTCGGTAGCCAAATATGCATTAAGTTGGAACTTTGGTATTCGTAGCTTACAATTGGTAAACTTGACCAATTGCAGTTTTTCGACGAAACGGGAAGTGAGTTTGGAAAGGCTTAAGGAACGTGAAAGGTATGTAAAGCAAACCCAATTCTTCCCTTGGCATGCCCCTAGTGTGTTAGGGTCGGATCCGGGCCTCGAAGGACCTCTTGGCCCTCGGAATCCGCAAGACAAAATTTCAGTTTTTCCTTCAGTAGAATTGAACCATTTTGATACGCTTTTTCTGAAATTATGCAATTTTGCTCTAAATTATTCAGAAAGTCATAAAATGTCTGTATAACCTTTTTAGGTGATACTATATGCTTAGAGGGCACAATTTGAGCCCGCCGCCTTGTTTGTCCCAAGGCGGGCCCGCTATTTACGATTTTGCCCCTAATATGCTAAAGCTTCCTTTTTAAGCGATTTTTGAAAGAAATGTTTTAATTACCCTACTAATCGCTTAACGAATATTATTTTAAATATTCTGTTAAATATTATAAATTATTTTGACACTCGGAATGACTTCGGGAAAGTTATACTTCTGTAATTTATTACGATATCCGAAATACATCTATTATGATTCCGTCCGACTCCATTTGATTTGTTTGTCTTTGCTACGCTTCATCGAGTCTTTGAAAACACTTATGATTTTTTTTTAAATTGCATTAGTCTCTCACTACTCCATTCGTGGATGTCCCAATGTTTCCCACACTGAGCCCGCGCCAGGATATGTTGTCAAGCGTAATTCTCTGCATTGTTCGCCGCGTCCCGATGTGAGGGGGCAGATATACGCGTACATAGATCTGTGGAGTATGATGTGCCATGTCCGCCTATTCTGATCTGATCTGTTATGGCCATTTTGATATGACATTATATGATACGGGGCCACGCCCCTTTTTCTGATTCCTCTGTATAGTGGCACCAGCGTCGGGAGGGTGGCCACATTCTGTCTGCCGAGTCCCGTGGCAGGGACCGGATATGATATGATATGACATATGTTTCTGTACACATTCTGTCGGTTTTGGAAATATGCATTTGACACTTTGGATTTTGTACGCATTTTCTGTAATCATTATGATTTGACTTCTGTGATTCCGCTTTGCATATTCAGTACATATTTCGTACTGACCCCCTTTCTTCGGGGGCTGCGTTTTCATGCCGCGCAGGTACAGACGACAGGTTTGCTGATCCACACGTTTAGGATCCCGTTTCTGCTATTTTGGGGCGCTCTCTTCTTCAGAGCCCATCTTTTGGTACAGTCTGTCACTGTTATCTGGATATGTATATTGTTCTGGGTATGACGGGGCCCTGTCCCGTCTTATGATTATGATATGTTCTGTAGAGGTCTGTGGATACATCTGTGTGGGTCCTGTATATATGTTTGGGATGTTTTGTCTTATGACAGCCTTATCGGTTTCTGTGTGCCAAGTCCGTTTTTCTGCTAAATTCTGTAGCATCCACTAATGTTACCATTATATTACATTATTTTGATAATATGCTAATTTGGGTATCGGGTACGTATAGGCCCAGCTAGGGCACTGGTCGCGGCCCACGGGGTTGGGTCATGACAATAGTGGTATCAGAGCGGTTCGTCCTCGGATTGTCCACAGATCGTGTCTAGTAGAGTCTTGTTTATCGGTGTGTTGTGCACCACGCCTATAAACAGGAGGCTACAGGGCATTTAGGATACTACCCTTCTTTCTGTCTTAGATCGTGCGATAGAGCTGTGTTATCAGGATGACCCCTCCCTAACGAGTGGCTATATTTGCAGATATGCCTCCAAAAAAGGCAACAACGGCCCAAAAGGCCAAGTCATCAGCCTTGGGAGAGACTAGCCGGGTCCAGAGGATTACCAGGGCCCAGGCAAATATTGCTCTGGAGACCTTGCCCCAGACAGAGGGTTCTTCTACACCGCCACTCGTGGAGGAGATAGGGGCAGCCGTAGCTGCAGATCGGGGGGCGGCTCCACCGCCAGCTCCTGCAGTTCCAGTACCTGAGCCTCCAGCTCCACGGCCAGACACTGAGGATCAGTCTATGAGGGAGGCAGTCCAGTTGCTGACGAGACTTGTGGCAGGGCAGGGTCAGGGGCATGGACTGGGAGGTGACCGGGCAGTCAGGCGTGATAGTTCGAGAGCCCGTGAGTTTTTGACTTGTAACCCTCCAGAGTTCTTCGGGACAAAGCCCGAGGAGGATCCCGAGGAGTTTATCAGGAAGATGCGGCGCACTCTAGATTTGATTAATGCTTCCGAGACAGAGTCATGAGTCAGTCGCGCTAGCTTCGTACCGGTTATATGATGTGGCGGCAAACTGGTACGAGTCATGGGGGCTATCCAGAGGGGACGGCGCTCCCCCAGCAGTTTGGGGCGATTTTTCTCAGGCATTTCTTGGACATTTTCTGCCCCCAGAGTTGCGACGAGCCAGATCTGATAGATTCTTATTATTGAGGCAGAAGGGCCGCAGTATCCGGGACTATAGTTTGGAGTTTGATTCCTTGGCCCGATATGCACCTACTGTGGTGGCTACTATGGCGGACCGGATGCACAGATATATTATGGGGCTAGATCGGTATTTTGTTGATAGCTGCTTAGTATTGGCTGCTCAGTCCGGTATGGACATTGCCCGTATCCAGGCCCATGCCCAGGGTATGGAGGATCGGGGCAGAGGAGGACACCAGCCTGACAGCGGCCAGGATCGGAGACAGCCCAAGAGGGCCAGGTCATCTGGAGATTTTCGGGGCAGACAGCCCCAACAGCCGCAGCAGCCTAGCAGATTTTCATCTCAGCCAGCGCAGAGCGCGCCTCCCCAATCTACAGGTCGCAGATTTGATAGCCCAGGGTATTCAGGAGCAGGCCAGAGCTCCAGGGCTTCAGGTTCACGGACAGATAGGGGTTCTGGTCAGATGAGGCCACCCAGGGTTCAGTGTTCTTTTTGCGGCAGATACCATACGAGAGAGTGCTACAGAGCCACCGGTGCATGCTTTTCTTGTGGTCGTCAGGGCCATTCTGTGACAGATTGCCCGTATAAGGGTAGTTCGGGTGGTCCAGCGCAGCCTACCGGATCAGTCGCTGGGTCTTCATCTTCGTCAGTGGCTATGCGCCCTACGGGGCAGGGTATTCCAACACCAGCGGGTCGCGGCAGAGGCCGTGGTGGAGCTTCTGGTATTAGCGGTCCTTCGAACCGCATTTATGCTTTGGCCAGCCGCCAGGATCAGGAGGCATCTCCTAATGTCGTCACAGGTACTTTACTGGTCTTCTCTCGATCTGTGTATGCACTAATTGATCCAGGTTCGACTTTATCATATATTTCACCCCTTGTTGCCGGTAAAATTGGTATTATGTCTGAACCTATAGAGCCATTTGAGGTAGCCACACCGATCGGGGACTTTATTGTAGCGAAACAGGTATATAAAGATTGTTCCGTAATTGTTTGTGACTGTGACACTAAGGCAGATCTGGTAGAGTTAGATATGACTGAATTTGATGTTATTATGGGTATGGATTGGCTAGCTTCCTGTTACGCTAATGTTGACTGCCAAAATAAGGTAGTTCGCTTCCAGTTTCCCGGGGAGCCAGTTATAAATTGGGCTGGTAATACAGCATCGCCGAAAGGTAAGTTTATTTCATACCTTAAGGCAAAGAAAATGATCAGAAAGGGTTATATCTATCATCTGGTTCGGGTGCAAGACTTGGACGCCGAGACGCCGACACTTCAGTCAGTCCCCGTAATTAATGAGTTTCCAGATGTTTTTCCCGACGAGCTTCCAGGCCTTCCTCCAGAGCGGGAGATAGACTTCTCTGTTGACTTACTCCCAGACACTGAGCCTATCTCTATTCCTCCGTATAGAATGGCGCCTGCAGAGTTAAAGGAGTTGAAGGAGCAGCTGAAAGATTTGTTGGATAAGGGCTTCATCAGACCCAGTACTTCGCCTTGGGGAGCCCCGGTATTATTTGTGCGTAAGAAGGACGGGTCGCTGCGTATGTGTATTGATTATCGGCAGCTGAATAAGGTAACTATAAAGAATAAATACCCCCCTCCCCAGGATTGATGATTTGTTTGATCAGATGCAGGGCGCTAAGTGTTTTTCGAAGATAGATCTTCGATCCGGTTACCACCAGGTACGAGTACGAGAGGCCGATGTCCCTAAGACAGCTTTCCGGACCCGATATGGGCATTATGAGTTCAGGGTTATGTCTTTTGGGCTTACTAATGCCCCCGCAGTATTCATGGATTTGATGAACCGGGTATTCAGGCCATTCTTGGATATGTTTGTAATTGTATTCATTGATGATATCCTGGTTTATTCTCGGTCTGAGGCGGAGCACGCAGATCATCTGAGATCGGTATTAGGGGTACTCCGGCATCAGAAATTATATGCGAAATTTTCTAAGTGTGAATTCTGGCTGTCTTCAGTGGCTTTCTTGGGGCATGTTATTGCAGCTAATGGTGTCCGTGTGGACACACAGAAGATCGAGGCCGTGAAGAATTGGCCCAGACCTACGGCGCCCACAGAGGTACGCAGTTTCCTGGGATTAGCAGGTTATTACAGGAGATTTGTGGAGAAGTTTGCTTCGATTTCAGCGCCTTTGACAAGGTTGACTCAGAAGGGAGCTAAGTTCCAGTGGTCTGACGCTTGTGAACGGAGCTTCCAGTTGCTGAAGGAGAAGCTGACTACAGCCCCAGTTCAGACTCTTCCAGAGGGACCGGACGGGTATGTTATTTATTGTGACGCTTCTGGTATGGGGTTAGGCTGTGTATTGATGCAGCACGGCATAGTTATAGCGTATGCTTCCCGGCAGCTCAAAAAGCATGAGAAGAATTATCCTACCCACGATCTGGAGCTCGCAGCGGTGATTCATGCTCTGAAGATATGGAGACACTATTTATATGGCGTTCATGTGGATATCTATACTGATCATAAGAGTCTCCAGTATATTTTCAGGCAGAGAGAGCTTAATTTGCGACAGCGGAGGTGGCTGGAGCTTCTGAAAGATTATGACGTGGATATTCTGTATCATCCGGGTAAGGCTAATGTTGTTGCCGATGCGCTCAGTCGGAAGTCTATGGGCAGTTTGGCCGATTTACAGCCAGACAGGAGAGAGATAGCCCATGATATTCAGCAGTTGGCTAGTCTTGGGGTTCGTCTGGCCGATTCTGGAGATACACGGATTTCTGTTCGAGGGGTTTCTGAGTCATCCCTCAGGGACGATATTAAGTGGCGTCAATACGAAGATCCTATCTTAGCTCAGTACAGGGACACAGCCTATGATAAGGAGAGGACTCCGTTCGAGTTTTCACCGGACGGTACTTTGTTATACAGAGGCAGGTTGTGTGTACCTGATATTGCAGGCCTTCGGCAGCAGGTTATGAGCGAGGCACATTATGCTCGCTATTTGGTCCATCCTGGGTCTACGAAGATGTACCATGATCTCCGATGCTTATACTGGTGGGACGGTATGAAGCGGGATGTTGCAGAGTTCGTCGCCCAGTGCCCTAATTGTCAGCAGGTCAAGATTGAGCATCAGAAGCCGGGTGGACTGTTGCAGGAGATGGAAATCCCGACTTGGAAGTGGGAGGTTATTAATATGGACTTCATTACAGGTTTGCCTCGCACTCCACGGAAGTATGATTCCATCTAGGTCGTCGTTGATAGGCTGACGAAATCAGCCCATTTTCTTCTCGTCAGGACTACCTATTCCGCCGAGGATTATGCCAGGCTCTATATTAAGGAGATTGTGATGCTTCACGGAGTTCCTATATCTATTATTTCTGACAGAGGCGCCCAGTTTACGGCGCATTTCTGGAGATCTTTTCAGGAGGGACTAGGGACTCAGGTGAGTCTGAGCACCGCATGTCATCCTCAGAGCGACGGGCAGGCCGAGCGCACTATACAGACGCTGGGGGATATGTTGCGGGCCTGCATTATTGATTTCAGGGGCAGCTGGGATGATCACTTGCCGTTGATTGAGTTTGCATATAATAATAGTTACCATTCCAGCATCCAGATGGCTCCGTACGAGGCTCTATATGGCAGGAAGTGCAGATCGCCGATTGGTTGGTTTGATATTGGCGAGACAGAGTTGATTGGCCCAGATATGGTCCAGCAGGCCGTGGACAAGGTGAAACTTATTCGAGAGCGACTGTTGGCAGCCCAGAGTCGACAGAAGTCATACGCGGATAAACGGCGTCGACCGTTGGAGTTTCAGGTAGGCGATTGGGTATTTCTGAAGGTATCGCCTATGAAAGGCGTGATGCGGTTCGGCAGAAAGGGTAAGATCAGTCCGCGTTATATTGGGCCGTATCACATTGTTCGGAAGGTTGGAAATGTCGCCTATGAGTTAGATTTGCCATCTGATTTGGAAGCGGTACATCCGGTGTTCCATGTCTCTATGCTCCGCAGATGCATTGGTGACCCTTCCAGAATCTTCCCTGCGGATGATATTCAGGTGTCGGAGCAACTATCGTACGAGGAGCAGCCCGTATCTATTTTGGATCGTCAGGTAAGGAGGCTCCGGAATAAAGATGTAGCCTCTGTTAAGGTACTGTGGCGGAACGAGAATAGGGAGGAAATGACATGGGAGGCCGAAGAGGAAATGAAGAAGAAATATCCTCAATTGTTCCCTATGCCCACCGGTAACCTTAAATCCTGCTTAATTTCATTTCAATGTCAATCGTATGTCCTATGTGTTGTTTGTAAGCATGAACTCCCCCAAAGTATTTTCCAACCCTATAAGATTAATTTTACATTCGAGGACGAATGTTCTAAAGGGGGGGAGGATGTTATGACCCGTGTTTTCACACGTTTGGAAAGACTTGAATTATATTGGATTCTTGAGATATAAGATCAATTTGATATTTTGTTGAACGTAGGAGTTATGCATGAAAGAATGGAGTCATGAAAGTGTGGGACAAGGTTAAGGGTAATTTTGGAATTTTGGAAATTAGTTTCGGGAATTATAAAACGTGGACTATAAGTCATTGGGCCAAAAATAATGGAATAGAATTTAAGGCCCAATGCACTTGGAGTGGCCGGCCATGGTATGGCCCAAGCCCAAAATGTGTATTAAATTTTCATGGGATTAATTAACTTGAGGCCTTGATCCAAGCCCAATTAATTAGCCATGTGCATGGTCATGTGACAATTAATATAAGATGCCTAAAGTCTTCATTATATGCATTAGAACATTCAAGAAAACTAAGTAAGAAAGAAGTCAAGAACAAGAGCAAAAAAACCAAGAGGGTTTCGGGTTTGGCTAGGGAAAATAGGTACCAAAAATCTTGTTCCAAAAATTCATGTCTTGTGGTTTTCCTACTAAGATAAGGTTCCTTTGTAACTTGGTATAGTTGGATTGGAGTGGGGAGCATTAGAATCATCAAAGTGACTACATCTCCAAGTGAAGAAGACTTGAAGAAAAGGTAAGAATTTCTACCTTTTTATTGTGTTATGAAGTTTTGTTTGTGTTGTAGTATATAGAAATGTGTTGATTGTATGGAAAAATGGAAGTTTGCAATGTGGGTTTGGTATATGGCTTGTAGCCGTGTGTATATACATGTTGTATAGCCAAAAATGTATAGAATTCATGTTGTATTCTCGTTGTGAATGTGATGGAATTTATGTTGAGAATGAAAGTGGAATAAATTTGATTGAATGGAGAAAAATAGCATATGGCCGTGTGGTGTATTTGACTTGGGAATGAAATGGATTAAGTTTGTTTAGAGTATTGGAGTGTTGTTGTAATGCTTGATAAGTAAATGAAGTTAGAATGATATAAGTTTGTATTGAATTGGAATGTAGAAACTTATGTCGTTTTAGTATGATTTTCCGACATTAAGGAAATGAAGTTGTTTGGTTGCTAATAGTGATGATCATTGATGAATTTGGAAGTTGGAAACTTGTTATGAAAATGTATGCCAAGGATTTGATGTTTTGCATAAGTTAAGACTTTGGCGGAAAGTTGTATATTAAGTATATCAAGTGTATATCTTAGGGGAAATGATATGAGATGTCTCTAAATCTATGTTGTGATGATCTTAAGTGATAATGGATGTGAAATCATGATGTTAGTTCGAAAGTTTGGGTTGAATTGAAGATTATGTCAACTTGTGAGAAAAATGACTAGTTGAAAGATATTTGTGTTTTTAATGTTTATTGTTGATATTGATGTTGTCGTTTGGGTTGTTGTTGATGAATTATAGCCGAGTTGAATTCTCGGGGTGCAATATGTATAGGGGAAGTGCTGCCGAAATTTCGGTAGCCAAATATGCATTAAGTTGGAACTTTGGTATTCGTAGCTTACAATTGGTAAACTTGACCAATTGCAGTTTTTCGACGAAACGGGAAGTGAGTTTGGAAAGGCTTAAGGAACGTGAAAGGTATGTAAAGCAAACCCAATTCTTCCCTTGGCATGCCCCTAGTGTGTTAGGGTCGGATCCGGGCCTCGAAGGACCTCTTGGCCCTCGGAATCCGCAAGACAAAATTTCAGTTTTTCCTTCAGTAGAATTGAACCATTTTGATACACTTTTTCTGAAATTATGCAATTTTGCTCTAAATTATTCAGAAAGTCATAGAATGTCTGTATAACTTTTTTAGGTGATACTATATGCTTAGAGGGCACAATTTGAGCCCGCCGCCTTGTTTGTCCCAAGGCGGGCCCGCTATTTACGGTTTTGCCCCTAATATGCTAAAGCTTCCTTTTAAGCGATTTTTGAAAGAAATGTTTTAATTACCCTACTAATCGCTTAACGAATATTATTTTAAATATTCTGTTAAATATTATAAATTATTTTGACACTCGGAATGACTTCGGGAAAGTTATACTTCTGTAATTTATTACGATATCCGAAATACATCTATTATGATTCCGTCCGACTCCATTTGATTTGTTTGTCTTTGCTACGCTTCATCGAGTCTTTGAAAACACTTATGATATTTTTTTTAAATTGCATTAGTCTCTCACTACTCCATTCATGGATGTCCCAATGTTTCCCACACTGAGCCCGGGCCAGGATATGTTGTCAAGCGTAATTCTCTGCATTGTTCGCCGCGTCCCGATGTGAGGGGGCAGATATACGCGTACATGGATCTGTGGAGTATGATGTGCCATGTCCGCCTATTCTGATCTGATCTGTTATGGCCATTTTGATATGACATTATATGATACGGGGCCACGCCCCTTTTTCTGATTCCTCTGTATAGTGGCACCAGCGTCGGGAGGGTGGCCATATTCTGTCTGCCGAGTCCCGTGGCAGGGACCGGATATGATATGATATGACATATGTTTCTGTACACATTCTGTCGGTTTTGGAAATATGCATTTGACACTCTGGATTTTGTACGCATTTTCTGTAATCATTATGATTTGACTTCTGTGATTCCGCTTTGCATATTCAGTACATATTACGTACTGACCCCCTTTCTTCGGGGGCTGCGTTTTCATGCCGCGCAGGTACAGACGACAGGTTTGCTGATCCACACGTTTAGGATCCCATTTCTGCTATTTTGGGGCGCTCTCTTCTTCAGAGCCCATCTTTTGGTACAGTCTGTCACTGTTATCTGGATATGTATATTGTTCTGGGTATGACGGGGCCCTGTCCCGTCTTATGATTATGATATGTTCTGTAGAGGTCTGTGGATACATCTGTGTGGGTCCTGTACATATGTTTGGGATGTTTTGTCTTATGACAGCCTTATCGGCTTCTGTGTGCCAATTCTGTTTTTCTGCTAAATTCTGTAGCATCCACTAATGTTACCATTATATTACATTATTTTGATAATATGCTAATTTGGGTATCGGGTACGTATAGGCCCCCAGCTAGGGCACTGGTCGCGGCCCACGGGGTTGGGTCGTGACACCCGACCTTACTGTGGTGTGATTGGCACCCGACCCTTACTTAGGGACGAGCGAACCCTCAGACTCTTGCTGAACATAAAATCATGTCAAACTTTTTAAATCAAATAAGATAAAATACATAGTAATGTTTTTTTTCAGAAATATTCTTTCTCGTAGTTTCCAAGTATAACAAATCTATAATCATACAAAATTCAGTACATAACACAGACCGACATATCGGCTGACGGAGCCGCTTACAGACTGACTAACAATACCCACGACGTTGTCTGCAAAGTCTCTAACATCAATCAAAAACCTTTACATACGAACTCTGACTCGGCAGCGCTCCAGGAGCTAATGGAGCTTGCCAACTCCGCTGGAACATCTTCTATAATAATCTCGGCTCATCTGGGAGTACCTGCGCGGCATGAAACGCAGCCCCCGAAGACAGGGGGTCAGTACGGAATATGTACTGAGTATGTAAGGCATGCATCACAAAGAAGCAGACAGAACTAACAAACAAATACGGTATTCGGAGTACCAGACGCTCATTACTTTTCAGACACAAAGCATACATACCTGTCTCACATATCAGTGAATACACAGAAAGTAAGGGTGTTGACCAAAGTACCAAAATACTTATTCTACATTTACAGATCGCATGTCCGAAGAGGTGCAGAAAATACAGAATACAGAACGGAGTACCGAACGTACAGAGGTGATATCACGCGCCAGACGGGGTACAGAACGTACAAAATGCTCAGATGATGTCATGTTTCGGACGGAATACAGAACGTACAAAATACTCAGATGATGTCATATATCGGACGAAATACAGAACGTACAGAATACCAGAGTGCTTACTTTCCGGACACAAATTATGCATATCAAAATCATATAATATTTCCACAGATAACAGATCCCGGCCCTGTGATAAGGGACGCGGTAAACAGAATCATCATATGTCAAAATCATGTGTCAATATATACATATGCAGATAGCAGATGACAGATCCCGGCCCTGTGATAAGGGACGCGGTAACAGAACCCGGCCCTCTCGGAAGAGACGCGGTGAACAGAATCATATGCCATCCTGGCCGCCATCCCCATATCATCATATACAGATAACAGAACCCGGCTCTCCCACCGAGGGGCGCAGTGAACAATGCAGAGGAAATGCACGATAATAGAACCTGGCCCGGGACGCAGTGAACAAGCAGAAGAAGGGCACGATAACAGAACCTGGCCCGGGACGTAGTGAAAGAGACATTGAGTCATGCACGAGCAGAGTCATGAGAAACCATATGCACATAAATCCAGACTCGATGGATGGGTACACTTGCCGACATTCGAAGGCTCAGAAACGAGTTTCGGGTTCTTCCAAGTTAATATCAGGAAGTTATGAGCATTTGAAATACAGAAACCTCTTCGGACTTTTAAGCGATCTGAGATCGTACTTTGTGAACATTAAGGCTTATAGAGAATACTCATATCAGAATACTTGGATGAGAAGGCTCATATCCAGACATTCATAGCCGAATACTTATTTCGGAATACTTATATCGGAATACCCATATCAGAACACTTATACCAGACACTCGTACCACTATACCTAACTCAGAATTCTTATATCAGAATATTTATATCGGATTATTTATATTGGAATGCTTAAATCAGAACACTTATATCGGAATATTTACATCAGAATACTTATATCAAAATGTTCGAATCAGATCGTTCGTATCGGAGTATTTATATCAGAATAGTCGAGTCAGAACACTTGTATCTGAGTTACTAGGTACTTATAACAAACTCGGAACATTAGCCAAAGTTTCCCTTAATTATTGTACGGAAATAGGGCAAATAAAACAATACAAATAGGTCTCGGGGTTTGTGGGCCCACCTTGGGTCAAGTCGAGTTGACATACGTAAAACTATAAACATTTGGTCTTATAAGGTCATCTACGAAAGTTTCAGGGCAATCCAGTTTCATTGGTGGAAGTTACATATATTCAAACTAACTTTTTCAACTAAACATAATATGCCTAATTCAATTACACTGAATGAAAAAGGGTCAAACATAAGCTCGGATTTCTAAGAGTAGAGTCATCCCCGAGGCTCGAATCATAGCCTACCACATCTAGGACATGCCAAGAGAAAGAGAGGGTAAGCCTTACATACCTTAGTTGCGCCTCACGCTCGTCCAGATTCAATTCTCGTTTCGCCCAGAATCTACAAATGGTCATTTTTACCAAATGTTAACTATAAGGCTTTTGGTATTCAATCTTGAATTGGTACTTGTCTACCGGAATTTCGGCAGCACCTCCCCTGTAAATACAACGCCCCGAGAATTTAACTCGGCCCAGAATATCAACAACAACAACACAACAATACCAACAACAAACCAACAACATCAATAGTCAATCAAAAATGCATTCTAACATACATTGTTTCCTTTCCTAAATAGTGCAACAACTTCCAACCCAACTTTGCACTTCTAAGTCAATATTAAAATTTTCATATTCATGTACCAATTTAAGATCATTCTAACACAATTCGAAAGCTTTTCATGTCACTCTACAAAATAGGCAAGATTCCACCAAATTCCATAACTTGCCCGAAAACTCCTCAACTTCCCTAGAAGCGATTTTTAATGCATTTCTTGCTTCCGAATTCATGAACTACTCCAACAACACACATTCTAACAACATTATACTCGTGAATATAAAAACGACATTAATATTACATTGGCTTCCAAATCAACCCATAATATTTCCAACACCACTTTAAATCATCAAATTCCCATTTCTATCATAGGATACATATCAACAACAATTAAATTACTACATATAAATTTGGTCATCTTTCCTACACAACATATACACCACATGGCCAACCCAACATCTACAACTTCAATTAAAATCATCACACTTTCATTGTCAACATAGAATTCACAACAACAACAACAACTAAAACACTTCATAAAATCATTGAATCATTGTTACTACAATCACCCTTGCACACGGCCACACACAATCATCATGCAAACTTCCATATTCTTATGAATTCTGCTCCTTTCTACATTCCACAACATAAACAAAGACTCCATAACATATAAAAGGAGATGAATTCTTACCTTTTCCTTCAACTTCCTCACTTAACCAAAGTTGTCAACTTGCAACAAAGAGAGAGATTCTTGCCTCAACAACTATACCATGTTGAAGAGCATCCTTGAGTTAGTAGAAATGCATGAAGAAATAAATTTTTGGGACAAGATTTCATGGGGATGAAATCCCCTCCTCTTGGCCGAAACTCCCCTTCTTTCTCCTTCATCTTTCTTTTTTGTTCTTTCTCTCAAGTTCTTGAATTTTTCCAAATGGCAATGTGATGAATTCTTCTCATCCATGTGCCATATATTAAAGGGTCATGTGCATGGCACATGCCCTCCTCTAGAATTTTCTTGAATGGTGGCAAAAGATGACTTATTTGTCATCTTTGCTTATTTTTTTCTTTTCTCCTCTTTTTCTAGAATTTTGTGAAATTACCATCTTGCCCTTAGTCTTTCACATTATTTCCATTGGCCATTTTGCAAATTTCTCTTTTTACCCTTGGCCTCTCCCAATATTTTCATACCACCAATGTTCATAAATAATATTCCTAACCACTCGTACATTAAAATAATTCTTGAAAATGATCTTGTCCTTAACTTGTCACGACTTTCTCGGATTATCCGAATGTATGAGATACGGGATATAACAATTTTGGTCTTCTATTGGAGCAAAGGAGTTCCCTGTTGGTATGAATTCCTTTTGTGGCTGTTTGTTCTTTCTATGTGCAATCAGTGGTGCTTCACCCCTGTCCCTTCCTTGCATTTCGGCTACTGCTTTCCCAACTTTATGTGGCTGTATTGGGGGCTCTTGCCTTTCTCGTTCCCATTTTTGCAATCTCCTACATTGCACTTTGTTATGGCCAAAAATCTTACAATGCTCGCATAGGATTGGTTGACATTCATAGTCTATTCGTTGCTCTATAATTTCACCCATCTCATTCTCAAACATCACGAACTCTGGAATGAACTGTAATTTTTCCATCAATTTGTCAGTTAAGATTTGGTTTGGTTTGATTTGAGGAAAGTTTAAATGATGAATAATTTTTTATGCTAATCTTCTCAAACTAATCTTTTACTAACACAAAGCTTAATGGGTTTATAGTCAATGTTAATTTCCTGTAAGCAACCAGCAGAGGAACTAACAACTAAGAAGATACATTAGTCATTCTTCTGAAACTTCGGAGTACGAAGTGCAAAATTTTGGCAATTCTTTGGCTCTGCAGTTTAGTTTGTGCAGCATTCTTTATTATTTATTTCTGTAGTGAAACTTCAAAGTGCATGTAGCATTTGTTTCCAATAGTTGTTTCTGCAATTTCTGTGTATTTTTATGTCTGAAGAAACCAAATGGCCAATTCTGTACACAATAACTTAGGCGAACCAATTATTGGTTAACAAAAACTTATGGGAAATAGTGAGGTGTATCACAGACAAGTATTCCAATGGTACTTTGCTACTTTTAGAACATAGTTTTTGCATATTTGCTTCTGAAACTTTTCTTTTAATTTAGTCCCTTATGAACCACAGAGTTCCAATAATGATTACTCTATATGATTAATTCTCATTAGTTTTTAATAAAAGATGACATGCACTTGTTTGTTAGCTATTTAAAAATTGATGGGTCTATTTTTGGATGGTGTTTTCTGATTTGCCAGAGAATATTTCTTCGCAGGTTAACTTAATCAAGAACACCACAAATAACGGAGTTGACACACAAAAAAGAAGTGGGTAAGTTTGGAAAAACATGTAAAACACTTTTAAATTTTTTCCATTTATTACATGCTTTTAATTCTATTTTTCTGTCTGATTCTTTTGCAGCACTTTTGAAGAGTGTGTGATACCAATTATTGGCAAGTGATGCTCGAATTGTGGAAAGATGAATTCCATTTGTCTTGTTGCAGAATTTATTCTAGAAGTTTAGGGAATTAAAGAGAAAGTTTGGCGTAGTTTCATGTTGAAATCACTTTAGCTTTTATGTTTTAGTTAGAATTTGTTTTATTTGAGATAGAACAACAAGTCCTTTGATTTGATAACGTCTAACTTGCAAGGAGACCTTTCTCTGCTATGTCCTTTGAAATACAATTGATTGACTTTTACTATTTCATAATATTTCGTTACATTGTGTATAAAGGTTGATCTTTATGATTGTTTGATATAAATATTTTCTTTATGATGAAAACTGAACAGTGAATTATTATTAGTACTTTTGAATATTTGATACCGACATTAGTCTAAATGTCGGAAATTTTACAAAATAGCAAAGCGACATTTAACAAAGATTGAAAATAAATGTCGTAAATTTTTTGTTGACAATTTCACAAAAATGTCAAAAATAGCAAAGCGACATTTAATAAAGGTTATAAATAAATGTCGTAAATTTTTTATTGACATTTAACAAAAAATGTCAAAAATACCAATGCGACATTTAATAAAGGTTATAAATAAATGTCGCAAAAATTTTACCAACATTAGTTTAAATGTCGGCAATTTTAAGTGACGTTTTCAAAATGTCGTAAATAAATGTCGTAAATTTCTTACCGACATTTGCCTAAATGTCGAAAAATTTCCGACACTGGAATATACGACATTTGACACAAATGTAAATTAAATGTCGGGAAATGAATTTGCGACATTTAAGAAGCGTAATACGACATTTATATAATGTCGTCGTATCTCTACTTTCTTGTAGTGACTCAAGCCGCTCAAAATTTATTTGGATAAAAATGTTTTTTTTTGTTTGTTTGTATTTTCTCCCTATCCTTTTCTTTTTGCATTTATTTGCCATTGCTTCCATTGAATTCCATGTTTTATAACAACAAACCCTCTTATTTAATTGATTCTCGAAATCTAAAAAATGAGAATTTCCTTCAATTTGGTGGTTTTTCATTTTTAATCAAAACTCTACTAAAATTAAGAAGAAATCAAATTTGCTTATCTCACTTAACTCGATTGAATCCATAAATCTACGTAAATTGAAGTTCTGTTTTCCACTTATTTTTATTTATTTTCTTATCTATATTACATTTGTAGTGCCAATCCAATGCAAGTGAATTTTAAAATATTTTTTGTTGTTTTTTATTGAAATTCTTTTTGAATTTGCGGGTCATAACTCAATCCACCCAAGTTAAAATTATTTTGCAATTGGGATGAGAAGATATTTATGTGATCTAATCATTGCCCGCCTTCGTTCTTAAGCTAAACCTCTTTTGATTAGCCTATTCCCACATGGTTTTCGTATGATATAAAAGACATATACTTCCTCCGTTCACTTTTATTTATCCACTTTAGACTTTTCACATTATTTAAGAAATAATAAATGGAGTATATAATTTATCAATGTACCCATGTTAATAGATGCATATTTTTATTGGATTTGAAAAATGATTTGAAGTGAGTAATTAATACTATGTGTAAAATAGGAAAAAAATATTGTCTTACATTGATATGTGAAAATGACAAGTAAAAATGAAAATCTATTTTAAGAATAGTGAACAAGTAAAAGTGAACCGAGGGAATATAAAGGAGTACTCAAATAGTGGAGTAATGTTTCTCAATAAACTATTCATCACTCGTAAAAGACAAAAAAATATTTTAGTAATATGAAGGTCAGGACAGATCTTAGACGGATCAAAAAGAGTTAACACACCAAACTTACGGTTCTACCGAGGATAAGAAATTTGGAGTTTTTCAGCTTCTCTGATGATAAACTCTGTTGCTTTACTGTTAATTACTCACCGGTTGACTAATGACCCGCCAAGCAACCCAAAGTAACCCGTTTAAACGATGGGTCAACTTCGGTTATAACCCAAGTTAACCCGGTAAAAAAATATGACAAATTGACATAAATAGCCGCTCGAAAAATATATAACTCTCTCCATTTCAATTTATGTTAACCTATTTGACTGGACACGGAGTTAAATAAAGAAGAGAAGACTTTTAAACTTCCGGTGTAAAAATAAGTCACATATATTTTGGGTGGCTATAAATCAAAAGGTAAATTATTTTCAAATATAGAAAAAAGGTCAATCTTTTTAGCATCAACTAATAAGAAAATATGTTCACATAAATTGAACCAGGAGGAATATATTTTTGTATATAGCGAAATTAATATATAAAAAATATACACATATTTTAGGCAAAATAATGTTTGTTTTTTGTATATTTGGCTAGCGTATGTAATTGTTTTTGGCCGCCCAAACACATGTATAACTTTCCCTAAACAAATTGGGTAAGTTACACATTTTGTCACTGAGCCAAAGTTTATAACATTCGCAAGCCAATTAGTATACAAACAATCTATATTATTATGTATTAAAAATGTATACTTAATGTATGTCATACATTAATATACAAAACAACATACATTTGCTGGCTATTGTTTTATTAGACGGTTATTTATGTATAAAAAAATATCATGAATCAAACCCGTTAAAGAATTATACGATTATGAATCAAATTTGTCACTTTAGAATTAACGGAGCCAGTAGGTTCCGAATATCAAATGATTATGAAAAAAAGAAGTTTGAACTCATAAAGGAATGCGATGATATTATACAACTAAACTAGGTTTCACACAACGTATTTGACTAGCTTGTCTAATAGTATATAAGCATAGAAAGGACGGCCTTCGCCATTTTGAAATGATCATAATGCACGCACTCTTTTTTATTGGTTGGAATAATGCACGCACTCATAAACTACTGGTAGTTGTTGTATTCATGCATGTGTCCTGCCACTCAGTACTTGGCTAATAAATCAATAATTGAAATTAATACGACCGTAGTTTATCATTCCAGACTCAATAATGATGGTTGTTGAAGCAGAAAAAAAATTCCAATAATTATGACACTATGGTCAGAGATGATATGAGTAAGGGGGACTCTTTAATATATTGTCTATACTTCTTAATTAATTTTCATCGATTACTTTCTTGAAAATGACGTCACATCTATTGTCCCATCATTGTTGTTTTCATTTGTTTCCAAAGTACATGTGTTTGCCTTATTTTGGAGTATTTTAGGCTGTAAAATTAGACAAAATGATCAACAAGGACTAAAGTTTGAAGTTTAATTAGTTATTTTGTGACGCATTTAACATACTACTATTCGAATCTTGTCTTCTTTATCTACCCTTTTTTGTTTGTTTCATCATAAAATAAATTCTCAATTAATTCGCCCTTAGTCCTTGTAATTTGTACACATGATCACAAGTTAACAATTCTAGCTTGACACACGCCCCTCATCTTTATTAGGCACAAACAATACCATATCTGAGTTTGAAAAATAATAATAATAAAAAAAAAGAGACTACGAAGTTTTATCCTGAATTGCCAATTTGAGAAGGCAAAACAGCAAAAAGAGAGGAAAATAAAGGGTCATATGTTAGAGAACCAACCAAATTACATGATAACAAGAATCAATAATTTAGTCCATTGAGAGTCTGTTATTCTCATTCAGTACTATTATTTTTTTTGCACTGTTTATCACAGAATACAAGAGAGTTTTTAACTAGATAATCGCTGCTAGATTTGAAAATTTTACAGTCTACAAAGCAGTTTGAACTAGGAAAACGGACACTGTGTGTCCACTCAGTCAAACTAATCATACATTTAATCATTATTTGGGCTTAATTCCACTAGAGGTCCGGTCGGCCCAAATTAATGCCAAAAAATGGCCTGTCGGCCCAAAATAACGCCAAGACTGGCCAGCCCAACAGCCCAGCGCTTTATAAAAAAAAAAAACTTTTGTAGTCGCAAAAGCGTCGCCACTAAAGGGCTGCTAGAGCATATATACATATGTTAGAATTATATATACTCTTTATATACAAGAATTATACATTTTATATACATATGCTGAAATTAATTTTACATTTATTATACATAAATTATACGTTAATTATACATTTATTATACATATATTATACAATAATGATATGATATTTATTTTTAACATATACAATAGTGATACATATTATATACCACAGTGATACAGTTTCTATAATATATTTTTTATACGTATGATACATTT
This sequence comes from Lycium barbarum, assembly GCF_019175385.1. Lineage (NCBI taxonomy): Eukaryota > Viridiplantae > Streptophyta > Magnoliopsida > Solanales > Solanaceae > Lycium > Lycium barbarum. Next base: position 111,258,244 of record NC_083344.1, on the reverse strand, counting down.
TTTATACAAGACTGATACAATTTGTATACACATTTTGGAATTATATATACACTTTCTATACAAAATTGACACATATTATATACAAAAATGATACAACTTTCTATTATGTAATACACATTATATACACAAATGATACATATTATATACAAAAATGATACATACCTTAGTGATTCAATCTTATACAGTTTTTATACATTAGAGATAGGTACTGATACATATTTTTATACAGAAATGATACATATTATATACAAAAATTGCCTCAGAGTTTTTTGGGATATTTCTAACTAAATATACACATATTATATATGTTTTGGGATGTTTAACCTTTAGTGGCGACTTTTTAAATTGTCAGTAAAAAGCCTGATTTTTTATGTAGTAGCCCTTAAAAAAAGTTTGTTTTTTTAAAAGCGCCTGGGCTTTTAGTGACGACTTTTTAAATCTTTTGTGGCGACTAAAAATCTCCACAAAAGATTTGCTACAGATTTTGGCTAGCGGATGAAAATAATTTATGGGCTAATTTTTGGGTTTGAAAATAGATGGGCCAGCGCGTGAGATTATTTATGGCTCAACGGCCATTTGTGTCCTTTTTCCTTTGAACTATGCATTGTTTCTGCAAGGACCTACTATTCCTTCTTCAAAATGAATTCAAAAGGGCCATTGTAAATATCGGCCCAGCCCAATCAAACTTTGGCTTTAGCTTTATCAAAACAAGAACGATTTCGATAAATAGCCATTTTTATAGGGTGATTAACAAGATTGACCTTAGAGGTTGGTAATCTTGAACTTTTGATCCCACTTGTTCAAATTTTCAAGCTTAACAAGTTTTTATTTTTGATAGGGCAAGCGGGGATCAAAAGTTCAAGACTAGTCATTCTCAAGGCCACACGTAATTTTATGGCCTTTACGGCTGCTAATTGAAGATTAGCCATTGTTTCAAAATTAATTGAAATTAAACACTCTTTAATAAATAAATCCTATTTGAAAATGTTAATACCCTCCACGGATTAGCACACGTCTTTTCCCTTTCTTTCTCCTTCTCTAACTCCAAGATTTTGTGTGAAATTTCAGTTTCTGTAAGTAAAGATGTAAATAAATTTTGCAACTCGTTATTCCAAGTTAGTGTCCCAGAAGCATAAGAAAAACCGCCTGTTTTTTTTTTTTTTTTTTTTTAATTTTTTTTTTCAGCGTGTATTATTATCGATTCCCATGAAAGTATAGAAAAAGATTATCAAAATTGGGAACTTTTCCAAAACCCAAAATCTAAAACAATAATTAACAGCAAAATAGAAATCAAACGTCAAGCTTTTACCATTTGATTTGTCGAATCGCCATTTTCCTATTAGAGAATAGAGCTTTTATTTTGCATAAAATTTTCCAGCGCAAGTTTGTTACAAAAAGGCTAGAAGTTGCGGTAGGTGGGAATAAAAGGTGCACCCGTTGTTGCTTTCGTCAATTGAGCATATCTTTTCGATTTATGCATGCTTCTTTTGGTTTCACGCTGTGTCGGAACCAGAATTTCTACTAATTAAGGGGGTTCAAATATGAAAAAGTAAACACACGAAAAAGCCAAAGGAGTTTTAACATCTATTATATATACATAAAAATAATTTTAACTTTATATAAACAGTGTAATTTTTGTTGGGCTAAACGGTCCAAAGATGCTCTAAACATGATGTGATATTGTCCGCTTTGGGCCAAGTCCGCACGATTTTCTCCAAAAGGCCTCACATCATTAAGAGTATCCAACTCCTTATAAATAGTTCCCTTTTCTTTTCAGCTATCAATGTGGTACTTTGTTCACACACCCAACAATCTCCCCCTCGAACTAAGTTCCACGTGGCTCATTATCATACCACGGGTCAGAGATTCAACATGTCTGTGTGTCACCCACACTCTCAGAGTATTTACGGTCACTGAAGCCCAAAGGCTGTGAATGCGTTATCAAAGCTACGGGTAAAGGTCGTAAACCGGCCCATAGACGGGCAACGGCACTAAGTCGGGCCCCACGCCACACTCCACCATCTTCATACTCGTCCCGCCAAACCATTGGCTCTAATACCAGTTGTTGGGCTAAACGGTCCAAAGATACTCTTAACATGATGTGATATTGTCCGCTTTGGGCTAAGCCTGCATGGTTTTTCCCAAACGGCCGCATATCATTAAGAGTATCCAACTCCTTATAAATAACTCCCTTTTCTTTTCAGCTATCAATGTGGTACTTTGTTCACACACCCAACAATCTCACCCTCGAACTAAGTTCCACGTGGCTCATTATCATACCACGGGTCAGAGATTAAACATGTCTGTGTGCCACCCACACTGTCAGAGTATTTACGGTCACCGAAGCCCAAAAGCTGTGAATGTGTCTTCAAAGCTACGGGTAAAGGTCGTAAACCGGCCCATAGACGGACAAAGGCAATAAGCGGGGCCCACGCCACACTCCGCAATCTTCATACTCGTCCCCCTAAACTGTTGGCTCTGATACCAGTTGTTGGGCTAAACGGTCCAAAGATACTCTTAACATGATGTGATATTGTCAGGTTTTTGGGTTTTCCCTTCCTATGTGGAATTGGATTAATAAAATCCAATCTAACTTGGTCCAGGCCAATTTTGCCCAAAATTTCCTCTACATATAGGATCAATTTAGGTCTTATTTTCACAACACAAGAGTGAATTTATAGCAACCATATAGAGAGAACAACGTGAGAGAAAAAGTAGATTTTCGTCCAGAAATTTTCTACTACAACAATCCACTGTAAATTGCGTTTCCCGATTCGTTAACCGTTAGATCGTGCTAAAATTTGAACTGGGGGTTCTCAACATCTGTTTCTTCGATTTCAAAGGTGGAGATCGAATTTTGTGGTCTGTAGCTCCAGTTTTCGAGTATGAACGGTAGCTCATTTTTGGGGGTGATTTCTCTCCTTTCTTCACTAGTTTTGGTGCTATCTTTTATGTATTGTTGCTCCGTGCTTGGCTTTGTTGTTATAGCCATTTGGAGAACATTGTTATAACTCTTGTTGATTATAGTGGAGCTTTTGTGGGCCGGAGGTCCCGTGGATGTTTCCTCTTCACCTTGAAGGGGTTTTACCACGTAAATTTGGTGTCTCTTCCATTCGATTTATTTTTGCTTGCTTTGGTATTTTATTGTTGGTATAGCTATTGCCTGGATTCCCATTTGATTTAGTGTTTATTGTCTTCTCTTGGTTCAAATAGTATGGAAAGTTTCGACCTGGGTATTTCTTCTGCTGTTACCTCATCGTGCAATTTAGTTATTGCTTGTTTCTTCCCAACAAAGTGGTATCAGAGCTTGTGGTTGTATTTGGTCGTGTCAATTGTCTATTTGAATGATGGAGACAAATATGAGCAAGATGGTTTGTTTAAATGGCAGTAATTACAATATTTGGAAAAACAAGATGAAAGATCTTCTATTTGTCAAGAAGTTGCATTTACCTGTGTTTGCTTCTAACAAACCCGAGTCTATTGAAGATGAGGATTGAGAATTTGAGCACTTACAGGTTTGTGGCTATATTAGGTAATAGGTTGAAGATAATGTTTAAAATCATATTGTGAATGAGACAAATGCTAAAAGCTTGTGGGAAAAGCTCGAGACACTTTATGCTTCAAAGACTGGCAATAATAAGTTGTTCCTGCTGAAACAATTGATGAATATTAGATACAAAGAGGGCAACCCTATTTCTGATCATATCAATGATTTTCAGGGTGTCCTTGATCAGCTGTCTGGAATGGGTGTCAAGTTTGATAAAGAAGTACAGGGACTTTGGCTTCTTAATACTTTGCCAGACTTGGTAAACCCTTAAAGTTTCTTTGACTAATTCTGCTCCCAGTGATGGAGTAACTATGGAATATGCTAAGAGTGGTGTTTTGAATGAAGAGATGAGAAGAAGATCTCAAGCTTTGTCTTCTTCAACTTCACACTCCGATGTTTTGGTTACTGAAGACAGGGGGAGAAGTAGTTTCAGAGGTCAAAATGATAGAGGTAAAAGTAGAATCAAGTCAAGAACCTCCAGGTACAAGAATCTTACATGTGACTATTGTCACTTGAAAGGGAACATCAAGAAACATTGCTACAAGTTTAAGAGAGACCAGAAAAAGCAAAAGAAAGAAGGCGATAATGAAAATCGTGTTGCTGTTATTGCTGAAAATGATCTTCTTGTTACTTATGGTGAAAATGATATCAATCTTGTTTGTGATGAGTCTACTTGGTTTGTGGATTCAGGTGATACTTCTCATGTCACGCCAAAGAAGGAATTTTTTTTTATACTCCGGGTAATTTTGAAAATTTACGAATGGACAATGATAGTGAGGTTGAGGTACTTGGTATTGGCAGAGTCTGCTTGAAAAGTAAGAACGGTTCGAGGTTGGTTCTTAACAATGTCAAGCATGCTCCAGATGTTCGTCTGAATTTAATTTCTGTAGGAAAGCTTGATGATGATGGTTATGATCAAACCATTGGTGGTGGCCAGTGGAAGCTTCTTAAAGGTTCAATGGTTGTGGCTTGAGGTTACAAGATGTCTAACTTGTACTTATTTCAGGGCTACATTTGTGGTGACTCAGTAAATTTGGTAGAGAATGATACTTCATCAGAATTATGGCATAGAAGGATGAGTCATATGAGCGAGAATGGGATTGATAACTTGGCTAAGAAGAATTTGCTTTCTGGAGTGAAACAAGCAAAGTTAAAGAGATGTGCTCATTGCTTAGCCGGGAAACAAAAAAAAGTTTCTTTTCAGAGTCATTCACCTTCAAGAAAGCATGATTTGTTGGAGTTGGTACATTCTGATTTGTATGGTCCTTTTAAAGTAAGCTCTCGTGGTGGTGCACTTTACTTTGTGACTTTTATTGATGATCATTCTCGCAAACTCTAGGTATTTCCTTTGAAGTCCAAGGATCAAGTACTTGATGTGTTCAAGACTTTTCAGGCCTTGATTAAGAGACAGACAGGGAATAAACTAAAATGCATCCGCTCAGACAATAGTGGTGAATACATTGGTCCCTTTGATAATTATTGTAGACAGCAGGGTATTCAGCATCAGAAAACTCCTCCAAAGACTCGTCAGTTAAATGGTTTAGCAGAGAGGATGAACAGAACTCTAGTTGAGAGGGTTAGATGTTTGCTTTTAGATGCTAAGCTGCCAGGTTCATTTTGGGCAGAAGCACTTAATACTGCTGCTTATGTTATCAATTTATCTCCTACTGTTGCTTTGGATGGTGATGTCCCTGACAGAGTTTAGTTTGGTAAGGATGTCTCTTATGCTCATCTGAGAGTCTTCGGATGTAAGGCCTTTGTGCATGTTCCTAAGAATGAGAGGTCAACGCTGGAAGTTAAAACTAGGCAGTGTATCTTCGTTGGTTATGATCAAGACGAATTTGGCTATCATTTCTATGATCCAGTTGAGAAGAAACTTGTTAGAAGCCGTGATGTTGTGTTCTTTGAAGACCAGACAATTGAAGATTTTGACAAAGCTGAGAAGGTTGATTCTCAGAGCAATGAAAGCTTAGTTGATGTTGATCTAGTTCCCGTGACTATTGCACCTGAAGGAAATCTTCAAAACAATGAAGATCAAGTTGATAATGAAGATAGTGATCATGTTCAGAATGACCAACATGATGTTGTTGATGCTCCAGTGGAAGATGATGTGGTTGGCCAGTAACTAGTTGCTATTGATGTTCCAGTGAGTTCTCTCAGAAGATCTATTAGAGAGAAAGTCCCTTCATCTCGTTATTCTCCCAATGAGTTTGTACTCTTGATTGATGGGGGAGAACCTAAAAGTTTTGATGAGGCCTTGGATAGTGAAGAAAAAGAAAGGTGGTTTGATGCTATGCAAGATGAGATTAAATCCTTGCATGATAGTCATACATTTGATCTGGTTAAGCTTCCCAGAGATAGAAAAGCTTTGAAAAACAGGTGGGTTTTTAGGGTGAAACATGGAGATGGTAATCCAGTTCCACGGTACAAGGCTAGATTGGCTGTTAAGGGTTTCAATCAGAAGAAGAGAGTTGATTATGAAAGCTTTTCTCCATTTGTGCAGAGGCTTAGCTGCGAGTCTAGATTTAGAGTGTTGCCTGATCGCCGGGATGGCGGTTTCCTCCACATAGTCGGGAGGGGGAGAATTGTTAGGTTTTTGAGTTTTTCCTTCGTATGTGGAATTGGATTAATAAAAACCCAATCCAATTTGGACCAGGCCAATTTTGCTCAAAATTTCCTCTATATATAGGATCAATTTAGGTCTTATTTTTCACAACACAAGAGTGAATTTATAGCAGCCATATAGAGAGAAAAACGTGATAGAAAAAGCAGATTTTCGTCCAGAAATTTTCTGCTACAGCAGTCCATTTTAAATTGCGTTTCCTGATTCGTTAACCGTTGGATCGTGGTAAAATTAGAACTTGGGGTTCTAAACATCTGGTTCTTCGATTTCAACAGTGGAGATCGGAATTTATGGACCGTAGCTCCAGTTGTCGAGTACGAACAGTAGCTCGTTTTTGGGAGGTGATTTTTCTCCTTTCTTCACTAGTTTTGGTGCTATCTTTTATGTATTGTTGCTCCGTGCTTGACTTTGTTCTTGTAGCCATTTGGAGAACATTGTTGGAGCTTTTGTGGGCCGGAGGTCCCGTGGATGTTTCCTCTTCACCTTGAAGGGATTTTACCACGTAAATTTGGTGTCTCTTCCATTCGATTTATTTTTGCTTGCTCTTTTATTTTACTGTTGGTATAGCTGCTGCCTGGATTTCCATTTGTTCTAGTGTTTATTGTCTTCTCTTGGTTCAAATAGTGTGGGAAGTTTCGACTTGGGTATTTCTTCCGCTGTTAGCTCGTGTGCAATTTGGTTACTGCTTGTTTCTTCCCAATAATTTTCGCCCAGGGGTTGATCCCTCCGCCCCTGGTTACACGATCACTACGATTGAGTGATTGAGCATGGAGTTTGTAGGTCTACAATTAAAATTCAAGAGAAGGGTCGTTGAGATTGTGATTCTACAGGTGAAGAGTTCTTGAGTTTGTAATTCTACTTCGTGGGATTTTGTAGTTCAAATGATGAAGTGAATACGTAACACTAAAAAGGAGTATGAAATTTACCTCCTTCATTTGAAGTAATTAATTCACGGTGAAAGCATTGAGTTTAAACAACTCTGACTGAATGCCTTGTATTGTTTATAATTGGATCACTGCCGATTATGCATCTTTTGGAAATTGTATTGTTATATTAAATCAAGTGGAAATACTTCCACGTATACATCATTGAATCATCAATAAAGTTATTAAAACAGACTTTGTTCGGTCATTTGACAAGAGATAAATTTTCGTTTATATATATATATATATATATATATATATATATATATATATGTATATTTTGTGCTGATGAAATAGGAGGGAAGTGAGGATTGAAGGACAGATAAATTCTTTCACATTTATCTTAACTGAAAATTGATTATTTTTCAACTAATTTGCAGACAATGACTGCATTCGCGTTCCTAAAGTGGGATTATTGGCACTTTTATACTTATGTTGTGCTGGTATTTAATTTTTACCACTCAAGGTAAACAATATTTTTAGGGGATTTAAATTTATATTTTTGCATCATAGTATATCACATTTTATGCCCCACACCCTTAAAAAGCTTATGTCCCGCTAGGCATAAGTTCGATGGAAGGAAAAAAATTAAAGACCAACCCATTTGAAGGGCAAATATCAGGAACCAGTCCATTTGAAAGGCAAAACGTGCAATTTCTCCCCTAAAGTGGTTGCCTGATATCCTAAAGTAGGTTGTCCGGCTGAGGAATAATAAAAACTTAAGATTTTGATGATCATAATGCAATGTAAGTAGCAACTAGGCTTGTTAAGTCAGGTAAATGCCTCTATTAAAATTAGCAAAGACTGAAATATATATATCCACAAAACCTACAAATAGAGGACAATAAATGTATATTTATTTCCGCCTCAAACGTTCAACAAATTGCAGGGTGATTTGTTAGATTTAGAAATACATCCCAAAAGAAGAAATAAAAGTAAAATTAAATTAAAATCCAACTTGAACTTGGTAATTACATATTTCTCTTTAGTCAGCAAAACTCTCACAATTTGTAGGTAAGCTAACACTTCAAGTTTTTAATCCAATTGTCTCCAAAATTTAGAGAAGAGAATCGTAAAAATAATATAAAGATCATAGGGAATTGAAGGCAATCACTCTTTTGATCTTTTATGATATTATGGTACGATCCCTCCAGTAAAATATTTTCACGTCGCAATGTTTAAAAAAAAAGAAAAAAAAAAGAAAAGAAAAAAGATACTTGACATTCATTAAACTATCAACACTTCTGGATCTATAATTTCAATGGATTAACAATTGAATAATTGATATCACTTGTTTCCTCAGATAGTCAGGTGTCCAAATCATAATCAGGACATACATCTCGAATCCATTTTAAGTTCATAGTTGTAAAGACCCATATTACGGGTCATGATGATAACTAAACTATCTTCCGGCAGGCGAATCATCCATAAGTCATCAATCATTTTAAGAGAAAGAATGCGGAAAATTAAATACATCAAGAATACTATTTAACAGTATTGATTAACAAAAATAAGTGTGGAAAGGTAATTTAGTCTTTACAATCCCCCAAAACCCGGTCTAACTTATAAAAGAACATCTAAAAACCAATACAAATCTTAAATGCTGAAATAGTAACTGTCTCGAAAGTAAATAGACGTGAATACAAAGATAGAGGGAGATCCAGGGCTGCTGGTAGGACTAGTAGCTCACACTGAAACTTCCAAATGATCCACCTTGGGATCAACCACGAGGCCTGTAACTGGAGCACGAGTCGGTGTCTACACCAAAAAGATGCAGCAAGTGTAGTATTAGTACAAAACCACTAGTACTCTGTAGGTATCATAGGTCGACAATGAAGGAAAACACATATAAAACATATAAAGACTGAATCTAAACACTCTTTAGGCTAACTCAACTTAGATTTGCTAGTTCTAACCGAGAGTTCATGTTTCACAGGTAAGGCAGGTAAGCAATTATCACATAAGAAAATAATGGGATTAATAACTGGATGACTGAATGTATGAATGTAATGCATTGGCCAATATTAATTTCCGGTACACACATGCTAGCGGTCATTCCGTCTAGTCATGATCCATGGGGGACTCGCGAGGTGCATATACCTCTCAACTCCATCCGACATTTACCCTCGGACTGAGTGAGAATCATATCATGTTATGTCTTTATCAACTCAACTTTTATCATATCACCCGGTAGCATTTCCCTTCGGGCTTTGAAAATATCATTCTTACCTCTTTCCCCGTCTCGTAAGACCATCTCGTACCTCATTCAATGTCTCACTCCAATAAATATATAATTGTATGCATGAACAACTAAAACATGCATTGTAACATCTGTCAACAACGTCATGAAGGTACAACATGAGCATGCGTACACCATGAAATTACATAATATCAACTCAATATCAAGAATGATTCTTCTTTTATGATTTATACAAACTATGGGATGATGAAGGCCAAATAAAATAATATTCACACCTATTAATCAAACATGACTATCATAGCACAAATAAGTAACAACCATACCAATCTAGTGGATTTATCACCACAACCAATTGTCATAGGCTCAACATGCATTCTCTGTCACAATAATTTATTTTGCATTAATTACCCAAACAATTAAACCAGTTCCCACCCAAGTGTTCATCACAATCACTATCCCTGTTCATGCCCAAAACCCCTTCAATTGGAATTATGGTAATACATGAATTATAGTTCTATTAGAATAGGGTTACCTTATTAGACTAAGAGAAGGAAGACCTTACTTTTGTATAAGGAGGTCATTGTGATGAATACAAAGCAGAACGAATTCTGTCATTATTCTTGTCTCTCTAAATTCTCTTGCCTGTCTTGATTTTAACATGGTATCAGAGCCACGTTAAAAAGAACACAAAAATCCTAAAACAATGACAAGTGACGATAAAGAAACCGACGATACCAATAAAGGAATCGTCGGTGAAGAAAATAAAATCTAATGAAAACAATCTCTCACTTGTCCCTCTTTGCCTGACAATGATGAAAGAATTTTCAGGCAAAGACGTTGACTTAGTAGCCTATTTTGTCCCGGCTAAAGGATTGTGGAGGACTAAGGGTAAAGAAAATTACGGCCGAACTCTGGTCTCTGAATTGCCTACATATCTCGGGTTGCACGAGAATCAGGCCGTGTGTAGTTCTGGGAAGACTACGACACCTATGACTGGCAACTCATGATTTGATGCGAATCTTCGCAAAAATATTGTCCCAGTGTCGAATTATGATGACACTGGGTATTGTGATAGAACCCTAAAAATTGATTGTGCTGGAATGTGAACGGGAAATTCGAATTTGGAGCCGAGTGTTCGAGGTAAATCTTTGACCCTTGTCGAGAAGTCTGCTTGTCCTTCCCGACGTATTGCCCCAGTTCGCTGCCGAAGAAATAGTTCCACGTTGCGCTAAAGCTCCTGCGAAACTTTAAACTAGATAAAAATAGTCAGTAACAAATTAATATTGAAGCAAAGTGATGCAAGTGCGGTGAAATGCGGCTGCGAGCGCACGCAGGGCATTTGAAAATAATAATAAGACAGGGAAGGTGCGGTGCGATGTCATATGCAGAAATTTTTCAAAGGGCGATGCGCAGCCTTATGCGGAAACTACAAAGGGCGGTGCGCAGCCTATGCAACATGAAAGGCGGTGCACAGCCTTATGCAGAAAATTTAAAGGGCGGTGCATGGCCCAAGCAATACATGAGAGCGATGCAAAGGGCGGTGCGCAGCCCATGCATCATATGAAAGGCGGGGCACAGCCTTATGCAGAAATTTAAAAAGGGCGATGCATGGCTCAGGCAATATATGGAAGCGATGCAAAGGGCGGCGCGCAGCCCATGCGTCATATGAAAGGCGGTCGAGCCCAAAAACGTCCTATTCTGGGCGAACGAGCCTAAAATGTCCTATTAAAGGGTGGAGGAACCCGATATCCTATTTTAGGGTGGAAGAACCCGATATTCTATTTTAGGGTGGAAGAACCCGATATCCTATTTTAGGGTGGAAGAACCCAAGCATCCTATTTTAGGGTGGAAGAACCCGATATCCTATTTTAGGGTGGAAGAACCCAAGCATCCTATTTTAGGGTGGAAGAACCCGATATCCTATTTTAGGGTGGAAGAACCCGATATCCTATTTTAGGGTAGAAGAACCCGAGCATCCTATTTTAGGGTGGAAGAACCCGATATCCTATTTTAGGGTGGAAGAACCCAATGCTGTGCGTTTGCGAACAATGATGTTGTGCCTTTGCGGGACATTTGAAAGTAATAATGCAATGCAATGCAGGTGCGGTGCTTTTGCAGTGCGGGACATTTAAAAGCAGTAGTGCATATGCAGTGCGGGAAATTTAAAGCAATAGTGCATATGCAGTGCGTGGTATTTAAAATAGTAGTGCCTGCAGTGCGGGGAGTTTAAAGCAATAGTGCATATGCGGTGCGTGGTATTTAAAAAATAATAGTGTATGCAGTACGGGGAATTTAAAGCAGCAGTGCGGGGCATTTAAAATAGTAGTGCATGCAGCGCGGGAAATTTAAAGCTATAGTGCATATGCGGTGCGTGGCATTGAAAATAATAGTGCATGCGCAGAGCATTTGAAAGCAATAATATTTGTGCGTGTTATAGGAAGATTCAAACCGCTCGGTGCGCAGTCCCTGCAAAGCTGTAAGCATACTTCGGCTTCCGCAACTGGAAGCCTTGGCGATATTTCACCTTGCTAAAATGTTTCCATGAGTAAAATTCCTACGCTCAAAGAAAATTATGAGTTTCGAAATTTGTGTTGATTTTGAATCATCCTTGAATCACCCTTTGCTTCAATGACTTTCGTGAGATTTTCTTGATGCTAAGATTCGCATGCCGTGCATTATCGTTGAGGAGCAGCTAAAATCGGTTCTGTGTTACTCAAAGAAAATTTGTTAGTATAAAAGAAAGTGGTTGCCTTGCGTTGAACATTGAAGCTTTGGCTTTGAATCTGTGCTTCTCGTTGCTATGCCATTGCGGAAATCTGATTATGTGAATATGGCTCGGGATAAGCCGTCTGCAAAATTTCTCCAGTTCGACTTGGGAGGAAAATTGGGATTTTTATTTATTGAGACCGGACCCAACATGGACGCCTACGTATCCTGCTACTAACAGGAATCAGGTCGACCGTAGTTCATTGAAAAAAGTCTAGAAAAGATTACAAGATAGCGGCTATTCCTAAAGATGGGCATGTGGAGGATGATATTCTCAAGCGGCGAGATGATGTCCCTATCAGTCTGCTTGACTTGTTGCACGCTTTCTTTTCAAATGCATTGGTGCCAGTTTCGATGAATCGCCCTTAACAACAGTTGTCTTTGTGTTTGCAATATCACCGGTTGAAGGCTCTAGCTATAGCTTTATCTTGCCACTTTCAATCATGCTTTGAATCTTAAATCTTAGTGCTGGACATTCTTCAATGTCATGTCCTTGGATGTTTGAGTGATAAGCACAACTCTTAGATAAATCAAAGTTTGGCGGTGGATGCTTAGGTATAAATCCCTTCTTTGGTTGTAGAATACCCTTAGCACTCAACCTCTCAAATATATTTGCCAATGGTTCATTTAGAGTAGTGAAGCAAAAAGATTTCCTCTTCTTTTGATGTTGAGAGCTTGATTTTGCTTGGTGAAACCGTCGTTGGTAGCCTTGCTGGGAGTTTTGCTGACGAGGACATTGCATGGTGGCATAAGACTGAAAAATTTGGTGACTTTTATGGCATTGCGCTTGATGCATAGTCGTGGAAGCAAATTGGTTTTCCTTCATTTCACTTTGCAGATTTCCTAGTATCTCCGCTTGGAAGGTTTGGTGAACGGCTTGTGTTGCTGAGCTATCTGTAATTCTCCCTTCTTGAATGGCATTTTCTAGTTCTCTACCAATCCTAATCAAATCAGAGAAGTTGTGTGCACAGGCTCCGAGCAACTTATCATAATATAAGACTTCCTGAATTTGGATGAAGGTTGAGATCACTTCCCTCTCGGATAATGGAGGATGTATTTTTGAAGCTTCTAACCTCCATCGTATGGCATATTCTTGGAAAGACTCATGTGGCGTTTTCTTTACTCTGAGCAAATCGGCTATGTGCAGATCGCCTCCATTGTTAAACTCGAATTGCTTTATAAATCCGCGGGCCATATCCTCCCACGTAAGCCATTTGCTAAAATCTTGTTTAGTGTACCAAGAGAGTGCTGATCCTGATAAACTTTGAATGAACAATCTCATTCGTACGACTTCAATATGTCCAATACCAATTAATCTGCTGCAATAGTCCTTTAAATGAGCGACGGGATCTCCCTTCCCATTGAAAGTGTTAAACTTAGGTATTTTGTACCCTGACGGAAGCTCGACGTTTGGATGCACACACAAATCTTCATACTTCAAAATCTGGAAATTCCTTGAACATAACTCTTCATTAATGACTTTCCTCAAATTGTGGAGTTCTTTTCCCAAATCTTCATGGTAAAGCGACTTGATTTCCTTTCCAGGCCTCCTGTATGGGGATATTGCCAGTTCGTTTTTCTTACTTTTCTCGAATTGAGTGGTGGCTATGGAAAATTGATGATTAGGAATTATCGCTACTTGATCGGGAGTGTAGGTTGAAGGCATTTGTGGAATGATATAGGTAGGATTTAAGTGAGGCGAAATGGCTAAGGAAACGTTGCTGGAAGTTGAGGTTGTGTTAGGAAAAAGGCTTAAGGTATTTCCCAGACTGGGTACAATATTTTTTCGAACCACCTTTCCCTTGCTATCGTTTTGTTCTTGGACCAAACCCATGCCGGTGTTGAAAGCTTCAAATCTCTCTGCCATTGTAGTCTCGTCCTTAATGCAGACTCGCAGCCAAAACAATGTTCAATGCCAGACAACCTTCTAAAGAGAAAAGTAAAACTTCATAAACAAAATAAAATGTTAGTGCATGAAGTGAAAGCTTCATAAACAATATATGTATATATATCTCCCTTTTTTTTTTTTTTTTTTTTTTTTTTTTTTTTTTTTTTTTTGAGTGATCTAATTAAACAGGCTCTAGATTAGAGATGACTTGAGGACGAAAATGAATCATCAGCTATTTGGCTCTGACTATTGTGAATGAATCGGAAGAAAAGAAAACTGCATTGGAGTGGAACATGCCATTTGAAGAAAGGTTGACGCATATCGAACGCCAAAGCTTGAGTCTGAGTTAATTCTTACCAATTTCGGCATATATATTTTTTTTAATTTGTCCCAGTTTTAGGACGTTTTGAAAAGATGTCTTGGATCGCATTCCAAAACTGTCCCAGTTTCATGCTCCTTCGTTTGGGGAATATTAAAATTTGCAGTAAATACGACCGAGCCTTATATAGGCTGCCTACGTATCCTGCATCCGACAGGAAATCAGGTCAAACGTAGTTCGGGTAACATGCAAATAGGAGAAAAAAAAAAAAATTCTACCCCAATTTGACCGAGTCCCTATGTGGGCTGCCTACGTATCCACCGAGGAATCAGGTCAAGCGTAGTTCGCCTGGTGTGTAAAAGTTTTTTTTTTTTTTTAATGATGCAAGAGATTAGTTTAGAGAAGATCATGATTGATCGGGTGCAAGACAGTTGAATTTAATGTACCCGAGAGTTACGAAGCATTGGCGGGTTGCAAAATGTCAAGGACAAGAGGCCTGTGAGATTGTCCTTTGACTTGTATGCAAAAAATTGAAATTAATGGGTGCGTGAAGATAAATTTCAGCGACCCAGAATGACGCGATTGACTGAGCGAAGACTCCGCAGAAGCAAGGTACTTGAACAGTCATTCTTGAACAACTTGATGGCAAAAATCGAACAAATATCGAGAAGTGCTATTTGATAGATTGGACCAATAAATTTGGACATCTACCAATTTAAGAAATGATAAATGCTGAAAAATGTTTCGTCGTTTGAGACAGAAGATCATACCCGTAAAAGAAGGACACAAAAAAGCTCTAGAATTTGCAGTTTGATGCGAGACAAATTGTTCGATGCTAACTAAGCAAATAACGATAAGAGAATGCCTTTTAAAACAAAGTTGGAATGATAAGAGTTAACTTTAAGGATTTTCAAGGCTAGTTCATGTATGCGAAAATTAGGAAATTTCCTCCGACGATTAGAAATTTGTCGGGAGCCATGCTAAGAATGCGAACGATCTTAAAGGTGCTCTAGAGTGGCTAAAGTGCACTAACCGCGGAATAAATAGTTTTTTTTTTTGTTTGTTTGTTTTTTTTTTTTTTTTTTTTTTTTTTTAAGATGAGGATGATGCAAAAATAATTAATGAACAATATGCAATTGTGCGGCAAAGCAAATATGAATTTTACTTTTCTTCTGAAACAAAGATGATGTTAGCAAATATCAAGTAATAATTTTTCACAAATAAATTCAAATAAGAGCATGCAAATAAATTTAAGTAATGAGCTTGGCATCAGGTGATAATCGCAAATAAATTCAAAAGCAAGCATATTGCAAATAAGTTCAAGTAAACCACTTAGCAAGCAAGCACGCAACTTAAAAGCTTATAACACAAGTACATGAAATAATAACCACGCGTGTTAAAACGTAGGAGACCTCCTTATGCTCGAGGTAGGCCTAGCGTGTATTTGAGAGATGAAGGTGCCATTATATGTCATCCCATTTGCTCTTTAATTAATTAAACGAGTCTATTCCCAAAATGAAGTACATAAATATTTTTAAGCTTTATTACATGCCAAATAAGAAAAGAAAAAATATTCCTAAAAATAAGCTAAGTTCAATTGCGTTCAAGCTTCTTTCAAAACTTGCGATCTTCATGGCTATCTGCATCACAAAAGGTTAGTCAAACCCCACCCTCCTAAAGTTTAATTAATTAGAGCAATGGTCGATATTTGGCCCAATAAACTTCAAATAATGCACACATAACATGATAAGTGTCGTTTTGGGGTCATGAACCCACTTGGACATTTTGGTAATGTTTACTAATGGACTTAATACACCTTGGGTATTAAGCCTCCTAGGCTCGTGCATGTCCTTAAAAGTGTTTTGGCTTAGCTCTATCTTAGGCTGACTAAGAGTTGTTTTCCTATGACGCAAGGCTCCCCCAAGCGGACAACTTGGGAGTGGAAACTCCGTGGCCGTCGACTGCACCGCTGATCGACTAAATCCACTAGACCAATCCAACTAAAGGGGTAATTTAGTAGTGCACGGGCGCAAACTGCGAAGCCGCTTTAAGTGTGTGAATATGTGTGAGTTTTCCAGGAGTGGAAGAAATATGAGCGGAATGCCAATTTAAGGAAAGCAATAACATATTAAAAGTTTCACATAATAAAACAATCACTCAAAAGAACATAAGAGAAACAAACAAAGCGACAATAAAGGAAAAAATAAAGAAAAACAACCAAACATCCAACAAATTTAATTATTAACCTAAGTTGTTATGGTTAAGAACCTAAAAGATCCCCAGCAGAGTCGCCAAGCTGTTATACCCTATTTTAACCGGGTTGAAGCGGAGTACAACATATTGGAGATTCCTAAATTGCTTATTTTAAGGAGTCGCCACCTAATTGATTTAACGGTGAATTAGGGCACCTAATTATTAACTAAGGTAAAGCTAATTAACCTCCGTTAATAGTCTGCTTAATCAGTGTGATTCTAGGTAAGGGTTCTATATTATTCCAAAGGGAAGGAGTTAGGCATCCTTCAGAATCCGTTAACTACGGTTATCCGGCCAAACTTAGGTTAATGAATTAATGCTAAATAAGGTGCTTTAAATTTAAAAAAAAAAGGTTAGGAAATGTTGCTAAGGTTTTTAAGGAAAATATAAGAATGTTGCTTAAAATAAGACTTAAGAAATATGCTAAAGCTTTAAACAAAAATGTTATTTAAAACAAGACCTGTAGGATAATTTGCACAAAAAGAGACCTCAAATGATATTTAAAATAAACTATAAATGTTGCTAAGATTTAAAATAAAAAATGCTATTTTAAAATGAAGCTTGCAAGAAATACGACATTTTGCATATAAGTGATAACTTTTAAGAAAGGACTTAGCACATTTAAACTTTGAATAAAATCATGTGATATGAATATGGCAATGTAAAAATCTAGACTTATTTTTTTTTATAAATAGGATGCAAGGGGAGTGAATTTTCTTTCTCTTTTTATTGACTCTTATTAACTTAGCTAAAATACGTGTGATTAATTCAAAACTTGGAGAGTGATTTATAAAACATACTGGAATTTATATTTGCATATTAGTGATATTTTGAAATTAAGATAATGAGAATGAAATATGATTCCTTTAACTCAAAAATATGAATTTATGCTATCAATTATTCTAGAAGTAAATATTATAGATACCATAAATAACTTTAATATAAAAAAAAAAGAAAATGAAACTTATGGGATTAATTGTTAATATTCCTTAAACTAACTATCCATTACTAAAACTAAAACCTACTAATCTTGCTAAGGTTCATTTTATCTAAAGAAACAAACAAACAAAATAAAGCATTAATTGTGCAATACAAGATTAAGGCATAAAAAATAAAATAGAGGAGCAAATGATGTTAAATGGGCTCAGTCCATTTTCAGACCGTTAGTCATGCTGCTGTTGGAATGGGTTCAGCCCATTTTAAAAGGCTGCTGCGGATCTGTTTGCTATTGGGCTTCGGCCCAATAAATTCTGTTTTCTATTTTTTGCTGCGGCCAGGATTGATAGGGAATGACTCGGAAAGATTTCGTTGGGGGGGGGGGGGGGGGGGGCTTTTAGGCCAACTCCGAATGCGGGAGAAGAACGAGTCCCTCGGACTCGTATGCGATGATCATGCATAAAATAAAAGAAAAAAAGATTAGTATATAATCGACGAATGCGATTAAACATACGAAACGTGAACTCAGAACAGATGTAAAAAAGAAAACTTACTGAACAAATTACTAAAGGGATTTAAGTAATAAAATGCAAACATGCATAAGTCATGTATTCCTGTATCTGTGCTAAGTGTACGTACTGCATTAAGGGGAGTGTAAACTAATTGAACACAGGCCAAAAAAAAGACAGAAAATGAGAGAAGCAGTCCCAAAATACCAGCTCGTAAAGCGATAGGCCCAAATCTAGGATTTTACAGTATAGAGGTTTGCAATTCTGAGCCCCTTACAAGTGGCATTCCATGTTTATACTGAATATACAAGTTTTATATATAACAGGTATATGGAAAGATACAGCAGGATCGCAAAGGTATGACAATGAGCAATTTGACAATGCCAAACTGACTATGGATAGACAGCAGTTCAGAATAAGGCTTCAAAAAGTCATTTGACAGATGGATATATACACTAGATAGTTTATTACTTATTTGCAGTCTTATGATGACTACAAGGAATCAAAGCAAGCATGAGTTTCCCCATAAAAGGGGCTAACAGGCAAATAGGATACTTAACATTTTATGGGTTTACATCAAATTTCAAAAGGGAAAACAATGCATTTCCAATCCACAGGGGAAAATCAAGATAAAACACTAATATTCATAGGAAAGGAAAAGACATGCTCAGATGTAAAGAATACCACCTAAACAGACATTTGGCCTTAGGCAAACTACACGAAATTCTTAAGATTAACATGGATTAAGTATGTTAGTTATCATGCAGAGAGTCTTCATTATGCATCATAGAAGTTGAGTATTCCACTCAAAATGAAGGCAGTGGGCAGGATGCAGGACAAGCAAACAACAATTCGATTCAAGAGGAAAACAAAAGGGGGCTGAAATGTGCTCTCATATGACCTGTTTGTGCAGCAGAGTGAATAGGACCTTATCTACTCAAAGTTATGATTTCATTTCCATGACTATAATTGAATTTAGATTTTTATTTTTTACTTCATTCAGACTTAATCAGGGACCATCTGTCCCATTATCCTATCATGTTGAGAATTGAATGAAACAAGTAACTCATGCTACACCAAACCTCCCCATTTCCAGCCTATGAATCAGCATAGGGATTACTGTTTCAGGCTGGGGATACTATATTCAGCTAGAGATTATTAATGGCATCACTCAGTCAACTAAGCCATAAACGTGTGTAGACTTAAACTAAGGTGATTTCAGACAATGTAGACACATGCCAGCATCAAGATTAAAGCTAAATGAAACATAGGAGTAAACTTATTTCAGTTAATCAGACAGTAGGGGGGTCATACTAACAGCGTAGATTACATTGGGGCTCACTTAACACTTCTGAATGTCAAACAGCAGACCAAATGACCCCTACAGGTAATTCAGTGGACCTTTTCACATAATAAAATAGGACATCCAACTAAACTGTTCAACATACTACTAACGACATGACTGAGTCAGCACATGAAACACATATTGTTATTAAACTAAGTTAACATTGTATCAGATCAGCAAATTGAACCCCAAACTGCAATAATTCAATACTGATTTACCAAAATAACCAGTGAACACTCACTCACATGCTAGATTATTAAGAATCAAAATTTCAATTAGCAAAAGCACCCACTATACCTACTCATAATTAGACATGGCTTAAATAATCACAACCAAACA
This sequence comes from Lycium barbarum, assembly GCF_019175385.1. Taxonomy (NCBI): domain Eukaryota; kingdom Viridiplantae; phylum Streptophyta; class Magnoliopsida; order Solanales; family Solanaceae; genus Lycium; species Lycium barbarum. The sequence continues at coordinate 111,238,596 of NC_083344.1, read as the reverse complement.
ACTGATGCACATTTGAGCATGCTTAAGCAATTATCAAATCAGGGAATTAGCTAATAAACGCAACTAAATCCTTATTTATCATATTAAAGCCACTACCAATAGACAAAGTTATCTAAATGGATGTTCAGCAATAGTTTTAACTAAACAACACAAGTGTAAGCATACTAACTTAACTTAACTTAACTATCAAAATGAATACCTAAATACACCATAATCATGCTCGCACTACTAGTATTAGCTCGCAAAAAAAATCAAACAGAAAAATAAAATAACTAAAGGGAGGAGGTTCACATATGGGCTAATTGAATTCAGCCGCTACTTGCTAACATCGATGTGTCAACTTAAGACGGAACTAATGTAAACACACATTAACACTACACTAATTAACTAATTCATATGTAGAATTTACACAAGTCTAATCTACGCAGAATTGGAATAACATCTTTTGACACTGTCAACTATTAGACTGACCTAGCAGTGAACCAACAAAGCACGTGAAGCACACAAAACAAATAACCCGAACAGAAGAACGCTTAATCCACTGCTAAATAGATAAAAGGGGTGTTTACTGACCTTCTTCGGGTGCAGCGAAGTGAGGCAAAAGTTTCGATCTAACCTCGAACACTCCAAATCTGCTTCGAAACACTAAGAAAACCCGAATTTGTATACCCTCGAACCCAAACAGATACCAAAGGCAAAACAGAAAAGAAAATGGTGTGGATTTCGACTCGATATCAAGCAATACTACTAAAGGACTAATATTGTCTACGCGGGATTTCTATGATTTTCCGAATCCAAAAAAACGATCCAGATTCTTTGGGGGGTTTTTACCGATCGAAAAAATCCTCCCTTAGACGAAACCAGCCACGCTTATTTATATCCTTCCTTTTGGGTTTGAGCTGGTTTTTTTATTTTTTTGTGTCGAAGCAAGAGGAGGGGGAGCGGGAGAGAGAGAAGTGGGGGACAAGGGTGAGTGGGGAGCGGAGAAGAAGGAGGGAAAGGGGGGAAGTGGGAGCGGCGGCGAGGGAGGCGGGAAAGGAGGAGGGAGAAAGGGAAAGGAGAAGAGAGGGGTGCGGCGGTGGGTATGGAGGAAAATGAAGGGGAAACCCTAAAGGGTTTCCCTTATTTGGCTGAAAATGAATTGGACCCGGTCCATTTGTGGACCGGGTCAAATTTTAGACTGGGTATTAAAAGAATGAACTATTAAATTAAACATGGATTGATCTAAAAAATTGAGATAAAAAATATGGTTTAGTCCAAAAATATTAGGAATTAATCGGACTTTGATTTGGGGTCCGGTAAGTCAAAATACGGACTGAGTGCAAGAAATAGTTTGGCTTCTAAATTTGAATAAGGGACACATTTTGATTGACGATGTACTAAGGGTGCCAGAATATCACCTAATACGGAAATATGTAATTATAAAAAAAATATCCGGGTAAAAATTATATGATGTCGCAAATGACCGTGCTATAATATTTAATAACAAACGCTATCATTAAAATGTGCGAAATAAATGCGATGTGTATGCGCAAGTTGGTAGAACGTTGAGAAATGCAAGTTTCAATAATACTAAATAATAGCAGCAAATAAATAGCGGTAGTAATACTGCTAATAATGATAACAATAATGATAATGGTAATAATGATAATGCTGATGATAATGGTGATAAAAAATAATAATAGATATAATAATAATAGTAGATAACAAATATTGATAATTAATAACAAATAACAATAAGAATAATGATAATAATTAATAATAATAATAAATATGGTAGTAATTAATAATAACAAAAAAAAATGGCAATTATTGATAATAACAAAAAATGACAATAAATTAATAATAATAACAGTAATAGTGGTAATAATAAAATAATAATGATAATAATAATAATAATGATGATAATAATAATAATAAATAACAATTATTGATAAAACAATGATAATAATTAATAATAAAAATAACGATGATAATGATGATTAATAATTAATAACAAAAATAACGCTGATAATAATGATTAGTAATTAATAATAATAATAATAATAATGGAAATAACAAGAAATAATAATTAATGACAATTAGTAATAAAATGATAATTTAAGAATAATAATAACAATAATAATAATAATAGTAATAATAATAATAATAATAATTATAATTATAATAATAATAATAACTGCAGCGGAATAATAAAACGTGGGTGTTAATAAAAGACTAATAATTATAGTAAAATTTAAATGCATATTTTTTTAATTTCTCAAAACACTAGAAGTATTAATAGGTATTTCGGGGGAGAGGCGGGACAAAATTGGGTGTCAACACTCTCCCTACGACATTACGTTGAATGATAACCCTGGAATTGTGGTGACAGAAGTCCAATTGAAGGATGAAACTTATGAAGAATGGGCTAGATCCATGAGAACAACCCTAAGAGCAAGAAAGAAGTTCGGGTTCGTCGATGGTCCAATTAAGTAACTGGATGAAAAGTCATCGGACTTGGAATATTGGTAGATTATAAACTCACTGTTGGTGTCGTGGATTCGCAACACCATAGAACCGACGCTTTGCTCAACAATTACACATAAAGAGGAAGTGGAAGAATTATGGACGAGCATCCAAGAGCGGTTTGCCATTATTAACGGCCCTCAGATGCAACAACTAAAGGCTGAACTAGCGGAGTACAAGCAAAAGGGAAGGACCATAGTGGTTTGCTATGGAAAACTTACTAAGCTGTTAGAGGAATTGGCAAATTACGAACAGAACACAACTTGTACGTGCGGAAAGTGCACGTGCAATCTAGGAACGATCTTAGAAGCCAAAAGAGAAGAAGAAAAAGTGCATCTTTTCCTCTTGGGATTGGATGAGGGAACGTATGGAATGATGAGGTCGAACATACTAGCCCAGTAACCGTTGCCATCATTAAACAAGGTTGATTCGAAGTTGGCGTAAGAAGAGCGTGTGAGAAAAATCACATGAAAAACAGAGGACTGGAGTGAAACCATCGCTTTTGTCGTACTTGAAAGAAACCTTTACTGTGGCTAAGGTAAATGAAAAAATGATGGTGCGTTCTGCACACATTGCAAGAGATCCAGATGTTGACACCCAATTTTCACCGTGTAGGACGTATATTTTAAATTTTCATATTTCTCGAGTCCAAGACTGAGTAAGGATGCCCTTTAAAAATTTAAAGTTTAAAAATCCTGAAAAATTGCAAAAATTGACGTTTAATTATTATTTGCGTAAAATTAACAATTACAAGAAATTACGAGCTATCTACTTTTACAAATTTGATTTAAAAAAGAAGATACACATTCCGTTCCATCCAGCTCGGGAAAATTGTTAATTTAAAACAGCGTATGAATTACGGCAATTTTGTCCCCATTTTTTCGCATTTTTAAAATATTGCTCGGAACTATGTCAATATTGAGCTCGTATTTTAAAATGACGTGTTATGAACTTTATTTTTATATATACGAGCTTACGTGTTAAGTTTTGTACAAATACATTGTTTTATGAAATATTACATGTTTATTTAACTTGTGTACAAGGGACCTTTAAATCATGTTTTAAAACTCAAGGGTTTTTTTTTAAAAAAAAAACTTGTTAAATAATTTAAAAGGTGGAGGGTATATATTGGATAAAGGACCAAAGTTGCAATTGAGCAACTTTGGTACCATTTTTTCCCGTCGGTGTATCTTTCCATCTCTAATCCCTTTCAATGGCGATTCTAGGGATTTGTTTTTGCGATCTTTGCCATGGCCATTTCATGGTTGCTTTCGGGTAAATTCTTGAGGGGTTTTGTCCCCTTGTCTTCCTAACACTAATGGCAGGTTTATTTCTAAGTTTTAATTACGTTTTCATGTTCGATTCAAAATCTTAATTTGGGAATTTACTCTTATTTTCTCCGTGTCTTAGGAGCCATGGACAGGGGCCTTTGAGACTGCTGTTATCTTGGCACTATAACACACAAATGGAGAGAATTAAAGGGGGAAATCCCAAGAGACCCGAATCGGTTAGGGAATTTTGGGGAATTCTATCCTTTAATGTACTATGTGAACGTTGTGTTGTACTAATTTTGGCTGCTTGTGTGACTCACTGTACTATCTTAGTATTCCCTATTTTTGCTGAATTTTATTCGGAATTTTAGGGTGTAATCCATCAGATTTTTTGTTTTGTTGTGTGATTTGTACAAATTCTGAGAGGTTATAGTACTATTGGTACGAATTTGTTGAGAAATTGGTTTGTCTTTTATTGAATTTGAATTTGTTTGATTTAGGGTTTGAGAATTAGGGGGAAATTCGGTTGAACTTTAGGTTTTACCTCTTTTGTCCCTAAGCCCTACTCCTGTTACTATATATAGAATGTCGACCTTTGAAAGGATCCGGAATTTTTCTTTCTAAAAAAAAAACCTTTGAGTATCAAGAATCCTAGAAATTTTTAAATATTCCTCTTCATATATCTGAAAATATTACTTCTATACTATATAAGAATGATATAAAAAGACTTACACTACTTTTGGAATAGAGATTTATTACCCAAAAAATACAAAAGCAAGGCTGTTAAAAGGTTTCTTTGGTTGTTGGCATTGAAGTGTCGATCCAATCTCCACCTTTGATCTTTGGGTTTCCCCTAAAAAAGGTAACAACTTGTCTCAACTTCATTTACCTTATTTATTTGCTTGAGAGGCTCTTTCTGTATAGATGTTTGGTCTGCTTAAAATGCTTTCTTATATTGATTATTGTTTACATTATCTATTTTGATATCCTGATGTTGCTATTGTGGATTTGTATTAGTTTAAGCTAAGTGAAACTGCTTAAAAGTTTTTTTTTTGTATTGATCATTACTCATGGGACATGTTTTATGTGTTGTGATACTACTATTCTGGTCTCTGCATTAGCTTAAGCTGAGAATGTGCTTAAAATGTTTTAAAAAATAAAGAAAGAGGCATATTTTTGACTATGAGTTACTGTTCCATTGGTTCTGTTTGGTTTTGGATTGTTTAGTTACAAAACTTAAAACTCCCGTGTTAGTTAAGTGTAAAGTTGTATGAGCAGTTCTTGAACCGTAAATGGTTTGAAAGAAGAGATAAATACATATTTTCAAACTAAATCTATTGCTTTTCCCAGTCTGAAAGTGATCTAAGTTTTGTTGTTCTAAAAAATTAGAGGCCTGTTTGGTGACATTTCCTAAATAAGGTGTTCAAGTAGCAAAGAAAGGGGTATGGCTGGCCACTGTTTGTGATATCTGGTTGTTATGGCTCTGTTTAGGGTTGCAATTATAAAATAAGATACTTCATCACTGAATGACTTATTAATAGAGTGTTAAGATAGATTAAAGGGTAAAAAATGAAAAGGAACCTACCTACTTGATTTTAGTCATTTATGTAGGTTTCTAAGTTAACAAAATGAGTAGAAATAGGAAAAGCAATAGGTTATGTGGCCATTGGAACCCCTTTGCTTGGTGTCTTGTGAGAAACTACTATCGCTGCTTCACTTTGTAATCTCTGTGCATATATTCTATCTACTTGCTATATATATCTATGTCTTCACATAGCCCTATCATGAATAACATGAACCCTTTTTCTTAGCTTAAGTGACATGTGATCCATCCTTACTTGATCTTGCAAAACTAAATATTTCCTGCCCGTGAATATGTGTAAACTGTTAAGTTAAAGAATGAACATTGAAAAATTATGATAATATGAGTTGACTTACCCACCTGAGTGCTTGAAAGGTAAAACCAATACCTGTCTATTTGTTTCTGATCCCCCTAAGGTGTCTAAAATGTAAATAGCTAGACTCTGAGTAGAAACTGATTCTGAAATGACACTTAGCTGTTCTTAAAGATCCTTTCAGTTGACTCATTAGAGCAGTTTAGATTTTGACTGTGTGAGCTTGTGTGGATTAGCTTCCCGTGTTCTTCCCTGGGTTCAAACTACTTAATTTCAACCTATCTTGCCATTTGGAAATGTTTGTCCATGTTCAATTAGTGGGATACCAGTGATGAGGTGTTTGTAGTTTTCCTTTCTTCTAAAAAGAAACTGTCATGTACTCAAAGGTGTTCAATACATACTTGACTTAAATTGGTTCCATACCTAGTCTGCTTAATCACTATTTTGAATCACATAACATTGTCCCTTTTGTGTGCTATCACTATTGTTTGAATAAAACAAAATGAGGTCTGTGTTTGCTTGTTCTTCTAGTATGCCTAGGATGACATTTTTTGCTCATCTCTAGCTAAGATATTTACCTAAGCTATTTAAGATCTCTTGAAACTTGTCTATGTGCCAAAGCCATCTTATGGTCTGTAAAAATCCCTTTTGAACTTACTTAGACTCTATTTTGGAAAACTTGTGACAACAGTTGGAACTTAGGAACCAGCCTCATGTCCCTATTTATACCACTAGAGGCCCCTCTGTGCTGTTGAAACCTTGTTCAAACCTTTCTAGAGATTTCCATCAGCTTTGGTGCACTTGTTCTTGATTATGATTATTTGAACTCTGTTGAATCCTCAGAATTCCTCTAGCTTAGGGTGAACCTCTATGATCCCATTTTTCCTGGACTCTTCCTCTGTGGTAATTGTTTGTTTACTTGACTATTCTACTTGTTTCCCCCCTCCCTATATGCACATATGGACTACTAGTTGCTAAGTAGACTTCACAAAAGACATAAGGCTAGTACCCCTATGCCCATCTGCCCATTCTAGTATTTCTGCTTGCTGAGCATGATCTTTTTGCGTTTTACCTTGAAAATGGTCCAGTTTTGAAATCTGTTTAGCTTCTAAAAAAGGTCTTCACTGATTATGAAAACTTGCAGCTTTATTTTTTACTATTTAAATCCGTTCAATGCAAAATTAAGCTAGAAATGACTTGAAATCCTAGTTTGCTGTTGTCTTCTAGTCAATGGCCAATAGGCTTTAAAAATTTGCATTCTTTTGCACCCCTTAAACCCTTGTTGCTGTGTTCTCCTCCTCCCCCCCACCCCACACACACACATTTATCAGTAATTGTTTGACCTATCATCCAAAAGTTTTTCATGTTTATTTTGATTATTGACGAGGCCAAAGTGCATAGGTGTTATATCCCGTATTTTTGAACGTCGGATTATTTGTAAGTTGAGGTGGGGCCCACACATCGAGATTTTTTTTGGGACATCTGAAAAGTCATATGAATCACATATGTAAAGTTAAACACAACTTAAGAAGGACCCTTGGGCCAAATCAAAGTGGAAGTCTTCCAAACGAATATTTTTAAGAAAACGTTTTCGGGTGATCTGACTTCTAGGGGCCAAAACGGTATTATAAGTTTGGAATTTGGAAAAATACCAAGAAATAGAAGTTGTAGATAATTGAATTAACTTTCCAACCATAGGTCGTGGGTTCCCAGGTGACGTCGGTACAAGGAAATATGGACGTTTTAAGGTCGAAAGGTCAGTGGGCTAGGCCCAACTCGGGACCAACCGGGTTTGGCCAAAAAAAAAAAAAGGGAAAATGAGGCCCAAATTTGTGAGGGGTGGCCGGCCAACATGGCCCAAGCCCATGATTTTATTAATTATTCATGTGATAATTAATATAAAGGATCAACTAATGAGTCATATCTCATTTAGAAACTTCAAGAAAATCGAGAAAGAGAGAAACAAGAACAACAAGAGCAAAGAGATAAGGGTCATTTTCGGCCAAGCTCAAACCAAAAAAAAAAAAAAAAAATTTTTTTCAAAAATCATTTTCTACCAATTAAAGGGTCCTTAGCAAGGTGGAGTAGTCATTGGAGCAAGAAACCACATATTTTTGTGAGTTACAAGTCCTAGCCAAGAAGGAAGAAAAGAGAGAAAGGTAAGAATTAATTCCTTTTTATTATGTTATGAAGGTTGGTTTATGTTGTAGTATGTAGAAATGAGTAGAATTTATGGAAATATGGAAGTTTACAAAGTGGGTGTGCATATATGTAAGTGGACATATATGTATATTGTTGTATAAATAATATGAGTTGAATTTTATGTTGTATTCTAGTTGTGGTTATGGTGAAATTTATATTGGAAATGAAAGTTGAATAAATTTGGTGGAAGTTGGAAATATGGAATGTAGAAGATTATGTCACTTTAGAATGATTTTGTGATATTATGGAAATGAAGTTGTTAAGATGTGAATTATGATTATGGTTGATGAAATTGGAAGGTGGAAATATGTTATGAATATGTATGTTGAAGATTAGAAGTTTTGGATGGATTATGGTTTGGTGGAAAATTTGTATATTTTGTGAATATTTTATAAAATGATATGAAATGTTCTGAATTGTATTGGAGTGATCTTGATTAGTAAATGAATATGAGAATGTTGGTATTGAATTGAAAATGTGAAGTTGGAATGAAAACTATTACACTATGTTGGAAAGGAGACTAGTTATGCTATATTGTGTTTTGTGATGATTATTGATATTGTTGTTGGTATGGTTGTTGATATTTGAGCCGAGTTAAATCTCGAGGATGTTGTATGTATAGGGGAGATGCTGCCCAAATTTTTGTAGACAAGTATTGGTTAAGATTGAAATCTTAAAGCCTTACAATTAATATTTGGTAATTGTGACCAAATTGTAGATTTTGGCGAACTTGAAACTTGATTTTGGAGACGTGTATGAAGCGGAAAAGGTATGTAAGGCTTCACCCTTCCTTCTATGGCATGTCTTAGACGTAATAAGTTGGATACGAGCCTCGGGGACAACTCCATTCTCCGGAATCCGCACCCAAAGGTTCCCTTTTTTCGTTCAGTAGAATTGAACTAAAAATTGTGCGAAATGTTAGAAAAAAAACTTCCTAAACATCTAGAACTTGTATAAAGAGGACCCGACTACCCTAAAACCCTCCCAAGTGACGTCATGAAATGTAATGAACGTAAATTTGGTACGCCGCCTCATTTGACCCGAAGTGGGCCCATGGTTCCCGGATTTCCCTTATTGTTCCGCTTGACCTATTTTGAAGTAGAATCCAAAGGAAACTTTTGATCCTTATACCGCTTATCTAACGACAAGTAATGTAGCTATTTTAATGAGAATATTTATATGATGATAATGATAATGATGAAGTAAGGAAGAGAATATGTCTATGACAAGTATGACGAGAATGATTATATGTCAAAAAGTCTTAAGTGAAGGATTCAATATGAATACAAGAATAATGGACTAGTTCTTGAGTCCAACCCTATTCCTTTGTCATGACTCTATTTTCTAAAGACTCTAAAGTACATGAAGTAATGTTTTATGAGTTTTACGATCTTGTCCCATGTTTTCTCTTAATGCTATTCTTCATTGATAGTCTCGCCTCATAATATTAGTTCCTTCAAGGTGAGACATAACGATCATGATTGTTTCATAATGTAATCGGAGGCTACCGACCTTACGTCACTCCGACGTGGACATGGTTTTCTTGGACTCCCGAGTGTGTTGTATGCATGTTATATGTATATGTACATGATACACGTATATGTATATGATAAAAGAGCCAGAGCGCTATAGACGCTGATATATGTACATGATACACGTATATGTATATGATAAAAGAGCCAGAGCGCTATAGACGCTGATATATGTACATGATGTATGCATATGTATACGGGGAAGATGGAAATGAGGGCAGAGCGTTATATACGCATATCCACCTGATCAGTTGGTATTATATGACATGATATCGTCCCGGACGCGGGATGTGTATGTTTATGGTTAAATGGATCGGCTGCCGACGCCTCGGCAATATGACATGTTCTATTTTTATATATATGAACAAGAAAGGCTTTTCAAAGAAAAGTTAAGCATGCATGGTATCTGCCAAAGGGCACTTATATGTACAGGTTATGTTTCTACCTCAGGACATGTGATATAACTCTTTTATGTCATTATCCCTGTTTTATATTTTACGTATGTTAATATTCATGCCTTACATACTCGGTACACTATTCGTACTGACGTCCCTTCTTGTGGACGCTGCGTTTCATGCCGCGCAGGTCAGCAGGTAGACAGGCTTGACTCTTAGGAGTTCTATCAGCAGTAATTGGCAGCGCTCCAGTTGTCCCGGAGCCTCATTTCCTTGGTACTATTTTGTGTATATATTCGGGCACGGCAGTACTCGACCCTTTCTATGTATATGTGTACTATGTTTAGAGGCTCGTAGACAGATAGATACAGTTAGATGTTTTGTATTTTGGATTTTTCGCGTCGCTGTGTAACGTGATAGCAAAGTTTACCAGTCCATGTTTATGACGATGCTACTAATGTTAATGTCCAGTAACGAAAAAAAAATATATGGCATAGTTCCTACGACCCGCTGAGAGGTAAAGGTAAAAGGATAGATAAGGGGTGCTCGGTACAAGTACCGGGTACTCGTCACGGCCCCTAGTTGGGTCGTGACAATAGGAAATTTTGCTCGTACTCTGAAAAATTCTAATATAGTTTAAGATATCGTCCCACAGAGATTGAAAAATCTATGCTACACACTTGTATTATTTTTGCGGCTATTATAGAGAATTAGATTGATGAAAGGAGAGTAGTAACTTAAATTTGTAAATTACTTTAATAAAAGAAACAACTTTCAAAAGAATATCTTAAAAGAAAGAGTTGGGAGTCGTTAAATCCACTTAGTGTATATATGACAATAAAACCTTTTTCTAGTAAATTCCACAAAATAGTAGAAATAGTTCCTAGACTTGATTTGTGTTATGAGGAATAAAGACCTCTTGCGATTAGTCCTTAAATCAATAAACTTATTTGAAACAATCCCTCCGCGAGAATTAGAATTGAAAGAAATAATATAGAGATCCCTCAAATCAATAAACGTATTTGAGACTGTCCCTCCGTGAGAATTAGGACGGAAAGAAATAAGATAGAGATTTAAACCTAAGAACCAACTTGAAATAGCCCCTCGGTGAGAATTAGGATTAAAAGAAGCAAGTTCAAATATTTGGAATAATAGATGACTAAAAATTATTATTACATATATATTTTATGCGATTATTATAGTATATTAATTTCCCTCCTTATTAGAAGTACAAATTAATATAACTATAATCATAACACAAAATATACCAAGTAACGATAATGATTAGTAGAACATATCATTCCAACACACACTTAAATAATATCAAGACGAGGAATAACTAAAATAAGATAATATATCATTACACCAAGTTTCTTCAACTATCCCAACAAAAAGAGATTACTCCATTATGAAGTTAGAAAAGAGAAAATATGAATTTAAGAAGTTAGAAATATTGAAAGAATTGGAGAAATGTTTTTACTACAAGAGAAAGAAAAGAGAATAGATCATTAACACTTTGTCTTGTAAATTATTGGATGATTTGTAAGCAAAGTGATGCTTCTATTTATAGGAGAATGTGGTGTCTCCCCCTACGAATGCATTCTTTGAAGTTGGTGTTCACATCCGTGACCTTACTTGACGGATGATAGTATGACAACGGTAGTCGCACCCGTGAATTTTGCAACTCTTTTCTTGATGCCCACAATTGACGGGTGTGAGTATGAAGCGGTAACACCCATGAATTTCAACACTTGACGGCTGTGAGTATGAAGCTGTGTCACCCGTGGATTTCAACACTTGAGGGGTGTGAGAATGAAGCGGTGACACCCGTGGATTTTGCAACTCTTTTCTTAATGTTGTCTTTTGTAATTACCACATGTAAAACTCCACGGTTATGACTTATGAATTCGTGGTTGCACCTATTGAATTCTTTGCGTACTTCTTTGACAATTCGTTTCTTCTCTATTCTTCTGCAGTACCCTTCTTCGTGTAAAATTTGTCAGAAAATATGCAGGAATAGGATGTACTTATTCATGTTTTATTTAAAAACTTATTTTTATATACAAAATATCATGAATAATTTATATCCATCAATTATGTCATGTTTTTTTCTGTATCATTGACACATGATGTGCCTTGCATTGCCAAAACCTTCACATTACCGAAAGGCACCTTGATTTCTTTGTCTGGCATTAGTTGAATCTTTTCTGTGACTTCTCTTGCCTTATGTGTGTTAAGATTTGGAAGTAAAGTTATATGTTGTTGAATCTTTACATGTTAGCCTTGATTGAAGTTAAGTGTTTGGCCTTTAAAAGGTGTAGAATCTCTCTTAAAAGCCTTGAAATTTTGAATAACCTAAATGTGGTAATCTAGAGTTAATGGAATATGGAGCATATATGTGACTAGTATATCAGGAGGGTATGTCCTTTAAAGGGTTTTATTCTTCAATGGTATACTAATGGTATATATTAAAGGATTTTATTCTTCAATGGTATACTAATGGTATATCAAGTATACCATAGTTTGACTCTTTGAAAATTTGAGAAGGAGTCCAAATAGTATATCACTTGTACATAGCGTATAGAACTCATGACACTAAGAAAAATTTGAGATATAACCAGAGTTGGGCTTGTTGCTTGGGCTTGTCACTTTTGGTTTTCATCCCTGAATCATTATTGGTATCTTGGGCCTCTTTTTTTCGCGTTATTTTGTGACAGTCTTGAGTTGTGTTTATACGGGTTTAGCCCAACCAAATTGTAATTCATCTTAGCATTATCATAATTGTCATAGCCTCTCAATTTTGTACTTAATTTAATTTGTGGGCATATACTAATGTATTGTATACTCGTTTGCATCCTTGTCCACCCCAAACCCGTTGGTGGGCCCCATGGGGCCCACTAACGTATCTAGATCAAGTCGAACAAATTCGGAGCAAAATAGAGCATACGTATGGACTTAGGGACCAACTTGCATAAATCCTTCGTTTGGGCTTGGTCGGCCCAAAATCCTTACTCTCTACTTTATGCAATTTTCGTATTTGTGCCTTTAAATTCAATATGTTGGAACCCTTATATGATTGTCATACAATTTAGAGTCGCTAAAATTAATTTATTTTACTAAATTCAAACTCGTGTAGAAAATCGAAAAAACGGACCGAGAAACTGTTTTGGACTCGGAACGCTGGACTTGGGAAAATTACTGGATTGAATTGATATTATTGAAACTTTGGAGGACTGCACTGCCTGGGACTGTTTTAGACTGTTTTAAAACTTATGGACTGATTATTGGACGTTCGGAACTCGCGTAAATATGTATAAAAATCGATTAAAATTTGGCTAAATAAAGAATATAATTGATAGGTTAATAAATAACATAGTATAACCAATTATGGTATATATATAGTATGATAGTATATTAAAACTATTTTCATAACTTAAAATACTTTTTTCCAAAAAAATCTTTTTGGGTGGACTTACGTGGAGTCCTACATAAGCTAAGAGCCTTCGAGTATTAGCTTAGGTGTTCAAGTCTGACACCCACGCTCAATTTTGAGCAGAATTATACTTTGACGATTCTTCACAAATGAATTTCTTGTATGTAAATGACACCCTTTTATTGCGGAAATTTAGTCTTAAGCAATTTTTGTCCAAAACAATTTATAATCATAAGGTAAACTATTAGAACCCGTAGGTAAACCGCAATTGAGCGGATCCTTAATACCGGGGTGCCTAACACCTTCCCCGGGGATCACCAGAACCCTTACCCAGACTTCGGTAGATTAGGTTTCTTTTAAATAATAGTTTTAAATGAACCATTTTCGAATTGGTTTTCCTAATTTCCTATAAATTAGGTGGCGACTCTAAAATGCATCTTTTAGAGCACCATTAAGTGGTTGGCGGGTTTTTCTGACTTTCCCGGTACGATTCACAACCGTACTTCCCCGGGACACCTCCCTCCTTTTAAGATGTATGCGCGGGTAGGCTAAACTTAGAATTCCCAACGCCTGCTACACCGGACACGTTGTGGATGGATGTTTTTGACTCATTGGTTATCTGGATTGGTGGCCAGGAAATAAAAAGGAGACGAGAAAATCGGAGAAATAAGACAAGGAAAGTAACAATAGCTGAGGGGTGAACCGGGATCCGATCATGGAAGAGGAAACTACCGGGCTAACACCGTGGTTGGAAAATAAGGAACTCAGGCGGAGACAGGAACAGTGAACACTTATGGCACAGGACTTCACAATTTAAGAGATGAGATCCGGAAGACTGTGATTCATATGTTGAATTCCCAGAGAATAAATCCGAATGGGATGATGGATAGTAAGACCGAAACCTCATCTTGGATCATAAAATCTAGAGCTACCAATCATGTGATAGGTAATCCGAAGGAACTGAGCAATAAGCGAGACATGCTTAAGTGTTCAATTGATCTTCTGGACGGAAGTAGCTCCGTGGCTACAAAAGAAAGAACAACCATGCTGAAAGACAGGATATGGTTGAAGAATGTCCTTTATGTTCTGGATTTGACATGCAATTTAATTTTTGTATCACAACTAGTTGATTATTTAGATTGAAATTTGACATTTAATAGAATTATATTTGCTATACTGAACTCCCCCACGAGGAAGCTGAATAGAAAGGGTGAGCACTGAGTTGGACTTTACTAATCGTAATATGCCGTTGATACAGCTATGAAGGCAGAGACAGTTGATTGTTCGATCTTTGACACAATCTTAAAGGTGAGTGATGATAAATTGGATAGAGAATGTGATGTAAGCTAACAGCCAAAGGAAACGAGAAGTGTTTTTCCTCTAAGTGATAATATTGCTTCGGATACTTTTGAGATGATTCATTGCGATTTGTGGGAACCATATAGAACCCCTTCCTCTTGTAGTGCTTCATATTTTTTACTATTGTGGATGATCGTTCATGAGTCGTGTGGATCTTTCTCTTTGTTGATAAGAAAGAAGTGTCCTAAACCTTGAAGAGTATCTTCGCTTTGGTGGAGAGGCAGTTCAGAAAAAGGGCGAATATAGCTAGAAGTGATAACGAAACTGAGTTCACGTGTATGAAGTCTTACTTCTTCGAACATGGAATCCTATTTCAAACATATTGCATAAGGACACCTTAGTAGAATGGAAGAGTCAAAAGAAAGCACCGCCACATCTTAATGTGGCACGAGCATTAAGATTTCAATTCATCTTTCGATCAAATTCTGGGGAGAATGTTTTTTTACTGCAAGGTATTTGATCAAGAGAACGCCGTCTTCGGTTTTGAATAGAAAACCCCTATGAAATTTTGTACAGGAATGCGCCCTAGTATGATCACTTAAGGGTGATAGGGTCATTATGCTACGCACACACAAAGGGAAGAATGATGGAGAAGTTTGAGAGTGGGAGTCATAAGTGTGTCTTTTTGGGATACCCCTACGGCTTCTTTTTCTTTTTTCGTTTTAGAATAGATTGTATAAATTAGAGAATGACTAATATTTGGCCTCAAGAGATGTGGAATTCTACGAGACTAGGTTCCCATTCCTGTAAGATCGGGTAACTTGACCTACAACGTAGAAGTAATACCGAATAGAGGAGAATCTCCAGAACAGAGCTGTATTTATGTGGACGAAATGGAGGGAGGAATAAACCAACACAACTTTGAAGAAGACAGGACCGATTATATAGGTACGAACGAAACTTAGATGGATGGATTACGGACACCGGATGCCAAACCTACGGATCAACAAGATTTAGCCCAGATAGAGGTCGGTCTGGATAAAGATAACATGGAGCAAGTATAGCCGGAAGGTATTTGTACAAATGAAATAACCCGGACGAACAACTGGGTTGATGTAAACGTCAAAAGTATGAATCAATCCAGCAACGTGACTACGTCACTAAACCTTTCCGGAAACAAAGTCAATCTACTCATCCGTCGATCCTCAGCAATCCTCAGGTGCACCTTATCCTTTAGCTAACTATATATCATGTAATAATTTTTTCTCGCAACACCAACGGTTCCTCACTGCAATTACAACAGGAACCGAACCAAAAACATTTTCGGAGGCAATGAAAAAAGTTACATTGGAAAACCATGCAGCAAATATCCAAGCGTTGGAGGATAATGAAACATGGACACTAGAAACTTTACCACCGGATAAGAAAGCACTCAGATGTAGATCGGTATACAAAATCAAGTACAACTCTGACGCCATAATTGAGCGATATAAATCTCGTTTGGTCATCTTCGGAAATAAACATGAGAAAGGAATTGACTATAACAAAACTTTTGCTCCGGTTGCTAAGGTAGTAACTTTCGGACCTTCCTGACTGTTGCGGCTGGGAAAAATTGGGAGTTGCATCAGATGGATGTGCATAATACTTTCTCACACGGTGAGATTATCGAGGAAGTTTATATGAAATTGCCATTGGGATTCCGTGTTCCTAATCCGGGGCAAGTATGTCGACTCCGGAAATATTTGTATGGTTTGAAGCAAGCTCCAAGGTGTTGGTTTGCCAAATTGTCAAGCGTTTTGATGAAATATTGATTCAAATAGTCATACTGTTATGACCCAAGCCGATAAGTCATAAGGAGTGCCCGACCTCTACTGACCAAGCACTCCTAAACTCGTACTTGAATCTCACTGAGCAACAGGGTGGCCCATATATAACTTATAACTGAGCCCCATATATAGCTTATAACTGAGCTATACTAACTTTTGTAAGATTAACACAATAGACTCTGCATCAAGAACTCACAACCAGCATATAGATATATACATACGTGCTGAGGATAACAGCGCAAGCCGACTAGGCCGCTACATATGTTGCACAACAAAATAAAAGCCGACAAGGCTACATAATATCCCAACTATATACAACTGTCTACAGACTTCTATGGAGCACGAGCTATAGAAAGGACAGGACTAAGCCCCGTCATACCTGTATATACATATCAAAATAGCACACCAAAAGGAAGTGCAACTCCGAACCAAGTGGAGCGCACTGACTGTAGCTGAGTGGAAAACCTACTGAGCTGGATCGCCTGTCTGGCTACCTGAACCTGCGGCATGAATGTAGCGTCCACAAGTAAACAGATGTCAGTACAAAAAAATGTACCGAGTATGTAAGGCAACAGAATAATTGAAACTGAACTAAAACATCATAATCTGGAGGCCAAGGAATACCCTAAATATCTCACCTGATCTGTCTCGTATGTAATGCAATATAACAATAATATCATATATCTCACTGACCAAGTGGCCAGACAACTGTAAAATCTCACTGACCAAGTGGCCAGGCAACTGTAAAATCTCACTGACCCGTCGGCTAGGCAATCTGTCTCACTGACTCGTAGGCCAGGAATATCTGTCTCACTGACCCGTGGGCCAGACATATCTGTCTCACTGACCAAGTGGCCAGGCTAAAGAAAATGTCTCACTGACCAAGTGGTCAGGCTAAAGAAAATGTATGTATATCATGCATATGCTGAGAAATACTTGTCACGACCCAGCCCCGTGAGCCGCGACTGGTGCCCTACTTGGACACCCAAACAGACATACAAACCAAATCGTCATTTTATCGCTTAACTCAGACTTCATATTCATCATTTTAAACAGAGCTAGAAACAAATATTATCTTACACGATTTCATGTACAAAATATCATATCAAAACCAAAAGAGTTGGCGGAATATACATCGCCCACATTTCAGCACAACCAGATGCGTATACATATATCAAAAGCCGACAAGGCTATCAAATGGCACAACGGCCCCAAAACATATACAAAATGCACGCCGACACGGCTGCCATAACGAGTAGGATCATACAAACACATCTGAACAGAAGTAGGCACAACCCACATGTACGTCTACAGACCTCTAAACAGACCAACCGTATCATATGGTGGGACAGGGCCCCACCGTACCCCTGAACAAATATATACATATGCAAAGACCGAATATATACCAAAATGTAGGCTCCGGAATAAGAGGAGCACTCCAAACAGCAGAAGAGGGTATCCTAAACTGGTGGATCACCAAACTGTGCGTCTGTACCTGCGGGCATGAAACGCAGCCCCCCGAAGAAAGGGGGGGTCAGTACGAAATATGTACTGAGTATGCAAAGCAGAAGATACAGAGAACAAATCTGAGGCATAAAAGAAATAGTAGTATAGAACATAAGTAGAAATTCAACATATCAAAATGTTTACTTTCAAAATCTAAGTCATGCATAAGGTACAGAAGAATATGGTCGCCCGCCCGTCAATGGCGCCATAACACAGCATAACACCAGAAGGTTTCAAATCTCCGTATCCCCGTCACATATCACATCACAACATAACGCCATACACAGCATAACACCAAATATATGTGGAACACGACCCTCTTTTGCGAGTAGCTCGGTGAACCATAAACACAGCATAACTCCGGAGTATATCAAAGTACGCACGATAACAGAACCGGCCCGGGAACCGGCGAAAGATATAACAGAACGCACGAGTAAAGTCGTGAGTAATCATATGCATAAAATCATTATCATGAACTCAAACATAAGTAAAATGATCATACTTGAAAATCGAAATAATAGTCATAACGAATTCTTTCAAAAGTTCCCAAATTCCATAACGAAATGTCGTGGGACCCACGGACGGGTATTGATCCGAGTCGGGCCCGCCTATGGAAAACACACTCATTATCAATCATACAGACTCCTATAAAAATATTGGAGCAATCCGAGCCTTTATGCAAAAGATATGACATTCAAAAATTACGAAATTCTTTAAAGTGAAACCTTTCTATGCAAAGTTCGGAAAGAGATTATTTCAAAGACATAATGGTTCATATTTCATCAAATCATACATAAGAGTGCCAAGGAATATATAAGGATCATAACATGCTCGGATTTCGAATCTTGGAATTTTCCTCAAGGCTTATAATCTAGCCTATTGAAAACTAAGGCATGCCAAAAGAAAGAAGGGTTGCGCTTTACATACCTTTAGCGTTTAGTCGTATTATAACTTGTACTTGCTGCCCAATAGTACTTATCCTATATCAAGATATCAAGAGTTACAATTAGCCTACAAGGGAATTCAATATGTATTTTAGCGTTAACAATCCCTTTCAAACATTTAGACGACGTTTCGTTCGCATTCAAACCAACTACATACAACCAATCCAACATCAATAATCATATGTTCAATACCAATCCGGACAGCCCACATAACATTCCAAATAGCCCACATTCACAACATTCCATAACGATTCACATATGGCTACTACATTCTCAAGTTACTCCTAATAATCCGTAGCCTTTACGTTTTCGTGTAACAACTTTACAACAATCCAAACAACGTAAATACAATATATATTCTTAACTATCATTAGTATTTCCAATTTAAAGAAGACGACATGTCCAAAACAGTTCCTAACCACAACACGTCCAAAACAGTCCCTAATCAACAACATAAAGGTGCCCGGAATTCTTGCAAACTTTTACGAACATACCAAGCAAACCACATATGATTCTTACACATTATTTCATGTCTTCATTTCATATAATTTCAGTGAAATATGACCAGCAGTCACACGATAAATATATCACCAAATTTGTACGCAAATAGCTACGTTGTCGACACTATAACCTTACAACGACAACAACACATTTAACAACATTACCTTTACGATTCTTGGAACTGTTTTAGCATCATTTTCATTCTTACAACAGCCCACAAACCATTTCAATTTCACTTGAATCATTAAACTTCACTTTCACTATACGTTCATAAATACATTCAACATTCAAAACGCACAAATTTACTCCTATCATCAAAACAGTCCACGGTTTGGACTGTTTTCCCCCTTCAACATGATTCGTTTCTTGAACACCTCAATTCACATATTCATTATGCATACAATACACCATAATGTTCATAACAACAACAATAAAAATATGACACAAAACAGTCCACAAATTCTTCTAAAACAGCCCCCTTACACGGCTTCAACTCAACTACAACATCTTCATGATTTTCATCCATTTATCCATACTTACAACACATTCAATCCATTTCCAATACATGTACAAGAAGATTAAGCATGATTTCATTTATCTCTACAACACACAGCTCATTTCAAATTCAAGAGAAACAGTCCAATACCAACATACAACATCATAAACCAACTTCTACAATCTTTGTTCATTTACATATGTTGACACACATTCAATTCATCAACAATACATGCAAAATGAAACCACCCATGGCTTCACCAAGCTCATGTCTCACCCTCTACTTCAACCACAACAACAATCCCACAACAACATGCATGAATTATACATTCAAATCATCATACAACACAAGAAAAATGATCATTCTTACCTTACAATTTGTTTCTTCAATCTTGGCCGAACTTCAACCTTATTAACATGCTACACCTCCTTGTTTCTTTCCAACAACTACTACACGTTCTTATGCACCTTTATAAGGGTTGAAACACTTGAAGAAAATATATTTTTTGAATCTACTTGGAGAACCCAAATCTGGCCGTGAGCTATAGGAGCTTGAATGGCATGTTTATGGTTTCTTCTTCACTTGAAACATAATGGTGAAGGTGTAGAACACTTTAGGGGTTTAATGGCAAGAAGGAACATAGAAGGCTGGCCGTTTTTGGTGGTGGAGCTGCCATGGCCGTGGCTCTCTTTCTCTAGTTGGTGAAGATCAGAGCTTCTCTCTCTTGTTCAATTTGTGGCATTGGGAAAATGAGTTGTGGCATGCAACTTTGGTCAACAAGGAGACCATTTTGCTGCCCAAGAGGGTCTTACACGTCCCCCAACTCAAGCATGGGCTAAAAATCTGATTTGTTATGTGCTAGTGGACCCCACACGGCCACTAGTGCAAAATTTGTGAATATTTAAGTCTTAATACTCAGTCCGACTTGCATTGTCCATATCTCCTTACCCCGATATCATTTTGACGAGCGGTTTGTTGCGTTGCAAACTAGACTCGATGAACTTAATTTTAGGCTTTTGAAACACCTTAAAACTCATTATATACTAGGAGATATGCCTCCTACAATATAGGCTAAAATCGGGTCCGAGATTTTACTGAAATTGTTCCGATTCATTTCGTTTAACTTCTTATCCTCTTCCAACCTCATGTAACCTCTTATACATACATATACACTTATATACATCAATAAAAATCCATATACACGTCTCGAAGGGTCCGGAGAATCACAATAACCTTAAACATAACTAGAGAACTCACAAAGCTTTGACGAAACTCCAATCGCAAAAGTATATTCATATCTTTTGTCCATCCTCTATATCATTACTAATAATCTCAAATACTTTAAAATGCCATTCGCATTACCTCATATACATACTCATAGCGCGATTTCAAATCCTTTAGGTAACCGTGTCACCTTGGGATACTTAAGGAAACCATATATATAACGATATTCTTACTAACTCGACTAACTTTCCTTGAACCTTCTTAACTCATTCTTTCTTGTTTTAATACAAGTAGCACGGATTATTATGGAGTGTAACAATACTGATACGGTAACATGTCTCTTCTGTCTTCATATAACCATAAGGGCATAGGGAGGGGATATAGACCCTCAAAGAGAATAACATAACACTCGGAAACTATGCAACAATACGACAAGTTCTACTTGAAAAATCTCTAACCACAGGGTTCATGACGCTCTTACTATATGTGAAATCATGCCAAGAAAAGAAGGAACAATTATCATAAGAACTTTGAGACTCATGAACTTATAGCTTTTTGGGAATAAGGATATTATGGAAATCATGTATGGGTTCATAAGAAGAGAATCATGCCTTTAGAAAGAAAGGGGCTTAGCCTTAACATACCTGGAAGCTTACTTCTCGACTTTCCAACCTACCTCATGTCTTGCGATCTACTTAAGATCATTCGTAGTCTCGTAATCTACATATAAAACCATTCATACTATTGTTAGGCTTATCGTCATATGCTTGTCTTAAGCCTTCAAATTAAATCCTCTTAGAATCTGCCGAAATTCGGGCAACATCTCCTCTGTTTATATCCCTAGCCCGAAATCACAATACTATCAAAACAACAATAATAGCAACACTAATATCAACAATATCATCATCAATACCAATATACTCAATAAAACATCCCACACGATGTTTACCCAATTCTCAACCAATCAATCGACTTTACGAAGCTTTAACAATTAAATCACCATACTACGATTCATAATATCAATAACAAAGAATATCCTTACCTCAATCAAGGTTGGAAGAGCTTGAAATCTTATTTATCTTCGATAGATTCCTTTGTCATGTCAAGATTTGATATTTAGAACAAGAACTACAAAACCCTATACGCTTCCCGAGCCTCGTATATAGTCCCGTTACTTAAATTCACCCACAAAATGATCCTTCAATGTTCCTTAGGGCTCTCAAATAGTTGTGGGTAGGGAGGAGTGGAGAAATGAGGGTCTAAGACCAAATTTTTGTCTTATATAGGAGTTGAAGGTCGGTTACCACCGACTTAAAATTAACCCTGCGCGATCGCACTGAGTTGTCTGATGCCCTTCTGCGCATTCGCACCTAGTGGTGGCGCGTTTGCGCTGACCAAACCTTTGGCCGGTCAGCCAGACTTGTAACGTCCATAACTCTTTACTCCGATGCCGTATCGACGAGCGGTTTGCTGCGTTGGAAACTAGCCTTCATAAACTTCAACTTAGCAGGTTGATTTTCTTCAAAACACTTCATATGCTAGAAGATATTCTTTCCCCAAGTTGGTTCATACTTTGTCGCTCAAAGTAATGCTCATCTTCTTCCAAAGTCATATTAACTCAACTTTTTCAACTCATTTCCTTATAGGACCTCCCAGTATTCCTTATGTGCATCCTTTACTCCTAGAATATACTCAATAATGCTCTGCTCCCTATATTCCAAAGTTGTTTTACTTTGCCATAGTTCAACATGCTTAAGTTAAAATTTTATAAGTGCTTCTTCGGAAGTACGGGGTGTAACACGTACCTTGATTATTCTCTATTCACTATGCACCGGGGAGGTAAGCAACGTAATGTATTAGTCTCTGTGGATGACTTGATTATCTCCGCAAACGACCATAGTGCCATTGAACGATTCAAAGACTATTTCCACACTTGTTTTCACATGAAGGATTTAGGCCCTCTGAAGTATTTTCTGGAAGTTGAATTTGCACGCGGACCAACTGGGTTGTTTTTTTGTCAACGAAAATATACCTTGGATATAATCTCTTAGTCCAGTTTACTGAGAGCTAAACCAATCAATACTCCTATGGAACAGAATCACGGTTTGGCGTTGGCCAAATGAGCCGCTTTAGGAGATTCGGAGCCATACTGACATCTAGTCGGTAGACTAATATACCTCAGTTTCACGAGACCTGAGTTGTCGTATTGCATGCATGTTCAGTCCCAATTCATGCAACAACCGAAGGAAGCACACCGGAACGCGGCTCTCCATGTGGTGCGGTACTTGAAGAAGAACCTAGGACAAGGCATTATGATGAGAAAAGATTGTGATCTCCAGTTGTACGGATGGTGTGATTCGGACTGAGCCAGATGTTCGTTGACTCAAAAATAACTTAAAGGTTGGTTTATCTCTCTCAGGAATTCACCTGTGTCATGAAAATCCAAGAAGGAGCATGTTGTCTCCTGCTCATCAGCAGAGGCTGAATACCGATCGATGGTAATGACCGTTTATGAATTGAAATGGTTAAAGGGAATTTTACATAGTTTGGGTGTTGAACACAAGTCTCTGGTTAAAATGTACCGTGACAGTCAAGCAGCTTTGTACATTGCATGAAATTCGGTGTTTCATGAACGGACTAAACATATAGAAGTAATTGTCACTATGTCCGGGATGCACTCCAATCCGTTATAATATTCCTCAGTTATGTGTCAACCAGCGAACAATTGACAGATGTGTTTACAAAAGCTTTGGGAAAATCGCAGCACGAATATTTACTTGGCAAGTTGGGCATTCGAGACCCTCATGCTCCAACTTGACGGGGTATTGAGAGTATATATACATATATATATATATATATATATATATATATAATAGTTTATTTATGATACAATTGTAATTATGGTAATATAGGAATTATAGTTCTATTAGAATAGGGTTACCTTATTAGACTAACAGAAGGAAGACCTTACTTTTATACGAGGAGGACATTATGATGAATACAAAGCAAAAAAGAATTCTCCCGTTTTTCTTGTCCCTTTAAATTCTCGTCCCTGTCTCGATTTTAACAGAATTATACAAAGAATAAACAATGCATCAAAAATTCACCTAAGAACTGGTGGATATTGTACCATTACATCTTAAGACCCAAAATCAAGTCAATCAAATAAATTAAAAGATGCCATGAAGTCAACATATTGGACAGCAACTTTACAAATGTGCTATAAGAAGTGAATGATAAAGATCTGCCAGGAAATGAAGATTGATCAAGCAATAGGAAGCTGACGATAAACAAGCGCGAAATCATAAAAAGATTTGCAAACATATAATTTATCACTTTCCATCCAATCCATCATCATTTCATACCGCAATAAGTTTGAAATAAGGAACAACAAATCACGCAGAACCCTTCATTATGGTCGAAGCTCCAAACACCACAC
The DNA here is from genome assembly GCF_019175385.1 of Lycium barbarum. NCBI lineage: Eukaryota > Viridiplantae > Streptophyta > Magnoliopsida > Solanales > Solanaceae > Lycium > Lycium barbarum. The sequence continues at coordinate 111,214,125 of NC_083344.1, read as the reverse complement.
CCAAAGTAAAAAATACATATTCAAAGTAGTTTCTTGAAAATAAAGTTAATATTAGATATTTTAAAAAACAGGCCAAATGTATAGACAAACCCTTAAAGCTAGTATGAATTTCCATTTTGGCACCTCATCTAACCCTTGTTCCTATTAGGCAACTCAATCCCTATCAAAATGTGTCTATTAACACCTGAGTCAGTGGCTCTTTAAGAATGAAAATGCGTGAGTTACGCACGCAATGACGTGGCCAACTAATGAATCAAATAAATCCACGCTGCTTTTAAATCCAACTAACTAGAATAAAAAAGGAAAAGAAAATTTCCATTTTCTTCTCTCTCTCCAGCACTCAATTTCTTCAGTTTCCCCCTTATCCCACAAACATTTCTCCATAAATTTACTCACTCCACATGCCCAAAAGGAAAAAAAGAACAATTGAAAAATATATCTTTATTCCAATAACATAAATCATGCCTATCAAAATCATACCTGTACAAAGTGCCTACCTCCTCAGGTTTGTTTGTCTTAGAAGAATTTCGATGAACGAGAAAAATTGCTTTTGTGGCTGTCTTTTCCCCTTGTTTATATTCAAATGAAACACTTTTTTTTTTTTCTTGCTACAGCTGTAATTGATAATGTCCGTAGGTATAAAGTGGGTAGTGAGGGAGATAGAAATGAAGATGAAGATGGGAGGCAATGTTAATTTTACACAAAATATCTATACACACTAATCGCGTGTCTAAGAAGGTGTAAGATTCACATTCTGTGGCATATCAGCGTGCAGTGCTTAATAGGCACAGTTTACACATATATTAGGTGTTTAACAAGTAACACTCTTAGTTGAGTTGCCTAAATGAAAAATTATGGCAAATTTAAGGGGCTATTTATGTATTTGGCCTAAATAATTTAAATACATTTATAAGTAGTAGATATTGAAATCCTTGTTTTGTAAGTAACATTATTGCAAAATGTAACATGTTAGAAGCATCAGTGAGGAGGTGTCAGAGGTTGGTTGTGGCAGGAACTAAGAGAGATAAGGCTAGAAAGAAGAAGAACTAGGGGCAGGTAATTAGACCCGACATGATGTAACTTCAGTTGGCTGAAGACATGACCTTAGATAGAAAATTATGGAGGTCGAAGATTAGGATAGAACGTTAGTAGGTAACCGAGTGTTGTCACACTTTGTGTGGGAACGGTTGTGGACTAGCCTCCTCCTCTGTTCTTCTTTTTGTAATTTTACGTGTCATGAAAGTCACTAATTTTTTTTAACTTACAAAATCACTAAATTTTATCTAAGTATCACATAAAAAGACATGTTTATAGCGGACATAATGTAATTTCTATGTTACTTAGGCAGCTTTAATTGATACTCAGACAATGTCGATAGACTTCTCGTTACAAATAATTTAGTAACTTTTGACATAACTTAATGAAAATTGAGGAATCATTCCTAAATTACCCCAATTATATGTTTGGAATACTTAGGTAAAAAGAAATTTGATTTTTTAATAGTACCACGAGGCATACACTTCTCCATTCATTTTTTTTTTTTTTTTGTGAAACTTTCTAAACTAATTTTAGAGTAAATATTAATATCAAGCAAAAGAAGAGGAAATAAAAATGAAAAAAAAGAGAAAGAGAAAGGAAAAAAGAATATGAATTAACGATTTTTGAGTTAGTGGACACGCTTAAGGTGAGTGGAAAATACCTCCTTAGCCATGTCAGCAAAAAGTGTCTAAATGGTTCAAATTCAGAGTAATAGAGGTGTTCAATAGGTACACGTCTGAGTTGAGATGTCTAAGTGGAGTCTCTAGACAACTTTAAGGGGTCGCAGATGACTTAACCCTACAATTTATATGTAATCTAATTTTACCGCATGACGCCCAAGTGAATATTTATATATAATATAAAGTTAGACATAGATAAGGTGGTGTGACACCTCTCTGTGACCATCATTCCTATTTATCTTTTTTCTTTTCTTTTTCTTTTTTTGTTGACATTTTTCCTAATTATAAAATGACAAAAAGTCTACATTTTTCATTTCTTTCCCACTACCCATATTTAAAGTCTTTACAGGAATTAATTACATATTAGTTATTGTGCCTTATAGTGGAGAACTGAAAAGCATCATCAGCTTTCAATTGCTAATCGTGCTTATTCTGCGTCGTCAAAGTGACGGTTATCTTGCAATTAGTACACTCTATTAAAGTTTGTCCGTTTCATTTTCATAAGAAAGATCACGTAGTAGTTTACTTTAGTATATTTTCATGTAGCCTATTATTTCCTTCGGTTTGCTTTCCCACTAATTTATTTAGTAATCACCACAACAATATTGTAATAACTAGTGTATTAATGTTTCCAAAGTACTCTTCCATACCACTATCCTAAATATTCAATATTTAAGGGCATTCAGAAATTAATCCAATGAGCAACCTGGACAACAATGATATACACTCAAAGAAGGTAAACGAGAATCTCAGATTGGAAAAGCAAATTGTAAAGCCACTAGCAAGTGAAGGAAAATTATGCAAATGTGAATATGATTTAGAAGAGGGCTAGAGATCATTTCAGATCAAGAAAGAAACAACCGATCTTCGTGGTTTTTGACCTGTATTATGTAAGTAGAAAAGATCTGCAATAGAGGAAATTATATACTTTATTACATTTTAACTTGTATTATATCTTTGTCACTCTCTAACAATCAATTCTAGGGTAAATGTTTCTCATTTTCGCACTATTTCGGACATCGAGTATTTCGAACTTTAGGTATTAGAGAGAAAGGTCCTTGTTCAAGACAAACACTTTTACTTAATATTTGAGGAGGAGAATCTTTCTCAAATTTTGGAGAAATCTCCGTACGAGAACATACAAAATGAGCTAGGCTTATCACTTTCTTGAAGACAAGCTGAAGCCCTGTTGGCGATCCACGCCATACTTTTCAACGAAATCTTTTTAAAGGGAACCTTCACTTTTATATAAAAGACTAGGCTGCAATAGAGGAAAATATATACTTTATTTCATTTTAACTTGTATTATGCATTGTTGCTCTCTAACAATCTATGTAGGGCGGGAGTAGACATATAAGCACCACACGAGCTCAACAAATCGTGCCACATGCTTTATCTTTTACGTTTCAATTTGCGGTGTGTGTTTAATTTTTATGTTATTTTGTGTTTTTCAGTTCAAAAGTATAACCTCTGTGGTACCGTTTTATGGTCGCAACTTAATTATCCTTTTCTTGCAAACATGCTCCATCAACAAATACTAGTATAACAATGATAAATAGTTGAGACATGAGATCTCTCTAATTTTAATGTATCTTACGCGGCGCGAATACGAATTAAACGTGCCTAATGCAGGTGATGGACACCGAATAGGACAAAAAAAGTGACCAAAAAAAAAGTGATCTCTCTAACTTTTGAATTTCGTGCAACATTGTAATATAATTGAAGTATTTTACTCACCTTTATTTGCCGCAAATATATCTTTATTAATTTATTTTTATAAAGAGCCATTGATATATAAAGAAAATCAAGTAATTTATGATTAGCTACTAATTACAACATTATTCATTGTATTTAGTATCAACCTACGGTAATTAAATGCTCAGTTTACTTGAGATTCTCATATCAACTTTTTTGTATCTTACTACTTTTTATAGACAGTTTTATGATTTTATTATTTATTTGGTGCATGTAAATTCTGTGGTAGATAAATTCATTTGTTTGTAGCTTTAGTTTTAATCTTACAATTTTTTTGTGGGTAATGATGTAAGGATTTTAATTGAAATTGCATTTTTGAAAATTTTGTTGCAAGGGTCATATCGGGGTCACGACTTTAACTTGGATATTTCTATTTTCCACTACTTATTGGAATATTTATTATCAAGTGTGACATTAATGTTTAAAAATATGCTTAATGTTTTTCTTATTGTCGCGCGACATACAAATACACTAGCTGGTCTTATGATAAATAGATATGCTATTCTTTTTTGTCATTTTTCCTTATTATTTTCATCCAACTTTGCTTATGTTAAAAAATTAAAAAGTCACTATTAAAAATCAGTTATTTTCTCCAAAACCCTTAGGGGTCGTTTGGTTGGAAACAAGTTATCTCGGGATTAGTTATTCCATCATTCCATAGGGATAAAATAACACTACAATCCCGGGATAACTAAACCCGGGATTAGTTATACTACCATTTTATCCTCACCAAACGTGGGATAAATTCATCTCAAATATAATCTCGGAATTATTTATCCTTATCGCTTGTACCAAACGAGCCCTTAGAGATCTCAGCTTTCCGAGACTAAGGTATGTGCTGAAGGTTTTCATTATATATTTATACTTAAAACTCTCTTATGTAATTATTGTTTCTTTTTATGGATCAATTTTACTAATGTAAGTAGCATTTGCATTTAAAGTTATGGAAATACTAGAAAATATTAATTAAATATTACTATCTTCTCAAGAAAGATATATAAAATATAGAAGATACTCTTAACAATCACCTAACTATAGTAAATTCTGTTACGTCCCGTATTTTATACATTGGGACGATCCGGACTAACTATGATAAGTTAGGGCCAAGACCTTTCCGGGACATGAAGTCGGGACTTTTGACCTTCGATTTTATTTTGAGACATAGGTTGTACATGAAATTGTTGGCATGGAACACTTAGGAAAAATTGGGACCAAAAGTCATATATTAGGAAGTTGAAAATCTAGCAAAAAATAGGCCCTTGGCCGTGTGGCTTGAGATTGGTCCCACACATGTTGTGGCCAATTTTAAGTGGTCCAACACATGTGTGGGCCATGGACACATGGAGAGTTCATTTAGGAGCTTAAAAGATGACTTCTAAGTCATCTTCTCTCATTCTATACTTAGCAAAAAAATCAAGAAGTTGAAGAACACCAATACCAAACTCTCGGCCAAGAACCAAGAAAAACCAAGTCCAATTCTAGCCATTCCAAAAATATTTCTTTGGTGTAAATCCACTAATTGGAGGTCCCTAAGTAGCGTGGAAGTGTTGTTGGAGCGATCAAGCCATCCGTCTAGTAGATCGCAAACCCTAGCCTATTTGTGGAGTTGAAGAAGAAAGGTAAGATTTGATCTTGTTTTATGTGTTGTGAATGTTTTATGCATGTTGTAGTATGTTAATACGGATGAAATTTGTGAAATATAGTAAGTTGGAGGTGAGCCGTGTATGTGTGTGTTGTGATTGGGTTGATGAATTGATTCTATGTAGCATATTTAGTTGTGTAGTGTGGAGAAAAGAATAAGAATCTTCAATATATGTATATGTGTAGTGTGGCCGAATGTAGGTCATATTGCATGACAAGAATGGGTTATGGTTGTGTTCTCGGGTTTGGGATTGTTTTAGGGAAAATTGGAGCAATTGTTGGATTGTTGGAAATATTGTGTAAATTGTTTAAAATGTCCTTGAATATTGTTGGTATGAGTTCGGGTTGGTATTTGAATGTATGAGCGGCGAAGTGGCTTGAATGTAAGACGTCGAATTGAATATTATGAATGTTGTTAAATGATGTAAAAGAGAGTTATTAATGTTATATTGCCTTTCGGATTGGTCATTGGAGTTGTTAGGTTGGTTATTGTTGTTGTGATTGTTGATTTGGCAGAGTTAAATTCTCGGGGTTGGCCTATTTACAGGGGAAATGCTGCCCAAATTTCTGTAGAATTGAGTGTTAGTTTGGAATAAATCGCCTAAGTGCATATGCCTAATGTTTGATATTCGTTAACGTATTTGTAGACCTTGGGGAGCCCGAGGCGTAGGTTGGGATTAGCTTGGGTTGGGCTAGCTTGGAGTGCGTACGAGGTATGTAAAGCTCAAACTTTCCTTCTTTTGGCATGCCTTAGTTATAAATAGATTATGTCATGAGCCTCGAGGAAATTCTAAATTCGCAATCCGAGTACGTTATGACTCTTACATATATTTCTTGGCATTCGTATGTTTGATGTGATGAAATATGAACCCTTAGGTCTTCGAAATAATTGATTTCCAAATGTTGCACAAAAAGTTTTGTTTTAAAGAATTCCGTAACTATGGACGCCGTATCTTTCACATAAAGGCTCGGATTGCTCCGATATTTTCGTAGGAGTTTGCATGGCGTATGTTGAGTATGTTCTCCATAGGCGGGCCCGGCTCGGGTCGATACCCGTCCGTGGGTCCCGCGACTTTCCTTTATGTAATTCGGAAGACTTTTGAAAGAATTTGGTATGACTATTATTTTGATTCTCAAGTATGGTCATTTTACTTATATTTGAGTCCATGATAATGATTTTATGCATATGGTTACTCACGACTCTGCTCGTGCGTTCTGTTATATCTTTCGCCGAATCCCGGGCCAATTCTGTTGTCGTGCGCACTTTGATATACTCCGGTGTTATGCTGTGTTTATGGTTCACCGAGCCACTCACTAGAGAGTCGGGTTCCACTTATATTGGGCGTTATGCTGTGTATGGTGTCATGTTGTGTTATGATGTGTGACGGGGACACGGAGATGTGAAACCTTCTGATGTTATGCTGTGTTACGGCGCCATCGACGGGCGGGCGACCATATTTTCTGTACCCTATGCATGACTTATATTTTGAGACTAAACATTTTGATATTTTGGACTTGCACTTATTTTCTGTACTTTTATTTCATTTATGCCTCAGATTTGTTTCATGTATCTTCTGCTTTGCATACTCACTACATATTTCGTACTGACCCCCTTTCTTCGGGGGGGCTGCGTTTCATGCCCGCAGGTACAGACGCACGGTTGCAGGCCTACGCGCAGGGTATGGAGGACCGGAACAGAGAGGACCGGTCGGGCAGAGATCGTGACAGGAGGCTGCCCAAGAGGGCCAGATCCGCGGGATATTCTGGAGACTTTCGAGGCGGGCAGCCTCAGTCGCAGCAGTCAGGTAGATATCCTCCTCCGCCAGGCCGAGGTACACAGTCCGCCGGTAGACAATTTGACAGTACAGGACCATCTGGGGCCGGTCAGAGTTCCAGGGCATCAGGTTCGCAGACAGCCAGGGGTCCCAGCCAGTCCAGACCATCCAGGCCCCGTTGTTCTTATTGCGGGAGATCGCACCCAGGGGAGTGCTATCGAGCTACCGGAGCCTGCTTTTCTTGCGGCCGTCAGGGCCATGTTATGCGTGATTGTCCGATGGCGAGTGGGTCTGGTAGTACAGTTCAGCCGACGGGATCAGCCGCGGGTTCATCTTCTACTCCCTCAGCTATGCTCCCTGCGGGGCGAGGTTTGCCGGCATCGGCGGGCCGCGGTCGAGGCCATGGCAGTGTTTCAGGTTCTAGCGGTCCATCGAACCGCATATATGCATTGGCTACCCGTCAGGATCAGGAGGCTTCACCAAATGTTGTTACAGGTACCTTATTGGTTTTCTCCCGATCTGTATATGCACTGATTGATCCTGGTTCTACTTTATCGTATATCGCTCCACTTGTTGCTAATAAAATTGGGATAGAATCTGAGCCGATAGAGCTTTTTGAGGTAGCTACACCAGTAGGGGATTCTGTTATAGCCAGACAGATTTATCGAGGTTGTTCGGTGGTTATTTGTGGCCGCTACACTAAGGCAGATTTGGTAGAGCTTGATATGATTGAGTTCGACGTTATTATGGGTATGGATTGGCTAGCTTCTTGTTATGCTAATGTTGACTGTCAAAAGAAGGTAGTCCGTTTCCAGTTTCCAGGTGAACCAGTTATAGAGTGGGCAGGTAATACAACACCGCCGAGGGGTAAGTTTATTTCATACCTCAAGGCAAGAAAAATGATCAGGAAGGGCTATATTTATCATCTGGTCCATGTACATGATTTAGAGGCAGAGGCACTGACTCTTCAGTCAGTCCCAGTGGTTAATGAATTCCTAGATGTATTCCCAGACGAGCTTCCAGGTCTTCCCCCCGAGCAGGAGATAGAGTTTGCCATTGATTTGTTGCCAGATACTCAGCCTATATCTATTCCTCCGTACAGAATGACACCTGCTGAATTGAAGGAATTAAAGGAGCAGCTGAGAGATTTATTAGAGAAGGGCTTTATTCGGCCCAGTACATCTCCCTGGGGAGCTCCGGTATTATTTGTGAGAAAGAAAGACGGCTCGCTGCGGATGTGTATTGATTACAGACAACTGAATAAGGTAACCATCAAGAATAAATACCCCTTCCCTAGGATTGATGATTTGTTTGATCAGTTGCAGGGTGTCAGGTGTTTTTCGAAGATAGACCTGCGGTCAGGCTATCATCAGGTGCGGGTACGAGAGGTTGATATTCCTAAGACAGCATTCAGGACCCGTTACGGGCATTATGAATTCAGAGTGATGTCTTTTGGGCTGACTAATGCTCCAGCGGTATTCATGGATTTGATGAATCGGGTATTCCGGCTGTTTCTTGATATGTTCGTGATTGTATTTATTGATGACATTTTGGTCTATTCACGATCAGAAGTAGAGCATGCAGATCATTTGAGGACGGTACTTGGCACACTCCGGCACCAGAATTTATATGCTAAATTTTCTAAATGCGAATTCTGGCTGTCTTCAGTGGCATTCCTGGGGCATATTATTGGAGCGGATGGCATCCGGGTGGATACCCAGAAGATCGAGGCCGTAAAGAGTTGGCCTAGACCTACGACGCCTACGGAGGTGCGTAGCTTCCTGGGGTTGGCCGGTTATTACCGGAGATTTGTAGAGGGATTTGCTTCAATTTCAGCGCCTTTGACAAGGCTGACTCAGAAGGGAGATAAGTTTTAGTGGTCTGATGCTTGCGAGCGTAGCTTCCAGTTGCTGAAAGAGAAGTTGACTACAGCTCCAGTCCTGACTCTTCCTAAAGGTCCAGATGGGTATGTTATTTATTGTGATGCCTCTGGTATGGGTTTGGGGTGTGTATTGATGCAACACGGTAGGGTTATAGCTTATGCTTCCTGGCAGCTCAAAAAGCACGAGAGAAATTATCCCACTCACGATTTGGAGCTAGCCACGGTGATTCATGCCTTGAAGATGTGGAGACATTATTTATATGGGGTTCACGTTGATATTTTTACAGATCATAAGAGCCTCCAGTACATCTTCAAGCAAAAGGAGCTGAACTTGCGGCAGAGACGGTGGTTAGAGTTGCTGAAAGATTATGATGTTGATATTCTATACCATCCAGGGAAAGCTAATGTCGTGGCAGATGCACTCAGCCGTAAGTCCATGGGCAGTTTAGTGGACACGCCTTTAGAAAAGAAAGAAATGGTTCGCGATATCCATCAGCTGTCTAGTCTTGGAGTCCGCTTGGCCGATTCTGGAGATGCTGGGATTTCTGTTCGAGGAGTGGCTGAATCCTCTATTCTGGGTGAGATAAAGCGGCGTCAGTATGAGGATCCTGTTCTGATACAGTACAGAGACGCAGCCCGTGAAAAGGAGAAGACACCGTTTGAGATTTCATCCGATGGAGTATTATTATACAGGGGCAGATTATGTGTACCTGACGTTGCGGGACTGCGGCGACAGGTTATGGGCGAGGCACATTATGCCAGATATTCCGTTCATACAGGGTCGACGAAGATGTATCATGATCTTAGATGCCTGTATTGGTGGGACGGTATGAAAACGAACATAGCAGAGTTCGTTGCCAGTGCCCAAATTGTCAGCAGGTGAAGATTGAGCATCAGAAGCCCGGTGGGTTATTGCAGGAGATGGAGATTCCGACGTGGAAGTGGGAGATAATTAACATGGATTTTATTGTAGGCTTTCCTCGCACTCCATGGAGGTACGACTCCATATGGGTTATCGTTGATCGGCTGACAAAATCAGCCCATTTTCTTCCAGTTCGGACTACATACTCAGCTGAAGATTATGCCAGGCTATATATTAAGGAGATTGTGAGACTTCACGGAGTTCCAGTGTCTGTTATCTCCGACAGAGGTGCCCAGTTTACAGCTAATTTCTGGAGATAATTTCAGGAGGGATTGGGGACCCAGGTGAGTCTGAGTACAACATTTCATCCTCAGTCCGACGGACAGGCCGAGCGCACTATTCAGACGCTGGAAGATATGTTGTGTGCCTGTGTTATTGATTTCAGGGGTAGCTGGGATGATCATTTGCCGCTGGTTGAATTTGCTTATAACAACAGCTACCACTCCAGTATTCAGATGGCACCATATGAGGCTTTGTATGGCAGGAAATGCAGGTCGCCGATCGGTTGGTTTGATGTTGGGGAGATTGAATTAATTGGCCTAGATATAGTCCAGCAGGCGGTGGATAAAGTGAAACTTATCCGGGAGCGCTTGTTAGCGGCCCAGAGTCGACATAAATCTTACGCTGATAAACGACGTCGACCGTTAGAGTTCTAGATTGGCGATTGGGTGTTCCTGAAAGTGTCACCTATGAAAGATGTTATGAGATTTGGCAAGAAAGGAAAGATCAGTCCGAGATATATTGGGCCTTATCAGATTATTCGTAAAATAGGCAAAGTGGCCTACGAATTGGATCTGCCAGCTGATTTGGGAACGGTGCACCCGGTATTCCATGTTTCTATGCTTCGTAAATATATTGGTGACCCTTCCAGAACCTTTCCTACAGGTGGTATACAGGTCACAGAGGAGCTATCTTATGAAGAGCAGCCTATAGCCATATTGGATCGTCAGGTAAGAAAATTGCGAAATAAAGATGTGGCTTCTGTTAAAGTGCTGTGGCGGAATAATAACCGAGAAGAAATGACCTGGGAAGCTGAGGAGCAGATGAAGAAAAAGTATCCTCACCTATTTTCGGTACCTACAGGTAATCCAAATCCTTTATTTGACTATGTTGACTTGTGAATGACTTGTATGTGATGGCTATAAAAGAAACTCCCCCGAATTGTTAGTAGGACCCGTAGAATTAATCCAACATTCGAGGACGAATGTTCTAAAGGGGGGGAGGATGTTACGTCCCGTATTTTATACATTGGGACGATCCGGACTAACTATGATAAGTTAGGGCCAAGACCTTTCCGGGACATAAAGTCGGGACTTTTAACCTTCGATTTTATTTTGAGACATAGGTTGTATATGAAATTGTTGGCATGGAACACTTAGGAAAAATTGGGACCAAAAGTCATATATTAGGAAGTTGAAAATCTTGCAAAAAATAGGCCCTTGGCCGTGTGGCTTGAGATTGGTCCCACACATGTTGTGGCCAATTTTAAGTGGTCCAACACATGTGTGGGCCATGGACACATGGAGAGTTCATGTAGGAGCTTAAAAGATGACTTCTAAGTCATTTTCTCTCATTCTATACTTAGCAAAAAAATCAAGAAGTTGAAGAACACCACCACCAAACTCTCGGCCAAGAACCAAGAAAAACCAAGTCCAATTCTAGCCATTCCAAAAATATTTCTTTGGTGTAAATCCACTAATTGGAGGTCCCTAAGTAGCGTGGAAGTGTTGTTGGAGCGATCAAGCCATTCGTCTAGTAGATCGCAAACCCTAGCCTATTTGTGGAGTTGAAGAAGAAAGGTAAGATTTGATCTTGTTTTATGTGTTGTGAATGTTTTATGCATGTTGTAGTATGTTAATATGGATGAAATTTGTGAAATATAGTAAGTTGGAGGTGAGCCGTGTATGTGTGTGTTGTGATTGGGTTGATGAATTGATTCTATGTAGCATATTTAGTTGTGTAGTGTGGAGAAAAGAATAAGAATCTTCAATAAATGTATATGTGTAGTGTGGCCGAATGTAGGTCATATTGCATGACAAGAATGGGTTATGGTTGTGTTCTCGGGTTTGGGATTGTTTTAGGGAAAATTGGAGCAATTGTTGGATTGTTGGAAATATTGTGTAAATTGTTTAAAATGTCCTTGAATATTGTTGGTATGGGTTCGGGTTGGTATTTGAATGTATGAGCGGCGATGTGGCTTGAATGTAAGCCGTCGAATTGAATATTATGAATGATGTAAAAGAGAGTTATTAATGTTATATTGCCTTTCAGATTGGTCATTGGAGTTGTTAGGTTGGTTATTGTTGTTGTGATTGTTGATTTGGCCGAGTTAAATTCTCGGGGTTGGTCTATTTACAGGGGAAATGCTGCCCAAATTTCTGTAGAATTGAGTGTTAGTTTGGAATAAATCGCCTAAGTGCCTATGCCTAATGTTTGATATTCGTTAACGTATTTGTAGACCTTGGGGAGCCCGAGGCGTAGGTTGGGATTAGCTTGGGTTGGGCTAGCTTGGAGTGCGTACGAGGTATGTAAAGCTCAAACTTTCCTTCTTTTGGCATGCCTTAGTTATAAATAGATTATGTCATGAGCCTCGAGGAAATTCTAAATTCGCAATCCGAGTACGTTATGACTCTTACATATATTTCTTGGCATTCGTATGTTTGATTTGATGAAATATGAACCCTTATGTCTTCGAAATAATTGATTTCCAAATGTTGCACAAAAAGTTTTGTTTTAAAGAATTCCGTAACTATGGACGCCGTATCTTTCACATAAAGGCTCGGATTGCTCCGATATTTTCGTAGGAGTTTGCATGGCGTATGATGAGTATGTTCTCCATAGGCGGGCCCGGCTCGGGTCGATACCCGTCCGTGGGTCCTGCGACTTTCCTTTATGTAATTCGGAAGACTTTTGAAAGAATTTGGTATGACTATTATTTGGATTCTCAAGTATGGTCATTATACTTATATTTGAGTCCATGATAATGATTTTATGCATATGGTTACTCACGACTCTGCCCGTGCGTTCTGTTATATCTTTCGCCGAGTCCCGGGCCGGTTCTGTTGTCGTGCGCACTTTGATATACTCCGGTGTTATGCTGTGCTTATGGTTCACCGAGCCACTCACTAGAGAGTCGGGTTCCACTTATATTGGGCGTTATGCTGTGTATGGCGTTATGTTGTGTTATGATGTGTGACGGGGACACGGAGATGTGAAACCTTCTGGTGTTATGCTGTGTTACGGCGCCATCGACGGGCGGGCGACCATATTTTCTGTGCCCTATGCATGACTTATATTTTGAGAGTAAACATTTTGGACTTGCACTTATTTTCTGTACTTTTATTTCATTTATGCCTCGGATTTGTTTCATGTATCTTCTGCTTTGCATACTCACTACATATTTCGTACTGACCCCCCTTTCTTCGGGGGGGCTGCGTTTCATGCCCGCAGGTACAGACGCACAGTTTGGTGATCCACCAGTTTAGGACACCCTCTTCTGCTGTTTGGAGTGCTCCTATCATTCCGGAGCCTGCATTTTGGTATATATTCGTTCTTTGCATATGTACATATTTGTTCAGGGGTATGGCGGGACCCTGTCCCGCCATATGATTCGGTTGGTCTGTCTAGAGGTCTGTAGATGTATATGTGGGTTTGTGCCTACTTCTATACAGATGTGTTTGTATGATCCCACTCGCCATGGCAGCCTTGTCGGCGTGCACTTGTATATGTTTTGTGTTGAAATGTGTCTGAGACAGTTTGATATAATTTGAGGCAGTGTGTGATATTTGTGCCTGTATACACTATCTGTATGTGATTCAGATTGGATGAGTGTGTTCGGGTGCCCAGTTCGGGCACTAGTCACGGCCTACGGGGTTGGGTCGTGACAAATTCTTTCTTTTATTTACCAGTTATTACAAATTTTCATTAGTTTGGTCTTGTCTAAGACTGTCGCAACTTTCGTTTCAAGTATAGATTATTGTAACTTTGATGTTTTTAAAATCTTATGTTCATATTTGTGGTCGTTAATGTCTTTGCTTTTACTTCAAGATGATAGTTCTCCTTAAAATTTTAATAGAACTTCATTTGTGAGGTGGTTGTTGCTGTCCCCTTTTTGTTTGAAGTACTGATATTGTTTTTAATATTATGATATTAGAAAAAAATTGTTTGTGAATTTAATGAGATTTTCACAACCACGCGAATCGCGGGAAAATTCACTAGTTCTCTATATAGAGACAACTCTATATCTTTTTAACCTCACACACAATCTAAAAAAACATCTCTTTAATTAGAGGTATTATTATTAGTTCAAACACTTAATATGTAATTTACTTTCTTTATCAATCTTCTTTCTTTTTTCTGCTAATTATTCTTCTTTGCTTGTGGTTTTGATTTGTTTCTTAGGTGATTCAAGAAAATGGATGAAAAAGGAAAAAGATCGGATCCTGGTTTGGATTTGTCCCTTAAAAGTCCAGCAGATCAAGAGGAACCAATTAACAAGATTCTAACCCTTGATGAAGCAATTGATTTTGAATTGAAGCATGGTAATGTTGACCCCAACATGGATTTAAAGATCAGGAGGTTATATATATATATTTTTTTTTTCTTTCTTTCTCATTAACTCAACTTAAAAAAATGTGAGTTTCTGATTGACGGTTGGAATTTTCGATAAATAGTTCGTCTGAATCGTTTTTAAAAAACCTATTTTCAACAAATTTGATTAGAAATTCTTTTTTTTTTTTCTCTAGTTAAACATAACCAAGCACATCCCATCATAAGTGCTATTTCTTCTTGAAAAGCTTCTATCCATATACTAATTTACAGTTTAATTAAAGACAATCCGAATTAAACATAACCGAGCATAATTAGTTTAATTTAAAGACAACCCAAATTAAACATAACCGAGCACATCCATACTTAAATGTGACACATGTGCATCCCGTGCACCATACGTGTATCTCGTGCATCACACGTGAATTACGTGCGCTACACGTGCATGTCGTGCGCCGCACGTTCATCCCGCACACCACATGTGCATCTCATAGAAAACATCTGAATCATATGAATCGTTAATGGCTAGTGCTATTGGTAGCACAATGAGAAGAAATAAAGAAATCAAAGCGGCAATTGCAACAACATCGAGCCCGTTTGGATTGGCTTATAAGTTGGCTTATAAGTTGATTTTAGCTTTTTTGAGTGTTTGGCTGACCAGCTTAAAGTCATTTTGTACTTAAAATAAGCTTAAAAAAATAATTGAGTCTATTTGACTTAGTTTATCTAAAGCAGCTTATAAGCTGAAAACAACTTATAAGCCAAAAAAAATAAGTTGGACTACCCCAACTTATTTTTTTTGACTTATAAGTTGTTTTCAGCTTAAAGGCTTTGCCCATCCAAACAGGCTCATCGTCTACAAGTCTCATCAGCTTTGTCGTATTGATGTCTTTGAGAAATATTGGAATGAAATGGAATGGAGGATAAACAATTTATCATTTTCCATCCAATCCATCATCATTTCATACCCCCATAAGTTTGAAATAAGAAACAACAAATCACGTAGAGCCCTTTATTATGGTCGCAGCTCCAAACACCATACCCAAAGTTAAAAATACAAATTCAAAGTAGTTTCTTGAAAATAAAGTTAATATTAGATATTTTAAGAAACATGTCAAATGTATAGACAGCCCCTAAAGCTAGTACAAATTTTCATTTTGGCACCTCAACTAGCCCTTATTCCTATTAGGCAACTCAATCCCTATTAAACTGTGTCTATTAAACACCTGAGTCAGTGGCTTTTTAAGAATGAAAATGCGTGAGTTACACACGCACTGACGCGGCCAACTAGCGAATCAAATAAATCCACACTGCTCTTAAATCCAACTAATTAGAATAAAAAAAGGAAAAGAAAATTTCCATTTTCTTCTCTCTCCAGTACTCATTTCTTCAGTTTCCCCCGTATCCCACAAACATTTCTCCATAAATTTACTCACTCCACATGCCCAAAAGGAAAAAAGAACAATTGAAAAATATATCTTTATTCCAATTACATAAATCATGCCTATCAAAATCATCCCTGTACAAAATGCCTACCTCCCTGAGGTTTGTTTGTCTTAGAAGCACTTCGATGAACGAGAAAATTTGCTTTTGTGGCTGTTTTTCCCCTTGTTTATATTCAAATGAAGCACTTTTTTCTTGCTACAGCTATAATTGATGATGTCCGTAGGTATAAATTAGGTAG
Organism: Lycium barbarum; assembly: GCF_019175385.1. Lineage (NCBI taxonomy): Eukaryota > Viridiplantae > Streptophyta > Magnoliopsida > Solanales > Solanaceae > Lycium > Lycium barbarum. Next base: position 111,198,200 of record NC_083344.1, on the reverse strand, counting down.
TGAGGGAGATAGAAATGAAGATGTAGGTGGGAGAGAATGTTAATTTTACACAAAATATCTATACACACTAATCACGCGCCTAAGAAGGTGTAAGATTCATAGTCTGTGGCATATCAGCGTGCAGTGCTTAATAGGCACAGTTTACACATATATTAGGTGTTTAAGAGGTAACACTTTTAGTTGATGTGCCTAAATAAAAAATTATGGCAAATTCAAGGAGCTATTTATGTATTTGACCTAAATAATTTAAATACATTTATAAGTAGTAGATATTGAAATCCCTGTATAAGTGGAAAATACCCACTTAGCCATATCAGCAAAAAGTGTCTAAATGATTCAAATTCGGAGTAGTAGGGGTGTTCAATAGGTACACGTCTGAGTTGAGATGTCTAAGTGGAGTCTTTGGACAAATTTAAGGGGCCGCGGATGAGTTAAGCCTACAATTTAGATGTAATCTAATTTTACCGCATGACGCCCAAGTGAATATTCTCTATATAGAGACAACTCTATATCTTTGTAACCTCGCACACAATCTAAAAAACATCTCTTTAATTAGAGGTATTATGATTAGTTCAAACACTTCATATGTAATTCACTTTCTTTATCAATCTTCTTTCTGTTTCTGCTAATTATTCTTCTTTGCTTGTGGTTTTTGATTTGTTTCTTGGGTGATTTAAGAAAATGGATGAAAAAGGAAAAAGATCAGAGCCTGATTTGGATTTGTCCCTTAAAAGTCCAGCAGATCAAGAGGAACCAAGTATTAAGATTCTAACCCTTGATGAAGCAATTGATTTTGAATTGAAGCATGGTAATGGTGACCCCAACATGGATTTGAAGAAGATCAGGAGGTTTTATATATATATATATATATATATATATATATTTTTTTTTTTTTTTTTTTCTCATTAACTCAACTTAGAAAAATGTGAATTTTTGACTGACGGTTGGAATTTTCTATAAAAAGTTCGTCGGAATCGTTTTCAACAAGACTATTTTCAACGGATTCGATTAGAAATTCATTTTTCTCTCTAGTTAAATATAACCGAGCACTTCCCATCATAAGTGCTATTTCTTCTTGAAAAGCTACTATCCATATACTAATTTACAGTTTAATTAAAGACAACCCGAATTAAACATAACCGAGCATAATTAGTTTAATTTAAAGACAATCCAAATTAAATATAACCGAGCACATCCATACTTAAATGTGACACACGTGCATCCCGTGCACCATACATGTATCTCGTGCACCACACGTGAATCACGTGCGCTATACGTGCATCTCGTGCGCCGCACGTGCATCTCGCGCACCACATGTGCATCTCATAAAAAACATCTGAATCATACGAATCGTTAATGGCTAGTGCTATTGGTGTCACAATGAGAAGAAATAAAGAAATTAATGCGGAAATTGGAACAACATCGTCTAAAGTCTCATCAGCTTTGCCGTATTGACGTCTTTGAGAAATATTGGAATGAAATGGAATGGAGATAAACTATTTTCGGAGTCCATTTTGTAAAGGCCAAATATATACATAGCTCCTTAAACTTGTCCAAGTTTTCATTTAGGCACCGAAACTAAGCATATGACCTATCAGACACTTGAACTACTCTCAAACTGTGCCTATTAAACACTTTAGGCACAATTAGTTAAAATTGTCAAGTGCGTGGAGTTTAATCGTGAGTGACATGGCAGAAGAATTAATAAATAAGAAACACATCAGCAAATATTAAAAGAAAAAACATGTAACCATAAAAGGAGGTCTTCATCTTCAAACTAGCAGAAACGAGCACATCTTTGTCCTTCATTTTGCTGGAAGGTGTATTATGTAAAACAAAGAGAAAATGGGAAAGAACAATATGACACCAACCAAAATTTTATTTGGAAATATACCCACTTTGTTTGGAAATGCAGAGTTTCAATATTTTATAGACCCACTTTGTGTGGAAACACAAAGTTGCAAAATGGCTAAAAGAAATGATAGAAAATGGAAGATAAACTTCTTCCGTGCAGGAAAATGGAAAATGGTGCTCAGCAAACACCGGCCAGGCGGCCACCATGATGTCTTCATCACCTCTAATGCCCAAAGTCGGCATAGAAGTGCTTTTTGTTAAGGAAAGTAAGCTTCGATAGGGAAATTTAACACCTTTCCTCTGTCGATCATAATACCGTGAGTCCGCGACTATGTTTGAGGAGGGTTTTGAACAGTGTGCAATAAGATTGTATTTGAATTTTGAGATTGAATGATGTTGCTAAAACTTTGACTTATTATGTAATTTATATTTCTTTGCTAGTTAAACTTAAACATTGATGCACTAGTTCTATAATGACCAGTGATTCTAAATTGTCGCTAAAAGAAAATGGCTGAAAAGCTTTTGTGGGGAATGAGCGGAAAATAACATAAAATGTGTTCTATTCAAGAAGAAGAAAAGAATGGAGAAGAATTGGTTTGAGTATGTGGCTGAAGAAAATTGGGGGAAAAAAATGAATTTGGAAGAATGAGCAGATATAGAACAGAAATTGTCTAAACTTTCGTTTCTCTACCGAAGTTTTATAAACAAGGAGTGAGTAGGTGGATGAAGCAAATAGAGAGAAAAAAACATGTCATGTTACCTATTCAGCATTTGTTTGCAGTGACCTACTTTACAAACATGTCATCCTACATATTCAGCGGTAAAAACATGCCGTGTTACCTATTAATCTGGACCAGAACACTATAACAGAAATAAAGAATGTTAAATTTGTGTTGACTAGAGTAGTACATTCATCTGGACCAGAACATTAGACTCAATATGGGGCTAAGCTAGGCTTTCAAATCAATGCTAATAGATTTTCGGTTACGTCCTAATTATTTTCTAAAATTAACACACATGTATACTTCTATCAATTGCCTATCAATGTTAAGATCATCCAATATTATTACGGAAAACACCAAAAATTGCATCTTATTTCTAATATTATATATAGTTCCGCCAATAAAAAGTTAATTAAATATATGCTCTTACTACATAATACTCTACTGTAAATTTATGCATTTACATATAACCAAAAAAAGCTAAACATATAGTGTCTTCAAAATTCTCCGTGGTCGACATCATTTGTGATTGTTTAAAAATATTGTCCTTGTTATAAAAAACACAAGATTATTATCATATTGTAATGCTAATAGAATAAGGGGTGACCATAATAATATTGATGTAAAATAATGAAAAACGTATTTAAGAAAGTAAATGGATCATTCGTCAACACTCTGCCCGATCTTCTTATATCTATCTATCTATGTATACTATTCTAAAAGTGAGAAGTCCTTAAGTTGAAATTAAAATTGAATTACCAAAATGCCCATAAAATATTGAACGACCTTTTTACCATTCAATTAATCGTTACTCCTATGACATTTTTGTACACAAATGCAAACTTACATTCTAATAAATAACAAAAAGTTAAAAGTAGGCCAAAATTGAATATATCACAACAACAAGGGCTGTGTGCTGATGTTACTAGTACGGAAATCCATCATGCCTTGCAAGCAATAGGGGCTAACAAATCCCCTGGAGTGGATGAGTATAACTCAGTCTTCTTTAAGAAGACCTGGAGTATTATAAGTACAGAGGTGAAAGATTTTTTCAACCATAGCAAGATGCCTAGAGCTATTAACTGTGCTGTAGTGACACTGATCCCAAAAAATGATAATCCTACAACAGTGAAAGAATGCCGACCTATTGCATGTTGTACAATCTCCTATACAAGATCATTGCAAAAGTGATAGCCTCAAGGTTACAAAAGGTGATTTCTTCCATCATCTCTGAAGCTCAGGTAGGATTTATACCAGGAAGGAAGATCTCTGATAATTTTTTCCTTGCGCAGGATTTAATTAAGTCCTATACTAGAAAGAATACCTCTCCAAGATGCATGCTCAAGATAGACCTTCAAAAGGCATATGATTCTGTCAAATGGGTCTTCCTTGAACAAATGATGGATGAGCTTGGATTCCCTAGGAAGTTTATTGGATGGGTGCTTGAATGTGCAACAAAGCGAACCCTTCAATTGATTAATGTGCAACAAATCAACTATACCATATTGATTAATGGAGAACCAACTGAACCCTTCAATGCTGCTAAAGGACTAAGACAAGGCGATCCGATGTCTCCCTTTATGTTTGCAATATCAATGGAGTACCTAAGTAGGAGATTAAATGCACTAAAAGAGGAGAAGGGATTTAAATATCATCCAAGATGTTCCGGACTTGGTGTTACACATCTTTCATTTGCTGATGACTTGCTCTTATTTTCTAGAGGCGACTTGATTTTGTCAATTTCCTTGTTACTTGCTTTAAAGAATTCTCAGCAGCTTCAGGACTCTTGGCGAACAATAGAAAAAGTTCTATATATTTTGGGGGTGTCAATTAGGCTATTCAGAATCAAATTTTGCAACGCCTCGGCTTTTCAAAAGGGGAACTCCCCTTTAATACCTAGGAATCCCACTTTCAACCAAGAAACTGTCCCTCACTCAATGGCAACCATTGATCGCAAAAATGGTTGCAAGGATCTCATCTTGGACTGCAAAAAAGCTTTCATATGGGGGTAGGACACAACTGGTAAAAACAGTGTTGTTTGGTATGCAAGCTTATTGGTCACAACTCTTCATACTCCCTTCTTAAGTGCTGAAAACTATTGGCGCTTATTGTAGAAGTTATCTATAGTTAGGGACTAATGTCGTAACCAAAAAAGCTCTCATCTCTTGGGACAGAGTCTGTACTCCAAAATCGATAAGAGGATTGGGACTGATCAACTTAAAATTATGGAACAAAGCAGCTATCATAAAATCTTGTTGGGATATTGAACACAAGACTGATAAACTCTGGATTAGATGGATTCACAGTTATTACATCAAGAACCAGCAGTTTAATCAAGCAAAGAATCCTCAACAAGCCTCTTGGATGGTCAGGCAACTCTTTGAGGCAAGAGAATTATTGTTCCAGGGGCAACCAAGTTCTGGCACTGATAACCGAATCAAAAATTTCTATTTGCAACTAGTTGGTGAGGATACTAGGATACAATGGAAATGTTTAATGTATGCCAACAATGCAAGGCGTAAAGCAGTCTTCACTATGTGGCTAGCCATGCATGGTAGACTGCTTACTTTGGACAGACTCGATAGCTGGGGCATGATTGTGGATACTAAATGTGTTTTGTGTCAAGGCCATGATGAGACAAGGAATCACCTGCTGCTGGAATGCAGCTTCTCCAAATCTGTCTGGCAAAGCATTCTCAAGTGGATGAAAGAAGAAGATCAAAGGGCAATCAGTTGGGATCGACTCACAGAACTGATCATAAGGAAGTCTAAGGGCAAATCCAAGAGAGCTCAAATCTTCAAATTGGTGGTGACTGAATTTATTTATGCCATATGGATTGAGAGAAACGCGAGGTTATATGAGGTTATTTTCCGTAAGAATTTCCAACAATCTTAAGGTTATTTCTTGCTCTATTCTTACGGAAATATTGAAAAAGAATAATTTAGTACAGTCTGTCTAAGTTGCAGGTGTGCTTCTGCTAATATTAGAATGCTAACTTTTGGCCAGCAAGTTTGTGGTCTTGAATGTCCATTTTTTGCTGAAACAATATTTCAATACTAAATTTTATGAAGAGAAGTAAGTATTTGGTTTGGAAACAGCCTCTCTACCTCATAAAGGTTGAGGTAAGGTCTGCGTATATCTTACCCTCCCCAAATCCCACTTGTGAGATTACACCAGGTATGTTGTTGTTGTTGTTGCTGTAAGCAAGTATTTGGTCACTTAATTTAGCTATTGATATTGCTTATTGTAATCATTCTATTGCTAATAACATCTAGTGAAGGTTTATTTATAGCCTATTTGGCCAAGCTTATTTTCCCTCTAAAAGTACTTATTGAAAAAGTACTTATTTTAAAAAAAGTGAGGTGTTTGGCCAAGCTTTTGGGAAAAAATAAGTGCTTTTGAGAAGTAGGAGAAACAGTTTTGCAGAAGCTAAAAAAATAGTTTTTGCCCAAAAACACTTTTTTGAAAAGTACTTTTGAGAAAAATACACATTGAAGCACTTTTTAAAAGTTTGGCCAAACACTAATTGCAACTCAAAAGTACTTTTTAAATTAATTGACCAAACACAAACTGCTTTTAGCCAAAAGTATTTTTTAAAAAAGTACTTTTTAAAATAGGTTATTTTTAGAAGCTTAGCCAAACAGGCTATTAGTCTATTGATAATGATATATCTAGTCATTGTAATCATTCTATTGCTAATAACATCTAGTGAAGGTTTATTTAGTCTATTGATAAAGATATATCTAGTTAATATGTTTTTACCGTATCATCCGTTCATACAAGAGTTAGATGTTAGATGTCACATGCTCGGTCAATATCTAGAAGGATGATAATCAGTGGTCTTTATTATATTCATAATATTTGTCCCCTCTCTCAACCTATATATACTTAAGTCATTTTCTTTGATGTGTGAGATATACAAAAACATAGTTTTCCTTATCATAGTGTGCTAGGTTTTCTACTTTGTGAAATCTTTGTTAGATTTTAGCTTCTAGTTTGGTACTAGAAGAGCTTGTTGAATTATTATAGTGTACTAGGTTTTCTACTTTGTGAAATTTTTGTTAGATTCTAGCTCCTAGTTTGGTACTAGAAGAGCTTGTTGAATTCTGGGGATACAAGCACACCGGGTGAAAGATAAAATATCTTTAAGGACAGTGTCTTAATTGACATGCCTCAAGTTTTTAAGAATTTCTTGCAAGGTTCGTGATCAAGTTTTTCTGACAAGGTTCGTGATCCAGTATTTTCCATAAGAACTTCCTAACAATATATTGGTGATTAATCTCAACAAATTTAAATAGCATAAGTCAAAATTACTCTTTTTTTTTTTTTTTGGTATTTGAAATTAGTCCAACTATATAGCTTAACAGATGCACCCTCATGATTTTGCCTCACATATGCACCCTCACAGCCATTCATTTGTTTGATAGAAAGTTTCATGCACCTTAATTAGCTTCACTTTTGTCTTTTTCGCTCTTTAACTTTCATGATTTTGGATTAAACTTACTGTTTTGCATAATAGGCCCTGCATTTGAATTGCTTATGTTCTAGAGTGCAAACTTCCGAATTACAATCAATTCATGGTGCAGATTCAGGCCAGCTGACTCGAGTTCTTGACTACTTCGATTTTACTAGTTTATTTTGAAAGCTTTATTGCTCATATCTGTGATATGTCCTTAACTTTAGTTGAATGAGCCTGAAAGTAATGTTGAGCAATTGATATGTTACGTACTGTGTCATTTGAGGATCGGATCTGAGCTAACTACTATGTAATTTATTAATATATATATATATATATAATTAAAAGGCATTGAACCCGATTGCTCCTCATAGCAAGAGTCCCTTCCCACCCCCGTAACAGATTTGAAATAATTAAGAAACAGTAAATCACACTGAACCCTTTATTATGGTCCAAGCGTTTGGTCTCCGAACACCACACCCAAGGTAACAAAAACACACATTCAAAGTTGCTTTCTTGACAATAAAGTGAATATTAGATATTTTGAGAAACAAAATTCACCAGAACAGCATGTGAGGAGGATGGAACATAGACGACAAACATGTGTAAAACCCACGTTAGTGAACTGATTTAGGCACTTCGAACTCTGAATATGATTTGGACCTTTTTTTTTCTTAAACTTTTTTACTACATAGGGGTAGGGGAAGGGGATTACAACGTGGGGATTCGAACCCTCACCAATAAGGTGAAAATTCAGGTAGCCAACCAACTGAGCTACTAGATCCCTACTACGTTTTTGGTATCCAAACTTTGCTCAAAACAATAAATGTCATTAGTAAAATAATATTCAAACAACGAAACAATATTTAAACCGAGAAAACAAAACGACAAAAACAGTATCCGAGACCACAGAATTTACTGTGTATCCTTAAGGAATTTAATCCCCTCAAGCACCCGAGGTTATGGATTACTTCCTCGCATGACAAAATGAAAAAACCTATCAAAGAAGTAGCGGTACCTCAAACGCCTATGACTTCACGCGAACTCAAGCGAAAAATCACACAAGACACTGACTCGGTTTTTATTGTTTGAGTGAAATACCTGTTCAGAATAGGTATGGTGTCTATTCGAAAAAGGCCATGCCTTTTCAGAAAACAGAAATGTCCATTGGTTTAGCGCAGAAAAATATTAGAAATGAAAAAATGAATAAAATAAATTTGGTGTAAAAAGATTATCAATCAAATCATTTGACCAAATCTAAATCCAAATCCAAGCCGAAGCCGAGCCGAGCGACGATGACAGCACGAGAGGAGTCCCTCTTCTCAACTCTTTAAGAGCTAAAAGAATTGCTTCTCTATTTTAGCACACTTTTTTTTCCACCACCTATGTGCGACAAAGCTCCTTTCCAAAAAGGACTTTGCTTTAAATCTCATTTTATCTCCATTTCTCATTCACACCCACTTAGCTGGCTTTATTCATTAGCTAGCTTCAACAATCTCCTACATGAATGGAGAATGGCTATACGATGAAAAACATGCATGCATGAAAAATTGTGTAATTCATAAGCAAGGATTAATTGCATCTAGATAAGCAGGTTTCCTTTGAACTTTCCATAGTGAACATATATCAGATAGACTTGGTCAATCGGTAGTATTGATATCTTTGGACCATCGAATTTGGTGCATACCTAGACAACATAAGTCACACAATTAATCATTTAACTCTATTTGATTCTTACTGTTGTGTTCGTTTCAGCTATGAACACTGCCTGGTTTCATGAGTGCGTAGAGCATGGGCCTTTACCTAACATACTCCTTGAAGCGGCTTACACTTCACACTCACATAGGTGATTCCTAAACGTGTCATCCTGTGATACACTATCTGGTCATACTTGCCAAACTTAGAAACCATTAAAAAGCTTAAGCTTTATTAACTCGTTAAAAAGCCTTAATGCTTTATTCTTGTTTCTGAACATTGTTTTCATCATGAGAATAGGTTGAGTTATTTGACAATGTTGAACCGTCATCCATAACTTTGTTTGATCTCTTTGAACCTAGCTCTTAGAATCTCCAGTCTACTTGGTAGAGTTACCGGCGTGATTACATGTCCTAGGACTTAAACCCATTCCCCTCGATGATCTTTCAACAACCTCTCTAGTTAGGAATTTTGCAAGTGGATTCGACACGTTATCTCTTGACTTTACATAGTCAATTGTGATAACTCCACTAGAGAGTAGTTGTCGAACGACATTGTGTCTCCTGTGATAAGATTTCCCGTTATACGTAACACTCCCTGCCTTTCCTATTGCTGCTTGGCTATCACAATGTGTGCATATAGGTGCCACAGGTAGGGGTGTACAAAGCAAACCGACAAACCGCACCAAACCGATAATCCGAACCAAACCGAGAAAAAACCCCGACTAGTGGTTTGGTTTGACTTGGTTTGGTTTAAAAAGAAAAATCCGAACACTATTGGTTAGGTTTGGTTTTAACTAAAAAAAGTCAAACCGAATTAAACCAACCCGACATTACATTTATAAAATTTCAAACACATTTTATACATAGAACTATTTATTTATAATGTAATTTATAAATGTTTCTTTAACTTTTTCATAATTTTTTGTCTTTTAACATATTATTTCAAGCTTGGAATTAGACTTTTGAATGGTTTAATAAGTTTTATAGCCCAATGATATTAGTAACTCAAATAAAACTCAACAAAAATCAAATCAATACTAATGCTAACAAAAGAAATTCATATCTAACACCGGAATGACAATAATTTTGATATCTATTCTTTAGTTTTATATTAGTTTAGAAAGTGAAAATGCATAACTTAATTTAATTTTTTTTCTTTAATATTGAGTCATGTAATTAATACTTAGTAGCCGTACTTATTTTAGCATGACTTAGTACTTTTAGATTATGATCATTTTTTACATGCCTTATAAATTAGTTGTATTTATTGTAGCATGACTTAGTACTTTTAGATTATGATAATTTTATTTTATGCAATTTCATTAATTTTTTTCGTTGAATATTTTAGTACAATGTCATCTCTCATCACGCTTTGTGTTATTTTCTTAATAAATATCTTAATTAGATCGTTGTTTCTTACTAGGACTAAAGAAATATTTGAAGTATAAGTTATATGTTTTGTATGAAGACTTTACCGGAAAAAACCCGAAAAACCCGAAAAAACCGAAAAAACCGAGAAAACCCAAGGTTGAAAAACCCGACTTTTGTTGGTTTGGTTTGGCTTATAGATTTAAAAACCCGATGCAATTGGTTTGGTTTGGTCTTTAAAAAACCCGAACCAACCCGGTCCACGTACACCCCTAACCACAGGTTTAGGCCAGAAAGGAATATCTTCTAAAAAATTCGGGAGCCATTCGTTTTCTTCACCGGCTTTATCTAGAGCTATGAACTCAGACTCCATTGTAAAGCGAGCAATATACATCTGTTTGGATGACTTCCTTGACACCGCTCCTCCACCAATAGTGAATGTATATCCATTTATGGATTTAGATTTTGTTGATCCAAGGATCCAATTCACATCACTGTATCCTTCAATAACTACGAGATATTTATTGTAATGCAAGGTGAAATTTTGGGTATGTTTTAAATATCCAAGAACTCGTTTCATTGCCATCCAATGCGTTTGATTGGGATTAATCGTGTGCCAACTTAGTTTACTTATGACACAAGCTATATCTAGTCGCGTAAAGTTCATGATGTATATTAAACTTCCCAATACCCTAACATAGTCCAATTGATACTCACTTTCACCTTTGTTTTTTGCAAGAGCAAGGTTTACATCAATTGAATTTTTTGCTGTTTTGAAATCTAAATACTTGAACTTCTCAAGTAATCTTTCAATGTAATGAGACTGAGACAGTGCTAGACCTTGAGAAGTCTATGAATCTTAATTCCTAAAATTAAGTCAGCAACTACTAAGTCTTAGCTTTAATATTGAATTTGCTAGCTAGCATACGCTTAGTGGAATTTATGTCAGCAATGTCTTCACTCATTATCAACATATCATTAGCATACAGACAAACAATGACTATATGATTCAGAGTGTTCTTAATATAAACACATTTATCACACTCATTAATCTTGAATCCATTAGCCTACATCGTTTGGTCAAATTTGGCATGCCATTGTTTGGGTGCTTGTTTTAGTCCGTAAAGAGACTTAACAAGATACTTTCTTTTCTTTCCCGAGAACTTCAAGCCCTTTGGGTTGTTCCATGTAGGTTTCTTCATCTAAATCTCTATTTAAGAAAGCTATCTTAAAGTCCATTTGATGGATTTCAATATCATACACTGCGGTTAAAGCTATTAACGCATGAATAATGTTATTCTTGTTACCGGTGAGTATGAGTCAAAATAATCAAGACCTTCTCGTTGTCTGAATCCTTTAACAACAAGTCTTGCCTTATATTTGTCAATAGTACCATCATCTTTCATCTTCCTTTTGAATATCCATTTGGAATCTAAAGGTTTGTTCCCGGGTGGAAGATCAACCAACTCCCATGTATGGTTGTTTAATATGGATTCGATTACATATTGACTGCCTCTTTCCATTGAGCTTCCTTAGAAGTCATAGCTTCTTTAAAATTTTGAGGCTCATTTTCCAACAAAAATGTAGAAAATCTTATCCAAAGTATGCAGAAGTCCTTTGACATTTACCACGCCTTCCCGAGGTCGTTTAGATCCTTGGCCAGATGACTCACATTTCCCTTTATACGGATAAATAGTTTCAAAAAATTCAGTATTATCTAATTCTATTATCGTATTGGTATGAATGTCAGGATTTTCTGATTTGTACACCAAAAATCGATATGCTTTACTTTTTGTAGCATATCCAATGCTTTACTATTTGACCGAATCCGAAGCCGAAGTCGAGCGACGACGGTGCGAGGGGAGTCCCTCTTCTCAACTCTTTAAGAGCTAGAAGATGCTTCTCTATTTAAGCGCACTTATTTTCCTTTCCACCACCTATGTAGGACAAAGCTCCTTTGCAAAAAGGAATTTGCTTTAAATTTCATTTTCTCTCCATTTTTCATTCACACCCACTTAGTTAGCTTCATTAATTAGCTAGCTTCAACAGTTTTGTACGACGATAGTATTGTAATGATATAATCATAAAAAAATGTCTAAATCATATGAATTGTTGATGGCTAGTCCTACTGGTATCACAATAAGAAGAAATAAAGAAATTAATGCGACAATTGCAACAATATCGTCTACAAGTCTCTTCAGATTTGCCACATTGATGTCATTGAGAAATATTGGAATGAAACAGAATGGAGGAGAAATGATTTAGTGAGTCCATTTGATGGACAAAGAGTGGGAGGATGAAAAGCTTCTACAATAGGAAAGTCTTTTTAAACTATATATACGAATTGTCTCATGTTGTTACAATAGGTAAAGTTTTCTCACACAATCAATATAGTCTAAAATATTGTCTCATGTTATTACTTTGCTTTTCAGGTTATCAATATAGTCTAACATGTAATTAATCTCGTGTTAGTGTGGGAAAATCTTTGTATTATACCAGTGTGGGCTGTGGCAGTGTAAATATATAAATTGAAATTTCATCTTTAATGGAGTAGCAAATTATTGTATTAATTTTGTCGTTCGACATCAACACGGCAAAAGGGAAAAGAAGCCCAATAACTTGGCCAATATGGATTTACATAACCTTTTATTATATACAAGAATCAACTCTAGAACAAGAAAAGGCTAATTAAGATGGCTCTTTCAAAGATGAAAATCAAATTCAGCTTGGGTGCCAAACGATTTCTTACAGTGAGCAATGGCTGCCTGAACAGAATTATCCCTCGAGTAAAATCTTCTAACTTCATCATCACAAACAATATTGCTATGCATTGGTGACGATTTAATAGAGCTTGGACAACTTTTACTTTTATTGTGCTTGTTGGCGGATAATGTACCTGTTCTTGCACTCGGGTAATAACGACTCGTCCTGACAATTAGAGCGTCTAATACTCCCTTCATTGCCTTAAAGTTTATTATGCCTGCGACAGATGATGATGTTGATTTCTCGCGGTTCAGATCTTGATAATGATGAAGATCAGAATGATTGCGAGTTTTTATTTTCATATTGTCGTTCATCGGGTTCCTGCACCTGCTGCTACATCGTTGTAACAACGGTTGTCTGGCGGGCATTTGTCCGTTTTTGGGTTTGGGTGTCACCATGGAGACTAACATGGATGGAATATTTTTGTACTTGAATTTTACAATAAAGTTCATAATGCCGTTGCGCTTTGAAGCAACCATCGTGCAGTCTTTCCTGCAAAATGCAACATCAACACCTGATACATCTTATTGCAATTATATCAGTCCTTCTTGCTTGAACTAAAAAAAGTCAACTTACTTTTGTCGATCAATTCCGAGAAAGCAGTACACTATCTTGATTTCAACCATAAATTTAGAATTTAAGAGTGCATATATAAGAGATTAGTCATCTATTTTTGGAGACATATAACATGCATTTCGCGTTTGGCTAACAAGATTGTAATTTCGCACTATTGTTATACAGGTGAAATGATTTTTGCTGTAATTCATTAATTTTTAGGTTTAATTTTCAGGTTACTAATATCCCACATTTGCAATAAGTAGTTTTTCTGAATTTGAAATGATCTTATATTCATCCGTATATGACAGTGCACATTTGATTGGGCATAAAAAGTTCAAGAAATAAAATATAGCACATACAAAAGTTAACCACAAAACCAGATGTTCTAGAATTTAAGCTATACGGATTCAATCTTTAAGGCTCATATTTCCTCCATTTTAAAATAAGTTAGTGTTTTTAGCATTGACACCCCCGCATTGACACCCCCTTAAGAACACTACTAGAATGTAAGATGTATTTTTACTAACTTACCTTTATATTGTACTCCCACATGTCGTTTCTAAATAAATAGTGTTTTAGGCTTTTCATTTTGTTTCAAAATAAGTAGTGCTTTAGGATTTCAAGAAGAAATTAATCTTATTCTTCCAAAATTACCCTTATAATTAAGAATCATTAAGTAGCTTTTCTTTTTCTAGGTATTTAATTAGGGTTAAGTTAGTAAAAACACTCCTAATTTTCTAGGAGTGAACACTTTCTTAAGGGACCGGGTGTGCATAAGATAAAATACCCACTTATTATGAAACGGAGGGAGTAGCTCTTTAGTAGTTTCTTGGTTATATAAAACTTCTTTTATTTAAATAAGGGTAAAATTTGAAAAACATCATTAATGCCTTCTTGATAATGTGAAACACTACTTATTTTGAAAGAAAATGTATAAGTAAAAATACCACTTATTTTTAAACAGAGGGAGTAGCTTTGGATCCATTATATTCTTGAATCTATGAGTTCAAATCTATTATTTGTTGCAATTCACTAAATTTACATATAAATTTATGCTCGGCATCAAAAGTACTATAGATTTAGATGAACCAAATATATTAAAGCTCCATCCGCCCCTACGTAGAATTTGTGGTGTTTACTATGCTAGTAGCTATTTGATATTTTTGTGGCTATAAGACCTTAGGAGTAAAATTAAGAAATTCTTAAATATAGAAAAGTATACATTTTAAAGTTGACTAAAAAGAAAAGTTGACATATAGTCTGTCATGGGCGGCTTTCCAGCCATGCCCCATGACCCCTTGGGCGCGCCCCATGGCGCCATGGCAAGCCTCTCAGCACCTAGCGCCATGGACGGCCCCGTGGTCTCGGACGCCCCAAGTGACAAGGTTGCTTCTGCCTATGTCGCCCCATCAATTTCCCTCGCGCGCGCCCCTGTGCTGGCCGTGCCCCAACGCGTGCCCAGCGCCCAATGTCAGTGCAGCCCAGCTACAGTGCCAGCGCCCAGCACCTAGCGCCCGCGCCCCAGTGCGCGCGCGCACCGTGCCTTGCGCGTATGACAGTGCCCCGACCGAGGGTGCACATGGACCTGCCCTAGTTAGGTCTCTTTTGTTGTAATTATAGAGTAGTTTACTTTATGTAATTTTGGTTGTGTTTCTCTAGCAAAACCATGTCTAGCTCTATGACTTGGGTTTTTATTTTTAAAGCATTATTAGGGGGGATCAAACAATCAAAACTTTCAAGCAAGCAATCAATTCTCTGTACTGGTGTCTCTCCCCCTCGACACCGCTTGCTCTCATTGTAATCAATTTTCATTAATGCAAACAAGCTCTCTTTCTTTCTCATTCTCAATTCACTTTTCTGTTCTCTCAATTGTTCCTGACATTGGTTTTCCCGCACGGCACTGACAGTCTCGTCTAGCGTGCGGAGGGGACCCCGGTTGGCGGATAGCAACTTTGGAATCTTCGGTTGCTTAGCCTTACGTCGCCCTTCCAAGAAGTCTCAGGAAGGCGCCGCGTAACAGTTGGTATCAGAGCTTAGGCTCGACATCGGACGAGGGAACACGTTGCTATTGTCATCATTTTCTGACCATGGTGAACCATGGAGACCGCCTCTTGGTTTTGGAAACGGCGGTCAACAGATTTCGACCCGTGCCTGAAAGGGTGGAGGACCTGGACCGCAGGATGCGGCAGGCCGAACAAGACATTGTAAACATTGCTACTGACACTGATGCAGCCGCACAGGCGGCCGCCACACAAAGAGATGAGGACCTAGCCCATAGGACTCAGGAGGCAGATCGACTGACTGCCATGCAAGTAACCATCGACAATTTGACTAATCAGATCAATGTTGTCAATGCTGCCTTACAAGGCCTACTCCGAGGAGGGGGCAATCCCATTGGGGGCGCGGCAAACATTGCCCTGGCACCCCAGAAACTCAAGATTCCTGAACCATAGCCCTACCAGGGTTCTCGAAATGCCAAAGAAGTGGAAAATTTTATCTTTGACATCGAGCAGTACTTTGACGCTGTGGGCGAACTGGAAGAGCCAAAGAAGGTCGCAACTGCTGCCATGTATCTACAAGGCGACGCCAAACTCTGGTGGCGTGTTAAATATGAAGCCATAAAAGCAGGCGAGGATGCTCTTGAGACATGGGAAGAACTAAAAGCAGCCATCCGCTTACAGTTCTTCCCCGAGAACGTCGAGTATAATGCACGGAGGAAACTTCGGGAGCTCAGGCAAACGAAGTCAGTCCGAGATTATGTCCGCGAGTTCTCTGCCCTCATGCTGAACATAAGGGACATGGGCGACAAGGACAAACTTTTCACGTTCATGGAAGGCTTGAAACCCTATGCCCGCATGGAAATACAAAGACAGAGGGTGGATACCTTGCCCAAGGCCATCCAAGCCGCGGAATGCCTCAGTGACTATCAAGTGGATGCTCGAAAGGATAAACCTCAACCACCAGCCCGTGGGGGATTCAAAGGGGGCCAATCCTACAATGCTGGCCCCAGCAGAAGTGGGGGAGATCGTAGTGCGACCAAATCAAAAGGTTCTTCCTCAAGCAGCAATAGTGCTGCATCTCATAATAATGATCGGGGGCGGAAGCCCCCCTCAGGGTGTCGTCATTGCGGCGGACCACATTGGAACAATGAATGCCCACAGGCACAGATGAACGCCCATCAAATTTTGGATGATGGGACGGATGATGAGGATGATGCGGATCAGACAGAACCAATAGGTGCCTTCAATGCACTTGTTTGTTCCATTTCCAATGCTGTAGAAGGCACCAGTGCCGGCATATGCAAAAAGAAAGACCCAAACTCAACGGCCAAGAAGGGAAAAGCAAAGACAGGCAACGGGCCTCCTCCCAGAAAGGAGAAGACCCTGATGTTTGTCGACTTGAGAGTAAATGGCAAGCCTATTAAGGCCATGATAGACACAGGCGCTACGCACAACTACTTGGCCACCACAGAAGTAGAACGCCTTGGTCTAGTTGTTGGAAAGGGTAAGGGTCGTGTCAAAGCTATCAACTCGCCACCCCAATTGGTGGGCGGAATAGCCAAAGGAGTGCCGGTAAAGATGGGTCCTTATGAAGGCAAGTTCGACTTGCGGGTTGTGATCATTGACGATTTCGACTTGATAGTGGGGTTGGAATTCATGAGGCAAACTAACATCATTCCCATACCCTATGCGAACATGCTTCTGATGATGGGAGCAAACGGGGCCAAACCTTGCATTGTCCCGTGCACAACCATAAAGATGGCATCAGGAAATATCTCTGCATTGCAACTGAAGAAGGGGGTCCACCGACAAGAACCCACGTTCCTGGCTACCCTTTGCAATGAAGAGATTGAGTCTTCTTCAGGCCCTATTCCAACGCCTGTGAAGGAGCTCATGAAGGAGTTTGAGGATGTCATGCCACAAGACATGCCGAAGCGACTCCCGCCTAGGCGGACGGTCGATCATGAAATTGAATTGGTGCCCGGCGCGAAGCCACCTGCCCGCGCACCCTACAGAATGTCACAACCCGAACTCACCGAGCTTCGGAGACAATTGACGGAGATGCTGGACACGGGGATCATCGTTCCCTCCAAATCACCTTATGGGTCACCTGTACTATTCCAAAAGAAACATGACGGTACCCTAAGGCTCTGTGTTGACTATCGAGCTCTCAACAAGATCACCGTGAAGAACAAGTATCCCATACCACTAATGGCGGACTTGTTTGATAGACTGGGCGGAGCCACAGTGTTCACCAAAGTAGACCTGAAGACAGGTTATTGGCAAGTCCGCATTGCTGAAGGAGACGAGTCCAAGACGACATGTGTAACCAGATATGGCTCGTTCGACTTCCTGGTCATGCCGTTCGGCTTGACCAATGCTCCGGCCACGTTTTGCACCCTAATGAACCAGGTCTTTCGAGAATACATTGACGAATTTGTGGTAGTATACCTGGACGACATTGTGGTGTACAGCAAAACGTTAGGCGAACACCTGGAGCACCTGAGGAAAGTCCTAACTCGGTTGCGAGAGCATGAATTATACGTAAAGCTGTCCAAATGCTCTTTTGCCCAAAAACAGATTGACTTCCTCGGGCATGTTGTTGAAGAAGGTCGCATCAAGATGGACCAACAAAAGATCAGGGCTATCACAGATTGGCCACCACCCAAGGATATCCATGCCGTGAGGGCTTTCCTTGGCCTATGCAACTTTTATCGGCGGTTCGTCAAGGACTACTCCCTCATTGCATTACCACTGACGGAACTCCTCAAGAAGATCACACCTTGGGATTGGTCGCCAAAGAGAGCAGACGCTTTCAATTCACTAAAAGCGGCTATGTCTAGTAGCCCTGTCTTGGCCTTGCCTGATTTGACTAAACCTTTCGAGGTGGAAACGGATGCCTCCGACTACGCCTTGGGCGGAGTCTTGCTACAAGAGGGGCACCCGGTGGCCTACGAGAGTAGAAAGTTGAAGGATGCAGAACGGCGCTATGCGGCTCACGAGAAAGAATTATTGGCTGTTGTCCACTGCTTGCGCCTTTGGAGGCACTATCTTCTGGGATCCCCATTTGTGGTGAAGACGGATAACACGGCTGTCAGTCACTTCATGACCCAGCCAAGTCTAAATGGCCGCCAGGCCAGATGGCAGGAGCTCCTAGCGGAATTTCACTTCAATCTGGAATACCGAAGTGGGAAGACCAACCATGTTGCGGATGCACTTAGCCGAAGGGCCGACCTAGCATCGGTATGCTTGCTCGCCACCCTCAGGGGGAGCGAAGTAGCTACCACCATAAAAGATCAAATCCAGGATCTTCTCAGCAAAGACCCTTCGGCACAGTACTTGGTCGACCTAGCAGGTCAAGGGAAAACTCGCCAGTTCTACATGGAGGACGGGTTCTTGAAGGCAAAAGGAAACCGCCTTTATGTTCCTAAAGGAGGAGATTTGCGGAGAACTCTCCTAATGGAATGTCACGATACTCTATGGGCAGGCCACCCGGGAGAAGAGCGTACCATGGCACTGCTACGCCGTGCATATTATTGGCCTCAGATGGCAGATGATGTCGCTCAGTATGTGAAGACTTGCCTAGTATGCCAGAAAGACAAGTCCGATCGCTTGACGCAAGCGGGCCTGTTGGAGCCATTACCT
This sequence comes from Lycium barbarum, assembly GCF_019175385.1. Lineage (NCBI taxonomy): Eukaryota > Viridiplantae > Streptophyta > Magnoliopsida > Solanales > Solanaceae > Lycium > Lycium barbarum. Next base: position 111,179,137 of record NC_083344.1, on the reverse strand, counting down.
GTCCCAAAGAGGCCTTGGGAAAGCGTCTCATTGGATTTCATCACCGGCTTGCCCAAGGTTGGAGATCTCACGACTATCTTGGTCGTGGTTGATCGGTTTTCCAAATATGCTACTTTCATTTCAGCACCCAAGTATATATCAGCAGAGGAGACAGCTCGACTCTTCTTCACCCATGTTGTCAAATATTGGGGTCTGCCCAAGGATATTGTTAGCGATCGTGACTCTCGCTTCACTAGCAACTTTTGGACCCAGCTCTTTAAGTGCTTGGGGTCTAAATTGAGTCACAGCTCAAGTTTTCACCCACAATCCGATGGCCAGACGGAGCGGTTCAATGGCATGTTGGAGGAATACTTGCGGCACTTTGTTACCGGCTCGCAGAAGAATTGGGTGAAGCTATTGGATGCGGCCCAACTGTGTTTCAACTCACAAAAGAGCTCTAGCACAAACAGGAGCGCTTTTGAAATTGTTACCGGGCAGCAACCGCTACTCCCACACACTGTGAATGCCCCAAACATGGCCAAATCTCCACGAGCAGCTAGCTTCTCGAAAGAATGGAAGCAGAATTTAGAGATAGTGCGGAGCTATCTAGTGAAGGCACAAAAGCGGATGAAGAGGCATGCAGATCAAAATCGCCGCTTTGTGGAATATCAGGTTGGGGACAAGGTGATGGTGAAGATCCCAAAGAGATACCTATTTGCAGGGGTCCATGACCCCCGCCTGTTGCAAAAATACATTGGCCCTCTGTCCATTGAGAGGCGCATTGGGAAGGTAGCATACCGGGTGGATACCCCAGCTTGGTGGAAGATTCATCCTGTGTTTCATGTCAGTCTTCTAAAGCCTTTTCGAGAAGACAAAGAAGATCCTTCACGCAGCCAGCTCACAATACCCAGTATCCGAGGCCCACAAGCAACCGGAAAAAAGATAGTAGAAGCCATCCTCAACGATCGAGTCATACATGCCTCAAGAAAAGATCACCAAGAGTTCCTGGTGAAATGGTTGGGATGTGATGCCGAAGAGAATACATGGGAGAGAGGCACCAGCCTCAAAGCCTACAAGCACCTGATCGATGACTATCTTGCAAACAAGGCGCCGAGGACGTCGCCAACTCAGGTGGGGGAGAATGTCATGGGCGGCTTTCCAGCCATGCCCCATGACCCCTTGGGCGCGCCCCATGGCGCCATGGCAAGCCTCTCAGCACCTAGCGCCATGGACGGCCCCGTGGTCTCGGACGCCCCAAGTGACAAGGTTGCTTCTGCCTATGTCGCCCCATCAATTTCCCTCGCGCGCGCCCCTGTGCTGGCCGTGCCCCAACGCGTGCCCAGCGCCCAATGTCAGTGCAGCCCAGCTACAGTGCCAGCGCCCAGCACCTAGCGCCCGCGCCCCAGTGCGCGCGCGCACCGTGCCTTGCGCGTATGACAGTGCCCCGACCGAGGGTGCACATGGACCTGCCCTAGTTAGGTCTCTTTTGTTGTAATTATAGAGTAGTTTACTTTATGTAATTTTGGTTGTGTTTCTCTAGCAAAACCATGTCTAGCTCTATGACTTGGGTTTTTATTTTTAAAGCATTATTAGGGGGGATCAAACAATCAAAACTTTCAAGCAAGCAATCAATTCTCTGTACTGGTGTCTCTCCCCCTCGACACCGCTTGCTCTCATTGTAATCAATTTTCATTAATGCAAACAAGCTCTCTTTCTTTCTCATTCTCAATTCACTTTTCTGTTCTCTCAATTGTTCTCTCAATAGATTATGATCATTTTTTACATGCCTTATAAATTAGTTGTATTTATTGTAGCATGACTTAGTACTTTTAGATTATGATAATTTTATTTTATGCAATTTCATTAATTTTTTTCGTTGAATATTTTAGTACAATGTCATCTCTCATCACGCTTTGTGTTATTTTCTTAATAAATATCTTAATTAGATCGTTGTTTCTTACTAGGACTAAAGAAATATTTGAAGTATAAGTTATATGTTTTGTATGAAGACTTTACCGGAAAAAACCCGAAAAAACCGAAAAAACCGAGAAAACCCAAGGTTGAAAAACCCGACTTTTGTTGGTTTGGTTTGGCTTATAGATTTAAAAACCCGATGCAATTGGTTTGGTTTGGTCTTTAAAAAACCCGAACCAACCCGGTCCACGTACACCCCTAACCACAGGTTTAGGCCAGAAAGGAATATCTTCTAAAAAATTCGGGAGCCATTCGTTTTCTTCACCGGCTTTATCTAGAGCTATGAACTCAGACTCCATTGTAAAGCGAGCAATATACATCTGTTTGGATGACTTCCTTGACACCGCTCCTCCACCAATAGTGAATGTATATCCATTTATGGATTTAGATTTTGTTGATCCAAGGATCCAATTCACATCACTGTATCCTTCAATAACTACGAGATATTTATTGTAATGCAAGGTGAAATTTTGGGTATGTTTTAAATATCCAAGAACTCGTTTCATTGCCATCCAATGCGTTTGATTGGGATTAATCGTGTGCCAACTTAGTTTACTTATGACACAAGCTATATCTAGTCGCGTAAAGTTCATGATGTATATTAAACTTCCCAATACCCTAACATAGTCCAATTGATACTCACTTTCACCTTTGTTTTTTGCAAGAGCAAGGTTTACATCAATTGAATTTTTTGCTGTTTTGAAATCTAAATACTTGAACTTCTCAAGTAATCTTTCAATGTAATGAGACTGAGACAGTGCTAGACCTTGAGAAGTCTATGAATCTTAATTCCTAAAATTAAGTCAGCAACTACTAAGTCTTAGCTTTAATATTGAATTTGCTAGCTAGCATACGCTTAGTGGAATTTATGTCAGCAATGTCTTCACTCATTATCAACATATCATTAGCATACAGACAAACAATGACTATATGATTCAGAGTGTTCTTAATATAAACACATTTATCACACTCATTAATCTTGAATCCATTAGCCTACATCGTTTGGTCAAATTTGGCATGCCATTGTTTGGGTGCTTGTTTTAGTCCGTAAAGAGACTTAACAAGATACTTTCTTTTCTTTCCCGAGAACTTCAAGCCCTTTGGGTTGTTCCATGTAGGTTTCTTCATCTAAATCTCTATTTAAGAAAGCTATCTTAAAGTCCATTTGATGGATTTCAATATCATACACTGCGGTTAAAGCTATTAACGCATGAATAATGTTATTCTTGTTACCGGTGAGTATGAGTCAAAATAATCAAGACCTTCTCGTTGTCTGAATCCTTTAACAACAAGTCTTGCCTTATATTTGTCAATAGTACCATCATCTTTCATCTTCCTTTTGAATATCCATTTGGAATCTAAAGGTTTGTTCCCGGGTGGAAGATCAACCAACTCCCATGTATGGTTGTTTAATATGGATTCGATTACATATTGACTGCCTCTTTCCATTGAGCTTCCTTAGAAGTCATAGCTTCTTTAAAATTTTGAGGCTCATTTTCCAACAAAAATGTAGAAAATCTTATCCAAAGTATGCAGAAGTCCTTTGACATTTACCACGCCTTCCCGAGGTCGTTTAGATCCTTGGCCAGATGACTCACATTTCCCTTTATACGGATAAATAGTTTCAAAAAATTCAGTATTATCTAATTCTATTATCGTATTGGTATGAATGTCAGGATTTTCTGATTTGTACACCAAAAATCGATATGCTTTACTTTTTGTAGCATATCCAATGCTTTACTATTTGACCGAATCCGAAGCCGAAGTCGAGCGACGACGGTGCGAGGGGAGTCCCTCTTCTCAACTCTTTAAGAGCTAGAAGATGCTTCTCTATTTAAGCGCACTTATTTTCCTTTCCACCACCTATGTAGGACAAAGCTCCTTTGCAAAAAGGAATTTGCTTTAAATTTCATTTTCTCTCCATTTTTCATTCACACCCACTTAGTTAGCTTCATTAATTAGCTAGCTTCAACAGTTTTGTACGACGATAGTATTGTAATGATATAATCATAAAAAAATGTCTAAATCATATGAATTGTTGATGGCTAGTCCTACTGGTATCACAATAAGAAGAAATAAAGAAATTAATGCGACAATTGCAACAATATCGTCTACAAGTCTCTTCAGATTTGCCACATTGATGTCATTGAGAAATATTGGAATGAAACAGAATGGAGGAGAAATGATTTAGTGAGTCCATTTGATGGACAAAGAGTGGGAGGATGAAAAGCTTCTACAATAGGAAAGTCTTTTTAAACTATATATACGAATTGTCTCATGTTGTTACAATAGGTAAAGTTTTCTCACACAATCAATATAGTCTAAAATATTGTCTCATGTTATTACTTTGCTTTTCAGGTTATCAATATAGTCTAACATGTAATTAATCTCGTGTTAGTGTGGGAAAATCTTTGTATTATACCAGTGTGGGCTGTGGCAGTGTAAATATATAAATTGAAATTTCATCTTTAATGGAGTAGCAAATTATTGTATTAATTTTGTCGTTCGACATCAACACGGCAAAAGGGAAAAGAAGCCCAATAACTTGGCCAATATGGATTTACATAACCTTTTATTATATACAAGAATCAACTCTAGAACAAGAAAAGGCTAATTAAGATGGCTCTTTCAAAGATGAAAATCAAATTCAGCTTGGGTGCCAAACGATTTCTTACAGTGAGCAATGGCTGCCTGAACAGAATTATCCCTCGAGTAAAATCTTCTAACTTCATCATCACAAACAATATTGCTATGCATTGGTGACGATTTAATAGAGCTTGGACAACTTTTACTTTTATTGTGCTTGTTGGCGGATAATGTACCTGTTCTTGCACTCGGGTAATAACGACTCGTCCTGACAATTAGAGCGTCTAATACTCCCTTCATTGCCTTAAAGTTTATTATGCCTGCGACAGATGATGATGTTGATTTCTCGCGGTTCAGATCTTGATAATGATGAAGATCAGAATGATTGCGAGTTTTTATTTTCATATTGTCGTTCATCGGGTTCCTGCACCTGCTGCTACATCGTTGTAACAACGGTTGTCTGGCGGGCATTTGTCCGTTTTTGGGTTTGGGTGTCACCATGGAGACTAACATGGATGGAATATTTTTGTACTTGAATTTTACAATAAAGTTCATAATGCCGTTGCGCTTTGAAGCAACCATCGTGCAGTCTTTCCTGCAAAATGCAACATCAACACCTGATACATCTTATTGCAATTATATCAGTCCTTCTTGCTTGAACTAAAAAAAGTCAACTTACTTTTGTCGATCAATTCCGAGAAAGCAGTACACTATCTTGATTTCAACCATAAATTTAGAATTTAAGAGTGCATATATAAGAGATTAGTCATCTATTTTTGGAGACATATAACATGCATTTCGCGTTTGGCTAACAAGATTGTAATTTCGCACTATTGTTATACAGGTGAAATGATTTTTGCTGTAATTCATTAATTTTTAGGTTTAATTTTCAGGTTACTAATATCCCACATTTGCAATAAGTAGTTTTTCTGAATTTGAAATGATCTTATATTCATCCGTATATGACAGTGCACATTTGATTGGGCATAAAAAGTTCAAGAAATAAAATATAGCACATACAAAAGTTAACCACAAAACCAGATGTTCTAGAATTTAAGCTATACGGATTCAATCTTTAAGGCTCATATTTCCTCCATTTTAAAATAAGTTAGTGTTTTTAGCATTGACACCCCCGCATTGACACCCCCTTAAGAACACTACTAGAATGTAAGATGTATTTTTACTAACTTACCTTTATATTGTACTCCCACATGTCGTTTCTAAATAAATAGTGTTTTAGGCTTTTCATTTTGTTTCAAAATAAGTAGTGCTTTAGGATTTCAAGAAGAAATTAATCTTATTCTTCCAAAATTACCCTTATAATTAAGAATCATTAAGTAGCTTTTCTTTTTCTAGGTATTTAATTAGGGTTAAGTTAGTAAAAACACTCCTAATTTTCTAGGAGTGAACACTTTCTTAAGGGACCGGGTGTGCATAAGATAAAATACCCACTTATTATGAAACGGAGGGAGTAGCTCTTTAGTAGTTTCTTGGTTATATAAAACTTCTTTTATTTAAATAAGGGTAAAATTTGAAAAACATCATTAATGCCTTCTTGATAATGTGAAACACTACTTATTTTGAAAGAAAATGTATAAGTAAAAATACCACTTATTTTTAAACAGAGGGAGTAGCTTTGGATCCATTATATTCTTGAATCTATGAGTTCAAATCTATTATTTGTTGCAATTCACTAAATTTACATATAAATTTATGCTCGGCATCAAAAGTACTATAGATTTAGATGAACCAAATATATTAAAGCTCCATCCGCCCCTACGTAGAATTTGTGGTGTTTACTATGCTAGTAGCTATTTGATATTTTTGTGGCTATAAGACCTTAGGAGTAAAATTAAGAAATTCTTAAATATAGAAAAGTATACATTTTAAAGTTGACTAAAAAGAAAAGTTGACATATAGTCGCATGTTCTTATATGCATTCTTTTACACGACCTTTATTATACAATAGATTTACGCGTCCTAACTTATGGTCTTTGGTTTACTTTTCAATTTATTCTCCCTCTACCAACACCCCGCCGGTACTCGTCAAAACTTATTAATTAAGGCAGACCATTGACCATTTACCAGGCTATACTATAGAATTTTTTTTTTTTTTTTTTTTTTTTTTAAAAAAGATGTTTGAATAAAGAAGCAGCTCAATTTTGACATGGTCAAGAAGATTTACCTGGTGCGTATCATCTCCGTGCAGTCAACATTATTAGTTTCTATTGAATTTGATGTCTTTCCAGATGATGCAGCCATGAACTCATTCACAATGCGAGCCAACGAAACGAAAAGGCGTCCCCTTGGCTTACTCGTCGTTGTACCCTGTGCATGTTGTGTGGTACCACAGGACGTTGTCTCTGTTGTTGGAATTCCAGATGATGAAAAAGATATCCGTAACTCCACCTCTGAAGAATTAGAATCCTTCTCCTCTACATGAAAATTCCTCTTAATATTGACACCTTCATCATCGACTAATACCGATGTTTTTGTAGGCTTCGGATTAAGGTTTATCTCAATGTACGCGCCTTCATCATCATCATCCGTATCATACATAACGAAATTACTAGCGGAAAAATCATCATCATCAGAAGAGAAGAGAGTACCGCTATTATTAGAAGAGTTGAAATCAAAGGAATTGAATGAGAAACTTCTTCTTTGGTCCTGCATGCTAGCTAGCTGGTAGCCCAAATTGCAATAATCTCTATTTGCTAGCAGACATATAGTTGGATGTGGACGAAGAAGAATATTTGGACGGTACCAAAAAAAGATATAGTAGTTTGATGAATTATATTAGTGAGTTGCAAGCATGTGGGTACCTGTAAAAGTGTCTACTGATCACCGACGGATCGATTAATTAGGTGTATAATGGAATATATGAAGTACGTAGACTTGTTATAGTAACAAATATATTTTCTTTCTGATTCTCTGATCTCACATGGATATGAATGGGTACTAAGTACCTCTCTGTACATGGGCTATAATGGACTCTTCACCAATGACGGGTGGCGCAAGGAAAATATAATGTAGCACATTATATAGAGAGTTTATGTTATACTACACTATCAGCCCAAAAGAATTAGTAATATCTACTGGTAAGCCTCTTTAAATTATGGAATTTGCAATTTTGAAAATAAGATAAATTATCTATCACTACAAGTAAAGATACTTGATGGTGTAAAAATTTCTTTTGATGAAATTATATATAACTAAGCTCCTATAATATATGTGTATTGTTTTGTTATTGTTACAATAGTATTATATATCCAGCTTGCCAGATAGTTACGATGGAGTAGTTTAAGAATATGATATAGGGTAGTGTATTGTTTTTAAAATTTTTAGTTTGGCATATGTGTTTAATTGTTTCAGTTGAAAGGGTCTTCCAATGTAGTGGACTCATTTGACCATCTAGAACCACACAAATGTCACTTGCCACGTTATTAGTCTAAAGAGTTTAATTACTAATACTACTAGTTAACCGTTATGGATTCATTGGCACCTATAGTGTAATTGCGCCCAGAAAAGCAGTGGAGTTTTGTGGACTAAAAAATGTGTAATTAGAATCACCAGCCTTTATTTGTTTAAAACTAATAATAATCAAGTATAAATCCCCTCTTTTTCTTGCTATATATATGGGATGGTCCAAATGAAGCTACGACATTCATCGCATTTTTTTTCTCTTGAAAATGGCATTCTAGCTACCGCCTAACATTCTGGACCACAGCCATTAACTAATTAATTACTATTAGCACCTTTTGTGTGTGCGTCTCTGTGTTGAATGACTCATACTCCATTGGAAGGAATATGCCTTAGTTGTGTTGAAACCGTATGTCATGTATTCTGCTTTTTTTTTCTTTGGTTTTGTGAGAAAGAAAACCTTGAAGCAACAGTAAAATTGTCTTCATATGACAATATAACTTTGGTTTGAGCTATGAAATCAGCTCGTGATATATTCTCGCATCAAGGTATAGGTTGCCCACTTTATACCCTCTTCAAGTGTGGCTCTTCAACGGACATTATATAAATGCAAAATACTTTGTGCACCGGGTGGCCAGTAATCTTTTCACTTTTGCAGTCCAACATGAGTTTTCTCGATCGCTAGTCTTTTCACTTTTGCAGTCCAACATGAGTTTTCTCGATAGCTTCTTATTGTAATTAAGACTTTGAAAGTTAGCAAATATATAGTCAGAGAATTCCATCTCTCGATAACGAAAAGTAAAAAAGAGGACTTTTTGTTATGTATAATGATAGGCAGCTACTCCCCTCAGCCTCAAGTTGAATGCAATAACTTTTTATTGCGCACTAACGTAATGAATGGATTGAAGAAACTTTACTGTAGTTTTAATACCATCTATCTAGTCCAATTGACCAAGTCATACAAGTAGCTTCAATCTTCTATAAACTTTAAATTCTGTTGTTTTATGCACCTATACAACACAAGAGTAGTGAATTGGACCTTACCTATTTTTCGAGAGTTATTAAAGTTTGTCTAAACTCACTCTTAATTAACCTGTAAAAATTAGCCAATAGAATTGGTTCTTGTTGTGTTTCTCACTTGTTATTGTAAAGAAAACAACATGCATAAAATAAAAAAAACAGATGAACTTTAACGTGAAAATCAGCGCTCAAAAGGTGTAAAAGTCACAATCTATCCCAATATTGCCCGTTTAACTTAGTTGTCACAAGTTATCTCACAAGTGCATTTTGTTTGTTAAATCGGTATGATATGTCCCAGTAGTTCAAGTCAATAAGCAGATATGCAGAGTCTCAGCGGTTGTAGCTACCACCAGCCAGTGGCTGATCTAGAGGTCAATGCACGGATTCACGGAACTCCGTAGCTTTTGTCCAATTAGTTGTGTATATGTAAGGAAATTCAATAAATATTTGTAAATATTTGTAATTATTATTGCACATTAACTAGAAGTTGTCATAGAAACCCATAAACTTCAAGTTTTGGATCGGCGTTTGCGACAGTGGTCTCAATTTAGGAAATATTTCACTCATCTTATTCTATTTGTGCTTGCTGCGTAGAATTCAAGCTATTTCAGAAACAAAAGTCCACACAACCCATCTTGACCCTTCTGCCTAAGCATCACCTTACATTGTCACAAATTGTATACTAGTTAGCAATAATTTTTTTTTTTATCAAAATAAGATTCAACTGAATTGACAAATCCCTCAGATAATGCATAATTTTCAAATCAACTGAATTAACAAATCCCTCAGATAATGCATAATTTTCAAATTAATTACGATACCTATGTCTGATACAAAGATAGTATACGAAACAGCAGAACCAATACAAAAAAAGCAAGCAAAAACCAATACAGTAGAATCTCGCATATAGTAAAACTGAAAAATTATGAAGGAACAATAACAGTACGCATCATATCCTTAAACTCAAAAAAAGCAACACGACCATCATGATCCTGATCAACTGAAGAAATCATCTCCACTCTAAAGATTGGATGAGTATTTTACTAGAATACCTATATTAATTGATTACTATTTTTCAAAAAAAAACTTAAAGATCGTAAGAATTCACGATCAAAATAAAGAAGTTCCGACTTTTGAAATCCTAACTGTGTCACATGAATTAGTACAGATGGAGTAATAGTTTTCTTTTCATATCAAATTAATTTCATCAAACGCTTGATAATCAAAATAAGATTCAACTGAATTGACAAATCCCTTAAACAATGCATAATTTTCACATTAATTACGATAATTATGTCTGATACAAATATAGTAGTACGAAACAACAGAACCAATACAAAAAAAGCAAGTAAAAAACAGGAATTATGAAGGAACCATAACACTTTGCATCATATCCTTAAACTCAAAAAAGTCAACACGTCCATCATGATCTTGATCAACTGAAGAAATCATCATCTCAACTCTATCAATCTCACTTCCTTCAGGCAATCCAAGTTTCTCAAGCACCACTTGCAATTCCTTAGCCGATATAAAACCATCACCATTCTCATCAAACACATCAAACGCTTCCTTCAGATCCGATTCATCCTGTGCTGGATCTTGATCATCATATTTTGACCCGAAGAAAACATCATTAAAAGACCGATGTAAAACCTCGAAATCTTCGAACTTAAGACCAGTGTTTTCTGGTTTTATGTATGACTTCACCATGGATTCGATCTCAGATAGATCCGCGTCCAGTCCTAACACGTTGAGTGCTTGACTTAGTTCGTCTACGCTGATTAAACTGTCGTGGTTTCTGTCGAACACGTCAAAGATCCTGCGTAGACGAATGGAGTTCAGGCTCGGGCTACGAAGACGAAAGGAAGATGACGATGAAGGCTTAAGTTTGCTTTGTTTACATTGGTCCAGTACCCCATTGTTTTCTCCCGTTACCGATCCCATCTTGTTTTAGTAAATAAAAGAGCGATCGATGGATATATAAGGAATTATTACTTCTTCTTTTTTCGAGTTTTGGAAGGAAATGAAAGGAGAAACTGAGACGAGTATGAAAATGACGATGTGAATAAATATAGTAGGAGGAGTAGTTACAGTGTGGGTATGGGAAGGTTGGTTTTGACAGGTGAGAAGATGTATGGATGTCGGGGTTTAAAATTAAAAATGATGGAGAGTGGGCGTGATTATTAATTAAGATACCGCGCATTTGACCTGTCTGCTATGCAATAGCGCGTACAAGTAGACGTCTGTATACTTTGGTATATACTGACTTTCTATGTTGATAGTGAAATTTTTTAAATTGATTTCTTTATTATGATATTTGGTGAAAAAAAGAGGATATTTGTAGATTCAAAATAAGTGTTCTTTAAGAAATCAAGAAACTAGTTATCTTTGTTTTCCAACTCATGTTTGCTTCAACAAATTATTTAATTAATAGTCTGAATAGTGATAGAGAATAATTGGCTGGGAGATACTATTACTCTGTTTCTAAATAAATGGTGTTTTAAGTTTTTTATTTTATTTCAAAATAAGTAGTGCTTTAGGATTTCAAGAAGAAAATTTCTCAAAATAAGGGGTGTGCAAATGACTAATTAAGTGGACACTCTTTTTGAACCGTAGTGAATACAAAATAAGTAAATGAATTTTTTATTTATATATCATGTGTAGAATCTCCTCCTTCCGCCTCCCATGCATAGGTAGGAGTGTCAATGGTACGGTTCGGATGATTATTTTATAAAATTTATATCATACCAATTTTTCGGTTATTTCATTTTGTAGAACCAAAATTAAACTTTTCGAAATCGTCCCATCATCTCGGTTCCTTTTCGGTATCGGTACGGTTCAGTTAATTTTCGTTTTTTTTAAAGAACATCATGTTATAGTCACTAGTAAAAGTTAAAAACACGATATCATGCATACTTATATAGGACTTTAGCAAAAATTCTCTAGATATTTTTACTGTTTAAAGATGATGAATCACGAAAACATGAAAGACGACAAGAATAAAGATTGATCCCACTATTTTATGGTAGTGCAAAACAGTATTAAGTAAAGACAAAAAGTATAATTAAGATCGCACGGGGGGTAAAAATCAATCAAGATGGGACTCAAGAACTGAGTCTACTAAGCATAAGTATCCAATAAGAGAAATTTAAAATCATACGAGAGGAAAGATATCTATATTTTGTAGTTTTCTATCCAAGATCGTTGGAATACATTGTAGCTTACAATCTAGTTATTACTCGAGTGCTAGAACTAATTTAATTTCAATAGTAGTAGTACAATAGGTTTCAGAGTTGGTTGCCAGCTTGAAGTCATTTATTTTATTATATTTAAATTTAATATATAGAATATATTTTACACATATAACTTATTCGGTACAGTTTGGTATTTTTTCATTTTATTTTTATAAAATTAAAAACCAACCTAATTATTCGGTGCGGTTATAAATTTATATAAAAACCGTTAGTTTTATTAAAAGAAACCTGAAAACCAGTTCGGTACGATATGGTTCGGTCGGTTAAATTGATTTTTTTGAAAACCATTGACACCCTACCCATAGGTAGAAAAATTTTAACCACGCAACCGAGTATTATTACATTCACTTCTTTCAATTTCAGATGCACTTTATATATTTTAAAATAAAATTCATATATTCCTTATATTATAAAAAGCTACGCTTACGCCCCTATTAAGTATATTTGTAACTATGTGTATAAAAATATAATTATTAAAAAGTAAATAAAAATTAGAAAATAGAAAATTTTATGTATTTATCTTTATAAAATTAATTTTTAAAAAAATTATTTGATTAAAACAGAAAATAAACATTCTTTTGAAACATGTATCTTTCAAAAACTTAAATTAAGAAATGAACGCAAAGTACTTAATAAGATATATCGATTATTCGTAATAAATTTCCTACACTTTAAACATGTCAGTTATTTTCTTTTTTATTAGTTATGGAGTAATATTTATTACATAGAAAATTCTCATTTTTATTATAGTTTGTTTATTCATTCTTTCGCTTTAAAATTATTTTAAAGTTACATACAAATTTTTTATTTATGATTCTAGTTTATCTTTTAATAATTACATTGCAATACTTAGTTTTGTTATACCTCACAGGGTGTGTAAGTGTGGGAGTTTCATAGTATATGGTGTAAGTGTCTGATTTTAAAATGTCGGAGGTGTATCCAAAACTGAGTCATATTACAAGGATATTTAGTCTAATTAACCCAAAATAATAATTTTTTGTTCAAATTCTCTAAGAAATTGAGAAATTAATTATTTTTGTTTCAACTTTGTCTTTGCTTCAATAAATTATTTAAATAGTCTGAATAGAGATAAAGGATAATTGGCTCAGGGATAAATAATAGACCTAGTCTAATAAGCATTATAAGATATAACTAATGCTACTAAATATTGTTTTAGAGTCATAAAACTTTGGAGGTATGATATTTCTTTTAGGTGGGGTGTAATGAGGGGGTGGGCTGTCTTCTAGTCCTAGAGGTCGTCTTTTTTCTTTGAAAAATAAGAAACGGAAAAGGGTCAAATATGCCCCTGAACTTTGAGAAATAGTTCATCCATACCCTTCGTTATACTATTGGGTCAATTATGCCCTTGCCGTTATACTTTGAGTCCAAATATACTCTTCTTTTATACTTTGAGTCCAAATATACCCTTTCTCCGTTAAAATTGTCCAAGATGGACATGAGATATGACGTGACACTAACAACTCGGTGAGGTGGACACCACATGGCATGCCACCTCACCACCCCAACCCAGTTACCCCTCTCTTCCCCTTCTTCTTCCACCATTACCATCTCCTCCCCTCAACAACCTTTGCAACTATTAGCACCACCACACCGATTGATTCAGAATATAATCAGTTACCGATCATGATATATCCAGAATATTTCGAATTCAATCAATTGATTCAGTTCAGTCAATTCTATTTTCCCTTTGATTTTATTACCATTAACGACAAAGTAGGGAAAAAAAAGCGGACTGAGGAGAATGAGAATAATATGGAGGGAAATTGGGGAATTAGGTGACTTTACTACCATTGTCAAATTTCTGTGGTTTTAATTATTCTGTCACTTCTTCTTCTCCAAGGATGAACAAAAATGTGAAATTTCTTTATGTCAGATTATTCGTTAGTTAATATGGGTCTATTTAGTATTCAATTTAGACAGGAAAATTTGACTACGAATTTTGGTGCGCGATAGATGAGATTTGGCGGTGCTAATGGTTGCAAAGGTTGTGGAGGGGAAGAGATGGTAGTGGTGGAAGAAGAAGGGGAAGAGAGGGGTAAATGGGTTGGGGTGGTGAGGTGGCATGCCATGTGGTGTCCACCTCACTGAGTTGTTAGTGCCACGTCATAGCTCATATCCACTTTAGACAATTTTAACGGAGAAAGGGTATATTTAAACTCAAAGTATAAAAGAAGGATATATTTGGACTCAAAGTATAATGGCAAGGGCATAATTGGCTCAATAGTATAACGAAGGGTATGAATGAACTATTTCCCAAAGTTCAGGAGTATATTTAACCCTTTTCCGAATAAGAAATGATTCGGTCGTCATTGACCGTACCAATGTAATGAGTTTGAATTCTGAACAAAAAAACAAGCGGCCCATTAATCATGCTTTTCTTGCATTGCTACTGACTATTATTTGACCATCATTATTAATCTTTTTTTTTTGTGCAGATTGACCTTCAAACGCGGTAGGCTTTGATTTTTGTCCCTCAAATTGATGGTTTTTAATTTTTGTCTTTTACTTAAAAAAATGGCCGAAAATATTCGAGCATCTAGGTTCGAACACCCGCTCAGTTTAAAAAAAATTGCAAGGCAAGACTTTTCGCAAAACCTCTCCCCTAAGGCCTAACATTTACCCAAAATTAAGCTTATTCGGGCAAAAGTTAGGCCTTAAACCTTCACCTTAAGGCTTAATTTTGGGCAAAAGCTATCACGACCCAATTTTACTAAGTCGTGCGGGCACCTACCTTTCCCACCTCGGTAGGTGAACTCTTAACCCGACTTTCACAAATGATCGAAAATAGCGGAAGAAAGTAAAATAACATAAGTCTCACAGATATAATATAAATAAGTGCGGAAGTAAATGAAATCCACCCCATTATCTGGTCTGGTCATACAAGAGCATCTAAACCAAATACTATAAGTCTAAATAATAATACCTACGTAGTCTCAAAATCATGTCTCTGAATGGAAAGCAAGACATTAATAATAAGAAGAGTCTTCGAGCGGCGAACGTCCTCATGCTCACCCTGAAGAGACTCGAATCAACAATCCTCGAGTATTAGCCATGAGGGGTAGAAGTAGATCCAACTTGGTACTCTACATTCATAAAAGAATGCAATAAGTGCAAGTCAGTACAAACAACAAGTACTGGTAGGTATCATAGGCCGACTAAGACTAGCTAACGTATATAAGGACAACAAAGCAAGATAAACACGTAAAACAACAAGATACAAGTCAACACGAATCAATAACCACGATACAAGTCATCACCTATGTTATAGCATCTAAACCCAACTGTGCCAAGTCTCAGTATGACCACTCCGAACCAGTATATCACAATCATATCACAACAAGTCATCACCTATGTTATAACATCTAAACCCAACTGTACCAAGTCTCAGTATGACCAATCCGAACTAGTATATCAATATCATATCACAACCATATCACAGAAAACCAAGAGGTACAATGCAGTGCAATAATGTATGAATGATGAATGCAATGCAAATGCACCGTACACATGCACTACGAGTGATGGAACATCACATCTCAGCAGCATAACCCATGGGGGACCCGCGAAGTCCATGTACCAGCACTCCGCACACATCCCAGAAATGACTCCATTCCCACCTATACGCCTCATATCAGTCATTCCACAAACAGCCTAGAGATGACTCGATATACAATGTGTTTCAATGTATCAGTATTTCTTTCTCACTTTCCATCCTCATTACCATAACAATACAATATCAATGTATCATGGAAATGAGTATGAATACGATGCAATGTAATATCGAAAACCAATTCAATCCCAAACAGCACCACACATGGTACACAAGTAATATCAATAATAAGGCTACACAATAAGCCACAATGGAATCACAATTCTCATCTCAATATCAAATCAAGTAAAGTACCGCAATATCATAGTCATGTTATATCACTAATTACCCATATCCAATATCTCAACGTGGCAACGAGCCAATAAGTAAATAGAACAAGAAAAGTCAACAACGTAACGGGGTGGCTATCCCACAAATCATTCAACAAGGCCCAACCTAAGGCAATATCCAACCCAACTTCATACCCGGAGGTTTACATGCATTCTTCGACAATATCATCTAAACATGGGAGGAATAAGGGTTTTCATAAGGCTTTTAAATAAGAAACTGCTCCGTCAGCCGCTTCCGCGGTCACCCCTCCGCTTCAGCCTCACCGCTTCAGCGGTCACCCCACCGCTGAAGCGGTCACGAGACACCAGGAATTTTTGGTATCTCCCAAACTTGGAATCGACACCCGGAACCATTTCGGAACCCCCCCCCCCCCCCCCCCCGGACACAAACCAAATATGCAGATATACATAAAAATGCACTACGAACGGACTCGTGACCTCGGAATTTCCATCGGAGGTCTCGTTGACCGAGTCAACCCCCAATATTTCAAAACTAACTTTCCAACCCAAGTCCCAAAATGCACCCGAGTGCATTGAGAACCAAACCGTATATACACACAAGTTCTAAACGACTATCCGGACCTCTCGGAATCGACGGATTTCTAATAAAGGTTAGTTTACCCAAAAGTCAACTTTAAGTCAACCCTTTTTTGCTTTACTCTAAATTTCCACAAAATCGCCCAAATCATATCCAAAGACCTCGGGAAGTGTGTCAATGATTTTCTCGGGTCAAATGTGAGCTAACAAAGCTCGGGAAGGGTCAAAAGCATCGAAAAAGCAATAACGACCAAACGGGTCATTACAAAAGCTTGCCTTATGGCATACTTTTGCCCGAATAGGCCTAATTTTGCTACGAAACTCTATCTTACGAATTGTTTTTCTTGGCTTATCCTAGGTTCGAACCCAGAACCTCAGGGTATTAGGCAAAGGGAAAAAATAAAGACCACGCCCGAGTGAGGGCAATCATGCAAATTGCCCTTTATTAATTAGATATACTATTACTAATATTACTCCCCTTTTTTTTAAAGAGAACTAAAACAACAAGAAACTAGCCCGAAACTAAGCGAGGAAATGAGATCCCAACAAATCACCTGCAACACGCGAAGAAATGTTAGAAGGCACCTGTGAATGCCATTCAAAGCGAGACTCTTGACTAAACGCCAAATTGGTTAAACCATCAACAACCGAATTAGCCTCCCTGTAAATATGGGCAACAGACACCACCTAGTTCCTAGCCAAGAAGTGATGAATGCGGTTAACAATATCACCATTCCGATGAGGCATAATTCGTCCAGCCCGCAACACCTGAACTATAGCATTATCAATTTGCAAGGCAACTCGGCACCACCCCTATCCCAGGCTTCCTGAAGGCCAGTGAGGACTCCCCGGGTTACTCTAAATGAAGTACGAACTCCAATTTTGACTAGAAAACCTCCAAGCCACCTGCTATTAGAATCCCGAAATACACTGCCTGCAGTTTCCACTAAAATACTCCTTCGAAGAGCCACATCTGTGTTCAAAGCTACCCACCTAACGCTAGGAGGTGACCAGCCGAACGAAACTATATGCTTGCTGTTAGACACTTCCCAAATATTCTTCAATGAAAGCCAAGAAGTAGCACAAGCTTTAACCATGCTAAAAAAGGCTATTATTTTTTTGTCCACCAAAAGATACTCATTTTGAAAAAGAGCATTAGTACGCCACATCCAAATTTTCTAGCAGGTGTATCCGAAGAAGATTCTCCAATCATAAGCTGTAACTTCCTTGAATTTAGACATTAAATTTTCAGTAAGTCAATCATGGATATCAAGAGCAAAGAATCGAGACGAGTCATCTGGATCAAGAATGCAAACCCAGATAGCCTGAGCATGAATACTGATACGCTCAAATTATACCTATTAATGGTATAATATGGACGTTGTCAAATATAGTAACCCAACGAGGTTGGGGTCGAATCCCACAGGGAATATGGTGTGAAAAGTTTACTAAACAAGTATTACACTAATCTTGCGGTCCTGGTGTATTCCAGAAAAGGGTTTTATAGTTGATTTGGTTTGTGGACTAATTTAAAGTGACTAGAAATTTAAAGTTGAAAATATATGGGTAAAAAGAACCAAGGCTGTGTCCCCGTCAGATAAAGTGTATGATCATGGGTATCGATCTTGATATACTTCTAATGGATTGTTTGTATGGATGCACTTAACCTCTATGTGAATCTAAACTATTTTCCAATAAGAAAAGATTATTTCTTTCTATGTTTTTTCTAAAGATACGAAAGTATGCATGAAGAACGATTAATTATGCCATGTAAATTCTTCTTATTCTTAAGTGAATTTATTAAACAAGGTTTAAAGCCCTAAGTTATTGTTATTTGTTCTTACTTATCCCTAGTTATTTTCCCAAATAAACTAAAGTTTATGGCGTTAGCTAATGTTTGCAACCACTAACTATATGATGAAAACGAAGAACAAATAAAACCTAACAATCCATTATGCGTATATCTTTCACCATTCTCCAATCACAACATACCTATCCTTGGGTTCACAACCTTAGTAAAGGTGTTTAGCTACTCATGGCAACAAGCAAACAATAAAAGATTGAAGATTGCATAATTGAATGATTGTATTGAACTAACGAATAAAACTTGAAAGTAATGAATGTAATTGTCTGGAAGTCTTCAAAAGCAATAACAACTCAAAAGTAATTACTACAAGTCTAAAACTCCAGATGTCTGAAAAATAAAACCTAAACAGGTATATATACAAGTCAAACTCGAAATAATCAATCCCAGTCTTGTTCCAGCTCGGCTTGCACTTCGACGGTCGTCGACATGCTCGACGACCATAGCGACGATCTGAGTATACTTTATCACTCTGCAGGAACTTCACCATCGAAGCACTTCGACGGACCGTCGATCATGTCGACGGTGCAAGTCGTCGATCTGACGATGCTCTGATGATTTGTTACTTCGCAGGAACTTATTAACGAGGCGATTCGACGGACCGTCGAGCATGTTGACGGTCCGTCTTTATGCTTATTAGAACAAATTTCTTATTTTCCTCGTTTTTTCGCTTTCCGAGCATTCTAACTTCAAAATACCTGCACAACACACAAAACACATCAAACTAACACAAACTTGCTCGAAAACAAGTAAAACTTAGAGTTAAAAAGCATTGGATGTGCAAAAATTCCCAGCACATCAACACCCCCAACTTAAAGTCTTTGCTTGTCCTCAAGCAAGTCAACTAACAGACTCAATCTACAAATGTCTCGATATTACAAAGCAAAGCTGTCTACTGTGGTTGTGGCAATTAAATTCCGGCATATCAAGTGTATCATAATGACTCTCCCCCCAATAAAGACAAAACCAATCAAGGACTCGTTGCAACTAACCATGAGACTTCAATTTATGACATCTAGTTATCATAGAAACCAAAGCGCACACGAATCAAGACTCACGGAAAACCAGTCACTTAACAAATTCTAATGCCCTCACAAAGACCAAAGAGTGTCCCAACATATATGTACACACAGAATGGGACAGAAGTCAAAGGAGAAGAGAAACACTCACACTCACAAAGAAATTCTCTAGCTATACATGCAAATAGCATAAGCTTGCCCTTATTTTCAGCGCCCTCGACTTTGGACAGTTTGGTTGTGATCACACTAGGACTTTTTCAAGGTTGTAATGTAGGCTTGGGGATGGGTAGGATAGATATTTGGATACCAGTGACTCACCCTTATTGAACACTACATCTTATTCTTCTCTTTTACCCTTTTCGCCTTTTGTTTTCTTCCCTTCTTTCTTTTTGTTGCCTCGGTATTTTTATTGTGATTCTACTTCCCTAATTGTTTTTCTTCTTTGGTTGCTATTTTTTTTTCTTTATTTTTTTATCTTTACACTTACCACGCCGCTGTCTTTTAACTAGGCACTTTACTTCAACCCCCCTTTTTGGCTTATGCCCCATATTCCCCTTAGTCCACCTATCACCCCCAACTTAGGCTTTTTGCCTCAATCTTATTATTTTAGTGCCAACGAAGGACCGGGTGCAAAAAGAGATAGATATTAAGAACGGGTATCGTCTTGTTATGGCAAATCAAAGAACAGGTTTTGAGGCTCAAAATGGCTAACAAGGGATATTAATCTATGGGTAGGCTTATATTCAGGCTAAACAGGGGTTCCTAACACAAACAAAGCCTAAGATCATTTCACAGCTTCACTTATCTTCATAATGCAGGCACGACTAACCAAGTAAGTTCTAGATTACATAAAAAACTAGAGAATATATCTACAAAACTTCACAGCATATGGCATCAGAATTGTCAACACACTAGTCTCCCCGCTCTAATTCCATACACAAGGTAACCCAATAATCTAAATGTCACACAAAGAAGCATGCATGTCAATTAAACAACCAAGCCTATTTTTTTCAAAATTTTCGGAGGGGAGTACTTTTTCTCAAAATCAAAATAAGACAGCCCTAAGTTAATCAAACCACCACCATTCCAGGTTCAACAAGAAATAAACCCCTCAGGAAAAGAACCATGGCAAAGAAAAACCGAGGGGGTCCTAAATACATATATAACAAATCAAATACTCCTACCCCCAATTGAAAAAGTCTGCAATGTCCCCAATGTAGTAAAAGTAAAACTAGGGAGTCAGAATACCTGTGGCGCACTAGGGGCGCTACTCATCTCGCGACTCCTCGATCTGCGAGGCATCAGGTGGTGCAACCACACCAACAACAGTCTCTGTAGCAGCGTCAGCAGCAACATCAGTAGTGGTGCCCGTATGCACTGGCATTGGAGTGGGAAGAGGTGGTGGCAATGTCTCACCACTGGGAGCACTACTCGAAGTGGCTCCCTTAGTCCCAAACAGGACATTCTCCACGAGCGATCTCTGAATGGCCTCTGCTATCTGCTGCTCCTCTATACTCGAGCCCCTGGGGCGAGTGCTCTATCGCACCTCCTCCTCATCACGGGCCGCTCTCTTGCTCTTTCCCCGACCACCCGCTGCGGTAGGCGCAAATAACTACGCCACTGGAAGTTCCTCCTCAATATCCTCCACAACAGCGGTGGTGCTGCTACTAGGCTCGGATCACGGGCCTTCAATAATGCAACATCGGCCTTAAGCTAATGCAACATCAGCCTTAAGCTGCTCTAACTCCGCCCTTAAAGCATTTGTGGAAGTGGTCGAGCGAGCCATCTCCAATGCAGTCAATCTCAACTCAAATCCATCCAACCGAGCGAACAATGTCGTCCTCACAGGATCTAGTGCCTTGTCCACTCTCGATCTCACATAATCATCGAGGTAGGCCACTATGATCTTTGATTGTTGGTCCGCTATAGCTGCCTGTTTCGCAAATTTCCTAAAGTTATCCATTGAGAAGGCATATGGATCAACTCTGGTTGTACCCTGGGGCTGTCCAGCTAGGCCCGCTGGCTGTGGGGCTGAACTTAGAGGCGGTGGAGCCAAAGTCTGTGGCTCAGGAATATCAGTCTGAGTCTTAACGGAATCATCTCTAATATCAGTGGCTGGAATCTCAGCATCTGTAGCCTATATAGTCTCAGTAATAAGGGCAGCAGTGGTGAGTAACTCCTGTGTAGAGTCACCCGCGGCCTCGGGATGAATCAGCTCCTGCGGTAGGGGTACCCCTCCAAGTGCCACTGGGAACCCATCCGCTTCCCCTTGGCTCTCATCAACGGCCTTATTCTTGCTCTTTACTACCGAATAAACCAACGAAGCTGTAATCCGGTGGTCGATATCATCTATAAACCGCACCTGTGACCTTCGAACAAGCTCTGTAATCAGGCATGGAAATATCAGGGAAGTGTTGGGCTGGGAAGCCCTCAACTGTATCTCCGTACTAGCCAATGCCCGAAATCAATCGGGTATCTGGAAATCAATGCGGCTACAACAACCAGCCTGGCAACCGTAAGAGCATTATCAGTCTGAGTAGGGAGAAGCCGCAACTGCACCACGCTCCACCAAAATTTTCCCTTTAGATTCAACCACTTCTTCTTTATCCGATTCTTCAAATTAGTACACTCGGCTCTCTTGGTCGGGCGACCCAACACTATAGCTACCGAGTCCCTGACGGACTGCTCCCTGCGCCTTCACAATTTGTCTTCTAGCTCAATTGTATGCCTCGGGGTGGTGTAGTTATTACCGAAATATACTCTGTTGATAGCCTGGGCTGATATATCAACACTCACCACTCTGATCTCAACCTCGCTCGGTGGCGGTAGCTCCCTCAATTTCTGGAGCTTCTTTCTAACTTTTCTGATCAAGGTCCCATATGCGGCATATATCTCACGAACCAGAATCGGGCAATATTCCCCAGGCTGCTCCTGCATAAACTCTAGCTGATAGTGGCGAATGAGCTCTCTAGCCCTGGGTAAGATCTCGAGCCTCTCAAAACTGATCCGTCTTTCGTCATTCATTGTGCGGTTCTCATGCTGGGTGTCGTCAACTTTTAACTCAATACCGTACTCATGCTGGGTGTCGTCAAAATTTATCAGAACTACAATGAGGGCTTCTCCCAGACTTTTTTCTTCCATTTTATGTTCGACGGCATTGTCAATCCCATCAAACGAATCATTCACTCGGAACTTAATTTCATTCTTTTCAGAGTCCATAAGCGCTCTTCCCGTAGCAAGGAACGGTCTTCCCAAGATGATGGGAATATCTCTATCCACCTCACAATCCTAAATCACAAAATCAGCAGGCAACATGAACTTACCCACTTGCACCAACACGTCGTCTATAACCCCAATTAGCTTCTTGATAGATCTGTCTGCCATATGTAGTCGCATAGAAGTCGGTCTAGGAGTCCCCAATCCAGATTGTTTGAAAATAGCAAAGGGCATCAAGTTGATACTCGCCCCATTATCACACAGAGCACGGGCGAATGCATGAAGCCCAATATTGCACGGAATGGTAAACGCCCTTGGATCTCCCTTCTTCTGAACTGTGGTGGACGCAATAATTGAACTCACACGATGAGTTAAATTCACTGTCTCATGTTGAACAAACCTTTTCTTCGTAAGCAGGTCTTTCACAAACTTAGCAAATCCGGGCATCTCCTTAACAATATCTAATAATGGAAAATTCACTGTTAACTGCTTCAACTGATCATAGAACTTCTGACACTTAGATCATCAATCTTCTTTGACAACCTCAGAGGAAAGGGAGGCTTTGCTTTGTACATCTGAATCAAAGGGAGAAGAGCCCCTTTTATCGTGTGTTTCCTTGTATCAGCAGTAACTTCTGGAATATCAGCAACTTTTTCTTCATCACGGACTTCCTCATCAATAATAGGCACATCAGAATGCACCTCTTCTTCCTCAATAATCAGATCTAGATCAACCACCTTCTTGTCTGCACCTTGAAGTATTTTACCACTTCTCGTGCTAATAGCAAAAGTACGTTTCGCTCCCTCACCATTCTTCGGGTTTGGAATAGTATCACTAGGAAGCCCTCATTTTCTAGCAGGATGTTGTTCTCTAGAAAGATCACGCATCTGCTGTTCGAGATTCTGAATAGTTACTGAATGAGAGACCACCGTCTCTGATAGCTTAGATAATGTCTTTTCAGTGTTTGTCTAACTTGCCAACATTTTCTCAAGCATTGACTCCAACCTCGAACTACCTTGATCATTAGATTGTCCTTTTGGTGGAATATAAGGGTTGGAACTTCTGTTCCCAAAATTTTCGTTGTTGTTGTTGTATCGCCCTTGGTTCGGTCCACCATGGTTGTCGTTGTAGTTCCCTTGATTGTATGACCCCTGCCCTTGTTGGGGTCGCCAGTATCTCTGAATTGGCCCAGGAATATCCCCCTTTGCTATGTAATCTGCATACTGAACATTCTCGACTTGTGGAGGGGAACCCTTTTGTTGATACGGACCCTCTAGGACTTGGTACATTCCAGGCGGCATGCCTGAGATATCTTTACAAACGTTTATCTTCTTCGCTTCTCTCTCATCAAGCCTCTTTGTCAGTAAAGAGAGACTTGTGGCCAATTGTGCCAACGTCTGCTGCATTTCTTGGCTATCTTTCACAATATTTTGAATCAACGGTGTTCCAAGTGATAGCCCATCAGAATTACTTGAATGCCATGCTTGGCTATGTGTAGTCAATCGATCAAGTATATCAGTAATAATAGCATAGGACTTATTCATGAAACAACTGCTAGCATCATTATTGACTATCACTTGGATCATAGGATCCAACCCTCTATAGAACTTCTCCTTCAAAATCTGATCTGGAAAGCCATGGTTTGGACTCCTATCCAAATATTCTTTGTACCTCTCCCAAGCTTTAAAAAGTTGTTCCCTATTATGTTGTTTCAACTAGTAAATCTGATCACGAATTTCAGCTCTTTTACTCGGAGGATACCATTTCCTGAGAAACACTCTGACCATATCTTCCCATGTAGCAATAGAGTTTCGGGGCAGCTTTGTGAACCATTTTCTCGCTTCTTCGGCTAACGAATATTTGAATCATCCGAACTGCTTCTTGAGTCACACCCCGCTGGATATGCTGAGAGCACACATCCAGAAAGTTTGTTTTGTGTTGGTTAGGGTCATCATCGCCTGCATTCCGAAAGTATCCCTCTTGTTTGAGCATATGATAAAGGGAATTATTAAACTTGATAGTAATAGCAGTCAACCTCGGATGAATGATTGGAGATGCAAAGTCTTCATCTGCTTCTAGTTCATCAGCAAAAACATTCTCGATTGGAAGTTCGTTGTTGGCCATGATCACCTGATTTACAAGGTAGCAAACAAGGTGTGTTGGAATATGATAAAGACTTTAAGAAGAGTAAACATTATTTAGTAATTTCAAAACCATATTCCCCGGCAACGGCGCCAAAATTTGATACGCTCAAATTACAACTATTAATGGTATAATGCGAACGTTGTCCAATATAGTAACCCAACGAGGTTGGAGTCGAATCCCACAGGGAATATGGTATAAAAAGTTTACTAAACAAGTATTATACTAATCTTGCGGTCCTGGTGTATTCCAGAAAAGGGTTTTATAGTTGATTTGGTTTGTGGACTAATTTAAAGTGACTAGAAATTTAAAGTTGAAAATATATGGGTAAAAAGAACCAAGGCTGTGTCCCCGTTAGATAAAGTGTATGATCATAGGTATCGATTTGGATATACTTCTAATGGATTGTTTGTATGCATGCACTTAACCTCTATGTGAATCTAAACTATTTTCCAATAAGAAAAGATTATTTCTTTCTATGCTTTTTCCAAAGATAAGAAAGTATGCATGAAGAACGATTAATTATGCCAAGTAAATTCTTCTTATTCCTAAGTAGATTTATTAAACAAGGTTTAAAGCCCTGAGTTCTTCTTATTTGTTCTTACTTATCCCTAGCTATTTTCCCAAATAAACTAAAGTTTATGGCGTTAGCTAATGTTTGCAACCACTAACTATATGATGAAAACGAAGAACAAATAAACCATAACAATCCATTATGCGTATATCTTTCACCATTCTCCAATCACAACACACCATCCTTGGGTTCACAACCTTAGTAAAGGTGTTTAGCTACTCATGGCAACAAGCAAACAATAAAAGATTGAAGATTGCATAATTGAATGATTGTATTGAACTTACGAATAAAACTTGAAAGTAATGAATGTAATTGTCTGGATGTCTTCAAAAGCAATAACAACTCAAAATTAATTACTACAAGTCTAAAACTCCAGATGTCTAAAAAATAAAACCTAAACAGGTATTTATACAAGTTAAACTCGAAATAATCAATCCCAGTCCTGTTCCAGCTCAGCTTGCACTTCGACGGGCTGTCTTTGCACTTCGACGGTCGTTGACATGCTCGATGACCATATCGACAATCTGAGTATACTTTATCACTTTGCAGGAACTTCACCGTCGAAGCACTTCGACGGACCGTCGATCATGTCGACGGTGCAAGTCGACGATCTGATGGTGCTCTGATGATTTGTTACTTCGCAGGAACTTATTGTCGAGGTGATTCGATGGACTGTCGAGCATGTTGACGGTCCGTCTTTATGCTTATCAAAACAGATTTCTTATTTTCCTCGTTTTTTCGCTTTCCAAGCATTCTAACTTCAAAATGCCTGCACAACACACAAAACACATCAAACTAACACAAACTTGCTCGAAAACAAGTAAAATTTAGAGTTAAAAAGCATTGGATGTGCCAAAATTCCCGGCACATCAAATACAATCCCGGAAAACATGCAACACAGACTCCTCCTCTACTCCACAAGCCGTGCAAGTACCCTCGGAAGTAAGATGTCTGTGATATCTCTCCAAATTTGTAAGGATTCTAGCTTTAACACACAATCAAAGGAACACTCGAATTTTTTCAGGCCAGACCAACCCTAAATTAATTTCCAGACTCTATTTGAAAGAAGATGCTCAGAATTGCTAACAACCTCATACATCGAAGCAACTGTAAATGAACCACCAGTACTATTTTTCCAGAAAAATTCATCATCTCCAAGTTATTCACTAGAAGGCCAAAAATTGCCAAGTAATTCCACTATTTGTTTTGGAACATAGAGAGAAAGGTGCTATAAATTCCAGTCTCTGTTATGCCCCAGAACATCCACTAACCTCCAATGCAAAATGTGATTAGGAATAAAATTACAACCTCAATTAAAGGGTTATCCACCAACCAAATGTCATACCAAAAGGAACAATTCTTACCATTAGCAAATGACCAACAAAGATTGTGATGGACAAAAGGCCAAAGCCTGCACATGCAAATCCATAAGGCTGTACCCGAGAAGAAGGAAAAAACAAAGGCAAAGACTTACTTTTGATCCCATATTTTCCTTCTAACACCGAGACCCATAATACCTGATGTTCCGAGATAAATCTCCGACAAAGCTTGGCAATAAAAGCATCATTAAATTTGCTAAGACTTTTGATGCCAAGACCTCCTTTCTCTTTTTTCAAGTGAAGTTGGTCCCAATTTACAAGATGCACTTTTTGAGAATCCACGTTACTTCTCCAAACAAATTTCGTACACAAATTTTCAATTTTAGAGCAGATAGTTATAGGAATGACACAAGATTGCATGGAATAAGAAGGTACTCACATAAGAACCAAATTAACAAGTGTGATACGCCCTGCAAAAGTGGGGGAGTCAGACATCCAAGCACTTAAACGATTTTAAACTTTATCCACCAAATAATTAAAGTACCTACAACCAGCCTAGCCATGAAGAATGGGTACACCTAAATAGTGACCCAAATTGTCAGAATATTTAAAGCCAGAAAGCTGTTGAAGGCTAGAAATAAGCTCCGGAGTACAATTTTGGGAAACACAAAAAGCCGTCTTTTCCACATTAATTTTCTGACCTAAACAAGTACAAAAATCCTCCAACACACCCAAAATTACATTTAACTAATCCAAAGAAGTCTCCACAAATAAGACAAGATCGTCCGCGAAGAATAAATGAGATAAAGGGGGGCCCGTGTCTACCCAAATGAATAGGACGCCAAACATCATTTGTGACCGCTTTATTAATGCCATGGGATAATCTTTCCATGCAAAGCAAAAAAAGATAAGGTGATAATGGGTCACCCTGCCGAACTCCTCTTGAAGGAATAAAAGATTCTGTGAGTTTTCCATTCCAAACTAAATTCGAATTACTTGTCGCCCAACTTTTAACAGTCACATTAATCATAGCAGTAGGTAACCCAACCTCCACAAGATATCATAAATAAAATCTCAAGGAAGACCATCATAAGCTTTTTCTAGATCAACCTTAATCATTATCCACTCCTTATTGCCTCGTTTCTTTCGCATAGAGTGAACAACTTCTTGAGCAATGATAATATTATCCATAATTTGGCGTCTCGGAACAAAGCTAGTTTGTGTCCTACTAATCAAAGTAGGGAGACAAACTTGCAACTGATTGGTAAAGAGTTTCATCAAAACTTTGAAGATCACAGGAAGCAGACTAATAGGTCTGAAATTAGAAATCACAGAGGGACTAACTTTCTCAGGGATAAAAGTAATGATAGCCTTACAAATTTTATCTTCAAATTCCTTACCATCTAGAGCCTCCAGGACAAACTTACATATAAAGCTTTTAACAATCTCCTAACTGGAATGGAAAAAAAATGCACAAAAGACATCAACACCCGTCGCCTTGAATGGTCTCATCTCAAAAAGAGCATTATGAACTTCATCAACCGAAACCTCTTTATTAAGAGAAATCATGCACTCATTAGATATATGAGGAAAATAGCCCCTGATAAGATAAGGAGGGGCAATGGTCGTATCTGATGTATAAAGTGCACTAAGAAAATCCACAACATTCTTCTGCAAAATAATTTTATCAAAGCACCACTCAGAGTCATCAATCTTCAAACAATCAACAATAGCCTTTCTGTGTCGTACCTTAAAACGAGCACGAAACGACGTATTTTGATCCCCAGAGACCAACCAATCAGCATGAGATTTTTGTTTCCAAAAGATTTCCTCCTGATTCAGAATAGTTTCATATTCAAGACGCAAATTAATTTCAATATTAGAGAGGTACCTTGTGTCCCTGGTCGCTAAGTATCTCTCAATACCTTGAAGACGAGCTAAGATGTGCTTCTTCCTTTTAAAAATATTTCCAAATACATTTTTGTTCCAATCAGAAACTTTATGAGCAAAAAAAAAAAAAAGAGCCTCATTGATATCTACAGATGAATCCCAAGTCGTAGCAGTAAAATTATGAAAGTCTTTATGAATAAGCCACAGAGCTAGAAAACGGCATGGAGCAAGGCCTGATCGCGACTGAACACCATTCAACTGCAGCAGGAGGGGCCGATGATCAGATAGAACTCTTGGCAGGTGAACAACCGAAGCATAATCAAACATCAAACATCAGTTTATACTGTAAAGACACCAATCCAATCTTTCCTTGACTAGACCCCTGTGCCAAGTCCAAATGGGACCATGAAAACCCATGTTAGTCAAGCTTGAAGAATTAATAAAATCCTGAAAGTAAGAGCAAGGACGACTCCCTCTAATTGCTCCACAATCTTCCCATGAGAGAATAAAGATGAATTAAAATCTCAGCTAAGCACCCCGGAAAAGTGAAGCAACTAGAAATACGAGAAATCTCATCCCAAAATATTCTACGAACACCTGCTATTGGACTTGCATAAATAGCAGTAAAGATAAATTCTGACCAGCCTGAGATATAAATCTCCAAATTCACATATTGAAAAGTGAAAGTTAAAACCTTAATATCCAAGTAGTCCGCCAAAGAACCCAAATTCCTCTAGAAAATTCATGTGCCTCAACCCGAAAAGAGCGAGGAAAATCAATTCTTTTAATGGCTTTATCCGCTTGAACGCCACTGATTCTAGTTTCTAAGAGAACCAAAAAAGATATATAGTATTGACTAATCATATTCCGAATATAATTAATCTTGGTGCCTGAGCCTAATCCTTGACAATTCCAAATAAATGGCTTAAAATCCATAATAAAATATAGAAAAGAAAGAATTGGAACATATGTGCATCAAAAAGTCAAGTAGAGACTTTGCTTCTAGAGGATGAACCTCCAAGAGCATAAATACCACCAATGACCATATCAATATGAGACTTCATAACAATTGTTATCAAGACATTCTCTACATCAGTAGAGTTAGGAGGCCGAATTTGGTGAGAGTGACCAACCTTTTTAGACCGTAGATTAGGAGGTTTGCTAACACTAAATTTGGAGGTGACTAATTTAGTGGGTTTATTAATACCTCTGTCACGAACAACTATGGAGTTATTCTTTGACTGAGATAATATGGGGTGTGGAGTTGTCATCACTTTATGCACTGAAGAGTTTAGGATCGAAGAATCCAAATTTGGCACTATGGAAGACCAGGGCAAAGCACTGGAGTTGTCCTTAAAAGACTGATTATGGTCCACCATATTGTCCTTATAAATCGAATTTGTGTCAACAATCGTCTCATTCGCTTCAACATCAATCGGGCTATTTTCATTTAGATGCTCTACCACCCTAGGGGACAACTTGGAGGGACCCTTTTTGTTGCCTTTTGATGATTTTTGCATAAATTGAAATGACTGAGATTGCACATTAGAATTATTTGTATCACTGGAAAGCACTCCATTTTCAAACAACGGATTCTTAACAGTTTGATCTTCTACCTCCAAACCATCCAGGGCTGCAAAACGAGAGGTATTAGAATCATACTTAGCTCCGGTGTTACTTGTTGCCTACTTTTCACTATTTCTGCCATTAGATTTCCATGGATGACACTGCACTATCATCCAAGGACCATAAATACTATCCTCTGAAGGGCCAATTTCTCCACCACCTACACCAGAATTAGCGGCTTTGTCTAATTCATTTGGAGGTTTATTCACATTAGCAGGTTTATCCCCACAAAGATTAATGGTATGCCTAAATTTACCATAATGAAAATAAATATATGGTAGTTCCTCGTATGCAACTTTTTGAGTTTTTCCTTTAAACTCAAAATAAGAGATTAGGGGTTTAGTCAGATCCACCTCCACCGCAATCTTAGCAAAACCCGTCCTATCACATTGAGCAGTACTGTAGTCGATCTTAACAAGATGACTAATTTTGTTTCCAAGAGCTCTTAAAGCCTTCTTGTGGTATAAGTGGATGGGAAGCCCTGAAAAGCGAACCCAAGCTACAATAGAATTAATTCTACGTCTATCATAGAAAAATCTGGTTTCCATGGTTGAACGACCAAATAATGACCTAGAACAATCGACGGTCCATCCAACAAAACATGCAGGTAGTCATCTTTGAAATCAAATTGTACTAGATAATAATTTCATTTCAAGATCAATCACTTTCCATCCTCTTTTAGGCTTCCATAATTTTCAGCCTTTTCACGAAAATTTAAAAAAACAATTTCCTTGCCCAATATTTTCACCACTACAGATTTTTGCCAAGGTTTCGCAATCTTCTTTTCGAAATCCTCATCCACTTCCATGGTGAAAGAGTGTTTCTTATCGTGGAAATTACTTTTGGACTCACTTTGTCACCATTAGTTGAGTCAGAATAATCTGCCTCATCGTCGGATTCAACTTCAGTCATAGCATAATCCGAAGCATAAAGATAATTCTCATCCTCAAGAGTAACGTTAACATCATTAGGGTTTTGAGAATCGAGATCATCCTTGTAGGAGAGACCCTCTGTTTTCGTGGGAATAGTAGTCGTGGAAGGAGATTGTTCTGTGGGGTTGAGAGAATGACACTGCGTTTTACGTGAACGATCATCGGGCGGAGACAGAGGAGGAAGTTTGTTCAGGCCATGTTCATCCATGGCTAGGGTTCAGTGGAGAAGGAGTTAGGAGTAATTATTATTTGTTGTTGTTGTTATTCTTTTTTTTCTTTTTTCTTTTTTTAATCACTCTTCTTTTGCGTAAATTGAAATGACTGAGATTGCACATTAGAATTATTTTTTGGTCTTTTAAAGAACTAGTCGTCCTCCTTTCGCCTCCCATAGATAGATACAAATGTAACATTTATTATTAGGAGAAACGGTCCAAATTTGTCCCGTGAAATGATTCAAAATTTCTCTCTTAATGTAGTTAGAATCAAATATATGTCCAGCATTATAGCAATAGGCTAGATTTGCCCTCATTCTCAAATTGCAGAACATTGTAGAGACATTAGTTTTCAATAGTTTGTGAAGGTCCCAATCCATGTTGATTTCATATGATTTAGGTAACTAGGGATTTGCATTTTGTCATTATTATTTTCAATGGTATTTTTGTAATACGACAACAGATTTTGTGGGTTACGATTCGTGGTTAATGAATTTTATATGATCAGTTCAAATCTTTTTCTCGTTATGCACTAAAATGGTTTATAAAAAAATTATCTTCCTTTATTTACACGTCTTTTTTCATGTGTCGATTTTCTATAATTTTCGTAAATGGTGGGAGTAATTTTGGCCACATAGTATAACGGAGAATGAAAATGTGCCTCAACTTTTAAGGTAAAAGAATAAATTTGACCTTTTCCCCTTCAATTTATCAGGTTTATTTATCCATAATGAAACTCACAGATAATAAATCAAAACAATATAAAAGATATATTTAGAATAATTACGTTCAGATTAAGAATATAAGTACTCTAGTTAATGACAATATTTAGTTTATATAATCCGTATAAAAACACTTACATTTACTTAGCTGTGTTCAATATATCCAATCCATAATGTACTAGCTAGCACAAGAAGTTGGAATTTGACCAATATTAATAGTCAACACAAGTTACATTTAATTATGTGTTATAATCATATCGATAGTGTGTTCAACCTCCATCTTAAATTGTGAACTTAAACTTTATAACTAATAAAATTGATAATTTAGTTCCATCTTCTATAACTAATAAAATTGATAATTTAGTTCCATCTTCTATGTATAACCTACATTCTATACAAGTAAAGGGACACACTGACAATTAATGATCTCTTTAATACACTAGTGTCATGTGGTCGTGCTAAGCTCGGGCACAAACCGATGTTAAAATTTTCTTTAGTTTTTTCTGCTCTTTCTTCTTTGTTTTGACACTTTCGAAAGACTTCTAAATTATTAAAGGACAAAAACGTATCTGAAAGTAAAAAAGAAAATATTTTCTTAATTTATATATTATATTTTTAACAAAATCAAACAATTGAAAGCTCATCTAATTTCTGTTTTACTGAATTTTTTTTAAGATTAAAGTCTCTAGTGATCCAAATCAAGGCTTTTATAAATTAATCTCATTTGTTTCTTCCAATTGAACCATATTGGATGGCCGATTTTTTACCAAAAGATATTTCATTATCCAATTAATATAATAAATATTTAATGAGAAAATATTTGTTTGATGATGATATCAATAAAGTTAACTTATAAATAAATATAAATAATTAAAAACCTTGATATTGCAATATACTTTTTTAGATATTCCTCTCAAAATAAACCACACAAAAAAAAATACTGAAAATTCAATAAAATTAAATTGGTTTTACTCTGAGCTTTCTTTTTACTTCTAAAAGATGCATGTTTTTCTTAATTTAATGAACTATTTTATAAAATATACATTGTAATAATTTTTTATGTTGAACTTAAATATTGTCCTAAATTATATAAAATGTTTATTACCCGATATTTTGCAAAATACTTTTATATCAAAAAAAGTAAAAAATATATACTTTTTGCAATTTCTAGTATTATTACTGTTTGGAGATTAATTTGCATTTTCTTTAACTACAGTATTTCTTCAAAATTTCCATAATCTATATAAAGGGAATTTTTTGTAGTTCCTCTTATAATATAGTAATATATTAGATAAATTTTATGCTAAAAGAGTGCGCATGTAAAATTTGATTAATTAACTACCATACTTCAGAGTTCATTTTTCGATTGGAACAGAAGGACTTTAATTTGCCATTTTGATACATTTTTAAAGTATTTAAGAATGATATAATTTATTTGGGTTTATTCTTTTAATTTAAAACTTAATCTTACTTTAAGTGAAATATTTGTTAATTACTTATGTTTGCCAGCATATACGACACAAATTATAGGAGAAAATAATAAAAACTTATGTTTAATCGGACAGATTAAAATTTAAAATAGCAAATGATAAATGGTATATAATATCAATAATAATAAATAATATTAGAAGAATAATAATTTAATTCATAATTAAGTCTATATTAAGGTAGAATTTTGAATAATAGGATAATTATTTACATGTCTATAATAAATATTTAAGGAAAAATATTATTTAACACAGATGAGTAATATTTTCACATAAAAGAGTCAAATATGTATAAGTATGCTTTGTGGGGCTCACTATAACCTTTTTCATAACATCATCGTTTTAGTGGCATGAAAAATGCCTTTAAAGTTCTTAAAAATCTGCAAAAATGTGTGAAGATTTACAAAATCATAAAAACTTCAATTAGGGTAAAAAGAGAAAAAAAAAAAATCATGCGAGGACTACAAAAAATGGGATTCTCCCTTATACATGTAGTAGTAAAGTCTTCATTAAATTAAATAAATAAATATTTTAGAATAATTTTATATCTTAACACATCGTTAATAGTATATATTCCAATAATTGTAATTGAACTTTATTTAGCTTTTTGCTAGAGTTGGCGCGTTGCATAGATTCGACGTCGACGCCCATCGCCACTTGTCGTTGACCTGCGAATAAAACGCGAATTAATAGCGCAGCTTCCCTAATATCATCTACCCCTACAACTACAAACCACGAATTTATGAGTACAGTATATGAAAACACGGTCCACAATTAAAGAAGAAATGTCTTGGCATCACTTATTCTTTATCAATCAACCTACCAAACGAATCTGCCGCTCTAGCTCAATATATACAGGCTGCCTACTCAATTTAACGTAGTTACTTAATTACCAGCCAGATTAATTAATGTACCGAAAAGGTCCAGATGTGCACTTCTACTATACGAGATTGCACGGTATGCCCGTCGTTAAAAGGTGGTCTCACATATGCCTTTAGCATTATTTTTTGGGTTACTCATGCCCTTGATTTAACGGAAACTCGACAAAAATATATATTTGAGGGTAGATTTGTGCAGTTTCGCATAGTATAGGGGCATATTTGATCCACTGAAATTCCTAAATATTATGGCAAAAAAAAAATATGGCACAAAATATCATTGGATTCCAAAAGATAAAAAATCTTAATTACAATCCATGCATCCATCATTACATTACATCTAAATTATACAACTAAAAGATCAAATGTAACTGCAACCATCTTTTAAAGATTGTTTTCACAAACAAGAGCACTATTTTCCCTTTTCAAAAGATTTGTTTTACTAATGATAATATCATTTTTATTTTTCAATTTGTTGATGATCTGGATATTTTTCGTCTTCCCAGTCCCAATATCTACACGATAATGCATGCAACAACTGCCGCACAAAACATAAACATAAAAAAAAATCATTACAGATCTGTCACAAAAAAAAAAATCACAAGTCATTACAGATCTACTAAATTTTTGTTATGCGTGGAATTCGCGAAAGGGCTAGACCACATTGAATTTTATGTAAGACTGTATAAATGCTTAAAATGTAATATTTCATCTATTATTGTTATCAAAGTTTCAGCATTACGGGAGACGTTTTTTCAGGTATCATAAGTCTAATGTAAGTTATCTCTTTTTCCTTGTGATTTTTTTTATGGCAAATCTGTAATGACTTTTTTTTTATGTTTATGTTTTATACGGTAGTTGTTGCATGCATTATCGTGTAAATACTGGGACTGGGAAGACGAAAAATATCCAGGTCATCAACAAATTGAAAACTAAAAATGATATCATCATTAGTAAAACAAATCTTTTGAAAAGGAAAAATGGTGCTCTTGTTTGTGAAAATAATCTTTAAAAGATGGTTATAGTTGCATTTAATCTTTTAGTTGTATAATTTAGATGTAATGTAATGGTGGATGCATGGATTGTAATTACAATTTTTTTTTAATGTTTTGGAATGCAGTGATATTTTGTGCCATATTTTTGTTTTTTGCCATAATATTTAGGAATTTCAGTAGATCAAATATGCCCATATACTATGCGAAACTGCACAAATCTGTCCTTCAATATTTTTGTCGGGTTTCCGTTAAATCAAGGGCATGAGTAACCCAAGAAATAACGTTAAAAACATATGTGAGACCACCTTTTAACGACGAACATATCCGTGCAATTTCGTATAGTAGAAGGGCAGATCTGGACCTTTTCCAATTAATGTATTTTGGCACATCATGATCTTCATCTACTTTACTTATCTTGCACTTTGTTTCCACCATTTTGCGTGTTGATTCTGCGGGTATCCTTAGAGGCTCACTTATTAAATGATTAAGTACTACGTAATAATGTTAGAAATTCTCTATTTAGTGGACTCACATATTTAATATAATTGTACATAGATATGCCATCAATTAAAAACGTCCATTGTTCTGATCCGATAAAGTGTTATTTTTGTGGGCTACATAAATATTATTTTATAAGGTATGTAATTTATATGCGTAGAAACCTATTTAACTCTTCAGTTATAATTCGTGAGTTCATAACTGAAGAGTTACACCTCTTATGAATGGTTACCTATGAAGAGTTATGTCTCTTCCGAAGAGGTGTCTCGATATTATATATTGGTTGTGGTCCCTAAGTCTGTTATAAATTATTTTCCTCTCTGCCCCGTTAAGAGAAGTGTCATAAAGATAGTAACAAGACTTATAAGATCATGACTTCCTTCAATTGATTCATACAATGGATCAAAGGTAAGTGTCCTTACTATTCTTCTAGATTTATATTGCTGTCTAATGATTTACTTGTCATCCTGTATGGATTGTATAAAGTTTTCCAACAAATAATACCCCTTAAAATAAAGAGTTTAAGTTCTATTCTAGCTTGTATAAAAGTATCTACATATAATTATACCACTTATTAGATAAATATAGAGAAATTAAATCTCTTGATAAACATTAATTGACAATCTTATAAGAATATAACTAACGGCGAAGGCATTTTAGTGCCAAAATGTAATGAAGGATAAAATTCACATTTTTTGAATAGTTCAAAGGTGTTTTTGGCCTTTTCTCTTTTTTATAATATTGTTAATATACATAACATAATTAAATCCTAAAAGTAGATGGGATAATAGTTTTCCTTTGATTCGGCTGTTGATGGCCAAGTTTAATAATATCTGAACTCTGAAGAGCCTTTCATTTTCTAGACTAACGAGATGCTCAAAATTTTGTCCTTGTATGAGCAGGGGCAGTCCCACGTGAGTCATATGGGTGTTCTCATTATTCTTGACGTGGAACATTCTATTTTATGTGTGTGTTTAACTTTAAAATGGAGAATAATTAAATTTATGTGTGATACCAAAGATATGTGGCTTAATTCAATTCGAGATGAGATTACAAGATAAATGAATAAGTAAATAAAAGGTGCAGATCTGACCAAATATTAATGATAACTGGCCTCGGGTATCGAAACCGAGGTCGAACCCTTTTGACCGGGTGTTTACACAATGAGTAATGAAGACAACCTTAGAAAATATGAATGAACTCAGATGATTCTATTGCTTTAGTACATGAATTCTCTCTTTCTTTCTGTCACGGAACCCCCTCCAATGAATGGGGCCTCCTCTTTATATAATAGAGGAGTCCTAACCCTAGTACAATTCTAAGTAAGGAAAAGAAATCTGGTGACAGTTGTTGCCGAGATTGATGTCGAAATATCTGGCTGAGGACGGATATTCCGGTCTTCTCCTCATGGTAGTTAACCACCTCTGTTTTAACGCCTCGTTCTGGATCAAGCTTGGAGCCTTATCCTCGATAAGCCGATCATATCCTGCCCCAACATAACCCCGACAACGGGAAATCGAGCATGTCCATATCCTCGGTTTTACCCGTATACAGATAGTCCCCCCATTTCCCGAAGTGAAATTTTTTAAGGCGGGAAATGGACCCAAATAAAGCTGAGCAGCCGCCTCCAACTATCTAGGACAAGACCTTCTAGTCAACATTTTACTCTGCCCGATGCTAGGTCATTATTACTCAACCGCCAAATCCTTTTTGGCAGACCTCCTTGTGTCAGGGTCCTTGATTCGCTACAGGACCCCTTGATTTCCTTTCTATATAAAGCCCATGTACTTTTCTTTTCTCATGCATCTCCGCTTCTTCAAATCTAACTTTGCTTCTCCTCAAAAAAAAAAACTTACTGCGATTCCCGTAGTGAGCTCGTAACGCTCCCCGGACTTTGAATCTTCTTCCATTAAGGCGTGATTATTCATTGTTAAGGAAAATCTGCCACGATTATGGCTTACGTTCCATTATTGACCCAAGGTGAAGATCAGCATTCGTTCTCGCCGTCAACGGGAGCCGCCGATTCTGATAAGGAGCTAGAATCTCTCGCTGTCGGGATCCTCCCGTCAGGATTTAGCTATACGAGCGACTACAAAATTTCTTACCATTTTGATTCGGTGGAGAATTTTGAATCTTGTATCGATGATGGCACCATTACCGCAGTCAGGGAATGGTGTGAAAATAAATCATCATGTCGTCGGCTACTCACTGTCATACACTTATCCTTTTGCCATTGGGTTTACTCTCCCTGTTCCTCGAGTGATCGAGGACTTTTGTCGTCGGTATCGGATATGAATCGGACAAATCGCCCCACAGATTTGGAGACTTGTGTACTGTATTAAGAAGTTGACTAATATAGCCAAGGTTGCCTTCACCCTTGACCATTTACTTCATATATACATATCTCGGGTGATCCGAGGGGGGATTGTTCATATGCTTCCCCAGGGAAGTCGAAGCCTGATTAACCCCGAAGATGATTATGACCGAGGGTGGCTTCATCAGTTTGTGATGATACGCACAGCTCAACTTTACCGTCCATCGTCTACTGATTTTCCTGAGGCATGAAACCCTTCACCAAATTCGGTTGAACCCGAGCTTGATACGGCTATCTTTGAATGGGTGGTTGCCCTTTTCTGAGTTTCTCGTAGCATAGGCCGTTCTTGGAGGAGAATGGCACCCGAAGGGTGGAAAGGCAAAAGTCACGGTAATTTCTTAATTCGACCATTTCGACCCTCATTCCCCTGTATTATGTCTCAACCCAATGTATTTGATTTTCAGGGCTTCAGACGAGAAGAGCTTCCAAGGGAAAGACCGTAGCCGAGGATGTTGTTCGAGGAAGAAGAGCACCTGCGCCACCGAGAGTACCTAGACGCAGAGATACTGGAAGTTTCCCAGTTAGACATTCAGGGTTGGCTCTCGGGTTCGAACCCGTCATATCATGGAGACCCGTCGGGAAATGCCTCTTGGCAAAACCCCGCCAACAATAGTGCTTGATGAAGAAGATT
Source organism: Lycium barbarum (assembly GCF_019175385.1). Lineage (NCBI taxonomy): Eukaryota > Viridiplantae > Streptophyta > Magnoliopsida > Solanales > Solanaceae > Lycium > Lycium barbarum. The sequence goes on along the minus strand of NC_083344.1, from coordinate 111,140,028 downwards.
TACCGGAGCCAAATATCCCTGGTTCATCAGTCTCCGGTGCAGGTCGTGGGGATGCCTAGTCGGTTAAGGGTGTTGTTGTTTTACTTTCATTTTTCAACTTATAGCCGTAGAGTATGGCCTTTCCTGCTTTTTTTCTGATGGACCGATGTATCCTAAATAGTCAGAATTTTTGTGAAATAGGACAACTATTAATAGAATTCTGCGAATTGGTTCTTATCGGACTTTATTGAGCACTCCATTTGCGTTGTTTGAACCTGAACTTTTGTATATGTCTTTGCAATATTTGATCAATTGTCATTTGTTCTATAGCTCACAAAAATTCGAAATGCTTCGCTACCGGCAGCCATGTTTGAACATTTTATTTTTTGCACTTGACCGCAATTGGTTCGGGACCGCATCCTTTGTGACCGATATGGCAGCTTTACTTGATCATAATGGTATCGGTGCGAGAGCCCGACCTAGGTCTCATCGGGAGGCCGACTTGCTCATGTACGCCCCGTTGATCTAGAGGGGCGACCCGATTCCTTCTCGTGTACGCTTCTCATGGTTAGATAAGATCAAGGTCACATCCGTCACATCATTCTGACATCGGCACGTGTCGAGACCCGGTTCGCTCTGTAGACGGTTACAGAATGTGAACCGTCTCGGCCCCACTCTATAAAAGCAAGTTTTCCCTTTCATTTTTTACTTTTTGACTTTTACCAAAGAGAATTTTACCTTCGTGTGTTTTGGATACGCTAACCCTCATATCTTCAAATCTTCATATCTTTATATCTCCTTATCAGTTATATATCCAATCTTCAAACCTTCATACAAACCTTTATACCTTCATATTTTCGTAATGACGAGCAAATCTTCAAAAGCTGAAACCGGCGAGACCTCCTCAGTTCCGAAACCGGAGCCTATACTGACGGACTTCATTCCTCAAGATTATGCGACCATCCGGGATTTCAAGGTCGAGAAACCTTCCCAACAAGGGGATCGAAGTGTTGATATATCAGACTATTTGTGCACGATACCCTTGAGTAAACTCGAACAGGTCAAGGCAGATTGCGGCTGGAAGGGTAAGGAGGTCGTTATTCCCGATCAAAATGAAACTATAACGACCTACGTGGAAGGGTATTTAAGCGTTTATACCGACCCTTTCACATTTAGCACACTTGATCCCGTGGTAGTAGACTTTTGGAAACGGTATGATATTTGCCTCGGCCAAATTCATCCATCATTTTGGAGGATCGTTATGCTTCTCCGTTACTTCACTACAAACGTGAATATTCTCTTCACGGTGCACCATCTACTCCGGCTGTATAGTCCCCGTGTCTTCCGAGGGGGTATGATTAAACTCTCCAAATGAGCTAGAAAGGCACCCTTCTCCGGTATGGACAAAGATAGAGACCGAGGCTGGCAAGGCAGATTTGTCCGAATCAGGACAAAAGATTTGATTCCCGCTGAAAATTTGCCATTTCCTGAGAGATGGAACCCAACCCGTAAGTAACTTTACTTTGGTATGATATGATCAGATGTCTGTACCTACACTGACCCCTTGATTTTCTCGTGTGTATACAGCACTTGCTCGAACCCTCGGTGCGATTCCTAACATTGATCAATGGATCGGGAAGATCTGTTCCAACTTACTTATGCCGAATGCACCTGGCGACGCTTGTCTCGATCCCGGTGGAGGTCGAAAATCACGGTAAGTCCTTCCCTTAGAGCATTGTTCCGTCTTCCCTGTGCTATGCTATGTTTGATAAGTTAACACTATTCTTCTTTGCTTTACAGGCCTATCAAAGGCCACCAAAATTAGGGGTTAGCAGGTTCCTGAGGCCTCGGCCGATGAGCAAGATATCGAAGCTCCTGATCAGGGAGACAAGACAGAGAAGAGGAAAAGACCGTCCTCCAAGTCTTCTCGAGCTCCTTCCAAGGCCAGGAAAAGATCGAGGCTTACCATCAGAGAGACCTCTTCGGAAGATATCTCGGCCCGGGCTCTGGACGCCAATGTCGCCGGTCAACTATCGGATCATTCTGATGATGAAGACCAGGTGACGGGCAAGCACCGACTTACCGATGAGATCCTCGACCAAGAGCTGACCGGTTCTGTTGAGATTACTCCACCCTTGATGGAAAGCTCAAGTCCGATTCCGGCGGGTTCGAGGGATGTCCCGAGACCGACGGACGTAGGGAGCATCAGGTTGAAGTTCAGGACATCTAAAGACTCTATGACAGAGCACATTCCCACTCAAAGCTTGGGAAGGCTTCCAGCCGCAGCCGCTGGATCGAAGGCAGCTTCCTCCGTACCGGGTTCAAAGGTACTTAACATTCTGCCTTTGTATGGTACTGGTTCTGTCCTTCTGATACAAGCTGTGGCCTCGTCTGAAATAATAATTTGCATACAGGACTCTCCCCCTCAATTAGTGGATATTTCCGCCGATGTTGATAAAGCCAAAGGCAAGATGACCGAGGAGACAATGGAGTCGGAAAGGGCAACCGGTCATGGGAGTTATGAAATACCCGCTCCTGGCATGTCGGGCTTCGAGCATTTATCCATCCCCGTGGCCAACCGTTTCGGGGTTAATTCCGATCCTAGATTGGAGAAAGTCTTTCCTGCCCCCAGTATCGACCCGAATCGGAAGAGGCTAATCTCTTTCAAGGTGCTGGCCGATATGAACATGTTATCAAGGCCGGTCGGGGTGGCCAGCTATCTGTACCCTTTGGTGTCTCAAGAGGACCGTAAGAAGATAGCTGAAGTCAGCGAGTCCTGCCTTTTCAACGAGGCTCAGCAGGCGTTGAACCGAGTAAGTCTTGTTCCTACGCTCTTTTCACTTAGCTTTAATTTCATGCCTTATTTTAATAACTGCTTCTCTTTCCTTTATAGGCCTCCATGCTTCATCATGCAAGCTTCCACCGGTTAGGAACGAAGTAGATCGGCTCAAGGAGGAGCTCAAAAGGAAAACTCAGGAGGTGGACGAGCTCATGGATCTGTATGGGCAGAAATTGGAATATATCTCGTCTCTCCCTGACCCTTTTATCCTTCAATCAGATTTGGCAGCAGCTCAAAACGAGGCTACCGAGGCTAAGCAGGAACGTGACCAGTTGGCAGAGAAGGTAAGGGCTTTCAAAGTTTACAATAAATCTTTAATAGCCGATGTAAATACCCCTCCTTCTCAGGCCCGGGCATACATTAGCCAGATTGATCAACTTTGGGCGGAGCTCGATGGGATCAAACCTGAGCTTAATGCCCTCTAAGAGACGACAATTTGTGCTGTAGCTGAGCGGGATGTTCTCAGAGAGCAGCTTCAGGTGACGGTGGAGCAAGTAAACGGACTTAGCTCGTCACTTGCTACGGCCGAGGCTGAACAGGATAGACTGGGCCGGGTCATCACCGATCTTCAGGGTGAACATGGAAAGTCTCTTGACCATATCTCGGGTTATGACGATAAGATAAACCAGTATAAAGCCGACGTGACTGCTGTCGAGAAGGCCAGTAATCTTCGAGCCGAGTACGTGCGGTGTTTATCCCGAAGAGAAACTCTCGAAGAAGTTCAAGGCACTGGAGTGGATTTATCAGATCTAATCGAGGAGGTCAAGAAGCTCGAAGCGGAAGCAAAGGCCGTATTCGACCCTGAGGATTCAGATATTGACCTTGAGTCAGCCGGGAAAGAAACCGAGGGATCGGGTGAAGATTAGGCTCAGGGACCTTATGTCTTTTTTGTTGTTGTTTTTTATTTTAAAGCCGCTAGTTTAAGCCTTTGTAAATCCTCTATGTGTATGTATAAATCAAAAGAAAGATCTTCATTCGGCCTGTTAATCGCCTTTTGTTGCCCTTTACATAGTATTCCTCGATTCGTTGTTTGTCCGATTTATGCCATTATTTTTGGCTTGCCTTATTGTTTTAGCCAGAATAGAATTCAAGTAATGGCTCATGATCGGGTTTCAGTCCATGTTGACTTTAATCGTTGCTTTATTTATAAATCGCAAAATAGACTGGATCGCAATATTTTTTGTGTTTTTAGACCGTAATCTTTAATCCGCTTAGATCATAGTCTTTTAAGCTTGCGTATGTTTTCTAGACCATAGTCTTTAATCGCTTAGGCCATAGTATTTTAGTATTTGGCAATATTGGATCATTTTGATGGAACCAAGATTTTTATTGATAAACCGACCAGAGATGTATTTGAAAGTCGTGGCAAAAACAAACTAATTGGACACGATTCAATCAATCGTTTGGTCCTTACATCTGATCCTATCGTTCAAGCCTTGGTTTTACATAGTTATCGATTTGACTGCTATCATTGCCGTGGCAAGGACGACCTAATTGGACACGATTCAATTGATCGTTTGGTCCTTACATCTGATCCTATCATCCAAGCCTTGGTCTTTTCATAGTTGTCATTTAGCCCATGGTATAGTAGTCCCCTAGTACTCGAGTCCGAGGTATGAGGGCTCGGGTACTATTTGCCCAATATGTGCAATCTCCAGTCCCCGGTCTTTGATCAGTCTGCTCTATTCGCGTAGCACGCTGTTCAGCACTGCCTCATTAAAAACCGTGCCGAAAACTCACTTCGGGACAAAACGGTCGAAGGGAAAAAGAGTGCAGCATGTGCTTTTAGTCCTAAGTCTATGACTTTCCAGTTTCCACTGTGCTGCTCCGATGTTCCTTGGGTTGTATCCCTGCGTAGTTAGATCGAAAGAGAAGAGAAACAAAAAAGAAAATTTATTCGTACCTTTAACAATAATACCTCTTTAGGTGTGCCACGTTCCAGCTGTGTTTCAACTATTGTCCGTCTTCGTTCTCAAGCCTATAGGAACCTTTCCCGGTTATTCCAGTGACTCGATCGGTCTTTCCCAATTTGGGGCTAGTTTTCCTTCGTGAGGGTTCTTTGTATGAAGCATGACTTTCCTCAGTACCAAGTCCCCAATCTGAAAGTGCCTGAAGTTGGCCCTTCAGTTATAATATCTTTGCATCCTATGTTTTTGTGCGGCTATCCGGATATGAGCAGCTTCCCGCTTTTCATCCACGAGATTCAGACTAGCAAACATTGCTTCATGGTTTGATTCCTCAGTGGCATATCAGAATCTTAAGCTTGGTTCACCGACTTCGACGGGTATTAAGGCCTCGGCTCCGTGTACAAGGGAGAACGGATTTTCCCCGGTACTTGATCTCACCGTTGTGCGATAGGCTCATAAAACTTCGGGCAGAACCTCCTTCCATCGGTGCTTAGAGCCGGCCAGTCTTTTCTTTAGATTTTGCAGTATAGTTTTATTGGTAGATTCAGCTTGGCCATTCGCGCTCGGGTGATATGGGGTGGACAAGATCTTCTTGATCTTGTACTCTTCGAAAAACTTGCTGACCTTGCTTCCTATGAACTACTTCCCGTTATCACACGCGATCTCTGCGGGTACCCCGAATCGACAAATTATATGTTCATAAATAAAATCAATAACCTCTTTTTCCCTGACTTTCTCAAGTGCCTGTGCTTCAACCCATTTAGAGAAATAATCAGTCATAAGTAAAATAAATTGCGCCTTACCTAGGGCCCATGGCAAAGGCCCTACTATGTACGTACCCCATTTCATGAATGACCATGGGGAAAGGAGCAGATGGAGCTCTTCCCCGGGTTGGTGTATTGACGGGGCGTGCCTTTGGCATTCGTTACATTTCCGAACGAAGGTTTTGGCTTCTTCCTCCATCTCGTTCCAGTAGTATCCCGCTCTGATCAGCTTGCAAACTAATGAATCGGCTCCCAAATTGTTTCCGCAAATCCCCTCGTGAATTTCCCTTAGAACATAGTCGGTTTCTCTTGGTCCTAGGCATCTCACCAAGGGGTCGTGGAACGACCTTCGGTATAACTGGCCATCGACCAAACAATATCTAGCTATTTTGGTTCGGAGGGCTCTTGATTCCTTGGCATCAGATGGTAGCTTTCCTATTTGAAGATAGTCTATGTATTTGGTCCTCCAATAACAAGTGAGGCTGGTCGAGTTTATCTCGACGTGGCCGGTCTCTATGATCTCGGCTCCCAAGCCTTTAGCCAGTTCTAAACCTACAATTATAGCCTCATACTCGGCTTCGTTGTTAGTTAAATCAGCCGATCTAATAGATTGTCTTATTACGTCACCCGAGGGAGGTTTGAGAACGATTCCTAACCCGGATCCTTTTACATTAGACGCACCGTCTGTGTAAAGAGTCCAGACTCCCGTACTAGGCCCCGAAGCAAGAAGCATTTCTTTATCGACCTCGGGGATCATGGCCGGTGCAAATTCGTCCACGAAGTCCGCCAGTATTTGGGATTTGATTGCAATTCGAGGTTTGTATTCAATATCCATAACTTGATCTTTGAAAATACAATCCAATTACAAATATACAAAATCAAAAATTGGAGATCGAAAACTTATACAAACCTGGAATAACTCAAACTAATAATTTAGAAAAACGCATTGACTTTCACCTTTTTCTTTTTCTAGCAAAAAAAAAAAGGAGAGGGAGGTTGTCATATAGGTTAAGACCTGTTATTTAATGAGTCCGCAATTTAAATGATCCCAAAAGTGGGATTTTGATCCAAAATAATCCACAAAAAAAAAAAGTTACAAAATTGTCTTTTGCGAACAAAATTAGTGCGCAATAGGAGTTAACTGTGACGGTCACCATTAAGTCCTATTGCGCACTAATTCTGTGCGCAATAGGGGTTTAATAAAGTGGCCGATCGTCTCTTCCCCACCATCGGTCCCCCCACCCCATTAACACCCAAAACCAGAGATCCCACGTTCCAAAAGTGTCATTTTCGTGTTACTTTTTAACCCGAAAGTCAATATTCTCGGTATATTCAAGTCAAGGAACAAGTTTTGAAGCTTGGATTTCAGAATAAAGCGCCGTAGAACTCGATTTTAAAAACTCATAAACAACCTTTAATCTAGGTATTTTACTATGAATTTTCTAATTACATTGTTAAATATATTATTATCCTAACCTTGATTAATGTTTAATAGTCGCAGATTTTGAAAAAATTTACGCAATTTTTTTATGCGCAATAGGGGCTGTCCGAGCACTGCCCAGGCCCTTTGTTGATTTTTTAATTTGTTAATTATCTGATTAGTTAATTGTTAATTATTTGTTAATGATTTGTTAATTGTTTGATTATAAGAAAATATTCGAATCTCCTAATAATATCCTTATTTGTTAATTATCTAATTGTTAATTTATTTATTTGTAAAATTGTTTAATCCATGTTAATTATTAATGTGCTAATTAGTTATCTAATTTTATGTGTTAATCTAATTTTCTTTGCTAATTAGTTATCTAATTTTATGTGTTAATGTGCTAATTAGTTATCTTATTAATTATCAATTGTTAATTAGAAATAGTTAATCCTTAATATTATATTTGTTAGTTAATTGTAGTTAGTATAATAATTAATTAACAATTATTACTAAGAAATTGAACGTCCTTAGTTTAGGATTAAACATCATTAGTTTAAGACTAAAAATATCATTAATATAATATAGTTAGTACAATAATTAATTAACAATTAGTAATTAGAAATAGTTAATCCTTAGTTTAGGATTGAACATCCTTAGTTTAGGATTAAAAATATCATTAATATAATATTAGTTAGTTAACTATAGTTAGTATAATAATTAATTAGAAATAGTTAACACTTAGTTTAGGATTAAGAATATCAATAATATAATATTAGTTAGTTAATTGTAGTTAGTATAATAATTAATTATTAATTATTAATTAGAAATAGTTAATCCTTAGTTTAGGATTGAACATCCTTAGTTTAGGATTAAAAATATGATTAATATAATATTAGTTAGTTAATTGTAGTTAGTATGATAATTAATTATCAATTATTAATTTGCAAATTTAGATAGTTAATATAATTTCCTGTTAAAGGATTAGTTAGTTAGTATAATTTCGATAAATAATTACATAATTAATATTGTATGTTAATGATTAATTAAAAATTATTAATATAGATGTTGACACTTAATTTTGGCTCGACGTGCTTAAAATTATCGTTTGGGGGGGCCCTGATTCGTTAAAAAGCACGAAATACATTTTTTACACATTTTTACATTTTTTCAACAATTTATTGATGATTATCCTTATTTTAGGAATTTTCTCAATTTATTGTCATTTTTTCAAGAATCATTATTTTGCACATGTACAGCGTGATACTACAATTTTTTGTGCAATTAATAATTGTTTCTTAATTTTATAGCAATACATTTTCATATCATAGACATTAATGTTTATATTTTATACTTGCGTTATTATTTATACATGTATTAATTAACTATATTTTAGTACAGTCTGACAGTGCAGAGAAAATCAGAGTAATTAATTTTTAAACGCGGAGTAAAATCCGATCAAGTCAAGGTTTCCTCACTTTTTTTTTAAAAAGGGATTAAAATAAGCATTGAGGGGACAAAGGGGTGCATTCTTTTATTTTTTGGACAAAAGAGGGTGTTCATTGATATTATAAGAAAGGGTGGGGTTAAATTTTATTTTTTTTCATCCTTTGTCTTCATTCTATACATCTACACAACACTTACACATACACACACAAGCACAACACAGATTTTTTCTCTCTCTCTCAAAACATTTTTTCTCTCCCCTCTCTCTTCTAAAAAAACAAAACCCTAAACATTTCCCTCTCTTCACACCTCTCTTTCCAGCCGCCGCCGCTCTCTACGAGCTCCGGCGAACTCCGTCACACCCCTCTTCACCCCACTGCCCCACTTCGTTTCCCTCTCACTCCTCCCTCTCCATAAAAACCTAAACATTTTTATTTCCTCTACTTCAAACAACAACCGCCGCCGCCAGCCCCTCCACGCCGGAGCTCGGAGCTCCGGCGAACAGAAAACCCACCACGAAACCACCAACCCGCACACCACGTTGCTGCTATCTTCCTCTCCTCTCTAACGATTTTTTTTGTTTTGTTTTGTTTTTGTGTGTATCTTATGTATTTTTTTTTCTTCTTTTCGCTTCACAAATATCACTCGGAGTTAAAATATATGTAAAGTTTCAATCTTGGTGAAAAAAAAAAATCAGAAAGTTTGAATCTTTACTGAAAAAAAAAAAAGAATGAGAAAGATTGAATTTTTACTGGAGGTTTGATTTCTTATTGATTGTTGAGTGTGGCTAGTATTGCAAAGAAATTTGAATAGAGGTGCTAGAATTTTTACATCCACATGAAGTTCCTTTTTTAGGGTAATGTTGTAGTTGCTGTTTTACGGATGGATGGTTTACTGAAGTTTGGTGTCTTATTGATTACTGAGTGGTAGTATTTCAAAGAATTTGAATAGAGGTGCTAGAGTTTTGACATAAAAAGGAAGTCCTTTTAGGGTAATATTGTAAAATCGCTGGTTTTTGGATGGATAGTTAATGAAGAAGTTGGAGTTATCTATTCCAAGATGAGTTCTTGGTGGCAAAGAAATTGATGTTTTGATGGAAAAAGGGGTTTATTCACAAATAATTTTGTGGCTTTGTGAAGTGTTACTGCAAATAACTTAAGGTTTGGTGTACTAGAACATGGCTTTTGAAATTGAAAAGTCAAAGAAAGCACTCATTTGTTGCGATAAGGTTAATAACAAGTCGACTCATGACTATTTGTATTGGCCGATGAAGAAATTTCCGTCGATTTTCAAGGCCTTCCATGTACAAAGACGGGTTTTTTTATTTTAAGTTTATTCATTATTTCTTTAAGTCATCCAAGAGTTATTTATTTTCTTACTAACATTTTTATTAAGTCTCACGCAGGTATCCGGAGTTACTTTTTGAAGATGACACTAAAAAGAAGTTCAAATAGCTTCTTAAATTCTCTGTTTATATATATATATATATTTTTTTTTACATTATTAAATTATTATACAAGCATAAAATATAGTGAAACTTTACTTTTTAGGGTGCAAGTTGATGGTATTTATTTATGATCTGCTTAGGTGATTTAAATTTTATGTGTTTTAGAAAAATCAATATTAGGCAGTTATTATTTTCGTAGCTAATATTCTTATAGTTATCATGTTTCGCTAGAGTTTTAATTTAATAGCTTAGCACACTTAAGTAAATAAATAGGGTGATTTGCCTCAATATTTAGGCTTTAGAATGTACTCTCATAATTAATTGATTAGGCGTACATACTTAGCTAGTTAAATTAGTTAACTCACCTTGAGTGCAAAATAATTTCATGTCCATTCCTTATACCCTTTTCACATACCCAAGCCTTTAAGTTGCACATAACTTTTTTTTTTAAAAATAATTATTATATCACATATGTATAAAATACGTATTGCACGATTATTTATGTGAATAGTCATATTAGTTATTCTTTAGTCTAAACTCTACTAATTTTTGTAAATAATAATCAAGCCTTTTTACACATCCCTCGAATAGTTAAATTGGTCCAGTCGGGCACCACATTTGTGGATTCTGAAGGATGCCTAACACCTTCCCTTCGGAATAATTTGAACCCTTACCTAGAATCTCACTTATTTTCGTAGACCATGTTAAGCTGCATATATTAATAATTTATAGGTACCCTAGTATACCTTAAATGCTAGGTGGCGACTCTGTACATAATTAATTCTTTCAGAGTTCCATAAGTTGTAACTTTGTTTAGCCTTTGGTAAAAATAGGGTGCAACAATAGATACGACACCTCCATGGATCCCAACCTTCATCCAAAGCCCTTCGATCCATTAGTACTTCATCTACAGGCTACTTATAGGTCCCAGCTATTATGGGATGAGGTGATAGATCGAATACGTTATTCCGTCCCCGTAGGGTGGAACATGCGTGGAATCTTTTAGGGTCTCGGCCTCCACATCTTTGCGTCATAGATATACTTCATCGGGGCGGTATCTACCATTGCGTCGTTGCTGGTCGGTTACATCATGATAGGGATCTTGTGATGGTCATGGTTAAGTGATAGCGACTGGAGACCTACACATTTCATTTTCGCACTGGTGAGGCCACTATCGCGCTTCGGGATGTGGAGGTCATGTATGGACTACAGGTAGATGGACGCCTGTTATACGTTGAGGAGCCTCAACCGCCGCTGTTGTATCGGGAGGAGTTGACTAGACTCATTGATTACGTGCCTCAGGAGGGTGAGATCTATGGACAGACTAGGATGTTGATGCTTGCCCTCTGTACTCACTTGTGCCTCTTAGACATCGAGTATCCTATTACAGACGGCACAACTCAGGTGGATGTCGATCGTCGTGCCCGTCTGTACTTACTCATCATATTCGGGGGCATCTTGTTCCCGAACACATTGAGTTCCCATGTGAGTTTAAAGTATTTGTTATTTCTGGAGGATCTGGGCAAGTTGGGATGTTATAGCTGGGGCGCTGCTGTTCTAGCTTACCTGTATCGAGCATTATGTCGAGTGTCTATGGGCGATAAGAAGGATATCTCTGGATTTCACGTGCTCCTCCAAGTAATATATTTAAGTATGTGTAATTTTATTCTAAATATAGATTTTTGAGACGACGACTAATAAAATATTTTTTAATGACCCTTTCAGTATGGGTGTGGTCTAGGATGAGGCCTTTTCAGCCCGTAACTGCGCACCCTCAGCTTGACTTCATTGCTGAGAGCATGCCCTACGCGCATAGATGAATGGGAGGCGTAATCCGATATGTCGATACGCACCATAGACTTCTTCCGTTCAGGGATCAGCTAGATCGTATGACGGCAGGCATGGTAATTTTTTTTATTTTACATTATTATCTTGTTTTTTTTTTTACTATTTTTGTCTTTTATTGTTTACTAATTCATTCGTTTTTTACATTTTTTATATGGAGGCCGTATGATAAGATTTTGAATCAGTTGTCGACGTTTTGTAGGGCTTGTGAGCCCATATCGAGGTCGCAGTGTCCGTTGATACACATGGATATCGTTGAGGATCACGAGCCCCACCGCGTTTTACGACAGTTCGGGCATGTATAGGATATACTTGAGCCGGTTCTTTGGGAGCACGACCACTATACGTGGGATGAGCATGCGACCGTCACTCATGCATACGTAGCCTTTATGCAGGAGCATATCCAGCGTTGATCGCAGATCCAGCGTTGGGATCATAGGATGACTCCGATCCTAGAGTACATGGAGTGGTACCGGCAGATCTCACGCAGCTTGATTGGCAACCCCGAGATGCGTCATCCAGATGGTCGAGGATAGGGGTGGGCGTTCGGTATTCGGTTCGGTAATTTTAAAGTTCGGGTTCGGTAATTTAAAATTCGATAATTGACGGTAGATACCAAATACCGAACTGAAAAAGTTCGGTTCGGTTCGGTAAATCAAACTTCGATACGGTATTCGGGATTTACCATTTAAGGAAACAAAGTATACAAAAATTGAGGTACAATATAATTGAAACAGATTTGTATACTTCTAAACAACTCTTTACGTTCCAACATATTTGAAGTTCAACGACGAAGCATATTCTACCACAGAAACGTGCTTTTATATTCAAATTGAAGAAGCACAGTTTCGGGACAAGCAGAACAGAGGGGAAAACAAAGTGAAAAAGAAGGGCAGGGGACGGGAGGAAAAAGATAAAGATCTCCACAACAACTGGATATGAAAATCATTCAAATGGAGGACAACACAAGGTCACAACCAGGAGTACAGAAATATAGTAAACACATTAGAGTGAATAATTCGGTATTCGGGAAATTACCGAATAACTAACGGTACTAATGTCTCTTACTGATCCCGAACCCGAATACCATAATTTTGAAATTTTATTCCCGAATACCGTACCGAATACCAAATTATCGAAATTCTCGGTTCGGTTCGGTAATTCGGTTTTCGATAATTTATGTCCAGCCCTAGTCGAGGATATGCAGCACTCCCGGGACAGTATGAGGCGTTGGTAAGTTTACCCCACTTAAACTTAATTAGTCGTCTTATATATTACGTTACAAATTTATTCAATCATTAATATTTGCAAACAAATGCAGCTACGGAATGTACAAACGATACGCTGGGTGGGCATGGACCATATGGATTCCTCCGAGACAACAAGATTTGCAGCCCAGATCGTTGAGCTAGCCGATAGTGGTATGCGAAAATCACAAGAGCTAGGACGTATCCATGAGCGTGTTCCAGAGATCCCTTATCAGACAGTGATAGGTCGTAGTCGTGCTCGTGAAGGTGGTGGTGATAGAAGTGGTGGTGGCAAAAGGGGGGCCAGAGAGGTTGGTGGCCGAGGGGGTGGGTCCAGAGGGGCTGGTGACGGAGGGGGTGGGGCCAGAGGGGTTGGTGGACGAGGTGGTGGCAGTGGAGGCCTCCGTCTAGTAGATGAGCCTGACGAGCATGCTACCGTTCCCGCTCCATCCCAGCAGCATCCGTCGACTTCATAGCGCTTGCTGACTTCTTACCGACCGTCGACACCTTTATATAAGGTGGCGCAGCTATATTCAGATCATATAGACTGGGGAAAAGTAGAGGCATCAGTGTTTGCGTAGTCACCAGTTCATGATCCATAGGGTGAGCAGTCAATTCGTGATCTATAGGGTGGCAAGGAGCTGGAGTACGACTACGCATTCATGGACTTCGATATGTTTCAGAGCCAAGATGTAAGTGTTTAAAATAATTATTTTAACAAATTAAAATATTTATACTGATTATTATATAATTTTTCATTTCTTAAGATTCAGCTCCAGCTCCGGCTACAGGGCCCGCTGAAGAACCAGCTCAGGAGCCCTCTGAGGAGCCATCTCAGGAGCCCGTCAACACACACGTTTGATTTTTTTACCAAAAGATAATGTATTAATTAAATCTAAATTAAAATTAATACTAATTGTTTATATATTATTTCAGGTTCATCCTTCTGCTCCTGTGGACTCGTCTCCTGATGAGATGGACCTGTCTCTTGATGCTAATGAAATTCTAACCGTACAGTAAACCCAAGTAGAAGCATATTATGCTCAAGGGCGCAAGGAAGGGAAGAAAGGATGATCATGACATAGAACATCATATTATTAAGAGGAAGAAGGGGATGGAGATAATGGTGAGGGTGGTGCGGATCGCCTTAGGCCTAAGGTTACTCTAAAGGCTCCCACATGTGGGACCTAAGGTCACTCTAAAGGCTCGTACATGTGGGACCCATTAGAGATTGTGTATATGTAAATAAATTGTACATTTTATGTTAATATTATTTTTTTTGGTATTATTTTCTTAATGATAATTAGTTATCTTAGTCTTTATTATCATTTATTAATAACTCGTGCGATGTCCTAAATTAATTATGAAAAAAATCTCGACATATTCGAAATAAATTAATGCCTTGAGTAAATAATAAAACGCTTAAATCAAAATCTTATAAAATAAAATACTTAGACCTGACGATAACAAGTTTCCAAACAAAACTTACTTGAGGCACTTTACAACCCCTAAAATGACAATCCAAACGTTTAGACATACTTGATGTATTGAGCCTAAATTATTGTTCGTAGAAAAAGATATCAGGTTCTATATAAAATATTGATATTCCCGAGTTTTGAGCTATGACTAATCTTTGGTCAAAGTATGAAAAAAACGTGAATTTCAAAACTTTAAAATTATACAAAGTGTGGGGAAAATAAAACTAACGCCTATTGCGCACAAAATTAGTGCGCAATAGGACTTAACTGTAGCTGTCACAGTTAACACCTATTGCACACTAATTTTGTGCGCAAAAGACTCTTTTGTAACTTTTTTTTTTTGTGTGGATTATTTAGGATCAAAATCCCACTTTTGGGATCATTTAAGTTGCGGACTCTTATTTAACCTACATCATCATGACCCAAATAAATATTGAGTCTGTTGAATCATGACCTATTTACATATTTAACTCATTTTGACTAATTTAAGTTTGATTATGTGATCATCTATTTTAACAAAAGATCATTCTTTTAAAATTTTAAACTTGTTAACTTTAATTTTTTTGATTTTATGCTTAATGACATGCTTTTTAAACATCATGACATATTTAGGGGCCATTTTGATATACATTTTTCCTTAAAAAAAATTATATTGGTTCTACATTGCAGTCAATTTTTTCCTCCAACTTGAAGTTGTGTTTTCAAGTTTGAAAAATTGGTTCCAATCACTTTTTCATGTTATATATTTTTTTCCCAACAAACCTTCAACATTTTTTCAAGTAAAATACATATCTAAGCACAACATCAAATTTTCAAGTAAAATATATGTCTAAGCACAACATCAATTTTTCAAATGCCTTTTTTCACCAAATTCAAATTTTAACGCCAACTTAATTAGGTGCTGTTTGGCTATAAAAATTAGTCACTTTTTCTGAAATTTTTTCACTTTTGGGCGTTTGACCATAAATATTTCTTTACAACTTGAAGTTGTATTCTGAAATACCAAAAACTCAAAAAACTTGTCTTTCAAAATTTTTTCATTTTTTTCACTTTTTTACAAAAACATTTCACCAAAACTATAATTTTAAAAATTATGACCAAACACAATTCCAACTTTAGAAGTTCAAAAAAAAATTGAATTTGTTTTTGGTATCTATGGCCAAACGCCTCTATAAATGAATGAGCAGTCAACATTATTTATAAGAGGCGGCAGCATGAAGCATGTGTAAGCCATCAATTCGAAATTCAAAATAAAGAAAGAGGGGGGAAACCCTGCCGTTGTTGCTTTACACTCCCCAAATACTTTTAAGATCCACCAAATCAATCAACACCACCAAAATCATCAACACAGCAAAAAATGGAGAAATATGAGAAATTAGAGAAAGTAGGTGAAGGAACATATGGGAAAGTATACAAAGCCAAAGACAAATCAACAGGTCAACTTGTTGCACTGAAAAAAACACGACTTGAAATGGATGAAGAAGGTGTACCACCAACAGCATTAAGAGAGATCTCTTTACTTCAAATGCTTTCACATTCTCTTTACATTGTTCGTTTGTTATGTGTTGAGCATATTGATAAAAATGGGAAGCCTATACTTTACCTTGTTTTTGAGTATTTGGATACTGATCTTAAGAAGTTTATTGATTCTCATCGTAAAGGACCTAACCCTAGGCCTCTTCCTCCTTCTCTTATTCAGGTTTCTAATTTCTTGTCCTTCCATTTCTGTTCCTATCTTTTTCTTCTTCCTTTTTCCTGAATTCTGTGTAGTGAGTTGTCTGTTATTTTGCTATGGTGCCGTTTGGACATGCAATTTGAATTTCTTAAGTTGCAGTTTTCTTTTTTATAAATATAGAAATCCCACAAGCTGTGAAAATCATCAAAATTTTCCCAATTCTTATATAATCTTACCAAATGAGTAAATCGTAGTTCATAATAAAATTAATACGCTACCAGAAGGCCTTTCTAAAAAACACAACATCAATTGACCAAACTTTAGACATGAATAGTAATGTAACTACTTTTTAATATAATCCTCCCACATGGTAAACATGATTGATAAATATATATTACCAACTTGCAGATTAATATTTAATACAAATGGTTGGTAAACATGATTGGTAAATGTATCTATCAACTTATGTGTCTTTTTCTAACAAAATATAAACGTATGAGTCAAATTTTACATTTATATTTTTTGAAATCATGGTTTCAAATACCAAATCATGCCTTTTTGGATGATTTGGGATTTCATCTCGTGAGATGAAATCAGAGATGAAATCGCATGTTCAAACGCCTACCATGTCTTTTTTTTTTTTAATTTTTATTTGCTCTGTTTGTGAACACTATATGTTTGATGTTGACATATTTCGATTTTTTGACAGAGTTTCTTATATCAATTGTGCAAAGGGGTAGCTCATTGCCATAGCCATGGAGTTCTCCACAGGTCTAACTTAGTCATTTTTCCCTTTTCATTTTATCTTGGATTTGTTTAATTAGTCGGCGTTTGGACGTAAAAAAATGTGAAATTTGAAAATGTAGTATTTGGAAAAAAATATGAAAAAATGGTAATTAGAAATTGGAGTTGTGTTTGAACATGAATATAACTTGAAAAAATGTTCAATTTTTTGTGAATGATTTGGAGTAAAAAATGTGAACAGATTTTTGGAGTTTTCCAATATCGGAATATTCCATTAAGTTGAATTCCGGAAAATTGTAAAAATTCTATGTCCAAACATGATTCCGTAAGAAAAATGAATTATCCATGGCCAAACGAGCCCTTGTTGTAAATTCTGGTCAATTTTTACTTAGTGTTAAACTGTTAATGGAGTTTTTGTAATCTTTTGCCAGAGATTTGAAGCCACAGAACCTACTAGTGGACAAAGAGAAGGGCATACTTAAGATAGCTGATCTAGGTCTTGGAAGGGCTTTTACAGTTCCCATGAAGAGCTACACTCACGAGGTTAATAAATTTTTATTTCTTTCATACTGACCTTGCCAAACAAATCACCATAATGATATAGGGAGTTAGATAAATGTGGCAGTTAAAATTAACTCCTTGCTGCTGGAATAACTGTTTTGCCTTTTTTTTTTTGGTTGTTGTTCAGATTGTTACTTTGTGGTACAGAGCTCCTGAAGTTTTGTTGGGATCTACTCATTACTCAACTGCTGTTGATATGTGGTCTGTGGGGTGTATTTTTGGTAAGCATGTTTGAGTTGATCATGTTGTTTACTCTTGTAGACCAGATCATTGCTTAGATTCTTTTACTTCTTTTAACTTAGAAATGTTTGCTAAGTCTTTTATAATGTTTCTGTTACCTGATGCTTTGAATTGTACTCCATTTAAGCCTTTTCTTCTCATTGACTAGTTTCTTATAGCACGCTTTCAATATGTTTATGATCTGATAATTTGAACATACTGTTTGTAATTAGTTGATGGAAATTATGTTGTACATAACTTTGTTCTAGTATTAACTTGAACATATTAGTTCCATAGGAGGGTAGTGTTATAGGCCACTCAGTATGAACTTTTCGCAAGAAGTTGGATTTTGGCACTTTATGTTCTTTTAGTCTAACATTTGGATAAAACAGTGGGGGTTTTGGGTTGCTTTCAAGATATATTAGGTTCTAAAAGAGCTTTTTGATCTCAAAGGCGTTCTTTAGAAAATTGGTGTATCTGCTAGGTGGCTGAAAAGCACCAGGATGGATATACTAACAAATGTATACATTGTTGTTAAAGGCTTATGTGAGGTGCGTGTAAGCTCTAAAATCATATTAAGCTTAGGCTTGGGCTCTTCTTGAAGTGCAGCTATCAAGGTGCTAAGGCCGCGTACAGCCATGAGCTCTTCTTGAAGTGGATGGCACTAAACAATAAATATAACTGGAAAAAAGATAGATTAATTGAGATAGATTAATTGATAAAAAACCCGTTATGAATACATTTCTTACTTTTTTCGCAGTGGAGTTTGAGATCTAAAATCTTTAGCTTGGTTTTTGAATTTACATGCTTTCACTTCATATGTTTCATTTGTTGTAGTTTGTCTTTTTTATTTTCAATTACTTTGTTCATATAATTATTGGTTGTTGCTTATAGTCATTACTAACTAAAGATCTAAGCCCATGCTTTAATTGCGGTTTGCACTTAAAGCCCTGGCAGACCTTAGAAGTTGTTATATATATTATTGCCTTTGACAAAATAAGATACCTTCTCAAGAAGGACTTCTAAAGAACTCGAGTATAACTAAAATTTTATCAGTGGACTTTTATTTTTGTTGTAAAAGATAAATAATTTTGCGGAATAAATTCTTGTAAAGCACTTCCAAGGGAATGCAAACTGAAAATGCATTCTAATTGGACCAAGCGGCTCAGGCTAGACAAAGATCACTAATTGTGGATAAATTTTCATTTTTCTCGGGGATATGGTTTTAGCATTGGGAAATAAATGGACACAAGAAAGAAAATCCTTCTAGCTCCATAAGGTGTTGCCTAGAGGTCGAAGGCAAACTATATTTCCTGGTTAAATACATTCACCCTTCCATAGGTAGGTTGTTTTACTTTGTTTTCTCTATGTGATTTAGCTGAGATGGCTCGAAGGCAAGCCTTATTTCCTGGCGACTCTGAGTTTCAGCAATTGCTTCACATATTCAGGTATGTCTATGATCAGTCATCAAGTTCTTTTTATTTTCCTGCTTGTCATTTTTGTATGGGTCCAGTAGGGGGGAGGGGGATTACCAACAATATTTACGTTGGATTTTAACTTTAACAGCAGCTTCTGCTTTGTGTAATTGACACCTCAAGCATGGCTTCTGTGGCAAAATTAATGGATTTTCAATTATGTTTTCCACAAAGTTTTTTGAGGTATTAATTAGTATTCAGGATGTTATCTAATGATACCAATAGCCACCTTGATAGTTTGTCTTACAAAAGTTGCTCAGGCTCAAGGACTGAGTTCTTAAGATATTCTTTAAGGATAGATGGCGATGTCACAAGTAGAACCATCAATATGTTAGAATGTGTGACATTTGATGTTTTTAATCTGAATTTTTGAAGGGCAACTAGTTTCTAGTACTATAGCTAATAAACCAAAAGGAAAACGAACTGAATTTTAGTATTGCAACGAACTTTTCTCTTTTGATAATTTTGTCTAAGACAGACGAATCGATAGCTTAAAATATGTTTATGTGAATTTGTGAAGGTTATTAGGAACTCCAACTGATAAGCAGTGGCCTGGAGTCAGTTCACTCCGCGACTGGCATGTTTATCCACAATGGGAACCTCAGAACCTGGCCTCTCATGTTCCATCATTGGGACCTGATGGTGTGGACCTCCTAACGGTAAAATCCATTTTGGATAAAATTTTCCTGTATACTAGCTCATGTTTTCATTGATGTAATGCCTTTCAATTTCTTTATTTCTCGTTCTACTGCTTCTTGTTGGACCTAAGTGAATAATGTTGTTATACGTGCTTGGTCATTGTAGCAAATGCTCAAATTTGATCCGGCAGACAGGATTTCAGCGAAAGCTGCTCTTGATCATCCATACTTTGACAGCTTGGACAGGTCTCAGTTCTGAGGATGCTTCTACTCCTGCAGATCACCTGTAATGATCATTTGCATCACTTTTTTAGGACGTTCTCTGTCCTGAATGAGGGTATCATCATCTTGGTGGTTTGAAATTTGCCATGTAACATCGTCGACTTTCATATTTCACTGTGTACTGTTTTAGCTCTTCTAAAGTATTTCTGAAGATCACCTGTAAGAAGGCTCGTTTTGTGGCCAAGTTTAGTGTAGTTATTACAATGCTTTGAGGAAACAAAAAAAGTTTATGTTCTCTCTGTGTGATGATAAAATGGATCATAGATTTCAATATTTCTATATTTGTGCCTTGAACATGCAAGTTATTGGGGTTTTAGCAGAGGAATTTAATGGCTGAACGGTTTAGGCTCTCAGAGGTGTGGTGCACAATTTTGAAAATGGAAGGAAATAAAATGTCACACATGAAATTATAAGAAGGGCGTTGGCCCTTTTTCTGTTCATTGTTTTAGCTTCAGGTATCTAATATCTGAAGCAAAGTTGCTGGGTTGCTAAATGATTTCTGCTGGTTTATACTATGCATAAAAGTTTTAACCTTTACATTTCATACATCAAACACATGTAAGAACTTAAAAGGTAAGTGAATTTTAAGTATCCTTTTGGGGTTATCGTTTACTGCACAAACTAACAATGTGATATTACAAATCACAAGAACCTTTCTTCCAAGCATACAACAACATACTCAATGTAACTTTTGCTATTTCTTTGATTGGTTGCATTTGTTTGCTTTTCTTTGAGCCAAGGTTCTATTGGAAACAACAGATAATAACAAAAATTAGTCTGATCAAAGGATTAATAGCACAACTATCACCAAATCATACGATAATCGAAGGACAAGAAACATCAGATAATAACCGAAATCAAAGGGCAAGAAACTATGAGAGTAATACGACTACAAGTATGGAAAGAGAAGCATGACAACGCTCAACTACCTACTAGCCTTCTATCCTAAATCGTGTTCATCGTAACCTCCTATCTTATGGTCCTGGTGAGCTGAAACTGCGCCATATCCTGTATAATCACCTTTCCCCAATATTTTTTCGGCCTGCCTCTATCTCTCGTGAAATCATCCCTAGCCAATCTCTCACACCTCAGCGATGGGGATCAGTGCATCTCCTCTTCACATGCATGGATCATCTTGGTCTCGCTTTCCTCATCTTGTCCTACGCCGAAACCACCCCAGCTTGTCCGGAATATATTCATTACTAATCTTTATCTCTCCTCGAATACCTTACACATCCATCGTAACATCCCCATCCCCATCCCCACCACCAATGGTGGAGCCACACTATGCCGAGGGTGTTCATCCGAACCCCCTCGGCGGAAAAAAATATTATTTTTATAAAGTTAAAATTATTTTTATGTTTATATAGTAGATGTTGAACCCCCTTAGGTTTCTTCGTATATTTAATTTTTTATATTTTGAACCCCTTCGGTAGAAATCCTGGCTCCGCCATTGCCCACCACCTTCATCTTCTTCTGAACGCTTCTTCTCAGCATAAGTGGCATAAAATAGGCATAAAATGTTATAAGTAGCATCGTTATTCTGCGCTGTGCAAATTCATTCTATTCAAACCTGTATTCATCCAGCCTATTAATGTTCTCATGAAAGCCATTGCGTATACAAAATGTAAGGAAAGATATTTACTGTTTGTTATTCAGTGTTCTGATCCTAAAAGAACTAAAACTTTCTGGCATGTTCTTTTCTTATTAAACTATTCCCTCCGGATCAAAAAACAGAGTTCATTTAGTTATTTGCACACCCCTTAAGAAAATACTAATTTCTAGATAAAAATAGATAATTTGACTAAATTACCCCTAATTAAATAAGCATTGAGATTTGATCATATAACACTTAATAAGGGCAAATATGAAAAAATAAGGTTAATTCTTTCTTGATTTGCTAAGTAAACATTTTTTTTTTTATCCGGAAGGAGTATTAATTCACATTTTAACTGTAATATTTTAGACCCACGTATAATGCAACTTTCTTTTCCAGGAAATAAAAAGATAAACAATTAGAAATTATAAACCACCAACTACTTCAATTCTTTCAAGATAGTTTGACAAGGAAGAGATTAAAGGGCTCTGGAACTAATGCAACAAGACATTACTATACCTTTTCTTTATTACTCCATTTGTTTCAATTTATATAAGGGAAAAGGGTCAAATATATCCTCTACTTTGTTTTAATAGCTAACTTTAACCAATTTGTTTTAATTGACTTTATGATTGTTGGTCTTCCAGTTATCTTCACTGCATACAAGTGGTACAGTATGATTATTGTGAAATTTAAATTAAGACTTAGAGATGCATATCCAATCCAAAATTCATAAATTTTAAAAATAAAATCCGAAGTCCAATTCATAATCCAAATATCCAAACCAAAATATTTAAAAGTTCGGATTTCGGGTTGGCCCAAACTGTACCCACCCCTAGGTGCTTCAATTATGATGGTTCATTTTTTATCTAAATTATTTATGATTTTCAGCATTTCACTCTGCATATCAGCTGTATTCTTAATCGGCCTTGTTATTTATGTGACTCTAATATATATATTTTTGCTGATGATACCACATCACCCAAAATTATGTGAATTTCCAGTTCCATGACTTTTATCTTCATCTTCTGTTACTGCTTATGATGTGTTGTGATAATGTGAAACCAATTACCATACCCGTGTACCATATGAAGGTTTTAGTAAACGTTATGAATGTGGATATTACTGAGCTTAACATGTCAAAATTTGAGTAGAAATTATGGTTTGTTCTCTTTGAGTTCACAATTTGTAATGAAATGGGTTCGTGGATTTTTTTGATATGGTTTGTAATGACCTGGGTTCTATGTTTTTTTTTGATACGATGGAATGGGGAATTAATTGGGGCGGGTCAGGTTTTATCTGTTGGATCTGGTTAAATTGGGGGATTAATTAGTTTAAGTTAATTAAATTGTCAACCAATCAAAAAGCGCCATGTAATAAATGAAATGGGTCCGTTAAAAAATGAAGCCTCAAAGGTTAATGTCAGGGGTATTTTAGGCCCCAAAGATTAACGTCAATGGTATTTTAGGCCACAAAGGTGGATGGAGGGTATTTTTACACCAAATTCAATAGTTCAAGGCTTTAGCCACACAAATATTATGTCAATATCTAAAATCACAACAACTATTCAGGTATATCACTCCTAATTAACCAGCCAAATAAAAGGAGCGACCTTTACCTAATCCTCTAAGGCATAGAGTTACACCTTACAAAAACTAGCTAGTAGGCCAACTAGATGGAGTAGAAGGTAGGTTCTCCCTGCATATAACATAGGTTCTCCCTGCATATAACAATAAATTAACGCCCAGCCTCTCTA
This sequence comes from Lycium barbarum, assembly GCF_019175385.1. Lineage (NCBI taxonomy): Eukaryota > Viridiplantae > Streptophyta > Magnoliopsida > Solanales > Solanaceae > Lycium > Lycium barbarum. The sequence goes on along the minus strand of NC_083344.1, from coordinate 111,116,706 downwards.
TTAATATCATTTTGTTTGATTTGATTGACTAAACGTGTAAAGAGGTTATAAGAATATCATATCAAACCCAAAATATCATGAGGAGCATTTTATATACAACTTGATACATAAGATATTCGTACAAGAAAATAACTTTTGGTCGTATGTGCAAAAGTCAAATTTTCCCTTTTGGTTAAAAATATTTTACCAACGGAAAATAATTTTCAACAATTCAAAGTAACCAAACAATGAAAGCAAATTTCATCAAGAAAGATATTTCTAAGAACAATGCTTTTCCTCTATACAAACCACCTCTAAAAATTCTTCTATCTTATCTTTGTCATAAGGACAATCCAAAAATTGCAACTGAAATGTGACACATTCTAGAAAGGGGAAAGGACACAAATGGTTGCTGGACCATAAATAAGTCCATGCGCTGACCCATCTATTCCCAAACCCAAAAAATAGTCCATAAACTATTCCCATCCGGTAGCCAAAATCTGTAGAAAGCCTTTTGTGGCGATTAAAAGTCTCCACTAAAGGCTGGGTGGTCCAATAGCCCATCGCTTTTTTAAAAAAAAAAAAAAAGAAAAAAAAGTCAGACTTTTTGTGGCGACTAAAAGTCGCCACTAAAGGGCTGCTACAGAAAAATTAGGCTTTTTAGTGGCAATTAAAAAGTCGCCACTAAAGGTTAAATATCCCAAAACATGTATAATATGTGTATATTTAATAAGACATATCCCAAAAAACTCTGAGACGATTTTTGTATATAATATGAATCGTTTGTGTATAAAAATATGTATCAGTACCTATCTATAATGTATAGAAACTGTGTAAAATATGAATCACTAAGGTATGTGTCATTTTGTATATAATATGTATCATTTGTGTATATAATGTGTATTATAGAATAGAAAGTTGTATCATTTTTGTATATAATATGTATCATTTTTGTATATAATATGTATCATTTTTGTATAGAGAGTGTATATATAATTCCAGCATGTGTATATACATTATATCAGTCTTGTATAGAAAGTGTGTCATACGTATAAAAAATGTATCATAGAAACCGTATCATTGTGGTGTATAATATGTATCACTATTGTATATGTTAAAAATAAATATCATATCATTATTGTATAATATGTGTATAATAAATGTATAGTTAACGTATAATTTATGTATAATAAATGTAAGATTAATTACAACATATGTATATAAATGTATAATTCTTGTATATAAAGTGTATATATAATTCCAACGTATGTATATATGCCGTAGCAGCCCTTTAGTGGGTCGCCACAAAAAGTCTTTTTTTAAGCGCTGGGCTGTTGGGCCGGCCAGCCTTGGCATTATTTTAGGCCGACCGGCCATTTTTTGGCATTATGTTGGGCCGAACGGACACCTAGTGGAATTAAGCCCAAATAGTGGTTAAATGTGAGATTAGTTTGACTGAGTGGACACACAGTGTCCTTTTCCCTTCTAGAAAGGATATTGAGACAAAAATGCAAGTTCAAGAAAAGTTTGAGGATGAAAGGAGCTAGCATTAACAAAAGCTAAAAGCATTAATTTTTACGCGTTGATCTTAGCTCTGAATAATTAATTAATTAGCAGCTAGACTATGGGCTACTATTCTAGAGCCTCAAGTTAAACATACATAGCCCGATCGATCAACATCATCCATACATGCATATGCAAAATGAGAGAGCAGGAGAGCAGAATTTTACATATGGAAGTGGAATCACCAGGTCCAGAGAGCAGATATAATGTTGCAGATTGTAAGTATGCAAAAAGGCACAAGAGAAAAAGGAAAATATGCATGCTGGTTCTATGCACCTATATGGTTCTGACTATGACATATACTATCTTGAATTTCACTGTTTTTAGGCCCAAGCGCCCGACCATCACCCTCGTTTCCACCACTCTCCAGGACCTGGCTGTGTCTGTTGACGCGGCCAGGCTCAAGGTTTTCCTCAACATCACTATAGCTGGAAGCAGGGGCGGAGCGAAGTGGTGCCCAGGGTGTTCACCCGAACCCTCTTCGGCGAAAAATCACCATATATACACAAGATTAAAATTATTTTTTATGTACAAATAGTAGATGTTGAACCCCCTTGGCTTCCTCGTTTCTTACTCTTTTATAATTTTGAACCCCCTCAGTGAAATTTCTGGTTCCGCCACTCCTGGAAGCCTCTCCATTAAGAATCCCAACAGGTAATGCTGGATTCCTGGTTTAAATTTGGATTCAATTTCATATTTTTTCCCCTTTAAATATGGATTCAAACTAAACTTTTACTAATATTGATACCACTATTTAGTTGTTGACTTGTTTCCTTTCTCACACACATATGAGCAACTTCATTTTTTTTAACTCTTACTATGGATAAATTCTTACATTGGTCCTTGTGATATTTCACGAAATATATTTAACCTTGAGTTAATGAAAATGCATATTTTTTGTTCTTTTACATAAGAAATTTAGTTAGGTTATTTTTCAAACTAATTATCCTTGAAATATGGAGTAACAATTCAAATTAATAATTTTTAAAATTTATGTAAATTCACACACATAAAGATTAAAATTGCACATTTCAATTAATTGAACATTAAATTTGCTTAACTAGATATCACAAGAAATTAAGCAGAATCTTTCGATTTTTCAAGGACTAAAAGTGCAAATTTCCCACATATATAATATATGGATTTACACTAATAATGTAGTAGATTTTTTAAGACTATCAATGGATTTTAACCTATGTATGATAGCATGTTAATAACCATTTTCACTAAATTACCAATTAATGTCTACCAAGATTCACTTATTACCTATTATGATATAATTGTGTCAATATTTTTACGTGGTCAACATATAGAACTTAAGCTCATGTTATACTACATATGATACGAAAATAATAAGCTCATACATAACACACTCTAGGTCCGTGTTTTGCCAACAGGGTCAGTTTCGAATACGAAGACATCAACCCTTATATTGAGTACGGGGGCGAACGAGTGGGAGACGTACACGTCCCAGCTGGGAAAATTGGCTGACGAACCACATCAACTTTGAACTTCACAATGGTATTTTTGGCAGACGGGTTGTCATTGAGTCCCAATTTGTATTCGGACGTAGTTGAAAAGGGGATGATGAAGTTCATTGTTTACGTGAAACTGAAGGGCAAAGTAAAACTAAATGTGTTGTTCAAAGTCAAGGTGAAAGTTTCCTCCAAATGTGATCTGACCTTGGATATCCGCACGGCATCTGTCGCGGACCAATCTTGTCACTCTAAGACTATGTTATAGGTTGGATACATGTGGACCGATACAAATTCAGTTAGAGGCGCATATCTAGAATTTGAAACAATCTATTTATATTACTAAATGGATTTTCAAACAAATATACTATTTGGGTCAAATCTATTTGCTCCTGCGCTGAGCGACCAGTAATAGAGGTAGTCTTCAGGAGAAGTGTTCGACCGAACTCGATAGTTTTGGCTCAAATCATGTATTTGCATTAAGAAGTTCATTTAATTTGCAGAAAAAATAAATTTAGAACCCAATTACTAGCTACCACTTGAGGTTGCTATCATACAATCTAGAATCCTAAAATTCAAATCGTAGCTCCGCCTTTATTATCTACACCTATATGTGTGGGAGTTATTGTAGATTTTGTTCCTTTTATCCTTCACGAGATACAAATATCATACTGGCAGTAAAGAATAGTACTACATAAGTAGTAATGCTTATGATCTGGTTGTCTAGAGAAAAATGCCGGACTAGGAATTTTATTTTTGGGATTCACTTTTTCCGTGTTGTCAGTGAGTGAGTGCTAGTTTTGTGTAAATGACTCAGACCTTGTGACATCTGTAATTTTTTATTATCCTCTCCGTCCCATATAGTTGTCTACATTACTAAAAATATGTGTTTCAAAATACTTATTCATCTACAAAATCAAAATAGAATTAAATAAAGTTTTCCTATTTTAATCTTAGCATTAATCGTTTTTTAAAGTAATTAATATTGATTAAAGTACAGTTTATTGGAGAGAGATAAGGATAATGTTCAAAAATACACTTTTATTTATGATTTCTTAAAAGACGTGCAAAGAAAAAAAAAAAGACAAATAATATGGGAAGGAGGGAGTAATATATGGACCCTTCCGTACAGTTTGTTGATCATTATTTAAATATTGCAGTTCATTACTGTAAATCATATCAATTTAATGTTTGTATATTTATAAATAGTGTACTTCGTGCGGTAGTGAGAAAAGATTATGTGACTGGATATTAAAATTACACATAATTTTTATAAAAGAAAATGAGTTTTACAAATCAAATAACTTTTCATGATTTTTTGGACATCCTATTTCTTTGATAGAAAACAGATGCTTAAAATATTGCATGTTAAAAAAACCGATCTATTTAAGTAAGTGGATAGAAATAATAGAAAAAAAAAAGTAATAGAAAGAAAACAAATGGTAATGAAATCCAGGGATATTGTAAACCTAAGACTTAACCTATTTCTTTTTTCTTCTTCTTCTTCCAAGGCATTTTTCTTAATATTTTATTTCATAGCATGAATTGTTGATACTTATATTTTATTTTTTTCATTTCTTGTTAAATAAAAACTAAAAAGGAAAACAAAATAAAAGTGTGGTTGCAATTTCCTGATTTCTAATACTTCGTTTTTCCTTTTCTTCATTTCTTTTGTAGATTTCCATGTACCTAGATTTAGGTGCATGTACTCCTTCTCTTGGACTATATTTCCTTGAAGAGGTGTTGTCTAGTTCTTTGAAAAAAACTGTAACTGGTGATATGAAGAACCTCTATAGAAAAACTGCAACTTGTGTGATACGGAAGACGTTGAAATAACAATTGAAGACAATATAAAATAAAAAAATACCTTCTGGTTCCTTAACAAAATGATAACCAAATATATACATGTATCAGCAGCCATTACCAATTATCCAACTCTATAATTCCTTTTAAAATTGAAGAATAATAAACATTCAGTCAAAAGATTTGTATTTATGTATTAACAGAAGGAGAGAGAAAGATAAAATGAAGGGTGAGACTCACTATCAATCTTAGCTTTGCTGTTAAAGATAAATTCTTTGTTTTGAAGTGGCAGGGATGCGTGTTTGGAATACTATTATATACTGTTTTTGTGGTTGTTAAGATATTGCAATTTACTTATGTCACACTGATGAGATTCAATGAGAAAATAATGTGGGTATAGAAATTTAATGGGGAAGGAATATGGGCATATGAAAAGCAAGAAAAATCAGTGGAGTAAAAGCCAAGAATCTGATAAAGATAAAACAAAACGTTACATTCATCTTTGGAGTAAAAACTTAAGCATATTTAACATAATAAAGAGAGAGTTTAATGAGTGAATTTAAGTCTTTTTACATAGCACATAAATCAGAATAAAATAGGAAAAAGGCCAAAAAAGGAGAAAAAAGATAAATAGGAATGGTAGCCATAGAGGTGCCACATCACCTTGTCTATGCCTAGCTTTATATTATATATAGATTAGTTTCAACTTGCAAGTAAAGCCTCTCCCTTCTCCTCACATTCGTGGTGCATAATAATTAACTGTAGTAAATACTAAATAGGAGGATGTAGAGAAATATAGCAGAAGAAAGGTAAATCGGGAAGGCCTTCTGCTAGCCCAAGATCGTTAACTAAGATAGGAAGATTCAACTAAAGAAGAGGAAGCTATGGAAAGGAAAAGTTTACTTGAATTGGCTTGAAGTGGGTTGTGTTGGGTTAACTTGGCTTGGTTACAAATGACTAAGGCCACCCCTATTTATACTTGTCTAGGGATGGTTCTAGATAGAATTATCTAGATATATCTACAAAATATCTAGTTAGCCTTATCTTCTAACACTACTCTAGAATATCTAGATTTTTCTTTAAGATAATTATCCAAGATCCTACACTAGACTATTCTAGATCTCTTACTAAATATCTAGGATTTTTTGTACCTCCAAAAAATCAACTTTACTTCTTCACACTCCCCCTTAAAGTGATTTTTTGGAAACTACCCCGAGCTTGTTGCAGAAGAACTCAGACGAAGCTTTTGGGTATGCCTTGGTGAAGATCTCAAACATACTTTCCTGTCTCCTTTTGCTTCTTCAAATGACGAAGGTTTTTCGCCATTAATTGGGCCCGCAAAGAAGCATTAATACGTACCGATAAATTTTTCATCGTTATAGCGAGCTATCTTAACAATATTTCTTTTTGGCCTTTGTGAATCACGTGAATCATCTCCATGTTGAGTTTTACGTTCTTGAGTTTCCAAACTCCCCCTTTCTCTTAGCTCCTTGACAAGTGTGTTATCTGGAGAACCATCTGCGTCGATGACGATCTGACCATGAATACCGTTCGAAGACTCAACACCAACATAGGATCCACCACTATATTCCCTTTCCAGCTCCTCAAAAAATTGTTTGGCAACTTCAGAGCTTCAAAAATCATACTGCTTGTATCTCCATATGAAATTGATCCTTCAAGGTCAACCTCTTCATTTATTTGACCGCCGGCTTCTCCATCTGCTTCCAGTATTTGATCTGAGCTAATGATTGACTCTAATATGGCAGATGATTGACCAGAGACTTCAACTTCCACTACAACTCCCTCAATGCTTTCTCCGGAATGGTCCCCGTTGCCATATATAGTTTCAGAAACTTCATGCTCAGGATCTATTTCAACATCCTCCACGTCCAGACTTTTATTACCAATTTCAGGATCTGCTTCGTTGATTTCCTCGATAGCAGCTGCCACATCACCAGTCTGAACGTCTTCGGAATCTGCTTGTTTTTTGTTGATGACACTAATGTCTTCCTTCTCCACGTAATGGATCGTATTATCTATTGAATCCATGATCCAGTCTCTTTCGAAATTGAAGGAAGCCAGGGCATCTACTACTCGAGCCTCAGCTATGAAGCACCTTCCCCAGTCTTCTTCTTCTTCTTCTTCTTCTTCTTCTTCTTCTTCTTCTTCTTCTTCTTCTTCTTCTTCTTCTTCTTCTTCTTCTTCTTCAGTAACTTTCTCAGTTTGAGCCATATTACTCTCTTTGACTCGGCAATATCTTTTTATGTGTCCTATTTTGCCGCACCGATATCATTTGGGAGGCTTCGTACCGTGATTGTTAGAAGACTCTTCTTTCTTTCCTGGCAAGCTTGAACCACCTGAGGAGCGAGAGTGCAGCCTATCTCTTGCTTTTCCTTTAAAATTCCTCTTATCAACTACAAGGGCATTTCCTTCACCTTCTTTGAGAGATACACCAACCAACTCTTTGGCTAATAGCTCCTGTGACGATAACAAATCCTCAAATTCCTCCAAGGATGGTTGTTGAGCCCATCCTTGAATTAATGTAACAAAAGGAATATATTCTGGCTTCAAACCACGAATGATAATTCTTCTCATTCGTGCTTCAGAGATAGCCTCGTCGGGGTTTAATAAAGAGATCTCTGAACATAAATTCTTAATCTTCAAAAAGTACTCAACAATAGATAGATTACCTTGAGTGGTGTTCGCCAATTCATTCTCCAATATCTGTAGTCGGGCTTCATCCTTCTTGTTGAACAGCCGATCGAGGGTCCTCCATATCTCATGAGCTGATTTGCACCTTATAATATGATCAAACAAGTTGTGAGAGATGGACCTCTTTAGGATGAACTCCGCCTTCACATTAATTTTCTTCCACTTCTTGTATGCACTGCTATTTTCCGATCCGTCAATAGGAGGATTTGTGTCACTCCCATTAACATCATCCCACAAATCCTCGCCCACAAGGTATGACTCCATACATGTCTTCCATACCTTGTAATTGGACTGATTCAACAACTCCATCCCCAGTCCATTAACACGATCGCTCAAATCCATTTAGAGAAACCAGTTGAATCTACCACTAACCCGATCTTGAAACAAAATCCATAAGCCAACTACGGCTATGGCTCTGATACCATGTAGAGAAATATAGCAGAAGAAAGGTAAATTGGGAAGACCTTCTGCTAGCCCGAGATCGTTAACTAAGATCGGAAGATTCAACTAAAGAAGAGAAAGCTATGGAAAGGAAAAGTTTACATGAATTGGCTTGAAGTGAGTTGTGTTGGATTAACTTGGCTTGGTTACAAATGACTAAGGCCACCTCTATTTATACTTGTCTAGGGATGGTTCTAGATAGAATTATCTAAATATATCTACAAAATATCTAGTTAGCCTTATCTTCTAACATTACTCTAGAATATCTAGATTTTTCTTTAAGATAATTATCCAAGATCCTACACTAGACTATTCTAGATCTCTTACTAAATATCTAGGATTTTTTGTACCTCCAAAAAATCAACTTTACTTCTTCACAGAGGAGTCTCTGGACAAGGAAAGTTAAGTGAAACTAAATGTTAGTTTAGACACCGCTATAATTTAAAAGGGGTAAATTGGGTCACATACCAAATTTTCGTTACTAGGTAAGAATTGCTTAACTTTTTGCACACTGGACAACTTGAGAAGTACCTAGTTCTTTTGAAAATTGGACCTGGTTGTGGTTCTTACGCTACTGTTTTCAGAATTAAACATACGGAATAAGTAAGAAAACAACATTTTTACGTGGAATTAAATCTGACTCAAAAGATGTAAAAAAATCATTGACTTACAGTCCCTAGTGAGATTTAACTCCAACTTCACTACACAAAGAGCCAAATTTAGACTACAAACTCTTGTAATCTATGGGACTACTCTATCTCCTTCAACGGCTACGATCACACGATTGTAGCAACCCTTAAGCTAACTCTAGCTTGAAGCTGAAAAACTCTTAGCAAAAAATATACGTAAGCAAGCTTCTATAGAATAAGCAGAAATAGTCACAACTCAAGAACAATCTTATTTCAAAGAACTAAGATTGGAAATAAGAGACGTGACACACTGGGAAGGAACAGGTTTTCTGTCCGGTTCTTCTGTCACGTTTTAGCTTTTAGAAAATCGCCACACCTTTTACTCGCAAATTCACTCTTTTTAAATGCTCTCAATATTGTGAGTAGTATAATCTGGCTTATCCAAAAGAAAGACTTTGGACGATAATATTTTTGTTGTTTTCGTACTAACTAGGTGTTCACACTGTATACGGGTAAAACCGAGGATACGGACATGCTCGGTTTCCCGTTATCGTGGTTATGTTCGGGCAGGATACGACCGGCTTATCGAGGATAATGCTCCAAGCTCGATCCGGAACGAGGCGTTAAAACAGAGGTGGTTAACCACCATGAGGAGAAGACCGGAATATCCGCCCTCAGCCGGATATTTCGGCATCAATCTCGGCAATAGCTGTCACCAGATTTCTTTTCCTTACTTAGAATTGTACTAGGGTTAGGACTCCTCTATTATATAAAGAGGAGGCCCCCATTCATTGGAGGGGGTTCCGCGACAGAAAGAAAGAGAGAATTCATGTACTAAAGCAATAGAATCATCTGAGTTCATTCATATTTTCTAAGGTTGTCTTCATTACTCATTGTGTAAACACCCGGTCAAAAGGGTTCGACCTCGGTTCCGATACGCGAGGCCAGTTATCATTAATATTTGGTGAGATCTGCAGCTTTTATTTACTTATTCGTTTATCTTGTAATCTCATCTCGAATTGAATTAAGCCACATATCTTTGGTATCACGCATAAATTTAATTGTTCTCCATTTTAAGGTTAAAAAGTTTGACGCCCACCGTGGGGCCAGAGATAGTAGTGGCAGTTCAATATAAAATTCTGGTTACACTCGATATTTTACATTTGTTCTTTAAGGTTTGATTTCAGGTCTACCAGACATGTCAGATTCCCATTCCGTCAACTTTCAAGTCGAGCCAAGCCATCACGAGCACAACGACGGGGGCGTACCTAACAACGCGCCCCCTGTTAATCCTGTTCAAGCCGGATCATTATTGGGCAACGTACCGGCCGGCGAGAATAACGGAGCCATGCTGCAACAGCTCCAAAACCAGTTAGACATGGCTATGGACCAATTACAGGCCCAACAAGAGATCATAGCGCAATTGCAGAACCGAAGTAAAGCACTGATATTGCTCCATCGGAACAGACCCAGGATACGGAAGAAAGGCACGTCACTCGGAATAATAAGAACCATCTCGGGCAGAGCGACGAGCTGATAAGAATGCTCGAAGAATTGACAAAACGAGTCGAGTCCGGTGAAAAGAAGATAGAGGCGAACGATAAGAAGGTGGATAACTACAACTCGAGGGTCGATCAGATTTCGAGGGGCCCACCGGTAGGGGTGTTCATGATTCGGTTTGGGTCGGTTATTGATTAAAACCATAACCAAACCAATTTAGTCGGTTTTTAAATGTCTAAAACCATAACCAAACCAAATAAAATAATAACCACCGGTTTAGTTATTGTCGATTTGGTTCGGTTTGGTTCGATTTTTCGATTTATGACTAGCAGCCATGAGACTTATCAGTAAAACATTAAAAAGTTGAAAAAGATTTTTTTTTTTTTGGTTCAAACGATAACTTTTATTATAGTTTAAGGTGTAACATACATCATAGAAACATTTTCACTATAGTGATAGTGTAGTACTCAAATTATCCAAAGTTGCTAAACTATTACATATAGAGCTAAAAACTAACTTAGTAGTGGCTGCACCATTTTTGTCATCTTAATACACACAGCTGGAAATAAAGTAGAGCATAGGAGCTTTTAGTTGTTGTTACAAACATACATATTAATTAAACATAAAGACTACCTAAATTTAAAATAAAAATATATGAAATAAAAAAACTTTGTGTAATGATCCCAAACTTTGGGCAGTACTTGCACTTTGCCCTCAATTCGCCCATTTTATTAAAAAAACTTTGTGTAATGATCCCAAACTTCAGATGTTTTTCTATCATTATCCCTGAGGCTAGGGTCTCGACTACAAGGAGTTGTTCTTTTCTGCTTTTTAGGAGGATTACTCACGGAAGAAGTATTAGGGTCATGTGCTTGAGTTGCAGCAACTGCTGATGTTACTGAAGTATCTTCTATAGGAACCTCCAAATGTACAACCTCTGTCCTTTTCATATAAAAAATATTAGAAGTTTAGGACCCATTCAGACAAGAAAAAAAGAAGGTATAAATTCGAAAAAAGAAGAAAGAAACAATCTAAAATCAAATGGCTGACAAAGAAAGGCTAAAAATTTAAGTTAAAGACATTAGACTCTAACGTGAGCTTATGTTAGTAGGTTTATACTTAACACTTAAAGAGTTAAAAGACTTAAAGACATGGGCTTTGACATATTCTTAAAAACATGGGCCTTAAACAATCATGTGAAATAAGTAGACCAAAAATCAAATTAATGATTAAAAGGTATAAAATATTTATAATTATTTATGAAAAACTAATATTATACATATAAATAATTATAAAATTTATGTATATAATTTATCGGTTTGGTTCGGTTATTTATTCGGTTATTTTTTAATGGAACCATAACCAAACCAAATATTATCGGTTTTTAAAATTTAAAACCAAATCAAACCAAACCAAACCAAATGTCGGTTTTTTTATTCGGTTTGGTTAAATTTTCGATTTGGTTTTGGTTTTAACCAAAACCGTGAGCAGCCTTACCCACCGGTGTTGAAGGGACCGGATTCGAAAAAATTCGTTCAAATGCCATTTCCGCCGAGTGCAGCGCCGATGAAAATCCTAAAGAGATTTCGCATGCCCGATATCCCGAAGTATAATGGGACAACGGACCCAAACGAACATGTGACTGCATATACGTGTGCTATTAAGGGCAATGATCTCGCCGATGACGAAAGGGAATCAGTGCTGCTTAAGAAATTCGAGGAAACCCTGTTAAAGGGGGCAATGATTTGGTATCATAACTTGGCCGAGCATTCGATTGATTCATTTACCATGCTCGCTGATGCTTTTGTCAAGGCCCATGCTGGGGCCATCAAGGTCGAAACCCGAAAATCGGACTTGTTCAACGTCAAGCAGTGAGATGACGAGATCCTGCGCGAGTTTGTGGCTCGATTTCAAATGGAACGCATGGACTTACCTCTGGTCACTGACGATTGGGCCGTTCAGGCTTTCACTCAAGGGCTCAATTCAAGAAGCCCGATCACATCTATGGAGCTAAAGCAAAATCTGATAGAATACCCGGCGATCACCTGGGCTGATGTAGACAACAGGTATCAATGAAAAATCAGGGCCGAAGATGATAAGATTCTGAGGGACGCTTCAGTATCATGGCATTCTGGTAAAGGGAATGATCGATCGAAGAGAACGACATATCGAGATTCCAGACCATCATATGACAGGTATCAACCTTACTCGCTCGATCGAAGGGGAAATGGGCGCAACAGCGAATCGGGCAAGAATGATAGGAGGAATGATCGAAGGAACGATCGAGGCCTAAGTAGTCGTGGACTGATGAACAAAAATGTTGTCGATAGAGCCTCGGGAAACAGAGAAAACCCAAGGTTATCCAAGTATAATTTCTGCATCTATGTAGCGACCATAGCAGCGGCCGTTATCCGTAACAGAGAAACGAGGCATCAAGGCCAATCCAATCTGATCCAGAGAAGCGGGATAAAAGTCTTATTTGCAAATACCATCACACTCACGGCCATCGAACCGAAGATTATCGGCAGCTGAGAGAGGAAGTTGCCCGTCTGTTCAATTTGGGACACCTTCGAGAATTCCTAAGTGAACGAGCAAAAACTCATTTCAAGAACGTGGACTCCAACAAGTAGGATAGACCGGAAGAGCCTCAGCAAGTGATACACATGATCATGCGAGGAACGGACGTTCCCATTGGGCCGGTTGTAAAACGCACCAAAATTTTCATAACAAGGGAAAAGCGTATTCGGAATGACAACCCCGACGGTCCTATCTCGTTCAGTGATGAGGACATGGTAGGCATCGCTCAGCCTCATAACGACGCGCTAGTAATATCTGTCCTTGTCAATAAATTTAGAATCAAACGTATGCTGATTGATCCATATAGTTTGGCTAATATCATCCGATGGAGAGTCATCGAGAAGCTGGGACTACTAGATTAGATCGTGCCAGCAATACGAGTCCTCAACGGATTCAAAATGGCCTGCAAGACGACGAAGGGTGAGATCACTTTACCGATCAACACGGTAGGAACTACGCAGCAGACGAAATTTTATGTGATAGAGGGAGACATGGGATACAATGCATTGCTAGGAAGACCGTGGATCAACCTCATGAAAGAGGTCCCCTCAACTACGCATCAGGCATTGAAATTCCTGACCCCAAAGGGTATCAAAACTGTCCATGGTGAACGATAGGCCGCAAAGGAAATGTTCGCAGTCGAAGAATCTGTTAAGACTACAAAGGTGCCAGATCGGAACGAAGGGGAGGGTGCCAAATAGCAATTACAGATCCCGATCTCGGAGTCCTCAGACGATCGAAACAGAGGCACACTGGACGAAGAGTTAAAGTTCGGGGTACCGAGGACCTTTGTGGTTCCCGATGATTCAGATGCTACTAAATCCACAGTCGAAGAACTTGAGCAAATCATAATGTTCGTTCATCCACTGGATAAGAAGGTATACCTGGGCATGGGGTTAACCTTCGAGCTCAGGAAAAAATTTATTGAATTTCTTAAAAATAACTCAGATTGCTTTGCCTGGTCCCATTTAGACATGATAGGTATCCCACTGGATGTGACAACATACAAGTTGAGTCTGGATCTAAGTTTTCCTCCCGTCAAACAAAAGCGGAGGTCGCAGCCCGAGGTAAAACATGCATTCGTCAAAGACGAGGTAACCAAGCTCCTTAACATAGGGTCCATTCTAGAGGTAAAATACCCAGATTGGCTAGCTAACGTTGTAGTAGTGCCTAAAAAGGGAAATAAGTTTAGAATATGCGTAGATTATAAAGATTTAAACAAGGCTTGCCTGAAGGATTCATTTCCTTTACCCAGCATCGATCGCATGATCGACGCTACAGCGGGTCACGATACATTGAGTTTCCTCGATGCCTACTTCGGGTACAACCAAATACAGATGGACCCGGAGGATAAAAAAAAAACCTCTTTCATAACTAGGTCTGGTACGTATTGTTATAATGTAATGCCCTTCGGCTTAAAAAATGCCAGTGCCACCTATCAGTGGCTAGTCAACCGCAAGTTTGAACACCAAATAGGGAAATCAATGGAAGTTTATATAGATGACATGATCGTTAAGTCCCTGCGAGCAGAGGACCATTTGAAATATTTACAGGAAACTTTCAGCATATTAAGGAGGTACAACATGAAGCTGAACCTGAAAAAATGTGCCTTCGGTGTTGGATCAGGCAAGTTTCTTGGATTCATGGTATCGAATCGGGGGATCGAAATCAACCCGGATAAGATAAAGGCAATTGAAGATATCACCGTGATAAACGACATCAAAGGGGTACAAAGATTGACAGGACGAATAACTGCCTTAAGTCGGTTCATCTCCAGATCCTCGGACAAAAGTCATCGGTTTTTCTCATTGCTAAAGAAAAAGACTGACTTTGCATGGACCCCCAAATGTCATGTGGCCTTAGTAGAACTCAAAAAGTACTTATCAAGTCCGCCTCTACTCCACACGCCAAAAGCGAACGAGCAGTTGCATCTATACTTGGCAGTGTCTGAGATAGCGGTAAACGGTGTCCTAGTTCGAGAGGAGAAAGGTACATAATACCCGTTTTATTATGTAAGTAGAACTCTCGGTGACGTTGAAACCAAGTACCTACATTTGGGAAAACTCGCTTTGGCTTTATTGAGCGCATCTAGAAAATTAAAACCTTACTTTCATTGTCATCCCATATGCGTCGTAACGTCGTACCCCCTAAGAAATGTCATGCATAAACCCGAACTCTCAGGTCGACTAGCAAAGTGGGTTATACTATCTTTTTACCGTTTTGACTCAATAACTTGATCGATTTTTTTGAATTCAACCTGCGTGATTAAGAATGTGCATATTAATAATGGATGGATTAAAAAAGCTAAAATAGCATAACTAATCCTCATAATAGTAAGAACAAATAATTTCATTTAAGAAAATAAACAAATATATTACGTTATACATTGTATACTAGTAATACATCATATATCAAACTAATAACTAAAATTAGTCTATATATTATGCAGTTCTGGCATCACAAATATCCTTCTTAACTTGGCTTTAAACCAAACGACCCCAAAATGTCTAAATTAAATTAATTTAAGAAGTATCCGACTACAGTTAAACAATAGATTTTAAAATAGCAAACAACTTTAGTAAAATAATAATACTATTACTAAAGGCATAAAGGAGTCATAAAGTCTACACCTTTTACTTTTTTCCACTGATGACACTTTTTTAAGAGTGTTGTTATTTTATTACGAGCTTTACATAAGGGTACGATGTTACTTATAAATTTTTTTTTAAAAGCAACTGGTTTACGTGTTTAACGTGCAAAAAAGTTACTTCTAACTATTGTCATATCTTGAGCAATTCGTGGATCATCCCTAGTTCTGAAAGAAAGCATATTTCAGAAAAAGTTTAATCATCTCTTGTAATCAAATGTGTGAATAAAAGTTTTCAACAAAACTATTAATCATCTTTTTAAAATTTTATAAAATTAAATTACATAATATTAGATTATTAGTAATTGTATTCTATCATAGTCTTCACAAAAGATCAAATAGGGATGAATGATTCCAAAATGTGGTTTTACACCAGCATGTCCACCTCTACTTTCATCGTGGGATAACATATATGTATATAGAACTATAGATAAAAGCAAAATCAAACTAGTACTGGTACTTGGCCAAACACACATTTCAATTCTTCCATTAGGCAACAATGTGGAAAAAAAAAAAAAAAGGAAGAAGCAAAAACTGTGTCAGCAACTTGCTCTTCACCTCATACAGATTTGCCCATTAAAGAACCACAAGAAGCTTAAAAGACTATACTTTCTCCTGCAATTTACATCGAAGTATAGAATAACGGCAGTACGTCCAAGCTACATTTAATTATGCCGCGTTCCTTATCTAACACGGCATGCTGCAGGGCCACCTGGAGAACAATTTGGGTTCGGAGACCGACAACCAGCTGCAGTACCAAGAGAGCTACCATAACGATGATGTGTTCGGTAATCTGGGACCCGCCCAATGGCAAATCGAACACCAGTTCCAGTTGATGAGGCTTCATTTGCACTGCCACCGCTGGATTGTAATGGCTCTAAAGTTTCAACCACGTCACTCATCAAAGGTCTTGCTTTGGGATTTTGGCTCAGGCAATAGTATGCTAAACTGCAAGCTTTTTGTGCTGCCCTCACCGAGTATTGGTTATCTAATCTAGGGTCTATAATCTGCAGCATTTTTCTCTTATCGTTAAGCTTTGGTCGAGCCCAGTCGACTAGATTCTGTTCCTTGCTTGGTCTGGTCTTGTCAACAGACTTCCTTCCAGTCAATAGTTCTAGGAGCACTACACCGAAACTGTACACGTCGCTTCTTGCAGTAAGGTGTCCTGTGTCAAGAACATGTTACAACTTGAATCAGGTGTGCCAACATCAGACAGATTGAGTATTGGTAGAATACTTCATAATTACATGTCAATAAATTTGAACTTTAGGATCTAAGATCAAGAATCAGAATGGCTTTGTATAACGAAACAACACTTTTATATTTTTCATAGTTCTCCAATGGAAAACAATGATATGTGTTAAGTCATATGGAACCTTCGGCAAGGACCGACACCAATACTATTATGCAGATAGAGCACTGAGTTCAACTCCAGACAAAAATCTTGTTTGGTTTTAGAACTAGTGAAGCACCAATATGGTTAATAGTAGAATAGAAGGTTCTGCAGATACCATAAGAAGTCTGATGTCTGACATATTAACCAGTTTTTTTTTATAATATATTTTATCTCCAAAAGTTGTCAATTAAATCTACAAAATTTCTTTTAATCGGCCCTTTTTAATTTTCCAGGTAAAATCCTACTTGGGAACACCTATCAGGATCTATCATAAGAAACTAGGATGACAAAATCTCTGTGGGGTTAGGGTCATGTGCTGAAAAAATATAGAGCTTCTATGAACCAGCCTAAGGGGAGCAAGGGTTCTTGAATCCACAATTGTACTTTTTTTTGCATCGAATAGCCTTATCGATAAAAAAAATTTAATTGACTTAAGAGGGTGGTAACAGCAATACAAATCTGTATATCACAAGCAATGAATTTTCTTATTTATATAAGTAAGCTATGAGTTTTTATCAACTCTTTCTTTTTTTCCTTTTTCCAACTTCGGATTGTTTAGAGTACTGTAGTTTTAAGTCGGGATTCAAGACTCAAAGAAATGCATGATAACAGACCAATCATAACCTCTTATTTTTGTGGGGGATGGGGAGCAGGGGTTAGTATATACCAGTCATAACATATTCCGGAGCTGCATAACCATAGGTACCCATCACCCGAGTTGATACATGGGTCTCATCACCTTGTGGCCCCGCTTTTGCAAGCCCGAAATCAGATAGTTTGGCTGTATAGTCCTGCAATTCCCACCAATCTCATGTTATTCCAATCAAGACAAAGGGATAACCAAAAAAATAGGGGGAAAAAAAGAAAAGGTAAAACCGGAGAAAATCAAGTGAGTTACATAATGCAAGTCCTGGAAACATGACTTACAGAATCCAATAATATATTAGAGGTCTTGAAATCACGATAGATAACTGGTGTTTCCGCATTATGAAGGAATGCAAGCCCTTTAGCTGCTCCAAGAGCAATCATCATTCTTGTGGCCCAAGATAATGGAACAGTAGCCCCTGAAAGCCTCAAGAAATACCACAATTTAGTTGGCAAAACCATTTATTTCCTTTGAAGAAATAAGAATGTAATATCATGAAGCCAAGACAAGCACGTTCACCGAACAAAATTCTGGCACTTCATTATTCATAGAGCTAAATATTATTAGATATTCCAATTAGGTGTATGGCTGATGGTTTTACAGGTGTACAATATATCAGAGGTTAACTAAAACCATTTTTATCATTTATGTACCACTAGACCTAGTAATATGATTCCAATAATAATACTAAGCCTGGTTTAAGTTAGTGAGTTAAATAAGCTATAATGTATAACCCTTAGGCTATCTATATTAGCTGCAAATCTAGGCGAGGCTGAAATAATTCTTATGTGCAGTATATTAAAATAACAGATAACACATTAACAGTATGTAGTACCATTTCCCCCAAACTTATGTACTTAGTTACTTACTACAAATAGAAAAAACAAAAGAGAATAGCCTTACTTTATCTTCAGATAGAAAAAAGCTATTTACTGAAGGGAAGAGCACACAGCACCAAATCAACAGATTATGAAAACAGGATAAAATCTAATCTAAATCTAGAAGAAAAATATGAAAATAAATGCAATATAACCTGAAAATCTAGATGAAGACCTCAAAGTTTACAAAGTTCATCTTCTACTACCACAAAATCTTGCAGAAGCCAATATGCAGCAGGCTAACCAAATATATAACATGTACTTGAGATATGTCACTCACTCACCTAAAGGTATCATAGTAAAGTTTAGGAAATGTGGCATCTCATTGGTAAAACATAGCATATAGCAATGGGGGGGGGGATAAAAAACCATCAAGTTAGTTGTTAATCTCAACAAGAGGACACATACTTCGGAAGAGATGATTCTCGAGGCTTCCTCTGAACATGAACTCATAAACGAGCAAACGATGGTCATCCTCACAGCAATAACCGATCAACTTGACAAGATTCGGATGCCTAAGCTGGCCAAGAAAGTTGACCTCAGTAAGCCACTCGCGATGCCCTTGAAGCCCCTCTTTGTTAAGGACTTTGACAGCAACGGGCAAAGACTTAAGCCCAACACGCACATTCTCATCAATGTAGCCCTTGTAGACAGTTCCAAAACCACCCTCACCAAGTATATAGTCAGATCGGAAGCTTTTAGTTATGGTTTCCAGCTCAAAAAGAGTAAACGCGATTATATGTGTGTAGAGTACAGCATTCTTTCTAAAGTCCTCTAGGTTTCGCGGGGTCGAAGGATCACTCAGATCTGATGTGGACCGACTATGACTATGTTTCTTTGAGTCAATACCTATCCTATTTGCCAACGTTAATCCCTGATTCTGCTGCTGTTGGACTGCCCATCAATGGAAAAAAAGAAATTGCTAAATTAAAAAAAAAAAAACTTTGGAAAAAAATGAGCATTTGAGTACAAAATTGCTAAGAAGCATACATAAAAAAAAAAATCTAGTGCAGCGGGATCGTTATCCAAAAAAGTTGCAGTTGGGGTTTTCCAATTAGTCAATTTTTTCTTGATAAGGAAAAAAAAATTGCTAAATTAAAACAACTTTGGAAAAAATGAGCTAAAGAGGGAGCATTTGAGTACAAAATTTCTAAGAAGCATAAATAAAGAATCTAGTGCAGCCAGATCATTATGCAAAAAGGTGGCATTTGGGGTTTTCCAATAGTCAATACTTTGGAAAAAAATGAGCTCAAAAAGTGAGCATTTGAGTACAAGATTGCTGTGAAGCATACATAAAAAAATCATTGAGTAAAAAGTAGCATTTGGGTTTTCCAATTAGTCAATTTTCTTTTACTAGGAAAAAATAATAATAATGTCAAGAATGAGATTTGAACTGATGCTCTTTTAGACGAATAATTAGTGAAATGTAAGGAGAAGATAACAGATCTGGAAGAAGAAAGACCTTGATGATGAGCATTGGAGATAACAGCAGATTCCTCTCTAGTACCACAGTTGCCCATCTGCTTCTTTATCTCTTCTACTTAGCTGCTCTCGTCTCATTCTTCACACATTAGCCTAACTCTTCTTCCTCACCACTTTCCTTTCTTTTTACAGTCAAAAAAGCAAATGCTGACTGACACTGCACGTTCGGCAGTCCCTTCTTGCAATTAGCAGCAGTATCAAATATACCAACTTTGATGGGTATCTGTGCTGTTATGTAAAAAGAAGAAAAAGGGGATAAAGGCTAAATAAACAGTGGTGCACTGTGCTACACATACTACTTGCCACGTAAAGGGCCAGTCTTCCCATATGTATTTGTAATATTAAATTCTACAAATTAAATAAAGGTGCTATGCGCGTGCTTCACCAATCCTGCCCTGCCTAGGGCATGTTTCTTTTTTCCACTTGGTGTTTCATACTCCATCGCTCCGTCTCAAAATAAATGTTATTTTAATTTTTCTTGAGTAAATTTCCTAAAAGGTCACTCATATACTAAAAAATTGCTTATAAATATCATTTTTGTTTCTTTTAGGACTATAATATTACCTAATTATTATTATTTTTCTCAGAATATATTAAACACACAAAACCCTCCTTCTCTCTTAGTTGGCATCTCATGTCACATAAAATTCTATTTTTTTCATTAATAACTTTATTTAACTCATCTCAAACCCATTTAATTCAACTCAACCCAAACCCTAAACCAATCAACTCATGTCTTATACCCATTTAACTCGGTTAGAAAATATCAAACAAGTGTAATCTTTATACCCGATTTTGAATTTTTTGCATTTTGTACCCTTAACATATACTCTCTTTTATGATTTGCACCCTATTCTATTTTTTTTTACGATATGCATCCTTATTTCTGTATTTTCTTACAAAATCATAAAAGACTAAAGATTTTATCCATTTTCACTACTGACACTACTAATAGTTCGGGAGGTACTTAGCTGGGGAGCAAATTAAACATATCTAAATGTAAAGACAAAGTGGCACAGAAGTTGTTCACTAGACTTTTTTTTATTATTATTTTATCTTCCAAAATAATCACTATTACTACTAAAGTTTCTAATTTTAGATGAAACTATGAGATATTTACCATGTAATTTCATCGGTAAAAATAACATTATTTTTTAGTTACAATGACTGGCAAGTGATTATGTATGAATTTTATCCGGCAAAGTAGTCATTTAATTTGGTGCATGCAGAGGTAAAACTTATCTCCACTATTTAAACAATAAATGTAAATTGATATCTTTCTTATTTTGTTACAAAACCATAAAAGACTTATCTTGTTTTATTATTTACGAGAGTCTCTTGTAAATAATAAAATAAGATAAGTCTTTTATGGTTTTTTAAGAAAATACTAAGATTAGAGTACATATCGTTAAAAAAATTAGAATAGGTGCAAATCATAAAAGTGAGTATACGTGAGGGTACAAAATGCAAAAAAATCAAAATGGGGTATAAAAATTACGCTTCTTTGATATTTTCTAACTTGGTTAAATTGGTATAAGACATGAGTTGGTTGGTTTATGAGTTTGGCTTGAGTTGAATTGAGTTAAATGAATTTGATGATGAGTTAAATAAATTTATTATTAAAAATATAAAATGTTATGTGACATGGCATGTCAACTAGGAAAGAATGAGGGTTTTGTGTGTTTAGCATATTCTGAGAAAAACAGTGATAGTTGAGTGCTATTGTAGTCCTGAAAGAAACAACGGTGATATTTGGAGGCAATTCCCAATACATAAGTGACCTTTTAGGGAATTTACTCATTCTTTTTATATATTTCTTATATAATATAATCTTAATCTCAATATATGTGGCACCATTTGAATAGATACGGAGTTTAGAAAAAAACAAAGGTTTTTGAAATTTTTGCTCTAAAATAAGTTTTAGGTATTTGTGTGATTCTAAATTATCTCATAAAGTTAAATTATTTTTAAATATAGAAAAATGATATTCTTTTTGGAACATACTAAAAAGGAAAGTGTGTCACATTAATTGGGATAGAGGGAGTACATGTTTCTTGAGGGAGTATAAAGTATGATTTACTAAGTTGTCCTTATATGTAGATATTTCTTGAGAATTGAACATTATTAAGAAGAAATAGTTCTTAAATATAAGGATATAGCCGGAAATAATTACTAATTATTATTTTGAATTTCTAAGGCGATAATTATTTTTGGGTAATTTTTCTTCTCCTAAAAGGACAAGTATTCTGAGTGGGAAGAGTGCTTTTTTTGGAGCTCAATTAGATTGAATTTATGACAAAAAGTCTCATTTTGAGAGTAATGTGGTCCTTATTAAAGTCAATTTTATCTTTTGAGCTTAAATTCAAAACTTCTAATTAATAATGGAAAGATAGTTACCATTTCATCATAACTTTAGTGGTTCAAACATGTCCTTCCATGTAAAACTGAAATAGAATTTTTAGTTTATGAATTTTACGTAAATATAAAAACTTTACTAACCCGTAACCAACTGTCCCTACTTCTGTAGCTATAGGCATTAGATTATTCAAAACTTTAACACTTAACAGTGCTGGCCCTCCCTGCCAGACAATAAACAACATGAAAATTTATTTCCCTGACCCCCCTCCTATTTGTCGTCTCTGTTTTAATCTCTTTTAAAGAAACTTCCTATTCAAACTTCTACCATATGCATACCCCTATATAATATTCTCACTTTCTTCTCTTATTGACCCTTTCAATTGAATACAAAATTTAAAGCAGAAATAATATCTATTGGCCAATTTGTTATTCTTGAATCCGGAAACAACATTTTTACCTCTACAAGATAGAGTGGTAAAGTGTGCGCCCACACTATCCTTTCATGACCACACATGTGAAATTACACTAAGTATATTGTTGTTGTTGTTTATCTTGTTTTTCAAATATAGTTTTTGTATGGAATTTTAAATTTCATGTGTGATATACCAAGACATTTATCATGAAATTTCAATAGTAAAATTTGAAATTTCATGAAAATATCTATTTTCCAATTTGTAGGGCTAAGAAGTGACTACTTAGGAATTTTATCCAAATTTAAAAAAGCAAAGTCAAAGTTATATATATTATAGCTTATGGGAATCAAAATCGGCCTATTTGCACTAATAACCACTTTTAAGGCTTGTATTTAGAAGTTAACCATAATTTATTTACTTATTGCAATTATAGCCATGAAAAAAAGACGTCAAACAACCATCTTCATACACATCTGTGATATGAGGGCAACCTTCGGTCCTCCTTCTTCATATGAGAAAGCAAGTGTCGAATAAACAAAGTTGGAACATTTAAAGAATTAAGAATAAAAGATTACAGATTTCAGCACCTTATTAAAAAAAAAAATTACCTTGATTTGTTGCTGGTAACTAGTGAATACAAACGGTTGTATGGAGAAGGTTTTTTAGGTGCATTTTAAGAGTTGGAATCTAGTGTTTTCTTCCTCTTTCTCCCTGTTCAAACTTTTTAGATCAGTAATTTGAAGAAAAGCCGCTACAACCTAACTTCATATCACTATTTTGTGAGTTCCACAAAATTGAACGTAATGTACGCTGCAAGGACTGCTATATTATTGCAACTTTTTTAAAAACAAAAAAATGTGCAAAAACAGGCTTCTTTTGTTTTATAGGCTGGACAAACAACCTTTTTAATGTTAATTTTATGAATTTCATTATCTTTGATATTACCGTCAGAGAACTTCCGAATGATGAATTATGAAACAAGCAATTCAACAGTTAACTCTATAAACACGAATCATGAAACGAGTCACTAGACTTGAGAACTAAAAAATGTATCCGCAAGCTGATTTTTCTGCTCCGCGAAATAAAATGCACCAAAAACGAACCTTCATCAATATACCCATAGTTTCATTGTACAACCCAAGAGGCCTCCATTTGTGCAACTAGCGTACCAGATGTAATGTGGGCGGACGCATATACAGCTTTTCACAAGTGGAAATTCCGCATTTCATTAGCATGACGTACATACGATTCATGCAAAAAGAGGAAAATACAATAAAAGTGTAAGTAGTCCACTTGCTGTAATGAAGCCTCAATGTCATGATGATACATTATTTCTCACACACCTACATATGTTTTTGGTCAAAGAATTGCTTCTGTTTAACTAGAGAACGTCATGTATACTAGTATGCAGTTTGACGCAAGGGACCTCCTAAAAGATTAAAAGCAAACTACATAAATTTAAAAGAGAAAAAAAAAAAAGGGGGGGAGGGGGTGGGGGTTACAAGTTGCATATCTGAAGCAGCTTCTTGCCCCACAACAATTCATCGTCTGCAAATAGGCAACATAGATGACAATTCATTTTCATAGCATTGATGGAAACAAACAAAAGAAACTCGAGGAACCAAGTAATTTTAAGATTGAGAAAAAGTAGTGTTTTTGGCCAAAAGTGAAGGAGAAGGGGGGAAAGAAAACCCCTTGATGAAATTTATGACAATGCAAAACAACCATAGTGATTTAGGTAAAAAACATGCATATTGAGGATACTAAGATCAGATATTATCAATTCTTTATTTTATCTCCAAACACACAACCTAATGCTCTTCTGCCGTTAAGAAGAATTGCCAACATCATAAATACACAGTTACCTTGATTCTGTAAATCTGTTAAAGTCAACTAATCACCAGAGACGTAACTCTTTCCCTCATAGTACCTCCTCTCACTGGCTGCTTTCTTCTCATTTCGTTTCTGCAGATATAAGTCATAGTTAGATCCATCACATACATGTTTCGATTCAACCAGGCAAACAGGGCCAGATTAATACATAAACTAGAAATTGCCTCAATAAGCATTGGAACAAATGGACAGAATTGCATATTGGCTGGAGAAGAATATGAAATAAAGTCTATTTACTCTTTGTACAATTATTAATAACAATTGGGAAAATAATATTATTCTCGGACATATTTAATTGTATTGAATGAACCATCGAGGTTAAGTTGCCTTCCATGAGTATGGTGCATAACCACCACCACTTAAAAGGTTAGGAATCTTCGTTCAAGATAATCCACAAAGCCATGCCGCCAGAGTTGTCATACGCCACCAAGAAGCTGTCGGCTTCATCATTACCCAATGTCATGTGTAGGTGCATGTGGGACTTTCTGGCACTCTCCTATGACATTTGGTTAGAGCAAAAACCAAATCCTTAATTACAGAGTTCTACCCATTTTCCTGGTTTTGAGGCAAAGTATGTTGATTCAAATTAACTTGAAAGACTTTCAGGTAACTAATTGCGGCTCATGCTGATATCTCTCGTAGTGTACAGTGAAAAGTTGTGACAACATTGTAACAGGAAGGAATATTTCCAATGAACGAATAAATAATACTGTTTCTCCTTCGCAGTTGTGCTTAGGGGGTGAATCAGGGTACGAGCTGTTTTAAAATTTTTGGGTGGAAGTGTAAGCAATTCAAACCACTGAAGATTTGCGGAGAAAATAAAGGAGGCTACACAGAAAGTTGTCCTATTGCTTTTGAAGAATCCTAGTCGCCTGAGGAAAATTTTGATAGCATGGAAGGCAATTCAACGAAGAGGGATACTGTTCTTCAGATGGGGAGTCAAAATCAGGGGAATATTGGGAAAGTGATAGAGCTTGGAAGCATGATGCTAGAACTATACAACCTAACTGGGAAGAGGTTTTAAGTAGGAAGGCAAACGTCCAACTGAATTGAATTGATTTGCTTTGTTATCATAAAAATGCAAGAATTTCAGGAAGGATCTTAAGGGATTGATAATATTTTGCAGTTAAGTTACAGTCTAGCTCTACATTATAGCATAGGCTGCACGTTTGCTTTGTTTCATTATTTACTTGTTAGAAATATCTTATAACAGTTCAGGAGAACAAACTGACTCCGAAATCCTGGTTCAAATAAATGTAAAAGAAACTAAAAGAGTAACATATTCGAGGTGAAGTAACCTGGTATGCCTCATGATTTGACACAATTCTCCTTATTATTGTGCTCGTTGTAATATCTAAAGGACTATCCAAAATTTTGAAAATGCCCATGCTAATTGGTACAGCATATGGGTTACCCTTCTCCTGCAAAATAAAGTATCATGGTCAACAAACAAAAGGACCTTGTAGCCTAATATCGTAAAAAACCACATGTAACCATAGAGTACCTTCTGAAAATCACTGTCCTCAGCTACTGTTCCATGAACAACTAAAGAGATATTAAAGGTTGTTATCTGCATAGGAAAAGGTCACTACACAATAAATGAGGAGTAACATGATATAGTCTATGAGATCAATTCAAGAATAAGAGGAGATCATTAGCTTTATAATTACAGTTTTAGGAAGGAAAAAATGACTAATTTCTTTAACTCCAAAAGGAAATTTTCTGGTCAATAGAGATCCTAGGGAAACAAAGCAAAAGGAGATTTCCAGGCAAAACTAACTACTGAAATTCCCTCTCATCAAATATGAATTATGAAAAAATACATATGACGGTCAACAGACAACAAACGTTATAACTTCTTTGGGAGGAAGAGATGAGTCAGATGAACTTATTTTTTATATATTTTTTCTGGATAGGGTGGAGTAAGTTAACCCATTATTAGGTTAATTACAACAAGAACTAGAATCTGAACTCTTTTGTACAAAGAGAATTGTAAACAAAGTTACTTATAAGAGGAGAAAGATAAAATACAAAATTGCTCTACCAAAGGGAGAATTGAACCCCAAAACTATAGGATCATTTGGGTCTCCCTTACCTTTTAAGCCTGCCAAATTAGCAAAGAATATTAAGAGTCTTTGAGTTTTCGCTCCGAAGGAACGGTATCTTTTTTTGATGACAAAAAAAAAAAAAAAAAGATACCGTTCCTTCGGAGCGAAAACTCAAAGACTCTTAATATTCAAGGAACGGTATCTATCAAGGACAAAACTAATTCTACTACAATTTCAAAGGCAATCAAAAAAAAAAAGAATCTCAATAACATATTTAGAAAGATCTTGTTTCCTAACATTCCATATACAAAGGACAAAACTAATTCTACTACAATTTCAAAGGCAATCAAAAAAAAAAATCTCAATAACATATTTAGAAAGATCTTTGTTTCCTAACATTCCATATACAAGAACCAGCCTTCTGGTCAAACAAAACATATTCTACATGACAATCACCTTTAATCCACATAACAAGAAACAGCCCTTAAAACTACGGAATATTCAGCCTTCATATTTCACTTCATCCAGCTTTTTTTCTTCGCAAGACCCAAAATTCAGTCCCGTACAAACCTTTCGAGGCCCTACAAACGCCGGAAAGGATTGATCAAGACTGGAAAGGCAGATCGTTGATGGCAAAGCTAATGGTGAACGGTGAAATCGACAGACCAAAATTCAGGTGTTAAGGTGTGAATATCCAGAACTGACAATCTAAAGTGAAAAGAGATTTCAGTTGCCCGAAAAGGGATTTTGGCCGGAAAAGAACTTCCAACGACATGCATCAAGGCCTGGAAAACCAGACTAGCGTGAGGTGAAAGCCTCTGTAGCTGGAAAACTAGAAATCGGCCTACAAGAAACGACCTTCGACCTATGTTCCCAGATAAGGGTGTGGGCACCCGACACGGGTATGGATCTAGAAGTCGTATTCAACATCACCTAAATATAAGAATTCAGAGATAGGAGTATGAATACGGGGGTTAAGATACAACTAATAATTATATATTACAACATACATAAGTATATATTCGACAATTAATTGAAGTTATTAAATTAAAGCTAGTATAATTTATTTATTTTTAAGGCATACTCCCTCCGTCCCAATTTATACGGTACCGTTTGACTTGGCACAAAGTTTAAGAAAGGAAGAAAGACTTTTGAAATTTGTGGTCTAAAACAAACCTTAGCCATTTGTCTGGCTATAAATCATTTCATTAAGGGTAAAAGAGGAATTTTAAAGTTAAGTTGTTTCTAATTACGGACACACGTTTTTTTTGGGACAAACTAAAAAGGAAAGGGTGCCACATAAATTGGGAGAGGGGGGAACAATATTTTATTCATAAGTTATCTCGTGTAATATCAGAGTTCTGGTACTTTATGTGAATATTTATATGACAAACCCAAAATCAAATCAAATATCCAATCAACCTATACTTAGACGAAGCACCATATAGATTTAAAAAATCGCTAAATCCAGTGTGGATCCCACACCCAAATCATGTTGGATCAACACGGGTGTACAACAAGAACTCTGAAAGTTCTGAGCAACATAGCCTTCGACCAGATTCAGAATCATTTACACTAAGACTTTGGGGGGTCGAACCTTGTGTACAACAAAAGGAATCCTCAAAATTAGTCCCAACCACCAAAGGAAATCTTGCTGTTGTGCCAAAAGAAGCAGAAATCATGGAGTATAGGGGAAGGGGTCAGTGCTGAATTTGGGCAAGGAAGAAGAGGAAGGGTGAGGAGGAGGACACAAATAGCGTGAGGGAACTAATAGAGTATAAGGAAGGGGAAAGCGAGGCAGGAGGGAATGGAATTGTAACCTCTAGCCTTCACTGATGAGGAAAGGGATAACGAATGGGTAAGGGGGATTCTTTTTAGAATATTGGAAGATTTTCCAGGGAGTCTTATTAGGGGAACAAAGACAAGGTGACAGACATTCTTATTGCTATTGAAAAAAAAAGAGCAACGGAAGCAAATGGGTAGGAAGGGAAGGAATGAAAGGAAAGAGAGAAAAAGATGAAAGGGCATGCAGAATAGTTGTGTATAAGAGAACAGGTTGGAAGAGGGAGAGGAAAATTAGTCCAGGGAAGAAAGAAGAAGAGAGGCAAGGGGAAGAAGTATAATAAGCCTGAAAATTCATCATCGAATATTCGGCGGATGAATGACCCGAGCAGAACGACAATCATATAGGCAGTCTCATAGAATGGGAAACGGACTTGATCTGCTTTAAAGCCACATAAAAGGAACGAGGGTCAAACAAAATAGTGAGGGCCTGATTCTGTCCACACGAGGATAGTACTGAGTCAAAACTGAAAAGCTTGAGGCAGATGATTTTGGGTTCTTGGTGCTGTTATATGCAGAAGTAAAGATACGACCTGAGTTTGATCTGATATCTGTCAGCAAAAGACATTATAACTAAGAAGCCACAAGACGAAAAAACCACCACTACGTAGAAAACATGTCATATCACCATCAGTGATTAAGTCATAATCTAGAAAAGATTACTAATATAGCAGATAGCATCAATCTGATTTCCATCAAAATTAAGAAAGTCATAAGTCATCTTGGATTCATAAATAAAATTCAGAAGGTCCACGCAAGTGTTAGTGATATTTCATTAATGTCATGTCGTTACTGTTTAGCTCCAAAGATGAGATACGTAATAGTAAAAATGCTGTGAGATCGCTTTTAGCATCCTTACTCTTGGACCACCGTCAATAATGAGATTGTAGGAAAACACTGAAGCGGACGAGTAATAACAATAAAAATATTTTTTCTGAAACTGATAGTAGCAATGAGAATGTTACAAACGATTTACTCAATAGTGTTCATATGAGTAGAGAGTACCATATCTTTTGACACCTCCCGCGGAGCACCAATAATCACTTCATCAGCATAGCGGCAAGCCAAAACACTTAGGCTCCTTTCATGAAGATTCATAATTGGACGGTGTCCACCTCTATTGGCGCTGTAAAAGACAACACAGAATGGAAGATGAGTTATTTGACTAAACTTGCACTAACCATACTTCGTTGTGCAAAGATAAATTGAGCTCCCAGCCAGTAAACATGCTAAGAGGAGAAGAGCAAACAGGTAAAAAGCTGTTTTCTCCACAAAAACCTCAACTACTGACTATGGATTAGCACAACTGTGCATTTTCTAGCTATCAAAGTTTCCAGTGTCCATATCTGAAAGTACAAGCTTAGAGTTTTGATCAAAATGTGAGAAAAAGAATCAGTTAATCTTCACTGTTGGTCTTTCTCTCTCTGTGTCTAGGCCTCTCCTCCCACATCCCCAAGCTTTTGTCTTCTATTCCTCTTCTTTTAGCTATATGCAGTTATATTCCATCCATCATATAGAAAGCACATATGTTCTCGAAAAAATAGACAATGGGCGTATTATTGAAGGTTTCACGGTTCTTGGATTATTATTCCCTTACTCTTGAGTCTCGACCACAATGAAAACAACAGCTAATATAGCGCTGCAGCAAACTTCCAAAGAACTTTCTTCTTTTTTTTTTTTTTTTTTTACTCGCCAATGCAACTAACCCACACCAGCTAGTCGATTTGCTTCACAAACAAGGAACATCACAGGACAACCATGATATATGAGGTGGGGACAGGGAACAATGAAGTGTTTTCTGTTAAGTCATATTATGAGAAGCTCCTGATATGGAGAAGGTTGCATCTCCACACAGATCGATTTGGATCCCTAAGGTACCAAGAAAGGCGTGCTTCTTGGCTCGCAACAAGAGGGGTGATATCAAGGGCTGAAAATCTCAGAAGAGGAGGTTACATACATTAGTTGGTGCTTCATGTGTAAATGTTAGGGTGAAGACGTTGACCATCTCTTCATTCTCGGGTAGCCTCGAAACTATGGCGAGAAATTATGTGTTAATTTTGAGTAACTTGGAAAATGACAGGCACAGTACAAGAACTAATAGTTAAGCTGGAATTGTGGTGGGTAGAGGGGAAGATGCATAGCATAGAGTGTTGCTCCACTAGCACTTATGTGGTGCATTTTAAGAGAAAAAATTAGGAGGGCTTTTGAATGTGTATAGATGAACTTTGCACAATCGAGGAATAACTTCTTATCCCTTATTTCCTTCTGGTGCACTCATGAGGTTTTCTACTTTTTGGTGTACTTCTCGTGTACCGGTGTTTTTGTGCCCAAATTTTTTTTAATGAAATTATTAAATTGTCAAAAAGAAGTAGAGTGTTCCTTTTGTATCTAATAACACTTTTCAAGGAATATGTTCACACAATTGAACAATATATCACAACAGGTAGTTTAAGTCTCATCGTCATCCATAATTTTCTCTAACATGATAAACAAATATCATATTAATTAATACTCTACTTGATATTCTTAGTTCCCAACAGGATTGAAATGATATTTTTTTATCGTGTTGGAGAAGATTATTAGGCAGGTACTAGAACCATCAAGAAAACCACATGTAAAAAAATTAGTATATTAATTTTAGACAAAGGAGGAGTTTTTACAATTATTAAGCAGTCCCCCACTAATGTTATTAGGGTTTTATCACCCTGAAGAAGCGTCCAAATACAAAAATAAATTAGTAGGTGAGGGTCGTGGATAAGCAGATTGAGAGCACCGAAGCACACTGTATTACCTTACAGTTTGATCAGTATGAACGCCTACTAGTAGAAAGTCTCCAAGTCCTCGAGCAAGCCTTAGTATCTAAACATTAACAGAAAAGTGAGAAACTGAAGCTGCATTCTGATGCATGCATTAGATATAACAGAAACAAAGACTCACAAGCACTAAGAAGAAATACAGCAGGGGGAAGAGATGGCATTTTTCTGTACAAAGTTTTTTGAAGATCACAAAAAACTTATTCAAAGATGTTGAAGTTTTGCAAAAATCTCCTGAAGACTTCTTCAAAGAAGTGGTCCGAAGAATAGGTATCAGCGTTTTGTCGAAGAAAAGTTATTCTACTTGTACTCAGAAAACACTTAAAAACCTTCAAAAAAGCTACAGCAGTCCAAACACATTTCTTTTTGCATAAAACCATCCAAACACCTTTCTTTTGCATAAACTCTTTTTCCTAAAAAGTTTTTACAAAAAACAAATCCAATAGTTGTCCAAACAGCTCTGAAGAAAGTAAGTTTGATATATTAGGCAAAAGGTTGAAAATTCCCACATGTTTTTTTTTTTAAACAAGAAAATGAACCTCCAACCTAATTCAACCACTAAAAAAATTCCACATGTTATTGCAGCAATGGTCTTGTACATATTAGATGACTCAAAACAGATATCTAAAAGACAAAGCTATTAGGTAAGAACACATTTATTCCTTTGGTTGGGTCTTCAAGAGAATCTCTTCGCACTCACCAATTTCTTTTTTCGCAAAAAACATGGTAATCTAATGTCCATGAACAATGGTACCATGTTGAATGTTGAGGATCACCTCAACCATAAGCTAGAGTTATTTAAAGGAGACTACACTTACCTCTACATGTCCAGCATGAAAAAGATCAAAGGCACCATCAATATAGACTATGCGAGCACCAGGTCCAGCTCCCTATACAACAAGCTAGAAAACATTATGAGCAACAAATGTACTTCCTAGCCGCGACATGGAAATAATAGAATGGAGACAACCGAGGGGATGTTTTAAAAGAACAGCAGATTTTCATTAAGATTGTAACCTAACTTTAAGACAAATCCTGCACTGTTGGTTAAATGACAATTGAAACTATTCACAAATTTGTCATATTTGCTCACGCTCAGCTAATTTGAGTTGGTTAGTAATGTTTAGAGGCCTAATTTTGTGAATATTTGATGTTAAAATCTAATAATTGTGGAGTGTGATGAATATGCAAGCTCCGGCAGCAAATTAGCGCAACATGAATCCCAAAGACATAGTTAAATATGGAAAAAGGAGAACAAGAAATAAGCTGATATGCCAAAATGAAGCAAGGAAAACAAACATGCAAAACCATGTGCAGAGCACTGGACGGGACGCACCCTGGGCTGTCTGGGTGATTTTTCATTTAGGATAGTTTTGGTAATTTTATCTTTCTTTTGATGCAAAATTAAAAATTCCCGCTTTTATTTTTCTTCCCTTAACCTATTCAGCAGCCATATATCAAATACTACAAAGCCTCCCAGCACATTTTTGAGAAATGAAACATAAGAAAATCAGAAAACTTGATTATTCTTTCACTGCTCAATTGACTAGCGACCTCCTCCTTGTCCCAAATCACCACGAGGCAGGATGAGTTCCAAAACTTGTGACAGTTTAGTTTTCACACTCTGAGAATCTCCTGCTTTTCCTACATAGATATTAACTCAAAATCCTCTTTTTTTTTTTTTTTTTTTTTTTTTTTTGAGGAAAACTTAAAGAGTCCACATATTTTTTATTTTTTTTTGGAGAAGGTAACATTTAAAGAGTCCACATATTAATGAGCACAATCACTTTATGAAGAATTTATCAGGCACCAAGCAAACCTTAAAAGTTTTGGTTCTTGCTTCGTGAGCAATAAATTTACCACTAGAGAGATATGCAAGAGGCTGACCTTCGAATTGGAAAATTGTACAATTCTACGAGATGTAGGAAGAAAATGAGATACGCGTGTCCCGCCTACATCTTCAGATTTTTGGCTGTGACCATGGCTAAATTGTCTCTGCAAGGAGGCATGACTGGGGGAGTCAACAGAGGACCTCTCTCTCACACAAAGAAGCATTCGACCTACATGGAAAATTTATAAAACAAATACTAATTACACAAACAATAATAGCACCTATAAGCTCTTGCAATTTAATTGTTGAAATTTTAGCTTTTGAATATTAACAAATGCCAAAACATCTTTACATCAGTAATCTAACTAGTATAAATAGCAAGGCACTAACAAGATGCTGCCACGCAGCCCCAAACATTAAACTAGCCATTCCAACACACACAAATGCCAACTTTGTTTTGGAAGAGGAGGTTTTCATTGCCAAAGAATCAAGAGAACATACATACCAACGATATCAGTGCTTGAAACTCCTTCTGTGCGCTTGATCTGCTTATAGCGACCAACCTTCTTAGCAAGGGCATAAGCATCACTTCCATCAGGAAGAAGACAAGGGTCATCCCCATGAATGATATAGTCTATGTTATACTCATCAAATAGTTTCCTCATAAAATCCTCAGTAATAGCATAGGGGGCATCAGAGATGACTTCATCCACCCACTTAACAGCGCCAACCATAATCATCCTAGGGATAAATCAACAAGAACGATACTGAGTTAATTCTTTTGATTGAAAATCTATCCCAAGCAACAGACAAAACAATAATAATCATCACAGTCAAGCACAGCAAAAGAGAACTAGTGGTAATTGACATAATTTTATTTGTTAAATTCCTTTTGATTCTTTCAAGGGCAATGGTATCAGACAATAAGCAAAATGAAGGAATGAAGCCATCAGTTCATTAGGAAAGTTCTGGTGGAAATGGTGTTCTGAGCTGAGGAAAACTGTTCTTTCAGAAGAACACTGGCCAAACCTTTGCCATGATAATCAACTCGTGCTATCCTGACAGACCAAACTTCACCCTGATCTGAGGTCTCCTCTTTTGCTAGTTGACCACTTTATAAAGCCTTGTTTCAGTAACCCAAAAAACCCATCCTCACCCAAAATACTCCCATAGAAGCTTGCTTCTCTAACCTAAAGAACCCATCCTCACCAGTTTCCCACTGTAGGACATGTCTATACAGTCACCAAATCTAGAAAAGATTTCCCAGGAAAGTTACCAGTTATGCTTTAAGGTTTTGGAAGAAAGATTCTTCCCCCACTAGAACTTTATAAGTATTAGCTAGCCAGTCAATCAAAGAGATAAAACAGAGAGTAACACTTAACTGAAGCAACAAAACTAAAGCACACTAGCTGAAAAAACAGCTTCTATTGGTTCAAAGATACTAAATTCGCATAAAGATAAAGTGCAGGGTTAGATATACAATTGTCAAAAATCAAGCCACAGATCTCCTCATATCCTCAGTTAAAACAAACCTACCAATTTGAACAACAACACACATAATGCCAAACAAAACAAAAACACTAAACACTATAAATCCAAAATCTCACCTCTCACGAAGAGGCGTAAACGAAGGTCCTTTATTAGCTATAATCTCAGCATCACTAACAACACTAACAACACCAACAGCTAATTGATCCCCTAATGCCCTAGCTTGTCGTAACGCATTACAATATCCATAATATATCATATCCAAACAACCATTCATATACTACTCTCTTTGACTAAATTATCCTAATTTATTTTTTTTATCTCAATTTAATACCTAAGTTACTCAAAATCGGGTGCGGGTGTCCGATACGGGTGCGGATCTAGATGTCGCATCCTTCATGATCTAAATTTTAAGATTCGGATCCAGTTATGGATACGGGTGCGAGGATTCAGCTAAAAAAATTCAAATATCTAAAAATCTAAGTTACTCGGACTCTTCACCTTCGGTGCCGCACCCGTGTCGACATGACATGGGTATGGGTGTGGGTGTGGGATCCGTACCCAATCTGGTCAACCGCTTTTGGGTACTTTGACCAACATCAACGGAAAAATTCCGGATAGATCCAATGATTTTTATAATAAAAAGAAAAGCTGAGATGGACTTGAAGAAAATGGAATACCTTGTATATTGAAATTTCTTTGTCACTCCTTTTCCTTTTATCTCCTTCCGGGATTCTCCTCTTGATCAATATTTTCTTCTCATGTTTTCCACATAATATCTCATAATTTAGGTTTTATAATTCTATTTTTAGATATTTCAATTATTTTTAGCCGAATCCCCGCACCCGTATCCATACCTGGATCCGTATTCCCGAATCTTAGAATTTAGATCATGAAGGATCCGACCTCTAGATCCGCACCCGTATCGGACACCCACACCCGAGTCCGAGTAACTTAGCTAAAAATAGAGTTATAAAAACCTAAATTATGGAATATTATGTGGAAAACTTAAGGAAAAAATATTGATCAAGAGGAGAATCCCAGAAGGAGATAAGAGGAAATAGAGTGACATAGAAATTTTTATATACAAGGTATTCCATTTTCTTCAATTTCACCTTAGCTTTAGTTTTGATTAAAGAAATCATTGAATCTGTCCAGAATTTCTACGTCGATTTTGGTCAAAGTATCCAAAATCGGTTCCAGATCGGGTGCGGATCCCACACCCGCACCCATGTCGTGTCGACATGGGTGCTGCACTGAAAGTGAAGAGTCCGAGTAACATAGTTTAATACTACTCCCTTTTTCACCACATTAATCTCTCTCTACATTTATATATTAAGGGTAAAGGTGGAAACTAATAGTTAATTATATCTTGGTTTTCTAAAATGACAACTATTTTGGACCATCTATTTTTAGTAAGGACGACAAGTAAAGCAGACCGGAGGGAGTAACACTTAACCGAAGCAACAAAACTAAAGCACACTAACTGAACAAACAGCTTCTATTGGTTCAAAGATACTAATTCACATAAATATGAAAGTGCTAGGTTTAGGTATACAATTATCAAAAAAAGATTTGCCACAAATCTCCCCATGTCCCCAGTTAAAACAAAATCCACAACCTCCTAATTACATGGATTTCGGAATATTCCCATATCTACACTAATTATACCATATACAACAACAACATACACAATGTAATCCCACAAGTGGGGTCTGGAGAGGGTAGAGTGTACGCAGATCTTACAAGGTAGAGAGGCTGTTTCGGCTTAAGTAACACAGAAACAACATCAGAATAGCAAGAAAACTAATTATTCCCATATCTACACTATCTAATTACACCATATTTAGCAAAACAACACACATAATGCCAAACAAAATAAAAACAGAAATCCAAAATATTAGTACCTCTCATGAAGAGGAGTAACTGGTGGTCCTTTATTAGCAATAATCTCAGCATCACTAACAACACCAACAACTAATTGATCACCTAAAGCCCTAGCTTGTCTTAACGCATTACAATGTCCATAATGCATCATATCAAAACAACCGTCCATATATACCCTTATTGGCCTCTTCTTCTTCTTTGGTAAAGCAAAACTTAACCCTAACACTGATAACCCTAACACCACCCCTCCCACCAGCCACGTGGCAACAAACCGTGAACTCTGCACATTTTCCGAATGTCCTCCATCTGAACCCATTATTATTAGTCCTCCAAAATTTCGAAAATATTTGTTATTGTAAAAACAATGACACTAACATTCTAATTGTTTCTAAGATTAGTATGTTTATTCTCTAGAATTTTCGTGAGGAAGAAAAGGCAAAAAGGTTTGAAAAAGTGCTTTATTTTTTCATTTATAACGCCGTTTGTATCTCGTTTTTAATGGTTAGCACTTGAACGGTACGTTTATTAGAACTTGGACCAAACACTTGTAAAGCAGTCACATAAACGTAGCGTAACAGGTACAGCATCTATGGTTGGTTATTGTATGGGCGACCTTGTAATTTATTGGAATTAAGAAATGGTATATCAACTTTGGCTTAATGTACAAATTGTATAGTTACATGATTTGACAATAAAACAACTATAGCTGGCCAAAGTAGCACACCGCATGGTTTATCGCTACGGGATCGGGATCGTTTGGTAGGATGTATTAGATAAAATAATTCATATATTAGCTTTAGTAGGCGTTTGGCCATCCCATGTGGTTTCAAACGCTCCAAAAAGGTATGATTTGGGGTTTGAAACTATGGTAGATATATTTTGTAAAAAAAGACCCATAAGTTTATATTTTGTAAAAAAAGATTCATAAGTTGGTAGATATTTTTAACAATTACCCCATCAATCATTTACCAATTTCATTAACTTCCACCAAATTTTATTTATGTTTACGAACCTTTTAATTTTGTAAAAAAAAGACCTATAGTTTAATTTTATTTATTGAACTAAAATTTGATCAATTGATGTTGTATTTTTAGAAAGGTCTTCTAGTATTAATTTTGAGCTGGTTGTTATGAATTAGCGTATTAATTTTGTTATGAACTATGACTTGCTCATTTGGCAAGATTGTATAAGAATTGAGAATGTTTTGATAGTTTTCACAACTTGTGGGGTTTTTATATCTATAAGAGAAAATACTCTTTAAAATATCCAAAATGCATGTCCAAACATGGTTTCAAACCATGTCCAAACGGGGCCTTAGTATTACTAATCCCTTATTTGGTACACTTTTTCAACCGACGGATTAGTTAGACAATCTATTTGATATTATCATGTGTATAATTAATACAAAGCAAAACATGTTATTTGCAATACTGATGTGGCGTGATTTCACATCACAATCGATGCTTTTCGGCAATAAGTTTTACTTGTTTTTAAGTAAGTCTATGTGATTTTACGTGATTTTTATTGTGTTTCAGGTATTACGAGGTCCCGAGAGCCTATTTGTGGAAAACTAGTGAAAATGAAAAAAAAGAGTTGAAGAGCTAAAAGGAATAAAGCGGTGTGAAGATGAAGACATTTGGAGCAAAATTGAATTAAAAAGGAAAGAAAAAGAAAAGAAAGAAAGAAAGAAAGAAAGAAAGAAAGAAAGAAAGAAAGAAGGGAGACAAGGAATGGTGGCTTAATTTTTGGTCATTATTGCCGATGATTATGGCTATTAATGTGACCACTGATCGGGGATCAATCGGAAGCAAACTGAGAAGCAAAACAAAAGGCACTGGTCGACGTGTCAAATTTGATACGTAATTGGTGCAACGCACGGTGCAGTTTTTGGATATTTACTTCTTCCTATTTAGTTTTGGACTGAGTTATTTTATATGGGTTTTTTCCTACACCTATAAATATTTCATAAGCCACAATTCTTAGACATCTTTGGCATAAAACTCAAGTTTGGAGGCTAGGGTTCCTACATAAATATTCTTTCTTTTATTTGAACATCGTTTATGGAAATTTCTTTGTGACAATTGAGATTGATACTCTTGTTTTGATTATTTATTCATCGACATTATTTTTAATCAAGTAAGTTCTTGTTATTTTAATTATTCTTGTTCTTTAACGTTTCTCAAGGGATTAACTAACCCTAGGACTCGCCCATTTACTTTATTTGAAACTCAGAAGAGGAAGAACGGGGTTGGGATAGAATAATTAACATGAATTTGGGGCGTTAACCCTCATCTAATGGAAATTGACCTAGGAATAGGCGATACCACTTGTAGCCATATTCGGGCATTCTTAATGCTCCTAATTGCTTAAGGGATCTTCAAGGAGCATTAAGAATGCCCGAATATGGCTACAAGTAGTATCGCCTATTCCTAGGTCAATTTCCATTAGATGAGGGTTAGCGCCCCAAATTCATGTTAATTATTCTATCTCAACCCCGTTCTTCCTCTTCCGAGTTTCAAATAAAGTAAATGGGCGAGTCCTAGGGTTAGCTAATCCCTTGAGAAACGTTAAAGAACAAGAATAATTAAAATAACAAGAACTTACTTGATTAAAAATAATGTCGATGAATAAATAATCAAAACAAGAGTATCAATCTCAATTGTCACAAAGAAATTTCCATAAACGATGTTCAAACAAAAGAAAGAATATTTACGTAGGAACCCTAGCCTCCAAACTTGAGTTTTATGCCAAAGATGTCTAAGAATTGTGGCTTATGAAATATTTATAGGTGTAGAAAAAAATTCATATAAAATAACTCAGTCCAAAACTAAATAGGAAGAAGTAAATATCCAAAAACTGCACCGTGCATTGCACCAATTACGTATCAAATTTGACGCGTCGACCAGTGCCTTTTGTTTTGCTTCTCAGTTTGCTTCCAATTGATCCTCTGGTCAGTGGTCACATTAATAGCCATAATCATTGGCAATAATGACCAAAAATTAAGCCACTATTCCTTGTCTCCCTTCTTTCTTTCTTTCTTTCTTTTCTTTTTCTTTCCTTTTTAATTCAATTTTGCTCGAAATGTCTTCATCTTCACACCGCTTTATTCCTTTTACCTCTTCAACTCTTTTTTCTCATTTTTCACTAGTTTTCCACAAATAGGCTCTCGGGACCTCGTAATACCTGAAACACAATAAAAATCACGTAAAATCACATAGACTTGCTTAAAAACAAGTAAAACTTATAGCCGAAAAGCATCGATTGTGGTGTGAAATCACGCCACATCAAATACCAAGAACTATCAATACATACATTAGCATGGTTAAAGACATAATTGCCCTTCAAGTACTTTAAAGCTAAAGAATGTGGAAAACGTATCTATAAATAAATATTTTTTTAGAAATTATGCAATGCATGTTACGTTATTTTTAAAATACACCACACTAGACAGTCAATAAGAAATACTTTCAACATAACTAATCCCTGAATTACTAATCCTACCAAATATATGTTAGACCCTGTATTTTATACGTCGAGTTATTCGCGAAGAAATTGACGTGAGATAGAAATCTCGGATTTTTAATTTCTAAACTAGAACTAATCGGTTATAAATTTTTACTTAGTATAAGAATGTTGATGGAAATTAGGAACTACTTAATTGTGGTGTTAAGTATAAATTAGTGGTAACAATGAGTCAATATGACCATTAACATGCCATGTCCAAAAGATGACTCAAAGTCATCTAAAATAAGGCTATTATGGAAGACATACAAATATGCATTTAATGTTGATTCATCCACTACACTTTCATTATATTGTGGACAATTAAATTGGAAGAAATATACATGTATATTCGGCCAAAGAGCTGAAATTTGGAGGAGGAAAAGGTTAGTCATGCAATTGAATATTGAAGCATGCATTACTTTATTAAAGTATACATTATTTTAGGAAGACATAACATGGTGGAGGGATCATTTCACATTAAATATGGATCATTCATCTTGGAATGATTACAATGGACAAAGGGTGGTGTGTGAATCATTCACCACACATGAGATTGTCTTGTCAACAATTGAAAAGAAAGAAGAAAGGAAACAAAGATGAAAATTCAGCCAACACACTTAACCGAAAGTTGAAGAGAAAAATTAGAAAATGTTAAGTGTAAAGTTAATGGAATGAATCATGCCATAAGTGGAGCATGTGACCAACTTGTAGGCATCAAAGTTGAACCAAATAATGACCAAGAAATCAGCCATCACAATTCATTTCAACTACACAACACAAAGAAAGAAAACCTAAACCTAGAGAGAGAGAGCATTCGGCCAAGGGGCTGATTTTTGAGCTCTTTGAGTCTTGATCCAAAAATTATTTTCCAAGGTGTTTCAACCCTTTAGAAGGTCCCTAGAATGTGAAGATAGTTTTTGGAGCAATAAGAACCATTTTCATCTCAAGTCACAAACTTTAGCCAAGTAGAGAAGTCAAGTTGTCAAGGTAAGATCTAACTTTCTTTTGCTTGTATTAAGGGTGATGTAGATGAGTAAATATAAGTTGTATACATGAAATGATGTGTGATGATGTTGGAACATGATAGTAACCATGAGGTTATATGTGTTGATGTTGAAGTATGGTTGTAACTTGAAGAACATGAATCACATGCATAAAATCATGAATGTTGGTGTTGGAATGTTGTTGTGACCGAGGGGAATGTTTTGGTGGAATTAATGAACTAATTTTCTTTAATAAATATGGATGTTACTATCATAGATCTCATGGTAAAAAGAATTGGAAGGTTAAATGTGAAGTTGTGTTAGTATGAAAATAAAGTGAATCTATGATTTTATGTGAAGTGATGTTGAAGCATGTAGAAATCGTGTGTGGACTGTTTTGTGAGAAAGTTAGTGAACTGTTTTTACTTGATATTTTGATTGTTCTTATCATGAAATTTATGATGGAAATGAAGGTTTTTAATGATTGGAGTTGAAACTAAAGTCGTTTGAGAATTGTTGTAAAGATTATAGAAATGACGATATAGCGTAGTTGCGTATGAATTGATGTTGTACTTGTCGTGTGGATATCTGGTCATAACTTACTGAAATTATATGAAAAGAAGACATGAAATGATGTGTAAAAATCGTATGTGGTTGGCTTAGTATGTTCGTAAACGTTTGCAAGAATTCCGAACATTGTTATGTTGTCGGTTAGGGACTGTTTTGGATGTGTTGTTGGTTAGGGACTGTTTTGGACTTGTTGTTTTCATTAAGTTGGAAAAACTAATTATAGTTAAGAGTATACATCATGTTGTCATAGTGGTTGGACTGTTATAGAATCGCTTCGACGAAATAATATGACTATAGACTAACAAGAATAAATTGGATGTGTCATAATCGCATGTACACTATTATCTAGTATTGTAAGGTACGGGCTGTTTTGACACGTTGTTGTTATTGAACTTGGAAGATTAATGATAATTAAGATTATGCATTGTGTTGTATGTTGGGATGGGCTGTTATAAGTTGTTACATGCAAACGTTAAGGCTACGAACTATTAGAAGTAACTTGAGAATGTAGTAGCCGTATGTGAATCGTTATTGCATGTTGTGAATGTGGGTTGTTTGGGATATTGTGTGGGCTGTCCGGATTGGTATTGAACACATAATTATTGATGTTGGATTGGTTGTATGTGGTTGGTTTGGATACAAGAGAAAACGTCGTCTAAACATCTAGAAAGGAGTTACTAACGTTAGAATACGTTTTGAATCTCCCCGTAACTTAAACGTAGTTGTTGGCATCTTAATATAGGTTGAAGTATTATTGGGCAGCGTATACATATTGTGTGACAAATAAGCGCTAAAGGTATGTGAAGCTAACCCTTCTTTCTTTTTGGCATGATCGTTGTGAAATGAATATACGATATATATACGATTCCAAAGGAAACTCCTATTCCTAGAGCCACTAGGATGGCTATTGATTTTTGATTCCCATAACTTATGTTTTGATTCATCTATATTAATGTGTACATATGATTTCAAAGATTCATTTTGATATAATCCACAGGGACATCCGAAAGGTATATGAGATGACTATTATTTGAAATTGCGAACGATGGTTCGTGTTGACTATTCTATTGAGTCTTTAAAAATGTTTTGAATTGCATATAATTTCTCACTACTCTGCTCATGCATATCTCAATATATCTTTCACCGAGTCCCGGGCCGGGTATGTTATCGTGCACACTTTCACTGTATTGTTCGCCGAGTCCCTTATTAAAGGGCCGGGTACAATATATATATATATATATATATATATATATATATATATATATATATATATATGTATGTATGTATGTATATTCTGAAGTTATGCTGTGTTACGGAGATATGCTGTGTTACACAGATATATATTATATTCTGAAGTTATGCTGTGTTATGGCGCCAGAGACGGGGTGGCGACCATGTTCACCGAGTCCCATAATGGGGCCGGATATGATATATGATATTGACATGCATGATTTATGTTTCGAAAGCAAGTACTTGGTATTCTGGTTATTGTACTCATTTTCTGTACTTCTTATTTCAATTATGATCCCGTTTTCTGTATTTCATGCTTTACATGCT
Organism: Lycium barbarum; assembly: GCF_019175385.1. Lineage (NCBI taxonomy): Eukaryota > Viridiplantae > Streptophyta > Magnoliopsida > Solanales > Solanaceae > Lycium > Lycium barbarum. Next base: position 111,073,791 of record NC_083344.1, on the reverse strand, counting down.
CGGTACATATTCCGTACTGACCCCCTTTCTTCGGGGGGCTGCGTTTCATGCCCGCAGGTGCAGATACTCGCTTTGGTGATCCGATAGCTTAAGATTCCCCATCTGCTATTTTGGAGAGCTCCGTTGTTCCGGAGTCCATATTTTGGTACAAATCCTTCTCGGATATATATATATAATATGCATATGTTGACTAAGGGTACGACGGGGCCCTGTCCCGTCATATGTTACGTTACTGTTGATACTCTTAGAGGTCTGTGGACATATGTGTGGGTTGTGTATGGGTTCTGTTCAGCTGTGTCTATACGATGTGCTGTGGTATGATGTTCGTATATGATGGCGGCCTTGTCGGCTTGCATATGATATTATTATATCATGGCAGCCTTGTCGGCTTGCATATATATGAATATTTATGTGACAGTTCTGAGACCATGGTTTGGTCGTTATAAGATCCATATTGAGTTTGATGTGAAATGAACATATAGCTAAAGAGTATGTATACGGGTGTCCATGTCGGGCACCAGTCACGACTTACGGGGTTGGGTCGTGACAATATAATACCTTAGCCTCCTCCTTACTCTATCATCACTTCCTTTTCATATGTAAATATCACTACAAAGCCACTTTCATTTTGAAAGATCCAACCTTTTCCCTACAAAACGTATTGCCAATTATTTCTCAACTACTTCTTCAACTTCATACCTTTTTCTCAAGAGCCAATTGGGGAACCTACACCAATTTAAAGGAAAAAACTTACCCGCACCGGGTGTATACACCCAACTCAGTTAAGTTAACCATAGATAATAAACTAAGGCTTAAAATCCTATTTTTTAATAAAGTAAAAATTTAAAACAAGTAGCAAAATTAACAACGTCACATCAGTTAAGCTAGGGTTGCCGTCATTGAATCAATTTTCTTTGCTCATTCCTCTTCTAGCATTCTGCCTATTCCAAAGCTTTGCAACATTCTTGGAGCGGGTGGGGATTTCAAATTAAGCTTATTAGGAATAAGGAAATTGGCTTCAAATAGGTGATTCCTTATTAACTTCATACGTAAGTTTATATGCATGTAGAAAGAAGCTATTATCTATATCTGTTATATTTTAATGCATTATCAAGCATTCTTCTTAATAATCTGAATCAGTTTCAACTATTTGATCATCAAATATTATATACAAATTTAAACCAAACAAGCTAATGTCTCTTTCTGCTACTGCTTCCTTTTATTTTCAATTAGTATTAGGTTAGTCTTTTATATTTTATTTCATGAACTTGAGGGAATTTTGATTATTGTTGCATGTATGTTTCTCCTTTTCTATGATTATACATGTTATAAATATTTTTCTCCTTGTTTGAAATATTAGAATGTCAACTTTTGAGAAGGCAAATAATGCTGAGAGTGACGAAGAATTATTAGAAGATATTAGAGCGGAAGATGAGAATGAGGAAAAAAATCAAGAGGAAGTTTCAGAAGATGTCATAATTGAATTAGAAGGGAAAATGAAAAATCAAATTGTTAAAGACGAGAAAGAGGCTTATATTTTATATTGTGAATATGCACATTCCAAAGGTTTTAGTGTACGGAAGGATAAGCAATATTATTTTCAAGGTAGCGAAGTGGTTAGAGAAAAACGTTTCGTATGCTATAGGCATGGGGAAAAAGATGAAAGGCTAAGAAAATCCAGTAAGGTGTCTTGCAATCATATTGACACGCGATCAAAATGTCCTGCAATGATAATCTTTAAGCGTCGAATTCCTAGTAGTCCTTTCACGGTGGATAGATTTATTAAAGAGCATAACCATGAGATGGCTTCACCGAAAAAGAGACATTTGCTAAAATCAGCTCGTTCTATAACTAAAGCCAAAAAGCTAGTTATTGAAAATATGGTTAATGCTGGTATAAAGCCAACTGCAACCTATTCTTACCTGGCAGAAGAAGCTGGAGGGGCTGATGTTTTAGGCTATTCAAAGAAAGATTGTTTTAATTTTATAAACCAGTTGATGAAATATAAGGTGGAAGCTGGGGATGCTCAAAGTGTTGTTAATGAATTTAATAATAGACAAGCGAGTGAAAGTCTCTTTTATTGGGATGTTCAGCTTGATTCTGAAGGGCGTATGGCTAACTTTTTCTGGAGAGATGGTCGATCTAGAATTGACTATGAGATTTTTGGTGATGTCGTTTCTTTTGATACCACATATCGGACAAACAAGTATCGTATGATTTGTGCACCATTTATTGGAATAAATCATCACTGGCAGAATATAATTTTTGGTTGTGCTTTTTTATCTGATGAGTCGGCAGAATCTTTCAAATGGTTATTCTCTACATTTTTAAAGTCAATGGGAGGCATTGCCCCGCAAACTATTATAACTGATCAAGCTCAAGGATTGGCAATTGCTATTAGGGAAGTGATGTCTGGAACTAGACATAGACTGTGTCAATGGCACATATCCCAGAATGCCCATCTCATTTGGGCTCACTTAATAATGATAAAGGTTTTTCTAAACTTTTCAACAAGTGTATGTCAGAATGTGATTCTATTACTGAGTTTGAAGAAACCTGGGAGATGATGCTTACAATGTATAATATAGAAGAACATAAATGGTTGAAGAATCTTTACAATATTCGACACATGTGGTCCACAGCTTTTAATAATGATGTCTTTAGTGCTGGATTGAAAGCCTCATCTCGAAGTGAAAGTACTAATCATGTATTAAACGGGCTTGGTGACTTGAGCACTTATTTGCACATATTTGTCACTAACTATGAGAAAAATGCAGTAAATAAGTGGCGGCTGAGTGAAGAACATGAAGACTTCAACTGTAAACAAGGTAGACCTACTCTTGCTGTAAAAGGTAGTCCAATTTTAGCTCAGGTTTCTATCGTCTACACTCACAAGATTTATAACATGTTTGAGAAAGAGTTTCTCAAAGGAGCTGGGGCTTGTTATATTGAGGCACAAGTATATTGTGATGGTCAAGTGTCCAAATATGAAGTAAGAATGCATAATTCAACCAAGAATTGGTTTGTGGAGTTGGATTCCACAACTTTACATGTGACATGCACTTGCAAGAAGTTTGAATCTGTGGGTATTTTATGTGCACATTGTCTACTAGTTTTCACTTCTAATAAGGTTAGAGAAATCCCGGCGAAATATATTTTGAAGAGATGGACCAAAGATGTGAGGAAAAGAATAAAAGATTTGCCAAGCAAGAGCTGTTCTAGTAATGGAAATTCGGAATCATCTGAGATTGTTTACACTAATAGTGTGATGAAGACTTGTTACAATCTTGTTTATCTTAGCAAATCTAATACAGAGTGTCGAGAAATTTTTCAAAGACATCTAGAAAATGCTTCAGATGAATTGGATGACTATCTAGGAAAATTGGACAACACTACTGTTCATTTTTCAGCAAAAAATGGTAAGAAAAATATAGAAGACAAGGTATTGGATCCTCTGTATGTAAGAGCACCAGGCGTTCGCAAAGAGCGTATTCAAAATCATTGGGAGAAATCCAAAAAGAAAAAAACTACTCAACCGACTCATGCGAGAACTAGTAAGTATTATGTAGGTCTTCATTTAATAATATACTTTTGTAATAATCTAATTAGTTTTGTTTGATTATAGTGAAATCTCAAAAAGTTGATGCACCGCCAATAAAAAGTTTGTTTGAGAACAATGTATACACTCCTCGTCAAGCAACATCGCCTATATCAGAAGTCAATTTACAAGTTAGTTTTCTTTTATTTCTTTTCATATAAATTTCTTATCTTAAACCATTGTTCTACATTATTAATTTGTCTTGGATTTGTCTTTTTTTAAGGATACTGCTTTTGACCTGGATTTGGATGACTCAAATGTCTCATTTTTAACCTTGTTACAAGGTGTTGAGAATACTACACAGGTACTGTCACAACGTTAGGGGTAATATAATTATGATTAATATATTTGAATATTTTTTAATTCGAATTATTTCTTATTTGTGTAGCAATCATCTGCAAGTACATGGAAATCAGGACGAAACTACAATTGAAGTGTCATATCTTCACGGAGAATGATGTGATACTATGATTTTGAGGCATTTGGGCAGGAGAAGCTAGTCCTTTAATTTTTAGATAGTAGTATACTTACACACATTTGTAAAAGAACCTTAATTTCTTTTGTTGGATGGTAAAATTTTTTTAGAAAACTTTTGATTGGTTCGTTGGTTAAAGCAGCCAATAACATAATCAAAGTTGTATTCTTGATATCTTTTTATTGCTTGTTGAATTTGTGATGAAGATGTACCTTAAGCTTTTTATTTGAAAAAATTCTCGACTAAAATAAATTATCCTTTTCATTACCGAAATCTTCTTTGTTATTGCAGATTTCTGATTATTATATTTAGGTAGAGTATTTGTCATCTATCATATCCATACTCTTAACTAAGCTATTTTGTGAGGAAACTAGTTGACACGCCTTGATTAGTTTTCGAAATCTGTATGTGCAGTGTAGCTATGGTTTTCTTGGTGGTTCATGGTTCTAATATTTGCTGAACAATATTTAGATATTGTTTTGTATAAGTGTTTTGTAGCCAAGGAAAGATGTTGCAACTTGGCATCTCCTCAATAGGAACACAAAGAGCCTTTAGGCTTTCTGGAATAAGAATCATGTATGAAGAACAACAATATTTGTTTATATATTGTGGGTGTACCATTGAAAATACATATAGTTATGACCTTTGAGATGTAGTTAATTGTTGGCACAAAAGTGTTTGATAAGTAAAAAAAAAAAAGTGCAGTCAATTACTTATTGTTAAGAAGATAAAAGAAATAGTGTGAGCATATTTTTATATTATTAATTAAGTTTATGTGCAAAAATTTGGTTAACTAGGGTTAAGTACTAATATTTATAGTTAAATAATGTGACAAGTGTCATTTATTTATTAGTTGGGTGTATACACCCGGTGCGGGTAAGTTTTTTCCCCAATTTAAAAATATAATTTTGAACCAACTTTATCATCCATAAGTGGGCATATCCTATTAGTTAATTGTTATTTGCCCTACTGACAGTTACGGAACAAGGCCTACAGCGTTGCGTCGAAAGTAAGTATATGAATAATAAGTAAGTGAAAGATAATAGCGAAATAGAAATAAAATGTAGAAATTTTATTTATATCATATGAGGTTGTTGGGGTAAATGCAATGCACAAAGTTAGATAGCTAAAAGCCAACACTAGAGATCGTTTCAGGGAGAATGCATGGGGTACAAATTATCTCATTTAAAGGGAGGTCTTCAAGAAATAAGTATAGTTCTTTTGCAAAGAAGAAAATATAAGAAAAATAAAGTGTATAGTTGACTTGGTTGGAATTGAGTGCCCTGAAGCTTTTCCTTGATCTTTTAGTTATAGTCGTTTGGGTGCTTGAGGTCCAAAGCTGACTTGTAATTCTTCGGTTAGCCTTCTGAACTGATTTAATCATTAGGGATGATATCTTCTCTCGGATCCTCGCAGAGGCTGTTAAGGGAGTTGGTTAAACATGCAGTCTATCCCTTAAGACTCAGTCAAAAGTGTTTAGACAGGTTCATGCGTTGTTCGTTGGGCAGATGCTTAGTCTGCGGGACTTATATGCGGATTGTGTCTTGCGTCTCATCTAGTTGGGGATCCAGGACCATGATACAATTGAGGGGCAGGTGAACTTGTACGTCGTCCTTTAGTGCTTGGTCGTTTTGTAGGGGCCATTTCCTGAGTCTAATCCGAGGATCATAGTTTCGGGGAACGCTTTCGGGCACGTGCAATTGACCACTATAGTTAGTTCTCCCACTTGTTAAGGCTAAACTAGCTTTGTCTTGAAAAGTGGAAGTCATCAAATCAAAAGGTGTTGCAGGTTTTAAATTTTGGGGACACGTGTATATAGCGCCTCAGAAAAATGTTGAGTTAGATTTAATACTTAAAGTTTGTTAATAAGATTGGAAATATTATTCTGCGTGTTGAAAGAGACTACATATTAGTACAATATCACTTGGCATGATAATAAGTGTATGAGGTGTATTTGAAGTGATATATCGGCTAAGCAGAGCCCTTGAGGCAAGCCAGCACTACAAAAAATTGGACATATTACGATGGTTATATTGCCGCGGACAACATAAAACAGTGGTGTTTCAAATTCCATACTAAATGTTTCGGGTACCGGCAGTTTATTGATATTACGACGGTTGCAAACTACCGCTATATTTCGATTTAATTTTCTGTAAAATATTTCCCTCACCTTTGTCATGACCCTACTAAACAATACATACAATTGCATGTAGCTAGGTTCGAAGTCGAGTCTAAGAAGAATAAAGAAGTAACTAACTTTCAAATTGAGTGGCTGGGATTCATTCTTAATTAATTAGGAAGGGTCGGGATTGAGCCACGTGACGGAGGTTCTTATATAACACAGAGAAAGAGAGAGAAAGGTAATGGTTATCTGGTATCTTCACTTCTTCCTCATTGTCACACCCCATTTTAACCGGGTTGATTTTAGGAGTATGACGTATTGGTGATTCCTATTTATTTGTTTTAAGGAGTCGCCACCTAATTAATTTAACGGTGAATTAGGACACCTAAATGTTAACTAAGGCAAAGTTAAAACTAAACCTCTGTTAATAGTCTGCTTAACCAATGTGATTCTAGGTAAGGGCTCTATATTATCCTAAAGGGAAAGGGTTAGGCATCCTTTAGAATCCGTTAACTTACGGTTATCCGACCAAACTTAGGTTAATTAATTAAGGTTAAATAAGATGCTTAAATTTTAAGACAATGGCTTATAAACGTTGTCAAAGTTTTAGAAAAAAATATAATAATACTATTTAAAATAATACTTATAAATATTGCTAAGGCTTGAACAAAATGTGCTATTTAAACTAAGACTTATAGAAAAATATAATAAATTTTGCATATGAGTGAAAGAAAATGCGGGTTTATGCAATGTTTGATAAATATTTGAAATAACTCCGAAGGTGGGGTATTAATTTTAACAAACTAAAAAATATGTTGAATAGCTATATAAAATAGATAAACGGCTAATGCAAAAATAACTTTATGAACAAACCTTCCTTAATTAATTTAGGCACTTTGCGAAAATGAAGACTTCGAAAACATTGAGCACTAATTTTCTTTCAAAATATGCATTAAAAGGCTTCTATGGTTGTATAGAATAATGTCCATTAAAAATATAGTAAGAACATTTCGTGAGAAAAAAAAGACATTTTTATTATCTCAAGCCACCATCCGTTTTTCATTTTTTATAGGTATACTAAATCATTTCGTGAACTGAACTAAAAAAAAAAGAAAGATTTCCAGAACTAACGTCCTAAGTTAACCCCCCACTAAATTAATTATTCTAAAGTAGCTAAATAATAGTCTACAAACATAATTAAATAAAAACATAGGATATGCTAAAACGCAGCAGCCTTTCTCAATCATTTATAGCCAAATTCTGTGGACCCGGAACACGGAATGGAGCAATGAGATCGTTTGATCTCGCCGCGGAATCGAGTCTCATTTGAGACTCCTCGCAACCCCAGATGTCATGCAAAAGAAAAGAAAAAAGGAAAGAATTAGAACAATGATATAATTTATAGTGTGGAAGAAAGAGAAACTTAAAGAAATAAGGAAACAAACCCGAACCAGTAGGCCTAAAATTAAATGGCAATTTCAATTTTCAGGACAGGACAAGCTACATGTTCTACGATTATAACATGTTGCATATTATGAGCCTATAAACTGCGCAACAATGGCAAGGAGCATCGAAAAAATAATTACAAAATATGTATGTTAAAGCATAGAATCTGCGTGACAATGGCAGTGAGCTTCATCTAAAACTAACTACAAAATAGGCTAAGGTACAGACTGCATAGCAGTAGCAATAACAGGGATTTGCAAATTATGAATGATTCGTGAATCATTTAATACTACACATGAGCATACAACCACAACGAGCAGGGCAGGATTCTAAATCCCTTTGACAGATAGTTACTCAAAACCAAGATGAAATAAAAATGTATTCGCATGTGATGGAACCAGCAGGTTGTATGTTTCAAGAAACTTTAATCATATATGACTAGATGTTCATACGGGGTTACAGTTTCCTGACTTAAACATGGCAAGTATTTAACACACAAGACCGAAACAGCCAATGTCGGAAACATAGGCAAGTTCACGAAGGAAAGCACCAGCAAACTCTCCGCAGATAAGAGCAAAAATGTGTTCATGTTAACCTAAAATGACGTTGTTAGCATGATCAGGATGAAATGAGCAGCTTTGCACAGTTCAAGATAGGACAATATCGACTAAGGCATACAGGCAGATGCATGGTCACCAAGTTCATACTTGTTTGTTAATACTTAAGGGGGTCCTAAGTAGTTCAGTATCTAGTTTTAAACTCAACAAGACAAGCAGTAGGATTTAAGTGAGCTAAAGCATATTTCACTTATTCAGAGCTTCAACACTTATTTTAATCTCAATGGAATCACCAACGCAGTATTAAAGGAGCAGGACTGATTTTAAAGAAAATTTCAATATTTATAAAGCCACAAATATTCATTTGATGTCTGATTGGTCCATTTGATGTGAATGAAATATGGTATCGAAAACTATCTTATTCCTACTTCTTCAAATCAAGAAACACACAACAAAATGAAGATATGTAATTCCATCCTTCCTCAGGTAAAACCAACATTCTAGATGAAGTCAATAACCATAGAAGAAAGCATGCTGAACCATCCAGAGAGCAGTCAAGAGGAAGACCGGAAAATCCCCATAATTCGAACAGAAAGCTGTTTTCATAAATGTTATACACTAACTGGTTGAATATGTAAGGCAATCAAGCATCGAAATTGAATCATTTCAGGTTTTAAACAAAAGTTAAGAAAAAGCACATAATGAACCGAAGATACAATTAAAGTTACAACAGGCATGTAATGGCTAGAAATTTTCTACATCTTTCACCAACTTATGACTTATCAATAAATCATGGACTAAATCACATTAGAGTTGCCTCACATGCTAACAACTTGACTAGATTTGGATTACAACAATGGCGACAGGAGACAGACCAATGCTTAACTTAAGCTATCATACAGTTAGTCAAAGTAGCAAACTGCCTAAACCAAATTGAAATGATTGAACCTATAAGCAATCAGCAATGTCCAATCGGTCTCATACTTAAATCATTCGTCCAATTGTCCGAACATGAAACCACAACAAGTTCTAGAAAATAGGATGAAGCATGAATAAACTATAACAGGCATACTAGAAGTATAAGACAAATTAAACACTAATCAGAAACATTCGACACGTCTTAAACTGAACTAAAATAGAACAGAGGTAAACTAACAACAAACAAACAACCAGATGAAACAACAAACTACGTCATATAAGCATTTGAGCGCATCCTAACGACAATTGAACTAAACAGCTGATTAAGTACAGAAAACAGACTCGCACCAGAACTGGAAGATAAACAAAAGTTACTGACCTTGGCCTAAAGCAAACATCATTCTAAGAAATAGCAAGCCAACCATATATATAATTTATATTAGCATGAAATTATTTAACTATGCCAATGGATGAATGTACTGGTATCAATATTCAGCTGGACCGGCTCATGGTTTACTGCACTAAAGAGGAATCATACTAATATGGAGGATAGCTAACAGTAAAGGAGTTTCATATAGGCGCCAATGACTCAAGCTACTACTAATCAAACTATTTTGTAAGTTAAAGTGACCAGTAAACATGATTTAAATTTATTGAGTGAGGATACATGACTAAGATGAATTAAACATGAACACTATTCAAATAGGATACTAGACAGCATCCAAACTTACATAAGAGCCAATAACATACTTAAGGACTAATCACAACGACAAAACTAACACCAAACTCAAAACTGGACTATGTTAAAATAATAACGCAGTAGCAGCTAAGCAAACGACATTACACTAAACTGAACGGAAACAGACTTGTTATGTTAAGACTGCATAACAACACTGAACTAACCATTAATTTTAACCATCGATCACAAATATTAGCAAACACATAACAAACAGAAAATAAAATTAGTACCCGAACAAAACTAAAACGAGCTCCTCTAAAACATCAAACAGAGTAGACATATATGTAGACCTGACTGTAAGCAAAATGGCTTAAGGAGAAGAAGTTACCTTCTTCGGGTGCAGCGAAGCGAGGCTTCGAATCTTCGATCTACACTCAAACACTACAAATTCAAGGTTGCGAGACTCGGATTCACAACAACCACAGAACAGACGAAAGAAAGAAAAAAAAATCGTTTGAGTATTTTTATCCGATATTTTGACTATCACAACGGACTGTAAATTTGATATTTTGGAAAGCTTTTTTAGGGTTTTCGACTTTAATCTCAAAGGGGTTTCTGCGGCTAAAACAACTTGTAATCAGCGTTCTCCTCTCCAAAAAAAAATCCCCGATTAGACGATTTCCACCGCCACTATTTATATGATTTTGTTGAAATAGAAGAAAAAATACGCGTGGGGAACAGGAAGTAGTGGGGGTGGCAGTGGTATGGGCGTGAGGGGGATGGCAGGTGAGTGAGGCGACAGACGCGTAGGGTGTCAGAGGTATGGGTGTGACAGGGTGAAGTGGGACGGAGATGGAAGAGGGAGAAAGGGAAAGAGAGAGAAAGGGAGGGGGTGCGCGGCGGAGGAGAAGAGTGAAATGAAGGGAAACCGTTTTAGGGTTTCCCTTATTTTGAACGAAAATGGGCTGGACCCGGTCCTTTTGTGGACTGGGTCGATTTTTGGACCGGGTATTAAAAGAATGGGCTAGCGAATTAAAACACGGACTGGTCTAAAAAATTGGGATCAAAATATGGGCTGGTCAAGAAATATTTATGAGTTGATTGGGCTTTGATTTGGGATCCGATAAATCAAAAATACGGACTGAGTGCACGAAATAGTTTGGCTTCTAAATTTAAATAATAGGCCTGTTTAAATAACTTGTGTTAAAATATTGCTCAATATGAAATATGCAATCATTAATGCTCAGATAAAAAATGGCGTTGTAATAGCCGTGTAATAATATTTCGAAAATCCACAGTAAAATAAATACTATTATTTAATTATGCAAAGATAAATGCGATGCGTGTGCATAAGCTGGTAAAATGTCGAAATGATAAAAAATTGTGAATTATAATAATAGTAATAAATAATAATAATAATAATAATAATAATAATAATAATAATAATAATAATAATAATAATAATAATAATGATAATGATGGCTAGTAACTGTAATAGAATAATGAAACGCCGGTATTGATAAGAGGCTAGTAATTATAGTAAAATATAATATATATATTTTTTTTATTTTCCAAAAATATTAGAAGCGTAAATAGGTATTTCGGAGGAGAGGCGGGACAAAATTGGGTGTCAACAACTTATCCCTCTTTGCCCGGTAATGATGAACAGAGTTGTCGGGCAAAGACGTTGACTCAATAGCCTATTTTGTCCCGGCTAAAGGAAAATTGAGAGGATTATGACCGAACTCCGGCCTCTGAGTTGCCTACATATCTCGGGTTGCACGAGAATCAGGTCGAGTGTAGTTCTGGGACAATTACGACACCTGAATGACTAATGAGCCCCGATTGGCGCGAATCTTGCAAAATATTGTCCCAGTGTTGAATTATGATGACACTGGGTATTATGATAAAACTTGAGAATTCTGAAAATTGAATTGCTGGAATGCAAAAGAATACTTGTGATTAGAGACGAGTGTTCGAGGTAGATCTTTGACCCGTGTCGGGAAGTCTGATTATCCTTCCCGACAAATTGCCCCAGTTCGCTGCCGAAGAAATAGTTCCACGATTTGATGTGTGATGCCAACTTCAATATTGTTCAAAGCCACTAGCTAAAAACAATTGTTAGCAATAAAAATTATATGTGTAAATAAGACAAGGCTGGGGAAGTTTCACTTGCAACCCCTGTTTCGAAAGTTGAATCCACATTCGGAGGTGGGTGCCTGAACTGAAATATAAGATACCCGCATTCGGAAGTGGGTGCCTGAACTGAAATATAAAATACCCGCATTCGGAGGTGGGTGCCTGAACTGAAATATAAGATACCCGCATTCGGAGGTGGGTGCCTGAACTAAAATATAAAACACCCGCATTCGGAGGTGGGTGCCTGAACTGAAATATAAAATACCCGCATTCGGAGGTGGGTGCCTGAACTGAAATATAAGATACCCGCATTCGGAGGTGGGCGCCTGAGCTGAAATATAAAATACCCGCATTCGGAGGTGGGCGCCTGAACTGAAATATAAAATACCCGCATTCGGAGGTGGGTGCCTGAACTGAAATATAAAATACCCGCATTCGGAGGTGGGTGCCTGAATTGAAATTTGGATCCCCATCCACTTCTACAATACAAAAAATGTGAATCCACATCCACTTCCATGTCCGTATTATACGGTGTAATGAATAAATCCACTTCCGATAATAGGTGACCATGTCCGTATCCACCTTGAAGAAAGATAACTCCACGATTATGTGCCCTTGATCCATCGAGAAATGCCACGAGCTAAAACAACTGTTAGTGATAAGAATATGTAAATAGCTGGGTTTGAAAGAATTATGCTCACAGCCATTGGTTGAGAAGATAAATTCATGTCCGTTGTTGCGACCAAAATTTCATGAAGAATGGAACAACATCCATCGTTTAGCGCAAGCTAAATTTACATCCACATTGAAGAATATTTGCCTTTTGCAGAAGGCTAACTCTTTGTTCACGTCCATAACTAAAATTTGAAAAAGAGTCAAATATGCGCCACATCTATGTTAATTGAAACCTGTCTCATCAAAGAAAAGTTGTGAGTTTAAAGAAAATTGGTTGACTTGTGCTTGTTGGGGAACTTGGCCCTTGAATTGATTTTGCCTCAGTCGCGTCTATCGTTTCTTCGATGCTGTATTCCCTATTTGCCTTACCGGGGAGTTTCAGTTATAAAAGTGTATTTTGCAAAATAAGAGTAACGAGATCTGGATGACTTCGAAGGGAAATCCTCAGTGACTCTAATAGATAAAATGATTGTGAAGACTCGATTTTGAATTTACCCACATTTTAGAAATATATGGGTGGACTTTTATTTAAAATCGTTAAACATTTAAGATCACTTTTGTGCTACTTCTAAAAATTTGTCCCAGTTTCAGTCCTGGAGGCACTTGGTTCTAAACAATTGAAAAGTGAGAAAGTTGTAATGAAATTTTTTGAAAGTGATTTGACCGATTTCAAAAATTTGTCCCAGTTTCACGATACTAAGACACATGAATTTAAACGGTGGGAAGACCAAAATCTTGTATAAAAATCCTTATATGTTTTATAGGAACCAAAATGTTTGGACAAACCGAAGATATTAAAATTTTTAAAATAGATGGGCCGAACCCGCCTCGGGTTGCCTACGTATCCCCAAAGGAATCAGGCCAGACGTAGTTCGTGATCAAAATAAGAACTTTTGAGTTTTTTTGTTTTTAATAAAAAAGGGGGGCCGAACCCGATATGGGTTGCCTACGTATCCAAAAATGGAAATCAGGCAACACGTAGTTCCACCCACAAAACAAAGACATTGAAATATTTTGAAAGGAGTGGCCGAACCCGATGTGGGCTGCCTACGTATCCAACAGGAAGTCAGGCCAAACGTAGTTCGTTACAAAACAAAATGACAAAGTCTTAAATCAAAAAAGCCGTAACAAAACATAGAGGCAACATGACAAAAGGAACTAAATGTTCTAGCTGATGCCTCCGGCCTATTACAAAAGGAAATTTAACTTAAATTACTGAAACTCCCGGTGGACCGGGGCTAAGATAAAATCCAATTCTTCAACTCAGGTCCTGGCTCAGCAGCCTTCAAGGTCAGTATTTCAGCAAAGTCTTTGATTACCACAGCATGATCATCTTCATCTTCCACGAACAAGTTCTTGATGCCCTCCACAATATCATCATAGGCAATTTCAACAATCAGATCTGATGTTTTGAAGCTGGAAGGTTTTGAGAAAGTTTGATCAATGGTAGGAATGGGTTTTGGCAATGGAATCTCCTTTCCTTTATTCTTTCGTGCTTTCTTCACTTCTTCCTCAGTTGGCTCATATCCCAAACCAAATGTAAACTGTTGCGTAGGGAGAACGACTGGCTCAACCCGCCCATTTAATGTCTTCCCTAGCCCAAATCCCGGTTGATACCCATTTTTCAGCATTTCTTTTGCAACCATGATTGCGGCGCATGACCTTTTAAATTCTTGAGTTTGACACACTTCACCCACTTTAGTGACATTCACAACCTCCCAATCATGGTAAGTTGCTCCATCGAACCCTCCTGTTGCCTCGATGAATGGGATGGACTGCTCTCGATAGATAGACGTGTCCCCTTCTCCATGTATACATATTTGCTATTGATCCCATTCGAATTTGACAGTTTGGTGCAAAGTAGAAGGTACAGCTCCAGCCAGATGGATCCACGGTCTTCCTAACAGCATATTGTATGTCGTGGAAATATCAAGTACTTGAAAATCCATAATGAACTCAACAGGCCCAATCAACACTTTCAACTCTATTTCTCCAATAGGACGCCTTTGAGCCCTATCAAATGCTCGAATATTCACATCACTTGTCTTGAGCTCACTAACATTATATCCGATCTTCTTCAGACTTGTTAATGGACAGATGTTAAGTCTAGAACCCCCATCAATCAACACTTTAGCCACAAACATGTTACGACACTTGACAGTTATATAGAGCGCTTTGTTATGCATGCATCCTTCTGGCGGGAGTTCTTCATTATCGAAGCTGATTCGATGGCTGTCAAGTACGCGCTCAATCATCCCGGCTAACGCCTCACTAGTTGTTTCGCTTGGAACATATGCTTCATTCAAAATCTTCAAGAGTGCATTTCTGTGCACATCCGAACTCAAAAGCAAAGAGAGAATAGGAATTTGGGCATTGGTCTTTTTCAACTGATCCACAACTGAGTACTCACTAGCCTTAATCTTCCTCAAAAATTCTTCTGCTTCTGCTTCTGTCACGACCCTTTTGGGAGGTACATTGGTTTCCTTAGCTTGCCCCAATCTAGCTAGCTCTTCTGGAGTATAGCATCTTCCAGACCTTATCATTCCTGATGTCTTAATCTCCATCACAGCTTGTTGATAATTCCACGGTACGGCTTTGGTATCGAGCACTGGTAACTGATTTGGTGCTTGAACTACTTCCACAGGCGTCGACGAAGCTCCTAATATCTCGATAGGTACGCAACCCCTTATCACTACAGCCGGAGAAGCAACGACTACAAGACCATGATCTTCCACGCTATCCACAGGCACTATGAATTCGGCTGGATCGTCATCATTTTCATCTATTCCAATCATATTTATCGTGGCCCCATCATGGGTCGGGAGTCGATTGTTAACCACATTTGGTGCCGGTTGTTTGACCATGATCTATTTTGCTTCAATAAGATCTTCAACCTTATGTTTCAGTGCGATACAACGATCAGTGGAATGACCTTTTATCCCCGAATGATATGCACATGTTTTAGTGGGATCGAAACTTCTAGGTAGTGGATCCGGAATTCTACCTTCCACAGGATATACTAAGCCTGAAGCTTGCAGTCTTTCAAAAACAACGCTCAGTGGCTCTCCCAATAGTGTAAAATTGCGAAACGGTTTATTTGGGCGAGATGCGGATGCATTGTTTGGATGATGAGATTGTAATGGTGGAGCTGGATATGTTGGTGGTCGTGGAGCTCGATATGCTGGTTGTGTGTTGCAAACAGGGTAGGATATTTGTGGTGATTGAGGTTGGTAGGATGACAAAGCTTGGTTGTATGGATGTGGAGAGTATTGGAAATATTGTGAGTGGTGAGCGTTAGACTGATATCGCGGGGGTTGTTGATGGTGGTATGATGTGTTTCCCAAAGCCATTACCGATGCCGCTTCTTTTTCTTTTTTCTTTCCATTTCCGAGAGCACCAGTTTGTATAGCCCTACTAGTAGACTGTAAAGCTGCTAGACTTGTTATTCTCCCTGTCTTAATGCCATCTTCGATCATGTCTCCAGCTTTGATCACTTCTGCAAAAGTTTTTCCGCCCATTGTCACCAAACGTTCATAGTACTCTGGTTCTAGTGCCTGAATAAAGAAAGTAACCATTTCTGTCTCCTCCATGGGTGGGTGTACTCTAGATGCTTCTTCCCTCCACCATATAGCATATTCTCGGAATGATTCGATTGACTTCTTCTTTAATTTTGTAATCGAGATTCTGTCAGGAGCGATCTCGACATGAAATTTATAATGATCCACAAAAGCATTTGCCAAGTCATCCCAAGTACGCCATTTGGTTGTATCTTGCTTAGAATACCACTCCAAGGCTTTTCCACTCAAACTCTGATTGAATAGCTTGACTCTTATCCCTTCGTTCTTCCCCACACCAATCAACTTTTCCCAATAGACATTCAAATTGAAGAAAGGGTTTCCCGACCCATCAAACTTCTCAAAATTTGGAATCTTATAACCTGGTGGCAATTCTACCTCAGGAAATGCACATAACTCTTCATATCTCACGCTTTGGGTACTACCAAGTCCACGCAAACTTCTCATGGCATCTTCCAAACTTTTAAGCTTTCTATTTATCATTTCATCATTAACTGACCGTGCCTCATTTTCAACTTCGACATAATGATCAACATCTGTGCGACATTGTCCTTGAATTTGTGTCATGGGTGGAGCTGTGGTATAAGTATACACTGGCGGAACTTGATGTGTATTGGTAACATCATGTGCCGGCGGTATGAATTGAGCTTTTGAAGAGGTGGCTGTAAATAAAAGGGGAGCATTTTGAGTGAGGGGTTCGGAACGAACCGACTGAGAAGTGGTAAAATAATTTGTTTGGTTAAATTCGTCTAAATTTGGGAATGGAGGTGGCATAGGCAAAGTCTGACGAACCCCATGAGATGGAGTCATATGTGGTGGCGTTTGAGAAAATGACCGGTTGTGAAGTACCATGTGACTTAATTCAGCAACTCGTCGCTCTAGACGAGCAATGATCTCCAAATGTGTTTCTAGTTCAATAGAAGATGTGGGATCACTCGTGATCGGTAAACTAAGAGATGGCTCAGATGAAGTGGTTGCATTGATCAAACTTTGCTCCATTTTAGAACGAGTCTTTTTAGTTAACCAGGTGATTAGTGATGAGTCAGAGTCTGATTTCTTGGCTCTAGACCGTGTGAAATATGGATGCTCCGCCAGTTCCCCTTTAGCACAAGTCAACCTTCTTGTTTTAAAAATAAGTTTGAAAGAAAAAAGATAAAATAAGAAAGAAAAAGAAAAACGAGTCAGTATACGGTAAGGACATGTTATTGCACATAAACACATTATTGCACATAATACATCGCGTTCTATAATGCAAGGGACCTTTTTATGCCAGAGGTAGGCCTAACGAACATTTAAAGGACAAACATGTTTTTTATGTATCATTCCATAACGCTTCCTAAAACTAATTTACAAGAATAATAAAAATTTATTACATGTCAATTAATAATACAATTCAAAGTTAATCTAAGATATCTAATACTTCATCTCCACTGATTTCCTTTAGTTGTCTTCAACCCTCCGGTATTAATTGAATTCTCCACGACAACCTACAACAAAATGTCAGTTTTTCCTGAAATATTTATCTATAGAGTCCTTGGTCCACATATTCCACATATTTGTCCTTCAAATAATGCACATAGATAATGAATATTGTCACTTAGAGTCATAGACTCATTTGGACATTTGGTAAGGTTGACTAATGAACTTAATACACCAAGGGTATTAAGCCTCCTAGGTTTAAAATGATGCATGTCCTTACAAGGTTTTGGTTTTCGCTCTACCTAGGTAGACTAAGAGTTATTTTCCTATGACACAAGGCTCCCCCAAGCGGACAACTTGGGAGTGAAAAGTCCGTGGCCGTCGACTGCACCGCCGATCGACTAAATCCACTAGACTAATCCAACTAAAAGGGTAATTTAGTAGTGCACGGGCGCAAACTGCGAAGCCGCTTTAAGTGTGTGAATATGTGTGAGTTTTCCAGGAGTGAAGGCATAAAATACAAACACCCAAAAGCATCTAAGGGAAAAGCAATAATGAAGGCAAAAGAAAACAAACAAGATATTCAACAAATTAACTATTAACCTAAGTCTGTTATGGTTAAAGCCTAAAGTCCCCAGCAGAGTCGCCAAGCTGTCACACCCCATTTTAACCGGGTTGATTTTAGGAGTATGACGTATTGGTGATTCCTATTTATTTGTTTTAAGGAGTCGCCACCTAATTAATTTAACGGTGAATTAGGACACCTAAATGTTAACTAAGGCAAAGTTAAAACTAAACCTCTGTTAATAGTCTGCTTAACCAATGTGATTCTAGGTAAGGGCTCTATATTATCCTAAAGGGAAGGGGTTAGGCATCCTTTAGAATCCGTTAACTTACGGTTATCCGACCAAACTTAGGTTAATTAATTAAGGTTAAATAAGATGCTTAAATTTCAAGACAATGGCTTATAAACGTTGTCAAAGTTTTAGAAAAAAATATAATAATACTATTTAAAATAATACTTATAAATATTGCTAAGGCTTGAACAAAATGTGCTATTTAAACTAAGACTTATAGAAAAATATAATAAATTTTGCATATGAGTGAAAGAAAATGCGGGTTTATGCAATGTTTGATAAATATTTGAAATAACTCCGAAGGTGGGGTATTAATTTTAACAAACTAAAAAATATGTTGAATAGCTATATAAAATAGATAAACGGCTAATGCAAAAATAACTTTATGAACAAACCTTCCTTAATTAATTTAGGCACTTTGCGAAAATGAAGACTTCGAAAACATTGAGCACTAATTTTCTTTCAAAATATGCATTAAAAGGCTTCTATGGCTGTATAGAATAATGTCCATTAAAAATATAGTAAGAACATTTCGTGAGAAAAAAAAGACATTTTTATTATCTCAAGCCACCATCCGTTTTTCATTTTTTATAGGTATACTAAATCATTTCGTGAACTGAACTAAAAAAAAAGAAAGATTTCCAGAACTAACGTCCTAAGTTAACCCCCTACTAAATTAATTATTCTAAAGTAGCTAAATAATAGTCTACAAACATAATTAAATAAACACATAGGATATGCTAAAACGCAGCAGCCTTTCTCAATCATTTATAGCCGAATTCTGTGGACCCGGAACACGGAATGGAGCAATGAGATCGTTTGATCTCGCCGCGGAATCGAGTCTCATTTGAGACTCCTCGCAACCCCAGATGTCATGCAAAAGAAAAGAAAAAAGGAAAGAATTAGAAAAATGATATAATTTATAGTGTGGAAGAAAGAGAAACTTAAAGAAATAAGGAAACAAACCCGAACCAGTAGGCCTAAAAATAAATGGCAATTTCAATTTTCAGGACAGGACAAGCTACATGTTCTACGATTATAACATGTTGCATATTATGAGCCTATAAACTGCGCAAAAATGGCAAGGAGCATCGAAAAAATAATTACAAAATATGTATGTTAAAGCATAGAATCTGCGTGACAATGGCAGTGAGCTTCATCTAAAACTAACTACAAAATAGGCTAAGGTACAGACTGCATAGCAGTAGCAATAACAGGGATTTGCAAATTATGAATGATTCGTGAATCATTTAATACTACACATGAACATACAACCACAACGAGCAGGGCAGGATTCTAAATCCCTTTGACAGATAGTTACTCAAAACCAAGATGAAATAAAAATGTATTCGCATGTGATGGAACCAGCAGGTTGTATGTTTTAAGAAACTTTAATCATATATGACTAGATGTTCATACGGGGTTACAGTTTCCTGACTTAAACATGGCAAGTATTTAACACACAAGACCGAAACAGCCAATGTCGGAAACATAGGCAAGTTCACGAAGGAAAGCACCAGCAAACTCTCCGCAGATAAGAGCAAAAATGTGTTCATGTTAACCTAAAATGACGTTGTTAGCATGATCAGGATGAAATGAGCAGCTTTGCACAGTTCAAGATAGGACAATATCGACTAAGGCATACAGGCAGATGCATGGTCACCAAGTTCATACTTGTTTGTTAATACTTAAGGGGGTCCTAAGTAGTTCAGTATCTAGTTTTAAACTCAACAAGACAAGCAGTAGGATTTAAGTGAGCTAAAGCATATTTCACTTATTCAGAGCTTCAACACTTATTTTAATCTCAATGGAATCACCAACGCAGTATTAAAGGAGCAGGACTGATTTTAAAGAAAATTTCAATATTTATAAAGCCACAAATATTCATTTGATGTCTGATTGGTCCATTTGATGTGAATGAAATATGGTATCGAAAACTATCTTATTCCTACTTCTTCAAATCAAGAAACACACAACAAAATGAAGATATGTAATTCCATCCTTCCTCAGGTAAAACCAACATTCTAGATGAAGTCAATAACCATAGAAGAAAGCATGCTGAACCATCCAGAGAGCAGTCAAGAGGAAGACCGGAAAATCCCCATAATTCGAACAGAAAGCTGTTTTCATAAATGTTATACACTAACTGGTTGAATATGTAAGGCAATCAAGCATCGAAATTGAATCATTTCAGGTTTTAAACAAAAGTTAAGAAAAAGCACATAATGAACCGAAGATACAATTAAAGTTACAACAGGCATGTAATGGCTAGAAATTTTCTACATCTTTCACCAACTTATGACTTATCAATAAATCATGGACTAAATCACATTAGAGTTGTGATGTGCCGTGAATTTTGGCACATTTTATGCCTTTGTAACTAGAAATATTGCTTGATTTTAAGTGTTTTTATATTGTTTCTTATGTTATTTTTGTGTTTTATAGGGTTGATTAACTAAGGATCGGAAATGAGAAGTAATGCTGGAAAAATGAACAAATTTGAGCTAAGCGACGGTCCGTAACTCATGTTACGGACCGTAACGGTGTCCGTAACTCATGTTACGGTTCGTACCTTTGAACCGTAACAAGGCCTGAATTTCCAGAAAGTTTCATTGAAACCATCAGTGTTACGGTGAAGTGTTACGGTCCGTAACTCATGTTACGGTCCGTAACATGTCACCGTAACATGAGCTAAATTTCTAGAGAGTTTCAATAAAATCTTCAGTGTTACGGTTTAGTGTTACGGTCCGTAACTCATGTTACGGTCCGTAACCCTTCACCGTAACATCATCCAAAATTCCAGAGAGTTGCCAAGTAATTGTCACCACTTACGCTTCAGAAGGACGGACCGTAACACAGGGTACGGTCCGTCGCATGGTGGCCGTAACGTCGAAGTGGTCAAATGACGAAATAAAGGACGGACCGTAACCTGAGTTACGGTCCGTAACAATGCGGCGTAAGGGCATTTTTGTCCAGAAACTTGGCGCGATTTTTGGCTCTATAAATACATAATGTAGGGTTTTAATTCATTATTCAGATTTTATTTTAGAGGCATAAACCCTAGATTTTTAATCTTGAAGTGATTGGAGCATTTAAGGTAACAACTTCACTCTCATTCCATCTTGTATTAGTATTGTAAGTGTATTATGTTAATCTTTAAGCTTTTTCTGTCAAGAAACATTATGAGTAGCTAATTTCAATTCTAAGGTTGTGAATCCCATGATGGGTATTATGTGAATGGGTTTCTATTATTGATATATGCATAATGGTTGTTGTTATTTATTCTATCTTTGTGTTGTAACGTTGGGTAATGATTGCAAGCATTAGCCGAAGCCATTATATTGACTTTTCTTGGGAAAGAGAGTCAATATTGGTAAGATTGAATAACAATGAATCGAGGCGTTAACCCTCGTTTAATAGACTAACTTAGGAATAAGAATAAGTCTAAATTGGCATTATTGGTCGCTCTTCGATTGTAACTCTTTTATATTCGGAAGAATCATAAAGAGGAAATACTGCTTAACTGTTGGGAAACATTAAGAAGTCTTTAAGAGATCAAGTGCATATTCTTAGAACAACCATTAGAAGTATATCACATTGAAATCCGAAGCATAATATCTAATCAAATTGGGAAACACAACCTTAGTCTCTCTCTCATATTAATTACATTCTAAGTCAAAGTATTCAATTACATTATTCAACAATCAATTCAAACTATCCGGAATAGGATTAAAGCATTTAAAGATTGGTATCGCATACGATTAGTACTCTTTTCTCTCCATATTCCCTGTGGGATTCGACCCCAACCTTGTTGGGTTACTATATTTGACAACGTCCGCTTTACGCCATTAATAGGTGTAATTTGAGCGTATCAAATTTTGGCGCCGTTGTCGGGGAATACGGTTCAGAAATTACTAATTGTTGTGTACTATTCTTTAAAACTTTTTCTATTCCATCACACCTCGTTTGCTGTTTTAGTGAACCAGGTGAACATGGCTGGAAGACCCCATTGCAATCAAGGGAACCAAGGGGGGATCCAAGTGAACCATCCTGCACCAGAAGAAGAGGAGGATGAGAATGTATTTGCAGAATTTATCGACGAAGCTGATTATGCTTCTGC
This sequence comes from Lycium barbarum, assembly GCF_019175385.1. Lineage (NCBI taxonomy): Eukaryota > Viridiplantae > Streptophyta > Magnoliopsida > Solanales > Solanaceae > Lycium > Lycium barbarum. The sequence continues at coordinate 111,051,211 of NC_083344.1, read as the reverse complement.
TGTAGTTCCCCCGAGAACAGGAAATGCTAATTTCAAAATTGATAGTTCTATCTATCAGCTATTGAAACTTGAAGGCTATTTCCGAAATTCTTCGGAAGACTGTCCACTTCGACACCTAAAGAATTTCGTGCATGTATGTTCCCAACAATCTCAAGTTGCTGTTCCTGCTGATGCACTGCGACTGCGGGTTTTCAAATATTCATTAGCTGGCCAAGCTAGGGAATGGTATGAAAAGCTCCCGAGCAATACTATTCATACCTGGAATGAGCTGGCCAATATCTTTCTAAAAAAATGGTTCCCACCCAGCAAAAAGGCTGAGCTTCGGGATAAGATTTTTGGGTTTAAACAACTTCCAGGGGAACAACTATATGCTGCATGGGAGAGGTTCAAATATTATCTAGCTCAATCTCCGAATCATGGATTTCCAGATGCAATTCTCACAGAGAAGTTCTACAAGGGGCTAGATACAATGAATCAAATAGCTGTCAACACTACAGCTGGGGGATGCTTTATGGACAAAACCTTTGTCAACATCACCCGGTTGCTCGACAAGCTTACTACCCATAATCAAGCCTGGCATTCGACTGATAGCGAATTCCTATCATATGGTAGTCCCTCTGTGGCCGCGGTGGCCAAAGAAAATCATGAGCGAGATCATGCGTTCGCTCAACTGCAAACCACCGTGGATTTATTATCCAAAAGGCTTATGGAGAAAGAGGCCAAATGAGTAAACGTTATCGATGAGATGCCACCTCATGCTCCCGGAATGTATCAAGTTTCTGACGAAACTTATCTTGAGGGGCAGCCACAATATGAGGATGCGAATTATGTCAATAACTCGCAAGGGGGTTATCAACGGCAAAACTACCAAGGTTCCGGTAATCACCCATGGCAAAGGCCTCAACAAAATTACCAAGGACAGAATTATGGAAGAACTGATCAGGGTAATCCCAATCAAGGGAATTACAATAACAATAATTATGGCAACAAGAGCTCTAACCCCTACATTCCACCTAGGGGGCAAGCATCCAATTCCCAGCCATGGAAAGATAATTCAGCTACTAACTCTGCTGGTAACACGTCTAATGATTCTGCAGAACTGAAGAGTATGATGCAGAAAATGCTGATGAATCAAGACAGAACAGAGAACACAATCAAGGGAATGTCCCAGGTCCAACTATCGCATTCAGCTTCCATTCAGAAGCTTGAAGCGCAATTCAGAGACCTTTCCCGAGAAGTGCATACTCCTCAACGGGGACAATTACCGAGTGATACAGTTCCTAATCCAAAAGGTAGTGGAGTGAACTCTGTGGAGAATGTACTTGCCATTAGCACCAGAAGTGGAAAAATACTTCAGGGTGACAATAAAAAGCCAATTGATCAGGAACCAATTGTTGAAAAAGAAGCGCAGCCTAGTGTATTGGATGATATTGTCGAGGAAGAAGCAGGGGAGGAAGTCCCCATTGTAGTTGAAGAAGAGCTGAATCTTAATAAACCAAAGGAACCGGTGGAAAACCAGGAAAAGGGGAAGGCAAAACTTTCCGGTGCTCTTCGCCCTTTGAGCCAATTGTTTAAATCTTCACCGCCTTTTCCTCAAAGGTTGGTGAGAAAAACAGAAGATGAGAAGTGCTTGAGATTTTATGATCAACTCAAGCAGTTGACGATGAACATTCCTTTCATGGATGCTGTTAAAGAAATGCCTGGCTTTGCTAAGTATTTGAAGGATCTTTTAACAAAGAAGAAAAAGCCATTGAAATACGACACTGTGGGTATCACTCACCGCGTTAGTGCCATTCTTTCCAAAACCACTGTGCAAAAGAGGGAAAATCCTGGAGCATTCACAATTCCATGCACCATAGGGCAGCAAAATTTTGCCAGGGCTTTGTGTGATAACGGGGCTAGCATAAATCTTATGCCCCTGGAAATTTTTAAGAGATCGGGGCTAGCTATGCCAAGGCCAACTACCATGAGGTTGCAGATGGCTGACAGATCGATAAAAAGGCCAGTTGGAGTAGTTGATGATGTGCTGGTTCAAATCGGGGAATTTCTACAGCCGGCAGATTTCGTGATTCTTGATTGTGATATTGATCAAGAAATTCCTATTATTCTGGGAAGACCTTTCCTTGCCACAGGGAGGGCTCTTATGGACTCCGAAAAGCACGAAATAAAGTTCCGGGTGAACGATGAGGAGGTGACTTTTCACGCTAGCAAAGGCATGAAGTTACCTAGTCCTTATCAAAGCATTTCAGTCATAAACTCTGTTGACAAGGTGGATGAAGCAGTGGAATTTAAAATGGAGGAAGAATGCTTGAGCGAAGCATTGTTGGCCATCTTGGTGAATTTTGATGCCGACCAAATGGAGGGATATAATGAGACAGTGAATTCACTCACAGGTCTGGGGTCTTACTCTTATGAGCCCAAGAAATTGTCTCTTGATCTAGAGAAACGAACAACTCCTCCAGCAAAACCATCAATTATTGAGCCACCGAAACTGGAACTCAAGAAACTGCCATCACATCTTAAATATGTATTTCTTGGAGAAAATGCTACTCTTCCAGTTATTGTGTCATCGCTTCTGAATGAGGGCCAAATTCAAAGACTCATCGTAGTCTTGAGAAAGCATTTAAGAGCTCTGGGTTGGACTATTGCAGACATCCGGGGGATTCCCGCCGGAATTTGTGAGCACCGAATACAGTTGGAGGAGGAAAGTTCGCCGAGTGTTGAACATCAGAGAAGATTAAATCCACCGATGCAAGAGGTGGTGAAGAAGGAGATCATTAAGTGGTTAGATGCTGGGGTGGTTTACCCGATTGCCAACAGCCCTTGGGTAAGCCCTGTTCAGTGTGTGCCAAAGAAAGGGGGCATCACTGTTGTCCCTAACTCGAAAAATGAGTTGATTCCAACAAGGACTGTCACCGGTTGGAGAGTGTGTATGGACTACCGGAAGCTGAATACCGCATCTTGCAAGGATCACTTCCCTATGCCTTTTATTGATCAAATGCTTGATCGGCTAGCCGGAAGATCTTATTACTGTTTCTTGGATGGGTACTCAGGATACAACCAGATCAACATTGCGTTGGAAGACCAAGAAAAGACTACTTTCACTTGTCCCTATGGGACATTCGCTTTCAGCCGGATGCCATTTGGTCTTTGCAATGCACCAGCTACCTTCCAAAGATGCATGATGTCCATATTCTCTGATATGGTTGAAAACTTTCTTGAAGTTTTCATGGATGATTTCTCGGTGGTGGGAGATTCATTCGATGAATGTTTGGGTCATCTTGATCGGGTGCTGCAACGGTGTGAGGAAACCAACCTCGTGCTCAACTGGGAGAAGTGTCATTTTATGGTCAAGGAGGGCATTGTCCTTGGCCATAAGATTTCAGAAAAAGGGATTGAGGTTGATCAAGCTAAAATCGATGTGATTTCACAACTCCCTCCGCCCGTTTCAGTAAAAGGAGTTCGGAGTTTCTTGGGGCACGCCGGATTCTATAGAAGGTTTATCAAAGACTTCTCAAAAATTGCAAATCCCATGTGCAAACTCTTAGAAAAAGAATCCAAATTCAATTTTGATGAAAAGTGCATCAAGGCGTTTGACGAGTTGAAGCTGAAATTAACCTCCGCACCGATTGTGGTGTCCCCAGATTGGTCACTTCCCTTTGAATTAATGTGTGACGCCAGTGGTCTTGCAATTGGTGTTGTGCTTGGTCAGCGGCTAAACAAAATCCTACACCCAATTTATTATGCCAGCAAAACATTGAATGGAGCCCAGCTGAACTATATAGTAACGGAGCAAGAATTACTTGCTATTGTTTATGCTTTTGAAAAGTTCCGGGCTTATTTGTTGGGTGCCAAGGTAGTGGTTCACACTGACCATGCTGCATTGCGCTATTTGATGGCGAAAAAGGATGCTAAGCCTCGGTTGATAAGATGGGTGTTGTTGCTACAAGAATTTGACTTTGAAGTCAGAGACCGGAAAGGGTCAGAAAATCAAGTAGCTGACCATCTTTCCAGACTGGAAGCACCAGGGAGACCGAGTGATGTGCTAGATATTGATGACACCTTCCCGGATGAAAGAGTTTTGGTCATTTCCAATGATGTGGCACCATGGTATGCCGATATTGCCAATTATTTGGTAACTGGCATCGTTCCTGAAGAGTTGAAGACATATCAAAAGAAGAAGTTCTTGCGAGACTGCCGACAGTATTGTTGGGATGAGCCTTACTTATTCAGAACGTGTGCTGACAATATGATCCGGAGATGTGTGGCGGAATCTGAGGTGATGGACATCTTGAAAGCGTGCCATGATTCTCCAGTTGGTGGACATCACAGTGGAAATCGAACAGCAGCCAAGGTGCTAGAGTGTGGCTACTACTGGCCAGCCATTTATCGTGATGCAAATATGTTGGCACGCTCTTGTGATAAATGCCAACGCCAGGGCACAATAGGTCGGAGGCATGAAACTCCGATGAACTTTGTTCTTGAGGTGGAGCTATTTGATGTATGGGGAATTGATTTTATGGGGCCCTTCGTGAGCTCCTACGGCCTGAAATACATTCTTGTCGCAGTGGATTATGTCTCCAAATGGGTGGAGGCGGTGGCCTTGCCTAACAATGATGGTAGGAGAGTCAATGCGTTTCTCAAAAAGAACATCTTTACTAGATTTGGCACTCCTAGAGCTATAATTAGCGATGGTGGATCTCATTTCTGCAATAAACAATTTGCTGATCTTCTTGAAAAATATGGCGTGCATCACAGGGTTGCCACTCCATATCATCCTCAGACGAGTGGTCAGGTTGAGGTCTCAAACAGAGAAATAAAAAGCATCTTGGCAAAGACGGTCAATGTGAATCGCACTGACAGGTCTAAAAAGTTGGATGATGCTTTATGGGCATATCGCACGGCATTCAAAACGCCTATAGGGACTTCACCGTATAAGTTGGTATTTGGGAAGGCATGTCATTTGCCTATTGAGCTTGAGCATAAAGCCCTTTGGGCATTGAAAAAGCTGAATATGGATTGGCATGAAGCAACTAAGCTGCGGTTGTTTCAAATCAACGAGATGGATGAATTTAGGTACAATGCCTATGAAAGTGCAACACTGTACAAGGAAAAGATGAAATACTATCATGACTCGAAGATCCTAAAAAGGGATTTTCAGCCAAAAGACTCGGTCTTGTTGTACAATTCACGCCTGAAGTTCTTTCCAGGCAAGTTAAAGTCTCGTTGGTCTGGTCCTTTTGAAATTGTGAGTGTGTCCCCAAATGGAAGCGTCATTGAGGTGAAATCCGAGGATGGCACTCGGACTTTTAAGGTGAATGCACAAAGAGTGAAGCATTACCATTGGTGTATTGATGATGGTAAGGTCGTGGATAGGGATCGTTTGAAATATGGCTCTTGAACTCGAAAATGAGGTACCACGTCGAGCCGTGACGTTAAACCAAGCGCTGTGTGGGAGGCAACCCACATTTACCGCTTTGTAAGTAGTTTAAAGTTTGTATTTTCATTGTATTCTTTTGTGTTGTTGATGTGCTAATGTGGTGGGATTTTGAGAACTGAAGGGACCAAATAACTACCAAGTGATCCAAGGCGAGACGCTCCACGTTACGGCCCGTAACTCTTGTTACGGTCCGTATCATGAAGCGTAACAGGCAAAAAGAAAAAAATAAAAAATCACTGAAGGGTGAGGAAGAGTGTTACGGTACGAGTTACGGTCCGTCGTACGTGTTACGGACCGTAACACTGTGTCGTAACTTTGATGCAAAATATGGGCTTCACTGGAAATTTTCAACATGTTACGCCAGGTGATACGGACCGTAACACGAGTTACGGTCCGTCGATTGGACTGCCAGGTCATTAATGAATAAACGAAACGGGGTCGTTTGATGAACCGTAACACAAGATACGGACCGTATCCTATGATACGGTCCGTAACAGGTAACGTAATTGTCGGAAATGTTTAAATACATTACCGACGGTTCCCATTCCAAATTATAACGATTCTTCACACGTTTTTCAACTCCCTCTCCCTCATAAATCCTCTCTTCTCTTCTTCACATCCTCCTCTCTTCATCCTCCTCCCATTCTCCCCCATATTTCTCTAAAATCTCATTACTATTTTCTTATCCACAATCACTGTTTTAAGTTGAGTTTCATCCTTACAATCGCCAACGATCAGGTATTACATGTCTTTACTCTTTTCTTTTAGTTATCAATGCGAGTTCTATGATGCTCATGAGTAATTTCGTATAATATGTGTTGAAATTCGTGTTTTGGGCTGTGTTGATTGAGTTTTCATTTAAATTGATAAGTTATGGGGGATTTGACATTGGTTGGGGGTTGGGATTGGTATTGGTGCTGTTTAAAAGATTCGTGGGTACAAGCAACTGCTTCCCACTGAATTGGAGGGCAAATCCGGTTGAAGGTTTCATTCGTGAAATTACTAAATCGGTTTGCCCACCAACTGTTCGATACAAGTCCCCAATGAAAACTTTAATAAAATCGGGTGAAGTCTGAGTAACCCGAGGCATGTGAGGGGATATAATATTGTTTCACAACATACCCATGGATCATTAAGTCGAAAATCTTGGCCTCGTGCTTAAAACGATAAAATTTGGCCAAGCCATTTGTTTGCTACTCTGTTGCCCGTCATTATGTGTTACGGACCGTAACGTACGTTACGGACCGTAACATCACACCGTAACATCGATGGATTCCATGAAAGCCTTCTGGAATTTTGAGAGACGTTACGGTGAGGTGTTACGGACCGTAACACGAGTGACGGACCGTAACATCATACCGTAACACCTCTCAAATTTCCAGTAACTTTTCTGGAAATTTTGATCACGTTACGGTGCGACGTTACGAACCGTATACTATGATACGGACCGTCGACTGTGTTACGGTCCCTTTGCTTAATTGAACCATTTCAGTTACGGATGAAGATACGGCCCGTAACACCATCGACGGTCCGTCGACTGTGTTACGGTACCTGACCTAATTAAAGTCTTTGGCTTAAATTCATAAGGTGTAAAATTTTTACAACTTCTCGTACATCATATCTAACTTTTCCTTCCACAGGTATGGGTAAACCACGACAATCAAAGAAGGCTTCACCTAAGGTCGCGCAAAAAGGAAAAGGTCGTGCTGCAAGCAAGGTAACCTCACGGCTGCGCGACGACGATCTGATCAAGGACGCCAGGCCTAAAAAGAGGCCGGTCGCACCCAGCAAGCCACCCCCACCAGTTGCACCCAGCCAACCAGACCCACAATCAGAAAGTTCCTCCTCGACTGAGGAGTTAAGAGAGTCGAGCTCGTCGAGTTCGTCGAGCCAAAGTGAACCCCAGCGGGCTATCACACCAACACACCGACCTCAACCACCCATTAGACAGTCTACTGCGGAGGAGCGCGAAAAAGAGCACGAACAGGAAAGAAGGAAACTTGACATTCGGCTGCAAACTATGACTGAGAAGATCCTCCGGTTTAATGTGGAGGGATCTGAAGATTTGTATAACAAGGGGTGTGAGCGGGTAAAAGGTGAGGGAATGGACCCAAGGCGAAGTATTTTCGAGGAACGGAATGTCATCTTCGATGGAATCGAAGGATATCCCGGCATTAGTGATACTATCCGATTCCACAAGTTGGAGTTTTTGAAAAACCCCGTTGGGTCCTACATATCGGTTTTTGTTAGGGAATTCTACGCTTCATATGGGGCAGCTGTATTCAAAGTAGTGAAGAAAGGGCAGCGAGCAACTTAAGTACCGGCAATGAATGAGGTTGTATTCCGGACAAAGAAGATAGATGTCTCTCCATCGGCTATAAATAAAACACTATTCGGGGAAGATTATATAGAGCCTACAGCAGCGGAAGAAGGGGAGTTTGCCTACAAAATTGAACAGAAGGATACAATCCCCGTCCGAAAATGGGTAGCTTCTGTTATTGCACGGACAACAGATCCTGAATGGGCCATAGTGCCAAAGTTGACAGCCACCACGCGGATTTGGAAAAACACCCTAACGCCAGAGGCAAAGTTTTGGTGGCAAATTGTTCTGTTCCGAATCCGTCCTACCCAATCAGATAATTATTTGACTCCAGACAGGGTTGTTCTTGTGGCTTCCATAATGTCGCGATATAAGATCAACTTCGGGCGACTGATAGTCGAAGACCTCCGAGAGAGAGCCACCCAGCCGGCCACTTCCCTCATTCATCCATGCCTACTTACGCTACTATGCTTGCGTGCAGAACCAGAACCCCTACCCCATATCGATCACAGTGTGATTGCCAGCCATATTTATGACATCACAAAAGGGAAAGATGAGGTGTTCAGCCAGGGTTCGTTGCCCTCTGCATCGGTTTCTGAGGTGCCGGAGGGGCCTACGGGATCAGATGTTATACCCTTGGCTATCATGGGTGAAGAGGGAGCTGCTGCGGATCAGCACACAGATTCTGAGGCTCCACTGGCTGATCATGCTACACAGCCTATGCCACCTCCAGCCGCACCTACTTCGGGTGGTCCTACCTCTTCCACTGGAGCAAGCCCAGCACCACCGCAGGCAACACCAGGAGTCCCACCCGAGCTTGCGAGAAAAATGGTGTTCAACCGGGACAATTTTGGGGCGGTGGTCTTACAAGCGGATCGCACAGATAGGCAGGTCAAGCAGATCATGACTGAGCTAAAATTATACACAAAAAGGGCTATTGATGCAGCGCTGCGACCGATAAAAGAACAGATAAAAGAACAGATGGCTGCGGACCACCTACAATCATTACAAATCCACTCCCGGATAGATGGTATTGAGCGCAGGATGACTGAGCTGACTAGGACACACCCTACTATGGAATTGGGCGCTATTCGGAGTGAGTTGCGGTCTGTCAAGGATGATGTGCAGAAATTCATCGCTGTGGCGACAGACCAGCTTCCTAAAGTACACATGGAGTTGGTACAGACCCTATACCCGCCGATTCAGAGCTTACTAGGGGATGATGACAACGATGACACGGTTGAGGAACAGCACGACGAGGAGTTGGAGGAGGATATCCCCTCTTTGGACAAAGGGAAGCGAAGCAGAGCCTCGCCAGATCTCGAGCCCATTCTCCAAAGTCTTGATCCATATGCTGAGTTACGCCCACAGAATGAGGAAGAGGAGCGGCGTACTTTGAAAAGAATCCGCCAGGAGTCCCGGTTAAGTTCCGACACCGCAGGAGCTACTTCTAGCTCAACTCAGCCTACAGAGCCGGCTCACCGTATTTCTCCCCCATCCACTGCTCCACCCCATGATGCTGCGACAGATCCGAGTGCCTAGTGCGCTCCAGGGAGGCCCTCCAAATTTTTTACTGCGTTATATTGATGCTTTGAGGGCAATGCATGCTTTTAAGTTGGGGGTGTGGTATTTGCTGATTGGTTGTTGGGATTGCTGTTTTAGTATACTGGATATTGTTTTTATTGTTTTGTTTTGGTAAATATCTTATCAAAATTGTGATAGTAAGCATGTGTTTAAGACAATTGTTATTGTTTTGTTTTGTTGGTATTGTTTTTATTAACAAGTATGTGTTAGGACGTTCTTCGGCTGTTCTTTGCTATGTGTTTCTATTCCCGAAGAATGCTGTGTGTATGTTGAACCTAGCATGTTTAGAATGTTTAATATAGAAGTAAAGTAATGCTGACTTAAGTGGTGGTGGTCCGTGTTTCTAGCATAGATAAAAATGGTTTTTACAAGTTCAATGATATCCCTCCGAAAAATAATTTGTGATGTACATCAAAACTGAGTTGTTGATATTGACATGTATGGTTCTTTTAATGACATTGCAAAGAAAGGGTGTTTATGTATGTGAAATCTTCAAACGGAAATGAAGTTGGAGTATTTAAACAATCCTTATGCCATTGTGTTGTGGGTTTTTAGCTTCTATTTGCATATGATGCCTGCAATCTAGAACTTGCCCGGTTGGTCGTGCGTGAATTCTAAGGAGAATTAGATTGTGAAGTGATCTTAGGCTTTCTTTGTATTAACCCCAAAGTATCTTAAATGAGCCTGGCCCGTACAGAAAATGATCCCTAGTCTCCCATTTTTGAGCCTATAGACTTTTTCTTCGAATAAACCCATTTGGCACCAAGTCCCTCCTTGACACGGAAGATTGACAAATGAGGCTAAAAGCCTAAGTTGGGGGTGATAAGTCAAAAATGCGGAAAATGAGGCTAAAAGCCTAAGTTGGGGGTGACAAGTCAAAAATGCGGAAAATGAGGCTAAAAGCCTAAGTTGGGGGTGATAAGTCAAAGATGAGGAAAATGAGGTCAAAGGCCTGTTGGGGGTAATCACGAATATAAAGGGACATAATTCAGCGTGGATATATATATAAAAAAAAAAAAAAAATTGTTCAAAGTTCTAAATAAATCCACGCTAAAAATGGAGGGTCGGAAATGATAGGAAGAATGGTGAATGAAGTCAAAAAGAAGTGTCGAGGAGAGTGAGTCACCGATACCCAAATATTCATCCTACCCGTCCCTAAGCCAATGTTACAAGCCCAAAAAGTCCTAATGTGATCACGATCAAATTGTTCAAAGTTGAATGCATGGAAAATAAAGGCAAGCCTATGGTATGTGCACGCATGGTATGCAAATTTCTTTGTGAGTGTGAGTGTTCTTCTGTCTCTTTAGTCTTCTGTCCCATTTATGTCGTAAATGTGTGTTGGGACATTCTTTGGTCTATGTGAGGGCATAAGGATTGTAGGTTTCAAAGTAACTGGCTTTCCGGAAGTTGAAATTCATGTGCATAGAGGCCCCCGTACTATGATTATGTCATTAATTGAGGTTGCATAGTGAATTGACATTTTTCCGAAATGTGCATCTTGTGTCACAAATAGGAGATGGATAAGAGCCTAAATATTTTTCTTGAATTGAAGAGTCCGTGCTAGGAACACATGCCAAAACCACCGTAGTCATTCTTATTTTGCTAAGATGTCGTGTGTTAGTAGTGAGTATTGTTGTAGTTGCTTGAGGACAAGCAAAAGCTTAAGTTGTGGGTGTTGATGTGCCGTGAATTTTGGCACATTTTATGCCTTTGTAACTAGAAATATTGCTTGATTTTAAGTGTTTTTATATTGTTTCTTATGTTATTTTTGTGTTTTATAGGGTTGATTAACTAAGGATCGGAAATGAGAAGTAATGCTGGAAAAACGGACAAATTTGAGCTAAGCGACGGTCCGTAACTCACGTTACGGACCGTAACGGTGTCCGTAACTCATGTTACGGTTCGTACCTTTGAACCGTAACAAGGCCTGAATTTCCAGAAAGTTTCATTGAAACCATCAGTGTTACGGTGAAGTGTTACGGTCCGTAACTCATGTTACGGTCCGTAACATGTCACCGTAACATGAGCTAAATTTCCAGAGAGTTTCATTAAAATCTTCAGTGTTACGGTTTAGTGTTACGGTCCGTAACCCTTCACCGTAACATCATCCAAAATTCCAGAGAGTTGCCAAGTAATTGTCACCACTTACGCTTCAGAAGGACGGACCGTAACACAGGGTACGGTCCGTCGCATGGTGGCCGTAACGTCGAAGTGGTCAAATGACGAAATGAAGGACGGACCGTAACCTGAGTTACGGTCCGTAACAATGCGGTGTAAGGGCATTTTTGTCCAGAAACTTGGCGCGATTTTTGGCTCTATAAATACATAATGTAGGGTTTTAATTCATATTTCAGATTTTATTTTAGAGGCATAAACCCTAGATTTTTAATCTTGAAGTGATTGGAGCATTTAAGGCAACAACTTCACTCTCATTCCATCTTGTATTAGTATTGTAAGTGTATTATGTTAATCTTTAAGCTTTTTCTGTCAAGAAACATTATGAGTAGCTAATTTCAATTCTAAGGTTGTGAATCCCATGATGGGTATTATGTGAATGGGTTTCTATTATTGATATATGCATAATGGTTGTTGTTATTTATTCTATCTTTGTGTTGTAACGTTGGGTAATGATTGCAAGCATTAGCCGAAGCCATTATATTGACTTTTCTTGGGAAAGAGAGTCAATATTGGTAAGATTGAATAACAATGACTTGAGGCGTTAACCCTCGTTTAATAGACTAACTTAGGAATAAGAATAAGTCTAAATTGGCATTATTGGTCGCTCTTCGATTGTAACTCTTTTATATTCGGAAGAATCATAAAGAGGAAATACTGCTTAACTGTTGGGAAACATTAAGAAGTCTTTAAGAGATCAAGTGCATATTCTTAGAACAACCATTAGAAGTATATCACATTGAAATCCGAAGCATAATATCTAATCAAATTGGGAAACACAACCTTAGTCTCTCTCTCATATTAATTACATTCTAAGTCAAAGTATTCAATTACATTATTCAACAATCAATTCAAACTATCCGGAATAGGATTAAAACATTTAAAGATTGGTATCGCATACGATTAGTACTCTTTTCTCTCCATATTCCCTGTGGGATTCGACCCCAACCTTGTTGGGTTACTATATTTGACAACGTCCACTTTACGCCATTAATAGGTGTAATTTGAGCGTATCAAGTTGCCTCACATGCTAACAACTTGACTAGATTTGGATTACAACAATGGCGACAGGAGACAGACCAATGCTTAACTTAAGCTATCATACAGTTAGTCAAAGTAGCAAACTGCCTAAACCAAATTGAAATGATTGAACCTATAAGCAATCAGCAATGTCCAATCGGTCTCATACTTAAATCATTCGTCCAATTGTCCGAACATGAAACCACAACAAGTTCTAGAAAATAGGATGAAGCATGAATAAACTATAACAGGCATACTAGAAGTATAAGACAAATTAAACACTAATCAGAAACATTCGACACGTCTTAAACTGAACTAAAATAGAACAGAGGTAAACTAACAACAAACAAACAACCAGATGAAACAACAAACTACGTCATATAAGAATTTGAGCGCATCCTAACGACAATTGAACTAAACAGCTGATTAAGTACAGAAAACAGACTCGCACCAGAACTGGAAGATAAACAAAAGTTACTGACCTTGGCCTAAAGCAAACATCATTCTAAGAAATAGCAAGCCAACCATATATATAATTTATATTAGCATGAAATTATTTAACTATGCCAATGGATGAATGTACTGGTATCAATATTCAGCTGGACCGGCTCATGGTTTACTGAACTAAAGAGGAATCATACTAATATGGAGGATAGCTAACAGTAAAGGAGTTTCATATAGGCGCCAATGACTCAAGCTACTACTAATCAAACTATTTTGTAAGTTAAAGTGACCAGTAAACATGATTTAAATTTATTGAGTGAGGATACATGACTAAGATGAATTAAACATGAACACTATTCAAATAGGATACTAGACAGCATCCAAACTTACATAAGAGCCAATAACATACTTAAGGACTAATCACAACGACAAAACTAACACCAAACTCAAAACTGGACTATGTTAAAATAATAACGCAGTAGCAGCTAAGCAAACGACATTACACTAAACTGAACGGAAACAGACTTGTTATGTTAAGACTGCATAACAACACTGAACTAACCATTAATTTTAACCATCGATCACAAATATTAGCAAACACATAACAAACAGAAAATAAAATTAGTACCCGAACAAAACTAAAACGAGCTCCTCTAAAACATCAAACAGAGTAGACATATATGTAGACCTGACTGTAAGCAAAATGGCTTAAGGAGAAGAAGTTACCTTCTTCGGGTGCAGCGAAGCGAGGCTTCGAATCTTCGATCTACACTCGAACACTACAAATTCAAGGTTGCGAGACTCGGATTCACAACAACCACAGAACAGACGAAAGAAAGAAAAAAAAATCGCTTGAGTATTTTTATCCGATATTTTGACTATCACAACGGACTGTAAATTTGATATTTTGGAAAGCTTTTTTAGGGTTTTCGACTTTAATCTCTAAGGGGTTTCTGCGGCTAAAACAACTTGTAATCAGCGTTCTCCTCTCCAAAAAAAATCCCCGATTAGACGATTTCCACCGCCACTATTTATATGATTTTGTTGAAATAGAAGAAAAAATACGCGTGGGGAACAGGAAGGAGTGGGGGTGGCAGTGGTATGGGCGTGAGGGGGATGGCAGGTGAGTGGGGCGACAGACGCGTAGGGTGTCAGAGGTATGGGTGTGACAGGGTGAAGTGGGGCGGAGATGGAAGAGGGAGAAAGGGAAAGGGAGAGAAAGGGAGGGGGTGCGCGGCGGAGGAGAAGAGTGAAATGAAGGGAAACCGTTTTAGGGTTTCCCTTATTTTGAACGAAAATGGGCTGGACCCGGTCCTTTTGTGGACTGGGTCGATTTTTGGACCGGGTATTAAAAGAATGGGCTAGCGAATTAAAACACGGACTGGTCTAAAAAATTGGGATCAAAATATGGGCTGGTCAAGAAATATTTATGAGTTGATTGGGCTTTGATTTGGGATCCGATAAATCAAAAATACGGACTGAGTGCACGAAATAGTTTGGCTTCTAAATTTAAATAAAAAGCCTGTTTAAATAACTTGTGTTAAAATATTGCTCAACATGAAATATGCAATTATTAATGCTCAGATAAAAAATGGCGTTGTAATAGCCGTGTAATAATATTTCGAAAATCCACAGTAAAATAAATACTATTATTTAATTATGCAAAGATAAATGCGATGCGTGTGCGTAATCTGGTAAAATGTCGAAATGATAAAAAATTGTGAATTATAATAATAGTAATAAATAATAATAATAATAATAATAATAATAATAATAATAATAATAATAATAATAATAATAATGATAATGATGGCTAGTAACTGTAATAGAATAATGAAACGCCGGTATTGATAAGAGGCTAGTAATTATAGTAAAATATAATATATATATATATATATATATATATATTTTTTTTTTTTTTAATTATTTTCCAAAAATATTAGAAGCGTAAATAGGTATTTCGGAGGAGAGGCGGGACAAAATTGGGTGTCAACACTCATTTCTCTTCTTCCTCTTCTTCTCTATTCTTTCTCTTCCTACTTCTAATTCTCTTCTCATCTCTTTTTGCAGATTAACATCGGCTATGAAGACTATTCTATTATTGCGTAGCTTAATTTAATTCAGCTAGTTTTCTCTTGTATTTGAATTCCATTTTCTAGTTTATATTATCAGAAAATTGTCCCAAAAAGTGTTGATTCGATTTATGTTCTGCAATTAAACTCAGAACCATAATTGGATCTTGACGATTGGTATCAGAGCCTCGATTTCGCGACTTGTTAATAGCTATGACAGAAAGAACACGAATGAGAACTATGGAAGAGCAATTGACTCGACATTATGAAGTGTTGAATGAGCTACTCACACATCAACAAGAGGTTAGCAACACACAGATGGGAATTCAGGGAGCCTTAGAGCTGATTTTGGAGTGGTTGACTGCTCTTGAGAGGGTACCTAATAGAGCCCAGGGTGAAAATTGACAAGCAGACGGAATTTTGCCTGCGACAGTTCAAGAAGGGAGACAAAATCAAGAAGCTAGGCCCAACAGGAATCAAGTTATTCTAATTTGCCCTCCTAAATGAGAATTGCCCAATTTTGAAGGACAGAATTTTTAAGGTATGGATCTGTTAATGTGAGAGGTATTTCAATTTATATCGAACCTAGGATAGTCAAAAAGTAGAAGCTGCTGCACTTTATTTGAATGGATTAGCTGAGACTTGGTAGCGGTCTTTAGTATTTAGTAGGGGTGAGATTGACTAGCCTAAGTTCGAAGAAGAATTAGTCAGTAGATTTGGAGATGCTTTGATGGATGATATAGTAGAGGAATTCAACAAATTGAGCCAAATTGGTATTGTTGATGAATTTCTGAGTAAGTTTGAGGATAAGGAGGCTCAAATGTTGACTAGAAACCCTCACCTTGATGAAGCACATTTTGTATCCAGCTTCATAAAAGCCTTGACGGAGGAAATCAGGTTTGGGGTCAAATTGTTCAAACCTACCACACTTAAGTTTGTACTAGAACAAGCTAGAGTGCGGGAACAGGCTATTAAAGCTGCCCAAAGAAGGACTAAAGCTAGTCTCAAAACTTCCAAAGTGTTGAGTACTCCTACTAATACCAAGACTTCAGTAGCAAATATTGCTAGACCCAATACTTTCAGGCTTAGTCCTGAGGTGTATGAGTATATGAGGAGTAATCACATGTGTTTTAGGTGTGGTGAAAAGTACACACCAGGTTATCAATGCAAAAAAAAAAAAAACTGTATATTGGGAGAAGTGGAAACCATTCCTGAGTGTTTTTAACTGAAGTTAAAATCCTTGTTATACCGATTTGGTTATTGAAGTTGAAAAGAAACAAGTTGTTCAAGAGGTTGTATGCATGAGTGCATTGACATGTCGCAATCAAAGGTTCAATACTATTCTAGTCAATGGTTCTGCTAAACATAGAAACCTGGCTTTGCTTATTGATTATGGCAGCACCCACAGTTTCATTGATATAAACATTGTCATTGATATAAGGCCAGTTATTGCTCTCCAGTAAGAGTAACAGTAGTTGATGGTAACTATGTAGTGTACCTCTCATTGCAAGGGTTTCCAATGGAGAATGCAAGGTAGAACTTTCCAGGAAGATTTACTTATCATTCCACTGGGAGCTTGTGACATTGTTTTGGGTAATAATTGGATGAAGAAACATAATCCTACCAAGTTTGACCAGGAAAGGATTTGTGTCACTATTAGTAGAAGGAGAAACAAGTTGGTATTGCATGGCATTCATGAGGAGGGTAGTTGAACATGATCTCTAGTAGGACCACGGGCAAGGTTTTGAAAAAGGGACAAGAATTAATAGCCCACATGTTTATGATGAGTTCAAAAGTGACTGAGAACTAAGACGAAGTAGGTGAAGCAGTGCAAGGAGTAGTAGACCAATATGCTGATGTGTTTGCTGAGCCTAAATCATTGCTACTTATCAGAGCTTTAGACCATACGACTCCACTCAAACCTAGTGCCATCCAGTAAGTTTGAGGCCCTATAGGTACAATTTCTATCAGAAGAATGAATTGGAGAAACAGGTCAAGAAAATGCTCATCAATGGCATTATTCAGCAGAGTCACCCAACACTTCTTGTAAAAAAAAAAAAGGATGGAACCTGGAGATTATGTGTGGATTGTAGAGGGTTAAATGACATAATTGTGAAGGATATAAGTATCAAATTCCTATAGTTGATGATTTACTTGATGAATTGCATGGATTTACGATATTCTCCAAGGTTGATCTGAGAGCTGGTTATCATCAAATCAGGATGAAGGGGGAAGATGTTTACAAAACTGGTACTATGAGTTTAGAGTAATGCCATTTGTCTTAACAAATGCACCTGCAACCTTCCAAGCACTAATGAATTAGTTTTTCAACCTTTCCAGAGAAAATTTGTGTTGGTTTTCTTTGATGATATACTCATATATAGTGTATCAGTTGGAAATCATGTTAAGCACTTAATTGTAATATTTGAGTTGTTGAGAAAACATTCACTATTTGCTAAAAATCCAAGCGTAATTTTGGTCAGTCCAAAGTGGAGAATTTAGGTCACATAATCACTGTTGAGGGTGTTGCTACTGACCCATCTAAGAATGGTTTAGTGGCCTAAACCAAACTCACTTAGAGCCCCCAGAGGATTTTTGGGGCTGATTGGTTACAATAGAAATTATGTTGCTAATTATGGTTCCATTTGCAGACCCTTTACTGATCTTCTAAAAAAAGATTCATTTAAGTGGAATGAGGAAGCTGATGCAACCTTCTCAGCCCTCAAGTCTGTTATGACCTCTACTCATGTCTTAATATTTCCTGATTTTTCAAAAGAGTTTATTGTGGAAACTGATGCTAGCCATAATGGTATTGGTGCTGTCTTAATGCAAGAGGGTAGGCAGTTGCTTACTTTAGCAAGGTGTTAGCACAAAAACACTAGGGTAAGTCAATATATAAGAAAGAGTATATACCCTTGTTAAATGCAGTGGATAAATGGAGACATTACTTGCAATTCAAACATTTTGTGGTCAGAACTGACCATCATAGTTTGAAGTATTTGCTCGAGAAAAATCTGACTTCATCCATACAACAAACGAGATTAACTAAGTTGCTTGGATTGGATTATGAGGTGCAATACAAGAAGGGTGCTGAGAATAGAGTTGTTGATGCTCTTTCCAGACAGACTGAAGGTTTTGCTACTAACACTGAAGCCTTTGTTCGACAACTGTTGGCTACTAGTATTCTATTCATTTTGGATACAAGAAGTGACGGCTAGTTATGAGGATGACCCTCAAATATTGAAATTGATCATATAGCTCTCAATAGACTTACAAGGGCCTACTTTGTGGCATTTTTCTTTTGGTATTCTCAAGAAGAAGGGCTATGTTTATATTGGGGCAACTGGTGGTCTCAGAAATCAATTGATCACAAATTTCCAAGAATCTCCATTGAGGGGTGACTCTGGACAACTAGGTACTCTGGAAAGGTTATCACAACTATTTTACTGGCGTGGAATGAAATAGATGGTGTTTGAGTTTGTAGCAAGTTATGATGTGTGTCTCAAAAATAAAGATGAGAATGTAGCTTATCCTAGCTTGCTACAACCCCTTTCTATCCCTAACCAAGCTTGGAGTCATATTAGTATGGACTTCATTGAAGGGTTACCAGAGTCTAGAAACAAGGAAGTGATACTGGAGGTAGTTGACATAATGACCAAGTGTGCTCATTTCATAGCACTCTCTCACCCTTATACTGCTGCTACAGTAGCTGAGGTGTTTTGAACAAGAATGCAATGTCTGCATGGTACTTCTGAGTCTATTGTCACTGATAGAGACAAAATCCTCCTTAGCAATTTCTGGCAAGCTTTGTTTAAACTTCTGGGGACTCAACTGCATTATAGTACAGCTTACCATCCTCAGAGTGATGGTCAAACTGAAAGAGTAAACAAAATGTTTAGAGAATCACCTCAGGTGTATGACTGCTAGCAGGATTAATCACTGGAAACACTGGCTCACTACTACAGAATGGTGGCACAACACTGTCACGCCCCGAACCTAGGCTTGTATGTAACACGGCACCCGATGCCTGACTACATGTGACCGAGCGAACCAACTGGCTGACTGAATCAACATATGGTATCATAACATACTGAATGTGGAAAATAAACTAACACATGCTAATATACTAAAAATCTGAATGATATATAATCAAAGTGCGAAAACACTAATATAAGTCTGAAGCATAACTGTAGTCAACATAGCGTAACATGAAAAGCTTGTGACTCTATCTAATTGTTACTCTAGTCTATGAAGCCTCTAATGAAGTACTGAAAACACTGATTGTCTATAAATACTAAAATACTGTAAAGTAAAACAATGCCTCGGAAGAACAGAGCCTCACCAAATAGTTGGTACAAGAATCCTAGCACTCTGAATCATCAACTTGTAAATTCGGTACCTGCATCTAGAGATACAGGCCTTGGGAAAAAGGGACGTCAGTACAATACTGGTATATAAAGCAACTGAAAGAAAAACTGTAAGTGGGGTGCTCGGGGAAAGGTTAACCCAAATCAATAAACATGTAATATAATATGAATTGAAACTGAACTGAAACTAATAACTGAAACTGATAACTGAACTAAACAAGAGAAGTAAAGATACGAATACTTCCTGTTCCGATTGGAGAATCACCTGTTTGGCTGAAAACATAATATGTGGCCTCAGGCCCAATATATGTGCACAAATCTATAGCCTCTGGCCCAAGCATACGTATATATAATTGTGGCCTTAGGCCTAAGACACAGGTCTTCAACATTAAATAATTTACATAAAAGAACTGAGAATCATGCAGAAAGGTACAACACTGACATACTGAGCAATGACTCACTGAGACTTGTATTTCTGAATTGATTATGGAGTGTAAACATACTGAGTTTTCCTGGCTGAGACTTGTCACACCCCATTTTAACCGGGTTGATTTAGGAGTATGACATATTGGTGATTCCTATTTGTTTTTTAAGGAGTCGCCACCTAATTAATTTAACGGTGAATTAGGACACCTAAATGTTAACTAAGGTAAAGTTAAAACTAAACCTCTGTTAATAGTCTGCTTAACCAATGTGATTCCAGGTAAGGGCTCTATATTATCCTAAAGGGAAGGGGTTAGGCATCCTTTAGAATCCGTTAACTACAGTTATCCGGCCAAACTTAGGTTAATTAATTTAGATTAAATATAATGCTTAAATTTTAAGAAAACGGGTTGCAAATGTTATTAAGGTTTTAAAATGAAAACATAGTAATGTTATTTAGACTAACTTGAAGAAACACATGGTAGTCCACTCAAAAATAAAACTTATAAATGTTGTTAAGCTTTAAATGATAATTTTATTTTAAAAATGAGATTTGCAAAATATAGTGATTTGTATATAGATAGAAGCTTTTTAAGAGAAATCTAGACTTATCTTTTAAATAAAATGCAAAAGGTAACGAGTTTTCTTCCTCTTTTTAATATTTCTTATTAATTATGCTTAGCTAAAATATGCATGATTGATTCAAACTTGAAGAGTTATTTATAAAATATACTTGAGTTTATACTTGCATATTAGTGACGTTTTGAAATGTTTAGGATAAAAAGATATGATTCCCTTTTACTTAAAATGCATAGTCATGCCATTTTGCAAATCAATTATTCCAAATAATAAATACTATGAATAATTTTAACATAAAAGAAAATGAAACTTATGGTATTAATTGAGTTTCTCTCTTAAATTTAATACCCATTATACTAAAGCTAACCCACTAAATTTGCTAAAGTTCACCTAAATAAAACAAAAAATAAAAGTTAGTCACATAATACAAGTTAAATGCAGCAACATAAAACAAATGTGTAAAAAGAAAAAGAAAGGTAACGAGATGGGCTTAGCCCATTTTGGGGCTGCTGTGAACAGTGGCGCAGCCCATTTTGGACTGCTGAGAACTGTTCATTCTATTGGGCCTTGGCCCAGAATTTCCGTTCCTTTTTGTTTTGCTGCGGATAAAGGCTGACAAAGCTGACTCGAGAGAATTACGCTGTGCTTTAGCCCATCGTTGAATGCGGAAGAAGACGAGTCCCTCGGACTCGTATGCGATGGTCATGCACAAAACGAAAGAAAAGGATTAGTATCTAATCGATGAAGATGTAAAAATACAAATTCAACAGGTCGGCCATGAAAATATAAATTCAAAACAAACCAGTAGATTGTATATATTCTGTGTATATCTAATGCATTTCAGCGAAGTTATACCAGCAACATACACACGTATATATGATTCAGGCACGACAAATTACGATCTAAGCGAGACAATACTCAGACGTGGGTAGAACCTCGGACAGCCGCGTATCGTGTGTTTTAATTAAAACAGCTTCAACGTACATAAATAACTGCAGTTTTATAGCCTACGATAATACTTAAATCTGCATTTCAATTTCATTACTTACAGGGGTAAACAAACAGAACACAAAGCATTTTATGTCATAAATGGGGGACAGCAGTTACAGACAAACTGGTTTTCTAATTCAAACCAGATCTTAAACTGATCTGTACCAAAAAATGCCCAGGATTGAGAGTATGGTCGTGTTCAAACTGATGAAATCCAAATTAAGGCAGGGGTGATAAATAGATTGGCAGGTATGCCAATTACCGGGATGAACTAGTTATTTGCGAAATCAGTTAAGTAAATTAGTCGTTCTATCAAAACAACTATGGGATATGCTTATTATTTTTTAGATCAAAATGGAACAAATTCCCACATGCATGAACCAACAATCAACAAGAGAAGCAAATGTATAGAACTTCAACAATATCTTCATAAATAGCAGTTGACTGTTTGAAATCATTCCAGCAAATACCCATAAACTAAGGATTCAGAGGATAGAAAGTAAGGGGGATACGAAAATGTCCTGGCCATATCTTGATGAAATAAACAGACAATCAGAGTTCACACATTAATAGGAACATCTTCCTGTTTCAACTCATACAATAGAACTTCACATATAGGAAAGAGATTAGAATTTTAGCCAAAGCAGGTTTGTTTCCCGGATCAGATAAATGATTTAGCATGTTATCTTCCTTTCAAACCAGTCTTCCAGCATTTACCTAACTTTGGACTAACCTTAAATCCATGCTTTATCATCAGTTTCTAGTTTTACAGACGACAAACAGAAGCCAGCAAACATACAATGAATGAAAAGCAAGCATACAGGGTCACATACGGGGTCAACAACACGGGACCAACAGGTTCTATCAACAGGGGACTTCAAACATTCTTATAAGACTCTACAAAGCATTAATACAAATTCGCAGATGCTAGACTGAGTTTAGAATGCCTTTAGCTCTTTAAAATACAACCGATAATTATAATGATAAGAACCAATAAAGATCAAATAAGCATGCAAAGGGTTCAATACATCTTATTGAATCCAGTAACATATCTTATTATTTCAACTAATTCAGTTCCATATCCAGTAGGCATAAGGATGCTATTCTAGTATCAACCCTGTATTTTGAAAGAAAAATAAACATTGGTTCAAACGACCCATTGCGGAGAAACCATTCTAGTATGTCAAACACCATAAGTCACAAGTGACCTTGAACTTAACTTAAGCAAGTATAGGCATGCCTCAAGTTTCGATATCAACTTACACATTAGTCTGAGCCAAAGAGAAGGTTAAGTAAAGGTACAGATTCATGTACTGCCTAGCATCTTTAAATCAGATTGAGCAACCCCACACATATTAATGGAAATTAAGCATAAAGAGCCAACAAGATGGTCAACCACAGAGAACTTAATTTGCATACTCACAAAGTAAAAAACCGAAACAGACTAATAGATGCTAACGATAAATTTAAAGCCAACAACACTTAAATCTTGCAACAAACACCACGCTAATCAACTTATCTACTAAAATGGCGCATAAAAACATGCGTATCCATAAATAAACTAAGCTAACGCACAATCAAACTAGAAAATAGCTAAAACTGAACACAATGCCAAAGAGAGCCACTGACAGAGACATTACTATACTAAGCAAACCAAAACTTGCACGTAAGTCCTAACAGCCCATCACGCTAAGCAAATCACGTAACTAAACTTCTAATAATCTAAATGAATCACATCACCAGTCGAACATAACGAAAACAAATAGCATATTAGTGCATAAACATATATCAAGCTGCTAAAAATCATAATTAAACTAACTAGAGAAGGGTTGTTTACCTTCTTCAAGTGCAGCGAAGTGAGGCTTCGAATCTTCGATCTACACTCGAATTCAAAATAGGTGCCAAAGGTAAGACCAAATAAAATGATATGGATTTTTGACTTGATATCGAACAATACAGCGAAAAAGAATCAATATTATCTATGGGGGATTTTCTGCGATTTTTCGAATTTGAAACCTAATTTCTAGGGGATTGCTGCGACTAAAAAAAAAACAAATTATGTTTGGGGAAATTTTATGAATCAAAGAATCTCGTTCTTGGGGGATTCTCAACGATCCAAAAAAAACCTCTCTTTTTTCAGAATTTCCAGTTTTTAGATCTGTTTTTGTAAGGGGATTTTTTGGGTTTTCAATCCCTGTCCTAAACGATTTCAAGCCGCGACCATTTATAGGGTTTTGGCTTGTTTGAATCGAAGAAAAAGGAGAGAGGAGCGGGGAAGACAAGATTAAGTAGGGGATGACAGTGAGCGTGGGGGGACAGAGGAGCGTGGGGGGACAGGGGTAAGTGGAGAGGCAGTGGGGGTAACGTGGGGAAAAGGAAGGTGGAGCGGGAGAGAGAGGAAGGGAAGAGAGAGAACAGGGAAGGGAGCGAAAGAGAGAGAGTGAGGGAGGCGGCTGAGTGGAAGGTGAAAGAGCAAGAGATTAAGGGATTAGGGTTAAAGAAAATAAGGGGATGGGCTGTACCGGGTCGGGTGGAAGCAATGGACTGAAAATGTGGGCTGGGTATTTATTTTATTGGGCTGAGGTGAATTAAAATGTGGGCTGATTTTATGAATAGGGTGTTGGGATGATTTTATGAATTGGTCCGAAAATAGTATGAGTTAATTGGGTTACTACATTTAAATAAAAGACCTATTTAAATAACTTGTGTTAAAATATTACTCAATATAAAATATGTAATTATTAGTGCTCAGATAATAAAAAATGGCGTTGTAATAGCCGTGCAATAATATTTCGAAAATCCACAGTAAATAAACACTATCATTTAATTATGCAAAGATAAATGCGATGCATGTGCGTAAGCTGGTAAAATGCCAAAATGATAAAAATTGTGAATTATAATAATAATAACGATAATAATAATAATAATAATAATGATAATAATAATAATAATAATAATAATAATAATAATAATAATAATAATAATAATAATAATAATAATAATAATAATAATAATAATAATGACGGCTAGTAACTGTAATAGAATAATGAAACGCTGGTATTGATAAGAGGCTAGTAATTATAGTAAAATATAATATATATATTTTTTAATTTTCCAAAAAATATTAGAAGCGTAAATAGGTATTTTGGAGGAGAGACGGGACAAAATTGGGTGTCAACAAGACTCATGGAATATCTAAGAACTGAAAGTCATACTGTAATGCATAATGCTGAAATACCGAGTCATATTGAACTACATAATACTGGAATTACTGAATAGATCTAAGCTGAGACATGTATTTAGAGATTGATTATGAGAGCTGAAAATTTAACTTGTTCATTAACATGCTGAGTATTCTAGACTGAGACTCATGGGTATCAAACACAAGTCTATATTAATTACGTACTGAGTTCACAACATTCAGAATGAAAGTCGTGAATGAATTACGAAACTAGAGAATAGAAGTTTTGCAACTATCAAGGAACTAAACTTAACTATATTTCTGAGGCAATTAGTAATGTTGTAAAAGAACGCGGCATAGGGAGAATCATTAACATTCCCAAACGTATAGATTTAGCCTCACATACCTGTAATCGCTCCAATCTAACGAACTAAACTGCTTTTCTGACGAAGAATACCAAAACCATAGGTTTTAATCGCTTGAGAAGGATTTACCTTGGAAATCCTATGTTTTGGTTGAAGAATCATTTTAGTAATCATGAAATAATGTTAGAATTACTTAGGAATCGTTAGAGCGATCTTACCTTGACGTGGGAGGATGGGGAGAGAAGGAAAACGACTACTTAGGGATTTAGAACAAAGTTGGAATGTCTGATAAATGAAATCTCAAGTTAAAGTATTGAATTTATAGCACAGGGCATTTTGGACCTCCAGGCTCGTCGAGCAAGCTCCAAAGCAAGGGTGACCTCGCTATGGGCCGCGCTCAGCGAGCTCCCCCAATATTTTAAACTTAATCGATTTTCTTGATTTTTTTTTTCACTTTTGGACCCCTACCTCACTGAGAGAGGTCTAGGGCGAGCGCTTTTCTCGCTTTGGGGCGAGCTTAGCGAGCTCCCCTGTCCATTTCACACTTAGTCAAAATTTCACCTTTTTCTGCTCGTCGACATTGTTTGGTAAAATAGGCATAACTCCTAGCACAGATCTCCATTCGGGCTCCTCAATAAACCGTTGGAAAGGTATTTCAAAGTACTACAATTTTCGTGTTTTAAGTTTTCTCAAACTCTCAATGAAATTTCACTAAATCGGGTTGGAATAAAGACCTATTGTAAACTTAGCCGATTTTATTGAATCTTAAGCACCTCACTATTTGTCTTGATTCCAAAACAAAAATTTCCACCCAAACTAATCTCAATAGTACTTCACATGTCTAACATGTCACAATAACACTTATCTAACACATCCACACCTATTTTGTTTACGGAGTGAGGCTTGTTGCTCTGAGCGTTTTTTGTGATGCTCACAACTTGTTACTCCGATCTCCATCTGGCCTGATCTTTATATAGATGGAAGGGTATTTCCACATACTACAACTTCCATTAAGGACACATTTCCAAATTCCCAACTAATCAAAGGGTTACGATTGCCCTAAGTAGGCCGCTCAGCCACTTTTGCAAAAACGTAAAATCTTCTAAATTTTGTTTTACTTTCTTAATGTAAGTCATACCTTAGTCTGAGGACTCGAGGTGTTACAAACACCAACTTCCATACAAGCTTAAAATGCACCCCTTTTGAAGCTCTCTATGGGCATTCTTCACCACACTTATCAATTGGTCCCTTGCTAGAAACTACAGTACTAGCTGCTGAGGATACAATTATGAAAAGACAACAAATGCAACAATTGTTAAAGGATAATCTGAGAAAATCTCAAGCTAGGATGAAACACCATGCTGATAATAGGAGAAGTGACAGAGAATTCCAAGTTGATGACATGGTTTATTCGAAACTGCAACCTTATAGGCAGACTTCACTTGCTTTGAGAAAGAACTTGAAAATGAGTTCTAAGTACTATGGGCCCTATAAAGTGTTGGCTAGAGTGGGAAAGGTGGCTTACAGATTGGATTTACTCCATCTCCAAGGTACATCTTGTTTCCTTACTCAAGAAAATGGTGGGCAACAAAGTGGTGGTGCAAACTATTTTACCTATTACTAATGATAATGAGCAATTCTTAGTTAAACCAGAACAATTCTTCAGAGACATATGATGAATAATAACAATGTGGCTATGGTTAAATTACTGGTTCAGTGGTCTAACTTGCCTCCAGAGCACGCGACTTGGGAGGATTACCAATTTCTGAAGTCCAAATTTTTGGATTTTAATTCTCATCCTTGAGGTCAAGGATGATATAAAGAGGAAGGGTATGTCATGACCCTACTAAATAATACATATAATTGCGTGTAGCTGGATTCGAAATTGGGTCTAAGAAGAATAAGGAAGCAACTAACTTTCAAATCGAGCGACTGGATTTATTCTTAATTAATTAGCAGGAAGGGTAAGGATTGAGCCACGTGGCAGAGGTTGTTATATTACTATATAATATAAGAGGGAATGTGAGGACTTTTGTAGTCCTCACAAGAGTTTCCCAAATTTTTAAATTTTTTTTAATTAATTACTTTTATGTCCTAATTTTATTTATTTAAGTAAATTTTTTGATTTTTTATTTTTAAGGTCTACTTTTCAAAAGCTATCGAACCTGGGGACTTTTGTAGTCCTCACAATAATTTCTAATTCTTTTAAAAAAAATTAATTAATTACTTTTAGGTCCTAATCTTATTTATTTAAGTCAATTTTTTTATTTTTTATTTTTAAGGTCTACTTTTCAAAAGCTATCGAACCTTGTACCTCATTTTTCATGTTCTTTGATTTTCTGGTTCGTGCTCGATATCCGCATTTAAGCCCAATTAATCTAGATAATTAGCACTGTATCGCGCCTATTCGGAGGGAACGCTTCCTCCAAAGATTTTTTCCATATCCATGTTCGAACCCCTAATCCCTAATTAAGAGAGGAGCAGCTCCATCCGCTGCACAAGTTAAATTATGTATTTGTCTTAAAAGTTCATTAACTATGTATAGATTATTT
Source organism: Lycium barbarum (assembly GCF_019175385.1). Classification (NCBI taxonomy): domain Eukaryota; kingdom Viridiplantae; phylum Streptophyta; class Magnoliopsida; order Solanales; family Solanaceae; genus Lycium; species Lycium barbarum. Next base: position 111,023,699 of record NC_083344.1, on the reverse strand, counting down.
ATTTAGAACTAAATAACTTCAGAAAATTAGGATACATAAGTTATAAATGTCAAATTCTGGCTCCGCATTTGATTTGAAGTAAATAATTTTATCAAAATGAAAGTTAAAATATTAAAGCAGTGGAATGAAAATTTTGCTTTTATATAATTACCCACTTGTGGACTACAATAGGTATATGGTTGTTGTTGTTGTTGTACACTTATACTAACACAAATTATATTTTTTTAGTTAAAATATCTACTTTTATATCTTGAGTTTAAGCCCGGGCCTCACATAACTAGTAGCACAATAAGAGAGAGAGAGAGAGAGAGAGAGAGAGAGAGAGGGGGAGAGGGGGAGGAAGGCAACGATTATCTGGTATCTTCACTTCTTCCTCTTCTTCTGTATTCTCTCTCTTCCTATTTGTAATTCTCTTCTCAACTCTTTCTGCAGATTAACATCGGCTATGGAACTTTCTATCATTGCTTCACTTAGTTTGATTCAGCTAGTTTTTCTCTTGTATTTAAGTTCCATTTTCCAGTTTATATAATAAGAAAATTGTCCCAAAAAAGTGTTTGATTCGATTTCAATTTCTCAATTAAACTTAGATCTATAATTGGATCTTGACAACCATATATTTTAGTGCTTCTCTTATTTCGTTCTCCGCCAGAACTTTCCATCGGTTATCTCTCGATCCCTCTTCTATAGCTCTTCATCTTTGTAATTTCTGAATTTGCTCTTTGTTTATATGTTATATATATATGCTCTTCATCTTCTAACCAGAGAACAAAAATGATTTGTGAATTTCTCAACTTTGTTTTGTGCATTCTACGGGTATCTTATGTTATGAACCAGTAGCAGACTTTTTCCACGATTCCTCTTCTAAATCAGTTTTAGGGTTCATGTATGAAAGGAATCGCTTACTCTGTATTTGATTTTGAAATTTATGTTTCTGTGTAGTGATATTTCTGTTCTAAGTGTTTGAAATAGTCTATTTCACTTTCTAATAATTATAATCCTTTGGTAAACTAACAGTCGATTTCACTTTTTGTGTGTTTGATAACCACAGAACTAAAATTCCTTTGTTAGTTCTACTTTCTATATGTTAGTTCATGCATGTTTGGGATTGTAGCGATCCTCTCCGGTTCCTGTTCTAATGCTTTTATTTCTTTCTTTCTTTTAGTGTTCAGTCTATTTTTGTTATTTTTCAATTCAAATTCGTTTGATATTTGCTTTAATTTTGCTTTGTCTCGTATTTGGATCTCATGCAAATTAATTTTGACATTTTTAGTTGTTGTCCCTACTAATATTAACCTAAATATCATATAGGTAGCCAAGGGATCAAAACTGCCGGTGAAGCTATTAGGATCGACGTCGACAGTAAATCATTTGATAGATATCAAATCTTATCAACTTTCAGTAGATCTAGTTATAGCAGTATAGTTGTAGTTTTAGAATCTGAATTGATATTAAATTTCAGAATCACAATTGGTGATCTGGTAATATCGATACTTCCACAATTTGGGTTAATCGATTTGTCATTCAAGGTAAGCATTTTAACTCCCAGTTTTAGTATCATCGATCCATGTCTTCTTCTCAGCTATGGCAAATTGTTTGCTTAGGTAATTTGGAAAAATTGTTACTGTACTTTACTTATTTGCCCTTGGTTTGACTGGTGGGGATTAGTCAGATTGAAGACAATTTGGATAGTTTATTACAAGAATTTTGTTTGGGTCCTAATCTGATCCTCTCGTATTGACCTAGTTGACTTTTTAGTATCTTCATTTTCGGTGAGCATTAAGTTTTTTGTAGTGTGGCAGTTTGTACCTTAACTTCGGGGTTTAGTCTTCTATATGGTGACATCACTGCTCTTTGGTAAACCTAAGTGAACTAATTTCATGGTTATGAAGTAATTAACTTTTGTTGCTTGTTAAAATCCCTGAATATCAAGGTTATCTTCTTCATAACTATCTTTCCCTTTCAGCATAACATAAACCTCAGACTAGAAGGTTCAAGAGGTGTTCATTATTCTGTGTGACGTCTATTTTCCAAAATACACCATTGAAAATATGAACTAAATTTCTCATTTTGATACTGTGATGTTATTTTAACTTCAAGTTGAATCATTATGCCAATCGATAAATCTTGGATCTGGCTCATTTTCAAGGAGCGGTCTTTAAATTGTCTTGATTATATTTTAATTGTTTTAAATTGGCTGGATGTGATTTCATTTCATATTAAGATAGGTGCGTAAGTTTACAACCTTTTTAATATGTATGTAGAGATGCCGAAGCAAAATCAGTATAAAAATATGTTCAAATCAGTCAGGATCTCTTCACTTGCTCCAGGGTAGTCATCACATGCTCAAGCTTCATCTTCATCATCTTATCGAGCCTCTTTACATCCTACTCAGTCTACACAGCTCGCCGTTCCATCTCCATCATCTGATGGAGTCTCTACATTTCCATCTTCATCATCTGATGGAGTCTCTAAATAGTCTATTGTTCCATCTTCATCTGATGGAGTCTCTTAATAGCCAACCAAACGTAAAGATGATGAAGACAATCATGATTGGCTTGTTGATGTTATAGGTACATATAATTTAAAGTGATTGCATATTACTTTTTGTTTTCCTCGATTAATTTTTAACTTGATCTTTATTTTATTGTAAATCAACATCAAGTAACAAAAACAATTAGATTGAAGGCTAAAGATGTCCATAACTTGGCAAATGGATTGCGGATATTTGTAGAATGTAATGAATATGATGCACCTATTGGCAAAGCAACCGACATAATTTCTAGTAGGGGTGGATGGAGCATTATAATTTGGGTTTCAATTGAACCCCAAACTTTCGATGCGGTGTACAAATTTATATGTAAAAATTTACTAAATTTATAATAAATAGTAGATATGAACCCATAACTTTAGAAATATAATTCTTCAATGCTAAAAAATTTAAAAGGTTGAACCCCAAGAGTTTAAATCCTAGATCCGCGTTTGATTTCTAGAGTTTTGGGGCAGCTTGCCAAAATTCATTGTACTTCCTTATCGACTTTGAAAATGGCTAGATATGCACAAATCTTGTGTAGACTGTGTTTTTGATGAAATCTATATGTACTGCCTTATAAAGTATTTTGTTTAGTTTGCATTTTTTAGTTATATATGTAAAACTGCACTAAATGAACATCATTTTTTTGAAGCCTCGATTTCTTTGCAGAATTGCTTGACAAATAGCAAAAAGATGGGTTAGCGGTAATCTTAACAAAAAGTGAAGGGACCACAGGCATAAACTATGGCGTGCGGCTCAAGAGACGTTATTAAGTAAAGAAGAGATCATCAAAAAAACCCCGGATGGCATACCCATGAATCAATGGGCATTGTTTGTTAATTATCGCACGAAAGATGAAACAAAGGTACTTCTTCGTCTTTGTTTCACTGCTTCTTCTCTATTGCTGTTGTAGCTTTTTGTTGATCTTTCTACTGCTTCTTCTTCTCTATCGCTGTTGTGGCTTCTTTATATGTTTCTTTTCACATACTTCTAGTAAGATTGGCAAGATTGTTACTTGCTTGAACTTAACTGGTCAGAATTGTTAACCTGAAAGATGTTTACCAAGTTTGATCTTTTAAGTTTGATTAGTTGGCTTGGTTGTACTAACATATTTTCACTTGTCACCATTAGTATTGTAGTGAGGTACTTAGGAGCAACATCAAGAAATTCAAACTGCTTTGTAGTGCTGGATATTTGAATGAGAAATGTGCTAAACCTTTGACAAGGACTGAATATTTCATATTGTTCCCATTTAACTTGTAGGAGCTTTGCATGGATTAGACAAAGCCAAATTTCTCATACTGAAGGTACTAAGACTTTGGCTTGAAGAAGGGCTGAAATGGTAGTTTAATATGGTATGCTTAGATAAGTACATTCTTATTTAATTACCAATGTTCTACAATTTGAAAATTTCAGAAGGCTAAGGGAAAAGATATTGATCGAGGCCAAATGTGGACTGACACTCATAAGAGGAAAGAAGGGGTTATGTAACTAATGTGGCTAGGGAGATTGGGGTAAGAATTCTTCGTATATGTAACTAATGCGGTAAAGGAATTCTTTTGTTTCATCCAAGACTTTATTGGATATCAGTTTACTTTTCCCAAAAGCCATGTCTTTGTATGGTGGTCGTTAGCTTGTTTCATTGCTTAAATCAGCTCCAAAAATGGAAATTCCCACTGTATTTCAGCTCTGATTGTGGCTGGTACTGATGTAAATACAAGGGACTTAGATGGGGGGACCCCGTTATGTCATTGGTTGTGAAATTTGGAAATTCTGATACCGTTCAAGTTTAGTTGAGTCTGGTTATACCATTCCTTGTGAGGCTACAAAAGTTGATTTTGAACTTGAATTAGAATAAGATTGAAAGAGATATTGGGTTGACCCATTTTTGAATCGCCAAATTTGCCAAGTTTTTTTTTTGCTCTGTGCTACAAGCTGATTTTTGCCAACTTAACATGTCATTCATGCTTGTTTTTCTTTCGTATAAGAGAAAATTGAAGAAATCCGAAGTCAAAGACCAGAAAGTCTTGCTGAAGTTTCACCAAATGATGCCCTTGGTACAATACTCGGTCCTGAACACCCTGACCGTGTTCGAGGGTTAAGCTTGGGTGTAGTTCAAACTATGGCATTCAAACATATATCTAGGAGATTTGGTCATTTTAATGTGGGTTTATCTAGCACTAGCGCTCCAACTCTAGAGTGGCAGCAAGAGGGGACGAGTATGAATTCACAATTAAATGCGCTACTTAGCTTATATCAAAGTAACGTAGGGAATATCCCTGAAGAGTTTGCTTACTTGTTTTCCCCTCCCCCACAGGTAAGACTGTTATAGATATTCGTTTATTATTATTATTTGCTTTTTTATATACCCATTTTAGAAGTCCCTGGTCTCTAGTCGCTTTGGTTGTTGCTACTTCCCTCCTTTTCTTTACTATCTGTCGGACCTACTTTGCAAAAAAATTCTTGATTTTTCATTTCTATGTATCATAGTTATATGTTGAATGAAATCATGAATCTTCCTTGTTATATGCCTTTAATTTTCTTTCCACCCAAACTTGACATGTGACCTAATGTAAAATTTTCATGTTTCGAATTCGTCCACATAGTTTAAAAGAGCTATGAATAGGAAATATATCTCTTTTTTCTGTTCTAAAATTGGACTAATTAATATTTTTTCCCTTTTTCGGGCATCAAATTTAGGAAGTGGTGCTCTGTCACCAACCGGACCAAGAAAATCTTTAGATGGAAGTAACAATGACGATAGATTCGATTAGAAATCATTTTTAGGATCAATTTTTTTTTTTTTTTGGGTATTCATGTTGAATAACACTTAGAACTTTAGTATTTTGATGATGTAGTTTTGGAGTATTGAATAGTGCTTTAAAATTTTAGTATTTTAGTGATGTAATTTTGAAGTACTTTAATTTTATATGATGAACATTTTGCTTATTTGATACTTTTTTTTTTTTGCATGGATATGACTTCCCTCTCGATTGAGAAAGCTTCATTTTTATGTGGCTATACTACCAATAATGCCCAAGCCCAAATGAAATTGCTAAGTCTTTTGTTTAAAAAAAATAAAAATAAAAAGTTACTAAGTCTACGGCTTTGCGAATGAAATCACAAGGGGGTTAGTGGATGGTCCCCATCTGATTTTGCCATATTGAGCCGGCACTTATTCTTATAGTGAATAGTGAATTCAGCCCTGCAGCAACAACAGGTCGCCACCAGGGTTGGTGGTGAGACTCAGTCCCTCATTCTTGGGTTCATATTCATCTTCTTGATGATAAACTTGTTGCCCTTCCAGCTGAGGCAACAGGGTATGCGAGCCATCTCTTTGTGTTGTTAAAATAAATAGGGCCCCCTCCAAATCCTAAAAAATCAACATCTTTTCAAACAAGAGGTTGTAATCTAGTATTGTAAGTGTAGCGACTTGGTGGGTGAGCTTCATGTTCTCCTCTTCAAATTGAACCACTCTAGTGTCCAGTGTCTGGATTCTTGCCCTCGTATCACCCGTTGTATCCGTTACCCTTAATTTGGCCTCTTCGATTATAGCAATGGCTGCGATTTCATATTTGTTGGCATCGAGTTTTTTAATCAGATCAGTAATCAATTGCGGTCCTCCAAATACTGCACGAGTGTTAGCATAATCATCCTTCCTACTCGTTGGGTAAAACTATTGGAGGAAGCAAACCTTAACCCTTCTTTCTCACGCTACTGTGAGCTGCACATTCTTCCTCAACAACCATTCTTTTCAGGGATTTGAAAGTTGCTTCTTGGTATAAAGTTCCTCTTAGGGGATTCAAGTCACATTTATAATTGATATTTTATATTGTGTAAAAATTATTATAAAGTGTTATAGGTGTTTAAATATATATGGTGCAATAAATAGGATAAAATGTGGAATGACAGAATTGAAAAATGTAATTATCGCAATAAAAAAATCTAAAAAATAATATCATTATGAGTGTTCAAGATCAATCAAGGTGTGCTTTATAAGTTTTGTGTTAAAAACATTCAGTTAAAACTTGTATTAACATCAAATCTTCCTTAGAATTGTAGAATATTCAAAATCCTTCAAGAACTCAAATAAAGAATTTTCTAAGGTTTGGCATGAACAGTAATTTCTACCCTTTGGAACTTATTTATGAAGTATAACTAAATGTCCAAATACTATTATTTATTGTGGTTGAAAAATTGTATTGAGTGAAATCCTTATTGGCTATAATAGTGGTTGATTAGAGAAGACGATGAATAGTGTTGGATATTAAATGAGAGGAATTATTTGAGTTTGTTATGACCCCAGTAGGCTATTGAATGCTATAAATTGAATTTGTAAGCATAGAGCTATAGAGCTAGAATAGAATAGAAAAGGCAAGACAGTATGCTCGGTTAAGCTAAAACACTAGGTGCCGATTAGGACTTGGTCAGAAATTGGGTCGTGATAAAATAAGATTGAAGATGACTAAAAGAATTGATTTTTTATTGTTAGAGATTATTTTAACCAAAAATCACATTCATTATAAATGTGATTTCCACACGCTTTTTCCACAATAACTGAATTGATGTCAATAAGCATGACCAATAGTTAGATGCATTTATTATATGTGCTTTGATAAATGTTTAAGTGATGGAACCGCTTTTCAAAACAATACAAAACCAAATGTATTTGATAGGAAAGCAGTCATCTCGATCGAAAACATTTTCATATGAAATATTTTATGGCGTTTGATTGATGAATGAAAACATTCTCGAAGAAGCAAACAAATTAAATATCAAATAATGACTTTTTTTATATTTGGGTTTAGACTCACTTGTTAAACTAGGACTAACAAATGAAGGAAAATGCAATATAATATCTAGGATTGTCAACTGAAGTACTCTTTACCCCGAGACAATGGCATTGACGTTTTGCCTCAAGAAAGATATTTCAATTGAAACGCAGTGAAGATATATCTAACATATGTATTAGTATCTAGGATATGTCAATATATATCAATGTCATCATCTCTCAATGAACTCTTAACCAACACCAATCAACATATGAAAGATTAAGTGATAAAAGTGTTCTTTTATCGAAATTTGTAATGTTGTCTTTGTTGATCCAAATGATACTTTTCTAATCACTAGTAGTAAAAGAAAATTTTCTACTTGACAACCAGAAAAGGATAATGATAACACATATTTGTACTTTGAGCCTTAAAGCAAATAATATGAAAAGGAGGCGTGCAATTGTCATCCTCCATGGTACACACGAATTCAAATGGTGGTTAGGTAATTTCTTGAAGAATATGCTTCGAGTGATACAAAACTATACCAAATGATTTTAAATGTCCTGACTAGGCCATTGCATTAACTATAGCACCACAACTTTGCTGATTCTAAATGGGAATAAGATCTTCATAGTTTTTGTGGGCTTGAATTTCCAAAATCAAGAGTTTATAAAACTTGCAAGTATGCTTCTTGTACATAAAAAATGACTTCATCGATGATGATAAGGTTGAAACAGTTTGTTTAAAAGGTTCCGTAATCTATAATGACAAGGTTTTCATCAAGAGCTTCAAATCTTTTTCCTCAAATAAATTAAATAGTATTATATAATTTATTCTTTAAAATAGTAAAACACAGGGGCGAGGCATGTAGAGGCGAGTAAGGGGGTTCAATCTTATTGAAAATTTAAATAGGGTAAAAATTATTTATTCTTTAATGTATAAATTGTTAAATTCCCTTGACATAAGAATTATTATTAAATTCTCTTATTTGAATACATAAATCCGCTACTGGTAAAATTTGTCGATGCTTTATTAGCTATATAAAGCTGGCTAGTCGGAAACTATACCATAAAAGATTAAACTTAGGCATTTCTCATAGGGAAAATTTTGTAAACGGCGCTACTAACGCCCATTTTTGCAAACTATAGCAAGATTTTCCTTTTTTTTTTTTACTTCAAAATGTATTAGCATTTTGATTTCAAAACATAGCAAAATGCATGTATCCACGTGCATACACTACCTCATTGTAACTGAAATTGCAGGGCGTAATATGTGATTATATTTGTATGTGCATGTATGTGTGGGAAACTTTATATGTATCTACGTGTTTTCAAAGCAAAAATTGAATGTATGTGTGGCGAACTCTATGTATGTATGTGTTTTCAAAGCAGAAACTGGATATATATGTATGTATGTGAAGACAACAACGACATGTGTGGACAACTGGATCCAATGTATGTTCTCAAACTGTATGTGCAAAACAATGGGCAACTGTATGAGAAGCCAACTGTATGTGAAGTGTATGTTGTATTTATACATTCTCTCCCTAGATGAAGATACCCTAACCCTTGTTGACACCCAATTTTGTCCCGTTCCTCTGCCAAAATACCTATTTACGCTTCTAATATTTTTTGGAAAAGATAAAAAATATTATGTTTACCATAATTATTAGCCTCTTATCAATACCGGCACTTTATTATTCGATTACAGTTATTATTATTATAATTCACATTTTTACCAGCTTACGCACACACATCGCATTTATCTTTGCATAATTAAATAATAATATTTATTTCAGTGTGGATTTTCGAAATATTGTTGCACGGCTACTCCAACGCCATTTTTTATCCGAGCATTGATGATTGCACATTTTGTATTGAGCAATATTTAACACAAGTTGTTTAAAGCAGGTCTTTTATTTAAATTTAGAAGCCAAACTATTTTTGCGCTCGGTCCGTATTTTGACTTACCGGACCCCAAATCAAAGTCCGATTAATTCCTAATATTTTTTTGGACTAAACCATATTTCTTATCTCAATTTTTGATCAATCCATGTTTAATTCACTAACCCATTCTTTTAATATTCGGTCTAAAAAATCAACCCAGTCCATTTATGGACTGGGTCCGACCCATTTTCAGACAAAATAAGGGAAACCCTAAAAGGGTTCCCCTTCATTTTTCCATCCCCATTTCCGCCGCGTCTTCTCTCCTTTCCCCTCACTTTCTTTCCTCCTTCACCATCGCTGCCTCCTTCGTCCTCCCCCCACGCCTCTAATTTCCACCTTCCCACGTTACCTCCACTCCGCCTCATCTCCACTCACCCCTGACACCATCACGCCCCACTGCCATCTCTGACACTCCCACTTCGTCACGTTACCTCCACCATACCTCTGACTTCACCGTCGCCCCCACGTTACCTCCACTCCGCTTCATCTCCACTCACCCCTGACACCCCACGCCCCACTGCTCTGACACCCCACTACTTCCATCTCCGACCACCTTACCATCACCCCCACACTCGTCTGTCCCCCGCTCCTCTCTCTCCTTCACAAAGAAACCCTAGATCTCCCCTATAAATATTGATTTCTATGATCGTTGAGGGACAGAGCTTTTGGATTCGAAAAACCCCTACAAGATAAACTCTTTCAATACCTGAAATCCCTAACTAAAACTCGGTCTTGGATCCCCAAAATCCCTTCAAGAAACAGAGGAAAATTCAAACCAAGGAGGAGAGGGGAAACCCCCAGAATTTTTTTTTTTTTTTGTTCAAGAAACCCCTTGCAAAATATTTTCTTTTGATTGTGACAGTATCACGAAACATCGAATCAAAAAATATATTCAAATAATTTCTCGTCTGCTCTGCGTTTGTCGCGAATGCGAGTCTCGCGACATCGAATTTGAAGTGTTCGAGCAGAGATTCGAAAACCCTGCACCCATTTCGCTGCACTAGAAGAAGGTAATTCTCCATTCCCTTGTTTTATTTTTTTTTTCCATTCTTTGGTTGCTCTGTGTTATTTTAGTTTGTTATTTTGTGATTAAGGCATGTTAGTTTAGTTAAGTTTGTTCGTATGCTAGTATTAGTTAGAATTTAATTAGTCATGTATAATAGTTTAGTTAAACATGTTTGTGTGTTTAAGCGTGTTTATGTATGATAATCAGTCCAGTCTGTTTAAATATGTCAGTTACATTCTTTTCTTAGTTTAGTTGTATCTAAAGAATAGAATTATGTGTGTTGGTTTAGTTGGTTATTAAGCTTGATTAACAGATGGATAATGCTCTTTTTTTTTACAGATCATCCTGCATAATGTATTAAGTTATAGTTAGATTTATTAAATTCCTATATGCTGCCTTAGGTTATTTTGTTAGTTAATCATGTCTTATTTTTTTTTTAGTTTAACCAGCCCCAGTTCAGCATAACTTTGTTATTGATCTAATCTATGGAATCTGTGCTATGTGGTTGACTGCTGGTAGTAGCATGAGTCATAGGGTATTGTTTTTTTTTTAAAAAAGGATTAAAAGCATTAGGAGCACAACCTTAGCATCTTTAGGCTTGTGTAAATGACCTACTAAATCTGGCAAAGTGTTTGAGATTCCTTATTTGCCAAAACATGATACACATACTATATGATTACCCCTTGAACCTGTTTGAGCAGCTTTGTTTAATCTACCTTCTTGGGAATGAAATAATTTAGTTTCTTTTCTTAGTTTCCTCTTCTAGTTAACAAGCTAGTCTGAAAATTCTTTAAACAAGTGTCATACTTGAGAGGTTATTTTAACAGTAATTAAATTTGGATCTGCCTGGTTAAAATATTTGCGTAAGTGCTTTAACTACCCAAATTCAGTTTTATATCTCAATAATTTTACATCCTTCCTAATGATCATGCACGTAAGTATAAGAGTCATTTGCAAAATGTCTCGGACAATCGAATGTTTGCTGCAAAATTGGCTTTAGAAGATAAGATGTCCTCTTAAACGTGTGTTTTGAATTATCTAGGCAGGATTATATTCAGAAGTTTAAGTTAGGATTGTCACTGGAGCATGGTTAAAATATTGAACCTTAGCTTCAACAAAGCATGATGTAAATTTGTTTGGCTGCCTACATGTTTACTCTTGTTTACAGAAAGATAAAAAAAAATATAAAATATGTTTGTTGTTTCTAATCAAAGGTTATAAGGTAAGAGCAAATGAAAATCAATTCAGATTCCTACTTGTTTATTGAGATTTAGTTTGAATGTGCCCCTTCCCCTTTCAATCTTGTCTTTCAGCTATTTGAATGAAGCATGGGTGCATTAGTTGTTCCATAAATAACCATGAACATTTGAATTTGAGAATCTGAAGAGGTTTTGAAGTTTGTTTACAGTTCGGTTTACTTTATGTGTGGTTAGTCTGTGTTTCGACAAGGTAATTCATGAGTTAATTATAGTTATCTAACAAAGGTTTGGTAGTTCGGTTTTTTTTTTAAATTTGAGACAATGTTCCAAACCAACGCAAAACCCTCTCTTAAGAACCTGTCATTCAGTTATTAGCTAATGTGGTGAGCTATTAAAGTCTGGTTAAAATTTCTATCCTCATAAATGTTGCTTCCAAATGTTAGTTAAAACTGGAAATAAGCTTCAGTGCCTCTTAGGAGTTTTAAGTAAAAGGCTATAAGCTAACAGAGTTAAAAATCTGATTTGGTTATCTCCTCCCAGGCAATAAGATTTGGTATACGCATTCTTCCTTTTTGCATTGAGTGGGCAGACTCTTTACCTTAACACATTTTGTAATTGGTGACTGCTGTATGGTGGATTGGCTAAAATGCTATCAATATACTTATAAGAGTTTTAATTTTTGTTAAGGCAATGAGGCCGTATATCTATATATTCTTGAAGTATACTCAAATATACATAGTATACACCTAATCCACTAGTTTGTTTTGAATTTTTGCACCATATACATCTTAGCCTTATTTATTGTTTATGTACTAATCATTTTCTTTCGTTTTTATGCATGACCATCGCATACGAGTCCGAGGGACTCGTCTTGTTCCGCATTCGGTGTTGGGCTAAAAGTCCAACGTAATCATCTCGAGTCATTCCCCGTCAGCCCATATCCGCATCAAAATAAAAAATAAAAAAATCTAGGTCGAGGTCCATATAGCAAAAACAGAATTGCAGCCGTGGCCCAAATGGGCCAGATCCATTTTTATCTCTTCCTTCTCCCTTATTTTTATTGTTGTGTATTCTTATCTTGTATAACTAACCTCGTCTTATTAACTTAGATAAATCCTAATGAATTCGTAGATTTGATTTAGCAATGGGTGGTTAAGAAAATTAACAATCAATTCCCCTAATTTATTATCCTTTTGTCATGTTAAATGCATATAATATTTATGAGATTTTACTTTACATTAGAATAATTAGGTATGACAGTAGTTAAGTTAAAGGGAATCATGAGTCATTCTGACGATTTGGAAATTAGAACGTGCAAAAAATATAAATTCTGATATATCTTATATATACTCTTTCTAAGATTCATCAAATTGCATATTTTAGCCGCATACAACTAAATAAAAGTAAATGAGAGGAAGAGAAACTTATGCCTTTCACGCCATTTCTTTTTTTTTTTAAAAAGAAATAAGTTCGGGATTTTTTACATCACCATATTGATATACGATCTTGCATCAAATCCATATTTTACTTAAAAAATTATTAATTGTAAGCAACTTATTACGTTTTATATTATTATATACATATATATTTTTTAAAATTTCAGCAACATTCATAGTTTTTTTTTTATTTTCATTTTAAACACCTATTCATATGAATTATGGTATTTTTCTAGAAGTCTTTATTTAGATAGTGTTATTATGTTAGAGCTATATTTATAAATCCCATTTCAAAAATATCATCTAAAATATTCCTTTTATGCAAAAAATATTCTCTACAAGTCTTATTTCAAGATAACATTATTATTTTATTTCAAGTTTTAACAATATTTATAAATCTCAATTTTAAAAGCATTCCTTCTCTGCAAGTTATTTATATCTTCCTACAAGTTAGTTCAAATGGCACTACTATATTTTACAAGTTATTTTCTCAAAATTCAAACACTACATTTAACCTTAATTAATCAACCTAAGTTTGGTCGGATAACCGTAAGTTAACGGATTCTAAAGGATGCCTAACCCCTTCCCTTTAGGATAATATAGAGCTCTTACCTGGAATTACACTGGTTAAGCAGACTATTAATTGAGGTTTAGTTTTAACTTTGCCTTAGTTAACATCTAGGTGTCCTAATTCACCGTTAAATTAATTAGGTGGCGACTCCTTAAATAAAACAAATAGGAATCACCAATATGTTGTACTCTTAATTTTGACTCCGGTTAAAATGGGGTGTGACAACCCTTACATCTGTTCTAGTCCTCTCTTTCGATCACTCTTACCTACTTCGGAAACTAATGTTCCATCCTAATCCTTATGCTTTCCTCAAGTCCAATGACATTCTTGCCTCTTCTAGTGACTACCTCCGTCTCTGGGAAGTTCGTGAAATTTCTATTAAACCCCTTTGTACTTACTGTACCCTTTTGACGTCTTTTGATTAGAACAAAGTTGAGCCTAGAAGAATTGGTCCAACGGTCAACTGAAACACCGACGAACTCTTGCGAAAACAAACGAGTGAGGTTGGGGTGGGCAGTGGCGGTTAGGGTTTTCAAATATACAGATATGTGTATAAGTGTATAAAAATTATAACATTATATAATCTCGCTATGTTTTGTAATTATTTCAAAATACCACTATAAAGAGTAATAAAGGAGTATAATACACTACATTAGCTATTTTTTCTTTTGATGAGGATAAAAAGTGTTCTGTTTGAAAAAGGGTTAGATGGGGTAAAAAATGGCCCTTTTTAATTGTTAAACGATTTAGTCAAGGAACAAAATTCCACCATTTTTTTAGAATAATGATTGCTGATGCTCAAGTATATATAAGGACTATTTTTTTTTTCTCTCCCTAAGAGACATTTACTTAAATGTCATACCAAAAAGGCAAAGAAACATGTCAATTTGTGAATTAATTAACTAGAATGTGGTGATGATGAGCCTATTGACTATGCACTTTGTGGTGAGTATGCTTGTGAAGATTGTCACACCCTATTTCCACTAGGGTGTGATGGGCACCTGGCCCCACATCCAGAGCCGAGCGAACCCACAGACCTTCGGGACATACAAAATCTTATTAGACTTTTAAAATCAAATAAAGATAAAATACATAATAACTTCTCAAAATATTCGTTTCGATGCTTTCCAAATCAAACAGAATCTGTGATCATATAGAATTTAATACATAATACAGAATGGCATAGCGGCTGACGAAGCCGCTTACACAACTGACATACTATACCCACGACTTTGTCTGCAAAGTCTCTAACAAATAATCGGAAAACATAGCATACACACTCTGACTCGGCAGTACTCCAGGAGCAAAAGGAGCTTGCCAATGCCGCTGGAACATCTTCTATAATGTCTTCTAGTCATCTGGGTACACCTGCGCGGCATGAAACGCAGCCCCCGAAGAAAGGGGGTCAGTACGGAATATGTACCGAGTATGTAAAGCATAAAGTACAATAAACAGAATCATAATCTGAACAAAGGGTACAGAATATAAGTGCAGTAACCGGAATGTCAAAATGTTTACTCACAGAACAGAGATAATGCATGTCAGAACATATGCCATAGCCGGCCCCCATTATGGGACTCGGTGAACAGAACGTGGTCGCCACCCCGACACTGGCGCCACAACACATCATACTCCAGAGTAGGGAATAACTTCGTAACATATCATATCATATCAGATGGCCATATCATATCATATCATAACATATCAGAATAAGTGTACATGGCACAGCATACTCCACAACCCATGTACATGTGTACCTGCCCCCTCACATCGAGGCACGGCGAACAATGCAATGGAATACGCTTGATAACATATCTTGGCCCGGGCTCAGTGAAGGAAACATTGAGGCGTCCACGAGTGGAGTAGTGAGAAACTAAATGCAATATAAAACACAATACATTTACAAAGACTCGATAGGACATCTCGAATGACAAATCGTAATAATGAAATCGGACGATAATCATAGTAGGTGTATTTCGGATGTCATAGTAAGTTACGTAGAAATAATCTTTCTGGGATCGTTTCCATGTTCCAAAATAGTTTATAAGACTCAGTGGAATATTTAAAACAATTGTCGTTTAGTAGTTAGAAGAGTTCCTTTAAATTCGCTCGAAAATAAGTCAATAGTACAATGGAAGAGAGAATAGTGGGCCCACCTCGGGTCAACCGAGGTGGCGTACAAAATTTACAATTCTTAAGCTTTATGGAGTCGTTTGCAAAAAGTTTCGAGGCATTCCGATTTTATTTGTGAAAAATAAGAACGTTTTATGACGCAAGACTTTCCAAGAAGTAAAAGTGTTTAAACATATTTTTCATCAAAACTTAGGTTCATAATTCAATCACATTGAATGAAAGAGGGCCAAATCTAAGCTTAGATTTCTAGGAATGGAGTCTTCCCCGAGGCTCGTGTCATAACTGTTACATCCCGTATTTTTAAACGTCGGATTAATTGTAAGTTGAGGTGGGGCCCACACGTCAAGATTTTTTTTTTTGGGACATGTGACAAATTATATGAATCACATATGTGAAGTTAAACACAACTCAAGAAGGACCCTTGAGCCAAATCAAAGTGGAAGTCCTCCAAACGAATATTTTTAAGAAAACGTTTTCGGGTGACCTAATTTTGAGGGGCAAAAACGGTATTATAAGTTTGGAATTTGGAAAAATACCAAGAAATAGAAGTTGTAGATAATTGAATTATCTTTCCATCCATAGGTCGTGGGTTCCCAGGTGACGTCGGTACAAGGAGATATGAACGTTTTAAGGTCGAAAGGTCAGTGGGCTAGGCCCAACTCGGGACCAACCGAATTGGCCCAAAAAAATGAAAAGAAAAATTTAGGCCCAAGGTGAGAGGGTGGCCGGCCATACCTGGTCCAAGCCCACCAAATTGATTAATTTCCATGTGCCAAATTAATATAAGGGGCCATATATGCATCATTTATTCATTAGAAACTTCAAGATCCAAGAACAAAACACAAAGAAGAGCAAAAATAAGGCCATTTCGGGTTTGGCCATAGAAAAATCACCCCTCAAAATCTTCCTCCAAAAATTATTTTCTTGTGGTATTCCTACTAATTTAAGGGTCCTTTACAACTTGGTGTAATTGTTTTGGAAGAAGGATCACTTATTTCTTCAAGTTGACAACTTGTTCAAGTGAAGGAGTTTGTAGAAAAAGGTAAGAATCAATTCCTTTTTCTTATGTTATGAAGGTTTGTTTATGTTGTGGTATCTGGAAATGAGTAGAAATTATGGAAATAAGGAAGTTTGCAAAGTGGGTATGTATATATATATGTAGCCATGAGTGTATATATGTTGTATACATATATGAGTTGAATTTTATGTTGTATTCTAGTTGTGGTTATGGTGAAAATTATATTGGGAATGAAAGTTGAATGAATTTTGGTTGAAGTTGGAATGTAGAAGATTGTGTCACTTTAGAATGATTTTGTGATATTATGGAAATGAAGTTGTTAAGATGTGAATTATGATTATGGTTGATGAAATTGGAAGATGGAAATATGTTATGGATATGTAGGTTGAATATTAGAAGTTTTGGATGAATTATGACTTTGGTGGAAAGTTTGTATATTTTGTGAATATTTTGTGAATATTTTGTGGAAATGATATGAAATGCTTCCGAATTGTGTTGTAATGATCTTGATTGGTGATGAATACGAGAATGTTGATATTGATTTGGAAAATATGAAGTTGGAATGAAGGTTATGACATTATGTGGGAAAGATAACTAGTTCTGTTATATTGTGTTATAGTGATTATTGTTGTTGGTGGTGTTGTTGTTGGATTGTTGTTGATTGTTTTGGCCGAGTTGAATTCTCGGGGATGCTATATGTATAGGGGAAATGCTGCCCAAATTTCTGTAGAAAAGTGTTGATTCAAGATTTAAGTCCTAAAGTCTTATGACTAACATTTGGTAAATGTGACCATTTATAGATTTTGGGCGAAACGAGAATTGAATTTGGAAAGGCGTAAAGAGCATATAAGGTATGTAAGGCTATCCCGATTCTTCTTTTGGCATGTCCTAGGTGTACTAGGATCGGATTTGAGCCTCGGAAAGTATTCTGCTCATCGGAATCTGCATTTGAAAATACCCCTTTTTCATTCAATGGAATTGAACCCTATAAGTATGTTTTATTGAAAGAATTGTGCAAACTTCCGCAAATTGTCTAGAAAATTATGGAATGTCCCCAGAACCTCCGTAGGTGACTTTATAAGCTTAAAATACGTATTTTGAGCCCACCGCTTCGTTTGTCCCGAGGTGGGCCCACTATTTTCGATTTTACCCTTTTGTGTTTATGACTTGTCTTCGAGCATTTTTTTTTATTAATATTCTAACTACTCTTTTAACTACTAAATAAAAATTGTTTTAATATTTCATTAAGCCTTATGAATTGTTTTGAAACTTGGGAACGATCTCAGAAAGATTATGCTTCCGTAATCCATTTTGACATTCGAATTTCACTTACTATGACTCCGTTCGATTTCATTGATTTGATCTGTCATTCGATATGCTTCATTGAGTCTCTGGAAATATATATGGTATTTTTATTGCATTTAGTTTCTCACTACTCCATTCGTGGATGCCTCAATGTTTCCCACACTGAGCCCGGGCCAGGATATGTTCTCAAGCGACTTCCACTGCATTGTTCGCCGTGCCTCGATGTGAGGGGGCAGGTATATATGTACATGGGTTGTGGAGTATGTTGTGCCATGTACACACATTCTGATATGATATGATCTGATATGGCCATCTGATATGATATGTTATGTTACGGGGTTATCCCCTATTCTGCTCCTTATGTGTTGTGGCACCAGCGTCGGGGGGTGACCACGTTCTGTTTGCCGAGTCCCTTGGCAGGGGTCGGATATGATATGGTATATGTTTCTGTACACACTCCTCATGTTTTGAAAATATGCATTTGATACTTCGGATGTTACACTCACTCCTCTGTAAGTTCTGTTTCGGTTATGATCTTGTTCCGTAATGGGACCAGGCACGACATATGTTTTCAGCGAATATTATTTATGCTATATGATCAGCATTTTGCTAATCTGGATATTCAGTTCATTTTCTGTATCTTCTGCTTCGATTATGACTTTGTTTACTACGTTCCGTGCTTTACATACTCAGTACATATTTCGTACTGACCCCCTTCCTTCGGGGGCTGCGTTTTCATGCCGCGCAGGTACAGACGACAGATTTGCTGACCGCCTGCCTAGGATATCTATTCTGCTATTTTGGGAGTGCTCTTTTGTCCAGAGCCTATATGTTGGTACAGTCTGCTGCTATTGTATATATGTATGCTATTCAGGGGTATGACGGGGCCCTGTCCCGTCTTATGATTCTGTTATGTTCTGTAGAGGTCTGTAGACATACTTGTGTGGGTTCTGTATATGGTTTGGGATGATATGATCTGTGACAGCCTTATCGGCTTCCATGTACTATGTCGGTTCATTTATGATAATTACTAACGTCGATTGACTTTTACATTTAAAAATATTCTACTGATATGCTAGTCTGGGTTATTGGGTACGTTTGAGTGTCCAGCACGGACACTAGTCGCGGCCTACGGAGTTGGGTCGTGACAATAACCTATTATGACTAAGACATGCCAAAGAAAGAAAAGGTAGGGCTTTACATACCTTATTTGCTCCTTACGCTTATGCAAACTCAATGTCCAAACTTCCCAAAATCTACAATTGGTCACAAGTGCCAAACATTAACATATAGGCATTTAAGCATTCAACTTTAAGTAACACTTGTCTACGGAAATTTGGGCAGCACCTCCCCTATAAATTCAACATCCCCGAGAATTTAACTCGGCTAAGACATCAACAACCATACCAACAACAATACCAACAGCATCAATAGTCAATTAAAATGCATTCTAACATAAATTGTTTTCTTTTCTAAATAGTGCAACAACTTTCAACCCAACTTTGCACTTCCAAATCAATATCAACATTTTCATATTCATGTACTAATTCAAGATCATTCAAACGTAGGTCAAGAACATTCCAAGCAATCTATACAATATTCAAACAATTCCACATTCCACTCGAAATTCCTACATATGCAACAAAACTACCACGACACATCTTCTACTTTCAAATTCATAATCAACAACAACAATCCACACTTTGACAACTTCATTTCCATAATATCATAAGATCATCTAAAGTGACATAATTTCCTACAATCAATTTCAATGCCAACTTAAACCATTTAACCTTCATTTACATTATAAGGGTCACAACAACACAACTAACATATTAAACAAAATTAATTCATTTCCATCTCATCACCCTACACCACACGGCCCTACTTCACATTTCCAACTTCAACCAAATTCATTCAACTTTCATTTCCAATATGAAGTCCACAATAACCACAACTAGAATACTACACAAAATTCAACTCATCTTGCCTATACAACAATACACACACACGGCCACATACACACATACACACCCACTATACAAACTTCCATATTTTCATAAGTTCTACCCATTTCTACATACTACAACATAAACAAGCCTTCATAACATAATAAAAAGGGATTAATTCTTACCTTTTCCTCCTAACTTCTTCACTTGACCAAGGTGCTAAATTGATGAAACAAGCGTCCTATCTTCCGAAACAACTACACCACGTTGTAGAGGACCCTTGAATTAGTAGGAATACATGAAGAAACTAATTTTTGGGACAAGATTTCAAAGGGTTGTTTTTCCCTTGTCTTGGCCGAATGGCCATTGTTGTTCTTTCTCTTTTTTTTTTTTTCTCAAGTTTTCTTGAATATTCTAAATGAGCATATGAAGAATAAATTCTTCCATGTGCCCTATATATTAAAAGATCATGTGCATGGCACACACCCATGTGCATAGCACATGCCCCCTTGTTTTTTATTTTCTTTCTTCTTTTTCTTTTCTCTTTTTTTTTTGTTCAAGAACACATAATTTCAAGAACAAATAATTTCGAAATTCCAATTTTGCCCTTAGCCTTCCTCAATATTTCCACACCAACATTTTTCATAACCAACTTATGTGTCAAACCAGATCAAAACATAGTCTTGTCCTTAACTTGTTGTAACTATTTCGAATTGTCCGAACGTGCAAAATACGGGGTATAACAAAGATAATGGGATTGCATATAATTCTTATGAGGAATCTTCTAGTAGATATTCACGTACATCGGCTTGTGACACTTCCTATTCCAAGCAAAAAGGTATAGGTGTGTGGATTGGGCCGACAAGGAATCCGCTTACAAGGAGAAGAGAGTATACATGTCCTCCTTCAAGAAACATAAGGGCATATAATTCTTACCCTAATCCGGAGGCACAAAATTTCCAATATGGTTATATTATGGAAGGTAGGGGAGGAGTGACGATAGGTGAAGGAAGTAGGAGGAATGAGAGGCCTCAAGCGAGAAATGAACCCAAAGAAGAAACAAGAACAAGTGGTGGGTTCAAGGAGATAAGAGAAGACTTCAAGTGCATAGGAGATCATATAAAAGGGGCAGAAGAAAACCTCAAGGAAATGACGGAGCTACTTCTCCAAGTGCAAGAACAAGTCCACAAGACACAACAAATTGTGAGAGAAAATATTGAGAGGAGTAAGGGAGCGAAAAGTGACAACTCTAGAGAGAAAAAAAGAGACGATGTGAGGACTGATGTGAGAGAGTTGTCACAAACTCTATCTAGCACTTGTAACTTTCCTTTCTTTTCTAGTGGTCTTGATGATAGTGCAAGTATTCTCGGGAGCAAGCCGTATGATGAACCTCAACCTTCGAAGGTTCTTGAGGTGGTTGAGAGCTTCCCGAAGGAACAAACGAGCTCCAAAGTTGAAACCCAAGGAAAAAGAGATGACTGTAACACCACGAATGATGTGATTGATCATGTTGTCGAAGTGAGTGTAAATAATAGCTTGTCCTTAATTGAGCTTAATGAATCTTTGCCTTGTGATGTGCCTAATGCTATACTGACAATTGACATTGTAATGGATGGTCCAACACTAGTTGATCCTATTGATGACTATTTTGACTCTTTTCTTGAGTTCAAGTTGTGTCCACCTAGTGTTAATCCTCTTGATATGCATGTTAGTACATTGTCATGTGAATTGTTAGTGCACCCACTAGTTGATCCTAGCGATGACCGAATTGATTCTTCTAGCAAGATCAATTTGCGTCCAACTAGTGTGGTTACTTGTGTTGATCAATTTGTATGCTATGAAAATCCACTATTTGAGGAACCTTGTGATGTGTTTAATGACCCTCAATTTAGTGATGATGTTGATATAATTGATCATGTGAATAGTCATGTACCTAGTGGGAAGTTTGGTCATGTTGAGCAAATGGTTTCTTTTAGAGACTATAATGTGATATGTAACCCACTATGGAATGATGACACTCTTTCCCGTGATGGAGATCTTCCTTTGAAGGATTGTGTTCCATTTGTGGGGAAGGAAAGTGTTACAAAGGAAGGTGATTCTTGTCTAGAAATTGCAAATTTTTCCGTTCATGTTCAACTTCATAATATCCTATTGAATGATCTTATTCTTGAACCTAATAGTGAAGCTACATTGGAGAATGACATGGATGAGGAAGTTATCTTAAGTGATACCTTTCTTTATTACTTGTTTGCATATGATGACGCTCTTATTTGTGTTGGGGGTGCATCTTATGTTGGGGAAGGTACTTATAGGGTAGTTGGTTGTTTATCGACTCTAATAGGTGGCTATACTTACCATTTGACCCGGGTGTTACCTTGTTGGATTTAGGAACACCTTGTTTGGAAAATGAGTTCCCATGGTGCTTCATGTCAAATAGAACCAATGTAGTATTACATGCTTCATGTTTTGCATCCATTGGTTTTATTACTCTATCCTTATGTCATGAACCTTGGAGGAATCAACTTCTTGATACCTCATGTGTGCAAATGTTAATAATGATTGTCATAGACATGTGGTTGTACCACAAATTTGTTCATCCTTGGCATGAATATATGATTATTGCTTTGTGTGCTAACCCTCAATCCTTGAGGAGTATGTTTTCGTATGTCTTCCCTTGGGTTTTGCTAGGTTCAGATTCGAGGACGAATCTTTTTTAAGAAGGGGAGGTAGATTCTAAGGCTATTTTAGTCAATATGATGGAATCCATTGTTGGTTTGTGAACCTTTTATGTCCATTGATATTCATGAAGAGATTGCCATTTGTGGATTCAAATTGAATCTCTTGCCTTGAGTGTCAAATAGTAGTGGTTCTTTTAGGATCGGATTCGATTGGAAGGGTCTAAGTTTAATATACTTAGGTTTGTCCATAAATTCGCCCTAATTGGGTCTTACTTTTATCCTATTTTCTCATCCCTTTTTCTTCGTATCCTTTATTTTTCTGCGTTTGAATTGATTTGGCTTCATTCTCAAATCGATTCGTATCAACTATCTTTTGAGAAGTACAAGATCTACTAATGCTCCAGTATATATCTAAGGGACAACTTAGAGTCTACGTCCAAACTTGAGGGACTACTTTGCCTTTTATTTTTTTCCTTATAAAGACAATACTTAAATGTCTTTTTTTTTTGGTCAAAATTTTGTGAATTATTAATTGTATAAAAGTAGTCCAGCTCTGTGAATACGTCCATCTACCGGCAACCCTCATCGTTGCATTCTTTTTTTACCGTAGAAAACTCCCTTTCCCTTCAATTGGGAAATATTCCAAAAGAATTATACCCTTCTAAAATACAACTTTGATATAATTCTTACTGGAAAATTTTCAAGAGAATTATACCTTCTAAATTACGACTTTGTTTTAATGTATTTAAATACAACTTCAACATTGATAAGTAAGTTAAAAACAGGTAAATTTGTAATAGAACTTCAAGTTAAATTTGAAATTTTCATGGCCAAATACTAATTTTCAAATAAAGTAAAAAATTATTCCTAGAAAAACCGAATAACTTTTATGACCAAATAGATTTTATAGAGTCTATGTCCAAACTTAAGGAGTCGTGTGGTACGTGGACTAAATTATTCAGAAATTATAATTCTGGGATTAATTTGTTCTATCTGGAAGGTGATGGGATAAAATAATCTCAAGTTTGATGAAATATCTCGGTATTAAGTTTGGAATTAATTTTATATCCTGTTTGGTAGAAGATAGAGGCGGAGCCAAGATTTTCATTCAGGGATTTCAAAATATAAAAAGTAAACATACGAAGAATCTAAAAGAGGTTTAACATATATTATATGTATATAATTTCTTTTTAACTCGGTATAAACAATATTTTTTTTCGTCGAAGTGGGTTTCTCAGCCCTATGTGGCTCTGCCGCTGATAGAAGATATAAATTTATTTCAAGATAAATTGGTACTTTTACCGAATAAAATATAAAATTAATCCAGACTTAATCTTGAAATATTTGGCGTTTTAATTTTTCTCCCTAAAAAGGCATATACTCAAATATCATACCAAAGGCTTAAAAAAAGACACATGTCAAATCGTAAATTAATTAACTAAAAGTATAGTCCTTTCTGAATATTCGTCGGTCTACCGGCAATCCTCATCGTTGTGTTCTTTTTACAGCAGAAAACTCCCTTATTAATCCCTTCAATTAGCAAATAATAGTTATACCCTTCTAAAATTCCTTTTCTTAGATTGAACCTTCAGTTTATATTTTGCTTTGATTGATCCTTTTCTCTGAAGTGTATTAATTATATATATATAAGTATGGCGTCAACGGAGGGGCTGATGCCAATAACAAGAGCTTTTTTGGCTAAATATTATGATAAGTACCCTTTTGCCCCTCTTTCTCAAGATGTATCTTGTCTTACTCATGAAATTCATTCAATGGCTAGTGATCTGCAAAAGGATTCTCCCTTAACCCAAGGTAAACTTGTTCTTGAATTCTTTTTTCAGTCGTAGTATTACTCTTGTACTTTCTTGTTCGAACTGCTTTGAATTGCTTTTCCATGAGGTGAGGGTCTATCAGAAATAACGTCTCGACCTCCCAAGGTAGGGGTAAAGTTTGCGTACACATTACCCTCCCCAGACCCCACTTGTGGGATTACATGGGGGTATGTTGTTATTGTTGTATTATGTGTTTTCCCTGCTTAGGAATGTTATCCAATGTTCAGTTGATCTTTCCCAAAATTTGCTATATGTTGCAAAATGGATTTTGTGAAGAATTCTAGCTAAAAACTAAGCTAAACTGGCTAGAGCTAAAAGATGATTTTTCGTTGATAAACTCCAAAATGGTTACGCGAACAGAATATATACTAAAGAACCCTAGCTAGCTAATGGGTCTAAAAGTAACTGCAACTGGGGTAAAATGCATAATTAAAGAACTAGAGTTAAGGAGTCTGATTGTAATAAAGTTATTAGGTAAGAACACATTTATTCCTTCCCAAGATCAAGTTTCCAACAGCTTGTACTGCACCATTTGCACCCGGTACAACCACCCCAAGCATTAGTTCATCTCTCATAATATAGCTACCAAATTCATATGGCATCATTATACTGATTATGGTTTCTCACATTCATTCTTGTTGATTACTTGCTTTCGTTTAGGAGTGCTTATCGCGTAGGTGTTTACAGCTTTCGTGTTTTGGTAAATGAATTTATTCTTATATGAAGTTAATAGTAGTGCAGTAGAATCATCATCTATTGAAATTTATGCAAACAAATAAGCACTAGGTGTCTATTTACAATTATTAATATGAACCTCATAAATAAATTAGCCTAAAAGTGTTAATACAATAGGAAAACGTAAGTTTTGGATACATTCAGGGAGACAGGTCTCAGTCGCCCTTAATTGAATTGCATAGATAGAGTTTTATGCCCAAGGATATGGTGGACCTTAAGGACGAGACTGATTATAGTTTCTCACGTTAATTCTTGCTGATTACTTGTTTTCGTTTAGGAGTGCTTATCATGTAGGTGCTTACAGTTGTTGTTTGGTAAATGAATTTATTCTTATGAAGTTAATAGTAGTGCACTAAAATCATCATCTGTTGAGTTTATGCAAACAAGTAAGAACTGGGTGTCTATTTACATTATAAGTATCAACCTCATAAATAAATTAGGCTAAAAGTGTTAAACAGTAGAAAAAAAGAAGTCCTTGATACATCTCAGGGGGGTGGTTTCCATCGCCCTTAATTGAATTGCATAGATAGAGTTTAATGCCCAAGGATATGGTGGACCTTTAGGATGAGACTCTGTCATGGAACCCACTTGCTCCTTGGTTTGAGGTGGGCTGGAACATGTTACAAAATGAAATCAAGGAGAGATGGGAGATTCGGAGAAGAAAATCATAGAAAACTCGAGAGAGAAGAGAGAGGATATTCTTGAAACGAAACTGATGAAATACAACTGTGTAATGCTCGATCTAATAATGTCTAGCTTTGGTCCTTTTTATATTTATACCAATAACAAAATAAAATAAAATAGAAATAGATTGAGTCGGGTAGACACAACTTCATGTTGGGTCATAAGGCCTGCATTAGGCTGAACAAGTTAGGTCCAAATCTGCATTCTCTAGTCGAACACCCTCCCACGAGTTGGAATGGGTCACCATGCCAAGCTTGGAAAAGAAAGTGCGGTGCTGAACAATAAGAAGAGCCTTTGTAAGAATATCAACAGTCTGACACTAGAAACAGAATGTAAGTCAGCCCAAATTGCAACACATCACACACAAAATGACATGACAACCCACCTCGATATGTTTGTTATAAGCATGAAACACGGTTATTTTAGCAATATGAATTGTAGATTTGTTAACACAAAACACTGAAACTAGAGTGATGAAGTCAAAACCAGATTCAACAAGAAGACCACCCAAATAGTATTAGCAACCAGCTGCCTCAAGGCTCTATATTCAGTCTCAGTTGAACACAGTGTTTAGGATAGCGTGGCGACAAGGGCTCGCCTCATGCCTCATGCCTCGTGGCGTGGCGTGGTGAGGCGAACGCCTTTTGGAAGCGAGGCGAGAATTAACACAAAAAATTAAAATATTAAATTGCATATATGAATACCCAAAAACTCAAATACTCAACAAAATACTAGCAAATATTTCAATTGTTACACAATAAAAGGCAAAAAGTCACACAAAAATAAAAAATAAAATAAAAAACCCTGCCGGAATTGGGTCACCGGCTGGCTGCCGGAAAGTCAGAATCTGCCTGAAAAAGGCTATTCTGCTGCCGGAAAAAGCCAGGCACGCCTGAAAGAAAAAAGAAATAAAAGAAAGAAGGAAAAAGAAGAAGAAGAAGAAGAAGGAAAAAGAAGAAGAAACTTACCTGAAACTGCTGCTGATGGAAGAAGAAGAAGAAACTTACCTGAAACTGCTGCTGATGGAAGAAGAAGAAGAAGAAACTTTAATGGTGGAATATTTCTGACCAAAGGAGATGCAGCAGCTGCTATGGAAAAAACATATAAATGAAACCCTAGGTAAATATTTCTGTTCTGTTTTAATATAGTCAGCAACTTTTTTTAAAAAAATAAAATCAAAAGGTGTCGCCTTGCCTCACCATTCGCCATGCTCGCCATTCTCGCCTTGGCTCGCCTTCTGAAAATCGCCACGCCTTGGCTGTCTATTGCGAGACAGGCTCGCCTCGCCTCGCCTCACGCCAAAAGGCATAAGGCGAGCGCCTTTAACACTGGTTGAACAAAGAGCAATGATGACTTGTTTCTTTGACTTCCAAGAAAAAAAGACAATCACCAAGGAGTAACATATAGCCGCGGACAGACTTATGAGTAGTGGAAACATGCCCAATCAGAGTCGCAAAATCCATTAAGACAATCACCATGTTATTGGTCTTATTTGGGAGACTTTGGTTGGGTTGAACACCTGCTAAAAACAATTATACTTGTTCTCACTTTGTTTAGGCAGCCACTTAAACTCTGCATTTTGTTTCATGGTAGTGATAGGTATGGGACTTTTAGTTGGTTCTCTAATAGGCGAGCGAAGTTTTGTGGAGTCCATGCCGTTTTTTACAAAGCTTATCTCTGTGGGAGACCACTTGAATGCTCTTTGTGACCTGTTCATTAGAAGTTTAAAGTATCTGCATCCATATTTATTACTGTTGAATTTCACGACGTGGCGATATGGCTAAAACGTTACCAACAACATGGAACTTTTTGAAGTGTCTCAAGTGCTTTTAGCTAATACTAGGCATGCCTGGAGATGTGCTAAATTCAGGATTACTAAGTAGTGTATTGTTTGCACCATAGCCTGGTATAACCTTGTTTGGGACATGACTAGCAACAATACTGTGATAGATGATTTCGAGGATAGTGATACTTACAAGGGCTATTCACTTCTGAAAAAAAGCACTGAGCTATTCATTTAACGTTGAATGGCATATCTACAAGGCAGTTAACACTCAAGAATATTATCCCCGAAAAGATAACGAGAACTGTGCTTGTTGCATTTACTAATCATAAAGTGATACATGGCCTGCTTTATTCATGTGGGTTGGCTGTCTTAATTCTAAGAATATGAGGTTCTGACCCTGTTGGCTGAAGGATCAGATGGTCCATTAAGAATCCGAATGGTTGCTGCAATCTCTAAGTGCCCCCTGGGACATGATATATTATATTTGGTTTTGTTTAACTTTCAGTACTCTTTTACTAATTCTCTTAGTAATTTTCTTAGTATGTCCCGGATGATCCTTTTTTTTTTTTAATAACCATGGTGTCCGAGCCAGCTTGCATTCACCTCGACTAATTACACGGGTGTTCCGGATGATTCTATGGATCATTTAGGTTATGGAGGATTAGTTTGAGAAACATTTTCCCTGATTAATGTTGTCTGCTTCCTATTCTAGCAGATAAGTGAAATTATTACGAGATTATGTTAACGCAAGCAGACTTGTATTTGGTTTTCTGTTGGTGTGCTCCACTTGTGAGGCAACTCACATTTGATTTGTTTTAATTTTTTTGATAGGAGAAAGTTCATTAGTCCGTGAAGCAGAGAGTAACCCTCCTCACAAAGTTGACGAGAATTTATGGAAGAACCGGGAACAGATTGAAGAAATGCTTTTCCTATTGGAAAGCTCCAATTGTCCACCAGGGGTGAGATACTGACTTTCAGAGCTCACGCTTTAGCTTTTCTGTGAGGCTTCAGTTGACTTCCAGTAATGTCTTTTGGTTTTGGCTTAGTTCTAACCTCTATGTCCCCAGGCTTGCTTCATTGCTGAAAAAATTGTTCTGTGTACTCACTAGTATTCTTCACTCAGGGTTGAGCATAGATAACAAAATTTCTGAATTGCCTCAAATTAATAAAGAGATGTTTTATTCTTCTCTGTTGTTCTTCAGCTTCAATTGCAGTCAACCGCTGAAGATGCTGAACTTGTTTCTGTTCTTGCACGGCTAGGAGAAAAATTTCGAAGTACATTGAAGATTTTGGAGGATTTCCAATCAAAAAATTCTGAGTTTGTATTCAACACTGGTTGGTCCTTCTATGCTTTTTAATAGTTAAGCTGCTGACACTTTATGAAGAATAATTCAGATCTGTCTATTTTGTTTGCTGTTAATCTGAATTTGTTAGTTTATAGACCATCGTCTCTCTATTTTCATGCTAACTAAGTAAAAGAATGTCATCACACTGAGCTGATGCTTCTTGTTTGCTGTAAAGTCAAACTCCACTATATAAAAGGGAGTCAAATGTAGGATGAGTTGTAGCAACTTCTAGGGTTCAGTAACATAGATTTGATGATGAAAAGGGTAAGAAATATTAGGTATTTCTCACATCAGTGATGGATTATAGCTTAGGAGTGCTTTAAGCGTAAAAGGGACTGGGAAATGTGTGAAGCAGGGATGTTTCCATGGCTCAATTAGGTGACTTGAATTGCTGAGGAAACTGGAAAAAGAGAAAGAAAAACATATAGGAACTGCTTGTATCCCTTGTATATCATGTAACAAAATTACAATTGCATTACACAACCAAAAGAAAGCTAAGTTGCTTATGCTTATCAAAAGGGAGAAAAGGAAAAGAAAAGTAAGATTTACACCAAGTTGCTTATAGAAGTTCAGTTTTAGCCAGCTACTTCAGAGAATCAAAAGCATCAAACTGATACATATAAAAATTCTAAGACCAATCGACGAATTCATCAACCAACTTGTATGTAAGCGCTAAACAACTTCAAATTTAATAAACTATGCAAAAGTCGAAAAAGTGATAAAATCTGCACTTCTCCATTAATCTTTTGATGAAGTGTAAGATTCATGAGGGGGCATGAAGTGGTCCTATAAATTTACAAGAAGCTAAAATTCTAAGAAGGCCAAGAAATCCATCCAAAAAAAAAAAAAAAAAGGAAAAAAAATAGAAAAGGAGAATCCATCCCATTTTTTGCACTATTATGTATTCTCTCAATTACATCAAAAGGATGAGGTCTTAAGATGATTACACTTTAGACTGTACCGCACGTGACACCCCTTTAAACATCTTCTAGTCCTTTCTTTCTAGAGCACTGACAAGATGCATAATGGGTCATTCAACACTTAGTAACAATTTTTTTTTTTTGCAAGGTAAATAATTTTACTAGTAATGGAAAAATCACCCGCATACAAGCAATATACAAAAAAAATGGAGAACTTACATGATTCTCTACGAAATACGAACGACACCCAATCTCTGTACAAATTGGAACTTCATGGGTGCAACTAGAAATGAGAGGCTATTCCTCAAGTATATGTGGCTGTTCTCTATCCCTTCAAAAGCTCTTCTATGAATTGGGAAACTTAGCTAAATAACCACCATATTAATTGGCATTAGCCACTTTTTGGTACAACGAAAGGAGATGTAGCAGTTTTCCGCTTGGTTGGGAGAGAAATAGAGAACAGAAGAGATTCTTGAGCTTTTGGTTGGTCGGCAACCTAGTCCAATGTTGATGATTGCATAATGAGCAAGAAAGGTTTGGAAGTTTTTCTGCCCGACTCAAGGTCTCAAACCAGGAAACCTGTAGTCGTTGGAACTGCCCCAACAATTGAGCGAGCATTGTGGTAGTTACGCTAACATCGATCTACTATTGGGAGACACGTTGAGAGTGAGACTTAAGAGCAAGGAACATGGTTAAGATATCACACTACTTTAATTGAATATTGGGAAGTTTGATACAAAATGTTATTGCTGCCAGAGAAGGTGAACTCATCTCAAGCTTTGTTTGATCTAGAGTCAACAGTGGGGTAGTGAAGATGTGGAAGTAAGAGAGACTTCTATGGAGTCATTGGGGAACTGCAAAGGCAATTGATGTCAGCAAAGATTTCAAGAACAACGAGGATAGTAATTCGCCAATGGCTAATTTTGCAATGGGTAAAGATCATTAAAAAATCAAAGCCGACTTACCATCTCAAAAAAGGAAAAAAAAGGAAATCCAGGCCGACTAAGAAGGTGCCAAGATAGGTTTGCTTGTAATGTGCCTAAACCAAAAGGCCTAACCCAACTCTCAAAATGAATTGGAGCAGCCCATTGAATATTCTACTTTCACAAACCAAACTAATTGCACTGTCCAAACATAAGATTGCCCTAAAGCACTTAGGCTTCATTTGTTTCCATTAAGATTAAGACGTCTAAATCTGAATATACATCTGAATATTAAGATGTGCATTAAGATTAAGATATCTTGATCTGAATACACATCTGAATATTAAGATGTCTCTACATCTGAACACTGAATGATTAAGATTGTTTGTTTTCAATATCTGAATATGCATAATTTATCTTTTTAAATATAATCAATATAAAATTAGGAATTAAACTTTATATCAAGAAAATATTTTAAAAGATCTCATTTCAGCTAACTGATAGAAATTATGACTACTTGATATTTTAACGACACTATTACAGTAAATACCAATCTTATCAAACTTGTCGAATAACCAAATTCTATCATATATACTAGCAAAAAGATTATCATAACTTAAACTTGGAATATAATATTACTTTTTAATAACTGTGTATCAAAGTGATTACTGAAAAGGAATACTGTAACTTTTATAAATTATATCATACTTTAGCGTTTTGTCCAATCAACCTCATCCAAAAAGAAACAAAGAAATAAATTAATAATAAGCAAAATAGATGAGGAAAAGTTGAATGAAAATCTTGTCAAGGAATGCAATTCTATCTACTACTATTGCTTGATAATATTGCCGTCATGTGGAACGAATTTTTTTAGCACAGTCCCATTGTGACAGTCGAATCCGCAACAACCAAACAATTTGATCGATTCTGTAAAGATATATTTTAGAATAATACCAGTTTAAGAAGAAAAAGATTTGGTCACTGATTGATAATTGGAGAGGTAGAGGGAGGCGTGAAACTTTT
The DNA here is from genome assembly GCF_019175385.1 of Lycium barbarum. NCBI lineage: Eukaryota > Viridiplantae > Streptophyta > Magnoliopsida > Solanales > Solanaceae > Lycium > Lycium barbarum. Next base: position 110,991,907 of record NC_083344.1, on the reverse strand, counting down.
TTTTTTTACAGATGAAGAGGAAGCGTGAAATTTGGCGAAAATAGAGGCGGATATATTTTAAGAGTTTGAATTGTGTTAAGACTTTGTTATAGATCTGATTCATTCAGACCCATTAAGAGCTTTTAAAAGAGAATAAACAATGCACTTAATGGGCTGGATTTGAATAATTAAGATCCATACCTACAAAACAAACACACTTAATGACTGAGATCTGAATGATTAAGATTCAGACATTCAGACCTTCATTAAGTGCAAACAAATGAGGCCTTAAAGATGTGGCCTAATGATCAGTGAAATGAGAGGAGAATCATCCCAGACACAGATTCCCAGGTAAGCAAAATAGATCCAGATCTGATTCTCTCTCCTCAAACCACCATCACAGCCCTCACTCCAGCATGACTCCAGCTCTCTCTCTCCTCCATAGCCTCCATCTACAGCTTTTTCTCTCTCTCCTCCATAGCCTCCATCTACAGCTTTTTCTCTCTCCTCCATAGCCTCCATCTACAGCTTTTTCTCTCTCCTCCATAGCCTCCATCTACAACTTTTTCTAGTTCTTTTGCTTTCTCTCTCCTCCAAATCTTTTCAGATCTACCCTCTGTCGACATCGGCGACCTCTGACAGTGCCGGATAAATTTTCCGGCGACCTGTCAGTGCCGGAAAAAAAAAAAAAAAACTCCGGCGACCTGAGTTGCTGCCGGCAGAATCACCGGTGACATCTGACAGTGCCGGCGACCACATCAATCAACATAAAACTCCTTCAGTGGTCATTTCAGTCTCTTCAGTGACTTTCATTAGAAACATGCAGGGCTCACACCTTTTTTTCATCAGTGGGGATAAATCCTTTGAACTCAGGAATACGGGGGATAAATATTATAACTGGTTTTCATTAATAGAAAGGGGCAAGAGATATACAAGCAAGATCAATATGGATATTCAGAACCTGAGATGGGTGTGCGAAGCGCTTATTCAAGCATCAAAAGGCACTGGTCGACTATATAGAAGGTGGGGTAGAAAACAACAACACAATCGAGTTTACCAAAACTTCAATGTTTATGGTAGATTTGTTCGCATAGAGGTTTGGCATGGTTCATCTAAAGCAGCAGTGATAATCCTTGAGATCAGCCTCAACAGTGGATGGTCAGATATTGCGAAGAAAATCCTTCGATTTCTGAAAGAATTCAGCGAAGCAGAGCCACTGCTTCCTCCTCCCCCATTGACAAAATCTTATCGTGCAGCTGCTAGCATTGACAGATGGCCAGATATAAGTCAAGGAACCAACAAAGGAGAATTGAATGGAAAACATCCTCTGCACAGAAGCTTGGTTGGCACCTTCAATGATCCATTTCATCACAGTCCCAATCCCGAAACTATTCAGAAATGGTTCATTAGTAGATGGAGAGTTACTGCTGGCATCAAAGTCATACCTTTAGACCACAATCAGTTCCTCTTTGAGCTTCCTTCCAGGCAAGAGGCAATAAGGGTAAAGGCAGGGAATTGGTTCTGGAACGGAAGACATCTTTCTTTATCTTGGTGGTCGCATGACATTTTCTCATTGCAATCTGGTAACTGCTCGGAAAACATATGGTTGAAAGTTTTTGGAATCCCCCTAAATGCTTGGTCAATGGATACTTTTGAACATATAGGGGCTCGTTGCGGGGGTTATGTCGGTGTTGATGAAGATACGAAGAACAGAACCCACCTGATCTGGGCTCGCATTTGCGTCAAAAAATCAGCTATGAAGTTTCCGGCAAGTTTGAATTTTGAATTTGATGATAGGATCTTCGAATTGCCAATAATTAAGGAAATCCGGTCTTTTTCTTTACATGCTGGTCCTTCAACTGGTTTGCCCGAGGTTGGTAATAAGATGGGATCAAATTCTCTCTCAGCTCCATGTGTTAATACCATTAATGATTCACGTGACACACGTGTGGAAGAACCTGTGGAGAAAAGAAGGAATTTGAAGGATTTAAACACAAATGGGCCAGCCTTATTCTCTTATAATAGTCAGGGTAGTAAGAAACACTACAAAGGGAGAACTTCATTAGCTTTGAACAACGGTTACTACACTAAAGGCCCGCTTACAAGCAAACACTTCAAGCAACACAAAAAGAAGCAAGTGTGGAGATCATCTGTACCAAAGCTGGACCCATGCTGCTTCAGAGCTTCATCTTCCTTGAATGCTTCATTCTCTTTTGATCCTTTTGAACTAGAAATTCAAGCTTCTAGTCTCAGGGATTTAGAACTCATGGAGGGGACACTATCCGAGCCTGAAGCAGATGATGAAGCGGTTCACGCAGGACACTCGATGGACCCACATATACCCAAACCGATATTCTCAGCACTGTCAGTTTCAAATGAATCTGACTCTGGTATCTCATCTCAGTCCTACAACAGTTTTCTTCCTTTGCCTTGGCATGATCCACAAATTCAAACTGTTGATATCCCTGATGTGGTGGAAACCTCAAAATGGACGAAGTTGACAATGATGAAGGCTTGCAAAGTGTTGGGGGTAAATGTTGCCGGGTTTGAACACGAACTTCTGGGAATTATTCTGAGAATGGAGGAAAAAATGAAAGTGCAGATTCTTGAGCAAAAAAATAAAACAGGAGAATTAAAGAAAGGGAAAAGCAAAGCAGTTACTGAACTTAAAAGATTGGATTGGGGTCTCCAGGACGGGAGTGGGAAGAAAGAGAGGGGCAGGTCTCACAAGGCTCATTCCAGATGAGAGTTAAAACACTCAGCTGGAATGTGCAGGGTCTCAACAATAAAGACAAGAGAAGCACTTTGAAATCTCTTATTCACAAGTGGGGAGTTGATATTATTTGCCTGCAGGAAACCAAAATAGAGACATGGAATCCATCTCTAATCAGGCAAATTTGGGGAAATAGATGGATCTCTTGGGCAGAAGTCAAAGCAATTGGTACCAAAGGAGGGATATTAATAATGTGGGACAAAAGAGCTTGGAAATGTGTTGATTTTGAAGCAGGAGCCTTTTCTTTATCATGTAGATTCGAAAGTCTTACTGAGGATTTCAAATGGGTTTTTATTAGTGTTTATGGCCCTCATACCAATCCAGAAAGGGAGGATCTTTGGCTCGAGTTAGCATCTATCAGGGGATTGTGGTCTGACCTATGGGTCATAGGAGGGGATTTCAATGTGTGCAGATTTGTGGGGGAAAGATTGAACTGCGTTAGAAGATCAAGGGCGATGCTGGGCTTCTCCAACACTATTCTAGAGCTGGATTTGATTGACCCTCCACTTCAGGGAGCACAATTTACCTGGTCAAGAGGGGAGGAGTCTCTCCAAGCCTCTAGAATTGACAGGTTCCTTATCTCAACAGAATGGAGCGAGATGTTCAATACTATCAAACAGTACCCCTTGCCTAGAGTTTTTTCTGATCATAAACCAATTATCCTGGAAAGTGGAGATTGGGATACTACACCTTCTTATTTCAAATTTGAAAACATGTGGCTTCAAGCTGAGGGTTTCATGGACATGATAGAAGAATGGTGGATTTCTTACACTGTATTAGGCACCCCAGACTTTGTGCTAATGCAGAAACTAAGAAATCTCAAGAAAGACATTACTAAATGGAATAGGGAGGTCTATGGAACAATCGAGACTCAAAGGAACAAGGCACTCAAAGAACTTTGGAAGCTGGACCAGTTAGCTGAGCTCAGAGCTCTCTCTACAGAAGAGAAAGGTCAGACATTGAATCTCAAACTTGAACTTCAGCAAATAGCAACCGCTGAAGAGATCTCATGGAGACAAAAATCAAGATGTTTATGGTTGAAAGAGGGGGATAAGAATACAAAGTTTTTCCAAAGAATGGCCAACTCTCATAGAAAGGGCAATACCATTGACAGACTCAAAATAGGGAATGAAGTAATTGAAGACAAAGGAAGGATCAAGGATGGTATTCTGGAGTACTATCAACAAATTTACAAAGAAACTGAATCTTGGAGACCCTCAGCTGTCTTTGAAGGTCTGTCAAGTCTCAACACAGTGGATAAAGAGGACCTTGAACTTCCTTTCACCGAAATGGAGATTTTAGAAGCTCTCATGACTTGTGCCCCTGACAAAGCTCCAGGCCCTGATGGTTTCACTATGGCTTTCTTTCAAAAATCATGGAACTTCATCAAAGCAGACCTGCTAGCAGCTTTTAATTTCTTTCATCAGAACTGCCAAATGGTGAGATCATGCAATGCCTCTTTCATTGCTCTTATCCCAAAGAAGAAAGGGGCCGCAGAGCTTAGAGATTATAGGCCTATAAGTCTTATAGGCAGTGTCTACAAATTGCTGGCCAAAATTTTAGCTAAGAGGCTCGGAAAAGTGGTGGATTCCTTAGTTTCTGGACAGCAGAGTGCTTTTCTGAAGAATAGACAGATCACTGATGCATCTATGATTGCCAATGAAGTGCTAGACTGGAAAATTAAAAGTGGTGAGACTGGGATCCTATGCAAATTAGATATTGAGAAAGCTTTTGATCAGCTTAACTGGGCTTATTTAGTCAACATTTTGAAGCAACTGGGTTTCGGGGAAAGGTGGATAAGGTGGATTTATTTCTGTATTTCGACAGTGAAGTTTTCAATTCTGGTGAACAGAAGTCCAGTTGGGTTTTTCTCTTCTGAAAGGGACTCAGGCAGGGGGATCCATTGTCCTCTTTCCTCTTTATCATTGCGATGGAAGGATTATCTCAGCTGTTAGCAAAGGCCAAAGAACTTCAGTGGATTCAAGGGTTCCAAGTGGGCAGAAATCCTTCCACCTCAGTCTCAGTCTCTCATCTACTCTATGCAGATGACACCCTTATATTTTGTGGAGCTGATTGTCAGCAGGTCTCTAATCTCAACACCACCCCATGATCTTTGAGGCCATCTCTGGACTTCATATCAACATGCTTAAGAGCACTATATATCCAGTGAATGAAGTGACCAACCTAGAAGCTCTTGCTGATATTCTTAGCTGCAAAACATGCTCCTTTCCCACCACCTATTTGGGACTTCCTTTGGGTGCTAAATTCAAATCATCTGGGATATGGAGTGGGGTCATTGAAAGAATGGAGAAAAGACTAGCCACTTGGAAGATGCAATATCTCTCATTGGGTGGCAGGCTCACCCTCATCAAAAGTGTCCTAGACAGCATTCCCACTTACTTTATGTCACTCTTCCCTATGCCAAGCTCAGTTCTAAAGCAAATTGACAGGCTTAGAAGGAAATTCCTATGGGAAGGTAACAGTGTTACTCATAAATTCTCTTTGGTCAAATGACAATCAGTTATTCAACTCAAAGGCCAAGGGGGGCTGGGGATTAGAAATCTTAAGTTTCATAACAACAGCCTACTCATGAAGTGGCTTTGGAGATATGGTCAAAATGAGGCAGGGTACTGGAAGGAAATCATCAAAGCTAAATATGGTATTCAAGACCACTGGACTGCAAAGAAAAGCAATGAACCACATGGTGTTGGAGTATGGAAACACATCAGTAGTCTCCAAGAGGAATTCTTCCAGGCTGTCTCATTCAAGGCTGGAAATGGGCTCAAGATTAGATTTTGGCAGGACAAATGGCTTGGGGACATTTTAGTAAAAGATTTATTTCCCTCACTATTTCTGATAGCTTCTAACAAAGAAGCAACATTAGCTCAATATAGAGTTAACAACTGTTGGACACCAATTTTAAGGAGAAACTTACAGGATTGGGAAGTTGATGATTTTCTTTCTCTATTAGAAAGTTTGGGACAAAGTACTTTGGTGGCAGATTTTCAGGACAGAATACTCTGGGGCAATTCTAAGGAAAAGATTTTCACTGTGAAGGAATGTTACAACAACTGGTGCTCTCAAAATAGCCTTTTAGAGGTTTGGCCTTGGAAGCTTGTATGGAGAACCAGACTTCTCAGAGTTACTTGCTTCACTTGGACTGCACTGAAGGAAGCATGCCTAACACAAGACAATCTTAGAAGGAGAGGTGTAATAGTTGTTAACATGTGTACCATGTGCAAGCAGACCAATGAAAGTGTCAACCATCTATTTTTGCACTGCCCTGCAGCAGCTAGCCTCTGGTTTTTCTTCTACTCTATGCTTGGTCTACAATGGGTAATGCCCTTCAACATCAAAGATGCATATGCTAGCTGGATACTCTGGAGAGTTGACAAATCCATTAAAAGAATTTGGAGAATGATCCCAGCAGTAATTTTTTGGACCCTATGGAAGGAGAGAAACAACAGATGCTTTGAAGGAATCTCAACTCGTCTTTGCTCTCTAAAGTCTAGGTGTTTAGTTAGTCTTTTTAGTTGGCATTTTTTTGCCCCTGTAAACAATGTGGGTAACTTTCTAGATTTTATCAGCTCCTTTTCTCTAGTTCAGTAGAGATAGGATATCTTTAGATTGTTCTACAGGTTTTGCCAAGCTTGCCAGCTTTTCCCATCTGTAACCTTGCATCTTCTTGATGTTTTACTAATGAATTTTATTACTTTACCAAAAAAAAAAAAAATGAGAGGAGAATCATGAGGTCCCAAGTTTAAATCCCAGCGGAGGTAAAAACATTAGGTAATTTGTTATGTCTGCCTAAGCCTTGGTGGGCAAAGTTACCTGATACCTATGCTGGTGGAAGATAACAGATGCCTGGTAGAATAGGTGAGGTGCACGCAAGCTGATCTGGACACCACCTGCATAAAGAAAAAGAATGCTTTATCTACCATCGAAGTTCCAATCTAATCCTACAACTACACATCTCAAATTAAAGAAACCAAAGACTCAAATGCCACCTAATGATAATTGGCAACCAAACCCGAAGCCATAATTAAACATACAATACTCTAGAGTCTAAACCCAAACCCAGCAGAAATACTTAGCCAAGCCAACATGGATAATTTTTAGTGAGAGGAAGCCTTAATTCGGTTGAAGACACTTAATTGTCCAACCATTGGCACTAGCTAATGTTGTTCAAAGGTTGCTAATGCAGTGCGTATCATCAAATTTTGAAAAAGGAGAACTTTGTGAAGTTGGAAAGAGATGGCGATGAAGAAGGGGAGAGCAAAAAGTAAGACATGACTTAGTACCATAGACCCTACAAAAAGAGAAGCTGTCACTAGTCCATCCTTTATAAAATTTGGATATACATTATTTCAAAGTTCAAGACAACTAATCCAAGAAAAAAAAAAGAATTATAAGTTTGACCTACAAGCTAGTTTAATTCGATTATGCCTACTAATGCAAGCCTCGTCTTATTGCGAAGAGAAACGTAGAGCGGTTATGAATTTAGACTAGTGGGAAATGGAATAAAGTAGGTTGTATAAAGATGTAGCTGCTTGGTCGAAATTATATCTCAAAGGTGAATGTTTCTGGAGTTTAGTAGGAGATGAAGTATTTTTTTTTATTTTTTTTGGTAAAGTAATCAAATGTCATTAGTAAAGCATCAAGAAGATGCAAGGTTACAGGTGGGCAAAAGAAGCTGCTTCAATCAAAACCGGAAGCAAACTTAGACAAAAAACCTGTAAAACAGCCAAAAGGAATCCTGCCTATTGTACTAAGCTAAGCTAAAGACAGGGAACTAACAAAATCCAAAAAAGTATCCACACTGTTTACATGGGGTAAGAAAATGCCAACTAAATAAGCACTCTAAACATCTAGCCTTGAAATACTAATAGGAGTTGAGATTCCATCAAAGCATCTGCTATTTCTCTCCTTCCAGAGACACCAAAAAATAACTGTAGGGATCATTCTCCAGATTCTTTTGATGGTTTTTCCAACTCTCCACAGTGACCAGCTTGCATAGGCATCTTTCATGGATAAGGGCATTACCCAGTGAAGCCCAGTTAAGGAGTAGAACAAATGCCAAAGGTCAGCTGCTGCAGGACAGTGTAAAAATAGATGGTTTACTGTTTCATTGTCCTGCCCACACATGTAACATCTATTGATAAGAATTATTCCTTTCTTCTTGAGATTGTCTTGTGTTAGGCAGGATTCTCTAAGAGCAGTCCAAGTGAAGCGGGAGACTTTGAGAGGCTGCCTAGTTCTCCAGATATGTTCCCAAGGCCATTCCTCAAGAATGCCATTTTGAGAGCTCTCCAGTAGTTATAACTCTCCTTTACAGTGTAAATTCCATCCTTTGCTTAGCCCCAAAGAATTCGATCTGTATCTTCAACCACCATATGCCTGCCCTCCAATGTTGCTAGAAGATTGAGGAAGTCATTGATTTCCCAATCTTGCAAGTTTCTTCTGAAAATTGGACTCCAACAGTTGTTGTCCCTGTATTGAGCAATTGTGGCATCCTTGTTAGAGGCTATCTGGAACAAAGAGGGGAAAGAATCTTAGAGTGTCCCCAAGCCATCTATCTAGCCAAAATCTAATTTTGAGCCCATTCCCAAGCTTGAAAGAGACACTTTGAAAAAAGTCTTCCTGAAGACTACTGATAAATTTCCACACCCCCACACCATATGGTTCATTACACCTCTTTGGCCTCTAGTGGTCCTCAATGCCAAATTTTGCTTTAATGATGTCCCTCCAGTAACCTGCTTCATTCTGCCCATATCTCCATAACCACTTCATGAGCAAGCTTTTGTTATGAAGCTTTAGATTTCTGATTCCCAACCCTTCATGGACCTTGGGTTGAATGACAGATTGCCATTTTACCAAGGGGAATTTGTGAGTATTGTTATTGCCCTCCCATAGGAATTTTTTTCTGAGCCGATCAATCTGCTTTAGAACTGAACTTGGCATTGAAAAGGTGACATACAGTAGGTGGGGATGCTGTCTAGCACACTATTGATAAGAGTAAGCCTACCTCCCATAGATAGGTATTGCATCTGCCAAGTTGCCAGTCTCTTCTCCATTCTTTCAATAACACCATTCCAAATTCCAACTGATTTAAATTTAGCACCCAAAAGAAATCCTAGATAAGTTGTGGGGAGGGAACCTGTTTTGCAACTGAGGATGCTAGCAAGTTCTGCCAGGTTAGCAACTGTATTAACAGGGTAAATGGTACTCTTAAGCATGTTGATATGAAGGCCTGAGATTGATTCAAAGATCATGAGAGTAATGTTGAGGTTGGAGACTTGCTGGTTGTCGGCTCCACAAAATATCAAGGTATCATCTGCATATTTTTTTTTTGAGTAAAAAGGTATCATCTGCATATAACAGATGGGAAACAGTTATTGAAGTGGAGGGACAAGAACCTACTTGGAAACCTTGAATCCATTGGAGTTCTTTTGCCTTTGCTAACAACTTTGAGAGTCCTTCCATAGCTAGGATGAAAAGGAAAGGAGAGAGAGGATCACCCTGCCTGAGACCCTTTTAGAAGAGAAAAAAACCCACTGGACTTCTATTCACTAAAACTGAGAATTTTACTGTTGATATGCAGAAATAAATCCACCTAATCCACCTTTCTCCAAAGCCCATTTGCTTCAAGATGTTGACAAGATAAGCCCAGTTAAGTTGATCAAAAGCTTTCTCAATGTCTAATTTACACAGGATACCAGACTCTCCACTTTTAATTTTCCCGTCTAGCACCTCATTAGCAATCATAGAAGCATCTGTAATCTGCTTGTTTTTCATAAAAGCACTCTGTTGCCCTAATACTAGAGAGCCCACCACCTTTTTTAACCTCTCAGCTAGAACTTTTGCCAGCAGTTTGTAGACACACTGCCAATAAGGCTAATAGGCCTGAAATCTCTGAGTTCCACTGCTCCTTTCTTCGTAGGGATTAGAGCAATGAATGAAGAAGCATTAGAGGATCTTACCATTTGACAGTGCTGATGGAAAAAATTGAGAGCTGCTACCAAGTCTGATTTAATAAAGTCCCAAGATTTCTGATAGAAAGCCATAGTGAAGCCATCCGGGCCTGGGGCTTTTTCAGGGGCACAAGCCATGAGAGCAACTAAGATTTCTAATTCAGAAAAAGGAATTTCAAGCTCCTCCTTTTCTACTGTGCTAAAAGAGGCAAGTCCCTCAAAAACAGCTGAAGGTCTCCAAGTTTCCGTCGCTTTGTAGACTTGTTGAAAATAATCCAGAATACCCTCCTTGATCTTTCCTTTGTCTTCAATCATTTCATCCCCTATCTTTAGTCTGTCAATGCAATTACCCCTCCTGTGAGAGTTTGCCATTCTTTGGAAGAACTTCGTATTCTTGTCTCCTTCTTTTAGCCATAAGCATCTTGATTTTTGCCTCCATGAAATTTCTTCTGCAATGGCAATCTGCTGAAGTTGCATTTTCAGGTTGAATGACTGCATTTTCTCTTCTTTTGATAGAGTTCTAAGATCAGCCTCTGATCCAGCTTCCCCAATTCCATTAGAGCCTTGTTCCTTTGGACTTCTATTTTCCCATATACCTCTTTATTCCATTTAGTTATATCCCTCTTGAGATTTCTGAGTTTCTGGATGAGAACAAAGTCCGGAGTGCCCAAAACATTGTCAGAGTTCCACCAGCCTCTTGCCACTTCAATGAAGCCCTCTGACTGCAACCACATGTTCTCAAACTTGAAATAAGAGGGTGAAGCTTCCCAATCCCCACTCTCCAAAATAATAGGCTTGTGATCTGAGAGCACTTTAGGCAATGTGTACTGTTTGATGGCATTAAACATTTCACTCCATTCAGGTGAGATGAGATACCTATCAATTCTTGAGGCTTGGAAAGGCTCCTCCCCTCTTGACCAAGTAAATTGAGCTCCCTGAAGTGGAGGGTCAATCAGTTCCAAGTCCAGGATTGTGTTAGAAAACCCCTGCATGGCCCTAGATCTTCTGTTGCAGTTCATTCTTTCCTCTTCAAATCTACATACATTGAAATCCCCTCCTATCACCCACAGATCAGACCATAAACCCCTAACAGATGCTAATTCTAGCCATAGATCCTCCCTTTCTGGATTAGTGTGAGGTCCATAGACACCCGTGAAAACCCATTTGAAGTCCTCAGATAGACTTTCAAATCTACAGGAAAGTGAGAAAACCCCAGCTTCAGAATCAACACAATTCCACTCTCTTTTGTCCCACATCATTAAGATTCCACCTTTTGTGCCAATAGCTTTGTGTTCTGCCCATGAAATCCATCTATTCCCCCAAATTTGACTTATTAGTGAAGAATTCCATTCCTCAATTTTTGTTTCCTGTAAGCCTATAATATCTGCACCCCATTTGTGAATAAGAGATTTCAAAGTGCTTCTCTTTTTCTTTTCATTAAGCCCCTGTCTGAGTAATTTGATTCTCATCTGGAAAGAACCTGTTGAGACCTGCCCCTTTCTTTTTTCCCACTGCTTTCTTGCATTCCCCAGTCCAATTTTTTGAGTTCGCTTGCTGTTTTATTTTTCCCCTTGTTGGATTCCCCTGTTTTCTTGTTCTGTACTAGTAGCTGTGTTTTTTTTCCTTAGCTCCATTCTCAAAATAATGTCGAATAATTCATGCTCAAAACTTGCAACATTCACTCCCAACACTTTGCATGTGTTCATCATAGTCAATTTAGTCCATTTAGAGGTTTTCACCACCTCCGGAATGTCAATTTTTTGATTGTGAAGCTTGCCATGCCAAGCTAGAGGAAGAAACTTATTGAAGGAGATTGAAGAAAAATCAGAATCTGACTCTTCCTGAGGAGAAGAGTCTGAGAATTGGAGAGATTTTGGACTGCATACACCTAACAAAGAGTCTGCCCTATCAGCTTCAACGTCTGCTTCCAATTGAGAAATTTCCCCCTCCATATTTAGAGCCTGTTTGGATAGGTTTAAAATAAGCAACTATAAGCTGGAAACAGCTTATAAGCCAAAAAAAAAAATTGGGGTAGGCTAACTTATTTTTTTTGGCTTCAGCTTATAAGTTGCTTTAGATAAGCTTAACCAAATGGGCCTAATTATATTTTTGGGCTTATTTTATGCGCAAATCGACTTTAAGCTGGCCAGCCAAACACTCAAAAAAGCTGAAAACAGCTTATAAGCAACTTATAAGACAATCCAAACGGGCTCTTAAGTATTATTCTGGGTGTAGAGGGGGAACAGATAGTAGATGGTGTTCCTGAAGATATATTTGTTGGGAGATTTGACAAATGATTAGTTTGTGGAGATGGCATCGTTGAACGGGCTGTCAGAGCATGATATACAATAGCTAGGTTGAAGGTTTTTAGTGTAGTTCATGCTTTGATTTTGTTAAGATTCAATGAAATTTGCGGCAACTCTAGTTTTAAGGAGAATAATAGATGGATGAGAGATTCCCTTTTTTAGCTGGGTCCGTAGGCTTTCAGTATGAATATATAAGTTTGAAAAGAAAGAATGGATTTTCATAATGAACTTAGTCGGCATCCGAACACCTTTGGTGTCTGATTCTTTTCAAGCAAATACGTGTTTTATGTGGTTGATTTTTAAATATTAATGAGTTTAGCTTGTACATCAACAGTGGAGCTTATAGTCAAATGCCCTAGCAAGATTTTGACATTAATTCTTGGAGATGCTGATTTACTTATCAAAATTTTAAAATATTTTTCTTACAAATTGTGATGGCCCTGATGACTTGTCTTAACTGATGTGATGTTTAAATTTTCCAAAACTCATTATTGCAATTATCTTCTGCAGTTCCATCTTTTCATAGTTCATCTATCTTCAGTTTCTCATCCAATCCGCCATTAGAGATTTATTCCTTTGTTTGAAATGAAACTACTTTGCGCTCAATCAATTTGTCAGGCCTTCATATTAGAGCAAGCTTATACCTTTGAAGGTTTTTTCTTGGATCTAAGATCCTTGTTTTCAGTCTTCAGATATTGTCGTAGTACACTACCCAGTGTGCAAAATAGAGGAGCGTTTGGAATTGAAAGTAATTTACCCAAGTTATTGCAACTCTTTTTTGTTCTTTTTTGGAGCAAAGGTAGTGTCTCAGTCATCTATGATGACTGGTTGCTCTTACTTGTTTCTTAGAAAAAAGGGCTGTTCTAAGTGCAAGGGTATGAGATTTTCTACTTTGTATTATCTTGTGTGCGGACTGTTCTCCCCGCACATTGATAAATTATTTTCGTTATCAGAAGAAAAGCATACTACCCAAAATTAGGTGCCCTGGCATTTATCATCAACTATTAAAGGATGTGCTCACTAGTATCTCATACAAAGGCATGCACACAGCGAAATGGCAAGTTGAAGAGTTGTGCAGTATATCTCAGCAATCACTATTATTTTTCACGTTAGAAACGTAGATAATAATCTGGATTCTCTTTGTCACTTCTGTAGTGATGACCTACATGCCACAAGACTTCCGTGGTACACTAATAAGGCAACAGAGGGAGCGTTCGGAGAGAAATAAGCAGGCTGAAGTTGATGCTCTAATCAATTCTGGTGGAAGTATTCGTGATCGATATGCTCTGCTATGGCATCAACAAATGGAACGGTAAGTATTATTATATCACATCTTCATGATTGTACAGCCAGTATAAATGTCAAAAAAAAAAAAAATGATAGTACAGCTAGTATATGATTTGATTTTGGCAGTAAGTATAAATGTCAAAAAATAAAAAAAAATAGTGCAGCCAGTATATGATTTGATTCTTTACTTCCAAACAGGAGACGGCAACTGGCTCAATTGGGTTCTGCGACAGGTGTCTATAAGACACTGGTGAAGTATTTAGTTGGAGTGCCACAGGTATGTCACAATTCATATAGTAGAAAATAATGAATTTATAACTTTTGCCTAACAAGTACTTGTCAATGTTTATAAACAAGGCCTTTTTTTTTTGTGCATTAGCTTTTTGTTTAGATTAATAATCTCTTGAATGCCAAATGGCCCATTTTGAAGCCTCTTCAATTAAATAGTTCAATTCAAACTATATTCATAACAGTAACAGTACGTTGTTTCTCTGGTCTTCAGTAAAAATATTTACCTGCAATTTATCTTGCAGGTTCTGTTGGATTTTGTTCAGAAAATAAATGATGATGATGGGTATCTATTTTCGCTGCATTTAACTTATTTTTTCTTTTTCTATCTGATCATGTTCTTTATTTTGCTCATTTTTCAAAAGTTGGGTTACCCAATAGTAATCCTGGCTACTGCTTTTTGATAAATCTCTACCTCTAGGCCAATGGAAGAGCAGCGACAACGTTATGGTCCACCTTTGTACAGCCTCACAAAAATGGTGCTCAACATTCGACTCTTTCTTTCTCTGCTATGGCGACGCTTTGAAGCTGGAAAACTGTAGGACTTTCAACGTGTTGTACTTTCAAATGATTCGATCCAGAAGCATTTGATTATTTCTTTCAGAATGTCTGCATCCTTACTCCAAGTAATAGCATTTTTCGCCTGAACCTTATAGTTGTTTCATTTTGGGCAGATCAAGGAATCAAATTACGGTCTTGGAAGAAGCAGTAGATGTCTACACGTCTGAGTTCCAAAGATTCATCAAATTCATTCGGTACTTTATGTTTCTAGAACCGTTGTTTCTTGTTTTTAGCTTGTACCTAATCATGTTATTCAATATAAATTAGGCTAATAAATTCGTGTTTAGTTATTGCTCTATTATGTATTTCATAATATGATATTCTTATCTCATGATCGATTAGACAAAACATTCAAGTCGCTTTTTGGATGACTACTTAGACCATGTGTTGAAGCTAAGGACAGGAGAAATGGAGGGATCTGCTACAATTTTCTCCTCTTTCTTTGTTTTATTTTAAAGTGGAGGAAGGAAAATATAAGAGGGAAAGCTATTTTACCATTCTGTTTTACAATTTAGTCTAGAGGAACATTTTCCTTTCACCCTTACTTCTCAAACTAAATAAAGGAGTCATTATCTTGTAGCAATCTTGTAAATGATCTGTAGTGAGTATTATATAATTTGGTACTAGTTTAACTGGATTTACTTATCTTTTGCAGTGACGTATTTGCAAATTCTCCTTTCTTTATTACTGCAGAAGAAGCTGGTGCATTAGAAGCCAGGTATCCAAAATTCCTCTATATGGTGGTTTCATCTATACTTTTTCATTGTTGGACTAAATGTAACACAATAATCAGTTCACAACCTGATCTAGAGCTTTCTTTTGTTTTCCAAATTCAGAAAAAGTGACGAATACAAGGAAGTGAGTGTTCCAGCAGGAAAAACTCATGAGGTTTGTTTTTACTTGGAAATTGCTTTCTCTTAATCATATGTCCCTTTATATAGGTGCTGCTCATTTTGTAACTCTTAAGCGAGTCATGTGTATTTGTAGTTTTGTTTCTTTTCTCGTGTGTGCATCTGTAGGTGTGTGTGTATGTAGATATTTATATATAGTCGCTTGGTACATGTGTTGCATGTGTATTCTATGTTGAATCTTTTGTACCAAATATAATAAAATTAACTGAATACATATTCTAAAAACATTTTGAGTTTATAATGAGACTAAATAATCAAAATGTTTTTAGAAATAAGGAGTTTAAATATTCACACTTTTTCTAAACTTCAATTTGTATTTCCGTTTGATCTTCTTTTTGGTATGTCAGCTACCTATTACAATTCAAGGGTGTTTGGAGCTCTTGGTATCCGAAACTTAGTGATTTATTCTTCTCATAAATCAAGTACAAGATCTATATATTGTTGTTGGTGTTTCAATCCAACATTGTACAGATTTTTTTATTTCAAAGCATGTTTTAGCTTAGATTTTGGTTGGAGGAGGGGGGAGGGGGAAGAGCGATAGTTTTGCAAAATACATTTCGTGAAAGACCTGGTTCCTGAAAGTTTGAACGTTAGAGCTTCATTTGGTTGTTCTTAAACGGTGTACAGTTGATTTATAAATCTGTTATGTCTGTTATTTTAGGTTGCGTTGACAGTCGATGCCATAAATTCATACATTGCGTGGGATTTCTCTTTGATCCAAGGCAGAGTAGATATGGTAATATCCTTTTATCTCCCTATAGATGTGCCTATGTGGGTATAGTTGTTATCCAAGTTCTTTTTTTGAGAAACTTAGTTGTATCCAATTTCTTTTGAAATAGCTTTCTTGTTTTGGTTGGTTTTTATGATTTATACTGTCTAGATTTGTGGCCATTTGTTAGTAGTTGATGTCCAACTTATTTATGTCCAGCTTCTTTTGGCTATGTCTTCGCGGTCTATGGGCTAGCTTTTCCTTCTTTCCAAGAAATATATTCTATTTTTCAGAATCGAAGAGCAATTTCCTCCCTATTGATGTTGTTGGAGGAAACAAACAAAAAGTTCATATTTTTTTGATAAAGTAGTCTTGCAGGTATTAACGAAACAGGCAACAGACATGCTTGTGTACACAAAATTACAACCAAAGCCGCAAATTTTTAGTCATACACAGTAAATAAAATCTATCAGAATTCAGAACTATTACACTCCCTTATCTTTTCCAAATTACACCAAAAGGCAAGATTCCATAAGCACTTCAACTCAAGTTGTGGCTAGGCACAGAAACTCCGTTGAAGCATCTTTCATCTCTCCCTTCATAATATTTGTATATTCCTCTCCCTCTATGATGTTCACACAATTCAGGCTGGATTTGTGTACCGAATCTTTCTATAGGGTTTGTATGGTTTCCTTCTTACCCAACTAAGATATGCGGCCCTTGGATATCAGTGGTTTCTCTAGGTAGAGTAAAAATTCCAGCAGATATGATCATGTGCTTCCGTCCTCCTCATCAGGCTTACGCATTTAACCTGCTCCACCTTGTCTCCATCTCATGTCAAATATTTAGTTGGCAACAACTACTGCATTAGTAATTTGTTGTCTCTTTACAGAAGCATTCTAGGATTCAGAAATAAACTAGCATATAACATTTTTCAACCTCTCAGGCAGCTGTTTGGCAATGATACACACCTACCAAACTTATAGGCGTAAATTCTTTCACTTCCATTGCATTAAAAGAAGTCAAACTTCTTTAACATGCGAAGCAGACAGTTTCTCTCTTTTGACTTACAGATTTTCCCCGAGGCAAAAATACATAGCAAATTTCTCCCTTGGAGCATGAAGAAATTATTTCCTTTTCCACTTCACTACCTTTATGTCTGCTACTTCTGTTTTCCTTGTTCCAAAGCTACTTAACCTGCACATAAGCGGCACCAGTTGAGACTAAGCTCCTGCTATGTGCGGGTCCTGGGAAGGGCGGGACCAATTGAGAGAATGTACATTTGGAGAATGTGATGATAAACCCCTTGCATATAAACAGATATTTTTTCATCTCCTGTCCACATCTTTCATATCATATAGTTTGTACTTGCCTCCTATCTGTATGACCTGTGAAGCAGTTATCTGGTGGCAGAAGGAAATTATCGAAAATAACTCCCAAATTTCTCAAGAGACTACATGAAGCACCCGTCGTCTTTTATTCTTCTTTTTTTCATTCCTTTTCTTGTTCATCTTTTGGACCTCTTAATGGACAGGTCATCAGATATGAGGTAAAGTGTGAATGAATCATTTTTCTGTTCAGTGAACTGTCAAATATGACACTAGTAGATTTCTGTAACCAAGTCATTTGGGCGTCATCTTTTGTTGTAACAGGACATTGGCTTTAGCATGGAGTATACGAATCCTTCCGGACAGAAGACGGTATGAAAGTGTATCACCTCTACTTCTTTTCACGTTTTCTCATGAAGTGTGTCTGCTGCAATTCTTGGTTTTCTAAGACAGCGCCACATGCTTTATTTGATCTTCTTTCTCTTGTGAGATGAATTCTCCTCCTCTCTCCTCTCCTCTCACTCACATTGCCCTGGTTCATTTTTTTTGACTTGTCAACCAAACGCCTGACTCACAGCAAATCTTACCTTATCGACGATATGGAGCTGACCAAGTGAGTAATTTTTTTTGCTCCCTTGCTATTCCTTTTAACCAGATTTGCAACTTCACCTCCTTAATGCTCATTTCGTCCAGGGAAACTTCTGTACCATCCTGTCTGGAAACTACAAACTCGTATGGGATAATTCGTATTCTACATTTTTCAAGAAGGTGAGTAATACATTGTCGAACCTAATTCATTGAGGTTACTATTGTGAAGTATTCCGTCCTGCCCTGTTGGTGTATCTAACAACGGCTCCTTTCCGCTGCCTATGGATTTTTCCTGCTTCAGTAGAACTTGGTCTAGTGATATAAGTAGTTTATGTAACTATTCTGTTGTATTCTTCCTTACGAACGAAAATAGTTGCCTGTTAATCTGCATTGTTGATGCTTTGTATTACTGTGAAACGGAACATGACTTACTTAGGGTCATTATTTTGCTTTGATTGGCAACAGGTCTTGCGATACAAGGTGGACTGTATACCTCCAGTTGTAGAACCAGAGGTTTCATCTAATCAAGTAGATGAGTGAACGTATTCGTTCAGATTTGTTACTGCTGCTAATTGTTTATGAAAATATATTGTTTCATTTGTTTGTATACATGGCCTTTTTTTTGTTTGCACTGTTTGAACTGTAAAAATCCATCCTGTGCCGCTTAGTCCCAACCTCATGCTGTAACCACCCGTTGTATTGATTAGTACCCAGATCATGATAAAGTTTCAGCATTATTGACTTCCATTATACTTCTAACGTTGACATTAGGTGACAATTCAGATTGATGTGCATGAAATGGCTATTCCCAATTAAGCTAGTAAGATTTATTAACCGTTTGGTAGCACTTCAAAAGAAAAGAAAATGGCCCGACAGTATTTCTTCAAAAGGATTAGCAGTTGAAGAGGCATTTTCAAAGACTCAAGCTAGAGTGGCGAAGCTTGAGGATATATAGTGAATAAAAGAAAGTCCAGAAGAACGACATCCCTAGATAACATTGAGCACAGAATATCGAGCTGAACTGGAAAGCTCTATACTTTGTCTCTTCCTCACAAAGTGGTCTCATCGATATCAATCGATAATCTATCACAGCAAGATGAGTGGCTTACCACTCTCGGATGAGAGTTGCTGCAGATAGCGCAGCAGTTCATAGTTGTAGAGCATCGCCTTAACTGCCAATTGAGGCGAGTTACACTACAGTCCTCAATGGGCATAATGGGTGAACTCCTCGACGAGTGGCATGAGAACCTTATAGCTAAACTTTAGAGGCCCAACCACATGTCTAGGACTTGGCGACAGCAAGTAGAGAAAAAATATACATAAACCATTCAGAAAGGAAGACAAAAGCTCTCTTCAGCTAGTTGAAGACCTGCATTTTGTGATGACAATCAAGGGAGTTGCTACTTGCTAGAATAGGATCCCTTAGGAGCCGGAGAACTAAACAATCATTAGGGGATTATGTTACCACATGTGGGAAATAACACGTAAAAGCCATTCCTAGTTTGGGCTTCTATGGTTAACTATATTGGGTGTAAACAGCCGGTGTGGGTAAATTTTTACCTATTTTGGTTGATATGTATGTGAACTGTCTTATCAGCAAGGAACTCCTACAAGGCTTAGAACAATCAGAAAGAATATAGATACAAAAGAAGGATTTAATGGTCCGAATTTACAGAGTCTGGCTGTATGAGTCAACAATTTTTTCCTATCTAGGCGTCTAATGGTCCTTGTACAATAATAGATATGTCTCCTTAGTAAAGTATTCATTTGCATTGTTGATTGTTAATCGACCTATGAAATTAATGAGCTGACAATTGGTTAAGTGTTGTGCCAGAGGAATAATCATATGACTCCATTTCATTTTTAAGCTTAAGAAAGATGCTCAATTACCGTGTGACATGCATGCCAAGTAATCATCTTACCAGTTACCCCTGCCATGTGAAGCATGCAAATACAGGGTTTGACTGCATTTAGCATTCTTAATAGTCTCCAGATATAATATATATGTGAAAAGATACTAATAAATTCATAATTATAAAAGTATAATGGGTTCAACAATAAAAGTTATAGAATTGCTCATCAAATTAAAATTTTGAACATGTGCATATGTTGAGCTAAGAAATGACCAGGGGGCGACTCAATAACTTTTGTGGCCTAAAGCGAAACTTTAATAACCGGCTTTAAATTTAAAGCTTATTTTTATTGCTTTTTAAGATTCAACGTAATTAACTTATTTTGTTATTATATTTTTTGAGTTTAGAATAAGCACGTTATATTTTCAGTTGACATATTAAATTCATAAATAACAAAAAATGATATATACTGAAGAAAAAAATTAAAAAGTGAAAACTTTGGATTATAAGTAGATAAAATAAAATTAAAAAATAGTATGGATGAATTTCATATAAATTTTCAGATACCATAGACAAGCTCGCATTGGATTATTGGCACTGTATGACGTTTTTTGAAATCGCAAATTCTATCATTGTTAACCATTGTGCTAATTTCAACTTTAAAAGTAATGCTTAATTTACGCAAAGATCTCTTATTGAGGTCACTATTTAGATTTTGTTCATATTCTTAAAAGTTATGCAAATATATTCCCGAAAAAAATTCTTTAGGGCATGTTATATTCAAATCATATGTTTGTCCACATGTAGCTCAATTTTGCAAACAAAATATTAAACTATTGTCTAATGTTTTCCAATAACTTACAAAATTTAAAATCGTAATCTAACATTTTCTCATAAAAATTTTAATATGCTCAGAAGAAATCTTTAGATCGCGGTTTAAAAGACACTTAAATTGCAAGAAAAATCGAAAGAGGACCATTTACTAAACAACCTCCTAGAAAGTAACAAACTGAAAATTAATTGGATGAATTTCTTTTAGACAAATTTAACTCACTAAATCAATGGGACATAATTTTAAAAAGTGGCCTAAAAAGATCATGTGTGCAACCGCCCAAATGGAAATCACTCTTCGTTAAAAATCACAAATAATAATAATAATTTTCATCTATAATAACAATTATTAAAAATAAAAGTAACTATATAAATGATGTAAGGTAATTCTGGGGCCTAAACTTCTCCGAGGCCTAAAGCGGCCGCTTCGCTTGCTTGGCCCTGGAGCCGGCCTTGGAAATGACTTCCTCACCTCCGAGCATCAAGTAGAAGAATCATTTTTTGTGCACTATACATCATCGACAACTGTCATTAATTTGTAACTCATGTTATCGCTGATAGATGACTCTATTAATGTATTCTGAATACTCTGTTACACTCCAGTGAGTCTCAACTAGTTATAAAATGTTATGGGGGCTCATAGAAAATACATTGAAGATATATCCTTCGCAAAGTAAACTGTTGTTCTTTTAAATAATTTGAACCTGCTTCTGCATGTGCATATGTTGAACTAAGAAATGACTTCCTCACGTCCGAGCACCAAGTAGAAAGATCATTTTCGTGCACTATACATTACCAACAAACGTCATTAATTTATAACTCATGTTATCACTGATAGACGACTCCATTAACATATTCAAGAACACTCTGTTACACTCAAGTGAGTCTCAACGAGTTATAAAATGTTACGGGGGCTTATAGAAAATACCCCTGAGATGTCGAGTGGCTTTTATATCCTTCGCAAAGTAAACTACTGTTCTTATAAACAATTTGAACCTGCTTTTGCATGTGCATATGTTGAGCTAAGAAATGACTTCCTCACATCCGAGCACCAAATAGAAGTATCATATTTCGTGCACTATACATTACCAACAAACGTCTTTAATTTAAAACTCATGTTATCACTGATAGACGACTCTATTAACATATTCCGAACACTCTGTTACACTCAAACGAGTCTCAACTAGTTATAAAATGTTACGAGGGCTCATAGAAAATACCCCTTAGATGTCGAATGACTTTTATATCCTTTGAAAAGTAAACTATTGTTCTTAAAAATAATTTGAATCTGTTTCTGCATATGCATATGTTGAGCTAAGAAATGACTTCCTCACATCCAAGCACCAAATAGAAGAATCTTATTTCGTGCACTATACATTACCAACAAACGTTGTTAATTTATAACTCATGTTATCTCTGATAGACGACTCTATTAACATATTCCGAACACTCTGTTATACTCAAGCAAGTCTCAACTAGTTATAAAATGTTACAGGGGCTCATAGAAAATACCCCTGAGATGTCGATTGGCTTTTATATCCTTCGAAAAGCAAACTATTGTTCTTAAAAATAATTTGAATCTGCTTCTGCATGTGCATATGTTGAGATAAGAAATGATTTCCTCACGTCCGAGCACCAAGTAGAAGAATCATTTTTCGTGCACTATACATTACCAACAAACGTCATTAATTTATAACTCAGTTATCGCTGATAGACGACTCTATTAACATATTCTAAACACTCTGTTACACTCAAGTAAGTCTCAACTAGTTAAAAGTATCACGGGGGCTCATAGAAAATACCCCTGAGATGTCGAATAACTTTTATATCCTTTGAGAAGTAAATTATTGTTCTTAAAAATAATTTGAACCTGCTTCTGCTTGTGCATATATTGAGCTAAGAAATGACTTCCTCACGTCCTAACACCAAGTAGAAGAATCATTTTTCATGCACTATGCATTACAAAAAAACATCAATAATTTATAACTTATGTTATCGCTGACAGACGATTGAACACGCTATTACACTCAAGTGAGTCTCAACTAGTTATTATAAAATGTTACGGGGGCTCATAGAAAATATCCTGACTTTTATATCCTTTAAAAAGTAAACGATTGTTTATAAGAACAATTCTATATTGGATAAAATTATAATATTTGAGATTTTTTCTAGTAGATTGGACTTTAAATTCAACTTAAAAATAGAATCCTAAAACTAACACACGTGGTAATTTTTTTTTCTTTTAATTTCACTTAGCCAAGGACTCCTCTCTACTTATTATCAGTTTCAACTTAAAAATTGTTATTTTGAATTTTAAGAAATTAACCCGTTCAAAGAAAACTAAAAGTAAAGAGAAAAATAATACTCTAGTCCTTTAACCACTCAATTTAATTCCAATGAAGATTCATAATTTAATTAGAAATTTTCACTCAATTTAATTTCAACGAGGATTCATAATTTAATTAGAAAAACTATAAAAACTATAGTTCATAAGTCTATTCGTAACGCAGGTTTACTGATAAATTTATCATTTACAATGTTAATATTCAAGGGAGGATTCTACCAAATATAACTTTCAGCCGATTGGAAGTTTCATTCACTAATTCTTAATCCATCTGGGGAACCACCAATTTCCACACGACGGTTTTGAAGTATTTAATTTGACATATATTATATCCTACAAATTTCTAAAGTTCAAGAGTCATATCAGTTTGAGATGGACAACACTTTGAACAACCTTATATCTACATCAAGTACGTCTACCTAAATTAACTCAAGTATATGTTCCTAAACTATTGTATTAAGGGTAGCGGCTGCGGGTTTTCATGTCATCAAAAAAAATGTTGTTGCAATTGTATTGATATACCAAAAAACTAGCATGAACTTTATATAAATTTTATACAGTTATATATACATATTTCATACCATTTTTATATACTTTTCATACACAAAAACAATCAGAATTTTAAGCTTTGAGCGAGATATACATATTTCATACATAAAATTTTGAGCAAGTTTTAAGTCTTGAGCGATATATAGACATTTCGCACACAAAATTTTGTATGCATTTTGTATGAAATCCATTGCTATATTTTGTAAACTGAAAAACATCGTCATATTTTATAAATATATCCTATTCTTATGTATATACGTCATTCTCCGTTTTTTGTGCGGATTGTCCTTCAAACGCATTGGTCTTTAATTTTTGACCCTCAAATTTGTGGTATTTAATTTTTGTCCCTGCTACTTATTTAATAAAAATATTCAGGTTTGCTTGACATATACGGAAGTTAAATGTAAACTATGTCTTGCGAAATCTAAATTATACCGCGCCAAAAATGTTAAAGGACAAATATTAATGGGGAAAAGGACACTATGTGTCCAATGACCCAAAGTAATGTCACATTTGGCCAATATTTGGGCCTAATACCCCTAGGAGTCCGTTCGGCCCAAAATAATCCCAAAAAATGGCCGTTTGGCCCAAAATAATGCCAAGGCTGGCCGGCCCAACAGCCCAGGCTGCTACAACATATATACATATGTTGGATTATATATACACTTTATATACAAGAATTATACATTTTATATACATATGCTGGAATTAATCATACATTTATTTTACATAAATTATACGTTAATTATACATTTATTAGACACATATTATGCAATAATGGTATGATATATTTTTTTTACATATACATACATATTATATACCACAATGATACGGTTTATATTATATATTTTTTATACGTATGGTACACTTTCTATACAAGACTGATACAGTTATATGCACATGCTGGAATTATATATACACTTTCTATACAAAAAAAATGATACATATATACAAAAATGATACAATTTTCTATTCTATACAGGGCAGTTGCACTGTGCTGATATACATTATATACACAAATGATACATATTATATACAAAAATGATACACACCTTAGTGATTCATATTTTATATAGTTTCTATACATTACATATTGGTACTGATACATATTTTATACATAAATGACACATTATATATAAAAATCGCCTCAAACATTTTTGTGTTTGGGTTTTTATATGAAAATTGTTTTATTTAAATTTTGGCTAATGAATGGGATTAGTTTAGTAGGTATAACTTAGATTTGAGAAAAATTGGGTTAAAGGGTGGGATTATTTATACCCGACCGGCCATATATGTCCTTTTCCCTTATTAAAGACCACAAATTCGAGGCCCAAAAATTAAAGACCACGCCGAAATAGGCCATTTGTGTGAATCTGCATATATTTGCGCTGTATTTTCATTGCTTCTTTTTGTCTTCTTCTCTTACATCGCACGAAGACACGAAGGGAATTGAATAAGCACACTACCTAAAATTAATAGGTGCATATAATAAAATTAATATATATTATAAAGCTAGATATAGATAGGGTAATATGATACCTCTCCACGGTCAAAAAAGTTATTTATCTTTTTTCTCCTTTTTTTGCCATTTTCCTTTTATTTTTCCATTTACTTCATTTTAAAAAATCTAAAAGAATTAAAGATTTCAGTTATTCCCCATTGCTGTTACATGTTTCATGTTAATTAACAGAGGTTAAAACTCTTTCACTACCTCACGTTATAACACTGCAATAATTATAGAAGCCCAATAGTCTAATCCTATTTTGCTTTCTACTATAAATCTCAAAAGATCAGCTATGTAGCATTCATGGTTTTCTCATTTTTTTTTTTTTTTACTTTTCTCCCTTATTTTTTGTCTAGAAAATCTGTAAAATAAAATAAATTAAATGCACCTTATTTATGTCCTTCCTTATTATTAGAGTAGCATTTATTTCTTATATACCCACGTTCAATTCCTTCTTTATCAAATCCTTTCTCCATTGTATCACTAACTTAATTTTTCTTTTTTAATATCCACGTTTCCTTCCCATTAAATCTCATTAATTTGACATTGATAACGTATCTATAACAGCAGCAAGTGTCGAACCTATAAATAGAAAGGCAGTAGCCATTGATTTCAAGCCATTTAGCTTCATTTCTGGCTTTATATATGAAATTTTTGTCTCACCTTTTTTTTTTTTTGTGTGTGTGTGTAGGTTTTCCCTTCAAAGGAGTAGCAAGAAGATGGGAAAAGAATCACACGCGAAGGATTCATCATTGTTTTCCACAAGCCTGCCCTAGCAATTTACTGCGTCAACGTTAATAGATGAATAGACATATTATGAGGATAAATTAGATATTGATAAAAGCTTGGCGAAAAAGGTAGAGATGAATTTAATGGGGTACGTAGAGGAGGAGAGTATATTTAAGATTTCATGAACGTATTTTATGTTCTTGTACTGAATATACAATAAAGTTAACAAAAGAGTTGATGGAAGCTTTGTTCTCCTCCTCTTCTTCTTATTTGCTTTTTAGACTCCTTTATATAATACTACATGTGATAAATTTATAGGACGTATATGGAAGTATTGATATGGTAAAAAATATATAAGAAAATAGGAAGAAGATTTTGCATAACATTTGGAGTAAAATTCTTACTGATTTTCAGGGCCAAGAAAAATATTAACAGAAAATGTAGTAAAAATAACATTATGACGAAATTTGCAAAGGTTATAAGGGGGGCGATGAGTAATTTTGAGGAAAAAGAAGGAATGAAAATGGTAAAAATGGAAAGAGAAAAAGGAATAAAAGGAGAGAAGATAAGTTTTACATAATCTCCCTATTTTGATTTCCTCATTCACCTATTCACGTCCATTTGTGGCCAAGATTTATGTTCTTGTGCATTCCCTCAGTTTGGAAGTTTATTAATTCTGTCTTACTTTCCTTATTTTGCCTTTTTATTCCTTTAGTCGTAGATTAAGAAAATCTTTTGAAGTCAATTATATTCTAACTTATGACATATATAAAGAATGTACTTATAAACAATACAATTATGTACAAAAATATATTTACCTACATTATACATTTACTAAAAAGGTATGGTAACAAAAAAAAGTAATCCACCTAAAATTAATTAGTTAATGAAGTTTGATAATAATGATGAAAACTAGAGGAAAAAGTTTTTCACTTTCTTTTACGATAAATATTTTAAAATTTTGTTTTAGAAAAATATTTGTTATGTGAATAAAAAAAATTGGTGTGATGATGTTATGGTAATTATATTTTCATACAATTATGTTATGAATTTAATTTTTCGCTTCACTTTTGGAATATAAATTCTATTAGAGACTTCTGATTGAAATTACAAGCTTGTATTTAAAACTATTTATTTTAGTAAATTTAAGATATTTTAGTAGTTGTAAAAAAAAAATATTAACTATTTGAGTGTTCAAGAATAAAGAAAACTTATTTCGTAACTTACTACGTAAAGTCTTCTGTGACACTTCTAAAACTTAAAGGCTACTAAATTTTATCTTTAGATGCCTAGATTTTATTGAAATTTAATAAGATTATGTGAGAAAATTCATATATAACAAAGTATGACTTATGTGATGTCATTTATGATTGTGCGTGCTGATTTATTTGTTTAGTATTTTCATTTTTCATTTGACACATCTCCTTTGTTCACAAGGAAAACATCACAATGTATGTTGCAATTAAAGGTTCAAACTCATTGGTATACCAAGAAAATGAACGTAGTCACAGGTGGATCAGAACTTTCAACTATCCTTAGAAATGCAATCAACTGGTTATTAGGGAATAGGAAGTATATATATTTTGCCATTTGGTATCAACCTTGACAATATAATTAAAATAATTAGTAATATTACTGTTGGAGAATAGAGAAAATATAACATTGACCGGATTGTTAAATTTGATTTTTTTGCTAGAAAGTTTTAAAGTTTTTTTAACAACGTGCACGAAGCACGGGCAAATTTCCTAGTATAATTTATAAAGATAAGAAAAATAAACACATAATTAATGCTTTCTTAAGAGAAATATAAAATACAAAACACAACAAATAGAAGAAAATATACGGAATACTAGAAAAAACTGAAAAAATATGTGAAACTATCACAAACACCCCACATAAACAAGTCGGTTCGCACCTACCACTTGTCAGCTGGCAGCCGCGCGCACTACTGGTACCACTCTGCAGAGCAGTTACCAATTTCTCCCATCACTTTGAACTTTTCAGTTTCTTCTCCGATCATTCTCACCACTTTTAGGTACTTCAAAAATGTTCGCCAACTTTGATTTACCTGGCAGTGTGATTGTTCGATTACGTTTGTTGACACCTAATTTTTGACCTCCCGTAATTTATTTTAATCATTTAGAATCCTTGGGTAATAAATAAAATGAGCTGTGCGCCCTAAAGAGTTTTAAATAATTGTTCAGATCAATGTTTTACACCTTTAAATTGTTAAAAGGTTTTTCATGACATCACAAATTATTTAGAAATTAAGTGGTACCTTTTATAACATTTATGAGATATTTGTTAGACTTAATCAAAAAAGAAAAAGGGGTATTTTTGTTTTAAAAAATAAAATAAAATAATAATAATCACTTATTTAATTGTTTAAATTGTCAAAAATCAAAATTAGCAGATGTTTTATTTAATCCATGAAGTTTGAGTAATTTAAATAATTAATCATTTCACCCTTTAATCTTTAATTTTGCATAATTGTGTAAATTGCCAAAATTATGCATATTTATCCATAAATATTTTAATTAGGCTAATTAATCAATTAGGTGATCATTACTGCAAATTGATTTTTAATTGTTTAATTATTTTTGTTATGGCCACAATTAAATTAGTCAATTCATGATTTAAAGAAATTGGGGTCATGTTTGCAAAATCAGCCTCTTAATGGCTTTATTTGAAATAACCGGATTCATTGGTTCAAATTTATTAAGGTCATTAATGATATTTAATATCAAAATTTGCTAATTAAAGCCATATTCACAATTTTAGGCTCATTTACACAGTTGGCCATTTTTTTTAAAATCATTTTTAATAAGATAATCATGTCCTAATTTCGTCTATAATTAAAATATTGTTACTAATAATCGTTTTAATTGTCAAATTATCTATTTTCTCTATACATGCATACACTAGGTATACATATACATGCATACACTAGGTATACATATATATGTATACAATAAAAAGGGCCCTATCTATTTAAAAAATTCGAACCAGGCCCAATCCGCCTAAGGGACCAGACCCGGCCCAAATCACGGCTTAATGAAGGGAGTAATACTCCCTCATTTCATTTTATAAAAACAAACGCAGTCTTACCCCTCCCTTTCCCTAAAACCTTAAAGGCGCCGCCCTTTGTCTTTCCTCTCTCATGCCAGAAATGGCAAAAATTCAGGTTACTCAGACTTTTGACAGTCTTTGCTTGATCAAAAGGGTGAAACCATTAATGTTCAACATGGTTTCACTCAAAATTCGTCCCAAACACGGTAATAGGTCTCTCCTTTTGTTTATTTTTCAGATTTCTAGTCAGACTTACAATTTTCTATTGCTTTAAGGTTATATTGTTTTATTGTTTTCACGATTTCCTATTGGTCCTTAACTATTGGCTTAGATCGACCCAAGATGGGTCAGATCTGACCACATACATTGCCATTCCTTTAGATCTGGGTCGTTAATTCCCTATGTTGAATGTTTGGTTCTGAAAATAAAGTTTGTACCACATCAGTGATGTTAGTCTTGAATAAATTTTTGGGGTTCTATAAATAGAACCCCACTTTAAAAATAAAAAATAAAAATAAAAAAGGGAAAAGAGTTTGAAAAGTTGAAGAAGCTAAAAAATCGATTTTTAAAAGCTTCTTAGTAAAATTTTAATACTTTGACTTAAATAGTTGGAGTTTTTTCTCAGTTCTAAAATTATTTTCTTGCTTATTCTCTATTTCGCGTGGCTGAGTGTCGAGATTGGAAGCATAAGGCTCCAAAGTCTATTCTTTTCTTGGCTGCACATATAAAAGGTAACTCCTAATTCATTTTGTTTCCCTTTACTTAGATTTTTGGCCTAGCCTAAGGGCATTGCATTATTAAGCTGATTGACTTCTAATATTTGCTAATGGTGGTCCATATTATTAAAAGCTGTCCCATTTAGTCGTGTGTTTAGTTTATAATTCACTTGAGGAAAAGTGGTGTAACCAGTTTGAATGCTATGTTGAAACTTACTTAAAATAGGCTGATTAATTTTCATGGTGGCCTGTTTATTTAGGTGACTTCAATGCTTCTATGTCAACTGTCAAATGGTGTGGCTAATGTATCTTGAACATGTTTTTTTTCCTTCCATCTTGAATGACTTTACTCACACTGAATAAGATAAAGCTAGGACTAGTTAATAGCTTTTTTATATATATACCAACTAATATGCAAATTGGAAATGGAATTTTGTTCAATTTGGCTTTTGGGTTGGTAAACTAGTAATTGAAAACATCTGTGATCATGTTTTCACCTAGTCAAAGCCAGGATGTGTGCCAAACTGCTTATGTTTTTTTTTTTTAGCAAATCCTAAAACTAATGTGACTAAAGGCCTGAATATGAATCTATCTCTTTGGTTTGATTAATGTCTCAATCTCTTGTCTGAACTTGTATGACTTAAACATATGATGCTTACAAACTTTGTCCTGGTGTAACCCATGTCACAAGTCCTACATTTTGAGACTGGTCTCTGTCTAAGTACTAAGAAGTTTGGTGAAAAATGGAAAAGAAAAGGATAAATCTTTAGGGACCATAGGACCAAGTCATCACATGAAGTTAATTAAGATAAATCTGATTAGTTTTGTTAGCTAGCAAGATGGTTGTTAGTCCTTAAAGTGATTAGTGACTACTTTGGGAGTGAAAGATGTAAAAAATGGAAGGAAATAGCTGTCAAGAATCTGAGAATCTGTTCTGTTACCTTTGATCTTTTGTTTTTCTTTTCCCCAACCCCCATTATGTGTCATATCTAATTGGTGAAACAACTTGTGTTATGAAAGTCAATTGGAGTGCTATAAACTCCTGCATCTGCATTGATATTTATTCATGAATGACCTTGGTTTAATAGGTGATTTTAAGTGTTCAATTTAACAAATTTAAAGTAGTAGGAGAATGGTGAGATGAAGTAGGTTTGGTCATATTATGTTAAGTCCTGAACAACTTAGGGATTGAGGTTTGCCTTTAAAACATAAGACTTTTTTTTCCTTGTACATGGATGAGGAATATGATTTAATAATAACTGATGATCATTGATTTCTTAGGCTTAAAAAATGAAGATAAGTATGTAGGATCTGGTAAGTCCTGTCAGAGTAAGAAGAAGAGGGTGGGGGGTGGGGGACTGTAGCTGAAACCTTAAGAAAGTTGGCTTTATAATCTGAACTGTCTAGCCTCTCTTTGGCATGTGCTTAATGATAAGAGAAGAGGACCATAAGTGGAGATGTGTGAGTTAAAACCACTTGACAAATAGGGAAGTCTTTCAAAAACATCTTAGGAAAAGATTAAGGATAGGTAAGGTATCACTTGATCCACAGTACCTTTCTTCCTAAAATAAGAGATTGTCATGGCATCTCCCACAAGTCTATGGGGGGTAACTTGCTATGTTTGCACACTTGGTGTTTTCTTTTCCACTTTGCTGAGTTAGATGGATCCTAAAGAATGAACTTTTTTTGCACTAATAATTGTTCACTTAGATCATTAAACCTGGTTCTGATGTTGGATTTTTAGATTCAAATGAACTTGCTGATCTACTCAAGTATGCTTTTAGGGGATTAGTTGAGATGATACACAGTAGTTTGAGGATTGCAGTCATTGCTTTAAATTGGAAAGAGGAAAAGACTTCAAGTAGGAATACTGATTACAGGAAAATAAGGCAAAAATGTTTTATGTGGACAATACAATAAGGTGTAAAGACCCTCTAATATCTAGTTAGACTTGGTTCAGAGTTAAGACTTACATGAGAGTTCTGTGTGCATTGGTTTGATTTCATTTGTGTTTACAAAAATGATTTGTTTTCCTTTTTTCTAAAAAAGCACTGGAATATTAAAAAGGGAAAAGAAGAGTGGCTTACATTAATTTAGGTTGGCAGCATAATGTCTTGGGGATATACTTGACTCTTTCTTTATGGCACTCTAGATAACATATCATATCTTTAACCCTGAGATATATCCTTGAGTTTGTTAGTCTAAATCCAGTTAGAGGATAATAAATTAACCTGGTGATGTTGAATAGGTGTGTTTCCCCTTAGTGCAATATTGAACACCAACAAAGAGTATAATAACAGCAAGTGAACTTAGAAATAATTTCAGGTGAGTTAGGAATACTGTTTAGCTAAAAAATGAGAAAGTTAAGTGTAGGCCGTTAATTGTGAATATGTTTAAATCATGTGCATCTTATTATGGAATTAACCCGTTTCTTTCTATAATGTAATAGGGTTAGGGGAAAAGGTCTAAAAGGGATTTCAAAAAGTCTAAACTTTAAAAAATATTGGATCTTCTGTGTATCCTTGGAACTCTTGGTCTTTCTATTTTCTTAAAGTGTGTGTGAAAATGTAGTCGCCATACTTAAAACAGCATACTTTAATAGAACTACTAGGACTTAAAGTCTCTTGGCATTGCTTACAGCTGAACTTGCCTGAATTTTAGTTGATTTGTCTTGACCTTTAACTGAAATAATCCTGAGGGCAATGGAGCATCCCACTTGTGTTTATTGAAGTTAGCAAAGCCATGACCCTTACTATACTTCCTTGGCATAATTAGATCTGTTGATCTTACTTTGTGTGCTACATATTGGTAAATTGTTTCAATAAAAGGACTTTGATTCACCTGCCTGAGTTTGTCCATATCATGTCCATTAGGATTATAGACTTGTTCTTCTGTTCATTTCCTGCATCATGTGTGAGAATCGCGTAGACTTTAAAATATGATCCATAAAAAATGGTAAGGACATTTGCTGGGGTTGTGCATAGGACACGTAGTCTTGTTGAAGGTTTTGTATGAATAACTCTACATGTCTTCTGTGAATGCCAAATCTGCTGCTCTTCTTTGTTGTATTGTACCAGTACTAAAGCTGGTTTACCCTATGCTTATATGCCTTTACTTGCTTTACCATACCTACTTGATTCAACACTGTTTGGGACCATGCCACCTCTATATGGCTGTTTGTGTTATAGTTGTTTGATTCAGTCCAGTTTTGGCCACATTATGTCCCTGTATGTTACTTCTTCCTTTGTCTAAACCATATCTAGTTGCCTTGGCCTTGGTTCATGAGAATAGTATATCTACTGAAACTGTCAGTCTCTTCTCTTCATATTCTCATCTGTTCTTATTAATTTATGATTATTCTACAACTGTGTATATTGGAACTGTCCTATTTATTCCGAGCCTGTATGTGGATATGTGAATCTGTGTCCTCCATGGCTATGTTGGTTGGGAGAGGCAGTTTATGGGGGCTTAATTTAAACCTTCCCCTGGTAACCAGCCTTGTCGGAGGTTCATGAAACTTCTTGGAACTTGTGCGACAATAGGAGTAAGAGGGGTAATGACTTTGCCTCCCAACCACCCAAGTTTGAGATGAGTTTAAGGACATGGAAACACATATGCATATTACATGGGCTTGTGAATAAATAGGATATTATGCTTGTATGTGTGTACATTTGTGTGTATGATAGGACTTGTAAGTGAATAGGGTACTGCGTATGTACGTATGTATAGCTATACCTTTGATAAGATCAGTAAATATAAACTAATCGGGGTCTTTGTTTCTTTCCTTCTTCACTGCATGGCCATTTGGGCCTAAGTCCAGCCACCCTATTGGGTCAAAGGCCCAATAGGGAAATTCCTTCGAATTCGTTGAATCCGGGAAGAAAAAAAAAGGGAAGCTAATACATTGAAGGCCCAATCATGGATGAAAATGACACGAAGACCCAACCATGGGTGAAAATGTTTACTAGGGGTTTGGTGCACCCCTAGTCTATCCTTCTTTTATTATTTATGTCATTTCTACTTTCTTGAAACGTTTTTTCTGTATTGTATTCATACTTGTAAAAAGCCACAATATTATTGGAATCGTTTATGTTCCGAATTAGGCATCTTAGGCGAACGGTGCATATGTCGTTTAGATGATTCTAGATCCTTAAAATAATTCCTTTTGAAAACCTAGAAAACAAGTACTGATTTTTGGAAACTTAAATGGGAAGCAAACCGCGTCTGTTTTTAATAACAACAAGACTAAGAGGTTTTTTGAGGTCAAAATAGTATGATGTATCATTCAAAACTAAAGAGGACAAGTAATTGGACAAATTCCCTTTCAATAATAAACACGTTTCTGGGTTTTGAGTTAACAAAAAATGGTATTTTGGACAAAGTCCACTTAAGTTTTTTTTTTTTTTTTTTTTTTATATTTTTTTTTATAGAAAATATACGGTCCAAGTATTCTAAGGTTAGAGCCCATATAACCTTTACTTTAAAACAAATGGTCGAATTGTTTTTTTTTTTTGCCAGAGCACATTTGACTTCTTTTTTTATATATATAACTTAACGATTAAGGAAATTTTCCCCACATTTTAGAAATGGTTGAATGAGGTATTTGGGCCAGGAACGGTTAATAAAACAAACGAATCTCAAAATCTTTTTTTTTTAATTCTTAGTTTACCCAGAAAAACGACGAGCATCTTTTTTCCAGAAAATAAAACATTGTGTCACAAACTCAATTCATTTCAAAGAATAAGCTCAATGTGTCTAAAATTATGTAAAACATTTTTGTAAACTAAACAGTCAAATTTTATACACCCATAGTTATAAAGTTTTAGATAAGGATGTTCTAGAAATGTATTAAATGGATTAACCCGGTCCATGTATGAGTCAAGCATGAACAAAGCCCATTCACCCCAGATTATAAAATAAATTAACTTTCTATCTTTCATAAAAAAAAACTATTATCCTTATATGTAAAAGGAACTAGTTGTATCTAGCTATTATAAATCCGAATCTAAATACCCTATATGTAAAGGGAATACAATCAATTCTTTTATAAATGATATGCAAAATGGCAAAATTTTACGAGAAATAAAAACCAAATAAGCAGTTCATGCAAATACTCACACATTGGAA
This sequence comes from Lycium barbarum, assembly GCF_019175385.1. NCBI lineage: Eukaryota > Viridiplantae > Streptophyta > Magnoliopsida > Solanales > Solanaceae > Lycium > Lycium barbarum. The sequence goes on along the minus strand of NC_083344.1, from coordinate 110,957,484 downwards.
TTCGAAGGTCAACCGTATAGTACAGATCCTTAATAATAGAGTGCCTAACACCTTCCCCAGGGAATCATAAGAACCCTTACCTAGAACTTTGGATTAAGAAGGATTGCTCACGGTGTATGAATAAATCCTTCAAAACTAGTTTTCCTAATTTCCTAAAAATTAGGTGGCGACTCTTTTAAAACAAAGTACGAAAGAGCACCAACAAGTTCGAAGTAGCTTTTTCGAGCGCTAACCCGGCTCGCGAAAATGTGAACAGTTACAACGTCGTTTTTCTCCGTTTTACAAAGTTGAAGTGCTTTTAATATTTTTTTTTGCCGTTCGATCTGTACATTTTACATCATTTTTCTCGTTTTAAAGAGTTGAAGTTTTTGTATAGATAGTGGCAACAATGTCACCGCCGCTGCCGCCATTTGCGTTGCTCCTCTACCCAAAAACAACACCTGCTTCTTATGCCACCAAAGGCATTTTGACACCGATAGAGCCATGGAAATGTATAATGCCTCTGTTCAAAAGAAGAACCACTTCATGTGCGGTGTTTGCAGTACAGCCTTCTGATACAACACCGATTTAGGACGTCACCGTGACGAAATCAGTAAGTTACAGCTTAGCCTTAGTTTGGTTTTCTTTTCAGCCTCATTTAAGACTTATTTTCCTAATTTCTTGCAGATCGCTGATTCGTTGATCACCATGACGAAATCAGTAAGTTTGTTTCTGTTCTCTTATGTTGTAATCCTACTTTTGTAGTTAGACTTAAATATGTGGATGATACTAGTAGAACTATGGTTGATTGCTATATTGTAATAATTTGTTTTGTTGCTTCTTGGGTTAATGGATGAGTTTTGTTAAGGATATTGTGACATAGGTGGTGTTTTAATTATTATAGTATTAGTATATGAAGATTATGCGGTAAGTTTCTTCTTATATAATGCCATGATTGTTTCATTTAAATCATTCGACTTCATGTGTTTGCAATACATTATCGTGGATGTTGCTGTAAAATTTTTTATTTATTAATATGAAAATTTGAGTAGTTTAATTCAAAGTTCTAAAATATTTTGTTAAAAAGTAGATAGTGTTTCTTTCTTTCCTTTTTTTTTTATATAAATTTTATGTTATATTTTTTTACAATCTTCAATATTATTTACACCAAAATAAAATCACAAACTTCACTATTAAATTTTTTTTTGGGCGGGGGGGGGGGGGGGGGGGGTGCTATCCTTATCAAGTCTATCTATTTATAGATTGTTTTATATTTTTTTGTGATTGCAATGTGGAGTACTGTCACGCCCCGAACCATGGCGTGGGCGTAACACGGCACTAGGTGCCTGACTGCATGTGACCGAGCGAACCACATGGCTTGCTGAATCATCATGAGGCATACATGAGCGGAAATATAACGTGAAGTGCATGATGAGCTTCTATAAAACATAGTAAGTCATAATATTAAACATAAGTACTTGATTAAGTCATGAATGCGGACAATATCATAAATGAGCCAAATCGGCTAACCAACTCTGGAAGTCTAACATGACACTTGTCTTGTCTATGAAACCTCTAACATGAATCTGAAACACGTAACGTACTTGCTGGGACAAGGCCCCCAGCATACCTTTAGATGCAAAACTAAATAAAGAAAGACAATGCCTAAACCTCGAATGAGATGCGGCTCACCAATAATCTAGTACGTGCACATCCTAATGAGCAGAGGCGTCGTCCTGTAAATCCGTACCTGTATCGTGAAATGCAGGCCCCCGGGCAATAAAAGGGGATGTCAGCACATTGAATGTATTGGTATGTAAAGCAACTGAAAGAAATAACATGGGACATGGAATAACATAATAAGAACTGAAACTAAAAACCTGGACATGAACATGAGCATGAGCATGGGTATATATATATATATATATAACATAAGTAAAACATGATAAGTAGGAAGAGCATTTCATAAACCGACAACATGATATCACCACGTGGATACGTGGAATCTGGTACCTCGCCGGACCAGCAGAGCCCCTATACCTTGCCAGGATATAAGGTGGTAACGTGCTTGATGGATTCATTCAGTGTAAATTAAGGAATCGTCCTAACTGGGTGGAGCGATCCTTGTCCTATGGTGGCTATGTAGTTTCAGGATATCTGAGCCTTCTCGGTAATTCGTGCAACTCCCAAAAACATGAACATGATATAATTGGCTAAGAAGCCCATGATTTTCGTGAATTAACTTGTACTTGACTTGTAATCATGATTTCACGAAATAACTTGTAAACATGATTTCATGAAATAGCTTGTATTTAGCATGTATGTATCTTGTATCATGGCATGAAAGTAATTATATAATATAGTTGCATGAAAACTTGTAGACATGTAGGATATTCATGAAATAATCATTCTTAGTTAAAAACATGCATGCAAGAACCCATGGAATACAAGATATGGGTTTTCGTGTATTACGGACTGATTCTCAATAATCATATGGAGTTATTAAGAACACAATGATAGAATAATAGCAATTCATACATAACATAATCATGGACATGGCCCTAGGGTTGTCATGAACATGGTGTAGAAATCCTAGTTTTAGTAGAGAATCCTAATTTATGGATTATGAGGCGTGGGGAAGGACAATGATGTTCCCACACGTAGATAGTAACTCTACATACCTGGTAATGCTCCAAACTTGAATTAAAGATTTTAACTTTGAAGAAGATTTCCAAAATCTTGAATTCTTGAACCTTGAGATGGTTCTTCTTGAAAACCCTAGTTTAGGAACAACGATTTCTTGCTTAGATTATTAGAGTATATGTTAGAATTAAGTTGGAAGGGTTTGGATTGACTTACTTTGATGGTTTGGATTGTTGTTAGGACTTGGAATTGTGAATAATGAAATAAAAGAATTGAAGGCTTGAATTTATACAAAAGTGAGGCGGAAGTTATATGGACATATTATATGGTCCGTATAAAGTTATACGCTCCGTATAATATGACCATATTTTATCATGGCTGAAAATAAAACGTCGATTTGAAGCTTCATAAAGTTCGGACGAGTTATACGGTTCGTATAAAATTATATGGGCCGTATAACATGATCAGTGAACGGACTGCGCTCTAATCCTTCAGTAAAATGGCCATAACCTTTTGTGCAGATATCCCCTTGACCCCCATAATATACCGTTGGAAAGGTATTTCAAAGAGATACAACTTTAATTTAGGAAGCTATCCCAAATTCCTAATTAATAAAGGGGTTATGGTCGATGGAAGTAAGACCTTCTACAAACTGACTTGCAAACATGCCCCGCAGAGTGGCTTCCAACTTTGCTTTGTCCAAAGACATTTCTTATGAATTGATTAGTTTTCAAAACACTTCCTATAACTCTCATATTGGTTCCATTATATTATCATAATATGAGTCAAACCTTCGCCCGAAGCTACGAGGTGTTATAATATCTCCCCCTTGGGATCATTCGTCCTCGAATGATGGGTCATGGTTATGAATATGGCTGGACATGGCTTGACTACATAAACGTGATGGAAACATGACATGAACCATAGAGACTGAACTAACATGACATGGTTACATGGAAACGTGAATACTGAGACATGGAACATGGGCACTGGATACATGACATGAGCGTGAAACATGAGACATAACATGACATGGGCTATGGAAAGTTACCTTGAGAGTTCTCTGCTTGATTTTCAAACAAAAATGGGTACTTGGACTTCATATCCTCTTCGGCTTCCTATGTAGCTTCCTCAACTTTCTGACTCCTCCACAGGACTTTCACTGAGGCTACTTCCTTAGTTGTCAACTTACGAACCTGATGGTCAAGAATGGCTACAGGGATTTCTTCAGAAGTCAAACCATCTTTAACTGTTATAGTATCAACAGGAACAACCAACGATGGGTCTCCTATACACTTCCTCAACATAGACACATGAAACACGGGATGTACAGCAGCCAAATCTTATGGCAACTCAAGTTCATAGGCTACTAGACCGACCTTTCGCAGAATTCTGTAAGGTCCAATATATTTGGGACTGAGCTTCCCTTTTTGCCCAAATCTCATAACACCCTTCATGGGTGAGACTTTAAGGAACACCCAATCGTCAACTGAAAATTCTAAGTCCCTTCGCCTCACATCTGTGTAAGACTTCTGGCGACTGGGCCATTTTCAAACGCTCCTGTATTAACTTAACTTTATCCATAGCCTGGTAAACCAAATCTGGTTCTAACAACTCTGCTTCACCAACTTCGAACCAACCAATTGGTGATCTACACCTTCGCCTATACAGAGCATCAAACGGTTCCATCCCAATGCTAGCATGATAAATTTTATTATAGGAAAACTCGATGAAAGGTAAGTGGTCATCCCAATTACCCTTGAAATCTAGGACACATGCTCTCAACATGTCCTCAAGGGTCTGAATAGTGCGCTATGCCTGGCCATCTGTTTGGGGATGAAAAGCTGTGCTGAGGTTCACTTTGGTACCCAATCCTTTCTGAAAGGATTTCCAGAATTTTACTGTGAACTGAGCACCACGATCTGAAATAATAGACACTGGGGTCCCATGCAATCTGGCAATTTCATTAACATATAACTTGGTGTAATCCTCTGCTGAATCTGTGGTCTTGACTGGCAAAAAGTACGCCGACTTAGTAAGCCGATCAACGATCACCCAAATAAAGTCATGTCTCCTGGCTGAACGAGGTAGACCTGATACAAAGTCCATATTGATCATTTCCCATTTCCAGACAGGAATATCAATATTCTAAGCCAAGCCACCAGGCCTCTGGTGTTCGGCTTTCACTTGCTGACAATTCAGACACTTAGCTACAAAATCTGCCACATTTTTCTTCATATCGTTCCACCAATAAATCTCCTTAAGATCATGATACATCTTAGTGGAACCTGGGTGAATGGAATACCTGGAATTCTGAGCTTCTGACATGATTCGCTCTCTGAGCCCATCTACATCTGGAACACACAATCTACCTCGGTACCTCAAGGTACCATCATCTCCCCCTTGTTCGAAAGCCGTCGTCTTATGCTTGTGAATCCCCTCTTTCAGCTGCAACAAGTAAGGATCATTAAACTGTTTCTCTTTGACTTCAACCACTAAAGAGGAAAGGGCTCTATTCTGAACAACTACACCACCATCCTCGGAGTCCAAAAGTCGAACTCCAAGACTAGCCAAATGGTGAACTTCCTTGGTCATAAATCTCTTATCTGCATCAATGTGGGCTAAACTCCCCATGGAACACCGACTAAGAGCATCAGCTACAACATTCTCTTTCCCTGGATGATAAAGAATATCCACGTCATAATCCTTAAGCAATTCGAGTCATCTCCTTTGCCTAAGATTTAGCTCCCTTTGCTTGAAGATATACTGCAGGCTTTTATGATCTGTGAAAATATCAACATGCACTCCATACAAATAATGACGTCATATCTTAAGTGCAAAAACTATAGCTGCCAACTCTAGGTCATGAGTCAGCTAATTCTTTTCGTGAACCTTGAGCTGACGAGATGCATAAGCTACAACCTTACCATGCTTCATTAAGACACATCCGAGACCAACTCCCGAAGAATCACAATAAACTACGAACCATTCAGTTCCCTCTGGCAGCGTCAAAACTGGAGCAGAAGTCAATCTCTTCTTCAACTCTTCAAAGCTTCGCTCACAAGCATCTGACCATTAGAACTTAACTTTCTTCTGAGTCAACTTAGTCAACGGAGCAGAGATAGAAGAAAATCCTTCTACGAAGCGTCGATAATAGCTTGCCAGACCCAAGAAACTTCTTATATCAGAAACTGAAGTGGGTCTGGGCCAACTCCTTACGGCATCAATCTTTTGAGAATCAACTTTAACACCTTCACCTGAGATCACATGGCCTAAGAACGCCACTGATTTAAGCCAAAACTCACACTTTGAGAATTTTGCAAAAAGTTCGCGATCTTTAAGAGTCTGCAATACTATTTTGAGATGTTCTGCATGATCAGCCTCATTATGGGAATACACCAAAATATTATCAATGAAGACAATGACGAATAAGTCGAGATAAGGCTTGAAGACCATGTTCATACGATACAAGAAAGCAGCTGGCGCATTTGTCAACCCAAATGACATAACAAGAAATTCAAAATGGCCATAACGGGTTCTGAAAGCGGTCTTCGGAATATCAACTTCCTTAACCTTTAATTGATGATAGCCTGATCTGAGGTCAATCTTGGAATAACATTGGGCGCCCTGCAGTTGGTCAAATAAGTCATCTATTCTAGAAAGAGGGTACCTGTTCTTAATGGTGACCTTGTTCAACTGACGGTAGTCTATACACATACGTAAGGAACCATCCTTCTTTCGGACAAATAAGACTGGCGCACCCTAAGGCGAAACACTGGGCCTAATAAACCCTTTGTCAAGAAGATCTTTCAATTACGCTTTTAACTCTGCTGGAGCCATTCTACACGGCGGAATAAATATCGGTTGAGTATCGGGAAATAGATCAGTTCCAAATTCAATCTCCCTGTCAGGAGGAACTCCTAGAAGATCTTCGGGAAAGACCTCTTGAAATTCATTTACAACTGGGACGGACTGGAGAGTTGGAGTCTAGGCATTTGAATCCTTGACTCGAACTAGGTGGTAGGTATAATCTTTGGAAATCATTTTTCTGGCTTTTAGGTAAGAAATAAATCTACCCCTCGGTACTACTGAATTACCCTCCCATTCATAGAATGGCTCATTAGAAAACTCGAATCTTACCACCTTAGTTCTACAACATACTGTGGCATAACATGAAGCTAACCAGTCCATACCCATGATCACATCAAAGTCTACCATTTCTAATTCCGCTAAATCAGCTATGGTTCTGCGGTGATAGACTAAAACTGGGCAACCCATATATATACGTCTAGCTATGACTGATTCCCCAACTGGGGTGGACACCTCAAAGGATTCATATAATTTTTCTGGTTCAATACCAAACTTTTTAGCAACAAAAGGGGTTACATAAGATAAGATGGATCCTGGGTCAATAAGGGCATATACTTCAAAAGTGAAAACTATGAGTGTACCTGTGACAACATTTTCTCTAGCCTCTGTATCCTGACGACCTGTCAATGCATACAAACGGTTCTGACCACCGCCTGCATTGCCGGACCTTGCCGTGCCATGCCCCAGCTGGGCCTGATTGTGATGAGAAGTTGCTGAATTTATGGACTGCGTCACATTACCTCCGGTACCCTGTCTAGCTGATGGACAGCCTTTCTGAAATGGCCCTTCTGACCACATCTAAAGCAGACATCAATACCCACACGACACTCATCTGAGTGTCTCCTGTTACACTTGCCGCATATCGGATGAGTATAAGTCGACTGACCCACACTAGCCTAAGAGTAATAACTTGATGGCCTGAAATTCTGCTTCTTATCATTACGGAACTTGGGGACTGGGGCACTTGCTGTGGACGGAGCAGGTCCTACTGACCTGTTCTTAAAGAGTTTCCTGTTTCCGTTCCCGCTGAACTGTCCGGTAGACTTGACCCTCTTGTTGAATTCCTTGTCTTTCTCTTTCTGCAAGGCTTCCTCCTCTTTTAGCCAACTCTCATTACCCTGTACGAAAGCAACCATCTTGGTGATGGTCATTCCCCCATTCTGTACAGCAATGTTGGCCACATCATACAAATGGGAATGAAGTCCTCCAACAAACCTCCTCACTCTTGCCCTCATATCCGGTACCATATGTGGAGCATGCTTATCCAGACTGACAAATTCCAAATAGTAGTCCTGAACTAACCTGCCATTCCGCTTAAGCTTCAGAAATTTCCCAGCCTTAGCCTCTCTAACGTCTATTAGCATAAAGTGGTCCAGGAATGCGCTTGTAAATTCATCCCATGTAGCGTCAGGTGCATCCTCACCTCGGGATAATTCCCGAGATTTATACCAAGTGTTAGCAATGCCCTGTAGCTGATGAGCTTCAAAAGTAGCTGCTTCAGTTTCTGTAACTGTCATAATCCTGAAGATCTTTTGGAGAGCATCAATGTAGTCCTGAGGGTCCTCATCTTTCTTTGTCCTTGTAAAGACTAGGGGATTCATCCTGAGAAAGTCCTTAGTCTTAGAAGACTCTCCATTACCTCCTGAACTTGACCCAGATTCCTGACGTTGGGCCTGAGCTGCTACCAGTTGTGTGAGCATATTGATAGCATTCCTAACATCCCCATCCGAATCACTAGGAGGTGTAACTGTAGGAGCAGTTGGGGCTGCTGTCCGATTCGGAACGGTCTCTTCGCGAGTTGCTTCTGCAGTAGCCCCTTGGCTGGTGGCTGTGGCCTTTCTGGTGTATTTCCTTTTTGCAGGAACTTTCTGAAAATGCGTACACGCACGAATTAGAAAGGCATCCTAAAAGTACTCCTTTAACTGCACGATCTAGAATATGAAAGAAGTGAGACAATCCTGAATGTGTTGATGGTCAACTGTTCATATGTATGGGGCCCCCACACATATAAAAGTGACCCCACTGGACACGGTTTCATAGACTCCTTAAAGACACTTGAACCTAGGATCTGATACCAAGCTTTGTCACGCCCCGAACCATGGCCTGGGCATAACACGACACTCGATGCCTGACTGCATGTGACCGAGCGAACCACATGGCTTGCTGAATAATCATGAGGCATACATGAGCAGAAATATAACGTGAAGTGCATGATGAGCTTCTATAAAACATAGTAAGTCATAATATTAAACATAAGTACTTGATTAATGTCACGACCCAACTAGGGGCCGCGACGGGTACCCGGAGCTGGTTACCGAGCACCGCTCACTCTACTACTTATCTTGCTCATTTAATATTCCTTTATCAATTTACATACCAGTTGTAGGAAAATCATAATTAAACAAACATAATTACTTTATATACAATTGCCTTTCGGCCATCAAAATAATATACACGCATATGAAAACGTCTTGTGAGACCATCTAACCCACACTGCGTATCTACGAGCCTCTACTAACATACTGTATATACATGGACGGAACAAGACTCCGTCGTGCCCAAAATATGCATATATATATACCAAAAGGATAATCCTAAGCACCTCCGGACGATGGAGTGCTTTCAACCAGCTGACTGCTACTGAGGATCTGGGCCAAGCTCTCCTCTCTGTCTACCTGTGGGCATGAACACAGCGTCCGAAGAAAGGACGTCAGTACGAATGTTGTACTGAGTATGAGAAGCATAAACAATGAAATAAAACATCAACAATATAGTGATAACATCAACATGAAATATCTGGATCTGTCTAATAATCATAAAGGAAATCATGCGTGCCATCTTACTCATACTCATCCTCATAACATATATGCATCATATGCAAGCTGCCCGTCCATGTCGGAACGGTGTGATAATCAATAATATTAGTCCGCGTCCAGGCCTCCCGCGTCCGGGTTACCATCTCATGCCGCCCACTAGTGGTGTCTGCCCATGCCCGAAGGTCATGGTGTATCCGTATAGCTGCCCGCCTTGGCGGTGACTTCCCGGCCAACTAGGCACGGTGTGAAATGCTCATGTCATGCTTATCATAAAATGCTCATAATAACAATATACTCATCATAAAATACTTATCTCATTGTAATACATGCATAAGGCTCAAGATCAACTTTACTCTATCGGGGTGACGTAAGGTCGTGATCCCCCGATTCCATTATGGAACAACTATTGATACTCTGCCTCACCTTGAAGGAACTAGTACATAAGGTGAGTGTAAGCGATAATTAACATCATCATTATACTAGCATCATCATATCGTATTCCTCATCTTATATAAACATTAAGGAGTTAGACTCTTAGCCTTTCGGACTATAAGAACTCATGAAGAGAATAGGAATTTCGTGCTACAAGATTCATGCCATCAGAAAGAAGGGACTAGCCTCACATACCTTGGTCGTTTAGCTAAGATATCGCTCACTCGTTCTCCTTCAATATCGCGTCGTTACCTTCATAAAGAATTCATATCAACATTAGCATACTAACTACAAGAACGCGTCGCTAATTCTAAGAGAAGTCGGACAGCGCTTCTCTTGTTTATACTATTTTCCCCATGTTTTATATTAACTCCCAACATTCATAGCATTACTCACAATATCAAAATCAACAATCGTTGTTTACGTACATTTAGCAAAATCCACCAATTTCCTCCAATTTCCCTCATAATTAACCTTATGACTCGTCCTTGCATTTTCATGCGTTTAACGCTTGTTTCATGATATAAACATCATTTATAACGTATTTGTACTCACAACACTCCAATATTTGTAGTTCAATTCCACTATCATTCGTTCATGTCACTATTCACTTAATAATGACCCATTTCTATGTTCTTCTACATTTCAAGTGTCTAAGACTTTCAATGCCTTGAACAACATGAATATATCATGGAACTTACCTTGGATGTTGGTTGAACAAGTCTTGAGTTGCAATACTTCACTTTGGACAAAACCCTAGTTTCACCTTCTTGGGAATTACTTGACTTAGATGATCCCTTGATGTGTTCTTGCACCTGATTTCATAGGTTTTGTGTTGTTGATCTTTAGCTTTCCCTTGATTCTCTTGGATTCTTATGGAGGAAGTATTTGGAGAGTTCTAGAGTGTTCTTGAGTTGTATGAATGAAGAATGAAATAAAATGAGGCCTAAGTTCCTTTTAATAACTCAAAAGCTGATGTTTAATGAATTTTTGTCAGGATGAACAGTGGTCGTAAACTGCAGTTTACGGACCGTATTTTGATTTACGGGTCGTCCACTGTGGTCGTATTTAAGCATTCCAAAAACAGAGAGTTTGGTTGGTGGACATGGCAGTTTACGACCTGGTTTACGGTCCGTAAACCAGTTTACGGGCCGTAAACTGGGTCGTATTTAACCATATTCAACATTTACAGAAAGTCTTGGCTGAGGGACCTGGTGGTTTACGACCTGGTTTACGGGCCGTATTCTGGGTCGTTTTTAACTATTTCAACACTTAACAGAAACTTGAGATTTTTGACGCAATGAATGACGATTGCACTATACGGTCCGTAAATCCCTTTACGGGCCGTATAGTGCCATATACGACCACTGGGTGAAAAATTTTCTGCAACTTTATTATTTCCAAAAATGCAAAATTAGCCATTCCCGACTCAGTAAAACACCATACACTCAAGTCCTTCATTGTTCTACTCATCACACAAGTACGGAAAAATTTCCGAGGTGTAACATTCTTCCCCCCTTTTGGAACATTCGTCCTCGAATGTTCGACACTCGGGGATTCTAGAAATTTTTTGCCAGAGTTCCCTTTGTAATTTGGCACTACCAATTTACCACAACGACCCATAATATCATCGCCTCACAGGGCTATATCACAATATCAGCATATTTATGGCCACACACGACCAAAAACATAAAACTAAAACATTCATACCTCATATCGTCGACGTCTCATCTTGAATCTCTTCTGGGGATTGGAACAAATGGGGGTACATAGATTTCATCTTTTCCTCCGCTTCCCAAGTCATTTCTTCCCGATTATTGTTCCGCCATAGCACTTTGACTGAAGCATCCTTTTTATTCCGAAGCATTCGCACTTGTCTATCCAAAATAGCAATGGGCACTTCTTCGTATGTCAACTTCTCTGTCACTTGTACATCATCAATCGGAACAATCCTCGTGGGGTCTCCAATACACTTGCGGAGCATCGAAACATGGAATACTGGGTGTACAGATTCGAGCTCTGAAGGCAAGTCCAATTCATAGGCTACTCTACCCACCTTGCGGATGATTCGATAAGGTCCAATGTATCTTGGACTCAATTTCCCCTTTTTGCCGAACCTCATTACTCCCTTCATTAGCGAGACTTTCAAGAATACCCAATCATTAGCTTGAAATTCTAAATCCCGTCGGCGGTTGTCCGCATAAGACTTTTGGCGACTTTGAGCTGTTAACAGTCGGTCTCGGATCACTTTAACCTTTTCAACTGCTTGTTGGACCAAGTCGGGGCCTATCAATTGTACTTCTCCGGTTTCAAACCATCCAATTGGAGATCTGCATTTTCTTCCGTATAAGGCTTCATACGGAGCCATTTGGATACTGGAATGATAGCTGTTATTATAGGCAAATTCAATAAGAGGCAAATGCTCATCCCAACTACCACCGAAGTCCAGCACACATGCTCGTAGCATATCTTCTAAGGTATGAATAGTGCGCTCGGCTTGCCCGTCGGTCTGTGGGTGGAACGCCGTGCTGAGCTTAACTTGAGTACCTAAACCTTCTTGAAAGGACTTCCAGAACTTGGCTGTGAACTGCGCCCCTCTATCCGTGATAATGTCCCAAGGAATACCATGAAATCGTACAATCTCCTTGAGATACAATTTAGCATAATCGTCCGCTGAATATGTAGTCCTGACGGGGAGAAAATGAGCTGCTTTTGTGAGCCTGTCCACGATCGCCCATATAGAATCATACTTCCCTCGCGTACGGGGTAATCCTACCACAAAATCCATATTAATTTCTTCCCATTTTCACGTAGGAATTTCCATTGCTTGCAATAAACCTCCTGACTTTTGATGTTCGGCTTTCACTTGCTGACAATTTGGACATTGGGCTACAAACCCTGCTATGTCTCGCTTCATGCCATCCCACCAATATAGCAACTTAAGGTCGTGGTACATCTTGGTTGCACCTGGATGAATAGAATACCGGGAATAATGTGCTTCTTCTAAAATCCGTTGGCGTAAGTTTGCCACATCCGGTACACATAACCTGCCCCGATATCTAAGGACCCCTTCTATGGAAACTTCGAATGGAGACTTTTCTTTTTCGTGAGCTAGATCTCGATAATGGCTTAGCTGGGAATCCTCATATTGCCGTTCCTTCACCTCTAGATTCAATGATGAAACTGTAGGGTCATTGATGCTAATACTTGCATCTTCTGCATCAGTCGCACGTACGCCGAGACTTGCTAGTTGATGGAGCTCACGAACCATTTCCTACTTTTCCGAAGGAACTCCACATAAACTACCCATCGATCGGCGGCTAAGTGCATCTGCCACTACATTCGCCTTCCCTGGATGATATAGAATGTTCACATCGTAATCCTTTAGTAATTCTAACCATCGCCTTTGCCGCAGGTTCAACTCCTTCTGTTTGAAAATATATTGGAGGCTTTTGTGGTCCGTATAGATGTCAACACGTACACCATACAAGTAGTGCCTCCATATTTTTAAGGCATGGATAACCGCGGCCAATTCGAGATCATGAGTCGGATAATTCTGTTCATGCCGTCGCAACTGTCTCGAGGCATATGCAATGACTCTCCCATGCTGCATCAATATGCATCCTATTCCCACACCGGAGGCATCACAATATACGACATAGCCATCGGACCCTTCTGGAAGTGTTAGCACTGGCGCTGAGGTCAACCTGTTTTTCAACTCTTGGAAACTACGCTCACAGGCATCATCCCACTGGAATTTAGCCAACTTCTGAGTTAACTTCGTCAATGGGGCTGTAATAGATGAGAAGCCCTCTACAAATCTCCTGTAATATCCTGCTAACCCAAGAAAACTACGAACTTCCGTAGGTGTCGTAGGCCTTGGCCAAGTCTTCACAGCTTCTATTTTCTGAGTGTCGACTCGAATATCATCATCTGAAATAACATGACCTAGAAATGCCACGGACTTTAGCCAAAACTCGCACTTCGAAAACTTTGCATACAATTCCCGATCTCGAAGAACGCCAAGAACAGTTCTTAGATGATCTGCATGTTCTGACTCTGTGCGAGAATATACTAGGATATCGTCGATAAACACTATCACAAAAAGATCCAAGAACGGCCTGAACACATTATTCATTAAATTCATGAACACCGCCGGGGCGTTTGTCAACCCAAACGACATCACTCGGTACTCGTAATGGCCGTACCTCGTTCTGAAGGTTGTCTTGGGAATGTCTTCTTCTCTGATCCTCACTTGATGATAACCCGATCTTAGGTCTATCTTAGAAAACCACTTAGCACCTTGTAATTGGTCGAACAAGTCGTCGATTCTGGGAAGGGGATATCTGTTCTTCACAGTCACCCTGTTCAACTGTCTATAATCGATACACATTCGTAGCGACCCATCTTTCTTTCGCACGAACAAGACCGGTGCTCCCCATAATGATGAACTGGGTCTAATAAAACCCTTCTCGAGTAAGTCTTTCAGCTGTGCCTTTAGCTCTTTCAACTCTGCTGGAGCCATTCGATAGGGAGGAATAGAAATAGGCTCGGTGTTGGGTACTACATCAATAGCAAAATCGATTTCCCTTTCTGGAGGAAGGCCTGGTAACTCGTCGGGAAACACATCTGGGAATTCATTCACTACCGGGACAGACTGGAAAGTTGGCACTTCCGCTTCCGTGTCATGAACCCGAACTAGATGACAAATATAACCCTTGGCTATCATCTTTCTCGCCTTAAGGTAGGAAATAAACCTACCCTTTGGGGAAACTGTATTACCCTTCCACTCGAGTATGGGCTCTCCCGGAAATTTGAATCGAACTACCTTTGTCCGGCAACAAACATTAGCATAGCATGACGCCAACCAGTCCTAAAATAGTCCAAAATTAGCCATTCCCGACTCAGTAAAACACCATACACTCAAGTCCTTCATTGTTCTACTCATCACACAAGTACGGAAAAATTTCCGAGGTGTAACAATTAAGTCATGAATGCGGCCAATATCATAAATGAGCCAAACCAGCTAACCAACTCTGGAAGTCTAACATGACACTTGTCTTGTCTATGAAACCTCTAACATGAATCTGAAACACGTAACGTACTTACTGGGACAAGGCTCCCAGCATACCTTTAGATGCAAAACTAAATAAAGAAATACAATGCCTAAACCCCGAATGAGATGGGGCTCACCAATAAGCTGGTACGTGCAGATCCTAATGAGCAGAGGCGTCGTCCTGTAAATCCGTACCTGCATCGTGAAATGCAGGCCCCCGGGCAATAAAAGGGGACGTCAGCACATTGAATGTATTGGTATGTAAAACAACTGAAAGAAATAACATGGGACATGGAATAACATGATAAGAACTGAAACTAAAAGCCTGGACATGAACATGAGCATGAGCATGGGTACATATATATATATATATATATATATATATATATATATATATATATATATATATAACATAAGTAAAACATGATAAGTAGGGAGAGCATTTCATAAACCGACAACATGATATCACCACGTGGAGTCTGGTACCTCGCGGACCAGCAGAGCCCCCATACCTTGCCAGGGTATAAGGTGGTAACGTGCCTGATGGATCCATTCAGTGTAAATTAAGGAATCGTCCGAACTGGGCGGAGCGATCCTTTTCCTACGGTGGCTACGTAGTTTCAGGCTATTTGAGCCTTCTCGGTAATTCGTGCAACTCCCCAAAACATGAACATGATATAATTGGCTAAGAAGCCCATGATTTTCGTGAATTAACTTGTACTTGACTTGTAATCATGATTTCACGAAATAACTTGTAAACATGGTTTCATAAAATAGCTTGTATTTAGCATGTATGTATCTTGTATCATGGCATGAAAGTAATTATATAATATAGTTGCATGAAAACTTGTATAAATATAGGATATTCATAAAATAATCATTCTTAGTTAAAAACATGCATGCAAGAACCCATGGAATACAAGATATGGGTTTTCATGGATTACGGACTGATTCTCAATAATCATATGGAGTTATTAAGAACACAATGATAAAATAATAGCAATTCATACATAATATAATCATGAACATATAATCATGGACATGGACCTAGGGTTGTCATGAACATGGTGTAGAAACCCTAGTTTTAGTAGAGAATCCTAATTTATGGATTATGAGGCGTGGGGAAGAGCAATGATATTCCCACACGTAGATAGTAACTCTACATACCTGGTAATGCTCCAAACTTGAATTAAAGATTTTAACTTTGAAGAATATTTCCAAAATCTTGAATTCTTGAACCTTGAGATGGGTTTTCTTGAAAACCCTAGTTTAGGAACAATGATTTCTTGCTTAGATTATTAGAGTATATGTTAGAATTAAGTTGGAAGGGTTTGGATTGACTTACCTTGATGGTTTGGATTGTTGCTAGGGCTTGTAATTGTGAATAATGAAATAAAAGAACTGAAGACTTGAATTTATACAAAAGTGAGGCGGAAGTTATATGGACATATTATACGGTCCGTATAAACTTATACGGTCTGTATAATATGATCATATTTTATCATGGCTGAAAACAAAACGTCGATTTGAAGCTTCATGAAGTACGGACGAGTTATACGGTCCCTATAAAATTATATGGGTCGTATAACAAGTTCATATAACATGATCAGTGAACGGACTGCGCTGTAATCCTTCAGTAAAATGGCCATAACTTTTTGTACAGATGTCCCCTTGACCCCCATAATATACCGTTGGAAAGATATTTCAAAGGGCTACAACTTTCATTTAGAAAGTTTTCCCAAATTCCTAATTAATAAAGGGGTTATGGTCGTTGGAAGTAAGACCTTCTACAAACTGACTTGCAAACATGCCCCGCCGAGTGGCTTCCAACTTTGCTTTGTCCAAAGACATTTCTTATGACTTGAGTAGTTTTCAAAACACTTCCGATAACCCTCATATTAGTTCCATTAAATTATCATCTTATGAGTCAAACCTTCACCCGAAGCTACGAGGTGTTACAAGTATAATGTTTCATATGTTTACCATGCGATGTACACTTATTCGACCGAGACAATGTTGCTCTCAAGGGACTTGCCAAGTAAATATTCAAATTCTCTTGAATTGATGAGTGTCCCATATGGATTTTGTTTAATAATTTGTGATTCTGTGTTATTGCTTTGGTGATTTAGGTTTTTCAAGGAATCCAGTGAAGAAGAAAGGGAACATGTTGAGAAATTTATGTAGTATTAGGTGTTTGAGAATTTGCTCAATGAAAATATAGTTTACCTCTTTTCTTTTTATCATTTGGGGTAATAGGTTTATACGTTATTTGAATTGGTGCTAACTATTTCTCTGTTTCATGGTTTAGAACATGTCGGTAGGAAAGTGAAGTTGCAGTCCATTTTGATGCCATTATGTGAGTTTGATCATGCTGAGAAGGGTTGATCTGGAGGGAGTATAACATATCCTCAAACCAAATGACCGAAATGACAGCCTGAGACAAGATAGAAACATGACGAATGACATGCATAAATCCCTTGCTGGCATATTTTTTAGGACCATATATTTCTAATTAGAGGTGTACAAAGTAAACCGACAAATCGCACCAAACTGATAAATTGAGTCAAATCGAAAAAAAAATCCGACTAGTGATTTGGTTTGACTTGATTTGGTGTTGAAAAAAAAAACCGACCATAATTGGTTTGGTTTGGTTTTAACTAAAAAAAGTCAAACCGAACCAAACCAACCCGACATTACATATTTAATTTTTCAAATATTTTATACATAAAAATATTTATTTGTAATGTAATTTATAAATATTTCTTAAATTTTTTCGTAGTTTTTTTATCTATTATCATATTATTCAAGCTTGAACTTAGAATTTTGAATGTCAATAAGTTTTATATCCTATGGATGTTAGTAACTCAAATAAAGTACAAACCAAAACCAACTCAACACTAATGCTAACAAAAGAAATTTAATTTACCACTAGGAATGACAATAACGTTGGATATCTATTCTTTGGTTTTGCATAATTGATTTAGAGAGTGAAAATACATAACTTAAATTTTTTTCTTTGTCATGTAATTGATACTTATTAGCCGTACTTATTTTAGCATGACTTAGTATTTTTAGATTATGGTCATTTTCTTTATGGCTTGTTAATTAGCGATATTTATTTTAACCAATTTTATTAGCTTTTGTTGAATATTTTAATACAATGTCATCACTCTTCTCACATTTTGTGTTATTTTCTTAAGAACCACCTTAATTATATAGTTGTATCTTACTAGGACTAAAGAAATATTTGAAGTAAAAGTTATATGTTTTGTATCAAGACTATTCCCAAAAAAAAAAAATCCGAAAAATCCAAGAAAACCGAATAATCCAAGGTTGAAAACCCCGAATTTTATTGGTTTGATTTGATGTATAAATTTAAAAACCCGATGCAATTAATTTAGTTTGATGTTTAAAAAATCCGAACCAACTCGGTCCATGTACACCCCTATTTCTAACTAATAATACCATAAGACAAAATATGAAGAATTGAAAAGGACGCACTTTTAGTCGCTGATCTAATTTTTGCAACACATTGTAGTCCTATTTCCTTGATGCCATTTTATATTTGGTTAGAAGACTTGACTTCCATTTACTTTTACTCGATAGAGGTATGAATTATTCATATTTTAATCCGTTAAGTATATCTATATCCTTGCTTTTATAATCAATAGTATGAACTAATCGAAATATTATTTCTCTGCAATATTCAAGAGTCAAACTATTATTATCAAGATTACAAGAAATTGAGTTTTTAAGAACAAGGAAATCAACACTTAGATATAGACGAAATGGCGCCAAAAAATCCCATTGATAAAAATAGAAGACGAAGAGGAACAATACATCACATTTTAAAAACATCGTTCAGGCTTATATAAAAAAGCTAGTAAACGTAGATGTTGATAGCTGAATAATATCTTTTTTCATCAATTGGTAATCCATTTCCCTTTTTCATCCAATAGTTTGCGATCATTGGTCTTTTTTTGAAACCTAATATAACGTTTAATGAAAGTATTCATCTTGTTGACTCGAAATAAAGTAAACCAGATCAACAGTAGGCTTCAAGAGTTTGAAATAAGTGACGAAGTTGCAAGTCGTCAACGCTTTTATTTGACCAAATCGAACAAATCAGATAAAAGCGTTTGACCACTTATAACTTCTTCTCTCATTTCAAACGTGTGAAGCAAGCCCACTGTTGATTTGGTTCAATTTGTCATGGCCATATGCAACAACAAAATGAGTACTTTCACTTATCATGATTATATAAGGATTCTTAAAATTGATCAATAACTACTTCAAAGAATGGATGAAAAAGGAAAAAGATATATCATTTGACGAGAATAACATTATTCCAATAGAAACATCAAGTTCACTGACCTTTTATATAAGCTTGGACGATGCTTTGAAATAAGATATATCGACGTCTTCTTTCTATTTTTTATCATTGGGATTTTTTGTGCTTTTCGTCATGTTAACCTCCGTTCATATAAAGTATTGATCATTGTTTTCAGAAAATGATACTTATAAAAAAATGAAATATCACGATTATTTATATGCAATACGGATTTCTTTTATGGAAAAATATTGAATTCCTAACCTAATATTGTGATTGAAACTAATATTTTCCTCATGATGAAACTTATGGTAGCAATTTGTAATTGATGTGATACTTAAAATGTGATCTGGATTTTAAAAAGTTGGTAAATATTTTAATATGCATAATGAACTTTAGTAAGTTATAATTAAAGTAAGTGAAAATATAATTGGAAGGAATATTAGCTACTTACCAAAACCTTCAAACTTTGTTAACTGCAACCAAATAAAATTCCCAACTTTTGTTTAGTAAGAAAATCTGAAATTTAACTTGAAAAAAAATATATTACTATGATTATTGAAATTCATTAAGTTACTGTAGAAAATAGTTATATAACAAATGGACTGTAAATTTTAATACCTTATTTTAAGATTCGAGATTATTGTTTTAACTTATTTTACACCCATTTAAAATATTAATTAATATTATGTGCTTACTAAATTACCCCTATTTAATTTTTAAAAAACAAATCTTTTTTCTCTTGAATACTATGTATCTTGTTAATCATTTTAACATTAAAAAATATTCTTCACGGATTCTAACGATACAATAGTGTGAATGGTGTTGAATCTCCTATTATTGTTACAATTTCAATATTTTGATTATTAAATATTTTTTTGAGAGTTGAGCACTATTAAGAAATACTCTCTCCGTTCACTTTTACTTATCTAGTATAGACTTTGCACACCCCTTAAGAAATAAAAATGAATTGCATAATTTACTATGATACTTATATTAATTGATGCATATTTTTAATGGACTTGAAAATGATTTGAAATGAGTAATTAATATTACGGGTAAACCAGGAAAAAAGAAATTATCTTCTTTTGATATGTTAAAAGTGAGAAGTAAAAATGAAAATATATTTTTAGAATAATGGATAAATAAAAGTGAACAGAGGGAGTAGTTCTTTAATATAAAGACATAGTCGACAAAAATAGTACTAGTGTTTATCTTGAATTTCTAACGTGACTGTTACTTTAGATTTTATTTTTATTTTTGCTAAAATAACACTTATTTTGAGACGGGAAATATAAAGGAGTGAATATTTTATCTGAGAAATTTGTTCGAACTTCGAGGGCGAGATGGGAAAAGAAACAGGGATTAAAAACAAAAGTCATGCATCTGAAAAATATGACTTTTCCACGTCAACACCGAGGGTTCAATAAGTAACATATTTCAGGTGCTCCGTTACTAGCCGTTTGGAAATGATTTTAAAAAGTGATTTGAAGTTGAAATTTTATTTAGACATTCAATTTTAATTTTTTTATATCGTATATTTTCTCATCAAATATGAAAATTTCACAATTTATGAAAAACTATCGAAAATTTTCCAACTCATATGTGATCTTACCAAATGAACAAATCATAGTTCATAAAGAAGCTATCGGAATATCCTAAGGGTCACATAATACATCACATAACTCCATGTTCCTTTTATAAATAAATGCTTACAATTACATGTTATTACAAGCTTTCAAATACCCATAAATTTTACCAAGATACACCGGTCCAAAAACTCAACAATAGTAGTAAATATCTATTCTTTAATATAATCCTTTTACATGGTATGAAAATTTTCTTCACGTCTAAGCATGGATTTTTTATTTTTTTTTGTAAAATTTAAAATGATGGGTTTCTTTTTTTACGAAATTTAAACTTATGAGTCAAATTTTACTTTTAAAAAACTTTGAATTCACAATTTTAAATTCCTTCTGGAGAATTTGGGATTAAAAATCATGAATTGAAGTCGGAGTTGAAAACTTGAAATTTTGTGGAGATTCCATAATGTAATTTGCAGCATCTCGTCCGTCTACTTGGAGCAGAGCTCAAGATACAGCAGTAGTAGTAGAGTAAGTATTATAATTATTGCTCCATCCGTTTAAAAAAGATTATCTTGGTTTAACTTGACATAGAATTTAAGAAGTAAAGAAAGACTTTTGAAATGTGTTGTTTAAAACAATCATTAAATATTTATGTGATTATAAATCATCGTTATTTCTAAATATAGAAATGTGCCAATCTTTTTTAGATAAACTATTAAAAATAGTAAGACAATTATTTTGAGATGGAGGGAGTATTATATTATATGAGTTGCAATATTTCTTTTTCTGATGCTTTCTCTTGAGCCGAGAGTTTATTGAAAACAAGCTCTCTACCTCTCAAAATAAAGGTAAGTTATGCATATACTTCATCCTCCTCGGACCTACTTCTAGAAATACACTACTGTGTTGTTGGTGCTGCTGCTGCTTCACATAAATGCTGATATGACCGATAGTTTAATTGATTGTAAAATACTATGAGCCCGTTTGGATTGACTTATAAGCTGTTTTTAGCTTTTTTGAGTGTTTGACTGATCAGCTTAAAGTCATTTTGTGCTTAAAATAAGCTCAAAAAAATAATTGGGCTCATTTGACTTAGCTTATATAAACCAAAAAAAAAAAGTTAAACTAACCCAATTTATTTTTTTTAGCTCATAAGCTGCAAACAACTTATAGGCATAAGTCCATCCAAACAGGCTCTATGTATTTTTATTGTTTTTGTTTTTGGAGTTAAAAAAAAAAGAATTTTAATTTAACAAAAGTAGAATGTAACGCATCTGGTCTACTTAGAGCAGAGTTCAAGATATGTAGTAGTCTAGTAGAGTAGGTATTATTTATTACCAACTTTATGAGTTGCAATAGAGTCAAACAAGAAGAAAAGTGTAGGGAACATCCAAAGAGGAAAAGAGCAAAGACAAAAAGGTTGAAAGATGATGATGCCCTTTGAAAGCAAAATGTCAAACGCTACGTTTGCCTGACTGACACTGCCTCGGCCTTAGCAACTGCACAGCCTTTTGATATGTCCTCTCTCTTACCTTACCTGCTCTCTTTGAATGTATCTATCTACTCCTATTCACACATGTTCATATACTTCTTTTTCCCATACAATTTCACATTTTCGTTTAGCCTAGTTGTCATTACTACTTTTGTCTTATTCCCTCTATCTTGTACTCCTATCTTGTTATTTTGTTATTTTATTTTTAATACAATTTTGCATTTCGTATATTTTTTTTGAGTCGGATATGTTGGAAAGAACCTATCTACCCTATAAAGATAGAAGTAAAGTGCCATACATCCTATCCTACTCAGACTTCACTGGTAGAATTACATTATCTGTATTATTATTGTTGTTGTTGTTTATTCCATGTGTTCAAATTCGTTGTGATATTTCACTTTTTAAAAGTCAAATTATATAAAATTTAATTAATAATTTAAAATGTATATTTTCAATATCTAAATTCTAATTGTTAAATACTAAGTTAATCTAATCAATTTAACTTAAAAAATTAATCAAATTAACTTTTGAAAAATGAAATATGACAACTAGTTTGAGACGAGGGAGTAATTTATATAGTATAGTATTGTTTCAGTTTGACTGATATATTTCCTCTATCCCAATTTATGTAGTATTTTTCATTATTTGAGATTTAAATTATATAAATTTTAACTAATATTTTAAAATGTATTATTTTTAACGTATTGACATGAGAATAATTACATCGTGTAATACTTTTCATATAGTTTTTGAATATTAATTTTAAAATGCTAAGTTGATCTAATCCAATTTAGCTTCAAAGATTACCCAAATTGACTCTTTAGAAGAGAAAAATGCCACATAAATTGAGACAAGGAGAGTAATTAAAAAAAAAACTAAAATTTATGACCTACAATAAAATTAAAATACTAAGAATTTCCAAATTAAATTATTTTTAACTATAATAAGATAATATATTTTTGGATAAACTAAAAAATATGTACCGTAAATTGAAATTGAACAGTATTACTGCTATTCAATTCCTTTTTATCCTCTTATCCTATAGGAATGCACCTTCTTTGAAAACCTTACACAAATGGTCCTTCGCTATTGATGACTTTTCTGATAATAACGCTTTGAATATAAATTTGAGCAGTTTACGCTTTACATTTTAGTTCTTTATGGTTACAATAGAGCTTTCTTAGGGGTCATTTGGTAGATAGTCAAAATTATCCTGGGATTATAATTCCGGGACTAATTTATCCCATCTATTGGGATTATTTTATACCATCTAAAAGATGGTATAAAATAATCCCAGTATAAGTGGGATAAGAAGGTATAAGCTGGGATATCCCAGCACTAATTTTTATACCATGTTTGGTAGAAGGTATAAATTTATTATAAATTTATCCTGGGATAAATTTATACCTTGTATCAAACATGATACAAAAATTAGTGCTGGGATATCCCTGTTTATACCTTCGACCAAACGACCCCTTAAGGTCCGAATCAATGAAAATGAATCATGAGAAGTTTGTCCCAATGATACTTTTTCAGTTTAAATAGTTCATGTGCTTTTCACGAGTTAATTTTATCAAACATAACTATTATCGTGGCCATAAACATTAGGGGTGTACAAAGTAAACCGACAAACCGCACCAAACCGAGTCAAATCGAGAAAAAAAACCCGACTAGTGGTTTGGTTTGACTTGGTTTGGTGTTGGAAAAAAAAAACCCGACCATAATTGGTTTGGTTTGGTTTTAGCTAAAAAAAGTCAAACCGAACCAAACCAACCTGACATTACATGTATTTAATTTTTAAAATATTTTATACATAAAAATATTTATTTGTAATGTAATTTATAAATATTTCTTATTTTTTTTCATAGTTTTTCATCTATTATCATATTATTCAAGCTTGAACTTAGGATTTTGAATATGAATAAGTTTTATATCCTATGGATGTTAGTAACTCATATAAAGTCCAAACCAAAACCAACTCAACACTAATACTAACAAAAGAATTTCAATTTACCCATAGAAATGACAATAATGTTGGATATCTATTCTTTAGTTTTGCATAATTAGTTTAGAGAGTGAAAATACAGAACTTAAGTTTTTTTTTGTTGTCATGTAATTAATACTTATTAGCCGTACTTATTTTAGCATGACTTAGTATTTTTAGATTATGGTCATTTTCTTTATGGCTTATTAATTAGCAATATTTATTTTAACCGATTTTATTATCTTTTATTGAATATTTTAATACAATGTCATCACTCTTCTCACATTTTATGTTATTTTCTTATGAAACACCTTAATTACATAGTTATATCTTACTAGGACTAAAGAAATATTTGACGTAAAAGTTATATGTTTTGTATCAAGATTATTCAAAAAAAAAACCGAATAACCCGAGGTTGAAAAACCCGAATTTTATTGGTTTGGTTTGGTGTATAAATTTAAAAACCCGACGCAATTGGTTTGATTTGGTGTTTAAGAAATCCGAACCAACCCGGTCCATATACATTCCAAATAAACATAATAAAAGTACCTTTGATAAACTAAAAGGATCAAAGATAGTATTTAAATTTATAAAGATCTAGCTAACGAGGCTTATTAGCTCAAAAGTAGAAATATGGTAGCCGGACATATTACATACATAAAATTGTATCTAATAATCTCATTCCTTCTCATTAGACTATCATGTTTGATCAAACTTCTCATAATCAAAAATGTTTTTTTTCTTTTTAATTTTAAAAAGTATTTATGTTATAGAGTTAAGATATTTGTCCGAGTTACCTTAAAAGATAAGTTAGGCACTAATTGTTGTTTTAATATTCGCAAAGCTGAAGGTAGTTTTCAAATTGATCAGTCAAACATAAATTGTTACCCTCCAAATAAAATTGAAAAGCACTTCTGACAAAAATCTTTTTCAAAATAAACAAATTTTATAAGTTTGAATGAACAAGTTATAACACCTCATAAAATAGTTGGCCTTCTGGAATTGCGTCATTTTATACTTCTAAGAGATCGCTCAAAATTACTCAAGAATAAATAAATGAAACTTTTATATACCCTTAAAATTCACCTCCATTATCATTCTTTCCTGTTCTTTCTCTATCTTTTACATAATAATTGTTCTTGTTTGAACCTAAGATGTTGATTCTAGATCGTCCAAAACGTGCACAAAGCACATGAAAGAAAAACATTTTCTCGGAAATAAATGTTTAAGAAGTAATTAATGCACTATAAATCTAACAATTATTACTACTATTTTAGGCACAAATTACACATTATATGAGGATATCATACATTCTCTCCATTCCTTTTTACTTGTCCAGATATTAAAAAATATATGTCCTTTTTACTTATTCAATTTGATAAATCAAGAGATAAGATTTACCATTTCAAACCAATCCGACAGATCCATCAATTAACTAATAATTGTTCCAGAAGTTGCACCAAAGAAATCAGACAGATCCATGTACACGCATCTTATCAGACCTGAGGAAACGTTCATTATTATTGAAAATGACAAAAAATAGTGTCTAATAGAAATGAATCATGAGTCATCCCAAAAATAGTAATGGTTCTCTTATTTTATTTTTTCAAACAAAACTCATTGTGACAAAACTCTACTTAGTTTATTTTTAGGCCTTAACTGGTGGATTTAAAGTCATCGAGGACTCAGCCTTAAAGATGAAGTGTGAATTGGGAAATAAAGAAAAACAATTTTAGTTTGGAAATGTAACTTTTTCAATTGAGCATTCTCCCATATTGAGGTGGAAAGTGATATGTATGTGCTTATATAGAAAAACACTTCTTCTAGCTCTTAAAGAGTTGAGAAGAGGGACTCCCCTCACACCGGCGTTGGCTCGGCTTCGGATTTTGATTTAGTCAAATGACTTGATTGATGATCTTTATGGACCAAATTTATTTTCTAAATGCCATTATTTATTTTCCTAAATTTTGACATACGAACAGGAATGTCTTCCCAAACTGTGGCTATAAATTCCGAGGCTCTACCTCAGTTTTCGATACTGAAAATTTTCGGACAACAGTAGCTTTGCGTTTTTACTCCCCTTTTCTTCTGCATTCTACATATTTTTTAAACCAAAACGTAAGTGTCCAGTGTGATTTGCTACCGCCATTTGAGTTAGCTGAAGTTCTGCAATTTGCATTACCGCTATTGCAGAATAGTTTTTCGTTCTATCCTGAGAGGAATTAATCCATTAACCTTGGCAACTGTGAGGGGATTAGATTTCTTAAGGACACACAAGAAATTTGTGGGCTCAGAAATTTTCTGTTTCATCTGATTTCTGTCTTCAATGTTTTTCTAATTTTTTTTGTTTTAAAATAGAAACTGCTTTGAGTAATTTACTACTTTGAACACTTAAAGATAACATTGACGTCAAGTCAAATTTAGTCAAGTCGGGTCAAAGTCGACCAACATACGATAGTACATTATTATCGATTCGAGCTTAGATCAAATTGAGTCTAATTAAAATGTACTCCCTCCGTCTACTTTTACTTGTCATGTTTCGCTTTTCAAAAGTCAAACTGCATAAACTTTGACTAATATTTTAAGATATATTTTTTCATCATATTGGTATGAGAAGGATTGCAACTTATAATATTTTTTATATAGTTTCCGAATATCTAAATTTTAGTTTTGAAATATTGAATTAATCTAATTTAATTTAGCTCCAAAATTAGCCAAATTGACTCTCAAGAAGCGAAATGTGATAAGTAAAAAAATACAGAGGGAGTATAATATAGTAGAATTTTCTATCACATGACGATTTTAGAACTTTAATTGTATTTTGTATAGACACTTTTAAATAACTACCCTTCTATTTGTGGAAACTTAAGGTAATAGATATATCTCTTGATTTTAGGCTTCAATTTTGAAAAAACTTATTTCTCTCAAATTTTTCAATTTTTTTTCTCAATTTCGCTTTTCCTTCAACCACCTCACTCTTCATTCTCTCAATTTCCCCGCTGCAAACCGTCATTTTGTTATTGATGTACGAATCTAAAAACTTGAAATGGAGTTTTGATTATTTTGTGTCATTCGATAAAATTGATATTAGGGTTTGTTCGGATCTAGGTTGGGAAGATGTTATTTAGATTTCAGATAATTTGAATAAGGTTTTGAGTGATTTCGATTAAAGAATTTGAGCTAAAAACAAAGAACATAGAAGAAGGTGGGAGTGTTATACATGATCTTCATACATAATCATATATTGTGTGTACGCCCTATATATATATCACTATATGCCATGTGTATATATTGTATACATCCCATGTATGCCATTTGCATAAGTATTATATATATGATATACGTACGATGTACAAGTGACATACATATGACATACAAGTGACATATATATAACCGGAACGTTCTTCTTCAATTTCCAAGTCCAACTGAAATTTGATCTAAAACCTCACCAAATCGTCCCAAACTTGAGATATAAGCTCGTAGAAAATGTTCCCAAACTTTTGGAACAACGCCCCATCGAAAATAATATCGATTTCGCAAACTTGAATTTCAGCTTCAAACATCGAAGCTTCATTAATGGTAGTTGATTCTAGTTCTTCACGTTTTAATCACAAAAATAATAATCAATCACAAGTTTCAGCTGTATTCATGGCTTCCAGCAACTATTAAGCTGAAAATGAAATTTCAAGCACAAGTATTCTTAGTCGAAAAACAACCTCCTCCACACAATTTTGAGTTTCTAGGAGGTCTTGTAACAATTCAACCCTTGATTTTTGGTATTTGTGTTCCAAATGGAACTTTGAGCAATTACATAAGTTTGTATTTGTAACACCCCGAACCTTTAACCTAAGCTTTGACCATGATCCTAGACTTAGAAAACCAGATAAAGAATGTGGGAATTGGAAATTTCCTCTTCAGTTGTAAGATGGAGGTTTACGCCCATGAACAGTGACCGTATTTCAGTATACGGCTCATATTTCAAGTCGTAAACTAGTACCAAAGATTTCTGAGCATTCTGGAATTTGACATTTGGAGGCTACATTGTTAAAAACGGACCGTATTTCAAAATACGGCCCGTATTTCAAAACGTATTTGGAATTTGGGAAAACTTCCTTGAGGAAAGTTGTAGATCTTTGACATACCTTTCCAATGGTATATTATGGGGGTCAAACGGACATTTTTGCAAAGATTTATGGCCATTTTACTGAAGAGACGCAGTGCAGTCCGTATTTCAAAATACGGCCAGTATTTAACTGGGCCGAAAATTTAATTTTCCAGAACAGTATATATTCGTCCATATCAGTTCAAATCATTATTTTTCATTCCTTCAAGCCCTAGAACGACCTTCTACCCTCCTCCATCATCAAGAACACCAAGGTAAGCCTACTCTAATTATTCCAACTGAATTCTAACATATTCTCTAATAATCTAAACAAGAAATCATCATTCCTAAACTAGGGTTTTCAAGAAAACCCATCTCAAGGTTCAAGATTCAAGATTTTGGAAATCTTCTTTAAAGTTCAACTCTTTAACTCAAGTTTTGGAGCATTACCAGGTATATAGAGTTACTATCTACATGTGGGAACATCATTGTTCTTCCCCACGCCTCATAATCCATAAATTATGATTCTCTACTAAAACTAGGGTTTCTATACCATGCTCATGATAACCCTAGGTCCATGTCCATGATTATATTATGTATGAATTATTATAATTCCATCATTGAATTCTTAATATTTCTTTATGATTATTGAGAATACGTCTGTAATCCATGAAAATCTATGTCTCGTATTCCATGGGTTCTTGCATGCATGTTTTTAAATAAAAATGATTATTTCATGAATATCCTACATGTCTACAAGTTTTCATGCAACTATATTACATAATTACTTTCATGCTATGATACAAGATACATACATACTAAATACAAGTTATTTCATGAAACCATATTTACAAGTTATTTCATGAAACCATGTTTACAAGTTATTTCATGAAATCATGTTTACAAGTTATTTCGTGAAATCATGATTGCAAGACAAGTACAAGTTAATTCACGAAAATCATGGGCTTCTTAGCCAACTATATTATGTTCATGTTTTTGGGAGTTGCACGAATTACCGAGAAGGCGCAGATAGCCTGAAACTACGTAGCCACCGTAGGACAAGGATCGCTCCGCCCAGATAAGACGATACCTTAATTTTACACTGAATAGATCCATCAGGCACGTTACCACCTTATACCCTGGCAAGGTATGAGGGCTCTGCTGGTCCAGCGAGGTACCAGACTCCACGTACCCACGTGGTGATATCACATGTCGGTTTATGAAATGCTCTCTCTACTTATCATGTTTTACTTATGTTATATATATATATGTACCCATGCTCATGCTCATGCTCATGTCCAGGTTTTCAGTTTCAGTTCTTATCATGATATTCCATGTCCCATGTTATTTCTTTCAGTTGCTTTACATACTAGTACATTCAATGTGCTGATGTCCCCTTTTGTTGCCCGGGGGCCTGCATTTCACGATGCAGGTACTTATACAGGACGACACATCTGCTCAGTAGGACAGCATTCATATCAGCTTATTGGTGAGCCCCATCTCATTCGAGGTTTAGTCAACTTTTGTTTTATGATTAGTTATGCATCTAAGGTATGCTGGGGGCCTTATCCCAGTAAGTATGTTTTCTAGTCAGACTCATGATAGAGGTTTCATAGACTAGACAAGTCAGTTATGTTATGTCATACATTCAGAGTCGTATAGCCATTTTGGCTCATTCATGTTATTTCCGAACTCATGTTTAAACAAGTATTTTTATTAAGTATTATGACTTACTACGTTTTATAAAGGCTCATCATGCATTCACGTTATATTCCGCTCATGTGATGCCTCATGATGATTCAGCAAACCATGTGATTCGCTCAATCACATACAGTAAGGCACCGAGTGCCGTGTTTCGCTCAGGCCATGGTTCGGGGCGTGACAGTATTACTAATTATGACTTGGGGGATGGTTTGGAAAGTATTCAAAGATTCGGGTGGTTTCATACAAGTTAAAATTATATCTAAAACTGAAGCTATAAAAATCTAGCATCTAGTGCAACCGCCATCAGGGTGCACCTGCGTGATCGTGCTCTTGAGGGAGTTTTTGACATCTAGTAAAGGTGTCACGATGCGTCGAAGACCGGCCAACCCTTGACTGTGATTGCGTAGATGTCATGTGATCTGTCATGGGCGGCTTTCCAGCCTTGCCCCATGACCCCTTGGGTGCGCCCCATGGCGCCACGGCAAGCCTCTCAGCGCCTAGCGCCATGGACGGCCCCGTGGTCTCGGACGCTCCAAGTGACAAGGTTGCTTCTGCCTATGTCACCCCATCAATGTCCCTCACTCGCGCCCCTATGCTGGCCGTGCCCCAACGCGTGCCCAGCACCCAGTGACAGTGCAGCCTGCTACAGTGCCAGCGCTCAGCGCCCAGTGCCTGCGCCCCAGTGTGCGCGCGCACTGTGCCCTGCGCGCACGATAGTGCCCCGACCGAGGGTAAACATGGACCTGCTCTAGTTAGGTCTCTTTTGTTGTAAATATAGTGTAGTTTACTTTATGTATTTTTTGTTGCGATTCTCTAGCAAGTTTATGTCTAGTCCTGTAACTTGGGTTTTTATTTTTAAAGCATTATTAGGGGGGATCAAGTAATCAAAACTTTCAAGCAAGCAATCAATTCTCTGTACTGATGTCTCTCCCCCTTGACACCGCTTGCTCTCATTGTAATAGCTTTCATTAATACAAACAAGCTCTCTTTCTTTCTCATTCTCAATTCACTTTTCTGTTCTCTCAATTGCTCTTGACATTGGTTTTCCCGCACGGCACTGATAGTCTCGTCTAGCGTGCGGAGGGGACCCCAGTTGGCGGACAGTAACCTTGGAATCATCGGTTGCTTAGCCGTACGTCGCCCTTCCAAGAAGTCTCAAGAAGGCGCCGCGTAATAGTTGGTATCAGAGCCTAGGCTCGACATCGGACGAGGGAACACGTTGCTATTGTCATTATTTTCTGACCATGGTGAACCATGGAGACCGCCTTTTGATTTTGGAAACTGCGGTCAATAGATTTCGACCCGTGACTGAAAGAGTGGAGGACCTGGACCGCAGGATGCGGCAGGCCGAACAAGACATTGTAAATATTGCTACTGACACAGATGCAGCCGCGCGGGTGACTGCCACACAAAGAAATGAGGATCTGGCCCATAGGACTCATGAGGCAGATAGAATAACTGCCATGCAAGGCAGGTGAGGATGCTCTTGAGACATGGGAAGAACTAAAAGCAGCCATTCGCTTACAGTTCTTCCCCGAGAATGTCGAGTATAATGCATGGAGGAAGCTTCGGGAACTCAGGCAAACGAAGTCAGTCCGAGATTATGTACGCGAGTTCTCTGCACTCATGCTGAACATAAGGGACATGGGTGACAAGGACAAGATTTTCACGTTCATGGAAGGTTTGAAGCCCTATGCCCGCATGGAGATACAAAGACAGAGGGTTGATTCCTTGCCCAAAGCTATCCAAGCTGCGAAATGCCTCAGTGACTACCAAGTGGATGCTCGAAAGGGTAGACCTCAACCACCAGCCCGTGGGGGATTCAAAGGGGGACAATCCTACAATACTGGCCCCAGCAGAAGTGGGGGAGATCGTAGTGCAACCAAATCTAAAGGTTCTTCCTCAGGCAACAATAGTGCTGCGTCTCATAATAATGACCGGGGGCGGAAGCCCCCCTCAGGATGTCGTCATTGCGGCGGACCACATTGGAACAATGAATGCCCACAGGCACAGATGAACGCCCATCAAATTCTGGATGATGGGACGGACGATGATGAGGATGATGCGGATCAGACAGAACCAATAGGTTCCTTCAATGCACTTGTTTGTTCCATTTCCAATGCTGTAGAGGGCACCAGTGCCGGCATATGCAAAAAGAAAGACCCAAGCTCAACTGCCAAGAAGGGGAAGGCAAAGGTAGGCAGCGGGCCTCTCCTCCCAGAAAGGAGGAGACCCTGATGTTTGTCGACTTTAGAGTAAATGGAAAACCTATTAAGGCCATGACAGACACAGGTGCTACGCACAACTATCTGGCCACCACAGAAGTAGAACGCCTTGGCCTAGTTGTTGGAAAAGGTAAGGTTCGTGTCAAAGCTATCAACTCCCTACCCTAATTGGTGGGTGGAATAGCCAAAGGAGTGCCGGTAAAGATGGGTCCTTATGAAGGCAAGTTCGACTTGCGGGTAGTGATCATTAACGACTTCGACTTGATAGTGGGGTTGGAATTCATGAGACAAACTAACATCATTCCCATACCTTACGCGGATGTGCTTCTGATGATGGGAGCAAACGGGGCCAAACCCTGCATGGTCCCATGCACAACCATAAAGATGGCCTCAGGAAATATCTCTGCATTGCAGCTGAAGAAGGGGTCCATAGAAAAGAGCCCACGTTCCTAGCTACCCTTTGCATTGAAGAGATTGAGCGTTCTTCAGGCCCCATTCCAATGCCTGTGAAAGAGCTCATGAAGGAGTTTGAGGATGTCATGCCGCAAGATATGCCGAAGGGACTCCCGCCTAAGCGGACGGTCGATCATGAAATTGAATTCGTGCGAAGCCACCTGCCCGAGCACCCTACAGAATGTCACAACCCGAACTCACCGAGCTTCGGAGACAGTTGACGGAGATTCTGGACACGGGGATCATCGTGCCCTCCAAGTCGCCTTATGGGTCACCTGGGCTATTCCAAAAGAAACATGACGGTACCCTAAGGCTCTGTGTTGACTATCGGGCCCTCAACAAGATCACCGTGAAGAACAAGTACCCCATACCACTAATGGCGGACTTGTTTGATAGACTGGGTGGCGCCACAATGTTCACCAAAATAGACCTGAAGACAGGTTATTGGAAAGTCCGCATTGCTGAAGGAGACGAATCCAAGACGACATGTGTGACAAGATATGGCTCGTTCGACTTCCTAGTTATGCCGTTCGGTTTGACCAATGCTCCAGCCACGTTTTGCAGTCTAATGAACCAGGTCTTTCGAGAATACATTGATGAATTTGTGGTGGTATACCTGGATGACATTGTGGTGTACAGCAAAACGTTGGGCGAACACCTGGAGCACCTGAGGAAAGTCCTAACTCGGTTGCGAGAGCATGAATTGTACGTAAAGCTATCCAAATGCTCCTTTGCCCAAAAACAGATTGACTTCCTCGGGCATGTTGTTGAAGAGGGTCGCATTAAGATGGACTAACAAAAGATCAAGGCTGTCACAGATTGGCCGCCACCCAAGGATATCCATGCCCTGAGGGCGTTCCTTGGCCTATGCAACTTTTATCGACGGTTCGTCAAGAACTACTCCCTCATTGCATTACCACTGACACAGCTCCTCAAGAAAATCACACCTTGGGACTGGTCGCCAAAGAGAGCAGACGCTTTCAACTCACTAAAAGTGGCTATGTCTAGCAGCCCTATTTTGGCCTTGCCCGACTTGACCAAACCCTTCGAAGTACAGACGGATGCTTCTGATTACGCCTTGGGCGGAGTCTTGCTACAAGAGGGGCACCCGGTGGCATACGAGAGTCGAAAGTTGAAGGATGCGGAACGGCTCTATGCGGCCCCCGAGAAAGAATTATTGGCTGTCGTCCATTGCTTGCGCCTTTGGAGGCACTATCTTCTGGGGTTCCCATTCGTGGTGAAGACGGACAACATGGCTGTCAGTCATTTCATGACCCAGCCAAAACTAAATGGCCGCCAGGCCAGATGGCAGGAACTCCTAGCGGAATTTCACTTCAATCTGGAATACCGAAGTGGGAAGACCAACCATGTTGCGGATGCACTAAGTCGAAGGGCTGATCTAGCGTCGGTATGCCTACTTGCCACCCTTAGGGGGAGTGAGGTGGCTACCACCATAAAAGATCAAATCCAGGACCTTCTCACCAAGGACCCTTCTGCACAGTACTTGGTCGACTTAGCAGGTCAAGGAAAAACTCGCCAGTTCTACATGGAGGATGGGTTCCTGAAGGCAAAAGGAAACCACCTTTACGTCCCTAAAGGAGGAGATCTGCGGAGGACTCTCTTGATGGAATGTCACGACACTCTATGGGCAGGCCACCCAGGAGAAGAACGTACCATGGCACTGCTACGCCGTGCGTATTATTGGCCCCAGATGGCAGGTGATGTCGCTCAGTATGTGAAGACTTGCCTAGTATGCCAGAAAGATAAGTCTGACCGCTTAACACAAGCGGGCCTGTTGGAGCCATTACCTGTCCCAAAGAGGCCTTGGGAAAGCGTCTCATTGGATTTCATCACCGGCTTACCCAAGGTTAGAGATCTCACGACAATCTTGGTCGTGGTTGATCGGTTGTCTAAGTATGCTACTTTTATTGCAGCACCCAAGTATATATCAGCAGAGGAGACAACTCGACTCTTCTTCACCCATGTTGTCAAATATTAGGGTCTGCCCAAGGATATTGTTAGTGATCACGACTCTCGCTTCACCAGCAACTTTTGGACCCAGCTCTTTAAGTGCTTAGGGTCTAAACTAAGTCACAGCTCGAGTTTTCACCCGCAATCCGATGGTCAGACGGAGCGGTTCAATGCCATGCTGGAGAAATATCTGCGGTACTTTGTTACTGGCTCGCAGAAGAATTTGGTGAAGCTATTGGATGCGGCCCAACTGTGTTTCAACTCACAAAAGAGCTCTAGCCCAAACAAGAGCGCTTTTGAAATTGTTACCGGACAGCAACCGCTACTCCCACACAGTGTGAATGCCCCAAATATGGCAAAGTCTCCACGAGCAGCTAGCTTCACGAAAGAATGGAAGCAAAATTTAGAGATAGTGCGGAGCTATCTAGTGAAGGCACAAAAGCGGATGAAGAGACATGCAGATTAGAATCGTCGCTTTGTGGAATATCAGGTTGGGGACAAGGTGATGGTGAAGATCCCAAAGAGATACCTATTTGCAGGGGTCCATGACCCCCGCCTGTTGCAAAAATACATTGGACCTCTGTCCATTGAGAGGCGCATTGGAAAGGTAGCATACCGGGTGGATACCCCAGCTTGGTGGAAGATTCATCCTGTGTTCCATGTCAGTCTTTTAAAGCCTTTTCGAGAAGACACAGAAGACCCTTCACGAAGCCAACTCACAATACCCAGCATTCGAGGCCCACAAGCAACTGGGAAAAGGGTAGTAGAAGCCATCCTCAACGATCGAGTCATACATGCCTCAAGAAAAGATCACCAAGAGTTCCTGGTGAAATGGCTGGGATGTGATGCAGAAGAGAATACGTGGGAGAGGGGCACCAGCCTCAAAACCTACAAGCACCTGATCGATGATTATCTTACAATTAAGGCGCCAAGGACGTCGCCAACGCAGGTGGGGGAGAATGTCATGGGCAGCTTTCCAGCCTTGCCCCATGACCCCTTGGGTGCGCCCCATGGCGCCATGGAAAGCCTCTCAGCGCCTAGCGCCATGGACGGCCCCGTGGTCTCGGACGCTCCAAGTGACAAGGTTGCTTCTGCCTATGTCACCCCATCAATGTCCCTCGCTCGCGCCCCTATGCTGGCCGTGCCCCAACGCGTGCCTAGCGCCCAGTGACAGTGCAGCCTGCTACAGTGCCAGCGCCCAGTGCCTGCGCCGCAGTGCGCCTGCTCACGACAGTGCCCCGACCGAGGGTGCACATGGACCTGCTCTAGTTAGGTCTCTTTTGTTGTAAATATAGTGTAGTTTACTTTATGTATTTTTTATTGCGATTCTCTAGCAAGTTTATGTCTAGTCCTGTAACTTGGGTTTTTATTTTTAAAGCATTATTATGGGGGATCAAGCAATCAAAACTTTCAAGCAAGCAATCAATTCTCTGTACTGGTGTCTCTCCCCCTCGACACCGCTTGCTCTCATTGTAATAGCTTTCATTAATGCAAACAAGCTCTCTTTCTTTCTCATTCTCAATTCACTTTTCTGTTCTCTCAATTGCTCTTGACATTGGTTTTCCCGCACGGCACTGACAGTCTCGTCTAGCGTGCGGAGGGGACCCCAGTTGGCGGACAGTAACCTTGGAATCATCGGTTGCTTAGCCTTACGTCGCCCTTCCAAGAAGTCTCAGGAAGGCGCCGCGTAATAGATCGCGTGTAACCATCAATTTAGTGAATCATCGTGACTGTGCTGAAGGACAGTTCTTGTATAATCCAATCATGACGAATTTCAGATTTAATGTTTTCGATTTTGAGACAAGAGGAGCTCGTGAGGTTGATCTACGGGAGTTATCTTGACCTAGGGCATTTACGTAATGATTATAGAATAGAATCGTAAACTTATTGGTAATTCAATTTTATAATATGTTCTTATTGTTTACTAGTTTGGGTGAGTGTTGACTTTGAAATTACTTTGAGAATTTGTCCTAAAATTATGAAAATGGTTCACCTAGCCTAATTTGGATATATTCAATAATTTACCTAGATTAAGGCCACTGAAAATCGTCTTGGTGGAGCTGGACGTTGTCCTTGCTTACGTTGCCAAACTACCAATATTTCTAGAATCGAAGTCGAAAAACTATCCAAAAACCCCTTCAATATAAATGAGTACTTGTTTTCTTGCAATTTTAGACCTTATAAATAGACCTTATTTCATTTTTCACGTTTGAAATTTTAGACAGCTTACCCACTAGGCTTATCGTCCTGTCGACAATTCCATTGAAAGAAATGTTAAGAGTATCCGATCCCCAAGGACCTTTTGGCTATCATGTCTCGAGCTGTGAGCTATTCATAGTAACGATCATGTTTCACACCAAGAAAATCTTGGGCGTCCGTGTCCGTGTCCATTTGCCAATAGTTTGCATAGCTAAACTAGTTTCTTGTTTCAAACCTAGCTCTCTTAATACTCTCCCACTAAGAAAATATTTAGTAAAATTTATTTTATGAAATTAATATTATTAGTTATATTATGAAAAACTAAATTTGATTGCTACTCCAGTATTTTATATAGTTATTTAATGATAAGGTAATATTGGAAGAAAATAATGAAGTTTTCTTGCTTTGCTAAAATGGACAAGTAAAAAGAAAATTTTATTTTAAGTATAAGGGACAATAAAAAAGAACTGATGAAGTAGCAAATATACACGGTAATTACCACCCAGGAATGTCGTCAAATGAATTCTTCATCTTTGACTATATGTCACTGTATGACTCGGAGAAAGAAAAAAGTGTGATAGAAAATACTTACACTTTAATGAGCTTTATACAACGTGAATCTGAATTATTCAAAAACTAATAATACTAACTATTAGATCGTTATAAAAATATACGTTAATTTAATTTGGGGTGTTGAAACTGAAAGTTTTGATGTTAAAGTGGTGAACTGCATTTGCATGTGCATTCTTTCGTTGCAGATAGTAGAAATGAGCAACTTTATCTACTTAATGACATTAATTGCTATTTAGATAGTATTTGATTAAATTAATCTTTACCTCTTCAACATTTTAATTAAGAAGTGAGTGTTGAAAGACTTCTTTTACAAATTTGTTCAAATCATTTATAATGTACTAAATTTTGAAATAATTAATACCTTCTTTAACTTTTAAAATAATCGCATATTTTGAATCAATTAAAAAATCAAGTGGACGGAGGTGTATGTTGATGGGAGGACTTAATTAGAAGCTCCGTCAAGTATTCCCTCCATCTACTTTTATTTTGATATGGAGTTTAAGAAAGTAAATGACACTTTTGAATCATGTTATCGTAAATTAGAAATATATCTAATGTATCAAAATAATTTTCAATCTTACAGTCTTGAACATGTCATGTGAAAAGTTAAAATTAAAAAGTTGATTAAAAAAAAGACATATTTTTTTAAATATACTAAAAATAAAAAGAGGACAAACAAAATAAAACTGAAGAAGTATATTACAACTCGAGGGGTCGTTTGGTAGACGGTATAACGCAGGATATATCGATATTAAATTTTTGGGTTAAATTTGTATCATGATTGATTTGAGTTACTAATTAGTCCTGATATAAAACTATACCACAATCTTGAATAATATTATCTCATTTCCTAAGTGGTATAACTAATACCAAGTACATGCTTTAAATTATACATGATATATTTCACCTTTAATCAAATGAATCAAATAAAAAATAAGTACTAAATAAGCCAGAAATTATTTAGCCCAAAATTATAATTTTAAACCAATAATTCCAGCATAACATTATTCGCGTACCAAACAACCACGAAGGGTGTCAAATTTATACCGAATAAGTAAAAATGAATGGAGTAATAAGTATAGCTAAAGTCAAACGCACGAAGTCGACGACTCACTGATCGAGACGAGAGAGAAGCAAAGAAGAAGCAAACAAAAGTTTCCATCATTTCAGCCAACACCCACCCTCTACCTTGCCAGAGAAAGGTACCTATCGACTTGTAATTTGTAAAACCCTCGTGGACCCGCCCCTTTCTATATCAGACTCTTCATTCCATAACACTATAAATTATTAAAAAATCACCATGTTCTCTCTGTGTCAACATTACAATCCCAGTAGGAAATAGTAGAAATAACAATAACAACAATATATCCATTAAAATTTAATAAATTGAGTTTTAGAGAGGATAGAGTGAACGTAGATTTTATTTCTATTTTAAAAGATAAAAAGATTCTTTTCGGTAGATCTTTGATATAAAAACAAATAATTTATAACAGTATAAAAAGTCAGAACAAAATGCTATAAAAAATATGATAATACTATCTGAAAGAATAGTTATAACTACCGCAAATAATTTGGATATAGGAAAATCTAGCCCTAGCACTATAGCCAAGCCGCAATAATAATTGACGAGCAATGTTGGAAAAAAGAGGAAAAGATAGCTCGTGGATTACCATATAAGTTTTCAACAACTTCGGTACTTATGTCGTCAATAAATTCCATCTTCCTCAGCCTCTTTCTCATTGGCAATACTGAAATTGCATATAAATCCAAAAGGCAACCAGTCAAGTCACAAGTGGTTATAAACAAGTAGCTAGTAGTAAGCCCTGGAAGGACGTGTTTGTGTTGTGTTGGATTTGAAGGAGAAAAATTAAAAGAGGTTAGAGATAAAGACCACAGAATCCCAATGCCCGTGTCTAAATCCTTTCACCGCTATATGCTTGGAAGTGTTTTCTAATACAACTGCTTTTATTAAGGATCTCAACAGGATGAAGATGAAAAATCAAAAGAGTTTTGAGAATCTGTTTCATTTATCATGGCAAAAGCTTTTCCTCTGAACGGTGAGAACTGCCCTGACACTACCGGTGAGGACGAGAAGTTGCAGGCCACCAGCAAGGTACTCAATAACGTGCACTGTGACAAGGGAAAAATGGTCAGAAAGAGAGCTGCCTCCGACATGGAGATCCAGGCCGGCGAAGAACATAGATATCTTCGCCGGCCTGCTACCATAGCTGGGTATCATTCGACCCAGCTTGGTGGTGATTTAAGGGTTTGTGGTACTACTAGTAATTTTGGTGGTCACAATATCAACAGTATCCCAACAACGACTCACCACGTCTCCAACTACTCCACTATGCAAATGTTGACGTCAAAAGGGCCTGATTACACCAGCTTTTCTAATTCTATCCCAAACCTGACCAATTACACTGATGCATCCCAAAACCAGAACAACAACAATAATAATCAATCCCCATCTGTTTGTGTTTTCTCCGGTTTGCCTCTCTTTCCTCCTGATAGAAACCGCCAAAACAGCGGTTTACTACTCCAGCAACCAGCAGCAGTTGTTTCTTCCCCTCTTACAACTGGAAGAATCGAATCCATGGATGACAACACGTCAGCAACGGCATGGATTGATGGTATTATAAAGGATTTAATCAACAGTTCTGCTCAAGTTTCCGTACCCCAACTCATCCAGAATGTTAGGGAGATAATCCACCCTTGCAATCCATATCTCGCCTCCCTCTTGGAGTACAGGCTTCGCTCTCTCACTAGTAATAATAATGCTAATGGTGGTGGCGCTGATCAAAATGACCCCATGGAATGCTGGAGAAGAAAAGAACCGTTGTCACAGATTGCGAATTTACAACAGGCCCAAAACAATCCCAATTTATTGCAGCAGAATATGTTGTCCATTCCGGATTCCTCAAATAATCAGTACTTAAACTGGGAAATCGCTTTGCCTGCCAGCCACAACGCTCCGTTGGCGGCCTCTCTGGGCGGCAATAATCCCACTGCAACAGATCTTTCTTTTGTTACGCCTCCCATTCTTTCTCCTCAAGTGCAGCAGCAGCAACAGCAACAACAACAACAACAGCAGCAGCAAGAATCTCCTCAGCATCAGCCCGTAGTAGATTTAGAACAACAGAAGCAGCAGCAATCTTCTAATTCTCTATCTCCGACCTCAGTGGCTGATAGCACTGCCAAAACAAAAACTACAACACCTGCTCCTGTCCCGGTCACTACATACAGAGAGAAAAAGGAAGAAGAGCGACAACAGAAGAGGGATCAAGAAGGATTGCACCTTTTGACCTTACTCTTACAATGTGCTGAAGCTGTATCCGCTGATAATTTAGAGGAAGCAAATAAAATGCTATTAGAAGTTTCAGAACTCTCGACTCCGTTTGGCACATCTGCACAGCGTGTCGCTGCGTATTTCTCCGATGCCATGTCAGCAAGGCTGTTGAATTCATGCTTAGGAATATACGCAGCGCTACCACTGACGAGCGTCCCCGTGCTTTACACCCAAAAGATGGCCTCCGCCTTCCAGGTGTTTAACGGGATCAGTCCATTCATAAAATTCTCTCATTTTACAGCCAATCAGGCTATACAAGAAGCTTTCGAGAGAGAAGACCGGGTGCACATTATAGACCTTGATATAATGCAAGGTCTACAATGGCCCGGTCTTTTTCATATCTTGGCTTCCAGGCCCGGTGGGCCTCCTTTCGTTCGGCTCACCGGGCTTGGAACCTCTATGGATGCTCTTGAGGCTACCGGCAAACGATTGTCGGATTTTGCTGAGAGATTAGGACTTCCTTTTGAGTTTTTACCTGTTGCGGATAAAGTTGGGAATTTGGATGCTGAGAAATTGAATGTGAGCAAGAGAGAAGCTGTTGCGGTTCATTGGTTGCAACATTCCCTGTATGATGTTACTGGCAGCGACTCTAATACCCTCTCCCTCTTGCAAAGGTACTATTTCTGGACACTTTTTTTTTCCCCCTCTGATTCAGAATCAATGACAAATTTCTATATTAGGAAATCTTTGACATCAAACTTTTTATTTTACTTTTACTGTAATTTTTGTAGCTATGGAGTGCTTTAACATATTTGAAATAGCAAATTTCAGAAAGACACTTATTATATTTTCTGTCTAGTAATATACTGTCATATAAAATGAAATGGAGGATAGCTATACTACTGGTATCACTAATGCCTACAGTAACAACCATTTGCCAAATTCAATTCAACATTGGAAACAATAACACTGCATAATTCATAGTGTCAATACTACTATCCTTATTGTGGTAGATACTAATGCCGAGCATGTAGCGAACATATGGGATGAGACTTGATATAATGAAATTACAATCTGATATTTCTAAATTAGGTTGAAATTATTTAGTAATAAAAATTGTCATGAAAAGGAGTTTAAGAAGTTGTTTTTCTCTACCTAAGTTATTTAAAGTTTTATCTATCTCTTCTTTTCTTAATTTTACTGTTAATTCTCGACAACAAATATCATTATGCAGTTTAACGTAAGGAAAAAAAAGAATCTTCACACAGTATTTATTTTATCTTTACACGGCGCTTAAAGGTTCTTTCTCTTTGACCAGCGGTGCTTCTCTTTTTCGGTAAACCTGAAAAAAGAAGGATAAAAAGGCCAATCACTTTTAGCACAAAAGGCTGTCTTCTCTCGTGAATGCATCACTTAGGCCTCCGTGCCTGTTTAATTTACCTGAATTCTCTCTTATAAGTTCAAACATGTAAAGATTTTGGGCAGCACGCCCTAAAAGAAAAGAAAAACGATAGAGAGAGAAACTATGTACCATTGGGGGTGAATTTTGATAGTATGTAAATTGACACAAATGCAAGATAATAATTTGATGGAATCTAACTTTTAAGTTTTTGATTTTATTGAACTCGTTACATTTTTGAATTATGAGTTTCAAATCTATATTTATTAAAATTTTAATGATTTTTCATTTATTTTGGCACACTGGAAAACACTAAAAAAATACTTCCTCTGTCCCAATTTATGTGATATTTTTCGTTTTTCGAGAGTTAATTTGGTTAACCTTTGCTGCTAAATTGGATTATATTAACACAATATTTTGAGATTAAAATTTATATATTTGAAAAGTACTATAAGTTGCAACTTTTCCCATATCAATTTGGTGAAAAAAGACATTTTAAAATGTTGGTCAAAGTTCATACTATTTGAATCGAAAAGTACCACATAAATTGGAACAAATGGAGTATTACAGGATTTCAAAAGCAACCCCGCTTAAGTCGGAGTAGGAATTCCATACTCTTGAACGCATTTCCCCATATTATTAGATCCTCATCATGATTATGCCATTTATTTAGCAGAAAGTCTGGCACATTGGTTCGCCTCTCTCCAA
The DNA here is from genome assembly GCF_019175385.1 of Lycium barbarum. NCBI lineage: Eukaryota > Viridiplantae > Streptophyta > Magnoliopsida > Solanales > Solanaceae > Lycium > Lycium barbarum. The sequence continues at coordinate 110,914,673 of NC_083344.1, read as the reverse complement.
ATATGTTTATTAATAAAGGTCTTGTTGACATTCAACCCTAGACCCGATATGTTGTCTTTGTCTTGCTACATTCAACAAATATATTAATGATTCTCATAACATTGAATTCAGATCAACCCATCACTTGTGCTCGACGTATGTATGAGTTAGTGGCTTTGGTTTAATCTTCTGTTTTACTTCAGGTTGGCTCCAAAGGTGGTGACAGTAGTAGAACAGGACCTGAGCCACGCGGGTTCATTCCTGGGGAGGTTCGTGGAAGCAATACATTACTACTCAGCTCTATTTGACTCACTGGGCGCGTGCTATGGGGAAGAGAGCGAGGAAAGACACGTCGTGGAGCAACAGCTCTTGTCAAAAGAGATACGAAATGTGTTAGCTGTTGGAGGTCCTTCGAGAAGTGGTGAGGTGAAGTTCAACAACTGGAGAGAAAAGCTTCAACAATCTGGCTTTAGGTGTTTATCTCTTGCAGGTAATGCTGCAGCACAAGCTACACTTTTGCTTGGAATGTTCCCATCTCATGGATACACTTTGGTTGAGGATAATGGAACTCTTAAGCTTGGTTGGAAAGATCTTTGCTTGTTTAGTGCTTCTGCATGGAGGCCTAGTCCCTTGCATGCTGCATCCGGTGCTCGTCACTTTTCTCGTACCAATGTGGATTAGAAAGCCTCTATGCAGTCAAGTTGGTGAATTTCGAATACTGAATGATTAAAAAAGGGAAATGCGCGGTCAGAAAATTTGTCATTCCTTCATTTGCCAGTGTAGTTTACAACTCATCTTTTCATGTCATGTGTATCTATACATCGCGAAGGTGCGGTTTGTTAACTCTTTTTTTGTTAAGTAATCATTAATTATGTTGCTTTTCTTAAATTTTCTCAAATTTATTGTTCCATTTTTATTTGAAGTTGAATTTAAAGATATCTTGAAAAGGGAAAAAATGTGTGTTTCATCTCTATCAAAAATTCAAACTTTGGTCTCGTTAATATTCAAGTAAAGGAGCATTTATAGAGAATTTCCTATATCTCTCATCTCCAATTGATTTGAAATTGACGCGTACATGTGGATTTAACCTACTAAAATTATAGAAACTTGTCAGCCAGAGGACTATAAGTGCACAACTATATTAATCAAAGGTTAAATGTGCTTAGCTAGTAATATATAGGCTAAAATTAAATTCAATAACGATTGAGGGATGAAAAGCATAATTATCCACTTTTAGACATGGAATGTTTGTGTTTCCATGTCTGTACACTTTTTTCCCAAAATTTGGTAAATTGAACTAAGATACCAATATGGTGAAGTTGAGAAGTGATTGACAAATGAACTAATTAAAAGTAAACAAAATATGAAGAGCAAGGCGTGAAAGAGAGGATCATCGTGAGATTTAAACCAAAGGTCAAGCAGATGTGATGAGTTTTACCTTGTGATATCAAAGAATATTAAACTAAACAAAGGTCAAGTGACAATACGAATTACAACGTGACAGGAAATTAGTAGAGAAAGAAACGACTTACTGGTAGAGACTCGTATATTCTATTTTCTATGAATAAACAAAACTATACATACCAGCTTAAAGTATATGTTAATTCATCATTTATAAGATCCTTGGATATATAATTGCAGATCTCAGTTATTCCTTAAACTTAGACATCTGTTTGATTGACATTTTAAACATTAATAATCATCATTGTGTATTCTTTTTTGTTGTTGCACCTTAGTCTGATGAGTCCTAAAATATACTTGGAACATTTACCAACAAATCCAAATTAAGTTGATTGCAAATGCCATCAACCCGATGACATTGTTGAACGATATCTTCTTGCATTAAAATTATCCACTAGATAAAGTGTCCGCACCTCAACTTGCACAAAGCATATGTTCGTTAATTTCAGATTAAATGACTAAGAATCCAGCTGAGTTGCAGGACTTGGTCCATGCATTGCCTTATAGCCTCTTAAAATACTTAGTTGACTTGATATACCTAATATTTATATAGTATTTCAGAACTAACCAAATCCATCATCAACTTGCAAAATATAACTTTACGTTAACGTGTTATAGCCAATTTCTTTTTTTAAGGAAAGAAACATATTAACTACTATGGGATAGTTTACACATCGAGCAAGAGTGCTTGCAAAAGCAAAAGCATAAGAGTTGCCCAGTGGGCCAAATAGTTATGAAACTTCGTATACCAAATATTCATTGATGACTGGTCTTTAACCAAAAAAAAAAAGAACCACTTAATATTTACTACTACTAGTTTATAGATATGCATTGATAGCTTAGGGTTTATGCGGCCTTGTACTCCCAAGAAATTGAAGAACATGATTAGGAAGGACTAGATGCATCATCAAAATTTGTGGTGGGATGATAAGTCATAAAGTCCCAAATCATTTTAGCGCTCCTTAAAATCTTGAACTAATTCATTCGATTATAGTTACATGAGAGGATATAGACTTCTAATCACAAGACAATAGGAATATACAAATTTCTTAATTGGAACTGTAATAGTATAAAGAGGTATGTAAACGATTTTTGTTTTCACCACAGACGACTTGGATAGCACAAAGCAAGCATTACTTGGTCAATTATTTTTCACTTACTGAGTTTGTATGAGAATTGTATATAGGGATAAACACACAACTACCTAGAGGACTCAAACAAATTACCCGACACTACCTATTTACATTGCATGCCTATTGAAAAATTAAATTACAGTCAAACCCAAGATATACAGCTCATATAGTTTCATTTTTCCACGAAAAAATCTTCTATAGTTTTCAACACCACTGCCTCATTTATAACAATCAAAGAAAAACCAGTGGCCGCACCCATTCCTCTATGATCTATTATTTCGATTACCACAACTTCGAAAATAAAGAAACTGAAAATTGAGAATAATTCAAAAAGAGGTGCAGCAAATATACTAAAATATGGTGTGTTTGGAGAAGAAAACACTGAAATTTGATTATCCCAATATTATGAGTATAGTGTTACTGAAATTACAGTATGTAGTAAAAGCTTACTGTTGCAGTAAACTATTGAAGAATTTTAGGCTCTTGCGGTATACTATTGCAGATGTGTATATTATTGAATGATACTGCAGTAAACTGTATACTAATATAACAGTATATTTTTACAGTGCATTAATTGTACACTTTTACGGTATGTATTATTTTAGGTAATTGTGTTTCTTCTGCAGTTTTCAGCTCAAAATTAGATCCCAGACAACATCAAATCAGCTCCAAATGTGACCAACTTTTCTATGCATCTTTAAACGATATCTTCATCCTTGGAAATTCAAGGTGATCTCGGTCTTCAATAGTAAAAATTTGATATGGGAATTTTCATTTTCATCTATCGAGAAAGCGTTTTACTACTCTTGGAAAAGAATGGATAAAGTTTATATTTATACAATAGACCATTTAATTGAACCGCGCGCGCGGTCATCAAAATTTTTGTCAAGTTATTCTTACAAAGCTATGAGATAGCAGAGGTTATGCAGACATCTCTTCGAAGAACAATAATATGAAAGTCAAGATCGAGTAAGTAAGTGAGAACAAGTTCAATATATTCTCTACAACTCTATATATAAAGTACAAAAGCACATCATGAATGTGAATATTCTCTTGAAAAATGTATAGCAGGGTATACTCCTCACAGTAGTTCGCCACCGAACCCAATAATACATTTACTTCCTAATGGAACAGATTGGCCAAATGTATCTTTGGCCACTTGAGTAAATATCCTATCCAAATGAAGACATCAAAATAAACTTCAAGCTTAACAAAATGTGTGAACAAACAATAGTACGTAAGTTTGCCAACCAATCCAAACCCGACGACTCTCCTATAACATGAGACTTGGCAAAATATCCAAAAGACTATTAAGCACATGCCTACTTGGAACGTTTAATCCAACAATTCAATTTGCAGATTTCGTTGTTGTGCACCAGTGTTTTAAAAGGCGGGGGCGTAAGGCGGGGCGTTTTACATACGCCTCGAGGCACGGAGCGTAAGCCCCATGGGTATTTAATTTTTAGTATTTCTTAAAATAATATAATTACAATAAATATTTTTAAATAGGTAAAATTACATTAAAAAATAAAAGAAAACTGTAAATAAATGAAATATATATATATATATATATATATATATATATATATATATATATATATATGTGTGTGTGTGTGTGTGTGTGTGTGTGTGTGTGTGTGTGTGTGAGCGCGCTTGATCCTCACAAAAAAATGATCAAAGCAATTCATTATACACCGCTTATAACTTGTAATTATATATAACATAATTTTACAAGTATAAACAATACAATGAAATAAAAGCTATTATGAAATGCAAAACAATTCTAACATTTTAACTTTCAAACACGGAAAAAAACACAGTTTCTTAAAACACTATTACTATCATACTATTCATTTTATCTCCCTATAAGCAAATAATCAATAAAATTTATCAATATTACAATTAAAACATAACTTCTTCATGAACAAAAAATAAAATTATATGATAATTCTGATATATAGGACTTATGACCAATGACAAGTGAAAATGTACAATTCTGCTATGTGTTTTTTTTAAAAAAAATTAAGTGATATTCACCCTCACGACGTTCTCAAATAGTAAATATCCAATACTACGACTTGTTATATGAGTTACACCCAATCTTCTATATATTTCTATAGATGAAAAACTATTAAGTATCATTATTTTGTTAAACAATTATGAGGGTGAATGATTTTAATTAAGGAATTTAAAATATAATTTGTGTAAGAACTGTTAGGCGAGCCCTGAGCGTTGGGCGTTAGGCGTGTTTAGGGCGTACGGTTGGGCGCTTAGGGCGTAAGCCTCATAGGAACTAAGTCCCGCACGTTAGCCGCAGGGCGTTTTGCCATTGCCCTGCCCCGAGGCGAGCCCCGGAGCGAGTCCTGACACTGCTTTTTAAAACAATGTTGTGCACTAATAAATACTTATAAACAAAGTCAGAAGGAAGCTCAATGTCATTTTGATAACTGTCTAACTGACAATATATTCTTCTTTCAAGAAATAGTTAAAAGTGATTGCTATTGCGTTCAAATGTCAGCGTGGATAGAATAAGCAACTTTTAAACTATTTTATTGGAAAACACACTGAAAAACATAATTAAAGGAAACACCAGGAGCCACAAGTTAGTAGTAGATGAGAAGCAACATACAAGTAAAATGCTATTCATTTGAAAAAGAAAATTCAACAGAAGTTGAGTTAGAGTGCTGAAATGGACACATATACCACAAAATATCCTCCTCTTCAAATAAATGGAAGTGGTTCATTATGCATAAATTGTTGTCACGGTAGAAAAAAAACTAATTTTATATCCTAATTTACAACCACAATCCATCCTCTTCAAATAAATATGTCGTCATATTAATAGTATTTACATGTCCTTTGAATTAAATATGATGTTATTTCTCCTTTTTCGTATCACACTATAGGGAACAAATTCTTGTAAAACACTCTCATAATCTGTTAAGAAATCTTCGTACTTGCAAAAACAATAGTGAGATATTCAGATATTAATACATATTGCGTATATTTTTTTGTTTCACGAATTGACATATCATATATGAGTAGTTATATAAAAATTTATATCTTTTATATAAAAAGTACTATGTCCTTTGCATTAACAATGAAAAATCTCACTATGAATCCTCTAAGTAATAACATTACGATCTTAGAAAAGATAAAAAAGAGATACTGTATTTTTTTCATGAATAGAACGAATTAAGATGATGTGTAGGCCGCAATTCATTCGGAAAACGTACTATTTCAAAAAGGAAAAGAAATGAATATCTTCATCAAGCAGGTTATTCTATTTAACTTACGTAAGAAAGATTCTCAAATATCATGAGGTTTGTGCTGTTGACACTCAATTTTGTCTCACCTTTCCTCCGAAATATCTATTTACACTTCTAGTAGTTTTAGTAAATTTAAAAAATATTTATTTATACTTTACTACAATTATTAGCTTTTATTAATGCCGGCGTTTCATTATCCTATTATAGTCGCTGCTGTTATTATTTTTATTTTACTACCGTTACTACTACCACTACTATTATTATTATTATTATTATTATTATTATTATCATCATTATTTTATTATCATTATTAACAGTATTGTTATAATTTGCATTATAATCATTTCAGCATTTTTACCATCCTACGCACACGCATCGCATTTATTTTCGCACAATTAAATAATAGCGTTTATTTACTGTTGACTTTCAAAATATTATTGCACGGCTATTACGACGTCATATAATTTTTTTTTTATCTGAGCACTAATAATTACATACTTTTATATTAAATAATATTTTGGCACCCGTTAATATATAATTAATTAAAATAGGTCTTTTACTTAAATTTAGAAGCCCAAATTATTTCTTTCATTCAGCCTATATTTGTAATTCATCTAACCCAAATCCAAGCCCAATCAACAACAATATTTTTTGGACCAGCCTACACGTTAATTCATCCGCCCAGCCCATTACCCGCCTAAATCGACCCAACCCATATTTTTTTTTATTATTCACCCAGCCCACATTTTCAGTCGACCCAATCCATTAACCGTTTAACCCAGACCCGACCCGACTCGTCAACAAAATGAAACGCTAGGGTTTCTTTTCCTCATCCGCCGCACCCCCCCCCCCCCCCCTCTCTCTCTCTCTCTCTCTCTTTCCCTTCCTCTCTCCTCCTCTTTCTCTTCTCTCACTCTTCAACAACTTGAATAGCAAAATCCCAGAGCTCTTTCGATCCCCCCAGGCCGTGCATGGCCATTTCGGGAAAAGCAATTAATGCTTGTCCCTTTCCCGTCAGTGTTCAACCAGGGTGAGTTCGTCTTCTTCCTCCCTTTTCTGTTGTCAATCAGAACATTTTAATGGACTTCGTCTGTTTGTGAAACAAAATCTTTTCTTTAGCAGTTTTTTTTTTCATTTTCGGGTACAAGGTTTTAATGGTTTTGTCTACTTCTCCCCTGGATCTGATCGTTGACAGGAAAGACTCTAACGTTATTTGAACGGAAGTTGACCTAGAAATCCCGCCGAATTTTTCAATTTTCGAACCCTAGAAAACCCTAAGTGTCCCCTATAAATAATCGTTTTTCTGAAGTAGAAGGGAGGTCTTTTAGCCGCCGAAATTCCCTAAAATTAGAGTTCTTCAGCGAAAAATCCCCTACAAAATATTTTTTTTTTAGCAATCACAATATCGCTTAACATCGATTCAAAAAATACTAAACATTTTTTTCTTTTCACTGTTTCGGATCCGAGTGATACCAACTCAGGAGTTTGTGGTGTTTCGAGGCAGATCGAAGATTCAAAGCCTCACTTCGCTGCACCCGAAGCAGGTGATTCTCCTTTCCCTTTTTGTGTCTTTTTTATTTTATTTAGGGTTTATTTGTTCTGTGTTAGTTCATTTTAGTGCTTCTATGTAATTTGTGTATGTAGTTTAAATATCTGCATATGTGTTAGGATAGTCGGATTCTGTGTATGAACCATATTCATGTTCAGTCAGTTTAGTGTGTTCATGCATGTTCTGTAGTTTCGGTTAATATAATTTCAGTTAGTAGCTTAATTGTATTGGTGTATGTTTGGGTTTAGTTGGTTGCAGTTTAATAGTCAATAATGCTGGTATATGCATATCCCAGCTTAAATTGATGTTAGTTTCAGCAGTATCTATAGGCTCATATTTGGATGACTATATTAATAGTGTTTGGCCTAATCTGGTAATAAGGGCCTGCCTCGCTTAGTTATATGATGTCGTTTAACTTAAATTGGGGGGTTTAGATATGCATATAGGAGTTTGAATCGAAATTCGTATTTGACCTTTTAAAATGTTTTAGTACTGCAATTTAGGAGTGTTCATATGATTTATCATATTTAATATTATCATTGGCATGCTCGAAGCATATTTGATCCTTGTTTTACTTGAATGTTCAAACTGTTCTCATCTCTTAACAGTTCATAAGGGCTTTAAATTTAACAAAACGCTAAAATGAGTTTTATTTAAAACTGGTCGAAATGGGATCTTTGTATGCAAAAAATGAACTTGTAAAAAATCTATTTGGGATTTCAACATACCTCTCTTTACTTAGTTCAAACATAGATACTGCACAGAATTTGTCTCATATTGTGTTAATAAATCCTAGTTCTTTAATGAGCATTCTATCTTCTCATGTTTATTTGAAATCTGGTAGACATCAGTGATGGTTTAAGTTATCAATATGTGCTTGCTTAAACTACTTTACATCTGTTTGGGTAATCCCTAAATTTGAGTATAAAACATGTCCTGGTATACCAAAAAATGATTATGCCGTCCTTTGACTTTCTGTGTCTGTCAGGCTGCTGATTTTCTTTTAACGATTAATATTGATTAAATTAACTATTAACTATTTAAGAATATAGAGCAGAGGGAATCCTAAAAAACAAACTAAGCAAGCATTAACAATTAGTCTAGTCTTAATCACTCATTAAGTGTTTTTTTTTAAACAATGAAGTTGCTAATTAGTGGCTTATTTTTGTAGTATAATCACACTTTTTTTTAGTTCAGTAATCCCTCCTTATTCTTGTTGAGAGTTTTCTTTTCTGTTTATGGCTTTGTTTAGGTGCCTTTAGGTCATTATTGTGCTCCAAAATTGTGTGTTTGACTTCTGGAAAGTACACGAGTATTCTTATCTTTTTTTTGTGTTTTACCCTACTCCTTTGAGCCATTCTTATCTTTTTTTTGTGTTGTCTCTATCGCCCTGCAAACTATTATAGTGTTATTTTTTGAGTCGACTGCTACTGCTATGCTGCCTATCCGCTTGGCTGTTATATTTGTTGTTTGGAACCATGGTTATGCTCGTAAGAATCTCCTATGCTACTGTTCTATTCCCATCATTGTGTCTGTCCTTTGTTAATTGTTGGCTGTTGTAATATGATGTTGATACTATACTTAGGGAACCACTGGTTTTAAAGGAAACAGATACTTCATTTGATGAGAGAGTAGTGTTAAGCCTAGCTGCTACTGTTTCAATGTATCTACAATTGAGTCTCTGTGTTTAGCATAGTCGATTGGCTGGAATATTTTCAATACACTTCTAAGTGTTTTAATTTTGTTAAGGCAGTGAGGTTGTATACCTATGTATTTTTGAAGTACGTTCATGAAAAATACATTAATAGGGAGGTTAGACTGGTCATTATGGATCAGGCTTGAACCATCCCCGGTGTTAGCCATGCCTGGGATTCATGAAATCCCTTGGAACTTGTGCAACATCGGGAAGACGGGGGCAAAAGCTTTCCGATATTAACCTTCTATACATCCTTATGAGTGTGTATACATGAGGTATACTTAAAATATACACAGAATATACATAATCTACTGATCTGTTTTGAGTTTACATTTTATATGTTTAACCTTATTCATTGATTATATACTAATCCTTTTCCTTTCATTTTATGCATGATCATCGCATACGAGTCCGAGGGACTCGTCTTCTCCCGTATTCGGTATTGGGCTAAAAAGCCCAACTCAATCTCTCTTCTCGTGTCCAGCCCACCTGTCTGCAACATATATACAAAAAAAATAAAGAAAAGAATTCTGGGCCAAAGCCCAATAGCAGGAACAGTTCGCAGCAGTTGGGCCTAAAAAATGGACCAGATCCATTCGATCTTTTATCCCCTCTACCTTATTTTGTTTGTTGTGTATTTTTGATTTGCCTTGTATGACTAACATTTTATCTTATTTTTGTCTCTTAGCTTAGATGAATTATAGGAGAATTAGTGTGGATAGTGTTAGTAGTAAGGGGTAGTTAATTTAAGAAAAACTAATAGTTAATTCTACCGGCTTCGTTCTTTTTTTTTTTAATTTCGAAAATTGTTTATAGCACCTATAATATTTACTTTTGCTAAAACAATTGATTTTCAAGGGCGTGAAGCCGTGAACACATATTTTGAATTAAGACCATGTTGTAACAACTCAAGTATATTTTATAAATAACTCTTCAAGTTTGAATCAATCATGCAATTTTTTAATTAAGCATAGTTAATAAAAGATAATAAAAAGGAGAAAGAAAACTCACATCTTGTCTATATTCTTAAACTGCAAAAATCAATTAATATCTCGCCATTTGAGTTATTTCAAATATTTATAAAAAAAAACGATGCACAAACCCACATTTTCTTTTACTTATATGCAAAATATTATATTTTCTGCAAGTCTTATTTTAAATAGCATTATTATTTAAAGCCTTAGCAACATTTATAAGTCTTATTTTAAATAGCATTTGAAGTCTTCTTTTATGCAAATCATTATATCTTCTATAAATCTTATTATTGTATTTCTATTTAAAGCCTTAACAACATTTATAAGTATTATTTTAAATAGCGTTATTATATTTTCCTTTAAAACCTTAGAAACATTTACAAGCCATTTTCTTAAAATTTAAATGCTATATTTTGCATCTTTAGCCTTAATTAATTAACCTAAGTTTGACCGGTTAACCGTAGTTAACGGATTCTAAAGGATGCCTAACCCCTTCCCTTTAGGATAATCTAGAACCCTTACCTAGAATCATGCTAATTAAGCAGACCATTAACGGGGGTTAAGTTAGGCTTTACCTTAGTTAATAAATTAGGTGTCCTAATTCACCGTTAAACTAATTAGGTGGCAACTCCTTAAAATAAAACAAATAGGGATCACCAATATGTTGTACTCCTACTTTAACCCATTTAAATGGGGTATAACATGTGCGATATATTAACTAAAGAAATTTCATAAAGAGTCTTTGTGTTCTTTCAAAACTCGGTAAGTGAAAGCTTATGTCTGGCAGAAATCATCGGTGAATAGGACGAACCTTGACACATATCTTTGGATCAGTTTTGTTGTAAAGATAAAAACATGCCTGTCTCTCGTTCGGTAATAATTTCAAGTGTCTTTTGTCTTATTTATCACAAAATGACTTTCATCATCATCAAAAGGAAGAAAAACCCGCAATAAGTGGGCCGTGTCATTTCAATGAAATGTTTAGCTTTTGTTATCTACTTAATTAATAAAATTAATGGTTAACAAATCGAAGAGCAAACCTGATCGAGTGATGAGAAATTATCCGGAATATAGTGATACTTGCTCTTCTTGATATGGCATATCTCACAAGCCTACATTTGTATTTATCTATTTTCTCCCCCCTTTTTTTATTTTTTTTGTCATTTTCTCCTTTAATTCTACTAAACAAAACCTTAAAAAAAAAGTTATATGTGATACTACCAACAGTCGCTTCCTTCATAAATTTCCAGTAAATGAAAAGAAACGCTTCTCACAAAAACCTCCGGCTTCTTCACCTCTTTTTTCCCCTTTCCCTTTTCCCTTTTGCATTAGACTGTTCCATCTAATTGTCTCTTCCTGTTGGTTGTTCCCATGTTCTGATTATGTATGCATACTTGATTATTTGGATTTAGGGTATACATGGGCTTTCTCTGTAAACTTTTGCTTTCGGGAATTTATTTATTTTAAAGTTCAATGTTTTCCTTTGCGTAGGTGTTGTTGGAGATTATCCGAAATATAGTGATACTTGCTCTTTTTATTCCTCTTCATCTTGTCCTTTTCATTTCTGCCATTAATGAAAGCCATCTTCGTATTAACATAAACCGAATAGGAAGAGGAATCTCTCACCGAAATGGAACAAAAATTATCACTTATAGGAGATAGCGCATTCAAAGGACACGGAAGATGGCGACCGATTTCTTTTTCTCTTACAAGTGCCAGAAGTGCAGTTATCAGTAGAACCATTACGATGCTCTATTTAAGAAATGGAAAACTGAAAATGTGACCCGTTTTATGTTAATTTTCTCTTTGATTTGAGTGAAGTTATGGAATTTGTGGGCCCTTTGAAATGTCACTCTTAGACGAAGAGTTGTGAGTGGTTAAAGGAGATAAGGAAGGGAATCAAATCCAAGGACGTGTTTTTTGGATTAGCACTGTCACACATGGAATACAAAAATGGCTAAGAAGAAAAAGTAGTAATATTAATGGAAATTGAACAGTCACGATTGCATCCGAAATGCAATCTTTTCTTAAATGAGGTGACTGTTGGTTTTTTTTAAGCATATTACTTAAATATTTAAAAATAGATAAAACCCCCAAAAAATGAGGAAAAAGATAAATGAGAATACTTGCTTGTAAGGCTGTATATATATATAGGTCAATAACTGAAAATATTGTACGATTTTGTTAATATTAAATGTATTAAAAACTGCCAAGAACAGATAAAATTTAAGAAAACTAAAAGAAGAGAATACCAATGGTTTAATATAAGGATCGGAAAAGAATGTCCACTTGAAGAGAACTTGTCATGGCACAATAATGCGTGCATCGATCCCTGCACAAAATCTTAACTTGAATATTACTTGATTGGTAACACAATTTTTTTTTGGCAGTGAAAATGAGCACGAGAAGTTCATAACTCTTTCTAATGTATTAAAGCTCTCGGCCGACCGATATTTGTGATTGCGTACCATTTTATCACGTAGAGGGATGAGTTGTTTAATTTACTATATATGTACTCATATAAAGGATGCTCTAGCAAAGTTGGAAGGCAGTAATATATAAGTAGACTCTTTTCTAGTTCCTGAATCTTCAGGGCAAGGACATTTTCTTGAGCCTTGAAACTATCATGATATAAATAACAGTCGGGTCTTCACCGTGGATTTTGTGATTACCTATTGTGAAGAAACTCTTCATTCCTTTACCCAGTTCTAATTTCGCTTGGACTTCCTTTCTCTTGAGCATCTCCTTGGGAAACCATGATCTTGGATATGCTGTCAAATAAGTGAGAACATACAGAGAGTACAATTAAACAAAATATGTACAAGGGAAGGACAGAAATTTAGATATAAAAAAAGATTATAAAATCTCACCAGTTAGATGTAACCAGCCCAGATACAAATTCTAACTCTGTCATACTGATTCCACTGTTGGCCTACCGTTGTGAATCAATACGATACCCTTTCGTGAACTGGGTTACATTGACAGGGACTCATAAAAGAATTGTCTCTTGCAATTTTAGCAATTTATGGTCGGAGAAGAAGACCATATTCAGAGAGAGGATTTTTTTAACAACGCAATAAAGATGACTTTTTAAGAAGTAAGGGACTGGGTTGCTCAAGCCTCTTGCACAAACTGAAAGGGTACGATTAACAATTGTTGTTCCAGAATAATGTTCAGTTAGAAACTTAGGGAATTCTACAATAAAGTAAACTGTGTATTATAATGTTTTCAACGGAATGATGCATTGCCTCTATTTCCCGAAATGATGTGTGTTCTATGGCTTTTCCGTATGAGATTTTGATTTTTATTCAAACTGTTATACCTCGAAAATTATTGCATTATTTGCGTCGTAAGTAAACTAACGTAAGCTCGTAGAGGTTGTTGGACCTTTCTAAGGTTAAGTAATACTTTTAACAAGTGTTAAGCAAGTGTCTAAATGTTCCGGGATCAAGCGAATTGAAGGAATTAAGTTTGTCAAAACTTTGGGAAAAACTTGACCGAATTTTGGACAGGAAATTTTGGTCTAACTTGAGAGAAGCATATCTCCTAGGATATGAGGAGTTAGGGAATTTACAACCTATGTAAATTGAAGTTCAGTGAGTCTTCTTTCCAATGCAACTGACAGATCGTAAATCTGAGAAGCACTGTATAAAGTACGGCCCGTACAAAATGTACGTCTTGTACATTTTGGACGTACGTTACCTGAAATTTCCAGAAAGTTGAAATTTTTTACCTCCAAGTATGGGATGAATAGTAGCACATACTTGAAAGTATGGGATGAACAGTAGCACGTACTTTGAAAGTATGGGATGAACAGTAACACGTACTTTGCCCGAATTTTCCAGCAAATTTAAGTCGGTGGACTTGGCCTTTATATTGATTTCCCCACTAGTTGGGCCTCATTTTTCACCAAAAATAAATCCCTAATGTCTCTCTAAGTTTCCCTTAACATCCATAAACATTCCAAATCAAATCAAGAGAAGATCAACCTTGAAAACCTAAGTTAAATTATGGAAGTTGGATGTTCTTGCTTTCACTTGGAGTTGTGGGGATTAAGTCTTGGAGCAAGTTGTGTGATTGAAATTCTTTAAATACAAGGTATGTTCTTCATCTTATCTCTTATGTTAAGTTGATTTGAAGGTTTAGCAAGTCTTAGAAAGTGAAAAGAGTTATGGGGAAAAGTTCAAATATGGATTGATGATATTTTGAGTTGTAAATTAACTTGAGCTATAATTATTAGTATGTTATGAGTATAATCTTGCTGTGAGGGATAATAATGATGATGAGGAAGTGTTGCATACAAGTGTATAAGGGATTGTGTTGAAGTTGTTATTATGGATTGATTATGAAAAGAAGTTTTGCGATTGAATTGAGTATAATTTGAATGTAATCTTTTGATTATGGAATTGTTGATACTTTTATTGTGGTTTTGGGAGTTGTTTTTGAGTTGGAGGAAATAGAAGATATAAGGGGAAATGCTGCCCAATTTTCATTAGGTCATTTATTAATTTAGTTTGACCACATAAGCGTTTCAATACCCGAAGTGCGAATCATCTTAAATGTGGATTTACAAGCTCAGGAGGATAGGCGTTGAGTAGTTAAGGAGACGACGAGGTATATTAAGGCTGTCCCTTTCTTTCTTATGGCATGCTCCTATCAATACAAACCCATACCAATGATATCTATAATATCCCTATTTCTAGAGATGCTAGAAACTCATGGTTCTTGATGTTCTTATGATAAGGTTGACTCTTGTCTCATGATTAATGATCTTTATCATATGATTATTGATTTCATTCATTGATGTTGATCTCATCTTATGATTTTGTTCTTTCAAGATGAGATATGTTCATAATGATAGTTCCATAATGATAATCGGAGGTTTACCGACCTTACGTCACTCCGATAGAGTTATAGCTTTATTTGGGCTCTCATGTATGCTTTATATATATGTATGTATTATCTCACACCGCACCGCGCTATAGTCGGCCGGGCAGGCACGTAGATGCGCACACTACTGCAGTGGGCAGGTTATGATGGTACCCCAGACGCAGGATGCCCCCGGACGCGGGATGATGTGACATGTGGATTGGGCTGCACGTTCCGCAGCACTAATATTTATGGATCGGGCTGCACGTTCCGCAGCACTAACACTTATGTATGTATGTATGAAAATGTTTTTTTAAAAGCTAAGCATGTATGACTTCAGCCTTAAGAGGCATTCAGATGTACAGGTTATCTCTCTTATCTCATGTTACTTTCCATATCTTTTTATTATGTTGTTATTCATGCCTTACATACTTAGTACATTATTCGTACTGATGTTCTTTTGTTTGTGGATGTTGCGTTCATGCCCGCAGGTAGACAGGGAGAAAATTCGGACTCATAGGCTGTTTTCTCAATGTTGTACAAGAGCACTCCACTGGTTCCTTGTGTACAGATGGGTATGGCGGGGTCCTGTCCCATCCTTATTATGTTATGTATTCCATGTAGAGGCTCAGACAGATGTGCACAGTTAGATGTCTTTTGACCTCCTTAGTCCATATTTTGTTATATCATTTTGACAGCCTTGTCGGCTTGTATACATGGGCCTAGTTTGATGATGTATATATGTGTATAGTTCTTTCGGGCTTGTGTCCCTACAGATTATGAGATATATTAGCTAGCACAATAGCCCACTCAGGTATGGATATGAGATGTATGTATGTTTTGTGGTGCTCGGTAGGTTAGCTTCGGGTGCCCGTGTCACGACCCAAATGCCGCTAAGTCGTGCGGGCACCTACCATATCCCACCTCGGTAGGAGAACCCTTCCCTTAATCAGTTATATAACAATAATTACTAAATAAAACGAAATTAATGAAGAGTCTAACATATATTATGAATACCAAGTGCGAAATTATCAATTCTAAATACCACCCAAGGAAAATGGTCAGAAATAGTACAAGAGCCACTGATCAACGTGTCTGAATAATACATGAGTCTCAAAAACTAGAAATACCGTCTAAGGATCAAAGTAAGACAAGTAGTAAACAAGGAGTCCCAGGGGTGGCGGATTCGTCCAATAAGCTCACCCTAGAAAACTCCGCAGATAGCCTCGGGATCAATGTCGAGGTGCAGAAGTGGTACCGATCTCGAACTCTGCACTCAAAAAGGAATGCAGCAAGATAGGGTCAGTACAAACACAAGTACTGGTAGGTATCATAGGCCGACAACAACTAGCTAACATATACACAGTAAGAAACTGAAAGATGGACATGCTCGCAATCAAGTACAAGTAGAAATCACAATCCACTATATCAATCTAAATATAGAAAGACATATACAGAATCCAAGGCATAAAAGAATGATATGAAGAATGAATACACAACGCAAGGCAATACAATACAATACAATGCAATGCAATGCCCGTACACACATGCTATGGCGGTGTAGATCGTCGCCCAACAGCCATGACCCATGGGGGACTCGCGAAGTCCATGTACCACTCTCACGATCCCGGTAAGGACCTCGGGCCTCGTTTACTCTCACGATCCCAGTAAGAACCTCGGGCCTCGTGTACTCTCACGATCCCGGTAAGGACCTCGGGCCTCGTGTACTCTCTTCCTTATCATCACTTCCAATCAAGCCACAACACAACCATATAAGGCTACAACCCAACAGATCAGTCAACAATACCAACCTAGTTCATCCCAACTTCATACCCGAAAGCGTACATGCTTTCTCCGAAAGTAGCTAACTATACATATATTTCGCTAATCGAAGTCTAATAAAAAAGGTAAGCCATAACCTACCTCGAATCCGAACGAGAGCCACGAACAATCAAACTTGAGCTTTACCCTTCCGGAATGCTTCCGAACGATTGAAATCTAACGATTAAATATTCTATGTTAATAAATTACAATTCCATCCACAAATAGGCTCACAATTCATAAATTCTCATCAAGATGCTTTAAAGAGTCCATGTAATTAGTTATCCATTTAAATAAGTTTAGTTAAACCGGTCTACTTAATATTCGAGGAGACCACTGCGACAGTACTCTTATGTTGAGAAACTATCTTGTCAATTTAACCACAAAAAGAATAAAAACATTCCCTGCAGTGTGACCTTACGTATAAGCACTATTGCAATTATAACATACTTTATATACATTGACAAACTTTTGTCCCATTAGAAATTTTGAGTGAACATAGCTCCTGCTATAGCACTACGTAGTAAGTAGTAACAGTTAAAAAAAAACGCCTATATATATATATATATTAGGACTAGGACTCGAAACTTTCAATTACCCCAAAATCTTAACTTCGGATTAAAATCTAACTTCCACAACTCAAATACCATGAATTTAAAGGTGTACATACTATTCAATACATCTAGTACTTAGCTGCATATAATGCACTATTAACCCAAAATTATTACTCCCTCCATAAAAATTTGAGACCAGTAGAACCCATGGTAGATAATGAATTCAATCCCCTAAATAGTATTAAACTAATATTTTTCCACAATGGTACACTGCATATACGTACTACATGAATTCACTCCCCTAAATAATATTAAAATATATTTATCCACAATAGTACACTGCATATACTTACTACATTGACAAGAATGGTACCGAGTTGCATGAAGTAATTCAGATTTTAGTTTGCTACAGTGATATCTCAAAAGTAACCTAAGGTACAAATTCACCAAACCACTGGAACTGTTCAAATTCTAGGGCTACTGAGATCTTTTTGCGGTCATTTGTAAAAAAAAAAAAAGACTAGCCCAAGTCATAATAGCAACAATTAAAAACTATTTATGCATCCACCAAATTTCTGAGTTAACAGCACATAAATGGCCCACTATGAAGTACAATTTAGTCAAACAAACAAAGAAGATGAAAAGCAACCAAACGTGTAGTACTCCATTAGTCAAACTAATGATTATTTTTTTTTCTTTATAAACCACTACTAGTACAGCAATTTAATTCCATGGTCACGGGAATTGGTTGAATAATTTACCTGCAAACAGTTTTGTTTTCCCTTGCTGTGCAAAGTTCATGCATAGTGTATTTCCAACTGCCCCTAGACCCTTTCTTTTCTATGCAATTAATGAACTAAGACTCCATATATTAGGTCTTCTGCAGATGGGCCACCAAGGAAAAATATATGGGTCTAGTCGGATTATTTATTACAGTAGCCTCCTTAATTCATTAATTTCAGTAATCACTTTGTCTACTTTAACATTTATCCACTCCATTAAATACTATATTTATTAACTTATACCTTATATGGGTGCAAATAATATTCCTATGAATAAACTATTCACACACGATAAATAAATAATAAACTATTCAAATGTTTCCCCGTCAATTAAATAACCGAGTCCCCCATTACCGCAAGCCATAAACACTAAAATAAGACCACAAAAGGGATGTTTTAGGAATATTAGGTCTAAAATTACTAGACGACCAAATGGGTCGTTACAGCCCGTCATGGCCCTCCGGTTGGGTCGTGACATAAACAAAGGGAAAAGGGGAAAAATCCAAAAAAGGAGAAAAAAGATAAATAGGTTTCTTGGCTCTAGAGAGTGTCACGTCACCGGACCTATGTCCTGCAATTATATATATGTAGATTACAAAGGTGCTATAAACAATATTTTGTAACACCTACTTTGAATCAAACAACAAATCTTTAAGTTGAAATTTCAAATTCAAGAGCTTCTAGCTAGTTTATTTATTTATTTATTTATTAAAATAATGTCCACTAGGCTTTTGGCTTAGGGCTGATTTTATATATTTTTCTCAAAGCAAAAAGAGCAAAGTGTCTTTACAAATGTAGCCAAATTGGCTAATAAAAAGCAAGAAATAAACCTAGTGATCAACTTAGGATATAAATATCCAAGGCTGATACTACAATATGCTAGAAATGATCTAAAACTTGTAAATAAATAACTAATGATATAGCAGGTTATCCATGCAATCTTGAAGTCCATGTATGCATCCTAGCAACACCATCTCATAATATTGCACCATCTTTGTCTTCTACTGAGAGTTGCACTGCATATACCATGTATAGCATTGGTATATCTGAGTATATCGGCCTCTGAATGCTTGAAATATAGCCTGTATGTGTACGTGTAGCCTATATTATCCCTGAGTATCCAATTTGGTTGAATGACTGTGCAGTATACAGAGAATATACCACAATATACAATACTGCAGCACTGAAATCTGCAACTAGCACCATCTTAACTTTGAGAACTATATCATATATACCCAAGAGATCTTCATATATATTACTTATATCCATCTTGAGTGTTGACACCCAATTTTGTCCCGCCTTCCTCCAAAATATCTATTTACGCTTCTAGTATTTTTGGGCAACCTTAAAAAATAATTATTTATACTTTACTACAATTATTAGCTTTTATTAATATTGGCGTTCCATTATTCTATTGTAGTCACTAGATGTTATTATTATTTATTACTACTACTACTATTATCCTTATCATTATTATTATTATTATTATATTATTATTATTATTATTATTATTATTATTATTATTATTATTATTATTATTCGCATTTTTTATCATTTCAGCATTTTTACCAGCTTATGCGCACGCATCGCATTTATTTTACGCAATTTAATAATAGCGTTTATTTACTGTTGAACCTTTAAAATATTATCGCACGGCTATTTACAACGTCATATAATTTTATTTTTCTATCTGAGCACTAATAAATACGTACTTTTATATTAGGTAATATTTAGGCACACGTTAGTATAGAGTTATTTAAATAGGTCTTTTATTTAAATATAATGGCCCAAATTGTTCCTTTCAGTCAACCAATATTAGCCAAATCCGAGCCCAATCAACCCATACTATTTTCGGACCAATTCATAAAACCAGCCCACATTTTTAATTCACTCAGCCCACTATTCATCTACCCGACCCAGCCTACTATCACTAAATAATACCCCGCCAGAAAATTGACCTAGCCCACACCCATTACCCGTCCGACCCGGCCCACACCACTATCATTCATTTTCTAAACCTAATGAATTACACTCAGCGCCGCTCCTCTTTCTCTTTCCCCTTCCCTCTCTCTTCCGCTCCCTTTTTTAGCAAACCCTAATCTTCGCTTTAACCATGGACAGATTTGTCCACCCTCTTTCCGTGCAAGCCTTGTCCGTTTTCAAATACCCATCAGTTCCTCTTCAGCCGCTCATTTCTCTCTCTCTCTCTCTCCCGCAAATGGCTCTGTCAATGGCAGAGCCAAGCTTGGCTTCATCCCCATTTTGGAAAAGGTTTGACTCTCATATATCAAGATCAGAAGATGGTGAGTCAGTTCTAAGCAAAACTCATTTTCCTCTCCGTTGTATCAACATAAATAGGCAAGGAAACTTGTACTTTAATTCAGTTTCAGTTCCTTTTAGCCAAGTTCGAGTAAAATCTCTGCTCATCTCTACTTTTCTGATTTTTCGTTCTGATGAATCCGTCCAAAATCCCAACGTTCAGATTCAAACGACTTGAAAATAATTCAAATTCCGCCCAATTTCGAACCACAAAAACCCTAACAATCCCCTATAAATAGTCGTTTTCGGAAATAGAAAAGGGAGATTTTTTTCGGAGCCGTCATCCCTCACTCTAAATTACCATCAAAACAAACTTCACTAAAAAGGAGTTTTTTTTAGCCTCCCCTATTCCTTGAAATATTAATCCTCTTTAGTTCCAATACTTCTTGATATTCATTCGAAGCATTGAACCATTTCATCTTTTTTGCTTTTGCTATCACTTCAAAACGAAGCGTATTCATGCTCAGCGTTATTGGTGTTACGAGGGTAGATCTAAGGCCCCCGTACCTTAGTTCGCTGCACCCGAAAAAGGTAATCTTCTTCCTCATTTTAGTTTTACTTTCTTTCAGTTCTGTTTATCTTCGAATTCTTGTAGATTAGCTATGTTTTAGTTTAGTTTCTGCTTTAATAAATAATCCTTAGTCTCTTTTCCCTTAATTTTAGTACTAATTTATGTTTTTGAAGGTGATTAGTGTGTTCAGTATCTGTTTGCGTTGTTGTTTGATTAGTTTAAAGTATTGAAACTGTTTAGTTGTGTGATGAAGGTTATGTGTGCATTGGTTTGGTGGGTAACTGTTAAGATGACTTAGTTTCAGTTCTGATAGGTTTGGGTAAATATGAATGTGAGAACGTAGTTATAAATTAGGTGTCTAAGTTCAAAGTATTCACTATTTAATCATAACTGCGTAAGTAGTCATTTTTCAGTTTCTTTGTTCTATGCACAAAAGGATTAATTTAGGGATTAATAATGGCTTACTTTACCTTAAAGTATTGTCGAGTTAGCTGTTTAATCTTGTTGTGACTGAATTCGAATTAACAGTTATGTAGAGAGTTTATGTGTTGGTTAGTACAATTCTTTGGGTCATTGTTCGTTAGGATACATGAGGAATATATATAATTTCTACTTTTTTTTACTAATATGAAATATGTGAAAAATAACTATTTCGAGTTAAGATCTGTTCTGGACTCTCTTTGTAGCACCCCCTTTGGGAGGACACTATTACGAACAAAAGCCAATTTTACACCGTTTTGAAGCAACTTATGCCAAAAGATATTCATAAATATATTTAATAGCGGAAAAAGGCCCATGCGGGAAAAATTTGGAAGTACGACATTTTTTTTTGTGCGCTCCAAAAATTTTCTTAAATGAAATACAATAGCAGAGTATCATTTTAAAATGGTAATTCCCTTCTCAAATAGTCAACACATTTAAGAAGCTTCGTTTTGAAATTTTATTTCCAAATCAACGCCATTACGGGTCCATAAGATGCACAAAACTCAAACTAGTGATTTTCACGAAACTATTATCATCCTTTGTACATAATTACAAGACAAAATACAAATTTAGTATATGACATGACTCGGGTTAAAACACACCCTAAAATAGCAAAACCAGTCATCAAGTTTAAGTTACAAGCACATGGTCTTGTTTTCCACAAGCCTTCAAAATTTCATACGTAAGTGTCACACATGTATCATGTACAAGTCCCCAAAAATTTACAAAAACTAGATGCATATGCAAATGTGATCTTCACAAGGGCTCCCATAAAGTCTACTCCAAATGGCCATCTTCATACCTCATCTCGCGCATTACCTACGATAGAAAAACAACTATCGCTAAGCATGAAGCTTAGTGGTGTATAAACTTTGGGCTTGGAGCCATTAAATTCTCCAATTCCCTTGTTCGCCGTAGGTGGCTCAATAAGGTAACAATAAGCCCAAGTGAACAAGTATATCAAAGTATCGAATACAAATCTTGGAGAGTTTCAAAATATCAATACTAATATTCTAAGGCTCAAGTATCAAGAAAGCTTATAATTCAATTCAAGAGAATTTGTCAAATAACCAATTTTGCCCAATATGTACGTCATGCCATCACACTACGCACAATCAATATCAAGACGGGCCGAAGCCCCGAAATCAAGAAGGACCGAAGCCCATATCAAGAAGGGTCGTCACCCAATATCAAGAGAATCAAGAACCATGTTGAAAGTGGCTTTCCACTCGTACTCGAAAATGGACGAAAATCCATCGTCAAGACGAAATGTAAATCCAAAGTCAAGATGGGCAAGATCCGAATCGAGGGGCATGCCAATATCGATGACTAGTCACCATAACAAGAAGGACAAAGTCCCAACAAGAATGCAAAATGATCAAGCAATTCGTACAAGTGGGCGATGTAGCAAAAGTCTTGCAATACTTGAGACAATAACCATATAATAATATAAGATGAAGAGTAAAGAAATAACTCATCAAGATACTTCAAAATTCCAGAAAAATAAAGATATTTTAAGTTCAAGTTTATACACAAACCTTGGGGTTTTACCACACAACAAGTTCTACCACAACTCGAGGAGTTCAAATCATCTACGCCATAGACCAACCAAAGTCCACTTCGTCAAATAATTCCTCTTAGCTTGTACAAGAGCATATATACCTTAAATACACAATCAAATATCTACTTAAGTTCAAAAGTCCCAGCACATCACAACTAAACACGAAATCAACGAAAATCAGCCCAAACTATCAAAACAGAAATTCTGGACAGCGCTACTGTCTTGTATTGTTGCTCAGTTTCGAAGGGGTAAATGGAAAAACTGGACTTTGTGTCCTCAATGAAAGTTGTATATATATGTCTTAGGGTCTCATAGAAATTCGAATCACCCCTACAACAATTTTGTACAAAACGATATGCTCAAAATACTAACAGCAGTCCATGTAGAATGTTCAAAACAGAAATCTGAACAGCACCTCCCCCTGCACTTCATCACCACGTTTTGGGTATCTAAAGGCAAAACTGGGTTTTACAGCCTTGATGAAAGTTTTAGGTCTATGAAATAGCTTTCCAGAACATCTTGAATCACTCAAAACGGAGCAGTATACAAGGAGTTATGCTAAAAACACTAACAGCAGTCCCAATCCAAAACGGGTTTGCAAAACAAAAATCTGGGCCGCAACTCCCTTGATATTCCAGCCCACAAAACAATTCAAAACAACCACCAACCAGTCCCAAAATATTATCATAAACAACCACAAAAAATATCATATCAACTGCCCCAAAATATTATCACAAAACAGCCATAAAAATCATACAAAACAGCCCAGTATACGCTTTGTATACGATATTTTCATACACTTTATTCTCCCAATTTCGAAAACAGCAACTTATCAACAACATCAACAATCATTATACATCATAACTCAACCAATTCCACCCATCTAAATCCAACAAAACAGCCCCCCAATCCATAAATTGTAATAAGGCAACAAACGAGTTTATAATGCTATTTTCTCCGTTCTAATCCGTTAAATCTCTAAACAAACTTGTTAACAATGAAAAAGGGACCTCAATCTTACCTTAAGTATGCAGCAACCAAGTCACCACTCTCCTTCGTAGCTGATTTTTGGCTCAAAATGAAGGCAATGCAACGTACAACACTTTTCTCTTCACGAGCTTCGAAATTCGGGGCTCCGATTTTGGTCAAATCTTGGTTTTTTTTCTCTCTACTCTCCTCTCTCTTTCTATAGGAGGTTCTGGAAATTCTTGGTCTGGAAATGAAGAAGGGAGCTGAAAATATCCCTTAATGGGCTAAGGGGTTGGGCCTGACCCGACTTGGAAATCGGGTTGGGCCGAATTTTGATGTCCAGCTTGACCTTCCTGCATTAAAATGTCCATAACTCTTTATACATATGTCACCTATAAGCCCATAATATATGGTTGGAAAGGTATTTCAATTATCTACAACTTTTATTTTATGAGTTTTCCCAAATTCCCAAATTCGAATGGGTTTACAACCTCCCAAAGTCAGGTCACCCGAAACATAACTAAAAAAAATATTTTTTTTTCTTCTAAAAATTTGAGGTGTTACTTTCAAAAAAGAAAATTTTGGGGTGTTACAACTCTCCCCCCCTTAAGAAATTTCGTCCCGAAATTTACTTTATACTTACCTCAAAACAGCTGTGGGTATTGAGTTCGCATATCCTCTTCTCGCTCCCAGGTAGCCTCTTTGCCGGAATGATTTCTCCAAAGGACTTTTACTAATGGAATTTTCTTGTTTCTAAGCTCTTTTGCCTCACGCGCCAAGATTTGGATAGGTTCCTCTTCGTATGTCAAGTCAGGGCTGACATCTATGGATTCAACAGGAAGAACATGAGACGGATCTGAGCGATATCTTCTAAGCATAGAAACATGGAAGACATT
Organism: Lycium barbarum; assembly: GCF_019175385.1. Classification (NCBI taxonomy): domain Eukaryota; kingdom Viridiplantae; phylum Streptophyta; class Magnoliopsida; order Solanales; family Solanaceae; genus Lycium; species Lycium barbarum. The sequence goes on along the minus strand of NC_083344.1, from coordinate 110,889,847 downwards.
ATGGATCCTATACAACTCCGGTGGAAGAGCTAATTTATATGCAACTGGTCCAACCCGCTCTAGTACTTCATATGGCCCAATAAATCGAGGACTAAGTTTTCCTTTTTGGCCAAATCTCATAATCTTCTTCCATGGAGAAACCTTTAAAAATACTTTATCTCCCACTTGATACTCAATTTCACGCCTTTTTAGATCAGCATAAGACTTTTGTCTATCCGAAGCAATTTTTAGACGATCCTTGATGACTTTTACTTTATCCTCAGTTTGTTGCACAATCTCAGGACCAACCAATTTTCTTTCACCGACTTCACTCCAACAAAGGGGAGTTCTACACTTTCTCCCATATAAGGCTTCATAGGGAGGCATGCCAATACTTGATTGGTAGCTATTATTGTAAGCGAACTCTATCAAGGCTAGGTGTCTGTCCCAACTACCCTCAAATTCCATAATGCAAGCTCGAAGCATATCTTCCAAGATTTGAATCACCCTCTCGGACTGGCGGTCTGTCTGAGGATGGAAGGAAGTACTAAAGTTCAACCTAGTGCCCAAAGCTTCTTGCAAGCTAGTCCAGAATCTAGATGTAAACCTTGGATCTCGATCAGATACAATAGAAACAGGGACACCATGTAGCCTCACAATCTCATTAACGTACAATTCTGCTAAACGTTCAAGTGGGTAGTCCATTCTGATAGCCAAGAAATGAGCACTTTTGGTTAGTCTATCAACTATAACCCAAATTGCATCACGATTTCCTTGAGTGCGTGGAAGTCCGGAAACAAAGTCCATAGTTATTCTTTCCCATTTCCACTCAGGTATCGACAAGGGTTGTAACAACCCAGTTGGGACTTGATGCTCGGCCTTTACCTGTTGACAAACTAAACATCTAGAAATAAATTCCGCAATGTCTTTCTTCATACCATTCCACCAGTAGTGTTCTTTGATAGTTTGGTACATTTTAGTACCTCCAGGATGCATTGCGTACGGTGAAGTATGTGCTTCATTCAAAATTTCTTTTCTCAAGTTGTCATCTTTAGGGACACATAACCTGTTTTGATAAAGTAGAACACCATCCTCCCTTAATTTAAAATCAAGTTTTTCTCCAGTTTGAACCTTTTTGATCAATTTCACAAGCTTCTCGTCTAACTTCTGTGCTTCCTTCACTTGTTCAAGTAGAACTGGTTTGACTTGCAAACTAGCAGCAACGGAGCCATCAGAGTTAAATGCAAGACAAGCATTCATGGCTCTTAATTTAAGAAACAAAGGCAAGTGACTTAGAGATAAACTAGCAAGGGCTTTACGACTTAGAGCATCTGCTACCACATTGGCTTTACCCGGATGATAATCAATTGTGCAGTCATAATCTTTAATGAGTTCAAGCCATCTACGTTGCTTCAAATTCAACTCTTTTTGTGTACCCAAGTACTTCAAACTCTTGTGATCAGTAAATATGTGACACTTTTCGCCATATAAGTAATGCCTCCAAATTTTCAAAGCAAACACTATGGCAGCGAGCTCAAGGTCATGAGTAGGATAGTTCAATTCATGTGGTTTCAATTTTCGGGAAGCATATGCAACCACTTTCCCTTCTTGCATCAGGACACAACCCAAACCATGATAAGAAGCATCACTATATATCACATATTCTTTTCCTTCAGTTGGTAGAGTAAGTATAGGAGCTTGTGTCAATAAGGATTTGAGCTTTTCAAAGCTCTCTTGGCATTTGTTATCCCAAACAAACTTGACATCCTTCCTCAAGAGTTTAGTCAAAGGAGAGGCTATAATGGAGAAGCCTTTGACAAACCTTCTATAGTATCCCGCTAAACCCAAGAAACTCCTTACTTCAGTTGGACTTTTAGGTGGTTTCCATTCAACAATAGCTTGAATCTTACTAGGATCCACCTTCACACCTTCCGCCGACACAATATGTCCCAGAAAAGCCACCTCACTAAACCAAAATTCACATTTGGAAAGCTTAGCATAAAGCTTTTTCTCTTGCAAAGTTTGCAAAACAATTCGAAGGTGCTTTCTGTGGTCTTCACTATTCTTGGAATATATTAAGATATTATCTATAAAGACCACCACAAATTGATCAAGATAAGGCTTAAACACGCGATTCATCAAGTCCATGAACGCCGCAGGAGCATTCGTCAACCCAAATGGCATCACCAAAAATTCATAATGGCCATATCGAGTCCTAAAGGCAGTTTTAGGGACATCTTGTTCCCTTACCCGCAGTTGGTAATACCCAGACCTCAAGTCAATTTTTGAGAACACACTAGCACCTTTTAACTGGTCAAATAAATCATCAATCCTAGGCAGTGGATATCTGTTCTTAATTGTTACCTTGTTCAATTGTCGGTAATCAATGCAAAGCCTAAGAGTCCCATCTTTCTTTTTAACAAATAGAACAGGAGCTCCCGAGGGAGAAACACTCGGGCGAATAAAACCTTTCTCAAGAAGTTCTTGCAATTGATTTTTCAACTCCTTCAATTCTGCTGGAGCCATTCGATAAGGCGTTATAGAAATAGGAGTAGTTCCAGAAATAACCTCTATAGGAAATTCAACTTCCCTTTCCGGGGGCAGTCCGGGAAGATTTTCAGGGAAGACATCAGGAAATTCACACACCACTGGTATATCCATAAGGCTTGGACTTTCCAAGTGTGTATCAAATATATGAGCAAGATAAGCTTCGCAACCCTGTCTGATCATCTTCCTTGCCACAACCGCGGAGATAATATTAGATGTCAATGATCTTTCACCTTGAACAATGATGTGTGAAAGTGAAGGAGCTCTAAAGGTCACATGCTTCGACCTACAATCAACTAGCGCATGATATCTATAAAGCCAATCCATACCGATAATGACATCATAGTCTTGGAAAGGCATTTCAATCAAATCAGCAGGGAAGACTAGATCTTGAATCACCAAGGGACAACCTCGATAGATTTGATTGCAAATAACTTGTTGACCCAAAGGACTTTGGACAAGCACACCACAATCGAGTCTCACAGATTTCACATTTTCAGGAAAAGCCAATGATGAGCAAACATAGGAATGTGTAGAACCAGGATCAAATAATGTAACAACATATAAGCCGAATAAGTGAAATTTACCAACAACCACATCTGCTCCATCTTGGTCATCCCTCTGTCTCATCGCATAAGCTCGTGCTGTAGCTCTTGACCCACTAGCTTGGTTGGCTCCACCTGCACCTGTTGCTTGTGTGTTTCTAGATCTTGCACCTCTATTCCCTTGAGAGGGAGTGGAAATAGGTTTTTGAACCGAGCCTTCCGTACGCGGAGAAGAAGTGGGGTTAGGATTAGGACAATCCTTCACTTTATGATCGAAGCTCCCACAATTAAAACAAGCACCAGAAGCTCTCCTACAAGTACCAAAGTGATTCTTTCCACATTGTGCACAAGTGGGTGTACGAGTCTTGCCTTGGCCATAGCTTGGAGTGCTGGCAGTAGAGGAACTTGATCTATTTTGCTTATGTTGGGCTAACTTGCGAACAGTATTAGCTTTGGAACTGTCAAACCTTCCCTTTTTTGATGGACCTCCTGAATCTGCATCAGTTTTCCTGAACTTGTGTTCATTTCTACTAGCTTGTTCCTTGTCGATCCTTTCCCAAGTAAGAGCAGCTGAAACTAATTTATAAAAGTTTTCATGTTGTAGGACCGCCACAGATTTTCTGATAGAATCATTCAACCCGTCTTCGAATCGCCTCCACTTATCTTTTTCGTTATTAATAATACCCCCAGCATAACGAGATAGCCTGAGAAACTTCTGTTGATATTCAGCGATAGACATACTCCCTTGCTCTAAATTTAAGAACTCCTTTTTCTTTGCATCATGATAAGCAGGTGGGACATACTTCATATGAAATTCTTTCACAAAATCACTCCAAGTAAGAACAGGAGGTTTTGCCCTGGCATTCGGTACACTTACCCACCAATCATAGGCATCTTTTTGTAACAATGAGACAGCATACTTAAATTTAGCAGCGTCTGAACACTCTAATTGCTCAAAAACTCTTTCAATCCGTTCCAACCACTGCTCGGCATCTGTAGGGTCAACAGTGCCTTCAAACTCAACTCCACCCATTTTTCTCATTTTCTCAAAGTTCATTTCATCAGAGGCAGGCATTCTTCTAGCCATGTGACGAAAGAAATCAGCCATTTGTTGAAAAGGGGGATCAACAGCAGGAGCACTATGACTCATCTGAGGGTGTGGCCCAACTCTTGTACCCTGATTATTTCCCGCTTCAGATCCACTTGCACTAGGAGGATTAGAATCAGCAAAATGTTCTCCAACCCCTTCTTGTAGGTCAGGTTGGGCATTGGAGTTATTTAAACTCTCACGAGCGGCTTCCATAAGTCTATTAGAAGTAGAAGATGCCACGACTTGATTCCTACATAAGGGAAGATCACATTGCATTAGGGACATGTACATGATGCATATGCGCTATATACTAAAAAAAAACATGTGACAAAAAGGAACAGTATACCAACAAATCACAACAAAAGTCCTAGAATCACAAACCTAGGCTCTGATACCAACACTTGTAGCACCCCCTTTGAGAGGACACTATTACGAACAAAAGCCAATTTTACACCGTTTTGAAGCAACTTATGCCAAAAGATATTCATAAATATATTTAATAGCGGAAAAAGGCCCATGCGGGAAAAATTTGGAAGTACGACATTTTTTTTTTGTGCGCTCCAAAAATTTTCTTAAATGAAATACAATAGTAGAGTATCATTTTAAAATGGTAATTCCCTTCTCAAATAGTCAACACATTTAAGAAGCTTCGTTTTGAAATTTTATTTCCAAATCAACGCCATTACGGGTCCATAAGATGCACAAAACTCAAACTAGTAATTTTCACGAAACTATTATCATCCTTTGTACATAATTACAAGACAAAATACAAATTTAGTATATGACATGACTCGGGTTAAAACACACCCTAAAATAGCAAAACCAGTCATCAAGTTTAAGTTACAAGCACATGGTCTTGTTTTCCACAAGCCTTCAAAATTTCATACGTAAGTGCCACACATGTATCATGTACAAGTCCCCAAAAATTTACAAAAACTAGATGCATATGCAGATGTGATCTTCACAAGGGCTCCCATAAAGTCTACTCCAAATGGCCATCTTCATACCTCATCTCGCGCATTACCTACGATAGAAAACAACTATCGCTAAGCATGAAGCTTAGTGGTGTATAAACTTTGGGCTTGGAGCCATTAAATTCTCCAATTCCCTTGTTCGCCGTAGGTGGCTCAATAAGGTAACAATAAGCCCAAGTGAACAAGTATATCAAAGTATCGAATACAAACCTTGGAGAGTTTCAAAATATCAATACTAATATTCTAAGGCTCAAGTATCAAGAAAGCTTATAATTCAATTCAAGAGAATTTGTCAAATAACCAATTTTGCCCAATATGTACGTCATGCCATCACACTACGCACAATCAATATCAAGACGGGCCGAAGCCCCGAAATCAAGAAGGACCGAAGCCCATATCAAGAAGGGTCGTCACCCAATATCAAGAGAATCAAGAACCATGTTGAAAGTGGCTTTCCACTCGTACTCGAAAATGGACGAAAATCCATCGTCAAGACGAAATGTAAATCCAAAGTCAAGATGGGCAAGATCCGAATCGAGGGGCATGCCAATATCGATGACTAGTCACCATAACAAGAAGGACAAAGTCCCAACAAGAATGCAAAATGATCAAGCAATTCGCACAAGTGGGCGATTTAGCAAAAGTCTTGCAATACTTGAGACAATAACCATATAATAATATAAGATGAAGAGTAAAGAAATAACTCATCAAGATACTTCAAAATTCTAGAAAAATAAAGATATTTTAAGTTCAAGTTTATACACAAACCTTGGCGTTTTACCACACAACAAGTTCTACCACAACTCGAGGAGTTCAAATCATCTATGCCATAGACCAACCAAAGTCCACTTCGTCAAATAATTCCTCTTAGCTTGTACAAGAGCATATATACCTTAAATACACAATCAAATATCTACTTAAGTTCAAAAGTCCCAGCACATCACAACTAAACACGAAATCAACGAAAATCAGCCCAAACTATCAAAACAGAAATTCCGGACAACGCTACTGTCTTGTATTGTTGCTCAGTTTCGAAGGGGTAAATGGAAAAACTGGAATTCGTGTCCTCAATGAAAGTTGTATATATATGTCTTAGGGTCTCATAGAAATTCGAATCACCCCTACAACAATTTTGTACAAAACGATATGCTCAAAATACTAACAGCAGTCCATGTAGAATGTTCAAAACAGAAATCTGGACAGCACCTCCCCCTGCACTTCATCACCCCTTTTTGGGTAGCTAAACGCAAAACTGGGTTTTACAGCCTTGATGAAAGTTTTAGGTCTATTAAATAGCTTTCCATAACATCTTGAATCACTCAAAACGGAGCAGTATACAAGGAGTTATGCTAAAAACACTAACAGCAGTCCCAATCCAAAAAGGGGTTTGCAAAACAAAAATCTGGGCAGCAACTCCCTTGATATTCCAGCCCACAAAACAATTCAAAACAACCACCAACCAGTCCCAAAATATTATCATAAACAACCACAAAAAATATCATATCAACTGCCCCAAAATATTATCACAAAACAGCCATAAAAATCATACAAAACAGCCCAGTATACGCTTTGTATACGATATTTTCATACACTTTATTCTCCCAATTTCGAAAACAGCAACTTATCAACAACATCAACAATCATTATACATCATAACTCAACCAATTCCACCCATCTAAATCCAACAAAACAGCCCCCCAATCCATAAATTGTAATAAGGCAACAAACGAGTTTATAATGCTATTTTCTCCGTTCTAATCCGTTAAATCTCTAAACAAACTTGTTAACAATGAAAAAGGGACCTCAATCTTACCTTAAGTATGCAGCAACCAAGTCACCACTCTCCTTCTTAGCTGATTTTTGGCTCAAAATGAAGGCAATGCAACGTACAACACTTTTCTCTTCACGAGCTTCGAAATTCGGGGCTCCGATTTTGGTCAAATCTTGGTTGTTTTCTCTCTACTCTCTTCTCTCTCTTTCTCTAGGAGGTTCCGGAAATTCTTGGTCTGGAAATGAAGAAGGGAGCTGAAAATATCCCTTAATGGGCTAAGGGGTTGGGCCTGACCCGACTTGGAAATCGGGTTGGGCCTGACCCGACTTGGAAATCGGGTTGGGCCGAATTTTGCTGTCCAGCTTGACCTTCCTGCATTAAAATGTCCATAACTCTTTATGCAGATGTCGCCTATAAGCCCATAATATATGGTTGGAAAGGTATTTCAATTATCTACAACTTTTATTTTATGAGTTTTCCCAAATTCCCAAATTCGAATGGGGTTACAACCTCCCGAAGTCAGGTTACCCGAAACATAACTAAAAAAAATATTTTTTTTTCTTCTAAAAATTTGAGGTGTTACTTTCAAAAAAGAAAATTTTGGGGTGTTACACTCTTGAATGGCGCTCCTTCACATAGTTTCCGATTCGGGTTAAAATCAAGAATTCAACTAGGTCAAGGTAATTAGATGCTACATTAGGCTTCAATAGTTTTGAAACACTTCTTTAAGGTGTTTATATGATTTTACAAATCCTGATGTGCATGTATGGTTTAAACTTACTCAATAATGTCTTATATTTGGTCTCTTGTTTCCTTTTACATGAGGAGTTAAATACCCAATGGTTGTCCCTGCCCTCTTTTCTTTTTTTTTGGAAGGTCTTTATGTGTGGGTTATGCCATTCTTTTGATCTTAAAATCATAAGTATGGTTCGATTTCCTTTGAGTATTATGGGTGCCTAACCTAAAGTTCTCATATTTCTTTTTGTGTTCTGATTGGAGCTAATTACAACATCTAAAGTTGGAGTTTGATGTTAAAGAAGGAATTATGTTGGCCTAAAACTAATTCACACTTGTCTTGTTTTTCTCCAAAAGAATGTGAATGTCAACTGGTTTTCTTTGAATCTCAAGTGTTGTTTCCAAAGGAAGGTTAAGAACTTCAAACCATTATATTTTAAGCACTTCTCTGGTGGAATAAAAAAAAAGTTTTAAACCAGTAGGGTTAAATCGAATTTGAAATATGCTATCTCTGGTTTGCTGAAAACCCGCATTAGTTTATTTATTGCATTAACATTTTAAAAGTGATTTGTCATTTTTCCCAAAAATAAATAAATTGAAATGACATCTAGATTTAGCTTAAGTGAAATGTTTATTAAAATAGACTGTCCTGTTGAAATATGTTTCAAGTACTAAAATCTGTTCTGGGAAAGCAAAGGGAATGGCTATGATTACAGTTTGTTTTTCTTTAAAGAAGAAATAAGGGAAAGGATTTTAACTTTGGACTTAGCATGATCACAACCTTTCAACTTCTCGATTCTGTATAAGCTATTCTTATCTTCTTCTTGGTTTACTTAATATGTCATAAAGGAAAGATTCTATAGTTATCACGGTAATTACAGTTCAAAAGTCAGTCACCATTTCATACGCTTAAAAATGAAAAAGAAAAAATGCTACTCCTACTTTCTTGTTCCCCTTTTTGTCATCATCCTGATCTGTTTTGAATTTATATTTTACATGTTTAACTTTATTCATTGATTAGATACTAATCATTTTCCTTTCATTTTATGCATGACCATCGCATACGAGTCCGAGAGACTCGTCTTCTTCCGCATTCGGTGTTGGGCTAAAACCCAACATTACCTCTCTCGCGTGTCCAGCCTACCCGCAGCAAAATATTAAAAAACAAAATCTAGGCCGAGGCCCATGTAGCAGCAACAGATCGCGGTGGTCTTAGAATGGGCCGATCCATTCGATCTTCTTTCCCCTCTACCTTATGTTTGTTGTGTATTTTTGATTAGCTTTGTATGACTAACACTTTATTTTATTTTGTCTCTTAGCTTATATGAATTATAGGAGAATTAATGGGGATAGTTTTAATAGTAAGGGGGTAGTTAATTTTGGGGAAACTAATAATTAATTCCATAAGATTCTTTTTTTTTATGTTAAAATTATTTATAGAATCTATAATATTTATTTTGTTAGAACAATTGATTTTCAAAAGCGTGGATACATATTTGGAGTTAAAAGAATTATGTTTTCTATCTTAGAAAATTTAAAAACGTCACTAATATCGCAAATATGAGTTCAAGTATATGTTATGAACAATTTTTTAAGGAGTTACCCAATTATGCATCTTTTTAGCCGAGTATAATTAAATAATAAAAAGGGGGAAAGAAACTCACGTCCTTTTGCATCATATTTATAAAAGGTAAAATTAGATTTTGTTTGCATTGTCATATTCACATAACATAATTTTATCCAAAGTTCAAATTTGCTAAGTCTTCTCTTAAAAGCAATTACTTATATACAAACTATTATATTTCTGCAAGTCTCATTTTAAATCGCATTATTGTATTTTCATTTAAGGTCTTGGCAACATTTATAAACTTTATTTTAAATAGCATTTAAAGTCTTCTTTTATGCAAGTCATTATATCTTCTACAAATCTTATTTTAAATAGCATTATTATTTAAAGCCTTAGCAACATTTATAAGTATTATTTTAAATGGCATTATTATATTTTCCTTTAAAACCTTAGCAACATTTACAAATTGTCTTCTTAAAATTTAAATGCCATATTTGCATCTCCCACCTTAATTAACTAACCTAAGTTTGACCGGTAAACCGTAGTTAACGGATTCTAAAGGATGCCCAACCCCTTCCCTTTAGGATAATCAAGAACCCTTACCTAGAATCATAAGTTAAGCAGACCATTAACGGAGGTTTAGTTAGCTTTACCTTAGTTAATAATTAGGTTCCCTAATTCACCATTAAATTAATTAGGTGGCGACTCCTTAAAATAAACAAATAAATAGGAATCACCAATATGTTGTACTCCTACTTTAACCCGTTTAAATGGGGTATAACATTGAGTACCAACTTTTCAAGAATAAAAGTGCAGTGTACAGAAGATACACCACAGTATACAAGAATTATACTGCAGCATATCTAATGACTGCACATTGCATGATTCTTCTCAGCTGTCAAACTAGTATCATGTACTTGCAAATGGTGTCCCAAGTCTGGTCCCTTGGTGCACCTTTGTATCTGCTTCCCTGACCATCTTACATTACCAATCCACAAGTCAAAACACTTTCTGTATATTATCCTTTCCTCGGTAGAATGAGCACATAATGCTAATACTACGACTTGAGAATTAGACAATATGCAAATCATGTTTGATCATATGGTCTTCCACACTAGTATCCCTTTTGCAGTGTGTGTGAACCTGCAATATTGTAGCATATCCTTTCCCATGTAACTATGATCAGAGCCACAAAGCAAGTCCTGAAATCTGCACTGGTTCCAGTAGAACGCCAGTCCTTGAGTCCCATTCCTGCACATCTCCTGAGAATTATTATTTGCTGTAGTAAATCCAAGGTCCATGTAGTAGATTTCACCTTTCGATCCAAGTCCTGAGCCTCTCAAATCATCTCCTGGGTGAATAGGATCAATAGGACAAAGTATGTGATCAACTTTGGTTTTAAGTTGAACCTGATCCTTTTCCTCCAAAGAGGAATCACAAATCCTACTTATACTCAGAAGCCTAGAAATTATGATGGTTGTGTACCAGTGTCCAGAAACCATATCATCTCCTTTGTGACAAAGATACATGGAGAAAAGTATTTGAATAACTTTACAGTGTATGAATTTGAGCTAGATTTGCAATACTTCATTTCCAAATTGAATAGGATCAGTATTACATTTCTTAGAAAAAGAACCTGATTTCCTGCTTTTGTGACAACTCCATTCAAGTTTTGAGAATCCCATATCATTTCCTACATGAATAGGATCAATAGGCCAAAGTATTTGATCAACTTTGGTTACAATTTGTACCAGATCACTACTTCAGAGAGTAGGATCAAAAGGCCAAATTATACTCAGAGAAAAGTGCGAGACTGATCTCTGCATAATCTTCCTGTGAGACCATGTCATTTCCTAGGTGACTAGGATCCATGGTGCAAGGTATTTGTATAACCCTGCATAAAATGGATTCAACCCAGGCTTGTACCACCTCATATCCAAACTGTGTACGATTAGTGGTCCATTCCTTAGTAAAATTCCTATTTTCCTGGTGTTTTGTCAAGTCCATGCATAATAGGTGCCTGCAAAAAAGGTAGATGATATTAGTGTAATAGATCATAATGTTCTCCTCCCATAGGATTTGAACATGATGGTAGGAATCCTCCAAACCAGCACTAACAACAATCATCTTTAGAATAGCCACTCCTATCCAAATGAACCAGCTTCCACCAGAAAGTTCAATCCACACCACCTTCCTCCTACTCATTTTCAAACTGTCAACAGAATGGGCACCTAGTGCCAATACCACACACTGGTAAAATGTCAATGAGTAGGTCTTGATCCCACCTCCATCCTCTGCAGCTACCACCAAATCTAACAACTCTAATTTCACATCATTTCCACTTAAACATAGATCAATGAGAAACCACCTAGTCAATTTCCTTAGTAAATCTGTCCCATCCATATCACTTAGAACCATGAATAAGAATGAGCATATTCAGACTTGTATCAAATCATTTCCTATATGAATGGGATCATTGGTAACAAGCATAAATAGTGTTGCAAACGAGTGCACCATTCTGATTGTCTCAACATCATGTCCTGTGCACATAGGATCAATGAGACAGTAGTAATTATAGGCTTTGACCCTGCATGCATCTTATCATTTCTTAAGACAAGATCAATGATACAAGCAGTGTTTCTTGAACATGATTTCCTGGCAATTCTATTTCTCCATATGACAGGCTTTACATTTGTCACAATGTAATCTGCAAACCAAAAAAATAGGTTAGTATGAAAAATTACCATTATACTCTCCGTCAGATGAACTTGAGTATAATGATAAATATTTTCCCGCACCAAATCACCAGGTCTCTTAATCAATATCTCTTCTTTGTTCTTATCCTTAAATATGGACATAGGATCTTGTCTCTATTCAGGATTTTCTTTCCCTTTGAATCCAAGTCTGCAAATGAATTGGTTGTCACCACTCCATGATCAAGAGAAAAATTAGCCAAATGATCATCCAATTGGTTTCCTTCCCTCATACTGTGCAAGACCTGAACATCTGCATTGTCAATTATATCAAGAATCTCCTCTACTTCAAAAGCATTGTTCTAAGGTGGTTTCCACTGTCTATCCAATATGTTTTTCATCAGTAAGGAATCAGTTTCAAGTATGAATGAATAAACATGCTGAGACAAACAATATTTAGCAGCTTCAAGTAATGCCAAGGCCTCAGACTTAGTATTAGTTGTTTTTTCAATTTCCTTTGCATGAGCAAACACCAGGTCACCTTCATAATTTCTCACACAAAAAGCAAATGAGCTTCTATCAGGATTGCCCCTAGTAGCACCGTCAGTGTTGCATTTCAAAGTGCCCTCCTCAGGTAAATTCCACATGACCTTAGTAACCTGCAATCTTGGAACAAACTGCTCTAAGATTCTAAGTGTTTCAGACCATCTATGTGGAACTGTCTTGATCCCAGGCTTCCTCAATCTCACTAGTTGTTGAATAATGCTTGAAACTTGATAGATTACTCTACTAGTAGTTACCTTGTTTCCATGCTTATCTCCATTCCTTTTCTTCCACAATTTCCACAAAATGATAGAAGGCACAACATAAAAAATAGGCTTGATTCTAGGTAGCAGATCAACAGTCCGCCACTTTGTTATGACTTGATGCAAGTGTAACCCTTCAATATTGATCCCTCCAGCACCACGGAAGTATGACCAGGTCCTTTGTGCAGTCTCACATCTCAGAAAGATGTGAGGAACAGTTTTTTCTCTTAGTTGAACATAACACAAGCACATAAATGGCATACGATAGCCCCAGCTTCTAATTATATCATCCAAAGGAACTTTGAAATGCCAAACTCTCCATATCAAGAATGTAATTATGAAGGGCAAACCTTTCACCCACATCTTCTAATAAACCTTTGTTTTCTCAGTTTTACTTTTTATGTACTCCCATGCAGATTTCACTGAAAATTCTCCATTTGTTTCCAGCTTCCATATTGGCTTGTCAAGTTCATCAGGTCTGGAAAAAGGCTGAAGATAATTGAAAATATAATCTGCATACTCTTCAGGCAAGTTGTTTCTTATGGGTGGAACATGCCATCTTCCTTCAGTCACAACATCTGGGACATTATTAATCTCTTTATTGCAATAGAAATCAGATGGAACTAAGAAATATAAATGACCAAGACCAGTCTAATTATCAAACCAAAACAATGATGAGCCCATTCTTAGCTGTTACCATGGTTCATGATCTATCAAATCCCTTGCTTGGATCATTTTCTTCTATATCTAAGATCCTTTCTTCCAAGGCACCAAAATAGGATTGTTTTTCTTCAAGTATTTGTTACTCATTAAAGCGCTCCATAAAGAAGCCTTGGTTTTAAAGTTCCACCATACCTTAGCAAATAATGCCATAGACATGTCTTCTAAAGATCTAAAACCAAGACTACCCTCTTCCACAGGCAAACAAACATGTTTCCATTTAGCCCAATGGCTGTTGTGTTCCCCTATATTGTTGCTCCAATAGAACTGAGCAAAGATCTTATGAAGTTTTTTAATGACAAATGATGGTGGATTAACAGCTGACAACAAATGCATAGGCATGGACTGCAATACATGTTTGATTAAAATTGCTCTACCACCAAAGGACAAAAATATCTTTTTCCGACTTTGCAGCCTGTTTCTCACTTTGGACAACATATCAGAGCAGAATGACATTTTACTCTTACTATAGTATATGGGGCAACCTAGATACATCAATGGAAAATCTTTCCTTGCAATACCAGTGACCCTTTCTACTTTTTGGAACTCTTCCTCATCCACTCTATCATGCAAGTAGACTGAACTTTTGGCCTTGTTGATCAGTTTCCCTGATGCTTTCTCATAATCAGACAAAACATTCGTAATCAAGCCTAAAGATATCTCACATGATGATGAGAAAATAATAGTGTCATCTGCATAGGATAAATGATTGATTCTTGGACTCCACTTTGGCAAACCAAAACTAGTAAACCAGAGATTATCATGCAATAAATTCAAAACCCTTAACAAAACTTCTGCAGCAATAATGAACAAGGTAGGTGACAATGGACCACCTTGTCTAACACCTCTGGTAGAGTGAAAGAAGCCATGTGGTTGGCCATTTATAAGAACTGAGTACCAGTTGTTCCCAATAATTTCATAGATAAAACTGATGAATCTCTCACAAAATCCCATTTTTCTTAAGACCCTTGTAAGGAAAATCCAAGACAGTCTATTATATGCCTTTGTCATGTCAAGTTTCATCACCACATTAGGAAAAATAATACGGCCATTCTTCTTGCCTTTATCAGTTTTGAGCCTAATATCAGTAATAATTTCCTGTGTAAGCAATATATTTTCCACTATGCTCCTGCTCCTCACAAATCCTTCTTGATTCTGAGAAATCAAACTAGGTAACAATAACACCATCCTCTCATGAACAACTCTTAAAAACACTTTGTTCACAAAATTGCTTAAATGAATTGGCCTCATGTCACCGAAAGTTTCAACAGCTGACTTCTTTGGCAACAAAACAAGGTTTGTGTGAGTAATATATCTAAGCAACTCTTGACCTCTGAAAAAGTCCCTAACCATAATGAATAAGTCATCTCCAACTATATCCCAATAGGTTGAAAGAACTTACCTGTGAAACCATCAGGTCCTCCTGCACTTGAACTATTCAAGCCCAAGACTGCATGTTTCACTTCTTCATTAGTAGGTGATGCTACCAGTTCTTTATTTTTCTCTCTTGTGATCATTGAAGGAACATGCTGCAATATATCATACTGTGTAGGCACCATAGTTTCATGGAATTGATCTTGATATAATCTTACAGCTTCTTCTGCAATTTCCTCCTTATTTTTAAGCCGTTGACCATGTGAATTCTGAATTCTCCTCAACTGTAAAAAACTTCCTCCTACCCTTAACATGTGCATGAAAGAACTTTGAGTTCTTCTCACCATCTTGGAACCAGGACATGCCAGCTTTTTGCTTCCAATACTATTCCTCCAAATGCAGAAATCTAGTCATCTCAGCCTGAACTTTTTGCAGCTTCTCCCTGTTAGCATAAGAAGGATTAGCTTCAAATAATTCTTCATGAACTTTAAAAACCTCCTCTAGATTAGTAATCTGCTGAAAAATATCTCCATATGTTTCTTTGCTCCACTGAGACAACTCTTTCTTCATTTTTTCAATTTGACATTGAATGTCATAAAGGAATTAGCCACCACATCAGTCTCCCAGTTGTCCTTGACAACATCTATAAATGTCTCATGCTTAGTCCAAAAGTTATGAAATTTAAAGGATTTCTTAACTTGCTGAACTTCCTGCTTGCACTTTAGTAACAAAGGAGCATGGTCTGAGCCAAGTTTGGTCAAGTGACTGATTTCCAATCCTTGAAATAGCTGCTGAAATTCAAAATTACGCAAGCACCTATCCAATCTCTTAAAGACACAATCATCAGCCCCACTTCCATTCCACCAAGTAAAAATGCTTCCCTTGTAACCCAAGTCTGTAAGGTTACAGGTCTGAATGCAGTGTCTAAACTCCTCTACTTCATTCATTGAAATTGGCAGGCCACTAAACTTTTCTTCTTCATCAACTATGACATTGAAGTCACCTCCAACAAGCCAAGGTGTATTCATGTCTGAAGCTAAATTGTACAAGGAATCCCATAATTTTATTCTTTCAACCCTGTCACATATAGCATATACCAAAGTCACCACCATCTCCATACTAATATCCCAGTTGGATAGTTTTAAAGTAAGTTGTTGAACACTATCAATCAAGATATTGAATTCATATTCTTCATAAATAAAGGCCCAAATCTTGCATGACACATTACTCAATGCAGTCTCTAGGCCTAATCTCCTTCTGTGGCTTTCCAAGTTATAAGCTTGCTGGAAAGGTTCTATCAAGCCTATAAGAAAGAATCTGTATTTATTATGCATTGTGAGAAGTCTCCTAAAAGCCTTCTTTGTTTTAACTGATCTTATATTCGAAATTAGAGCATTCATCATCACTAATGTTGGGATTTAGATGCAGTTCTCCTTGTATGCACCCCAATGAATGAGGTGCATTATTATCCTTGCTTGTTTTCCTCTTGGTTCTTCCTAAAGCTTTATCAACCTGTTTAGGAGACTAATCTCCTTCTCTTGCAGCATTCAAGAAATTCTAAGCAGTTGATTCCTCATCCATATCTATCTTTGCTTCCTCTCCACCAACAACTGCTACTTGCGAATTCCCTTTGTCTACATTGGCTAGTTGATTCTGCTTCTTCACTTTAGAATTTGATTCTTGTTGCATCTAAATCTTAGGATCAGTGTTAGAAATTGGCATATTTACATAACAATCCTGAGTGATTTGATTCTGCCGTTTTCCATTCCCTTTGCTTCTTTGTTGTTGTTGTTGTGCACTATAAGTATCAATATTCTATTTTCCATTTTGCTTATTTCTCTTTGCACGGCTCCTAGCCTCATGTATTACATCCTTACTCTGAGATTGTTGTAGTTTATTTTACATTGGCTTGGGAGTTTCATTTGCCTGAATCACACCAGTTGCTACACTTTGAGATTCATCATTATCCTCTTGATACTCCCGTATGTTATCTGTAATTTGAACCTTTGCAGTTTTGTCACGCCCCGAACCATGGCCTGGGCGTAACACGACACTCGGTGCATGACTGCATATGACCGAGCGAACCACATGGCTTGCTAAATCATCATGGGGCATACATGAGCAGAAATATAACGTGAAGTGCATGATGAGCTTTTATAAAACATAGTAAGTCATAATATTAAACATAAGTACTTGGTTAAGTCATAAATGCGGACAATATCATAAATGAGCCAAACCGGCTAACCAACTCTAGAAGTTTAATATGACACTTGTCTGGTCTATGAAACCTCTAACATGAGTCTGAAACACGTAACATACTTGCTGGGACAAGGCCCCCAGCATACCTTTATATGCAAAACTAAATAAAGAAAGATAATGTCTAAACCTCGAATGAGATGGACCTCACCAATAAGATGGTACGTGTAGATCCTAATGAGCAGAGGCATCGTCCTGTAAATCCGTACCTGCATCGTGAAACGCAGGCCCCCGAGCAATAAAAGGGGACGTCAGCACATTGAATGTACTGGTATGTAAAGTAACTGAAAGAAATAACATGGGACATGGAATAACATGATAAGAACTGAAACTGAAAACCTGGATATGAACATGAGCATGAGTATGGATACATATATATAACATAAGTAAAACATGATAAATAGGGAGAGCATTTCATAAACCGACAACATGATATCACCATGTGGGTACGTGGAGTCTGGTACCTCGCCGGACCAGCAGAGCCCCCATACCTTGCCAGGGCATAAGGTGGTAACGTGCTTGATGGATCCATTCAGTGTGAAATTAAGGAATCGTCCTAACTGGGCGGAGCGATCCTTGTCCTACGATGGCTACGTAGTTTCAGGCTATCTGGGCCTTCTCGGTAATTCGTGCAACTCCCAAAAACATGAACATGATATAATTGGCTAAGAAGCCCATTATTTTCGTGAATTAACTTGTACTTGTCTTGTAATCATGATTTCATGAAATAACTTGTAAACATGGATTCATGAAATAACTTGTAAACATGATTTCATGAAATAACTTGTATTTAGCATGTATGCATCTTGAATCATGACATGAAGATAGTTATATAATACAATTGTATGAAAACTTGTAGACATGTAGGATATTCATGAAATAAGCATTTTTATTTAAAAACATGCATGCAAGAACCCATGGAATACAAGATATGGGTTTTCATGGATTACGGACGGATTCTCAATAATCATAAAGAAATATTAAGAACTCAATGATGGAATTATAACAATTCATACATAATATAATCATGGACATGGACCTAGGGTTATCATGAGCATGATATAGAAACCCTAGTTTTAGTAGAGAATCATAATTTGTGGATTATGAGGTGTGGGGAAGAACAATGATGTTCCCACACATAGATACTAACTCTACATACCTGGTAATGCCCCAAACTTGAATTAAAGACTCTAACTTTGAAGAGGATTTCCAAAATCTTGAATTCTTGAACCTTGAGAGGATTTTCTTGAAAACCCTAGTTTAGGAATGATGATTTCTTGTTTAGATTACAAGGATATGTATTAGAATTGAGGAGGGTAAGAGGTCGTGCTATGGCTTGAAGGAATGAAAAATAATGATTTGAACTGATATGGACGAATATATAGTGTTCTGAAAAATTGAATTTTACGCCCAGTTAAATACTGGCCATATTTTGAAAGACGGGCCATATTTTGAAATACGATCCGTATTCCATATGGACTACACTGCGTCTCTTTAGTAAAATAGCCATAACTCTTTGCACATATGTCCTTTTGACCCCCATAATATACCGTTGGAAAGGTATTTCAACGTTTTACAACTTTCATCAAGGAAGTTTTCTCAAATTCCAAATACGTTTTGAAATACAAGCCTTATTTTGAAATACGGTCCATATTTAACAATGTAACATCCAAATGCCAAATTCCAGAATGCTCAGAAATCCTTGGTACCAGTTTACGACTTGAATTACGGCCCGTATACTGAAATACGGTCACTGTTCATGGGCGTAAACCCCCATCTTACAACTGAATAGGGAAATTCCAATTCTCACATCCTTTATCTGATTTTTTAAGTCTAGGATCATGGTCAAAGCTTAGGTTAAAGGTACGAGGTGTTACAATATCTCCCCCTTAGGATCATTCGTCCTCGAATGATGGGTCATGGTTAAGAATATGGCTGGGCATGGCTTGAATACATGAATGTGAAGAAAACATGAGACATGAAATGATGTGATTACATGAAAACATGGATACTCTGGCATAAGACATGAAACATGAGCGCTGGATACATGACATGAGCGTGAAATATGAGACATAACATGACATGGGCTATGGAAAGTTATCTTGAAAGTTCTCTGCTTGCTGTTCAAACAAAAATGGGTACTTGGATTTCATATCCTCCTCGGCTTCCTATGTAGCTTCCTCAACCTTCTGGCTCCTCCAGAGGACTTTCACTGAGGCTACTTCCTTAGTTCTCAACTTGCGAACCTGACGGTCAAGAATGGATACGGGGATCTCCTCATAAGCCAACCCATCCTTAACTGTTATAGTATCAGCAGGAACAGCCAAAGACTGGTCTCCTACACACTTCCTTTACATGGACGCATGAAACACAGGATGTACAACAGTAAAATCTTGTGGCAACTCAAGTTCATAGGCTACTAGACCTACCTTTCGCAGAATTCTATAAGGTCCAATATACCTGGGACTGAGCTTCCCTTTCTTGCCAAATATCATAACACATTTCATGGGTGAGACTTTAAGGAATACCTAATCATCAACTGAAAATTCTAAGTCTCTTCGCCTCACATCTGTATAAGACTTCTGGCGACTCTGAGCCGTTTTCAAATGCTTTTGTATGAACTTGACTTTCTCCATAGCCTGATAAACCAAATATGGTCCTAACAACTCTGCTTCACCAACTTCGAACCAACCAATTGGTGATCTACACCTTCGCCCATACAGAGCTTCAAACAGTGCCATCCCAATGCCAGCATGATAACTGTTATTATAGGAAAACTCGATGAGAGATAAGTGATCATCCCAATTACCTTTGAAATCTAGGACACATGATCTCAACATGTCCTCAAGGGTCTGAATAGTACGCTCTGTCTGGCTATCTGTCTGTGGATGAAAAGTTGTGCTGAGGTTAAACTTAGTACCCAATCCTTTCTGAAAGGATTTCCAGAAATTCGCTGTGAACTGAGCACCACGATCTGAACTAATGGACACTGGGGTCCTATGCAATCTGACAATTTCACTAACATACAGGTTGGCATAATCTTCTGCTGAATCTGTGGTCTTGACTGGCAAAAAGTGTGCTGACTTAGTAAGTCGGTCAACGATCACCCAAATAGAGTCATGCCTCCTAGCTGAACGAGGTAGACCTGATACAAAGTCCATATTGATCATTTCTCATTTCCATATAGGAATATCAATATTCTGAGCTAAGCCACCAGGCCTCTGGTGTTCGGCTTTCACTTGCTGACAATTCGGACACTTAGCTTCAAAATCTGCTACATTCCTCTTCATATCATTCCACCAATAAATCTCCTTAAGATCATGGTACATCTTAGTGAAACCTGCGTGAATGGAATACCTGGAGTTGTGAGCCTCTAACATGATTCGCCCTCTGAGCCCATCTACATCTGGAACACATAATCTGCCTCGGTACCTCAAAGTACCATCATCTCCTCCTTGTTCAAAAGCCATTGTTTTATGTTTGTGAATCTCCTCCTTCAGCTGTAACAAGTAGGGATCCGTATATTGTTTCTCTTTGACTTCAACGACTAAAGAGGAAAGAGTTGTATTCTGAACAACCACACTACCATCTTCGGAGTCCAAAAGTCGAACGCTAAGATTGGCCAAACGGTGAACTTACCTGGTCATCACTCTTTTATTTGAATCCACGTGGGCTAAACTCCCCATGGAGCGCCGACTAAGAGCATCAGCTACAACATTCGCTTTTCCCGGATGATAGAGGATATCCACCATCATAATCTTGAAGCAATTCGAGCCATCTCCTCTGCCTAAGATTCAGCACCCTTTGCTTGAAGATATACTGCAGGCTTTTATGATCAGTGAAAATATCGACATGCACTCCATACAAATAATGACGCCATATCTTAAGTGTAAAAACTACAGCTGCCAACTCTAGGTCATGAGTCGGATAATTCTTTTCGTGAACCTTGAGCTGACGAGATGCATAAGCTACAACCTTACCATGCTGCATTAAAACACATCCGAAACCAACTCCCGAAGCATCACAATAAACTACGAACCCTTCGGTTCCCTCTGGCAACGTCAAAACTGGAGTAGAAGTCAACCTCTTCTTCAACTCTTCAAAGCTTCGCTCACAAGCATCTGACCATTGAAACTTAACTTTCTTCTAAGTCAACTTAGTCAACAGAGCAGAGATAGAAGAAACTCCTTCTACGAAGCGTCGATAATAGCCTGCTAGACCTAAGAAACTTCTTATATCAGAAACTGAGGTGGGTCTGGGCTGTTACACTCCATAATAATCCATGCTACTTGAATTAAAAATAGAAATAATGAGTTAAGAAGGTCAAGGAAAGTTAATCGAGTTAGTAAGAATATCGTTATATATATGGTTGCCTTAAGTATCCCGAGGTGACATGGTAACCTAAAGGATTTGAAATCGCGTTATGAGTATGTATATGAGGTAATGTGAGTGACATTTTAAAGTATTTGAGATAATTAGTAATGATATAGAAGATGGACAAAAGATATGAATATACTTTTGCGATTGGAGTTTCGTCGAAGCCTTGTGAGTTCTCTAGTTATGTTTAAGGTTATTGTGATTCTCCGGACCCTTCGAGACGCGTATATGGATTGTTATGGATGTATATGAGTGTGTAAATTTATGTATAAGAGTTTACATGATGTTGGAAGAGGAGTAGAAGTTAAACGAAATGAATCGGAACAACTTCAGTAAAATCTCGGACCCGATTTTAGCCTATATTGTAGGAGGCATATCTCCTAGTATATGAAGAGTTTTAAGGTGTTTCAAAATCCTAAAATGAATTTCATCGAGTCTAGTTTGCAACGCAACAAACCGCTCGTCAACATGATATCGGGATAAGGAGATATGGACGATGCAGGTCGGGCTGAGTGGGGATTAAGACTTAAATATTCACTAATTATGCACTAGTGGCCGTGTGGGCCCCATTACCACATGACAAAATCAGATTTTTGCCATGCTTGAGTTGGGGGAACGTGTAAGACCTTCTTGGGCAGCAAAATGGTCTACTTTATTGACCAAAGTTGCATGCCAACTCATTTTCCAATCCCACAAAGTGAACTTAGAGAGAGAGGCTCTCATCTTCACCAAGGGAAGGGAGAGAGAGAGCCACGGCCAGCCCTTCTATTTTTCTTACCATTAAACCCCTAAAGTGTTCTACACAATCACCATTATGTTTCAAGTGAAGGAGAAACCATATACATGCCATGCAAGCTCCTATAGCTCACGGCCAGATTTGAGTTCTCCAAGTTGATTCAAAAAATATATTTTCTTCAAGTGTTTCAACCCTTGGAAAGGTGCATAGCAACGTGGAGTAGCCATTGGAGCAACAAGAACAAGTATTAGTTCAAGTCATCAAATTCTAGCCAAGTTGAGAAGTTAGATTGCCAAGGTAAGGTTTAACTTTCTTTTGCATGTATTAAGGGTGGTTAAAACGTATGGTAGATGTGTAAATATAAATTGCATGCATGAAATTATGAATGTTGGTGTTGGAATGTTGTTGAAGCCATAGGGGCTGTTTTAAGGTGATTTGGATATGTTGTGCATGTGGAAATGTGAATTGCATGTATGAAATTGTATGTTGATGTTGAAGCATTGTGGAAGCCATAGGGGACTGTTTGGTGTGGAATAATGGACTAATTTTATTTAGTAATTATGGTTGTTGCTATCATAGATTGCATGGTAAAAAGAATGAAAAGAATTGGAAGGTTAAAGGTGAAGTTGTGTTGATATGAACTTGTTGTTATTTTGTTGAGTTGTGGCCGTGTAGTGAACTGTTTTGTGTGGAAGATAGTGAACTGATTTTACTTGGTATTTTGATGGTTGTTTTCATGAATTTTATGATGGAAATGAAGGTATTTAATGGTTAGAGTTGGAACTAAAATTGTTTGTGGGTTGTTGTAAGGTTATAGTGATGACAATGTAGCTTATTGCGTACGAATTTGGTGATATAGTTGTCGTGTGACTGCTGGTCGTATTTCACTGAAATTATATGAAAAGAAGATAAGAAATAATGTGTAAGAATCGTATGTGGTTGATTGGTATGTTCGTAAACGTTTGCAAGAATTTCGGGCACTTCTATGTTGATCGGTTAGGGACTGTTTTGGGTGTGTCGTTGTTGTTCTTATTGAGCTTGGGAGATTGATGATAATTGAGATTATGCATTGTATTGAATGTTGGTTGGGCTGTTATAAAATCGTTTTGACGAAATATCATGACTATAGACTAACAAGAATGAATTGGATGTGTCATAATCGCATGTAAACTATTATCGAGTGTTGTAAGGTACAGGCTGTTTTGATACGTTGTTGTTGATCTTGTTGCGCTTGGAAAATTAATGATAGCCAAGAATATATACTACATTTATGTTGTTTGGGCTGTTGTAAAGTTGTTACATGAAAACGTTAAGGCTACAGACTATTAGGAGTAACTTGAGAATGTAGTAGCCGTATGTGAATCGTTTTTTAATGTTGTGAATGTGGGTTGTTTGGAATGTTATGTGGGCTGTCCGGGTTGGTATTGAACGTATGATTATTGATGTTGGATTGGTTGTATGTAGTTGGTTTGGATATAAGGAAAACGACGTCTAAACATCTAGAAAGGAGTTACTAACGTTAGAATACGTTTTGAATCTCCCTGTAGTTTAACCGTAGCTCTTGACGTCTTAATATAGGTTGAGACATTATTGGGCAGCGTATATATATTGTGTGGCGGATAAGCGCTAAAGGTATGTAAGGCTAACCCTTCTTTCTTTTGGTATGTCTTAGATGTAAGTGATGAATGATATGAACTTTTGGGTAACTCTATTCATAGGTTCTGAATGTGATTCATGATTCTCGTGTTATTCATTCTATATGTACTCAATATGATTCCATTCTTAGACGAGTAAGGTCTAAATGTTTCTTGTGATGGTTTATTGATATAGTACTCCTATTCTGTTCCGAAGGGAACACCCATAAGGTGCCAGTTGGGTTGTGTATATGGTTTTACTAATGATTTCGAGGAAATTAGTTTTATACTAAAGGAAACATAAAGTTTGATTTTCAAAACCACTCCGAAGGCGTGCGAGATTTTACTATTTAGATTTTCAAAACCCCTCCGAAAGGGGTGCGAGGTTTTACTATTACATTTCATTTACGACTTATGTTTACATTCCATAGCATCATCTCTTTGCATTGATATTGGTGGATTAAGTTTGTGTTGACATGATTGTGATATTAAGCCGGAAGCGGCTGCCCGAAGGGGCCATCATTATTAAGCCGAAAGCGGCTGCCCGAAGGGGCCATCATTATTAAGCCGGAAGCGGCTGCCCGAAGGGGCCATCATTATTATGCCGGAAGCGGCCGTCCGAAGGGATTATTGTGATACTAGCCGGAAGCGGCTGTCCGAAGGGACCATTTTGTTAACATGTCGGAAGCGGCATGTGTGTGAGATTGCATTATTTACTTAAAGATTGTTTTGGAGACTTCGTGTATATATTTATGTTTCTTCCAGCGAAGGCTGCAGGTATTGAGTTAGATTGTGATTTCTTCTATCCTAAATCAAATTATGATTATGATTTGTTACCACCTTACATACTCAGTACATTGTCCGTACTGATGTCCTTTTGCCTGGGGACGCTGCGTTCATGCCCGCAGCCCCAGATTGTTTGGCAGGTTAAGTGTATAGCTAAGATGCTTGGACGTCAGCTGGGATTGGTAAGTTCCACCTCATTCTGGAGCTGTGCTGAGTCATGTATAGATATGTATGATTACGGGTATGTCAGGGCCCTGTCCTGACTCATAATGTTCAGTTCACTTCTTAGAGACTTTTGCAGACAGTGTCTTGTAGTACGTTTGTCGAGGTGTCGACAAAGTGATGTCAGTTGAGTCCTTTGTGGATTTTAAAAGAGTATGTATTTTAGATGATTTAGATTGGTCTAAAGTACTTATTGATTGAAAGTTTTCATAATCGTTATAGAGATAATGATTTCAATTTGGAAAAATTTTATGTTCTTAAAAGTTTTTGAAATGACAGGTTTTAATAGAGTGAATGTCTAAGGGTTCGCTCGACTCTGATGAGAGTCGGGTGCCCGTCATGCCCTACCATTGCTAGGGTGTGACATGGGCTAACTCCTTACGGCATCAATATTCTAAGAATCAACTTTAACACCATCACCTGAGATCACATGGCCTAAGAACGCCACTGACTTAAGCCAAAACTCACACTTTGAGAATTTTGCAAAAAGTTCGCGATCTTTAAGAGTCTGCAACACTATTCTGAGATGTTCTGCATAATCAGCCTCATTAAGGGAATACACCAAAATATCATCAATGAAGACAATGGCGAATAAGTCGAGATAAGACTTGAAGACCCTATTCATAAGATCTATGAAAGCAGCTGGCGCATTTGTCAACCCAAATGACATAACAAGAAATTCAAAATGGTCATAACGGGTTCTGAAAGCGGTCTTTGGAATATCAACTTTCTTAACCTTTAACAGATGATAGCCTGATCTGAGGTCAATCTTAGAATAACATTGGGCGCCCTGAAGTTGGTCAAATAAGTCATCTATTCTAGGAAGAGGGTACCTGTTCTTAATGGTGACCTTGTTCAACTAACGGTAGTCTATACACATACTTAAGGAACCATCCTTCTTACGAACAAATAAGACTGGCGCACCCCAAGGAGAAACACTGGGCCTAATAAACCGTTTGTCAAGAAGATCTTTCAACTGGCTTTTAACTCTTTTAACTCTGCAGGAGCCATTCTGTATGGCGGAATAGATATCGGCTGAGTATCGGGAAGTAGATCAATTCCAAATTCAATCTCCCTGTCAGGAGGGACTCCTGGAAGATCTTCGGGAAAGACTTCTGGAAATTCATTTATAACTGGGACAGACTGGAGAATTGTAGTCTGGGCATTTGAATCCTTGACTCGAACTGGGTGGTAGATATAACCTTTGGAAATCATTTTTTTTGGTTTTTAGGTAAGAAATAAATCTACCCCTGGGTACTACTGAATTACCCTCCTATTCTATGACTGGCTCATTAGGAAACTCGAATCTTACAACTTTAGTTCTACAACATACTGTGGCATAGCATGAAGCTAACCAGTCCATACCCATGATCACATCAAAGTCTACCATTTCTAAATCCGCTAAATCAGCTATGGTTCTGCGGCGATAGACTAAAACTAGGCAACCCCTATAAATATGTCTAGCTATGACTGACTCCCCAACTGGGATGGACACCTCAAAGGGTTCATACAATTTTTCAGTTTCAATACCAAACTTTTTAGCAACAAAAGGGGTTACATAAGATAAGGCGGATCCTGGGTCAATAAGGGCATATACTTCAAAAGTGAAAACTGCGAGTGTACCTGTGACAACATCTGCTCTAGCCTATGTATCCTGACGCCCTGTCAGTGCATACAAACGGTTCTGACCACCGCCTGTATTGCCGGACCATGCCATGCCACGCCCCTGCTGGGTCTGATTGTGACGAGAAGCTGCTGAATTTATGGACTGCGTCACATTACCTCCGGTACCCTGTTTGGCTGATGGACAGTCTTTCTGAAAATGGCCCTTCTGACCACATTTAAAGCAGACATCAATACCTACACGACACTCACCTGAGTGTCTCCTGTTACACTTGCCGCATATTGGATGCGTATAAGTCGACTGACCCACACTAGCCTGAGAGTAAGAGCTTGATGGCCTGAAATTCTGCTTCTTATCATTATAGAACTTGGGAAGTGGGGCACTTGTTGTGGATGGAGCAGGTCCTGCTGACCTGTTCTTAAAGAATTTCCTGTTTCTGTTCCCGTTGAACTGTCCGGTAGACTTGACTCTCTTGTTGAATTCCTTTTCTTTCTCTTTCTTCAAGGCTTCCTCCCCCTTTAGCCTTGTCTCATTACCCTGTATGAAAGCAACTATCTTAGAGATGGTCATTCCCCCATTCTGTGCAGCAATATTGGCCCCATCATACAAATGGGAATCAAGTCCTCCAACAAACCTCCTCACTCTTGCCCTAATATCCGGTACCATATGTGGAGCATGCTTATCCAGACTGACAAATTCCAAATAGTAGTCCTGAACTGACCTGCCATTCTGCTTAAGCTTCAGAAATTGCTCAGCCTTAGCCTCTCTGACTTCTATTGGCATGAAGTGGTCCAGGAATGCGCTTATAAATTCATCCGATGTAGCGTCAGGTGCATCCTCACTTCGGGATAATTCCCAAGATTCATACCAAGTGTTAGCAATGCCCTGTAGATGATGAGCTCCAAAAGTAGCTGCTTCGGTTTCTGTAACTGTCATAATCTTGAAGATCTTTTGGAGAGCATCAATGTAGTCCTGAGGTTCCTCATCTTTGTTTGTCCCCGTAAAAATTGGGGATTCATCCGGAGAAAGTCCTTAGTCTTAGAAGACTCTCCATTACCTCCTAAACTTGACCTAGATTCTTGACGTTGGGCCTAAGTTGCTACCAGTTGTATGAGCATATTGATAGCATTCCTAACATCCCCATCCGAATCACTAGGAGGTGTAACTGTAGGAGCGGTTGGGGCTGCTGTCTGAGTCGGAACGGTCTCTTCGCGAGTTGCTTCCGCAGTAACCCCTTGGCTGGTGGCTGTAGCCTTTCTGGTGTATTTCCTTTTCGTAGGCATTTTCTGAAAATATGTACACACACGAATTAGAAAGACATCCTAAAAGTACTGCTCTAACTGCACGATCTAGAATATGAAAGAAGTGAGACAATCCTGAATGTATTGGTGGTCAACTATTTATATGAATGGGGCCTTCACACATATAAAAGTGACCCTACTGGACACGGTTTCATAGACTCCCTAAAGACACTTGAACCTAGACTCTGATACCAAGTTTTGTCACGCCCCGAATCATGGCCTGGGTGTAACATGGCACTCGCTGCCTGACGGCATGTGACCGAGCGAACCATATGACTTACTAAATCATCATGGGGTATACATGAGCGGAAATATAACGTGAATTGCATGATGAGCTTTTATAAAACATAGTAAGTCATAATATTAAACATAAGTACTTGGTTAAGTCATGAATGCGAACAATATCATAAATGAGCCAAACCGACTAACCAACTCTGGAAGTCTAACATGACACTTGTCTTGTCTATGAAACCTCTAACATGAGTCTGAAACACGTAACATACTTGCTGGGACAAGGCCCCCAGCATACCTTTAGATGCAAAACTAAATAAAGAAAGACAATGTCTAAACCCCTAATGAGATGAGGCTCACCAATAAGCTGATACGTGCAGATCCTAATGAGCAGAGGCGTCGTCCTGTAAATCCGCACCTGCATCGTGAAATGCAGGCCCCCGGGCAATAAAAGAGGACGTCAACACATTGAATGTACTGGTATTTAAGTAACTGAAAGAAATAACATGGGACATGGAATAACATGATAAGAACTGAAACTGAAAACCTGGATATAAACATGAGCATGAGCATGAGCATGAGCATGGATACATATATATAACATAAGTAAAACATGATAAGTAGGGAGATCATTTCATAAACCGACAACATGATATCACCACGTGGGTACGTGGAGTCTGGTACCTCGCCGGACCAGCAGAGCCCTCATACCTTGCCAGGGTATAATGTGGTAACTTGCCCCATGGATCCATTCAGTGTGAAATTAAGGAATCGTCCTAACTGGGCGGAGCGATCCTTGTCCTACGGTGGCTACGTAGTTTCAGGCTATCTGGGCTTTCTCGGTAATTCGCTCCCAAAAATATGAACATGATATAATTGGCTAAAAGCCCATGATTTTCGTGAATTAACTTGTACTTGTCTTGTAATCATGATTTCACGAAATAACTTGTAAACATGGATTCATGAAATAACTTGTAAACATGGCTTTATGAAATAACTTGTATTTAGCATGTATGTATCTTGAGTCATGACATGAAGATAGTTATATAATATAATTGCATGAAAACTTGTAGACATGTAGGACATTCATGAAATAAGCATTTTTATTTAAAAACATGCATGGAAGAACCCATGGAATACAATATATCATTTTTCATGGATTACAGACGGATTCTCAATAATCATAAAGAAATATTAAGAACTCAATGATGGAATTATAACAATTCATACATAATATAATCATGGGCATGGACCTAGGGTTATCATGAGCATAGTATAGAAACCCTATTTTTAGTAGAGAATCATAATTTATGGATTATGAGGCGTGGAGAAGAACAGTGATGTTCCCACACGTAGATACTAACTCTACATACCTAGTAATGCCCCAAACTTGAATTAAAGACTCTAACTTTGAAGAGGATTTCTAAAATCTTGAATTCTTGAACCTTGAGATGGGTTTTCTTGAAAACCCTAGTTTAGGAATGATGATTTCTTGTTTAGATTACAAGGATATGTATTAGAATTGACTTGGAATAATTAGAGTAGGCTTACCTTGGTGTTCTTGATGATGGAGGAGGGTAGGAGGTTGTGCTAGGGCTTGAAAGAATGAAAAATAATGATTTGAACTGATATGGACGAATATATATTGTTCTGGAAAATTGAATTTTACGCCCAGTTAAATACTGGCCGTATTTTGAAAGACGGGCCGTATTTTGAAATACGGTCCGTATTCCGTATGGACTACACTGCGTCTCTTCAGTAAAATGGCCATAATTCTTTGCACATATGTCCGTTTGACCCCATAATATACCGTTGGAAATGTATTTCAAAGTTCTACAACTTTAATCAAGGAAGTTTTCTCAAATTCCAAATACGTTTTGAAATACAGGCCGTATTTTGAAATACGGTCTGTATTTAACAATGTAACATCCAAATGCCAAATTCCAGAATGCTCAGAAATCCTTGATACCAGTTTACGACTTGAATTATGGCCCGTATACTGAAATACGGTCATTGTTCATGGGCGTAAACCCCCATCTTACAACTGAACAGGGAAATTCCAATTCTCACATCCTTTATCTGATTTTCTAAGTTTAGGATCATGGTCAAAACTTAGGTTAAAGGGTACGAGGTGTTACAATTTTCCTGCACCTTAGTACCATATTTCTGTACTTGAGCTTAAGTATGTTTTGGTGAAGGATGAGCATCATATTGTTGCCCATGATTCTCATTCTTCGTCTGATCACCCTGCTGCCTAATATGAGTCTCTTTTTCCTTTTTATCCACCACTTCATCATCATTCACTTTTTCAAACATCTTATTAATCTCCCGTGAAGATGAGATGGAGTCAATAGACTATATTGGATCAGCTTCTTTGTCTCCAACAAATTCACCTTCCTCCCCATCTTCCTCAACTTGTTCACTCCACAACTTCCCTCCACTATTTATAACATTATCATCAGCAATTGGAGGAACATCATAGTAAGCCTGGTTAGTAGTAACCACTTCCACCATGGGTTTGAAAGTTGCTTCCACCTATTGTTTAGTCTTAGAAAGAGAAGATTTCTTCCTTCCAATAGTAAACATAGCAGCATTGACATTAAAAGCTTTCTCATCTTGAATACCAACTGCAACTTCTTGAACAACAGGTGCCACCACCAACTGTTTCTGAACAGATTCAGCCGCAATATCCACCACTTGTTGTTCTCAGCCATGCTCATTCAGTGTTATACCAACCTCATTCTGTACCCCTTCTTCATTATCTAGTGCTGCAAAATTATTAGTTGTTTAGACAGCACCAGATTTCACTGCTGCCACCTGCTTACTTGAACCACCAGGCTCCTTAGTTAATTGCAAAGCAACTTGCTTATGAGCATTGTCTTTTACTTCTACCTGCTTCTTTCCCTTTTGAGTCTTCTATTTGTATAAATCTTGCACATCACTAACAACCTTACCACTTTCTAAAACCTTTATTACATGTCTATGATTCTTATTCTTTGCATGGTTTGCATGGCTAGGGTTTGCCTGTTTACTTTTATTTTTGCCTAATTCTGCTTATTTATCCTTTTTGGGATCTGCAACCTGCCTCCCCTTATCTCCATTATCATCCTCTATCTCTTCTTCACTTCCTTTTTTTGGTAAAAGCTCTGGATGGATCTTCCAGCATCCTTCCTCATCATGACATTGCAGCATGCAATTCTTACAATATTTGGGCATAAAGTCATAGTGTATTTTCACCCACTTAGACTTAATAACACTAGTTTTCCCATCTATAGCCTGTATCTGCACCCTCTTAGGATGTGTAGCCAATAAATCAACTTCAACCTTCACTCGTGCACAACTTGGCCTGGTTTTATTCTTTGTAGCCATATCCAAAGTTAATGGCTTACCTACAACTGAGGCCGTTGAAAACATCTGTGATTTGCCATAGTAGTTAGGTGCTAAAGTTGGAAACTAAATCCATGTAATAGCAATAGATGTCTCTTCCTCAGGATTAAACCAAGGATCCCACTTCAACTTGCGCATGGGATAACACTACTACGATTCTTTAATCCAAAAACTTGGCTTAGACAAGAGATTCACATAGTCTTCAAATAACGTATACCTAATCAAAATAAGTCTATTGCACAAGAATCTAATTGTTACTTCTGCCTTCAACTCACATTGTTTTGCTAAATTATCACGTAAGAATTGTAACTCAGGCAAACCATAAGTGAACTTGCCTATAACTGTGTATTGAAGATTCTCCTCAAGAATCATACACTCTAGCTCCTCCATGGTATATTGTAGTGTAGGCTCACCATGCACATACACAATATTCTTCATAGGAAAGGACAATGTAGTCGAAGAAGACGACTGTTCAGCCTCATTAACATTGAAAGTCGAAGGTTTCAATATTTTTGAGTAATCTAATGGTTGTGTGGGTGGAGGTGGTGCGATGGTTTGTGGGGGCTGAGCAACCTCAGGAGGAGGCTGCTCCTTGGCCGTGGAGGCCATGAATGACCTAAATGGAGTTTTCTCTCACTAGGTCGCCAATCGCCTAGAGAGTGAAGCTCTAGGGTTTTTTCTTTCATTTTAATTTTTAGCTTCAAGCTAGTAGCACTATCATATATATATATATATATATATATATATATATATTTTTTTTTTCTTATTTCATCAATCCTCTTCTCAATATTACACTTCAAACTTCATTTCTTGATCCATGCCGGTAATCTCAATGTATATATATATATATATATATATATATATATATATATATATATATATATATATATATATATATATATATATATTTATTTTCTTATTTCATCAATCCTCTTCTCAATATTACACTTCAAACTTCATTTCTTGATCCATGCCGGTAATCTCAATGTATATATATATATATTTATTTTCTTATTTCATCAATCCTCTTCTCAATATTACACTTCAAACTTCATTTCTTGATCCATGCCGGTAATCTCAATGTATCAATTTTGCCTATTTCAAGTTTCGATAGTATAGAAGTAGAATTAAAAACACCGTTTAATTTGTAGGGGACACTTTAATGTGTGTGTGTGTTTTAATATGATAGTCATTTTA
The DNA here is from genome assembly GCF_019175385.1 of Lycium barbarum. Classification (NCBI taxonomy): domain Eukaryota; kingdom Viridiplantae; phylum Streptophyta; class Magnoliopsida; order Solanales; family Solanaceae; genus Lycium; species Lycium barbarum. The sequence continues at coordinate 110,857,295 of NC_083344.1, read as the reverse complement.
AAACTAATTACGAGTGCCTTTTCAAATTACATAACCACAAATTAAATGCCTCGGATATTTTAATCCACAAATATCTTGAATATCTTAATCTCAATTTCTAAATAATAAAATCAAAAAGATAACAAAGTATTTGAAACCTTGAAATTGTGTCTATGTTCAATTTTTTGTGTTAGTATATCTACTTATCAGTGTTGTTCAACTTTTCTCAATTGTGAATATATGTATTTTCAATTTTATTAATTTACTGAATTAATTTTTATATGCATGCATACACATGAAAATTTTATCTCTTCTGCCTCAACTAAATTTTTAATAGTTCTAAAAACTTACTAGTGAATCGTGTAAAGCGCTGATAAATTTACTAATATAATATATAATTTGGATTTGAGCGGATGGATATTCTCAACATTAATAAGGTGTTCGAACAATATTTTGGATGAAATTGAAAAAAAAAATAGAATTGAAGTTGAAATAAGATATTTAAAAGTTAAAAATATGTCTAGATATAAATTTACTTGAAAAACAAAAGATCTTGAAATTTTGTGAATGAAAACCTCCAGCAATATTTCAAATATTGAACTTCAATAATTACAAATAATGGTTAACTTAAGTATTTGCAGATAATGAAATCGGAGTAGCATTTTTTTTTATTGCAAATAATGAAGAAAATGATAAAAAAAAAATGGTCCATTATCTTTAGTAGTAGGTTTAGAATAACCCTTTAAAGTACTAACTAAGTAGATTTGTTCCTTTAAGTTTTCCAAAATGAGCACTTAGTCTCTGAAATATTTTCCAAACTCCTATTGCTAAATTTAATCGGAATTGTGAAAAGAAATTTTACCAGAAGCACCAGTAATTTCAGTCAAAATTTCAAGAACCTCAACATAAATAGAGCCACATCAGACACAAAAGATAGTCTAAAATAACAGAAATTGCACCTCAAAAAGTTGCACCAGACTCTTGAAATAGACCAAAAATAACATAAACTACAAAATTTATTGTGAGCCCCCATCAAACGTTTTCTATTTTAATAGTTTTAATTAAATTTAACAATCAGAGTTGGGTAAATATCAAATAAAGACCAAAATGTCTCACTTTTGACAAATATAAATGACCAAAAATACTTAGTTGATACTTAAGGGACTATATTAAACCTACTATCAAAGATAGGTGACCATTTATGTTATTTTTTCCAAATAATGAAATCGGAGTAAATCAGTTTTTTCCTATCGCATAAAGTCGGGGACTATATTGACATATACCCAAAAGCTTGCAAAATAATTTGTGACCATCAGATCTTTATGCTTTGTCATCGTTTAAGTAAACTACTGAAGAATTTTATGCTCGGTATACTATTACATAGGTGTATATTGTTGAAGTATGCTGCAATAAAATACTATATAATATAGCAGTATATTTTTGGCAATTTTTTTATTTTTGCCAAATTTAAAAGACTAAAAATGCTTAATTGGTACTTAATTGACTATTTTGGACAAACTATCAAAGTTAAGAGACCATCTGTGTCATTTTCTCCAAATTAGATGGCGTACAGCACGGGCCCAACACATTGGATAATAGTGTATCTATGTGTATGTAGTTGTGTTTTGGTAGTGATAATATAATATATATATATATATATATATATATATATATATTATATTGCTAATAAACATACATAAGCTGCACTGTTTTTATGTACAATGTTCAAAACACGATTAATATAACATTGTAGTTTATGCTCCGTATCCAAAACTTTATTATATTAGAGTTTGCTACGAATACAAAGTTTGCAAAAATTATTTAATACTTTTTAAAAGAGAAGACTTGTTTAAAAGGAAACTATTTTCCTCTCTTTGAGACAAAACAATAGCAATATTTAAGCATCAGTTAATACTTTGAATTTTAATTCAATTAATTTAAAAGTGTAAAATATTCTATTGTTAATGTATGTAGATTGGACCTAAACAACACTTATTATTTTTTTATCAAATTTTGATTTGGATAATTCTAATTCTAATTATTAAGTTAATTTTACATGTTTAAAACGAAACAAAGTAGAAATTTGATTTTCTATTTAAACGAAGAACTGCTATTTTTTAATTTTTGGTGAATATTTTTGGTTTAGCTCATTTTACTTGTCATGTTGTCTTTTGCACGTTTTTTTAAGGAAACGTCAATTAGAATTAGAATTTGACTAATTTACCTTATTTATTATTTGATCTCCATTTAATATTATTTTTTCTTTTACGACATTAATCTCTTTTCATATTTATTAGAGTAAGAATAAAGATGAAAAAGTAATTAAATTCTATTTTATTTTAAAATATAAATATTTTAAGTATATTTATTTTAGTAAACATAACAAGTAAATGACATGGCGGAATAGCAAATACAATAGTTAAATATCTAGATTTGATTTCAGTCTAATATAAGAAAAGAAAGAAAATTGTATGGTTTGGCTACTTAACCTTTTGAAGAAAAATAATAATATGGGTCCACGTTTTTTGCTGTACGATAATTTTATTTGCTCCCACTAATGAGTTGATACGCATGTGGCAATGAATCCACCATTATTGACTTAATGAGGATACTTTGGGAATTACATGAATATTGTTTGATTTTTTTAATATGGAGATGAATTTTTTTTTTTTTTTTGATATTGCTTGTTTTTTTAATATGGGGTTCACTTTTTTTTTACATGAGTTTGGAGGTGGTGGAGTCCACTTTTTTTTTTTCAACACAAAAATAGTACCACACTTTTCTTTTTAGTTTGTCTAAAAAAAATGATGTATTTTTATATTTAGAAATCATTTAAATTGAAACTTCGCCTTTTACATTTAATGAAATGATTTAAATCCACACAAATATCTAAGATTTGTTTTAAATCACAAGTTTCAAAAATCTTTCCTTATATCTATGACTTGTTTTAAACCACAAGTTTAAAAAATATTTCCTTTCTTTTTTAAACTTCGTGTTTAGTCAAACTATGTCACATAAATAATGACAGAGAGAGTACCTTTTAGTAATATAATTATGGAATTTTTATTATAGAAAGTATTATAATTCAATTAATTAAAAATATCAATAAATTATTTTACTTAGTCGGCTTCTCCAATATATGACTTTCCTAGTTTGGTTCTCCAATTGAAAGATTTGAAATATACTTTCTCCTACCGAGTTATTTTAAGTATATTTATTTTAGTAAACACAAAAAATAAATGACATGGCGGAATAGCAAATACAACAGTTAAATATCTAAATTAATATCAGGCTAATATAAGAATTGTATGGTTTGACTACTTAACCTTTTGAAGAAAAGCAATAATATGGGGTCCACGTTTTTTGCTGTACAATGATTTCATTTGCTCCCACTAATGAATTGATACACATGTGGCAAAAAATCCACCATCATTGACTTAATTGGGATACTTTGAGAATTACATGAATATTATTTGATTTTTTAATATGGAGTGCACGGTTTTTTTTTTTTTTTTTTAGTTATTGCTTCCTTTTTTTAGTATGGGATCCACATTTTTTTTTAATTACATGAGTTGGAGGTGGACGATGAAACCACCTCCAACTCATGTTTCTATAATAGTATAAATAATGAAATCTGTCATTTTTGTTATTTTCTCCAAATAATGATATTTATTAGAGTTATATCAAATAAAGACAAATATTCTCACTTTTGACAAACATAAATGACCAAAAATACTTAGTTAATACTTAAGAGACTAGTTTGAACTTATTACCAAAAATAAGTGATCATTTTTGTTATTTTCTCCAAATAATCAATAATAGTAAATCGGAAAAGGTCCAAAAATACCCTTGAACTATTGAAAAACGCTCATAAATATCCTCCTTCCACCTTTTGGTCTAAAAATACCCTTAAGGTTTGTTTTTGGCTCAAATATACCCCTCAAACTAACAAAGTTAAAGTTAACTCTTTTAAAAAGCCAAATGGCATTTTGTGATTGGACGCATATATTATTTAATTTAAAAATTAAAAAATATGAACAAAACTGATTTTTTTTTGCATTTCGTGAATAAAAAAATGAAATAGGAAATTATAATTTTTTTTTGCATTTCGTGTATTGAAAAATGAAATAGGATAAAAAAATTAATTTTGTTCATATAAAAACAAAATTGGAAAATATATTTTGTCCAATTTTCCAATTTCGTTTTTATATGAACGAAAAAAAATAAAATATCCTATTTCGTTTTTATATGAACGAAAAAAAAAAATTATCCTATTTCGTTTTTTAATACACGAAATGCAAAAAAAATTATAATTTCCTATTTCGTTTTTTTATTCACGAAATGCAAAAAAAAACATATTTCGTTGATTAATTCACGAAATGCAAAAAAAAAAAAAAACATTTTCGTTCATATTTTTAAATTTTTTAGTTTTTAATTTTTAAGTTTCCACACAATTTTTTTTAAAACAAATATGTAAATTACGGAATTTTATTATTGGCAATTTTTTTTTTTAAATCTGGAATTTTAAATTACTGAAAATTTATTATTGGCAATTTTTTTTTTAAATTTGGATTTTTTTTTTAAATTACGGAATTTTATTATTGACCAATTACAAATTGCCATTTGGCTTTTTAAAAGAGTTAATTTTAACTTGTTAGTTTGAGGGGTATATTTGAGCCAAAAACAAACCTTAAGGGTATTTTTAGACCTAAAAGGTGGATGGAAGGGTATTTTTAGACCAAAAGATGGAAGAAGGGTATTTATAAGCCTTTTTCAATAGTTCAGGGGTATTTTTGGACCTTTTCCGATAGTAAATCTGTTTTCCTATTGCATAAAGTTGGGGACTATACTGCAATATCCAAAAGCTACCAAAATAGTTTAGTGACCACCAGATCTGTACGCTTTATTATTGCTTTTTACTTATTCCCCCCAATCAGATCGCAGGGAAGCGATCTCTACTTCTCGGCTCCACGGAAAAACTTATTTAATCAGAAATATCATAAATTTCCGCCAAAATTTCAGAAACATCTGACATAAAAAACTACCTCAGTCCACGAGATAGAAAAATAACATAAATTACGCCTCAAAAATTACACTAAACTCTTGAAATAGATAAAAAATAACATAAACCATATAATATGTACTTTTAAATGTGAGTCCCGTAATGTATTTTTTATTTTCATAATTTTGATTAAAATTAAGTAGACGGGACATGGTGTAGTTTTAGCTTACTAAGGAAGACTCAGATTAGAGTAGAAGGCTAGTAGGTAATTCCATGTATCTCCGAAGTATCTCTTTGTACTAGTAGTCGCATTTTTGATCTATAGTTTATTGTCCTTTGATTTTTGCTATTATATGTTGTTTCTTATAATTCGATTGTTTTATTTATCTATGGTAGCTATTGCTTCTTTTTTTTCCAGATTGCGTTATCATAGCTTTTTCGCTCTGGTTGGTTTCATTTTCATATTGCTTTGAACTGCTTGTGCTTATCTGACCTTTTTTCGTCATGTTTTCTCTTGAGTCGAGCGTCTTTCGCAAAAACTTTCCTATCTTCCGAGACAGAAATAAGATCTGCGTACACTTTACCCTCCCAGACCCCGCATTGTACGATTTCACTAGGTATGTTGTTGTTGTTGATTAATTAGGACCCATTTGGCCATGAGAATTTTTCACTTTTTCCAAAAAATTATTTCACTTTATTTGAAAATCAACGTTTGGCCATGAAAATTCCAAATACAACTTGAAATTGTATTTGGAGTTTGAAAAACACCAGCAAACTTATTTTCACTTTCAATACATTCAGTAGCCGTTTGGCCATAAAATTATTCACTTTTTTTCTGAAATTTTTTTCACTTTTTTTCGGAATTAGCGTTTGGCCATGAAAATTCCAAATACAACTTGAAGTTGTATTTCGGAATACCAAAAACTCAAAAAACTTGTTTTTCAATTTTTTTTTTTTACTTTTGTCACTTTTTTACAACTATATTTCACCAAAAACTACAATTTCAAAAATTATGGCTAAACACAACTCCAACTCCAAAATTCAAAAAAAAAGTGATTTTTTTTTTTATATCTATGAACAAACGGGGTCTCAGACAACCAAATATTCTTTGCAAAACCTATAACCAAACACAATTCCATCTTCAACTCCAATAAAGCGAAAAATATTTGAATGCCTACTAAAATTAAGTGACCATTTCTGCCATTTTCCCCAAATAATCAATAATTAGTATAAATCAGTTTTCCTATTGCATAAAGTTGGGGACTATACATATCCAAAAAAGCTAACAAAAATAGTTAGCAAGCATCAGATCTTTGCGCTTTTGTTATTATTTTCACTTTTATTTTTTCCCCCTGAATCAGATAGCGATCTCAACTTAGCCTCCCACGGGACAAACAGGTTACCGGTCACACACACACACACACACACATTGTAGATTTGAGAATTGCAAAGGTGGAGAAGGCAAATGAAGAGTGTTGGTATAGGAAGTGGTTTACCGGTTAAGAGACGATGGAAAGGTTTTGTAATTGCTGTGTTAGGTCTTGTTTTTCTCTCATTGCTTGTCCCTTTGGTGTTTCTCCTTGGCCTACATAACGGTTTTCACTCTTCAGGTAATTATGCATTTACTTGTTTGAATTTGTTGTTATTGTAAATTGGATCCACGATTTTGCTCTCTTATAATCTAAATCTGTGGTGCAATTAGGCTATCTTTATCTGCTTTGCCTGAATTTTAAGTTTTCGTTTATATGTAAGGAAGAATATTCAAGTTTATTAACCCAGACAAATTGCATTTTTAGTAACTTTTTCCACTCCTCAGGTAATTAAGCAATCCGCATTTACTTGTTTGATTGCCAATGTGTGATGCAATTAGGCTATCTTTATCATAATTGGCCGAATTTTAAGTTTAAGTGTTTTTTCCGTTTATATAGAAGGAACAACTTTCAAGTTTATCAAAGCAGATAAATAGCATTTTTAAAGCTTGTTTGGATGATTGTTACCTATTGTATTGTATTGTGTTGATATTATAAATACAGTTTTTGTTTCGATTGTTATTTAAATTTTACTGGATCGTATAGTTAAATCCGTCGTTACTTAATGAAGAAAAGTCCTCATTTATTTATCGAATGCCAAAACTTTTGCTCATTGCAAATTGAATGCTTGATTTGTTCTCTTCTATTGCAAATCTGTGGTTCAATTAGGCTATATTTATCATAATTGGCCACATTTTAAGTTTAAAACCTTTTTTTTTTCCTTTATATGGAAGGAATAACATTCGAGTTTACAACCTAGACAATAGCATTTTTAGTTACACTATGTTTGGATGGTTGTTACCTATTATATTGTATTGTGTTGTTAGTTTAAATATAGTGTTTGTTTTGATTGTTACTTAATTTTTTTTTTATTTTTTTTAGATGATCAATTGTTACTTAAATTTTATTCTACCGTATCGTTAAATCCATCGTCCCATTTTTGTAACGACCAATTTGTCTTTACTTTGTATCTGATAATTCTATTTTATTCTTAACCCTACCTTTTTATAGTAGCTCTACCCTGTACCCTACTTTTCTCGTAGGTTTATCCTTCAAATTGCTGATGTGTGACATTATGTAATGACAGAAAACGATTCAATCTATCCAAACGTTGTATCCATTAAAACAACATAGTACGATACAATACAATACAATACGATACATTATGAAAAAATATGTAACAACCATAACTTAATTTGTCTTCCCAGATCGAAGAAATTGGTCTTGATCCCCCTCGCCCGTGCTGAAAAGAGAATGACAATATATAAAGACTAAAGAGAAAAGAAGAAGAGAGATAACAAAAGAGTAGCAAACTTTTATTTTGTCATTTTAAAACCTTTGCCCTTCTTAAGATAAAGATGAGGAAGACATATCTACATGCAGCTTTTTAGTTCTAGCCATTTTTAGAAGGATTTGCTCCTAACTTGATCTGGCATTTACGTTTTTGTAGGATATACAACAACACAACAAAGTTCAGCATCAGTAAGTACCTGCAGCATTTTAATAATGATATTACTGTTTAATAACTACTCATTGATCTTCTAAACTGGGGAAGTCCTGATGGAATCAGGGTGGACTTAGAATCTACGGTCGACATAATGCTGCTAAGATTGGGAATCAGTCGAAGGTAATTCTTCGCTATAAGCAACATCATGAGCTGCTTTTCTCTTGGTCATTTTGAAATTTTTAGCCAGGAGAAGAAGTGGACTATCTTAATTTCCAATACTACATCTCGACTAGGCAACATATTTCTGTTCATTATTGCATTTTTGTGTACACACAGAGAAAAAGGTGATCATGACGTATCTAACAGTTTTTGGGTATCTTGTTGCAGGGTGATGAATCAAAACATGTGGATGACCTAATGAGAAGATTGGAACCAACTTTTCCCAAGGTTTTTTTTTTTGATGATGCTTGTTAAGAATTTAAGTTTTGCGATTTAAATAGACTGTTATTGACTAGGTGAATTGCTATAATGGAGGTTTTACCTTGAAAACGGACATAAGTAAAGCTTACTAGTCGGGCTTTTCTGGAAATCTTAATTGGTTTTAGCTATGAATATATTAGCATAATTTATGATGTGTCATTAAAACTATTTTCATTGTTAATGGCGTGCCCTTGCTTTCACTTTTTAAATTTGAAAAGGGGCTTGAGACAGGGGATACTTCATCGTCATATTTGTTACTTTGTTAGTCTTATTGGCTGCTATTGTGTCTATGAACACAATTTGGTGTTGCAAATAAAGTTTGCAACAAAGTTTTTAGACTTAGAAAAATCTCTCTGATGTATGACTAAGATCAAACCTAGAAAGATGGGATATTGGATTTATCAAAGCAAAAGAAGCAATAATCAAATCTCAAACCATGATGTTCCAAATATCTGTTGTTACCTTAATTGATGAAGTAATTTTAATGGTCATGAGAACAAAATGCTTGATTTAACTTAATAAAGTAGAGATGTAAGTTGAGGCTGTCCAAGAATCCGTGGGAATCGGAAGAACTGTTATCAGCAGTATACAATATTATCTGAATGTTTCCCTGCCTTTTTGGTGTCAGAGAATGAAACAAAATGAGTTAGGTTTAGGATCTATAGATACAGGACTGCAGACTGCTTGATTTGAGCTAATCCTTTATGTTAAACTACATGATATGTGCTATTAACCTTTTAACGGATGCATGCGATTTTTATTTACTTAATTCTCCAATTTCTTAATATTATTATACTGATAACCAACTTTAATTCTAAACCTCAAATAATAACTAATAACAAAACTTCATTTTTTGTCATTTAGTTCTACTTAACATGACAATTGTAGCTATCATATTAATGCAAATGCAACTTCCATGATTTAAGAAAGTGGTCCTGCCACTATTGCCACTATTTCTTTCCTTTTCCATTCCATATAGAGCCTGTTTGGATGGGCTTAAAAAAAACAGCTTATAAGCTGTTTTCAGCTTATAAGCTGCTTTAGATAAGTTAAGCCAAACAAACCCAATTAACTTTTTGGGCTTATTTTAAGCACAAAATGGCTTTAAGCTACCAGCCAAACACTCAAAAAAGCTGAAAACAGCTTGTAGGCAACTTATAAGCCAATCCAAACAGGCTCATAGTTTGCTGTTTGCATGTAGTACTAGATCTAGAGCTAATATTGAGTTAAGAAAAGTAGCACCACATTCCATTTGTTATTCTATGGGAAGAGTTGATGATTAAAACTCGTGTGGTTTTGTCTATCTAAGTTTATAGTCGTGCCAGCACAATTTAAAGACTAGTAATTATAATATTTATATTTGAAGAATGCTCTGAGTAAAAAGTTTATGTTTGGGAGGATGTACCTAAGTGCTGGTAGAAATAGCGTTCATAGGGAACCTGAAATTATTACGTGTCTATAGGTCTAATTGGATAGATTTGTCCGAATACGAAGGGAAAAAAAGAAGAAGACAAGGATAAGTTCGAAGGGGAAAGATCAGGGGAAAGAAAGATATGTCACGTCACATCCTGGTTGGAGAAAAAGGAAATGACTGAAAATACGTTAATGTGTCTCTTTTAGAGAGCAAGAATTTTTTCCACCCACTCACCTAGCCAGTCAACCTACCGGTGACCTAAGAATTAACATGGTAACCTTTCATGTCATGAGTCTCCGTATAGCATATGTTGATGCCTTTTTTCATGATTCTTTTATTGGAATATCAGTTTACTGATTGAAGCTTGTTTGATTTGAAGATACCCCCCACCCTCTCTGTTTTTTTTTTTTGGTTTATTAATCTATGAAGAGATTTGAATATGCTCTTTTTATTCCCTTTGATGTGGGGTACATATAGGAAGTGTCCAACCTTTTAATTCTATGGAAAAGGGCCAAATATACCCTTCGTTATACTTTGGGTCTAAATATACCCCTCCCGTTATACTTTAGGTTTAAATATACCTCCGTTAAAATTGTTCAAGGTGGACACTAGATCTGATGTGGCATGACAACTCAGTGGTCCCCCCCCCCCCCCCCCCTCCCCCTTTTTTTTTTAATTAATCTATGATGAGATTTGAATTTGCCCTTTTTATTCCCTTTGATGTGGGGTACATATAGGAAGTGTCCAACCTTTTAATTCAACTTGGAGCTAATTTTAAAAGCAAAGCTTTTCAATATCACATTTGTTAGTACACCTTGTTATGAGCAGAAGATAATTTAATCTTCTAATTACTGCTGGATATGGTTAGTGTCTGAAATCTTGGGGTCCTAGATATTGGCAGTTTAGATGTTAGATCATGAGCATATATATGTAAAGACGAGAGATGCACGGATTTAATGTTTCATAATGACGTGATTTTGAACAATATTGGGCTTGAGAAGCGTTAATAGAGGCAGCCTTCTATCCCAAAGTTCCTCTTTAATTTGTTTTTCTCCCTAATAGATATTGAAATTTTCAAGTGGTACCTGAGAATTTAAGATTTTGTCTTGCAAGTTTTTCCTACATTTACATTCCCTTGTTCCACCATTGATGTCGAATCATGTTTCCTTCCAATTTTAAGTCACGGGCTATGAAGTATTCTTGTCGTTTCATCAACATATGAAAAGCACCACCACTAGGATCTTTGATTTTGTTCTACTTAGTTTCGTCGCCTGCCTGTTGTGCGAATTTGTGCCCAGTGTAATCCAACTATAGTCTATAGTATAGGAAACTATTTCCATGTACCTGTTTTTACCTACTAGACTATCTGTTTTAGCACTACTCTGGAATTATTTCGAAGGTAAACTTTTCTCTAAGTAGTTCTCAATCGGACTAAAGGATACTCTAAAGTTCTTTTGGATCGAATTTTCTGATAATTCTTTTACATATATTTTGAACTTTGAAATACTAGGCCGTAATTTACTTTACTTCACTAGCAATTTAAGACAGCAAGACATAAGATTATCAATTGTGGAGGGAGGAAGCCAAAAGTTGCTAACGTGCTTATTACAGTAGAAAATAATGGAAAACAATAAAAAAAGAAGAAGCACAAGTTACCACCAATTCAAGCTACCATGCAAGCGGACACTTTAAATTTATTCATGCTTTGTGCATAGATATTAGAAGTTTCTAATATCCTTTTATGTTGAACTTGCATGTATTTACCTAAATAACACAATCGTGGACTCATGCATAGGTACTGATATAAGTAAGAAGCACGCAGCTTCACATGAATAGACATTTGTACACTATCATTACTGTCAATCAGCAGTTTCTCATTTGGGCCTTTCTTTTGCTGTAGTGTTTGATCTTGCTTGTGGCCCATTTTGCTTTCTTATTCTACTTCATAATACAAATTCTTCAGTTTTAAAATTCTGATTTGACCATGCTATCAGATGGGGAAGGAAAAAGAAGAGAAGCTTTATGCTTTTTGATGAAGCAAGAGAAGTCTTATGCTTTATCAAAAAAGGAAAAAGAAAAAGAGAAAGAAAGAAAGAAAGAGAAGCTTTATGTTGAAAATGTCTATTATTGAGAAGCTTGAGACATGTGGACTACCTTAGTTGTTCAATGTTCAAACTACCGTTGCTTGTCTCAATAATTTCAGCTCTCTTTCATCATTTATGGCTTTGATCTTGGAAGAAATCACATCTTGTAGTTAAAAATGGGTAGATGATAATTGCGCCAAAGTTTCAGTGTTCATTGCATATAAGTTATTTGATTGATTTTTCTTCACCATTTTCTCAGGATTTTGGGGGAAATGTTATTGTCGGGGAAGCGGAGAACAAGACTGCTGGTAGGATATTCCAACTTATTTCTCTGAAGAGGAACATGTCTCTCTCTTTATAATGTGTAACTATATCTATGCATGCTACATATACAAACAAGTATTTTGTTTAGGTATAGACAAACTTTCTATGAACATGTAGATTCACTTAGACATTAGGGCATGTTTGGTATGGCGGAAAATGTTTCCAATTTTCCCATGTTTGGTTGGTCAAAAATTTTGGGAAATATTTTCTCTAGGAAAACAAGTTCCTTAAACATTAGGAAAATGACTTCCCTAGTGGAAGTAGGGAAAACAAGTTCCATAAGTGGCATTCCACATTAGTTCTCTCCCCCCCACCCTCCAACACACCCCACCTCCACCCCACCCCCATAGCCCTCATCCCCACCACTCCCACATTCTTGCCTTCCACCCCCACAGTCCTACCCTGCCACCCCATAGTGTTTTCCTGGATTATATAAAATGCTTTTGGGACAAAATTTCCTTACTTACCAAACACCAAAAGATAAGCAAGAATTCACTTATTTTCCACGAAAACATTTTCCTTCACACCAAACATACCCTTAGGTGTTTAGCCTTTTATTAAAATGTGATCCTGTCTCTTTCCTTTTAGTGTGTGAAGCTAATGTAACCTTCAGATCTATTTAGATTTTAAGCTATTCCTCTTTGCTATGTTATTTTTCCAGGCTCTACTTTGTTGGATGAATTGCCCAAAGAGCGCTTAGGAGCAAATGTATGTAGTTCTGCAACCTTATGTTTTTACATGTTCTCATCTCCTTCTGATACAATAATAAGATTAACCTTAGATATGTGGAACAGAGTACAGATGTTAGTCACTTCATAAATAAAAAGCCGAGCACAGATGTTGGTGACTCCACAAAAATAAAGCAGAGCACAGATGTTGTTGTCTCCACAAAAATAAAGCAGAACACAGATGTTGGTGACTTCACAAATAGAAAGCATAGCACAGACGTTGGTGCTACGCATGCTGCCACTGAGAATATCAAAGGCATTGATGAGGGTGAGAAATTATGTGAGCTAAAATTTGGGAGTTACTGTTTATGGCGTCGCAATCATAAGGAAAAAGTGAATGATTTCACTGTGAGAAAGATGAAAGACTTGTTGTATGTGGCTCGGGCTTATTATCCTAGCATCGCGAAGCTTCCGGCTCTTGACAAGCTGTCACAGGAAATGAAGCAAAACATTCAAGAGTTTGAGCGGGTGCTTAGTGTAACTACGGTGGACAAAGATCTTCCTTCTCTGTATGTGCAAATAGTTTCCTTGCAACTATGCAACAAAAAAAAATGATTGGATTTAATCTTTTTTTTTTCTTTTTCAAATGATCCTGTAATGTCAAAAGGTTTAATCTTATCTTTTATGTGATTAAGATTGAGAAATGGGTGTAGCTTGCTTTATGTGTTTGGGGAAGGATCTTGACTTTTGTGGTTGGTTATTGCTGTCTAGATGTTATGCCTTCATGCATTTAGACTTAACCTCAGCTCAATTGAAATTGATCAGGAGCAAACTGTTTGATACTAGATACAGAGTTCAACATTCCTCAGTATCCACTGCTCAGGCTTGCTTGTCTCTTTTCCTTCTTCTCCCATCTCTCTTCCCTTAGTGATGCCGATTGAAAAATGTTATTGGGCACTTGGTCATGTCTTATCAAATAAGTTATAGCAAATTAAAACTTTTCAAATAACATTCACTCATTGACTGAATTCGATTGTGGTAATAGACGAAGATCCCAAACATTGACCTCTTTGAATCAAATTACTTTTAACCTGGCCTAGTTCTAACTCCAGTAGTTGAGCTTCGCTTCTAATCTGCCTTCTAGGCTAATTGCTTTTTGTTGTATCTGCTCGTTTGCTTTAATCAGGCACAAAAGTATCTCAACTACCTGTTTCTTGTCTTCCTCTTATTCCTTTGCCCCTAAGTAGAAGAAATTTGTAAAGATGTCTTTTGATTATATTCCGTAAATAAATTTCTTGAAAACCCTTTACAGAAAATTCATGCTTTTGCTTGTTCACCAGGATTGATCCGAAGCTAACTAAGATGGAAGCTGTAATTGCTCAAGCAAAGGCATGCCGTGTAGATTGCAGTAATGTAGACAAGAAATTCAGACAACTGGTCGATCTAACTGAAGATGAGGCTGCTTTCCATATGAGACAGAGTGCCTTCCTCTACCAACTAGCAGTTCAAACCATGCCCAAGAGTCATCATTGCCTGTCAATGCGACTAACTGTAGAGTATTTTAGAGACCCTCCACCTGATATTGATCAGTTATTGGTAGAGAGACATTTGAATCCAGATCTTCACCACTTTGTTATATTCTCCAGCAATGTGCTGGCGTCATCTGCCGTAATCAACTCCTCTGTAACACATGCAAAAGTATGGTTTGTATATTCTCTCTTGAATTGCAATGTTTTTTCTATTGTTAACACTATTATCAGTTTTTCTGATTGTGTTTTCTTCTGTATGCAGGAAACTGAGAATCAAGTATTTCATGTGGTAACAGATAGACAGAATTACTTTGCCATGAAGTTATGGTTCTCGAGGATTAAGTATATGGAGGCCACAGTTGAGGTGTTGAATATTGAAGATCTTAAGTTGGAGAACAATAAGGTATCAGCATCAACTCGTCTTTCCCTGCCTGAAGAATATCGCGTCTCCTTCCACAAGGTTGATAGACCGCCTACAACAGAATACCTATCTGTTTTTTCACATTCCCATTATCTTCTTCCTGAGATATTCCCTAGTTTGAAGAAAGTTGTTGTCTTGGATGATGACATTATTGTGCAAAGAGACTTGTCTGTCTTATGGGGCATCAATATGGATGGGAAAGTGAATGGCGCAGTTCAGTGCTGCTCAGTTCGGCTGATTCAGCTGCGGAAACTTCTTGCTGACAAGAAGTTGGATGAAACATCTTGTGCTTGGATGTCTGGATTAAATGTTATTGATCTAGTGAGGTGGAGGGAACAAGATATTTCCGGAAGATACCTAAAGCTGGTAACGGAGGTCAGTGATCCTTTACTTTTTGACTTACATTTGTTGTTTTCGCCGACTTTTGCCTGCAAGTTGTTATGGCAAAGGTAAGTAAAATATTTCCGTCTTTCTTTGCTTTCACTTGTGGAGGCTAATACGGTTTAGGAATTTAGCATGTTATTGTTGTATTGCACATATTTCTACTGTGAAATAATACCACAACATGACAAATCAAATTTTGGTAAGTAAAAGTGATTGCTATTATAATCGCCCCAAAAAATGATCCAAATATTGTTATCTACTTTTGGATGATTCCCTCACACAATGTAGTCGGGTCTCTTATCGATTTTATGTCCACAAGCCCATGGACAATAATAATTGCTAACATATCTATCACCAATAAAGGAATTTTCAACAACTAGATATAATGTTTCACATTACAGTCTTAGTCTTAAGTGAAAATATCTTTTGTAATAACTTATGCCATCCTAACTATGCTAATTAGTTGGATTTCTTTAATATCCATCACCTCCCCCTTCTGAATTAGGACGATGGAAAATGAGCTGAAATTCTTTTGAAAAAATTCATAATGATACAGTTGATATAAATAATTCATCTTGTCTTGAAACAACTAAAAATGCTATAGTGATCTATGGGCTGGTTTTAGAAAGGAGTTCCATCACCGTTCTAACCTGGACGTAGCCAAGAGGCCAAGGCAGAAGATTTCACGAGACCTGTATATGTGATGGACCAACAAGGACTTATTGCAGGCGGCCGGTCGACTCTAGTTTTTGAGGGAAAGTGCAACCGGAATTTTGTTGATGGAGAGGCAATACTATCAATTCCAAGGGACAGCTTGGAAAATGAAGATATTTATGGAGACATCCTTAATTGGGAGATTGGCAAAGTGGCATCCATCAATTGCGTCACTAAGTGGGTTGGTAAGGCTTGGCAAGTAACGAGGAGTCTTAAGGTCTCAAGAATGGGAGATTTGCTGATTATGCTCAGGTTTCTTTCGAGGAGTGAAGCTAATAGGATGCTAAAATTTGTGAGGCGGACAAAGGATGTCTTCCTAATGCTAGTTAGTTGGACCTTTAACACCGCCTGCATGGTGGATGGCGGAAGAATGGCGGTAAGCTTGGTGGGAATCTCGGTCCTACTGTGATGTTACGACCTTTTAAGGAAAATAGTTGACTTATGCTGGGATTCTCTAGATAAAGATTTGCCCCTCATTGATTTATCTAGGGAAAAACTGATACTCCCTCCGTTTCGTTTATGTCTTAGTTTTGTTAGGCACAAATTTTAAGAAATTATGAGACTTTTGAATCTTGTGGTCTTAAACTAAAGTATGTAATGTACCAAAATCCCTTTGAATTTTGTGGTCTTAAACATGCACTGTGGGATGTTGGAATTAAAGAGTTACTAAATATGGAAAGAGACATTCTTTTTTAAATAGACAAAAAAAAGTAAGACATAAATTTTTTTTTTTGGATAAAAAGTACTCCCTGCTTCCCAATTTATGCGATATAGTTTGACTGGGTATGGAGTTTAAGAAAGAAAGGAAACTTTTGCAACTTGTGGTTTAAAACAAGTTTTAGGCTAAATTATTTTTAAATATGGAAATGTATCATTCTTTTTGGGACAGACTCAAAAGGAAAGTGTATCACATAAATTGGGACAGAGGGAGTTAGACATATCAATTGAAACAAAGAGAGTAGTTAAGGATTGGAGGAAGTTCTAAACTATGAGGGAGTAAGACATATCAATTGAAACAGAGAGAGTAGTTAAGGACTGGAGGAAGTTCCAAACTATGTCCTTGTTGAAGACAACGAATTTGAGTGGATTTCTCCTGGTAGTCGCGCGCTGTCTTGTTTCCCTTATTGGTATTATTATTATTTTTATTCTCCTACTTTCTTATACTTCAATTTTATTATTGCCTGTTAATTTCCTTTGCTCTGGTTACTGTATTATTTGTTGTTGCTAGCCGAGGGTCTATCGAAAACAACCTCTCTACCCTCACAAGGTAGGGGTAAGACTGCGTACACACCACCTTCCCCAGATCCCACTTGTGGGATATCACTGGGTATGTTGTTGTTGTCTGTTTGTTGGTAAAGTTATTTTCACAAGCCAAACTGTTTGTTGGTAACACAATACTACCTCCGTCCTAATTTATGTGGCACCGTTTGACTTGGCACAAAGTTTAAGAAAGAAGGAAGGCTTTTGAAATTTGAGGTCTAAAACAAACTTTGGACAGTTGTGTGACTATAAATGATTTCATTAAGGGTAAAATGAGAATGTTATAAGTTTCTTGTTTTTTCCCATTAATATGAACGGTGTACTAGTATGCCCAAAACGAAAGGGGACAAAGGAAAAGGTAATTTGCATCAGAGACCAAAACAGAAAAAGATGGAAAGCCACTAATTGCGTTCATAATTGTCCTGTCAATATAAATATTCAAGAATATTTTATGTTGCTTTTTGTATGTGGACTGCTACCTGCCTAAATACTGAGTGATGTCCTTTGAGCCTCCTTTCTTTCTGTTTTGGATTATATTTTTGGTGGTCAGGGGTTAACCCTTTCCAGCACCACAAAATATGGGAAAGCATAAAAAAAGGTAGAAAAATACAAAACACATCCATTACTGTTCTCTCTACATAAATGTTAGATTGTTTTGTGTGGGCATGTGCGCTGCCACCCACCTAAATAAAGACGTCCCATTTTTTGGGCCTCCGTTTCTTTTCATTTTGGCATGGATTTTTTGGAGTCCATGGGTTAACCCTTCTAGCCCCACAAACTATGGGTTTTCAAAGTCTACTGCAAGTTCACCTAACCCATTGGGCATTTGTTCTACACACTAACTTTTATGCTTAAGGGGCAGGGCTGCGGGGTTCTTGTAGGGGGACTGTGACAGGTAATCGTCATCTATCTAAATACAAATGAGACATGGACAAGATTCTTGTTGTGGAATCTCGTGTTAGATTGTGTATAGGGCTAATCCATTTCTTTTGTCTCCATTTATCTGTATGCTATTTTTATATTGACTTACACCGTCACCTTTTCATTCATGTTGCAGATGAATTCAGAAGAGGCTGTTGCATTGCGCGCAAGCTTGCTTACTTTTCAGGGTGAAGTTTACGCTCTTGATGATAAGTGGTTATTATCAGGACTGGGTCATAAATATGGAGTGGATACTGAAGCTGTGAAGAAAGCAAGAGTACTGCATTTTAATGGTAACATGAAACCTTGGCTTGAGTTGGGCATCCGCGATTATACAGTTTATTGGCGGAAGTTCCTAAACCAGGAGAATCCGTTTTTAAGTGATTGCAATATTAACTAGTACAGTATGGGCTAATACCTGCATTTGCTGCTGAAGTTTCATGAGGTTATGGGTGATGAAGTTTGCACAAGTTTCCTGTTTGTGATCTTGTGTAGAACCGTATCTGAGGTAGGGGGACTGCGTATAATTTGGTGTGGATATCTCTATTGTTTGGTTATTGAAGGAAATTTGTTTAACCTCAAGGCAATGCTAAAGTGATGCATAATACTTGTCAATGATGGATTGCTATACACCTTCATCGGCTAATTTTTGTTGGAGCTGTTAAGGATATAGTTTATGAGGAGATTACCCGAAATTATCTCTGAAGAGCTGGATATGAATCTTGTAAAAAATGCATACCTTGGGTTAAATATATGTCTACCGAAATTGGACGACAAGTACTTGGACCCCTGCTTCACCTGTGATGAGCATCTCGGATCCGCTGTGATGTGTGATTTTGCAATTGACACGTTCAGTGAATTCTTTCTTGTAGAATTGGGTCTGTTTGAATACATTCTTTCTTAGCATTGATCAGGCATCTCAATGTTTTAAAGCTTTGCACTAGCTGCTGGAGAATTGCCATTGCTGCTAAAATATATTTAGTGTTAACATAATATAACATTGTTTACCTTCTATTTTTTGTTTTGACAAGCAGCTTTTCGTTTGTGCCTTGCACTTAGTAGTTTAAGTCCTATGCACTAATGATCAATCAAGTTACTTATAAGGTAATTATTGATAA
Source organism: Lycium barbarum (assembly GCF_019175385.1). NCBI lineage: Eukaryota > Viridiplantae > Streptophyta > Magnoliopsida > Solanales > Solanaceae > Lycium > Lycium barbarum. Next base: position 110,838,021 of record NC_083344.1, on the reverse strand, counting down.
ACTGCATTAATTAATAATCTGTTAAAAATTGTAACTTACATCAATCACAAGTTAAACTACATTGGTAGTGCTTTATTAAGTTCGGGTATTTATAATGGTTGTAGCTGTAGTCTTACCGTTTGTCTTTTGTGTAGATTGAATCATAAAAGAGATGTGAACTGGATTGATTATTGGAACATATCAAAGTTTGAGGAGATGAAATATTTTTAAAAGATATTACGAGGACTAAAATTACAAACGTTTTGCAAGTTCTCTCTTTATTTTTAAAATTTTTGTCCTTGATTTCTCCCTGCCGCACCCCACCCCCCTCCCCCTCCCTTTCTTTTCTTTTTCTGATCATCAATTGATTCCACCACATCATTATAGTCCATTTGCCTCTTACCAGTAAAGGGAAAATCCCTATATATCTTATTAGTCCAGTCTAAAGGCCTCTTACTAATATAATACTCCCTCCAGATTAAAAAGAGCGTTCACTTAGCTATTTGCATACCCCTTAAGAAAATACTAACTTCTAGACAAAAATAGGTAATTTGACTAAACTGCCTCTAATTAAATAGGTATTGGGATTTGATCACATAGCAGTTAATAGGTGCAGATCTGGAAAGATAAGGTTAATTCTTTCTTGATTTGATAAGTGGACACTCTTTTTGACAAAAAAAAAAGGCTAAGTGAACATTTTTTTATCCTGAGGGAGTAGAAGGTAAGACCGGCTTTCGTGCTGCTGCGTCTCTGCTCAAACAAAAAGTATATCTTTGGTGAATATCCTCTGATTTGGTGAATAATTGAAGAAAATTTCGAAGAACCACAATTAAATGTTCATTTGAAACTTGAATTCGAAATCTGAAATTTGTTAGTAGTTCTTAAGTGGCCGCATTTGATATTTGTCGTAGACTATATATAAAATCTCAACTGAGCAGGATTCAAAATTCGAAGCTGAAATTGAGTTTGAAAACGTCATTACTAAATTGTATATCACGTTATTATCACATGCAGATGTACATGCAAATACACAGATATACACCTTCCTTCAAAGTCAATCCAGTACACGGTCATCTCAACAGTACTCAAAACCACCGTAGCACCATCATCCAACCACCATTAGATCATCAACCCATTGCTGCACTCGACAAAAATCATTTCAATCCAACCAGAAAAAGAAGAGAAAGAAGGAGAAGTAGAATTTGTAGTAATTTGGAAGGAAAATAAGATTTCTAATGGTGGAATCTCCTTTCCAAGCCAAACGACAACACCAAAAGCGAAGGAGAACTCATCTCTGAGGGTGCAAAGGCAATCCTTGACATACCTATTCACTCAACCAACACATGCTTAGTAGTCCTTGACACAGTATGCTATTGAATTATGCTGTTGTCATAACTGATACTATTACCTATGCGGTATGGCATATGGCATGGGCCTTCATTTTTCTTAATTTCTACACATGAATAATTGCAAATTATACCTTCATATTTCGTCTTCCTTTTTTTTACTTTTTGGTTTCCTTCCATTATCAAAGAATAAATGCGAATATTAGAAAATGAGGAACAAAGTAAAGTGTTCGGGAAAGAAAATACATGGAGATTTGAGGGTGGAAAAGAGAGAAAGAGGAGGAGAAGAAGTCACACATGAAAAGCTTCAAAACAAATTAACTGCTCTATGGAAGAACCACAAAAATATTTGTTTATGACCATGAAGGGGTTGTGTTGGGATTGTAGGAATTCCTTACTCCTTGATAAAAAAATCTCGGATTCGAACCTTGAAAATAGAGGATCTCTTGGTAGGAAGTGTTTAGCCCCTTTAGTGGACCTACACGATGCGATCTGGATTAGCCAGCCCAATGTGCTTCGTTTTGAAAGATGCCTCAAGCCGAAGAAAATATTCGTGTATGGTCCAAAGAAAAGCTTACTATATGCAAATTTGATGTATGAACTCACTCTACTTAACTATATATTTGGAATGTGTAAGATTATGCGTGTGGAAAACAAGTTTTGAATAAGCTATCCATAATTGCGTAAAAGAACACAGAAATCCAACACCCTCCCCCCCCCCCCCCCCCCCCCCCAACCCAAAAAAAAAAAAAAAAAAAACCCTTTTTTAGACTGTAGAAGGTAAAGTAACCAATTTCCAGGGGGAAAAATCGACCCAAAGTTTGACACTTCAAATCTAAGCTCGTGATTTCCCAGTTGAGTATTACTCAGAGGAGGAAATAAAAATTACTACATTTTTTTTTAAAATTGGAAATAAAAGTTACTACTAAAGTTTCTATTTATAAAAATAGTGGTGTCCAACTCAGTTTGTTCACATCTTAATTATTTCACAGGAAGACCTGCATCCATCCACCATTACACATACCAGGTAACTTTGCCAACCAAAAATATAGAAAGAGATCACCCAATTTTTTTCTCTAGTGACAATTGAATCCATAATCTTCATTGCAACTTTATTGAACGCGCACCCTTCTGTGCAAAAAATACAACGTACGAGTCTGTTATATATGAGTTGAATCACTTGACATCACACCATGTCACTCTGTCCCACTTCCTACTCGCTTTCCCTCCTTCCCAGAACATTGTAATAATTAGGGATCCACAAAGTTCAAGAAATGTCTGTACAAGTAATCTGTCAATGGACTAGTCAGAAATCTTACTCTTATATTGTTCTTGACATTGTCAAATAAAAGAAATATCTTGCCACATGCTCCATCTCACCCATCGGTATCATATGAATGTAGTGGATAAACTGGTTTCCATTCAGAATGAAAAGCGATACAAGTCATCGACGGTGAGAATCAGAGACTTTATAAGGAGGAAGCATAATTTGAAGGTAAACTTCACCCATTGTTGCAGTGTGGAGGTTAACAGCACATTTTACACGTATCACTGGCGAAATTCCAATATCAGGTAACAAGGGATTAAAATGTGAACCTGATTTACTTACAAAAGTTACAGGAATGGTATGGTAATAATTATTGCGATATGGAGGATTCCTTCTAAGTTGAACTAAGGTTTGCCCCTGCTCGGATTTGCAACATTTCAGTTCTCTTACTCCTCTCCATTACATCTACGAGCCAATTCACACTTTCCTTAATTCCTAACCTGCAATCAAGCAAGCGAAAAGCTTGTATTATTCAAGCTTGTTTGCAGAGCTTCTTAGATAGAGCTTTTAAACCATAATGTGTCGAACCTTCTGGGAAAATGGTTTTATGCAATTGGCTTTCTATACGACTAACCTGGAGAATATAGTTTTTCTTATGTGTGATACTGATAAAGAAGAAGTATTACTCACCCATCATAGGCTGAAACAGCTAGAAAGGTGTAAGCTCTCTCATCGAGTTTCTTGAGATCCAGATACCGAGCAAGTTCTTCCGCTGATACAGCATCTGCAAGGTCCTGCTTTGACAAATTGATGCGCATAAGCAAATGACTAGTCACATCAAGCACAAAAAAAAATTAATGTCATAAGTCAACTGTCACCATCTCCCTCCGGAAAAAGTCAGGCGAAGCCAGATAAGCAAAACACTTATAAAGGAATCAAGGGAATATCTATAGCACTGAAGTCGGTATCTGCTAGTCGCATAGTCTGAATCTCTTTTTTCTTTTCTGATGGAGGCACATGTAGGATAGAATCCTTCTTGACAACGATAAAACAAGAAACATAATGAAAAAACATCTAGTCTTGGCAAATAAAGTACAAACATTATTAAATCCAGAGATTACAGAAATATAATTATTATAGACAAATGAAGTAGACAAGGAAGAGAGAAAAAGCTGTGCTCGTTTCAATTAATAACATCCACTATAAAGAACCTCTTTTGTGTGGAATAAACTGCTTTGTGCCTTACCTGCTTGTTTGCTAATATCAGAAGTGGTGCTCCTTGCAGATCCTCATGCCGGAGAGCTTTTTCTGCCAATCATTGAAGTAAAAAAATAAATAAACCATGATGCCCACTAATGGTGAACTAGACAAAATCTTGTAAACATGACTAAACAACAGTACATACCAAGTGCAGATTTGGAGTCCTCAAAGCGTGATGGACAAGCAGCATCAACAACAAATATCACAGCATGTGCCTCTTCATAATACTTCTCCCAGATCGAGCGAAGACCAGGCTAGAAGTATAAACAGTCTCATGTTAGTCAGAGAAACTTATATGAATGTCTATAACCGGCTGAAATAAATAAAAAGTATCTTGCTGTCAGAGAACTGACACCCTCCTATCTGTTGACTAAGCTCTAGCGAGAAAATGTAAGAATATTGTATAATTCCACAACCCATTATTACAAGGGTCATGCTTGAAAGAGCTGTTTCTATATATCCTTTTGGGATATATATGTCCTAAACAAGAGTAGAAGATGACCATCATAAGTTGCACGATATACACCAAATATCATGCAACTGTGATAACAAAACATGCACTTCATCATCAAACTTATAAGTATAAAACAGATGCCTGATGTCAAGCACCTCTACCTTATCTTTTGTCAGACATCATACATTTTATCTGCTGCTGCATTTATTTTACAGACCCTTTACGGTTCTAAAATGGAAAATTTAATCATCTCAGAGATCACAGGAAGGAAGTTCATACCTGACCTCCTAAATCCCAAAACACAAGCTTTGAATTTGATGCTTCAACACGACCAATATTGAGCCCCACAGTTGGAACAATACGATCTGGTGGCAGGCCTTCCAAGTTTGAGTATTGTGACTTTAATTTCTCTAACAATGTCTAGAAATTTAATAATAAAAAAGGAGGATTAGAAAGAAACCTTTCAAGACTAGACTTTGATAAAATATCTGGAAATGGCTAAGCATGTGAAATTCGCACAAAAGGAAAGGGAAGTTACAAAAGATTAAAAATTAAAAGCAAATAAAAAAGAGTAATAAGGCAATTAAGATCAGTGGCATGTCAAGGAAAAAAAAAAGATGCAATTCAGATCAGTGTTCACAGCACACTACAGTAATTTCAGGGACAACTTTACTTTAATAAGTATGAAGGACAACTTTTCATCTTATAGAGTAAAGCTAAAATGGACTTCACTCATATATCCACATTCCACTCTAGCTCTAGTACTGTTGTATTGTAGTCTACTCCCATACGCTAATTTATTTTTAAAAGTAACCGAAGATATAATAAATGCTTGCACTAAGCCACTGCGAGAAGACATAACTACAGATTGTGCAGATCCCCTCTTGTATCTAAATTTGCATCAACATCCTGTACAATAACCAGGTTCCACCCAAAAGCTAGCAAAAAAAAAAAATTACATCCTTGTTTAAGGCTATGTAAATTTCTCCTATGGCTTCAAAATTCTGTCATTTCTTTCGAGCCAAACAATCCAACTGGCTTGAGGGATGGTATTCCAGGTCTTGTGTGATTTCTTGCACAATCCTGGACATATGCCAAGGATTGCCAGAAACATGCTCCACAGCTGACTATTAACCCTACAATGCAAAAAGAGGAGGCCAACATCTTCAGAGTGCTCTTCACACATGGGGCATCTACTACAAAGTTGAAATCCCCTCTTTTAGAGATTGGAATGAGTAAGTGCCTCCCTAGCCGCAATCCAAGAGAAGCAAGAGATCTTCAAAGGAGCCTTGCTAAAACAAAATTTTTTCAAGGCCAAAACACCTTTGTTGTTAGCCTTGCTAAACCAAATCCTTTTCCAAGGCCAAAAGACCCTGTTGTAACTCCCATAATCTCTTCTTCACAAAGGATATGGACTACTTCTTTCTCTCCCTCTCTCTCTCTCTCTCTTTTTTTTTTTTTTTTTTTTTTTTTTGTCTTCTTGCTTCCTAAGTTTAAGAACATGTGCTCCATCAGTAGATATGTGCATGTTTCTAGATATCTAGATTTTATTTTTATTTTTTATAACCGTGGTCTCCGGGCCAGCTTGCCCGCACCTCAACTAATTCCACGAGATACCTGCTATCTCCCATCAGCAACAAGTACCAGGTAACTCTGTCCACCAAGACTTGAACAGATGAGAATAAATCACTTAGTGTTTCTGTCTCTTTGGGATTTGAAACTGAGACCCTCATGGTTCTCGACTCACTTCATTGACCACTAGCCACATTCTTGGGTGCCTAGATATCTGGATTTTTTAAAAAAAACTCTTCTCCTTTTCTACAATTCATCCTCTTAATCTAGGGTTTTACTCAAGACTCTGGCAGTGATTTGTCTACATTTCTAGCAATCTTGTTTGACCTTATCTTGCGGTCCAATCAGGGTCCAACTTGCGACAAGAATTTTAAGATTCATTGACTAGTATTGTTTCCCCTATTGATAATCCATCAAGAAGGTAGGCTGCCCAACTTCACGGTTTAATTTTATCACATAGCAATGCTTGGTTTTAAATTACAAGCAGAATTCTGCTCAGAAAACTTTTCAAACTTTTTATTTTTTTTGATAAGGGTAACATCAACTTTTCAAACTTTCTTGGATTAACATTTACATCATCCACGGAGGTTCATCAGCAATTCCACAGGCTCGTTACTTTCTAATAGATTTATATAAATTTCAGCAGTATCATGGCAACCACCATAGACTGCATAGAGAAAGTCCAGTTCATGTGACTCGATAGACTCCCTAAGTATTGATTCTGGTCAAATTTGCCATTTCAGAGCACTAAGCTATAACCCTCAATAGCTCCGTCAAGTGTCAACCAAACCACTGGTCCCAGGCCCTTTGAAATTCAGATGGGTATGCTGTTAGGATTTGAATCCCAAATCCGACCTTTGTAAGCAGGTTCCCAGGAAAGATTGGAGGGTCACAGCTGGACCACTTAAATACCAACCTCCTTAGACAGAACCTACTTACGCCGTGATGTAAGCGAAGAATAAATAGCACACACAGATTTATAGTGGTTCACCCTCAATGTGAGCTATGTCCACATTGCTGCTGCAGATCTTATTAAAGAAAAAATATTACAAGTGTTTACAACACTCAACCTCACAACCCGAATCCCAATTACACTCAAGAATTTTACCACAGAAAATTCTCTCAAAGACCTTCTCTTACTTAGGCCTTTCACTAAGAGTATTTCTCTTAGATTTTTTTTTCTCTCTTTGGGATGTGTTTAGCAAATGATCTTGATGATGTCTTACAAATGAACCATAAGCTACCTATTTATAGGAATGAATTTCCTATGATGAGGTAAGCGCTTACATCACGACTATCATGAGGTAAGCGCTTACATCACGACTAAGATGAGGTAAGCGCTTACATCACGACTAAGATGAGGTAAGCGCTTACATTACGACTATGTGAGATCCAACAAATCTCCCACTTGAAGACTAATTTTAATTTGTCTTCACACTTTGATCGATACAGCAGCTCTTTCCTAGTTTCATACTTCGTGCAGGCCAACTGAAGCTGAGCATAGCTTCAGTTTGTCTATCGTCACTGCCTTTGTCAGCATGTCTGCTGGATTCTGACTCCCTGCGATCTTCTCAAGCACTAGCGCTCCATCTTCCAAAGCTGATCTAATGAAATGGTACCGGAGTTGTATGTGCTTCGTTCGAGCATGGTAGACCGGGTTCTTTGCCAAATGAATGGCACTTTGGCTATCACAATATAGCACACTTCCCTCGTGGTCCTGATCCAATTCCTGCAGAAAAGATTGTAGCCACATCATTTCCTTTGTGGCCTCCGTCACAGCAACGTACTCAGCCTCACAACTAGAGAGAGCTACTATCTTTTGCAACTTGGAAACCCAAGATATTGCAGTACCTCCGAAGGTGTAAACATACCCGGATGTGCTCTTTCTGCTATCAATATCACCACCGTTGTCAGCATCAACATACCCTTGCAATCCTGTTTTTGATTTTCGAAAATACAGAGCTGAACTCGAGCTGCCTTTCAGATATCTGAATATCCACTTCACAGCCTCCCAGTGTTGCTTTCCCGGATTGCTCATAAATCGGCTGACAACTCCCACTGGATGTGCAATGTCTGGCCTTGTACATATCATTGCATACATAAGACTACCGATTGCAGATGCATAAGGTATCTTGTCCATATGCTTCTTCTCATCCTCGGTTGTCGGCGACTGATCCTTTGACAACCGAAAGTGTCCAGCCAACGGAGTGCTGACAGTCTTGGCATCATGCATGTTGAACCTTTTGATAACTTTCCTCACATATTCTTCTTGTGAGAGTTTGATGCCCTCCTTGCTTCGGTCGATTCTCATCCCAAGGATTTGCTTTGCAGCTCCCAAATCCTTCATTGCAAACTCTTCCGATAACCCTTTTTTCAACCGATCAATCTCCTGTAGGTTTGCTCCTACGATTAGCATGTCGTCAACATAGAGTAGCAGTATCATGTACGAGTCTTCAAATTTTTTGAAGTAACAGCAGTGATCTGCCTCGCACCTTGAAAAATCAGCTTTCTTCATAAAGCTGTCAAACTTTAAATACCACTGTCTTGGAGCCTGTTTTAGTCCGTACAGACTCTTTTGAAGTTTGCACACCAGATTCTCCTTTCCTTTGACTTTGAATCCCTCCGGTTGTCGCATGTAGATTTCCTCGTCTAGATCACCGTGAAGAAATGCAGTTTTCACGTCCATCTGTTGCAGATGTAGATTTTCCTTTGCTACCAGTCCAAGAACAGTTCTGATAGTCACCATCTTGACTACGGGAGAGAAGATCTCCGTATAGTCGATGCCTTCTTTCTGTTGAAATCCCTTTGCAACCAGCCTTGCTTTATAACGTTTGCTTCCATTGGGTTCTTCCTTTATCCGATAAACCCATTTGTTTTGCAATGCCTTCTTATCCTTTGGCAACTCGGATAATTCCCATGTATGATTTTTTGATAGTGAATCCATCTCATCCTTCATTGCCAGCTCCCACTTAGTCGATTCATCGACTTGCATTGCTTCTTCATAACATTCCGGCTCCCTTCTATCAGTGAGTAGAATGTAGTTGAGGGATGGAGAGTACCTGTGAATCGGCTTCCTGATCCTGGATGATCTACGCAGTTCTGTGATTGGCGTCTGTTCATTTGTTTCAGAATCAACACTTTCATCAGCACCTTCTCGGATTGTTTGTTCCTCTGCCTCGGTTGTACCTGGCTGTGGCTCAGGTGTCGGGAAGTCCCTTAAATCGACTATTTCCGATTCCTTGTCCTGACATTTTGAATTCTTTTGCAGCTTGTCCTTGTACAGTACCTCTTCGTTGAAGACAACATTCCTGCTTCGGATGATTTTCCGATTTTGTTCATCCCAAAATCGGTACCCAAGCTCGGTGTCACCATAGCCAATAAAGTAACACTTCTTTGATTTTGGATCAAGCTTGTTTCTAGCCGTATCATCATTATGAACATATGATAAGCAGCCGAACACTTTCAGAAATGAAAGATTTACCTTCTTACCACTCCAGACTTCTTCTGGAATTCTGAAATCCAAGGGAACTGACGGTCCTCGGTTAATTAAGAAGGCCGCGGTATTGACTGCATCTGCCCAGAATGTCTTGAGCAGTCCAGAGTATATTCTCATACTCCGAGCACGCTCGTTCAACGTTCGGTTCATTCTTTCGGCTATTCCATTTTGTTGCGGCGTTCCAGGAATAGTCTTCATCATCTTGATCCCATTATCGGCACAGTACCGTTTGAAATCACCATCAGTGTATTCTCCGCCGTTGTCGGACCTCAAACACTTCAACTTGAGGTTTGTTTCATTCTCGACCATGGCTTTCCATCTTTTGAATACACTAAACACATCGGATTTATTTTTCATAAAATAAACCCATACCTTCCTGGTTGAATCATCAATGAAGGTCACGTAGTAGTGTGATCCTCCAAGAGAGGGGACAATGGTAGGTCCCCACACGTCTGTGTGCACCAATTCCAACTTCTCGACCTTCAACTCCCTGCCTGCATTTGAGAAGCTTACTCGCTTTTGTTTTCCGAGAATGCAGCTCTCACACGTATGAAGGTCCACCGTCTTCAGCTCCGGAATTAAACCATTTTTCACCAACAGCTTCATCCCCTTCTGGCTGATATGCCCTAGCCGACAATGCCACAAATCTGTCTTCTTTGTGTTGTCAACCACAGCAACAGTATCACGACAGCTAGCCGTCATGTAGAGAGTGTCAATCTTCTTTCCTCGGCCAACTACCATAGCACCTTTCGCCACCTTCCAAGACCCATTACCAAAGTTGAAATCATATCCCTCATCATCAAGCTGACCTACTGAGATCAGGTTTCGCATCAGCTTGGGAACATGTCTAACTTTAGTAATCTTCCACGAGGATCCATTTGACATCTTCAAATTAATGTCTCCCGTGCCAACAACATCTAGCGGCTCTCCATCAGCTAAATAAACTTTGCCGAGATTCCCAGCCACGTAGTTTGTCATTATATCATGATGTGGGGTGGTATGAAAGGACGCTCCTGAATCAAGCACCCAAGAGTCTATCGGGCTGTCAACCGATAACAACGGATCGCCAATGTCTTCCGTAGCAGCGTTGATTCCAGCCCCCTTGTTGTCCTCCTTTGGCGCCCTGCAGTTCTTCTTGAAGTGACCTGGTTTTTCACAGTTCCAACACTCAAATGTTCGTCCTGGTCTGGATTGACCCCTGCCATTCCTTGACTTCGATCTGCCCCTATTTCGGTTGTAGTTTCTGTCATAATTTCTGCTTCTGTTTTCAACATTAAAAGCAGAACTCGTCGATGCCTCTCCAGAATCTGTCCTGCGCACTTCCTCAGCAAGGATACGATCCCTAACATCGTTGAACTTTAGTTTGCCACTGCCGATAGAATTGCTAACCGCTGCTCTCATTGGCTCCCAGCTATTTGGTAGGGATGCCAACAAAATTAGAGCTTGCACTTCATCATCGAAGTCAATTTTTACCGATGACAATTGATTTACAATGGTATTGAATTCATTTACGTGTGCAGCAATATGAGCATTTTCCATCATCTTTAGATGAAATAGTTTCTTCATGAGAAATACCTTATTATTTGCCGAAGGTTTCTCATACATGTCAGACAATACTTTCATCATATCTGCAGTGGTCTTCTCCTTTGCCACATTGTGAGCAACGTTCTTTAACAGCGTCAGCCGAATGACTCCCAGAACTTGTTTGTCGAGGAGATTCCAATCTGCTTGCTTCATCTCCTCTGGTTTCGGACTCAGAGGTTCATGAAGCTTTCTGCCATATAAATAATCTTCAATTTGCATTCTCCAAAACGCAAAGTCTGTACCATCGAATTTACTGATGCCGTGCGTCGTACCATCTTCGCCTCCCATCGTTTCTAAATCACAACACAACCTGTTGCTCTGATACCAGTTGTTAGGATTTGAATCCCAAATCCGACCTTTGTAAGCAGGTTCCCAGGAAAGATTGGAGGGTCACAGCTGGACCACTTAAATACCAACCTCCTTAGACAGCACCTACTTACGCCGTGATGTAAGCGAAGAATAAATAGCACACACAGATTTATAGTGGTTCACCCTCAATGTGAGAGCTACGTCCACGTTGCTGCTGCAGATCTTATTAAAGAAGAAATATTACAAGTGTTTACAACACTCAACCTCACAACCCGAATCCCAATTACACTCAAGAATTTTACCACAGAAAATTCTCTCAAAGACCTTCTCTTACTTAGGCCTTTCACTAAGAGTATTTTTCTTAGATTTTTTTTTCTCTCTTTGGGATGTGTTTAGCAAATGATCTTGATGATGTCTTACAAATGAACCATAAGCTACCTATTTATAGGAATGAATTTCCTATGATGAGGTAAACGCTTACATCACGACTATCATGAGGTAAGCGCTTACATCACGACTATCATGAGGTAAGCGCTTACATCACGACTAAGATGAGGTAAGCGCTTACATCACGACTATGTGAGACCCAACATATGCAACCAAGGAAACCTATTGACTTGGTTCCCTTACCCTTCTCGGGCTACCACAGGAAAGCATTCACTGAGCATAGCTCATCAAATTCATACTAATGTACGACCCAAGATTATCTATAGTAATGCAGATTACAAAAGTTATCCAGCTCTACATTGACGATGAGAAGAATTTGAAGGTGGGGATTTATATTAATGTTCAGTGACCAGAAACATTTCCCAACCCACACTAAAAAGTAGCTTCATTATCAAAATGCAGGACATCAAACTGCCAGAGAACACGGGAATTAGCAATGTCTTCCATAGACAGTCCATCGTGGAGATATTAATAAGATGAATGTGGTTGCTGCTTCTACAGTTCAGGAGGAAACTGAAGACATTTTAGTTACGAAGAGTCTCTATCAAGGAGGACAATGTCTGATGAAGAATTCTATTGATTAAACTGGGATATTAAAGGAGGTGCCCTCTTTTTAACTCTTCATGGTCGATTTTTCCCAAACCAGCAAGAGATGATATAAATATTAATCCACGAAAGTTTGGAAAATATTACAACATGAAGTGTAATCCAAATTCTCAGACAAACTTCAATAATTGAACTACCTTGGGGCTTGTCAAAAGTTGGTGCTTACTTCTGCTCTTTTCTTAAGCTTTCCCTCTCACAAAAGTCATGTTAATCTTTGTGTTTGACACAGTGAATACAATGATCTCAGAGAAGCTTCAAGTGATTACTTTTCCTTTATCTCTCTCTCTCCTGTTTCCTTTCTTTCCCATCTTTCTTCTCTATCCTATACTTATTCACCGCTGTTTCTGCATTTCCTTACACGCTTCGCATAATCTTTGCAGCCACAAAACAGTAAAAGAACACAACTATTACCTCAGCTTCCATCAATATATTAGCCATTTGACCCCTCCCTTTCATATTTTTAACATGTAAACCTAGAGGAATTTCTGTCCTTAAGTTATTCTAGATCTGTAAGTGTTTTAGTGCTGAACTTTAAAGATCATTGCGATATAAAGTAAGACACCTAAACGATGACCTACCGGAAATACATTTAATTTTGAGATGGACGACTAGCCCCCAAAAGACCATTTCTAGAATTTCAAAACCTACCGCTGGTCTCAAACCCACTACAAAACTGATTTAAGACAATCAGAGGTACCATATATAGCTTCAAATCCTATGTTTCACTAAATAATGAAACACAGAGATATATATAATCATGTTATGTGGGCGGGATGTTAAAATAATCAAAGCCTTATCAAAAACAAAATAAAAAGTGGTTAAAAACTATTAAACGTAAAAATAGATGCATAAAGTACATGAAACATCGCATGTCAAAGTTATTAAAAAAAAATGAAGGAAGAAAATAGTTAATAATGTACCGTTTTCCCAGCCTTGTCAATTCCAAGAATAAGGACATGAAACTCTGTCTTGCTAAACATGTATTTGTATAGTCCATAAAACAATGAAAACATCTCTATATTCTTCTGTTTCCTCTATGATTCACTACAAATTGCAACAGGCTATATGGCGACTTGTTCTCTAGTCATCACTCATCACAACGAAACCTGAAAGGAAAGGACCCATTACCATCTCCATGGATAGCAAAAGAGACATGTCAATATGAACAAACTAAAGCTTATACTCCCTCTGTCCCAATTTATGTGGCACACTTTCCTTTTTAGTCTGTCCCAAAAAGAATGTCACATTTCTATATTTAGAAACAATTTAACTTTTATGAGATGATTTACAGCCACACAAATATCTAAGGCTTATTTTTGGACCACAAATTTCAAAAGTCTTTTTTTTTTCTCCTAAACTCCGTGCCAAATCAGATGGTGTCACATAAATTGGGACGAACGGAGTACTAAAGTGAATGAACATTCTTATATTTGGGAAAGGATGCCCATAACAATCATGATGCTCGCTAGGCACGTAGAAATGCAATTGAAGTCCCAATATCAGTAATTAGGAGTTCTACAAACCCAGCTGGCAGCTGGAAAACCCCATTCGCATCTCAATACACATGCTTGTAATGGCCTTGCTCAGATCCTCCACAAATGTTATCGCACCTGTGTCGGATCCTTAAAAAATGCAATACTTTTGGAGGTACCTATATACACCCGGTGGCATTTTTGGAGAATTCAAGCAACGTAGCTTATACTCCCTCTGGTTCAACATAACTGTTCACTCAACCTTTAGCACACCCCTTAAGAAAATACTAACTCCTACAAAAAAAAAATGATATTTTGACTAAACTATCTTTAATTAAAATTTGCATATTACTATTAACTGGACACCGTGGGATCTAGTCACTTAGCACTTACTAAGGGCAAATCTGAAAAAATAAAGTTAATTCCTTCTTGATTATGTAAGCGGACACTTATTTTGGACCAAAATAAAAAGGCTAAGCGGATACTTATTATGAACCGGAGGAGTAGCTGGTACCGCAACTCTCTCTTTCTGAAGTTACCACTTAATTAACTGTAACTTCTAACGAAGAGAGAATTACTCTTCTTCTATCCCACCAACTGAATATTATGCAGCCCTAAATATCAAGGATCAACAGCAATCTCAGGAATTGGCATTACAGTGCTAGTGAATCCACCCCACACCACAAAAGTAACAAATACTCCCCCGGTTCAATTTATTTGTCTTACTTTCCTTTTTATTCCGTTTCAACAAGAATCCCTCTTTCCTTTTCTAGTAACTCTTTAATTCCAACTTTCCACATGGCATGCTTAAGACTACAAGATTAAAGAGCATTTTAGTACATTACACATATCTTTAGTTCAAGACCACAAGATTCAAAAGTCATCTTTACTTTCTTAAACTCCGTGCCAAGTCAAAACCAGACAAACAAATTGAAACAGAGGGAGTAATATTATTAGTAGAACGGCGTCATTTATATTTGGGGATGACAATTATCCTCCACACCAGGACAGATAGAGTAATAAACACTAATGTTCAGTCCATCATTTACTATGGACCCGTTTGGCCATGAGAATTTTTCACTTTTTTCTCGAAATTTTTCACTTTATTTGAAAATCAGCTTTGGCCATGAAAATTCCAACTTTGAAAACACTTTTCATTTTTTTTCACTTTCAGTACATTCAAACAACCAAATATATTTGTATGATCTTTATGTACACCATTAGCATTTCCATTGAAATACAATAATTAAAAATAAAAATTAACACACAAAATAAAATAACCCCAACTTGTCTAGAACAGAGAAGTATTTGTTGTCATTGTTGCATATAGATCAAATTAATTATGGAACATTATTCAATTTTGTTAATTATCTTAAATAAGGACTTACGATTTTTAAAAAAAAAAGTTATTCTCCCAGAAATTGCAACCAGAATTAGTACTCCAATTACAAAAAAAAAAAAAAAAAAAAAAAAGGATACCTAAAGTACCGATTTAGATTTTTGAGCTGTAATACAACAAATAACACTAATTCTCTTGTGATCCAATATTGTAAATTGCACATATACGAAAAAAGAAAAGAAAAAATTAAAGTAGTAATTAGTGATTTGAAAGAGAAATGAAACCTGAATCAAAGAAGGAATCAGCAGAAGTTAATGTTGCTGTTTGTGTACTGAATTTTGTATGTATAGATCCACCGAGTTTTTATTTTAACTTAAAACATGGATGATTTGTGCAAATTTACTTTTTTGGGGGGTCAACATTTGGAATTTGTACTATTTTAACGTAGGGGTAACTCTTAAGTCCAATGTTTGCTGACTCAATTTTATTGATGAAATATTACACTGTCGTCTATTTTGTTTTTCTTACAATAACTTATAGTAGAATTTTAGATTGTGATCTACATTTTCTTGTAAGATTTTCAGTTTGCTCAAAAGAGATTTTAGACCATGATTTAAAAGATAAACAAATTGATTGAAGAAATGGTCATTTGGTAAACAGTTATTCCAGAAAAGGACAACCAGCGAAAACTTCCTCGGATGGGTCAATTGATTTTGTAATCCTTTATATATTTATTTTTAGTTTTATATCCTTTTGATAAGTGATATTCATTTTTATTAATAAGAGATTTGAAGATAAGACACACAAAATCGAACAAAGTTATTTTCTTCTATTCAATATTTTATGTGGCCATAAGAGATCATTTTCTCAGACTTTAATCTGGCTCCAAGAGGGTGCGAGATTCTATATCAAAATCGAGAATAGCACAAACTAAGAGTGAACTTGTCGAATTTAACAATAACGCACATGTGTTTCCTTCAGTTAATATTTGAACAGATGTTAGGGTGCTGCGATCAAAGCTTTAAAGAGCAACGCCGGAAGAACAACAAGAAAATAGAGAAAAGCTAAGACTAAAATCTAGAGCTAAATTATGTGATAATCATTGATATCTAAAAAGGGAATAGTTACAGCTTTAATTTGACAGCTATCCTAAGTCATACAAGGATGAGTAGTACTTTGCCAGTAACTAGCTTGGCAGGTGGATGGAATATGCTTAACAAGGCAAAGCCTTGGGGCTTAATTGGAAATAAACAAACTAACAACTTAAAAAAATAAGGGACTAAAGTGTGTATATAAAAGACTCAATTAAACCCATCATTTAACGGCTAGGTTCCATCACGCAAGCTCTTGGTACAACTCTGGCATACACAACATTCTCCTCCCTTAAGAACCTTCCTTGTTCTCAAAGAAGAAATATGAAGGTCTCATCTTCAAGGCATGATGATCCTCCTATATAAGTTGATCAGGAGGTAGCTGATTCCATTGAACCAGAACTTGAAATGCTACTCGATTTCCCTTTTTGATCATTCTTCTGTCTATAACTGCCTTAGGAACTGGGCAGTAAAAGATGACTAAATTAGGATAGGAGGGTGATTGATGGTATCTGGGGTCTTGCATCATGGTTTAAGTAGCGAAACATGGAAGGTAGGGTGTATAGTGACTTGGGAAGGTAAGGTTAATTTGTAGGCTATTTGACCAAACTTTTGTAGAATTTGGTAAGGCCCATAGCACTTGGCTATTAGCAGAAATAGTGTGTTGCCTATAGAGTTGGATCTTGAGATAGACCCAATCTCCTACTGGAAAGATCCTATGAGTCTTGTGGTTATTGGCATAGGATGTTATTCTCTATTATGCTTTCAAAAGATGGAACTTATAAAGCTGCATTTTCACCTCTCTCATTCTACTTGCTCGTTTACAATATCTTTTGAAACATTTTTTTTAGGAGGGGGGGGGGGGGGGGAGGGTAAATGTATGGGAAGGGGTTGACCATAGAGGGCCTCATAAGTTTTTTTTTTTTTTTGTGTCTAGCTGAGTGATGGGTAGTGTTATACCACCATTTAGCCAAAGAGAGATAGAGGAACCAATCTATAGGTGAACATATCTGAGCAATAACACCTAAGAAATATCTCCAAACATCTATTGAGCATCTCCATCTGTTAGACAGACCGAGATGATATGCAGTTGATATGCTCAATGTGACTCCTGAGAAGAGTTCCTGCCAAACATTGCTTACAAACATTGGATCTTTATCACTAACAATGATTTTTGGCATGCCATGAAGCTTGTAAATGTGATCCAAGAACAATTGGGCAATATCTGCAGTTGCATTAGGGTTTAATATGTGCCAAAAAAGGATGGTAAGATCGTGGTTCCTAGTGAGAATAATGAACTAATCCCAATGCATATGGTCATGGGTGGAAAGTAGGCATAGACTATAGGAAGCTCAACCATTGGGTAAAGAAAGATCACTTGTCAATGCCTTTCATGGATCAAATGCATGATATCACTTCTCAATGCCTTTCATAAATCAAGTGCATGATAGGCCAGTGGGGAGAGCATTTTATTGCTTCTTGGATGGATACCCGGGATACAACCAAATCACAATTTCCCCCAAGGACCAAGAAAATACCACGTTCACTTGTCCTTATGGGAATTTTACATTCCCATTCGGTTTGTGCAATGCTCCTGAAACTTTTCAAAGATGCATGATGGCAATATTTTATGATATGGTTGAGAATTCCATAGAAATCTTTATGGATAACTTTTCCGTAGTTGGAGATTCTAATTTTAAGAGATGTGAAGAAACAAATTTAGTTCTCAATTGGGAGAAGTGTCCCCAAATTGGATGAGAAAAAGTGAGGAGAAGATGATAAAAAGAAAAGAAAAAAAAATTGGGAGAAGTGTCATTTAATGGTTAAGAGGGAATTGTTCTTGGTTACAAGATCTCGAGAAAATGCATTGAGGTAGACAAATTGAAAATTGCAGTGGTTTAAAGCTACCTCATCTTTCTACCGTGAAGGGTGTTAGAAGCTTTTTTAGTCATGCCAGATTTTATAAGAGATTCATCAAGGACTTCCCCAAAGTTGCAAATCCAATGCATGTCTCAAAGCATTTGAGTTCTTGAAAGAGAAACAAACTCACTTCAGCTCCGATTGTCTTCGGATTAGTCAAAGCCCTTCGAACTCATATGTGATGCTAGTAGCGTAGCTACGGGGTTGTTCTTGAGCAAAGTTGTGATAAAATCCTTCATCCCATTTACTATGCAAGAAAAACTCCTAATGGTGCTCAAATGAATTACACCACAACCAAATAAGAGTTACTCACAATAGTCTTTTCTCTTGAGAAGTTTTGGACGTACTTTTTGGGGTATAGTGTTATCGTCTACATCAATCATGCAACTATCCAGTATCTCATGGCCAAGAAGGATTCAAAACTAATATTGATAAAATGGGTGCTCCTTCTTCAATAATTTGACTTTGAGGTCAAATATCACAAGGGATGTGAAAATTAAGTGGCGAATCATGTGTCAACACTTAAAGAAGAGGGGAATCCCAAATAAGAACTCGAAATTAATGAATCCTTCCCGGATGAAAAAATATTTGCAACTTCTCAAGACTTGGTGCCATAGTATGCCAACTTTGCGAACTTTATTGCTAGCGACATCATGCCTGAAGGTTTGAATTTCCATCAAAAGAAGAAGCTCTTAAACGATGTCCGGAAGTTTTAATGGGATGAGCCATTTCTCGTTCAGGTTTGTTCCGATAACATCATTAGAAGGTGCATTCTGAAATTGAAATGATTCCAATCATTAAAACTTGTCATTCATCGCCCGTTGGGGGCTATCATGGTAGTGCCCGAACGACATCGAAGATTCTTCAAAGTGGTTTCTATTGGCCAACCATCTATCAAGATGCTCACGATTTTGTAAAAATGTGTGATCAATACCAAAGACATGGGGGCATCTCAAGGCGACATGAGCTACCAATGACTCTAAATCTCGAGGTTGAGTTATTCGATGTTTGGGGGATAGACTTTATGGGTCATTTTGTGAGTTTTTTCAACAACAAGTGCATCCTTGTGATGATTGATTAGATGTCCAAGTGAATGGGGGCCATTATGCTTCCAAATAATGAAGGGAAGAGTGTTACACCTCGAAATTTTTTGATTTGTTATCTTGTGGATAGGCTAATGTGAGCTCAGGGTGGTTATGAAATCCTTACGAGATTAAAGGAAGTATTAGATAGCCTAAAGTGTGTACTATAAGATTTTGAAGTAATACGAATATGTGAAATTTAGTTTGTTGAAGGAAGTCAAATATAAGTCGTGTTCAGAAAGGTTTTCGCTATAATTGAGCTAATATTTATTTGATGATGTCTTGAGAGGCTGCTATAGGTCCTATTGTATGGTTAATGAAGTATTATGTAAGTGACAAGAAGGTTCCACGAGGATTGGAAGTCAAACGAATCAACGAGATGAAGTTTTGCATAACTGAGAGTTATACAGCCACTTATACGGTCCGTATAACTTTATACGGTCCGTATAAGGAGGTTCCGTATAACATGACCTTCACAGAAAGGGTCATTTTCTTGGTGGTGTTATACGACCACTTATATGGTCCGTATAAGGGGGTCCATATAACTTGACCTATTTCAGAAAGGGACTTTCCCATAGTGGTGTTATACGGTCCACTTATACGGACCGTATAAGTCCATCGGGCAGAATTTTTATGTTTTGTATAAATAGATGGCCTTTGCTCTTTTATTTCATTTTTCATTTTCCACAAGTCTTGAGAGCTCAAAAACCTTCTCCAAGCACATTCCACCCCAATCCAAGAGAAAACAAAGATCAAGAGGCAAGAATCAAGGTACCCATGTGTTAGGAGTCTTGCTAGGGTTAGTAGACTATAAGGAATTCTTGAGTATTGAAGCTAGGGTTTTCACCTAAGTTGATAGCTGCTCCAAAGCTCATTCCTATGAGATAAAAGGTTAGTTTTCATGCTTGTTTCATGTTATCATGAATGCTTGGTTGTTGAAGAACTTGGGTAGAAGAAGAAAGTAGAAAATGAGGGTTAAATGTAACTTTTATGATGTTTTTGAGTAGTAAGCTAACTTGAGTCATGATTCTTAGTATAATATGGATATAATTTTGTTATGGAAGGTAGTAATAGTGATAAGGAAGAATTGTATGAAAATGTGCTAAAATAGGTGTCACGACCCAACCCCGTGGGCCGCGACTGGTGCCCTACTTGGACACCCAGACAGACAAACATATCAAATCGTAACACACTTATCCAAATCGAATCACACACAGAATAGCGCATACGGCACAAATATCACACGCTGCCTTTAATTATATCAAACTGTATCAAACACATTTCAACGCAACCATGTGCGAACATATATATATATATATATATATATATATATATATATATCAAAAAGCCGGCAAGGCTATCAAATGTATCAAAAGCCGACAAGGCTATCAAATGTATCAAAAGCCGATAAGGCTAACAGATGGCGCAACGGCCCAAAACATATACAAAGTGCACGCCGACAAGGCTGGTGTCACACTCCATTTTAACCGGATGGGTTTTAGGAGTATGACGTATTGGTGATTCCTGTTTATTTTATTTAAGGAGTCGCCACCTAATTAATTTAACGGTGAATTAGGACACCTAAATGTTAATTAAGGTAAAGTTAAAACTAAACCTCCGTTAATAGTCTGCTTAACCAGTGTGATTCTAGGTAAGGGCTCTATATTATCCTAAAGGGAAGGGGTTAGGCATCCTTTAGAATCCGTTAACTTACGGTTATCCAACCAAACTTAGGTTAATTAATCAAAAGGTCAGCTGTGATTAGTTTTAAAGAAAGTTAGACACTTAGCTAAATTCAAAACTTACAAGTGATAAAACAAATTTTGTGAAGTAAAATAAATAGATCTAAGTTTATGAAACAAGTTGGGACCGCATCCGATGTGGTAAGAAGATCAGTACGCGGACCAAAGAACGATTTAGATTAAAAAAAAGAAAAAAGGGTATTTTAAGGAAGGTATTTCAAGGAAGAAAGCTCTTAGTTAGTGAAACTTAATTAAGTCTGAAACTGATTTCTTAAATCACCGAAAGTACTCTCTTTGACGCGATTTTAAAAAAAATACTCCTACTGTAAAGATAGAGGAAAGACTCAAAACGATTTAAAAAAAAAATAATACTAATTCTATGTTAAGTGTGAGTCTCAACTAATAATCCCAAAAATTGGAATGAACCCCAAATAACATCCCTCGATAATTAGACATGAAGGGTTAAACAAAATAAATGGTAGAGAAAATGAAGAAAGACGCCATAGGCGCTCCCAAGCCAATCCGCTCGTCTCTTGCCGTCGAATATGATTAAAGAAGATGAGATGTGATGACTCTATGTTGGTATGAGGAGTCTTGTATCAAGACTCCATGTTGCTCCAAACGTGTACATGTAAAGAAAGATAAAAAAAGAAAATAAGGATTAGGAAAATAATTAAATTGTTAACCAGCGAGAAAACTGTAAACTTAAGGAAAATCTGAACTAGAAAAATTTCAATTACCACGTACATACTTTTAACATAACGGTAGCTACAAATGTGAGTTAAAGCAAATCTTAAAGCATTTAAACATTTAACACATACTACTTTTAAAGAGCCATAATGTTAGTATTTGACAACATATATATATATATATATATATATATATATATATATATATATATATATATATATATATATATATATATATATATATATATATATATATGAATATACAAGAAAGAAATGCACACAATTAGCGGAGAAACTCATCATCACAATATATCAACGTATGCAGCCAAATAGAACAACAAAAAGGCGTAACGGGATTCGTTTTATAATCTCAAATAAAATATCTTTTGGCACATATACGCATGAATTAGAAATCTGGAAATTAATATGTGTGTTTTTCTATCAAAACATATTTCATCAAGCACCAAAATATGTTTTTTTTTTATATATAATTTTAGTTTAAGGAATAAAAAAAAATGAAAATAAGTACTACTCCATTAAAAGAGATGCACGTAGTAATAAAGGTTGATAAATAAAAAACCATCAGTGAATTCAAATGTCTTAATATTAAATTATAACTACCTTTATAAAATCAACATTAAAGAAATATATTCTTTTTCTAATTATTAGATGTCACTAGTCTTGAATCTAATAACAAAAGCAATGGAAAGTTGAAACACATAGGTTTACTTAGCACCACTTCAGACATTTTTTTTTTTTGACCCAGTAGCCATGAGGTGAAGATCATACGTATAAGATGAAGAACATATATTGAAAACTAAATTTAATAATATCATGTTGTACACAAACTAATGGTTAAGCTTTGATCTTTAACCCTCACAGAAGAAAAGAAGGCTATATATTTCAACAGGAGGCCTACAGACAAAATTTTAACATGCTTACACATCACCTTCAAGTGTCCCAATAGATTCCAGCCATTAAAATAACACCATTAGATTTCAAGAACGCCTAAAACTCATAATTTTTGCATGTCTTTATACAACAACAAAAAAAAAGGTAAAAATAAGAAGGAAAAGAAAAGGTGAAGATATTACCTTTCCACGGTGCAGTGAATATGGAGCTCGAGGCTTCAGATCTACTTCCCTTTTTTTATTAAGGTTTGTCGAACAAAGAGAGAAAAAAAAATAGTAGTATAGTTGAGAAAATTACAAGCAAAATGAAACAGAAAGGTAAAAGTCTTCGATCGATTCTCCCCCCCTTCCTCAGTTCTTAAAGGTGGTATTTATAGTTGAGGAACTAGGGTTTTAATTCTCACATTTTGGGCGGGATTTGAAACACCAGTTTTAATTCGAAACGGCTCAATTTGGATTAATACAAAATGTGACAGAAAAGAAGATTATCCAAATCGTCCTTTTTTTCCCAAAATTGCGGCAACTTGGTCAATATAATGGCGAAAATTTCGGCTTTTGGGTGAGAGAATTCAAAAAATATGAGAGAGAGTGGACAAAATTTGCATTAAAAAAATGGTGAAAAACCCCTTTCTTCTGCAATAGAGAAATGAAGGTCAAATGTTTTCCAAATGGGTAGGAAAGAGAATGGGTGGCTGTTTTGGCTAGAATGAGATTAGGTTTAAGGTATTGAATTGGACTAGTTTATTGGGTGTTCCAGATGTATTAAATGGGCCAGTGGGGAGGAAGAAATGGGCTACTGTGACATTAAATTGGGCCACATTTGTTGGGAATTTTCTTCTTCAATTTAATTTGCTTTGAGGCTTCTTTATTTCAATTCTTTAAGCATGACATAATAATCATCTCACATCATATAGACAAATTAAAATATCAACCATAAAATAAAATATTAATGGAGTACCAAGTATAAATATTACTAGCTATAAAACAAAATACTAGTGGAGTAATAATAATATTAACATAAAGGATAACTGCAGCAACTAGTAAAATGACAATAATAGTACTAACATCACTAAATAGAAATTATATACAGTAAGAGTTATGAGTAGTGTATCTATGGTAATAACACTAATTTTTTAATATTAATAAGCAATAATAATAGTACTATCAATAGAATAGTAATAATAAATATAATAATAGGTAAAATATTATATTATTATTAACTAAGAAGCGCAAAGAAATAGAGAAAAAAAGTGGGACAAAATTGGGTGTCAACAGCAGGCATAGCGAATAGGATCATACAAACACATCTGAACAGAATTAGGCACACACACCCACAAATACGTCTACAGACCTCTAAACAGACCAACAGAAACATATGGCGGGACAGGGCCCCGCTGTACCCCTGAACAAATATATATACATATGCATCGAACAAGTATATATACCAAAATGTAGGCTCCGAAATAAGAGGAGCACTCCAAAACGCAGAAGAAGGTGTCCTAAACTGGTGAATCACCAAACTGTGCGTCTGTACCTGCGGGCATGAAACGCAGCCCCCGAAGAAAGGGGGGTCAGTACGAAATATGTACTGAGTATGCAAAGCAGAAAATGCAGAAACAAATCTGAGGCATAAACGAAATAGTAGTACAGAACATAAGTATAAATCCAACATATCAAAATTTGTTTACTTTCAAAAATATGTAAGTCATGCGTAGGGTACAGAAGAATATGGTCGCCCGCCCGTCGATGGCGCCATAACACAGCATAACACCAGAAAGTTTCAAATCTCCGTATCCCCGTCACATATCACCTCACAACATAACGCCATACACAGCATAACACCAAATATAAGTGGAACCCGACCCTCTTTTGCGAGTAGCTCGGTGAACCATAAACACAGCATAACTCCGGAGTATATCAAAGCGCGCACGATAACAGAACCGGCCCGGGAACCGGCGAAAGATATAACAGAACGCACGAGCAGAGTCATGAGTAACCATATGCATAAAATCATTATCATAGACTCAAATATAAGTAAATGACCATACTTGAAATTCGAAATGATAATCATACCAAATTCTTTCAAAAGTCATCTGAATTACATAAAGGAAAGTCGCGGGACCCACGGACGGGCATTGACCCGAATCGGGCCCGCCTATGGAAAATATACTCATTATATGTCATATAAACTTCTACAAAAATATTGAAGCAATCCGAGCCTTTCGGTGAAAGATATGGCGTTCACAAATTACGAAATTCTTTAAAGTGAAACCTTTTTATGCAAAGTTCGGAAAGCGATTATTTCAAAGATATAATGGTTCATATTTCATCAAATCATACATAAGAGTGCCAAGGAATATTTATAAGGTTCATAACATGCTCGGATTTCGAATTTAGAATTTCCTCGAGGCTCGTGATATAGCCTATTGAAAACTAAGGCATGCCAAAAGAAAGAAGGGTTGCACTTTACATACCTCGTCGTCTGTACCAATTCAATAATTTAAACTCGTCTCGATTGGCACTTCAACCTATAACAATGGTAGCATGTCCGTCAAATCTGTGGTTACTATTATACGTTCTATCTCAAACGATAACTCATTTTTATATAAAACAAGTGGGCAGCACTTCCACTACTTGCACACATCCACAACTCACATACGAGGTCAACAACATCAATAACAAGACACAACTCAAGGACATAACAAAATCAGCCCCATATGCACTACATACACCATTGCTATCATTTTTTCTCTTTACAACCATGGAGTACAAAAACCACAACAACAAAGTGATTAATACACTAATTCCTTATGTTTATCCAGCCCCTTTAACAATGTTAGACCAGCCATCAAGAACAGCCCATACTCCAGCAAATATACTACATATATTGTACATAATCATAACTATAATCCCTGCATTTCGACTCAACAAGAGCAGCCACGAAAATTACAACAAACAGCCCCCAAACTGTCACTACAAAACAGCCACGAAATTCATTACAAAACAGCCCCAAAACAGCCCTTAGTTACCACATAACAATGACCGATAATCTCACGAACATCTAAGAATATACCAAGCAGATCGACACACTTCGCATACCATATTTTATACGCTTCTTTCCTCCAAGTTTGATGATTCGCATCAGCAACAACATCAACCTCTATATGCAAGAAAACTATCGTAACATTACAACAAGTTCTAAAACAGCCCCATCCATTATAACGTCACAATACAATTATTAACTATCCATAGTTCTCCAATTACTCAAGAACAGCCCCTAACTACAATTTAACCATAACAATGACAACCTCAAATAGCCATATAATCACATTAGATATTCCACCAAAAACCTTATCAAAACAGCCCATGACAACAACAACATCAACTATTATATGCAAGGAAACTGCTCTAATTTCACAACAAGTTCTAACATGATCTAAACTTCCCTTTCACCTTTTACACATAATCCATAACATTAATGACAACAACCATCCATGTACAAGAAATTACTTCAATTTCATTTCAATAGCAAACCCAAAACAGTCCATCAACACTACAACATCGAAATACAATTTTCGACCTTTATTCCACAAAATTACAAACACATGGAATCAAGTGTAATTTTTACCATTGACAACAACCCCTATACATGTCAATAACCATATTTCCAGCCCTTCAACATAAACAAATTATCTACAAATGTCATACCATAATTATGACAACACTAATCAAACTCAACCCAACTAAAACAACTCCAAATTTGCCCACTTTTAATACTAACTTTAATCAAACAATTTTTCTTACTTCCAACTTCACATAATACAACTTAATAGATCCATTACAACATCATTAACTCCAATCTTATAGCAAAAAAACGAAATCTTACCTCAAATTAAATTAGGACACTTTAGAAGCTTAAGTTGTTCCAAAAAAAATCTGCCATGGCCATGAGTTGCGATGGCTGTTGTAATCCTTGTTTTCTTCCTCTAATTGGACTTGGAAATCATCAACTTAATTGTGTAGAAGGGGGGGAGAAGAGGAGTTGGCCGTGAGCTTCATGAAGCTACTGCCATGTCCATGGCCGTGTAGCTCTCTCCCTCTTTCTTTAGTTCACTTTGTGGAGAAGATGAGTGTCTCTCTCTAGATTTTCAGATTTGTGGTTGAAGAGGAAATCCCTCTCTCTCTCTAAATTTCGAATTTAATGAGTATTGGAAGTGTGAGTCATCCACTAAAACCTCACATGTTGTCTCATCTCTCTAATTTTCAGATTTAGGAATGAAGTGTGGAAGATGACAATGTGATGAATGAATTATTTTAGTCATTAAAGTGTTGTTTATGGGCAGCATAATGCTCCCACACGTGCCCACTATAGAATGTCTTCAAGATCAGATTTTTTTTTTTGGTTATAATGCTTGGTGGAGCCCACTTAATACACTAATTAGCCTAATTAATTCTTAATCCCCACGAATATTTCTACACTAACTGCAATTAATTAACAAGTCGTGCACTTATTAAAATCGAGGATTAAAAGTCTTTGTCTCATATCCCAAAATAATCTTGTCCTTAAATTTATGTCCATTAGCTCACAAATAATCCAATGTACAAAATTACGGGATATAACATCCTTCCCCCCTTTAGAACATTCGTCCTCGAATGTTAAACTAGTCCCATAGGGTCTTACAAAAATTTCGGGGGAATCTCTTTTATTGCTATAACAGGTAGTCTCTTTCTTAGCATACCAATATTCTTGTACAACTTGTATAAAATATATCCAATCTTAGTCGTAGTCTTTCCTTCTCTTGGTTCATTCTGTTTTTCATATCTCATCCTCCTTTTATTTCTAGGAAAATTTTGGCAGAGTTTCCTCTATATTTCTTACTATCCCAAAACCTGCACGCAGGAAATACCAGCAATGCCTCACAGGGCCAACATATATATGTATACATTATATCGTATCATAGTCGCACAGGGCTCCCAATTTCAAGTAAAAGTATAAAGATGTCGAAACTTACCTCACATATCACACCCCGAGACGTACCTGATCCTTAACGATCTATCCTGTTATACCTTCCTATCTACCTTTCCTTTCATTCCTCAACTTTACATTTCAATCATACTTCAATATTCTTACCTTATTCGACATGCGTCTTTCACACCGTTGCTCACCTGTGTACTTTGTAACTGCCAATATCATCGGTCGCTTTCTTCTGTCAATGTCGTTCTTCAGCTGAAATTAAAGGTTAGTACAAGGAATTTCATTTCCTATGGCTGGGCTCTATCGCACGATCTTAGATATGAAAGAAAGGTAACATCCTAAATGTCCTGTAGCTTCCTGTTTATAAATGTGGTGCACAACACATCGATAAACAAGACTCTACTAGACACGGTCTGTAGACACTCCGAGGAAGGACCGCTCTGATACCACTTCTGTCACGACCCAACCCCGTGGGCCGCGACTGGTGCCCTACTTGGACACCCAGACAGACAAACATATCAAATCGTAACACACTTATCCAAATCGAATCACACACAGAATAGCGCATACGGCACAAATATCACACGCTGCCTTTAATTATATCAAACTGTATCAAACACATTTCAACGCAACCATGTGCGAACATATATATATATATATATCAAAAAGCCGGCAAGGCTATCAAATGTATCAAAAGCCGACAAGGCTATCAAATGTATCAAAAGCCGATAAGGCTAACAGATGGCGCAACGGCCCAAAACATATACAAAGTGCACGCCGACAAGGCTGGCATAGCGAATAGGATCATACAAACACATCTGAACAGAATTAGGCACACACACCCACAAATACGTCTACAGACCTCTAAACAGACCAACAGAAACATATGGCGGGACAGGGCCCCGCTGTACCCCTGAACAAATATATATACATATGCATCGAACAAGTATATATACCAAAATGTAGGCTCCGAAATAAGAGGAGCACTCCAAACCGCAGAAGAAGGTGTCCTAAACTAGTGAATCACCAAACTGTGCGTCTGTACCTGCGGGCATGAAACGCAGCCCCCGAAGAAAGGGGGGTCAGTACGAAATATGTACTGAGTATGCAAAGCAGAAAATGCAGAAACAAATCTGAGGCATAAACGAAATAGTAGTACAGAACATAAGTATAAATCCAACATATCAAAATTTGTTTACTTTCAAAAATATGTAAGTCATGCGTAGGGTACAGAAGAATATGGTCGCCCGCCCGTCGATGGCGCCATAACACAGCATAACACCAGAAAGTTTCAAATCTCCGCATCCCCGTCACATATCACCTCACAACATAACGCCATACACAGCATAACACCAAATATAAGTGGAACCCGACCCTCTTTTGCGAGTAGCTCGGTGAACCATAAACACAGCATAACTCCGGAGTATATCAAAGCGCGCACGATAACAGAACCGGCCCGGGAACCGGCGAAAGATATAACAGAACGCACGAGCAGAGTCATGAGTAACCATATGCATAAAATCATTATCATAGACTCAAATATAAGTAAATGACCATACTTGAAATTCGAAATGATAATCATACCAAATTCTTTCAAAAGTCATCTGAATTACATAAAGGAAAGTCGCGGGACCCACGGACGGGCATTGACCCGAATCGGGCCCGCCTATGGAAAATATACTCATTATATGTCATATAAACTTCTACAAAAATATTGAAGCAATCCGAGCCTTTCGGTGAAAGATATGGCGTTCACAAATTACGAAATTCTTTAAAGTGAAACATTTTTATGCAAAGTTCGGAAAGCGATTATTTCAAAGACATAATGGTTCATATTTCATCAAATCATACATAAGAGTGCCAAGGAATATTTATAAGGTTCATAACATGCTCGGATTTCGAATTTAGAATTTCCTCGAGGCTCGTGATATAGCCTATTGAAAACTAAGGCATGCCAAAAGAAAGAAGGGTTGCGCTTTACATACCTCGTCTTCTGTACCAATTCAATAATTTAAACTCATCTCGATTGACACTTCAACCTATAACAATGGTAGCATGTCCGTCAAATCTGTGGTTACTATTATACGTTCTATCTCAAACGATAACTCATTTTTATATAAAACAAGTGGGCAGCACTTCCACTACTTGCACACATCCACAACTCACATACGAGGTCAACAACATCAATAACAAGACACAACTCAAGGACATAACAAAATCAGCCCCATATGCATTACATACACCATTGCTATCATTCTTTCTCTTTACATCCATGGAGTACAACAACCACAACAACAAAGTGATTAATACACTAATTCCTTATGTTTATCCAGCCCCTTTAACAATGTTAGACCAGCCATCAAGAATAGCCCATACTCCAGCAAATATACTACATATATTGTACATAATCATAACTATAATCCCTGCATTTCGACTCAACAAGAGCAGCCACGAAAATTACAACAAACAGCCCCCAAACCGTCACTACAAAACAGCCACGAAATTCATTACAAAACAGCCCCAAAACAGCCCTTAGTTACCACATAACAATGACCGATAATCTCACGAACATCTAAGAATATACCAAGCAGATCGACACACTTCGCATACCATATTTTATACGCTTCTTTCCTCCAAGTTTGATGATTCGCATCAGCAACAACATCAACCTCTATATGCAAGAAAACTATCGTAACATTACAAAAAGTTCTAAAACAGCCCCATCCATTATAACGTCACAATACAATTATTAACTATCCATAGTTCTCCAATTACTCAAGAACAGCCCCTAACTACAATTTAACCATAACAATGACAACCTCAAATAGCCATATAATCACATGAGATATTCCACCAAAAACCTTATCAAAACAGCCCACGACAACAACAACATCAACTATTATATGCAAGGAAACTGCTCTAATTTCACAACAAGTTCTAACATGATCTAAACTTCCCTTTCACCTTTTACACATAATCCATAACATTAATGACAACAACCATCCATGTACAAGAAATTACTTCAATTTCATTTCAATAGCAAACCCAAAACAGTCCATCAACACTACAACATCGAAATACAATTTTCGACCTTTATTCCACAAAATTACAAACACATGGAATCAAGTGTAATTTTTACCATTGACAACAACCCCTATACATGTCAATAACCATATTTCCAGCCCTTCAACATAAACAAATTATCTACAAATGTCATACCATAATTATGACAACACTAATCAAACTCAACCCAACTAAAACAACTCCAAATCTGCCCACTTTTAATACCAACTTTAATCAAACAATTTTTCTTACTTCCAACTTCACATAATACAACTTAATAGATCCATTACAACATCATTAACTCCAATCTTATAGCAAAAAAACGAAATCTTACCTCAAATTAAATTAGGACACTTTAGAAGCTTAAGTTGTTCCAAAAAAAATCTGCCATGGCCATGAGTTGCGATGGCTGTTGTAATCCTTGTTTTCTTCCTCTAATTGGACTTGGAAATCATCAACTTAATTGTGTAGAAGGGGGGGAGAAGAGGAGTTGGCCGTGAGCTTCATGAAGCTACTGCCATGTCCATGGCCGTGTAGCTCTCTCCCTCTTTCTTTAGTTCACTTTGTGGAGAAGATGAGTGCCTCTCTCTAGATTTTCAGATTTGTGGTTGAAGAGGAAATCCCTCTCTCTCTCTAAATTTCGAATTTAATGAGTATTGGAAGTGTGAGTCATCCACTAA
Organism: Lycium barbarum; assembly: GCF_019175385.1. Classification (NCBI taxonomy): domain Eukaryota; kingdom Viridiplantae; phylum Streptophyta; class Magnoliopsida; order Solanales; family Solanaceae; genus Lycium; species Lycium barbarum. The sequence continues at coordinate 110,806,737 of NC_083344.1, read as the reverse complement.
AACCTCACATGTTGTCTCATCTCTCTAATTTTCAGATTTAGGAATGAAGTGTGGAAGATGACAATGTGATGAATGAATTATTTTAGTCATCAAAGTGTTGTTTATGGGCAGCATAATGCTCCCACACGTGCCCACTATAGAATGTCTTCAAGATCAGATTTTTTTTTTTTGGTTATAATGCTTGGTGGAGCCCACTTAATACACTAATTAGCCTAATTAATTCTTAATCCCCACGAATATTTCTACACTAACTGCAATTAATTAACAAGTCGTGCACTTATTAAAATCGGGGATTAAAAGTCTTTGTCTCATATCCCAAAATAATCTTGTCCTTAAATTTATGTCCATTAGCTCACAAATAATCCAATGTACAAAATTACGGGATATGACAATAGGTGTGAGGTTGTTCGTATAAGTTGAACACAAGGATGAAGTTTGAAGGCTTAATAGAATGTGATTACTTGATTATGATATTGTGGGTGTATTATGGATGTTTGGGAGTTGTTTTGTAATATGGTGGAAGTTGACGAAATAGGGGAAATGCCGTCCAATTTTCGTTAGATCATGAATTATTCTAGTTTGAATTTAAGAATATCATTAAGGCTTAACCATGATATGAATCCTTCTAAATGTAGATTGTTCAAGCTTCGACGGTGAACGTTAAGTAGTTAAGAAGACAAAGAAGTATGTAAGGCTAACCCTTCTTTCATTAAGGCATGGTTCCTTTGTTATATATATATATATATATATATATGTGTGTGTGTGTGTGTGTGTGTGTGTGTGTGTGTATGTATATCCTTTCATGAGTTCCATAATGTCTTCCAAATGACTTTATCTCTAAGATTACAAAAGCTCATGATTCTCGATACTTTCACGATTGTAGTACCTCCTTTATATGATAGTTGATCCTCTAAGGATAGATGTAACGAAAACGATGATGGCAATGATGTTGATGATACTTATGGACTTTTATGTATACATGTCTAAGTATGTATGACTATTACGTAACACCGAGCTTATATGGCCGGGTATGATACCTATCGCGCGCGCACCTCTGTAGTTGGGTACGGATAACACTGAGCCTTGGTAGGGCCAAGTATGTATAATTACCGAGCCTTGTCATGGCCGGGTATGTGAATCACCGAACCTTGTGGTCGGGTACGGTATAAATAGGAATACGAATATGTATATGTATGTATATATGCATGAGTAAGCATTGGAAATGGAAGGCCCTTATGAAATATCAGTAAGTAAATATGATGATGGCCACTACAGGTAAAAAGGCTCTATTGCCTCCTGATTCTTTTATCTTATGCTATTCCTTATGTTACTTCTTACGCTATTTCTTATGCTCCTTTTATGATGTTGATTATGCTTTACATACTCAGTACATTATTCGTATTGACGTCCTTTTGTTTGTGGACGCTGCGTCATGCCTGAAAGTGGACAGGGAGATAGACTTGTTCTATAGATTTCTTATTCAGGGACTGCATAAAGGAGCTCCATTTTATCCGGAGTTAGAGCTTTTGGGTATTGTTCTTTGTGTACATACATATGGGCATGGCGGGGTCCTGTCCCGCCTATATGATGTTACCTACTCTTCTTAGAGGCTCGTAGACAATTGTGTATGATTAGATGTCTTGCAGTCTTGTCGGCTTATATTTTGTATATCATTTTGATAGCCTCGTCGGCTTGTGTATATGGATATGGGTATTGTTGTCGATGATGATATAAATGTGTTGCTGCCCAATGAGATTAATATTATGGATGTATAGAAATTATGAATAAGCTATGTGGCTCACCTAGATGTGAATGTGAATGTACGATAAGAGGTGCCCGGGTGGGTTAGCACCGGGTGCCCGTCAAGGCCCTCCGGTCAGTTCGTGACAAAGAGTGTCATCCCGTTCTTGATAAAAAACATCTTTTCAAGGTTAGAACTCCACGAGCAAACATTAGCGATGGGTTTCTCACTTTTGTAGCCGTTTGTTTAGTGCTCTACTTGAAAAATATGGCGTGAAGCAAAGGTAGAAACACCTTATCATCCACAACAAGTAGACAAGTTGAAGTGTCCGATAAGGAATCAAGAGCATCTTGTCCAAGACCAAAACAACAACAACATACCCATTATATTCCTATAAGTGGGGTCATCTTGTCCAAGACCATGAATGCTAATAGGACTGATCGGTCGCAGAAGTTAGATGATGCATTGTGGGCATGCCAAACCGCCTATAAAACACCAAATGGAAGGTCTTCTTACCGATTGTGTTTAACAAGGCTTGTCATCTTCTGATGGAACTTGAGCACAAGTCGTGTGGGCTTTAAAGATATTGAATCTTGATTGGAGTGACGCCTCAAACTTAAGGATGTGGTAATTGAACGAATTGGATGAATTCCGTTTACGAGCTTATGAGAGCTCTTCACTCTATAAGGCACGCATGAAACACTTCCATAATAAGAAAATTTTGAAGATAGAGTTTAGCCCCGGGGATTGGGCTTGTTTTTCAACTAGGACTCAAACTATTTCCCAGTAAATTGAAATCCAACCAGACCTTTCAAATTCGTCAATTTGTTTTCGCATGGTACAATCGAGCTTGAGTGCCAAGATGGAACAACATTCAAAGTTAATAGGAAATAGGTTAAGCATTACATGGGCTTGCCCAATGAAGTGAAGTTGATTGAGGTGATTTCCTGAAGGACCCACGAAAAAAAGGTGAGATCGTCGTGTTGCGATATAAAATCAAACTCTTCTTGGGAGGCAATCAATTATTGATTTCTTGGTTTTTAATGTTTGTTTGTGTTTTAGGAATGCAAAAGTGGAGGAAAATGGAGTTGGAAAGAAAATGAAGGATCAAAGAAAAAAAAATTCAATTTGCGGATAACATTTTGGAAATACAGAATGATATGCGGCCCTAGTTGTATCGCATACCATTCAAGTGAATCTGGTGGTTTGGGCTATTTGTGATCTCTCATATGCGGTAGCATTTTGATTCTGCGGATGAAGGACGCAGTCGTATATAGGGTTGTTCAAAAGCAAATTGTTCCTCATAATCCAATCTCAAAATTAGCTTATTGGTATTGGGTTATCAGATTAGCGGATGGTGAACAGATTAAAATGTTATAATTAATGGTTTATCGATGCGGGGGGCGGATTACTCAATTTTCTTATCGGGTAAACCGTTAACCCGTTAGGAATTATGATATTTACATTTTTACCCCTAGGTATATAAAATATTTATTATAATTTGTAAATCCTAAATCAATAAGGCTAAAGCCACAGCCCCCATATACTCCTATCTACTGAGATCTTACGGATAAGGTTATGATGTATAAGGTGTGTGAAATCAGTTTCTAACTTGATAACCTTCCATACTTCTTGTTGTCGGGGCTCTAACTGTTGCATTTTTGCTAATAGTTTGGCATTCAATTCTTACGAAACGTTAGCATCACTAATATTCGTTTAGTTATTCCATAATAAATATATGTTACACAATTTTCTTGAACTTTGAGATCCTAAACACAAACTAGGAGTAATTTTTGTATCACTGCATTAAGCACAATGAAAAAAGGTTCTTTTTTTGGGTAAGGTGGGCAAATTTCATTAAAAGAGTAGGTACCGCGGAGGTATTGTAAAGTGATAGCTGTTATATAATTTAGCTGATACATTGTCCGATAATTGCTAATTCGATACCGAACCAACCAATATTTTTTTTTGGATGACTAGTAAATTAGTATATTTAAAAGTCGATAATCGATAAGCTGAGCCGATAAATTTAACGATCTGTACGATCCAATGGATAAGCAGCCCTAGCCGCATATCGGTGGTCTACGTCATCGGTGAAAAGGGTAAAGAATGGAGCATATGCGGACCGCATAATTCACATTTGAGGCCGCATATGCACCTTAATTCATGAAAAAAATAAACACCTAAACCCTTTTTATCCCATTTTTCTAAAGAAGTTTGTAACGGCTAAAAGAATATCAGTCACACTCTCCATCTTCACACTCCCACTCTCATACTATCACAGTTGTACACACACCTCCCCTACACCACAAAATCCCGATCCTCACAAGGTCTTATAGTTGTCCCTTTCAGTTGCCCGCGTATTCTCTAACATCAGTCGAACAACAGGTAACAAAGCTCGACCTCTTTTCTCTTATTTATGTTGTTCTCTGTTTGAATTCGAATTTAGGTGTGACAGGGTACGTACCCACTAGATTGACTGATTTTCGTCATGTTAGATGGTGAGAAATCACCCAATTTATTGATAAAAAGGCATGTCCACCACTCTATTCTAAACAAGTTTGATGGAATGCCTGAGAGAATGTTACAATAACCGACGAAGTTTGAGTAGCCGTGTCAGGTTTAGTGATTGAGTATGTATGAGTTTGGAAAGAATGAGTGGGTATGCGATTGATTCTCGTACTCTTTTGTGTGTGAAGTTTTTGGTAGAAGCTTCTTAATTGAGTTTTGATGAAAATTCAATCTGAAATCATCGTGAAAGGGGTGAAATTTGAGTAGCCTAAGATTTATAAGCGAAACTGTATCAATTTGGGGTCAATATTGGGTGAGAAAGGGAATTCATAAGTCTGGGTATTTGGTACAGGGCCAACGACGTACATGAGCTGACTTAGGTTTATTTCTTTTAAGAAAGGGATTATAGGACTAAATTGTGTTGGTTGGAAGAATAGACATACTTACGCAGCTTTCTATTGAAAGGAGGTGCATACATGATAATATAAGAATCAGGTTCTCTGACTAATTTTCTCGTTGTATGTGTCATCCGTTAGGATCGAGCTACTCCTATGCACAATAAGAACCAAGTTCTTAGAGTAATTACGCAAGAAGGTAATGCAGCGTAATACATAAATCAACACAAGAATTTTCACGCGGAAAACTCCTTGCTTAAGAGAGTCAAATACCACGACCTATCTTCTTTAGGACTTTTTTCTCAAACTTCACTAAACAAAAGCTTTAAAAAGGTTTATATTTTTCAATACCTAAGAGACATGTTTCTTTAACAACCCTTTTCTACCCAAAGTTACAACTAATTAACCATTGAAACACCTATTACACAATACTTGCAAAGGTAAATATATGGAACCACAACAGAACCTAACTAAGACAACTAAAGAACTTAATGATAAATCTTGATAAGCTCTGGTTCTTTGTCGACTTGAAGTTGGCTCTCTTAAGATTAAGTTTTGACCGCGCTCACTTTGCCTCTCGTTGGAATGTTATGATTGCGGTTGTGGTTAAGCTCCAAAGCTTGTTCGTGTTTTATATAGAAGTAGTTGCCGCTCTTGACTGTTCCAACCAAGTTTTGATTTCATTAATTGTAATCGAAAACCAAACCTTGTTTGAATTGGATCTTCTTTTATTCCTTGTATGCGTATCGACTATGTTCTCCAACTTCAATGTTAATTCCATGTTGATTAACTTATGATAATATTTTCAAAACTTGAAATCCAACAGTTCATCGAATAGGAATCAACCAATATTTCATTTTCTCCAAGTCGACATGAAATAGCTTTTCACTCCAGTTATGTGATAGTAAGGATTAGTTCCTCTGAGCAGTTCCTTTGTTGATATGACTGCTTCACTAAATTCTTTGGAGATCTGTTTGGATATGTGGTTCTTCAATTCCTTTCTTATGTCTCCCTTGATTGCCACTGGGTATATTATTTGTCAAATCATCAAAACTTCAATTCAAGCTCATCATCTATTCAACAATTTCCCTTTTTTTTGATTCATAGCATGTTTTATGACTTAAATTCATACTTGGTTTGTGATCGGGAGGTTCCGAATGAGTTTAGGCACAGTGCTTAGAGGGAGTTTAGAGGAAATTCGAAAGTGTTGAATCATGGTTTTTTTCATACTTTAGTAGTGAATTTCTTTAAATCTAAAAAGATTTGGAGATGATGTTTAAATGAAAGTTGTAGCCCTAGTTTCCCATGGTTCAAACGGTTCGTGATTTCGATATCTATGCAAAGAGTTATGGCCATTTTACCAAAGACTGTTGGGTTGGTTTTTTTGACAGCATTTAAGCTTTTTTGAAAGTACCACATATATCCCTGTTGTGATATAAAAGAAATCTTATCTGAATTAATTCATTTGGGAGCACTTTTGGGACGTCAAAACATTACTTTTGAGAGAGAAATGTAATCATCAAGGTATGGTTTCTAACTTAAATCTGTGAGTTTTACCTGAATCTAAGCTAAATTAAAGGCCAAAATTGGTGATTTTCAATAGGAGTTTTGGTAAAAGTACTACAAGTTATTTTTGACAGATTCAGATTGATAGCCGAATGGGCTAAGTATAGATAATGAGGGTCGGATTGTCTAAGAACCTGATGGGAAATGATTCCGGGTGGTGTATGGACCTCGCGAGTCCCTCATGGGTCACGTATTTCATATCACTGAGTGTGTGTATACCAGTGATAGAAGGTCTTTGCATTGCATTTGTATATAATATCATTTCATTGATAATTTACTATTTGACTTACTTGAAGGATTGGTTGAAATGTAATTATCCACTTGATTGATTTCTTGAATACTTGTTGAAGTAGGTGAAATTCTCATCTTTTACTTGTTGGATTGAAAGTATGCCTTTATGAACTTGGAAGACCAAATCTCGTCACAGTTTTAGTTTAGAATCGGTCGACGATGTTGCTGAGTACACATTGATTTTCGTACTCACTCTACACTTGATGCACCTTTTTGTGTGCAGAGTCTAACGGAGCACGAGGCTTCACCGATCGTTGATGAGACATACTCGAGGCATTTGGGGTGAGCTGCTGGCTGATCCGTGTCACATGATTCTTCTCTTTTATTTAATTTCTATCTTCTATTACATTCAGACATTATTCCAAACTAGTACTTTCTATTCCAGTAGCTCTTGTACTTGTGACACCATGTTTTGGGGTTGTAGTACTTATTTCCGCTTATTTATGACTACAAGACTTATTTGTGAATTGAAAGTGTTTTTTTATTTCTTTCTGCGTAATAATCTTGTTGAACTTGCTTGATCGGTTGTGAATGATTCGCTTACCAGGTTGGGATAAGTGCCTTCACGGCTTGAAATTTGGGTCTTGACAAGTTGACAGTGCAACTGAATTCTAGTTCTTCATAGCCCATGACAAGCATGATCCTAAGAAGTGTGCCATTCTAGAAGTGCTCTTTCTATCCACCAGGTATGCAACGTAATCAACATTAGCATACCCTATTAGTTCAAAATTTTTGCCCACTGGATACCAAAGGACCAGTTCTTATGTGTCTTTTACATATCGTAGAATTCTCTTCACAGCTTTCATAAGTGATTCTTTTAGACATGATTGAAACGTGACACACAGCCATGCACTAAACAAAATGCCGGGTCTGCTTGCAGTTAGATATAGTAGGGACTCAATCATACCTCTGTACTTCTTATCTTTGGTGGGCCTGTTTCATCCTTGTCTACTCGAGTGGCGGTGGCTATTAGGGTATCAAGGGGCTTCATGTTTTCCTTTCCGTATCAAATCTCTTTAAGAGTTCCTTGATAACTTCTGCTAATGGATCCTTGTGCCCTCCTTGGTCTGCTTTACTTGTAATCCCAGGAAGAAATTTAGGTCTCCCATTATGCTCATCTTAAATTTATTTTCCGTAAGTCTAGCAAACTCATTACATAACTGTTCGTTTGTGACACCAAATAAAATATCATCCACATACACTTGACAATCTTTTATACCATGCTCTTGGTGCATGTTTCAACCAGTATAGTGTTTTATCTAGTTTGTAAACATGATTTGGGTACTCATGACTCTCAAATCCTAGAGGTTGTTGCACATACACCTCTTCCTTTAAGTATCCATTTAAGAAAGCACTCTTGGCGTTCATTTGATAGAGTTTGAGTTTCTTACAAGTTGCAAAAGCAACGAGCGTGCAAATTACTTCCATTCTAGCTACTAGTGCAAAGGTTTCGTTAAAGTCAATTCCTTCTTCGTATATTATAACCCTGTATTACCAGTCTTGACTTGTTCCTTATCATTGTACCCTGGTCATCTTGTTTATTTTTGAATACCCATCTAGTCTCAATAACTGTTTTATCTTTGGGCTTAGGTTCTAGATGCAATACCTAGTTTCTTTTAAATTGATGAAGCTCTTCCTGCATTGCTATGATCCTATCTGCATCAAGTAGAGCCTCCTTGATATTGTTTGGTTCAATCGTTAATAAGAAGGCGAAGAAGGCCCATAAATTTCTGGCCTTTGATCTTGTTGTGATGCCAGAGTCTATGGAGAAGATTATGTTTTCAACTGGGTGTGCTCTCTTGTACTTCTTATTATTTCCTCGAATGACCGACGAACCAGGTTCTGATATTTAAATTTTGGTGGCTTTGTAAATCCTGGAAGAATTCTGCCAAATTCCTGCAACAAATTTAGTGGGAGGCTTAAATTCTTTAAGGACGGTGGCTACACTATCAAAGCCAATTTTGAAATTCCTGCAACTTTTCTAGCAACTTCTTTGTATTTGAGGTAGTTAAAGAACTATGACTTCAGAGAGGGTTGAAATTCAAACGGCTTCAAAAGTATGTTTATAACTGTTAATACTAAGGATTAGACATTATACCTCGTCATTGTCTTTTAGTGACAACACCTGTAATGACAAGTGGAGATTAGATTTTTGTAGCACTCTTAATATTATTGGTCGCCAAGATCCATTTTTCTTGTAGCGTTAATAACATTTTTCCTAGAGGTTGTTTTGATCATAGTTTATGATCTCTTAATATTATTGTTACTCTAGCGTTCATTATGCCTCCATACAAGAGGTTTAATTATCAAAATAGTAAAATTCTCAACATGGTGAATTTCGATTATTATAATTCTAGAAAACATAAAATACGTTATCAAACTTTAAGAAGAAACCTTTTTGGTGCCATTGGGAAGATTATTTCCCAACTCTTTAATTATGTATTTATTATTTTTTGGAACCTTAAAATCGAAAAACTCTAATAATGAGGTTGCATTTTATATGACGGTAAAATGAAAGAAAGTTGATCATTTTATGAAAAAGGAAAGCGAGTAAGGAAACAGAACAAAGAACAGACATAAGCCAAAACATGTAAATTGGGTAAAACATAACAATGTTTTTAGTAGTCCATTTGGAGATACAGGCTAGCACAAGTGTTTACATAACTGAACTTTTCAATTTCCCAGAACGGAAGTTGTTTGGAACCACTCTATTTATTTTTCACTCGAACTCTATATACGCAAGAAAAAATTGGAAAGCAAAAAATATATTGGTAATAAGTTACATTAATTTCAAATCTACTTTCTCTAAATTCTGATGCAACCAACATATGTTGTGATATAAGTTAATCTGATTTGATGGCTTAAGGGAACTGAAAGCCACCGGCAACACCTTGTGCAGGGGCGCCACCTCGAGGTCCAAAGTAAGCTATGTATAGCAAGGAGAGTGTAATTGCAATGAGTCCTGACCAGACAAATACAATTGTAGGTGTCTTTCTTCTTCTACCCATCAATCCCTTAGCAAAAGGATACAAGTGAGCCAACACCCAGAAGGCAAAGAAGGCTCCACCAATGAACCTGCCCCACTCAGGAACAGGAGAAAATATCGCCCTACCGAATGCATACACAATGGCAATGATGTTAATCATACCGATGACAATAGGCGGGATCATCAATGAAGTCCACTTGACCAAGTATAGATCAGCAAAGGCGTCATCTTCGTCTTCTCCAGCAGACTTGGAAGTAAGTGTAAAAGATATTTCAATGCCGGCAATCACTTTAAGGAGACCTTGGACGACAGCAGCAAGATGGGCACTAGTTCCAGAAATGAGCCAAAACTGTTCATTTCTCCACCAATCCTCTAGAGCAACGCCAGACCATTTCACTTCCAAGATAGCTAAGCCAATGAGACAGAGAGATATGGTTAACAGAAAGAAAAGGAAGGCGACATTGAGCTCCGCGACAATGAACTGCCCGGAGATAAGGGAGAGTGCAGGGAGAAAGCAATAGACGATGAGGAAAAGGGAGGTGAAAGGATAAACGCCAACATTCAGGTAAGCGAGGCGCTGAAGGACATTGAGTTTTCTGGATGCAAGAAGGGCATTGTTCCCCGAGAAAAAGATTTCAACAGAACCTGTAGCCCAACGAAGCACTTGATGAAGCCTATCTGTCAGGTTTATAGGAGCCGATCCACGGAATGCGTCACGCTTGGTGATGCAATAAACAGAACGCCATCCACGGTTGTGCATTCGGTATCCAGTCACCACATCTTCTGTCACAGAACCATAAATCCATCCAACTCGATCACCCCACTCCGTCTTGTCTTCGTACCTGCATTAATCACAAAAGCATTTATATGCATGCAGAGAGTGATAGATTAATTTGGATATTAATTATTAAGTAGGAGGGAAGGAGCTTACCAACAAGATATGACAGAGACTGCTTCAGCCACGGTGGTGGCGTCAAGTGGTTCCTTTGGTGCTCTAAGAGCACCAGGAGGTCGTCCATACTTGACAGCAGGATGATCGGCGATAGGGCGGCCTTGGAACTCAGCAATTGGAATAGACTCTGATAACATTGTGGAGTTTCCAAAACGCTTAGGTAGTAGATTCACATCTAAGTCAGGATCAAAATCCGTGGCTTTCAATGCTTGAGCCTCAGCACCTTTTTGTGGTGTTTTATCATGTTGTGTTGGCTCAAAGCCGTAAAGTGCAAATCGCCTAAACATGCAACCCGTCCCCACATACATAGGACCCTATACAATGGATTAGCAAGTTTAGTCTCTAAACAAGAATTAATGGTTATGAAATTGATAAATAAAAATACAAGTGAAATATTATTACCTGGAGGCCATCAAGTGCACGCATATTTCCATCAAAAAACACAGTATTGTGATTGGCATAACGATCTGATGGATCGATGCCTTCAAATCTTTGAGGGAATTGAATATAACATATATCTTCTCCACCTCTGTCCATCATGAAACACATCCCTTCACGAATAGCTAAGGAGTTGTTTATATAGTGATCACAATCAAGGTTGAGTATGAATGGGCCATTAGACAATATGGCAGAAGCTCGCACTAGGGCATTCATGGCACCTGCTTTTTTATTGTGCTCATACCCAGGCCTCTTCTCACGTGAAACATACACAAACATTGGAAGCCTTATGTCCACGTCTGAACATTCCAATAGCTTATCTTCACCCCCTCCCATTAGTGGGTCACTACTTGGGGGTTTTAACATTACCTACAAATAAAATTCGCAAAATGAATGTATGTCAATTTCGTAAAAGAAATAATAAAATCACAATTATGTATTTACTTAAGAAAGTAAGTATTATATCTATATATATATATACCTGAAGGATCCCAGGATGATCACCCTTGGCATGATCCCTGCTTGGGGTAGCCCATGTTCCAGGCCAGTGAGTTCCATCAGCCATCCAAGTGGCCTTTTGCACTTTAATTCCCTCTGAAGGATCAGCCCCACTCTCTTTCATGTGCTTTAACATCTTCATTTCCTCTCGAGCATTAAATGCATCTGATCTCCTTCTAATTGAATCTTGCAGACCATTTATCCTTACCTTAAATTCATCATATTCCCTTTTTACCCTCCGTCTATCTTTCACAAAATCAATTCTCTTCTTGTTCTTGGTAGGATCTCCCTTCATGAGAAAATAGGCTTCAGGATTCCTAGGCTCAATCTCATGTTTCCTGCAGAATGGTACCCACAAATCAGCGAAGCTAGCAGCTTCTGCCATTGCCTCGAAAGTTAGAAGGGCACCGCCGTCATCTGAAACGTAGCAAGCTAGCTTCTCCACGGGATATTCAGCTGCTAAGATGGATAGGATGGTGTTGGCTGTGACAAGAACCGGCTCTTTTTCTGGATCAGCTGTTGACACGAACATATCAACTCCTGGAAGATCCGACCTACCCGTAGGATTGGATGGAGATGGCATGTCAAATTTCTCACGTAGTACCACTAGATCAGTCGAGCGGTTAACGGGTGACACCTTAGGCATCTGATCCAGGATCCATGAAAACGCAAACCATACTTCACATACAATTGACATCGTCCATAACCACATTGCCGCATTATTTGGGTGTCGTATTCTCCATGTCAAGAAGAAGCCCAGTACAATAAATCGAATAACAATTAGCAACCTGTACAATATAGTCATTAATTCACAAATTATTAAAATGCATGCATGGAACTACTATATGACTTTATTCCTCCTATGTAACAAAACATGAGAAGAAGAAATCAAGTTAAAATAGAACCCATGTAGTATTACTCAACTGAGTTTATACAACACAAAATTATTAATAAAGTACGTACCTGTAAGGGCTAATGATGCTATGCGGTATTGGCAATTTCCTACTGAGGGGTCTCCAAGGTTTATCAGTAGATGTATCCAACGCGCTCTTTTGCATTCCTCCATCACCATCATCCCCATCCCTATCATCAGGCCAATAAGCATTTCCATACCCATAAGTGCCTTGTGTCTCAAAGAGCCATTTGTTGTGATCGAACTCTCCATTTTGATTTCTCCTCATCATAGACATACCACGATCCCCTTTGGAACCATCTGGTGCCGGTAAAGACAATGCTCCATTAGAAAAATTTGGAATCTCGTCGTCAATATCCCCGACCTTGTAAGGTTCTTTGCAACCCGGGCATAGACCTGTGTCTTTTTGTGCGTCCATATAGCAATCTCTACATATTTTGAACCTTACAAACAAAAACACGCATCAACTTCTAGTTTATCAACACATTTTTAATGTATTTAAATTTATACACTGCCAATATAAACATTTTTCTTTTCACTTTTAACCTGTAATAGCAAGTTATTTATTTATCTCTAATTGCCTAATAAGATACCTAATTGTATAAACAATGAGTTGCTTAATTAATAAATGTGATAATTATAGTTCAACACGTTTCGGTGGTCTAAGTTACACAATAGCCAGCAAATGAATAGGTTTTATATACTAAGTACATATATAAATATAACATACATGTGATATACATAAATATACATATAATATTGATTCGATATACATATAATATACATAATCAGTGTATTTTTTTTAATTATTATTTATTACTGGGTCAGGAGGATAGATTTAAAGATCATCACTGCCTCATAATAATCAGTGTATAGGTTCTTGTATATTTTTAGCTAGTGTCTGCAATTAATTTTGGCTGACAGGCCAAAAATAAAAAAGCCCATAATAAATTACCTGCATTCACATGGGATTACATCATTTCCCCTTTCATCTTTCATGATCTTTCCATCACAAGCTGGCATGGAACAGGAGGAACCCTTGGATCCAGCCATTTGAGGATGACTAACTTCGGATTCGATGACCTTATCCATGAGATGCGCGCGAGTGACACTGTTGAATCCCCCGGTAAATAACGAATTGGAAACATACTGCTCTTCTGCTTTGGCAGCAACAGACGTATCCATTGGCTGATTGTCAGGCGTTGGCGGAATTTGAACGGTGTAATTCATGTAGTCGCCTGATAATTCTCCCGACATATCAAGGTCTTCTCTCGACAGGCTCACATATCGTCCACTCGACGTTCTTCGTGCAAATTTTACTGTTTGCCCGCTTGAACTACCCTTATTATTACTACCACCACCCTGGGAGCCGCCTGGATTTGTTCCTCCAGGGCTACGTGTTGTCTTCTTCGATGGTTGCCCTGACAAGCTTGCCATTTTTTTTATCTTTAATTTTCTCCAAACATAACCTTAGTTATGTAAAACTAAGCTACTTTATTATGACAATGAACGTGTGAGTTAATTGGGTGGTCTTCTTCTCAACCGTGGCAACAAATCTTTCCTTTCTTCATCATACCTTTGAGAATCACTCTTTTGCTCTTCAATGTTGTAGCTGATGACCACCCTCAATATTTTTATTTTGAGTACTAAAAGAGAAAGAAAGGAAAGGCTGCCATTGAATTAATTTACTTAACTATCAATATTACAAAGGTTTTGAATTTTTTTACTAGTTCTCCTATTACTAAGGAGAACCAATGAGAGGCACACCAAGCAAAGAAAAACTTTCGGAAAGCTGAGCATTAATTTATGAGGAGGATGAGAGGGTGTTTGGCTGGATGGGAGAGAGTTGCGCGAAGGTGTAGAAAATTTGGAAAGTTTGTAACTAAATAGGAAAGTTACAGATCGAAATGAGAGAGTATAGATATAAAGAGATACCCACAGCTATATATATTAAATACAAAAATCACTCATTAACGTAACTTTTCAAGTGAAACTATTATTTTGTGAAAAGTATATAGTACATATTAAGAAAAAGAGATATTATGGATGATACGAAGAAATTCCTCAAGCTATTGTTAACATGTTTTACATCTACTAATATTTTAATTTGAGATTTTAATGAGTTTCTGAATTATAGAGAAAAGGCAAATGAAATACTAAATTCAAACTTTATGTGTTTGTATTTTGGATTTCTTTTTCACTTTAAATGTTTGGTATATAGGACAATATTTTCCAAAATATATTTTTATAGGAAATTTTGTCTCAATATCCAATATTTCCTAATTTTTAGAATTAAATTATTTCTAATGTAATATCAAAGAAAAACTTAAGAAGAATGTCTTTTTTTTTTTTTTTCCTTTTTAATGAAAAATATTTTTTAGTGTTTGATTTTCACAATATTTTTCTCCGCACCAAATATTATTATATCTTCAACTCTGACTATCTAACCAATGATCAGGTCATCTTTATTAATGTTCTTAACATGATATTGGATAGAGCGGTGGTCAGAAATTGTATACCGTTTAGCTTTTCCTTTAATAGATCAATATGTTAATGTATATATCACTTTATGTGTAATATCACTTCATGCAAATTTTTAAAAGAGAGTAATTTGAATTAACTTTAACAGCAAAGAACCCATTTGCATTTCGTTACTTCTTGTCCGTAGTTAAATATACCAAATTCTGAGCACGATTTTCATCCAATATCTCCTGACATTGTCTCATATTTATTCAGAATGACTCAAAACCTTTTATTGCGTCGGCTATAGAAATAGAATCCCGAGAGGCAATTAAATAACTAGACGCAGAAGACAAGTAATCATATGAAACAAAATTGGTAATGAAATGTAAAAATCTGCGCTGACTAGTTAAGAATAATGGCGTGATTTAATTAATATAGGTCAATGGTATTATCGAGAACAAAGCATTATCAAATCTAAAGTCTAACATATGATTTAGGTAATACACCAAAATCGATGCTCTAGTAGGCTTCGAGACACCAACGGCAAAAACTAGTTGTTATTATCGTCTCGTTCAAAGATCAAAGAAAGCCTAATTCTTTAATGATAAATATGAGCAAATTATAGGTTTTTGTCAAATTCCAAACATAATATTAGTGGTCTGAAGGTGTGACATTTCGAACTTCATATCAGTGGCTCAAATTATGACCTAACTTGGGAAACTGTCAAAACTATACTAAGTAGCTACTTTCGTAGTCGTATCTAAAATGTGGCAATAATTTTAAAAGTATTACATAACTAGACACTTTGATAAACATACACGGCTTCTGATCCACCATCTTCTTTTTATTCTTTTGAGAAGTCCTAGGAATTTCACTCAACTTGTCTTTTTTTCCATCAGCTGGACAAACATTAAAGTTGATTCAAGCTAAAGATACTAAAATCTTATTTCCAGGAGCAGTTTATTTTGGTTGAGATTACATATGGCTGGATTTTTTATTTTTCTCTGACAATTACGCTAAAACGCTTGAAACAGTGAGCCACATGCAATATCGTTTAGACATGACCTAGAACATCCAATATCATAAATTAGTGAAACCAATAACAGCAAACTTAAGACTAGTGGCCTGGAGTTTGAGTGTGATAGTTCTACTAGCCTGACTTTCAAATTGTTGCAGCTTGACTTTAATCTATTGGTTTGAAGTTTGAATAACCACACCCAAGCTTAAGTTTGAATTGTTATGCTGATCTTTAGACTAGTGACTTGAAGCTTTGTCACATAATACGTTTTACAATTCGCTTGCGCGTGTTATCAAATTTGATAATTTGAAGCTCATGTTTTCTTTTTTTATTTACTTATATTGTTCCATCATAGTGATGGAGGAGTTAGGCTTGACTCCAACCTGTATATTTCAAAAATCGTAATCAATTATTAAGCAAGTAAATTTAAAGAAGAAATGATTCATTAACCGGAAGAAAAGAACGTGAGTAACTGATGTTTGCATCTGAATTAAAGATAAAAGTTTATAGCTAGTCCTTGTAGAGCAGCAAATACACGTGCTTTAAGTGATTGGTTGTCCACGAAAATATGGCATGTGTCTAATATTATTTCTGCATGGGAAATGACACAGGTAAGTCACTTTTAGGGTTGTTATTTGAAACATAGCCAACCGCTCTCACAGTCATCAAAGACCGAGTTCGAACTTGCGACCTCTCACGTGAACTTGGAGCGGATAACCACTAGGCTAGTGCGCAGCTACGTTTACAAGTAGTGTCCTTTTAGTTTTTTCACTTTCTATGTTTGTGTTAATTATCATATATAAATCTATATATGTATGTCTAGTAACAAAAATCGACGAAGCAGTGTCACGTGACACTCCTCGGGTCAAGGTAAATCCTCCCCTGCCTGGGTAGAAGGAAAAGATGCTCCTAGCTAAAGGTAGCTTGTCTCGCCCAGGAGGTGAGAAGAGTTGAGAACAAAGTGGCGAATGGGTGCATAACGCGTGGGAATCTGCCGAACAGTTCGGACCAAATCTTGAAGAAAGCTAAAAAGCGCTATTTGATGAGCCTGCATAGTATTAGGTAGTTGATCAGGTAAAGGTTGACCAAGCCAATGATGCTTAGCTGGTCTTTTCGGATGACCAGCCAGCAACACCACCAAATTTCTCTCCGCCCTCTGCTCGGCAATGCAATTCCCATGCTCACAGTCAGTTACAGCAAAAAAAATCCTCCCCCGTCTTTCTCTTAAAACTCACCTCAGTCTCGTAAATGTCCTTCCCAAATCCTAGCGTAAGGTTAGAAAATATTTAAATTTTTGCCACTTTGTTGTTGCGCTTCTCTCTTTTTTTTTTTTTTTTTTTTTTTTTTTTTTTTTTTTTTTGCATATTAATATAGACCAAATATCAACATAAGAAACTCAAATATCTTGGGATGACAACAGTACCAAGATGGCTAAAGAGTCCTGGCGGTTGTGTTGGTCATTAACACACCCCAAACAAACTAAAGGACAACGTAAAACAACATTGAGATATATAAGTAGGATTTTAACTAAAATATTCGAGCAAACCAAATACCAAACTCGAAAGAGGAACATGACAATATGACATCTAGATTTATATAAAAAGTGAGAAAGTGTCGCGAATCGAAATTCATAAGCCGCGAAGGCACCTATTTTCAACCCGATAGATAAGTCAAACTGATTTAACAATCAATTCATTTGAGATAATTAAGTGGAAAAAGTAAAGTGATAACACAAAATAACCAAAGTCAAGTCTCTTACTAATAAACAAATTGCGGAAATACAAATACCACCCAAGAGGCCAAGACTGGTATCATGTCTACAAAAGCTACTAAGAATATAGCACAAGGCTGAATTGACCAAATAAACTGTTTGGAATAAAAGAGACAAAATAAATAAAGATAGAAGGGGACTGACCAGCTCACCACTAGATCTCAAGAGTCAACAACCTCAGATTCAGATGGTTACACGAACTCCACTAGCACTCGGAATAGAATCTGCAACACAAAGAGTGCAGCAACTGTAGTATGAGTACGGGAAGCACGTGTACTCAATATATCTCATAGACCGATAACGATGAAGTAGTGATGAAGTTATTAAGAAAGTCTTATTTTAGAAGAATCCGACTTACATTACTCTGAACCATTCATTTAACAGGGTAGAGGGTAAATCAAGTGCAAAGTAAATTCAAGATCACGTAATCAAGTAAACAAATAATCAGTTAAGGAGTACCATGCAATGCGATGCGATGCGATGCGATGCGATGCAATGCAATTCACCATCCAAAACTTGTATATACACGGAGCTCCACAGGACTGTAGGGAGACGTGACCCATGAGTAGGGGTGGCAAATGGGTGGGTTTAGTTGGATTTGGTTTGGTTGAAAATGGCTTGAATAAAAATGGGTTGAGTTTCAAACCGCCCATATTTTATGTGGGTAAATATGGGTTGGGTGATAAATGGTTGGGTTGGTTATGAGTTAACCTAGATTATACAAGTGTAATATTATTTCAAGTGTATGTTTATAATTTTTTACTTTTGTCAAGTTAAATTAATTTTT